>NC_141693.1:1390010892-1394810892 GCF_964263255.1 Lissotriton vulgaris
TGATATTGAAGGAATTCCCAAGTTTTTAATGACTGCTCATATTTATAATTATTGTCTGAACTGGCCTGGGTCTTGACCCATTGCACCCAGTGCACATGGAACACTTTGGAATTTGTTTGCATTTTTTGCAATAGTAGATGCTATCAGAGATGTATGAATGTCAAAATGATCCGTTCCTTGTCTTTGGGGTGAGTCGTACTTTAATAGTGTATGTCTGCACTGCAATTAGGACATTCTCTGTTGATGATATAAAATGCTCCTCTGCTCTGGAGTATAAATGTGATATGTTAATGTTAATGTTAATGTTAATATAAATGTATTAAGCGCTCGTACGCCCGGGGGCTTCATGGCGCTATAGAAGGAACACAACGCACTGGTTAGAGGTAGAGATGAAGCGGCTCAGCAATACGCCTGGAAGAAAAGCCAGGTTTTAAGGGAGTGTCTGAAACTCAGGATGTTATCGCTCAGTTTTAATTGAATACACATGATGTAGTCTGCCCTTCATTGTACATTATATATGTAAATATGGGCTGACTGGAAACTATTCTCATCACAAGACTTAATGCAATGCCCATGTCTGTAAATGTGAGGTTGAAATCATGTCTTTCTGTAAATCACTGTACATTTGAGTATGTTATTTTTCAATTCTTTCCCCATGAATATTAAGTTAATTAACAATGGTACAATGGTTTGTCTCTCTTAGCATAATGTGGGAGATATCTTTTTCTGAAATTCAGAAATCCCATTAATGCCTGAAAGTTTTGAGAGTATTCAGGGGTTACAATGTCCTACATGTCTCCAAGAACCCTCTTCACTGATAGGTCATTTCTCAGGAAGATTTATTTCTATAGCAGCTATAATCTTAGATTTTGTCCAGCTCAGATTCTAATCATCCGCCAGAAGAATTGAGATTATTATGTCTAGATATTAGAGATGGTGGTAAAGGTCATTATTGGTAATGTACGTCATGTACAAAAGTGAACAGATTCAACACCTCTAGCAACAGTTCAATGATTTAAAGGGCAAAGAAAACTCCAGAGCTTTGATATACTCTCTATGTAATAGAGTGAATCTGTATTGTTTCCTTCCCTGTGTCTGAGGTTAGATAACAAAGAAATTCAGGCATTATGCTTTAGATGAAGAACACATTTGATATATAGTAGTTTTGTATATTTTGCTTGTAAGTTGCATCATTAACCAAGTACTATATGCATATTGTACAGCTTGCGTTTTACAGTGTTGGTTAAGATTGCTATAGCCCACTACTGCTAAGAGCTTTACGCTGACGTAGTGAATTCTTCTTTTCACAGTTGGTCTGCCGGAGATAATGATGAGCTCTTTTAATAGCCACAGTGCATTCCATTGCTTTAGAATGCACACTGAACTACTGCCATCTTTTTACAATGAGTCCCAGTATGAAAAGAAAAAGTCAGAAAAATTGTGCGACAGGTCTTGAGTTCCTCTGACCTGGCATGGTCTGCTGAACCTATCTGGTGCAAAAACAAAGATAATAGGGCTATTCATGGTAGAAGAGCATGATGTAAGTATTCCCTGATAATGCAATTCATCCAAAATCCGTTTTAGATCATGCTTAACTTACGGTTTCATTAGGCACTTGTTTTGATCTGCTTTTCATCTCACAAAAGGGTCACATGTGAATTACTCTCTTGTCCCAAACTGAATGTTTTTTCCTAAAGCATTATGGAGCTGATCATTATGCAAATTTCGTGGCATTCTGGTCCTTCAGTGGGAGTTATTTAGGGGAAATCTCTCACATTTTCTATCAAGTTGGAACATCAATTATAATTTGTGGGAGCCAAACCTACTCAGCCAGTATACCATAGGAATCTGTCACTTGAGGTCAGAAAACCATGAAGATTGTCTGCTCAATGTCCCTTCCAATTTGATTATGAGTTTTGCTACTCTAATTCAATTTATTTAAAAGCTCATCTGAGTGTTTCTACCCAAATATATTTATTAATCTCCTCCGTGGTCAGGAATGGTTTAGGCTTCAGGTAATCTAGGAAATGTCCATGCTACTATTTAGGATGGCAAACACCCATTTCCTCTTCTTCAGGAGAAACCTCATTCTCTTCCCTGCTACTCAAACAGGATGAGTGCTAGTGTGCTTGGTGATGTTTGGAATGTTTGATGATGTCGTAGAATGCATGGGTGCCTGGTGTGGTTTGGGGTGTCAGTTGGAGTGTGCAGGCTGAGCAGCAGGGAGGCTGCTCCTGGTGAGTATTTAAATGGATTTTACCATCTTCCAGTTACCTTTATTTGAAGCAGTTAGCTCATGAATAAACCAATAACTTGTATCTTTATGACCTGTCTACAAGACATCTATTCAATTTAACACTGGCGATGGTTTTATAAGGACCTGTGTGTTGCTGAGGGAATATACCCTGCTACTGGAACTAAGAATCTGACTAAAGAAATTGAAATGTATGAACTGGAACCCCAAGGAAAAGGTAATACTACGGAAACGCCCTGGTCAGCCCCACCAGTGTCCTTTTATCAACAGGACAGCCTGCAGCCTAGGGCGTTTGACCCTATTCTACTGAGCTATTGTGTACAGCCTGTATGGGGAGCGTGTTTCTTGCTTCCTGTCAATGGTGTTAATTTTGGGAAAATCAGCACCGCTGGAGTGCCACCAAACTTGTTAACTGCTGGTGTATGCATAGTGTTTTGGATGGAGCCCGCCCATGATGCCTGTGGCTGGAACAAGTTTTTTTTTTGCGGTGGGAACAATACAGAGAATACATAAAGGGTAACTGTGGGTCTTAACAAAGAGAAAGGACTAAGTGTGTGTAGATGACTATGTGTATGCTTCCAACTTAGAGCAAACGACCGGACATTTACTCTATGTGAAAAACATCCATCAGTTACTTTTCCTGTGCCGCCCAATTCATCATCTGGTCTACTTCACATAGTAGGCAATCCGTGTTTTAACCATCTCTTGAGATATTATAATGAGATGGATGGTTATGGTGATGTTAATGCCCAAGATGATCGGTGGCTGTTATCTGTTTGTAACTGAAAGCAGTGCATATGTGAGTTGTGAAAAAAAGAGGGAAATGTGCTTGTGTTAAAATTGGAGAATGTACGCAATATTAATATTATTCTGGAGTCGTACACTTCTAACAATAAAAACAAAAGAGTGCAAAAAAGTCAGATGGTTCAAACAAATAACTTCTGACTGGGTTTACTGGTCGACATGTTTCTGCGGACATTTAAAAACCCAAAATGGTGTCTACCGCTTCTTCAGGACCCATTAACTTTTTGCTACTGCTCACAAGTGATAAAATAAATAGTGAACACAACAATGATAAATATCACCTGTTCACTCCTGGTAGTCCTCCTGGTTAGATAGAAGAAATCCAGATGTCCAAGTCACCATAACACACACACATAGACAAACACAAGAACAAAGTAGGATAACAAACCATCATTAGTATGGGTTATCACTAACTAGAATAGGTGATTGTTCTTTTTCACATAAGGTCAACTGACCCTGATTTAAAAACGACTTTACAAAGTGTACCTCAGGCTCACCTTAGTTGCAAGGGGAACGTGCTTCACCTCACCTGGCATGCAGCTCAGGACCATGGGGCACCGCCCTAAAGTATAGAAAATTATTTAGTTGTGATAGACTCTGTGTCCGCTGAACAGATTAAGACTCAAAGGGTTAATTAGTTCGAAGAGCTAGCCTAATAATTGCTCTCCTGTATAGTCCTCTGTGTTTTAATTGTTGTATTAGGCTTTTAACTGGTAAAAAGAAGAGGCATGAGAAAGGATTGTCTGTGTCGACATTTGAGTAAATAGCAGTGCATCATGGATTTCTTGAATTCTTAATATAAACATTACTCATGTGGCAACCTCGACCAAGTAACGATTTAAGTTGTATTTCTCAATTTTGGTGATCTATTCTTACTTGTCAGTGTTTAGAGGACTAGATTCCACTATGCCCTCTGTACTGGATTTTATGTTACAGAACTCAGTTCTTGTGATACACCATTCTGTTAAGTTTATCGTGCCGGCAGGTTCTTGTCATTTACCCATAGGGAATTACATTTTGTGAATCACGTGGAGTATCAGATAAATTAAAGGTATGGGATCTGTGTCACTATGAATTAAAGAGACGCATGTCTCCATTGCTATGTTTCTAAGCGCTAGATGTTTCACTTTTTTTATAATCAACAGGCACTCACCACCGTTAAAATGTATTTTTACCAGCGGTATATATATATAGAATGGTAAGTGGCCAGAGCGTTTTCTCGTAGTGTTTTGGCTTACAAACATCAAGCGGGATTTCTGTCTGGAGCACATATCAGCGTTAGAACAGAGGAATGGATGCCACAGTTAAACTACACGGCAAACCATTGTCCCCATCTTGCTCGAAGGCACGCATTTAACTGCGTATTTTAACCCCCATCATTAAAAACGCGCTTCGTCTCTGTGGAGCAAACTTAATCGCATGGCACTTACCTGTCCGTCGGTACTCCTAGCAGCCAACTGGGCTGTATGGGGAGGTACCGCGGCAGGGCCTTGCTACTTCCTTATTTACTTCTGCTCATTTCTCATTGGGTGAGGATGACGTCATTTACCCGTGACCAGTAATCTTGACATTTAGTGTGAAAAGCACGATAGATAGGCACTTTTTAGATGATGCAGCTAGAGCAGTAGAATAAATTGAGCGTGATTGTATATCCAGGTGTCATTATATAATGATAAGGGCACAGTTATGGCAACCACCTAAATCCGCATTCATTATTGAGAAATGCGGACGGGGATCCTGAATCTGTGGCACCATACTTTATTAAAAATAATGACCCATAGTATATATCTATCAGACCCAATATATTTTTGGAAACAGTAGAAGGACTGAATGTTCATGATAGTAGAGGTAACCTCAATCGCTTATCGGTCATAACAATGTTGTAAGAGAGTTTTATGTAACACATTGCTCCTGGTCCTCATTACAACCTTCATGATGGTGCATAACTAGAGTCTGTGACTATTAACTGTGGCAAAGACAGAGAATACAACCCCATTTTTGTTTTGTGCACTACAGGAGATCCTATTTTAAACAATTGGGACTCATCTGGCGAATAAGAATGATGGATATCATTTCGCTCTGCTGGAATAGGTGCAGTGAAGCTATAGTATCGGCTCAGAGTCATACTTCAGAGTGACATCCAAGGGATGTCCTCATTGATACCAGCCTTATCACAGTTTAATTTATACACCCACTTCTGCTCTATTTTGAATAGATGCTTGGACACGTCAATTATATGTGCTGGAATATTTGGTTGTTCCAGCACGGTCCATTCAAAGTCAGTTGGTTTGTGACCTACTTGTAAAAAGTGATTGGTTAGTCGGGTTGCCTGCTTTTTGCACCTAATCGTGCTTTTATGTTCAGAAATCCTAGTTCTTATTTTACGAGTAGTCATCCCGACATACCTAAGTGAGCAGGGACAGGTAATGAGGTAAATCAATTGACTACTGTTACAGTTCGTAAAGCGCCTTTGCTCCCAAGGGCGACCAGTCCCAATGTCAATTGTTGTAGAGTGCCTCGTTTGCGGGCATGCTGCACAGTTCCCGCAGGGATGATGTCCAGTCACTGGCGGCATATTCTATAGTGTGCCTACTTGATGTGCCTGTCTTGTTGGTGGTCTGGTGTGTATCAGTTGGTCTCTTTGGCTGATGCCTCGTTTAAAGGCAAAGAGGGGTTGTTCAAGAGAGTCCGTTCTAGTGTTGAGGATCTTCCAGTGTTTTTGAATTATGCGCTGGATCGCATTAGATCGTGTGCTAAAGGTGTTTACACAAGTCATTCTTTGATTCTTCTCCTTCGGGGGAGATGGCTCGAGCAGTGCCTCCCGGTTGTTATTAGCTGCCCTCTTTTTGGAGCGTCTGATGAGTTTCTTTGGATAATTTCTGTCTCCAAGTTGTTCTTCCAAATCTTTAGAATGTTTGTTGAAACTCTCTTTAGTGGAACAGTTCCGCTGTATACGAAGGAACTGCCCAAAAGGCAGATTATCACGTAGTGATTTTGGGTGACAGCTGTTGTATTGTAACAGGGAATTGTGAGCCATTGGCTTCCTATATAGCTCCGATTTAAGACCTTCTGGTGTTACTGTGATTAGTAAATCAAGGAAGACCAATGAATGTTGGTCATGTTCCACTGTGAAAAGTAGGAAATTGTTACGGTTGTTTAACCAGTCATGGAACGACAGAAGAGACAGCACTGTGCCACATCACACCACCAGAATGTCGTCAATATAACTCTTCCAAACCCGCACTGATGTTAGATACTGGTTCCCGGTGTGTAATACGTCGTCTTGCTCGGATTTGTGCATATACAAATTCGCCAAGCTGGGGGCAAAAACGCTGCCCATGCTAGTTCCAGATGTTTGTAGGTAGCATTGGCCTTCAAATTTAAAGAAATTTTCCTTCATGGCTATTGTAGCCAGATTCATGATCACGGAAATGGGCGTTATATTGTCCAAGTCATGTTCACCTAATAGAGTTTCGATTACCTCCAGTGTTTCATTCTGGGGGATGGAGGTGTACAATGACTCCACGTCAAAGGACACTAGGAGATCTGTTGTGGGGTCAAACTCTTTCTCAGGTAATAGCCTGAGCAGATCTTTAGTATCTTGAAGATAAGTCGGCATGAGTTTGACCAACGGTCTTAGGAAGGTATCAACAAAGGTCGATAGCGGTTCCAATAATGATCCAATACCGGAGATTATAGGCCGGACTGGCGGAGGTCTTTGTACTTTATGAATTTTAGGAAGTACAAAGAAGTATGGTCTTATTGGGTGCGGGGTTTGCAAGAAAGCAGCCTCATTAGCTGTGATCCACCCTTTCTGCGAGTGCCTCCTCTACAATGTGTCCAATGGTCATTGATAATCTTGTTGTGGGATCTTCCATCAACGGTTGATAAGAATGTATATCTCCCAGCTGGCGTAAGCATTCTTCTCTATATGTAGTTGTGTCCACAAGCACAGCCGCTCTGCCTTTGTCGGCTGGTTTGATTGTGACCGATTGGTCTTTCATCAGTTCTTTCAACGCCTCTTATTCTACTTTTGGAATGTTCATGAAGGGTTTATGTGTTTGTTGAAACAGTTACTGGATGTCATGCTGCACTGATTCCTCAAACGTTATTACTTTCGCTGGGACAGTGGCAGCTAGGGGGCTGAATGTGGACGGTCTCTTAAGTCCGGTGATTTGGTCATTCCCCTCTTCATTGTCATCTTTTGAGAAGAAAAAATGGAGTCTCACTTTCCTGAATCTGGGTTTGGAAGGGATCTCCAATGTTTGTCGCGACAAAACCCAGGCCTCGATTGAGTACCTTTTCTTCTAATGGTGTTAGAGTCTGCGAGCTCAGGTTGATTACGAGGCTGTCCCTGTGCTCGTTCCGGCTTGGTCCTGAGGTATCCGTTTGCCACTCTGAAGATCCATTGATTGTGGGGGGAGGTTCCACTGCACTTGGCCTTGTGGAGCCCGCCGTCTTCCGCGTGATCTCTCTCGGCCAAACCCTAAAAAATTAGGCATATTCTGGCCTGGTTGAAAGGGTCCCGGTCCATATGGGCCCATATGTTGTGGGAACTGAAACTGTCCTTGTATCCACGGATTGAGAGCCCACCATGGGTTGAATTGGCCTTGATTGTAATTCTGCCCTCTTCGTTGTCTCCAGTTTCCTTTACCTCTGTTTGAATTTGTTGAGTTGTTTTGGTTGGAAGTGTCCGAGTCACTTGAAGGATCTTCCGATGAAGATGTTCCATAGGTGGAGCCCCCTCTTCTCCCATTACGATTGAACAGTGTGGGGACATTTCTCCAGTTTAGAAGCACATTTCCCTCTTTTTTTCACAACTCGCATATGCACTGCTTTCAGTTACAAACAGACAACAGCCACCGATCATCTTGGGCATTAACATCAGCATAACCATCCATCTCATTATAGTATTTCAAGAGATAGTTAAAACACGGATTGCCTACTATGTGAAGTAGACCAGATGATGAATTGGGCGGCACAAGAAAAGTAACTGACGGATATTTTTCACATAGTGTAAATGTCCGGTTGTTTGCTCTAAGTTGGAAGCATACACATAGTAATCTACACACACTTAGTTCTTTCTCTTTGTTAAGACCCACAGTTACTCTTTATGTATTCTAAAGCTTGTTAGGGGGATTGTAACTGCGCTGAGGTCGTTAAACATTCCCTCGGACCCTCCGCCCATCTCTTTGTTTGTTGGAGAACAATACAGATACATCTTCTTCATTTGCTTTGGAAAGGGTGGAAGAAAAGCCTGTGAATTTATTTGCCTTACGTTTGGATATTTCCAACCACAAATTGTGTGACCCTGGACACGTTTGAGATCCATTTGGTATTTGGGGGGGTCTTCATGGACATTTTACAGTTTAACTGCTGTGTCTATTTAAACAAATACAGCTGTTGACTCTCACTGCGGGCGGAGTCTTCCCTTCGTCATTGTGTGCTGCCATGGATCCTGTGTGACGCTCCGTGCTGTTCCCTACATATCCCTGCTTGTGGACGTCTGCATGCATGGAATTGCACACTGCAACACAGATCATTGCGTGGTTCCTGTTTAATCAGCCAACCAATCAATATTATTATATTGAGACTTCTATGTGATGGACTTCAGGAGCACCAGTTAATTTAAATCATTCTGGCATCTGACATCAGGCATCAAGAGTATTTGGTGAAAATTTCGAGCCAGCTAGCAAGTCAGGAGGCAACATTGTAGGACAAGCCCAGATACAGTGGACCATTATACCTCGAGATAAATGGTATTTCAGTTGGTCTACAATGAAATGTGTCTCCAAAATAAGTGCCAACATTTTGCAACAACTGCCTTTGTGGATTTTACTCAGGTGAGAGGTCATTCACTGGAGTTTATGACTTTCTCTTTTAATTATAATGCTTGTTATGTTCTGTAAAAGTTTGTGTGTGCTAAGGGTGGGCGTAAAATCCGTTTTGCAGGCGAATTTGTGGATTTTCCGCGATTCCGCGATCCGCGAATCTCGCGAAATCGCGGTAAAATCCGCGAATCAGCGGGGACAAATTTTTAGCCAAGCAAGGGTTACAGCAGCAGGTGCAAAAGTTGAACCTAGTTTCTTTGTAACCTTTTACAAAAGGGTTACAAACAAATTAACTTCAACTTGGACACCTTCAGAGAATAGTTACAAGTAGGCAACAAGGCACCTGTCCAAGGAATTAAACCTCATCAGGAAGCACTTACAGATATAAAAAACAGGAAGAAGGGAGAGGATGGCAAATACACCCATTTTGAGTTGTCAGGAGAGGTTAAACTAAAAGAGACCTTTACAGCACAATTTTCATATGCATTTTGCTAAAAATAAAAAGCTGTATGTTCTGTAGGGGCAACTCAGGAATCTGGCCCCTCAGAGATCCGGCCTCTCTTTCTTTCTCTCGTTCTCTCTCTCCCTCCCTCTTTCCCTCTCTTTCTCTCTATCTATCTATCTATCTATCTATCTATCTATCTATCTATCTATCTATCTCTCTCTCCCTCTCCCATAAACGACTGCATGGGTAACTTCGCTATGCAAGCGGCCCGCGAAGACGCAAAAAGCGCTGCGAACACGCAAAAAACCCTGCGAACATGAAAAAAACGCCGCAAACACGCAAAGAAACAAAAATTCGCACAAATTCATGAATTTTGCGGATTGCGAATTCCCAAATCCGCAAATTCACAGATCCCGAATACGCAAAATTCGCCCATGCATACGGACACCTTTTTCTTCTACCGTGTTTAGTTCCATACGGAGGTGTATATCCCTATAGGTAGGTGTGTTCCCCTTCTTACAGAGTATCATTGTGTTTCTCTATTATGGTTTTATTCTGTTTCTTAGGGAGGAGTGTTCCCCTATAAGGAAGTAGTTTCCCCTAATACGTTTACTTCAGCTTCATAGCGAGGGGTGTATTCCCCTATAGGGAGGTGTGTTTCCCCTATTGCAGTGTTTTAATTTCATAGTGAGGTGTGTTTCCCCTATTACGATGTCAGTTTCATTGGGAGATGTATTCCCCTATAGGGAGGTGTGTTTCCCCTATTACGGTCGTTGTTTTCATAGTGAGGTGTGTTTCCCCTATTACAGTGTTCAGTTACATAGGGAGGTGTATTCCCCTACAGGGAGGTGTGCTTTCCTTATTAGGGAGTCTCATTGTGCTGCTCTATTATGGTTATATCCTGTTTCTTAGAGAGGAATTTTCCTCTATAGGGAGGTGTGTTTCCCCTATTACGGTCTTTTAGTTTTATAGGGAGGTGTGTCTCCCCTATTATGGGGTTCAGTTTCAGTTTCATAGGGAGATGTAGTATGGTGTTCAGTTTCATAGAGAGCAGTGTTTCCCCTATTACGGTCTTCAGTTTCACAGGGAAGTGTAATACCCTACAGGGAGGTGTGTTTCCCATATTACTATGAGTTTGTGGGTGGTGAGCAATTAAATCGATGTCAACAATATCAAAATTATATTTACAACAAGGTAAGTACAAAAATATCGAAAAAAATATAAATGTCAAAAATATCGTTTTAAAAAAAATATTGTTATTTTAAACAAAAAAAAATATTTGAAATTAATTAAAAAATACTTTAAAATATAATAAACATCGTAAAACATATTTTATATTATGAAAAATTAATAAGTGATATACATAATTTAATTACAAAATATTAAACATATATATAATATACTTAATAATCAGTTTTAATATTTATTGTAATAACTTATAAATAATTAAAAATATTATAACTTACAAATTCATCTATACACATAAAGGGGCCGATTACGATTCGGGAAACTAACCCGTACGACGAATCAAATCTGTAGCCCTTTCTGTACAAATCGTACAATTCCGTCCGAGTCGCGTAGTACGATTCGTACAAAACATATACAACCAAATTGTTGCAAACCGTGCGAAAAGCTAGGGAAAATCTGTACGATACGGACCCTGAAAGTGAACCGTACAAATCGTAAA
Source organism: Lissotriton vulgaris (assembly GCF_964263255.1). Taxonomy (NCBI): domain Eukaryota; kingdom Metazoa; phylum Chordata; class Amphibia; order Caudata; family Salamandridae; genus Lissotriton; species Lissotriton vulgaris. Next base: position 1,390,021,914 of record NC_141693.1, read on the forward strand.
CATTCTGTACGACCCGACAAGTACGATCCAGACCGGGGAATCAGAATGCTATTTGTACCGAAAACGTCACATATGAGCTGCGATTTGAACAGAAAACGTTGCGTATGAGCAAGCCACACAATCAAATACGAGATGAACCCACACTGAGCGAAGCGCACATGAACCCCGTAAAAACGTTGCTTATGATCAACCCACACTGAACGAAGCACACCCGAACCCAGTAAAAACATTGCTTATGAGCGAGCAACTAAATCAAATACGAGACCAACCCACACTGAATGAAGTGCACGCGAACCCATTAAAACAGCAAAAGGAGGTTGAGAACGACTCGTACCTCGAGAATGTCGGGTTGTACACCCAAATAATCAGAAGCAATTACAAGTAAACAAGACATACTGAACCACGTGGACACAGTAAAACAGCAAAAGGAGGGTGAAAACGACTCACACAACACCACAAAACACGTCTCCAGTGTACACACCATGGAAATGAATGTCCTGGGCAGATCCAAACATGCAAACTGAGGGGCTAATTCAGAACCACCCCTTATAACACACCCACCAAAAATTCAAACTAAACCCCACCCACAAATGGACCAATAAAAAGGGCCCACACACAGAAACCATGATCCTTTGCAACAGACCCAATTTGAAAGAGACACTGACAATACACCCCCAACTGCACACATCCCCCTTCACACATATCCCCCTTCACATTCAGACCAACACACCCACATCCATACACACGTCACCCCACACCATGTCCGCACAGAAGAATCCAAAGTTCACAAAGGAGGAGATAGAGATCCTTGTAGATGAAGTCATCAGAGTCGAGCCACAGCTGTTTGGCGCATTGGTCAGATGGACCAATGCGTCAATAGGAGAGGATAGTCAATAGGGTGAATGCTGTTGCACACATCAGACACACAAGGAAGGAGTGCTAGGCCAGGTGGCACGATCTGCGGAGGATGATCCAGTGGAAAATGGACGAAGACTACGCACAGAGTCAGCACACTGGAGGTGGTGGTCCCCGCAGACCAGTACAGTACCAGCCCTGGGAGGAGAAGGTGATGGCCCTGCTTCCACCGGTGGGAGTACATGGAATAGAAGGAGTAGTAGAGCCTGGTGAGTACACAAACAACTCATGGAACATTGCATCCACACCCCAAGTACAAAAAATGACCGTACCAACCCCCAAGCACCCACCGCCCAGAACTACATCCAAAAACAACGCTAATGCCACTAACATGTGTATGCCCCATTGAGAAAGCAAGGCAATGCTATATCCCATGCTACAGGTGGCACAGACCCAAAAATGGAAGTCCCATATGTTGGGAGGGTGGGTGTCACAAAATGCATTGTGGGACTCCAAATCCGACCCAATTGCATGGGCATCTGCAGGGGGGATAATGGGGTTTTTGCCCCCCCCCCCCTGGATTGCCAGTGCGTCTGGTGTGGGCCCAGTCAGGGCCGGCCCTAGTCCATCATGCTTTTGAAATGGTGCCATTGTTCCAGGTGGCAGCACCCTTCATTGGGTGGGACGGGTGCAAGGGTGTGGCCGAGAAGGGTGCAAGGCAGAGTGTGAGAAGGGTGCAAGGCAGAGGGTGAGAAGGGTGCAAGGCAGAGAGAAGAAGGATGCAAGGCGGAGGGTAGAAGGGTGCAAGGTAGAGAAGGGTGCAAGGCAGAGGGGCGAAGGGGTGCAAGACAGAGGGGCGAAGGGGGCAAGGAGGAGAAGGGTGCAAGGCAGAGAAGGGTGCAAAGCAAAGGGGGATATGGGTTCATGGTGGATAAGGGTGCAAGGCAGAGGGGAGAAGGGTGCAAGGCAGAGTGCGAGAAGGGCGTAAGGCAGAGGGCAAGAAGGATGCAAGGCAGAGGGGAGAAGGATGCAAGGCGGAGGGGAGAAGGGTGCAAGGTAGAGAAGGTTGCAAGGCAGAGGGGAGAAGGGTGCAAGTGTAGAAGGGTGCAAGGCAAAGGGGGATTTGGGATCAAGGTGGATAAGGGTGCAAGGCGGAGGGGAGAAGGGTGCAAGGCAGATTGCGAGAAGGATGCAAGGCAGAGTGTGAGAAGGGTGCAAGGCAGAGGGTGAGAAGGCTGCAAGGCAGAGGGGAGAAGGGTGCAAGGTAGAGAAGGGTGCAAGGCAGAGGGGAGAAGGGGGAAAGGGGAAGAAGGGTGCAAGGTAGAGAAGGGTGCAAGGCAAAGGGGATAATGGGTTCAAGGTGGATAAGGGTGCAAGGCGGAGGGGCAGAAGGGTGCAAGGCAGAGGAAAGAAGGGTACAAGGCAGAGAAGGGTGCAAGGCAAAGGGGGATATGGGTGAAAGGTGGATATGGGTGAAAGACGGAGGGGGAGAAGGGTGCAAGGCAGAGTGTGAGAAGGGTGCAAGGCAGAGTGCGAGAAGGGTGCAAGGCAGAGGGTGAGAATGGTGCAGGGCAGAGGTCAGAAGGACGCAGGGCAGAGGGGAGAAGGGTGCAAGGTAGAGAAAGGAGCAAGGCAGAGGGGGGAATGGGGCAAGGGGGAGAAGGGTGCAAGGTAGAGAAGGGTGCAAGGCAAAGGGAGGTATGGGTTCAAGGTGGATAAGGGTGCAAGGCGGAGGGGGAGAAGGGTGCAAGGCAGAGGGGAGAAAGATTCAAGGCAGAAGGCAGAAGGGTGCAAGGCAGAGTAGGGTGCAAGACAAAGGGGGATATCTGGGAGATGGGTCACGTTCTAAAGCCCTGCACCAGAAGTAGATGTTCTGGCGCAGGGGGGAGGGGTGGGCATTCTGGCGCAGGAACACCTCACAAAAGTGGCTGAGTGAAATCTACAAGATTTCACTCAGTCACTTTTAAGCCCCTGCTGCGTCAAAACCCTACACATGCTTGAAGCATGCGTAATGATTGATGCCCCATTGTGCAGATAGGGCCCAACAGAGCAGTGCTGGAGCTGTGTCGCGCTGGTGATGCCACTCCAGCAATGCGCCACTTCTACGGCACAGATGCGTCTTGCAGCTGTGCCGTTTTTCCCCATGGTGCTCCGCATAGTAAAGGTCTATTTTAAACAAACAAGGGAACCCGAAGAGTAACTAAGGACCCCGGGAATCAATTTCCTTTTGGAACAATGGTCCTTGGAAAAACCTGTATAAAGAATAATTGCCATATAGACCTAAATTTGTACTATATTATTTCGATGCCCAGCCGTACAAAGAATTTTAATTTCAATATTAGAAGTAGATTTGTTACAATGGAAACAAGAACAATACAACGGGATGGAGTCCTGCACCCGATATTTAGGAAAAAGAAGAACAAGTAAACATTGTGCATACAACACAAAAGAACACAGGCAATAATTTCAGCATTGGGGTCTTGAACTGCTCATACAATAAAACAAGCTAACCCACATAGTGACCACATTAATCACATGCAATAAAATTAATGGAATTAATCATTGTAAATGTGTCGCATCCATGCTGGCGGAGCTGTGGTGCACAATGACTGGCAAATCCATGCTGACATGCAGGGGTATGCCAGTTATTGTAAATATGTCCCCACATGTCAATGACTCTGAGGCACATATCAATCTGACCTCACAACATACCCATCCACAAGTGAACATTGAGGACAATCGAAAGCATAGACAACTACCAGGTGGAACAGTTCCAGCTACAATGTGTATGAAAAATGTATGTTGCATTAAATGGCATTAACATTATCTGTCTCTCACACCCACAGGGCAACGTGCAGAATCTATACCCAACAATGCGGGAGATTATTCACAGTCCCAGACTCCGCAGGACCCTGATCCCACCGACAGCGACGCCTTTCACCACTCCACGGATGACCCCTACCAACCTGGCACCTCTGGTGTCCAAACCCGTGCAGCACCTGGATCAGGAACATCTGCGCTAACCACCACCACCATTCCTGCCTTATCCCAGCAGACATCTAGGAGCCCTGCCCACAGTCAACAACTGAGCCAGTCTGACAAGTAGGGACAAGGTTCGCCGGGCACCCAGGAGGTGGCAGACAACACCACCACTGCCATCCCACAGGGGTCCTGTCGACCCAATGTGCCCACAACGGCGGGCCAGGCTCGTGTGGGCAGAGGAGGTGGGAGTGGCGGCAGGCAGAGGCGAGAACCTGACCAGCCAGCTGCAGGGCCCAGTATATCTGAACTATGTAACATCATGGAGGCCAGGGAGATCATCCAGGTAGTGAGGACCCTCACAAAGATCAAAAACCAGCAGGCCGAGCAACACGCCAGTCAACAAGAATACCAAGGAAGGATGGAGGCAAGACTGGCTGAGCTCCTGGTGGTACAAAGGGACATAAGCCATTCACTCAGTCGGATCGCAGACAACATGGAGCACCCTCCCTGTGTCACCAGGCAAGACATTTCTAGGCGAAGACTGCCACCAGGCACAGGGAGGGAGGGGGAGGAGGAGGAATCGTCCGACAGAGCATCCCATGCATTGTCAAGGCCTGCATATGAGGGTCCCCCAAGGAAGGTGGGTCTTCCACGGAAAAGACAGTGAGAGGCAGCGGGCCATGTGCGTCTCCCAGGTCACCTGGTCTGGCACCTGGACTTCATGTGCAACAGCATCACCTCATTGACTGTCCTACTCTGCCACATGGACTTGCTGGTTACAGACTGATCAATGATGCCAAGCACTGTGGTCTGGACTCTGGTGACTCCAACTGCAAGGCATCACATCTCCCTCTGTGAACTTTGGTTTCTCTGGATCATTGTACAGCACCTACCACTTACTCATGAATCACGCACCTGACATATAAATAAACAAAGTAATCACAAGGAAAATTGACGTTGCAGTCATTTAGCATGAGTCAACAACATACGTATGGGGACATGTCAAAGTATGCCTGAGTGTGGAACAAACTCAAGCCATCCATGCCCTGGGATCTGAGTCCGGTCGAGGACACACATAGGTCACAATGTATCATCAAATACATACATGGAGCACAGAAATCACACATGATGGTTTCAAGCTGTTGAGGGGGTGGGGGGGCTTGACATACGGCCCGGACAGACAGGTTTGGAAGAGTATAATAAAGGCATAGAGGTCTTGGGTCATGTGGAGGTGCCTGGGGAAGGAGTCCCAGATCTGTTTTGCGAGGTGGGAGAACTATCTCCTGCATGCAGTTGTTCTGTGGATGTAATGAATGGGGGCCAGGGCAAGGTTGGGTGGACGGAGTTGGGGCAATGGGGTGTTGGATGAGAGACGTCCAAGGTGGTTTTTGGGTCTGGGGTTGTGGAGTGCCTCCTGAGTGTGGCTGAAGAGTCTGAAGGTGATCCTGCAGTTGACAGTGAGCCATTGTAGGTATTTCAGGTGGACTGTGATGTGGCAGTGGTGGGGGATGTTGAGAATGAGGTGTGCGGATGCACCCTGGATGTGTACAAGTCCTCCGGGAGTTTGGCTGTTGTTCCTGCATAAGGGCATTGCTGTAGTTGGCCCGGCTGGTGTCGTGGACCTGCCTTGGAGTGGATCTATCTGCGGATCATTTGCAGCATGCAGAGGGTGTTGCAGCATGAGGTAGAGATGGTGTTGAGTTGCATGGTTATTGTGGGCGAGGAGTCTACGATGAACACCAGCTTGCGTGAGTGGCCACTGGGTGCTGATGCGCTGCCCAGGCCTGTGGTACACATGGAGTTGTCCCAGCCGTAAGGGGACAATCCTCAGATGATAACCTCAGTCTTGTCCAAGTCCAGCCTCAGGTGGCTGATGTTCATCCATTCGTCAACCCACCTCATGCCTTCTTGAATGTTGGATCTGGGAGTGGCTGGGTCTTTGGTGAGGTGAGGAACAGCTGGGTGTCAATGGCATAGGACATGATGATGAGGTTGTGTGCGGATGTGATGGTGGAGACGGTGGTCATGGAGACATTGAAGATCGTCACGCTGAGAGATGAGCCCTGGGGCATGGGCCAGATGACCCCAGTGTACTACGTGGTGAAGGGGGAGGCGGATTCCCTGGGCCTTCTGGTGAGAGCCTTGGCGATTTAATCCTGGGCCCTCCTCTGGATCCCAGTGTTAGAGATCTGTGATCTAACAGTATGGTAAGTGGGGAGGGTGAGGGTGGTGGTGTCACCATTTTTGAGCATGGTCCAAGATGTCGTTGTTGGTGGCAATGAGGGCGGTTGCAGTGGTGTAATTACTGTGGTAGTTGGACTGGGGCGGGTTGCCTGGAGGTGTTTGCTTGGTCAGTTGCTCCTTGACAATCTTCTTGATGACATTTTCCGGGTAGGGAAGCAGGGTGATGTTCCAGGAGATCCTGCGGTACTGCCGTCCGTTGTTTAACCACATCCCTGCTGACCAAATTCCTCTCCTGTGCTGGGCCATAATGATCTTGGGTGTGGTCATGACGAGCTCAGCTCATCATAAGCACAGGAGCACTGTGCCTCATGACGAGCTGAGCTTGTCATGATCATCGAAGGGGTTAAGAAGGGCCTGGGTCTCTGCATGCCTCCAGCTCCCATGGAATGTGACATACCCAAAGGAGACATTCATGACATGCAGGAGATGGGCTTCAAGGATGGGGTATGCTGTGATTGAGATGTTGTGTGGGAATGGTCCTGGTGGAGAGCCGGAGTGTATGGTTTACATGAGCCGGGCGGTATCTTTGCTGCTGACGGGAGTTCAGAACCTGAGCGGGGGTATATCCCGCGGATAATAGCGCTGTCTGACTCAGTGTGGCGAGGCTGTGGTGTATGTCCATGAGCTTGCAGTGGTATAGTGGTAGAATGTTGCGAGGGATTCCCTTGGCCTTGCAAGGGTGGGATTTCTTTTGGATGGAGAGCTGGGGTTAGATAGTTCACTCACAATGCAGATGAGCTCCTTGATGTTGTGGTGCTGATGATATGGTGATGTCTGTGTGTGGCGGTTTTCAGGGCGGAAGGATAACTGATGGGTGTTTGTTTCGCAAGGTTTACACAAGAGTCCGGCTAGATCTGTATGAGTCCAGTAGGTCTGCCTTGTCCCAGGTGGCTTAACTGTTGTTGTGCTTTACAGGAAAGTCCATCAATGTGGCAAGAGTGTTGGATCCATCGCTGATCCAGTGTGTGAGGTTGCAGGGTGTGGCGGTGGTGTTGGTTGGAGTGTCCTGGGTGAGGGTGCCACACAGCTTGTCTGTGGTGACTTAGATCAAGCATCTTTTGGGGATCTGTAGCAGAGTGTGGGGCAGTGTGTTGCTTGTCGGGGAACTGGATGGAAATGTTGATGTACCAATGAAGGATGGTGGTGTGGTTGTCCTCCAGCCAGAAGTTGCTATCCCCCAGCCACATGTATTCTGTGGAGGTGAGGGCCAGCGTGCTGATGTAGTTGTTGATGGCTTAGCAGAATTGTGGGAGGCCTGGAGATCTGTAGATGAGTGTTATTCTGAGGGTGGTTAGGGGGTTGGTGTGAAACCTGAAGTGCAGGTGCTTGACAATGCTGAGTGTGTCCTTGGTGTTGTACGTGACTCTGAGGGTGTACTTCTGAATGAATAGCAATTCATCCTCCTGGATTGTTGGTGCAGCCCCTGCCGGTAATCTTGTATCCGTCTGTGATGGCAATGTTGAAGTTATGTGCTGAGGATGCGTTCAACCAGGTTACTGTAATGAAGGGGATGTGTGGGGCTGTTGTGTTGAGGAGGTAACAGAGTCCAATGGCGTGCTGGTGGATGGAGCGGGTGTGGCGTAGGAGGCACATAACCTTGTTGTATGGACATGGTCTGGTAGGCGGGTCAGCGCGTGTAGGCAGTATGAGTTGCACACCCAGCATGCGAAGCTGTTGTGTGTGCCCTTAGGGGTTGCCTGATAGCAGGTGGTTGATTGTCCGGTGTTCATTGCTTGGAGGGTGGCTGGAGCATGAATCTGTTGTGTTATGTGGGTCATGCAAGGACCAGAGGGTCTTGCACTGTGCACATTGCAGGCGCTGACGGGCGCTGACGGTCCAGCCTTTGGCACGGGGTTGGCGCAACAGTGGCACAGACAAGCTGCTGCATGCATTATGAATGAGTGGAGGGAGGGAGGAGCATCTGGGAGGCGTGTGGTTTGCAGAATCAGGGCATTCAGTAGGGCGGTGCCACAGGGGAGGCAGCAGCAGGAATGCCTGAACACCTGACGGCGGAAGGGGTGAGAAACTAGGCCAACACTAGCACACAAAGACAAGGAGGTTAGAAAGGCACAGTGTAAAAGGTGTATGGAAAGGAAGGAGTGTCTGGTTACTCATAGGTCACTCATAGAAAATGGATGAACAATGGCAAAAAATGACGGCCACAGGATCAGGCTCCAAAAGGCCAAGCTGGACCCAGAACACACAGCCTTAACAGGCGTTGCATGTCCGTTGTTGGTAGCAACCTGCACAAATACATACCCAACCAAGTACTTCATTCACAATAAGGGATCAATAGCCATGAAGAATTGCATGCATGTTGCCAAAGTACACATACACCCATATGCACAATCATTGACTATTATGCTGTAGATGACGCATGCAAAGTGGCAAGAGATCTGCGGTGACATAGATGAGGCACATTGTACTGTGGTGAACACATTTACTACACAAACGGATCAAGTATGTGTTGAGGCCATGCTGCATGAGCCAATGTCCATGGCCAGTGCCATTGCTTTGCAGAAAATAACAGTCATGTAAGGAGTCTACCTGTACTGCTGGTGAACCAATGTGCACATGACTGCCTGTTACTGTCAGGGCCTTGAATCCTCAGAAACGTGCGATGCTCAAAGGGGTCCATCTCCTGATAGCCCCTTGGTCTAAGTAGAAATCACAGACTCAAAAGGGTAAGCAGGCGAGGGTAGGATAGGACGGACACAAGGCTCTACACGACCTGGGCCCCAAGTACCTCAACGACCGGATGACCTTCTACATGCCCACGCGCCAGCTACGATCTAACAGCCACACACTCGCCACCGTACCACGCATCCGCAGAGCCACCGCCGGAGGAAGATCCTTTTCATACCTGGCAGCCAAGACTTGGAACTTCCTCCCCATTCACCTTCGACGTACCCAAGACCATCTCTCCTTCAGGAAGCAACTCAAGACCTGGCTGTTCGAGCAGTAACACACCCCTCTCCCCCAGCGCCTTGAGACCCTCCCGGGTGAGTAGCGCGCTATATAAATGCTGTGATTTATTGATTGATTGATTGACGGGAACAGCAGGGAGGGAGATCTGAAACAAAGGTAAACAAGCATAAGGATTCAACACTTCTTGTCACTGAATCACAGAATACCTCAGGAAATATACTGTAACAGTAATGCCGTTAAAGGAAAACAAAAGCCACTGTAGTTGGGATCACAGTAATGAAAGGGCTACTGGATGTGAGGATCAAACAAGGACATTACTACACACTTACAAAGAAGGCTGTTCTATACGTTTCCATGTATTTATCCAGCAGTTAGCAACATACCCAAAAAAGCTTTAAGAGCCACGTAACTGGGGAATTTGAGCTTTCTTCAGGACTAGCTCTACAAGCCCCAGGCTTAAAAACAGAGATGAACAAACCACATGAATTCATAGCACATGGAAAGGTGATGAAACACCATAACACACCAAAGATAATGTTGTAAGAGTTCCTAAAGAAATGGCCAAAATTATGATCCTGTTCCAAGGATTGTGCAACTAGCACAGGGATCACCAAAGAAACATAAAAGGTAGAAGAGTATTGCAGCGATATGAAGGGGGTAAAATGCTCTGCAGGCTGCTTCAAAGCAATTAGAACCTTGCAGTAATCCAGAAATTCACAGTGTATGAATAAAGTCCAATAAACAGAAATTTAAATGCGCTGCTGCACGTCTCACACAAAGCGAACAATCCGTAGTTCCCCCAGGGAATCAGTGAGGGTCAAGACGGGAAATTTCCCAGCCCCTGCAATAGCGTTAAGAAGCTCGTCCAATGAGGGAGGTAATTAGGTAAACACAAGGAAGCCCCGCAAGAGCCAGTCATCGGCTCGTCCAACTGGGATTTGAATTGCCAAGCAGAACAAGCTGCTGGGCCGGAACTCAGCAGAGAGTAATGAGGAGTGATGGTGCAAAAGCCGTGACCAGGATATGCAGCACGCCACAAGAGAATCCTGGAATTAACGACAACGACTGGTGCCAAGGATGCGTTTACATTTGCTTCCACACAACGTCATGACGTCATCAGTGCCACATTCTTGGCTTCATGGGAAATGTAATTTCTTATCCACTTACTGAGAAGGCTAGCACCGCAGTGTTCTCCACCAGCCCTGAGGAAGCGACGTGACAGTGACATGACATACTGGCAAAAAGGGAAATGCATCCATACGAACAGACTCACAGGACAGTTGACGGAACATGTGGGACATACGATGGCCCCACCTTCACAACCTGGATGTTGGAAATCCAAATGTACTGGCACACAAGATTAAGTGGATGAGCCAAACACATCCTGCTGCCCACAGAGAGGCTGCAATTCCCCATAGAGCTTGTTGTTGTGATGTCCCACACAATCTCAACCCGTGGCATTCGCAATGTGTGAAGTGCAAGGTTTACACACATTGATGCCTTCACCAGAGTCCACACTCCACTACAGATGACTGTCAAGAAGGGTGACTGTCATGTCAAGGGAGTGTTGCTACGTGTTATTTTATCCATGGTGATGAGACATGTATACATAGTACTACAACATGCACAGAAACAGTTCCCACACATTCCCAAAGCGTACCAACACCAAAAAGCCTGATTGGGTATTGGGTTACCTTTGTGAGCCCCTGTATAGTGTACCATAGGTACCCAGGGCATGAGTGCATCCAAGGCTTACCAGGGGCAGCAGTATGTATTATGCCACCCCTGGCTGGCCATCCAAACTGACACCACAGGCTGATCACTTGGGTAAGGTGGTGTAATCACCCCTTACTTAGATATAGTATATCTATATCTACCTTATGTATAGACACATAACCTATAAGTCACTCTTATGGCATGCCTTAACAATCCTGGAGGCAGAGTGCGTGTGGTTTTATGTGAGAGGATGCCCTAGCATGAGCTGAGCCCCTCTACAGCTTTGGAACCATCTCCTTATAGCTGTTCTATGATATAGCCATACCATATAATCTTAAGTGCATTACAATCCTCGCGGTTAATGCTAACTTTGATTTGGCTTTATCAAAACATTTCGTGTAAGGTGTCAAACACTTTGAAATACTATCCCCCCGCCAGTTCTGGCAGCGGGGGCAGCATTCCACTCTTCTAGAGGGAAAAGACATGTAGTTACTGCTTTACCCGGTTAAAGTTAAGGAGAGCCTCAGCTTCACAAAATGGATGCTGCTGCCACAGACACGAGTCTGACATCCTGCTGCTGGGTGAAACTCTGGCAAGGGAGGCCTGGACAAAAGGTTTCCTGCTAGTGATGGAGCGGTAATTTCTTCTGGTAATTTCTCAATGCAAAACCCTCATGCTACCTCTAATTTACCGCTCAAAAGGTGTTGGGCCCTTCACACCATGTATTACCTTCAGGAGACTTTAATAATCATGAACAGTCAAAAATGCAATAATTATTTTAAGCCAATAAAGAGAGTTGTTGAGTATTTAAAGGGTTTTATTTTCTAGTCAAAAGTTAAGTTTTCTCTGACCCTTTATTCATTAGTAAAATATCAATCAGTTAACAGAATTTGGAAAACAGGAAAAATAGCATTAATACAGAACATATTACAGTATGCACATAAGCATTACATAAAGGAATGTGGCGCAAAATGTCATTCAAAACTCTTAAAGAGTTTCTAAGGAAAAATAGTCTTGCAAGGCTAATCAAAAATCAAATAGTTTGCAAAAATCTCCCATTAAGAGAAATAAATGCATAAGTCAAATACATCTTTTCAGACCTAATTAATTAGTCAAAGCATAACTGAAAGTTTAGCATCTAAATCTAAAAAAACCTTTCTATCTGTTTGGTGCCCTGTGCATCTCTGTGTCTAAAGAGCAAGCAGGGAGGGAGATAGCCCGCCCTTTACCAGACCTGCAGTGCCAAGATATGACGTGGAAGCAAGAAACCTCCCCCTGACACTCCTCGGATGCCACTCCTCCCTTCAGCAATCTTCCGGGACGTTTCTCGTACCTAACCCATAGAATGAAGCAAAGCCCAAGCCAAAATGAACAAGAAGCCAGCTGAGCTAAGAAAGCCAGCCCCTCCTCCGGAGAGGTCAGTTTTTATACACAAAATGTTGGCAGACTACACAAAATGTTTCAACTTTCAGGAAAACCTGTACGTGATTGGTCTATCATGATGGCATGAGTTCTCACAACCCTGACACATTCTAAAAAACCTGACTTTACTAGTTTTAACAAAAGAAGCATACATGAATAATACATTTATAAACATTTGCAACATTTACTAGGAAAAATGTTTCTATAGTTTCCTTCCTTCCTGCCACAGAGCAGTCAGATGGATACTTTTAACTAACTGGTACATTGGCACAGTCACAAGAATGTACAGTTCAAGCTGTCCTTGACTTCTTTGTGGTTTGAGTCAAGCTGCCACAGTCTGCGCATGCTCTCTTCTCTTTCAAAGCAAGCCATAGCCTGGTTTCACAGGCAGCCATTTAATGGTAGGCCCCAAAATAAAACAAACAAAAAGATAATATTAATGTCATGTATAAATGTTTACCTAGCCAAGCTACTAGTGTAAAGCAGCTTTTCTATTATTTATGACAACATGGCAATGTGCAACAAAGAAAAAGAGATGTTATTAACTGAAAATATTTATCAAAATATGCAACAAATCAAAGTCTATTAAGACAGAAATAGTGGATTTAGGGATGAGCTGGGAAGAGAGAAACATATTCTATTAATCTTCAAAGCTAAAAAGGCCACTTTTCTCTACATTGCAAAAACACATGTTAATTCAGCAAAAGCATTTGAGACTAAATAGGCCTCACTTTCATGTTTTTCATGTGCCATGTTTTTAACTTGCACCAAAATGTGTGTGGCAATTTAAATGCAGTCTGTCTGAAGCACAAAAATGAAACAATGCCTGACTGCAGATGAAATCTGCTCCATCACTAGCACCTTCCCAGACAACCTGTAACGTATTAGGGCAGGGTGGGTTGAATGGAAAGATGCTTTTCCAGACACTGCCAGGGGCACACAAGGTACTCCATGCATAGCCCGGTTCAAACCAGTTGCTGAGGCACTCCAGCCCAGATCTGGCGTGAAACTGGACAAAGAGAAAGGGATGTAACCACCCCCTTCCCAGGTCCACCCATAGGAGGGACCCAGCAGGTAATCCAACCGCTAAAATCAGTATAAAGATAGGAGATGTGTCTACAGACTTTAGATTATCCTGGAAAGAAACTCTGATACAAAACTCTTGGACCTTCTACGTTCTATACCGACTAGAAGACTGAAGACATCTCCCTTGTGGTCAAGGAGTGACCACCCTGTGCAAACAGGCACCACCAGTAACTTACTGGTTTGATTTAATGGCGCTCCTGCCGGAACCTGAATACTCAGTGCCTCATAAACTGGACTTCTAGATTTCTCTGACTCCGTTCCACATCCACAACAAAGCTGAGACCCATGGAGAATACGAGAGACGTGGGACTGGACACCCTGGCTTTCTGCATTCTGATAACTGCCCAACTCCCGCGGTACCCTTGCAGTTGTGCATTGGTGTATACAAAGCCCCAGACAAGAGCGTCATTTGTACCAAAGCTCAGCCCTCCACACTCCACGAGTGCCGCGTGGGGCCTGCTCCTGCATTTCAGCTCGACACGTCTTCCTGGTTGCTAGCCTGCTGGCTAGTTAGCCCTTTGAAGACTTCTTTTTGAATATACACTGCTAGCCTGGTTGCTCCAGGCGTGCTCCAGCTACCCTCCAAAGGAGAAGCTCCACAGACCTTGCTGGTCTGACTCGAAGCCAATCTTCACTTCCTGCATGGGTTGTGTTTGTCAAGGCTTGTTGGGTCCAATCCGGATACCAATGCCGCAGTCAACTAGATCCTGTGTGGGACAGCTCGAATACTGCTCCTGGTCATCGTCGACACCTCCTGGTCCTCGTGGCTGCAGAGACAAGCTTCACCTCTTCACCTGAAATCTCCTCAACATCGCCTGGTTCCTTCCTGGTCACTGGCTAGTGACTCACACTCTGTCCCCTCTGCTTTCAGGCTCTTCAAATCCTAGATCTGCCCTTGGATCCACCCAGACACTTTTCCTCTGGTTGTCTGCAGCACTTCTTCGCAGATCTCCATAGGAAACATCAACGAAACCCGACACCAAAAGACACCTATGCACCCGCCTTCCCTGGGTGAGGTGACTCGAGTACTCCAGTGCTCCTGTGGGTATTGACTATCCAAGGGTCCTAGTCTAAAGTGGTTTTGTCGTAGTCCATCCGGAAGTGCCCTAAATCTATAACTTTGTAACTTTTACGTTCCCATTATAAGTCAACGGCAACTTGCAACTGTGTTTAGACGCTGCACGCGTCTCCTGTGGGTCTCCTACTTCCTAATCTTTGGTTGTTTAGTCTAGCCCCAGCGATTCCCTAGGCTCTAGGCCTGTTCACTCTTTCTGTAGTGGCTCTTATACCACTATTTTAGTGCATGGTTTGCGAGGCCCCTAGGGCAAACCTGTATTTTTGCAACTTATCGTATGCTATTTAAGTAACTTGTGATCTACTTCGATCTCTGACCTCATAAAGAGTACAGAGGGGTTGTGTTAGAAATAAATACATATATATTTGGTATATACCTTGTGTGGTATCCTTTCATTTGGTATTCAAGGGATTATATTTGGTCAAACAAACAGCTTCACATGCTCTTTGGAGTTTAGCATAAGACTGCTTCCACTAGGATAGCTTGTCTATAAGTTTGACTTTACAACCACCATCAATAAGGGTCGTTTAGACTGACGCAAGGTGCCCACTAGAATAGTGGACATCATATGCCAGGCTTACTTCTCATAACATGCAAATTTCGTAGAAAGTCATTGCGCATTACTGTGTGGCATGACATCAGCACTTGAGTGACACATCAGAACACACATCAAAGTCACTTTGCATACAGTCAGCTGGACGCACACATTGCAACACATGCCTCTCAATGCCGCTGAAGATAATTTCAAAATGGTTCCCTCAGAGGGTACGGACACTCGTCCCAGGCCGCGTTGGAAGCGTGTTGGAAGCGTGTTCCGCGTCTTGTGCTGGCTCTGCCCCCTGGTCCAGGGGGCAGAGCCAGCACAAGACGCGGAACACGCTTCCAACGCGGCCTGGGACGAGTGTCCGTACCCTCTGAGGGAACCATTTTGAAATTATCTTCAGGTTCACATCATGTACACCTAATCTAGAGGTGACCCTTATGAACCATAGTGGGTAAGACTATTACGTTGAAATGACCCATTTACGTCACAAATAGTGAAAGTATTTTTACACTGTGTTTGTTTGTTTATATGTCCTGACGAATGCTCTTAGACCCACGGGCCAAGAGAGCAGAAACATGTTGACTTTTTTTGTCCAAATGATATATGCTAAGGATTCCTAATTATCCCCGGAGCATACCCATAAAACCTTTTAAACTAGTTGTCCAGCGATATGAATAAATAGTAGTTAGTCGCTTGGAAACTATTTTTATCTCTACCTTCCAGTGGGGTAACACGACTTATCTCTGGATACTGCCACGAAAAACCAGAGATTGCCTCGAGTGAGGCTGGCAAGATACTAATTGTCAAACCCAGTGACTGTTGCCACAACGTCTGTGTGGGGCGGAGAACAAGATATACCTACTTACACTCACTCAAACTCATATAGCACTTACAATATAAAAGGTGCTCCAGCGTAGTCGCTAGTCGTAGCACGCCCCATCCCGCACCGGGGCGGGAAGACCCCGATGATGAAGCACGACACCAAGGGCCCTTTTGGTGTGTGAGGGGTATTTTAACAAATACTATGTATGCCAACTACACCTGGACTCACAGTCAACTGCTTAAAGGTGGACCTTTTTGAATATACAAACCAGTTGACAAAGTGCCCCAGTCCCGGGCATCAGGAAACAGGTGCCGGTAGTGATGACTGTGCCATCCCAGTGTTGCTGTGCATTTCAAAATCACTCTGTCACCTTGCGCCGTTCACGCTGTTCACCCCCTTCACTTGCGTCGTCACTTTTCACTTGTATATATCACCCTGTCACCAAGTGCTTCTTGGGTTGTCACATGAATTTTCTTGTACAGTGCTGCTTTCAACTGTATTCCCATGTGTAAATATCTCAGAAAATTAGTGAATTACAAGCCATGTACTAACTAATTGAGCCTCCTTGTTTTCTTCATATGTAATGCTTTTTGCATGCACAACTTAATTGCCTGTCAATTTGTTACCTATTGGGACATTGTGTTCTATATATACTTCATACCCAGTCCCAGCTTTGTCTATGGGTCCTACTCCTGTTTCTTATCACCACACTCAAATACTGACACAGTTGTTCTCTTTCATGGAGGGCATGTTATCAACGATGTCTGACCAACGTCCGATCATGCAGTCCATGGATTCATCACTGACGACAGCAGTTTCCCTGCTGCAGCAGTCCATCCCCCACCTCCTACAGACCCATCACACTTCCCTCTCCCCTACCTGTCCCATGTACACGCAGGAAGACACGATCACGCCCCCCAAGAGACACAGACAGTACACCCCCACATATGGCAAAGCGCACACCTCCTGGCATGCACACTCAGGGAGCTGCAGGCAAACCCACAGGGGCTGGGGTTAGACCGCATACACGCAGCCAGAGTCACAGTCCGCACTCCTCACAGCCCTCTCCCTCCACTCCAAAAGTGTCCTCGGGTGCAGGGGTTGGGCTGGACGAACTGGCTGCAGTGTGCAGCGCAGAGTATATGTCCACTTTTGGTGCTGTTCTACACACTGAGGTGTATATGTCCACCCCTGCAACCACCACACCTACCCTTCCCACTCCTGTCCCTGTGGTGCATGGTCCTGCCCCCGATGATGCCCCCCAAGGGTCAACATACCATGAGGTACTCAATGTGCAGGCAAGTTCAGGGTAGACGGACTACCCAACGTCCCCCTCCAAGGATATTTAGGTGAACTGGCCATTGGCCTTATTTGAGCACAGACACATTTTTGAACATCTTATTTTTTCCAGCTGAATTAAGCCTTTTATTTTACGTTCAACACTATTGCATTTTAGGTACTTGATGTTTGTGATGAGGGGCCTGGAGTTGGTGTCCTGGTAATGTTTGGGGTTCTGAAAGATGTTTTTTGTTGATGGTCATGTGGTGGACCATGGTATCTGTGTGCCATGACAATTTCTCTTCAATTAATCATTGGTTTTGTGTGTTCAGTTTTGTTATAGACATTGTCCCAAGGAGTGTTCTTCCTCTGTGGCACCTGACATCTTCACTGCAAACAGTTGCACAATAGTTGTGCTGACAGGCGTGCACATTTACATTTTTGGTGACGGTTCCCTTCAACAATGGCCATGCCTGCTCACAGATTTCTACTGCTCATTCCTCTGTGCCATCCTTGCTACTCATTGTACTTGTGTTTTGAGTATGTACAAATGCCTTCAGTGACACATTCACGCTTTTCACCATTATGCATGAGTGTAATCACAACCTACCCCTATGACGGGAATTGTTATGCAGGGCATTTGGGCACTATTCCTTCCATGAGAGACTACATCTTGGTGGTCTGACCACCAACTGGACATTTATATTAGTCCTGGGATGTGCGTGACAGTGTGTGTTCCTTTCGCTCTCTCTGTTTGGTAGGCTGTTACACCACTATACACTATTGTGTCATGATGGTAGGGTGTGTATTTAGCCTGCAGCCTCCATGGGTGGGTATGCATGTGGAATTTGACATCACACCCACATGTGGTATGTCACACAGTGTGTGAAAGCAATCCATCCTCCAGGGAGTGGGAAACTGCTGTAAGTGATGTGTTGCTATGGATTTATCATTAAAGTCACACGTTAGGGATGTGCACATACCCCCATGTAGTTGTGGTATGCTGATGATGATGTACCCCCCCCTATATCTGAGCACTGCTGGGATAATATCCACCCACCCCTCATATGTCTGGCCAGTGCTGGGAGTCCTGTGCACCCACCCCCATA
Organism: Lissotriton vulgaris; assembly: GCF_964263255.1. Lineage (NCBI taxonomy): Eukaryota > Metazoa > Chordata > Amphibia > Caudata > Salamandridae > Lissotriton > Lissotriton vulgaris. The sequence continues at coordinate 1,390,039,976 of NC_141693.1, forward strand.
CTGTTTGCCACTGCTGGGAGTCCTGTGCATCCACCCCCATACTGTTGGCCTGTGCTGGGAGTCCTGTGCACCCAACCCCATACTGTTGGCCACTGCTGGGAGTCATATCCACCCACCCCTCATATGTCTGGCTACTGCTGGGAGTCCTGTGCACCCACCCCCATGATGTTGGCCACTACTGGGAGTCATATCCATCCACCCCTCATATGCCTGGCCACTGCTGAGAGTCCTGTCCACCCACCCCCATACTGTTGGCCAGTACTGGGAGCCATATCCACCCACCCCTCATATGTCTGGCCACTGCTGGGAGTCCTGTGCACCCACCCCCATACTGTTGGCCACTGCTGGGAGTCATATCCACCCACCCCTCATATGTTTGGAGAGTGCTGGGGGTCCTGTGTGCCAACTCCCACACTGTTGGCCTCTGCTAAAGTCCTCTGCACCCACCCCATACTGCTAGCAACTGCTGGGAGTCATATCCAGCCACTTCTCATATTTATGGCCACTGCTGGGAGTCCTGTGCACCCACCCCAATACTGTTGGCCAGTGTTGGGAGTCCTGTGCACCCACCCCCATACTGTTGGCCACTGCTGGGAGTCATATCCACCCATCCTTCATATGTCTGGCCACTGCTGGGAGTCCTGTGCACCCACCCCCATACTGTTGGCCACTACTGGGAGCCATATCCACCCACCCCTCATATGTCTGCCCACTGCTGGGAGTCCTGTGCTCCAACCCCCATACTGTTGGCCACTACGGGGAATCATATCCACCCACCCCTCATATGTCTGGCCAGTGCTGGGAGCCCTGTGCACCCACCCCCATACTGTTGGCCACTACTGGGAGTCAAATCCACCCACCCCTCATATGGCTGGCCACTGCTGGGAGTCATATACACCCACCCCTCATACGACTGGCCACTGCTGGGAGTCATATCCACCCACCCCTCATATGTCTGGCCAGTGCTGGGAGACCTGTGCACCCACCCCAATACTGTTGGCCACTGCTGGGAGTCATATCCACCCACCCCTCATATGTCTGGCCAGTGCGGGAGCCTGTGCACCCACCCCCATACTGTTGGCCTCTGCTGGGAGTCCTGTGCACTCACCCCCATACTGTTGGCCACGGCTGGGAGTCATATCCACCTACCCCTCATATGTCTGGCCACTGCTGGGAGTCCTGTGGACACACCCCCATACTGTTGGCCACTAGTGGGAGTCATATCCACCCACCCCTCATATGTCAGGCCACTGCTGGAGTCGTGTGCACCCACCCCCATACTGTTGGCCACTACTGGGAGTCATATCCACCCACCCTTCATATGTCTGGCCACTGCTGGGAATCCTGTGCTCCCTCCTCATACTGTTGGCAACTACTGGGAGTCATATCCACCCACCCCTCATATGTCTGGCCAGTGCTGGGAGTCCTGTGGACCCACCCCCATACTGTTGGCCACGGCTGGGAATCATATCCACCCATCCCTCATATGTCTGGCCAGTGCTGGGAGTCCTGTGCACCCACCCCATACTGTTGGCCTCTGCTGGGAGTCCTGTGCACCCAGCCCCTTACTGTTGGCCACTGCTGGGAGTCATATCCACCCACCCTCATATGTCTGGCCACTGCTGGGAGTCCTGTGCACACACCCCCATACTGTTGGCCAGTGCTGGGAGTCCTGTGCACCCACCCCCGTCATGTTGGCCACTGCTGGGAGTCATATCCACCCACCCCTCATATGCCTTGCCACTGCTGGGAGTCCTGTGCACCCACCCCCGTACTGTTGGCCACTACTGGGAGTCATATCCACCCACCCCTCATATGTCTGGCCACTGCTGGGAGTCCTCTGCACCCACCCCCATATGACTGGCCACTGCTGGTAGTGATGTACACCCACCCCCTTGGAGCTGGACATTGCTGGCCCAGACCTGCACCTACCAATGTGGAGGTAATATGCAGGGCAAGATTGACGCATAACATTCGGTTTGTGGGGTACGCAGGGGTTGCTGGACACGTCCCCCAGATAACCGGACATTGGTGGTGGTGTATGACATACAGATTATGGGGTGGGACTTTGGTATGGGTTATGTTTAACCGCCCCTCACGCTCCCTATCCCCTGGTTGTTGTTCTCGCACCAGGTCCTAGGCATACAGGACTGGGGTGACACGGATGATGGGGTTGATGGCGTGTGTGCCTCGTATCACTTTTTTTGAAATGGTGCCATTCGCATGCGTGTGAAATGCACCGTACCCCTACATTCCTGGCATGTGTGTGCCTTATTTCATTATTGCAATAGTGCCATACACGAGCGTGTGAAATGCACCGTACTTTTACATTCCTGGCATGTGTGCGCATCGTATCACTATTGTAATGGTGCCATATGTGAGCGTGTGCAATGCACCGTACCCCTACATTCCTGGTGTGTGTGCACATCGTATCACTATTGTATTGGTGCCATACGCAAGCGCACCATACCTCCACATTCCTGGCGTGTGTGTGCCTCATATCACTATTGTGATGGTGCCATTCGCGACCATGTTAGACGCACAGTACAAAAACACTTCTGTTGTTGCGGTACGTTGTTTTCACCGTATGCACCGTCGTCAGTTTCTGTGCGCCAGGTCGTAGGCGTACAGGACTGGGATGACACGGACGATGGGGTTCATGGCTTGTATGTCAAGTACCAGGGATGCGGTTCCTGTTGGACTCTGCTTTTACGGACGTTTTGAGCTCCCGTAGAAAAAGGGTCATACGGAGTGTCGCAGAGACGAATCGTACTTGCTGGGCCAGAAACTGCTGTCTATTTACGTACTGACGTCTCGTAATGCGTGTTCCGGATACAATGCGCACGTATTTTTTTGTTGTACGGTGTTTAGTACGATTCGTACGGAGATCTGCTTTGGATCTGAATCGTACATCATCGTACGTACGAGGACGTTTACGGGTACGATTTGTACAGAAAATATGCTCTGTACGGCTATTTGTAAGGGATTTTATCAAACCGGAATCGGCCCCAAAATAATAACATAAATAAAAATTAAATAATTATGCAAAACAAATTTTTTTTTAATTACTTTTAATATGTTTACAATTAATTATATACTACATTACCTAAAACAATACAAAAAATATTAAGTAACAGAGAGAATAAAATACTATTGCAACTCCCCAAAAAATAACAGTAAGGAAAATGTTGGATAGCGTAGGGGTAAAAATGACTATTCCCACTCCAGAGAGTTCAACAGTAGGGAAAGTGTTGGATAGCATATGGGTAACAATTACTACTCCCACTCCAGAGAGTGCAACAATAGGGAAAGTGTTGGATAGCGTAGGGGTAAAAATTACTATTCCCGCTCCAGAGAGTGCAACAGTAGGAAAAGTGTTGGATAGCGTAGAAGTTAAAAATAACATACTTAATACTTAATATTTTTTAATATTAAAAAAATTATTTATTAAAATAATGTAAACTATTTACAAATACCAATATATAATTATTAAAAAATAATGACCAATTAATAATTAATATCCCAAAAAGTAATTATCAAAACCCAACTATAATTGTAATAACTACTTAATTAGATATCAATTACTTTGCCCACTATTCCCCTATTAACACACAACAAATGCCAATATATAAATAATACACTTAACATGATTGACAATTAATCAATTACTTTAAATTAATTACCAACTAATAAAAATTAATTACCAATTAATAATATTATTAATGACCAATTAATATTCAATTACAAAAAATGTAATTAGCAAAAACAATTAATGAAAATACATTAATACTTAATTACATTTAAATTACTTCCCACTCCATTCCCCTATAAACCCATAGCCCGCTACAGAACATAATTATCAATTAATCAATTAATTAAAATAAATTACCAATTAATTCAAATTAATTACCATTTAATTAAAAACAATTTATAAATCGTAAAAAATGAATAATTATTTTAGTATATTTAAATTACTTCCCACCCTATTCCCCTATAAACCCACAACCTAGTACAGAACATAATTATCAATTATTTAAAATATTTTACCAATTAATTATTATTATTTACCACTTAATTAAAATTAATTTATAATTCCTAAAACGTTAATAATTAATTTAGTAAAATTAAATTACTTCCCACCCTATAAACCCACAACCCGCTACGGTGCTAAAATACAAAATTTACTTAAATGACATAAAAAAAAAATACATATTTATACATAATAATATACATAAAAACAAATAAAAATCGATATTAGTAACATCGATATTACTAACATCGATATTAGTAACATCGATATTACTTACATCGATATTAACAAAATCAATATTACTTACCTCCAAAATTCTGTACCTTCGATATTAAAAAAAATCGATATTACTTACCTTCTTTATTCTGTCCCTTCGATATTAAAACATCGATATTATGGTAGGTCGATATTAAAAAATTGATATTTTGTCTGCCTACCACTCCTGGTGGGGCATTACATGGATTTTACCATCTCCCAGTTACCATTATCTGAAGCTGTTATCTTATGATTAAACCAAAAACTTGTTTCTACACGAACTGTCTACGAGACATCTTTTCAATCTAACACCTCTTTCTTTAATCCTACATTCTAATCATAGCTACATTCTTCTTCTGTAAGTGCTATCTTTTTCCCAGACCTGATCTCCTCTGCTCCCTTCCCTGTGAGGATAGGTCTGACCTTTGTAAGGGCTTTGGGAAGAATGGGAACAAGAAGTGTGCATAACTTGCATAAATCACATTTGTCTGCGTATGCGAAATTACAACAAAATTACGTATGATTATACAAAATGCAAATCCATAATGTTTCACCATATTTTAGTGCTAAATGTAGACTTCGATTCAGAAAAGGGGGTGGTGATGGACAGAGTATCTGAATTAAACAGAACACTCATACCCAGTCAACAGATCAGGGCTTGATCCATCACCGTTTTTTAGCTCACTGCACCATCCCAGCTCAGAACCTGGCTACATGCAAATTAGTCTGTCCCTGGCCCAGTGCATCATGGGAACAGGGCAGACCAAACTACCAAGCCAATTCTTATACTGGGAAGGAAACAAGCTTCCGGGGACCAGTTTCTGGCATTACAGCCGTCTTTGGCCCGGCTTGCTTGAATCCTGATGGTGCAATGAGCAAGGGACTCACATCTGAGTATACCATTCCACGCTTATGGTGGACAAAATGATTCAGAAAAGGGGGTGGTGATGGACAGAGAATCTGAATTAAACGGAACACTCATACCCACTCAACAGATCAGGGCTTGATCCATCACCGTTTTTTAGCTCACTGCACCATCCCAGCTCAGAACCTGGCTACATGCAAATTAGTCTGTCCCTGGCCCAGTGCATCATGGGAACAGGGCAGACCAAACTACCAAGCCAATTCTTATACTGGGAAGGAAACAAGCTTCCGGGGACTGGTTTCTGGCATTACAGCCGTCTTCTGGCATTACAGCCGTCTTCGGCCCGGCTTGCTTGAATCCTGATGGTGCAATCAGCAAGGGACTCACATCTGAGACTTCTGTCAGTTCTTGGAAATGATGCATTACAACAAAAGCACTGTAACCAGCAGCTGCTTGCTTTCATTCTGATTTCTCCATGCTTTCATTGTAACTTAGGGCCAGATTAGGATCGCGGTGAATCCGCATCCTCCGGGCCAGCGGAAGCCAGCGCCGGCCCGGAGGATGCGGATTCACAGCTGCGGACACAGAAAAGACCCTCCACCAGATTAGGATAGCTAGGGGGGTCATGATTCCGTCTGCCTTTTTTCCGCCGCGGTCGCCTTCCGACCCCGGCGGAAAAGCTCTAATATGGTGGCGGTGTCTATCAGATACCGCCAGCCATATTAGGATGCCGGCGGAGACATGCTTTTCCACGGCGGGTTTTCCGCCGTAGAAAAGCATGTGGTGTTTTGAGTATGGGGGCCCGTTGCGGGGCCCCCAGTGGTGTTGGGGGATGGGGTTGCACATGGGGGGTGCCTATGGTACCCCCCTGCCTTTGCATGCACGAAGCAGCAGGCACCACGCGGTGCCTGCCGCTTCGTGCATGCAAATGAAAACATGCACATTTAACCTTGCGGCGGGTGCTGCTTGAAGCAGCATCCGCCGCATTGTTAAATATAGGGGATGTGACCGCCAGGGTGGTGGTCACATCCTAATTCCGAGGGAGGGAACGCCGCAGCCCCTGCGGACGGTCCCTCCTCCTCGAGGGTGACGGACGGATGCTGGTCCGTCCGCCATCCTAATCGGGCCTTAAGTTTCCTGAAAATTGTTCAATTTGCTGTAAATTTGTATGGCAAATGGTTTCTAAATATTTAAAGTGGTGCAATTTCAGGAATTTTGTGTAACACGCTAACATGAAATTCTAAATATGAATCAAATTGAATTATCATAATTTACATTTGGCCGAGGCCTAATGGGCAACCACACAGTCTGATCTTGTATCGTCATGATCCTGTGAGGAATACGAATAAAGACTTTAGAAAATTGATATCTCACCATATTTTATGTTCTAACTTTCAAGTTACACTCTCCCAAGTTTTGCATCCTCCTCATGGGATTGTTGTGCATCCCGTTTCTATTCATTTCGGTTTGTCTCATTCTCAGGGTTTGATTTTAATTGGGGCTTCTATGTCTTAATAGCAAGAGTGCCTCTTCCTCTTGAATCAAACTTGAGAAATAACCCTTGGTAACTCTACTTCTTTCTGGTCTTCTGGAGTGACAGGCTACTTGATTTATGGCCACAAATCCGTATCACTTATAAAGGTCCCTTATACTATTTCAGATATGGTATTTACATTGTCTTTCAGTTCCTTCCCAAAGTTCACTGCAGGTGAGGCATCATGCTTTACCTGTACTTGTTTGAGGATCTCTGGCAGCACAGCTACTGATAGTATGCCATGTAGATGTTTGCAAATATACGTCCTGAAGACTGACACTGTTGTCAATTTGGTATAATTTTCATGATCCATTACTAATTCATTTTGCTTTGGAAAAGAGTGTTCAGTGTCAAACACACCTGTCAAAGATCATCTTATTCATAGGTGGCATATATAGAACACCCACAGGCACACACCGGCACGCATGCAAGCATGTGCACACACACACACAAACAGAATGGAAAGGGGCGACCACTCGGTCCCCCCGAACGTATGGCAGAGTACCACGATCCCCCCGGGAAGCCATCTTGGGCGGGAGGCGAGTCTCGGCTGGTATGCCCGAAGCGGCGTAGCCGGGGCGCGCCTTTTCCCGCCCTAGAGTGGGTTGGCCTAGACACGGACGTGGCTGGCCACGCCCTAGGGGCAGGCAGGGGCGGGTTTACACCCGCCCTGAAGACGGATAAAAGGAGAAGCAAGATCCGAAGGCATCCTCTTGTTCCTGTGCTCTGAAGCTGCACCTCCTCGCTGCACGTGAGCTCGAGACGGAACGAAGAGCCAATTTTGAGCGTTGTAATCGTTCTTGTTTGTTTTACAGATACTCTGTTGGAGAATGCCGAAGAAGGCGGGAAAGCGCATGACTACCGAACAGATGCTGCGTGTTCTCATGAAGGAGATGACCGAACTAAAGAGGCGAGTGGATAAGAACGAGGAAGGGGGACCAAAACGTCCTTTGGCGGGAGCAGCCCCGGGAGGGAAAAACAAGAGACCCAGGAGGGGAGCAGCGGGAGAAGACATCCCGGGTCCCAGTGCCCCGCTCGAGGCACCGACTCCCGTGCCGAAGGAAGGGAATCCGATTCCCGTTGTGGTCACCCCCGTGTCCGAGGAAGATATGCCGCCCGAGTTGGCAGCACAATTGGCAGCGTGGTTGGGAAAAGGTAAAGAGGGCGCCACGGCTGTCGACGCACAGGAGCTAATGAAGCAACTGCGTGAGTCACGAGAAGCAGCGAAGGTGTCCACGCCGGCTGCAGCAGTAGAGAAGCCGCAGGGGACGGGTTCAGTAGCAGAGACAACGTCTGGTGCAGGTAAGCGGCCATTGCCGATTGCGAGGGATGAGTCGGCTCCCTCTCGTAGGGAAAAATTGGGTCAGCATGTTCCTTTGGCTATTAAGGAAAAGATATGGGCAGGGGAGTATGTAAACATATTCTCGTTGCTTACTGATCACTATGAGATGGAGCATGTCAAGGGCCAGAAGGAGCTCATGCATCCGAGTGTTTGGCGCGCAAAAATGGCCGCCTTTAAGGTAAATGAAAACATTGGCAATTGGGGCCAAGCGTGGGGGGTTTTCACATCGATCTTGGGGGAGCGAAGGCCTGATCTGTTACCCGAATTGCCGATTTATCAATCACGAATCATGGGGTACTCGGTATCACACGAGGGTAATCATTGGTTCTGCTACGATAACCTGTTTAGAAAAGCTAAAGAACACGATAAAAACTTAACATGGGATTGTTATGATTCTGTGTCATGGTCCAAAATGAAGGAGACTGGTATGTTAAAATTGCCATTAGTGGGGAGTGTCGTCGGCGAGTCTTCCCGCCAGTATGCGGGGACGCCCTTTCGGTCAGGTGCGGGTACAGACAATTACTCGAAGCCTGCCGGTAACACAGGAAAAAGGGGGGTTTGTTGGAACTTCAACAGGGGTAAATGTACTAGGCCCCAGGGATCATGCAAATTTAGACATGAATGTAGTGGGTGTGGGCAATCATCCCATCCTGAGTCCACGTGCAGAGCCAAAACGGGTGAGAACGGGGGTAGAGGAGGCGCCAAACAGGTCTAACATAGTCCGAGGGGCGCCTTTACCTACCCCGATTGATACCGTGGCAATGATTCCTTGGCTCAGTGAATACCCGGATCGGGCTTCTGCTGGGGTGTTGCGGAACGGGTTTTCTTATGGTTTCCGCATCCCAGTGGGGGACTTTCAGGGTGCATCGAAATGTAAAAATCAGCTATCGGTCTTTCAGCATACGACTGTGGTACAGAATAAGATCAGGAAGGAGGTGGCTCGAGGTCGAGTCGCCGGTCCGTTTAGTATACCACCGGTTCCTAATTTTGTTTGTTCCCCGTTAGGGGTGGTCCCAAAGAAGGACCCGGGTGAGTTTCGGTTGATACATAATTTATCAGCCCCACGTGGTCTCTCCGTCAATGAAGCAATAGACCCGGAAGTGTGTTCGGTGCGGTACGCATCATTCGATGAGGCCGTAGCCATTTTGAATCGCCTGGGGCCCGGGGCGCTGATGGCTAAATCTGATATCGAGTCAGCGTTCCGGTTGCTCCCGGTACATCCAGACGATCAGCGTCTCTTAGGTTTCATGTTTCAGGGTCATTATTACATGGATAGGTGTATGCCAATGGGGTGCTCTATATCTTGTGCCTATTTCGAAAAATTCAGTAGCTTTCTACAATGGGTCTTCACAAGGAAGACAGGTTTCCGAAATGTGATGCATTACCTGGATGATTTTTTGTTCTTGGGGGCGGCCGGGGACCCGGAATGTGGGCAGGCTTTAGCACAGTTTTGTGATTTGATGAATCGGTTTGGCGTGCCATTGGCACCAGGTAAGACTGTGGGGCCTTCCACGTGCCTCGAGTTTCTGGGGATCGAGTTAGACTCCGCAGAAGGTTGTTTTCGTTTACCAGCTGACAAAGTGTCAAAGTTCAGGACATCCCTGCAGATGTGTATAAGGGGACCTAAGGTAAGGCTGCATCAATTACAGCAGTTAGTGGGCTAGTTGAATTTTGCCCTGAGGGTTATACCAATGGCCCGCCCCTTTTCCCGTTCGATCGCTCAAGCCATGGTCGGCCTGAAGGAGGGCCATCATCGCACAAGGCTCTCGGCAGAGGTCCGCCAGGACATGCGCATTCGGTTGGCATTTCTGGCGGATTTCAATGGTCGAGTCGTCTGGAACAAACCAGCCGTGTCCTCTGAGGAGCTGGGGTTGTGGACAGATTCGGCGGGGAGCATAGGTTTCGGTGCCATATTCGGCACGAGATGGTCTGCACAAAAGTGGCCGACATGGTGGCATGACAGTGGACTGACAAGTAACATTGCTTTCCTGGAACTTTTCCCCATTTTAGTGGCCCTGAGAACTTGGCCCGAATGGTTCAGAGATCACTCGGTGGTATTTTGGTCTGACAATATGACCGTGGTCGAGTGTATCAATAGCCAGGCAGCACGATGCAAGTGGATTTTGAGACTGCTCAAAGAAATTGTTTTACTTTGTATGCAATTAAATGTGTTATTTAGAGCAAGACATGTCCCAGGGGTAATGAACCAGGCGGCTGATGCACTGTCTCGTTTTCGTATACAGGCTTTCTGGGGTTTCCTTCCCACAGCGGACCCGGAGCCGGCACCCTTTCCCGAAGCTCTCTGGTCTCTCGGTGCCCCGAACTTCGTAACCTCGTGGGAGAGAGTTTAGCTCCCAGGACAAGGAAGGCATATGAAGGGGCGTTCCGGTCCTATTTGGCCTTTTTGGGTACTGATAGGGAGGAGCTTTGGGGCCAGGAAGAGTGGGTGGTGGATTTTCTGATGTCCTTACATCGGGTCGGGAAATCGGTGGCCACGGCTCAGAGACATCGGGCGGCCATTTCCTTTGTTGCCAGGGCTCACGGGATCCAGGATCCGACAGTGTCTTTCGTTGTACAGAAAGCGCTACGGGGGTGGCAACGCCTTGAGGGTCGCAGAGTAGATGAGAGGCGCCCGATAGGTTTGGATAGGCTGGCCCAGTTATTGTCCAGTCTCCCTGCTACGTGTTCGTCTCAGTTTGAGGCGGTATTATTCCGAGCCGCTTTTACGCTGGCATTCCATGGGGCTATGCGGGTAAGCGAATTAGTGGCGAGGAACAAGCAGGATGTGACAGGAGGATTGTGCCAGGAGCACGTCCAGATCAGAGGGGAGACGATGACGGTCTCGTTTGTCAGGTCTAAGACCGATCAAAGTGGGATGGGTGACTGCGTAATCATACGCAGGATTCCCGGGTCCTCCATGTGCCCGGTAAGGTGTCTAGAAGATTATTTAGCACGAAGGGTGGCATCATGGGGGGGGACCTTGTTGAGACACGCTGACGCCACCCCACTGACAAAGTTTCAGTTTCAGCGGGTGCTTGCGATGTCGATTGCCGCTGCGGGCTTGAACCCGGGCGAGTTTGGGACCCATTCCTTTCGGATAGGGGCTGCTACAGAAGCAACAGCCAGGGGTCTGGATGTTGAACAAGTTAAACGGGTGGGGCGTTGGTCCTCTAATTGTTATAAGAGGTATGTCAAAGTCAAAGTCAAAGTCAAAATTTTTTTATTTGTACTGGTACTCAACCGAGGACCACAAATATATCTCAACATATACATAATTAAAAAGTTTATCAATTTCTCAATACAAGGATAAAAACAGTTTCAGGAATTTGTACAGGTTATAACAGATGAATTCGTTCGGGGGTTGTTTACACAGACTAATAAGGTCTCTCACCGACAGAATTCTATTGGAGCGATAAATGGGCTCAAGAAATCTTGTGCGGGCTAACGTTACGTTCTGGTTCGGGCATATTAATAATAAGTGCTCCAGAGTCTGGTCGCCGCCTGCGCACAAAGTACATAAAGGTGATCCTCCCGGAAGCCATCTTGACGTGTATGAGAGTACGGGAAGGATACCCAGTCGAAGCATGGCAATTGTTCTCCTTGCACCGTGGGTCAAGGTTAAACCAATGTAAGACCGGCTTTGTTTGTATTCTAATGTGCCTACAAAAGGTTTATAGGTGAGTAGTTTATCACAGTGTTTGGAGTCCATCTCGAAACTTATTTTTGGGGTGAAGCATTTTAAAAACAGTTTTAATTGTGCTGGTGACCAGGATAGCAACATTTCAGTGTCAATATTTAAGAGGTATGTGCGGTTGCACATGTTGTGAAGCTGTAGCAATGTACTCACGCTTCTTGTTTTTGTTTGGTTTTCAGTTGGGCAAGCCTACGAGGCGGGGCGGACTTTGCAGTCGACCCTACACCGGGCCAGCGGTCAGACATCACCGGCTGTGAGAAAGGAGGTGTGGGTTGTGGGCCACTCATACGTGAGGCGTGCCGCAGACGTATTCAAGGCAGGTGATATGATTCACGTAGCTGGGGAATACGGGTACAGTATGTCCTTCTACGGAAGAGGCGGGCTCTGTATTGACCAGTTTCAATCATTTTTTGAGGGTTTGCTAGGGCGGACGAGGTCACCGCCGTCTGTAGTGATAGTACATCTTGGGGGTAATGATTTGGTCACCACTGGTAGACGACTTCTTCTTGAGGCGATGCTTTCCACTGTAAGTTGGTTAGCGAGGAGAGTTCCAGGGTGCACAATTGCATGGTCCCATATGATCCCACGAAAAGTGTGGCGGGGGGCTATTTCGGTTCCTGCTCTAAATCATTCTGTCAGGAAGCTTAATAACAAAGTGAGTAGGTTGTTCCGTTCCAAAACACTGCATGCTATTTCCCATGGGTGTATTAATGATGACAGTATGTATTTGGGGGATGGAGTGCATTTGTCTCGGGTGGGGAATGAGTTACTAATAGGAGACTTCTTAGCATGGCTAAAAACGTTACACCATGACCTTTAGGTAGGAGGGTTGTGGGGGGTCCGGATAGCCGGTCAACTATCCGGCCTGTGGCGGTAAGGTCATGATCGGTGAGCACTAATTGGAAGATCCCTATGAGTGGGCGTCACCCAGCACGGATGGGAGCGCTCGGGGGAGGTGGCCATTGGCCCCTCAACGGGGAGGCGGTCCCTTCTAAGGATGGGTCGCCGAAAGAAGAGGAAAGGCGGTCAAGGCCCCTTCCTGGGTAGGAGGGGTTACAGCCCCCTCCTGGGGAATTTCCCGGGGCCAGGACGTCTGCGACGGCAGATATGGTAAGTTGTGTGGGGTTTGGGAGGGGTCTACGCTACCTTCTAGATACCTCACACGAGTCCTCGTACGACCTCTAAGTGGCGTCGAGTTTTATTGGGGCCCCCGTCAAGTCAAGGGAAATTGGTAATTGCACTTGAGGTACGCCTCTGGGCCGCCCCTCACAAGTGAGGGCGATATTTCTGGGTTAGGGATCTTGACACCGGTTACGACCTTGCCGTTGGCCCTTAAACGTTAGGATGTACAATTTCAAAATTTCAAGTAAATGTTTTGCAGGATGTTAGTTCGGCTAGGAGAACCTTTGTATTAGAGAATCTGTTAAGGTTAGCCAAACATCGCAATGTGGTAATGAAATTGTACATAATATGAAACTGTTTATTTAATGTTTTAATTTTGTTTCATATTTTAATAAATACGGCCGGGGGGGTTACTCCCTCCCGTCTTCCAAAGACTTCAGAACTGTTTCCGGTTTCCCATCCTTGGGGATTGTGTTGAGAGGGGGTGGCGGGTATCTCAGCCATATGGAAAGGGGCGACCACTCGGTCCCCCCGAACGTATGGCAGAGTACCACGATCCCCCCGGGAAGCCATCTTGGGCGGGAGGCGAGTCTCGGCTGGTATGCCCGAAGCGGCGTAGCCGGGGCGCGCCTTTTCCCGCCCTAGAGTGGGTTGGCCTAGACACGGACGCGGCTGGCCACGCCCTAGGGGCAGGCAGGGGCGGGTTTACGCCCGCCCTGAAGACGGATAAAAGGAGAAGCAAGATCCGAAGGCATCCTCTTGTTCCTGTGCTCTGAAGCTGCACCTCCTCGCTGCACGTGAGCTCGAGACGGAACGAAGAGCCAATTTTGACCCACCCACCAGCCCCTGATGACAGCAAGTGGTTTTGAATAAAGTTGATGGATAACTCTGATTTTCGTTTACAGGTTGTGGTATTATCGTGATGATTTTGAGTATGTAATAAAGAATGTCGATTTGTGTTACGTTTTGCAAATAAATTCTGCTTTAGTGTTCATTGGTAAGCATGCTTTTAATAAAAGTATAGTTGCTACTGTAATTTTAGTTTAGTCATTTAGTTAGCATTGTCGTATTTATTTTGGTCGGGCGGTAAGGTCATGATCGGTGAGCACTAATTGGAAGATCCCTATGAGTGGGCGTCACCCAGCACGGATGGGAGCGCTTGGGGGAGGTGGCCATTGGCCCCTCAACGGGGAGGCGGTCCCTTCTAAGGATGGGTCGCCGAAAGAAGAGGAAAGGCGGTCAAGGCCCCTTCCTGGGTAGGAGGGGTTACAGCCCCCTCCTGGGGAATTTCCCGGGGCCAGGACGTCTGCGACGGCAGATATGGTAAGTTGTGTGGGGTTTGGGGGGGGGTCTACGCTACCTTCTAGATACCTCACACGAGTCCTCGTACGACCTCTAAGTGGCGTCGAGTTTTATTGGGGCCCCGTCAAGTCAAGGGAAATTGGTAATTGCACTTGAGGTACGCCTCTGGGCCGCCCCTCACAAGTGAGGGCGATATTTCTGGGTTAGGGATCTTGACACCGGTTACGACCTTGCCGTTGGCCCTTAAACGTTAGGATGTACAATTTCAAAATTTCAAGTAAATGTTTTGCAGGATGTTAGTCCGGCTAGGAGAACCTTTGTATTAGAGAATCTGTTAAGGTTAGCCAAACATCGCAATGTGGTAATGAAATTGTACATAATATGAAACTGTTTATTTAATGTTTTAATTTTGTTTCATATTTTAATAAATACGGCCGGGGGGGTTACTCCCTCCCGTCTTCCAAAGACTTCAGAACTGTTTCCGGTTTCCCATCCTTGGGGATTGTGTTGAGAGGGGGTGGCGGGTATCTCAGCCATATGATTGATACTTTACTATATGATTATTCTTTATACACTATTTTTGTATAAGTAAAGTGCATTAGAATGAATGTAAATATGATAAACCTCTCCATAATGATCATAAAAAATAGGGCAAATGTCACACAACCTTATTGCACTAGTTTTGTCTAGATTGGTTGTAACTAGTCTTTAACAGCATGGGTAATTACACAACATACTTAAACAATGCATTTTTTTTAAAAGTGTATGAAGAAGCTAACTGCTACTTTTATCCTTCTACCTACAGAATGTAACACTCATGGTCATCTCCCTTCCAGGTATGTCTTTAGCTGCCGCAGTTGGAAACAACACATGCGCTTGAGAATGGAAACTATCCTTAAAGGTCCTGTTGGCATTATTTAGAAAAAAACTTTACAGTCCAAATGTCTATTCACTGCGAAAATAAAAAAGACATGTTGGCCTCCTCTCAACTTCTACACCTTTTACTTGACCCTCAAATGCACAGCATCTGAATACAAAAAGCAATGTTAAATCAACATGCATTGTATGCAAAACAAAAAACATGTCCAAAGCCTGCACACTTGAAGGGGGCTAATGTAGTTTAGGAATTCCTACAAGTAATTAATTTCTATAGTCCAGCCTTGTTAACATAGGAACGTTAATCACTTGTTTATAATTTGTTTCAGGGTCCAGGGGCTTGATACCAGGTCGGAGCCTGAACTGATACTCTTAGCCAAAGATCTGATGTGCACTTTTAAGTTCAGTTTCGTGTCCAGGAAAATGCTTTTCCTCAAGGGCAGACTGTCGGATCTGTCCAGACCAAATGTTGAGGCAGGTTTGTACCAGGTTGGTGCAATTTGTAGGAGAAATTAAAAAGCAGTCTCTTTTGAGTGAGTTGAGTTGGGGGTGTGTCACAATCCAGGAGTAGGTGTCCACAAGAGTTTAGGCAACAGTTTAAATGTGATTGAGGAGGACATTTTCAGATAGAGCTGTGCCATCATCTTAAAGGTGGTGCTCAATATTTGTGTCCATATAAAGGTTGGAGATAGTAGTAGAAAGAATTAAGCCTTGTAGAATGCCTGGTAGGAGTGATGCAGGGCTGGAGAGAGAGTTGTTCCATGTGCCATCGTTCACGATAACCATCTGAGAACTATTCTTTTGATCCTTGTCTATCTTTCAGAATTTTGATATAAGGCACAGTCCCATGAAGTGAAGTGAAGTGACCAAAATCTTAAATTTTTTTTTTAAGTGGCGATGCTTTGGCTCCAGCACCAAATATCTGCCTGTTTTAAAGCTTGCAAATTAGTTTCTAAACTGCATCTTCTCTGAAGAGGTCAGTAATTCCAACCAACTGTTTGACATAAAACGTATTTGATGGGAAAAAATTTGGAATTCACAGAATGATAGCAATAAATGGATAATATGTACATTTGCCGTAATTACCTCTATGATGATATGTCGGTACAGAATGGTGAGTTTGCAATATTTCTTCAGCAATTGTCCACTTTTCAGTAGCAATTACTCAGTTGTTTACAACCTTCTAAAGAGATCGTTTTTTTATATCAAAGTAACTGCCTGCATTTAAAAAAAAGGGATTCTGTGAATGAAAGTGAACACATCGCTTAACCAGACTGTTGTATGAATCATTCAAATTAAATGATCGGGTTTCTCTTATTCGACTCATTAGTATAACTGAGGATTAATGATCTTCTGGGAGGGGCACTTCCCAATGACGTGTCACTGAGGTAAAGTAATGAATCCATCAATGTTAGTGTTCCTCTGATTGGCTACAAAGGCTGAAAACTCTTTCTCACACAGCACAACAAGTCACATTGTCGTGCAGCGTTGCATGACAAAACAAGAACAGGAATGCACCGTATTTAAAAGAATATGGCACATTCTTGCCTTTTCCCTTTGTGCTGGTGCCATTTTGGCTGCCCAGCTCCAACAGAGGCACCCTTGAACCATGGTGCAAGGCTGCCTGTGTTGCATGCAGGATTGTTTTTGTGCAGTAGGGTGCACCTGAGAACCAATTCCTCTATCTATGCGTGCAGCAGAAAGCAGCACACATAGAAACGGGAAGTAACAAGGAGAAATAAAGATATTTCTCCTCGCTACATCTCTCATGGGAAGGCTTATCTTTTTGGATTATTCCCAGGTTTATCAGTACTGGTAAATCTAGGACTGCATCAAAAACCATGCGAGCGGCGTGGGAACACCCATGCATTGCCCATGGAACAGCTCCCTAGTGTTGAGTAAGGCAACGCAGTGAATTTGTGCAGCATTGCTGTACTCAAGATTTATGAAGCCACTCAGGGCCAAGCAAATTGGCCTTGCGTTGCATCACAAATCTCCGTTTTCACTTGTATAGCACATGTACTACTGTGAGTGGTGTAAGTGAGGTGCCACTGATGTCATAAATATAGCCCTCTGTCTCGCTCTCTCCAACATTGACTTACTTTGTGCACCTGCAAACAATGACCTCACTATTCTTGAGAAGCTCCAAGATTCCCTACTTTCCTGTTCTGAACGGTGGATTACATAAGCTGATAGGGCCCGATGTAGGTAGGGCTTTACCGATCGGTATTGGCCGAAAATACCGATTTTTGGCCCTTACCGATCGGTAAACAGCCATCGAGATGTAGGGAACCAAAAACAGAACGAATCGGATAGAAAACCGATTCGGAATGAGTACCGAATGGGAAAGAATCCGATACGTACATACCGAAAATCGGATATGTAACGAATCGGAAAAACACCGAATCGGTTACAAAGACCGAATCGGTCCTTGTACCGATTCGTTAGTGACACCGAATCGGAAAATCACCGAATCGGTCCAAGAACCGAATCGTAAGTGACACCGATTCGGAAAATCACCGATTCGGTCCTTGTACCGATTCGTTAGTGACACCGATTCGGAAAATCACCGATTCGGTCCAAGAACCGAATCGTAAGTGACACCGAATCGGAAAATCACCGATTCGGTCCATGTACCGAATCGGAAAAAATACCGATTCGGACATGATCCGAATCGGAAAACATGCCGATTCGTATGAATCTCCGATCGGTCCTTGTACCGATTCGTTAGTGACACCGATTCGGAAAATCACCGATTCGGTCCTTGTACCGATTCGTTAGTGACACCGATTCGGAAAATCACCGATTCGGTCCAAGAACCGAATCGTAAGTGACACCGAATCGGAAAATCACCGATTCGGTCCATGTACCGAATCGGAAAAAATACCGATTCGGACATGATCCGAATCGGAAAACATGCCGATTCGTATGAATCTCCGATCGGGAAATTCCCCGATTCCGACAGTTGGGGAGATGTAGGGAGGCACAGAAACACCGAAATCGGCTCAAAATCGGTAGAATTCACTCGGTATTTACCATGGATTGCAATCAGGTGGTAACCAACTCCAACCCATATAAACAGTCCCAAAATGCATTGCAACTTGCAGGATGGCAGCTTTCTATGTCATTGCGAGGCGGCTACGGCTACAGCAGGAAGAACAGAGGGAATGGCTACGAAATGAACTGGTCTACAGACAGAGGATAACCCTGTTCATGCTCACTGAGGCTGAGATCCTACAGAGATACAGGCTGGACTCTGACACCATACTTGAGCTCATCAGGGACCTTAAGCCATACTTGGACCACCACACCCCAAGGGCACACGCCATCCCTGCGCACGTCCAGGTGCTATGCAGCCTACACCTGGTAGCGTCTGGTAGCTATCAAAGTGGAGCAGCAGCAGCAGGAGGGGTGAGCCAGAGCAGCCTGTCAAGGTTCTTCCACATATTCCTTGACGCCATGATAGACAGGATGGAGCAATACATCTCATTCCCTGCAACCCACGCAGAACTGCTACAAACCAAAGCAGACTTCTACCAGATGGCGCAGTTTCCCCAAATCATCGGTTGCATAGATGGCACGCATATTCCGATTTGCCCACCAGCGGACACCGAATACATATACCGCAATCGGAAATCGACACACACCATCAACGTGCAGGTGATCTGCAATGCCAAGTGCACCATCACAGACCTGGTAGCAAAATTTCCAGGGAGTACCCATGACTCCTATATATTCCAACAGAGCGGCATATATGCACGGCTGATGGCTGGCGATTTTGGAGAAGGATACCTCCTAGGTGAGCCACATCATCAGACCCCCATAACACATAGTAGGTAGGTGTAATACATGTATGCATGTGTCTAATGTGACCCCTTTCTCTTCCAGGCGACAGTGCATATGCCCTCCGCTCATTCATACTCACCCCCTACCTCAACCCCTCCACACCCAGCCAAAGGAGGTATAACCGGGCCCACATACGCACCAGGAATGTTGTTGAACGGACCTTTGGCATCTGGAAAAGTAGATTCAGATGCCTGCACAAGAGTGGAGGTGCAAGGCAGTATACCCCCATCACCTGCTGCAAGATCATAGCTGTATGTGCAATGTTACACAACCTTGCGGTCAAGAAGGGCACTGAGGTGGAGTTGTCTGACTACGAGGACTATGACGACGACGAAGCTGTGCCACTGACACAGCCAGCTGGGGTGTGTACGCCATGTGATGGCAGATACAGACGTGAGGAGATCACTGAGAACTATTTCTGACTGAGTACAGATGCAAAGACAGCTAAATGTTGCTTGGAAAATTAAATTTTTAATAGTGATGCACCACAGTTACATCACTGAAGTGCATCAAAAAATGGAGTCTGTAAAAACAAATAAAGTCCAGGGTTCTGGTTTGCTCATCCCCCCTTGCCAGCCTATTTTTTGGCCCGCTTTCCAGACCCACTGGGGTGTCCCTCGGCCCCCTCCGAATGGCCTGCAGCATCAGCGGATCGCCTGGTGCTCCTCCTTGGCTCTGATGCAGCGCTGGCCGGGCTGCTGCGGCTGCTGCTGTCTCCAGCATCACCCAGGTCCAGGGCAGGATTGGAGGCGGCGTTTGATATTAACATGGCCTCCATGGCCGTGGTGATCCTGGCCATCCCCCTGGTCAGCTCAGCCGTATGCTGACTGAGCACCGACTCCTGATTTGAGCTTCGATGGCACAGCTGTGCGGTCGCCGCTGCAAGGCGGGCCATGGCCCGGTTGAGCACCCGGGCATCCCTCCTGCGCGCAACCTCATGCTCCTCCTGCCTGGCAGAGGAGTGGGTGATGGCAGTGGTCAGCCTGCCCAACCAACCCTGCTGCCACCTCCTTGTTGCTGTCCACAACAGCCTGGAAACCCTTCACCAACTCCCCCATCTGCAGGTTGTGCTGCAGGAGCTGGCGTTGGCAGGCCATGGTGGATCTGGCCTGTTGGCGCTGGATTTTGACCATCTGGCCCTCCAGGCCCAGGAACACACTGCCCTCCCGTGCTGGTGCAGCAGTGGTGGTGGTGGTGGTGGTGGTGGCACGGCGTCTGGCACTGCTGCCTCCGGCCTGCTGAGTGGGCAGGGGTGCCACTGGTGGGGGTGTGGTGCTGGCCGGTCCCGGAGCCCCTGCTCCCAGGACAGGTAGGACGGGTGGCAAGGCCACGGTTGTGGCAGGTGCTGTTGTCGGCGGAATGGTCTGCCTTGTAGGGGAGTTTTCAGGTGAAAATTGCAAGGGGGGTGTGCTGGCCAGTACTGGGGAGTGCACTGCTTGGTAATCAATCACCAGGACTCCCTCCATTCCAAGCCCTGGGGTGTCTCCTTCCTCATCCTCATCCTCCTCCTCCTGGCCAGGCTGGCTGGTGCTCGGCCCTGCCACTGCAGTATTTGATGTTGAAGCTCCCTCTGCTGCCACAGTGGTGCCGCCTGATGGTGCCCCTAGGTACAAAGAAGCATTTGTAAACTGAGTGCCGATGTATTACAGTCAGTACAATTATGGCATTCCACATGTCCTTGCATCTCCTTACACCGTGTCACACTGTTTCCTGTCTTGTGATTCTGCACTGACATATTTGGCTAACTTCTGCTGACTACATGTACCATGATGCTTGTCTCTTGTATGTTGGTGACAGTACAGTGCTGGTGTTTGCCTATGCATTGTGTCTAATGGGGAGGTGTCTGGTAGGGTGTGTCATGATGCGCATGCTTCTTACCTGTAGCTGTGGCCATCGCAGTGCTGTCCAGGGTCCCGATCCCTACGATGCTCTCCCTCTCGATGGTGCTGGAGACAATTTCCTCCAGCTCGGTGAGGGGTGGCGCCGAGTTCTTGCCTCCTCCGGTGTGTCCAGCCTGCCTTTGGAGGTCGGCCAGCTTCCTCTTCGTGAGGCTGCGGAGGTCGTAAAACCTTTTCTTAAGTTCCTCAATGGACCTGGGAGTGACTCCAGCAGCATTGACCTTCTGGGCGATGTCGGCCCACAATCTCCTCTTGGTGCTGTCTGGCACGTTGAGGGACAGCTTGCCAAAGAGCTGGCGGTGCACCCTCACCACCTCCTCAACCAGCACCTGAAGTTCTGTGGTGGTGAATTTGGGCTTCCTCTTTTGGGAGGACTTCTGGCTTCCTGCCTGATCTGCCATTTTCTCCTGCTCCTGCTCAGTCTGCAACCTCCTTCTCCCACTGCTGCTAACTGTGTGTTGGGCTCAGGCAGGCTTTCCAGAAACTTCTAGAAACTTCTTAATTGGCTGCACCTGCCAGGGTTGCCACTCCCTGTTTGGGTGGGGGAGGGGGAGCCACCTCATTGGCTGAATCGCCTATTGCCGAGTCGGCTTTTACCGAATCGGTAAAATCCGAATCGGTAAAATCCGAATCGGTATTATCCGATTCGGTAAAAGCCGAATCGGTTCATGCAATGCATTCCTATGGGCTTTTTCGCCATGGGTCTATGATTGCCGATTCGGTTTTTACCGAATCGGCTTTTACCGAATCGGTATTCGCCGATTCGGAAATATCCGATTCGGTGGTAGCCGATTCGGTGTTTTCCGATTCGTTGTTGGCCGATTCGGTAATTTCCGATTCGGACCGAGCTGAATCGGAACGTACCGAATCTCATTACCGATGCCGACCGAATCGGTTTTCATTCGGTATTTTTTTCCTACATCTCGTTTTCCGATTTCAGAATACCGATTCGGCCCGCCTCGGTATTTTGAAATCGGAAAATCCCGTTTACCTACATCGGGCCCTTAATCCTTAGTGCAACCATGTAAGAAACAACCTAATCAATAGTTGGCTGTTGGCATGGTAACAGGAGCCTGCAGTCCTCCCACCATGAGGGGCATTCTTAGAAAAGCAACAATCAGCTTTACTGCTCTTGATGTGCTGGAAGTCATAACAATAAAAAAGGTTTAATGTTTTCACTGCGAGAGTAGGTCGCCTCATCAGCTGATATACCAGGGCACCAATTTAATTAGATGCTAATGCATCTCGATAAATATTCACCGTGCTAATTTTTACTATAATTCAATATGTTTTGTGAATCATCTCGTCATATTAGAAGGAGGCTCAGTATGCAGCCAATTAATTGATGCTACAAAAATAAACCACAAAATATTTTGTTCTCGCAACTCTGACAAGTGTAGCAAACTGCGTACTCCAATATTTTACTTTTCCATTTGAGACCTTGTTGCTTCAACAATACTGCCAGAGTACAGAGTTAGTAAACCAAATAATAAAAATCATAATCTTCATGAATCCAGTTTTTTTGTGGATTTTTTATTTATTTATTTGCGTTTTTTTATAGAGTGCAACATTCATCCCGAGGGATATCACGGCGCTAATACCAGATAGCAACTACTGATGGCAAATGCTAGAAGCTAAAGTTTGGGGAAGAGGTGAGTTTTCATTTTTTTCCATAACTGGAGATAGTTTGTTGTATGTCTCAAGTCAGTGGGGAGCTCATTCCACCTTTTTGCAGCCAGGTAGGAAAAAGAGGGATGTACCATGTTACAACGCATACTGTTACAACTACCTACCATTACAACGCGACCATTACAACGCATACCATTACAACGCATAGCGCTTTGAGGTGCTGGATAGTGGTAAGTATAATTTACTATTCTAACTCCAGTCCCCGTGGACCCTAGGGAAGGTGTTGGATAGTAAATTATACTTATTCCCTATCCTAGAGCGCCCCCCAGCGCAATGCGTTGTAATGGTATGCGTTGTAAAAGTCGCGTTGTAATGGTAGTGCGGAGTAACAAATGCGTTGTAACAGGTGTATACCGAAAAAGAGCGACCACCTGTTCTAACTTTATGGATGCGTTTCGTCTGGGCCAAGGCAGATTGACAAGAACGAAGGTTCCTGGTGGGAACATAAAATTCGATCTTCCCTTGAAGAATTGTGGGGCCGGTTTTATGTAGAGCCCTGTGGGCAAGGCTAAGTAGTTTAAAGGCAGCCCTCTGTCGCATCAGTAGCCAATGGAGTGTCTTTAAGCATTCCGATGCCGAGTCTAGTTTGCCCTTATTGCAAATGAGTTTGTCTGCCAGATTTTGCAAAACCTGCAGGCGAGAGAACAGATGTTCATTCATCCCCACAAATAGTGCATTGCCATAGTCCAGGCGACTGACCAGTAATGCCTGTGTGACTGAGCGTCTGCAGTCCTGGTGTATCCATGGGAAAATCTTGGGAAAATCCTGGCTAGGAGTTTTAAAATAGCAAAGCCCTTGCCACAGAGGGATCTGACGTGATCCTTCATGGACAGGTCATCATCCATGATGATTCCCAGGTTCCTGGCATGTTTCTTTGGAGTGGGGGCCAAACCCAGTAAAGGTGGTCACCATGTGGCATCCCATATACGTTTGGCACCATCAAACAATAGAATCTCTGATTTGCCTGCGTTCAACTTTAGGCAGTGGGCATGCATCCACTCTGCCATTTCGGAGAGGCAGTCATGTAGCTTGGTCTTGGTTCTATCAGGCCCTTCGTCCATAGTCACCATCAGCTGCGTATCATCCGCATAAGAGCAGATGCCTATGCCCCACTTCCTTCCAATGTCCGCAAAAGATGACATATAGACATTGAAAAGAGTGGGGCTCAGTGAGGCGCCCTGGGGGACCCCGCAGCTGATGGGATTGGGCCTAGAATGGAACTGACCCATATGTACTGCCTGAGTGCGGTTGCTCAGGAAAGACTGTAGCCAATTCAATGCTGTAGATTGAACGCCTTTGTTCCGAAGTATGTTCAGCAGGCAGTTGTGAGATACCGTGTCAAATGCCGCTGACAGGTCAAGCAGTATCAGTGCCACCACTCCACCTTGATCGGTGGAGGATCTGATACTGTCCGACACTGCAGCGTTGCCTCGGTACTGTTATTGGCTCGAAAGCCCATCTGGGTAGAATCCAGAAGGGAGTTGCTCTCTAGGTACCTGGTCAACTGTACATTCACCAGTTTCTCTAAAACTTTAGAAAGGTAGGGAATTTGGGAGATTAGTCTATAATTCTCTGGGTTGAGAATATCGGATCCCACCTTTTTCAAAAGGGGGGTCACAGAGGCGTGTTGCCAGGCATCCGGGAAGATGGCAGTGCTTAAGGATTTATTAAAAGGTTGTGTGATCAAGGGGCAGAGCGTGGACGCAACTCTTGAAAACACAAAGTGGGGGCAGCGGTCCAGGGGGGAGCCAGCTTTCACTGTGGTCAGGGCTGCTAGGATCTCATCTTCAGAGAGTAGCTCAAAGCTGGTTAAACGGGGTACATTTCCTAGGTCTGGTGGATCAGTGAGGACATCAGATAGGATCGCAGCCTTGGATAGATTGTCGGAGTTATCTTGAGTAGTTCGGGGAGTGAAGGTGGAGTAGATTCCCTTGATTTTTTCAGAGAAAAAGGTGTTGATACGTTCACAAGCCTCAACCGAAGGGGTAAGTGTTTGTGAGGTGCAAGATGGTTTGCTCAACTCCTTCACTATTTTAAACAATTCCTTCTCCGAGTTACTGTTTTCCTGAATGCGCTGAGCAAAGTAGTCCTTCTTTGCCTTTTTGATGGCCAAAATATACTGCCTCCGTTTAAAGACATATTCTAATCTGGCTTCGTTATGTTTAGACTGTCTTCAGAGATGTTCAGATTTTTGACATTCCCTTTTAAGGGTTTTTAAGTGAGGAGTATACCATTTTTCTGTTAAGGATTCTCTCCTGGATTCCCGCATCGGGGCTATATTGTTTAATGTTTGCAGTATTCCGGTATTTAACAGAACAACATCTTTACAGACGGAGGAGCCATCCGGTAATTTAACATTCGCCTCTTTGAAATGTTTCTCAAAGTTGGATTCGTTGATTAGCCTCCAAGCTCGTTTAGAAATCTGAGGGACTATCTTGGATTTCAAGGATTTACGAGGGAGATCAAATGAAAAGGATATGAGGAAGTGGTCCGACCAAGATAAGGGGTAGACCTCTGTTATGTTGGTGGATTCAATATTAGTAAATAGTTGGTCTAGTGTATGACCAGCTATATGGGTGGGGCTCACTACCCACTGTTTGAGATTAAGGATCCCCATATCATATTCCAATTGGAAAGAGCCTGGCGCATCTTTTTTCTCATAGTGGATATTGAAGTCGCCAACAATTAGATCGTTTTTATGTTTTAAGCAGAGTGGCAGAAGTTGATTTAGTAATTTGGCACTAAGGCTAGTTTGTTGTCCAGGGGGGTTATATATAACCGCACCAGCAAGGATGGTAAGACCCTCATAGAGTACTTTAAAAGGTAAGGTCTGATGCTCAATGTGGGTGGTTGTTAGTTCCACAAGGCATGTTAGGTGATCCCTAAATATCACGGCGACCCCCCCTCCTTTTTTACCAGATCTATCTAGCGTAATGATTTTATAGTTGGGAGAAGGGCGTTAGCTAGATCCGGAGCGTTGGAATCCGATAGCCATGTTTCCGTGATGAATACTAGGTCAGGGGTCTTTGATGTAAGTAAGTCCCAAATGTCAAGGGCATGTCTAGGTAGAGATCTAGCATTAAAGTATAGACAGTTTAGGGTCAGGTGGTGTCTAGCGTGAGTTATATGATGGTCTAATGAGAGTTGACCCATACTGGACCAACAACAAGCGAGGCAGGAGATTGGTCCATAAAATAATCCTGGCCCTGTTTGGGTGCATGTGTTAGCTTTATGACCCTTTTTGTTTTCGCGGAGGGCTAGAAATTCACTGCAGGAATAGCAGATGGGTGTTTGCGGGTTTTGACTAGGACCCGCAAGGGGTATAGCCCCTAGTCCCAACCGGTCGCGGACGGGCGCAGGCGGGCTTGCCTTAGGTGCGCCTTCGGCGCGCAAAAGGCGCGCCCGCCCGCTGCACGACCGGAAGATACACATTTTTTATACAGGAAGGGAGATGACGGCGGGGGGCGTGGCCTCTCGAAAAAGGGGCGTAGCCTGTGTCTACGGCGGGAATGGCGGCACTGGGTTTTGCGGTTTGTTCTGCAGCAGCGCTCAAATCCGCTGTGCTTTTTTTTTTATCCAAAGCGTGTGGAGCCCTGAACAGGGTACAGGAGATGAGTGCAGGTAGGGTTAAAACAAAGTATTAGTGACACTCAAAGTATTTTAAAAGCTCGTGCAAACCTACTCCCGGCTTCCGCCTCAAGAGAATTGACTATCTGTGTGGTGCTTGTAACCAGCGTCCTTTAGTAGTGACGGCGGGGGGTGCGTGGCCTCTCGAAAAAGGGGCGTGGCCTGTGTCCACGGCGGAATGGCGGCACTGGGTTTTGCGGTTTGTTCTGCAGCAGCGCTCAAATCCGCGGTGCGTTTTTTTTTTATCCAAAGTGTGTGGAGCCCTGAACAGGGTACAGGAGATGAGTGCAGGTAGGGTTAAAACAAAGTATTAGTGACACTCAAAGTATTTTAAAAGCTTGTGCAAACCTACTGCCGGCTTCCGCCTCAGGAGAATTGACTATCTGTGTGGCGCTTGTAATCAGCGTCCTTTAGTAGTGACGGCGGGGGAGCTTGGCCTCTCGAAAAAGGGCCGTAGCCTGTGTCCGCGACGTGAATGGCGGCACTGGGTTTTGCGGTTTGTTCTGCAGCAAGCGCTCAAATCCGCTGTGCGTTTTTCTTTTATCCAAAGCGTGTGGAACCCTGAACAGGGTACAGGAGATGAGTGCAGGTAGGGTTGAAACAAAGTATTGGTGACACTCAAAGTATTTTAAAAGCTTGTGCAAACCTACTCCCGGCTTCTGCCTCAGGAGAATTGACTATCTGTGTGGCACTTGTAATCAGCGTCCTTTAGTAGTGATGGCGGGGGCGTGGCCTCTCGAAAAAGGGGCGTGGCCTGTGTCCGCGGCGCGAATGGTGGCACTGGGTTTTGCGGTTTGTTCTGCAGCAGCGCTCAAATCCGCTGTGCGTTTTTTTTTATCCAAAGCATGTGGAGCCCTGAACAGGGTACAGGAGATGAGTGCAGGTAAGGTTAAAACAAAGTATTAGTGACACTCAAAGTATTTTAAAAGCTCGTGCAAACCTACTCCCGGCTTCCGCCTCAGGAGAATTGACTATCTGTGTGGCGCTTGTAATCAGCGTCCTTTAGTAGTGACGGCGGGGGGCGTAGCCTCTCAAAAAGGGGCGTGGCCTGTGTCCGCAGCGGGAATGGCGGCACTGGGTTTTGCGGTTTGTTCTGCAGCAGCGCTCAAATCCGCTGTGCGTTTTTTTTTAATCCAATGCGTGTGGAGCCCTGAACAGGGTACAGGAGATGAGTGCAGGTAGGGTTAAAACAAAGTATTAGTGACACTCAAAGTATTTTCACCAAAAACATACAAACCATCATAAATACATAAATAAATATATTAGATGCAATAATTACACATTATATTGTGTTATGAATACAAAATAAAATATACATTCTGGTTTAGAATAAATACAATTATTATTGTAACTATTGTTTGAGCATATTTTCTTGTCATTACCCCAATATTGATTTGGTGAAATTGTACAAAATATGATTAGGCTATCTGGTTTAAGGTTTAAACCTATAATAACTGATAAAACCCCACCGAAAGGAATATAGCCATCACTGGTGTAAACATATAAACACTGAAAAAACACCTTTGCAGCCACAAACTAAATGCCATTTAAAGAAACGAAAAGATGAGTGAAAGAGTAACTTTTATTTCTTCCTGAAAGGGCCGATACAATGTAACTGTGTTATACAAGGTAGCATCAAGAAAGACTGGGCTAACATTACTCTGATTGAGTTTTCTTGTTTAGGGATGTCACTAAAACATTGTCTCTTCTTCTTTTTGATTTTTTCAGTTTTGTGGCCTTTGGTCTAAAGATGCAGTGTTTAGATGCATGTTTAGGTCTTATTTAGTTATTTTATAAACTGTAGAGAATCAGGGAATATCAAAAACATATATGAGATTTTGTCTACATTTGATTTCACTGATAGGTAAAATGGCTGGTTTCATAAGAATCTTTCCTAATATGTATCATCACATCTATCCACAGACAGAGAATGGGTGAAATCCTTTGATACATCAGCACCCTTTTCTAGCGAGTCAGTATTGATTGTAAGTGAATTGCCAAAACCCCCCAGGCTTTAAACTTTCAATGCAGGATGCAGTGAAAGGTATATGTGAAAATAATGTTGTCACCAAGCATCTGAGATAGTGGTGAAAACAGAACACCAGATGGTTGGTAAACATGGAACGCAGTGTAACATGGAAGGCTGCTGAAAAAAGTTCCTACCAAGTTCAATAAAGATTGGAGTGATATTATTTGTATTTGCAATTACTCAGCTACGTATGTGAAAAAGTTGTATGATGGCCTGTCAAAATCGATACTTGAGCAGAAGTGATTCCCTGAAAGTGATCCTTGTCACTTGCTAGATTGTATGCTGAAAGCATCTTTACAAACTTCAGAGAGAATGAAGAATGCTATTGACTTGGTAGTCCATTCTGGTGCAGTGCAAATGTATTTGGACCTTATATACCCTAAACACACTCTGTCTATACACATGCATTATCAGTGCAGAATTCAAGCAATAATTGAAATGAAATAAAATTCCATAAACACAAGAAAAACATTGTTTCTGTTGTTTTTAATGGTGCGAAAATGTGTAACCACTGTTAACAATTGTTTTTTTGAGTTATTGAAAAATCTGAAAAAAACACCAGAATTTACAAAAAATCGAAACTAAAAACAGAAAAGCCTAAATATGATCTAGTTTCAAACTAATGTGACTGACGGTCTCTATAGAAGTATTCTTTTTTAAATGTATTTAAACTTGTGCATTTTTTTAGTGCACAAAACAGGCAGAGTGCCACTTTGAAATGGTTCTTAAAGAACGAGCGGAGGTAACAGAGTAACAGGGCAAACAGGCAGAGCTTGTTACTTCGTATTCTTAAATGTCTGTGTATATGTGCCCATGCAGTATTACTGCAGTGCGAACATAGCCAAAAGGCAATAAAGCCTTGTGTAGGGTCAAAGACAAATGAGTGATTGGAGTTATCGAGTAGTTGAAGGGGAACCTGGGATCAGAGAGAGGTGGTGGCAAATAGAATTCACTGCCATCTTCTGACATCATTTAGTTATCACAAGCATAAACCTGCCAAATGGGTCCATCACGCACCACAGCAGGGTATGGAAGTGCAAGTTTACAGGTCCTGATGTGGAGGTCCTGGTGTAGGAGCTGGTATTGACTGTTTAATGTGCAATTCTATGCTGAAGACCCCACATAAAAAAATTATACCTGTGGTAAGAGATAATGGACAAAAACCCAGGTAAACGGGGCAAACATAAATGCAGTCAATTGACCCAAGGATGCAAGGAATAGAAGTAGGAATAGAAGTTTACTGTTCTGGCTTTTTTCTGTGAGGGTATTCATAGGGACTTGTATAAGCTGCCAACTCAAGCCTCCTTCACTTGGTTAAATATTTTGCTGAAAGTTGGCTGAGAAGGGCCATGCATAGTACTGTCCATTGTGTGGTGCGGGCATTCCATGGACAGTCTAATGCTGTTAGCATTTTCAGAAAGGCAAATTGACAGTGGAAAGTAAATTTAAAAAAAGAACATGATACAAGAACAACAGAAATCAATAGAACTGGAGCAAGTGACTCTTAAAGCTTTTAGTAAAAACAGCTCCAAAAGCACATAGTGCTAACTGTGGTTATCTGGCTGTGCTGCACCGGGACAAAGTCAGAAGTTCAGGCAGACCGACTTGGAGAACGGTTCGATACAAGGACCAGCTCAGTCCCACCGAGTGTTGTACCTTATGTCTTTGATGCAAGGCTTTGTGTCAATCAGTGTTGGTTTGTATCAGGACGCAGTGCTGCAACATCCCTCATCAAACTGCACTGCACTGAATCAGTTTCAATCAGGAGTTATAACAGTTGTGACCTGAAGTCCTGCACTGAATTGTGTCATGCTGCGTCCGTTATGATCAAGAGATTCGAGGGCTACAAAAGTGATCCTGCTTCAAGTGCCATTATGATGCATCAGTTCCGATTAGTTCACTGATAAAAATAACTATGAGGGGCTGCGATGTGGGGTCCTGCATTGAGTTGCCTTGCACTGTATCAGATTTGATGGAACCCACAGTGATGCAGCGAGGAGCACACGCTGATGTTAGCCAAGGGTGCAGGATATGGGGAGCAGCTCTTGGGGATCAGAACTCACTCCATGCAGAGGCCAGCAGCAGGGGGTCAGGCATTTCCATCTGTAAGTCCAGGCAAGCCCTGTGTAGCAGGTCAGATAGGAAGTTGCAGAGAGGCCTCTGAATCTTGTTTGGTTCCTGTAACTTATATGCGAGGGCAGCCAACTGACCCTTGTAGTCACTCTGGTTAGCCTAGAATGAAGGCAAGCATGTCCATTCATAATTTTAAGACAGCAAGGCAGTCGTTCAGCAGGGCAGTCAATTGGTGGCAGAGCAGTCCTTCTTCTGTAACTTCGATAGGTCCAGCAGTGTTCTCAAGAGTCGCTCTGGAGCTCCAATATTTAAACCTGGTGTTAGCTTTTGTGTGGGGGGAGTACATTTCCTTTCCCGCACCTAGTTCTCGAATGTTCCACCCCTTTCCCTGTAAAGGCTCCAAACTGTCTGGAATGATAATCGACAAAGGAGGCCTGGTCTTAGATTCCTTTGTCTGGGCAGGAGGCAAATCCCTTTGAAATGTAAGTGGGGATGAGTAAAGCCCCTCCTACTTATCCTGCTGATAGAGCTCGGGTTCACCTGCCCAGAATTTTTCCCATACTCACCTGGGCCCATAAACACATACACACTTTGAACAGGTAAACCTACGTTTAACCAGTTGATTTAATTTGAACTTTTAGGACCTATACCTTGACTTACCAATCCTAGTCACCGGTACCTAGAGTCCTAAGGGAGCAAGGGAGTTAGCAAGAAACTAGTTAGTAGATAAATATTTGCACTCATACAATAACCACAGATTCGGAAAGATTTAAACGCTTTATTGAAATAATGTTTTAAATGTCAATGTCCATACTAATTTAGTCAAGGCTTGATCAATCAAGAATAATATCCAAGCAAAATGATGTGAGAGTATCATGAAACGTTCTTCAAACATTGAAATATAGGAAGGGTAAGAAAGGGAAACAGCACAATGACATACCCTTACAACTTTTATATTTACCTAGAATGGTGTGAAGACCAACCGGGGCCACGGGGTGGTATAAAGGACAGGTGCCAACAGGATAGAACAGGTGCAGACCAGAATCAAGATAAGTACGGACCAAATTGGATCAGGACAAGACCACCGTAGGTCAGAACCGGTACCCACAGCTAAAGTATAACGCCAGCGTCACACTCTCTCTGCAGCTAACAGTTGGACCCCGATTGGGTTATCGAATCTGCTTCCCAGAACCCCGATTGGGTTATCGAATCTTCTGACAGAGTGCTCCATCAGCACCTCTGCTCTCGATCGCCTAGTGAGTGCGTTGGGTCAGTGACAGGTCAGCTATTTGGACAAGTCGGACAATCTAACTGGCTAAGCCTACCTTAATTATACCATTTTCCAGAGCAGTGTACCACCCCCCAATGTTGCAAATGTGTGAATTCCCTCAATTTGATTGGTCAGAAGACGAGGAGAGGTCATTACACCATACCAGTTATGAGGTCATGCTCTTCAATATTCAGATTTATGTTCCCACCCAATATTTTATTTTCCCATGCACTTTTATTCCACCCAACAATGGTTGCTTCAATAACAAATGCAATGTGTACGAATATTGGTAAGTTGTCTTCCTCAGAGGGTAAAAGTTCATTTTCCTGGGTGCATCTTCCTATCAGACTGTCACTGGCACTCATTCAATGCCACGGCTTGTGTACTCTCAGAAATATAGAGCATGGGCAGTTGCGGGACCCAAGGTGGAGCAACAATTTATTTTGATTGGACAAACACAAGCTAATAACAACGTCAAAGAAAAACAGTTTTAGAACATAGAATAAATGAATGCACTGTATACCAATTATCCCTACTCTGTTCCTATTACTTTATTTTAACTACAGCTTTAAGGATTAAGCAGAACGAACAACTTAATAAAAGCAGCACAGCAAGCGTTTAGCATGCTAACACCCAGAGTAGCCATCTTAGTTCTAGTGCGCAGAAGCAAGAATTTCCCACCAAGCAGATAGAATTCCACTTGTCACGTGAGTGTGACAGACACATACACAGAAAAGTTCCTGTGTTGCGGCGGCCATTTCAAATCACTCGAGTTACTGTTAGTAAAAACACATACACAAGCTTCCCCAACTTACTAGAAATGTCGTGTTTTGCATTGTTAATTAGGATGAAACCTGTTTATTATTGTATTACAGTTGATTTCAAGAGGGCTGAGTCCAAGCAAGGCGCTTTACGTGCGAAACCTTGCACCATCAATCCCCTCTTTTTCTTTCCTTTCTGATTTACTTTATATGTTTTCTTGTGTTTGTGACATTTGCAACAAATGACTATCCCTAAAATTAATAGTGCTATTCCCACCATTGACATCAGTATTTGACCTACAAAACTCTTTCCTATGTTAGTAAACCAACTACCTATTGAGGAGAGACCATTAATTAATCTCTTCCAGGCACTGTCAACCTCCAGTGGTTTCAATTATTCTCTCAAATTAGTAATATTTCTTGCTTACCTTTTAATTTCCACACTTTCGTCTGGAATGTACGTGCAGCAATGTTGCCTCTTCAGCATTCTACAGACTCTGCCCTCTTTTGTTAATAATATGTCAAGAACAAGTCGATTTTGTAAAACCATTGATCTTACCGCAACCAATTCGGTATTGATCATCTAAAATCCACTAGCTGTGTCAGTCGATAAGCGATCTACCACTGTTGACAATTTGCAAATTCTTTGTGTGATCATAACAACTCCCACTGAAGGTATTATTGCACTAAATATGTCAACTACTATTTCAGCAAATGATACTCTTCTACTACGAGTTAGTGTCTTCATTCCTTCCAGTGATTTTCTCTATGTGGTACACTTTTGGGAATACTATTCCAAAATAGCAACTTCCGTACCAATGATCAGGCAATTTAAAGTAGGCTTTGTTCCCACAAATGTAATAAATTCCAGGGAGTACCGGTTCAGTTCCATCTTTGAAACACCAAACCCCAATAACTTTGAAATTGTGCTCACATTCACTGGAAGCAATCAATATATTGTTATAATAATCTGTTTTCTCTCTATGGACACAGAGTTTCCCTTTCTTTTCGAAATGCAGCAACCCAGCAGCTTGTTTCTTGCCATCTGAGGTAAACTCTTTATTTTCAGCCCATTTAGGAATCTTTTGTTTATGTTCAGTGGCCTTTCTATGGAAATCCTGTCTCCTTTTCTCGACTAAATCTAAAAACATCTTTTCTTTCTCTTGTAATGTGCAGGTTAGATTTTCCTTGTGTGACTTAGCTATATCTATTGATCCTACTGTCAGAAAATAATCTCCCATAAAGTGAGTTGAGTCTCTAGTACTAGAAATACGATTTAAATATCTACGTAAAGGAACCTCAGAAAAGACTACATCAAAATTAGAATAATAATGTAATTTTCCAGTTCTATAAAACAGACTAGCTAAAATACTACATGAAATACCATAGATCAGAGGTAAATGATGGTAGGTAACCCCTTCTGCTACTGATGTGGGCAACTTCATGCACCCGTAGTAATCACTAATTTCCAAAGCTTCTACATAATGTACGAACAGGTTAGAAAATGCATTTAAATGAGTTCTGTTTCTAGCTTTTCTATGAAGTAAATCTCCCTTATCTGATGCTTCTAAATCTACTCCATGTTGCTTAAGACTAACTGCTTTTTCATGTGTATATGTATGTATTGGCTTAGGTCAACCTACATGCTCAGATACATTAGTGTTATTCTGCATTTCTTTACTCATTAGGTAAGGTATAGCTAATTTCAATCCAAACCATACTATAACTAACATTACTATACTACATGTACATATTTTACAGCATGTCTTTAAACAATTTCTTTTCGGTCTTCCGCTAACATTATATTCAGCCATTTTCGACTAAGGAGATTTTATCCCCTCTTTGTCACTTTTCACAGCCTTTTAACCTGTGATTGTTTTTCTCAAATTGGTCTCACTTCGTCGTCAGTCTGATCAACAATCCGCTAACATTATATTCAGCCATTCTTGACTAAGGAGATTTTATCCCCTCTTTGTCACTTTTCACAGACTTTTAACCTGTGATTCTTTTTCTCAAATTGGTCTCACTTCATCGTCAGTCTGATCAACAATCAGTTCTTTATCACTCAACTCTAAATTTTCGAAGTCTTCAAGTATGACGTATGTCCACTCAGGTCCTTTGAACTTGGTACTCAGTCTTTTCAAACGTGGACATTCCAGTTTGGCTTGATATTTCGTTTACTTGCTCTGGTTCTTCATGTATTGTTTTGAGATGAAATTTCTGTCTTTTCACAAACCTAGGCCACTTATCTCCTTTTCTGAGTCTTTTAGCTGGCACTGTGCTTTGACTTCCATCATATGCTCTTTTATTTTCATTCAGTTGTGGCACTACTTGTTCCCTGTTGACTTCTGAATTCCTCTCTATCTGACTCGGTCCAGGGCTTACTTTGGTTTCTTCTGCCTGGATACTAATGTGGCCTTGTTTGGCAGTTTGCTATATTTGACTTTGATTTTGTTCGCCTTCTTCTGACTGAACACGTTTTTCTAACCCTGTCTTGTCCTGCTCAGGTCTTTGGATTTCTTGATTGTCTTCTGCCTGAGCTCCCGCCCTAATACCTATCTTTCCCTCCTCAGACTCTGGAGTACTGGCTTGGTTTTCAAATGCCTGAGTACACCAACCTTTCCCTATCTGGTCCTCCTCAGAATCACTTTTGACTTGTACTTCTATGATCTGAGTACCTTCTTGTATTTCTGTCTCATCCTCACTATCACTGTGTCTATCTAAGTAGGTTTGACTTCTGGTTCTCATGAAATCTGCAGGTATATCAACTACTGGAATCCATTCATCCTGACAGGTGCTCGGTTGTTCTTCATAAACTACTTTGAGATCCACTTCTTGAGACCCCTCAGCTGCACAACCTTCAGCTCCTACGTTATCAGGTTCAGTCACCCTTTTAGTGTGACTCACGTGGATCCAGTTTGGAATTCCCCTGCACTTTACAGCTGTGGTAGTAACCAATATCACTTGATGTGGTTCTCCCTACCTTGGTGCTAGGCAAGATTCTCGAGTATGTTCTTTTATCACTACCCAGTCACCTGGATTCAGGTCATGTGCTGGAGTTGATTGCCAGGTGACCGCGTCTTCCTCGACCTGGTGAGAGATTGAATGCACTTGGTCAGCCAGTTCTTTGCAGTACTCGAGTACCAAATCATCAGCTGGTGTCCTGGTACCCATGCCTGCCTCATTGCTCTTCCCATGAGTATCTCACGGGGACTCAAGCCTGTATTTCTGTCTGGAATGCTCCTGAGTCCCATCAGAACAAGAGGTAAAGCATCAGGCCACTCTAATTGGGTAGATTCACACATCTTTCCCAATCATGAATTGATTGTGCCATTCAATTGTTCTACCACTCCAAAAGCCTCTGAGCGGTATGCACAGTGCAGCTTTTGCTCAATTTGGAATGCTTCACAGATCAGAGGAATTATTTCATTATTAAAATGAGACCCTCAGTCTGATTCAATCATTACTGGAAAATCGAAACGTGGTATGAGTTCCCTTAGTAGTAACTTAGCTACAGTGATACTATTGTTCCTACGTGTAGGGTAGGCTTCCATCCATTTTGAAAATAAGCAGACAATGACGAGAACGTACTTCAGTCCTCTGCTACATTCCTGAATCTCCCATTGAACCAGCTCTGTCTGAACTGTCTAATCATGGTGTCTCTACCTACGTGTGTACTTCCATGATACATCCTAGCCATAGGAGCAAGCATACAATCTGGTAACACAGGTCTCCCATCAAGGTAAACGATAACACCATCCTCAGCCCTTCTCTGACATCCTATTTTCTCCCACTCTTCCTTTTCCTTCATTTCTGCCTCATTTTGTAAATCTCTCACTTCTTCCCATGTTTTCACTCTTCAAAGCAACATAAGTTGGCATCTGTTTCCATGTGCATCAATTTTCTTATTCATTGCCATCTTATGTTTCGCACAATGCTGGGCTAGTTGGACTGCATATCGTTTACCTGATGTCACTTTGTCGTTTCCGGATTGATGAGCAGCACACTTGACCACAGCCACTTTCTTTGGTAATTGAATCGCTTCTAGTAAGTCTTTTACATAATATCCATTCTTAATAGGAGTACCCGAAGAAGTCATAAACTCCCTTTGAATCCAAAGTCATGCACAACCCCGTAACCATACTGACTGTCAGTGTATATCGTTACTCTCCATTTTTTTCCAAATTTGCAGGCTCTTGTCAATGCAACTAATTTGGCTACTTGTGCAGACTTGACTCCAGGTAAATAGGATGCTTCCACTGGACCCCATTGAGTACAAACAACATAAGCAGCACTTAAACCTCCTTCCTCATGTCTCATGCATGAGCCATCTACAAACAGCTCATATTCAAATGTCAACAATTTCTCTTCTTTTATGTCTGGTCGGGGCTTTGTACTGTATTCTGTGAGGCCGATGCAATCATGTTCGACTTCCCCGTTCACTTCTGCGAAGTGTGATTCAGGCAACAGTGTGGCTGGATTTAAGACAGTGCACCTGACAATGGTTACATTCCCCGCACCTAGAAGAATTCGCTCATACTTAGTCAGCTGACTAGGAGTCAAATACTGAGTACGTGTTCTGGTTAACAGAATCACCACTGAGTGTGGAACTTACACGGTTACATGATGTCCCATAATGATGGATTCACTTTGCTCAAGACTCATACAGTTTGCAGCTACTGCTTTCAGACATCCTGGCAATGCAGCTGCCACTGGATCTAGTGTGGATGAAAAATATCCCACAGGACGTCTCATTAATCCATGAGTTTGGGTCAGAACAGACAATGCACATCTGTCACGTGCATCAAAGAATAATGCAAATTATTTCGATATATCAGGCATCCCTAAGGCTGGAGCTGAACAGAGGCAGTCTCTCAGCTTCAAGAAGGCAGTCATGCTTTCGTCATCCCACTCTGCTTGGTCCTTTGCTCTTTTCCTTTGTAATTTGTATCAGTGGTTTAACTAGGACTGCAAATCCCACAATCCACTGCCTGCAGTAACCTACAACTCCAAGAAACATTCTGATTTCTTTCTGTGTCTGAGGTAGAGTCATGTTTCTAATTATTTTGATCCTTTCAAAGGTAACTCTTCTGACACCTCTTTCTATATGGTGCCCCAGATACTTTACGATGTGGTGCAAAATTGCAACTTTTCAGGTGAAAATGTATGCCCTCCTTCTGCCAAACGATTCAGCAATGCAATTGTAACAACAACACAGTCATTTTGAGTCTTAGACGCCACCAACAGGTCGTCTCTATATTGCACCAGGAAAGACTGTCCGGGCAAGATCAGGGATTCAAGGCATTTTTTCAATATCTGATTTAAAATCGATGGACTTTCTGTGTACCCCTAAGGAACACGGTTCCAAACGTAGACTTGGTCGTCGAATTTGAACGAGAAAAGATATTTGCTATCTGGATGTAATGGTATTGAGAAAAATGCGTGGCACAGATCTATTTCCTTGAACCATCCGGCTCCCCACGGTATCTGATACAGAATCACTGCAGGGTTTGGCACAACTGGACAACATGGGACGACAATTTTATTAATTTTGCGAAGGTCTTGTACGACCCTATATTTCCAGCTCGGTTTCTTTATGCCAATTATTGGTGAATTACATGGACTGCTCATTATTTCTTGCAAAATGCCTTGTTCCAACCACTTTATTTCTGCTGCAACACTTGCTTTTATTTCTGGACTCATTTTGCACTGTTGAACATTTGGGTAGACTGCACCTTCTCTCACTGTCACTCTTATCGGGTCAACATTTGCCATTAATCCGACATCTTTTCCAGTGAAATCCTACACTTCAGGATTCACTGTACTCCGCAATTCTTTTGGGAGGTCTGTCACTAACATCTTTTTATATTCAGTTTCTTGTTTGGCCAACATTAATTTATAAACTCCATCTTCATCTGGGGTTTGAATTTCAACCCCACTTGGGATGCAAAAGATTGCGCAATTCATTTTGCACAGCAAGTCTCTACCTAATAGGTTTACTTGACTGGAATCGCACACCACAAATTTGTGCATCTCTTTAGAATTCCCTATTCTAATTTCCATGGGTTCTGTAATGGGGGTACTAATTTGTTTATTAGAAATGCCCACTACTTGAATCGCTTCTCCCGAAAGGGGTAGGTTTGGAACGTCTGCTGTTCTCACAGTAGAACGGGTAGCGCCAGTATCCAACAAAAAGGTAACATAATTTCCCTCAACTTTTCCCTCAATTTATGGTCCTGACTGATCTACTAGCAAGGATGCGCCAAGCACGCACTCCTCGTCCTCCCCTCTCAGGCACCGTCAGTAACTATCTTCCTCGAAAAATGCGTCTTTCCTTCCACTTCCCTCCCAATTTGTGGTATCCACCTTGTAATTTGCTTGGCTCCCATAATCTGGCATAGGTGCTAATGGTAACTGGTTCTGTATTACCTGTTGCTGAGGCTTCCTTGACACCCTATTCTGCGTCCGTGGATTCTAATTATAATTTTGTACAGGGTTACTCAATACAGCTTTACACTCGTTCCTCCAATGCCCCATTTTTCCGCACCCATGACAATGACATTTCTTCCTCACCTCCTCTCTGTTCATTCTAACTTTTGGTTTACCCCCAGTTCCATGATTCTGATTATTTTTCAATTGGCTTAAACGAAGTTCCTGTTGCTCTGCTAATTTGACTTGTGCCCACATTATGCCCATATTATTTTTTCTTCTAAATTCTTTTGTTTATTGTCAATTTCACCCCCACAATATTTTGCATACTTAAGTATTTCATCTATCAGCTTGGCCTGCCAACAGATTTTATAGTCTTTAATCATTTGCAAAATTTCTGGTTTTAACCCTGACACAAATCGATGAATAAAATGGGTCATACCTTTGGTGTCAATGTTTTCCAACCCACCTGTAAATACCTGTAAAAAGCGGTCATAATATGCATGTACTGATTCATCTTCATTTTGGGTAGTTCTGTCTATTCTTGTTCAGTCAGTTTCTTTTGGGGGTACCTTTCCTTCCAAATATAGTATTACT
The DNA here is from genome assembly GCF_964263255.1 of Lissotriton vulgaris. Taxonomy (NCBI): domain Eukaryota; kingdom Metazoa; phylum Chordata; class Amphibia; order Caudata; family Salamandridae; genus Lissotriton; species Lissotriton vulgaris. The sequence continues at coordinate 1,390,079,215 of NC_141693.1, forward strand.
TGATTATATTTTTTCATACCCTCATCTGACGGGGCTCCTGTTTTTGTGTCTCTAGGGTAGTCATCATCAGGCCAATCAACCGCTATTTTACATTCTGTCCATAAATCCACAGGAACCACAATGTCAAATAAGCCATCTAAATCTTTTAATAGTACTTTTGAAACTTTTACAAATCTCTCGACTTGTCTGTACCACTCTACAGGTTTCTCTCTGAGTTTTGGGAAATCATTCGTAAATGATAAAATATCTTTTCCTGGTACTCCTTCTGGTACTTCTCTCATTGGGCACAACCTTTTCACTTTTTCAGTTTTTTTTGTAAATATTCATTTGCAGTATTTTTTGCTTGGGCCTCCTCCTTCTTCTTTGCCCATCTAGCTTTCCATTTGTCTAAACCACCCCACTTCTGCAATAACTCCTTGATCTGCACTTCATGTCCTGACACATTCATGTTTTCTAAATCAGTTTCAGAAAATTCAGCTCAGTAAGGTTTCTGTAAAACTTTAGATTTTCCAATATCAATTCCCATTTCAGCAGCCAGATTCATTAATTTTGCGAGTAATACTTCGACATATAAACAACATTTTGTCCTCACTGAGAGTATTTAATCTGTCTAAACCCACATTTCCACCCATCAGTTCTTTTAATTCCACTCTTAATTAAAAAGTATCCAATACCTTCGGCTGGGATTTTGGTCTTTTTATTTCTCTGGACCATCTCTCTATTTCTTCTGGAGTTACTACAGTAGCACTTCTTGTACCTGAGGATGTTTCCATTCGGACCTCTCCTTTCCTGACAGAATCACCCATTGGTTCCCGTATAGGTAAATCCATCAGGGAAATCACTGACTCGCATTCACTTGCTTGATCATCAGCTATCCTATCAAGGGTTCTTTTCTAGGTTGCACTACAGGTGTAGTTAAAACAGGAGGTCTATGACAGGACTATTTCTCTCCATATAATGGAATAACTGGACCCATGGTTACCAGAATGGTCAAGGATTCAGGACTCATGTTTAACTGTGAAATGTTCTGAATTAATTCACTTCTCTGTTTATTTATAGCTTCTCTTTCCCTTTCCTGTAACACTTTTTCTACCGAAGTTTGATGCACTACTTGATGAACAAAGGTGGATTTAAGAACCGGGCACTATGGTTAACTTTATTTGGTTCCTCATGGTAAGGTTGGTGGACTTTTCATTAACAAATCCTCCAAGTAGTCATCATCTGACTCACCACTAATCATTACATTACTTTTTTTGCTTTCTCTGTGCATTTTCTCCCTGACGCTTCCTCCAAATCCTTACAGGATATAATCATTTTACTAACATAGACTGTCTCCATTTTTTCATTTGTTTATCTCTTTTCTCTTTTGGAAATCTGGGATAAAATGTACTCCAATTTATGTTGCTTCTGGGTCTATCTCACTCAAAATCCTCAGTCTCCCATTCCTCTAATGCTTCATACTGAGTTAATCTAGGTCTGGGATCTAATTCATTCCTGGTGTTCTCAGGTTGTACAAAACTCTACCATTAAAGGTACCATGTTCTGGAAATGCCAAAACACCATCATCCTTTGTGTACTCTGTCCAATTCTCTAACCACACACAGGTGTGGTAGCCCCTTTCTACCATCATGTATGATGCAGGCTTATTTGGTGGAGGAATGATAATCCCTTCTCTAGTTGTAATTGTTTTGTCCTTTTTTAAGAAATTCTTAATCTTTTTAAATAGAGACATTTCTCTCTCTCCTCCGTACATGATATAAGGTCTTCCCCTTATGTACTGCTCGTGCTCAAAACCTAAGTACCTCCTATCAGGTCTATTTCCTATAACTATTGGATCTAAATGCCACATATACTTTGCACCAATAAATTTTTAGTATGCAGCTTCACTCAATTTGTTTACAAAATGCTTCACCAATACCAGCACGTTTCTTATTTTCGAAGACCCATCAATGTTCAGAATTCAAATAACTCTTGACCAATGATAGCGCTGCTTTTCTCGTGAGACAAGTTCCCACGCTCCTGCACTCACCCCTCCTTTACAATTTACCTCAGCTACACACCCGCTGTCTCAACCAATAACAGCGCAGTTCTGAGTGACATCAGTGCAGCTCCGCAACTGACTCCCTCCTTTGCAAGGTAATACCGGAACTTATTTTTTTTCACTTTTAAAAAGAAATATTAATCAACAATGTAAAAACATTCGCCACTGTGCCTAAGTGACTAAATTCAAAGGAAAGATGATTTCTTTTACTACGAGGAAATCCCTTCCGCTTACTCTTCATACACTGCGAGTTGATCCCTTCTACCTACTCTTCATACAAGTATTGGAGCACCTGTTACTCTCTCGGACTTACCCTTTCAAGGTGACATAAGGCCAAAGTTTCACCAACGAACCCCTTTGCTGTCATTTATTCACACATTTATTCAGAAAAACCCCAAATTAGTGCTTCCAGTTTACCTAAACCTGCACTTACTTCCTTAGGCAAGTGAACTCAATGCAAAGTGGCTTCCATTTACCCCCCGCTTTTCTGCCACCGGGGATTCCAAACAAAACATAGAACAACACAAACGGGTTTTGGTTAATACATAAAATCAAATACAATTAATTTATCAATGCACGACTAACTACCTATCTGAACTAAACCCAAACTACTACTCTGCTACCAAAAATACTAATAGAGCGCAAGTTCACCTGCCTTGAATTTTTACCATACTCACCTGGGCCCATAAATCATACACACTTTGAACAGATTAACCTACGCTTACCCAGTTGATTTAATTTTAACTCTTAGGACCTATACCTTGACTTACCATTCCTAGTCATCTGTACCTAGAGTCCTATGGGATCAAGGGAGTTAGCAAAATAATAGGTAGTAGATAAACATTTGCACCCATACAATAACCACAGACTCGGGAAAGATTTAAACGCTTTAGCTAAATAACGTTTTAAATGTCAATGTCCGTATTAATTTACTCAAGGCTTGATCAATCATGAATAATATCCAAGCAAAACGATGTGAGAGTATCATGAAACGTTCTTTAAACATTGAAATATAGGAGGGGTAGAAAATTAAACAGCACAATGACATACCCTTATGACTTTTATATTTACCTAGAATGGTGTGAAGACCAACCCTGGCCACGGGGTGGTATAAAGGACAGGACCCCGAAAGTGCAGCTGCCAACAGGATAGAACAGGTGCAGACCAGAATCAGGATAAGTACAGAACAAATTGGATCAGGACAAGAACAACGTAGGTCAGAACCAGCACCCACAGCTAAAGTATAACGCCAGTGTCACACCCTTTCTGCAGCTAACAGTCGGACCCCAATTGGGTTACCGAATCTCCTTCCCAGAACCCCAATTATGTTATCGAATCTTCTGACAGATTGCTCTGCCAGCACCTCTGCTCTCGATCACCTATTGAGTGTGTTGGGTCAGTGATAGGTCAGCTATTCAGACAAGTCGGACAATCCAACTAGCTAAGCCTACCTTAATTATACAATTTTCCAGGGCTGTGTACCACCCCACAATGTTGCAAATGTGTGAATTCCCTCAATTTGATTGGTCAAAAGATGAGGAGAGGTATTCACACCATACCAGTTATGAGGTCATGCTCTTCAATATTCAGATTCATGTTCCTGCCCAATATTTTATTTTCCCATGTACTTTTATTCCACCCAACCATGGTTTCTTCAATAACAAATACAATGTATACCAATATTGGTAAGTTGTCTTCCTCAGAGGGTAATTTCTCAGGCGCATCTTCCTGTCAGGCTGTCACTGGCACTCATTCAGTGCCACAGCTTGTTGACTCTTGGAAATGTAGAGCATGTGCGGTTGCGGAACCCAAGATGGAGCAACGATGTATTTTGATTGGACAAACACAAGCTAATAACAAAGTCAAAGAAAAACAGTTTTAGGACATAGATTAAAGGAATGCACTGTATACCACTTATCTCTACTCTATTCCTATTACTTTATTTTAACTACAGCGTTAAAGATTAAGCAGAAAGAACAACTTAATAAAAGCAGCCTTGCAAGCATTTAGCACGTTAACACACAGAGTAGCCATCTTAGTTCTAGTGCGCAGAAGCAAGAATTTCCCACCAAGCAGATAGAATTCATCATGTCACGTGAGTGTGACAGACACATGCGCAGAAAAGTTCCTGTGTTGCGGCGGCCATTTCAAATCACTCGAGTTACTGTTAGTAAAAGCACATAGACAAGCTTCCCAAACTTACTAGAAATGTTGTGTTTTGCAATGTTAATTAGAATGAAACCTGTTCATTAGTGTATTACAGTTTATTTCGAGAGGGCTGAGTCCAAGCAAGGCGCTTTACGTGGGAAACTTTGCTCCATCTCTGTCAGGATGACTTATCTTATCCACACCTAAGCCACCTTTGTTTAAGTGTCCGAAAGCATTACACACACCCCAGCAGCATAGCCATTCACAGTCATGTGAACCAGGACACTGGCAGAGGGCAGAATAGGTTAGGACAAGAAAACACCAACTTTCTAAAATTGGCACTTTCAGAATTATGACTTCAAATCCAACTTTACCAATGAAGATGATTTTAAATTACAATTCCTTCAAAGCATGTCTCTATCCTCTTTCAGTCAAAGGTTATCACATATTAAATGTAATTAGGTAACATACAGGGTCATTAGGATCCAATCATATTTGGGACCTCACGCCTACAAGATGGCGGTCCCACAGGGCAAATTAGGATGTGACCGCCACCGTGGCAGTTGCATTGCCCATGTTTTGTATTTCGGTGGGTGCTACGCTCTGCAGCACCCGCCGCAGTACAAAAAAAACACCACACACACATCGGTACACTACATGGCAAGCACCATGTCATGTTTCCACATGTTACAGGGATACGTATGGGGACACCCAGGGCCCCTGTCCCAGGCCCAGGTGATAAGTTGTGCCTGCTTTGGGCCCCCAAATCCGTTTCCGCCTGCCCTTTTGCAGAACAACAGGCAGTGAGGGATATTGTAATCCCTACGGCTGTGCCTGAATGGCACCGCCGCCATTCTGGGACTACAGCGTGGTTCTACAGGCAGTCAGATAAAGACTGCCTCTCAGGACCGTGGCGGTCTGTGTTTCTGACCGCCACCCGTCCAGCAGCCATTATATTATGGTGGATGGATATCTCTGTTTCGATTGCCAATGGACCGCCACCGCCAGCCTGTTGGTGGCAGTACTTCAGCCATCGTAATGAGGCCATAAGTTTTAGTCAATGGGAGAGATAGGCCTTACAATGGTGAAAAATTACTTCAGAAGTTTTTCATTGCCAGGGCAGGTAAAACTTAAACTCGCCATGTCCTACATCGTAAATTCAATGCACCTGCCCTTTGAGCCTTTAGGGCCTAGGTTAGTGGTGACATATACATTTATAAAAAGGAAGGTTTAGGCCTGGCAAAATGTTAATTTTTACTAGGTCGAAATGGTAGTTTAAAATTGCACGTCAGTGCTGCAGTGGCAGGCCTGGACCATGCTTTCCAGTCCCACTTGCAAAATATGTGCTACAACCCACTAGTAGCATTTAATTTACAGGGGTTGGGTACATATAGTATCATATACTAGGAACTAGTTAATTAAATTAAGTATGGGCGAAATTCGCAAATTTGCGATCCGCAAAATCCGCGAATTCATGCAAATTTGCGGATTATTTTTTTGGGTGTTTTCGCAGGGCTTTTTGCATGTTCGCGGGCCGCCTGCAGCGCATCGACCGTGAAGTTACCCATGCAGTCCTACATGGGCGCGGCCATCTTGTTCGTGTTGCGTATTTACGTTTCCGGTCGCTATTTGCATGCTCGCGTTGTGCGCGGGGTGCGAAAACCTGTTCGCGGGCGTTTTTGCTGCTCTTGGGAGAAATATCGTGCAAACTTACCTACGCGGTCCTCAATGGGGGCGGCAATCTTGTTGTTCATTCATTGCTATGGTTCTGGGCATGCTTTTCCAATCCTCTGCTAATCTTTGCAATCCTTTGTTTATTTTAACTTGTTTTTGATCTTTTTTACTCATTATCTATCCCTCTCTTTTTCTATATCTATATTTTGTGTTTTTTCTACTTTTGGTTACTTTTAAAGCTACTTTTTTAACTCTTGTCTTTTCTTTACTTTTTCCCCATTCTTTCCTATTTTTTTTTTGCAGCTGTCCAGGACCATGGCAAAGAGAGCCGGGAAGAGTAAGGGGAAGTGTCCCGCACCCCGTACCCGGCTCCCATGCAGGCGCTTAAGGGGGGAAGAAGTTGTAGCCCGGGAAATTTTCAGCGCGGTGGAGGTCACGGCAGGCTCGGTGCCGGGTACGGGCTCCGGGAGCATCGACAGCTATGGGGGAAGGTGTGCCTGGCCATGTATCGTGAGTCTGGGGTCCGGCGCACCTACATCCAGGTGACGCACCGGTGGTCCGACATCCTGGACCGGGAACACGACATGCTCGACCTGCTAGGCGTTGAGGTCCCTGGGCTTGGTGAGTAGTAGTAGCTATTTAATCACTTTCTCCTGCTCTATGTTATCCTATTGTAAATATTTGTTTTTTCCGAAGAGCAAGAATGCTGCTGATTACATTGCAGGTAAATTATGTTTCAAAAGCTTCTGTGATTGCAGGTGCTGGCCTGCTCACTGGCAGTGCTACTATGCTTACTTGTTTTCAATTTTGTGTTCATGTGGCCTGAGTGATGATGATTATGTATCAGTGTACTTCACAGAACTGCGTAATGCTAGACATTAGAGACTCAAGTCTAGTCCTTCCTTTGTACTCCTGCCACTAAGAAGAGATAGTGGTGGTGATCATGACAGACTGTGTCTGTCACTTCACGTGCTGTGGAGTGCTGCCTGCCAGTCCTAGTAGAACCTTTTTGTAGTTGGTTTAGTGAGTAACATAACTTTCAAAGTAGACGGTCCGCGAATCCAGCAATATCCTATTAGACTACATCAGATAGGTCAATAAATTTAGTGCAATTGTTGTCCATTTCCCCAAAATAATTTTTTTATTGTTTTTTTGAAATGTTTGATGTGGTTGACAACAATCATCCATGTTGTACATCAGCTTCCCCCAGGGGCAAAGGGACACAGGAGGAGGTAGTGGTGCAGGCAGAACGGGGACAACAGCAGGAAGGCCAGGATTGGTCCGGGGAGGGCTCCTCTGCTGGCCCCAGTAAGCTTTCCTGTTAATATTAATATTTATACTTTTCTATCTTTTACAGCACCTGTATTTTGTCCAAACGTTCCTCGTTCTATTTTTTACTAAATCGTCTTTGATCTTTTTGTAGACTGTTTCTAAATTCTTATCCTGCCTCTAGTATGACTCCCTGTGGTACTACTAGATTAATATTAGTCTGTCTGTGTAGCTAACTAAGCTTGCACAGTTGGCAAAAGGTATTAAACAAAACTCCTATTCTATTCAGCAATAGCTCTATGCACTGAGTGCAGTCCTCTGGGTTGTCCTTACTGTCTATTGAAGTCTTCTAAATGTTTATGCTTTGACAATTCCCAACAATAAAATGTCAATGGCCACCAAGAATAAGATACTAGTTTACTTTTTAATTGGATAGGAGGACAATCCATACTACTACTGTTGCAGGGATTATTCTGCACAAACAGAACTATCGACAAGAAATAGGGCATTGGTTATGAATTATAATAGGCGCAGTTAGACTTTCCACATACCTCAGTTATAACAGAAGTTGAACCCCCAATCTCCTCACTGACTAGCTAGTGTGTCAGAGTCATTATTTTTGCTCCTGAATGCAGCGATGATTGATCTCCAATGATTATACAACCCAGGACATAAGACTACGGAGTCAGAGTCTCGACCTCTCTGAGCCACGGACTCATGCTTGCAAATTGCAAACCCTTTCGCTCACTCATTCATGACAAAAAACCAAAGAGTCTATGTAAGTTTTAAAGCGTTATTAAAAGTAAAAACATTTATTAAAATCAACTTCATCATATAAGATAAACGGTGAAGGATTCAAAACTGAAAAGTGGCTGATTTCACACATTAATGTGGGAGAGCCCTCACCTGGTTGGAACTTCAAGTCTTCTTTGTGGGGATGAATCGTTGCTGACTCCAAGTGATGATGATCTGATCTTGCTCGTGTTCTTAGAAGGGAAGGTTCTGTCTGTTATGAGAAAAATGGTGCGTCTTAAAAAGCCAGCATTCATCAGTTGTGCCAAAAAGTGTAGCAAGACATGTTACGGCAAAGCATAAATAAAAAAAATCCTTCCCTGAAGAAAGGGAAATTTGTAGTTTCGAGACTAGAGAGTCACAAATTATTAAATTTGTTTATGTAGTACTAGTAACAATTTTTCATTCCTAGAAAAAATAGGGAGTGGTGTATATGGCATCTAAGAATATGAAATGTATTTTCTAGGCGGAACATCGGCACAACCATCCACCATTGCCGGGGCCAGCACGGAGGTGGGCACTCCTGGGGCAGAGGCGGTGGAACGGCCATCAGGAACTGCTGTGGGGGATACCATGGTAGTGGAGGGCAGTAGTAAGCTATTATATTCCTTACTTATTAAGATTGTAGACTGCAGAGTGTGCTCTCTGCACAGGTGTATATGTTGTACAGTAGAAGTACACTTTACACTTATGAAGACTTACAAATTTAGAAGTAAGTTTTTGTCAACCAGGTAGAAGACATTCACCCATGGCTTTGCATGAGCAATAGTTTTAGCGGCAGGAGTTGACGAGTAACCAATGGCCTCCTCTAAATTTGACTTCAACTCAGCTGTGAAACTTTTATCGAGAAGCCAAGTCAGATCAGAGATGAAGTTGATGGATGAGATGAACGAAAAGGGAAAGAAGGGTGTAAGGAAGGACGAGCGAGTTACAAGTAATGACTGGCAAAGAATGATACGTGTTTTTGAATGCTGCCCGAGGTGGCTGGGAATATGATGCATGGCCTGTTGAAGGCTGAAGCAAGGATGGGTGGAATGAGAAAAGGAAGAGGACTGCCTGGGTGGGTGAAACAGAAACTGTATGTGTGCACAATATATACTTTGGTTCAAATTCATATGCAAGTCAAGCACGGATGCATGGCTGGCGGTTTCCAAAAGAAAATAAAAAGGTTGTTTTTCCGTGAGACATTAAGAAGAATGATTGACATTTACTTTGAATGAATGGATGCCTGGATCATGGTACTATCTTACTCATAGATAGCATAGGTGTATGTAGACAGAGTAGACGGTCACTGGATGAAGTAAGTGTTACTTTGAAGAGCATTTAAAACCGCACCCGCACCTCCGTTCCAGTCTAGCAAAGGCGAGGAAAAGAAGATGTAATTTATCAGAATACTACCATGACTAATAACAGTAGTTTGCAAGCACAGCATATATCCTGCCATTGCAGGGGCCACTCACTACCTCTGTTAATAATTGTATTACAAATCTGTCATTCATGTGTGGCCTATCAGTGTTCACTCAATAAAAAACAAAGCATCCCATATGTAAGCAAATATCCTGTGAAGGGAAAGATAATCATATTATTTATCTTCTTCATTTTCCTTTTATAGTAGTCATTGGCACTGCAGGGTGAAAGTTAAATTAATAAAGCGCTGGGATGCCTCCGGGTAGCCATGCGCTATATAAATGCTTCTCACAATCACAGTAGCCCTTGTAACAGAGTATGGCCAGTGCCACCCGTAATAGAAAAGTAAGAGCTTCACCACCTGCATGTACTAGAGTGGTACATTAACCCAAGCCTGTGTCATCATGGCTTGCGTCTGTTTTTCTGGGTGCAAGTTGACTGCGCTGGCATTATGCTGGCTTCCACAAGTTTACTTACCAATTTCGAGAGAAGAAGAAGACTGGTGTACTGTCTGAGTCTAATGTAGTGAGTCCATATAGTGCTAGTAGAATTCCTGAAACTCCCACTAATGTTAGAGCAGAGGCCGACGAAGTGGGAGGTTAGATAGATACAGGCCACAAATGTTAAGTACTGCTGCTTGCAAGTTGCTAGTGCTACAGTGACACAAATTTCTGCTGAATTATTTTGTGTTAATCTTAAAGAGCATTGGTTACAGTATGTTTTTCTTTCTTCATATAGATGCTCCTTCCAAACCAACACGGAAGGAGCTGGCTAGACGGGCCCGGTAAAGGAAGCTGGAGGCGATTGTCGCTGAATATCGGCGGCTGGTGGCCCAGGAGGAGAAGGACACGCAGTCGCAGTCCACAACAACAACCACCATGACAGCTGCATCCTCCTCTGCGCACCCTGGATCAGCCATTCAGCGCAAGCCTCCAGTGGTACGGAGCCGTTGTACCGCTCCCACCCGCCACCACCAAGCAGCCAAAAATTCAGCTGCCCCCCACAGTAGTTGCAAGGCACGCATCCACCGCCTAACCCTCAGGGTGTCTTACTTTGAGCGGGAGAGAGTGAAAACCCTGCTCAAGAAGAATCTCAGCAGGGAGCAACAGGACCACCTGGCCAAAGGACACCGCCGGTGGCAGTAGAGGAGGAGAGACTGTCCCTTGCCCCTTTTTTAAAGACTTTTGGGGGGGTGGGAATTTGGAGTTGGGTTTTTTGGACTTTGTGGACTTTTTATTTCATGGACATTCTTTGATGTTAGGGAGGGGGGTTGGTCGGGTCTTGCAGGATAGTTTATTTTTGTTAGGGATAAAAATAATTATTTACTTTCAACTTAAACATAGCATGGACAAACAACATGTAAAGATAAACAAATATTTGGATATGAAGATATCCATAAATCTTTTAAGGGACATAAAGGAAGTACATGCACTACTGCATGCATGAAGTTGTTTGCTAAATGGATAGGTTACTGAAAAGTAAGTAGTACTTTCAACAATGTACTAACTATGAAGAAACAATGTGACAGTACAGTGCTGCAGTAATTACGCAATTTCACTTGCCTATCTGCCCTCAGAGATAAGAACCACTTAGTACATTAAATTAGTTTAAAAAATAGCAAAGAAAAAAGTGTACAATGGCCGGAGGGATGAATTGAAGCAGAGAGCAAACAAATGCACAGAGTCACACTCATAGAAGTTCAAAGCAATAACATTACTTAAAAAATAAGTAGAAATGAAGATGGATACTGTAACTGTATGTTGTTCTAGTTTTCCTGTTGAATTTGGGAAGTTGCATGCATCCAGCCATTCCTCTTTTTCTCGGTACTCCTCCATTCCATTTGACGCTGCGTCGATCAATGTTGGGGACCGTCCACTGCCTGCCTGGCTGATGCAGAATTGCGGTTCGCTAATGGTAAGCCTGAGTTCATCCTTAAAAGCCGGCCTGTAATTGTTGATGGAAAAACAGGAAGTGATATTAAAACACCACTGAGAAAAAAATATAAGGTATGCTGTGTAGTGCAAAATAACACTTTCAGTTTCAGAGCCGACAGTATTACAATATATACAAGCAGCATTTCGAAAGTGTGTACTCTGAGTCTCCTTTTCAAGGATAAATAAGTGTGGGCGAAATTTGCGGATCTTTTCCCTCAAGCTAGGTGTAAAGTGTAAACTGCAATTTTAGAACAAAATTTGACCTTCCCAGCAGTGCCCCCAGACCCCTCAACCCACCCCAAAAAAGTAAAACACCCCCAAACAAGCCAAAAGCAAAAATGGAAAATGCCACACTTAGAAAATCTAGAGGCCTTCCTGAAAATCGCTCAAAACGCGCTCTGCAGCTCGGCCCTAACCCCCTTCTCCACCATGAATTTTCTTCAAACCACTTGCAATCAAAATTAGACCTTCCCAACAGTACTCCCAGCCCCCCAACCCACTCCCAAAAACATAGAACCCCCAAACAGCCCCCTAAAAACATGCAAGTGAGCTTAAAAAGAAAAGCTTTTTCACCATGGATTTTCTCCAAACCACTTGCATCAAATATTAGACCTTCCCAGCAGTGCCCCAGACCACTCAACCCACCCCCCAAAATGTAGAACACCTCCAAACAGGCCAAAAGCAAAAATGGAACATGCCACACACAGAAAATCTAGAGGATTACCTGAAAATCACTCCAAACGCGCTCTGCAGCTAGGTCCTATCCACCCTTGTCCACCATGGATTTTCTCCAAACCACTTGCAATCAAAATTAGACCTTCCCAGCAGTGCCCCCAGCCCCCTCAACCCACCCCCAGAAATGGAGAACACCCACAAACAGCCCCCCAAAAACATGCAATACTGCTAGGCCTCAGTGTAAATTGTGCCAAAACGCTGTCTGCAACTAGTCCCAAACCCACCTTTCCCACTAAGGATTTTCTTCACACCACTTGCAATCAATATTGGACCTTCCCAGCAGTGCTCCCAGACCCCTTAACCCACCCCCACACATCTAGAAACCCCCCAAGCAGCCCCCCAAAAACATGCAATACTGCTGTCCCCAAAACATGGGAAATCGCAAATCGCGCCTTGACAAAAAAGTGCTGTCAAGCTTCCAGTACTTAGATCCTCTTGAAACTTACCAGGACACTTGTTCCAGTGATTCCCAAGAATCTCAGCAAGACAGAACAAAATCGATCCACTGTAAGGTGTACGACTAGTTCACCCAAACACACGGGCCCGCAAAACATCAAAAAAGGCCACAATTCGGCCAATTGTGAAAAAACGCCAAACCCCCCTAAAACCTTGCCAACATCATTCTGAATGACCCTGCATCGGGCCCTGAGCCCTAGACTCAGGGAACCCTACCAAATTATTCATTAAACCCAAAAACCCTAGTAAACTGAACTGAACCCTAAACCCTAGATATGCTTTTCTGTCTGTGTCAAAGAGCCTAGGTATGCTACACCAGGTTGCTTCACTCAGTGGTGCCTGCCTTGACCGTCTGCATGGCCCTGCCGCAAGCATGGGCCAAAAACAAAAATCCATTCCGCTGGCAAAATTTTATGTTTTTCGGCAGCAAATTCACAATTCGAGAATCTTGTGAAATTGCCGAAAGTTCGCAAACTCTTGAGCGTAACAGATTTTTGGGCCATGCTTGCGGCAGGGCCTTGCAGACGGTCAAGGCAGGCACCACTGAGTGAAGCAACCTGATGTAGCACACCTTGGCTCTTTGACACATACAGACAAAGCATGTCTAATTGTATGCAGCAAGCCACATAACCCCAATTTTACATGAACTGCTGTACTCTGTTTTCTGCCTGGCATAACAACACTACACTGCCTCAACCACTCCATACCACGACTAGACAGACATATAGTTCTGCTGTAGTAGTTGTTGTAGACTGGTTTACCTGTTTGCCACTCACGAATTGACCATAGTTCTTCCCTAAACCGACACTGATGATCCATCCATCCCAGTGAGTGACTGTAAAGAAAAAAGATATAATATTGAATCAATCATCATGGTATATTCGCAAACAGTAAGTCCAAGGACATTTTGCATATTGGAAAATGCAACATAGTGGCCCCTGCAGTTGAAGTACTATTTCATTTGAATTAAACAAGGTAAAAAAAAGAAGAGTAGACTTGAGTCACATTTAGTGTGTAAAAGATGAAATAATAATAACAGAAGACATATGATTCATTTCATGCACAACAAACAAACAGAAAGTGCTTTCATCAGAGCCTGACAGCCATTGATGTCCACTGCATGCCATCTTCTTCTCATTATTCATTACCTGTTCCACTTTTTGTCCGAATCTTCTTCTGAAAGTGCGGGACCACAGAGCAGCCTCTCCTGTCAATCAATTTCAGAAGTAACTGTCAGCAATCAGCAAGCATGTAGTCAGTAATTCCAAACCCACTTGAGGGGACTCGTCTAGGAGTATGAAGACAAAGTTTCTTTATTCTGCGTAATCCAGCCATCTGCCTTGAGGGAAATGGATAGGGGGAGTCTGGAGGAGGAGGATAGAGGAGCATGATTGAGTTGTGAACTTGTGAACCTCAGGAATGCAGACTGCGGCACCTTCAAATCAATAAGGAAAGAAGAAGAAGACAGTGCTGCTGATGGACTTGTTGTGAGTAGGTGATTACAGTTTTGTTGTGGTAAAAGTTGCAAAACAAAGAAAGACACACAGGAATAAAAGTGAATAAGTATGAAAAAAAGCAAGTCATTTTCAGGCCTCGGTGTCAGGAAAATGGAGCTCGTCCTCAAACTCTATGAATTGTGACAGGAGTAGGTCAGCTTACATAGAAGAACTTCTGTCACCTAAGTCTGTGTCCTCTTCTTCCTGCGTGCATTCACGTATTTTGGAATCTGGTGGTGTGAAGTGCAGATTCATCTTGATCAGTGTTAACCTCTCCACATTTTTGGGTGAGAGGAGGGTCCTTTTTGAAGTTACAATGGCACCAGCAGCACTGAAAACACGGTCAGAAGACACGCTTGCGAGTGGGCAAGACAAATAATTTAGAGCCAGGTTGGGGATCAGTCGCCAATGAGGCCTTTTCCGATACCAAGACAGCAATGGGTTATGATTAACAAAGACCTCTCTTGTGTCATCCAGATAGGCCTGCACCATCAACTCAAGGTTCTCCAGGGTTGCTTCACTTTGCGTACCATCTGTGGCCTTTGCATCACTGGAACAAGCAAACCCTTGATGAGTTAGCCAGTCCGCTTCTGACAATATTAGGGCTGGGCCTGGTGCAGGTAAGGATGATGATACGGTTGCTGGTGTCGTTAACGGCTGTGAGGTAAAGGGACTCCCTTCGGCCACAGATTCAGAAGTGAAACTTGACGCCAGATGGCCTGCTGATTCAGTTGTACTTCTGCCGGCTCCTTCAATTTTCTGCGCTCTTTTTCGAACCGAGTGGCTGACACAGCTAGCCAATGTTTGTACTTTAAAGCATCTGCTTCATCAAAATGAATGAATGCTTTGCTGGCCACTGCCTTTTTGTACCGTGGATCCAGACTAGTGGCACAAATGTAATGTTGTTCTGTATGTATGTTTTGAAGCCTTTCATTGGCAACTAGGCAGCTTAATAATCTCTCCGCCAACTGATATGCATCTTGCTTTTTAGCATCCTCTCGGAACGGTGAAGACACCGCCTTCAGTTGGTGCTTTAGCATGCGCAACAATGGGATAGCTTTGCCCAAAGAACAGTCCTCCCGGCTGACTTTGCGCGTGAAGATCTCAAAAGGACGAAGCATGTCTGTCAGGCTTGCAACTAGCTTCCATTCCTCCAACTCTAGCCTCATGTCTTTCATAGTAGAACCCAGTTTATAGACATACTCATTTATTACCCCCCACTGCTCAGACAGATGCTCAAGCATGTAAAAGGTTGAGTTCCAACGTGTTGCCACCTCCTGTATGAGTCCTTTGACTGGCAGTCGACGTTCATGTTAATTGCTCCTCAGGTCCTTCCAGGCCTTAAAAGAATGGCTGAAATGTGTGCAGATTCTTCGGCAGGTGGTCAGTAACTTGCTGACTGTGTTTTCTGTTTTCAAGAAATCTTGCACCACGATGTTAATATTGTGTGCCAAATACAGCACTCTGAAGTAGTTACCATCTTGCATGGCCTTAACTATATTACGGCCATTATCCGTGGAAACATAACCAATTATGCAAATTCTTGGAGGCAGCCATTCATTGACCTTCCTATCAAACTCCTCCAAAAGGTTAGGTGCAGTATGAGTTTTCTCCAATGCAAACATCGCTATTGTTGCATGTTTCTGAGTAGCTTGAAAAACTGTGTCCATGTCAACACATACTTTTAACTTGTCTTTATTAACCCCTGCAAAAGAGACCTAGTGTGTAGTGATGCACATGTAATCAAGGGCTTGGCAACTGACCCACATTTCTGTTGTCAGGTGGATAGTGTGAACAGCACTCTTCTGAATAGCTGCACCAATCACCTCCAGCACATCTTGATGTAGTGCTGGAACAGCAACCCTGGCAAAATAGGACCGGCTAGGAACCTTCCATTTAGGGCAGACTGTTGCCTCAAATTCTAGAAAACCCACCCCTTCCACAAAAGAAAAAGGGAGAAGGTCCAGCACTAGCATTTTAGCCAGCTTTGGGTTATACAGACGCACCGTTGGGTACTGGCGTTCAAATGGTGCATCCGACCAAAACATTCTGCTAATGGTGGTCTGGACCATTTAACGTGATGATGATGATGCAGACTTCTTCAAACCAGCTTGGCTCATTGATGTACTTTTTCGCATTGGTGTCTCTCCCAGACTCTTAGTGTGCCTCATATATGTTGCAGTGGTAGAGGGTATGGGCGCTACCACTGCAGTGCTGCTGCCAGGGGCACTGGGTGTCCCAGAAAAAATGTCTGTCGCTTCTTCACTCCCCCCTGCATGATCAGCCCCTCGTCATCATCAGATGCAATATGAATGGATACAATTGGATTTGTTGTACTTTTGGCTCACTGGATCTTCCTTAGGTGCGCCTCCCAAATGAGAGTGTGGTGTTTTTGGAGATGACCTCTCTAGCCTCAGGTGCCTTAGTTGGTACCAAGATTACCCCGACTAACTACAATTCTACAAATCGAACAAACGACCATGTTTTCTGCCTTTGGGCTAACACTAAAGAAGTCCCAAACTGAGGACTGGAAATGTCTGCTGGTGGTGGAGGTGCTTCTTTCAGTTTCAATGCCAGATGAAGTGGAGGATGGGTGTGGCTGAATTCGACTCTGTTGTGCACTTACAGCACCATTACTTGAGGTAACGGAGGTCGAGATGGATGGAGGTCCCTGCCGGCCCTTCTGAAGAGAAAATATGGAAGCTGTAGTTCGTGTTGGTGTAGAAGTTAAATGCGTTGGTGGTGTTACCAGTGCCACGCCGCCCACATCCCGCTCAGCAACAATTTGGGATAGGGTAAAAATATCTGCCTGCTGCATGCCCGCTGGGGCTGGAGTGACGTCTGTGATGACTGGGTCATCGTCAGACTGTTCATCAGCAGCATACACCACTTCTTGCTCGTCGTAATCATCAGCCATAAGTGAAAGCCTTGTGGGAACCTTCCTTTTAGGCTTAGCTACCTTTGTCGGCTCATGGCGTTCCTCCCCCTCAGACTGCATTTGTGGGTTCCAATCAAGATCAAGATCATCAAAATGAAGGGTGCTTGAAGAAGATCTTGCAGTAGTCCTCCTTGACCTTTTTCTTGCTGGGGATGTGGAAGACAATGGATCATCCTCAGGAGGAGTGGCTTCCTCGCATGATACCTCCGCTTAAATGTCAATTTCTTGATGTGCCCCTACTTCTGGAGGAACAAGTATTGTGGGCAGTTGTGCCGCTCCATGCACCTCTAGTTGAGCCTCTCCTTGCGCCTGTACTTGCGCCTCCCCTTGCGCATGTAGTTGTGCTTGTACTAGTTGCACCTGTGTTTGTCGATGCGGCTGTGGTTGTTGAACACTCGTCAGCTGAGTTACACCCTGCATTGATTGGGTGCTTCTTTCTTGCGATGAGCCAACATCACTGGTCGATGGTGATTGAACAACCAAAGTGGCTGCCTCTGCAGCACTCATGGACTTTGACCTAACTTGGTGTGGTGGCACTGAGCACAATGAAGCGGAGGTGCTGCTCCCAGCTTGTTTCCCGGCGGACCCCGCTGCTGCAGGCGTTGTTGTTTTTTTCCCAAAAAAAGTGACTGTGGGCACACCAGTCTCCTTGGTAAGTGGCACCACTTGCTTCTTCTGCTCCTTCTTACTGGCAGTGGCAACTTTCTTTGTAGAGAAGCTACGTCTACCTGTCTTTGGGCCCATCTTCTTCAGATGTCAGAACAGCAGGCCGCAGTTGCACGAGTTGCAGAGTTGTCTGTGGCCACGCGTGATGTTGTACTGCACACACCGCTGAAGGACTTCGTCCTGGCACTGGTGGTTCTCTTGTGCATCTAAAAGCAAAGGAAGCCAGAGGAACATCAGTTAAACACCCCAAAAAGTCGAAAAACACACAAAAAAACAGAATCCAATGCCATCCATGCCCTCAATGATGTTTGAATTCAAGAGACCAAATAGCGTGCCCCTTAATTGGGTGACATCCTCTAGTCACAGTGTAGTCCCTTAATTGGGTTAATTCAATTTTTAACAAATAATTTCCAAGAGAACAATATCTTTTCTGTATTTCAGATAATGTTTATTCCATAAGGAATAGAACTGTATTCATAGTTCATAATTCTTCAAAAAAGCAAGCAAATAAATCCATCATTATCCCCAGGGCATTAACCAATGCATTTCGGCTACTCAATAGCCTTCATCAGGGACTGGGTTCTGCAAATCAAATTGGTACATCGTACATGAGGGTAAATGAAAACCATTCACATATATATTCCAAAATCAACAGTTAATAAACTAGCTCATACATGTCTATCGTTCCTTTAATGTCTGTATCAGTAAAAATACCATGCAATCTTACTGAAAAAGTGCAATATCTGTCCTGCTGAAAAAACAAACGTGAGTATGTGAAAAGCGGTACTGGCAGATTCTGCATATCCTTATTGTGAGGCTCATAATAAATTACATGTGACTAATTGTGATAATGTGATAGATCGGTTGGACTCGTGATGTATAGGTGCTCAAATCATAACAAACTGAAAAGTAAGTGAGTGCCAACAGGCTGTGTGCGCTTCGTAAAAACGAAAACTGTAAATGGCAGGTGCTAAACAGTTCTAGAAAACAAGTGTTCCAGGCTTCTCAAAACTTAACATGCTTGTAAGCCTAAATCGGCCTTTTCTAATTCCTAAAACCCACTTACTTAAATGTTCTGTGCGCTCGCATCAAACGAAAATCAGCGTGCTCTCCTCACTAAGCGTGTGATCTCAGAATGCCATAGCGTTGTGTTTATATTAAACATCGAAATAGGACTAACATGCCTACAATCTCATGGCGGCCATCTTAAAGTGTGTAACTGTGGTAAAAACTACGATAAATGTGATTCTAAAGAACAAAAGTAAATTGCAGTTAAAAAGGGGTGGATGGAGTATAATTGCATGGCTCCCTATCCACTAAAGTGCTTAAATTCAAGAGGCCCCACACAAAGCATTGGTCCATGCACCACTCACTACCCCTGGGCATAATGGGTGAAAGCAGGGCACGCTGGGTGCAGGCCTATGGCCCAAAGCACACTGCCTGGCTTCAAAATGGCCCCTTGTCCCCCAGCCACAAGGCCAGGCCCTGTCTGGACCAGGTCTCAAAATGGCCCCCACCTACATGGTCAGGCCCCAACAGCACCAAACAAAAAGTAAAAAAACACACAAAAACACCACAATCCAATGCCATCCATGCCCTCAATGATGTTTCTATTTAAGAGGCCCCACAGAAAGCCTTGGTCCATGCACCACTCACTACCCCTGGGCATAATGGGTGAAAGCAGGGCTGGCTGGGTGCAGGCGTATGGCTCAAAGTACACTGCCTGGCTTCAAAATGGCCCCTTGTCCCCCAGCCACATGGCCAGGCAATGCCTGTACCAGGCCTTAAAATGGCCTCACAAAGTCGAAAAACACACAAAAATCACCACAATCCAATGCCATCCATGCCCTTAATGATGTTTAACTTCAAGAGACCGCACAGAAAGACTAGTTCCAAGCACCACTGAGTACCCCTGGGCATAATGGTTGAAAAAAGCGAGGCAAACTGGGTGCAGGCCTGAGCACACTGCTTGGCTTCAAAATGGCCCCTTGACCCCCACCACATGGCCAGGCCCTGCCTGGACACGGCCTCAAAATGGCCCCCACCCACATGGTAAGGCCCCAACAGCACCCAAAAATTCAAAAAACACACAAACATCACCACAATCCAATGCCATCCATGCCCTCAATGATGTTTAAATTCAAGACACCCCACAGAAAGAGTAGGTCCATGCACCACTGAGTACCCCTGGGCATAATGGTTGAAAGCAAGGCAAACTGGGTGCAGACCTGAGCACACTGCCTAGTTTCAAAATGCCACCTTCACCCCCACCACATCGCCAGGCCCTGCCTGTACCAGGCCTCAAAATGACCCCCACCCACATGGCCAGGCCCCAACAACACCCCAAAAAGTAAAAAAAATACACAAAAATCACCCCAATCCAATGCCATCCATGCCTCAATGATGTTTAAATTCAAGACACCCCACAGAAAGACTTGTTCCACTCACCACTGAGTCCCCCTGGGCATAATGGATGAGAGCAAGGCAAACTGGGTGCAGGCCTGAGCACACTGCCTGGCTCCAAAATGGCCCCTTGAGCCTTGACCCCCACCGCATGGCCATACCCTGCCTGGACCAGGCCTCCAAATGGCCCCCACCCACATAGCCAGGCCCCAACAATACCCCCAAAAGTCGAAAAACACCTAAAAATCACCACAATCCAATGCCATCCATGCCCTCAATGATGTCTAAATTAAAGACACCCCACAGAAAGACTTGGTCCTTGCACCACTCACTACCCCTGGGCCTACTGGCTAGTGAGGCTTTACAGGCAACCCAAAATTAAAAAAAATCAACATATAACAGTGAGATAAAATTCCATGACATAAATGAGAATTAAGTTAAAAAAATCACAGAAACAGTTGTATCATGCACCCATGACTAACCCAGGGCCTACTGGATACTGTGGCTACCCACAATATAACTTTTTTTTTAAATTGTGAAAAAAAATTAAAACTGTATTTGCAGCAACTGCAATGCCCCAAACATAGAACACCAACTTACTTGTAAAATCTCAAGTCCAAAAGTGATCCAAACTCCAAAGTCCAAAAAGTCCTCAAATACAAATATCCAGCAGCAGCCACAAAAAGTAATCCTTCCAGCTCCAGATCCAAATCAAAACTTACCAGGACATGGACAAAGCACTAGGAGGAGCCTGCTGGACAGGAACACGAAGTTGGAGACTCTGGGGCACTTCCTTCCTCCCACCCCCCCCCAAAAAAATTGACTCCTTGCACCAAAAAGTGCAGCCAAATGTCAATCTGAGGAGTTATTCTGATCAAAATCATCATGTTCAGAAGGTTTATGCTGCCTGTGGTGGATTTCTTGTGCAGAATTGCAATTTTTGTAATTTCGGGAAAGCGAGCTTTTCAAATCTCCTGCTGGAAGTCAGCTGCGCGCCGCATCTATGTGTTCGGCATTGTTTACTCCCGTGATGCGGGATCGCGGGCCCTTATGACGTACTCGCGTTATCAAACTCTCACTGTGGAAGATGGCGTGCCGCGATGACGCAATCGCGGTCGAAAAACTCTTGTGCGATCATGCAGTAAGATCCAAAATGGCGCAGCACACGCAAACCGGGAGAAAAACAACTCGGCGAACACAGAAACACGGTAAGTCAAAGCAGCGCGCGCGAAATTGTATATTTCAAGCGCGACCAAGCAAAAAAATCCCCAACTTGTGAATTTGCGGATTTTTGGGCAAATTCACGCAATTCGCGGACCGCAAATTTGCCCAAAAAATGCAAATTCCGCGAACGAAACGGATTTCATGCCCACGCTTAAATTAAATGTGCCAATCAGATGTATACCAATTTACCCTGGTCAAGAGGGAGAGCAGTGGCTAGCAGGGGTAAAGTGTTCACACCCTATCACAAGCAACTACATGTTCAAAAAACGAAGGTACGAAATGCCGGATGACTCTGCAGGAAGGGCAACTTTCAAACAAATATTATTTATTCAGAAAAATTGTAATAACCTTTTATTCAATTTAAAAGTAAATATAACTTTAACAAAAACAAATGTCATTAATTTCAATTAATTCTATGTATAACATTTAATACAGTTGAATGTATGATAAGTATGAACATTTTACTTTAGGTGGTTGTTTATTTTTTAAATATGTCTTTAAACATAATTTTAGTATTAAAAAAACACATTTTAATGAATTTTCTCCAATACCTGTTACAAAGACATACACAGATCCCATTCCCAATATTCTGCTGCTTACTTTCTCATACATATGTGTCACCTCGCCATCCCCCTCCTCAGCCTTCCACGTGTAATACAGAATTACTTTCCTTTAACCGGTAATTGAAAAGGCTAGATTTTCCCAGTCTATGATCCGTGGTCGATTCTTGTTCAATTTCAACAGAATCCCTCTGTAATGAGCCAGATTTCCCTATATCTTCACATATTTCACTAGGAAGTGTCTGACAGCATATACCAGGCCCTCCATAGACATGTTCTATAGAGGTCTAGCCCTTTACTCCAGCACGACAATGAGGGGTGTGTCTCCCTTTTTCAGAGTCATGCAATATCTCTTTTTGCAACCAATAGTGTAGTCTATAACAGGGACATATTATTTCTATAACTATCTATGTCAATCTATATGTGGAGGAGGGACATCGTGGGATACCTGGTGAGATGGCAGCCCAAAATGTCTCCAATTTTTGATAGTACCACTTCCCTGTAGGTGGTCAGTACTCTACATGTCAAAACTGTGTGCAATAGGTGCCCTCCCACCTACCAACAGCACAGGCACTGTGTGGTAGCATTTCCACAATTTGTATTGCGAACAATACATGTGATGGAGGTAGTGTAAATGTATAGGGCAAAATTGTGCTGCCACCGCTGCCTGCATTGTAGAGGCCAAGGCCTGCCTCCACTCAACCTCTGTGACGGGCCACAAGTCTGCCTACCAGGCTTCCTGTAAATGTGGAAATGAGTCAGGTGTGTCAGTTACCAGGGTTTTATACATTTGTGGGATTGTGTGGTCTCCAAGGTCAACTCCCAGTATTTTAGTCTCCAGGTGGCTGGGCTCCAGTTGGCCTGACAGGTCTCCCACATAAGATGCAAAGTAGAGGTATGCTGAAGGTATCTAAAGATTGACTATGGTGAAGGTCAAACTCCACCTGTAGCATAGCAAAGGTTTTAATGGTCACTCTCTGCATCATATCCCTAAGCATTGATATCCCAATCAAGTCTCACTGGTGAAATCCCATCAAGTGAACCACCTATGTGAACTGATTCCCACAGTGACGTCACATTGGAAATTCTGAACCTTTACCCCAATTACTTTGTTGTATTATGCAAAGTCCTCAGCACCACCCTAGTGGGTGATCCAGTGCAGCCGATCCCCCATGTAAGAGGTGTAGCAGAGGCACTCCCTGCATCGCCGACCTCTCTGATGCGAAGACTGAGTCGTTGTCTGAATCATGCCACCATTTGTTAAGAATCAACAGGTGGACTGCCCTGTAATCTGAGTCCATGACTGTTGTCGCTATGACCCCTTCATGAATGAATTTATAGCATATGCTCAGAGTTATTCTAGCCTTTCCCCATGCCATATAAAACCTCTCAAGACTCCTGGTAAACTAACAAAAAAGTTCTTTGGGAATATGAATGGGTGATTTTGTAGCTGATGGAGTGTCTTGGCCAAAGAAACCCTTTTAAAGAAAGTCGACAATCATGGAGTGATAGAGGCAGTGTAGACCAAATGTGAGCTTTGCCACAAGTTTATCTAGTAGGAGTTGGATGCTATTCTGCCAGTCCTATCAAGGGTCCTGTGTGACAAAGACCCCAAGTAGTGGAACACCCATCCAAAAATTGGATACTTCGTGCTGACATCAAATCTACTGATTGGTCCACCATAAGGAACAGGGAGGACTTTGCCTCATGTACGTGCAAGCCATGAAAGGTACTAATTGTATGAAGAATCTGCAACAGTCACGGGCCTTTCCACTGCAAATCTCTTCGAAACACCAACACATTATTGTCATACAATGTGATCTTCTCTTCCACTCCTGACACCTACTCAAACCTCCAGGCCAAGGCATCCAGCTTATTGTGACAGAGGCTCTATGGCCAGCACAAACAGGAGTGGGTAAAGTGGGCACCCTTGTCCGGTGCCCTGTATTATTGTAACGACCTCTAACATGGCCTACCCAATCAAAACCTGCAGGTGGAAATCTGTGTATAATAGTTTAAAATATTGGCAAAACTAGAACAAAATTTCGTCCTCCAGTAGGAGGAAGAGGTAGTCCCAGCATCAATGAATCAAATGTTTTTTTCAAAGTCTGCCAGAAACAGTGCCAGTGGACCCTGGAGCATATCTCCCAGGGCAACCATGTTAAAGACACACCTGATGTTATACATGGTCGCCCATTTTGCCATAAAACCGGGTTGGTCTTTTTTGTCAGCAACGAACAAATGACCACCAACAGATGATTCGCAAGTACCTTGGTGAATAATTTTGCGTCTATATTCATGATAGAAATAGGGTGGTAGAATGAGAGATCATTTAAGCTGTCACCCCGGTTTATGGATTACCACAATCCCCTCCAATCAGAGACAGTGCCCCTTGTTCCATTGCTTCTGCCAGGATGGATGTCAGACGGGGAACCTACATGAAGCCTGAAATCTAGACCATTCTGCAGAGAACTTGTTCAACCCTGGGGTCTTCCCAGCTTGAAGCTGCCCGAGTTTCTCTCATAGTTCCTGTGCAGTGATAGGACCCTGCAAGGATGTTCTCTCCACTGGAGTCAGATCACTAACAGGGCGATCTCCAATAAAGCTTGTCATGTCCTCTATTCTTAGCTGTTCTGTTTCCAAATACTGTATGTGCAATAGGACACAAACCTATGAGAAAAGGTTGTATCTCCCAGACTTTGTTCCCCTTCCACCAAATCAATGGCAGTTATGACGTTGCATTTATGTTTTGCAGGGCAATCAGTGCAGCATTCTGCGGACTTTACTGCACCAGTTACAAATACAATGCTGAGTCACTTTCCATGCCTGTCTGGTCTCTTCCAGTTGCGTGTGTTGGAGTGTCTCCTGGATATGGAACAGATTTTAAAGCGTTGTTGAGGACGGAGAGGGTTATTGCTGGGATTCCAGATTTATAGTACATGCCACCAAGTCCAAAACCATGTTGTTGTCTCCTCCTGATCCCAGTCGATAGCTAATAATGTCACCATATAGGGGGGCTTTGAAGGCATCCCATAGGGTCCATGGGAGGTCACTGAGCACATGGTAAGACAGAAACAGAAGTCTATCAATTCAACAAAGTGACGTCTGTGGTCCAGGTCTACCAAATACCAGAGGTCCACGTGCCATCCCAGTCTTGCTGTTGCACTGCCTACCCTCCACTGGGGAGTGGTGAGAAAGGTGCCCCAATATCTGGACATCTTCGTCTTGGTGGACTTTGGATTATCCACGTTCCCCTGAGTGAAACATCCATCCATGGGTCTGTAATTCCTACACCTGTCAAGAACATTGCCAATAGGATTTCCCTAGTGACAGAGGCACTCAGGTCCCCAGACAAATCCCACACTCAGCTCATAGCCCCAATGCAATCTCCCCCAAGAAAATGGTGCCAGTAAATTCCTGATCGTTATCAGAATGGATACCGTCAGGGGCAGGGAACACATATGCATAGAAGCAAAAGTGGCTCCCCATGGAGAAACCTGGTAATCCACAGGTATCTGTCAAGGGCATCATGCCACACCTGGTGGATGTCAAAGTCCACCTAGGTGATCCATCAGAGTTCCAAATGTCTGCTAATATAAGTGTCACCACCCCATATTTGAGTCCATTTGATGGCACAAAGTCCCACCTGGATGGGCGTCCTTTGGTCCCCTCATACTCAGCAGGAGAACAAGAATCCAACTGGGCCTCCAATCCTCTCATCCCCAGGATCACCCTTGGTCTCCTTTTCCCTCTGGTCAGTTTCTGATGCATCGGGAGGGACCTCCTCCCAGTCCTCCTGAGTTTGTTCGGAGCTTACTGAAGGGAGTGAGTGTGGTGACAGGGTGGCAGTTCCTGCAGTTGCGTCTGAGCAGTGGAATTGCCACCAAGTGATGTAACTACATTCGGCACCAAAAACACCCTCTTCTCCACCCACTACCACACCTACTCTAGCATTTTGAAGAAGAAGGTTCAGCCTTGGGAAAAACCTAGAGTTTTGTGGGGCAAAGAAGCATGAACACAAAGGGCTTCCTCTACTGCTGAACTAACTGCATGTAGTCTAGAAACATCACGATCCAGTATGTTCACGCAAAATGGAGAATAGCATTCCTGGCATGATAGTTGACCAACACAGCAGTCAGTTGGCAAGTAGGTGCTATGGAAAGGAGGTGATGAGCTAGAGCTCTGTGCACCTGTTTGATGATAAACCTACGAGATAGTGTAACTGGTGGCAGAAGGGAAAGTCTTCAAGGAGGGGTCTTCACAGCCCTCTGGGAAACTGACAAAAGCATAAGTTATTCCTGTGGGGTCCTCCCCTCTGCATTCTCCACCTTTGGCACAAACTCTCAAGTCATTGCCATCATTTTTGACAAAGATTGGTGCAAGGTTTCAATGAATCCTCCAATTCTGAGACTCTGCCTCTGTGGCCCTGTCAGCCACCTGTTGTAAAACATGTTGGATCAGTGTTACATCTACCCCTAACTCCCCTATCCATACCTCCAGTGTTTCCCCAGACTGAGTGATGGCAGCCAGGATACCTGTTGTGTCTGTCGTGCTCTGTTCATCCCCAGAGAAGTCAACAGATAGTCAGCCCATCCCGGACTTCCTATGAGGTGTTTATAGCAACCCCAAAATAGGCAAACTTGTCAAGGGTGCCATGTTTCAAATCGGCTGTAGTTTACCCCTGCCATGACAGAATCAGGCGAGATGGAGAGTGTGAAGTCTGAATACTGACCTGCCTGCCCTCCATTATTCTTCTGTGAGGGAGACAGCATGTGTCACCGCCAATAGAAGAGAGTGTATGTGGAAAACGTTTGCTGGGATGGGGCGATAGCAAAACTTGACTCCTGGAGTAGGATCACTAATGTTGCAGTGTAGTTACTATATTCCCAATAGGCTCTGCGCATTGGAATAATTTATCCTATAGATGTGGCGTAGGGCTTATGTCTACTAGGTCTCTATTGAATATATTAGACTTAATTGTGAGTGCCAGCTAGCTCAAAGGTTACTAGAAACTTTCTTGAGTTCACAAGAAGAGATTTAGTTTCTGACAACCACATAAACATGACAACTTTGTTTCCCCAAGATAAAACTGATCTTCAGAGTCGTGGAAACAATAGATAGATAATTCACTCAGTCACTCGTGCATGCTTCGTTTCACCAGAGGTTCCAAGAAATAGATAGAAATGCGTTTTCAATAAAAAGGATTTATTGAACAGTTTTCTTTCTCAAGCATAAGAAATGAACTGCTACAATCGTAAAACTGGTTGCAAAATATAATGCATACAGTAGAAAGAGTATAATAAAATAATATTGTAAGAGCATTGTATGGTTCCTAAACCATAGATAAATACATACATAAAAAACAGAGGCTAAAAGTACTCAACTGGTGCTTCTAAAATACGCCTACCCCGATGTACCTAACCTAAGCTCAGTATGAGGGAAGAAGTAAGTGAGGTGTAGCATAAATGTACTATTCTTTGCCAAGAATCTGTCCAAGATTTCTCTTAGGGTCTAATCAGCTCTGTACCTTGATTTGGAAAGAAGAAGGTCAGGCTCAGGACTCGATTTCCCAACAACCCGCAAGGGTAGCTTGGAAACACTGGAGCTGGATTTCTCGGCAGGAGAAAAGACAGCGTCTCTCTTAGTGCGTCTGTTGGAGGGTAGGCTTCCTTCGGCACTTGCTGGAGCAGGATGCGTCGGGCAAGTAGATAGTCAAACTGCTCCAAACCACTGTGTGTTTTCTATGGCAAGTGGGAGCATATTTATACCTTGAAGGTACAGAGTTTGACGTAAAAGTGGACATAATAATGTCATCAAAGAGTCTCAGTTATTTGAAAACTCAATGAGTTCTTGGACAAGTCAGTTTTTGAGCAATGCTATGGCAAGTGTGGGCATACCTTGAAGGTACCAAGTGTGACGTAAAGTTGGACATAATAACTTCATCAAAGAGTCTCAAGGGCATATTATCAAGGATGGGTGATACATTATCGCCACTTTTATCGGCAGGAAACTGCTGATAAAGTGCGATAGTGGGCTTGATAATATACTCTATGGAATTCCAATTGAAGCCCATGTTAGATGTCTTTACATCTAACATGGGATTCGATTGGAATTCCATAGAGCATATTATCAAGCCCATTATCACCGCTTTATCGGCAGTTTCCTGCCGATAAAAGCGGCGATAAGGTATCGCCCGTCCTTGATAATATGGCCCTCAGTTCTTTGAAAAATCCATGAGTTCATGGACAAGTCAGTTTTTGAGCAAGGGGAAGTCCCTAGCTGCTGAAGCCGAGTTTTCCAAGAAATCGCTGTAGATTTTCGGAACTAGTGGAAGTAGCCCTGCCGTATTTGGACTGCATGAGCTATGTCTAAATATGGTTACGATTTCTATGCCTATATAAGGATATGGTGATTTATACCTATATAAGGCCATGATTCGGGAAAATTACAATAGGGTCCTAAAATGGTACACAACACCCACTCCACGTTATCATGTTCAACTAAGTACATGCACTAAAACATATAATCTAGAGCATGTGTTTACAATCCCACCCAAAAATATATAAAGTGCATTTGAAAATGGTTGTAGAATTTGTTCAGTACGCATTGAAAGCAATGATTTCATTGTAAGCATATGATAGGTTATTAGCAATGCTAACTGAATGAATAACAAAAATTACATTTATGAAATGGCTCTTAGTTACAGAAGAAAAAATCGAGACCATCCCATAGCAGAATAAACAAACTGTTTCGGTTTTGGTATGCATATTAAGTCAATATTGTTCCTAGGAAGTATTCAAAGAATTCTTGTTCTCTAAGAATAGTTCTACTTTAAGCAGATTGCTTTGTGCCAAAGCTCATTGTGTTTTGGAAAAAAGTCAAATCAAATCGTAGAAAGAGAGAACAAAAATAGAGTTCAGGAAGTGAAGGTCGAACTTCAGATTTCAAAAGAACACTGTGTGCAAACTTCAAAAGTTATTCTTGTCGTCAGGAGAAAACATTAAGTCGTCAAGGCTGGCAAAGAAATCGTCTACCACAGTAAATGAGAGTTGAACCACTTTATTAACCCTTTCGATGCTCATGACGAGCTCAGCTCGTCATGATGCACAGTTGAGCTGTGCTGATGACGAGCTGAGCTCGTCATGACACCAGCAAAATGGCATTTAGCACAGGAGGGGGAAAACGCGTAGCAGCCAAGGTGTTAAGAAGATCAATTGTACACAGATGTGAAGCATCGCCGTCAGCGTCAGCCGCGTTAGCAATGTTCGCAGTAGATCGTACGAGTGTGCCTGTTGGTCAACGTATCTCACCTTCAGCTGGAATTGCTGGTGAGATCTCAATGAATACCGTCATCCGGATTGGTAGCCATTGGGGGCAACAAAATACATGAGCAGTTACTGGACCCAGCTAAGCGTCAACATCCGTTGGCATTGCTGATGGAAGTGTTAGACAGATATCCAACACGCATTCCTCACCACAAAGCAGGCATCATAGAACAGGTAAGATGCAATCTTGCCAGATTGGTCTGAGTGACAGGAACTACGTGGTATTCAGATCTCTTAAACGAGCTAAGCCAAGGATCTGTGTTATTCTTTCACGATACAGCATGGCCAGGAGAGCATTCTCCATGGTAATTAGGGTATCGCTGGTGGCCAGACTTGCCATAATGGAGCAGGAGGAATAAAAATATGATCCCTTCTACGAGTCCCAAGATGAGGGGCAGGCCGCCGAACACAGAGCGCACGAAGTTAGGAAAAATACCCAGGACTGCTTCAAAGGGTGCTAACAGTCCAGAAAAAATCGTCTTATATACATGTACAATACCGCTGGTATCAGACATGTTTAAGATACGACCTAACATTTCTGAGAAATGTATGGGGCAGTTTGTTGATAATAATGCATGGATCTCTGCAGAGGACCTTGCAACTTGCAAATCATAGGTCTCTTTGGACGAGGTCAGTGGCACAGTTTTTTGTAAAAGAATGGCGTTCATTCTGCTTAAAGTATCAATCAATATAAAAGAGATATTCAGTGAAGGCCATAGTGGTGACTCCCCATCTGTCATGGTGTTTGGAAGCAATACTTGCTTACAACAAGTGACCCTGGCTGACAAACTAACCAGATAGGCTGTCCCTGGCATCATTCCACAACAGCTGTGATCATTCAACATTATGTAGCTACCATTGGAAAGCTGCCTAAAAATTGGATCGATCACCGCCGCCGGGGAATCCTGCAGGTGGCATGATAAGTTGTTTGAAGAACCCTCACAGGCTCCATGTAAATGAATGCCTTGACACAGAAGTGTACCGCTTACTGTGGTTTTACAGTTTCTACCACTAAGAAATACCTCCTTTTACCCACTCCAACATTTGTGTGTGTATGGTAAATCCCAGGTCGACTTTATGTATTCCTTACCCACCTTTCATACAGGCCTGCTGGTATGTGTTTTAAGCAATATTGAAACTGGAAAATCGTCACTGGTATTGTGATGGTGCCATGTATTATCCATTCAACTGATGGTTTCTCAGAAACAGTCAATGGTAATCTCTCCAGTTTTTCTATGCTCAGCACCGTATAGTCTGCTCCTCTCTGTGCCAAAAAGATTTGTTTATCTGTAAGGTTAAATACAGAAAACAATGACGTTTTGTTGATTTGACGCCAAGGCACAAAGCCAGAACAAAGGTTTTGTAACGTTCAGCCTAGCAGCATTATAGAATGTAATTGAGACTGGCGATGTTGTAACATTAGCAAGTCCTGTTCCATTATGTCTATGGCAGAGGATACAATGCTGTCCAAAGAACAAATTCTGGACGATAGAGTTGTTAACCCATTGTCAACTACAGATAGTGCTTTCTCTGAATTAATATGATCAATTTCTCGTATTCGTTCAGCTGTTTCCATTTGCGTGCAAAAACCACAGTTGATGGACAGAATGCAGAACAATGTCATACATTCACCCCAGTACAGAGATCTGGGCCTAAATCCATCGTTTTTTTGCACTCCACACCACCCCAGCTCAGACATGGCCATATGCAAATCAGTCTGACCCTGTGCCTCATGGGAACAGTCCAGCCCGAAATGCCAAGCCATGCCTTCCCTGGACCGGAAACAAGCTTCCGAGGACCGGTTTCTGGCATTCCAGCCGTCTTCAGCCCGGCTTGCTTGAATCCAGTGGTGTGGAGAGAATGGGACTCACGTCTGAGCATACGCATCCCACTCGGGGTGACAAATGCAAAAACCACAGTTGATGGACAGAATGCAGAACAATGTCATACATTCACCCCAGTACAGAGATCTGGGCCTTAATCCATCGTTTTTTTGCACTCCACACCACTCCAGTTCAGACTTGGCCATATGAAAATCCGTCTGACCCTGTGCCTCATGGGAACAGTCCAACCTGAACTGCCAAGCCATGCCTTCCCTGGACCAGAAAAAAGTTTCCGAGGACCGGTTTCTGGCATTCCAGCCGTCTTCAGCCCGGCTTGCTTGAATCCAGTGGTGTGGAGAGCATGGGACTCATGTCTGAGCATAGCCATCCCACTCGGGGTGACAAATGCAAAAACCACAGTTGATGGACAGAATGCAGAACAATGTCATACATTCACCCCAGTACAGAGATCTGGGCCTATATCCATCGTTTTTTTGCACTCCACACCACCCCAGTTCAGACATGGCCATATGCAAATCAGTCTGACCCTGTGCCTCATGGGAACAGTCCAGCCTGAACTGCCAAGCCATGCCTTCCCTGGACCGGAAACAAGCTTCCGAGGACTGGTTTCTGGCATTCCAGCTGTCTTCAGCCCGGCTTGCTTGACTTCAGTGATGTGGAGAGCCTGGGAATTACGTCTGAGCATACCCAGCCCACTCGAGGTAAAAATTGCAAAAAACACAGTTGATGGACAGAATGCAGAACAATGTCATACATTCACCCCGAGTGGGCTGGGTATGCTCAGACGTGAGTCCCAGGCTCTCCACATCACTGGAGTCAAGCTATCCAGGCTGAAGAAGGCTGATAGCCAGAAACCGGTCCTTGGATGCTTGATTCCGGTCTAGGAAAGACATGGCTTGGTAGTTCGGGCTGGACTGTTCCCATGAGGCACAGGGTCAAGGCTGATTTGCATATAGCCAGTGTCTGACCTAGGGTGGTGTGGAGTGCAAAAAAACGACTGGGGTGAATGTAAGACATTGTTCTGCATTCTGTCCATCAACTGTGTTTTTTGCAATTTTCACCCCGAGTGGCCTGGGTATGCTCAGACGTGAGTCCCAGGTTCTCCACATCACTGAAGTCAAGCTATCCAGGCTGAAGAAGGCTGATAGCCAGAAACCGGTCCTTGGATGCTTGATTCCGGTCTAGGAAAGACATGGCTTGGTAGTTCGGGCTGGACTGTTCCCATGAGGCACAGGGTCAAGGCTGATTTGCATATAGCCAGTGTCTGACCTAGGGTGGTGTGGAGTGCAAAAAAATGATGGATTTAGGCCCAGATCTTTGTACTGGTGTGAATGTAAGACATTGTTCTATATTCTGTCCATCAACTGTGTTTTTTGCAATTTTCACCCCGAGTGGGCTGGGTATGCTCAGAGATGAGTCCCAGGCTCTCCACATCACTGGAGTCAAGCTATCCAGGCTGATAGCCAGAAACCGGTCCTTGGATGCTTGATTCCGGTCTAGGAAAGACATGGCTTGGTAGTTCGGGCAGGACTGTTCCCATGAGGCACAGGGTCAAGGTTGATTTGCATATATCCAGTGTCTGACCTAGGGTGGTGTGGAGTGCAAAAAAACAATGGATTTAGGCCCAGATCTTTGTACTGGGGTGAATGTAAGACATTGCTCTGCATTCTTTCCATCAACTGTGTTTTTTGCAGTTTCCATTTGCGTGACTTTCCAAGCTTCATTGTAAGCAGCGTAAATACCGGGTTATGTGAAAAATTTGTGACGTGGTTTACGAGGTCCAAGTAAGAATTCTCACAAGTCAACGCCATCTTTAAGTAAAGTTAAGTGTTGTTTTATATCTGGGAGTGTGGAGTTTTTGTAGCCATTCAAGGCACAGTTTTCCTACACTGTAAGTTGTTATTATCCCTGGATGTTGTCTCTGGACATATCTTGGATCTCGCCTAGTTACTGTATAACCTTGTGTCTTGTTCAGGAATCTATCTATCTATCTATCTATTGTGTCTGTGGGCCAGTTTAACCATTGTTTCCATTCAGGATTAGTTCTGTTTTGTTATAAAATATAATTTAGGTCTACCTCCTCATCTGTAGTTCTATTACTATCAAGTGTGGGCTTAGGTATGGACAATTTGTTTAAATCTTTTATCTTAGCCAGGCCAGGGCAAGATGTCTGTTGTACAGTCTCATTTATGAACAGCATTTGTTCTGGGATGATGCAGGCTCTGAACAATGCTTCTTAACCTTGTACCTGCCAGTCCTTTGTGCCCCAAACAGTTTTTGTCTCAATGTTGTTTTCCAAAAGTCAAACCCTTATGTGGACAACTGAGCATAAAAGGCTGCAGAATACATTTGCTTAGTATTAGTCAACATAGTTTTCATGCCTGTCTTATTAACATTTCTAAAGTAAAATGTTTCTGGATTTGTGGTATTGAAACCTGTAAAGTATGAAAATGTTCTATAAAATTTTTTAGAGCTACCTTTTGGAGGTGTCGGACAATGTTCCCATTGATTATAAGTTAAAACATTTCTAGGGTTTGCAGATTTGTGCAAATAATGACCAAAATGATTAAAACGATACATTTCTTAATATTTTGATGAACCTTCTAAGTATTCATGTTTTGCAAATTTTGCTGACATTTCTAAGTCTGCCATTATTAACAGTCTCACAGTCCCAATCATCATAAAATGTACTAGGTGAAACAAAATCAGGCAAGGAAACCTTAAATTGGTGTGGAATCTTCACCAGCTCATCAGGGGCATAAATGTCATAATCAGTTCTATCTAAAGCTATAACACCAGGTAGAGGAACGGCTGTGATGTTCACTGATGACAGGTCTCGTTGTTCACGGTGAGATGATTTGTGTGGTTTCAGGAGCAACTTGCTGTGTCCATTTTACTATATGTTCCATGTATCCGCTTTCCCAAACTTAAAACAAGAATGAGCCATAGCAGGAGAAAAAGTACACCTAACACAATCCAAAATTCAACCCATGGTGGAACTAGATATTTATTTGCAAGCTGGTGTCAAAATTCCCTTAATTGTTCCTTGAAAGTTTTATTTGCTGGCGTTGTTTCTGACTTACTTGGATCCTCAGAAAACGTATCAAAGTTGATGAAATAGCCAGACGCAGTTCTGTCAATAGTTGATATTGCATCCGGATTATTTGAAATCGCTGGAGCAGCTTGTTCCCTTGACATGTTTGTGTAGTCAGATGCTACATCATTGTAGACGGGAGTTTCTTGATGGACTGTTATTTGGGTTTCAAGAGGCACAAGTTCCATGGATTTATTGCATAGTCCTTCTTTTCTCACTGCAGAATCTTCAAAGGTGATGAGTCTTTCAGTTTGAACCTCTTGGATAGTAGCAAGATTTGGTTGTCTGCTACATCTTGGGAGTCCACTGGGCCTACTACTTATTATCGGCCAAAGGATGTGGATTTACCAGGTCAATTGATACGGAGCGGTTCTCCTTTCTTCCAGCAAGGGGCGGCAGTCACACTGTTCTTGATCCGTGGACTGCTAGTAGAGGTACTGGTTTTCTGTAAGAAGGCCCAAATTCCTTCTTATCCGCTATTTTCTCTCTGACCAGATCGCCAATCTTTGGAATCCAGACAGGTCTTGCTGGGACAGATGGTTTTACTTCAGTGGTCGTTGGCTTTTTGATAGTGTTGCTTAGACTTCTTTTTGTTTCATGTACGTCCTGTAAAATAGCCAAACGATCTTTGATATCAAAGGTTTTTTTTCCCACCACTGAAGTATGAAGATCGATGTCTTCAACCATCATTCTGGTACCAAAAAGGATTTCATATGGAGTGATTCCACCCAGAGAATGTCTTGGCCGGTTATTAAGACAATGTTGGACATTTATTAGATGTTTGACCCACCCATCACCCAAACCTAATACCCTAGTTGTTAGAGATTGCTTTATGTCACTTTTTTTCTCTCCACAACCGAATTTCTGTCAGTATGGAATGGACTCAAAAACCGCAATGCAACGCCCAAACTGGCCATGGTCTCTTTGTAAGCCCTAGAGCTAAACACAGGACCCTGGTCACAATGTAGCGTGCCGATTGCGTATGTGCCGATAAAGACTCGCAAATCTTATATAACAGTTTGTGCATCAGCCGAGCTCTGAGGTCACATCCAAATAAATTTTGTCCTAATATTTGTGGGACCCCTTTTGTCCATGGGGACGTCTGAGCATCGATAGTCTAATGCTATCTAACAATGGTGTCTGTGCTGGGCTGGATACACTGTAGTCAGAAATCTGGTAGCGCTCCAAGCTGTGATCTCTGTAACAGTCATCACAATTAATTCTGAATTCGTATATGTGAGCTTTCCTCCCTGGCCACCAGTACATCTCTTCTAATTCTAATAGAGATTTTGAGATCCCTTGATGTATCAGACCCTCTTTTTTTGGAAGGAAAAGGTCAGGTTATTAACATTAATATCTGTTGAGTAAACTAGACGCTATTTAAATCAATAATTCTACCAGATATTCATTCTTCAAATTATTTATTTATATTTCATCTTTTGGTTTTTATCTTTTTTTATGGCTCTTTTTTCTGTTCTTTCAATTATACAAATATTAATGTTTTTTAGTTATTTTTAAACACATTTTTTTACATATAATACATTTTGAATACTGTACAATAGAAAATATTTAAAACATTCAACAATACGCAGAGATTATTCCTTTCAACGCGTTTCGGCCGTTCGCCTTCCTCAGGAATTCTGCATATTTCTTTTCTTAATCAATAGAAGCTTAGCTTATCAGGCTTTATAGCATATAAACTGGATTTGTAGCGTCTGCTGCGGGTGTAGTTTACTGCTAGGTTGTTTTCTGAATATTTTCATAGCTGCACAATCTATATTTGGACGTGATTCATGTTCAGTTGCGTTAGGAGTTATGCAGTGTTTTGGCTTCTGCTCTGTATGTATGTCGGCGCCAAGGCTTGGGGATGTCAACCCGTGTTTTACCTCTTTGGAGTATTCTAGCTCAAGTGTTTTGAATAGGGCATTCTGTCGTGCTTCTCCTGTCGATGCGCTTGATATTTGAGCGCATCGACAGGAGAAGCCAAAACACTGCATCTATAGGAAGGACACCATTTAAAGAATAATTCATAACAAACTAAAGAGAGAAGATATCGCAGAGGCAAAACACGAGGTGACAAGAAGCAAAATTAATAATGAAGTGATATCATAAAGGGGTTTAAGAAGAACCTTTCTTGGAGCTGCAAAGCATATACAGAAACGTTATCCTGAACCTATCCATACCTATATAGAACTTCACTCCTAACGCAACTGAACATGAATCACGTCCAAATATAGATTGTGCAGCTATGAAAATATTCAGAAAACAACCTAGCAGTAAACTACACCCGCAGCAGACGCTACAAATCCAGTTTATATGCTATAAAGCCTGATAAGCTAAGCTTCTATTGATTAAGAAAAGAAATATGCAGAATTCCTGAGGAAGGCGAACGGCCAAAACGCGTTGAAAGGAATAATCTCTGCGTATTGTTGAATGTTTTAAATATTTTCTATTGTACAGTATTCAAAATGTATTATATGTAAAAAAATGGGTTTAAAAATAACTAAAAAACATTAATATGTGTATAAATGAAAGAACAGAAAAAAGAGTCATAAAAAAAGATAAAAACCAAAAGATGAAATATAAATAAATAATTTGAAGAATGAATATCTGGTAGAATTATTGATTTAAATAGCGTCTAGTTTACTCAACAGATATTAATGTTAATAACCTGACCTTTTCCTTCCAAAAAAAGTTACTTTCCTTGCTAGGGTTTACCACTTTAGGCAGGGGCCCCAATTTTCCAAATTATGTATCAGACCCTCTACCATATGTGCTTCATGAATCAGAGCACCTCTCCGGTTCCTGTTTGGAATTACCCTATTCCCCACTCCAGGGATTTGAGCAAAAGCAACAGAGTTTGCATCAATTATGTATGTATATTCAAGTGGATCATTTAGAGTTAACGCAGCTCCACTGCCTTAGCTCGTGGCATTGACAGCGAGCATGGTTTCACCATCTATTTTTGTTTTTGAACAAGTGACAGCAGCTACAGAAGCCGTTTGCAAAGCTGCCTTCGCGGCTACATCAGCCAATGAATTCCCTTCAACGTGATTGCCATCACGCTGATGACTCAGTGTATGGATCACATGAGTCTTTTGTAGTTTTTTCTGCAAAAGAACTACTTGTTCCCAAAGCATTTTCTTTTTGATTGTGCCACCTTTTGCGTATTTAAAACCATTTTGAATCCAGTTCTGCCGATATTCATTATAAGACTGTACGCAGTAATACGAATCGCACACTATGAGTGTGGGGAATTCGCGATCGGTATTTTCAACGCCATCTTGAAAGCCTATAGTTCAGCTCGCTGAGCTGTACAATCTCCTAGAGATTGAGTTTTTGAGACCATGGGTCTGAATTTACCATCGCGCCAGCGACCTTTAACAATCGCTCACGCAGCACTATAAGCTTTTTTTCCCCAGCGGGTTGTGCTGATCCGTCTGTATAAGTTATACAGTCATAACGTTTTAGAGGCAGAATTTCAGTGGGCAGAGGACATTCTTGTTCATATTGTAGAAATTCTTGTGTTTTCAAGTAGGGGTCAAAAACGTATTCAACGTCTGTTGCAGCAAGAGAGTTAACCCATTGTATCCATCTCGGATAAAAAGCTTTTGCATTTGGAATGCTTGCCTTTGTCACTGCCTCCTAGGCAGGTACAGGCGTAACGACTTTTATGCATTTTCCCTGTGTGAGGGCTCTCTCTTTTGCTACTGCAGTTTGAACCGCTGTCAGAATTTTTTCTGTTGAAGTGATTTCATTTCAGCTTGTGTGTACAAGTGTGACTTGTAAGCTATTGGTACCTTTTCACCTTCATTAAAGGTTAGGTATGTGAATCCCTATCTCCCTGGGATGATTCGGATTATAAGGTTGCGTACCTTGTCACATGTTTGTATATGTTTTGTTGCTAACATGTCTGTTTGCACTAAACACAAAATTTCTCTGTGTTTTTGTGTCCAATTAGTTTGTTTGAAATCAGATTTGATTAATTTGTAGAGAGGTTTAACCCTTTCTGCCTAGTTCAGAATATAAGTTCTTCCGAAATTCAGGAATTGTAGAATTGACTGTAAGTTTTTCAGCGTTTTAGGCGGTTGGAGCAGCGCACATTTCTCTAAAATGTTTGCTGCCAGGCTTTTGCCTTCACTTGAAAGTATGTATCCTAAGAATAGGACGTTGAGGTGGGCAATTCTTGATTTTTTAAAATTGAATTCATACCCTTCAGAGGCAAAGCCAAGTATTATGGTGTTCACCCTGTTCAAGTGCCTGTCCAAGTCATCATCTGTAAGATAGATGTCATTGACATAAGATAATGCCTCATCATCATACGTTTGTAGTAACGCTGTTACTCTGGCTGAAAATAATCCAGGACTGTTCTTGGATCCATGGGGGGGACGACAAAAGTGTTGTTGTGTCCTCTCTATCGAGAAAGGGGTCAAATACCTGCTTTCAGGTGCAATGTTTTGACAGAAGAAACCGTTTGAAATGTCTAATGTTGTTTAATATTTTTTGCGAATGATGTTATTCATTAGTGCTGCACTGTGTGCATTTGTACTGCAAATGTTTTGCAGCAGGAGTTTAAATGTCTGTACTCCAAGACTAGACGATATGTATTGTCTGGTTTGGAGACAGGAAAAAAAGGATTGTTAATGGACGAGGTGCATGTTTCAATCACCCCTTGGTATTCAAGTTGATCTAAGATCTCTCTAGATTCTTTTATAACCGGATACTGCTTCTGAGCAGTTGGATGATTTTTTAACTAGATCTTATGGTGAGGAGAATCCTCATCCCATCCCACATGATTTTTATATAATGCTGGAGCCTGGGCCACTGCCCATTTTCTGCCATAGGTGTATTTTTTATGAATAGGAATATGATTTGAGAAAGCTGGCATAATGATCTCTTCACCATGTGGGCACTCCCTGACAAATTCAGGTGGCCAGTCTTTTTCAGCCAGAAGGATGTCATAACCCTTTGATAGTTTTTCCTAAAAGAGTGCTTTAATTTTCTTAGGTATGTCTCCCTCTATGTGGAGTGTGACTTCATATAACTTGTGTGGTACATTAACCCTGGTATCTGCAGTTTCAACTTGAATGCATTCATTCAGATCCACAGTCTCCAGATGATCCTTCAGGATCCTGCGAGGTATGGTGTCCTCTGCTGCACTGTCCAGCATTGTCTGGGCCCACTCCCCGTTCTTGAGTTGTGTCCTCAAGATCCTCGGCATGTCTGATTTTAATACTTGCTACCGTCTTTTTGGTGAATTGAGTTTTCTTATTTTTTGGAACGTGTTGATCGTCTTTGGACTTCACGCGTTCTTTGTGTTCTGATCGTCCTCTTCTTTTTTTGGATTTCTGCTAGGAAGTCTGAAAGGTACAAGAGGAATGTGTATCAGTATCTTGATATCTATTAGGTGTTCTCAAATTGTCCCTGTTTCTGAGGTTATACCTCTTTTCAGAGTGCTCCTTTTGAGGAGATCTACCTCTGGACTGAGAACGCTTCTCTTTAGGAAGTGACTGTCTACTATTTTCCCATTTCTTTTTAGGAGTGGTGAAATTGTTTTAAAAAAAACCTTTTCTGGATTTTCTGTTAGTTTGGGCTTTACTGGTTTCCCTCCCAAACTATCTCTACCTAGTTCTTAATAGGATTTTTCTATTATTCTGGCAGGTTCATATGGTTGCTCAGTTACATCAAGTTCTTTTAGTTTTAGGCGGATTTCCACGGATGCTGCTTCACCTTTAATGTTAGCTAATAATATAGCTGAGACCTGTTTGTAAACTTTTAGTAATTTCATAACAAGATTTAAAGCAGGTTCTGGTCCATATTCATTTTGAATCTGTTTCAGGACGTCAGGTATTACCACCATTGATGGAACACCATGTGTTTTTGTGTAGATTGAAGCAAAGACTGTACCCCAAGTGTCACAGTCCTCCGCGTGTGGTGCTATCCCCATTGGTAAACATATTGTTAGAATCCTGTGTTTCTCATGAAGTGTACTATCGGTAAATACTGCCTCTATTTGAGTAATTTTTTAAGCTAACCAGAATGGAATTTGTTCCCTTTTTGTGGGCAATTTACCAATAACTGATTGTATAGTCTGTGGTGTAATTTTATTTGTGTTCCCCTGATGAGGGGTTTGCTGTGGAATTCTTATAGCAGGTTGGACTGTTAGAGTCCGCATGACATATTATACTAATTGTCTATGTATTATTATTAATTGTTTTAGGTGAGCTAATAGTTCTGGACCTGTCATTGGTTAATGGCAGGATGTGGTGTATAGCTGGCTAGTACCGGCCATGTTGCTCCTGGTCTACCTAATGGACCGAGCCTGGTAATGTGATTTTGATGTTGCAGGGCGCCTTTAAACCCGAGATGATGCTCTTGGTAAGTTAGTGGAATTTCAACGTCCTCAAAAGGAACGTATTCCGCTGGAGGTTCCTCTATCTTGTAGAAGTGAAACACATGTGTTGTTGGATTTGCTTGCGGAAAGATAATCCATTAATAGTATACCTCTGTCTGCCGATATTCGTGTGCCTCTATGACAAATATGACTCTACCACCTCTGCTGATAGGCCATTTTCTATAAGCTTTATAGCTATGGCTTTCCTTAAGTTTTCAGGGATGATTATAGCATCATCGTCGTCTTCATTAAACTCTGTAACGTCAAAGCCCGGTTGGTTTGCATTTACTGCAGCTCCACCGGTTGTGTTGTTGTCGCCGTTAAGCCACATTGTTTAATAAAAGTTGCAGAGCAAGTTTCAAGGAAACAAAGATAAGGTGCACAATATTTTGGAACACTGTATCCTTCAACGTTGATTTAACCAAAAACTAATACATTGGATTTTTCGTCCTACTCAGTTATGGCAGATTTCTTTATCCTTTAACCCACTCCAGACGTCTATTGGAGTATTTTACGGGATAAAGGGGTCTCTGTGAAAAGCATGACTGAGTTACTCTGGTATCTAGCGTTAAATTAGTGCCTTACCATACTTTGGGCGCCATGTAGTGTAGCTCCTATACTCCCAATAGGCTCTGCGCATTGGAATAATATATCCTATAGATGTGACGTAGGACTTATGTCTACTACGTCTCTATCGAATATATTAGACTTAATTGTGAGTGCCAGATAGCTCAGAGGTCACTAGAAACTTTCTCGAGTTCACAAGAAGGGATTTAGTTTCTGACAACCGCATTAACATGACAACTTTGTTTCCCCAAGATAAAACTGATCTTCAGAGTTGTGGAAACAATAGATACATATTTCACTCAGTCACTCTTGCATGCTTCGTTTCACCAGAGGTCCCGAGAAATAGATAGACAGGCGTTTTCAATAAAAGAACTTATTGAACAGTCTACTTTCCAAGCATAAGAAATGAACTGCTACAATCGTAAAACTGGTTGCAAAATATAATGCATTCAGGAGAAAAAGTAGAATAAAATATTACTGTAAGAGCATTGTGTGGTTCCTAAACCATAGATAAATACATACATAAATAACAGAGGCTAAAAGTACTCAAATGGTGCTTCTAAAATACGCCTACCCCCGATGTACCTTACCTAAGCTTAGTACGAGGGAAGAAGTAAGTGAGGTGTAGTATACATGTACTATTCTTTGCCAAGAATCTGTCCAAGATTTCTCTTAGGGTCTAATCAGCTCCGTACCTTGATTTGGAATGAAGAAGGTCAGGCTCAGGACTCGATTTCCCAACAACCCACAAGGGTAGCTTGGAAACACTGGAGCTGGATTTCTCGGCAGGAGAAAAGATAGCGTCTCTCTCAGTGCGTTTGCTGGAGGGTCGGCTTCCTTCGGCACTTCCTGTAGCAGGATGCGTCGGGCAAGTAGATAGTCGAACTGCTCCAATCCACCGTGTGTTTGCTATGGCAAGTGTGGGCATACCTTGAAGGTACCAAGTTTGACGTAAAGGTGGACATAATAACTTCATCAAAGAGTCTCAAGGGTATATTATCAAGGATGGGTGATACATTATCGACGCTTTTATCGGCAGGAAACTGCTGATAAAGCGCGATAATGGGCTTGATAATATGCTCTACGGAATTCCAATCGAAGCCCATGTTAGATGTCTTCACATCTAACATGGGATTCGATTGGAATTCCATAGAGCATATTATCAAGCCCATTATCACCACTTTATCGGCAGTTTCCTGCCGATAAAAGCGGCGATAATGTATCGCCCGTCCTTGATAATATGGTCCTCAGTTCTTTGAAAACTCCATGAGTTCATGGACAAGTCAGTTTTTGAGCAAGGGGAAGTCCCTAGCTGCTGAAGCCGAGTTTTCCAAGAAATCATTGTAGATTTTCGGAACTAGTGGAAGTAGCCCTGCCATATTTGGACTGCATGAACTACGTCTAAATATGGTTATGATTTCTATGCCTATATAAGGATATGGTGATTTACACCTATATAGGGGCATGAATCGGGAAAATTACAATAGGGTCCTACAATGGTACACAACAATGTATTACATTTATTTCATTCACTAGCACATGCTTAAATAGTGACACTCAGCCCCCCAGAGTCGCTGCACAGTACCTATGCACTCCTTTAGCCATTTGTTATAGGTGCAGAGCTTGGATTCTATGTCAGGAAGCGGAGGCGAGGATTTAGCTAGTCCTTTCTCCATTTTATTGGACAGCAAGTTAGTAGTAAGAAAAAAACAATACACCATGGACTACCCAAACCAACATGGCAGCGGTAGTCCTGGTAACATAACAACCAATCAGAGTCCAACAGATAGCATATAGGGAGTCCCAGCTGTTAGTCCTTCCTCTTTCTCCATTGCTGCCTTGGCAAGATAAGTCACGCTTTTCATATCTTTGTCGTGGCAGTTTTTGTTGTGATTGTAGACAGCTTTATCTTGATATCGCTTGTTAGTTATTGACTTTGCCTTTGTTGTAGGCTGTGTTTATAACTCGGTAGGCTTTCAGCCCGAGCGTTTCTTCTTCGCGCATGCGCGATCTTGGTGTCGGCTTCTGACGCCGATCAGCTGTTCTCCTCAGCGCTCTTCGCGCTCGAGTAGAAACGTGCTGAGGCACTGCGCTTCTTTCGTTTTTTGGCCTCTTCCCTCACACTGACGCCGTTTTCGACGGCAAGAAGTATTTTCTGACTGGAATTTAATAAATTTTATTTTAATCTCAGTCAGAACTTTGGTGTTTCAGGTTTTTCACTTGTTTTAGCCTGTCTGGTACCTGT
This sequence comes from Lissotriton vulgaris, assembly GCF_964263255.1. Classification (NCBI taxonomy): domain Eukaryota; kingdom Metazoa; phylum Chordata; class Amphibia; order Caudata; family Salamandridae; genus Lissotriton; species Lissotriton vulgaris. The sequence continues at coordinate 1,390,122,427 of NC_141693.1, forward strand.
GTGAAGGGTTTTCCCCTTATATATAGTTGGGGTGTTTGTGTATGGGTACCAGTTTTTCTGCTAAAATGCAGTCCGGTCCTTCTACTGTCGAGGGGGTGGCTCCTAATGACCAGCCACAACTGACCCCTTTGCACCCTCCTGCAGAGGTTGACAGGCTTCTCTCTTCGGCGATAGCTCAAGCCCTGGCACCTCTGCAGGACAGTGTAAACAGACTGTCAGCCCATGTTTTTGAGAATGATACTGGTGTTTTTGGGGACAGTGGGGCAGGGCCCAGTGGTGTTCCGTGTGCTCTACCACGTACGGCCAGGAAGCGTGACGCGGGGCACCTGGAGGGCTTTAATAAATTATCTGAAGTGTTCCGTAAGAGTGCGCGCACGCTTAGAAGCGCACCCTACCGGGGGGACGACTCACCCGGAGAGACTGGTGGTTTTGCCACCCAGGACCTTGACCCGGAAGAAGGGTTCCCCATTGAGGGAGATGATGAGGAGGACGAATACGTAGATGAGGATGAGGACGCTTCCTCAGAGGATTTTTCTGATGTGAGCAGGTCTTGGCGCCCAAAGCCCAGCGCTCCTAGTCTTACGGAGGGTGATCTTGCGCCTCCTAATATGTTTGACCCATCTACTATTGTAAGACCTAGGTCATCGGAGTGGTTTCCTGAGCAGTCTACAGCTGATTATGTCGCAGCTAAGCTTCGACAGCCTTTACCTCAGGATGTTCGACTCCGCCTGCGTTCTGAGTGCCCACGCCCTTCCCTTCCCTTTAGAGTGGCATGCACCCCTGAGATTGATCCCAAGTTGTGTACCTTCTTCGCCAAATATATCAAGGACTCTAAAAAGGGTATAGATAGGTCATGGAAAGCCTGTCAGGATAAACTCTTGGATGTTGTGGGCCCTCTCACTAAAATAATTGAAGTGGCCCAACGTTCTAAGGAGTCGGGTTTACCGATGTCAGTTGATGACGTTGCTGGTTGGTCGCAACGGGCAATGTGCCTTCTTGGCAATGCCAATTGCGCGCTTTCGGCGGAACAGCGACGTTCCTTGCTGCTTAAGATTGATCCGAAACTAGGAGAGTTGTCGTCTTCTGAGGCAGGCCCTATTGCACAGGGTGCTTTGTTTGGTGACCCCTTTGTGAAGGAGTTGGGGAAGTTTGTGGCAACCTTTTCGGCTCTGGACAAGGCTCAGGCTTCAATGAAAAGATTTTTTCCCAAAAAGGTTTTTGGCGGGGCCGGCAGAGGCAGGGGTCGCTCTTCCGGCCGTCAAGTCCAGCAAGGCCCCAATAGAGGCCAGTACAAAAGAAATAACGGCTGGAATGATGGACGACAGGGTACCTTTTACCCCTCCAGAGGAGGCAGAGGCCAAGGCAAAGGACGTGGTGGATTCCAGTCCAACTCCAGAGGATTTAATGGTAAGATTTCGTATCATCTCTCTGGTTCAAATGGGGGGAAGGTTAGCTTTGTTTCCCCAGGCCTGGGCGTCAATAACATCAGATCCTTGGGTTCAAGAGACGGTTCAGGGGTTTCACATCGAATTTTACGGTTCCCCCGTTCAACTTTCTCGTCCTCGTCCTCTAGTGTTTTCTGTCACAGATCAAGAACTTGTAGATTTAGAGGTTCGGGCGATGTTACAAAAAGGCGCCATTATCCCCTCAGTGCTTCACCCAAACGGTTTCCTCAGCAACATCTTCCTGGTGGAAAAAAAAGGCAAAGGGTTCAGACCAGTAATCAACCTCCGCTCCTTCAACGAGTGGCTAATTTACAGACACTTCAAGATGGAGGGCATCCATCTTCTGAGAGACCTTCTGTTACAGAACGATTGGTTGGTTCGCTTGGATCTGAAAGATGCTTATCTTTCGGTTCCAATCTTTCCTCCTCATTGTCGATTCCTCCAGTTTCTGTGGAAGAATCATGTTTACGAATTTTGTACGCTTCCCTTTGGTCTTTCCTCAGCACCTTGGTGCTTTACCAAACTCTTACGCCCGGTGGTAGAGCATCTCCGTACCCTGGGGATTCGTCTGATTGTTTACCTGGACGACATTCTTTTAATGTGTCAGTCCAAAGACCTCCTTCTTCACCATCTTCAGGTTACAATAACCCTTCTTCAGTCTCTGGGCTTCATCATCAATGCCCAGAAGTCGGATCTCTTTCCTCGACAGGAAATGACTTTCCTTGGCTTTCTGATCATAACTACGGATGCGACTCTTCACCTTCCTTCCGAAAAGATCTCCAAGATCAAGAAGGAGATTCGTAAGGTTCTTCGGCGGGATCGAGTATCCCTCCGCCAACTGGCCAGGATTGTGGGCTTACTGTCTTCATCGATCCAGGCCATTTTTCCAGGCCCTCTTCATTACAGGGCTCTTCAGAGACTGAAGGCATTTCATCTCCGCAAGGGTCTCACTTACTCGGAACTGATTTCCTTAAATCTGGAAGCCCGATCGGAGCTTCTTTGGTGGTTAGATCACATGGATGCCTGGAACGGGAAGGCGATTTTTGGTTCCCGTCCGGATCTTGTGATCGAGTCAGATGCCAGTCGCCAGGGTTGGGGCGCCCGTTGCGGCTCACTCTCGGTGGGCGGCAGGTGGACGGAGGAGGAACTTCACCTCCATATCAACTGCTTGGAGCTCCTTGCGGGCTCGTTCGCAATCCGCTCCTTCACCTCGACCAAGGTTTCGTGTTGTGTTCTTCTTCGGATGGACAACACGACTGCTGTCAGGTACATCAATCGGTTGGGAGGCACGCACTCCAAGGTCCTAGCGGATCTTGCGAAAGACTTTTGGAACTATTGCCTTCTTCGCCAGATCTCTGTCATGGCGGAGTATCTCCCAGGCGATCTGAACACAGTAGCGGATTGGCAATCTAGGAATTTCCGGGATGCCAGCGACTGGAGACTGGATCCTTCAGTATTCCAGAGAATTTCGGACCTTTGGGGTCTTCCAGTGATGGACTTATTCGCGTCCAGGTGGAACGCTCATCTGCCCCGCTTCTACAGCTGGAAACCGGATCCGGGGGCGGAAGCAGTGGATGCCTTCCTACAGGACTGGTCCCTGTTTCCAGCTTATGCGTTTCCCCCCTTCCTTTTCATTCAAAGGGTGGCGGCTCAGGTCCGCAGGCAGAGAGCTTCTCTGATTCTGATCACGCCAATCTGGAGAGCTCAATGCTGGTTCCCTTCTCTTTTGGAACTGTCCTGGGACAAGCCTCTTCGACTTCCGTCGTTCGACCACATTCTGACGGATCCATTGGGTCACCCGCATCCGCTGGTTCTCCAGGGCCATCTACGTCTCATGGCATGGAGGATTTCAGGGGACGTTGGTCTTGTGACTCACTTTCGAGAGACGCTGAGCTCCTCATTCGAGGAGCCTGGGCCCCTAACACCACTAAACGTTATAGATCAGCATGGAACAGATGGGTTCGTTGGTGTGTGGGAAAACACCTGGATCCCATGGGCTCCTCTGTCACCGACGTGATTAACTTCCTCGCTGATCTTTTCAAAAAGAAATTGGCGTACAGCACCATTAATTCTTTCAGGTCGGCAATATCTGCTGGGCATGCCCTTGTTGATGGCTCTCCGGTTGGTGAGCACCCTTGGGTTTGTAAACTCCTTAAAGGTATTCACCTTTCGCGCCCCCCAGAACCCCGTTATACAGGATTGTGGGATGTTAATGTGGTCTTGAATTTTCTAAAGTCCTGGCAGGATAATCAGTACCTTTCCCGCAAGGAGCTTTCGGCCAAATTAGCGATTCTCCTCTGCCTGATTTCATGTAAACGTGCTTCAGATGTTCGTGCACTGGATATATCAGCCAGGGTTTTTACCCCAGAAGGGGTTACGTTTACTGTTTCAAGAAGAACTAAATGTAATACCAGGTCAGTAACTTACCCGGCTTTCCCAGATTCGCCAAAGCTCTGTGTTGTTCGTTGCCTTAAGACATATGAGGATGTTACTCTTGAGCTCCGCCCTCCGGGCGAGAGACAATTACTTATTGCGGTCAAGAAACCTTTCAAGGCAGTTTCCTCTCCCACCATTGCCAGATGGGTCAGGTGGGTTATGTCTGAAGCTGGAATTAGCGTCACTGGCTTTGGGGCTCATTCCACTAAAGGTGCAATGGCTTCCACTGCTATTCAGGTAGGTGGACGCCTGGAAGATATCATGAATGCAGCGGATTGGTCCTCAGATTCGACTTTCAAAAAGTTCTACTTTAAGCCAATCCATGAGGCTGCTTCGTTGGTGGTGAGTAGGCTTTGAACAAGCAAAATCCTCGCCTCCGCTTCCTGACATAGAATGAGAAATTTCCTAGTTACCACAAAGGAAAGTTTCAATTCTATTAAGGAGGCGGAGGCGAGGATTTTCCCACCCAGGCTTTATCAAGCCTTCCCTCCCGAGACTGGACTATGATGATTTTACTTCGTCTAAGGGAAGTATCTCTTTTCTGTGTTTTTAATGTTCTCATTGATAAGCTGTGCAATGCTGATTAATTTCTCTTTGCAATTCGTTCTGTTTACTCCATTGCAATGTTCTTGAATTCTTCGACATTGTTCTGGACGAGATATTATTATTATTGTTTCTCTTCCCTAGGCTCCGATCAAAAAGCGGACTAGTGGTTGGATGACTTCTTTCCTGCGGCAGCTCCCAAGAAAGAGGAAGGACTTACAGCTGGGACTCCCTATATGCTATCTGTTGGACTCTGATTGGTTGTTATGTTACCAGGACTACCGCTGCCATGTTGGTTTGGGTAGTCCATGGTGTATTGTTTTTTTCTTACTACTAACTTGCTGTCCAATAAAATGGAGAAAGGACTGGCTAAATCCTCGCCTCCGCCTCCTTAATAGAATTGAAACTTTCCTTTGTGGTAACTAGGAAATTTCTCATTATACAGGGGTGGACTCATGGTGCTCCAAGTGGCTCAGGCTATCCCAAGCGCACTCAAATCCGATGATCGTGAGGCAGTTGATTGCACTCACCACCGACGCTCGTTTTACCATGCATTGGCTCTCCTCAGCCCCAGACTCCGTATCAGCAGTAGCAGCAAGAGTGGCCCCGGCTCCATAGTGGCAGTTGCATCAAGGGCAGCCGCAGTCTCTCCAGCGGTCGCTGCAGAATGAGAGGGTGGGAAACAGACCCAAGTGCAGCCCCAGTCTACTGTTGGGATGCACAGTTCCTAGGGCTGTGGCACCTCACCCACGTCGCCAGGCTCCTAAGCAGTGCCTATCCTCAGAGTCCCCTCCATCCTCCCAAGCCTAACCAGATGGCATCAAAGATGGAAGTCAAACAACTCAATGGAACCACAAAATATCCCTGCAGGATCTCCTCAATCCCAGCACCATGCCTCTGCACCTTACCCTGGCCCGCCGGGGGCTTGTTCTGGTGGTGATCGGGTCCATGCTTCACCTGCTCAGAGCTGTGGTCATCCTGGTTAGTGCAACTCTGTCTCTGTCAGCCCGGGAGCTGACATGCTTCTCTCTAGGGCACAAGTCCTAAAAAAAGAAGCGGGGGACTAACCTAGCTAGGCAGTATGCAAGTGACATCACGGCATGCAACATCACAGCGTGCAACATCACGGCGCATGACATCACACATGGCATCACAGTAATTGACATCATAGAAAGTGGCATCACAAGCCAAGACTTTACAGGAAGTGGCATCACAAGAAGTGACATCAGATCTAAAGCCCTCACATATATGTTTAGCAGTTCTATCATGTGTACGTTTGAGTGGATTGCGAGGATGGTATCACAGTGAGCTACGGAAGATGATATGTGACTTCTACACCTCGCAATCCCCTAGTTTTATGTAACACATTGTGTACATTAATTTACAAACTTATATAATTTATTGTACATGTAATATGCATGTGTTGATGTAAAGCGCTCTGAAACCCTGCATTGGGATGAGTAGGGCTATACAAGAAACAATTGTGGTACTTAAATTATTTCAATGCCTCCTCAGGTGTAGTAAGCACTATATAAATGCAATTTGCTTTGTGTAAATACTGGAAAAGACCAACACATCTGACATTCTTACAATGCATGCATAGCTCCTAAACAGGGACTATTCAAAGTGAAAGGCTGCCTCTCTCAAGTATGTGTGAAGTGCTAACAAGTTATGAGCTTTTGTTTCCCCTCTTCTTCATTTGCGTCAGGTGTGAGGTTCCTGACTACTCCCAGCCAAGAAACTTGAAGAAAAGGATGCCAGATGACCCTTCAAATTTGGCCTTTGTTATGGGCCTAGCAGGAGTCTTAAATAAGAAAGCCCTGTCAACGCCTGCACGTTGTTGCTTGTTGTAGAAGGAAAACTGACAACGTGCAGGCGCTGCTGAAAGTGTCCTGGTGTTTGGAAATTACACTAGGACGAGCTCAGCACATTATTGACTGGGGCCCAAATTTTTAGCAGGGTGGACAGCGTTCACCCTGTGAAAATAGTGGATGGACGCTGTCCACCCACGTGTACCACCGACTCGTTTACTTGCTTTTCTCTCCCTCTGCTCAATCAAGCCAGCTCACTCTCTATCGCCATCTTGGTTCAGAGCCTGGCTGCAGGGGTATCAGGTCAGCGAAAGTGGCATCTGGACTCAGAAAGTCCCTTTCCTGCCTTCAAAATAGTTTTCGCTACTCCAGCAGGATTTAGGGCACCTACTTTGGTCTATCTATCATGGGCTGGAGAACAGGATTATGTCGGATTCATGAATGGGGATCAGGATCTTTTTCGTAGCACTTGCTGTCACCGTTTTACGGCCAAACCCCCCTCTGTCAAATGAATTAAGTTTTATATTTAAAAATTAGTTTATAGTCCGTATAATTTAAAATATATATATACATACTTTACATTCAAAATACATAAATAAAATTGGTGTATATTTATATTTAGCTTACAAATATTTTGTAATTAACTTTCCAAAATGTCCCTATACTTTACCACAGGGAGATCTCCGCCCCGATTCTTGTGGTCCCCGTCAAGTCAAAGGTGGTTATAAAGCCCCTACTATTAATAGCTTTCCAGCTGTATATGAAGTCTTAACTGACTCTACTCCCTGTTTCTCATGGGGGGGGGGGGGGCATGTATAGTTACACTTTTGAGTAACCATACTCGTCATTGGTGAGTCGCCAAAAGCAGTGAAGTCAATCAAAAGTGTAAGATTTCCTTTGTGTACAAGCCCCATCTGAGCTTCAGGATGACGCTCTGCTATTTCTAAAGCATACGATTTTTACAAATCATATAGGGCAGTGATATAAGGAAGGAGAGCGCTCACAGTAGAGATTACAAATCAAGAGTTGCAAAGCACATACTATTTCTTCCTCGTGTATCTTGAAAGCAGATAAAGCCCATGGAATGATTCGCTATGGTCTTTCCATGTGTAATAATGACACATCTCCAGATTTCCCCTTGTTGATTTTCCACTGGTGTTCCGAGTCGTACTCAACATCATTTAAGGTATTTACTTTTTCAGACAGTGGCTAAATGAGGCTGGACCACAAACGTGAGATCGGGTACACTGCTGTGGTTAGACAGTGAAATGTGTGCCTTCAAAAAATACAAAAGTAAATGTTAACATTCTACTTGTGAAGACTTCTCACACAACAGGTGTGTAATCGTTCATTGTTATTTAAAAAGTCACAAATCAGAACATGACGTCGAATGTCGCCATAAATCAGAACATCTAAGTGATCCTACAGATAATATTTATTTGCGGGGCTTTCGATGCCAGTGAAAAGATGGAGAAGCTAAACAAGTTAAACTAACAGAACTCAGGAAAGTCTCACTGCTTACATAACTATCTACTTTATCCTGTTATTTATCTACTTCTCTCCAAAATCCCTATGAAATTGACAACGGTTTAGAGATTGAGGTAGTCATTTTAGGTATGCTGGAGAGAATTTTATTATCGATGGCCAAATCAAGCTTAAATATTAACAGTTTCAGTGAACTTATTTTTCTTGTTGTTCTAATTAGTGCTAAATTCTAACTTCTAAGAATCATGTATTACATAAATGAAAAGTTGGACCATTAGAATCCCTCTTAGTTGTATTGGTGGAAATTACTTAAAACCGCTACAGCTGAGCAAAACATGATGCATTGAGAGGAATAGCCATTAGGTGTTTATTTTGCTTTGTGTGGAACTCTAATGTCTCTCACCTTCTGCTTTGTAAATGAATGTTTGCAAAAGGTTCAAAATTAGAGCAACTGCTGTGCATAGAAGCAGATCATAGTTGTTGGTTTGTGAGTAGAAGAATGTTTAATTTTTTTATAAATGTATGCCTTCTATATGTGCCATACACACAAAACATCAAAAACATTTTGGATGATCAAAGCAATGACCTGAGATGTAGTAAGGAAAAGGATTAGGGTAAATAGAGGAATCATATCTAACCTGGGCGATTCCTCATTAGAAGTACTGACAGGAGTGAATAACTGGGTGTATTGCTTGAAACATCTGATTACTTTGTATTTTGTAGACCATCTGTAGGTGTATGTGAAAGGACAGGTAAATCCCCAAGGATTAGTGGCAGCTAAAGACAATAATTCTCGATCACATGGGATGTTGGGAAGTCCACTGAATTATCCCTGAGTTATAATCAGACTTTATTTGAGGTAAGAAATGGTCCCTTGGTGGACCTGGGATTAGTTCATGATAGGGTATGACTATTGTACTCATAGTCATATTTTAATTATTCGTCATCATGTAATAATATCCAAGAATATGAGGTGTTGGTCATAATTGATAGATATGTGTAGGAAAATCACTGTGAATGAGGAAAATTACAAAAATACGGATATACGGCAATACGCATATCAAGTAGTCTGTAGGTGATATAAATAATATGAATTTTTAAAAAATATATATTTTTATTAGATACCTGGTGCAATCAGCAAACAATACAAATACATAGATACTTCATTGAGAAAACATAACATTATACAAACAATAAATATCACAATAAATATCAGTCAATATATAAGTTAACAGAGAGCAGGGTTTCATTACTAGGGTTTTTTTTAAACATTGCAAGAACCAGACATAAGCACAGCCTTACTACACACAAATCAGCCTTAGGGAAACCATAACATCCTGGCAGCAGGCCTACTTATATGCGGGAATCCCTCCAGCCCTTGAGGGGGGCCCAGATGTTCTGCCCCATATCCCTCAATCTCCTACCCCTCCGGGAATACAGAGAGGATTCGGTGTTATGGATCCCCAAAAGTCTAGTCAGCTGCATCTGAAAGGAGGGAGACATGGAATCCTTCCAGCCAGCAGCCAGCAATATTCGAAGAACCGCCACACATATAAAAACAAAGGCTTCCTCCTCCTTCTTCAAACCCAGGTTGCAATCTGTTCCCAATATCATTAAGGTAGGGGATAGGTTGATCTTAACACCTAGCAGCCCCTCCCAAATGTTTTAATCTCAGCACACATCTTTCTTAACATACTACAATTATAAAACATATGCACCAAGTTCGCAGGCCCCTGATGACAACTCAGGCATTTATTGTCATCCCTCATCCCCACTCGAATAACTTGGCTGGAGTGAAATATAGGTTATACAGTGTTTTGTAATGTTGAGCTCTGAGATTCGTAGAGCGAAACAGATTCCCTGCCAGTTGTAGCGCCTTATCTACATCCACAGTCAAATCCCCTAATTTTAACAACCATAAGGCCTCAACCTTATCCAGGTCATCTTGGATTGTTGAGAATATTACTTTATAAATCATGCTAATCTTAGTGCCTGTAGCATCGTGCTACAAATAAATACAGACACTGCTTGGCATTTGACTGGAGCTTTATTAAGTACATCCAGTGTCAACCCTGACCCTACTCTAACTGCCCTGGTTCCTGTCCCCGGCTCCTCCCGTTCCTGCTCCTCCCTTTTACTCCACCCCCCAACCACTAGACTACATCACACAATCCTACAGTGCCCCCCCAAAACATACTCAATCATATTAATTTTACCTCCTGGGGTAATCTGGGGCCTAATACTTGATAGGGTTTGAAAGATTTGTATAAACTTGAAGCCTTGACTCAGCAGAATTCCAAATTTCCGCTGCATGTCTTCAAAACTCATTAAAGTATTACACTCACAGAGATCCCCTACTCTTCTGATTGCTTGAGACTGCCAAGATCTCCACAACCTATCACTACTAAGGTATGGAAAGATACTTGAGTTCAAGAGGGGTGTATAATAATTATATTTTGGGATTGCCAGCGATTTCTGAATAACTTTCCACACCCTCCAGACGCTATCCAATATTGTATACCTTCTTTTGTTGTCGAAGCGTCTATCTTATGCAATAAGAGCCCCACAGCTTTCCTACCTAAAAGCAGTTCAAAAATGGATGGGGGACTAACATTCCCAAACGGGCAGTCAGACATATTTGTGGCACAGTCTAATAGTATCGCCATCTGGCTAAAAAGACATGCCACAAGATAAAATCGAATATTACGCATACATAGCTGTAATACCCTTCATTATTTTAGGGCCAAGGCCCCTCCGTTACAATATCCCCCACAAATAATTTCATGTGACGCGATCAAAGGCCTTTTCCGCGTCCAGAAGGATCATGGTGATCCCACCCCCGTGACAGCCTGCACATCAAACAATGAGATGGCCCGCCTTATATGGTCAGTTGTCCCTCCACCCGGGATAAACCCATGCTGCCAAGGGGAAACCAAACCACCAATGACTCTTCCCAGCCTATTGGCCAAGACCTTAGCGTAGATTTTAGTGTCTGTATTTATGAGGGATATTGGACGGTATGACCCAGGATCCTCCTCAGACTTGCCCTTTTTGTGGAAGCCAATAATATTTATTTCCTTCCAGGACTCAGGAATTCCCCCCGAACAGATTATGCCCTTAAATATATCCAACAAAAGAGGGTCTATCACTGCCTTCAGGCATTAGGCAAGTGGAATGATATCTGGCCCTGTGACCTTCCCTGCCGCTAAATCCTGCAATGCTACTACCACTTCAGTCAGTGCCAGCTCATTATCCAATGCCACTCTATCCTGTTTGGCCGCATTGTGGCCGAAGTCTTCAAATGCTGGACTGGCAAACTCCGCCCTGTCCTCTTCCTGATACAGATTTTGATAAAAGTTCTTAAATACCTTTCTGGTATCTTCTGGCTCCGTATACTCCTGGTTGCCCTCATGAACTTTCACTATTGTATTTCTGCTATAGCCCTTCCTAATCCTTAATGCTAGGAGCTTACCTGCCTGCTCTCCCATCTCGTACATCCTACCCCTGTGTGTCTGATAGTCATCGCCCCTTCTCTGTGCTAAGCACTTATATAATTCTGCCTTGAGAGCCAGTATCATAAGCCGGCTACCATCTGCCTCTTTTGCACATGTGATATCCCTCATGTGTTGCTCCTCCACCTGTTCCAACTGAGCCAATAGTTTCTCATTCTCCTCTCGGGATTCTTTCCTCAACCTAGCAGAGAGGGTGATTGTCTCCCTTCTCAATGCTGCCTTAAAAGAATCCCAAACGCTATTTCGGGAAGCACTATACCTATTTATATCAAAATAGTTTTGGGCTCAGCTTTTTAGATGGTCGACGAAACTGGGATCCACTAGCAATCTCCTCTCAAAGGTTCATCAAGAACGAGAGTTAGTAACCTTATCACTTTCAAAAACAAAAATTATTGGGCTGTGGTCGGAGATCACTTTTGGTAATTTTATAATTCCTACTCTCGTCATGGCTGAGCGTACCCCCAATATAAATCTCTTTTAGGTCTAGAGGAGGGGGAGAGGGCGAAAGATACACTATAGAAGAACTTCTGGACTGACCTATCTAATTTCAACATTGGTATGACTCAAGATAAACATTTTTCTAAAAGGACACGGCAGAACTAATTCGATACATACAAAGATTAAGGCTTTATTTATAATTTCTATAGTGTAGTATAATACCTACTCTCCCCACCTCTAAAGAAGATATAAGAAAGTAATCCAATTTAGTGTACTTACTAAAGGGGCAGGAAAAATAGGTAAAACCTGGATTATGAGTTTTTTTGTACCCCCACACATCCAACAAACTATGTGAATTAATTAAAGAGCACAAGGCTCTAAAAATGTTGGGTTTATGACCGGCATATTTAAAAATTTTCACAACATCTGCAAATATATTGAAGTCACCCCACACCTTGAGGGGACATGGCCAGTTCAATTATTCTACCTCAAGTTTATCGAACACATCTGGTTCATCCTGGGTGGAGCCATAGATTGTGCACAGTGTAAACCCCACTTCAAGTCCCACAATTGCCCGCCTGCCAAAGTGTCTGCCAGGGAGTGTCTAGCGCCATCAAAAATCAATTTGGCCAAAATTGCCACCCCTCTAACAGTAGACGTCTGTGTGGAACAAACCAATAAATCAAACCCTTTAATACCTATCAAGTGATTTTTAGCCCAGGGTAGGCGAGTCTCCTGTAGACAAATCATGTCCAACTGATTTGACCTCAAGAAGTGCCCCAGTTTTTGCCTCTTGCTCCAATCATTCAAGCCCCCTATATTTATCAAACATATCTTAAGATTCCCCATGATTCTGTAATAAGAAAACCTCTGACCGATGACTCCACAAAAACCAACTATTCTCAAATGATACATAAACCCAAACAAAAGCAACAAAGCACCAGGTACAATCCAATTATTTACCCCTTTTTATCCCATTCTTTGCCGTGATATCCCATCCACCAACCACCCCTTCCCCACCAACCACCTCCCTTTGTGACCCACTTCCACCCTCCATCTAGCTTGGTTCGCCCCACAACCCCATAAGGACGCTCAGACCATAGTCTGTGCATGTGATGTGCGCAGTACTAGTGGACAGTGGATCCTACGAACAGATCCATAACTGGCTTACACTAGCCCCTTATACCTACTAAGAAAAGAAACAATTTCTCAAACAACTCTATTTCTGAAAAGCTAAAACATTTCTCCACCTCTCCTATCCCAAAACCTCCCCCCACTTTTACTTATATACACCAGTGACCAGAAAAACATTCCCTTGCCCCCCCCCCAACAATGAAAAGCAGCAACCAGATTTATTTGCCCAGGGAGTCCAGATATTCCTTTGCTTTTATCTCCGAAGAGAAATATCATGTGACCCCCTGATTGATGACCTTTAGTTGTGCTGGATTAAACAGATAAGGCTGGATCTTTTTGTCCTGAAAAGGTTTCAAAAGCTGCCTTAACCTCCAACGCCTTATTACCGTTATATGGCAGAAGTCGGGCCATACAAAAAACAAGACCCCACCACTTGATCTTTTAGCATCAGTCTTGCTTTATCAGAAATAGATTGCCGCAGGAGGAAGTTACCGAAAAAAACAAGTATAGCCCCTGGTCTATCACCCTCCTTCGCTGGTGTTCACAGTTTGAATGGAATACGATGCGCTCTTTGGATTTCTGTCACCCAATTCCACTTGGACAGTTCAGGAAAAGCTGCCTTAAAAAGGTCAATTATGTAACTCCTAGCATCCGACCCTTCTATGCCCTCCTGAACCCCCAGAATTCTGAGATTGTTTCTTCTTTGTCTGTTTTCAGACTCTTCTAGTTTCCATTGTATGTCTTTAATTTGAGCCTCATGGGCCTCCACCAGAGTTACAGCATTAGTTGCATCCGCCTCCGTAACCACATCTCTCTCTTCCAAATTTGCCACTCTCTCTCCCATATTTGAGAATGCCTTATCGAGCTTCCTAACAACCCCCTGCATTTTTCTAATCCCGGCATGAGCTTTCCAGCTAACTTGACGGGTTTCCTCTCTTTAAACCAGAATAGCTTGATGTATAACGAATAGTCCAATGATAGATCTTTCCTTCCTCTTCTTTGCATACCATTTTGTCCCATTTGTTTTTTAGCTGTTAAGGGGCGATCCTCCTCACTATCCTCAGGGTCTGACTCTAGACTACTAGCTCCCTGCGATGTGCTCAAAATGTCATCCATCATTCTGTTCCCTCTGAGACAGAAAAGAAACCGTTGCTGGGCTCTTTCTCAGCTTTAACCCTATGTTTATCCGCTAACAGTTCTCCCGCAACAATCGATTTATTATTTTCTGTCACAACGGCCATGAGCTGCCTGCTAGTCTGATTCTCCACTTCTTCTTCCCGAGCCCGGGATGGACCGACCACTTGCTTATTGGATGTCCCGTTCCCTTTACCCCCGATAACCTTGATGCCTGAGCTACCTTTTTTGCCAGAGTCCTCAAGTGAACCAACATTAGCCGGATGTTCAGGGGTGGCACCGTAGCTCCCTCAACCAGAGCAGGATCACTTGCGTCAGGCAATGGAATGCTGCCCCCATCGCCACACTTGTCTTCAGCGCCGAAAGTCAGACCAGTGTCCATAAGACTCATTCCCTCTGGGACAACTTGGATCACCACTCCGGTAGATGCCGGACTCACCTCCTTGTCGCAGTTCCTTCTCCCGGGGCTGTTTCTTGGACGCAGCTCCGCCCATGGCAACCTTCAGGGCCATACCAAAACCTTATCTCTCCAGCCGATGCAACAGTCGCACCAGGTAATCTTCCACGTAGCGCCTAATTAAAAGAGGTGCCGCTCCAGGTTGATATATCCACAGGGACTTACGGGAGCACAGCATCCGAGGCGGGGGGAGATCATAAGAGAACCTGAAGGAGTGGTTTCTTGCGTTCCTAATCAGGTCTCATACAGCAAAACGGACCACCACTGCCAGCTACCACCACTAACGACCTCCTAGACAGCCGCCATCTTGCCCTCTCCATCAAAATAATATTAATTTTAATGTAATATGAATAAATTTTTCTGAATTCGGTGGTTTCCAAATGTGTGATTGTAATTTCTTCAAGATGATTAGACTTTTGAGAAAAGATGAACTGTTAACTTTAGATTATAATATTTGTTATATTTATTGTGTTTATGTATATTTACATTTACAGACCTGAAGAAGCTGCTATGCTGCTGCGAAACACATGTTGGCTGTGATTTTGCTTGGTATTCAAGAATGATTTTATGGGACTCTAATGATCTTCAATATTCTATGTTGTAGTTTTGCTTCCTGCCAGACAGAGTCGTTTGAATATTTTTGGGATCAATTTCTGGGAATACTAATTATTTGGTGGGTAACGTTTAACTAAGGTTTTACATAAACAAAATATATGGAATTTGTACATTTGTTCACTGTTTGCATAGATTAATACATAGTCAACTAGTTGTGGCTCCCCACAGACTAACTAAATTTGATTTGTTAATTTATTGGTCGGTTGGGTCATCAACGTAGTGGTTGGGAACCTGTGCAGGGACAGGACATTAGAGAATTACCAGTGACGTCATTAGACAACAGAAACACACTATACACTATTCAAAATCATTAAAGTATTTGCATAAAAGTCAATTGAATAGGCATAACCCACATTTTCCTGACTGGATTCAATATAAACAATGGCCTAGTTTTATAATAGTCACGCTAATACGCTCTGTGTGAACCTCTGCAGCAGTAAATT
Source organism: Lissotriton vulgaris (assembly GCF_964263255.1). Lineage (NCBI taxonomy): Eukaryota > Metazoa > Chordata > Amphibia > Caudata > Salamandridae > Lissotriton > Lissotriton vulgaris. The sequence continues at coordinate 1,390,137,880 of NC_141693.1, forward strand.
ATAGCAAGATTTAAATATTTTGTAGCACCATATTTACTAAGAGGCGTGCGACCATGATATCGTTGGCTGCTCTGCGCAAGTAAGATTGTTTAGCGCTGGCTAACAATTATACTACACCTTAAGGGTGACCCAGTGTGGCCTAGAGTGAAAACTGAACAGTGTGACCTAGAGTGAAATATGCACTTAATTACGGCCTACACTACTAATGTCAACACTAAGGCAACTGTCAATAAGTAAGTTGCATGAAAGGTGTATTCTTTTTTTACTAAGTACACATATTAAGAGTGGCAATTTCCATGTGATATTTTGCTTGTCCAATGTGTGTCTCTGGTTTCATTTGGTGTTAGGGTTTCATTCAAAACCAGGTCTCACTTTGTAGTAGATCTGGCTTTGTTTGATAGTCTATGGGTGTTGGGGATTTTTTTCTATCTGTAATCTCTCCCTCACCCTTTTGCATAGACCCTAACGGGCATTTGCCACGCAGCATACATGGTCGCATTGGCCTATGGGGCAATCAGCAGTGCCCGACCGGCTAGACTGATAGATCAGTGTGCGTAACAATTTATTCGCTGTTTGGGAGACTGTTAATTGGTTTGCTGAGGGAGGTATAACTGGGGCTGTATTATTCATTGTGATTGTTTGTGCCTGGTACACCTTTTAAAAGATGTGCCGGGCACAAACAATGACAATGCACCCTATTATGATGTATGCGCTGCCCCAGGGCAGCCGCGACCTTGCGCTTCCCCAGGACAGCACATTCATGTGGAAACACGGAGCAGCTGTCCCGTGTTTTCACAGTGGAGGCGGCACCCGCCTGCACTTTTACAGGGTAATAGAGATCCCCTTCTAGGCAGGTGCAGTCAGTGACTGCACCCGCCTGGAACGGGGATGTCTGGGGATTAATGGGACCCCCTTCAACACCTGCAGAGGGCTGCTGTCAGTAGGCGCACTGACAGTCCGCCACCTTTTGAATGGTGCACTGTCAGTGCACATCCTGAGGGCTTCTTTAACTCTGTGCCCCCCTCTGTAATATGACGCAATCACAGAGTCAAAGGAAATCCCTCATTTGCATAGATCAAGACCCTATGCAAATGAGGGAACACCCTCTAAAGGTAGCGCTGGTGCTTTTAGTGCGCCAGCGCTATTGGTATTATGAAAGGGGACGCACAAGTGTCTGCGCCCCCTCCTGTAATAACAAAGTGCACCAATTTGCATAGATGATTCCCTACTTAATTCACTAATAGAGACCACTTTGATTTTATTATAATTATTATTATTATTACTATTATAATAGATGTTTGTAAAGCGCACAAATAACCCCCAAGGGGTTTCTTGGCGCTACTAGCTTGTGGAGCCAGGGCCTATTTTCTGTCCCAGTCCCACACGGTATGCCTCTAGTGACCTGCCATTCCACCAGTGGAGATGGTCTGGAGGGCATCTTCCGCTGACAAATGAAGCTCTGTCCTCCAGCAAACACACCATGTGCGTAGCGTGGACACATCGGCTAATGAGGCATAATACTTTCCATACCAATTAGTAATATTTGTTAATTGCAGATTCATAAAAGAAGAACGCCAGCTTTGCTAGCATGCTATGCCTTTTTGTTAATGATTTTCCGAAACCTGGTGCCCTGTCTCTTGTGTTCTTGAAGGTCAGTCTGACCGATGACATTTTTTAAAATTTTAAGAGACAAAGAGAGAGCCAAATTTGCCATTAATTGCAATGTTTAAGGCCTTTAGGGAGAAGGAGATTGTGTTTGTAAAGCGAAGCGCCGGTGCAGCACATGCGACCAGGCAAAAAACAGCCAATTCATTTCTGACAAATGAGTTTAGATAAATTGGTTTGGCAACCAATTATACATGCAGACTAATCTAGGGCGATGTTATCAAAAAGTAATTCCTTCCATGTTAAGACACGCAATCAAAGGCCTTGCTTCAAGCGAGTTGGTAAATATTTGCTCCTAATTGTGTTGTAAAATGAAATTTTAACTTGTCCTATTTAAAACTTATTGCTTGATGGCAGAACGAGAATATTATCTCTCGGCGCATACACGTTGTACTTTCTCGAGTAAAACATTTTCTTACCGGCCTTTTTTTGTGTCAAGAGAAATTTAGTCAACAAATGTTATTTCTTGTAAATATTCACACAATATATGTAGTTATTATTTGTCCTGTAGCAACATTTCGTTACGCCTTTGATATCTACAAGAAACTTCAATACTTCTTATTGTGTGTTTATTTTCCTGATGCCCCCTCTTGTGTACACATGCCCTTCCTCTATATGGAATGGTTCCAAAGAATACACGCCAGGAGCAGCCCCTCCATGTGGGCGGAGGAGTGTCGCCCCACTGCTTTCTCGCAGTGCAAGAAGCTTAAACATAAAATGGTATTATAAATACCTTTTTATGTTTCTGCTTCTTGCACTGCGTGAAAGTGCAAGGGTTTGGTTGGGGGCGGGCGGGCGGGTTGGCAGTCCTGCTCTGGAGAGAGGGAGAAGTGGCTTGTCCACTCTGAGGGTGCTGACAGTTTGGTCGGCCCCAGGGCCGACTAAAGCAATCATACACACTCTCCCTTTTCTCCATGTAGGCCCATACACACCTGTATGGTCGGCGTCCCAGGCTATCACAATGCTGCAATGGCATAGGGGAGGGGAGGGAGGCTGCCTCCTTTCTGTGAGGAGCAATGAGAGAAGCAGACGCGATGTGGGACGGGATCGGGCCGGCAAAGGTAAATAAAAAAATGTTTTTCAAATTATACCTCCCCCTATGCGATCCCCTCCCCGTGTAACCCCTTGCTCCACCCCTGCAAGTCATGCCAGCCGCTACTGCCGTAGCCAACATTAGTAGCTATTGCCTAATGCACATCAGCATAAAACCCCTTCTTCTTTGTTAGACCTCTCATCCTTAGGGTGATCTTTCTCCTAACGTTTTGCCTTTTGCCTTATAATTTTGCTGATTTTTTTGGGTTGTCCTAGGACTCTGAGCTCTTTACCACTGCTAACCAATGTTAAAGTGCACATGCTTCCACCCTAAACACGATGACATTCGTGTAAACCCGATTGGCATATTTGTTGTACTGATAAGTCCCTTGTAAAGTGGTATAACATATACCCAGGGCCTGTACTTCAAATGCGATTAGTGGTCTGCAGCACTTATTGTGCCACACAAAGAAGTAGCCTTTCAAACCTGTCTTAGGCCTGCCACTGCAGTGCCTGCAGGTACTATTTACTGCCACTTGGCATTTAAAACTACTTTCTTAGCCCTAAACTCCCCTTTTATTACATAATGGTCATCCTTAACGTAGGTTGTATGTAACCCTAATAGCAGGATACCATGTAAGTAAAAGGTAGGACATGTACCACTATGTTTTGCATGTTCTTGTAGTGACAAAAAGCCTAATTCTTTTTCATGACTGTGAGGCTTACCCCTCTCTTAGGCCAGCATTAGGAATTCCTTAATAAACTTTTAAGCTGTAATTCCTGATCAAAGCAGAATAGCTTTTCATGTTTGACCGAACATGGTAAATGTTCCTTACTGATGAAGTTTGATTTAACATTACTCTTTTAAAGAAATGGCAATTTTAGAAAGTGGATATTTCTCTATATTTACTGCTGTTTGTGCCTGACAGCCTGTCTCCAAAACAAGTCTGGATTGGGGGGCAGCTACACTTTGTGCATTCCCTCTAGACAGCCACAAGCACAAGACGGTGAGGCTCATCTGCATTCTGAGCACTCATCTGCATTAATCAACATTCTGATGGGTCTTCCTGGGTTTGGAGGATTGGGAGAGGCTGACACGTACACTTCAATAGGTAGTGTCTTGTCCACTCACAAAGCACTAATGTACCCCCCAGTGTTAGCCTGGCAGACTGCACTGGGTTGAAAGGGATGCTTGTACACTTCAGAGAGTTCCTTTGTAATCACCCCCTACATCAAAGGCGGTTTTGGGTATAAGTACTGAGTCTCTGAACCTCTACAATCAGACGCTTCTGGTTCTTGAACTGAACTTCTGTCAAAAGGACTGCTGTGCTACTTGAAGGACTCAAATGGACTGCTTTTCTGCTTTTTGCCCTGCTGCCTGCTGCTCCCTGACTCTACTGGATAGACTTTGCCACCCTCCAAGTGATCTCCAAGGGCTTTCTGGCTTGCCACTAGTTTTCTGAGGTCTCTGGGACACAAAAGATATTTTGCAATTCTGCTGCTGCTGGACTCTGGCTTCTGTGAGCCTTACCCTTGCCTGAGGTGCCCTCTTAAAGTTTTGGGCCTGAGACGTGGATTCTTGCATCTCTTTTCACATCAACATTGATGCAGCAGTGACTTTGCACTGATCAGAACTGATGCATCGCCTTCAATGCCAAAGCAGCGTCCGTTTGACTACAGCAAATCTCAGCAGGCTCCATGGTGCTAGAGAGCACGGCTCCACATTGAAGTGGCGCCTGCATCGCAGAGTGGTTCGGCACTTAATCGTCCATCAACAGCGCAAATCTGCGCCGATGCTTGCCTCCATCCTTAGATCAGTGACGACATGGTGCCTCCTCGACTCTTCACCTCGAATATTCAAAGTCAACACTTTGTTCCATCCAAGGTATTTCTTCAGCTCGTCCTGTCTGGGTTCAGCAGCTGGTCTGCCATCGATCACAGTTGGTCGAACTTTGGATTTGCATCGGTCTCTCTTGACCTTAAGTAAACTTTTGACCACTAGTGACTTCTAATCACTATTTTTGATTTATTCTTTAAAAGTTCTTATCTCAACTTCTACTGATTGGATTTTTCATGTTTTGGTCTCATTGTGCTCAGATAAATATTCTCTATTTTCAAAACCTGTGTGGAGTCTTGTTGTTTGCTATTCACAAGGGAATTTACAAGTGGTATAATTATGAGTGCGGAGTTTCCCCACATAAAAAGACCTTTCTTTTATGATTTATGTATGTGGCAATGATCGTGTTCTATTCATGGATGACAGGGGCATAAGGAAGCAAAAGGTAAAATATTGCCAAAGCTGCAAACTGTGTTGCTGTGCTTGTCTCAAAAGCTTTCCCGGAGGTGCCCATACAATCAATTCACTGTCCCTGCCCTCGGGTCAACCTAAGAATAAAGCAAGAGCCGCTATGCAATAGCAGAGTGACTGCAAGGGGCTGGGTCCAGACACTGCAGATGACACAAGCCATTATGTCACTGTGGTTGCAACTCACAGCATAGTAATGTTTGTGGCCACACACAGATACACTAATGGTGATCCTCCTGCAAATGGCCTTAGCTCATATTAACTCGCAGTCGCTGTCAGCATGTAATTATTTTCTTTTATAATGTATTTCTTGGTTTTGTACATAAAATGGCATGCAAATAACAGAATCACAGAAAGTAAGCACATCATACTTAGGTACAATGAAGCTGTAGCGAGGTGCAAGAGAACATCATAAACATGACATGGTCAGAAGCATGACAACAACAGCATATATACTGCATACATGTAGATGGAGTAAAGGTGCCACATCGCATATGATGCAAACCAAGAGGGAGGTGTCTGCGTGACTGTTGGGATGGAGGTGGTGTTCAATCTGGGTGATAGGGTCTAGGATGAGGATATAGTCCCATAGGGGCTGCTAGAAACCTTTAGGCTGGGATGTGAGTGGCTGTAGCTGCACGTAATCCCTGCTGACACCATCGCAATATGTCATTCTTTTAAGCGAGGCTGCGGGGTAGGAACCCGGCCACCACCCCAATGCACCACAATCTCGTAATTGGCAAGCGAAAGTGTCATTGACAAGAGACGTCGAGCAGACTCAGGAATATCGCTAGTGCGGCCTAAAAGTGCTTAGAGCAGGACTGGTGTAACTGCTACAACGCTCATGGGCAAGATGTAGGAAAAGAAAGATGACCAATAAAGGCAAATCTGTGGCCAGGTGCATGTTAAGTGTGCAAAATCTGCGTTCAGGGCTGAACATTTGAGACATTGGTCACATCGTGTAGGGTCGAATTTTGAAGTATTGGACCGGGAGATGTTTGCTCAGTGTAGAAATATACAATGCAGCAATCTATGTCTGTGATTGACCGAAATATGTTGGTTTTGTGAAAAACAGTAGGACCACATTTTGTCTGTTAGTGGGGAGCACAGGTCCATACTCCAAGCCTCCCAGGCATGAGCAGTAGTTTTGGGCTTCATACAGTGCAGAGGCAGTATAACCTGGAGACCAAATGGTCTCCATCAGTGTCTGATATGACAAGCGTCAGAGGGGGGGCATTTTCTGGTGCTAAGGGGTATGAGGGAAGACGGGAGTTTAGGGTATTATGCAGTCATTGAAATATGAAGTGCTCTATGTCTGAAGGCATTCTGAAAGCGGCTATTATCTGCATGGGTCGGGACACGGCCATCAGGGCAATTGGCACCTATGGTATGGAGAGCATGGTGGTAGAGGGTGCAATGTACTAATTTTTCATGTTTGAGTGGTAGCCAGGGGTTGTTAGGTAGAGGAAGGGTGCGGGAGTAGAAGGGGCCAACGGCCAGTACCGGTCAGACTTTCCACCAGGCCCAGCACGTTGTGGCGATGGTATGAACGTCAATGGAGTTTATTGGGAGGCCCTTTAGTAGAAATAAGGAATGAGGGAGTCTCCCAGATGGTCCTTCAAGGGATGTTGGTATTGGATGCAGGCATCTGGGTGGTACCACACATGTGCATAATGGCATTGGGCTGCCAGATAGTAGAGGTGAAGGTCTGGGACCCCAAAACTGCTGTAGTCATAGGGAGGCTAAGAGTATCCCACTGGATCCAGTGGCAGCATCCATCCCAGATGAGGAATGCTAAGAGATTACATAGGGTGTTATAGAAGTTCTGTGTGAGTGGAATAGGGATATTCAAAAAAAGATACAGAAAGGGTGGGTGAACCATCATTTTTATTATTGCTACTCATCCTGCCATGGAAAGAGGGAGCCCAATGCTCCATTCGAGTGTTAAGAGCATCTATAGTGGTACAATAGTTGAGCTGGATTATCTGGTCTCAGTCTCTATGGAGATGGATACTGAGGTATTTGGAGCTATCTGTATCCCAAGTTAGGAGATAATCCATAGAGATGGGGTGGAGGACGTCAGTAAAGGGGACAAGTTCAGATTTAGTCTAGTTAATCTGGTGCCCAGAGAGTTCAATGAAGCTTGTTATTTCCTGAATAAGAGGAGGGAGGTCATCTGATGAATGGCGAATGAACAGAAGAATGTAATCTGCATACAGGGTAAGGAGGAGGGGGCCATGAGAGAGCTGGAGGCCTCGTGCATGTGTTGCTCCTGGAAGGTGATGGACTAAGGGATTTATTGCAATGATAAAGAGGGGAGGAGATAGAGGACAGCCCTGACTGGTCCCCCTTATAATAAGGAACACATCTATTAGGCAGTCGTTGCCTCACAGGTGTACAACTGGACTACAATATACAAGCATGACCAGAAAAATGAACACGGTGGGAGTCCCAGTTTGATCAAATCTGCTATCAAGAAGAGCCACTCCAAGGAGTCAAACACCTTTTCGGGGTCCAATAAGGCAAATATGGCAGGTGTTGTGGGGGAAATTTTGTTGAGCACCATGAAGATGGTGCATAAATCAAGGCAGGTGGACCTATGGGGATGAGACTGGATTGACCAGGGGATTTAATTTTCCCCATCATCAGGGACAGCCTATTAGCAAGGACCTCGGCCAATATTGTTTTGTCCAGATTAAGGCAGGAAATGGGGAAGTAGGAGATGCAAAAGTGGGGTTCCTTGCCAAGAATCAGGAGAAGTGCTAATACTGCTTCCAGCACTGTGTTGAGCCCTGCCAACAGAGATTTAATATACATAGCTAAGAAATGAGGAGAAAGTTATTATTTGAAAGCTTTATGGAAAGCTCTATCAGGACATCAAGGCCGTGACCTTGGACCCATCTAGGGCATTGATTGCTAAAGAATTGTCATTATCAGTCAGTGAGCCACACCATTGCAAAGTCTGCCTTGTATGATGGGATCTCTAGCATGTCGCTGGGCATGCAGAATGTACAAAGGTCTTCATATTAGCGCTGGATCTCAACCAGAATATCCTTGCCACCGGAGAAAGCGGGTCTAGAGGCCGTGCCAACTCAGTGACATAGCTACTTCGGTGATTAGGACAGTGTAGGTGTGCAATGTTGTGGCCTGAGCCATTCCTCTCACCATAATACTGGGCCCAGTGCCTTCCCCTAAATCTGCCAGTTACCTATCAGCCAGATCCTGAAATTCAGTCAACAATACTGAGCGTCGAGTCACCACCCTGTGAGCCGGCTAGGTCTATGTTGCAGAGGTCCGTTTCAATGCTCTGCAACTGTGAGCAGATATGGTGCAGGATATCTATGTGCTTATATATGCATATCCCAGGGATATATGCTTTAACGGTCTCCCAGAGAAATGATGGAGTTGAGACTCTGCTCAAGTTTAGTGTGAAGTATTCGACAATTGAATCGTGGAGTTCACTATTGAAGACTGGATAGAGCAAAGCCTCACCATGAAACCTCCATATTCACTTTGACCACATCCGTAGGGGATCTGTACAGTCAGGAGAACAGGGCTATGATTTGACAGGGTTTGGGGTAAGGATTTAACCTCTGCGTTCCAGAGTGAAGCATTAGCAGAGAGAAGTTAATATTCGAGCTGAGCCCAAATTTTGTGAGAAGAAGAGAAGAAGGTGTAACCCATATGGATGGGTGTCAAGCATGGCAGGTATCCTGTAGGGCATTTGTGTCTACGATATGTTGAATTACTTCTCACAATCTGGGCTTACCACTTGGCTGGGGGCTGGTGGAGTCAATGTTAATGTGTTGCACCATGTTCAAATCCCCACCCAAAATGAGAACGTCGTTATATGCAAGCTTATATGGGCAGAGAGCTCCTGAAATTGTTCTGGATCATCAGTGTTCGGGCATATATGTTGACCCACAGAGCACGTTTGAAGGCAAGGGTGCCATGTAGACTCAAATAGCAGCCATTTGTGTCTGAGTCGCCCTTATGTAGGGAGAAGGGGAAGCTTTTATGTATTAGAGTGCAGACTCAACAGGAACAGGAACTGTAACAGGAGAAGTTGTGGTGCACTCCCAAGCAGTCACCTATGATTGAGTGTCATTTGGTGTGAGATGTCTTTCTTGAAGAAAGGCTATTTTATCACCATGGCTGGAGAGATATGTGAGGACTTGTGTGCTCTTGTGTGGATTAATGATGCACGTATGTTTTATTTAGAAGGTAGCATCTATTAACTTCCCAGGCCTTGCATGAGATGGCATAGAAAAGGCATATGTGAGGAGAACAGTGCCAAGTCATGAGTCAGTACATGGTGTACCTGATGTGCATAAATAACAAAAATAGAGGAAACAAAAGAGAGGCCCCCCTATCCACTGTAAATGTATAAGAAAATGTGTGTTTGGTCGCAGGAGCTGCTCAACAAACACATTGGGGCACCCCATATTAGAGGTTTTGCAATGCCAGATATGTGGATATTGTTCCTGCGGGACCTCGCCTCCAAATCCTCATTTTTGATGGCCACCATTTTGAGGTGATGCTCCAGTTTATCAATGCATTTCAATGCAGTGGTAGAGATGGACTCCCGTTCTGAGATGTGATCCTACGTGCCGTCAATCCATGCACCCTGATAATCAAGGCACTTCCCGCAATCAGTCAATGTAGCCAGCCAAGGTGTCAACATAGGCGTTCTTGGCTTGCGACCTGGCCTTAAGCTCTGCCATGATGGTAGATGTGTGGCCACTGATGTCGTTGCCGAGTACCTGGTCCGAGGATTCATCCACATCCAAGTGTGAGCCATGGCACCTTGCTGGTTTACCCTGGTTGAAGAGCTGCTTGAGCTGTGTATGGTCAGTACAGACCTTTACCACTGGGGATCAGCAGAGGTATTATGAAAACGGTGGAGTGGGAGGCAAATGAGCCAGTCGGCAGGGGTGCAACACTGCAAATGAGGACCCCCAGAGGAGTCTTTTCACCTGGTCCCCAGTGCAACAGAGGTGAAACTAATGGAGAGCATGGTAAGACGACAAGCTGAGGTGGCAGGAACAGCATAGAGGGATCCCCCAGGAGGGGCCACTTGAAGATAAGTTGGGATGGTAATATGCTAGACAACAGGGATATGGGCCACAAAACTGCAAGATGCAACAAGTCTCCACTCAGATGTAGAACAGGGTCCAGTGCAGGCAGGAAGTTCCAGAAGTTATGGCAGATTAGGACCAGCACCAGACCCACAGCCATAGCCAGCCATACTGGGGCCCAGGGTGCCAAAAGCAATGGCCGCAGAAGGTCAGATCTGCACAGCCGGCAGCGGGGGGCAGCCAATAGTCATGGTGCGAAGCTCTGCAAAGTGGGAGAGAAGCCCTTGCTTAAGCGCCCCGGAGCTGCCTGCCGCTGTTATCCAGTGACCCGGGTATACCTGGCACTGAGGCACAGGAGATGGACAGGCCTTAACTAGTGCAGGCCCCGCTGAATGACAGTAGAATGGATGATGATATAGGGGCACAGGGGGAGACAGCAGCCCTTATGAGAGTTGCAACTTACCAGCTTGTCCTGCAAGGGTATAGAGGCGCCTGAGCTGCAGTGCATTATAGATGTAGGTCTGCTGCCGTGGAGCTAATGACATTGATTGACAGCAGTGGTGCAGCACAGTGGCCACGCGGGCCATGACCCCCGGTCCGGATCATGCCTCCAAGCTGAAGCAGGGTGATGTGGGTAACCTGTGAGACCGGCAGGACCGGGTGATCCTTACCTCAGTCTCACCCGTGTCCCATGTAACTGCAGGGTCTCCAAGGCTATGCCGAGCTGGACAGGCCTACTTAGCTGGGAAAACAGTGATCAGTGAGGGACTGCAGCCATGAGAAGCCCCGCGATCAGCAGCACGCCACAGCCAAGAGCAGCATCAGGCCACAGAATGTGGTTAAGGGCAATGATGGCATAGATTCATGCAGATGAGTGCCACTACCACCAGAGATTTTCAAGATTATGACCATCTTGGTAGCTACCATGGATAAGCCCCGGCAGCAAGTAATTGTGAACCTCTGGGCTGCAGCTTCCACTTCCTTAGCCACCCGACATGACCATACCTGTCCCCTCCTCTGCATGCATACAACATGCTATGAATCAAAGTAAATGGCTGCTTTTGTACATGTGTGTACTGTATTGCCCAGACACCCAAAGCCCCCCCACCACTTAGCAGACCAAATATATATTTTTTTCTGACAGAGCAAAAGCCAGTCCAAAGTGTTATCTAATCCTATTTTAATTTAGCCAAATGGAATCCACCACTGCCATTGCAAACGTTGGGAGACAGTGACCACAACCACCACTGTTACAATGACAAACAGGCATCAAAAGCACAGGCATTAGGCAAAGGTAGATATGGTGTGAAAAAGCAATGGAAACAGTACTCTTTAGAAGATACTGATGAGTCACAAGACACGCACATGTCAATTAAAAATATAATGATTCAAATACAGTGAAACTGAACAGAAACAAGTGCCTATGTATGACTGATAATCCACCTCCTTCCCTCAGCAGATACTTATTGCATTTCACAGCAGTACAAAACCAGTGTATAAGAACACCATGAACTGTTTTGGATTATTTTTCGGAAATGCCAAGACCAGAACCAAGTGTCATTGATATGATTGATCTTATCAGTTGGAGTTTAAAGAATACCTGATCCCTCTGACCAATGTCTTTTATGCACATGACATCAGCATCCTGTCCTACACAGATGACACATACTCTTCCTCCTGGGCAAGACCCCTAACTGTATGACCAAAGTTGCTAACTAGATGAAAGTCAACTGTCTCAACTCAACACCGACAAGATAGAAGTAGTGATCTTTGACAAGAACACCTCACCATGGGACTCTAACTGGTGGCCGGCTGAACTCAGACCCATACCCACAGACAGAAACCACTCCAGGAACCGGGATTAATCCTCAACAGCACAAGTCAGCAGTGTCACTACATCCTGCTTCCACACCCTGAAGCTACTGAGGAAGTTTTTCAAATGGCGCCAAAGCACATTAAAAAGCTGTCACTCACACACCAGTCACCAGCAAGTTGGTTTGTGGGAGCAGACTATATTCTAGATCACCAAGCAACTCAGTAGAAGACTACAAACCATGCAGAACTTGGCAGCCTGACTCATTTTCCACCTACTCCACAGAATTCACGTCACACCACACCTTAGGGAACCACACTGATTCTCGATACACAAACAAAGGTAATTGTTTTTCTTTTTTTCTTTATCGACCCTGCTTACCGGATCCTTCCACTGCAGCAGCCAGTAAATTTGGTAAGTTGTGCATTTTACCTGTATTTCTGGGCACTACTCTTTACTCCAGTGTCACTACTTGCACTGAACGTGTGTTTTGGAAACTCGGTGGGCCACATCTTCGAGATTGTTGGTTTGGCTGCATTTGTCACCTAATCATACATTTGAGTGGTTTTACATACACTTTGAGACAGTATATTTACATTAATATTATCGTTGCACAGTTTTGTCAGGTGCTTATCATATTCAAATATTATATTAATGTATTTGGGTAATAAGTCATGTGCGTATTACATTGTATGAATTTGACCAATTCACAACCTTGTCTCCCTTCGAAGGGTAAACCCTTTATGCCTTGGAGGGAATCGAAAGAATAATTTAGCTGCAATTACATTGATACTTTTTGGGATGATAAATTCAACCCAGAAAAGAAAAAAAAGGTTTTACTGTATTGTTGGGACAGGGCAGTCTCAAAACCTATAATCAAATTGGAAAAAAAACATATGAAGGGGGTAATGTATTCCTGTATGCTTTAGATTACATAGATGCAAATTGTTTACCTACTGTGTGTGTGGCTGTAGGCAGATATAAATTTTTTCAACGTAAGCAAAGGAAACCAGATTGGGAAGACTATGGGGTCCATTACGATGTCGGGCGGATTGCCACCGCCATGGTGGCGGTGGCGATCCGCGTGACATTAATGCCCGCCCGCCACCCATTTCCCCCCGTAATATGCTGGGGCAGCTGTGCGCTTTATAAAACCCATTAACATAACATAACATATTAGTATGGCAGGGGGACCGTGGGGGACGTAAACACCATCCGCCGCTTTGGGGCGGAACATTTTTAAATGGTGGCGGTGTCTATTAGACACCGCCAGCCATATTAGCATGGGCTTGCAAACATGCCTTTCCGTGGCGACGATGCCGCCACGGAAAGGCATGCAGAGACTCCCTGCGGGGGCCCGTTTTTGGCCCCCTGGGACTCCAGAGGGTGGGGGGTGCACATGGGGGGTACCTATGGTACCCCCCCGCATTTCAAAGTGCAACATGGCAGGCACCGCACGGTGCCTGTCATGTTGTGCTTTGAAATGCACAACATGCATTTTTACCATTGTGGCAGGTGGTGCTTTCAGCACCACCGGCCACAATGGTAAAAATACAGGATGCACCCCCCATTATGGCGGGCGCATCCTAATTGTCAAGGTGGGACCACCGCTCCTATGGCGGGCGGTCCAGTTTTGCACTGGGATGGAGGGCGGGCAAAGTCCGCCCGCCATCCTAATGGGGGCCTATGTATCTATGTTACCGGCCTTAGCATTAACCTGCAGATTTGGTGGTGTACAAAATGATATCATGCTGGATCGCATGCTAGCAACTCGAACATTCAGTGCAAATTAAGGGTCAATGGTGAGTAACCCATAAAAGAAGTACTAGTTTTCGTCAAAAAAGCAGAACTGACTAGGTGGTGTGCCAAATCAGTTTTAGATGAGGCACAGGAGGTCAAGGAGGTGAATAAAATTAAAACAAGAAAGGTGAGAAAAAAAATAACGGAGCTCCAATACTCGTTGGGGAAAGTTCAATTTTACTGGTAAAAAAAGAGTACAAGGAAAAGTACTGGAGATAAACCAAGATCTAGGAAGCGCTATCACTGTGGCTCAGCAGTTCACCTTGCATATTACAGGAAATGTCCTGCTAGGAAATAAATAATGCTCTTCATGTGATATTATTGGTCATTATGCCAAAGTTTGCGGAACAAAACTAAGTAATACAAAAAGAGATGTACACTGTGTGGATGAGGAAATTAAGGAAAGTTCTGTTGATTCAGATGACTCTAAATCCCCTAATAATGATCAGGATCACTGAAATAATATTGATAACAAAAATATAGAATTACACAAATATCGAGGTTAAAATATTGAATAAAAAAATATCGAATTGCTATCTACAAACAGGTAAGTAAAAAAAATATCGAATCAAAAATATCATTTAAAAAAATGAGTTAGTCAAAATATTGATTTTTTTTAAATGTGTTAAAAATAATTTAAAATTAATGAAATATTAAAAATAACTAACTAAAATATATAAATAACCTTAAAATTATAAAATAATTAATTTAAGTTATAAAAGAATTTATATTTTATTTTTCAAAACATATAAATATATATTAACATAAGATTAATATAAAAATATACAATATTTTTACTGTAGGATAGCGGGAGAGTAAAAATTACTATTCTCATTCCAGTGAGTGCAACAGTAGGGAAAACGTTGGATAGGGTAGGGGTAAAAATTACTATTCACACTCAAGTGAGTGCAACAGTAGGGAAAGCGTTGGATAGTGGAGGGGTATAAATTACTATTCCCACTCCAGTGAGTGCAACAGTAGAGAAAGCGTTGGATAGCGTAGGGGTAAAAATTACTATTCCCACTCCAGAGAGTGCAACAGTAGGGAAAGCGTTGGATAGCGTAGGGGTAAAAATTACTATTGCGACTCCAGTGAGTGCAACAGTAGGGGAAGCGTTGGATAGCATAGGGGTAAAAATTACTATTCCCACTCCAGAGAGTACAACAGTAGGGAAAGCGTTGGATAGCGTAGGGGTAAAAATTACTATTCCCACTCCAAAGAGTGCAACAGTATGGAAAGCATTGGATAGCGTAGGGGTAAAAATTACTATTCACACTCCAGAGAGTGCAACAGTAGGGAAAGTGTTGGATAGCGTAGGGGTAAAAATTACTATTCCCACTCCAGTGAGTGCAACAATAGGGAAAGTAAATACTTCATATATTAATAAAAATAAATTATAAATACCAAAAATAAATTATTTACAAGTAATTACCAATTTAATATAATATAATAATTAATCAATAAAAAATACAAATAAAAAATTATTTAAATTCATTACCTAATAATACAAAATAATTACCAATTAGCAATTAATTAATTAGCAATTAAAAATTAATTAACAATTATTTCAAAATAAATACCAAAAAATAACTTAAAATATTTAAGTAATTAGAATTAAATTACTTCCCACCCTATTCTCCTATAAACGCATAACGCATAATTTTATAAAATTGACATAATTATCATTTAAATAATAATAAAAATTAATTACCCATTTAAATGTAATTAATTACCAATTAAAAAATAATTAACAATTCAAGATAAATACCAATAAATATATTTAAATATTTAATTAATTATAATTAAATTACTTCCCACCCTATTCCCCTATGAACCCACAACCCGCTACAGAATTAAATTATGCAAAAATTAAATAACATAAAATTCATTTTTTTAAATAAATTATTAAAAAATATACAATTTTCACACATATACTAACATACAAAACACTTAAAAAAAATCGATATTATTAAAAAATCGATATATTTAATACCTATATTATATACTTCAATATTTTGACTTTCTATATTTATGAAAATCGATATTAAATTACTTACCTTAAATTCGATATTTTTGTTGACTATATTCTGTCCATTGGATATTTTTCCATTCTATATTTTTACTTCGATATTAGTGCAATACGATATTTTTAACTGGATATTTTGTCTGTATACCACCCCAGCACCTTCACTTCCCCAATACTGTGCAGGAACAGCTGGAGACCAAGCAAGGATTCTACGCCATAGCTGGCTTCCCGCATGTGTTGGGGGCAAATGACTGCACACATGTCCTACTTGTGCCTCCTACCGACACTGCACACGTATACCGCAAAAGAAAGCAGACACATCCCATCAATGTGCAGGCAATAGTGGATCACCGGGGCCTGTTCACCAATGTTGTAGCCAAGTTCCCAGGCAGTGTGCATGATTCCTACATTTTCCACCAGTCCATCATCAATCAGCGCTTTGAGGATGGCACATATGGCAAAAGAACTGCTCGTTGGTAAGTACTAACTGAACACAACACACACCTCAATACACAACTGTGAGAATGCGCATGTTACAAACTCACATACAACATTCCAATCTACATGCCCACCTACCAGACATGACAACGCACGTAACTGTTGTAACTGGGGTCAGCCATGTAGCCAAACCATCACCAAAGGCATAGCCCCTCTGCCACAGATTAGCAAATGTGATGCGAGGTAGCAACCAAGTATGTGCAAGGTAGGCAGGCAACCGACAAAGAAAGAATGTGCACAAGGACGGGTGTTGCCACATGCTGATGGTGTGGTCAGGAGTATGAGGATTATTGCCCCTTTTCATAGAGCATCCCCAGCTGTTGAACATCCATGTTGCAACTTGCTGCAATCCTCCCTGGAACCCCTAACTGGTATGTGGGGGTACCTTGTTGAGGGAGAGTATGAGCTAGGTGGACTTGTAGGTGGTGATGTCCAATGTGTCAATCAATCAATCAATCAATCAATCAGAGTACTTGTAAAGCACGCTACTTACCCGCAAGGGTCTCAAGGCACTGAGGGGAGGGGGTGCTGCTACTGCTCGAAGAGCCAGGTCTTGAGGAGTCTTCTGAAGGCGAGTAGGTCTTGGGGCTGCCGTAGGTGGGTAGGGAGGGTGTTCCAGGTCTTGGTGGCGATGTAGGAGAAGGATCTGCCACCGGAGGTTGTTCATTGGATGCAGGGGACTGCGGCGAGGGTAAGGCTGGTGGAGCGGAGCTGGCAGGTGGGGGTGTAGAAGCTGAGTCTGCTGTTCAGCTAGGCTGGTCCTGTGTTGTGGAGTGCTTTGTGTGCCTGGGTGAGGAGCTTGAAGGTGATCCTCTTGTCGACGGGTGAGGTCTCTCAGGTGGAGGGGGGGTGATGTGGCTTTGGCGGGGGACATTGACGATCAGTCGGGCGGAGGCGTTTTGGATGCGTTATTGTCGTTGTAGGTGTTTGGCTGGGATTGCTGCGTAGAGTGCGATGTCGTAGTCCAGTGTGCTGCTGACGAGGGTCTGAGTCACTGTTCTTCTTCTTTCGGTCAGGATCCACTTGTAGATCATTCAGGGCATGTGGAGGGTGTTGTAGCAGGAGGAGGAGATGGCGTTGACCAGTTTATACATGGAGAGGGAGGAGTCGAGGATGAATCCTAGGTTGCGTGCATGGTTGGTGGGTGTCGGTACTGTTCCTGGTGTGGTGGGCCACTAGGAGTCGTCCCAGGCTGAGGGGGTCGGTCCGAGGATGAGTACCTCCGTCTTGTCCGAGTTCAGCTTCAGGTGGCTGTTCCTCATCCAGTCGGCGACGGCCTTCATTCCCTCGTGGAGGTTGGTTTTGGCGGTGTGCGGGTCCTTGGTGAGGGAGAGGATGAGCTGCGTGTTGTCGCCGTAGGATATGATTTTGAGTTCGTGTTGGTGGGCCATTTGTGCGAGGGGGGACATGTAGACGTTGAACAGCGTCAGGCTCAGGGATGAGCCCTGGGGGACACAGCAGATGATGTCAGAAGGGCGGGAGGCGGACGCTCTGGGATCTGCTGGAGAGGAAGGACGTTGTCCAGTCAAGGGCCTTCTCTTGGATTCTGCCTTTTAGGAGGTGTGTCTTTAGAGTGCAATGGCAGACCGTGTCAAAGGCGGCTGACAGGTCCAGGAGGATGAGGGTTGATTTTTCTCCATTGTCTAGTTGGTGCATGATGTTGTCTCTGGCGGCGATGAGGGCTGTCTCGGTGCTGTTGTTTTGTCTGAACCCCGACTGGGACGGGTCCAAGATGTTGTTGTTTTACAGGTGGAAGGCCAGTTGCATGTTGACGATTTTCTCGATGACCTTCGCCGAGAAAGGGAGCATGGAGATGGGCCAGAAGGGCTTCTTGAGGAGGGCATTGATTTCGGCGTGTTTCCAGCTATCCAGGAATGTTACTGTTTCAAAGGAGATGTTCATGACTTTCCGTAGTTGGGGTGCAATGGCAGCGTCTGCTTTGTTGAATACGTGTTGTGGGCATGGGTCTGACAGAGAGCCTGAGTGGATGGAGTTCATGGCCTTGTGTGTCTCGTCGTCATTGACGTTGGACCAGGAGGTCAGGTGGTTGGCGCTGGTGGTGTTCACAGGGGAGGTGGGGTCTGGCGTAGTCAGGCGGTCATGGTGTTGAAGCTGTCATTGATGTCAGCGATCTTGCGGTGGAAGAAGATGGCTAGTGAGATGCACAGTTTTTGTGAGGGCGGTATGTCGTTGGTGTTGGCCCTGAGGTTGGAGAGTTCCTTTACGATGCTTAAGAGCTCTTTGCTGTTGTGTGCGTCGTTATCCAGGCAGTCTTTGAAGGAGGATCTCTTGGCTAATCTGATGAGGTGGTGATGTCTGCGGGTGGCGTCCTTGTGGGCTGCGTGGTTGTCCTGAGTGCGTTCGTGGAGCCATATCTTCTCCAGTTTCCAGCATGCCCGTTTGGAAGTCTGGAGCTGGTCGGTGAACCAGGTGGCCCTCTTGCTGGCGTGGTTGTTGGAGGGTTTCCACTGTCTGAGGTTGCGGACGGCGGTGTCTGGGTTGGAGGGGTCAGTAGGGTGGGTTTTGGGCGAGGGAGGTGATCAGCTGGTCTTCGGTGACTTTGCTCCAGCAGCTGCGAGGTAGCTGTTGGGTGCGGTGGTGTGTGGTTGGTTTATTGAAGGTGAAATGGATGCAGCGGTGGTCGGTCCAGTGGAGTTTAGTGGTGTGGTCGAAGGCAACATGGGTGCCTGTGGAGAAAACGGGGTCCAGCGTGAGGCCAGCAGGGTGGGTGGGTGCGGTGACGAGTTGTCTGAGGCCGAGGTTGGCGATGTTGTCGATCAGGGTGGCAGAGTTGGCGTTGTTGTTGTTCTCAAGGTGAAAATTCAGGTCCCCGCGGAGGATGTAGTCCATGGAGGCGAGTGCGTGGGTGCTGGCGAGGTCGGCAATAATATCGCTGAATTGAGCTCGGGGTCCAGGGGGTCTGTAGATGAGTGTTCCTCTGAGGGTGGTGTTGGGGTCGTTGTGGATCCGGAAGTGCAGGTATTCAGCGGTGTTGAGTGTGTCCTCTGTGTGGGTGGCGACCTTAAGGGTGGTCTTGTGGACGATGGCTATTCCTCCTCCGGTGCCGTTGGCGCGATCCCTGCGGGTGATTTTGTAGCCGTCCGGGATGGCTATGGTGATGTCGGTCGCCGAGGAGTCGTTCCACCAGGTCTCAGTCAGGAAGGCCACGTCTGGGGCGAAGGTGTCGAGCAGATCCCAGAGCTTGACGGTGGGTTTGCGTGCGGAGCGGGTGTTTAGGAGTATGCAGCGGAGGTGTTTGGGTCCAGTCCTTGGAGGTTTGGTGGTTCCGTTGCAGGTGAAGCTGCAGTTGTGGCAGGAGAAAGGTTAGTGAGTCAGTTTCGGGACGGCTTGGAAGCAGATGTGGTTTCGGCCGGCGTTGAGTGCGTGGTGGGTGCTGGCGTCGTAGCGGAGTCTGGTGTTGTGGCATTTGTGGGGTCCAGGGGTTCTGGCGCTGCGCGCGTCCACTGCGTGGTAAGCCTCCATAAAAGGGGGATAGGGAGGGAGGAGCAGCTGGGAGGCAGGACCGGGGTGGCCAATGGGGATCAGGAGGGCAGGGCCGCAGGGACGCAGCAGTGGGAAGGAGCAGGAAACGGCGGCAAATCAGGCAGGTGGCAGTTAGCAGGCCAGAGGCAGCTAACGCCCGTGTGGTGGCGTGGGGAGCGACCTGCCTGCGAGCAGGGTCAGAGGTCGCTTCATGTAGCTCAAGTTCTACTCTACACATCTGCAGATGCACCTGTCATCTTTGATCTTGTATTTGAATGATGTGGCCCTCATAGCACACTGTATCTTGGAGTTACATATTGGGGCAAGTGCGTATGTGCAGTTGGAGGTACATGGTTAAAAAATCTGGCCTGCGTTGTTGGCGTTGCCCGCAGCTGTGCGGGTGTTGCTGTTGATGGTGGAATGTACCAGATCCTCATTGACTCAGTTCCCGTAAGTCTGTATGGCGCCTGCTGTGGGTTTGTGTGACATGGGGTTACATGACGAGGAACTGTACGCTGTGCTGGTCACACCATGGGCGTTGAGTGGTGTTGTTGAAGTAGACACAGTTTCCACATGTGAATATGGGGTCAAAGGTGTGTCCTGCCTTGTGGATCAGTGTCAAGAAGAGTTGGCTCAGTTCGATGTTAGCAAGCATCTGCCAGAGTGTAATACATTTGGAGTACTTGTGGTATGTGAGGTGGAGTCTCTGATCATGGCTGAGTACTTAGCCCACGGAGTAGATGACATGGTGTGTGATGACGTTGATGGGGAATGCTAAGGGTTCCCGCCCTCTGTGGGCCCTGCAGCTGAGGGTGCCACTGACTGATGCCTTGTGGCAGGTCTGTACTGGAAACTGCAGGTGTTGCACGGTGGGGAATGTCTAGCAGCAGCAGTAGCCGCTGAACTGAACATGAGCCCTCTCTGGTGTGGCCCACTGGCACCTAAACATTCTCATGGTGTTGACTGCGAGTAGTGTGGATGGATGGCAGCATGAGACGCAATGAGAATCAGGGATCCTGCTTGTGTATGTGTCAAGCTTGCGTACATGTGCAGACAGGCCTGACATTGGTGCACTGTTGGAGTGCTAGTAATGCAATCCCGCAGCACACACAATTGAATATTCTTGCGGGGAGGTACAATCATCTGTGAGGCAATGTAATTTGCATTGATGCTGGTCAATTGGCCAGAAGCTACACATGGCAAACATCAATCACAAAGTAGCATCAATCACACACCACAAAACTATTAATAGTGCCCACACAGCATGCATAACTACTAATGGACACATCTCTCCATTACATGTTACAGGTGATCAAGGATATGCACTCGCCCTATGGATGATGACACCCCTGCGAGTCACCAACACCCAGGCCTAGAGGCAGTATAATTCTGCCCATGTGCGCACCAGGTGCACTGTGGAGTGCACATTTGGCGTGCTAAAGTCACATTTTTGGTGCCTTGACATCACAGGCGGAAGACTGTTGTACAGCCCGTAAATAGTGTGCAAGATGATCATAGCATGTTGTGTATTGCACAATATATGTGTACACACCAATGCCCCATGGATCTTAGTGCCAGATGCACCAGGCGATGTTCTGGGTGATGAGGAAGATGAGGCAGGTATAGAACACCCCACAGCTTCAGCAGCAGGAACAGCATGAAGGAGCAGAATCATATCAAATTTCTTCACATGAGCACGTCCCATTGTGACTGTCCTTACCAATCATATCTGTTCCAAATGACCCCAAGCACAGTATATATAATAAAAAAAAAACTACACACATACCGTATGTGCATGTTTATCATCTGCATGAGTACATCACTCTGACACATGTAAGTAAGTAAGTAAGTACAAGCTTTATTCGAGATAACTTCTCATAAAAGCACAACATATAATCAAATACAATGCAAATAAAACAATTAATTCATTCATCATTATACATATACATATTCTAAAAACAGTTGTGCAAGCTCATACAATACTAGACAATAAGAATTGCACACAAAAATAAGAACAAATTGCATTAGAATTACATTAGAAATTACCTTGGGTTAAGTAAGCCTACCTATCGACCTCCGCCTGATTGACCAAGCCCACCCCAGATATTTGGCCACTCCAAGAACGATCGACTCATGAGTGGATGTACACAAGATTCTCATAGACACTACACTATGTCGTGTCCCAGGATTTTTACAAACTGGAGTTAACCATACCCTCCTTGGTAACGAATAAGCATCGCAGACAAATAAAAAATGGCCTAGACTTTCTGTAGCAGCTTTACACGCTGGGCAACACATAGAGATCGAACTCTGACATCCTGCAGTTAATATTTTTAGCGGAAGGGATCCAGACCTTAACTGGAAGACTAGCTTCCTGTCCAATGGGGCAGTAATACTGTCCCAATAGTTTTCTAGAATAGGAAAGATTTTGACTTCCAGATAACGGCCAGCCATAGAATCAGATCTCGTGCCCCTCAGAAGGCTGCTATCTACCCAATCCCAATATAGAGACTTGAGGGCTTCTTTACTTGGAAAGACTTCCCCCTGTGGATTGGTCCAAAGATTAGAAAGGCCCAGTTTAATTAACATGGCCCTTAAATTTTTTAGCCAGTTGATCTTATGAAAATTATCTTCCTTAATTATTGCCAGGAATCCATCTGCGTAATGCTTAATTTCTGGAGTTGACCAAAGACGTCTCCAGTAGAGAATGGGGCGCAATCGCGCTCTATCACTAATTGATCGTCTACCTAGATCAAGAAGCAGTGGAACTAGAGGGGTGCTCTGGGGTACACCAGTAATTCCTCTAAGGAACCTGTTCTCTGATGTCTGTAAGGTCGATAACTTTTCCCAGGCCCACAACTCTGCACCATATAGGGCCGCACCTAGAACCTTTGCATCATACACTATGAGGACAGGCTTGATGGGTTTGGTTTTAGATTTTCTATGTTCCCCCCGCAATGCCCCTGAGATATGCTGGTGTTTTAATGCCGTTTTTTCCAAATGATGTGACCAACCCAGGCAATCTGCTATTTGGACCCCTAGGTATGTAAACTCCCTAACCACCTCTAGCTTTGTATTATTCAGGAATACCCTAGGGTGTGCTTTATGGCGCGGGGAAAAGACCATTAGCTGCGTCTTGCCCACATTTACTTCAAGGCCGTGCTCTTTACAAAAATCATCAAATATGTTTAGGGCACGCTGTAAACCTGCAGGAGTCTTTGAGATAATTAGGGTATCGTCAGCGAACATCAGGATCGGAACCCTGACGCCCGCTAACGAAGGTGCATCTACACCAACATCTAACATCCTCCCCACAATCCCATTAATAAATAGTGAGAAGAGTAGGGGTGCCATTGCACAGCCTTGGCGGACCCCCCTTTCTACCGGGAAATCCGATGATGACTCGCCGTTCCCACCCCACTGGACTCTAGCAAAATTGCATTCATGCAATCGCATGATTAGGGTAAGGAGTTCAGCTGGAATGCCCAACTTGTGTAAAACTATCCATAGCTTACACCTTGGTACCAAATCAAAGGCTTCCCGCAAGTCGACAAATGCAACATACAGGCAGCCTTTGCCAAGCAATACCGTCCTCCACCGCAAAATGGTGAAGCGAAAAACTTGGTCAATTGTGCTGTTGGCCCGCCTAAATCCCGCTTGGTAGGGGGAAAGAGCATTGTTATCGTCCACCCAGTCCATAAGCTGATTTACAACCATTTTCCCCATTATTTTTTGTATGGTTGCAATCAAGCTTATTGGCCTGTAGTTAGCTGGGAGAGACCGGTCTCTTTTTTTGTAGATGGATATGATAATGGCACCTTGCCACAGCTCAGGGACCGCCCCTCCCTTGGCAATAGCATTACCCAAAAGTAAAACATACCTCGCCCACCTCTTCATGTCATGTTTGAAGACATCCGAGGGTATCCTGTCTAACCCTGGTGCCCTCCCCCCTTGGACAGAGCAAATTGCTATTTCAACTTCCTTAAGGGAAAACAGGTTTTTGGTGGCAAAAACTGGCGATATCACCTCCCCTGTTCCATCCTTCTTTGCTTCTGCGTATTGTGGTCTAAAGTACTCAACCCAGGCTTCTTCAGTTACATTATTATCAGGCCTATCAGGGGTACCGCCTCTACCCCACTTTATAATCTTCCAAAAAAGCCTGGAGTCCTTACTACTAGAAGCCTCCTTTAGCTCTGCCCAGTGCTCTTCATCCCATTTTCTCTTTGCCTGAGAAATGCTTGTTTTTTACAATTTCCTGGCTGCACTAATTGCAGCCCTATCCCTTTCTCTAATAGCATGGCCCAGTGCCAATCGTGCTGACCTACACTGGCGATTAAACCACCTGGCCGCTTTAAGAGGTTTTTTACCTTTAGTACTTTGTGGTTGCACAAAGTGTGGTTTTAGGAGGGAGAAAAACTTATTGTGAATATCTGTAATATCCCTAGAACCAGGGATTGTCAGTTTTGCCGCTTCCATAGAAGTAAGAGCCTTATCCACCTCAACATTAATAAGGGTCATTGTTTCTTCATTTGCTAGAACCCTTGGCCATTTCAACCTTCGCATATCATTGGCCATTACTGGGATTTGGTCATTTCTTATATGCATGTTTTGGGGCCCAACATTCCACCATTTATGGGTCACACAAAGGGGATTGTGATCGCTTTCCAATCTACCCTTGATGACCATATCAAGAACCCCCTGCCAGAGTGAAAGACTACATATTACATAGTCTATTCTGCTCCTACTGTGGCCATTGTCGAAAGTACAAACACCCTCTTTGTCCCCTGGTGTCCTCCCATTTAGGGATCTTAACCCATGCTCCATACACATGGCATTTAGTAGCAGTATGTCCTTCGTCCACCGCTTGACAGGATTAATACACAAAGATGGTACTCCCCAGAGCATGTCCTCATCCTGACCTAGGGGATCATTTGTATTGTCAAGTGGTTCGAAGGTCCTATTTAAATCCCCAGCTACTACTACTCTGTTACCTAGAGACTTAGTTTCTAAGAAGGCGGACAATGCCTCTAAGGTGGAAGAACTCCCTGAATTAGTACCTCTTGCATAGATATTATACAGATCGATCACATCCCACTTTTCTGAGGACAGTCTTAACATTTGTATATCACTAAGGCCCAAATCCAACACTTTAATAGAAATGTCCAGGTCCTGTTTTATCCATACTGTAAGCCCTCCCATTGGCCGACCCCTAACCCCTCTAGAGGCTGGGATTGAAACATTTAAATACCCACGGAGGAAAACAGGGTCACAGGCCCATGTTTCTTGAAAACAACACACGTCGAACCCATTAATAAAATCTAACCAGGTTTGTGATTCTAGCTTGCTACCCAGCCCAGCAATATTCCAGGATAAAAACTTCCCAGAACTAAGCCCATCCCCACATGCTGCATTTGTTTTAGAACATGGTTGGTGGTTCATTGAGCTTTCGTCATTCCCGACAAATCTCTCGATTTCCCTCATGCTACCCCCATCCATATCATTATCAACATTTGCAGTTAGTGTGGGTAACTCCCCCGCTCCACCATTGACACTTGCTTCCCCACATCCTTCCACCATATTCACAATCTCATTGCCAATATTCATGACCTTTAACGTCGGACCAACATTTAAATCAAATTCATCACAATCCCCTTGTTGGTTCCTGCTATTTCCTCCCCTACTAATATATATGTGATCAAGGGTTTGTCAACATCCCCACCCTAGATCTTGCCATCCCACCGGGGGATTATAATTCGGGCCATTAATATGATTTTGGCACTGTAGCAGTGGAACTGGTGTGGAAATCCTTGGCCATGGGGAGTTGGAAAGACGGTTTTGCTCGAAACACTAGTAGGACGTGGATAGAAGAAAGTAAGATCAACAATGCCAATTCCTCCATTATTTGTGCCCCATCCCTGTCTTGTTATCCATCCTGCCACCCTTGGATCTTGAAAATTAACCACAATGCAGCCCCCCCCCAGGCTTTTGGTAGCACAGCCTATCCAGTCTATTCTCCTCACCCCCAATATTAATCCATCAACTTCCCCTGGTAGAGGCCGGTTCACCCTTAACCAGTGCATAACCTTATTTTTAAGCATCTGGAAGGTTTCTCTCTGTCCCGTTGAAAGTGGTGGGACATTTATAAGGACTGCTACAAAGGGAAAGGAATCTTGGGTAAGGTTCATGGGGGGTTTCTTTTGAGGTGGCTTTATCAAGGGTGGTAGAGACGGTCTGGGAACTATAGGAACAGGGCGGGGTGCAGGTTTATTTGCTATAGGCTGGTTACTAGTTAGTGGGGCAGTTGGTGGGCGGTATCTGTTGTAAAACACGCATTACCCCCTGCTCCCACAGTAAGCAAAGGGTTTAAGCTAGGCGGCTGCTGTTGCGCCACAATCTGGGCTGAGAGTACAATATTAGGGGGATTTTTAGCAGGTCCCGGTGGTGCTAAATCAAGAGGCTTGGATAGTCTCTTCACAGCCGCACTACCTGACTTAGGTGGTATTGGTGAATTAATTTGTTGCCTTCGTCCCTTGTCCTGTGGTACACATTGAGTATTGTTCTGGGACTTACTACCTTCGTCCAGCCTTACTTAAGTTTTTATCAATGCCTTTGTTGAGAAGAAGTTATCTAATGTTACCTGCTCAAAATGGTCTAGCCGGTCAGAGAGCTTACTAATTCGTTCCTCTAATGGGAGCAGAATTGACCGTAGCAACCTTTCAAGGTCAGGAAACAGGTTACAGAGAAGTGGCAGTTTGCCGGCCATTGCCAAGCCAGTCTCTGAAGAATTAATAGTACTAGGATCTGGGCTGTCTAATAGCACAACATCCCCCTCTTGTATAATTTCCCTACTACGGCTTACTTCAGTGACAGCCTTACTAGGGCACGTAGTTTTGCTTACTTTTCTCAGTTTGTGTGGGGGTTAGCTGAATAACCTTTTCTAGATACAGTAGACCTCTTTCTTTTTGATCCAGATTTAGGTTGGGACTGGGAAACCTGGGCACATGGTTCTGCTGTACATGGTATAGAGTCAGTATGGCTCGCACAAAAAGAAATTGGTTCAACTACAGTACCCTGGTTTGCCTCGTTAGTGATAACATCATGACATATTTCAGCTACAACGGGCAGGTTTACTGAGGATAAGGGCGTTACCAATGCAGGATAGATTTGTACAGAGCGCTTGTCTGCAGGATTTTTAAGAAGTTCAATAGATAATCTACGCTCAGCACGTCTCTCTGCAAGCGTTATTTCTTTATCAATATTCTGGGTCGGCCGGTTGAAAAATGTGTCTAAAGGTCCAATAACTACTGGCCCAGCCTCGACCCGTAGGGTCATCGGAATGATGCTACTTGGGGATACAGGCATACTTTATGGTCACCAACCCTTTTACAAAACTCAATGTTGGGCACTTATCTGACACAGCAATTTACTTGGTACTATATATTCGCTTATAGTCAATGTCAGAGGGCTGGCCCAGCCCGGCCTCCTTCGGCCCCTGACGGCCACAGACGGTCCTGCCCTTGTCCCGGGCTTCTTCCGGCTCGCTCCCGCACGCTCCCGCGCTGCTGTTCCACTGGTCTCCTTTAAACAGCGTGGAAATGGCTTATAGGCAGATAGGGGGGGCGTGGCCAGCGGGGAGAGCAGCCCAGGTGTGGAAAATCGGGCGGGCAGGGACTCCTGGACATTGGAGTCCCTGCCTGTGTGCTCGCAGCCACGTCGGCGCTTTCTCCTGCCCCGCTTTCCTCCTATGTGCGCCAACACAGCCAGCAGCTTCTGCAATTCAAAGCGCTGCGGGACCCGCGAAGCGGGTCCGGCGAGGCGCTACGAAGTTCCTTACGTGCAGGGAATTCCTTGGAAGCAGCGATAGTCCAAAGGGCCAGGTAGGCAGTCTTAACACAGCATAAAATGGTCCCAGTGGGCTGAAAGCAGAGCCCGTATTTCACTCTGTTTGCGGGGGCGTGGCCAGCGGGGAGAGCAGCCCAGGTGTGGAAAATCGGGCGCGCAGGGACTCCTGGACACTGGAGTCCCTGCCTGTGTGCTCGCAGCCCCGTCGGCGCTTTCTCCTGCCCCGCTTTCCTCCTATGTGCGCCCACACAGCCAGCAGGTTCTGCAATTCAAAGCGCTGCGGGACCCGCGAAGCGGGTCCGGCGAGGCGCTACGAAGTTCCTTACGTGCAGGGAATTCCTTGGAAGCAGCGATAGTCCAAATGGCCACGTAGGCAGTCTTAACAAAGCATAAAATGGTCCCACATGTAAGTGTAACATTAAGTGGTCACAATATCTCAATCGGAAAATTATGGTGGATATGTCACCTTTGAACAAAGATGCTGTTCAGTGTGACATTAGTTCTAATCTAGACAAGTTAGGGTGTCAGAAGTGTTTTGGAAATCCACTGTTAAGCATGTCATATGGGGATTTTAATCACATATAGGATGTCAATAATGGTCAACCATGAATATCAGGATGTCATTTGGGGTAAATAATGAAATGTAAGGTGTCATTTGGGGTAAATTATGACATTTAGGCTGTCATTTGGGGTAAGTTATGAAAAGTAGGGTGTCATTTGGGGTAAATTATGAAATTTAAGGTGTCATTTGGGGTAAATTATGAAAATGTGGGTGTCATTTGGGGTAAATTATGAAATTGAGGGTGTCATTTTGGGTAAATTATGAAAATTAAGGTGTCATTTGGGGAAAATTATAACATTTAGGGTGTCATTTGGGGTAGATTATGTAATTTAGGGTGTCATTTTGGGTCCAATCAAAATTAACATGATACATTTTTTTTAAAATAGTGACATTTCATTAAATAAGGTGTGTTAGAAGTGCCACTTAGCGTGCAAGACTGCATGCTTTTATCAAAATGCAATGTATTTTTCATACCAGCAATGGAAAATGCATTGATATATACGAAATTTCAACCCAAAGTCTTTTTGTTTGCAGATTTTCATCGCTAAGTCAAAAAACGAAACACATTTAGACAGGAAGTGATATCAGCATGCTTCCTGTTTCCTGGAGGAGTGCTGTGCACTTTCAGTTTCTCTTTTGAGCACATTGCTGGTGATTGTGGAGAGTGTTGGAGGTGTTTGGTGGTGTTTGCTACAGATTTGAGAATTTGAGAGTGCTGCTGTGAAGTGTGATGACCTTGTATTTACGTGTTTTGTTGTATCCTGTCCTCAATCTTGTTGGGTGTTCTTGGGGTAGTTACATTCATTTGTAACTGTAGTTTGTGTTACCCACTCTACCTGTACAAAAATGGGTGCAGGATAAATATAATTTGTGTACAGGAAGGGTGATTGTACATGAACAATCCAAAGCATTGTTTCTGTGACCTGTGTGCTGGCCAAAAAGAATTGCAAAAATGCTGTCCTCATAAATTGCGGTACGTTAGCTACGCTGCCCTTGTACAAAGTGTATGTGTTATGAGATCTGAATAAATGCTCATATGAAATAGATCTCCAGAGTGATTTATACCACCATCTGTGAAACTGCTGTGTGCGATCTGCAGTGATGCATTTGTGCGATCTGCAGTGATGCATTTGTACACAGATCATGTATTACATCATGTTGCTTGTAGAAATGGGTCCTTGTGAATGTCACACAACTAGTATGTGCATGTTTGCTAGCATTAGTGTCTTGTTTGGACTGACTCAGCATTCACAGGTCGTGTTTAAATGGCAGGCAAAGTACACCCAATCATGTAGCTAATTTGAAACGCAGTTATGCAGCAGTTTTAGTTATGGTGATGATTTTTAGGATACATATGACATATGTCATTCAACATCTGATACTAACACAACTTACTTTTGTTGTCTCACAGCTGGACGACCTATCATCACATGGGGGGCATTGACAGACCCACACGCCACAGGTGAGTTTGGACATCATATATTGGCACAGTGCAGTGTGATGAATGTCTGCCTCAAATGATCTACGTCCAGCGACGGCTCGTGGAGGGAATTACGGTGGGGCAGGAGGGTGGGGAGGGGGAGGGGCAGGGTGGAGGTTGCTAAAAACCGGCATATGGATAATTGCAGGTAAGTAAACAATTTAATTAATAAAACGAATTTCGTAGTGCGCCTTGCGTCGCAAAATGCAATGCAGTGCGAGCTACGAAATTCGTTTTATTAATTAAACTGTTTACTTACCTGCAATTATCCATATGCCGGTTTTTAGCAACCTCCACCCTGCCCCTCCCCCTCCCCACCCTCCTGCCCCACCGTAACTCCCTCCACGAGCCGTCGCTGTCTACGTCGTAGTATGCAGTATCAGCGTGTATCACATGTACCTTGAGTACAGTGTGATGATGCATTGTGGACGTCAGAAGTGTGTATAAATCTGTAAGTGAAGGTGGAGCAATGCATTTGTCTCCCAGTTGTACCTTTACACATCCCCAGTCAGAAATACACATGGAAATAAGGTCTATTGATTCTGTCACCGCAGCACATGCATGCAGATTACAGAGCGCACTGATAGGAGAGGAGACGTGTAAGTGGTGTTGCCGAGGAGTATCATCAGACTTTGAATGCATGTACATCCTTGATTGAGATGATTGTGCAAGTGTGCGCTATCATGCACAAGGAGGCAGTGGTTTTCTGGCTATGCATGCTCAGACACAAGTCTGTACTGTGAATTTGTGGGTATGCTGCCTGCATACCAGCTTCACAGAAGTGACAGAGCATGGCTTTGAGCCAAGCATATCAATGACATGTTCCACAAACACCTAGCAAAGATGGCCCTATGAATCTCATTGACATGTTTGGCCACTGCAATGGTGTGGCCAAGCTGTCTCCTTGGGGTCATTCCATAGACCGACTCTGGATCAGGTGTACGAGCTCCTCCATCACAATTTTTGACATTACTCTGCATGCATTTGCCCCTCATGCTTTAGCTCAGCATTTATTGCTGTGCTATTTTTTTAATTCAGGCCCATAGAACACTATCTAGGAGAAAGGATTACAAATAAAAACAATATAACCATCATGACTCCAGGGTGCTGTTACAATGGTGAATGCATTGCAACAGTTTGCGTTGTAAAGGGCTGCATATTTGGCTTCACTACGGAGTGATATGAGTGGATCCAAGACATGCATGAGTGACAATTTAGAGGAAAAAATGTTTCCCCCTTTCTAGCTGCAACACATCACCTATTGTGAAGTAGTGGAGGAGACAGGGACAGCACCTCATGTACAAGTCAGTGTTCTGCCAACCAACCTGTTTACATGTGTGCTGCATAATTCAGCACTGATGAAAGTGTGAGTAGGGCTGTCCCAGGATTGCTCCTGTGCAGGTAGGTTAACCTTCCTACACATTAACAAGCCCCCCTGCACACAGACACCCTTGCACTCTTGTGCAAGAGTGTCTGTGTTAGCGCTGACTAGATTAACTGTATTTACAACAAGGGGTGGTGAGGGACAGAGTCTCTGAATTAAACAGAATACTCTCACCCAGTCAAGAGATCAGGGCTAGATCCAACACCGTTTTTTAGCTCACTGCACCATCCCAGTTTCAGAACCTGGCTGTATGCAAATTAGTCTGTTCCTGTCCCAGTGCATGATGGGAACAGGGCAAACCAAACTACAAAAGCCAATTCTTACACTGGGAAGGAAACAAGCTACCGGGGACCGGTTTCTGGCATTTCAGCCTCTTCGGCCCGGCTTGCTTGAATCCTGATGGTGCAATGAGCAAGGGACTCACATCTGAGTATACCCTTCCACGCTTAGGGTGGACAAAAATATTTACATCAGGATTCAAGCAAGCCGGGCCGAAGAGGCTGAAATGCCAGAAACCGGTCCCCGGTAGCTTGTCTCCTTTCTGGTAAAGAATTGGCTTGGTAGTTTAGTCTGCCCTGTTCCCATGATGCACTGGGCCAGGGACAGACTGATTTGCATATAGCCATGTTCTGAGCTGGGATGGGGCAGTGAGATAAATAACGGTGATGGATCAAGCCCTGATCTTTGGACTGGGTAAGAGTGGTCTGCTCAATTCAGACACTCTGTTCATCACCACCCCCTTTTGTAAATCGATTTTGGCCACTATAGGTGTGGCAGGGTATACTCAGACATGAGTCCCTTTCTCACTGCTCCATCAGGATTCAAGCAAGCCGGGCCGAAGAGGCTGAAATGCCAGAAACCGGTCCCCGGTAGCTTGTCTCCTTTCTGGTAAAGAATTGGCTTGGTAGTTTAGTCTGCCCTGTTCCCATGATGCACTGGGCCAGGGACAGACTGATTTGCATATAGCCATGTTCTGAGCTGGGATGGGGCAGTGAGATAAATAACGGTGATGGATCAAGCCCTGATCTTTGGACTGGGTAAGAGTGGTCTGCTCAATTCAGACACTCTGTTCATCACCACCCCCTTTTGTAAATCGATTTTGGCCACTATAGGTGTGGCAGGGTATACTCAGACATGAGTCCCTTTCTCACTGCTCCATCAGGATTCAAGCAAGCCGGGCCGAAGAGGCTGAAATGCCAGAAACCGGTCCCCGGTAGCTTGTCTCCTTTCTGGTAAAGAATTGGCTTGGTAGTTTAGTCTGCCCTGTTCCCATGATGCACTGGGCCAGGGACAGACTGATTTGCATATAGCCATGTTCTGAGCTGGGATGGGGCAGTGAGATAAATAACGGTGATGGATCAAGCCCTGATCTTTGGACTGGGTAAGAGTGGTCTGCTCAATTCAGACACTCTGTTCATCACCACCCCCTTTTGTAAATCGATTTTGGCCACTATAGGTGTGGCAGGGTATACTCAGACATGAGTCCCTTTCTCACTGCTCCATCAGGATTCAAGCAAGCCGGGCCGAAGAGGCTGAAATGCCAGAAACCGGTCCCCGGTAGCTTGTCTCCTTTCTGGTAAAGAATTGGCTTGGTAGTTTAGTCTGCCCTGTTCCCATGATGCACTGGGCCAGGGACAGACTGATTTGCATATAGCCATGTTCTGAGCTGGGATGGGGCAGTGAGATAAATAACGGTGATGGATCAAGCCCTGATCTTTGGACTGGGTAAGAGTGGTCTGCTCAATTCAGACACTCTGTTCATCACCACCCCCTTTTGTAAATCGATTTTGGCCACTATAGGTGTGGCAGGGTATACTCAGACATGAGTCCCTTTCTCACTGCTCCATCAGGATTCAAGCAAGCCGGGCCGAAGAGGCTGAAATGCCAGAAACCGGTCCCCGGTAGCTTGTCTCCTTTCTGGTAAAGAATTGGCTTGGTAGTTTAGTCTGCCCTGTTCCCATGATGCACTGGGCCAGGGACAGACTGATTTGCATATAGCCATGTTCTGAGCTGGGATGGGGCAGTGAGATAAATAACGGTGATGGATCAAGCCCTGATCTTTGGACTGGGTAAGAGTGGTCTGCTCAATTCAGACACTCTGTTCATCACCACCCCCTTTTGTAAATCGATTTTGGCCACTATAGGTGTGGCAGGGTATACTCAGACATGAGTCCCTTTCTCACTGCTCCATCAGGATTCAAGCAAGCCGGGCCGAAGAGGCTGAAATGCCAGAAACCGGTCCCCGGTAGCTTGTCTCCTTTCTGGTAAAGAATTGGCTTGGTAGTTTAGTCTGCCCTGTTCCCATGATGCACTGGGCCAGGGACAGACTGATTTGCATATAGCCATGTTCTGAGCTGGGATGGGGCAGTGAGATAAATAACGGTGATGGATCAAGCCCTGATCTTTGGACTGGGTAAGAGTGGTCTGCTCAATTCAGACACTCTGTTCATCACCACCCCCTTTTGTAAATCGATTTTGGCCACTATAGGTGTGGCAGGGTATACTCAGACATGAGTCCCTTTCTCACTGCTCCATCAGGATTCAAGCAAGCCGGGCCGAAGAGGCTGAAATGCCAGAAACCGGTCCCCGGTAGCTTGTCTCCTTTCTGGTAAAGAATTGGCTTGGTAGTTTAGTCTGCCCTGTTCCCATGATGCACTGGGCCAGGGACAGACTGATTTGCATATAGCCATGTTCTGAGCTGGGATGGGGCAGTGAGATAAATAACGGTGATGGATCAAGCCCTGATCTTTGGACTGGGTAAGAGTGGTCTGCTCAATTCAGACACTCTGTTCATCACCACCCCCTTTTGTAAATCGACTAGATTAACTGCACACAGTTGCTGTGGGACAAAGAGCTGCTCATGAGCATTGCACATATGATGCAGCACTATGTCACAGGAGAGGATGAGGGTGGTGCTACACACCAAGGGATAATGCCTCCCTCATCTGATTCCTTGTACATGTCACCCTCAGTCATGGAATGTCATAGCAACATCATTTGACACTGTCAGTATAATTTAGCTGTGACAGAACATGTCCCATGCCATGCACTGTCATGTCAGTCTCCACAGCGTGTAGTCAGTGATCAGGATTCAACATTTTGTTGTCCACGTCACTCTCTCACTTCACATAGTTACGCTAGAGTATGGGCTCCCATGTTGAAGTGATCTTGTATAATAGATTTAAATAAAGAACAATGACATAGTCTCAAGGACTCACAATTTCCCATTGTTCACATTTTACAGACAACATGACGCTAGTTGAGTCACATGCCTTCCAGTTGAGAAAGGAGCGGTACCAGCATATTAAGAAGGTTGCAAAACGGTACCGGAACATGGCGTGGAAGTACCAGGAGGACCGTGCTGGCCAATGGAAATCTGTGACCAATGTGGAAACACGTGGAAAAGTCAGTGGCACCCAGGCCACCCCAGGCCCCTCTGGTGTCAGTGGTGAGTTCCAACTTGGACAGTCAATGTACCACCCCCCTACAATAACCCCACCCAAGGGGTAACCCCACCTGACCCTTCGGATCAGGTGATTCTATTTACAGTCCAGCACAGCAGGCTTATAATGGACAACAACTTGCTGCTGGCCGAGATGAGGTGGGAAATTGCAGAGCAGACAAGGCTCCTTGAGGACATTAAAAAACACCTGGGACTACCATAATGTCTGGACATGTTGTGACCCATCCCCCTCTTCTCCCTTACCCCAATGTTTGCACTTGTATTTTAGGTAGTGTTAGGTACGTTTTTTGATGTTTTTAGTGTTAGGTAGTGTAGTTTTAATATAGGTATAGTTAGTGTTAGATTTAAAGGTAGTTTTAATGTTTTTATATTGTATAGTATTTGGGGATAAGTTTCCTTTTCCTTTTGGTGGGGGTTTATGTTTTTCTTGAATAACAAAATAAATACCAAAAAATATATCTTTGTGTAGATAAATGTATAGTTAGCTTATGTATAGCTTGGATGTCTTTGTCGTGTCTGGTGATGTGCCTTAAGGGTGGGAGGGGGGGTTGATATCTTAGATATGTTTTTAGGATTAGTTAGGGTAGATAGTTTAGGTACTTTAACTCTTAATTCTAGTAAGTTTATTTTAGATTAGTAATAGTAAAGATTATAGTTAGTGTCAGATAGGTAATTTTTTAAATTTGATAATAAATGGTTAATAGTTTGGATTTCGGCTTGCACTTATGCCAGGGGTGATGTGGTGGAGTGTATATTTTTACCTTGTATGCATCTTCGACTCTCCGTTGAATGTGTAAGTGTGGTCATGACATGGTACTTAGCGGTATGGATTTTGTCAGGATACCTTAGATGTGAACACAGTAAACTTGCATGGTTAACAGGGTGGCAACTAGGATTTACGGCCTAGTCTAGGGACAGTCGTTTGGGAAGTTATACATCTTAACTGTGACTCACAGAGTTGGGCAGCACATTGTTATGCATTTACAAAACAAGGTAGGGACATGGCATTGAGAGGATATTGTAGTAGCTACTGTTATCCATCATGGAGATGGATGTATGCGCCAGGTACCACAGATTGCATCATAGCCCTTCATCTCACATGTTCCCTGTGCTGAGTCCCTCTATATTGCACAGACCTTGGCACACTTGCTGTGTCGTGCAAGTGTGTCAGATTCTTTTGAATTATATTTTCCTGTGCATGGAGGCAGAAACTCCATGCCATACAAGTAGTAATCTTTCAGGGTGTCCATTGGGAAATGCATATGGATGAACAGTAGCCCTGAGTAACAAATAAGTCATGAGTTTCAGTTTTCCAGTATTCACAACAGGCATTTAGCAGTAGTACAGTTAGATTTATGGACTAAACTTCACCTATATGCCTTTTGGGAATCACTGAATTTGTGAAGTCATGAATTTGTCACCTTTCACGTTTTTTGGGCATGCACACAGTTCTGCTGGCCCCAAAAGGTGAACTGTTGCATTGCTCCCCCTTGTGCCTGTGTCATGGCATATTGTCACAGCTGTTTCCTTTTGGCTCATAGTGATGCCACCCTTGAAATGAGAAGCCCGAACTTAGACAGACCCCATCCACCTAGAAGCAGCCACTACTAATTCATGAAATAACACTGAGTACAGACAGGACAATTAGCCTGGTGTTCACAATGAGTGGTCTAGATGTATACGGCACTTTTGAAAAATAATAACCTTGTGCACTGCCTTAGGATCAATTAAGGACTGGTTTGTTTCTTTTTGTTATGTTGTGTCATTCACATGTATTTGTATTTGTATGCTTTTGATGTCCTTGTGAAATGTTTCAAATTTTGTCACTACTGTTAAATTGAAGTTTTTTCACGCTGTATCTTTCTTCAGATACAAACGTCCCGTGCTCGCCACGCCACTGGAGTCAAGCTATCCTGGCTGAAGACAACTGATAGCCAGAAACCGGTCCTAGGATGCTTGATTCCGGTTCAGGGAAGACATGGATTGGCAGTTTGGGCTGGACTGTTCCCATGAAGCACAGGGTCAAGGCTGATTTGCATATGGCCATGTCTGAACTGGGGTGGAGTGGTGTGCCAAAAAAACGATGGATTTAGGCCCAGATCTCTGTACTGGGGTGAATGTATGACATTGTTCTGCATTCTGTCCACCAACTGTTGTTTTTGTATCTTTCTTCAAGACACAAATTAAATGTCCATTGTGTGTGTATGCAAAAAAAAAAAAGGAAATAAGAAAAGGTGGAATAAAAGCCCCATGACTACTTTGGATTTCAAGGTGGTTATTTTGTACGTAGTAATTATAAATACACGTCCAAATCACTCTCATGTTCTCACACCCTTGAAATGGTGGCACTGCTACTGACTATATGCTCAGTGCAGTGCACCATGCATCCATTGTCATATTGCCCTACCCACTCACAGTGGTCACACCATTTGAGGGTTCCAAAGTCAGCAAGTATTATTTGTCCACAGGAAGGGGCTGATTGACGCCTTACACTTTGGGATGAGTCCCTATTGCCAACTCTACTTCACTGAGGCAGACATTGTGGATCAATTAGTGGCTGGTAGGCATGTTCCCTTACATATCTTCATCAATGTGTATATGGTGTGCACCATCTTGAGATGTGAAATGCAATGTGCACATTCACAACAGGCTTCATCCAGCCTGTAGGGTGTGTGAGTAGATATGCCATGACCTTTTCTTTCAGGAATTGTAAAGGCTGATACTACGTATGGCCTGCAACAGACTTTGCCTTTTTAAAAATAACCCTATTTCCTTCATGGATGTGGGGATAAGTTGGGATATCACTAGATTGGTGTATTGAAGAAATGGGGGCACAGCTGGTCCGCATATACCCAGTCCTCTCACTGCCTATCAGGATCACAGTGAAACATTGACATTTGTATTATTTCCATGGGTGTACCTTTTGGTGGATTCATTGCTCCTACATTTTATAAGACTGCTATACTGGATTGTTCATGGACAACAGACATCTGTGTGATTGAAAGATATTTATTGACATGTCTGTTGACATAGTTGGAGACTTGACCAGTACTTGGCCATGCAATCTCCATATTACATTGATGCCCAGTAGAGGGCCAGACGGAGTCCTTTAGGGTTGACATGTCCAAAGGATGAGGAAGAGTTCAGTCAGCAGTCTGATTGCTGTATCATTGGTAAGCAAACAAATATGGCAGGCCATGTTGAGGTCCAAGGTGAGTGCCACAGAGTGTATTGGGGGACAGTGGAAAGTGATATTCGGTGGCATGATGCTCAGTCCAGAACCTAGTAGAAATTGACCAGTTGGCCTAGATGAATGCTACTGTTTCCTTCTTTGCAACAAGGGATATTAATCCTCATCTTCGGCCTCTGATGTGTCATGTGCCTCACATGTGGGTGGTGGTAGATTGGCTCCAGCACTGTGAGGTACACATCAGGGGGCTGAGATGTGGATACAGAAGCAGCAGCAGTAGCATTCATGTAAATGTAAATGTAAATGTAAATGTAAATGTAAATGTAAATTCATCTGTGCCAGACTTTGCTGCAGCAATGCAGTGTTGATGATCTGCAGGTCATGGAAGATTCCAGCTACATCTCACTGGTGTGCAGTCGTGGTAGTCATTTGTTCCACCTGCATCCACTCCATGTTCTCCATTATCCTCCTCATGCGGCCCAACTCCTGGCAGCCATCGCTGGAGCCACTCTGATGGGACAGTTGTTCCAGTCTCTGAGTCATGCCTCCAGCGATGTCAGCCAAGGAGTGTTGGAGAGCATTGAGCGGACTTTGGGTGTCTGTGATGTTTTGTATGTGGTCCTGGATGGAACTCAGACACCCACAAACAGAATCAAGTTTGGCCGCCAGGCTGTCAAACTCCACCAGCACCTGATGGGCCATCTCCTGCTGAACCTCTAACACACGGTGTTGGAATCCAAGATTTGGGTCCGGGAGGTCCTGTGAGACAGCTGTGGTGGGAGGTACTTGCTGCTATGTGGTTTGTGAAGGGGGTGGGGTATGCCCAGCTCCTGGAGGTGGGGTGCTGATGGAGTCTAGCAGCTGTTGGAGAGTGTCCATGTTGATGGTGGAGACTTCCTCCTCTTCATCAGTGAAGAATGGGACAGGCTGCTGTTCAGGAGGTGATGTTTATCCCTCTGCAATGTTAAGGGGATTAACTTTTTGACTATGTGTTTCATGGATGATCATGCATTGGATGAGTTTACAAGCAGATTGCATGACGAACTACAGTGTGACTGTTTGGGAGGGGTATGAGGATGTACTTGTCATGTCACAATTTACAGCTATGACTAATATGATTGGGCAGGTCATACACACAGGTAGCCCTAGTTGTGTCCGGTGTTCAGTTGTGAAGGTGATGCAGTTTGTCCCCAAATTGTAATCAAAGTGGTTGTTCTCCAATTTGTATAAGTGTGTGCTGCATTGTGGGATACTCGCCCATGCAGCTTTTGTTTTTCTGCCCCTTATCCCTTTCAGGCAGTGGGCCTACACTTCTGTGCATTTCCAATGCTCAGTGTTGCAAGCTGGGCTAAATATGTGTCATGGTCAGAGTTGTGGCACTTGTGCCTTGTTTTAAAGTAGAGGTCTTGGTTAGGTCAGGGGTTGTATGTACACATGGATGTGTCAGAGTTTGACCTGCTCCTTTAAGGATGTGGGCCACACTTAGCTACCTCTGTGACATGGCCTGTACCATGTGGAGATTTTTGGGGTGCAGGATTGGTATTCATCATGCACTGTCACTTGCATTGTCATTGTGGCTCACGGTCCTGCACCTTTTTTGTGTACTGCACACGTGCATTGGTTAATTGCAAGATTAGTAATGTGTGAGGTGTGCCCCCTTTAGGTGCATTGGCTACTAAGGCCTACTTGCTGTTTCAATGTGTGCTGCCCTATGCTGTATACATGTGTATCCAGGTAGCTTTGTCTATTGTGTGCATTGCTTACTGTCCTCCTGTTGGCTTAACTGTTGTGAGTATGGTGCTGCGTGAGTTTCTATTGTTGTTGCTGGCTGGACAGAGAGTGTCAACACCAATAGCCCTCTACGTTGACCCCATGTGTGAAGTGTAAGTGGCCTGGGATTAGATGGATGTTGAATTCCATGAATATTTGTGGTGATCAGGCCTTGTCACCACCACCCTGCCAACAGAAGCAAATGGCAGGGTTAATGGGCTTGTGTATGTGCCACGCAAATGGTCACATGGATGATAGATGCTTTCCTGGTTACGGATATTCAGTGCATGGATTTGCATGTGGCTGATAACAGCCATGACTGCATATTTGGTCACTGACACAGTTGAATTCACAAACAGCTAGTTTACATGCACATAATGGTGTAATGGGCAACTGACACCAGGACTGATGTGGAATGGTGTTTTCTTTATAGCAGTTGGGTACACTTGGGAGTGGAGGTGTGCAATTCTACCTAAGGGGTGTGTATGCCATTTTTCTACTTGTCTACATTTGTTGCTACTTTGCTATCCTTGCTTGTTGTCATGCTTTAGTTGTCGTATTTCTTTACAGGGACATTGTAGTTCTGTGTGCCTGGCACACAGACAAGTCATGCAGTACAAATTTGGTTAACACATTCCTCATATGCATTGTCCCCACCCTGTGGTGTTGTAGGCGTAGCCACCCTGCTCATTGTATTACATAACCTTTTGAGTGAAGTCTGCTATTTGGGTGCATTGTGGGACATGCACATTTGAGCCACTTGACTGCATGAGCAGTTGTTGCGACATTGCGGAGCATATTCCCAGGCCCCTATTGCCACCACAACACCACAATGTAATTTTCTGTCACGTTGTGGTGGCGATATTGGCTTCACAGTTTTAAGCCACTTAACGTGGCTTAACGCTGCCTTGTGAATAGGCCCCCTTTCACACTGTTTTTAGCGTGAAAGGGGCGTGCAATGAGTGTTTTGGTGGGCGTTCCCCCACAACACACATTGATATTTACACTGCCTCCTATTCACACGGGCAGCCTAAATAGGAGACAAGACAACCCATAAGAACAGTTAATCCCTTGTCTCAAGTAGGCAATCAGAGGAGAGCTGCTTAATTTCCCCTTGTTTTTGCATTAAGGCAGCACACATGGAAAAAGCTAAATGCCATGGTTTGTTTATGTATATGAAGGGACAGCTTCCTGTATATAAACAAACCTTTTTTTTTAAATGACGTTTTGTAACTTGCATGAAGCAGCACAAATGTAAGTTAGTAAATGGCATTTAAGGTTTGTTTATATGCAGGAAGGGACACCTTCCTGTACATAAAGGAAACCTTCCTGCTTGAAGACACCCTTTCACTCTGGTGGAAGGGTGCCTGCATTGGCACTAAGTTGTGAGACTTAGCGCCATCGCAGGTGGAAAAGCAAGGCTGCACCATGAACTTGTGGATATGGTGTAGTATTGCTTTTCCAAGGTGATGGAGAGAGGTGTTAAGCCAAGAAGGCTAACGCCTCTCTCCGCCTCTTCCTTGTGAATATGACCCTGCATGTGTTTCTGGTATTCAGACTCACTAGATGGTTTCTTACTTGGTGTACACAAAGTGACAGCTCGCAGTGGGAGCTCTGCAGGGCAGTGGTGCGGGGTGCTGGTGCAGGGCAGGTGAGGGGTATGATAGGGATAGTGGAGTTGGAGACACGACGTGCTTAAGTTAGGTAAGTAATTAATGAATCCTACTATTTAACTTGCACTTGCTGCTATGCCGAGTTAGCTATGCAGTGAGCACAAGGTAATTGGTTGGATTTATTTTTTACTTACCTAACTCCAGCACGTCGTATCTCCAAATCCACTACACCCATTTTGCCCCCAACCAGTACAACTGCCATGAACCATTGCCTCACAGGGCTCACGCTGCAAGCCATAAATGTGTACACAGGACTGCATCTCATGTACATGCAGGGGAACACATTTACTGGAGATGTGGCAGGATGACATCACACATTTTCAAATTGTTTGCACAGGGCCCCATCTCTCTGATACTTGACATGTGGATGCACAGTGTGTGTGACTGATCATGTGCATGAGAGCAATTGGGCCCATTTCTCCCCATCCCCCCAGTCCCTGGTTGGTACTCACCCTGCTGCTGATGTGTCTGGTCGTGTTGAGTAGTATCCTGTCCCGCAACTCCTACCACTGTCTCCTCACTGGTGACTTGGGACACCTGTTCCTCCAACGGACCTAGCTCCTCCTGTCTGCATTGCTGCTTTCAGGTTGGTTGCAAGTTTCTGCTTGGTCTTGAGCTTAGCATCATGCCAGCGCTCCCTTTAGACGCTCACTGTCCTCCTCACCTCTCCTACAGCATTCACCTTGGCCACGATGGCCTGCCATATTGATTTGTTGGTTGCCAATGTAACAGTGGAGCTGACAAAATGTTGTTGTTGGTGTTCTATCACCTCCGCAACCAGGACCTGGTTTTCCTGCTGACAGAGCCGCGTCTTGCTCTTCCTCTTCTCCTTCTCCTTGGCCTTCCCCTGGGTCTCTGGCTGGTCCTCCTGGGTGTTTGCGGGGTTGTTGTTGGCCTATGTGCTGGGCCAGGCTCCTTCATGGTTCTTCTCATATGTTTCCTTATTCTATTTTTTTTGTGTTTGGGCTGCATAGTGGGTGTTTTATAGTGGCTTTGCGCGCTGAAAGTGAAAAAAAACGTGCGTTGATGCTGATTAGTGTGCCGTTCCTGGTTGCTAATTGGCCCATCGCCACTTTTTTCACATTATATGACGACTTTTATCGATGTGAGGCTAATCTTACTGCTGGATATTTGACCAGGTAGTGAAAATTATTGCCTGTTAGCAGCGTGTTGTGAAGTTTACGCTGAATATTGAGAATATCCCACTGAATTTGGATGATGGTTTGTGTGATGCACCAGTTTCTATTGGTTCGCCAATAATGGTAGCTGTGAATATGAAAACGAGCTTGGTGTGTCGAAAGAGTTCGAGAAAACCAATAGCTGTCAAAGCCAAAAGCTTAGATTTGGTAGAGCCTTTACCAAACCATGGACATTTGATGATTAAATTATCAAAGTTTAGTCCATTGTAGTTGCCATATTGTGTATATTAATAAAATATGAAACAAATGCTATTTTTCTTTGTACAGGGTTGTTTCCTATGTTGTGTGGTATTACTTTGCTCATTTAAGCACATTTTAATTCATTAGGATGCTGGGCACTCATACCATTTTAAATGTTTTCTGTATTTTCGAATTTATGAGAGGAAGATGTGTTCTAATGATGTAATGTACTTTGCATCACAAGCCTGCGGTTTAGACCTAGTGGTGTAATCCAATGGCATTGGTCCAATGCATCACCCCACCCTAAAATTCCCCAGGTGACAGTTCAACTGTGGAAGTTGGGGAGTTGTAATTAGATGGTGAGGGAGCAGTATCTGTCTAGGGCGGTAAGAAATAAACTTACCTCGAACCTACTTAGTGCTTGCAGTCATTACTACAATCAGCATACCTCAGTACCCTAAAATCAACGTAGATATCTCCCTTTATGCCCTTCTTTGTGCTCAATAGGGCCGAACATTAAACTACAGGCTTGTAGCGATAATCACAATACTAGTATGTCAAACAGAATGTCTCAACAGAGCATGTATACTGCCTTTTGATTTCTTTTCTGTCTGTTGTCTGGTTTTGGATAAGGGTTTCCTGCAGGAAAGCCCCTCAAAAATGAAACAATTGAGCTGTCATCATGTGGGCTTGGTACAAATAACACAGTTGTCAGGCAGGACGCTTCTGCCAGATCTGTACAGAAAAGATTGGAAGATGCATGCAGGTGGGAGACCTCAATAATCTTTCCAGGGGTTGAGCTGTTCACTACTCTTGAAACCAACTGCAGAACAATAATACTTCTTCTCTGACAAGTAGTCCAACTGGACGATGGTTGCCTATAAAACTCTTGAATTTTCTCCTGTAAGCAACATTCTACCACCACTGTTTACATGGCCCTTGGATCAAAGTTACACAAAATGGCATCATAGAGATACTTGCTTGGATGTTCTCCACATTTATGACCTCGTGCACATAATCTAGCACACCATTTTATAACTTCACACATGAAAAGAGACTGCTACTTTATACCTGTATTTGTACCTATGACGTTCATGTTTGACCCTTCCACCAGCTGCGGCTCCTGTATAAGGGGGCCGGGGCTGTACCCCCACTCCTTTTAAGGCTCGTAACCAGCTGCGGTCCATGCTGGTAACAACGATGGAGCAGTGGGCCGTGTAAAGGGGTGTTTCGAGGGACCTTGCAGAGGGGAACATTTTCCCTCTGGTTCTTATTTATATAAGCACCAGTAAAATGAAGATCAGAAAAGTAGGAATTGTTTGGCACTTTTAGGAGGCTTCTGCGCCTGTGTGAACAAGTGCCTGATTGAGCACTGCTAGGGATTACCCATGCACAGCCCTTGTATTTCCTCACAGCACTGTGACACCAGTCTTAATTCTCCACCTTCCCCAGAGCGCCGCTTAAAAGCAGGTTCCGGCGTTTTACTTCCAAGCCTGGGCTGCACAAGTCTTACTGCTACTCAGCAGTAGTAACTCCACCCATTACCATCTCCCCACGGGGTGAGGTGTGGCCCTTCAGCTGCACTGGTCACACCCATCCTTGACGCGATGGGAAAGGGTGGATTTGGGAAGCATGCACAACACGCCACAGACAAACATATTTCGTCGGTCTGTGGTATCAGATGACCTTTAATTTAGTGTATTTCAAATCCGAAAATGAGCCGCTTTTATAATCAGTAAAGCACACACATGAATCCTAAATTCGTTTTGTGCTTTGGTGATGTGATCCTTTCCAGCGACATGACCAGCTCAGCAGCTGCCT
Organism: Lissotriton vulgaris; assembly: GCF_964263255.1. Lineage (NCBI taxonomy): Eukaryota > Metazoa > Chordata > Amphibia > Caudata > Salamandridae > Lissotriton > Lissotriton vulgaris. The sequence goes on from NC_141693.1 coordinate 1,390,182,144, forward strand.
CTAAAAGAAGAAGTCAAGTCTGTTCCCTCTCATCTCTTTCCATTTCTAACTGCTGCTCTCTCTCCTCTGTAGCAACAATGGGTTCAAAGCTAAACTCTTTACTGCCAAAACTACATGTGGTTGTTTTTATCTCCAGTGCAGTTTATATGTGCTTATTGTTGGGACATGTAAATGGAATCTGCAGGCAGAAAAAAAACAGCAATGGGAAAGCCACTAAGCGTACCTCGTTAATCAATGAGTGGTGTGTTTCGCGTGTGTGAGTAAAGGGTTGAGTTATTAAATGTGGAGGGTTGACTGAGTGTCTAGGGAAAATCGAATGACTGGTTACATGAATTGGGTGAATGATAGTGGGCAGCTTAATTTGCATGGGTGAAAACTAGTGGGTAGGTTATTGATGTAACATAGGTGAAAGTGAATGAATTGTTGAATGTGTATAGGTTAGTGTGCATGGTGTGTTGGTGTTAGTGAATGATCTTGAGTAATTGAATACTTAACTGAGCGGATGACTAGGCATGTTAGGGTGGGAAGATGAAAGTTCATTAAAACACCATGAAGTCACTGAAAAACAACCTACTGCCTACAACAATATATTTTAATAAATGAAAGTACAACAGTGAATGGGTGAGGCAGTGTGAATTACGTGAATGGGTTGTATGGTAGATGACAATGCTTGATGGGAGTTATTAAAACGAATCCAATTTCCAAACATAAATTAAATGTAGATTTATTGTCAGCATGGCAAAGTAGGTCTATACATGTACAGCTCCAGATGCAACTGGGCAACAGAAAAGAATCATGTGGAAAAACAGAATATGGAATGTAATAAGAAAATAAACATGGTGCATGCCAAGGTTGGCAAGGAGCAAGGTGATGTAATAAAGATTCACGGCAGGGCAGGAAAGAAGGAATGTACAAGCATTAAGAAGAATGTAACACATCCCCCGCATTAATAAACAAACCCAAAAACAAGAAGAACACGTGACTATACAAAATCATTAAACTTTTTAGGCAATTGTCTCATGTGGTCCGAAAATTTGACTCCAGAAGCAACAGTTTCATTATTTTGTTCTTCACATACATTTGTGGTGGAATGGTTTACTTTCCCAGAAACGTTAAACTGAGAAACACCCTTAAGTGGACATTTAGCGAATCTTTTAACATTCCAAACTTTTCCGTCCTGGGTAATGACACTATTGCTAAAAACTTTCTTGATCTGGATGACTTTACCAAATCTGTTGGAACATTTATTTACTAAACCTGGTTTAAAAATCCTGACCCAGTGACCAATCTGAAATATGTGTGCCCTACTATTCCATTTGTCATAATACCATTCTGCAGTTTTGTTTTGTTTCATTTCAACTTTTTTTGCTGTATCATGCACACATTCTTTATCAGTAAACTTAGTTTGACATTTGTTTGTGAACCACCATTGACACACACTGGTCGCCGGGTCTCTCCCTTTGAGGAGTTTAAAAGGACTGACTTCCATCGCGGAATGAGGTGTGATGCAATAAAACCACAATGGTTCTCTTAAAGCACTCATCCAACCAGAACCCAATTCATAGGAATCTCATATTGACTATGAAGGTGCATGCACCCCTGACAAATTCACCTCAATAGATAGTCTAGATATTATCTGAAGTGTCAATGGTTCTCATTGGAACTTGATGGAAAAACTAATCACAAGACACAAGAAAAGGCAATATTTCTCTAACTTAGTGGAGGTGCAAGCACTCTTAAAAAATTAGCTAGGGAAATATAAAGGCTGCCTACATCAGAATGAGTTTGCCTGTGCAACTGAAGCCCTACTGCAACTAACTCACCACAAGATTTAATCTTGATGGACAGAAAATCAGGAGCTCCCTAAAAAAAATTTCCCCCTCTCAATTTCTAGGAGTAATTTAGAATGTTTCTTTTTATGTAAAATAACACAAGTCTATGAGTTCACATTTTTTGTTCTGTAATCCAACACACCTGTACATTTTAAATTCGTAATACATCATAGTCATCCTGTAAAGTTTCTAGACTTCCTGTGCTGTCAGAAGCTGAGGTTGCAGACACAATTTATGTGTTGAAATCGAGAATGTCTGATTACCTATGCATGTCTTACTCCTAATAAGTCTGGCAACATGCACAGCAGCATTCCTCACTAACATTAAAACTTCTCAAGCTAGAAGGCTTTGTCAGCCACTTTGGAAAAGGAGAATGATCACTCCACTGACCACGTTTTAAACGCTGGAAAATCACTGTTGTTGCAGCCAAACCTGCACTACAATTCAGTTTAAGATTTTATGCATTGCCCATAGCCTTTCTTTAGGCCAGAGGTACTGTTTCTTGAAAATAATACCATCCTATGTCCCTTGTAGACTATTGAGATCCAGGAATAAACTCCTCCAAACCACACTTTTCAACCATGAAGGTTGTGGCAGTAGGGCCTTCAAGTTCAGGAACAACTTTGCATTCCACTTACGGGAACGAAATACACCAATCATCTTAGTTTCCAGGCAGCACTAAAACATACATCTTCAGAACTCTGTGATCAATGAGAGCTGAAGCTCTGTGCTCCATCCCTATCAGGATTTAGACTTTATTTTTGGTGCCTTAGCGCCAAGAAAGCTTTTGTGTATGCATAATGATAACTGCCCAGTAAATCAATCAAACAGGAGAAGGGTTAGAAACAGTGAAAAATAAAATGTGAGAGAAGATTGAAACAAGATGCTATATAAAGGAAGAAAGATTACAGGGACACTGCAGGGACAATGGGAATGAAGATGGAAACAAGGACAAGTTAGGACATCCAGCGCTAGAGATAAAAGTTAACATGGTGTGGGAGACAGACAAACAGATACAGGACCAAGGAGACAAGTGCAGGAAAGAAAGACAGAGCGAAAGTAAGAAATGTAGATGTGGCATCTTACCTAAAGTTGCCTACCTTATCATGCAGTTGTTCATTTGCCACATCCAGGGTGGCTTATGCTTTAGTCATCTGACTTAACTTCACTGCCTGTGTCCTGGGGCATCTCCAATTAAAGCAGCTTCCACATGCATGTTGGTCAATTTTTACATGATACATGCCTTCTTTTCCTTCCACCTTTGCCTGCTCTCTCAAACATTGTGGACCTTAGTAGGACCTGCGCAGCTCTACGGCAAAAGAAAAGGGCATGAATGCGAAGTATCTATTAGATAAGGCACATTCTTGTTATTTTCTCCGGCATCGACGCACAATGGGCTGCCATGCGACAGTGCAAGCACCTATGAAACGCGGTGCAAGGGTGCCTGCATTGTGGGGATGATTATTTTTGAGCAGGAAATGAAACCTTCCAACACAAAAACAATCACAAGAGGCTTTTTCTCTTTCGATGTGTGCTGAAGAATGCAGCTCCCATAGAAAGAGGAAAAACAAGGAGAAATAAAGATATTTCTCCACGTTGTGCCTCCCTTTCTACTCCTCCCCTGGGAGGCATAAGATTTTGGCGCTGCCTCAAATTTACGATTTCTCATAAATCTGGGGCAGTATCAAAAAGCCATGGATGTTGCTGGCAAAGCCCCAGCAACACCCATGGAAAACCCCTTTCACACAGTTTTCTGCGTGAAAGGGGCACATATTTATAAGGCCAAAAAATGACACGTAACGTGGCTGTACTTTCCCTTATAAATATGCCAGTGGCATATTGCGCCACAGGAACATCAAAAATGTGACGATTCAGCGGCGCAAAAGTGCCGGTAGGTATGAGGCCCTGCGTTTCTCCACCTCATCTAACTCACCAGGCCAGTGCATGCTCCTGGGTAACCTGTCTGATAGTTGGCCTTAAAAGAAAGGGTGCTCTTCATAGTATTTACATGCATGTCATGCTGAGCTCATCAAACAATGTGTCTGCTTTGAAATAGTGGGTTCACTATTAGCCTCCGTGTATTTTTCTGCATGCCTTAATTCTCACTGAGCATGCATATAATCTCAAATCTATGGCCATGAATGACAGCAGACCGCCATACATATTGATTTTGAAGGGTAGACATTGCAGATACATGTCTTTGATTGGAATAGTTTCAGTAATTTCAAATAGTTTATTTATGAATTTCTGTATATCGCAAATGTACACACTGTTATAGGCAATACATTCCTTTTATAAGACTGGCATTAGCCATAACCATTTTTGGCAATCTTTTTAAACAAAAATATAGTTACTAAATGAAGCTTTCAGTCAGTTCTCTTCCTCTGTTTATCTGTTCAGTTATCATTCACATTTTGCTTGTGCCTAACCAAACTTATATTATGGCCAGTGGGTTAGCTTACTTAAGACATTTGTTCCTTTTGCTGAGTGACCACATTGTGCGGAAACACAGTCAGTATCATCACTCAAGAAGAAAATAGTCAGGAAATGTGCTTGATAGGCTGTTTGGGCTTTATCAAAATATAAATAGTTCACTTATTTTAACATTTCTGATTGCCCAGCAGAGCCACAGACACTGTGACCAGGTCCTCACAACCACTTGCAGTGTGTTGCATCCCAAACACACTGTTTACGGCAGCCACATTTGTTAATGGGCTGTTAACCCTTTCCAGAATGGCCGCACCTGCAAGAATCTTCAAATGAGCTTTTACCCTCTTGCAGCAAATACTGGGCCCAGTTTTTTTTTCAATGTTTTTATTAGTTCTCACAGTCATAGATCACATACATATGTAAACAGTAGTTTGGCATGTTCTAAGTTACAGAGAAGTCATCAGGGAAAGGTATCAGTTACATTCAGGGTGCATCAAAGTCAAAGTCAAAGTCAAAGTCAAAAAGGTTTTATTTGTACTGGTACTCAACCGAGGACCACAAATATATCTCAACATATACATAATTAAAAAGTTAATCAATTTCTCAATACAAGGATAAAAACAGTTTCAAAAATTTGTACAGGTTATAACATATGAATTTGTTCGGGGGTTGTTTACACAGACTAATAAGGTCTCTCACCGACAAAATTCTACTGGAGCGATAAATGGGCTCAAGAAATCTTGTGCGGGCTAACGTTACGTTCTGGTTCGGGCATATTAATAATAAGTGCTCCAGAGTCTGGTCGCCGCCTGCGCACAAAGTACATAAAGGTGATCCTCCCGGAAGCCATCTTGAAGTGTATGAGAGTACTGGAAGGATACCCAGTCGGAGCATGGCAATTGTTCTCCTTGCACCGTGGGTCAAGGTTAATCCGATGTAAGACCGGCTTTGTTTGTATTCTAATGTGTCAACAAAAGGTTTATAGGTGAGTAGTTTATCACAGTGTTTGGAGTCCATCTCGAAACTTATTTTTGGGGTGAAGCATTTTAAAAACAGTTTTAATTGTGCTGGTGACCAGGATAGCAACATTTCAGTGTCAATATTAGCAATACGGAATGCCTCGGTCATATTTTCTTGGAAAATCTGCTTTTTCATATCAGACTCAAAGGTTTCTTTTTTCAGCAGTGACCTTAGTGAATTCTCTTTTGCGTGCAGTAGTTGGTATGCCCACCTAATAACATTTGCGATAGCTACAGCGTATGAACTAGTAACAGATAATTCCAGTCTTAGTGCTTGGACTGGGACTGCGTCTGATAGTTTCAAAATTTTCCTCAATACCTTTCCCTCTTTGCGGTCCATAAAAACCCATTGTTTAATAGGTATGTACTCCGTAGCGTAAGATAATACAGGTGGTATTTTTGATTTATAGACATTTATTAGAGAGGAGAAATGTCTATTTCCTGTTGCGCTATAGAGTTTCTGGAGGGCTGCAGTGTGTATATCAGTTTTCCTTTGAAGATTATTTATCTGCTTTGCGTTGGTAAGATTTTTAGAGAGGGTCCTGCCAAGGTAGGGATAATCCGACACCTCTTCTAGTTTTTCTCCTCCTAAGTTCCAAAGGTATCTTGCGCTTTGTTTCCTCCCAGAGAAAGCAAGCACTTTTGTTTTTTTGATATTTGGAACTAAAAAATTCTCTTTGGAGTAGTTGTACAGCAGATCCAGAGATGCTTGTAATCCAAAGGGGGTGAGGTCCAATAATACGATGTCGTCCGCGTATAGCAATGCATTAATTTTTTGATTTGCTATTGTCGGTGGTAGGTTGGAACCTGATTGGAGAAAATTACACAGGTCACTTAGGTAGAGCGAAAAAAGGATTGGGGCTAAAAGGCACCCTTGCTTTAGTCCATTTTCAGTTTTGATTTTTTCTGTATACCCTTTTTCTCCTCCCAATTGAACTTTGCACCAAGTGTCGGTGTGCAGGCTTACAATTGATTGTAGCAACTGTTCCTGTATACCAAGCTTCTTCAATTTCCTCCACAGCGTTGGTCGATCTACACGATCGAATGCTGTGGAGTAGTCTATAAAGGCGGCATAGACAACCTGGCTTTTTTGAGTTACGTATTTATCGAGGATGACCTGGATAACTGCGATGTTGTCTGTTGCCGCGTGGTTGGGTCTAAATCCTGCTTGGAACATAGGGATCAGGCCAGATGAGAAAGCCCATTCTTTCAAACGATGAAGAATTTCAGCAGTGAATACTTTGCCCACAGCGTCTATAAGTGCAATTTGGCGATAATTGCAAGCGTTGGTTTTGCTACCCTTTTTGTGGATGGGGATGACGATACTTCCCTGCCAAGATTTTGGCACCTGACCAGTGTCTAAAATATAGTTGAATAGGGGAAATAGCAGTCCGCTCCATTCCTTGGGGGCAATTTGCAATGCTTTAATAGGGATCTGGTCAGGGCCAGAAGCACCCGTGGTTCGTGCCTTGCGAATGATTAGTTCAACTGATGATGCTGTTGTTTTGTTTATAGGACTTCTTTCCTTTCCTTTGTAATTATCTTCACAACTTTCAGATAGTGTAGTTGGATTTAACTTATAAAGGTCTAACAGAAAGGCTTCCCAGTCTTTTGGAGGGACCGGAATTGGCTGTAAGTTCTTTTTTGTTTCCAGAGAGTTTTCCTATTAAGAACCAATATTTGCGTTGGTTTTTATTTTTCGCTGCGATCTGGATGTCGGCCCAGTTACGATCCTGTAGAGTTTTTTTATTTCTTTGGCTTTCGCGTCTCAGTTGATTTTTTAGTCTATTTATTTCTTTTTTTAAGATTGGTGTCGGACTCATGAATTGAGCGCGTATATATTTATTTAATTGTTTCTTTATTTCAGTGTTCTTAAAAGAGTGCCTTTTGTTATCATCATTCATCTTTCCAGTTCCAACTACATCCTTTGTTATCATATTTAAAATAAGGTTTCTGAAGTCTTTTATGATATTTTCAAAATTTTCAATAGGATTTTCAGAAAATATTTTCGTTAAAATTAGGGAATGGTCAATCTGAGATGTAATTTTATCGATGGTCGAGGAATTCCAATAAATACGTCTTTTTTCACTGTTTATCACTGTATTGCTTTTGTGGTAATTGATGTGGCTAGTTGCAGAGGATTTTGGAAGCCAGTCAGTGGTCAAAAGCATTAGAGCATGGTCGCTTTCATGACCAAACTGATTAAGCAAGTGTGTTACAGAATCTAGCAAGTCCACGCTGCTGATTATGTAGTCAATAATGGAAGGAGACCCATTGCCTCGCCTAGTGTAGTTCGCAGGAATGTCCCCTTCCGTAGTGCCATTCACTATTACACCGTTAAGTCTTGTTAGTGTTGACAGTAATAAATTCCCTCTTTTATCAGTAAATATACCATCTGGAAATTGTGGAATTGTGATTTCCCTGCCTTCTTCGATCAGTTGTTTTGCCCAAGTATTTATGGCTGTGTTCGAGATTTTGCTGTTAAAGTCGCCAACAATTAAGAAGGATGAGTGAGGATGATTTTCGGTTATAGACTCTATTTTTTCCATGATGTTAAGGAATATTATGTCGTGTTTTTTGCCCGGTGGTGCATAGACATTGAAGAGGAGAATTGTGTTGGAGTGGGCCGTACTGTGTTTTATAGTGGAGATTTTGGTACACTGTAGATTTTCTAGGTTAGTTTCCACTATTTCCTGTGCCCAGAGAAATTCTTCTCTCAGTAGGGTGGCTAGACCACCTTTAGCATGGCCTCTGTAAGAGATTGTAGCCGGAATTTCATACACAAAATAATTTTTGCAGGTGATAGATTCGACTGCCCATGTTTCTTGTAAAAATAGGATATCCGGATGACTTCCCAAGGCAGTGGACAGTTTGTTCTTTATCCCACCTGCGATATTCCAGGAAGTTATTTTTGTGCCAATGCTAAACAAAATGTTGGTTGGTAATTTTGATTTTGTTGCTGTTCAGGGTTTCAGACACCCAAGCCCAAGATTTAATGTTATTGTCATTTCAGGGTGCATTCAAATGTTGCTTTCCAGTATGTTGCAGTTCCATTTCTATTGATGGGGAAACACATAGGTCACCTTGGTAAGCGTTCCATTTAGCCCACTTCTTGTCCCATTTCTTAGGACACCCTCTCGCTTTAAAGACCTCTTTTTCTGCTATCATGCATTAGTTGTATTCTCCGACCCACGCTCTGAGTGAAGGTCTGCCCACCACCCCCCACCTCCTTGCTATCTCACATTTACCTAGGGTGTAGCCCAGTGTTGTAAATTCTTGTTCTACGTCTGTTAAGTCAGTCTGTTTCCACACATTTATCAGCCCCAGCCTAGGCGTAATGGTGAGTTCCTTCCCCAGGGCTTCCAGTATATGACCTGTGGCTCCCTCCCACAGAGGTCTCACACCTAGGCAGTCCCATATCATGTGATAAAATGTTGCATCCTGCTTGCAGCCCCGAAGGTAGAGTGGACTCGTCCTGGAGCCTATCCTCGCTAGGGTAGTTCCAGTCAAAAAAGATCTATGTAAAATTTTGAGTTGAACAAGTCGGTAACGAAGGGTTATGGCTTCCTCCCAGGGGGACATCAATAGTTTCTTGTATGTTAACAATATAGCCTTGGTGAGTAACGGTCCGTCATGAAGCCTGTCCTCCAGGGAGAAGGAATCTGGAATGTCTGTCATGTCAGGGAGAGCAGCGGCGAAGGCGTGTCTGATTTGTAAGTATCTAAACACTTCCCACAGGGGCCAAGTCATATGTCTTTTGGAAATCCCCGAATTTAAGAAGAGCACCCTTCTTCACCAAGTCCCCGAAAGTAGAGACTCCAATAATATCCCATTTGTTGAATCTGGGATGGTGTCCCAAAAGTCCTAGTCATTGGGTAAACCACAGTGGTGTAGCCTTGGTGACGATCTTTGCCCAGACTAAACAAGAGTTTCCCTGGTGCCATATTGCCACTGTGTGGGCTGTGGAAACAAAAAACTGCCCTTTCCGAGTCTTAGAGTACAATGCCCGGAGGTATCCTACTCTTCCTGTTTGGTACTTATCCAACATGCACGCTGGATCCACCGACGACCGGTAAATACAATGATTCACCACCATAAGCTGCAATGCTCAATAATAAAGTCGGATGTCTGGGAGGGCAATGCCTCCATCATACCGCCCCTTGGTCAGCTTGTTTGTGGTTATACGAGGGGATCCACCATCCCATAGTAACGTCCAGATTTCACTCTCCACCCCTGAGAAATACATGTTGGGGACCCTGTGAGGACAGTTTTGAAGGATATAGAGGAACCTGGGGCCATTTTCAATCAATTGTATTTCTTAATACTATTGTCTCTTCTTCGTGACACTCACTTGATTCTCCAATGGATCTTGTTTTGAATATCCAATGAGGATCAGGAACTAGATACTTGATTCACAAATGTGTACTTGAAATTATGTATATGACTCTGAATACCAGACTCTATAAGTAAAGAATTATTACCGCTAGTCTGAACCTTCTGAAGAAATTTAGCCGGATTAAAATCAGGCAAACCAATAATTCTGTTAAGGCAATGTAAAACAATAACATTAGTACCTGACATTTCTCTATGCTGATCTTAAGGAGACCAGTCATGATGAAACAGAGTCTATGGTTTAGTTAAAGGTAAATTTATCAAAGATATTCAAAAAGGGCAATACATAATTATTAAACATTTACAATCTAAAGAGTTCAGGGCAGTCTAATTAGTTTGGGCTGGCCATAACATGGAAAGCAGCTTTGGAAATTTCAGCAGGGCATGAGCCATGACAGCTCATGGATAGTACCCCATCAAGAAAGATTGGCATGCACAGCATATGTGTAAGCTGGGAAAGAGCGAGTAGAGTCTGCAAAGGTTCATAAAAAGCAGTCCCTGGAGTCTGCCACAGAGACAGCCAGAACGAATAAGTTCCATCCATCCATCAATCCAAAGTATAATATAATTTTCCAGTTCCAGGGTGACTTCTCCTAGGTCACCTCATTTTGTCAGACGACTCAATCCATTGATTAGGTTGTATGAAATAATTGGCATAGGGCATAAAGGAAGAAATATATTATAGCAAAAGGTGGTACTGATCATGTAAGTTGTCAGATCATTCGTTAAACGTAAATTTCCAAACAATGATCCTTTAGCAACAGTCACATGAGTGAGTTCAAGGGAACAGTTTCACATAGCAGATGTTCCCAAAGTATCAACTTTTGTTGCAATGGTCCTTGTAAGTGATTTAGAACTCTTCTAGTAGGACACAGTTTCGCTTGACATTTAAAGTTTAGGAAAACTTCTCACAAGCATAAGACAAAGCAAAGTAGGGAAAATTGCAGCCCTATAACAAAGTTCAAAGCAAAGTGGGAAAAAATGCAGCCCTATAGTAAAGTTAATTTATTATATTCAGATTATAAAGTATTGGAAATATACATTATATAGGGGGAAATCAATATTTCAAAAATTCTTTCAACTTATGTGCTCTAAGAACATGTCACTTGTTGGATTTCAAAGATCATACTTCATTACTGCATTTTCAAAATACTAACACACAATTATTTCAAATCATAAAATACAAATATTGTTTCAAATGTTTTACATTAGTGCATATATGAAGATTAGAATTTGATGGTTTCAGGACATTTGCATTAAATATGGCTATGCATCATTGGTTTTCTTTTCTCATTCAGTGCACAACTTCACATATGCAAAGGATGAAATTCAGAATGCAACCCTTCAATATAAAGCGTAACATTTTCTAGATTATATTTGATTTCACAAATGTTTCACACACATTACTATTTAAATATGGATGATTAGAATTTCATAACGTATGAGTACGTCACTTTAACTTTTTAATAAACATTGCAATAACCTGTTGAAGCTGGTTAAAATAATATGAACCTATACTATTCAAATTACTATTGTATCATCCATCCTACAATTATCTGCATGCTTTTACGATACAGTAACTAAGTCCTCTTTCATTCATTTCTCATGTTTCTTTAACGTGTGTTTAGTGCACATCTAGTCATAGGTTACTGAGAACATCTCTCTATCGGTTTATGTATAAAGCAAAGCTTCTGACAGCTTTTCAGCTCAATTAAAACCATTCCAAAGAGGTGACCGTGTGCACATGTACACATGCGAGCAGCTATCTTTGAATTCTCTTAGTATACCTTATTTATTAAAACTTTACAAAAACGATGCTTTCGTAAAACTTGTTTACCAAAACTTGAAAAGAAAAAATGTGGCCACCATTTTTTAAATATTTTTGCAAAAGCGTTTTTCAAAAACATTCGAAAAAAATATAATTGGCCAGGGAAACATACAAGCAGCCGCCAGCACACCTATTGGTTTTGCCAATGATTCATTCTTTAAGTATCACTCCCAATGTGATTTGCTGAGATCCACACACATCTTTTGCCAAGTGCCATAGCTAAGATTTGAACCCAGGTTGCATGACTGCAAGGTCAGCAGTTTAATGAATTGGCCACCTCTCCATTGTTCAGGACTAACACGCAGCAATTGCAAATTACTGAGCTGATTTTTGTTTAATCATATCACTGATACGCTGCATTTATCATATTTTGTTAACGTGCAAAGGTCATGTGTTATATTATTACTACAAAAATAAGGAATAAGGTTACATTTTCATAGAACAAGCTATAGTGTGTGATCCCATCATTAACAGCACACGCCTAATACCTTGCTATCCTATTCGCTTGTGGGAATGTATCAATCACTTTGCTAAAGCAGCCTGCTGACCTTGCAGTAAGCACATCTCCAGGTAGCTTGCTCCCAATTCCAATTACATTTTGTGTGAAGAAGTGTCTTCTCAAGTTTGTGTTGAGGAGCTGGCCCCGTGACCTGTGTAATGCAACCCCTGGTGCTTTTTATTTTCTATTAACTTAATGCCCAGATGGTCTCCCAAATGTCACCATTCATTATCTTGAAAAACTGGATCAGGCTCACCTCTGAGTCTTTTGTATTCTGAGCTACATAGTTTTTACTTTGCTCAATCAATTCCTGGAGTTGCTCATTTGCAGCTAATGCACAATTTTAGTAACTCTTTTTCGTGAATGGCATAAATCCCCGTCTCACATAAACACCACAGCAGTGCAGTGCAACAACGCCGGACACAAAGTGGTAGCGTCATTCTGCTAATGAAGCAGGAAGAGAGGGCGCTGTCATTTCAGGGTTGCAATGATTTCAGAGACAAGAAGGATTTTGTAAAATGTGGACTTTTTATGCAAGTGAAAACAGGCATTAAGAGAGAGAGACTACAGATTAGGAGGGATTTCGAACGGAGCTCAGGAATGCTGCATAAAGAATTATTATAGAGCATTGGTAGCGCACTTCTGGGATCAAGGAACATGGGGCATATTATCAAGAAACTGCGTTAAAATTATCACAGTTTTAGCGGCACGAAACTGCCGCTAAAACGGCGATAATGGGCTTGATGATAAGCCCTTGTGAATTCCCATAGAAGCCCATGGGGCATATTATCAAGGACAGGCGATACATTATCGCCGCTTTTATCGGCAGGAAACTGCAGATAAAGCTGCGATAATGGCCTTGATAATATGCTCTGCAAATTCCAATCGAAGCCCATGTTAGATGTGTTCACATCTAACATGGGCTTCGATTGGAATTCATAGAGCATATTATCAAGACCATTATCGCCACTTTAATGTATCGCCTTTCCTTGATAATATGCCCCGCTTTTCTGGAGTGGACATGGGCTTTAATAGGAATGCTCATGGGCATAATATCAAGCCCACTATCGCCGCTTTAGCGGCAGTTTCCTACCTCTAAAGCGGCGATAGTTTTAACACCCTTCTTGATAATATGCCCCTTGATGTGCTAAGGAACAAAGCATGTGAGGAAAGTCATGTAAATGGCATAAGATGAAACGCTGCTGATTTATACTAAATTTACTTAAAATGTATTAAATAATTATTCATAAGCACCTTTTGTCATTACATGGCTCTTCGGTAATATTGATTTCTGAATAATGTTTCTTTTTCATTGAGTGCTATTATAGCACAATCTGTAAATGTTACAAAGTTACCTGCCAACTTGATGGTCATCATCCCAGCAACAGATCTCCTGGCTTAGTTAGTCCACGTCAGTAGTTACCAAAGGTGAGCAAAAAAATAAAGATGTTGAGAATATATTTTCCCTTTTAAATACTCAGCTCTCCAAACTATTTTTAAGACAGTAGCATCATATTAGACCTGACAGTCTATGGGTGAGTATTCACCCTCCTCCCTTTTTGCCTGCCTACGTTAATATTTCTGACATCGTTGTTGCTGGCTTTAGGACAGTATTTACTTTACCATTGCTAATCAGTGCCTAAAAGCTTTAGATCTCTCCCCTAAACAAGGTAATATTGGCATACCTCAATTGGCATATTTAATTTACTTATAAGTCCATAGTAAAGTGAAGTACATGTGTCCAATGCCTGTTAATTAAATGCTACTAGTGGGCCTCCAGCACTTATTGTGCCACCCATTTTAACAACCCTCTAATCATAGCTCAGGCCTGCCATTGCAGCACCTGTATGTGCAGTTTTACACTTCCACTATCACCTGGCAAGATAAACCTCTTGCTAGGCCTAAAACATCCATTTATATACATAAGTCACCCCTAAATTAGGCCTAGTATGACCCACAGGGCAGAGGGCAATATATTTAAAAGGCCGGATATGTACTTTTAAGTTGTCATGTCTTGGTAGTGAAAAACTCTCCAGTTTTCTTTTCACAAAGAAAAGGCCTATCGCTCCCATGGGATGACATTGGGATTACCTTACTGCATCTTTTAAGTGTAATTACCAATTGTGAAAAGATAGACCTTTCAAGTTTGGTTTCACTGAACTCACAATTTGAAATCACAACTTATGGTGAAGTTGGATTTTAAAGTACAGTTTAGCAAATGCCACTTTTGAAATGTTGGCATTTACTTACTGTAGCAATTTGGTGTCTGCTGCCTGACTCAGTTCAGTCTGGGTTGGGTGATAACTAGGCTTTGTGTATTCCCTCTAAACAGCCACAAACAATGGGAGCTTAGGTGTGACGTGATGGGTCATCCACATCCTGATGGGCCATCCTTGACAGGATGGAAGGAAGGAGCTGGGCAGAGCCTCACACTTCCACCTAAATAGGCTGTGTTTTGTCCCCACACAAAGTGAAGCATACCCCCTGTAGTGAGTCTGGAGCCATGACATGAAGGGAGGACTTATGAGCACTTCAAATAACTTTTGTTGAAGTCTCCCCCACTTCAAAGGCACAACTGGGTATAAGTACTTGACCTCCAACACCTCCAATTTGGTACACCTCTAGACCAGTGACATCTCTGCCAGATGGAAGAACTGCTGTGCTGCTGAAAGTACTGCCACTTTGCTGAACTGCTACTTTGATGGACTCCTTCCTTGCTGTGTAGCCCTTCTGTCTGTTTTTCCTGTGCATGAGTGAGAAGGACTGGACCTGCCTCACCTGAACCCAGACTGACACCAAGGACTTGCTGGCTTGCCTCCTGATTTGAAGTCTCAGGGACATAATGCATCTGCACATGGACTCTGCCATCTGTGAGTCTATCCTGCCAAGTGTTGCCACCCCAATCCTGGACCCTTGGAAGTGAGGCCTGCAGTGCTTCCTCAAGCCAACCCATGCATCCTCAATGGAACTGCACATCTTAACCGGTTTGGGATCAGAACCGGCACATCTTTACCTTTGTGTGAATCAGAACCGGCCCATCCTCGTTGTTTCATGGAGCTGGCCCAGTGCGTCACCTTTAGAATCAGCGCATCACCCTCGGAAATAATGCATCCTCTGCTGGAGGAAGCAGTAGCAGCGCATCGCACTCAAAACTGACGCATCACCACTCGTGCATGGAAAAAATGGATGCATCTCATATACTGTGTTGCACAACACTGATTCATCACTTTAGCTACCGCTTGCATCTTCTTCGACTGCGACACACCCTGGATCAAGGTACTTTAGTTCAGTGGGACGAACTAGGTCCCTATATCCAGCCTGTGCTCCATTGCGATCTGCCTGAACATTTGACTTTGACCAAATCTGGCACGACCGGATATCCCAAATAAGCATTTATTGCTTCTCGGCACAATTTTACAGTTAATTGTTTTAAAATCAATATCTCGATTGATACTTATTGGATTTTTGTTGTTTTGCTCCTGTTTTATTTATCAAATTATTTTTTAGTTTTTAACCTGGTGTGAAGTCTTTTAGTGGTGTTTTCTAACCCTGGGCGAAGCACTACGCTACGCTCACGGAGTTTGCGAAGTTTGCGCAACTTCGCACTACGCGAGCTGCACGTAGCACAGTGCGAACACGCGTAGTGCAGCGTAGCGTAGTGCAGCGGTTATTTTTTGCTTGTTTGCGGTCCTCAACAACATGTTCGCGACCGCGAGCAAGCAAAATGACATCCCGGCGAGATTCTCAACGCGGGGAGGTCAGGTTTCTCATTGTGAGTGGTGCGGATGCTCGCGACCGCTCTTAATGAGAAACTACCAGTTTGCGTTGAGAAAGCTGCGCTCGAGTAATAATCTACTCGAGCAGCAGAAAACTACAGCTCGCACTGTGCAAGATGCCGTTTTCAATGATTGCACAGTGCCGGATGCTTGTCCACACTGTGCAATCATTGAAAACGCATCTTGCACAGTGCGAACATGCTACTACGCAGCTCGCGTAGTGCTACGTGAAGTTCGCGTAGTGCGAAGTGCACTTCGCGTAGCTTCGCGTACCGCTACTTCGCGAACTACGCCCACCCCTATGTTTTCGCTGTGTTACTGTTTGAAGTGTTGCACAGATCATTTACACATTCCCTCTTAAGTAAGGCATGACTGCTCTGTGCCAAGCTACCAGAGGGTGAGCACAGGTTAATTTTGGGTGTATTGCAACTTACTCTGACTAGGATTGTGGTTCCTGCTTTTTTCCACCCGGACTCAAATATTCACATTCCTATCATGCATGCATTCAGAGAGTGAATCAGTAATCAATTATTAAAGGATCATTATTATGTGTTGCGTTAACTGTAATGCTATGCACCAGGTGCACATGAGATGTGACTTTGTAGTACTTACCTAACGGTCATACGTGACTGTAATTTGCGGCAAACAACTCATGTAAAATTGTCAACTGATGGAAGTTTAAGCTGTCATTGTTTGAACCGGGGGAGCATGCATAAACATGCAAGATTTAGCTCCTGCAGACTTGATTACAGTCAGATGTCACCAGAATCCCAGAAAAACAACTGACATGCAATCATTGTATGTCAGAAGATGAAGCTGTCATGTGTTGATCCAGGAAAGGGAGCATATGCATACATGACGCACATCCTGACACTGCAGACAGCTTGAACATTGATGGAGTACCTGCCTTCTATATTGCAATAAGAATGTGCTCATTGCTATGTAACTGGAGTTAAACTATTAGAGAAGCTTTCAGATTTTTGGAGCTTCTGTGCTCCATGCCATAACACATTACAAGATAAACCTTTTGTGAATGGGCTGTGTTGAAACCCAACATAATATTTTCATAGAATTAGGAAAATTAAACAAAATAATTGACAGTACACGTGACAAAGTTTGAAGTAGAACATTTATTTACAAATCAACATTGAATGCAATACATACTATACAAAACAAGACGTTTTGTTGACAGCATCTTAATCATTTGTAGAGGTACTAAAAAGATCTGGGAAAATACCCCTGAACTTCAATAAAAATAACATAGGCTAAAACTAAAGAGTCTAATTGTTTTAGATGTGAAGATCACATTAGAAAGCAAATTAATTCACACTTCCCATTGTAAATCAGTGCAGAGCCTTGATGTGACTGGATATAAGAGAGTGAGAGCATGGTGTAAGCCCATGTAGAACACAAATATCAGAATTCTGTGAAAGCTGAGGCTTATGAAGACTATAAGCACAGAGCACCAGGTAGTGTGTTTCCTCAGTCGAGATGGGCTAGGAATATTGCTTGAACAATTGACTTACGGAAAACTGAGGAAGAGCAGAGAAAGAACCGTACAAACCTAGGGGTATGTGAAATGCGTAATTTATGTCAACGTCTCTGGCAACGGCTGGTGGCAGGGTAGACAATTAAATATTGAGTAGAGAGCTACCCAGGAACACACAGAGAGCTAAAGGAGAAGAGGGAGCCAAAAGGGAAGCTCTGCAAAAGGGAACAACATGGTCAGATCTCAGAAAGGTCAGGCACTCAAAGCTGGCCTTGTCTCCTGTCAATCAGAAATGGAACGATCTTGTGAAATGTTGGTACCGGTATATCGACGACCTCTTTATTATAATAGAGGGGTCAGTTGAATTGGCTAAGGAATACATGGAGGTACTCAACAACAATCATAATAATCTGAGGTTCTCAGGAGAAATCAGTCAAAGGGAAGTTAATTATCTTGACCTAACAGTTTTTGTTGAAAATGGCAGTCTTCACACTAAACTCTTTCGGAAGGCGACCGCTGGGAATTCCACCTTATTTGCGACCAGTGGCCACCCGAAGAGCTTAGTTAATAGTATACCCTATGGGGAACTACTACGGATAAAGAGGAACAATACTAAGGAGCAGGCGTTCCGCAAAGCGGCGAATAGTAGTATACAGAGATTTAAACCAAGGGGGTACAAAGAGGGAGTACTCAGGCAAGCTTTAAGTAAAGTTCATAATCTAGAAAGGAAAAAACTACTAGAAGACAAAACAGACGAAAAGAGAGACAATAAGAAAGCTGATGGAGGGTCGTTTAGACTCATAACTACCTACTCGAGAAATGCTACAGACATTAAACGCATTATGCGCAAGCATTGGAATATCCTGATGACAGATAATGTCATAAAACAAGACTTACCTTCTTATCCTTTGGTGACTTTTAGGAAAGCGAGAGCGTTGAGAGACTATTTAGTCCATAGCCACCATGAAGAGTTCAAACCCAAACCCAAGTCAGAACCCATGAAAGGCTTTTTTCCTTGTGGACGCTGTAAGGCGTGTAAAGCGAGTAAACGTACCACACAATATAATGTACCAGGGGTGAAACAGCCTAGGAAAATACAGAAATCTCTCACATGTACCACGCCATACGTTGTGTATTGTCTGACATGTCCTTGTGGCAGAAGGTATGTTGGAAGCACAACGAATCCAGTGAAACTAAGAATTTTAGAACATCAAAGAGCGATTCAAAATGCGGATGTGAGCTACCCTGTAGCCAGACATTTTGATAAAGAGCATGCACGTAACAGGGATCTGTTAGCATACTTCTGTTTAGATTCTGTCCCATTCAGTGTAAGAGGGGGGGACAGATTACAAAAGCTCAGGCAACTGGAATCACAATATATTATTGATCTACAAAGCAAGATGCCTATGGGACTGAATATGCATGAGGACTTGGCTGTCCATCTAATATGATTGTTATGTGATATATGTACTGTTATTGATTAACCATAACCATTGCTTCCTTTTACCTTCCAATTTGCTTTCCATGTTATATTTGTTTATAATGAATTCTTATTGTGATTTACATTGGGTTGATACAGTGTACCATCAAGTTATTTATACTGTGATGATTAGCAGCCCATATAGGGCAGTATAACACAGTGTTGTGTGCGGGTCTGATGGCGGTGATATGCCATGACATAGCCCATTCGGGGCTTTATAGAATGTGAGCTAATTGGATCATTTGATCTTTAGATGCTTATTGATTGTGGGTATCTTGTCAATTTTGATCTTGAGATATTTTTGCATTTTGTATATCTTGCCATATTTCTAACATGATACAGACCCATTCCAAGATGGCGGACATGGTTTTATCTTCGTGTCCTACTTCTATGTTTAGCTTTGATGACACGTGATGGTTTAAATGTATTGTGCTCGCCGTGTTTTCCGTCTCATTACTGAGGAAGGCCGAGTGCCGAAAGCGCGTTTTTTGAGAGAATAAAACATCTGTGAACTTACCCTGGGAGTGCTGCTTCCTGCTTTCCCATTTCATTGCGGGGAGGGATTTCTGAGCCGATATTGTTGTCGGGTGCAGGTGCAGGTGGAGCATTAATATATATATATATATATATATATATATATATATATATATATATATATAACCTACTGGCGGTCGCCAGTAGGTATATATAGTTAGGATTTTTTCCCTATGGGATTTTTGAAAATTCTATGTCTAATAACTTTGGCGTTTGTGGACGGAATTGGCTGAAATTTTCAGGAAAATGGCACATTTTGTTTCTGAGCAGCCCCTGAAAATTTTGGGGGGGGTCGTCAAGGGGGGGCCGAGAAAAAAGGGGGGTCCCAAAACGCGTTTTTCCCATTCATTTTTCCATAGGGCGCTTGGCCTCACTTTTAGCTCGAATGGCTGAATGGATTTGCACGAAACTTGGCAAAATTGTAGGGACTGTTAGCCCGATGTGCCTTTGCTAGGTCTCAATATATGTGCTTCAGTGGATTTTGAGAAATTAACGTTAAAAAAAAGATATATATCTGTAACAGCGCTCCGGGTAGCGCTCCGGTTCGCGTACTTTTCGCGTAATGGAACTTTGCGATGCGAAGCTGATTGGTTCTCCGGTGTCTGTCAACATTCTAAACAGTCCGGAGCGGCCGCCATCTTGTCTCTCGGTAGGATCGAGAGACAAGAGGAGGCCAAAACAAAGGGGGAAATTACCATAAGGGGGCATAGTAGATCCTCGTTGACCCCCTAGGTTTTATGTGGAGGTTTTAAAAGGGCCCAGCAGGGCAAAAAAAAAAAAAAATTTTTTTTTTTGCGTGGAGAGCGCCCAGTCCGCGAACCGGAAAGCGTTCTGGGCAGCGTACTATAAGGAAAAAAGAATGATAGACTTTTCAAATACTGTATGTTAATTGTTTGTTGTTTTTGTTGATTATTTTTTAATTTCTTTATTTTTTAAGCATTTTTTTTATTGTGATTGTGTTTCATAATTTATTAAACTTTCTAACATTTCACTGTCAGAAATTTCATAATTCTCATTGAATATACTTTGTAGTCTCTAAGGGTGTAAAATGTCCTCATTTTTAGGGCGGTCATCTACTGCTTGCACACATTGCAGTAGTTCTTGGTCCCTAGTTTCATCCATAAATTCATTTTCATTTTCATTTGGATAAATGTTTTCTTGGCTGCTCTCTTGCTTTACCTTCTCATTCTACTGTCCCCGCTTCGTCCCCTCTCCTGTCTGCCCTGTGCATTTCTCCTCTCCCCCCCCTCACAGTAACGTCACTCACACACGCAACGCCATTCACACACGCAACGCCACTCACACACACAACGCCACTCACACACACAACGTCACTCACACACACTACGCAATTCATTCACCCAATGCCACTAATCCACGCAATACCACTCATCCACGCAACACCAATAATCCACACAACGCCAATTATCCACGCAATGCCTCTCATCCACACAACGCCACTCATCCATTTGCAAAACCAAACGAACAAACTCTTCTATTGTGAAACCTATTGCATTTTCAATGCTTGATTCTTTCACTTCCTTATGTATTTTGTTTTCCACAATTATATCCTCTTCCTTCTTTTCTTAGGTAAATAAATCTATTAAACACCATTTCTGGTTTAGTCCCTATAGCTGTCTTTCTTTTTACATCACTCTCTGTTTTCTTCTCTTGTACTTACTCCTTTATTTTTTTTTTTTTTAAATTGGGGTTAGCTCCCGGTTCGCGAACCGGTTCGCGAACCGGAAAGCGAACTAAAAAAAAAACAGCTTGCCAGAGTGTTACACTTTCTAGCAATTTTTGTAAAAAGGGGAGGTAGTTCTGAAAAGAACTTTTTTTTTTTTGTTTTATATTTTTTTCTTTCTTTTTTGAACATTATTTGTTTTTTTTGTATTTTTTGAACACTTTTTTGTTTTTTTGTTTTTTTTCAAAGGGAAAGAACAGAAAGAGGCATTGAAAAGGGCTCAACAGGAGCAAAAAAAAAAATTAAAACTTCTTGCGTTTGGAGCATTGATGTTTCTCGAAAGCCAAATTAATTAATTTCACACTCATGTTTGCGCATGAAATTAAAGTACCAAAATATAAGCATGTCAGCTTCAGATGGACAATTTTTTTTTGTATATTTGGCACTGTTTCGTTTGCCTCTGCCACTGAGAGAGAGATATCAGTAGATGTTCTGGCCACCGAAGTTGGGGGGTTCTGTTGTAGTTCACGCATCTCTGCACGACTATAGTTGATTGGATGCCACCTCTGCATATGTCGGTGCATCGTGTAATTTCCATAGCTGTAATTTTTTATTAGTTCCCCTGGATAACTTATCTTGGCAGATAAGGCACGTAGCATGGCGTGCATTGACTTTTTTCTCTCCTGGTGGAATGGAAAAAAATTGCCAGATAAGGCTAACTTTGCGATGAGATACCCGGGGTAACTCTTGGACAAATCGTGGTCCCTCTTCTTCCTCTCCGTCTTCTTCTTCCTCTTCCTCCTCTGTGTTTCCAATAAACTGTGCAGGTGGTCCTCTCTTCCTATGAGGAGATGGTGGTGGTGGTGGTGGGGGTGCAGAAGCTGAAGCTACTATTGAAGCCATTTTTTAATCAGAGCAAATGATCAGGTCTTCCTTTCTCAAAGTTGAAAGTCAGAGTGAGAAAAAAGGTGGGGGCTTTCATCATTTGGGGAAAAAAAATTGTTCTAAACCAATGAAAAGTGTTATTTTTGGGTCACATGACCTAGTCTTACATCATTAGGAAACCAAAAGTGAAATGAACCAATGAAAACTTTAATAAACAAGTCACATGACCTGTTCCGCTCGCGTTACGCGGAGCGCGCCGCGCCTCGGATCGCTTCCGGTTCGCGTTCCGGAGCACTTCCGGGAGCGCTAACGCGGCGCATCATAAGACGCATTACGCGACAACGTGATATGTCGCGTTTCCGATGTTGATTTCTGATGCGGTAGTTGCGTGAACGGAACGTTTACCGGTTAGCGGACCGGGTCGCGGCATCAAATTGAGCTAACGGAAAGCTTCCCGGTTCGCGAACCCCAAAAATATTTTTTTTAAAATAATCATAAACATATAAAATATAATTTGGGATATAAAGAAAAAGACATTTTACAGCTACAGATATTAGCTTTTAAAAAACCATTGAAATTCAATGAAAAAACCATAGGTTATAGACCATATATAGTTAGGAATTAGCATTTACAAAACCATATTTTACTCACACAAAACCATTGAAATTTCATATATAGTTAGTTGCCCTAACTATATATCGCGCACCCGCAATCCACTGCTGATGATGTCAGATATTACATCATTCATGACATGGTCAGTGATATCACTGATGACATCACTGATGACATCTCAATGACATCACTGATGACATCACTGATGACAACACCCAGTGACTGTATGTTTCAGTAAAGTTAAAATATGTCTTACATATTGAAGAATGAGTGGATGTATAAGTGTCTGGATGAAGGATTTAGTTAGTGCATGACTGACTGTATGAGTGAGTGATTAAATGTGTCTCACTGAGGGCATGAGTTAGTGACTAAACTGTCTTAATTTGTACATCATTATGTCTGTTGTTCTGTAAACTGCTGCATGTGTTGATCAGTAGCTATATGAGTAACTATATGGGTTATTGATTGGTTGCCCAAGTATTTGTATGGGAGACTGGATGTGTGTGTGGGTGGCTGGGAGGTGTATGACTCTGTGCATAGATATGTGAGCAGTTGATTCACTAGATGTATGGGTTCAAAAGTGCATGTGGAAACAGCTGTATGGGCGGTTGACTGTGTGCATGACTGTATTGGTGAGTGAATGGATATCTCAGTGCTACATGTCAAAGTAAGTACATATGTAAAACACAGTACATGTGAGAGTTGACATATATAAATAACTGTGCATAATATATATATCATTGGGAGCTTGTATCAGGGATTTTATAAGAGAGTAAATATGTGTTAGTATATGTTTGAATAAGTAAAGTATATTAGAATCTGAAGAGTTTCATCAGTGATGTGATGAGTAATGTCAAATGAGATGTCATCAGTGATGTCATTTGAGATGTCATCAGTGATGTCATCAGTGATATCACTGACCATGTCATGAATGATGTAATATGTGACATCATCAGCAGTGGATTGCGGGTGCGCGATATATAGTTAGGGCAACTAACTATATATGAAATTTCAATGGTTTTGTGTGAGTAAAATATGGTTTTGTAAATGCTAATTCCTAACTATCTATGGTCTATAACCTATGTTTTTTTCATTGAATATATATATATATATATATAAATATATATATTCACTGAAAAAAACATTGGTTATAGACCATATATAGTTAGGAATTAGCATTTACAAAACCATATTTTACTCACACAAAACCATTGAAATTCGCATATATAGTTAGATGCACTAACTATATATCGCGCACCCGCAATCTACTGCTGATCATGTCACATATTACATCATTCATGACATGGTCAGTGACATCACTGATGACATCACTGATGACATCACTGATGACATCTCAAATGACATCACTGATGACATCACTGGTGACAACATCCAGTGACTGCATGTTTATGAAAAGTCAAAATATGTCTTACATATTGAAGAATGGGTGGATGTATAAGTCTCTGGATGAAGGATTTAGTAGGTGCATGACTGACTGTATGAGAGAATGATTAAATATGTCTCACTGAGTGCATGGGTTAGTGACTAAACTGTCTTAATTTGTGCATCATTATGTCTGTTGTTCTGTAAACTGCTGCTTATGTTGATCATTTGCTTTATGATTATGTATATTGGTTAATGAAAGGTTGCCCAAGTATTTGTTTGAGAGAGTGAGTGTGTGTGTGGGTGGCTGTGAGGTGTGTGACTCTGTGCATAGATGTGTGAGCGGTGGATTCACTAGATGTATGGGTTTAAA
The DNA here is from genome assembly GCF_964263255.1 of Lissotriton vulgaris. NCBI lineage: Eukaryota > Metazoa > Chordata > Amphibia > Caudata > Salamandridae > Lissotriton > Lissotriton vulgaris. Next base: position 1,390,206,360 of record NC_141693.1, read on the forward strand.
AGTGCATGTGGAAACATCTGTATGGGCAGTTGACTGTGTGCATGAGTGTATTGGTGATTGAATGGATATCTCAGTGCTACATGTCCAAGTAAGTACATATGTAAAACACAGTACATGTGAGAGTTGACATATATAAATAACTGTGCATAAGAGCCAGTGAATGTGTGAGTGGCTGTATGGATCATTGTAAACTTGTATCAGTGATTGTATAAAAGAGTAAATATGTGTTAGTATATGTTTGAATAAGTAAGGTGTGTATAACTGTTTAGATGAGGAAATGGAGGTGTGATTGATTCTTTGCATGACTGACTAGGTGTGTGAGTAACTCCATGGATGAGTGACAGTCTGTGACTGTCTGGTTACACTGAGTGTATCTAAGGTTTTATTAGAGTCTGAAGAGGTTTATCGTATTATCACATGAATGATGTCATCAGTGATGTCATCAGTGATGTCATTTGAGATGTCATCGGTGATGTCATCAGTGATGTCATCAGTGATGTCACTGACCATGTCATGAATGATGTAATATGTGACATGATCAGCAGTAGATTGCGGGTGCTCGATATATAGTTAGTGCATCTAACTATATATGCGAATTTCAATGGTTTTGTGTGAGTAAAATATGGTTTTGTAAATGCTAATTCCTAACTATATATGGTCTATAACCTATGGTTTTTTCAGTGAATTTCATTGGTTTTTTAAAAGCTTATATCTGTAGCTGTAAAATGTATTTTTCTTTAAATCCAAAAATATATTTTATATGTTTATATTTTTTTTTTTGCTCCCGGTTCGCGAACCGGGAAGCTTTCCGTTAGCTCAATTTGATGCCGCGACCCGGTCCGCTAACCGGTAAACGTTCTGTTTGCGTAACTGCCGCGTTAGAAATCAACATTGTGAAGCGTCGCGGAAGCGCGACATATCACGTTGCCGCATAATGCGTCTTATGACGCGCCGCATTAGCGCACCCGGAAGTGCTCCGGACAGCGAACGAGGCGCGAAACGCAGCTTTCCAGAAGCGAACCGGAGCGCGGCGTGCAGCGCGTAACGTGAGCGGAACAGGTCATGTGACTTGTTAATAAAACTTTTCATTGGTTCATTTCACTTTTGGTTTCCTAATGATGTAAGACTAGGTCATGTGACCTAAAAATAAGACTTTTCATTGGTTTAGAACTATTTTTTTTCCCAAATGATGAAAGCCCCCACCTTTTTTCTCACTCTGACTTTCAACTTTGAGAAAGGAAGACCTATTTTGGAAAATGGCTTCATTAGTAGCTTCAGCTGCTGGATCCCCACCACCACCACCACCACCTCCTCAAAAGAAGAGAGGACCACCTCCACAGTTCCTGGCAAACCCAGAGGAGGAAGAGGATGAAGAAGAAGAAGAAGAGGAAGAACAGGCACCACAATTTTTAAAAGAGTATCTCATTATAAAAAAAGTTTTATTTGGCAGTTTTTTTCAATTCCAGCAGGAAAGAAAAAAGTTAATGCACGCTATGTGACGTGCCTTATATGCAAGGATGAGTTATCTAGAGGCACTGAAAAGAAGTATAGTTATGGGAACCACACTATGCACCGTCACATGCAGAGGTGGCATCCTCTAAATTATAGCCGGGCAGAGATGCGTGACCTGCAAGATAACCCTCCAACTTCTGTGGCCAGGACATCAGCAGAAATATCTCTGTCGGTTGCAGAAGAACGAGAAACAGTGCCAAACATCCAGAAAACTTTTGTGCATATGAAGATTGTTTGTTTATATTGTGGCGCCTTATTTTCATGTGCGAATATGAGTGTTAAGTTAGTTAATTTAGCATTTGAAAAACACCAATGCCCTAAACGCCACAAGAAATAATTTTTTTTTTTTGCTCTTGTTTAGACCTTTTCAATGCCTGTTTTTTGTTCTTTCCCTTTCAAAAAAAAACAAAAAAACCATAAAATTGTTCAAAAAATACAAAAAAAACAAATAATGTTCAAAAAAGAAAAAAAAAAAATAAAACAACAAAAACATTGAAAAAAAGTTCTTTTCAGAACTACCTCCCGTTTATACAAAAATTGCTAGAAAGTGTAACACTCTGGCAAGCTGTTTTTTTTTTAGTTCGCTTTCCGGTTCGCTCGCCGGTACGCGAACCGGGAGCTAACCCCAAATTGAAAAAAAAATAAATAAAGGAGTAAGTACAAGGGAAGTAAACAGAGAGTAATGTTAAAAAAAAACAGCTATAGGGACTAAACCAGAGATGCTGTTTAATAGATTTATTTACCGAAGAAAAGATGGAAGAGGATATAATTGTGGAAAACAAAATAGATAAGGAAGTGAAAGAATCAAGCATTGAAAATGCAATAGGTCACACAATAGAAGAGTTTGACCTTTTGGTTTTGCAAATGGATGAGTGGCGTTGCGTGGATGAGTGGCATTGCGTGGATGATTGGCATTGCGTGGATGATTGGCGTTGTGTGGATGAGTGGCGTTGCGTGGATTAGTGGCGTTGCGTGGATGAGTTGCGTGTGTGAGTGGCGTTATGTGTGTGAGTGGCGTTGCGTGTGTGAGTGGCGTTGCGTGTGTGAGTGGCGTTGCGTGTGTGAGTGGCGTTGCGTGTGTGAGTGGCGTTACTGTGGGGAGGGGGGGACGAGAAATGCACACGGCGGACAGGGGAGGGGACGGAGCGGGGAGAGCAGAATGAGGGTGTAAAGCAGCCGGGGCCTTTGAAGTGAATCTAATCTTCACTTCAAAGGTGTGGGAGGAGTGCGCCTGAGGGAACAGACGGCGATTTGGTAATGTGCACACGCATTTTAGGTCAATGCACTTGCGCATTGACCTAAAAGCCACGGGCACAGCTCCAAATTTCCACATTTAGTTAAACTTTGTTTAAAGCTCTATAGTCTGAAGCCCTATAGTAGGTGAATGTGATAGAAATGTAACGAAAAGAGTAGAAAACATTTACCTTATAATTGTTGTTAACTTATTCACTTTTTTTTTCATACTTTCAATCTGTGAAAGAGAGAAAAAACATTTGAAAAATATTAAAACATGAATTTAAAAATTAGAAAAGACAAGGGAAAAGGTTGAAGGACAAACAGTTTTTCAACAACTTTGACATTTACAGAAGCCTCTGCTTCTCTAGGCCCCCTACACAGTCCTAAAGATATATATTTTAAACTAACAGTATCTTGATGCTGATGAAGTGAGGCCTATTTTGGAACATGGTGCATCTTTTGCACTGCTGATGTCTCACAACAGTGATGCAATGGCAGCACAAAAGAGATGTAAAGCCATCATAAAATTGTCCCTAACATTTTAAATGATTGTTTCAGGATGCAAATAAGATGTGTCCTTTCCAGAGGTTTGTTTGAGGTGAGGCCTACTCAGGTTTCAAAATAAAACAGTACCCAGAAGTGCAGCACTGTATGCATTAACTTTGACACTTACAGAAGCCTCAGTTTCTCCATGTCTACCTCACATTTCTAAATGTATATCATAAGTACAAAAAGTAGAGAATTTATTATACATGTTAAATGGTTTATTTTTGCTGTTCTCAGAATGTATCAAATTTCACTAAAATCAGTGACTTGAAGGTATTCATCATGTAACAGCGGGGAAAAAAAAACACAATCAAAATGATTGTGTTTAAAAAACCCATACAACATAATAAATCAGAATTCAAAACTCCTTAAAATTAACTTACTTTCCATGATGTCGAAGGATGTCCTATGAACAGCTTACACCCTGTTGTGCTGTTAATATTTTCAGCCCGCCACTTTCTGAAAGAAAACCTCTATCGTTTTGAAAAATATGTTACATACGATAAAAGACTTCTCACATTCTACCACGTTTCCACAAGGCCAAATCATGTTAGAGCTATTTACAACTCTTGGAATTCCGTCATTTTTTATTTTCGCAAGTTTCAGAAAGAAAACGTTTAAGATTACTTTCACAATCCTGGACTACTAATATCTTACCCTTGTTGCTCACTCATGTTCTACATTTCCTATGACACTGATACTGCTTACTATGAAGCAGAGTTACTTGCATCAGGTTTATATTTTTGAATTTTTAAAATGACATTATGATCAAAAGTTTGGATAAATAATCTAGACAGCATTGCAGACTTACATTCCCTCTACTCCATGAACCTCTTGAAATTCCTCAGAACAAATCCCGAGATTCTGTCCCTAAAATTTTGGTTTTAAAAACTCCAGGTAAGAATTTTTAAGGTCATACGGCAATTTCTTTTTGAAAGTTAAAACAGAATCGGTGCAGAATGACCAGCCGTTTCTGGACTTTAAATAAGTTGTGTAATGTCCTGATGTTGTTGTAGGACCGTCATGATATATAATTGCTGCAGTTACAAAAGTCCTTCCTGATATTGACAACTGCGAAGCAACAACATTTTTTATTAAAGTTGTCAATTTTGTTCCATCAGGCCTACATCGTTGGAACATTAAAATGACATACAGGCCATATCTTCGTAAAAATAATGTTGACATCATTTCAGATTTACATTGGCTACACACCATGTTGGATCAGCAGCTTTTACTAGCATTTGAAAGGACACTGATTTCCTGTCTGGCAAAGTTAAATATATAAATCGTTCAGAATCTACACTAGTAGTACTTGATACCCTACAATTCTCGCAGTCATGCTGCCATTGATAAGAAAGCCCAAACAGGTGATCTACATCTACACCTTCATCTTGCAATACATGAAGCATATACATTAAAAACTCCTGACAATCCTGCTGAATATTTTCAGAGAATTCTGTTTGACCTGAACATTCGTCTAACAGAAAACAAATTTCAGACACACTTTCTACTCTCGTTCTATCAGCACTACATTTCTCTAACACAGAATTCAACAAACAGCATAAACTTTGTTCCGAATTGTTCACAATCTGTTCTTTTAAAGTCTCTAGTGAAAAGAGAACATTAACCACTACATTAGCATAGCAGTTGACACCAGAACTATTTTCAAATTTAAAACCAACAACATCTTCAACAGAATCCATTTTCTTTCTGCTTATAATTTCAGGTTCATCGACTTTTCGTCTTTTTGCTATAACCTCCATACTATTACTGATATTTCTTCGTTTCCGGCCTACCACACGTTTCTCAAACAAAGGATATTGAGGCAAATGTGGCGCATACTCTCTTCTTAACCTATTGTATTCCTTAACACAATCTAGATCCGCACAAATGTTTGTGACATCACAGTCAATTCAAAGAATCTTTATTCGGTGATTAAAAAACACCATAAAAGCACATTTATATTTACACAGTAAAAAAAAAAAACATTAAACATTTCAGAATTCTTTGTACAATATATTAAAAGACATAGCTGCAGCAGTATGGCCATATTTAACATTAAAAAGAGAGAATAAAAAAGTTTCAACCTACATCTCTAGTGAGCCTTAGTCTTAGGGCAACTTTAATAAAATTCATGATGCTACACAGTGTCAAAGGGTCCTCGGCTTTCTGTAAGAAAACTAATGCCTCCCTAGCGTGGACCAGATTAGCTTTTTTCAAGATATTCACAAGGTATTTACGCCGGGGCATAGAGTAGAGGGGGCAAAGTAAGACCAGATGAAGGGAATCCTGCGGAGACCTATTGTCGCAGCCGCAGGGCCCCTTCTGGTCTATTGTTGTGACGAACCCCGCTGGTGATGCCAACATGAATGGGAGTAAGTTTAGTCTAAATCGGCACATCAGGAACCTATCCTGGGCATTGTGCATGAGAAACAAGTATGGCTCCATACCTTGAACGCTTTTTACTTGGCAATGGGCCCTCACAGTCTTTTTACATCCTTCAGCCTCCTCTCTGCACATAGTTTTCTGTTCCAGGAATATTCTCCCCACTTGCTGTTTGTCCTGGGCTACAATCGATGCAGGGTGAGAGAAGAGGTTCCCAAGGCCTAGCTCCTCTAAGATATTCTTTACATAAAGGAGCCAAGGGATGCGCATACATTTGTCCCTCTTCAGACAATCTGATAAAATTTCTCTACTTAGTGCCGCCTCCGGGTTCACCCAAATTTTTAACCATGCTATGATTGGCCTCAGTTTTATCAGATCTTCTATGTATGGTCTCCCTAACTCACTGTGGACAATCAAACCAGCAGTACATTGTGGAGCCCTCAGAACTGATTTCAGGTATTTGTTTTCTTCTCTTTGTATGCTAGTGGTATTAACAAAGCCCCATACCTCTGCCCCATAGATTACCTTGGAGCAGGATACAGAGCTATACAGGTTTAACACCTGTTCCGGGGACCATCTTCCTAGCCTCCTACCATAACTAGCAATTGCCCCATTATAAGATACCATTTTACCACAGCGTTCCTCTACCAAGGTATCAAACCGCAAGGCACCATCAAATGTAACACCAAGGTATGGGAATGTTTTAACCTCTTCCAAAATGTGGCTCCCTATTTTGTAGTTGAATTTAGAGGCGTTTTTTTCCCTGCCAGGAGGACATAACATTTACTAAGATTTGCAGAAAGGTCCAGGGCACACATAAAGCTAACGAATCCGTCAATCAGGGTTTGAAGGCTCCTCGGTGTGCGTGCGATCAAAACCGCGTCATCTGCATAAAGCAGAACGGGGATGTGACGCGACCCCACCCTTGGGCAGTCTGCCTTCAATCCTAGTAAAAACTGCTCTAAGTTGTTGATATAGAGGGAGAACAAAAAGGGAGCGAGAATGCAGCCTTGACGCACTCCGCTCTTACAAGGAAAGGAACTAGTCAGCCCCCCCTCCCTATTAAAGCGGACCTTGGCAGTGGTATCACTATGCAGTTCTCTCAAGATGTTAATTAGGCCGCTCTCTATCCCCATGCTTAGCATCATGCCCCACAGTTTTTCCCTGTTCACGTGATCAAATGCTGCTGCCAAGTCCATAAAACCCATATAAATGGGTTCATCACTAGCTATGGTATACTTGGCAGTCAGCATATATAGATTCAAACACTGATCACTAGTGGACCTCCCTGCCCTAAAGCCATATTGGGTGTCCGAGAAGATGTTCCTTTCCTCGGTCCACTCGGACAATCTATTAAGGATTGCCCTCCCCAAAAGCTTTGCTGACACATCAATCAGGGAGATCGGGCGGTAGCACTTTGGGTCATCCCTGTTGCCCTTTTTGAAAATTGGCACAATTACTGCCGTGGACCAGGATCGGGGCAGGCCATAAATAATAGCGGTGTTTATTACCCTTGTCATAAGGGGGGCCCACAGTTCGATGTTACTCAAAAAGAGATCGGGAGGGATTCCGTCAGGCCCCGGAGCTTTGTTTTTAGTCAGACCCTCAATCCCTGCAATTATTTCCTTAATGGAAAATTCCACCAGTGTGGCCTCGATAGAACTGGCCGTGGATTCTACAAAGGAACCTGACTCGTGATTATAGAGGCCCCTAAAGTGGTTAATCCACTGCTCTGGGAGAATATTAGCCCCTATACCCGGGGAGTCTTTTTCCTGGAAGGTTGGGTTATTAATTATTTTCCAGAAACCCGCTAGGTCCTTTTTTTCCCCCGCTTCTCGTAAATCTGCCCATGCTTCCGCCTGCAAGGCAAACTTCCTCCTCTTAATTTCTCTTTTGTAAACGTCTCTACACTCTTTTACTTTGTGGGGGACCCTTGGTTTGGCTTTAAGGGTGCTTTTCAGCTCCCTCAGAGCTTTAGAGCAGGCTTTATCAAACCAGCGTGGATTCCCGTCGGTCTTGAGAGGCACATTGGTTTTTAATAAACCGTCGACCAGCTTAGCAATCTGGTCGAAGGCTTCCATTACCCTCGGTCCATGGACTTCGGTGTCCAGGCAATCATTAATGGCTAGTTTCCCTGCGTCCACTAAGCCCTTATAGAACTTTTCCCCATCAATTTTAGCCCATTTTAATCTCCTGCCCTGGTCTGATGCTCTCTCAGTAATGGTAGGGTGGGCTCTGATTCTTGGGCCAGCCAAATACAGCAGTTCCAGGACAAGAGGGTTGTGGTCGCTAAAACCGCTCCACTCAATCCCTACACTGATTATCTTGTTCATTAGTGCCCTAGAGACCAAGATATAATCTATAAAGGAGGAGCATCCTCTACCCTTAAATGTGGGGGGGAGTGTGCCACCCTCCTGCATCCCTACCATATTAATGGTATGCCCAAGATCATATTTAAGCCGTGACATCCTAAGGGCTAAGCCCAACGGCGTGTGAGAGAAATGTGGTCCCTTCTCCAAAGGACATCGGGACCAATCTATGTTTGTTTGGACCAGTGCTGGGCACAAATGGCAGTTAAAATCTCCCATAACCACTAGCCCATATGGAAGCCCGTTATTTTGACCTGTTAGTACCTGGCTCAACCTGTTATCCAGTTCGAGGGCAAAAGGGGAGTTAGATCCCGCAGTCTCATTATTATAGAGGTTTACAGCGACGAATCTAAGTCCTTTCCCCGTGAACCTAACAGCCTGAATCCTGTGGGAGTTGCACTCAAGGCAAGCATATTTTCCCGGTAGGCTCAGATCTGTATAAATAGCCAAACCTCCCATGGCTCTCCCTGATCTTGATTTTTGCGCAGGTACAACAAAGGACTTATACCCTTCTAGATGAAAATTGTTCTCCAGGGCCCAGGTCTCCTGCAGGCATATTATGTGGAAATTCCTGATATATTCAAGCCACTCCTTGTTGTTGACCTTCCCAGCCAAACCGGCTATATTCCATGAAATAATTTTTAGTGCATCCCCCACCTGGACCCCACTTCGTTGCATCCCATCTAGATGTTCTCGCCCTTCTTCCCCCGGGACTGGCACTTGTCCATCACCCAAGTGTGCATTTTCTACGGCCCTCGGTTCATCCAACATCTGGTTCCGGGCACTACTTGTTGATAGGTGGGTGGGAATCTCCTGCTCTACGTTTTGGGCACCTCTGTCCCCGCTATCCCCCCTGCAGTGTTCTGTTTGTCAGTCCACCCCCTCGAGTCCATCCAAACAATGGAACCGATTAAAAGTTTGGAAAGGTGGTAGTGGCCTGTTAGGTGGTGGCCTGGGATTGAACTCATGGTGCTGGGCGCCCCTTCGGCCCACCCTTTCCCAGTTGTCATAAGAACGGGTGCCATGTGTGTGAACCGGGACAGGAGGAAAGAAAAAGGACACCTGAAGTGTTTGGATTGTCAATCAAGTACAATCCCGATAAAGTTCTAACTCGTGACAATGCCACATATGCCATACCCTCCTTGAACACAGAACTGCCAATATTCACCAAAGCACTATCTACACTTAAACCTTGTGATTTATGGATTGTCACCGCATATGCCAAGCAAACAGGAAACTGCTTACGGCGCACATATAAGTCTTTTACAAGCAAAAATCTGGCAGAAGAACGACCATTTAGCTGTACTTCCTCAATGCCATCAAATTTAATTTTTAAAAATTCAATTCCATCTCTATTTCTGTATTTCTCCAAATCAACAACATTACCCATTGATCCATTTACCAGACCTCGTTCAACATGTAAATTCCTTCTCAAAATGATTCGGCAATTTAAGCACACATTCAAAGTCTTTTCAAAACCCGCTGTTTTAGAAATAGTCTTTTCTAATGAATCCAATTTAGATTTCAAATTCTCAGACAAAATAATTGTTGCTCCCATATGCTCTATTTTGTCAATAGCTTCAAGTTTCACAATCTCTTGTTTTTCTAAATTCAACATTTTGTTGTTGAAGATGGCACATTCTGCAAGGGTTGGCATCAAACATATTCCAGATTTCTTCTTAGTAATTTTCTTAAAAATATTATCAGGCACAATGTCTTGTTCTGGATATAAATTTGACAGTAATCGTGCATGTAAAGTTTCTTTCGCATGCTCGGTCACTTTTCCAATTCTAACATCTTGTAAAATATTCTTGTAATCTTCATCCTTCGCCTGACGCATATTTTCATGCAGTTCAGCATAATTGAAGTTTAACCATATATTGACGTTGCCAATGCTCCCTAGACACTTCCTGGTATCTTCATGCGTGAGTATTTTGAACACAGGTTGTCCTTTCACTGGTGTTAGCTGCAGAAGATCTCCGAAAACAATGATGTGTTTGCCACCAAATAACACATCATACTCTGTTTTAAGAACTTCTTGCATTCTCAAATGCACAAAGGCAAGCATGAGATTTGAAACCATGCTTACTTCGTCAATGATAAGAAGTTTCATCTTCTTCAAGACTCTTGAAACTTCACAACAAGCATCTCCAGATAACTTGTGGTATTGTAATTTGTTGTCATGCTCCACTGGCAACATCAGTAGACGATGCAAAGTAATACCTTTAATGTTATGTGCTGCCAGTCCAGTTGGAGCGGTGACAACACAAGACAGCGATGACTCAGTCCTTTCCTGCAAATAACAAGAAATTGCTTAAATGAGGAAACTTTTTCCAGTTCCCGCTTCTCCACTCACGTACAATCGGACAGGCTTCAACGACGTACATGAGCACTCTTTCTTCTCATGATTTAATCCATGCTCAATTTGCTTGGTAACTTCGTCATATATTTTCCTCTGCTCAACGTTGAGTTGTCTTTCCAAGTCTTCTAAGTTAACCGCATCCTCCTGAGCATGTGCCATGGCTATTTCTACTTCATTCATGGCAGTGGCGGCTTCATTTTCGATAACAGGTCCTCCTAGTGGATCCTGACTCAATGAAACAGTACTCTGACTGTCCTGAGAACTGTCTCTAGCAATCTCGGCTGCAATCGTTGCTTCCTGCTCGATTTCCAAAGTCAACATTTCTAGATATTTGGGAAAAGCAGAACATTCTATGGTTTCCTTGGCGGCATTGAAAGAGTCTTCGTAACAAAGAAAATCTCCAAGCAGTTCTTCTTCTGCATGCCAAGGCTTGAAAAGTTGCAAGAGTGCTAAATAGAAAAACTCTTTTTTTTCAGGAGATTCGCCACTCAATTTTCGATGGTTTACCAAGTGGCATTTTCTTTGCTTGACCAGACATCCCTCACTTCCAATTACAGCATACACTCCTTTCTCAATATCTTCTTTGATGTTCCTCTTGAATATGTAATTTTGTAGAACCTCATATAGACAAACATTCTCGAGGTGACTGCTTCGATTTGGATAATATGTATCCAACATGTCGGTCTTCAAGATGTCGGTACTGTTTGGCTCCTTTTCCGCCAAATACTCAATTTCCCGGACAGGTTTTAGAACTCGATTTCGCGTTGCAGCAAGACCAAGACTCGCCCAAACGATACTCCTGGATTTGGCATAGAGACTTGCTGAAGACAACCGGTCAGAACATTCGTAAGCTCCGATTTCTCGATGCGACAACATCTTCAAACTGAAACTGTACAACTTCTTGCTGAGTCTCTTTTCATGGTAAATATCCTCCCACATATCCTTCAATTCTGTCTTTTCTTTTTTGGTGATGTAAGACGTCACATACCGAGCCACAGCCATACAGTTGTCAGCCACAAACTGTATATCCATGTTAGCATTCCACATGGACAAAATCACTGGGTTGTAGTCGTTGATGTACTTGGACTCTTCGTTTCTTTTCAAATTGTATGTGTTTTTGGGTGATTTCCTCGTCACATTATGTCGCAGCGAAGACATCAAACTGTTTACTCTTCCTTCAGAAATCACCGGTCGTGGAAAGTTGAAAAGACATTTGGTATAGAACTTGTCCTTGTTTCTGAATTTACGACTACAGTACTTTCCACAACGATGGCTTTGGAAACGTAGAAGTTGTTCTCTTAGGCTTTTCTTCTCCTTTGCGTTTGGAACAGTACACGTAGAATACTGTTCTATGAAACTCATCACTAAGTCATCCGGATCTGTTCCAAATTTAGGTGCATCCTTGATCCACAGCAGCATATGCATATGAGGAGCACCTCTTGCTTGGTACTCCTTTCTCCAGAAGAAATCCAACACCTCTCCAAGAGGTGGATTCTTCTTATTCATGATGAAAGACATCATAGCTTCAAATCTATGATTGAAGTACCTGCATACATTCACTGGATCCAAAGAGCACAGTTCTCCGGGTGTCTTGAATTCAATATTTTCAATGTTTCCATTTGCCTCTCGTAGAAATTCAAGTAAGTCTTCCCAGCTATACTCGGCACAGCTGAGAGTGAGGAACCATGTCGGAGTTCCTAAGTTCCTCAGCATACATTTTAAATCACCATGACGACGGTACCAGTACTCATTAGTACCACGCTGACACGCCATGAGATTAATTAGGTGAGAATCCAAAATACTATCTTGGACATTGACTTTATCCATAAAGTCCCTTGCTGAGATGTTTCGCATCTGTATACCACTTTTCAAGATATGGTTCACTGCATATGACAGTCCTGACAGATCGCTTTCAAACAGGAGATGAAACAAATAGGGAATGCATTGTCGAAACCTAGCATCTTCCGCATACAATCGTAAAGTCCAATATTCAGAAGCAGGAATTTGATGATGTCGCTCATCATATCTTCCTCCTTGACCTATTGGAAATAGCTGTGGGAAACACCGAGCATCCAAACTTTCCTCCCAAACACTAATGGGACTCCCTTTGGCTTGTTTCATTTGAAACAACTCAATAGCATTCCCCATAACTTCTTTGGAATGCAAAGGATGAACACTATAATGTTCATAAATGTCTTCCTTTTTAGAGGCTTCTACTTTTTCAATTTGACCAGGACACAAATCGCTATCCTCTTCCTCACTTACTTCCTCTTCTGCAACATATACATTCTTATAGTACTTATTATTTTTTTTAAATACAATGTTGCCTTTTTGACTTTCCTAACATCCACTAAATCTTGCCATATTTTCTTACTCTTTGTCGGAACACCATTAACTATGATAACTAGAGGTTCCTCTTCCACTTTCTCTACTCCAATTGTGTTAATGTTTTTGTTCAAATCTAGAGGCAAATAAACAACTCTTCCCTTTAATCCTCTCTGTAAATCTGATGGAGGCAACTTCCCTGTCTTTGGCTCCATTCTTACAATAGCCTGAAAGGGATGGATACTTTGAATCAAAATAGATTCATAAGTATTTAAATCCTTCAATTCAGAAGGAATCTCAACCAATTCCAGATTATTATGAACCGCCCTAGCAGGCATCTGGTTTTGGTTTAATTTGTTACAACAATAAGTACACACACGTTGATCCGATCCCAAATCAAAACAATTTTCTACCATCAAGTATGTTGCGAAATCCTTCCATTCAATATTATTTTCCCTTTCACTTTTTGCATATAAATCCACTAACTTAGTCTGATTCTTATAATAAGTGCGTCGACAACACACACAAGTGAAATTAGGCCTCTCACTTGATTTCACCTGAAACGTGGCAATTTCCTTCTGAAAATTATCTGTACTGGAAACCTGTACATTATCTTCAACATTACCCTCTTCTTCTGGGTCAATGTGAACATTCTCCTCTTTACTTCCAAAGTAACAAAACTCAATTTCTTCACAAATATTCTTCACATCTATTTCAGAACCATGGAAAAGAGCAGCACATAATTGTTTAAGCATAATTGCTGGAGTCTTAGCATAATACAACATTCTAACTAATTTCCTCACTTTATTATGATGCACTGCTAGCATCCTAAAATGATGAAAAACACTCTGGCATACTCTCCTGGAAAGACAAGCCAGTGAATGACCATGCAAACCTGTCACTTCTCTCACTCTGCAAGGATCTAATTCTTGCAACAACTTCATTTTCTGCTTCAAACTTTTCTTATTAAATGTCCGTACAAAATCACAAAGCAAATTGATTGAATCCTGTCGCACACTGCAAATACTACTACAGTTCCAGGTGTACACAGGACCCTTAGGACGTCTTCCTAAAACCTCATTACCTAACACCTCTTCTGTCTCTGTTGTCACAAGTTTTTCTTTCTCAACTGGACATCCATCTTTCACTTCATAAGCTCGACCACTGGTTTCAACTGCATGCACCAAATCATTATCCTGGAAATAACTCTCCTCATTAAAAAATGCCTCAGAACTTGAACTATGCATCCAGTCTCCTGAGAAAACATCACAAAAATTACTACGATTAATTATTCTCTTCCATCTACTATTTGTTTTGAAATCATAAATTACCTTGTTTACCTTCCTAATTCTGTTGATTATCAAAATAAATAACTTTCGTTTAATTTCAAATGCCTGATCAATAACTTTCTCAACTTTTTTTTTTCTCTTATAAAAAACCACTTTCTGTTGACCTTTGTTAACATTTTTTAACAAATTGCCAATTATCCTGTTGCGGAACATTCGTTTACGAATGTCCCTAAACTGTTCTTTCCTTCTGCTATCATGCACAGAGTTATCTCTTGCTCTAGCAGTAACATTTTTGATTGGCCCTTCCTTTCCGTTTAAATTGCTTCTCTTTTTCTGGACTGAAACATTTTCTGTAGAAATACTTTTTTTACTACAAATTTTTCTTATGAATGATTTCGTGGTCTTACCCGGTGCTTTCTTGGTGACTTGACAAGTTTTTTTTGTAGAGGACTGCTGCAGTAATTGATGGACCTGCTGTCTTTGACGTCTTGTAGCCTTTCTAATTCGATTCTTAGTTGGCATTTTCAAATTTTGAAATAATCTGCAGTTGAATCTGTGCTAACATATAATAAAAAATGTTATTAATCACTATTACCATATAGTAAATCAATAACAGTCATCAAAAACTTAACACCCTGCTTGTTATTTTAACATAGAATAATTTTTAGTGCATTGGCAAATTTAGAAATCACAAATAGTGGCAAAGAAATTAAATGCTTCTACAATATACCTGTGTTGTTTTATATGTGAATCTGAACTAATTTTACGAGCATATTTGATTATTTTATTAAAGACACTACACACAAACTATTTTTGAACTTTTGTTTAATTTTAAATGAAATGGTTTACATTTTTACTACATAGGCTCAAGCAGATCAGCTTCCCACCCTATATCATACAATTCTGACAAATCAGCATTCTCATCATATTCTTCATCATCCTCAGAATTTAAATGATCTAAGGGATCTACTTCCACTGACGTTTCAATGACAAGTTCAACGATAAGATCGAGATCAACTGATTGCTCATTATCACTCATGCTTGATATTGTCATTATCTTTAAAAAAAGAGAACAACAATGAGATGTTGGAGACTAAGACACAAATCTCAGAGACTAGAATAGTAAAATTGTTTAACAAGAGTATCATTTTGCAGCTATTATTTAGCCATGTCCAGCGATGCTGAAGAGGTGAGGCCTATGTCTAAGTCTTCAGTAAACAGGACTCATCTCTTCTTAACCTAGGATAAGCCTCACCGACCCAGTTAACGTGCACCACTGCTCTGCTACTCATGGTGTGGCACATTTACATTGTGGAACACCATTGAATAAAAACAGCACAGATGCGTCACGCATCAGTGCTGCAAAAGCAACACATTGCACAAGTCACGTCGTAAACACGACATGTCTACTGCAATGCACAGGAGGAAGCCACACATTGCATGGTGCTTCACTCCTTATGCCTGTTTCAAACAGCCATAAGGATTTGATTCAGGAATGCTATAAAGCTGACTCAGTGAAATCTTCTAAATTTCACTGTGTTACTTTTACAGGGCTTTCATGCAAATGAATGCCCACCCTGCATAAAAACACCTATATGAAACCTGACGCAGGTTTCATGTGGCACAGGACTTTACAGCATGACACATCTGTCTAGATGCATCAAGTTGAAAATATGTCGCCACATAGCAAATCTTTTGCACCGCCACTCCAGAGTACAGAGGAGATAATACATGTGAAGGCCTACCAATGAAGTAAGTCATGTCCACTTCACTCTTGAACAAAGGCCAGACCTCTTTTGTGTCCGTGGACAGACCTAAACTTCATCTGCACAATGTTATTCATAAACTTAGGAAACAGAGGTGATGTAATTGAAAAATGTGGAGTTTCTTTTCCTCATTGCACAATCACATCACCTGTGTTTCCTCAGTGACTTAAAATGCCCTAAGACACATGAAAGTGTTTTCTTAAAGCCTTTGCACCATTTTTGGATCACTTTTAACATGGCTATGTAAGTCAAATAATCAAAATCTAAATTTGCCAAGCACAGATGGAAGCATATTTACAAGGAACGTGCACCACAGGGAAAGGTCTTAAATTAAAATGGGAAAAATAACATCAGAGACACTTAAATGCCTTATAAATATGCCCCAAACAACCTATGAAGCTCTAGCAGTACATATCCAGAAATGTAATTGATTTAAAAAAAAAACGTTTTTAAACACAACATATAAATCAATTGTATACCTACATTCAAGAGGAAATGACTTAAAATGTCCTTAAGACACGTGAAAGGGGTTTTTGATTGCCCTTGCACCATTTTTTGGGACACTTTTAACATGGCTATGTAACTCAGAGAATCAAAATCTAAATTTGCCAAGCACAGATGGGAGCATATTTACAAGGAAGAAGCCCCACGGCGAAAGCTCTTAATTTAAAATGGGAAAAATAACATCAGAGATACTCAAATGCCTTATAAAGAAACAGACACCATTTTTTCCTTGTGATAAATTTTAAAAGCATTCCTTTTCCTCAAAAACGACAGCATGACACATCTGTCTAGATGCATCAAGTTGTAAATATGTCGCCACATAGCAAATCTTTTGCACCGCTGCTCCAGAGTACAGAGGAGATAATACATGTGAAGGCCTACCAATGAAGTAAATCATGTCCACTTGACTCTTGAACAAAGGCCAGACCTCTTTTGTGTCCGTGGACGGACCTAAACTTCATCTGCACAATGTTATTCATAAACTTAGGAAACACAGGTGATGTAATTGAAAAATGTGTAGTTTCTTTTCCTCATTGCACAATCACATCACCTTTGTTTCCTCAGTGACTTAAAATGCCCCAAGACACATGTAAGTGTTTTTTTAAAGCCTTTGCACCATTTTTGGATCACTTTTAACATGGCTATGTAAGTCAAATAATCAAAATCTAAATTTACCAAGCACAGGTGGGAGCATATTTACAAGGAACGTGCACCACAGGGAAAGGTCTTAAATTAAAATGGGAAAAATAACATCAGAGACACTTAAATGCCTTATAAATATGCCCCAAACAACCTATGAAGCTCTAGCAGTACATATCCAGAAATGTAATTGATTTAAAAAAAAACGTTTTTAAACACAACATATATATCAATTGTATACCTACATTCAAGAGGAAATGACTTAAAATGTCCTTAAGACACATGAAAGGGGTTTTTGATTGCCCTTGCACCATTTTTTGGGACACTTTTAACATGGCTATGTAACTCAGAGAATCAAAATCTAAATTTGCCAAGCACAGGTGGGAGCATATTTACAAGGAACTTGCCCCACGGAGAAAGCTCTTCAATTAAAATGGGAAAAATAACATCAGAGACACTCAAATGCCTTATAAAGAAGCAGACACCATTTTTTCCTTGTGATACATTTTAAAAGCATTCCTTTTCCTCAAAAACGATTTTCAAGTAATAATTTGAAAACACTGCACAGCTCCTATGTACTAAAACACCCTGACAGTGCTAATACTTCACATTATTTTCAATTACAATTTCTCAAAGAAACAAAATCTATTTGTAAAACACTTTAGACAAAGCAACATTTTAAAAACACAGCTTTCTTCATAATTTTGTCCTTAAAGCATACTATAGTCTATCTAAATTAAATAAATCTTTTCTCACCTTAGCAAATTCTTTATGAGTTTCAAAACAGTCTCAGAAATACACCAAATTGTCTTCAGCAGAACAAAGAGTATGCACTCCAGAGGCTGCAGCTATAGAAAGCACAGAAATGCAGATATTCATTACACATATCTCTCATGTTAGCCAATCAAAACTCTTCCCTCACTTTTTTCAAATCAAAACCCTTCCCCCTCTGCCCTCTCTGCCTTTTTTGCATAGCAACCACCTCCTGAAAGACCTCTGATGTTTGCAAGTTCACACAACAATGTTTCAATTGAACTCTGAACTCTCAGTGCACCTGCGTATCCAGTGCAATCTTTCATTAAATGTTTTTTCCTTGACCATTCAAATTACATCTTTCAAAGAACACATCCATGCACCCTAACTTTCTGTTTTCAGAAATGGAAATCCACCAATCACTGCTAGTGAATCATTAGCACTGAAACTCCACAGTTTTTTTTTCTTTACAAACTCCTACTGTTTCATCTGCCATTTCATTACCACACTTCATCTGACTGCAGCAGAAACTTCTCTCACCATGTTTACTGTCTGCATTGTTGGACATAGTTACATCTACTGGGCTCAAAGGTATGCTGAGAACAGAAATTTACCTAACCTCAATTTACAAGATGTGGAAATTAAGTGGTTTGGCCACAGAGGATTAAAATGTCACCAATTGATACCATTGGTGAAAACCTTTATGCATTTGCCAAAACCTGACCTGTTAATTGTGCACTGTGGAGGTAATGATTTGGGCACTTTGACTGGGGTAGGTCTGGAAATGCTTTTAAAGGACACCTTTGAGCAATTAATGGCACTTTTTCCTCAAACTGCCTTGGTATATTCAAATATATGCCAAAGACAGAAATGGAGGTGGTCGAACCAATTTTGTCCACAAATTGAGAAGTCGAGGAAGCATGTAAACAAATCTGTTTCAGCTTACATGAGAGACCATGGAATGGGCTCCATGTACAACAATAACTTGCGTTACTGCATGCAAGATATCTACAGAGGAGATGGAGTTCACTTCTCAGATGAGGGCAACAGAATTTTCATTTTGAATTTAAGACTGTGCATTGGTACCTACTTATAAGTACCTAAATGTACCATAAACCCAAAAGCTCTTCTCAGAGCTACCCTACATCTGATCACTCACAATTATTATTTTAATCTAACTTTTTTCACTAATTTTCAACAAAGTACGCTCCCCGGAGCGCTACCCGGTACGCGAACCAGACGCTAACCGCGCGAAATTTCTAAAAAAAATGTTTTTTCCCCGCACATATGGGCCTCCTCAGCCACCCTCAGAAAACCTAGGGGGTCAAGATACGTCTACCGTGCCCCCTTCTACCCATTCTGAACATTATTTGCCCTCCATCTTGTATCTTAATTCGACTGAAACACAAAATGGTGGACTCCCGTGACGCTGCTGGTTCGCGAACCGGCACGCTCCCCGGGAAGCGCTCCATTAAAAAAGGTGGGAAAGTAATTTACAGAAAAACGACTGGAAACACTTTCACCAAATATAGATTAGCTCATACTACATACCAATCCCTACCATTTTCATAAATTTGTTTGGAATTACATTTAGCCATTTAGCCTGTAGACCTCTCTAAATACCCTGAGGTAAATTACTTCACAAAACACATCTGAAGTGTTGGAATTAACAACCAATGAAAATGTTACCTTCATTTTCACTTTTTTTTACCTGACATTTGATTGGTTATGTACCTGAATATATATAAAGAAAGAGAGGGAAGCACAGCCATTTTCACTACTACTTCCTGAACTACATTTCAAGAGCATTTTCACCTCCCTGTAAAGTAAATTGATAATTTGTAAGGGGCACTTTAAATTAATTTGTAAAAACGTTTTTTGATAATTATTTAATGTCCCCCTGCTATAGTTATAGCTACAGATAGGCTCCTCTGTTATATTTATTGATTGACTTACACTTCTCTGCTATAATTACGAATTTACTTACTTTAACTTCACTGTTAAAAAAACAGAACTACCTGTCTGAACTTAAACCCAACAGTGCCCTAACTCTTCTAATATAATTATATTTTTATGCAATTTACAGCAAAAAAATGGAAGGGGAGCACGAAAATATCAATGTTTCCTTCGACATTACATCTGAAGAGATTTTAAATGAAGAATTTTTAGATGAAGATTTTATGGATCAGTCTTTTGATGAACAATTTATTGAATGCTTACAAGACATAGAAACATGCATGTTTGAGGAGATTCCAGATGAAGTAATGCTGGAAGTTTTATTGAACTATGAAAATTCTGACCAATAAATTTTTATTTATTAATTAAAAATTGTTTGAGACATTATTCATTGTTATATCTAATTCATGAAGTACAATCAAAATAAATAAATTAAAAAAAAACAACAAAACGAACAATCAATAAACATACAATAAGTTAAAAGTCAATCATTCTTTTTTCCTCATAGTACGCTCCCCGGACCACTTTCCGGTGCGCGAACCGGGAGCTTCCCACGCAAAAAAATAAAAATAAAAATTTTTTTTTTTTGCCCCGCGGGGCCCTTTTAAAACCTCCTCTTCAAACCTAGGGGGTCAGGGAGGATCTACTATGCCCCCTTATGGTCATTTCCCCCTTTGTTTTGGCCTCCTCTTGTCTCTCGATCCTACCGAGAGACAAGATGGCGGCCGCTCCGGACTGTTTAGAATGTTGACAGGCACCGGAGAGCCAATCAGCTTCGCTTCGCAAATTCCGTTACGCGTCAAGTACGCGAACCGGAGCGCTGCCCGGAGCGCTGTCACAGATATATATCTTTTTTTGAAGTTAATTTCTCAAAATCCACTGGAGCACATATATTGAGACCTAGCAAAGGCACATCGGGCTAACAGTCCCTACAATTTTGCAAAGGTTCGTGCAAATCCATTCAGCCGTTCGGGCTAAAAGTGAGGCCAACCGCCCTATGGAAAACTCAATGTTAAAAACGTGTTATGGGACCCCCCTTTTTTCTTAGCCCCCCCTTGACGAAACCCCCCCAAATTTTTAGGGGGTGCTCAGAAACAAAATGTGCCATTTTCCTGAAAATTTTAGCCAATTCCGTCCACAAACGCCAAAGTTATTAGACATAGAATTTTCAAAAGTCCCATAGAGAAAAAATCCTAACTATATATACCTACTGGCCAGTAGGTAATATATATATATATATATATATATATATATATATATATATATATTCAGTTTCTCCTTTTCACCACCCATCGCTCCTCTTTGCCTCGGGTGCCTCCTTACCGCACGGTGAAGTGCGTAAATATTTCCAAACACACACGGTCCTCACTCCCAGGTCCGTTCCGCAATTAAGGGCACTCACAGCACTTTCACGTAGTTTCTCATTGCCATAGTTTATTTTTGGCGCTGCACAACCGTATCAACAAATGCGTTGCCGCCTTCGTCAGTGTCGCTGACGGACCAGGAAGTGAGGACTGTGTGTGTTTGGAAAAAATATATATATATATATATAAAGAGGAATTTGATACAGAGATGGGTAAAATGGAGAAGAAACTGGAAACCCTAGAGAAAGAAATAAAGGAGAAAAAACAAAGAAAGTTCCTCAGGGACCACATGGATTACGAGAGAGGACAAGTCCTCACATTTTCCAAAAAATATGACCACTTGCGGGCTGAAACCAAAAAAGCCAAAGCACCCGGCGGAGTGTCAGCCGCATTGGAAATACCTGAAATGGATGAAGGGGCCCAAACAGAAGAGAATAATGATGATGCCAACCAGCCAGCTGAAATGGGGCCAGATTTCTTAAGCCCAAAAGACAACATTTTAAACGAGTTCTCTCTCATGGCCAAAGGGAGACTGGAATCCCAGAGCAAATCATTCGTCGGAGGAACAAGAGGACGAGGAAGAGGAGGCAGAGGAGGAAAGAGAATAAACCTAACAGATGCCAGCACATCAAGCCCCGTGGGAACGAGAACAAGGGGCCAGAGGAAGCTAAAATGAAGGACACCAAGACAGTCATCAATCTCTCTGACAGGAGCCTCAACACTGCTGAAATTGAGGTACTGTCCTTTGGATTATCGTTTTGCCCTACATCTAACTTTAACTATACCCAGAGCCGCATAGACCTGTTTCAATTTACTAGGAAGCTCAGACTAAGGAAATGGTTCGCTACGAGAATAAGCAATGAACCAGGCACAAGCTCTGAGACTCCAAGTACATTACAAATTGGAGATGCCGATATGATACAAGTAATACATGAGCTAGTAATTGAGAACCCTACCCTGAACTTAATTAACGAAAACATCAGGTTGGACCTGAGAAGTAAAAGTGGATTTAAACCAAAATCTATTTTTCTGCCGATGATTAATAATGAGGCAATCGATATCTTTGAGAAAGGGGTGATTACTGAATTTAAAAAACTAGCCAATAACAGGAAGTGGGGAAGAAATAATCTTAGCCAAGAACAAAGATTAGCCATCGAAAGTTTAAGTAATGACCATAGCATTGTCATAAAAAAATCGGATAAGGGGGGCAACATTGTTGTAATGTCAAAAGAAATGTACATACAAGAAGGTATGAAGCAACTTAATGACACTGTTAAGTATGAAAAAAGCAACAGGAAGGTGTATGACAGTAAGAATCAAGCATACCATGAGAAACTGTGTGAATGGAGGAATCAAGAACTCATAGAAACTGAAGAGTTTAATTTCTTAAAGAGCAACTTCCCCAAAATACCAGCACTGTATCTACTCCCCAAATTACATAAGAATCCTATTAACCCCCAAGGCAGGCCAATCGTATCTTCTAGGAACAGCAGCCTAGAAAATACATCAAGATACATAGATCATTTTTTGCAGCCTATTGTGCAGGGCCTTCCAGCGTATTTGAGGGACTCAGGCGATTTTTGGGAAAAAATCTCTAATGTCACAGTTGATGCAGGCTGTATACTAATGACCTTGGATGTCAACAGCCTCTATACAAATATCCCCCACGAATTGGGTATTAAAGCATGCAGACATTTATTTATTTATTTATTTAAAGTCTTGTAACGCACCTGAATCAGCCCCGAAGGGGTATCTCCGCGCGTGGCTTGCATGACTTGGGCAGACTGTAGTAATTGGGTGACAACGAGAGTGACCATGTTATTCGTGCGAGAACAGGTGAGTTTTAAATTTTTTTCTAAAGGAAAAAAGATTGGGCGTAAGTCTCAGCTGAAGTGGAAGAGAATTCCACAACAAAGGGCCTTTATAGGAGGGTGCACGCCCCCCCTGTCTTGCTCTGGAAACTTTAGGAACATGTAGCAGCATGACGTTGCTAGAGCGCAGAGCCCGTCCAGGAGAATATAGAAGAAAAATTTCTCTTAGATATTTGGGGCCAGATCCATATATACACTTGTGCATAATGCAGCAGATTTTGAAATTTATACGCTGTTGCACTGGAAGCCAATGGAGATGGGAGAGAAGAGGGCGGGAAGGGGTACGGGGGGGGCATTCAGGATGAGTCTTGCCGCAGTATTCTGCACCACCTGCAGTCTGCGTAGTTGTTCCTGGTTGGCGGAAATGAGTAGACTATTACAATAGTCCACTCGTCCAAGGATTAGTGCCTGTACCAGCGTCTTCCTATAGATGTTGGGTAGGAAGGGGAAGATACGCCGTAGGAGACCAATTGTACGGAAACATGTTCCCGTAACCTGATTGACGTAGTCTTTCATTATCAGAGCTTGGTCTAGGCGTACTCCCAGATTTTTGATGGTAAGTTTGGGCGCTGGGACAGGTCCTAGCTCAAGTGGCCACCAATCAGGCGACCAGAGCAAGGTGGCCCCTCCGAACAGCATGACCTCCGTTTTGGACACGTTGCACTGGAGGAAGTTCTGAGCCATCCAACCCGCCACTGCTCTCATGCCGTCTTGAAAGGATTTCATGACAGCAGGAGTGATGGTCTGGAAGGGAAACAGCAGCTGAGTGTCGTCAGCGTAGGAAATTGGAGAGAACCCGTAAGATCTTATAATCTCTGCCAAAGGGGCCACATATACGTTAAATAACGTAGGGCTCAAGCATGAGCCCTGTGGCACACCCTTGGTAAGCTTCCTGCAGACAGATTTATGAGAGCCTAGTTTGACCCCTTGTTGTCTGTCTTCGAGAAAGCTTTCAAGCCATGCAAGGGCGGTCCCTTTTACTCCCACTGCCTTCAGACGGTCGAGAAGAATTTCATGCGACACCGTGTCGAAGGCAGCGGACAAATCCAATAGCACCAGAATCACTGAGCTCCCCCTGTCAAGTGACATTCTGATGTTATCTGTCACTGAGAGGAGAGCCGATTCGGTGCTATGGTTAGGCCTGAAACCAGATTGCGAGTGGTCTAGGCCGCCCGCTGCCTCGATATAACTAGACAGGTGAGCATTAACATGTTTCTCGGCCATCTTGCTGTAATAAGGCAGAAGGGAGATGGGACGGAGGTTGGAAAGCTCTGTCCACGGGAGTGCCGCATTCTTGCGGATGGGGTTCACCACTGCATTTTTCCACTCAGCTGGTACTTTTCCCTCTTTCAAAGACTGATTTATTACATCCTGAATGTAAGGGGCTAGCAAGGTACGGAGAGAAGTCAGGGTTTTGACAGGAATGAGGTCATTCGGTGATCCAGATTTTACTTGGGTCATAATGGTATGGAGCTCTTCGGTATTGACAGGAGGAAATGTAGTTAATGTGAAGTTGGTATTGTTATTAGAGGAGGAGGTATTCATGATATCACTATTTGGTTGGGATGCCAGAATTTTTTCATAGATTTTCTCTATTTTGTTTTCGAAGTATAGTGAGACCTCTTCACAAAGATTTTGTGAGAAGTCATCTGGACTTGTGCAGGCCATGGGTTTAGTAAAAGTTTCCAGAATCCTATACAATTCTTTGGGAGAATTGCCTGCTTCTAATAGTTGTTGAGCAATAGTGTTTTTGTGGGCAGCTTTAATATGTTTGTAATAGTTGTTTTGCGCTGTGCGGTATGCCTTTTCGTTCTCCTCGGAGTGTGATTTCCTCCACCTTTTTTCTATCCTCCTGCATTCTTGTTTCTCTTTCCTAAGGGCCTCGGTATACCATTTCTCCTGCTTAGCTGCAGGGAATTGTTTGAAAGTTTTCAGGGGGGCAATTTTGTCAAAGGCTGTAGTAAGGGATTGTTGGAACATAGTTAACTTGTGTTCAACGACTTCGGTGTCTCTAATCTCGGGTTTTTCCCACGCCTTTTGTAACGTGTCCAGTGTGATTTTATGCCACTGTCTGCGTATGGAAGGGGGTAGGGGTTTCTTGTGGGGACCTGCATTGGCTTGAAGAATTGTAAATTGGAGTAAGAAATGATCTGACCAATTAAGTTGGATGGGTTTATGACACAGTATATTATCAAAGTTGGTATAAATCAGGTCAATGCAGTGTCCACCTTCATGAGTGGGATCCTGATTTTTTTGTGTCAGACCGATGGTGTTCATGTCGGTAGTCAGACTTTTAACGCCTATGAAGTCAGTTTGGTCGGTATGAATATTAAAATCTCCAAGAAGGAGAAAATCCTCATTAGCCCGTATATAAGGGCCAAGCATCTCTAAGAGAGATGTAGAGAAATTGGGACAAGGAGGGGGTGGTGGTCTGTATATGAGTACGCCTTTACTAGCTTTTCTGTTTGGGAGAATGACTCTGAAAACCATAGTTTCCATCTCTTTGCAACATTGTTTGTCCAAGATGTCTAGTTTGAGGGACTCTTTGTAAATTATGGCGATGCCGCCACCTATTTTGTCAGGACGGTCAGAGTGGTGAAATTTATATCCCAGAGGTACTCCCAATGCGATGGCAGATACCGTGTGGGGCTTTAGCCAGGTTTCAGTGATGAAACATAGATCTGGAGTAAAAGAGTGTATTAAATCCCAGATCTCAATTTGATGTTTGGGCATTGAGCGAGCATTAATTAGGATACAGTGCAAATCCTGAGGTGACTTGCTGGGGTTATAGGATTTAGTAAAAGGCATGGAGGAGTAATGACATTTTTTGCATGAAAACGGTCCTACAAAACAAGGTCTGCTATCCTCAGAATAACATAGAGATGTTTGTTGGTTTAAGGTTTTCAGAAATGTGGCCTCATACCTGATATGTTTACCCGCTCGTAAAGGCGGCATGTTGTAAGCGTCTTGCCCCGTCGCCTCGTCCTGTCGCGGACGGGCGCAGACGGGCAGCTCTTTGGCTGGTCTTCGGCTGCAATGAGGCTGCGCGCAATCGCTGCGCGCTTCCGGAGAGGCGATGGCTAAGTAGCCCCCAGTGGACAACTAGAGCGCTAACCGCTCCCGGAAGTGCCTGGCCCTCACCTGTCCGCCCTCCGCACAACGGTAAAGAATTACCGAGTCGGACCGAGGCGGGCAGGAAGAGGAATCGGGTCAGCACTCCGGTAAGGCTATGATAGTGTTGGTACAAGTATTTAAAAAAGAATTAAACTATTTCGAGCAGCGCTCTCAGGAAATCGTGCGCTGAGTAATTTAAAAGATCACAAATCTTAAAATGCGCTGTGAATTAAAAACGCGCTACTGGTCACTCACTAGTCAGATTGACTCCGCATACAACAAGCTAGCTCAAGATCAGTCTCATACCTGTTTCATACTGAAATGCTCTTAGACATGATTTATACATGTCTTACCCAGAATTACTTCCTGTTCAACGGTGCCATCTACCACCAACTACTTGGTACTTCTATGGGCACTTGTTTTGCCCCTAGCTTTGCTGGAATATACTTGGGGTGGTGGGAAGAACTAATTGTCAGAAAGCTAGATCAATACTGTACCGGAGTACGTACTTGGCTCCGGTACATTGATGACATCTTCATCATTTGGGATGGCACCGTTGAGGAAGCAGAAGAGTTTGTGGCTGTCCTGAATGTAAATGAATTTAATTTGTCATTCACAAGCCATATTGGCAAGAAAACAGTGGATTTTTTAGATCTAAAAGTCACCATAGAAGAAATGAACCTAGTGACTACTTTGTACAGAAAAGAGACGGCCGGAAACAACCTCCTCCATGCACAAAGTTGCCACCCCCGAAACTTGATAAATTTGATTCCTTTTGGTGAATTACTGAGAGCCAGGAGAAATTGTACTAGACAGCTGGATTATGAGAAAGAGAGAGATATCATGTGTGACAGATTTAAGTCCAGAGGATACAATAAAAAATGTATCGCAGAGGCTGTACGAAAAGTAGAAGAGAGGGACACTAACCAACCCTTGGCCAATGAAGTTGGAAATGAAGAGAATAAAGAAGGAGTGAGATTCATCACTGATTACCACTCCCAAACGAAAGAAGTCTAGGAGCAATCAATAAATATTGGAATGCCCTCAAGACTGATAAGGATATCCAAGAAAGTATCAGAGACTACCCCCAAATCACGTACAGGAAACCAACATGTTTGAAGGACAAAGTGTGTCAAACCTTGATAGCCAACAAAAAGAAAACTAATCCAGTCCAGGGATTTTATGTTTGTGGCCGTTGTAAAGCGTGTAAATTTAGCCACAATGTCAAAGAGATAAAATTATCCCATCTGTGTGAGCCCTTTAAAATTACCAAACACCTGACGTGCCACACAGAGTACGTGATTTATGCACTCAAATGCCCATGCAAGAAATTCTATGTGGGCAGCACAATTAAACCAGCAAAAGACAGGATTTTACAGCACCTAAGAGCCATAAAAAACCATGACAAACAGTATCCCATGGCAAGACACTTTGCAACCCACCACCAGAGTAACAGCAGCCTCCTCTCTTACGTGGTACTAGACCAAGTGCCCATTAGAGAAAGAGGCGGTAATAGACTGCAATAGCTTAGATGCTTAGAGTCGAGATTTATAATTAAATATCACACCTTACAACCCCAGGGGCATAATTGTGATGAAGCTTTAGGCGTACACCTTGGATGAATCGAAATATTTTGTTGAAATATTTTTTGCTGACCTGTCCTCTGACCTTGATTTTATTGGTATGAATGTGTAAAAGACACGGGTTTGGTAGGTTATTTAATCACTGTATTTTATCATTTGTCACAGGTACCATTGAATGTGGGAGAGAATGAAAACACAGCACAATCAGAAAGTATGTGGCAGTTTGTATCATGTTGCAGAAATCACGCTGGGCAGTGTTACAATGAAAGGTGCTACCTTGTGTAATCATGACTTTGGAACTGACAATGAACGCACAATTGAGCGGTAATTCGCTTAGCCCACTGGGGCTGTATTTTCGACAACTATTATGCAATATGTGCAGTTTGAATGAAAGTCTGAACCGCCAAGGACAGTGAAGCACAGTTTGCTTTGTCCATTAGGACGTATTAAGTCCATAGCACGCATTACAAGTCTATGGTTTTGTTTAGTTGGATAGCTGTACAATGAGAGGCAGCCGCATAGCTCAACGCATTAGACCAGAAGTGCTGGCGCGCATGAACAATGTAATTGAGAGTTCGAGGCTTCGAACTGACTTTATTTACACGCGGAGTACAATTTATCCTTTATTGTAGTTCACAACGGAAAGTTGTTGTTTCTTTTGCCCAGAGTTTAAATGTCTCAATGAAGTAATGTTTAAGAAATGTTAAGTCAAAAAGTGTTGGCACGTATGTACAAAATATATGGGATTTCGAGGCTTCGAACTGACCCTATTTTCACACGGAGCACAATTCATTTTAGAATGGAATTTACAATAAAATGTTGTTTCTTTCTTTTTGCCAAGAGCCAAATGTCTTAGACAAACTGCGTTTAACTAATTACAAAAGCTGATACAATGAAATGCCACACATTGCTGAATAGATGATTCTGCTTTCATAGCTCCAAACGTATTGTGTTATGGTAGTCTGTTGGCTATGTTCATTATTAAGACGATCACATGATTTACTTTAAATGTTGGATGCAAACAGACTCTTGTACTGGTGAGAAAGGGAAGCTGTTCCCGAAACGCTTCGAGTAGGGCTGTGATTAAATCCAGTTTTTGAAAACTATTTGTGGCCTGGACATCGTTCTTGTGAATTGTGAACGAATTTGGTGGAATTTGGAGGGACTGGCACCCCGGGGGTGGGGGGAGGCGGCGTGAACGGGCCTCCCCAGGTGGAGGCTCGTCTGCTGTAGTGGGGCGCCCCTTTAGCGTTTCACTTGCCATTCAGCGGTTTTCCGCCCGCTTTTGCTGCACTGTGCCTCGTCAGTAGCGGTCTGTTGTGCGAATAGTCCCAAGGCAGCAGAACGCGCTGAGATCTGGACGGCACCCAGGTGATGTCCAGTAAGTTGCCGCACTGGTTTTGGCATCCTACAATGCTGCTCCGAAAAACGGCATGGGGCGCCCCGGGGGGGGGGGGAGGCGGCGTGATCGGGCCTCCCCAGGTGGAGGCTCGTCTGCTGTAGTGGGGCGCCCCTTTACCGTTTCAGTTGCCATTCCGCCCGCGTTTGCTACACTGTGCCTCATCCGCCATTCAGCTGTTTACCGCCCGCTCTTGCGGCTACAGCGTCTCGCTCACCATGTAGTTGAGTTGCGCCCCCTCTTGCGGTGCAGCAATAGGCGGCTGCCACAGGACTCTTAAAATGGCGGCCGGCTCTTCGGATTTGGGCCTGGTCCACTAAAATGGCCCTGGGACACCTTGGAACTCGGACGCTTGTCTGCTAGGGCTTGGGCCCCATTCTCGAAAGCGTCCCCTCAGCCTTGAAGATTCTACAAAAGTCTTGGGGGCCCCCGACTCCCGCAGGCTTCTGGTGGGGAGCGGCTGCCATGATTGCTTGCGGAATGGCCACGACGGAGCTACGAGATGGTGGTGCTCTCATGCTGACGCCAGCTTCAGTCTGAAACATCCAGAAACACTGGAGACTATCAATTCGATGAGTTCCGGTGGAGCCCCAACGTGACCCGGTAGGGAAGAACTTGCCCTCCCCTTTTTTGAGTGATGGTTCTTGTTGCCTGTCCCCTCTGTTGTCATCTAACGGAACCTTTTTTGATTGCCGAGTGAGAAAAAAAAAGGTGGGTCTTTCATCGTTTGGGAAAAAAAAATGTTTTAATCCAATGAAAAGTGGTATTTTTAGGTCATATGATCAAGCCTTCCATCATTAGGAGACCAAAAGTAAAATGAACCAATGAAAAGTTTTATTAACAAGTCACATGACCTGTTATGCTTACGTTACGCGCTGCGCGCCGCGCTCTGGATCGTTTCCGGGAAGCTGCGCCTTGCGCACCGGAGCACTTCCGGGTGCGCTAACGCGGCGCGTCATATGACGCATTAAGCGACAACGCAGATCCAGAATATAGTCAAAATGTCTCCACCAACCAGCGGTCGGAATACAACCCCTTTCAGCAGTCCAAAAAGTTCTGTTAAATGACAAGAGAAGGGACAGGCAACAAGAACAATCAGTCAAAGAGGGGAGGGCAAGTTCTTCTCTACCGGGTCACGTTGGGGCTCCACCGGAACTGATCGGATTGGTAGTCTACAGTGTTTCTGGATGTTTCAGATTGAAGCTGGCGTCAGCATGAGAGCACCCAATTCTAAAACAGTAAATGCTTGGATAACAATCAATCAAATGTAGAGGGAAGCAGGCACGACGGGTTACAACGGGGGCAAAGGCTTACGTTACCTACCCTTCACTATCTGCAAAGAGAGAATACTCCTAAAAGAAAAGAGGAGGGGGGGGAAGGGGGGGGGCAGCGTTCAAAGCACATCAGCGTGCATAAATACGAAAATGTTTTTACCTACCACGTACTTGACATTTTACAGCTTTTGATATTTGCTATTAAAAAACCATTGAAATTCACTGAAAAAACCATAGGTTATAGACCATATATAGTTAGGAATTAGCATTTACAAAACCTTGAAAATTCACTGAAAAAACCATAGGTTATAGACCATATATAGTTAGGGATTAGCATTTACAAAACCTTAATTTACTCTCACATATATAGTATCAGTGATGTCATTTGAGATGTCATCAGTGATGTCATCAGTGATGTCACTGACCATGTCATGAATGATGTAATATGTGACATCATCAGCAGTGGATTGCGGGGGCGCGATATATAGTTATTGCAACTAACTATATATGCGAATTTCAATGGTTTTGTGCGAGTAAATTAAGGTTTTGTAAATGCTAATCCCTAACTATATATGGTCTATAACCTATGGTTTTTCAGTGAATATATATATATATACATATATACATATATATATATATATCAACTACGCCTCCTCTTCAGGAATGAAAACGCACTTGCAGGGTCTCTTCTGTTCAAATTATTTATTTCTCCATAGTTTCCAATATAACAATACCGACGCGTTTCGCCGCCAACAGACAGCTTGCTCACGGTTAGTATTTACATTGAACTCTAACTTCCTTTAAGGAGTGGTTACAAAACACACGTGATTTGATTGTAACTTCCTGCAGTATTTGCTAAGCCTCATGGGTCTTGTAGTTTATACGATTTTAGATGCACATATTTCTATTTACGAGCATACAAATACCATTTTACAGGATTGCAATCACACTGAATTCAGCACGCCGGGATCTGCAACACACTGAAGCCACATGGACTTTATATTTTCATAATTCCCCACGCATTACTTACCCAGAGAAGATGCTTTCTGGGAGATGTAGGACTGACAAAACTACATCAGGTGAGCGATCACATGGCTGGGGAGGTGTGCCTTTCCAATTAAGGGAGGACTGCAGAGACATTTGAAAACGGCAGCGTGAATCAGTTTCAGTGTAGCAGCGGCATCTGAAGAAGACATTGAAGTCGAAATGCATTATGCCAAACTGCTTTCCAATTAAAGATCTTTGCCTGGATTCCCTGCGTGTGGCCCCTTCCTTCTGCTTGCTGGAGGTTTTGTGTGGATATATATATACATATATACATATATGTATATATCAACTACGCCTCCTCTTCAGGAATGAAAACGCACTCGCAGGGTCTCTTCTGTTCAAATTATTTATTTCTCCATAGTTTCCAACATAACAATACCGACGCGTTTCGCCGCCAACAGACAGCTTGCTCACGGTTAGTATTTACATTGAACTCGAACTTCCTTTAAGGAGTGGTTACAGAACACACGTGATTTGATTGTAACTTCCTGCAGCATTTGCTAAGCATCATGGGTCTTGTAGTTTATACGATTTTAGATGCACATATTTCTGTGTTTA
Source organism: Lissotriton vulgaris (assembly GCF_964263255.1). NCBI lineage: Eukaryota > Metazoa > Chordata > Amphibia > Caudata > Salamandridae > Lissotriton > Lissotriton vulgaris. The sequence goes on from NC_141693.1 coordinate 1,390,238,212, forward strand.
TGGGGTGTAGCCCTCTAGTGGGCGAGTTTGATTTGGTATATTATTATTCAGATTAGGCCCTCCAATGGGCTGTTTCAATATAACCTTTACCATGGCGCCTTTCAACTTTCAAGTCACTTCTGTCTAAGGGCAAGTAATTGTGTATGTTCATTCTTGAGTGCTCATATTACAACCGATTTTCCATATTCTTATAACAATATATAACATTACTGCCGGAAAAAAGGGTTTTTGTATGTATTTCACATTTCCTATATGACTATTTCGCAGCTAGGTGCATTTTTCTTTTTTTACATTTTTTTTATATTATGAATGTACATAGAGTTCTTCACTCTGGTTCAGACCGTCCGGATGTAAAGTTCGGAAATTCAATATTTGTCGTGATTCCCTGCATCGTAATTTACGCTCTCTGTCCCCTCCTCTCTCATGAGGGACAATTGTCTCTAGTGCGTAAAATTTTAGAAGTTTCCAGTCTCCATTATGTGCAGCTTCCATGTGTTTCGCGACGGCATTGCCTCTGTCCTTATTTACCGTCGCTCTTACATGTTCAAGTATTCAATTCAATTAAATTTTTTCAATTCAAGAATCTTTATTCGGTGATTAAAAAACACCATAAAAGCACACATACATATACATAGATAAAAAAGCATTAAATATTGATCTAGATCCTTGTACATAGATAATACAATAAAAATACCAGCATACAGGGCAGTGAGTTTAAAAAATAGAGTCCCGAGACTTTCATTCCTCTCCCCTTGTCATCCTTAGTCGGACCGCAACCTTGATAAAATTCATAACGCAGCACAAGGTTAGCGGGTCAGAAGCTTTTTGCAAAAAGACTAGTGCATCCCTGCCGTGTTCCAGTTGGATTTTTTTAAAAATATGTACTAGGAATCTGCGCCTAGGCATAGAAAAATAGGGACAAAGCAAGATAAAATGAAGGGAATCCTGCGGAGACCGATTGTCGCAGCCGCAGGGTCCCTTCTGCTCAATTGACGTGGTAAAACCAGCTGGTGAAGCCAACATAAAGGGAAGTAAGTTCAATCTGAGACGACACATAAGAAATCTATCCTGTGTATTATGCACAAGATACAGATAGGGCTCCATACCCTCCACACTCTTCAACAGATTATAAGCCCTCACAGACTTTTTCTCTCCTTCAGCCTCAGCTCGGCATTGGGTTTTCCGCTCTAGGAAAATTTCCCCTACTTGTTTCTTGTGCTGTGCTGTAATGGTTGTGGGGTTCCTGAAGAGGTTTCCAAAACCTAGATCCTCAAGGGTGTTTCTCACATATTTAAGCCAGGGGATGCGCATGCAGTGAGTCCTACCTAGGCAGTCCAATAGAATTTCTCTGCTTAAATGCGCGTCTGGGTTTAGCCAGATTTTTAGCCAGGCCACAATTGGCCTAAGTTTTAACAAATCGACCAAGTATGGCCTTCCTAACTCCCTGTGAGCTATGAATCCAGCAGTACTGGGTGGTACCCTCAGGATCGATTTCAAGTGTCTGTTTTCTTCCTGTTCAATTCTGGCGGTGTTCACAAAGCCCCAGACTTCTGCCCCGTAGCTTACTTTAGAGCATGTTATGGAGCCGTACAAGTTCATCACCTGTTCCGGACTCCATCTGCCCAGCCTCCTGCCATATCCAGCTATTGCCCCATTAGAGGCAATCATTTTGCTACAATGTTCTGCCACCAAGGAGTTGAATTGAAGAGCACCATCAAAGGTTACTCCAAGATAGGAGAACGTTTTAACCTCCTCTAGACAATGGGTGCCTATTGTGTAAGAGAATTTAGAGGAAGGTTTTTTGCCTGCCAGGAGCACGTAAGATTTGCCTAAGTTAACAGATAAGTCCAGGTTACTCATGAACTTGACAAAACCATCTATCAGAGTTTGTAGGCTTCGGGGTGTGCGTGCAAGCAGGACCGCGTCATCTGCATAAAGCAGGACAGGGATATGCCGCGACCCGACCCTTGGGGAGTCTGCCTTCAAGCCCAAAAGAAACTGCTCCAGATTGTTAATGTACAAGGAGAACAAAAAAGGGGCAAGAATACAAACTTGTCTGACTCCACTTTTACATGGAAAAGAGTCAGGATTCTTTTTTTCAATTCTTTCTTGGTGCTGCCAATATATTTCAAAGCACATGGACATTCTATCACGTAAACTACAAATTCAGTTTTGCAGTTTATCAGTTGTTTAATTATCCAGGATTTTTTGTTGGGTAAGGTTACTTCTGTTTTGTTCATGGCAATCTGACATACTTTACACTGTTGACATTTTACAAAGCCTTTGCTTTTTAACCACTGAATGCCTTTTTTCTTTTTGCCCGGATCTTGATGATGACTATGTACCAGTTAGTCTCTCAGACTTGTAGCCCGTCTGAATGTTACTTCCGGATGTTTTCCCATTATTTTGCCAGCAATATCATCCAGATGTAGGATTTTCCAATTCTTTCTTAGAATATTTATGATCTGTTTGGATTCCCTTGAATGGTCTATAATAAGTCACACCTTTTGTTTCTCAGGCTGCATTTCATCCTTATTTTTAGGTTTTATTTGTAGGATTTCTTCTCTCTTTTTTGCATTAGCTCGTGCCCAGCATTTTGTAATGACTCCTTGTTTGTATCCTCGTTGTTTGAATCTTTTTGCCATGTCCCAACTGTTCGATTTCCATTCTTTTTCCTGAGAACAGATGCGGCGTAATCTTAAAAATTGACCATACGATATGTTGTCCTTTACTGAGGCTTTGTGGAAACTTTCAGCATGCAGTGTGGCATTTGTTGACGTCTCTTTCCTATATAGTGTGGTCTCCACTTTTTGTCATGTATATAGATTGCGATATCCAGAAAGATTGCTTTGTCCCGACTTATATTATATGTGAATCTTAGGTTTGTGTCTGTTGAGTTCAGAATTTTGAAATAAGTTTCGAATTCCTGGGCTGATCCATCCCACACTATTAGGAGATTATCAATGTATCTCAGCCATTTCGCTATTTTGTTCACATGATGGTCATTGTCTGGGTGCCAGGCCACTTGTTGCTCCCGCCACCCCATAGTGAGACATGCAAAAGCTGGGCTGAAGGAGAAGCCCATTGCACAGCTTTTAACTTGTTGATAAATTTCTTCGCCAAAAAGAAATATGTTTTGGGTAAGACATAATTCGATCATGTCTAGAAGCATCTGATTGTGTTTGGTGAATTGGATGTTTCTTTCTTTCAGAAAAAAGGCACATGCTGTTGCTCCAATGCTGTGGTCAATATTAGTGTATAGGGCGATTACGTCTATTGTAATTAACATGTAATTGGGTTGCCATGGGAGTTCCCGAAGATTTTTCAATAGATCAGGAAATCTTCAGGAACGGGTTAAGGAAAACAGCACTCACGGACAAAGCAGTATATCAGCAAGGGATTTATTTAGAACAAACGCGTTTCGGGAGTGAACTCCCTTCGTCAGTATTCACATCCGAAGACATTGTGCGGCACCATTATCTATGTTTGTACAAATAGTCAAAACAAACAATGGACTTTGCCACAAACGCAACATTGCGCGCCATCTTTAAGTGTATAATACTAACATAAGCCAAAAGGAATTGCTAGCTAGTCAGTTACACCAGTAAGAACGCCGTGTATCGGCACAAATTATATTCTCAAATATCAACCACACATGATAAATAATCGGAAACAATATAAATCCGCTGCGCCTAGATAATCATTCACTTTTGCTTTCATGAATTGCTTTTATTTGGTTTACACCTTTATTCCAGCAGCCTTGTGAGGCTGCAATTGCCGATCCACGGCAATATTTACCTGATTTGATCACACATAATATGTGACCATTGCCAGGTGATTGCGTTGTGTTTACAACGATATGTTCTCATGGCCACGAGGCTCGGGTTTATATTGTTCCCAAGATATTTTAATAGCCATGCACACAACCAGACAAGGTAGAATGTCTCTCACAGGCTGTCCTCGTAAATATCCCTACACCCTTCGCTCAGATCCCATTATTATCACTGTACCAGGATGGTGAGACAAAATAATTCCTAATAACTGTCCAGAGTAGGTTTAATCAGATAAACACATGAGGGATTGGTATCTGCCCATGCCGGGGCCAAATCAACAAGGACAATGTTACAGCAACGTTTTTTGGTGGACTTATTTTTTATTTTTTGTTTTTTGTTTTTAAACATTTTTATTCAATTTTGCATAATAAACCAAAACATTCTCCATTACATCATGTTCCATTTCATTGACCATTATTTCTGTACAATAATGCTAGAAAATGCAACATATGTCAACAGACAAACTATTTACAGTAAAGAGACCCTTGCCAACTCCCCTCACATCCCATTCAGGGTAACTTATTTCGACCATATCGGCCCAATAATTTCTGTTAAGAGATACAAATATATATTGGTAGCCATTGACTCATGTTCATGATTCCTTTGGTTTTAGCCATAGTGAAATCCTTGTGCTTCAGTGGTCGTAAAGGATTTGTGGTGTCTAATAGCGATGGGAGCAGTTCAGGCTTTTCACTCACATACTGGCCCTTTGTTCACCTCCAAGGCTTACAAGAATACTATGTCTGCTCTGGGAGTTTGTCTGCATTTCAGCAACCCATTTAGAGCTTAGTCCAACGGGTTAGTTGAGCATGCTAATGAAATGATTAAACAAGCCTTGACTGCTAGAGTACTAAGTGGTACCATAATCCGTATGGTGTTCAGAGAGCACCCATAACTTGTCTAGATGAGTATTGGGGGAAGCACATGAAACAAGACTCTCTTCGGGGCTCCTATGTATGTGCCTTGTTTGGATAGATACTCCTGGGAAGGTGGCTGATGAAGAAAAGTTTGACCTGAAAAAACATTTGAATGTTTAACAGAGTATCCAAGAGGTCAATGACATACTGTTTAATGTGAAAAATCCTGAATCTGCCAATAGCAAAGAGAAGGTTGTAACCATTGCTGATGGGAGGTATCTAAAATACTAGATCTAGCTCTTCAACAAATCAGTGGCAGGTCAGCTTTTGTACCATCTTGCAGACCACCCAATACAGTGCTTGTGGTAAAAGGGAAACAAACTGTCTTCCTGGCTCTTTTTTCTGGTTCAAGGAGACACCGATAGCTCTCCATCAACCACATGATAAAGCACAATGTGGATGTGTGAATGGGTGTCTGATTGTCGGATTATACAAGCAGGAACCACCACTCTAGTCAGGGTAAGCTAGATACATACTAAACGATAAACTGCACTCACCCTCGTGTAGCTTGGCAAAGAGCAGTAAGACCTGTCTAAAGAGGCAATGTGTAAAGTAGTTGTGCAACACAAACACATAGTAACACAATCAAAACACTACAAAAATACTCCACACAGAGTTAGAAAAATAGTTCATATTTATATGTGTAAAACAAAACCAAAATGTTACAATTACTGTAGAACCAGAGTTATGATGCTGTTGGACTTGACCCTTTTTGGCAAGGTCATTCCCAAACTTTTTTACTTCCTCCTTTATTTTTTCTGACCTGTTGTTGGCTGCTGTTCAGTGCTAAAGTGCCTGTGCTCTCTCTGGAAAACTTAGTAAGATTGGTCTACACGGTTTTGGCATATTTCATTTACCTGTAAGTTCCTTGCACAGTGGTATCCTATATACCCAGGGCCTGTGAATGAAATGTCACCCCTAAGGTAGGCCCTAGCTAGCCCTATGGGCAGGGTGCAGTGTAGACAATAGCCTGGTAGTAAGCCTATTTGGTTTCTCACTGCCCTCTCATGAGTGTGCATTGGGGATTCCCTGAGATGTGGTTCTGTGCTAATTTCTGATCTGAGAGGGTTAGTGTGATCATGTTTAGTATGTTTGGAATAGTAGTGTGAAATCCTGGTGATTGGTGAAAGTAAATTCATTATTCCTATTTTAGGAATGCCACTTTTAGAATGGGCATTTCTGTGTGCTTATTTGTCTTTGTGACCTGCCTGGATGTGTATTGACCATCTGGTTCTGACTGACAGGAGAAATGAGGATTTGCATTCACTCTAGACAGTCACAAGGTGGGCTGAGGTATGTCCTGCCTTTCCTGGGTGACTCAGCGCTGAATTTAGAATAGCAGGAGTTTTCCTTGCACCTGAATAGGCCTGGTCTGCATTTTGAGTGGTGGGATGAGTTGCACCTGCACCTGAATAGTGCTGTGCCTGCTTTCTACAATGCTAGCTCCAACCCTCTGTGGTGTGTCTGAGGTCTGGGCTGGAAATGTTTATAGGGGTGTTGTGCACTTCAATATAGTGTTTGAAGTGCCCCCAGAACAAAGACATTAGTACAGGTTCAGTGACCCCATGATGAGAGGGAACACTGTGTGGACTTGGAACCAGATGCTGCTGGTTCTGTAAGCTGCCCCAGAGGATTGCTGGGCTACCAGGGAACCGTCATCTGGACTTTGCCTTTGTGTGCTGCCCTGAGCCTGATTCCTGCTCGTGCCCCCAGTGATCTCCCAGGACTTTATGGATTATCCTGTGTGATTTCCAACAACAAGTGGTGAGCACTCTGATATTCACCTCTTTACATTTTTGCACAAAATGCAGGTTGAGCGTTTTTAGTTTTCATACAATGTGGTGAGAACTGGGGTTCTGAGGTCACTCTGAACCCATTGCTCGTGTTTCAGGGCAGCGCTCGTCACCAAGGGAGAGCACTCCCTGTGAGGCAAAGAAGAGGGGGTGGTGATACTGGCTGCTCATGCCTGCATTTTGAAAATGGTAGCTGATGTGAGAAGGGCTGCCTTCGTGTCTCCCGATGGGGCCCGGCATTGGCATTTCAAGGTTGCCTGGCAAACTGCGGCGCGGCCCCGCCTGATTCTCTGGGAGACCTGCAACCAGCCTGTATCAAACCTGTAGCCTATAGTTTTCCATAGCAATCATATTGAAGAGGAAGCCACCAGGCCGGATAAAGGAGATCACCCCGGGAGTCTTGCAACACTGTGTTTGACCCAGATGGGGTCTGAAGGGCTTCAGGGCTTCCGACTTGCCTGAGTGAGGGAGTGGAGTAGATGGACGCTTAGCAGCTGCCCAGTGCTGTTGAGGGCAGATGCAGTGAAGCTCCCGAAACGTGTTATTTGATCCCACTGGGTCAGGCAACTTCATCTCACTCAGACTACGGATGAGTCAGACTCCCACTGCAGATGCAGCTGTTGCCCCTGCTTGTAATCTTGGGCAGCTGTGCATGACTCAGCTGGTGCAGCGCCGTAGTGGTGGCACTCGCTGCACTTAAGGGGATGGGGGGCAGATAACCAGATGGAGCAGTACAGCTCTGCAGCATTGTGTTAGGGGTCATTTGTGCCTGTGGGCTAAGGGAGGGCAAAGGCCCTTCTGCATACCTTTGGAGGCACCAGATCTTGGTGTAAGTGTGGGGTGAGACCTCTATGGAGGCCCCCAATCCCTGGAGTGGGAAGAATCCCAGGGATTTCCGCATTCCTTGTAAAAGGGACACGGAGGTTTCTGTGCTCAACGCTGTGGATAGGGGTTGCAATTTAACGCATAATTGGAGTGCAGAGAAGCTACACCCTATGCCTCCTGGTGACTTTTTGTAACTCCTGGTTGCATTTCTTGCTCAAATATGTTTCAGGTGACCTTTGAATGAACCTAATGTGTGTCCTTGCACTTGTGGGATGATTCATGGGTCTTTCATTATTTAGGTGTGGCCTAAACTGCATGTTACGTACCTGGGCATAAGGGATGGCATTTCTATGACCTGAAAGTGTTATATGCAGCGGTGACAGGATTATACACAGTGATGGTGGATTTATGATGTGTGCACTGGACAAGTGGTTACTATAGTGCACTGCTGACGATGTTATGACAATTGTTGATTGGCAAAGTGGTTGTGTAATCTATGTGATGTCATGAAAAGTGCCTAATGTCACAGTGATTTATGTGATTGTGGTCTATTGTGTTTTTAAGAATAATACAAAGGATATTTTTATATAACCCTGTGTGGAGTCTCTTTTTGTGGTGTGCCTAGTTTTCACTGGTTGTGTGTGTGGCGCAAACACTTTACAAATTGCCTTTGGGACAAGCCTGATGCTCTGCCAAGCTATGAAGGGGGTGAGCAGGGGTTATATTAGGTGTGTAACTCCCTTACACTGACTAGAGTGATGGGTCCTGCCTGGCTTAGGTGAATACCCTAGCCAACCAGAAACCCAGTTTCTAACAGATGTTATAAAGAATAAATTAAAAAAAAGGTGCTTAGAATAGGGGTCTCTAAACATTTCTGTAGTGAGAGCTACTTCTAGTAATGGAAAACCATCATGAGTTATTACCTAATATAAAGGTGTTCAATAAGGGTACATAAAGGAATGTGAGAGAGAACTTGTGAAAGGGTAGAATAAAGAAGAAGCAAGAACAAAGGAGTAAAATGGAGAGGAAGAACAGAAAAGACAATAGAAACAGAAACAAAAAGGAGACAAAAGGCCCTGAGAGAAGGCTGAATAACAAACATAAAGAGTAATATTTATAAAGTAAGCAAAAATAAACAAGCTAAACAAAGGAGAAAGAGGAGATAAGGGATAAAAGGAAAAAGGAGAAATAAAGAAACAGAAGAATTGGAAATAGAGGAAAAAAGAAAGAGAAAGAGGTACAGAAAGATATGAACAAGGAAAGAAAAACGAGAGAAGGAAAGAGAAAAGCAGGGAAAGTAGAGTACAAGCCAAGAAGGTAAGAGAGGAAGAAAAAAGTAAGAAACTGTCAAATAAAGGACAGAAAGAAAGAAAGAACAAAATAACAAACATAAAGTCCAGGAAAGAGAAAACATGAAAAGTGAACAAAAAAGAAAACAGGAAATGAAAGAAGTGATTGAAAAAGGAAAAAAGGAAAGATAAAAACAGAGTAACAGAGAAACTGAAAGCTTAGAAAAGGACAGAACTAAAGTAAGAGAGGAGAAAAGTAAGACAGCACAACATTGAAAACCAAAGACAGGAAGAATAAAGAAAGGAGACAAAGAAGAGAAATTGAGAAAGAAACTGAGAATGAAAGAAGAAAGAAACAAGGAGAAAGGAGAGAAGGTAAGGTGAAAAAGTAATGAGAAAATGGAGAAAAGCAAGCAAAAGGAAGTAGATGGAAACAGAAAGCTCTAACGAAGAGTGAAAGAAGAAAATGAGAAAAAGAAACAAAGAAATGGTGAAAGAAGGAAACAAGCAGCAAAATGAAGGATGACAATGAGAAAATGAAAGAAAAGAAACAAAATAAATGATTTTTCATGAAAGAGTGGGCTACATGTGCCTGCATTTTCAGATTCATAGGCCCCACAGAAAGAACTGCACTGTGTTTGTTTTTTTTATTATATTTATTATTTTCCATGTTGCACACACTTTATACATTATACATTGTTCAGCATTAATACTTCATGCTTCATAGCTAAATAAGCTCTATTACAAGATATACAAACATTTCATTACGCATTTCCACAAACATTATTTATATTTCTTACTTTACCACCAATAAGAATTAAGCCCTTCTTGGGTCTACATGCGGCCCAAATCCTTCCTTCCACCTACTTATGGGTTGCCATATTCTTAAGCCTAAAGTCCTTCCCCTTTTCCCTTTTCGTGCATAAATATTCTTCTCCATATTATAAGCATTCAACAGATTAGCCAGCCGGGTTTGTAGTGCCGGTGAATTTTTGTCAAGCCATGCCCTTGCTAAGGTCAATCTGTATACTGACATTGCCACGAACAGAAATTCCTGCTGTGTATCAGCTCCTTCCATACCCAGACCTAAGATTATCTGAGCTGGGCTAAGTTTGATTTGAATCCCCAATGATCTGTCTAGAAAACCCTCGATGTCTCTGACTAGCGTATGTAGTTGAGGGCAGGTAGCAAATATGTGAATACTATCAACTACGCTAGCGTTGCATCGGGGACAGTTTGTATTCATGGTCCCGCCCCATTTAGCTATCTTATCGGGGGTATGATATAGTGAATAGAGAGTTTTACAATGTTGTGACTGCATGGAGAATGAGCACAATATAGTACGGCCTAGGTCCAGTGATTTCTTAAACCACCCTGCTTCCACGTTAAGTTTTTCCGCCCATTTATTACCCACTTTTCCTAAGTCATCAGTTTTCCCTTTAACCAAACAGGCATAAAAAGACCTAATGGTGCGATCCCCCAAAAGTCTGATTTTTTCCAGTATCTCATTCCTACTCGCTCCAACTGACCCCCCTGTTTTAATATTCAAAAAACTCCTGACCTGGAGATACTTGAAAAAGCCTCTGTTATCGATACCATGCTTAGTTCTTAGATCTGCGAACTGTACCATCCCCTCTGCATCAAATAAGTCCCCAATCTGGACAATACTGTTGTTTACCCATTCTAACATTACTTCATCTGCAAAGATTGCTTGAGGAAATGACCTCTTTTTATAGAGTCTTATATATCTATTGTATTTCCCCAATTTACTTCTTTTCAAGAAGGCAATCCAAATCTTAACAGCAGCGGAAAGTGTCTTAAACCTGGTTCTTTTAAAGTAGCCAAAATCGATACAATTTAAAAAGCAATTTCCCGTATCTGTCCCTAACACCGTAGCATATACTTTCGTAGACAGGTTATTAACTCTTTGATACAGATCTGTTCCTCCTATTAACCCTTGCATATATTGTAGGGCAGCTGCTATGTAGTATAACCTGAAGTCCGGTGCTCCCCACCCCCCCCTTTCTCTTGGGAGAGCGATGTATCTATATGCCCTACGCGTCTTCCCATGTGCCCAGATGAATCTGTTGCATATTGCCTCTAGTGTGTTGAACCATCTGTTCTCAAAGAATAAAGGGATCGATCTGAAAAAATAAAGTAAATTGGGCAGGATCAACATCTTAATAACGTTGGTGCAGCCCATCAATGATAGGTGTAAGTTGTTCATCCTTATTAGATCCGTTTTTACTCTTGTCATCAGAGGAGCCATATTTATCTCTACCACCATATCAAGATTTGCTGATATTGCCACCCCCAAGTACACGGCTGAACCAACTACTCTAGCGTCGTTAGACAATGAATATCTATTTTCAACAATCTGTGTCTTAGATTTGTTCAGTTTGAATCCCGAGAACAACAGGCTCACTTACCGAAGCGTCCTGCCATCGGGCATTGCCGTGAGGGGAACGGCCGTGAGCAGCAGCAGAGCGGGGAGGCGTCCCGCGACACAGGACCACACCTCCCAGCATTCTCGGCGACCGGCGCGCCCGTGACGCGCAGAGAGCGCCGGAGGCGCTGTTTAAACGCTGACCCCCCGGGAGCCCAGTGGGGGAACAACAGGCTCACTTACCGAAGCGTCCTGCCATCGGGCATTGCCGTGAGGGGAACGGCCGTGAGCAGCAGTAGAGCGGGGAGGCGTCCCGCGACACAGGACCACACCTCCCAGCATTCTCGGCGACCGGCGCGCCCGTGACGCGCAGAGAGCGCCGGAGGCGCTGTTTAAACGCTGACCCCCCGGGAGCCCAGTGGGGGAACAACAGGCTCACTTACCGAAGCGTCCTGCCATCGGGCATTGCCGTGAGGGGAACGGCCGTGAGCAGCAGCAGAGCGGGGAGGCGTCCCGCGACACAGGACCACACCTCCCAGCATTCTCGGCGACCGGCGCGCCCGTGACGCGCAGAGAGCGCCGGAGGCGCTGTTTAAACGCTGACACCCCCCCTCGCCCCGCGAGGCGCGCGCGGGAGCGACCGGGAGAAGCCCGGGACAAGGGCGGGGCCATCTGTGGCCATCAGGGGCCAGAGGAGGCCGGGCAGGGCCACCCCCTTTGGCCTGAACTGTGAGTACGATAGAAGGACAAATCCCGTACTAGCTATTGTTGCCCCAAAAGTTTTATTTGACTTTTAAGGATTACTGTCATTGAAAGCCCTATCATGTCAATCCAAAGTACATTACCGGATAATTACTTATTGAAAGTGGTGTCTAAAATCAACAGTGATAGGAGGAAGTCATTGGGGAAAAGTATTACTGTTGACCCTCCTCCCGCTGTTGTAACTGTTGTAGCCAATCCTGAAAATCCTAACAATATTGTTCATGAGATGGCCGCACCGGTGGAACTTGACAATAGCACCACTAGTACTAATGTTGAAGTATCCAACACTATAGACCAGTCTATAACGGGGGCGGAAGACCAAGGCAACAATCATGAGGGGACACCTCAGCAATTTGGGAGGGCTTCTAAATACATGCGTGCCTGCAGAAAACAAATTCCTAAGAGATATAGTCATACCTCTAGAAAGAAAAAGGACACTATTCAAGTGGAAAACACCAATGATTTAGTATCTGTGAACCTTGATAATTATGTTTCTCTGAAGCCAGATCAAATCGAGTCCTTAACAAATGTTATTCTTAATAAACTTAGTGCGATTATAGATCCACTAATAACCAAGATAGGAGACCTCCAGGAGGAAATAATTAGATTAAGGGGCACGGTGGGTAACCGCGTAGATAACATGGAAAAGTCCCTAGCTGACATTAAACAGTCTATTGGTCAAGTCACTGCCTCAACCAGAGACAAGGAGCAGCCACAAGTTTCTACTAGTGTCAGCTCTACTACGGTCAGGAAACACTCTAGTAAAGATAAAGATACGACCATATTACCAAGGCATCCACCCACTTTGCCACAAGTGGGAGGGAGTTCCACAAATCGATCTAACCAAGGGGTTACAGGTAATCCAACGAGTGCTAAACCATCTACACCCATGCAAGCCCCCATGTTAACATCAACACCCACGGTGTCAACTCCAACAGATACGACGGGAGGACTAAATGGGGAGCCTAGTAGGATTTGTAGACGCCCTGTTGATCTACCACCCGACTGTGTACCTTACGTGGTGGTTTTAACTAACGTCCCTAGTCTTACTCAGTCCCCAAATGAATATGAGGCACCAGATTCTTTGAGAAATAAAACCATCTCCTGGTTAAATCTTCATTGTGGCTATCCAGTTGGCTATGCTGACCAAATAATTTCCATTAGGAGAGTAAACTGGATAGGCAACACCAGAAAAATAGGGGGTGGGGACTGCGTGATTATAAATTTTAAACATCCTCAACACGTGGCAACGGTTCTGCTTAGAGCAGCCTCAATTACACAGTCCGAGACTGAAGTGATTGCTAGGCCATTGGGGTATTTTTATAATCACCTCGGCAGGCAACCGTTATCTAACAGCAAGGAAAAAGGCCTGAGTAATCCTACCCTCCCTCATCTGGTAAATAGGCCATTGTTGCCTAACCCCTTCTTTGGACCCCCATCTGGCCCTTCTTTTATCCCGTCGCTACATATGGGGAACCCTATGTTTGGGGGGAATCCACCTTTAATGCATACACCCAACTCTTATGGCCCATTTTGTAACTCCCCTCTGTTTGACAATAGAATGGTGTACCAGGTCCCTATTCAAAATAGATTTCAATCCCTGAGTCACCTAGATCAGAATGATTGACATGAGATTGAACCATTTAGGGACTTAGAGTTTAGGAATTCTAATGAAGCGGCAGTATTGTTAAATAATGGAATAAGTAATGTAAGTTTGAATTGTACGATGAATGGGGGAGACATTTTACCTAGCATAGAGCTTTTTAATATCGATAACAACATGTCCATTTCTAGCGTGGATCTGTCAAACGCTAGCAATGAAAGAGAGAATATTACATGCCACATTGCTAGTTGGAACATTGCGGGAATTGTGGCCAAGGAGGATGCCCTAGGCTGGAAAGATTTTGTGCATTTGTTTGACATTCTATGTTTCCAGGAAACATGGAGTAAAAAATGTAATGGTATTGATGGGTATGTGCCCTACGAGCTACCAGCACTACCCTCCCCCCATGGTAGAGCTAAAGGGGGTCTGTTGGTGTTAATTTCTGTCAAACTACCTATTCTTGTTAAAAGATTTGTAAATGTGGGTACGCATTCACAAATCCTATGGCTTACACAAGATCCAGGCAGGAACATCCTTCTGATAAATTTCTATAATAATGTATTCGACAACACTAGGCACTTGGTGATAAATGAATTAGATGTGGCAGTGAATAATTTTGTGAGGAATTTTAATAGTGTATTCGAATTTATTTTCGTGGGGGATTTTAATGTATCCGTATGTCCATTATCCACCCAGAAAGTATGTGGTGTGTACAATCGTCAGGGGGAAGCCGAAGCCCACTTTCCACACCACTCTTATGGGGAAGCTTTGAATAACTTTATGATTCAGTACGATATGGAAATCTTGGATAATGTTAAAAATGACTCCGGTGGTAATATTCCAACTTTTAAAGGAAGGGGCGCTAACACCGTTATTGATTTTATATGTATGTCAGCAACAATCGCCCGGTTATGTCCAACGCCTAATGTGATTGATAATATGCTGAGTGATCATAACTGTTTAACTACGGAATTAACCTTCTGGGTAAAAAATCATGTTTGTGAAAATGGTACTATTAACAACATTGAACCCCATAGACAGAATGGTTATAGATTGAGGTGGAAAGAAGATAAAGCCGCTATAACATCAGATTTAGTTATCTCCAGTTGTGTATCGGATATAGCGGCAATCCTAGAGTGTGTAGAAACCTCATCTGACAGTATTGATCACTTCAACAACATTAACTCCATTATTAACCTAAAATTCACTAAAAAGGCGGGGTCCAATTCAAGGTGCCCAAGAGGCTGGTTTGATCATGTTTGTACCAATGCCCGCAAAGAGCTTAAAGAGGCCCTTGCTGCTAAACCGAGGGACAAAATTTTGGTGGTCCAGCTTAGACAGGGTTTCAATTGTGCCCTGAAACGTAGGAAAGCTGAGCTACAGCAAGAGGCTTGGGATAACCTTACCTTAGCAGCAGACACAAATAATTGTACCCTTTTTTGGTCCACGGTAAACAGCCCATTTCTAAAAGATGAGAGGGTTCCTGAACTCACTTCTAACGTGAGCATGGACTCATGGATTCAACATTTTTCTAAAATCTTCGATTCATGTAATTTAAAAAATACTAATGGGGATAAGTGGCCCATCCTTCCATTAGATATAACTATTAGTGAAACCATGGCTAGCATTAGAGCCAGTAAAGGAGGCAAGGCACAGGGGCCAGATGGCGTGCCCATAGACGTGTACAAAACCGCTCCAGATATTTGGGGGCCTTTGCTCACCAAAATTTTTAATATTGCTGTTAGCGGTAATGTACCGTCTACATGGGAAGAGTCAATAATCATCCCCATTTTTAAAAAAGGAGATTGCAGGGATGCCAAAAACTATAGACCGATATCCCTGTTAGATTCGTCGGTTAAAATCATGAGTAGGGTCCTCCTTGTAAGGTTAGAAGAATGGGCTGAATCTAACGAGATTTTAAGTAATTGCCAGTTCGGCTTTAGAAAAGGCCGTGGAACCATAGAACAGTGTCTGAATTTAGAGCTATTGGTGGGTAAATACACCAAGGCAAAAAATGGGTCGCTGTATCTCTGTTTCGCCGACCTTAGTAGTGCCTTTGATCTGGTAGATCATGCAATACTATGGGCCAAATTATTGGAGATGGGTGCCCCGGAGGGGATTATTTACTTCTTAGCACGTTTGTATGAAAAACTTCGCACCAGTGTTCGTTATGGACCCAATGGAGAGTGTTCCACTAAGTTTGGGATAGGAAGGGGAATAAGGCAGGGATGCGTTCTCGCCCCCCTGCTTTTTACCCTTTTTATTAATGAGGTTGATTCTGCCCTACAGGCAGTCGCGGCAGACGCCCCTAGAGTTAATAATTTTAACATACCAGTATTACTCTATGCGGACGACGCCGTGCTACTGTCAAGGACACCATTGGGTCTCCAACGCTTAATAGACTGCTTTGTATCCTTTATTAATAATAGGAAACTGGTGATCAATAAGGCTAAGACTTATGTAATGGAATGCAGCTCCGGAAAAGTTAAAAGAAAAGGGAAAACGCACTATGTTATTGATGGTGAACCTGTGAAAAAAGTTGAAAATTTTTGCTATTTAGGAATAACTTTTTCGCATAATGGGAGCTGGGTCACTGAACATAAGGCGGTTAGAACCAAGATGACTAGGAGCGCTAACGGGGTATTTCTGTTCGCCAAGAAACTGGGGAATAGACGGATCAAAGATATGTTAAACATCTATAAATCTAAATGCCGCTCGGCTGCCCTGTATGGGGCAGGAGTATGGGGTGTGACATCTGCTAAGAGCTTACAGGTAGAGGAAAACCTCTTCCTGAAGAGGCTCCTATGCCTACCCAGGTCTATTTCCAATTCCTTGGTTTACAACGAAACAGGGACCCAACCCCTAAATGATTTGATTATGTTAAGGCCAATTTTATTGTGGCGGTCGATCTGGATCAGTGAAGGTACTACTCTGAACAGAGCAATTATTGAGGACTGCCTTCTATTGGACCAACACATGAAGATCCCCTGGATTGGCTACATTATTGATCATGTACAAAAACTATTTGGCTTTAATGCTCTAAAGGACCCGTATAAACTTTCTGAAATCTCCAAATCTGACGTCAAAACTATTTTTTTGAATAACTGTAATGAAAGGCACCATTTGGAGGATTCCAAACTAATAACCTGTGTACTATATAATGACATGGATGAATTCCCTGGTTTTAAACCTTACTTATCACAGGTGACTAGATCCTCACACCAGTTTGTACTGACTAGAATGAGGATGGGTACAGCACACCATTTGGTCGCGTGGCCTAACATTAAATCGCGCCCTGTTGGCCCCTGTAAATGTGACAACAAGTCCAAACAATGCACTAAGCACTTTTTGTTAACCTGTGATCTGTATACTGAGTTAAGGAAACTCTATCTGAAGCCTTTATTCTTAAGATTTGGAGTGAGAGACATAACAGAGGCCATGAAATTGATTTTTAACCTGAATCATGCCGACATTTGTTTTTTTACTGCATCTTTTATGTATAAAGCGATTAGCGCCAGGAAAAGTATGAGTTTTTAAATTAATATTTTTGTATATTTCTTAAATATTTATTCCACCCCTCTCTGGATATAGTGTTATATGTGTATTATGTTAGATGATGTTTTTATGTATATTATGTTTGCCTCTAAGTAATGTATGACTTGCCTGTATCACCGTGCTTTTATGGACATGTTTTCAAATGTTCCGAATAAAGCTTTATGAAATGAAAATGAATCCCGAGATTCGACCAAAACATTCCGCCTCTGCTTCAATCTCCCTAATGGCGGCGTAGGGGTTAGGTGTCAAAATGGCAATGTCATCCGCATACGCAAGAGTTTTTATTGCACAGCCGTTTATATTCATCGGAGCAATCTGTGGATTCTGTTCCAGCCTGCGCAGATAGGGATCCAAGTATAGTGCAAACAGGAGGGGGGATGACGGGCAGCCCTGCCTAGTCCCTCTACAGATCTTGATTGCTGCTGAATATCCCCTATTGACCCTGATATTAGCCATTGGGTTGATATACAGGGTCTGTATGGCCTTTATGAAGCCCTCCCCAATTCCGTTCCACCTCATGGCTGAACATAGGTATCCCCAGGAGACCCTATCAAATGCCTTCTCTGCATCTAGAAACAGCGCTGCCATGGGGTCTCCTAGGGTACCTGCTGCATCAAACATCGTAATGACCTGCCTGATGTGCTGTGTTGTTCCTTTTCATGCGATAAACCCATGCTGGGAGGGACTAACCAAACCCTCAACCACCCCTGCTAATCTTTTAGCTAGTATCTTTGAGTAGACCTTGACGTCGGCGTTTGTCAGGATCTTAGTTTTTTAAGTCCTCTCGAGTTCCTCAGGAGCAGTTCCCAAAACCCACGAAAACACTGGAACGCTAGCACTTCTCTGCTTCCTTAACTAGTAACTAAAATGAACCATGTTCCTGAACCTAGGAATAAAAGTTAGTTTAGACCAGATATGATGAGTCTCAACAATAGAAATAACTTGGAACTAAATATCATCTTTCTATAGAAGCAAAACAATGATTGACTTTCCAATATGAAATATTTATATTCAGATAAGCAAGGTGGCGCAGATATGAAATAATAACATGAGTTATAACTTTAGTCTCGGTGAGAGATCAAAGGTTTCAACATACAATCATCATTGCTATTCAGCTCACATGAAATGTTCTCAAAAGGCTAACCACTGTTGATCTCACAGCATAGCAAATATATAATTCGAATTAAACTTGACTCAATATTCAAAGTAATATGTAGCCGTTCTGCTATTTTCACTGCTCAGGCAGATGAGCCCCCAAAAGAAGTCTGAATCTGAATCAAGGTCTTTTCGCCGTTAAATACTGTTCGTTGGGCGTTTAAATAGAACGGGGAGCGAAAGACAATCAGGCAAGTCCGAATCTAGCAGCAGGGGTTCAATGATATCGTTCGGCAAACAAATGTATTTAAAGTTGTTAAAGAAATGCCCCTCGCGTGTAGCCTGACGAGCGTCTTGCAGAAATCACCAGCCGGCAACTCTTGATCTCGGCATGAAGGACAGAAAAGGATAAATCCTACCTGCTTTTTCAGCAAGCGGATATTCGGGGTAGATTACTACCATTGAACAGGAAACGGGAATCTGGAACTGCGGCGAAGTCCTCTCACTCAGGAACGAAGACCGGACAGGAAACAGGAGACCTCCGAACTCGGGAACCAGGAAGGAATAATCCGCACGGCGTCCTGGGCGTGGCAACCTTTATAGTCCCAGTTGAGGTACAGGAGCTGCAGAGGAAAAAAAGACCTCGGCAGCAAATCCAAAACTAAACCTCTAGAAAGCCTAAGGGCCAACAAGCACTGGCAAAGTGGTAACACGCAAAAGACATTCACCAAGTGAATTGCAACCAGCATTGGCAAGAGTCAGAGACTCAAATAAGCATTGGCATCAAATAAGCATTGGCACAACTCAGAGTTCAGAGACTCAAATAAGCATTGGCATAACACAGAGTTCAAATAAGCATTGGCATAACACAGAGTAAAGTACTATGATCCCACAACTAACATACATTACTACAGTCAGTGATACGGTGCAGGCAAGAATAATGCAACAGTAAGAAAGAATGTTGCAGTAAGAGTAAGGATCCTGACAGCGTTCATCAACGTAATTGGGCGGTACGAGCTTGGTTCGGTTATTGGTTTACCTTTCTTTGATATTACGATGATGTTGGCTGCACTCCAGGACTCAGGGACGGATTCACCCTTTTGTGCCATTGCCATGATATTAAACATGTCCCCTATGATCACAGTTTGGAATATTTTAAAGAATTCCACTGGGATCTGGTCCGGCCCTGCTGCCTTCCCCGAGGGAAGACTGCCAAGAGCAGTGACTAGTTCCTCTAACCGGAATCCAGCATCTAACTCCTCCTTTTCAATTGCGGAGAGCACCGAAGGAGGCACCTCGCTCAGATATTTTTCTATCTCTTCCGTGCTGGCTGATATATCTGAGGCGTAGAGATCTGTATAGAATTGTTTAAAGACCTCCCGTAGCTGTCCTATCTCTGTTACCATATTTCCTTGGGTATCGGTAATTTTTTTAATATCTGCTGCTGCTACTCTCTGTCTAGTCCGCGCAGCTAGAATATGTCCCACCCTTTCACTAAGCTCATATGCGTTCTCCCTGTTAGCCATATATTTCTCGGCCGATCGTTTATACGTCATAAAGACGAGCAGAATTGTTAAGGTACGATCAGTCAGCTCTTGTGTTTACTGTGTAGGATACACAGCCTTCGTGAATTACTAAGCAGTTTGCAAGCTCACTTAGTTGAAATCTTTATCAGCAACATGCGTCATCTTCCTAGATGTTGGATTACTGTTTGAAAGGTTGGAATGTGATTTATTACAGTGCTTTATAACTTAGATTAGGTCAGAATATTTTCACACATAGAAGATTCCTCACTAGCATTGATTCATTTACACACTTCACTGTGGTTCTAAGGCAACATAGTCACATGGGAAACAGAATAGGTATTATCTGCGCCAGCAGAATATGCAGATATAGCACCAATGATGTTGATAACAGACAGCTTTGTACCTAAACAGAGGGTAACCCAGGTGGTGTACTCAAAATATAGAAGTGGTTTATAAGAATGTAAATATTTTCAAAATGTGAAATGACATTAATGACAGAAATAATACAAGAATGTTCGTTATCTTTCACAGAGGCCCCTGATGAAGGGACAATGGTCCCGAAATGCATCGGGCCAATCAACACAGCACTCGCCGCATATTGTTAATGTATTTGTATGAATTGTAATACAAAATGTTATACATTGTACACATGTGAAAGAATAATTATCGTTATGAGCTTTAAATCATGGTAAACTCACATAACCCAAAATGTAATTGAAGTAAAGAGATACTCTCAAAATTACAAATAAATAAGTCATCTATGACATATTAAACTGAAGAGTCTGAGTAATTTGAGACATAAATGAGAATAGTAGAAAACTAAACCTAGAGCTATGCGCTCGGTTAGGTTGTGATACCCTTCACAAACCATCAATAAAATATTATGGGGTAAGTGTCAGCTCCACCTTCATCTTCCAGTCCAGGAAGAGCTATCAGAATGCAGATGAATAAAGATGAGTTCTCTGTCACACCCACCCTTCCTGTCTTTGGGCTGTATAGAGGGAATGAACAAAGTGTAACTGTTACACACCCCAGACTTGTATTAGAGATAGGCTGCAAGGCACACAGAGCAGTAAGAGCAGTAAGAGCAAAGAAATGGCCACTTTCTAAAAGTGCCATTTCTAAAATAGTAATGATAAATCCAACTTTGTCATTAAAGAGGATTTATCATTACTATTCCAAAGATATGAAACATGATGCACCTACTCCTTTCTCATCAGCAATAACAGCTTAAATGTATCTAAAGGAATTTCCAAAGCTAGCCTATGAGAGGAGTAGGCCTCACTGTAGCGAAACACTAATGTAGCTGTTTGTCTCTACCAGGACATGTAAAACTTAATATGACATGCCCTACCTTTTACTTACAAAGCACCCTGCCATGTAGGGCTACCTAGGGCCTACCTTAACAGTGACTTATATGCAATAAAAGGGGAGTTTACCGCTTGGGAAGTAGTTGTAAACACCATGTGGAAGTGGCAGTAAACTGCTCACACAGGCCCTGTAAGGGCAGCAAAAAAACACAGTAAAAAGAGAGGTAAGGCTGACAGGTCTAACAATGGCCAATACTGTACAACACACCATCACAGACGCCAAGAAGGATTCGGAGTAGAACCTCTCAGCCTCTCCCTACTCTGAAATAAATACCCCTTAACATCTGCAGTTTATTTATGAGGGCAGCAATTGGCGCTTAGGTTCTGCAGCAAGGGAAGATATCAGCAGGGTCCAATAGAAGTCTGGTTGAAACTGGTCAGCTGGGCATTGCAGGAAAGCAGGGTTCTTGCATGTTTTGTGGAGCTGGAGCTTAATAGGAGGTAAACCAACTGACTATCGGGGTCCAATTGTTTGACCTGGGTGCAAGTCGGTGCAGGGCCAGCCGTTAGGGTTCTCCTCATAGGTCTGAACACCAGGTATGTTGGACCTGACCCTTTTTGCATGGTCTCCCCCAGATTTGTTGCCTTCCGTTGCTGCACCTGTGTTTGTTAGCATTAGGACCATGTACACTTTTCCCCTGCTAATGGGTGCAAGTGCTCTCTTCCTAAAACTAGGCCTGGGCGTAGTTCGCTTAGTTCTGCTATGCGGAACTCCACAAAGTTACAAAAAAACTCTGCGACGTTCTGCGAGTGACAGAGTGCAGTGCAAACTGCAGTTTGTGCTGGTATTTCTGACGTTTGGGTAGAAATTCTGCCCGAGCGGAAGCTCGCGCTCGCGAACTTACCGTTTGTGATCACGAACTTACTATTCGCGATCGCAAGCGGGAAAAAACTCTGCTGCACATCGCAAAGCAGAGTTTTCTGTACTCTGGGAGCTCCGCAGATTACGGAGTGCAGAAAACTCCTCAAACTCCGTGAACAGAGCGAAGTTCACCACCCAGGCCTACCTAAAACATTGTACAATTGGCATGTACCTTATTTGTACATTGAATATGCTTGCCCCTAATAGATGGTACTACATGTACCCTGGGCCTGCAAATTAAATGCTGCTAGTAGGTCTGCAGCACTCATCGTGTCACCCACTAAAATAGCTTTTGAAAACACGTTTCAGGCTTACCACTGCAGCCTATTGTACAGTTTTAAACTGTCATTTCAAACCAGAAAAATAAACCTTTAGCCGGGCCAAAACCTTGATTTATAATTCTAAAGGTAGACCCTAAAGGCTACTTTAAAAATTAGGACATGTGTACTTACATTTGACATGTCCTGGCACTGAAAAACTCCTAAACTCCTTTCCCACTGTTGTTAGGCCTCTGTCTCTCACTGAGTAACTTGGTTACCTTATTAGATTTAATAAGTGATAACTTTGGATTGGGAGCAGATAGAGTTATGCAGTTTACACTCACATTAATTGTAATTTAATATCCTTTTTAAGGTAAAGTTGGATTTTAAGTCTCAGTTCTGAAAATGCCACTTTTAGAAAGTTAAATAAAAAATTAAGTTAATTCAAAGAATTTAAATCAGTAGAAGGTAAGCAAAACATAGGTACATACAAATAGGTAGCTAAACCAATGTTTTCGAAGGACAAAGTAAGTGAAAAGATGAAAAGGGATATAGAGGAAACAGAGAAATGGATGTGAACACCAAGGCAATATGAGAGCAAAACACGGACAAAAACCCAAACAGGAGAATTATCTGAAGATAGAGGTTGGTGATTCCTACAATGACCGGTTATGAAAAACAGGGAAGGAATCTATATGCAACAATACCATATTGATCATTAGGGTAGAATGGAAATATTGACCCAAGATACTAAAGGAAGGAAGGCAATTGCCAAAAATCTTGCCATAGGAGAGAAAATTAATTCAAGGCAGGGCACGTATAAAGAAAGCACCAACAAAGAAACATCGTAATGGCCAGCTGGCTGTGGATTGCCACACACAATGGAACACAAAACTTAAAGGGAAAGGAATGTGTGGCTAGCCCGAAGCAACTGTTACCTCAGAGAGACCCCAGACAGGTCTGGAAGACCAAAAGTGATAATGGACTGTTGAAATGCACACCACCCCAGGAGGCAAAAGCTAAGTCTGCAGAAACTAGATCTGTAGGTATGGGAAGTCCACAGTAAAAAGGCAAAAAGGAGAAGGGGATGACTTGATAAAGTCAGCGTTTGACATCACACATATGCAGTGAATCAGGAAATGTAGTACAAACCATTATAATCTAAAACCAAGATACACGTATGGCATAACACTTATCCGTGGAGAAGGAAAACTCAGTACATAACTAATTAGGTGAAAAACATAAACATTACCCAAAACAGGAACATAATTCCAAAGGTAAAAATGGGGAACACTAAAAAACAAACCCAAAATGGAAAGGAAATTCTTATCTCAAAATGTAAACACACCAGCAACAGGAATAAAAAGGATGCCAGTGAGTATAGAATGCTAGAGCAAAGGGTATAAAGAATACATTCACACCAAGCACCAAAAGGTGTAGCAGGAAGTAAGTGGCAGAAATAAAGGGTAGAATCACACATCAAGATATTCTAGCCACAGACACACTGTGGCATAGAAAACGAGAAAATTATATTGCATCTTTTTGTTGGATCACCCATGATAGCAATGCTTGTAAGTAGACCAAGTTGGATTGTTTCATTGTTGATGTTAAAGTCGGTGGCAACAGAGTTCAAATGGTATATCCATTAGCATTTTAACATGATGAGGGTTCGAAATATGCTGTTAAACCAGTTAATCTTCAGTACTTGTTCAACAGTTTGCCATTTCATCTCTTTTGTTCAGTATGACACATTTGTTGATAGTGTTCGACCAGCAGAGCATTAGTGATTCTACAACATAACCTGCTCTTATGTTGAAGAATCCTGCAGTGGATCTGTTGGGAACTCATTCACATGTAGATTTTACTACAGGGACACCAAATTGTGTAATCAAATTTTGAAAACTTACCGTTCGTTTGACAGGTGAGACCAAATATATACATTCATATGTTGAAAATTCTTAGTGTTAAAAGTATCATCACAAACGCTGCAAGTACCACACTTGAAATGACCAACCAGAGGTGACATGCTCCCTGTCTGAGAAATATGTGTTGTATTATTCGTAGTGATATCTCATAAACTGTCAGATTTAACTGGAAAATCTCTAATGCTTCTCCCTCTTTCGAAGGAGAACAATGAGGGTTCCAGATTTTCATCTAGCAATTGTAGAATATTTCCAGTTTGAGACCACAGTTTTCTTGATAGCAGTCCTAGATGGAGTGAATTGAGTAACAGAAGCTAATCTCTATGAGATGTTGTTTGTCAATAGAAGACAATAGATGTTGACAGTTATAAAACCAGGCCCTTACGTGCTTATGTCAGAAGACATTTAGGGTACTCCTGCTGAGAAAGACGGGAAATCAAATTATCAGATTCTGTAAAATAATCTTCCTTCTTAGTACAGTTTTGACAAATTCATAGAAAAGTGACCGAAAGGCGAGTTATCACGCAAACTGCGAGTATGAAAACTGGAATAGAGGAGGGTGGAATGTTTCTCAGTACGCTTTCAGCAAAGTTTCATGTTTAGAGTATTGTTTTTTACCTAACATAGAGGTCAAGAAAGTTCACCTCTTTGGAGCAGTAATAGTAAGCATGAACTGAATATGTGGATTTTGTTTATTAAACTCCTGATAAAATTTACAGGGCTCCTGTTCTGGGCCTGTCCAGGTCATGAACATGTCATCAACATAACGTTTTCTTAGAGTTATGATCTGGGTGTATATGTTAGTATCATTATGCAAATATTTACTTTCAAAGTCATTCATGTAGAGAATGGCTAAATTAGTAGCAAAAGAAGCACCCATTGCAACTCCCATTAGCTGACAGTAAAGTTCCCCTAAGAATTTGAAAACTTTTTTCTGCACTACAATTCCTAGGAGATCAGTGATACCTTTTGGTGAGTTACTGGGTTTACCCCGTTTGTTATTTTTTGCTTTTAGAAAGTTGCATTTTCTTGTCCTAAACATTTGTGCATTCTGCCAGTGTCCTATATTATATGACTGTAACCAGCTTTGCAGTTGGGTTTGTGTATTGCTGTATTGTACCCAGTCCTACTTACATTTCAAAGGGCTTTGCCTACTGCACACTCAAGGGAATCTGGCACCAGGTCTGCCTGTCTTTTACCATACTAAAAATGTTGGAACTTTGACAGGGGAATGGGAAGAATGTTCCAGAACCAGATGTGGGGGGTAGTACAACGATTACCCCTCCTCGCACACAAAGGCATGTGCTAGGTATAACTACTGGACCTCCAGAGCCCCTCTTCAGAACACTCCTGGACCTATGGAAGTTACAAACGAAGGGCATGCCCTGCTGTCAGAGGACTTTCCTGCTATCTGAGAAGGAAGACTAGACCTGCCAACTTCATTGCAGGCAGACTGGAGTATCTTCAAGAGTCAGTCAGATGACCTCTTGTGTGAACTGCATGGGTTCCCAAGAGTTGCCTCCTCAACACCTGGAGTCTTAGCTGGATAAAAATCCTACCTTTTGGCTCCTTGTAACCATGAATTGGCTGTTTTCATCAATACTTTGCCTCCTGTGATGGCCGCCAATGTGAAGCTCCAGTGACTGGTAACACAAGATCTGTGTTATGCGCTACATTAATAAAAGCTCATGACAACTGCCAACATGAAGCAACAGCAATGACCATCCCCATTGGGAGGCCAGCTCTTTGTGCTACAGTGATAAATGTCTGCATCGCACGACTTGCACTTAGCGCCACAGTGACAATCATCCTTGATGCTCAGCCTACTCCTCACCTCATCCTCCAACACAAACTTAACTCATTGTGCCACACTTTAGAGGTAACTTTTCAGTGGGACTAATTTTGTCCATGCATCTGGCTTGCTCTCCTTCGCGGTCGGCCTGAACTTGGGACTTCCCCCTAGTTTACACACTATTATCTCTAAAAACATTATAATTGAATATCTCTGGTTCTGCTGAATTGATTTTTGTCATTTTATATATTAAAATTCACTAAATATTTCTGATTTTGTTTGAGATGTTTCTTTCGTTGTGGTTTTATTTTCGTATTGCTTCTGTGCTGCATACTTTCTTTACATGTTGTCTCTAAGTTAAGCCTGACTGGCTGTTTAAGCACAGGTTAATTTAATTACATTTATGGTTCACCCTGGCAAGGAATGTGGTTGTTACTTGGTGGAGCTACCACCCCCTGAACCAATAATTCCAATCTCATACATTGGGGCTCAGTGCTGGAATCCAGTAACTGTGTTTGTGCAGTGCCACTCAGTGATTTGTGTAAAATCAAAATTCCCATACCTATAATTTGACACCATTTTCAACCCCTTTTTAAGTTCTCATTAATTGGCTATTTTTAATTTTTCAAAATGTTGTCCTGCTTCACATTTTGTGTACCTGTGACTCTTGCCTGCAAAGGTGGAGTTGGATACCAACAACCTTAACAGATGCAGTATGGCAGAGCTGGAGAAGCTGTGTAAGGAGAATAGACAGACACTGGTGAAAGGCCTTCACAAGCTTCGCTATGAGATAGCCTTCTGAGTCAGAGAGAAGATCTGCAGGTTTTAGGCTGCAACGCTGGAGAAGGGTGATGATGATGAGGAAGAGGATGAAATGGAGGAGAACAAAGAAGAGTAGGATGACTAGGCAGTTGCTCCAGAGGAGCGAGAAGGGCTTCCAGAATTAGGGTCCCCTGCTGGATCAAATGTGAGAAGCAGTGTGTCCTCAAGCAGCCTGTCTCCTGAGGAGTTGGAGAACAGACACGCTTAGAGGGGCCAGAAACTGCTGTTAGCCTAGCTAGAACTGATGGCAGAGCAAAGAAAGGCTGAAAGAGCCTCAGAGGAAGCAAACATGTTGTGGGCTCATGAAGTGAGCCTAGAAGGACTGATCTTGAAGATGCAGATGCTGACAGAGTCTACTATTAATGGTAGTAGCGAATGCACAGTGTCCAAGGGAGACATGAGGATCCACATATGCAAGGACTGGTGACTTAAAGTGACATGTGGATGACATAGACTGGTGATTTGAGGCATATGAGGTAGCTTTAGACACATAGGGTCCCTGAGTTGTGTGGTAAATAAAATTACCGGGACTATTTTTCTATACATTAAATGACAATAAGGATAGCTCAATAAAATGAGAGGCAGAGTCCGTGGTATCTGAGTCATACGGGCTTTAATTAAGTGGCTCGAGACACTGGACATCGGGTTCCATCACCACTAAGGTTCAGGAAGGGATATTCAACATTTTATTAACATCACACATTATATATAGTAAAACAGTATAATTGAAATGAATACAGTAGGCGTAACAAATGAAAAAAGAGAGTGATAAGAACACATGGGCGTAAAAGAAGGCGTGTACAGGGGCGTACACGGAGGTGCGTACTGGAAACGTCACAGAAGTGTCATAGGTGGGTGGATGCATAGAGAAATTCTGCAGGGTCAGCAGAAACCTTTACCCTGGATGCGTGCGCAACTGAGCATGACGTGTTATTGACGTGTAACTGGGGAGAGCTGGGGGGCTTGACTTTAGCACTAGTAGAGGAGTCTTGGTGTCTGGGATGTCAGAACGACCTGCACCTATAACCTATCTGGTATCTTGTGTTTGGAGGATGTGTTATTTGAAGTAAAAGGTCTCTCGGGTAGAGGCCGTACAATACTGAATGCTAGTGGGTGCATACGTGTCTACGTGTCTTCATGCAATGCGCGGGGCCATGGGCCTACTATGGCAACGGGTGCAGTAAATGACTTGTAAGGAGACAGGAAGGCCGGGCCCTTTGCTGTGCAGGCTGGAATATGTTTACCTATTTCACTGGACTGGAATGTGTTTTTGCGGAGGCTGAGCAGATAACTGTAGGCAAAATACCGTCTTGGCAGGCAGGCCAGGCCGAGCCGGGCACCGCTTCGCTGGGCAGGAAGTAAGATAGAGGTCAGGGATGCATACCTAAACTGCAGCTTTCTGAGACAGAAGAGACTCGGAACCTGAATTCAGGGCCTGGCTCGGCTGAGCCAGAAAAACGTGTGCATCTTTAAACGTGCATCATGTAAAGACGTTGGCAACATAGGCCTAAGAACCAAATTAATGTTGCTTTCATGGAGGACTTGGTAGATGACATGTTAAAGTTGGACGCAAATGCAACTGCGTCTTCATTTTCGGCCATTGAGGGAAAATGCATGGATATCATGCGCATACATTGAACGTTGGGGTACACGTATGGGGACATACTTGGCCATATAAAATTCAATTTTCCTCATTCCCTCCTTGTCCCCTACGTTCCCTTCAGGATATATCTATTTTCATGAGACCATCTATTTGTTCGTATAACATCATTTGCTCGTCTTTTTCATTCGAGCACAGGAACGTGAACGTGGACGGGGAATACAAGCCGTGGCGCACAAGCCGCAAATCGCTGGCCCACATTGCAGACAGAGACAACAACTGAATACTATAATGAATACTAGTCCTAGGAACGACAGTACTTTCCATCCCCAGGCTGATATCACACTCCAGAGCCAGCCGGACCAAGTCCAGGTGCCAGGATTCTGGTGTATCTGATGAGCTATTTTATGAAGCCTTGTTATTGCTTTGTATACTGATGGTGCATTATTTGGAATAAACACACAACAACTGGAGCCGATCACTCTACAAGCCCCGCCCCTATCGGCCAGGATGACGTCAAGGACAAGGCGGTTTTGGAGAACAACAAGTCTCATAGTAGACTGCTCTTCGGTTAAGTAACCTAAGGCAGAAGTAGTTTCATTCACTACTGCTTCAAGGGTTCTGGTCAATCTACGTATTAATTTACTATTTTGAATAGGACCTATGAAGAAAAAGAAACCTTTATTGAAATCCGTATATTGTTCCAATGTAGTCTCAGTCTGGTCGACAATTGGAGACTCAATCTCCCTTCTATGTCTCATATGTACAAGGTGTGAATTTCGATGATAATCGGATGGGGCTAGAAAAACTGGTGGCAGTAGGAATGCAATATAACATGTTCCATCCCAATCTAATGGCAGACGTACATAAGCTGTTGAACCACAAATAAAGTAAGAATGGCGGGAAGCTTTGAAAGAAGACTTTCCTTTATTGCTGAATTTGACCACAGTATTACACTCACTGTGTCCTAGGTGTACTGAACCATTTTTCCTGACGCATAATTCACCTTTCACTGGTAAAACTGTTATAAACGGTAAGTCCGGATTAGTCTCGGACTGGACGTTCAGAATCATGAGGTTAAAGGAAAAATTACCTAAATCATACACTTCATTTTCTAGGTCGGTCCCTGTCCTTTGGGGAAGACCGTCCTTGTCTGGGAAACATGCCTTATTAATAACTGTGTTTAGATCTCCCCATATCCAATTACTCTGGGAAACTGTGGATTTACTGCCCAGTGAGGACATTAAAGTAAACCATGCTCCGCACGAACCATTGTGTGAAAACGGATAAGGAAAGAGGGGCAGAGCTCCCTTCATTTTCTGGTAAGGTGGGAGTCGGTCGCATACCCAGCAATTCGTGACATTGCTGGTCTGGTGAGAATGGTGTAACATACGGATAAAAGTGTTGTTGCGCAGTGCAAGTCGATAGGATAGTTCGTGAGGGGGCAGGTCACTGAATGTGTGCTCTACGGTATCATTGAGAGAAGTATGTACATGTGAACAAAGAGGAGGAAAGAAAACGTGTAACGTCCAGCTTATACATATGATCGTAAGACTCAGAAAAAAAATAAAAAGCAATGTAATGATGCATCTGCTACGTACATTTTTACAGTATTTCATTTTCTTGACTTTCTGTCTATCTCTCTCACTGTTTGGGTCTATCTCATACATGTCAGAAACCTGTCTAACCGCTTCACCCGGGGGGACTTAAACAATTAAACGCTGTCTGACTTACTAGACCTTAATTTGGCTTTATACTCCTGTTGCAGAGTTTTCTCTAACAGAGGGAGTTTAGTGTCGGTATCAGTATCGGGGCAGTCCTTGGGTATTGTATCTGGACACAGTCCATGAAAACGCTTGATGTGGCTGGAATGGAGCCACCCTTTTCGTCCCTCCACTTTCACCGCGGTCCTCGTGGTCATCAACACCAGTTTCGGTTCCCTCCACCTGGGCTCCAGAGGGCTTGAGCGATCGAAGTTTCTTATGCATACCAGGTCACCCGGAACGATTTCATGCGGTTTCACTTGGGTGTTGTCCGGGAAGGCAGCCGCGACCTGTGAACGACAAAAGAGTAGTGCAGACATCAAGGAAGCCAGGTAATCTGTCAGCATATTACTATCGACATCTGTGATCTTACGCGGCATAGGCGTACCCCACATATTTGGTGGTCTGCCGAAGACTACCTCATAAGGAGATAGCCCGGTTCTGGAATGAGCTACCATACGCATGTAAAAGAGGGCAACCGGCAGGGCCACTATCCAATCTACACCTTTTTCTGCACAGACCTTTGCTAACAGTGTTTTCAGAGTCTGATTATGTCTCTCGACGAGACCAGCTGCTTCGGGGTGTCGTACGCAGTGAAATTTTCACTGGTACCCTAACAGGAGTGATACCTGTTTCATGAGTTCGGACGAGAATGGCTGTCCATTATCTGAGTACACGACACGGGGCAAACCGTATCGCGGGAAAAATTCACGGACAACTGTTTGGCAGTGGTTACAGCAGTGTAATCTGGGACTGGGTAAGCTTCTGTCCATCCGGAAAGGGCACATACAACTACGAGGACGTACTTAAATCCACGACATCGATCCTTCTGGATATAATCCATCTGGAGGACTTCGAAAGGATGGTCAGGAGGATGAAATCCACCTTGCTCCACAGGAATGCCTTTGCCTGGATTGATCTGACAACAGATCATACAGGTACGTACTTTCTGTTTTGCTGCTGCACGTAAATGTTTGTTGAACCAAAGGTTCTGGATGCTGTCTAACATGGCTTTTTCTCCTAAGTGTGCTGGACTATGTGCTGTATTAATGATCACTTGAACCATAGCGTCGGGGAGAAACCATGTGGCTTTTCCCTTCGTCATCCATCCCTGATCTGTCTGGACCCCTCCTTGTTCAGTCCATTTCTTGATTTCGTCTGGAGTAGCATGTGTCTGTATGTCGAGTACATCTTGTGTGGGATCCCTGACTGTCATGCAATTCGTCAGTGATGGTACTTCGGTCTTTGTCGTGTCAGCTGGAATGTCTGGATGAGTCTGAGCTGTAAGCTTGGCTGTTCGATCTGCCAGGTCGTTACCCTGGGAAATGGTGTCAGTAACTTTCGTATGTGCTTTGCACTTCATGATGGCAATGGCTGTAGGCAAGTGGATTGCTTCTAACAGAGCTTGAATGAGGGGACCATGTTGTATCTTGGCTCCATTGGAGGTCAGAAAACCTCTCTCTTGCCACAAAACACCGAAGTCGTGAACGACTCCGAATGCGTACTGTGAATCTGTGTATACGTTTACTTTCATGTTCTTGGCTCGTATGCAGGCTTGGGTCAGAGCGACGAGCTCTGCTGCTTGGGCAGACAGGGTGTCAATACGATGTGTTTCTATGACTTCAGTTTCAGTGGTCACTGCATATGCGGCTACTAACTCTCCTGTACTTGTTCTCATACATGAACCATCCACATAAAGTGTCAGGTCTGGGTCAGGTAATACAATGTCTGTCAAGTCTTGTCTTGGCTTTGTAATTGTGTTAATGACTTCCACACAGTCATGTGGTGTAAGGTCTGCTGTGATCGAGGGTAACAATGCAGCAGGATTTAATATGTTGCAACGTCTGATCTCTATGTGTGGCTGAAACAGTGTCAGTTCATATCCTGTCAGTCGTGCTATGGTCAAGTGCTGAGTCTGTGTCCTGTTTAAGAGAACTTCCACGGAGTGTGGAACCTGTACTGTCAGGGGATGTCCTAACACTATGGAGTCGCTTTGTCTGATAGCTAGAGCTGTTGCTGCAACTGATTTTAGGCACGCAGGCAGGGCCTGGGCTACTGGATCCAATGTACTAGAAAAGTAAGCACAAGGCTTGTGTTTTCCTGCTTGATCTTGTGTGAGAACAGATAATGCTGTGCCATCGCGTTCAGTGACAAAAAGTGTAAAAGGTTTACTGTAACATGGTGTCGCTAAAACAGGTGCTTGACATAGGGCTTTCTTCATTTCATCAAAAGCAAGTGTATGTTCCTGATTCCAAGGGAGGACAGTCGAAGTAGCTGCCTCCTGTGTTGTCAACTGTATGAGTGGCTTGGCTAGATATGCGTACTGGGGAATCCATTGTCTACAGTAAGAAGTAAGGCCAATGAAGGCCCGTACTTCCTTTTGTGTCTTGGGTTGTGGCAGATGTGCAATTAACTGGATACGGTCAGGTGTCAACTGGCTACCCCTCCTGGACAGCAAGTGTCCAAGGTAAACCACTTGCTGGGCACAGAATTGTAGCTTCGAAGGGGATACTTTATGCCCCTTTTCGGCCAGAAAATACAAGACTGTCAGTGATGCACGTTCGCAGTCACGTTCTGTTCGTGCGGTGATCAATAGATCATCAACGTACTGGAGCAGAGCAGTGTCAGTAGGCATGTGAATACTGTCTAGTTGTCGTTTCAGTGCTTGGCTGTAAATACTAGGGCTTTCTGTGAACCCTTGAGGTGCACGTGCAAATTTGAAGCTTCGGCCATTTAAACAGAATCCGAAAAGATACTGGCTTTCCGGATGAATGGGGACACTAAAGAAGGCGTTCTTGAGATCGATCACAGTAAAGAACGCTGCTTCGGAATCAATGGCAGTCAATAAGGAAGAAATGTCTGGGACCACTGGGTACTGGGGTATTATGCATTTGTTTAATTCTCGAAGGTCAATCACCAGTCTGTAGACCGGTGGTGCATTCGGGTCAGTTCATTTAAGAATCGGGATGATAGGAGAATTACACACATTGGAGTCAGTTTCTACAACCACTCCTTGAGCAATGAGCTCGTCAATAATTTTCAGTAAGGCCACTACAGCCTCAGGTGGTAACTTGTATTGTCGGATTCGGGGCAGTACAACTCCTTGTTTAAGAGTGACACGGTATGGTGTAATGTGCATGCAACCTACATCAGTTGGACCTTGTGCCCATAAATGCTGTGGTACATTCTGCAATCTTGGATCAAAATCTCTTAACACATAATGTCCTTTAAAATCACGTAAAAACAATCTCACTCCTTCCGGAGAACAACAAATCACTGCTCCTCGTTCTTTCAATGTCTTTATGCCAAGCAAGTTTTCAGGACATGATTTCGTAAGTAACAAGTCTGTAGTGCGGGACAATGGACCAACTTCTAGGGAAACTGGCTTTGACACTTCGTTAACAATAGGCTTTCCTGAAAATCCCAGGGAAACATTCTGTGAGCCTGAGAGGGGTGCCCCTGGAACCTCGTCATGACTGATGGTAGTTCTGCTCGCCCCTGTGTCAATCAAAATTTTTTTTATCTTTCCCTAATACCTGACTATGTACATAGGGACCCTCTTGATCTACAGGAACCTCGATAAGGGGCAAGCCAATCTCCCTCTCTAGGCTGTTTCATGAATACTGTTGATAATCTGGATAATCTGACTTTGCATACTGGTACATTTGCTGTGTAACTTGTTGGGTGGCAGCTATAGGCTGGGGTACGGCTACTGTCTGTTGCGTGTTCTGAGGAGGTTGCGTGTTCTGCGGAACATGTTCCTGTCTAGGAGGACGCGGTCTTTCTTTCGTCTTGCCTGTAGCTATATTGTGTTTCAGAACGGCACATTCATTTATATAATGACCTGGCTGTTTACAGTAATTGCAGTTCCCTTTAACAGGAGCTGCAGAATGACTGGACGGGGCCATACCCATCTTCTGACTGTCAGCTGGGACAGACTGAGCAACTAGTACTTTCATTTTCGTGTCTTTTATACGTCTCTGTTCGTGTTCGTGTTCTTCTCTAATTCGGTTCTGGTGGTACTGTAACATTTGTAACATTTGGGAAGGGGTATTAGCTTGCCAGGTACTCTCAACCTTTAGTACTCTATTTTTAACTTGTGTTAAGGAATTCTCTACTAATTTGGTCACAAAAAGATGTGGGTATGATTCGCTACTTGTTTTCAGGCCGCTATTAATAATGAAACATTTCTCGAATCTGGAATAAAAATCACTAGTGTCTTCGTCTTGTTTCTGTTTGCAGGCTGAGATAGCATCCCATTCTTCCTTTTCAGTGGCTAGTAATCTTGGCAAGACCTGTACTAATAACTCTGGTAACGCCTTAGCTTTTTCCCCAAGACCAGTACCAGGGACTCGTGTATTTTCTTCGTGTTCTAATTCTGCCCAATCAATCTTTTTCTCTCCCACTTCCCATTCTTTTTCTTTAAGTTTTTCGTAAATGCCCGCAGGCAACAGAACTTTTAACATTTTAATGATATCGGGATACGTATACTCCCCCATGCGGAGCATGTCTTTTAATTCTCAGTGAAACCCTGCTGGATCTTTATCATGACACGGCACTAATTTTTTCATTTCCAATAATTCCATTTTCGTCAAGGGTGTGTATACGAATACTCGTTCAAGCTCACCCCCTGTTGTCCGGACGGGATGAACTTCTCGTAAGGGATTCTGTCTGTCTATGTAAAAGGTTTTCCTTACTGGGGGTGGAACAGGAACGAAATGTGGAGTCAGGAAAGTCCTGTATTTGTGTCGCTGTTCAAGAATGACATTAATTAAATCGGTACCTAGGCCTCTCCATCTGTTTAGGAGTAACTCTTCCAATACATTATATAGGGGACCTGGATCAGAATGCTGACTTTCGTACAGTGTAATGAGATGTTGGATCATGTACGTACCAACTAGTCGCTGTTCGTCTGGGGAAAGATTCAAAAATGTTTGCGCCACTACGTCATCTTTATATATGGTAGAATTGCTAGCCCATTGAACTGCTGACCGGGCTAGTTCCTGTTCATGCATGGTACTAAGCTCACTGTAACCTATTCGTTGTTTCAGTACTTTATCAGTAGCTTGGAATAGATGCTCAAGAGAACATTGTTCTTGTATGGGAGGAAGAAAACGTTTCTTGCATTCTAGGCGTATGGGTTTGTCAAAAGGTCTCGCCCTTCCTACGTACGCTATTCTATTTGGGTTCCCTGTTTCTATATCATCGTCTTCTGAGACTTCATCATCCGCTTTCTCGGCTTCTCTCGTTGCTCTTTCCCTTTCGTGTATGCCTAGAATTTCTTTACGAATCTTTCTATACATGGATTCTATACAACCTTGTTTACTATGCTTTCCATCAGCTATGTTGTCACTCCATTTTGTCAGGACTTTCATCTCGTCTTTGCTTTTACCTGGCTGGTCTTGTTCCCTTATCAAACAATTTATCAAAAACTGTAAGATCATATTTTGAGTCTCCACCTTCCTGTGTGCCATGGCCTCGTGAATACTTTCTGGTCTCTCCCCCGTTCTGATAAAGTGATATATGTTGTCTAAATGTTCCCTCATGTCTGGTAAAATAGTCAAATAGTTTGTAACACGTCGTAGACGTATGAAATATAATATCATCTGGTCTTCGCCTGGTACTGGATCATATCTGCAATCAGTAAGGTACTGTTTAAGGGCTGT
This sequence comes from Lissotriton vulgaris, assembly GCF_964263255.1. Classification (NCBI taxonomy): domain Eukaryota; kingdom Metazoa; phylum Chordata; class Amphibia; order Caudata; family Salamandridae; genus Lissotriton; species Lissotriton vulgaris. The sequence goes on from NC_141693.1 coordinate 1,390,273,853, forward strand.
GTATGTAGCTACTTTTGGCGTGCCTTGTACTGCTGCTTCTCTTAGTGTTGTTCGTTTTACTTGAGGCGGGGTGATAGGGATACCTCCTACTGCTCCTCCTGAAATGTGATCATCAACTAATACTGGCTGTGCTGTCGCTGGTGGTAGTGTAACTGGTAAAGTAGGTGTAGGTAATGTAGGTTGGTCCTGGGTTACAGGTGTATGAAAAGGATTGCCAGGACCAGTGGCAGGAGAGACAGTGGGGGGGATCGTGTGATTAACAGGGTTGTGAGGATGAATAATTGGAGGAGGATTTGTATTTGCATATTCTGGGACAGTGTCGTCTAAGTACGAAGAAAGGAAAATTTCCGCTGCGGTCTGTTTATGGCGAAGCTTAGTCGGGACCAATGGTGGCGGCAAGTTACAGGGTACTTCCGGGGTAGCCTTAGGCAGGCCCTCGGCAAGAAGGGGATACATGCCTTTAATAAAGGCATTTCTTTGTCGGTCTAATTGTTCTGTTTTAACTCGTTCACCTTCTTCTAGTAATTCTTTTTCTTGGGCTTTTTTGGATTCTTCTCTGCTTTTCTCTGCTTTCCTAATTTCTTTCTCTGTTCTTCTATGCGCTTCTTTACGCCACAATTCTATGGCATCTTTCTGGGATTGTCTGGTTTTCTTTTTCCATAATGCTTCCTCTACTCTCATGATGCAATCAGCATCCCATGTCCCTGAAACAGGCCATCTATATTTCTCTTCCAGATCTTTAGTGTAGTCCACCCATAAGTCTAAGTACAGTAAGGCATCTAAGCCATGCTTGTGGTACATAAAATGTCCGGGAGTGTCCCTAGGCGGGACGGGAACTGCTTCTTCGAGTATCCCTTTCCTGGTTCCTATCTGACGTAATTTCGAAAACAGCGGCATATTTGAACTTACTTGAACGTGAACACAATAAACACAGTAAAGAATTGCAAACAATCAGTCATACCACGACATTAAACACATTAAAAACATTTCGAACAGATACTATCTGGTACATAGAAAAACATAATTCTGAAAATCTCGAGAGACAATACTAGAATACTGAATTACTGGATGCACTGCTAAAACAGTACAGACATACCGGTCCCGTAAAGAGACACGTCATACCGTATCCACCTAAGTGAACACGTCTGGACCGGGTTGTGTACCCAGACCCGTCTTGACCGGGCACAAATTAATGAACCCGTCTAGATGCGTTCCCAACAACGGTACTCACCGGGAAGCAGAACTGAAGGCCTCGGAAACTCGACACTGGACTGGACTTCTACGGCGTCTGGCTGCTACTACGCATGCGCTTCGGAACAGGTGGGCCTCCGGATACCTCGGACCTTGCTCTCTCGGCTTGGGCTCTGGTCGGGACTCTCGGCATTCCTCACCGCCTCGTCTGGATGCTGGGCCGCAGTCTCCGTCTCCTCCGTGGGCCTGAGGGAGTTAGCAGGAAAACCCGCAGATGTACACAGGAGTCCGTCACGGCTGTAGAAGGGGTCAGGGGCCTGTGTTACATCGCCGGCGTGTGGGGAAGGGGAGGGGTCCCTATTCGGGCGCCAGATTATGTGGTAAATAAAATTACCGGGACTATTTTTCTATACATTAAATGACAATAAGGATAGCTCCATAAAATGAGAGGCAGAGTCCGTGGTATCTGAGTCATATGGGCTTTAATTAAGTGGCTCAAGACACTGGACATCGGGTTCCATCACCACTAAGGTTCAGGAAGGGATATTCAACATTTTATTAACATCACACAATATATATAGTAAAACAGTATAATTGAAATGAATACAGTAGGCGTAACAAATGAAAAAAGAGAGTGATAAGAACGCATGGGCGTAAAAGAAGGCGTGTACAGGGGCGTACACGGAGGTGCGTACTGGAAACGTCACAGAAGTGTCATAGGTGGGTGGATGCATAGAGAAATTCTGCAGGGTCAGCAGAAACCTTTACCCTGGATGCGTGCGCAACTGAGCATGACGTGTTATTGACGTGTAACTGGGGAGAGCTGGGGGGCTTGACTTTAGCACTAGTAGAGGAGTCTTGTGTCTGGGATGTCAGAACGACCTGCACCTATAACATATCTGGTATCTTGTGTTTGGAGGATGTGTTATTTGAAGTAAAAGGTCTCTCGGGTAGAGGCCGTACAATACTGAATGCTAGTGGGTGCATACGTGTCTACGTGTCTTCATGCAATGCGCGGGGCCATGGGCCTACTATGGCAACGGGTGCAGTAAATGACTTGTAAGGAGACAGGTAGGCCGGGCCCTTTGCTCTGCAGGCTGGAATATGTTTACCTATTTCACTGGACTGGAATGTGTTTTTGCGGAGGCTGAGCAGATAACTGTAGGCAAAATACCGTCTTGGCAGGCAGGCCAGGCCGAGCCGGGCACCGCTTCGCTGGGCAGGAAGTAAGATAGAGGTCAGGGATGCATACCTAAACTGCAGCTTTCTGAGACAGAAGAGACTCGGAACCTGAATTCAGGGCCTGGCTCGGCTGAGCCAGAAAAACGTGTGCATCTTTAAACGTGCATCATGTAAAGACGTTGGCAACATAGGCCTAAGAACCAAATTAATGTTGCTTTCATGGAGGACTTAGTAGATGACATGTTAACGTTGGACGCAAATGCAACTGCGTCTTCATTTTCGGCCATGGGGGGAAAATGCATGGATATCATGCGCATACATTGAACGTTGGGGTACACGTATGGGGACATACTTGGCCATATAAAATTCAATTTTCCTCAGTTGGATTGGGGAGCCAGTCACTGAAAGCATATACCAACTGAGGGAAGGGATTCCATTTTATCCTTCAAGAAGGGTGGCAGGATAAAGAACCCACTCATGAAAGAAGAAAAGGAGCCCTTGTTAGGAAGTATGGTATCAAACCTGAGAAGTATAGGTTGAAGTTCAGGGACAGCCAGTAGCTGCCCTAGCAGTCTCCAGAGGATTTTTAGATTACTTTTGTAAGACACTGGATGGTTGTGTTAAGTGTGTTGAGGTAAACACTTATGAGAAGCCGTCCAATCAGTTTTCAAGAGAAGACATGCTCAGCCATTGTTCTCCAGAGCTACACCAACACCGGATAGCAGGCTCACTGACCCCTGAGAGCTTGCAAAGGAAGAGGACCTCTGCCTCAACATCAGGGTCTATGAGAATGTGTCTGGGAATAACCTCAAGGAAGTGAGGGAGAGGTCCATAGTGGTCACGACAAGTCCCAAAAGAAGGTGGGGAAAGAGTTCCCATTTCCCTTTTAAAAGGAGGGAAGACTTCATTGTGTGAGGTGGCCCAGGGCACCTCATTTCCAACCCCAGTATTTTGATTGTCCCAGTTAGCACACAAGAAAGGGGACCCTGTCTGTCCCAAGAACCCACCCACTGGTGGGACCTCTACAGGGATGGCCTTAGAGGAGGGCGTCCCCAGGAGCAGAGGGAAGAACATGTCCCGGTGTCCCTCAACTGGGTGGGAAACTCCCATGATTAAATTTGTGATCCCTGAGGGTGGGAGTCATTGCATCCAAGAGGTCACAGTTAGACCATGGTGGTTGAAAGACTAGTTTCCTCCGAGCAGTACACCGGACAGTTGTGTAGGGTAACACAGGCTCATGGGCAGGACTTCCTTTGTCCTATGACTCTGGTGTTCCTGGAATGAAGTGGGGTAGTAACCCAGAGGAAGGTCATAATTATTCCCCATGTTTCAATTGAATGCATTCTAGGAAATTCATTACCACCAGTGTTTGCAGAACTGGGAGAGGCAACCTCTCAGGGCGCGCTGTAAGCTCAGGTTTTTGGGTTCTACACCCAAAACAAGAGGATAGAGACCCATATGGAGGGGAAGAATGTGGAAACAGATTATAGTGGGAGGACCAGTGGGTCAGGTGTTGTCAGCTCTGTCAATAAAGCATCTCCAAGACAGACCCTCATAGAGACAGAGGGCTAGCGAAGTGTACCAGGCCAACCCCTGCATGACAGAAACAGAGTGCCCCACCATTGACGTGACTGGTGGTTTTCCCTGGAAGTTTTGGCTCACCAAGCATCTATTCAGGGTAGAGCCCCTGGGCTGAGTGGCCAGTCTCAGGATACCACTCCTGGACCAGTGGGTGTAAAAGTGCAAGTAGGGTGCCTGAGACATGGGCTGGCGCCCTTACTCCGGGAAACCTCAGGAACAATTATGGAAGCCCATGCCAGTTCCAAGACTGGAAGTGAGGCCTTCCCACAGCCCCACTTGAAGACTCCACCTGGCAGTGGATGGCCTGGGTCCTTTCTCTTGACACTAACAGCTGTGCTAATGTAGTAACACAAGATGACAATGCCAAGGGCATACAGTTAGGTTGAATAGGCATAGAACTTGCAGGTACTACCACAAAAATGGGTAATTGTCCATGCTCTACTGCCAAACGTAGGGAAGTCCATCAAGGTATTGACTAGTCTACCCTAGCTTTTGGCTGAAGGGGTCATGTTTGACCTGGCTAATTTTGAAGGGTCTCCCCCAGATTTGTTGCCTTATGTGATTGACCCTTTGGACTAAGGATTCTGTGCCCTTTTCCCCTGCTACCCAGTGATACAGTGCTTGTGGTGTCTCCCTTAAACATGGTTCATTTGGTATCTACCTCATTGGTACATTTAATTTGCTCCTAAGTAACTTAGTAGATGGTACTACATGTACACAGGCCTGTAAAATAAATGCTACTGGTGGGCATGCAGCAGTTGGGACACCACTAAACTAGCCTTTTAAAACATGTCTCAGGCCCGGCACTAAGCATGTTGTGCAGTTTTAAACTGTCATTTCAACCTGGGAAAATATACCTTTCTCTAAGACTAAAACTTTATTCTTAGTACTTATTTGTCACCCCTAAGGTAGTTTTGTGTACTTTCCACTAATCAGTAGGAACTGCATGTTTGTGGACAACATGAACTTTGGAATGGAGCCAGACTAGCAAGACTCTTGCTGATCTTCTTGCTCCAATGATGGCTGGTCTGGTATCCGATATTCAACACGGTTTTATACCAGGCAGAGATACTACATTGTATGTTAATATGGCGATTGGAGCTTTGGTTTATGCGGAAAAAGAGAGATGGGTTTCGGTATGATCCTTTTAGATGCCGAAAAGGCCTTTGACAAGGTCGAATGGGAATTTCTATGGGCCACACTAGCTGCATTCGGCCTTGGGAGACAGGTCAGAGAATGGGCCTGTGCTTTAAATTGCAAACCTATAGCCAAACTTTCATATTCTGGTGCATACTCCAAGCCATTTGACATTTTATGCGGCACAAGATGGGGCTGTCCTCTTTCACCGCTGCGATTTGCCCTTTACATAGAGCTGTTTATAGTTGCTCTACAAGCTGATAAAAATATTAAGCCTTTAAAAACCACTTTTAGTAGTCTAAAAATTACAGCATATGCGGACGATCTGGCAATTTTTTCTACTAAACCTGTAGAAACCGTTTTATCTATTGAGAGGGCAGCAGTTAATTTCGGACTAGTATCTGGATATAAATTGAACATTAAGAAGACGCATGTGCTTCATAATTTTTAATCTAATCTGACAATTCTGGGGGGCTGTACTTCCGCTACATATTTAGGGGTCAGAATCTCCGCTAAAACAGGTCAAATAATATCTTTAAATTACACTCCTCTACTAACCGAAACTGCCAACATTTTTAAAAAATGGCATAAGCTTCCTATAGGGCGTTTAACGGGAGATGTAATTTAATAAAGATGAAAATAATCACCAAATTTCTATATTTATTTAGATCCATTCCTTTACGACTATCTAACATTTTCTTTAAAAAATTGGACTGAATTTTGAGTAGTGTTATTTGGGGCTTTGAGAGGGCTCGTCGGGCTATTGACTTACTTAAATTACCTTATAAACAAGGGGGTCTCGTACTATCAGACTTTAGGTATTACTTTTGGTCATCATTTGCAGGGCGTTTCTGTATTTTGTTAAGGCTTGATCAGAGGGACTCTTTATATCGACTGATCCTGAGGAACAACAGTTTATTTTTTCTTTATCGTATTAACAATCCAAATTTTTTAAAACGCGTCAAATTTAAGACCATTAGATACTGTATTTTTAAATGGCGGGCTATGCCTACCAAAAGTACTTTATCAAGACTTCACACTAAGCTTCAATTGTGGGGGAATCCAATGCTACCAGAAATCTTTCAGGGTGTTAGAGGTAGATCATGGTCTAAGTACGGTATCCTAAATCTAGTGGATATGTATGATGTTGGAGGACTCAAATCATTTCCAACCCCAGTATTTTGATTGTCCCAGTTAGCACACAAGAAAGGGGACCCTGTCTGTCCCAAGAACCCACCCACTGGTGGGACCTCTACAGGGATGGCCTTAGAGGAGGGCGTCCCCAGGAGCAGAGGGAAGAACATGTCCCGGTGTCCCTCAACTGGGTGGGAAACTCCCATGATTAAATTTGTGATCCCTGAGGGTGGGAGTCATTGCATCCAAGAGGTCACAGTTAGACCATGGTGGTTGAAAGACTAGTTTCCTCCGAGCAGTACACCGGACAGTTGTGTAGGGTAACTCAGGCTCATGGGCAGGACTTCCTTTGTCCTATGACTCTGGTGTTCCTGGAATGAAGTGGGGTAGTAACCCAGAGGAAGGTCATAATTATTCCCCATGTTTCAATTGAATGCATTCTAGGAAATTCATTACCACCAGTGTTTGCAGAACTGGGAGAGGCAACCTCTCAGGGCGCGCTGTAAGCTCAGGTTTTTGGGTTCTACACCCAAAACAAGAGGATAGAGACCCATATGGAGGGGAAGAATGTGGAAACAGTTTATAGTGGGAGGACCAGTGGGTCAGGTGTTGTCAGCTCTGTCAATAAAGCATCTCCAAGACTGACCCTCATAGAGACAGAGGGCTAGCGAAGTGTACCAGGCCAACCCCTGCATGACAGAAACAGAGTTCCCCACCATTGACGTGACTGGTGGTTTTCCCTGGAGGTTTTGGCTCACCAAGCATCTATTCAGGGTAGAGCCCCTGGGCTGAGTGGCCAGTCTCAGGATACCACTCCTGGACCAGTGGGTGGAAAAGTGCAAGTAGGGTGCCTGAGACATGGGCTGGCGCCCTTACTCCGGGAAACCTCAGGAACAATTATGGAAGCCCATGCCAGTTTCAAGACTGGAGGTGAGGCCTTCCCACAGCCCCACTTGAAGACTCCACCTGGCAGTGGATGGCCTGGGTCCTTTCTCTTGACACTAACAGCTGTGCTAATGTAGTAACACAAGATGACAATGCCAAGGGCATACAGTTAGGTTGAATAGGCATAGAACTTGCAGGTACTACCACAAAAATGGGTAATTGTCCATGCTCTACTGCCAAACGTAGGGAAGTCCATCAAGGTATTGACTAGTCTACCCTAGCTTTTGGCTGAAGGGGTCATGTTTGACCTGGCTCATTTTGAAGGGTCTCCCCTAGATTTGTTGCCTTATGTGATTGACCCTTTGGACTAAGGATTCTGTGCCCTTTTCCCCTGCTACCCAGTGATAAAGTGCTTGTGGTGTCTCCCTTAAACATGGTTCATTTGGTATCTACCTCATTGGTACATTTAATTTGCTCCTAAGTAACTTAGTAGATGGTACTACATGTACACAGGCCTGTAAAATAAATGCTACTGGTGGGCATGCAGCAGTTGGGACACCACTAAACTAGCCTTTTAAAACATGTCTCAGGCCCGGCACTAAGCATGTTGTGCAGTTTTAAACTGTCATTTCAACCTGGGAAAATATACCTTTCTCTAAGACTAAAACTTTATTCTTAGTTAAGCATGGGCGAATTTTGCGAATCTCGCGTTGGCGAATTTTGCGGATTTGCGAATTCGCAATCCGCAAAATCCGCGAATTCTCGCGAATTTGCGGATTTTTTTTTTTTGTGTTCGCAAGTGTTTCTGCCAGTTCGCGAGGATTTGCTACTAGTTCGCAATTGCGAACTTACTTGTCGGCTCGCAACGGTCGCGACTATGTTGTTTCTACGTCTGGTTCATCATCACAGCCTCCGAGCACCCTCTGTTTCACCACTGGCACCCTCTCTTTGACCCATGCCACCCTCTGTTACATCAATGCCACCCTCTGGTTCATCATCACTGTAGAAGATGGGGGGGGAAAGCAAGCCCACCTGCCCTGCTTGAACTGACATGAATTAATTTGGGGTTAGTTTATTAACAACACCTGCCCTGCCCCAACTGACAATAATGAATTAGGGGCTAATTAATGTGTCACTGAAAGAATTTCAAGTTCCAGCCTGGCACCTGCTTGTCTGCTCCTTTAGCTGTAAATCAGGACCTTTGTGGCATACAGTTAAGGTCAGAGCAGGGTCACACAATAGTTGCAAGCAGGCAACCGAATTCTGGAGGGCCCCCCTCAGGAAGCACTACAGAGAATCGTTACAAATCATGAGGTTGACCTTTTGCACCTGCTCATTGCTTTTGCTTTTGCTAAAATCGTTTTTCGTTTTTTTCGCGCTATTCGCGGGGCGCCAATTCGTGCGAATGAGCATTTTATTTTTTTGCTGCTTGTTGTTTCGCGAGTTTTTTTGCAGTATTCGCGAGCCGCTTGCAGCGCAACACGCGAATTTACCCCAAGGTCGAGTATGGGCGCGGCCATTTTGTTTGCGTGACGTATTTCCGTTTCCGCCCGCTATGTATAATCTCGCGCAGTAAGCGCATTGCGAGTAGAGGTTCGCACGAGATCGCGCGGGAAATCTAGAGGTTCGCACGAGATCGCGAGGAAAATCTCGCGCGAACTTACTTTCGCGCTCGTGAACGGGCACCGGCCATCTTGTTTTTCATTCATTTCCTGTGTCTGGGCATGGTGTTTAATCCTCTTGGTATCTTTTAACGGTGGGCGGCCAGCTACGCTCCGTGCACGGAGTGTGCGTAGTGCCGCCTACTCCGCATTTTGCGGAGCTGGCGGAGCCAGGCGGCACTACGCACGCTCCGCAGACGGAGCGTAGCTGGCCGCCACCCGCCTCCCTCCCGCCCTCCCTAAATACTTTGAAATAAAGGAATCAAATAATTTAAAAAGCACTTACCTTGCCGCCGCTGCCCGCCGCGTCCCCGGGGCTCACTATCTTCCGTCCGCTTTACTAATGCGCATGAGCGGGCGGCCGTGCATGCGCATTTTCATGAGAAAATGCGCATGCGCGGCCACCCGCGCATGCGCATTAGTATAGAAGACGGAAGACGGAAGATAGCGAGCCCCGGGGACGCGGCGGGCAGCGGCCGCAAGGTAAGTGCTTTTTAAATTATTTGATTCTTTTATTTGAAAGTATTTAGGGAGGGCGGAAGGGAGGCGGGTGGCGGGGCTGGCGGCCAGTAGTGTTTGCGGAGTGGGGCTACGCGGAGTGCGGAGGTGGGCGTAGTTTCTCGCCCACTTCGCGTAGCTCCGCGAAGCCCCACTCAGCGAACTCCGCCCAGGGTTAGACGCCATCCTTTGCTTGTTTTCAGTTTTTTTTTTACGATTTTGCTTCTTATCTATCCCTCTCTTTTCCTAGCTGTATATTTTTGTCTTTTCTGCTATTTTTCTTTACTTTTAAACTACTTTTTTAAACTCTTTTCTTTTCTTCTTCCCTATCCTATTCTTTCTTAATTTTCTACTTCTTCCTACCTTACCTGCCCAGACCATGGTCAAGCCAGGCGCCGTGAAGCTGCCCAGGCACTTGAGGGCCGCAGCGGCGGCGGGGAGTAGTGCTGGACCCAGTGCCAGGACAGCATGCGGGAGATTGAGGGGGGAGCAGGTGACGCGACGGGAGATATTCAGCCCGGAGGAAGTGGGCGCGCTGGTCTACTTCGTCCAGCGCCGCCTGCCCAGGACCATCGCGGGAGGCGGCAGGATCGCGGCCGGCGGCTACAACATGCGGGAGCGCCGGAAGCGGTGGGAGAAGGTGTGCTGGGCCATATCCCACCTCTACGGGGTCCAGCGCACCTACAGCCAGGTCACCCATCGCTGGACGGACCTCCTGGACCGCGAGCGCGACCTGCTGGACCAGCTCGGCTTGGAGATCCCCGGGCTTGGTGAGTAGTAGTAGCCATTTAATCACTCACTACTATGATGTTTTCTCCTGCTCTGTGTTGTTGTATTGCAAATATTTGTTTTTTACATGGAGCAAGCCAATAATGCCGCTGATGACGATTACATTGTAGTTAAATTATATTTCAAAATCTTCTGTGCATTTCAGGTGCACTGCTCTCCTTCTCAGTGGCGTTGCTACTATGCTTATTTGTTTTCTATTTTGTGGTCTCATTGGCCTGAGTAACTATTATGTATGAGTGTACTTTACAGAACTGCGTAATGCTAGACACTAGGGGGCAGATTACATTTACAAGCCCCTTGCGCCACGTTTACGTTGCCTTGCGTGACGCAACAGCGGCGTAAATGTACCGCATCCCTGCGTGTCATTTACAGCATGACGCATCTAGGGAGATGGGTCACGTTATAAAGCCATGAGCCTGCACCACAATGGGTGCGTTCCTAGTACGCAGGGTGGGCGGTCCGGCGGCTGTGCACCTCTCAAAATTGCCTGCGTGAAATCTATAAGATTTAACGCAGGCACTTCTGCGACGCTGCTACGTCAATTCAATTCCTTATGTCTGCTCGAAGCAGGCGAAAGGACTGACACAGCATGTTAAGTATTGGGTGGCCCTGAGCATTACTGGAGTTGCATTGCGTTGGCGACGTGACTCCAGCGATGCGCCGCTCTTACGTGACGAGATGCGTCACGCAAGTGCCTACCCTTGCGCCAGGGCGCGCCGCATTGTAAATGAGGCGCATCTGCCGTGTCGCAAGGGTAGTTTTGCGTGACGCATTTGATCTGGCGCATCTCTGGAGATGCGCCAGAACGCGTATGTAAGTATGCCCCTAAGGGGCAGAATTGCAACTACCGTCGCATCCCTGCAAAGTAGCAGGGATGCGCCATTAATTGTGCGGCCCGCTACCACCACCAAACATGGTGCGCCGTATTTGCAATGCGGCGCACCATGGGCCCAAAACGTCACCGAAGCTTTACTGCTGGAGTTGCGTCGCAACGATGGCGCAGCTCCAGCAATGCTCTGGGGTACCCTATCTCCCCAATGCTGGGTCAAGCCGTACGTCTGCTTCAAGCAGGTGTAGGGTTTGTGTGACGCATCATTGTCCTAAAGGTGACTGATTGAAATTTTGTAGATTTCCCTCAGCCACTTTTAGGATGTGTTCCAGCGCAGGAATGCCCTCCCTAGCGCCGGAACGCCCCCTGATGGCGCAGGGCTTTATAACGGGTGCATCTCCCAAATGCGTCACGTTGTTATATTATTATACGCCGCACCATGGCGCCCTTTTTTGATTAGCTGCTGCGTCACAAAAGTCACGCAAGAACGGCGCAAAAGAGCCGCAAGGGGCATAAATCTGCCCCTTCCTTTGTACCCCTGACAATAAGAAAAATAGTGGCGGTGGATTGATAGTTTGACTATTTAAATGACTGGTAATGTAGCAGGCAACTGTTAGTGTTGTCACTGATCTGACTGAAATCACAATGGAGTTTGTCTGTCACTTTGCGTCTTGCCTGCGGACTGCTGCCTGCCAGTCCTAGGTGAACGTTTCAGTACTTTGTTTAGTGAGTTACGTGACTTTCGAAGTCACAGGTCCGCAAATAAATGAAAACTAACCCTAATCAATATAATTTCGCGGAAATATTTTGTTATTGTTCTTTTGAAATGTTTGATTTGGTTGACATTGACAAGCAACAATCATCCATGTTTTCTGTTCTTTCTTTCATGTTGTACGTCAGCTCCCCCCAGGGGCGTGAGGAGGACACAGGAGCAGCAGGCGGCGGATGCTGTTCAACAGGGCCAGGATCGGGCAGGCGAGGGCTCCTCTGCTGGCCCCAGTAAGTTTTCATTTTAGACTAGTACCTATTTTTCCTAGCGTTCCCCATTTGACTTTTTTCAAAATTGTCTTTGATCTTCTTGTAGACTGTATCTAAATTCTTATCCTGCCTCTACTATGACTCCCTGTGGTATTACTAGATTATTCTTATTAGTCTGTCTGTGTAGCTAACGAAGATTGCACGGTTGGCGAAACTCCCATGATTCTAGTCAGCAATAGCTCTATCAACTTAGTGCAGTCCTCTGGGATTGTCCATAATGTCTTTTGAAGTGTTCTATCTGGACTCATGCTTGCAAAAATTGCAAAACCTTTCGCTCAGTCACTCTAGTCTGGACCAAAAAACACAGATTGTATTTAAGTTTAAAAGCTTTATTAAAAGTAAACACATTTATTAAAATGAAGTGATATTAAAACTAAACGTTTAACTGATAATGGAAAAGTGGTTAGTGCTGACGATTAATTGAAGACATTTCTTGTGGTCGAGCCGAGCTCTCACCTGGTTTCAACTTGATCTTGTTGTTAGAAGTCCATCTTCTGTCTGTGTGGAGAAAAATGGTGCGTGTTAAAAAAACAGCCTTCATCAGTTGTGCCAAAAAGTGCAGCAAGACAACCTTCCCTGGAAAAAGGGACATTTTTTTTAACTTTAAAGTAGACAGTCACAAATTACATTGTTTTCACATGTCTTCATTCCTAGACCAAAGACTAGTGAGTGCTTTATTCTAACATTCTTAAATGTACTTTGTAGGTGGAACATCTGGTGGCGGGGCCAGTGTGGAGGTGGTGGTGCTCGACACGGAGGCGGAGGGCGATTCTTCAGGGGAGGAGGCGGCGGCTGTGAGAGTTGAGACGGTGGTGGTGGCGGCCAGAGGTAAGCTCTTATATATTCCTTACTTATTGAGATTGAAGACTAGCTGGGAAGGCAAGAATATGAGATGCATGGCTGGGTGAATGATGAAGCAATGATGGGTGGAAGGACAACAGCCTGGGTGGGTGACACAGAAACTGTATGTGTTCATATACCTGGATCATGCTACTATCTGACTCTTAGATAGCATATGTGTATCTAGAGCAGGGGTACTCATAGTACGGCCCGCGGGCCGGTGGTGGCCCGGCAAGCCTTCCTTGGCGGTGCGCAGACCTTTCAGACAATCACTGCTCCCCAAGCCCCCACAGAGCAGAGGCTTTTTTGTATTTCACCTGTTAGCGCCCCTGCATCTCCACTCTGACAATCACTGCTTCCCCGGCCCCCACAGAGCAGAGTGGAGATGCAAGGCCACAAAGAGGTGAAATAGAACAAAGCCTCTGCTCTGTGGGGCCGGGCAAGCAGTGATTGTCAGGGTGGAGAAGCAGGGGCGCTACAACAAACAAAGCCTCAATAATATGTTAATGGTCTTTTAAAGACCTGTTAAGTACTTTGGTGTTGTTGTCTGTGTGTGCGCGTTGAGGAAGCGGTCTCAACCCGGGCTGAAGGCTGACACAGATAGACACACACACAGTGAGATGACAGAGGTGGAGGGAGAGGGAGGGCAGGAGGGAGAGAGAGATGGAGAGGGAGGGCAGGAGGGAGAGCAGGGGGGAGAGAGATGTATGTAAATGCTGGGTCTGGTGGCTCAGTGGATGAGGGCATCTGCTGCAGGGACCTGTGTGCAACCTCATGGTCACAAGTTATCGTTTTGCTTTAGCCCCGCCCCCTCTGACTCCGCCCCCACCAGTGCGGCCCTCGGCCACAAACTACACTGTAAATTTAGCCCCTGAGAGAAAGTTTGTGAGTACCCATGATCTAGAGAGAGTAGACGGTCAGTGGATGAACTAAGTGTAACTTTGAAGAGCATGTAACACTGCACCCGCACGTCCGTTCCAGTGTAGGAAAGGCAAGGAAAAGAAGTTTTAATTTTGTCCAAATACTACCATCAATAGTAGCAGTAGTTTGTATTGCAAGCACAGCATAGATCCGGTTATTACGGTGGCCACTCCCTACCTCTCTTAATAAGTTTAGTAGTACTCAGTCATTCATGTGTGGATGTATCACTGGTCACTCAATAAAAAGCAAAGCACCTAAAGTCATCCCATATATAAGCAAAAACATCCCATGTGAAGTGATAGATAATCAGATTATTTATCTTCTTCAATTTTCCATTTCTAGTACTCATTTCCACTGTAGGGTGAAAGTTAAATTAATTAAGCAGTAGCCCTTGAGTTGTAACAGAATATTCTCAGTGCCACCCGTAATAGAAAAGTAAGAGCTTCACCACCTGCATGTACTGGATGGGTACAGTAACGCAACGCAAGTCTAGGTCACTCCTCATGGCGTGCGTCTCTTTTTCTCGGGTGCAAGTTTACTGCGCTGGCATTATGCCGGCTTGCAGAAGATAACGTACCAATTTTCCTAAACAAGAGACAAGAAGAAGAATAAGACTGGTGTACTTTCATAGTCGACTCCAATGGAAGTCCATAGTGCTCGTAGAATTTGTTCCTTAAACTCCCACTAATGTTAGAGCAAGGATGAAGAAGTGTGAGGTTAGATAGATACTGGCCTCAATAGTTATGTAATGCGCTTCAAAGTTGCTAGTTGTAGTGCAACACAAATTTCTGCTGAATGATTGAGTTAATCTTAAAGAGCATTGGTTACAGACTATGTCTTTCTTTCTTCATATAGGTTCTCCTTCCAAACGAACAAGGAGGAAGGAGCTGGCTAGAGCGGCCCGGCAACGGAGGATCGATGCCACTGTGGCCGAATATCGGCGGCTGGTGGCCCTGGAGGATGAAGAAAGTGTGCAGTCGACCACAACAACTACGTCGTCTGCATCGGCCTCCGTTCCCCCACGGGCTGCCAGTGCCACCCAGCACAGTGGTCCACCCAGACTGAGCCGGGCTGCCAAAGCCAAACGCCACCGCTGAGAAGCAAGGACAACAGCTTCCTCTCACAGCCGTTGCACCTACAAGGCATTGAAGGCACGCCTGCGCCGCAGTACCCTGATGGTGTCCCGCCTCCAGCAGGAGCTCCACCACTTTTCAAAGGAGTTGGAGGGGCTCCGCGTAGAGCACGCCTTGCTCCGCCAGGAGCATGATGCCCTGGCCCAAAAAGTTGACAGCATCCACCCATAGTGTCCCTTGCCCCTTTTTTAGAGACTTTTGGGGGGTGGGAATTGGGAGTTGGGTTTTTGGGGACTTTTGAAGGACAATCGTTGGGGTTAGGGAGGGTCTTGCGGGAGATTATTTTGTTAGGGATATAAATATACTTTTTCAAACTTTATCTGAGCATACCCGTTTCTTATTGCTTGCCTGGTGGGTGGGGGTTTAACAGTGACTTTGTTTTCCTGAAAGTTTAGTTCCATTTTCTTCCTTTAAGTGTAAATGCCCAAATGTTTTCAACACTAAATGCCTCTCACAGACTAAGTGAAGTGAATCCAAGAGTCCTAGGACTTTAGTAGTACTACCTTCAGTCTCTCGTCTCTCCTACTAATACTCCATTATACCCCCGAACCACCAAACGCTTATCTTACCTGTAATTTGTGTTTGAAAGTAGGGCTAGACCCAGGGCTGGCTCCACGGGAAACAGCGAATAAGGTTGGCAATCTTGGTCGGATAAAATTTCCTCATAGCGGTGGTACTAGTGGTGTGACACAGTGGCAGTTGCATGCCTATGAAAAAAAAGAAAATGAAATCTGGTTTGTCCTCCTGAGCAATTCAACGGTACAACTGAGAATATAGCAGGTGACAGAAGTACAGTAGAACAGTGCCACATTGTAGCCTAACAAATGGTAAAGTATAACTACTAATTCGGTTGAAGTTCTTTCACATTAGCAATGGTTCTTTGTCAAGCAGAGTAAGAATATATCCTCGGATTTCTTCACCAGCCTGTTGCTATCACCTTATCCTCCCCAGCAAGTGTGTGGATTTATTGCTGTAATTTATTCACACATCAATCAAAACCACACAGAGGGTTAGGGTTTGAAAAATGGATGGGTACGGGGGTTTTTGGGAAAGGTTTTGGGAGACAAGAAAAAATAGCACAGCATAGACAAACAATTGTGAACATAAACAAATCTTTGGGTACAAACCTATCCATCAATCTTTGAAAGTGCATGCACTACTGCATGCATGTCAGTGAAAAGTAAGTAGTACTTTCGACAACTGTGGAAGAAAGAATGCGACAGTACAGGGCCTGTGTGGAATTATTGATAACGATATTCAACATAAGGTCTCTGTAGCCAGATACCCGAGAGCCTTGCTGGTCACTATAAATCCATTCACAACAACACTCAGTGGGGTTGGTCTGGAAGGTATAGTAGATAGAAAAGGAGAAATTGCTTTTTTTCTAGGTGTCCCCTCACTCACCAGGGTTGCCCCTTGGTGACATGCTTCATCATTGGGGCCATCCCAGTCCTCTACGGCCTGGGGCGTGCTGCGACTTGCGAATTACGTAGGAGCACTTACAAATGACTATGTGTGGTGCAGATGTGATAGTGGAGTGGACTAAGTGATGTGTTAAGGGATCAATTTAGAAGCAGAGAGAGATCCAAGAAATGCAGTCACAGTCAGAGAAAAAGGCAAGGGATACTGTATCTATGTGGTTGTAGTGGTCCTGTTGGAAGTGGTAAGTAAGTTGCCTGCAGAAAAAAAATCCTCCTATTAGCGGCACTCCTCCATTGCAGCCGACGCTTCATCCATCGATGTTGGTCACCAGAAGACACCCTGTAAAAAAAAGCACAGCATAGACAAACAATTGAACATAAACAATTCTTTGGGTACAAACCTATCCATCAATCTTTGAAAGTGCATGCACTACTGCATGCATGTCAGTGAAAAGTAAGTAGTACATTCGACAACTGTGGAAGAAAGAATGCGACAGTACAGGGCCTGTGTGGAATTATTGATAACGATATTCAACATAAGGTCTCTGTAGCCAGATACCCGAGAGCCTTGCTGGTCACTATAAATCCATTCACAACAACACTCAGTGGGGTTGGTCTGGAAGGTATAGTAGATAGAAAAGGAGAAATTGCTTTTTTTCTAGGTGTCCCCTCACTCACCAGGGTTGCCCCTTGGTGACATGCTTCATCATTGGGGCCATCCCAGTCCTCTACGGCCTGGGGCGTGCTGCGACTTGCGAATTACGTAGGAGCACTTACAAATGACTATGTGTGGTGCAGATGTGATATTGGAGTGGACTAAGTGATGTGTTAAGGGATAAATTTAGAAGCAGAGAGAGATCCAAGAAATGCAGTCACAGTCAGAGAAAAAGGCAAGGGATACTGTATCTATGTGGTTGTAGTGGTCCTGTTGGAAGTGGTAAGTAAGTTGCCTGCAGAAAAAAAATCCTCCTATTAGCGGCACTCCTCCATTGCAGCCGACGCTTCGTCCATCGATGTTGGTCACCAGAAGACACCCTGTAAAAAAAAGCACAGCATAGACAAACAATTGAACATAAACAATTCTTTGGGTACAAACCTATCCATCAATCTTTGAAAGTGCATGCACTACTGCATGCATGTCAGTGAAAAGTAAGTAGTACATTCGACAACTGTGGAAGAAAGAATGCCACAGTACAGGGCCTGTGTGGAATTATTGATAACGATATTCAACATAAGGTCTCTGTAGCCAGATACCCGAGAGCCTTGCTGGTCACTATAAATCCATTCACAACAACACTCAGTGGGGTTGGTCTGGAAGGTATAGTAGATAGAAAAGGAGAAATTGCTTTTTTTCTAGGTGTCCCCTCACTCACCAGGGTTGCCCCTTGGTGACATGCTTCATCATTGGGGCCATCCCAGTCCTCTACGGCCTGGGGCGTGCTGCGACTTGCGAATTACGTAGGAGCACTTACAAATGACTATGTGTGGTGCAGATGTGATAGTGGAGTGGACTAAGTGATGTGTTAAGGGATCAATTTAGAAGCAGAGAGAGATCCAAGAAATGCAGTCACAGTCAGAGAAAAAGGCAAGGGATACTGTATCTATGTGGTTGTAGTGGTCCTGTTGGAAGTGGTAAGTAAGTTGCCTGCAGAAAAAAAATCCTCCTATTAGCGGCACTCCTCCATTGCAGCCAACGCTCCGTCCATCGATGTTGGTCACCAGAAGACACCCTGTAAAAAAAAGCACAGCATAGACAAACAATTGAACATAAACAATTCTTTGGGTACAAACCTATCCATCAATCTTTGAAAGTGCATGCACTACTGCATGCATGTCAGTGAAAAGTAAGTAGTACATTCGACAACTGTGGAAGAAAGAATGCGACAGTACAGGGCCTGTGTGGAATTATTGATAACGATATTCAACATAAGGCCCAAGGCAAAGACCTGCCAACCCAACCCACCCGCCAAGAAGCATAACACCCCCAAACAGGCCAAAAGCAAAATCTCATACTTGCAATATTTCTCGGCCTTCGGTCCAAACGCGCTGCGTAGCTAGGCCATAAGTCGGGGTTGCCACGACGGATTTCCTGAAAAGCAAATGCAATCAAGATTAGAGTGTCCCAGCAGTGCTCCCAGACCACGAAACTCACCCACAAACACCAGGAAGCCCCCCAAACAGGCCCCCGAAAACGCTACATTGAGCAAAATGTAATAAATAGCCAAAAGAAAATCGGCCTGGATTTTGTCCCAACCACTTCTACCCGGTATTAGACCTTCCCAGGAATGCCCCAAGACCCGCCAGCCCACCCGCCAAGAAGCATAACACCCCCAAACAGGCCAAAAGCAAAATCTCATACTTGCAATATTTCTCGGCCTTCGGTCCAAACGCGCTGCGTAGCTAGGCCATAAGTCGGGGTTGCCACGACGGATTTCCTGAAAAGCAAATGCAATCAAGATTAGAGTGTCCCAGCAGTGCTCCCAGACCCCGAAACTCACCCACAAACAGACGGAACCCCCCCTAAGAGCACCTAAAAGGCAAGCAAGTCATCAAAAACACAAAATAAATTCCGCCTGGGATTTGGTCCAAAACACTTTTATCCGGTATTAGAGCTTCCCAGCAATGGCCCCAGAGCCGTCAACTCACCTGCAAAGAGGTACAACAACACCCCCACAAGTGCTGAGTCTTTCATCATTGGGCGTAAACCAGCCCTCTGGTTTGATGGAAATAGGAGTCTGGAGGAGGAGGATAGAGGAGCATGTTCTTCTGAACTTGTGAACCTGAGGAATGCAGACTGCGGCAACTTCAAATCAATTAGCAAACCAGTGAAGACAGTTCTGCTGATGGGCTTGATTTTGTGATTATCTGATTAAAGTTTGAAATATATTAACTGTGCACAACAAAGAAAGACAGACACACAGGAATAAAAGTGAATAAGGATGAAAAAGAAAGTTATTGATTCGTTGTCTCATTTTCAGGGCTCGGTATCACGGTCCAGGAATAAGAATAAGGCTTCGTCATCATACTCTGCGAATTCAGGCAGGGTGAGCTCAGAGTCACCTGACAGAGTAGAAATTCCCTCATCTATGTTGCTGGCCACTTCCTCTTCATCCGGCACGCTTTCTCGTACTCTGAAATCTGGTGGTATGAGGTGCTGATTCATCTTGATCATTGTTAACCTCGCCACATTTTTGGGCGAGAGGCGGCTCCGTTTGGGAGTTACAATGCCACCAGCAGCACTGAAAACCCGTTCAGAAGACACACTTGCGAGTGGGCAAGACAAGTAGTTTAAAGCCAGGTTGGTGAGCTGTGGCCACAATTCTTTTTTCCCATGCCAATACGCCAATGGGTCAGAATTAACATAGACCTCTGTTGAGTCATTCAGATAGTCCTTCACCATCGACTCAAGGTCCTCATCAAAGGTTCCTCCACTTTGCTTAGCTCTTGCTGTGCCTCTGACCTTTTGAGAACCAAACCCACGCAGAGCTAGCCAATCCTCTTCAGCCTCCAATGTTTCTGTTGTGTCTCGTGCAGATGATCCGGTTGCTGGTGTCTTTAACGGCTGAGAGGTCACTTGTGCCACAGCCACAGGTGCAGAAGTGGATTGTTTTGACTGGGGATGGCCTGCTGATGTATTGCCATTTCCTTCAATTTTCAGCCGTTCTGTTTCAAACCTCTTGGCTGACAAGGCTAGCCAACGTTTGTACTTTGGAACATGTTCATCATCAAAAGGAAAGAATGCTTGGCCTGCCAGCGCCTTTTTGTAGCGTGGATCCAGAATAGTAGCACAAATGTAATGCTGTTCTGAATGGATCTTTTTAAGACGTTCATCACCTTGTAGGAGCTCTAATAATTTCTCAGCCAGAAGCAAAGAGTCTTGGTTTTTGTCATCTTTTTCAAACACAGAACACACCTCCTTCAGTTGGTCCTCCAGCATGTACAACAATGGGATAGCTTTTCCCAAATTAGAGTCCTCCTTGCTGACTGCACGCGTGAAGAACTCAAAAGGACGAAGCATGCGTGTCAGGCTTTGAACTATGTTCCATTGCGCCGCACCCATCCTCAGCTCCTCTGTACCCTCTGTAAGGAAATATTGATCGAGTTCCGTATACTGCTCATACAGACGCTCAAGCATGTAGAAGGTTGAGTTCCAACGTGTTACCACCTCCTGGATGAGTGCTTTCACTGGCATTTTACGTTGATATAGCAGGCTCCTCAGCTGCTTCCGGGCCTTAAAAGAATGGCTGAAATGGTTGAACATTTTTCGGCAGGTGTCCAATACACTGTACGCTGCACTGCCTTTATTACCCAAGAATTTTTGGACAACCAGGTTTATACAGTGCGCCAAACACGGCACTCTGAAATAGTAACCGTCCCTCATGGCCTTAACTATATTGGCGCCATTGTCCGTGGAAACATAACCAACCTGGCGTTTTAGTGGGGACAGCCAGTTAAGAACCTTTGTGTTAAAGACATCCAAAATGTTTTCTGCTGTGTGACGTTTCTCCAAACCAAACATGGCTAGTGTTGCATGTTTCCGAGCAGCTTTAAAAACAATGTCGCGTCAACACCTGCGTTTAGCTTTGCTTTAGCCCCTGAAAAAGAGACCCAGTGTGCAGTGATGCACATGTAATCAGCACCTGCGCCACTGGTCCACATGTCTGTTGTCAGATGTATAGTGTGAACAGCACTCTTCTGCAAAGCTGCCCCAATCACCTTCAGAACATCTTCATGTAGTGCTGGAACCGCAACTCGGGCAAAATAGAACCGGCTAGGAACCTTCCATTTAGGGCAGAGCGCTGCCACTAATTCTAGAAAACCAACCCCTTCTACAAAAGAAAAAGGGAGAAGGTCCAGAGCTAGCATTTTAGCCAGCTTAGTGTTATACAGACGCGTCAGTGGGTGGTTGCGTTCATATTGCGCTTCTGTAAACAACATCTTTTTAATGTTGCCCTGGACCAAGGATTTACGGGATGATGATGATATCTTCGACCCAGTTACGCTCGCTGATGAACTTTTCCGCATTGATGTCTCACTCTCTCCCACACTCTTAGTGTGCCTCACATGGGGTGTGCTGCTGACAGGGGTACTGGGTGTAAGTGAAGTGTTTGAATCGTCTTCTTCCTCCTCGTCATCATCAGAAGAAAAATCAACGTTTTCATTACGTGCTATTCCGGCTTGCTTAAACGCCTCTAGGTGCGGAAACCATTGGACAGGGTGCGCTCTCTTAAGGTGACCTCTCTGGCCTCCGGTACCATAGTTAGAACCAAGCTTACCACGACCAACTCGAACCTTACAAAGGCTACAAATGGCTACGTTTTCCATTTTTGGGCAAACACTAAAGAAGTCTCAAACTGGAGACTTGAAATGTCTTTGGGGGCCGGAGGAGGCGGCGATACTGGTGGTGGTGGTCCTGCTGCTAATGCCAGATGAAGTGGAGGATGTGGATTGCCGAACTTCAGTATGTTTTGCACTTTCACCACCACGAATTGAGGTCGAGGACGAGGTGGGTACCTTCTTGCGAGGAAGAAATATGGAAGCGGTAGGTTTTGGTGTACTACTTGACTCCAAATCTACTGATTCCATTTCCATTGCCTCCTCGCCGACATCATCATCACGCTCAGCAGCTTCTCGGGATAGGGTCAAAATGTCTCTTTACTGCATGCCCGGTGGGGCTGCAGTGACCTTTGTGATGACTGGCTCGTCGTCATCGTGAGAGGCTTCATCACCAGCAGTATCTGTCACTTCTTGTTGAGCCTCATCACACTCCATAGGTATGAGTTTTTCGACGACCTTCCTTTTACGCTTAGGTACCTGTGTCAGATCATGGTGTGCCTCACTGTCAGACCACAGTTGTGGTTCCCAAGACAGATCACTTGCATCAGAACGAGGTGGGCTTGAAGAAGATGTAGACACCCCCCTTGATCTTTTCCTTGCTAGGGATGTGGAAGACAATGAATGATCATCAGTAGGAGGGGCTTCCAATGATGCCTCGGCTTCATTGTCGATTTCCTGATGTGCCCCTACTTCGGGAGGAACAACTATTGTGGGCACTTGTGAACCTCCATGCACCTTTGCTTGCGCATCTCCTTTTGCTGCCTCTCCTTCCACATGTACTTGGGTGTGTACTTGCACATGGTGTTGTTGTTGCGGCTGTGGTTGTTCAACACTTGTCAGATGAGTTACAACAACCTGTGTTGATTCAGGGACATTGCTGCTACTTTCTTGCGATGAGCCAACATCACTGGTCGATGGTGATTGGAGAAGTACACTGACTGCCTCTGAAGCACTCAAGGGCTTTGACTTAAGTTGGCGTGATGGTGGAGGCACTGAACCCAATGGAGCAGGGGTGCTGCTCCCAGCTTGGTCCCCAGCAGATCCTGCTGCTGCAGGCGTACTTTTTTTTTTTCTCCCAAAAAACGTGGCGGGTGGCACACCAGCCTCCTTGGTAACTTGCTTCTTCTGCTCCTTACTAGCAACTTTCTTGCTAGAGGAGCTACGGAGACCTTTTTTTGGGGCCATCTTCTTCAGAGCAGGTCAGACAGCAGGCCGCAGTTGCACGAATTGTAGAGTTGTCTGAGGCCAGACGTGACGTCGCGTGACGTTATGCTGCACATACACACCGCTGCAGGACTTCTTCCTGGCACTGGTGGTTCTCTTGAGTCTTGTGCACCTAAAAACAATGGAAGACAGAGGAACATCAGTTCAGTTATACAGCACAAAAAAATCGAAAAACACTGCAAAATCAGCACAATCCCAATCCATCCATGCCCTCCATAATGTTTAAATTCAAGACAACCCACAGAAAGACTAGGCCCATGCAAGACTCACTACCCCTGGGCATAAATAAAGGTTGAAAAGTAGGCAAAATGGTTGCAGGCCTAACAACAAAGCCTGCATTCAAAATGGCCACTTGCCTGCCAGCACATGGCCAGTGCCTGTAGCTGCACTCAAAATGGCCACCAGCCACATGGCCTGTCCCTCCCCATGAACACCCCCAAAAATCGAAAAACACTGCAAAATCAGCACAATCCCATTCCATCCATGCCCTCCATGATGTTTAAGTTCAAGACAGCCCACAGAAAGACTAGGCCCATGCTAGACTCAAATACCCCTGGTGAAAAGGCCACAAGTACAGGCCCAAAAAACGAAAATCACTGAAAAATCAGCACAATCCCATTCCATCCATGGCCTCCATGATGTTTAAATTCAAGACAACCCACAGAAAGACTAGGCCCATGCAAGACTCACTACCCCTGGGCATAAATAAAGGTTGAAAAGTAGGCAAAATGGTTGCAGGCCTAACAACAAAGCCTGCATTCAAAATGGCCACTTGCCTGCCAGCACATGGCCAGTGCCTGTAGCTGCACTCAAAATGGCCACCAGCCACATGGCCTGTCCCTCCCCATGAACACCCCCAAAAATCGAAAAACACTGCAAAATCAGCACAATCCCATTCCATCCATGCCCTCCATGATGTTTAAGTTCAAGACAGCCCACAGAAAGACTAGGCCCATGCTAGACTCAAATACCCCTGGTGAAAAGGCCACAAGTACAGGCCCAAAAAACGAAAATCACTGAAAAATCAGCACAATCCAATTCCATCCATGGCCTCCATGATGTTTAAATTCAAGACAACCCACAGAAAGACTAGGCCCATGCAAGACTCACTACGCCTGGGCATAAATAAAGGTTGAAAAGTAGGCAAAATGGTTGCGGGCCTAACAACAAAGCCTGCATTCAAAATGGCCACTTGCCTGCCAGCACATGGCCAGTGCCTGTAGCTGCACTCAAAATGGCCACCAGCCACATGGCCTGTCCCTCCCCATGAACACCCCCAAAAATCGAAAAACACTGCAAAATCAGCACAATCCCATTCAATCCATGCCCTCCATGATGTTTAAGTTCAAGACAGCCCACAGAAAGACTAGGCCCATGCTAGACTCAAATACCCCTGGTGAAAAGGCCACAAGTACAGGCCCAAAAAACGAAAATCACTGAAAAATCAGCACAATCCCATTCCATCCATGGCCTCCATGATGTTTAAATTCAAGACAACCCACAGAAAGACTAGGCCCATGCAAGACTCACTACCCCTGGGCATAAATAAAGGTTGAAAAGTAGGCAAAATGCTTGCAGGCCTAACAACAAAGCCTGCATTCAAAATGGCCACTTGCCTGCCAGCACATGGCCAGTGCCTGTAGCTGCACTCAAAATGGCCACCAGCCACATGGCCTGTCCCTCCCCATGAACACCCCCAAAAATCGCAAAACACTGCAAAATCAGCACAATCCCATTCCATCCATGCCCTCCATGATGTTTAAATTCAAGACAGCCCACAGAAAGACTAGGCCCATGCTAGACTCAAATACCCCTGGTGAAAAGGCCACAAGTACAGGCCCAAAAAACGAAAATCACTGAAAAATCAGCACAATCCCATTCCATCCATGGCCTCCATGATGTTTAAATTCAAGACAACCCACAGTAAGACTAGGCCCATGCAAGACTCACTACCCCTGGGCATAAATAAAGGTTGAAAAGTAGGCAAAATGGTTGCAGGCCTAACAACAAAGCCTGCATTCAAAATGGCCACTTGCCTGCCAGCACATGGCCAGTGCCTGTAGCTGCACTCAAAATGGCCACCAGCCACATGGCCTGTCCCTCCCCATGAACACCCCCAAAAATCGAAAAACACTGCAAAATCAGCACAATCCCATTCCATCCATGCCCTCCATGATGTTTAAGTTCAAGACAGCCCACAGAAAGACTAGGCCCATGCTAGACTCAAATACCCCTGGTGAAAAGGCCACAAGTACAGGCCCAAAAAACGAAAATCACTGAAAAATCAGCACAATCCCATTCCATCCATGGCCTCCATGATGTTTAAATTCAAGACAACCCACAGAAAGACTAGGCCCATGCAAGACTCACTACCCCTGGGCATAAATAAAGGTTGAAAAGTAGGCAAAATGGTTGCAGGCCTAACAACAAAGCCTGCATTCAAAATGGCCACTTGCCTGCCAGCACATGGCCAGTGCCTGTAGCTGCACTCAAAATGGCCACCAGCCACATGGCCTGTCCCTCCCCATGAACACCCCCAAAAATCGAAAAACACTGCAAAATCAGCACAATCCCATTCCATCCATGCCCTCCATGATGTTTAAGTTCAAGACAGCCCACAGAAAGACTAGGCCCATGCTAGACTCAAATACCCCTGGTGAAAAGGCCACAAGTACAGGCCCAAAAAACGAAAATCACTGAAAAATCAGCACAATCCCATTCCATCCATGGCCTCCATGATGTTTAAATTCAAGACAACCCACAGAAAGACTAGGCCCATGCAAGACTCACTACCCCTGGGCATAAATAAAGGTTGAAAAGTAGGCAAAATGGTTGCAGGCCTAACAACAAAGCCTGCATTCAAAATGGCCACTTGCCTGCCAGCACATGGCCAGTGCCTGTAGCTGCACTCAAAATGGCCACCAGCCACATGGCCTGTCCCTCCCCATGAACACCCCCAAAAATCGAAAAACACTGCAAAATCAGCACAATCCCATTCCATCCATGCCCTCTATGATGTTTAAGTTCAAGACAGCCCACAGAAAGACTAGGCCCATGCTAGACTCAAATACCCCTGGTGAAAAGGCCACAAGTACAGGCCCAAAAAACGAAAATCACTGAAAAATCAGCACAATCCCATTCCATCCATGGCCTCCATGATGTTTAAATTCAAGACAACCCACAGAAAGACTAGGCCCATGCAAGACTCACTACCCCTGGGCATAAATAAAGGTTGAAAAGTAGGCAAAATGGTTGCAGGCCTAACAACAAAGCCTGCATTCAAAATGGCCACTTGCCTGCCAGCACATGGCCAGTGCCTGTAGCTGCACTCAAAATGGCCACCAGCCACATGGCCTGTCCCTCCCCATGAACACCCCCAAAAATCGAAAAACACTGCAAAATCAGCACAATCCCATTCCATCCATGCCCTCCATGATGTTTAAGTTCAAGACAGCCCACAGAAAGACTAGGCCCATGCTAGACTCAAATACCCCTGGTGAAAAGGCCACAAGTACAGGCCCAAAAAACGAAAATCACTGAAAAAGCAGCACAATCCCATTCCATCCATGGCCTCCATGATGTTTAAATTCAAGACAACCCACAGAAAGACTAGGCCCATGCAAGACTCACTACCCCTGGGCATAAATAAAGGTTGAAAAGTAGGCAAAATGGTTGCAGGCCTAACAAGAAAGCCTGCATTCAAAATGGCCACTTGCCTGCCAGCACATGGCCAGTGCCTGTAGCTGCACTCAAAATGGCCACCAGCCACATGGCCTGTTCCTCCCCATGAACACCCCCAAAAATCGAAAAACACTGCAAAATCAGCACAATCCCATTCCATCCATGCCCTCCATGATGTTTAAGTTCAAGACAGCCCACAGAAAGACTAGGCCCATGCTAGACTCAAATACCCCTGGTGAAAAGGCCACAAGTACAGGCCCAAAAAACGAAAATCACTGAAAAAGCAGCACAATCCCATTCCATCCATGGCCTCCATGATGTTTAAATTCAAGACAACCCACAGAAAGACTAGGCCCCAGCAAGACTCACTACCCCTGGGCATAAATAAAGGTTGAAAAGTAGGCAAAATGGTTGCAGGCCTAACAACAAAGCCTGCATTCAAAATGGCCACTTGCCTGCCAGCAGAGGGCCAGTGCCTGTAGCTGCACTCAAAATGGCCACCAGCGACATGGCCTGTCCCTCCCCATGAACACCCCCAAAAATCGAAAAACACTGCAAAATCAGCACAATCCCATTCCATCCATGCCCTCCATGATGTTTAAGTTCAAGACAGCCCACAGAAAGACTAGGCCCATGCTAGACTCAAATACCCCTGGTGAAAAGGCCACAAGTACAGGCCAAAAAAACGAAAATCACTGAAAAAGCAGCACAATCCCATTCCATCCATGGCCTCCATGATGTTTAAGTTCAAGACAGCCCACAGAAAGACTAGGCCCATGCTAGACTCAAATACCCCTGGTGAAAAGGCCACAAGTACAGGCCCAAAAAACGAAAATCACTGAAAAATCAGCACAATCCCAATCCATCCATGCCCTCCATGATGTTTAAGTTCAAGACAACCCACAGAAAGACTCAGTCCACCCACCACTGAGTACCCCTGGGCAAAAGGCCCCAAAACAGCCCAAAAATCGAAAATTCCAAAATTTTAGTTGCAGCAACTGTAATGCCCCAAACAAACTTACTTGTAAAATTTCTTATCCAACAGTGATCCAAAGAAAGTCAAAAAGGCCTCAAATCCAAAGATCCAGCAGCATCAACAAAAAGTAATCCTTCCAGCTCCAGATCCAAATGAAAAGTGACCAGGAGATGGACAAAGCACTGGGAGGAGCCTGCTGAACAGGAACAGGAAGTTGAAGACTGTGGGGCACTTCCTTCTTCCCACCCCCCTACCCCCCTCCCCAAAATGGACTCCTCGCTAAAAAAGTGCAGGCAAATGTCAACCTAAGGAGTTATTCAGATAAAAATCATCATTTCAAGAAGGTTTATGCTGCTTGCTGGTGGATTTCTTGTGCAGAATTGCAAATTTTATATTTTCGCTTGTGCGAGATTCTTGCTGCTCGCCGCATCTCAAATCTCGCAATTGCGAAGTACCGCGAGACGTGATCTCGCCGTACTCGCGTTGACAAACTATCGCTGGCAAGCCGCGATGACGTAATCGCGCTCGCCAATTCCCGCGGGATCACACAGCAAGATCCAAAATGGCGCAGCACTCGCAAACTATCGAGAAAAACAACTCGGCAAACGATGATAAAAGCCGCGCGCCGCAAAAATTGTATCACCAACGCCGCGCGCCGCAAAAAAAATCCGCTGCGTGCGAATTTGCGGATTTTGCGGGAAATTCGCAAATCTCGCGGATTGCGAATTTCCCGAAAATCCGCAAAATCCACGAGTGAAACGGATTTTCCGCCCATGCTTATTCTTAGTACTTATTTGTCACCCCTAAGGTAGTTTTGTGTACTTTCCACTAATCAGTAGGAACTGCATGTTTGTGGACAACATGAACTTTGGAATGGAGCCAGACTAGCAAGACTCTTGCTGATCTTCTTGCTCCAATGATGGCTGGTCTGGTATCCGATATTCAACACGGTTTTATACCAGGCAGAGATACTACATTGTATGTTAATATGGCGATTGGAGCTTTGGATAATGCGGAAAAAGAGGGATGGGTTTCGGTATGATCCTTTTAGATGCCGAAAAGGCCTTTGACAAGGTCGAATGGGAATTTCTATGGGCCACACTAGCTGCATTCGGCCTTGGGAGACAGGTCAGAGAATGGGCCTGTGCTTTATATTGCAAACCTATAGCCAAACTTTCATATTCTGGTGCATACTCCAAGCCATTTGACATTTTATGCGGCACAAGATGGGGCTGTCCTCTTTCACCGCTGCTATTTGCCCTTTACATAGAGCTGTTTATAGTTGCTCTACAAGCTGATAAAAATATTAAGCCTTTAAAAACCACTTTTAGTAGTCTAAAAATTACAGCATATGCGGACGATCTGGCAATTTTTTCTACTAAACCTGTAGAAACCGTTTTATCTATTGAGAGGGCAGCAGTTAATTTCGGACTAGTATCTGGATATAAATTGAACATTAATAAGACGCATGTGCTTCATAATTTTTAATCTAATCTGACAATTCTGGGGGGCTGTACTTCCGCTACATATTTAGGGGTCAGAATCTCCGCTAAAACAGGTCAAATAATATCTTTAAATTACACTCCTCTACTAACCGAAACTGCCAACATTTTTAAAAAATGGCATAAGCTTCCTATAGGGCGTTTAACTGGAGATGTAATTTAATAAAGATGAAAATAATCACCAAATTTCTATATTTATTTAGATCCATTCCTTTACGACTATCTAACATTTTCTTTAAAAAATTGGACTGAATTTTGAGTAGTTTTATTTGGGGCTTTAAGAAGGCTCGTCGGGCTATTGACTTACTTAAATTACCTTATAAACAAGGGGGTCTCGTACTATCAGACTTTAGGTATTACTTTTGGTCATCATTTGCAGGGCGTTTCTGTATTTTGTTAAGGCTTGATCAGAGGGACTCTTTATATCGACTGATCCTGAGGAACAACAGTTTATTTTTTCTTTATCGTATTAACAATCCAAATTTTTTAAAACGCGTCAAATTTAAGACCATTAGATACTGTATTTTTAAATGGCGGGCTATGCCTACCAAAAGTACTTTATCAAGACTTCACACTAAGCTTCAATTGTGGCGGAATCCAATGCTACCAGAAATCTTTCAGGGTGTTAGAGGTAGATCATGGTCTAAGTACGGTATCCTAAATCTAGTGGATATGTATGATGTTGGAGGACTCAAATCATTTGAAGTTTTACAAATTCAATGTTAGCTGCCTACTAACTATCTATTTAAATCTATACAGATAAGGGATTATGTTCAGAAAAATGTTGACCCTAATTTTATTATAAAATCTTTGGTATGAGATCTTTTGTATGAGGAAAAAAGGCATTATGTATAAGCTGCTGACTAGCTTTAAAGCTGACAGGTGAGAAAAGTTAGCACTACAATGGAGTCAAACACTAAACTTGGTTATAACAACTGGTATGATCACGGAGGCTTTGGGCAGTATTGGTGATTCCGTCCATTCTGTGAGTTTGCAACTACAACAATTTCGTACAATCGGTATGTTGTATTATACACCAGAAACAATTAGTAGATGGGCAGGAGGTAATAATGTAGGAGAAAAGACTAAATGTCCTAAATGTGGGATCCAAGCTGCAAACTTGATACACATGTTTATAGGCTGTCTGAAATTACAATCTTACTGGCAGAAGATTGGATCAAAGTTTTATAGCAAACTTGGAATAGGACCTACATTTACTACTCTAGAAATTATGTCGGGGTATAAAGCAGATAAGCCTGCTCTAGGCTCATGGCTATTCTCCATTATGATGGTAGCAGCAAAACTCGCAATTGCTCGGATGTGGCTCCCTCCGCTACCACCAACAATTTATGATTGATGGTCTATTATTAAAGTGACTTATGGCATGGAATTTGCATTGGCTAAAGCTAGGGGCAGAGTCTCTATGGTCAAAAATTTGAGAATTTGGGGCTCTTTGGATCTTTCGGTACAGTGTATTACTGATTATTAATGAGGGTACTATCATTTAAGAATTGAATGTCCTAGATTTGGTTAATTATTCAGATATTATGACTAGACTTTTTTTGTTTTTATTTTAGTTTGAATATTGTAAAATTAACCCTGCTTTAAGTGATGCTTTTATGTACATAGTTGAATTTGTGCTATGAACTACTGTATATTACCCTAATGTGATGTCAATAACGTCTTTAAAAAAAATAAGGAATGGAGCCAGACTGATTCTGTGCACCCTTGCAGGATAGGTTGTCCCATAGAGCGGCTAGCTCACAGTGCCACCATAAGCCTCTCTAAGCTGGAAAAGGAGCAAAAGTTCTGGCAATCACTGAACATGACACCCATGTTCCATCAAGAACCATGGTGACAAACCTAAGAACTTTCGCTCATACACTTGTGCTTTGTTTTTTTAATAGAAATATCCAAAGAACAAAGAGAGGGACATTTTCAATATTTATTGAACTGAAGTTGTTCTTGTATAAAATATATTTTCTGAAATGATCTATAGACAGAAACAGATTAAAGTTATAATAAGGGTCAGGACAGTGAACAGAACAAAAAGTTCCACTATCCTGCTGAAAAAAATATATATGCAAGCTTATAAAACTATATAAAAATCAGGCCTATACCTACTATGCAGACCTTAACCTACGTGTCTAGGGTGTATCTGTATGTTCTGCCAAGAATCCAGTTACTGGATGATCCACCCTATTACCTGATGGGAATGAGTGGGAGTCCCCGTCTTGGTCACAAGCTGGAAACCCCTCATGGACATGCCATTCAGCAGCTTATGCGAAGGCTTCAGTGTGTATAGATCTCCCAAGGACAGCAGGAATGCCTCCACTGACTATACCTGGAAACAGATGTTTATTTATGGAAGAAGGCATCCTTGCCTTGGGCCGATATTGTAATCAAGCTGCCATTGTTTATATGTTACAGATAGCTGTGTTGCCATATGGAAGTAAATAACGAATACATTTGCACAAAGTACACGTAGGGCTTGTACATAATTCGAAGGCAATATGATAGTTTTCTTGCGAAGATGATTTGTGTAAGCAAGGCCGTTGTTTCTAGGAAACTATCCCAAAGTGTCACAAATGCAAATGTGAGTCAAAAGCTTATGTGAAAAGTGAAGGCAATTTTAGGAAAGATCTGTTTTCCTGTAAAAATGGGAATGTTTGCTTTAACTTTAACTGGAACCTATGACACCCACTCCAAGCACATAATTCGACTAAGAAGCTATCCAAAGTACAAATCCTACTACTAAAAAATGCAACAGGTTTTTAAAGGAAATCGCTAAAAATCATATGGTAATATAATGAAAAACGGTACTTAAAAACAGGCACTCGTTCTATTCAGAAAGCCAAGATGACTTAAAAATATAAAAATTATAAAAAGAGGACAATTTTAAATAACTTTGAAATACTTAAACCAGGCCACAAAAAAGTTCCCACTAAATGAAAAAGACAGATGTTTATGTGCTTCAAGTGGAAGATGGAAGATGAAACATTTCTGTTCCCAGCTTCCACTGACGATAATCCCAGAGGCACACCTCGGACCAAGCTTACCTAGCAAGTCTGTTCACATCCACCCCTCACTCCAAATATGATCTGGAAGGTGCTGAGCAACCCACAGCCTATACTTCAGAAAAAAAACACTATTCCAGTTGTACTAGCCATGTTAAAAACAAGATGCACCAACTCTCCAAAATGTCACAAGATGTGGGAGCAAAGTAGCTGCAGAATCTCTGAATCTCGCTGAATCTCTGAAGAGGACTCTCAACTGATGATGAAATGTCTCCTTGGCCAAAATTAAGGCCACATCTTTTGGAAATAATAATGCATTAAGTTTGCTCTGGCCATCAAAACACACATTCGTAAGATTAAATGAAGGCCATAGCATATCCTCCCTAAATGTACGGGCAGACAGAAACAGGATTTGTGTACAACAAGTAACAATGCACCACAAGGGTAATAGATTGGCAACCCCTGGTTTCATCCCACAGCAATCTTGACTGTCCAACATCAGGTAACTCCCATTCGAGAGCAATGTGAACGTCTGATGCATCATGGCTCCCAGAGAGCAAGTAGCAACACAAGTTTGCCACAGAGGTATTACATGTTCTGTGCAACGAAATATCTTTGCATACTAGGGACCCATTTGAGGTATTCTCGCAGTCAGAACCACTGAGGAAAACTTCAGTATCCTTATTCCAACACCTGAATTTGAAAGAAAGCTCCCAATATTCATGCATGAACCCATCACTAATGCTTTATATGTGCCCACGTGATGGTGTTGTAGAAAGTACTGAAAGCGGAAAGTCGAAACTAGTAGCACAATGTACCCATGGATTTTCCAATCTGATGATGCTATCTCAGCAATAGTATAGGTAATTCCTCCAATCTTTCAATATGTAACAATGTGTATTTTGCATCTTTCCATGCAATAGCTATCTGTTGTTCTGAAAAGTGGATTGGTAAAAACTGATTTATGATGTTAATGTTTCACAATGGCATGTCCCAGACCGTAGTGTCTGTAACGTCCAACTCAACAATAGAATTGATCTAAAGATCAAATAGATCTACTGTCCGTGTTGTCATGCAGACAAGTCTTACTGTATGAAGTCTGTTGTGGATGACACAATATTAGCCAAGGGATGTATTCTGGAGGATAAGGTAGTCATACATGTGCCTACTTCTTCAAGAGCCTGTTTAAGTTGGCCCTATCAATCCATACAATCCTTCAGCTGGCTACTGTTGAGATATTTTCCATATCTCATTATAAACAGCATATACAAAATGTTTTGACGAGGTTTTTGAGGACCCTATAAAAAGTCATCAGATAAAAAGGACAGGTGCTATTTTAGTTGAGACAGTGTTGAGGTCGTTAGCCAATCAAGGCACAACTTCCCAACACTGTAAGTTGTTACCACCCCTGAATGTTCAGTCTGCATTTATTACATGCCGGTCCTGTTTGCTGTACATCCCTTGCTGTTACCTAGGAATCAAGCCTAACATTTGTTTGTGTCCAATGGCTAGACTACCCACCCCTTCCAATTGGGGTCTGATGAGTTATGCTTACTCTTATGCAGCATGCTGCCTATGGTATCCTCATCATATGGTATTAAATGCTGCCAGTTCTCAAAACTTATAACAGTCAGAACCAGTAGTGTGTTCAAATATTTTATCTTGGCAAGGCCAAGACATGTTGTCGGGTACACAGTTTTAATCAGGATAATCATTTGATGTGGTATTAAACAGGCACTAACTAAGGCCTCATTTTCCTGATCCTGACACTCTTTAATTCCCTCGATCGATTTCACATCTATCGTGTCCCTCCAAAAGTTGAAACCTTGGACAGAGAGCTAGGAAACTGAAAAATCAGAGTAAATCAGTTTTATGTCTGTTAATATATTTTTCTTTGCAGCTGATGGAGCAAGTCTATAAAAGAAAGTGGCCGAGTCAGAGGAATCATCCCCAGAAAAATAATCAAGCTTCTGTGCAAAAGCCTTTGAACTACCTGTGGTGGTGTAGGCCAGTGTTCCCATTGTGTAAAGTATAAAACGTCACAAAGAATACTAGCTTTGTATAGAAAATGATGTTCGCAATGTTAAAAACAAAACATCTCTTCATAGTTAGCTGTACCATTATATAACTCATCAGAAGAAAGCACAGTTGAAAGATCTACATCTTCTAGCATTTTATACACTGCATCAATTTCTCAATAATCAGAAACTGTGCTAGGGGTGATGTCACAATATAAAGAAATTCTAAACAAATGTAGAATTTTTTTAAGTTCAGTGGGACCATGCACATCAAATGATAACTTATCCCATTCAATCCCATCCGGAACTGGAACAGCTGAAATGTTCACCAGGGACACGTTTCTCTGTGCAAGGTGTGATAATGCATGTGGTTTCAGAACCAGGTTTACCATTTGTACTGCAGGGCGTTCTCGGATGAAATGTCCATTCAGAAGTAGAAACAATACTGAGTCAGATGTACAACCATTCCGTTTTGTTGGTTGCAAACTGTGATTTTTTGTGACTCACAATTTGCGACTCAAAAACAGAATTCACTAATGTGTCCTAGACACATTTAGCAATTCCCAATGGGGTCGCAAATGACCTGCCTTATCATTATTCATGAGGCAGGTCGCAATTTACAAACCATTGGGAATGGGCAAGAGCACTGTGATGGTGGCCTGCTGGGAACAGCAGACCGCTATGTTTGTGTTCGCTTTTTAGAGAAAAATACTTAAAAGAAAAAAAGAAAACATTTCTTTACATTTTATAAGGGCAGGCAGGTATCTGTCGGGCCACTGCCTGCTCTTAAAATAGTTTTTCGTATACATTCATTCATTAATTCAAAACTTTATTGCGGCTAGATATAGCCATAAAAGCACATTCATTTATCGACAATTATTAATACAGATCCAAGGTAAATTCCAAATTTCTTATAAACACTGGCAATAAGCAAGGAAAATTAATACCATTGATTTACAATCGTCATTATGGGATTACATAGTTGCTAAAAGACACTTTAAGAATATAATTAAACTATACAAGTTCATAAAACTCAAAAAACTCTAAAATTAACCTCCCACATCACTCAAACCCTAGGAGCATACCAGCCAGCCTCCCTCTGAAAAAAAAGGAACTCCATAAATAATCAAGGGGCTAAGTATGTCAGAGAGTCAATTACTGTTCTTTATTTTTAAATTGTTCCAGTTTTAGTAAATTCCTACAGATTGACCACTGGAGCAAACAAGAATTTTGATACTGGGACCACATATACCAGATTAGAATCCGTTTTTAAAATCCTAAAGAAAACTAAATAATTCCTGATGCCCAAGTTCCTGCAAAGTTGAATAACCCATTTGGACCTTGGGTATTTATATGCCAAGCAGAAGAACATAACGTGTATTAAAGATTCTTCCACTGTGTGGCACACAGGACACAGACGATTTGGGACTCCTGCCCATTTGTTGGTAGTCGCATGTAACTGCAGGGTTCCAAATCTAAATTGAAGGAACAGCTTCTTTGCTAAAGTAGGATGTATGGAATCAAGGACTCCCTCAAATTCATAGTGGCTCTTATACATTCACAAAGAGGAAGGGGTCCCCTGGTGACCACTTCCCATTTGCGACTGGCTTACCAACGACTTGAAGTAGGAGGTAACTGTGATTGTTTTGCAACAGCATTTGCGGAGACAAAACAATCATATATACCAGTGCAATTCGCTATTAGGATGTGATACCGATGGCACTTCCCTTCCTAATAGCGACTCACAAATACTATTTTGCGAGACGATAATAGGTTACTGACTCGCAAAATAGGGTTTGTACATAGTACAGCCCTTTTTAGCGGATACAAACAGCCCGATTCTCTGTTTGCGACTGCTAAAAACAGCCAAGCATCTGGCCCACTGTCACAAAACCAATCCAAAGGACCAGAAAAAGTTATGCAATTGTAATACAAATGTGTAACAATGGAGAAACAAAATATGTTCTTTTCAGCCAAAAATAAAGGACATGCGCCTTCAGGTGAAAAGGCAGGGGTGGTAGAGGTAGAGTTTGTTCTGATGTATTGGAAGAGAAGCCATCAAAGTCAATGAAGTAGCCAGAAGCCGCCTGGTCTTTCCTTGGCAGAACAGCAGGTTGTGCTGAATTTGGTGGAGACTCGATCTGTGGTAAGTTGAAGTAGACCTTGTTCTTTTCAGAATTGAAATTTGGGTATCTGTACAGGTTGACTATATAGTTGTTGTGGTTTTTGCAACAGGAAGTAGACATACTTAATTTCTGTTTAGTGTATTCTCTTGTTGGAGAGAGCATGCTTCCTTCATAATAAAGCGTATATCTGAACCTTCTGTACAGTTGTGAGAGGAGACTGGTAGCCACCGAGGAGTACATGTGGTTTACTGTTGAGAATCAGCCACATAGTGTGGTTTGTTCAGATCAATAGAGACAAATGTTTTGTCTTGACAGCCGGCAAGGGGCGGTAGAAGCACAGTTCTTGTACTTTCAACAGCCGGGACAGGCACAGGCACACTGTAGGATAACCCAAATTCTATTTTATCAACAATCTGTTGTCTGACCAGATTTCCAACCTTCGGGATCCAGCAAGGCCTTGCCGGAACTACCTTCACTTATCCAGTGGAGATGCATATACGTTGCTTTTTTCATCCCAGAAAATATTCAGTTCCTCTAAAACAGCCAAAAGTTCATTTATGTCAAATGGTGTATGCACCACCACTGTGCTGGCATTTTCGAGGTCCTGGAAACAGGATTTCATAGGGAGTCCAAACACCAAGGGTTTTTTTTGCATGTTATTCAAAGCCCTCTGGACCCTATATATGTGATGAATCCAACTGCAACCTGAGCTTAGGACCTTATCTGTTAAAGACTGCTTTAAGTATCATTTTTTCCTCTCCACTACAGCATTTCCCTCAGGATGGTATGGAGATGAGAAACACAGGGTCACATCGAAACTTCCCACCGAATCTTGGTAACCCCAAGAGCTAAATACTGGATCTTGGTCGAAATGTAATGTGCAACTGCATATGTCCCAATAAAGACTCGCAGATCCTTTATAACAGTACGGGCATCAGCAAAACAGTGTACCCAGACCCAAAGGAATCGAGAGCAGGAATCCAATGCAACCAACATATAATTGTAAGCCACGTCTGATGATAGGGAGCTGCAATGGTCCAAATATACACAAGCCAATAGCTTATTTGAAGTCAGTAAAGGTTTCTGTGCCGGGCGCTCCAAAGTGGAACCCTTCATCTGCTGGCAGATGTCACATTTAAGGACTAAGTGTTACCCTGGATATGAATTTATCTTAAATAAATGAAAAGACAAGAGGCATTTTGCAAAACAGGAACACGTTGGTTTAATCAAACGCTTTGGTTGGGAAAGTCTGGACAGAATGAGTCTACTCAAAATCTCTTGATGTACAACATTTTTTACGTCAATTTATATAGTTCATAAGGTACAATAAAATGTTTTCTATATTCCAAACGAGCATTTAGCCATAAAAGAACAAAGATGGCTCTCAAGCGCTAACGTGGGCCAGTGTGTATGTGTCCAGATGTCCGGAGCATGTGATTGCTACGTGTGGTGTGCATGTCATGTCCTGGTTGGTTGACTGTACCTTTCTACGTATGGTATCTAGCTTTGTGGTATTTCTGGGGAACATGAGCCTTTGGCCAAATTGGTTTTATTGGGGCCAATTACCTCAGACTTGTTGGTGGTGCAACTCTCTATATGTGGAATCGATCAGGGTTTTCCCTGGGTGCTTGTTTGCCTCTAAATTATGCCCAAAATATTATATTGAAAATCTGATATATCAAACATAAAGCTCTGATGCCATAGGATGTTCAGTAGATGGAAAGAGGCCTTTGCTTTGACCACACCAAGGACAGACCACCTGCACTTTAGTGAATAAGTTCAGCAATAAGTACAGATAATCTGAACAACATACACAATACCATACTGGTCTATGAGAAGTATGGCTGGAGCTAAAAATCTGTGACTGCACCCCACTCTACCCAACAAATTAATGTCATTCACTAATGTCACTATTATTAACTCTGAATTTAAATTGTATAGCACTTTTCTAATTTTGGGTTTTAACTGGCTTTACTTGAAGACATCTTTTATAGCATAACCATCAAAAAGGTGGCAATGGTAGATAAAATCATATTGAATATTTGTCTAAATTTCTTTTCTTTTAAATGCTAATACTGCAATGGTTTTAGTTAACTATGCAAAATAAAAAAAACTTGAAACATGAAACTTTAATTTATGGGGGATCTCACCTGTGACTTGTTACCTGATAAGCATAGACCTTGCGTTGCAGGACCTGCCTGACCACATATCTCTGACTTGGGGTTGATGGGAAGGCCACCTTGGGGAAATCTGACAACAATGATGTGAGTTCATCAGAACTCCTAAAAATAATATGGCAGCCACTGGTATCATTTTTATTGACATTACCAACATGGTGCATACAGTTGTCATCTTGCACATTAATATTGCTATTATTGGTGTTATCAAAGGTATGTTTGCTTTCGTCCTAACGTACATTGACATTGGTCTTATTGGAAACAATAATATTATTGTAAAAACATGGTTTATGACATACCTTGGTATGATTATTGCTGATGCCGGTGCTGCTGTGCTTGCACAAGTCACGGTATACATTGGCATTGCAGTGATGAGCTGTGACACGGGTATTTGGGCACAGGCTGTGGCATACTTTCACATTGCATTTAATGATATTTCATTTGTCTTGCCTGCACTTATCATGACATTCATTAACATCATATTTACCCATCCCAACAGATAGCTACCATTAGCATTGCTGCAATGTTGAAATTGTAGCAGCCACCCCTGCATGTGCAGAAACCAGACCCTCATGTGCAGCTAGAATTAACCCCAGTCTGCGAACAATATTTGGTATTATTCCACACCTACTGCTGGAATCTTGGCATAAGGTGTATTCGGTGCATGTAAGAGTACTTGAGTGCAGCAATCGCGGCAATGCGAGCTGTTGCTTTTATGGCTTCATCAGCATTAGGATTCCCAGCAACGTGAACACCAACACTTTGATGGCTCAGTGTATAAAAGACATGCACCAATGGCAAGCATCCTTTAAGCATTGACACCTGTTCCCAAAACACCTTCTGCTTTACTGTGCAGCCTTTTGAGACTCTGTATCCATTCTGGATTATATAATGTAGATATTCATTATATGACTGCACACAATAAACTGAATCACACACTATAAGTGTGGGGAATCCAGTATCCATATTCTGTAGTGTCAGTGCTAGAGCATTTGATTCTGCAAGCTGTGCAATCACAGAGTGAATGCATTTAGGTTTTCTCAGGATGGAATTCTCGATAATGCAAATGCCCTTTCCCTATTGTGCATGCTGCTGAGTATTGGTGCTTTGTTTCTATGACAAGCTGAGCAGAACCATCAGTCTAAATGGTGTAAACAAAGCGGCCTAGAGTACTTATTTTATTAGACAGAGGATATTGTTGTTCGTACTACAGAAAGGCTTGTGTCTGTAGTGTAGAATTGAATCTGTAATCTACATCTGTTGAATTCAGTGAGTTAGTCCATTGCATCTATCGTGGATGTAGAGCTTTAGCATTTGCAACACTTGCTCTGGTACCTCCTCTAGAGCCATACCGGGGTCACAACAATTATGAGTTTACCCTAAGTCAGGACTTGCTCTCTCACTACTGTAGTCTGTACAGTTGTCAGTACTTTTTCAGTAGGAGCAAAACGCATTTCAGCATTGGTATATAAATGCTATTGGTACCGTGTCAGTATTTTTTAAATTAAATTTGGAGCCAATGTGTGAAATTCCCAGGAATTAGCTGTCTAGTAGGGTCAAGTGGTCCATAAGGTCATCTTCCATCAAATATATGTAATTGACATTTGTCAATGCCTGATCGTTAACATTTTTAATTAGTTCTGTAACTCTGGCTGAGACCAGTTTGGGCTATCCTTATAGACTTGCGGTAGACTGCAGAATTGTTTTTGAGAAGCTAGCGTACTGAATGGTGTCAAATATCCACTGCCAGGTGCTACATTTTGGCAGAAAAAAAACATTTGAGATATCTAGTAATGTTTTGTGTTTCCTTTGCGCAATGTTACTCATTAGTGTGACACTGTGTGTGTTTTGTCCTACAAATGTGCGAGTAGCTCTGTTTAAATATCAATAATCTAATACTAATTGATAGGAAGGATCTGGTTTCATTACCAGAAATAAAGTATTATTTGTTGAAGAGATGGAACTTTCTATTGTACCTTCATATTCAAGTTGTTTCAGGATTTCACTAACTTGTTGTTTAGCTTTGCTTTTTATTGGTTATTGTCTATTAGGTTGTGGTGTTGTATTCAATGGAATGTCATGATAAGGTGAACTATCATCCCACCCAACATGGTTGCAGTATAATGCAGTAGCTAGTACTTGGGCCAACTCCTTGGTGTATGAATTTTTTGATTCATCCTGGAACATGCTTGGGAAAGGCTGATAAAATCACCATTTCCATGTTCGGAAAATCCATTACAAAATCATGGTGGACAATCCTTTTTGGCCAGAAGAATATCATACCCTTGAGTGAGTTCCTCCCAACAGAGGACATTAATAAAGCTGGGCATGTCCCCCTCCAACCTTAGTTGGACTTCGTATGAACGATGTGGAACACTAACCCTGGTATCTGGTGTTTCCACTGTGATGAACACACTTAGCACTAATCCCACAACACACTACATAATGGTCTAGTGAACAATTGTGCCTTCTGCCATGCTGTCCAGCATTGTCAATGTCCATTCCCCATTCGGAAGCAGAGTACTCAATATTTAGGGCGGATACTGCACCATAGTTTCCCATCAGTTTAATAACCAGGTCCAGGGCAGGTGCTGCCTGTACTCATTTCACAGTCCTCTACAGGGGGAGACATCCCCATAGGCAAGCAAATTGTCAATATTCTATGTTTTTCCTTCAGGCCTGTATGGGTACTGCTTCAAGCCAATTCGTTTTTTGTGCAATCCAAAAAGGAATTTATTTTCTCTTGGTGGGTTCCTTACCTATAACTGCATTTAGTGGCTGTGGGCTAATGCCCAGTGTAACTAATTGTGGTGGTACAGCTTGAAAAGCCAGGGCTGGAGTAAGGGTTGATGTTCACATCATAAACTGAGTTTGGGATCTGTATAATATTACTAAATTGTTGTACAATCCCTACAGGTGAGAGGTGGTCAAATTGTTAATACCCGGATGTGGTGCGTATCCGGCTAGGACTGGTCATGTTGCCCCCTAATTGCTGAGTGGGCCCATTCTCACATTACTACAGTGTGTTGGAGGGTGCTTATTAACAATTTAATATGTTATTGGTAAGTAAGAGGAACTTCTATTGCCTCATATGGTGTGTATTCATCTGGTATTCCATACTCGGTGTTTGTGTAAAATACTCATGTTATCGCATCTGCAGCTGGGAATTCAACCCACAAATAAAATACCTCCGTTCTATATGCTTTGCATGCCTCAACCACAAAGGTAACGTCCCCACCATTTAGTGTGAGACCATTTTGTAATAGTTGCTGAGTAACTGCATGTCTGCAGTTCTCAGCAATATTTTGCGCAATCTATGCAAAAATGAAGTACACAATTAGGCAAATACAGTGGGAATTAGATCCTTTCAAGCTTGAACAACCAACATCCAACATATAGGAATCCCCTACTCAGCTGAGGAAGATATTGTCTACCAACAGGGACGTCTCTGGTTAGAAGGTGTGTAGGTGTCTCTGAGAAGGCACGATTGAATTGCTCAGTTGATCCATATAAAATAAAAACCCAACCAATGTTGGCGGCGCCATGTCGTGTATTTTCTACTAATCAATAGTAACTGTGTATTTGTGGACAACAAAAACTTTGGGATGGTACCAGACTGATTCCGTGCACCCCCACAGGACCAGATAGCTCACAGTACCACCATAAGCCCCCCCCTAACCTGGACAGGGAACAAACAGTTCTGGCAATCACTGAACATGACAATCCTGTTCCCTCAGGAACTGTGGTGAAAGACCCAAGACGTTTCGCTCATGCACTTGTGCTTTCTTTTGCTGAGAGAAATATACAAAGAACACACAAAGGGATGTTTTCAATATTTATTGAACCAGAGTGATTCTTGAATAGAATGTATGTTCTGCAATGATCAATAAGCAGAAGCAGATGAAAGTTATAATAAGCGTCAGGACAGTGAACATAACAAATAGTTCCACCATCATGC
The DNA here is from genome assembly GCF_964263255.1 of Lissotriton vulgaris. Taxonomy (NCBI): domain Eukaryota; kingdom Metazoa; phylum Chordata; class Amphibia; order Caudata; family Salamandridae; genus Lissotriton; species Lissotriton vulgaris. The sequence goes on from NC_141693.1 coordinate 1,390,316,109, forward strand.
TGAAACAACGTATGCATGCAAGCATGTACAAAAATATCACAATCCATCATACTCCTACTATGCATACCCTAGCCTACAAGTCCAGAGTGTATATTTATATTCTGCCAATAATCCCCTTACTGGATGATCCAACCCCATTACCTCATGAGTAAGAATGTAGGACTCCATCTTGTTTATGAGCTGGACACCCTTCACAGAGATGTTAGTCAACTGCTGGGAGAAAGATTCAGCATGTAGACACCTCTGAAAGTCAGCAGTGGTGCCTCCTCTGACTATACTCGGAAACAGATGTTTATTTATGGAAAAATGCATCCTTACCTTTGGCCAAGACTGTGTTCAGACTGACATTGTTTGTATGTTACAGATAGCTGTATGGCCATATTGGCATAAATAACGAACACATTTGAGCAACGCACTTGTAGGTCTTGTACATAATGCCAATGCAATATGAGAGTGTTCTTGCAAAGTTATTTAGTGTACGTAAGGTCTGTATTTCTAGGAAACTAACCCAAAACGTCACAAATGCATATGTGCGTCAAAAGTTGATGTGAAGAGTACAGGCAATTTTAGGAATGATCTGTGTTCATGTAAAAATGGCAACATTTCCTACCAAGCCTAACTGGGACACATGATAGTAGTCCATTAAGGCTCACAGGGCAGGATGAATTTGAGTTAAAATGTAGGACATGTATACTTAAGATTTATTTGTCCTTTTAGGGGAGAAACTTCTAAAGTTGTTTTCCTCTGTTGTAAGGCCTATATCTGCGATTGACTAGCACTGGTTTACTCTATTACATTTAATAAGTGATGCCTTTGTATCGGTGGCAGATAAAGATATGTTGTATGTCCTCAAATGAATTCTGAAAATGCTACTTTTAGAAAATTGGCATTTTCTTGTACTAACCATTTGTGCCTTCTGCCAGTGTCCTGTGTCACAGGACTGTTAATGGCTCTACAATTGGGGTTTGTGTATTGCTTCCAGGCAATAACTCAAAGGGGGCTTAGGCGTGGATAGGATGGGTCAACCTGGCAGGATGGCTTTGAGGAGCTGTATCCAGCCCCACTTATATTTCAAAGGGATTTGCTTCCTGTGCACACACAGAAATTTGACACCAGGCCTGCTCTGTTTTTTTCACCCTAGACATTTTGGAGACTTGACTAAGAAAGGAGAATAGCTTTCCAGAACCATATATAGGGGAAGGACATGGAGTCTCCCCACACATATGTTGCCTCTAGGTATCAATATTAGATCTCAGAGCCACTCTTCGGAAATCTACTGGACCTGTGGAAGTAACAGAAGAAGGACTGTTGTGCCATCAAGAGGGCTGCCCTGCTGCCATGAGAACAGCACTGCTGCTAAGGACTACCTTGTTGTCTGAGAAGGTAGACTGAACCTGCTAACATTCAACACTGGTTATCCACAGTGACCCAAAAGGTCAGTTTGATGACCTTCTGTGTGAGCTACAGGGATGCAAAATGCTTCAGAGGCCACCCTGAAACTGCCCAGTTAGGCTGCTTCAACTGAACATGCCTGGACATGAAAATTGACCTAGCTGAGCCCTACTGTTCTCAGATGGAGTGAATACTTGATTTTCAAGAGGTGCTTACCCAGATGCTGGACCCTTGACTGACGTCACAGCACACCTTCTCACAAGAGGTTGCAAATCCTGAAGTTTAGTCTTCTTGCAAATGTCAAATTGCCTGCTCACACCACAAATGTGCAGTGTTGACAGTGATAACTGACAACGCGAAATCCACCCTTCATCCTCCAGCAATGACAGCTTGAGATGACTGCTAATGCAAAACTTCAGCAATGACCATCTACAACTCTCGATCAGCTCTTTGTGCTGCACTAATGTCTCTGTGTAATGCCCAATCTGCTCTTCATGAAGCGACAACCGCCAGCAATGCTCTGCCCACTCTTCCTGCTGGCCCTTAAAGGCATCTTTTAGCCTGATTAACCTGGCCCCTGTATCCCTCTCGTGTTCTTTTGCGGTTAAACTGAACTTGGGACTTTTCCCCGGTTTAGTGCACCCAAATGACCCGGAGTGGGGCTTTGTTTTGTTAGGTGCTATATTCACAAAAAACTTTTGAAATTAATTTATCAGGTTCTACTTATTGAATTTTTGTCATTCTGGTTTCATTTTAATTATAAATTTACTCATTTGGATTGGGATTTTTCTTGTCTTGTGTTTTTACTTTATTATTACTTGTGTGCTGCATAGGTATTTTAAACATTATATCTAAGTTAAGTTTGAGTGCTTTTGTGCCAAGCTACCAGATAGTTAAGCACAGGTTATTTTAGTGACTTTTGTGGTTTACCGTGACACAAATTGTGGTTGTTGCCTGAGCAAGGCTTCCACCCCCTCAACCAATAACCCTAATTTATTACAAGGTGTAATCTTTCTTCTGTATTCAAAGGTCCAGCAATGTACTGAAGATGGTCTCCAGGGGTACAATGTTGATGCCCAGTACCAATTTGAGTAGAGGGAAATCATCTGCTCACCCCCTAAATAACTTCTGGGCAGCTCACCGCTTCCACTTGGATTTGAGCCAACATGACTAGAAGAACAAATGAGAGGAAGGGATTTGGCACAGCCCCCAGTCCTTCCTGCTCAAAGAAGATACTGCCCCATACTCAGAGCCCTTTGTCCACTTTCTGAGAACAATCCATATCCTACTTCAGGGGAACCATGAGGGGTCAGGTGACAACTGGACACTAGCAGAAAAGCCTTTTGGTTTTGATCCGAAAACAAATAACATTCTAAAAGGGGCTGTTCCTTCACAGTAATATAAAATGGACTTCACTAGTGCATTGGGTTTTAAATTACTATTAAAATGAGTCCTTGAACCATTTTTCTAGCTGTTCTGAAACTGAATTAAACACATATTAAATATAATAGTGTAAAACAGTGTTAGCCTATGGGAGAGCTAGCCTTGCCAAAGTGAAAAACAACTTTGTATATTTTTCACTCTCAGGACATGTAAAACATTAAATATACATGTCCTACATTTAAATACCTAGCATATGGGCATTTAAGGCCTCCTGTAATGGTAACTTATAACTGTTATAAAGGAAGGGTTAGGACTGTCAAAAAGTGTATTTTGACAGGCTAGATTGTCAGTTTTATAACTGTACCATAAAGTTCCTTTGGCATGTTTAACCTTGTCACTTTAGTGCTGGCACAATAACTTCTGCAGTCTACTGATGAAAGGTAACCTATAAGCCCAAGGTGCATGGAATACCATTTTCCATTTACTTATAGGAAAGTTGCAGGTTCAATTCATGGATTTAACCAATTCAACATGTTTTAGCATCAGAGCACATGCGTTGGGGCCAGGTAAGCAGAGTCGCAGTGCATAGAGTCAAGAAACAGCAACATGAGTCCAATAAAAGCGGGGATAATGATGCAATAAGAGGCATTTTTAACATGGGGCCTCTTCATATCAAAGGTATGGAGCAACACGGTCATTCCCTTGGCAGTTGTCATCATCTGAGAGGATGAACCTGGAAAGGCCATCTACACGGGCATGGTCAGTCCAAGATCTGTGCTCCATTATAAATGTAATACCCTGTACGGAGATTGACTACCTTGTCAGTTTGGGAATTCCACCTCTCATTTGCATGGGTCATCTGAGAAGCTTGTGAAAAGTTCAAACCCTGAAGTGAGTCTGTCTTCTTCAGTGACCAAACCACAGGAAAGGCTTCCTTCTCTATATCACTCCAAAGCTGCTCTATAGAAGGCAGTTGACAGACGCAATGGGTTTATCCTGACCCACACAATTTTGCAATAATAACACTGACCCAAATCTATGTTCTGAAGCATTTGTTTGGATCACAAACTCCTTACTGAAATCAGATGCCTTGTGTACAGGGGCTGCGTGGAGCGCATACTTCATGGTGTCAACAGTCTTCAAATAGTCCTGAGTTTCTTTGGCTGCTTCATTGAAGTCAGATCTTTCTGGGGGCTACAATGGTGCCATACCCCTTGTCAAATCTTCTGTATTAACCTGTCAGACCCAGGGAAACTCCGACCTGAGTCTGGGTTTTGGGAGACTTCCATGCCACTACTGTTTGGATCTTGGGCTGGAGAGGCTTTGCATGTCCCCATCTCGGTGGCACAACTACAGTTCAGACTCCAGACCTATTTGGCACTTGCTGACCTTGATAGCCAGCCCTGCCTCTTGCTGAGTCTGAAGCACTACCCAGAGGTGGGTAGGGTGCTGCTGCCAGGTGGAGTTAAAGGCAGCAATATGATCCAAAAATGCTGTACTAAAGGTCTGCATCCCAACACTACCCAGTTCATCAGCCCCAGGAAGGTAGAAGGGGCATTCTTCAATTCAAGGGGCGTTACTTTAAATTAGAAGTGGAGCTCAGGAGTGGAGCATGTGAATCTCTCATTGGCTCCCTCAGTTAGGTCAATCTGTCAGCACCCAGAAGTCAGATCATATATACTGAGATACTTGGGAGCCCTTAACTTGTTGATGAGCTCATCAGCTCTGGGAATGGAGGTGAGCATTAGCCTTAATGACTGTATGCAGGCCTTTGTAGTCCATACTGAGTTTTGGGGTACTCCCCTTTCAGGTTGGCCTTGATCACCATCACCACTAGTTGGCCCAGGGGCTCTTCTAAGGCTCAATAACCCCCAGGGAGACAATATTTCAGAAAATGTTTCCTTGATTCTGGCCTTTACTTTCTCTGACAGCCTGCATATGTTACTCTTAGCAGGTAATCTGTCACCAGTGTCAATGTCATGAAGATACCACTGGGTCAATCCAGGCGTCAGGGCAAAAACTCCAGCAAAGTACCCATACAGTTGGTGACAGTTTTTCTGCTGCTGCTCTGTCAGTGTAGGGGGTGCACTAATCTATCCACTAAAACATATTTGGTATTTTGGGATATATATTAGGTTTGGCAGAAGCTCACTTTCTTCTTCCTTCCTTCTATCAGTGACTATGATTATGGTCATATCCACCCTGTCATAATGGAGCTTCATATGCTTAACATGGGTCACTTTGTGAAGGTATCTAGGAGTACCAAGGTCAACGAGGTAGGTGACCTCACTCATCTCCTTCAGTAGTGTTCATCCCAGTCCATTTGTCCGAGAGGGTCCTTTGAGTCCCAGTCTCCACACCCTACACTTTCCGATCTGGCTGATATTCCACCAAGGTTTCTTTATGGTGAATCCAATGCTTAATAAGCTCCTGACTGGATTCCAACATGTGAATTTGCCCTTTTCATTTGGGAATGCAGGCCCAGAATGTAATCAACAATGTCCTGTTTGGGTTTGTTGAGAGGTTTCTCTCACTCTTCTCGGATATGACTTATGAGACAACTGACAATGTTTCCATACAAAAGTTTAAAGAGGCTAAAGCCTACTCCCTTTTATGATACAACCCTGTAGCCAAATAAAAGGCATTAGAGTAGGACATCCCACTTCCAATAGACTATTGGTTTGGGGGCCATGAGGGGTGGTGAACTTATAAGTCACCTCTAACTCGCCCACATAGCCTTCACGTACACAGACATGAAGTTTCTCCTCCTATCAATTACCTCTTTTGGAAACAGAACTCTGCTAAGGAATCCAAGCAAGGTGCTGGCCACCACAGTCATAGTTAGTTACCGTCCTCAGAGGTATACCTTAATTGTACCAAGTGGCCTGGTTCGCCACTACCAAGATTACCATATTCCCTGGAACATTTTAGTGTCCAGAGGACCAATATTGTCAATCCCCACCTTCTCAAAATGAATCACAGCCATAGATCGAAAACTTAAGGGAGCATTGGGTTGCCCTCCAGCTTTGCCACTGACTTGACGAGTGGTGCAGTAGTGATAGAGCAGTTGACAAACCTGTCACAGGTTTTGATTTGCCCCAAGTGCCTAGCTACGGGATATCATGGGCTAAGTTCAATACAAATAACTTGTACTTTAGGAGGACCACCCATATCTTGGGTTGTACTCTGCTTTGGGTCCCTATCTTTACTGTATAGAACACCCTCCTCCCTATAGTTTCCTTTGGTATACCCCTTCCCCTGGACTTAATCCTGGCACCAAAGGCATTTAACGTTTGGGCAATCTCATCGGCCTTGGCAGAAATCCTCCTGTTAGGACGGAAATGTTCCCAGCATAGTGGTGAACGTGCACCCCCACCCTGAGCACCCCAGCTATAATAATATCTAGAGCCTTAATGCTGATTATTGTTGTCATTGGCAAAAGCAGATCATGTGTGTGTGCTAGGACAAAAGCCTGTCTCATGGATTATGGCCTGTTCAGACTGGGATGGTCACCCAAAGAGCTATCCTCATTGTGTTGAAAGGCTGCTGCCTTTACCAGGATTTAAAAGCACAAGCACAGTGGTCGCAGCATGCCATGTGGTGACCTGTAGGAGTGAATATGTTCATTTTACTGTGCCACTGGAGTGAGGCCTACAGACTCACTCATTCCAATTTCCTCCTCTTTGTGCTTTACTCACATTTGGCCTACACTATTTTGATATGGAGTGCTGTGTAATGTGTGCATGGTACCCATAAGCTGGGTGTGTGTGGGCTTGCGAATAGTACATTACAAGGATACTGTGATGCTGTGCAGTATGTGTATATTACATGCATGTGCTTGGTTTATGTGTTCCTGCAAAGGGTACAATACATGAAGGATGTAGTGCTTTGCAGTGCGTGCATGCTACATGCATATGGTGAGTGCATGTGTGCCTTTGAATGGTACAATACATGGAAGACTCTAGGTGCCATTTTGGGAGACCCAGGACTGGTGGAGGAACATGAGGAGAGGAGATAGAGGAATCCCCTCAGACAGAATTGTGGATTGTTGCATTTGTGTGAGCTGGGTGGGACACACTGCTGGAACAGAGAGTGATGTTTTCAGTATAATTCAAAGAGTGCATGCTCTTTGATTCAGACGGTGGTAACAGGGAATGAGCCTATGTGCATCTCAGGAAGCAGATGCGGCTGAAAAATGAATCATCAGGAGTAGGGCTGAAGCCCGAGGTAACATTTTGTACACATATTGCTGTGGCTGGCTTCCAGGTGTGAACCTCTAGTCACTCCCACTACTTTTGTTGTAGAGCTATCAGATTTGGCTTTGCTTCTGCTGTGATGAACAGCTTTCTAGAAGAAGGCAGAGCAGAGGAGAGGGCACTTCAAAAGGAAGCAGACCCTCTACATAAAATTCAAAGACTCAGTCTCGAAATCACATTTGGTGCCGGGAAATGGGCTATAGGAAGGGGAGCATGAGGCCCCAAATCGAGGCCAGCGAAGATGGTCCATCACTAGTCGGATACAAGCCCAGGTTCCTCCCAGTCAAAGAGTTACCTTCTTTTCTGGACGTGGATGAGTCACACTCAATGTATTACTATAATATGATCATCTGCGGGGTATTCATCCTCTTTGTTAGAAATGGGATTTCCGGTTGGCTGAGGCTTGCGCCAAAGACAGGCAGAAACCACCACTCGAGTCAGGGCAAGGGAGAGTTACACGCCAAAGATAACCCCTGTTCACCCTCTAGGCAACGTGGCGTGAGCAGTAAGGCTTATCCCGGAGGCAATGTAGGTTAAGTGTTTGCGTGCGCACCCAGCAACAACACCCAAGGCCCAACACAAAGGAAACTCCACACAAGGTTATATGTAAAAATAGCCTTGGTATTGTAGCAAACACATTAGATAAAAACACACTGTTTACAATGTGCCAACAGGCACGGGCAGAATTTACAAGGGAATTATCTACAGGACAGGGCCACATGGACCACTGTCAGGAATATGCACTTTTAGACTTAGAATACTTGTTAGAAATAGCACTTTGTAGAACATAGAATATTAATCACTGTAGCACCAACACAGAAAATGTAGCACACAACCAGTAACCACTGGTGAGAGGTAAGTACCACCTACGCAACCCTAACCACCTTAGGAAAATATCACGCATGGAACGAGGGCCTCACCAGCAACACCTGTACTAGGAGGAACAATAACCTAAGCATCACAATACATTTAGGGGTATAGGCATAAAAGCATAACACATGATGCATAGAAACACATTCAGAGGTGCAGGTAAGAACAATTGCGCAGAAATCACATTAGGCCACCCAAGTGACTATCCCCAGGCCAACTGGCCTTTCAGAGGCTGACCAACCCTGTGTCCAAAATGTCAGGGGGGCCTAAACAGAGCAGCTGCCCACTAAGTGCTGGGCAGCTGTGGAAACAATGGGGCCAACACGTTTGAGCCTCGTGGGCTCAAGAAACAACAAGGCGGGCTGAGAGCATCGGTGCTCTGAAGAAAGAATGCCCAGTGTGGGGGGAGCAGCCCGCTGCCTGCCAGGGCCGCTCTACCACCCAAAAATTCCCCCAAATCGTTGGAGTTCCTCTCGGGGGACTCGGCGTCAAATTATGCCATGGAACCTCTCAGGGCTCTTTACAATATGCCCCCTTGAGCCTCTCGTGGGATCGACAGAAATGCTTCCCTTCGGTGGAGTCCCGCTAGGGGACGCGAAACCCCCACAATGCCTGAGATCCTCTCGGGGACTCTAAACAACTGCCCCCTTCGTGGGAGCGGCCCTCTGGCAGGTGGGGCTGCTCTGGTATGCAGGCGTCGGTCCTGCGCTTCCCACTTGCTCCCCATGTCAACCTCACTCACCAGTGAGACTGCGGGGCTCCTCTGGCGGCCTCACGGGGGCCACGGGCAGGCTCTCCTATGCCGGTCACCACGGGGCTCTCCCTCACTCCTGGGAGCCCCATGGGAGGTGCCGGCTGCGGGCTTCTTCTCTCTCCTTCCCTCACCGGAGCGCGGGGTGGGCTCCCGTCCGCTTCCGGTTTTGGACAGAAGCCCTTCCGGGTCGTCGCAGGCAGCACAGCAGCTCGGAGGGGGAGGAGAGAATGACTCGCGGCGGGTATCCGGGGTAGGGTCCGGGTGAATTAAATAAATAAAACAGGGTGGGCACCTGTTCTGGGATCGGCAAAAATGCAGCAAAACACGGGGAAAATGCCGGATGGGCACCGGCCTTGAAGACCAGCAACAAGGGGGATCCCTACGCCGGGAAATCCCTCTAGGGAGGAATCGCCTGCACCAGCGGCGCAACGCGCTATTTGGAGGAGGAGGCCAGCGCTTCCCAGGGGCTGGTAGGCAGGAATCCAAAAGTCCAGGAAAGTCTTAAGGCAGGGGGGAGGGCAATGTTGGGCCCAGGATCCAGCTCACAGGGCCCTCCAGGTAGGGAGGCAGTCCACAGTGGCGGTCATCCTGGTGCCCAGCAGCAGCAGCCCCCCTCAAGAAAAAGGATCCAGGAAGATAACAACTTTCTGGGGACATAGCCCCTTTTTATACAGGTAAATCCTTTGTCTGTGTTCAGGGTGGGGGAAAAACCAGTCACAGCTGGTTTTGGAGCACTGTGATGTGCTCAACCCCTCTTCTCATTCACTGGCCAGGCTAGGGACATTAGCTGCACCACAGGGGGTGGAGCAAGCATTGTGTGGGGAAGCCCAGCCCTATTCAGGTCCCAGGTGCACTCCTCCCTCACATCAGCATGCTAATCTCTCCACTCACCACCGGGGCAGACCCATCCTGACTCCTGGAGCCTGGCGCACCAGCCAGCTCCAGCCAATCACAAGCCAGCACATTCACTGCACAGGCACACCAACTTCTAGAAGTGGCACTTCCACACTAGACACAATCATGCCGCACACATCATCGCACAGCATTTAATCACACGAGTCAGCACATACCAAACTCGAGTCTGCATACCCCACGCATCAGGAACTACCAGGGACACATACATTCCCCATGCATTCCCATGGGAGGGCAGGCCAACCTTACTACACGCACGCACTTTACCCTGGGACACAGTGGTAAAGTGGCAGAAGCCACAAATCACTAGCACCAAGTCACCTATCAAAAGCAAAAAGTATAGGGGTGACCCTGCCAGAAGGGCCAAGTCCAACACCCTTCAAATTGTAAAGAGTTGCCGCTGATTCTCTATGCAGGGGTAGTTTCGAAAGAATCTTTGAGAATTGAATCGTGCCTTTTGATAATTGTAGTATCATTCTCCCTTTCTGAATTAATCCTTACTCCTTACTGTAACATCTTTCTGTTCATATACCATTTTCTTACAAAGTGGTACACTTTTATGAATTCTAACAATACCATATTATTCATCAAAACCCGACCAGTGCTCTTTGCTGTTAATTCGTTATGTCTTGTTGTTATTGGTAGTACTATTTCATATATAAAATGTGTATGCATACCGTTGCAGTGAGTCTTTCCCTAATATTGTTGTTCTTTTTGCAATACCAGTAGAGCAGAATGTGACAATAGTGAGTTTTGCCCATTCAATTTTGTGCTTCCTGTCTCAACTGCACATCTTAATAGCAGAGTAAGGCTAGGGGTGGAATTGCTTTTTTCGCCTACCACACACAATACTAACATTTTGCCTATTCCTTGGGTCCCAGGGCTGCATCCCCGAAGAGAAAGCACATTGATTTTCCGCTGTTTATTGGTCTAGATTGCATGAAATTAACAGGCCCACTGTCCCTCTGCTCCAATAATAAACGTAGGTAGGAAAGAAATGTGAAATTGGATGGCTTCTGAAAATGACTGCGGACAAGCCATCAGAGAGCTGTGTAAAGGTATATTTAGTGTCAGAGAGGCAGAACAGGTATTTTCCTATAAGTATGAGTGAGCACTGGACAGCAATCTGCTGTGAAAGTAGTCAGATAATCGCGGTTAGAAATAAGCCACCTGTGAATGATGTGTTTGCACATTCCAGAGTTTTGATTATACCTATTTTCGAGGCAATATGGGTTGAGGATATGAAATCTTTTTTTCCGTTGCAGAATGAATGTATTTTGCAAATGTGATCAGTTTCACGTAGTGATTCTGCTATGCATTGATGTATGTTTTTGACGACGCAATTCTCATTGTGAATGCCTATATGAAATTTAAATTTGTTTATAATATGATGTATTATGTTAAAAAATATTGTTCTTATTCAGTGATGGACTGGATGCGTCTTGACTGTCAAGAAAGGCAATTGCCATGAAATAAGGGAACAATAACAATCTCTATTTCTCAATACAACCATTTCACCAAATCTGACTGCTCCCGTTCCAGCAAAAAATGAGAATGCAACTTAAGTTCTGCGATGAGGGAGTAAATTTGTGCACAGTGATATGTATTAATAGATGAATCCTAGCTCAACAATTGTTTCAAAAATAGCTGTGACACTACCACTTGGAGTTTTCCACCGCAAATAACTACTTGAAGAAATATAAACAATGTGAACCAAGGAGTGTCCAAATAAACTATTATTTGGACACTCCTTGGTTCACATTGTTTATAAACAATGAGAGTGTTTTGCAAGGAGAATGGGTGAAGAAGGATGTTTCTTTATTTAAAGAGAATCATACAACCTCCCATTTAAAATCAAAAGGCAATAGCTACAGTACACAATTAAATACATTATAAAAAAGCAAAACTAAGCATGTGTTTCAAACTGGGTGTCTGGTTGGCAGAGTTCTTCGCCCTGTCCAAGCAGAAACCACAATCCTAGACAGGGGAAGTCACAAATTATCCTGTGCTCATCCTCTGGTAACTTGGCACAGAGCAGACTGGCTTAACAAAAGAGGCAATGTGTAAAGTATTTGTGAAAAACGAACACAGTGAAAACACAACAGAAAGAATAAACACCAAGTTAGAAAAATAGAGCTTAATTTCTTTTTTTAAATAGTACTAAAATGACAAAATTCCAAAAGGTAGAACTCCAGATATAAAATTTTAAGGAATAAATGTAAAATAGTTCTTAGAAACAATAATCACTTAAATGGGCTACCTGGTCACGCATGGATTGGGGCAAAGTCAAAGGTTCATACCAACCATGATGGGCAAACACAGGGACCACTTTGGTCCGCTGAATCGAAGTATCTTGAGCACGGATGTGTCATCAATGCTGAAGATGTGAGGGGCAGCCAACGTCATGTGTTGGTGTCGAGCCACTCAGTGTATGAGATGTCTGCGAATCGCTGGTTCCAAATACGATGCTCAGCTGCTGCTACTGCAGTGGACAAAAGTGATTAACTGGTTCTGAAGGTGATGTGCTGGGTCAGCTCCACACAACAGCAGGGATGCACTGGTTCCAACTCATGCAAAGGAAAAGATGCACTGGTTCAGATTAGAATGGATGTGTTCTGGATGTAAAAGCACCTTAGGAATCACTTCCAAGTGTCCAAGACTGGGATGGTTCCACTTGGCATGGCAGTCTCACAGATTGTGAAGTCCAGCTACAGATGCAGGTCTTTGAAGTCTTTAATATCCCTGAGACATAGAACAGGAGGTAAGCCAGCAAGCACTTGGAGTCACTCTGGGTTCAAGTGATGCAGGTCCAGTCCTTCTCACCCAGGCAGGAGAACATCAGGCAACTGACAGCTCAGCAAGGTAAGAGCATAGCAAGGCAGACGTCCAGCAAACCAGCAGTCTAGCAGGGTAGCAGTCTTTCAGCAGCAAAGCAGCTCATCTACCCGGCAGAGTAGTCACAGGTCCAGAAGTGTACTGAAGTTATGGTGTCCGAGGTCCAGTACCTATACCCAGTTGTGCCTTTGAAGTGTGTGAGAATTTAAAGAAAAGATTCAAAGTGCACAGAGGTCCTCCCTACCTGCCTTGGCTCCAGACCCTGTACCAGGAGTAAGCAGCAATTGTGTTTGGACAGTACACATCCTGTCAAGTGTAAGTGTGAACCTGTTCCCATCTCCTCCCTCCTATCTCCCAGGAAGGCCCATCAAGACACACCTCTGCTCCATTTGTTTGTGACTGTCTAGAAGGAATACACAAAGCTCCACTGTCACTGAACTCAGACTGTACAGACACAGGTAGCAGGCACCAAACTGCTACAGTACGTAAATGCCAATGTTCTAATGTTCAATGTGTCGTGTCAGTTATCTCCGCCTGTACCAAAACATTTAGCTCAGTACGGAGCAGCGTTAATAGCACTTTTTATTTCCCTAACAGCTGTCTTCGTGAATTCTTTGTTCGCATTTCTGCCACTGAACGCCTTCGTTCCAAACGGTATGAGACACTGGGCATGTAGCTATACACACCGTTTTGGTATAAATCACATACTAATTATTTTAGTACCTTACGCTGAGTGATATCCCCTCACATGGCGAATTCAATGTATGATTTCATTATTAGGGAGTCTTCCCGCTGGTGTTTCGCATGAGTAGCAACTTTGGTCACATTATTCATAAAGCTATTCTTGGGGGGTAATTGGTTCCGCCCATGCCATTGTTTGTTGATGGTCATTTGGGTGCCAAAATTGGAGGGTCGGGGGAGTGGACTTAATAGCTCAAATGTGGGCCTCGCTGTAGTCCTTACCTTCAAATAATTTTCAGTTACAAAGCATTGGCTAGATATAACATTCTGCATTCCTAACGATATTTATTGGAAATGGCGTACATAAACTGTAAATACAAAAGTACACTGACATTAAATACAGCATTAATAAAATATCACACAATTAAAAAGAAAGGTATCACTTCAACATGTTCTTTATCGAGATTAACATGACCTCGGGGCACTACTAGCATTGCATATAAAATGTAAAAAAAAAAAAAGATTCCTCTTGGCAAGATAATTAATAACAAATAAGAAAACGTGCTAATAATATTTTCACCATAATTAACATTTCATGGATTCATAAAGGCATATTTGTTTAGACGCTTCTCTGTATTTTTAAGCCGTATGACAGGACAAGAGAACAGAATCACATACATTTAGAACACGAAGTGCTGGACCCTGTTGAGTAATCCCATACTCTCGGGTATTAAGGTGCAAATTCCATTGCTCTTATGGAACTAAGATTCAATTTCCATCTTTTTGAACCCTTAACACGGCCTCACAGTTTTCACTCTCTAAACAGCATGCGTTTTCGGAAATTTAAATAATTTGTCAGTTTACAGCTTCCCGGGCACAAGGCAAACAGCGACAGCAATAGGAGTGCATCTCAAAAATGCATTTACATTATTATTCACACACCACGTATGAGATGGCAGCGAGAGGTGCATGAATTATGTATTTGGAAAATTTGATACGGGACCCAATTAAAAGCTGTGGAAAGTCAAAGCACTTCTCTGTTTCAAGGCAGGAGATCTCATTTTACACAACAGCAGAGATGCCCGCTATCTTTGTTTGACCTTTCCATCTCCACATTTCAAGCTAGCATCAGAAATCCACATTATGATCCCATTTAAGAAAAATAACTGATCAAGCCCGCTCACGCCACAGTCATCATCTCTTCTCATAAATGTGAACAAATCTTGGAACCAATTTGGTGATAGTATATTTCCCAAATGAGAACTGATGTAAAATACTTTTAAGGAGGACTGTTTTTTTTGTATTTATTTTTTTAGCATAATGTTGCGTAATTTCCTAGAATTCCTTTAAACGCATTTTGCATAATGTTTGTTTTTCTCTCGCTTACAATTGCATACTTTTCGTTCATATGAGACCCAGTCGAAGAGAAAATGCTGCATCAGCAATGTTCACCTCCTGACATGACTAAGAAACTGTGTAGAGAATACAGGCACATTAGCATAAAATCTATCTATCTATCTATCTATCTATCTATCTATCTATCTATCTATCTATCTATCTATCTATCTATCTATCTATCTATCTATCTATCTATCTATCTATCTATCTATCTAGCTGTAGCCAGTGAAGTTATATCTGGAAAGCAGTGTGTTATATCCTGGTTTAGATGTAATTCATGCAATCTCTTGCTCTGCCAGTGGAATGTTCATTGGATGATGTGTTACAGAATGTTGGGAGCCAGAGATGTCAGTTGAGAAGGGCTGAGCAGCATGCTGGCTGCTCCTGGAGGGGTCTTGGATTGGACTTAACTCCTTCATCTGTAACTAACTACAAATAAACATCTGAAGATCCTCTACACGTCTGGATTCAGTTACTATATTTTTATTGGTGACGATCTGGAAACCTACCCACGTGCTACATCATCTACAAAGAAGATATTCTCACAGAGGGCACAGATGATTGAAAAGTAACAAAAAACTGAAACTCAGGAGAAGATTTACTGTGACAGCACGCCCCGTATCCCCACCAGTTGTCCAGACATTGGACAGGCCCCATATTAACGTGCTGTTCTGCAATGCTGCACTTTCAGTGAGGGTAAGCCTGATTCAACATGCTGTTCTCCAGTGCTGTGCCTTCGGTGAGTGTAAGCCTGATGTATTGTTGTGTTGAACTGCCACATATCAACGTCTGCACTGTCTACTGGAACTGTGCATTTAAGCAAAGTAAGGATCAACAGCCTTTCAACTGTGTGGGCCAGCTGTTGTATCACTGTTTTCTGGATGTGTGCTTCAATCAAAGCGTATGCTCAGATAGCACAATCTAAAAAAATGGCGCAGACATGGAAAATTAGCTATTTCAGTTTATATCACTGTACATTTCAACTGAATATTTAAACGCTACTCACATGAAAGCTTTACAAGATATTTCTTTTGCTGCCTGCCTCTTCAGTTTTAAAAGGTTTTGTATCTGCTTTAGAAATCGTGTACTGAAAAATCTAATCGATTTTTTGAGGAGGCTGTTTGGTCAAGGACCCTTTCCCAGCCTTTCACCTTTTCTTACATGTGTAAAAATTCTGGGGAAATTCAACATTAAAGAGCTGCCCATGTTCTGTTGTGCAACTACTATCAAGACATTGCCATGTGAATTTTACACTTACAATGTGCCATTTTGTGCACTACCATGGAAATTATGCTGTTTTTTATTATTACATGAAGTGACTAGTGAACTTTGAGACACGTGGATTTATTATGTTTCACATCTAACGTGGGACAATATTTCTACAATCCAGCTATTAGTTTGTCACACCCATGGCAGTTCAACGGAATAAGTCCTATTTAAATTGAAATGCGTGGGAGCTCTTACCTGTGCAATGGTGTTCACGCGTGGTTCCTTTGGTGACGTCTGTTTTTCTATTTCAAACTCTTGGGTGCTCAAACGTGCTGTGAGCCAAACGGCACATCGTAGTTGATGTGCCGTTATTTTGTGGTTGGCTACTACTGCTTTTGCTGGTATTACAGTCTTTTCTGCATTTTGCCAACCGCGTCTTTACGTTACCGCCATGCAGCAAGGCAACAAGTGCGCTGTGAATATTGACACTATGTATGTTTCACGTTTTCTACTTTTGTAGACGCTACTGGCAGTTTGTGTGGTGTGTTTTAATTCTTAATAAACCTGATCCTCTAAGAAACGCCTGTCCTTCACTTTTCTGGTGACAGGCACACCATTTTTTTTGACTGCCTATTTCTCAAGTATGTTTCTGCATTTCCGTGGGACTCTGTTCACTAGTGATCTTTAGCCACCTTTGTTTATGGTATTTATAAGGTATTTGCAAATGTTTTATTCTTAGCACTTATGACTGATGCTTACTGTTCCTCTATATTTATTGTTAAATACCTAACACATGCGATTGTGTCATGCGTTTAGCTACCCATTTGTTTAGTAAGCATAATTTACCTTACACAAGAGATGTTCTACTTATGTACTACTCGGGTGAGAGGTTGCTTACCGGCGATGTTTTTTTAATAGTTAATGTTTATCTTTCATATCCTTCATTATCCATCATACAAGCACCCAACTTGGGCGCACCTGGTGTTGCTTCTGGAGGCCCGCCCCAGTGGGCGTGCAGGTATAATGTGCAGCCAGGAATATGCGGGACACTTGCTAACCCACTAGGGTTTGATTTTGCTCTAACAATACATCGCACCAACTACTCACTTTAGATGGAATAAACACAGCACCACAGAGACCAGCAGGCAGTATCCCAGCCACTCCCACTGGGGAGGGCGTCCAGAAGTAATACCAGGTGCGTGCAGGTTGGGCACTTGTACATAGAGACTCAGCCTGTGAGAAAGTGCTCAGTGGTAGCATGAAACGCGTCGGCCTTTTATCCATGGCAGGGAGCTCCTGACAACCTTGCTGCAGCCTGTGCAAATAAAACGCAAAGTTTAATACCTACCTGTGTGTGGATTCCTTGAGAGAGGACAACTCTTGTTGGATATGTATTTACATATATATATATGGCAGTCGCAAGTAGGTAGTTGTAATTCGGACCTAGTTTCCATAGGAAAAGCGTTTTTTGCTCTCTCAATATCTTTGGCGCCGGTTGACAAATCTTTGCAAAATGTTCAAAACTAGTGGCCCGCTCCAGTCAGCTCCTGTCGGGGGGCTGAGACAAAAAGGAGGTCCCGAACTGCTGAACGGAATTACACCAAATTTAGCAAAAGCTAAATATTGGTTCAGAAAGAGCCCTTTTTTTTAAATAGTGTAAATCCGTTCAGTAGTTCCTGAGAAATTTGAAAAAGAAAAAGTTTCGATATCTAGGGATGCAGTGGAGTCGCAACGCCTCCCGAGCACGAGCTTCACTGTGATTGGCTACTAACACGCCGAACCAGGAAGTGTTGGCAGCCATCTTGTAACTAAAAATGAAATGTTTAAAAACAAGAAAAGGGGGAGGGTAGACATACCCTGACCCCATAGGTCTGCTCAGGGGCTGCCCAAGGAACCCCCAGGACCAGAAAAAGCATTTTTTTTCAATTTTGGTGAAATTCGCGCTGGGGTCGCGAATTCCGGTGAAAGTATTAAAAAAAAATGAAGCGTGGGATCCCGCACTTCATCTAAATGAGGCCTCTGGGTAGGCCAGGTCCTGGGGGCATTTCCCAATTCCAAATTTCTAAATTGCGGGGCCCAAGGTGGCCCCTGCAGCCCTGGGGATGGCTACCTCCCCGGGGCTTGATTTTTAATGTGTGGGGGGCCACCAAGGCCCCCCACGTCCTGGGGACTGCCACCCCCGGGTTTTTCAACAATAATTGCGGGGGCACATGGCCCCCCACAACCCCGGGGACCGGCACCCCCGAGGGCTATGCCAAAGACAATATGTGGGAGGGTACTCAGCCCTACCGCAGCCCCAGGGACCACCACCCCTGGGACTTCATTTTTGATATGTGGGGGCCCCCAAGGGCCCCCCAAGCCCTGGAGACCACCACTCCCGTGGCTTTTCTAAATTATTCACAGGGGCACATGGACCCCCCACAGCCCGTAGACCGCCACCCCTGGGGCTTGTTTTTTTTTTAAAAAAAAAGCCTGTGTGGGTGACTTGAGCCCCCCAGATGCCCGAGGGACCGCCACCTCCACAGGGCACCAATAATGCAAATGCAGGGGTCTGTTAAGGAGCCCCAGGGGTCACCATCTCCCCTTTGCACTCAGAGGGAGGGTGGCCGGCTCCTGCAGTGTCCCAGGGTGCCCACCCCGGGACAGAGCTGTTTGCTGTGTCCCGGGGAAATACCATGGGAACAGGCTATAAACTAGTACACTGGGGCCTTATATGACCACTAGCACATGAGACATTATGGGTGACCAGCCGAAATGAGAACAAGGGATAATAGAGTAATCTTTACCATCTGGTCAAAATTCTTACTTTAACTAATACACTGAGATCATTATACACCAAGTTTCATGAGCACGAGTGCATATGACATTGTGGGTGACCAGCCTCTATGAGAACGATGAACAATACAGTAATGCTTCCCAATTGATCGGAATTCTTACTTACTATAGACAGTAGCACATAGATACTTGGCCAGTCCATATAAATATTTTAGATACTGGTTAGATCATTTATATCTGAAACACTTTTAGAGTAACCCTTTATTATCTCATTTATAGATAAACTTCACCCATTATATACCAGATAGATACTGATCTAAGGGTGTAGTCATGTTTACATTACACGTTAGCTTCTCTAATAGGTTGTGCAGGTAGCGTAGCCTGAGCACCCCTATCCATCATCGCGGCAACATTAAGCGGTATCGGCTATTCTATGGTATATATACATAGTGATAATCGATATAGGGTATGTTCCTTTCGGAAATTATTACATTTAACATCCATATCTATTAAGTGAATTTTAAATTTAAATAATAGATAAAATACTACCCATATTTATGGACTAAATAGAAAGAAATATATACCGTCCTTTGTATGAAACCGATAGTGTGTATACAATCGCTAGGATTTAAAGAATCTATCTATATAACTTGTTTAGGATGTAATGAGTAATTTTCGGCAGGATGTTGCCTTAACTCACTAGTCCATCATGGCGACCAATAAGTTGGTCTGCAGTTTGAAAGAATCGGAGTGAGTTTCGCCTATATCCCGCCCCTCTCAAACATCGATATAGTTTAGAAACAAAGCCGCGGAACTAGTGGCTTTAAATGGCGAGGGCAGTTTTCGGGCAGACACTAAGTGTGCAACGCACAGAAGTGGCGGAACATATCCGATATTCGGGGAGCACAAGTAAGTTGTATATTCAGGAGAAAAAATTCGGCAAATACAGAGGGGCCGTATAACCATTCGCATGTCATATAGACGGAAGAGGGATGCTATAGACAAACCTCGAGCAAATTAATAGCATGCAGGAGGGCGTTTTTAATATATGTACTGGTTAGCCACCAGAAATACTTATGAACAATTGTGCCATACACCCCGTTCCAATGCATGTTTTCACATCCCCGTTAGCCGTTTTTTTCCCATATCAGATAGAGATTTGGGAATGGGAGGTGCTTCATGTCCCGATTTCAGGTTGCAAATTGGTTCGTTGGCCGGGGTTGTAGGGATACATGAATTCTAGCGGCTACAGGCATTCACGAGTAATAGGGAATCCTAGTATAAGTAATATAGATGCTCTAACCGGGACTTCAAAGACCTCTTACTAATCATAAGGTCTAATCATGTGGGACGTTTTAGATTAGCTAAGATATACCCCCCACAATTGGGAACACATGCATACAATATACATGCGTGAAGGCTTATTAGCAGAACATGATGGCACAAGTAATTTATTGCTAGTTTTTAAGGAAGGCGGGAGGCACTAGATGAATGCCGACTTTGGGAGTGTATTCAAGGTGGAGGACATATGGGAGTTAGTTGCCTCATGTTATTAGGGGTATCCAAATCTCCCTCCACTACTTGCGGGTAGTGGGAGGTTACATATACCCCAGCCCCTCTGATAGTGTAGTATAATATAAAAACCACTTGGCCAATTGGTGGTGAGACACTTTTTAAATAAATACAGACACTAGTTCATATTGTTTATCTTCTAGAATCAGAAGTGCCTTCCAAGAAGAGTGCAACCTTAATGAACAAGAGCCATCTACTATAAATCATCACTTGATGCATGACCTTTACCTTGAAGCCAGGTACTTTCTGAAAATTGATACTTAAACTTGTGATTTTTTAAACCAACTAATTAGGTGGGAAATCAGGAGACATGCCCACTTAACCTTAATCTTAATATTTTCTCATCTTTTATAGAATGATTTTGAAATCGCAAGACGCTTTTCTAGTTACTTAAAATCAAAGGGAGAAAGCGGTCTGTATACGCCACATACTGAGACACGTGACAAGATTTAATCATTAAACATAGGTTACTAGGTATGTATACATCGGTTACTCACCTATCCTGTTTATGGTTAGAAAACAGGGGCAAACATATTAAACATGGGATTGTTCCTTTTTAATATAGTACTACGAAATATCTACAGATACCTGGGATTGTAAGACAGAGAAAAGCAAGATCGATCAAGACTTGCAGTGTAAGTAGGAGCTATTACTTATATCCACCCGCCTCAATCTAGATTAGACAAAAAGGATGTCACATATGATTCAAATAGGAGTACACAACCGAGGAACACTTAGCGCAGGTTAGCCAACTTATCTTTCTGTCCTTATAGGCCATCCAAGGGGAGGAAGAGGAACCTTTTAGGTAGCACAATACCTACAGGAAGGGTACGAACAACACCTTTTGTAAAATATGTAAATAGGTTATGTTTAAAGTGTATAATATTGTATGACTACGTTTTATGTATAAAAAATGTGTATAATATTGTATGTAATTAGTGATGTAATTATAAATAGGATGTGTACAGCAATGTATGTCATTAATTATAGGACAAGTATTGTCTAAATATATGTCAGTGGCGTTTCACGATCATGATTTAGAATAAAATCTTGTGACCCCCACGTTATCTATGCCCCGTATATTTTCAGTTAGTAAAAAGTTGTTTTTTTCTAATACGTTGTCACTTTAGATAATTTATACACAATTTCTTGTCTCATAATGTTATTTAGATATACAGAATTCCTGAGGAAGGCAGTGGCCGAAACGCGTTGATTGGTTCTGTATACCATCACCAAAGATCACTGCAACCATAATCCCTTTATTTTTATGTCATCAGTAACCTATATGAAAAAATACCCATTGTGTAATTGGGATGAATTGTCAATTGAAAGATATAAATGTAATTGTTTATCAAATGATACAAGAAAAGATGTACAATTTTTAAATAAGTAAAACTACAAAAAAAAGATTATTTAATAAAAATAATATTTTTCTACTTCTTTATTTAAATTTAATTTATAATTTGAAGTGTTCAACGTATGGTTTGTTTTATTTACATATTCACAGAACCCAGTGTTGCTTGTCCATTTTTCTAAACACAGCTGTTTGCTATGACAGGGCGGGAGCATGGCTCCTGCCATCTCATAGCAAACTTGCTTTGTTTTGGATTTTGGAAGCAAGGGAAACGTGCTCTCTCTTCCAAAATCCAAAGCAGATTGCTTTGCCACAAGGGGAGCTGCATGTCTATGGAAAAGCAATGCCGGCTCGAGCAGGATGCAGGCGGGACCATTGGAGCATTGGCACTCACCCACAATCTCCAACGGATTAGCCAGGCCCCGGTTATGGGGTCCCCAGGGCCATAATTGGCCTCAGGATGGGGGCCACGCAGCCCCCCTCCCCCCAAAAATAAATTAAAGAAAACTGAAGGCAGGCCAGCCCCGGGGGATAGGGTCCCCGGGTTCATAAATGGCCTGAGGAAGGGGGGCCCCCTTACCATATACATTTTCTTTCAAAAAATCTTGCCGGAGTCCCGTCCCTGCACCACTCTGTAATCGCACCACCTGGTGCGTTTTGGGTTGGAGTATTAAGTCCTCTTGAATCCTGAGGGTCCTTGGGGGCCAATTAGCCCACCAGGTACCTCCAGTAAGCCCCACACAGTGGAATTGCTGAGAGATGGTCAGAGGCCACACCCCTTTTTACACCACTCTGCAACTTGGTACAGAAAGAGGGTAGATGGATGGAGAAAGAGACAAGGGGGTTCAGAAAGAATCAAGAGAGCTAAAGAAAGAAACAGAAGAAGTGCAGAAAAGAAGGAACAGGGGTGCAGGACGAGACAAGAGGGTTGCAGAAAGAGTGAAGAGGGGTGCAGAAATAGACAAAAGGGGGGCATAAAGAATTGAGAGGTGCAGAAAGAAACAAAAGAAGTGCAGAAAGATGGAACTGAGGTGCGGAAAGAAGCCAGAGGGGTACAGGAAGAGGGGTGTGAAAGAGGCACAAGGGGTACAGAAAGAAACAAGAGAGGCGCAGAAAGAAACAAAAAAAGTACAGAAGGAAGCAACACAGGTGCAGAAAGAGGCAGCAGGGGAGCTGAAAGAGGGAAGAGGGGTGCAGAAAGAAGTATGAGGGGTGCAGTAAGAGGAACATGGGTGCGGAAAAAAAGCAAGAGAGATGCATAAAGAAGCAAGAGAAATACATAAACAAGCAATAGAAATGCAGAAAGGGGGACGTGTGGAGGAGAAAGAGGCAATAGGGATTCAGAAAGAAGGAAGAGAGTTGCAGAAAGAAACAAAATAAAGACAGAAAGAAGGAACAAAGGTGCAGAAAGAGGCTAGAGTGATGCAGAAATCGGGAAGAAGGCTGCAGAAAGAGGCACAGGGGTTGCAGAAAGAAGGCACAGATGTGCAGATAGAAGCAACAGAGATGCAGAAAGAGAGAAGAGGGATGGGGACAGAGGCAAGAAGGGTGCAGAAAGAAGCAAGAGAGTGCAGCAAGAAACAAAAGGAGTGCAGAAAGCAGGAACAGAGGGGCATAAAGAACAGGACACGTGCAGAAAGGGAAGAGGTGTACAGAAAAAGGCAAGAGGAGTGCAGAAATCGGGATGAGGGGTGCAAAAAGGTGCATGAGGGTGCGGAAAGAAGCAAGAGAAATGTATAAATAAGCAACAGATGTGCAGAAAAGGGGAAGTGGGGCGGAGAAAGATGCAAGAGGGATACAAAAGAAAGAAACAAAAGAAGTGCAGAAATAAGGAACAGAGGTACAGTAAGAGGCATGAGTGGTATAGAAAGAGGGAAGAGGTGTGTGAAAAAGGCACAAGGGGTGCAGAAAGAAGCAAGAGGTCTACAGAAAGAGGCAAGACAGTTTTACAAAAGAAACAAAAGAAGTGCAGAAAGAAGGAACAGAGGTGCAGGAGGAGGCAAGAGCGGTGTAGAAATAGGGAAGAAGGGTGTAGAAAGAAGCACAAAGGTTTCATAAAGAAGGGACATAGGTGTAGAAAGACACAACAGAAGTGCAGAAAGAAGCAACTGAGATGCAGAAAGAGGAATGAGGGGTAGAGAAAGAGAAGTGCAGGAAGAAGCAACAGAGATGCAAAAAGGGGGAACAGAGGTGGAGAAACTGTCAAGAGTGGTGCAGAAAAAAGCAAGAGAGGTGCAGAAAGAGGCAAAAGGGGTGTAGAAATAGGCAAGAGGGGTACATAAAGAGAGAGGGAACAAGGTTGCAGAAAGAGGCACAAGGGTTGCAGAAAGAAGTGAGAAACTTGAAGAAATAAACACAAGAAGTACAGAACAAATGAACAGAGGTGCATAAAGAGGCAAGAGGGGTACAGAAAGAGGGAAGATGGGTGCAGAAAGAGGCAGGATGGGTGCAGAAAAGAGCTTGAGAGCTGCAGAAAGAAACAAAAGAGGTACAGAAAGAACGAACAGAGGTGCAGAAAGAAGTAATAGAGGTACAGAAAGAGGCAAGAGGGTTGCAGAAAGACGAAAGAGGGGAGCAGAAAGAGTTACAAGGGTTGCAGAAAGAAGGGACAGAGGAGCATAAAGAAGCAAGAGAAGTGCAAAAAGAAGCAAAAGATGTGCAGAAAGCGGGCTGAGGGGTGGAGAAAGAAGCAAGAGAGATACAGAAAGAAAGAAGAGAGGTAAAGAAAGAAACAAAAGATGTGCAAAAAGAAAGACCAGAGGTGCAAAAAGAAGCAAGAGTGGTGCAGAAATAAGCAATAGAGGTGTAGAAAGTAGCAAGAGGACTGCAGAAAGAAACAACAGAGGTGCAGAAAGAGGCAATAGGGGTGCAAAAAGTTGGAAGACGGGTGCAGAAAGAGGTATGAGTGGTGCAGAAAGAAGCAAGAGATGTACACAAAGAAACAAAAGAAGTGCAGAAAGAAGGAACAGAGGTGCAGAAAAGAGGCAACATGGGTGCAAAAAGAGGGAAGAGGGGTAGAGAAAGAGTCAAGGGGTACATAAAGAAGCATGAGAGGTGCAGAAAGAAACCAAAGAAGTGCAGGACAAAGGAACAGAGGTGCAGAAAGAGGCACAAGGGGTACAGAAGGAAGCAAAAGAGGTGCAGAAAGAAGCACCAGGGGCACAGAAAGAGGAGAGAGGGGTGGAGAAAGAGACAAGAGAAGTGCAGAAAGAAGGATCAGAGAAGCAGGAGAGGAGAAGAGGGGTGCAGAAAGAGGCAAGAGGGGTACAGAAAAAAGCAAAAGGGGTGCAGAAAGAAGTGAGATGTGCAAAAAGAAAGTAAAGAAGTATAGAAAGAAGGAACAGAGGGGCAAAAAGAGGCAAAAGGGATACACAAAGAGGGGAGAGGAATGTGAAAGAGGCACAAGGAGTACATAAAGAAGCAATAAGTGTGTAGAAAGGAGCAAAAGAGGTGCAAAAAGAGGGGAGAGGGGTGCAGAAAGGCAACAGGGGTGCAGAAAGAGGGTGGATGGATTTAAGAAGAGGCAAAAGGGATGCATAAAGAGGCAAAAGGAATGCAGACAGAAGCAAGAGGTGCAGAAAGAAATTAAAGAAGTACAGAAAGAAGGAACAGAGGGGCAAAAAGAGGCAAGAGGGCTGCACAAAAAGAGAAGAGGGGTGTGAAAGAGGCACAAGGAATACATTAAGAAGCAAGAGGAGTGCAGAAAGGAGCAACAGCAACAATGGTGCAGAAACTGGCAGGAGAGGTGCAGAAAGATGGAAAAGGGGTAAAGAAAGAGGCAAAAGGGGTGCAGAAAGAGTGTAGATGTGTGGAGAAAGAGGCAAGGGAGTGCAGAAAGAAGCAAGAGAGCTGCAGAAAGAAACAGATTATGTGCAGAAATAAGGAACAGAGGTGCAGAAAGAGGGGTGTTGGTAGAGAGGTGTGAAAGAGGCACAAGGGGTGCAGAAAGCAGCAAGAGAGGTACAGAAAGAAGTACCAGAGGTACAAAAAGAGGGGAGAGGGGTGGAGAAAGAGACAAGAGAAATGCAGAAAGAAGTAACAGAGATGCAGAAAAGGGGAAGAGAGGAGAAAGAGGTAAGGGGGTACAGAAAGAAGCATGAGAGCTGCAAAAAGAAACAAAATAGGTGCAGAAAGAAGGAACAGAGGTGGAGAAAGAGGCAAAATGGGTAAAGAAAGAGCCAAAAGAGGCACAGAAAGAAGCAAGAGGTGCAGAAATAAAGTCATGAAGCGTAGAAAGAAGGAACAGAGGGGCAGAAAGAGGCAAGAGTTGTGCAAAACATTGGAAGAGGGGTACCGAAAGTATCACGAGGGGTGCAGAAAGGAGCAAGAGACATGCACAAAGAAACAAAATAAGTGCAGAAAGAAGGATCGGAGGTGCAGAAACAGGCAATAGAGGTGCAAAAAGAGGAAATGGGGTGGAGAAAGGGGCAAGGGGCTGCATATAAAGCATGAGAGCTGAAGCAAGAAACAAAAGAAGTGCAGAAAGAAGGACCAGCGGTGCAGAAAGAGGCAAAAGGGATGAAGACATAGGCAAAAGTGGTGCTGAAAGAAGTAAGAGGTGCAGAAATAAAGTAAAGAGTGTAGGAAGAAGGACCAGAGGGGCAGAAAGACGCAAGAGGGATGCAAAAAGTAAGAAGAGGTGTACAGAAAGAGGCACAAGGGGTGCAGAAAGAAGCAAGAGACATGCAGAAAGAAACAAAAGAAGTGCAGAAAGAAGGATCAGAGATGCAGAAAGAGGTAATAGGGGGTGCAGAAAGAGGGAATAGGGGTGGAGAAAGGGGCTTGGGGTACAAATAAAGCATGATTGCTGCACAAAGAAACAAAAGAAGTGCAGAAAGAAGGAACAGATTTGCAGAAAGATGTAAGAAGTGTACAAAAAGAGGCAAAAGGGGTGCAGAAAGTAGCGAGAGGTGCATAAAGAAAGTAAAGAAGTGCAGCAAGAAGGAACAGAGGGCAGAAAGAAGAGGCAAGGGGAATCCACAAAGAGGGAAGAGGAGTAACAGAGGTGCAGTAAGAGGCAAGTGGGGTGCAAATAAATGGAAGAGGGGTGCAGAAAGGCAACAGGAGTGCTGCAGAAAGAGGGTAAATAAGTGTAGAAAGAGGCAAGAGGGGTGCATGAAGAGGCTTAAGGGGTGCAGAAAGAAGTGAGAGGTACAGAAAGAATGTAACGAAGTGCAGAAAGAAGGAACAGAAGGACAAAAAGAGGCAAGAGGGATGCACAAAGAGGGAACAGGTGTGTGAAAGAAGCAAGAGGAGTACAAAAAGGAACAACAGAGGTGCAGAAAGAGGGAAGAGGTGTGCAAAAATAGGGACAAGGGATGCAGAAAGATGTAACAGGGGTGCATAAAGAAGGTGGATGGGCGTAGAAAGTGGCAAGGGGGTTCATAAAGAAACAAGAGAGCTGCAGAAAGAAATATAAAAAATGCAGAAATAAGGAATAGAGTTGCAGAAAGAGGGGTGCGGGAAGAGACAAGAGAGGTACAGAAAGAAGGAACAGAGATGCAGAAAAGGGAAAGAGGCATGCAGAAAGAGGCAAGAGGGGTGCAGAGAGGGGTGCAGAAAGAAGAAAAAAGGGTACAGAAAGACCTCCCTCTTTTTGTACCTCTGGTGCTTCTTTATGCACCACTTTTCCCGCACCCCTCATTCTGCACCTCTGTTCCTTATTTCTTCTGTTTCTTCTATTTTTTCTGTTTCTTTCTGCAGCTCTCTTGCTTCTTTCTGCATCCCTTTCCCCTTTCTCCACCCATCCACCATCTTCCTGCACTCGTTGCCTCTTTCTGCACTGCTCTTCCCTCTTTTTGCACCTTTCTTGCTTCTTTCTGCACCTCTGTTGCTCCTGTCTGCCCTCTATTTGCTTCTTTCTGCACACCCCTCTTCCCTCTTTGTTCATCCCTCTTGGCTCTCTCTGCCCCTCTGTTCCTTCTTTCTGCACTTCCTTATTTTCTTTTTGCACCTTTCGCTTCTTTCTGTACCCCTCTTGCCTCTTTCTGTACCTCTGTTCCTTCTTTCTGTAATTTTTCTGTTTCTTTCTGCAGCTTTCTTGGTTCTTTCTGTACCCCTTTGCCTCTTTCTCCACCCATCCATCCTCTTTCTGCACCACTGTTCTTTCTTTCTGTACAAATTTAGTTTTTTTCTGCACATCTCTTGCTTCTTTCTATTTCCCACATGGCTCTTTCTGCACGCCTCTTGCCTCTTTCTGTATCTCTCGTGCTTCTTTCTGTACTACTCTTGCTTCTTTCTGCACTCCTGGTGCCTCTTTCACTCCCCTCTTCCCTCTGAGTGCACCCTCTTGCCTCTTTCTGCACATCTTTCTGCATTTACTTTTTGTTGGAAGGCGGTGACCCCAGGGGTCAAGATGATTCTCCTAACCACCCGGGACCTCCTCTCCCACAATTACTGCCGAGTCTTATCGAGGGGGGAGTCCCCACCGGGGAGGACTGATCGGACACACTGTCGACACACCACACTTATGAGCAGACACCACACCGTGATTCTTTATCAAGAAAGACTTTATCAAGATTAATTAAAGAGCAATACACAGCGATCGAGGGATCACGAAAGTCTCGTAACAGAGGAACGGGGAAGCGGGACAGTCTTAGAGGGCCAGCTGGCACGCCACGTACCCGGCGCACAGTTCTCAATCCTCGAACTGGGGGGTACGGGGCTGGCGATGGGACTTGCTGTCCTACTCACTTCGGGTTCAAGCTATTCGTGAAGGTAGCGTCGATGGTCCAGCCAGACCAGAGAGTTCGTCAAGCCACGACGACGTCAGCAGGGCTTGGGCAGGAGTACTCCATCGTACTCGGAAGTAGATGGGGCCGCGACAGCGTCAGCAGGGCTCCGGTGTTCAAGTCTTGTGCTTCAAGAGGGAGCCACGACAGCGTCAGCAGGGCCCCGATGGTTCAGTTCCGTAGGTTCTAGGATGAGCCGCGGCGTTGTCAGCAGGGCTCGGTGGGTCAGAATCTGGTCTCCTCGAAGTCAGCCGCGATCAGATCATCAGGGCTTTCTTGTCCAAGATACAACTGCCGACTAGGTGGAAGGCAGGCTGTCTTATAGTCGTCAAGCTCTTTGATGTCCGGACCCTCATAGGCAGGAGGCCGGAGGTCCGAGGGCCAGGCGCCTGATCGTCTGGGCGGTTAGTTCTTTGATGCTTTGGACCATGCGCCCATGGAATCCCAGACGCCCATCAGGACCTGGAGCCAGCTCACTAGGAGGCCCAAGGTGCAATCGAAACCAGCCCCCAGGGATAGTTCAGAGGTGTGAGGGAAACCAGTTCCTCGGAAGGGGGCCGGAGGTGTGATAGAAGTCTTGGTTTCGGGTACTTGATGAGTCGTTCATCCCCCGGGTGGATCTGGGCACGCCGGACGCGCAGGCTCAGCGGCCGTCAGGAGCGGCCAGGGCTGCCGAAAGGAAAGAAGGCGGCCGGCCGGCCGGGGTGGCCAAACATGGAGTCTGATGATCACGTGCACGGGTGCAGGCACGCGGTCTGGGGATCATCTCAGGTCCAGTGTAGGACGATTATGTACAGTTATGGGTGGACGGAAACCAGTTCCACCCGTAGATCCGGGGCTGCGGAGATCAGCGAGGACCACGCCACGAGGCCGGGTCCAGCATGCGTCCCCTCCATCTGAAAGACGAGGGGAACTACCCATCCTCTTGGGGGTTCTCCTCGCTGAGGCGGAAGAAGCGGGACAGGCCGTCGGCGTTGGCGTGGTCGGCACCAGGCCTGTGTTCCACGGTAAAGTCCATCCCTTGGAGGGAGATAGACCAGCGTAGCAGTTTAGGGTTCTCTCCTCTCATTTGCATGAGCCACCGGAGAGGACGGTGGTCGGTCTGGACCCGGAAGTGGGTCCCGAACAGGTAGGGCCTCAGTTTCTTCAAGGCCCAGACTACTGCTAAGGCCTCTCGCTCGATGGTGCTCCATCTCTGCTCCCGGGGTAGTAGCCTCCGGCTGATAAAGGCTACCGGATGATCAACCCCCTTGTCGTCCACTTGGGAGAGTACGGCCCCGATGCCATGCTCGGAGGCGTCGGTCTGAACCACGAACTCTCGGGAGTAGTCAGGGGCCTGTAGGACTGGAGCGGTGCACATGGCTTGTTTCAATTCTTCGAAGGCCTTCTGACAGGCGGGGGTCCAAATAACCTTCTTGGGGTTGGCCTTGGCTGTCAACTCTGTGAGGGGGCCTACAATACTCCCGTACCCCTTGATGAATCTACGGTAGTACCCTGTGAGTCCTAGGAAGGCCCGCACCTCGGTCTGGGTCGTGGGGGTCTCCCAGGCATTGATGGCGTCTATCTTGGGTTGGAGGGGGGCCACGAGGCCGCTGCCGACCTGGTGCCCTAGATAAACCACTGAGCTTTGCCCTATTTGGCATTTACTAGCTTTAATGGTGAGCCCGGCTCGAAGCAGGGCGTCCAACACCTCCCAGAGGTGGTGTAGGTGCTCGGGCCAGTGAGCACTGAACACCGCAATGTCGTCTAGGTAGGCTGCACTGAAACCTTCCAACCCAGCCAGGACCTGATTGACCAGTCGCTGGAAGGTGGCGGGGGCGTTTTTCATGCCGAAGAGCATGACTCGGAAGTGGAAATGGCCATCCGGAGTGGAGAAAGCAGATCTTTCTTGGGCCCTCTCCGTGAGGCCGATCTGCCAGTAGCCACTGGTGAGATCGAAGGTACTGAGGTACTGAGCCGACCTTAGGCAGTCAATGAGTTCGTCGGCTCGGGGAATGGGGTGTGCGTCGGTTCGGGTGACTGCGTTGAGTCCGCGGTAGTCTACGCAGAACCTCAGCTCAGGAACGGTGCCGGGGGCGGCGGCCTTCGGAACCAGGACCACGGGGCTAGCCCATGGGCTGTCAGAGGCTTCCACCACTCCTAGGTCCAACATTTTGTCGACCTCAGCCTTGATGCAGGCTCGGACTCGGTCCGGGACCCGGTAGGCTCTGTGCCGTACCGGAGGGCTGTCCCCGGTGTCCACGTCGTGGACGCACCAACTGGTGATGCCCGGAGTGAGGGAGAAGAGGTCTGAGTATTGTCCCAGCAAGTGGCGACATTCTTCACGCTGCAAGGGGGTGAGGGAGGAGGAGAGACTCACTCCCTCTACGGAGTCATCTTGATCTTTTGCACACAGGAGATCGGGTAGAGGGTCCGTTTCCTCTTCCTCTCCATCGTCGGTGGCAAGGAGTAACCCCAACTCAGACCGCACGAAATGGGGTTTGAGCCGGTTTACGTGTAACACTTTCAGGGCGTTCCTGGCTGACTTCGTATCAACGAGGTAGGTGACCGGGCTCTTGCGCTCTATCACCTTAAAGGGTCCAGTCCACTTGTCCTGTAAGGCACAAGGTTCTACTGGGGACATGACCCAAACGTGTTGGCCTGGTTGAAACTCGACCAGAGTGGCATTCTGGTCGTACCAGCGTTTCATCTCCTCTTGGCTGGCCTCCAGGTTGGCCTTGGCCAGCTCGCGAAACTTCCGCGTCTGGTTCCGGAGGGCCAGGACGTAGGAGAATACGTCGGGGGGTGTGCTCGGTGGGGCTGCCTCCCAGCCTTCCTTGACCAGGCTGAGGGGTCCCCGGACGGGGTGCCCATAGAGCAGCTCGAAAGGGCTAAACCCCAAGGATTTCTGGGGTACCTCTCGGTAGGCGAACAGGAGGCAGGGTAGTAGGATGTCCCACTTGCGTCGCAAGGGCTCCTCAAGACCCATGATCATCCCTTTCAGGGTGCGGTTGAACCGCTCAACCAGGCCGTTGCCCTGGGGATGGTAGGGGGTGGTGAACCTGTAGGACACCCCACACTGTTGCCAGAGGGACTTCATGTACCGGGATATGAAGTTTGTTCCTCGATCGCTTACCACTTCTCGGGGGAATCCCACCCGGGAGAAGATCCCCATGAGGGCCCGGCCCACGACTGGGGCCGTCACGGTCCGGAGGGGGATGGCTTCGGGGTATCGGGTGGCGTGATCGACCAGAACCAGAATGAACCGGTGGCCTAAGGAGGTCCGGGGGTCCAGAGGTCCGACAATGTCGATTCCCACCCTCTCAAAGGGGGTACTGACAACTGGAAAGGGCTGGAGGGGAGCCTTGCGCCTGCCTCCGCTTTTGCCGCTAGCCTGACACGTGGGGCAGGACTTGCAGTGGCGTTCCACATCAGCCCGCATGTGGGGCCAGTAGAAGTGGGTCACTAGTCACTGGAAAGTCTTATCTTGGCCCAGATGTCCTGCCAGGGGCACATCGTGAGCCAGGTTAAGGAGGAGTACACGGAAACGTAGGGGTACCACCAGCACGCGGGCTGACCCTAGTTCCGCGGTCTTCTGTTCACTGTACAGTAGGCCGTTTTCCCAGTAAAGGTAATGGGAGCCGGACTGGTCTCCGGCGGCCTGGGCTGCGGCCTGTCGGAGGAGCCCCTCTAGGGCAGGGCAGGAGGTCTGCTTTCGGCAGAACTCCTCTCGGGACGGTCCTCCCTCTTGGCGCCACTGGGCCAACTCGGGGAGATCTGCTAGGGTCGGGACTGATTCGACAGCTGGTCCGAGAGGACCTTCGTCGGGTGCGTTCTCTTCGAGGGAGGGCTGGTCGAGGACCGTAGGGTGCTCGCCGTCCTCGGGTACATCAGGGGCTGGACTGGGGAACTCAGGCTCTTCGTTCTCGGGGTTGGGCATTCTGGCGGTCATGGCCCGGGTGCTCACACAGGCCCAATGGGGCAGTCCTAACATGGCTAAATGGGTCCTTCTCTCTACCTCTTTCCACGGGGAACTCTCTAGGCCATTCCCCAGGAGGCAGTCTACAGGCATGTCCGTGCGAACTGCGACCCGCAGATCGCCCGAGACTCCCTCCCACTCAAACGGGACCTGTGCTATCCTGCAGGAGCGGACAGAGTTATCGGCTGCGATCACCCGACAGGAGGTGTGGGGGATGATCATGGACTCAGGGACTAGCGTGTACCTAACAGATGTGATGATGGCTCCTGTGTCCCGAAGGGCTCCTACGCTGCGCCCATTAACCTTCACTGTCTGGCGGTACTTTTCTGTGTTGTCGGGTAGGTAATCTCCTGGGATCATCTCGCTATTCCCCAGGGAGGCTAAGACCATGGCTGCGGGTTCCCACTCCCCTTGTTCTTCTATCTCTTCCTCTTCTAAGGCTACTGAGGATATCTGTCTAGAGGAGGGCCCAGTGGGAGTGGGTTTCGGGGTCAGGGGACATCGGGGGTCACCGGCATAGTGCCCGGGTTGCTGACACTTGAAGCACATGGAGCTGGGGCGGAGCCCCGGGGGTCCTGCACTCGGGGCGGCTCTCGTCGCGGGAGGAGAGCGCGGGGTCTGGTTTCTGGGGGGACTACGCTGAGGCCCTGACTGGGAATTTTGCTGCTTGCCTCGACCTGCCCCACCTCGCTGGTGGAAAGATCCTTGGTCGTTCCGTGGGGGGTCTCCCCCGGGCGCCTTCTGGACTCGGGTGGCCACCCATCGATCGGCTTCCACAGCCAGTTTCTGTGGGTTGGCGAGCTTGCTGTCCAGGAAATGCTGTCTCAGTTCCACAAAGCAATTTGCGGACAGGTGTTCGTAAGCCACTAGGTCGACTAGGCCCTCGAAGGTGGTCACATTGCTGCCCTTGATCCACCCATCTAGGGCCCGGGTGTAGTAGTTCACATAGTCCACCCAGGTGGTGCCAGGAAGCTTCTTGCACTCCCTAAACCGCTGGCGATACATTTCCGGCGTCAGGCCATAACGGAATAAAAGACCGTCTTTCATGTGTTGGTAGGCGTTCATGTGTGCCGCCGGTAGGTCCAGCAGGGTGCCTCTCCCCTCGCTGAGGAAGCGGCTCCACCGGCCGGCCCCCCAGTCCTTCTCGGGGACCCGGTGGGCGGACATGGCCACCTCGTATGCCTTGAACCATTGTTGGATATCTTCCCTTTGTAGAACTCCTTTACCACATCCTTGGGGATATGCACCTTCGTTTCTTGGGGGACCACCTGCTCCCCAAGGCCCGGTGAACCGGCTGCTTCTTTCCTGGCCTTCAATTCGATTTCCTTGAGGCTGCGCTCGTGCTCGAGCTGAAGTTTCCGTCCTTCATGCTCCCTCTGGAGCTTCTTCTCCTCTAGCTCTCCCTGGAGCCGCAATTGCTCCACCGCCAACTTTTTCTCGGCGAGTTTGAGTTCACCCACTAATTTGAGGCGTGCTAGTTCGAGTTCATGGCTTCGGTCACGTTCTCGCTCAGTCATCTCCTCTGATGACCGCTTTCTACCGGTTGCTGGGCTCCGGGCAGATTGATGGATTCTCTCACCGGTCGGTGTACCGGGTTCGGTCTGTGGCCTCCCTCCCTCGTCTTTGATCGGGGGAAGAGATGCTCCGGACTCTACCCAGGCGGTCAGCGCTTTCTGGAAATCTTCCTTAGTACTTAGTCCGGTACTCGGGATACTCAGTTCTTTGCAGAACTGCTTCAGCTCTTTATGAGTGTAATCTTCCAGGAGGTCCTTGTCGAAGGTTGTCTTTACACCAGCTTCTGTAGTCGTCATCGTCGCTCTTTCCTTGTGCGTTTGCTGCGTGTAGGCTCAGGTAGTGTGTCAGTGGTACGATCTTTAGACGTAGGTTCGTATCGCGTCGCTGCCACCAATGTTGGAAGGCGGTGACCCCAGGGGTCAAGATGATTCTCCTAACCACCCGGGACCTCCTCTCCCGCAATTACTGCCGAGTCTTATCGAGGGGGGAGTCCCCACCGGGGAGGACTGATCGGACACACTGTCGACACACCACACTTATGAGCAGACACCACACCGTGATTCTTTATCAAGAAAGACTTTATCAAGATTAATTAAAGAGCAATACACAGCGATCGAGGGATCACGAAAGTCTCGTAACTGAGGAACGGGGAAGCGGTACAGTCTTAGAGGGCCAGCTGGCACGCCACGTACCCGGCGCACAGTTCTCAATCCTCGAACTGGGGGGTACGGGGCTGGCGATGGGACTTGCTGTCCTAATCACTTCGGGTTCAAGCTATTCGTGAAGGTAGCGTCGATGGTCCAGCCGGACCAGAGAGTTTGTCAAGCCACGACGACGTCAGCAGGGCTTGGGCAGGAGTACTCCGTCATACTCGGAAGTAGATGGGGCCGCGACAGCGTCAGCAGGGCTCCGGTGTTCAAGTCTTGTGCTTCAAGAGGGAGCCGCAACAGCGTCAGCAGGGCCCCGATGGTTCAGTTCCGTAGGTTCTAGGATGAGCCGCAACGTCGTCAGCAGGGCTCGGTGGGTCAGAGTCTGGTCTCCTCGAAGTCAGCCGCGATCAGATCAGCAGGGCTTTCTTGTCCAAGATACAACTGCCGACTAGGTGGAAGGCAGGCTGTCTTATAGTCGTCAAGCTCTTTGATGTCCGGACCCTCATAGGCAGGAGGCCGGAGGTCCGAGGGCCAGGCGCCTGATCGTCTGGGCGTTTAGTTCTTTGATGCTTTGGACCATGCGCCCATGGAATCCCAGACGCCCATCAGGACCTGGAGCCAGCTCACTAGGAGGCCCAAGGTGCAATCGAAACCAGCCCCCAGGGATAGTTCAGAGGTGTGAGGGAAACCAGTTCCTCGGAAGGGGGCCGGAGGTGTGATAGAAGTCTTGGTTTCGGGTACTTGAGGAGTCGTTCACCCCCCGGGTGGATCTGGGCGCGCCGGACGCGCAGACTCAGCGGCCGTCAGGAGCGGCCAGGGCTGCCGAAAGGAAAGAAGGCGGCCGGCCGGCCGGGGTGGCCAAACATGGAGTCTGATGGTCACGTGCACGGGTGCAGGCACGCGGTCTGGGGATCGTCTCAGGTCCAGTGTAGGACGATTATGTACAGCTATGGGTGGACGGAAACCAGTTCCACCCGTAGATCCGGGGCTGCGGAGTTCAGCGAGGACCACGGCACGAGGCCGGGTCCAACACTTTTGTTCTTTCTGTACCTCTTGCTTCTTTCTGCATCCCGTTTGCCTCTTTCTGCACCACTCTTTCTGTACTTCTTTTGTTTTTTATGCAAGTCTCTAGCTTTTTTCTGCATCCTCATGCCTCTGTCTGCACACCTTTTCCCTCGTTTTTTCATCCCTCTTGCCTCTTTCTGCACCCCTCTTGCCTCTTTCTGCACCTCTGTTCCTTTTTTCTATACTTCTTTTGTTTCTTTCTGCATGTCTCTAGCTTCTTTCTTCCCCCCTCGTGCATCTCTCTGCACTAATCGTGCTTCTTTCTGCACCCCTCTTCCCTCTTTCTACACCACACTTTCTTCATTCTGCACCTCTGTTCCTTCTTTCTGTATTTCTTTTGCTTCTTTCTGCAAGTCTCAGGCTTCCTTCTGCACCCCTCATACCTGTTTCTGCATGCCTCTTCCTTCTTTTTGCACCCCTCTTGCCTCTTTCTACACCCTCTTGCCTCTTTCTGCACCTCTGTTCCTTCTTTCTGTACTTCATTTGGTTCTTTCTGCACATCTCTTGATTCTTTCTGCAACCCT
Source organism: Lissotriton vulgaris (assembly GCF_964263255.1). Taxonomy (NCBI): domain Eukaryota; kingdom Metazoa; phylum Chordata; class Amphibia; order Caudata; family Salamandridae; genus Lissotriton; species Lissotriton vulgaris. The sequence goes on from NC_141693.1 coordinate 1,390,351,943, forward strand.
TGTACCTCTTTCTGCACCACTCTTGCCTCTTTCTGCACATCTGTTCCTTCTTACAGCACTTCTTTTGCTTCTTTCTGCACCTCTCTTGCTTCTTTCTGCACCACTCTTGCCACTTTCTCGACCGCTGTTCCCCATTTTTGCATCTCCATTGCTTCTTTCTGCACTTTTCTTTCTCTCCCCTCATTCCTCTCTCTGCACCTCTGTTGCTTCTTTATGCACTTCTCTTCCTTCTTTCTACACCTCTGTTCCTTCTTACTGTACTTCTTTTGTTTCTTTCTGAAAACTCTCTTGCCTTTTTCTGCATGTCTCTTGCTTTTTTCTGTTCACCTCATGCCTCTTTCACACCCTTATTCCCTCTTTCTGAACTCCTCTTGCCTCTTTCTACACTCTGTTCCTTCTTTCTCCATTCCTTTTGTTTCTTTCTGTGCAATTTTTGCTTCTTTCTGTACCCCTTGAACCTCTTTCTTCACCTCTCTTCCCTCTTTTTGTATCCCTCTTGCCTCATTTTACACCTCTGGTGCTTCTTTATGTACTCCTCTTGCTTCTTTCTGCACCTCTATTGCCTCTTTCTGATCCTCTGTTGCTTCTTTCTGCACTTCTTTTATTTCTTTCTGTACCTCTCTTGCTTGTTGCTGCACCCCTCTAGCCTCTTTCCCCACCCCTCTTCCCCTGTTTTCATCTCTGTTGCTTCTTTCTGCACTTCTTTTATTTCTTTCTGTACCTCTCTTGCTTGTTGCTGCACCCCTCTAGCCTCTTTCCCCACCCCTCTTCCCCTGTTTTCATCTCTGTTGCTTCTTTCTGCACTTCAATTGCTAGTTTCTCCGCCCTTCATCCGTCTTTCTGCACCTCTGTTGCTTCCTTCTGAACTTCTGTTGCTGATTTCTGCCCCTCTCTTGCTTCTTTTTGCACTACTTGTGCCTCTTTCTGCACCCATCTGTCATCTATTTGCATCTACTTTGCCTCTTTCTACACCTCTTTTGTTTCTTTCTGCACCCCTCTTCCCACACCCTTCTTGCCTCTTTCTGCTCCTCTGTTCCTTTTTTTGCACTTCTTTTGTTTCTTTCTGCAACTCTCTTGCTTCCTTCTGCATGCCTCTTGCTTCTTTCTGTACCCCTCATGCCTCTTTCACTCCCCTCTTTCCTCTTATCTTGTATATATATATATATATATTTTTTTTTTTTCCAACAAGACGCTCAGTCAGAATGCCAGCGGCCCCGAGGGAGGTGGCGTGCGTTCCGGTCGAGCAAGCCGGAAATAATTTTACACACAACAGCAGTTGCACGCTCTCAGCAGCCGCTACAAAAACACCAAAACAGGGACAGTCCAAGGGTGTTTATTCACAAGCTACATGTTTCGGCTTCTCACAAGCCTTGTTCACACAAGTGAAAGGTAATGTGCACAGTGTTTAAATCGGGTTGAAAACACACAAGTAGAAAGAGGACTGCGGGTGTAATTGATTTCAGATGCCACCAGTTGGTAGTTACTGTCCGTACTACAGTTTCTTTTTGCCCTCAGCAGTTCTCCATACGGAATACTCCATTTCAGGGGTTCTGGATGACTGCTGAGGGCATGGAGAATACTGTTACCAGCAGTGGGTTTTCTAAACAAGGAGGTGGTAATGTTATTATCCTTGATCTCAATTTTGACATCAAGATACTCAGCCATCACCTTGTTGATGTTACTAGTGAGTCTAATGTTCAGATTGTTGTTGTTCAGAGTCTCAATGAAACTTAACGCCTCATCTTTGGTGCCTTTCCAAACCATAAAGAGGTCGTCGATGTACCTCCACCAAGTAACCACCAGTTTAGTCGATTCGGTAAGCGATGGGTCCGTGAAGATGGTCTGCTCCCAATGTCCCATGAACAGATTCGCGGAGCTCCTTCGCCCACTACTAACGCCCTATAACCCCCAACGAAACCTTCGCTCCAAAGGGCAACACTTAGTGCTGGTCCCCTACACGAAATACTGTCGTGTAGGAGGGCGCTCGTTCAGACTGTTAGGGGCTAAGTTATGGAACTCCCTCCCCCTCCATATTCGTAGCATGAACAACCTATTGGCTTTCCGCAAAGCGATTAAAACTCATCTTTTTCCCCCCCTGTAGATGTCCTCCTGCTTCTTTTCCCAGTTTGTTATGTTGGTTCTAGCGCCGGGACGCCCCGTTGCCAGGGCAGCTGTTGCGCTTTACAAAATGTTTAACATAACATAACATAACAAACTTGGGGCAAAACACGAACCCATCGCAGTACCAATCTCCTGTTTAAAGATAGCCCCATCGAAGAGAAAAAAGTTGTTTTGGAGACAGTACTCCATCATCTCGAGGAGCATATTGCTATGCTCCATGAAACGAAGAGCATGTCCCTCAAGAAAGTGTTGACACGCTTCCAGACCCTGTTTGTGATCTATAATAGTGTACAGGGATTGGACATCCATAGTAATGAGTAGATAATTCTCATCCCATGTAAGATTATTCAGTTTGGAAAGAAAGTCTTTTGTGTCTTTGACATAACTCTTGAGTCCTTCAACCTAATCTCTCAAGTAGTGATCCACGTATTTAGAGACATGCTCAGCAACACTACCCCGTGAGGACACAATGGGCCTACCCGGAGGGTGGTCCATGCTTTTGTGGATCTTGGGGAGTAAATAGAGTACAGGTAGGGTGGGGTTGTCATTTTTCAGAAATCTATACTCTTCCCACTCTAAGATACCCTTATCTTTCCAAACAGTTAATTTGTCCCATAGTTCAATAACACTATTATTGTACATTTCAAAAGTAGTGGCGATGTAAAAATTGCCTTCCGAAAGTTGTCTATGGGCTTCAGCAACATATTGTTCCCTGTCCATGATGACAATATTGCCACCCTTGTCTGCAGGGCAGATGACAATGGTGCTGTCTTCAGTCAGAGATTTCAAAGCTTTCCTCTGTTTAAAAGAAAGGTTGTCTTTTTCAGATTTCTGATGCCTATTCTGGTGATGTCTGAAAATATTGAGTTCTTTGTTGACACATTTGTGAAACGTGTCAATCGCATCATGTGGCATAAGAGGAATAAACGTAGATCTTGGTTTAAAGCCGGATGAGGCACTGTAGTCAGTAGAGAAATTAGCTTCCCTCAGAAGTTGGGTATTGCTAGGAGTATCTGCCAAATCTTCCTGACCAGAATTGGATATCATAAAGTCACTGTCACACTCATTATCAAGTTGTATGATATCAATAAGAGCATCCACATCGCCTATCCTGAAGGGATCTTCTGAGTAGGCCAGTGGTTCCTGTGTCTGTTGTTTACCTGACCGGCCTCTCAGTTTATGCAATTTTTTAAGTTTTAATTTACGAACATACTTAAAAACATCAATTCTAGTTTCACTAGAATTGAAGTACATGGAAGGGCAAAAGGAGAGACCCAAACTGAGAATAGTTAATTCAGTTTCAGTAATTGTTCGTTTGGAAAGATTAATGACAGTTTCATTTACCATGTTGTCATCCATTATTGGCCTTTTCTGGAGCGTGTATTGGCTCTTCCCATGTCGCCCCTTGCATTGCCTCTTCTCCCAGCACTGGCGAAGCCTCTTGCCCCTGTTCCTGCGTTTCCACGTCCCCTGGGTCGTCCTCGGCCTCTTGATGGAATTAGTGGTGGAGGTGATGGTGCCGGAGTTGCCTGATTCGTCCGTCTGCTCCGCCGCAGATGACAATACTCGTCTAAAAAATTCGGTTTACGAGCTGGGGTTTTCACTTGAGTGGTGTCTTCAATGGATGCATTAGAGACTTCTGATTCGGTCTCGCTCACTGCAATAGACTCATCTTCCCCCCTTGCTGCACCTTCCACATGTGTAGTTTCAGCAGTATTAGCATAGAGATGATCATATTTACGGCTGAAGGTTAGAATCCTCCCCGTATCGTAGTCTTTGTAATCTCTCTCGAGTTTCCTTTCTTTGCGTGCCTTGATATCCTCTTCATGGCGCTTGAGGCGTTCTTTCATATCTGCGACCAATTGTTTGACATTTTCTTTGTCTGCATGTGTACTGATGTCTTCCATAAGTACAGCGATTTCTTTCAATAAACTCTCATGATCTAGCCACGCATATTTGACTAGAATTTCCAACATTTTCCTGGAACTGTTGACAGAGTTAATGGACCATTCAGCCAACATGTCAGGGTTGGGTGCTTCATAGGTGGGAGTAGTAAAGATACGAAGTCCTCTAGGCACCATTTCTTGATCTATGTAGTCTGTAGGGAGGTTGCCTCCCACCATTTAGATATTTCTCCTTTCCTGAGTTTCTCAAGCTTGTTAATTTTATCCTTAATCGTTTGTGGGGGGTCTTTTTTAACAGTACTTCCCGTAGGGGCTCCTTTCTTGGACCTGGCAAACAGCAAATGTGCTGCTGCCCTTCTCTCATCTTCCTCCTCCATGTGTGAGCTCCCTTGGAGAAGATGACTCCCTGTGGCAAGTGGTGGCAGCCGCCCTTAGTAAATACTAAGTTCCTCCTGCTAATGTATTACTGGAAAGAGTCTGAGGGTAGGAGAAATCGTAGTGGCGAAATGAGAATTCACTGCACGGCGTGTAAATATCAAAGTTCAAAAACCGCCCATGCTAGTAACGGGAGCACTGGAAGAGGGAAAAAGACGCCGTGCCGTTAACCCCTAGAGACGCGGTGCCTGAAAGCGTGAGCCAGCCAACACCCCGCTCCCGGAGGACGGACGCAGGACCCACAGCCCACAACCCAGCACTCACTGTATACAATCGCCTTCTCCTCGCCGTGAGGTACAACACAGTCCAGTGTAAAGTATAGCCGGGCCAGGTGCAAACTCTCGTAATATTTCCAACAAGACGCTCAGTCAGAATGCCGGAGGCCCCGAGGGAGGTGGCGTGCATTCCGGTTGAGCAAGCCGGAAATAATTTTACACACAACAGCAGTTGCACGCTCTCAGCAGCCGCCACAAATACACCAAAACAGGAACAGTCCAAGGGTGTTTATTCACAAGCTACCTGTTTCGGCTTCTCACAAGCCTTGTTCACGCAAGTGAAAGGTAATGTGCACAGTGTTTAAATCATGTTGAAAACACACAAGTAGAAAGAGGACTGCAGGTGTAATTGATGGCAGACATGTTAGGTAAATGAAATACAGACGTAACCAAACACATTGAGCACATGAAAATCTTGTGACAACCAAATTAGATGTATGTTGGAACCCAACTACAATGATTTCAATAGCAATAAGCAGATATGGTGAAACCAGTTCGGGAAACATAAGTCAAAATACTGGGTAAAAACAAAGCAGCGTAAAATAAACGCCTTAGTAAGCGCAAATAGCAGAAACGATGCACAAAAATGAATGTATGCAATCATACCCAAAACCGGCAAAATGAGCCGCGAATGCACTAAGTAAACCCCGGGATAATCTGACCCGGGAATACTTGCATGTGCTGTCTCATTAAAGAAACAGTACAAAATGCAACACTCGGAACCCAAAACATAGGCTCGAAGGTGGCATGGTAAGAAATAATACAGGCTAATGGTAAAACAGAAAATTACAATACTTGTAATAGTAGAACAGGTCACAGTCAATGTGTACATCATGTCCATAACCCGCGAAGAGTCCATGAAGTGTTCAGTGTTTTGGTGTTTTTGTGGCGGCTGCTGAGAGCGCGCAACTGCTGTTGTGTGTAAATATATATATATATGTATATATATATATATACCCAAGATGTCTCTTCCAGCAGAAAGAAACAGGCAGCACACGGGGCTCGTGGAACATAAACCTTTTATTTTCTGTTCAGACCATGGGCATGACGCGTTTCGGGGGTTTTTCCTTTATCAAATGCCCCCCTGGTCGACTTGTGTCTCTGTTGCCTGCAATTCAAAGTTAAATTCAAATGTCCGTCCCACCTTCTGAAGTAGTGTGGGTTGCCTGACAAACACGGCATTGGAGTCGCCTCTGCCTTTGGTAGTAAACTGCATTTCCCAGCATGCAGCAGTGTATGCATGCCGGCGGTGATACCAATTACCGGCTCGATTTTCTTGGTGGGTCAACAGCCGGTGTGCCATGTCATCCGGCGGGAGCTTAGGCAATTGTTCTGGGCTCAGGTGATGATTTTCCACATGCCTCTCCCCCTTCCTCGCACTTCAGACTGTCTTGGAAAAGGAAACGCCAATGAAGTAGGGGCGTAGCTCCATACAGGTATGGACTGTATTTACAGCATTGTCCATTACAGGCTTGATGCGGGGTAGTCAGAGGGTCTCCCATGTCGCGACCCCCATTAGACACTTGCGGGGGGTGCACACCTTGCGTGCGGTTGAGCACGAGTGCTAAACACTGGCGACACGCTGAATTTACCCAAGATGTCTCTTCCAGCAGAAAGAAACAGGCAGCACACGGGGCTCGTGGAACATCAACCTTTTATTTTCTGTTCAGACCATGGGCATGACGCGTTTCGGGGGTTTTTCCTTTATCAAATGCCCCCCCTGGTCGACTTGTGTCTCTGTTGCCTGCAGTTCAAAGTTAAATTCAAATGCCCGTCCCACCTTCTGAAGTAGTGTGGGTTGCCTGACAAACACGGCATTGGAGTCGCCTCTGCCTTTGGTAGTAAACTGCATTTCCCAGCATGCAGCAGTGTATGCATGCCGGCGGTGATACCAATTACCGGCTCGATTTTCTTGGTGGGTCAACAGCCGGTGTGCCATGTCGTCCGGCGGGAGCTTAGGCAATTGTTCTGGGCTCAGGTGATGATTTTCCACATGCCTCTCCCCCTTCCTCGCACTTCAGACTGTCCTGGAAAAGGAAACGCCAATGAAGTAGGGGCGTAGCTCCATACAGGTATGGACTGTATTTACAGCATTGTCCATTACAGGCTTGATGCGGGGTAGTCAGAGGGTCTCCCATGTCGCGACCCCCATTAGACACTTGCGGGGGGTGCACACCTTGCGTGCGGTTGAGCACGAGTGCTAAACACTGGCGACACGCTGAATTTACCCAAGATGTCTCTTCCAGCAGAAAGAAACAGGCAGCACACGGGGCTCGTGGAACATCAACCTTTTATTTTCTGTTCAGACCATGGGCATGACGCGTTTCGGGGGTTTTTCCTTTATCAAATGCCCCCCTGGTCGACTTGTGTCTCTGTTGCCTGCAGTTCAAAGTTAAATTCAAATGTCCGTCCCACCTTCTGAAGTAGTGTGGGTTGCCTGACAAACACAGCATGGAGTCGCCTCTGCCTTTGGTAGTAAACTGCATTTCCCAGCATGCAGCAGTGTATGCATGCCGGCGGTGATACCAATTACCGGCTCGATTTTCTTGGTGGGTCAACAGCCGGTGTGCCATGTCGTCCGGCGGGAGCTTAGGCAATTGTTCTGGGCTCAGGTGATGATTTTCCACATGCCTCTCCCCCTTCCTCGCACTTCAGACTGTCCTGGAAAAGGAAATGCCAATAAAGTAGGGGCGTAGCTCCATACAGGTATGGACTGTATTTACACCATTGTCCATTACAGGCTTGATGCGGGGTAGTCAGAGGGTCTCCAATGTCACGACCCCCATTAGACACTTGCGGGGGGTGCACACCTTGCGTGCTGTTGAGCACGAGTGCTAAACACTGGCGACACGCTGAATTTACCCAAGATGTCTCTTCCAGCAGAAAGAAACAGGCAGCACACGGGGCTCGTGGAACATCAACCTTTTATTTTCTGTTCAGACCATGGGCATGTCGCGTTTCGGGGGGTTTTCCTTTATCAAATGCCCCCCTGGTCGACTTGTGTCTCTGTTGCCAGCAGTTCAAAGTTAAATTCAAATGTCCGTCCCACCTTCTGAAGTAGTGTGGGTTGCCTGACAAACACGGCATGGAGTCGCCTCTGCCTTTGGTAGTAAACTGCATTTCCCAGCATGCAGCAGTGTATGCATGCCGGCGGTGATACCAATTACCGGCTCGATTTTCTTGGTGGGTCAACAGCCGGTGTGCCATGTCGTCCGGCGGGAGCTTAGGCAATTGTTCTGGGCTCAGGTGATGATTTTCCACATGCCTCTCCCCCTTCCTCGCACTTCAGACTGTCCTGGAAAAGGAAATGCCAATAAAGTAGGGGCGTAGCTCCATACAGGTATGGACTGTATTTACACCATTGTCCATTACAGGCTTGATGCGGGGTAGTCAGAGGGTCTCCAATGTCACGACCCCCATTAGACACTTGCGGGGGGTGCACACCTTGCGTGCGGTTGAGCACGAGTGCTAAACACTGGCGACACGCTGAATTTACCCAAGATGTCTCTTCCAGCAGAAAGAAACAGGCAGCACACGGGGCTCGTGGAACATCAACCTTTTATTTTCTGTTCAGACCATGGGCATGACGCGTTTCGGGGGTTTTTCCTTTATCAAATGCCCCCCTGGTCGACTTGTGTCTCTGTTGTCTGCAGTTCAAAGTTAAATTCAAATGTACGTCCCACCTTCTGAAGTAGTGTGGGTTGCCTGACAAACACGGCATGGAGTCGCCTCTGCCTTTGGTAGTAAACTGCATTTCCCAGCATGCAGCAGTGTATGCATGCCGGCGTGATACCAATTACCGGCTCGATTTTCTTGGTGGGTCAACAGCCGGTGTGCCATGTCGTCCGTCGGGAGCTGTGGCAATTGTTCTGGGTTCAGGTAATGATTTTCCACATGCCTCTCCCCCTTCCTCGCACTTAAGACTGTCCTGGAAAAGGAAACGCCAATGAAGTAGGGGCGTAGCTCCATACAGGTATGGACTGTATTTACAGCATTGTCCATTACAGGCTTGATGCGGGGTAGTCAGAGGGTCTCCCATGTCGCGACCCCCATTAGACACTTGCGGGGGTTGCACACCTTGCGTGCGGTTGAGCACGAGTGCTAAACACTGGCGACACGCTGAATTTACCCAAGATGTCTCTTCCAGCAGAAAGAAACAGGCAGCACACGGGGCTCATGGAACATCAACCTTTTATTTTCTGTTCAGACCATGGGCATGACGCGTTTCGGGGTTTTTTCCTTTATCAAATGCCCCCCTGGTCGACTTGTGTTTCTGTTGCCTGCAGTTCAAAGTTAAATTCAAATGTCCGTCCCACCTTCTGAAGTAGTGTGCGTTGCCTGACAAACACGGCATGGAGTCGCCTCTGCCTTTGGTAGTAAACTGCAATTCCCAGCATGCAGCAGTGTATGCATGCCGGCGGCGATACCAATTACCGGCTCGATTTTCTTGGTGGGTCAACAGCCGGTGTGCCATGTTGTCCGGCGGGAGCTGTGGCAATTGTTCTGGGCTCAGGTGATGATTTTCCACATGCCTCTCCCCCTTCCTCGCACTTCAGACTGTCCTAAAAAAGGAAACGCCAATGAAGTAGGGGCGTAGCTCCATACAGGTATGGACTGTATTTACAGCATTGTCCATTACAGGCTTGATGCGGGGTAGTCAGAGGGTCTCCCATGTCGCGACCCCCATTAGACACTTGAGGGAGGGGGACACCCTGCGTGCGGTTGAGCACGAGTGCTAAACACTGGCGACACGCTGAATTTACACAAGATGTCTCTTCCAACAGAAAGAAACAGGCAGCACACGGGGCTTGTGGAACATCAACCTTTTATTTTCGGTTCAGACCATGGGCATGACGCGTTTCAGGGGTTTGTCCTTTATCAAATGCCCCCCTGGTCGACTTGTGTCTCTGTTGCCTGCAGTTCAAATTTAAATTCAAATGTCCGTCCCACCTTCTGAAGTAGTGTGGGTTGCCTGACAAACACGGCATGGAGTCGCCTCTGCCTTTGGTAGTAAACTGCATTTCCCAGCATGCAGCAGTGTATGCATGCCGGCGGCAATACCAATTACCGGCTCGATTTTCTTGGTGGGTCAACAGCCGGTGTGCCATGTCGTCCGGCGGGAGCTGTGGCAATTGTTCTGGGCTCAGGTGATGATTTTCCACATGCCTCTCCCCCTTCCTCGCACTTCAGACTGTCCTGGAAAGGGAAACGCCAATGAAGTAGGGGCGTAGCTCCATACAGGTATGGACTGTATTTACAGCATTGTCCATTACAGGCTTGATGCGGGGTAGTCAGAGGGTCTCCCATGTCAGGACCCCCATTAGACACTTGCGGGGGGTGCACACCTTGCGTGCGGTTGAGCATGAATGCTAAACACTGGCGACATGCTGAATTTACCCAAGATGTCTCTTCCAGCAGAAAGAAACAGGCAGCACACGGGGCTCGTGGAACATCAACCTTTTATTTTCTGTTCAGACCATGGGCATGACGCGTTTCGGGGGTTTTTCCTTTATCAAATGCCCCCCTGGTCGACTTGTGTCTCTGTTGCCTGCAGTTCAAAGTTAAATTCAAATGTCCGTCCCACCTTCTGAAGTAGTGTGGGTTGCCTGACAAACACGGCATGGAGTCGCCTCTGCCTTTGGTAGTAAACTGCATTTCCCAGCATGCAGCAGTGTATGCATGCCGGCGGTGATACCAATTACCGGCTCGATTTTCTTGGTGGGTCAACAGCCGGGGTGACATGTCGTCCGGCGGGAGCTGTGGCAATTGTTCTGGGCTCAGGTGATGATTTTCCACATGCCTCTCCCCCTTCGTCGCACTTCAGACTGTCCTGGAAAAGGAAACGCCAATGAAGTAGGGGCGTAGCTCCATACAGGTATGGACTGTATTTACAGCATTGTCCATTACAGGCTTGATGCGGGGTAGTCAGAGGGTCTCCCATGTCGCGACCCCCATTAGACACTTGCGGGGGTGCACACCTTGCGTGCGGTTGAACACGAGTGCTAAACACTGGCGACACGCTGAATTTACCCAAGATGTCTCTTCCAGCAGAAAGAAACAGGCAGCACACGGGGCTCGTGGAACATCAACCTCTTATTTTCTGTTCAGACCATGGGCATGACACGTTTCGGGGGGTTTTCCTTTATCAAATGCCCCCCTGGTCGACTTGTGTCTCTGTTGCCTGCAGTTCAAAGTTAAATTCAAATGTCTGTCCCACCTTCTGAAGTAGTGTGGGTTGCCTGACAAACACGGCATGGAGTCGCCTCTGCCTTTGGTAGTAAACTGCATTTCCCAGCATGCAGCAGTGTATGCATGCCGGCGGCGATACCAATTACCGGCTCGATTTTCTTTGTGGGTCAACAGCCGGTGTGCCATGTTGTCCGGCGGGAGCTGTGGCAATTGTTCTGGGCTCAGGTGATGATTTTCCACATGCCTCTCCCCCTTCCTCGCACGTCAGACTGTCCTGGTAAAGGAAACGCCAATGAAGTAGGGGCGTAGCTCCATACAGGTATGGACTGTATTTACAGCATTGTCCACTACAGGCTTGATGCGGGGTAATCAGAGGGTCTCCCATGTCGCGACCCCCATTAGACACTTGCGGGGGGTGCACACCTTGCGTGCGGTTGAGCACGAGTGCTAAACACTGGCGACACGCTGAATTTACCCAAGATGTCTCTTCCAGCAGAAAGAAACAGGCAGCACACGGGGCTCGTGGAACATCAACCTTTTATTTTCTGTTCAGACCATGGGCATGACGCGTTTCGGGGGGGTTTCCTTTATCAAAAGCCCCCCTGGTCGACTTGTGTCTCTGTTGCCTGCAGTTCAAAGTTAAATTCAAATGTCCGTCCCACCTTCTGAAGTAGTGTGGGTTGCCTGACAAACACGGCATGGAGTCGCCTCTGCCTTTGGTAGTAAACTGCATTTCCCAGCATGCAGCAGTGTATGCATGCCGGCGGCAATACCAATTACCGGCTCGATTTTCTTGGTGGGTCAACAGCCGGTGTGCCATGTCGTCCGGCAGGAGCTGTGGCAATTGTTCTGGGCTCAGGTGATGATTTTCCACATGCCTCTCCCCCTTCCTCGCACTTCAGACTGTCCTGGAAAAGGAAACGCCAATGAAGTAGGGGCGTAGCTCCATACAGGTATGGACTGTATTTACAGCATTGTCCATTACAGGCTTGATGCGGGGTAGTCAGAGGGTCTCCCATGTCGGGACCCCCATTAGACACTTGCGGGGGGTGCACACCTTGCGTGCGGTTGAGCATGAGTGCTAAACACTGGCGACATGCTGAATTTACCCAAGATGTCTCTTCCAGCAGAAAGAAACAGGCAGCACACGGGGCTCGTGGAACATCAACCTTTTATTTTCTGTTCAGACCATGGGCATGACGCGTTTCGGGGGTTTTTCCTTTATCAAATGCCCCCCTGGTCGACTTGTGTCTCTGTTGCCTGCAGTTCAAAGTTAAATTCAAATGTCCGTCCCACCTTCTGAAGTAGTGTGGGTTGCCTGACAAACACGGCATGGAGTCGCCTCTGCCTTTGGTAGTAAACTGCATTTCCCAGCATGCAGCAGTGTATGCATGCCGGCGGCGATACCAATTACCGGCTCGATTTTCTTGGTGGGTCAACAGCCGGGGTGACATGTCGTCCGGCGGGAGCTGTGGCAATTGTTCTGGGCTCAGGTGATGATTTTCCACATGCCTCTCCCCCTTCCTTGCACTTCAGACTGTCCTGGAAAAGGAAACGCCAATGAAGTAGGGGCGTAGCTCCATACAGGTATGGACTGTATTTACAGCATTGTCCATTACAGGCTTGATGCGGGGTAGTCAGAGGGTCTCCCATGTCGCGACCCCCATTAGACACTTGCGGGGGTGCACACCTTGTGTGCGGTTGAGCACGAGTGCTAAACACTGGCGACACGCTGAATTTACCCAAGATGTCTCTTCCAGCAGAAAGAAACAGGCAGCACACGGGGCTCGTGGAACATCAACCTCTTATTTTCTGTTCAGACCATGGGCATGACGCGTTTCGGGGGGTTTTCCTTTATCAAATGCCCCCCTGGTCGACTTGTGTCTCTGTTGCCTGCAGTTCAAAGTTAAATTCAAATGTCTGTCCCACCTTCTGAAGTAGTGTGGGTTGCCTGACAAACACGGCATGGAGTCGCCTCTGCCTTTGGTAGTAAACTGCATTTCCCAGCATGCAGCAGTGTATGCATGCCGGCGGCGATACCAATTACCGGCTCGATTTTCTTTGTGGGTCAACAGCCGGTGTGCCATGTTGTCCGGCGGGAGCTGTGGCAATTGTTCTGGGCTCAGGTGATGATTTTCCACATGCCTCTCCCCCTTCCTCGCACGTCAGACTGTCCTGGTAAAGGAAACGCCAATGAAGTAGGGGCGTAGCTCCATACAGGTATGGACTGTATTTACAGCATTGTCCATTACAGGCTTGATGCGGGGTAATCAGAGGGTCTCCCATGTCGCGACCCCCATTAGAAACTTGCGGGGGGTGCACATCTTGCGTGCGGTTGAGCACAAGTGCTAAACACTGGCGACACGCTGAATTTACTCGAGATGTCTCTTCCAGCAGAAAGAAACAGGCAGCACACGGGGCTCGTGGAACATCAACCTTTTATTTTCTGTTCAGACCATGGGCATGACGCGTTTCGGGGGTTTTTCCTTTATCAAAAGCCCCCCTGGTCGACTTGTGTCTCTGTTGCCTGCAGTTCAAAGTTAAATTCAAATGTCCGTCCCACCTTCTGAAGTAGTGTGGGTTGCCTGACAAACACGGCATGGAGTTGCCTCTGCCTTTGGTAGTAAACTGCATTTCCCAGCATGCAGCAGTGTATGCATGCCGGCGGCGATACCAATTACCGGCTCGATTTTCTTGGTGGGTCAACAGCCGGTGTGCCCTGTCGTCCGGCGGGAGCTGGGGCAATTGTTCTGGGCTCAGGTGATGATTTTCCACATGCCTCTCCCCCTTCCTCGCACTTCAGACTGTCCTGGAAAAGGAAACGCCAATGAAGTAGGGGCGTAGCTCCATACAGGTATGGACTGTATTTACAGCATTGTCCATTACAGGCTTGATGCGGGGTAGTCAGAGGGTCTCCCATGTCGCGACCCCCATTAGACACTTGTGGGGGGTGCACACCCTGTGTGCGGTTGAGCACGAGCGCTAAACACTGGCGACACGCTGAATTTACCCAAGATGTCTCTTCCAACAGAAAGAAACAGGCAGCACACGGGGCTTGTGGAACATCAACCTTTTATTTTCGGGTCAGACCATGGGCATGGCGCGTTTCAGGGGTTTGTCCTTTATCAAATACCCCCTGGTCGATTTGTGTCTCTGTTGCCTGCAGTTCAAAGTTAAATTCAAATGTCCGTCCCACCTTCTGAAGTAGTGTGGGTTGCCTGACAAACACGGCATGGAGTCGCCTCTGCCTTTGGTAGTAAACTGCATTTCCCAGCATGCAGCAGTGTATGCATGCCGGCGGCAATACCAATTACCGGCTTGATTTTCTTGGTGGGTCAACAGCCGGTGTGCCATGTCGTCCAGCGGGAGCTGTGGCAATTGTTCTGGGCTCAGGTGATGATCTTCCACATGCCTCTCCCCCTTCCTCGCACTTCAGACTGTCCTGGAAAAGGAAACGCCAATGAAGTAGGGGCGTAGCTCCATACAGGTAAGGACTGTATTTACAGCATTGTCCATTACAGGCTTGATGCGGGGTAGTCAGAGGGTCTCCCATGTCGGGACCCCCATTAGACACTTGTGGGGGGTGCACACCTTGCGTGCGGTTGAGCATGAGTGCTAAACACTGGCGACATGCTGAATTTACCCAAGATGTCTCTTCCAGCAGAAAGAAACAGGCAGCACACGGGGCTCGTGGAACATCAACCTTTTATTTTCTGTTCAGACCATGGGCATGACGCGTTTCGGGGGTTTTTCCTTTATCAAATGCCCCACTGGTCGACTTGTGTCTCTGTTGCCTGCAGTTCAAAGTTAAATTCAAATGTCCGTCCCACCTTCTGAAGTAGTGTGGGTTGCCTGACAAACACGGCATGGAGTCGCCTCTGCCTTTGGTAGTAAACTGCATTTCCCAGCATGCAGCAGTGTATGCATTCCGGCGGCGATACCAATTACCGGCTCGATTTTCTTGGTGGGTCAACAGCCGGTGTGCCATGTCGTCCGGCGGGAGCTATGGCAATTGTTCTGGGCTCAGGTGATGATTTTCCACATGCCTCTCCCCCTTCCTCACACTTCAGACTGTCCTGGAAAAGGAAACGCCAATGAAGTAGGGGCGTAGCTCCATACAGGTATGGACTGTATTTACAGCATTGTCCATTACAGGCTTGATGCGGGGTAGTCAGAGGGTCTCCCATGTCACGACCCCCATTAGACACTTGCGGAGGGTGCACACCTTGCGTGCGGTTGAGCACGAGTGCTAAACACTGGCGACACGCTGAATTTACCCAAGATGTCTCTTCCAGCAGAAAGAAACAGGCAGCACACGGGGGTCGTGGAACATCAACCTCTTATTTTCTGTTCAGACCATGGGCATGACACGTTTTGGGGGGTTTTCCTTTATCAAATGCCCCCCTGGTCGACTTGTGTCTCTGTTGCCTGCAGTTCAAAGTTAAATTCAAATGTCTGTCCCACCTTCTGAAGGAGTGTGGGTTGCCTGAGAAACACGGCATGGAGTCGCCTCTGCCTTTGGTAGTAAACTGCATTTCCCAGCATGCAGCAGTGTATGCATGCCGGCGGCGATACCAATTACCGGCTCGATTTTCTTGGTGGGTCAACAGCCGGTGTGCCCTGTTGTCCGGCGGGAGCTGTGGCAGTTGTTCTGGGCTCAGGTGATGATTTTCCACATGCCTCTCCCCCTTCCTCGCACTTCAGACTGTCCTGGTAAAGGAAACGCCAATGAAGTAGCGGCGTAGCTCCATACAGGTATTGACTGTATTTACAGCATTGTCCATTACAGGCTTGATGCGGGGTAATCAGGGGGTCTCCCATGTCGCGACCCCCATTAGACACTTGCGGGGGGTGCACACCTTGCGTGCGGTTGAGCACGAGTGCTAAACACTGGCGACACGCTGAATTTACCCAAGATGTCTCTTCCAGCAGAAAGAAACAGGCAGCACACGGGGCTCGTGGAACATCAACCTTTTATTTTCTGTTCAGACCATGGGCATGACGCGTTTCGGGGGTTTTTCCTTTATCAAAAGCCCCCCTGGTCGACTTGTGTCTCTGTTGCCTGCAGTTCAAAGTTAAATTCAAATGTCCGTCCCACCTTCTGAAGTAGTGTGGGTTGCCTGACAAACACGGCATGGAGTCGCCTCTGCCTTTGGTAGTAAACTGCATTTCCCAGCATGCAGCAGTGTATGCATGCCGGCGGCGATACCAATTACCGGCTCGATTTTCTTGGTGGGTCAACAGCCGGTGTGCCCTGTCGTCCGGCGGGAGCTGTGGCAATTGTTCTGGGCTCAGGTGATGATTTTCCACATGCCTCTCCCCCTTCCTCGCACTTCAGACTGTCCTGGAAAAGGAAACACCAATGAAGTAGGAGCGTAGCTCCATACAGGTATGGACTGTATTTACAGCATTGTCCATTACAGGCTTGATGCGGGGTAGTCAGAGGGTCTCCCATGTCGCGACCCCCCATTAGACACTTGCGGGGGGTGCACACCTTGCGTGCGGTTGAGCACGAGTGCTAAACACTGGCGACACGCTGAATTTACCCAAGATGTCTCTTCCAGCAGAAAGAAACAGGCAGCACACGGGGCTCGTGGAACATCAACCTTTTATTTTCTGTTCAGACCATGGGCATGACGCGTTGTGGGGGTTTTTCCTTTATCAAATGCCCCCCTGGTCGACTTGTGTCTCTGTTGCCTGCAGTTCAAAGTTAAATTCAAATGTCCGTCCCACCTTCTGAATCAGTGATGTCATTTCAGATGTCATCAGTGATGTCATCAGTGATGTCACTGACCTTGTCATGAATGATGTAATATGTGACATCATCAGCAGTGGATTGCGGGTGCGCGATATATAGTTAGTGCAACTAACTATATATGGGAATTTCAATGGTTTTGTGCGAGTAAAATAAGGTTTTGTAAATGCTAATCCCTAACTATATATGGTCTATAACCTATGGTTTTTCAGTGAATATATATATATATATATATATATATATATATATTACCTACTGGCGGTCGCCAGTAGGTAGTTATAGTTAGGACCTAGCTACCATAGGAAATCCGCAACATTCTATTAGGAATAACTTTGGCGCCGGTTGAGGAATTTACGAGTAATTTTCCAAAATTTAGGCCAGCTCCACTCCGCTCCTTCCCTGAAAGTTTCGGGGGGATTCGTGAAGTGGGGGCTGAGAAAAAAGGGGTCCCAAAACGTATTTTCCCCATGTTAATTTCCAAAGGACGAATTGACAAGGCTACAGCCTGAACCGCTGAACGGAATTACGGCAAACTTTGCAAAATTGTAGGGACTAGTACGCAGATGTGCCTTTCCTATATTTGGTTAAATTTGCTCCAGTGTTTTTTTTTTTAATTAATTTCAAAAACACATATATATCTATAGGCGCCCTCCGAGCGCTTACCGGTACGCGTACCGGGGAGCGCACCCGGCGCGCTACGGGAGTGCGCGAGCGGAACGCTGATTGGCTGTTGACATTCTTAACAGTCCGGAGAGTCCGCCATCTTGTATCTCGGTAGAATCGAGTCACAAGAGGTGAAAATAAAAAGGGGGAAATGATTAAAAGGGGGCAGGGTACATACCCCCGACGCCCTAGGATTTCTGAGGGGGTCCTAGAAGGACCCTGAAGGGCAATTTTCACGGGATATGCGCTCTGTGCGTTCCCATGTACACTCACCGGTACGCATACCCAGAGCCTACCACAGGGTAAAACAGTGAAAGAAAATAGTGTAAAATAAGAATTTGGATTGCTTAGAGGTAGGGTAGCTCTAAAAAGAGCTGTTGTGTTATATGGGTGATTTAAGTACCTACAAGTAGGTACCGATGCAGAGTCTAAAATTCAAAGAAAGACTCTGTTCCCCTCATCTGAGAAATGCAAACCGTCTCCTCTGTAGATGTCTTGCATGTTGTAATGCAAGGTGTTGTGGTATATGGAACTCATACCATAGTCTCTCAGGAAAGCAGAAACAGATCCTTTTTGGACCCCCTGAGAAGGTCTAGGGGGTGAGGGGCACAATATCCTGCCCCCTTTTCATGTTCTGAACTATTATATTTCACTCTCTTCTGTAACTACACAAAATGGCGGTGATAGGGTGCATCACAGACAGACAGTGAGTGAATGGAGGCAGGAGATGAAGAAGAGATGTCAAATACACATTGGAGAAAATATAGTGGTTGATGGGAAGTAAATATGAGTAATCTTACTATGTAACATAAAAATGTAGCACTCTATACTATAAGTTTTACATTATAATACAATCACTTCGCTACTATCTCATAAATTAGAAAAAAAAATGAATATTATGTCAACTAATTTTTAATTTGTAAATATTAATTTATTGTTCAGAATTTTCATAATTTAATAGAACTTGCAGCATGTCCTCATCTGGAATTTCCTTTTCAATCAAATCATCAGGAATCTCCTCATGAAATGTCTGCAATGATGATTGTTGGAATTCAATTGTATCCAAACATTTGATAAATTCTTCGTCAAGAGATTCATCCAAAAAATAATTTATGTCATCTCCTCCTTGTGATAAAATGGTGCTGTCAATATCCGTGACATTTTGAATTTCAATAAACGTAGTTGAAATTTCAATAGAAATTTCCTTTGTCTCCCCATTCTGATCCAAATTTCTGAATTTCTGATTTCAAATTTCTGGATGTAAATTGCAGAAAAAAGTAATCACTTTCATTTATCGTTTTTAGTAATACATAATATAAAAGTAGCTTAATCAAGTATTTAGTTCTTTAAAATTAATTGGGAGTGTATAGTATCAGGCAGGAACTAGAAATATAAAGCACTGCTTGTGATGAAGCCTATCTTAATCCATAATTATAACAGAATGACTGTAAATAGCTAACAGAAAACATTTTCCAAAATATCTTAAAGTGTACAACATAGTTCCCCTTACAAATTAACAACTCACCTTAGTAGGAGAAGAGTTAGTACTGTGTAATTCAAACTCCAGAAATTGAGCACCCAAAATTCCTCTCAAAAGTACCTCAGACAAGAGTATCACAAAATGGCCGTGTTTTCCTCTCATTTAAGATATATACATAGCCAATCATACTTCATCACACAGAAATTCAAAACGAAAGTAACATTTTGATTGGTTCTAAATTTTAATACTTTCAAATGTGTTTTCCCCATGCAATTTTCCAAAGGACATTTAGACATGGCTACAGCCCGAATGGCTGAATGGAATTACATCAAATTTGGGAAAATTGTAGGCACTGGTACGTAGTAGGGACTTTTCCATATTTGCTTAAAATTGCTCCAGTGGTTTTTATGAAAAGCAACTTCAAAAACACATATAGATCTATAGGCGCGCTCCGAGCGCTCACCGGTACGCGTACCGGGGAGTGCACCTGGTGTGCCACGGAAGTGCGCAAGCGGAAAGCTGATTGCGCTCGGGTGCCTGACAACATTATAAACAGTCCGGAGAGTCCGCCATCTTGTGTCTCGGTAAAATCGAGACACAAGAGGTGAAAAAAAGGGGGAAATGATTAAAAGGGGGCAGGGTACACACCCCCTGAACCCCTAGGTTTTCTGAGGGGGGCCTAGAAGGACCCTTAAGGGCAAAAAAATATTTTTTTTGTTGCAATTTTTGCGGGGTAAGCGCTGGGTGCGTTCCTATGCACGCTCACCAGTACGCGCACCCTGAGCGCACCACGGGGAAAAACTGTGTAAAAAATTAGAGTAAAAAAATAATTTAGAGTGCTTAGAAGTAGGGTAGCTCTGTAAAAGAGCTGTTGTGTTATGTGGGTGTTTTTTGCACCTACAAGTAGGTACCTATGCAGAGTCTCAAATTCAAGAGGAAGACTCTATTCCCCTCATCAGTAAAATGTACACCATCTCTCTTATAGATGCCTTGCATGTTGTAACGCAAGTTGTTGTGGTAAATGGAACACATACCATAGTCTGTGAGGAAAGCAGAAACAGATTTATTCACATGTTTCCTTGCTTTCTCAATCTGTGGACAAAATTGGTTGGACCAGTTCCATTTTTGCCTTTGGCATATATTAGAAAATACCAAGGCAGTTTTGGGAAAAAGTGACATCAATTGCCCAAAGATGTTCTTTAAAAGCATTTCCAGACTTAACCCAGTCAAAGTGCCCAGCTCATTGCCACCACAGTGCACAATTATGAGGTCAGGGTGTGGTAAATGCATAAAGGATTTTATCAATGGTATCAATTGGTGACTTCTTAATCCTCTCTGTCCAATCCACGCTTGGTAAATCAAGGTTGTAAATACCTCTGTTACTTGCAAATTGTTCACTCCAGTAGACAAAGCTATGACCCACAAACCAGACGTTTTGCATCTTGAAGGTAGATGTGCTTGTATTCAGATGAGTTGTGGAAATGAAATGGCAGTTTGAAAGTAGGAATTATGAAAAAAAAGTGGTTGAGATTCAGTGCACTTGAAAAACAAGAAATGATTGGTGCTTTCTTAAAATTCACCACTGAAAATTAGAGTGCATGCTTTTTTTTTTAAAGAAGTAATTTTAATGGTTGAGAAAAGGTCATTTAAAGAAACATTGAATATGATTAGCTAGTACATTGAGAGGTCAAACACCCTTGCTGGATTCTTTTGCAACATAGTATGATGAACTTTTCAACTGTGTGCTGGGTTAGGTGGGAGTTACCATGGTAACAGGGTGAATGAGCACTGGGGGGATGGGTGAATATTATGTGAATTTCAAAGTGTTGAAATGTACAACCAATTACAATGTGCAGTTTGGTTTTGAATTTGTGTGGGAAGAAGTTTCATTGGTTATGTACAAGAATATGGATCTGAAATGAGAGGTAATCTGTGCCATTATTCTGAGGCTGTAGTGACAGAAGCATTATTCAGAGATTCTGCTTAAGAAAATCTGCTGTGTGTGACTGACACTGTTCTACATCTTCCAAAGCATTATTAAAGGCGAGTAATGATTCTTTTAATAAAGATAGACTGCTGTATGTACTATGGGGAAGATTCCTGCATTGTGTGTCATGTTTTTTTGTAATGCTGTTAAAAAATTTAATGGGGCATATTTGAAATGTATTTTGGCAATGAGTTAGGTTTCTGCCTTGTTTTGTAGTGGTCATTTAAATGGGCTGTGCTTTGTGTTAAAAATGATTTACTATGGAATATGTTTTCTGGTAAAATGTTTGGCTTTTAAAATTTTGTCAAGGATTACAGTGAGTGTGTGTGTGAAATAAGGAACTATGTTTTCCATTTTTCAATAATGTCACGTGTGTCTGCTGTCAGTTTGCCTCTCTTAGCTTAAAAGGTAGTCTGTGCCTGTGTTTCATGTCACTTTGCACGTGCATAATCTCTCTTTTTCTGTGTGTCATTTCTCTCTTTGTGTGTGAGTCATGACATGTGTCTCATGTGGCTAAGATTACACTGTGAGTGAAGCTCCATTTTAAACGGATCTGGGTGAATTATTTGCTTAGTTGATGTGTGTAAAAATATGGAACTACATGTTTCCTTAAAGTCAGTTAGGCTTTAGCATATGTACTAGTAGGGAATCTTAGGCAGCATGTCTGTTAGGCCTCTTACTTCACAAATAGGCTCTAAGCTGTGCAATCAAGATCCAGGGTGTGCCGTTGAAATGAAAAAGGAATGTTATGTCTTGCTTATATATATGTGCTCTGTTTTTTGCCAGTAGAGACATTGAAATAGTATGAGCAGAGACACACATATTGCATTCAGAGACAGACATGGTAGATTACATGTAACATCCTGGTCATGTGCCTAAGATCACACTGTGAGTCAAGCTTGATTTTAAATGGATCTGGGAGAATAATTTGCTTAGTTGATGTGCTTAAAAAGTTGCAAATACATGTTTTCTTAAAGTCAGTTAGGCTTTAGCATATGTACTAGTAGGGAATCTAAGGCAGCATGTCTGATAGGCCTCTTACTTCACAAATAGGCTCTAAGCTGTGCAATCAAGATCCAGGGTGTGCCGTTGAAATGAAAAAGGAATGTTATGTCTTGCTTTTATATATGTGGTCTGTTTTTTGCCAGTAGAGACAGTGAAATAGTATGTGTGGTAGGTAATAACGGGGTAAACCCTTAATACTCACCGACCTGGGTCACAGTATAATTACAAAAAAGTGGTCGGCTGTATAACATTTCAAAGCATAATTTCAACAATAAATGCTTAAAGTGGTACATACGACTAAAGAAAGTTATAAGACAGGATTTTAATTCAGCTGTCAACAATGTTATCAATCACATTCACATATAATAGATTTCTCATTTCATCAAATATAAAGTAACTACCTCCATAGTATATATGGTAGTAAACACTTGCTCTTGTCCTCCGTGGGTGTCACAGAAAGGGGGGTATTGAATAAGTAGGGTAGGGTGTGGTTGGAATAGGTGAAGGGACAAAGAAAAGGAATTGTGTCCTGTGAACAATTCTACATCAATCTAAGAACATTTCCAGTCTTAAAAAGATCACAAGGTTCCCTGGATAAACATTACACGAAAGTCCTTTATGGCTAATTGTATTTTTGCGTGTATGTTGAGGAAGATGCTGTCGACGTTTCGACCCCTGTGGTAAGGTAAGGGTAGTTTGATCCTCAGTATAGGGTCTTCATCAGGACTGGGGGGGGTTTATGAGCACCTAGGAAAATAAATGAATATCACTCAGGCGTTTAATTGTAAAAGGGGGGCTAAATGAGGCCCAAAATTAGGTGTACCTACATGTATTATGGCGTTTAGGATGTCCCACTTCAGTTGGAAAATCACGCCGTAAAGTAGATTCTGTGGGAGAAATGTCCCATTAGGAAGGATGTCGAAGAACAACCAAAGATGGGTGAACGTTAAAAAGGACTAATGACACTTACTTCTGTTCTTTTACACCAGCAAACTTAAGGTGTGTCTTAGCAGTCCCAGGCAAGTTTGAGGACTAGCGTCGTTGTGGTGGTTCTGTGGGTAAAAATCCCCATTAGGAAGGATACTGAGAATTAAGTGTAAAACACTCTATCAAACTGAGTGTCTAAACTAGCCCACGCACTTACTTGATGTAATCCTTGGAGGGGGAATTTGATATTGTGCCAGGACACGAGGTAGTTTAAAGGTAGTTTTAAAGAGGGGTGTAGATCTGTCACACCATCTGGAAAATTAATTGAAAAGATAATAAATAAATATTAGGGACCGTGCTGCTATAAATCCTATAGACAGCCCTCATAATGGTAATAGGTGGCGGTAAATTCATTAAAAGGCCTTGCGCTGTCCATGCATATACATCCAGGTCGTCATAATATCTCAGTGCAGTCATACTGTGGGTGACATCCTTTCCAATATACACAATGGTTGCTGGAGTAAAAGGAATTTGAAATGGGATGAGCGTGACCCAATGTCATATTGCATCGCCCTCCCAGCGGTGACTAAATTATTGCATCCTTCGTGCCCAGTGCCCAGTAAATATACCGCAGAACCGTGACTTACTTTCCAAGAGACATAATTGGTTTCTAAGTGAACGGGATGAGCGTGACCCAATGCCATCTGGCATCCACATCCCCGTGCAGTTTGAAACAGCCAGAGTCATTGGTGCCCAATACCCAGTACCCGCACCCCTGAGGCTCACATACCTGAGTCAAAGCAGAATGAATCTAAGGCAGGAGACATCGGAGCAGCGCACTCCTAGCGGGTATTATTCAGTAATTTGCCAGGTATGCATCCATGACGAGTGTTCCTAGGTAACACTATACACTAATCAGGTTCGAGAATATCACTGTAAATACATGGTTCACATTTTAATGACGTCCAGATTGTGCCGACAGAGCTTGTTGCGGGACGGGTTCTCAACAGAGGGCTAAGTTTTTTGTGTAACACTACACACCGAACCGATCTCCTGTCTCGAGAAGGATTAGTAATCCTCCTCTGTTTGTGTCCCAGAGACGCGCAGTCTCAGTAGAGTCTAATCCACGCTGTGAGCAGCTAGCTGCAGCACCGCGTGTCAAGGCCGGGCCGCTCCCACAGACCCGCCCCCTTACTGAATAATACCCGCTAGGAGTGCACTGCTCCGATGTCTCATGCCTTAGATTCATTCTGGCTTTGACTCAGGTATGTGAGCCTCGGGGGTGCGGGTACTGGGTATTGGGCACCAATGACTCTGGCTGTTTCAAACTGCACGGGGATGTGGATGCCAGATGGCATTGGGTCACGCTCATCCCGTTCACTTAGAAACCAATTATGTCTCTTGGAAAGTAAGTCACGGTTCCACGGTATATTTACTGGGCACTGGGCACGAAGGATGCAATAATTTAGTCACCGCTGGGAGGGCGATGCAATATGACATTGGGTCACGCTCATCCCATTTCAAATTCCTTTTACTCCAGCAACCATTGTGTATATTGGAAAGGATGTCACCCACAGTATGACTGCACTGAGATATTATGACGACCTGGATGTATATGCATGGACAGCGCAAGGCCTTTTAATGAATTTACCGCCACTTATTACCATTATGAGGGCTGTCTATGGGATTTATAGCAGCACGGTCCCTAATATTTATTTATTATCTTTTCAATTAATTTTTCAGATGGTGTGACTGATCTACACCCCTCTTTAAAACTACCTTTAAACTACCTCGTGTCCTGGCACGATATCAAATTCCCTCTCCAAGGATTACATCAAGTAAGTGCGTGGGCTAGTTTAGACACTCAGTTTGATAGAGAGTTTTACACTTAATTCTCAGTATCCTTCCTAATGGGGATTTTTACCCACAGAACCACCATAACGACGCTAGTCCTCAAACTTGCCTGGGACTGCTAAGACACACCTTAAGTTTGCTGGTGTAAAAGAACAGAAGTAAGTGTCATTAGTCCTTTTTAACGTTCACCCGTCTTTGGTTGTTCTTCGACATCCTTCCTAATGGGACATTTCTCCCACAGAATCTACTTTACGGCGTGATTTTCCAACTGAAGTGGGACATCCTAAACGCCATAATACATGTAGGTACACCTAATTTTGGGCCTCATTTAGCCCCCCTTTTACAATTAAATGCCTGAGTGATATTCATTTATTTTCCTAGGTGCTCATAAACCCCCCCCCCCAGTCCTGATGAAGACCCTATACTGAGGATCAAACTACCCTTACCTTACCACAGGGGTCGAAACGTCGACAGAATCTTCCTCAACATACACGCAAAAATACAATTAGCCATAAACGACTTTCGTGTAATGTTTATCCAGGGAACCTTGTGATCTTTTTAAGACTGGAAATGTACTTAGATTGATGTAGAATTGTTCACAGGACACAATTCCTTTTCTTTGTCCCTTCACCTATTCCAACCACACCCTACCCTACTTATTCAATACCCCCCTTTCTGTGACACCCACGGAGCACTAGAGCAAGTGTTTACTACCATATATACTATGGAGGTAGTTACTTTATATTTGATGAAATGAGAAATCTATTATATGTGAATGTGATTGATAACATTGTTGACAGCTGAATTAAAATCCTGTCTTATAACTTTCTTTAGTCGTGTGTACCACTTTAAGCATTTATTAGTGAAATAGTATGAGCAGAGACACACATACTGCATGCAGAGACAGACATGGTGCATTGCATGTAACATCCTGGTCATTTGCCTAAGATCACACTGTGAGTCAAGCTTGATTTTAAATGGATCTGGGTGAATAATTTGCTTAGTTGATGTGTTTAAAAATATGGAAATACATGTTTTCTTAAAGTCAGTTAGGCTTTAGCATATGTACTAGTAGGGAATCTTAGGCAGCATGTCTGTTAGGGCTCTTACTTCACAAATATGCTCTAAGCTGTGCAATAAAGATCCTGGGTGTGCCATTGAAATGAAAAAGGAATGTTATGTCTTGCTTATATATATGTGGTCTGTTTTTTGCCAGTAGAGACAGTGAAATTGTAAGAGCAGAGACACACATACTGCATGCAGAAACAGACATGGTAGATTACATGTAACATCCTGGTCATGTGGATTAGATCACACTGTGAGTGAAGCTTGATTTTAAATGGATCTGGGTGAATAATTTGCTAAGTTGATGTGTTTAAAAATATGGAAATACATGTTTTTTTAAAGTCAGTTAGGCTTTAGCATATGTACTAGTAGGGAATCTAAGGCAGTATGTTTGTTCGGCCCCTTACTTCACAAATAGGCTCTAAGCTGTGCAATCAAGATCCAGGGTTTGCCGTTGAAATGAAAAAGGAATGGTATGTCTTGCTTATATATATGTGGTCTGTTTTTGCCAGTAGAGACAGTGAAATAGTATGAGCAGACACACATATTGCATGCAGAGACAGACATGGTAGATTACATGTAACATCCTGGTCATGTGCCTAAGATCACCCTTTGAGTCAAGCTTGATTTTAAATGGATCTAGGTAAATAATTTGCTTAATTGATGTGTTTAGAAATATGGAAATACATGTTTTCTTAAAGTCTGTTAGGCTTTAGCATATGTACTAGTAGGGAATGTAGTGTGCCTAAGATCACCCTTTGAGTCAAGCTCGATTTTAAATGGATATAGGCAGCATGTCTGTTAGGCCTCTTACTTCACAAATAGGCTCTAAGCTGTGAATTAAAGATCCTGGGTGTGCCATTGAAATGAAAAAGGAAT
Organism: Lissotriton vulgaris; assembly: GCF_964263255.1. Taxonomy (NCBI): domain Eukaryota; kingdom Metazoa; phylum Chordata; class Amphibia; order Caudata; family Salamandridae; genus Lissotriton; species Lissotriton vulgaris. Next base: position 1,390,378,482 of record NC_141693.1, read on the forward strand.
GGTATGTCTTGCTTATATATATATATATGTGGTCTGTTTTTTGCCAGTAGAGACTGTGAAATAGTATGAGCAGAGACACACATATTGCATGCAGAGACAGACATGGTAGATTACATGTAACATCCTGGTCATGTGCCTAAGATCACACTATGAGTCAAGTCTGTTTTTAAATGGATCTGGGTGAATAATTTGATGAGATTTAGAGAGATGGAAACTGTGAGGAGACACAGGTGACATTATTGAAAAATGTGAATATATAATTTCTTATTTCATATACAGACTCAGTGTGATACTTGTCAAAAATGTTAAAGCAATACTTTTTACCATAAAACATTTACCAGAATGAGATGAGACACACGCAAACAGACAAATGACACACAGAAAAATAGAGAGAGAGTTGGGGCAGGCACAGAGTGAGATGAGACACAAGCACAGACTGAGATGAGACACAGTCACAGAGTGACGTAAGACACAGGCACAGAATGAGATGGTGCTGGCATAGAGTAAGATTAATAATGAAACTGTACTGCACTGTTACTGTGACACAGTTGCTGTGGTATAAAGTAACTTACGTTGTAAACTAGTGTTTATATCGTTTACTTATTGTAATTGCTATTAAGTATGTTTGTAGTGGTCTATAATATGTTATTTTTTCTTTACCACAGATTATAATCATCTATAGACAGATAAAAGAATATGCCGTCAAAGGAAAGATGTCAAAAGAAATATAAACAAGATTTATGGTCCAAGAAAACAGAAAAACAAGACTCATCCAAAACACAATCTTCAGTGAAAAAAAATAATGCTCCTGGTAAGCAAACTAAGGGCTTTTTAAGGAATTTATTGAAATGTCGAAAAAAAGGAGATGATATTGTCTCTAGCAATAGATGGAGATATCAATTTATTGAAATTCGTAAACAAATGTTTTATAACAGAATAGTTACAAATTTATTAAAAAATGTAAAGCTGTATCAAAAAAAGACTGCTTTTTACAAGAAAAAAAAGCATAGTGAAGATTGTGGATGAAGCATTTAAAGTGAAAAATAAATTATTTTGTTTAGTAATCAATAGAATTTGTACACTAGATAAGGTAATCAATGTGTTCAAATCGAAATGTAAGTGGAAAAGAGTAAATAATTGAACTAATGTTTGTTATGTTTTTTCTGGAGAATGGAAGCATAGTTCAAGTTGTGAGCCATTTTTTAATGAAGAAAGTTACTTTCAGGATAATGATTTGGTGCATGCAGTTGACACCAGTGGTCGAGCATATGAGGTGAAGGACGGTTGTCCGGTTGAAAAAGAAAAGATTGTGCCTAGAAATACAGAAAAGGTGTTAGCTGATGAAGTTTTAGGGAGATGTCCTAAGGCTCCAGCGTATACTTGGAATTGTAGAAGTGTTTGTAGTGTGCAACAGGATTCAATTGATTTGTTTCTTAGTTTCTTACGGACATATACTAAGAAAAGTCTAAAACAAAAAATGAAAAATTTACAAGAGTTAGATCCTTGTAGCGTGAGAGAAAAAACAGGTTTGCATGGACATTCACTGGCTTGTCTTTCAAGAAAAGTATGTCAGAGTGTTTTTCACCATTTTAGGATGTTAGCAGTGCATCATAATAAAGTGAGGAAATTAGTGAGAAGTTTGTACTATGCAAAAAGTCCAGGACTTAAGCTTAAACAGTTAAACAGTGCTCTTTTGCATGGAACTGAATTAGATGTGAAAAACATTTGTAAAGAAATTGAGTTTTGTTACTTTGGTGAAAAAGAGGACAGTGCAGAAACTGATACAGTAATAAAAGGTAATGTGGAAGAGAATGTATAGATATCAAGTACAGAAAATTTGATCATGAAATTACAAAGTTTAAGGTCAATTCAAGTGAAAGGCCTAATTTTACTTGTGTGTGTTGTCGACGAACTCATTATAAGAATCAGACTAGATTAGTTGATTTTTATGTAAAAAGTGAAATGGAAAATAATAATGAGTGGAAGGATTTTGCAACTTATTTGTTGGTAGAAAATTGTTTTGATTTGGGTTCTGATCAACGTATTTTTAAATATTATTATAATAAATTAAATGAAAACAGAATGCCTGCTAAAGCTGTTCATAATAATCTGGAGTTGGTAGACATTGATGGATTTAAATACCTATGCGTCTATTCAGATTCAATGTGTGCATCCTTTTCAGGCTATTGTTTGCATGGAACCTAGGACAGGGAAATTGTCTCCTTCAGATTTACAGAGAGGATTTAAGGGAAGAGTTGTTTATTTGCCTCTAGATTTTAAGAAATAATATTGATACAATTGGTGTAGAAAAAGTAGAAGAGGAACCTCTGGTAATTCTAGTTAATGGTGCTCCGACAAAGAGTAAGAAAATCTGGAAAGAATTAGTGGATGTTAGGAAAGTCAAAAAGGCAATGTTGTATTTGGTAAAAAATAATCACTACTACAAAAATGTATATGTAGGAGAAGAGGAAACAACTGTAGAAGAGGACAGTGATTTCTCAGCTGGGCAAATTGAAAAAGTTGATGTCTCTAGAAGTGGTGAAATTTATGAACATTATAGTGTTCATCCATTGCATTCCAAAGAAGTAATGGGGAATGCTATTGACTTGTTTCAAATGAAAGAAGCAAAAGGAAGTCCCATTAGTGTATGGGAAGACAGTTTGGAAGCTAGTTGTTTTCCACAGTTATTACCAACAGGTCAAGGTGGACGATATGACGACCGACCTGTTCAAATTCCTGCATCTGAATACTGGACTTCAAGATTATATGCAGAAGATCCAAGGTTTCGACAATGCATTCCATATTTGTTCCATCTACTGTTTGAGAGTGACTTGTCTGGACTTTCTTATGCAGTGAACCATATACTGAAAAGTGGAGTACATCTACAAAATATTTCGTCAAAGGACTTTATAGATAAAGTAAAAATGCAAGACATTGTTTTGAAATGTCAGCTAATTAATGTTATGGCATGTCAGCGTGGTACTAATGAGTATTGGTACTCCTACATGGTTCCTCACTCTTTGAATCCAGTTAATGTATGCAGGTATTTCAATCATAGGTTTGAAGCTATGATGTCTTTTATTTCAAACAAAAAAAAATCCTCCGCTTGGAGAGGTTTTGGATTTCTTTTGGAGAAAGGAGTTTCAAGCAAGAGGTGATCCTCACATACATATGCTGCTATGGATTAAAGATGCACCAAAATTTGGAACAGATTCATATGAGAAAGTGATGAGTTTTATTGAGCAGTATCCCACATGTGCTGGTCCGAAAAGTACAGAAGAAAACAATTTAAGGCATCAAGTTTTACGCTTTCAAACCCATCTTTGTGGAAAATACTATAGTCGAAAATACAAATCCAAGGACAAGTTCTACACAAAATGTCGTTTTGCATTTCCACGTCCAGTAACATCGAAAGGAAGAGTGAACAATTTTATGTCTTCTCTGCGACATACTGTGACAAGAAAATCACCTAAAAATACATAGAACCTAAGAAGAAATGAGGAATCAAAATACATAAATGACTACAACCCAGTCATTTTGCCATGTGGAATGCTAACATGGATATTCAATATGTTGCTGACAACTCTATTGCTGTGGCTGGATATGTGCCATCTTACATCACAAAATCAGAAAAGACGGAACTGAAGGAAATGTGGGAGGAATTTCACATGAAAAGAGTCTAAGCAAGAAATTATACAGTTACAGTCTGAAGATGTTGTTGCATCGAGAAATTGGAGCTTATGAATGTTCTGATCGGTTATCACCAGCAAGTCTATATGCCAAATCTAGAACCATCATTTGGGTGAGTCTAGGTCTTGCTGCAACACAAAACCGAGTTTTGAAATCTGTACAAGAAATAGAGTATTTGGCGGAGAAAGAACCAAACAGTACAGATATTTTGAAGACAAACATGTTGGATACATACTATCCAAATAGAAGTAGTCATCTTGAGAACATTTGTCTGTATGAAGTTCTGCAAACCTACACTTTTAAGAAGAACGTCACAGAAGATATCAATAAAGGTGTATATGCTATAATTGGATGTGAAGGCTGTCTGGTGAAACAAAGAAAAGGCCATTTGATTCATCATCGAAAATTGAGTTGTGAATCTCCAGACAAAAGATAATTTTATTACTTAGCTCTTTTGCAACTCTTTAAGCCTTGGCGTACAGAAGAGGAACTATTTGGAGATTTTCTTACTTATGAAAATTCGTTCAATGCAACCAAGGATACCATAGAATGTCCTGTTTTTTCAAATTATCTGCAAATGTTGAATGAGGAAATACAGCAAGAAGCTACAATTGCAGCACAGATTGCGAGAGACAGTTCTCAAGACAGTCAGAGTTCTGCTTCATTGAGTCAGGATCCACTAGGAGGACCAATTATCCAAAAGGAAGCTGCCATTGCCATGGATGAAGTTGAAAGAGCCATGGAACAAGCTCAGGAGGATGTAGTTAACTTACAACATTTGGAAAAAGAACTAAACGTTGAGCAGAGACAAATATATGACGAAGTCACAGAACAGATTGAGCATGGTTTATCTCATGAGAAAAAAGAGTGCTCATGTACATTATTTATACCTGTCCGACTGTACGTGAGTGGAGAAGCAGGAACTGGAAAAAGTTTTCTGATTAAAGCAATTGCAAGTTATCTGCAGAAAAGAACGGAGTCATCGCTATCTTGTGTTGCGACCACTCCAACTGGGTTGGCAGCACATAACATTAAAGGAATTACTTTACATCGGTTATTGATGCTGCCAGTAGAGCATGATAATAAATTAAAATACTACAAGCTATCTGGAGAAGCTTGTTGTGAAGTTTTCTGAGTCTTGACGAAAATGAAACTTCTTATCATTGATGAGATAAGCATGGTATCACATGTAATGCTTGCTTTTTTGCATTTAAAAATGCAAGAAATTCTTAAAACAGAGTATGATGTGTTATTTGGAGGCAAACACATCATTGTTTTTGGAGATCTACTGCAGCTAACTCCAGTGAAAGGACAACCAGTGTTACAAGGAAGTGCCTAGGAAGCATTGGAAATGTTAACATATGGTTACATTTCAAATATGCAGAACTGCTACAAAAATATGCGTCAGGCAAAGGATGAAGATTATAAAAATATTCTACAAGATGTAAGGATTGGAAAAGTAAGTGAGCATGGGAAAGCAGCTTTAGATGCACGATTAATTTCAAATTTATTTCCAAACGAAAACATTCTCCCAGAGAGTATTTTTAAGAAAATTCCTGAGATCAAATCTGTCATATGCTTGATGCCAACTCTGCAAGAATGTTCAATCTTCAATAACAAAATGTTAAAGGTGGAAAATCAAGAGATTGTGAAACTGGAAGCTATTGGTAAAATAGAACATGAAAGAGCAACTATTATTTTGTCAGAAAAGTTGAAATAAAAAGTGGATTCTTTAGAGAAGACAATATCTAAAACTGCTGGTTTGGAAAAGAGTCTGTATGCATCTTTAAATTGTCGTATAATTTTATGACGTCATTTACATGTGGAAAGAGGTTTAGTAAATGGAGCAATGGGTCATGTTGTTGATTTTGTGAATTACCGAAATAGAGATGGAATTGAAATTATAAAAATTAAATTTGATGATATTGAAGAAGTACAACAAATCAGTCGTTGTTGTGCCCGATTTTTGCTTGTGAAAGATTTATATGTCCGCAGAAAACAATTTCCTGTTTCTTTGGCATATGTGGTGACTAATCATTAATCTCAAGGTTTAAGTGTAGCTAGTGCTTTAGTGAATATTGGAAGTTCTGTGTTCAAGGAGGGTATGGCATATGTTGCTTTATCTTGAGTCAGAACTTTATCTGGATTGTACTTGAATGATTTTGATGAGACAAAGATTAATGCAAATCTAAATTGTGTAAAAGAATATAATAGGTTAAGAAGAGAGTATGCTTCAAATTTACCTCAATATCCTCAATTTGAAAAGCATGTGGTAGGCCGAAAAAAAAGAAATGAGAAAAATTGTATTGAAGTTGTAGCAAAAAGAAAAAAAGTAGATGAACCACACTTGTGGTGTCAACTGCTATGCTAATGTAGTGGTTAATGTTGATTTTTTTCTCCAAACTGTACAAGAACAGATTGCTGAAAATCGGGATCATAGATTTTGTTCTTTGTTGAATTCTGTGTTCGAGAAATGTAGCAGTGATAGAACAAAAATACAAAGTGTTTCTGAAATTTGAAATGTTTTAGACATATGTTCTTGTCTAAATCAATTTTCACAGAATATTAAGCAAGATTGTCAGGAATTTCTAATGTATATGCTTGTTGTATTGCAAGATGAAGGTGTAGATGTAGAAAATCTTTTTGGCCTTTCTTATAAATAGCAGCATGGCTGCGACAATTGTTCCTTTTCAAGTAGTACTACAATAGACACTGAAAGATTTATATATTTGACTGTACCAGCCTGCAAATCAGTGTCTTTTAATAATCTAGTTAGAGAAGCAAATCAAAACATGGTCTGTAATCAATGTAAATCTGCAATGCTATCAACATTATTTATAGAAAGATATGGACAGTACATCATTTTAATGTTCCAACGATGTAGACCTGATGGAACTAAATTGACAACTTTAATTAAAAATGTTGTGGCTTCTCAATTATCAATTTCAGGAAGAACCTTTGCAACTGCAGCAATTATTTACCATGATGGTCCTTCAACAACATCAGGGCATTACACAGCTTATTTAAAATATCAAAAAGGCTGGAAACACTGTAATGATACTCAAGTCTGGGAGTGATCATTTGTAATGATCTTTCGATGAAGCCTCAGATTAATGCTGTGGTTTCCTCCAGCTTCTTTCATTTGCGGAAAATCCGCAAAATTGCCCATTTCTCACCACAGAGGCTCTCACCCTGACCTTACTGGCTTTGGTAATCTCCAGAATAGATTACGCCAACTCTCTCTATGTTGGTATTCCTGCCTACCAGCTGAATCGATTGCAGCTGGTTCAGAACCAGGCTGCCCGGCTAATCTTCTGCCAGTCTAGGCATCAGCATGTCCGCCCCTTATTAAAGACACTTCACTGGCTCCCTGTAGCCAAGCGCTGTAATTTTAAATTAGGCTGCACCATTTTCAAGGCCCTGGCCGGCCTTGGCCCGTTATTCATCTCCTCTTTACTTCACCATTATGCTCCTTCCCACTACCTCCGTTCTCATCTGGCCCTACTCAAGACACCTGTCTTTAAACGCAAGAAACACGGAGGGCTCAGATTTCCGTTTCTTGCTCCATCTTTCTGGAATGCCCTTCCCTTAGAATGCAGGCTTACTACTTCCTATACTCACTTCAGATCTGTTCTCAAGACCCATCTGTTCCATAGAGCACACAACTAGATCTTCCTCTTTTTCTCTCTTCCGCCTTGACAGTTCCTCTTCTGTTTCCTTTTGCTCACAGCGCCAAGAAACCGTCAGGTGTTAGTTGCCCTTTACAAGAACCTTTACATAACATAACAATTGACTTTCAAAAAACGTTTGCCTTCTGACTTACAAAATTCTTACCTAGTGTTCTTACACACAAAATTTTAGGGAAGGTAATTGGCCTATGAAGATTGGAGCAGTTAATAAAACTTAGTTTGCTGTTCAAAATTACTTTCCGAGTGAGAGTGATCATGATAATAAAAAACATGTAGTTCTCATAGAGGTAGTATAAGTGTATCACGTAGTGTGTAATGTGAGTATTATAGGAAAAATTAATAAAAAGTAAGCTAGAGGTGGAAATAAAACTATTGTTTCATAATGTAAAAGATGTTGAAGCTTTTCTTTCAGAAACTCTGGTAAATGAGAGATTAAGAATACTCTTGAGTAATTTCCAAAGAAAAGGACTTTCTATATACTATTTGGCCTCGTGGAAAAGTATGTGGATCAAAAGTGAGTTAAGATATGTTTTTTCTAAATTTTACATTATTTATTGAAACGTTGTATGGGTTTTTTAAACACAATCATTTTGATTGTGTTTTGTTTTGCCCGCTTTCTATGATGAGTAGTATTGAAGTCACTGTTTTAAGTGAAATTCAATATATTCTGAGAACAGCAAAAATAAACCATATAACATGTTGTACAAATTATTTTGTATTTTGTATTATCAAATATATATTATTCTCCCTTCTCTTATGCTAACTCACCTTTTTCCACCCTCTATCACTCCTTTTAACTCACCCTCACAGGCCTTCTCTCACTCTCCCTCACCTCCCTTCCCTTATTCAACTTCCCTCACTTATCCTCATTCTCCATTCCTTCACTGCCCTTTCCCTCTCTCTCATCCACCACTTTTCAGCTGTCAGTCACTCTACTTCACTCCCCTTCCCCTTCTTTCCTTTCTTTGCTCCCTCAATAATTCCCCTTCTCTCACTCACCTTACTCCACTTCACTCACTCCTCTCACTTCCTCTGTCCTCTCACATCCTCACTCCCCTTCCCTCGTTCCCTCTCTCTTACCCTCACTCTCTCGGTCCTCTCACTCTCTCACTCCTCTTCCATCACGCTCACTCCCTATAACTCACCCATACTCCCTTAATTACCTTTCTTTGCTCGCTCACTCAGCCCCTTTCTGTCACTCTTTCCTTCACTACCTCTATGTCCTCACTCCTTCACTTCCCTTGTCTCATGCTCACTTGCTTTTATCCACTCTCTATCTTCACTCTTTCCTCAACCTCACTGCCCTTCACTCACCCTCCTTCACCCTTGTTCCCTTACTCCGGTTCCCTCAATTATCCTCATTCATCATCCTTAACTCCCCTTCCTCTTTCTCTCCTCATGCACTCACCTTTTCCCAGTCCCTTTGCTACACTTGTCTTCCCCTTCTTTCCTTCCTTTGCTCCCTCAGTCATTCTCCTTCCCTTTCTCACCTTACTCTCCTTTACTCACTCTTTCTCTCACTCCCTCTGTTCTCTCATATTCTCACTTGTCTCCCCTCACTCCCTCTCTGTTACCCTCACTCCCTTTGTCCCCTCACTGTCTTACGACCCCACATTCATACTCACTCACCTTCCTCCCTCATTGTCATGAATCCACCGTCACTCACTCCTGCTTCCCTGTCACTCACTCCAGTTTCTTTACTCCCCTTTCTTCCTTTAGTTTTTCTAATGCACATTCCTTTAGTATCTTACTCACCTCCACTTCATTTCTCTTTCCTGCTCTTCTTCTCTGTCACTGAATGTATCCATGTCATTATCCTTTTAATAATTTGCTTTCCCTCTATTTCTTTTTCACTCTCTCTGACCTTCACCGTTCCTTTGTTTTCCTTTCTGAGTCCTTCACTCCTACTTTATCTCGTACTACCCTTTTGTGACTTTTAATCTCCTGCTTTGTCTCTTGTATTGTAAAATCTACATTGTAAATATTATAACTTACTTTTTTTTCTCTATCACAAATATTAAATTTACTGAAAATAAGTAATTAAGATTACATTACTTATAAGATAAGTTTGACGTACAAAATTTACTTTCTCAACACTCTTTTCCTTAACCTCACTACTCTTCTCTCACCCACCCACACCCCCATTCCCTTACTGCGCTTCCCTCACTTATTCTCAATCCCCACGTTTACTCCCCTTTTCCTCACTCCCCTCCCACACTCACCTTCTTTCAGACCTTCTCCTTTACTTTCCTTCCTCTCTCTTCCCTTTCTTCACTCCTTCACTCTTTTCCCTTCCCTTACTCTCCTTACTCCACTTCACTAACTCCTTCTCTTATTCCCTGTGTCCTCTTACTTCTACACTCCCCTTCCTTCATTCTCTCTCTGTTAGCCTCATTCTCTCCGTCCTCTTAGTCTCTCACTCCTCTTCTGTTACGCCCACTCCCTATAACTCAGCCACACTCCCACACTCACTTTCTTTCAGATCTCCTGTTTTACTTCCCTTCTTCTCTCTTCCCTTCCTTCGCTCTTTCAATCTTTTTCCTTCCCTTACTCTCCATTACTCCACTTCACCAACTCCTTCTCTTATTCCCTCTGTCCTCTTACTTCTACTCTCCCCTTCCCTCATTCTCTCTCTGTTAGCCTCATCTCTCCGTCCTCTTAGTCTCTCACTCCTCTTCTGTCACACTCACTCCCTATAACTCAGCCACACTTCCACACTCACTTTCTTTCAGATCTCCTGTTTTACTTCACTTCCTCTCTCTTCCCTTCTTTCGCTTCTTCACTCTTTTCCCTTCCCTTACTCTCCTTACTCAACTTCACTAACTCCTTCTCTTACTCCCTCTGTCCTCTTACTTCTACACTCCCCTTCCCTCATTCACTCTCTGTTAGCCTCATTCTCTCCGTCACTCTCACACTCACTTTCTTTCAGATCTCCTGTTTTACTTCCCCTCCGATCTCTTCTCTTCCTTCACTTCTTCACTCTTTTCCCTTCCCTTACTCTCCTTACTCCACTTCACTTACTCCTTCTCTTACTCCCTCTGTCCTCTTACTTCTACACTCCCCTTCCGTCATTCTCTATCTGTTAGCCTCATTCTCTCCGTTCTCTTAGTCTCTCACTCCTCTTCTGTCACGCTCATTCCCTATAACTCAGCCACACTCCCATACTCACTTTCTTTCAGCTCTCCTATTTTACTTTCCTTCCATTCTCTTCCCTTCCTTCGCTCCTTCACTCTTTTCCCTTCTGTTACTATCCTTACTCCACTTCAGTAACTCCTTCTGTCACTCCCTCTGTCCTCTTACTTACTCACTCCCCTTCCCTCACTCTCTCTCTCTTACCCCCATTATGTCCGTCCTCTTAGTCTGTCACTCCTCTTCTGTTACGCTGACTCCCTATAACTTAGCCACACTCCCTCACTTATCTTTCTTTGCTCCCTCACTCAGTCCCTTTCTGTCACTCTTTCCTTCAGTACCTCTATCCCCCACCTCCTCACTCCCTTTGTCTTACCCTCACTCACTTTTATCCACCCTCCTTCATCCCTCTTTACTCATGCTCTCTGCCAATCTTTCACTCCCGTTCTCTTAGTCTGGTTCCCTCACTACCCCTCATTCCATATCTTTCTCTCTTTTTCCCTTTACTTTCATCCCCCACTCACCTTCTCTCAGTACCTATGCTTCAGGCCTTTTCCCCTCTCTTCCCTTCCTTCGCTCACTCACTCTTTCCCCTTACCTTACTCACCTTACTCCACTTCACTCACTCTTTTCTCACTACCTCTATCCTGTAATATCCTCATTCTCTTTCCCTCACTCCCTCTCTCTTAGCTTCACTACCTCCATCCCCTCACTCTCTCACTCCTCTTCCGTCACACTTACTCCCTCTTCTCTCACTTTTTCCTTCACTTCCTCTGTCTCCTCACTCCCTCACTCCCCTTGTCTCACGCTCACTTGCCTTTATCCACTCTCTATCACCACTCTTTCCTCAACCTCACTGCTCTTCTCTTACCCTTCCTCACCCCCATTCCCTTACTCCGCTTTCCGTACTTATCCTCATTCCCCATGTTCACTCCCCTTTCCCTCACTCACCTCCCACACTCACCTTCTTTCAATCCCCCTACTTCACTTCCCTTCTCCTCTCGTCCCTTTCTTTGGTACCTCACTCATTTTCCTTTTCTCTCTCACTGTACTCCACTTCACTCACGCCTTTACAAAATATAAAGAATATATCTCTTTTTGGAGAATTGGAGGTAGTTCTAAAAAGAACTGTTTTTTTTTTTTTTTTACTTTTTCCGAACGTTTAGAATTTTTTTTTTTTTTAAACAAAAAAAAAACTAGGGAATGCCAAACTGCCCAACAGGAGCAAAAAAAGGGGGAAAATTAGGGCTGGGGAGGGCAGCGGTGTTCTTCTCTTTTTTCAAACAATTAGTAGGATACTCTGCTCTCCATAACAAAGCAGTTCGTCACACTGCTTACACCTAATGGTAATGTTAGTAAAAACAGACTGAATGTTTGGTATCAGCTCGACTGCTCCTCCTCTCCCCGATGATGTTGCTCCTCCGGTAGAAGTCGAGGCGCCATCCCTAGGTGCATTCCGTGCCAGGTCCCTGACAATCTACCGGGCATAGTTCTGGGGGTGCCTTCTCTGCACATACCTGATCATAGTGGAGTTCCCATAGCTGTATTTTTTCCTGGGGTCACCACGAGACAGAATAGTGTTGCAGATCTTACATTCCACCTTAGGAGCATTTACCTTCTTCTCCCCTTCTGGAATGCTAAAAAACTTCCAGATGAAGTGCTGCTTCACTTTTGGCTGAGGAGGTTCCTCCTGGAGAAACTCATCAGAGTCATCACTGCTGCTTGGTGGTCTTGCAGCCATTCTTTGCAAAGAATTGAAGAGAAGAAAGGAATAGGTCTTGCTCTCTCCAAAGTGAAAGAGGTAGTGAAGGAAATGGGTGGGGTTTCATTAGTTGTAAAAATAACTGTTAACAACCAATGAAAAGTGTTATTTTAAGGTCACATGACTAGACGTGCTTACGCTACACGCTCCGGAGCGGTTCTGGGGGCGCTCAAGAGGCACGTACGTAGGCGCTTCCGGGGGCGCTTACGCGGCGCGCCTGAATGACGTTTTGTTAGATTTTAGGAAATGTGTTTAAAGGTGAAATTCGGTTATTAAAAATGAAAATTAGTACTTTTATGAGTATGCCACTGAATGTCTTGCATTATTATTTACTTCAAATACATAATTATATATTTTTTCGCACGCAGGAATAGCGCTCTCGATACGTGTACGGGTGCATTTACGGGTGCGCGCATCCAGAGCGCTCCGGGGTAAAATGGTAAAAATGGTTAAAAAAAACAGAAAAAATACATTGAAAAATTTATTTTTGAGAAAAATAAGAAATAATAATTTTATTTAAAAAAATGATAATGAATAGTTATAAAAAACAACTATTACAAAAATTAATAATTCACTTTAAAAATCGTAGGTTACAAACTCGTTATAGTAAGGAATTAGCTTTTAAAAAACTTTTGAAATTCACTGAAAAAAACATAGGTTTAACACTCGTTATAGTTAGGAATTAGAATTTAAAAAACCTTTGAAATTCACTGAAAAAAACGTAGGTTTCACACCAGTTATAGTTAGCTGGACATTTTACTCCTACAAAACCCTTGAAATTCCCACGTTATAGTTAGTTGGACTCACCATCACTCGCGCGCCCGCAATCCACTGCTGCTGATGTCATATATTACATCATTCATGACATGGTCAGTGACATCCCTGATGACATCACTGATGACATCTCAAATGACATCACTGATGACATCACAGATGACATCTCAAATGACATCACTGATGACATCACTAATGACATCATTCATGTGATAATACGATGCACCTCCTCACACTCTAATCTAACCTTTGATATATCCAGTGTTAAATACACACTACCATTCCAGAAACCATTGACACACCAATACCAGTTACTACATACGCAATCACTGATTCCTAAGTCTACACACACGTCCACTCATTTACCCATACAATCACTCTCACATACAGTCACTCATCAATACAACACTATCATATGCACTCATACACCTATAAAGATACTCACACACTGCCACTCATTCATGGAGTTACTCACACACCTAGTCAGTCATGCAAAGAATCAATCACACTCCCATTTCCTCATCTATACAGTTATACATACATAACCTTACTTATTCAAACACATACTAACACATACTTACTCTCATTTACAATCACTGATACAAGTACACATTGATCCATAAAGTTACTTACGCAATCACAGGCTCTCATGTATAGTCATTAATATATGCCAACTCTCACATGCACTGTGTTTTACATATGTACTTACTTGGACATGTAGCACTGAGATTTCCATTAACTCACCAACACACCCATGCACACAATGAACCGCCCATACAGCTGTTTCCACATGCACTCTTGAACCCATACACCAAGTGAATAAACTGCTCACACATCTATGCACAGTTTCACACACCTCCCAGCCACCCCCACACACACTCACCCTCACATACAAATACTTGGGCAACCAATCAATAAGCCATATAGCCACTCATATAGCTACTTATGAACACATGCAGCAGCTTACACAACAACAGACATAATGTCTGATAAGACAATTCAGACAGTTTAGTCACTAACCCATGCATTCAGTAAGACACATTTAATCACTCACTCATACAGTCAGTCACGCACCTACTAAATCCTTCATCCATACACTCATACATACACTCATTCTTCAATATGTAAAACATATTTTAAGTTTACAGAAATACACATTTACTGGATGATGTCATCAGTGATGTCATCGGTGATGTCATTTGAGATGTCATCAGTGATGTCATCAGTGATGTCATTTGAGATGTCATCAGTGATGTCATCAGTGATGTCACTGACCATGTCATGAATGATGTAATATGTGACATCATCAGCAGTGGATTGCGGGCGCGCGAGTTATAGTGAGTCCAACTAACTATAACGTGGGAATTTCAATGGTTTTGTATGAGTAAAATGTCCAGCTAACTATAACTGGTGTGAAACCTATGGTTTTTTCAGTGAATATATATATATATATATATATATATACATATATTACCTACTGGCGGTCGCCAGTAGGTATATATAGTTAGGATTTTTTCCCTATGGGATTTCTGAAAATTCTATGTCTAATAACTTTGGCGTTTGTGGACGGAATTGGCTGAAATTTTCTGGAAAATGGCACATTTTGTTTCTGAGCAGCTCCTGGAAATTTGGGGGGGTTTCGGCAAGGGGGGGCTGAGATAAAAGGGGGGTCCCAAAACGCGTTTTTCCCATGTTAATTTCCATAGGGCGGTTGGCCTCACTTTTAGCCCGAACGGCTGAATGGATTTCCACGAAACTTGGCAAAATTGTAGGGACTGGTAGCCCGATGTGCCTTTGCTAGGTCTCAATATATGTGCTTCAGTGGAATTTGAGAAATTAACGTTTAAATCAAGATATATATCTGTAACAGCGGTCCGGGCAGCGATCCGGTTCGCGTACTTTTCGCTTATCGGAACTTTGCGCACGGAAAGCTGATTGGCTCTTCGGTGTCTGTCAACATTCTAAACAGTCCGGTGCAGCCGCCATCTTCTCTCTCGGTAGGATCGAGAGACAAGAGGAGGCCAAAACAAAGAGGGAAATTTCCATAAGGGGGCATAGTAGATCCTCCCTGACCCCCTAGGTTTTATGTGGTGTTTTTAAAAGGGCCCAGCAGGGTCCAAAAAAATATATATTTTCTTTTTTTCGCGATGAGCGTCTAGTACGCGAACCGGAAAGCGTTCTGGGCAGCGTACTATAAGGATAATAGAATGATACACTTTTCAAAGACTGTATGTTAATTGTTTGTTTTTTTTTCTTTTTTTTTTTGTTGTCTTTATTTTTAAAGTTATTTTTGTTATTTTCATTGTTTTTCATACTTTATTAAATTTTCTAACATTTCATTGTCAGAAATGTCATAATTTATTATAGGGTGTAATTGTTTTTCATTTTGAAGCAAGTTGTCTACTGCTTCAACACATTGTAGAAGTTCGTGGTCTCTACTGTCATCCATAAAGTCATCAAGTTTGTCTTGGCTGCTCTCCTTCAGTTCAATCGAAAATGAAATTTGTTGTTCGCCTTCCATTTTGCCTGAAATTTTGAATAAGAAAATATATATTAGTAGAGATAGGGCACTGTTGGGATTAATTTTAGATAGTCATTTTTTATCAGTGAATTTATCTTTTGGCAGTGTATAGTATCAGAGTGGAAATAGGACTATAAAAAAGTGTATGTGATTTAACCAAGACAAGCCTAACTCCATTCATAACTATAACAGAGAAGTCTATCTAAATACATTACTACTACAGAGGGATAGTGTATATGTAGCAGAAAAATTCTATTATATTAAGTTATAGTGCACAATATATTTCGTTTTTAAAAATTATATCTTACCTTCACAAAGAAGTTGAAGTTTTTGGAAGCTATTAAAAGGTGTTGTACAACAAGAAGTAGTAGTCAAAATGGCTGTGTTTTCTTCTCTTCCTTTATATATATTCAAGTATATAACCAATCAAATGTCAGGTAATAAAAGTAGAAAATGAAAGTAACATTTTCATTGGTTGTCAATTCCAACAGTTCAGATGTGTTTTGTGAAGTAATTTACCTCACGGTATTTGGAGAGGTCTAAAGGCTAAATGGCTAAATGAAATTTCAATCAA
Source organism: Lissotriton vulgaris (assembly GCF_964263255.1). Classification (NCBI taxonomy): domain Eukaryota; kingdom Metazoa; phylum Chordata; class Amphibia; order Caudata; family Salamandridae; genus Lissotriton; species Lissotriton vulgaris. Next base: position 1,390,394,621 of record NC_141693.1, read on the forward strand.
ATTTGTGAGAATGAAAGGGATTGTTATGTAGTATGAGCTAATTTATATTTGGTGAGAGTGTCTCTAGTCGTTTTTCTGTAAATTACTTTCCCACCTTTTTTTTGGACCGCTTCCCGGATAGCGGTCCGGTCCGCGTACTTGGAGCGTAACGGGAGTCCACCATTTTGTGTTTCGGTCGAATCAAGGTATAAAATGGAGGGTAAATAATGTTCTGAATGGGTAGAAGGGGGCATGGTACAAGTATTTTGCCCCCCTACGTTTTCTGAGGGTGGCTGAGGAGGACTATATTTGCGAAGAAAAAACTTTTTTTTGAAATTTTGCGCGGTTAGCTTCCAGTTCGCGTACCGGATAGCGCTCTTTAAGCGTAGTTTGTTGAAAATTACAGAAAAAAGTTAGAAAAAAAATAATAAAAGTGTGTGATCAGATGAAGGGTAGCTCTGAGAAGAGCTTTTGGGTTTATGGTACATTTAGGTACTTATAAGTAGGTACCAATGCACAGTCTTAAATTCAGAATGAAAATTCTGTTGCCCTCATCTGAGAAGTGAACTCCATCTCCTCTGTAGATATCTTGCATGTAGTAACGCAAGTTATTGTTGTACAGAGAGCCCATTCCATGGTCTCTCATGAAAGCTGACACAGATTTGTTTACATGCTTCCTCGCTTTCTCAATTTGTGGACAAAATTGGTTGGACCACCTCCATTTCTGTCTTTGGCATATATTGGAATATACCAAGGCAGTTTGAGGAAAAAGTGCCATTAATTGCTCAAAGGTGTCCTTTAAAAGCATTTCCAGACCTACCCCTGTCAAAGTGCCCAAATCATTACCTCCACAGTGCACTATTAACAGGTCAGGTTTTGGCAAATGCATAAAGGTTTTCACCAATGGTATCAATTGGTGACATTTTAATCCTCTTTGGCCCAACCACTTAATTTCCACATCTTGTAAATTGAGGTTAGGTAAATTTCTGTTCTCAGCATACCTTTGAGCCCAGTGGATGTAACTATGTCCAACAATCCAGACGTTAAACATGGTGGCTGAAGGTTGTTCTGTAGTCAGATGAAGTGTGGTAATGAAAGGGCAGTTGAAACAGTAGGAGTTTCTAAAGAAAAAAAACTGTGGATTTACAATGCTAATGATTCATTAGCAGTGATTGGTGCATTTCCATTTCTGAAAACAGAAAGTTAGGGTGCATGGATGTGTTCTTTGAAAGATGTAATTTGAATGGTCAAGGAAGAAACATTTAATGAAAGATTGCACTGGATACGCAGGTGCACTGAGAGTTCAGAGTTCAATTGAAACATTGTTGTGTGAATTTGCAAACATGAGAGGTCTTCCAGGAGGTGGTTGCTATGGATACAAGGCAGACAGGGCAGAGGGGGGAAGGGTTTTGATTTGAAAAAAGTGAGGGAAGAGGTATGATTGGCTAATATGAGAGATATGTGAAAAGAATATCTGTATTTCTGTGCTTTCAATAGCTGCAGCCTTTGGAGTGCATCCTTTTTCTTCTGCTGAAGACAATTTGGTGTATTTCTCAGACTGTTTTCAAAACTCAAAAAATATTTGCTAAGGTGAGAAAACATTTATTTAATTTAGATAGAGAATAGTATGATTTAAGGAGAAAATGATGAAGAAAGCTGTGTTTATAAAATGTGGTTTTGTCTCTAGTGATATACTAATAGAATTAGTTTCATAGAGAAATTGTAATTGCATATTTGGTGTAACATTCTGGCATGCAGTAACACAAGTTATTGTGGTACATGGAGCCCATTTTATGGTCTGTTATGTAAGCTGAAACAGAGATGTTGCTTTTAAAATCGATTTAAGAAATCAATTTCATTTCTGGATATGTACTGCTAGAGCTTCATAGGTTGTTTTGAGCCATATTTATAAGGTATTTGAGTGTCTAAGATGTTATGTTTTCCTTTTAAAATGTAAAGTGTTCCTCATGGGGCAAGTGTCTTGTAAATACGCTCCCACTTGTGCTTGGCAAATTTAGATTTTGATTATGGGAGTTACCTAGCCATGTTAATAGTGTCCCAAAAATGGTGCTAGTGAATTGCAGAAAACACTTTCATGTGTCTCAAGGACATTTTTAGTCATTTCTCCATGAATGCAGGTATACAATTGATTTATATGCTGTGTTTAAAAACGAATTTTGAAATCAATTACATTTCAGGATATGTACTGTTAGAGCTTCATAGGTTGTTTGGGGTCATATTTAGAAGGCATTTTAGTGTCTTTGATGTTATTTTTCCCTTTTTAAATGGAAAGCGTTCCTCATGGGGCCCTGAGCAGTTCTTAGCCATGTTATTTAATAGGAAGTGGATAACATGGCTAAGAGCATTTGCTGGAAAGTGCATGAATATTGCTGACTTTTCTGCGATGTTATTTTTCCCTTTTTAAATGGAAAGTGTTCCTCTTGGGGCAAGTGTCTTGTAAATACGCTCCCACTTGCGCTTGGCAAATTTAGATTTTGATTATGGGAGTTACGTAGCCATGTTAATAGTGTCCCAAAAATGGTGCTAGGGCATTCCAGAAAACACTTTCATGTGTCTCAAGGACATTTTTAGTCATTTCTCCATGAATGCAGGTATACAATTGATTTATATGCTGTGTTTAAAAACGAATTTTGAAATCAATTACATTTCAGGATATGTTCTGTTAGAGCTTCATAGGTTGTTTGGGGTCATATTTAGAAGGCATTTTAGTGTCTTTGATGTTATTTTTCCCTTTTTAAATGGAAAGCGTTCCTCATGGGGCCCTGAGCACTTCTTAGCCATGTTATCCAATGGGAGGTGGATAACATGGCTAAGAGCATTTGCTTCAAAGGTTGTTTGGGGTTATACACCATTTTTGGGAAATTATTAACATGCCTATCTAACTCCCATAATCAAAATCTAAATTTGCCAACCGCAGGTGGGAGCATATTTACAATAAATTTGCACCAGGAAGAACGTAAAATAGCATACTAGATACTCAAATGCCTTATAAATATGACCCAAAACATCTTATGAAGCACTAGTAGTGCATATTTCCAGAAATGTATTGGTTTTCATTTAATGATTTACTTCATTGGTAGGCCTTCACATGTTTTTTTATTTTGATATTTTTCAGTGAAAATCTTATCTGCAACCATGTGTTGGCCTCACCTCAAATAAACAAAACAGGTGATGGACTGAATGTGGATCAATGACACACATTTACCCCAGTCTAAAGATCAGGGCCTAAACAAATCTTTAGATAGGCTACATCTTATCGTCATCCTGAATTAATGATTTAAAATATTAGGGAGTGATTTATGAGTGTTGTATGCCTTTTTTGCACCATTGAGTGTCATTTTTGTGATGCAGTGCTGGTGGAAAACATTTGCTATGTTAAATAATTAGTACGGCATTAAGTTTTAGATGATTGTTATTTATTTACTGTTTGGTAATAGTGGTTAATAACATTTTATATTATATTTTTCCACAGATTCAACTGCAGATTCTTTCATAGTTTGGAAAATGCCTTCCAAAAGTCGAATACGAAAGGCTAGAAAACGTCAAAGACAGCAGGATGATGTTTTATTGCAGCAGTCCTCTTCCCCAAATACTTGTCAAAACACCAAGAAAGGTCCGGGTAAGAGCACAAAATCATTCTTAAGAAATATTTGTCATAAAAAAAGTATTTCTCCAAAAAATGTTTCAGTCCTCAAAAAGAAAAGCAATTTAAATGGAAAGGAGAGACCCATCAAAAATGTTACTGGTAGAGGAAGAGAGAACTCTGTGCATGATAGTAGAAGGAAACAACAGTTTAGGGACATTCGACATCGAATGTTCCGTAATAGGATAATAGTTAATTTATTGAAAAATATTAAAAAAAAAGGCCAACAGAAAGCGGCATTTTATAAGAAGAAGAAAAATGTAGAGAAAATTATTGATCATGCTTTTGAAATTAAGCGAAAGTTGTTTATTTTGGTAATCAATAGAATTAGGAAACTAAGCAAGGTAATTTCTGATTTCAAAACTAAAAGTAGATGGAAGAGAGTAGTAAATCGTACTAACTTTTGTGAAGTTTTTTCCGGAGAATGGATGCATAGTTCTAGTTGTGAGGCATTTTTTAATGAGGAGAGTTATTTTCAGGATAATGATTTGGTGTTTGCAGTTGACACCAGTGGTCGAGCTTATGAAGTGAAGGATGGTTGTCCAGTTGAAAAAGAACAACTTGTGACAACAGAGACAGAAGAGGCGCTAAGTGATGAGGTTTTAGGAAGACGTCCTAAGGGTCCTGTGTACATTTGGAAGTGTAGTTCTATTTGCAGTGTGCGACAGGTTTCCATCAATTTGCTTTGTGATTTTATACGGACATTTAATAAGAAAAGTTTGAAGCAGAAAATGAAGTTGTTGCAAGATTTAGATCCTTGCAGAGTGAGACAAATGACAGGTTTGCGTGGTCATTCACTGGCTTGTCTTTCCAGGAGAGTATGCCAGAGTGTTTTTCATCATTTCAGGATGCTAGCAGTGCATCATAATAAAGTGAGAAAATTAGTGAGAATGTTGTATTATGCTAAGAGTCCAGCAATTATGCTTAAACAATTATGTGCTGCTCTTTTGCATGGTTCTGAAATAGATGTGAAGAATATTTGTGAAGAAATTGAGTTTTGTTACTTTGGTAGTAAAGATGAGAATGTTCAAATTGACCCTGAAGTAGAGGGTAATGTGGAAGATAATGTACAGGTTTCCAGTACAGATAATTTTCAGAAGGAAATTGCCACGTTTCAGATGAAATCAAGTGAGAGGCCTAATTTCACTTGTGTATGTTGTCGACGCACTTATTATAAGAATCAGACTAAGGTAGTGGATTTATATGCAAAAAGTGAAAGGGAAAATAATAGTGAATGGAAGGATTTTGCCACATACTTGATGGTAGAAAATTATTTTGATTTGGGATCGGATCAACGTGTGTGTACTTATTGTTGTAATAAATTAAACCAAAACCAGATGCCTGCTAGGGCAGTTCATAATAATCTGGAATTGGTTGAGATTCCTTCTGAATTGAAGGATTTAAATACTTATGAATCTATTTTGATTCAAAGTATCCATCCCTTTCAGGCTATTGTAAGAATGGAGCCAAAGACAGGGAAGTTGCCTCCAGCAGATTTACAGAGAGGATTAAAGGGAAGAGTTGTTTATTTGCCTCTAGATTTGAAGAAAAACATTAACACAATTGGAATAGAAAAAGTGGAAGAGGAACCTCTGGTTATCTTGGTTAATGGGGTTCCGACAAAGAATAAGAAAATATGGCAAGATTTAGTGGATGTTAGGAAAGTCAAAAAGGCAACAGTGTATTTGAAGAAAAATAATAAGTACTATAAGAATGTATATGTTGCAGAAGAGGAAGTAAGTGATGAAGAGGATAGCGATTTGTGTGCTGGCCAAATTGAGAAAGTAGAGGCCTCTAAAAGTGAAGAAATATATGAACATTATAGTGTTCATCCTTTGCATTCCAAGGAAGTCATGGGGAATGCTATTGAGTTGTTTCAAATGAAACAAGCCAAAGGGAGTCCCATTAGTGTTTGGGAGGAAAGTTTGGAAGCTCGGTGTTTCCCACAGCTATTTCCCACAGGTCAAGGAGGAAGATATGATGAGCGACCTCATCAAATTCCTGCGTCTGAATACCGGACTTTACGATTGTATGCAGCAGATCCTAGGTTTCGGCAATGCATTCCCTATTTGTTTCATCTCCTGTTTGAAAGCGATCTGTCTGGACTGTCATATGCAGTGAACCACATCTTAAAAAGTGGTATACAGATGCGAAACATCTCGGCAATTGACTTTATGCATAAAGTCAATGTCCAAGACAGTATTTTGGATTCTCACTTAATTAATCTCATGGCGTGTCAGCGTGGTACTAATGAGTACTGGTACCGTCGTCATGGTGATTTAAAATGTATGCTGAGGAACTTAGGAACTCCAACATGGTTCCTCACTCTGAGCTGTGCCGAGTATGGCTGGGAAGACTTACTTGAATTTTTACGAGAGGCAAATGGAAACATTGAAAACATCGAATTCAAGACACCCGGAGAACTGTGCTCTTTGGATCCAGTCAATGTATGCAGGTACTTCAATCATAGATTTGAAGCTATGATGTCTTTCATCACAAATAAAAAGAATCCACCTCTTGGACAGGTGTTGGATTTCTTTTGGAGAAAGGAGTACCAAGCAAGAGGTGCCCCTCATATACATATGTTGTTGTGGATCAAGGATGCACCTAAATTTGGAACAGATCCGGATGACTTAGTGATGAATTTCATCGAACAGTATTCTACGTGTGCTGTTCCAAACGCAACGGAGAAGAAAAGTCTAAGAGAACAAGTTCTACGTTTCCAAAGCCATCGTTGTGGAAAGTACTGTCGTCGTAAATTCAGAAACAAGGACAAGTTCTACACCAAATGTCGTTTCAACTTTCCACGACCGGTGATTTCTAAAGGAAGAGTGAACAGTTTGATGTCTTCGCTGCGACATAATGTGACGAGGAAATCACCCAAGAATACATACAATTTGAAAAGGAACGAAGAGTCCAAGTACATCAATGACTACAACCCAGTGATTTTGTCCATGTGGAATGCTAACATGGATATACAGTTTGTGGCTGACAACTGTATGGCTGTGGCTCGGTATGTGACATCTTACATCACCAAAAAAGAAAAGACCGAACTGAAGGATATGTGGGAGGACATTTCTCATGAAAAGAGCCTCAGCAAGAAGTTGTACAGTTTCAGTCTGAAGATGTTGTCGCATCGAGAAATCGGAGCTTACGAATGTTCTGACCGGTTGTCTTCAGCAAGTCTCTATGCCAAATCCAGGAGTCTCGTTTGGGCGAGTCTTGGTCTTGCTGCAACGCGAAATCGAGTTCTAAAACCTGTCCGGGAAATTGAGTATTTGGCAGAAAAGGAACCAAACAGTACCGACATTTTGAAGACCAACATGTTGGATACATATTATCCAAATCGAAGCAGTCACCTTGAGAATGTTTGTCTATATGAGGTTCTCCAAAATTATATATTCAAGAGGAACATCAAAGAAGATATTGAGAAAGGAGTGTATGCTGTAATTGGAAGTGAGGGATGCCTGGTCAAGCAAAGAAAATGCCAATTAGTAAACCATCGAAAATTGAGTGGTGAATCTCCAGAAAAAAAGGAGTTTTTTTATTTAGCACTTTTGCAACTTTTCAAGCCTTGGCGTGCAGAAGAGGAACTGCTTGGAGATTTCCTCTGTTACGAAGACTCTTTCAATGCAGCCAAGGAGTCCATAGAATGTCCTGCTTTTTCTAAATATCAAGAAATGCTAACTTTGGAAATTGAGCAGGAAGCAACGATTGCAGCCGAGATTGCCAGAGACAGTTCTCAGGACAGTCAGAGTTCTGTTTCATTGAGTCAAGATCCACTTGGAGGACCTATTATCGAAAATGAAGCTGCCACTGCTATGAATGAAGTGGAAAGAGCCATGGCACATGCTCAGGAGGATTCAGTTAACTTAGAAGACTTGGAAAAACAACTCAACGTTGAGCAGAGGAAAATATATGATGAAGTTACCACGGAAATTGAGCACGGATTAAGTCATGAGAAGAACAAGTGCTCATGTACATCGTTGAAGCCTGTCCGACTGTACGTGAGTGGAGAAGCGGGAACTGGAAAAAGTTTCCTCATTAAAGCAATCTCTTGTTATTTGCAGGAAAGGACTGAGTCATCGCTGTCTTGTGTTGTCACCGCTCCTACTGGACTGGCAGCACATAACATTAAAGGTATTACTTTGCATCGTCTACTGATGCTGCCGGTGGAGCATGACAACAAATTACAATACAACAAGTTATCTGGAGATGCTTGCTGTGAAGTTTCAAGAGTCTTGAGGAAAATGAAACTACTTATCATTGACGAAGTAAGCATGGTTTCCAATGTCATGCTTGCCTTTGTGCATTTGAGAATGCAAGAAGTACTTAAAACTGAATATGATGTGTTATTTGGTGGGAAACACATCATTGTTTTCGGAGATCTTCTGCAGCTGACACCAGTAAAAGGTCAACCTGTGTTCAAAATACTCACGCATGAAGATACCAGGAAGTGCCTAGGGAGCATTGGCAACGTCAATATATGGTTAAACTTCAATTATGCAGAACTGCATCAAAATATGCGTCAGGCAAAGGATGAAGATTACAAGAATATTCTACAAGATATTAGAATTGGAAAAGTGACCGAGCATGGGAAAGAAGCTTTAAATGCACGATTACTGTCAAATTTATATCCCAAACAAGAGATTGTGCCTGAGAATATTTTTCAGAAAATTACTGAGAAGAAATCCGGGATATGTCTCATGCCAACTCTTGCAGAATGTGCCATCTTCAACAACAAAATGTTGAATTTAGAAAAGCAAGAGATTGTGAAACTTGAAGCTATCGACAAATTAGAGCATATGGGATCAACAATTATTTTGTCAGACAATTTGAAATCAAAATTGGATTCATTAGAGAAGACTATATCTAAAACAGCGGGTTTTGAAAAGACTTTGAATGTGTGTTTAAATTGCCGAATTATTTTGAGAAGGAATTTACATGTAGAAAGAGGTCTGGTAAATGGATCAATGGGTAATGTTGTTGATTTTGAGAAATACAGAAATAGAGATGGAATAGAATTTTTAAAAATTAAATTTGATGGCATTGAGGAAGTACAGCAAATTGGTCGTTGTTCTGCTAGGTTTTTGCTTGTTAAAGATTTATATGTTCGCCGTAAACAGTTTCCTGTTTGCTTGGCATATGCGGTGACAATCCATAAATCGCAAGGTTTAAGTGTAGACTGTGCATTGGTGAATATTGGCAGTTCTGTGTTCAAGGAGGGTATGGCATATGTGGCATTGTCACGAGTTAGAACTTTATCGGGATTGTACTTGATTGACTGTGATGTCACAAACATTTGTGCGGATCTAGATTGTGTTAAGGAATACAATAGGTTAAGAAGAGAGTATGCGCCACATTTGCCTCAATATCCTTTGTTTGAGAAACGTGTGGTAGGCCGCAAACGTAGAAATAGCAGTAATAGTAGGGAGGTTGTTGCAAAAAGACTAAAAGTCAATGAACCGAAAATTGTTAGCAGAAAGAAAGTGGATTCTGTTGAAGATGTTGTCGGTTTTCAATTTGAAAACAGTTCTGGTGTCAACTGCTATGCAAATGTAGTGGTTAATGTTCTCTTTTCACTAGAGAGTTTAAAAGAACAGATTCTGTTGAATTCTGAACAAATTTTATGCTGTTTGTTGAATTCTGTTTTCGAGAAATGTAGCACTGATCGAACAAAAGTAGAAAGTGTGTCTGAAGTTCGTTATCTGTTAGATGAATGTTCAGGTCAAACAGACTTCTCTGAAAATAATCAGCAAGATTGTCAGGAGTTTTTAATGTATATGCTTGATATATTGCAAGTTGAGGGTGTAGATGTAGATCACCTGTTTGGGCTTTCTTATCAATGGCAGCATGACTGCGAGAACTGTATGGTATCAAGTACTACTAGTGTAGACTCAGAAAGATTTATATATTTAACTTTGCCAGACAGTAAATCAGTCTCCTTTAATAAGCTAGTAAATGCAGCGGATCACAACATGGAGTGTAGCCAATGTAAATGTGATATGATGTCAACATTATTTATACGTAGATATGGCCAGTATGTCATTTTAATGATCCAACGTTGTAGGCCTGATGGATCAAAATTGTCAACTTTAATAAAAAATTTTGTGGCTTCTCAGCTGTCAATATCAGGGAGGACTTTTGTTACTGTAGCAATTATCTATCACGATGGTCCATCAACAACATCAGGACATTATACAGCTTACTTAAAGTCTGGAAACCGCTGGTCATTCTGTAATGATTCCGTTGTAACGTTCAAAAAAAAATTGCCGTTTGACCTTAAAAATTCTTACCTGGTGTTTTTAAAACCAAAATTTTAAGTAGAGGGAATGTAAGTCTGCAATGCTGTCTAGATTAAAAATCCAACTATATAAACCTAATGCAAGTAAGTCTGCTTCATAGTAAGCAGTATCAGTGTCATAGGAAAAGGAGAACATGAGTGACAAAGAAGAGTAAGTTATTAGTAGTCCAGGATTGTGAAAATAATCTCAAATATTTTATTTTTGAAAGTTGCGAAAATAGAAAATGTCGGGATTTGATTGGAAGAATAACAAGACTTGCGAATCGCGGCAACATGATTTGGCCTAGTGGAAACATGTGATATAATGAGAGAAGTCTTTTTTTCTATGTAACATATTTTACGTATTGATGGAGGTTTTCTTTCAGAAAGTGGCGGGCTGAAAATATTTGTAGCACAACAGAGTGGATGCTGTTCATAGGAGATCGTTCGACGTCATTGAAAGTAAGTTAATTTTAAGGAGTTTTGAAATCAGATTTCGAAGGTTGTATGGGTTTTTTAAACACAGTCATTTTGATTGTGTTTTTTTTTTCCCGCTGTTACATGATGAATACCTTCAAGTCACTGATTTAAGTGAAATTTGATACATTCTGAGAACAGCAAAAATAAACCATTTAACATGTATAATTAATGTTATGCTTTTTGAAATTATGATATATATTTAGAAATGTGAGGTAGATATGGAGAAGCAGAGTCTTCTGTAAGTGTCAATTTTAATGCTTACAGTGCTGTACTTCTAGGTATTGTTTTTTTTAAAAAAAAAGAAATAGGCCTCACCTCAAAGAAAGCTCTTGAAAGCACACATCTTATTTGCATCCTAAAACAATCATTTAAAATGTTTGACACAATTTTATGATGGCTTTACATCTTTTTTGCGCTGTTATTGCATCACTATTGTGAGACATAAGCAATGCAAAAGAAGCATCATGTTTCAAAATAGGCCTCATTTCATCAGCATGAAGATACTGTTTTTTTAAAATAAATATCTTTAGGATTGTGTAGGGGTCGTAGGGAAGTAGAGGTTTCTGTAAATGTCAAAGTTGTTTAAAAACTGTTTCTTCTTGAACCTTTTCCCTTCTTTTTTCTAATTTTTAAATACATGTTTTAATATTTTTGGAAATGTTTGTTCTCTCTTTTACAGATTGAATGTATGAAAAATTTGCTTGAAAAGTTAACATGAATTATAAGGTAAATGTTTTCTACTTTTTTAACCTACAATCCACTGCTGATGATGTCACTGACTATGTTATGATTGATGTAATAAATGGGCATGTTTTACTGCAATGGTAGGTCTTCACATCTATTATCTCGTCTGTATTCTTCAACAAGCATAAATTTGATATGCAACCCAGAGTACGGTTCACCTTAAACAAACTTTTAGAGAGGACACACCTTATCGTCACCCTCACTCAATCATTTAATCTATCACATTTAACATCTATTAGTTCTACTGCTTCATTTCTTTAATCTTTACTTTCCTGTGTTTGCTACTTCTCTCCTTCCTTTCTCTATTACTTAATTTTTCTATTCCTTCCAGTATTTTTCTCAGTCCCTCTCTTCTCATACTTCTTCATTATTATTCACTAATTCTGTCTCTATTAATGTTACTGTTTCTGAATGATCTCCAAAAATTTTTAAAACAAGAACAGTAAGTATAAGGATAGGAAAAGACATTTATGTTACAAGAAAGACAACTATAGGAAGTAAACAGAAAAAACTGTTACTCGCAATCCACTGCTGATGATCTCACTGACCATGTAAAAAATTATGTAATATATGACATGATCAGAAGTGAATTGCGGGTAACAGTATCTTTTCTTTACTCCCTATAGCTGTCTTTTTTTGTAACATAACTGTCTGTTTCCTTTCCTTATACTTACTGTTCCTTTTTTAAAAAAAAAATTTTTGGTACGCTCAAAGTACGCGTACCGGAGTGCGAACTGGGAGCGAACTAATAGAAATAGAGCTTGGCAGAGTTCAAAGAATTCTACCAATTTTTTTAATAATGGGGAGGTAGTTCTGAAAAGAACTGTTTTTTTTTGTTTTTGTTGTTTTAAATTTTTTTTATTAGTTTTCTGAACATTTTTTATATTTTTTTGTTTTTTTCTGAACATTTTGTATTTTTTTTATTTTTGGGGGGGAGGGGGGAAACAAAAATGATTCATCGAAGACGGCTCAACAGGAGCAACAAAAAAAAAAAGAATTTACTTTTTGGGGCGTTTTGGGCACACATGATTGGTGATGGCTCTCATTATCAGGGTAATGCTACTTTCGCGGTAGCAAAGTGTCTGGTTGCACCACACACAGACTTGCTTCACTTCTCCCATGTTGATTTGGATGTTCGGGATCACCTCCCTCGCCTCCGGTCCCGATACCTCCTGAACAACAGATCTTCTTGCCATTTCTGGCGGATTTTGTTGTTGGTCGCGAAGTTGGGCATTGCTGTAATTGTTAGGGTGCCATCGACTCATGTGCCTGTGCATTGTATGATTGCCAAAACTGTACTTTTTGTCTGTGCCCCTTGAAAGTCGTTCGTCGCAAATGCGACAAAAGACGTATCTGGCATTTACTTTCTTTTGGTCAGCAGGAAATTTAAAAAATTGCCAGATATAATTTTCTTTCCTATTATATCTTCTGGGCTCCTCTGGCAAAAACTCGTCATTTTCTTGCTGTTCTTCCTCTTCTTGATTTTCCTCCTCTTCTATAATTAGTGAAGCAGGTAGTCTTTTCTTCCCATGAGGAGGTGGAGGAGGTGGTGGGGGCACACTGGCAGAAGCAACCATTGAAGCCATTGCTGATGAATCAAAAAAGGTCTTTCTCTCACCAAGATGAAAGTCAGAGTGAGGAAAGAAGGAGGGGTTTTCATCATTTGGGAGAAGGAAAAATTCTAAACCAATGAAAAGTGTTAATTTTATATCACATGACCAAGTATTACATCATTAGGAAACCAAAAGTGAAATGAACCAATGAAAAGTGTTATTTTCGAGTCACATGACCTGCTGTGTTTACGTTTCGCGCTTTGCTCCGCTTTCCGGTCCACTTCCGGGTCCGCTAACTTGGCGCGTCCAATGACGTATTACGCGATAACGCAAAACGTCATGCAAACGTAACAGTTACGCTAAAGGAACGTTGACCGGTTCGCGTACTAAGCCGCGGCTTTAAATTGAGCTAACGGGAAGCAGACCGGTTCGCGGACTGGGAGCGGAACAAAAAAAAATGTTTTAAAAAAATTGTCTAAAGAACATGAAAAATATATTTCAAAATTTAAAGAACAATACATTGTACAGCTACAGATATTAGCTTTTAAAAAACCATTGAAATTCAATGAAAAAACCATAGGTTATAGACCATATATAGTTAGGGATTAGCATTTAAAAACCCTTATTTTATTTGCACAAAACCATTGAAATTCCATATATAGTTAGAAGCGCTAACTATATATCGCGCACCCGCAATCCACTGCTGATGATGTCACATATTACATCATTCATGACATGGTCAGTGACATCACTGATGACATCACTGATGACATCTCAAATGACATCACTGATGACATCTCAAATGACATCACTGATGACATCTCAAATGACATCACTGATAAAATCACTGATAACATCTCATTTGACATGACTGATCACATCACTGATGATATCATTCATGTGATAATACCATAAACCTCTTTAGACTCTAATATAACCTTAGATACAATCAGTGTAAACAGATAGTCACAGACTGTCACTCATCCATGGAGTTACTCACACACCTAGTCAGTCATGCAAAAAATCAATCACACCTCCATTTTCTCAACGATACAGTTATACACACCTTACTTATTCAAATATATACTAACACATATTTACTTTACTCTCTTATACAATCCCTGATACATGTTCACAATGATCCATACAGCCACTCACACATTCACTGGCTCTTATGCACAGTTATTTATATATGTCAACTCTCACATGTACTGTGTTTTACATATGTACTTACTTTGACATGTAGAACTGAGATATCATTCACTCACCAATACACTCATGCACACAGTCAACCGCCCATACAGCTGTTTCCACATGCACTTTTGAAACCATACATCTAGTGAATCAACTGCTCACACATCTATGCACAGAGTCATACACCTCCCAGCCACCCACACACACACTCAGTCTCCCATACAAATACTTGGGCAACCAATCAATAACCCATATAGTTACTCATATAGCTACTTATCAACACATGCAACAGTTTACAGAACAACAGACATAATGATGCACAAATTAAGACAGTTTAGTCACTAACCCATGCACTCAGTGAGACACATTTAATCACTCACTCATACAGTCAGTCATGCACCTACTAAATCCTTCATCCAGACACTTATACATCCACTCATTCTTCAATATGTAAGACATATTTTAACTTTACAGAAACATACAGTCACTGGATGTTGTCATCAGTGATGTCATTTGAGATGTCATCAGTGATGTCATCAGTGATGTCACTGACCATGTCATGAATGATGTAATATGTGACATCATCAGCAGTGGATTGCGGGTGCGCGATATATAGTTAGCGCTTCTAACTATATATGGAATTTCAATGGTTTTGTGCAAATAAAATAAGGGTTTTTAAATGCTAATCCCTAACTATATATGGTCTATAACCTATGGTTTTTTCATTGAATATATATATATATATATTCACTGAAAAAAACCTATGATTTTTTCAGTGAATATATATATATATATATATATATATATATATATATATATATATATATTCACTGAAAAAAACATAGGTTTCAGGGGCGTTATAGTCAGCTGGACATTTCACTCGTACAGAACCATTGAAATTCCCCTATTATAGTTAGTTCAGCTAACTATAACTTGAGCGTCCGCAATGCACTGCTGATGACGTCACATATTACATCACTCATGACATGGTCAGTGACATCACTCATGACATCACTCATGACATCTCAAATGACATCACTGATGGCATCATCCAGTGAATGTGTGGTTTTCTGAAAAATAAATGTTTTATATATGTATATCTCAAGGTCGATGGAAGAATAAATGGGTATATAAGTGTCTAAATGGATGATTTTTTTCTGTAAAATTAATTGTATGACTGATTAAGTGTATCTTAGTGAATACATGGGTTAGTGAGTAATGTTTAAATAAGTAAATATCTCTATAAGTCTCTCACTTTGTGTATAAGTGGCTGCATGGGTTGGTGAGTAGCTACATGAGTGTCTATATGGATATTAGTTGTTTTTTTGAGTATCAGTATGAGTGTCTGAGTGTCTGTATGGTTCAGTGGAGGTTATTACTTAGTGCATAGATGCATGAAAGATTGACTCGCTGTTTGTATGTGTTGAAGACAGCATCTGTGCAGGACTGTATGGGTGGATGAGTGTGTGAATGGGTGTGTTAGTGAATGACTGACTGTCTCAATAGTATCTTTATGAGTAACTAAATATGTTTTGAACTAGTATATGTGAGTATTTGTGTATATAAGTGAGTATATGTGAGAGTGAGAGATTGAAAGAGTTCCTGTATAAATAAGTATGTGTTTCTATAAGTGATTGTTTAAGAGAATAAGTATGTGTAGGTTTCTGTAGAAGTAAGTGTTGTGGTGTGTGTATAACTGTATATATAACTAAATGGATGTTTGATACTTTGTTTGCATGTGTGACTATGTGTGTGAGTAACTCTATGGATGAGTGTCAGTGTGTAACAGGATGTATAGATGTATGAGTCCATATGATGAGTGAGTACATGTATGAATGACTGTATAGAACTAATGGTGATTGAGTGGATGTGTGTCTAGATCTTGGAATTACTGAATAGGTGTGATGTAGCTGGTATTGGTATCTCCATTTTTTTGAAAAAATGAGTTTCAATTTTTGATTGTGTGTATCAAAGGTTATATGAGGGTGAGAGGAGGTCTGCCACTCTATCACATGGAAGATGTCATCAGTGATGTCATCAGTGATGTCACTGACCATGTCATGAGTGATTTAATATGTGACGTCATCAGCAGTGCATTGTGGGCGCACAACTTATAGTTAGCTGAACTAACTATAACAGGGAATTTCAATGGTTTTGTACGATTGAAATGTCCATCTAACTATAACACCCCTGAAACCTATGGTTTTTTCAGTGAATTTCTAAGGTTTTTTATATGCTAACTATAACGTGCCTGAAACATGTATTTTTCACTTTATTTCAAAAGTTATTTAAATGCTAGTTTCTAACTATGCCTACAGAGGTAGGACATGTAAAGAACGAAGAAAAAAACACAGAAAGAAGAAAAAGAAATGCAGAAAGAAGCAACAGAAGTCCTCAAAGATGTAAAAAAGTGCATGAAGAAGGAAGACATGCAGAAAGAACAAACAGAGGAGCAGAAAGAGGCCTTGTTGCTAAGTCATCCTGTACCCTCAACTTTTTCAGATGGGTACTGGTGGTAACGGACTCTGACTAACCCATCCTAGAGCAAGTGCTATGCTAAAAGACACCTAGAATACAGTTAAAACAACAACATACTCTAGGGAACACTATGCGTTGAGGTACCCCTGTTATTAGCATTACCTCCTTTGTAAGCACCTAGTATATAATAGGGCAGGGAGAGTAAAACTACCTCTTAAAACATGCCACAGGGTGCGTTTGCACACTGGTGAAGGGAGGGGGAGCTGAGCTGACTTGTGCAAACTAGTCCTGTGGCCGTTTAATTTGGTAGATAAAGTCCCCTTGAATCCTGAATGTCCCTTGGGTACAATTAGCCCACCAGGTATCTCCATTTAGCGTCAGAGAGCTGCGTTGCAGAAAGGTGTAACTAGGGGCACGGCCTGGACCACCTCTCTACAATGCAGCACAGTGGCGCTTACTGGAAGCACCTGGTAGGCTAGTTGGCCCCCAGGGGCCCTCTGGATTGAAGGGAAATTATTTCCCCAACTTAAAACGTGCCTCATGGCATGTTTACACACGTCACCTCAGGCCCCCTCCCCTCCCTTCACCAATATGTAAACGTGACATGTGGCCGTTTTAATTTGGAAAATTAGGTCCCCTTGAATCCTGAGGGTTCCTAGGATCCGACTAGCCCACTAGGTATCTCCAGTAATGTGTATGGCCTGGACCACCTCTCTGCAACGCAGCACAATGGCGCTAATTGAAAGCACCTGATGAGCTAGTTGGCCCCCAGGGGCTCTCAGGATTGAAGGGGAATTATTTCTCAAACTTAAAAAATGCCACAGGGCCTGTTTGCACACGTCACCTCAGGCCCCCTCCCTTATGTACGCCCCTGTGTAAACACGCCCTGTGTCTGTTTTAAGTTGGAAGATTAAGTCCCATTGAATCCTGAGGGTCCCTAGGGTCAAACTAGCCCACTAGGTACCTCCAGTAAGCGCCACAATTGTGCGGTGTAGAGCGGTGTAAAAAGGGGCATGACCTCTGAACACTTTCCTGCAATTCAGCTCTCTGTCGAATGGTGGTCTAGTTGGCCCCCAGGATCCCTCAGGATTGAAGAGGAATTAATTCCTCAACTTAAAATGCACCACAGGGCACGTTTGCACAGTGGTGAAGGAAGGGGGTTGGGCCTGGGGTGACAAGTATGCAAACACGCCCCGTGGCGTGTTTTAAGTTGAAAAATAAATTTCTCATCAATCCTGAGGGTCCCTAGGGGCCAACTGAACTAGCCCACCGGGTACCTCCAGTATGCGCCAGAGAGTTGCATTGCAGAGAAGTGTTCAGAGGCCATGCCCCTTTTACAAAACTTTGCAACGCAGCTCCATGGTGCCTACTGGCGGTACCTGGTGGGCTAGTTGGCCCCCAGGGACCCTCAGGATTGAAAAGGAATTATTTCTCCTACTTAAAACTCGCCACAGGGCCAGCCCCCTCCCTTCAACACTATACGAACGCACCCTTTGGCGTGTTTTGATTAGGGGAATTACCTCTCCCTATATCCTTAGGGTCCCTGGGGTGCAATGAGCCCACCAGCTACCTCCATTAAGCGCCACAGAGCGCTGCAGAGAGGTGTAAAAAAAGGTGTGGCCTCAGAACACCGCTCTGCAACGCAGCCCCCTGGCGCATACTGGAGGTTCCTGGTGGGCTAGTTGGCCCCCAGGGACCCCCAGTATTCAAGAGGAATTTGTTCCCCATCTGCAAACATGCCAGGGGGCGCGCTCGCATAGTGCTGCAACGAGGGGGCAGGGCCTCCGCGCTATGCCGTTTTTTCTCTCTTTTTTTTCAAGAACAGGGGCTGTGTGGCCCCCCTTTTCCCCTTATTTTTGGCCCTTGGGACCCCATCCCCCACGGACTGACCTCTTTTTTATTTATTTTTGTTAAATAATTTGAAAGGGTTGCCTCCCTCCTCGGGCCACTTATGGCCCCTGGGGCCCCCATCCCCGGGGCCAGCCTTTTATAAAAAAATATGTACATATATTTTATTTTGGGGAGGGGGCCATGTGGCCCCCCTACTGGGCCACGTATTGCCCCGGGGAACCCATCCCCCGGGGCCTGGCCTCTCATCGGGGACCGTGTGGGGATCCCCAATCCCCCAACGTTCCCAGCCGGCTTCTCGCATTCTGCGGGAGCCGGCATTGATTTTCCACATGGGGAGCTGCTAAGATTCTGCTCCTCGTGTGGAAAAGCAATTTGGTTTGCATTTTGAAAGAGAGAGCATGTTTCCCCGCTCTCTCCTTCAAAATGCAAACCAAGTTTGCTATGGCAGGACGGGAGCTCCCGCCCTGCCATAGCAAACTACAGTTTTCGAGAGGTGGGTACCCCGGAACACTGCAGGAGCCGGCCCTGGGGGGTGGCAGTCCTCAAGACCACGATAAGGCTCCAGGAGGGGAGCTGCGCAGCCCCACTCCCAACATTTTCAAAGCCCCAGAGGGTGGTGGTCCCTGGGACTTGGGGGCCATAACGGACCCCCAAATTCAAACTCTTAGTGCCCCAGGGAGGTGGTGGTCCCTGGGGCATGTGGGGGTTCAAGCCCCCAACAGGTTTATTTTTTTTAAAAGCCCCATGGGGTGGCGGTCCGCGAGGCTGCAGGAGGGCTGTGAGCCCCTGCATATATTCTAATGAAGCCCTGGGGGGGATTGGGGGGTGTTTCAGCCCCCCACCCACATACATTGAAGCCCCAGGGGGTGGCGGTCCCTGGGCTGGGGGGGCTGTCGGCCCCCTCGCACAAAACTTTTTAAAGCCTGGGGCAGTGGCAGTCCCCGGACCTGTGGGCCCCTCTGGGCCCCCCATTCAGATAAAAACATTGCTCTCTGGACTTGGCCCCCAGGGCTAATTACCAACAAAGCGCGGGATCCGCACACCCTTCGTGGATTTTGCAGATTTTTTCAAAATGGAAAATAAATAATTTTGGGCCCTGGGGGTCCTTGTGGGGCCCCCTAAGCAGGCCTAAGGGGTCAGGGTGTTCTATCCTGCCCCCTGTTTGCGTTTTGCGTGTTTTTTTCTCTGTTTCCTTTTGCCTCAGTTCTACCAAGGCACAAGATGGCTGCCAACACTTCCTGATTTGGAGTGTTAACAGCCATATAGCATACAGCTCGTAAACGGAAGGGAGCCCGGATCCTGCGCGGCCATATATATATATATATATATATATATATATGATTTTATTTTTGATTTTCTCAGCAACTACCCAATGGATTTACACCATTTAAAAAAATGGCACAACTCTGAACCAAGGGCCACCTTTTTGCCAAATTTGGTGTAATTCCTTTCAGCAGTTCGGGCTGTAGCTGCGACTAAACGTTCCTATGGAAAATTGCATTGGGAAAACACGTTTTGGGACCCCTTTTTTCTTGGCCCTACTTGACAAATCACCACGGAACTTTCAGGATAGGAGCGGACTGAAGCAGGCCAAAGGTTTTGAAAATTTCGCAAAGATTCGTCACTGGCGCCAAAGTTATTGGGAATAGAATGTTGCGGATTTCCTATGAAAAATAGGTCCTAACTATAACTACCTACTGGCGACCCCCAGTAGGTAATATATTTATATATAGAGAGGGAAAGAAAGAGATATGCCATATATACATATATATGCCAAGGTGTATTGAAGAATGAGTGGGTGTATGAATGTCTGACTGGATGATTTAGTAGGTGCGTGGCTGACTGTATAAGTGAGTGATTAAACCTGTCTTACTGAATGCATGGGTTAATGATTAAACTGTGTAAATGACTATATCAGTCTGTCAGTTGGTGTGTAAATGGCTGCATGGGTTGGTGAGTAGCTACATCAGTGTCTATATGGGTAATTGATTAGTTGTCTGAATATCTATATGAGTGCCTGAGTCTCTGTGTGATCGGGTGGGAGGTGTGTGACTCTGTGCATAGATGTGTGAGTGGGTGAGTCACTGGGTGTATGGGTTCAAGAGTGCATCTGTGAAGGGCTGTATGGATGGGTGAGTGTGTGTATGGGTGTGTTGGTGAGTGAATAGTTCTCTCACTGGTACATGTGTGAGTAACTACATATGTGAAAGGCAGTATATGCGAGTGATGGACTATATAAATCACTATATGTGAGAGGGAGTGGTTGTGAGAGTGGCTGTAAGGATGAGTGTGTGCTTGTTTCAGTTATTGTATTAGGAATAAGTATGTGTTAGTATATGTATGGATAAGTGAGGTGGTGTGTGTATAACCATATAGGTGAGTAAATGGGAGTGTGATTGATTTGTTGCATGACTGACTATGTGTGTGAGTAACTCTATGGGTGAGTGCAGTGTGTGAGTGTCTGTATAGGTGTATGCATGCATATGATAGCGCTGTACTGATGAGTGACTGTATGTATGAGTGACGGTATGGGTAAATGAGTAGATGTGTGTAGACCTAGAATTCAGTGAATGGGTATGTAGTAAATGGTATTGGTGTGTCTATGGTTTCAAAAATGGTAGTCTGTGTTTTGGAGTGGGTGTATCAAAGGTTATATTAGGGTGTGAGGAGGTGCATCATATTATCATGTGGATGATGTCATCAGTGATGTCATGAGTGATGTAATATATGACGTTATCAGCAGTGATTTGTAGGGGCCCGAGTTATAGTTAGATCAACTAGATATACGGCCAAATTTCTCGGGCTTGTATGAGTGAAATGTCCAACTAACTATGACGTCCCTGAAACCTGTGGTTTTGTCCGTGAATTTCAAAGGTTTTTTCAAATGCTAAATCCTAATTATATCGTCTCTGAAATCTATGGTTTTTTCAATAAATATATATATAAATGTTATTGTGTCCTCTTTTTATGGCTATTACTAAGCGCTTGTTTTTGACCAATTGTAACCCTTTTCTTATCGCACTTGCACTTTAAATAGTCCCCCCTCCCACATTGGCGTCATGTGACCAAGGCCTCTGTGAAGGCCGAAACGTTATGCTGGCACTGCATTTTCTGGGTCAGCTCCTCTTTCCTCGCCTCAAGGTGCTCCGACGGATGTGGGAGTTCGTGGTTTCTTGGATTGGGTGTGTTCCATATATATATATATATATATATATATATATATATATATATATATATATATATATATATATATATATATATATATATATATATATATAATATATATATATATATATATATTACCTACTGGCTATCGCCAGTAGGTATATATAGTTAGGATTAATTCCCTATGGGATTTCTGAAAATTCTATGTCTAATAACTTTGGCGTTTGTGGACGGAATCGGCTGAAATTTTCAGGAAAATGGCACATTTTGTTTCTGAGCAGCCCCTCCAAATTTGGTGGGGTTTCGTCAAGGGGGGGCTGAGAAAAAAGGGGGGTCCCAAAACGCGTTTTTCCCATGTTAATTTCCATAGGGCGGTTGGCCTCACTTTTAGCTCGAACGGCTGAATGGATTTTCACGAAACTTGGCAAAATTGTAGGGATTGTTAGCCCGATGTGCCTTTGCTAGGTCTCAATATATGTGCTTCAGTGGATTTTGAGAAATTAACGTTTAAATCAAGATATATATCTGTAACAGCGCTCCGGGCAGCGATCCGGTCCGCTTACTTTTCGCTTATCGGAACTTTGCGCGCAGAAAGCTGATTGGCTCTCCGGTGTCTGTCAACATTCTAAACAGTCCGGAGCGGCCGCCATCTTGTCTCTCGGTAGGATCGAGAGAGAAGAAGAGGTGAAAAACGAAAGGGGAATTTAATGAAAGGGGGCAAGGTATCCCCCTCTTGACCCCCTAGGAATGTTGTTGGGGTTATTAAAGGGTCCCGTGGGGAAAATAAAAAAAAAATGATTTTTCACGGTAGAAGCGCTTCACGGGCCGCGAACTGGGCCGCAAACTGGTAGCGAAACGGGAATTCGCCATTTTGTGCTTCGTTAATTAAATTACTAGGTATAAGGGGGTGCGGGAGACGTATCCTAATCCCCTATGTTTCCTGAGGGTGGCTGAGGAGGCTGATATATGTTGATACATCTCTTCCAGCGGCTGCGCCATCTTGCCTTTTTTCCAATGCCACAATTTTGTCGTGCACGGCAGCCATTTTAGATGCCAGGCTGGTCCCATGCTATCACCTAACCCTGCGGATGTAGTTTATGGCCCCAGCTGTAGAGAATTCAGACATGCCAACCCTCCCGATTCAGGCGTGTGACTACTGATTTCAGTGCTAGTCTCCCGCCTCCCGATTTCTGCAAGCAAAAACCCGGGGGCATATTACGAACAACTAGCGATAATTTAAATCAAGATATATATCTGTAACAGCGCTCCGGGCAGCGATCCGGTCCGCTTACTTTTCGCTTATCGGAACTTTGCGCGCAGAAAGCTGATTGGCTCTCCGGTGTCTGTCAACATTCTAAACAGTCCGGAGCGGCCGCCATCTTGTCTCTCGGTAGGATCGAGAGAGAAGAAGAGGTGAAAAACGAAAGGGGAATTTAATGAAAGGGGGCAAGGTATCCCCCTCTTGACCCCCTAGGAATGTTGTTGGGGTTATTAAAGGGTCCCGTGGGGAAAATAAAAAAAAAATGATTTTTCACGGTAGAAGCGCTTCACGGGCCGCGAACTGGGCCGCAAACTGGTAGCGAAACGGGAATTCGCCATTTTGTGCTTCGTTAATTAAATTACTAGGTATAAGGGGGTGCGGGAGACGTATCCTAATCCCCTATGTTTCCTGAGGGTGGCTGAGGAGGCTGATATATGTTGATACATCTCTTCCAGCGGCTGCGCCATCTTGCCTTTTTTCCAATGCCACAATTTTGTCGTGCACGGCAGCCATTTTAGATGCCAGGCTGGTCCCATGCTATCACCTAACCCTGCGGATGTAGTTTATGGCCCCAGCTGTAGAGAATTCAGACATGCCAACCCTCCCGATTCAGGCGTGTGACTACTGATTTCAGTGCTAGTCTCCCGCCTCCCGATTTCTGCAAGCAAAAACCCGGGGGCATATTACGAACAACTAGCGATAATTTTTGTCTCTAACTTGTTTAGAGACAAAAATTATCGCCGTACATCGGCGATTTTTATCGCAGATAAACCTTGCTATTATCGCAGAAAAGTCAGCGATATTCATGTATTATCGAGCAAATGCTCTTAGCCATGTTATCCACCTCCCATTGGATAACATGGCTAAGAACTGCTCAGGGCAGGTGTTAGATTTTGGAGATATCTCCAAAAGTTGGTAATAGAAGGTAGCGATGTTAGGGACTGTTTCCAGTCGCTAACATCTTGGCACGCCACTTTGCATGTCATTAGTGATAAGTATCACTGACATGCAAAGCGGGGCCCAAGATGGTCGCTATCTCCTTTTAGCTGTCACTAACTGGTGTTAGCGACAGCTTGGTAATAGGGAGATAATTTTATCTCCGCTTTCAAGGCTTTTAAAGCCAAAAAAGCGGAGATAAACCCCCTTGATAATATGCCCCACGATTCCTTGGGGGTTTCAGCTGACAGGGCTTGGTATTGTGTTACATGGTAATTTTTCCAGGAAACGTCAGAGGGTCGATGCAGGGGTTCTAGAAGAGGTGATAAACCATTTAAGCCTCATGAACAAGCGCATGGTCTTTTAAAGATTTGTGAAGTACTCGGAGCGGCGGTGTGTGTGTTTCCTCTTTCAGGAGCGGGCGGGGAGGCACTGCCAGCAACTTGCCAGGTCAGGTAGTGTTCAACACGTGCATCACCCTTTCTCTGCTTGCTATTGCGCTCCATGCTTCGGAAAGGTAAGAAAAAGAACGTGCATTTGAGTTTGAAATGTCCGATCCTGCAGCAGCACACTTCCAAAGCCCACACATGACAATAACCCGATTCAAGGCCCCATTCACCCGTTTTTAAAAAAATAGATAACACTCCAACAAAGTAAGGTTATAAAACTTTATTAACTATTAACTTTAACGAACGGAACAAAAACTAAAAACATTTAAACATTTCTCAACACAATAAGCAACAATGGTTAGAAGCTGTCTTTTGTGCGAATAGTCCCAAGGCAGCACAACGTGCAGAGTTCTGGACGGCACCCAGGTGATGTCGCCTGGGTGCCGCACTGGTTTAGGGATCCTACAATGCTGCTCCGAAAATTGGCGTGGGGCGTCCCGGGTGGGGCGGGGGGAGGCCTCGTCAGTAGCGGTCTGTTGTGCGAATAGTCCCAAGGCAGCACAACGTGCAGAGTTCTGGACGGCACCCAGGTGATGTCGCCTGGGTGCCGCACTGGTTTAGGGATCCTACAATGCAGCACAGAAAAACAGCGTGGGGCGTCCCGGGTGGTGCGGGGGGAGGCCTCGTCAGTAGCGGTCTGTGTCCAGTGTCACATGGCTGACACAACATGTACGACAGGCACCCAGGTGATGTCCAGTAAACTGCCGCACTGGTTTTGGTATCCTACAATGCTGCTCCAAAAATTGGCGTGCGGCGGCCCGGGGGGGGGGCGTGGGGGAGGCGGCGTGAACGGGCCTCCCCAGGTGGCGGCCATCTAGCTGAGTTGCGCCCGCTCTTGCGGTTACAGCGTCTCGCTCACCATGTTGTTGAGTTGCTCCCACTCTTGCAGTGCAGCGATAGGCGGCTGCCACATGGCTCTTAAAATGGCGGACGGCTCCTCGGTTTTGGGCCTGGTCCACTGAAATGGCCCTGGGACACTTTGGAACTCGGACGCTTGCCTGCTAGGGCTTGGGCTCCATTCTCGAAAAGCGTCCTCTCAGCCGTGAAGATTGTACAAAAGTCTTGGGGGCCCCCGACTCCCGCAGGCTTCCGGTGGGGAGCGGCTGCCATGATTGCTCG
The DNA here is from genome assembly GCF_964263255.1 of Lissotriton vulgaris. Classification (NCBI taxonomy): domain Eukaryota; kingdom Metazoa; phylum Chordata; class Amphibia; order Caudata; family Salamandridae; genus Lissotriton; species Lissotriton vulgaris. The sequence continues at coordinate 1,390,419,777 of NC_141693.1, forward strand.
CGGAATGACCACGACGGAGCCACGAGATGGTGGTGCTCTCATGCTGACGCCAGCTTCAGTCTGAATGATCCAGAAACAAGGTGGGGCTTTCATCGTTTGGGAAAAAAAAATGTTCTAAACCAATGAAAAGTGTTATTTTTAGGTCATATGACCAAGCCTTCCATCTTTAGGAAACCAAAAGTAAAATGAACCAATGAAAAGTTTTATAAACAAGTCACATGACCTGTTATGCGGCATAGGGCTACAAAAAGCGTAGAAAATCCGTTGGCACGTGAGGCGGCGTCAGTAGCGGACCGATGTGCGAATAGGCCGAAGGCAGCACAACGGGCCGAGATCCGGATGGTACCGAGGTGGTGTCCAGCAAATTGCCGCACTGGTGTGGCCATCCTACAATGCTGCGCCGAAAGACGGCGTGTCCAGCTGAGTTGCGGTCACTGTTGCGGTACAGTGACTCGAACGCGCCGAGATCCGGATGGCACCGAGGTGGTGTCCAGCAAATTGCCGCACTGGTGTGGCCATCCTACAATGCTGCGCCGAAAGATGGCGTGTCCAGCTGAGTTGCGGTCACTGTTGCGGTACAGTGACTCGAACGCGCCGAGATCCGGATGGCACCGAGGTGGTGTCCAGCAAATTGCCGCACTGGTGTGGCCATCCTACAATGCTGCGCCGAAAGACGGCGTGTCCAGCTGAATTGCGGTCACTGTTGCGGTACAGTGACTCGAACGCGCCGAGATCCGGATGGCACCGAGGTGGTGTCCAGCAAATTGCCGCACTGGTGTGGCCATCCTACAATGCTGCGCCGAAAGACGGCGTGTCCAGCTGAGTTGCGTTCACTGTTGCGGTACAGTGAGTCGAACGCGCCGAGATCTGGATGGCCCCGATGTTGTGTCCAGCAAGTTGCCGCACTGGTGTGGCCATCCTACAATGCTGCGCCGAAAGTCGGCGTGGGGTGCCCCGTTGGCTTATGAGGTGATGTCAGTAGTGGACCGATGTGTGAATAGGTCGGAACCAGCACAAGGCGCCAAGATCCGAATGGCAAGTCCTGGATGTTGAGTGCCTCAGTTGAGAGTTCTGAGCAGTGCTTGTAAGACTGTCTGAAGCTTATTTGCACCTGCTGCAGCTTCACTATTGCCCTGGTGTGGCCAAAGGTGGCACATGACATAGGCGGCCGGCTCCCGAGGTCCGGCTGAACTTTTTTCCTTTTCCTTTCTGCTTCTTTTCCTACAATCCGTTTCATCTGAAGACACGATCAGGTCCCTGAATATGTGCAGGGGGACGCTATTGATTGAATGAAAATGGCGGCTTGACACAAAGCTGACTCAAGCGTTACTGTTGGTGCTATACAGACAAAAATTGGTTTTCAGTTTGTACATTCTTCAGGTTTTTTTTTTCCATCCAAGTCTGATTGAGAGTTTGTAGAAAAATGGCTTCAGATTTTCCACATACTACTCTTCAACATTCTTCGTAAATGTAACAATGTGAAACTCACTAGGAGAACGGCTGTTTCTGTTTCCTTTCAAAATGCTGCCAACAATATTTTCTGAATGGAAGACACCATCTTGTAGCATAAAGGGCCGAAAGGGGTTCTGGTCTGGCCGATGGTTGGTGGAGACATTTTGACTATATCTTGGACCTGCCCGGCCTCGCCCAAAATGGCGCCGGTATAAATGGGACTCGTAACTCCTTGCCCGCAAATGTATATCTAGAAAATGTTATTGTAAGTGGCCCTGTTCTATTTTAATTACAAAATGTATGTCCACCGATTCCGCAACTGTTAGACACCTTAGTTCTTGCAACCTAATGGCCCGCTCGTTACGTTCCTCTACAGTGTAAATGTCTCCTCATCATATACGATTTCAGTTTGCTCCGTGGCCGGCCCACGTGGTTATAGGCCCGTATTTGTATACTGACATTTTCACAATAAAAGGTTTTTAAAACAAAACACGGTAGTAGTATTTACATTGGTAAAGTTTTTACTTTTAGTCACTGTTTTCGAATCAGTAAAAGGCAAGTGAAATAAAGCAGTCCAATTACATGACGGATAAAAGGTTTTATATGTAGGAACGCAGTAAAGATAAATGGTCAAGGGCAGTTGTGTTTTTCATGTCTGCAACATAAAGTGATCGATAAGAATCTGATAATCAGGCGTATCGGCGACTAAGACAGCAGGCCGAATCTCTTTTACTCAACGGCTCCGTCATGGAAGGAAGAAACGCCCTTTTTCTCGAAAAAGGAATATATTTTACTTGCAAGACAGTTGTAAATTTTCCGGGAAAGTACATTAGCCTGGAATATTATAACATATGTTTGAAAAAAAAATATTGTTCGAAAATAATAAAAAGCGTAATTTTTAGGTCATATGACCAAGCTTTTCATCATTAAATTAACAAAAGTAAAATGAACCAATGAAAAGTTTTATTAACAAGTCACATGACCTGTTATGCTTACGTTACGCGCTGCGCGCCGCGCCTCGGATCACTTCCGGGTGCGCTAACGCGGCGTGTCATAAAACGCATTACGCGACAACGTAGGTCAAGAATATAGTCTAAATGTCTCCACCAACCAGCGTTCAGAACACAACCCCTTTCAGCAGTCCAAAAAGTTCTGTTAAATGAGAACAGAGGGGACAGGCAACAAGAACCATCAGTCAAAGAGGGGAGGGCAAGTTCTTCTCTTCCGGGTCATGTTGGGGCGCTACCGGAACTGATCGAATTGGTAGTCTATAGTGTTTCTGGATGTTTCAGACTTAAGCAGGCGTCAGCATGAGACCACTACCATCTCGTAGCTCCGTCGTGGCCATTCCACGAGCAATCATGGCAGCCGCTCCCCACCAGAAGCCTGCGGGAGTCGGAGGCCCCCAAGACTTTTGTAGAATCTTCACGGCTGAGGGGACGCTTTTCGAGAATGGGACCCAAGCCCTATCAGGGAAGCGTCCGAGTTCCAAGGTGTCCCAGGGCCATTTTAGTGGACCAGGCCCAAAACCGAAGAGCCGGCCGCCATTTTGAGAGTACTGTGGCAGCCGCCTATCGCTGCACCGCAAGAGCGGGCGCAACTCAACTACATGGTGAGCGAGACGCTGTAGTCGCAAGAGCGGGCGGTAAACAGCTGAATGGCGGAAGAGGCACAGTGTAGCAAAAGCGGGCGGAATGGCAACTAAAACGATAAAGGGGCGCCCCACTACAGCTTGTCTTCAGGTCAAACGGATTGTGGGACAAGGTCCAGAATTGAAGAGTCATCAAAAGGCAAAAAGTTCCGCCGGACCCCGGGAGCCGGCCGCCTATGTCGGGGGCGATCTCAGGCTACACCAGTGCTATAAGACTTGGGGAGGGTGTCGGAGCCATGCGTCTTCTCCGAGTCCATGGCCATCACACCGCCCCTCAGGGGCCTCCGTCAAGCTGTTTAGGAAGGTAACATATCACATTGTTTTCTAATGCAGTCAGGTCTACAAACGACACTCACTTACTTTGAGAATAGTGAAGCTGCAGTAGGTGGAAATAAGCTTTAGACAGTGTTACAAGCACTGCTCAGAACTCTTAACTATGGCACCCAACATCCAGAACTTATGCTATTTGAGAATGGCAGTGACATCGAAGCATCTCAGGGACCAAAACCATTAACGTACTTTCACGTATGAAAATCTTACTTGGGGAGGGGGCAGGAGCGAAGCGCCCCCTCCCAGTCAGCGCCACCACACCGTATGTTGAAAATCTGAAGCCATCGTTCTACAAAGTCAACCAAACTTGGATTGAAAAATCTAGAAAAATGTACAAACTGAAAACCAGTTTTGGTCTGCATAGCATCAGTAGCAACGCTTGAGTCAGCTTTGTGTCAAGCCGCCATTTTGATTCAACAAAGCACAGGCATTGAAAAAGGCTGAAATTCAGAACTCTAAACTATGGCACCCAACATCCAGGAGCTTGCCATCCGGATCTTGGAGCCTTGTGCTGCTTTCGATCTATTCACACATCGGTCCACTACTGACATCATCTTATAAACCAACGTTATGTAAATAGTTTTTTAATAAAATGTTTTACCCTGTTTCTTTGCTGGTGTGTTGTCTATATTTTTAATATTTGCATAGGGTTTGTCGTTATTTTGTGCGGGATGGGTGATGGAGCCGAGCTGTCTTGCAGCCCTCATGGTGTGGAGCTCAGTTCATCTCACTATTTTCGTATTTCTCATGAAGGGTTGTTCCTAATATTTCTATTTTAGCGAGGTCAAAAAGAGATCCAATTAGTGGCCTATTGATTTTGCTCGATTACTTTTATTTTTTTACACGATTTTTCACTATCTGCAAAGACTAAACAGAGTATTGCGACTTTGTGCTTGTTTGTAAATAGAGAATGATTCAAAGAGAACCAATTCTAAAACAGTAAATGCTTGGACAACAATCAATCAAATGGAGAGACAAGGAGGCACGACGGATTACAACGGGGGTAAAGGCCTGCGTTAACTACCCTTCAGTATCTGCAAAGAGAGAGTACTACTAAGACAAAAGAGGGGAGGGGGGGGGTGCAGCGTTCAAAGCACATCAGCGTGCATAAATACGAAAATGTTTTTATCTATCACGTACTTGACATTTTAAAGCTTTTCATATTTGCTATTAAAAAACCAATGAAATTCATAGAAAAAACCATAGGTTATAGTGGATATATAGTTAGGAATTTGCATTTACAAAACCTTGAAAATTCAATGAAAAAACCATTGGTTTTAGGCCATATATAGTTAGGAATTAGCATTTACAAAACCTTATTTTACTCGCATAAAACCATTGAAATTCCATATATAGTTAGAAGCGCTAACTATATATCGCGCACCCGCAATCCACTGCTGATGATGTCACATATTACATCATTCATGACATGGTCAGTGACATCACTGATGACATCACTGATGACATCTCAAATGACATCACTGATGACATCACTGATGACAACTCAAATGACATCACTGATGACATCTCAAATGACATCACTGATGACATCACTGATGACAACTCAAATGACATCACTGATGACATCTCATTTGTCATCACTGATCACATCACTCATGTGATAATACAATGAACCTCTTCAGACTCTAATATAACCTTACATACACTCAGTATAAACAGACACTCACAGACTGTCACTCATCCATGGAGTTACTCACACACCTAGTCAGTCATGCAAAGAATCAATCACACCTCCATTTCCTCAACTATACAGTTATACACATCTTACTTATTCAAACATATAATAACACATATTTACTCTCTTATATAATCCCTGATACAAGCTCACAGTGATCGATACAGCCACTCACACATTCACTGGCTCTTATGTTCAGTTATTTATATATCTCAACTCTCACATGTATTGTGTTTTACATACGTACTTACTTGCACATGTAGCAATGAGAAATCCATTCACTCACCAACAGACCCATGCACAGTCAACCGCCCATATAGCTGTTTCCACATGCACTCTTGAACTCATACTCCTAGTGAATCAACTGCTTACACATCTATGCACAGAGTCACGCACCTCCCAGCCACCCACACACACACTCAGCCTCCCATTCAAATACTTGGGCAACCAATCAATAACCCATATGGCCACTCTTATAGCTACTGATCAACACATGCAGCAGCTTACACAACAACAAACATACTGATGCACAAATTAAGACAGTTTAGTCACTAACCCATGCACTCAGTGAGACACATTTAATCACTCTTTCATACAGTCAGTCATGCACCTACTAAATTCTTCATCCAGACACTTATACATCCACTCATTCTTCAATATGTAAAACATATTTAAACTTTACAGACACATACAATCACTGGATGTTGTCATCAGTGATGTCATCAGTGATGTCATTTGAGATGTCATCAGTGATGTCATCAGTGATGTCACTGACCATGTCATGAATGATGTAATATGTGACATCATCAGCAGTGGATTGCGGGTGCGCGATATATAGTTAGCGCTTCTAACTATATATGGAATTTCAATGGTTTTATGCGAGTAAAATAAGGTTTTGTAAATGCTAATTCCTAACTATATATGGCCTAAAACCAATGGTTTTTTCATTGAATATATATATATATATGTATGCTTTTCCTATGGAAATTGGGGGCATGGACAATACGAGATACGTTGGTCTACACACAATATCCCAATGCCGTCCAGGCAAGTACCATCCCGGCAGGACACTACCCATGTGGCAATTGTTAGGTCTGTGGGTTAACATCAGCCACACAAAGTGTAACACTACGTTGGGGCAGAACTTGGTTTCTCAACCGGTTCAGCAACTGCAATACAACACACGTGATTTACAGACTTATGTGCAGTTGTGGTCAGTATTACATTGGCAAACAGAGCCCATTCAAAGATGGCCGCGCCGCGCTACGCGGGAGGTGGAGTCACGTGCCCCACCGGCTACTTCCAGTTCCTCACAGCTACGCGGCGTGAGGATCGTCAGAAGTGCCGGAGGGTCTCGGCAACAGTAAGAGTATGTAACGGAGAGAGTGTTCGAGTGAATGATGGACCCTCTTCCATCAACGCATGAGAGAATAATTGTTGTCTTAGTGATAATTGGACACATGTTTCACAAAGCAGCTTTTATGAATGCTGGACCTCGGTTCACGCGGTTCTTTCATGAATATAATTGGCAGTACGAGGCTCAACTCTGCCTTCTCCTTTCTTCTTTTTTTGGGGTCATAGGCAATAGCACAATTGCTGATGTTTGTTAGCCTGAGAAGTGGGATCAAATATCCGATACTCACTGATAGTAAACATGATGGCAGTTTGTTAGCTGCAGTGATTTGTTTCGCCAGCTCGTGCAGGGGGCGAGTGGTGTTGCAGAGTGAATGTGAGCCAGTGTATACATCGATAACGCCCCGACCATGGCACTCTCTGTTTTATTCTTAAAAGGTACATTTTTGATAGTGGCTGGTTATTTCAATTATGACATTCAAACCTTTAGACAACTAAGTACTAATTCTAACTTGTTGTACCCCTTCTTAATCACTGCCATATCCTCCATGATTGACCATGTCTAAATGCTTGAGTTTATAGTCTACTCTGGAAGATTGATTTTTTCTTTTAAAAGTCTGACTCCTGGTATTTTGGTCAGACTGTGGTCCGCTATTGCAGGGTCTAAGGCCTAGCGTCAGGGTCATGCTCAATAATTGACTTGCTAAAACTGAACGTGTCTTGGCTTGGGGGATGTGTAGCTTTGGTATATGCCATATGGCATCTTCTTCCTTAGTTAGAATTAGTACTTAGTTGTCTAAAGGTTTGAATGTCATAATTGAAATAACCAGCCACTATCAAAAATGTACCTTTGGAGTGCTCTAAGGAAGTAAGGCTAGCACATTCTTTTTTCACACCCATTGGCCTATTGTACTAAATATATAGGCACATTGATTATTTTTGATAATGGAAAGACCAAGTAAGTCAGGTGAATTCTCAAAGAGCCTCTTAATTCCGCAGTTTAGTCAATTCTTCACCCATATAACTAGACCTCCCACTGGATGACCTCTTCCATGGGCAACTGGGAGTTAAATGCTGAGGGGAGTTGGACACGGCCTTTGGCCGTGCACAGCAAAGTTTTAGACACAGAGGATGACTGCAATGACCAACCTCGGCTGTAGGCCAACCCTGTGCAGTAGCTGGAGCAACGGGGGTTGAGCTCAGGGCCTGGCCGGCGACCATGCTCTGTGCCTAATCCCCATTGGCATGCACAACTGACTATGTGTCACAATATAAAAGGTGTCATTGTAAGTAATGGAAGTATACTGTCTTGTCAAAAAGTCATGGATAACTATAGTCATATATGTGTTTTCACTTTATGGAAAAGGCGCGATCATCGAAGTTAATGATGTCATTGCGAAATCTTAAATAACTACAAAAACAGAAAATAGGTCTGCAAATTGATTTTTTTAAAATGAAACAGTGCAAAAATATGAGTTTAAACATGCTTTTAAGGAAATATGTATATAGTAATGTGTAGGGTAATGTTCAGAATAGATTTTTTTGCATATTATTTTTTGATCTGTTGGTGGCTATTGAATGTCTGATGTTTTTGGACGTATCTGTGGGGATTGTGACGTCATTGCGAGGATCCCCAAAAAGTATTAAAAAAAAATTTTGCGAAACAAATATCAGAATGTTTCAGATACTAGGGTGGCTCTGACAAGAGCCATTGTGTTGGTTGTGTGTATATGACAACTACACTTAAGATACACATACAACTATATGCACTCTTACAGGTTACTTAGAAACACCCTATTGCCTTCATCTGTAAAGTGCATTACTATAAATTCCATGCATGTCAAAACGCAGATTGTTGTTATAGAGACAGCACATGTGATAGTCTCTGTCTTTGAAACACCAAGACAGTGTGAGGGAAAAGTGACATCAGTTTTGCAAAGGTTTCTTTCATTATGATGTCCAACCATACCCCAGTCAATGTGCCTAGGTCATTGCTACCACAGTGCACAATCATGCAATGGGGAGCTTGGGAATCCACACTGGATTAAACCAAAGGCAGCAACTGAGGGATCTTTAACGCTCTCTGGCCAAACCAAGTAATCTGCACATATGACAATCCCAAGTCACTGTCAATTCCTCTCTTTTTTTGCAGTCTCTTTAGCACAATATAAATAAATATATATATATATATATATATATATATATATATATATATATATATATATATATATATATATATATATATATATATATATATATATATATATATATATATATATATATATATATATATATATATATATATATATATTGTCGCTCCAGGTTGTCCAACTTTGAGTAGCACACGAGCAGCAGCTCGAATTATGTGTAGGTGAGGACGGGGATCCGCTTGTAGATGCCGCTCTGTAATGGATCTGCCCAACGCGTTTCGAAGCTCCATCTGCTTCTCTTCAGGGGCTGTAACGGAAGCAGTGTGCGCAACCGCTAACCCACTTCTCCATTTTCCATATGACACACCCACCGATGGGAGGCTCAAATGAGACTGTGTATTATGGGAAGTGTGGTGCGGAAAGCACATAATCAAGTCCTGTATGGACCCCGCAAGTGAGCCCGTCCTCGATCCCATGTACGGCTGCTGTTTCACCTCCGTGACCCCCAAGGATAATGGGGTGGTGCATACTCCGCGGCTGAACTGCCGCATGTAAATTGTCGCTCCAGGTTGTCCACCTTTGAGTAGCACACGAGCAGCAGCTTGATTTATGTGTAGGTGAGGATGGGGATCCGCTTGTAGATGCCGCTCCATAATGGATCTGCCCGACGCGTTTCGAAGCTCCATCTGCTTCTCTTAAGGGGCTTTAACGGAAGCGGTGTGCGCAACCACTAACCCACTTCTCCATTTTCCATATGACACACCCACCGATGGGAGGCTCAAATGAGACTGTGTATTATGGGAAGTGTGGTGCGGAAAGCACATAATCAAGTCCTGTATGGACCCCGCAAGTGGGCCCGTCCTCGATCCCATGTACGGCTGCTGTTTCACCTCCGTGACCCCCAAGGATAACGGGGTGGTGCATACTCCGCGGCTGGACTGCCGCGTGTAAATTGTCGCTCCAGGTTGTCCACCTTTGATTAGCACACGAGCAGCAGCTTGATTTATGTGTAGGTGAGGACAGGGATCCGCTTGTAGATGCCGCTCCGTAATGGATCTGCCCGACGCGTTTCGAAGCTCCACCTGCTTCTCTTCAGGGGCTTTAACGGAAGCGGTGTGCGCAACCGCTAACCCACTTCTCCATTTTCCGTATGACACACCCACCAATGGGAGCTCAAATGAGACTGTGTATTATGGGAAGTGTGGTGTGGAAAGCACATAATCAAGTCCTGTATGGACCCCGCAAGTGGGCCCGTCCTCGATCCCATGTACGGCTGCTGTTTCACCTCCGTGACCCCCAAGGATAACGGGGTGGTGCATACTCCGCGGCTGGACTGCCGCGTGTAAATTGTCCCTCCAGGTTGTCCACCTTTGAGTAGCACACGAGCAGCAGCTTGATTTATGTGTAGGTGAGGACTGGGATCCGCTTGTAGATGCCGGTCCATAATGGATCTGCCCGATGCGTTTCGAAGCTCCATCTGCTTCTTTCCAGGGGCATGGTAGCAGCTCCCCTTGCCAATAGCAATGCTGGTTCTCATAGGAGGCGGGGAGCGGGCGGGACCGCAGGAGCATTAGGGCTCCCCCCACAGTCCCCAACATAGAGGCCATGCCCTGGGCGATGGGGTCCAGAAGTGGACAAGGGAAGGTGAACAACGCGACCCCCCTTCCTAAAGTATAATAAAAACATTCAAGAATTGGGCATGCCCCTGGGGATCGGGTACTTGGGCAAATATAAATTGATGGAAGGGGACCTTTTTTTTAGAAATGTTTGGAGTGGCGATTCTAACATAGCGCTCAGCACAGCCCCATGGTGTGAACGCGCTGGGCGTGTGGCTCTCAGCGTGACACCCTAGTGTGAACGCACTGGGTGAGAAGTTGTCAGGGCGGCCCCCTATTGTGAATGCGCTGGGCGCCTGGCTCTCAGCGAGAGTACTTCACAGGTCTTTAAAAGACTATTTACCTGTAATGAGGCTTTGTTGTGTTTTCACCCATTCTTAGAGCCCTGCATCTCCACTCTCCATCTCCATCTCCACTCTGCCTACGACTGAAAGAATTACCCCCCTCCCCCCCACCCCTTAAACAAACATTTTTATCAGCCTCCCCCAAAATTTGGCTCTAGTTGCGCCCCTGACTGGTGTACGCTGGCTCTGCCCACTCCGTTTATGCTTACAAAATTCAGTAGATTCTATTATCCGTATGTCAATGATCCAGCTCTGGGGCTGGGAATATCTTGCAGACAGTATTCTGGGCCTTTTGTTACCAGTGTTCTACAGACCCAGTAGCTCGCTTTAGGGGATCCAGTGGAAGGTACTCCGGGGATCCAAAAGTCAGAATTCCTTGATCCAGAGATTAGCGACCTGGGAGGGTATCCACTGAATGAAAATGCAGTATACCACAATGAGAATTCGAAGCTCGGGGTTAGGCTCCGCCAACATATGTACTTATTCATTCACTATGCCAACCCCCAAGCATTTAAAAATTCACCTTCCTGGCAGTACTCTAATCATCCAGTCTCTACCCATGTACTCATTGAATGACCCAGACCAAGTTACATAAACGAGGTCTAAGCATGGGAGAATTTTGCGAATTGGCAATTCGCGAATTTGCAGATTTGCGAATTGGCAATCCGCAAAATGCGCAAATTCACGCAAATTTGCAGATTTTTTTGTTTTTGCGTGTTTGCGGTTGTTCGCGAGGCGCTTTGCGTGTTCGCGGGTGTTCGCGAGGCGCTTTGCAATTTCACTGGGGTTTTTTTTTTACCTGCCTAATCACTGCCACCCTCTTGTTTTTTATGCCCATCTGCCCTCTGTACCACTTGTTTCTGTGCCCTTCTGCCCTCTGCCCCACTCATTTTTTGCCCCCTTCTGCCCTCTGTCTCACTTTTGTGCCCTTCTGCCCTCAGCCCCACTTAGAATGGCACCGGCAAGCTGCCAGCGCCATTCTAAAATAGCTAGAAATAGCTTCAACAGGAAGCACTAATAGATAAAGTAAAGCAGGTGCTCCAGTTAAAGGTCAAATTAAGTTACACAATCATTAATCACCCCAAGTTTGGGGGTGATTAATGATTGTGTAACTGAATTTAAGCAGCACCTGCTTTACTTTATCTATTAGAGCTTCCTGTTGAAGCTGACTTTTGTAACTATTTTAGAATGGCTCTGGCAGCTTGCTGGCTCCATTCTAAAAGAGTTACAAAAGTCAGCTTGAACTTTTGACCCAATCCCCATTCGCGGATTTCCGTTCGCGGATTTTGCGGGAAATTCGTGAATCTCGCGGATTGCGAATTTACCAAAAATCCGCGAAATCCGCGAGCGGAACAGATTTTCCGCCCATGCTTAACGATGTAATCCCCACTGCCAGAGGTAAAATGGTTGCATGCGCATTCAATAGCACAATGTGATGTGGTAGGGCCCAGGGCCCTCATTCGTACATAATAAACACATGGACAGGGTTAGAGAGATAGTGAAACTGGCTACGGGCACTTCGCTCGGCTCTTTTTTATTACCAGGGTCACATGTCCAGTGACGTCTGTGCTTGATGTGTGTGAGTTAAGTGTAAGCCAGCCCTCAGGGAATGATTGGTGCAGGCAACTACCTCAAAATTAATCATCGATCACACACAAAGAATCAATCATAAAGGGTCCATTACTTGTGGTGCACTCAGGTAGGGGCACCAGATCTGGTGAAAGAATTATCGTCCCATTCTCAAGTTGATGCACACTGCCACATTGCCCAAAGGCTGACGGTACCAACACAGCGGACAATCAACAACTTTCCGCAGACAAAGCAGCTGGCTGTGCTGCACCTGTTGGCCTCTGGTACCTTTCAACTAACAACTGTGAGAGTCGGAGGAGTCTCACAGTCAGCCCTATTAAACGTTGTCACAAGTCTTGGATGCATGTCCACAAAAGCAACGTAGGGCCCCTGTATCCACACTACCCGCTCATCCTAATTTGTAGTATTCCTGCACAACCAACCCCAACCCCAGCTGTTGCTTGACGTGTCTGTGCTCTAGATCCAGGATTGTAGTCACTGAAATGGGGGGGCACCAGGTCACAAAGTCTAGTAGTCAACAGTAGTGGAAAAACAGTACTTTATTAATAAAACATAAATTAACAACACCAAAACATCAAACAATGCGTGACATTCCCAACCGGGAACATCAACTTATGGATCGAAATGACTGTAGATCGTCCTGGAAATCCCAAAACTCCATATGCAGAAACCTGTGGTCAAGCATTAATATGGTCACAAATATAATATGGTACAATGTATTGCACTTGGACAAACCAGAATGTTTACAGGTATTATCAATCTTGCACAAAATGACCATAACAGAAGTTTATGTGGTCGTTACAACCACACAAACGTCTGTTACAGTCCCATTATGCAGGATGTATCATACCTGTAAGCATCACGCTTCATTTCAGCTTGATACACCTGTATGTTCACTTCATCCACACTGCGCAGGAACAGCTCGAGACCGAGCAAGGGAACCACGCCATAGCAGGCACCCGGCACGTGTTGGGGCACACAATCACCGCAATAGAAACCACACACATTCCAACAATGTGCAGGCAAAACTGGGACAGTACTCTAATTTTGTCACAAACTTCTCAGGCAGTGTGCATGATTCCTACATCTTTCTCAAGCATCCCAGCCCTGGTCCCCAGATCAATCCGCCACCCACTGATGACTGCCTAACCCTGCGCACCAAGACCTCAATTATCACCTGCCACCACCTGAGTGTCTCCTCAGCTGTCACTGGGGTTCCGCTGCACAGGCCCCCAGCGCATCCTGCTGCACCACGCTGAGGGGTCATGTCTGTACAGCCAGCTGCCTTTGGTGTACACGTGGTCCAGCCAAGATCACAATTCAAATCAGGTCTTGATTGCCCGGATGGTGTATTGAGGCCTACGCATCATCGCAGGCTGCACACCCGCTCAGCTCTGGTGGCACTAACTCAGTGCAGCTCAAGCCATCACCATGTGGTGGGAGGCCTGTGTTGACAAAAATGCCTTGGCTGCCACCTACTCTGTGCACCTCAAGTCATTGCCGCATGGCAGGAGGCCAGTGTCGGGCAAAGTGCTTCGGCTGCCACCAACTCTGAGCACCTCAAGTCATCGCCACGTTGCGGGAGGCCCATGTCGGCCAAAGTGCCTCAGCAGGCACCAACATAATAACCACAGGAATACACAAAGCTAGAGAGTGGAAATGGCATCGAGCACGTGCACCCGTTCCTTTTTATTGGCAGGGTCACATGTCCTGTGACGCCTGTGCTGCAACGGTGTGGTGTGGGTGTAAACCAGCTGTAAGGAAGTGGCTTTGGCATGCTGACAACTAGACCTGTGATCAGCAGATCACTACAGAGAAGACATGATACATGTAGCATTGTAGTTTTGTAGTTTCCTCCCTGTAAGCATAAGCGGAGTGGGCTGTCGGAAGCGCGCATCATTCATGACTTTACCAATATGGCGGTTGGAATCCACACACCTACCGAGATAGGTACACGATAAGTGCACGACTCCACTTTTTTCTAAAAATAAATATATATCAATTAATATTTAGGAACACAGAATACATTGTATTATTTTAATAACAAATAAATAAAATTACAAAAAGCTATTTTTAGGATATTAAAGTTACAAAATTTCAACAACAAAAAAATCTAAATTAGTGAAAAAACCATAAGTTTAATGAACATTATACTTCAAAATTAGCATTTAAAAAGCCTTTGAAATTCACCTAAAAAACCATAGGTTTCAGGCACGTTATAGATAGAAATTTGCATGTAAAAAACCTTAGAAATTCACTGAAAAAAACATAGGTTTCAGGGATGTTATAGTTAGTTGGACATTTCACTCTTACAAAACCAGAGAAATTCAGCTGCTTTAGTTAGTTGAGCTGACTATAGCTCACGCTTGCGCAATGCACTGCTGATGACGTCACATATTGCATCACTCATGACATGGTCAGTGACATCACTGATGACATCATCCAGTGACTGTGTGTTTCTGTAAATATATTTTATATATATATATATATATATATATATATATATATATATATATATATATATATATATATATATATGCCAAGGTAATTGAAGTATTACTGGGTGTATGAGTGTCTGAATAGATGATTTAGTAGGTGCATGACTGACTGTATAAGTGTGTGATTAAACGTGTCTCACTGAATGGGTGGGTTACTGACTAAACTGTGTGAATGTCTGCATCAGTCTGTCAGTTGGTGTGTAAGCGGCTTCATGGTTTGGCGAGTAGCCACATGAGTGTCTATATGGGTAATTGATTGGTTGTCTGAGTATCTGTATGGCTGCCTGAATATTTGTATGGGTGGGTGCGGGGTGTGACTCTGTGCATAGATGTGTGAGCGGGTGAGTCACTGGGTGTATGGGCTCAAGAGTGCATCTGTGAAGGGCTATATGGGTGGGTGAGTGTGTGTATGGGTGTCTTGGTGAGTGAATGGATGTCTCAGTGGTACATGTGCGAGTAACCGCATATGTGAAAGGCAGTATATGTGAGGGTTGGAGTATATAAATGACTATATGTGAGAGTAAGTGATTGTAAGAGTGGCTGTATGGATGAGTGTGTGCTTGTATCAGTGATTGTATAAGAGAGTAAGTATGTGTTAGTATCTGTGAGAATAAGTGAGGCAGTGTGTGTATAACTGTATAGGTGAGTAAATGGTGGGTGATTGATTGTTTGCATGACTGACTAGGTGTGTGAGTAACTCTATGGATGATTGGCAGTGTGTTAGTGTCTGTAGGTGTATGAGTGCAAATGATAGTGCTGTATTGATGATTGACTACATGTATAAGTGACTGTATGTGTGAATGAGTGGATGTGTGTGTAGACCTAGGAATCAGTGGGTGGGTATGTAGTAACTGGTATTTGTGTGTCTATGGTTTTGAAAATGGTAGTCTGTATTTTAGAGTTGGTGTATCAAAGCCTTCAAAGGTTATATTGGGGGTGAGGCGGTGCATCAGATTTTCACAAGGATGATGTCATCAGTGATGTCATTTGAGATGTCATCAGTGTTATTATCAGTGATGTCACAGACCATGTCATGAGTGATGTAATATGTGACAACATCAGCAGTGCATTACGGGGGTGTGAGTTCTAGTTAGCTCAACCAACTATAACAGCCGAATTTCTCTGGTTTTGTAAGAGTGAAATGTCCAACTAACTATAACGTCCCTGAAAATTGTGGTGTTTTCAGTGAATATATATATATATATATATATATATATATATATATATATATATATATATATATATATATATATATTCACTGAAAAAACCATAGGTTTCACACCAGTTATAGTTAGCTGGAAATTTTACTGACATAAAACCAATGAAATTCCACATTATAGTTAGTTGGACTCACTATAACTTGCGCGTGTAATGCACTGCTGATGGTGTCATCAGTGATGTCATGAGTGATGTCACTGACCATGTCATGAGTGATGTAATATGTGATGTCATCAGCAGTGCATTACACGCGCAAGTTATAGTGAGTCCAACTAACTATACCGTGGAATTTCATTGGTTTTATGTCAGTAAAATTTCCAGCTAACTATAACTGGTGTGAAACCTATGGTTTTTTCAGTGAATTTAATTGGTTTTTTAAATTCTCATTCCTAACTATAACTGGTGTGAAACCTATGGTTTTTTCTGTGAATTTAATAGGTTTTTTATTAGCAAATTTCTATAGCTATGAAATGTAATATTTTCTAAAATGAATCCTATATTGTATATTTATGTAATACTATTTATTTTATACATATTGTTCATGGTTTTTATTTTAATAGCAAATATCTATAGCTGTAATATATATTCTTCTTTATAATGTATACTATATTTTCTATGTATGTAATACTTTTTTTATGTTTAATATTTTATTTTTTTGCCCCGGTGCGCTCCCGGTGCGCGCTCCGGTGAGCGCCCCGTTAGGGCTATTGCCGCGATCGAAAACAACATCGTGACGCGTCGCGTAAGCGTGACGTATCGCGTAGCCGCATGATGCGTTTTATGGCGTGTCACGTAAGCGCAACGTATCGCGTTTCCGCGTGATGTGTCTTATGACGCGCTGCGTAAACGCACCCGGAAGCGCTCCGCGGCAAGGCCCGGTGCACATAACGTAAGTGCGCCAGAGCGCGTAAAGTAAGCGCATCGGGGTGCTTCAAAATACTATGCTTTCTGGGGCGCTCACCGGGGCGCGCACCGGGAGCGCTCCAGAGCCAAAAAAAGAAAATATTTAGCCCGATGTGCCTTTGCTATGTCTTAAGATATATGCTCCAGTTGTTTTTAAGAAAATTAACTTTTAACTTTTAAAATATATATATTGGGCTACATTGGGTTATATATATGTTAGAGCCCAAATGTAGCCCAAATGTAACCCAATGTAGCCCAATGTAGCCCAATGTAGCCCAAAGATGGCCACCAGAGACAAAAATATACAAATGTAGCCCAAATATCAGCCAGATGTAGCGCAACTATAGCCCAATGACAGTATGTACCAGAGTGTTCTAAAGAACAACTAGCGCGCTAACAGTTTTACTTATAAAGTGAGACTTATAGTTAGGAATTAGCATTAAAAAAAACCTTTGAAATTCACTGAACAAACCATAGGTTTCACACCAGTTATAGTTAGCGGGAAATTTTACTGACATAAAACCAATGAAATTCCACGTTATAGTTAGTTGGACTCTAACTTGCGCGCCTACAATGCACTGCTGATGACGTCACATATTACATCACTCATGACATGGTCAGTGACATCACTCATGACATCACTGATGACACCATCCTTGTGACAAAGTGGCAGACCTCCTATCAGCATAAAATAACCTTTGACACACACATTCAAAAATAGAAACTAACATTTTCTTAAAAAAGGAGAAACCAATACCAATTACAACAACTTATTAGTTAATTCCAACATCTACATATACATCCACTCATTCACCAACAGTTCTATATAGTCATTCATATATATATTCACTCATCATATGTAGTGATAGACCTATACATCCTGTTACACACCGACAGTCATCCAAAAGTTACTCACACACATATTCACACATGCAAAAAAACTATTGAACATCCATTTATTTGCATATACAGCTATACGCACACTACCACTTTACTTCTAAGGAAACTTACACATTCTTACTCTCTTAAACAATCACTTATTGAAACACATACTTATTTAAACAGGAACTCTTACAATCTCTCACTCTCACATATACTCACTTATATATATCAATACTCACATATACTAGATTAAAACATATGTCGTTACTGAAAAAGACGATAGTGAAACTGTTGTTTACTCACTAACACACACATATACACACTCATCCATCCATACAGTCCTGTACATGTGCTGTCTTCAAAACACATACAAACAGTGAGTCAGTCACCAACCCATACAGCCACTTATACACAAAGTGAAACACTGATACATACATTTCAATATTTAAAAGTTACTTGCTAATATATGTATTCACTAAGATACACTTAATGAGACAGTTAACCAATCAATGCTTTTAAAAACAAACATCCATTTACACACTTATTTAACCATTTATTCTTCCATTGTCCTTTACAAATACATATATAAAACATATATATTTTTCAGAAAGACACACATTCACTGGATGGTGTCATGAGTGATGTCATGAGTGATGTCACTGACCATGTCATGAGTGATGTAATATGTGACATCATCAGCAGTGCATTGCAGGCGCGCAAGTTATATTGAGTCCAACTAACTATAACGTGGAATTTCATTGGTTTTATGTCAGTAAAAAACCGCACTCCTCGCAGATAGGAAAGGAGAAGAGGCCACACGAGGGAACTTTGCAGGAGCCGTTTTAATGGTGGACAGCATAGCAAAATGCATTTCGGCAATAAGCCTTCTTCGGTTGCTGTTGCTGACACGTGATGGCCCCACCTGCATCTTTGAAATGTCCAGTCCCACCCTCATTGGAAGGTAAGTAGGCTCCCGCCCCCAAGTCACATGTTGATTCAACCATGGTGGCACAAATGAAACTGCAACTCCCAGAAGACAGTGCTACTGGCGAGTATTACAGGGGACGGCAGACAAAGTTCAAGGTAAAGATGCAGTAGTGAAGTGAGGTTTGCACGCTGAAAATTAGTCTCACGCTCTCCCTCCAGTCCCCAGCAGTTCAAACCTCAAGCGCAGTGCAGCCAAAAGTTGAGCCAAAATGTAGAGCCGAACAGTCAATGAATCCGACTCCTCGTTAAGTAACAAGCTGCCGCTGGCAGTAGGCTGAGGCAATCACAACACTTGAAGCAGGCAGAAAATGGTCCGGGAAACAGTAAAACAAACATGCTTTGGAAGCAGGTGCCAGCCGTTTCTGCCACTTGTAGAACCGGAGCCTCCAGCGCACCTCTGGCATGTGCGCAAATTAGATAAAAAACCGCGGTTCGTAAATCCCCATGGCAGAACCATGCCGTATTTAAATCCACAACCAATTCCCCCAACTGGGAGAAAATCGGGTCGAACTCTCAATTGTCTTCATTTATGTGCTTTTTTTTCATCCTCACAGCATGGAGTTCCTCAAGCAGGCAGGCACAAATCTATGCGTTTCGGGATAGCATATCCCTTCTTCACGATTCACAACATTCTATTTCCAATAACTTTGGCGCTGGTTGATGAATGTTCGTGAAATTTTCAAAACTTGTGGGGTGCTCCGATCCGCTCCTATCCTGAAAGTTTCGGGGGATTCACCAAGCAGGGGCAGAGAAAAAAGGGGGTCCCAAAACATGTTTTCCCCATGCAATTTTCCGTAGGGAGCTTTAGACACGGCTACAGCCCGAACTGCTGAATGGAATTACACCAAATTTGGCAAAGAGGCAGTTCTTGGTTCAGAAAGAACCCTTTTTTTGTTAAATGGTGTAAATCTGTTCAGTAGTTGCAGAGAAAATCAAAAGTAAAAACATATATATATCTATGGCCGCGAAGGATCCCGATCACGAGCTGTATGTTAATTGGCTGTCAACACTCCAAACCAGGAAGTGTTGGCAGCCATCTTGTGCCTCTGTAGAACCAAGGCACAATAAATCAGTCATACAAGTGCGCAAAATGCAAAAAGGTGGCAGGGTTGAAACACCCTGACCCCTAGGCCTGCTCTGGGGGCCCCAAAAAAATGAGTTAAAAAAAAACACGAGATGCGCGTAGTATCCGCGCATCTGGCCGCGAAAAAAAACCAAAGCGCGGGCTCCCACGCTTCGTTGCTAGTTAGCCCCATGGGGGCCAAGTCTCGGGGGCAATATGTTTAATATAATGGGGGTCCCGGGGCTTTTCTGAAATATGTGGGATGCTCACAGCCCTCCATGCCCCGGGGACTGCCACGCCGGGGCTTTATGACAATATATGCGGGGGGCTTACGGTCCCCGCAGCCCTGGGGACTCTACCCACCGGGACTTTAAATTTTAACATGGGGGCATCCAAGCTCCCCCCAAGTCCCGGGGACCGCCACCCCGGGTCTTTAAATATATAATTGTATAGTGGGGGCACAAGGCCCCCTGCTTCCCCGGGGACCATCGCCCCGGGGCTTTTTTTATAAATAAACCTGTTTGGGGAGGATTGAGCCCCCCACATACACCGGGGACCGCCACCTCCCCGGTGCACTAAGACATTAAATTGGGGGGTCCGTTATGGACCCCCAAGCCTCGGAGACCACCACCCTCCGGGGCTTTGAAAACATTAGTAGGGGGGCCACACAGCCCCTCTCCTGGAACCTTTGATGGCCCGAGGCCAGCCACCCCCCGGGCCGGCTCCTGCAGTGTTCAGAGGCCATGCCCCTTTTTACACCTCTCTGCAACGCAGTTCTGTGGTGCTTACTGGAGGTACCAAGTGGGCTAGTTTGAGACTAGGGACCCTTAGGATTCAGGGGACTTAATCTCCCAACTTAAAGCGGCCACAGGGCTCGTTTGCATAGTGGTGAAGAAAGGGGACGGGGCCTGAGGTGACGTGTGCAAACACGCCCTGTGGTGCCTTTTAAGTTGGGGAAAGGGGAAATAATTCCACTTTAATCCTGAAGGACCCTGGTGGCCAACTAGTCCACCCGGTGCTTCCAGTAGGCGCCACTGCGCTGCGTTGCAGAGAGGTGGTGCAGGCCGGACCCCTTTTACACCTCTCAGCAATGGCGCTTACTGGAGGTACCTAGTGGGCTAATTTGCCCTTAGGGACCCTCAGGATTGAAGGGGACTTAATCTCCCAATTTCAAACACCCAAAGGGCGTGTTTATACAGTGAGGAAGGGAGGGGACGGGGCCTGAGGTGACATGTGCAAACACTCCCTATGGCGCATTTTAAGTTGGGGAAATAATACCCCTTCAACCCTGAGGGCCCCTGAGGGCTAACTAGCCCACCAGCTGCTTCCAGTAAGCGCCACTGCGCTGCGTTGCAGACAGGTGATCCAGGCCATGCCACTTTTTACACCTCTCTGCAACGCAGCTCTGTGGTGCTTACTGGAGGTACCTAGTGGGATAGTTGGACCCCAGATACCCTCAGGATTCAAGAGGACTTTACCCCCCAATTAAAAATGCCACAGGGCCTGTTTGCACACGTCACCTCAGGCTCTCCCCCTCCCTTCATCAGTGTGCAAACGAACCCCGTGGCACGTTTAAACAGGTAGTTTTAATCCCCCTGCCCTATTATGAACTAAAGGCTGACAGAGGAGGTCATGCTAATCACAGGGGTACACCAACGCATAGTGTTCCCTAGTGAATGTAGGTGTTTTCACTGTATTCTAAGTGTCTTTTAGCATACCAATGGCTCTAGGCCAAGTTAGTCAGAGTCAGTTGACACCAGTGCCCGTCTGAAAAAGTTGTGGGCACAGGATGATTTTGTAACAAGGCCTCTTTCTGCTCCTCTATTGGTTCGTTGTGCACATTTCTTGATTCTTCCTGCACTATTCTCCGTCTTTGAGGACATCTGCTGCTTCTTTTTGCATTTCTTTGTTTTCTTTCTGTTTGTTTTTTCTTCTTTTTTACATGTCCTAGCTCTGTAGGCATAGTTAGAAATTAGCATTTAAAAAAAAACTTCGAAATTCACAAAAAACAATAGGTTTCAGTTACGTTAAAGTTAGAAATTAGCAGTTACAAAAACCTTTGAAATTCACTGAAAAAACCATAGGTTTCAGGAACGTTATAATTAGGAACTAGTATTTAAAAAAACCTTAGAAATTTACTGAAAAAAACATAGGTTTCAGGGGCGTTATAGTTAGCTGGACATTTCACTCGTACAAAACCATTCAAATTCCCCTGTTATAGTTAGTTCAGATAACTATAAGTGCCCGCAATGCACTGATGATGACATCACATATTACATCACTCATGACATGGTCAGTGATATCACTCATGACATCACTGATGACATCTCAAATGACATCACTGATGACATCATCCTTGTGATAGAGTGGCAGACCTCCTCTCACCCTAATATGACTTTTGAGACACACACTCACAAATAAAAACTAACATTTTCAAAACAATGGATATACCAATACCAGTTACAACCTATTCAATAATTCCAAGATCTACATACACATCCACTCATTCACCAACAGTCCTATACAGTCACACATACATGTACTCACTTAACTTATGTACATATACACCTATGCATCCTGTTGCACACCGCCACTCATCCATAGAGTTCCTCATGCTAATAAAGAAAGAAACATCCATTTACTTGCATATACAGTTATACACACACCAGCACACTCACTTCTACAGAAACTTACACATACTTACTCTTTTAAACAATCACTTATAGAAACGCATACTTATTCATACAGGAACTATTCCAATCTCTCACTCTCACATATACTCACTTATATACACCAATACTCACATATACTAGTTTAAAATATATGTAGTTACTTATAAAGACACTATTGAGACAGTCATTCACTCACTAACACACCCATACACACACTCATCTACCCATACAGTCCTGCACACATACTGTCTTCAACACATACAAACAGTGACGCACTCATTCATGCATCTATGCACTAAGTAATACCCTCCACTAAACCATACAGACACTCATACTAACACTCGAAAAACCAACAACCCTTTTAGACACTCATTTAGCTACTCACCAACCCATGCAGTCACTTATACACAAAGTGAGAGATTGATACAGATATTTACATATTTAAACATTACTCACTAACCCATGTGTTTACTAAGATACACTTAATCAGTCTGTTATACAATCAATTTTACCAAACAAATCATCCATTTAGACACTTATATACCCATTTATTCTTCCTTCGACCTTGAGATATACATATATAAAACATATTTAATTTTCAGAAAAACACACATTCACTGGATGATGTCATCAGTGATGTCATGAGTGATGTCATTTGAGATGTCATCTGTGATGTCCTGAGTGATGTCACTGACCATGTCATGAGTGATATAATATGTGACGTCATCAGCAGTGCATTGCGTGCGCACGAGGTATAGTTATCTGAACTAACTATAACGGGAAATTTCAATGGCTTTGTACGAGTGAAATGTCCAGGTAACTATAACGCCCCTGACACCTATGTTTTTTTTAGTGAATATGTGTATATATATATATATATATATATATATATATATATATATATACTGAAAGGTTTTTTTCTATTGTAGGCACTTCAATGACCAGAGTGCACGGTGCCAGGAGGAAGTTACCTGTCAAAATGCCGAAAATGATGGTTTCCGTTTTGCCACCAAAGCCTGTGAACAAGAGCCAGGAGGCTCGAAATGCATCAGGCCACCTGTAATTTCGAATATGAATGCACAGTCATGCTCCTGCAATCAATAAAGCTGTGTCTTTAATCTTCTGTGGAGTCGTGCTTTCGTCTCCGGGCAACATGTGTAAAGAATAACTAAAGGCCGTCCCGCCGTGAAAGCGTACCGCCTTGTGAAAAGTTTGGAAGGTGCTGCTGTGGCGAAGAACTGTTCGTGCCTCAGTGTGGCCACAGGAGATAATTTAATGGACTGTGCAGGCATGTTTGGAGGCCCACTGGAGGGCTATAACATTGTTGAATAACATTTCTGACAACCGGAACGACCTACTGAAAGGTTTTTTCAATTGTAGGCACTTCAATGACCAGAGTGCACGGCGCCAAGAGGAAGTTACCTGTTAAAATGCCGAAAATTATGGTTTCTGTTTTGCCTGCAAAGCCTGTGAACAAGAGCCAGGAGGCTCGAAATGCATCAGGCCACTTGTAATTTCGAATATGAATGCACAGTCATGCTCCTGCAATCAATAAAGCTGTGTCTTTAATCTTCTGTGGAGCTGCGCTTTCGTCTCCGGACAACATGTGTAAAGAATATATATATATATATATATATATATATATATATATATATATATATATATATATATATATATATATATATATATATATATATATATATATATATATATATATATATATATATATATATATATATATATATTCACAGGAAACCAGGTTAACGTTGCGCTCTCAGGTAATCAGACAAACGAATCCAGAGTGTAATATGAGCAGTTTAATACACAACGCGTTTCAGCATAAAAGCCTTGTTCACGTGTAACCACAACACAAGTGACTCCGGTATTTAAACATAAGTTTCAGCGTGATCAAAGAGACCAACAACATAAGCATAGGACTAATCCAAAACAGAGTAAGCAGCTTGGCAGACATGGTGGAATGGTACAGTCAACATCGTTATACTCTATACAGGCATCGTATGTACAGAAGTAAATCAATGTGCAGCACAATCAATGCATAATACATGATGTATAAAACATGATGTATAAACAAGTTCATATGTGTGTGGGTAAATAAAGCAAGGCCGGTCCGTGGATCCCCACTCGACACTTACCAATGTATGGAAATTACTGAGAGTGGACATGAAAATCATTCTAAATTAGATCCAGAATCAGAGGTGTAAGAGACATAATGAATATATTCAGAAATGGCGGAAAACGAAATCTGGTAAGAACCCAAATACTCACAGTAAAATACACAATGTGGGTTAAGGCAAATATTGACATGATTCCCCGTATTGACAAAAGAGATTAAATTCATTGTGTCTAGTCCTAGTGGCTGAATATTGGATTCAACGGGCCAAAGATCAATGTCTGTAGTAAAGTGTTGCCAGTAAATAAACTGAAATTCTTACTTATGCATGATGGAAAAAAATAGTGGAAATAAGCGCTGACTACCCGGAGAGAAATATATCAACAAATCGTGAGTCCCATAGTGAAAAAAAGTGATTCCTGGTGTACAAAGGGTGATTGAGTCTGTGCTGGTGAATTCAATGATAGGCCCAACCTTTCCTCCTGTGGAACAAAACAACATAAATGAAATAAATATAAAATCCACTGTAAAATAATGTACTATGTCTTTAGACATAAGGCAGAAGAAGAGTCATGGTATCACATACGGTTAGCAATTTGAAGACAGTAAAGCACCTATAATCAGAATAGGTTCAAACAGCAATGACTGATAGAAACAGGTGACGGAACAGGTGGTTACTCCCTTAGATGACTGGCCAATTCCTCATCCATGTTGAGCCCTCCCGGGAATTTGGTCTGAAACTCTATTATGAGTCTGGATTCCCTTTGTCTGAGGCTCCATAACCTGTCACCACCCCTAGGTGTTATATATATATATATATATATATATATATTCATATATATTCTTTACACATGTTGTCCGGAGACGAAAGCGCGGCTCAACTTGTGTTCTCCCAACACTCTCTCGCACTCCAGCCAGTAATGCACAGAGAAACGGGAAACGGACACAAAATAATGTGGTTGTAGCAGGTCTATGTTTTATTCAGCAAACAAAAAGTGCCCAAGGGTCAAAGACAACTGACACTTTGTGCTAAAAATAAGACGGAAAGCTCCAAAAGAAAATGAAAGGGTTTGAGGGATAGGAATAAGACCTCTAGACCCTTAGAGGTATTGAAGGATACCCATCAGTAGCTGTCCTGTAATGCCCTGTTCATCATTTGGGTTTCCTCATATTTTCTATCGTAGGTAATCACCCACAGGGAATAGATGTATAGATTCTGTAAGTTGGTATGGGCCAGATAGAAGGAAAACAGGGTATAGGTGTTGTGGCTACTGAATTTGCAGTGCAAAAAAAATTGTGAAAAAAAGAATATCTTGTGTGTGACAATTAAAATTGAAGAGAATAGGAGAAGAAACAGTGCAAAATAGCAGTATGCAACAAATTTAGTATATGGTTGACATGTTTCAGCAGACTAATGGTTTGTTAAATGTGAGATTGAGCCAGGGTGTGTTATTTTCACATGCAATTTCCCATAGGACCTTTAGACCCAGCTACAGCCAGAACTGCTGAACAGAATTACACCAATTTTGGCAAAGAAGTAGTCCTTGGTTCAGACTCGTGCCTTTTGCTTATTTGGTGTAAATCTGTTCAGGAATTCCTGAAAAATGCCAGTTAAAGTTATTTATATATCTCTGGGCTCGGAGGGTCCGTGTACCCTAAGCGCAGCCTGCACGCACCCTGCCGTGCACAAGCTGCTTTTTATTTGGCTGTCAACACTCCAAATCAGGAAGTGTTTGCAGCCATCTTGTGCCTCAGTGGGACCGAGGCACAAGAAACCAAAGAAAAAATCATTGCAAAACTCAAAAAGGGGGCAGGGTAGACACACCCTGACCACCTAGTCCTGCTCAGGGGGGTCCTACAAGGACCCCCAGGGCCCAAACATTTTTTTTTTAATCGCGGGATGCGTGTAGGATTCGTGCATCCTAGCAATAAAAAAAAGAAACATAGTCTCCCGGGCAAAATATTTCAGTTTGCCCCTGGGGGGCCAAACCCCGGAGGCAATATTAAAAAAAAATGTGGGGGGTCCCAATTCCCCCACACTACCCCGGGGACCGCCAAGTTACCGTTTCAAGTTAATATATGCAGGGGGCTCAGGGGGCCCCTCCGCATCCCCGGGGCTTTAAAATGTTATCTAGGGGGACCGCTATGCCCCTGGCTCAAATTTAATGTATGCGGGGGGCTCATGGCCCCCCCTGCATCCCCAAGGACCACCACCCCCTGAGGCTACTTTGAAATGGGATTCGGGGGCTCTCAGGTCCCCCCAGCCCCTGAGACTGCCACCCCCTGGGGCTGGAATTGAACTTATGCAGGGGGCTCACAGGGCCCCCCTGCAGCCCTGGGGACCGCCACCCCTCCAGGGCTGCACCTGCTGTGGTAGTTTAGCAACAATTAGGTTAAGCATTAGCAGAAGACATTTGGTATTTCGAGACTATCTTGCCTGTTTTACGGAATCCATTTTGTATTTCTGTCAGCCATTTTGTATGCCATGTGCTCTGTCCTACCTTTCTGTCACCTGCTCTTGAAATCTGCCTAGAGACAGGATATGTTTAGTCTCCTCTACTTTGCACATGCTCAGAGGAGCATACAGCTGTCTCCAACTTTTATCTGTCAAGATGTGCCCACCAAAATTAGCTAATAGTCAGCCCTTCCCACTTGTTGCTAGCAAACTCTCTGTATGACCTTATATGTGTCTGAAACCAATACTGTGTGCCTTGTACCACCTTCATTTCAGCCCCTGTGTGGGTATAAAAGGACCAAGCTCCTTCTAGTCAGTGTCCTACCTCATACTATTCCGAAGGGTGTTGTGTGAATGTAGTTCCATCTCATGAGGTTTAATAAACTCTGTCTTTTCTATTCTAGTTTCTGTGCCAACTTCTTACTATTGGTCTAAGGACTCTGAGCAGAGAAGGGTGAATCGCTTGAACTAGTAGGCCTGGCTGGAACTTTCTACTACAAATTGGCGCATCCAACGTGAGGCTCATCGGCGACTCGGATGCCCGAAGGACTGTTCGAGACAAAGGATTGGAATCTCGCTTTGGACGTGATCACTGCCGGAGGAGACCTAGTCTTGGCATCCACGGCGTTTTCCCTTTCTTTCTGATCTGATCATCCAGGTGGCGCTGGTCCTCGACTGAGATCTCTTCTGTTGATTCACCGTGCAGTGACGTTTGGTCAATTTGAGAACTTGGCAGTAGGAACCTGGACACCATTTGACTGGTCAGAGCCGTTTTGCGGCACTTGCTGTATGTTTGACTCCTTGGATTGGTAAGGTAGTTTTAGAAACACTTACTGTGGCATTCTGAATATGAAATTGGCCAAATATTGAACTCGTCCTATGAATATGTTCATATATGTGTTGCAATACATATAGGCCGGTAATGAGGAGATATTTCTCTACTCCTAAGAATTTTGAATGGCGCAACGTACGAAGAGTACTTTAAGTGCTGCTTTTTTATAATACTGCATATTTTGCACTATTTTCGGCATGCCTGTTTCCAGCACACTTCATGAGTTGTGTTGCTTTTGTAATGGTACCAATTTGAGAATTGATGAAGCACAACCGGCCCCCCCGGAGGGGACGCCTAATAGGGATATGTATATTAAATTTGGTATTTCGTCCATAATGTACAGCACATTGTGGAATAAATACACCCGCAAGGATCCTGAGTTGCGTGGCCTATGCATGGGTCATTTGATTTGCGAAAGATTCAGTATGTGGAGCAACGGATGTTCAAGCGAAAAGCTAGGCAAGATATGTTTGACTGTGTACGAAAGTGGGAGAAAGAAGTGCGTGAGCGAATGAAGTGTGAACAGGCTTTGAGTGACAAAGAACAGCGTGAAAGTGTGCATGCGAAAGCCTTAGAAATGAAAAATAAAGAGATGAGAGAAACTAAAGAAAGGGAAGATAGGGAGCGTCAGTTACAGGTAAAGAGCCAATATGCTATTCGTAGGCCTATCTATCCTATTCTTAATAAACCCCAAGATGATTCTCTCTTATTAGATTGTTGTCCATCTCCATATACTCTTCCCTCTGCTCCTTATGAGTCAGATGATGACCCTCCTACAGATCAGGATAAAGCCAGGGGCACTCGCGCGATGTTAACTACCGAACGTTCTTCTGAGATTAGCTCTGCGACGCGGAAAGCCGATCATAGTACTATCATTGCTTCTGAACTTCTAGATACTATTAAGAATTGGTCAGAAAGGGAACAAAAATATTTCACAGATATATTTGCTGTCGAGGTTCTTGGGCGATTTAGGAAATATTCGGTGGAAATAGAGCCAGATGATATAACAGCTGATTGTAAGCAATTACGTGAAGGTTCTTTTGTTTTCTCCCAGGAGGCTGACACGATCAGACGCTTGGTTTAACTACGTGATGAAGAAGTCCGTTTGCGGGAGGAGAAAAAGGCAGCAGACGCAGATGCACAAACATCTCGAATCAACATGGTACGAGCTCCGACGCCTGACACAGATAAGAATGTTGTAAATGTGAAACCCATGCTGGAAGCCGCACCTTTATATGTTCCTCATAAAGGAACAGGTACAAGTGATGATAAGACTTCTATTGACGTGAAAGGGTATTTGTTTTATAATTGGGATTACACTCCTTGGAATAGAGCAGATGTCATGGCTCTTAAAAGTGCATTGCCTGATCCTCGAAAGAATCCGACAGCTTTTTATGAAGAAATTGAGGGTGCCATTAGCTCTTGTACTATGGCTTTGTCTGACATTGATTTGTTTTTTGGATTAATATTACCTCCTGATATGTGGAGAACTGTGCATAAAGTTTACGATCGTGTGGTATTTGGAGCATTGTGGTCAGATATAGAACAATCAGATAACGATAGAGAACTTGCACAAAAACCGTGTCAGTAAATTTAAGATCTTCCAGCAGCTATATTGGTTAAATTAAAGACACTTATTCCCCCTAAAAAGATAGATTGGACTATGTTAGCATCTTGCAAGCAAAAACTAGATGAATCAGTTTCAGATTTTTTCACATGCTTTGAAGAAGCATTCCACGATTTAAGTGGCCAGTCATTGACAGATCACACGGGTAGGCATCTGTTTGTCGATAAATATATCACAAACCTTTTGCCAGAAATAGCTAGTCGCCTAAAGGCCAGCGAACGTTCATGGCCTACATCCTCTCCGGCTTCTCTCCTAACTATGGCTCAGTATTATGAACGACAGGAATTAGAAGCAAAAAGTAAGGAGGATAAAACATCTAAAGAGTTATAAACAAAGGTTATGATGGCTCAAGCTTATGGCCCACCTTCTAGAGGTAATAATAGAGGTGGATGTGGATTTTATGGTTTGTCTTTTCCTCCCTATTCTCGTGTAGATTTGTCTGTTGATCAGTGTGCGTATTGCAGACAATTCGGACATTGGATTTCTAATTGTCCAGTGCTACGTGCTCAGCAGGGTTCACGTGGTCGGGGTCAAATGATAAATCATTCTGGATATTCAGGGCCTAGAGGAAATACAATGATTGTGCTAGGTTTGATGCTAATGCACGTGGACAAGAGGGGGCTAATACTTTTGATACACGGAATCAATACCAAATGTCCGACGATGAGCCGTCTAATTTGCAAGATTCAGCTTATGCATAGGATTGCCTAGGATGGGGTAAGGAATCAGTTGAAGTTCCAGTAGATCAAAAGGGTCCCTATGTTACAGCACATGTTTTGGGTTCTACTGATTGATTTCTGGTTGATACAGGAGCTACTCGTAGAGCCTTGTCTAAACACTTGATTCCAAGGGCTCCCCAGTCTGGCTTAACTATTACATCAATAGGTTTCGATGGAACATCCAGCCCATTGGCACAACCACTTGCACTCCATGTTGATAAGTTTACTGCTCCATGTCCATTTTTGCTTTCTCCAAATACACCAGACAATATTGTGGGTCTTGACATGCTCAGATATTTCAGGGCCACGATACGATGTTCTCCGGAAGAAGTACGGGTTATTTTAAATGACAACCACCCCATGATTGAGAGATCCTGTATTGTTAAAGAGGACATTGCCCTAGCTTTACTCCCTAGTACTTTGTGGGCTACTTCAGATACCGATATAGGACAAATGGTTATTCCACCAGTACATATTAGTGTGAACAAGGGTGCTATACTGCTGAGATTGCCTCAGTATAAAATTTCCTGAGAAGGAGAAGAAGCTCTTAACCATATTGTACCAGACCTGATTGAAGTGGGGGTGGTGGAAGAAGTTCCTTATAATGTCTGCAATAGTCCGATTCTCCCCATTTTGAAAAAAGATACTGACAATAGGATTTCTAGATTTATCATTGATTTGAGAGAAGTCAACAAGATTGTAGTACCCTGTGGTGTCTGACATAACAACATTGCTTACCCTGGTCCCTCCAACAGCAACTACATTTTCAGTAGTGGATTTGAAGAACGCCTTCTTCTCGATTCCTATTCATCCTGATAGCCGATATTTGTTTGGTTTCACTGTAAGTAACAGATCATACAGATTTTGTAGAGTTCCTCAAGGGTACACTGAGAGTCCGAGTATCTATAGTCAAAGAGGGGGGGGATCAGCCCTGCATTAGTGTAGTGACACCCGTCTTAGCCCGTGGTGAAGAAATCAGCGTCTACCCAAGGGATAAGAGCTCCAACGATTGTTTTCAGTTGAAATGAATAAGAAAATAATTTCTGTTGTAGGGTTTGTTGTTGCCCTGGTGGTTTTGACAATAACCACTTAGTTCATTGAGAAAGCAGTTCCTGCTCGACAGCTTTTTGTTGCAACCACGCCAGCTCCATTGGAGCAACACTACTTCACTCTTCTTTATAATGAGCAGAAACATCGACAGTCCTATCTGAATAACACATTCATTCAGATGTTGCATCATACCCATATTGCTACAAATACTACCAATTGTTGGGTGTGTGGGATGATACCTGCACACCAGAAAAAAGGAGGAACGCCTTTTATTTCTCCACCGTTTTCTCATAATGGTTCATGTCAAGCTTGGTATGCCCTTTTGTCTGCTTATGGGAAACCTTCAATAGGTGGAATCATTTTTTGATTGAATAAAGAATGTTACCAAGATAAAGATGGCTATCCTCAAACTAAAGGGAATAAATGGGAATGGGATGAATACCAACCGGACAATATTTCAACCCCATATGTCTTCACAAATGTGAGGGCAATTAAAAACAATAGACTTTTTGTGATATCAGTAACAAGAGCGAAAGCAGATCTATGTATTGGCAGTGTTGGGAGAATTCCCGTAGGACGAAGCGAATGTACTACTGTATTAAATGTTGAGGGTGTTAACAATAGCAGCTTTATATCGTCACATAAAACCTATTTTGTGTGTGGTAATAAAGGAGATTACCAATTACCTGTTGGAAGGTCAGGGGTATGCCACATATCAATTTTGTTACCCCCTGTGTTTTTAGCACCTGCATCACATAATCTTGACTTGAAAAAATCAATCAGACTTAAACAACCCCTGTACCTATGTTTTATAGACTTTAAATCAGCATTTGATTGTGTCAAAAGAGACCTTCTGTGGAATAAACTGGAAAAAATGAATATTCCACGTCCCCTCCTCAAGCTGATTTGCCTTTTATATGCAGAGACATGGGTAAGTGTGAGGATGGGGGATGGACGAACGCTATCAAAGGAGATTCCAGCAAAGGAAGGCCTGAAACAAGGCTGTGTTTTGACCACCCTACTTTTTAATTTGTTTCCTGCGGACCTAACTGGAATATTGGACGACGGGAATGCGCATCCCCTGAAATTAGCTGATAAGCGCTTTACGAATTTGATGTATGCGGATGACGTCATACTATTGAGCCATACTAAAGTGGGACTGCAGCGACTAATCAGGAGGACTCAAACATACTCGAAAGAGAACAGGATGGTCATAAACGAGACTAAAACAAAGATTATGGTAGTCACCAAAAACAACAAGAGAAGTTATAAAAGTAAATGGATTATGGATACAAAGGAGCTGGAGCAAGTGGAGGTATATAAATACCTGGGTGTGCTATTTGATGCGAAGGGTAGCTATCAACTGCAAAAAAAGAGACTCAAAGAAAAGCGAACTCATTAACTGCAGCATTTAGAATTGTGCAAAAGTCACTTCCCAGCCTAACATATGGTCCTCTGCTGAATGTAATTGCTGCAAAACTCCTACCGACCATAGCATAGGGCAGTGAAGTGATAATGGGCAAGGATAGCGAAAACCTGAACAAGATCATAACCAGAGCCTACCGAGCAATATTCCATTTACCAGCAAATGCGTCCCCCGCCCAAGTAAGGCTGGAGTTTGGACTGACCAACCAGCAACATGCAAGGCAAGGCCACTTTATAAAAGTATGGAACCAAATAAAAAATGACCATCAAAATGAAATATCGCAACTCTTATGGAGAGAAATAAATAAGGACACAAATTCTACTGTGTGGATCTACCTAAGGGAAGCATTAAAGGAATTTGCGATCATGCCAATATGGGAAAACAATATAATCAGGTCATCGTTCAAGAAAATAATGAATAAAACTGCAAACCATCTATCCATCTTAAACGATAAAGCTATCATCCCCAAAAGAAAACACGCATGGACGATAATTAATGGATATAAAAAGAAGGAAATCCAACAATACCTGGTAACACCGTGGACAGAAAAAAAAAACAGGTCCTCCTTAAAGCCAGATTTGGAACTATGCCAGGCCTATGTCACCTTCCCCCGTGGGAGAGACCGAAAATTCAAAAGAAATGCCGACTGTGCAACAACGGTGAGGAACATATGCTTCATCTTCTCTGTATCTGTCCTACGCTTTTACAGGAGAGGGAATCGTTACTAAAGTTTCCCATCAAAGTACGTGGCATAAGGACATGTAGACAGGCCTTGATCAATTGCATGAACTCGAACAACATTATTTTAAATGCTATCTTTGTAAAGTTTTTAATGATAGTCAAAAGCAAATTAGATGTAATGCCTATTGTAGATATTTAATTACTTACAAATTACATTTTTTAGTCCTTTTATTCGAGAACACAGTTTTTAGTCTTTGTCTGAGATGTGTAATAATGTAAGATTTTAAATAATCATCACAATAAACTATTTACTTACTTACTTACTGACTTGAAACTGTATAATGATATTTCAAGGAATAGATATAAACGGACAACAAGTACTGTTGAGATTGATCAAACAGACACTGCTCTGCAACAATATGTTGATTTCAATTTGGGTTTGTTTTTCTTCGTGGGTGCTGCATTGAATAGTAGAAAGATCAGACGATTGACCCATGTAGTGGAAGCTGTCACCAATCAGACGGCTATGGCACTTGGCAACATTACAGAAGAACTGCAAATTACAATAATTGTAGCACTCTAAAATCGGATGGTGCTCGATGTGATATTGGCTTATCGTGGTGGTGCATGCCGCATCATCGGAAGCAGCTGCTGCATCTTTATACCTGACCACTCACCTTCAGTTTATGATGCAATCTCTAAACTACATAAAATTGCTGCAGACATTCACCTAGAGACTGGTACATGGACATTTTCAAACTGGATATGGACACTCTTTGTTACTTCGAGCTGGAAACTGCTGACTTTTTATATATACTACTGGTGATACTATTTACATGCTGTACTTGTATACAATGTGGTCCCATGATTTGCTCTATGTGCATTACTGCTTTAACACCTGCCAAGAGAAGTGTTACAAAATAACAGCAAATGTTAAGCAATGAAATTACTGATATGATGAACATCAATGTACAGGATGAATTTCTAGATTACCCTAGACAGACGAATGTCTTCAGCAAATGCTGAAAGGGTCGTCTGTGGTAGTTTAGCAATAATTAGGTTAACCATTAGCAGAACACATTCAGTATTTCGAGACTATCTTGCCTGTTTTACGGAATCCATTTTGTATTTCTGTCGGCCATTTTGTATGCGATGCGCTCTGTCCTACCTTTCTGTCAACTGCTCTTGAAATCTGCCTAGAGACAAGATATGTTTAGTCTCCTCTACTTTGCACATGCTCAGAAGAGCATACAGATGTCTCCAACTTGTAACTGTCAAGATGTGCCCACCAAACTTAGCTGTCAGCCCTTCCCACTTGTTGCTAGCACACTCTCTGCATGACCTTATATGTGTCTGAAACCAATATTCGGTGCCTTGTACCACCTTCATTTCAGCCCCCATGTGGGTATAAAAGGACCAAGATCCGTCTAGTCAGTGTGCTACCTCATACTGTACCGAAGGGTGTTGTGTGAATGTAGTTCCCCCTCATGAGGTTTAATAAACTCTGTCTTTTCTATTCCAGTTTCTGTGCCAACTTCTTACTATTGGTCTAAGGACTCTAAGCAGAGAAGGGTGAATCGCTTGCACTAGTAGGCCTGGCTGAAGCTTGCTACTACACTGTAGTGTCCCGGGGTGCCCACCCCATGGAAACTGTTGTTTGCAATGGTAGGGCGGGAGCCTCACAGCTCCCACCCTGCTATTGCAAACTGCTTTCCTATTTGGAAGAGAGAACAGGGAACATGCTCTCTCTTCCAAATAGGAAAGCAGATTGCTTTTCCATATGGGGAGCAGCATGTTAGCTGCTCCCTATATGGAAAAGCAATGCAGGCTCCCGCAGGAGGCAGGGAGCCGGCAGGACCATGTGAGTATTGGGGACCCCCACGGTCCCCAACGATGAGGGATAGCCCCAGGTATGGGGTCCCCAGGGCTATTAGTGGCCCGGGAGGGGGGCCATGCGGCTCCCCTCCCCAAAAGGATTTTTTTTATTAAAGGGCCTGCCCCGGGGTATGGGGTTCCCAGGGCCAAAAGTGGCCCCCTTCCAAATATTTTATTTAAAATCAAAAACAATTGGGGGCAGGCCCTGGGGGATGGGGTCCCCAGGGCCAAAAAATTTGAAAAAGGGGATCGCGGCCGGAGACCACGCCCCCTTATTGCACCACTCTGCAAACGCAACCCCTGGCGCATTTGCAGAGGGGGAAAAAAGTCCTCTTGAATACTGGAGGTCCCTGGGGGCCAGCTAGCCCACCAGGTACCTCCAGTATGTGCCAGGGGGCTGCGCACCTTTTTTAAACCTCTCTGCAATGCCGCTCTGTTGCTCTTACTGGAGGTAGCTGGTGGGCTAGTTACAACCCAGGGACCCTCAGTATTCAAGGGGAGTTCATCCCCCAACTTAAAACGCGCCACGGGGCGCGTTTGCACAGTGGTGAAGGGAGGCGACGGGCCTGAGTTCACATGTGTACATACACGACCCGTGGTCCAGTTTAAGTTGGGGAATTAATTCCTTGTCAATACTGAGGGTTCCTGGTTGCCAACTAGCCCACCAGGTACCTCTAGTAAGCGCCACGGAGTTGCGAAGTAGAGCGTCTTAAAAAGGCGCGTGACCTCTGAACACCTCTCTGCAACGCAGCCCTCTGGCGCATACTAGAGGTACCTGGTGGGCTATTTGGCCCCCAGGGTACCTCAGGATTTAAGGTCACTTAAACCCGCAACTTAAAATGCGCCACAGGGCGTGTTTGCACACATGTCACCTCAGGCCCTACCCCCTTCCTTCACTATTGTACAAATATTCCTCTAAAATCAGCCGAACTATGAATTCCGATTTACTCATTTGTTATCAGGAGAGAACCCAGTGCTGCATCTTATAGCCCAGCACTGACCCTAAAAAGTAATTTTAAGCGTTCTTACTAGTAACTTGTATTTCCTTCCATAGGAATCCATTGTGTGGTTTTTAGCAGAAAAGTTTCTAAGTGTTGATTTTTGAAACATACAAATATTCCTGTAAAATCAGCTGAACTACGAATTCCGATTTACTCACCTGTTATCAGGAGAGACATCAGTGCTGCATCTTTGAGCCCAGTACTGATCATGAAAAGTAATTCTAACCATACTTACCAGTTACTTGAATTTCCTTCCATAGGCGAACGCTGATTGGTTTCACTTGGAAATTCTTCTAAGTGTGGAGTTTATTTACGTTAAAAAATTCCTATAAAATCAGCAGAACTACGAATTCTGATTTACGCGCCTGTTATCAGGAGTGACCTCAGTGCTGCTTCTTTGAGCCCAGTACTGATCCTGAAAAGAAACTCTAACCGTACTTACCAGTAACTTGTATTTCCTTCCATAGGAATCCATTGTGTGGTTTTCACCAGAAAAGTTTCTAAGTGTCTATTTTCACAAACTACAAATATTCCTTAAAAATTGCCTGTCGGACTTAAATGCATTCTTTCGACTGTTTACAGGAGATGCACCCGTGCTGGAACCAGCATTCACCACTGAGTAAGAAAATGTAATGCTAACACGTTTTACCTGATAAGTGAATTTCCTCCCCAAGGATAACATTGGTGATTTTATTTGAAAAAGTTTCTAAGTGTCATCTTTTAAAATTCAATAAAATTCCTTTACAACCACTACTGTAACCAAAACGCTTTTACTTAACTGTTTACAGGTGATGTCTCAGGACTGAATTTAGGATCCAGTCCTGTGGTTAGAAAAGTAATCCAAAAAGTAATTTAGTGCATTTAACTAGAAATTCAAATTGACCTCAATGTTGCATTGTGTTTGAAATTGAGTTTCCTATTACAACAACTGTAACTACTGTACTTAAAAGTCTATTGCCTATTTGCAAAGTATTTAAACTAAATTAATTCATTTTGAGAAAGTATATTCTGTAATGTAATGTATAATGTAATTGTAATGCAGTTTAAAAAATAAAATATCTAAAAATAAACTGTTTAAAAATGTTTTAAAAATCAGTATAAAAAATAAATGACAATAAATACATTTAAAAATTGTCATTTACAAAACCTTTGAAATTCACTGAAATAACTATAGGTTTTCAATATGTCATAGTTAGGAATTAGCATTTAAAAAACCTTTAAAATTCACTGACAAAACCATAGGTTTGAGGTGTGTAATAGTTAGGAATTAGTAGTTTAAAAAACCTTAGAAATTCACTGAAAAAAACATAGGTTTCAGACATGTTATAGTTAGGAATTAGCATTTAAAAAACCTTAGAAATTCAAAGGAAAAAACATAGGTTTCAGGGACGGTATAGTTAGTTTGACATTTCACTCATAAAAAATGATAGAAATTCAGCTGCTATAGTTAGTTGAGCTAACTATAACTCGCGCCCCCGCAATGCACTGCTGATGATGTCACATATTACATCATTCACGACATAGTCAGTGACAACACTGATGACATCACTGATGACATCTCAAATGACATCACTGATGACATCATCCAGTGAATGGGTGTTTCTATAAAATGTAAAATTGTTTTATATACATTCCAAAGTGTATTGATGAATGAATGGGTGTATAAGAGTCAGGATGGATGATTAAGTACGTACGTGACTGACTGTATAAGTGAGTGATTAATTGTGTCATGCTTAAAGACATTCACACAGTTTAGGTTGTCAGAAGGTGTGTAAGCGGTTGCATGGTTTGGTTAATAGCTAAATGAAGATCTATGTGGGCTATTAATTGCTTGTCTGAGTATCTGTATGCGTGCCTGTGTGGGGGGGGGGGTGAGGGGTGGGACTCTCTGCAAAGATGTGTGACGAGGTTAATTCACTGGGTATATGTGCTCAAGACAGTATCTGTGAAGGGCTGTATGGCTGGCTGAATGTGTGTATGAGTGTCTTAGTGAGTGAATGGATACCTCCCTGGTACATGTGTGAGTAACTGCATATGTGAAAGGCAGTATATATGAGCGTTGACTGTATAAATGACTATATTTGAGAGTGAGTGATTGTGAGAGTGCCTGTATGCATCAGTGTGTGCTTTTATTAGTTATTGTATTAGAGTGTATGTATGAGTTATTATATCTATACTACTATAATAAAGTAAGAACTTTTAGGCTTTGAGGCCGGTAAACTCGGGAACAACTGCGCCAATCTGCACACCCGATACACCGTTGAAATCGTCAGGGTGTGTAGATGGTTATAGGCTATATAAATGTCAAAATAAAACGTTATTTACAATATTTATATTTTTTTAAAAAGTAGTCCCCCCCAAAGTAGCGCCGGCCGCGACGTGCGTGCTCACGTCACCACGGGGAGGAGAGGCGTCCGAGGAGTGGCGGACATGCCTCGGGGGAGGAGCGGTAACGTGAGGCCAGCGGCGGTGGGAGCAGCAGAGAGGCAGACATGGCACGGGGGAGGAGCGGCGGCAGACAGGCGGTGAGGAGCAGAGAGGCGAGGAGCGGTAAACTGAGGAGCGGTGGATCAGGTAAGCCTCCGGGGACAATGTCGGGGCAGGCGGGTGTCGGGCCGCGGTGAGGAGCAGAGAGGCGAGGAGTGGTAAACTGAGGAGCGGGGATCAGGTAAGCCTCCGGGGACAATGTCGGGACAGGCGGGTGTCGGGCCAGGAAGGGGAGGGGGATCAGCTGAGGAAAGTTCACAAGATGCACAGATACTCCTGCTACCATTTGGGGTTACTGCAACATGCTGTAGTATGTCGGGCCAAGCGGGGGACGAGATGTTGGGATGCACAGATACTCCTGCTACCATTTGGGGTTACTGCAACACGCTTTAATAATGAATAGATGCATGTGTGTCTTTATGGAGCACAGAGGCGAAAGTCAGAGTCTCGGGGGCATAACAATCACCACCTCATCTGTCTTCCCATTCACTGTCAGAATCTACTTGGCAGTAGACCCCACCACAAAGACAGGTGAACACACCTTACACTGGGGCAGCTGGGGGTCGGGGCAGGCGGGGGACGGGGCGCATGGCGGACCGGGCTGCTGGGCAATGTCGGGGAGGCGGGGGTAGGGGAAGCCTGAATGCTCCCAGACAAGGTCGGGACGGGCTGCTAGTGTTCAAATAAAGGAGGTGGTATGTGTATAACTGTACATGTGACTAATTAAAAGTGGGATTAATTATTTCCATTTCTGAATAGGGGTGTAAATACCTCAATGAATGAGAGGCAGTGTCTGAGTGTTAGTATAGATATGTGACTGGATATGATAATGCTGTATTGATGGCTGACTGTATGGGTGAATGAAATGATGTGTATGTAGACCTAGGAATTAGTCAGTGGATATGTATTAACTGTTATTGGTGTGTTCATGGTTTAAAAAACTATTGTCTGTATTTTAGAGTGGGTGTATCAAGTGTTATATTAAGGTCTGATGAGGAGCATCAGATTGTCACATGGATGATGTCATCAGTGATGTCATCAGCGATGTTATTTGAGATGTCATCAGTGATGTCACTGACCCCATGTCATGAATGATGTAATATGTGACATCATCAGCAGTGCATTGAGGGGGGTGAATTACAGTTAGCCCAACTAACTATCTCCATTTTGTTTTTCACAGTTGAAAGGCCATCTTGCCCATAGGATAGAATGGGGAGGCTGTGTAATATGATTCCAGCCTATATTCCTAAAGGCTTATGATGGAGAGGTGAAGCTTAGTATGCCTGAACTCACAATTCAATAACACATCATTTTGTGAAAGTGGTTTTTGCATTGTGTGTTAAGAAACCACTCTTTTAGAAGTGGCTGGGTTTGTGTGCCCCAACATTTCCGTGTGCCTCTGCCTGGTTGTGTATTGACTGTCTGGATCTGAAAATGATAGAATCTGGGGAATGTCTTGACCCAGGGGAGGAGGTGACACAGCAACAGGCTGACCTGCACTTGGAGCGTAGGGAGGAGGAGTAGCCCCTAGAGGGTAAGAGACCCTGGGCTGCAGCCAATAAACAATGGCTCCATCCCCTGCTGAGTTATTAAGTATACAAACCTCCACTAGCAAAGGAAGAAGGTTTCACTGGCAGGGAGACACCCAGAACTGGTTTGGACAGATGTCAGTGCCCCCCTGAACACAAAGACTTCAAAGACAAGTAAGGGTACAACTATGAGAGCTGAACCCCCTGATTGTTGGAATTTGGAATTGGAATGGAACTGATCAAGATTGAACAGGACGGGAACTGTTCAAGACTGAAAAGAAATGAAACTACTTTGTGGTCAAGAGGAACCTCTGCCAAGGAAGAAACAGCTGAAGTGAATATAGGAATAGAGTGACCCTGGCTGTGTGTTCTGGGGCTGACCTGCAATTTTTTGTTTTAACCAAGGAAGAGGCTAAATGGACTTTGCTATATGCTGTGTCTTCCTGCTTGAAAGGACTTTGCTCTGTTGTGTCCTGAAGTAGCTTAACCCCAAGGGCCTGAGGTGAGCTGGCTCCCTGTTGTGGAAACCCTGGAACACAAATGTTTCCAGAAGTGTCTCAGCGATGCTGTGTATGTGTACTTTTTGCAGCATGAGACTTTCATAAGCCGTGCCATGTGATTGTGGGCACCTGGAGTCCAAGCGAGTCTCAGCAATGCTGTGTGCGTGTGCATTTTGCTGCCTGAGCCCTGCGTGAGGATTATCCTGTGATCGTGTGCACCTAGAGTCCAAGTGAGTCTCAGCGACGTTGTGTGCATGTGCTGCATGCAGCCTGAGACCTTCATGAGGATTGCCCTGGGACCGTGCATACCAGATGTTCAAGAGTGTCTCAGCGACACTGTGTGTGTGTGCTTTTTGCAGCCCAAGACCCTCAGAAGAATTGCCCTGTGATCGTGGGCACCAGAACTTCAAGTGTGTCTCAGCAAACTGTGTGGATGTGCTTTTTGCAGCCTGAGACTCTCGAAAGAATTGCCCTTTGATCGTGGGCACCAGAAGTTCAAGTGTATCTCAGTGATGCTGTGTGCATCTGCTTTTTGAAGCCTGAGGCCCTCAGAAGAACCACCCTGTGTTCGGGTTACCCAGGAGCCCAGGTGAGTCTCAGTGACACTGTATGTGTGTGCTTCGTGCAGCCTGAGACCTTCGTGATACTTGCCCTGTGACCGTGTACAACCAAGGCTCAAGGGAGTCTCAGCAACGCACTGTGCATGTGCCCCGTTGCAGCCTCGGATCTTCTTTATTGTCATTGACCAGGAATCAACCAAGTCTCATCGGAGGCCCAATTCGCGAGAGGCAGAAAGGAGGGCGAGGTTGCACCCCCCCGGTAACGTGTGTTGGCACCTGGGATGGAGTGCGACTTGGAGAGAGAAGCTCTTGGCCTCTACCCTTCTGGTAGCGCAAGCCTCTGTTCCAGCTCGTATTGCGGCCCGAACATGCCAAGGAGTGGTAGTACCGGGGCGTGGGGTTGCACTGTGGTTTACAACAGATCTGTGTTGGGGGCATATTGTGACAAAAACTGACCGCAAGTCAGTACGAGGGGCAGAGAGACCGCCTGAAGCACCATGATCGGTGCTGGGGTGCATTACATATTGCAATAATTCTGAATTACAAACTACTTGATTGTTGTATTTACGCATTGCATTCGTTTGCAGAATGAACAATCTGATTGTTGCATTATGCATGGCATTAGTTCTGCATTCCGAACTGCCTAATTGCTGTATCACTCATTGCATTAATTGGCAGAACGAACTACCTGATTGTTGTATTACGCATTGTATTATTTCTGCATAATGAACTGTCTGATGGTTTTATTATGCATTGCATTAGTTTGCATCACAAACTGCATTATTTTTACATTGCAAAGTGCCTGATTCTTGCATTACGAACTGCATAGCCTTGCATTAGGACTGCATAGTATCACCTATAATTGCTCATTAATACCACCAGGACTTACAAGAGCTGGCTGACCTTATAACTGGCCAGGAGGTATATTATAAATATGCATATGTTGGATTTTTATTGTGTGGTCTCATCATATATCTTTTTATTTTAATGTATACTTTTTATATGAAACTTGTGTGAGTCTTTTTGTGGTGTCACCATTGGGTCACTGGGAGCATGGTTGCAAATGCTTTACACATTTGCCTTGAAGATAAGCCGGCTGCTCGTGCCAAGCTACCAAGGGGGTGAGCAAGGGTTTTCTGAGGAGGTATCCTCCCATTCCCAGACGTGGAAGTAAGGGTCCCTACTTGGCCTTAGGTACCTACCTCAGCCAACTAGGGAATACCGGTTCTAACACGGGGAATGTGCCCTATTTATGCTGGCTAACAAATTGAGGCAGACTGTGCAGAGGTGCTAGGGAGCAGAGTAGAAGTGTCATACAGAGACTTAATGGGCAGACAGCAGGCAGTGAGCAGAGGGAGGGAAGGCTATCAGCTGTCAGAGTCAAGAGACTGTTTGCATGGCATGAAGAGCTGGCACTGGACCTGCTGAGCTATGAATGACATAACAAAAACAGAAGGGTGTACATATCTGAACTAATTTTAAGAAATGTTGGCGAATCCATAAATTCAGACTTGTT
This sequence comes from Lissotriton vulgaris, assembly GCF_964263255.1. Lineage (NCBI taxonomy): Eukaryota > Metazoa > Chordata > Amphibia > Caudata > Salamandridae > Lissotriton > Lissotriton vulgaris. Next base: position 1,390,462,571 of record NC_141693.1, read on the forward strand.
AATTTCATTTTGATCACATGATCAGGATTTAAAGCCATAGAGTAGTAATCGGTCTAAACAGCATTATTTCTATCATTGTTTTTTGTGGCACGAACATGTTCGAGTATACGTTTCTTAAGTTCACAAATAGTGCTGCCCACATATTTTCGCATGCAGAGGCACTCAATGATGTAAATTGTGTATTGACTCTTAAATCCTGTATTTGCTAAACTTTGTTATTTGCCATAACTGCTTCCTTTGTTGTTTTAACTGGTATGTGTATCTCCATTTTTTTGAAAATGTTAGTTTCTATTTTTGAATATGTGTTTCAAGGGTTACATTACACTGAAAGGAGGTCTGTCACTCTGTCACAAGGATGGTGTCATCAGTGATGTCATGAGTGATGTCACTGACCATATCATGAGTGATGTAATATGTGACGTCATCAGCAGTGCATTGCAGGCGCGCAAGTTATAGTGAGTCCAACTAACTATAACGTTGGAATTTCAATGGTTTTATCAAGTAAAATTTCCAGCTAACTATGACTGGTGTGAAACCTATGGTTTTTTCAGTGAAATATATATATATATATATATATATATATATATATATATATATATATATATATATATATATATATATATATATATATATATATATATATATATATATATATATATATATATATAAATATATATATATATATATATATATATATATATATATATATATATATTTATTCAGAATAAGAATCCAGATTTCGCAGTTTCGGCAACTGAAAGCATCCAGGCACTCACGAACAGGTTTTATCAAAAAGCCTATTTATTAAGCATATATCATCAACGCGTTTCGGGAGTCACGCTCCCTTGCTCACGATGTTTATGCGTTGGTCTGAGTTTCCCTTTTACACAAATGCAGGGTGGTAAAAACAGAAAAGGGACTCAGAGGGAAGAACTGTTTGGTAAAACATAGCGGCCATCTTAACACTATACTGAGTACATAGATATTCAAGTGAATAACCTGTTTTTGGACCTCTCACAACAAAACATTAATGCAAAGGTAATTCGAGAAATGCTCAAAAATAGAGGAGATATATGAATATGTATATCTCTATCTAATAAATGTCACATTTATAATTCTCAAAGTGCAAGTGCATACGTTATTCAATATAGACAAGTTGATTCCCTTGTACAAAAAGAGTTCCTGAATTGAAATACGGCAATATATATAACCCACTGGCAGGTCACGTTTAGGCGGTTATAGTTAGGACCTAGTTTCCTTAAGAAAAGTGTTTTTGACTTGCTATAACCGTTCCTAGTTTCCTTAAGAAAAGTATTTTTTGACTTGCTATAACCCTTACGGTGCAAACCTATGCAACACTCAAGCACACACCCTAGCACTGCGGCACCTTTATTTATTTATTGATTTATTTATTTTTGCAATTTTTAAAGCGCTACAATTACCTGTAGGTGTCTCGGCGCTAGAGACTAAAGGCTGAAGACCAGTAATAAAACTATAAGACGATGGTTGGGAAAATCTATGAATCGTGCCGTTGGGAAAACAGCCACGTCTTTATCTGCTTTCTGAAGACAATCAGAGATGGACTACTTTTTATATTAAGGGGAAGGGAATTCCATAGTTTTGCTGCTGCTATTGCAAAACATCTGTCTCCCCAGTTTACTTTCCTAGTTCTGAGAACCTGAAGCATATGGCCCGTGTTGGAACGCAGCGTTCTGGGGGTTGCCAAAGGCTTAAAAGAGCTTCTCAGGAATTTGGGTCCCATATTGTTTATTGCCTTATAGACAATGCAGAGGGTCTTGAACTTCGTGCGGCTTCTGACTGGGAGCCAGTGCAATTGGTCCAGATATCCAGAAACAGAGCTATATTTGGGAATACCCAATAAAACTCTAGCGGAGGCGTTTTGTATCAGTTGCAGTTTGGAAATAACCTTTTTTTGGGCATTGAGGAAGAGGGCATTGCAGTAGTCAGTGCGTGAAAACACCAGTGTGGATATTAGTGTTTTTCCCGTAGCTATGGGGAGATACAGTAAGAGTTTCTTTATTTTTCTTAAGATGTTAAAGGATGATGAAACAACCGCATTCACGTGATGGTGGAAAAGGAGCTTGTCATCGAATATCACTCCCAAGTTTTTGACTTTACTGACAGGTTGAGGTGGAGTTCCCAGTTCCTCAGGCCACCATAAGGGGGACCACAAAGGTTGAATGTTTCCAAAGAACATGACCTCTGTCTTAGAGGAATTGAGTTTTAGGCAGTTGGAAGCCATCCAACTGCTAATAGCCCTCATACCATTCTTAAAGTTTGCTGCAACAGTAGGTCCGTTTTTATGTATGGATAATACCAACTGGGTATCGTCGGCGTATGTTGTCAAATTGATGCTGTACTCTTTTATTACCATTGCTAAGTCCGAAACATAGATATTAAAAAGGGTCGGACTTAGCGAGGAACCTTGTGGGACTCCACAAGGAAGGCTGAAGGTGGATGAAGTAAAAGTACCCATCTTAACAGCTTGCTTACGATCGGCCAGGAAAGATGAGATAAGATCCCTGGCTCTATGCTTAATACCAATGGCCTCGACACGGCCGATCAAAGTTGCATGATCGACCGTGTCGAAAGCCGCCGACAAGTCCAATAAAATCAAGACAGCCTGTCCACCTTTATCCATCGTAGCCCTTATCTCGTCTGTCGCCTTGATTAGCGCAGTCTCTGTCCCGTGACCTTGTCGAAAGCCGAACTGAGTGTCGTCTAGTAAGTCATTAGTATGAATGTAGTCGGACAATTGTCTATTCATAACCGATTCCAGGATCTTAGATGGAAACGGCAGAGAGGCAATAGGACGACAGCTGGAGGATAGTGAGGGGTCCAGGGAAGGTTTTTTAAGAAGCGGCCTGATGATGGTGTTTTTCCAGATGGTAGGGTAGGAGCCCGTAGAAAAAATAATATTGCAGATGTGTGTCAATGGTATAGTAATGGTGTTTGGAATATTGTTAAGTATGGATGGATGACAAGGATCCAGAGGAGAGCCAGATTTAATTGACTGAATTAGTTTGTGGATGTCTTGTGGATTTGTCCTAGTAAATTCAGTAAACGCTGTCTGATTGTCATGTATCTGAGAATCAGATGAATCGGAAATTTTCACATGTGGGTTAAAGTCTTTAAAAATTGATGTGACCTTTTCAGAAAAGAAATCGGCCAGTACATTACAGAGATTTTGAGATGTTTCAATAGGGGGGTTGGGTGGTTCGGCAAGATGGTTTACAACTTCAAACAGTTTCTTCATGCTACATCGAGCTTGGTCTATTTGAGAAGTGTAATAGATGTTTTTCTCTACTGCTATGCTGTGCTTGTAGCTAAGGAGTGCAGCTTTGTAAGTTGTCTTGTCTGCTGGATTATAGTTTTTGCGCCAGTGTCGTTCCAGGTTACGACAATGTTGTCGTTGGAGTCTAAGATTTTCGGTGAACCATGGTGCCGAAGGGGTCTTCCTGTTGCGTTTAAGTGTTTTAGGTGGAACCAAGGTAAGGAAAGCCTCTTCTAAAATAGCGGTATATGTAATAGCAGCAATATTAGGGTCAGATACGTTATCTATAATCATAAAGGCATCAGTAAGATTCTGTGCAAGTTGATTGTAGTCTAGATTTTTCCAATCTCTCGAAATTTGTTGTGTGCATGGCACACAGAAGCTGAAATCAGCACCAGCACAAGCGAAAGGGGAGGAGAAAGCCATATCTCTGAAGATATGGCGCTCTCCTGCTCCCTCCGTCGCGGGGGCTGCACAACATTTTTTTAAATCTCCCCCAGAGTGTTCTAAAGAACAACTAGGGCGCTAACAGTTTTACTTTTGACAAATGTATTGCACACACCTGAAGCCATCTGGATTAAATCAAACTGGTAAACCTTAAAACATCTAATTTAGAAAGAAACAAAATGAGGAGGTTCTCTTTGTCATAAAAAATATGGCTTGTACTGGACACATTTTAAGTGAGTTCTCCAATATCTTCCTCTTCTACTTCATTAAAACATTCTGACATGTAGACTAAAACATGCACTTCAACGCCAGCAGCAGACTGCCAGTTAACTCCCTGGTCATTAGCAGCTTTACAACAGTGCTCCAAAGAGCAACTAGAGTGTTAACATTCTGAATTTATGCCAAAAGTGAGACACATCTGAACACCTCTTTAATGGAATTAAAGTGAAAAACTGAAAGATTTTTCCACTGAGGATACTCCAGTAATGAGGAAGTTAGGGAGCTTCATAACAAATAATTCCCCCAAGATGGCCACCCGAGAAACAAGAGATCAAATGCAGTGCTAATGTCAGCCAAATGTAGCACATGTATATCCCAATGATAGAAATGTGCAAAACAATTAATCTTTTTGTTTTTTTGCAGTTTTATATAGCAAAGGCTTGTCCTCAAGGTATTGGAGTGCTTTACATGAGTATCAGTTACATTGCACAAGGACACATTCCTTTTGGTTGTAGGCATGAATAGATGAAGTGATTCACCCAGAATCACAGGATGTCGAGCTGACACTGAAACTTGAACCTGCTTCCCTAATTGCATATGAAACACAAAAATATGATGGACGGAATGTTGAACATTGTCAAACATTCACCCCCAGTCACAGATCTGGGTTTAATCCATCATTATTTTGCTCACCACGCCACCCCAGTTCAGACATAACCATATGCAAATCAGTCTTGACCCTGTGCCTCATGGGATCAGTTCAGACCGAACTGCCAGGCCATGTCTTCCATGGACCGGAATCAAGCATCTTAGGACCGGTTTCGGGCTTTCAGCCCTCATCAGCCAGGATAGCTTGACTCCAGTGGCGTAGTCAGCACAGGACCCACGTTTGGGCATAACCTTCCCACTTAGAGTTAAAATGCAACACAAAAAGATGATGGAAGGGAATGTTGAATATTGTCAAACTGTACCCCCAGTCACAGATCTGGGATTAACCCCTCCCCTGCTGATGACGGAACCGCTCCGTCATCAGCTGCGGTGGCGCTGTGCTGATGACGAAGCGGTTCTGTCATGGCCAGCCCGACGCTCCTGTGCGGCGCGAATTCCGCGCCTGCGCTGAGCATTCTATTGAGCGGGCGGGGTCATGACGGAACCGCTCCGTCATAAGCACAGCGCAACCGATGCTGGTGACGAGCGGTTCCATCACCAGCATGAGCCCGCCGCATTTCCGCCCCGACCCCTTAGCACTGCGGCGGAATAGCCACCGCAGTGAAGGGGTTAATCCATCGTTATTTTGCTCACCACGCCACCCCAGTTCAGACATAGCCCTAATCGCATAGTCTATAGCTCTGGCCTTAACATCATATCCTCTCCCCTAAGTTTAACATATAATCAAGCGATCAACTGGATAAAAAACAAAGATAGTAAATAATTTTAAAATGCTTTGTGGCTATTTGAAAACTCAGAGAATATGTCCTCATTTTAGTTTTTTAAAGACCTTACTAGAAATTCTATGCGAATAAGACTCTCTCATTTTCTTAATTTGTAATGGAAATGCTGTAGCTATTGCAGTTTTGATTACATCAAAGATGACATCAGGCATGCCACACTTTTGTAATAAATATAGAAGTAAGCAATCTAATTGTTCAATAGAATACTGTTGGGAGGGAGAGTTCAGGGGCATGGGCTCAAATAATTGAGTGTAGGGAGGAGAGGGCAGGGGCAGTAAGTGGACCATGCGGGCAGGCGGGAAATTTAGTAGCAACACAATGAATCATGGAGGGCAGAGGAAAGAGGACCAGGGGCAACAACTAACCATGCATGTCAGGAAAGAGAGGCAGTGGCAATATAACAGGCAATTGAAGGCAGAAAGAAGAGGCAGTGGTAGTACAACCATAAATGCCAACGGGCCTGATTCAGGCAGGAGACTCCTGATGGTTTTAAACCCAAAGGTCTTTATTGTATCAGTCTACTTAGTGCCTAAAAGCTCCTCTTTTTCAACGGACGCCAATAGGTAAAAACAATTTACCAGGTTTTGTGTTTCAAAATCTCCCTCTTTCCGAGTAAAAAATGTAGGCAAGTATGGTACATTGGATTATGGAGGGTAGGAGGAATGGGGTAGAGAGATGGACTGGGATAACAGAGGGCAGGAGGGAGATGGAAAAGGGCACCAAAGTGACCTTACTAGGCAGGCGTCAGGGGTTGCAGCAGCCCAATACATCACAGAAAGCAAGTTGGACAACAGTGCAGCAAAACGGACCATAGAAACTAATAGGTAGGGGACAGGGCTATGCACATGGACAACAGAGAGCAGAAGCGAAAGACGCAAGGGTAACAAGCTGACCATACCGGACATATAGGAGGGACAGTTATAACAAACCATGAAGGACAGGAAGAAAAAGGCAGGGGCACAACAACAGACTTGACAGGGCAGGAGGGAGGGTATTCGGGTCTGCACATAAAAAGCAGAGGGCAGGAGGCAAAAGGGCAGGGCAGGACAGGACCAGCAAGCTGACCATGGAGGGCAGGCCACATAGGCACTGGAAGCACAACACACCATGGAGCGCAACAGCAAGACTATAATAGGATACATATAGAAAACAGAGGGAAGGTGGGAGGGTCCGGGGAAGAAAGCTGAGCACACATGGCAGGTGGGCGGGTCTGAGGCAGCACAGAAGACCATGCATTGCAAGTGGGAGGTTTAGTGGCAGCACAACTGCCTTGGTGGGCAAGAGGTAGGGAGCATGAGCCTTCACAAAATATCATTGAGACCAGAAGGAAGAGGGAGAGGCTAAACACAGACAAGAAGGGGCAGGGAGTGTGGCTTCTCGAAAGACCATATAAAGCAGGCAGGAAGCACGATAGAGCATGGAGGGCAGAAGGCAGTGGCAGCAAAATAGACCATGGAGGGCAGGAGGAATGGGTTAGGGGCATGGAAGTCGGACAGACAGAAGGCACATGGCAGAGACAGGTGGAAGCCATCTGACCATGTTAAATAAATGGGAGGGGCAGTGGCATCTCATCAGAACACTCTGAGTAGATAGAAGAGGCGGTGTCAGTTTTATGGAACATGAAGGCAGCAAGCTAAGCCCACAGGCTATATAGGAGGGCAATGATGGGTCATAGAATTGGACAACGTCAGGCAGAGACATCAAGCTAAATGGAGGGCAGTGGCAGCACATCAGACCTTGCAGAGCAGGAGGAAGGGGGCTAGTGCACAGACCAAGACAACAGATGGTAGGAAGGAGGTGGAAGGTGCAGCCAGCTAATTGGGCAGGGAACGCAAGAAGGGCAGTGGCAGAACAATGGCAACACAGGGTTGGGCTGAGTGAGCAGGGGCTTGGACTTGGATAATGGATGGCAAGGAGGATTGTGGGCAGGAGCAGCAAGCTTGGGTAAGGGCAGCACAATGGCAGGCCCAGCCCAGCCCAGCCTTCTGTCCAACCTTTCCCCCGTGCATTGTGATCTGCATCTTATTTAATGTTAAAAAAAACTAGAAATTCACTGAAAAAAATACAAAGGTATAGGGACGTTATATTTAGGGAATAGAATTCATAAAACTGTAGAAAACCACAGGAATAAAACAAATGTTACAGGGATGTTATAATGAGGCTCAGACTTCACTTGTACAAAACCAGTGAAATTCAGCAGTAATAGTTACCTATGCTATCTTTAATGCACTGCTTATGCATCACATATTACATCACTCATTACATGGGCAGTGACATCACTCATGGCATCTCAAATTTCATCACTGGTGGCATCACGTATGATATCATCCAGTTATTGTGACTGTTTTCCAAAGGTTTATGAATGTTAACCAAATATACTAAGTTACTGCTACTGCTAAATGACTATACTTTGTGTATAACTAATGGGTGATACTATTTCTAACATATATTTTTTGGTAGCTGTCTGACTGTGTGTATCCGTGTGTGAGTGGATGACTGAGTGGCTGTATGAGTGTGTGAGTGGGTGTGTGAGTGGCTGTATGCGCTCATAAGGGGTTGTGTGAGTACCTGTATGGGTGAATCAGTCGGTATGTGAATACCTGTATGGGTGAGTGAGTGGCTGTGTGGGTGGCAGATTGCATCTGTGGGTGGATTTGTGAGTAGCTGTATCAGTGGATAGTGGCTGTGTGACTGGTTGTAGTGGTGAGTGAATGTGTATGTAAGTGGATGTATGGGTGACTGAGTGGCTGTTGGGGTGGTTGCTTGGTTAATTGATTGGGTGTGTGAGTTGTTGTATTGGGGAGTGATTGTCTATGTGAGTGGCTGTATGGGTGAGTGAGTACACATGTGAGTGGTTGTATGGATGTGTGAGTGGGTGTTTGAATGGCTGTATGGGTGAGTGAGTGTTTCTGTAGAGAGTCTGCATGGGTGAGTGAATGTTCATTTGAGTGGTTGTATAGATAAATATGTAGGTGAGCAATACACCCTACCCCAGTATGTCAGCCTAAAACAGAATAGAAAGTGTAAAAGGAAAAATTGATTCCGTCATCAAAATTGGGGCAGCTACACAGAGAGAGACACTAAGTACTGGAGTAACACAGAAGGATGCTGTGACAACCCATCAAACACGAGGATAAAGAGGACACCGCATCACATAAGAGTAACTACAACTCCGCGATCAATCAGAAGGAATAGGCCAGCTAAAGAAGAAAATAATAACAAAGGAACATTGAATCTCCCGCCCCAGGCTACCCGTTATGTTATTGTTTTAAATAATATTCCCAAATTAGCTGAGAATGAGAGCGAAACGTACGAGTCATTGAAAAATCAGGTGGTTCACTGGCTTTCTGTCAACTCTAATGTTGGGGTGCATAAATTATATCAGGACATTATTAGGCTGAGGCGAGTCAATTGGGTGGGCAAATCTATAAAGTCATGCCCTGGAGACTGCGTAGTGGTAAATTTTCGAAATTGTCAACTGGTGGGTGATTTGTTGAACATTTTCTCGAATGATGATAAAGGCTATTACTCTGACAAATTTGATAATACAATTGTCGTCCTATTGGGCTTTTTGGGCCTAATTATGGCAATAACAACACACATATGGGTTACAACCCTATGCTAAATTTGCCTTTGTACAACAGGTACTTACCACTGATAAGATGTAGTGAAATAGATTGACAAAGGTGTGACAGGACTGTTAAAAAAAATCCTTGAATATGGGTCACGTTGCAAACTGTGGGCTCCTAGATGCTTATTTGATAACACAGGATGAAGATGGTGGAATGGAGGGGCATTTGTGTGGTGTTGGGGATGCTGTCCAAGGGACTAGGTTGACTGCTGGTTTGGAGGGTGTTTACCCGGCTGCAAACTGTGGGCTCCTAGATGCTTATTTGACAACACAGGTTGAGTATGGTGGAATGGAGGAACATTTGTGTAGTGTTGACCCGGCTGCAAACTGTGGGCTTCTAGATGCTTATTTGATAACACAGGTGAAGGATGGTGGAATGGAGGGGCATTTGTTCGGTGTTGGGGATGCACCAGACTAGGTTGAAAGGTGGCTTGGAGGGTGTTGACCCGGTTGCACCTTCCCAGATACAGGCGTTGGACGAGCCTAGTGCCGGTGGTGGTGAACCCCCATTTACCAGTAACCTATCGATAGGTGGTCCTGCCATACATCCAAGTGAGCCTTTAAATATTATGATGTGGAATGCAGCTGGGATTAAAAAAAAAGATCACACAAAAGCTAGCCCCTCTAGGATGGGCAGAGCGAAAGGTGGCCTAGCCAGACTAATTGCAGTCACCTCACATTGGATTTTAAGGGATACATATGTCTCATCACAATATTATCAGCTTTTGCATTTTTATTCAAAAGGCAAACAGGCCATAGTTATACTAAACTTTTATAACAATATTTTTGATAACACAAAAAGTAGTTATCAAAGCACTTGGAAATTACTTGGATACATTTCTGAAGGGACTTAATGGGGATTTCGTTTTAGTTTTGGGGGAGTGATTTTACCTGTGTTAAGTGTGCCTATGAAGTTGGAGAACCCTGTGGGTACTGTGAGAAACTTGGTGACAGGATTCCGCATTTTGCACATGAAACATATGTGGAGGCAATAATGCCATGGCTATAGCACATTTTTAATCTGCTAACATGCTGTAAAGTCGAAATCGATAAAAGGAACCCTACATCTGTTTTAGAGCTTGGTAAAAGCGACCTGAATCTCAAATATTTAAACATTATGGAAAACGAAAGGAATAGGGTTGCCACCCAAAAATCTAGGGTTGCCTCTTATTGTGAACGCCGACTTACGATGACGTTACAGCCTTATCTAACGCTAGTTAGAAACATCCAGAAAACTCAAAGGTCCCTAGAGAACAAACAATGTAAAAACCTCTTGTGTACACCCCTCATCACTCAAAGACCTTCCACAAATAACAACCACAATTATCAAATTGTTTACCAATATTCACCATAAAATTGAGAGAAAACAGTATTAAAAAAATACACAGTTTATTACAGTTAATACAATTCGATTCAAAACATAATAGCAGCAATGCAGTGCCAAGCATGTCACTAAAAAAATGTCAGTCCACATTTTACACAATTTAAAAAAATTATACAGAGTGCAAAAAGTTGTCTATTATACAGAGTGCAAAAAGTTGTTGACGCAGGGTTTCGGTTAAAACAATAGCACTTTCATCAGGACAAGGTTCTAAATAGAGAAACATACAATTAGAAACAAGCACTAGTTAATCCAAAGAACTCTCTTTTTTTAAACTACTTGGGCACAGGTCATTGTTCAAATTGTAATAGAGCCATATTATGCAATTTTTACACTGTATGACCCAAACCATCGTAATCCACAAGAAAACCGTATGCATGTGAATGTTTTGTATTAAAAATTGCATATTATGGCTCTGACTGGTGCTTGTTTCTAATTGTATGTTTCTCTATTTAGAACTTTGTCCTGCTGAAGGTGCTATCGTTTTAACCGAAACGCTGCATCGACAACTTTTTGCACTCGTATAATTTTTTTTAATTGTGTAATATGTGGACTGACATATTTTTTTAATTACATGCTTGGCACTGCATTGCTGCTATTATATTTTGAATCGGATTCTATTAACTGTAATAAACTGTGTATTTTTTTAATACTGTTTTCTCTCAATTTTATGGTGAATATTGGTAAACAATTTGATAATTGTGGTTGTTATTTGTGTAAGGTCTTTGAGCGATGAGGGGTGTACACAAGAGGTTTATACATTGTTGGTTCTCTAGGGACCTTTGAGTTTTCTTGATTATTTCTCTTTGTCCCCAAATTGGATTTTTAAAGGAGATCTCCCTTTTCTTTTATACTGGTTAGAAACATCCAACATAGATTTTATTTAACCAGATTAAGGATGGGGACATTACACTTTTTATTTGCATTCCCAAAAATGGAAAAGTGGGGTTATAATTTACCAAATTGCCTGTGTGATGGAAAAACAACACAGTCCACGTTGCATTTTGTCTGTTTTGTAGTTTTTATAGAGATATCCGGAGATCAATTTTAAAGCCCCTTTTTTAACCAATAGGCTTTTTAATTACAAACAAGCTTTCAATTTCATTTGCAGTCTGGGAAACCTAAAAATCATAAACTCTGTGATCCGATATGTGCAACTTGCAATTAGAAAAAGAAAGGATTACACATATTTGGATCCACTACTATATGAAAAAATGGATGAAAACTGTTAGATTCTCCCATTTTTAGTATCTACACTGAAATGAAAATGCACTAGCTCTTTATGTAATCTCATGTACTTATGATTTACTGTACTGACTAGACAATGTATTAAGATGAGATGCAGCACTATGCACTTTACGTATCCCTATGCACTAGATATGCACCAGCACTACCAATCAGAATGAAATATTTTGTATAGATATGCACCAGCATTACCAATCAGAATGAAATATTTTGTATAAACTGATTGCGCAATAACTCGAATTGTTTACATCTCCTAATGGCGGTCTCATAACAGTTTTATGCTTTTTAGATTACCTACTGCCGGTCGCCAGTAGGTAGTTATAGTTAGGACCTAGTTTCCATAGGAAATCCACAACCTTCTATTGGGAATAACTTTGGTGCTGGTTGATGAATCTTCGCGAATTTCTCAAAGAACATGGCCCGCTCTGCTCCTTCCCTGAAAGTTTTCGGGGGAAACGTCAAGTGGGGGCTGAGAAAAAAGGGGGGTCCCAAAACGTGTTTTCCCCATGTTATTTTCCATAGGACGATTAGACACGGCTACAGCCCGAACGGCTGAACGGAATTACAAGTAATTTGGCAAAATGGTAGAGTCTGATTCGCAGATCACACTTTTGCTTAAATGGTGTAAATCCCTCCAGTAGTTCCTGAGAAAATTGAAAGAAAAAAATATATATCTATAAGCGCGTACCGTACGCGTACGGTACGCGCACGGTATGCATACCTTCCCGTGCAGGAGCCGCATGCTGAATGGCTGTCAACTGTCTGTCAACACTCCAAACCAGAAATTGTTGGTAGCCATCTTGTGCCTCGGTAGACTGAGGCACAAGAAAGCAGAAAAACAAACGTGTAGAACTCAAAAAGGGGGCAGGGTAGAAGCACCCTGACCCCCTATGCCTGCTCAGGGGGTCACACGAGGACCCCCAAGGCCCCAATTTTTTTTTTTTAAACCCGGTCTGTTTTTTTTTCAAATTACCCCCCGGGGGGACCAAATCATGGGGGCATAGTGATAAAGAAGTGTTGGGGGGCCAATCCCCCCACACTGCCCGGGGGACCGCCGCCCCCTGGGGCAAAGCAGTGCAGGCCCATGGCGCATACTGGATGCTCCTGGTGGGCTAGTTGGCCCCCAGGGACCCCCAGTATGCAAGGGAAATTAGTTCTCACTCTGCAAACTTGCCAAGGGGCTGCGTTGCAGAGAGGTGTAAAAGGGGCATAGCCTCATTACACCTCTCTGCAATGCAGCCCCTGGCGCATACTGGAGGTTCCAGGTGGGCTAATTGGCCCCCAGGGACCCCCAGTATGCAAGGGGATCTAGTTTCCCCTCTGCAAACGCACCAGGGGGCTGCTTTGCAGAGAGGTTTAAAAAGGGGCATGGCCTCATTACACCTCTCTGCAATGCAGCCCCCTGGTGCATGCTGGAGGTTTCAGGTGGGCTAGTTGGCCCCCAGGGACCCCCAGTATGCAAGGGGAATTAGTTCCCCCTCTGCAAACGCGCCAGGGGGCTGTGGGGCAGAGAGGTTTAAAAAGGGGATAGCCTCATTACACCTCTCTGCAATGCAGCTCCCTGGCGCATACTGGAGGTTCCAGGTGGGCTAGTTGGCCCCCAGAAACCCCTAGTATGCAAGGGGAATTAGATCCCTTTCTGCAAACGTGCCAGGGGGCTGCGTTGCAGAGAGGTGTGAAAAAGGGTGTGGCCTCATTACACCTCTCTGCAAAGCAGCCCCCTGGCGCATACTGGAGGATCCAGGTGGGCTAGTTGGCCCCCAGGGACCCCCAGAATGCAAGGGGAATAAGTTCCCTTTCTGCAAACACGCCAGGGGGCTGCGTTGCAGAGAGGTGTAAAAACATTTATTTTTTTCAATTTATATTAAAAATATGTAATGTAATTTAAAAAATAAAATATCTAAAAATAAATAATTTAAAATAATGTAGTAAATCAGTATAAAAAATATAACAATTAATACATTTAAAGATTGTCATTTACAAAACCATTGAAATTCACTGAAAAAAACCATAGGTTTCAGCCACGTTATAGTTAGGAATTACCATTTAAAAAACCTTTGAAATTCACTGAAAAAACTATAGGTTATAGTTAGGGATTAGCATTTAAAAAACCTTGCAAATTCACTGAAAAAAACATAGGTTTCACACACGTTATAGTTAGGAATTAGCATTTTGAAAACCTTTGAAATTCACTGAAAAAACCATAGGTTTTACACCAGTTATAGTTAGCTGGTCATTTTACTCATACAAAACCTTTGAAATACCCATTTTATAGTTATACGTCATCAGCAGTGCATTGCGGGCGCGCAAGTTATAGTTAGCTGAACTAACCATAATGGGGGAATTTCAAAGGTTTTGCATGAGTAAAATGACCAGCTAACTATAACTGGTGTGAAACCTATGGTTTTTTCAGTGAATATGATATATGCATTAGATATCATACATGCAATAGAATTAATTCCAGTCATTTTTTAGCTTGTATAAATACAACCTGCTATTTTAATGATTTGTAATGATGATGTTATGTAGGAACGATTTTCCTTGAATAATATGATTTTATGGCGGTTTTACTTGCACCCAATAAAGCTGAATTGTACTTTGACTTTGAATATGTGGGTGTGTAACTGTATGGGTGACTGAGTGGCTATGTGAGTACATGTATGGGACGTGAGTGGGTATGTAGGTGGCTGTATGGGTGAGTAACCAGGTGTGTGAGTGGCTCAATGGACCATTGTGTGGATTTGTGAATGGTTGCATGTGTGTGTCAGTGGGTGTATTAGCTTTTTTATGAGTGTGTGATTGCATGTGTGAGTGGTTCTGTGGATGATGTCATTTGAGATGTTATTGGTTATGTCACTGAACATGTAATGAGTAATGTAAGATGTGAGGTCATAAGCAGTGAATTGTGGGGTGAAAGATATACTTAGCTCAGGTAACAATAACTGCAGAATGTAACTGGTTTTGTATGAGTGAAGTCTGAACCTAACTATAACATCCCTGTAACATAGATTTTTTCAGTGAAAAATAAAAATGTAAATTAAAATATATAAAAAGAGATAGATAGTTAGATAGATAGATAGATAGATAGATAGATAGATAGATAGATAGATAGATAGATAGATAGATAGATAGATAGATAGATAGATAGATAGATAGATAGATAGATAGATAGATAGATAGATAGATAGATAGATAGATAGATAGATAGATAGATAGATAGATAGATAGATAGATAGATACCTTGACAATGTTATGGTAGTCAATGTTTTGGTTATCACAGTTTTTTCAACATGATATTTATGTCCACAATATTCTGACATTCTGGAAAAGCAAAATTCTAACTACAACTTCATCAAAGACAAACCAAAGTATTTATGCAGAGATTAAAATGATTTATTATTTCACAGTTGGATATTTACATTGAAAGCATCAGAAAGCTGGTATTGCATACCCTTTTACAAAAACATTAAGATAACAAAATCTGTATGACATAAAGTTGCACATAGGCTTTCCTGGAGAAACCTTGCACCTAACATGATCATGTGAAATTCCGCATCACATTTGTAAGTCTTCAACCTAAATTTGCTTAGTTTGAGACACACTTCTTATCTAAATGTGTATCCTTGATGAAATGCTGATTATTCTTTAATGAATGTAAAATGTTGGGACAAGATGAGAACACAGTTCCACTTGTAAAAGTGTTTGCTCTTAAGCACCTGCTTGAAAGAAGATAATTTGTAATACAGCATGTGCCTGATAATTAACATAGGCAACATGCTTAAGTATGGATAGTGTAGGGGCGTTTGTCTACATAGAATGTATACATCACGATTTCCAGTTAATAGATTTCTATTATCACAACTATTTGTTCAGTATTACACTTGTTTATATGAACTATATCTTTTGTAATGCTGTATCAAAAAATGTCTTGGACTCTAAACTGTCTCTGACCACTTGTCAACCAAGTAATCAAATATGCAAATTTAACCACAAAATTCCTTCAAAAACCTTCATTTGACTTACACGTTTCAGTCACCTGGAGAGCCACCACCGTTGAAATGTAAAGGCAGAAAGAGTAATATATATTGTCCGAATACTGTTCAGTTTTATAGATTTAGCAACGTTTTTCACCTATGGTATCAGGGAAAGGAAACTTGAAAGGCAGTGCTTCAATGATATTATTTGATAGGGAAACAGCCTGCACGATAGTGGGCATTGAGGTTCATGAGACACATTAGAAAGTCGCTAATGCTTCCAGTCTGTACAGGCTAGTGCATTATTAGGCATTTATTTATTAGCTAGTTAGCAGCTTGTGAATTTAGGAGGCTGGATATTTCTGATAACAACTGGACTACATGAGAAATTAACTAGGTTCAACAAGATCTAATATCGTAGATGAGAAAAATGCAGAATTGTTACATGTGTAAATTGTTGGTATTAGGATTGAGAATATTCATTAGACTACTAAAATACCGCACTGGCAAACATAACGAGAATCTGAAATAGGAAGGCAAATGAATCTGGCAGATGTAAGAATTTTAAAAATTGAAAATTGTAAAACAATTCTTGTGCTTATTTCTGTTTCAAGATGTAACATTGATGCGCAATCATCGGTGTACATTTTGAATACCGTACAATTCATACATTTCAACATGTGCTGAATGACATTAATCTCAATTAATGTAAATAGATGGTGATTAAAATAGAACTGAAGATATAGCAACTTAGATGTATTTCCGGTAGATCTGCTGAAGGCGCTGATGCTTTGTCAAGTGGATGCCTCAGACATGATGCTAGCCTTGCAATGTGTCAGTGTCTTCTGCTGAAACACTAATATATAAAAGAGGGTTTATCCTAAAACTCACCACAGTGGTTGGATATGGTCCAAATAAGTAACAAGGTTACCACTCAGGGGAGTCGTCTAATATCAAAACAATAACAAATCACATGAAATTAAACAATAAATGCACAACAGAGAAGGACAAATAAGAGGACATCAGCAACAGAGCAACTTTATTTCATATATTTGTTTCTTCAAATATATCATCAAAAAGCAAAATATTTTCAATAGATTAATTTATTTTTTAGTTCTATGTGATTTGTTAATGTTTTAATGTTAGCGTACAACTCCCGGGGTAGCCTTGTTGATGTATTGATCTTTTCTTCTGATCCATTTCAGTGGCAGCTCCACTGAAGACACCTGGCATCCCTTTCTACCCTGTGGAGATCTCTAAGCATAGCAACCAGTCTTCCCAAAGTGCTAGTTTGTAATTAAAAAACAAAATATAAATGTCCTTGGCACAATGTGCGTTTTCTCCCAACGTGTTGGAGTCGTTGTTTTGCTTTTTTGTTCACGGCTGGCAGGCTTTCTCTGTCAGCCATGAAGAAGAAACAAACATATGCCAGACCCCCCACTCTATATAAGGAAGAAGGTTTGACATACATTGTGTAAAGTGGCAGACAGCTGAGTCTCCACCCTCGGAAATCGGGTGCTTAGCCCACATCTAAATGGACGGACAAAAAGTTTGGTGGACGGGCGACCTGATGTTTTATGGTGGGTTCCCTGAATTAGCCAAATGCTAAATCATGCAAAAAAAGAATGTGAGAAGATGAAGACAGAAAGAGGCATGTATGGAGGTGAATAGACATAGAATAGAATGCTGTCCCCATAGTTTATTGATATATGCCCAGCAAGGTATTTTCATTGAAAGCATTGCAAGCATCTTTCTTTAATTTCATAAATAACAAAGTCGCATTTTGTCTATATCTGTACACTTTTAGAAAGTTTAAATGGTTGAGCACTTTTCCTCAAACATGTGAATCCATTTGAAACACCGTGGTTGTTGACTTCACCTATTATAATTAAAATAAGAGATTTTTAGACCAGATCTCATTGTTATCTATGCTTTGTTTACTTCTGGGAAACCCAGTCCTGTTTTCATGCTCCTGCTCCTTTTCTAGGAAACGCCCTTACTATATTCGAGTCACTAATTTATTCTTACTTCCTCCTTTTCCTCTCGCATATACATACCATTCTCTTATTTATTTGGTTATCAATTATACATGATGTGCACTTTTTTATTGTATGCCCTTAAGGACTCCCTGCATGTTATTTGTTGTATTTCTTCGCCCTCTTTGTGCATTCCTAAATGTCTAGATGTGACCTGTTCTTCCTCCCCCACCGTGTTGCCACCATTACAGATCCACTCATGTGATCTGTGCTTTAATCTACGCTATTGAGAAAGAGACTCGGCTTAGAAGAGGGTACCTCATGAGTGTGATGTGCTCCCCATTTTGCTCCAAGCACTCCAATTATGCCATGAAGCCCCCACTGTTAAGAAAAAGAAAGACATGACTCAGCTTGAGCACATATAAGCTTCATTCAGCATGACTTGCCAGAGCTACTTGAATCTGTAAAAGAAGTGGATGAATAAAACGAAGGGAAAATCAGGAGGGGACAAATGGCACTGAGAAAGTGGACTTATACACTTGCATTGAAAAATATTTGAAAACAATAGCTTTACATGTTTTATTTTATGACACTTGCTTTACGAGGGACTTTCAACAAAAATGTTACCTTTCCACATACATACCTTTCAATACTTCTGAATCTAAATACGGATATATTCCATTTTCCATATTCAGAAACTCATGTAAAGCACTGTAAGGAGAAAGCAATGCTTTCCAGCCGATTGACTACTAGGTTAATTTACTGTTACCATAACAGAGTAATTGTAATGACAAAGTCATTTTAATGAATTTAAATTGAATTGCAATTTCTTCAGAGGAAATAAAGGCTGATAGACATGTTTTCTTGGCTTGAAAAAAACGTAAACTAATGTAGAAATTGGTAAGCAAGTTCAGATCTTTCTATGTGATTATTCAATAAATTTTCATATTTGATATACTCATCACCATCATAGTGCTTCTTTCAAAATTTTGTTAACAATGAATGCCCAATCAAAAATTAAATTACTACTTTTACATTGAACTTCCAAACAATGATGCTTGCATGTGTCATATTGAGCAGAAAGTAAGCAAATGCAACCAGCAAACCTGTTAGAATAATATCATACATTATTTGTGTAATTTTCACTGAAATTATATATTTCAAAATGTTTGATTTTCTACCAATGGGCTTGGTAGTTTCATGAGATTAAGTGAAAAGAAATGCTGGTAAGTTTATCGACATGATACCCAGGCTACTGAGAACAGGATGGTAAATGAGAGCTATATACAGCTGTATTATAAAAACATTAGTCTAACTTTAGTAATAGTCTTTGTTTCTGAACTCCACAGAGAATTCACTTCATTGGTAGTGGCATCAACATCACCATTAGGAGATCAATTTCTCCACTCTTTCCCGAGAGTTCAATGTCTTTTCCTGCAAAGGATTAGTCAAACCACACTGTAGCAGGAGTTAAGCATTTCCTTCTAAATGTGCTATGGTGCAGTAATCTGAAGGAGAATGTTCACACAAAGAAATGTTTCTTCTCTCAGAATTTGTCCCATTGCTTTTCCTTATTCAAATGGTCTCCTAGTAATGGTATAACTGATGCAAGAAAGACCTCTTCTTAACGCTCCATGAAAAATAAACCATCTCCCTAAAGGGCCTTTAATGTGTTGACCACTTCCATGTGTTAAATGTATATTTTATGTACATTGTTCCACAGCAACTATCGAGTGACCTGTGAAATAAAAAAAAAGATTGTAAGTTTACATGTGGATAACGGATTAGTCTTTAAAATTGAACATTTAAAAATGTTTTTCATTCTGATAGCACTTTGTTACTCTGAGCGTACACAAAGATGGCTACTTGGGTTCATAAACATTAAACGCCCTCCATGATTCACTTCTTGGTTTAGGAGAGCATAAAGCACTCAACATACAGACTCACACTAGGTCCTGGGCAACATGTTTTGAGAACAAGTTTTATGTCATCAAGAACTTTGGCCCCTCCATACGATTACATATAACTTTCCTTTCTTTTTTTCCTTTCTGACTTTGGTCTATGTGGTAGCATAAACTTTACAGTTCTCTTGGTGATGATTGTGCATTTAATTTACTTTTCCCCATTCTCACTCAATAATGCATGCTAGTGTTTGTAGTTTTTTAATATGACTAGCCGGTCCTCAAATGGCTATAGGGTTCTCCTCCAGTTTATGTTGTTCTGTATGCTGTTTTTTCCTTTAACTATATTTCATTTATTACATATGTCATCAGACATCCCATGTTTTAATAGCCAATGCAAGTCTTGCTGATAATGTCTTTCAATGTCATGTCATTTTTTTCCTTGATGTGTCTCTTTTCAATGATACATTTTTGCTTGCAATGTTCAACACTCTGTCCATCATCCCCTTTGGTTTTACATTTTTTTACTGGCATTATTATATAACTGCACACCGCTCATCCCATTATGACTTTCTTCTGGCTCTCTTTTAATTGATGTTGTTATCTCCTATGCCTTCACACCCTCGTTTTTTTCTTTTGATCAAAAAAGTGGCATGTTGAGCTTTGATCAATTTTTCCATTTCTGCATGCATAATATTCCGAGAATTATTAAGTGCCCTTTGGTTACTCATTAGGTTCCCCACATCCTCAAAATTCTCATCTCATAAATCAATTAATATATCAAAAAGTATTCTTCATAAGGCCATTTCGCTCCGTCAAGGTCAATTTGAACTTTGAGATTCTAATTTACAGCATTTTGTGCTTTCCTAAGATTGAGATTATTTTTTCCAGGACACCTTAAGTGTACCTGGTGAACAGATAATATATCATTGAAATGAATGGTTGTTATGCACCAGATCATATAGTGGGAGTTGGTGGGAGAGAAATGATAGACTGCCAAGTGCTCTACAATGGGTAAGTAGACCTTGGTAAATACAGTGATATCATTACTTGTCCCTGTTGTTTTATGCACATGGCCTTTAAAACAACAATGTAGCAACTTCAAATATAAATTTAAAAGTCTAATAAATATGAGGGTCATCAAGGTTCATCAAGGTTTCCCCTTTCAGTAAAGGAGAACTGGGATGACAGGAGTACATGTCATATCTTCTGAAGTGGATTTCTATATTGGGTTGCCATTTGTTAGAACCGTGGTATGGGGAGATGACAGGTTATTACCTTGTACATTCGCAGATGGACAGGGAAACAATTTATAGTTCAACTGCTTACAGCAATGGGAGATTGAGTACCACGGCTGGGCACAAATATATGAGAAGGTGATTTTGAAATGAATAAAATGTGTCAACTGGTTTAAAAGCCAGCAGGTTATGTTTAATTGATTGGGAATTCCCTAGGCTTAACTCTGAACTCATCTTTTTAAATATTTCCTTACATAAAAAATTGCAATAGTTGCCACTTTTCTCCTACTCATTCCACCTTTGCTGAAATGCCCCATTCAGCGCACACTACACTCAGAACTGATTTAAATTACACAGCCAAATTTCACCCTCTATAAAATGTAAGCATATAACTCCAATCCTTAGAAGATTGCTTCTTGCATCGATGGGCAGCAAGTGCAATGTAAATAGGTCAACCTTGTCTGTAAATCCTTGCATGTCTATCGATCTGGCCCAATTACTTCTAGTACGCAAAGAGGAACCAGGACCCCTTGGTTTTTTGAATGCCTAAGGCTGAGAACTTCTATGCTCAAGAGCTCTAACTGCTTTCTGGAAGTCTCTTCCAGTAAACTGAAGCACCGAACCATCACTCATGCTCTACAGCAGACTATGCCTGAAATACACATTAAGAATAATTGGCTAAGCTAATAGGTCTCAACAGCGGCATATACTGACTTTGCCAATTCTTGTTTTCTTCCCTGATGGCTCTAGCAATCATGTAATAATTTTTCTTAATCTGATAGAAAACCATTATGAGATAGCCAACACGTGTTACAGGTAAGGCAGCCATCTTATAGTGATTTTTCTAAAAATAATAAAACAAAATTGTACCAGATGGCTACCATGCATGCACATGCATGTGCTGTAGCCATGTAATAATGCTTTTCTTTTCTTTTAAGCAAAGTCATCTTGCAATGGTTTGTTTTACAAAAATCCTTTAAAATAGTTTTGATATGTATGCTTGCATGTATGGTAGCCAACTTAGAATGTTTGTTCTGTCATATAAAGATTCTGAAAAGCCTATTGTGCATGTCCATGCATACACACATGGGTAGCCATTTTGGAATGGTTCAAAAGGCATTATAAAATGGCTGCCCATCAATAGAGTAGTGAGGATCTAGAGGCATGGGGAGAAAGTGACCATAGAGGTGGGCTCATCGTTTAATAATCAGAATGGCAAATGAAAGGCGTATAAGCAGAAGGACTCAGAGAGTGGGAGAGAACATAGTTCCTCAGGCAACTTAAGGACTGATGCCAGTGGGGAAGGGTGTACTCTCTAAAAACACACAATGAAATATAAATGCTTATTGGGTCTTCAACAGAATGGGGAGGACAGCCATTGAATCAGGAGCAAATATCAGAAAACTCTAGCTTTGCAATGCTTCATTCATAAACCTCCTTAAGTTGCAATACTGTTACCACCCAGACTGTAATATAGAATGAAATTGTTTAAAGTTTATGTTGAATGATGGACCTTATTTTATACAGTAAGTCATTGTGTACAATATATTCATATTGATGCTGGTAACCACCATGGCAATCAGGCACACCCTTTATTTACATATTAGTATGTCCTGCTTTGAGTTATATTAAGTCACTTCCTTACCTGGCTGGGGCACAATCAGCCTAAAGTCTTAACCAGGTCTTTCACATGTTTCCAATATAGCAACAAAAACTCACTATACACATCATTTACTTCGATTTCTCCATACAAATACTTCATAACATAAACTTACTTATATTAAACCATTTTCTCAATAATATATCATACTGCTGCAACAATATTACACCTTTCCCTCCCTCACACAGATCCTTCTACTGAGACACTTCTCACGATTTTTATCAAGAATTCTTCCGCAATACCCCTGCCTACCAATTGCAAAATGGCTACTACACTGGCTGGCACAAGAACCCCACCTAGTAATCCCATACTAACCCTCTTGCCAAAAACCCCAATCCAGCTAGCATGAACAGACTTGCAATGGGAACGTTATGTCTTGTATCAGAACCACCATCTTCAATTGCCACTTTGACAAGATTTTAATATCACCCCACCCCTCACCTAACCACATTAAAATATGTCTGCCACTGCTTTTCTCACCCCTCTGGCACTAGTGTGCACTGCTCACTTGGAACAGTATAGCCTAATGTCTTTCTGATGAATAGAAATGACTCACTACCATTTTATTTTTGGTTCTTTTATCCCTTTTATATCCTCCTATTCTTCTTTACCTTTTGGTTTCATATTTATTTGTCAGTTATTTCTGTACATGGAAGTCCCAGGCCTATGAGCCACAAGGGATTAAACACATGTTGGCTGTTGTTGTGAAAATATTACCTCCTTAAATAAGAAATTCTACAACAATAAATGACAAGAAGAATTTTAGGAAATCTGGTTTTACGCAACAATTTGAGGAACTTTAACTAAATTATCTGTAAATATAAATATAACTTACATTAAATTACGTGGAAATATAAATGCAAATTGGCATTCATCATTTAGAACTATACTTTAGTGCACAATGCCTCATTGCATACATTTTTGACACAAAGGTGAATGTTGTCATAAAAACATAGCACTAGGAACACACACACTTTCATATTTGCTCAAACCTATTCACAAACTGACATATCAAAGCCCATAGCACAATAGGCCATTTTCTGAAGGGATTGCATCTCTGGCTGGGTGAAGGGGAAGTGGGGATACGTTTCAGAGGCAGTTGGCAGACATTAGGCATGGGACGCTCCCAGTCTGTACAGTAGAGAGATTGCAGTCTCATGACTCCAGTGCTCACCAGGTGTCCCTTTGAACATTGAAAGCAATATAGAACTCCTGCATGGGTGGCGACAATCACAGTAGAGATGATGTGATCATAAATTGGAAAGACTCACAATTTGGACTATTTCAAAGCAAGCTGTTTGGAGGAGGATTGAGGGATAATATGGCTTCTATAAGTGTCATACAAATGTTTGAATTCATCTTGTATCCGTTTAGCTCTGTGTACAGGCAGGATGGTCTGAGACCAATACCTGGAAGAAGGACCAGCCTAGCAATGCAACTGACCCATATCAGAGGGAATGGGGGGCTATCTATTCCTCACTATTTCTAGGCTCCATTTGGGCTCTTTCCATATGTGGTGGCACCATGTTTCTGATCCTCTCCTACCAAGATCAGTGGGCAGTAGACCTGTGTTGTAGCCCTGGTGCACTGCCCACTAGAGGAACAGGCACAGTAGGCACCAGCCACTCCAATATAGTACTCATGAGTAGCTTGTGGGTTTGGGTTGCTGGAGAGTGTTGGAAATCAATATGGTCTGGTGCTATGGACCTATGGAGAGCTACTGTGAAGCTGATAGTGCCCCATGGTCAAGACACCAGCAGGGACTAAGTCAACAGGTCCCTCAGGGGACCAGGACCATTGTCTATTTTTATCTCCTACTCCCACATGCCCATCAGTTAGTAAATGAAGAAAAACAACTGCCCTGAGCACCTCAATTGTGAGGAGTGGATATGGTCAGACACTCATGCTCATCTGCTATGAATGGGAGGGAGATCTTGCAAAGAGTGGCTACCAAGGGAGACTGTCAAGCAAAGCAGGAAGGGGTAGACAAGATAGGCAAGTGTCTTTAAGTGGGTGAGACAGGCAGTGCCACAAAGAAGAACAGGCTCCCACAGCAAAGCCTTTTGGGTGAACTTGCACTATACAAATATACTTTGGGACCTATTTCAATGGTGATATGAAAACCTCCCACCATCGATCGGAGGCTTTCCCACCTCCATCATCGGTTTCAATTCTAACAGGCTGTTAAAGATGCAGCTGGTCGGAATTGAAACCAAGGATCCCGCTGGCAAGTCGGAACTGGCTCACAATCCTAAAGAGTGGGCCTTTACGTCCTTGGGATTACGATGCACAGTTTCCGAAACTGTTTCAATGCCGGCCTGTCTGACATGGAACCCATGTCGTAAAGCATATTTGGGGGTCCCTATCAGGGCCCCCTTGTCTGTGCGATCTCCAGTTGGGGGCCAACACCCCCTGTTATTCCCTGCACCCCGTGGCAGGCACCTTAAGGTGCTTGCCACGGGGTGCAGTGATGAACATTACCTTCCATTTCCCTAGAGCAGAATGTTTTACAGCCGGTTTATACCCATGATGAATGCTCCAAGAGTGAAATGTAGGAATGCTATAGAACAGTTTTCGGTCGCATCTTAATTTTGCGGTCTGGACCGCCGACCGGGTGTCGGTCGGTCCCAGGACCTAACAGTCCACCCAACATCAAAATCGGCAGCGTTATGTTAGGTTATGCACCAGGGCAATTAATTGTTTTTCTACAGTGCCAATAAATAATGAGTTAATTAAGACACACAAAGCTTTACCTGGTTGGCAATCACCAGTAGTCAATGGAGAAGACATAGAGAGTGTGAGGCTCGAATACAACATAAAATTAGTTTAGCTGGTGAGAGTCTTAATGCTATATATTTATACCAGACCATTGGTTTATATATTTATTTATAAGGAGACTTTGTGTTCACATTTTATGTCTGTACAATGGATGGGGCTATATCTAGGGTGAGATCTGATACCATTTCAAAGGCCTTTCATTATTAGGTGAATGATAACGTCTATGGGCTAGTTCCTATGGTAATAAAAATCTTTGTTTAAGTTGGTAGGCCAGTTAATTTTAATTGTGAAAAGCTGAATTTGCCACTGCACTATGTTGAAGCCAGTAGGCAGTAGCTTGTAAAATGGACCCTCCCGAAAAACCATAATAGGCTACTGGTTCCCTCATGAGTTTATTAAGGATGTAAATATTTTTAAATAGATATGTTGTACTTTTTGTATCTTATTATTACATAGCTAAATATGATTTGATGGTGAAATCCAAATTCTCATGTGGACAGGCCCAATTTGGCTGTACCAGGTACCATGCGTTTCTCAAGCATTTTCTCAGTGACCTGGCAGGGTGAGGGCCACTTTTACTGCTGCTAGAAGCTGGTTTTGTTCCTCGGGCTGGACAGGCTGCTTATCTTGCCTGCTATTCTTCGGTACTTTTCAAACAATGCAAAAACAAATTGTTTTAAAGTTTGCCAAGCAGACCATGTTCACTTTGAAACCCTTTGTTTTAGCATTTGGTTATCTCTTTTCTCCTGTATCCGGCAGATTTGACACAAGCATCGCTGACTTTCCAGGGAATGGGCTTGAGGGTGCTTATTGCTTCTTGGCTTAGAGAGTCCGGTACATGTACGATAAAGACTCTTCAAAAGTGTATTTCTTAATTGCAATGCATTTTAGTTCATTATGTTAAATTATACCATTGCATTGAGTTACAGCTCATCTAATTATGACCACAGAAATATATATGCTCCTCCGTCACTGTCCTGAAAAAGATTCTATTAGTGGTTGTGTTTGCCCGCATATGTGGCCAAGGGTGCTACTATAGTCTGAATAACAATTGAGGGCCAGATGTAGGTAGCCCAATACCGAATTTCGGCCGGTACCGACCAGTATATTGGGTTTGAGATGTAGGAGGCAGGTTTCAGGATTCGGTAATTTAGCGACTCGGTAATTTAAAGAATCAGTAAATTACCAAATTCATAAAATAACGATTCAGTAAATTACCGAATCCTGAAACCTATGTAGGAGGCACTCAAGTGAGTGCATTTTTGCATTCAAGATTCGTTATTTACCACCAACTATAAGTTGGTGGTAAATAACGAATACCCTTTAAAAAACATTTTTTTACTTTTTTTTCAGTGCCATGTGGCAGACATGTATATGTGCCACATGTGCACACAAGCAAGATTCAGGGGTGCAACAGGGTGTCAATGTGACACCCTGCCACCCTTGAATGTGTTCCCCTATTACCGATTCGGTATTTACCAAATAGTTTATGGCTTCCCATTCATTCCTATGGGCCTCCAGGCCCATAGAAATGAATGGGAATTACTGAATTGGTAAATACCGATTCTTAATTTCCAATTCTTACTGATTCAGTAAAAATGAACACATTTTTTTCTACATAGCATTTACCGAGTCTGAAATACTGAATCTGTAAAATTCGGTATTTTAGAATCGGTTAATCTAGATTACCTACATATGGCCCATAGTTTTTTGTTTTTGCACAGCACACAACTTGAACTGATGGCACTGTGAAATAAGTAACTGCCTAGGATCACATGATGCAGGCACGTGGAAGCCTGGATTGATGCAAAGATTTCTAGCTTCACACTGTGTAATTTGGCCACTACATTTCTTTCTATTTTTTCTCCCCTTTCAGACCAAAGATTAACACTTTGTGTTTAATTCTTAGTGGTGCTAGATCAGTGCACTTTATTGAATACCTCCAGGCTATGACTGTTGGAGGTTGAGTTCGGAAGGGTGATCTTTTAATGCATAGTTAAAAAAAAAACTAAATCACTCACCCTTGGTTAATGCATCGTGACTATTTGCTCCACCAAGCTAAAACTCTTTGGGCCAGATGTAGGTAGGCATTTACCGGTCGGTAACGGCCGAATTCGGCCGTTACCGACCGGTAAATGCAATTTGAGATGTAGGGCCCTGTATTTTACAGAATCGGTAAATTTACCGATCGGTAAATTTACCGATTCTGTAAAATACTGAATCGGTATTTTTTCCGATTCGGTAACATTGATATGTAGGTGGGACTCTTCTGAGTCCCACAAGCATTACAGAATCGGTATTTTACCATCAAATACTATTTGATGGTAAAATACCGATTCTGGTGTGCATGCACATGTGTGCATGCACACATGTGCCATATGACAGGCAGACCTGCCCCTAGGGCTTGTATGCCTGCCACATGGCACCCAATCCTGTTTAGGGGGTGCCAGGGGGTGTCAAAGTGACACCCCCTGCACCCTTGTGAAATTCGGTATTTACCGATTCGGTAAATACCGAATCGGTAAAGCCTATTGATTTCTATGGGCTTTGAAGCCCATAGGAATCAATAGGCTTTACCGATTCGGTATTTACCGAATCGGTAAATACCGAATTTTACCGATTCGGTAAAAGGGAACATCTGGATTCCCTACATACCAACCCCTCACATTTACCGAATCTTAATTACCGAATCGGTAAAATTCGGTAATTTTCGGTAATTAAGATTCGGTAAATGTTACTTACCTACATCTGGCCCTTTATTTGTTATTATCTCTTCTTGAATTAATTCACCCACCCACTTCATACTCATCCATCTATCCATAAATACATCTAGTCAATCTATCCTTCCATTCATCCATTGTTGGAAGGTGGATTATTAGTAGTCGGTCAGTATACACTTGGCACTAGCAATAAGGCCATCAACGCAATATATGGAACCCAAAAAAGTCTCAGTAAATCATTCCCTTGCTCAACACTTGATAGCTGTCAATGAGTAGGCAGGCTTATCCTAGGAGACAGGGGTGTGAAGCATTTGAAAACACCAATATGTTAGATTAGTAGAGCACAACGCACAAGAAAAATCAACACCAATTTATTTAAATAGGTAATATTTCTATCTTTACAGTGACACCAAAATGACAAACATCTAATGTAGGTTACCGGAGATATGAATTTTTAAAGAATAAACACTTTCTAGTGCTAAAATACCAAGAGCACCAAATTAGAACATCTGGTCGAGTTTGGCCGGGACAAAGTCAAAGTTTGAGGCTGACCGCAGTGGAGCCCTGGTCAGATACACCAAGCTTGAGGTCTCAGTCAAAATTTTACCTTCGCACTTGAAACCTTTTCTGAAGGTTTTTCTCCCACATTAATTGGGCCCCTCGATCAGGCCGGATTCAAAGTAACTTCATTGGCTTGGTTCAGCGGGGCCCCTGGTCAACTCTTGGAAGTCTTGAGCACTTGAGCTTCCAGGGGGATGAACCTGAAATCCAGGCCAAGTATCGGTGTGAGGTAATCAGCTTGACTCTCAACTTTGGGTTTGTCACCTTTTGGAGCTTCTTCAAAAAGCTGCTGCAAACTTCTAGAACATCTTCTGGAACTTCCTCTTAAGGGTTCATAGTGTCCCAAACATAAATCCAAGGTTCCAGAGTCTCCGCATTTCTCCTTGAAAGTTAGGATTACCGGCTCCACAATGCACCTGGCCAAATCCTTTAAGGTACAGCTGAAGGTGGTCAGCTGGGTTCTTCTTGTTGGTGATGATGCAGGTGGAACTCTTTTAACCAGTTGCTTTCAAAGAGTCCCATGCTTCTCTTTTTGAAGCAAGACAAAGTTTTTGGGGTTGCAGTTCTGTAGTATGCAGCAGGTGCAATCATTCAGAGTGCAGTGCTCTTGGTGTAGGTGAGGGCTCAAGCAGGGCAGCACTTCATCTTCTTCTTGTAGTTTCAGTCAGCAGATCTGAGTTGCTATGCAGCTCTCACATAGTTATCCAAGTATGGGGGCACCCCTGTCCAATGGGTTGCAGAGTGCCATCCAAAAGTATGACGGCTTCTTCCAAAGTGTGGCATATTCTTGTTCCACAAAGCACTGTGCTTTAGAATTTAAGATGGAGAATGTCTCTCCTCTGGAATAAGATCTGGTTAAACCAACCTACTAGTGTGGCTCATTTCCCTTAACACTCCCCTTGCAAACATCCTCCAAATGTCATTCCTGGCACTCCCATCTAGCTGGGGATTACAAGAAGAGGAGGTAGACCTGGCTGGCATTACCTACTGTCCTGCTCTCTGTGAAACCCAGTTTGTTAACCACACTCCCTTCCTGGTCTGTTCTATGCATCTGCCAAGCTCCCTCCACCCCCAGATAACCTCTGTCTCCATGCAGGTCACGTATCACCTCATCAAAGCAGGTTGGCTATGCTTTTAAAGGCTGGCCAATTGGGAGAGGTTGTTAGAAAGCTGAATTTTGGCTCACAGTAAAGAAAGTTCTATAACTTATTTTCTGTATGAGGCATGATATATTGAACAGTGGCAAGTTGTTGGAAATATCATTACCAATCGTTAAAGTCACTGAAATATTATTTTAGCTCACTCCTGTCAATAGGGACACTGTATTACAGTATTCCCATGTTAGCCTATGGAGCTAAACTACAACAAAAGGGGAAAATAAAATTGATATTTTTCCCTCAGCAGGATATGTAAAACATATTTTAAAATGCACCTACTTATTTTTACAAGGCACCCTACCCCAGGAGCA
The DNA here is from genome assembly GCF_964263255.1 of Lissotriton vulgaris. NCBI lineage: Eukaryota > Metazoa > Chordata > Amphibia > Caudata > Salamandridae > Lissotriton > Lissotriton vulgaris. Next base: position 1,390,492,516 of record NC_141693.1, read on the forward strand.
CCTAGGATAGACCTTAAGAGTGACATATGTAAAATAAAGTAGTGTAATACTTTGGAAGTACCTTTTAATTCAAAGTCGAATTTGCATGTCATTTCAATATAAAAGCAGCTTGCAAAGCAGGGCTGACTTTTAAAAGGACCGCAGGTAGCACAGCAGTGCACTCTTAAGCGCCTCAAAGTTGCTGGGCCTCTAAACCTACATGCCCTGCCATATACTAGGGACTGACAGGTAGGTTGTCAGTGGCAATTGTAATTACACCTAATTATCACATACCCTTTTAATCAGAGCACTGGCCCTGGGCCTGCTTAGCAGAACCCAGGACACATTCTTAGTCAGTTACCACCAGTATCAGTCCAGAAAATGTGGGTCATCAGGGAAAAAAGGCTGACTTTCTCCCATCCATCCATCCTTTCACTCACCCATCCCTCCTTTAACCCACCCATCCATCCAACCGTTTACCCTTGCACCCATCCATCAGAGAAAAAAGGCAGACTTTCTCCTATCCATCCATCCTTACATCCATACTTCCACCCATCCAGGTTGCATTTCCAATTTTTTTAAACAAAATTATTTGGGGTGTACCTCCTTCCCCCAAGCCCCACTTGTAGCAGTCAGGCTCGCTCGCTTGCTGTGTGCATTAAAGGGAATGGTCTGCCAAACGATTCCAGGGCTGCTTTTGGATCCCAGTCCGACCCTGTTTGCAGAAGCAGCAAGACATTTTCTGACAGGAGTGAAAAACAGTGCCTAAATGTGTCACTGCGTTATTTTGTGGCCTAACGATATCAATGCAAACAGAAGTGAAAACGAAAACATTTTTTTTCACCATCAGAAATACGTAGTTATTTATGCTGTCATGGCTAGTAATGCTTTGGCCAATAGTGACTTATTGCTGTTGTCTGTCGAAATTACCTTTCAGATGAAGTGGAATTATTTTCACATGTAATTATAACATTTTATTTTTGCCCTTTCATCCCCAGTCTTTCAAATGTTCACACAAATCCATTGCACTTGCTAGCACGAGCGTTCTGTTCGGACTGTGTCACATTAGGACTTTGAATTTCAGCTAAGGGAATTATTTTAGTGGTTGTCTAATGCATGATATGGCTATTTACATTTTATTGTTGTTGTTTTATTCGTACAAAAATGGCAGACATATGCACTGAACAATTCTTGTAATCTCTTTCACAATGTAAAGAAAGCAGACTGGAAATACATAATGAACGTCATTCTGCACACTGAGCTGCAAATATGCAGAGATTGCTGTATTTTAGTGTACAATGAAACTGCTTACGCTTTTAAAGTGCTCTACATCATTGAGAGCTTAAACAATATAAAAATGAAAATCTTAAAATTGCTCAATCCTAATCCTTCAGTGGATATAAAAAAGATATAACATTTGCCGCTTATATACTACATAGTTCTTTCTTTCCAAATTGGATATGAAATTGGGCTGATATACCTGTTGTCTTTGCCACCAAGTGTGTAGGATGCAACCCAGGGCCGGTCCTAGGGTTCATGGGGCCCTGGGCAGAATAGGAAAATGTGAGGCCCCTATAATTTTCATATGATTTAACTTAACAGAAGTGACATCATAGGAAGTGATTTCAATTGGCCATTATTTATATTGATATTGATATTGTTTATAGAGCATGCCAATGTGGCCCTGCCATCTGCAGCTGTAACCGTAAATAAAGCTAATTGGGCAACGTAGTTGAAAAAAGCCAGGTTTTAAGTTTTTTTCTACAACGGAATTGGACTGGGCTTTGAAATGCAAAGACATTTTGTTTCACAGTTTGCAAGGAATGAGAAAAAGCTTTTACCACTCCAGGACTCTTTGTTTATTTTAGGTGTTTCTACTGAGTCTATTCACCTCATTGTGAAGAGCAAAGAAGAGCACTGTTGCCCAAAATAATAATATTTTTTTTCTTTTTTCTTCCTGTTCCACAGTTTTTTTGTTTCCAATTTAATTTTTTGGGGTTAAAAAAACAACTAAAAACTTGCTGAAAAAATAAAAAAAAAATTGAAAACTAAAAAGAAAAAAAAACACTTCTTTTCAGAACTACCTCCACTGGCTTAAAAAAGAACTATATTTCTATAGTAGTGTGTAAAACTTTGTCAGAATGAATGTGTAGTGCATAAATGAATGAATGAATTAGTAGTGTCTGGTGAGTGTGAAAGTGCAAAACTATAAGAGAGTGCTACAGCAGAAATGTATAAGGTGTTTACCTATGCTATACTGTAGTACCTCCGAAGCACTTCAATGTAACACATCCATATAAATATGTTAGAAGTCTATACTTCAATTTGCACTGCTAGTGAAACTGCCTGGGTGAATTTGTATGTTTTAGGAGCGAATTTACAACACCCTTGTACCTCTTTTACACATCTTTCCCGTCACTTTTGTGATGCTGCGGTGTTGCAAAAGATGTACCATAGTACCTGATATTTACAATGTGATGCATATGGATGGGTTCAAAAAGTATTGGGAGGAACCCTTTTTAGGAAAAGGAAATGAGATTGTATTCAAGAAAAACAAGAGTCCCTTTCCTCGTTTTATAAGGAAAAAATCTGGAAAAAATATGTAAGGTGCATCACATTCTAAAACCCTGCGCCAGAAAGAGACTTTCCTGCGCAGAGAGGGGGGGAGGGAGTGGAGGTGTTCTAGCATAGAGAAAACACCTACTAAAAGTGACAGAGTGAAATCTATAATATTTCATTCAGTCACTTTTAGTCCTATGCTACGTCAAAACCCTGCACCTGCTTGAAACAGGTGTAAGGATTGACAAAGCTTTGTGAGCAGAGAACCCCAAGAGCATTCCTGGAGCTGCGTTGCACTTTGAACGCAAGTCAAGCAATGCACCACCTTCACAACACAAATACATCACATGTCTATGCCGTTTATGCTCCATAATACACTACATTGTAAATACAGTGCATCCATTGTGCTGATATCACAGTGCACAATAACTGCCATATCTCTGGGAATGTACCACTTATTGTGCATCTGCTGATTACTGTTTCAATGTAGTGAATGGATTACTACACACTGATCAATGAGTCAATACTAAACTATATACAGGAATGACAGAGTGTTTGCTGGAAGTGTAAGGATAGAGACTGGGGAATTCAAAATATAAAAGGTAAATTTGCAGGTGCATAGAACAGTACATGCACAGTAAATAGGAGTTTGAAGCAGTCCATATACTAAGGCCTACTTTGCTCCATAATTACTTAGGTACTGACAAGATTACAGTTCTGCAAAGAGAGTGCTTGACTGAATTTATAAGAGCTTCAGTTTTACCACAGTACATATATAAGGAAATACTGCTGAATGACACACTACAATATTGAAAAAGTAGAGTGAGAGTGATTGTGAAAGTCTAATGATACAGACTGGACAATTGAATGCATAAAAAACAAATGTGCACCTACATAGTAGACTGCATGCATACTCTATAAGGGTTTAAAGCAGTACAAGGCCTAAGGCCTACTTTTCACCATGATTACTTTCACCATGATTACTTGAGTACTGACTAGATAATTACAGTTCTGCGACAAGATTGTCTGAATTTGGAAGAGCTTCATTTTTAGCACAGTGCATACATAAGGGTGTTCTGCTGAATATTTCACTACAATACTGAATCTGCAATCACAAATAGTTTGCTGGAAGTGTAAGAATATAGACTGGATAATAAAAGCTATAAAAGACAAGTTTCCCATGCATAGAATACTGCATGCATGGTGTATAGGACTTTGAAGAAGTCCATGCCCTAAGGCACACTTTGCACTATGACTAATTGTGTACTCGCTGAATTATTACAATTCTGCAAGGAGAGTGTCTGGCAAAATGTACAGCTGCTTCACTTTTAGAACAGTGTCTACATAAACACATACTGCTGAATGGCTCACTGCAATACTAAAATAGCAGTACCAAAATGTTTGGAGGAAGTGTAAATATACAGACTAGGCAATTGAAAGTTTAAAAGCCAAGTCTACAGGTGCATAGAAAAGGGCATTTATTACTTAATAACCTTCCCAAAGCCCCAAGCGCCAGCACACCTTTCCAAGGGTAGGATTATGATCTACAAATGCCAGCATTTTTTAAATTAAGAACCATAAAAATAACAAATATTAAACCTTTTTTTTCTTCTAAAGATAACGATATTTTTTATACGTCTTCTATTTAGATGCTTTTAATCATGAAAATGCAAAGAACACATTTTACCGAGTAACACTTTTTAAACTCTCCAACGTATGTAGATAATAATACCTTATACGTTTTACCATCAAAATCGAAACCTTTACAGCTTTACAGTTTGAAACCTTTCCGAACACGTGCAGATGAAAAACAGTTAAAACTTGAGCACGTGTAAACTGCAAAACGTGCCATCTACATAGGCAGAGCCACATCTTCCTTCCATAGACTATTTAACAACAAAAAACTATATAAACCACACCTACTGTGCAATTAGTCTTGTTTTCCCGAGTTATTTCTGAATCGCCAATCTCTGTTGCAGGTTCCGTTCTCTAGCATCAGATTCTCTTTTTGCGTCAACAAACATATTCCGGAGTTGTAAGTTGTTTCAAGATTGCATAGGCATAGTACTTAGTTATAAATTGGACTATTTGTCAATATTTAAACATTTATATGTAGAAAAAAAATGTATTGCATGTTTTTCCCTTTTTCTCTGTAACGTCAGCAGCTTGTTCTTAGAAACAGATATATTATAACAAATATTACTCCTTTTCTGGCTCCTTTTACCTTCTATATAGTGACTTTTTATATTATAATATTGATACTGTACTTCGCTCGAGAGGGGTTGCTAACCCGTCGACACAAACCCTAAACATTTACAATCAAGGTGACAATGATACACTTGTTATCATGTTTTCCCCTAGAGATCACATACTGTTAATATGTATTTTATAACATTAACAGTCTTAGTGATCCTAGCGGAATTCACAATCCGTCGTCACAAACAGTAACAATAAGTAAGCAACGTTACTGGCTTGCTGCTTTCAGTCTATTTTCCCCTTGTGATCATATGCTGTGAGAATATATACATATCATTATTCTCAACGTCATGATCTCAGAGGAGTTTATGACCCCACACCACGAAGATCTAATTTTTTCACCTCCCGGAGAAAAGAAGTTCAGTAAATAATTACCGCTCGAAACTATTTCAATATGGATGTTCTGTTAAATACATAACTTTTATTTCCTTTTCTTTTTTCTGTAACAATGGTATCAATCATTATATTATAATAGATTGTCCTATTGCTACAGAACAGGAATGGGAGATTTTTCAGCCCCATCTAAAATATAGCTATCATACTTTGTTACTTTAAATATTTAATAAACACTACATTTCTGAATGTTATTTTCTAATTTCTATTCTTTTTTGCGATTCCTATTCACCTTCTCCCTAAAGAATATATAGGACCTGTACTATATATTATAAGAGTAACATTCTATATATTCTTTGGCGAGTATGTGATTTATTAGCGGAACAGTCTACAACTTGTAAACACTACGACAACACGTTTCTGGATTGTTCAGAATACACATTTTTAAAATAATAATGCATGCATTTCTATGTAATATGAAACAATTTAGATGTTACTGTTTTACTTGTACTCTTGATCTGAGATAATGTAGTGCGGGAGTGTTTGTTGTGGCACTTCTATTCTCCTTTATCTAAAAGTAACTGATGCCCTCTTACATCAACAAGAATGTGGAGCAACACTTTCACAAACTGTAGCACAAAAATGAACTATATAGCCACGCTTAACTGATATTTTATGAAATTCCATTTTTAATTGTCACCCCTTTCATATATACTGCGACAGTTTCTGACGAAAGTTTATTTGTATTTGCTTAATAAAAACTGTTTCAAACCTAGACTGAATTTTTTGCTGTGCATCATGAACGTAAACACCACATTATAAGTAAATAGTAGTACTAAGAAGTATGTCACCTACAAACTTGATAAAAGAAAACAGCGCAAAACACTGTCATTTTTCCGCCGTGATTTATACACCACACGGCAATTATTTAAATGGCCCTTGAAACCTATATAAAAAATTGTTTACCTCATAATTCCTCTCCACCACCTTATTGGCACTGTACACAGTTAATAGTTTTCCTAACCTACCCTCTACTTCTTTCTTCCCCATACTCCTTTGGAAAAGGCATCACAATATCACTGACAACAGTGAACCGTTCCCACCCAATAAGAAGCAAACTTGTGTTTGGAACACTTTAGCCAATAAAATATCCATCTTGCGCCAAAGACGAGCAAGGAATGACTGCTAAGCCTTCTACTATTAATACTTTACAGCCAATGAACATTAAACTTCGTGAAGTCTCGCTTGGAGCACGTTACCCTAATACTCCCCAAACAGGAAGGAATCCTTAATTAAACTTTTCCACAAACTTCTTCTACGACTAACGGTTCCTATGAAAAAAATAAATATAAATATTAGTATTTCAATTATCCACATATTGTGGTGAACTTCTAACCTCTGTATTTACGCAACTGATCCATGAACTGTTACAATGGTAACAGGCACAAAAGTAGTGGCTGTACAAACAACCGTTATATTTACCTTGGATCCTCTACAAGACAGAAACGAAACCAAAATACCACATTTGCAACCCCTTTGCACAGTTTTTTTAAATAAAAAGAGGCCCCGGGTGTGGGGGAGGGGGGAATGGAGTGGAGGAGAAAGCGGTACCCAGAACTCCGGGGGGCCATGAGCCCCCCGCAAACATATAGTTAAAGACCCAGGGGGTAGCGATCCCCACGCAGGGGAGACCCTCTAGGCCCCCCATTATGGAAAACAAATTGCCCCAGAGATTTGACCCCCACAGAGACTAATTAACAATAAAGCGGGCTTCACGTTTTTTTTCTTTTTCGCCCAAAACGCATTCCCTGCGTTTTTTAAATAAAAAATATATATATATATCCTGCGTGACGTCATATACGGCGCCCCGTACACATACTCCCCGTAAGATTCTAATTGTTCAAAAACATATATTTATGTATTTAATGTACATATTATCTGGGATAATCATAAAAATAGTTTTTTAAAACTGTAAAAAAGCGTATATTACTTTTAAAATCAATTACGGAAATATTGCACATACGTCGTAAGAGTAAAGATAGTTTGAAGACTTATACATTTTATAAAACAATATAGCACTGCACACTAAAGAAGAAAAGTCAACACAATTATTAACCCCTCTCCCAAAATTTAAAAGCTCCTGGGGGAGGTGATAAATTAATCAAGACTGAATACGTTAGTACAGCCTACTGTGGTTACGCTACCAGAAAAACACAACAACAGTACAAAGCCCAGATTTCCATTGCAGTGATTTCTTAGTTGCAGGTCTAGTTGTCAGATCGACACACACTCTCTCATGGTTGGTATACATCCACACCACACCTATCCAGCACATCCGTCACTACACACGTGACCCTATGTATAAAAAACACTGGGCGCACGTGTTCTACGCCATTTTAGAGTTGTTCCCAAAGCACCGAACAAGGGGCCCACTACCACATGCGTGACCTCTTTGGTCACTGAGTTAGTGGTGCCCGAAGCACTGAGCGGGTGAAGAACCTGCGATGATGATGATGATGGGAGCACGAATATGTTGTTAGCCATAGAGATATCAAACCTCAGCACCATATGTGAGACTTCTTTGTTGGAGATCAAAACATCCTCATGAAGAAGGTGTCTTTTCCAAGAAAAGGTGAGCAGTGAGGCTTGAGTATGCATCGGAAGGAGTCAAGGGGTTGTAGCTGACTACATACAAAAATGCGACTTAGTATTTTAGACAAACACACTCCTACATAATATATTAATTTACATGTTTATTTTTTTCCCCAATAGCAGTAACGTTTTTATAATCGGTGAAATGTCCGGAATATATTCACAATACAAACAGTTCGTAGAAATCTGACAGTCAATCATCTATAAAAGCGCGATATTATGTAACTCCAAATTAATATAGCAAGAATTACCAATCATAACATCTTTCTTTTAATATCTTTTAGATGTACAGCTTCAGGATGGATTATGCAACACGGACAACGGCAATAGCACAAGGTGAGCAAACAAGCTTGTTTCTGAAACAACGACAAGTTGTCTGTGAAAGGAGAGAATATGTAGTATGCAGGAGGGGCAAACAAACATTGGGCTAACGGGGCTTCAGCTAGGATGAGATTGCTTCCTGGGCCCACACACAGTCGCACCCGAGTACATCACAGGGCATTTAAAGACATTTTGCTTGTTAATGAGGCTTTGATAATCTCCCCCCGCTTACAGTCCCTGCAGCTCCACTCTTCTTTTTGCTTGAAATAAAGCCTCCACCACAAATTTTTTCTAGCCCCCCCCACCCCCGATATTTTTGACTGTGGTTGCGCCTCTGGCTTCACGTACCCCTCCCCTGTCCTGTGCGTCTCTCCCACGTTTAATGTCCTTTTTCCCTTTCTCTTTCTTACTCTCTCACATCATTTCTCTTTCTTTTTTAAAGATTTGGACGCTGCTATCTCCACTCTGCTGTATTTAACCTTATATGAATTGAAATGATTAACTCTCTTGATTACAGTGAAGGCACCAGGTTGCAATCAAGCCAGTGTCACTAGGTGACAAAGAATTTTGTTTCCGAAACAACAACAAATTATCTGTGAAAGGAGTGAGTGGGTAGTGTGCACCAGCTTCACTGTCTAAAATGTATAATTACCTCCGAACACTGACAACAGATAGGTTACAACAGTCTGACAAACAGATCTACAAGCTTATTACGCCACTTTTGTGTCACTTTTAACATGTGAAAAGTGAAGCAAGGAGCTTCTAAATCTACGTCTGACTTTTCAAGAAAAAATCTTAACTCATACTCTGTGAGACAGTTTTACTGTTGTTTTCTCTCTCTTTCTCTCTCTCACTCTGTGACATCATTTCTCTTTCTCTTTCAAACTTATAGAAAATGCTATCTGCTTTGACCTGTAGAAGCAAATGTATCTTCAAGTTGGGGATTCCACTGGCCGCGGTGTTTGGCCACAGTGTTTATACAACGGTAAGCACAGAGGCCTAAATATACAATACCTTCATCGCAATGCATTAAAAATAAGTCGGTATATTTACTATCCCGTTGTGCCACTTTTGTGTCAGTAACGCATTAGGCACTTCCATATAGAGACCACTTGAACGCGGCACTATAAAAGAACTGAAATGTACCAGGCACACTGCACACGTAAAACTGTAGTGTTACCTTCATTTGTGGAAGGAGACAGTGGGTAGTGTGCAGCAGCTTCACTGTCTACAATGTATAATTACCTCCGAGCACTGACAACAGAAAGGTTACAACAGTATGACAAACAGATCTACAAGCTTATTACGCCACTTTTGTGTCACTTTTAACATGGGAAAAGTGACGCAAGCAGCTTGTAAATCTACGTCTAACTTTTCATGAAAAAATCTCAACTCCAGACTCTGCGGGACAGTTTTAATGTTGTTTTCTCTCTCTTTCTCTCTCTCTGTGACATAATTTCTTTTTCTATTTTGAAGTTATAGAAAATGCTGTTTGTTTTCACACTTAAAAGCAAAGAAGTATTTAAGTTTTGAATTCCACTGGCCGCAGTGTTTATACAACGGTAAGCACAGAGGCCTAGATATACAATGCCTTAATTATAATGCGTTAGAAATAAGTCGGCGTATTTACAATCCCGTTTTGCCACTTTTGTGTCAGTGGCCCAGGAGGCACTTCCATATACACACCACTTGAACGCGGCACTATAAAAGAAGTAAAATGTACCAGGCACACTGCACACGTAAAATCGTACTGTTACCTTGACTTATAATGCTTCATCTCATTTACTCACATCTAAATAATTCTAAACTCTAATTTTCATTTTTATTTTGCAGATTACCAATCCAATGTCCATTGGAGTCCACTTCACAATTTGTTTATAATATTGTTTTTTAAAAGTTATTTTTCTAGTTCTTTATAATATAGTTAGTCCACAATAAAAATATTTATAATGTTGAAGTACTATAGTAAGATGCTCAGGAGTAAGATTGAAAAGTACTGACTTATATTTTCTCTGGGTACACTACAACATGGTAAAGAAATCAAACTAATAAGAAACAATGTGTACCACATTTACAAACCTCTTGTGACATTTTCCCATGCAAACCTACCACCCTACAAAATTAAGTGTGGACCTCAATAACGCCCCTCAAACCACGGAAACAATCACCCACAAAGATTTCTATATTTTAATGAGAGGGGCTACGTGCCCTCTGCCTGGTGCCCTGGAGTCCACCACGCCCAGACCCGGTTCCTGCAGTGTCCTGGGGGTAAACAGCCATTACAACGCGGTCATAGCCACGCGTGATCATCACCACGAAGCCATTAGCACACATATGGCTTGACCACACATGCTTTTACAACTAGTATGCATTTACCATGCATGATAAACGCATAATATTAATAATATCTTTGTGTTGACGAACACGCGTTGTAATGGCTCTGGCTTACATCCTTCAAATCAGTTTTAGGTATACGTGTGACCAAGTCATAAGATCGGAGGCCAAGGACAAACACTGTCGTGTCTGTGCCAGGAAATCTCACGGATCTTAGAGAAGATAAGCGGAGAGTAAAATGAAAGTATCAGGTATAATAAAAATAACGGAGAAAAACGACTAAAATTGCGGTGGATGGAGTATGTAATCAACGTTTGGCACCTCGACACTACATTTCAAATAAACATAGATACAATATGTTTATTAATGTATTACAAAAGTATAGCAGCGGATGACACACACGGCCCAGGAAAAGAAAGTGGCAAATTTAATACCTGAAATAAGGAAAGGTTTGCTTGGCGAACTTGAAGAAAAAGAAAAAAACGTGGGCTTGGAAACGAGGTTGCGCATGCGTAGAGTACAACTGGTGCACGAAAAAAACCCAGAAAGTTTTACATACTATCATAGAAATATAGCTCTTTTTTTGACCAGTAGAGTTAGTTGTTAAAACAATTTTAAAAATTTTTTTTTTTAGCCCCAGTGCCACCACGATCCTCCCCGCGTCCTTCGACAGCCGGCATTGCTTTATCAGAGACATCAGCTTATATGCTGCTCTCTCTTTCGAAAAACAATCTGCTTTCTTGAAACAGAGAACAGATGAACTTGTTCTCTTTTTTGAATAGGAAAGCATTTTGCTGTAGTAAAGTGGGAGCGGCGACGATACCGCCCTACCATACTAAACAGCAGTGTCCCGGAATTACGCACCCGGAGACACTGCAAGAACCGACCCTGTGGGATGGTGGACCCAAGGGCCACCAAGGGTTCCAGGAGGGGGGCAGCCCAACCCGCTCCTAACATTAAAAAACCCCGGGGAGTGCAGGTACTCGGGGTTGGAAGGTCATTTTACATATTACTGCCCCAGGAAGGTGGCAGTCCCTGTGACGTGTACGGGGAGAGAGAGAGGGGGAGCTGAAAACACACTTTAAAAAAAATATATATATTTTTTTAAAAAGCCTCGTCGGGGTGATGGTCCCCAAAACTGAGGGGAAGAGGACCGTAACTCCCCGCATATTTCAAAATAAAAACACAGAGGGGTGGCGTTCCCCAGTGCTCGGGAGACTGAGGGGAGGAGGACCGTAACGGCCAGCACCTTACAAGCCCCCCACTATGAAAAAAATTGCCCCCGGAATTTGCCCCCCTGGGACCTAATGAATAAAACAGACTTCTATTTTTATTTCCCTTTTCCACCACGTACATATACCATACACGTACCCCCCGATTTTTTATTTAAAAAAAATACAAATTGAGCCTAAAGATCCATGTACAACCCCCTGAGCAAGCCTAGAGGGTCAGGATGTTTCTACCCTGCCCCCTTTCCTTATTTCTCAACTTTGTTTTACTGTTTTCTTGTGAGTTGCTTCTAGCGACGAACAAGATGGCTGCCAACACTTCCTGGTTTGCCGTGCTGACGCACAGTTTACAGCCAATCAGCATGCAGCTCGTGCTCGAAATTGTACGAATTACCGTACGCGTGCTGTACTTCGTCTCTAGATAACGCTATGATTTTACTTTTAACTTTCTAAGGAACGGATTTACACCATTTAACAAAAAGCACAATCTGTGAACCATACTCTACCTCTCTGCCAAATTTGGTGTCATTCCGTTCAGCCGTTCGGGCTGTAGCCCTGGCTAAAGGTCCCTATGGAAAATTGCATGGGGAAAACATGTTTTGGGACCCCCCTTTTATCTCGGGTCCCGCTTGATGAATCACCCCCAAACTTTCAGGGAAGGAGCGGGGCCGAGCAGGCCATTTTCTTGGAGACATTCGTGAAGATTGGTTGCCAAAGTTATTCCAAATAGAATGTTGTGGATTTCCTATGGAAAGTAGGTCCTAAGTAGGTCCTATTATATTAAGTAGGTCCTATTATATTAAGTAGGTCCTATTTTATTACCATACGTAAAGCCAACTCTACACCTGCAGACAGGCTCTTCTTCCAAATCCTGCAGGCAGCCAACCACCCACTACACACTGCCTTTTGGCTGTGTGGTGGCTCGGTTTGGCCTGGATTTGGCCTGGATTTGGCTGCAGGGCCTGGCCTGTCAAGCATAAAAAGTTGGCAGTGGCTTGGAGAACAGTAAGTCACTGCAGACAAGCAGCCACCCCCCACTGGAGCCAAAGAGGCCACCCTGCACAACTGTGGGGCTCCCACAGGAGTCCAACGGGGCCTTACTGTCTCATGCGGAATCATAGAAATTGAATGTTATCATGAAGATAAATCAAATGGCTTCAAAAATATTAGAAAACCCAAAAATCTGTTTCCTATGGTAACTAGGTCCCATCTTTTCCTAGGGCCTTCCAGTGGCTCAGTGAGAGGGCTGCATGCCCCCTCCCCAGAAATACTTATTGGGGCCATTCCCTGGGCCCTGGCCTACCCTGGGCCGCTTTTATTTAGAAAGTGAGATAGCCTGCCTATTTGTTTTACATTTTACAGCAAATTGGCGGATTTATTGTTCCATTTAAAATAGAAAAGGGCTTTTTGCCCCAAGGCATTTCCTCTGGGGTCCCGCAACTAGCAAACCGAGGTTGTCAGGGTATCCCTACTCTGCCCCCAATAAGTTTTATACATTTTTATCAGGACATGAGAATTGAGGCCCCCTAAAACGGCTGCTGCAACAACTTTGTTGATGTTGTGACATCCAATCAGAACATTATCTTTGATATGTCGTCGCCGCAGATGCAGTGTAAAATATACATCAATTTTGAACCTCAGTTTCTCTGAAACTATTGTACGGATTTACACCAAATCACAAAAGCACGCTTTCTGTGTAAAGATCTAGCTTTCTGCTAAATTTGATGTAATTTCATTCAATTGTTTGGCTATAGCTGAGTCTAATTTTCCAATGGAAAATTGCATGGGGAAACTGCGTTTTAGGAGCCCACCATTTTTCTAGGGCCCACACTTGATGGATCATCCCAAAACATTACAGAAAAATGCTGAGGCACAGGAGACTTTTTGGGTGAAAATTTAGTGAAGATTCATCAAACAGCATCAAATTTATAACCAAACCAAAAAAATTGATTTTTCGACAGCAACGTGGTCCAAACTGTAACTATTTAATGGTGGCCACCATCTGGTTATATATTTATTACTGCAAATAAATTCCCATGATAATTCACACTGAAGTGCAGGCTGTTCTTCCAAGATTTGGGATCATCTGTGTGTGTGTGTGTTTGTTTTCTGTGAAAATATATAAGATCAGGTTTGAGTTTATTGCCACAGTACAGAAAAACACATTTTGCTGCCTCACTAATTGAATGAGGTAACTATTATTTTACCAGAGGAAATAATTCTCCTTATAGTCTTAAGGTCTCCTCAATGTGATTTTATCATGTTATGTTATTTGCAATTGTAGAGCGCGTGATTACCCTTGGGTGTCCTGGCGCTAAGTACTGGTTACCTGGGGAAGCTGAGAGAAGTACTACTGCAAGAAGAGCCATGTCTTCAGGCCCTCCCAAAATGAGAGAAGATCCAGGGCAATCTTGAGAAAAAAGGGAAGCTCATTCCAGGCTCTCGAGGCACAGAGAGTGAAACTCCTGCGCCACCAATTAACTTTTTTTGACATGGGGACTTGCACTTGTTTAGCACTGGTAGATCGTAGTGTTCTACCAGGAACATACCAGTGGAACTTTTGCTTAAGAAACTCAGGACCAATTTCATTGATGGCCTTAAAAAACAATACAGAGTGCCTTGAAGCAAGCTCTTTGTTTTATCGGAAGCCAGTGTAGCTTCTTAAGCTCTCCTTTCACAGAGACAAATTTGGGTGTTCCGGACAGCAGCCTGGCACCTGCAATTTGGACTAATTGAAGCCTATACATATGTTGTTTTTGTATGTTACATAAACCCCGTACATCCTGGTTTTGGTAGAATATTTTTGTTTACAAAAAGGACGCATGAAAACATACCATGGCGAAGCCATAAATGAAACGATAAATTGCATATGTAGTCGTGCTGAATATAATGTGCTTCCCTTCTCGTGAGTCATAATCCCTCCCCACACTAAACAATGTTAATAAATAGCATATTACAAAGGACATTTTTGTTTAAACTAGAGTCATTATACAAATCGTGCTTTTGCTACTCCGAAAGAAGAAACATTCTTAAGGTTGTGATATCTTTTCAACAACTCATATTGGCAATTTCAACAATCTCAGAATAGTTTCAAAATACCCTGACATTTTTCACGTGAAATGAAACATATGATTTATTAAAGCTCTAGCACAATCAGGCAGCTAAATGCCACTGGGAAGCAACATGTTTTAAGTCAAGGATAGGCTTAAATTGTTCAGTCAATTGGAGTTTTTATTTATGTAAAAAATGGGAAAACCTGTTTTCAAAACAGCAAGTTTCCATGCACACATATGGTGGTATATTTTTCTTATCACATCAAGGCTTGCTGTCTTTAGGCAGCAGCTACTACTAAATTGCGGGTTCGCTTATTTTATGCACAGCGGGAGCCTGGCATTCCTTCAGGCAGGCTGTCAGATTTGGCTGCTGCAAACCTAACACTGTCAAGTACACCACCAACAACCAAGTTGTTCGGCACATAAACTTTGCAGCATATTTTTCAGCAAAAGCTTAATAGTGACTTTGCACAAAAGCAATGACGTTGTATCTTTGCTGGAGGAGAAAATGGACTTGGGAAAAAGATTTCACAATAATTAAACAAGAAGACATTTCTGATGAGATGTTCTCTTGCTACTTCATGTTCTGGTTCCTGCAGCGTTAGACTTAGCTAGTGCATAATAGGGGCTCGCTTAGCACTGGATAAGTGAGCTCTCGTTGATCACTACCACCTACGCATGCCAACTAAACCTCTTACCTCATATTTGTTAAGATTGAAACTAGGCATGAGCGGATTTTGCGGATTGGCAATCCGCGAATTTGCGGATTTGCAAACTCGCAATCCGCAAAATCCGCGAATTCCCGCGAATTTGCGGATTTTTTTTTTTTTTGGTGTTCGCCCGTGTTTCTGCCAGTTCGCGAGGGTTTTTACAATTTCGCAATTTGCGAACTTACCTGTCGGGTCGCAAGTTTTGCGAACTTGTTGTTTCTACGTGTCCAACCTGTTTGGGACACTCTTCTTCATCACTGCCACTCTCTGTCACCACTGCCACTCTCTGACTACTCATGCCACCCTCTGGCCCACCCATGCCACCCTCTGTTTCATCACCACACCCTCTGGTTGTCCAGTGTACATTATTTTCGGCAAAGCAAAGCACACCTTCCCTGCCTCAAGTGACCTGAATTAATTTGGGGCTGATTAATGTGTCACAGAATATTTTTTTAGCTGGCACCTGCTTCCTTAGTGCGCCCTGATTAGTGATCTTTTGCACTTGCTAAGTGCTTTCATTGTTGCAAAATTAGTTACAACACCTGCCCTGCCCCAACTGACAATAATGAATTAGGGGCTGATTAATGGATTTTAACTTCCAGCCTGGCTCCTGCTTGTCTCCCTTAGCTGTAATTCAGGACCTTTGTGGCATATGTGTAACTATTCTGAGGTTCAGAGCAGGGTCACATAATAGTTGCAACTGGCAACTGAACTCTGGAGGGGCCCCTCAGGAAGCACTACAGGAAATGGCTACTAATGATGTGCCTGAACTTTTGAACCTGGTAAGTAGTTACTTTCAGTTTTGCTTAGATCGTATTTCTGCAATTTCGCACTTATTCGCGGGGCGCGAACTCACGCGAACAGTGCGAGCAGTGCGAGCAAAATCCGCTGCTCGCGGATTTGCGGATTTTGCAGGAAATTCGCAAATCTCGCGGATTGCGGATTTCCCGAAAATCCGCAAAATCCGCGAGCGGAACGGATTTTCCGCCCATGCCTAATTGAAACTCACTAACATTTACATAAATCTGCAGCTGAGAATAAAATAGATTTTTTTTTAAAGGTGTAAAGGAGTCGTTTAGAAATGTTAAAATGAAAAATAGAGATATCTTCACTATTTACCTCGAGAACCAGTTCACAAACTGAATTTCGAATTTAAAATTCACTCTAATTGGTTGAGCAATGTCTGCTCCCGTGTTACTTTTTCTTAGTTCATGAACCAGTTGAGCAGCTAACAGATGGCATGAGCTGGCATGCAATTCTTTTTCTACAAGGGCCATTACAAGGGTGGTACTTAGCTCATCCGGTTTAAGAACCGATTCTGAACAAGCATCGTCAATGCCAATAGATCTAAAGTTGGTAAGCTGATATTTAAAAACATATTTATTTGCAACCATATGCCACTAAAATAAAATAAAAAGCTTCCGTCTAACCGCGGTGGCAATATGCTTTCAACAATAATTAATAACATAAAGTAATAAAACAGTACGGGGGGGCCATCTAGCAAGCAGATGATCTTTCAACAGGTATAGAAACTCCTTCTAGTTTTAATGCATGTGACAGGCAAATAATATCTGTAGTGGCACAAAAAGATGCTCTTGGCTTTGAATGACTGAGGACATAACTTAAACACATAAGCATCCCTATAAAATAGAAAGGTTACAGAATACAAAGCAAAACGAATTGACAAAATAAAGTATTGACCTACCAGACCTGGCACTAAAATCCTCTTTGATCTAGGCAGATGTTATGTTATGTTACCAAGCATTTATAGCACGCACAGCTACCCGGAAGTGTCCCGCCGCGATAGGCCAATGGAGGGGTTGAACAGAGGTGAAAATAGCAGCTAAACCACCTAATTAAAAAGTAAGGTTTCCAATTGCTTCTTAAACGTCCTAAGATCATGATTATTCCTGAGCTCAAAGGGCAGGCTATTCCAGGCCCTGGCTGCCCTTACAGAGAGGGAGCTCCCTTCCGTTCTGGCGCGGCGGTAGCGTGGAATGACAACACGGCATTGACCCGTTGACCGGAAATGCCTGGATGGCTTATAAAAATTAAAACGCCTCCTAAGGTAACAGGGTCTAGACTTGTAAAGGGCACTGTGGGTAATGGTTAGTGCCTTAAGCAAGATGTGCTGGTCAACAGGTAGCCAATGCAAGTCGCGAAGAAACTGCTTTGCAGAATGCCTAATAGCATTCAAGCGGCGCATTCTGAATAGTCTGCAGCTTTTTTATCTGGTAACAAGGAAGGCAGATGTAAAGGGAATTGGCATAATCAAGCTGCGACAAGATGAGAACGCGGGTCTCCATTTCTTTGGCCGCTTTTGGCAGGAGCGGCAAAAAGTCTTAAGAAGTTTCAATGTACCAAAGCACAATCCGGTCAACGGATGTGCATATGTGATCTGCGAAAATGTCGTCACTCACTGTGCAAGAAAGCCACAGGCAGAGTAAGGCTGACCACCTGAACTCAGCATTCCCCTACTGTTTGTGGGATGGAAAGTGTAAGATGCAATCAATTTAGTTCTTAATTCTACCACTTGTCCTTACTCTAAATCTAACACTAACCATATTCCTGACCAAAACCCTGCACAAGTCCCAAGTTGTATTTTGCATCCTGCCATGATGTGGCCCCATGAACAGATGGTACCGGTATGTACATGTTCTGAATGCTGCCAAAACAAGTACTTTTTGTTTACAGCTTAACTTTGTTGAACAAATCTCAGTCTAGCTTTATTATATCTGTGCACAGTCATAATGGTGTGGTGTGACATAAATTGCTTTATCCCAGGGATTTTTCATATAAACCCTAATATGAAATGCATATATTACGCCTGTGGAAATTTAATTTTGCCCAAGCCTATCATTTCTTAAGAATAACATCCTGAAAAAGTCTGTAAAAAAGTGAGTGAAACACTACCCTATAAACGATGGAGCCTATCCACAAAGTGCCTTTAGTAGTGTGTTTAGTAGAACTACTAAATTCTTTTCATAAACCTACATGTAGGGGTCACCCCTCTCCTATCTTTTATGAACAGAAATCTCTGCACGTGTTTGTACATTTTTAGTAAAGAATTTGAGAGGGAAGGGGCACAAACTGGAAATGGTAAATACTTACTTGTAAATTTGAAAGGTTTGGAGGTAGAAAAATGGGTAAGCAAGGTGTTTAGTGAAGGGCATGCACCACCCACAATAGAGTAAGCCTTTTCCTATTCTCAAAATTGAACTTCTAATGTTACTAAAGCCACAAAGGACCCAAAGAGTCGTAAATGTGCTCCAGCTGAGAGCTGGAAAAAGTCCAGTGATACCCATGACTACTCACAGGTACTGGAACACCCTCTCATAGAAAATAATTTATGTAGGGACTTAGAATAACACCTCAAAGAAAATTATGTAAACATAAATCAATTTATGAAACTTATATAAAAATATACAAATGAATCAATTATGATGTTTAAAATTAAAATGTGAATTATAAGTATATATTGTAATAAACATATATATTTTAATAATATTTTTCAACTTAAATATAAATCTGACATTTAAAACAAATTCAATTAATGATATACATACCTTTTGGAAACCTTTAATATATAATAAATAAATGCTACTTTAGGTGGGTGTTATTTAATTTAATTTCAATTTAATATAGTATACTTTAATTAATTAAAGTTTAATTGTATAAATGTGTGTAATAGTGTTGTATCATTTAAAAACATATTCTATATTGAAAATACATACATAAACTATATTTACATTATACTCATTTCAAAAAAGTTAAACATTAAATGAACTATTGAACATAATCCTATACTTTACCATAGCGAGATCTCTCTGAATGCAGAGGTCTCCGCCAAGTGTGCAGAACATCAAAGATAGTTGTAAAGTCACTACTAGTAGTAACTTTACAGTTCTTTATGACACTTTTACTGACTTCACCTCTTGTTAAGAGGTTGGGGACATTTAAGTGTAATCTTTTGAGTATTTTAACCCTCATAAACGGTGACTACAGAAAGTTTGTAAAGTTACTCAAAAGTGTAGGAATAAATTTACATGTGTAGATTCAGTCATGCATAAATTAACCTTTAAAATAGCCCCGAATGTGTCGAACTACAGGTATGCAAATATACACACAATTCTCGATTTGCAGTAAGATTTGTGATGCTTCATTGACATATGATGAGCAATTAACTTCCATCCTCTAAGAAAAAATTAACTAGCATTTTGCCAAATGATTCAGCAACAACTATACTCATGTTCAGAAATTCTCATTATTTGACTCTCAATAAATTACTAATGATCCCGTTCGGGCAGCCATTCAGCTCTGATCAGGCCAATGTGTGATTCATGAAAGATGCTGTCCTGTCTGGGCCAAAACAATGATTATAGTAGATGCAGTCCCAATGGGTCAACTGCAAAGGTACTTGACTCGATTACTATGAGGTACCGTTTAGTAGAGACCTGAGAGATCCTCTGCAGGTTGGGTCATTCCAAGCTCACTCTCAGTTAGCTCTATCAGGTTGTCCCTCAGTCTGTGGGACATGCTGGCCTCTCTCCAACTAAGACAGATACTTCGTTTTACTAGCAGAAGGTGCAGACATCAGGTGATGTACCCTCACCTCCAGGACAAATATCAGTCTTGATGCACAGTAGTCTTTGAAGTACTCTAAAGAGCACTTATTTCCATGGTCATGAAGCACTTGGAACTGGAACAGAATGATGTGATGTAAGTCCCATTTTTTTATGCACATTTTCTAGAAAGATTATTTGGATACACTGCTTGAAATTGCAGAACCTGTTTAAAGTGGTTCTCCTTTCGAGCGTCCCCTTGAAGCTACTCTCGAGACAGAGCCTTTGTGTGAGTGATGCTTCTCACAGCATGGAGAGAGGAGTTGGTCTAACGGCTAGGGTGGTCGACCTCGAATCTGGGGAACCTGGTTCGAGTCTCGACTATGACGCTGAACATCCTGTGATTCTGGGTAAATAACTTAATCTCCCCATGCCTAACAAAAATGAATGTGTTCTCAAGTAATGCAAGTAGTTCTATGTAAAGTGCTCTGATACCCGATACCTTCGGGTTAAGTTCACGCTATATAAAACTATGTTTAAAAAAATAATGGGGACTGTCTCCAGACCAGAGTACCCACGAAAGGAACATAACAAAGTGTGAGGTTTCTACACCTGATTTTCATCAGTTCCCTGAAATTAATGTACAAAAGGGAACATCTGACCTACAAAATTCCTCACTGTCCTCAACAGAAACTGCAGTCTCATTGCACACTATCAGCATCAACCAAATGGCAGTGCTCAGAAAGAACTAGTCAGTAGCCCCTTGCTAATAACAAGCCTTTTGAACTTTCTAAAGTAACTTTGTCTCTGTCGGTTTCACATCCGCAATCTCATTCCTCCAGCCACAATAATGCAGGCAATAAGCTCCAACTGTCAGGAAGAACATCCCTGCCCCTCCTTCTTTTGACATGCCAGTCCAACAGCATTCAAAATGGGTTCCTCTGACTTCAGTATTCAAGTTCAGTGACACACATGCAGCATTATTACTATACATGCACAACACATGCATTCACTCAACATACACACACGGGATGCCAGCACAAGGCATACACATGACAGCAGGAATTTACATTAGGAGGTGAATAGGCCTTACTCCTAGTGGCCCAGGTAAAAACGTTTTGTCACATTACGGATCCCTCTAAATCTTGTTATTTTCCAACCACGACTTTATGCTCCATATCCTGGACAGGGACAGTAGTTCTCTGCCCACAGTAATGGCACAGATCATGGGACATGACAAGGGCTGCACCTATTTATTAAAACACGGATGCAGTTACTAGACATCATTCATCTCTAGTGCAAGGGTCTTTTCCAAATGGTCTCAAGGCCAGGCAGATCTTATCCCACTTACTGGAACCCACTGGGGGCTCAAGGACTATGGAAAATATTACCCATCTATATTCTGATGAAGACTGCTGAGCAAGTTGTTGCAAACCAACTCTATGAATTTCAGAAGTTATATACTTCTCTCCTGTAAGACTACCACTATGAGTTTAAACAAAAGCGCAGTACAGCGATTGCAACTTTCCAATTTTCTGATATCATGCTATGTATCCACAATGATGGTGGTTTTTCCCTCTTGATTCCCCTTAACGTACTGCAGCTTCACCCCAATTTAATAGAAAGCATTGCTTGAAACCATCACAGCTCAAAATAGATTTTTATATGGTATTGTCTAGAAATCGTTTCAGCTGCATGTGTAGCACAGTGTACAGATGGTCCAGATGAACTCCTCCTGGTCCAGCTACATCCCACTTTACACTGGCGTCCATCACGCTAACATCCTCTTACCAAGTGATTGTCAACACATACAGAGAGTAGCATAGAGTACTCTAGACTGACAATGGTGGCAAATTCCACACAGTTCTAAATCAAGGTTTTATCTGTACATTGACTGCCTGAAAAACTCCCACGCCATGTTGCAAGCTTATATAGTCAATGCCTATCTCAAACTGAACTGCACCAAGAAAGAATTCACATGTGATAAAGAAACAACAAAAATTAATAGAATGGGTCTCCAAAACAGAACTCAACTGCTTTATGATTGACTTGTTGGCAGTGTCAAATGCATGGCACTGAGCTCCGGGACCCACATTGCACACAAAACAAACCTTCCTAGTATCAGTTGATCCTGATTCTCTGAGGGAGGCCCCTTTTATTTGGATATGTTAGAACTACTATGTAGTCTGAGGTTCTCTCCCATCTATATAGAAACTAAGCATCCTATAAGCATGGACCACCTTATCAAAAATCCTTTCAGGTTCAAAAGACTCCCTATGATACTCAGAATTGCCATTATCTCGTGCTGCTTACCAGCATTACAATCAAGGGCCACCAATGGCTTAATAGCCAATCATACCTGGATTCCAAGACTAAGACCTCTGGTAAAAGAAAGCAGCAGCATCAAGAGCCAGAGGGTCAGGAATCGCAAAAGAAAAAGGCAATATGCCAGGAATTCGAGTGCTAAACTCCATCACATTGTAACATCCTTGAGCAGAAGATCCCCTCCCCTATACCTTACCATGTTCCACATCACCCCCTTCCCTAAACCCCTTCATCACCAGCCTTCCATTGGGTGTAATCTATTGTCTTATCTTCACATCTATGCCACTTCTACCACACTCACTGCTTCTTCTATAGAAAAGCATACACACTGCACACAATTCTAAGGCTTTGTAGCTAGTTTCAAAGACCACAGTTGATGGACAGAATGCAGAACAATGTCATACATTCACCCCAGTACAGAGATCTGGGCCTAGATCCATCGTTTTTTGCACTACACACCATCCCAGTTCAGACATGGCCATATGCAAATCAGTCTGACCCTGTGCCTCATGGGAACAGTCTAGCCCGAACTGCCAAGCCATGCCTTCCCTGGACCGGAAACAAGCTCCCGAGGACCGGTTTCTGGCATTCCAGCCTTCTTCAGCCCGGCTTGCTTGAATCCAGTGGTAAAGTGAGCAAGGGATTCACGTCTGAGCATACCCTGCCACACTTATGGCAGGCAAAAGCGTCACAAAAGGGGGTGGTAATGGACGGAGCATCTGAATCAATCAAACACTCACACCCAGTCAAAAGATCTGGGTTTAATCCATCACCGTTCTTTAGCCCACTCTGCCACCCCAGTTCAGACATGGCTATATGCAAATCAGTCTGACCCTGTGCCTCATGGGAACAGTCCAGCCCGAACTGCCAAGCCATGCCTTCCATGGACCGGAAACAAGCTTCCGAGGACCGGTTTCTGGCATTCCTGCCTTCTTCAGCCCGGCTTGCTTGAATCCAGTGGTGTGGAGTGCATGGGACTCACGTCTGAGCATACCCATCCCACTCGGGTGACAGTTAGTTTCATCATAAGTCTCATACATACATACATATACACATTTGAATAAATAGAAAGATGGAAAGTACAACAAATTAAATATAAAATATACATTATTTATAAAAATTATTAACACAGTAAGTATCATAAGTCCCTCCATAGTCCAGGATAAGTGGCATTCAAGTATACAACAAATAAACTTATTTTGGTCACCGGACATTCCAAAAGAACATGAAGTATGATCACCTTCCCATTAAGTGTATGCAAGATATTTGCAACCTTCAAGAAAGTTTGTCAGCCTTCAAAGACTGTTATTACTTTGGCATAGGCAAATAACCTGAAATGTCTGCCATTGTCTGGTACACTGAATATTCGCCCAATAACGGTCAAGATCCATTGGCTCCAAAAAGAAGTAATTCTCCTGAATCATCTCACACCCCAAAAGAGATGGCGATGTCATATTTAACTTATCAACCAGAGTTTAAATGCCAGACTACTGACAGCTCTGTTGAGTGGAAGTGTGCAGCTCTTTTGAGGGAAACTTAGGAAATCATGGTAAGAATGCATAAGTAGTTAAAAAAAACCTCTTCCGATGCTACTTAAAATCCACCTGCTTTGTTTAGTATTTATATTATTTTAAAAGGTCCTCATATGCTCGAAAATCAAAGCTCAGTAGCATAGTTTTTGAAGCATAATCTTTGTTCTATAATTTCAGTAGACTCAATTTGTACTCGGGTGGTCTCAAATAGTGTAAATACAGCCCTGCAAGCATGTAAGCTATTTTGAATGCTCTTGTGAAACTCAAAAACGAATATATTGAAAATAAAAAAGAATACATTTCTTACAAAAAAAATCCCTTTAACCGTTGAAACCACCTTAGGTCACCGATCCTGAAAATGTCAATACCATCCATAACTACAACCTTTAAATTAAATACCTACCCTGCAGGGCCCATCCCTTCCACCAGCACACCTGTTGACACGTTCTGCCTGATGAGAGGAGGTCCAAAATATCTGAATTACCAGAGCACTGCCTGTAAAAAGGCCCAGTTATTCAAGGTCCACATAGTTATTACCCATTTCAAACATGTAGAGGCTGAAATTGGACAGAAATGCTGACAAGTTACATAGCTCCGGCCCCCTGGTATCTCTGCTTTAAAATCTCATAATGAGGGTCTAAGTGTCCACCTGTCCATCCATCCTTCAATCCTCTATGATTCATTCATCTATCCATGACATTAAATCGACTGATCCATCGACCTGTCCATGTATGCACCCTTCCTCGCATCCACACAAGCCCCGCCCCGCAGATCCACTCATGCCTCCGAGATCCTCACATCTGGAAGCGCTGTATAGTTTTAAACTGTTAATTTTATGTACACCATGTGAGGTAAGCATGCCTCTATTTATACATACCATGATAAAGGATTAATGCAATCCATTCTAGATAAGTTCAATACATTACTTTGGTTTTCTTAATAGAAGAGACAACACTTATTCAACAGGGCACTTGTTGTGCATGATAATCACTGTCTCTTACTTTGGCAGAGAATGCCTTTTTACCACTACATCCCTCTAGTTTGTTATAGCAGTGTAAAAAAGTGTTAATTGATTCCGTTTTAAAACGCAATAAGTAATGAAAAGGGAGAACGCTGAGACTGAAGATCAGCAATGAAATTAGAAATAAAATTAAAGGGAATCAATTTTAAGAACTTTGCAGCAGAAATCCTAATAAAGAGGCAATCGAATAGGAGGCTGTAATATATAGTAAAATATAAATTTTGATCTGGCAATAAACCATGTCAAATTTACTATATTCTAAAAGCTCCATCCTCTTGAAAAACAAATGTCAGTTCTTGTCATTATGCCATTAAAGTTATTTCCTCATATAGAACAATGGGAGATTTTCTAGAAGAATTAGTGATTTTTTTTGTAATTTAACACTGCTGAGGTATGAGCACATCTTATGAAATGTTCCCAAGATACTTCGTCCTGGGTAGGATTAGCCCCTTAAGTATTTTAGCATTCGATAAATCCCGAAACCGAGGTGTTCAGAGTACATTATCTGTGATACTGATCACATATTCAGAGTTTGTGGGAAATACCTTGCAGTTTTTGCTGTTAACGCACCAAAAGCCTTATGTACTGTTAAATACCGGGCCTTTTACCCTTTAGTACATTCCGACAGGTGCGACCGGACAGTGCGATGTTTAGCACCCGGTAATTCCCGGGTTCGATAAACATCACACCACTCCTATGAATGAAGTTTATTGCTGTTTTGATTATCTAAAATCATTACATCTCAGCACATATAACAATTATAAAACATACTTAAAACAGTGTTTACAAATGGAAAAGCTATCAGGTTGTAGTCCCCTTTTGGAGCTTCAAACGCCCATCCCCAATAGTCCAACCTGACACTTTTACCTTTGCCTCACGCATAACATCGTCATGGAAACCACAGTGCTGCTCCCTATTCTAAAATGTGCTAAAAGTGCTTCCTATTCCATCATTCCTGTGGGGGCAAAACGGAGTCCGCCAACCATCGCCTCTTTCAACCTTTACTCCATGGTCAGATGAGGGCCATCATGGCCAGTCCACATACTCGGCCTTACCCTTAGACTAATTTTTAAATATGGTCCCAACTGATTAAAAGTGCACCGTGCTAGTAGAGTGTGACCCATGAATCAAAGTGCTCTGTGGAAATAAATGGTGGCCAATGTGAAAACAATCATAAGCATTTTTAATTACCAATTGCAGCTTTCCTAGATTTCTAAAAATCGCCTGGATAGCTGGCATGATTCACCTTTTATGCAAGTCATAAACAGTCCACATCCAGGACATTATTCTTATTCTAATTCTTTAATTTGATCCCCTCTGGTTAAAAGTGCTCTTTGCGAGTAGAGTCCAGTCCCAGGGGTCAATGTACTCTATGCAGCAAGCCTACTAATGTAAATGCAATCATAAATATTTTAAATTGCCAACTAATGCTTTCGCAAATGTAAACAAATGTCCAGGTAGCTGACAGGATTCTCCTTTTATACAAGATAAGAGAGCTGCCCAAGGAGTTTTAGAGCTATACAAATGCAGATCACATGTATTATGGACTCTTGTATTTGTCCACATCACCTGCATCACGTATCACCTTCACCATCCTTGCAACTATACCAATAGCCCCTTTGGGGAATAAGGCAAAACGCATTCTCATGTGTATATACTTTGCACAGTTTTAGAGGGCAGAGTCAAATATTCAGAAAGGGTGCCTGGGGTGGAGCGATTCACAGCCCAGCTGCCGTGAAATTTAGCTCTTAGATCCCTGGGGTCCTGATGCCATGAAATTATGTTTGCTCATTTTATTAATAGCTTTGCTGTCGTTCTACAAGTTAAGGTTTTATTTATTAGATCTTCCTCACAGAGCCAGACTCTTGAATTTCTCCCAGAACAGTTGTTTCATTGAGCCAATTGGGGCCATTTTAAAATGTTGACAATATGAGACACATTTGTCCCGAAGGGCTAGATCCTGATTTGTTATATGAATTCCAGTAATATTTGAGGTTGGCTAGTGCAAATGGAGGGCGATAGCAGATACATTGTTGTGCACCTAGCCACTCACAGAGTTGATCCTTAACCCCTTCGATGCTGATGACGAGCTCAGCTCGTCATCAGCCACGGGTGGCGTGTGCGGATGACGAGCTGAGCTCGTCATGTAACGCGGTTTTGCGAAAACAGCCACACAGCGCAAAAATGACCGCAGCAGCGATGCGGTTAAACACTATTGCATTATAAGTTATTGAGGGCATCAACTTTGTTGCCACCGCTGTCAGTAGTGCATTGGTGTTTTAGCATGCCAGACTTCTCTAGAGTTGGCCTAGCCTGCATATCTGATATATGTCTTCATTGATTTCAAAGAGCCTAACTGAGCTCCCCTCCCCCCACTGTCATTGAGCTTAACACCAAGATATTTCAAGCATGTTATTCTTTCTAATCTTGAGTCTTTAATGAACAAAGAGCCTGTTTTTATCACCTTTCTGCCAAAGATCACTATTATTGTGTTCATTATAATGATGGTAATATAAATTACTGCATAGTATTGTACAAGCTCATCAAGCGACCTATGTATGCCAAATTGAATGTTATCAAGTATCACCATATCATGTGTGTATTGTAAGATTTGTATTTTTTGCTTCATCAAATGGGGAGGGAAGATCCTTGGGACTACTAGATGAATTTCCAAGTCTGTAATACACAAATTAAAATTAAGGGGGAAAGGATGCAGCCCTGTTGTAATCCTTCAGTTTGTATAGATTTTCCCTGAGGTTGCAAAGTTAGCAGATAGTTTAACCCCTTCACTATGGCGGCTATTCCGCCGTAGTGCTAAGGGGGCGGTGGGGCCGTGCGGCGCGCCCATGCTGGCGACGGAACCACTCCTTCACCAGCCGCGGTTGCGCTGTGCTCATGACGGAGCGGTTCCATCACGGCCCCGCCCGCTCAATAGAACGCTCAGCGCAGGCGTGGAATCTGCGTCGCGCAGGCGTGCTGAGCGGGCCGTGACGGAACCGCTCCGTCATCAGCACAGCTCAACCATGGCTGATGACGGAGTGGTTCCGTCACCAGCAGGGGAGGGGTTAACTTTCATCCATGTGTTACTGTATAGTGATTCTATGGCCTTCCAGAGGTGCAGTGGTATCTTCAACTTCCTTAGCTTTGCCTAAAGCCGGCCTTTAGGGTATTACCGAAGGTATTTGTAAAATGAATAAACACTAAATTAAATGGTCGGGTCCTAGGGAGCACAGCTTCGTCTATTAGGCATAATAAGGTTAGGAAAGTATCCTCGAATGCTACTATGCCTTTGAAAGCCAGTACGAAATCATTGGATCCGTTTCTTCTCTGTTGGCCAGTTTTCTAGCTCTTTGTACAGTAACCTTGTGTGGCACTGTGCTTCCAAATCCAATAGCGACATAATTTTATAGTTCGTGGGGGAGGCTCTGATTCACTTTTTATGCATTGGTACCAAGATTGAACCCCTCCAGCTATGGAAGACTGTGGCTATAGAGTAACATTCTGAGAAGAGGGGGGTTAAGATAGAAATTCAAAGACTCTGCCCCTGAGGCAATGGGAGAATAAATGTGAACAGGACCAGGGGGAGTGGCAGAAAAATGGAGAATAATTTGTTAAAAGTAGATGGAGGTAAAAGAAAAATAGATAGAACTTTGAGATAGGTATGTTAGTGCAAAGCACACATCTACGATAGAGTAAGAACATTGCAATTCCCAAATATACTTTCAAAGTTACTACAGCTCTAATGCTATCAAAACAAGGTCTAAATGTATTCCAGCCTAGCCTAAGAGTAAATCAAGAACCACAATGTCCATCCACTGGTACTCCAACACTCTCTCATACAAAGCAGTTGAGGAAGGGAATAAAACTAACACCCTATAGGAAATAATGTTACATTAATTCAATGTATGCCAAAGTTAACTTACATGATGGATATGGATATTATGTTTGACCCAAAACTGTCCTTTATGAATATATGGGTGGTGTAACACAGTGTGAGCATATTTAACTTCAAATGCTTGGTAAAGTCCCGCTCATGGTCAACTTTCACCACAAGGTTTATCGTCCTGAACCTTGGTGATTTCTTGGCTGGATTCCTGCAGTAGATTGTATGTGTGCATCCCAAATTAGCCCACAAAAAACACTAAGCAGGAGTGCTAGGTCTAGGCTTGAAAAAATCTGATTGCATAGCACCAGCTCTGTGGTTTCTGCATTGGATTCCATGGAAAAACATCACCTTCAAGCTGCAATGCATACTATGTTACGATTACAAAACCCTAAGCAAGCTTAACCACTACTACAGATCAGCTTGTTGTATGTAATCTACCGCAGGTAAGGGGACTTCGAGAAACCTTTAATACGAAAGGCTGCAGAAGAAATATTTTAGCTGTACAAGACTTAAAGAATAGGTCAAGCCCCACAACGAGCCAATGCTTCCCGATTCAGGGGTGGACCGTAAGCAAGTCATTTCAGTTAGACATTCTAGACCATGGCTACAAATGCATTGGAACCCAAATTAGCCAGATTGTCACAAACTCACCATAACAATCAAAGTCCAACACGGCAACCCTAAGTATCACTTTTAATCTGCTACCAATAAATTACTAGAATACAAGATATTACATTCTTAAGGTACTCGACTAACTTTATGTATTTAATTTTATTTTATTTCTAAAGCATGCTGCATTATAGATTAATTGTTAAAACAGCTACCCACTGTTTCTCCTGTATTCTTGCCACGAGCATTCCTGAAGATGCATGTGGCTAGCATATGGAGGCATAGAAATCATGTTTAAAATATATCAAGTTGTCCACTCTTTCAAATATATTCTGAAAACAATCACTTAAATGAATCACATGTAGATTAAGGGCAGAGGAAGTCTAAGCTGTGCCCTGGAGAAAATGTCTCACTCTTCACTGGGTATCATATTCAAAAAAATTCAAGGGAGACAACAGAACCTGGAATTTTCATTAAAGCCCCGATCTCAGTAAATTCTATAAGACAAAGTCAGTTCTGTTGTGCGTAAAGGATATCTTAGACCAAGGCCCCAAAAGGCTCAAGCAGCATTACTAAGGGCCTTATTACAAGTTTAGCTGTCTTCCAATGGGACCTCCACCACGGTGGTCCCAGGAAGACCACCACACCCATGGGGAGCCCGCCCACCAATTTACAACTTGAATCCAGGGTGAAATGCTGGGGGGGTACCCTAGGTACCCCCCTGCACACCCTGGGGGCTCACAAGAGCCACCCAGAAGCTATTTTCCACATGCTTTTCCACGGCGGGCAATCCGCCGCGGAAAAGCATGTGTATACACACATTGTAATTTGGCTGGCGGTGTCTTGCAGACACTGCCACAAAATTGCGGCCAACACCCCATGGATCAACGGCGGACGGTCTGCCGTCCGCCGCTGATCCCACCGCCATCCTAATCTGGCGGTGGGTGTATTGAAGGGCCGCAGCGGTGATTCTGCATCCTCCGGGCCGGCAGTGCCTTCCGCCGGCCCAGAGGATGCGGAATCACCGCAATCCTAATCAGCCCCTAGGTTTTTCCATGCCTTATGAGCCAACTTTAAAAAAAACAGATCACTCATTTAATATATGTTAAAAATGTCACCCTTTCTGCAAGGTTACCCTGAATTTTTTATCTTTTTGCTGAACACTATTTTTTCTGGCTATTGCGCTTTACCCCTACTAACAAGTGATTCGCTTGTTCCCCTTTCCAACGTGTTAAAACTGGTGTACTCCTGGTTGGCATATTTAGCCTACTTATAAGACCCTAGAATATGGTACCAAGGCATAGTTAATGTCACAAGTGGACTGCAGCACCCATTGTGCCATCCACTATAGAGACAATGTAAACATGACGGCGGGCTTTCGACTAGTAGCCTGGCTGTGCAGGTTTTACCGCAAATCCAAGTTGTCAAAATAATACCTTTTTACAATCCTAAAACTCTCCTTTTAATTATTTAGAAGTCACCAGTAAATATGCCTTACCACCCGTGAAGGCAGGGTGCATAGTTTTTAAAAGTATAACATGTAAAGGTTAACGTTAACCATATCCTGACTAACATCACAAAGCTATTTCTGCCTACAAAACATCTACAAATTTAATGTTTAATTTTTTTTTGAAATATTAGTACAAATTCAGCCCGTCCGGCGAGAGCAGTAAGGTCTCGTCATCACTGCACAAGTGTTAGTATATATAGCTTGAAACACAGTGCTATACATTTCAAATAGGCATCATTTTCCCACCAAACAATGTTCAACAGAGTAGGTAGTGAAATTGCAGTGGGGCACTCTCACTCATGTAGTGCAATTATTAACTTAAAGAACTCAAAGGTCGAAGCTAGTTTTGTCAAGATGGTGTCTTCAATCAGTTAATAAATATACTAGAGCCGTAAAGATGAATTTTAAACAGATTTTATTCTTCAAGAACAAAACATCCTGCCCAGTCAATGCGTTTCAGCCTAAACAAGCACTTACTGTGCAAAAGTTAGAGCTATTGGCATTCTAAATGACAACATTTTTATTTATGTGCCTGTTTTGAAAACAGATACATAAATGGCATTGTCATTTACAATGCCAATATCTTAATCTCTCGCGAATGCGAGACCTAGTAGTAGAGTGAGTAATAGTAAATATTAACTCTATGCCGAGGGGTCCAGCCCATGTTCCTCCTACCAGGAATCAAAAACCGCTTGCAGGGGATGTACCCAGCCCAACAGACCAATAGAGGCTAACCTCCAACTTTGCCCCTCTGCTGCCGCGCCGGAAGCCTCCAGGGAAAGAGCATGCGAGCCTGTGGCTCCCGCCTACCACCCACCCCTCGCAGCTGATGGGGGGAATGCTATTGCTCACCAGATGGGGGGGGTAGCGTGGCTTTCCGGCCAACTCAGCAAAACGTGGCAGCAGAGGACTGCCCCAACACAGTGTTGCCCAAACACCACGCTAAAAGGATTTTGCTACCCCTCCCACACATACCCGCCTCACTAGGGGATGCAGAGCAGCAGGCTTGGCTTTCCCCCTCTTCCCACACATATCGCACCCCCCAACCCTCGAGGGCTAATTGGGGGGTGGGTGAGAGTTGATATTACCCGCTGGGTGCTCCTGTAGGGACAGCAATGTACTTACACTGGCCCGCTTCTGAAGGGGTAGAGAGGTACTCCTGTCGGTTTGCACCTGTAGGGGTAACTAGGTAATCCTCTTGGGATGCTCCTGTAGAGGTATCTACGTTCTCCTGCTGGGCTGCCTCTGTAGGGATAGTGAGGTGCTCCCCATGGGCTGCTCCTGTAAGCGTAGCTAGGTATTTCCACGGGTTGTTAATGTAGGGGTAGCAAGGTATTCGTCTTGGGTTGCTCCTGTAGGGGTAGCAAGGTACTCCTGCCGGGCTGCTTCTATAAGGGTAGCGAGGTACTCTTGCTGGGCGGCTCTGGTAGGAATACCAATGGACTCCTTCTGTGCAACTCTTGTAAGGAATAGCAAGGTTCTCCCGCTAGGCTGCTCCTGTAAGGGCAGTGAAGTACTTACAATGGCCCGGTTCTGTAGGGGTTGCGAGGAACTCCTGCCGGCTGCATCTGTAGGGGTAGTTATGTATTCCTTTTGGGCGGCTCCTATAGAGGTAGCTAGGTACTCCCGCTGGGCTGCTTCTGTAGGGGTAGTGAGAGATGTACTTGCCTGCGGTATAGGTGTACTTGTCGTGCGTGCTGTCACTGGGGTAGTACCTGTTGTACGGAGAGAACCGTATGGGACATTTGGGTATCATATCCCTATAGAGGGGACAGACAGGGGTATGAATCTGCTGGGTGGTCGTCTTTACCTCTGAGTGAGATGCTTCCGTTAGCTGCTGTGGGGTACTGGTAGCCGCTGCTGAGGGGATTGGTGACGTTACAACGCAGGCTATTACAACGCCTGCTGTTACAACGCGGTTTTTACATCGCATACCACTACAAAGCATAGTGCTTTTAAGCGCTGGATAGTGATTTATTTAATTTACTATTCCAACTCCAGTCTCCGTGGATAGTAGGGAAGGTGTTGGATAGTAAATTAAATATATTCCCTATCCTAGAGCGCCCCCCAGCGCAATGCGTTGTAATGGTTTGCGTTGTAATGGTTGCGTTGTAATGGTAGTGCGTTGTAATAAATGCGTTGTAAGTGATGTTTCCCTTGCTGAGGATGCCTCTTACACCTGTTGTGGGGTCTTCTGCTAGGGTGGGATACATGCTGCTGGCTTCTGCTACAGGTTTCAGGCTAGGGCGGGATGCAGATAATTGCTGGGGGGTGTTGTGACCAATGTCACCTATGAGTGAGGTACTGCTACGTGTTTGGGGTCTCGTGCTGCGCTGTGGTGCTGCTGCTTGTTGAGGGTCACAGGGCGGAGCGAGGAGCTGCTGAGCACTGGGCATCCATGGCTGAGATCAGAGCGCGGGTGTGTGTGTCTTTTGGGATCCTGCTGGGGTGGGTGCTGTCAGCTGCTGGGAGTCTGCAGCAGGGATGGGTGCCGGATCTCCCGCTGTGATGCTGACAGATTCCATTGGTGTCTGCCGAATGAGAGGGTCCCGGCTCCACTGAGGGATCTCCCTCGTACCTGTTGGGCGTTCGGTGGGAGGGAGACTGAGAGGGTTTAGGGGGGTCTCGTGACTCCCTGCGGGGTCTCCTGCTGGGGTAGGGTCACAGGCACCGACCCTACCCCAGCAGGGGTAGGGTCAAGGATAGACTCTGGTGGGGGAGGTGTGGGGGGCTAGTTCCCATCAATGTACTTACACTGGCCCACTTCTGTAGGGGTAGCAAGGTACTCCTGTCGGTTTGCACCTGTATGGGTAACTATGTAATCCTCTTGGGATGCTCCTATAGAGGTATCTAGGTTCTCCCGCTTGGCTGCCTCTGAAGGGATAGTGAGGTGCTCCCCATGGGCTGCTCCTGTAAGCGTAGCTAGGTATTCCCACGGGGCTGTTAATGTAGGGGTAGCAAAGTATTCTTCTTGAGCTGCTCCTGTAGGGGTATCAAGTACTCCTGCTGGTCTGCTTCTATAAGGGTAGCGAGGTACTCTCGCTGGGCGGCTCCTGTAGGAATACCAATGGACTCATGCTCTTGTAAGGAATAGCGAGATTCTCCCACTGGGATGCTCCTGTAAGGGCAGTGAAGTACTTACAATGGCCGGGTTCTGTAGGGGTTGCGAGGAATTCCTGCCGGCTGCATCTGTAGGGGTAGCTATGTATTCCCTTTGGGCGGCTCCTATAGAGGTAGCTAGATACTCCCACTGGGCTGCTTCTGTAGGGGTAGTGAGAGATGTACTTGCCCGCGGTATAGGTGTACTTGTCGTGCGTGCTGTCACTGGGGTAGTACCTGTTGTATGGAGATGACCTTCTGGGACATTTGGGTGTCATTTCCCTATAGAGGGGGCAGACTGGGGTATGAACTCCTGCCGGCTGCATTTGTAAGGGTAGTTATGTATTCCTTTTGGGTGGCTCCTATAGAGGTAGCTAGGTACTCCCGCTGGGCTGCTTCTGTAGGGGTAGTGAGAGATGTACTTGCCCGCGGTATAGGTGTACTTGTCGTGCGTGCTGTCACTGGGGTAGTACCTGTTGTACGGAGAGAACCTTCTGGGACATTTGGGTATCATATCCTATAGAGGGGGCAGACTGGGGTATGAATCTGCTGGGTGGTCGTCTGTACCTCTGAGTGAGATGCTTCCAGTAGCTGCAGTGAGGTACTGGTATCCGCTGCTGAGGATGCCTCTTACACCTGTTGTGGGGTCTTCTGCTAGGGCGGGGTACATGCTGCTGGCTTCTGCTACAGGTTTCAGGCTATGACAGTGTGCAGATAATTGCTGGGGGGGTCTTGTGACCAATGTCACCTATGAGTGAGGTACTGCTGCGTGTTTGGTCTCCTGCTGCGCTGTGGTGCTGCTGCCTGTTGAGGGTCACAGGGTGGAGCGAGGAGCTGCTGCGCGCCAGGCATCTATGGCTGGGATCAGAGCGCGGCTGTGTGTGTGTCTTTTGGGATCCTGCTGAGGTGGGTGCTGGGAGTCTGCAGCAGGGATGGGTGCTGGATCTCCTGCTGTGCTGCTGACAGAGTCCATTGGTGTCTCCCGTATGAGAGGGTCCCAGCTCTACTGAGGGATCTTCCTGGTACCTGTTGGGCACTCGTGGGAGGGTGACTTTAATGGTTTAGGGGGGTCTTGTGACTACCGGCGGGGTCTCCTGCTGGGGTAGGGTCAAGGATAGACACTGGGGGGGCTAGTTCCCGTCCCTGTGAGGGGCTGCACCTGTTGCGTTCACGGCTCCTCTACAGACACGGCAGCCCTGGTTCCCGCCTCTCCTCTGCCACTTCCCTCAGCCCCTCTTTCCCTTGCAGGCAGAGGAGCAGGTACTGCTGGGCTCAGAGCGAACAGCCAAAGCCTCTGGCTCATAATCACTGTGGCGAGGTAAGGGAAGGCAGGCGAGGAGACAGGAGGGGGAAGGGAAGAGGACGGCATAGAGAGGGATAGGAGAAGAGAAGAGAAGGAAAGAGAGAGAGGAGACTGAGGAGGGGCAGGGAAAGGAAGCGGGGAGATGAGAGAAGGAACTGAGGGAATGAGGGGAATGCAAACTAGAAGAGAAGAGGGCAAGAGGCAAAGGGGCTTTAAGAACCAGAATGAGGGAACGGAATAAGAAAAACAAGCGCTGCCTTTTGTCTTTTAGCCCCGTCCCTTTCAGACTAGGTGCCCCGACTTCCTGGAGCTACATGGTTTAGCTATAGGGGAGATGGGCCGTGGATTCCCTCCTTGGTCGTCACCTACACAGTCGGTCTTTAGACAGACTTCTTTTCATCTCTACGGTTGTCTCTTCCCTTATCCTCACTGTCTCTCCTCCCCTACCCCCCACTACTTTCTCTATCCTTTCTCTCCTCCCCTAATGTGTTGCTGATTGTTTGATATAATGTTTACTTGTTGATCTTTTACTGGTATATTGCTGAACCACATTGTTACACTTCCTTTCGTCTCTCCTGTCGTCTCCTCCCGCATCCTCCCTCTATTTATGTCTCTCCTTCCCTCCTCTCTCAATGTATTGAGACCGAACTATTTTGTCTGATGCCCGATGAAGCTACCTGGTTTAGCTATAGGGGAGATGGGTTGTGGATTCCCTCCTTGGTCGTCACCTACCCAGTCGGTCTTTAGACAGTCTTCCTTTCGTCTCTACGGTTGTCTCTTCCCTTACCCTCACTTTCTCTCCTCCCCTACCCCCCACTACTTTCTCCTTTCTCTCCTCCCCTAATGTATTGCTGATTGTTTGATATAATGTTTACTTGTTGATCTTTTTCTGGTATATTATTGAACCACATTGTTGCACTTCCTTTCGTCTCTCCTGTTGTCTCCTCCTGCATCCTCCCTCTTTTTATGTCTCTCCTTCCCTCCTCTCTCTATGTATTGAGACTGAACTATTTTGTCTGATGCCCGATGGAGCTACTTGGTTTAGCTATAAGGGAGATGGCCGGTGGATTCCCTCCTTGGTCGTCACCTACCTAGTCGGTCTTTAGACAGACATTTTTTTTCTCTCCTTATTGTCTCTTCCCTTATCCTCCCTTTCTCACCTCCCCTGCCCCCTCCACTACCCACTACTTTTCTTTCTCCTTTCTCTCCTCTCCTAACTTTATTGCCTATTTTTTGGGAAGTATTGTGTAATTGATGAACTCTCTCTGTTACATTGTTAATTCTCATGTAAAGCGTTCTGATACCTTCAGGTCTAGCCAGCGCTATATAAAACTCTTTAAATAAATAAATAAATCTTCTTTATGGGGCCATCTGGACCCATAAAGAAGATAAGAAACCTTTTACGCCAGCAGTAAGTCAAGGACCCCAGTCTGAAAAGGACGGGGCTTAAAGAGAAAGAAGAAAATCACTAGGACCTCTTCGCCAAAGGCTGGCCACCATTTTGAATGAACGGTGACGCCAGCCAATGTAGAAGAGGGGCGGGGCTTAACCTCACTAGTAGAAAATCCCCTAACTCATTAAATCTAGCCAGCTCGACTGCGCATGTGAGCAGTCTTTCGCAGGCCGAGACCTAAAAAGGACTTGATCCGGGGAAAAAACTTCAATTCCGGCTATGAGAGAATTATGTTACATGTGAAGAGGAAACATCTTTTACTACAGGGTTACAGAAATACACTTTTCTCCCTTAGTGCATGAGCTACATTTGGAATGATGGCAGGAGCAAGACTTTATTTGTGTGACTCTTATGTATTGTGGGCTAAGACTAAAATTATCCAATGGAAACGATCCTTCAAAGGGGACAGTCTAGAGGGGATATATCAGGATATCCAAATATAAAAACATTTCCTTGCCTATCCAGAGAGGGGAGAGTAGGGTGGTACTTAAAATGTGTGGTGCCATGGCCACTCACAAACGTACTATTCACCTGCAAAAGAACTGTTAGAAGTCTTGATTACTTTCACATCTGATGTTCTAACTCACAAATGTTTTTAAACAAAAGGACCCCAAGCCTAACTATGTTTAGCAACAACTTATCACCTCACTCATATTGATTCTCTTCCAAATATCTCCATAGAAATATTCTTTTTTATGAGGCTCATCGATACCTGTAGAAACCCTTATATGAGATGGACTTCCAGATGCTGAGACAACATGGCATACTTGAAATGGGAGCTGTTCAGTAATACTGGTGCAAACTAATTTAGGTCCTCTCAGCCATATGGCTAAGTACGATTTTATGTTTTCACTTATAGCATGATGATTTAACACGTTTTGGAATCTGGAATAAAGGGATGGCCTAATATCCCCCAACCTTCAGGAAAAGTCATACATGTGCCATTGCAAAGGGGGAAAATGCAACTCCACGCTTTAAATCCACACATTAAATCCAAAGTTGTGATGGAGGCAGACAATTAGGCATAAACCCTAAACATGTTATTATTGTAAGACAAGTAAGAAAAAACTGATATAAATTGTGGTCATACTTCACCTTGGTTGTTTTTACTTTGTTTCCAGTACTACAGCTCCATCCTCTAAGGTCAGGTAAAACCTTGCATTCTTCTCCTTCTAAACATGGTTGCATTTGGCACCACCATTTCTGAATCACAATGGAGGCTACAAAGAAAAAGGAATGGAAAATAAACTTTAAGTTCTGCTGTTCCCATAAAAGAATTACCTGCTTCGCCATCTACATATACTCTGTACATACACTGCAGCCTGTATGTCATATGTGCTGCAATTTTATAGTGGATGTATATGGATGAGAGGGAGGTCACAGCATTTACATCAGAACTATAATTTCTGAAAGGGCCCATTTACAAACTTTATGTGACCAAACTGCAGTCTATATTTCATATTAGAAAACTCTTCCATGCATTGTCTATGTCAAAATACGTGCACACCGTGTGGAGTTTATGGGCTATAGAATAATCAGTGTCTACTTCATGGAAATCAAATGGTGGCAAATTGGATTGTGCTGGATGGAGTTTTTCTTTTTTACTGTTTGTTTGTTTCTTTTGTATGCTGTGTCCCTGTGTTGTGTTGATATGATGTTTTTTCGTGTTTATGCTTTGTTGTTGTGTAGTGAGTTGCCATTTTGTGTTATTTGAGATGTTTTATTTGTTCTTTATTATCATTCTCAAATGTCAGTGTTGTGTTCTTTTGTGCTGATGTGCTGTTCAGCTTTGTCACTGTTAGGTGTTAACTTGAGTGATGATGTGCTGTTT
The DNA here is from genome assembly GCF_964263255.1 of Lissotriton vulgaris. Taxonomy (NCBI): domain Eukaryota; kingdom Metazoa; phylum Chordata; class Amphibia; order Caudata; family Salamandridae; genus Lissotriton; species Lissotriton vulgaris. The sequence goes on from NC_141693.1 coordinate 1,390,531,073, forward strand.
GGAGCTGGGATGTGTTACCATATTAGCCAAACTTAATATATAGCAGAGTAGGAATTGAAAACATTAATTATATGCCCTGCCCTGAAGGCTCAGGTCAGTAGTATGGTTCTCTTTCCTGATTTTTACTAGTTTGTGTAAGAGCATAGGAAATCATTAGAAGCAAGCGTGCTGATATTTTAATAATTTATATTATTGCACTTTATCTTTATGACCACTGACGCCCCATAAAAGTAAGAGAATATATCTATGAAATATTAAAAGGTTCGATTTATTTAGCTCATTTATTCAGTCTATTTTCCCACTGCAATAGGTGCCACGTTAATTCATTCAGCAGCACAAAGGCTAAGTTGTATTCATGTTTGCCGTTTTCACCGGCCCACAGTGAACGGAAATGTAAAGACAGAATTTACCATTTAAGTCTGTGAGGATAGCGCATGGTATCTGGAACAAGTTCCATCTATACGAACCTGCGCTTTCCCGCTCAGGCTGCAGCTGGCAGTGCTCTCAACCAGGAATTGCTCGACAGTACATAAAGAACTCAGGCAGCACTAACTAGACCTCCGTCAGTTAAGATTTCAATGTCACTTCTATTATTAAAGCTCATTTCAGTTGCTTTTTATTTGTACAAAATTACCTAAAAAGCCAGCAATTTAGGCATTTAAGTCACACTGACAGCCTGTATTTTTCAGTCACTCCTGAAACTATCCAATTAGACTAGATTTCTCAATTTGTAAAAAAACGTAGGGTCAACCCTTCTGCAGTGTCTGAGAGCGTGGTGGCGGTGATCAGAGAGCAGTCGCCAAGTATGTCTACTCTTCAAAGAAATTTCAGTTAATTCTAATTTTCTCATATTTAATTTGGCATCCTTGCAGAGACTATTAGACTTATGTATAATTGTATTTCGTCACATTTTCTCTCAATATATCAGGACTCTGAAATGTTGCAGTGATGAGAAGGCAACAGTCTTAAGCACATATGAATAACTATTTCCACAACGTTACCTTGTACTTACAATCACGAAGCCTTCACCTTAACGTGTATAAAATCGTGTATCAAAACCTAAAAACCTAGCTGCTGAATCGTTTAGAGAAGACGATCTTTAAAGTGCGGTTCGTCAACTTACAAATTTGAGGACATGAAATATTATGGAGCCCCAAAATATTAATTGCCTATCTTCGGGAAGATTTTGGAGAACATTCCTTTTTTGGCTATTCAGTATTTTGTAGTCAGATAGGTGGTAAACTTCTGACTAAATATGAAATAAAGTGTACTGATCAGAATTAAACACCTGCCTCCTTCACTCACAAGCAGAAACATATGATTCACACAGAATTCTTGGCAGAATTGTCATTTTAACAGCAGTAAGTTAGAGTGATATTAACCCCTTCGATGCTGATGACGAGCTCAGCTCGTCATCAGCCACGGGGGGCATGTGCGGATGACGAGCTGAGCTCGTCTTCTAACGCAGCTTTTACAAAAAAGCCGCGTAGCGCAAAAATAACTGCCGCAGCGATGCGGTTAAGTAAGACATTTCTAGATATAGTTGAGATATATTTCCCGAGTCACTGGTAAGTCATGAGATGTACAACATTGCATTGCATTTTTTAGATATCCAAATCAGAATACGTTTGACCCCAGTGAGAGCTGGTGTGCCATGATGCAAGGTGTGAGACTTGATTGAATAGTTAATTAAACCTTTGGCTTGAGTACGTCAGTTAAGTTTTACATTTATGGCAAAATTCCTTGTACAAAGGCATTTTGGGGGTTGTTCACTCAGATGATGAGGCTTTCAAAGAATTTCAAAGTGGCCATTATCAATTTTACCATAGGAAAGAGATATACAAGGATGAAACATATTTGGTTTGTAGGGGATGGTAGAAGATTGTGTAGGTGTCAGGGGATGATGAGCCAGTGATACATTTCATAAAGAGGTTCAAAATGGTATCCTATTATGGACCTTACATTCTTTTCAGGAGATATGGTACTGATGGATGAAGTTCCCTGCTACACCCTCTGACAGACCCTTAATTTTTGAAGGCAATGTTCCAATTGTACCAAAGTGTATCACAAAGGGGTGAGGCCACAGACATATTGCGCACAATTTTGTATGTGGAAGATCTTGATGGTGGTGTTGACAAAGATGTGGATTTTGTCAACATGTTTATTTCAGATCCTGGTTTGAAAAGATAATATCTAAGAGATGAAGTGGAGGGCTGTTGTTATGAGAGTGGAAAAGGGCATTGAGCAATTTCTACACAATAAGCACTTGATAAAGTTGGGAATGGGGTGAGTCTGAAGTAATGGGCAGGCATATTTGGATGGCCACCTCTTTGGAGCCGAGGATGGCACAGTTCTTGAAAGTATATAATTATGTAGTAGCAAAAGCTTTATTTGTGAGCCCATAGCATTCTGCAAAGGAAACCCTATGAGCTACAAGAGTTGTTACTGCGATGGCCCATCAATGGATGGTAGAATGCATGGCTAAGGATCTTTGGAGCAGAGGAGGGCATAGGTCTTGAAAGTGTATAATTCTGTAGTAGCACAAGCTTTTTGTGAGCGTACATAGCATTCTGCAAAGGAAACCCTATGAGCTACAAGAGTTGTTACTGCAATGGCCCATCAATGGATAGTGGAATGCATGGCTATGGATATAGCTTATGGAGTAATTTTTTGTCAAAATTTAACAGTTTGACACTGTCAGCTTGTGAGATTTTCTTTTTAAAGCTATTCAAGTTAATTCTGACAAACATATATGATTGGCAGCTCAATGTCCTGGCCAGCTAAAACGGCAGAGCATCATGTGCACTCTGGAGCACCCACTGACCCATGTCCCCACCACGCCTTCAGCCGTGGGAGCAGGACAATTGGTGACAAGCCCAAGAGAAATCATGTACACCTCCATCACCTTGGCCTCCTTCCCTGAGGACTGGAAGCATGCTGAAGAGAGGCCCCTCCTAAAAAAACCATCCACCAACCCAGCAGAATTGAAGAACTACCAGCCCATCTCCCTGCTCCACTTTCCGGCAAAGGTTGTGAAGAAGGCAATCAACCATCAACTCACTGAACACCTGGAATATACCAACCTCCTGGAACCCGCTCAATCCGGATTCTGAGTCAACCACAGCATTGAGACAGCCGTGATCACAGCCACCGATGACATCAGGGCCATCCTGGATAGCAGACAAATGGCAGCCCTCTTCGCCCGGGACCTGTCAGCTGCCTCCAACACTGTCTCCTATCACATCTTGATCAACAGACTCCACCACTTTGAAAGCCAGGGAGATTCCCTCAAATGTATCACCTCATATCCCACCGGAAGAACCCAAATAATCAATCGCCTACTGTTCATCGAAACTCTGTGCAGGGTCTGCAAAGGATTGTACCTCGGCCCAACCCTCTTCAACACATACATGACCCTCCCCGGCAAACATTGTCAGATTGCACAAACTCAACATGATCTTTTATGCTGATGACACCCAGCTTATCCTCTCGCTGTCACAGGACCCCTACACCACCAGAGCTAACTTCCTTAGATATATGCGGTACATCACCGACTGGATGAAGGAGAACTGTTTCAAGCTCAACACAGATATGACAGAAGTCCTCATCTTTGGGAACAACCTCTCTATGGAATGACACATGCAGGCCTGCGGATCTTGGCCCTCAACCTACCTAATAGACCACAGTCGCAATCTCTGCATCATCTTGGACAGCAAGCTATCTACGATAGAACAGATAAATGCAGTCTCTTCTGACTGCTTCCACGCCCTACTCATGCTCCGCAAAATCTTCAGGTGGCTTCCAGTCAACACACTATCTCCTCGGGTCTTATCAACGCACTAGAGGCCTATAATCGGCAGAAAAGTATAGTCTGTATTCAAACTCTCTCAATAGACAAGATTTCCAATGTAAGCTAAATAAAGAAAAGAAAAATAGTAAGAGGGAATTTATCCCTTAAAGACTAGAACCCTCACTCACCGGTAGGTGACATGCTTCATCATATGGGTTCCTCCTTACCAGTAGGAAAACCTAGTCATACTGGGAGATACAACTTCTTCACTGTGTTGAAGGAGCTCAGAGATGTTTTCATATGTGTGTAACTTTGGGGGAAGGATACTTAAATCCCATATGTGAGCCTCAAGGTGTGGTGAGGGTGCAGCGCAAAAAAGGAATAATGTGATGAAATAATATATCTAAGGTGAATATTAAAACTGCCTAGGTTGACGCACAAAACACGATTTTATTCACGTTCTCTACCTGCCAGGATTAAAAATCAATGCAAGTAAGTAGTATAGATTTATAACTACTATTTAGTACAAGGTCGACATGTTTCAGCCATATGATCAGTATCCTGTATCGGTGGCTTTCATCAGGACCAAAAGGATAGAAAAATACATTTGCTGCTGCTGATATAAACTGTGTGAAAAAGGAAGAAGACGGATTATACAAAACCAGTATTCCTGTGACGTAATATAAGGTAATACTTGGGATATATGAAAGGTAAATAAGAGAGAAGAGAACGAACACACAAGTCAATTAATATGCTCTGCTACTGACATCATCTTGTGTCATAACATTGCCAATAGCCATAGATATATGCAGTATATATTGCTTGACTTACCCTCAATAGTAGGATATATTGCCTCACCTCTACCTGGCAGGCTGCTCAGGGAAGGAGGCCCCACACTGTGGGAAAAATTAAAAACTGTAGGTCACACCTAGCCAACATTGCCAATTTTATTTGGGTGACAATGATACTTGTGCTCTAGTGTACTCAAAAGTGCCTGATTTCCCATTTTAGAAAAAGCACAAATGTTAATAGGGATGGAGTTGACTCTACCTCTATATCAGTCTGCCTCACTAATAATATAGATGGTATTCTATGTTACTGTAAAATGATTGTTTTATGTACTCAACAGATCTGTACTGATTAGCAAATGACAGTACCAGGCAATTGTCTACCATAAGTAAACGCTATTGTTGTAAGGCTCTATACTGTTGCAGAGCACTCATAAAAAAATGTACCTGGTTGCTATAGATTGAAATTGAAATACTTCAAGCATTGCCTAGCTTTGTATATATACCACAATATAAAGTTCAATACAAGCAAACCCTTATATTCTGAGGCTCTAACCTGTCAAGAGCAGTCAAAAGGGAAACACAAGGTTGCAAAGTAGAAAGAAAATACTTACATCCTTGCCCAGTTTTCTATGTATAACTAATGTCATGGCTTCTATTCATTTGTACTCTTTCATGGCCAAAACAATGTTTTAATAGGATTTTCAGAAGAGTAGCCTAACCCCTTACCTGTCTGTCGGTACCTCATGGCAAATGGAGGCTGCCTCAGGCGGTACTGACCAGACCAGGGAATCCATTTAAATAGTGTCTCTTACAACAAACGACCCGCGTTTCTGTAAGGCCCTGTGGTGACTATTACAATGCCTGAAAAGTGCGATAGTCAACGCGCGTGTGCCATGTATAAAGAAACACAGTGTCCTCATTCGTGTGGTTGTTACGGCATGCGCGGGAGAGAGGTTCCCTGATCATTCTATCACACTTGGTGGCCAAAGCTTAGAACAACCTTCCCCTGCACCTCAGAACTACCTCTTTGCTGCAGCAGCTCAGGCAAGGACTCAAGATCTGGCTGTTCGAATGAACAGATCGTTTTGCTTTAGGACACTTCCTGAAGCAGCTACTATTGTAAATAAGGTCTGCACATCAGAATCAGAATCAAGTGGTTGCATACATTTCCCCATCCTCATTTTAGTATGCTGTTCCATAAAGATTTCTAAGATTTCCTGCTCCCCACAGAATAACAAAACCAGCTCCTGTCCTGAGGAGATATCAAAAAGTATGATTTTTAACTGCATTGACATTAAGAGGAAGCGAGGCAAGATGGCGGCCGTGTAGTTGTGGCCGTTAGCAGCAGGGCGCAATGAGGCTGTGTTCTAACCCCTAGATCGATGTATACAAGGACTGTGGCAACCTGCGATCGAGGAACGATGAAGGAAATAAGGCAATAATGAAATAATGTTTTTCCTGCTTACATGTTGCGGCTCTGGAAGACTTCTGCACCGGATTCTGGCGCTGACTGCTACGCCTCCCGTTCCCTGCCGCCAGCGTTCAGTGAGTGTCAGAGGGCGGGGCTTGTGAGCGAGGCTGCAGCTGCGGAGCAGAGCGGAGTTCCGTTTGGAGGCGAGGCGCGGTAGCAGAGTTGGGAGCCGCTGCTGGGAACAAGTTGCTGGCGGCCCCCGGAGCCTGACGAGCCTGACGAGTTCGGCAAAGCTGACGAGGCGAAGGAGAAGAGGCTGCCCGCTGTGTGTAGGAGGTATGGCCCCAAAAACGAATGACTCCAAAGCGGCAGAATCAAAGAAGAAAGGAGGGGCTGAGGGGGCAATGGCGGTTTTGTAGGAGGGAGACCCCCGGCTTAGACCGCATTCGCCCATTGTAAAGAAACAGCAGCAGCTGGTGGTTAAGACGCGTCAGGCGACTGCAATTGCGGACATGTTTACGAAAAGTGGCAAGGAGAAAGGGGCAAAGGAGAATACAAAGGAGAGCATAAAGGAGGCCACACCACAATCTGTGGACGGGGCACTACAGGAAGTCGGGGGGCAAGCTGTGACGCCTACTAGTTTAGTCGGCATAGAAGAAAGTACTAACCAGCAAATACCTGAAGGAGTTCCTCTGATCGGGAGGGTGCAAGTAACTATAACTACCCCGGCAGCCATCTTAGGTGGGGGCCCTGTAGCAGTAGGAATGTCGGAGGGCCAAGAGACTGTGGACAGCGAGGCAGGCACCTCTACTAAGGTAGGCCAACACGATAGTAGTTGAGATAATCTGGTGTTGCAAGGTGACTTCTAGGTTTGATTTCGGCTGGCTTAGTGTTACAAAGGTGTCAACTGGGATACTGTCACTGAAGATATTAAGGCAAATAGATCTGAAAGTGGTTAGGTCTACTACATATCGGTATTATGGTGAACATTAGAATTTGTACAGTCAATGTCAGCGGACTGAACGATTGGAAGAAACGACAAAAACTGGCTCACTTTGTTAAACATAACGGGATAGATGTACTATGCTTACAAGAGACCCACCTACCGTGGGAAAAACGGAATCTGTTTTCAATTAGTGGGTTTGATCTGATAGTTTGTACTTCACAGACCTCAACAATCAGGGGGGTTGCACTTTTAGTTAGATCATCTCTAGGTGGGGCGAAGCGGGTAAAAAGCGATAGCTTGGGCAGGTGGGTTATTGCAGATCTGTGTCTGGGTTATACAATCTGCTCAATTTATGGGTCGAATTGTGATGATCCAGATGTTTTTGAATTCCTGGAAGAAGAGTTAGCTGGTTGGCCAATGCCCATGATAGTGTGCGGGGACTTAAATAGATCCACCCACTGGAATAGCACTCATAAGTACTCAGGGAGGAAGCCCAGGGTGTTTGGGCGTTGTCATCCCTAATGAGCTCACATGGGTTAAAGGATGTTTGGGGGGAGAAGGAGCCCCTGAACCCGGGGTACACATATTTCTCGCACCCTTTTCAAAAATATTCAAAATTAGATTATTTTCTTATCTCAGCGACAGAATTGAATAGAGATAACATCATGAAAATCCCAAGAATGATCTCGGACCATAATCCGTTGATTTTATCCTGTAGATTAGATTCAGTAGAGAAAAGGCATACCAGCTGGTCCTATGAAACGAGGCTATTATCCGACCAAAGATTTGTAGAACATATAAAAATGGACAGGGGAGTTCTTTGACGCAAATCGCTACAGTACATCTAGGAACAGTGTCTGGGAAGCTTTTATGGTGGCTCTCAGGGGGAAACCATTAGCTGCTCGACGAGACTAAGGAAGGCGGACAGGGGGGAGTTAGATAGACTAATGGGTGATTTGGCAAAGGCCGAGGAATTGCATATTAGCGTTATTGGTCAGGGCCTAGATGGGTCAGAGAGCCTAAGAAGCTTGGCGATTATTAAAGCCGAGCTCCAAAGGCTGGTCAGTGTACAAAACCATTGAATCGGAGATAGCTCCAATTTTTTGGGATCTCTTCAATGGTATATTGTGTACAGGGGTTAGCCCCGAATCTTGGAAAGAGACTAACATAATTATTTTCCACAAGAAGGGTAAACCCAAGGAGAACCCGGGCTCTTCCCGCCCGATTTCGCTCATTAATGCGGATACTAAATTGTACTCGAAAATCTGGGCAAAAAGATTGGGGAGGATCATCGGCGGTCTTGTCTCCCCGTGGCAGCATGGGTTCGTGCCTGGGCGAGGCACGACGGACCACACTCGTCGAGCTATTACTCTGTTTGACGCCCATGCTGCTAGGGGAGGGGTGATGGCCATGATCCTCCTCGACGCGGAGAAAGCATTCGACCGCGTGGTCTGGGAGTACCTGTGGGGAATCCTTGAAGGCAGGGGCTTCGGTCCCAAGGTCATCAGAGCTCTTAAAGTGATGTATAACGATCCGGTAGCCAGGGTATCAGTAATGGGAGAGAGCTCGGAGAAAATTGTGATCAAGAGAGGGACGCGCCAGGGTTGCCCCTGCTCCCCGATCCTCTTCTCATTATATATAGACCCCCTGATCCAAAAAATCTTGGGGTGCCCCCAGATTAATCCAGTGATGCTGAATGGGTCTACTAATAAACTGTTAGCATATGCTGACGATTTGGCAGTTTTTACTACTGAACCGCAGCAGGCGATGTCTGCACTCGCGGAGATGGCAAAGGATTTTGGAAGTAAGTCTGGCTATCTGCTGAATGAGGGGAAGACCCAGATTATCTGTACCAAAAACATTACTAAGTCGGACAGCAGGTACGTAGACTCCGCAGTGTATCTAGGGGTAAGAATTAACGCCTCGGTGGATAAGATCATTACAGAAAACTATCGCCCCCTTATGGGATCAATCGAAGCCGAATTAAAAAGGCTGGATGTATTACACCTCTCTCTGGTAGTGAGGGTGAACGTCCTCAAAATGTCAATATTTCTGAAGGTTTTATACCTGTTTCGTGCCATCCCACAATTGCTGGAGGAAAAATTAATTAAAAATCTGGAATCAATCTTTAACAGATTTATCTGGCAATATGTGAAGACTAGGCATTCCATGAAATTTCTGTCACTCCCGTACGACAGGGGGGGCATGGCTTTACCAAATCTCCAATTATATCATTTTTCTTGCCTTTTGGCTCAAATGTCAGTATTGTTTCAATCTGTCCCTAGCCCAGAAGGGGCCCAGGGAGATAGGCAGGATCCCACAACCATTTTCGAGCTATTGTTGGGGAAGAAGGCTTTTGGGCTGCTATTGAGGGAGGTGGACCGTAGATACAATAAGAAGGCTTGGTATAAGATCTTGGACGGGGTTTGAGGGACTTGGAAAGCTGTCCAAAAGTTGTTGGAAATCCCTAAGATCAATGTGCATCTCCTCAACCTTTTCCCCCACCAGGGTATGTATAGAAATAGCCTGTTTTGGAGAGAACAAGGAATAAGGACCTTAGGGGACATTATGGAGGGGGGGGAGATCCTTAGGTTTGAGGAGATACAGCGCAAGTTTGGGATTCCTCCGAATCACTGGTTTTTATACGGACAGCTAGCTCAAACAGTGATGGCCTTTAGACCTAGGATTTCTGCAATGAGACGCTTTCCCCTGATTGAATATGTATGGAATGGGGGCAACAAAATAAAATTAGTATATAATCATCTAATGGTGGGCATTAAGGATGATTTGGAGAAAACAGAATCTACAATGGCAGGGAAGTTAGGTGATCCTGATGTTGACTTGGATCTAACCCTCATATTAAATAAAAGACTATTCCGATCCTCAAGCTTACGGGCACAGCATTACAAAATGCTGTTTAACTTGTATCATACTCCGGCAAAGCTGCACGCCTGGGGCTTGCTGGAGAATGATAAGTGCCCTAGATGTGACGAGGGCCCTGCCGATTTAATCCACATGTTCCATCACTGTGATAAGTTATCTATGATCTTAAGGGAAATTTAAAACTTTTTGGAGGGGCTGCTAGAATGTAGAATCATTCTATCCCCTACCTTGATGATACTAGGCGTCGATAGGAAATTGAAGCTCGGAAATGATGCTGAAGCGTTGGTTTTTATATTTACAGCTGTCTTTCGCATTCTTATCTCAGCAGGTTGGAAAGATTCCTCCCCTCCCACCTTTCAAATGTGGATGGCTAGGTTGCTTGCTTTAAACAACATTGAGTCGTGCTTATACGAGCTAAAAGGTAAAAAATCTAGGGAACTAGGCAGAAACATCTGGGCACCACTTGCCATTTGGAGAAGCTCGGTGGCTAACAAATGTGGTAATTCTTTTTTCCCCGATTATGGGTGGTTCATGGAACTATTGCCTTATTTTAATTGTTTGACTATTTATTATTATCTCGGTGGATATTGTCACATGTATTTATTAATCAACTGGTATGAACTTGTAACCTGTGTTTTTCTATGGTTTAAAAGGAATAATTGAATAGTGAATTTGTATATTCTATTTTTATGACATCAGTTAATCTCAATTAAAAAAAAAGACATTAAGAGGAACAAGGTGACTGGACATAAAAACGATTAACAAATAATCTTTTCTAGGACTAGATCTTATTGAATAGAGGAGGCCCCTGGCGAAACTTGGTCCACACTTTTACCACTGGCCTTTAGAATTTGGACAATATATAACTGTGAATATATATCTACATTAATTTCTTGAATGAAGGACTTGTGTTCCAGAACAAGACTGTGTATCAAAATCATTGTTTGTAACTGTTAGAATCCTTATTCACCCATGCACAAATGTTTACTTTGCTGTATTTGCACTTACAATGGTGGTTGACCGTGTTTTGTTGGGAGCACCTCCAAGCAGAATCTGTGGTATATATGATAAATCATGTTATTGATGTTAAATGTGTTCTGACCTATTTTTGAAAAGTGGCATACATGATGATAACGAACGATCAATTTAAAATGGGAAATTTGTTCTTGGGTACAGTATTTTCAGGTATATCTTACCTCCTTAAGTAGTGAAATTCATTGGGAAAGGCACATCTTTGTATGCAGTGTTTCAGTGGCCTGGACTTTCATCTCACTTTAGTTAGGCCCACCCCCTTCCTTATAGCAGCCAGACATCAATATGGCACCCCAAAGTATCATCCTCAGAACACTTTCCGGAGCTGCAGTCGGTGACCTGAGAGGAGCTCAGGTCAAAGATGAACACTCCAAGGGTCAGGTGGCTGATCCTACATAGCTACAGGAACAATGAAAGTTGCAAGACGCCTTTTCCCTAAAGTGCTCAACTGACCAGTGGGAGCTAGACTTGGTTTAGACTTTGCTATTGGCCTACGCCTGAAACACTGAGAATCCCTAAATACCCTCCCCCGAGGTCCTGTGGTCCCTAGAAGTGTACTTATGTTGTGGTTAGTGCACCAGTTGAAAGTCTATTAATATGTGAAAGCTTTTGCACCAGAGATTCAGGTGAACCTGCTGCAATACAAATCTGACCAGCAGTTCCAGGGCATGGGACTCAATTTCAGCTTCTTCCTGCTCAAGGTTCTCTAAAGAAAATGACTAGGTACCATTCTGCACTGGGACCTAAGCAATTGAAAAAGAGTGTACAAGAAATTTCAAAGCATTTAAATAAAATAAATGTGAGATGGTCACTTTCTGAAGAGGCACTTAAACACATTTTCAAACTTTTTGACTTCCAAACTTTCACTGGGACCAGTCCACTTCATGCACTTGAGAATGACAGGCCTAAAATTGCACCTAGGTCCCGGTCAACCCCTCCCACAGACTTGCCCTTTGTGCTCTGTGGCACTATTTCAACTTAAAACTTTAAAACTTCACATCTCAATTTTCCTTATTGGACTTTTGTTGTTTTGGTCTGATTTTTTTATTACATTTTTTTTATTTTTTTCTAATTTAGTTTTGGATTTCCAGTGTTTATTTAGTTTTTTTACTTTATCTTTGTTTTGGTACTGCATACATATTTTACACATTGCCTTAAGTTAAGCCTGTCTGCTCTGTGCCATAGTTACTAGGAGGTTGAGCTGAGATTAATTTAGTAACTTTGAGGGTTAATCCTGACAAAACTTGTTAATATTTCATCGGGTGGGCAGCTACCCATCCCAAATAATATTCCAATTTCATACAGTATCTACATTTAAAATAACACAGTTGTGTAGAGTTTAATTATATGGACCTCACATGACAGAATAGATGACCAGCTCTTTATAGGAGTTACTGATGCAAAGATAAATAAAATAGTGACCAAGCTCATGATTTTATATTATGTTACCTACTGCATTTACATTTGCTCTACCTTGGCCAAAAAAGACCTGGGCTAATAATTGCTGGGCCGCCACTTAGTTATCCTTACACAATTCTGCAAAGCATTATTGTCTCATGGCCTAGGTTCATATTGAAGGGTGCTTTACTTTGGGACTCATTCATATGGTAAGGAGTCTGCAGGAAGATGTAGCCATCAGAAGAAAAAGTTACTTACATTAGGTAACAATATTTCAGGTTGATACTGTAACTTTCCACTTACTCTTCTCCACCCTCTCCTGCCTTTTGATTTAGTGCCACTATTAATAAGATCCCAGGGTACGCAATGTGTTGTTTGCTGTCACTAGTGATAATGCTCTCTCACTTTATCTTTACGTGTATTATTGAGGTGTGGAAAAAGTACCAGAAAGTGTAGCCAGCATGCCAGACTGCTCCATATATCCCTGATGATGTCAACTGCTGGGTGGCAAAGCAGCAGCGGAAGTTGCATGTCTACTTCTAGCAGCGCTTGAGAGCTGTTGTCAGGAAAGAAACATTAACACTTGGCCGCCATGTTTGTCAGCTCTTGTGCTTAATCTATTGTCCTAATAATCTAACATCACTGTCCAAAAAAGGATAGGAAAAGCACCATTAAGAGAGGGCTGAGGTAATTAGAAGTTACCTATCGTCAGCAGAGAGTCTGGATGAGTGAATACTAATGTCACTTTGTGCCGTCCACAATGCTACAGCTTGTCGCGTATTGATGGGTGAATGTGCTCGACAGTTGAGTGCAGCTGGATTTTGAAGCTTTTTTGAGGAACTGCTCAGAGGGTCTGCAACACATTGATCATCTTGGAGGGAGTGTGGTGCCTTACTATGTCAAGACAAATTGCTATAACTTCGCACTTTCTCAGGGTGGATCTTTAGATTTCTTGTGGTTCTACATGAATCCAATATGTTGCAAGAAACAAGGAACCATTGAATTGTTTGCTGTATACATGGCATCGTAATCTGAAAATCGTCATCATTGGTTGATAGAAACATTCCCTCCTTGCCTCCATATCGATCCGCAATAGCTACAAATGACCTTTTTGATGAGATTAGTGTGCTCATGAGCCTTATGAAACCATTTTTTCTCACTACCTGAGAATTCATTGGCCTGCCATATCTTAGAAGACCTTCCGTGGCTAATACGGGAAGGTCAGATGGAAATGACCTCAGTGGCATCAGCCACTCATTATCTTCTTTTTTAAGTTGTGGTCTCCCTGACTTGCCTTGAGGAGTTTAAGGCCCACACAAATTCAAAGTGACAACCCTGGATCATTGGGACAAAGGGGAACTAGAAATTCGCTTGGGTGGATGATTCTACCACTCAAGAATCAAGTCCTGATTATCAGTACTGACAACCAAAAAGCCCCAAACAAATTGGTACTGGTTCCAGTTGCGTAAGAAACCACACCGCAGCCCTTACGGTGCGGTGCGGGGTGGTCCTCGAGCTCCACAGTGCACCCTCACCACAGTGACTGGTACCTGCTGCCATATACGTTTTCATTACGTGATGGGCACTTTGATTTTGGTTATGCCGAGACCTGTGCCAGTTTATTACGCTTACACACGCATCAGGATATTAGGAAGTGATGTATACATGTGCAAGATCATTGTAGACAGAGAGGTACCTACAAACACCCCATTGAACATCATAGTAAAAACTTGTGGATTTCAGCCTTTTAAATAAAAAAAGTAATTACAAATAAAGTGCAATTGTTAACTTAACCGCATCGCTGCGGCGCGAATTCCCCGCCATTGCTGACTCCACCTTGCGCGGGCAGAGTCATGACGGAACGGTTCCGTCATCCGCACAGCTCAACCGACGTGCATGACGGAACCGTTCCGTCAACAGCATCGAAGGGGTTAAAGAATGCGCATAGTTGAACAAAGCTGAAAAATATCAAGAACATGAGAGGTGCAGGAGAAATGGCTCTGCCAATCCCTGTAGCCCCAGAGTTATGATCGTTGGGTTACTAAACCCTGATTTCATTTTGACTAATTTCCCTCGTCCTTTGACATATTATCAGGGTAGCAACCAATACTTAATATGTCCCAAGATTTAACATGGAATTTCTTGGATTGTTAATGATTTATGTTTTAAATTTACATTTACCCAGTGTTGGCTGCATCTCCAGAGGACAGAACAAGAAATGTAAAGTGGTATCCATAACAACGGAAAGCTCTGCAATTAGGTGATCAAAGCGGCTGAACGATAATGACTTAAATTAGACAGAGACTTATATATGGCATAATAATGTAATTGCACGTACACTCTATAATTTAGAAGTAAACAGAATGATTAAATAAGTCTATACGTTTCAGCAGCCGTTGCGTTTTTGCTTCACGTTTAATTTGGGAGTGTTCTATAATCTCGTCAAGGTTTCTGCATTAAGTATTTAATAGGAGTTGGGATTCTGCAGGCATGTTTTCATTAAGAAATCGCCGCTAGCTCGTGCCATTCACATTTTTCTTGCAGTAAGTACACTTCCAGAACAATACATTTTTTTTTTTTAGGCAATACTTTTTATGTTGATGATTTTAAATATATATATATATATATAGTGTTATTCAGCAGTGGAGACTTTTTATTGTTTTCAGAGTATCTAGTACCAATCTGGCAAAGATGGCAGCGGCGGGGTCAGTAGCTCCTCCCAGGAGCTTCAGAGAGTCAGTGACATGGCCTCGTGGCCTGATTAGTAGCATGCTTGGGGAGGCTGCTTGATTGTGTCTTGCCATTCCAGGAGGACACCTTAGGCCCATCACAGAGCTCCGAATCCCCACCTGAGAAGGAAGGCTCAGGAGGGTCAGCCCTGCATGCCCATGGGCAGGGCACTCATGTAGTATGGATTCACATATACTGCCCGCATGGAGCTTGCTGCTGCCTGGGAAGCCTGCTTGAAGCGCCCAGTACGTTTCCAGATGCCCTGGGTGCACACTGGTCAGTTTGTGGGGCACTGCAGCATAGGGAGGAGGCAAGGCCATGGAGACAAGAAATTCAGCAGGACCTTTGAGACCATGGGAGGTGGTGGGTCTTCTGAAGCATGGAACACCACGGATCTCAGAGACACACAAAAGAGAACAAATCTGTGTCATCAGAGCACTAAAGTTTATTTGCTCTGTTATTTGAAAGTACTGATCTTCTGTCATTCTCCTTGAAATGTAACGCTTCTGTTTAATATTAAGTATACAAAGACACAAGGAAGGAGCCCTTTTGAGCGAAGACCATCTTACCAAAGGCAACCTTCGGGTAGTGTGAATGCCAACGTTTTCTACCTCTGTCAGTGTTAAACGTTGGAAGACTCCATGTGTTACCCTGATCTCTTTGATAACATCTGGCCTGCTAAACCTCTGCGACTATCTAAATAATCTTGGTATAATCTTGAAGGCCATGTTAGGAATGAAAATGCCCACCCGCTTGTCTTTTTTTTTACTTCAGCAGTTTTTTTGGGGTATAACATATCTATATCGAACAGACTACATTATTTTGTGGTAATATGTTCATGTTCAAGAAATATGTCATTACTGATCTCTATGGCATCTGACCAGGGTAGATCTACTGTAAGTAATGTAAGTGTGCTGCAAGTCCAAAATATGGTGAAATTTCAGAAATGAGTAATAATCGTGAAATTACTTTAACTTCATGGCCAGACTGTAAGGCTTTGTGTGTGTGCATTTTTCTGTTGCTCACTGGAGATTTTGCCCCTCCTTTAAAGATACACTGAGGGGCTAGAGTTTACAGCTTTGCATATGATGCAGCAGAAGTAAAAGGGGGGAGGGGAAAGAACATTTCTTATTACTGTGTACATACTTCTTAAATGGCTTTTGGGGCAACTAGAGGGCTAAGTCAATGTATACTTCAATACTACATTACCTCTCCTGATCTTTTCACAATAATGCACGCTTTTGATTTGCCCAAGAAGTTACAAAATAAAAAACAATCCTCACATGGAAAAATAGCAAATAATATATGTGATCATGTTTCATCCAGAAAAGTGGTGTATAACAAAGAAAAATATATCTTGGTGGTAGTTTCACTTATTTATTAGAACCCGGTAAAAACTATTTTTAAAGCCTATCAGTTTGAACAAGACTCTACGACACAAACTATCCTGTGCAGTTCTATTGATAGCTTTTAGATTGTTGTTGGAACTTGATCCTGTGTCTGCTGTTAGACCCAATATTAAAACAATATTGCTAGAACCGCTTTCTTTCTTGAAATACTTCCCCTGCTGTCAATGCTTATCTGATCTTTGTCTATCCACGTTCTGAATTCAGACTCAGAGTAATGTTTCCTATGTGGTTACTACGTATGCAGGCCTTGCATGAGTTGCCTTAATGGGAGAGCTAACATACACACATATGCTCTGTGGGGGTTAAATGGACCAGGTATCCCTGATGTACATTTGAACTGTACATACAGAAATAAGTCACTACTGACAAGACAGAAGTGAGAAAGACTGTCCACAACTCTCACCTTCATTGGTATGTCAGTGCTGGCTCAGTACATTTTAGATGTTTCCTTTGAGGCAGCAAATGCCACTAAACACTGTATTGCATAAACATTATAAAGGATGGTGTAGGACTGTCATGCCTTCCACAGGGCAAATTCTATAATCTAGAAATTATGTTCAGGTAAAAAATGTGCTGTTGTGTGTTTTTTCATGCTATAAATATCATGAGTTAGATTGCTAGTTGGCCAAACTGTCCATTTTTATCAAGATGGCATCTTAAATAGCTGAGAAGTAAGCAGTCATAGTATCCCCCAAAAGGCAATGACGACATATCTATATCATGTTAATGATACTCCTCTAATTCATACTAAATTGAAAGTGAAACCATGTATGGTGCATTGACTAACTAACTAGAACGGGTTGTCACACGGAATGTGTGACTGTGTTACCCAAAACCACTTTAAAATGTGGTAAAACTGTAGAGAATTGTGTTGTATTACTTTTTAATTGGCAAATGATAAATCATTGAATCTAAGGCTGCTATGAAGATTTGGGCTCTGACCCATTAAGCTGTCCTTAATGTTATTCCTTTCTTGAACACCTGGTTGTGAAATCTCTATTGTGAGTCAGACTAACTTACTGTAAGTACTGATAAAATGGCGTTGAGTGCTAATCACAAGTGCCTGCCTTTTCAAATAAGGCCTGCTGCTGTGCAGCTGGGGTGAAAGCCTCTAGTGCCGACGCACGTAATCATGTTTGCACAAGAGCAGGCTGGGTGGGAGGGACTGATGTCTAACTCAGCCCGGTATCTGTGCACAGGTAGCCTGTTGAAGATGAAACCCTTGAATAATTAATTATGGCCTGTGCAGATTTATAATTTAATTGGAAGATCAAAGAGAGATGTTTCCTTTCATTTTGACTATAGTGTAAGCGTGTAGAGCTTCTCTATAAGTCTGTAGTTATTTAATGCATTCAGGCTAAAGTTGAAAACTGCACAAAAATAACAACTTCACATTGTTTGCACCTGGAGAAAACAAGTGCTTCTCAGAATTAACAACGGTCAGGAGTGCAAATATAATATTCACTTTGCAATATTTGCACATTTTTGTATAGGATTGAGTTTACACCTATTTTTTTTAGTCATCCCTCAAATAGATCCAGACTTTGAACTACCCTGCATGGCAAGTTAATTACTTGCCAGCAGGTAAATCAAAGGCTTTCTATACATTAGGCCTACCTAAATACGATTAAGCCTATTCCTGGGGAGCAAGAGGGTTGGGCCAGAACTTGTATAGGGTAATTGGGTTCACACGACCTGACAAGCTTGGCCATGCCCTTCTCAGATTAACAATATGGGAGCAGACAGACCTCTTTCCCCATTCTTCCAGAGAGGCCCCTTTGAAGTTTGGCACTGGTAGTTGTGGCGGGGATTAACTCTTTCTGAGGATTGTGACCATGGACCAATAGAAAGTAACCAGATTCTGTGCTGGAGGGATGGGATGAGGTAGAGTGATGATGAGCCTATCTTTAGATTGAGAGAGGGGCTACATTTCTGGAAAGTTCTACCCCACCTAAAGCCTCTGTATAATTGAGAGACTTTGTGCACAGACCTTGAGAGGTGCCTCCAGCACAGCAGCACTGGATACACTTAGGGGATTAGCTGATCTGTGGGACCTTACATTAGTGTGCACCCCTGTTGATTGAGATGCCCTTTATAGGGTGTAACCATAGACAGGTCTACCTGCCATTAGTCATAAATAATCAAAAGGGGGACAAGGAGTGATATTTAGAGAGGTCCTGAACCCAAACTCCTCCAAGGTCAATGTACAACAAAAAAAACAGAAGGGACAGCTCCTCCAAGAGAACAGAGGAGAGCCCTAATAGGTGGATCAAGGGGTCCGACCAACTGGATCTCGGGGAATCCGAGTGATCAGATCAAAGTGCCCTCAGACAACTGGCAGAGTGTCAGGATTCATCATCAGGCACTCCTCGCCTGGCTGGCACTGCAATGCCTGACGGCCCCTCATAGGGGACTCGTTAGAGGAAATGTTCTGATTGTTAGGCCGTGTGATGAAAGCAAGTGGGGGTGGGGTGGGTGATACAGGGTGGTGAGAAACTTGTTTAAAAAGTCTACGGGAACCTGAAGAATTTTAAGAAACTGTTGGTCCCTTGACACATTAAAAACAAAATGGATATTTAGGGTAACTATTGACCCTAATACCTTCACTGTGATAGGCTCCAAAATGACACAGCTGCACTAGGGACCAGCTGATTAAACATGCATTTCTAGTCATTCCATTCAGCTATGTATGACACCCTCACGATCTGCCCGCTTGGCCATCCTGGATGTTTATAGCTGCTCCGGGTCTCCTGAATTCGTGAGCGATCTCACTGGGCCCCAATTAACTCATTTACCATAAAGCTCAATTTGAAAGACTGGGACTCCTTAATATAATCACAGTTTGCTCCATTGATTTTTTGCCACTGCATTTACACCCTCTAACCACTCAGTTTGCCACATACATAAACGTTTAAACACTTCAAATCACGAAATGTACAGCACCCAGCTGTGAAGAATATAGTACTGACAGTATTGAGATAGGACTACTTGAGCTGCTGTATATCCACTTGGACAATACACATAACCAGAGATACCACAAGGATACCAGGAAAGGTATGGCTAAATACTTTAAAGACCACCTATTACGGGATGCCCATATGTGTTCAGCTCAGGTAACTTTGATTATTAAAACTCTGCATCTCAGCATTTCTCTAATGTTGGTGGCTTGAACTGGTACTCCCTACCAAGACTGAGATCTCCCTACTGGCCATGTACCTGTAAAAGATGCTAATTTGCTTCTTATCTGGAAATCTACTGACAATAAGCCCCTTATTAGAGCTGGGTTCCCGTCATGCCTTTCCCCAACCGATCTCCTATGGAACTTCTTTACACCTTGAGGTTCCGTGACGATCGTAAGTGGTGTTTTCGACTCGCACGAATATGGTCGAGTCTGGTATCTATGAACCGCAAATGACGAGTTTAGTGGGTGTACGCGTTTTCGCTGTGCTACCCTAAACCGTTCGTTTGTTTCGTGGGTTTCTACATCCGAGCCCACGGGTTCCATCTTAGATGTGGCATCCATTTTGTCTCTTGCCCTCAAGTAGCCAGCGAACGGACGCTGTCCGCTTCACGACCCTGGGATTCCCAAACTCTTGCGGAAGACATGTTTCCTTTGAAAGTGTCTTTATGATGAGGGGGTCGGCACTGTAAGGCAGATGGCCCCGCTCGAGGCTCATCTTGCCGTGCCGGTCTATTGTCTTAGTTGTGCATTCATTAAACACGTCCCCTTTGATGCCTGCAGCTCGTGTTTCCCGATACCACCCCTTTTACACCCTTTCCGATCCCCCCACTGTTTCTGTCTTCCTCTGCACCTGTTTCTGTCCCTTCCTCGATCTGTTTACTGCTGATTGGAATGTACTAATGGTGGGAAGATGGGTTTTTACAGTTGGGAACCACCAAACGTTTCTGTACTTATGTTCCGGGCCTTGAATACATGAAAGCAACCCCTTATGGTCTTTACGATGGGAACCGAGTTGTAAACCTTTGTGTACTATGATATTCAATGCATTAGAACTGTATAAAAGGAGCGATCCACAGAGGCAAGTCGAATCAGACTCCTCGAACCTACACATGTTGTACTTCCTGTGACTTCTGTGTTCCCTGCAGTAATAAACCTCGAATCTTTGACGCCGAATGAAGTGTCCCGTGTCTCTGTCATTTGTACGCCGGAACAGGTTACCCACGAAGGTTTCAGGTGTTATCCCTGGCACCGCTGGGTCTTAAGAAAACCCAGTCCTTCAGTTGGCGCCCAATGTGGGGCTGCATCAGTGGTACCGGTCCAAGCCCGACGATCGTGAGGAACTTCGTGTGAAATCTCTGAGGGAAGGTGCACCCCGCTTCATCGATCCTGTTGTCGAAACAAGTGGCCCGACGACTTTTCCCGCGAAGATCCCCGCCTCCTGATGGCTGTGACGGACTGCTGCCCTGACTGTAGACCTGTTTTGGCGCCTGGCGTAGACCTTGGTACAGCGAGACGATTGACGGGCCTTCCTGGTGACGCCATCGATCTTTGAGTTAAGTATTTGTGGGTCGCTCCCAGAGTCCTTAGTTGTGGGTGCTTAGTTGTTGCATGGTTCCATTGCATTTGTGGTTCTTAGTACTTGGTTCTTTGTTGTGATATTTGACGTCTGCAGTCGCCAAAAACCGAGGGTTTTTGCTCTTTGCAGGGACATTGTTAATCCCATAACCCTTGACGTTTGTGAAACTCGGTTGGTGTGCAAGATGCCTGGCCGTAGTACTTTGTTCAGTTGTTTTAGACGTTGTGGTGCGGATTCCCGACTGGAGGCCTCGTGTCCGATACCTCCGGTTGGAACTCCAACTTATGAGCTGTATAGCAAACACGGGTTAGGTCCAATTACATTCAATGAGTGTTGGATTCGCTATACTAAAAAGGATGGTGTCCTTAGTTGGCCACCTCATGGTAGTTTTGAGACCCCGATTTTAGACAATCTTGAAGCCAAATTGTTTCAGAGAAAATCAAGGCATGTTTGATTCCTTTCGGTTGTGGCGTAAAGAAGCCAAACAGAGAGAAATCAAACAGATTAAACGTAATAAGAGAGAAGGAGTTGTTACCACGGTAAGAAATGCAGAGCAGTTTCAGCGAGATAAGGAGGAAAAGGAAACGGAAGTTTTCGATAGATTGCAGCGTATGTCTGTAGACAAGTGTTACCCCGTTTTACAGACGGGTACGGATAAGAAGGAGGAATCGGTAGAGGACCCTTTACTGTCCTATCTTTTGAAGTCACCACCTCCGTATGCACAGGGTACTGTAACTCCTGCCCCTGTTCCTCCTGCTCCTGTTCCACAACCTGTCCCTCAACCCGTTCCTTCTCCTCTACCAACTTCCGTCCCTACTGCCCCTCCGCTTGTACTTCCTCATACTCCTGCCCCCGCTGCTCCTGCTGTTCTGGTTACTCCTGTTGTCTCTTCTGCTTCTGATACTTCTCTTGTTACCCCGTTGTGTTACTCTTCTTCTCCATCTGTTCGACGTCGTACCCCTTCTGTTGCTGCTAACTTCTTCAATTCTCTTGGCCCTATTCTTGAGTCCGCTGGTTCGGACGGTCCTCAAAGACGTAGTCAGCTTCCCGGTAGTCGGGAACGTGACACACTGTATAATATGGCGATGAATTGAATGAAATACCCCCTTAGAAATCCTCCACGTGTGATATTAGATACGTTTTGTCAATTCAATATGCCGACACAACGGTTTGTTTTTGAAGAAATGTGTAAGGCTCTCCGTGACCAAATATCGGCTGATGCATCTGACGAGGTTTTGACTGCTTTGACTGATCTTCAGCTTCAGTTTTCGAGCGGAATGTTGGTGGGCACCAATGTTCGACGTGCTGTCGAGCAGTTGTTGTCTTTTCGTCCTTCTATAATGCCTCGGGCATTGTTTTTAGAAGACATTGAGGGACTGCTTGCAACGCCTGGTCAGTATCCCATGCGCGAAGTTCCACCAGTGTGGATGCCAGGTGATGCTGCTCAAGTTCCACCGATCTTGCCACACTTTCAGAGAGTGTGGATACATCTTCCATGGAAACGATCGGAAGTTTTGCAGGTGAAGCAATCTTTGCCTGACCCTCGCAAAAATCCTGCAGGGTATTATAAAGAATTATCCCAGCTTGTGGATGCTACGATAATGAATCTTGCCGATATCGATATGTTGTTTGGCAATGTCGTACCGCAACCGGTATGGGCAAAGATTCGTCAGGAAGATCATGCGGGGGAACTAGGCGGTGATGGAATGCATTGCGGGCTGCTGACGCTTTGCAAGTTGGTGGGGCCAAGCCTGATCAATTAATTACGGCTTTGCCCCAGAGAATTATCGCTCTGATGAAAACGCTTATGCCAGCTATGAAGGTAAATTGGGACAAACTGTCGGCTTGCAAGCAAAAGAAGGATGAAAGTGTCTCCGATTTCTTTACGAGATTTGAGGAGGCATTCATTGATCATAGTGGTCAGGATATGGGTACTGAAGGAGGTCAACGATTGTTTGTGGATAAGTTTGTCTCAAATTTGTTGCCTGACTTAAGCAACAAATTGCGCAATTCCGAAAGTGCGTGGGCTGTTTCCACTTCTGCTCAAATATTGGCCACGGCCCAATATTATGAGAATAGAGAGAAAGAGGAGAATGATCGTGCCGATAAGAAGACGAAAGAACTCAAAACTAAAGTGTTGTTGCAGCAAGCGTATCCTCCACGTTCGAATCAGAATGATTCGCAACAGCGGAACCGATCACAATCTCAGTCGAATAGGTCGCAATCACAAAATGACTCCTCTTCGCAGAGATCTTCGTTAGGGTACAATCAATGTGCCTATTGTAGGGGTGAGGGTCATTTGAAATTCGATTGTCCAGTTTTGCGTGATCGCAACAGTGGTAATTCATCTAGAGGAGGTCGTAGCGGTCCTCAACAGACATCACGTGGTAGAGGTCGCGGTGCTCAAAATGATCGTTCCAACAATACTTCTGACTCTAATAATTGTTTCGATCAGCGCGGATCGTCGCAAGGGCGATCTGCTCAGTACAATGTGGATGATTATTACGTCGATCAGGATGCTGACGACGGTAATTACTAGGACAGCCATAGACAAGGAGAGGGAGTAGTATCAGTTCCGGTTGATCAGAGAGGGCCTTACGTCGCAATAGCCACCTCGGGCGTCGTTGAGCCTTTTCTGTTGGACACTGGTGCAGCGAAAAGTTCCATCATACATTCGGAACTCCCTGGGGCACCTTTGTCAGGCTTAACAAATGTTTCCGTTGGATTCTCTGGCGCCCCTGTTAGCAATCCGGTTTCGTGCCCTTTGCCTGTTACAATTGGGCTTCGTGAGCTGAAAGCTCCGCTGATTTTGACCACTGGTTGTGGTGAAAATCTCTTGGGCCTGGATTTGCTAAAACGTCTGTATGCGACTTTGTATTGTTCTCCTGCGGGAGTAAAGCTTACGTTAGGTGACAGAGTTGTCTCTCCTATGTACTTATCCATCGATAAGCTTCCACCGGAATTGAGTTCTCTTCCTGCATCTTTGTGGGCAACAGGTCCCAATGACGTGGGCCTGCTTGACATCTCCCCCTATTTTGTTCACTTGAAATCTAATGTGCGACTGCCACGTATTCCCCAGTAACGTATCTCCCTTGATGGTGAACGAGCGTTGTTAGCTATCATCTACGATTTGATTGAGAAAGATGTTATCGAGGAGACTCGGGGAAACGTGTGCAATAGCCCTGTACTGCCCATTTTGAAGCGCACTGATCCATCAAAACCCCCTGTTTATCGTTTTGTTATCGATTTACGGGAGGTGAATAAAATTGTGATTCCTCAGTTCCCTGTGGTGCCTGACATTACGGCTCTACTGACTCTGATTCCAACCTCTGCATCTTGGTTCTCAGTGATCGATCTGAAGAATGCTTTCTTCAGCATTCCGATTGCTGAGGAAAGTAGAGACCTTTTCGGTTTCTCTCTAGGTGGTCGCAGCTTCAGGTTTAAACGTGCTCCTCAGGGCTACTGTGAGAGTCCATCGATATACAGTCAAGCCTTGAAGGGCCAACTTGATGCGTTTGTGTTGCCGGCCGGTGCGGCCTTGATCCAATATGTCGATGACTTATTGGTGGCTGCAGATACTCAGGACATTTGCAAACTTGCAACGGTGTCGTTGTTGCAGCATCTCTGTGACTTACATCACAAGGTGTCACTTTCTAAACTGCAATATTGTTGTCAAGAAGTAACCTATCTAGGTCACTTATTGTCAAAGGAGGGAAGAAGGTTGACCCCAGAGAGAATTGCGGCGATTGCTTGAATGACTGTGCCAACAACTCAGAGAGATGTGCGTGCCTTTTTAGGTATCACGTCGTACTGCAGGCAATGGATTCCAAATTTTTCATTGCTAGCGAAACCATTGGTGGCTCTTACGTGTAAGGATGTTCCAACTCCTTTACCATGGACGGATGAATGTCAGAAAAGTTTTTCTGAACTGCGTGATGCGTTGTGTTCGGCTCCTGTGTTAGGGACTCCTGACTACAGTAAACCGTTTACACTATACGTTCACGAGAGAGAAGGTTGTGCGTTGAGTGTTTTGACGCAACAATTCGGCGGTAAGCAACGTCCATGTGCATATTTTTCCTCGACCTTGGACCCAGTAGCTAGAGCATTGCCGAGTTGTTTGAGAGCAACAGCGGCAGCTGCGGTGTCCATCCGACAATCTGCAGGATTGGTCATGGATAATATGCTTACGGTAATGGTTCCGCATGCAGTTGACACTCTCTTAAATCGTACGAAAACTCAGCACTTGACGAGTGCAAGGTTGTCTGGTTATGAGTTGACGATTTTGGCAAGTCACATTCAAATAAAACGTTGCAACGTCCTGAACCCGGCGACTTTGTTGCCAATCAGTATGGAATCAGATGAAGTAGCACCTCATGATTGCTACTTGCGAACGGAAGAGGAAACAAAAGGTCGTGTAGACCTGAAAAATACTTCATTGGAAGACCCCGATGGGACCTTGTATGTGGATGGTTCATGTTTTAAGTTGCCGAATGGTGATGTAACGACTGCGTATGCTGTGGTGACATTGAATACTGTTGTGGAGACTGCGAGATTGAATCAGAATTCTGCTCAGGCGGCAGAGCTGATTGCTTTGACTAGAGCGTGTGTGTTGTCGAAAGGGAAACGGGTGAATGTGTTTACGACAGCCAATACGCATTTGGCGTGGCACATAGTTTAGGACGTTTGTGGAGAGAGAGAGGTTATATGACATCGCATGGTACGAAGATTCAACACGGACAGCTCGTGAATGATCTTTTGGATGCACTTACATTGCCCAAGCAGGTGGCAATTATTAAATGTAGTGCACACCGTAAGGTGACGAATGATGTTGGTCGTGGCAATGCGTTCGCTGATGAAATTGCTAAGGAGACTGCTCAGAATCTCAGTACTAGAATGTATGTGACGAGTTCGGTTAGGTGGCCTACAGAGACTGGTATGTGTGAGGACACCATCGAGAGTGTGAAAGTGATTCAGAACGAGGCCACTGAGTCTGAAAAGACGAAGTGGAAGGAGAGTACGGGAAAGTTGGATGCGAATGGCTGTTGGATTGATTTTTCAGAGAATAAGAGGTGGATGTTGCCAGATGCGTATGTGCTAGCTGTTGTGACGATGGCACACGGCTTGGCACATATTAGCGCGAAAGGTATTTGTAAGTTGTTGTCCCCTGTATGGAAGAATGATGGTATCACGAAGTGTGCTGAGAGATTGGTTAAGAATTGTATGATATGTATGATGTACAATCCTGGAAAGGGAACCCCTACGCCTCCTGGCCATTTTGCTCCCCCTTCATGCCCCTTTATAGTGATTCAGCTAGACTTCATCCATATGGAGCGATGCAATAACCTGAAGTACGTTTTAGTTGTGGTTTGTGTGTTCTCTCGATGGATCGAAGCCTACCCTCTCAAAGATAACACTGCTCTGTCCACTGCGAAAATCTTACTGAATGAATACTTTCCTCGGTATGGAATGCCACGAATTGTATGGTCTGATAACGGAAGTGAGTTTGTGGGGAGTGTGATGAAGAGTGTGTGTAAGGGCCTTGGAATTACCCAGAAATTCCACAGCGCCAATCATCCCCAGTCAGCAGGTTTGGTTGAAGGGTATAATGGCACCCTTAAATTGAAGTTGGCGAAGATTCAGGCTACGACTAGTCTCTCGTGGCCTGACGCTTTACCTCTAGCCCTTTTGTCCACTAGGGCGACTGTACACTCCCGAGTAGGGCTTAGTCCCTACGAGATTGTGTTCGGCCGCCCTGCAAATGTTTGGGGGGTCCCTAGACCGAGTGTGTTCTCTGATCTTGAGTACCCAATGTTGATCGATTATCTGCATGATCTGACTGCTAAACTGAGGTTAATTCACCAACAGGTCTTTGAAGCACTGCCGATGCAGACGGAGGGTCCAGGCCACCAGCTCCAGCCTGGAGACTGAGTGGTAACGCGGAACTTCGGACGAAAACGCAACCTTGAACCACGCTTTACTGGACCCTACCAAGTACTTCTTGCCACGAGGACTGCTGTTCGTTTGGAAGGACGCAAGAATTGGGTGCATGCCACTCATACTAAAAAGGTACCGATACCTTTACCAGCAGACTCGTGGGTGAGGAAGGGCATTGCTTCGTCCGAAACGGAAACTGCACAGACCTTTGTCCCTTTTAGCGACGCTCAGCCTGTTGGAGAGCCCTCAGTGCAGCAGAACGACATTGTTGAACACTTGCCATCGAAAAACTCAAGATCTGAACAATTGACTGATCAGCAGAACTCTGTCCCACTATCGGATCAGTTGTTTGATGAACAGACACGTCCTGGGAGAAGCCGATACTTTCTACGATCCAATATCAAAGACTAATAAAAAGCTTTTGCTTTCTCCCTTGACATCCACGTTACCCCATTGACACCATTCAGTCTGAACACACTCGTATAATTTTGGTTTTTGTAAATATTGTGAGTTTGTTTCCAGATATGTGTTTTTGTTTCCACAGCTAGGAGATTTTGTATATATTTGTAAATAAAAATACCTTACATCCGGGTGGACCGTAGGGCCGCGCGTGTACTTCCTTCTGGTTAGTAGGTCTTGACACTAGGTCGAAGGCCGTCGGTTCCTGGGAACTCCTGGGGATTGACTACTGCTACACAGAACGAAGTGCGTCAAGAAACGTTGCGGACGGTTTTAGAGGATGCCGTTCTCTAAGCTGGTGGATTTGGAAAAAGCTCAGGCCCAAAGATTCAAGTTGCAGCAAATTACTTGTACCAAATGCTTCATGTTTCAAGTGTTCCTTCTGTTCTTAACTGTTTCTTCGCTATTGGTGGGTGGGGTGTATTACCTGATATTGACGTTCATGCCTTCTGCCTCACCTACCCCTTCTCCTGAACCTAAAACTACATCCACTGTTTCTCCTCATTCCTTTCACATCTTACCCCAACACGAGCAGGTCAGATGTGCGGAATTTATGAATAATTCCTTCATTCAGCTCCTTCATCAACATCAGTTGGTGGTTAACACTACCAATTGTTGGGTGTGTGGGTTAATGCCACATACCACCGATAAGGGAATTCCGTACTTGGTCCTTCCTTATAGTTCCCAGGGTTCAGCTGGAGCATTCCAAACAATGTTTCGAAGTGCACTAGATTCCTACCCCAATCGAGAGCCACGTCCTCCGCACTTTGGTCCCGGTCCGTACCACAAGCCTTTGGCTATAGCGATCGCTGATTTAGATAGGGATATCTATGAGCCGTCGCTCATCCCAGAGAAAGAGGTGCGAGCCTATAGGGATCTGAGTGAGGCTGAGTATAGTGCGCTCGTGGGTGAAAGACAGCTTAAAAGCTCGTCTCCAATATGGATCGTACCCCACCTTGGTAATTTCTGTCTAAAAGGTCGTGGCCGACGCCCGAGAGCTCATCTTGGAGAGAGTGCTTGCTCCGAGACGTATGTCTTACCGATGCTCTCTTCCCCTGTGTTTCTGACTGCCGAGGGTACGTAGTTTGTTTGTCATGATCGTGCGTATACGTGGTTGCCCTCTGACTTTGCGGGCACATGTTATATTGCAAACTTGTTGCCGCCGACTTTTACAGTCACCTCCGATTACCACAAGACTCGAATTGTGAGGGGCGTGATTAGCGAAGAGGACACTGCCGGTCAAGAGGCAGGAGACTTTTTCAAGGGTTTCTTTCCATTTTGGGACCTATGGTTAATAGTAGGAAAATGAGACAGTTGACCCGAGTGGTGGAATCGACAGCTAATATCACTGCCAGTGCCCTTGGGAATATCACAGCAGAGCTTCAGGCGGATAGGCTTATGATGTTACAAAACCGTATGGTTTTAGACGTTGTTTTAGCAGATCGAGGTGGAGTATGTAAGGTGATCCATTCGAGCTGCTGTATTTTCATTCCAGATAACGCTCCGACTGTCAATCAAGCCATCTCAAAGTTGCATAAGATCTCTGAGTCCATACACGTGGACGTAGGGGATTGGACGCTACTTGGGTGGTTTTGGGGCCTGATGTCGACTTGGGGTTGGAAAATTCTGATGATCATCGGGGCTGTTGTGGCATTCCTGTTCACGTGTTGCCTTTGTGTGCAGTGTGGTCCTGCCTTATGTGGCCTCTACGCTACGACGTGTATAAGACAGCCGCCTGTTACCAAAGGAACTCTGATGGATAGAATTATGTTACAGCAACATCTAGATGGTCTGATGAATATCGAATATGATTCCGACTAGTGCTTGCCTACATGAGGGCAAAAGGAGCGTCTGAGGTTCCGTGACGATCGTAAGTGGTGTTTTCGACTCGCACGAATATGGTCGAGTCTGGTATCTATGAACCGCAAATGACGAGTTTAGTGGGTGTACGCGTTTTCGCTGTGCTAGCCTAAACCGTTCGTTTGTTTCGTGGGTTTCTACATCCGAGCCCACGGGTTCCATCTTAGATGTGGCATCCATTTTGTCTCTTGCCCTCAAGTAGCCAGCGAACGGACGCTGTCCGCTTCGCGACCCTGGGATTCCCAAACTCTTGCGGAAGACATGTTTCCTTTGAAAGTGTCTTTATGATGAGGGGGTCGGCACTGTAAGGCAGATGGCCCCGCTCAAGGCTCATCTTGCCGTGCCGGTCTATTGTCTTAGTTGTGCATTCATTAAACACGTCCCCTTTGATGCCTGCAGCTCGTGTTTCCCGATACCACCCCTTTTACACCCTTTCCGATCCCCCCACTGTTTCTGTCTTCCTCTGCACCTGTTTCTGTCCCTTCCTCGATCTGTTTACTGCTGATTGGAATGTACTAATGGTGGGAAGATGGGTTTTTACAGTTGGGAACCACCAAACGTTTCTGTACTTATGTTCCGGGCCTTGAATACATGAAAGCAACCCCTTATGGTCTTTACGATGGGAACCGAGTTGTAAACCTTTGTGTACTATGATATTCAATGCATTAGAACTGTATAAAAGGAGCGATCCACAGAGGCAAGTCGAATCAGACTCCTCGAACCTACACATGTTGTACTTCCTGTGACTTCTGTGTTCCCTGCAGTAATAAACCTCGAATCTTTGACGCCGAAGGAAGTGTCCCGTGTCTCTGTCATTTGTACGCCGGAACAGGTTACCCACGAAGGTTTCAGGTGTTATCCCTGGCACCGCTGGGTCTTAAGAAAACCCAGTCCTTCAACCTTTGGAGATTATCGAAAACATGGTTCTTCTCAATCATTTGCCTTCTCTCTTTTTTTATTTCTGTTTCATATCCAGCCATCTTTTTCAGGCACATTGAATCTCTTGCAGTGTGTTGGGGTATACACATTACCAACCTAATTGCATGGAGAGATCACTCAAAAGAGCTAGCTAGATGTGAAGAAAAAACATTTAATTTAAAAACGTGATGCAGGCCTTTGTTTACAAAGCTGTTAATAGACTTATCACTGATGCCTGCAGGGCAATATCAGCTGTTAGTTACTTCCCAAAATATGCACCTTCTTCTTCAGCTAGGTTCCATAATTGCAGGGAGCATAACTAACACCCATTATTGCCCGCAAATGCTGGCAATAGAGGTTCAATATTCTGTTCATGCTTTTCCTCTTTATTAGTCACAGATCTGTTGAGTGGTGGCTGACAACTTTTGCGAGTGGGGAGACTGGGAAATAACATAAAATAAATAAATAAAATCAAAAAATAATTAATATGCAGCAGGCATCCTCCTCACTCCGGTCCTCCTCTTCTCTATGGAATCAGGGCCCCAGCCAACTCTTTAACCTATCCTGCTGCTTCTCTCCTGCTGTTAACCAACATGAAAGAAGGGCCAGGATTGGAGGGAGTGGCCTCTGTAGGTGCTCCTGAGGGCATTGGAGGACTTCACCTGCTCCCAACTCAGCTTTCGTAAGACAGCTGGGTTGAGAGGTTCAAAGTGTGCATGTCCATCTGGTCCTTAAAACGACAGCAGGCCAGAGGGACATGCACGCTTTACACAGTGCACAGGCAGTCCTCTGCCCACCACTCCCCCATGCTCTCACTCATCAGGCACAGGCCCATCCTGAAACTTGGTTTGGGGTGGACTAACGAAAAAAAAAATGGTAATGAATTAACTTCAATGGAGGCGCCGCCCCATGACCAGTCATAAGTCAATGTCAGAAGAAAAATGAACAATACATATCTAGGTTGTAGTGGTAATCAAAATAAGGAGCATCATTCACAGATGAGTCCCATGACAAGGCTAGCTTTCAAAATTATTTTCACC
The DNA here is from genome assembly GCF_964263255.1 of Lissotriton vulgaris. Classification (NCBI taxonomy): domain Eukaryota; kingdom Metazoa; phylum Chordata; class Amphibia; order Caudata; family Salamandridae; genus Lissotriton; species Lissotriton vulgaris. The sequence continues at coordinate 1,390,562,212 of NC_141693.1, forward strand.
CACAAGATCCTCTGCAAATGGAAAGATAAGATGGGTGAAAAGAGTGATGAGCAATGAAAATAATATTGTTATTCTTTTTTGGTATTTGCTTTATTTTCATCTCAACTTGATGCTTCATGAAGGATTATTATGATAGACCAATGTATGGAGGATTGGTTCTAAAGAAAAATACATTTTTATTTACTTTATGCATTTATTAGATGATCCACGGCCCTGTCCTAACTTCTAGGTTTAGCCTCAACTACTTACTGACTTTATACTACTGTGCAAACCGTTTCTGATCAGGGTTCACCATACTGACATCTTTTAGTAAATTGAGCAACTGTCGCACCCCCTTTCAGAGGGCCACAGGTCATGCAGGGGCTACGTGGTTCAACTGTGGTGGTTGAGTCTTTTTACTCCTGATGGCCCAGGGCTGACCTACTTTGGATTCCGAACAACTGGGCCAAGTACTTCTTCTGCCATTGACGCTTAGTTGTAGCTCTGAACGAGCAGTCAAATGCTCTTTCAGGGGGGGAGTGTAGATACAGGTAAGTGAACACAACTCAAAACTCAAAGCGCACACAGTACAAACAATATCCAGTGAATACTTGCTTGTTTATTAAAAGAGGCATTTTGTTTCCAACTCTACACATGCAAAGGAATAACGATGTTCATAAGTAATAATACACTACCCTTGAGGTCGGGGCTCTAGTAGTTGTCAGGCTAATCCCTGTGTCACTCTCTACCTTATAACGTGTTTCGATTTATTCCCAGCGGCAGCCAGCTCAGGTAAGCATGGCGTGGCAGGGGTGGGGTGGGTTGGTCTGATGAGGAAAGCCAATAGATGACGGAATAGGTATATTTAAATAAATATATAATACCTATTTCTTCGTCTGTTGATTTCCCTCCATGCCGGGAGCCACCCACTACGCTTTCCTGAGATGGCCGCTGCTGATTATTTTCCATTAATTGGTGGCCCACCAAGAGAATGCATACTAGCAGGCCATACTCAAGGGTTTCCCTTTGACTCTTTAGTTATTAGTCAAAAGTGAATATAGTGGCTCAGCAACATTAGCAGCGAGTCCCCCAGGGACCCACAGGCCCAGTTCCGCTCTTACCCGCTCTGACACTATGTAAGTGTTCAGCTAAGCAGCAAGTGCCCTCTCCATTCCAATTACCTAGGCAAGCCTCTATTTCTCATTTGAAGAATCTGCACTGACTTCCTGTTAAAAAAATGATCATTTTTAAGATATTAACCCTTATGAGCAGGGTTCTGCATCAATCTGGTCCAGAATATATGTCCTACAGAACTCCATTATATTCTTTCTTCAAGACTCTATGCTCATCACTTGGTCACTATGCTATAGGTCCAAGGGTAAAGTGAGCTAAACGCTGGGGGCAGATCCTTCTTCTTCTTGGACCTTCAAGCTTGGATCAACTTGTCTGCTGGACTATGCTAAGTGGACAATGAATAATTTTTCAGACAGCAACTCAAACCTGAGTTTTCACTCTATAATGAGTCTCTTCATACCCTAGGACTCCTACATTCCAGTCAGTGCTGGACACTCCCTGGAGTAGCCGTACACTTTCGAAATCTCGATATTCCTTCATTCATTCATAGGGGCTCATTGGTCCAGTTTGGCGAAGACAGGCAGTACACAGTTCACACTGCAGCACCCGGTAGGAGCAGACTCTATCTTCTGAGCCACTCTACCGGCTCATCTAGCCATAGGTGCTGCACCAGCTGAGCAAACACAAGTCCCCAGTCAGTGGGTGTGGATTCTCCAGCTCCTGACTGGAGCATTGGCGAGGAATAAACATCTTCTGCAGTGTCCTGTGATCCTTGGGGAAGCAGTCATGGCCAGTTAGCAGGTTCGACCTCACGGTCACTGTCTCCTCGTCCTGTCCACGACCCAAACATTTGCCACAGGAGTACCAACAGCACTCCTGGCATACAGGGTTGCTGTGTTACTCACATTTGGGTGAAGACCCTCCTGGTACAGTCGCCCTCACTACAGTAGCTGCTTCTGGCATAAGGGGTTATCGATCTTGACAGACTAAAGTCTCATGCTCCTAGCTCACGTTTATCAGTCGCCCTTTCTGGCATATGGGTCAATGGGGCGCAGTGGTGAGGGCCTGACACTTCCCACACTGCACTCTTCACATGTCTGAGATCACCGCAGCCCTCTTCTGGCATATGCAGGTTACCAAACAGTTTCTGCACATGGGCAATGACACAATTGGTACACAGCCTTCTCCTCACACCTTGCTCAGGGAGTCCTCTCCGTACAGCTCCCCACCGGACCTTGCTTCAACCAGTGGTCTCATCTTCATCACATGGCACATTGTTCCTAGAAAGTAAGCAGGCATTGGTGCTTCAGGCTCCAGGGCAGGTGATCTTGGTTTCCCCTGGGTGATGTCCCCTCACCCAGCAGGGAGGCGAGCAGGCCATGGCCCCTCAGTCCTGGTCATAGGCAGAAGTCTTGCATAGCATCTCCTTCTCACACAGCCTGTCTCGCTGCTTGGCATATGACAAAGTGTGAGGTTTAATGCTGGTCTGTAAAGTGCACTTTTCACCCAAGGGGGAATCCAGGGGCTTGTTCAAGGTGTGTGGTGCTAAGCTGCTTATATAAAGAGCCAGGTCTTCATATTTGTGCGTAACTCAAGAAGTGAGGAGGAGGCTCTGATGTGTTGAGGGAAGTCATTCCATGTCTTGGGTGCGATGTGGGCGAATGAACGACCTCCAGTGTTGCTTTTGTTGATGCATGGAGTGTGTGTGAGTGAGAGTGAGGCAGAGCGTAGGTGTCTGGTGGGCTGTTGAAATTGTATGCAGCTGTTCAGGTATTCAGGTCCTGTGATCTGTAGGGCTTTGTATGAATGTGTGAGACGTTTGAATTGGCTGCACTTGTGAAGAGCCAATGAAGCTTCCTGAGGTGTGGTGTTATGTGGTGGCAGCCTGGGAGGTTGCTTATGAGTCTTGCAGCTGCTTTCTGGATAGTCTGGAGTCTTTGTATGAGTTGTTTAGAGATTGCCATAGTCTAGCCTGCTGGTGATGAGTGCTTGAGTGATGGTCCATCTAGTGTTTTGAGAGAACCATTTGAGGATCTTTCACAGCATGTGTTGGATGTGGAAGCATGAGGAGCACACTGCACCGACTTGAGCGGTCATGTTGAGCTTGTCATCTAGGATGATCCCATTGCTATTATGGTCTGTGGGTCTGAATTTGGTCATAGCTCCAATGGCCCTCCAATGGCCGTCAATTTGGAAATAGGCCCTCCTAGTGCTGATCCTTAAAAAATCTGATGCTGACCCGTCTGTCTTTCAAAATTATCGATGCATTGCTCTCCTACCAGCGCCAGCCAAAATGTTGGAGAAATTAGTTCAGGAACAACTGTCAAGTTATCTCGGATCCCACCATCTTTTCCATGGCTTCCTGTCTGGGTTTAGATCTGGGTATAGTACTGAGACTGCCCCCCTTGAATTCACTGAGAATGTTCGCGAATGGGTGGATTCAGGCGAAGCAGCTATGCTAGTGCTTCTCTACCTGTCCACGGCATTCAACACGGTCTCTCACTCGATTCTGTTAGAGAGACTTTTCAGCCTCGGGATCCAGGTCATCCCCTTGTCCTGGATTCGATCCTACCTTAGCGGCTGCACTCAACTAGTCTTTTTTCAGCCATTTGTCTCTTAGGAGAAACACTTGAACTGTGGGGTTCCCCATGGCTCTGCACTGAGCCCTCTCCTCTTCAATGTCTACCTCTCCCCTTTAGCAGCACTGGTAGAATCTTGTGGGGTTAGAGTGATTACCTATGCAGATAATACACTACTGGTGTTCTCATTTAAATATCATTCTGAAGCAGCTTTTGCAAATTTCAGATGCTGCCTGTGTAATATCTCCACCTGGATGTCACTGAACACCCTTAAGCGCAATTCAGAAAAAACCGAGGTTCTGTTTTTTAATTTTAAAAAACCTCTCCTCCATTGCTCTGGTGGCCAGTTGAGCTGAATCCCCCCCTACACCCCAAACCTGTGGACTCAGCAAAGAACCTCGGGTTCCAGTTAAATAATTAGTTATCTTGCAAATCTCAAATTAACCAGGTTTCCTCGGCCTGTTTTGGTAAACTCCTCAAAATCCTTCAGTTTCTCCCTCTAGATTCTCGGCAGACCATTATTCATGCCTTGATCACCTTGCTCCTCGACTACGCTAATAGTCTTTATGTGGGGGCACCAGCATATTTGATTAGAAGCCTGCAGATTATTCAAAAGGTGACGGCTAGGCTGATATGCAAAATTCCATATCGCCATTTGATCACACCCCATTTGAAGAAGCTCCATTGGCTTCCCGTGATCAAACGCATTACATTCAAGGCTCTTGTCCTGGCTTTTAAAGCCCTTCAGGGTCACGGTCCTGCCTATCTTAGAGCTCGACTCAAGCACTCCCAGTCCAACAGTACTGTTACCTCAAATCATCTCCGCCTCTTGGTGACTCCCCATTTCCACCAGTCTAGAATGGGTGGCAGAGCCTTTGCAGTGATTACGGCCCAAACCTGGAGCAGCCTGCCACTTTCTCTGCGTATGGCAGAGTCTGAAAATATCTTTCGATGCATCCTGAAGACCTGGCTGTTTTCTAGCCGTTAGCCCCTTTCTGGTACCTGCATCTGCCGCCTGTCTTAGCTCTGGGACACTCCCGTTGGTGGTAGTTGAGTGCTTTATAAGTTTCTAAATAAATAAATAATACCAAAGTTATGCAGATGGAGAAGTTGGTTCTGATGGCTTTTGTCTTGTCTGTCAGGGAGAGGATGAGTTGGATGTCATCAGCCTGGGAGATATCTTGTGATCAGATGATATTGATGAGCGGTGTCATGTATATGTTGAAAAGAGTAGAGCTGTTGTGCGATCCCTGTGGGGCACCGCAAATCAGTTTCTTAGTCTCTGATGTGAAGGGTGGCAACCTGACCATTTGGGTTCATCCAGTGAAGAAGGAACAGATACATTTGAGAGCAGATCCTTGTATGCCAATCTCGTGGAGTTTTCTAATGAGAGTGTTGTGGGAGACAGTGTTGAAGGCCGTAGAGAGGTCGAGCAGGATGAGAGTTACTGTTTCTCCTCAGTGCAGCATATTTAGAATGTCATCAGTGACTGCGATGAATACTGTGATTCTTTCTGAATTCTGATTGTGTGTTGTCTAGAAGAGGGTGAAGCTTGAAGAGTTTGTGAGTTGCTTGTTATTGGCCTTCTTGATCACTTTGGCTGGATAGGGGTACAGTGATATGGGTTGGAAGATGCACAGTTGATTCAGTTTGGCTGTGGGCTTCTTGAGGAGGGCGTTGATTTCTGCAAGTTCCCATTCATCCAAAAAAGTGGTAGATGAGATGGAGGTGTTGATGATGTGGATCAAGGTAGTGCTGATTGGTGGTGTTCCCTGGTTGTAGATGTGTTGGGGGCATGGGTCTGTTGGGGCCCCTGAGTAGATGTTCTGCATGATTGCCATTTTATTGTTTCTGGTGAGGACTGTCCATTCAGTCCGGTGGCCGTCTTGGTTGGTGGTGGGTAGGTTAGCAAAGAGTTCTCTGGGATTACGTTAGCAATGAATTCTCTGGGGTTACGTTAGTGTGCGAAATTGCAGTAGATGTTTGCGATTTTGCAGTGTTAGAAGTTTGATTGGCTGTTACAGAGTTGCTATGAGGCAGAAATGTTTTTGATAGTAGCTGAGGGTGAGTTGAAAGCCTTGATGATCAAGAAAATCTCCTACCAGCTGTTGAAGCTTCCTTCGATGTGGTCCACTAGTTCTTTTTTCTTGGTGTCTCTTATTCGCTGTTGTTAGCTTCTAAGTGCAGCCTTGTAAGCAGTTCTGTTGGTGATGTTGTGGCTGACATAATTTCCTTACTAGCTATTTACAGTGTTGTTGGTGAGTCTGAGGTCGTCTATGTACTAGCTGGCCTGCTTGTTTGATCTACAGTGTTTGCTGGGTTTGTTGGGTGCAAGGGAGCCCGTGCAGTTCTTGATCCAGTTGTTGAAGATGTTGATGTCATTGTTGAGTTTGTCTGTCTGACTAAGCTAATCAGTGCTGAGGGTGCTGAGCCAGCCTGCTTAGGTGATTTTGCCCCAGCTGTGGTTTGGCGTGCTGAACCTGGTACGGGTGTTGACTTGAGGTTTGCTGATTTGGAAGTGTATGATGGAGTGATCGGTCCATGTGATCTGTGTAATGAAGTTGTATGTGGTGCTGTTGCTTGTGGTGAAGATGGGATCCAGTGTGTGTCATGAGGTGTGTTGGCTTTGCGAGGAGCTAGGTGCATCAGTGTTGACCAAGCTCTTAAGGAGTGCTGTGGAGCAGGGGTCATTTGTGTCTTCCAGGTGAAAGTTGAGTTCATCGAAGAGAATGTAGGTTCTGGAGTTGATGGAGAACGGGGTGACAAAGTCTGTGATGAGGTTGGTAAATGTGGCTCATGGTCCAGGTGGTGGGTATATGAGGGTTCCATTCAGGATGGATTTTTCTGAGATTTGTAACTTGAAGTGCAGGTTTTCCATGAATGGGTGGTTTTCTCCGTAGATGTTGTACCTTTGATGGATTCCTTGTAGATGATAGTGAGTCTTCCTGATGGCTTGTAAAGGTGGTTCTGTCAAGTGATCTTGTAGCAGCTGGGATTGCTATAGCAATGTTGGGGGCTGATAAGGGGTTGACTCGGGTCCCTCTGATGAAAATGTTGAGTAATGTAATTTAGAGTCTGAGTCTTTGAAGGTTTATGTTGGGGTTGCTGATTTAGAAATGGACACTTCTCGTTTTCTTCTTTCCTCAGGAAAGGCTGTCTGCCACAGCAGGCCAAACTCCGAAGCTGATTATCCCACAACATATTTCATGGGAGTTACGAGAGTTCATACTTGGATGTCTGTCAAAAGTATTAGTGCATCAAATGTTAATCACAGACTCTCAGCCCAACTCTTTATGATTCCCTCACCAGCCCCATCTGCCTTCCTGAGATGTGTTCTGGCCCCTTCCAAGTGATCGATCACTGAATCAAAGAACAGCCTTTTGAAGGGTAAAAGTAGTCTCTTCCTTCTTCCCTCTAGTTCATGTCCCACCCAGCTCACAGAAATGCAGCAATACACAAATCAATCTAGGGGAATTCCTCTCTTCCTCTTGTCATCACCAGGCACTAGGTTCTGAATATGGAACCCAAGGTTATCCATGTAATGTGCCATTGCAGGCACACTTACTCAGTGTACATTCCCAGCATGCTTCCTGTTTACTTCCATGCATTTTACCATTACAAGTACACAAGTGCATTCAGCACACCCATTCAGTTGGCGCACATTGTTCAGCACTGAAGCTTTTCTTCACTGTACAAGGGTGTGATGCAATCAAACACACACTGCCAGCACACACTCACCATGTGCACGCCACACAACACTTCATCCTTCATGTATTGTACTTCCAGCAAGCACACATACAACCAACACATGATTTTATTTCTCATGCAGTGCACAGCACTTCATCTCTCATGTAATGTATTCCCAACTGGCATAAGTACATTCACATAATTTACAAACAGAAGGGGGAGAGAGAGAAAAGGGAATCAGAATGGATTCATTCTCCCTGGGCATAGATACATAAACAAATAGAATCCAATCTCTTAGACTTTGGGTGTATCCTCCGCAGTGGGGCACACCTTCCTTGTTTTTAGGTCCCCTCACACACCAACAGGCCCCTTGGTGTCATACTTCATCATGGGGGTCATCGTACCCCTCTACGGGGTACGACGTGCTGCGACCTACAGATACGTGGGAGCACTTGATGGACTATGTGCGGTGTTGGTGAGGTTTTTTTTATATATATGTGAGTGTATTGTGGGGTTTGGTAATTAGTGAAAGTTTAAAAAGGACCTGGCTCGTGGGGTGACTAAAAAATATTTAATAAGCCCCCGGGCTGGTACTGTTAAAATGCAGGTGGGAGGTTGATACGCTGGTAAGGTGCGTTACCTCCTAATGGTCTGCGTCGACATGTTTCGGTGCAAGAAGCACCTTCTTCAGAACGGGGTGCAAAAATCCCCACCTTACTCACGTTTCTCTAACCAATACTAGAATTTTCTAATAAAAGTGAGGAAAAGATTACAGTGCAGGTAAAAACAATGTACCTAGCAAAAAAAGACATAGGGGGTCATTAGGATTGCGGATTTTCCGCATCCTCTGGGCCGGTGGAAGCCACCGCCGGCCCGGAGGATGCGGAAAATCCGCAGCGGACCCACCAAGGACCCACCACCACATTAGGATGGCTGGTGGGTCCTGGTTTCCGTCCGCAGCTTTTCCGCCGCGGCTGGCTTACAACCGCGGTGGAAAAGCTCTAACATGGTGACGGTGTCTGTCAGACACCGTCCGCCATATTAGGATGGCCTGTTTCAGATGCTTTTCCGCGGCGGGTTTTCCGCCGTGGAAAAGCATGTGTAACTTCACTGCGGGGGCCCGTTGCGGGCCCCCTAGGTGAAGGGGGGTGGGGGTGCACATGGGGGTACCTATGGTACCCCCCTGCTTTTGTATGCGGAAAGCGGCAGGCACCGTGCGGTGCCTGCCTCTTTCTGCATACAAAAGCAACACCTGCATTTTTAACATTGCCGCGGGTGCAGCTTGAAGCCGCACCCGCCGCAATGATAAAAATAGAGGATGTGACCGCCAGGGTGGCGGTCACATCCTAATTGCACAGGAGGGAACTCCGCATGCCATGCGGAGGTTTCCTCCTGCTCTGGGTTCGCGGACGGACGCAAGTCCGTCCGCGATCCTAATGAGGCCCTAGGTCTGTTAATCAACCTGTAAAGGGAAGAAGACAAAAAAAAAATCTGGTAGTCTACCTCTCCATACCCATAGGTAAAATGTCCAGTGGTTACAGGTGATATACTATGGCTGTATTTCAGTGCTTATAGTGGCATAAAAGTTTTGAAAAATAACACACACTAGACACACTGACACATAACATAAAATGCACACTTAATAAAGAAAATTCAGTTCAGGTGTTTTTAAATTATTTTCTGTCCGTTGCACCATTGTTGGTAAAATAGGAAAAGACAAAGTTGTGTTGTGTCCCTGTAAAGTGAAAAAGGAAAAATATCATGCCATTACATATTCACAACATACTGTTTTGGAGTTGAAGAAAAAGCCTCATGAGCCAAACGTCAGGATCTGGTGTGCTAAATAGCACCTGTTTAGGAAAGAAAGGCATATTCAGGTCCTAGTTTTACTTACAGTAAAGTAGTGGAGACGCTGCTCGTGGTCATCAGACCTTTCTACTCACGATTTCTGCGAGGAAATACCTCCCGATCGATCCCTTCGTGGCTCCGATGGTAATGCCAGAAGGTTTTTAGAAATCGGGGTTTTGTACTATTTCCCGGGTAAAGTTAATTTCATAATTGAGTAATTGAGGTTTCCGTTTGGCCATATAAGGTCTTTGTTGGTTTTTGCTCGCGTTCGCCTTTCGGAAGCATCTTCTTTTTGCACATGCTCCTGTGTGCGCGTTGTGCCCCCATGTTGCGCATGCGCTGTCACAGTTTTAGTTCGTGATCGCTGTATAGGAGCGTCTTTTCATCGTGCATGCGCCAAATTACGCGGAGGTCCTTCTTTTGCGCAAGCCCTGTTTGTAGTGTCCTTGTTTTCTGTCCAGCGCTTGCGCTCTCCTGTACGTACGTTATTTTTCATGATGGTTATTTGGGGCAATGTAATTGTTACCATTTTTATATAGGTACTCCGAATGGTGTTTCCTTTGAAATACCTGCCTAATTTGGTCTTTATTTCGCGGATCATTTTTGCTTTGTAAGGAGAAGACATGGCTTAGTGGAGAGGCAATTCCTGGGGCATGTAATTATTATCTGGTGGATATACCATATGGTGAGAGGACATCTACATGGGTACTCATTTTATCTGGATTTGTTTATTACACCTCGTGGAAGAGGCCATACATCAGGAGACCATCTATGTCAGCTGACCCCAGGGGATATTGTCATTCAGGCCTGTAGTGTTAGTCCCCAGCCTGAATACCCATCGTTGCTCCTTCTCGAAGAGTCCCTGTTCTGATGGGAGTTGTTCGACCACTGTCCACCTGATGTCAATCACACAGTGTCCATTCTCAACAAAATGTGTGGCCACTCTCAACGAAATGTGTGGGGATTTGTGCACCCCGTCCTGAAGAAGGTGCTTCTTGCACCGAAACATGTTGATGCACACCACAAGGAGGTAACGCACATTACCAGCGTAACAACCTCCCACCCGCATTTTAACAGTACCAGCCCGGGGGCTTATTAAATATTTTTTAGTCACCCCACGAGCCAGGTCCTTTTTCAACTTTCACTAATTACCAAACCCCACAATACACTCACATATATATATATTAAAAGAAAACCTCACCAACACCGCACATAGTCTATCAAGTGCTCCCGCGTATCCGTAGGTCGCAGCACGCCGTACCCCGTAGAGGGGTACGATGACCCCGATGATGAAGCATGACACCAAGGGGCCTGTTGGTGTGTGAGGGGACCTAAAAACAAGAAAGGTATGCCCCACTGCGGAGGATACACCCAAAGTCTAAGAGATTGGATTCTATTTGTTTATGTGTATAAGTACATTCACTACATGCAGTAACCACATATATACTACATAGTACTGTGCTATACCTGTACTTTACCCTTCCCAGGTACACATACATCTAGTGCAAAGTCACTACTCTTGACCTGTTCACTACTACTGATCACTACATGGCATGCTGTTAACACAGCACTTGTGTTGCTTAACTCCTGGTGAAGACAGTAGCCTTCCACCACTATGAGGGTAGCTCTTTTTTGGGCACCCCTCTCAGTCTAAGACTGCAACCCGTGAGACATTCTATTTAATGGAGCCCGCGTATAATCAGTGTTTGCGTATCATTCAATCAATCAATCAGTGAGGGTCTCAAGGTGCTGTGTCTGGGTGCGGAGGTTAAGTCCGTAGGTTGAGCCCCTTCTCGACATCTGGAATTGTTCTCTGGGTTCAGGCCAGTTTCCCTCCATTTGGAAGGAGGCCATGCTGGTCCCGATCTTAAAAAAGGCGCATTCAGATCCTAGCCTCTTCTCAAACTACCGGCCCATTTCCCTTCTTCCCCAGTCAGCTAAGATCTTGGAGAAAGCAGTCCAACTGCAATTGGCTGAATTTCTGGAGACTAATCTGCTTCTCCATGACTCTCAGTCGGGATTCAGAGCAGGCTTCAGTACGGAGACAGCTCTCCTTGAAGTCTCCGAAACTGTCAGAGAGTGTGTGGATAGGGGCGAGGAGGCCATGTTGGTCCTCCTCGACCTATCCGCCGCCTTCGATACGGTTTCCCACACAATCTTATTGGATCGCCTGTGCCAGTTGGGCATAGGAGGTACCGTGTTGACCTGGATTAGTTCCTTCTTGAAGGATCGTTCTCAGAGGGTCTTTCTGAAGCCTTTTACTTCGACTGAGAAACCTCTTCTTTGTGGTGTCCCCCAGGGCTCGGCCCTGAGCCCTTTATTATTTAATGTATATCTTGCCCCTCTGGCCAAGGTGGTGGAATCTTGGGGAGTCAGAGTGATCTCCTATGCTGATGATACCCAGCTGGTGTTTTCTTTTAGGGATCACTCTGACACCTCTTTTGCCAACTTTCGTCAGTGTTTAAATAACATCTGCAATTGGATGACCACCAACCACCTCAGGCTTAATACTGATAAAACGGAGGTTATGTTTTTTAATCAGAAAACTCCTATTCCTTCCAGCCTGTGGTGGCCAGTGGTCCTTGATCCCCCCCGATACCAGCTGTCACAGTTCGCAATCTGGGCTTCCTGTTTGATAATACCCTTTCTTGTGCTCCTCACATCACTAAGACTACATCTGCCTGTTTTGCGAAATTGGGTATGATTAAAAAGATTCTGCCTTACCTCCCATTGAATGCTCGTAGAACGGTGGTTCAGTCACTGATCACGTCTCACTTGGACTATGCGAACAGTCTCTACGCAGGTGCCCCTCTGTACCAGACTGAACGTCTGCAAATTGTGCAGAATGCCGCTGCCAGATTGATTGGCAACATTCCGTTTCGACAATCTGTAGCACTCTATCGTAAACAACTGCATTGGCTCCCTATTACTAAACGGATCCACTTTAAGATACTGATTCTTGCTTTTCGAGCCTTGAACAATCTTGGCCCAGGCTATCTGAAAAAACGTCTTATTCTATCACACTCTGTGAGATCCTTACGTTCCAATAGTTTACGTCTCTTGGTTGTCCCACGCTTCCGCCTTTCTAGAGTAGGCGGTAGAGCTTTTGGAGTAGCAGCAGCTAGACTGTGGAATAACCTCCCCTTGGAGCTAAGATTTGTCCCCACTGAATCCATCTTTCGCCGCAAACTAAAGACTTGGTTGTTCTCTTCTTGATTCTCTCCTCCTTCTTTGAGCTCATTAGTTGTTAGCGCCGGGACACCCCCTCGGGGGTAGCCGTGCGCTCTATAAAATTCAAAAAAAAAAAAAAAAAAATAAGTCGAAGAACCAGGTCTTCCCGAATTGGGTCAGCAATGGCGATTGTCTGAGGTGGAGGGGCCAAATGTTGCAGGTCTTGGAGGAGAAGTAGGAGAAGGATCTTCCTCCAGTTCTGGTCTTGTTGATTTTTGTACTATTGTGCATTGTACTTTCCATTTTAGCCTTGGGTAGGTGTGGGTTGGAGTTGTCCAACCAGTGCATAAATCCCTCTTTGTACAGGGGTCAGAATTCCACACCTAGTAATTACTGAGTCCAATAAAGTCTGCACTCTTCCTCAAATTTCAGCAGGCCTAACCTGCCGGAATTTAGGATGGGAAAAGTTTAAAGCATTTACTGGGACATAGGAATATTACATAGGAATTTTGGTGTGGTAAACACCAACATCTGGATGTTTTTCAGCAAAAACTTAGAAAAGGCGCTATAACTTCAGAACTGCAGGTGTTGGATTTTATCAGGTGCGATAAATAACACCTACCCCGCCACTCATAATCAAGTCATGGTAATTCTTCTTGATCTTTCCGAAAACTACAGAACGAAAAGTCCTTATATCTCACAGTGTTGACATATTAACTTTCTGTGGTGATGTGTGCCTAGAACACTGCTATGTCATGAAACCGGAATCCTTCGGTGATTCCAGGACATGCAGTTACCTCTGGGCCCCTGTTAGGATTAACTTGCCTTCTCTCCTCTCTGCTTGAATAAACCTTTACAAACTACTGAGAGTATCTGTAGCATTCTTCAGTAATTTGGCGACGAGGATGGGATCACATTGTTTTATATTTTAAATGGAAACAGGATAGGCACCATAAAGATGAAACGTCATCAGCACAGTGAACAAGTTGACATTGACTTACCATCCACGCATGATGGAGCTGCTCGCGTTGTACCCGCTACTTGTCCAGGAAAACAGGAGCATTTTACTGTTTGTGATCTTTCTTCTATTTTATTTTTGTTGCAGCATCTGTGGGCAGCGATGACCTCGCATGTGCCTGGCTCTACATGAACTGAAATGGCATATAAACAAGCATGTGTAAGGCATCTCATGGGTGATGGATTTATGTTGAATTTTTTTATTTACTCAGTAAATCAATGACAGACATAACCATTGTTCACTAAAGGAAAGGAGATTCCAATATTTTGACTTTAATTTGAATTTTATATTTAGGTATCACACGGAGCAGACATAAAATCACAAAGTTTTACATATGTAAGAGGTCCTGCTTGGAGACTGAATGCAGCATTGAACAAAGACAACTGTTTGAACAACGTTAAGCTATAAAAATGGAAACTGAAACATTATCACTCTTTGACCCACTAATAGTTTGTGTCAACTTCACGAAGATGCAAAAATCAACAACTCTTATCTACACTACACTATGACAAAAGTAATTGAATACATAAAAGAAAAAAATGTTTAATTATCGCAAGCATTGTAAAGAGAAATTACATTAGAAAGTAGAGAAAACAGTGACCAGTAGATGGAATTAGCTTAATAATTTAAATTTAAAAAGTACTTTAAAAGCCACAAAGCGAGCCACATTGTGGTAAAAATTGAATACCGATTTATTAAGCAATTCAAATGACAAATAGTCTTTTAAAAATGTGTCTGCTAGAGAACAGCAGCATTCTGTGTGTTCTTACATGGGCTAGTGGGATGAGGACAAGCCTTCAAAAATGATTGCCGGGTCACCTTGGTAGATGTTTGTGTAGTCTCTTTGGTGATGCTGCAGGCTATATACTCAGACTTCAGTCTATTTATGGGTAATGCACATCGGCCATTTCTTAACAAGGGAACTGCACACTGGCCTCTGTGGTTCCATTACGTTCAGAACAAAGGGTCTTGGGGAGTGAAGACTGAACAGCATCCAGGTTTTAGGAATGTACCTAAATGTAAACTTTCAGACAACAGATTGTGTGTGGCATCTGACAAACTAAAAATGGTGCAAATATAATAAAAATTTAGTAAATACCGTAGGTTCTGCTAATTACCCCATCCAAAAAATAGTTTTCCACACAACTTGTGCCGTACGTCGGCATTGACTACAAATGGCACAGATTTCGGTGCCCTTATTGGGGTTGCTGGACCCTTCTTCCTCCAAATTTGGAAGCTTCTGGAGTGGATACTTATTGAATTCTCACTTCATCTTTTGCTTATATACATGGTTATATCTATCCAATTGGTCTTTTATCTAGGACATGACTAATATGATGTGCCAAGACAGTGCACTGCTGTGTTTTTGGATAGACGTATTAGCAGCACCAACAGTACTTTTTTGATTCTTGTCCTGAAGAAGTCCAGTGGTCTGGACGAAACACGTTTGCTGTTATCTCCTGATCATACCTTTCATATATGAATCTTGTTAGAATAAAAAGAAGACTTACACGCATTTTTGAAAATCGTATTGGACTGTTTGGTCATTTCCATGTAAAAGATACAATTATATGGTGCACCTTTTATTATATTTGAATCTGTATAGTCTTGTTGTTGGACTGCACCTTGGCAGCAGGTGCTATAATTGAGTACACAACTCAGGCACAAGGTGTTTCCCTGACATATTCGGGATAACAGATTAGAAGGGGTTTCTACAGGAGTCCTGCTATTGAGGGTATGTTTCAAACTAAAAATGTTTATTCAAGCCCTCCCAACATGGCTGCTACTTCATGTTGAAGACAGATAGCAACCCAGAAGCACATGTCCAGGAAAGTTACCAATAATGGCTGTGCTAACATTGATGCCAAAACACTTTCTAGTGAGTAATTGAAAAACGTGAACTACATCTACTATATTGTCTTATGAGAATGTGTGCTCATGAGATGGCAGCTAGGGCCAGTTGAGTGGAGCATAGGTCTCTGGTGGGGGCATGGAATGAGAGGCAGTGGTTGATGTATGCAGATCCTGTGTCGTGTAGGGCGAGGTTTCTGTACACTTTGTTAGCCCTTTGCTATGGATTGAAACCATTGAAAAAGTAACTTTAAAACATAGATTTCATTATCGAGAAAATTTCTCTCAAACAGAGGTAGGTAATAGTTACCATCAAAAGGGGATTTCTCAATTTCACACTGTTGAAACGGGGCTCTATGAGTAGGCTAGAGCAGCTCAAGTCAAAGCTGATTGAGGCTTTGTAATTTGAAGATGGAAACACGGCAATCAAATACAATAATATTATCTTTCATGATTAATCCTTTATATGCAGAACTCTCTTACATGCAGATATCACAGGTATCACAGGCATTATCCTAAGTCCGTTACAGCTATTTGACAGAAAGGGGTGAGGTCTTGTTTATCTGGAACTTGGCTAAGGTGCTGTCGAAAGATGTCAAGTTTCATCCCTTATGGTGTAGATACATATTAGCATTAAACAAAAGAGCGAACATAAGAGGCACTGTAATTTTCACAAACAGTCCTTTGTCTATTGTGTCACCCAAAACGACCCTTACTCTAAGTCTTTCAATAAAATTGTTTGCTTTAAAAAACATATCGTAAGCTCATGTCAACATATGTTTTAAATCCAGAATTCATTGCTTCATCATGGCAAAAAGTAATTGTCACAAAGTAACCAATTTTTCAAGCATTAAAAGTTTCTACAAAGTCAAAAAAAGTAACTCTAAAATTTAGTTTAGAGATCATAAGTCAACTTAATAAGTTCAAGCAGTACTAGATCCAGAGAGCATAAGAACAATGATTTGTTACACATAATTCATCCCATTTTACATTACAACATTATATCAAAATCTTGGTTGAACATCTAAATTGAAAAACATCACATTTTTAATTTGTACTATTCCTGATACTAATCATGATTTATGAGACTTGTGAAATACTGGAGTTGCTTTACCAAATGTATTGAAGTTGTAAAACATCTTAAAAAGTGCAGATTGATAAAATGTTGCCAAAGTGGTAGTACAAGTTTGACAACAGTGATTCACAGAATATGGCAAATCTTTGATGGAAATGGGAGTAAACATAACTAGACTAATTATAAATTGTTAACCCATTCTATTTTGAGCAAATCTTGATACTAATGTGCTAAAAAAATGTTTGATTCTCCTTCCAAATCCATTGCAGATAATGAGAGAAGGGAATTTGATAAATTCAATACCAGCACGCTCACTATTCTGTTAAAGGCATAAGGCTGCAGATTAAAAACTCAGATCAGTATGGTAAATAGGGGCCCATTAGATATAACTTCAATAAAATACAAAACACCTTGATTTACATCACTGAAACAACTTAACAATAGTAAAAACGCGAACTTAAAAGTGATCAAATTCATAGTTTCAATGAATAAGAAGCTTACCAATAATTGTATGAAATCCCTCCAAGATTCAATAGAAAATGTTAAGAAAAGTGGCAAGCCTCAACTAACTGTTGCCATTTTAGAAAAATCATGGGTATATGGCATTTTACACTAAACTATTTTGTATCTTTCGCGCAACTATGCAAAGTGATCATATATTTACATCAATGTGTGCAAGTGAAAACAATACAGTTCAGTGTTATTGATGATACAATTAATATACTTGAACCAGGAATGCTGAATGGATCTACAAAAAACTTGGCATGAAAGTAGATCCTCATGCAGAAGGTTATCCTTTTTGGCTTGCTGTAACAAAACTAGCAGTTTTTGAGACATACGTGTTTTAGAAAGTTCCTGAATTGATTAACTCTTTTGTATATCGCTGCTGTGTTTAACTTGCAAGTCACATTGCAAATCTTGCCAATCACATTTTGATTTTTTTTACACAAAGTGATTAGCTGAATTATGTTAGAATTTTTTGCAACATCCTGCAACTTGCAATTTTGCTCCATAGTTTTAAATCAACTCTAGGATTTCAAGCTTAATTTTCTTGTATATATGTATCACTTAGAAAGATCAGCTTGATTAATAGTCAGTGCTATTTTGAAATGACATAATTGTCCAAAAATATAATAAGTTCATTTACAAAATTAATAATTGAAATAATATAAATAATCAGATTGTATTCCAATGATATTAAAGTAATCTGACATTTGTGTAATTGTCACAAAAAATAACTCAAAAATCCTTTTCTGAATCTATATCCAAAAGAGACTTGAACCCTTAAAGTTTTAGGCCCAACACACAATTATCTCTCTTTCACACTAATTGTTTTTATGACTGTTGAAGGAAATTATCATCTTCTGTGTGGTTTATTCCGCAGATATTTGCCCTAGCTATCTAATGGCATAGCCCTAGCTGGCATAATTAACTTGCCTCCCTAGTACAATAGCACAAATGGTACCCGGGGCCTGTAATTTAAGCATCTCTTGTCGACCGCAGCACCTATTGTGCCATGCACTACTGTGGAAGTAAAAACATGTCTTTAGGTCTTGTGCCTGACTGCAGCAGTGAAAAAACTGCAATTGTACCTATTAGAATAAACCCTTTAGACTGGCGAAAACCTTTCTTCTAATTATCAATGTCACTTCTATGTGGGCTTTTTAGCCATAAGGCAGGATGCATGGTATTTAAAAGTAGAACATTTGGAAATGTTATGTTAATATTTCCTTATGGTAACTAGCACCCAACAATTTTCCTCCACAGTAGCAGGCCTAGCTGTCCTATGTAGAAAACCTGAGTACAGATTAAAATCATAATACCATATCTCAGAAATTGTGATTAACAGGCAAAGAATTAAGCAACTATTTTGAATAATTATTACAAATCTAATTCAATTATAAATGTTGATTTTCAATAAATTTGAGGAGAAGTAATTTTTAGACAATTAGCTTTTCTCTGCCTGAAGTTTCTGAAGACTATATTGCATTGGCTGTCTAGGTTCTCCCAGTCAGTAATGAGCCTGGAATAGGTTTGAAATGTCTTTTGAAATTCTACTCAAATACAATGGATGCGCAAGTGGATCTGCTTAACACCATGACTGAATCTGTTTTTTTAAATGATCAGAGTTTGGCTGACTTAAACAAACTAATACGCCAAAGAAGGAGGCAGGTGAGCTCATCAAAGATAAGGTCAACCTGACTAAAGATTCCCTACTCAAATCTCCACTATGCCCCCAAGTTCAATCAGAAAAATACAATGACAAAAAAAAGAAGAAAAAGCAACACAAGTCTAGTAATCTGGCGCTGTGGTAATGCATATTAAACCGCTGAATACACAACATTGCCTGATGACCCACTCCCGCACCACATCTTCAACTAAGTCAGCAGCTCCATCGCACCCCACCTGCGCAGCGTCATCAATCTGTCCTTCGAGACCGCGACCTTCCCAGAGAACTGGAAACACCCTGAGATCAATTCCCTACTCAAAACATCCAAGGTGAACCCGAGAGACCTCAAGAACTTCCAGCCCATCTCCCTGCTTCTGTTCCCAGCCAAGGTCATCGAGGAGATCGTCAACAGACAGCTAACCCAATACCTCGAAGAAAACAGCATCCTGGACCCATCCCAGTCAGGGTTCCCAACAACCACAGCACCGAGACTGCCCTCATCGCCGCCACCCACGACCCTGCTGGACAACGGTGAGACCGTGGCCCTCATCCTCCTGGACCTCTTCTCCGTCTTTGACACTGTCTGCCAGCACACACTACGCACACGCCTCCACAAAACAGGGATCCGAGACAGAGCCCTGGAATGGACAACCTCCTTTCTCTCCGGCAGAACCCAGAGCGTCTGCCTCTCCCATTCCGATCTAAATTCTCCAAGATCATCTGCAGCATACCCCAGGGATCATCCCTCAGCCCGACACTGTTTAACCTCTACATGGCCCTGCTCGCACAAGTCGACCGACAGGACAACCTCAACATAATGTCCTACGCCGACGACACTAAACTGATCCTCTCCCTCACCAAGGACCCACTCACCACCAAATCATACTTCTACGAAGGAATGAAGACTGTCGCCGACTGGATGAATTTCAGCCAACTGCAGCTAAACATGGACAAGACGGAGGTCCTCATCCTCGGCTCCAACCCTTCAGCCTGGGACGAACTCCTGGTGGCCTACAGCACTGGGAGCAGCCCAGGACCCACCGACCACGCACGCAACCTGGGAGTCATCCTCGACTCAACACTCTTCATGACCAAGCAAGTCAACGCAGTCTCCTCCTCCTGCTTCAACACCCTCCGCACGCTCCGCAAGATCTACAGGTGAATCCTGACAGATACAAGAAGAACAGTCACCCAGGCCCTCGTCAGTAGCATACTCGACTATGGAAACGCACTCTAGGCGGGAACCACGGCCAAGCTCATCAAATGACTGCAACGCATTCAAAACGCCTTTGTACAACTGATGCTCAACATACCACACCACAGCCACATCACTCCACCCTGAGAAACCTGCACTGGCTCCCCATCAACAAGAGGATTTCCTTCAAGTTCCTCATTCACGCACACAAGGCACTCCACAAGACCGGTCAGTCTACCTCAACAGACGACTCTTCTACTACATCCCCAACCACCAGCTCCGTTCTGTCGACCTCGCCACCGTCCCTCACATCTGAAGAACAACCACCAGAGGCAGATCCTTCTCCCACCTCGCCGCCAACACCTGGAACACCCTCCCACTGAGCCTACGACAGACCCAAGACCTGCTGACCTTCAGGAGGCTACTCAATACCTGGCTGTTCGACCAGTAGTGCCCCCCTTTTTCCCCCAGCACCTTGAGACCCTCACAGGTAAGTAGTGTACTCTACAAATTCTTGATTGAATGATTGATTGATGAAGATCTTACGCTAGTGCAAAGCCAAGACAGTAAGGACCCATCAAAGAAAGGGAAGCTCTACCCTTTATTTAACAAGAAGGCAGGAAAACAGCTGTCCTTAATAGTATCATTTATGAGGGTTGTGAAGCTCGAACTCTAGCTCAATCTCCTGCTTCCACAGACACTAGACCATTCATGCTACCAATCCCAAATGATATTAACCAAATGGAGTAGGTTTGACTCAAGCCAAAACTTATGATTAACAACAGTGGAAGCCTAAAAGTTTCAACAATCAACACAGATCAGGCTCCATCCCTACCTATCCTCCCACAAAGAGCTATCAATGGCACGTTCCATAATAATCCGTTGACTCAGTAGGAGACACTACCAGAAGTTGGCCTCCAGACCTTGTTGGACAAATCTCTGCAGATATGCGGAACAAGCGCTAAGGACCTTGTTAACCCCAATCTAGACTATAACGCCCAATCATTTTGGATTCTGACAGACAGCAATCAAATGATTTTCACCTCAGAATATCACTCATGGGGGAAATATGATACCTTAAACCACAGTTATATGTTAAAGCTACACAGGCAGTACCACCCCTACTGAAGACGTCAATAGCAGACATTCAATCCATTGAATTCCTGGCACCAGTGGAAGGCAAGACACATCAGTCCACCCTTGTGATTTGGGCCTCCAACCTGCTGGCCAGGAAAGTCTTCCAAGAAAAAGAGTGCTTTCCCAGCTGGGGAATCAAGATCGACAAACATCGCTCATAAGCTTACCCAGCCCTGCTTGCCTATCAAAAGATTCCACTCCAACGCGAGTCTTAAAAGACAACAAGCAAGCATACTGGATCCTTAGAAACCCCGTAGACAATATGACTTCACTTTCTCCCTTGAAACATAAAAGTATTCCACAACAGACTCGTCTAACTCCACAACCATAGTCTGGGCTGGCTATCAGCAGCCCTGCATGTTGTTAAGACAATTCTGACAGGTCAACAATTAAACTCCTCTGACAGTTCAACCACCCAAGTCAACGAAATTCATGAAACTATGTTCATGATATATAAACGGCAGGGAACATCCTTTACAACGCAACTTTTACCACGCAGTGCTATTACAACGCAGGTTTTACAACGAAAACCATTACAACGCATTGCACTGGGGGGCGCTCTAGGATAGGGAATAGATTTAATTTACTATCCAACACCTTCCCTAGTGTCCACGGGGACTGGAGTTGGAATAGTTAATTAAACTATTCAATATCCAGCACCCCAAAGCGCTATGCATTGTAATGGTATGCGTAGTAAAACCTGCGTTGTAACAGCATGCGTGGTAAAAGCATGCGTTGTAACGTCATACAACCATAAACGGCTCATACACTAAAAATCACAACAAGAGTCTGATAAATCTTTTGAGGGAATACCAAATTATAAATACTACAAGTAACATGAGCTATACGGCCAGTTTCAATCAATGGATTTGCAGGCTACTTCAGCACAACGCAAAAAATAAGGAGGCTTGGCCACCCAAAGACAGGCCTGGCAACATTTGTTGCAGCAGCACTTAAGATAGACATTGAAACTGGTGGAATCTGGTGACAACCACATCTTAAAAGTCATGTTGAAGAAGGGGCTTGAAAAAGTGAGAGATCCCTCTTGCTAATTACCAAACAGTCTGTCTGAACCATAAGCAACAGACCAACAGACGCAAGGGCGGTGGCACTGGTAAAAGCTGGTGAATCCCTTTGGCTAAGAGTATGAAATTGCAGATTCTAACAAGATGCACCACCAGTGTGGTCCCACTATTCAGCTGGCTTGCACCCTACAATTGATTTTACAGTGGTAACTCTTCCCCTTGTATGTATAATCACATTATATTAGATTAAAAATATATATGAAAACGACCAAGGACAACATTATATAGAGATCGATGCTCAATGCTTCTTCCATCAGCAGGAAAACACTTCTCAGGCATTACTTCAATAAGGATCACCTCACACCAATTTCGAAATGGGCACTCATTACAAACAATGCAATACATATTTACTCGTTAAACACCCGGCCAAGCACACACCAAGTCACAAAGAGCTCACAAGACCAAAAAAGGATGAAAATATCTGCCGCATTTTGAGGAGGAACCTTCACAGAATCCTGAGAATGGCTAGAAGACGACATTGACACCTTATGATTCAAGCTAATCTGAAGCTCATAAATAACATTTACCAAAAAACTGTTTGGGAGGAAAACATTTCTACAAAAAAAAAACTTTGGGGCAACAGTATTGTACTTCAAATGAAAAACTCGAGAGAATTCTGGAGGAAGGTTAACAATCTGAACAGGGCCTGAATGCTGCTTCAAGCTCATGCTTAACAGAAACAGTTTCTAACTAAACACTTTAATCAATTCCTGAGGACACAACAACCTGCAATCAAGAGAAGGCAAAGTCAAACCATCATTCCTCATGAATCCATATGATGGCCCATTCAGATTTTTTGAGGCTCAGACATGCAAATCTATTCAGAAATGCAGACAAGATGGAGCACCGGGACTTCGTGGAATACCACTGGAATTGTATAAAACGTACCTTACCTTCTGGGTGGCTCGCCTGAAAGAAGTTTTCAGCAGCACTCTGCAATTAAAAATGATCCTGAACTCATGGACAGGCTCGATAATAACCCCAATCTCTAAAGGGGATGGTTGTCAACGGCTGCAAAATGACTGCCTCATTACCTTATTAGACACCAAGGCAAAGCATTTTGCAGGCCTTCTACTAATGGAACTATTGCTTTGAGAAGAAGAAAGACATATTATTCCTCCCAACCAATCTGGGTTCAAACAAGAGGTCAGCATGGCAACACTTTGTAATAACGGAAAAATTAAACTTAAACAAGCAAGCGACCTATCTCTGTTTCAGGGACTTCAAGCCACATTCGACTGTGTTCAACTAAACCTCTTCAAGCAAAATTTGGTACTCTGGGGCAACGCTGCTCAGCTTGTAAAGCAATATAGCTGCTATGCATGGGCACTTGAACAAGAGTAAGAATTGGAGGCTCTTATTTGTCCAGAAAAATAGAAATCTCCCAGGGTCTAAAGCAAGGATGCGTAATGGCGCCTTACCTATTCAAACTCTTTTTGGTCGACCTCACCCCAGCCCTTGATGAGGTAAATGCTCACGCCCCGAAACTAGGAGACATGCACATTTCTTATTTTTGTATGCAGATGATGTGATCCTCCTCAGGCAAACATAAATTGGTTTACAAAGTTTTATTGACAGACTATCTTATTAATCAATAACCAATGGCATGTCAATAAATCGGAAGAAATCCAAGGTCATGAAAGTGAGCAATAGTATAACAAAAAAGGCGCAAATCATGCTACAAGGTCAGTGCTTAATCTGTAAAGGGAATAATGCGGGTGCTCAAAGCTCTGCTCTGAAACACGCAGCTGGTTCAATTAAATGTGTGAGCATGGAAATCCAAGGCTGTGTATTCCTGTGTATTCCTGAATCCACCTCATTCATTTTTATTTCGCTAACAGATATCTCATTCGTCGGTATCTCACTTCTACAGGTTCCTGCTTTCTCCTCTTGAGACTGTATTTATGTCTTTCTCGTCCTCCGTCTTTCTGCGTTTTTAATTTTTTCCGCTCATGTTCTCTGTAAACTTCTAGTGCAGATAAATAATGCCGACCCCAAAAAATAAGCGCCGTTGCCCCACACCGGAAACGACCAGCCCAAATTAAGCAGTGTACAAGATCCAAAACTGGAGTCAGCAAAATCTCACAGATACCTTGGAGGTCCAGAAGAAGGGTAACGTCTTAATTCTTTTTTTTAACACTCTACAGAGATAACTAGACAGCCCAAGTTTCCTGCCACTTCTAAAGGTAATCGCAGCAAAGTTATCATGTGGCCTCACCAATGGAAGTTACACGATACGAGGTAAAGACGCAGTGCTTTTAGATTTGATCAACATGAAAATATTCAGAACACTTTTTCGTCTATCTTCCAACAACTCGCAGGTCAAAATAAGGCTCGCGTTTGGGTTAATAAACCAATTAAACACAAGAAAAGGTGCATACATCAAAGTGTGGAAAAGAATAAAGTCCTTGTTGGCCCAACAACTGCGTAAAGCCGTCTGATACAAAGTGCAAACCAGCAAAATTGTGCCTTCTTGTCGATATGTAGATTCGGCCATTGACGACCTGTGTCTTTGATCACTATTGAACAAGTCCCTGCCTTTAGAAGCATTTAAAAAAACGATAAATGGGGTGATGAAAAAAATTTCTGCATTAAAGAGACACCATCAACCAGATCTCATGCCGGGATGACCCTAAAAGACTATAAGATTCTTCAACAACAGCCTTACCTGGAGGCCGGCTGGTCCAGGCATCTAAAAGAACATTTTATTAGATACCGTTTTGGACATCTTTCAGAATATGTTCACACTGTGCCCTGACTTCGGGAAACTAAAATGTTTTGCTGCAGGCTATTTAAAACCTGAGAGGAAAACATTGTTCACATTATGCCCTGGTCTTGTGAACAAAAGGAGGGCACTGTTAAGAGCACCTTTCAACCGACATGGTAATCATAAGTGCAGGTAGGCCGTGATTGCATGCTTTATGACAACGGACATCACTTTGAACTGTCACTTTCCTTCATTTGTTTTATTTTCACTGCAAAAAAATTGGAACACTATGAGGTCAAGTCAATTTAAGATTACAGACAATTTACTGAATTGCGTTTTAATGTAAGTTACAGATAATTGCTAGAATTGTAATCTTTCAAATTTTACTATTTATGTTTTGGAATGTTTTATGGAATCTTGCTGTAGCCATTTTACAATGGGTTAATGTAGGCTAGGTTCTTTAACACTTATGCATAATAAATGTATCTTATCTTATTCTCCAGGAGCAAACAATAGGATGAGCTGAATAGATAGAGGCGTCTCTCTGAATATACATGGTGGTGACTGTGGACATCCTTTTTAACACTAAAGTCTCAAATCCTGCTTGAGTGTTAAAAACTCTATGACAGGTCTCATGTGATCACATATAACACTTGGGGCCACTTGAAAGGGGAGAGAACAAGATGCCAAGACAGTTTTTGTGGATCCACTGCCTCGGTCTGAAGTGCACTGCTTTTGTTCTACCAGAAGTCTGTCTCTGTGTTTACATATAACCATTTGGGCACTTGAAAGGTGAGAAAACAGAAATTCTTGTAGATTCACTGTCTGGTTGCTGAAGGACTCTGCTTTTGTCCTATGAGGATTTTGTCTGCGGGTTTGTTGTAGGTACAGTACCTGCTCCAAACAAGATGTTAGTGTTCATTTTGAGCGGGCACTAGGATTACATAGAACACACCTCACACACACATATCCTGCCCTAAGAGCCCTGGGTTTAGCGTGGCTGGAGGCGTTCTCTATCAAACAAATGCCCCAAAGTGGGAAGCATTGACCAGGGACTTTTGTCCTACGGGTTAGATTATGCCCATGAGTCATTCCCACCCACTAGCTAGTGCCAGGCAGAAATGTTGCACCTCCATTTACCCATTAGAAAATAATCCTGGACCTGGGGAAAACCAGAAGTGGACCCAATTTTCTGTCTGAGACCTTAGAGGACCCCTAAAGGACTGGACTTACACTCTCTTGTACACAGGACAATGAAGTGTACTCCAATGGTAATAGGGATGACCTCCTGTTCAAGATACTGGGATGCAACAAGATACAAGAGGCCTTTACTTGCAAGTACCCAGCTGACCAGTGGCAACTGGACCAGGACATGGACATGATGTTTGTCTCTGCCTGACACTCTTTTAGTCTTTAGTGTCTCCCCTGAAGTCAGGGGGGGCTTCAGAAGTGTGCTCCTTTTGGGGATTTGGGAAACTTTAAAGACTAAGGGCCTAATTTAGATCTGGCAGATGGGATAATCCATCACAAATGTGATGAATATCCAATCCGTCTTATCACAACTGCATTATATACTATGGCACTTGTAATACAGTGGATGGGATAACTGTCACGTTTGTGACGGAGTATCCCACCTGCCAAGATCTAAATCAGGCCCTAAGTCAGAAGATAAAATCTTTGACCAAGATTAACCTGTTTGGTTTATCCGACCAGCACTCCATTTCAGTCAGAAGAAATTGTGCCTTTGTCCAGGCCTCCATCGACCATCGACTACCATTGGTGCTTTTTGGCACTATTTCTAATTAACACTTTAAATTTCCAATTCACCTTGTTGGATTTTTATCATTTTGGTGTTATTTTGTTTATTAAATTTTACTCTATTGCTTTGCATTTTGACTTTATTCCTATTTTGGTACTGCATAAATACTTTTCGCATTGCTCAAAGTTAAGCCTGTCTGCTCTGTGCCATAGCTACGTGGGGGTTGAGCTCAGGTTAATTTAGTGACTTTGGTGGTTCATCTTGACAAGGATTGTTTTTATTACTTAACACGAGTGGTTACCCCCTTAACAAATAACCCAATCTCTTACGATAGCCCACCAGTATTCAATACTGTAATAATTAATACTGAAGCTTATAAAGCGCATGGTTACACTTACCAATGTGTCCCCGCGCTGAACAAACCGCTGAGGAACCCGTCCTGGCCTGTTCCTGTGAGGCGCCCAACTCCAGGGCACTCCCCTGGTGAAGCCAGGCATCCTTAGCAATTAGGGCCGGTGTGGAGACTAAGCAAGCTATTGCCCAGAGTTGCAGGGTGGGACCCCATGATTAGAGTAGGCACCGTGCTGAGAATTATCGGGTCCACGGACATTTGAGCTCAAGACCCTGCCGCGACGGGAATTGAACCCTGGTCCCGGGCCAGACCTCTGCATCAGGGTCTGCCGCTCTAATCAGTGAGCCACACTCCTCCACTGTGAGGCCAAGCAAGGGTTTGAGTCAGCTAAACTTTGGAAAACTTTACTGTCCACATCAGAAATACTCAAGCTCTGAAGCCTTGTTCCTATAGAAACCTGCATAACCCCTGTGCCATGCTGTCAGTCCCTCTAGACCACCAAATGGTAAATAATGGGATACACCTTCCAACTTCTTACATGCACTTGTTGCTTTCTGTCCCCCAAACAGAGGGTACCCCCAATGTCATGCATACTCTGCGTATGTAGTGCCTCCTCTCTTATGCTTCATGTATGCACAAGCAGCCTCCCACAGCTCCTCAAATCCTGATTAGAAACCCTTGAATTTAGCCACACATACCACTTGCTGTGCCACTATCTGGGCACAAGATAATCCTCATGGACTTCACATACAGAGCCTTACTTCCAAACTAAAATTGATGCACAACCTGACATGACACAGCTCCCCCATTGAATGGTACTGCTTCTTATGCTGTTCCTAGGCCTGGGCGGAATTTCAATTGCACTGGAGTAATCGGAGTAAATGCAGTATTTCCGCATAATTTTTTGATGCAAAATTAACGGAAATTATGCAATTATTCCTGCTAGCGTAATTTAAAGGAAATGTACTACTACGTAAGCACATTTAGCAAGCATGAGCGGCCACCTGTGCCCGGTAATCATGTTCTACTGCATTTAGCGCAATTTTTAAGAGCTCAAATGCATCCTTGTGTCAATTTTGGACACTAGGGGGCATTTTTATACTAAGGTATAGCGATAAACACAGAAGTACTCTTCTAGCATAATTCAACACGATCTTGCTGTATTCTTATGTAATTTTGTTTGATTACAATACACAGAATTACATCAGTTACGCCCATCCGTACCTGTTCTTCTCTTCACCATTCCTGTTACATGCAATGTCTTCACTATCCAGCTATACCCGCTCTTCAGTACATCTGAAGCACTTGTCCTTTAATCACGTAAACAACACTACCTGCAGGTCGGTCACAAAAACCATTTCACTTTCTCCAAAGGCAAGGAAAGAACAAGTGGACAGCATGGCTACATATATATATATATTTTTGAAACAGCAAAAACCTTCTTTACGAAGACACAGCACTCCTCTAGAAGTTTTAATTTCTGTTAATTGACCTGTGATTTTCTCCCACCTACACGTTTCGAACCCAACGGTTCCTGGTCACGGTAGCAAAAAACTATAAACATATATGTCACTTCCAAAAAATGTGGCAGCAATGAAATACACAACCTTCATAAAGGGATCACTGAGCATCGGCCATGATAATGTTTTCATACTTCGTCATCAAGTTAACTGGCATAGTCTGCTATTCGGGACTTGACAAGCATAAAATGGCAAGCTCAAGCATGTATTTCTTTGTAGAACAAAGAGTCCTGCAGCCACATTTTCTCATTATGAAATGTAACCTAGGTATATATAAAAAACAATTATTCTGCAGATCGTTGTAAATTTTACAACATGTTAGTGCTTTTTAGGTGTCGCCTAGGCAGCGCACGCGCGGTCTTGGGCAAAGATGCTGTATGCACTATAGTGGGGGAAGCTCTGCCCACTTTCAGGCCATACATCTGATTGGTTACAATGAAAAATCCTGCATTTCCATTGGTTGTTGCCGTCTTAGGCCCGCCTCCTGACTGCCATGACGTCATTTTTCTTGTTCCGAGGCTATCAGCCCCTTTACTTGAGAAACAGTTTTGTTTCCCTATCTCTCCCCGTTCTCTCTCGCAGTCAGTAAATCTTTGTACCATAACCACCCCCCCCCCCCCCCCACCCCTTCCTGTTTGTGCTTTTTCTCATGCCGGCACTTGCATTTAAAATGCAATAGGTCTCCGGTAAATCCGAGTCCTATTGCATCCAGATGTCCAGTCTGGCGCCGGGCATGGCGCTCTCCTTCACCCTCATGGCCTCCCTGCCCGGAGGCTTCCGTAGCTCCCAGAAGCACCAGGAGGCGCTGCACAAGTTCAGCTCCCAGAGCCTGCAGGGGGCCCTAGACCGGGCCGAAGCAATGCAGAGTGATGGCAAGGAGGGCAAGACCTACCTGAGCAAGGAAAGCTCCATGCTGGCCTTCAGCTCCGCCGAGGTGGCCCTTGGTAAGTAAGCGAGCACTTCTGAACGTGTGATCCTCAACAACGGCTAACAGGGTCCTGGCTGGGGGGTGCCGGGGTTCTTGGTGTTCGACACTGAGCAGTGTGACTGTCAACATCACAAACGGTTTCCTGAATTCAGAAAGAGTCGCCTGCCCTCTCTGGCGCACAAATAATACCACTGTGCGTGTTCATGTCGGGCATCACATACATGCACCCCTCAACATAACATCCAAGGGGCGTCCCAGACACGTGATCACTTTCAATGACTGCCTGTGTACATCAGATATGTAACTTTCAATGTGTATCCCAGTGCCATATCCGTCTCCTGACTCGGGGTGGGTGGGTCGCATTAGGATTTTTAACGTGTCCCCCAACAACAGGTCCCAAGAGTCTCAAGAATTCTGGGGGCTGCAGGGAGGTGTGTGTGTGTGTGTGTGCGTGTTTGGGGGGGTCTCGGCACACTCTACTCCGCAGCACGACGGAGCACGAGTCTCCAGGTTTCAGAGTATCCGGTACTGTGCATGTTCTTTCAGATATACACAAGTGCTCCTCGGCATCACATGGGATGAGTCTCCTGTATTCAGGGAGTCCCCAGTACTGTATATGTGTATGACAGATTCTGCAGCTCTGCATCATGTAACACGAGTCTCCGAACTTCACGAGTCTCGGGCACTGTGCATGTTCATTACATACACCCGTGTGCACCTCGGCATCACATTGGAAGAGTCACTTCACGGGGAGTCTCGGGCTCTCTCCATGTTCGTTACATACACACGTGTGCGCCTCGGCATCACTTTGGAAGGGTCTCCTGTATTCAGTGAGGTTCCAGTACTGTGCATGTATGTGCCAGATTCTGCAACTCTGAATCATGTAACACGAATCTCCGGCACTGTGCAGGTCCATGACCGGTATACACGTGTGCTCCTCGGCATCACATGGGAAGGGTCTCCTGTATTCAGGGAGTCCCCAGTACTGTGCATATGTATGACAGATTCTGCACCTCTGCTTCATGTAACACGAATCTCCTAACTTCACGAGTCTCGGGTTCGTTGCATGTTCATTGCATACACCCGTGTGCGCCTGGGCATCACACGGGGAGAGTCTACGGTATTCAGGAAGTCCCCAGTACTGTGCATGTGTATGCCATATGCTGCACCTCTGCATCATGTAACATGAATCTCCTAACTTCGCGAGGAGTCTCCAGCACTGTGCATGTCCATGACAGGTATGCACGTGCGCTCCTCGGCATCACATCGGACCGGTCTCGAGTACACAACTGTTTCCTGTAGGGGAGTCTCCGGCACGTGGCATGTGCATGCCAGGTAGAGGCGGGGAGTGTTTTAAATAGGGTGACCAACCGTCCATAAATTTCACGGACCGTCCGTCATTTTAGTATGATGTCCACAAGGCGTCCGTAATTTGGGGATCCCAAATTACGGACGCCTTACAGACATCATACTAAAATCGAAATGGAAATCACAGTAAGGAATGCTGTTTCCCACGCGAGAGACCCCAGGTGAGTTAAAAAGATTTCACTCGGGCCTCTCGCTCTTATCTTTTAAAATGAAGAGGCTGCCTGCAGAGGCCCCTCCCGGGCCTCCCTCCTGCAGACTGTGGAGCGGCCCATTTTCAGTCTGAGACTGTAGCTGATTGTCATTCTATAAGGGCTAATGGGCCCAATTGTAGGGACAGCATGTGGGGTGCCTTCTCCTGCATGGGACTAGGGCAAAGCATTCTGCGTTTGTCTTGGCGCCATGCTGGAGAAAATACAAATAAAATAACTAACAGCATTTTCACTGTACATTTAAAAGATAATTTCAACATACAAATAAAAAAATACTATTTATTAATGTACAAATAAAAAAATACTATTCATTAATGTTTATTGTTACGAGCACAAATCTTGATTGCAGAAAGGGCTTGATGTTGCTTTGCAAAGCTGCGCGCATACTGATAAACTCATTGATTGGCTCAACCTTATATAAACTTATTTTGACTTGTATTTATTTTGGTTGTCTATTTACTTACTTATATATTATTGTGCCACCTCCTCTGATATGTCTGTAAAACTTATGTTTTGTCCCAAATTTTTGTCCCGGATTTTGACCTTCTGTCCTGAATTTTTGTCCTGAATTTTGACCCTTTGTCCTGAATTTTTACACTGAACATCCTGAATTTGCACCCTTCCAGTTGGTAACCCTAGTTTTAAAGAGCCCCTGGGCCCCAGACGGAGCCTGCTCTGCGGAACAAACAGGGGGTAATACCGACTGTCATTTGAATAGAACTCGTGATTACAAACAGACCCATCTAGAACCAGCTGTACCTTTCTTTTCCTTGCTTCCTCCTGACTCCAGACATACAAGGCTGTGTGTGTGTGTCCCAGTCAGTTACCGGGGCGGTACTGAGCATTTAATCAGGAACCAAACACCGCTGACTTTCTACAGGGCAGCACCCGGTGATAGGGAGTCCTTACCAGTCGCGGCTGGTGAGATTTGAAATAGGGGGGGCGTAAAATTGGCGGTGGCTGGACAATAATAACAGACAGCCTCATAATAATAAAATAATAAAATAAATGTAAAAAAAAACTTACCTTGGCTTGGCTTCCCGCTCTGGCTCTCGACTTGAGTCCTGTCCCGAGGGCCGAGACTGCAGACTCCCGCGCGCCATCCTGGATTTTTTTGAATGCCTCGTCGTCACTGAAGGCTGCAGGCAGCCTCCCTCCCCTCCATGGCAGCCGGCGCTGATTGGTTCGGCCGGCTGCCCTAAACACGTCATTCCTCTTGGTCTGCATGCTGCAGAACGGAGAGTGGGAGGAGGCTTGGGGGAGCGGCTTGCCCACTGTTGCTAATACTGTCTGTTTGGACAGCCTCTCAGGTTGTCCAAACAGTCCGTATTCACAACAGTGGGCAAGCCACTCCCCCAAGCCACTCCCCCCTGCCCTGAGGCTCGAGCTCGAGGAAGTTTGCTGACTGATTTCTCGCCGTGCGAGAAGGGCAGGCAGAAACAAATGGTAGTTATAAATAAATAACTACCATTTGTTTCTGCCTTCTTCTCGCACGGCGAGAACACAGGGGGGGCGGCGCCCAAACGCCCCCACGGTAAAACCGCCACTGGTCCTTACTCGGGATGCACACTCCATCTGGAAATGAAGGGTGTGGGAGGTGGGGGCGATGTGTTCTAAATCACACTCTAGAAGAGCTCGGCCTCTCTAGAGTGCTGTCCATGGTGGCAGACGTCCCAGCAGGGTTACATGCCTCCGAGTGGGAGATAACGGGGACAGGGTGTTGTGGGTGACTATCTGGAACACCATGCACTTCTCAAAGTGCAGTGCACCCAGCAGATGGACCCAGCGGGGGTGGTGTGATACGGAGAGCAGTGAGTTCTGGAGCATACTCTGGGACAGCCAACGCCGGGTATGAAATCATATTCCGCAGCGTTGTTGGCAGCGCGGTGTCTCAGTATTTGTGCACGTATTGTATAATCACACACTGTGGCTGACCTGGCTGCGGCCTGATGCTGGACACGACACCCACGGACTGTGTTTTATGATTGATTTGAGGTGCATCTTGCCTAAGCATGGGCGGAAAATCCGTTTCGCTCGCGGATTTTGCGGATTTTCGGTAAATTCGCAATCCGCGAGATTCGCGAATCTCCCGCAAAATCCGCAAATCCGCGAGCAGCGGATTTTGCTCGCACTGCTCGCACTGTTCGCGTGAGTTCGCGGCTTCCCAGTACAACTTCGCGCCCCGCGAATAAGTGCAAAATTGCAGAAATACGATTTTAGCAAAACTGAAACTACTTACCAGGTTCAAAAGTTCAGGCTCATCATTAGTAGCCATTTCCTGTAGTGCTTCCTGAGGGGCCCCTCCAGAGTTCAGTTGCCAGTTGCAACTATTATGTGACCCTGCTCTGAACCTCAGAATAGTTACACATATGCCACAAAGGTCCTGAATTACAGCTAAGGGAGACAAGCAGGAGCCAGGCTGGAGGTTCAAATCCATTAATCAGCCCCTAATTCATTATTGTCAGTTGGGGCAGGGCAGGTGTTGTAACTAATTTTGCAACAATGAAAGCACTTAGCAAGTTCAAAAGATCACTAATCAGGAAGCACTAAGGAAGCAGGTGCCAGCTAAAAAAATATTCTGTGACACATTAATCAGCCCCAAATTAATTCAGGTCACTTGAGGCAGGGAAGGTGTGCTTGCGTTGCCACAATAATGTACACTGACTGGACAACCAGAGGGTGCTGTGATGAAACAGAGGGTGGCATGGGTGGGCCAGAGGGTGGCATGAGTAGTCAGAGAGTGGCAGTGGTGACAGAGAGTGGCAGTGATGAAGAAGAGTGTCCCAAACAGGCTGGACACGTAGAAACAACAAGTTCGCGAAACTTGCGACCCGACAGGTAAGTTCGCAATTTGCGACATTGTACAAAACCCTCGCGAACTCGCAGAAACCCGCGCAAACACAAAAAAAAAAAATCCGCAAATTCGCGAGAATTCGCGGATTTTGCGGATTGCGAGTTCGCAAATCCGCAAAATTCGCGAACGCGAGATTCGCAAAATTCGCCCATGCGTGATCTTGCCCCAGAACAGGAGAGGTGACCTTTGTATGCAGCAGTGGCTTACATAGTGCTGTGCATGTGTCTGCAGCTGCCGAGAATTGACGCTACACCCCACTGTCCAGCTGTGAGGTGGAGGGGGGCATTTGGGTAAGGTGGGAGTGAGAAAACTGCGGAACAAGGAGGTACCGTCAATCCTTAGAGGCCATCTGTTCATTGTTATAAAAAAGTTTATATGCGCAGGCAGGGCTGCTCTGTCTCATCATCCATTCTAAATTACTTAGTCTAGTTTATATGCACTTGGACCAATATCATTTCATTCACAGTAAATCTGCACACCGCACCGCATGGCTACTTGCTCTATTTTATTTTTATGGAAAATATCATAATTAGCCACCATAGAGTTAACTAGGAAGGTTTATGTTTGCACACGAGTTAGTGTGTCACATACTTTACCCAAAAAAATATTGCTATGAAAATAATGCTTTTTGTTTTATACAATATCGATATCTGTCATTTATTACAGAAATTATACCATTCAAAATATTCATTGTACTTGTATTTGTAAGAACACTACAATATGGCGAAACCAATTGTCATGGCCAATGCTTGTTTAATTTAGTGAGGCGTCTTAATTTTCTTTTGCAAGCTTTGTGATACATTGGTGCTGATCTGTTCATTTCTGGTATTCACACTACGTTTCCACGGTATGCTTCTATATCCGCGTCTTTTGTAGCTTTCCATGCATTATTCTAGAAAGGTTTTGGCAATTCCCTATTTGCACTATACTTCATGTATAACATATACTCTGGCATTCGAGTAAGTATTAATGCACTTGCTAACTTTTTCTTCTCCACAGTTAAAATGTATTTCTCTGTGGATAAAGCTCTTCCTTAGCCCTTACTCTACATCTCCAAATTTAGGGGTATTGGGCTGATCCGTGACCATTGAAAGAGATTTTGGGCTAGATGTACTGAACTTTTGACCTGTCACAAACACATTGATTCACTAAATCAGAGGCCCTGGTCAACTAAAAACATATTTCTTATGAGCTAAAGACATTTTAGAAGTCTGTAATGTTTTACTGACTCATAAAACGAGGGTAGCACTTGGCACTGCATCACAATTTTGAAAGTGCATGTTTACGAAGTCCCTTCCAAATTGTATTTCAGCGCTATAAGTAACAGTGGTTTGCTACTGTAAATCCAGTTGGAGACCATTTTTACATGACCAATTACCAAGTTGGTAACCGATTTGCAAAGGTGGAGGGGTCCCTTTTGAATTTTTGACCCCTTCACTTTGGGAATCTGGGTGCTAGCTTCAGGAGGGGCAGGACCACCAGCAAGTCTCATTGAAGTTTTTCAAAACTGAAAGGTTTCTTTAAAAAATGTTTTAAAGGTGCCCTGTATTCTTTAAAAAATGGGTCTGCTTTCAAAAAAAGTTATCCATTTTGAAATGAAATCATAGGGAGAATAATCTGCTGACGTTGCAGGCCACCATTATTGTGATTGTAGCCAATCAGTCACCATTCCTGACCTGCTTAAGTACTAATATTTAGGCAGATTGTTCTGCGACACTCCCCGATTCAGTATTTTGCAAACTGACCGATTAGTATGCAAAATAAGATATTGGCTTCAAAAAGTAGAATTAAAATGTGCGACTTCAATCTAGTTCATTTGGACCTTACTAGAGTAAATCAATATCCGATTGCAGGACAGGAGATATTTAGCTGTGCAAAACCAACAATCCTGAATTGAAAAATTGACTTTACACGCAGAAATAGGGCTATTTGTGTATGCAAGTCTGACTTAAATGCACGGGTTTTTCTTTTAGGAATAAGGCCCAAAGTGTTTTAAAACAAGTTATGTGACTGCCTTAGTCCAGCGGTGACCTCCGCGCGCCAATGACTGGATCCCGAGCTATGAAATGGGCTTCAGTAAATCTTTAGCAGGCATGAAAACGCGAGTCAAT
Source organism: Lissotriton vulgaris (assembly GCF_964263255.1). Lineage (NCBI taxonomy): Eukaryota > Metazoa > Chordata > Amphibia > Caudata > Salamandridae > Lissotriton > Lissotriton vulgaris. The sequence goes on from NC_141693.1 coordinate 1,390,597,889, forward strand.
CAGTCATCAAACTACTCCAATAATAGCAATAAAGTATTGGATTCCTGGTGCACCGAGACTTCAATATATCACACGACCTGCTAAGTGGCGCAGCGTCGATTTGATGATATCTGAATCCATGCCGCCTGCTTGATGCAACTGTATAAATTAAGTTTCATTCAGGCCTAATCAGCCTAATGCCTGTCAAACAGTGCAAATTAATAGCGTCTTTCTGTGGCAGAGGAAAGGTTACATTGAAATCAACTAGCTGGTTAGGTAATTGAAACTGAATATTAGATGCAAACTGGCCGGGGTACACAGGGGACAAGGAGACTGAATTGCCTGTGGACACCAGCCAAGCGGCATCCATTTCCAGCTACGGGCTGCGACCGCCGCGGCCTGCAGGATATATATAATTCGTGAGTAATAATTACAAACCCTGGATGAGGTGTATTAACTGTATGAAAGGTGATGTCACCGAAGGGTGACACATCGGCCGTTCATACATTACACTGAAAATGTTGCCATCAATTCCCAACTTGCAAAGCAAGATGGCTGGGCTTTTCGTGATATCTTTTCATTAAAATATTAAGCGGGAATGAAGATGAATGCACGGACTCTGCACCTCTGGGAAGGTTGCTAGGAATCTAGTTAGCATCACAAATCAATGGATTTCATGGTCTCCGTGCAATTTAATGGCCCACATAACCACAAAGCAAAATGAGTAAAACTGAGACGGAATATGCTTTATTCCCCTGGTTGAAGAGTAAGCAGTCCCTCCAGGTCTTGGTTAATGAGCACAGAAAAGGGGGGTGGAACCTTCCTGCGGGGACGGGCGCGCGCACATCACTCCGCGCCTTACGGTGGTATATCCCGCCGCCTGCACTACACTTCCGGTAGGGTTTCAGCAGGGATCATTGGACACTGCTTCCTCCTTGATCATGTTCTCCGTGACTATAACAGTATCTTTCGGGGTGTTGAAGAGTGGGTGGGCCCTGTAAAACAATTTAATGTAGTGTACGCTAGCGCCATGTTCAATACATTGTCAGATCACAATCTTGAAAATGAAGAAAAAAAAATTCAACGCAATTACGAAAGATTGCGAATAATTGAGCCATATTTCTGGTCACATGATCTCTTTATATAGGTTTACGTCTGAGTTTCTGGAAACTGGAGGAGGCAAAGCATTAAAATAATGAGAGCAATTTGAGAACCAATTTCTTTGTCCGTGTTAGCGTGTGGTGAACTTTACTCGCAAAGCGACTGCAGAGGCAACAAGACAGTTTTTATACTTGAGTGTTGAAAGTGAAAAATAGACAAAATAAGACCACCCCACGTATATTCATTGTTTTATTTTGCGCAACATTTGTAGGTACAAATGTTTGAATGAGTAATGCAGAAAGACATGCACAATGCTACAGTAATGCAATAACATTCCATCCTGCTCCTCAATTGACATCTCAGAACATTCCTCAGGCCGTTTTTAATACAAAATTCCAGCATCAAATTGTATGTCCTTAAAGATATCTACCGTTGTTCTGGGTGAATACGTTTTCTAGTAAAAAGGCATGCTAGGCCTTTTATTTCCAGGATAGAAAATTGTATGTAGCTAGTCAGAAATACATTATGAGGGACAGGAGACAGAAAGACGGACGGACGGACAGACAGACAGACAGACAGACAGACAGACAGACAGACAGACAGACAGACAGACAGACAGACAGACAGACAGACAGACAGACAGACAGACAGACAGACAGACAGACAGACAGACAGACAGACAGACAGACAGACAGACAGACAGACAGACAGACTATCAGTGTCTCACCTCGGGGGGGACGCAAACCTTTCTTTAGAAGATGCATCAGAAGTCCCAGAAGCAGTCAAGTCAAAGACTGGGAGGTCCATTTGCAGAGCCATGGGACCCTTTGTACACTCAGCCAAATTTAGAGGGCCCAGAAGATGCCTTAGCTATCCAATGTACTAACTTCTGGGTTGTGCACAATTACCACAACCCTGAAAGGTCTCTGCTACGTGCTTGTTGTATGGAAAGGACACACAAGCCAAGATATACCCTCAATTGCTTTGGGCCATGCTTATATGCAAATGAGGGCCTGACCATAGTGCACTACACTGAACACTACGGGGTATATTTGCTACGTCCCTGTTGCATTTTTATGCCAGCAGAGCGTCACTTTTGTGATACTTCGGCGGCGTAGTGTGCCGGCCCATATTTACAAGCAGGCGCAGCAAGTGCAGGTAAGAGTGGTGGGCAGGGTGAGGCGGTTGTCGACACGTGACGATGAGGGAAACTTGAAAATAAAAGCCACTTACCTTGTGCAAGGTGTTTTTCATTTTTTTTTGTTTAAGTTTTCCTAGTTGTTGTCTGTTGATTCACCCCACCTGACCGCTCTTATCTGCACAGGCCACGCCTGTTTACAAGGCCATGTAAAGCCACTGTGTGCGGCTTTTCTTGGCTTTGTAAATAGGGCCCTCTTTCTCTCGTTAGTCTGCTTGAAGGAGGCATTCTATGGGTGTTGCTGTGTTCCCCTGCAACACCTATGGAATTGGAAGCATTCTCAGATTTACAAGCTTTCGTAAAGCTGGTAATGCATCAAATTCTACAGCCTCCCCAGGGGAGGTGTTAAAGTGGCGCAACAAGGAGAAATACCTTTATTTCTCTACATTTTTGTATTTTTCGATGTGTGCTGTATTCTGCAGCACAAATAGAAGGAGGAAAACACCATTAGCGTTTTTATTGTGTCACAAGTGCTCTTTGTGACCTCATTGGCAGGTGGTATCAAGGATAGCTCTGAGTCCATGGATACTGCTAAACTTTTGATTTCAATTGACTTGTCTGAAGGAGCTTTATGTACCTTGGCCCATATGAGCATAAGCTGCTGTTTGTGCCATTGTATTGATGGAACAGCGATTCTTAGATGTCAAACGTTTGGTGTAATCATCATACAAATCTCACCATTGGTCATGTAGACCTTTTTTTCATTGATGTGGAGAGAGCTCTAGGAGTAATCATTGACATACATTTCCATAACAATGAAGACCAATGGGAATCCACAGGGTATAACAAAGAGAATTGTAGCAAACTTAAAAAGGATTTATTGACAAACTTAGCTACATCCAGGTCATTAATTCATTAGGTATTCAGCTTTTAAGCATCGTTATTACTAGTTTAAATGTTCCCAAAGCCCATACATTCAATATAAGTGGACAAATATAACTATGACAAGAACTGCATTAAGGATATGATGGAGCAGGGGTTCACAAAAAGAAACCTGCTCGAATTGACACCCCCATATTACGTGCTAACAGTAAATAGTAATAGAAAACTAACGTGCACCTTACGCAAACACAAGGGAAATAGCTTTGCATGTGTATGCACTAATGTGAAATAATACACAAAAGAACTTAAAATGTACTTACAGGTATGCTTTGAAAGAAACGAGAAATAATGCATGACTAGGCCTCATGCGCAATTCGTAGTTTGCATGTTGCATCTTACTTTGAAATAATAAATAATGCAGCTTTTGCTTGAAGCTTATGCTAGGTAACGCTAATGAGGAATAATGCAAAGCTGGGTGGTTATCAGTGAAAAAGTGTATTATCATATACCAATAGAGGAGGGGTGAACAACAGAGTGAAATTGATCTGTCAAAGGCACGACAGAAACACTGAGCACAGCAAAAGAGACTTAGGGGTTGAGGGCCAATGTGATGAATGTCTGCAAAGGGATGTGACTGACCGTTGGACAAGAAGGCTTCTTCCGCAGATGTTGCTTTAAATTATGTGTAATTGTAACATTCATTAAAACGTGTGAACAGAACAATTATAAATCATGAGAATGGGTGTAGAACAATGAATATGCCTAAAGTTTGAATAAAGTCACCTTCTAAACTCACCAATCATCTGTCGAGTTTCGTAAAATGTTCCAACTGACGTGGGACAGACATGTAGGTTTTAAGGTATAACTGGGGTGCCTTTAGGGGTGTGGTTTAGACTTGTGGGGAGAAAGAGAAGACTGGTGAATGTGTCGTTGTCTGTCAGTTTGAAGAGAGGCCTAGCCGTTCCTGTCCCTCTCCTGCTCCTGGGTTCTGATATCTTTGTTCCCTGATTATATTTCAGGGACCCTCCACGATCATGTAGGCCAAGGGGGTGGTTTTCCACAGACTGTTAGGTTTGCATTACTCTGACTCATTCTTGCAAAATTATTTTCAAATGTATTTTCTCTCTGAAACTTTTGTCTCTTCACCTATCCACTCCGTCATAGGTATATTGATACGTATAATGTTAGATGAAACTATTGTCTCTTCATCTATCCCTTCCGTTAGGTGTATTTCGTCTTGCATTTAATTTTGCTGAAACCTTTGTCTCTTAATCTATCCACTCTTTCAGGCACAATGTTATTGCTTGTATGATGAGTTTGTATTCATTTGAAGTTACTGATGATTTCTCTCCCTTTGTGAATTTCATTATTTGCATTTTGGACCGTATCCAACGAGCATTTACCATTTATTTTGAGATAAAACATTATTAACTTTACTGAGAGTCTGTGATTATTTAGTAGTCTGAATAATTAGTTAGATAGTATTATCATTACCATCAACTATTCAACTAATTGGTTCATTGACCAACTAGAGGGAACGTTGATGTATAAGTTAGATAAGTATTTTATGATGTCACACATGTCCTATTGAAGGAAAAGTATTGAACGTATATAAATTGACCCCAGCACATCAAGAGATTGGGTGAATGTGTACAGGCCAGTGTTCTGTGATATTATTGAGTAAAGATCCCTGATAAGGTATTAGCCTCTCGCTGGATCAGATATATAATAAAAAAAAGTGTGTTCTATAAATTAAAACCCCTAATATAAATTAAGCAGATATAGGTCAGGAAAGAGACATTTGGTAAGGCAAATAGCATAAGGTGTCATGTTCAGAAAACCAGGTAAAGGTTTTTGATAAAAGAAGTTGAATGCTTAGGCATACAGGCTTTGCACTCAGGCAGTAGAGAGCAGCAAAGCTAAGAAGGGGATTCTCAGTTCGAAGTCAGCAAGCATCTTCTCTCTATTCTAAGGATAACTCACTATTATTATTCAGCAAGGTGTTAGTCTGCAACATTACAGGTTGTTTTCACTCACATGAGCCAATCATATTTCTCTAGACTCTGGGAGCAGGTAAATTCCCCTTTTTCTTAGGGTAACACAGTGGTACATGCAGGGTTATGTCCTTCAATTGTTACACTGGACAGACTGTCGGGTTCCGTCAACTCCTCCCATGAGTTGCTCTGTCATCCTGGTACATTATTCTTATTTCAATGGAAGCCTCACTATCAGTTGTCTAATATGTAACAACAAATGCTTCTGTAGCTAGCAAAAGGGTTCTGGAAAATACAGCATCTGCAGTGGTAAAATAAAGTGCAAAGCAAACGAAAATGAAATGTGTATGCCTCTTATCCTTAAATGTGTAAAATACAACATTCAAAATGACATCAAAATATGATTAACATAAGTTATACAGCATACTAACTCGGATGATGCTCATAAAGGCTAAATGTGATCACCTACTAAATGTATATGATTAATATGCACATTTTATTTAACAATGTGAATCTTTACTAATAAATACGTTAATTCTGCAAATGTAAAATTGTGCTCTTCCAGCATACAGGTAATACCTTTTTTTGTATTGTTGAGCTACAGCTGGCATATTCATCATGTATTCCTCTAAGGGACAAAGGTAATTGCCAAGCCATGACTTGTAGAAGTTTTCTGAGACATCCATTGTGTACCCTCTGCATATTTGAAACATGTGAGGCTGAATACTCCAACCAGAATTTGATAAGGGTGCTAGATGATTTTGAATAGGAGAGGAGAGGAGAGATTGTTGATCCATGAGCGACTCCACAATGGTGGGTGGAAAGGGCAGATATAAAAGGTGGTATAAAAACCAATACATGTTTCTGAACACTCTGCATTGTAAGCCATGTGCCCTACTCCCTAATACTGTTGTCAGGTAGGAATTCAAGGAGATGCCCTCAGATGGATAGCCTCATTCCTCCCTTCACGTTCGAACACAAGATCATCATCTGCAGCATCCCTCAAGGGTCATCCCTCAGCCCCACCCTGTACATCCCCTACCTGACCTACCTCGCCATCATCATCAGAATCCATGGAGTGAACAAAATGTCCTACTCTCGCACACACCCAGCTCCTCCTCTCGCTATCCGAAGAGCCCTTCACCACAACAGCCAACTTCCACAAGTGCATGATGAGCATCGCCAACTGAATGAGAGAAAACTGCCTGAAAGTCAACACAGATGAAACAGAAGTACTAATGTTCGGAAACGACACCTTGCCATGGAAGGACTCCTGGTGGCCTTCTGAAGTAGGACCCTCACCCACATCTATAGACCATACCTGCAACTTCAGCATCATTCTGGACAGCAAGCTTACCATGAAAAACCAATGCAGTCTCCTTTGCCTTCTTCCTCACTCTTCGCATGCTCACCAAGATCTTCAAATGGCTCCTGGTCAACATCAGCCAAACAGTCACCCAAGCCCTAGTCATAGATGGACTTTGCTTTATACAGGAATCACCTTGCACCGTCTGAAGAGACTACAGATCATGCAGAAGTTTATGACCGGACTAATCCTCAACCTCCCCAAGCTGACTCACATCACTCCCACCTAGGAAACTCCTCTGGCTCCCCATTCAGAAGAGATGTCACTTCAAGATGCTGATCCACACATACAAGGCCCTGCACAACCACAGACCAGCTTACATCAACCACCGCCTGAACTTTCACCAACCCTCCTGACACTTGTGCTCCACCTCTCTCCACCGTGCTCACACCCCTTACATATGTCAAACCAACAGCAGTGGTCTTTCATGCTCCTAATTTTTAGCCTGGTCTTGGACCCCACCCTCACTACTGGAATTCAGGAAAGGAATAAAGACCTGGCTATTAGACTGAGCCTCTGCAGCAAGATCCTCAGCACTTGGATACTCTAATGGGTAATGAGCCATGCTATACAAGTCTTGTTTGATTGATTGTCTAATAGATTGTTCAGATCTTTTCTTATAAACACTGTGTAGTAACACTGTCATCTGGCAGAAACCTACATAGCCTTATACAAGACATCATAAATGGATATGTCTTAAAAGTAATCAACCTCATTATTTATGTTTGCTAACCAAATCATTAGAAGTAGAAATTGTAATAAATTATAAACACGTGTTGTGGGGGGTGAAGAATAACATCATACATAAGAATAATTATTGTCTTGATACAGGGCAAGATATTTATAAGAAATCTTGAAAATGGATTGCAAAATCATTATTAAGAATACATAAGAATAATTATTGTCTTGATACAGGGCAAGATATTTATAAGAAATCTTGAAAATGGATTGCAAAATTTCTAAGTGAATGAAAGAGCACTAAAAGACCCTAGAGAATACTTCTCAAGGAGCTGACAAAAGCTATTCTCAATGTGCCTATTATTATTCACCAAAGCCACAGCATGCCATTAGGTCTTACATTATTGGTCATTGAGGATCATATTGCATGGGTGTAATAAAATCGTGAATGCAAGGGCAATGAAAAAGATCCACATTTCCTTCAGATGGAAACAAATGTTCAAGAAACAAATAAAAGGTCTACAATTAATATACTTGTTAACAATTACAATACTGAACTTCCTCTACTGTAGACAGTCACAATCTTGTTGCTCAGAATTCAGTGTTTACAGTCTTGCAGTGTATAAGAAAATGTGTTTCTAGTGGAGGAGGTTGAACCCCTAGTCAAGCAGCAACCACATTTTTTATCAGTGTGAAATGAAGGCAAACCCCAAATTAATCAGTTCTTAACTCTCTGGTAACTTGCCACAAAAGCAGTTAGGCTTAACTTAGAAGCAATGTGTAAAGTATTTATGGAGAACAAAGATAATAATAAAGTGAAAAGAGAAGCCCCACACTAATTAAAAAAAACGAATACACTTAATAAATTATTTAATAAATTATTTTAGAACAAAACGGCAAAAAATACAATTAGTAGAACCTGAGATATGCAATTTTAAAGATTTAGGTAACGCTAGAGCTTAAAAGCACAAAGCGCCAACTGTGGTTAGTTGGTCATACTGACTGGGACTAAGTCACAAGTTCAGGCTCACTGGAGTGCGGGTGGGATACAGGGACCAAGTTAGGCTCTCTGGACAATGTACCTTAAATCCTGGTTGCAGAGAGTTGCAAGCTACCGAGGTGAGTGTGTTTCACGCACCAATTCCTGCATCGAGGATTTGTCGCACTGCCCAGTTCAGAGGAGCTGCAGGGCAGTGCTGCAGGCTTTCTAGAAGCATTTGGATTAATTTACAGGTCCTGGGTGTATTGTATATCACTTTACAAGGGACTTATATTATAAGTACATTAAATATGCCAATCGTGTATACACCAAATGTTACAATGTTTAGGGGAGAAGCATGTTCACTTTAGAACTGGTCAGCAGTGGTAAGGCCAACAAAAAGACACAGCAAAAAGTGGAGGTAATCAGGCAAAAGGTGTGGGGGAAGATCACCCTAATGATGACAAGTCTAACATCAACATTTTGCTCTGAGAACCAATGGGAGACCGGGACCATCTTGCCAAACCAATACAGCACAGGTTAGAAGTATTAGAGTGTACCTTCCCTGTTCCCAAACTGCAAGTTGTTGGAATTGAAAAATATTTTCCAACTGTATGCCTTAAGAACTGTCGAAGACCGGGATCACTGTCAAAGTCACAGCAGTAACTGTCAAAATGCCAGTCAGCCTCAGTTTGCTGGTGTTCTCCTCGGAAGGAGACCTGACATCCAGAAAAGTTTGTAATTCTGAACAAAGAGAACCTCATTGGGACTGTTGAGGTCTTTCAGGGCTCAGATTTTGGACTTGACCCACTTAAAGCTTTCCCACCGTGTTCTACGGACGCACCAGAACCCTACTCTTCAGTAACCCGCTAATGTGAAGCCCAGTGCCAATATAGCTTGCCTAGCTTACAACTTCCCAAACTGCAAAAGCTAGGACTTAAAAACATTTTGGCAACTTTCTGCCTAGAGAACTTATATAGACTGGGGTCACTCCTGACGCTGCAGCCATCATCGTTAAATTGCCTCTTGGCCTAAACATGCTGGGTTGCCCTGCTGAAGGAAAGCTGTCTTCCAGAAAAGTTTCTAAGTCCAAGCATAGATGAGTTCACTACCACTGGCTTTGAGCAACATCGATCAATGTCAAGGTCTTCCTGGGCACGGATTTCAGCATCTCCGAGCCTTCTCTTCTTTTTCGATAATGACATTGGGATTCTACGATTCAGCAACCCGCCATTTCAAGTTCTGCTGTGGATCTAGCTAACAGCTTCCCCGTCATCAACTCGTCAACTACCACTTTTTCTTGATAAAAGTTTTTACGTCAGAAGGTAAACTCTCCACCAGACTCGGTCCCTGTATCCAACGCGCACTCCATTGTGTTTGGCCTTAATTTTTTAGTTTGACCCATTCAGGGTGATCAGATAACCGTAGTTGGCACTTTGTGTTTTTTGTCTCTATTTTTTATTTCAAACTTTAAAAGTTCATATTTCCCCTTCTACTTATTGAATTTTTGCAGGTTTGGTGTCATTTTATTAATTAAATTGTACACTAGTTTTTTTTTATTAGTTTTAGATTTTTGTGTTTTTCTATCTATTGCTGTTGAGTACTGCATAAATAAATAGTTTACATATTACCTCTAATTTAAGCCTGATTGCTGTGTGCCAAACTACCAGAGGGTTAAGCACAGGTTTATTTACTGACTTTTATACTTCACCCTGCCATGGATTCTGATTATTATTTGAGGTGTGTTCGCCCTGAACTCATACATGAATGTCCTACAGGAGCCTTCAAGAACTGGTGCTGACCTGTGGCAGCCCTTACCATGTGAGCGGACATTCATATTGTAGATATGTACTGCTTACTGAAATTCTGTGATACATAACTAAATTACACATTATGGGCCAGATGTATCGAGTCTTTTTGAGCAAGCAAACAGGCCGATTACCAGAATCAGCCTGCTTGCGAACAGAAAAAGTCCTTTTCTAATGTATGAAAGTCTTAGCATTCGGAATTTAGGTAATCACAATTCTTTGCGATTAACTAAATTGCTAATACAAATAAGGAATTGCAAATTTCGAATCTCTAATGCACATGCAAGTAGCCTTTCCCAAATTTGAACTGTGCATTTAGGAAACGCTCATTACCATCAACTTCAAGTTGATGGTAACCATGTGCGATTGTCAAAAAATGCAAAACAAATGCATGTTTCAAAGTGCAATGTTGCGCACACATGCCCTTAGGTTATGTGTGCGCTTTACATGTGCACTTTTTACATTTTGGGGGTGCTTCTGGGGGGCACCCTTGGCTTCGCATTGGCTATTTTGTGATTACCAATTTGGTAATCGCAAATTAGCAAATGCAATACCGTTCATTCCAATGGGCCTGTAAGCCCATTGGAATGAATGGAGTCATGTTACCTAATAGCGATTAGCTATATACCGTATCGCTATTACGTAATGTTAAGAATCGCAATATACTTTGCAATTCCTACATACATTGCATTTTGCGATTTCAAAATAGCGATTCAGTAAAAATCTCTATTTCAGAATCGCAAAATGTATGTTTGATACATTTGGCCATATATGTGTAACCTGCACCAGAGTACATTTTCATCCCACTAAGACCTACAAGGTCCATTAAGGTATCACTCCTATGGTAAACATGTATCCCAATTGTAGATTGGGATGAATGTTTTACTCTGTTTGCCAGCAGAAGGCTCACAGGTCTTCCCACAGAATAGAGCCATTAACAGTGTTTGGCCGTTTTCCTGGGAAAGGAAGAGGGGTGGGGGGAATCACATCTGCTAATTAACTCTTCAAACTGCACCTGAGCTGGGAAAACCCTACCCACAGAAACAAAGGAGGAAGGTCAGACCTCTGGATTCAAACACAGGTTTGAGGTTTTGATGGGCAGAGATGAGTCAAATATGCCTGCTGAGGCAGCCCTGAGGCTTCCAGCGAATGTCTTTCAATAGTTAATTCTTGGAGACGGACCATTTACATATCCACAACTATGCCCAATATCGGCTTTATAGCCTGCAATGTGATGTATCGCCGTGTATCATAGTACTGGTCACATCATCATATTGAATTAAATTTATTTTTAGTTATTAAGGACATATGTAAATAGTTTGTCTCCAAGAGTTAAGGATGTTTGGTCAGGCAAAGCTGATACACGGCATAATTATTGTTTGATATGTATATACAGTGCATTTAGACATAAGCTTGATGATCCAAAAGATGGCCCCCATGTCTTTAGCCGATCGCAGCTTTACATTAATTTATGGCCACACTAGCCGATATACGGCCTAACGCCACTCTGAAACTAGGAGACATACACTGTTTAAATATTGTTTGAATATTATTTAAATATTTTTTCGCAATATGCTTGACAACCCGTTGATTGTATGAGATGCTATTTACAAAAGTATTGTGAAATTGGTATTTAGACACTCTAAGATGGCGCCTATGTAAGGCAGCGAAACTGGTCCTTCGTTCATGTTGATGGCAATGAAAGAAATGGTTAAAAATGGTTGCCACCAGTGTGCCAGTAACACTGAGGAAGACGCGCAAGCCAGAACGCATTTGTTGTTGCTTGGAGGTGATTAAAATCTTTTGCAATCACCCCGAGAGTGCTAGCTTATGTTACAGGAAAGGGAGCATTATAAGCATGTGATCAAGCCCTGGGATCAGGGTGAAATGCGTTGTGGCGGTGGTGCGGGGTAAATAAACAGCTTGAAGCTGTTTTTGGGTCTGTATTCATTCTTGGCAGCAGCGAGCATTGGGAGGAATTGCTTGATATATATATATATATATATATATATATATATATATATATATATATATATATATATATATATATTAATACCACACCAAACTTCACCATCCAAGAAGGCGCTGACTCCGTGTATCTCAGTTCAAGATTTTTATTGCATATCAACTTCTGCTCAGACGCGTTTCGGCGGCAACCTCCGCCTTGCTCACTAACGTCTGACTAAACAAAATGACACTTATATACATGTTTTTAACCAATCACATGTGTCAATATGGTCATACTTAATTGGCACTCATTAGTTTCCATGGCAATCATATGTTACACCCCATCAATTTGTATGTGTTTCACACTTCTATGGCGTTTTAGAATACATAACTTTGTTTCTAATATTGTAAAAAATAGGCACGTATTAAATATATACAAATAGTAAAGAAAGGTGCATTTCTAACATTCTGTTTCTTGTTTATCCCTTTATCACTGTTTGAATGTTCTTGGCGGGAGAAAACCTCCGTTTTCGGTGTTTGTTTACATGTTAATGGTGTCATGATTTTGCTGGCCTATCAGTTGAGGAGGTGTGTTCCCCTACGGCCCCTGATTGGTTACCCGGATACTGTCATTTCTCAAAAGGGTTCTGCCTATTCAGGCATCGGTTTGTTAGTCTGGTTGGCAGGGGCAGAGCACTTTCCCCGGTAACAGACGATCGTTCGTGATTCTAGTGAGTAATGACCTGTTTGTTCCGTTTCAGTCTGCTCGGGGTTTATTTAGCCTGTGCTACGAGGAACTTCCCATTGAACTATTAAGCCTTCGTTCTCTGGGACCAAGACCGCTGTTTCATACGAATTGTGATCACAGCGTCTCGAGTGTTTATTTAATAAAAACCAACATATAGTTTTCCCGCTTTAGAGAGAAATATTGTCGTTTTGCGCTAGTGCGCGTTAAATCTCCCTCTAAAAGTGATTCATCTCGGGAAGTGAAATGCCTGCGTGCTAGCTGTGCCATTAGGGGTGAGTTATTGCCAATTAGTCAAAAGGTAGTTCCTATGACTATGTGATAAGATATGTGATGATTCTCACATATTTACGTGTGCTGTTTAACAACGTTAAAGGTACTTGGGAAAGAGAGAGCGGACGCTGCTTCTATATATGGACGCTTAAAGCTTCATCCGCATTAAGCCCTACAGGGATTTTGGAATTGAGTAAAATTATATAACGTGATTCCAAACGACGCAATGCAAGTTTGCGATTGCCTCCCCTCAGATTTTTTGGGACACTATCCAGTACGCAATATGTCAAGCCTTTTGCATCACCACCATGTACTTCGTGGATATGTCTCGCAACAGGGTATGCTGGGTCCTTGTTGGTTATTGCCCTAAGATGTTGCAGCACTCTGACATGCACTGGGTGAATGGTTGATCCCACGTACATTTTACCACATATGCATGTTAGGAGGTATACCGCATGGTCTGTTTTACATGTATAGTGATCCCTCAGAGTGTAGGGTTGTTTGCGGAAGGGTACTGTGATGCTGACTGTGTTTTTGCCATGAATGCAGGCTTTGCATTTCATGCATTTTTTAAAACCTTTTTGGGATTGGTACCAGGCTTTTTGTTTGGGTATTTCTGGGGCATTACAAACCAATTGTTGTCGCATGGATTTTGCCTTTCTAAAAGACATTAGTGGCCTTTCACCCACTGTTTTGCCTATGGTTGCGTCATTTTTAACCAATGGCCAATGTCTTCGAAGTATTTTACGAAGATTGGCTTGGTGACGATTATAGCCTGTGATTAGCCTGGGTGGTTGTCTGTCCGGTGTGGATGTCACAGACTCCACTTCTTTTGTGAATAATAAATCCAGGCGGGTTTTGGAATTACATTTTGTTTCTGCAGCCTTGCATGTCTCATCTGTGTACCCTCTTTTTTTCAGTCTTGTAAAGAGATTAGTTTTTGCATCAGTTAACCCCTCTTTTGTGCTGCAATTGCGAGTCATCCTAAGGCATTCTGCGTATGGGATCGACTGTATTAGTGGTGTTGGGTGGAAGCTGTTCGCATGGAGGATTGTATTGCCCGCAGTGGGCTTACGGTATGTGCGTGTTTGTATTTTCCCATTCTCTACAAATAGCTCCACATCTAAAAACTGAATGCTTTCTTTGCTGGCATTGCACGTAAATTTTAGATTTAGTGAGTTCTCATTCAACTGTTCTGTGAAGATATTGGCACTTTCCACACTCCCCTCCCACAAAATAAATATGTCGTCTATAAATCGTTTATAAACAATTACATTATTCTCCAATGTCTCCTTGTGTAGGTTCTTAAGTACCTGCTCCTCCCACCAGCCCATATGCAGATTCGCATAGCTGGGGGAGAAGCATGTACCCATGGCTGAACCCTGGATCTGTTTATAAAACAACTTATCAAAGATAAAAGTATTATTTGTGAGACACCACTCAGTCATTTCCAAAATCATTGCAGTATGCTTGTACTGGTTCATAGGTCTTTTTCCCAAAAAATGTTTTATGGCATTTAGTCCATCTTTGTGTCTAATGCTGGTATACAGCCCTTGGACATCCAATGTTAGAAATACATAGTTCTCTTTCCATCTTACATCGAATATCTTTTTTAGGAAATCACCAGTGTCCTTTATATAGGCCGGTAGTTTTCTGACCTCTGGTTGGAGAAAGTGGTCAATGTACACACTCGTATTCTCGAAGAGGCTTCCTATGGCTGAAATTATAGGCCTCCCCGGCGGGACTTTCTCATTTTTGTGCACCTTGGGGATTAGGTACAGTTGTGCTGTTACCGGATAGTCTGTTTTAAGGAATTCTAGTTCATTCTTGCTCAGTAATCCTTCTCCTCTCCATTTGTACAGTTCATTATGGTACCTCTCTTGGATACCTACCAAATGGGTTGGACTTATCCTTGTGTAGCACTCCCTATCTTGCAATTGTGAAAGTGCCTCCGCATTGTACATTTCCAGTGGCCATAGTACAATGTTGCCACCTTTGTCGGACCATCTTACTACAATGTCTGGCCTGGATTTGATTTTCTCCATTAGTGCATTGTATTTTCTATTCTGGTCTTCATTTTTCCTATATCTCTGCTTGGTGCTTAGAATAGACAGTTCTTTGAGGTATTTTATTACATATTCTGCAAACAGATCCAGTCCATCTTTTGGCATTGTTGGCATAAAAATTGATTTCGGTTTGAAACCGGTTTTCACTGGTTGCCAGATGTTAATATCCGAAGCCTTTGCTGCCCCACTGGGTGTGATTTCCTCATTTATTCCTTCATTCTCCATTTCCAAGTCAATTAGGTTCTGTAGTGTTTCCATGTGTTCAACATTCAGTGTATTTGTTGTTTCACTGCTCATTCCTGCTCCTGTTGTGGTAGCATTAACATTGTAGAAATACTTTTGCAGTTTTAGTTTTCTTATATAAAGGAAGAGATCAATCCTTGTTTGTGTGTAATCAAAGTTTGTGTCACTGCAGTAGGTCAGGCCTAGTGACAAAATTTCAAGTT
Source organism: Lissotriton vulgaris (assembly GCF_964263255.1). NCBI lineage: Eukaryota > Metazoa > Chordata > Amphibia > Caudata > Salamandridae > Lissotriton > Lissotriton vulgaris. Next base: position 1,390,613,291 of record NC_141693.1, read on the forward strand.
CGTCATTGGTTAGCTCCATATTTGATAGATTTATTATTGTGTTGTCTTTTTCTGTAATATTCATCGGCGCCTGTTGGATCTGTATTTTTGTTTTTGTTTCTGTTTTTCTGTTTTTTGTGCCTGTGGCTCCCCATCTCCTGTCTTTCCGTCTCCTGCTCTTTGTTTTTGTTTTTGTGTTTGATTGTTCGTGCCTCGCCATGTTCCCTGAGTTAGTGTATTTCTCGGGCGCAATGTTCTGAGGCGTTGTAGGCGTAAAAAAGCAAGTTCTTCAGCTGGAGTTGGTGTTGGACCTTCTGCGCCTTGATTGCTTTCGCCATCAGTTTCATATTCTGAACTAAACTCAGTTTCACTTTGGCCTGCCCCTCCCATTTGATCATTTTGAGGCTTTTGTAGGGGTTGTTTTCTAATTTGATCGAATTTCTTTGCGAAGGTGTATATTCTCCCATTCAGGTAGTCATTTCTGTCTCGCTGAAATTTGATAGCTTTCCTCTCTTTGATCTCTTCCTCATGTTTAATTATCCTTGTTTGAATTTCCTTCATTCTTTCTGCAATTTCCTCCTTATTGTCTTTGGTATCTAGTTCTTTTAGGATTTCATCAATCCGTGTTATCATTTTTGCCCTGTCACTTGCTGCAAATTTTATCAGGATTTTTAACATATTCTCAGACGATTTGGCACTGTTTTCTGCCCACATTTGCAGCATTTCAGGGTCGGGGTCTTCATAGGTGGGTGCCACCAGTATTCTCAGTCCCCTCGGTATTCTATTCACATCTAGGTACCTGGATAATGATTTGACTTCCCACCACTTGGCTACTTCTTTCTTGCGAAGTTTTTCCAATTCGTTTAATAAAGCCTTGGTCTCATCTTTCTCTTTCGGTTCAGTTTGAGCATTTTGTTTGGACTTATTGCCTTTCCCTGTGTCTGTATCATTAAATATGTCCAGTGCAGCCTCCTCTCTTTCCTTTTCCCACTCAGCAGCCATGTTGATTGATTAATGAATATATATATATATCTATACTACTATTATAAAGAGAGAACAGAAACATTTTGGCAAGGTAAACTCTGGAACCACAGCGCCAATCCACACACCAAATACATTGTTGTAATCCTCAGGGTGTGTAGATGGACATAGGCTGCATAAAATTTAAAAAAAACGTAAATTAAAAAATTAAACTTTAAAAACAAAGTAGTCCCCTAAAAGTAGCGCCGGCCGCAACGTAGCGCTGGCCGCGACCTAGCGATGTCCGCAACGTGCGTGATGACGACAGGCGGGGAGGAGCGGTGACGAGCAGCGAGGAGTGGCGGTGAAGTCCGGAGCGCGGGGAAGAGCGGCGGCTCAGGTAAGGCAAGGGAAAGGCGAGGCGGGAGGCGGGAGGGACAATGTCGGGGCCAGGTGGGGTAAGGCAAAGGCAAAGGCGAGGCGGGTGGTGGGAGGCGGGCAAGAGGCGGGAGGCGGTCTGGGCAATGCCGGGGCAGGCGGGGGCCGGGGTGGGAGTTTACCCAAGCCTGAAATGTTGCCCCCAGCCCCCTTCTGCCCCGGGCAACGCTGCCGCAATCCGGAAATGCTGCCCCCAGCCCCCTTCTGCCCCAGGCAACGCTGGGGCGGGCTTCTAGTATATATATATATATATATATATACTGCAGACTTCTTTTGTATGAAAAGAAAGATCGAGCCACACCAACCAGGTACTTTTTCAATTCGATTTATTCCAGGGCAAAAAAAGACGCGTTTCCAGCGCACAGGCTCTTGGTCACATGACCATGGTTCCATGTCAGGTAAACATATACCTTTTGGTTCAATGAAAATAAAGAAAAGACTCTAGGTTCACAACATCACCCAGGTCTAATGTCAGAATCAAACAAAATCATGTCGTAATTCATTTCTTTATGACACAAATAATTAGATTAACCTCATCCGTGCGGTGCACATTTACCCCCGGTGCTGGGCCCTAATGAAAATGGGTGTGGTCATGACGGAACGGTTCCGTCATGAGCACAGCTCGACCGATGCTCATGACGGAACCGTTCCTTCATTAGCATCGAAAGGGTTAAGAACATTCCTTCAGTGCCAATTGTTCTCCATATTACTAATGTATATACATGTTCTAAAGTTTAGTTTTCTATTAACCTGCACAATTCCATGTTTCGTTATTAACAATCTTGTTATATATATATATATATATACACACACACACACACACACACACACACATATATATGTGTATATATATATATATATATATATATATATATATATATATATATATATATATATATATATACACACACACACACACTCACATATATATGTGTATATATATATATATATATATATATATATTACCTACTGGCGGTCGCCAGTAGGTATATATAGTTAGGATTTTTTCTCTATGGGATTTTTGAAAATTCTATGTCTAATAACTTTGGCGTTTGTGGACGGAATTGGCTGAAATTTTCAGGAAAATGGAACATTTTGTTTCTGAGCAGCCCCTGACAATTTGGGGGGGTTTCATCAAGGGGGGGCCGAGAAAAAAGGGGGGTCCCAAAACGCATTTTTCCCATGTTAATTTCCATAGGGCGGTTGGCCTCACTTTTAGCTCGAACGGCTGAATGGATTTGCACGAAACTTGGCAAAATTGTAGGGACTGTTAGCCTGATGTGCCTTTGCTAGGTCTCAATATATGTGCTCCAGTGGATTTTGAGTAATTTAGGTTCAAAAAAATATATATATCTGGGCGGAGCCTAACCACACATCTGATCTGATTGGCTGTCAGCACTTCATCCAAGAAGTGTTGGCAGCCATCTTGGGACCAATATACATGATAGCACCTCATTAAAAAGCATTGTAGTTAATAGAGGGTTTTAGGACTTTAGTTACATTATAAATCATTTGTTGATGGTACCATACTCGTTTTAGGAATTGTGGTGGGTTCTAAGGTGATTTTACCATGTGAAAAAACCTTCTGCTGTGATATCATGAATATTGTTTGAAAGAAAACTAATATCTCATGATTTTCCCACAGTGGTTTGGAAGGGGATCTATAAACTAAACTGAAAGCATATTTTCTGTAAATTCACATTATCTTTCTCAGTCATGTGAAAATGAAGTCTGACATTCTCAGTAAAACATGTACATCCAACAAGGACAGAGACTGTCAGTTGATTCCTTTGTGTTCTACTGCAGCCTCCTAGAGTGTTCTAAAGAACAACTAGAGCGCTAACAGTCCTACTTATTACAAAGGTATGGCACACCTGAAGCCATCTTGATTGGAATAAAGTGGTAACTCTTAAAACATTTAATTTAAAAAGAAACAACATGAAGGGGTATATTTTGCCATAGAAAGTATGATTAGTGCTGCAGAATGAAAAATTAGGGCACATTTTGAGTGACTTCTCAAATCCTTTTCTATTTCATTAAAACATTCTGACATGCAGTCTCCCAAAATGGCCACCAGAGACAAAAGAGCCCAAATGTAGCCCAAATATCACCCAGATGTAGCCCAAGTATAGCCCAATGACAGAATGTCCCAGAGTGTTCTAAAGAACAACTAGAGCGCTAACAGTCCTACTTATTACAAAGGTATGGCACACCTGAAGCCATCTTGATTGGAATAAAGTGGTAACTCTTAAAACATTTAATTTAAAAAGAAACAACATGAGGGGGTATATTTTGCCATAGAAAGTATGATTAGTGCTGCAGAATGAAAAATTAGGGCACATTTTGAGTGACTTCTCAAATCCTTTTCTATTTCATTAAAACATTCTGACATGCAGTCTCCCAAAATGGCCACCAGAGACAAAAGAGCCCAAATGTAGCCCAAATATCACCCAGATGTAGCCCAAGTATAGCCCAATGACAGAATGTCCCAGAGTGTTCTAAAGAACAACTAGAGCGCTAACAGTCCTACTTATTACAAAGGTATAGCACACCTGGAGCCATCGTGATGGGAATAAAGTGGTAACTCTTAAGACATTTAATTTAAAAAGGAACAAAATGAGGGGGTATATAATATGCAATAGAAGGTATGATTAGTGCTTCAGAAAGAAAAATTAGGGATCATTTTGAGTGACTTCTCAAATCCTCTTCTATTTCATTAAAAAAATTCTGACATGCAGACTGAAACATGCACTTTGAATACCAGCAGCAGACGTCCCTGGTGAGCAGTAGCTTTACTACAGTGATCTAATGTGCAACTAGAGTGCTAACATTCAGAGTTTATGGCAAATGTGTGACACATCTGAATGCCTTCTTGATGGAACCAAAGTAAACAAGCATTGAAAATGCAATAGATCTCGCCCTCATTTAAGTTAAAGCCATGTAAATAACGCACCGTTTTCACCAAATCGACTTTGCCCAAGCACACCCTTCCCTTCGGCCAACAAATCCCAAAAATTCGGCACACCTGCCGATCCACTCTCCCTACGGCTCACCCAAGCCCCGTCCCTCTAGCGCAACTGGAACATCCCAAATTCACCTTCTCCATGCGCACCAAAAACTCCCTTTGAATAACATGACAATTCGCTACTCCGCACAAAAATTGCTCTTTAAAGCACTTCCACTGCTCCGATCCGCTTCAAACTTGGCTGGACACTAGTTCCAGCGATTCCCTAACATCTCACCAAAAATCAGCTCAATCCATCCACTGGAACGGGGACGAATTTCAACCCGAATACGCGCCCCCCGCAAACACAAAAAAAAGCCATAAAACGGCCAAATCTCGACCAAAAACCGCCAAAATCCCTCAAAACCTTGCCAACACCAATACGCACGAAACTGAACCGGCCCCTCAGCCCTAGGCTCCGGGAACCCTACTTAATTGACCCAAAAGCCCTAAAAAAGCAACATAATACACACGAAAACGCCCTAACAACCCTAAAATGCATATAAGTATATGTATGCATGCATTTATATTTGTATTTATATGTAGATATACAGATGATATAGGTTTATATATGTATGTATATATATATATTCACTGAAAAAACCATAGGCTATAGACCATATATAGTTAGGAATTAGCATTTACAAAACCTTGAAAATTCACTGAAAAAACCGTAGGTTATAGACCATATATAGTTAGGAATTAGCATTTACAAAACCTTGAAAATTCACTGAAAAAACCATAGGTTATAGACCATATATAGTTAGGAATTCGCATTTACAAAACCTTATTTTACTCACACAAAACCATTGAAATTCCATATATAGTTAGTTGCACTAACTATATATCGCGCACCCGCAATCCACTGCTGATGATGTCACATATTACATCATTCATGACATGGTCAGTGACATCACTGATGACATCACTGATGACATCTCAAATGACATCACTGATGACATCACTGATGACAACATCCAGTGACTGTATGTTTCTGTAAAGTTAAAATATGTCTTACATATTGAAGAATGAGTGGATGTATAAGTGTCTGGATGAAGGATTTAGTAGGTGCATGACTGACTGTATGAGTGAGTGATTAAATGTGTCTCACTGAGTGCATGGGTTAGTGACTAAACTGTCTTAATTTGTGCATCATTATGTCTGTTGTTCTGTAAACTGTTGCATGTGTTGATAAGTAGCTATATGAGTAACTATATGGGTTATTGATTGGTTGCCCAAGTATTTGTATGGGATACTGAGTGTGTGTGTGGGTGGCTGGGAGGTGTATGACTCTGTGCATAGATGTGTGAGCAGTTGATTCACTAGATGTATGGTTTCAAAAGTGCATGTGGAAACAGCTGTATGGGCGGTTGACTGTGTGCATGAGTGTATTGGTGAGTGAATGGATATCTCAGTGCTACATGTCAAAGTAAGTACATATGTAAAACACAGTACATGTGAGAGTTGACATATATAAATAACTGTGCATAAGAGCCAGTGAATGTGTGAGTGGCTGTATGGATCATTGTGAACTTGTATCAGGGATTGTATAAGAGAGTTAATATGTGTTAGTATATGTTTGAATAAGTAAAGTTTGTATAACTGTATAGTTGAGGAAATGGAGGTGTGATTGATTCTTTGATTGACTGACTAGGTGTGTGAGTAACTCCATGGATGAGTGACAGTCTGTGAGTGTCTGTTTACACTGATTGTATCTAAGGTTATATTAGAGTCTGAAGAGGTTCATCGTATTATCACATGAATGATATCATCAGTGATGTGATCAGTAATGTCAAATGAGATGTCATCAGTGATGTCATCAGTGATGTCATTTGAGATGTCATCAGTGATGTCATTTGAGATGTCATCAGTGATGTCACTGACCATGTCATGAATGATGTAATATGTGACATCATCAGCAGTGGATTGCGGGTGCGCGATATATAGTTAGTGCAACTAACTATATATGGAATTTCAATGGTTTTGTGTGAGTAAAATAAGGTTTTGTAAATGCGAATTCCTAACTATATATGGTCTATAACCTATGGTTTTTTCAGTGAATATATATATATATATATATATATATATATATATATATATATATATATATATATATATATATATATATATATATATATATATATATATATATATATATATATATCCACACAAAACCTCCAGCAAGCAGAAGCAAGGGGCCACACGCAGGGAATCCAGGGAAAATCTTTAATTGGAAAGCAGTTTGGCATAATGCATTCCGACTTGAATGTCTTCCTCAGATGCCGCTGCTACACTGAAAATGATTCGTGCTGCCGTTTTCAAATGTCTCTGCAGTCCTCCCTTAATTGGAAAGGCACACCTCCCCAACCATGTGATCGCTCACCTGATGTAGTTCTGTTAGTCCTACATCTCCCAGAAAGCATCTTCTCTGGGTAAGTAATGCGTGGGGAATTGTAAATATGAAATCCATGTGGCTTCCGTGTGTTGCAGATCCCGGCGTGCTGAACTCAGTGCAATATTTGTCCTCAGACCTCCCTGGGTCCCCGCAGACGTTCCACCCTCCCAGGCACAAATCCGCCGGGACGTGAGCTGGTTTAATAGACCGGAACTCCTCATGCAGTCATGAGCTGCCTGGTGACAGCGTCCCTTGCTGGATCCATACTCGGGAGGTGGGCTTGGTGCAATCCAATACCTTGGGAAACGAAACACTGCTTGCGCAGACACCAGTTGCAGCACCAGCCAACTTGACAGAACGAGGGCCCCTTAGCGCGTCTCTGGTTGACGCGAAAATATCCACACAAAACCTCCAGCAAGCAGAAGGAAGGGGCCACACGCAGGGAATCCAGGGAAAATCTTTAATTGGAAAGCAGTTTGGCATAATGCATTTCGACTTGAATGTCTTCCTCAGATGCCGCTGCTACACTGAAAATGATTCGTGCTGCCGTTTTCAAATGTCTCTGCAGTCCTCCCTTAATTGGAAAGGCACACCTCCCCAACCATGTGATCGCTCACCTGATGTAGTTCTGTTAGTCCTACATCTCCCAGAAAGCATCTTCTCTGGGTAAGTAATGCGTGGGGAATTGTAAATATATATATATATTCAATGAAAAAAACATAGGTTTTAGCCCATATATAGTTAGGGATTAGCATTTACAAAACCTTATTTTACTCGCATAAAACCATTGAAATTCGCATATATAGTTAGATGCGCTAACTATATATCGCGCACCCGCAATCCACTGCTGATGATGTCACATATTACATCATTCATGACATGCTCAGTGACATCACTGATGACATCACTGATGACAACATCCAGTGACTGTAAGTTTCTGTAAAGTTAAAATATGTATTACATATTGAAGAATGAGTGGATGTATAAGTGTCTGGATGAAGGATTTAGTAGGTGCATGACTGACTGTATAAGTGAGTGATTAAATGTGTCTCACTGAGTGCATGGGTTAGTGACTAAACTGTCTTAATTTGTGCATCATTATATCTGTTGTTCTGTAAACTGCTGCATGTGTTGATCAGTAGCTATATGAGTAACTATATGGGTTATTGATTGGTTGCCAAAGTATTTGTATGGGAGACTGAGTGTGTGTGTGGGTGGCTGGGAGGGGTATGGCTCTGTGCATAGATGTGTGAGCAGTTGATTCACTAGATGTATTGGTTCAAAAGTGCATGTGGAAACAGCTGTATGGGCGGTTGACTGTCTGCATGAGTGTATTGGTGAGTGATTGGATTTCTCAGTGCTACATGTCAAAGTAAGTACATATGTAAAACACAGTACATGTAAGAGTTGACATATATAAATAACTGTGCATAAGAGCCAGTGAATGTGTGAGTGGCTGTATGCATCATTGTGAACTTGTATCAGTGATTGTATAAGAGAGTAAATATGTGTTAGTATATGTTTGATTAAGTAAGGTGTGTATAACTGTATAGTTGAGGAAATGGAGGTGTGATTGATTCTTTGCATGACTGACTAGGTGTGTGAGTAACTCCATGGATGAGTGACAGTCTGTGAGTGTCTGTTTACACTGAGTGTATCTAAGGTTATATTAGAGTCTGAAGAGGTTCATCGTATTATCACATTAATGATGTCATTAGTGATGTGCTCAGTAATGTCAAATGAGATGTCAAATGAGATGTCATCAGTGATGTCATTTGAGATGTCTTCAGTGATGTCATCAGTGATGTCATCAGTGATGTCATTTGAGATGTCATCAGTGATGTCATCAGTGATGTCACTGAGCATGTCATGAATGATGTAATATGTGACATCATCAGCAGTGGATTGCGGGTGCGCGATATATAGTTAGCACATCTAACTATATATGCGAATTTCAATGGTTTTATGCGAGTAAAATAAGGTTTTGTAAATGCTAATCCCTAACTATATATGGGCTAAAACCTATGGTTTTTTCATTGAATATATATATATATATATATATATATATATATATATAATTTTTTCAATTTTGCCTCAGAGTCCAGATTCATGAATACTCCACAAGTTTTTTAAAATGTACTTTTGGGACTCAGGCTGAATTCCGAGTCCCAAGATAGCTGCCACCACTTCCCCGTTGAAGTGGTGGCAGCCAATCAGATCCCATTATAAGATCTCTCGGATCCAGAGAGACTCTGCAATCCCTGGATATACATAAGTCTTATTTCTTTATTACCTCCCAAACGTTTGAACAGCTGTACACCAAATTACAAACAGCACTCTTTCTGGACCAAGATCTCTCTGCTAAATTTGATGCAATTCCGTTCAGCATTTTGGGCTGTAGTCATGTTCAAAATCACTATGAGAAACTGCATGGGCAAAATTTGTTTTGGGGCCCTCCTTTTTCTCAGCCACACTTAACGAATCACCACAAAACAGCAGCTGAAGTGAGTGTCAAACTAGTTTAGAAAATTAAAAAATTTAGTGAAGATTCATCAAACAGTGGCAAATTTGTTAGCAAAACCCCAAAAACTTTTTCTATGAAAACTAGGTCATAACTATATATAACTGCCCATTGGCAACTGCCAATAAAGAATATATATACATTTGGAAAAGTATCAGGCAAGCAGTAGTGGTCCACTGGATCACTGCTGTGCCTACAGACTTTGAGGCTGCCAATATGATTCCCAAAGGAGAAGTGGTCCAAAAGAACCGCAGACACTTTATGAATGTGTTACTACCTTCTTAGAGGTGTTTGTATCTGTACAATGACATTGATACGTAGCTACCCAATTCAAATTTGGAAGAAACAGCCCTTTTACACCCCTTTCAAATTATATTTTGGTATAGGTTACAACACTTTTTGGAGAAGGCAGAAAAACATTTATGACATGTAAAAATGGATTTGCACATCTGAAATAGCCATTATGTGGTCACAAACCCTATAATTTTACAATAAAAAAAATCAATACTGCAAGGGCAAAGATAAGGTGTCTTCACCGTGCATAATATTTTAATTTTAATATGAACAACACGTGATGTCCTGCAAAATACAATGCAACAAGAACACCAGTGTGCAATTGTTTGTTTTAAAGCCCACCTTTTCTCATTTGTAGTGAATCTGTGCATTCTAGACATGTATGTATGTATGTATTTGGTATTTATTGAGCGCATATATCTCCCGTAGATCTCATAGCGCTAGCTAATACTCAGGACAGACAGATCGACAAGACAGCCGGACGGAAGGGACTGTGCTAGAATAGCCAGGTTTTAAGGAGGCCACGGAATTTCTTGTGGTCAGTTTCCAGGCGGAGAGGTAGAGGCAGTTTGTTCAAGGTTTCGGTCGCTATTCAGGAAAATGTTCTGCCACCATTTCTAATAGTGCAGACCTTAGGCACTGTTAGGAGGTATTTGCTAGTGGACCTAAGGGTTCTTGCCTGTTGGTGTATTGTACGTTTTTTAGCTAGGTAATGAGGTCATTGATATTAAGAGTCTTATGAACTAGACAGCAGAGTTTAAACTAATTTGTGGAAACCTGTTCTGGAAAACATTTTTCTTAAGATCCAATTCCACAGCGATTTAAAAATGAATGATATTTCTAGGAGTATTACCCACAATGATGAATGCCTTTTACCTGGACATTGGCTCTTTTGTGAGTATCGCATAGACCATTGCTGACTTTTACCTTTGTAGATATGAATAACTCCTCTTCTGTTCCCTTCTCTCAACAATCTGTTGTCTTGCTATACATAGGTCCACAGCACTCTCTTGTCTTCTACCCACTTGTTTGCTCTGGCATCACAAATAAGTAGGGCAATAACACTCTATCATATTTCTCCATTGAGATTATGAAATTAAATAGGTCTTACCCTGTCACTGTACCACTGGGAACTTGAGGATTTTTTCTGATGTTTTAATTGTTGTTCATTATACTATGTACCTTAAAGTCACACAGGGATCAGTCAGCTACACTGTGATTGTATAGAACACGATAGCTATGATAAATGAGATTGCAAAGAGCATTATATGATTCTCCTTGTACCTTATTCCCTTACTTGTGAAAATGACATCATTGAACATTGAGATCTTTCAGTGCACATCATGACATAATTCCACAGTTTTTGAACACAGTCAATAACCTAAGCTCCACATAATCATCAAACACAAATAATAGCACTTTTTACGCAGTGTTTCATTACCTTGCTCTTCATTTATTTTCAGAAACCTCAAACTACTAATTTGATACTGAAATTCATGATAACAAAACAGCTTCAGAAAAGAACACTATCTTCCGGCGTTTTCCATCTATGCATCCAAGACCAGGAAGAACATCCCAGTATCCAGCAGGACCGCCTCAATGCTGCTCCAAAATAGGAAAGAGTTGCAAATTCCCCTCTTCAAAGAACATTACATCACAAAGCATTAACCATTCATAACCTAGCTACCTCTCCTATCACTCATTGACGTTATGCTTGTTTGTGAACCTGTACAGTGCTATGCTGCCATTTGGATAGTTGTGTGCTATACAAATACCACATGCATACATACATGCAACTACCACAAAAGTGAAAACATCGTGCATCCATTTCTTTTAAAATATTCTTTATTTGGGAGACTGGATGTGCCTCTTCATCAGTTGGACAAGGTCAGTATTTGTTCTCATTCTGAGATCACAGTTTAAGAAATTTGTCATAAGCAAAAGCCAATAGGTCTTGTCCCAAACCATGTAGTCAATAATTGAAAATGAGACATGACATAAAATGTTTCCTCTTTAGTAACTTATGAGCCAGCTCACCCTTTTTGAGTCTCGATCACTCTAGGCATATAATAGGGTGCTACTTTAGAGAAAGTAGTCCTTGTGCAGGAGGCTGACTCATGTTATATAGGGCTTTCAGTTACTTTCATCTAGAAGATATCATGGCACAAGTTTGAGTCCAACACTCCCATTACTAAAGTTCTTGTTAAGTTTACATCCACAACTACATTTGAACATTTCCTTAAATACCTTGCTTTGCTTCATATGCAGGAGCTTATAAATTCAGCAGTCAAATAATAAGCACCATAAGATGAAAACGTCTTACTGTTGCTGCTAACAATAATATTATTGCTGTAGTAGCAGCAATCATTCTTAATAGTAATATCAGTATTAGATGCCAAATTCACAGAAGTAGCAGTAATATAACTATTAATATAATCGAACTTATCAATGTCTTGTGAAGCATGCGAAAAAGCTAAAAACTTAGCAATCTAAAGATTTGGAGGGAGCAGCGGACTTGAACTCAGTGACAGAAAAATCACAATCTTCTTACGTAAATAGCAGTTTCCTAATGGCATTGCCTTTGTTAGACATACTACTATTATTATTAGTAGTAGTTATAATAGTACTATTAGTTTAGTGAGAGTATTAATATCTTTAGGAATTATTATCAGTAGCAGTTGTAATGGTAGTAGCAGCAGTAATGGCAGTATTAGTGTTAAATAATATGAATATTATTTCAATGGGCTCACAGGAAATGTCAAAATTGTTCCTGGTGGCATTGCCCACCTAAAGATGGACAGGCACCAGCAGAATCAGACAAACAACAATCTTCTTGCATAGTCACATCAAATTGTAATGTATCATGTTTTTTTAACTTTTTAGTTTTTTATTGACATTTTAGTCATAATATTTTTCAATATTTATATGATAAACCGTTATGCAACAAATCTTTTTAATATATTTTTAATATGTGGAACGTAATAGTCTTAACGCTTAAACTTTAAACTTATTAATGTTATGTTTTTCTTTTTAACCATTGCGTGTATTGTTTCTCATCTTTTGTGATCTTGAGTGATCGAAATAAAGACTATTGAATTGAATTGATGTAACCCGTATTATTCCTTCCATGACTGTCCCTATTTGGTATCTTCTCTCCCCAGAACATGATCAAAAGCCTCAAGATTGTTTACGTCTTGAAATTTACATTGCACCCACGTCCTCCAGTTAATGGTTTATCGTCTGTGTACTTTAAAACAAATCCTGCCTCCTTCTTTTAGTGAAGAGAGCAATATTGTGGCATGTATATTTGCTGATTTAGTGGATGATTACACCAACTCGTTACATATCAAATTTCTCAGGTACAAAAGATCATTAATTCCAGAAAATTCAAATACACACTAATAAGACTCATTTCTCAGTGAAAAAAATGTGGCCAGCTTGTTTCTAGTGGGAGTACAAGTTAAAAAAGCAGATTCCATTCCTGGAAAAAGGTTAATGCCAGCTTCCACTGTTTAAATAAGGTCTCATCTAATTAAAATAAGCAAGTGTTCCATAGGTGTCGTGTTGAAGTCATCCCTACACAAGTCAGTCACTGTCCATTTAAGTCACTTCTTAAAATTTGATTTATAATGCCTAAATTGGCTCCTTTACTTTCGCAGCATGGACGTATGACTAGCACAAAAATATCATGTGCTTCACTGCACAGGATTTGTATACTGTGGGGTGCGCGATTTTGTTGAAAACACTGTGAAGGTTAGGTCTTCCTGATTAAAAGTAGGGTAGAAATAGAGGAGTCAGCTCCCGGTAACACCGTGATAGGCATGGGGATAAGTCATTCATGGTATTTTTTCATTATACTGATATAAGGCCTGATGTACCAAAATTGGGTCACAATGCAATCAATGTTTTGTGTCCATCGACTGCTTTGTGACCACACACACCTGAGTTTTGATCTGAAACATAGGCACTAAAGCACAAAATCACCATTCGCAGAGAGTTGCACACAATCTTGCCTCAATACCATGCAAGAGATAGCATTAATTGTGTGCCTCTCTGGCTGTGAATGCGGGGACATAGTCCTGTGAGGGACATCAGACCGCCCTCCTATGTTCAACGCAGCCCCTGTATATTAGAGGGAAAGGGATTTCTTTAAAAAAAAAAAACAATTGCATTCGGTGAATGATATCGGGGGGAGGGGGTGGGGGGCATGCACTAGTCCTCCTCCGTCAGCTCTGCCTGATGCCTACAGCTGGCGTTCACAAACAGGAAGTTGTTCACCATAAACAGTTTCTTCAATGTAAATGGCTACCAGCTACTATGACAGATTGGTATTCAATCATTGTATTGCGGTTGAAGACATTTGGTACATGCCAATAAAACATGGAAGGCTGAGACAGACACTTTTGACATCTTGCCCTTGCAATTTCTAATAAGTTGCCAAGACTTTTTCCAAGTAGGTAAGTAATGTCTGACTCGCAATGTGTCCATTGTACATTTTGACTTGTCTTTATGCGGTTGCAAAGCCTAAAATGTTGTGAATCATAGAAAGTCCACACATAGGCTTACTACATCAAGAACTTAGCCAACATGTTCATTACCAGAACAAGGATATGGAAACTTAAGTGACTGACATACAATATGATACAACTCTATCAATACAGAATCTGAATACACAGGACCTAAATCACAAAGGTAAACTTACACTTTTGTTTTAAGTTTAGGATTGTTTGCTATTCACAAAGGGATTTAAGAGTAATATCTTGAGGAGTGCAGAGTCTAGCACATAATAACATAGGTATTATTAATGTGCGAAAACCCTGCTCTTATAAGCTACTACACGTAATCCCTTTGTGAATTGCAAACAATCGTAAACTTACACAAATATGTAACTTTACCTTTGTGAATAAGGCCCACAGTCACTGTCTCCAGGTTTGTTCAAATACTTCTAAAAATTACATAAACTATTAGTTTCCATGGTAGCGAGAGCCTGGAAGCACATATGTCTCTAGACACAGTTATGGCCCATCACGAGACAACTGAGAACTGCTCTAATTGAACAGCAATAACGTTAGAATTACCCTAGACGCTCCCCAGTGCAGAGGTAGCATTACTAAATGCTTCCTAACGGAGGAGTGTGCTAGCTACTGCCATAAACCTGCTTAATATGTGATAATCCATCATAAAAATCATAAAATCAAAGCTTAGCAGGATGAAATGTTTATAATGATTCAATAAATTAAAATTAGATGCAGCATTCTAATGAATGGATTTTTTGTCACCATCTTCCTGGGAACTGAATATCGAACTTGTCCGCTCCATGGGCCTAGCTCAGTTTTTGTTTCCTGGACGGATTTTTGGAGTGATGGAATGGGTTTAGGACTTAGGAAATATGGGTTTTGGCTTTAGAGTGACAAATGTTTTATTGCGTTTTAAACAGATTATCGTCAGTAAAAGTGAAGAAAAAAAGCCCTTGTTTACATGTCTAACATTGCTGTTTTTATTAGTTAATGATCTTGTCATGCAGCTAGTCTTATCAGTTTCCCTTGTACATTAGATTTTATTCTTTTTTTGCCTCATGCCTGAAACTTGTACCACATTTCTTGCCACGTTTGGAGCCCAAACTTTCCGGACAGTTCTCGTGTGCACTGTAATTAAAATGATATTTCCTGACATTAAGTTGTTTCATTGGCTACCGGGGCCCTTATTACACATAGGAAGCACTTTTCCTGTTTGTGCCATGGTGCAGCTTTAAATAGGTGCACCTTGCGCAAACGGGGAAAGTGCACACTATTACAGAGAATGCACTGCCCTGAGGACAGCTGGGAACTCGATTTGCCCTGGGCGCAGCGCTTTCAGGTGAAATATGGAGCGGCTGCTGCAAAGAAGCCGGGTGTTGCACTGTGCAGGCACCAACTCTCGCTGCACTTTGAGGAGGCATTGGAGTTCCCTATGCAGGTGGGTGCAGTGAGTGACTGCACCAGACTACAAGCGGATGTCTGTGGGGTCAATGGGAGCCCCTTTCTCCCTCCAGAGGGCTGCAATTAGTGGGCACACTGACAGTGCACCACCTTTTTGTGGCTCACTTTTAATGCACTGCCTGACAGCTTCCTTGTCTTTCTGCCCCACATGCATAATACTGAGCAGGTGCAGAGGCAAAGAGATTCCATATGAATAGGGCTGTTCTCTCATGCAGATGAAGGAATGCCCTATTGAGATAACGCTGGTGCTACATGTGCACCAGCGCTATCTGTATTACATGCACAAGCTTCTGTGGCCCCTTCTGTAATGCTGCATAGCCTCAGGGCAATGGTGGAGGAGCGCCGCCTGACTGGCTCAAAGCCAGCAGTTGATAAATAAAACAATAATGTATGATTTTATTTTTAAGCTGCTGGCTGAGTCAGCATGTGTAGGGAGGGGCCGGGCCAAGGGTGGTAGGCAGAATGGAGTGTTACGCGCAATTCTAAGTGCTCATGTCTGTTTGGCCGGCCATCTTAGGCCGTCCACACAGCAATGCGCAGTTAGGTTTCTTCAACGCAGCTGTAGTGTACAGCTGGGTTGGAGAAACACCACAGCCTCCCTGTGCCTGAGCAGGCATTAAACGAGGCTGCTCAGACCAATCCCTCTCTGCTCTCATGCGTTATAATAGCATGAGAGCCGCCTGGGGATTGCACAGTGAGTCTCTGATTCTGTCCCAGTGTCTGCTGGGACCAGGAAGCAGAGGAACACTGAGGTGTAAGGCAGCCGGCAGCTTCAGGTAAGTCTTATTTTTTATTATTAAATCCCCACAAGCACCCTGTTCCTGTGCCCTCGCACCCACTCCACTCACCCACCACTTTTTGTTTATGACAGCCGCCACTGCCCCAGGGGCTCACACAGTGGGTACACATGCCCATTTTGCGCCGTGACACTTTCTGTGATATAGCCCCAGGTGCCAAAAGGCTCAACCACAAACAACTATCTACATTATAAACTGGATGTCAGTTTCAATACTTTTATCTCTTTCTTGTTTCAACATTAAAAATGTTTGCATAGGTGGACAAATCTTTTTTCATTCTGGCTACCGAGCACGTGAACCAAATTCCAGATTTAGTAACTTTTTAACCAAAGTGATCATCCTCAGTTTAGCAGATCACTAAAAACCTTAAACCTTATCAAACTAAAAGTTTGAGAGGTATTTATATATGATGACTCATAAGAACAAAACATGGCAAAACATGAGATACTCAGGAATCGCAATGGTGCCTGAACATGAAAGAAGAGGGAATCGACTTCAAAAGCTAAGACGCTTAGAATCAAAACTCATCATTCGGTTTAAAACAAAAATCCCCAATGGACTCAAGGGGGACGAAGAACTTTATGTTCACTTTTGAGAAGTCAACAAAAACAAAAAAAACAAAAAAAGTGAGAAATTGAAAAACTGATAAACTAAAAAAAGTGTGATATCAGAGGAATTGGAATGAATACCAAAAACTCCTCATTTGCTCTCCATCTCTGTTGCTTCGGAGCAATTGCGCTTCATCCGTAAAAATTCACCATATGGAATGTTTTCTTTCAGTGACACCGGATGGAAGCTAGTTCCATGAAGGATACTGTTCGTCAATGTCTTTTTCCGGAACAATGTTTGTATTCTGTTGTCTTTTATGTACACCTTGGTGTCCAGAAAGTCTATTTCTTTTTGTTGTATATTATGTGTGAATTGAAGTCCCACATCATTGTTGTTAAGTATAGCAATATATTGAAGGAGTTCTGACTTTGTGCCTTTCCATAAAAGGAAAAGATTGTCAATGAATCTTAACCATAACACCACATTTGTGGTGTATGGATCGTTTTCCTCTCTCCAAGCTATGTGTTTCTCCCACCATCCCATGGTGAGATTAGCATAGCTTGGAGAGAAGGAAACGCCCATCGCAGTTCCACGTTTTTGTGAATAGATCTTGTTGTTGAAGAGAAACACATTGTTAGTTAAACATATTCTAATCATTTCCAGAATCATGTTAGTATGGTTTAGTTCCCCTATTGGACATTGTTTCAAGAAATAGGCGACTGCTTGTAGGCCAAGTTCATGGTTAATTGATGTGTAGAGTGACACAACGTCGATCGTGAATGGTAGGTATGTTGGTTGCCATTCTGTTTCCATAAGGATGCGGAGAAAATCTCCTGTGTCCTTTATGAATGAATTTAGTGTTGGAACTAGTGGTGCAAGAAAGAAGTCCACCAGGCCGGCCAATAATTTCAGGTATCAAATCCATTTTGGAACCGCTTTCCACCTTCGTGGATTACTTTCTGCGCCCTATGGTGCTTGAAATGCCCACTTACCTCAGAGACACAACGGATGTATTACGTCTCCTTCCTGAGGTGAAATTTGATATGGAGACCGACCTCCTTGTATCATTCGACGTTGAGTCGTTGTATACATCCATACCTCAAGATGAGACCCTGGAAGTCATATCTTCTCTCCTGAGGGCTCGAGATCTGAACAGCATAACACCAGTCAGCTTCATCATGGACTGTGCCACCTTAGCCATGAAGAAGAACTTTTTCAAATATGAGGACACAGTATATCTTCAAACGTCTGGGACCAGCATGGGGAGCATTTTTGCTCCCAGTTTAGCTAACCTTTACGTACATCACTTTGAACAAGAGCATATCCTGATCAACACCAATCCCTTTGTTACCTCCATCAAGTTATGGAAAAGGTATATCGATGATATACTAGTGATATGGCAAGGGACACATGAAGACCTGATGAAATTCCATAACTGGTTGAACAGCAGGAATAATTTCCTACGATTTACCGTAGAAGCTAGTAGAACTGACATCTCGTTCCTGGATTTAAGGATTTTCTCTACCTCAGAAGGCCTACAATCTGAGCTTTACAAAAAACCAATGGCAAAAAACTCTTTACTATGTTTTGATAGCCACCATCCCAGATCTCTTAAAGAAAATTTGCCATATGGACAATTTTTAAGAGTACAAAGAAACTGTTCTACTAAAGAAGGCTACAGAACACATGCCAAAGCTTTACAACAACAGCTCATAGGCAGGAAGTATCCAGCCAAACTAGTACGTAAATCAATGAAACGGGCAAGCAATAACAACAGACTGGCTCTCCTTGAACCCCCAGTTTCTAAAACAGCATCCAACAGACTGACATGCGTTACCACGTTTGGAACTCTATCTAATGACATCCAAAAAATAATAAGAAAACACTGGACAATACTCAATTCAGGACGTGAGACCATAGAGAAACCACTGTTTTCTTTTAAGAGGGGTCCAACCCTGAGAGATCGCATTGTACATACCAGACCACGCAACACCACACCAAGGGCTCTTGGAACTATTTGGAATCTCCCACCTGTAACAGGACACCATCCGTGCGGCTCGTGCCAGGCCTGCCCTCAAACAGTTAAATCTCTTGAAGTCGACATTGGCACGAATAGACCGTGGAAGCAAATCAAATTCACCAACTGCAATAGTGACAAATTGATCTATCTCATAACCTGCCCCTGCGGGTTGAAGTATGTCGGAATGACTACCCGTATAATAAAGATCCGCATCTCGGAGCATAAAAGTACAATTCGCCGCAAGAGACAGGCGACAAAGCTGACGAATCATTTCTTAGACAAACAACATGATCCCACAGCTTTTGTATGGACGGTGCTGGAACAGCCGTATATTTCATCACACGTGACAGATTGCACTAACTTCCTAATGCGTAAAGAACAGAAATGGGTTTTCAAGCTGGGCACTAACAGAGTCGACTAAATGATGATATTCCTTGGTCTGTGCTCTAACTTTGCCAACTTTATCACTCTCACTAGATGTAAGGAACATCACGATACAAGAACAGATGGCCAGCATCATTCAGATAATCGTAAACCACATCTCTGACGCCCACCAGTTCAGAGGTTATCAAGCTGTCCACAATAGGTGCCTTTCATGTATACATATCTTCCAGATAAACATACACCGAGATAAATATACACCAGACATATATCATCCAGATAAATATACACCATATTGAATACTATGTCTGTTGACATCCATTAGACGGTCAACCTTCAAGAGACAGTTTTTTTCCCCGTTTTTTCAAAATTGTTTTTCAAAATTGTCTCTTTTTTCATTATCACTCTTAAAACAATCTTGTACAAATCATTAAATTAAATAAGATAGATCTCATTTCAAGTTAAACGAAATCGATGTGTTTTATTTCAGATAGTAAACACAACAACGATTGTTCCTAGGCAACCGAATAACTGTGGTCCAATAGGCACCAGAGATACACTACTAACGTGCGCTCACATGACCACCTTGGACCATTCCTAGCCCAGTTATGTCTTTACGTGAACCATTCTGGTTTAAGCTTTCCTATTGGCCCATCGGGATCATCTGACCAGGATAGAGCCAATCAACAGCAGGCTTTTAAACACAACCTACACGCCATTCAGGTACCTCCCCACCGGCTTGGAAGGTAGCTACGGAGTACCGACGGAGAGGTAGGGAACGCGATAGATTTGTTTGCTCATTTGCTGATTTTCTTGATAGACGCCATGTATATATTTGGCGGTCCTTTGACTCGTTCTTGCGCTCAAGACTCATTTGCCGCAGCACTAACATTAACGAACGCTTTTTCGACCAAAGCCACTGTTTTGGTTTTTCCTGATGCGGCTTGTAATCACACCAGTAAAGTTTAAGAGCAAGACGTGCCTCACGTACTTAAAACCCTATAAACGTCTAGTCTCTTACTGTGATAAACTTACCCTACCATCGGCAAACTATTTTCTAGCAGCACGTGTTTGACGTACTGATCTGATTTTTCACTTATAGTGAATTGTAATCTGGCTCCTTGCTACTGTTTGTATATAGGCCTTCCTCTCTCAGTATGGTACCGGTGTGTATCTGTTTCTAACTACCTAAGGAGGCGATGACATCTCCATGTTTTTTTGCTTCCTTCTAATAGAGCGGCGCTCCCCTCTTGCCCTGAGCCCCTGCCAGGCGAGGTGTAGCCTTTCACTTCGACTACAATGGTAAGACGAAGTAGACCATGCCCATGTTAATATCACATTTCAGTATTTTTCATGTGGACATCCTAATAACATACTAAATGTGTTCATTGTAATGAGTACAATCATAGGTAAATGTGAATTAAGCACATGCTAACTTTATCTATATCAATGTGGTCACTTTACTGTTTTGTTTGTTGTGTTTTTCTCCACCAGTGACATACAACAACTGCGATCTAAGATGACACCTAGGGATCAAGGTGATCTTTTTTCAGTCGCAGATTGTTTTTTATATGTAGTCACCTATACTTTTACACTTCACGATTTATCTTTGCAGTAGCTGTATCATAATCTAGGTCCTGATGAATGTAATGGACTCGTTAGTCCCCAGATTTTCAGAAACATGTTGACCCCTATTATTTCCGGGTATATATTTGTTTAAATTACCCTTGCTGCTATTTTAATATTGGAGGAGCGAGCGCACAACATAATAAATACTTTTTTCTGCTCCCTCACCCAATTTTAGTTTCACTGAGCACTTTCTATCACTTGCACTGCAATTCAGTCACTCTCAAACTTTCCAGCCAATGAATGGCCTGTGACACTCTAACCATACAGGGCACCACTAGGTTCACAAAAGGTACTTACATCTGACCTTCCATCTGGAACCAGTGCTGCACCTTCTATATGGTTTACAGGAATCCCAAATGATGAAGGGCGGTTCCGAGTGGTGACTGATGGGTACCCTGTTAGGGATCACCAGGTACCTATCATTGCTTTTCCTATTTTTTTCTTTTTTTGACAGGGAATCTCACCACTTCTCTAGTTCTGTGTACCACATGTCTATGTTCAGACCCTTTGACACTTATTGTGTTTTATATGTTACTTAGGGAATGTGTCATTGAATGGTCTCTAAACTCCCTTAGCCCCCCCCCTACTTGAGTTTTTTCTGAAAGAAAGAAGTCTACATATGATGCTATGTTCTCATATAGTGAGCCACAACTTGAGATTATTGGGTGTGCTGGTGGTTTGTTCAAAGTTTTATGAACTTTTGGCAAAAAGTAAATAGTTGGAGTTATGGGATTTGAAACTGTCAAGAAGTTTTTTTTCCTCTTGGCTTATAGACCTTTTTCCTGCCATTCTGTTATTTGCTTATGTATTTTGATTGTCATCTCCAACATCGGGTTGCCCGTGAGTGTTGTGTAATTGTTTGGATCATCAAGTTGTCGATTCGATTCATCTATGTAGTCTTGTTTGTTCAGGATCACGATCTTTCCACCCTTGTCGGCTGGTTTTATTTCAATTTGATTGTTTTCCTTTAGAGATTTTATAGCTTGGCGTTCATTCCAAGAGAGGTTTTCTTTTTTATTGTTGTTGCTGTTTCTCATGTTGTCTAGATCTGCATTGATTAAATCGTGGAATGCATCGATTCGGTTTCCCGGGTGGAGTACTGGGCAGAATTTTGACTGGTTTTTGAATTCCGTTCTTGAGTGTACATTGTGCGAGACTCCCATGTCCGTGAGTATTTGTGTTTCTGTCATATCTATTTCATCTACTTGATGTACTAGTTGGTAAGCTGTTACTAAACTCGGTATTTCCAATATTGCATATCTTGTTTGTGTGTTTTCTTCATTCATTTCTTCTGATCTTTCAGATGATTTGATAGGCATTTTGGCAAAGAATTTTTTGAGTTTTAGTTTTCGAATATATTTGTACATGTCAATTTTAGTTTCAACTCCATCTTGATGTTTTTCAGGGTAAAAAGTGAGTCCCTTGTTTGACAGTGTTTGTTCTGTTTTGGAGAGGGTGTAGTTGGATAGATTGATTTTCAGATTTTGGACTGTGTCATTCCGTTTGCCAGTGTTCATTTTCTTGTCAAAGTACGATTGCGCAGAAGATATCTTTGTGTGTTTTGCTCTTCTGGTTTTGCGCTTTGGTTTTGGTTTGTATATTGGGGCCGCCCTCGGCCTCCAGGTCTTCCTCTGCCCCGACCCCTTCCTCTGGGTTTTGGATTCTGGTGATCCAGATATAACAGTTCCATTTCCTCTAAAAAAGAAAACTTTTTTGTTGCAATTAGCTTTCCTGCATGTGCTCTTTGTTCTCCTTCACTTGCGTCCGATTTTGTTTCGCTCGCAACCGGTAATGTCCCTCTTGTTTTGGCTTGTTTGGTGGTTCCTTGTTGTTTCAGAACATCAAATCTCTTTGCAAAGGTAAAGATAGTGCCATTGGCATAATCAAACTCATCCCTTCTAAATCTGCGTTGTTTCCTCTCCTCTATTTCATTTTCGTGTTTATCCAAGTTCTTTTCCGTTATTGCTCGCAGCTTATAGGCTTCTTCATCCTCTTGTTCTAAGGCTTTTATTTGTTGTTCCATTTCATCAATTTTGATTTGTAACTCTTCCACACTTTCTTTCGCATATTTCACAATAATCAACATCATGGTCCGTGAACACTCCATGTTGTTGCGCCCCCATTCTTCCAGCATTTCTGCACTGGTGTCAGGGTGATTGGGTAGTGTAAATATGCGAAGTCCTCTTGGTACTAGACCCAGTTCCAGATATTTTTAGAGTGTGATGATTTCCCATCCTCGGGATATCTCTTTGCGGAGCAGTTTCTCTAGCTGTTGAAACAATTGTTTCAATGTGCTTGGTGTAGTTGCAGAAGGTGTTGTTTTGTGATTTGTTGTTGTTGTAGCTGCCTGGGGTTTGGAAAACATGCTTTCTGCTTTTTCAATACGTTTTGCCGCTCTTTTTTCCATTTTCCTGTTATTGTATGTTGTATAGTTTAGCACTATTTTTCGTGTTCAGAGACGGTTGTTTCCTTTGTCTTTATCAACTAGCTTTAGTTGATTGTTCGATCTTATTACTAAAGCGTAGGAAGATTATGTCGTTATCGGGCAAACAGCCTCGAGGAGTTGAAAAGTGCGTTTATATTCCCAAGATAATGCTTAGACTCAAGTATGTCAAAATGTTTACTGTAAACCCGTTCAGTGAGTAGCATTCGCTGCAGCATCATAACAGCAACATTTAGTCATTTTTCTGGCTTGATTGTTTACTTACCCAGGAGACTCCCGTACCGCTGGATGCCCTCCGGCACCTCCGCGTCGACGCTCAACCGGGTGTCAGCCAGGTGAGATTATTACTGTTGCTATATATATATATATATATATTTATATCCAAAAAAGCCGCGTTTCGCTCCCAGCACGCAGAACTTCGCCTCAGCAAGGATAGTACGAACACGGACCAGTTAGGTGCTTGAATTTTATTAGTGCAAATTCAGCCGCATGACGTTTCGGCTACTGGTTTGCTGGTTGAGGGTCGAGCAAGCCCAATTCAGGCAACTGCTACAATTCTTGTCGGGGTGAACCAAAAAAGTCACTTATTAACTTCTGCATGACCCTCTGGTAGCTTGGCACAATAGCAGTCGGGCTTAACTTAAAAGCAATATGTACAGTATTTATTCCGCACACAAACAGTAATAAAATGAAAACACAAAAAATCCCAAACCAATATAGAAAAATAGAATATATTTTAATAAATTAAATGACATAAAAATAATTAAAATCCAATTAGTAGAACCAAAGTACAATTTTTTCAAGTTTCTAGTGACAAATAATATTAAAAAGAAGAATGCGCAAACCACGGTTATCTGATCACGCAAGACTGGGTCAAAATCACAAGTTAAGACCGACTGCAATGGAGCACGGTAGGGTCAAGTACCAGATTAGCCGTGGTCTAGGAGTTACCTTCAGATTAAAGAAAATTTCTTTAAAAAGACTTGGAAAATGTTGAGTCTGGGAAAGGCAGCAGCCTGTAGCCAAGAGGAGGTCATCAATGTTTAGCAGTCACTTGATGAACCCTCAGTGATGCCATTTGCAAATGCGGTAAACCCTCAGGGCATAAAAGGATGGGTTTTTAGGCACAGAAGGTCATTGTCATCATTGATGGGGTGGTGGTTGTCGTCTAGCTAGCCCTGCCAAGATTATTACTTTCAGGCTTAGACGTTTTTCTGGAGCTCAGGTTTCTTCTGCTGGACAAGCAACAGGCTGTAGCGAGGGTGCCACTAGGCTGGATACCTATGCAGGGAGGTCCTGCTGAAGAAAATTGTTTACTGTGGAGAAGAACTTAGCGGCAGCTGCAGCGAAGTCAGTCCCAACGGCAATGCACCTTTATCCATTTGACTTGTAGGTAGGTCTGAGACGCCTGTCGGATCTGAGAACCAAATTTCTTGAAAAAGTTTCTAAACCCCATCTTTTAGGGTTAGTTTGGAAGAGTATCACCGACAAAAATTCCAAGGGTCCAAGACCTTGGAGGGGCACCTCAAGGTGGGTTTGAAATCACTCCAGCAGAGGACAGTAGCAGGGTTCAAAGAAGGTCCAGTTGGTACTGGTAAGCTGGCCAGGTGCCATCTGGAAGGTTGTTGTGTTCTTGTAGCTCACACAGGAGGCTAGCCAACTAGCCCTTAAAGTCACACTTGTTGTCATGGGTTCAAGAGAGCAGGTCAAGTCTCCTTCCTCAGACGGCAGGGCAGCAAGCAGTTCTTCTACCAGCAGGGGAGTCCTTCTTCTAAATCTTCCACAGGTCCAGGAGTGACATGACGTGGCGTCTTAGAGTGCCATCTTTTATCTTCAATGTCAGCCTTAGTGGGGGTAACCCCTGGTCCACTCCCAAACTAGTTTTTGCCAGTTCCCGGCTCACAACTGTCTAGGGGGACAAAAACATGTGCAGGCCTGCTGTCAGGTTCCTTTGTGAGTGCTGGAGATAAATCCCAGTGAAACGTAAGTGAGTCTGGGTACAACCCCAGTCCTCCTGCCAGGATGGCCTATCCTGCCAACACATAGTCTTCTGTTTTTCCACCTTCTGACAGCAACTCACAACAGTAAAGTCATGTGACCCTGGCTACTGGCAGAAATGCACATTGTATTGTATCGTATTGTAATTGCATTTATAGAGCATTTACTACCCCTGATGAGGAGTCGAGGTGCTTTTCAGCGAGTAGCATGCTACTCCAGAACCCTTAAAGGATAAGTGTTGAATTAGTATAGTGAAATATGAAAGTAATTTGAGTGGTGGATAGGTTAGTCAGTTATTTGCATTCAGAAGGATAGCGGAGGGATAGAAGAGGGAAAAAAGGTTTGCATTTATATAGCGCTTGTTACCCCTAATGCGGTGTTGAAGCACTTTCTTGGCTAGTAGCACTCTACTCCGGAAACCATAAGGACTAGTGGTGAATTAGTATAGTGAAATATGAAAGTAATTTGAGTGGTGGATATTAATCAGTTATTTGAATTGAGGAGGATAGCAGATGGATAGACAAGGGAAAATGGTTTGCATTTATATAGCACTTGTTACCACTGATGGGGTGTTGAAGCGCTTTTTTGGCGAGTAGCACGCTGCTCCGGAACCCTTTAAAGGATTTCTGCATTAGGATAGGGCAAGAAAATGTCAACTTTCTAAAAGTGGCGTTTTTAAATTTGTAACTTAATCTAACTTTACCATTAAAGAGGATTTTCAAATCACAATTAATTTGGTGTAAACATTATTTTTCTATCTCGTCCCAATCTAAAGTTAGCTCTGATTATTTATAAGGTAATCCAGTGTTAGTCAATGAGAGAGATAGGCTTTACATGTGGACAATGACTTTAAGAGTTTTTCAGTGCAAGGTCATGTTAAACAAAATCCTGTGTCCTACTTTTTACATACTATGCACTCTGACCTATATGGCTTTAGGGCCTACTTTAGGGATAACTTATAGGAGTAAAAAATGAATGTTTAGGCCTAGCAAAATGGTGATTTTGTCAGGTCAAAATGGCAGTTTAAAACGGACTACAGGCTGCAGTGGCAGGCCTGAGACACGTTTTGAAATGCTACTTTAATGGGGGGCACAATGAATGCTTTAGGTCCACTAGTAGCATTTAATTTGCAGACTCTGGTTGTATGCAGTACTATTTAAAAAGAGCTTACAGGTAAATTAAATGAGTCAATTAGGTGTAGGCCAATTTGCCATGTTTTAGGGAGAGAGGACACACACTTTAGCACCCGGTTAGCAGTTGTAAAGTGCACAGAGTCCCTAAAGCCAGCCAACAGGAGGGGTGATGGAAAAACGTTTGGAAGTGACCCTGCCAGCGGGCCAGTTCCAGCACTTTACATTTTGTATTTCCCAGCGATATTATGTCATTCATGTGAAATATGGATTTTATCAAATGGGAGTCCTAGTCTTAGTCTGATTTCCTTTCAGCAGCTAATTGGTCTCTAAGCATGGCAGTGCATTTTTCTGTCAACCCAAATCACTGTTCACTCCTTTCATTAAAGCTAAGCAAAACCTGAACATTCTAATTTCAATCAGTGCCCATTGTTATCTGACCTTTGTGGTATCAGCTTCAGAAATGTGATTTCTATAGACATTGTATGTTTTTTAACAAAGTGAGGCATTTCTTTAAAAGGCCGGTATTCTAAATTAAAACATTAAATAGGTTATCTTCTTTGTAATAAATACAGCCAAAGAGTCCAGTCCATTATGTAATTTATAGTTTTCATTAAATGTTCTCATGGTTGGAAACAGTAACATGTTCTTACTAACTGCACCAAAATAAATATATCACGTAAAATATAGATAAACGTAACTGTGCATTAACATATCAAGTTTCTGGTGACTTTTACAAATGCTAAAATCCCCAATTGGAAATATAGGATCATATTGCATAGTTTTCCATTCTTTGTGTAGTACATGTATTTCATTTTTTTTAATCATTCCTTTGTTTCAAACAGACACATCTTAAAATGAATATTTAATATCCCTGCTACATTTCCAGAATATTTTTAATTCAGTGACCTGCGCATTCACAGAGTATACAGAAGTACATTTATGGGCAAAATACCTGATGAATGATTACTTAAATAAACACATAAGTAGCAGCAGGTGCTCAGCCATACCTTTGATCAAAGAGCATTGCATGTAAAGATGTATTTAGTTCCTTGACTGTGATGCAGATAAATCTATGAAATTTGCTAATTGCACATTGAAGGTAAAAAAATAATCTTAATAAGCACAAATTATAAAATCAATCAATCAAACAGGGTTCTAATAGAGCATGGCTAATCATCCATTAGGGTCTCAAGGCACTGGGGGAAATGCATTCCCCGGATCAGTCGAAAAGCCAGGTCTTGAGGTCCTTCCTAAATTGAAGCAGTGAAGTTGATTGCCTGAGATGTAGAAGTAGAGAGTTCCAGATCTTCGCAGCGAGGTAGGAGAAGGAACTTCCTCTGGCCGAGGTCTTTTGGATCTGTGGGATAGTGGTCAGGGCCAGTTGGGCGAAGTGGAGACGTCTGGTGGGTGTGTGGAAGGAGAGGAGGAGGTTGAGGTATGCAGGTCTGGTGTTGTGGAGGACTATGTAGGTGTGCATAAGGAGCTTGAAGGAGATTCTTTTGTTGATCAGGCGGCAGTAAAGGTCTTTCAGATGACTGCAGATGTGGCTGTGGTTGGGGATGTCCAGGATAAGTCTAGTGGAGACATTCTGTTTGCTCTGCAATTTCTTTTGGAGTTTTTGGCTTGCTGCTGATGAACACCTGAGTGACAATTCTCCTATACTCTGTGGCAATCCACTTGAAGAACTTCCAAAGCAGGCAGAGTGTGTGGAAGCAGGAAGATGAGATAACATTGATTTGGTGAGTCATTGAGAGTGAGGAGTCGAGGATGATGCCAAGATTAATATGCGTGGTCAGTAGGTGTGGGGGTTCCGTGAGCTGCGGGACACCAGGTGTCGTTCCAGGTCTAGGGAGTGGTGCCCAGGATGAGGACTTCAGTTTTGTTGGAAGTGAATAGGCAGCATCGGGAAGACTTTTGCAGAGGAGAAAGTGGGATACAGTGTTGAAGGCGGCAGAGAGGTTCAGAAGGACGAGGGCTGTAGTTTCACCTCCGTCGAGGAGAGTGCGGATGTTGTCTGTTGCAGCAAGTAGTACAGTCTCTTTGCTGTGGTTGCTTCTGAAGCCTGATTGACAGGGGTGCAGGGGTGCAGGGTGTGATGTACCTCAATGAATTACGTGAGTTGACCATTGATGGCCTTCTCAATGACTTTGGCTGGGAACGGCAGCAGAGAGATGGGTCTGTAATCCTTGAGGTCCATCGTGTCGGCAGAGCGTTTTTTCAGCACCGTTGATCTCTGTATGCTCCCAGTCTTCAGTGAAGGTGGCAAACTCAAAGGAGTAGGTAATGGTGTGGCAGAGTTCGGAGACAATGTTGGTAATGGCTCAGTTAAAAATGTGGATGGGGCAGGGATCAGGGGGACCTCCAGATTGAATGTTTTCTATGATCCTTAAGGTGTTGTCAGTGATGAGGGTGGTCCCATTGAACAAGGTTAGCTGGGATCTGAAACATTTGTGGGTGGTGGTTGTGGGTGAGGGGGGTGGGTCCTGAGTCCTGGGTTGAGAAGCTGTCATCAATATCTATGATCTTGTGATGGAAGAAGGTAGCAAGGTTATTGCAGAGGTCTTGGGAGGCAGTAATGTCTGTGGCATACACGCTGGGTTTGGCGAATTCTTTGATCACGGTGAAGAGTTCTTTTCTTATGTGTGCATTGGCATTGATACATTCCTATATGGCGGTTTTCTTTGTGGTTCTGCTGTTGCAGTGGTGTGTGGTGACAGTGGTTTTGAAGGGTGTGCTGTCTGCTGAGGTCTTGCTGCTCCTACATCCTCCTCTTCTCTCTAGCCATCTGCAGGTGCACCTGGACTCTTGGAGGGTAGGAGAGAACCAGCTGGCTTTCTCAGAGGGCTGCTTTCCAGAGGTGTTCTTGAGGGGAGCCAGTATGTTGGTGCAGTCGGAGATCCATTGGTGGACGTTACGTATGAGGTTGGCAGTGGGGTTTTGCAGAGGGAGGTAGCGAGTTGGTCTTTAGATACCTTGTTCCAGCTTCTGTGCGGGTAGAGGTGGGAGCAGTGGTGTTCAGTGAGTTTAGTGAAGGAGAAGTAGACGCAGTGGTGGTCAGTCCAATATAGTTTGGAGGTGTGGCTGATGGCGATGTTGCTGCTTGCAGAGCAGATGTCTGTCCTGCTCAGTAGGTTGGGGAGGTGACCAGTAGCTTGAGTCCAGTGGTAGCGAGGTTCTCAAGTACGGAGTAGGTGCTGTGGTCTTTGAGGTTGTTCAGGTGGAAATTGAGGTTACAGAGGAGGATGGAGACCATTGATTGCGAGAGTGTGGTGTGCAATGAACTCAGCTATGAGTTTGCTGAAAGGTGGACGGGGTCCTGGAGGTCTGTAGAGTAGGGTGCCGTAGAGGATGGCGTTCAGGTTGGTCTGGACCTGGAAGTGGAGGCGGAGGTGCTCCATGTTGGAGCTAATTGTGAGGTGAAGGGTGTTTTTGTGTATGATGGCGATGTCCCCTCCTATTCAATTGGTGCGGTCCTTGTGGATGATTTTGTAACCGTCAGGAATGGTGGTTGAGATGCCTGTGGCTGAGGTGGGATTCAACCAGGTTTTTGTAAATAAAGCAATGTTGGAGAAGATGGAGTCGAGTAGGCTCCAGATCTCCACAGCGTGTTTGTTGAGGGAGCGTATGTGGGATGCAGCTGAGGTGGTCGAGTCAGGTTCTTTGGGGCCGTGTGTTGGTGAGTCTGGTGGGCAGAGGCAGGAAAAGGTGAAGTTGCTGCAGGTAAATGGGTCTTGCGTGTCATTCAGTGACATGAGGTGGCAGACAATGGATCATCTGGTGTGGAAGATGTTGGCGTCATAGCTGTGATTGGCATGTTGACTGGGGTCATGACACGGCACGGTCCACACAAGTACAGGCACAGACGAGTTTGCCTTTGGCACACCAGCGGTGCGCCTGCGGCACGGCTGCTCAGCAGCTGCTCAGCTGTCGCCATTAAGTAGTGGTAGGAAGGTGGGAGGGGCTGGTCGGCTGGGGGGCAGGAAGCTGCGCTGGAAGTGAGCAGACCCGCAGGGACAGAGCAGCAGCAAAGGCAGGATGAAAAGAGGGACAAAAGAGAACTACTGAAGAATAATAGAGAATGAAAAAGAATAGAACAGCGGAACAAGAGATGAGAAGGAAGAAGGAACAGGAAAGCAGAGACAGACTCACCACTGGACCACCAGGGAAGAGGAGCAGGCGGGATACTGCAGGTGGAGGAAAACCTTGCACTCGTGATCTGGAGCGCATAGGGGCAACAGCTACCAGGTGGAGTTGTGTGGCGGGGGTACAACAGACGCTGACAAAAAGGTCAGTGAGGTGGCTCCTTCACCGCAAGCAGCCACCCTTAAGTAGTGATGGGGGGGTGAGGTGGGAGGCAGGAAGTGATGCTGGAAGGGGGGGATGTCACAGAGAAAGAGCAGCAACAAGGGCGGGTAAAAAGAGGCACAGATTAAGGAGAAAAAGAGAAATATAGAAGAAAAATAGAGAATGAAAAAGGCTAGAAAAGCAGAACAAGAGATGAGAAGGAACAGGAAAGCAGAGACAGACTCACCACTGGATCACTAGGAATGAGGCGCAGGTGGGAGCCTGCGGGTGGAGGAGGGCCTCAAACTCAAGACCTGGAGCACAGCGGGGCAACAGCTACCAGGTGGAGCTCACAGGTGGGTGAGCAACAGATGCTGACAAAAAGGACAGGGAGGACAATCAGCTGTGCTTCCACAAATCCTTAACTGAAGCACAGAAGCATGAGGGCTGTAGGCTGGACTGATTCACATTAGATGCCAAACCGTTTCCACAGGTTGTACCCCATTTAAAAAAGGAATACATTTAGAGCAAAAACAAGCGATGTCGGGTGAAAATGTTACTTGTACTGTAACGTGCTGTGAAGGGCTGTGTACCCAGTGACATCACTCAAGGCCAAATTAATTAATTAGTATTTAGGGCCAAGACAAATATCCCATTTTTATTTATATAGATATGGAACAGGATCCACAACTGAGCTAATCCAGGGAGGTGTGAGATCATTCCTGGGTTGGTATTTTTGAAGACATCTGTTCTCCTGTAACACTTATGGCTCATGCTCCATAGCCTTGTACAGTGAAGACATTTTCACCAATATTGGAGTAAAGCCTTCTAGAAGGTTAGCCTAATTCTAGAGGACTGTTAGTAAGATTTCCATTAAAGTGTAGAGCTCAGCCAGTTGTTCCCCTAAATAGAAAGCCCGCCTGGATGTAGTTTTGGCCTTGCCCAATTTCAATGATTCATTGTAAGGCAAGTCAAACACTTTTTAATAATGTAAAAAATTGTTTGCGAGTCGAACTTTGAACGGTGGGTTCATTGGCAAATGGGAGTGATGGGTAGCTATTCCCGATATTTCGTGGGTGGAACTTTTGTAGAAAAAGGTAGGGCTAGGACCTTTCTCAAGATTTGCCCGGCGCTAACCGCCCTTGTACCATTCAAATTTACCAAGCAATGAGGCAGGCGCCGGAGACCAGAAGGCAGGAAACAGGAGTTTATTCCGACGGAGCAGAACACATCAGATCAGACAACAAGGTATCGTCTCGAGGTGCTCTAACAGCCTCTCAGAGGCCTGGCCTCTTATACACCGGTTTATGGCATGTGACCTTCCTTTATTACAATCACAACTTTGTAAGGCAAGGAAAAGGCATCCCCGTAATCCTCGTGTTAATCCCACCCCCATATACCTTCACAATAGAGGTCCTCAACCTGCTGATAAGAGGAGGGGGTCATCACGCAGCTGTGTGTTCCGTCGAGTCTTAGGATGTGTGCGCCTGATCATATCACAGGGGGTGGGGAGGCCTGGATCAATAGAGGGTCCTTTGAAGGAGAGCGACCTCATACAATAAGGGGCAGTAAATGATATCTCCCGGCTTAGGCAGTGGCCTCGGACCTGTGTGGACAGTTGGACACGGGGTGAGGGGCCATCAATGGAGTGGTATTCATGCCGCGTGGACGATCCAGCGCAGAGGGGAGGTTTATCAACAGAGGGGCATTCATGGGAGGAGAGGAGGTGTCGGTCAGGCGCTGGCGTGACTCCCAAGGACAGGGTCATGCAGAAGGGTCATGCTCATAAGGAGGAGGGAGGGGGAGCCAGGGTGCGCGGAGGATGCCTGCTGGGTCAGAGGGGTGCACTGGCGATCGATCGTGGACAGGGAGACCATGATATCTAAAATGGCTGCCGTGCATGTGGTGCATAGGTGACAAGCTGGCGCAGATAATGTTCAGATCGCAAACTAAAATTCCACAGTCCTCCCTTTTAACATGTCTCGCCAACTTGTCAGTTTGGATTTATCCCCATAAGGCCACGTATTTCTACTTCATAGAGGGGGCTCATGTGCTCATTTCGGAAGTCCAAAGTCTTTGGGCACATACAGTTAGAAGCAAGGCCGAGCAGAGGTGGCAGACATTGGATACCTAAGCAACACCCACATAATATTACAATAGGTATCAGTACGAAGGAAAACAACTTCCAACCCCAATTTTTCAAAGTGTCCCAAAACCAGCTCCCAAGCGACCATCCTTCCTGCTCTTGGTGAACCTCTGAGGACAGTCTGTGGAGGTGTTCAATGGCTTTGTAGACTGAAGGCGAGTTGTCAGGCACGTAGGTGCAGCAGCTGGATCCGATGATGCGGCATGCTCCTCCTCGGTCGGCTAGGACCACGTCTAGGACAAGACGATTTTGGAGGGTCACGAGGCGGACCGCCTGAAGCTCCGCAGTATTGTTGGCGAGGATGCCAGCCGTGATATTGATCGTTGTTTCTACTGCCTGGGTCAGGTGTCGGATAGCACGGCTGTTAGCCATTGGGCCCCACAGAGGAACAAGTCCCTTTGCTGCATCCAGGAACTGTGCTCCAGTGGAGTCGGCTTGCCCAAGGTCATCTGCACGCCTCTGCCGGTGGTGGTTGGCAGGGGCTACATATGTGGGTGGAAGAACGAAGGCAATATAACAGGTGCCCTTCCATCCTTTCGGGAGCCAGGTGTAAGCCTTGGTGCCACACACAAAGTACATATTCGGAGAAGCAACAAAAGAAGGGGGTTCAGCTGAGTCCAATGTTCTGGTGACCCGGCAGGCGCTGTAACCCACCAGCTGCGTTCCTTGGCCTTCTAGGCACACAAGGCCAGTGACATTGATCACGGACAGAGCCACAGTCAGGGTGGCGGTAGTTTGTTTCTGCAGATGAGAGAAGGTGGTTCTGGCTGGATTGTGGAGCACCTGTACTTCGACTCGTTCTTTGGCTGGAATGTCTTTGATGAAGATGGTGCCTGCGAGTGCTGGACACAGGGCAGCTGGAGTCTTTCCTGTTTTGTTCAGCCAGAACCCAGAGTAGAAGAGTGACACTGTCCGGCTGGAGGTGGCGTTGTCCCTGTGGCTCTCTTGCATGAGGATCAACCAGGCGAGGCAAGAGCCGTGAACTGAGAAGGGTGAAGGGATGAAGGGGATGGAGTGTCCAGTGGCATGTGGGAGCAACCCACAGATCCAACAGTTCGTAGTATTTGCAGCAAGGTTATGTTGGTGCAATAGTTGCACAAAGGAATTGTTCCAGAATTCCCTGCGCCTTTCTCGGAGCTGAGGCGACAGAGAGATTAGGTGATGCTCTTTCAGGGGTGTTGGCTGTGCAGTAGGTAGCAATGTCTCATGAGCCGGTGTGCTCTCTTCCAGAATCCAGAGGGAGGTCATGAGAAGGAGGCAGAAGAGGAAGACAATGAAGAGTGCAATTGTCTTCGATTTGTGCAGGTTGTCAGTCTTTGGATTCCTATACTGGGTATTTCCCGTTGCTTCCATCATCTTCTTATCTGGCGCTTCCATCATCTTCTTATTTGGCGCTTCCATCACCTTCAAGGGGCTCGGTAGTGGGCAGAACCACAGACTTTGTTTAGCTTCTCTCCCGGCAACCCTTGATTGTGTGTAGGTCACCGTTCTGAGATTTTAACTTAGTCCGTGGCCTACTTAGCCGAGACTCCCTCCTTTCGACGCAGGAAATACCCTTCTCTGGATGGCACAGTAGGATCAGAGAATTTTGCAAGTTCGAGTGCCCCAGTATCTGGATAACAGTCCAATATCGGTCGGTCTTTGGTCAGGAGCTCTTCTTGGGTGCTGACGTTTTCTGTCGTGGCCAGGTTTGCAGGGACCTTCCGACAATGATGCGCGTGCAGCCAGTGCTTCTTCCCCTCCACTCGGAGTGCTGTTCGAGTGGTGATCAGCACTTGCCAGGGGCCCATCCACCGAGGTTCCAGACTCTTGGTTCGCTGGAAATTTCGTATCAATACAAAATTTCCCGGTTGGATGTCGTGACCGGGGCCCCTGGAAGCATCGGGGATGGCCTGCTGCACCTGTTGATGAATGACAGACAACGTTTTAGTCAACTTGCACAAATAATCAGATAGTAGGACGTCTGGGACGTCATGAATGGAGGTCGGTTTGGGAGCAGTCCAGAGGTTCATAGGCCGCCCAAACACGACCTCATAGGGGGTCAAATGGTGCTTGGTGGGAGTGGAGCGCATTGATAACAAAGCCAGTGGGAGGGCATCCGGCCAATTAAGTCCAGTGGTGGCCACTATTTTTGCCAGTTTCAGCTTGAGTGTGGCATTGTGGCGTTCCACTAGACCAGCGGATTGGGGGTGGAAGACCGCATGGAATCGTTGCTTCACCCCCAACCCTTTCAGGATTAGCTGGATAACCTCAGCTATGAAGTGGGGGCCATTGTCACTCCATAAAATTCGGCAAAGGCCATAGCGAGGGAAGAATTCCTTCAGTAGTACTTTGGCAGTAGTCATGGCAGTGTTGTCACGGGTTGGATAGGCTTCTACCCATTTGCTGAAGGCACATACGATGACTAGTACATACTTCAGGCTTTGGCATCTCTCTAGTTGGATGTAATCCATCTGAAGGACCTCAAAGGGGTGATTGGGGGTCCCAAACCCTCCCCGGGGCACTACAGTTCCTTTCCCGGGGTTGTGTTGCAGACAGATGAGGCACTGCTGAACTAGGCGTCTGGCTGAGTCAGGGATTTTGTCATTGTGCCAGACTTTGGAAATGAGTTCGATCATGGGTGCAGATCCTATGTGTGCGGGGGAGTGAGCCATTGTCAGTATGGGGATCAGGTATGAGTCGGGCAGCAACCATTTGCTTGCATCCTTCGTTCGCCAACAGCCCTCCTCATCCTTCAAACCCATCCTTGCCCACTTAGTCAGCTCGTGAGGGGTGCTGGCCGATTGTATGTCTCTAATCATCATCCTTGTGTCACTCCATGTTTCTGCTTGTGACCTGGTCATGTACATGCGCGTCACCGTCCTATTCTCAGCTGTGGTTCGTGCAGTGACGTCGGCCAATGCATTCCCTTGCCCAACTAAGTCTGTCACCCTTTTGTGTGCTTGACATTTGATCACCGCTAGTCGTTTGGGGAGGAGAACTGCTTCAATCAGAGCGGAAACTAGATCTCCGTGGAGGATCGGGGTGCCGTGGGATGTCAGGAATCCCCTCTCCCTCCACAGGAGCCCAAAATGGTGGACCACTCCGAAGGCATACTGGCTGTCCGTATATAAATTCGTGGTGGTCCCTGCGGCTATGATGCATGCTCGGGTGAGGGCTATCAGCTCTGCTGCCTGGGCAGATCGTTGTGTGATGCAGGCTGTCTCAACTACTGTTCGGGCTGTCGTTACTGCATAGGCAGCTGAAGTGGTGCCATCTGGGTGTTTGATGCAAGAGCCGTCTACCCATAGCTCTCCATCGGGGTCGGGAAAAGCAGTGTCTCGGAGGTCAACCCTACTCCTAGTTTGTTCGTCCGTGAGGGTCACACAGTCGTGTATGGGAGGCACGTCGGGGTCATTTTCAGGCAGAGGCAGTAATGTGGCAGGATTCAAAGTCGTGCATCTCTTCAGTGTGATGTGGGGTGCAAGTAGAGTCAACTCGTACCCTGTCAGTCGTGCGCTAGTCAGGTGCTGGGTCTTTGTCTGATTCAAGAGGGTGTCGACTGCATGGGGTACTAGCACTGTGAGGGAGTTGGAAAGTACAATTCCCTCGCTCTGACGGATAGAGACAGCAGCGGCGGCTACTGCTCGAAGGCAGGCAGGCAAGGCTCTGGCTACAGGATCAAGAGTGGCGGAGAAGTAGGCACAAGGGCGCTGCTTAGGACCAATTGATTGAGTTAGGACAGACAATGCGCATCCCTCCTTTTCGTGGGTGAAGAGGGAGAAGGGTTTGGAGTAATCCGGCGTTCCTAGGACAGGCGCTGAGCAGAGTGCATCCCGTAATTCTTTAAAGGAGGCTTGACACTCAGTGGTCCAAGGAAGCGGGGAGGGGACATCTTTGGTCAGTAGGGCAAGTAATGGTTTCACAATGAGGCTGTAATTAGGCAACCACTGTCTGCAAAAAGAGGTTAGGCCAACCAAAGAGCGGACCTGCTTCTGTGTTTTCGGGATGGGGGTATCTAGGATGGTTTGGATTCGGTCGGGTGTGAGTTTCCTCCCTTCTTTGGACAGAAGATGGCCTAGGTAAGTCACTTGTGGCTGGCAGAACTGTAACTTCTTTTTGGAGACTTTATGGCCATTCTCTGCAAGAAAGTGTAGGAGTTGGACGGTGGCTGTCGTTGCAAGCGGGGTGGTGTCGGCCGCCAAAAGGATATCATCAACATATTGGATCAACACCACTCCCCCCGGTAGCTGGAAGGCATCCAGCTGTCTTTTGAGGGCCTGGCTGTAAATGCTGGGACTTTCAGTGTACCCCTGGGGAGCTCTACAAAATCGGTACGAACGGGATTTTAAGGTGAAGCCGAACAGATAACGGCTATCTGGATGAATGGGGATAGAGAAAAACGCGTTCTTAAGGTCGATAACAGTGAAGGTGGTGGCAGTGGACGGGATGAGGGTCAGAATGGTGGTGATATCAGAGACCACAGGATATTGGGGTACAACCACTTTGTTAATCTCTCGCAGGTCGATGATGAAGCGGTACGCTTTCTCATCTCCTTCACCTTGCTTCTTAACAATAGGTAGGATTGGGCTGTTGCAGACGTTGCTAACCACCTCTTCAACCACTCCTGCATCTACCAGAGACTGAATGATCGCTACCAGTGCCTTCTCACCCTCTGGTGATATCCGATACTGCGGGAGTTTCGGGAGCATAGCGTCCTGTCGTACAGTTATGTGAATAGGATCAATCATCATTCGCCCCACATCAGAGTCATTTTTGGCCCACAGGTACGGGGGTAGGGTGTCAAGCAGGGACAGGTCAGCGTCAGTTACGGAGCACATGTGTCGTGGGGGAGGGGATCTGGGCATGTCTGGGTTGTCGTACAGGATGACTCGTATTCCATCTGGGGAACACCTAATGGTAGCTCGAAAATGT
The DNA here is from genome assembly GCF_964263255.1 of Lissotriton vulgaris. Taxonomy (NCBI): domain Eukaryota; kingdom Metazoa; phylum Chordata; class Amphibia; order Caudata; family Salamandridae; genus Lissotriton; species Lissotriton vulgaris. Next base: position 1,390,651,154 of record NC_141693.1, read on the forward strand.
TTCAGTAAGTCAATACCCATAATGGCGTCAGGGGAGTTGGAGGAGAGTAGAAATGTCGCGTCAGTAGTGTTGTTTTCTAGGTCAAAGGTAATAGGTACGGACAGGGGGTTAGTGGAGGGCGTCCCATCGAAACCTATCGACGTTATGTGTGAGCCAGACAAGGGTGCCCTTGGAATCAGTCGTTTTGATAACACACTACGTGTCGCCCCAGTGTCTACCAAGAATGGAGACTCTGTACCCAAGACCTTAGCGGTGACATAAGGACCTTGCTGGTCAACACAGAGCTCGACTGGATCCCTCCCTTGCCCCTGGCAGTCCTATGCAAAGTCGGGGGCATGTTCACCTTCAGATAGCTGATATTGGTTCTGTCGGGGATGGTCAAATGTGCTCGGTCTTCCTGATCTGTCATTATTGGTGTCGTTGGGACTCCCTCGTCCCTGTACTCTATTCCTCGGACCACCCGCCACATCCCTGGAATCCCTATTCCTATTCATTTCTAGCAGAACTGGACACTGGAATTTCCAATGGCCGAGCCCTTTGCAGAAGGCGCATTGGTCATTGCTAACGTCTCTACGTCCAGTGTGGGGTGCTGGGGTGTGATCTTTAGGAGGTAGATCTCTGGGGGTGGTTGATTGGTAGTTCCCCCTTTGGTGTTCCCGTCCAAGCGCTATACCTTGTATCTGGGCTATCATTACCCTTTCCTTTAAATCTTTCTTCTTTTTCTCGGACGCCCTATCATTCTCATTCTTTTGGTGCTCGTAATACTGAGCCATCTGAAGGATAGCTGCGGGTTTGGAGGCCCCCCAACTACTCTCGCTCGTCTGCAGTTTTTGGGAGACTTCTTGTGTTAGTCCCTTTACATAATTTTGCACAAACAGGTGCTGTCCGGTTGCGGTGGTCATGTCTTGGCCACTGTAGTCGGAGAACACTGTCTCAAATCGGGAGAAGTATTCTGACACATCTTCCTGGGGTTTCTGTCGACAGGCTGTGACTATCGACCAGTCTACTTTTCTTTCCGGGACCAGGGTTTTCAACTTCTGGACCAGTTTGTCTGGGAGTTCCAGTATGTCCTTCACTGGTTTACTCCCCGGCTCTCGCTGTCTATCTAGTTTACCGAGTTGGTCCCAGGTATGTCCAAACAGATCTGTGTGGTCAACCTTCCGGATTTGCTTCCACACATCAGCTGGCAGGCATAACCCAAAGAACAAGTCAATATCTGCTAAAGTCATTATTGTCGAACCCAAGGCTGTGCCTAATTCGGTATAAAATGCCGTTGGGTTCTTTCTTAAGTCGGGCAGGGTTTGTTTGAAGGTTAGGATATCTTGTCGGTCCCATGGTTGGTAAACCCAATTGTACACAACCCTCCCCTTTGCATTTTCACTATTAACATCATCGCTCGTTCCCTGGCCCCGCGACGGGATCCAGTAAGGAGCCGCTTCTCTGATAGGCATCATAGTATTGACTACTTCTGCCGAGGTTGTTTCAGGGACCGTAACCTTGGCTTCTGGCTTCTGTTCCGCGAGGTGGCGGAAGACCTCAAGCATTTGCATGAAGAGCTCCGTCGCCTCACGTTCAGTCCCATCTCCAACATCAACCTTCCTATACAGTGTTGTTAGTTTAGCGGGACCCTTACTCTGATACCTATCTTCATACGCGTTCAGGGTGTGGTAGCTGAATCGCAAAATGAAATGCCGTCTGTGGCTGTCGGCGTGTGAATTATATACGCTCATTGTGTATTCTTCGCTCTCCCTTCGGTCTACCAATGTCTTTGCTATTTCGTTGATCCCATCCCGCTCATCTTTGCTTAACCTACTTAACCTGGCTGATGATTGTTTGCTAGCCTCGGGGTCATCTGACGAAGTTGTTAATGTGGCTGGTGCGGAGGCCGTGAGGGCCGGTGCACTAGCACTAGGGTCACTTTCACTCACACTCGGGGCTTGCAGGTTTTGTTGGCTGGGAGCGTATGGAGGGGGCATGTAGATGATTGGGGGACCTAGCAGTAACTCATCGTTTGCCCGTTGTTTGGAGGGCAGTTCAGGGTAGAGCGCAGAGGGGGTCCTAATAGGGCATTGACCTGTCGACCCTGATTCTTGGTTTTGTGCTGCTTCTTTTCTTTCTTTTATTTCTTCTTCTAGTTGTTTTGCGGCTAGGTGGGCTGCCTTTCGTAGTTCTTTCCCTACTTTTGCTTCTTCTCTTTTCTTTCGTTGTTCCGTTTCTTTGCGCCACATGCCGATACTGTCGAGCATAGTGGGCGTGGTCTTATTCTTCTGGAGCGCTATTTCTAATGTTTTTATTTTATTTTCGTTAAAGGAACCTATCAGTGGCCACTGACTTTCAGGGTTCTTTTTCGTATATTTATGCCATAGTCTAGTGTAAGCTATAGCGACTAGTCCATACTTAGTGAACATGTCCTTATTAGGGGTGCCCTCCAGTGGAGCTGGATGGTTCATCTCTAATAAGCGGTCCGGGCTAAACAGGCTACCAACCAGTGGGGAGAAGATAGGCATGACGGTTTACACCGGGGACAAAAAGTCTGCACTACCTATCTTATCACGGCGGGCAAAGACTAGACAGAATATTTCTATTCTCCGTTGTTTGCCGGCGATGAATACCTCAAACGAACCAATACCGAATAATCGGCCAATCAAACAATTCAGTGGGGAGAATAAGTGGGCACGAAAAGTTATCGCTACCCACTCTTTCTCTACCTGCAAAGAGAGACCTTGTTCTTCTCTGTTTGCAGACAAAGAATCTCCAGACAATAATCCACGAACGACAGTTCGGGAAACAGTGGGGGAGGAAGATAGGTACGACGGATTACAACAGGGGCAAAGGTCTGCGTTACCTATCCTTCAATGTTTGCAAAGAGAGAGCCTGTTTGTTTTTCCCCGTTTGCAGACAGCGAATCTCCAGAGGTTTCAACAAATCGTAATACTAGTATTATCCAAACAAAAACAATTTTCCTAAATTCGTCGTGTTTACACGACCTTACCCGGACCGCATGGACGGTTTCCTGTCCTCTGGATCCAGCGCCCGATCGTCCTCTCTCCTTCGTGATGTTCGCGGCACTCCTGATGGTTCCCAGTCAGGACCGTAGATCACTCGAGAGAGGTCTGTTCAGAACTAGTGAAGGTCGGATGATCGGCTGTCAGACGAGGGTCTATCGGACATGAGCTCTTCCCGATCGTTGCAGTCGTTCACTCTGTCATCGGGACCTCTCCCACTGGATCCACGTGTCGCTGATGGGCCCCACGCTTTGGGACGCCAAATTGTAGAAAAAGGTAGGGCTAGGACCTTTCTCAAGATTTGCCCGGCGCTAACCGCCCTTGTACCATTCAAATTTACCAAGCAATGAGGCAGGCGCCGGAGACCAGAAGGCAGGAAACAGGAGTTTATTCCGACGGAGCAGAACACATCAGATCAGACAACAAGGTATCGTCTCGAGGTGCTCTAACAGCCTCTCAGAGGCCTGGCCTCTTATACACCGGTTTATGGCATGTGACCTTCCTTTATTACAATCACAACTTTGTAAGGCAAGGAAAAGGCATCCCCGTAATCCTCGTGTTAATCCCACCCCCATATACCTTCACAATAGAGGTCCTCAACCTGCTGATAAGAGGAGGGGGTCATCACGCAGCTGTGTGTTCCGTCGAGTCTTAGGATGTGTGCGCCTGATCATATCACAGGGGGTGGGGAGGCCTGGATCAATAGAGGGTCCTTTGAAGGAGAGCGACCTCATACAATAAGGGGCAGTAAATGATATCTCCCGGCTTAGGCAGTGGCCTCGGACCTGTGTGGACAGTTGGACACGGGGTGAGGGGCCATCAATGGAGTGGTATTCATGCCGCGTGGACGATCCAGCGCAGAGGGGAGGTTTATCAACAGAGGGGCATTCATGGGAGGAGAGGAGGTGTCGGTCAGGCGCTGGCGTGACTCCCAAGGACAGGGTCATGCAGAAGGGTCATGCTCATAAGGAGGAGGGAGGGGGAGCCAGGGTGCGCGGAGGATGCCTGCTGGGTCAGAGGGGTGCACTGGCGATCGATCGTGGACAGGGAGACCATGATATCTAAAATGGCTGCCGTGCATGTGGTGCATAGGTGACAAGCTGGCGCAGATAATGTTCAGATCGCAAACTAAAATTCCACACTTTGTCCCTTCTCACTCTTCTTTGTCAGGTTTAAAATAGAGAGTGATGGTGCAAAAGTGAGGACCTGCCTTAGTCCTGTGTCACAAGCAAACCATACTGAGATGGCGAGCCCTCAGTAACACGTTAGGGCAAGTTATAATAACAAAAGAAAACCTACATATCCTAGTGCTTAATTTGGGCACACCACAAAGTAAAAGCAGAAAAGCAACTCTAGGTGTTAAAAAATCCCCCTTCTAGAATTATGGACCAATGCCACCTCCAGGGGATGCTCTGCATCACACACTTCATTGAAATAATTCTTGGGGACTATTTCGTACGAACTTTGGGAACATGCATGGCATGTTAATGTTATGCATGGCTAATGTTCTTTTATTACTTCCTCAATACTGCTTCACCTGATCGAATTCTATAAAGTGGTTGAACACATCAACCAAGGGGAGGCTTAATAAGGCACATTATAGAGACCTGCAGTGACTTGAAAGCCCAAGCCTCATGCCATTTTATCTAGGGATCAGCTCACATAATGTGGGCAACAGGCCTCTCTAGGGAAGCTTGGGAGCCTACAAGACACTACCGCATCTGCCAGTCATTATGCTTGGCATGGGGAAGTAACCTATGAGAAAGAACAGGACCGGGCCAAGGATGGTCTTACTTCGGACAGTTCTTAGAGGGTTTGTTATCGTCACCTTCATAAACATTTTAATAATGGTGTGGATAATCAGCATGGCAAAACGACTGATTAAAAGCAACATAATATTAAAATGTTGTAAATGAAAAGAAGGGGTGCTGTACATAGAGTAAACATTTTTTGACAGACAATGATTATCCAGGTGGCTGTCAAATTTACAATTGAGTATTGTGGCATTCAGATAAAGGTTGTTGTTAACGTTATCCAATCCGCCATTTTAAGAATAAAGCGCCCAATGCATCAACCTTGTTCTTTGAAAGAGATGGTGGTAGGAAGGACATTTGAAAACCACTTCTAACAAAGCATATTTTCATGAAAGCCCTAGAGATGACTAATGAAATGTGTCCTTGTAGGTAGAAAAAGAAAGCAACAGTGACCCACATAGCGCCCATACTCACTGTGAATCAAAAGCATAATACCTATTTGCTGTGTATTTGAAAGGAGTGACAATGTGTCTTCTGAAAGGTGAGTATTGCTTCAAGGGTACAGTGACCTTCAGTACAGAATGCAGTTTATTATTCTGTATGATTCAAAACAAGCTCCAGCCGTGCGTCTAGGTTCCTATATTTTTCCTATCTGGTTATGTCAAGTACTGTCGATTAAGCAGGCTGCACTGTTACATTCTTGCCTTAAAATGCCCTGGGTTACATGTGCGAAGAATTTCGTTCGCCCTGGTAGCTCTGTTTTGGCGAGCAGATATCTCTAGTTAGTCTGAGAATCTACAAAATGGAGAGCCCAAAGGGGGGTTTCAATGGGCCACCTGTGGAGTACTGCACATGGCAGGTCATGCTGAGGAGCTCACACCCAGCGTTGCTATTTTAGGCTGGCGCACTGCTGTGGTTCTGAGAACTCTGGGAAAACAGTATTGTTATATCTACGAATCTGCATTATTCGTACTCGAGTCTATCCAAAATGGCACACGATTATTATAGCAATGATAATGAGAGCATTAATGCAGAAAAATACTAAACAAGCACTGGCCAATCGGCCTGGCTTGGTGGGTTAAGAAAAAGGGGTGAATACGGGGGGAGGTGAAGCACGCAATGAGTGTTGGAAGGAACTCGGTGGGGAAGGGTGAAAGCAATGGCCGAGAGAAAGGGCCCAGCACAAGAGGAAGGAAGCAAATAACTGGGAAGTGGGTGGAGCTAGTGGGCTTGTGAACAAAGACTTGGGAATGGCTGGGGGGAGCGGATAGCTGACTCGACAAGAAAGTCAAACAATCTTAAATGAAGGTCTAACCAAAAGCCCACTCGAAGTGTATGTTAAAATATTATTTATCCAATCCAAAAATTCTTTATTTCGGTCATTTAGACCATAAAAGATACAATAAAACAGGCAACATTTGAAACATTCACCATTAAAAAGGAACATTCCCTAATATAAACTACATTACAGTTCCTTAGAAAACTGTTCAAACATATAGTACTGAGAGAGCGCAATTTGAATGAAGTGTATGAATACGCCATATTTACAAACCAGTTGCGTAAAGTTAGCTAAGGTAACTAGAGATATGAGAATATGTATCCGCATTTACTCACGATTGCTTTGTTAGATATAGAGAGCACATGTAGAGTGTGGACTAATATAGAAATGTGTGGAAATGTTTAGAAAATGTTAGATGTGTTAATCAGGTTCCATGTTATGTAGCTGCTAAATTAAGAAGGATGTAAAATGCAAAATGAAGAAACGTGCAGACCACATGGCACTGTATAAGAACGAAATGTACAAATGCATCTTTCATGTAACATGGGTTCACTATTATTCAATGATTGCTGCTTACATGTTTAAGGCTATGTTTTATAGAAGTGTTTCATATAACCAGATTGTGGTGTGTAGCATATTATTTTAAGTTTAGAAATAATGGTTCACAGGGTGCAGGCTACTGCACCTAATTTAGTAGGTCCAGAGAGATAAAGTGTCTTCTTTGATCTGCACGTGTTAGTTAAAAGTCGAGCCTCGTTAAAATAAATTGCCAATGCTGGTCGAAGTTTTATGGCCTAGCCTGATAAGGGGAGCCTGGAATTTGGGGCCCTGCTCCAGAGTTTCTGTTTGCAGGTGCGAGGGGGGTACCAATCAAGAGCTGGATGAATGGAGCTCTGTTCGAGGAGATAGGCTCGGGTCCGGAGGAGTCTACTGGAATGTCATGGGGGTACCAGCATGCTGGAGACGGAGCCTGGGAAGCAAGGTCAACTTTAACAGACGGCCCAAAGAAGCAAAACTATGGAAAAATCTAGAATTGAGACCACGTGAATTGTGTACGTGGTGGGCGTCTCAGAGGGGCGTTCCACCCATACTGTGATTTTGTATTAGGGACAGCACCCTGGGGAGGAGGCAGAGCAGATGGCCTGAGGACCCTTAGAGAGCGGATGGGTAGGCAGAAAGGGTACTGCTACAATGCATATGCTTTCATCTAAGACTAAGAGAGAGTGATTGAACTTCTTTGGAAGTCAACACGGCTGACACCTTTTTAGGTAAAGAACTTGCTAAGTAGGGATGTTATCTAGCCTAGTGTAGGGTCAGTCTAACCTGATTTGTTTTCTTTTCTGTAAATGACGCTCAAGCTTCATCTTGTGTCGATGATAACTAACTTACTGATTTTTGAATTAGTTTTGGTGGTTTTCTTCTGTCGATTAAGATCTCTCAGAGAGTTCATGTTCATCCTATTACCTGTGTATCTTTTGAATCTTATATTGAGATGTTTGTATCTGCAACTAATATTGGCTTTATAATAAACCTTTAAACTTATCCGTAGTAAGTGGTTCTTTTAGAGTTGTGTCAGTTTTGGGGCTGGTTTGACCTATGTAAGGTTGCCTTTTACTCAATGACAGACAAAAATCGATCCAAACGATTGAAGTGAGATAGGAGTTAGGGTGATCGGATAATTAATCAAAAATCTCACTTTCCCAGTACTTTACAGTTCATATCATTGCTCAGAATTTTAAGAGTTTATTTCTTATCTGCCACATTGCTAATATATATTTAGCAACTGCAAAGACTATGTGTGGCAAAGTGCTAGTTTTCAATATTCTGTAAGAATGCAAATGACTCCTTATTCCCAAATTCCTACACAATGGCACATGCCAATATTTCCTAGGTCTATTGTAGGCTGGGCAAAAGAACAGAACATGAATTTCCTCCTTGTCGTGATCAGCGCACCCCAGACAGATTTTGTCAGCGCTCTTTGTCCATTTACAGGTAAAAGTTTTGATAGGCAGGGTGCCTAACCTCCATTGGATGAACAGTTTCCGTGCTAAAATGGGGAAAATAATATCCATAAAACCTTCAAATTTATATGAATTTTTGGAGTCTAAGAAACGATCTGTTGAGGTGCCGTTGTTGGGTGCAGATAGCTGGATAAATAGACTTTTTCCCTATGTATCTCCACCAGTCTTTTACGGGAAACCCTTTGGCAGCCTTGTTCAGGGACATCCCATAATTCCTGGAGCATTAGATGATACAGTTCTTTCTTAATAAAAGCCAACCAGGGAATTCTGTTACACTTATTCAAGTTCATTACGTGTATGAGATCTTTCCTGTAATGAGCAAGCTCGCTAGTGGTCCAAAGCCTGTGCCAGAATCTCAGGGGTTTTAAATCAAGATCCTCAGCTATGGAGGGAAGACCCACATCAAGTCTCAAGGGGAGCAGGGGTGTGCCACGGGGGAGCGCCAGGAGGCGTCTTAGGACAATGCTGTCTGCGACGGACAGTTTAAGTTGTTTGTTGCAAGACCACAAAAAAGAGAATATAAACAAAATACCTAATATTGGATTAAAATATTCAAACAAAATTCTACCTTATGCTCTACTACTGTGTGAAAATATGCACACAGACTTCTATACCATTTCTTATGTTGCCTTTTTTTAGTAAAGCCCTCGCCTTTGCTCCTGACACAGTCCCTAAACAAACAAGCACTGGCAAAGCCAATAGGTCTCACCTTTGTAATAGCTAATCGCTTTGTCAATGTAAAGTAGAGTGTATTGGCATGGAGTGGTGCGGAGTCGAGTGTCAGAGTACGGGGTCATAGAGTGTAGTGGTGCAGAGTGCAGTGGCATAAAGTAGAGTGGCATAGAGTGGAGTGTAGGTAGAGCTGTGTAGAGTAGGGTGCAGTGGTGTAGAGTTACATGATGCAGAGTGCAGTAACATAGAGTGCAGTGACATGGAGGGATTGAGAGTGGCACAGAATGTACTGCTGTAGAGTGTATTAACATAGAGTGCAGTAGAGTGGCAAAGAGTAGATTGTTTCAAAGTAGAGTGCAGTCTGACAGAGTGCAGTGATGCAGAATAGAGTGTGTAAAGTGAAGTGGCATAGAGTAGAGTGTTGCAGAATAGAATGTATCGGCACTGATTAGCTTGGCATAAAATGCAGTGGCATAAAGCACATTGGTTTTGAGTAAAGTGGCATAGAGTGCATAGGTGTAGATTTCAGTGGTTTAGATTAGAGTGGCGTAGAGTGCAGTGGCATAGAGAGGGGTGGTGCAGTGGCATATAGTGGAGTGGTGCAGAGTAGAGTTGAGTGGTGTAGAGAACTATGCATAGAGTGCAGTGGTGCAGCGAAGAGTGGAGGGGCACAGTGGAGTAGCATGGTGTAGAGTGCAGTGGCACAGAGTGGATTGTTTCAGAGTAGAGTGAAGTGGCTTTGAGTGGAATGGTGAAGGGTTGGGTGGAGTAGTACAGGGTACAGTGCAGTAGCATGGAGTAGAATTGCATAGAGTAGAGTGCTGTAGAATGCAGTGGTCCAGAGTAGAGTGCATTGGCTCAGAGTGCAGTGGTATAGAGTGCAGTGTTGCAGAGTAGTGTGGCATGGAGTGACAGAGTGGTGCAGAGTAGAGTGGAATGGCATGGAGTGAGGTAAAGTAGAATGGTGTAAAGTGAAATATGTTTAGTGCTGTAGTGCACTGCCATTACAGGCAAAACATTTTCAATTGGGATGGCCATTACATTTGCACAGACATACAGTTTTCCTGATAAAGGAATACTGCGCACAAACATTAATGTGTGAAAATGTCATCACCTGGTGTATTCATTTGTTTTGATCATATTACATATTTGTCTCCACCACAGTTCAGAATTATAAAAATTATTGTTTATTTGAACTTACCCGTGTCTGTACAGTTCATAACAGACATTTAAACTTTGTTGTGTGCTACAAAAAAAGGCCTTTCCCAGCAAGATTGTCATATGAATCCTCTCACTTTGAAGTCAGAGAAAGAAAGGTAAACACCAAGCTCCCTCTGGAGACAAAGCCTTACATTTGATCTCTGTCTTTGAATGCACAGCAAATGTAACAAGATAAGAACAAGATTTAAGGGGCTGTTTACCTAAACGGGGCACTTGGAAGGATATACTAAATAAAGACTACTCTTTGTTAGTCACAAACTCAATTGGATAGTTACAAACTAACATCCAAATGGTAAGCAATGAGAAGAATGGATTCCCAGGGTAGAATTCCAAATGTCCCCGAGATGTCTTTAGATGCCTTTGACCGAAAAATCATATCTAGCTGTCTTGCTTCAGAATCTCCCCAGAATATTTATTCCCTTCTCTAGCTGCAAGCTAAAATGCGAACTTTTGTGCTGTGTTGCAGTGTATACAAAAATGGTTGAACAGCTATCACAAGTAATAACATGTGCACATAGAAGACATGCTTCCCAAGATGTTCATGAGAATGAGGGGTGGCAATTGTACAGGTCTAAAGAAATAATATTAGCCTTGAGGATTCTGTTTCTTACACAACCTACAGATAATTTTGCTAAACAAAGCAGCAGTAATAATATATGAAATGTATCCACTTATAATTAAAACTATCCATGCATATAAAAAATGTTTATAGTTTGCAGGGTGGAAGGAGTCTAGAGAACCAGCAGTGCACCCAGCCAACAAATATGTGGTATCCTGCCTTATATAGAGGTGGGGGGAGGTATTTTTATTGATCATTAGTGGAACCTCCAATACACACCAAGGGTTCTGAAACAAAAACGGTGGACCAGCATCCTTTCTGTGCTTTTCTATCTGCTTGGGAAGACAGAGAGTAATATGCTGTGCTTTGGGCTGATCTGTTCATAATCTAGCTAGCTCCTTATATGATGGGAATGTGCAGATTAGACTTCTAATTTAGCATAAAATGTACTATTTTATGTGTAACAGTACTATTGTAGCAACATATTAGGTGAAACACTTTGCTCCTGATTCCGAAGTGGTCAAAGAAGTAAGTGATGTTTATCTCACCGAATAAAATAGCACAGAGTTTGGAATATATTGGGTGTGATAAGTAACCTGTAATCCAGGTTTTTCGTTAAGAACCACAAATAAAACCCCATGTTGTGGTAAATACCATATTTGTTAAATGGGGGCTGGTTTCACCTGCCGAAATTTAATGGACGATGAATTATTTAATGCTCTCTGTAATTACAAGATGTGGTAAACACCGCCTAATCTGAAATTCCGAAGCATGCGTCAGAAATCGCCAACCAACCCTAGTTACATGTGCCCTTTTTCCCCAGGGAGTAGCCTTTGTTTGATTATGTTTGTGGTTCTTAGTATGTCTAGGTCTTCTCAGTTACACACTGCCAGGTTTCATTGCTGTAGTGGTAGCCTACACAGATAAAGAGTGACGGGCGAGTAGAGGGGGTGGTGAAGTGGGAACAGCGCACATAGAGAGCTCACGGGGGAGGGTTTAATCATCAAAAATAAAAAAACCTCAAGACTTACCTGGAGATGCCAACCAACTCACACTCCTCTGCTTCCAGTTCCTGATCCTAGCAGTTCATGGGACAGCATTACGGACTCCCCATCCAATCCCCATACTGCTCTCAAGCATGAGAGCAGCATGGAGATTGTCCTGAGCGGACTGGCTTAATGCTCGCTCAGGCACAGGGAGCCTGTGCTGTTTCTGCAACCTGGCTGTGCAATACAGCTGGGTTGGAGAAACCCAAGTGCGCATGTCAGTTTGGCCGGCTTAAGACTTACAAGAGAACCTACCTCTCTTCCTCCATGCACTCCTATTGCCCGGCCTAACCCCTCCCTGCACACACTGGCTCAGCCAGCAGCTGAGAAATAAAACAATAATTAAATAGTTCTGAGCCAGTGGGGTATCTCTCCTCCACAATTGCGAAGGAGCCGCCACTGCATTGTTGTACAGAAAAGTAAAACCCACATGAAGTATGTTCCACGTGTAAGACCTGTGCTGCACGCCCTCTACTATATCAGCACTCATGGGCTTGCTGTTAATAATGATCCTGCTCTAAAGAACGCTCAGAAAATGTTTGGGGAGAAGAGGATGCTTGATAGGCTATCCTTCTCTGGGACTCCTTCACCACAGATAAAACATAGGCGCAAACAAAAGAAAACATTTGAGATCCTCTCAAAATAAATGATTTAAAAACCAACTACAGCAACTACTACAAAGGGATAATTTGTGATACGTTGCTTTCACCTAATTAAACAAAATTTCAGTTGAAGATGAAAAATTACTCGTTATTATGTCATATGCAAAACATCACTTAACTGTATAATTTTCAGAGAAATATTTCAGAACAAATTTTGTTCTAAAAATAGTGTAAAAACAAAAGCACTGAGAGGATTGTTCATTTGCAGTCGTGGTGAATTTTTACTTCAAAAGGTGCGTAATTATGAGAAGTGATGAAAGAAGGAAACAAGTGAACCCTACTCACTGGGAGACTGGGTATGAAGGCTATTTGAGAAAACAAAGGCTCCTGTGAAATGGTAAGGAATATTTATAATAGGATTACGCACAATGACTATGCAAAGGGTTGGGGGGATGTTAGAAAGAAAGCTAACTATACACATGCGAGGTTTGGTCAATTAGTGAAATTATTTATATAGAAATCACAAAAATAACATAATACATGCATGAGTGTTTGTGTAGACAGATATGTTTGTACAAATGCTAAACATGTACGACTATGTAGGTTCCAGGTCCCCTACAGTTGTTTCACAAGCCTTGACTAGACCCAACCTCTGATTATGATCCAGGACATGGATATTCACAAACATTTTCTCAAGGGCCACACAGTTTGGTCTGTGATGTGACAGAGGGCTGCATCGATGGTAGCAGGGTGGATGTTTCGGAGACTGAGATCCTTCTTCAGGACAGGGTACACAAATCCCCACCTTACTCACGTATTTCTACTTAAAACATGAAGTATATTTACAAAAGTGAAATATAAGTGCAGGACATGTTATGTACCTACAGGTTGAGAAACTGGAGAAGAGCTGGAGAAACTGAACAGATGTACCGCCCCTTTGCTAAGTGTTGTCTGGGTTTGGCCTGCAGTGGCTGTTTCTTCCAAGGAATGGACAAGGACTTTCCTGTGTGCTGTGTCCCCTGCTTGAGAAAGATCTCCAGGGGCTTGACATAAAGCTTGACTCCAGTTTTTTAAGTTTCAGGGATACAAAGACTTCACCCCCAGCTCCCCTGAACACCCTTGCTGAGAATTCTGACCTGCTATGTGGTGCCTGCTGCTGCTCCTGGCCTTTGGAGGTTGTTCCTGCTTTTGGGAGCTGGAAAAGTAACATAACAAGGAGAAACGTGACTCATCTGCATCTGTTTCCGACGCATCCCTGAAGAAACCAATGCAGCCCCTGCACGTGGCTTGAGAAATCACCACACACCACATCAAGTGCAGCGATCTACAAAGGCCAAGATCACCGCACGGATTCTGATGCAGGCCCTGCTATGTGACTGCAAGAACCAAAGCATCGTGGAACCGCGGCTGAAGAAATCAACACTTGCACCATTGCTGCTGCCATATCGAGAACCAACACATCCCCGATCCTCACGAATCGCACCGGGGCACCAAGTCTACAAGGAAGCTGGGCCGCAGTAAGAAACCAACGCATCACCTCCCCGCACAGTAAGAAACCAACGAATCACGTCCCCTTCAGTAAGGAACTGACTCATCACCTCCCCTGCGTGGCAGAAAGGAACCAATGCATCACCTCCCCTTGAGTAAGGAACTGGCACATCACCTTCCCTACGTTTAAGGAACCGACACTTCACAGTCTCTGCGGTTGTTTTTGCTTTTGATTTTGACGCATCCAAGGTACTTTGTGTTGAAAGTATCGCCTCTGCAATTTGCTTTGAACAGAACTGTTTCTACTCTTTGAAAGTCACATTTGTATTACTGTGTTGCGGATTTTTGTCGTTTTGGTCTTGTTTGGTTTAGATAAAGATTACTTATTTTTCTGAACTGGTGTGGTGTCCATTTGTAGTGTTTTCACTGTAATACTGTATGTGTGCACAAATGCTTTACAAACTGCATCTGAGATAAGCCTGTCTGCTCATGTCAAACTACAAAGGGGGGGAACAGGGATTATTTTAGAAGTGTATCCCATTACCCTGACTAGGAAGATGGGTCCCTAATTGGAGAAAAGTGCATATCTCTACCAACTAGAGACCCCCATTTCTAACAGTGCCAAATCTGGTTCCTGGGCCCATAGAATCTCATGATGTATGCCATGCCACTGAAGAATTGATGCATCATCTACTTTGCGACTGTGAAATTGATGCACTGCCTGTTTTGACGTATCGAGTCTGGATTTTCAAAGTATTGTTCCCCGATGCCATCTCTCCATTGACGTTGCCCAGCAGTAAGGAACCGAGGCCGCTCATCCAGTGATAGACACATCGCCTCCCCTTCCAGTAAGGAACTGACGTATCGCCTCCCCTGACAGTATGGAACCGACTCATCACTTCCCCTGCCTAGCAGTAAGGAACTGCCATGACTTGTGTATGTTGGATTTTTGTCATTTTGGCCTTGTTTTAATCAGATACATATTGACTATTGTTCTAAACTGGTGTAGACTCATTTTGTAGTACACTGTGTTACTGAATGTATATGTACAAATGCTTTACCCATTGCCTCTTAGTTAAGCCTGACTGCTTGTGACAATCTACCAAAGGGGTGAGGCTGGGTTATCTTAGCTGTGCGACTCCCTTATCCTGACTATAGTGATGGTCCCTCCTTGAACAGTGTGCAAACCACTGCCAACTAGAGCCCTATTTCTAACATTTGCACAGCCCGCGAACGTGAAGTTCAATCAATCTGACTTGCATGCTAAAACATCGACTGCTTGTGAAGAGCACCATTGCGAAGCTCCGGCCCAACCACTCCCAACAAGAACTTGATCTTCATGCTACAGTGACAAATGTCCTGCTCTATGTGCAAAATTAATGACCGTCTGTAACGCTTCCCTGCTGCTTGCAACCCCTCCACCAAAAACAGGGACTATGCTGGACTGAGAAAGTAAAGTTTCAACTGGACTCACCCGGTCCCTGTATCTGACCCATGCTCCATTGCAGTTGGTCTGAACTTGTGACTCTCTTCAAGTCTTGCACGACCAGATAGCTGTGAGTGTAACTTTGTGTTTTTTGTTGCTATATTCACTTAAATCTCCGGTCCTACTGACTAGATTTTTGTTGTTTTGGTCTGGATTTATTTATAGAATTTTGTTCTATTTTTCTTAATTGGTGTGAGCTTTTTCTTGTGTTGTGTTTTTCACTTTATTACTGTTTGAAATGCTGCGTAAATACTTTACACATTGCCTGGAAGGTAAGTCTGACTGCTCTGTGCCAAGCTACTAGAGGGTTAAGCACAGGCTAAATTGGGGTTTGCTTGTGTTTCACCCTAACAAGGATTGTTGTTGCTGCTTGAGTCAGGCTTCACTCCTCTCAACCAGGAACTCATTTTCTCACATTCCCCCAGCCAGACAGGCTCCAATCCTAGTGGGGAGGCAACTGTCTAGTACCCTGACCAAACCTATAAGTGGGCACACAACCTCTGCACAAGGGGTGAAGGATTTCATCATATTTGGTTTATACGGAAATGGGCACAACAGGAGTGTTTGCAGTAGTGCTCATAGGAACTGCTGCAAAAGTGAGTAGGGCATTACCTATTTACTAGGTAAGGGCCACGAGTCAACCCCACCCACAGGCTAGTGAGAGGCCTAAATGTTGCCCCCCTGGGCACATTCTTCATAACACACTCAACCTGTGGAAGTACAGAAGAAGAATTGCACTTTCTTTTAGACCTGTGAGGAGACCTGAAGGAATGGACCACCTTCGACTTGTACCCATGGCAAAGAAGTGAACTCCAAGGCTCACTCGCATGATATCCTTTAAAGTTACAGGGCCAAAACAAGATGCAAGAGGCTTTTTCCTGAAGAAACCAGCTGACCAGTTCCAACTAGACCTGCTCTAGACCCTGCTTGTGGCTTTCTCTGGAGTGAGTTTTTACCCAGGAGTGCTGTTTTTTGAGGTCCTGGGATGAGACCTGTGGCTGTATATAAGTGAACTCCTACTAAAGTCCTAAAAAATCAAATGGACTAAAGACCTCTGGAAGACTGGGATGAGCCTGTCAAAGTGGGTTTCTGCTGCAGCAAATCTGATTCAACAGGACCTCGCTGCGAAGGTATCTGGCCTCGTGGAGAGCTCTTGAGATACATCCCACAGCTGTGCCCCACTGGAAGATTCCAAGCTCTGAAATAGACACTAAGTTTGAAGGCATAAATCTTGACTGGGAGACGGCGCAAAACATATCCAGTGGGTGAGGGGAGTTCCCTCTGCATGAAAATTTAAATTTCTTGCTCTTGGAGCTTTCCCACCAAAACCAATGGTTTTACCAGGACCTCGTCCAATGCATATTCAAAGTTGTGTTGCCCTCTTGGGATACAGTCTACTGTCGCAAAAAAGGATTTTGATTTCCGGAAAAAAGAGCGATTGTACATTTCCTGATGGCAAAGCTGCCACCAACATTAAAGTTGGGAAAACTCTAAGAGCTACAGGCCATCAGTGCATCTGTCAGCCATTTTTTTCATAACCAGGACCACTTTGCCTAGGACGGCATTCCTGCACAGGATATGAGTGACAATGTCTCCGAAGCAGTTGGAAAATAACTCCCCACCAGTAGCACTTTGTTTTAAAGACTAACTTTCGATTTGGGGTAAGTACTCTAGGCGTTCACAGAAGAACAGGAGACATGCGCCCCATGCCAACCTAAAAGCATAAGATCTATCCTGCCAGTGGCTACTGAGTACACACACATTAATTGATATCAACGTAAAAACTGGAGTACATTGCATTCTATTATCTTTCCATGAAATACGTTGGCAGAGTTGTCCTGCATGTATTTATTTAAAGAGTGATTATTGAATATGTGTAATTTTGAAACAAGAAAATATTTTTTTCAGCAAATAAAGCATATTAGGAGGTCGAAGCCAGACAAAACAGGCACATAAGACAAATGAGCAAGGTTGACTGATTAAGCTAAACTAATACCAGTCCGGCATACAATAAAAAGATTGAAGCATACAATTCTTCAAAAGGTGCCCCACACTGGAGCGAGTCTCCTCGGGTTTCCCTTATCTTTGCAGTACTACTTTCCATAGGTCACCAGTTTACAGTTAGCACATTTAATTGCTTTTTCCTGTTGCATACTAAATCCATTCAGGGCGATTAAGCTGATTAACATGGTTAATTTTAATTGTAAACTGATGGGATAGAGCTCCTCATTTGGGTCTGGCACCAAGAAAAAATCACCTGTCACTTGCCTGGAAATGTCAATGGGAACACAGGCCCTCAGCCGCTCCACAGGTTTCCTTTTTCAATTAAGCAGCAGGATTCCATTAACCCCAATTCGTCCCCAAGGATCTGGTTTGATCTTAAGAAATTCGAAAGAGCAATAACAGAACTGATGTGCAGAGTTCAGGACTGTCCCTAGATATTCCAAAGGAAGAAACCGCAGTGCTAAGAACTAGCAAATATTACACAATCTAGAGCCCTGCTTTAAAAGTAGAAATTTAAACTGGGATTAGGTTGGGGTAGATATGTTTACACTACACTTGTACATTACAGTGCATCAACCAGCTTTTTATCAGTTGTGATGTTTGTTGTAGCAATAGTATTACAAATAACACTAGCATGTCTAACATTTTTATGCCCCCCTGTTTGCTCAGCCGAGATTAGACATATGGTTCAAATGAAGGTTTAAGGATGTTAATTTAGATTTGTAAATTGATGTATTAATTGCTAATGCCTGGGGGGAATTTATGTAGAATCAAATGAAACCCGATCAGAGTTAGCAATGGAAGGCTTGTCTTATGCTATGTAAAGTGAACTGCTAGGCCTGAAAATATGGTATAGTATTTTAAATCATGAATTTTAAGATGTTACATTTATGAAATGTAATTATTATTATTTTTTTATGTATTGTATTTATGCTGTTTTATGTGTTTAAGGACTATGAAGTCTAAATAAATTTGGTTTTTGAACTTGAACTTGAGCATTACAAATGTTTCTGCCTGTGGGAATACTAAAAATAGATGATCTCTCATACGCCTCGTTACAGTTCCACAGATTTAAAGACACTTCCATAAGTGTTCATGCAGATTTAAAGACCTAAACTGACCAGTGCCAATCTTCTGGTCTACTTACATGGAAACGGTCACTAAGCTGAGAACAAAATGGAGGAAACTACACACAAGTTGTTAAAGTGATAGCATACAACCGTAATTTGAGGCACTTTGCAAACAATGCATATGTACTTGTTATATATTATATTATTTTTTGGTTTATAAGGTTTTAGATAGGCCACTACGCAGTCAGGTGGCTGTGCAGGGTAAAGCCTGACCAGTGTAAGCCCATAACTTGACGAGAGGGCATACAGCAACAGATATTGCCCTAGGCAGCGGCCTATAATGCTATATAATTAAGGTTCTTGGTTTTATGGTATTTAGGGCCCGATGTAAGTGGCTAAATACCGGTCGGTAACGGTGAAAATCGGTAAATGTCACCGTTACCAACCGGTATTTAGACAATTGCAATTTTCGGAATATCGAATGGATTCGTTAATATGGAATCAGTAAGATAAGGAAAATCAGTTACCGATTCCTTATTACCAAATCGGAGATACCGGAAACCACAAATACCGATCCGGTAAATAAGAGTCGGTAAAAGAGATGTACCAAAAATCGGTACTACCGAATTTCATGAAATTCGGTTTTTAGAAGTCGGTAATTACCAATGACTCAAAGCAGGTGGTAATCATGTGGACAGCATTTAAACATCCCAAAATGCAACAGTCTCAACACAATGGCGGCCCTCTACGTTATTGCAAGGTGGCTACGACTACAGGTAGTAGAAATGAGGATCTGGAGAAGGGAGGAGTGCATATACAGACAGCGCATCACACTGTTTCAACTCACTGAGGCAGAAATTCATGAAAGGTACAGGCTACACCCCCAAACTATCCTGGACCTGATACAGGACCTGCACCCACTCCTGGAGCATCCTACACCAAGGGTGCACGCTATACCGCCACATGTCCAGGTGCTCTGTAGCCTCCACCTATTAGCATCAGAAAGTTACCAGGGGGTGATAGCTGAGGCAGGTGGTGTGTCGCAGAGCTGCCGGTCTCGGTTCCTTAACAATTTCCTGGATGCCATGATGCAAAGGATGCATCACTACATATGCTTCCCCACCACTCAGGCCGAACTGCAGAAAACAAAAACAGAATTCTACCAAAAGGCACAGTTCCCACATGTCATAGTGTGCATTGATGGGACACACATACCTATCTGGCCACCTGCAGCCAACAAGTACATCTACCGTAACAGAAAATCCACCCACTCCATGAACGTGCAGGTCATCTGCGATGCGGCCAACATCATCACCGACATCATGGCAAAATTTCCTGGGAGCACCCATGACTCCTACATATTCCGCAACAGTGGGCTATACACGTCAGGCTGGTGGAGAATTTGGAGGAGGATACCTGCTAGGTAAATCACTGTGACACACCCTTATGTATACTGCTGATAAATGTGTTGGTGTTTGCTATTAATGACACATTCTTTCTCACCTAGGTGATATCGCATATGCCGTGCGGGCATTCATCCTCACTCCTTACCTGAACCCATCAACCCCAAGTGAGAAACAATATAATGCTGTGCACAAATCAATACGCAAAGTGGTGGAGCAGACGTTTGGACTGTTGAAGAGCAGGTTCTGCTGCCTCCACAAAAACGGAGGCGCCCGTCAGTACCGACCCATCATCTGCTGCAAGTTTATCGCTACACGTGCTATGCTGCATAACCTGGCAACTTAGAAAGGGACAGTAGTCGATTTGACTAACTCTGAGGACGATGGTGATGACTGTCCACAGCCAGAGCCCAGTGCAGCAGGAGCGGCACCAGCACCAGATGGGAGGCAAAGACGGGCTGAGATTACACGGAACTATTTCTAGGTAAGTAAGGAGACACAGCCAGTAATTGTGTGTGAGTGCCGTTTTTTAATAGCATGTCACTATGCCACATCATGAAGGGCTTAAGGTAGCAGTCCCAATTCCACACAGCCTACAAAGCTGTCATGGGTTAATTCACCCATGTATCAAAAACAAGTGTGCCTGGCATTACCTCATGCACCCATACACATGCTTTCTCTGTGTACACTGTCCTCACTGGCAATCTGTCCTGTGCCACCACTTTGCCGTCCGCAGCACCTCCTGGACTCTATAACAGGGTGCATTTCACTACTGCGGCTATTTTTCTCCTCACTGTCTGCCACATCACCTGCACCAGTAATGGCAGTCTGGTACGCTTGATTGTAACAGGTCACTGCCTCCTCATTTACATGAATTAACGTCACAGTGTTTATAAGCTGTTTTGTGCAGAAGCCTTCTAGTACCGCAACTTCACTGTCCCAGGCATCATGAAAAGGTATGCTGGTCTTTAACAGGCACTTCTACGCTGCTCAGGTTGACTAAGTGCAAGCATGTGCGAGGTGCAACCCGCCCTTCAGACAATTTAAACAAATTCACATTAGATTCTCTTTTTATTGATACAAATGTGCATAGGTGCTGAACATTGCTCAATAATTTGCTTGTTGCTGCACTGCTAGGATTTGCACAGGCATTCCTGTTTTAGTTATTGATTTCAGGTTTTATATACTGTGTTTAAGGCAGGAATGGACATCTTAGTGTTTAAAAAAAGATGAAAACCAGAAGCACTACAATGTGAACAAATATGAATAAAATGGTAAACAATTTCCATATGTATAGGAGTATAAAACAGGACAAAATATATTTGTACACATATAGGGTAATCATTGCAAAGATAATTACATTTATTTAGGGAAAGTATTAATATACATTATTCAGAACTATGCACATGTGAAGAGACTTTGGGCATGTCTAGTAGGTAATGGATGAGCGTCAATCAGACCCAGAAGGATGGGTCACAGCCATCCACACAGCGCCTATCACAGCAGAGCAGAAAGGGAGTTTTCACAAAGTGGGTGAAGGATCCAATCCAACGTAGAAAGAGGACAGGCTGGTGATGGTTCAGGTAACGGGAGGTAAGAAGGTCCTGATTGTGGGAGGGCTGACGGTAAGGATCGGATGCGAGTCCAGAGTGCATCATTTGGTGAACAGAGGTGTTTCTGGCAGAAGAATGTCCGTGCTGAGGAGGAAGTGAGATCTCCCAGATATTTTTAGTCTCCATGCCCCGTAGTGTGATGTTTTCAGGAAAGGCCCACCTTTCTTCCCATCATACTTAGCTTCCTCTCACGTGGTTTTGTTGTTTCGCATACACTACGCTGTTCTATGTACGGCACAACTTGAGGTGTTCATGCTAATTTAAAATGTTTTGTGCCAGATGTACAGCAAAATTGCGCCTTGCAAATTGCGGCTTATTTGCGAGTCACAATTTGCGAGATGCAATTTGCCATGTACAACAGTGTGTTTAACACTGTGATTCCCAATGAGGTCGCAAATTGCAAGGCTCATTAATGTTAATGAGCCTCTAGCAATTTGTGAGCCCATTGGGAATGACAGGCCCTCCCAGGTATGGTGGCCTGCTGGGCTCAGTTTTTTTTGTAAATGCAGCCCGTTTTCCTTCAAGGGAAATGCATTTTAACCTCATCGCTGCTAGCCATATTCCCCTCCAGTGCTGAAGTATAATGGTAATGGGTGTGGTCATGACGGAACGGTTCAGTCATCAGCACAGCTCCATTGCCAGATTGTATTGTTCAGATAACCCCACACTATGCCAATTTCACGGAGTTGGGGGATGTTAACCTCCACATTGACAACCCATAGAGCACACACAGCGTGCATTTTACAGCAGCACTCACCGGCTGTAACTTGGTTCAGCTTGACGCTTCCCCACCCATAAGGCTGGCCACATACTAGACCTTACTTCCTCTAATATGCAGGAGCTGAGGGTCGATAAACCGCTTCGCTTGACCTGGACGGACTATTTCTTGGTCCCTTTACGTTTCTGCCGCAGAACCAAACAAGTGGCCATGGAAATACCTAGCAATGTTAAAAGGAACTGGAGCAAAGTCACTACTGAGACCCTGGGCCTAATTCTTGGTATATCAAAGCCACGAAAAACAAGACGGCCCAGAATGAAACGCCGTCTATTTTAACAAGTGGCAGACATCTGCACTTGACAGAATTGCCCCTTTGAGATCCCCCACCCCTTCCAGATCAGCACCATCGGCCCAATGGTTTTCGGATGAAGTTAGGCTGGAACAAAGTAGGTGTAGAAGGCCTGATTGAGAGTGGAAAAAGGTGCATTCACCCAATGCAAAAAGTGCATACAAAATAACCTTGAAGAGATACCATAAATTTCTTAATTCGAAGAGGAAGGAACACATGACGGACAATATGCCTAGCTCTGAAAACTTCTCAAAGGAAATTTTTAGGATCGTGAAATCCTTTACAAAGCCCACAGCGTTAGAACGCGGCTACCATCCCTCTCAGGCCCTATGTGCAAGCTTATCAGATTTCTTGTAAGATATGATAAAGCAGCTCTACTCTTTTTTTACCTCAGTAGAAGAATCTAGAGTAAGTGAAGATGCTCTTGTCCCCCCTGACAATCCACATGTATTTCCAGCAATTGTTCAGATCTCAGCAGAGGTATCTGTGGCTGAACTTAGGAAATGTAAACCAGGTTCACCAGGGGATCCCTGTCCCGCACGTTGGTTCAGACTGCTGACTGAGTGTCTTATTCAGTCCTTAACCACATTTGGAATGCATTCCTTAGGACTAGAATCTTCCCAGCCAGTTGGAAACAAACCTATTTGCTACCACTTCTTAAGAAACTGAATGCTGAACTGGAAGTTCTCAGCAATTTTAGACCTATCTCCGTGCTATCGGCACCAGGTAAAAAGCTAGAGAAAATGGTTCATCAACAATTAGCCAACTATGTGGAAACCAATGACCTCATACATGATTCTCAATCAGGCTTCCGAGCAGGTTACAGCGCTGAGACTGCGCTAATAGAAGTGGCCGACACCGTTTGAATGTCAGTGAATGGCGTCTCTGCAGCCATGCTGGTGCTGGTAGATCTTTTGGCCGCATTCGACACAGTGTCGCATGCAATCCTGCTGGAAAAGTTAAAACTTATAAGTGTTAAGGGGGTGGCACTTGATTAGATTTCTTCCTACCTTCGAGGCTGCGGTCAGCAAGTTTTCCTCCACCCGTACACCTCATCAGCTAAACAACCTAGATGCGGAGTGCCCCAAGGCTATGCTTTAAGTCCATTGCTTTTCAATATCTACCTGGCTCCACTGGCAGCCCTCATTTCGAGGAGAGGGGTCAAGGTGGTCTCTTACGCGGATGACACCCAGCTGGTGTTCTCCTTTAAGGATCATTCCACGGCAGCTTTCTCCTCCTTCAAAGACTGCCTGAAAGACATCACAGGATGGATGAATGAAAATTGCTCGAAACTGAATGCTGATAAGACGGAGTATTATTTTTTAATCAATCTTCAACTCCACCACCATTTCTATGGTGGCCGGGGGAGCTGGGTTCCCTGCCCTCTCCTAATGACTTAGGTAAAACCTTGGAGTCAGAAAGGAACAGTACTTTGTCCTCACTGCGCAAGTCCGGCAAATTTCGGCAGCCTGCTTCAGAAAAATGAGATCTATCAGAAATGTCTAGTCTTCCTGTCCAGAGAGCCATAAGATCATTGTCTATGCCCTTGGGACATCCCACCTTGACTATGCCAACTGCCTTTCTCTATGGATGCCAAGGTACCTGATCAAAAGGCTTCAGCCAGTGCAGAATGCAACAGCAAGGCTCTTACCTTAGTTCCCTATGTTCCTGCCTATTTCCCCCCCAACTGCACTGGCTCAAGGTAGCCAGGAGGATTGAATTCAAAGCCATTACCCTCGCTTTCCGTGCCATCCAGGGTAAAGGCCCCGGCTACCTGAGGCGGCGGCGGCTTCACCTATACAGTCAGGAGCGAACACTAAGAACCAACCATCAGCATTACCTTAGTGTCCCTCGCTTTTCCAAAATGACAGGGGAGCAGGTATTTCATGGTAAAGACCACCAAACTTTGGATTGCCCTGCCTCACCACTTACGCATGTTAAATTCAGAGGATTTTAGAAGAGCACTGAAAACCTGGCTCTTCAAGCAAGGGGAATAGCTGCACGAGCCATCAATCTCTTTGGTCTGCTTCATTAGTGCCGGGACGCCTTGCCTGAGGTAGCTGTGTGCTTTATAGGTGCCCCTTGATTGATTGATTGAAGGCAGGCAAACCTTGCACTATGGTGCCAGGGTGCTGATATTGGTGATGGTAGCCAAAGGATGCAGGGGAAAAGATGCAGGGGAAAAGATCGGAATGCAGTGTATTGACTTGAATATGGTGCATTCCTGCCCTTTCCCTTTCCTGCATGACTTGCAGTGCTGCACTGCATGACTTGTCCATCAATATGGCCGAAAGTGTTATGAGATTGAGCAAGGGGTGGTATGTGCACAAAATGTCTCTTGGGTGAAACAAGCCAGTTTCACACTGGTATCTAGCAATGCTTTTATACATAAGATGGGTTTATTTGGCTTGTATAATTAAAATTTCTCCAAGGTGTTTTTTAGAACTGGTTTAAATGATATAAATATATGTGTAACAGATAAAGATCTTTTGCATGGATACGGTGGTGAAGACTTAGCATTTGTAACACAACTGTATTCCTAACTCAGTGAAAACATTTTTGGTAAAGGACATCGGGAAACTTGCATGAAAATGACTACTATTCAAATGAAAATAAATTAGGGCCTGACCCATCTTGTCCTAGGTAATGCAGATAATAGTTATTCATTGACATTATGGAACATTCTATCCACCAATGAGTATAGTTGTCTGATTTTCAACAACATATGTGTGATCTGCCTGACCATAGTAGTGGGAGAGCCAGCAATAATTTGACAGAGATGTAAAAGGTTCTGTGAATAAATTGATACTCACCATAACAAACCAGCTAATTAAGTGGCGTGTAATTATGTGGCACTGAGTGGTATTATCTGGAGTGTATGTTGCATTGAGTGCAGTGTAATTATGTAGCATATAATTATGTGGCACGGAGTGGTATTATATGTAGTGTATTTGTGTTGCATTGAGTAGTGTATATATGTGGCGTGTAATTATATGGTACTGAGTAGTATGTGGAGTGTATTTATGTTGCATTGAGTAGAGTGTAATTATGTGGCGTATCATTAGGAGTTGAAACAGCTCCATGGATCTCTGACAAATGGCCCAATGCGTGAGCGGGTTATTAACATGAATCCTATTTCGTCTTCTGCAGCATATTCCTGGAAACAGCAGATCTGGGTCCACACATCCATCAACCGGTGCGGAGCGCGAGCAAAGCGCTGCAGGGGAATAGCTAGAGTGAACAAGCATTTGCAATGCAATAGGTCTCGCATCAGGAAAGTTTGAGCTATTGGTATTGTAAATGAAATTTTTTACTTATGTGTTGGTTTTGAAAATAGCGAAATATTAGCTTTGTCATTTACAATGGCAATAGTTTTAACTTTCGCAAATGTGGGTGTGCTCGACTGGTTAATTCATATTAAAGTAAATCCCGCGATGAGCGTTTTTATAGGGCGGTATTAATTCAAACTATGAGCGAAACTAAAATCCCCCTGACATGAATAGAAACTGCAGCTCTGTGCATCGCTCCCCAGTGCGATGTCTTTACGTTCATCCCTGCAATGGTCAACATTTCTATCGCTGAGTCACGTGTTTAGCTCTTTCACTGCACAGAATAATATTTTTCTCTGTATCACTACACAGAGTAACATTTCTCCCCCCTTTGATAGCGCACAAGGCAATATTTCTGTCTCCGCGGAGACTAAAGTTTCTCGCTATCAGTGCACAGAACATCACTCATATCCTTCTGTCTATAGTGCATGTGGCGTCCTATGTATGGGGTCCTTACTGTACATAACAGCACGTGTATCCCTGGAGTCCTGAGTATATAATTATCGCTGCCGCTGGTGTTTTTATTTTGCAGCTTTCCCTTTTTCAGGTTTCCCATAACCAAGGTATTATCATCCTCCTATTACCATGGTTCCTTCTACCCCGAGCCAGCGCCACAGGTGCAGCGTGGCCTTGTGGGGTCCCTCTAATATTAGCTACACGACCACTACTGCTGCCTGCGCGCAAGCCCGCCATTTTCTGCACACCTGCCCTCTTGTCCATTGATGCCTCAAGGGGTAGGGGTGAGACAACAACCTCGCCAGTGGAGAAACTAGAGTTCGCCCTGCGTGACTTTGGATGGGAACAACACTCTGGTCGAGTTCCTTAACACCAAACGGCACACCAGGATTTTCAATTTTAACACGATGCCGCAAGAACCCCACTTCATGTGTTGCACAAAGTCTTATTTATAAGCGACGAGATCATAAAAAAATCGCGGGGGTGACAGTGAGTAAATGTTAGGGATATGTGCACGTGGGCCTCAGCCTGAGAGAAGTGTATGGAGAGGAGACCTATTTATATTCAGGAGGAGTGATCTTATGTACAGGCGATTACCGTGCAGAGTGCTGTAAAACATCTCTCTCCTTTCTTTGTACTTGAAAACGCACCATAGAAAAGTTTTTCCCCGATTTCACGAACTATTTTCCTTACCTCTACCCCACTCTGCCATCCTGCTCTTCTCCGGATCCCGGGTACGTTGAACCGAACCGGCTGATACCTAAGCCCAGCCCCTTCTTGCTCTCGTCCAATCAAAGATCCGTTTCTTACTACGCAGTTAAAATTGTCACATCGAGGCTTGAAACTCACGCTCTTGCTTCACCGGGAAGAGAACGGACATCGACATAAAGGATGAACGGAGTGAGACATGACTATCTGCTGCCAAGCGACATAAACTGGAGGAAACTTGGAATGCGCTTCGAGGATGTGAATTGAAAAAGTAGGGTTGGGTTGCCACCTTTCCTAGAACGAGGTAATGTGGCGCTGAAGCCCCGGGTTCCTAGTGCTGTGTTCCGGCCTGCGGGGGGGGGCGTCCGACGGGGGACTCCGTGTGTGTGTGTGTGTGTGTGCCTGCCTGCCTGCGCGTGTGTGTGTGTGTGTGTGTGTGTGTGCCTGCGTGTGTGCCTGTGTGCATGTGCGCGCGTGCCTGTTCACCAACGCGAAAGCGTGCGCGTTCACGAGGTCAAATCTCCGGCAGGAGAAGCTCGTGACAGTCTGCTGTCCACATTCCCCCAAAAGTGATTACATAAGTTGTCGATCCCTAGACAGCAAAGCTTTGCTTTGCTTTCGTCTAGGCTCGACCTAAAAAAGAAATGGAATTGACGCTAAGGGCATCAAAGTGCTTTGGTGGACATTGTAATTTAATGTCGCCCTAATTATATCATCACTTGAAGAATAGTATTGAGAAGTGTAACTTATTCTGCAGGTTCAACCCTACATTTCAGCTCTCAAACAATGCTGCCATCTTTCCATACTGTGTCCTTGAACATGTCATTATCAAATGTCGTCAACAAGCCACCTGATACGGTTCACCTCTACAAGGTCATTAGTGCTAACAGATTTGGTCCAATGCTAAACACTTTCTACTTTTTGTTATATCTGGGGAATTCCCAATGCAAACCTATGAGAGGGCAGCCTCACAGCAGTGATAAACCAACTAGGCTGTTTGTCATTACCACACAGCTAAGGCACATATATTACATTTTACCCACACAGCAACTTGCCCTTAGGGCTACCTAGGCCCTACTTTAGGGTTGATCTATAGTAAAAGGGGAGTTTTCAGATGTGGCAAACACTTAAGGTGCCCTGTCACTGTGGCAGATCCTGCAGAAGCAGAGGCCTGAGACAGGTTAAAGGCTACTGCTGTGGGTGGCAAAAGCAGCGCTGCAGGCCCACTAGTAGCATTTCATTTACAAGCCGTGGGTATATGAGATACTGATTTACAAGGGTCTTACAGGTAAATTAAATAAGCCAAACAGGTGCAGACCAGTTTTACCAAATTTAAAAGAGAGAGCACATGCACTTTAGCACTGATTACCAGTGGTAAAGTGCCCTGAGTTATAAAACAAAAAAAAACAGGTCAGAAAAAATACAGAAGGAAGGCAAAAAGTTTGGGGATAACCCTGCAGAAAAGGGCCAGGTTAAACAAGCCTTAAGAAGTTCTCCTCTAGAATATCTGACGAATGTCAGTTTTATGCAAATGGGGGGGGGGGAAGGAAATTCTAAGTTCTCAGTTTCTTCTAAATGTGTGAGAATAACCAATAAGCCATATTAGCCCTCATGCTGATCTTCTACTACATGTGTTGCCAAAGCACAGCAACTCCATTAAGTACAATGCAGATGACGCCCAACTTCCTCTAACAATGTCATCTATAGAGGTCATCCATTGAAAAATTGTCATGCAGTGCATGAGGATAGAAAGTTAGGTTTTATCTAAATGGAATACCACAAAGTAAGTTTTTTCTATTCTCTTTAAAAGAACCACCTTGAATAGGACCTACTAAATATCCCAAGAATCCAGCAGGACTTCGGGCTCCTGGACTCTGAACGTTGGTGCTATGTAGAGGTTTGCCACTGGGTGACTCTCCCATCGATATGACCCCACGCAAGCAGGCCTCATACCCCGTTTGAACGCTAGCTCTTGTCTAGGCGGATGTCCATTGCCTGCTTTCAGACATCTTCACATTTCTGAGAACCTCTGCCAATTCCATGATCTCACCAGGCAGAACAAGGTAGGAGACAGATTGTGAATGCCGATTCACAGACAAGGAATGGACTGACATTATACACCGGGCTTGCATGTCGGCTAGTAGCGCCTTGGGGAAGGAAACACTGCTCAAAATCGTACACTACTGGTATTACACACCTGCCCATTTAGTTAAGTGGCAGAAGAGGTGGAGCGATGACAAGTTCTGGCATCACTGCAACCACTATGGTACACCCTTCCACTTGCTGTGCCCAGCCCCAAGTTGCATCGCTATTGGATGAAAGTACTCACAGACATTGACCAGATGTTTGACACCAAATTAACCTGCTTTCCCAGATATATACTATTGGGTTGCCTAACGCCTTCACTAGAGAAGAGGGTATGCAGTTCATTAGGAGGGTCAAGAGAGGTAAAGAGTGATCAACAATGTTTGTTGTCACAAAGAGAAATAGCAGTCCTAAAATAATCGGCAGGAGGGGAATTCCTCCTTTCAGAACTAGGGCCCTCACACACCCAGCCAGCTAGGTGTCATGCTTCATCATTTGGGCCTGCTCCTCGTAGGGTCGGCGCTGCAATATCCGACGGGCACCCAAAGAGGGGATCTTTGGCGGAGATCTTTTTTTACTTTCCAATTGGTGCAGTGGAGGTAAGGGACCTAAGAAGTGTAGATGTGGTGAAATGGTCAGTGATTAAAACAGGTTGGGTAGTCTAAAGAATGACTTTTATTCAGGTTGGCTCCCCACCTGGTTAAAAGGAATAGTGGTGCCTATCTGAATAAATGGTTCAGGATAACTGCGCTCTACTCTTAAGGGGTCAACATGTTTCTTGCCTAATAGTCTGGAGGATCTGTGGCAATTCATCAGGATCTAGTGAAGAACTATCTATACACTGTGGAAAGGTGGACAACCTACCTACCATGTGTAAACTCTGTGAGTAAGGTACCCACAGCAAAGGACGACCTATAAGAAAACAAATAATAAAAACCACATCAATGTCAATGGCAGCATTTTCATCATGACAGTGTATCTCTCTCTAAATAACAATTAATATTAGTGACCATTAATGTGAGCAAGAGTGGCTAATAATGTCACACAATTAGTGGTAAAAGGTGATACCAGCAAGCAAGTGGTTAAAAAACACTTGCAATGTGGAGGTTTCTATTTCGATAAAATCTGGTGGTAGCTACGAGGGTGGCCGGTGAAGGACATATGGACTCACCTAAAGGCTCTAAGAGTCTCGCCTCATCAGAATCTGGTGGGTTGTGAGACACAAAGTATTGTGTCCTGGGGAAACATATTGGCAAGGGTGTCAGGTGAAGGTTGCCGAATACACTGAGTCTCTTGCCATCCCGGAAACAATAGCATGTTGCATGTAAGAGATAGGGAAAGCGGCGTCTGCTCAGGCGCACGTCTTAGATACAGTAGAATAAGCCCCCCCAAAGACCTGAGCTACTAAAGAACAAAGGCACCCCATCGCTCATCAGGCTGCTGCCCATGATTATGAGAGGCACTGGCCTGAAGACCTGGGCTCGGTTGTGTTCTCTTGCTCAACAGAGGCTCTGCGGGTGGTCAGCTCCATGCTTAAAAATTGTGTGTCTGATGGTCAATAGCTTCGCTACCCAAGAGCTAACCTCCTTGGTCGTTGAAGGTCGGGTTGAGGCTGCTCATGAATCCAGGCACCCTCACCTTGAATCCTAGGATGCAGAATGAGTGACTTACCCCTCACTGCCGGAACCAGTTGGTAAACTACTGTCTTGCAGGAGTGCAGATATACTCACCGGTTCCTGGTTAGGGGAGTGGCAGGTATCCAATTTGCGTCAACTGTGGCAGGTAGCTGGCGCATCAGGGCCGGAAGTGGTTGACTAGAGGCAAATGGAGGCCATCTTGTAGTGTGTAAGAAACTGTTCAGGTAGGGAACTATGTATTTAGTGCAGTCACTACAGTGGACAAGGGTAGGTCCATTAAACAAAAGAGGTATGTGAACACCATCGAGCACGGTGGTAACTCGGGTACAAGGAGCCCAGAAATGTAAGATTTTGTTATGGTCAAGAGGTTTTTTGTGCAAATACCAGTATTGTAGCGCCCCTACTAACTCAGGAATGGCCCAGATAAGGCTTGTTGAATTAAGTAGAATGGTGTGATGACCCTATGGGTAGTGCTGAATTCTAGTTCTAAAGGAGGATGTAGAATATGTAATATAGTAGCACATGAGTAATACGTAAGCCTGGCTATCCAGAGTGTGTAGATTCAGGGTAGAAAAGACCAGATGTAGTATGCCCAAATCTGTGGTACCCATAGGGTAGGAGGAACATAGGACAATAGTTGTGCCTCAGTGATGTATATATCGGTACATCTGATCTAGCTGACAATAAGTTAGTGTGGAGGGACCTCAGCTAATAGGGGGTGGTAAAGGTACTGTAGTCTGATTATATGTTTGTTAGGGACCCCCAGGGAATTACATCATTCAATCCCTGCTGGTCAGTAGAGAGTTGATGCACTCATCTTTGTTCTATCCTAAACAAAGCTCTCTGTGTTGTTTGAGGGTGAGCTTCAAGTACCAGTCAAAGGAGGGTGTCTGAAGAGTGGTTGAACTCCTTGTAATGAGTGTATATCTTTGTGGCCCCGTTGGCAACGAATATTGCTCTTTTGTTCTGTGATGTGTGTTTTGACCATCCTAATGGTCAGGCCTATGTACTTCATGTTGCAAGGACAAGTGACCATGTAGATGCAGTGGGTGGTGTTGCAGTTAGTGTGCCTTATCAGTTTCCATATGAAGGTATCCGAAAGGGTTATCTCCTTCTTGGGTGTAGTCTGATGACACACTCCGCATGAGCTACAGGGGTAGTGGCCCTTGACTGAAGGGAGATCCCAAAGTGATCTTTGCTCATTAATGCTCTGAGTCTTTGGCCTTGTATGCACAAGAATTTCTTTTAGATGTTGCTTGTTTATAAGCGAACCTGGGTGTTGGCATCTGTAGGGTCCCAGTGGCCAGAATCCCGCAGTGTTTTTTAATGATGCCTTTGAGGCGGTTGGAGTCTGGTGTAAAAGAAGTGATGCATGTGAGGGCATCAGTAGGCTCTTTAGGGGTCACTTCTAACAAAGACTCATGGGGGTTGTGTTGTGGAAGAATTCGAGGCAGATTAAGTATTGTAGGAGCAGTAAGAAGATTTATTCTTATTTGAGTTCCTGAATAAGAAAAACGTGGCTCTCCCCTGGCCAGTCAGACAGCAACTGCCAGGGTAGAGAACATCCACACATAACTAGAACATAGAACACTACAGCACAGAGCTCCATGTTCCATAATAGAAATAGAAGATCATAACATATCCTCTTCTCTTATATAAATAAACAAATAAGGGAGAAAAAAACCAAAGAAATAAGATAGATAAAAATACAACAGTGGCATAACATAAGTGAAAGAAAAAGGGTACACATCCTATTTACAAATGTAATCTTTCAGATAACCTGGAGGATGACAGTTTCTATACAGCCTCACTTGACAAACGCAAGGAGGACCAGAAGGAACAGGAGCTAACCTAATGGCATCTATTAAATTTCTTTTAGGTTTTACTCCCAAATCAGAAATCTTGTACCCCAAATAGTCTACTTTGTCTACCAAAAACTTACATTTGTCACGCCTAAGTGTTAACCCTGAATCTTTAATCTTTGACAAAGCCTCCCGAAGTGTATAATTGTGTTGAGCAATTGTGTTACCAAATATCAGAATGTCATCTTGAAAGAAGACGATATTTCTCACTACTTTGAAAAGTACATTCATCATCCACCACCAGAACTTGGGTTGGAGCTCTGGGATTAATAATGATCGAAAGATCAAATTGGTGCACCCAACCTAAAATAGGTGGGCCATCACTTGCTACATAAACCTTGCCCACAACGGATCTGCCTTTGAACTCAATAACAGACTTCATATAACCAATAATATTTATCGTTTCACCTTGATATCCCCCTGGATTTATATCTTTAGGCAACAAAGTACAATTAGGCCACAAGTTATCATAAGTATGTTTTGGAATGATGGTGTACAATGAACCACAATCAACCATCAAGTCTACAGAGACATTGTTAATCTTAAAACTTGCTTTGGGTCTATTTTTCCTACCACTCTGATTGCTGGGATCATCGCTGGGATCATCAACAAGTAAGATTCGGTCAACCTGTAAAGGAATATCGTTAGTAGCACCCGACAAATAAGCATTTTGGGTTATGTTATCATTGTCATCATCTATGACTGCTACACGTTGTTTAAAAGATTTCCTACACATATTGGAAAAGTGACCTCTGCGTCCACATTTTAAACAATTCCTTTCTAAAGCAGGGCATTTACGAAAGTCAGCATTGTGGGACGAGTTCCCACACCTAAAGCAAGATCTAACTTGTTGTCTTCCTCTTTGGGAAAATCTTCCTGATCTTGAAACAGCTGCTACATCTGTATCTACACCGGAAACTGAAGAGACAGTTCCGTTACCACCTTCTTTTTTATTCAACACACGCATGCAATATTGAGAATGTTCTAAAACCTTGGCTATGTCTATAGCATCTTTCAAGGAAGGATTCTTCGCAGCCCAAAGTCGTTCCTGCGTTTTCTTGCATCTGCATTGTACTATGAGTTGATCTCTCACTAACTCATCTGTCAATGCTCCAAATTTGCATTTCAGGGATAACTCTCTGAGCTTGGATACAAATTCATCTATGGATTGATTTTCTTCCTGCCTATGGGTGTAAAATTGGTATCGGTTCATGACAATGTTTATCTCCTTCGCAAACCTAACCTCTAGATGTTTTTTAGCTTCAAGATAAACATCTTCAATTGCATTGCCTGTTGGTAAAGTCGCTACTGGTAAATACTTAAAGATGCGTTGGCCTTCTTTGCCTATGTTATTTAGAAGTAAAGCTTTTTTTCTTGCAGCACTAAATTTTGAACCATCTAAAGCATCTAAGTAATTCTCAAACATAGGTAGCCAATCTTCCCATTCTATTAATAAAGGTCCAGGTGAAGGTAGAACATTTGGAGAAGTTATTATTGAACTTTGACTCTCCATAACAAATTAAACAGGAGCAACTGTAGAACTTTGACTGTCCATAATGTACAAAATAGGCAGGTAAGTAATGGAATGTAAAATGTAGTCACTGTATCAAATGAGAACCCCAGGAAGATAAATCACAAAAGACAATCGAAAGTCTAATTTTCCAACAAAGAACAAAACTATTCGTTTCCTAGTATGAAATGCTGGAGTGAAAATAAGTCAATTGCCATTAGAAATCAGTACAATCCTTCGATTAATACCTGTTTATCGATTCTCTTCATACCTCGTAAAAATGAAGAAAAAGTTGGAGTTCCGATAAAATGCTAAAGTAACAAAATGGCCGCTACGTTTTCTGACGTTTGTTTCTAAAGGAAGTTGGCCTTGTTGTAGCAGCGCGGTGTGCGTGTTGTTTCTAAAGTCAATGGAGCACCCTGGATGTGACGACTGTGACGTAGGAGGAACACAGGTTCTACATCGCTCAAGACTGCATTTTACGAAACACGCACGAGCTGCTCCAAGGCAACGGCGATACTCCACACTTGACGAGATACAAACAATTACAGGCAGAAATTACTCACGACGAGTCCGTTTTACTAAAGGAAAGTACTAGTACGAACGAAAATAGAAGATTCCACTCCAATAAATGTTCCTCTCGCGTAAGTCCTTTCGCCACTCTTACTCAGGACGGTGCAAAAGCTGGCCAAAACGTCGCCAAAAATGTTGTGGAAGAATTCGAGGCAGATTAAGTATCGTAGGAGCAGTAAGAAGATTTATTCTTATTTGAGTTCCTGAATAAGAAAAACGTGGCTCTCCCCTGGCCAGTCAGACAGCAACTGCCAGGGTAGAGAACATCCACACATAACTAGAACATAGAACACTACAGCACAGAGCTCCATGCTCCATAATAGAAATAGAAGATCATAACAGGTTGTATCTAGCTCTCTTCATAGAGTTCATGTCATGATGCTGTGGGTATTCCCTTTGTCTTACATTAGTTGCCAGGGATTGTGCCTCAGTCTTGTAGTCCCTATAGACCTACAATTTCTCCTAATGCGCAAGAACTGCCGAAAAGGCAAGTTATCTTTGAGGGCTCTCAGGTGGTGGCTGCTGTAAAGTAACCAACTGTTTCGGTCAGTGGGCTTTTTGTAAAGGGTACTGCTCAACTGTTCATTGTTGAGTCTGATGGCAGATCCAGGAATGGAATGCAGGTGTCTGATATGGTGTGAGTAAAGTGAGTAAAGTTCAGGTATTCATTTTGTGTATTGATCCACCGGCAGAAATCCTCGCAGGTGGATAGGTCTCCCTTCCAAAGGATGGGAATGTCACCAATGAACCTTTTTCACAACCTCAGATTACTGGTATATGGATTGCTTGGGTAACATACCCATTACGTTCCTCTAGGGGGAGGGCCATCACCCTGGCACTGTGCTCAGCGAGGCAAGTCTTGCTATCAAGAAGGGGGACAGACACTATACCCACGCAGGCAGAATGGACACACACACTCAGGGATTTGCTAAGTATAGGACAATTGACAGCAGTCGTAAATTACCCCCTACCCATGTTCGAAAAAACGTGGGGACCCTCTTAAAAATATTTATCCACTACCTTTCGTGAACTCTCTCGTGCAATATACTTGCGAATCATGCACCTCACGTCTGGCATGCAGGCTTACACCTAAATCTTTGCATGGTGGGGGCTGAAACAGGAATTGATGCTGCATTACTATTTGCGAGCATGGCCTGTTTTGTTCATTGAGTTCCATTTTTGGGATACTCTCTGTTATCAACCCATACCTCTCTCTCCCTCTCCCCCCATTTTTACCTCTCTTCGCCTGCCAT
Organism: Lissotriton vulgaris; assembly: GCF_964263255.1. Taxonomy (NCBI): domain Eukaryota; kingdom Metazoa; phylum Chordata; class Amphibia; order Caudata; family Salamandridae; genus Lissotriton; species Lissotriton vulgaris. The sequence goes on from NC_141693.1 coordinate 1,390,686,857, forward strand.
TGGATACAATCCTAAAAGAACCACCTTTATGTTACGTCCCAGCTGACATTTTATACGTAGGTGTTTATCCTTTCAGTACTAGTCCCCAGCCTCGGCGCATAAAGGTAAGAGGGGCGGGGCGATGGGGCCGGGTTGGGGGGGATATGACAGACGACAGGTGACCACAAGGAAAAATTAAATAAAAAATTAATTTGGAGAATAATTAATTTCCCCTTGTCATTGCGTGTCGAAATCTCTCCCCACCCGGCCCTACCGCTCTTACTTGGACTGCCGCGGCTGCTGCTCCCAAGAGGTATATGGCATGTCTTTCTACTTGTTTCCCAGCATTCCCGTCGTTTTCCTACTGCAAGGAAAACTCACAGGGACTGCTACCTTTTGTGTGGAGGCATTCCAGCAATATTAACATTAACAACCACATACTACCTTTCACTTTGAAAGAACACTATATAAACATTTCAGAGGTGTAGACATTTGGAAGACAATATACTTTTGCTGTGCGTATTTGTTCCCTCTGCCACATGCAAACACAGGAAGCTGAGGTGCTTAAGTGGACCAGCACCTCTTTCACACTCAGGCTAGAAAAGCAAATTATACCGTGCCATTAATGTTAAGAACTCAACCTAAGAACTGCAAATGAAACAAATGCCGATTTTGGTGTCTAAATTTATGTCTCGTCTTTTATGCCCTGACCTGATTACTTTTTCATAGACTACATTACTGACCTTTATGTTTTTTCTCCGCTCATAAAAGTGCTACCTTCATTACAAATTTAGTGACTGATGTCCCTGCTACTTAGCAGAAATCTCTCCGTAGGGACGTGCCGCTGTGTTCTATAACTTATTTACAACATCAAACAGTGAGCGCTTCTCTTTTGTGAGCCTTGCGTTGGTGAGTAATCACTGCCAGAGCACAAGAACAAACATCAAATATTTATACTCTTCTTGACCCTGAAATTTGTCTTTATTGAACCGTTGTTGATCTGGACCAGAGGCGAAACAGACCTAGTTAGTTAACATGCGGAGTCTTTTGCCCTTGGAGAAGAGATTTCCAATAGTGGCATGGCAGGGCATCTGTACAAGTCAAGCGCGCCCTTTCACGAAGGTCACTGCAAGAAGAGTTTGCCACAGGCTAGAACAGGAGAGGAGCCCGACTTCACAGAGTCTTAGATATACAGCCGGCTGAGCAGGTCTGTGCTTCAGAGGTATTGAAATATGTGCGTAGGTGCACATGCAAAGAGCATCCCTCGGGGCTGCTGTTAGTGTTGCAAAATCTCCTGGGCATGAGGATGTGCAAGGCGAAGACAGCAACATAAAAGGAACCACTTCTAGAGAGACTTTGCATGTGCAGTTTCCAACAGCAAGCTACAAAGGCTTAGACCATGGGTACTCACAAACTTAGTGTCGGGGTCAAAATTACAGTGTGGTTTGTGGCTGAGGGCCGCACCGGTAGGGATGGGGTCTGTGGGGGCGGGTCAGAGAGGGGGCGGGGGGTAGAGTAAAAAAAGTCAAATCTGTTTCAAACATTAGACAATGCGACAATGTTGTATTTCAGAAGCAGATGTAACTACGGTGAGCATATTTTGATAATACATTTTTATTAGCAGACAATAGCAATCTTAAGAGACATTGCATAGCTTCATACACAGTTTGACCCCAATTCCATCACAGTCTCTCTCTCTCAGTCAGTCAGTCTCTCTCAATCAGTCAGTTTCTCTCTCTCTCTGTCAGTCAGACTCTCTCTCAGTCAATCAGTTTCTCTCTCTCTCTCTCTTTCTCTGTCAGTCAGTCTCAGTCAGTCAGTCTCTCTCTCTCTGTCAGTCAGTCTCTCTCTCTCTGCCAGTCAGTCTCTCTCTCTGTAAGTCAGTGTCTCTCTATCTCAGTCAGTCTCTCTCTCTGTCAGTCTCTCTCTCACAGCCAGTCAGTCTCCCGCTCTCAGTCAGTCAGTCTCTCTCTCTCTGTCAGCCAGTCTTTCTCTCTCTGTCAGTCAGTCTCTCTCTCTCTCAGTCAGTCTCTCTCAGTGAGTCTCTCTCTCAGTCAGTTAGTCTCTCTCTAAGTCAGTCTCAGTAAGTCAGTCTCTCTGTCAGCCAGTCTCTCTCTCAGTCAGTCTCACTCTCTCTCCAAGTCAGTCAGTCTCTCAGTCAGTCCGTCTTTCTCTCTCTCTCTCTCTCTCTGTCAGTCAGTCTCTCTCTCTCTGCCAATCAGTCTATCTCAGTCAGTCAGTCATTCTCTCAGTCAGTCATTCTCTCTCTCAGTCAGTCTCGCTCAGTCAGTCAGTCTCTCTGTCACTCAGTCAGTCTCTGTCAGTCTCAGCCAGTCAGTCTCTCTCTCTCTTAGCCAGTCTCCCTCATCCAGTCTGTCACTCTGCCAGTCAGTCTCTTTCTCTCTTTAAGTAAGTCTCTCCCTATCGTAGTCAGTCTCTCTTTTTGTCAGTCTCTCTCTGTCAGTCAGTCTTTCTCTCTCTCGGTCAGTCAGTCTCTCTCTCTCTCTGTCAGTTGGCCAGTCTCTCTCTCTGTCAGTCAGTCAGTCAGTCTCTTAGTCAGTCAGTCAGTCTCAGTCAGTCTCTTTCTCGCTCTTTCAGTCTCTCTCTCAAACAATCAGTCTCTCTCTAAGTCAGTCAATCTCTCTCTCAGCCAGTCTCTCTCTCAATCAGTCTCTCTCAGTCAGTCTCTCTCTCTGTCAATCAGTCTCTCTCTCAGTCAATCAGCCTCTCTCTCTGTCTCTCTCTCTCTTAGTCTCTCTCTCAGTCAGTCACTCTCTCTTAGTCAGTCTTACTCTCAGTCAGTCAGTCTCTCTCGCTCTCTGTCAGTCAGTCTCTTTCTCCGAATCAGTCAGTCTCTCTTAGTCAGTCAGTCTCTATCTCTCTCAGTCAGTCTCTCTCAGTTAGTCAGTCTTATAGTCAGTCAGTATCTCAATCTCTCAGTCAGTCAGTCTCTCTCCACTGTCTCGCTACTGTCTCCCTCCACTGTCTCTCTCCACTCTGTATCTCTCTCTCCTTCCACTTCCCCTCTCCACTCTCTCTCTCCGGGGGGCATGGGTACATTACCTGCAAGGTCCACGGGCCGCCAAAGAAGGCCTGCTGGGTCGCTGGCGGCCCGCAGGCCGTACTATGAGTTCCACAGCCATAGACAGTTCTGATTCAAAACAATGTTGTAGACAGCCTTTCACCAGGCCCACAAAAGGGCACAAGCAGTGGGTGGGAGTTTGAACATGTTCAACTGTGGAGCACAGCAATATATTTTTAATGGTTTCAAGAAAATGCTCACATCTTGTGAGCACATGTGGTGCACGATTTTCCATTAGAGATGCTTAGCATAAGGGGTTTGTGATCACGATCTATCCTTCGGCAGTTCATATCTGTCCAGCTTGCTGTCAGCATTTGTCCCCAGGTCAGTGTAGGACCAATAATTTAGGTGTTACTCATTGCATTGGCTCCATATTGGTGGACACAAGGGATATTCCAAAGGCCAGGAGTATGTCTGAACTTCGGTACTACTCCAGCCAACCATTTGCCGCTCTTCGTAGGCAAAGGCGTTGTTTCTTTAAATGTTTCCCCTAGTGCCAGGTAGTTTCTTTTGTCTAGACAACAAAAAGCACACGGTGGATTTGCTACGTTTGGTCCGCACATCTGAGAACACGTGTTCCCCTTAGTAATGGTTGCAATATAATGTATTTAGTAACCTCTATTGGAGTGCTCTTTGGTATCGTGCTTATCCACCTAGAAGCAACAATCCACGATCTCCTACTCACTCAAGGTGAGACGGAATCTCGTACACAAATTAGAAAAAGTACCAAGGCACATCCCTCTTAGTTGCTATTCTCCAAATATCTTATTCGCCATTACAACTCCAAAGAAAAGTGATTTCACAAGCTCCTCATAGTCCTCAAAAAGACATGTACAGTGTTCAATGTTATTCCAAGTCCATTTATTAACAATTCCTTTCTTTTGCCACACCGTCACAGCCGACGCGCGTTTCGCCCTCCGCGGGCTTTTTCGAGGCTAACAAATTATGTGGTGAGCATATATCTTTAGCAGTCAACAAGAAATCGTAAAGCCTGAAAGTACATGGGTCCTTTAAGACTTTTGTTTTGTGCACCAAGAATTTGGCTTATGTAGTATGGTGTCAATCCTTCCGTTCTTTGGTCAGTGAACAAGTAATTACACGTTTGATGGAGCCATGATAAGTCCCATCGCCATCTCGTGTTCTTTCGTCTTTCGTATGGAGTCCCGTTTCGTTTGGTCTGACTAGTTTCTTTTGTCTAACAGCCTGAATGCTCAATGCCACTTTGTTTCACTGGGTTTAGCAGGAACACACTCTTTGTTATATCATCCAAATTTCGGAAATATTGGAATTTAAATTGCCCTTTTGCGCCAGATTATATCTTTTCTGACCAACTATAAATGAGTAGCTAGATCCCACTTCCTCAATCCCTCTTCCACTGGCAGAGCTGAAACCAGCATTATGCCACAGGAAGTGAATGGGAGCAATAACCTAAATATTTCAGGAGAGGTAGTGGTTGCAAAAATACATTTCATCAGGCCTTCTTCGGACTTGATCAGGGACTCTCAAAGTATAACGTTGCCACATGGCCCTTATGCCACACATACCATCAACCCTCTTTAATCAACACTCAGTCCACCTGTCTGTCTAGAGTATCATCTTTCAAAGTATTTTGATACAAAACATGTCATCATAATTCGAGAAAGATTATATTTATGCCTCATCCACTGTCGTGAACTGGCCTTTCAAAATGCTGTTATTCACTGCAGTTACGTCCCAGCGGTGAGAAACAACCGGCTTGCCACAGCGGTAACGCAAGAATGCCCCATCCTAAAGCCGGGGCCTGCCTCCATCAGTCCACGCTTATTTATTTTTGTTACAATACCACAATCCAAAATGTCTGTTCACAATAGTGGATAGGTTTGAATCAATATCCGTTATCAAATTGAAGATGGATAACTGTGAATAAATGGCATGTGTTTTATCTCTGGGGTGCCAATAATATTAGAGGCAGCCAGAGAGTCGGACTCCTGGTCTTTTTCTGACCCTCTGAGCGTTATGCACAGCTATCTGTTTGAAATTTTAGATGTTCATTTCTCGTTGACTGGGGACTCAGTCAACATTTTCCATTTCTTTGTCTCTAATAATCTGGTCACTCATACTGTACCTGTCATTCAGACCAAGGTATGACCTACCTGCCCATCTGTCTCTAAATATAACTTATTATTATAACTCACATAATTGTATTTCACCTGGACTTAAGCCCTAGCTAAATTACTCCCTTCTATGTCATCCAGAGCAGTCTTTTCTGGAGGTACCAGTGTCACTCACACACAATCATGCCCCCCGATTTCCAAACCACAGATTTGCCCTTCTACTCTCTTCAGTGTTGTAGTTATTCACTTACAGGTGTCTGTTTCTGCTCTTATGTATAACCCTCCAACAACCAGATGTAATGCTTGATTTAATGCTTCCAACCGGGAGAAGAAATTGTCAGTGAAATCAAAATCATCCTCAAAATATAAGCACAAACATTTAAGCTACCTCTTCAAATATTGAACATGCAGCAAGTAGGCTTTAAACGTCCAGGATGGCCTTAGATGCTCATCTTTATAAATCGTACAGGTCAACAAAGAGATGAGTGATCCCAGTATCTTCGGGTTCTACGTCATGTGTTGTTGCTCTGATGCACACCAACCACACTGTGCGCCTGCCCATCACTTTTGGAAGGCCTGCGGGCGCTGATGCTGTTTCTCCACGACTGATTGTAGTATTTTGTTTTACTTTTCTCACATATCGGTACGTGGAGAGTATGTATTTTGAGTTCTGAAAGCTTGCTTTCATTTCTTACATTCATGTAGTGTGTCGTGTTTTAATACAGCATTAATGTACTGTATGCGTAAAATCACCAATCACAAGTATACTTTCTTATGCTAGCTTTGAGAATCCATATAAAGGCCATGTTTTCAGCCACAGAAGTCACTAGCGTTTCTGACTTCCGAGGAGCTTGTAATTTTTCCATAAAAGCCGATGACAAATAAAAGTCGGGTCAGGTCCAAAGTCAGCAACGTCGACAGTTATGTCAGATCTCCCTAGTCTAGGTCTCTTGTGCGCTCACACTAAGGGGTAGGGATGAAGGGAGCCTACTCAAAAAACGATATCTGTTAGGTAATGTTCCTGTGTTAAGATGGACCTCCTCGGGGCAGCTTCGGTAGAGATTCACGGGACAACGCCAGTGTTTTAATCCTGCATTAACTCCCCTGTTGTCTCCACTCTTGCAGCTGCCTGTGCGGTATTACATGGCCTGCTAAGAGTTTAGGCCAGGAGTGGCAGCCGAGGGATCACGGCTGCAGCACTGGAATAGAAACATAAAACCGGAGCTTTTTCTCGCCTTCCCAAACAAGCACCACCTCTCCCAGAATAAGGACTTGATCAAGACTCATATCATATGGGGGAGGTGGACGATGCAGTGGCCGAAGGGACTGGAGAAAGTATCAGAGGCCCCTCGGTTGCCGCCTGCGTGGGTGATAGCACCGGCGCCCTGTCGGTCGCTGAGACACTGCTGTTGACGCTTCCCTGTGAATGTTGACCACCCCACGCATGCGCAAAAGACACCTCCGATGTCACGGTTGGGGCAGGGGAGGCAGCAAAACCTTCAATTGCCGGCTGCACCGCCGCCTCCCTGCCTGCTCTCATTTCGTTCATGAATTCCTGCAGAGAGCTGGTGAGCTTACCCAACTCATCCCGTGTGGCAAAATTCAACGAAGGGGCCACCACTTCCCGGGGTGGCGTCGCCTGGACCACCTGCAAGGGGGATGTGGCTGCCGGCACGTGTACGATCACATTCCGAACCACCTCAGGTGCGCGGCTTTTGGCTGGGATCGGTTCTGCTGGAAATTCCTTGCAAGTGGGCTTCTTATGTCTTTTGGACCTCTTGGGTCCAGTGTCATTATCCTCAGTGATTTCCTGTAGTACCGCCGGGGTTGCCACAACCACCCCGGAGTCATCTTGGCTGTTGACACCCAGTGCTTCACTAGCCCACTCCACCCCCTTGACCTTTATTATGTCCAAGAGTGCCTTCAATTGCGCATCGTGTGCGGCTCCTGAAGGTGTTTCCCCAACCTGGCTCGTCTGGGAAAAAAGCGGAGGGGATCCCTGGCTGTCCATTCTGCTGGCTCCCGTTGACCCTGAAAAATAAAGTGCCCGGTGAGCTACACTGCCAATGCTAACGACATGGTCAAGCCGCCACCCCGTCATCCTGTTCTCCTGAGCCACCCTGTGCCCAAGCTACATACCTTCCAAATGAAGACTAGGATGCTGCACGGGTGCGACTGCGCGTGTGTCCGCTGCAAGACGCCGCCTGGAATGGAAACGTGAGCATAAGTAACTAAACAACCCGGTGCATTTGTATACCGCTGGCCACCGCGCCTGGACAGCCACCTTCCGCGCCAGCATTGTGGGTGGCGATAGCCCGCCGTCGACCCAACAAAAATCCCCACAAAAGTCTGTTTCGGCCAAAATTACCTGAAAATCCCTGCGTGCGGCCCCGCTTACGTCTCCCCCCTGGCACCTGCAAACAGAGGAAACTATGAGCGACCATCCAGTGCACTTTTAACTTAACCTGCCGGATGGGGCTGATGCCCCTCACTCTATGGGCAGGAAACAACAATGTCCACTTCACATGCACCTTAACAAGCCCCTGCCGGATGGAGCTGGTGCCCCTCACACTATGGACAGGGGAACACAATTGTTTGACTCCAAGCCCATCACCATATCCTGCCGGATGGAGCTAATGCCCCTCACTCTATGGGCAGGAGACACAATTATTCACTTCAATGCATCTTTACCCGACCCTGCCGGATGGAGCTGGTGCCCCTCACACTATGGGCAGTTGAACACAATTGTTTGACTCCAAGCCCATCACCATATCCTGCCGGATGGAGCTAATGCCCCTCACTCTATGGGCAGGAGACACAATTATTCACTTCAATGCATCTTTACCCGACCCTGCCGGATGGAGCTGTTGCCCCTCACGCTATGGGCAGGGAACACCATTGTCCCACTACATGCAACTTAACAAGCCCCTGCCCGAGGGGGCGGGTGAAAACACCATAATGAACTCGATGCCCTCTTACCAAACCCTGCCGTACTGAGCTGGTGCCCCTCCCTCCATGGGCCGGGGACCCCTTGTACATCAACCCCGTCCCCCTGGGACACCCTTGACCAACCCCCCCGCAGTAACCCACAAACCATTGGTGAGGGGCCCCTGAAACTCAGCGGGGGGGGGGTTTGGTGCGGTGAGCACGCTCACGGTTATGGCGTTGCGGCGCGCGATATAATTGCTTTCCGTTGCGAGGTGCTGCGGATGTATGCGTCCCTGTCTGGGCTGTCATCCTACGCCCACCCGCTTGCGCTTTTCTATCGGGGTCCGGCTTCATCTCCTGTCTCTGTTCCCGCAGATATTTCCCCCTGTATCCGCTGCCGAAGGATGCGCCGCTCTGCCCACTAGTGCAGAATGGGAGCGGCTTGAAAACCACCCGTGCTGTGTCAAATCGCGCGCACCTGCATGCCCACGCCGCGCGAGTACACACAGCGCTCCCCGAGCGAAGAAAAAGAGGGGGGGGGGAATGCGGGCCGCCCGTCGCTCTGCGTGAACAGCGTAGTGCGCCCCATGGAGCCCCCGGCCTAGCCGCTGGCCACGTTCGTTACCCCTGGGCTCCTTATGTCCCAATGTCGAAGCCCCGAGTGGCTGGCTCAGGCACATGGGGACGGGCCGTGGCTCACCAGTAAACATGTGGCGCGAGCCGGGACATTCCTACACCCCCTAGGACACCCCCCCCACCGCAAGTTGTCCGAGTTGCCAGCCTCGCCCCCTACTCCGCAGTCAAGGGACAGATCCGACGCGCCTCCTCCCCCACCGCTCCCCCTGTCGGCGACCCGGATGGAGGGGGGGAGGGGGGCGGGGGGAGTTACAACATGCCTGCCTATGTCCGTGCCCGCGGCGAGACCCCCGCAGACGCCATCGGGAGGGAGCGCAGGGCCGGCCGTGCTGGGGCGGGCTCCGGACCATTTAATTCAGTCTATTTCACCGCCGTAATCTCTCGCCGGAACCTTCTGCGCGCAGGCAATTCCAGTTGTACAACCGGCGCGGGCCGTGACACTCTTACCCCCCTTAGGACCCGCCCCCCCCGCGAGTTGTCCGGGGCAGGCACCACGCGCTTCGTGAAAATAGCATGTGCGGCGCTAGAGGAGGTTTCGGAGCACTAAGGCTTCCTCCCGGGCTATTGCTAATTTAATTTGCTTGAAATTTATGGGACAACAAAGCACTTCGCAACTGGTGAAGAAATTGAACCGTACTCCCGCAGTTCCCCGTACTGACCGTGCCTGCCCCCTGGCGTGTCCTGCAATCGCCCGACACGTGGCCTCCTGTACCTCCTAACCCGCGGCCTGTGGCTCACTCGGGTACCCCAGGGAATAGTGGCGGAGAGACGGAATCGAATCCTCAGCATAGCGGGGGCCCAAAGCCTGTACAGGACACGAAGCCGCATTCCGTGATCCCCACCGGGACCCCTCGATCAGTCGAAACTGCGGCCGATATGGGTCCGGGGCACTGCGCCTGTTGCTCGCCCCCGTGAGAGGCCCGAGGAGGGAGGAAAAATGGGGCCTTTAGTAATCCCAACAGGGACCCGACGCTCATTGTAAACTGCGGCCGCTATGGGTCCGGGACAACGCGCCAGTTGCTCGCCCCCGTGAAAGGCCCGAGGAGGGAGGGAAAATGGGGTGGTGGAGGAGAGCGGGTGTGGCGTCCGCCATCCCGCCCCCCGTGTGGTGTGGGCTTACATTAAAGTGCCGTTACACCACGCGGCGCGAAGCGGGCAAGCCACTGGCGATCCACCACATCGTGCCTGTGTCCGCCCCGAGAAAGGCGTCGCCACGGGACCCACCATTACCGCCGACCACAACCCCCCATGCTAACCCCCAGAGCTGTGCTCAGTAGGTGGCACCCCCCACTCCTCAGCGGCCCGCTTCCTAAGCAGGCCGCCTGACCCCGATCGACCTCCGCTAGGAGGGAGTGGGCAGAGGAGGGGTACCGGCCAGCTAGGCCTGACTCACCGTCACACACGACGGTCTTGGGAAGTGCGTCCAAGTTGTTGGTCTGTACGTGGCGGCGAGGGGTGGCAAAGAGGCCTGAATCTGGCGAGCGGGGACTTAAGTACCCCTCGCCCGGCCTGCCGCCCCCCCGAAGCACGTCACTGGGCCCGCCCCGTTCCCTGCTGGACCCCTCCTGCCCGATGGAGGAGGGAGTACTGCATGCAAGGGGCGGGGGGGAGCCCCCCGGCGACTAAGCTGCCGCCCTCCTGATGGCCACCGGGTGGCCTCGGGCAGCAGCAGAGTTTAGGCCAGGAGTGGCAGCCGAGGGATCATGGCTGCAGCACTGGAATAGAAACATAAAACCGGAGCTTTTTCTCCCCTTCCCAAACAAGCACCACCTCTCCCAGAATAAGGATTTGATCAAGACTCATATCAATCCATTTTCAAGGCATTGGTGAGACTATATGATGCTGTCAGAGAATTCCAATCCAAAATGTATTAAAGCCTTCTTCTTGTGATGTCAGTTCCTGTTAATCCATAGAGAAGGGGGCAGTTGTAAGTGAAGGGTGTGTCACAATGCATTTCTTTCTAATTTTCCAAGTTATTCTTCATCCCTTTGTTTACATGTTTGCAACTGACATTTGCTCTTTGCAGCTGGTAATTCTGGTGAATTCTTCTGCTGATATTTGGGCTGAATCTTTCCCCCTTCCTGTAATTAGGAGTCTGGTGCTTCCAATTCTCATCATTTGTAATGGTGAAGATAAACCCTGGTATACAACATGCTTTGTACTACACGTGTAAATAATATGCATATTTTTACGGCAGCAAAATAAACATCAATTGAAATGGAATACATTGAAACATTAGCTTCAACTTAAGATGTTACAAAATAATATCAAGTAATAATGTAAAATACATTAAAAACAATACATTGACAACTACAATTGAGTTGCACATCTCAGACAATTGAGAATATTTAAAATTTTAAAACGTTAAAGTTGCACATTTAGCAGGCGTAGTGAACCGCTACTATATCCTCTGCATCTTGGAAAGGTGAGTATAGCAGTTGGATACATTGTGTGCAACGATCATAAGATGTATTATAAATATAGAAGTTTAAGTTGTCTACCACCCATCCCAGTTCCTAAAGTGTATCGCTCTACATGCTCTGCAAATCATTGGTTGGATGGAGTGGTTGTTGAATAAACCATCCATGTGTCACTGTAGGCTAATCTGTAGAGATGCAATTATAGATAAATAATCTATATCAGTGGTCCTTAACCTGTGTTCTGATGACCCTGGGGGTACGCAGCACCTACTTAGGGGGCCCGCAACTGCTTGAACTACTAAATATTATTAACAGAGTCATAAGGCATGTATAAACAAAGAAGCAAAATGTAAAACTGAAAATGTTAAAAGGTTCTGTAAATATGAAGAACTTTTAAATTGGAGACTAAGGGGCCGATTACGATGTAGTTCGGAAAGGCTCCAAATGGTATTCGGTTTCGCAGAATCTGATTCGGAACCTTTGTTTCCTAACAAATCATACACATTTCCCTATGGCTAATTATGATGCACGGAAACCGTTTGAGCAGTCCGAATCGGTTCCGAAAGGCATTCGGACAGCCCGAGTCGTTCAGAGCAGTTTTGTACAGCTCTTTGGACACGGTTTCCAGAAAAGCGATTATGATGACCGATTTGGAAAGCTGTTCCAATTCGGTCTTCCCAACATGAAACGGCTGTTGCAATTTGTCTTTGGGAACTTGTTGCAAGCCCCCCTTCGCCCGGGGCGTGCGAATGGGGCCCGTGGGGGTACCCAAGGGACCCCTTTTCCCAACTATGCACTATGTGGCAGGTACCATGGGGTGCCCACCACAGGTTGCAAGGTTTTTCCCAACCAGCCCTTTTTTTTCAATGGGGGCCTGTGTTCTCGTTCGGGACACAGACTCCCATTGAAATCAATGCGAGTCTGAACGATGTTGGGAAGAATCGTAATTGGTCATCTGGACTTGCAGGACCCGATTCGTTCAGAAACGAGTCGGAGACCTATTCGTTCAGAACAGTTTCCTAACGACATTGTAATCGGCCCTTAAAAGTGACGCTGGTATCCTCAGATTAATTCATGGGAGAAGTGTAAGTGCATGAAATAGAATATGGTATGGATGAAGGGTGCCCTCAATTGAATTTAGAAAAGTTCCAACCTTCCCTTTAGAATTTTGCTTTTTTATAGTTGTTTGTGAATTATCTAAAATATTTAATCATATGTCTATTTGTTTGGTGGGCGATTGTTTCCGTATTTTTGTGTATTGTTCTGTGGTTCAAATCATCAAAATTGCTTTGGCCAGATTTCAATAATGACACAGTAGGGGTCCCGGATTCCAATAATGATTCAGTGACTGTTGGACCCGGCCTCGTGGCGTGGTCCCACTCCTCCCACATGGTGGTCCCTGGACGACATCGACCCCTATCCTCTGGCCTGAAGCTACCCCCTCCAACCTTCATGAGGGCCGCCACTCATGGCCACCCCTACACGCCCCACGCTGCTGGTCCGACCCCTACCCCGGGCCACCCTCTCAGGCCCCGACTCCATCTTGGGCCTTCCACGTCCGGGCCCCGTGGCCTCGGCCCGACCTCGGCCGCGGCCCCAGCGAAGCCACGACATCGAGGCACCAAGATCCGACCAGGTGATAAAAACGGCCACCTGACGGATCAAGGAGGAGGAGAGTTTCGATGGCCCTCCAGCCGTCCCCGGACGCCTGGTTTCGATCGCCCTCCGGCCTCCCTGGGCGCTGGCTCCACCCCCCTGCTGGGTGTCTGGACACTCTTATCCCGGCCCCTCTGACCCCCAGGTGCGAGGGTCCGGACATCAAAGGACTCCAGACCTATATCAGGGGCAGCTCTGAAATGGGTCGGTAGTTGTATCCTGGAGTCGAGAGCCCTGCAGGTTGAACCGCGACTGACCCTGAGACGAACTCACTACGGAACCCTGAACCATCTTCGGAGCCCTGCTGGCCCTGCCGCGGCCCGACCTCGCTGAACCATCTTCGGAGCTCTGCTTGCACTGCCGCGGCCCGACCTCGCTGAACCATCTTCGGAGCCCTGCTGGCGCTGCCGCGGCCCGACCCCGAGGAACCCCCCAGCTCGAGGATTGAGAGCTGAGCACAGGGTATCCCTGTACCAGGCTGGTATCAAGACTGCCCCGTTACCCCCTTCCCACAGTTACCGAAACCTTAAGGATCCCTCGATCCATTTGCACATATATTGCTGAGATAACCTGCCTTGATTGCTAATAAAGACGTTAAGAATCTATCCTTGTGTGGTGTCCCTTTGTAATGGTGTGATTGCTCGCCTGTACGATTCTAGGAGAGGAACCTCACCAGGAGGCCTCTCGATGGCGCTCGGCCAACTCCAGAAGGAGAGGTGGGTCTCGGGGTGGTCGGCCAGACAACCTCGGCCTCCCTCCTAGGATCGCCTTTCTAACAGTGAGGGTCCCCGGATTCCAGTAATGAGTAAGCGGGGTTCACAGACCTTAAAAGGTTAAGAACCGCTGCTCTATATGGTTGTACAGTAATGCACTGGCAAATTTGATAGTGACTAAGTCTTGTGATAAAATTAGATTGATTTTACAAATTTAATTTGTATTAAAACAAATGCTCCAGTAGTATCTCAGAGCATGGTATAGTTCCAGCAGCATGCAAGATTGTCCCTGGCCATATTGGATCTCAGGCATTTTACTAATGAGTTAGTCATTTTAGATTGTTTATGTGGTGCATGCTATGGCTAACAGAGCTATATTGTAGCAACCATGCATTTAGCTGGGTAGCTATAAAACTGCCTCATGCAATCTGTCTCTAACAGCTTCAAAACCCTGGTCCCGAGCAAATGTTTGTCCTAGTATATCTAAGTTGCCAGGTGACAGTTACCAGGTGCCAGGTGACATCTCTTGTTACAGTGTCCAACTACTGTTAGCCTTTCTTCCTTGATTAGGGAAATTGTGTTGTTAGTATGTTGCATGAGAAAGAGAGTAAATGTGAAATGGGGGGATGAAGAGTTGCTTCCATCCTTGCATTCCTTATCCATATATCTAGAAACTCATCCTAGATCCATTCATCTACCATTTACCTGACTCGTTTATTCACCTATTGGCCCACCCATACTACTGCATCTCCCAACTCATCAGTCACTTTCAATTAAATGTCTTGCCAATGTGTTTTTGGAAATATTGTTTGTATAAGCTTTATTCGAGACAATTCTCATAAAAGCACATAAAATCAAAACAGTTATACAATAATACATTATTACGGATTAAAAAGTCATTAAACATGGAGTACAGCTCATTACACATTTGCATATAAAAACCATATTAACAAGTAGTATTACATTAATCATTGTTGAAAGGAATGCCTTGTTACCTGCTTCCCCCCAGGGACCGTCGTCTAATTGCCCATGCCCAACCCAGGTATTTAGCTACCCCTATGACTATCGAATCCTGAGTTGTTGTACGTAGGATTCTTAGAGCCACTGCGCTGTCTCGTGTCCCCAAGTTTTTACATACCGGCGAGAGCCATTTTCTCCTCGGATTTGCATAAGCGTGGCATACGAAAAGAAAATGGCCTATGCTCTCCTCGGCATTTTCGCATGCTGGACATAAGTTATTGGTGGGTCTGTACCAGCCAGATGTCAGTTTCTTGAGGGGGATAGATCCTGATCTTAACTGAAATACAAGTTTCCTGTCCATTGGTACCGTGATGTTGTCCCAGTAGTTTTCCAGGGCAGGACGAAATTTTATCTCCAGGAAGCGACCAGACATAGAGTCGGCCCTGGTGTCATTCAGCATCTTACCGCCAACCCAATCCCAGTATTGTTCTTTAAGGGCTTCTTTGCTAGGGAAGATCTCTCCCTCAGGGTTATTCCAAAGATTTGAAAACCCTAAGTTTACTAACATGGACTTCAGGTGTTTTAGCCATTTTATCTTATGGAAGGTATCTTCCTTGATTATCCATTGAAAACCCTCTGCATATTGTCTTATTTCTGGAGTCGTCCAGAGGCGTCTCCAGTAAAGAACTGGGCGCAATCGGGCTCTATCTACAATGGTACGTCTACCTAACTCCAAAAACAGTGGGGTTAAGGGGGTACTCTGTGGGAGTCCTGTAATCCCTCGCATAAACTTGTTCTCTGAAGTCTGGAGAGCCGCTAGACCAGCCCAGGCCCATAGCTCCGCGCCATATAATGTGGCACCCAAAACCTTCGCATCATACACTATTAATGCAGGTTTTATGGGTTTTGTTTTGGATTTGCGGTGTTCCCCCCTTAAAGCACCAGAAAGCTGCTGGTGCTTTAAGACCACTTTATCCACATGATGCGTCCAGCCAATGCCCTCTGCGATCTGTACACCCAGGTACGTAAATTCTTTGACAATGTCTAACCTACTGCTGTTTAAGGTTACCTTGGGGTAATTCCTGCGTCCGGGGGAAAAAGCCATTAGTTTTGTTTTTCCCACATTTACCTCTAGCCCATGCTCAGTGCAAAAAGCATCAAAAATGTTTAATGCACGTTGCAGCCCCATGGGGGTCTTAGACAGGATAAGAGTGTCGTCAGCGAACATCAGGATCGGAACCCTGGTGTCCGCTAACGATGGGGCATCAACACTAGCCTTCAACATCCTCTCGACGATTCCGTTAATAAATAACGAGAAAAGTAAAGGGGCCATGGAACAGCCCTGTCGAACACCCCTTTCCACTGGGAAGTCCTCTGTTGTCTCCCCACTTCCACCCCACTGGACTCTAGCGAAGTTGGATTTGTGCAGTCGCATAATTAATGTTAGCAGATCAGCAGGGATCCCCAACTTTTGCAAAACCAACCATAACTTAAACCGGGGGACTAGGTCGAACGCCGCCCGCAGGTCGACGAACGCGACATACAGGCAGCCCCTTCCCAGTACAACGGTCTTCCACTGTAATATGGTAAAGCGGAAGACCTGGTCGATGGTACTGGTTGCTCGCCTGAATCCCGCTTGGTATGGAGAAAGGGCGTTGTTGTCTTCAACCCAGTCCATAAGCTGGTTTGTTACCATTCTCCCAACTACTTTCTGTATGGTGGCTATTAAGCTTATGGGCCTATAGTTTGCAGGCAGTGAACGGTCTCCCTTCTTGTGGATGGGGATAATGGTTGCGCCTTTCCAGAGGTCTGGGACCACTTCCCCCTTGGCTAGGGCATTCGCTACAAGGAGGGTATATCTCGCCCATCTGGTCATATCGTGTTTAAAAATATCAGGTGGAATGCCATCTGGACCTGGCGCCCTCCCACATTTCGCGGAACCAATGGCAATTTCCGCTTCTCTAAGGGAGAACAAATCGTCGGTTGCATAAACCGGTGTTATACTATCAGCTGCCACAGGATGGTTAACTTCCGCGTACTGAGGTCTGAAGTAATCAACCCAAGCTTCCTCTGCTACATTGTTGTCTGGCTTCGCAGGACCGGCTCCACTACCCCACTTGATGATTTTCCAGAATGCCCTGGAGTCTTTACTATCAGAGGCCTCTTTTAGTTCGGCCCAGTGGCCTTCATCCCAATTCTTTTTTGCACGATAGATGGCCATCTTGTACAGTTCCCTATTCTTTATCACAGCAGCGCGGTCCCTATTCCTTATGGCTTGTCCCAGGGCTAATCGTGCTGATCTACAGTGACTATCAAACCACCTTCCCACTTCTTTAGATTTCTTCCCTTTCCTTTTTTTAATGAAGAAGCATGGTCTCAGGAGGGAGAATAACTTATTGTGGATTTCGGTTATTCCACTATCCCCTGGAACCACTGGAACCGCTGTTTCCATCGCGGAAATTGCACAATCAACAGCATTATTGATGTAAGTCATAGTGGCCTCGTTTGCCAGTACCTTGGGCCATTTTAACCTGCGTTCATCATTACTCATAACAGGAGTTTCATCGTATATCACTAGAGGGTTACCCGCACCAGTATTCCACCACCTATGAGTCACACAGAGGGGGTTGTGGTCACTTTCAACCCGGGGCCTAACTGTCATATCAACAACCCCTTTCCACAGTTGGAGACTGCACAAAATGTAATCGATTCGGCTCCTGTTGATGCCATTGTCAAAAGTGTAGCTGCCCTCCTTGTCCCCAGGTGTCCTCCCGTTCAATGCTCTTAAGCCATGTTCCATACAAATTCCATTCAGTAATAAGATCTCTTTTGTCCATCTCTTTACAGGTTTTAGGCATAGAGGTGGTACTCCCCAGAGATTGTCCTCTTCGCTCTCCAAGAGGTCATTTGTACAGTCCAGAGGTTCAAAAGTCCTGTTGAGGTCCCCTACAATTATCGTTACACTTTCCTGGGACTTGGTCTCAATGGCATTAGACAACAGCTCAATGGTGGGTAAATTGGTTACGTTGCTACCTCTCACGTAGACATTGTACAAATCTATTAGTTGACCCTTTGCTACGGAGATTCTTAATAATTGCAAATCACAATTTCCCAGGTCCAACATTTTGATGTTGACCTGCAGGTCCTGTCTAACCCAAACAGTTAAGCCTCCCTTGGGCCGCCCTCTTCCCCCTTTTGACGCTGGTATACAATAGTTCAAATAACCAAGACAGAAAAGGGGATCACAAGCCCAGGTTTCTTGGAAGCAACAGATGTCATACCCACTTATAAAGTCCACCCAGGATTGGGAATCCAATTTACTTGCCAGCCCAGCAACATTCCAAGATAAAAGCGTACCAATGCTAGCATCTAGCCCATCTCGGGTGTTAATCAATGGAAACACTTGGGCTAACATAGGGCTTTCAGTAGAATTAGTCTGCCTTTCCTGGTCATCTATTGGATCCACTGTCGTATTGGCTGTAGCTGGGTGTGTTATCTTGGCATTTGTATTTAGGGTTCCCAGTCTAAAACCACCTTCTTCAACCAAACCCCCCGTCTCGATGTTATTGACCAATAAGTTTGTAACAATTGTATTACCATGAACATCACATTGCCCTTTTGGCTCGTTAGTATTCCCTCCTATACTGTCAGTACTGGTTTGTCAATATCCCCATCCCGGCTCCTGCCATCCTACATGAGAGTTGTAATATGTGTAAGTGGTATGGTTATGACCAACAGGAGGAGGTGGTAAGGGATTGACTGGCCATGATACAGTAGGGGGAATAAGGGGTTCATTGAGTAAACTAGTCGTTACACTAGTCGGTCGGGGGTAAAAAAAGGTAAGGTCTACAATTCCGATACCTCCCTTGTTTGTTCCCCATCCCTGCCTTGTTATCCATCCCGCCACCCTTGGGTCTTGAAAATTAACCACTATGCAATCCCCACCCAAGGTTTTCGATGTATATCCCATCCAATCTATTCTCCTTACCCCTATGATTAGCCCGTCGATGTCACCAGGCAGAGGACGGTTTTCCTTTAGCCAGTGCATGATCTTGTTTTTGAGCATCTGGAAAGTTTCTCTCTGTCCTGGGGGTAATGGTGGTACGTTTATAAGAACTGCTACATAGGGAAAGGAGTCTGGGGTGGGATTAATTGGTGGTTTTCTGTGGGGTGGCTTTGCCACGGGCGGTGGGATAGATTTGGGAACTTGGGGGACATATTGGGGGACAGGCTTCGGCGCCTGTTGTTTGTTATTTATTTGGGACGGTACTGAAGTTTTACCTACCAACAGACCTGCATTAGCCCTATTCCCTCCCACCGGAATATTCTGAGCTTTCTGCGTGCTATTAGTTATGTTTGCGGTTGTTGGTACTATTCCCGCTTGGTGACGCACTGTAGCCTCAGCACTCGTTGTGATTGGTGGATTTTGTGTCGGGGGGATTGTGGGCTGTGTAGGGTGTATTATGGTCGACTGAGGTAAATCAGGGCCAACGTTTGCTCTCTCAGTTCTGTCTGAGGATTTTATAGTGGCTTTAGCTGTAGGTTTGCTCTGTTTGGGAGGTAAAGGAGAGCTATTTCGGGGGTTTCTTCCCTTATCCTGAATAACAGGGTTGTTTAGGACCTGAGAGTTTGTGCTTACTTCCACCCTATTCGCTTTAATCAGTGATTTTGTGGAATAAAAATTGTCTAAGGTAGTCTGTTCAAAATGGTTTAGCCTATCTACAAGCTTTGCAATTCTATCCTCAATAGGGGTGAGTAGTGATCTAAACAATTTTTCCAGTTCAGGGAGAACATTTACAAGTGATTGCTCCTTATCTTTACATGGTACAGTGGAGTCGGTACAAGGATTATCATCTCCGTCCTGGCTGTTCAAGGAGACAAGATTAGTAGGTGTAACACTTTCTGTACTTTGAGTTTCGTTAGTAGCTACCTCTCCTGTGTTCACGAGTTTATGTAACTTCCTGAGTTTTTGAGGGGGTTTGACCACCCTTTTACATTTTCTTACAGATGCTGGTCGTTTCCGTTTGGACCCGATTTTGGGTTGGGCCAATGTAACCTGGGCACCAGAATCAGTAAGCGGTGCTGGTAGGATTTTGCCGCCACAAGGATTATTTAGTTCTGTCACAACATCCTTGTTTGGTTTTTGGGCCTGGACCTCAAAATGGTCGTTTGCAACTGGCAGGTTCACTGATGACAGAGGAGTTACCAGGGTGGGGTAAGCTAGATTTGAAAACTTATCCGTTGAATTCTTGAGTATTTCGATTGACAGCCTACGCTCTGCGCGCTTCTCTGCCAAGGTCAACTCTTTGTCTATTACCAGTGAACGATTAAAGAAAAATTTATCTAAGGGGCCAATTGCCAGTGGACCAGACTCTACAGGAGGAGTTATTTGATGGCTATTTACAGAGTTTGTTGATGTGGACGTTGCCATGTTAAACACTAAACAAATCCAACTTTTCTAAGCCACTTACTGGAGGTGA
Organism: Lissotriton vulgaris; assembly: GCF_964263255.1. NCBI lineage: Eukaryota > Metazoa > Chordata > Amphibia > Caudata > Salamandridae > Lissotriton > Lissotriton vulgaris. The sequence goes on from NC_141693.1 coordinate 1,390,706,804, forward strand.
TACTATATGTCACTGGTAAGGGGGGTGGCCCAGCCCGGCCTCCTTCGGCCCCGGACGGCCACAGACGGCCACAGACGGCCACAGACGGCCACAGACGGCCACAGACGGCCACAGACGGCCACAGACAGTCCCGCCCTTGTCCCGGGCTTCTCCCGCGCGCTCTCCCGAGCTGCGGGAGTACTAGTGGCTTAATAAGGAGTATGAACACAATAGGAGGAAGGGGTAGGAGGGGTCGGGGAGAGCGGCCCAGGTGTAGCTGATCAGGGCTGGCGGGTGCTCCTGGGAAATGCAGTCCCAAAGGAGCTCACGCACTCGCTCGCAGCCCCGTGCAAGTACTTCCCTCGGTGTCCCCTTCAAGGCGCTGCGGTCAAAACTCCTCACGCAGCGGGACCCGCGGAGCGGGTTCCGCAAGAAGTAGGCTGGCAGCAGGCGATTCCAAACAGGCAGAAACAAAAGCAGCAAGGCGTCCCACTCGCCGTCTCAGCGAGAGCAGATGATAAGGGCTCGGTGGAAGGGTAGGAGGGGTCGGGGAGAGCGGCCCAGGTGTAGCTGATCAGGGCTGGCGGGTGCTCCTGGGAAATGCAGTCCCAAAGGAGCTCACGCACTCGCTCGCAGCCCCGTGCAAGTACTTCCCTCGGTGTCCCCTTCAAGGCGCTGCGGTCATAACTCCTCACGCAGCGGGACCCGCGGAGCGGGTTCCGCAAGAAGTAGGCTGGCAGCAGGCGATTCCAAACAGGCAGAAACAAAAGCAGCAAGGCGTCCCACTCGCCGTCTCAGCGAGAGCAGATGATAAGGGCTCGGTGGAAGGGTAGGAGGGGTCGGGGAGAGCGGCCCAGGTGTAGCTGATCAGGGCTGGCGGGTGCTCCTGGGAAATGCAGTCCCAAAGGAGCTCACGCACTCGCTCGCAGCCCCGAGCAAGTACTTCCCTCGGTGTCCCCTTCAAGGCGCTGCGGTCAAAACTCCTCACGCAGCGGGACCCGCGGAGCGGGTTCCGCAAGAAGTAGGCTGGCAGCAGGCGATTCCAAACAGGCAGAAACAAAAGCAGCAAGGCGTCCCACTCGCCGTCTCAGCGAGAGCAGATGATAAGGGCTCGGTGGAAGGGTAGGAGGGGTCGGGGAGAGCGGCCCAGGTGTAGCTGATCAGGGCTGGCGGGTGCTCCTGGGAAATGCAGTCCCAAAGGAGCTCACGCACTCGCTCGCAGCCCCGTGCAAGTACTTCCCTCGGTGTCCCCTTCAAGGCGCTGCGGTCAAAACTCCTCACGCAGCGGGACCCGCGGAGCGGGTTCCGCAAGAAGTAGGCTGGCAGCAGGTGATTCCAAACAGGCAGAAACAAAAGCAGCAAGGCGTATGCTGACGACCACAGTTAAGTGCCAGAAATCAGTGTACTCCCCTTGCCTGTAGGCCAATTGACTTATGGAGGTAGCAAGAGTGAATGACAATAAAGGGTCTTGGTCAGGACTTATTCATAGTAGCAGCTGGCATGTCCCAAGGGAGGTAGAGCAGGTAGGACATTAAAAAACAAAAAATGAAATTAAAAGCACTTACCTGCGAGCGTGGTGCCCTACAATGTCTTCCTTCGTGGTTTTCTCTTTTCCTGGCAGGCAGACTGGCTTCAAACTCCAAAACCAATCTTAGCGCTGTTCTCACCAGCATAAGAGCAGCACCAGGATTGGTGGAGTAGCCTCACCCAGTGCTTCACAGCGCACTGGATGCTTTAGCTTTCTCTAACATAGCTGTCTACAGACAACTGGGTTAGAGAACTTTAAAGTACGCATGTGTGGCTGACCACGGCAAGACAGCCGACCAAAAGGACATGTGCACTTTAAACTGAAAGTGCCCCTCTCTCTCTGCTGCTGCTCCACCTCCATCCTGGCGCTCCGTATGGGACGATGTAAAAAAAGATGGTAATAAATGAACTTCCTTACCATTTTATTTTTCTCTCTGGGTGAATTTTAGTGGTGCGACGCCCCTGCTTATTCAGACACAGAGTTGAGCATCCACCCTATATGTTAGTTAGTCTGTGGCCCAACTGTCCTCCCTCTAACATGTTCTGCAAATTTCCAGGCCTGAGATCTCACACAGTGCCACCATGTGTCATGCAATATCGTCTGCCCTCACACTGTCACCTGGTGAGGAACTGATACCACAATGTGGGAGTGAAAACAGCCAGAAACCACTACACAATAGTGTTTTTTCAGCTGATTTTGTAGGCTCTGGGTAGTCATTGTCAATGAAGGAGTGTGACAACACCCCAGGACATCTGCGGCAGCGGTTTTGTTCTTTTTTTGTTTGTTTTGTAGTAGAGGGCAATTGAGGGAGGAGGAGGCAAAAGTGGCTCCTATGAAAAGCAGTTCTCGCGAGGCCCTGCCCCCTTTGGAGCCACGCCCCCTCCTCACACAGTGAAACGTTTTAATAATTTGGTAAATTTCAATTCCTGACGCTGCTTCAGCAGGATTACTATGAGTACACCAGCATGGCACGTGTTAAGATGTATTGTTATTTCGAATCCATGTCACGTTTGTACATCTTACCATTCCGCCTTCTAGAATGTTTTCTTTTTCGCATCATCTCAGTAGTGTCCTTCTTGCTATCCCCTTCACCTGGGATGTGGTGCGGCTGATTTCCTAAAAGCTTCGTCACCCTTGTTAGCTGCCTACGGGGTCGTTAGTGCCCGTGAAAGAACCATGAGATTGCATCATCCCCTGAAAACGTGATGTGATACCGATGAGATGGGCTATGAAATTGGCACAAAGCCCCTCTCCCTTGAAGGGCTGCTCCTTCCCGGTCCTCATTGAAAGCAGCCCCTCGCAGCGGCCTCGGGAGCTCGCAGCTGCCGGTGTTTGCGGTTGTGCTTCCGCATATATTAGCGGCCCCTGGATATGGGGACACATACATATGAGCAGCTCTTCGGCGGGCCGAGTGAGGTTTTCTTTCCCCTCCCGGATCCAATCAGCGGCCTGTGAGCCGAGTGTGCTAAAGTGCCGAGCAGGTCACGTCGGCGCTGGACGCTTCCATTGCGGTCTCTCCAGGCACCTGGCATTTATGATTAAGAAAAAGATGAGTTACTTTCCTCGGCACATCTAAGCTTCACTGTCCCATTCTGTGTTCTCACTCTGTATTACATTTTTGTATTTAAGAATATGCAACGTTTAAGAAATGCGAAAAATAGGAACGGATTTTTGTTGTGACATATGCCTCCGGATAGCGCTTGAATCGCACCTCTCCGAAGCTGGCGGTGAGAGTTGGAATACACAAATCAGCTGTTCTGTCGATTGGCACAGCAAGAGACTTGGCCTCGCAACCAATCACATCTCGCTGCCCTGATTAATGCAGTACGAAACACGTGCAATATTTAGAACTGCATGTGCTTTCTCAAGCTAGTTACCAACTTGGCATGTTAAAAAACAGCAAGAGGGCTTTAGCTCAAGAACAACACATTTGAAGACTGCGTGTTTAAAAGGTATATGATGCTTGTAGCACACATCAAATGTCGCAGAGAGGTGAGGCATCAATGTTTTCATCCGCTGTAAAAATGCAATGAACGTTTTTAGGTGTTGCATTAGCCAAGGCTTATAGGGTTTTCTAAAATAATACGCATAATCTTCTCACTTGTAGGGGTTTCCAGCGGCTCTCTTCAGTCATTGGTCTGTTGTTGTGCCATTCACATTTTTCTTCCCCCCACTACAGCCTACTGCATGGAGCAATGGCCCATCCCTATTCAAATGTTGTGACAGCAGTCTGCTGTTCACACACAAAGTACTCCCCTGCAGTTCAAGCACGGATATGGCAATGCATGCTTTTTTAAGATCAAAATAATATTTTTAATATTTTGTTTGTATCCATGTTTTATTTTGGTGACGGTCTAGTAGTTGCCCCAGCAATAAAGATTGCAAAAACCATGGTAAAACAAAAAGAGCATTGTCAAAGCCAAAAGGCTGACCACAAATTCAGGAGCTATTAGCTTTTTTTAATGTGCGCTTCATCACCACTCTGAGTGTGAGTTGCTCACATGTTTGTACCACTGTCTCTTTGGTTTGTGTTGGTCTCTGTCACCCGTGGGTCTCATAGTGAACTGAACAATTGAAACACCTGTTTTCCAAGACATAAAAGTCATGTGTTTAATATTTTTCGACTGAGGTTTATATTAGTTGTCATCACATCATCATGTGAAGGACAATTCCAGAATCGGGGAGAGTATCTTGGAAAATAAAAGGCCAGGAAGGGAATCACATGGGAACTGTGGGCAATCCCTGCTGGGTTATCTATCAAGCAGAGAGAGGGTGGGGTGTGGACGTGAATCATTCTGCAGAGGGACAGAGGACCCATGTTTTCCAAGTCACGATGCACATTAAGATATTCTAACCTTAGCGTTCTTTTCCATCAGTAACCAAGGTAGGCCGTGCGTGCTCATGCAGCGCGCGCTCTCTGCTCAGTCAGTCACTGCAGGGCCATGTCTAGGGCGGGTTGATGAAGACACACATATGTATTATTTCCTGCACTGGAGTTGGAGGGAGAAGGAAGGGTCTGCTGCTGCTCCACTGCTAACATCTTTATTATTGTCTAGGCTAGTGGGCTAAGAGCGATAGTTCAGGAAACATACAATGGGTGCTAGGTTTCTCAAACATGGATAGAGAAGTTAATTTAGCCAGATAAAGCTGCAGGACACCCTCCAGTTTTGTATATTTAATTCGACCGGGAAAGGATTGGTAATAGATATGCATGGCGCACACTCTCTTGCCAATTACCAGCGTGAGCATAGAGTGCTGGGAGAATATAAGCAGAGGATTCTCAGGCTATGACTGATCCTGAAAAGAACCAAAGCACTGACGCCCCCCTCACCCTCCCAGGAGTGGCATGCTACACCATAGGGCCGCTCCGCTCATTGATGAAGAACTCTGCATGTCTGGCCAGGCTTGGATGCCATTAAAAGATTATCAACCTCTTTCCTTGGAGACCCATATACTCAAACTCCGCTTTCAAATTATTAATGTACTACACGCCACCTTCGATGTGCTATTTCGATCTCCCTCCGGCCTCCATCGGCAGTCCATTGTGCCCCGTTATGGAATCAATCACTGGCACTTCCCTCTATTCACACACTTCTCTAGTGGGAAGTGTGTTACAGCGGGAAGCCCCCCTTTATGTCACATTCATGGCACTGGGATCTCTGGAATGTGCTTCAGGTCACACACAACACCAACAGGAACTCTTACTTTCAATGTCTCTCCTTTCAAACCTATTCATAGTATGGTTTCTGTCTTAAGCTTCAATTATAGTTCTCATATAGGTATGTGAAATGTAGAACTGTTTATTTTATTCTTTGGTTACAGTTTGGCAGATTTTCATCATTATTGGACAGGTGGCTGAAGCCTAAGATGGGAGATGGAGTAGCTGGTGGGAAAATTTCCATGTGGTCCAGAGGTGGACCTGAGCTCTGACCACTCAAAGAAAACTGTGGTGGTGGCACAGTGGGGCACCTCAGTCTGGTGTACAGCCACAGTGCTCATGACCGGGAGAGTGGGAACAAGGAGAAGCAAGGGTGCGACGTGTTTGTGATGCAGGTGGTTCTCTGCAGCATCTTGTGCTGCATGTGCTGTTTCAGGACAGAGTCCATTGACAGTGGGAGACTATGATGAAAGAGTCTCACCTCCAGAGTAGTTGTTAGCAGAGTTTCATTAATAGAAATATCAGCCCACGTAAGTTTCAAAGCCTAAATATCAAATTGTTGTCTCCATAGAGAAACATGATGGTAGCACTGGAAACCGATTTCAGAGTTGCAGGATAGCTGCCCATGATTGGATTGATATAAACTGCCTTGAACTGAACTCTGAAAAAAAAGAGGTCCTGCTGTTTGTACCAGAATAATATTTTTGGGGCCCTGCAGTCTGGCCAAATACTATGGGTCCAGTTCCCCCTCCAGTGGAAAAGGCACGAAATTTAGGAGTGATTATTGATAGCAAACCTAACTTTACAGATCAAGTACATAAACTCACTTCTTCCACGTTCAACACCCTCAGAATAATTTAAAAAGTCCTACCTTTAATGCCGGCTAACCTACAAAAAACAATAGTTCCATTGTTAGTCCTGTCTAAAATAGATATCTGTAACAGTTTGCTTCTGACCACCCCAAAATATAATTTAAACAAACTCCTGGTCCTGCAAAACGCCGCGACTAGACTCCTACTGAAAATCTCCAAATTCTGTTCAGTGGCTCAAAATCTAAAACATCTGCACTGGCTTCCTGTTAAGCCAAGAATAACCTTTAAGGTGCTTTGCTTAACCTATAAAGCAATCCACAATCTAGGCCCGGCTTTCCTGAACCACATTTAAAACAGTATGTTCCAGTCAGGAAACTTCGTTCAGCCACTGCCAACCTATTGGTACAGCCTAGATTTAAAAAAGCATGATGGGATGGAAAGAGCATTGTAATGGAAGCATCCACAATATGGAATGCACTTCCTCTATGTATAAAAAAATGACTACAGTCTTCTTTCTTTCAGAAAGGCTGTAAAGACCTGGTTATTCAAATCTTGGTAACTCATCCGGCAGTCTTGATTGCACTCGCATCTGAAACAAAACAGCGCTTAGATGCCTAAGGGCATTAATGGGCTATATAAATAAAATGAACATAACAAAATTAACATAACATACCACAAATTGGTTAAGATTTACTGGTATTTAGACAATCATAATATAGAACCAGACCACCAGAACCAAATCCTTTCACCAGTCTCAAGCCTGAGTGATGGCTGAAAGATATGGATTGGCAGGCACTCGTTAAAAACTCAACATTAAAGGGCACAGATCACTGAAGGTTGTCCTGTGATAAGCAGCACAAGCAGATAGTTTGTTTATTTATGTACTTGTGTATGCATGTATGTATATATTTGTTTATTTTTTGCAGTTTTCTGCAGTGTGTCAAGATTCTACCATCTTGTCACTATATGTCGCTCACGAGGGCAGTTTGGGATTCAGCCATAACATAAGTATAAGAAAATATACACGTTCCTAGTTAGGATACTTGTTTTCTTTTCACCTTCTAATCCAGGTTTTGTCCCACTTCTCAGGTGCATTATTGTCCTTGTGGTTCTTGTTTGCCATTAGTTCAAGTTCGGGGATTTATATAGCGCACTACTCACCCAGTGGGTCTCAAGGCGCTTGGGGAATGGGGGTTCAATTTTTGTCGAATAGCCAGGTTTTAAGTTCTTTTCTGAAGGAGATGTGGTTTTGAGTAAGGCGGAGGTGAGTGGGGAGTGAGTGCCAGGTCTTGGCCGCCAGGAAGGAGAAGGATCTGCCACCCATGGTGGATTTTCGGATGCGCTGGACTGCAGCGAGGGCTTAATTGGACGATCTAAGTTGGCGGGTGGGTGTGTAGAAGGACAGTCGAGTGTTGAGGCATTCGGGTCCTAGTTTGTAGAGGGCATTGTGTGCGTGGGTGAGAAGACGGAATGTAATTCTCTTGTTGACGGGAAGCCAGTGGAGGTCTTTTAGGTGTCCGGTGATGTGATCTTGGTGAGGGATGTCCAATATGAGTCTCACTGATGCGCTTTGGATGCGTTGGAGTTTTTTCTGTAATTTTGCTGTGATTCCGGCGTACAGTGTGTTACCATAATCCAGTCGACTCGTGACCAGTGCGTGGGTGACAGTCTTTCTTGTTTCGAGGGGGATCCAGCGGAAAATCTTTTTGAGAATATAAAGTACGTTGAAGCAGGAGGATGAGACTGCGTTGACTTGTGTGGACATCGAGAGAGAGGAGTCTAGGATGAAGCCCAGGTTGCGTGCGTGGTTTGTGGGTGTGGGTGCTGTGCCCAGAGCGGAAGGCCACCAAGAGTCGTCCCAGGCAGAGGGGGAGGATCCTAGGATGAGCACCTCCGTTTTGTCTGAGTTGAGGTTTAGGCGGCTACGTTTCATCCATTCGGCTACTTCTTTTATGCCTTCATGAAGATTGGTTTTGGCAGTGTTAGGGTCTTTGGTGAGGGAAAGGATTAACTGGGTGTCGTCGGCGTAAGAGATGATGTTAAGGTTGTGTTGACGCGTGATGGAGGCGAGTGGACTCATGTAAACGTTGAAGAGGGTGGGACTGAGTGATGATCCTTGTGGTACTCCACATATGACTTCAGTGGCCTCTGAGTTGAATGGGGGAAGTCGGACTCTTTGAGTTCTCCCGGCGAGGAATGAGATGATCCAGTCCAAGGCTTTTCCTTGTATGCCGATGTTGCTGAGGCATTGTATAAGGGTGCTGTGGCAGTGTGTACGAAAAGAGGGTATCCCCGACTAGAGTTCCTAATTTGGGATAAGTCAAACAATTGGAAATACGAGAAAATTAGGAACAGGTTAAGATAATGGACTGCGACTGACATTAGACAGCAAGCATTATGTCTGAACCAAAGTTTGAGTACAAAAATATTTGTTCTTTATTAAATCATAGAAGTTTTTAAAAGAGAAAATTTACATGTGAAGAACTTTCTACATGTATTAAATACTGTGGATTTTTCAAGTGCATTACAGTACATATTAAAACATGGCTATGGGTTACAGAGTACTACGCGCGTTTCGGCTGTGAGCCTTCATCAGGAAGCCATGACTTTTTCCAGTTACCCTTACAAGTAGACGGAATTCTGCCTAGAATGTTTCATGAGACGTGATGTTTTATTTAATTCTGTCCAGGAGGTGGATACTAGGCTCCAATGTAGGTGTCCAAAGGAAACGTAAGGAGACGTAAGTGTGGTTAGGAGATGCAGACACACAAAGGGTTTTAGGGTGATGTCTGAGGTATCCCTGTGGATGTTTCTATTTCGATCACTCAGATTTCAGAAAGTGTCTGTAGCCTCGTATTGTGGGTCCGCTACATTAGTTCTGTTTAAATGAAGCACCAAGCAATCCAATAGTGGATTCGATGTGGTGTTGTCCAGAGAAAAGCCCGGAGTCAATTGCCTCAGTTTCTGGTCCGGGCGGGTGATTGCTTTACAGACAAATCCGCTGGCGATCCGATAGTGGGTTCTGCATGGCGTCTCCGGCGGAGGTTCCGGTGAGACTCACTGGAACCTCCGCCGGAGACGCCACGCAGAACTAATGTAGCGGAGTAGGATCTGAGGGGGGTGGGGAGGGTTGTTCGCAGGGAGTGTTCTCGAAGCTGTTGTGAATGTCGGCAATTTTGTTGTAGAAGAAGGAGGATAACGCATCGCAGAGGTCTTGGGAGGGAGTGATGTCGTTAGATGCTGCGGCGGGGTTGGTGAATTCTTTGACGATGTTGAAAAGTTCCTTGCTGTTGTGGGCGTTGTTGTCGAGACGATCCTTGAAAGCTGATTTCTTGGTGGATCGAATCAGTTGGTGGTGTTTGCGGGTGGCCGCCTTGAGGGTGGCCATGTTGTCGGTGGTTGGGTTTTTTCTCCATGTTTTCTCTAGGGTGCGGCATAGCTTCTTGGATTTTTTAAGGTCATCATTGAACCAGGGGGCCTTTTTGCTGCCTGAATTGATCTGGTGCTTTTTCAGGGGTGCTAATTTGTCAGCGCTGTGGGTGATCCATTGCTTGAGGTTGGTGGCCGCTTGGTTTGGGTCCAATGAGAGGGTGGGAGGGTTTTGGTTGAGTGATGTGAGGAGTTGGTCGGAGGTGATTTTGTTCCAGTTTCTTCGAGGAATAGGTTGTGGGCGGTTGTGGGTCAAGGTGGTTTTGTAGCTGAAGTGAACACAGCTGTGGGCCGTCCAATGGAGAGCTGTGGTGCGGTCGAAGGAAATGTGCTTGCTGGAGGTGAAGATAGGGTTGAGCGTGTGCCCAGCTACATGGGTGGGGGTGTCCACAAGTTGTTTGAGTCCGAGATTGGCCAGGTTGTCCAGAAGGGAGTTGGTGTTGCTGTCGTGTTTGTTTTCAAGGTGGAAGTTGAGGTCTCCTAATAGAATATAGTTCTCGGAGGCGAGGGCATGTGGGCTGACGAAGTCAGTGATGTCATCGCTGAATTGAGTGCGGGTACCTGGAGGCCTGTAGATGAGGGTGCCTCTAAGTGTGGTCCTAGGGTCGGTGTGGATCTGGAAGTGGAGATGTTCGGCGGTTGCAAGATTGTCGTCGGAGCTGGTCGTGATTTTGATGGTGTTCCTATGGATGATGGCGATGCCTCCTTCTGTTTGGACGGTGCAGTCTTTTCAGATGATCTTGTAAGCGTCCGGTATGGCTATGGCGATGTCGGGTGCTGATGATGTGTTCATCCATGTTTCTGTAAGGAAGGCGATGTCCGGTGACGCAGTGTCGAGTAGGTCCCAGAGTTCAGTGGCATGTCTGTGGATCGAGCGGGTGTTTAGCAGGATGCACTTCAGGTGGTTAGAGTCGGAGCTATGTTTGGAGGAATTGGATTTGGAGAGGGTCCTGAAGCAGGTGAACTTGCAGGTGTGACAGGCGAATGGGCAGTGGGTACGTCCTGGGGTGGCTTCGCAGCATTGTGTTGTGCGTCCGGGGTTGAGGGCGAGGAGAGTTGCGGCATCATATGTGAATCTAGTGGGCTGGGTACGGCGGGGGCCAGGGGGTCTGGCGCTGGGCGCGGGCCAGGCGCGGACGGGCGTAGACGGGCTTACCTTTGGTGCACCTTCGGCGCGACCGCTGCACGTGGACGCTGCGCATTGGGACATCTGTCATAAATGGATAGTGGAGGGGGCGGAGCGTGGGAGGGTCAGCTGGGAGGCGGGAGCGAGGTGCGGGGAGGTTCTGGGATGGGCCAGAACACACAAACAAAATGGCAGTAAAGTAAACAAACAAATGTTGCGAGGGTCCCAACAACAGGAGCTGTATTAATAATGGAGCGCTATGGGGAAAGATTGTTTCAGGCTAGAGGCGGTAAAGCGCTACACCAGTTAAAGCCACAAAGCGCTATACAAAGCAATTCTCTAAGCGCACCACGATCAAAGGACAAGCGTAATGAATGCAGGCACAGAAGCGTTGCAGAGCGCGGTACAGTTTGGTATTTAGATAATATCAATGGCGAGGCACAAATCAGCAGAATGATACGATACCGGAAGAGGAGGTGAGGGGAGCGACCGCTTCTGAGAGGCATAGAGAGCCATTAGACCGTTCCTAGTTCAAGTATTGGTGGTAGTGCATGCTTCTCTGTTCACTAGCATGGTTCCTGGAGCATAAGACTATTCTGACCTCAAAGACAGAAATGGGCTACTTGTTTGTTCTCTTTGTCCAAACACCTGTTACATTATTAATCGATTAGTTGCAAATGCATCTATCTAGCTTAAAGCCCAAAACCTAGAAAACATCTTACTTAGCACAGATGAGATTCAAATACATCACACATACTACAGCTTTGTGATTTACTCTTTTCCCCTGAAAATGTCATAACCTTATACGTGCATTTATAGAGTTGACATTTTCTGGGAAACAGAGTTATTCAAAAAGTGATGTGTTATGTGTGATGTAATTTTCATCTCATTTGTGGTATTCTGAGCCTTTTATAGCAGCACTCTGGACCTTCCTCTCTCTTGGCTCTGAACCGTACTCCTTTTCTGGCTTTATTTCTTATTTTGTGCCTCCTGGGTCTGCTGGTTTTTCCCTTTCCAAGTCCTAGTTCAGCCTTTCCTTCATTGGCGTTTCCAGATTCCCTGCACCTGGTTAAGTCTTTCCACCAGGCTCTATCCCTGCACCTGTGCTCTTCTCCTGAGCCTTCAGTTATTTCAGCCCCCTGCGCCCGAGTGCAGTGGCTTGCAACTGGCTGCTGCAGAGTCTCCTTGTGCTCTGGTGTGTTCCTGCTGCTGTCCAGTCTGGTTCTTTGATTCTGTTTCCCTTATATCCTGCACCAATTTTCCTGTGTTTTGTTTCTTGTATCCTGCATCTCAGGCCAGTGCTACCCATTGTTCATAGTCTCTTGTGTTCATTTTTCTTGATCTTCCCTGTTGTATGCAAACTCCTTGCTTTGTCTTCTGTGTTCTTGTTTTTCTGCATATTTACATTTTTCCTTGTTAGAGTATAGATTTTTCCTAATCTAGTTTTCAGTATTCACAGTTCTGTGTATTCAAGTCCTGTTCCTAGAACGAATTCAAGTCCTGCTTTTTTCCTAGGTGGTTCCTTTTCTAATATTTCTTCTTCTGTTCCCTTTTGTCTTTTCTTGTGCGTTATATTACAAATACAATTAGGTCTCCCGGTTTTATGGTATTTAATTTTTGAACATTCCTGTCTGTTTTTATGCATATTGTTTTTGTGGCCAACTTATTGGTATTTATCCATATTTATTTTATGTTTTGAGAATAAACTGAGTCATAAAGTGGTATATTTCCACATTTATTTAACTGATAAACATGCATTCATACTTTGATACCTGTTGAGTTTCAGCTGGAATTGATGAACTTAAAAGTACATCTCCTACCTTTTAAATACATTGCACTCTAGCCTGTGCAGAACCTAGCCTAGGGTGACGTATATGTGATAAAAAGGACGCTTCGGCCTAGCAAAGGGTTTATTTGCCAGGTCAAAATGGTAGTTTAAGCTGCACATACAGGCTCCGCAATGGCAGGACTGAGACATGTTTAATGTCCTACTTAAATGGGTGGGCAACCATGCTGCAGGCCAACTAGTAGCATTTAATTTACAAAGGCCCAGGCACATGTATTTCCACTTTACTAGGGTCTCACAGGTAAATTGATAATGCCAATTGGATGTAAGTGAATGTTACCATGCGTTAAGGAAAGAGCATAAGCACGTAGCTCTGGTTAGCAGTTTTAAAGTGAGCAGAGTCCTAAGACCAGCAAAAATGAAGTCAGCAAAAAAAGGAGGTCTGAAGGCAAAACGTTAGGGGGAACCATGCCAAGCATGCCAGGTCTAATACTAACATCTCACATATGTACATTTTCTATAGATTTCAATGTGCACCAATCATAGTGGATACAGGCCCAGATATTCCCTCTATAAAATATTGTTATCTGTTACAAAGATGCAATGAAGGCAAATGAAGAACATAATGCACTGATTTGTTGAATGAATAAATGAAAGTCCAATGCCAGAATTATGAGGGCTACGTACATGCAGTTAGCTAGGAGCATCTCGACTTCTTTTGTATTCATGCTGTCAAACAATTTAAATGCTTCTTGAAAGTTGCAATAAGATGGAAGAAAGCAAAATGCTCACTTTTTCCTACGCATTCTTTTATCCTGCTAAACATAAGTGCTTGTGGCGTCTTCATTTTCCTTTCAAGCACATTATGTACTTCTTTTAGTGTGCTCCACTCTCAGCATGTATTTTTCGTGGCAGACAATCCAATGCAAAATTTCATTGTAAAAGAATGACAAATGTAACAGCCCCCTGCTTTGCTTTTAAAAGACAACTTATGGATTCTGATAAGCATCAAATAGGGTTCAAATGCAAATGTCTGCTACAAGGTGCTCTCTGTACAAACTTTGTTTGCACCAGCGCCAATTGGTCACCTTCTTAAGCAAGAGGTGTTGAATCTGCATGTGAGGAATCTAAACTCCTTTCCTTGGCATGGCATGAGCAGTGCCTCTTGCAGTTGGTAAACCAATCAAAGTCAGTCGTCTCATAACAAACCCTATACTCTATTTGTATGTTATATTATAATAATTTGTAAAAAAGGGTGTGAATACAGTTAATGCAAACAAAGTAGGCCTCCATTCCTGTGTTACATAGTCTGGTGGATAATAATAGTGCATAAGAATCCCATTGACCTTATACCATCCCTTGCACTGCAGAAATAATTTAAAACAGTGTTTCTTAACCTGTGGTCCATGGACCCCTTGGGGTTCTGCGGCAATGACTCAGGGGTCAACAACTGCTTATAAAAGCAAACAATATTAACTCATTAAAACACCTTGGCTGCTAGGCGTTTTCCCCTCCTGTGCTGGAAAATGCTTTAGTACATCTTTCATGACGAGCTCAGCTCGTCATCAGCACAGCTCAATTGTGCATCATGACGAGCTGAGCTCGTCATGAGCATCGAAAGGGTTAATAAAGTATTTATAAATAAAGAAGCAAATTGTCAACACATTTTTTTTATTCTCTTAATATGAAGGTATTGCAAATTATAGGCTAAAATTAAGTTGGTAGCCTCAGATTTATTCGTGGGAGTATTTCAAGTGCAACGAACAGAATATAGTATAGACAATACTGTTTTTGCATTGGGTTTAGAATAGGCAGGAAGAATGGTGCACCAACTGGTAGACAGAGGAGTGTGGGAAACAAGAAAAAGTTACGGTGCTACCAGGTCAAGGGAGATCCCAGATAACCCCTGTAAATGTGTGGGTGCGGACCCACACTGTAAATGAAAAAAGACCCGGGCACACGTTCAGAGTAATAATTTGCAACCGGAAAGAGAGACGGATACCCCCACTTCTCTCCTGCTTATTCAGGACCCTTTAATTACAGATGTACCCGCCCGTTATTTACCTTTGGACCCGGAACCGATGGGGACAGAGATCGACTCGTCCTTCCCCAACAACTACCTTAGTTCGTTCATTACCCTGGTGTCGTACACCCGTTCTTGACCAGGTTGGAATTATCACCGGTCTAACGATATCGCACGCTTTCATCATTTACAGTCAGCCCTGAAGAGTCACAGGTTACCACCCAGGTGACGAAACACATGTCGGCTGGTGCTCTTATTTGACATACTCTAAGACTTTATAAATACTAACCTACTATAAGAAATTACTGGTGTCGACCTTTGCAATCCTTCCACATTAAGTACCATAGAACTGTGCATTGACACTCTGAATTATTACTCTGGACGTGTGCCAGGGACTTGTTTTCATAGTATAGACAATGGGTGGCCTAAATTTAATTTAGAATTGGTTCAACCTCCCCATTCAAATTACCATTTTGATTGTGTTACTTTTGTGAACTAAATACAATATTTTACCATTTGGGCATTTTTTTGAAGAATGCTTCTTTCTGTATTTTTGCTTATTGTTTTGCAGTTCAAATCATCAGAATTGCTTAGGCCAGGATCCCAGGCTTCCATTAATGACTCAGTCTGCTTCCCTGGATTCCAATATTAATTCACTAGGCATTTGTTCCAGTTGTGACTAAGTGGGAGTCCACAGAAGTCGGAAGTTCAAGAACCGCTGCTCTAAAGGTTTAATTGATATTCTCTGCCAGCCATGTTATTTCACTAAAATCGTAGGGATGTGGATAGTGATATCACACAGCTTTTCAAGACATGATGACATCACAGGCATACTAAACAAGGCATGATACATTCTTTGGCCCTAAAAGGGCGTCTTTGAGAATATGTATTAAGAACGCAGGGCTCCTGCATGCTAGTGAACTGAAATTGATTACAGAAACAATCTCGGGCGCACTAAAACCCGTCAAAGCTAGAAGTCGATTTGCTTGAATAAAGTAAATAGATTAAATAAATAGAATAATTAAATTGCATTAGTTGCGGTGTAATCCTCAAGAGTAGTCAAGTATTTCTTGCAGCACAGCATACACTGGAGCAAACTGAGGCTTCTTCGAATAAATGCCGAGAGCACATTGTTTCACTCCTACTTGACACCAGGTCGAGGTGTCTATCTTTGAAGCAAAATCTGTTTGCTCCGTTTCACGTTACACAGTAAACACAGTGCAAACAAACTTGTGGGCCATATTTGGCTATTGTCCAAAACTGCTGTGCTCTTTGGTCCATCTGCAATGTACGGTTTTCTTTTATTACTCAAGCATGAAAAAAAGAGCAAAGCTGCTTGACTTCTTCTTTAGCTCGAAGCAAAGTCTACATCTTCTGGGACTCATGATTCACTATGTTACTAACGGTAAACAGACAAAATATCGACTACAAAATATCGAATGGACATAATATCGAGTTCAAAATATCGGCTGGACAGAATATAGACATCAAAAATATCGTTTTGAAGGTAAGTAATGTAATATCGAAATTTAAAATATAGATAGTCAAAATATCGAAGTACATAATATAGATTATTAAAAATATCGAAAATGTAATAATATCGACATTTTATAGTGTATTTTATGTGTTAAAAGTGTTTATTTCTGTTATAATGTATTTAAATTAATGAATTTAATGTTATTTAAATTTTGCGTAATTTAATTCTGTAGCGGGTTGTGGGTTTATAGGGGAATAGGGTGGGAAGTAATTTAATTATAAATAATTAAATATGTAAATTTATTTATTGGTATTTGTTTATAAATAATTAATTAATTTTTATTTTGTAATTAACTAAATTTAAATGCCAATTAATTTTATTTAATTGATTAATTGATAATTATGTTAATTTAATTAATGTAATTTTTGTAGCGGGTTGTGGGTTTATAGGGGAATAGGGTGGGAAATAATTTAATGATAAATAATTAAATATGTAAATTTATTTATTGGTATTTGTTTATAATTAATTGTTAATTAATGTTTATTTTGTAATTAATTACAATTAAATTGCAAATTAATTTTATTTAATTGATTAATTGATAATTATGTTAATTTAATTTTTTTATTTTCGTGGCGGGTTGTGGGTTTATAGGGGAATACGGTGGGAAGTAATTTAATTATAATTCATTAAATATGTAAATCTATTTATTGTTATTTGTTTATAATTAATTCTTAAATAATTTTTATTTTGTAATTAATTACATTTTAATTGCCAATTAATTTTATTTTATTGATTAATTGATAATTATGTTAATTTAATTTTCGTGGCGGGTTGTGGGTTTATAGGGGAGTAGGGTGGGAAGTAATTTATTTATAATTAATTAAATATGTACATTTATTTATTGGTATTTGTTGCACTCTTTGGAGTGGGAAAAGTAATTTTTACCCCTATGCTATCCAACGCTTTCCCTAATGTTGCACTCTTTGGAGTGCGAATAGTAATTTTAACCCTACGCTATCCAACGCTTTCCCTACTGTTGCACTCTCTGGAGTGGGAATAGTAATTTTTACCCCTACGCTATCCAACGCTTTCCCTACTGTTGCACTGTCTGGAGTGGGATTAGTAATTTTTACCCCTACGCTATCTAACGCTTTCCCTACTGTTGCACTTTCTGGAGTGGGAATAGTAATTTTAACCCCTACGCTATAAAACGCTTTCCCTACTGTTGCACTCTCTGGAGTGGGAATAGTAATTTTTACCCCTACGCTATCTAACCCTTTCCCTACTGTTGCACTCTTTGGAGTGGGAATAGTAATGTTTACCTCTACGCTATCCAACGCTTTCCCTACTGTTGCACTCTCTGGAGTGGGAATAGTAATTTTTACCCCTACGCTATCCAACACTTTCCCTACTGTTGCACTGTCTGAGTGGGATTAGTAATTTTTTACCCCTACGCTATCCAACGCTGTCCCTACTGTTGCACTTTCTGGAGTGGGAATAGTAATTTTAACCCCTACGCTATGAAACGCTTTCCCTACTGTTGCACTCTCTGGAGTGGGAATTGTTAATTAATTTTTATTTTGTAATTAATTACAATTAAATTGCAAATTAATTTTATTTAATTGATTAATTGATAATTATGTTAATTTAATTCATTTTATTTTCGTGGCGGGTTGTGGGTTTATAGGGGAATACGGTGGGAAGTAATTTAATTATAATTAATAAAATATGTAAATCTATTTATTGTTATTTGTTTATAATTAATTCTTAAATAATTTTTATTTTGTAATTAATTACATTTTAATTGCCAATTAATTTTATTTTATTGATTAATTGATAATTATGTTAATTTAATTAATTTTATTTTCGTGGCGGGTTGTGGGTTTATAGGGGAGTAGGGTGGGAAGTAATTTATTTATAATTAATTAAATATGTACATTTATTTTTTGGTATTTGTTGCACTCTTTGGAGTGGGAAAAGTAATTTTTACCCCTACGCTATCCAACGCTTTCCTTAATGTTGCACTCTTTGGAGTGCGAATAGTAATTTTAACCCTACGCTATCCAACGCTTTCCCTACTGTTGCACTCTCTGGAGTGGGAATAGTAATTTTTACCCCTACGCTATCCAACGCTTTCCCTACTGTTGCACTGTCTGGAGTGGGATTAGTAATTTTTACCCCTACGCTATCCAACGCTTTCCCTACTGTTGCACTTTCTGGAGTGGGAATAGTAATTTTAACCCCTACGCTATAAAACGCTTTCCCTACTGTTGCACTCTCTGGAGTGGGAATAGTAATTTTTACCCCTACGCTATCCAACCCTTTCCCTACTGTTGCACTCTTTGGAGTGGGAATAGTAATTTTTACCCCTATGCTATCCAACGCTTTCCCTACTGTTGCACTCTCTGGAGTGGGAATAGTAATTTTTACTCCTACGTTATCCAACGCTTTCCCTACTGTTGCACTCTCTGGAGTGGGAATAGTAATGTTTACCCCTACGCTATCCAACCCTTTCCCTACTGTTGCACTCTTTGGAGTGGGAATAGTAATTTTTACCCCTACGCTATCCAACCCTTTCCCTACTGTTGCACTCTCTGGAGTGGGAAAAGTAATTTTTACCCCTACGCTATCTAACGCCTTATCTACTGTTGCACTCTTCGTAGTGGGAATAGTAATTTTACACTTCCGCTATCCTACGGTAATAATATTGGACATTTTTTTAATTATATTATGTTACTATATATATATATGTTTTAACAACTATGATTGAAATTTTTTTTTTATAACTTTAATTAATTATTTAATTATTATAAGTTAATTTAAGTATTTTTAAGTATATATTTAGTAAATAATTTTTAATATTAATTTAATTTAACATTGTTTTTACTATAGTCGATAGTTTTACAAACTATATTTTAGTAAACACTATTTTTTACTCGATATTTTGGTACTTACCTGTTTGTAGATACAAAGCCGATATTCTGTCTGTCGATATTTTGTCAACGATATTTTAGGTAGTCGATATTATGTCCCTCGATATTATGTCAGTGATCCGTTACTAACTACCAACTGAAGCATAACAAGATCAGACTTTATGGCTAGTATCACACATTGCTTCAAATGAGTGAGACAGGACGCAGCCGCGTCCCCCAGAACTATCATCCTCTGCAGATGGGAACGCGAGTGGAAGAATGAATGCTGAAGGGGATGCGAGTCTTCGAAGTAGAGATGGGGAGCCAGCCAGTTGTAGGGCTATCATGACATTAAAAAGACAGGGTCAGACAAACCGACAAAGGCAGATAAATGGAAAGGCTGCAGCAAAAATATATTGATGAAGCTGGTCTGTTTCATGGAGAACGCGATGCCCTCTTATGCACTGCTCCGAGCCGGGAGTAATGCATCTTGGACCACAGAGCCAATTATACTTCATGAAATATTCAGCCATTGTTGTCCCTCTTACTTAGTAATTTTTACCCCTACGCTATCCAACGCTTTCCCTCATGTTGCACTGTCTGGAGTGGGATTAGTAATTTTTACCCCTACGCTATCCAACGCTTTCCCTACTGTTGCACTTTCTGGAGTGGGAATAGTAATTTTAACCCCTACGCTATAAAACTCTTTCCCTACTGTTGCACTCTCTGGAGTGGGAATAGTAATTTTTACCCCTACGCTATCCAACCCTTTCTCTACTGTTGCAATCTTTGGAGTGGGAATAGTAATTTTTACCCCTACGCTATCCAACGCTTTCCCTACTGTTGCACTCTCTGGAGTGGGAATACTAATTTTTACTCCTACGTTATCCAACGCTTTCCCTACTGTTGCACTCTCTGGAGTGGGAATAGTAATTTTTAACCCTACGCTATCCAACCCTTTCCCAACTGTTGCACTCTTTGGAGTGGGAATAGTAATTTTTACCCCTACGCTATCCAATGCTTTCCCTACTGTTGCACTATCTGGAGTGGGAATAGTAATTTTTACCCCTACGCTATCCAACGCTTTCCCTACTGTTGCACTGTCGTGAGTGGGAACTGTAATTTTTACCCTTACGCTATCCAACGCTTTCCCTACTGTTGCACTTTCTGGAGTGGGAATAGTAATTTTAACCCCTACGCTATCCAACGCTTTCCCTATTGTTGCCCTCTCTGGAGTGGGAATAGTAATATTTACTCCTACGCTATCCAACGCTTTCCCTACTGTTGCACTCTCTAGAGTGGGAATAGTAATTTTTACCCCTATGCTATTCAACGCTTTCCCTACTGTTGCACTCTCTGGAGTGGGAATAGTAATTTTTACCCCTACGCTATCCAACGCTTTCTCTACTGTTGCACTCTTTGGAGTGGGAATAGTAATTTTACACTTCCGCTATCCTACGGTAATAATATTGGACATTTTTAAAATTATATTATGTTACTATATATATATGTTTTAACAGATATGATTGTAATTTTTTTTATAACTTTCATTAAATATTTAATTATTATAAGTTAATTTAAGTATTTTTTAAGTATATTTTATTAAAGAATTGTTAATATTAATTTAACATTGTTTTTACTAAAGTCGATATTTTTACAAACTATATTTTAGTAAACAATATTTTTTACTCAATATTTTGGTACTTACCTGTTTGTAGATACAAAGTCGATATTCTGTCTATCGATATTTTGTCAACGATATTTTAGGTAGTCGATATTATGTCCCTCGATATTATGTCAGTGATCCGTTACTAACTACCAACTGAAGCATAACAAGATCAGACTTTATGTCTAGTATCACACATTGCTTCAAATGAGTGAGACAGGACGCAGCCGCGTCCCCCAGAACTATCATGCTCTGGAGATGGGAAGGGCGAGTAGAAGAATGAATGCTGAAGGGGACGCGAGCCTTCAAAGTAGAGATGGGGAGCCAGCCAGTTGTAGGGCTATCATGACATTAAAAAGACAGGTTTCAAAAAGGGGGAGGCGAGGGGACACTATTTACCACTCAAGATGGTGGAAGGTCCAGTAACAGCTTGGTGTCCGTACAGAGTACTAGAGAGTCAAGCCAAAAAAGGGGGGTTGCTGTACTGTTCCTCGAGAAAGAAGAGGTAGGGAAATTCTTGCTGGCGTGACCAAGGGGGGGGAAGGGATATTACTAATACCCTGGGGCATCCATTATGTTGGAAATATTTGCCTCACACACCCCGAGGAGTGTCATGCTTCATCATCGGCGGTTGCTCCTCGTCGGGGAGGCGGTGCAATCCCCGACGGGCACACCTCAGAGAGGGGCTCTTTGGCGGAGATCTTTTTTCCAACTGCCTATAGGTGAAGTGGGGGTATGTGGGCAGGGAGGTGTATACCTATGGTAAGGTGGCTAAAATGTAACAAGGGGTACCGGAATGGATTTTATTCTGGGGGTCCCCTAGCTACGGTTAAAAGGTGAAGCTAGTTCCCTAGGTGTCAACCTATTATGTTGTGTGACCCTAGAAGATACTAGTGGTGCATATGGTCAACATGTTTCTCGCTAATGGTATATTTACCGCGATTCTTCAGGACCAAAGTGAAGACAACAACATGCTCGTGTCAAATGTGTTGTAATGTTACCTTAGTGGATCCTCCTATGCCTATGTCTAATGATCATATCCTAGAGGCCACATGAGTGTTCGGCAGGGCTACTCGAGCTCGGCGGGGATGGGTAGGTCACTACACCCGGACACAGCAGACTTCAGCCACACCTTGGGCTCAGCGCTGTAGTTCAGCCCTGCCGAACACTCATGTGGCCTCTAGGATATGATCATTAGACATAGGCATAGGAGGATCCACTAAGGTAACATTACAACACATTTGACACGAGCATGTTGTTGTCTTCACTTTGGTCCTGAAGAATCGCGGTAAATATACCATTAGCGAGAAACATGTTGACCACATGCACCACTAGTATCTTCTAGGGTCACACAACATAATAGGTTGACACCTAGGGAACTAGCTTCACCTTTTAACCGTAGCTAGGGGACCCCCAGAATAAAATCCATTCCGGTACCCCTTGTTACATTTTAGCCACCTTACCATAGGTATACACCTCCCTGCCCACATACCCCCACTTCACCTATAGGCAGTTGGAAAAAAGATCTCCGCCAAAGAGCCCCTCTCTGAGGTGTGCCCGTCGGGGATTGCACCGCCTCCCCGACGAGGAGCAACCGCCGATGATGAAGCATGACACTCCTCGGGGTGTGTGAGGCAAATATTTCCAACATAATGGATGCCCCAGGGTATTAGTAATATCCCTTCCCCCCCCTTGGTCACGCCAGCAAGAATTTCCCTACCTCTTCTTTCTCGAGGAACAGTACAGCAACCCCCCTTTTTTGGATTAAAAAGACAGGATCAGACAAACCGACAAAGGCAGATAAATGGAAAGGCTGCAGCAAAAATATATTGATGAAGCTGGTCTGTTTCATGGAGAACGTGATGCCCTCTTATGCACTGCTCCGAGCCGGGAGTAATGCATCTTGGACCACAGAGCCAATTATACTTCATGAAATATTCAGCCATTGTTGTCCCTCTTACTTAGTCTCTGAAAGTGCATTCTTAAGAGTGTCATAAAAATAGCTGCAGACCCATTAGCAAAAGTGTTTTCTTTTGTGAGTCGCGGGGTTCATGACATTTAGGTAAATGCCAATTGTAGAGTGTACCTGTGACATTTAAAGAGGCCGGCTGCATTGCAGCAGGCATGGTCAGTTGGGCTCCAGCAACACTGCATGTAATAAAGAATGGAGCAAGGAATGTCTAGGAGCACCAGCCTGCAATGCTCCTTGGAATCTCATATAGAGAACCCAGTGCTGCCTAAAAGGCAATATTCTGTGTGCCATTAGTACATGCTTTATGTATATTAGAATATGCATGTATCTTTTTCAGGAGAGTCATTGACACCAGCTCACTGAATAGGAATGTACGTGCGATAAACATGGTCGACATACTTTACATGAAATGTCGTGAAAGTATGACAAGACGGTCAAGGATCACAAAATCACCTGAAAGTTGAAAATGAAACGCTATTGTCATTGCTTTTCTTCACCGATGTCAGTTTCAAAACCCTTGCTGCCAAGAAAACTCAGAAAGATTGTCACTGTCTTCACCTTCAGGAAAACTCAGGCATCCTGTCTGCAGCTCTGCCTTCAATAAACTGAGTCAACCTGTCACCAACTCTAGCCTTAAAAAACTGAGACAGACTGTCAACAACTCCAGCCTTAAGAAAACTGAGACAGCATGTCACCAGCTCTACCCTCAAGAAAACTGAGACAGCCTGTCACCAGTTCTAGCCTAAAAAAACTGAGACAGCCTGTTACCAGCTCCACTCTGAAGAAACCGAGACATCCTGTCACCAACTCTAGCCTTAAAAAACGGAGAGAGCCTGTCACCAGCTCTACCCTTAAGAAACCGAGACAGCCTGTCACCAGGTCTAGCCTCAAGAAACGGAGACAGCCTGTCACCAGGTCTAGCCTCAAGAAATCTGAGACAGTCGGTCACCGGCTCGAGCCTAATAAAACAGAGACAGACAGTCACTAGTTCTAGCCTCAAGAAAATAAGAAAGCTGTCACCAGTTCTAGCCTCAAGAAAACTGAGACAACATGTCACTGGCATTAGCCTCAAGAAACTGAGACAGCCTGTCATCAGCTCAACTTGAAGAAAACTGAGAGAGCCTGTCACCAGGCCTAGTCTCAAGAAACTGAGCTAGCCTGTCACCAGGTCTAGCCTCAAGAAACTAAGACAGCCTGTCACCAGGTCTAGCCTCAAGAAAACTGGGACAGCCTGTCACCAGGTCTAGCCTCAAGAAACCGAGACAGCCTGTCACCAGGTCTAGCCTCAAGAAATCTGAGACAGTCGGTCACCAGCTCGAGCCTAATAAAACAGAGACAGACAGTCACTAGTTCTAGCCTCAAGAAACTAAGAAAGCTGTCACCAGTTCTAGCCTCAAGAAAACTGAGACAACATGTCACCGGCATTAGCCTCAAGAAACTGAGACAGCCTGTCATCAGCTCACCTTGAAGAAAAATGAGAGAGCCTGTCACCAGGCTTAGTCTCAAGAATCTGAGCTAGCCTGTCACCAGGTCTAGCCTCAAGAAACTGAGACAGCCTGTCACCAGGTCTAGCCTCAAGAAAACTGGGACAGTCTGTCATCAGGTCTAGCCTCAAGAATACTGAAACAGCCTGTCATTAAGTCTAGCCTCAAGAAAACTGAGGCAGCCTGTCACCTGCTCTAGCCTAAAAAAACAGAGACAGACAGTCACCAGTTCTAGCCTCAAGGAAACTGACACAGCCTGTCACCACCTCTAGCCTCAAGAAACGAAGAAAGCTGTCACCAGTTTCAGCCTCACGAAAACTGAGACAGCCTGTCACCAGCTTTAGCCTTATTAAAACGGATACAGCCTGTCACCAGTTCTAGCCTCAAGAAATCCGGGCCAGTCTGTCACCAAGTCTAATCTTAAGAAAACTGAGCTAGCCTGTCACCAGGTCTAGCCTCAAGAAACTGAGACAGCCTGTCACCAGGTCTAGCCTCAAGAAAACTGGGACAGTCTGTCACCAGGTCTAGCCTCAAGAATACTGAGACAGCCTGTCATTAAGTCTAGCCTCAAGAAAACTGAGACAGCCTGTCACCTGCTCTAGCCTAAAAAACAGTTACAGCCAGTCACCAGTTCTAGCCTCAAGAAAACTTGCACAGCCTGTCACCACCTCTAGCCTCAAGAAACGAAGAAAGCTGTCTCCAGTTTCAGCCTCACGAAAACTGAGACAGCCTGTCACCAGCTCTAGCCTTAATAAAACTGAGACAGCCTGTCGTCAGTTCTAGCCTCAAGAAAACTGAAACAGCCTGTCACCAGTTCTAGCCTAAAGGAAAAGTGAGAAAGGCTGTCACTAGCTCTAGCCTTAATAACACTGGTACATCCTGTCACCAGTTATAGCCTCAAAAAAACTGAGCCAGTCTGTCACCAAGTCTAACTTTAAAAAAAACAGAGAGCGTGTCACCGGATCTACCCTCAAGAAAACGGAGATAGCCTGTCACCAAGTCTTGCCGTAAAAACCTGTGATAGCCTGCCACCAACTCTAGCCTCAAGAAAAGGCAGACAGCCGGTCACAAAGTCTAGCCTTGAGAAAACTGAGACAGCCTGTCACCAGGTCTAGCCTCAAGAAATCTGATGCCGCCTGTCACATGCTATACCCTCAAGAAACTGATACAGCCTGTCACCTGCTCTAGCCTTAAAACATTGATACAGCCGGTCACAAGTTCTAGCCTCAGGGAATCTGAGACAGCCTATCATTAGCTCTACCTTCAATAAACTAAGACAACTGTTGCCAGCTCTAGCCTTAAGAAAATTGATAGAGCCTGTCACCAGATCTACCCTCAAGAAAACTGAGACATCCTGTTACCAGCTCCAACCTCAAGAAAAGGGAGACAGCATATCATCAGCTCACCTTGAGAAAAACTGAGACAGTCTGTCATGAGCTCACCTTGCAGAAAACTGAGACAGCCTATCACCAGTTCTAGTCTCAAGATAACTGAGACAGCCTGCCACCATCTCTACCCTCAAAGAAACTGAGACAGCCTGTCATCAGGTCACCTTGAAGAAAATTGAGACATCATGTCATCAGCTGTACTCTCAATACAGAGACAGACTGTCACTAGCTATACGTTCAAGAAAACTGAGACACGCTGTCACCAGCTCAAGAAATCTGGGAGCTTGCCATCAATTTCACCCTCAATAAAAACTTAGACATATTGTCACTAGCTATATGTCCAAGAAACCTGAGAGATCTTGTCACCAGCTTTACCTCCAAGAAAACTGAGTCTGCCTGTCACCACGTCTACATTCAAGAAAACAGAGACAACCTGCCATCAGTTCTATCTTCCAGGAAAGTCAGACAACCTGGTACCATATCTATGTTCTACACAAACGAAAACCCTATATCTAAAAGTAAAGCTTTAAAAATAATTAGCTCTAGTTTTATCTATGAGAGCACCGCACAACGTGTCCAATGGCTCCACTCTATTCTGTTTAGGATCGCTTTGCTCACCACGGCCTGATTCATCAAAGAGCTAAACAGTTGCATCACTTCCAAGTTGATAGATCAATAGGGTACTAATTGCCCTTCCAGATAGGCATGGGCGGAAAATCCGTTCCGCTCGCGGATTTTGCGGATTTTCGGGAAATCCGCAATCCGCGAGATTTGCGAATCTCCCGCAAAATCCGCAAATCCGCGAGCAGCGGATTTTGCTCACACTGCTCGCACTGTTCGCGTGAGTTCGCGTGAGTTCACGCCCCGCGAATAAGTGCAAAATTGCAGAAATACGATCTTAGCAAAACTGAAAGTAACTACTTACCAGGTTCAAAAGTTCAGGCTCATCATTAGTAGCCATTTCCTGTAGTGCTTCCTGAGGGGCCCCTCCAGAGTTCAGTTGCCAGTTGAAACTATTATGTGACCCTGCTCTGAACCTCAGAATAGTTACACATATGCCACAAAGGTCCTGAATTACAGCTAAGGGAGACAAGCAGGAGCCAGGCTGGAAGTTAAAATCCATTAATCAGCCCCTAATTCATTATTGTCAGTTGGGGCAGGGCAGGTGTTGTAACTAATTTTGCAACAATGAAAGCACTTAGCAAGTGCAAAAGATCACTAATCAGGGCGCACTAAGGAAGCAGGTGCCAGCTAAAAAAATATTCTGTGACACATTAATCAGCCCCAAATTAATTCAGGTCACTTGAGGCAGGGAAGGTGTGCTTTGCTTTGCCGAAAATAATGTACACTGGACAACCAGAGGGTGTGGTGATGAAACAGAGGGTGGCATGGGTGGGCCAGAGGGTGGCATGAGTAGTCAGAGAGTGGCAGTGGTGACAGAGAGTGGCAGTGATGAAGAAGAGTGTCCCAAACAGGCTGGACACGTAGAAACAACAAGTTCGCGAAACTTGCGACCCGACAGGTAAGTTCGCAATTTGCGAAAGTGTACAAAACCCTCGCGAACTGGCAGAAACACGGGCGAACACAAAAAAAAAAAAATCTGCAAATTCGCGGGAATTCGCGGATTTTGCGGATTGCGAATCCGCAAATCCGCAAAATTCGCGAACGCGAGATCCGCAAAATTCGCTCATGCTTACTTCCAGACCGGCATCATTTAAAAGCCCTGCACATTACCTATAAGATAACAAAAATACAGCACAACACCCGAGCTGGTTGAGAACCTAAGCGCCTCTGGAGCTAATGCAAAAAAACATAAATACACTTATTTCCAGACTTGAAAGCAAGAAGTTGGAAAAGTTGATAAACAAGACTTCTGGATGAAAACACTTGGATCGAAGTTCACATTTACCCCATTACTGGTTCATCTAAAAAAATGGCCAAGATAAATCTCTTCAAGGATCATGACCCCTCTACCAATAAGGAACCACCAAACTCGCCCGACATACCGAACCCAAGTTCAAAAAGACTAAGGGCTTGATTGATACTGTGATAGATGGAACTCCATATAGCAGGGTGGAAAAAGATAATACCTTCTCCATCCTGGTGGATTTCCGTCTGTTAAATTAAGGGATGACTGCTGACCCAGAGGTCATTGAAGTACATTAAGTAACCATCGTCATGGCGGGTTTCTTTCAATGTACAAAATGTACTGTGGTTTTGATGGTTGATCATAAAACTTTTTGTTTTTCATAAGCACACTCCAAAAATAGGAGTTTGTTTCAGAAAAACGAATGCCACCCATATCCATGGAGCTTTTTCCCAGGGTGTGGCAGGCATTATTTTTTTTGCTGTCCCTCTCACCCAGGAATTCCCTGTGGTGGTGGAAAGGAAAAAGCAAAGATTACTTCACCCACCCTTAATTAGGGCGGTGTAATGTCCTTTTTTAGATGGCTCTACTAGAGCCATCAGAGCAAGTTTTCGATCTTTTGTTGTATTTTTTTTCTGTACAAATAGATTTGATAGTTTTGAAATAAAAAATTATTAACGATGATGTCGTGTGATATGAAATAATTGCCTAATAGTTTTTGATTTGACGAAAAAACTGTTTTGATTTTGTTTTCATTGGATACTGGGCAGGGGTATCTTTTTCCTTTAACACTATCATTTGTCAACCTCATTTTGGTTCTGTATTTCCTTCTACAGTTAGACACAGTCTTTTTTTTTCTAGAGCTCTAAATCAATTCACATCTAGTTTCTGTTGGGAAAATCAAATTATTGTCACTGTAGGCAGACTGTGGGGGTCTGGCTATGCTTCCCTCTGATATGCACATTTTATATTTTAATTAAAACATTTGAAATAAAAAAAGGGGTGTGTGGCTTTAATAACAATTTGCTCCGGCACATATTAATAAAAATGAATTTTCACCAAAATCTTTTATTTTTAATGTATATTACAAAGGTGTGAAGATGAATTATATTTCCCTTTCCTAAATTCCTAGACCAAATTATGAAATCTGGGACTTTTATTTTTAATCTGGTTTTTAATGTGGAAACATCCCAATATCCTATGCAGTAACATGTCAGTTTGAAACTTCTTACTGTAGAAGCCTCTTAACTTCATATGTAGCTCACCTTTACACATTATGCACTCAGGACTTGTGTACTGCAATGCACTAATTATAGGTGACCAAGATAATCTTAAAACCTGACTTTTAAACATGTCAAAAGATTTCAATTTGCTATGTACTGACTGCAGTTGCTGGCTACAGAATTTCAAAATCATCCAAAGTCAATGGCCAGAAAGGGGGTCACTCGAAAAGCAGAATGTACGTGTATTACACAATAACGTACATTAGTAGGGGTACGTAGAAAGGCAATCAGACACACATATATTCAGTTACATAGACACAAAACAAGGGGCATGGGGTAATTACAGATGCACCTATCTTTTAGTCGAAAATTATAATATTTTACAATATATAAGGGTGCAAAGAATCAGAGGCTCAATACCCCATATATTCAGTGTGTAGTTTGTCCATATTGTAACAATCTGAAACAATCTGAGACGTGTCAACACATAAACAGACCCCATACTGACACACAAGCACCCTCTAAGTACAGAAGGCCTGTGATATCTTGGATTTTCCTTTAAATGGTGCAATGTAGGATCTTTTGCTTTAACACAAATAGGATGTGATGCAAAAGTATGAACCTTTTCCTCGTTGGTTACAGGGTATCCAGGAGTCATTCCAACCACTAGCAAGTGAAATCTACAAAGCTGACACCTCATCCTCAGCTTCGCAGAACACTTTCTGGACATACAAAATATCAGAAGTACTGGACCTGCTGCCGATGGCCTGCGTG
This sequence comes from Lissotriton vulgaris, assembly GCF_964263255.1. Lineage (NCBI taxonomy): Eukaryota > Metazoa > Chordata > Amphibia > Caudata > Salamandridae > Lissotriton > Lissotriton vulgaris. The sequence goes on from NC_141693.1 coordinate 1,390,735,908, forward strand.
GAGACCTGAGTGCTCGGCACAATCCCACTTAATAATAATCGCATTTGTAGAGCACAACAGCTACCTCAAGCAAGGTTGTCCCGGCGCTTCACGGTCAACAGCAGGTGAGGGAGGTCCAACCGAGGTACATGCATTGGCTGAAGAGCTAAGTCTTCAAGGTCTTTTTAAACTCACGTTCGGACTTGATCAGGCGCATATGGGAAGGCAGGGAGTTCCACAGTCTGACCGTCTCCACACTGAAGGACCTGCCTCCTATACGGGACTTAGCAAAATGAGGTACACAGAGCAGGTGTTGGGAGTTAGATCTCAGCATGCGTTCATGTTGGTATAGGCAGAGCATATGCTTAAGAAAGCCTGGGCCACCTTCTTGCAAAGCTTGAAAGGCCATAGTCAGGGACTTAAACTCTATCCTTTTAGCTAAAGGCAGCCAGTGAAGTTTTCTGATGTGTGGAGAGATGTGGTGACTGAACGGGACTCGATGAATTAATCTCGCTGCTGCATTCTGTACCATCTGTAATCTATTAATCAGATAGGTAGGCAGCCCAAGGTAAAGATAGTTTGCATCAAAATTAACGGCAAAGTCCTGAAATCTGCTTAGGAGCTGAGTCAGGGAAATGTTACTATTCTATATGTATCATGAGGAGTATGTTACATAAGTATAAGTGGATCTGCACTCTGGGTACATTCTTACCCTAGGATAGATACCTTTCTGGTATCTTTAGCCTGCATAGAATGAAACTGTGTTGTGGAACAAAATATACCCATAATGTGTAAATCAGTAAAGGACACAGACTTTTCGGTAATCATTACAGATTTTCACTATGAATGTCCACTTACATTATACAGCCTACACCCGGTCTGGACTAATCCCTGAATATAATGCCACTGGATTCAAGCTAGCCTGGCTGATGAGGGGTGTTACCTTGAAACCGTTCTCAGGATGCATGTCTCCAGTTTAGAGAAGATCTGGCTTGGCAGTTCGGGCTGAACTGTTCCCATAAGACTGATTTGCATAAGGCTGGATCTGAACTTTGGTGGCGAATTGAGCTAAAGTACGAAGAAGGATTCAACCCAGATCTGTGACTGGGGGTGAGTGTCTAAAACATTTCAGCACTTTGTCCATCATCTCCTTGTGTTTGCTTTGTAATCCCTAAATGGTCACTTCTGTGATATCTGTGTGCAGATAACGGGCGGAGTTAGATGGCAGTCTTGCATGCTTATCCAGCCCACATATAAACACGCGTGTGCTCACTGGTTCATGTGTAACCAGCCCAGATTACCTTATTCTAGCTGTTTACCAGCAGGCCTTATCTTAGAAGGTGGGCATTGATAGTTAGCCCTCTCAGTCATTTTCAAAGAATTTACCATGAGTGAGACTCAGTTAGTGAGCCACATTAGTGAGCCACACAGTAAAAATCAAAAACCAGGTAGTGGAAAAGCAAAAAAAGTCCAGCAGGGTTAAATGGCCAAAGCGCATCTGCAACCGTGACTAGGTTCATAAAGTGCAGAAAAATAATTCATGTATTGACTAACTTTGTGATCTCTTTTGTAATCTATTATAAATTTGAATATTATACTGTTAGTGTGTTGGTATGATGGGGAATGAGGAGAAACATCAATATGTAATGATCATAAGAGTTTTTAGGTCGAGCATCAGCGCGCATGCGCTGTCTGCAAGACCTGCAGTAATCACTCGTACTGCGTGTAATCCTGCCTGCGTCTTGCCATTGGATCACTTGCACATCACTTTTATTTTCTTGCGCATTACTGGCCGGTGCTCCCGATATATCACTTCCGTTTTTAGGCCGAGAGCACTGGCCAACTACAGTTTCCTTACACTTGGGGACTTCTTATTTATTAACATGCCGCCCCCTCCATTCACAGCAAAGCAATACCTTTAATGTGCACAACCGCCAAATACTTATTTATTTACTTTTTTCAATTTATTTACTTTTGAGTCATTTGCGGCACCCGCTTTAGCTTAATATATTTACAGTTAAAGCGCGAGTACGGTGATTGAAACCAGAGTAAATAAAGAGAGAAAAAAAGACGAGCAGCCACCACGTTTTTCTCTTTATTTACTTTGGTTACAATTGCAGCACTTGTGCGTTGGCTGTAAACATATAAAGCTAAAGCGCGTTCCCATGATTGCTTCAAAAGTAAAGAAATAGAAAAAAAATTGTTTTTCTATTTCCTTACTTTTTAAGCAATCAGGGCACCCGCGCTTTAGCTGGAGATGATTACAGCTTAAAAATGAGTGCCGTGATTGCATTGTAACTTCTTGTTTTCCGTCCTCTGGTCAAAAGTCCATCAAAAGTCCCATTGAGCAGCACCCACCTAAGGCTAACCGCCTGCTCTCATCACAGACCCCCCACCACACACCCACACACGCACACACCGTCTCACCCCCTCCCTGCTCCTTCCCCGCCACCCATGCTTCATAAAGAAAATTTTTGTTTTGCGCCAATCGTCTGTGTGTGTTTTCTTAAACGACAAGCAGCCGGTGAAGTCTCTCTCCGTAGAGAGCAATGCAGCAATACACAAACATGGGAGCAGTACAGCCCAAACCGCCAAGCCATGCCTCCCTGGACCGGATTCAAGCTTCCTAGGACCGGTTTCTGGCATTCCAGCCATCTTCAGCCACGATTAATTAAACCCAGATCTGTGACTGGGGGCGAATGTTTTGCCATTGTGCAATATTCCATCCATCATCTTGTGTGTTTTGCTGTTCACCGTATGTGGGAAGGGTATGCCCAGACGTGGGTCCCGTGCTCACTAGGCCACTGGAGTCAAGCTATCCTGGCTGAAGATGGTTGATAGCCAGAAACCGGTCCTAGGCTGCTTGATTCCGGTCCAGGGAAGAAATGGCTTGGCAGGTCGGGCTGGACTGTTCCCATGAGGCACAGGGTCAGACTGATTTGCATATAGCCATGTCTGAACTTGGGTGGCTTGGTGAGCAAAATAACGATGGATTAGACCCAGATCTGTGACTGGGGGTGAATGTTTTGCCATTCATTGTGCAACATTCCGTCCATCATCTTGTGTGTTTTGCTGTTCACTCTATGTGGGAAGGGTATGGCCAGACGTGGGTCCTGTGCTCACTAGGCCACTGGAGTCAAGCTATCCTGGCTGAAGACGGCTGATAGCCAGAAACCGGTCCTAGGATGCTTGATTCCGGTTCAGGGAAGACATGGCTTGGCAGTTCGGGATGGTCTGTTCCCATGAGGCACAGGGTCAGACTGATTTGCATATAGCTATGTCTGAACTTGGGTGGCTTGGTGAGCAAAATAACAATGGATTAAACCCAGATCTGTGACAGGGGGTGAATGTTTTGCCATTGTGCAACATTCCGTCCATCATCTTGTGTGTTTTGCTGTTCACCCTATGTGGGAAGGGTATGCCCAGACGTGGGTCCCGTGCTCACTGTGCTACTGGAGTCAAGCTATCCTGGCTGAAGACGGCTGATAGCCAGAAACCGGTCCTAGGATGCTTGATTCCGGTCCAGGGAAGACATGGCTTGGCAGTTCGGTCTGGACTGTTCCCATGAGACACAGGGTCAGACTGATTTGCATATAACCATGTCTGAACTGGGGTGGCTTGGTGAGCAAAATAACGATGGATTAAACCCAGATCTGTGACCGGGGGTGTATGTTTTGCCATTGTGCAACATTCCGTCCATCATCTTGTGTGTTTTACACTGAATAGGAGCATATCTGTCGGATTACTTCTTTGTCTTCATGCAGTCTGTTCTCTATGTCTTCAGCCGGCCCTGATCTATCCCCTGTCGAGAGGAATGTAGAACCCCAAGGTCATAGACTCCTAAGTGGTAGGGAACTAAGATGTGAGGAGGAGGGGGTCAGTCAATAGAATCTCAAAGACAACTCCAGCGAAGGAAGAAAACCTCAGAGAAGGCTCTGGTGGGACAGGGAAGAATGAGACACACAGTCTCTTGTTTATAGCTAGCCATCTATCCTCAGCCAAGAGTAATGTAGAGCCTCAAGGTCATTGACTCCCGAGTGGTATAGAACAAAGAAGTGGGGAGGAAGGGCTCTGGTAAGAGAATCGCAAAGACAACTCCGATGAAGGAAGAAAACCACAGAGAATGATCTGGTGGGACAGGGAAGAAAGAGAGACACAGTCTCGTGTCTATAGCTAGCCGTCTATCCTCAGTCTAGAGTAATGTAGAGCCTCAAGTCATTGACTCCTGAGTGGTATAGAACAAAGAAGTGGGGAGAAAGGGCTCTGGGCAGAGATTCGCAAGACAACTCCGATGAAGGAAGAAAACCTCAGAGAAGGCTCTGGTGGGACAGGGAAGAAAGAGACACTGTCTCTCTGTCTATAGCCAGCCATTGATCTATCCGAAGTTGAGAGTAATGTAGAGCCCCAAGATCATTGACTCCTAAGTGGTAGAGAACAAGGAAGTGGAGACGAGGGGCACTGCAAAGAGAATCCCAAAGACAACTCCAGCGAAGGAAGAAAACCTCAGAGAAGGCTCTTGGGAGACTGGGGAGAAAGGGACACACAGGTACAGGGGTCCTTGGGACAGAAGAAGTCTCAAAACCGAGTGACGATGGGGAAACATCCAGCACAACAAAACAGGTAGGTGACACACACGAAAATACATGCAAGAAGATACAGATATTTTTCACCTTAACAGCAACAGGAAATGCCTCTAGGTGCCTTCAGATGTGAATGACTGACCACATGAGGCCATCCTCTTGACAATGGAGGAGGAACTGTCTTTCCGAGACCTCAACATGCATAACGTACAGAGTCATCACCATTCCCCAGGCCGAGAATCTCCAATGCATAGGCTTAAATATTAAAGCACGAGTGGTTGTATATAGTTACAATTTTCATATAAAAAGCACTGTAAAAATGTCAGATTTTTATGGAACACTGCATCATTAGATAAGAAATGTTTTACTCACTTTCATTTTAATAATGTGCTAAAAAACTGCATTAAACGCAAGCAGTATTTGGCGATATTTACTATTATTTCATGGTGATTATCCGCTAATGAAAGACACTTTTCTTTCCTGCCTATAATAATCACTCAATTACCTATCCTGGAAGCCTTTTATAATAGCTGCCCTGGCAGCTAATATTAGCATCCCATCATAATTTACTCTTAATGAAGGCTTTATTCCTTTCGAATGAGAAAGTGGTAAAGCCAGGCAAAAAACACATGAAATTGCACCTCCCTGTGTAGAGAAGTCTGCTGAATTACAGCCTTTTAATCTGCGTCGTTTGATTCTTTTCTCATAACCTCAGAAGTGTGGTAGGAATGATCATTAATCCATCGCAATGGGCTATTTCATACTTTTACAGTTATGGGAATTAAACGAGTGAATTACTTATGTTAGATTTCAAAGTTTATTTCGATTGTTGTTTTCTTCTAAGTAAATTGAGTCCACTATAAACTCAATAATAATTACCTATTTGTGGGACGCATTCTAAGCAGCAGGTTCCAAAGTATGTGGGCTCCTCTTGGAACGTTCACAATCTCTGGTCCATAACGCATTTGATAGGGCACAGAAATGATCAAATAAATATAATGCTGGCAGGGTGGCTCAGTGAAATGTATGCTCGCCGCAGCCAAACGTGGTCGCCCAAAGGTTATGAGTTTGAAAGTTTGCAAGACAGACTCACGAGTCACCCTTCTATCTTCCCGAAGTAAGCAAATTAGTAGCATGTAACTTCTGTCATTTACAGGGCTAAAAAAAACCCTGCCTGCGGTAGGAAGGGCTTTTGCACTTAAACAATATATTATTGTGAAACGCAAGTCAAAAAGTCGCCAACAGTGCACCGGCAGACAGTGCAGGTGAAGGGTCATCCCCTATTAAATATATAACATTACTGTTAATAAGGCTTCTCTATTGTAATAACGCTTCTCCCTGGGGCTAATGGACAAGTGTATCAAGTTTCAACTTTATTTATTTATGATAACGGAACTCAATTGAGGTCCACATAATAATTCAAGCAAACAGTAAAAAACAATAGAAAAATTTTGCTCAAAATACCATAGAAAAATACATGATATCAATCTATCAATATAACGGCAGAAAACATTTAAAATAATGAAACAATTTAAAACAAAACATTTCATTTGGAGGGTTAAGCATTGCTTCAATAAAATCAGAGGCTGTAAGGATACCCATTTGGAAGCACATACGTCTTAACTTTTTACGTCTAAATACCATAAGTGCAGGACAGACAAAAATGACATGATACACATCCTGGGAATTGGAATTACAAAAATCGCAAATGTCGGAACGGCCGTACCATTTAGACAAAAGACAATTCAAAGGGAGTAAATTATGCCTTAGCAAAAGGGTAATTCGCCGAACTCCATGGGGGAGATTCCAGGATATGTATGGCTGAGGTTTTTTCATTTGACAAAAACTACTGGTAGGGAACATCCTTCTCTTCAATTTACTTGCCCCTCTATCTACTCTGTAACCCAGCTCCCAGGAAGCCGACTTTAAAACCGACTTCAGTTGGGCCGCGGATAGTGAAAAAATACATAATTCATCCAACTGTAATAATGTAACTGCCTGTCGAAAATTCCTTACAGTTAAAGAATAAGCATTAAAAGTTCCCAACAGCTCATTTTTTATAAGATGCCTCAGCGTACCCGGCATTCCCTCAGCTATGTTAAAAACCCAACGCACCACACTCGCAACTGCCTGAGCCCAGGAACTACGCAAACCGAATTCCTGTCTCAGAGAGGACGTGGAATTCGCAGTATTTACAGAGGTGAGGTTACGTAATATTTTTCCTTCAGTGGAATCCAAAAAATTCCAACTTGTCATATCTACTGTTTCTAACCCATACATACGGGATGCAGGGATTTTTGCTCAAAATACCTTGAGCAATATAGAGAAGTGCCTTCTACCTGTCGCCTTATAAAGAGAAACAAGGCTCTTCCCTTGAGCAAGAGCTTTCCTGCTATTGTTCTCGATATGGGCTGTGTCACTTAAACTACTCATGACAATCTTTCCAAGGAAAGGATAAGATTTGACTACTTCTAGTCTTTCGCCCCCAACAGACCAGTAGAAATTGTCATATTTGGATTTTTTCCTTCCCAGGAAACACATTATTTTTCTTTTTGAAATATTTATTTTTAGAAAATGGGCCTCAGCAATAGGTGTTCAGGGCGTGTAGACAACCATTCAAACCTTTTGGGGTAAGGTCCAAAATTAAAATGTCATCCGCATACATTAGGCACACTATTGGAGTTCCCCCTAAAACTGGAGCAATGCCATTACTGTATAATAATAAAGCCTGGGGCGGTCAGCTATGTATAAAGAGAACAGCAGAGGAGCCAATAACCAACCCTGTTTAAGTCCATTAATCGTGGGAATAACACTAGATAGTCCTCTCTCACCTCCCATTAATACTCTGCACCAAGTGTCTGTATGCAGGGCAATAACTAACCTTAATAAACTAGAGGGCATTCCTAGATCAAATAACTTACTCCACAACAAAGATCTGTCCACCTTATCAAAAGCCGTAGAGAAGTCAATAAAAGCACCATATACACCTCCTCCACGGACTATGACATATTTTTCTGTCAAAACCTGGAGAGCGGTAAGATTGTCTAGGGTACCATGTTGTTTCCTAAAGCCGGTCTGCTCAAGCAGTAATATTTCTGTCGAAGATACCCAGTCATTTAGAGAATTAAGTAAGCATTTAGCAAAGACCGCGTATCCAAAGATCCACCATGGGAGGTAGATCCTTCTCCTACTTGGCAACCAAGACCTGGAACTCACTCCCCACTCACCTCCGCCTTACACAGAACCACATCTCCTTCAGAAAAGAACTTAAAACCTGGCTATTCGATAAATAATGAACCCCCTCCCCAAGCGCCTTGAGACCCTCTGGGTGAGTAGTGAGCTATATAAATTCTTGAACTTGAACTTAAAGAGAGGAACCAATATACTCCCTTTCCAGGAATGCGGGACAATGCCTTTGGTAAAGCAAAGTTTAAAGACTGGATATAAAATGTTTCCCCATAAAGTACTACGAGACAAGTGTATCACTTTTGAAGTGACCAGTGGGAATGTAATAATGCTACAATGGCAGAGGGCGTGTGTAAACCCTCTGGGACGGCTCCATGTCACACATCTTTATCTACATTCCCTGTAAAAGAAAGGTGGCACCTCCCAATAGAGCTTCAAGCATTCATGGTGTCACAGCCTCCCTCTTCTGGGGCACCGAAGTGCAGTGCCAGTTTCCCTTTAAGGATGCAACCAGGCTCATGGCACTGCCACAGACATTGTTTCAAAAGGCCAAGGTTCGTCAGAGTTTGGCAGTAATAGCACCTTTTCTCAGGCGAAATATTTTTTGCACATGGTATAGTGGTGGTACTGAAGGCCAGTATGGCTTGAGCAGTAATTATTGGGGAATAATCTGAAAAAAATGCTTCACAACCATTTGCGATCTATTATTACTCCTACTGTATAGCTATATGTCTGACTATCCTCTACAGGACTCTTGTCTGACAAACATGCTGTGTGCTGAATTTCGGTCACAAAAATATCATCCATTTGCGTGTCAAATTGCATTATTAATTCCAATAGTGATGTATTATTGGAAATTATTTTTGGGCAAGATATTGATGTTAGTTGGTATTGTGACAATGATATTTAGTACTACACCCTCCAGGTGAGATCAGCAGCAATTTTCCCCTACAATCCGGGGAATTAACATTGTCCTGATCATCCTGTAATGTGGACAAATGCAAAAATTGGGTACAACATCATTTATAGACAATCTTTAGGTTTTGGCTGCAGACAGCTTTTAATAAATATATTGCAATGAGAAATCAAATATCTATCAAATTGCACAATCGTTTTGTATCATTAACACCTTAACACTGGAAAATGATCAGATCACAAAATTTCGGTACATGATTACTGTTGTTAGACACAGAAGACAAGTGAGGTATCGTTTTGGATGCCAGTATATTTACATTTTGCATGATCAGGTTGATCAGACCTTTTTTTAATGACGGAGGTGCGCATGTGGAAAAAGTGTCAGCACTGGCATAATTAAAAGTAATTTGGCCCACCATAAATTCCCCTTTGATACAGTGTGATTGGGCACCTGCACAAATGTCGAGAATGCAATGTAAACCCCAAGCATATTTTGAAACTACGTTAGGGAACTCCGACTATCAACGATATTTGTAAGATACTATAATCGTAAGGGGTAGGGGGTACTTGTTGCTCACTATCAACTGGCAAAACTTTCCACCAAGCACAGCTGGTAAACAAAATATAATATGCTTCTAGAAGTATTGTACATATTGGAGATCAAATGATATGTATGTTACTCTTAAAACAATTGCAGGTCTTTCTCTAACAACAGCTAACACAAAGAACATCAAAGGATTCATCTAAATTAAGGTGGTTCTGTCCATCAATGCCAGGGGCCACAATCATTTTGAGACCCCCTCTGGAAATACCCTTATTAATGCTGACTCCAAAGTTTGTCCTAACAGCACCTAGCCTGGCTGATGACGGCTGATTAGACAGAAACCGGTCCCAGGATGCTTGTTTTTGGTCCAGGTAAGACATGGCTTGACAGTTCGGGCTGGATTGTTCCCATGAGGCACAGGGTCAGACTGATTTGCATATGGCCATATCTGAACTGGGGTGGCAGAGTGAGCTAAAGAATGATGATGGATTAAACCCAGATAAGTTGACTGGGTGTGAGTGCTTGCAATGTTCAACACTCCGTCCATCATCCCCTTTGGTTTTGCTTTGTTCGCCCCAAGTTGGCAGGGTATGCCCAGACGTGGGTCCCTTGCTATCTTTACCACTGGATTCAAGCTAGTCTGGCTGATGATGGCTGATTAGCCAGAAACCGGTCCCAGGATGCTTGTTTCCTGTCCAGGGAAGACATGGCTTGGTAGTTCGGGCTGGACTGTTCCCATGAGGCACAGGGTCAGACTGATTTGCATATGGCCATGTCTGAACTTGTGTGGCAGAGTGAGCTAAAGAATGATGATGGATTAAACCCAGATCAGTTGACTGGGGGTGAGTGCTTGCAATGTTTTACACTCCGTCTCTCATCCCCTTTGGTTTTGCGTAAATAAAGAAACACCCTTGTTTTTTTCTCCCTTTATTTTAAAACCAGCTTTTAATATTCCCCCCCTAATGAAAAAAGTAATTTCTACACACTAGATGGTGGTCGGAGGAGCATCTGACTGCCATCGTATCGGGATGGAGACCACCCGACATGTAATGGGTGGCTCCCTCCACCTTATTACGATCCGACCACCATGAAGACAATTGGAAACAAAACTTTTCAATCGCGGCTTGTGCTGAGGCCAGGAAAAGTGCTTCAGCACAAGCCACAATTAACTCCTTCGCTGAGGGGGTAATTCCCCCCACAGTGCGGGGGGGTCTGCGGCGCCTCTGTGCTCGTGACGAGCCCATCTCGTCATGACTCACAGTGGAGCTGTGCTCATGACGAGCTGGGCTCGTCACGGACCCGCCCACTGGTTAATTCCTCCACAGGCAGGGAATTAACCGCGTATGGGTGAGCCAAAGCAGTTATGACGAGCTCAGCTCATTATGAGCACAGCTCCACTGTGACTCATGATGAGCAGGGCTCGTCATGAGCATGGAAGGGGTTAAAAAGGCACGTTTTCAAACATCCATGCCCCGTTTGGTGCCTGGCACACAGTGCATGGATGTTTGGGGGGTACCACATGTGCACCCCCCAGCCCCTTAGCAGAGGCCTATTGAGGAATAGACCCTGATAGGGGCCCCTGAAGTTCCTTTCCATCTGCCTTTACATGGCAGTTGGGCAGCCATGTAAAAGCAGAGCGAAAAGGGACAACGTACTTCCTACGGCGGTGCCTGCGCAGGCACCGCCCCCATTGCAGTGATTATATTCCCAGTGATGCTCCAATTCCTGTTAATGCCGGGCCCACTGACATCAGAATGAGGCCCTATATTTTCATGGCAGTTGGGCAGCCAAGTAAAGGCAGAGGGAAAATGGACAACGTAATCCCTACGGTGGTGCCTGCGAAGGCATGCCCGCATTGTAGGGATTATATTCCCACTGATGCTCCAATTCCTGTCAATGGCGGGCCCACTGACATTGGAATGAGGCCCTAAATGTTCACGTTTATATTGGGCAGTCAATTTATTTGGTTTGGACTACAGACAGTTTTAGCTATCATGACAGTCTCATGGAATAAAAATGTTGATAAATAAAAAATACACACAAATACACATAAATAGAGGGGCCCTGAGGCAGCCCTTTTCATCCATTGGACTGGTAAAATTATTCCCATTTTTCTTCTTCCACCGCAGTATACAAAATACAACAATTGGTCACCAACTTCAGCTAGTAGCTTCATTTATTGTCAATGACGGCACTATTTATCCTGATCAATGTGCGTATCTGCCCAAAAAGAAAATGTATTTCAGTGTCAGGTCTAGTGGTCCAATACTTTACTTTTCCAAAGTGTTTTTCTTTTCATTTTACATCCTTTTTATATTTTTAGTCACCCTCGTGTGTTCAAACTGTGTCTCCTTGATACAATAATTCAAAACCAATAGTGCATTTTATTTGCACCAAGAATCATATTCTTCTGTAATGTGCTTTAAGTCTAAAAAGAGTTTTTATATCCGTTTAAAGTACACCAGCAAGATGTTCTGTTCAAATTACATGTGATTTTTTTTTTTTAGATTTGCAAGTGTATTGGAAGCATATGGCTGTCACTTTTAGGGAACTACGTTTTCTTTTTCTTTTCCTTCTGTGGCCTACACTTGCAATAAAAAATTAAAAAGTCTCATCAGCTTGCCAAGGCCAGACATAACCACTTTGCCAATTATTCTTTTTCTTTGGATTTGCTGTGTTTTGCATAGTTTGACCCACAGCCCAAAAGTCTAGATGCCAGAATACCTAGCCATGGTTATCAACGTATGAAGTTCAGCACACACATCCCTGAGTTTCTTTACATTTTCATCACTACAGCCACCTTGTGTGTGTGTCTAAGGCTTCCTCCCTCTCTCCACCCGAGGCTTTCCTCAAAAAGCCGAGGATGTTTCCCTCTAGCCAGCTTAGGTTTTATCACAAAACATTGACTGCTCATCCTCTGGGCGAAGAACACAATGAACCCTGGGTAATGATCGGGAGTCCTTCGAGCTTGAAATAGTTTCGCATTTGATGAAGCATGGGACAGTAATCTCTCACTCTTCAGTGCCGGCTGATCGCTATGGAGCGATAACGTAATAAGTACAAGGTCAGGGGGAAGCAGACAGGCTGTCCTGGCCTAGGCGCCTCATTGAGAGTCCAAATGCTGTGTCCCGTGGAAATTGACTCGGAGGAATGACATGGCTGAGGTAGCCAGGTGTGGCGGTGATGCGCTTATGTAGATTATAAACATACATCTGTTCCTGCTGTGCCCCAAGTTGCCACTACAAAGGCAATCTATAAAGTCTCATCCGCGCCGCTGCCCTGCATGTGCCTCAAACTGGGCCAGGGGGCTCTGGTGAAAGAGCAGCACCTCTGGCAAAACATCTATTTTATTTCATTTATTTAAGTTTTTGCAATTCCAGTTTGTTTATTAAGTCGGAATACACCCACTGAAAAAGTAAATAATTTGAACTACTTAAACAGAGGAAGAATTTAGGATGTTAACACTTGCCTCAGGTTTGGTGATTCTACTAAGGTGTTTGGGGGGGGCAGATATAAATCCCCGGAAGACAGTGTAACCAGATGACACACAACTGACTTGTGCTGTGTGTGCCACAGGCAGATAATTAATGTCTTGGAAAATGACTTCAGTAATTTGTGAAATGAGCATTTTTTTAAATTGTGAAGAGTGCTGGCTGTGATTTAGAGGCCTCTTGTCTTATCATTGCACGGCAAAAGAGTGACCCCACTGCTTTACAAACATGGCGCAGTGCACATCAGAGCACATTTGGTTTTGTGTGGCTCTTTTATTTAAATAGGTTCCTTGTCATTTCAAGGTGAGAGCCCCTCATTAGAGTCGTCCCATTCTGGTCCTTCTACTTCAAGGACTATTTAGTTTCTGGGCACAATGGTTGATAAATCAATATATTGAAACAAGTGTCACTAACCTCTGAGCCCTGATGCCACTGATAGGATTTAACTCCCAGTTCTGTCTCTTACCCTGCTGGGAAGGCCCCACTTCAGTCATAATCCACAATATCAGTGGCCCTTGTCAGTGCTTCCTCCCTGCGCCCATTGGGCCGACGTGCAGACGCATTGATGGTGTAGTGGGAATATTTGTGCTTTGGTCACTGGTTGATGTTCCACTCAGATTGTGTCATTTTCTCTTCTGATTGCCACAGAGATGTGTGTATTCTGAGGGCTGAAGATCCAAGCAGGACAGCACGCGAGGTTGTGTGTCTGCAGCATGGATCTGTATGAACCTTTCCCTCTCCCCTCACCCCGGTCAAGGTCTCCCGTCATACCACATGAGTCAGCCTCTCCGGGCAGTTGCACTCTCTTCAGCCACACTCCATCTGCAGATTGCCTTTCCCATCATATCCACCCACGGGTTTGTGCTCAAGGTCATAAGCATGGCAATGCAGCCGTTGCATCCTTGTGGGATTCTCCATAACTTGGGTACTCAGTGGGCTTTAGCTTTTTGATTGTCTCTGAAGTGCTTCTTTTTGTTTTTAAATGAATGTAACTATAACATTATCTGAATTGCATCTGTAATAATGACTATGAACATAGGGACAAGTGTAGATTGCAGTCTGATGCTCATCATTTTTAGGACACCTATTGTGAAGAAGACTTTGTCTAAACCATCAAGTTAAGGAAGATGGTGTCTTCTGTCCAAAGAGAAGATGTTTGCAGGTCTTCATGATCAGTCTCGAGAGAATACACATGGTTCCTATTCAGATCAGACCCATGGAGTATGCATCTGCTGAATGTCACATGGCTTCTATTTCCGCAGTGCATTCTGGGAGTAGGGCAGGATCTCGTCCATCCAGTATCTATTCTGAAGAGTGCTACCTGTCTTCTGTATTTATTAACTCTGGCAGTCAACTGCACTTAATTGGCAGTGCGTAGCTTTCCTGCAGACAAGGACAACATATAAAGAATGGTCTCCCATTTGGTGAATACTTTATAGAAAAGTGTCAAATATTTTTTCACAGTAAAAGGCACCTCAGGCACACTTTACAGTGGGTAATAAGAGGACTTTTTCCACTTTTAAATATTGTTCGAAGCATCCACACCCATAGAAGCCCGCTCTGTCCATCACAGCAACTCAAAGGTGAACCGTGCATCACAGCAGAACTGCAAGACCCTTGGGATTGGAACTTGTATGTGTTCAGGACTGGTTTTTCCACATGCAATCACTTGAGTCAGGGTTCACTGTATCCAACACTTCCCTCTAGGGCCAGGATGTATGTATGTAGCTTAGCAGCGCACAGTTCCTTCCAACGGATGAACTTTCCAGCAGAGACAGTACAAAGTAGTCCTATAGAACAGACCAGAAGCGTGCTTCCCTAGTTGTGGAACAATTCCTCTACGCACGTTTCTATAATTTTGAGGAACATACATTACGACATATCCCTGGCAGTTAGGGGATCTTCTTGCTGTAGAAATGGAGGTTTCCTATTATGTGAATGAAGCAGGTTTTGCAGAGCCAGTGTGTCAAACAAGGGTTCTTAAATTGGAGACTGACGAGTTTCCCCAAGGCGATATGTAAAAAAGTTCCACAACCCTCACTTCTACTTTTACTCTTTTGTGTTCTCCCTCAGCGACCTATGCTCCATAATCAGAAGATGGCACAGGAGAGATATGAAGCAAAAGACTCTGCCCTTCCCAAAGATTATACTGGCTCTCCTGTTCAGCACACTCCAGTTTAAATGGAGTCTATCTATTCCCGCTATCAATATCCACAAACTCACGTACATTGGTTGAGGAACTTGTTCTTCTCAGCAGTCCTTCAAAAGAACTGCTATCATTTCTTGCCAGGGCCGAATGTTAAAGCAGATCTCCCAGGTCTAGTTCCCTAACCGGTGTCAGTCAAGTTTGGGCTCTTCCGGTGTAAAAGAGCATTACATGCCCTTCAATGAAAATTGTCCATAGGGCTGTTTTGAACAGTGGCTTTGTCAAGGCAGTCTGCCAGAATTGTGATGAAGGTGTTAAAATGGCTTCAAGTTAACGCATATATATAATTTGGCTACTGTAGTTGGATTAGACAAGTAATCTCCCATGTCTCAGAGGTCATAACATTAAAGGCCTAATTCACAAAGTTAGTTCCTCACAAATGTCTGACTTACACATTGTAAATACCATCAAGATTGGCTGTATGACAATGTTTTTACCATCATTTTAATATAACAAAACTTGTTTTTATCTTAATAACTGTAATGATATTTGATGTATTTGACTGTGCATTCTTTTATGACATTTTCTATGTCGAAATAAAGACGAAAAATGAAAAATACCATCATTTACATTGCAAATTTATTTTGTGTTCCATAAAACATCGCATTGTTCTTGAAACTAATCTTGTAAATGCATTTAGACTTGTGAAGAAAATTTTAAGAGGGAGTAAATATCACAGAGGTAAGTTGAGAATGTTCTATGGGGAAGCATCAGCAAAGAGTGGTGAACTCACACGCTCTCTTGTTTATAGGTTTTCACAATCATTTTGCAGATACTATAAACCATACATTTAAACCTGTGCAAATTCGCACTTGTTGCAATCAGATAAGTGTAAATGGTTAAGCATGCAACATGAACTTTCTAAAGCAACCTGTAAAAGCTCTCGCAATTCCGTACCTGTTACAGAGAGCCAGAAAGAATACGGGAATCCCTTGGAATCAATGAAAGTTTTAAATGAATTATTTTTCTTGAACGGGGACTTAAATTCTGTCTATTAAATATGATGACACATCAGAGGGAATCATTTGAGTTATGACTATTTCAGGAGGTCTCGGTGACAGCCCAAGTGCGAGCATTGGAAGCTGACCTGAGGAAGGACACCGTACGATTTTCACAGAGGTAATGGACAGGATTCAGTTTAACCGACCTCACCTCAGCACATGAACATTCAGAGTTGCAGATACAAAAAAAGCAAGAAAGAGTAGAGGTGGGCGAGCCATGGAAAGCTCGAGCCAGGTGTCTGGTTCTGGCTCAACTTTAAGCTAAAACAGAGTCAAGCCGGCAGGTTGTTCTTCTGCTCCCCCCTGTACCTAGTGATGCATCGGAAACGGGTGGGGCCCTCTTGTTGAGTATCAGGAGGGTCCCTGAGTCTCCCATATCCCAGAGGTGTGCTGGCCCAGGGCTGAACTGGGGCCCCGCTGCCCGGAAGGGGCTGCAGCAGGCGCGGTGCGTCCATTGGGGCGTAGGGGCGAAGCCCCACTAAGCCCCATGGACCCACCACGTCGTCACTAGAAGCCAAACACAATTATTTAAAAAAATCGCGCTATCTGCCGGCCGGGAAACCGGGAGACACCCGACCTTCCGGAGTGCGCAAGGGGGGAGGGGGCGGGGGGGGTGGGGGGGGGAAGGATCGGGCTGCTGCAGCTGCGCAAGTGTATTTTTGGGCACAAACATGCCCGCGCATGCGCAGATCGTTTTCTTGTGAATTCCCCCTTAGAGAGAGGACCAGGGGGCGGGCCGCAGCCCCCGGGGTTACACAGGGCGACTGGGCGAGGAGTCATGGTGCCCCCCCAGCCAATCCTGGCGCAGGATTGGCTGGTCACTACATAGCCCTGTTACATAACCCCTGACGGATAGCACGGCCGACTTTGGTGATGGGAAACCAGGTTCGAGCCTCTTATCGAACCATAAAAATGTATACATGACTTACACTGGTGTTAAATAAATAGATATTTTAAAAAACAAATAAAAATGATGTTCCGACTAAGGTGTGAAATTGGTGTCAAATAAATACATGTTTTTAAAAACAATTAATATTAATCATGTATCATTGGTGCTGGAGTACAAGGTTCGAGACTGGTATTAAACACTGACAAGCTGTGTGCAAGTTATAGGGTCATAAAAATACATGAGTGATGGATGGATGCAGGATGGATGATGGATGCAGGATGAATGATGGGTGGATGAATGGATGGGTGGATGCATGAATGAATGATGGATGCAGGATGGATGCAGGATGGGTGGATGGGTAGATGAATGCATGATGGATGCAGGATGGATGCAGGGTGGATGGATGGGTGCATGAATGAATGATGGATGCAGGATGGGTGGATGGATGGATGGATGGATGATGGATGAATGATGGGTGGATGAATGGATGGGTGGATGCATGAATGAATGATGGATGCAGGATGGATGCAGGATGGGTGGATGAATGAATGATGGATGCAGGATGGATGCAGGGTGGATGGATGGGTGCATGAATGAATGATGGATGCAGGATGGATGGATGGATGGATGCATGAATGGATGCAGGAATGGATGCATGAATGAATGATGGATGCAGGATGGATGGATGGGTGAATGCATGAATGAATGATGGATGCTGGATGGATGGGTGGATGCATGAATGAATGATGGATGCAGGATGAATGCAGAATTGGTGGATGGATGGATGGGTGGGTGGGTGGATGGATGGATGGGTGGATGCATGAATGATGTATGGATGGATGCAAGGTGGTTCGGGCTCGCTCGCTCGCTGTGCTCGCTCGCTGCGGTGCAATATGCAAATTAGTTTACGCGCCCCACCACTTTCAAATGTCACCAGCCGCCCCTGGGCTGCAGGGGCCTGTGTTACACCCCTGCCCGCACCTAAGCCACTATTTTGTCGGAAGTCTTCTTTCTGAACTTGATTTAGAAGGTACAACGTGTGCTTATTTAACACAGTAATGATGTAGCGCTTCAAAGAACTGCATTGAAAGTATTTTAATATCTGTTGTAAAACGGGAGAGAGATAGAGAGAGAGAGAGAGAGAGAGAGAGAGAGAGAGAGAGAGAGAGAGAGAGACATGCCCAATAATTAATTGTACTATCAGGAAACATTGGATCAATCCCGGCTGTCTTGCTTGACCGAACTGTGTGATCCTGGACAATTAGCTTCTTTTACAGCGCCTCCTCTTCCTGTATCATCAGATTCCATGGACGTTGATATGTACCCGTTCGGGATGGGCGCTGTAGAAACACCTCTCTTGCAAAAGAGCCCATGTTTATGTCCAAAAAATGAATGTTCTGTGATTCTGACCTTTTCTCGATATTTTTTGCAATTTCTGTTTCGTTTTTTTTCTTATCACTTTCTGCTTCCTCAGAAGAGGAACACTTGGAATAGAAAGCATCTACCGAATTCTCTCTGAATGCCGAGCCGCCGCCAGCAGGCCGAGGGGACCGCGCATAGTGTTCAGGCCCGGGCTGGCCATTTATTTTATTATTTCCCCGGGGGCTGGAGCCATCGGAGGCCGCTTTTAGGAGTGGCGGGCAGCTGCTGGTGCCTCTGTTACCTTGTCCAGCTCCCCAAGGTTAATTGCCGCAACAAGCGAAGGGCTTGAGGAGAGAGAAAGGCCCATAGAGGGAGAAAGGGAGAGGAATTGAGGGAGAGAATGGCGGAGACAGATGTGAGAGAAGGAGAGAGAGAGAACGTAAGGAGTCCGAGGAGGGATGGAAAGAGGGAGGGGAGGAAGAGAAGGTCTGGGTTGAACATTTTTCCAGGGCTGCTTTTGCCTCAAGTCCAGCCCTGATTGTGTTCTTGAATTGTGGGGTAGGCTTTTATGGAATATGATATATGGACCTGCCCAGGGTGATTCACATGTACAGTTGTATGACAGGGCTGCCGTTTCAGTGCATGTCGTCCACAGTTACATGATGTGCGACATTATACATGTACTCAATGA
This sequence comes from Lissotriton vulgaris, assembly GCF_964263255.1. Lineage (NCBI taxonomy): Eukaryota > Metazoa > Chordata > Amphibia > Caudata > Salamandridae > Lissotriton > Lissotriton vulgaris. Next base: position 1,390,754,752 of record NC_141693.1, read on the forward strand.
ATCCATCCTCGAAACAGATGCATCTATCGTCTACGACAGCAGCCAATCGCGTGTCACTGAGAAACAGCCCGTTCTCTGCCAAGGAGGACTTTGATGTCCGCCTGCTTCCTTTAAGTGAGGCGTCGGCTAATGATTCAGCGAGGTTCTTGGAAAAGCGGCGTGCTTCACCGCTGGATTTATTGCTTGCCTCTAACTTTCAGCACTTAATAAAAAGAAGATTAATACGCAGAAAGCACAGTGGTCTGCGCTTGTTGTCTTTGCTGGTTGAGCGCATGCATCTGTTCAAAATAATTAAACCACTGCAGCGCCCTCTATTTAAAACGCGCCAGCCTGAACTCTGAGAGTCTTCTTTCCTTGAACCAAGCCTCTGTGGGAAAATGAAATACCTCAACGTCAGCCCAAGGCGTTGTTTGCAAACGCAAAGCAGGAAGACAGTGCGTAAAGCGTTTAAGTGCTTCTTTGCTCTAAGCGGTTGTTCCACACTGCATGTCTCTAGCTTAAGGAGCTCGAAAAAGGGCATGTCTCGTGCCAACCAGATCTCATTGCTCAAATTTAGAAAGCGAAATTTGTCTGGCAAGAATGAAAGAATGAAGGAGGATTAGATTATACCTGTTTTACATTCATGGTGTACAGTTCTAGATGTCAGTATTTTTCACTTGCCCTTGATCCTGACCCGACGGGTCTTCTCTAGGGGATCGTTACAGTGCTACCACTGCTGAAGCATGTCAAACACCCGCACATATATGATGAGCCGATTTCTCCCTTGTGCCAACTTCCAGTGTGTCAGAGTAGTACGTTAACCAGTTCTTAATTTGAGCCAGTGGTTTCCGGTGCTCAGCACCGGCACTTTATCATCAACATCAGTGCTTTTCATTAGCACCAGTTAAGGACACATTTAATTACAGGGAGATTAAGTGACTTGCCCGGAATCACAGGATGCTGAGACTCAACCTGGTTCACCAGCCCTGAAGTCGGCAGCTCGGGCCATTTATGTTTATGTTTTGAATTTGTACTCATGGCTGCCTGAAGGCTTCCCAGCGCTAAAGAGTACTGTTTGCAGAGCTCTGTCTGTCCATCTGGTACCTACAAGGGAAACAGCAGAGTTTTAAGATATTTTCTGAAGGAGGTTTCGCTAGGTAGGGTTGTAACGTCAATGGGAGAGCATTCCACATCCTTGGTACCAGATGGGCAAATGATCTACCTCCCCACCTAGCTCTTTCGGCTCTTGTTGTCCTGAGGAGCTGTTGCTGGGGAGATCTTAAGTGTCTGGTCGGGGTGTACTTGGACATCAATTGCCGTAGCTTTAATAGGCCTTTTTTTATTGATGGCCCTATGGGCCATGCAGAGGGACTTAAACTTTATTATGGTCTAAACAGGCACCCAGTGTAACTGTTTTAGTGAATCTTTAACAGATTTACAGTAGGGAATTTTTAGTAGAAGTCTGGCTGCCACATTCTGCACCATCAAAGAGTGTCTTGGTTTCAGAGGCAAGACTTGTTCCACAATGTTTTTGAGTACCCACCAGTAGAGGAGTCCTTAAATACCCAAGGAAAGTGTTGGAAAGACTTGGGCTTCCCTCCCAGAGGAGGCGGTGGACAGAGGGTAGAATACTACCCTGTCTTTTGTCCAGTTTCACACCAGAGTTGGAACCAAGGGTTCCTGAACTGGCTCAAACTGTAGTATGCAAGGAGGGCACCAAATGTGCCCTTAAATGGAGTCCGGTGGCGCTGCAAAGCACCCCCACACCAGCTTAATACACTAAGTCTTGTCTGGGAGGTGTTCGCACCTCTCTGTGATAGAAACCTATTGTTCTACCTTCCCCTGCTCGAGTTCAGCTCATCAGCAGGAGGGCCGAACAGTGTCTGTGTTCAGCAGCAGCAACAGCTTGCTGGCAGACCCTGAACGGCTGTAACCTGGAGTACAGGGGGCTGCTGTAAGGGCCCACAGTACATGGGATCATACCTCCAACACCGGAATCGGTGCTGGTGTGTGATTCCAACATGCTTGATACCAAACGGGAACAAGTTTGTCACAGCCCTTATATAGTTAGTCACCTCGTAATGATTGATGCCCACTATATATCTTAAAATGTTGACCGCACTTCACAAGCCTGGAGAATCGACTCCAGGGTTTGCAGAGGTGTCCCGCTCATGCAAAGGCACCCTCACACTTCTAACCAAGTACCCTGCCCTCAGGAGTGAAGGGCCTTCCATAGGGGTGACGTATAGGTTTTAAGTGCAGTGACCTCAATAAGGAAACTTATATATGTCTTGAGAGGTGCAAGCACCAATACACACAGGCTGCCATGGCAGGACTGTAGTCAGAGTAGAAGTGGACTCTCATTGGTGGCACAATACATGCTGCAGCCCAGGGGTGACCCCTGGTGTACCTATGCCCTGGGTACCTTAGTACCATATACTAGGAACTTATAATGATACACCATTAGCCAAATGTGGAGGTACAGAATAACTTACCACAGCCATTTTGGGAGAGATAGCACAGATTCTGGGGCCTTATTTGCAGGATCCCAGAAAACTACAGTCAAAAACATCTACACCAGGAAAAAATTGGGGGTCAACTGGAAAGCAGATCCTACTTTCCTACAGGGAGGCAGATTTGAGCCTCTGCATGGACTAAAGAGGACTAATGTCATCAATAAGACTGATGCATACCTCATTCTGAGAGCTGATGAGCTCATTGACTGGTTAAGGGCTGCAAAGTATCTCAGCACATCAGACTTCTGAGTATCCTGGCAGATTGCGCTGACTGGAGGAGCAATGGAGGAGCAATGGAGAAAGCAGCATTCTGAACTCCTGAAAGCTATTTCCATTTTGGGGTAATAACCTTTGGTTTGAAGAATACCTTTGCCACATGTTTAGCAGTGGACTGTTTGGGCTGGAGACCTTTAGTGCAGCATATTTTGATGATATTTCTGTCTTTAGCTCCACCTGGCAGGAGCACTTGACCCATCTTTGGGAAGCGCTTCAGGCACAGCAATAGGCAGGTCTGACTATCAAGTCCAGCAAGTACCAGATATGACAGGTGGATGTAGAGTACCATGGCAACTTATTGGGGGGAAGAAATGTTTAGGCTCTCCATTCCAAGGTCCAAACCATGATTTCTTGTGAGCCTCCCAAAACCCAGACCAAAGTCTGAGCTTTCCTTGGTCAAATAGAGCACTACAGGAGGTTTGTCAAGGGGTATGTCACCACTGTAGGCCCTCCCTTGGTAGAGCTGACTTTGAAGAAGCAGCCGAAGATGGTCCTATGGATGGATGAGTGTCAGAAGGCCTTTGACACCCTGAAGGAGGCATTGTGTAGATCACCTGTGCTCAAGGCACATGAGTTCAACAAAGAGTTAGCAGTTAAAACAAATGCTTCAAAGCATGAGATTGAGGCGATGGTAGCATTACTGAATAATATGGGCCAGGCTCAATCATTTGGCGTTATCAGCAGGCAACTACTCCCCAAACAGCAGAGTTAGAGTGCCATAGACTGTGGTTTAGTCAGTAAAGAAGCTGAGGCTCCACCTGTTTGGAACTCCCTTCTAGGTTAAAACTGACCACCGACTTCTCAGGTGGCTCAAACAGATGAAAGGAGAAAACCTCAAACTGTTGAGTTGGTCCTTTTCCTCGTAAGATATGGACTTTCCAGTGGAACACAGACTGGAAATGGCCATGCAACATTACATGTCCTTCCCAGGTTCTTCAGCTTAGATGGTAAGAGTGGCTACTCACCCTTAATCCGGAGGGGAGGGACATGTAGGAAAGTGCCTCTTTGTGCAAAGTCACCCCTACCTTTTGTGTACTAGTGGTGCTGTTTTATTTGTTGTGCACTGGGACTGTGCTAACCAGGCCCCAGTGCAGGTGCTTTGACCCGTCGGTTCAGACACCGGCTAAGGAGTACCGATGGTTAGAGCGGTGCTTCACTCTACTACGGAGCCACTGCCAGGTGGGGTGAGGTTTTCACGTCTTACAGATTATGTGAACAACACTAGCTGCAAGCTTAAGACAAGACTCTTCACCTGGAGACTGCAGGTGACTTTTGTACTTGTCTGTCTTATACTGTTTCTTAGTTGTCACTTATTATTTATTTTACAATTTTCAGTAGCATTCATTTGTTATGAGGTCCTGAAGAAAGCAAGGACTACTATGTCCATACATTGCTGAAACATGTCGACCTGGTTCCATCTCTAGACAGCGCATTTTTCGAACTATCTTTAACAAAATTTTAATATTGGCGAAGCGAGCATCATCCGAATAAAGTTTGTTCTATGCTCCCTTATCCAATTTTATAAACACTTTTTAACTTTTACTTTTTCACGTTAAAGTTCTGTTTTTGCACTGCACTTCCCCAGTCACACCACGCTTCACCACTCATCAGTCTTAATGAGTGGTAGACCATGCTATTGTTTGTGCAGCGGAGGAGATCTATCTACCACCTGGTCTCCTTACGTCTGTATAATACATACTTGCATAGATAGTCTTGACAAATCCCAAATGATGAAGGGCGGTTCCGAGTGGTGACTGATGGGTATCTCTGACCATCTATCGAGTTGTCATTGAATACAACGCCTTTTTTTAGTCAGTTTAGGGGTCTTTTGTTGTTGGTCTGTTCCCTGCCCACTGTAAACTCACTTCTCTTTCAGACCCTCTGGTACTTCTTTGTTGTTCTCCAGCTTTGACCCGTAAAACATTTCAAGATTGGTTATGCTCTTAATTAACATATTTAACATATCTAGTATATGGTACAAAGTGTACCCAGGCCCTGTAAATTAAATGTCACTAGTGGCCTGCAGCACCTAGTGTGCCATCCACAAGAGTAACATGTAAAAATAGCTTCAGGCCTTCCATTGTAGCCTGCCTCCGGCAGTTTAAGAACTGCTACCCAGCCTGGCAAAAAAGAAAAAAACCTTTTGACACGTATTAACCTTCACTTTAAGCAAAAATAATCGCCTCTAAGTAAACCCTATAGCCAGTATGATAGACTGCATGGTATGTGAAAGAAAGATATGTAGACATTTAATATTAAACATATCTAGCACCTAAAAGTCATTTCCAATATATCAAAGGTGGCTGTTTCACAGAGAAACAGTTGATACACTTTTAAATTAAATAATGTTATTTTTGGCTAGAAAAAAACATCTAGAAATTTCGATCTTTGACTTTTTGTTACATTTATTAAAATTAAAATTCACTGGTGAATTAGCATTTTTTTAAATATTAAGGAAAATGTATTTTTGGTAAGTTATCTTCTCCTTGCCAAATGCCCCTGGAAGCTAATTTACATTAGCCTCCAGTTTTAGACCTCTGAGTGCTAAAATACTTAATAAGGTGTGAAAACTGCTCCCAGTATAGAGACAAAGGCTTGGGTGGGGAGAAGTGTTTGTGTTCCTTTAGCAGGATAACCACTTGGGCCTCCCCTGTCACAGACAAATGTTAGCTGACACCTGGGCAGGAACCTTTCTTTGTTCGACCAGTCAGACAGAATACAATTGCAGTGGGGAAGTAGCTGGTCCCAGAACTGGTTTGAAGTGAACAGTGAGGAGGGGGTAGCTCATTTCTCTGGCCACATCTCCGGGCTGGGCACACATACTCAGCACTAGTGGGAAGGGTTTTTTTTAGATTTGGGCAGAGTGGGGCACTGTGGGATAGTTAGGTGTAGGGCACACAGGAAATGCTTCAAAAGTGGGCAGGGTAACCCCTTTCACCATGTTCTTTAAGGAGGAGACTGGAATCACCCTAATCCACAAGTTGATGCCAGACACTAACAGGACATCCCCAGTACCCTCTTCAGAACAGTCTAGACCTGTTGAAGAAATGAAGAAGGACTGCACCTGTTGATTGAGACCCGTGAGGAGCCCTGAAAGGCTGGATGTACCCCCACACCTATGCTCACCAACAAAGAAGTGGACTAAAAGGGTCAGCTGGCTCACCTGCTTGTTAAGTTAGAGGGCCACAGTAAGCTGCAAGAAGACTTTCCTGAAGAGCCTAGCTGACCAGTTCCACAGCAGGAGTGAACCTTGACCCTCAAGTGCAATTGCTGGGGTCTTGTGTCAAAATGTACTCTGCCTAACATGCTGAAAAACCTGGCACTTGGAAACGTTTTCACTCCGAATACCTCTGGAGGACTGAAACAAATTTACCAAGTCAATCCAACAAACTTGCATTGCCGCTCAGCTATAAATTTAGGTATCCCTTGCTCAAAGCTTTCCTGCTGCTGAAAATCAATTTCAGTGGAACCTTGTGGAAAAGGCCCTGGCTGTTTGGCTCAGCATGCAGTCTTACCCCAGTGGAGGAATCCAAGCTCCAAAAAAGTCCAAATGAACAAAACTTGATTTGGGATAAGGCGCCAAAAGTATCGGGCCAGTGAGATGATTTCCCTGGTGCTAATTTGGAATTTTCCTGCTCTGAGTTTTTCCTTCCTAAACCAACAGCTTCACTGGGACTTTGTCCAATGCCTATCCAGTGTCATGGAGCCCTTCTTGAAAATAAGCTGTTGCTTGGCTGTACTGAAGGACTTTGACTTCCATTTTCAAGTCCAAAGATAACATATCGTCCCAGATCAAACATGTTTAATGTCTCTGACTAGCCCTGGGCGTAGTTCACGTAGCAGTGCTACGCATAGCTACGTGAAGTGCACTTCGCACTACGCAAGCTACGTGAAGCTACGCGAACTGCGTAGTGCGGTAGGGAAAATGCTGTTCGCACTGATTGCACAGTGCCGGATGCTTGTCCTCACTGTGCAATCATTGCAAACGGCGCCTTGCACAGTACAAGTGGTTGTTTTCTGCCGCTCAAATAGATTTGTACTCAAGCGGCAGCTTTCTCAACGCTAACTGGTAGTTTCTCATCGCGAGCAGTCGCGAGCATACACAACCACTCGCAATGAGAAACCTGACCTCCTCATGTTGAGAATCTCGCCGGGAGATTTATTTTCCATGCTCGCAATCGGCAACTTGGTGATTTTGCACTCTCGCGGTTGCCAACTTGACGTTGAGGACTGCGAGCGAGCAAAAAATGCCTGCTATGCCATGCTATGCAATTTTGCACTGTGCTACGTGCAATTCGCGTAGTGCATAGTTGTGCAAACTACGCACACTCCTCGAGCGTAGCGTAGTGTTCCGCCCAGGGTTAGAAGTGATGTCACACATACAGCTAAATGTGCTCGTATATATGCACATACACAGATGAATGCACATGAGGCTCTTAATTGTCACATCTCTGGTTCCACACACAGCTCTTGGGCTGATTAGGCACCTAACATATTTTTATTTTGGTTCTTTAGTTCCACACCTCCGTGGGTTGGAACTGGTTATTGCTCAGTCTACTACTGTCACTCTTCTTTCATTGCCCATTGTTCACACTCATGGTGCGACTGATAGAGCGGGGCCTACAATATGGCCAAGTACCTTGTGAGTTAGCTAGATTGAAAGTTGAGACAGTGTCGCATGTGGCAGACGCCACAGATTGACACATTGTGTGTTTCTGTGCTATCACGAGGCCTTGACATTTTCTTGGCTGGCTGTCAGTATTCGGAATTTAAGAAGAGCAGTGCTGCCTTCTTTAATCTGCACAGACTCTCAGTAGGAGTACTGAGCTTGCTTTCCCCTCTGAAATCTACTTTCAGGGTGCTTGGGGTTACCATTACCTCCTGTGCTACTTATTGGGGACACCTGGACTAGCCAATATGCCTGCCTATTACCCCTAACTTTACTTTAACATATTTGCAACACTGCGTCTTCTGCAGTTTTATCTATGACGGTGGTGTAGGATTCTCCTGAGTGAAGTGGAATGTGTCACTTTATCAAGTTCTATACAGAAAAAGAAAGTAGAATCATGACCTGCCATGTGTCTAGACACTACATAAATAATTGGGCATGGTCCTTAACAGTGAAGTTTTTCACACTTTTTTTTCTAGGACATTTAAAATCTTCAATGTGCAGGCTAAAGCCTGGAGCATTGTGATAAAGGAGCAATCATCTAGAATTGGTTCAATAGTGTCTGTGATTGTCTCAGAGTGTGTGTGGGGGCGATGATGGGGCGTTAATGAATGAATATGAAAATGTGAGAATATGTAGCAGAGAAAATATACTGGAACATTAGAAGTTCACATGTTTCTTGCGAAAAAGGATGAAGTTATTTATTAATTTTAAGCATTGTTGAGGACTGTGTCTACAGGTTTTAATTGCTTGTACTTGTTTTTATTCCTGTATCCACTTTTTATGGCTGTTTTTATATGCCGAATAAAGCTTTTGAATTGAATCAACAACATTAGTCTCACAGGTGATCGTAAAGCATTGTGAGACAATACTATTTAGCGCATCATGGCTATCCGCAGTTAATTTAAAGTTAGGACAGGGTTGGATATTGAGTAATGTAATGAAGATCAGATATTTGCATACTGGAAAGAGTGGTCCATTCTCATCCCTGAGTAATATAAAAATAATCTGCTTATATTCATCAGCCTACCTGTCATGTACAAGAAATCCACAACATTTATACAGTGTTTTTTTGCAAGAAGAGACAATCAAGTTTGCCTGAGAGTGGAATGGCAGAGCAGAAGAGTGCAAAGCCAGAGAGAGCGACATGGGCCATTTGGAGGGCAGCCATTTTACAGCACTACATTCTGGCGTGGGGAGCAGTTTCATGTGAAGAAGTTTTTGTGCAGCATTACTGAGAGGGTACAGGGGCGTAACACAGGCCCCCGCAGCCCACGCGGTGCGGGGTGGCCCAAAGCTCCAGGGGGTCCCACTGCAATCTGTCCGGAGAGCTCCTGATTGAGCCCAGGGGGGGCCACTCTGCGTACCATGCAGGGAGGCCCCCTCAATTTTCGTTATACCAGTGAGAGGGTATATTGACCCACTAGGGGTGGTGAAGTCAGCCAGATGTCGAGGCAGTAAGGTAAAGGGTTAGGGCTCTATTTGTATAGATCCAGACAGACTCCTGTTTGATGGAGGTGCATCCCGGAAAAAAACAAACTATGTGTCTGCATTATAAATGTGTATGTCTAGATTAGCAGCAGAAGCCTTAGGAATGCAAGACATTTGGTAATATCCAGAAGGCGTGGGATTTCTCTAAACAAAATCTGAATACTCAGCTCTAGCTATTCAGTGATGCAAAGTTCCTGCCTTGATATTAATTTTTAGAAGAATCTTGAGGGAATAGCTGCTATACATTGCACCCACCTCATGTAGAACCACCCTATAAATATCCCACTGACTGACCCAAAAAAATGAAATTCGGATAGTAAATAGGCATATTCATGTGATAGTCTTAGGCAAGGTTAATTCAAACTTAACAAGATGTTCCATGTCCAGCTGCTTATGAACATCCATTTAGTAATAAGGATTGTAAATACCATTTGATGTATCTTAAATTGGATGAACTGCCTGAAACAATTCCTTACTAAGCAAAGCACTCAATGGCATGAGAGCTAGATTCGGGCACCACAAATGCACATACATCCATAAAAATAATCTGCATTGACTTCTTACACCACCCCAGACGCATTTGAAAGTCCAGGCAGTCTTGTGCAGTCAAGTAGAGCCTTTTGCCTACCTCAATCCTGCACTTTATTTTGATGTTACAAGTACTTCCTAGGCTTTCCATGTTTTGGGTAAAACATGCAGCTTCAAGCACAGCCTATTTCCTTTATACGTGTAGTAACCGGCAACCCATGTTGGTCTCAGAACTACAACATTCATATAATCATTTGTCTTGTGCTCCCTGCAGTGCCATGATGACCAAGTGTCCTGTGTAGAGTCTCTACAATTAGTTCTTTCATATTATCATCCAACACTGAGTCAATGTTTTTATATATAGTTCCACTGGATTGTCTGAAACACACAAAAGGTGAAGAACGGCTGTTTAAATAAATCTAACCACTGACAATAGCTCGGGGTAGCACTCCAACCCATCATTCATTTTTTCACCAAGCCACCTTGGTTTAGACCCAGCCATATGCAAATCAGTCTTGACTCTTCTCCTCATGGGAACAGTCAAGCCCAAACTGCCATGCCAGGTCCTCCCAGAACTGGAGCACACGCAGCCCTGGACCAGTTTTCCCTAGTTATGGGCTCATCAGCCAAGTACAGCTTGCTCCACAGAGAACCACAACTTTAGTGAGTTTCATGTATTGCCCCAAGTGGCATGGGTATGCCCAGCCGTGGGCCCTGTGCTCACTGTGTCACTGGAACCAAGCTGCACCTGACTGATGAGCCCAGAACTAGGGAAAAACAGGGTCTTGGGTTGCTTGTGTTCCGGTTCAGGGAGGACCTGGCTTGGCAGTTCGGGCTGGACTGTTCCCATGAGGGGCAAGGTCAAGGCTGATTTGCATAGGGCTGAGTCTATACTGAGATGGCATGGTGAGCAAAAGAACAATGGGTGGGAGTACTACCCTGAGCTATTGCCAGTGGTTAGACTTATTATGAGGAGCCTCCAAGCACCTTTTGTGTGTTTCATCCTCTGCATTTTCTGTCAGGCCACAGAGTTGCACAATGTTGATCTACAAGAATGACTCAAGCCTTTGAGTATTTGGGTAAGTTATTTCACCATCTTCCGAAGGTCAGTAAGTCTAGTCACATGAGAGTGCGACCCATTCTCCTTCTCAATAAAAGAAAATCGGATTCATTTGTTTTGTCCTCTAGGTTGCTAACTACCACCTGTCTATATTCCGGATATTCATTAAAGTGTTATATCAATTAAAAGGTTGCATTCTCTACCGTCTGGGTTTAATGTAGTTCTGCCATATTATTTATTTCAGATTGTATTTATCTATTTTATTTAGCAAAAATACTATTCTTGCACATGGTGTCCTAGCGCTAAACCATGAGCTAACAGCAGAAGAAAAAGTCAGATTAAATCAGTTTAGCGGAGGCAACAGAACGATCTTAAACTTCCACCGATAACAGAGATGATCTTCCATGAGTCTAATGCAAATAAAAATGTTTCCATACCTCATGGGTAAGAAATGAAAAGCTGCATTGATATAGCACTTTTTCTACTCTAGGCCAGATTTTCCTATCAATCACCCAACATAGTATGCAAATGGGAGGAAAAGTGGTTCCTTTTTCCAAAAATATGCTTCTGAGGAGAGTTTTGTATGATGGGGAATCTTCGAAACAAATTAAGTGGCATCATACATAGCAGGGAACTGTAGGAATCCAGTCTGGATACAGAGCAAGTCTGGACTGTGGTTTTCTTACTTTGTCGTTTGAGAAAAAGAAAACATGAGAAGATAACCTTATGTTACTTGAAGCTAAGTTTAACATCTAAAATGACTCCAAGGTTGTGGCGCTTTTGATAGGAATATGTGTGTGGCTGATAACAGAAGGCTACCAATCATCCAAGATCATTGTCTAAAAGAAAACTGAGAATTAGTTTCACCTGACATTTAGTGCAGGAAGGGGGCAACCAACTAGGTTGCTATTGCTCTAAGTTGGTTCTCAGTAGGAAGAGAAATGTGTGACTTTACAAAGAGCTGTGTTACCGTGGATCGGAGGAGAAGGAGAGGGACAGACCTATGTTGCTGATATTCAAGTACACGTTGGGTGTGGATGAGAGTGTCCGGAGTCCTCTTATCATTTTTTTAAAGAGGGGAACCTTGTGCCCCAATCACATTTACACACATTTGCAATCTGGGGCATTACATTCACTTGTTAAGTCGAACTGGGTGTCTATAGCCATGGATCCACCTGAAAGTGTTCTATGTATTTGTAAGATTGGCCTTGGTTCTGTTAACTAATCACTATTAACCCTTTCATCTCTTAACAAGAATTGATTGTGAGGCACATTTATGTTTTAAATAAGCATGGGCGGAAAATCCGTTACGCTCGCGGATTTTGCGGATTTTCGGTAAATTCGCAATCCGCGAGATTCGCAAATTTCCCGCAAAATCCGCAAATTCGCACGCAGCGGATTTTTTTTCTTTGCGGTGTAAGTTCGCAATTGTGAACATGTAGGTGCGGCGGGCAGCAACAATCTCGCACTCGCGAAATTACAAAAATTGCAATTCCGCACAAGAAATCTACTAGCAAGCAGCATAGACCTTCTGAAAATGATTATTTTTATCAGAATAACTCCTCAGGTTGACATTTGCCTGCACTTTTTTAGATTTGAGGCCTTTTGATTTTCTCTGGATAACTTTTGGATTAGAAATCAACTTTCTCATATAAGCTTGGTGGGGCATTAAAGTTGCTGTAATGCTGCTCTGCAGAAAAACGAGTTTTGCAAAAGTGAAAGCAGGTTCAAAAGTTCAAACTCATCATTAGTAACCGTTCCCTGTAGTGCTTCCTGACAAGGGCCCCTCCAAAGTTCAGTTGCTAGTTGCAACAATTGTTCAGTTGCTAGTTGCAACAATTGTATGACCCTGCTCTGACCCTCACAGCAGGCTCATAGAATAGCTACAAGTAGGCCACAAAGGTCCTGGAAAAAAAAATTGCACTGCAACAGAAAGCAAATTACAGATAAGGATGCAGGTGCCAGACTGGAATTTTAAAACAGTGACACATTAATAAATCAACCCCAAATTAATTCATGTCAGTTGAAGCAGGCAGGTGTGCTTGCTTTTTCCCCCCATAATCTACAGTGATGATGAACCAGAGGGTGGCATAAGGCATTGATGTACCAGAGGGTGGCATGGGTAAAACAGAGGGTGGCAGGGGTGAAACAGAGGGTGCTGGGAACCTATGATGATGAACCAGACGTAGAAACAACATAATCGTGACCGTTGCGAGCCGACATGTAAGTTCGCGATTGCGAACTGTTACAAAACCCTCGCGAACTGTCAGAAATCCTTGCGAACTGGCAGAAATCCTTGCGAACACAAAAAAAAATTCGCCCATGCTTAGTTTTAAAGCTGGTTAAAGAAAACAAGCAGGAAACAAATGTATTGACCGCTCATATAAAAATACACCCGTATTTTTTATTTAGTCTGCAATAGCAGAATTAAAGGGAAATAACAAAGTTGCAAGGTTCTTTTTAAAAAATGTTTTTTTTTTCCTCCATGCCCAATCTAGGTTAGATGGAGAAAAGTTGGAGGAGGGCGGACCCATACCTTGAACCTCATCGAAAAGATGCGGAGGTCGACATTGATCAACACAACTTGAACACGATGATAGTACACCTTATATTCAAATAACTGAACTTTGGAGCCTTACATGTGCTCAGAATAAGATTTTTGTCTCAAGTGTATGCTTGAACACGACAACAGCAGCAGAGTCACACCTTATATGCAAATAACTGGACTGTTGGAGCCTCACCTGTGCTAAGAAGAAGACTCTTGACTCAAATATAACCTGTGGATCATATACATCTGTGCATTTGAAAGAATTTAGCTTGAGCCCTGAAGAACTCCTATATAAGGACGAAACGTGTTGGCCATCCTGTGAAGAATAAAGAATAAGAATAACGGAATATTTATAAAAAATCTTTCTTTGTAGCTGTTTGCTATTATACTGGTCCTATGTCTTTGACTGTAGAAGGTAGTGTGTGCCGATCAAACCTTTGTATATTGTTGATTTGATTTTTTTTCAAAGCTAAGAATCTATAAGGTCTTGTTTCTTTTGATCCTTGCACCACAAAATAATAATTTCCTGAGACATAAATAGGTGCGGTTGTATATCCAAGTCCTCCTCTGTAAATTGTGGTCAAGCTCGGTTAGACACTGACATGTGGTAAACAATTATGTAACTTATAAAAAGTAATACTAAAATCAAAAATGCTTTTTTCCATTTTCTTTTTATAAATATATGTATAATTTTTGATAAGTGAATATCTAGTAAGGAGGCCATTTCAGATGTTTACAAACTTCATCCATCGTGTCACATTTTTCAAAAATACCCCATTTTAGTGCCTTTAACTTTAAATATCTTACTTGATAGCAACCCAATTAGTACCAATTATAAGGATCAATTTTTAAGGAAAATTGTTTCTTCATAAATATCGGCATTCATCTATTTATCTGTATTTGCCACTCAGGCAACCATGTAGGTTCAATATTTAGGTCTATGGAAATTATCAAATATTTACTATTGCAGGGGCTGTACTTTAAATTAGATTTGCTTATAGTTTGAAACATTGATTGTTTTATATTCAGACATCAAGTACATGTACATGCATATTGTGGGTTAGATATGAATAGAAACAGCGTTTGCACAAACTTATAATCTTATATATTACAAAAAAAGTTTCAGGTTTGACTGTAGAATGGGAGCATGCATTTTTAAGGAAGGGCATATAATAGGGGTGTGAAATCACTTCATGTGATCTCTCTTCCAGTGATGTCATTTCATGTGACATTGTGAATTGTATATGCTAATACGTACTCACACTATTTTATAAGGGCTTGCCCCATGCTGAGTTTGATGTTTGCACCTTAAAATACCCTTATGTTTGCAGATTGTGACTTTGTCAAATTGCTGTTGTTTATGTCTCTTCAAAAAGCTAAGCAGCACTCTGGTATTCTGTAAGGTGCTTCAAAGCCTTGTTGTCTTATAAGATACATGTGTGATTAGTCTGCATTGACGCTGGCTGCACATCAAATGGTACACCTGCATCATTAATGAAACCTGTTGGCATCTAGGGTATGTTACAGCTTCCTAAAAAAAATGCTGCAAACTGCTGGGCTTTCCCAACAACCATTTGCAATGCAATTGGTCTCGCCTTTGGGACGTTATATGTATTTAGCTATGCAGCACTTTAATCTGGGTTAAAACATCTACTGTTCTTTAACATGGATGGAAAGTAAGCCTCAAAATGCAGAACACGCCAGGTATGGGAACACATGGAGAGAAATATTGCCAATCAGCAGGAAATTGTATAGTCCAAAACTCTGTTTTTAATATAAAATCGGGCCCTTCGGTGGTCATATCACTGAAAATACAAGACTTGAAAAAAAAATGATTGTCTACTGGTGCTCCTGGTAGACAAGTTTCTATGGCCTAGAATCTAGGGAATGCTAAAAGGATCTTGATATTTTACTGCCCTCTGCTGGTCGTTTTCTATCAAGAAAGCTAACTAGAGGCAGTGCCAGAAAAATTAAAAAAAGAAAGACCCTAAGGAGAAAGCAATTCTGGGATTTCACTGAGCACTATTGGTCATTTTCTATCAAGACAGTTAAATAAAGGGAATGGGCAGTTGAACTGAAAAAAAAATCCCTGAGCAAAAGCGGAAGCAGCAGGGGCGTATCTAGAGCTTGTGGCGCCCGGGGCTATCCCTCAGATTGCCGCCCATGGCATCAGCAGCCCTGTGATTGTCGGACTAGAATTTTTAATCTCACCTCACTGTCAAATTTCGAGCCCAAATATTTCTCACGTGTATCATTGGAATGCTAGTTTTTCATTGGTCTTTTAACTAGTGCAAGTAAGTGTTAACTATCTGAACTCGCAGTTGTAAAGGGCTGCGCACAGCACCCCGAGTATTTGCAATTTTCTGTTGAATGTTTCTTTTAATTTGATTATTCAGTTTTCCATCAATAAAAATACAGAGCACTAACATTGCAGCATAGTTACAGTTGACACAGACAGTTTCATTAAGGTATGTGTGGTGGGTGCAGAGTCTAGACCGGGGAGCCCAATGTGTACTCTCAACATCGTGAGGGCAAGAAGAAAGAACAAAAACCCTTCCTCTGTCGTACACGTTACTAATTCACAATGTGCATGAGTACAGCCAACGGGGGGAGGATATATATCAGTTCTATAAAATTAATGATAAGTTTTGCCAGCCATGATTGTTACGAGGACACCTTCCCAGGATTGGGTTGTTGGATCGTGAAAGACCACGCTTATCCATATTATCTGTATCTTGTGCCCTGATGAAGGAAGCTTGTACTGGCACTATTCCGAAACGCGCGTCGGCGCTTTTCTTGGATGTTTTTACTTGAATGTGATTGTGTGTATTGATATGGGTATGATTTTGGTCTGACTGGGAGAGTGAGTGATTTGTGTGCCAATCTTTTATTGTTCTTTTTGTCCTAAGGCTGTTGTTATAATATTGCTTGTATGTGTTTTTTATGATAACTTCAAACAAAATTATGATAAAGAAATGTATTGTACATTAATTTTCTAGAACTGATATATTTTTCTATGTTAATAAAAAGAAATATTTGATATTATTTAGCTGTTCTTTGGGCTTTCCTGTAGAGTTGGGATTAATTCCCTTTTACCATTGGGAACTCCCTTCCATGTTATTTTGAAATTTATCTTGCCCTGGTGGGTTGTTCCCCTCTTAGCGTGTTTAGTCTTCAGGGCCCCTCTTCTGTTTTTTGCATTGCTTTTACTTCGAACCAGAACTTGTAAACTTATTCGAGACTGTTCATCCATGGAAAATCCGGGCACCCAGAGCATTAGGGTTACACCTGGATAAACATGAGCCTTGCACATGAGAGATGTGAAATTCATAGATTGAAGCACTGGTGATCTGTCGGTAATGAGTGGGCTACCCCGTTTCATGGTTCTTTTGGCCATTATGTGACAAAGTGTCTTTTCAGGTACAACAAAGAAGCAGACCTTTTTTAGGATGTTTTTTCTTTTTTGCATGAGGTTAAGGACCACCTACCTTACCCCAGCTGTATTTGTTGTTCACTCCGCCTATTTTCAGTTTCAGAAGCTGGGGAAGTCTACACAGAGTGCAGTACACAATCTCATCTTTGAAAACGTCGTGCCCACTGGTCAGTGTCAATTTGTACAGTAAGGACAATCAGAGTTGTTACTGGCTTAGGACGATTTACGACCAATGCCAGGCATTGTTCGGTTTGTCATTCAGGCCTTGGAAAAAATGCTGCCACTGCAACCTAATCTGTCGTCCCAGTTCCAACCAATAGTGGTTGTGAATTACTAATACAGACATGGAGTTTGGTCTGCGCCGGTTTTAAAGGAGAGTAATCTAGAAGGAGCAGTTTCAGTATTTAGTCTCTTATAAAAAATGGTTTTGAACTTCATCATAAACTGTCATAGAAAAGACTAATTATTTATTTGTAGAGTCGCACAAATAAAAGTGCATTTCGTTAAATATGATAGCACAAAAGTAACACTGCCGTGGGTTTGGGCTAGTAAGTGGAGTTGTCACTGCAATAAATGTATGACATAGTAAAGGCTCTCCAGTATATTTGTATGGAGGTCAGATCTGTAGAGATTCAACTAGCGGGAAAGGGGCTCCCTCCAAATGGAATTGCCAGAAGGAACTTCAGTTGCAATGTGGAAATTACACCGGGGTGTGGGGATGCAGGGTTTAAAAAACGAATATAAGGCACACTTTCATAAATCAAAACAATGCAAGCCCCATCTTAAATCATATTACAGCAATTACTACCACATGTTCGGACAAAAAAATAGTGCAAAACCCTCAAAGAACATGAAACAATAATGAAACATGAATGAGTACATGTTGAAAGACAGCCCCATGAAGATTTCCTTTTATAAAATTATCCATGTGTCACTAATACGTGCTTAGAGATGACTCCTTATAAATATAAGACATTAGTCACCAGGACATGTTCAGAGAAAGCACCCATACAAAAGGACAGGACAGTGGTGTGCCTGAATGAAGACTTGTATATATAGTATCAGCATGCATCAGCTTAATCCTTGGGCTCCTTTAAAGAGGCGGCGCACAAATTAAGTACACTCACCATGTGAGACGCACTGCTTGTACAAGGAGTATCAGGGCTCATATCACAATGCAGCTAGGGCAGTCAAACCTGACAGCTCCAAAAAGACCAAAGGTAAGCTGCTTCGGTCTCTCTCTGTGCATTGAGAAATTACAACTTCCATTCATTCAAGCATGGTCAGCCATAACCTACAACATTACCCAAGGCGTCTGACCTTGCAGACTGAGGTAAAAATAACACATCTATCTCGCAACACAAAATTTGACTAATTCTTTCTAAAAAGTAGCTTTTTTGGCAATGACTGTCAAGCATGAATGAAAACTAAAATTGTAAGAAGGCGATTTCATTTGCATGAGACATTAATCATTAGGGCATGCTCACAGGCAGTTCTTCAAACTTTAATAACTGGAACACGAGCAGATAAAGTCCTTCTCATAATATGATGCCCTAATCCCTAAGCACGCTCAGACACAACACCTAGATATAGGTATCACTTTCTAAAATATTAAAGAGGGCACTCGCAAATTACCACTCACTCTATATGTGAAACTCCTTCTGCTCTTAAGATGATGCAGTGGTGCAGCTCATTCAGCAGAAACTGGCGGCTTCATGCAGAATGGCGGTGCTACACGGGCAGGTGCTGCCAAAGCATGCCAAAAACTCAAGCATTGCGGTCTTAGCAGGCACGGCTGGAACAGATAACAGAGGTGGGGTGGGGGTGTGAGTGGGGAAGGGGACAGACATAGTAAGATACAAAAAAAAAACACGTACCTTACTCTTGCTGCTTGCCGACTTGGCAATGCGGCAAGCGCAGGGCACGTGGTTTTATTTATTATTTTATTTAAATTTCCCTATTCTACGGTCTAGCCACTCCCCCACCACCCCACCCTACCGCTGTTACCTGTGCCGGCTGTGCCTGGGTCTAACTGTTTACTTGCTAAATGACAACGCAAGAGTTGTCTGAAGTATGGCGTGGTGCTGTCTTTAAGCTGCTAGTGATTAGTGGCTTGTGTCTTAGCTCTTGCTTAGTATTAAAAAGTAGAATTCTTGCACTTAAGAGGCTCTGAATGGAAATCAGAGGGAGACTGTGGCATGAAAGTCAAGGCTCACCTGATAACAACTTCTCTCCTCCAGCTGATGGACCCCACATGAACCTCCGTGAGCAGAAAATCACCCCACAGCAAAATTCTTGTACTGCCTGGGCCGGAAAAGAGGCGAGCGCTTGGTGCGTGATGCGTCACGGCCCCGCTACTTTTCAGTGCAAAGCAAGGGCTGACCAAACATTATGCCTAGGGCCGTCATTGGTAGTGCTTTTGCGCGCTACAAGATTGACGGCCCTGGGACGAGACCCATAAATAAACAGGATATGTTGTGCATGCATGAGTTACAATCAGGCGTGCTTGCTCCTTCACAGGGGGCCGTGCGCGGGCCCCAGTGGCGGCGGCCTTTATAATTTATTTGTGGACACGGACTCTGAGTTTCCCCAAATATATTATAAAGGCTGCCGACCCCAAAATCAAGCCTGGGGCGGACCGCCCCTCCCTAGCTACGCCACTGGGAAGCAGACAAGTCCTGGGGCTCATCTCCACAGCCCACAAAGTACATACAACAGATCTTCCAGACAGCACAAGCACTGCCTAGACTCGACCTAAAAAGTTTAGAAATGCACTCCAAATAAAGGAAATTTACAGAAATGTCTAACCTTTTGTTAACTGTGCTGACAGCGTCTAAAATTGATTCAATAATGTTGTTGTCTATATTGTCTTTTTCAACTATCAATGTCGAACATTTTTAAAATGAACATTAGCAAAATGATTCTGAAATATAACTATGCAGTAAGGTTCTGATTGCATTTGGGCAGGTCATCCTGCGTTGGGTGTTAACGACTGTAGAAGTAAGTTTGCAATTGTGCTTGAAATAGGAATTTGGATGTAGGATTCACAGCAGGATAAAAGCACCCCAAATAACAGATAATAGCTGCATCCAAGTGCACTCCCCGGAACTCGGAGAAGTGATACGCAAACTGCGGCAAATTGTCACAATTTCTCAATAAGGGATTGGACAGGGGGTGCAAATCGGAATTAGGCAATTACTGAGCACTCACAAATTACCAGAATCCAAGGTAAGGGAAATGAAGAAAAAGGCCACGTATGTTTTTCAGCTCGGTTGGGTTCTGTCAAAGAGAAAATAATCTCACAATGTGGATCGAAGACAAAGGTAAACTGCTAATCTATATAACTGGGCCAAAATCAGAAATGTTTCTACATTTTGCTTGCAAAAAAAAAAAAAAAAAAAAAAGACTTTACACGTCCCTACGCTCAACGAATAGATTTCCCCCATGAAGCTTTGCCTTAAAATTAAAAAAAGAAAAGAAGGTGGCCTACTCCTCGATTTACTCGCCACCTGCACTCAACCCAAAGACTTTTTAGCAGCTGAGTGAAGTCGTGGATAAACTGGCTGTGAAACCAGCAAGTTGCCGCCATCGGCATAACAAAAGTCCTTCTAAGAACGAATCCCCTGAAGCTGTTATCCGCTGCCTGTCACTCTCATTCCTGTCTGATAAATGCCGCTGCTGCCTCGGCAGTGTACAGCAGGGCACAGATAAGTTGCGGAGAAACACGTCTTATGTTATGAGGCTGCACCTGACAGGCCAGGGGTTTCTGAGAATGACAGGAAAAGGTCAGCCTTTGAAATGGAAACAAATAGGCAAAGGTATGTTTCACAAGTGCACCAGGAATTTGGTGGCATTTCCGGTTCACAAGCCACTGTCGTACAGCATAAACGAGCCGCCTTGTTTCCTGAAAGTGCTCATGCCCACAGCTTGTCACAGCCAATTAATGCCCAAAGAGGAAGAGGCTGGCCACGGGAAATGCATAAATAGAATAAGGATACAGTTCTCCTTGTGTGATAGATTGCATGGAGACAATAAAAACAAGAAGACAAATATGTCGAATTTATCATTTTATAAGGCATTCATGGAAATATTTCAACCTGATAAATTGATAAATTAATTTTACACATAAAAATATGCAAGATTATTTCGGACAGGCTGTGAATGCATGAAAACAGGTTTCATATTGTTCCTTTGTGTACCCTCGTAGTCGCCTCTTATTACCTGCCACGGCAGCAGCCCTAGATGCACATCACCCTTTTCAGAAAATATAGAAGGGCTGTAGCGGGCTTCAGGCGTTTTCCGGAAGGCTGGAAGGGTGAGGGACCGTTTTACAGCTGTGGGGCTGTTTTTTTAGGTCGAACCAGGGCAGAGCCTGCGCTGCTCCTCGAAGCATACTGTATTCAGTATATCGGCTATCGGGGACTTTAGATACAGCCACCGCTCCTGGATGGTTAGTTGAGATGCTTTTTAGAGTTCCTTTTCTCTGGTTGGGTAATATTGCGCATCTATCCCGCCTTTCAGTGCTTGGTTCTTTCCCAGCAGACATCACCAGTTGATGCTTTTGGTTAGCCAGCTCTGGCCATCTCTTGACTCCTCGTATGCACATCCCCCCTTCCATTACATGCAAATGCAGCGTCCATCCATGTTGTTATCTGGAGGGGGAACATTTAGGCCCTCTTCTACAGGCCACTGGACTGCTGATGAATATCATGGGATACGAAGGTCAGATCAAGATTAAACATGCACTTGCGATGCAATAGGTTTTGCAATACTGAAAGTTTGACCTATTGGCATAGCAAATATTAATGCAACGCCAAGAACTCAAACTTTCAGTAATGTGAGACCTATTGCATTGCAAATGCTTGTGCCGGTTTTTTAGCAGGGCTGCAATATCAGCCCCCAGTAAAAGAAAAAGCAGCAGAGCTTCACACTTGTACCCCCAGTCCCCCTCTCTGGGGGAAGGAAGGGGACCTGGTCCTACAAAATTGCTGGTGTCCCAGTTTGCCCTGAAAGAAACTAGGCCTTGCTTTAGGCATCTACAATCACCATTTTAGGATATCAGTTACAATTCTTCCTGCAAAACCTATGAATTTGAGGAAATCAGTGGTATCGTTGCTGATATCCTCAAGATTAGACTATTGCAATTCCTTATTTTACCAGTGCTCACAAGTGCAGCATTCAAAAGCTACAGACTTCCCAGAATGCAGCAGCAAGAGTACTCCTAGGTATCTCTAAATTCAACTCCGTCTCCTTAGCTTTACTAGATCTTCAGTGGTGGCCGGTAGCCAAGCGGATCCAGTTTAAATCACTCTGCATTGCCTTTAAATCACTTAACAACCTAGGGCCAATGCCACTGCGGAATTTATTTAAGCCATATATTATTGCAAGACCCCTCGGATCTGCCAAAGTGGAAGCCTAATTGTTCCTAGAGTTAGCAGTGCCAGGTGGGGTGGCAAGAGTTTCACTGCTACAACAACCAAACTGTGGAACTCTTTGGCAACCTCGTTTAAAAAAGAGACTAGCCTGTTAAAATTTAGAAAGGGCTTGAAAACTAGGATGTTTAAGGCATAATTTTCATGCTTGGTCTGTCCTGATCTGTATGTGTTAAGGGCATTGTCTAGACACCCCAGGGTATTTGTCGTGCTTTATAAATTCCTCATCATCATCATCATCAGAATACTGATTCTGCAAAGAGGTTCATCGTTATGCCTTGAAAATAGAATAATGTAAGGTTGGGCGAGGCAGAAGTAGGAAGGGGTTAAATACTCTACTCCTTAGCATGGAAGACATCGTTCTATGTTTACCAAATCAAGATAAAAAACTCAAAATCGTTTAGGAGTGAGAACTTTTTTTTTCACTGCACTTATTTCGTTACAGATGCTGTGGGTCTCGCCTTCAAAGGCTTCTGAACGTTATCATCAGTTTCATTTGTATTTGATAATTGTTTTCCATTTTCCCTCATAATGGAATATACAGAAAATAGACTGCAGTGGTCGTTTCATTTTCATGAATAAGCAGAACTTTCTTTCAATATTATATTTTATAACACATAAAAAGTTCATAAAACATGCTCCAGGGCATTAACATTTCAGACACAGTTATCACAAGTTTCATTTAATGAATAGTTGGAGCTGGTGTCAGGCTATAAACTTCGATAATTATGTTCTTGCAATATCTAATATACTTTTCAGATTACATTTTGAAGAACCTCTTAATTCAGTGGTGCGCAGACTTTGAACTGAGATTAAATTAACAACAAAAAAATCAAGTGTGTGATAAATGCTGTGAGACTAGATGGTCCAAAGGTCTATTCATGGTCAAATAGCCTTTCATCGATGGGGCTCTCACTAACGTTTGCCCCACTTTGATGAACCTCATCTATTTGATATGATCTTCCAAAAAACACTATCTAGATGCTGAAAAACGTTTCAATGCCTCGCTAGGGTTTGTAAGCACTATATAAATACAACTAGCAGCCCGTCCCGACCTTGTCTGGGAGCAATTAGGCTTCAGGGCCCCCGCCCGCCCCGACGTTGTCCGTGGGTCCCCCGGAGCCTTCCTCCATATATTGCAGTATTATACCTCTATGTTTACTTTGCACGCTTTTGTAACCTGCACACGTAACTTTTTCCTCCTGTAATGCACCGTTTGGCTCACTTTTTTAATGCTCCGTTTGTTTCCTCTTGCTACCTGCACACGTCATTTTTTCCTCCTATACCTCTATGTTTACTTTCTAGGCTTTTGTAACCTGCACACGTAACTTTTTCCTCCTGTAATGCACCGTTTGGCTGACTTTTGTAATGCTCCGTTTGCTTCCTCTTGCTCACGATGTACGCTTTTGTAACCTGCACACATAACTTTTTCCTCCTGTAATGCACCGTTTGGCTCACTTTTGTAATTCTCCGTTTGCTTCCTCTTGCTCATGATTTTCATTTTTGCTTCATTTTTCTGCCGCTCACCGCTCCTAAATAAATAAATAAATAACCTACCTCATCCGCCGCTCACCGCTCCTCCCCGCCTGTCCGCCGCTCCTCTCCGCCTGTCCGCCGCTCCTCACCACCTGTCTGCCGCTCCTCACCGCTCCTCCCCACGCCATGTCCGCTGGTCCTCCTCGTGCTCCTGGACGCCGCTCCTCCCCGCGCTCCTCACGTCGGGCACGCATGTCGCGGCCGGCACTTCTTCCAAGGGACTACTTTTTTTTCGGTACATTTTTTAAATAACGTATATTTATTAAGTTTATATAGCCCATGTCCATCTGCACACCCTGACGAAACATCTTGGGACCTGGCACTTATTTTCTTACAAGTTAAGCATTAGGGCCCTTATTATGAGAGACCCATAATCCCTGATGGGAGCAGTAACCCTATGTCAGCGCCTGAAATCTCTGTGTGAAACACCACCAGGTATAATCTCAGTGCGGCGGTAACTCCTATTACCAACCCCACCGATTTAAAAGGAGAATTTGTCACAAGGTCCTCTGTCCTTTTCACAAGTACACAGTATATACAAGATTATAAATCTGCAGACTTTTTCAGATTGAGCTGGCCAGTAGACTCATGGTGCGTGGTGTGTTGTATGAGGAGATAAATGCATTTATCATTACAATTTATGAATTTAGCTATGGTTTCTGGACACTAATTCCTAGAAGACTAAAGCCCTAAGAACTTATGGCCAGGATCTCCATTATAATTGCACTGATCCTGCATCAGGCATCAAATTCAGAACAATCACCTTCTCAACTTCCCCTAGGGACATTCCAGATATTTTTACCGTCTGGCTGATAGATGCATTAGCCACTCCGACAAAATTCCATTATTGTTCCTTTTATGCCCCTGTCAGTTGCGTTCTTTTGTGCAGAACAGCAATGATTGAAAGGAAAATGTGCAAGCTGTCTTCCAAAAGTTCTCTCATTTGCTTTCCACCAAATCGATGTACAACTGAAATTCTGTTTTTAAAGACGTGGAAAAAAAGACCTACTCAACCAATCCTGCAGTTAAGCAAGTAAATTCAAAGGGTGAGTGAATCCTTTGTATTATCTGAGGTGGTGAGAAATAGCACACTCACTATTTAAAACCCCAAACTTAAACTCGATATGTTTTGATAGAAAAGTAATCAGTAACAAATACTTTTTAAGAGGTGTTGAGGGGCACAGCTGGGTGAATGTGAAGTGCCCAGCACGAGCGTTTGTAAAGTGGAAACTTTGTGAATATCTATGAAACTTTTACAGCTTCGTGAAGATTTCAAATGTGTGTAGCTTTGCCACTTTTCCATCAAGAAAGTGATTTTGTGAAAATGTATGCTGCAAAATGTTTACTTAATCATAAAACTATGCAAACGGTATATTGGTTTTGTTTTGAGTGAATGTTCTTTCACTATACCGTGAACCTTATCTTATGATTTACAGAAAAAAAAACTTTGTATGTGTGAAGAGGAAGGATAGTTCACAAGTGACGAAAATCGTGAATTTTTCACAACCCTAGAGATTCTAATCTGCCCATAGAAGGGAAGCCTTGTGTGGCTGTGCACCCCCCTCCCCTCCCCCTCCTAGGCTTTGTACGGATAGGGCACAGGCCATTTGGGCAACTCCACTGGCTATTCAGGTTGCAGGAAATGTGAAATGATTGAAAGAGACAAATACAATGTTTCGGCAGTGCCTGTTTACGGGTGGTTTGCCGGTTTTCCTTCCGTATCTGGTCACTGTGACTAATGAAGGTGGTGTTCCACCCAAGGGACAGACTGCATAACGTCTCTCTTTCCCCTACCGGTGAATCAGCTCAAGGTAGTTGGGTCGAACCTAAACGTGAAATAAACGTTTTTCTAGAACTCATTGTTACAGCACCATACTATTTACAGAGTACTTTGGAAGAAATATTACTTTGATATCAAAATAAAATGGATTTGAGCTGCCAAGCATATACTTTGCGCGCCCTTATTACATCGGCAAAACAAGTGCAAGTGACTCCATACTAGAATGACGAGATGAATGGTGCCTACCAAGATAAGCCATATGCATCTTTTGCAATTCCAGGTATAAGTGTTGCACTACATCTTCAGCCATAGCATATGCAGAGGACGAAATGCTCTGAATGGCAGAGCGGGAGGATTCGAAAGCAAGAATCCTAGAGGTTTATTATACATTTGTAAAATATTCTGGATATGTTATAAACTGGTCCAAATCAACACTGTAGCCACTTAAAACATGGCATACCAGCCAAAAGCAACTTAATAATGCTTCACACGAATTATACGAGAAGGGTTTAAGTACCAAGGCATTTACAACATTTGAACAATTCGTGATTTCAAAAAAAAAACTAGCCGGGAATGATAGAACAGTTTAAAGTCAATGTTACACTCGGGAGAAGTCTCTCACTGAAACTGTCAGTGTTAGTAAAGGCAGGTATGTACAAGATTATTGCCCTATTGAGTTTTTTGTATATACTGCACAATATTCCATCCTTGGTATCACAAAGATTCTTCCAACAGGTAGAAGAGCTGTTAAGAACACGATTATGGGGGGGTAAAAACACTAGCTTAATACTCTTGAAACGGTATAAAGGTGGATACAATTTATTTATTTATTTATTTATTTATTTTTAACATTTCTTAAGCGCGAACAATTGCCCGCAGGCGTCTCGGCACAATGGAGTGGTGGAACTCCCAGACATCTGGAAATATTACTGGGTGGCACAAATGGTGGCTCTAAATCACTGGATACTTACACCTTCTGAAGTATCGGCCTGTCATCATTTTAGACCTGAAAACTATGCGAAATGAGGGCACATTCCATTAATGTATGGAGGCAGCCTCTGTCCCACACCCCTGTCTGCACGGGGGAAAACAATTCACAAGGTTAGACTAGCTTGGAATGCAGCAAAACAGATGATAGAATGGAAATAGGATAATCACTGAGGAAATTCTGCGGCAGGGCAGTCATGATTTAAAAGATCTAGGGGCACTCATGAGTTTTCAAAAATGGAGTTTAATTAAGATCAGCTCCTTCAAATAACTAAAAATGGAATTCACTCAAAACGATTCATGGCGCTTTAAATACATCCAACTTAGATACACATTGGGGAAGTAGAGAGGACCGCTTAGAGAAGTACAAGAAATGTCTCCATTAGAAAGGAATGTCATGACTGAACCCTTAGGGAGAAACACCTGAATTGCAATGCTAAAAGATGTCGACAAGGTGGACTAACCTGAGTAAAAGAGGAAAGAGATGTCGGCCTATTGAAAGACGATGGATGTGAAAACCCCACTGGGAAGCTTGTGAGGTGGCAATTAAGGCAGCATTCAGGCTAATCCAAACCAAACTATCACATCACATAAAAGAGTATGTCTAAAACACATGGGCTCGAATCCCACACACCTGGGTTTAAGAGGCTGCAGAAAAAATGAACTTGTATTCACACATGTTGGGAATGCCTGCATGCTGCAAAATAGTGTTAAAGAATTGATAGACAACTAAATGATGTATCTTAAACCCACATTGAATGGAATGTCAGGATCATGCAACTGAAATATGGGGAATAGCCCACCACAAAATAGAAAGAAATTGTTATGCAATGCCAGATTCGCTGTGGCCATATAGAATATAGAAGAAAGAAGGACATACTTTATTGTTGATTAATAAAAAGCATTACAAACAAGAAGTATATATACAAAAACATTAAATTGTGCATGGTCACAGCAAAACATTGTAAGATGTAAAATAATGTTGAAGATACATCATATTTCAATTCAGTGATCACACCATATTTAAGCAGCGTTTTAGGGATTATTTTCTCCAGATCTTAATCTAAAGTGCCATTGGTGAAGTGCCTTTATATGTAAACATTGCAAAAATATAATATTAGAAGTCCTATGTTTCACACGGTATGTAACTGTTACCACGGATTTTTTAGCACGCATACCGTTACCACGCATACATTTACAACGCTGGTCATTTTACAACGCATACCTTTACATCACAATACACTACAACGCACATACTATTACAACGCATACCATTACATCGTAAGTATTATTATAGGTAAGTTTAACATTTTTTAGTGGTATTTGGTTATGGGGTACAGGGGATTTTTAGGTTTTAGGGCTGGGTTTGGGTTATGGGGTACAGGGGTATTTTTAGGTTTTAGGGCTGGGTTTGGGTTTTGGGGTACAGGGGTATTTTTAGGTTTTAGGGCCTGGTTTGGGTTATGGGGTACAGGGGTATTTTTAGGTTTTAGGGCTGGGTTTGGGTTTTGGGGTACAGGGGTATTTTTAGGTTTTAGGGCTGGGTTTGGGTTTTGGGGTACAGGGGTATTTTTAGGTTTTGGGGTTGGGTTTGAGTTTTGGGGTACAGGGGTATTTTTAGATTTTAGGGCTGGGTTTGGGTTTTGGGGTACAGGGGTATTTTTAGGTTTTAGGGCTGGGTTTGGGTTTTGGGGTACAGGGGTATTTTTAGGTTTTAGGGCTGGGTTTGGGTTTTGGGGTACAGGGGTATTTTTAGGTTTTAGGGCTGGGTTTGGGTTTTGGGGTACAGGGGTATTTTTTAGGTTTTAGGGTTGGGTTTGGGTTTTGGGGTACAGGGGTATTTTTAGGTTTTAGGGCTGGGTTTGGGTTTTGGGGTACAGGGGTATTTTTAGGTTTTAGGGCTGGGTTTGGGTTTTGGGGTACAGGGGTATTTTTAGGTTTTAGGGCTGGGTTTGGGTTTTGGGGTACAGGGGTATTTTTAGGTTTTAGGGCTGGGTTTGGGTTTTGGGGTATAGGGGTATTTTTAGGTTTTAGGGCTGGGTTTGGGTTTTGGGGTACAGGGGTATTTTTAATATATATTTACAAATAATAAAATTAAAATGAATTTAATTTCATTAATATAATTATTTAATATTTTATTAATTAATAATTAAATTAAATATTACAAAAATAATTTTTTACAATATATATTAATATTATATACTTACCTATACTTACGTTGTAATGGTATGCGTTGTAATAGTATCTGCGTTGTAGTGTATTGCGTTGTAAAGGTATCCGTTGTAACATGACCTGCGTTGTAAAAAATCCGTGGTAATGGTATGCGTGCTAAAAGTACGCGTTGTAACATCATATATCCGTTTCACACCAGTTACAAGAGACGATGCTGCATTATTTATACAACATAGGGGCCAATTCTGAAGTCGTACGGACCTGAGTCTGTCCGACATAGGTCAGGAACCGTGACCAACTGACCTACTGTCGTAGGTTACAGCCCTGCAAGTACTCAGTCGCAATCGTTTGTCACACAATTGGAGCATGCATTCCAGGCGGAATACATGCCCGCATTGTGAAATGGATGGGTGCAGTTCATCCCTGCACCCTGTGGCCTGCACCCCAAGGTGCCTGCCACCGGGTGCAGGGATCAACACAGGGGCACTATAGGAGCCCCCAGGCTGTCATTCAGTGGCCTTGCACCCATGGGCGCCCTACTGGGGTCCCCTAAAGACAGTTTCCGACTGCCTTTTTGTGCCGGAAACACCGGCACAAAAAGGCAGTGAAAAACTGCCACCGTACTACCTTGGTTGTAAAGAGGCGGCCTGGGGAGTACTGAAGGATTTCTGGATGGCGGTTCGGCTCTCCGAACCTGTCGTCAGCCATCCGCAAATCCGAGTCGGATTCGTTTCGGACCGAGCCCATCGGAATGGCTCGGTCAGAAAGGAATCGGAAGGCACATTCTGATGCGGGTGCGGAGACCTTCTGTCCGAAATCGGCCATAGATACGTGTACTGTGCAGTTCCTTTTTAAATGGAACCTTTCTCAAAGTCTTCTAAGAATTGCTTAAACTACCCCTTTTTATTAAGTGCAATAAATAAATAAATACATAAAATGCCATAATTAAAATGCTGTAGATACAGTGCCATTGTACAAACCCTTTCAAAGAAGACTTTCTACCATCAATCAACATTCTATATTGTTGCCAGATTATGGGGGGATAGTTGACAGTAACATCATCATTGAACAGGTCAAATATTGGTTAACACAGGCCTCTGAAATCAGGTGGCACAGTCTAGAGTTAACTTTTTTTCTGCAATAAGAATAAACTTTAGAAACTATGTGGTCAAATGAGCCGATTTACTGGAGAGACAAGTAGTAATTGCCTGGCTTTTAATAGGGATTTCCTCTCTTCTAGCAGTTGAGGACAAATGGATAAGATATGCAATAGTGATTCATTATGAAAATCCCATAACCTACAACTGTTTGAGGGCCAAGTTTGTACTCATGGGCAGGTTCCATCCTTTGTGGGATATCTCCAAAATTGTAGCAGCAAAAATGTGTCTCTTATAGATGGTTTTAAATGGGAAATAAGATAAAATTGTTTCTCCAATTTGGTGAATGAAATAATAACCGACCATGCATGGCTTTTTTTTTAGTAAGCTCAACCTTATCCAGTAGAGTCGTTAGGATATCAGCCGATTGGTTTAGTGGCTGTCGGAACACAACTTTATTTCTAGCTACAGATTCAAAAGGCTGAGACTTAAAATTATTTAGGCTCTCCATTAGATAAGATCTCCAACACTCAGAGTGCTCATATCCCATTATTTCCTGCCAGCAGAACTTTGCACGTGTGCCTGGGTATGAACAAAAAAAGGAGTATAAAGATTTTTAAAAAGCAGATTGTCTTATTAAAGTTTGTCTTTTCAGACTAAATTCCAATCTTACATTGGCATGCCCGATGTTCTTTGGAACCCTGAAGACCAATTTAAAAACTTTTATCTGTAAATTGTCAATCTTTTTTAATGTTTTCCTGATCCATAAGCCAGGGAAGGAATCATCTTCACTTTCATTACCTTAAGTAAGTGTTCATGGTTTGGACATGCCATCTTGTCTCTCAGCTTTCTGAAAGCAAAAAACAGTGCTGTAGCTTTCGTTTTTAAGTTAAGAAAATGCTGTTTAAAAGACAATCTGTCATCAAATGTAAATCCTAAATATTGATAAAATGTTACAGTTTTAAACTTTAAACCATTAATATAGAATATAGAAAGACTATGGGGATGGACTGTGGTAGAAGACATATGCAAAACAATGGGCTCACCCCCACAAAAATGACAAGAAAATGATGGAAGTAGAGTGAGCTATTTAACCTGGGATGAACCACCCACAACCTAGACTCTGAGAATGCTCAAAAGACCCAAGGACCGAATATAAGGCACACAACTGGTTGATAAGACCTAGGGTGTAGGGGTGAGGCCATCAAAGCTACATTCAAGCACTAGCAGTATAAAGAGAACTTATGAAGGGAATAGTCATGTTGCTGATTGTCATTGTTTTGATGAAAACTGTATGCAGTGTTCCACACCAGTGGTGAAGTCGATTATACTTAAAAACTGCTTGTTAAGCTTTAATATTGAAAATAATAAAACTGTTTTTTAAAACGAAAATCTTCAGCCGGTGTCTGATTTAGACAAACAATGGCAGAATGCTTTGGCAGGAATATGCATGTGTGCAGCACAAATGACTTTTTTCCTTGACACAATGTTAGATAACATCCATTAGGCACTCCATTAAAGACGCTGGGAAAGCTGCCCGTGCACAATCTTTGAAAGATTTGACTGCTATTGAAAGCTGTGCCAAAGTCTTCAAGTGGTTGCTAATGGACCACCAGAAAGGTGCTATCTGTTCAGGGCACCACGTTAGCACTCAAGAGATCATTAGAACAGTGCCAATGGCTTAGGGCCGGGATAAGAAATGTGGCCTCTGTAGGCGGCACAACTCTGCTGATTGCAAGGGTACTCCATGGTTCCCAGCTGGTGGCCCACCACGCTAGAGTCCAACACTAGGACGGAGATTTGTAAAAAAAAAATAATATGAATTAGCATATTTTTGTAAAAATATATTTTTTTCAAAGAAATCACATTAAAGCTTCCAACTTATATTTGAGGCGCTAACCAGGATAGTAATGTCTCATTCTTATGCTGCCAATAGGTCAAACTATTCCAAGTAGCAGCGCTGTTGCTGCGATTTTTAAGCTGCCAGCTTTGCTCCTTGGAAAACCAGTGATATTTTACTGACTAAGCACCCACAACCCTTCTTACAACTGAAATATGGTTCTAAAATTTCGAAGCAAAGCACTAATCGATGAATTTTAGACAAGAGAAGCCTTTTCATATCATGAACAAAAAAATGTACCTCTATTCTGACTAAATAACATCCTTGTCTGATCTTCCTAAAGACTCCTGATTGGCTAAAGAAACAACAAATCCGACGCTCGCTTTGAAAATGTCGACTTAGTAGTGCCCTTTCCTACATGCTTCTACCTGGCTAAAAAAGTACACTCTTATATACAACAATTGTTGTACATTCAAAATCTATTTTTCACAGCACTTATGCCACAACGTCATTATTTTTCTTCTATCATGTCAATCAAGGGAAATTCCTAATACCAAGCTTTACCGTAAACATGTGCATAATCGGAGTCACAGCACATTTCATCCATAACAAAAATACAACTTGAACTACTGCTTCATCACTGCCCAGTGTTAGCAATCAGAACAAGGCCAAACAGTCATACTCCAGTGGTCCTACTACCCAGCTGAGAGAGGTAATTACAGCTAACAATTAGTATGCAATTTAATTTAAATAAATCTGCAATAACAATAGTTTTGTCCACAACAAAATAAAACCAAAAAACGAGCAAAGCATGTAGTCAGAACTACCCTCAGTTGTTCATCCTTGTTTGACCCCTTTGAATTCTTTACCTGCCACATTCGTCTATCAGACACACAAATTACCTCAGTGCATCCCATCTATCAATCTTCAGCTACCAACACAGCCTTTATGGAGAAGATATCTGACCTTATTATATTAGGTTCCAACTGTGCACCAACAACATAATCGGCAGCGACTTCAGTCATCCAGAAGATGCTCAAGGAAGACGATGAAAAGGCCATCCATGATCATCTGAGAATGCAGCTGGCACTCATGCACAATCATCCACAAGCCTTCCCTATTAGCCAGAAGACTCAGCAGAATGTATGTTTGTGGGCATTCAAAATCCTCTCTCCAGCCCTCTTCTATCCTCAAATTGGTTAGAATAACTCCCTTCCCAGGATGGAAAGAGGAACAAATGAATCCCAAATTTGTTTGGAGCGGAGAGAGGACTTATTCCACGAGGAAAAATGTTTTACGTGTAGAGAAAAACAAATGAAAACACGAGGCCCAATTCTCCATGGATGGATTTCTACACTATGCAGAATTGTCAACGACATGAATATGTGTCCATGGGAAAAGTCACATGACCTTCCCAGTACTTTAAATTTGGCAGCAAACACTGCTACATTTCCAGTCAAATGTAGCACATGCCTTTAAAGTTCATGGGACAAGCCATCCACATACCACTTTCTAATGTTTTGAACATAGCACAGCTCGCACTCCTCAACTGCTACACCTAACATGCCTTGTGTGGTCTTTCCTCAAGCTTTTTGCCTTCTCCCCTGCTGTTTTCTGAGTTTTATTGGCACTAGGACTCCATGCACTTTAGCACTGCTAAACAGTCCTAAACTGCTTGTGCCCTTTCCCTTAAACATGGTCTACGCATAATTAGCACATTCCATTTGATTGCAAGTCCGTGGTAAAATGGTACTATATGGACACAGGGCCTGTAAATGCTTCTAGTGGGCCAGCTGCAATCGTTGTCTCAACCTCTAAAATAAAATATTAAAGCATGTCTCAGGCCTGCCATTGCAGCCTGTGTACAGTTTTAAACTGCCAATTCGACCAAAAAAAATAACCCTTTTGCCAGGCCTAAACCTTCCTTTTTAAATACATATAAGCCACTCTTAAGGTAGGCCCTAAATACCCTACAAGACACGGTGCATTGTATTTAAAAAGTAGGACACGTGTTTTTAAGTTTCACATGCCTTTAGTGAAAAACTCTTAAATTGCTTTTTCACTACTGTAGGGCCTACCTCTCACATAGAAGGTCCTTATTACATTTAATAAGTGCTAACTTTTGATTGAGAACAGGTATTGATGTCATGTTTGGTATCAAAGGAGTTGTAATTTCTTATCCTCTTTAATGGTAAAGTCAGATGTTAAGTCAGAGCTATGAAAATGCCTGTTTTAGAAAGTTGGCATTTTCTTAACTTAACTATTTGGCACTTGCAGCCTGTGTCCTGTGTCACATAACTGTGAATAGCTTGGCTGGGGCGGACTAGATGATGGCAGGATGGGCCATCCTTCCAGCATGGGTAAGCTAGAGCTGTTCACTGCCCCACTTACATTTCAAATGGCTGTCTCCAGCACACTCACAAAGGCACTTTGCACCAGTCTTTTGTCATCCTAGATTACTTGAAGCCTGGTCAGGGGATGGGAAAAACTTTCCATAATCAAATGTTGAATAGCATAGAAGAGTCGCCCATTTCAAAGTCTGTCACCAGTTCGAAATATTGGGGCCAACTTGTCAGCATACTCCTTGACCTGTGGAAGACATTAGAAAGACTACCTTGTACCACCAGAGGACTATCCTTCTGCTTGAGGCTTGCCATGTACCCTCAGAGGACGGCCCTGCTGCTTGAAACCTGGATCGGTGCTTGAACCAAGAACTACCAGAGTGATGCCAAGGGCTAGTTGGCTGGCCTCCTATGTGAGCTCCATAGACATAACAAGCTCCAGTGACCTCAAACCCTGCACCTGGTCTCTGCTAAAGTGATTACTGACCCCCAAATTGTGCCCATCCAGTCCTGGACCCTTAGTGGTGGTGCTGCTCCTGACTAACCCTGAAAGTTGGGACTTGGAAACTACTTCACCAAAAAGTGGCTGAGAATTGAAGAATGGGACCTACCTGCTCCCCGATCCAGTGAAGGTGCATAGCTAGTCAGCCTGACCTTGTGGTAGTTCCAGCTACGTTCTTCTCCACAGCAGAAATCCTGTTCAACAGGACCTCTCATGGAAGATATCTGGCCACGTGCAACCATCGTTGGCTAGAGCCTGCCGCTTCGTCCCACAGAAGATTTCCAACTTCCAAAGAAGTGAAAAAATCCAGACCAAGAAATCTTCACCATGACTCCGTCCAGCAGCTCCACGATGACAACGCCTCCTCCTTGAAGCTGCCTTTCCCAACAGAACTTTACCTACTCAGGAACCAGTCAGGAACTTCTCTTTGACATTTCTTATAAATCCGAAGGTAAGCAGAGACAGGTCCCAATCCACCATTGTGTAGCTGAACTGCAGTCAATCGCGGTCAGCCTTAAGTTTTGACTTTGCCCTTGTCATGCACAGGTTGATGTTTTAGCTCTACTTTTCACTTAAAACTTTAAAAATTAATAACTCCAGTTTCACTGATTGGATTGAATTCATTTTGTTGTCATTTTAATTAAATGTTACTCTAGTTTTCTAACTTGGTATGGGATCTTTCTAGTGTTGTGTTTTTACTTTATTGCTGTTTGTGCTCTGCATAAATACCTAATAAGGTCACTCAAAGCTAAGCCTGACTGCTTTTGTGCTAAGCTACCAAACAATTAAGCACAGGTACCTTTAGTGAATTTTGGGGGTTACACTGACAAGTATTGTGGTTTTTACTTGAGAAGGTTTTACACCCCATCCATCAATAACCCAATTTCTTACATTAACCATTTAAAACACCAGTGAGAGCAAATCTGTGGCAGAATCTGTGTTTAAATTAGCACTTGCAGTACTCTCTTTGTTCCTCATGTAATATTATTCGATTTGCAAGAAGTGGTTACAGTATTTGCAAACCAATCTATGTAATCCTCTTATTTCTGCTACGGAAGTGTCACAAAAGCCCTTTTACGAGTCGTAATTTCCCACTTGTAAAAGTGCTTCTGCGTATAAAGAAAATTCTTTTTTGCTGTTCCAAACCCTATGATGTTATGAATCACAGGGTTTGTGATGGCAAATGGGCTGTGTACAAAAGGCCCTTTATGAGGTACGGTTCCTGAAAATGAGGATGGGCAGTATTTAGATTGATCAACACTAGACAAGTGACTGAGTTTAAAATAGTCCCATTTCCTCGTAAATAAATTGGCAAAGGCAGGAGTTAACAAAAAATATTTTTAAAAACATGCATGGCCTGTTTGTTATAGATGCATGCTAACTGATTTCCAAATTACATGGGATGAGGGAAGTGTGAATAAGATACAACAGTCTATCGCCTACCCTGGGTGAGAGAATGTCTGATGATGCTAACACTGTTTAATGAGTACGAATCGCAAATGCACTTCTTTCAACAAGCTTTTTAAAATATATATATATATATATATATATATCTTTCCACCCGAAGGGTTTCTTCGCACAGAATGCAACCCTGGTTGCAATAAAACAGAAGAATCTCCTAAGATTGTAATCCGTTACTGAAAATGCAATACTTTATTTATTTTTCACATATTATTCTACATTGTGTGTCATGATTTCTGACATAATGGCAGCCTAGACAAGGCGCTGTGTAGCAACACAGCTGTTTGGGAGTGGAGTGGGCTAATTGATTGAAAGAATAGATTATTTATCAGCCATCTTTTCACCCAAATCATAAAGCATTGGGAGTTGACCCAACTGTGAGAAACTCATTAAAAGAACCATCTTTATATTCGAATGACATGTAAATTGCAAAAGCCAAAACATGGCAGGTTTGAAAGTACATTGGATTATAAAGTAGTCGTTCTGCAACAATTACCGCAACTTAAAGGGGACTCTTGCTGTCAGACACTGGGCATAAGACATCTGGCCTCTATTCCCTGCCGTTGGAAGGTTGTGGATCTCCAGGATATATTCCAAGGGATGGGACTTGGATCTTGAGATAGGGAGAATTTCACTCGCGGCCATACACTGACCTTTGTTGAGGAGGGAATGTTTTTCTGCTGCAGTGAAGGTCCACTCCTTTATATGTTTGCAAGCTTTTAACCATGTGAGGCTTCCAAATTTGAAAAAAAAGCATAAATTAAGAAATTGCAAGGCACCCAACTTGGCATACGTCTAGTAACTGCGATTGCTTGGTGTTGTCGGTTTCTGGATGAACTTCGGATATTTTCCAGGCCCTGGGCCTAAAAAAAGAGTTTTGTTCCTACATTAAATGGCCTTGTTGCCAAACATTAAGCATGAAAGGGTCAGTATTGTAAACTAGTTTAAGAAAATGCAATGGCTATAAATGCCAATATAAGGTTATGTGTGTTTCAGCTGAGGCTCTAGTTGACGTCTTTGTGTCTCAATATACACTTAGGTAGGTATGCATATTATAAAGAGAGTTACACGGTCTGAGTGGAGACTGATGAATTTAGTTTACTCCTTTTGAAAAAACAAACCAGCAAACGTATAATCTGGTATTAGGACCGGATGGCCGTTTATTTCACCGGGCATTCCCCGGTGGACTGGAACCATCAAAGGCAGATGTGAAAGTCCAGGTTCTCTGCTGGCAGCCCGTTACTTTCACCAGGTCCCCAAAGTTAACTGCAGCAGACACCAGGGAGGCTTCAGGAAAGAGAGAAGGAAAGCAAGAGGGAGAGAGCGAGATAGAAAAAGAAAGAACAGGAAAGAATGAAAGAGAACATAAGAGGCAGAATGCATGGATCGATGGAAAGGTTTGTGGAGGTGGGCTCGTTCGAACATTTTTGCGAGTGCTGCTTTTGGATCCCAACCCAGCACTGCCTGCTATTATCTACCTCCTGCAAAACTTTACTTTTTAGCAGCCCCTGCACAGACGGGTCTTCGCTTGCTGCGCTGCCCGATGGGAGATGCACTCATTTGCAGAATTTCCACCAGCTGTCGAGTTGGGAAGGCATGTGGCAGCGACTGGAGAATGTCAGCCAGGGATGACGAGATTGGCACAAGCTGATTTCCATGTGCCTGGGGACCGCCTCCCACTAAACAGCATGCACAGAAGAACCACTTAATGACACCACCTTTTTGATCCATCAAGCGAGCGCGAACTAGCATCCTTCCGAAAAAAGATAATAACGTGGCCCATGATGCAATCTTGCATGCCATGTTGGGGATGAAACACAGATATGCTAATCTGACATCTGCCAGCAACATCCCTAAAATAAGGTACTTCACGAAGTTGCACTGCATAAGTGCTCTTAGAAAACAGCTTAGTTATATTGTAAAGGTAAATAACTGAAAGATGTTTGAGCGAGCAGTGGTCTTCCTAAGTGTGCCGTCAGAACCAGAGGCTCATGGGATTGCTTTTCAAATTATCACAACGAGTCATTTTGTTATCTAACAATGGATTGCTTTCTATTACCGGTCCTGCTAAACTGATTAATAGCACCCTGTCAGGCAAGCGTGGCTGCCAAGCTTTTGAGAGAATAAGATGGGCTGTATATTTACACCCCCCCCGCCCCCACACACACACACACACATATATATATGTTCAATAAATAAAAAAAGGTTACAGGGACTTTATAGTTAGCAAATAGAATTTTAAAAACCGTAGAAATTCACAAAAAAAAGTTACAGGGACGTTACAGTTAGGCTGACATTTCACCCATACAAAATCAGAGAAATTCAGACGTTATAGTTACCTGAGTTAACTATAACTTGCCCCCCCGCAATGCATTGCTTATGACCTCACATATTTCATTACTCATGGTGGCATGGTCAGTGAAACCACTGAAGACATCCCAAATGACATCACTGATGACATCATCCTGTGAGTGTGAGTGTTCTTAAAAAGTTTATGAGTGTTAAATATTTGTACCTAGGTGTATTGGTTACTCAGTGGATGTATGAGTGTCTGTATGGATGACTTGGTGAGTGCGTGACTGACTGTATAAGTGGGTGATTAGGTGTCTCAGTGAATGTATGGATTCACTGGTTTGACTGGTTGTGTGAATGTATCTGTCTGTCAGTTGAGGGCTAAGTGGGTTTATGAGAGTGTTAGTGGGTATGTGATTGCCTATATGGGTTATTGATTGGTTAACTATCTCTATGGTTGTCTGGGTGTCTGTGTTTGTGGGTGAACAGGTGTGTGACTGCCTGTATGCATGAGTGAGTGGGTGAGTCAGTACCTGTATGGAGTAGTGAGTGTGTGTGTGAGAAGCTGTATGGGTGAGTAAGTATCTGTATGGCTGTGTCGGTGGATGAGTGCTTGTGTCAGTATGGGTGAGTAACTGGGTATGTGAAAGGCAGTACAGTGGTGTAGCAAGGGGGTGGTGTGCCCTGGGAGGCATGAGTTATTAGGACGGCAGCCCCCCTGTCCCTACCTGTGTCCATGCAGGGCAGCAAATGCTGGATTTGTTGGCCAGCAACCCCCACTCTTATCGTTGCTGCATGACAACAAAGCCTTGAACTGCCACGGGTGGTAGATGGCCTAGCTACGCCACTGAAGCAATATAGGCGAGGGACTGTATGTGTGAGTGAGTGAATGTAAAACTGGCTATCTGGATGAGTACATGCCTCTGTCGGTGACTGTATAGGTGAATGGGTATGTGTTACTATTTGTATGAGCAAGTAATTGGATGCGCATGTAACCGTTTGGGTTAGTATGTACCTGTATTATTGACTGTATGGGTGAGTGTGTAGGCGTGTGAGTAGTTCTATGGGTGAGTCGCTCAGTGTGTGAGTGCCTGTATGGGTATGTGAGTGTACATGTCAATGGCTGTATTGGTGAGTAAGCTGGTGTATGAGTGGCAGTATGGGTGAGCAAGTGGATGTGCATGTAGATCTATTACCAGAGTCCTGGTATGGCTCTGTCAATGGGTTTGTGAATGGTTGTGTGGGAGTGGCAGTGGGTGTATAAAAGATTCAATAGGGGTGTGAGTGGGTTCGTCAAAGATTATGTGAATGATTCATCAGTAATGTCATCAGTGATGTCCAGAGATGTAACCAGTGATGCCAGTAATATGTGAGATAATAAGCAGTGCATTCCTGGGACGCAAGTTATAGTTAACTCAAGTTACAATAACAGTTGAATTTCTCTGGTTTTGTACGAACGAAATGTCAGCCTAACTAAAACGCCCCTTTAACCTTTGTTTTTCTTAGTCAATTCTATGGTTTTTAGGTCTTGCCTGATCCAGCGCATGCTAAATCCAATTGTAAATTACCATGGTGTGCAAACTTTTTCGAGTTACATCAAAATAGTCTTATTACGATTAGTCTTATGAATAAACTTATTGGTCTCAAACTTTGTAGTCTCTTCCGGGTAAGACCACGTATTTACTCTGCTCGTCAATGCCTACCAACTATACAAATTGGTATCGGACCTACTTTAGTTGCTCCCAACACGCACCTTGCATGGATTACAGTACACACACACACACACAACCACACACACAAAACCACTCATATTACCACTCCCACAACCACACAATAACACACACAACCGCACACACACACACACACAACCACACACAAACACAACCACACACACAACCACACATACAACCACACACTCAACCACACACACAACACCACACACAACCACACACACACAACCACACACAACCACAAACACAACCACACACACAACCACACACACAACCCCACACAGAACCATACACTCACCACGCACACACAGTCAACCACACTCAACCACACACACACACACAAAACCACACATACACAACCACACATAACCACAACCACACAAAACCACACACATAAACAACCACACACACAACCACACACAATCACACATACAACCACACACAACACAACCACACACACAACTACACATACAACCACACACTCAACCACACACACAACACCACACACACACACAACCACACTCAACCACACACACACAACCACACACAACCACAAACACAACGACACACACAACCACACACACAACCACACACAGAACCACACACTCACCACACACACACAGTCAACCACACACAACCCCACACACACAGCCACACATACACAACCACACACAACCACAACCACACAAAACCACACACATAAACAACCACACACACAACCACACACAATCACACATACAACCACACACAAAATACAACCACACACACACACACACACAACCACGCACATACACAACCACACACACAACCACACACACACACAACCACAAACTCACACACAGCCACACACACACGCACCACACACACACACAACCACACACACAACCACACACACACACACAACCACGCACACACACACACAACCACACACACACACACACAACCACACACACAACCACACACACAACCACACACACAACCACACACACAACCACACACACACATACACAACCACACACACACACACACACACACAACCACACACACACACAACCACACACACAACCACACCAAGCATTGGCATAGCCAATGGGTCTCGCCTTTGGGTCCTTATAAGTGTTTAGCGACACAACAGTTGATGTTGTTGCACCAAGGATATTGTGCTGCATAACTAAATACTTAAAAGGTCCCTATTGGCTATGCCAATGCTTGCTTAAGTTCTATATGGTAACTACAACGTTCCTGTAACCTATGTTTTTTCAGTGAATTTGTAAGGTTTTTTAACTAGCAATCACGTTTGCAGAGTGGTGGGGAAAGGAGGTTGAGCCTCCGACCAGCTCTCAGAAATTCTGCTGCTTAGGACTTACAAGAGGTAGCAGGAGAGCCTCTTGGCCCCCAAGGTCCCTATGGAGCCAAGGGGACTTTATCCCCAAACTAATAGTGCCCAGGGAGGCACATTTTCAGAGTGGTAGAGAAAGGGGGCATGGCCTCTGTCAAATTCTCAGCAATTCCGCTGTGTAGAATTTACTGGAGATAACAGATGGAGTAGTTGTGTTTGTGTTTGTATTTATATAGCACACTTCTACCCTGAGGTCTCGTAGCGCTGTATTCATACCGCTGTGGAACCCTTCCTGGCATTCCTGTGAGATGTCCACTCCTGGGC
The DNA here is from genome assembly GCF_964263255.1 of Lissotriton vulgaris. NCBI lineage: Eukaryota > Metazoa > Chordata > Amphibia > Caudata > Salamandridae > Lissotriton > Lissotriton vulgaris. The sequence continues at coordinate 1,390,796,086 of NC_141693.1, forward strand.
ACCCCCAAGGTGAAGCCAGGCCCTTTCTGCACCACTCCTCAAATGCACTACATGTTGCACTCCTATTTGGGGGATGAAGTCCGCTTGGCTCTTGATGGTCCCTCGGGGCCAACTAGCCCTCCTGTTATCTCCAGTAAGCCCCACACAGCTGGATTGCTGAGAGTTGTTCAGAGGCCACATTCCCTTTCTCCACCACTCTGCAAAAGCGCCTCATGGCTCTGCTGCTTCGCGGATGAAGTCCACTTTAGTCCTGAGGCCCTCAAGAGGCAAGGGGACATCATCATCCCACAAGCAGTGTACTGAAAGGGGCGTTTGTAGAGTGGTGATAAAGGGGCATGACCTCAGACCACCTTTCAGCAATCCTACTGTGTGGGGCTTACTGGAGGTAACAGGTGTGCTAGTTGCCCCCTAAGGACCCTCACTAGCAAAGGGGACTTCATCCCCCAACCAAGAGCGTGCCAGGAGGCGTGTTTGCAGAGTAGTGGAGAAAGGGGGAAGGCCTCCAGGGAGCTGCCAGCTTTGGTTTTTATTTTTTATTTTAGGTAGGGGCTGTGTTGTCACCCTTCCCTTTACCCTTTTGGCCCCGGGGACCCCATCCCCCAGTGCCTGACCCATTTTAAAATCATTTTTATTAAAATAAGAAGGGAGGGGGCCAAGGTGCTCCCCCTTTCCTAGGGCGATTTTGGCACCGGGGCCCCATCCCCTGGGGCGAGGCCTTTCTTTTTTTTTTCAATGTTGTTATTTTTTAATGGGATGGCAGTCAAGTGGCTCCATCCCAGGCAAATTACGGCCCCTGGGACCCCATCCCCAGGGGCATGGCCATCTCATTAGGGACCATGGGGGAGCCTGAAGCCCCTGTGTTCCTGGCCGGCTCCTGCCTCCTGCGAAAGCCAGCATCGCTTTTTACACACAGGGAGTTGCTGACATGCAACTACCTGGCTGTAAAAAGCAAAGTGCTCCGCTTTGAGCAAGCGAGAGTATAATGCTCTTGCTTGCTCAAACAGGAGCACTAGTTTCCCATGGGATGGCAAAGCGGTGCTCCTGCAATCCCATAGCAATCTGCAATGTCCCAGGCGTGGACACCCAAGGACATTGCTGAGCCAGCCCTGGGGGTGGTAGTCCCCAGGGCCATTTATGGCTCCACGACAGGGGGCCAAACACCCCCTTCCAACAGAAATTATGCCCCGGGGAGGTGGAGGAACCTGGCTGTAGGCTAGAACACCCCACAGCTTATTTTTAAATATAGCACCAGGGAGGTGTGGTGTTTCCGGGGCACCATAGGGGGGCTTTTTCTAAATATGGCCCCAGGGAGGTGGCAGTCCCTGTGGCTGGGGAGGTGCCGCGAAGCATCCCGCACTTCAAACAATTAGCCCCGGGAGGTGGTGGTCCCCTCGGCAGTGCGGGACCCCGCATCCTTAATTTTAATTGCCCGTGGGACCTGGCCCACCTGGGGGTCTAAAGTGTATGAAGCGCGGTAGCCTGCACTTTTTTCCCGGCTGGATTTGCAGATCCCCCGCAAATCCCACCAAATTATTTAAAAAAAAACTTTTGTTTTGCCTGAGGGTCCCTGTGGGACCCCTGAACCGGCCCAAGGGGTCATTGTGTTTCTACCAAGCCCACTTTTCTTGTTTTTTATTGTTTCGTATTGTGACTCGGTTCAACTGAGTCACAAGATGGCTTCCAACACTACTTGGTTTGCAGTGTTGGTAGCCTATCAGGATCTCAGGCACGAGATCGGGAGTGGTCCCGGATATCCACCGAGCCACATTTGTATACCTGAGAAATTTCTCAGGAACTGCTTAACAGATTTACACAGTTTAAGAAAAAGAGTGCTTTCAAGACCAAGAGCTACATTGTTGTCAAATTTTGTGGAGTTCCATTTTGAAACTATTCGCACAGTTTTGTTTTTCATACTCATTGTCCTTTGCACAGTGTTTATCTTGCACATGCACTTTATTGAGCTACCGGACTTGGACTTATGTCAGTGCCTAACTACAGATCTGGATGTCATTTTATTGAAATACCTTTTTTGTCTATTTTCTTGTATTGCATCTATTGTTTGTATTGTATACTTTTATGGTCGTAATGACTGAAATAAAGTTTTCTGAAAGGTAATTCTGTTCAGCAGTTTGGGCTATAGTCATGTCGAAAGTTTCCTATGGAATTTAACATGGAGAAAAAGCATTTTGAGACCGCCTCTTTTTCTCAGCCCACCACTTGATGAATCACCCCAAAACTTTAACCACAGCAGCTGAAGTGAGTGTCATAATAGTTTTGTGAAAATTCGTCAACGACAGCAAAGTTACTGGCAAATGAAAAAACGCTCTTCCTATGGAAACTAGGTCCAAGCTATAACTGGCAACTGCCGGTAGAATATATATATATATATATATATATATATATATATATATATATATATATATATATATATATACGATTCACAGTCCTGCTCCGTTTACTCCAAAAGGACAAGAATTCCGTAAGAAACCAACGGAACCCACAGGTTCAGACCACTCCACAGCGCAAAAAATGACTTCAAAGGTGGTTTATTATCACACAATCGCCAGCATGACGCGTTTCGGTCACTACACGGTGACCTTGATCACATGCCAGACAGAACAAATGAAAGTGCATATATAGGGTGCCTAATTAACACAAAAACGGGGCGTGTACATTAATAGCAACTGAGAAAACACTTAAATTGTAGTTCATCCAATTAGAGAACAGACCCTTATTTACAAATGTTAAAAATCATTATATACAATTTAAATAACAAATGCCTAAGTATAATACATTGCCATAATTATAAAAAATATAATAAGTTTTTCATATTTACAAGCTGCAAATCTGCTAAATTCATAACTTCTTTATGTACAGCATAATATACATTTTTAATTCGATATTCGAATCCCTGGTCTGCAGGATGACAGTGCAAATCAATATGTACAATTAATGTCGCCCTTTAAAGTGCTAGTGCTAACTGATTCTAACCCGTAAGTGCAAACCCTCGTGAAAAGTGTAAAGTGCCAAGTGCAGCTTCAGCCAAAATAAGAGTCAGATCCCTGACCCTTGAGTAACTTATATGTTAGTGGCTGAAATATTAAAAGAAAAAAACGGGGAAGCTTGGGGGGAGGGCTCAAGAAAAACCATGTTACACCATTTAGGAGGTTTACATGTTATGGAACCATTATTATGAACTACCTACAACTCTATACATACAGTATATATGCATTAATTTAAAGACCAGGATCCCTGATTTTTGTATTGAAAACATATTCTTTGGGACCCAGCATTAGGACATAGTGCCCTATTGTCACCCAATTGAGATACAATATGCTGTACGCTGAACAATGCAACCCAGAATGGTCCAGTCATACCCCCTCTCATAAATTCAACTATGACCTGCTAGTGTATGGTATTGGTGATCTCAGAACAGGGGAAGTTAAATGCAAACAGCAGTTGTACAAAGTAAACAACACATGACATGGTGGATACTGGGAGAAAGATCTACCAATTTACTCCAAAGACTACTAAATAGTCCTCCATGTGGTCATACTAGGTTTACTGTTAAACTAGATGAGGATTATACCTATGTTACTGATTGAAAGTTGACCCTTATACTTGTCTGGCCAGACTTAATGAAAAGGTATTATAAAAAACAATGAAGGTCCTCTCCCGTGTTTAACCCATTGGGGATTCTCATATCCAGTAGCAAGATATACTTGCTCTCCAACTGCCTAAGAGATTTTTCTCTATTGCCACCCCTGATATTCTTGGGAACTCCGTCAATGATAAAATAACTCAAATCATTCACATTTCTCTGATGGACCAAACCAAAATGCCGTGCGACCAGGTAATTCTCATCAGAGTTGATGATTGCCCTGAGATGTTGGAGGATGCGGTTGAAGGCCTGAAGTTTAGTGCTTCCAACATACTTGAGCCCGCAAGTACATTGGAGCACATAAACTACAAAATCTGTCCGGCAAGTGTAGTGCCCCTTTATCAAGATGGGAGATGGATCAAATGCAGACTTGTATTCCTTGATGGAAACGCCGAATTTACAAGCTCTGCAAGAGATGCATTTGTAAAATCCTGGTTTCTCAGATAACCAATTTATTTTGGGGATAACCTCAGGGCTTGATCTAACTAGGGCATCCTGCATAGAGGGTGCCCTTCTAAAGGTTCTAAAGGTTACCAATGGTTCCTCAGGTAGTAAGGGAGCCACACTTATATCTGTTTTCAATAAAGGCCAGTGTTTCCTGAGAATGCCTCTCACTCTCCTTTCCTCACTGTTAAAGGTAGTAATCATGCTAATTCTGTCAGGGACTTCAGACTCGGGTTCTTGTCTTATACTGATGGCTTTGGTAGAATTCAGATATTCCTCCCGGTTCAACTCATTTGCTTTGTTTAAAGCCTCTCTGAGAGCAGTAGTGTGATAGCCTCTAGCAACAAATCTCTGAATTGCCTCTGTTTGACATTTCTTCAAGTCAACCTCAGAACTACATATCCTACGGATACGTAGAAACTCCCCATACGGAATACTTTTCACGAGGTGACCTGGGTGTGCACTACCGGCGTGCAAGATAGAACTGCCCGCCGTAGGCTTTCTATGGAGTCTAGTATGTAGTTTTTCATTCTGGACATAGATCTCAACGTCCAAGAATTGGATCATCCCTTTGCTGATCTGTGAAGTAAATTTGAGATTAAGTTGATTGTCATTAATCACTCTCACAAATTCAGTAGCTGACTCTTCTGATCCCCTCCAAATCAAACAGATATCATCTATAAAACGCCAAAAGTAGGCTATTCTGTTGGGAAACCTGGTAGCAAGTGACCCCATGAGGACATGTTCCTCCCACCACCCCAAATGTAGGCATGCGTAGGTGGGGGAAAAATATATATATATATCAAGGATTTGGCCACTAGCAATGCACTAAATAATACGTTTTTTTGTCGGACTGATAAATTAAGTGCAATATTAACGCCAAACAGGGCACCGAACAAGGTCAGGAGATAAAGATATCTGCAATTTGGTGTAAGCCACTGAAATACTCGGTTCTAGAAGTCTGTGAGACCTGGACAGGTAAATAATACAGGTAGCCAATCCCCTGTGTCAAGTCTGCACCTAAAACACAGCCCAGGAACAGATGGAAACATTCTGTGAGTGTACGATGGAGTATAATATAGCCTCCATTTAGAATAGAAAGTCATACGTATAAGCTTAGCTCCACTGATGGCTTTATGTTCCCACTCATTGCATGATTTCCACATACATGCTTCTATTTTACACCCGGTGGAAGCCTCAATTCTGCAAAGCTATTGGAACAATTTTAGTGTGAAGTTGTTGCTGGGTTATTCTATACCAATTACTCACTCCCTTACTCCACTCACATAATATGAATGGCTAATCAAGTTAGCTAATGTATCCCCTGAAGGTCATATTTTTTGTATGATGTGGAGAAGCTTGAGAAAAAGGAAAAAAATAGGAACAAGGGGAACTCTGAATGGCCCAGTTGCAACTGATTCCAAGTCTTCATGAACCCATCCACCAAAAGATCTTTAAATTGGCAGATACTGACCTCTTCACAGTTTTTGATGCTTCAATCGTCAAGTTGGAGACCTAATAAGTAACAATCACCTATCAGAGTTTCCGGGTGGGAAGAAGAAAATCCTAACTCTTCCTTCATTTGGAAAAACCTAAAAATTACATGCGGAAGCTTATACCTATTGTATTTCGGAAGCTTTGGGATTTTAATAAACGTAATAAGCTGAATGTTGTTATCTGGGAGCATTTGTCTATGATAGAGATTGCCTTCAAGATACTGGGGTACAAGTGCCAGAGCACACCAAGCTAAAAAGACAGATTGATAGTATTTTTTGAGGTGGTGCAGCACAAGTCCCCCATCATCTATCCACAATTGCAGGGTTTTCAATTTGGTGCAGGGTTTCTTTACGGACCACACATTTTGGCATAACACCTGATCAATTTCACTAAATCATCTTTGAAGAACCATGATTATTACATTTGAAAATATAAAAAGGAAAGGAGGAAGAATCTTCATCTTAACTAGTGCAATTCAACCAATAATTGGAAATGGTAATGGCTGCTATTGTCATAGTAAACTCTTGGCCTTGAAAAGAGTTGGCACATAATTTAATTGATAGAGCTGCCAACAATCATGGAACTCAAAAATACCCAGTAGCCTGCCCTATGAACTTGAGATCACATATCAATGGGACATGCTTGGTCCAGGCAGTTAAATAAAAGCATTTTGGACTTGCATGGTTAATTCTACATCCCCCTAAATCTTAGAATGTTTTGGTTTTGGTGAACGTTCTTGCAATGTTTTGTTCTTTTGCTGCCAAATAGAGAACCAGATTAGAAGCAAGCAATTTAAATTTGGGTGCCCCTGGTAGTGGTGCCCTGATCTGAGAGACTTGGAGTCTACGAGTGCCGCACCTGATTAACAGTGCTCCTGCCCTATGTGAATTTAGAATTACTTTTCCTTCTACTTTATTATATAGATTCTGCAGACACTTCACCACTTTAGGGGTAAAATTAAACAAGTAAAATGGCAAACAAAATATCCCATTGAACTAGGTCGAAGGCTTTTCCTTCATCGATCATAATGAAAGCTGATTTCACATTAGTATTTGTAAAATGATCGATAGCTTGTATTAAGAAGTTGGTATCATTTCCAATTGTTCTCCCAGGTAGAAAACCACACTTATCTCTATGAACAATGTCTTACACTAGTGAAGATATTCTAGAGGCCATGATTTTATTAAACACTTTATAATCATTATTTAACAGACTAATGGTGTGATATGTGCCTAGCTTTTCAGATAGTTTGTTTTTATTCAAAAAGCTATTTACAGCTCCCGAAAAATATTTAGTAATCCGTCATCCCTCCAGTATTTTGTTAAACAGCTTAGAAAGGAATTTAACGATTTGGGCCGCAAATGTTTTGTATAGCTGTACTCACAATCCATTGCTCCTACAGGCTTTCCTGTTGGGAGAGCTTTTGATATCTTCCTGTATTTCGACAATCATAATGGGGACCACTGTCTGAGGCTGCTGTTCTCTACGAAGGGTAGGTAGGTCTATTTCCAATGACAGTCCCTAATTGCTTCTGGGGGAACAAAAGATGGGAAAACATACAGCTTTGTATGGTGCCTAAGGAACACCCTATATATCTCCTCCATTTGGACTAACATCTGACCCCAGTCTTTGTCATAAATTGATTCAATGGCTGCATTATTGCGCCTTTCTTAACTGACCAAGTCAGCATTCTCCCAGCATGCTTGCACTCTTCATAAAATTGCTGTGTTCTGGTTATCTATTGTCTGGGACTCCAAATGCTTCTATAATTGCTGCCTAGTTTCCCTAAATATGGACTCAGTCATCTGGGAAAAATATGCTAAGTGCATCTTTGTTGCTTGATCTAAATCTCGCTGGAGTGTCAGTTATTTTTTCCTGCTTTGTTTAGATAGATTGGCTTTACAGGAAATTACTTCCCCCTAATGATTTCCTTGCATGCCTCCCACACCGAAAAAGTAGATGCTGAGCCTATATTCCTCTCTAGGAAATCTGTAAAAATGGCTCGCATAACTGCAACCCACCTGTCATCAATAGAGCCATATCTAATGCCCACCATGGACGCTCAGCCTGATTAGTATTTACTCATAACTCCATCACCGGGACGAAATAATCTGAAAAGGGGTTTGTAAGAATATAAGATTTCCCTTCATCCATTGGTATGAAATAAAAATTATCTTTGAGGCTGAATTAAACCTTTTGGGTAAACAGGTGTACTCCTGTACTTGTGGACGCTGTGCGCTCCAGGGACCCACCTAGGCCAAGAAGTTAGAAGCTCTAGGTTTATTTTGAACTATAATCTTATGAAATTAGTCCAGTTTAAGCTCCTGCAGGATATTAAAATTCAATAGGCTCGGAAGTAAACACAGAGTATTATCAAGTTCTTTGACAACAGTTGTATCATCTTCTATAGGACCATAAAAACAAACCATGCGGAGGGCCTGATTTTCTACTTTCATACTTAATAATATCCACCTTGCCCAGGATCTCTAATAACCTGATAGACTTCACCCAAACTGTTACTCATGATCAAAAAGCCACACCCTTAACTGCTGGCCCAGCAGATGCAAAAAACACTTGGAAAATAAAGCTTGACATTTTAAGCCGTGCAAATTGTGCCTTAAGGTGAGTTTCCAGAATTAGACATATTTGCACTTAAGTGTGGATTTAAGCTTAGTTTATTTACCTACCCCATTAATATTACTCGAAGCTATCCTAATAAATTGACTGTCCACCATGGGAGCTTTTAAAGTCATCCCCCCTACTCCCTGATTGAATATAGGAACTTCTTTGCCTCGTCAACTGACTGAAATATGTTTATCTGGCCCTTAAAAAAGAACTTTGAACTTGGATTGTTGGGTAATACTGGGCAGACCTCCTAGATTTTTAAAATCACCAATCAGTCCCACAAACTCCCAACGCCGTCTTGTGGATAAGATCGACATGTCTGAAAATATTCAAAAGGAAAAGTTGTATGTGGCCGTGAAAGATTTATTCTAGATTGCCTGTGACGGGATCTGTTCTTTAATCCGTACATCACCAAAATTGACCAGAATCGTTCAGGGGTATTTTGCGTTTTTAGGCTGAACTTCCAAAACCTGATGTACCCATGTGATAGTAAGATCCCCCTTCTCTTGACTCATCTGGAAGCACATGCTTATAAATCAAATCCAAAATGAGCTTGTAACGTATTAGCCTGACTGCTGATCCTCCTATATATGCCTGCAAGCCTCAAATTGGTACGTCGGGCTCTGTTTTCTACATCGTCCAGTTTTAATCAGAGGTCTTCCGGCTCCGCTTGAATTTTCGAGAGGCCCCCTTCTTGTTTATTGCTGGCATCCTCAAGGGTAGATACCCTCTGCTCCACATGGGTCATACGAGAAGAAAGTTTTTTAATGTTGTTGTTGAACTGACCCAGCTGCTCATTGAGGAAGATCCATCATCCAATGCAATGACTGCCATGGTTATGCTCTGCTGATCCACTTTTGCTTGAGTTTGTTCTATTATATTCTCTTTCTGCCCCTCTTAGAGCCTTCAAGTGTAAACAGAGGGCATGTCAGTTTCTCTTTGCCCGCTAGTGGATCCCCTAGCGTAGCTTTTGGGCGGCCTGCAAAGAGATCTGTTGTGGCCATACCAGAAGAATATGTGTCATCAGGACTTGAGGAAGAATTCATTATGTCTCCTTTCGTCTGAGGTGGTTTGTGCCAAACCTCTCGTGAGGGCCTGTTGAGTTGACGCCTGTGATCGCGTTTTGCTAGTTTGGACTTTTGGCAGCTGGTTGCGCCACTTATCTCCTATGGGATTTTTGTTGAGAGTATGGGTTCTCATTAAAGAGTCTCTCAGGATACTTTTCATTGGGGAGCCAGATGGTTCAAGCTTGGAGGCTCCAAAGATCAATGGGGGATGCCAGAGTTTTTACGAAGAAGCCTCAAGCTGCAGCTGTGCTACACAGACCCCTTCCACAACTCCCCCGCTATTCCTGCACCTGAGATTAGACCTAAGAACCCAGCTCAGGGTGCTTCAACACCTCTTCTGTTTGTTTGATTGGGTCACTTAACGCAGCTATGTGGCTGAACCCCCCCTATGTGGTTACAAAGTTCACCAGCCTTTGTTAAATCACACACAGGTTTTTCCTCATATTGGCGTCTATCTGTTGATCAGTGCTAAAGTGCAAATGCACCCAGTGGAAATTGTGATTATGATTAGTGATCCATGATTGGCATATTTAATTTACCGAAAAGTGCACTGTGTGTGCCCAGAGCCTGCAATGCAAATGCTACTACTGGGTCTGCAGCACTGATTGTGCCACCCACATGAGTAGCTCTCGAGGCATGTCTCAGACCTGCCACTGCACTGTCTGTGAGTGCAATTTTAAACTGTCATTTTGACCTGGCAAGTGTCCCAACTTTCCAGGCCCAAGCCTTCCCTTTTCATACATGTAAGGCACCCGTAATTAGGCCCCAGGTAGCCCATGGGCAGTGTATGTGAAAGGTAGGACATGTGCTGATGTGTTTTACATGTCTTGATAGTGAAATACAGTCAATTTCGCTTTTCATTATGGCAGGGACTATCTCTCCCATAGGTTATCATTGGCGCTCCATCCTGTTTACCTATCATCAAGGCCCGTCTGTGCCTGTCTGCACTTGAACCTCGACAGCACCAGGAACAATGGTTCTCCCACTCTGCACAACTACATCACTGTAGACCTCTGATCCCTAGATCCCAGGCGCATTGACAACTACTACTGCCATACATCCCTATGCACCACCAGAAGACCATTCTCCTGCAAGCACGGCCGCTTCACATGGAACACTGAAGCAACCAACAACACTGGAGACACCGCAAACACGACTGCGTCCACCACGTCGATGGAGACCGCCACAGCAAAACTCCAGTGCATTCTGCTCAGCAAACACGCCACGGAGATCTGAGACATGATCTCATCCCTCATTCTGGAAGTCAGCTTCCTCACAGAGATCTGAACTGAACTCCGCCTCCATGCTGGACATTGTCATCGCTACCCCTGAAGGCTACAAGGTAACACACTGGGACCAAACCAACAAACACGAAGGTGGAATTGCCATCATCTACAAAGACACCATCTGCTGCATGACCTCCACAGATGACTTGACCACGATCATGGAGCATCTCAACTTACTACTTCACATAGGTGGAAAAAGCACCAGCAGAGGCACTCTCGCCTACAGACCATCAGGACCATCCCTCAGCTTCTGCAATGCCATCCCTGACCTTATCGCCCCGATTGCCATTGACTGAGAGCACTACATCTTCGTTGGGGATCCCAACTTTCACCTCGATGGCCCCAGTGACAGCAACACAACCAACCTCCTGCAAAACATGAGCAACATTAGTCTCAAGCAACTTGTCACTGACCCTACCCACATCACAGGGCGTACGCTTGACTCTATCTTCACATCCTGTGACAGAGTCAAGTACAGGCACGTCTCACAGCTCACCTGGATCAACCACCTCAGTATTCACTTCACCATCTCAGAACCGACCAAAGCAGGGACCATGCCCCCCAGCTTCATGTGCAGAAAATGAAAAAAGACATAATAAGACCAATAGAACTACACCCTCAACTCCCACTACCCAAGACACAACATCCAACCCAGAACAGGCTGCGAACAACTTCTCCCAGTGGATCACAGAATGTGCCAACACAATCACCCCAGCTAGCGAGCCAAATCCAAAGAAACTCCTAGAAGAGCCAATTAGTTCACCATGGAGCTAAAATCCACCAAACCCAACTGCTGGCAACTAGAAAAGAAGTGGCGCACCAGCACACAGACAGGAGACCATAGCATCCTAAAGACTTCACTCAACACCCTAGCAGACCGCATAGAAGCCAGCACAAACCACATCAAGGAACTCTTCGCCATCGTGAAGGGGTTCTCCAACCCCGCAGCTACTAAGAATGACATCACCCATCCAAGATCTGTGTGACACCCTGGCAGACTTCTTCCTCAACAAGATATTACTTATATATGAAAACCTCAAACCCCAACGCCTGCCGTTGACAGCATTAGCCTACTCACAGTCTCAAACACAATCTCTACACACCTGCTCACCCATTTGGACCCTCTCCCAACTCAAGCCACAATTGCCAATATGAACTCCGTGCACTTGGGAGCACCCACGTACCCCTGCCTCCTCCACATCTTCACCTTAGGCGCAATAAGCTCAGGAAAGTCCTGAACACCTCCCTCATCTCAGCCTCCTTCTCTAGGGACTAGAAAAACACTGAAGTGAGGCCCCTCCCGAAGAAGCCATCCGCCAACCCAGCAGAACCAAAGAACTACTGGTCCATTTCCCGGCTCTCCTTTCCAGCGAAGGAACTCGAGAAGGCAATCAACCAGCAAATCACTGAATACCTGGAACACGACAACCCCCTTGACTCCCCTCAATGTAGATTCCAAGCCAACCACAGTACAGAGACAGCACTGATTGCAACCACCAACAACATCATTGCCCTCCTGGACCATGGCAAAATGGCAGCTTACATCCTCCTGGACCTATCAGTCACCTGCTAGACCGTCTTCCATCACATCTTAATCAACAGATTCCACAACATCGGAATCCAGGGAGGCACCCGTCACAAGCGTGGATCTCCTTCCATCCTCCTACAGTCGGAGAACTGAGTATCATTAACAGCAACCCACAGCAGCTAAATCAATTAGTTCCACATTATGAGCAGTCTCTTCATTTCGATGTAGTTACTGTCCCCATCGAAATTATGAGATCTATTTACTTTGACTGTGGATCTGTGTCGAAGTAATCAGGATTTTGAGTAATTATGAGTAATCCCCGGGACAATCAAAGAAGAATTTCCATATTGTTCTGACTATCAAAAAGGAGAATATCCTTGGTAATTATTCATTTCACCCTTAGGGTCCAACTTGTAATGGGCCGAATTGTTTCCACTCCTGCAGAAAAATATTTCCCTGAATCATATGTTGCTATTTAAGAAGTTTGCCTTTGACACGAAATACAGTATCCTTGTATTGCATGAGTACAATAGGCCTAACCTTGTCTAGACAGAAAAAGATGAGCTTTCTCTGCTGCCTCACAAGTATTACATTTCTCTTTTCTATGGCAAACACCTATAAATTCTGAAAACACAAATGAGATTGTAAAATTGATATAAATTGCTGGGAATAATCCTAGACACGAGGCTCTGATCCCCAGTCATTGTATTTTCTCAGCGGCGTATCCTCGGCTGGATCTTTTTCGAATTTTATCACAGAGCTGCATAAAAGGATTATAATTTAATCCCATAATTCATGATGCGTTTGCATTCTGCATGTTTAAAATAAAAATCTGTTTCGTTGACCTCTTATCGCTATGGGCAGAGCTGCCGCTGCCGCTGCCTCGTCGGGCGTCACGTGACTTCAAGTGCATTTCTCCGTGTTCTCCAGGCAGACTTCGGATGGAAATACAGCCACGATCTGCGGTTTCAGCGAGGCATTTCACGAAAGGGTAAATTAAGAGATGCTTAGGGCATTCTCAGAAAGCATCATTGTACATTTGCAGCTCAGCGCGGCAAATGAATACTAGGATTGCCTTCTTTCAATGCACATTCAAGCACGCGCGTAATTATCCCAGATTATACAATAAACAGTCTCAGAAAGTGCTGGCTAATTAAGAGCTGCACTAACAGTTTCAGACCGTGTCCAAGTCATGCTGTACAGGGGCGCCATTGTTCAGCAACGGCACAACTCCTAGTAAAGAAGGAAGCGCTCCTTGGTTGGCGCCCTTTCAGTGGGGCTGAGTTTGGACTTGTAGGATTGATTCAAACAGGCAGAAAGTGGGCCTGTAAAAGATAAACTGTACAGGAAAATGTTCCAAACTAACGTGTAATCGATTGCGTAACCAATCAACGTTTGGTAACCATGATCAATTACTTCCAATGGTTGTAAATAACTACGAAAAAGGCAAACAGTTAAATGTCAAATTATTTGTAGAAAAAAGTTACAAATATATCAGCCTTGAAAATACAAAATTGAATTTCTGAAAAAATGTGCTCAGTGTTCCAGTGGCCGCACAGTGCAAAGAGAAAACATAACATATAAAGGTGTGTAACACAATGATCAAGCAGGAAATAGTCAAGGAAATTAGTCCTTAATTTGTGCTAGTGTTTGCCAGGGCTCAGGCCCGGCGCATATTTCAAAACACGAGCACATAATTATATTTAAATTCCACGCATAGTGGCTATGTGAGTCTGTTATTAAGTGCAGCACCTCGGCAGTGTGCTTAATAATCCAGTATAAAATAAGAAAATAATATCACTACTCACAGGCCATTCTTACAGCTTTGGGTGAACTTAAGTAGACAAAACTGTCTTATTTGTAGTAGTGTGATAGGTAGCAGACCGGCCCTATTCTAGCGGGAGGGCTGGGTGGGCGAGGCCTACCCAAACATGAGATTTTGCCCACCCTGTCACAGCAGAAGGGGCCATAGAGAAGGCACCAGTTAAGTGCTTTCTCCATCCCAACATTGGAACGTTGTAATGTTTTTGTCTCTGTATTAAAAGCTGAAGATGTTCTTTGTGTTTTCGGGCTGGTGGTGGGCAAGACAGCAAATTAACAGGGAGAGCCAAGCCAGAGCCAAGCTAAGGCTCTGGCTTGGCTCCTAACACTCATGCACGAGCCGACCCCTGAAAATGTTTGCTATGTAAAACATACAACATACAACAGACATCACACAAAATATGATACAGTCTCTCCAAACTTAAAAAAAAGTGTATTTCTTTAACACATGGAAGCATTGCTATTAATACGTCATTGTTACAAAGTCATCCTGGGCCTTGGGCACCCCCAATTTTGACTGACTGGTACTGGTGGTAACTGACTCTGACTGTCCCTGGGCTCTGCCTAACCAGGCCCAGGGCCATTGCTATGCTGAAAACCCACTTAGAATACAGTACAATATAGGGTACACTCTGGGCTAGGGTACCCATATGATTGGCAATAAGGCCCTAGTACATAATAGGGCAGGGAAATGAACCCCTTCACTGCGGAGGCTATTCCACCACAGTGCTAAAAGGGCAGGGGGGCTGTACGGTATGCCATGCTGGTGACGGAACTGCTCCGTCACCAGCCGCGGTTGCGCTGTGCTCATGACGGAGCGGTTCTGTCATGGCCCCGCCCGCTCAATGGAACGCTCAGCGCAGGCCCGGAATCCGCGCCGCACAGGCGTCCTGAGCAGGCCGTGACGGAACCGCTCCGTCATCAGCAAAGCACGACCGCGGCTGATGACGGAGTGGTTCCGTCACCAGCAGGGGAGGGGTTAAAACTACCTTTAAATCCCTAGTACATAATAGAGCATGGCAATTTAGAAGCCAGCAGCCCTTTCTGCACTTGCATGTGTGCACTGTTGAGGCCTACGGTCAGTTTAAAAGCAGCCTTGTGTTGCAGGACTGCTTTTAACCCCTTCGATGCTCATGACGAGCTGAGCTCGTGATGAGGTACACTGCACGTGTGCTCATGACGAGCTGAGCTCGTCATGACCGCGCCCGCTTTCATTATTGCCCAGCACAGGAGAAGGATATCATCAGCAGGAATGGTGTTAAAATGTAAATTGTGCCCAGACTTGACGTTGCTGCTTGGGGCACTTACAAATTGTTAACCTACACTATTTTGGCATATTAGGGACCCTTAGCGTCTCCCTTAGGTGTATGGGGTTTGAGGGTCAGCTACTTATAAGGGGATAGGGAAATTGCACATTTCACTTACCTTTTTGTAGTAAAGGTTCTTCCCATAATCGATTTTTGTGCAAGGAGCACTGTGGATAGAGGATCTGCAATATTTTTACATATTAAGAACCCCGAAAGTCTCCCCTAGGAGTTCCAGGGGTGGGAGGTCCTGTAGATATAGGCAGGGTCTTTATAAAAGATGTTTTATAAGCCCTGGTATTGGAGAAATTGACCAGTTTTATTTCCTCATTGCAGATCCCCAGCAACATAGGTTAACATGGCATTAAGTTATTAATCAATAACTAATGCTAGGGATTGCAGAAAAATATCATAAGGACTTAGTAGAATGGTAGTGATAAATCCAACAAGATGCTGTTGTTGAATTTATCCTAAAATGTACAGAAAATAAGTTAAAAGTATTTCTTGTCTGTAAGCCAAAATTCAGCCTTCTAGTGGTCTTCTCTCATTTGTCAGAGTTAAGTGGATTAGCCAGGCTGCTTTGATGAAGTGATAAGTGACACCGGGGGTGAATCCATTCTGTGAGGAGAGGGTTCTGCTGCATAGGAATGCCAGAGCATGGCCTTTGAAACCATGAGTTTCAAAGGCCCTGGGTGACAACAGAGAAAGCCAGGTCCATCTATGCCCTCCCCCACTGAACCCAGCTAGAAGGCAGGCTTAAGGAAGGATTGTGCTGATGCCAGGGGGAGGGATGCTATGGTGATGAGCCATCCTGGAGGTTGGTTTGGCGCACTCCTGCCTCTCTTCTGAGACTTCAACCATATTGAATTTTGGAGAAATAGTGCCTTCTGGGAGACCATTGTTCCACACGTTGGAGGAAATGGTCATGCACTGGGGTGTTTCCCTGCATCCCGTTGGACAGGAGTGCGCTACTGTGTGACCCAGGAGAACACTGGATAAGTATCTGAGAGAGACAGAGCCTCTCAGATCTGCTGCTTGAAACTATAGAAGAAGAAGGGTCCATGCTGGAAGTTTGAATTGCACCAACCAGTCCCTGCACTCTGACTGACTACGCCTGCTGGACAATCTAGAACTAGAGCCCTGTGGATCAAGCCTGCTTCAAAAGGACTAAAGAGTGGACTCCCTTCAAGCTACAGGTTAACAGAGCTCACCTTGACTATCAACACCAAGAATCCCGAGGTTGGAGTGCTTCCAGTGGATTTTTTTAAGGGTTTGTCAAAGTGGTTTGTGAGAATTGAAGTCCCCAACTATCAAGGGCCATCTTGGAGCTTCCAGACCCTTGGAGTACGCTTTGGACACTTTGGAACCCTCAAAGAAACATCAGGAAGAAATTCTAGAAGTTTGAAGAAGTCTGGAGCACCATTGGAAAAAACCTTCATAAGTGGACCTCCTCGACCTGGCCAGCCAAGCCGTCGATGCTCAACCGTGAGCCGGCTTGCCCTCCAGGTACGTCATGCTGAAAAGCTCCTGTGGTTCGACTTCCAGAGTTTGACCAGGAGCTGGACGAAACCCAAGCCGGTGAAACCTAACTGAATCTGGCCTGGTGAAGCACATCAAGAGACCCGCGAGAAAAAGCTTCATAAACGTTTCTAAGTCTAAAGGTAGAAGAGTTGACCAGGACCAACTGCGAGAGTGAAGCCACCCATCTTCAACCGAGAGCTGACCTTGATCTCTGGTTCATCTCACTTCCATAGGTTTGGCCAGAAGCTTGTCACAAGGCAAGTCAGCGATCCCTTACCGAATCTGGAATGGTGAAGAGCTTCGAGGGACCCCGGGAGAAAAAGCTCCAGAAACGTTTCTAAGTCAGAAGGTAAAAGCTTTGACCGAGGCCTATTGCGAGGGGTGGGCTTGCAAAACTCCATCGCGGTCAGCCTGTAACCTTGACTTGATATATATATATGTCTCCAGGTATGTTACATTTATTTGAAAGTGGATTACATATGTAACCATGAATCTTTTACCTATGTTGCATTTATTTTTATATATATATATATATTTTTATATATATATATATATATATATATATATATATATATATATATATGAAGAAATCCCCGCCTGTCAAATGGATGACAAGCAGCAGCAGGGTGTAGACCTCGCAGCGCCACAGCAGACAGTAAACAGTGAAAACTCTCCAATAATCCAACTCAAGTGAGTAGCAGGTACAAAACTTTTAATATGAGGTAACGCGTTTCACTCCACTAGGGAGCTTGATCGGTGTATAAACAGACGGCCAGTGTCCCATCCACATGCATGATATTTAGATCAAGAAAACTGATGCTATTAGCATTACTTTCCAAGGTAAACTGTAAGTTCGTGTCCTTTGTATTCAGCCATCGATGAAAATCTTTCAATTCAGATTGTGTGCCTTCCCAAACTATACAGACATCATCGATGTACCTTAAATAGTTTGCCAGATGTGTTAAGAAAGGATTGTTGTTAAAAACTACTTGCTCCTCAAAGTTTGCAACAAACAAATTCGCTATTGTGGGGGCAAAAACCGCCCCCATGGCCACGCCCTTCAGTTGCACAAAACTTCTTTCATGTATTTAAAAACTAAAAATTGAGAATCAAAAATAAATTGAATATATTTTTGATATAAGCCCTTTGGTTACTCCATTGATTTGTGTGATCACTCAGGTGACACTTATAAATGCAAAGTGGTTGTTTTGAATGATTCCTACCTGGACATTTAGCTTATCTATCTGATATTACCCAGTCCCGGTGGGATTACTGGGTGGCTCTATTCTAAAAACTCTTACTCTATTAGGCATTTTAATTCCACATGAATTCGTGTGGTATATTCATGATTTCCCCGCCCTGGTTACTGTTCATCCAATGATGCATGCACTGCTACTATTTGAATAGTATAATCCATGCCCCATCCTACAGTATATTACTGTGTGCATCTTACACAAGTTAAATAACACTCTCAGAACCCCCACACAGACAATAATTGAGGTAAAGGAGGTGATGTCACTGTACCTGCTGCATTATTGGCAAGCAAACCTCTGTCCCAACTCTCCCAACAAGAGATGGAGACCCACTGAAGCTTTCTCCGGGCTCGAGTCTGAAGCCTGGCTCTGCCTTAGCTTGAATTCCCGTTGGAATTTCGAGCCCATAATGAACTGACCTTTCATATAACTTCTGCCTGCCATACTCAATTTACCCAGGCGAGAGCTTAAAAATTTGGAACTCAACACACTAGGTTTGAGTCTTAACATTGCCTCAACCTCCTGTGATTCTGGGCGAAACTCCAGTGCCTAAAAGAAAAGATTGTGACCTTGTGGCATGTTACTGGTGTCCATGTGAAGTTCTTCAATACCACCAGGTCGAGTTTGCACTATATAAAAACTGAAGAAAACTGCACAAAGAGGTCAAAACAAACCATAAACAAAAATGAAGAGACAAATAGATAGCTATTTAGTGGATGATTTGTACAAAGTGAAAATATAAAACCTGGCTAGATTGCAACTTCTCCACTAAAATTGTGGGAGCTGGAGCAAACATTTTATTTCAACAAAACCCATTTTTCATCATGTTTGCACGTGAAAGGCTGTTCAAGTACATGAATCAGAAAACCAACTGTTCAAAAACCAATTGAATAGACTAATGTTGTTCTATAATAATCTGGGCCACAGACAGGGTCCAAGTTACAACTGTCCTGCTAGTTGGTTTACTCATGGCACTGTCAACAGTATGATGACAGGGGCAGGAATAACTCCAAGCTCATGTTTAAACTTTTAACTTTTATTAAGTACTTTGAAGTGCAGCATTATATTGTGACTGTTGGAAAGTGGATTATTATTAGTAGTAGTAAACATATATATCTGCCACTGGCAATAAGGCCACAACACAGTCTAGGGTTCAAAATAGGTGTCAGAAAATGATTCTGATGCTCAACCCTTGGTTGCTTGGCTGCAAGCAGGCAGGTTTTACTTCAGAGACAGGTTTGTGAAGCATTTAAAAACAACAATTCAGTAATTAATATAGACACAACACACAATATATATATATATATATGTCTCCAGGTATGTTACATTTATTTGAAAGTGGATTACATATGTAACCATGAATCTTTTACCTATGTTGCATTTATTTTTAAGTTGTACATGCACATATAATCATGTAGTCAAAGTGCACATTGTAGTGTTTAACAAAGCTAATGCAACTAGACCTGTATTTCAAACTTTATTTTTTCGTTTGCCTTGCATGTTCTCTCCTCTGCAAGATGTAGTTTCAAGGCTTCATGAGCTAGAGAAAGAAGCTTTATGCATTAGTGATAGCAAGGCCTGGGAAAGAAAGGTTTGGCAGAGATGGGCAGCCTATTAGACGTACGTCATGGGTAGGAATGCTCTTGCATGCGCAGTCCTACCATGATGTACATCTGACGTATGGGATTCTGCAGGACCACGGTGAGGAGGAGGAGGGCACCCTGGAGACGCAGGGATAAAGGTAAGTGTGTTTAGTTTACCTTCATTTTTATTTTTATTTAAAAATAATTATTGAGAAGGGGTGGGGGAAGGGAGGGTCTGGGGCTGAACTCCGCTCTGCTGTGGAGTCTGAGTTTTGCATAGACTTCCCGTTCTCAGCGGAACGCAGAGTATGCAAATATCCGCAAGCTCCGCCAGTGGAGCGGAGACCCCCGCCCACGGTCATGTGATACTCAAGGTCATTGTGAATGTCCAGGTTTCATGGGATGAGAACATCTGGGGATGTTCCCATCTCAGTGTGAAGCTCACCACCATTGGTTCCTGGAGGGGTGATGAGAGGTCCGGATGATGAGGATGTATCTGTATGTTTTAAATAATGTATTTATTGGCAGAGGGTAAAGCAGATCCCTTTGGACTTTGAAAGGTATACACCTCCCTGCTTGCCCCATTCTTGCAAGTGTAAAGCTATATGCTAAACACTTGTTCCCTTTAGCGGATTGCTACTGAAGTCAAGTCCTGTGGTCCTGTAATTCTCAAACCTGACTCCATTTTAGTCTTGCCCTCACGTAGGCCAGTGAAGTAGGCCCAACGAACAAGTGGCCTTGCCTTCTGAGTTCGTGCATATATTAATTTGGGTTTTTCTGACTCTGAATGAACTGCAGAGAGAGTAACCCTTTTTACCTGAAACTGACCTTTCGCAAAACCAGTTTCACTAGCTGATCGTTGTCTGAGTTTTTCAATCACTGTTCAGGACCTCGTTAACCTTTAGTTTCCTTGCACATATCTTATCCTAAACAATATCTAAATTGTTTCTTTCCTTAAGACTTTCTTTTCTAAACATGGGCTTTTGCCATGCGTCGTGACTGCCAACTGGTGTTGCCTTTTATGTAGGCCTCAGAAGTTAGTCTGTGAGCAAAGCAGTCTGACCTATTGTGGATCATATATATATGAACAAGCACTCATGGAGTGCAAAACGCGTCACGTAGGGCTTATGGCGTGAATAAACCCTACTCTATTTGACTACCTGCTGTTTGGTGTGGATTTATAGTACCTGAGTGCGCGCCTGGCACGCCGTTCTGGATTCATATATATATATATATATATATATATATATATATATATATATATATATATATATATATATATATATATATATATATATATATATATATATATATATATATATATATATATATATATATATTAACTAAGGATTTCTTCGTGCGCTGGAGTTAATTTCAGAACCTAGCCCTTCACCTGGATTTGACCCTGCCAAGCCAATTTCCCTGCAAGATCATTATTTACTTTCCCAATCACCATTCAAGACATTTGTTAACTTTTAAGTTTCTTTATGTTTCTGTTATCTTGCACATTATCTGAAACTACTTTTCTTTACTTGTTTCTTCATTTCATGGGTTACGCTTCCAATTAAGGGTTTGTTCGGGCCTTCCAGATTATTATTTAGATATGCCTAAATATTAACTTGTGGGTTGGGACACTGTAAAATGAGCTTTACTGTATGATGCTGTGTGATGTCATGTATTTTCTATTGGTTGAATTTTGGTGCAGGGGCATGCATTTTAAATGTACCTTTTTGTGTATAAATAGGGATATCTCGCCTTAGTAAAATTGAGCAATTTCTTGAGTTGTACACCGTGTTGTATTGCTGGGATTTCTGCTACTAGCTGCAGCTAATAAATTTGATCTCTGACGCCACCTAGAAGTATTCCGTGTCTCTGTATACCAAGGCAAGGGAACCCAGAGGACTTAGGGCGTGTCCCTGGTGCCGCTGGGTATTTGAAAACCCGGTTCTTCAGTCCTCAGTAAGCTGACACCTTTCTGCATTTCTAAATTTCCAGCTTACCATTCTTGATGACCCTGTCATAGATGGATTTAAGATTAGGTTTGACTATTTAGAACTATTCATCAGAACTAAATAACCCAAGCCATGAACCTTGAGTTCATCCTCAACTGCAAACTAAACATCACACCCCAAGTCAACACCTTCAGTGCCTTATGCTCACACATACTGAAGATGATGAGGAAGAGTTTCAAAAGACTCCCAGTCAACACATAGAAATTCATCACTGACACTCTTGCCACAAGCAACATAGACTGCAAGAACACCCTCTATACCGGGATCAACAAACATCGCATCAGTAGGCTGCAGAACATCCAGATGTTGGTGTCCAGAATCCTTCCGAAACTCCCATGACACTCATGCATTTCAGCTAACCTCAAGGAGCAACACTGGTTACCCATAACCAAGTGAGCACATTTCAAATGCCTCACCCAAATGTTCAAGGGCACTCTGTCCCAGCGTATCTTAACAATTCTGTTTGCTTTCAGATACATCAGCTCATCAAGACTCCTATTTGCGCAAATCCCACGCATATGGAAAACCAGATCTGGCACTTGAGCCTTCTACTGCATTACTTCTAACGCGCAAAATGAAGTGCCATTACACATTGAGCCGCCTCCTAATTTCTTGAATTCCAGAAGAAGCTGAAGACCTGGCTTTTAAAGTAACCACATTAGGACCTAAGATTGGCTAATCTCTCAAATTCGTAGCACCATGTTAGCCTCCTGGGTGAGAATGCAATTAACAAAGCAACATAGCATGACCAGAGAGTAACAAATGCACTTTATGGAACATTCAGTTCAGACAAGTACAAAACCCAACCATACTGGAGAATTTTGTTAGTCTGGAAGATTGTTTTTGTTTCCCACATTGTGTCTTTTTGCCTCTGTACCCACATTCATAATACGGACAGTATAAGAGGGAAAATGATTCCTTCATTCATGTGGGGTCAGGACCCATGCAAATGAGGGAATATCCCCTGCCTCTACATGGATGCCAGCACTATCAGTATTATAGAAGATGCTGAATAAGCATCTGCAGCTGCTACTGTAACCGGGGCACTCTGTGTAATTTGTCCCCAGAAGATCACCTGGTTGACTGCAATCACTGGTTTTACTCTTGTCAGGCATGAAAACTGCTCTAAATTTTGGAGGAATTATTTTATGTCCCTGAGACTTCAGAACAAGAGGCAACTTAATAAGCCCTTGTAGTCACATACGCTCTTTCAGGCTGTAGAGTTGTAAGTCCTGTTCTTCTCACTCCAAGGAAAAAGGCAGCAGTCCAACACAGCAAAGCAGTTCAGCAGAGTGGCAGTCCCTCCTGGCAGCACAGCATTCCTTCTTCGTGGCAGAATGTCCTCAGGGCCAGAAATGTACTGAAGTTATGGTTTCAGAGGTCGAGTACGTATAACAATTTAGAACCTTTGAAATGGGGAGCCTCCAAAGAGAGATCTTTGAAGTGTACAAAGTCGATATCTTCCTTGCCCAGACTCCAAACTAACTACAGGGGGTATGCAGCTCTTTGTGTGGGAACAGGCACAGACCTATTCCGGTGCAAGTAAAATGCAACTTCATAAGCAGTGCATAACAGTGGTGCAAGTTATAACAACTACACTGTGCAAAAATATATGGATTGAAAACCTTTTCGTTGAAAGGAGTAAACCCGCCTCAATTTTTTTATGTGCATTTTGATTTTGAGTTATTTGTTTTTGGCAACCATGTTCCAGTCAGAGAGCTGCAAGTCCAGTTTTCACTGACCTGACAGCTTTTTATTTTCTTTAATCGTGAATCTTTTAAATACTTAACAACAATCATTAATCCAATTTTAAACAGTATAAATAAGCAATCCTTTCCAAAATGTTTTAAAAACACAACAGGAAATAGAAAGTTTTTTAAATATTTCACTAACATTAAAGTTAGAATTAAATGCTATCTACCAAATATCTTTAACAGTCTGTGGTTCAAAGCACGATCAAAGAGCTAACTCCCATAACCAATCCAGATGCTGATCTCATGGTATTACCCAGCCTGAGTCTGGCTCAAGGATTGGATGGAGCGGGCTGGCTGGATGGTCCTTCCAGACCAGGAGGCCTGTGATTGCTCTCCATCCAGCTGTCTAGCACAATGTGGGTTGGGGAGCTTTAAAGTGTGCTTGTCAGAATGGCTGTCTCGAAGCAGCTGGCCAAACTGACATGCACACTTTGAAGTGTCTGCCCAAAACTCCTCCATGCTGCCAATTAGCAGCAGAGGATACACCCTGCAATGCACTCGGCTCGGGCAGGTTGCACATATATAAAAATACAATGGCATAAAATGATTTAACTGCCATTTTTTATTTTTCATATTTGATATGCGCAGCGGACAGGGAGGTGACGTTCCTCTGCTGTAATGAAGAAACCACCACTGTCTACATCATAATGCCCAACAATGAGATAGAGTATGGGAAAATAGCTGCCCAGAATGGCATCAAGTTATTGGCTCTTACTGGGCAGCCTGCCAAGAACCCTCTTCTTCCAATTCGCCTGCAGATCAATTTGGTTGAACCGTGGGACTATTTTGTGAACTGTTCACTTTCAAATGCTCCTAAATTAATCCTTCAAACAACCTGGGATCGTGATTCGGAAAGGCCACAGCTAAAAAATGTGTCCATTAATGTTACTAGTCCACTAAAATGTTAATCGTATGTGTTAGACCTGACATCATTGGCTTGAGTCTCTCCTCCATTTTTCTGTTTTCCTCTACTGTTTTACGATGTTTTGCTGGTATATGCTTTGGGCGCCGTGTCACTGCTGATCAGTGCCATAGCGCAAGTGCTCCCTATGTTAAAATGATGTATCTATTGTATCCATGTTTAGCTTATTTGGTTTACTGTCAGTCCCTAGTCTAGTGCACCAGGAGTGCCGGGGCTTGTAAATACAAATGCCGCTCGTGGGCTTGCAGCACGTGTTGTGCCACCCACAGGAGCGGCCTTGTAAAAGAATGTCTACGGGTCGGTCATTGTGAGACCCACGTGCAGTCTTGCACTGTCACGTCGGCTGCGCAGGTATACCTACTTGCCAGCCCCTCCAACCTTCCCTTAACTTCATGTTAGTCACCCCTATGGTAGGCCCATGGGCAGGGTGCATTGTAAGTGTAAGGTAGGACAAGCCTGACCAAGTTGGCATGTCCTGATAGTGAAGTGCCGCCATCTTAGTGCTTCACTATTGCGAGGTAGCCTGCTCTCCGTTGGATAGAATGGGCCGCCGGGATTATTAATGCTATGATCCTAGCTGGCTCGGAGAGTACGGTGCAATGTCGAGTTTGGTATCCCTGAGCTCGGTTTAATTACGCATCCGTTGGTGTGGATGGTTTTTGGACTCTGGGTTCGAAAGTAGTACTTTTAGAAAGTGTCTACTTTCTTGTCTAACCATATCTGGTCTCTGCTGGTCTTGCGTGTGTGTGACAGGAGCTGGGTGGCTCCAAGAGGTCTGGATGAGTCAGTGTGGGATGAGTGGGACATTTACGTTGAGAGTAGGGGGAGAGTAGTTGTTGATAGCCTGCCTTGCCTGATACAATGCTGGCTCCACCTCCTGCCAAGCGACTGATGGCTCTGTGCCTGCCATGGACGATCCTGGCCCCACCCCCTGCCAGGAGGGCGATAGCTCTGCTCCTGCCAGTATCAATGCTGGCTCCACCTCCTGCGGGGCGTCTGAGGACCCGGCCCGGCTCAATGAATAGGCCAGGTGCGACTGCCTAGCTCCACCCACCACAGACCCAGGATGTTGGGAAACCCCCGGCATAGACAAAGGGATCAAAGACGAAAAGGGGTATAAGAGAAGGACCCCTGAACCAAGAATTTAGAACACTTCTGACAAGGAACCCTGTAACCAAGGACAAGAAGCCTGCTGATCTAAAGGACTGCTTACCCCTTCTGCCCGTGTGCTGTTGTTGGGGGAATCCTGCAGTGCTTCTTTATTTTTGCCAAGGAACCAGGAGAGAGGAACTGTGTGTGTACTCTCACGCTTGCTAAGAAAATCTCCAAGGACTGGAAGAGTGCCAGTCTCCTGCCGAAGTCACAGGGCTAAAGGACTTCACCTGCTAAAAAGTGCTATCCGCTGGAAGTGTGAATCCAGCACCTCTGAAAGAACCAGCAACCACGACGATCGGACGCTGGGCCCGACCGACGCCAGCAGCAACGCCAGTGAGTAGGAGTACGGCTCTAACTCCAGAGGACCTCGTGTCTGCCCCGCTGCTGATCGCATCAACCGTGTGCCCCTCGACGCCGTGAGCGCTGCTCACTCTGTGCAACTGCATCATCGACAACGCCTGCTGTGGCCTGATCGACACCGAAGACGCGACGCCGGATTGCTCGACGCCGCTGATCATCGTGTGCTTCAATTTCCTAAGGTACTGTGTTGTTGGGGGTCCGTGTGACTCCAGGCCCGGCGCAGCGCTCCTCGCGGTCGACGCCGAACCTGTGGATTATCTTTGCCCCAGCGTTGTGTAGCTCCCGTGTGAGTTACCCGGTTGCTAAGAACTGTGTTTACAAGAAGAAGATTTGCTTGATACTAAAAGACTCTTGTGCTAAAGAAGAAACTACCTTTGAACTATCCTTTTTCCTTCCTGAACGTATTTATTCCGATTGTGTACAGTTTTGCCGTTATTTGGTCTTGTGCTAAGTCTTATATAAAGATACTTATTTTTGATAATACTACGGTGTCGTGTCCATTTGTAGTGTATTCACTTTGTTACTGTATGTGGTCATAATTGCTTAACACACAGCCTCTGAGATAAGCCTGTTCTGCTCTGCCAAGCTACCAAGGGGGTGAGCAGGGGTTATCGAAGGGTGTGATCCCCTTGCCCTGACTAGAAAAGGAGTGTCCCTATTTGTCAGAAGTGTATACCTCTGCCAACTAGAGACAGCCGGTTCTAACATTGGATGCAGCGGAGAGGATTTGGACCTTGCATTTATGACCCATGTACAGTGATTAGTGTGCGCTACGTAGTGAAAGCAGACCATAACGCAGTCACAATCTGATTCGGAAGGATCCTATTTTTGTTCTCCGCTTTCCTGAAACGTGATTTTCTGAACACTGCCAGTTTTAACCATGAGTGACAACGGAGTCACTGCCCCTGCTATCGTTGTTGTTGAAGAGTTCGAGAGGAGTAAGCTAAAGAGATACAAGAAAGATGAGCTGAAACACTTTTGCAACCAGTTTGAAGTTCCTACCACCGGCCTCTCAAGAAAAGATGATTTTTATAAAGCATTGCAGGCCTGGTGGGAATCCAGAAATCCCTCTGATGTGGTGGTGGTACCCACAGAGGAAGGGGATGAGGAGGTGCCAGTGAATGGACCTGTGCCCTCTCCCGGAAGCAGTGTTTCCTCCAAAGGTCTTTCCCCTGAAGAAAGAGAAGAAAGGGCGAAAGAGCGAGCTTACAACATGGAGATGGCAAGGCTAAAGATAAATGGGCAGTTGGAGTTAGAAAATGCAAGAGGTAGAAGGGAAGCTGATTTAGAGATCAAAAAGTTGGAGTTTGAACGAGAGAAGTTAGCTTTGGAGCGTGAAGCCAGGTTGAGGGAACTGGATATCCAAGCTAAAAAGTTAGAGTTGAATCCCTCTGGTGGCAGCATTCCATCCGAGCCTGCAGAAAGTAAGTTTTACTTCCCGAAAGATGTGATCAAAGATTACAATAAGAATGAGGATATTGGTCAATGGTTTAAAGCATATGAGTTAGCATTGTTGGCCCACCAGGTCCCTGAGAAGAATTGGGGAGCGGGGTTGTGGGGTCGCTTTGTGAATGAGGGAAGAGATACCCTGTTAGACATGCCTGTTGCGGATAGGATGTCGTATGCTCATATGAAAGATGCTTTAATGTTGCGATATGGTTTAACCCCCGAGCAGTACAGACAAGCTTTTAGAGAATGTAAGAAGTTGCCTGGTACGATGTGGGTTGAATATGTGTCTTATTTTTGCAGAGCCATGGATGGTTGGGTAAAGGGCAGCAAAGTGGAAAGTTATGAAGCTCTCTATGATTTGTTTGCGTGGGAGCACTTGTCTAATAACTGTTTTCCAGAGCTGCGCCAGCACCTGATTGATAGCAAGATATCTAACCCTAGAAAACTTGCTGAGGAGGCGGACCGCTGGGTCAGTACCAGGGTCCACAAGGGTCCAGTGGGAGACTCAGCCAAAGGTGGGCAGGGTCCCCAGCAGAAGAGTGGGGGGGACAAGGGTAAACAGAAGGAGTCTCAGAAAGGGCCCCAAAGTAATCCCCAAGGGAACCAAGGGAAAGGTTCCCAGCCTCCCCCTGAAAAAAAGCCAGGGGCCCCGACGGGTAAACCTGTTCATAGGGGCCCCCTAACCTGCTACGGTTGTGGGCAGGTGGGACACCGGTTTTATGACCCCCAGTGTCCCAAGAAGGATTCGAATGCACCGCCGCGTGCACCCCCTCGTCAGTTGGCAAGTGTAGCCTTGGGAGGGGAGGAGATGGTTGTCCATGGTGGGAGGGGTCCCGCAGAAATGTCCCTGGTCTCGCTAGGAGACATGCAAATGGTCCCTCCACCCCCTCTGCCTAGTAACACTAGTAAATATAGGCAGTGGGTGACCATTAATGGCCATAGAGTGGAAGCTCTCAGAGACACCGGAGCGAGTGTGACAGCTGTCAAGTGTCACTTGGTGTCCAGAGAGCAGGTGGTTCCCCACGCATTCTACCCCGTGATAGCTGCCGATAACTCCCAGAAAGAGTGTGAGGTGGCTCAGGTTTCCTTTGAATGGGGGGGAGTTTCAGGTACTCTTCAGGTTGCTGTGAGGCCCGCCATGCCTGTCGACTGTCTCCTGGGCAATGATTTGGAAGACTCCCCTTGGGCTAAGGTGGAGCGAGCGGCGCACTTGAAAATGTTGGGTGTACCAGAGTGGGTGTGTGCAACCACTCGATCCATGACAGCGAGTAAGGGTGTTGATGGGGTCCCGGAGCCTGAAAGTACGGCCCAGGACCCAGCTGTGAAGAGAAGAGGCAGGAGGCGCGGGAAACCGGCCCCCGTTGTTCCCGTGGTCCAGAAGGAGGTAGACCCTGAGGGGGATGCCCTGGAGCCCACAGGGGAACAAATTGCCGAACTGGGAGATTTGCCCGAGCTGACCCACTGGCAGCAGGATGGTGGTCCCTCCAGGGAGGAATTCTGTGCGGAACAGAAGGTGTGCCCTTCTCTTGTGGGCATGAGGCAGCAGGCCTCAGCCCAATCCTCAGGTGATCAGTCAGGGTCACATTTTGTGTACTGGGAGAACGACCTCCTGTATAGCGAGCCTAAGGCTGCTGAGCCTGGGTCAGCCCGTGTGCTGGTGGTACCCCAGCGCTTCAGAGCCTTCCTACTGGGTTTGGCTCATGACGTACCGTTAGCTGGACATCTGGGGCAGGACAAGACCTATGACAGGCTTGTCACCCATTTCTATTGGCCTCAGATGCGTAGGGATGTAGACATCCATTGCACGACTTGTCGCACTTGCCAGGCAAGTGGGAAAAGCGGAAGGAAGCAGAAGGCTCCCCTCCAACCTTTTCCGGTGGTCAGCACCCCCTTTGACCGGGTGGGTATTGACATTGTTGGCCCCTGGACCCCAAGACAGCCCTGGGCAACAGGTTCATCCTGGTCTTGGTGGACCATGCCACAAGGTACCCGGAAGCCATCCCTCTCAGGACAGTGACGGCCCCTGTGGTGGGACGGGCACTGATGGGTGTTTTCTCCCGGATGGGGTTCCCCAGAGAGGTGGTGTCCGACCGAGGCACCAACTTCATTTCGAACTATATGAAGTCTCTGTGGAAGGAGTGTGGGGTAACCTACAAGTTCACCACTCCTTACCACCCTCAAGGAAACGGGCTGGTTGAGAGATTCAACCGGACCCTGAAAGGCATGATTATGGGTCTTGAAGAACCAATGAGGCGGAAATGGGACGTCCTCTTGCCATGCCTGTTGTTTGCTTACCGTGAGGTGCCGCAGAAGGCTCTAGGGTTCAGCCCCTTTGAGCTCTTATACGGTCACCCGGTAAGAGGACCTTTGAGTCTGGTCAAGGAAGGCTGGGAGCAATCTCCCAGGAAACCTCCCCAGGATGTATACAGCTACATGCTGGCCTTTCGGAACCAGACTCGGCGCTTCAGAGAACTTGCTCAGGCAAATCTGGAGGCCAGCCAGGAGGAGATGAAGCGATGGTACGACCGGAATGCCACTCTGGTAGAGCTTCAGCCTGGTCAGGAAGTGTGGGTCATGTCCCCTGTGGAACCTTGTGCGCTCAAGGACAGGTGGACTGGACCATTTAAGGTTGTGGAGAAGAAGAGCGATGTCACCTACTTGGTGGACTTGAAATCTCCCAGGAACCCCTTGCGGGTCCTGCATGTCAACCGTTTGAAGCCCCACTTAGAAAGGTCCGAAGTGGGCATGCTCTTAGCTACAGATGATGGAACGGAGGAGGAGAGTGAGCCTCTTCCTGACCTCCTGTATGCTAAAGAGCAAGACGGGTCAGTGGATGGTGTGATCCTCTCTGACACACTGACCCTTGAGCAGAAACAGGATTGTCGCCACCTGTTGGGACAATTCCCGGATCTGTTTTCCTTGGTTCCGGGTGTCACGCATTGGTGTGTCCATGACGTTGACACTGGAGACAGCCCTCCTGTGAAGCACAAGGCTTACAGGGTGACTGACAAGGTCAGAGCGTACATTAAGGAAGAGGTCTCCAAAATGTTCGCGTTAGGGGTGATTGAGTCCTCTAGCAGTCCTTGGGCCAGCCCAGTGGTCTTGGTCCCAAAGGCTGCAGCGCCTGGTGCTTCACCAGAACTCCGGTTCTGCGTGGATTACCGAGGACTCAATTCAGTCACGAAGACTGACGCGCACCCCATCCCCCGAGCTGATGAGCTCATCGATCGGTTGGGGGCTGCCCGGTACCTTAGTACGTTTGACTTAACGTCTGGGTACTGGCAGATCGCCTTGACTGATGGGGCAAAAGAGAGGTCAGCGTTCTCTACACCAGATGGGCTATACCAGTTCCGGGTGATGCCCTTTGGGATGAAGAATGCCCCTGCCACCTTCCAGAGGTTGGTCAACCAGGTCTTGGCTGGACTGGAGGAATTCAGCGCCGCGTACCTGGACGACATCGCAGTGTTCAGCGCCAGCTGGGAGGAACACTTGCGCCACCTCCAGGAAGTGTTGTTGGCCCTGCGCGGAGCAGGCCTCACAATCAAAGCCAGTAAGTGCCAGATTGGGCAGGGTTCTGTGGTGTACTTGGGGCACCAAGTAGGGAGCGGTAAGGTGGCCCCCCTGCAACCCAAGATTGATACCATCCTGGCTTGGGCACCGCCCAAAACCCAAACACAGGTGAGAGCCTTCTTAGGACTCACGGGTTATTACAGGAGGTTTGTCAAGGATTACGGTAACATTGTGCACCCCTTGACTTCGATGACTTCCAGGAAGCAGCCACGAAACGTGATCTGGACTGATGCCTGTCAAACGGCCTTTGACACCCTGAAAACTGCAATGTGCACAGCACCTATACTCCAAGCACCCGACTTTTCGAAAGAATTCATTGTTCAGACGGACGCTTCAGAGCATGGCGTGGGGGCTGTTCTAGCTCAGGTGAATGAAGAGGGCCGAGACTTGCCTGTAGCCTTCATCAGTAGGAGGTTACTTCCCAGGGAAACGAGGTGGAGTGCGATAGAGAGAGAAGCATTTGCTGTGGTCTGGGCGCTGAAGAAGCTAAGACCCTACCTGTTTGGGACTCACTTCTGGGTTCAGACAGACCACAGGCCCCTCAGATGGTTGATGCAAATGAGGGGTGAGAATCCAAAACTGTTGAGGTGGTCCATTGCTCTACAGGGGATGGACTTTACGGTGGAACACCGCCCTGGTACAGATCACGCCAATGCTGATGGTCTGTCCAGATTTTTCCGCCTTAGTGATGAGAACTCCCTAGGTTAAGGGTAGTTCTCCCCACATTTCAGCTGGAGGGGACACGTGTTAGACCTGACATCATTGGCTTGAGTCTCTCCTCCATTTTTCTGTTTTCCTCTACTGTTTTACGATGTTTTGCTGGTATATGCTTTGGGCGCCGTGTCACTGCTGATCAGTGCCATAGCGCAAGTGCTCCCTATGTTAAAATGATGTATCTATTGTATCCATGTTTAGCTTATTTGGTTTACTGTCAGTCCCTAGTCTAGTGCACCAGGAGTGCCGGGGCTTGTAAATACAAATGCCGCTCGTGGGCTTGCAGCACGTGTTGTGCCACCCACAGGAGCGGCCTTGTAAAAGAATGTCTACGGGTCGGTCATTGTGAGACCCACGTGCAGTCTTGCACTGTCACGTCGGTAGGCATGGGCGGAAAATCCGTTCCGCTCGCGGATTTTGCGGATTTTCGGGAAATCCGCAATCCGCGAGATTTGCGAATTTCCCGCAAAATCCGCAAATCCGCGAGCAGCGGATTTTGCTCGCACTGCTCGCACTGTTCGCGTGAGTTCGCGCCCCGCGAATAAGTGCAAAATTGCAGAAATACGATCTTAGCAAAACTGAAAGTAACTACTTACCAGGTTCAAAAGTTCAGGCTCATCATTAGTAGCCATTTCCTGTAGTGCTTCCTGAGGGGCCCCTCCAGAGTTCAGTTGCCAGTTGAAACTATTATGTGACCCTGCTCTGAACCTCAGAATAGTTACACATATGCCACAAAGGTCCTGAATTACAGCTAAGGGAGACAAGCAGGAGCCAGGCTGGAAGTTAAAATCCAGCAGGGCAGGTGTTGTAACTAATTTTGCAACAATGAAAGCACTTAGCAAGTGCAAAAGATCACTAATCAGGGCGCACTAAGGAAGCAGGTGCCAGCTAAAAAAATATTCTGTGACACATTAATCAGCCCCAAATTAATTCAGGTCACTTGAGGCAGGGAAGGTGTGCTTTGCTTTGCCAAAAATAATGTACACTGGACAACCAGAGGGTGTGGTGATGAAACAGAGGGTGGCATGGGTGGGCCAGAGGGTGGCATGAGTAGTCAGAGAGTGGCAGTGGTGACAGAGAGTGGCAGTGATGAAGAAGAGTGTCCCAAACAGGCTGGACACGTAGAAACAACAAGTTCGCAAAACTTGCGACCCGACAGGTAAGTTCGCAAATTGCAAAATTGTAAAAACCCTCGCGAACTGGCAGAAACACGGGCGAACACAAAAAAAAGAAAAAATCTGCAAATTCGCGGGAATTCGCGGATTTTGCGGATTGCGAATCCGCAAATCCGCAAAATTCGCGAACGCGAGATCCGCAAAATTCGCCATGCTTACACGTCGGCTGCGCAGGTATACCTACTTGCCAGCCCCTCCAACCTTCCCTTAACTTCATGTTAGTCACCCCTATGGTAGGCCCATGGGCAGGGTGCATTGTAAGTGTAAGGTAGGACAAGCCTGACCAAGTTGGCATGTCCTGATAGTGAAGTGCCGCCATCTTAGTGCTTCACTATTGCGAGGTAGCCTGCTCTCCGTTGGATAGAATGGGCCGCCGGGATTATTAATGCTATAATCCTAGCTGGCTCGGAGAGTACGGTGCAATGTCGAGTTTGGTATCCCTGAGCTCGGGGTTTAATTACGCATCCGTTGGTGTGGATGGTTTTTGGACTCTGGGTTCGAAAGTAGTACTTTTAGAAAGTGTCTACTTTCTTGTCTAACCATATCTGGTCTCTGCTGGTCTTGCGTGTGTGTGACAGGAGCTGGGTGGCTCCAAGAGGTCTGGATGAGTCAGTGTGGGATGAGTGGGACATTTACGTTGAGAGTAGGGGGAGAGTAGTTGTTGATAGCCTGCCTTGCCTGATACAATGCTGGCTCCACCTCCTGCCAAGCGACTGATGGCTCTGTGCCTGCCATGGACGATCCTGGCCCCACCTCCTGCCAGGAGGGCGATAGCTCTGCTCCTGCCAGTATCAATGCTGGCTCCACCTCCTGCGGGGCGTCTGAGGACCCGGCCCGGCTCAATGAATAGGCCAGGTGCGACTGCCTAGCTCCACCCACCACAGACCCAGGATGTTGGGAAACCCCCGGCATAGACAAAGGGATCAAAGACGAAAAGGGGTATAAGAGAAGGACCCCTGAACCAAGAATTTAGATCACTTCTGACAAGGAACCCTGTAACCAAGGACAAGAAGCCTGCTGATCTAAAGGACTGCTTACCCCTTCTGCCCGTGTGCTGTTGTTGGGGGAATCCTGCAGTGCTTCTTTATTTTTGCCAAGGAACCAGGAGAGAGGAACTGTGTGTGTACTCTCACGCTTGCTAAGAAAATCTCCAAGGACTGGAAGAGTGCCAGTCTCCTGCCGAAGTCACAGGGCTAAAGGACTTCACCTGCTAAAAAGTGCTATCAGCTGGAAGTGTGAATCCAGCACCTCTGAAAGAACCAGCAACCACGACGATCGGACGCTGGGCCCGACCGACGCCAGCAGCAACGCCAGTGAGTAGGAGTACGGCTCTAACTCCAGAGGATCTCGTGTCTGCCCCGCTGCTGATCGCATCAACCGTGTGCCCCTCGACGCCGTGAGCGCTGCTCACTCTGTGCAACTGCATCATCGACAACGCCTGCTGTGGCCTGATCGACACCGAAGACGCGACGCCGGATTGCTCGACGCCGCTGATCATCGTGTGCTTCAATTTCCTAAGGTACTGTGTTGTTGGGGGTCCGTGTGACTCCAGGCCCGGCGCAGCGCTCCTCGCGGTCGACGCCGAACCTGTGGATTATCTTTGCCCCAGCGTTGTGTAGCTCCCGTGTGAGTTACCCGGTTGCTAAGAACTGTGTTTCCAAGAAGAAGATTTGCTTGATACTAAAAGACTCTTGTGCTAAAGAAGAAACTACCTTTGAACTATCCTTTTTCCTTCCTGAACGTATTTATTCCGATTGTGTACAGTTTTGCCGTTATTTGGTCTTGTGCTAAGTCTTATATAAAGATACTTATTTTTGATAATACTACGGTGTCGTGTCCATTTGTAGTGTATTCACTTTGTTACTGTATGTGGTCATAATTGCTTAACACACAGCCTCTGAGATAAGCCTGTTCTGCTCTGCCAAGCTACCAAGGGGGTGAGCAGGGGTTATCGAAGGGTGTGATCCCCTTGCCCTGACTAGAAAAGGAGTGTCCCTATTTGTCAGAAGTGTATACCTCTGCCAACTAGAGACAGCCGGTTCTAACAGTATGCAAAGAGATTGAGTGTTCCATCAACGGTAGTCCAATCAATTGCAGCTATGTCCTTAAAGGAGGAAGACCTAATTGGTATAAGCACCTCTAGAGCAAGCCTTGTTCTGGCTCAGGGCACACCACTCAGATAACCTCAGGATAGATTACTTCCCAAAGGAAATTATTATCATCTGCAACAATGCATGAAGATCCCCAGTGAAGGGTTAATGTCAATTGATTGATAGGCAGAAGGAAAAAGACTATTTGGTGTTGCTGATCTGCTGTTCAAGGAAATTACATGTGATATTTGCAGCATAAAGACATTCCTACCTGTCCATTTTACTACAAGTGACTTGCCTAGCTATGATTGGGGTTTGGAGTGCAGGAGCAAACATTACTACACACATTCTGTTTCAGATATCTATAAAGGAATTCAAAAGTATCAGAGTAGAGGCATGCGAGGTGGGGACCCACTTCCTCGGTGGTAACGTGGGGAACTGACATGTCTGAAAACAATAAGGAGTGGGAATTCAGAAGAATTTTCACACCCTGAGAGTGTAGAGAGATCCTTTGAGCAAGAAGGGAGGGATACGTCCTCCATATATGACTACTAACGAACTGGAAAGTATCCCCTCTGAATTTCTTTTTACTTGGAAGGAGCCTGTGTCAAACGTACACTCCACTCAGAAGAAAAATCCTTTTTTATATATAACCCTCTGCCACTGTAGTACTGATATACTTCATCATCCTAGCTATTAGTATAGGGCAGAAACATGTTGGTATATTAGGGTCACAGGACCATAATAGCCTTAACACTCCCAATATAGTATTCTAACCATACCTGTCCACCCGTCAATAAAGGAATACCTGAGGTGGGTGAGAATTTTTAAAAATGTCACCCCCTCACTTTTTAACAAATCTACATAAGAGTCCCTTGGAATAAGGTCGAGCCCACCCTGGCCTTTAGAAGCCTGGATTAATCCGATGATGAAGGATGCCACTACTATAGTAGGTGAGGGTTATATAAATACAAAATGTTTTTTTCCTTTTCCCACTCATTCTGAGTGGAGCATAGGTTTGACACAGTCTCTTTATGCATACAAAAACAATTCAGAATGGAATACTTTTCAGGTCATTAGAACTGATATGTCTGTCAGAAACAAAGTTAATTATACAGGCTACTATAAATAAGAGCAGCAAAAAGCTTTGTAGAGTTTGCGTGGACGACTTTTAGATTGAACCTACCAAACATCACAAGCTGTCTGGTTGCAAAAAACATACTGCCAAGAACATACAGGAGCTCAGTGCCCACCCGTTGCTTACCATTGGTTGGCTTCCCTATCACTTGCATTTAGTTGCTTCTTGTTTGGTGGCTTTTCTAGCCAATCTTGTGTTTGTCCCTCCCATGGAGCATAGCCTCTTTACTGATCCTCTGGACTGGTTGGCTTTGGTGCTGCCTCTGCTCACTTTTAGGGAACTACATTTTTTGTTTAAGCACTCCATGAGAACGAGTTTGTTTTCCAGTTGTCTCACTTATGGGCTTTTCACCCTCCCCCTGTATTTGTCCATGTGCTTCTCTCCACCTACCCGCAATTGTGTTGCTCTCTCTGGTTCATATGCTTTTGCCCCTCCCACTTGCCACATAGCTCTCTTTCACACATTGTTTCTCCACTTTGCTGCTTCTTCCCTGCTCGCCAAGTTGTCTCCCCACACTGCCTTTGCTTATTAATTAGTTTACTTTTTTTAAAACACTTTTGTGCTATGTTTTATCTACAGTAATTTCTTGCTACTTTGTCTTTATTTATCAGAGGGTCATGTTGAATGCATGGTTTGGCCTATAAATTAACAAGGTGGATGTGTCATTGCATCTTTTTATTTTATTTTTGTTTTCTGCTTAGCCATGATGCACAGCAGTTGTGATGATGCACATAATAGTTTTAAAAAACGTTAGGAAAGCCAATAGGTCTTATAGACCACATCTATTGGTTTTGCCAGTGCTTGTTATAGTTATAGTTGGCCTATTCACAAAGGTATTTTGGAGTATTCATAGTATTACTCCTGCAGTAGTCCTTTACGTAATGTTACATTCCCTGGTGAACTGGTTCCAAAACATTTAAAATAGCAATATTAACCCCTCCCATGCTCATGACGAACTCAGCTCGTTATGAGCCACGGTGGCCGTGTGCTCATGACGAGCTGAGCCCGTCATGCCCGTTGCCCCACGCCCACGCGGGGATAATTCCCCTGCTGTGCTGGAAGTTCCATTGGAACGGGCGCGGTCATGACAAGCTCAGCTCGTCATGAGCACACGGCCACCGTGGCTCTTGACGAGCTGAGCTCATCATGAGCACCGGGGCGCTGCGCGCGCCCCCTCTCCCTCCAGCACAGCGGGGGAATAAGCCCCACAGTAAATGGGTTAAAGGAATAGCTATATGCAAGTAGTACAGATAGAAAGGACTGTACCCGCTATGAAGTTTTACTAACAGCGAGTTGGCTGTTTCTGGGTTGATTCACAAAGGCGTGCAAGGGTTTGCAGAAGAGTACTATTGTAGGCCTACTCCTTATATTTCTAAATGCTTTTGTGAGTCAGTCCCTTAACCTCCTTTATGGTATGCGCAAGGAGTTTAGCTTCCTTATGCAAAATTACATTTTGACAGCCCTCAACTGGCAACGCTCTCACAAGTGCCCCTAGTGCCCGCAATGTGCTGTTTTCTGATCACTCAACTGGCAATGTTGAGTAACGTGCCTTTGCTTCTGGGTGAATCTAGTTTTGCCTTTTCCTAAAACTCTCTTTTTAGGAAGGGTTTCTTTGAAACAAAATGGAGTGAGAGTTGAATCCTACAGCCCCATGTCATGTGTTTACCATCAGGGCAGGCTCTAGGGGTTGCAATCGGTGCCACCGCACCAGTTGCTGACTTGGGGTGGGGGTGTCATTTTTGCAAGTATATTAACATTTTAAAAGCACCTACTGCTGCGTTCCTGGCCTCCAGCAATTTTCAGACATCATCTAAAATGTCAAGATAACTCTGGTGAGTAATCCTCTTCCTGGAAAGAGACCAGAGGTTTGTCTAGTGAACGTTTTGACTCATCCTAAGGTAGCGCAGAGGGTTAAAATGCCAGTTGCTAAGAACCTGTACCATTCAGATCACAAAGTGCATATAATGTAAATAGGTCAATGGGTTACTGCTACTGTAAGAGAGCTATTTTTGTTACTTGTAGTTCATGTCAAAATCGTAATACAGAATATTGAGCTATTAACTGTCATCAAAGAGCTGCATGCAAACTGCAAGGCATATGTTAGAGCTATATGTGTTTTTGCCCAGTCTTTCATTAGCCTAATCTTGCCAAAAGGGTTCATTTGTGTAGAAAACAATTCTTATTATTGAAGAGAACCTTTGACAATGGTGTTACATTTTAAATTCTGAATTTGTGTTCTTTTCGAATAAGGACTCAAACTATATTACCTGCCAGTATCGATCACATGTCACTACTACACTGCACCTTGTAGTCCTGTCTGATGCAACATTTCCTATACACTGTTATACACACATATGATTGTCTCTGTGCAATGTGTGTGTGGTGTAAAGTGCTCTGACACCTTACCTATGTGGTGCTATAAAACTAAATAAATATGAGAGACAGTGCTTATGGAGACTTGAGGGGCACTGTTAAAGGGTGCTAGTGAGGGAATCCATGGCAGAGGTGGCAATGGGGAGGCAACAAACATTGTCGCACGTGGAGCCACCAGTGTTAAAGCTTGCGCTGTTTACTATGGTGATGCCCAGCTCTAGCTTTCACGAGGTCTCTCAGAGATTCCATTCTCCTGTGTCCATCCTTATTTCTGTAGCCAGGCATTGTAATGTATGACATACACTCATGATAAAATACATTCAGTGTTTCACCGAATTCGCATAACACAAGTGGTAAAACAGCAGTCATTGTCGGGCACATACTGTACATAGTCGTACCGTGACCAGTGGTAACACGTATGATACTGGCACGTTCTGCGCCCGCTGCTTGGGTACCAATTTGTGAGCTAGTGTCTGTTGAATGCCCCGGATCGTGTATATGGAAAAGTAAAACCTGGAGAACTCGAAGTTAAAAACCGACGACGGACGAGAAGACGTGAAATAATGAGATGCGGAGACAGGCGGGGCGTGGGAGGCCCTCACGAGTCAGTTAAAGGAGTGAAATAAAGAGATGCGGAGACAGGCGGGGCGTGGGAGGCCCTCACGAGTCAGTTAAAGGAGCTAGTATATGCTTTATAGTCGAATTGATAAAAAATTGAAAAGCAGGTTTAAAAAAAAAAAAACATAACTGTCATTTTAGCCTGTTTACTGATTGATAGGGGTGTGTGTCTTTGGTGCGTGCTTGCAAACAGCGGAACACAACGCCTCAATTGCCACTACACACCTTCTGTTGTATCCACACCCAGCGTTTAATAATGAATTCTCATTAAGGCAAGGGCACCACGGCGATGATAAGCACTAATGAGTTCAATTTAGAGTTGCTGACAACATCTTACTAATAGCCCTATGAGGAGAAACAAACCATGGTCTCCAATTAAAGCTTGTCAACCCCTATGAAGAATTAATTTCCTGATGAGTCATTCTTCACGAAAGTGGTTGCCTGTTCCATTTTGGAAACGTCTTAATCTTTGCTTTTGATTTATGTGACTATTTAAATGCAGGCGGAGAGTCAAGAAAGGCCGCTAAGCACAATGCCTTAAGATTCTGCACAAGCCGGTGGCTTCAGGGTCTCTGTCGTTGGCGCAACCTAACCTTTTCTGCAGTTTGCCAATTTCAGATCGACCTATAACTGAGGAGGGGTTTTGTAACCTTCACCACAAGGAAGCAGCTGACTCAGCATGTTTCTGAAAAGTCTGGTGAACTTTGTGAGAGTGCACACAGACCTTACACTGAAGATCAGAAAGAACGGGTAGGGTTGGCAGAAGTGTGGCAACCTCCAACACATTTTATTTGTTTAAGAAAACTCTTGGATGTGATTCTGTTGAACTTGTGTGAAAGTCAAGATTTAATTGTGTTTCATGGTTAAGAATTAGCCAGGGTATGTAGGAGAGAGAACAAGTGGGAACTGTTCCATTTGAGGTCGAACCTACTAGAAAGTGCTTGCGCTGTCTGTTGTGAGACATATCGTGGTTTACCAAGAACATAGGGGGATTTGGAGCCAGCCCATGCTTCTCATGGAGTGGCGTTTCTTTAACTCTTATTTGCCTGCTTCTTTTTCATGTCTCAGCTTGTCAATCTTGTGTTTGTCCCTCCCATGGACCATTGATTTGTTACTTTCTTTTGATTGGCCGGCACCTCTACTTCAACTGTTTCCTTTTTAAGCATTATTTTTTTCTTTTGTGGTAGACACTCCATGAGAGTACATGTGTTTTTTGTCGTCCTCTCTCATGTACTTCTCGCCCCTTCTACTTTGTGATGCTTGTGTGCTTTTCTACGCCCCCTCCAAGTTGCACTCACCTATGTGCTTCTCTCCATTGCTTCCCCCCACAAGTGCCCTCCTTCTCTCTCCCTATCTTTGCTTCCCCCACCACTGGCACCCTCCATGTTACCCTTCCCAACCCCCATGTTACCTTTGTGTTCCACATCCAGCAATACCCGATGTTGCTACTGCATTCTGCCCTCCCTCCCTCACACAGGTCGCATTTGCATGTCCCCATCATCCCTTGTGTTGCTTCGGCATTCCCACCATCCATCATGTTGCTTCCATAACCTTCTTGCTTCTGCTGCTCGTACAATTTTAAACAATTAAAAAATGCTTTTGAGTGTTCATTTACTTTTTACTTAATGATTTAATCAGATTGGTAACTGAAAAGAAAAATAAGAGGGTGCTTCATTTTGAAGGCAAGTGCCTGCATTGTGTGCGCATCGTCAAAATTACATAGGCAACCGTGTAAAAGGTTATTTATTGCTTTTAAACTTTAGTCATGCTGACCAGCATATACGATGCGGTACAGCGTTGCTAAAAACTATTGTCGAACCCAATCGATCTCAAAAGTGAGTTCTATTGACTTTGCAAGTGCTAGGTCTATTTAGCTATATTCAGTCAGTCTGAAGCGATTTTATCAACTTTATGGAATATAGTGTTTTTTTTCTGACAATACCAAAAAAGAACATACACATACAGTTTTAGAGCACGAAAGTTCCTCTTGTATCTCACAATCTGACTACCTCACTCATCTTTGGTTCCTTTTAGGGGCATAATTGCGTCTTCCTACTCGTGTTGTCCGAGACATTAACTAATTTTATCACCTGAAGGTTAAACTTCTCTTCAGGATTATGACGTTAAGTTAACTGATATAGCCTCAGAGCCGGATGCGGCAGGCACTACCGGCCATTAAAGGCCGGCTTCAGCCCGCTATGGCGGGTTCTAAGGCTATTAGAACATTCTGGGCCCTAGAGGGCAGACTTCCAATTTGTAAAACCAAAAGGCCTCTCAGAGCCCGAGGGGGTTTAAATCCCCTCAGGCTCCGAGAGGCCTTTGTTCACAGCAATAGCAGTGAAATTAAAAAAAACATTGGAGTGTTGCTCTCCGGGCTTCTACCAGCCATTTGAAGCTTGGAGCACTCCACTGTCTTTAATGGCGCGCTCAACATTCCAATGTTCTGATAGACAAACCAGACTCAGGTCATTGACCGAGGCCTAGAATAATACCCTTTATTTCCATGCCCGGTGGTCACATAAGCTCAGGGTCTCGGTAATCTCTGGAGGGAGGAAACAACTGGGATAACGTGTTTTTATGGACTAATGTGGTAGTTGGTTGTGGCATAATGTCCTGACATAGTCATATTTGACCAGAGACAATTATGCGAAGTGATAATTACGGGAAATTCGTTAACTTTCATTCGCACAAGCTGTTTCAGAATTATGGGGGTTGTCGTTGTTCTTCTTAGCTAATTGTTTTTTTGCTGTGGAATTACAGCACAGAAAATCTGCAAAATATGAAGACTTCTGTTATTCTAAAATGTGAAATCTGTTGAACGATTGGAAAGGTACCATAT
The DNA here is from genome assembly GCF_964263255.1 of Lissotriton vulgaris. Taxonomy (NCBI): domain Eukaryota; kingdom Metazoa; phylum Chordata; class Amphibia; order Caudata; family Salamandridae; genus Lissotriton; species Lissotriton vulgaris. The sequence goes on from NC_141693.1 coordinate 1,390,837,845, forward strand.
AAAAATGCTCAATTCCTGTGAAGCGAGTTTCAGTGTAGTGAGATTATTGTGGCAAGGCTATTTAATGTTATTGCCTTCAGTGAATCAGTAGCAATTTGCTAATTAGGAAGTGTATTAAAAGTTCCTGCTCTCAGCAGAGGTCGTTACAAGCTGGTAATGCCCTTTGCTGAGGGTGTTAACCGTTGTTAATTTATCACCCTGCAATTAGTCTCACGCAGTTACCGGTTTGGATGAATGATGGAGGGAAGCGAATGAAACGCTGCAAGTGGTCAAAAAAGGGCTGATCACGAGTTGTCTTAATCTCAACCCATCCGAGCAGACAAATCAGACAACCCTGAACATTGACTTCACATCCTTGCTCAGATTTTCACTGAACGTGGAGTGTAGAAAGGCATCAGTGGCTTTTGCCAGCATTCTTTGCATTTCTCAACTTAACATAAAGATGTTAATAACTGTTGTAGAGTTGTTACATTAAAAAAAATTCAGACAGCTATAAGGTGAAGTTGCCTGGAACTGTGAGATGAACGCATATTGCAGGCATTGGCTCAATATGAAAGACAATGTGGCATGACTTGGGAGTCTGGCACGTAGAGTCACTCGCTCCGCCGTGCCACCCTCAGGAAGCCACCTTAGCTAGAGATTTAAGTCAGGGGGGCAGAGCTGTGGTAAATCTTCCCAGCGTATATTCCCCAAATTGATAATCGTAGTGGAAACAATGGTCCCCGGCTGAGAAGGCCATGGTAAATGTTTAGCCAATTTTCAGAATTACCAGCGGAATAGCCACCAGTGCCTGCCAGTACAGAAAAACTACCTCCAATGAGGAGGTACGTTGGCAGTGTCAACGCGCTTAGTTCCCTAAAAATAATGGGTGGTTTTCTAGCATATTTGGGGTGCCAGAGGAACCGTTTTATTTTGTGTCTATCAGCTTTTCTTGGCAGACGTTTTTCATTGGTGAAGCTACTGAAACGTGGATGGACCATCTTCTCTTGAAAACAGACTTTACTTTACACAAGATTAGCATCTGCTCCATGTTATAAACTATGGGGGAGGCAGAGTTTCCTCAACACGGCTTTTACTGGTAAACTTGTCTATAAATCAGCAAAAATCCTGCTTGCAGTGGTAGTGATAATTTGGGACATTTTCTACTACCCATCACATTTAAATCATGCCCTGATTCTTAAAAATGTTTATTACTAGTGAAAATATTAGCTGAATGTCATTTAAAGTACACACGTCTTCGTTATAGGACAGGGACTATATAGAATTTATAAAATTAGTGATGCACTGAAAGTTTGGTGGTAAGGACATTGTGGTCAATTTAAAACATAGAGAAAATGGTATTCACATTAATTTTCTTTTTTATAACCCACTTGCAGTTTCTCTTTACCTAACCTGAACTTCCTGAGGTTCCTTCTTTCAAATGATCGATTGATAATTTAATTAAAACCCAGCTGTTATCCTTCAGTTGTGACAAACATCTCAGTGACTAGCACGCCGTGATCTCTGCTAAGACTATCATTACAATGCCATCAAGTTCTATATCATCTTTCAGAATAATCGCACTTCACTCTGTGTGCACCTGGCAGAGCTAATTACTCTAATTGATCCACCAGAAAGCATTTGTTCTTGATAGGTCTGTCTCCTCTGGGTATTTAAGTAATACAATAAATTGGACAGATTCAAATCCAAAACAAGGGCAATACTGTGCAAACAAATCATACTCTGGCTGTGTGTTTTAAATCATTAACTTCACTTTCGCTTTTACATTTTCTTCCTTTTGTCATTTATTTAGAGTTTCATTTATAAAACTGGGAAATTTGAAAAATCGTTTTAAATTCACCATGTAATGATACTTTGTAAATTGATATATTTTAATGTAATCTATGTGGTCAATGATCATTTAAATATCCACTCATAGAAGGAGTTTGCTAAGCTTCTAAACTTTGTTAACCTGAAGAGTTCAGTGCAACAATGTTTTTAGAATCATTAAAATGTGAAAAGGACTTAGGACATGTTGGAAATGACCATCTTTTGTTTGCTAGTCGACCAAGATTTGTGCCTTTTTTTGCTGAAACTGTTTCAGTTGGCCAGAAGACACTGTACACTTTACTCCTGCTAACCAGTGATAAAGTGTTTGTGCTCTCTCTTTCAAGCATTTTAACACTGATATATACTTGATTGGTACATTTAGTGTACTAGAATGCCCCTAGTATATTGTACTACATGTACCCAGTCATTACTAAAGTAGGCCTGAAAGGTGCATAGACCAGGAAGCATGGCATTTAAAAGTAGGACATGCATATTTGAGGATTTATATGTCCTAGCAGTGAAAAAAAACACCAAAGGTCGTTTTGTACACTGTGGCAAGGCTGACTATTTCATAGAAAAACACTGGATTACATTATAACAGTGTATAATACGTAGTTTCAGTTTGAAAGCAGCTAGAAAATGTATTCAATGCCTCATTTTAATAGTAATTTAAAATTCAACCTAATGGAAAAGTCAGATTTTACTTTACAATTAAGGAAAATACATTTTAGGAAATGTGTCTCTTTCCAGCTTAAGACCAGAAGGCATGACTCCCCTGTGGTGAGATGTGTATTGCTCCCAGACAGTGGACATAGTCCCTGGGTGTGGGAAGGGAGTTTCCCTCCTCGACAGGATGGCCTGTGGGGCTGCGCCCAACTCCTTCCTGAGCTTCGAAGGATGACTATTCTGTCACTGGCAGATGAAGCTCACACCTAAGACAGCCTTCTTTTTGTCTTTTTAGTCAGGCTGGCCCCAAACACAGCGGGAGCTGGCTAGCTGCCTGGAACTGAATTAGAGGGTGGACAAAGGATCTCCACGCCTAACACACAGGCTGATATTTGGCTTAAAAGTCACGTCCTCAGAACTCTCCTCTAAAAACTCCTGGACCTGTGAAAAATCAGAAGGTCTGCCTTTTTGTCTCAATTCTGAAGGAAGGCTGGACCCGCTTGACTTGAACCCAGGACCCAGAAGTGACACCAAAGGTTAGTTGGCTGACCTCATGCTTGAAATACAGGGACAAAACGAGCTTCCAGAAGCCTTTTCCTGTTTTCCAGCTGACCGGTCACAACTGGAACTGGCCTGTTATCCTTTGTTGGCTTATGTGGGAGTGAATACTGACCCTCAAGCACTGTCCCGAGATACTTGACCATTTGTTGTGGTCAGAGTGTTCTCCTCCCTGCCTAACTGCAGGCTTCACCAGAATTAACTCTGAACACTGAAAAACTCAATGAACAGCCTGACCAGATTTGACATCGAGCAGCACCTGATCGATGGCTTGAGAAGAAAAAACGCCACTCTATGCCAACAACCTCTGCCAATGGCTTCACTAGGACCAATGCTGAGCAGTCACCGATAGACTCTGAGACCTCTCATAATGGCTTTCCCATTGACGTTCAGCCATTCCTCCTATCCAGCTTGCAACCTGCCCTGTCAACCAATTGTTGATAATCTCTTTTTCACCAGAAAAGGTTTCTACGTCAGAGGATATACTTTTTACGGGGATGAATCTGGGTCCTGTACCTGACGGTGATCCATCGTCGTCGGCCTTAGCTTTTAACTGTGAATCAGTCCAGTGCAACAAGATCAATACACTTGGCCCGTATTGCTGCTTTGGTCTAATGCATTTGACACTTTGGGCTTTTTGGTGCTCTTTTTAACTGAAACTTAATAAATTTGTATTTACGGTTTTCCTTTTTGAATTTTTGTTGTTTAGATGCATTTTTATTTATTAAAATAATTTCTAATTTTCTAAATCGGTTTTGGATTTTTTTTGCGATTGGTTTTCTTTTTATTATTGAGTGAGTACTGCTTAAATACTTTCCACCATGCTGCTCTGTGCAGCCAGGGGGGTGAGCATAGATTTTATTTAGTTACTTTTTGAATTGTGATTATTTTTGAGGTGGGTCTTAACCTCATCAACTAATACTTCAATTCCTTACTGGACCAAAATGATTTTGACAACCACTCCTCCACAAAAGAGAGCTGCCATAAATTAGTGAGAAATATATGGGTAAGAAAAAGCTGAGAAGTATCAAATAGAAAATTGAAGCATTTAATAGAAAATGAAAACCCGAAGTTCAAGCAAAGAGTGAACGGTGAACAAGTAACATATAAAAAGACTTATTAAAAGAGGATTGAGTAAGCTATGATCTGTAATTTATGCTCGTTGTTCTCTGTTGTTTAATGTCCATGTCGGAGACCTTTTTTTATAGATGTCAGTATGCAGATTGCATGCCATTGTTTTGTCCTACATTTCAAAGAATGTATTATATTACTGCCCTGAGACTGGCCAGTGCCACAACATGAAAAGATTACTTTTGCCTTCACTCCTCCTATTTTTGCTGAATAAATTTGTTTTCACCTTAGGACCCTTGCTCACTAGTGCTAATGTACTTGTGCTCTTCCCTTGAAACATGTTAGATTGGCCTATAGTCAATTGGCATATTTAATTTACTTAGAAGGCCATAGTAAAGTGGTACTACATGTACCCAATGCTACTAGTAGGTCTGCAGTACCGATTGTGTCACCCACTTAAGTAGCCCTCTAAACATGTTCCAGGCCTGCTATTGCAGCCTGTGTGAGCAGTTTTTAAACTGACAGATTGACTTGGCAAAATAAACTCTTCCTTCCTTCTTAATACATAAATGTCACCCCTAGGGTAGGCCCTGGACACCCCAGAGGGCAGGGTGCAATATGTATATAGTAGGAGAAGTACATTAAAGTTGTACATGTCCTGGTAGTGAAAACCTCCTAAATTTGTTTTTGAGTACTGCAAGGCCTACCTCCCTTTTAGGATAACATTGTAATATTCTTATTACATTTTATAAGCGTAATGTCCAAATGGGAACAGGTAATCCTTCATGTTTGGTGTCTCTGGTATTGGAATTTTAAATCCTAATTTATGGTAACATTGGATTCTAAGTTACAATTTTGAAAATGGCACTTTTACAAAGTTGGCATTTTCTTGCCTTAGCCATTTGGTGACTGCAGCCTGTTGCTGGGTCACATAAGAGGGTGTAGTTGACAGTTGGGCTTAGTGTATTCCTCCTAGACAGCTACACACAATACGGAGCTTAGGTGTGACTGGATAGGCCATCACTGGCAGGATGGGAGGGAAGAACTGGGTTCAACCCCACCTACACTTGAATAGGCTGTGTCCTGTCTCCATACAACTAGCTGTATAACCCCTGTAGTTAGTCTGGAGCCAGGTGGGCAGGGCATGTGTGCACTTCAAAGCCCTGCCTCTAGAAGCTTCTCCCCATTTCCAAGGCACAATTGTGTATATATGTATTGACCTCAGATACATCCACTTCAGTACACTTTCGGACCTGTGGATACTCTGCCAGGAAGAAGTACTGCTGTGCTGCTGGAAGGACTGCCACTTTGCTGGACTGGGCTGCTGTTCTAAAGATACTGTTATTCAGCTGAGCTGACCTGCTACCCTCTTACCTAGGTAAACAGAGAAGTGGACCTGCAACTTCATCCTTGAAACCAGGACACCAGAGTGAGCCCAGGGATTAGTCTGCTGGTCTCCTGTTTCGAGCCTCAGGGACATAAAAGGCTCCTCAACATACTTCTTCAGCGCCTGGACCCAGATGCAGTGAGTTCCTGGCCCCAAAATTGTGCCCCTCAGGTCTTGGAACGTTGGTGTGGATCAGTGAGCTGAAATCAAGCTTTTGGGCTCTCCGCAACCACTAAAGGGTTTGTTTGCACTCAGGTTTTGCCACTTGCACTGCGATTCTACACGAAGCACTGTCAATTAAACTCTTCACACTACAGCATCGACCGCTTGCGGGGGACCACCAATGCGAAGCTCCAGCCCACCCGTCTGAGACACCCGGCCTGCTCTTCGCACCTTGGGGACAGCATCTTGCGGTGTTCTTCTTGCTCCTCACGGCCCTCTCCAATGTGAAAGGGACTTGGCTCTATCTTGATAAGGTAAAACCACAGTGGGACTAAGCTAGGGACCTTATTTAACCTGTGCTCCATCAAGGTCGGCCTGAAAGTGTGATTTTGACACAGTCCACCCCGACCAGATATCCCGAGTTGGCGATTTGTGCTTTTTAATGCTATTTCACTAAACTCTTTAAAAATTCCTATCTCCGGTTCTACTGATTTGATTTGGGTCATTTTGTTCTTGTTTTATTTATTAAATACAGCTCTATCCTTCTAACCTGGTGTGGGGGCCTTTTTGTGTGGTGTTTTTACTTTATTACTGTTTGAAATGCTGCAAAAATAGTGTATTTATTCTCTCAAAATTATGCCTAACTGCTCTGTGCCAAGCTACCATGGGGTTGAGCACAGGCTAATTTGGGTTTTGCTTGTGCCTTACACTGACAAGAATTGTGTTTGCTGCTTTATCAGGGATCATGCCCAGTCAATCAGCAACCTAATTTCGCACAATTACTTTATGTTGAAATTGTAAAACATAACCAATTTCATAGACCTAGCTATTATACTTTCAGAGAGTCTCACAGCCATGACAAATGATTTGAAAATGCGGCTTCATGACCTAGACAGATTGACCAATGCCTAAATAGATGCTCTAACTAACTCCTAGAGATAAAAGGAAAAGGGAGGTACAAACAGTGCCTGGGACACAATACTTCTAGCATCAGAAGTTAAAACAGATGAGCAACCACTGTGAACGGGTGGCATAATCAGTAAAAGTATTACCCACCATAACTATGCTCCTGGTATGCCAGTGAACATAAAATGGGCCCAATCAATGTTTTGGGAGTTGCAGTATAAAACTCAAAGTAATGGAATGGCCCTAAGCACTTATACAGAGTGGCCAGCCCTTCGTAACAGGAATGCTCACCCATTTCATGATAGTAAAGACGCATTGAATATACATAAATAGAAAATACGTCTTCACACATGCTCATGGTTGAAATATTTATAGTCCATCCATATTTGTTTGTGTCATTGTTGGGTATCATAATAATTGTATTGGCTCTTGGTTGGCAAACCACAGATGATTTACAATGTTGTGTCGTCTAAAACATAGTGTAAATGTACAATTATGAAATAACTAATAAAAACTAGTGGAAACATATATTGGTCTTAAAATAGCTCCTTAAAGGGAACGGTAGCAGAAACCAGGGTTATATAGAGTAAGTATGGATCAGAGTAGTTCACCGAGACCACTTCTATGGTGTTGAAGCACTCCATGTCTTTGGTATTCACAACACTCCTGCTAAAATAGATAGGCACTGGAAAATCCAAGAGCAGGCTTCTACTACAGGCCAGAAACGCATCTACTGGAAGATAGTGAACTATGACAATACTGTCACAACCTACTCTTAAAATTCCCCAGTACCTTTTTTGTGAATACATTGCGAATAGAGATAAGCTATTTTAAAAAAACTGTGATCACTGCTCTCGGAGACCTAGACCTGAGGACATGCTCAGCACATTTGCAAATGCAAATACAACACGTTTATACTTTGCAGTCAGCATTGGTGCCCAGTGAGTGTTTTATGTGACGAAAAAAAGTCACTAAGTTCTACTAGGGCACTCATGAATCAATGCCTTGGATATTTGCTGAATAACTATGGCCAGTGCTTCTAAAGATACAGCCCAAGGAGAAGGCTTGTAAGGAAGAGATGTGAACTGATGTTGAAGCTGCTGGTTTTGGAAAGTGGAGCTTATTACTAATCACAGCTTCCCCAACGGACTACAAGATATTTAATTTCAGGGAACAGGATGGCCCCTGCATTAAACACTTTTATAAAAACAAGGACTATTCTGTTCAGCCCATTAGCAGCTAGCGATGATTCAGTATGCAACACTGACTTGTGCCAGCCAGCTCCCTCCTTCACTAGAAATGTGTGGTCCGTACAGTGTAGATTGTTTCGACATTCCTTGGCGTGCTTTGGACCAAATAACCCGCCGGCTCCGTGAGTGGAGATTCAGATGCTACGACTCTGACAGGCTTTGCCCTTTCGCGTTGGATTTATCTTTTTTGTTTTATTTTACCTTGAAAATATTCTTCCGTGCATTTGACATAATACGCACCTGAGTGTGGCGAGCAGCTCCTAAGAGTGCTCATTGCAGCTTTCTGACTGTAGTATTTCCAGCATATTCATTTGAATACCGTTTTACAGGTGGAGATAGCTTGTTGAGGCATGACAACATAAAATTACTTCACGTCTTTTAAAAAGTTCTAAAAAAAAGTCTGACTGTAATTTAGGGTCAAATTTGAAAAGCAATCGGACACCGGCCACAAAAGACGAAAAAACGAATTAGCAGAAAATAATTCTTAATTATCAATGTGTAAAGTCAACATTAATAGTCACATATAAATAAATAATAAATCGTTAGGCTTAGTGTCAAAATTTGATGCAATCATCTTTAGTAAAAACGTTTTTAAATTTAGGTTGTAATGTATGTGGTCTTGTAAAGCGCACTGCTGCCCTGAGGCGTCGTGGCGCTGTAGACCGCTGGGGAACCCGTCCTGGCTATCCCTGTGAGATGGTCCCTACTGGGTATCTCCAAGGTGAAACCAGGCATCCCCGGTGAATGTGGGGGGCCGTAGTAGAGATGAGGCAAGCTAATGCCCAGAGTAGCCGAGTGTGATCCCTGGTTAGAGTAGGCACCGAGGTGAGAATTATCGAGTTCGCTGACCCTGGTCCACGACCTTGCCGCGTCGGGAATTGAACCCTGGTCCCGGGCCGTTCTCTGCTTTCGGGTCTGCCGCCTCTAACCAGTGAGCCGCACCACTCCACATCTTATGAAACATATCACTTCAAAAACAGTGAAAAGTGAAGGTGTCGTCTATCAATGAAGACTAGGTCCTAGGAAGGCGAGACCAGCTCACACTTTCACACCAACCTTGCAAACTGCTGCCACACAGATCAAGAATGTCATTTACATCGCCTCTCCCCAGAATCTGCAGATGTAATATGCTGATGAAAGATTTCATGACAGCTGGTCAGCAGGCCAGATGTAGTTAGAACTGGCTGGAAAATACAATGTGTGACTAGTATTTTTGCGACCAGTTTTATATACTGCCAACCAACCTACGTATTAATAGTCCAATTTGCAAAATACAGAATCAAATTGGGTCACCACTCTGCCCACCTCACGAATGATAATGAGGTACAATTACAAGTCATAGCGGTCACAGGAGTGGTGGCCTGCTGGGATCAGCAGACCACCATATCTGTGACTTTTTTTGACTCACCTAAAGTATAAAGGAAAGTGATGGATGAAATGCTTGAAGTAATGTCATCCACTGGTAATTACTCATGCTGCATCCCAATCCATCGTTATTTTGCACACCATGCCACCTCTGTTTGGACCCAGCTATGTACAAATCAGCCTTGATCCAACTCCGGTCAGAATAGTCCAGCCCGAAAAGCCAAGCCAGGTCCTCCCTGAACCAGAACACAAGCAACCCAGGACTGGTTTCTGCAGGGTATAGCTTGATTCCAGTGACACAGTGTGCACGGGCCCATGTCTGGGCATACCTGTTCCACTTAGGACAACACACTAAAGTACATAAAAAAGCTTTGGATGGAATGCTTGAATACATTTCAGCCACTGGTAATTACTCGAGCCAATTCCCAATCCAGCATTATTTTGCACACCATGTCAGCTCAGTTTGCACCCAGCTATATGCAAATCAGTCTTGTTCTTGATCCAATCGGAACAGTCCAGCCCAAATTGTCAAGCCCAGTCCTCCTTGGGGCAGAACATAAGCAACCCAGGAACAGTAGCAGTTCAGGCTGGACTGTTCCGATTGGAGCAGGGTCAAGTCTGATTTGCATTGAATTTTGTTGTTGTGCCGGTTTAGGTGTTGAAAACCCCTACGTTAATAGCAACACTGTTTTTCATTGTGTCTCATGAGAATGACAGTGTGTTATAACAAAGTTAAGCCGTCTCATCCCTCTTCTAATGCCTCACAGACAATGGAGATTTTACAGTGTAGCACTCACTCTGTTATTTGCTGTATTCCTAAGTTTCCTTTGTTGCTGCTCTCTCCTTTGATTAGAGAAATGTCATGCTTGGTGTGACACTGAAAGCAGAACGTTGTCTTGTAAATTGCTTTAACTTGCTAATGCCTGTAAACAGTCAAGTGTTCTCCATTTGTGATTGGCATAATTGTAATGGTTGACTGCTCAGACACTTCGCCAAAGCAGCAATACGGGCCAAGTGCAACCTCCTTGATTGGCATAGCAGGCAGCTAGAAATTAACCGCTGTTTGGCTAAGAATACTTTAACGAGCTTCTGCTGTCAGTGCAGTAGATCAGAGTTTGAAACTCCTAGAAGTGAAACAAATGTGAAATACCTTGAGCCAAGTAGGTTCTTTGAATTAATGTAAGGAAAACAAACTTAAACAAGCATTTGCAATGCAATAGGTCTCGCATTTACGAAACTCTTGTCAATGCATTACTCATTGTATTGCAAATGCTTGATTGTAAAAGCACCCCATGTCTCACTTTAATGTCAGCTGTGCCCCTTTCCTTAGGCGAGCAGTGTCTAAGGAAAGGGGTGCAGCTGCCATTAAAATGAAATGGTGGCATGGGGCAGTTTAAAAATAAAAAAAAGAATTGATGTTAAACAAAAAACATGCAGCCACGTTCAGCGCAGCAAATAAACCAAAGGCTGCCACGCGCTATGGGAAAATAATAATAAAGCGTTGTGAGAGAGCGTGTCCTGCCATTTAACAAAATAGTGCTCGGAGGCTGTAATTAAAGACTACCGAGTAACAACACATGTAACAGGGGTTTAAGCCATGGGAGAATACAAAATGAGACACAGTGGTACTAAGGAGGGACTACTATGCCTATTGACAAATGAAAAGCTACAATTTCCAAAGGACAATGATAAAAAAACAATGAAAAATATGAATGGAGAGTGGGTGGAGCTTCAAGTCAATACCTGAATACAGCAGGCCTCGCAGACCAGCGCATGCACTGCCCAGGCTTGATCTAAAAATGTACAAAACAATATTACTGTTACCGTCCTAAGGACTACTTATGAGGACTCTGTATGTTTGCCCTATTCAACATGCAATATGAACAATTGTCTCATGAAACTTCATCTGCAAATGTTTACAGGCCTTCTTGGGACACTTGGGTGAACAGTGGCCGATGGAGATGCTTAAGGTCATTTCACCACCTTCTTCACACCTTTCTCTTCCATAATATCTGTGAAGGTATTCAAAAGGTTATGTTCTTACTGCAGGTTGTTTTCTTTATGATAGAGGCCCACAGAGAGCATCAGGGTTTAGTGCTTTTGTAGCACCTATGTTATTGGTTTGGTGGCTCATAGGTTTGTGTTATCTTGTCATGTTGTACATCTCTCTCTGTGCCAGATACCTGAGATGCAGTCTGTGCCTGACCCTTTATTAAAGCTCCCCTCTCTCAGTGTCATGAGCTCACCACCTCAAAGCCAAAATCCCATGTATCTGTTCGAGTTTTGCATGTTCTTCTGATTTTCTGCAACAATGTGTACGTGTCCTCAGTGGGCGGTGTGTCCAGCCATTGGTGAATCCTCTATGGTAGATCACTGTAGTGAGTTAAATATTGCAACTATCCAGCCTGGTGTCAATATATCTCTGACCAGCGTTTGTGTATCTTCCTATTAGAGTGTTTTTGACCCCGTATTTGTGTCTTCTTACTCCACAGTGAATAGTTTTCCCACCCACGTTTCCATCCTCATATCAGTGTCTTAAAGTCTATATCTGAATGTCACTGCCTCAGTTCCAGTGTATGATTGACTAGTAAACTTGTGTAGTTGCAACACTTTCTGTGCACATCTATCCACTACTACTTATTCCATGCATCTCTCGTTCCATGTTCTAGTGTGTGATGGTCCCAGTAATGGTGAGCATGACTCCCGTTCCCAATGTCCGTGTGTCACTGTCCTTGTCATTGTCCAATATTTGTGTTTGTATTTACCTGCCCCGTTGTCAGGGAAATCTTCCTGAGCTAATGAGTCTGCATGCCGGTGTCTTTGTCTTCCAGTGCTCGTGTATTACTTGCCACTGGGGTAGGAAGGTTGGCAATAGCCCTAAAGCAAGAATTGAAGATGAACTCCCCTTTCCCAGCAGGTCTGTCTTAAAAGCTAGGTTTAATTCAGGTGCAGTGTGCCTCTCACAGGCCAAGGCATTACTGCCACTAATTATATTTACACCTGTGCTTACGGGTGTCTGAGTTCTTCATTCTTTTGTCTTTTGTCTCTCTTCCATATCTCCATCCATATCTCATCTCTCACTTGCTCTGCTTCCACAAGGTCTCTCTCTGCCCACTCACTCTTACTTAGCTTTGCCCTCCTTTTTAAATGTCTTCCTCTCCTTGTTCCCTTTTACCATTGCCTCTTTTTCTTCCCTCTCTCCCGAATACTACCTGACACTATGTATTCTATCTTCTGCCCTTCTATCTAGTAACCTCCCTTTAAAACCTTTACTCTTCGACCGCTACACCCCACTCCTCCACTTTCCTTTAAAATGTTCACTTCTCTGCTTTATATTCTTCCCTCTATTTTCTCCATCTTTTCTATTTCTGCCCCTTTCCTTTTCTCCTACCTATCCCCTTTTGCTCTTTCTTATCTCTTTTCTTTTGCTCGTACTAATCTTCATTATCTTTTTATGTTCAGACTACACATGCTTGCACTGTGTTTCTGCAATCTATAGTAATAAATATATCCTGCCTTCAATTCTTCTTCACTTTTTATTGGTCCTTGTGCTGGTCACTTTACATTTCCTCATTTCTATTGGCTGTAGGCATTCTATTTCCCGCTCTTCCCTGAGTGTTTCTCTTATCAGTTACTCATCGGCAAAGTACTGTGTTCATCTGCTTTGGTAAATGTCTCAAACAACGATCGGGAACACAAAATAATAAGAAGAACTTCAGCCTTGCTTTAAAGTTACAGCACTGCCCGAGTGCCATGGGCTCAACGCGCTGTGCTGGTCTCAGTAGAGACCGTGTAAATCAAGGTCTTACATGGCATTCACCAGTTCCCTGGGACAATACACACTCACCAGTCCCCCTGGGTCTGAAGCAGGCACTCGCTCTAGTGTGCCCGTTTGTAGCAGAGGCCGGTGCCTTTTCGGTTCTGAATTTGGCTTAAATGCCTGGCTTCTCAGAGATTCACTTTGCATGGTCTCAGGTGCAATCTTGATCAATTTTACATTCTGTGATTGACATTGCATGTCTTGACCTGTTTTATTTAATCGGGGACTTTTGTCTTCACTAGAAGAATGGTCTATTGGAAAAATAAGAACACAATGCTTGAAACTTAGAGATGCAATGGTTCATGTGTCTTCAGGTACAAAGTTTTCATTTCACCAGGATGAGGCATGGAGTTCCTGAGCTCAATATGGCACCTGACTGTCCCACGCTTATTTGGTCAGTTTCCTTGCTGGTTTAGATTCTACTGATCGGGACGCTTCATACTTACTGTCAGGGCCGGACTGGGAACAGAAGCCGGCTCTGGCAAACTGCTCGGCCACCCCCTGGGAGGGGAGTTGGGGTCCAGCAGAGCTGTTTGCTAGGGCCGGTTGTGTTACAGGGGGCTGATATTGCCAACCCCAGTAACAAAAGCGGCCCCCAGGGACCGAAAAACAGCCGACACCCTGGCGGCCCACCGGGGAAAAATGCCCGGTGCCCGCTACGACCAGTCCGGCCCTGCTTACTGTTCTTCTCATGGTTCAGTGCTTACACGAGAGAAGTTACATTCTGAATTTAATCAGGATGTTGGTGAGAGTTTGTTACCAGAGCTGCTTAGTGAGTGTTGTGCTTGCATTCATAAGGGAGCTGGATTGCTTCCCAGGCTCCGCTCCACATGTTCAAATACCGGCAGGGCCAACTCGAAGTTTGCTTCTGATGAGGTGAGGTTTTGGGAAGAATCATAGCAAAGGGACATTACCATGGGGCATGCTGAGGTCCCCTGCACTAGGTCTACATTTATATAGGCATTGGGAGGTTTCCACAGTCTGCCCGGTGAGTTGAGAGTGCATTTTATGTTTGCAGTCTGTCCCCGCACATCAGGGAGGGAGGGGTCCCTCTCTATAGCAGGGAGAAAGAAACTTTGACTGACCTGAAGCTATCTGCTCATTGCGCTTAGAGGCAACTTATTCAGCCCAAAGCGCCAAAGAAGTAACCACACTCTCTTACCAGCACATTTTCTTCATTGTTGGCTTTTTTTACTGTAAGCCCAGAAATTGCATATTTGTTTATGTTTCATTAACACCAAATGAAAATGGCTAGAAATCTATTCGAGTACTGCCCGCTGGCTGCAGTTTTGTTTCTTGTGATGCAGTAACTGTGTGCACAATAAGCTGCCACTTGTTACAGGTGATGGCTTACGGGTGACAATACAAAAAAGACTGTCAATGGTCTATACAACTGATAAGGGCGAAGAAAAAATGCAACGGGCTCTGTGTCTACCTGTAAAGTGTATACAACGAAAAAGAAATGAATCCCATCAGCCCACCCATATGGCAGAGCATCATCATCTGGGATAGAACCAAAGATGGTCCGGTTAAGGAGCCACACACCTGTTGGAATTGTGTGCTTCTCCAAACCAAAAGATCCACCAGTGATGGATCATACCAAAAACAAAATATACTTGTAATGGTGTGGGATATCAGATTGCAGTGAAAACACTTTTTGTGTACAAAGAAATCAAAAGTGAAGGGCAAAATTGGCTACCACGACTTAAGGAAAATTTTATTAGGGAGAAATCATGGTGTCAATATTAAAATGAGTGTGAGACAGTTTGAAATAATAACTGTCTGTTAAGGATGGTATTTGGTCAACATGTTTCAGGAACATTATGCCTACCCCGCTTTCATCAGGACCTCTGAAACACTGCTGCAATAAAGCCTAACCTAAGCTTAGTGGGAAAAAGCAAAAGTTAACACAAATAAATGATTCCAAACATCCTACCTACATTGGATTCGGGGAATGTCTGTTTCATAAATTATTTAAGGATTCTTTCCTAGAAAGAGAAGATACCCAACAAGAGACAACAGATAGGTAGAACACAGACACACTTTTTTTTTATTTTTATTGCACCACATGTTTCTTTTTTGCCTAAAGGCCAGTCTCCAAAACGATAGAAATGTATTTATATTTCTTTTACTCACCCAAAAATGCTTGGGAGAAAGCCTCACCTCTTCCTGGCCACTGCTCAGGGATGGAGGCCCTGCTCTGATTCGTGAAATAAAATAGTGGATGCCTGGTTAGGTCACATCCATACTAATGTTTCACTAGCACAAAGTGCATGAAAAACCAAGACATTATTTCGGAGCATATGAAAGACAGCGCCTGCACGGGCCGCCGTGAGACTGAGACCCAGTTGTTAAAAGATCTCTGATTCTAACAGTATATCACTGTGGCTTACGGGTGCCTTTAATGAACTACTATGGGAACTGGCAATTTATTTTCATACCTATTTGCTGCCTGGTTATTTCTTCTCAGCTGTAAAATTGAATTTCACTTTTTAAAAGCCGAATTTCTGAAACCTATATAAAGCATTTGTGATTGGTCAGCTGGAATTTCCACTAGGGTCGGCAGATTCACTACTCTGCAGTGTGTTGATTCCTCTCAGTTGGCTCAGATAACATGGAGAGGCCGCCTAACACCTAAGAAGAAGAAAAACACTGTTTTAACAAGGATGAAAAGATACACTTTGCTGACAGCCATGGCTGTTGTTTCAGGGCAGGTCCTGGAACATTTTACTTTCGGCCTGTTATGGTCCATCTTATGTCACCAATATGTCCCTGGCATTCCGTGTGGTTTTTATTATATTCTTCACAAAATGTTTTGCAGTGCCTTAGGCCAATCACTGCGCTAATTCAACACACAGTGAACCCTATTAAGCAAAGGCTTTTCGACAAACCAAGCTCCTTAGTGCACAAAGTAAAAGCACCTTTTGAAACTACCTCCATACAATGCAACCATTAAATGAATTGCTTTATAGGGTAAGAATAGGAGTAAATGGTTGTTACCCAATATCTGCACCTACATGCCCCTCTGTCCTCCTCAGCACTGTCTGCGTCCCCACTGGTGAACTCGGTCCCATGTGGACACTCATTCTCCCTACTTAACTCACACCACCTCATATCCCCCAACCTCCCCAAGGCAAGCTGCTCCTGGCCCCGGAGAGAAGCTCGCCTTCTCAACAAATGTACCCCACTCCACGCCCAGGGCTGAAGAGCTCATGGAAGAGGCAGCGACTGCACCTCGGAACAGCAGGTCTGCAAACCATCAGCTCAAAGTCACATGACATACCCCAGTAACCCAGTTTTATATAGTGCTTAAACCGCACATCTAGGGTCTCTATGCGATATAAATAACACCACAGCAGAACGCAGCCTTCTCTCACTACCCACACGTCACACACACTATTACCCCTCTAGCTTAGATGCGGATTTCTGAGATTGATGCCCACGGTCAGCGATCTCTTTTGATGGCTAAAAGGTAACCTTAGGGCTGGAGCTTGGATTCTTATGTCATTAGAAGCAATTATATGTGTTGCTACCCCCCCCCCCCAACCATACGGAGTACTACCCTATTTAACTAATCTCCTCACTTTATAATACCACCAGTAACAGCAGAATATATTCCTTTTCTTAAAAAATAAGTCATAGCACTTGTATGGAGTTCCAGTAACTTATATTGCACAAATATCCACCAAGCTACAATTTACAACAAGAAACAGCCACTTATGAATAACATTAACTAAACCTAATGCATTTACTAATGCTGTTTCTTTAAGACAACTGTTTGTGGGGCCGCTGATCCACAGGAACACCCTAAACCTGAATAAAGTGCTTCATGGAGGCCCTTTTTTGGTGTATTCTGAGATGGAGACTCTTTTGATAATTTGGTCATCTTCTAGGGGCTAGCCTCTCTTGAAACCCTGTACACAAGCTCTGGCAGTTGACAGCATATTCATAGCACCATGGGAGCTAAATTCTGGCCTCCAATTTAAATTAAACTGTGAGACTTCTGACAGAAGGGGGAACCTTTGTATTTATTCTGAACATTATGAGCATAAGTTTAACAAACACTTACATTGTGGCTGATAAATCTGTCTAGAAGGGTTGAGGGTTCGGAAGGAAATACAACAAAGTAAATAGACCATGGAGAGCTGCAGACGCATTATGCGATCTCGGGAGGGTCCGTAGTGCTGAAGCAATTTTCAAAAGTGAAGGTGCTGCCATTTATGTCATATCACTGAAGTCATGAATCCAAGCCTTACACAAAGAACAAGTGTAGCAAATGAGCCGCTCTCATTCAGCAGGAGAGTGGTAAGGGTGTGGCATGTATCCAGTGCTGCAATTTGAAGCATATGTCACACCTACATTACTAAACAATAGTGTGGTAGAGCATTGTCATTTACAGAAAGCACTTTCTCCATTGAAATGGCAACAGAATTTGCACCACCGTGCAGTTTTTCTGATAAAACTATTTAGCATACAAAAGATGTGTGGAAACAGAATTTCAGCAAACATTTATTATTTACACATCACCAAGTAAAGTGTGTTGATTTACTTTGATTCTATTAAAGTATCTTTTCCAGGTCACTTAAGAATTGCAAATAAAGTTCTTCATTGGTGCTTTTGAAATATTTGCACCCTTCATTTATAGGTATTGAAGTGATGTGTGTTATAAACAAACTGACATCCCAGTGGGTGGGGTAATGTAAAATGATGGGAGCTCCCTGCAGAATGTGAAGGTAGGTCCAACAGTCTACCCTATTTCACAAATATTCATATGCTTTGGCTGAAGGGTTTGGCATCCCCTGAAGGGATGGGGCAGCCCTGCCTCGCATGGATTGCAAGGGCCTGTGCTACGTCCCTGATCCTACAGTCTTTCTTTTCCCACTTCCTTTGACCCAATCTGCCACAATCTACCCCACTCTACTCCACCACAATCTACCACGCACCAACTTACTCAATCTACCCCACTCCACTCCAATCTATCCTTTTCCAATCAATCCAATGTACTGATTCCACTCCAATTTACCCCACTCCACTCTACCTCAATCAACCACACTCCAATCTACCCCACTTCACTTCACTCCAATCTACCCCACTTCAATCCAATATAACTCACTCCACCCCAATTCACCCCCACTCCAATCTATCCCCTCACACTCCATGCCAATCTACCCTTCTCTAATCTACACTGCCCCAATCTACCCCAATTCAATCTGCCCCACTCCAACCTACCAACCTACCCTAATATATTCCACTCCAATCTACCCCACTCTACTCCAATCTATCCCACTCCACTGTACCCCACTCCAATTTACCCCATTTCACTCCACTACAATCTACTGCACTCCAAACTACCTTACCGACCTACCCTAATCTACCCCACTCCAAACTACCCAAATCTAATCTATCCTACTCTAATATACTCCAGCCTATTCCACTTCAATCTACCCAAATCTACCCTACTCCTTTTTATCACCTACCCCACTCTATTCCAATCTATCCCACCCTAATCCACCCAATCTACCCTAATCCACTCAATCTACACCACTGTCCCCTAATCTACTCCACTCCACTCCACTCCACTCCACTCCACTATACTCCACACCACTCCAATCTACCCCACTGCAATCTACCAAAATCCACCCCACTCCACTCCACTCTTCACTAATCTACCCCACTCTAATCTACCCAATATATCCCACTACACTCTACCACAAACCTACCTCACTCCTAGCTACCCGACCCAAATCTACACCAATCTACCCCATTCAACTCCACCCAACCCTCAACCCCAATCCAGTATACCCTAATCCACCTCAATCCACCCCATATCAATCTTCCCCACTCCCATCTACCACACAAATCTACCCCACTCTCCCACTGCAATCTACCCCACTCCAAACTACAATAATCCAATCCACTCCAATCTCCCCCTCTCAACTCCAATCTACCTCACTCCAATCTACTCCTCTCCAATCTACCCCACTAAGCTCCAATGTACCCAACTGCAATCTACTCCACTCCAATCTAACCCACTCAACTCCACTATAATCTACCACAATCCTGTCTACTTTACTATACCCCAATTTACACCACACCAATACACCCCACTCCAATCCACCTCACTCCAATTAACTCTAATATACCCTTCTCAACTCCAATCTACCCCATTCCAATCTACTCCACTCCAATTTACCCCACTCCAATCTACTCCACTCCAATCTTCTCCACTCCAATCTAACCCACTCTACTCCACTACAATACACCCACTCCAGTCTGCCTCACTATATCCCACTCTACCCCACTCACATCTGCCCCAATCTACCCCACTCAACTCTAACCCAATACACTCTACCCCACTCTACTCCAGTCTACCTCATTGCACTCTACCTCACTCCAAACCACCCCAATTTACTCCACCTCAACCCCCCACTCCATGCGACTAACTCTAAGACAGGCTAAACAGCAGCCACACTGTTATACAATATGACTAAAACACATTGCCCTAGCCAATAGCATGTTTCGATATTTCTTCTGCTTGCTGTTTTTCACAATTTCCTTTTCTTTCCCCCTAACTTTCCTATCAATTTCTTAATTGTTCTCTACTCTAGTTTTGTTCTTGCCTCTAGTTCTTCCCCTTTTCTATCTCGCCTCCAAAGTGCATCTTATATTCCCCCTCTTGCATCTTCATTTCGTCCCTGACTTTCTCCCTACCCTCAAATATCTCCTCTCCTCCAATCTCGCCTCCATATTTCCTTCCTTCGTCCTTTTTCCAATTTTTCTTTTCATTTTCTGTCTTCCCCATAAAGTTTGACCTTTTTCTCTTGAACTCCGTGCTCTTCATTCGTGTTTTCCTACCATCTCTTTCCACTGGTCTCTTTTTCCTCCCTCGTTAATATCTGACCTTTCTTCTCTCTCACCTTCCTTGCTGCCCTCATTTCCCCATCTTCTGACATCTTTGTTTTCACTCTATTGATTTCCTCCTTCCGTTTCTACGCCCCCACCTTTTCTTCCCCTCGTTCGTTTTCTCATGGTATACATCTATTTTCATTACTCCTTTGTCGGTCACTCTTGAGTTCGCAATTGCGAGTCTTGGATTTATGTGTGCCTGTCTGGAGCTTGTCTCGCTCTCCGTGACAGTGTCTCCTCCCTCAGTAGGCAGAGGCAGGGCCGGCGCTAGGCATGGGCAGCGTGGGTGGCCGCACAGGGCCTCACACTCAGCCCACCAGCATGGGGCCACGCACTGGTGATGTGTCCTTTTGTTTCCCTGGCGATCTATCACAAAGAAAGGTGTCGCCTGCAATTAAGGTCCATTGGAGGGGGCCCCCTCCCTGGGCCTCTCATGGATGGTGTCAGGGGCATAGGGGAGGGAGCCGGAGACGCTCCCTCAATTGCAAGGAGACCTTTCACAGACACTGTGGGGGGCCCATTGTCCAGCATTTTGGCGCACCCACAGTTTTAACTTTTAGACCACAATCAATTCTCACACCTATGAAGGTGTGAGAAATGCTTGTGGAGTAAAAGTTAAAACTGTGGGGGCGCCAACATGCTGGACAATGGGGCCCCCACAGTGTCTGTGAATGGTCTCCTTGCAAGGGGCCACTTATGTAAATTGGAGGGGGCCTCACGCACGTTCCCTTTTAGCCCAGGGCCTCGCAAATCCTAGGACCGGCCCTGGGCAGAGGCAACACAGAGCGAGACCCAGGGAACGCACTAGCAAAACACCGGCGCCCACTCAGGCCTATCTCACTCAGGGCCGGACTGGGAACCCCAACCGTCCTGGCAAGGTGCTCGGCCGGCCCCCCTCCCCCCCTTCCCCACTCGGGGGCGTTGGAGGTGCCGCCGAGCTCCTTGCCGGGACTGGTTTTCAGACGATTTTGACAACGGCCCCTGTAACAAAAACGGCCCCAGGGGCCCAAAACCATCCCCAACCCGTTTGGCGCACCTGGGGGATTGCCCAGTGCCTGCTATGGCCACTCCGGCCCTGATCTCACCTCGGGCCCCGGTGCCACTGCACCCGCTGCACCGCTGAAAGCTAGACCTCGTCACTGTACTACTGTCAGTGTCATATCTCCATGTTAAAATGATTCTGTTGCTATCAGCTCCATCATCTGTCTATCCGTGTCCTAGAGTCAATGCGGCCGTCACTTTGTCAATACTGAATTCCATGCCATGCCTGTCTAATGTACGTGCATGCCGGTCCACAGTCGAACGTGGTGTCTCCCTGTCCCAATGACATTATCTTTAGGACATAAAACAATATGTCGAGCACTCAGCAAGAATAAACACAGTAAACCATGGCCATGTTCCCTTTTTTCCTCAATAGCAGAAGCCTCCATGGCAATAATTCTGCCGGTACTGACGGCTGGAAATAATGGGCCTGGTTTTCGAGACACCTTTGCACCCTGTGAACGCAGAGCCCCTTGTTCACTAGAAAAGGCTAAAACAACGCCCCATCAATGAAGAAGAGCTTCAATTTCCTTATGTTCCTGAACCCAAATATCTATCTGTGGTTAGTACGTTCGTACGTAAAATCCACAAACAGGAGGCGTCCCCTGGCAAAGCTATTTTTAAGCCATTGTTTGAACTACAGAAGTTTCTGAATTAGTGAATGTCTTTTTGAGAGCCTTGGTTGAGAACCTGCAATCACGTATATGTGGCAAACAAGACATTCCAGGCAAATGAGTGGATGCTGGTATGCAGTTTGCAGCCCTGGAAGTCCACAAACATCATGCCTGGTACCCAAAAAAAAACGGGGACAAACATTGACAGAATTTTATAAGAATACATAATCTGTGAGAGTGTATGACTATACCAACAGGCTGCAGAGATAACTATCTGTGTTTTTCGATGCCAACATTTGATAATCATGAGTAGTTCCAACAGACCCAAGACGCCACCATAGACTTAAGGTTCATATTTCTTTCTTGAGTCACTGTCAAAATCTTTCTATAACAGTTGCCGCTGTCTCTAAGATATTAAATTCTACTTCCAATGTCTATGTGAATATGAGCAGTTAGTGCCTCAAAGGTATTTAACAATGACAAGCACCACCTCCTGCTGTAAAGACTGAGGGAGTGCGCGCTTAGTGCAACAGCACTTTACTGCGTTTCGTCTTCTTGTTGGCACACACGCCCATTGTGCTGCTCTGGCAAGATGTACGAAACATTTTTAGGTCGCAGATGGCCTGATTCACAGAATCAGGCCTTCTGTGACCACAAAAGTGCTTTTTGGGATGTATAAATCACAAATTGTGATTCGGTAGTTTGTTACCAAATTGCAATTTGGGTTTTCAGATCCGGAATTTGGAAGAGGCATGTTGAGGGTGCTCCTTCCTAATGCCAAATTGGAATGGTATGTAGGAAGGTTTTGCGACCGAAATGTGGTTGGAAAACATTTGCAATTTACTGCCATTTGAAAAATGGTGGTAACTGATTTCAAAATGGGACAGAGGCCCCAAAGGACACCTTCACCTTTGAGAATAGTTGGTAAAATATATTTTAGGAGCAGACAGTGGTCTTACGGACCATTGCCTATGTGTAAAAAACTACAAATTTCAAGTTTCATATATTTTTTTTTAATGCATCGCATTTTTCTTTAAGGAAAATGGCTACCTTTATTTTAAAAATTGCTTTTTTTAAAAGTAATCACAGACACCAGCAGGCCACCATACCCGTGATGGCTGTGATTTCTAATGGGTCGAAAATCGAGGCCTACCTCATTATTATTCACGATGTAGGTCGAGTTCTGACCCACTAGGAATCACTAATGAAACTCAAAAGTGTAATGAAATGCAAAAGATGTTCATACCTTAAAAATTTCGATTTCCTAATTGCGATTCACAGGAAATCGCAAATAAGAAATTGTTATTCAGAATGTTTGTATAACTAGCCCTTAAATTCTTTTGTCTCATCTCCTTCATATGGTGCTCTCCAGGGTTCTGAAATGTTGCTATTATGTTTTTTACTCTTTGTCCCACTGAAGTGGATGCAGTCAACTCCTTTTCCACCTGTATGGGAGGAGGACAATTTCCCACATGCAGACTCACTCTTCCTGGACCTCTTCAATTGGCCCTTGTGTTGTCCTTTCTCACGTCCAATATACTAGAGTCAGACTTGATACTGACCTACAGCGGTCCTCTCAGATTTGAGCAGTCATATCTTCTTGTTCATTTCATTTGCAGACACTTCACAAGGCCCTTCCACAAGTCAACCACAAGATAAGTTGTGTTTTCGCATGTATAGGATCTTGTCTAGATATTTGAAAAGTGGTTTTCATGTGCATAAACAAATCCTTGACCATCTACTTCCCCAACTCTTGCTGCTATGCATAGCAAAACGGCCCCTTGCACCGGCTTTCATCTAAGTAAGGGATTCCCATAAGGAGATACGTTTGCTTTACTGTTCAGTCCATGGAAGCACCAGAATTTCTATTTTCCCATATGATCAATCACAAGCTTTTCAGGACTCATTGTTCTTCTACCTCCATGCTGTTGTAAAGATCCCTATTCTCACAAGATCAGACCAGGAGATAGCATATGGGTGAAGGTGTGTTACGTGGAGACTGGGAGCAAGGTTCTCTGTGGCCCCCTCCGTAATGTGAGATAGAGCAGGGGGTAATTTAAATATCATCTGTGACGCTTTGAAAGATTTACATACTACTGAAGGATATGACGTTCAGTAAATTTTGCTGACGTTTGTTTTAGATAATGTGTTTGAAGAACAGCCTCATGCAAACAACATTGCCAGATTTCTCATCAAAATGGCCGATTTGTATTTTGTGCAACACTTTTGCAGGACTTCTTTTGCACAATTATTTCTAATTCTTTACAATATTTTGAACAATTAATAAGCCTGCATAATTTCAAAAAAGACACGGTCTGAAGTTTACAAGCAAAGACATTGCAACTTTTCATATCCGTTGGGATTACCAATGTTGATGAGTGGCGGACAGAAGGCGGGTTCTGCAGAGAAGGAGGGGCTCAGGGAATTAGTGTGAGGTGAGGGCTGGCAAGGAGGTAATGGCGCTGGTGAAGGCATATTCTTAGGTGTTGGGTATAACAATGGGGTTGTGCCAGTGAGAAAGGGGTGACGCACCAGGTGTGTTTGTACGATGTGTTGTGGATAGCTAGTGGTTTCGGTAAGGTAAAATAAGGATAGAGCGGGCAGTACTATAATAAAACTGTCAAAAAACACATTGCCCAGATTTTCGGTGGCATAATCTCTCCCACAGCGCTATAATATTACAATACAATCTCACACTGCCAGGAAATAACGTTTCCTTAGTTTATATATAAAGTCCCAAACTGTCTAATGTTGGTCTGCACACTACCTCAGTAACATATTAATAAAAGTCAAGGACCTGCAAGGGTTTCTACTTCAGCATAGGACTTTAAATATATTGTTTTTAAAGAAACAACATTAATCACCACCGAAGTACACCAACAAATTGAACAAAATTCCAGCTGATTTAAACAATTCTAAATTACCATAACATCCAAGCAATTTGGAATCATGTTACAAATATTCTAACAAATCTATTGACGGATATGTTTTAGTATGAGACGCTTGTAGAAATAAGAATACATGTTTGTATACTAAAGGTAAATTGGTCACTGTGGAAAAAGTCTGAAACTTGGTAACTTTAACAGGCAATCAAGGGTAAAAGACACAACATATTAATAATTATATTAGTGGTTTTAGATAATGATTATAAAATATGTACAAATCGATTAAAATTAGCTGACAGTCCTTTTACACCGGGTTCATCTTCGAAATGAACTATAGAAAAGTGGGTTTCATTTGCACATAGCATCTCAAAGATACAGTGACATCACCTCAGGTTTTTCTGAAGGTTTTGCAGTCTATAATAGGCTACATATTTGTTTCGTCATTTGTGAGGAACGTCAGCAGCCATTAGTGTCTAAATGTCCCATTAGGTCACTCAACCAAATAAACGGTTTGATAAATGCTACACATACAAGGTGTAGACTGTCACATGGGGCAATTTGTCAGAGCCGAAAGGGCTGATTCGACAGGTCAGTGTGTGAGCTACTTTTTTGGCTTTTTGAGGGCCTGTTTTATGATATGGTGGGCTATATTTTATCATTGGTATCTCTGAGTTTGCAGCAAGTACAAATGCATGCAGTCTCCCCTTCCATTAGCTTGACTTTACACGTTTTTTACTCCTTGGATTTGCAGATGTGGGTCATTTATTTTAGCTATCTGATTCACTAATCATTTTGATGCCCAGGCAAGTCTCCTGTCAAAGGCCTGCCCTGTACATATATGGTTTTTCATGGCCTCGATTGAATACATCTACAATAATCGCCCAATTAAAGCCATGTACAGCCACAATACTTACACCAATATGTCCAGAAAATAAACAGGAAAAGAGGAGGTGTTCAGCACATAATCCTTAATGTGAGGAAGCCTAATAATTTTGAAGAAGCACATAAGAAATGACTATATTGTTGAAGACCCTACATTAGTTGATTTTGGTGCATTTTCTGCTTATATTTATTGTTCATCCATGATTCCCTTCATTTTATTTTGGCTTCATTTTACATACAGTAAAAATCAGAAGATTTAGTGGATTTAATTAAATCATTAATAAATTATCTTTAAAAAATTATCTTGGAAAAATAACTGTTGAATGACTCTTTAACAAATAGAAATGCTCTGGCAAGTTGTGTCAACAAAAACGGTTCATTCTTGAAAATAACCTAGACAAATTCCAGTTGGGAATCACAATTGGTTGTAGACCTGGAGCAGACAATCTGTAAATTGCTTTCAATGCTTTATGCATTCTTCATAATGGAGAGTAATACGTGCTGATTCTACTCACTTTGAAGGTGGCATTTCACACTGTTGGCAATGATGTCTCTATATGAACTTTGAGAGAGAGCAAGTCATCAAAGACGAGGTCCTGAAGTGTTTTAAATTCTAGTTTATAAATTGCTCATAGATTATTAAAGAGGATTGCTCATTCTTGAACTATTTCACTCCGAAATAAGGAGCCTATGGAGTTCGATTCTACCTCAGATACTCTTCGCCCTATAGTTCAGACCTATAGATCATACCCCTTGCTCTCTACCATAGGATTCTTGCATTTTATATCAGAAAATGCAGAAGGTGCTCAGTATTATCAGAAGGCTAAACTATATCCACCCCCTGGGCATTTTCCTATTATGTAATAGTAAACCTCAGCAACACAGAGTTTCTCCTCACCTCATACAACCACTCTGCCACTCCAGATCAAACCTAAACTCTATAGACTCAAACCTTATGGACTGTAAATCAAGTCTCTCAGTTTTATTCTATACAGCTGCCTCACCTGATGAAATTTATAAATAACATGATTAAATGTCAATTATCAGCTAAAACGTATTAGTGGGATGAAGAATTTCATTTCTGGGTGATATTTCAATGATAGGGTCCAATAACTAGTTCTCTTGCAGACTTAATATGACAACTTTATTCATTCTGGGATTCCTAAAATTCCACAGTTCCCTCTTAACATGAAGCGTCCCTCTTGGTGCCTAGTGGCACAAGTACCTGAGTAAAGTAAAATGGCCCCCAAGGAAAGTTAAAACACTTTGGCACAGGATCTGACAGCATTTGTTTGTATCTTTTTTTATTGTATTTTGAACAATAAGAGGCAAGCAGGCATTTCCATAATTTTCAGCAGATGAATCATATAGGAATGATTAAAAAGGAGAAACAATGCAAACAAAACAAACAAAAAAAGAAGCATACATGTTTTACACCAGATTCAAACAGACATTGGCACTAACGATTGTCTATAGATGCACAGATTCGCTCCTCAAACCCCACCACTTACTGAACCATTGTTGCCTATACAAAAAGTATGACCCCTTTTTCATATATCACTTTCCCATCATTCCAGTCCCTCAGGGACGCCCCATATTATGACCACAGCCTGGCTCAACCCTACCCCTCCATCTTTTTACCAATGGCTGGCACGTTTATTGACTATCTATCATTTGGAAAAAGACGTCTATCTACGGAAAGGCAAGAACGCCTTTAAAAATAGCATCTTCCTAATCTAGAGATTCTTCATTTTTTTAAAGGGGGTTGCTTAGTTCACGGTTCTATCTATAAAGAGATTTTGTAACAGACACAAGAGGCCCTGTAAAAGCACAGGCCTGGTTCATAGTGCCACCCAACCCCTACATCCCCTTGTGGCAGCTCTTCTGAGATGGATGTAGGAAGCTAGCTCTGTATAAACTATACCAAAGTAAGGTATAGTGTGGACAGAGTCCAGGGAGTCCCCAGAGGTAAAACAGAGGCTAAATTAGATAAGTGCTAACAGCTATCTTTATGGTAGAATGGGAGAGCAGTTAGGGTTATCAAGAGGGTGTGTTAAGCATTTATTGTATTCACTCAATCAAGACTGATGGCACACACTCAGAGAATGAATCCAGACCAATTAGGTTAGTATCAAAATAGTACACTTATGCTGTATTTCTACAACCAAGCAGGACTTGGCACAAGTAAGTTAAATATACTCTCAAATGCAAGACTTTATCGGGAAATGCAGGTGTGGTTGAATTTGCAATCATTACATGTTTGTAAATGTTTCAAAAACTGTTTAAATTACCTAGTAACTACTTTTGGAATACTTTTAGATTACTTTTGGATTACATCAACTACTCGGGTTGATATGCCTAGAAACCACACCCTAGATCCCACAGTACAAGGTAAGTAAGATTTTTCAGGTTTGCAATATAGTTACTTTTCTTTCATATAAAATTTAGCTCAACAACATTTTTAGGAACAAAACATCACAACATTGGTTCTTATGGGGAAAAGAAGGTTATCGGTTTGCTGGTAAGTAAATGACCTGCAAGAATAGTTTTTGGGGGTTAGAAACCAGGTTCCCCAAAGTTTAGATAGACACTCAAATCACACCACTGCCGGCACTAGAGAGGCTGGGTGAAGAGGCCCAATGTTAGCCAAAGGAGCAAGGGGGCACTTCGGTTGGGGGCTGCTTACAGGTAGGCCACTCGATCTTGGGAGCCAATTTCCTAGTGTTAAGGTCAGGGCAAAGGGGATTCTAGGTTGGCACCAAGTCCACACCACCAGCGCCGTAAGAACGTCCGGGAGCAGGGTGCTTATGAGGGGTTGGTTGCCCAATGCAAAAATAAGTGGGTTGTTGGTATGGGATTTTGGCTGGAGGCTCAGTCCAGAAAGTCTTCAGGGAGGAACCAACAGCTGAGCAGGCAAGATTGAGGGCTCAGGGATATAGGTACAACTCAGTTCCTCTTTTCTAGGGTGCAAGGCAGTCGGAGGCATGTGTGCCTTATGAGGTTGGATTTCACCTTACGGGGCCACTCGTGGTTGGGAAGGCCTCCATGCAGAGGCTGCAGGCAACGTTGGGGAGTCCTGGATGTGTCCACTCAGGAGGACCCAGACTCTACAGCACTGGGGGACCTTGCAGGGACAGGTGGGCCATTTGGGCTCGGGTCGTGGGCAACAGCGGCAGTGCTGGTTCCAGGCATCAAATTGCTTTGTCCTCAGCATGCTCAGAGTCTTTCTTTGGAGTTTCTTTTGAACAGAGCTGCTGTTTACAGACAATTCAGTCTTTGTTAAAGGCAGTCAGTCCCTCCAGGGATTCTGGAGGTCACTGGCTGCTGGACACGTCAACTTTTGGTGCAGGATCTCTGGAAATTGCAAATGATCCTGTGGGGCTGGGGCCAAGTCAGTTCTTCCCTACAGTCTCCTCTGCTGTGCAACTTCTTCAGTCCTTCTTCTTCATAGGTTGCAGGAATCTAGGGAGGTAAGGGTCAGGATTGCCCTAAATATTACTTTTAGGGGCGTTGCAGAGGTGGGCAGGTCAGGACCAATAGGTTTCTTCCTTGGGGTGAGTACACCCTCTTATATGCCACCCTTCTGTGGAAGGGGCATGAGCCTTGCTCTAATTGACTGTGTCTCCTCATCTTCAAAAAAGAAAGGGGTTAGTTGCATGCTTCACCTCGCCTCCCCCACCTGAGGGGTGGGGTTGGCAAAGGTGGGCACATCTCTCCTCCGAACTTGGTTTTCCCACTGATTCTAATACCTAAAATGGGGGTCAGAACCGGTGGGAGCCGGTTGATGGGGGGGATAAAAAAAAGGCAGGGACAGCTTACAAAGGCAGCAGGCCTTTAAAGCTTTCACTTAATTGACCCAGCCCATCCTGGGAGAGGAGGCATGACATCTCTGCCCAGGATGGGCTTAGTTTCTGAACCCAGAGAGCAGAGGCGCTTTACCCAGGGGCCCAGAAACTTGTCTGGTGGTGGCAAATGGCAGGCAGCCATTGGAACCACACTAGGGCTGATCGCTTTTCAGGGGGCATCTCTAAGATGCCCTCTGTGTGCATTTTACATTAAATCCCACACTGACATCAGTGTGTATGTTATTTGCTGAGAAGTGTGCTACCAAACTTCCAAGATTTCAGTAAAGGCATTATGGAGCTGTGGAGTTCGTAATTATCAACTCCCAGGCCATATGCTCTTTATGGCTTTACGGCACTTACAATGTCTAAGAATGGACTTAGACACTGTAGGGGTACAGGGCTCATGCCACTGTACCCTCACCTGAGGGCTAGTGCACCCTGCTAGAGGTGTGGCTTACCTAGGCCCCAGGCAGTGGGTTACCGGCATGGCACCCGGGATGTGTGTCATGTCGACTCTTTACTTTTCTCTGCACCAAAACACGCAGCCCTCAATGGCAGTGTGTGGGTGTTAGGGTGCAGGGCTCCTAAGAGTGGCACAATAGGTGTTGCAGCCCTTAGAGTCCTCCCCTGGTCCCAGTGCCCTTGGTACCCATGGTACCTTTTAGAAGAGGCTTAAGTGTGGCCAGACAGGTGCCAATTGGGGGTACAAAGGTACAGTTTCTGGCGAGAGAACACAGGTCCTGGGAACATGATTGGCAGGGACCCAGGGCACACCAAATCAAAGTGCATCAGAAATCTGACAAAAAGTGTGGGGTTACTGCAACAGAAACCTACATTCCTACAATTTTCCATCATTGAGAGCAGATGTATGTGGACATTAGCATGCCGAGTTAACATACTCTTAAATCTGAATAGCCAAGAAACTGAAGGCTTTAGGGGTGACATGAGTAGTGTGGCTCACGGGTTAGAGGAGGCAGACCTGGAAGCAGAGGTCAGCCTGGGACCAGGGTTCAATTCCCGGCTCGGCGGGATCTTGAGTCCTAAAATGTCCACGGACTCGACAATTCTCGCTCCGGTGCCTACTCGATTCACGGGTTCACACTCTGGGACTCTGGGCAATAGCTTGCTTAATCTCCACAACGGACCCTCGCGGTGGGAAGCCTGGCTTTCACCTTGTGGATACCCTGCCGGGGTTATCTCACAGGGGAATACCAGGACGGGTTCCCTAAGCAAGCGCTTAGATACCGGGTCGGTGATTTGCGCTATATAAATACATGTACATTTACATTTACATGCTTGCTTAGTTACTAGCTCTGACAAGTTTCTCCTGGCAATCCCAGTTTTCAATGAAAAAATGAAATGGAGCTCCATTCTAGAAGTGCTCTTAATGTCTTGAATATATCATCCACAATATATTACTCCTTTCACCACTTGAAAAATAGGATTAAGACAACTGCTTTTCACTCTGCACTTCTCTTCCTCCCTATAGTTTTGTACCAATGTTGCATTGATCTGCTTTTTATTGGGTCTCACAGATTGTTCTTTCCTGTATCCTCATTTAGGAGGACAACTAATTTACCTTGATGCACTTTACTATGGCTTGAACCCATGTTCATGTCTCAATTTTTGTACACTGATTGAACTGAGTGTATATTTCATTGTTTTAGATGTGACGTTACAAGACAGGCTCCAAATTAACCCGGGCTAGTTCTACCAAGCACTTTGTATATGTCCTTGGTCTGTACAGGGTCATTTGTCCTAATGCTTGGTGCACTGAATATATTCATGTTTAGATTGGGGATGGACAAAATGCAGACTTTCTCTGGGAAAATGTCACCAAAATTCTAAAGAAACTTTGTGAAATGATGGTTTAAGAGTGAAATGTTGTTTGCCAGTATCTCATATGATTCTTTTCAATCAATAAAACATTTGTAAAGCGCGCTACTCACCCGTGAGGGTCTCAGGACAATGGGGGGGGGGGGGCGGGTTGGGGCGGGGAGGAGCAGCTACTGGTCAAACAGCCAGGTCTTGAGAAGTTTCTCGAAGGTCAGCAGGTCCTGGGTTTGTCGCAGGTGTGTCAAAAAAGGTGTGACTGTCTTGGCGGTGAGGTGGGAGAATGATCTGCCACCGATGGTTGTTCGGTGGATGCATGGGACTGTGGCAAGGGTGAGGTGCGCGGAGCGAATCTGGCGGTTCCGGGTGTAGAAGGTGAGTCATTCATTGAGGTATGCTGGTCCGGCGTTGTGGAGTGCTTTGTGAGCGTGGGTGAGGAGCTTGAAGGTGATCCTCTTGTTGACCGAGAGCCAGTGGAGGTCTGTCAGGTGGGCAGTGATTTGTCTGTGGGGAGGGATTCCAAGGATGAGGCGTGCGGAGGCGTTTTGCATGCTTTGAAGTCTTTTTTGGAGTTTGGTCATGGTTCACGCGTAGAGGGCGTTGCCATAGTCCAGCCTGCTGCTGATGAGGGTTTGGGTGACTGTCCTTCTGTAGATTTTGCAGAGCATAAGGAGGGAATTGAAGCAGGAGGAGGAGACTGTGTTGACTTGCTGGGTCATAGAGAGTTGCAAGCGTGGTTGGTGGGTGTTAAGGCCGTTCCCAGCGTGGCCGGCCACCAGAAGTCGTTCCATGCGAAGGGGGTGGAGCAGAGTATGAGGACCTCCGTCTTGTCCATGTTCAGTTTCAGGCAGCTGGTCTTCATCCACTCTGCGACAGCCTCCATTCCCTCATGGAATTTGGCGGTGGCCGGGTCCTTGGTGAGTGAGAGGATCATCTGGGTGTCGTCGGCGTTTGAGATGATTTTGAGGTGGTGCACCTGGATGATGTTGGCGAGAGGTGTCAAGTAGATTTTGAAAAGGGCCAGGCTAAGGGATGATCCTTTAGGTATGCCACAGGTAATCGTGCTGGTTTTGGATCGGAATGGGGGGAGGCAGACTGTCTGGGTTGACTTGCTGGGTAATAGAGAGCATTGAGTCCAGGATGAACCCCAGGTTGCAAGCGTGTTTGGTGTGTGTCAGGGCCGTTCCCAGCATGGCCAGCCACCAGGAGTCATTCCATGCGAAGGGGGTGGAGCAGAGTATGAGGACCTCGGTCTTGTCCATGTTCAGTTTCAGGCAGCTGGTCTTTATCCACTCTGCGACAGCCTCCATTCCCTCATGGAGGTTGGATTTGGCGGTGGCCGGGTCTTTGGTGAATGAGAGGATCAGCTGGGTATCGTCAGCATTTGAGATGATTTTGAGGTGGTGCACCGGCATGATGTTGGTGAGAGGTGCCATGTAGATTTTGAAAAGGGTCAAGCTAAGGGATAATCCTTGGGGTTTGCCACAGATTATCGTTTTGGCTTCAGATAGGAATGGGGGGAGGCAGACTCTCTTTGTTCTGCCGGTAAGGAAGGAGGTAATCCAGTTCAGGTTTTTGTTGTGGATCCCTGCATCATGGAGGCTTGTGCGCAGGGTGTGGTGGCACACGGTGTCAAAGGCGGCCGAGAGGTCCAGGAGGATGAGGGCCGCGGTATCGCCGTTGTCCAGCAGGGCCCGTATGTCGTTGGTGGCGGCACTGGGTGCGGTTTCGGTCCTGTGATTGCTTCTGAAGGCAGATTGGGAGGAGTTCAGGATGTTGTTCTCCTCCAGAAAGTGGGTCAGTTGTCTGTTAGTGGTCTTCTGAATGACTTTCGCCAGGAACGGGAGCAGGGAGATGGGCCGAAAGCTCTTGAGGTCCTTTGGGTCCGTCTTGGGTTTTTTGAGTAGGGCGTTGATTTTGGCGTGTTTCCAGCTCTCTGGGTAGGTGGCGGTCTAGAAGGAGCTGTTGATGATCTTCTGGAGTTGGCATGCGATGATGGAGCTTGCTTTGTTGAAGATGTGGTGGGGCAGGGGTCAGAAGGTGAGCCGGAGTGGATGGTGTTCATGATTTTGATGGTGTCTTCGTTGTTGACATTGTTCCAGGAGAGCAGGAGGTCGGTGTGTTTGGTGGGGGGCATTGAGTGGAGGTATTGGCGTCTGTCGTTGGTGTCTGGGTATCAAAGCTGTCGTGGATGTCTGGGATTTTGCGGTGGAAGAAGGTGGCCAGGGAGTCGCAGAGTTCTTGCAAAGGTGGGATGTAATTGGAGCTGGAGCTGGGGGTGGCGAGTACTTTCTTGATTTTGAAGAGTTCTTTGCTGTTGTGTGTGTTGTTGTCAATGCGCTCCTTGAAGTGCGAGATAATGTCCGGACACTGATTCAAAGAAAAAAAATTGTCTCTTAGCAAGATATTATCTGTGTAAATGATTCTCTTGTGTACAAGCTTTAGAAGGACTTGCATATTAAGAAATTTCAAGTAATTTGAAGAATTTTGCAAAACGCAAAATTTAGTAATTACAGGAATTTCTCTAGCATGTTCATTGCCACATTTCTCCCAGGCTTAATCTGAACACACATAGATTTTGTAACTCCACAGTTCTACATCCCATGAGATCCCTTGCTGCAGCTCTCTATGAAATCCACGTCAAGTTCTTAACATTCACTGTTGCTTCTCTCTTTAAAGGGCTCCGATTCTCACGGGTCTCACACACAGTATTCAAAATGTCTAACTAAAATAAAATAGAATTGAAGGAGGTGTGGTCGTCAGAGGTCATGGAAGACTACTGGTGCTAAGAAAATAAGAGCTTTGTGTGCCATCACATTCAGCACTTCTATACCACGGGCAAAATCATAAGCATCAAATATGGATTTTACATGTTTCTTTCTTCTGTCTCTGAGGCATAACATAGATTCAACAGTCTCTTACTTAATTTCAGCCTCAAACAATTCCATTCCATCGTTACAAATTATCACAAATAAAGCAATTTATGTTTCGCCTCTTAGAACAGTCCCTCGTGAGCAACTTTAAAATTGATGCGCGAGGGAAAATAAACATTATGTTAAAGTCTGTTTTTCAATTTCACCGAGGCAATGAAAATGAAATGTTCTCAAGTACTGGAAGGACATTTGCAAATTACATTTTCATTGACTTTTCCGTGCACTCGCAGGCAGACAAACACCGGAACAGTGAATCAGCAAAGCTCGGCCGGCAATATTCGAACCATTATGGGAGACGATATACAGGCAGCCCTTATTGACACTAAACGCGATTTGTTAGGCAGGCAAACTGGTATGTGTGTCAGGGCTGAGAAGCAATCTGCACAAACATCAAATGCACCCTCGCCCGGTGAGCTGTGATTCCGCAGAGAGCTCCCATCAGGACCAAAACAGAATTCGGAACCATTGTTATCAGCTCTAATTAAACCCTGCTCTCTAATCAGACCATTGTCTCGCCTTAATGGAGACAGCCCTGCTTTCAAAAAGAAAATATAAAATCAACTCATCTAGTAAAATCGGGTTCTGTAAACGCTCGCCGAATCCTCTGTGCATCTTGTTGTTCAATTAGACTTAGATTAACGTTTGGAAAACAAAATCTTGATTTTCTGATTCGCTTCCAATTCATGAAATTGGCAAAGGGTTCGCTGATCTGCTAATTACATGGAACCTTGCCACCAATGTTCAGCATCTGACATGGGCCGGGCGCGCACGCGCATGATCCAGATTACAGAAGGAGCGGGCGCGCGCGCCCATGTTCAGTATAGAGGAAATGAGCGTGCGTGCGTACGTTCCATACTAAAGAGGGGGCGTGGCGTGGCGCTCCGTCCTACCTGAGTGCACTCTGTGGTGTGTTGACGCCGATGTGAGTCGTCCCCATAGTGTGATAAGGCAGAGAGTGAGCACCAGTACCCATTTGCTGAAGCTCTGGGTGTCTCTTTCACTCATTCTGAAAAGAAAGAAAGCAGAAACGCTAAAGCAACACATGGGGAATCAAACTGTTTGGAGGTTAAATGCACATTAAACAAATCAGGGATATTGGCTTTGACAGTGCTTGTTATCTTTGTCAAATAAATGAGTAACAGCAATTATTTTGTTGTGAATTATAGCTAAAAATATTTCAATTCTGAACAAATGAGACTGTGAAATAAGTATTACTGAGGTTGCTGGAAAGGTCAGTGGTCTCCAGAGGCCTTTTCCTCACCACATCTTTCTAAAATCCTCCATCTGCGTATCTCGCATACCTCTTTCCTCTTCAGCTTACTCTTCACTCTCTCCTGAATGTAATTGCATCACATTCATTTCCACATCCTCTATGCAACACAACACCCCCACTCAGCTGTAAGCACATCCTCTTCTTTTACTTTCTCCCTGTCAATATTTTGACAGCTGTGTACCTCCTTCAAACACTTTTGCACAGAATCACATTTAAAACTGGCACGCATGACTATTTCTCTATGCAATCCGAAGGGAAGGGAAGGATTGGATAAGCATGTTTTTTGAACATCTTTAGGACCCACTGACAGGCACTGTGAGAAATTAGCTCTTTATTCAGCCTCCACTCCGGAGCTTTCAATTGTGGCCCTTGATAAACACCCATCCACCACCTGGACTCACAAAGGCATATAGAGGCAACTTAGTTCAAAAACACAATGTAAGAGTAATATGCTGCACAAACATATAAAATATACAGGAAGAAGTATATACTCTTAAAGAATGCAAGTTTAAGTAAAATGTGTAATGTAAACAAGTTCTGCGTTGCTGTCATGGATTACCTTATGGGTTTCTACATTCGTTCAGAAATCGATCAGTGATTTTCCCTGTAAAGTTGAGGACATGGATATAAGCCCAATAGTTTTAATGTCTTACAAGCCCACTTAAACCCCAGAGTTTGGGATAGGAAGTACAGGTGTGTACTGAGAGCAACTCTTGGTTTCTTGAGAGAGTTGCCCAAGTGTATAGCTTTACGTGTAGTTCGGGCAAAATAACTCTGAGAGTTCATATGAGGTATGATGTGCTACAAGAAAACAATAACAGGTCCTCCCATTGTTGGCCTTATAGGATGTCTATTGCTTAAACCATCTATACTCATAGTCGTAACCCCACACCTCAATATCGCGTCGCCTCATTGTGCTGATCGGCATCTCTTCATTGCTATACTTTTATGGTGATATAGAGATATCAGCCTTCCATCTTTCTGAGGTTGGTAAAGTAAAAAATTGACCACCGTTACATCGGGGAACAGTAACACACAAACACCTATGTTTTCCAATGGTTAGAAACTGTAAAAATGTGATATGAAACACTCTATAAAAACAATTTATATTATTAGTAGTAATATTACTAGCATTATTTATAGTATTATTAGTTGTAATAGAAATCACCATAAAAATTATACTTTTTATGGCTATGTATGAAGTGCAAGCATTCTTCAGAACGCAGAAATCAGACAAACTCTGCTGTGCCTGGCACAGTGTAGCACCCTCCATCCCTAAGTACATTCTAAAGTAGTGCCGGAGAGGAAAAGTACGAACATCTGTCATATGTACCCCTCGTTGAGGAAAGTCTCTGCCCGCTGCCCCTGTTCAACAGTTTGAACTGTACCAGAGCGGCTGCAGGGGTCTGAGATTTCCCATTGGGTGGACATGTTGTCTGGAGCTCTGCCGTTATAGGTTGCCTGGGAAGAGTAGCATCTCTTGCCCGGGTGAACACACCTTGTTCATGGCAGTACTTCGACGCCAGTTCACTCCTGCCTTCATTTCATTGGAAGCCCTTGGATGATTCTTTGGGACCTTTGATCTGAGCTCTATGGCCTCTCTTTACCTGGTGGGAGTTGAGAAACACTCTATGGACAGTGTGTAGTCTGTTGTCACCAATGGAGCAAAGCTGCTGATGCTTTCCACTGGGTGAAGAGGAAAGCAGGAAGCACCTCATTTACATGAGGAACCACACCACTAGTCTCCAATCACAAAAACACCAGGATTAGTGGCCATGACAGTGCCCAATGTTTGACCCAGAGGAAACCACTAGATGTACCCTTTGCCCCATCCATAGTCCATCTACAGCTTCCTAGTTGTTGGTTCCTAGAACCCTGTCTTCTCCTGTGGCTGACCTTCGAGCTGCAGAAGCAATGGGTAGCGGGTGCCCTGCCAGAGGTAACAGAGGGCAGGTGAGGTGGAACAGCTGCCCCCCTCCCCCCTCTTCCGCGACCTTTAACTGTCGTCCGTGAAGTCAACAGAGGAGACCTGACTGTGTGAATGCACTGGGGAAGGATCTCTGATGCATATTCAGTCTTACACATGGCCACAAAGCCCTCTTGGGCCTTGTTACTTGAGGTGTGCATACATGCACCAGCACAGAATTGTTTCTCCCCTCCCATGGGCACAGAAATGTGCGGCCCCAAGAAAAGCAGGCATTGCTCGGGCAGGAAAAACGTCCACGAACTTGATACTGTAGATAAATTTAATCAATTTCAGTTTGCAAGAGCCTCGAAATTCTGATCATAATGGTAATGCTAAAATGCGACCCTAATTTCTGTTTTAATGTTACAAAAAAGTGAGCTCTAAACTAGCAGTGCTTCCCATAGCAGGCACCTATGGCAGAAGCGGGGTTCGGAGATCCAATACATGCACTCAGGCCCTGTAATATTAAAACGAGTTTAGTGAAGGAAAATCAAGGAAACCACAGACAGACCCTGCTTTGAGAGCCAAATGCATAACATGTAAAGGGAGCCGTTGGCTGAAGCCCCCACTCCTACGAGTGCCGCGGGAAGGACAAAAATTATAACAAGCATTTACAATGCAATGGCCTCGTCCTTGTTAAAGTTAGAGCTATTGGCATTGCTCAGGTCGCCCCCTACTGCCACTGGCGTGTGTGAATGAGCCGCCTTAAGGAACCACTAGCATGGGCGGTCTGACTCATGTTGGTGTCTGCCCTCATCATTTCACAGATTGGGTAGTTTAGCAGAAAGTAAGAATGAAGTGTTCCTTTTAGGTGTTTTTTAAGTGATGTTGGCTTGTTTGGTGTTATTAGTTGTTTAGTAACGGCAAACATGTTTTTGGTAACACTGCCTGCTGCCGGGCTGTCCTTGAACCTGTATAGCACTTGGCAGAGTTCCGGATGCAGCACTGCGGCCTCCCTCAGATGCTGGCAGGAGGGCATAGGTACACTGTTCACATCAGAGCACCTATGACCTTCAGCCTAAAAGCAGCAGCGGCTCCTCCTTTAAGGCGGAGGAGCGTCTCCCCACAATTTTTCAGCAGTGTAAACAAAGGAAAAAAAACGATATTAACACAATGTTATTATCATTTTATTTTTCCACGCTGAATCCAGTTTTGGGGGGGTGTCTTGGCTGTTGTCACAACCAGCAGGGGGAGGAGTGGTTGGTGCACTTAAATGCGCACAACGATTTGGCCAGCCACCTGGGGGCGGTCAAACAGTCGTGCACACTTAACTTGCTCTCCACCTGGCTGAATTGCACAGCCTGGGTGGAGAAAATGTACTGGCTCCCACTCCCTTACTGAGAGCCGAACCAGGTCTTTTAGACCAATCACAACGCTACTATCATGCTGGTGACAGTTGCATCATGATTGACTAGGGGAGTTTAGGAGGCTGTGTGCTTCTGGATGACAGAGGACGGAGGAGAGGTGGTGGCCGGTTCACCGACAGGTAAGTGATATTTTCTTTTTTTCATTTATTTTCTTTAACCCAATCTCTCACCTCCCCACTACTACAGCCCCGAGCAGCCACCACTGCCTAAAAGTGACATCCCAGGGCCCTGGGGCCTGATCTTTTGGGAAGTAGGTTATGCTTTAGATGTGGAATCTACTTTAGAAGATACTAGTAATATGGATGTGGTTCTTACCCAAGAAGAAACCTAACTATTAATTTGATTTTTGTTTTTTATATAGCGCTCGAATGCCCAGAGGCGTCTTAGCGCTGCTGC
Organism: Lissotriton vulgaris; assembly: GCF_964263255.1. NCBI lineage: Eukaryota > Metazoa > Chordata > Amphibia > Caudata > Salamandridae > Lissotriton > Lissotriton vulgaris. The sequence continues at coordinate 1,390,876,780 of NC_141693.1, forward strand.
TCTCTTGTGCAGTGCTGATGGGAGATTGGTTGCTGCTGATTACTAGCATGTGAATAGCCAGGTTTTTTTTAATTCCGAAAAGCCAGGAAGTCAGAGCATTTCCTTACAGCCATCGGTAGGCTGGTCCATAGTGTAGCTGCTTTTAATAGAAAGCACCTGCCACTCCAGGTAGTACGCTTTGCTCTTGGAAAGGGATAATAGCATTGTGTCTGAGGATCCGAGCTTTCTGCTTGGGGAGCACCAGGCAAATTTTGCGCGAAACAGCTTGGCCCTGAGTTAAACAGTGCCTTAAAGTTTATGCATAAGATCTTAAACTCCCGACGTTTTGCTAAAGGTAGGCAGTGCAGATTGACCAATGCTTGAGCCGCCAACTAATGTTTGGGAATTCCGGACAGAAGTCGAGCTGGAGCATTTTGAAGTGTTTGAAGTTTTTATAACAACTTTTTCCGGAGGCCAATAAAGAGGGAATTTCCATAGTCCAATTTGGCTAGAATTAGAGAGGTGACAACTGCTTTTTGAAGTTCATTCGGGATGTATGGACAGATCTTCTTTATTAGTTTTAGGGTATGAAATACAGATAATGAGAGTGCTTTTATTTGATGTTCAAAGTGGAGTTCATCATCAAAGATGACTCCCAAGTTCCTTCCTTTCTGTACTGGCGTTGTTAAGGGCCCCATATTCTGAGGCCACCACAGTGGCGGACAAATCTATCATTTCAGAATAGTAGGACCTCTGTTTTATCCACATTTAATTTTAGGCAATTTGTTTTCATCCAATGATATATTTGGACCATACAGGTGTTTCATCTATTGCCCACTTCTTCCTGATCTTTGGAGATTGACACTACAATTCGGGTGTCATCCGTTTAGGACACTACTGAGAAACCTAGCAACATTATCAGTTTAACCAAGAGGGTGATATACAGTTTGAAGAGGGTGTGGTTTAATGAAGAGCCCTGAGGTACCCCCACAGGGAAAGATGAATTCTTTTGACGTAAAATTGCCCAAGGCTACATGGTTTGTTCTGTCAGTTAGAAAGTCTTTAAGTAGAGTCTTATTTCCAACTCCATTAGTCAGTTGATCAAAACGGTGTGGTTGATCATATCAAAGGCCGCTGAAATATTAGGACCTCTTAACCACCATAATTCATAATCCAAGTGAGTTCTTCTGAGGTGGTGAGCAAGGCTATTTCAGTAGTGTGTGCCTTTTTCCAGTAATTTGGACAGGAAAGGAAGTCTAGAGAAGGACCTGTAACTACTCGGTTCCAGGGGGTCAAGATTGCTTTTTTTTCCAGAAGGGGCAGGATCGATGCCGCCTGCCATTTGGAGGGAATATGTCCTGTACTAATCCCTTTATTCAGGATTTTTGTAAGCTGTTCTTTAAATACCCTGGGACAAGATGTACAATATGTGGGGGGCAAGGGTCTATTGGGGACCCTGATTTGCATAACTTTATAAGTTAAGAACCTGCTCTTTTTTTAAGGGACGACAACCTATCTAAAATTGTAGGGGAGTTGTTCAATGGTGGCATAGACTTTTTGTTGTGATTTAATGTAAAGGAATTGAAGACCTCTGTGACTTTACTTTGAAAACAACTTGTGAGGGTATCACAGCAGGTCCTATTTGCTGTGCCATCAGTGTTTATGATCATTTTTTGATAATTCTTTTATCATACTAAAAAGTTATTTGGCTGAATTTTCTACTAGGAGGGTTTTTTTGGTGAAGTACTTAGTTTTCTCTCTTTGTATGAGGGTTTTGTATTTGGCAATAGCTTTTTATAGGTCTCTCTATCTATGGGATTGCCCTTGGATCTCCACGTTCACTCTAGTTTCCTGCATATTCGTTTCTGAGCCCTCAGGCACTCAGAGAACCAGGCTTCAGAAGGGGTACTGCTACATTTATTTTTGATTTTTTTCAGGTGCTAAGATATCTAACGGCCTTTTTTACCCACGTTGTACATCTTTGTTTAGCTATTTCAACATCTTGTTTAGTTTCTACACTTATTATAGGAGGTGTATCTAGCAATGTTTTTTCGAGGTCTTCTGTCTTTATTTTGTCCATGCTCTGCATTTTTGGATCCCTAAAAGTGGTGCTGTAGCTGATTTTTGTGGGTGTAGTGGGCTTATAGAAAAAATCCACTCTTCCCCTGCTATGGTCTGACCAAATCAGGGGAAGAGTGTTTGTTACAGCCAGATATGAATTATTTGTAAAAATCCTGTCTAGTGTATGACCCGCTGTGTGACTGAGGCCTTCAACTCTCTGGTCCAGACCTAGAGACTCCATGAAACCTAATCATTGGATGATATCCCTGTCCTTTATGTTTTCTAGGTGGAATTTAAAGTCACCTAATAGTAGATAATCCGAGCTAGTGACACTATGCTCTACCAGGGTGCTTACGTTGGAAATAATTGTTTCCCTTGGCCCCGGCGGACGATACAGTAATATTCCATTTGGCAAATAGTTTTTGGTTAATTCAATTTGAAAGAATTTTTTTTCGCAATTTGCAGCATTCATGCCTGGGATCTTCTGCATAATAATATTAGCTGAATCAATTTTCCAAGCTAATGGGGTATCTTTCACCTTCATATGTGTTAGGCAGATAGTCTCACTTACGTATAGTTGTGCACAGTGTGACTCTGAGCAATTGTGTAACAAAGTGTTCACAGATATTCAAGGCAAATGCCTCCCATCTATGAGTGGCACACCTTACCAGCCCCCACATACGATGACAATGAAGCAGCAATTGTTCCAGAATTCTTCTCTCAGGGCTGAATTACACAACCTGGCTACCTGTTGGCTCTCTGCCTGTTTCCAAAGGAGGCTACTGGGTGTTCAGAACTGTTCGGGGAAACTGATGAGGAATGAATCAGTTACTCCTTGGCTAGCGAGTTTACCTGTATTAACCCGTGAGCGAGTGCACTCAAGTTAATACATCTTCAGGGGGTAAGGACCGAGGCATGCTCACAAGACATTGATCAATTACCAATACAAATGATCACTCGCCTCACCCAGGTGAAAACCCCAGAAGTCATAATGTAGAGAGGACATAGGCGGTCCAAGCAGACAGAATTTGAAATGACGCCTCACCACTCTGCAAAGAAAAAGGATCATTTTCTTAGATGTAGAAACCGCTGAATGTTGAAGCGTTCCGAGGAGGATTTGGCAGCCCACATAGCAGTGGTTCAAAGCATCTGCGTTGTCATTCAATTTTCATACTGGTTTATTTCGCCTGTGATCTCAGGTGTCATTGTGCACGTTTGCAGTGCAGATATAAACGCCCCATCTAACATGACATTACTGACAAAGTATGCTCAAAATGATACGAGGCTAAAGAACAGAATCTCAGTTTTCCATTTTTGACACAATTGTCAGAAGTGTAATTGTTTGTTCTTATAAGTGAGGGTTACATTTTCTCAAACCCCTGCTCTTTTTAGTCTGTTACACACAGTATTCGCAGGAAATCGCCCTTTTGCTGAACATGAGCACATGATGTTTTAAATTTGTATACTGGGTCTGCCACCTCCTGCAACAGGTGTGCGAGCAATTGAACGCGTGAGGAAGGCTGAAGCCTGACTCTGGCTCAGCTCAGTGTTCTGGTAGAACCTCAAGCCCAAGGCGAGCCGAGCTTCACCCATGCGCCCGACTCAGGATGTGGCATTATAGCCAGAACTCCCGCCTTTAGAACTGGGGCACCAGGTTCGGGGGTCGTCGTCAGCTGAACAATCTGTGATTCTGCCTCATCATTTCATCTCCCAGTGTCTTACAGATGAATGTGAGTTTGTGTGATGTAACAGGTGCTCATGTAAAGTGCTCCAACACCTTCGGGTCGAGTTCGCGCTAGTTATGGGTTGCAGAAAAATGCACAAACAGGTAAAAGCAAAGCATTAACATAAAACGGAGAGAAAAATAGATATATAAAAAGGGAAATCAGATACCCTGGATAAATTACAGCTTCTCCGCTTAAATTGTGTGATTTTAGGCAAATACTTTCTTGAACAAAAGCTCTTCATTTCAATAATCATGTATGAAAGCACTTTGAAATGCACAGATAACCTGCTTTACGCAATCTATTTGTGTTCAATTTAATAGACTATAACATTGCTCTACAATAATATGTGGGACATACAGGGTTCACACGACAACTGTCTGGCCTTTTGTTCGCTCATCTCACTGTCCCAGTGTGGGGGATGGGGGTAGGAATGGGTTTAATTAAGTTCATGCTTAAAAACTACCATTATTAATAATTCTTCGTGCAGTGCTATACCGTGACATATTAATGACGAACGTTCCAAATGTAAAAGAAACGTTATCATATTGTATATGATGTTTGTTGCACGATTTAGACGGCAAACATGTCCCGAGCTTGCACACAGGCTCTAATAAACAAGCCAGACCATTGGCTGGGCTCTAGCTTGGCTCTCCCTGTTAATTTGTTGTCTCGCGCTCCTCTACTTCCGGCTTTCCAACCGCGAAGGAAGGTATGCTACTCTTAGGCTGTAACACTGTGTAGGTACACTGTACACCTGGCATTATGCGCCAGAATGTCTTGGTTCTCAAGCGACAGCAAGGTTCAACGATGTTGTGTGTCATTTTACTACCAGTAAAGCTTAGTCACTGAACTTTCAGAGACATTTATGCAGCAACACAGTCCTTCCTATTTGTAATGATATCACAAGATAAAACAGCAAGGACAAAGCCACATAACATATCAAGTCACGTCAAATAAAATGAAATTGACTCCTATGAAGATCAAAATACTTTGACACCATGCCTGCTGTTCGATTAGAATGAACTTTAACATTTTGGAAAGGCAGTCACTGTATCCTGGTTGGTTGTATGCAAATCAAATGCGCTGAGCTCAAAGTAAGCATTTCCTACGTTTATTCGAAGCAGTGTGGTTTATAACTACATATGGATTGCCACAGTGCCACCTATAGTGCACAATAGGAATGACAAAGTCACAGAAATAAAAGGCTTTTTCCGAACATCTGAACTAGTCATTGGCACAGACATATTGTTCAAGTTACCCGATGGACTTACCTCTTATTTGGGTTTCACAGCTACTGCCCGAGCATCCGTAAATCTCAAAGAAGGTATGCCCTCGACGAAAATAGCAGACATTGGTGCATCTAAAATGAGAAAAAGAAAATATATTTAGCAAAGGCTAGCTGCTTTCTTGCATTTGTCATGTTGCTTCTTTTCGTTCTTTCAGCTTATTCAAGCCGTTCTAAAAGAATGTGGAACTGACATCAGCACAAATAACATCTGATACAAATGAATGTAAGATTGTGTGCACACATCTGTTTCATAGTGTTAGCCAGACACCTTTCACATAGACTCATCAATCGCTGACACCTCGAGTGGCTCATGGTGTGATGCTGCCCCCTCTGGCAGGAACGGCCGCGTGCTACAGGTACTCTTTCCACACATTCCTTTATAATTAATGCTATGCGTTTGGTTGTTTACATGTACCATAAAGCAACCTTTCCTCTAGCTCTTCATTCCTCCTCTAGCATGGGTTAAGGTTTTTTTTTTTTTAATGAATGCTCTAGGCCATTCTTCACCATTTACATTTTTGATCGCTCTGCTCCCACGCTCCAGATTGGTACCACACCTTCTAAGGGGTGGGGTCTGTGGAGGGGGTATGAGGCATGACGGGGCTTGGGTCACATGGAAGGGAGGAGTTGGTATCCAAGAACTGAGCCAGGGGCCTCCCCCCACACCAACATGAAAGCTTTCAAAAATGTTGCTAGCACTTCTTAAAGTTATTAAATAATGCTTTGAACTGCTTTGCACTACTTTACACCAAGGGGGCATCCCACTGGTGGTACATAAAGTTCCATTCGCTTATGACGGAAACCCCTAGCTACTAAAGTCGGGAGAGAATTTTGTGCGGAAATAAAAAACAACCGCTTGAGAAAGGGCATTAACAAAGAAAAGTGTTTTTATTTCTCCTAATATTTCCCACATTGCATGTGTGCAGCACTCTACAGCACACATCCAACACATGAAACATTTTCAAGTTAGTGTATGCATGGCATTTTGTACTGGAGTATGCATAGACATCTCAAAGGGCAAATAACTGCCTAGGGAAATATTGTTTGCACATAGTATTAGATCCATTTCTGTGCTTCATTCCTCATTGTGCAAAATGCTATGAGAAAACAATGTTTGTAACTAATTTTGTCATGGCATTACCCTTCCCTCCTTTTTTCCCTGCTGAATTTTCTCCCGCTATTACTGGAAGGATATCGTGCCTGCTAAGAATTCAGGACTGAGCACAATTTGCATGAAATTTGTAAATTTAATCTGTTTGTGCCTGTTTCTAAACTTAGCATAGCAAGAGGAAAGAGAATGAATATTTAGGGTTTACATATCATTGCATGTTGTGGGGGGAGGGTGATCGCATATCCAGTCACATGCTTCCGCTTTTTAAACCTTTGACATTAGGCATGTTAGACCATTCAATAATTAAAGCAGCCCCAAAAAACTAACATTTACAAGATTTCAATGGTTTGTTACATGAAAGAACAGTGATGTCGGACTATGGTTTGGCCACACCTGGTAGATCGCTCAAGGCCCCCAAAGTCCCATAGTTATAGCGGATGTAACAGAGGTCTCGGAGGCCCTTTGATGAGCTTTATTATAGACAGTCATGAAGATATGAAAGCAGTCCTGCTACAGAAATTGAAGGGAACTTGTAGGTGGACAACCGTTGTTCACCTCTCAAGTCAGTGTATACACATATTTGTTCTTATATACATCTTTATTATACATTATCGTAAAGCAAATTCTGCAAAGCATTTATATACACCTCTTTAGACATGTCACTACAGGTTAATAGAACTGTTTCCACCTGTTGGGGAGTGATCAATATACTTAGAAAAATCGCGCACTATCTTTCTCCTCAAGCTCGCAAACAGACTGTGGTAGCCTTAGTTACATCACGGCTGGACTATTGTAACGCCCTTTATGCAGGCATCAATAAAGGCCTCATCCAACGCCTCCAGACCATTCAGAATGCGGCTGCCAGATTCGTGCTGGGGGTTCCTAACACCGCTTCTGTTTCTCTTGCAAGGAAGAGTCTCCACTGGCTCCCTATCCAGTCTAGAGTCTCTTTTAAAATCCTATACCTAGTTTTCAGTGCTCTATCCGGCAGCAGCTCTGAGGCCATAAGCTCCCTTTTGAGTCCCTACACCCCTAGCAGAAATCTTCGATCTGCCAACAAGAACCTTCTTACCGTCCCTCGGACAAACAAGGTCAGATGGGGCGGAAGAGCTTTTTCATCTGTGGCCCCTAATTTATGGAATGCCCTCCCCTCTGAGATTAAATCCCAACCCAACATGGTTCTTTTTAAGAAGGCTTTAAAGACGTGGTGTTTCATCAAGGCCTACCATTAATCATGCTCTCTGACCATACGAGTTCATTTGGTTAGGCGCCTTGACGCCCTTTGGGGCTAAGTTGCGCGATACAAATACTGCTTCATTCATTCATTCATTCATTCCTAATGATTTAGAATGTTTATTTTATTTTAAATTCTGAGAAGTAACGCACTCGTTGCACTGCTATACGATCAGCCGAGTTCTTCAGCTTTGTCCCAGGGGAAGGCTGAACTGAAGCCTCACAAACAATACTGTGGGGTTAGAAGGGTAGAATGACTGGTGTCAAATTCTATCTCAACACAAGGAACACTCTCATTCGATCTTCATCTCCATACCATCAGTGTCCAGTGCTGAACCCCATCCCTCTCACCTGGTCATATTACTTCACCATCCCATTTCCTGCCATATACACTATGTTCTACCACAGCCAATAAAAATAAGGCACACCACAATCTATAAGCAATGTCAACATATTCCAATGTCCATTCAAGTTCACACAACATGGTAACAACGATGCACACGCCTCATTAAAGGTATTATTCAATAAACCTAATCCTCTATCACTAGCCCCTTCAATTTATATTCACATTTTATTGCCTACCCTTATAAAACTGATATCCTCAGCTAAAATTGCTTATAACATGATAACAACAAGGTTGCTTTCAATAGATGCAAAGAGTTATTTACAGTGTGCATGCATTGATTCACCCCGATGCATGAACCCTCGGTGCCAAATAAGAAAAGATAGCTATTAATTCCCTTATGAGACATTTGACAAGATCAGGAACTGCATCAACAACACAATACTATAATCCACCATCCAATCCTACTCACCACAACATGCTTAGATGGGCCAAATTAATGAAAAAAAGCCTACGTCCCTTCAATGCTACCACATCTTAAGACAATATACGCTTCCGACTGCCATGAAGGAGATCTCAGTAGAAGCAATCAGTTCCATTTACAACAAAGTCCAGCTATCCCAATCACAAGGTTAATACTTCCAAATTTGGATACAGACTCCTATTCCTGAAAAATCCAAAATTTGACCTGGATGACATCACCAACTGCAGACCAATTGCTACACCGGAAAGAACTTTCCATGGAGCCATAGGAGCACATCGTCAATAAGTAACTCCTCTATGATTGTTTTGTGAGGCAAAGGCAAAGCCGCAGCACCAGAACACCAACCACATTGGACGGAGAAGTGCGGCATTGGCAGATTAGTGACCATATGGCCTTTATTTCTGGGTAAAGTTCAATCTTTGAAACTATTCACCTTTCTGAAAAGTTTTCTATCCACCTTCAAAGGATTTGACAGCCCCCCACAAATGTCAATATCCCGATCACATCAACTTCCCCTGACTGCTGTCATACCTCAAGGAAAAAAACAAGTGCTGAACTTTGTGACTAGTCACTCCCTCACCCAATGTATTTTCAGTTCATGTGCTATGTTTCTTGTTTGAACAGCGTTGATAAAACCGTAAATTAATTCATCACAAGGTTAATACAACAGATTTACCTATATAACTCTTGTGGTCAGTGTGTGTTTCTCCTATATCCTCAAGAGATATAGTTGTGTTTAAGCATTCAATACTTTTGTCAATTTAATTTCGATTCCCAAGAGAACCATTGTATTTTGCTTAATTATATACACAAGAGATTGAGGGAGCGACAAAATCACCACAAAATCAAACGGTTCACAGATGTGAATTCCAAGAATGTTCTTTTATTTGATGATTTTCAACAGAGATGGTGATGTTTAAAGCAGTAGCAAATCTTCATTATTTCATAAGTCAAAATGCAACACAAACAGCCGACGCGTTTCGTCCACAGACGGACATCATCAGGGCTGTAAACGCCAAAACATATAAAAAAAGTATCACATTAATAGATGAAATAATATATGTCAAATTATAGATTTAAAAAACATAATACAACAGGACTGAATAATAGGACACCTGCCTATATAACAACCTTACATTATTTCATCTATTAATGTGATACTTTTTCTACGTTTTGGCGTTTACAGCCCTGATGATGTCCGTCTGTGGACGAAACGCGTCGGCTGTTTGTGTTGCATTTTGACTTATGAAGTAATGAAGATTTGCTACTTCTTTGAACATCACCATCTCTTTTGAAAATCATCAAATAAAAGAACATTCTTGGAATTCACATCTGTGAACCGTTTGATTTTGTGGTGAATTTGTTGCTCCCTCAATCTCTTGTGTATACACTATTGACTTTGCTGGATTTTACCGGTGGATCCTAATGAGGTGTTGAGCTGACTGTGGAAGACTAATATTTCTTTCAACTACTGTGTTTGAAAATGTAGTTCTTGTCTGTGCTGATCTTGTACCCTCACCGTTCTTCGTATTCAAGTATTTATTTTGCTTAATTACCCCACCAAGGTTCTGAGGGTCACTGGGTTACCCCATTACTTCTAATGTCATCCTTCATGGCGGCAGTACTCAGTCGCTACCAAAGCCTCCTCACCTATCATGGGGGGATGAATCAGTGCAAATGAGTGCTGAACGCATCAGAGCCTAATAAAATACACGCCCTAACAGAATACCTCGCAAAGCATGGATGCCAACTGAGTTGCTCAAGCTCAATATGATGAAATCGAAATTGTGCACATTGGCAACAGAAATAGGCATCAACTGGGATTGGCTAAAAAAATGAACCAATGGAGCCTCTTCAGTACATAAACAATGACAAACCTCCTGACTGCTGCAGTGGTAAGAACATGTCTTCCAATACCCTCACTGCTAAAAAGACACAAACATAAGCTATCAGCTATCATTCCTATAGAAAGTATAACCCTACCTGCCTGTAAGAACCTTCGGTGTCCATTCCTCTTTCTCTCCTAGATGGAGGGCTGCAAAGCCCAAACTTGCTTCCTGACTGTAGATGGCCCTCATGAGTCTGACGCCATGTTTATTTTTCTTTATTTTGGCCATGGCCACCCACTAGAAAGGATGAACGAATTCACTCTGGAAATGGACAGGTATGTATTTGTCGTAGTACCTGCTGCATGGCACTAAGGGCAAAACTAACCCTTGTGTCGCGGTACCTCAGAGGCAGCTGTACCATCTGTACTACATGAGCGTAAGACGCGCCATGCTCGGTGTTAAGAAGAGCAATGTGGAAGCTGGAGAACCATCTCACCGCACAATAGGCTTGTCCTATCAATCTCGTTACCAGCAAGACAAGAAAGGTCCAAGGATTCCAAGGTCTAAACAACGCTTTGATAAGCTACTTTTGTAGGTAGTTGGAGACACACTCGAAGCTCTGGACCTCTTGAGCATCATAAAGGAAGACAGGTTTGAAAAGTGGAGAGTGTGTACTCCATGAGAGATCAATATTGTACTTATTTGGATTAATATCCGTTCTTTCAAATCGTCATACAAAGGACAGAACTACTTCAGGTTGCAGTGTGACATCTTTATTATTTTATAGTGAGACATGGACAGCCGACACGTGTTTCGCCCCCTATTGGATTCAACCCATACACCAACCCATACACCAACCCGCAGACTGGGAGCTGCGAGCAGGGACCAAACTGCACTTGTCAGCTTTGAAAACTTACAGAAGAACTTTGCTCCTTGAGTATTGAAACTCTTGTCTTTTGGATTCTGTCTGTCAATTTGGAATCAGTAATAATATACGCCAGGGGTCTCCAACCTTTTCTGTAGCGAGAGCTACTTCTGGTCAGTCAAGTTCATCGTGAGCTACTAAAGGCCAAGCAACTCGCGCATTTTTCTGAGAGACCCCCCACGCCCACCTGTAAGGGAACTACAATGTTTGAACTACTGTTGGCTGCACAACCACTGAGTGCAGTTAGTGTATTGATGAGGGCAAGCGGGTTATTTTTTTACTGAAATGAATTTATTAATATCCTGGCAAGCCAAGTGACTTCATATGGGTTGTAACACTTTCAGACAGTCCACTCCAGACATTTAGATTAAATTTTGCATGGCGACATTTAGAGCCCAAAATTGCAATACTTTAAGCACATACACAAGGCCCACAATGCAACGTGGAAATTGAAAATGGACATATATTTTTATAAAGACACATTAACACCTTGCTCTTCCAGCCTTCCTTTGTATTAGTTAGTGTGTTACCTAAATTACAACATTTTTGATTCAAAACTTCCAGAATTTTTTAAAAGTATCCCTCTTCAAAACTGCATTTTGTGATTTGTGCATTCACACACTTCGAAAGCTACCCTCACTGCGGAGAATGGGCGAGTTTTTGTGAACTTGACCGGATGAACTACCATCACATGTAACCCACCTTGACAGTCATGCGTTGTGACAGCGAGAACACTATTTATCTGCTGATTCAAGATGTTTTATGTGTAATATGATAGTGGGACAGAGTGCACCTTGGGGCCTCCTACCTCTGCTGCTTCCACCCTGGCAGCACGCACACTTGGTACATAATGCATGCGGGGCGAACACCCACCGTCATCAAGAACACCTGACATAATGGATTATTATATAACAGTCAACTTCCCTCCACATGATGGCCACTTTTTAACTTCTGACAAGCATTGAATCATCCTAAAAAGGATCTGGCATGAGACTGAATGCAAGCAGGCAGCAAGCATGTCCAATCATGTTTTATTTAAGTGAGCCTTAGTTTTTGGAAAGTGACACTATTGGAAACACTGTTGTTAACAGTTCAGCTAAACCCGTATTATCTTTTATGCAATTGAAGTGTTTCTCTGCAAATTAAGAATTCTATAGGTATGATTTTAGTGACAGTCAATGGTTTGCATTTAACATTGATACCCTCTTGAAGTGGAAATACAAATTACTTTCCGTTTCATTGTAGTGTGCAAACATGAAGCCTAATTGAAACACCAGAGATCATGAATGTCATAAACACGATATATTTCATGGCAGCGTTCTCATCTGTGTTTATTTTGTTTGGTTTTATGTGCCCTGGACTGCAATGAGCTGCGCACCTATTTAACTATCAGAACAGATTAGGGGCTCGCTACGGTTGTGGAGCTGATGAGGCCTGCGCAGGGCTCCTTAAGCTTACCTGCCGCTCCGGTCGAACTGGTGGCAGGCTGAACAAAGCAGATGGCAAAGGTACCGGTAGCAGTTTAATACTGCATGCGCCACCTGCACGCTTTCCTCGCACCGGCCGCTCTGCTCCTCCATGCCTTCTGCTCTGTACTCTGTACTGGCACTCAACGCGCAGGATGAAAAGTGCGGTGCCAGAGTTTGAAAGGAAGGTGACGGCGGCGCAGAGGCTACTGTAGGATCGATGTCATACTCTTCGGCCCACCCCTCTTCAGTTAAGCCAATCGGAGCTGCTTGTTTGGCTAGGGCAGACAACGTCTACATCTACAATGGAAAAAGGACGAAGTGTTCCAACAACGTCAATAGGCAACTAAATTGCGACGCTATCAGCGCGAGCTACCTAAGGGGCATTGGCGAGCTACCGGTAGCTCGCGATCGACCGGTTGGCGACACCTGATATACGCTGTATATGTGGAAATAGCCTTGAGAAAGCCCCGGCACAACTCGCCAATAGGGGGCGAAACACGTGTCGGCTGTCCATGTCTCACTATAAAATAATAAAGATGTCACACTGCAACCTGAAGTAGTTCTGTCCTTTGTATGGCGATTTGAAAGAACGGATATTAATCCAAATAAGTACAATATTGATCTCTCATGGAGTACACACTCTCCACTTTTCAATCCTATCAATCTCGTATTACAGAAGAGAACTGAAAATTCATAGCTTCAAGGAATATCTAAACATCATTAGAAGACCCTGCACGTCCAGTTCAATCCCTCTGCCAGGATGCCCTCCACCAACCCTCTGCCCTGATATTTTTCAAATGAATGCAAAAGCAACAGTTGATGGACAGAATGCAGAACAATGTCATACATTCACCCCACTGCAGAGACCTGGGCCTAAATCCATCGTTTTTTGCTCCCCATGCCATTCCAGTTTGAACCCAGCTATATACAAATCAGTCTTGACTGTGTGTCTTTTGCTTTCACGCCCTAAGTGCGCCAGGTATGCCCAGACGTGGGTCCTGGGCTCACTGTGCCACTAGAATCAAGCTATCCTGGCTGAAGAGGGGTGAAACCCCGAAACCGGTCCTAGGATGCTTGTTTCCGGTCCAGGGAGGACCTGGCTTGGCAGTTCGGGCTGGACTTTTCCCATGAGGCACAGGGTCAAGACTGATTTGCATATGGTCAGTCAGTCAGTCAGTAAGAAAACTTTATTTGGTTAATTACAACCTTAAAAGTATACCCTATACATAAAATTACTGTTAAAACTTGAACAAGATCATATTAAAAACATGGCATTTGTACTTCCCGTAAAATAGTACATTCCTTCGAACTAAATACAAAAATACCCCTAGGGGTAATTAAGTCAGGTAATTTCCATCAGCATCAAATCAATTCCAAAGGTTCCAAATCATAACGTTAACCTTTACATGTACAGGCTCATCCTCCCCCCATGAGCGCCGCCTAAAATATTTACTCTGAACACTTTAGAAACAACTTGACTTTACACAAAAATTTCCCCATAGCACAAGCAATATCTAGATACCTCATTTCAGCTATAAAGCTAGCAGCTTGCATCCTATTTCTGATCCTGTATTTTTTTTAAAATCGGACATAAAATTTCTTTTCGTAAATCTAAAAACATCATACAATCTAGTAAAATGTGTACAATATCGCAGTGGGTACCCAACCCGCAAGTACAGGTTCCATTGTTATTCAACATAAAATTTTTGGCTTCCTTGTTCCCATAGCAGGGGTTTATCCCCATTCGCACTTTTAGGACCTCACGTCTTAGGCGGTAGCTGGGCAATCTGTCTAAATAGGGGTACTGTTGGTTAAGTTCCCAGGCCAGGGTCATATATGACACATTTGCATATGGCAAGGTCTAAACTGGGGTGGCACGGTGAGCAAAAGAATGACTGATTTAACCCAGATCTCTTCACTGGGGGGGATGTTTTGATTTGTTCTGCATTCCGTTCATCAATTGTGTGTCTTTTGCAATCTTTAAATGAACACGATCCAAAATAATTTTAATCTTATTAGCAGTGAACTGGTGCTTGCTGGATAGACTGAAGGTATAGAATTATCTATCATATGTACGTACATAAATAGTAATTCTTCTAAAAACAATACATTTCCAATACTAGAATGCCACTTGCACAGTCCACAAAGAGATATACGACGCAGAAATCCAAAATAGTAATTTATAGCTTATAATATTGGTGCGCAGCATGCCTTCTGCAAAATGAAGGGTTGGGAAAAAACACAAGACATTGCCTTTCATTCCTTTTATATGGAAATTACACACTATAGGAACATGCGCCACTTAGTGCACCCTAGACTGTGCTACACTGTAGATATTCTAAGTCCTCCCAATTGCATCCTATTTCTAAAGAATCTCCAATGATGACAACAGGATATGGGCATTTAAATGCCTCAGTGCTTCCAGAGGGATCCTACAGTCAGTTGCCGTTTGTCTTCTCGAACTAATACTATGGATTATGCATTTCTTTGTGCAGCCTATAAACAAGCTGTCCCATTACCTGAAGGTAATTGTTCCAGAGAAAGCCAGACAAAACCTTCAGCTGTTGTCCCAATAAGGCAATTTACTGCCGTTTAGAGGGTGTCCATGGAAATGTAATGTCACAGGATTGGAAAAGCTCTCACATTTTAACATCCACGAGGGCACATTACTATCTCTTAGAGAATGCTGCCATGAACACACATTGCTGTCACCCACCACAAGGGCTACTGGGGGCCCTTGGCTGTCACCCAGGGCGCAAGAGCCCAGGATTCTGCCTCTACCCGCATTGTAGCGCGTTTCCACACGATGGTGCTGGTGTAGGCAGCAGGCCTAGCCTGGGGGTGCATGCCTGGGACACAAATAGTCCCACCAAGCTACAGCTCTTCTGGAGGACTGCACTGACCACCAGCGAGGCGGCTCTGGAGCAGCAGCACATCTGGTTCCTGAGGATGCTCAGCCTGTGCAATGGCAGGAATCACAAACCAGCTGGCACATCCTTGCACCGGGGTGAAACTTTTAATCAGGAGTGCTGCTGCTTCTACTCCCTCTTTCTACAAAACAAATCAAATACTGTTGTCTAAACCATCTCTGGTTAATGATTGGTCAGCGGGTCGGCAGGTAATTCTGATGGGCAGAGATGTACCCAAATGCAATGAATTTCAAAAAAGATGAGAAAAAGCCAAACCGAATTTAGCGTTTAGAGATGCACTTAATATAGACGTGGCAAAGATGCCATCTTTAGGACCAGAAAGCCTAGGTTACAATACCTTCTTTCCACATATCATCATAAGGACTGCATGTCTCTCTGTCTCCCTATTGTCAAGTTATCATATCTGCTGAAACTCATGAATGCGTTAAAACAAGCTAAAAATCATTACTATCATCAACATAGAAAAATTCAATACAAAATTGAATAGATACATTCCATTCAGCCTGCAATTGTCTCGTTTTGTGCTCTCGTCCTATGCCTTTTCTCTCCGTCTTCCTTCATCAGTGTATTTTGGCAGTTTAATACAATCCTTCTTCAAAAGTTTTAATCAAATGCAGCTCCTCTCATTAGCAATGCATATATTATCACAATTGCAGTATCAAAACATATTCTACTTATTTAAAAACAACATCTGCTCCTCATACATCTTGTTTTCTATTGCGTA
This sequence comes from Lissotriton vulgaris, assembly GCF_964263255.1. Taxonomy (NCBI): domain Eukaryota; kingdom Metazoa; phylum Chordata; class Amphibia; order Caudata; family Salamandridae; genus Lissotriton; species Lissotriton vulgaris. The sequence goes on from NC_141693.1 coordinate 1,390,892,883, forward strand.
CTTTGCATGTTAAACCACTGCATTTAACAAAGCTCCATTCACCATCTTTTCTACTTAACAGGAAAACTTTCTGCTTGTCTATCATTTTTGACAAGCATCTATTGAAATCACCATGCATTGCTTTACAAACAACTAAAAACTCCAGTGGCTATTGTAGTTTTACACATGCATAAACAATAGAAAGTGGATTAATTCTTCTCTCAAATTCCAACCCCCACATTGTGATTCCTTATTACAGGCCTTTTATTTTTTATTTTTTTATTTTATGTAGCAATTTAAGTTTCTTCCTCTTCCACCATGGAATGGAACTGTCTTCCTAAAGAGTGCTTTTCTTATTACCCAAGGAAATTGTCCAGCCGCTCCAGAATTTTGGCCTACACCTTTGTTTCATGATTTCTTTGTGCTAAAAAGGCGGTGTGGGTGTGTGCTCTTGAAATTGATAAGGCTACATCAATTTGATAATTTTCTGCATCACAGAACTTCAAAATCACCCGAAACCTGATGTTCTTCTGTGGATATCTTACTAACTTAATAGGGTGCACTTTTTAATAAAAATAAGAGCATCAAAGCAGGATATCATATGGTGTGCCAAAAAGGGGGTTGAGAATCAGATGAAGATCACATCAATATGGCCACTCAGATAACAAGCATTTGCAATGCAATAGGTCTCGCATTTTCGGGAGTTTAAGCTATTGGCATTGTAAATGACAATGCCTGTTATTGATATGTTTTGCTAATTAACACATATGTAAAAGGTATTGTCATACAATGCCAATAGCTCAAACTCTTGTAAATGTAACACTTATTCAAAGAAGCGGCCGCTATTTTCCCGTGCTGCTAAAAAGGTGAAAGAGTGCATGGCACACTGAAATGTTGCAGGAAAGTATGCTCTGCCTGCAGTAGGAGAAACCATTTAAAAAGCAAGCATTTACAATGCAATAGGTCTCGGATTTACGCAAGTTTAAGCTATTGGCATTGTAAATTACAATGCCTTTTATTTATGTTTTAAAAAAACAAAAATAATAGGGATTGTCATTTACAATGCCAATAGCTTAAACTTGCGTAAATGCAAGACCTATTGCTTTGCAAATGCTTGTTTATCCTTCCAGTGCAGACATTTAGGAACCTATTTTTTCTTTCTGGTTTTTCTCAGTATTTGCTATTTTCTCTCGCTCTCTATCTAGCTCTCTGTCTCTATCTCTCTGTATATCTCTCTGTCTCTCTCTTACTCTCCCTGTCCTTCTCCCTCTCCACCCACCCACTGCAATTAGCTTTACCAAAACTTATTAAATTGAGTTAATAAATATGGTCAACCACCGTGAGTTGTAAATTATATACTTGCTGTAGGAAAATGCATTAATATTTTTGGTGGGTTCTATCCACCTCAAGGAACAATTACTATCCAATGGTGAACCCTTAAAAAACACTACATTTACATGAGCTCAAGCCCCTGGCAGCCATAGCACACAGCACACAGGCTTAACTTAGGGCTATGTGATAAAGTATATATGTAGTATCAAACAGTAAGAACGCCAAAATTCTAAACAATGCTGCCTGTTAAGACCTGTGTTTGAGTCTGCAGATCGCTTTTTAGATGTGCATGTTAAGGCCTGTGCTTGAAAGTTCAGTGGTGCTTTTTAGACGTGTCTGTTAAGGCCTGTCTTTGAGACTTTAAAGATCTTTCCAGGCATACCTGTTAACCTCATCGCTGCGGCAGCTATTCCGCCGCAGCGCTAAGGGGGTGAGGGAGCCGCGCGGCGCGCCCATGCTGGTGACGGAACCGCTCCGTCACCAGCCGCGGATGAGCTGTGCTCATGACGGAATGATTCCGTCATGGCCCCGCCCGCTTAATAGTACGCGCCTCGCATGCGCGAAATCAGTGCCGCGCAGGCGCGTCAGGCGGGCCATGACGGAACCGCTCCGTCATCAGCACAGCGCCACCGCAGCTGATGACGGAGCGGTTCCGTCATCAGCACGGAAAGGGTTAAGGACTGTGCTTGAAAGTTCCAGAAAGCCTTCTAGACTTTCCTGTTAAGTCATGTGCTTGAAAGTTCCAGAGCGGTTTTCAGACGTTTTATTCTGTAGATCGCTTTTTAGACGTGGATATTAAAGGGTTGTGTTTGAAAGTTCCAGAGCATTTTTAGACATGCCTGTTAAGCCCTGTGTTCGACTCTGTAGACACTTTTTAGATGTGCCTATTAAAGCCTGTCTTTGAGTCTATAGAGCGCTTTTTAGCCATGCCTGTTAAGGCCTATGCTTGAAAGTCTATAGAGCGCTTCTCTCCGCATTTTGCTTAAGTTTTGTATTTGAAGAGTTTTTTATTTTAAATATTATACAACACTTATGTCGACGAGTTATTAAATGTTATATTTCCCCGCACATGGAGCACTTCTATAGTCTGCCATCAAAGACATTTAAAAAATATAATGATTGCATATGTGGAACACGTGCTGCGCGCGCACACAAACACAAAACACACACACACACGTACACAGAGACAAACACATACACAAAACACGCACACTCACACACACACACACACACACAAAACACATGCGCACACTCACAGTCTATGAACCTATTGAGACCTGAGGAGTTTTAAGCGCACAGAGAGCGCATTAAGAGCTCTGGGCACTTCCCTGGGACATTTGCCTGTACACCTGCTCTCCTCCCAGCGCAGGGACAGCGGGAACAGCTTCTAACAGTTTTATTGTATATTGGTGAAAAAGGCTCACAAAGGTAAGAGCATTTGAAATGCTGGCACATGCCACGGATGATAAATGTGGGACTCTCAGGGACTGAGGGGATTAACCGCTCCACGCCACCCATCCTTGGCACAAACCATCCGAGCGCAGAGCACGCAGTTAGGCTGTCAAATTCATATTGTACAGTTGTAAATGTACAGGTCTTGTAAAATAGAACTCTATGCAGAGCCAAACAAAATTATATATATATATATCTATATATACCCTTTAATATAACATACCGGATGTTTATATAGTTTATGGTTTGTGAGAAAATATGCCTTTCTACTTACTACACCCAGCGGTTTGAAGTTTTATTTACAAACAACTTTAGTTAAATAGATTTGTTAGTGAAAGAAAGAACTGACACCCCAGTCTCTAGAGTCTTTTGGGACTGCGGAATATGTGGCCTCTCTGCCGAGTGCCTAGTTCTTAGGAGTCATAAAAACTGCAAATAAACGCTTCCCAGGCCACTCCTTCTATAAAATGGGTGCTACAGCTACTAACTAACAGAGCTCAGTCCTCAACTGAGCAGCTCTTACAGAACAAGAAAGAAAAACAAGTGGAATTAAATGCTGTCTGTACTGCAGTGCTGAACAATGGCGCCACTGACTTACCAAGACCGAGAAGCAGCCATGCGCACCCTTCTGTGAGTGCAGTAAACTTGGGCAGCTGGCAGCGCATTCCTCCTCTGAGAGGCAGCAGGACCCTCAGACAGACAAATGGAGACCACGTTTATATGCACCAGCAGCAGAGCAGGGAAAGGGAGCCAGTGACGGCAAAGAAAGAAAAAATAATACTTTTAGAACTGATGGTGAAAACAACAAGCATTTGCAATGCAATAGGACTGGCATTTACGCAAGACCTATTGCATATTGCATCACAGACAATGGGAGGGAGGGAGGGGTTGGGGGCACGGACACGGACAATGGGAGTGCCGGTGGGGGGAGAAGGGGGAACAAAGGAGTGCTCACAGTCCACGTACGGTGTAACACTCAAAGTAAAGGGGCCAGTAGCCATGGGAGTTGACAAATGACAACATAACCTTCATAAGGAGGGACTAACAAGCCTCAAAATTAACCAAAAGACAGCATTTTTGGAGGACAAAGACACAAGCCAATGGGCGGAGAGTAGGGGAGCTTCCACGAAGCTTCTACTCCAAACTGAATTCTGCATGCCTTGCAAAGCGCGCAGCGCATACGCGCTGTCAATGTAGGCTCGACCTAAAAATAGTGCTTACCGAACGAAAAAAGACTCACATTGTAAAAACCGAAGTAAAAGAGCCAGTTCTCATAGGAGGATGTGGATGAAGACAAGGCGGTACTAAGGCGGGACTAACAAGCCTATTAATGAATCAGAAGCCAGCATTTACGGAGGACAATGACTCAAGCCAAAGACAAATATGGGCAGAGAGTGGGGGTGGGCTTCTATTCCATACTCCAATACAGCATGGCTCACAGAGCAGTGCATGCGCTGTCAAGGCTGACTTAAAAATGAGCATGAGATCCTCTTGCAGCTGTTTAAAGGGCATACTTAGCTAATTCCTACACCACACAATGTTCCTCCTGCACTGCATGAACCACTATGAGTGTTAAGAGATTCAGATGTTTGACGCTCTTTTGAGAATTTCAGAATGGAAGAAAAAGGATTATAAATAAGTCAATGCCACACAGAGGTGCTCATATGAATGTGACTAGACACTGCTTGGGTAAATAATGGAGTCAGAACTAATAATTCTGGATGGTATTTCTGCACCAATTTCTGGCTATCACCAATCATAGCTCTAAAATTGCGAATCATTTATGGCACTTCGAATTATAACATCAAACACTGCAGGATTTTTCTCATTTGGTGAATATTTTCCAGACGCTGTCCACATGAACTGCTGTACTTTTACTCAGAGGATTTACACTAGAGTGACCACCTCTCTCCAGTTTATTATGGCTACTGGGGCATATTTACTAAGAATTGGCATAAGGCAGTACCACAAGTCGATTTGCTGCGCTGCCCTGCACCAATTTGAAAGGACAGAAATGCACTGTCTTTTCAAAATATGGTGCATTCCTGCCCTTTCAGCCAGCGCTAAAATTGCAGCTGTGTGCCAATGCAGGCACTCTTGTGCCATGGTGCAAGGGTGTCTGTGTTATAGGCATAATTGCTTTTGTGCAGAAGGGGCACCTTCCTGCACAAAAACAATCATGAGAGGCATTTTCCTTCTTCTATGTGTGCTGCAGAATGAGGTAAAAACTAGGAGAAATGTAAACATTTTGCCTTGTTATGCCTACTCTGGAGAGAAGTAAATTTTTAACGCTGCCCCAGATTCATGCTAGGTTATAAATCTGGAGCAGTGTCAAAATTCATGGATGTTGCCTGGGAACCCCCTCAGCAACACCCATGGCACACCTCCCTGCCGCAATGTAAGGCAATGCAGCGACTTGCTCTACGTTGTCTTCCACTTTATCTACAAGGCCATGAAACGTCACACATGGTGGCTTTGCTGTGGCCTTGTAGATATAGGCCTGCACTGTGCGCTACTGAAGTATCAAAAAAAGTGACGCTCCGGTGACACAAGGGTCTTGTAAATGTGTTTTTAATACAATGAGGAGGGCGTATGAGGGGAATATTTATTGACCTTGCATTGTTATGATCCCTACAAGCAATGAAAAACCACATATAACAACGGGTCAAGAAACAAAGTAAAGCTATCTGAAAACCTGTGTACTGTTGATAGAATACAATCTATGAATCCAAAGTATTCATGGTGAAAAATGTGTTCCCATCAGATACCCGTCCTGTACCGCCCTACATCATTTGGGATCCTTCACCCGAAGGAAGTGGAAACAATTCCACTATGGATTAGGTAGATTGTAGCCTAATCGTGTTGAAGGATGCACTATATGTTGGTATCAGGGGGTAAAAATAACTAGCAGTGCAAAAAGAAAGAATGCCATATGTAGCATGTGAATAAGTGAATTAATATTGGGTTGTAGGAGTGGAAAAAATGAATTTTAATAGGATCCTACCCACACCCAAGGTTAAAAAACAGTGCAAGGTAGTGTTACAAATAACTACTTAGGTGTAATCCAGGTCGACATGTTTCTGCAGAGTAATAGGCTCACAAGATACCTGTCTGCTTCATCAGGACCTTAACAAAAATGTGCTACTGCTGATAAGTGTGTTTTAAGTGATTAAAATCATATCACCTGAAATCGCCAGTCGAGATGATCCAGATGGTCACCAAATAAAAAAGGACGAACAAACATACACAAAGAGATGCACAGAGTTAATGACGATAGCTTCAAACACAAGAGAAATCTCTTGTGATGGTACATGTTTGCCAATCAATATTGGTCACAAAATAAGGCGAAAATGACCTTGTACAGAAAAGGTTAAAGAAAATCCTTGTATTCACTCACCCACGATCTGGAGAGTTCATTCCCCAGATCGTGGGTGAGTGAATACAAGGATTTTCTTTAACCTTTTCTGTACAAGGTCATTTTCGCCTTATTTTCAGGTTGACTAGTAAGCAATCAGTGACCAATATTGATTGGCAAACATGTACCATCACGAGAGCTTTCTCTTGTGTTTGAAGCTATCGTCATTAACTCTGTGCATCTCTTTGTGTATGTTTGTTCGTCCTTTTTTATTTGGTGACCATCTGGATCATCTCGACTGGCGATTTCAGGTGATATGATTTTAATCATTTAAAACACACTTATCAGCAGTAGCACATTTTTGTTAAGGTCCTGATGAAGCAGACAGGTATCTTGTGAGCCTATTACTCTGCAGAAACATGTCGACCTGGATTACACCTAAGTAGTTATTTGTAACACTACCTTGCACTGTTTTTTAACCTTGGGTGTGGGTAGGATCCTATTAAAATTCATTTTTTCCACTCCTACAACCCAATATTAATTCACTTATTCACATGCTACATATGGCATTCTTTCTTTTTGCACTGCTAGTTATTTTTACCCCCTGATACCAACATATAGTGCATCCTTCAACACGATTAGGCTACAATCTCCCTAATCCATAGTGGAATTGTTTCCACTTCCTTCGGGTGAAGGATCCCAAATGATGTAGGGCGGTACAGGACGGGTATCTGATGGGAACAAATTTTTCACCATGAATACTTTGGATTCATAGATTGTATCCTATCAACAGTACACAGGTTTTCAGATAGCTTTACTTTGTTTCTTGACCCGTTGTTATATGTGGTTTTTCATTTCTTGTAAATGTGTCCCAATATTCTAATCATGAACTTTTGACCTACAAATCGCTGTTTGTAGGTGTGTTCAGATAATTAGTACAAAATAAATAAAACAAGTCTGCAACAAAGTTGTCAAATGACAGCCCTGAATCACCTTTGTGCGACAACTAGAATCGGTGAAAAAGTTAAAGTATCTTCTATGCAGATGAGTGTGTCTTCTATGCAGATGAGCGTGTCCTAGTACTTGTAAAAGCTGATTATCGGTCCATCTGCAAATATTTATGTTTGTATTGAGAATCATTTTTTGGGGGGTGAAATGTCAAATACTCTAGCTGTGTGGAACCAGGTTAGCTTTGAACTTCAATTAAAAACATGAAGCTGACATGTTTGCATCTTTTTGGGGTTGAGCTAGAACCAGAGCGGAAACATTTCAGTTAAGGATGCTCACTTGAAAAAAAGAGCCACTACTAAAATGTGCCAGGCACAAAGGAAAACATGCAGATTAAACAGAACTGTTAGAGTTCTTCCATGCATGCTTCAGTTTTATGGGTTCTCTGGGTTTTCTGCCTTCTAAAATGATAATAGCGTATCATTATCATCATTTATTTTTTTTGTATTGAGGTCATTGGCTCTTGAGTGGGGCTGGGCTGGCAGGGGTAGGAGTGGATAGAACTCCCTATGTGTGCATTACTGCTTGGCTGGCCCTCTTGGGCCAGCCAATCTGTCATGCACACTTTACATGTTCCCAAACAGGTTGCATTCCACAGCGTGCTGAGGAACATGCAAAGCCTTGCAGTCCCCTTCTGAGCACTGAACCACGGTGCCTGGATGGGCCATCATTGACAGGATTAGAAGGGTGGAGCTGAGCACAGACCTATTTACACTTGAAAGGGCTGTGCCCTCTCTCCACACAAAAAAAACTACATAGGCCCCTGTAGTTAGTCTAGAGCTAGGGCGAGGGGGGTAGGAAAACAGTACACTTCAAAAGGAAACCTCTAGAAGCTTCTCCCACTTCAAAGGACACACCTGGTATAAATATTGTACCTCAGACACCAACACTTAAGTACACTTCTGTACCTGGGGAGATTCCCCGAAGACGAGGCTGAGAAGAGGACGGCTGACGCATACCGTTTTTTTTCTTTTTTCTTATTGATAGAAATAGGAAGAGGAGGATGACTATTGTGTCCAATAACTGGCAGGTTCCTACACTTATAAATAGAAAGACTTTATCCTCAGGCAAACTAAGGAAACATAGGTCCAACATAAAACAAAAAACACCCCCCTACTATATCACAGATTAGAACCTGCTCCTCCACGTTTATGGATAATTAAAGATACTCCTTCCGGTCAGTCTCCGAATGAGACTTCTTGCAAACACATACACTTGTGACAAGATTGCATATGTAGCAAAAAAAATTGATTAGTAATTCTGTTTTTAATTAGACTATGGGAGAAATTGATTTATCCTGAAGAAGGTGGCCTTGAAAACGGAGTACCCACCAAAACATGTTGATGAATAATTAACATCAAATCTGGAAGACATTGAAGAACACCATATATATTAAAGAGTTGATGATACTCTGTGACATAACCAATGATCTAGAAGGACTGATGACTGTAAAGACATATGCAATGGTCTCCTGCTCTCTCGTTGTCTATGTTTATATGTTTGTATAATGAATTGTACTGTTTTGTAGAATATAATTCCTTTGTTTTAGCAGAAAGGAACACAATATGATGGATTTCTAAATGTTTGTGTTTTATGTGTTTTAACTATTGTGACCTTTGATATTGTATCGTTTGGATTTGAAAATTCTTTTCAGATAATATTGGATATATGAATAAAGGGATATTCCTTTTTTATACAGAAAAACAAAGTGTGGTGTTGAATCTTGATGTTATTGGGGTTGAATGTGAAATATTGAATGAGATTAAAATCTCAGCGTGGTGTTTGCTAGAGCTTTGATATAGAAAGCCAACCTTATTTTGAATTTCGCTAATAGTCCTGTGGAGACTCTGCCAGGAAAATGGACTGGTGTACTACTGAAAGGACTGCCACTATGTCCAACACAGCCCTTTTAGACTACTGTCTTGCTGGACTGCTGGATTGCTGTCCTACTGCACTGCTGCCCTCCTGCCTGAGTCAGATGGATTGGACCTGCACACGAACCCTGGACTTCAAGAGTGACTCCATGGACTAGACTGCTGGCCTCTTGTTCAGAGCAACAAGGACATAACAGGCGTTCAACCACATGAACCAGCACCCAGATCCAGGTGCAAACCAATGGTCAAGGTCCCTAGGTCATGGAAGCAGGCCAGGGTAATGCCACTATTAAAGAAGCCCACTCTTGATCCAACAAAACCAGAGAACTTTCGCCCTATCTCCCTACTTTCTTGGTCCACTAAGATCTCCGAAGCCTATGTCAACTCTATCTTGTCAGGTTACTTGGAGGACAATAACATACTGGATTCCTCCCAGTGCAGGTTTCGCCGGGGTCTGAGCACAGAGTCTACCCTCCTAGCTGCGACAGAACAACTAAGAGCAGCACTGGATGAGGGACGCACTTCGGAACTAATCCTATAAGATCTTAGTGCCGCGTTTGATACGGTCTCCCACCAGATTTTGATACAGAGGTTGAACGAGGCTGGCATAATGGGTCAAGCCCTGGATTGGTTTATCTCCGTTCTTTCAGAGAGGTCCTTTCTGGTGTTGGCCCCTCCCTTCGCCTCCAGACCCCATTCTATCAAAAAAGGAGTACCGCAGGGCTCAGCGTTGGGTCCAACTCTTTTCAACCTGTATGTTCAGCCCCTAGCTGAGGTAGCCAAGAGGAGAGGGTTGACAATAATGTCATATGCCGATGACACACAACTAGTTGTCGCCCTCTCCGATGTCTGTCTGAACGACGCTCTAAAATTCCGGTGTGGTTTAGCGGACTCTGCAGGGTGGATGATGGTCAACTGTCTCCAGCTCAATGCCAGCAAGTCTGAGGTCCTGCTGGTTGGGAAAGACCGGGAGCTGTGGAGTGAACAGTGGTGGCCCACCACCCTGGGCCCGCACCCACCCCTAAACATGTGGTGAAGAACCTTGGGGTCTGGGTGGACTCCGCCTTGAGTTTTCAAACCCAGACTAAGAAGGTAGCAGTGGCATGCTTTGGTATTTTGCGCGGGCTTAAACCCCTGCTGGGTTTCTTCGACCCTTCCAGCCGACAGATGATTGTCCAGGCATCCGTGCTGTCGAGACTTGACTATGCCAGCTCGCTATATTTGGGGGCCAACAAGACGGAGATTGTGAGACTGCAGAGAGCCCAAAATGTGGCCACCAGAACTCTTCTAGGCCTGCCTCGCCACTGCTTCACCTCCACTGCTGTTCGTCAGCTTCACTGGCTGCCAGTGGCAAAACGGGTGGAGTTTAAGTCTCCCTGTTTTGCGTTTAGGATCTTGAATTCCCCAGCTCCTGGCATTCTGGCTGGCCTGCTCTCCGCCTACGCCCCCTCCCTCACCTTTGTTCAGCAGGTCAGCACCTTGCAGCTGTTCCCGGGTTAGGAGGGCCCGCGCCGGTGGATGCTCTTTTAGCATCCTAGCAGCTGAGCTGTGGAATGCTCTGCCAGCCTACATCCGGAGTATGGACAACTACCTGACATTCTGGAAGGCCCTGAAAACTCATCTTTTCTCAGCCCTTTAGGTGTGGTAGTTTCTCAGGCCTTTATTTCTGCTTGTTTTGATGGACTCTTTGCTGTTAGTTGCCTTTTTTGCTCTTAGCGCCGGGCCGCCCCTTTTCTGGGACAGCTGCTGCGCTTTATAAATCAGCCTAACCTAACCTAACCCCAAAAGGTGCCCCTCCGGTCCTGGTCCTTTAGTGTGGCCAGTAAAGCTGAAATGAAGTTTTTGGGCTCTTTGTAACTGCAAACAGGCTTGTTGGTGCCAAAACCTTGTCGCTCAAAATGCCAGCCAAAACTAAGTTCTGTCAACCCAACCCTTTACATTACAGCATCAACCACTAGTGGTGAGTGCCATCATGAAGATCTGGCCTGACTGCCCATATTGACAACAGCGACAATGGTCTGAAAGGACGAGCCTGCTCTTCGCGCACAATGCTGACTGTCCTGAGTGTTTTCCTGCTCCTAGGGGCCCCCTCCACCACAAGCTGGACTCTTTGCGCTGGACTGAGAAGGCAACTATAGTTCTCATAGAACCTCAGCTCTGGGGGTCGCCATCATGAGGGTTTGACGCCATAACCTACTAAACTTTACATTTAAATACACTTGATTTATGTCTTTTGATACTAAAATGCAAGTGGTAATACTGTATAACCATAACTGTAATTACAACCATTTGGGGGCTAAGACCTAAGAATCTTTAATGACAGGGGTACTTATCAACACAGAGCCCCTTTTTGAGCACAGTGATGGATACAGGTCAGACATAGGACACTCCAATAGACTTAGTAAGTGATGATGCCTACAATGCACGTAACAGCGTTTGGGTTTTATGTCCTTTGTAAGGTGCTTAGAAAGAAGGGACTTGCTAATTTGCTTATGGACAGTCTACACATGTTATTAATGTTTTGTAAGAAAAGGATTCATTCTCTCAACTTCCTTATTTACAAATTATATCGAGCAGCTGCTAGAAGCCCTAAACCAATGTTTGAAATTCAAAGGTTGAGGACAAAATGCACAGACATTAAAATGATTTTTCTATGGAAATAAAGTCAACTGTTATGTGAAAAAAAGCATTATCTTTAAGTATTGTACCCCGCCTATAACACAAAATCATATGTCTCATTTATAGTCTCACTCTTCAACTACTCAAGATCTCAACAAGAACTTGCAAATAAGATGTCAAAACATTCTAATCTTTGCATAGTGGCAAATGACAGTGACATGAATGTCCTCTTGTTCCATAAGATGTTAGGCTCATGAAATATGACTCTTTTTTTAATTATATAATATACTCAGCTCCATTGAAAAACTAACTTTTTTAACAACATCAATATTTTAACAACATCAAAAAAAGATTTGAGGTATTCAGGCAAAGCCTCCCAGGTTGTTGATCTACTTGGTACATCTGACCTGACTGGATGCACGTGTTTGAAAGACTTGCCCTAAGGTTGCTAATTCACCTGCTGCAAACTCAGTGACACTTCCCTTCTGTTTCAGGAGAGCAGGATGAGGAGAAACCGGCTGCTGTGATTTTCTTCTTGCAAGAAAACTTCAGCAGTGAAATCCACACTGACATGGCATGGCATGTCTGTTGTGCACACACCAAATGCATCACTGTTGGACCATTCTTCGTCACTGTGAGAAATTGGGTAACTGGTTCACTACGGTATGAGCCCTGGTCAAGCAGCAACCACAAACCTTGACAGTATGAGGCACAAGCCAACCCTAAAAATACCTGTGTTCAACCCCCTTGGTACCTTGACATGGTGAGTCAAGCTGAACTTAGCGGCAATGTGTAAAGTATTTGTGAAACAGTTCAAACAGTAATATAAATACCACAAAATACCACACAAAAAGGATCCAACACCAAATTATAAAAATAGGGCAGAACGTAGTGATTAAAATAAGACCAAAGTGGCAAAAGACAATCAATAGAACTGGAGTTATGAATTTGTAAAGAATTTTCTGAACATATTGTCAAAAAGCACATAGCACTAACTAGAGATATCTGGTTGTGCTGGATTAGGTCAAAGTCACACTTTCAGGCGGACCACGATGGAGCACAGTTTGGCTGCAGTGACCAGGTTAGGTCCGTTAAAGTTTACCCTCTCAAGTTCGTGCCAAGAGTCCTGTTCGGTTTGGAGAGGACTTCGAGGAGCAGCAAGAGCATTGCAGGATTCTGTTGGTGAGCACGAAGAGTCGTATGGCATCATGGGTGGGTGTTCCTGAAGCTTCAGATTGGTGGTCTCCCACTATTGGTTGATGCTGTACCGCGAAGTTGCGGCTTCCGGAACTTTGCATTGATTCGCAGTGCAGCCAATGATGTCTTGATGCAAAATGACCCATTTGCAGTCATGAAGAGTGCAAAAGCTTGCATTCAGCTACCTTGAGACACACCAAGGGTCTAGGACCTGATGGGCACCACTTGGTGGTCAGGAACCTGCTCCAGCTGTGTCAAGGTACTAGTGCAGGATATTGTATAGCCTTTTATGACCCTGAGGCTCAGATCATGAGGCCAGCAGACTAGCTTTTGCAGTCACTCTGGTGCTCGGGGGTCAAGGGTGAAGTTGCAGGTTCACTTATCTCCTTACCCAGGCAAGAGGCATCAAGCAGCAGGTCAGCACAGAGGGGCAACGGTTCCTTCAGAGCATCATTGCAGCAGAGTGGTAGTCCTTTCAGCAGCACAGCATTCATTCTTCCTGGCAGAGTATCCACAAAGCCAGAAGTGTACTGGAGGGTTGGTGTGTGAGGTCCAGTATTTCTACACAGTTGTGCCTTTGAAATGGGGAGAACCTTCTAGAGGCATGCCTTCGAAGTGCACATGTGCCCTGACTTCCTGGCCCTGGCTCCAGGCTAACTACAGGCAGTATGCAGCACTTTGTGTGGAGACAGGACACAGTCTATTCAAATGTAAGTAGCACTGGGCCCAGCTCCTCCCTCCCATCCTGCAAGTGATAACCCATTCAATCACACCTAAGCTCCCCATTTTGTGTGGCTGTCTAGGAGGAATATGCAATCCCCAAACATCCCCACACCCAGCCACATACCCCATAGACAGGTTGCAGGCACCAAATGGCTATGGCAAGAAAAAACAACTTTTTAAAAGTGGAATTTTCAAAATTGTAATTTAAAATCCTACTTCATCATAAGTTAGACTTTAATTCCAATTCCAGAGACATCAAACGAACTGGTTACCTGTTCCCAATGGAAATCACATGTATAAAGTATTATAAGGTAACTCCAATGTTATCCTATGGAAGAGTTAGACCTTGAGGTAGTGAAAAACGAACTTAAGAGTTTTTCACTACCAGGACATTTACAAATTAAACGAACATGCCCTATGGGCTGTCCAGGGTCTACTCTACGGGTGGCTTATATGTATTAAAAAGGAAGGTTTGAACCTGGCAAAAGGCTTACTTTGCCAGGTCAAAATGGCAGGTTAAAACTGAACACACACAGGCTGAAATGGCTGGATTAAACATGTTTAAAGTTCTTGTTCAGTGGATGGAACAATCAGTGCTGCAGACCTACTAGTAGAATTTAATTTACAGCTCCTGGGCACAGGTAGTGTAACTTTACTAGGGACGTAAAAGTCAATAAATTGGGTATGGGCCAACCTCACACATTTTATGGAGCTATCACAAGCACTTTAGCACTGGTTAGCAGTGATAAAGTGTGCAGAGTTCTAAGGCCAGCAAAAACAAAGTCAGCAAAAACAGGAGGTCTGAAGGCAAAAAGTTGGCCAGAAACGCACCAAAGATGGCAGGTCTAATATTCACCATTGGGCTGTTCAGTAAGATGGACTGCAAGGTTCCCATCATACTGCATGGAATCCTGATCAGAGAAGAATCCTTTTGTGTGTGGCTACGAGAACTTGCCTAGCAGGTGAGATGGGCTGAAAAGAAAGCATCCATGCAAGGAAAGACATATGAATTCTAAGGCGTGTGATAAGGTCAGTGCCTCTGACACCTGCTTTGCTCTTTATCAGTTCCTTTCTGCATATTAGAGGCTTGAGAGTTTATAGGGTAAAATCCCAGTATTCAACCAAAAAAGCATATGGTTGCTGCAGTAACACTAGTCCGCTGCAGATGTATAAGTGTCACAACTGTTTTGGATTGCTTTACGCCTACTACATTAAAATTGATTGGTGTAAGCAAGAGGTAGGTTCTCATTATATGTTTCCAGGTCTAAACCTATCACAACTGGACGAGAGCCCTCCTCTCATTTATCATGTAGCTCTCCATCAGTCTAGTGAGAAACTGGCACAAATCATCGGCTGATACTTATTGATAATGGCAGAGGAACCCTTTTTGAATTTCTGTGACATTTGGCACTGGCAGATGGCACATTTGATGGGAACTTTGGTGTTGAGTGTGGTTGAGCATGAACAGAGCAATGTTTAAGGAACTGAAGACTGGAGGAGCCACACACAGTGGCCAACTGTGCATGACACATTGGTCCTGTAATGTTGGAGGAGTTATATCCTGCTGTGTCTGTCATATCTCATTGAACTATACAACAAACAGAGTCAGGTCCACAGGATTCTTAATGAAAAATGGATTCCCTGACTTACTTCAAATGTTCTCTGATTCGGGGCAAAGTGGTGTAACACGAAAGGAAGGGGCCCCTGATTCTCCCACAACTTACAGATATTCATTGCACTTGGGCTGAATGGGGCCCTCTCAAGGTTTGGTAGGCCCCTGAATTTTGTGGCTCCTTCTGCAGTGCAGGGGCTGCAGAGGCCTGCGTTACACCCCTGCTATGACGCAGCCAAGAGGGACAGTATTCTCTGAGAGTTGTTTAAAAAGAGATTCATAGCATTTTACCTCCCCTAATATGTGGTACTTTGCAAGTAAGTGAGCAAATTAAGGAAGCTGGCATCTAAGTTGAGATGCAACTGAGGTTAGATGGCCTTAGTGGTAGTGAGGGCCATGATTCTGTCCAACTAATGGTTGCACTGGTGGCACAGTAATACTGACTGCTACCTCACCTGGCTGTCATTTTTGATTGGGCTGCACAGGACAACCCAACTAACCTGGTTATTTTCTGCATGCTTACTCTTTACAATGGCACCTCAATGGCATTACACATTCGCTGCAGCATATCTGCTGAGGCAAATGCTAGCATTTCCTTTAAGGAAGGCCATAAGACGAAGAAAAGAAGGGGAATAATTGTAAGAGATGGCCTCTAGTGTCCCAGAACAATGGGACTATGTCGTTTCGGAAGAAGTCTCCTGACGGCAGAATTAAATAAAAGTGGTGGCATTTGAGCAAGGGAGTGGGCGCTTGTCCTAGTCCCTGAATATACATCAACAATGGGCAGAACAAAAGTTCAATCCCTTTCAGTGTGCCTTCGACAGAAGTCAGCACCCAGGGACCTAGCTTATCTTGCTTTCAACTTTCACCAAACTCAAAGAAAGAACAGGATGTACATGATTCCCACTTCCTCGTGTGGTATTGGACCAGCAAGTAGGGTGAGAGGCATAGGAGATTTGGGCGTCAGCATAAAGCAAGAGCCAGTGAATCTTTTCCTTATGCTCTACATCTAAAATGGATGGATTTTTGTTGTTCTGTGTCACTCAATTTATTAGAATTGATCTAGAATTATATGTATTTTGTATATTTCTCCTTAACGAATCATCATTACTAGCCATGGAATTCATTGAACTGGTTCTGTGTTTGGGGACCCTGCAGAGCTATACAGAAACATGGAAACCACTGTGGCAATCCTGAGTCACCTTGGACCTTCTGAATGTGTCTCACCCTTATACATCTTACTTTACATGGAAAATCATCTTGTGAAAAGAAAAGAAATCCAGGATTACATATTACTCTCACTTTGATTTTAGCTCTTGATTTTACTAACTTACTCTGGCAGGAAATTTATTTCCAAAAATGAGACATAGGATTTATGTAAAGTTTCCCTACCTTTGAATACATATTTTAAAAATTCTAAGATAATAATGCAGATTAAAAATGCGGAATCAAGAGAAGACATTACAGGTTTGTTGGAAATTAAAACCAGCACTTAAGTGCCATAACATGCATTTCAAACATGCATTAATTGCCTCCTATGTCACTACGAGTGGCCAAATAAACTCCAGCCATGTCAGTATTAGGAAGCAGTATTCACTACTTAATTTTGACTTGATCCCTTGGAATCAAAGCCTGGGTGGTGGTGGGATGGGATGGGGTGTGGCCTGTCAGCTCAGAACTAGAGACAGTTCCTCTTTTCCCTCAACATGGGCTTAATCCTTGGAGGTTTACACATGGCTGCCATTCATGTGCAGCAGGCTAGGGGAAGTCCACAGAGCTCTGGGGAGGGAGGCGATGCCCCCACCTCTCTTGCTCTCTTGCTCCTGTGGCAACAGCGGTGGGATACTGTCTAGTTTTGGGGGCAAGCAGAGAGTCAGGGTGAGTGTTTAGGAGCTGCAGGGGGGTTGTATTACTTCTCTGGTAACTTCTGGAACACTCTGAAAGATGACTTTTCCAGGAGGAGTTCAAAGACGGGTTTCTAGTACCGCACATATGTGCAGTAAGAAGGAATCTCCAGAAATTCACTTGCTGAAAAACTGTAAAAGAACAAGTGTGTGTCAATATTCAAGAGTATCATCAGTGTGGTTCTAAGCACAAGAATAAAGTATTTCTATATTTCCCAAAGAACAATGGGTACAGCAAGGTCTCTCTCATTGCAATCATCTGTACACTACCCCATAAAGGTTTTGAAACCATGCTCTTTACATGAACAGGTTTGAGATCTGAGGGAGTGCTGTTTTAATGCCGAATTTCTCAACTTAGAAACAAAACAGAGTACAGGTTGTTTTTATATGTGCTAATTGATACATATACTGTGTTTTGATTTGTTGATTTGACACAACACACTGCACTTTCTATTCAGCATTTGATATCATGGCTTTATGCTCAAAATGTTAACACTACATCTGACCACTTTGTTTTCTTTTTGCAATGTCCCAGCTCTTTTGGAGCCTACATGCATATTTCCAGTCTATATGCCTTCCAACTGGATAAACCAAAGTATGTAGTGATTCATGTTTTTCTCAAACCAGTCACATGCAGAAGTAAGTTACTGACATTGATCTGGAGATAGATGAAAAACACTTTTTAATTTTTCCCTCACTTCCTTTCTCCCTCTTATTTTGTTGTCGATGTCCCGTCACACAATCTTTCTCCATTTTCTCCTCTCTCAAAAATTCTTGTTTTTTGTTTCTTACTTTTATTTGTTTCCCTTTCTTTTTTCAAACATATTTAATTGAAATTTAATGACGCAACATATATACAACACACACATATTGCATGTATCATCAGTTATTCATCAACAAGCAATATCTGTATTCATCAAATTGTACATGCAACTAGCATTGTGCTTTTCATGCATGCAGTTGACCAGGATTCGTTAAAGGTTCAGATTATGTAAGAAGATCATGACATACAGTTTCAAACACTGCATAGACTTGCTTTTAAACCTTTATATAGCATATCCCCAACTCCTCCCTCCCCCCTCAAGGTCCACAAATTTATTATGTTTCAACATTTGTGTATTGTTGTAATGCCCCTGCCATTAGTTGTTCATATCTACCTATGTACCTCTCAATTTAAAGTTGTACGTTGTATTCGCTGTGTGTGGTGTCCGTCTCATTGTGAACTTTTAAGTGGTTAGTTCAGGGTGTCTATGCTCCAGTCCTATCATTGAGAAACCACAGGTGCTGCTTGTTTAAAGGAGGGAGACAAGCCACCTATAGGTCTCCGTCTGCCATCAACATCCTTAATAGCTCTTCCCGGGCTCTTGCCACCTCTAGTGATACCTGTGTTCTCTTGGCATCCCTGTTTATTTCTATTTCCTTCCTTCATACACATTTTCTCACTCCTTTCTACCTTTTAGCTCTGTTGTGTAGACTTACTATAGGCTTACAGTATACCTTAGGATAGATCATTGCTTATCATTGGTTGAGTTATGTTAATCTCATTTGTTTGCTCCTTGTTCAATGACTTTCCTTCGGCTTCTTTTGTTTGTCCCTACTTGGGAGCATAGCATCTTTACCACCCTTTTGATTGGACGACATGTATCTTCCTCTACTTACATTCTGGGAGCTACTTTATATTTTTCTTTAAGCACCCATAGGGAGGGCACGTGCTTTCTGTCTCTGTCTTTTGTGTGCTGTTTTCCCTCTCAAATACCCCAAATTCTCCCTAATGCTCCCCTCGCCTGCTGCTCCCCAACACACCCCACTTGTTGTTTTGTTTGTTTTCTATTTTCATGCATGCTCCCCGCTCAGCTCTTTCATTGCTCCCCTTCATTGCGGCTCCTGCTGATCGTTGCCGCTTTAGTCAAAATCACAAATCTCAGCCCAACCCCATCATTGCTTCCCCCTATCCCTGCCACATGTTGGCCCTTTCTTTGGATTCCCACCACCCCCTTCCACCGTTGCCCACCCCTCCCCGTCTTGATCTTTTTTTTTTTTAAAGAAAATACATATTTTTGGGAGTGCACAGCATCAGCAAGTCGTTGTCAGGCAGCTCAAGCTCCCCCCCCCCCCCCCCCCAAAAAAAAAGGAAATTCGCATAAGTGCACTTGTTATATTTTTTTACATTTAAAGTTCCAGGATGTGCATCTGCCAGGTAGGAACAGGAAATTAAAACAAAAGAATAAAATGGCTGCTGTTTCATGATGCATGAGCATGAACGAAAAACATTCTGATGCGTGTGTGATGATATTTCTCTGTATGTGTGTGCTGCGCATATGTGCACATACATGATGACACAAGCACATATATGCATCATCGTGCTTTTTTATTACTGATACTGCACATCATCGGCATTTTTTTGCCATTGTTGAACAGCAACAACAACTGCCATTGGCAAAACTAATAGGTTTATTTTGGCCAAGTCGAAAGGTAGACCTATTGGTTTTGCCAATGCTTGATTCCAAGTGCATCTACAACTAAAGCGACGCTCAGGTTTACATGAGTTAACAACACACAGGCAGATTTTAGCATATAAAATCCGCCACCCGTGCTAGTTTGGCCGGAGGAGCCTTTATTATTGCCTAACTTCTTTTCTCAGAATTAGCATGCGGATCAGGCCCAACCTTGCACAGTCAAACCTTCCCCCAACAGGTGCCTGCATGAATTTGCATATCTGTGGCGCTTGCTGTTATGTCGCTGAGATTTCAAGTGCAAAATAAGCTTAACATGAGAATCAACCATAGCGATTATAATTAGAAACGTCGTCTTTTTTCGGTATTTATTATTCTTTCCATATTGACACAGGCACTTTTCCTGAACACAGCGAGATTTTTTGTCGAGTATACCGAAACCAACCATTTAATAGCAGAAAAAGGATTCTCTGCAAGAAAAGATCCGAGATGGGCATTTATATTCTGTGGGTAATCATGTGAGAAGCAAGACAAGCATGCAGAGGCAGAAGGTTGTAGGGTTTAGCTGTCGCAGACACAGACAGACAGCAAATAAACTAAACACAAAGTCAGGAAACGACAGTGTGAATCTGCAAAGAGCAACCAAGCGTCACTCGCAAAGGCAGCCCCGGTGAAGATGAAAACAGATGAGCATTGCACACCATACTTACTGCTAGAGATTGAGAACTACAAGTAAATAAGGTATCTGGATCGAAGTAGGAAAGGATCAGATTTCTAAACAGCATATGCGCACAGTGTGTGTGTGTGTGTGTGTGTGTGTGTGTGCGCGTGCGTGCGTGCCTATGCGTGTGTAATAAAATTAGATATTCTATAGACATTATTTTATGGCCCGGAGAAATAATGCTACAAGATATGAGCATATGTAAATAAATTGCATTAAACAAAAACGTTATTCACAGGGATGTTATTTTTACCATCCAAGATCTTAAAAAATACGAAATTGTCCAGTTATACAGTAAACTAGGAAAATATGCTTCTCTAGCCACTGCTCATGACTGAACACATGATGAGATTTAACTGCCCTGAAGGATGACATCCCTAACGGCGTCACCTGTGACATCACGGAAGCTGTGATCAATAATATATTTATCAGCATATTTGTTACAAAGAATGAAACCTTGCAGTCCAAAAGAGAGTCATTTACACAATGAATACAGATAAGTATGTTTCAGGAACATTGCCCTGTACCAGACACCGTTGCAGGCATAACGTGATGTGAAAATAGAATGCAGAGATGTCTTTCAGAGAATAACAGAGTAAACAAGGTTCAAATCCACAATGCAATATGAATATCCCCAAAATGATCTTTTCTAGAAGCAAGACTGCAGTGCGGGTCACTTTGATTCCTACAGTTGTTCTACTTTGCGAGAGTGGGGTTCAAAGTGCCCCTAGCCATTTCTAGCAGCCCCTGTAGGTGGTTTAGATGGAGAAGCAAGCAGAGCTATTGACCATTACCAGCCCCCCACGTAGACAGTAGTGTCAATGAAAGGTACTTGATCTAGCGGTACGAAATACATTCTTGTTCTCCAAATAATTTAACTAGCCAGAACTTTAGAGTCACATACACATGAAGTTTGGATATATTTTTTAAGTGTCATAATAAATTCAAATACTGCTAAAATGTATAAAAACAAAGTCGTGTTTTATGTTACTCAGATGAGCTATCTTCGGTGTAACATCCTTTTGCCATATCATGCAAAAAGTCATTCTGGTTTGGCCTCAGGACTGATCATGTTTCTGGTCAGAAATGTAATCAGAACTGTAAGAGCATTCAACACAATCGAATTATTGTTCTCCTAATCTTATTCATGATGTCTTTTCTGCACTCCTGAATAACCCCAAAAGCAGCCTGTATGATCTGACGATGTATGCATCAGGTTCGGCCCTTAGAGCCTGGTGTATGGCCAGGCACCCCATCTGGCCCTTGTCACTTGTGCAGCCAGCGTCCCCATCCCGCCAGAACCAACTGTACCCAACCATCAAGTAACTAGGCCCAAAGTTGCAGAGTGCTCACTTGTGGTTACTGTGGACGCCTTCTCTTGCCAGCACCACTCCTAGCCGCACCCGCTGCGCGGGTGCCGCGTCGTTCTTAGGGCCAGTACCGGCTGTTGGGAGCATTTCCTAGCTCACAGCCTCGACGGAGGAAAACAGCGGGGCACTTCCATCTTGCCCTAAGGATCCATCTGCAGTAGGCGGTAGAGACCGGGGCTGTAGCAGGGACTCGCTCTCCCAGGAGTCCCTGCCTGCACAGCACACCTGGTCCGCGCTGACTCGGTGCCCCGCCCCCAGGAACCTTGCAGGCAGTGAAAAGCCCTGCTCTACGACTTAGCCAGCGGAATACTAACAAAGTTGCAGAGTGCTCACTTGTGGTTACTGTGGACGCCTTCTCTTGCCAGCACCACTCCTAGCCGCACCCGCTGCGCGGGTGCCGCGTCGTTCTTAGGGCCAGTACCGGCTGTTGGGAGCATTTCCTAGCTCACAGCCTCGACGGAGGAAAACAGCGGGGGCACTTCCATCTTGCCCTAAGGATCCATCTGCAGTAGGCGGTAGAGACCGGGGCTGTAGCAGGGACTCGCTCTCCCAGGAGTCCCTGCCTGCACAGCACACCTGGTCCGCGCTGACTCGGTGCCCCGCCCCCAGAACACTCTTGAGCCTATTTATTTACATCACGTACCGCAACGCGGGAGCGCGCGGGAGCGCCTGGCGAAGCCCGGGCAAAGGGCGGGCCCTCTGTGGCCCTCGGTGACTGAGGTAGGCTGGGCTGGGCCCGGTTATTTTCATCTATAGTACAACATACGTCTGGTGGCTAGATGAAGTAATACCTTGCGAAGTTAAAAAGCTGCTTCATTGTCATCTACTGTAGGTTAGTTTTTGTTGCATCTCCATTAACTTTTTATTTTTTACGGACATTGTATATTTGTGCGCTCACTCTTACTGGAAGAATATTATCACACAAACAACGTATTGTTGGAAAATCTTTGGAGAAGATGTCTAAAAAACTTCGCTCTGGAAGACTAGTGGGGGGAAGAACTTGTGCTAAAACAAATGCCAACCCCTTGCGAAATAATTCGGTGAATAATCCCCCGTTAAAGGGACAATGTCAGCTTTTTGAGTTATGGGAGAAATCAGTGGATAAGAAATCTATTACTGCTGTAAAGGATGCTCTATTTCCTGTGGCTCAGGAGGATCACACACAAGTGGCTGTTAATTCAACACCCCTCTCCTTGATGATAGAGCCACCACAAGTAGGAACTATGGTGAGCTCCTGCCCTGTGCAATCTGAAGAGGAGGGGGAGAGTAAGCCTTGCGCTCTTTCAACAGAAGGCAAACTAGCGAATAAACTACCTGTTCCTCAAGCTCCTTCTCCGAATGGTCGGTTAGGTGGGGATTCCTCACCGCTATCCATCGACCTTGAACTCTGTGGCCGCTATGTAAATGCAGCTAGTTTGGAGGCTCTAGAAATTAATAAGCCTTATGGGGGTGCTAGTCCCTCTGGGCTAATGTTATATAGTAGTACTCCTTCTTTAAATGGACAGGACATGTCTGATTTGTTAAATGTCTCCAGGAGCCCGGTTCTTAATCTTTCTGGAATTTGTCCATCTGCTGGAGCTAGTGATAAACCTATATCGGAATCTTTGATTGCTTTGGAACAATTATTAGCCTCCATATTATTTCTTCTGGGGAAATTTGTAGGTAGTTCGGATTGTATCCTGGACTCAGTTACTCAAATACTGAAGACATTGCTACAAAAAGCCCCTGAAACGAGGAGTGTCCCCTCTTCCATGGCCAAAATCAGCTCCCCAAAGGGGAAAACAAATGCGCCCATTGTGAATTCCGGTATAAAGGCTGCAGCAACAGTTCATGAAATTCATGCTACAGTCCTGCCTGTAACTGCAGTGCCTAATTGTGTTAAGAATTCCGTTCTGGAGATAGAGGAAGAAAACAAATCCATCTCCGGCTCTAAAGTGGTACAAGATTTATTCCCAATTTTCATGTCGGAAAATAAAAAAGAACAATCTGAGGATGTACAAGAAGTAAAGGAAAAAAATGGAAAACATAGAAATAATAATGGGAATAAAAGGGAAACCAGTCCGAAAATATAGGAAGAAAAGACAACGGCGGATAATCTTCCAAAACTCTATAGTCTTGACTGAGAATGAAGATAAAGACATAGATCCAACCCCTATGACCTTAAAGGTGGTTAGTGAATCTTGTCCTTTACATCGTGTTTCAGAGACCATTTCCAATACTTTGCCAACGACTATGGAGGATTTACCGCAAAAGGGTGGTCCTGGCCCGAGTACCTCTCCATCGATAGAGACAAGGAGCTCTACCCTACATAAACTCGGGTCTCTCAACCCTTTGGCTTCTTACTTTTCTCTTGCTGCCGGGGTTGGCGATCGCCCTCTCCCCCCGCTTCAGCCAAAAAACTCAAAGTCTTATGTGGACACTTTTGTGTTGGACTTTTTACCATTATTTGATGTTGACTTACCTTTAAACAGAGCATGGTTACTTAAGTGTTTCAGCGATGTGGAAAGTCTCCACCTTATTCAATCAAGGGACATTGAGCTAGTCTCTTTGCTAGGTGGAGACAGTGTCTCTCGTATAAGGGTCAAATTTTATTCTAAAATATTGTAAATTTGATATTACAGCAAGCTGAGAATTTTCAATGTACAGGTATTGATGTCTTAGCTATTTTTAGCTCTGGTAATATCCACTCTCCCCATAGGATGACATTAAAGGGTGATAAACAAAATGGGGTAGCTTTTCCACTCAAAGATCTGAAGATTTGGGTCTCTAAAGGGAAAGGTTCGGTCTCCCAGGTAATGCCACCCCCACTACCTCAGAATTCCTCTCTAATAGAGGACAATAATCAGTGGAATTGGCTGCACAGTGCTTTATTCACTAAGACCACAGATAACCCCAAATTGTTTCACCATCTTTAACAATCAATTGAAAATTATTTCTTGGAACGCTGCGGGGATACATAGTAGCCCAGAGAAACTTGAATTTTTATTTTCTTTGGGAGCAAATGTGATTTTCATCCAGGAAACATGGTGTACTGATATTCTTGATGTCATGAAGGATTACTATGTACTGGAAGCGCCGGCTGCTTCATCCAAGAAAGGACATGCTAAGGGGGGAATTGCTTGCTTATTATCAAATAAATCGCATTGGAGATTCTCCCATTATATTGACCCAAGTAACCTCTTCCAAGCTATAACAATAGCAAATCTCCCCAGTAATTTAAAGAAGTCCTCTGTTGTAATTATCAATGTGTATATTCCTCCAGAAGAGCGTTTTAATGTTATACTGAAGCATGTATTTCGATATATTGGTCAAATTAAAAATGTTTCATCCCCTCCAGAAGTTATCCTAGTAGGAGATCTGAATTGTAAAATATCCAATGCTAGTCTGAACCTCTTCAGAAATAAATCTAAAGAAGAGGCGCATTTTGTACCTCAATCCCTCTTTCCAGATAAAATAGTAACTAATAAAAGAGGGAAGATTCTGCTAGAAGAATTATCGGCAGTTGAGGGGCTCATTTTAAATGGGAGATTCCCGTCTGATGTGCCTGCGGAATTTACACATAAGTCACCTTTTGGGACCTCTATCCTGGATTATGCGATTTCGGACTATGGCTTTTTTCCTTGTATCCAGGATCTTAAGATAATTCCCACATCTTTGAGTGATCATGGCATAATTTCTATAACTATTTCTCTAAAACCTCCGCCTACTGCGTCATGGTCCCTCAATAGTAGTGACGCTACTTTTCATGCATCCTCGGGAAGATGTTTTTGGAACCCAACTGCCATTAACGGGGTGCATGCTACCCTATGTAAAACTTTATTAGAATTAAATGATTGGCACGGTTTGGAAATTGTTAACTTTGAAAAATGTATGCGAAATATTATCCTAGATGTCAAAAAAGCTAGCTGTCCTAGGAAATGGGTAGTGCTGCCTAGTGCACTACGCATTCTAAACAAGGAAATAAATAAATTAGTCCGTGAGCAATACTTAGATAGAGTTGGTGAACGTGAAAAAGAAATCTCTAGATTAAAAAGAAAGAGATGTAGACTAAAGGCGAAAATAAAAAAGGAGAAGGAAGATACAGTTTGGATTAACCTGAGGGAATCAGTTGCTCATGGCAGGATTAGAGAATTTTGGTCCATAATTGGGAAGGGATGCAGTACTAGAATAAGTCCTTGCCCCATCCCTATAGCTGAAGAGGTATGGACCTCTTATATTCGGGAGCTTTATGCAGGGAACGGTACTACGGGTGAAGATAGTGTTCCCGATGTAACGCCTGAAGGACTGATTAACTATCCTACAGAGGAAACAATCGAAATGGCCATAAAGAATATGCGCTCCTCTGGCTCAATGGGACTTGACGAACTCCCCATGATGGTTCTGAAGCAGGAGCCCTCGATGTGGAGTAAAATCCTTTTCCCATTGTTTAAAGCCTGTTTTGTTTCTAAAACGGTACCCGCTTCCTGGAGGTGAAGTATTCTGGTCCCTATCTTTAAGAAGGGAACTAGGGATAGCCCCAGTAATTATCATTTGATAGCGCTCCTCGACTCTATCGGAAAGGTTTTTGCGAAATGTCTTTTAAATTTACTTTCCGATTGGGTCGAGGAGAACAATATCCTGCCACCTGAACAAACTGGCTTCCGTAGGGGGCATAGCACTTTAGACAACCTCACCACCTCACATGTGGTATGTGATAAATACGTACAGGTGAGAGGGGGGGTGGTGTACGCTGCTTTCATTGATTTCTCCACAGCGTTCGATAAAGTGGATCGTAGATCGCTGTGGACAAAATTAGCAGCTCTTGGTGTCCCATCCTACTTATTAGAGCTTGTTCGTACACTCCATACGGAGACTTGGTGTAGTGTTTTACAAGGGGGAGAAAGGGGTCTCTCCCACCAAATTCCATCTCTGAACGGCCTCAAACAAGGCTGTTTATTGGCTCCTCTCTTGTTTTCCTTGTATACTGTAGACCTGCCTGCTGTCTTGTCTGTTAGTGAGGGTATTGCTCCAGTGATTGGGGGGAACCCTATCTCTTGCTTGATGTATGCCGATGACGTTCTTATTTTAGATTTGACTCCCAAAGGCCTTGCAAATCGGCTGCAAGCTCTTCATGATTTCGCTGTTTCCCACTTCATGAAAATTAACTTATCTAAAAGCAAAATTATGTGCATAGCCGGGAAAAAGAAGTGCCGATCCGAAAATTTTGGATGGTATATCGGTGGCCAAAAACTGGAGGTTGTTAAATCTTACACCTTTTTGGGGAAAATCATTGTGGCTAACCTGAGTGAGAGACCCCATATCGAGCATAGCTCACGCAAGGCCCTCGCCCATGGCAAAGGTTTAAATTCCCTTTATCACGCCACCGGAAAAAGGCATTTCGCCTGCTTACTGGAGGTGTATAGGGCTAAGATTCCCGCTACGATAATATACGGTATCGAACTTATAGAGTTGAATTACTGGGACTTTTGCCATAAAATTGAAGGGAAACTCTTAAGATCCCTATCTTCCCTAAATACCGCGTGCTCTTTGGCCGCTTGCAGGCTTGATTTTGGTCTCAGGAGCAGCTGGGTACAGGGACTATGTGCCCTAGTAAGATGGGTGGCCTGCTTGGCTAGAGCTGAACCGGGGACGATGAGAGCCTTCCTTAAAAATGAATTATTGGGTAATTTTAAAGAGTTCTCACAACTTGTAGGGAATTTTAGAAGAGCTGTGACTCTTCTAAAGTTAGATGAAAGTGTGTTGTTTTTGCAATCACCCACACAGTTAAAATTCTTATTAAAACAGGCTTCGTGGGAATCATGCTTTCAGTTAGATAAGAATACAATACAAGGAAATAGGGGTGTTGATCTTCTCCTTAATTCTTATTCTATTAAGTTGGCCCAACCCTATGCCATATGGAACTTGCCGCATGGTATTCGTAGATTATGGTTCCTTTTACGTTATGATCTATTACCCCTAAATCTACTTTTATCCAAATGGTACGGATCCTCTCCTATGTGCAACTTGTGTAATCTGAGTATTCAGGACCATATGCATGTTTTGTTGATTTGCCCTGCTCTCCGTACACTGCGACTCAGATGGCTAAAACCAATTTGTCTCCGTCTTGGTATCTCCAATCTGAACATTTTTCTTCAATCTTTATATTGACCTCCTAATGAAATGTTTTGCTTCCACATTTTTTTTTTTTTAAAGGTTTTTTAGCTCTTTATTAATAGGTTACTGGAGATATCTGACATTGCTTCCTGTTGTAGATTTGCCATTGTATGTTATTTTATTTACATGTGTTATTGAATGTTATTTTTTGGTATGTACTTGTTTCTTTTATTGTTGTGTATTTTATGTGGCCCTCGTCGAGAGCCAAAACATAATAAAATAATTGAATTGAATAACTAGGCCCAAATTCAGTGACTGGGAGACGGATATGGATTGGTGCATGCAAGCGGAGAGGGTGATATATGGGGGAAGAGGGTGCCCACAAATATGGGCCAAAATCTGGGGAGCGTGGAACGAAAATAGAGGGAGGATATGCACAACATTCAATGACACTTCCCCACTGGCAACGGACCACTTAGGAGATTAAAGCCCAGATTGCAAAGGAATTAATAAAATACGTTGCTAAGTTATTGGTACTATGTAACGTATTGACTGATATTGTACCAATGAACAATGCTTGTTGGAAGTCAATGATACAGCACTGTAATTTGTTTTTTGTTTTTGTCATTGTTTATTTGATAAAAAGATCTTTAAAAAAATACTGTACACAGCCATCAGCCTTGCACAGAAGTCTCAGGGTACAAGACAAATCCTACAGCCAAGTTCAGTGCTCAGTCCTGAAGCCGTGGCCTGGCAGGTAAGAGCGGTAGGGTGGTAAGGCAGGGTGGAGGGGGTGCAGGGGGATTTCGACAGACGACGAGGGAAAAGGAATTATTTATTTCATTTTTCCTCGTGGTCGTCTGTTGAAGCCTCCCCAACCCAGCCCCACCGGCCGCCGCTCTTAGCTGAACTGGCCTCTCCTGCAGCCCTGTCCCACACAAACCTACTGCACACAGCCTTGAAGCAGACTTGAAAGCCTTTAGGTGCAGGGCATTGCCTACAGCAAAGTTAAAGAGGAGGGTCAAAAAAGGGCTCATTTGCAAATAAGTTAGGAATAATTTGATGAATTTACAGCTAGTAAGAACGTTTTTCCCCGTTCTTGTATGCCGGTTTTCATGCAGTTCTATCAAATTTATTATCAAGTGAAAAATATTTTTCTCTCTCCTTTTTACTATGGCTATCTTGACAGACCTTCAGGAATGTCACTGCGTTGTACATAGTGTCCCACTATAAGGACAAACTTCTTTCAAAAGGTAATTCGGGCTTCTGATGACCAAAAGTGGATCACTCAGCGATTGACCTTGTGAATCAGGGCAACATCTGCTAAGGATACTGCAATAGGACGGAGTCCCCGTGCAGATCTGGGTCTATGCAGCATCCTACGAATGTGGATCACTCTCTGCCCACCAATAATTGCAATTTCTCTCCTCAGGCATCAATCTCCTCCCGTTTACCCCCACGTGCCATAGAAAAGACAGTTGTGACCCTGCTCTAGCTGTGTTGCTAGGATGACAAATGTTGTATGCTTCCCTGACCTTTTCCAATACTGACGGCAAAAGATGGACCTTTATAGGGGGTAAACATTATTGGCTCGGACATCCTCTGTGTGCGGCACTCATCAATGCTCTCAAGTGGGAGGTGGAGGAGAAATGAGGCAACAAAGAGTGTTCCTACTGGAGCAGGGCCCAGATCCCAGCTTCAACAAGAGTGCCAGTGTACCCAATACCCATATTCCCTCCCGTGGACACCAGGTCGACCGACAGGAGGCTGTTTGCAGCCCTTTTTTGGAGCTTCAACACTTCAAGACCCTGGAGGTCACTGTCAGACACACTATCTTCCACCATCTAAGAGGCTTATTTACAAGCCCCCTGCACCACCGGTGCATCACTTGTAATATGAGGAAAAGTTACGCACCGACAGCGCAAGTGTCTTGTTCAAAAAGTAGACTTGTAACAGTTCCCACCAATTTGCAATCCAAAATCATGCCTTATAGGCACATTTGGGCATTTGCACCTGTAATTCATTCTGTCTCAACAACCATTAGAACTACAGTAAGGTCGGAGGTCAGAGAATCATCAGCTAAAGGGAAAGCTATGGATTTTCCTTCCATTAACTCTTCAAGGAGAAAAATGTAAATCATTCAATATAAGTATCTTCCTTTTCTAAGTGCCAGTTATTTACGAAACAATTCTGATGACCAATGCATAGAATGTTTTAGTAATTATGATCTATACAAAAATGAGTTCATGCATATTATCCGATCTGAATTAATATATGATTCTATAAGGTGTATTTTGAAGATTGACAAGTATAATTTAATCTTACTAGGGTAAAAGATTAAAGTTTAAAACTAATTCTAACAATAACTTTAGGATTTTTAAATATTTAAGTATTTTAGACTGATAATAATTTGATGAGGTGTTCAATATTTAACTTTTTTGTGAAATTGTGCTAAAAGATCATAACTTTGCCCAGTGCGAAGTTACAAAGTTTGTGAAACTCGCCCACCTTTGATTCAAGGCAAAGTTTCACAACAAAAAAATCTTTGCTAAAGAATTTTCTTGCAAAACCTTTTATGAAAAACCTCTCTTGAGAAAAAATATTCTTGCCAAGGTTTCTCTCAGACAAAAGCAATATTTGTATGACTTCTTTTAAAAAAGATACATTTGTTAAGTACGGAAATATAAAATAAATCTTGTAATGAAAGAGTAGTTGATGTTTGAAAGATTTGTAGAGTCCTAATTTTATGCATAGGATACATTACATGTCAAACACTGTAGACAGAGTGTGGAAATAACAGCTGAATTAAAGAGAGCCAGGGGCATTAGGTTCTGGATTTGGACTTGCAAATGTCTTTCTTTCTTCCAGTTTCTTGTGCTCCCTCGTGCAGTACAAGTATTCAAAGTCCGCAGATTCATCACTGAACTTAGAGTAGGTCGAATAATACATAGGAAATAAAACTATGTGATTAGATTAGATTAAAATCTTACCTTCCACAGATTGGTACTTTCTCAATCGAGTCTCTCAATAATCATGATTGCTAAAATACCCTGTTTTAAAGACCTGTTGCAAGACGTTTTGTCGCACGTCTTTCTTTGTCATGCTCAAGAAAGAACAATTGATCAAGAGGAAGCAATTTCATGGTGTTATTCCTAGGGATGCAGTGGGCTGGATCCTCGTTCCCCAGCCATAGTAAGACATGCCTCTGTTCAAGTGGCATCCCACCAAGCAGGACACTCTGGCTTCCCCTAAAAGCTAGCTCTGCAGACAAAGCACGCTCTTCTATCTTTCAGCCTATCTACATCCATGAATTTGTGCATTCTAAAGATTGTCCCATTAATTGGTTCCTCAGGCATCTCTGGCTTTTTAGTACCTGTCTTTTTAGAAGGGCATTGGGATCCTGTGTTTCTTACCATCTCCCAACAATGAGAGTTCACTTCTCTTCTTACAAGTTCTTGGCACGTCATGCTTTGGGGTGCAGGTTCTCATGTTTCCATCACCCTGTGAGACAAGTCTATGCCTGTAAGGATGTTGTGTGGTAGGATTTAAGCCATTCTGAAACATGTACCCATCCTTGGCATCCCCTTACTTCTACAATCTGTACGGCTAACCTTGATTTCTGACTATAATCCTCCACAATAGCCTGCCACTCCCAGAATGACAAAGGCCAACCTTGGTACTAAGACCAAGAGATCATCTAGATGATGAATTCTGTACAAATAGGTATACAAAAAGGTACAGATTGATTG
The DNA here is from genome assembly GCF_964263255.1 of Lissotriton vulgaris. Classification (NCBI taxonomy): domain Eukaryota; kingdom Metazoa; phylum Chordata; class Amphibia; order Caudata; family Salamandridae; genus Lissotriton; species Lissotriton vulgaris. The sequence goes on from NC_141693.1 coordinate 1,390,924,324, forward strand.
CCTTTAAATCCAGATTTGCACTTTGTAAGAGGTAATAGTGTGCAAAGACAAATACTGTTTTGGGATTAACTGTATCTTTGTGTGGTTCTAATCAAGTTCACCTTCTGTAATAACTGTTTCTGATCCCAAAATGGGGTGATGGAATGCTGGTCCAGGCTCTTAGAAACCTGAAACGAAATGTTATGTGTATTTGTAAAGCTAGCTATCACCCGCGGGATAATTCTGGCATGTTTTGTCTCTTGCAGGCAGAAAAGGCTCCCCTTACTAACAAGAACCTGCCAGGTGTACTTCAATAATGGACACCTATTTGACCTGCCTTTCTTTCTCAGAAACTATGGGCCCCTAACTGTCAGGTTTTGTGTTTTACTCAGTGAAAAGGTACACAATTCTCCTTTTTGACAGTTCACGCACCACAAGATCCTCCTAGAAACGCATCTTAAATTCCCAGAGCTTGAAGCTCTTCCAAAGTCTCAGCAGGGTTCATCTCAATTAAAGCTCACACCCAAGCCTGGTGCCCTCAATAACAAATGAGTGGGAACATATGCAAGGGTGTAGCTATCATTACTACCACGGGTGCAGTGAAAGCGGGGGCGAGAGCAGTCAGGGGCCTCTTGCAACAAGTCTTTACACATATTTTGCTACCTAAACAGGGGTGGTATGGGCATTTTCCTTGCTTGAATGAGGGCCCCTGGCTAATGCTTAATTTGAGCCAGAGGTTTCTGGTGCTCAGCACCCGCACTTTATTGTAAACCCCACCACTTATGACAGTCTTCCACAAGATGACGTTTGTTAGTCTAATTTGGAGATCAGCTCAACAACAGTTGTTTATTAGTTCAATATACATTAAAAAATACTTAATACCTATGGCCAAGACATTCTCATCACGTGTGGTGGGATGTAATAGTCTGAATTGTTTCACTAGTAGCAGAGTGATGGTTTGTAGTTGTGTGGGTACAGTCATTGGCAGCGCTGACAGGGCTATATAGTGGTGCACGCTGCAGTGGCTTACTGACAAGGGCCCTGGCATTATTTTTGTTACAAATTAAGCACTGCCACTGGCACCCTTGACACCCCATTGCCTTTCCAGCTCTGAATCTACAGACCACAGCAGATGTGAGCAACCAGCGATAACCCCTCAGCCATGCCGCCTAGTGCTGTTGGGCAGTGCCATGCTTTGGTTTCTCTATTCCCAACCCATGTCAGCTGCGCTGCTCTAATGATTCTGAAATAATCGAAGTATGAGCGTGTTCCACATGCTCACATGCCCACGCTCTCCTGTAGCTGAAAACACCGTGTGAAAAGTGCAGCTGCCTTACACAATGACACAGCTCAGAACAAAAAGCACGAAAGCAAATTGTGGCGATTGTTCAGTGAAGTCTTGGATGCAAATGTCTTTGCACAAAGTATGAATCGGATAAAATCAAATTCTACCTTTCTATAGTAAATTTGACAATGACCTCGAATTCGCCTCATAGTAGTACTGGCAACTGCTCAATTACAGAACTGTGTAATTGCACCCAAAATGGCAGTGAATACAATCCTTTGGCAGATTCGGTGAGCCGCCCATGGTTGCAAAACCGAGGCTGGAAATGGAAGAAGCTGTCATTTCCCTTCGTTATTTCCGAGTCGGGCCAAAGCGCCGCGCAGCACAGTAGTTCTCGTCCGCCATGAAAGGAACAGATTTTCATGGACTCCCAAGGAGTCTCCTCCGCGTCATAAATGATTCATCTGCGCTATGCCAGGGCCCCGGGAAGGGAAATTTCTGTGTAACTGAAATGTCTAATTATCTGTGCAGGGAAAATTGCCCGAGTCGTGCACGGTGTTGCTTGTTGTTCTGGATTCTGTGCAATAGTATCACTCATGAAACAGCATATATGTATAAGCATTTATGAAATCAACACACTACATTTGTACATATATAGAATTACATTTCCTTTGAGGCACTGATGCACCAGGGATGTGATGCCTCACTATATGATCAACGTTTCAGTCGTGTTAGATAACTCGCTATGTCACAGGATGTTTTTCCAAATGTGTTCAGAACATAAGTTTTAATAGCAGCAAGGGGATACCATCCTTTTAAGTTCCGAGGCCAATAAAATGTGGACCAATTTATTGGGTATTTATACAATTTCCGTTCCTGCTGTGAACCATGTCACAAGTAATGATTAGTCAACCAGCTGTGTTCAAGTATGTTCAGTAGCTGACGACTTGGATGACAATATACATGAAATGACTAGTTCAGCTTCAACTGCATGTGTGAAAAGAGTAGCCGGGCTCGGTTAAGATGGCAAAGAACATGGATCCTGTTTGACTTAGCATCCTTGGTGTGGTTATCCCTGGCTTTTTGCCGACACCTCCGGTACTGTGCTGTGTTGGATTTCGTTTTTGCTGGCTTAGATGCCTTGGGCACTTTGCCATTGCGGATCCGTGTCAAAGTGCAAGGTCTCCCTGTCTAAATAGTTATTGTAATTGAGAATCCATGATTGACATATTTGTTTTACTGGTAAATCAAATGCTACTAGTGGGACTGAAGCAATGATTGTGCCACCCAAATGAGTAAATGTGTCTCAGACCTGCCACTGCAGTGTCTGTGTGCAAAGTTTTTAAACTGACATGTTAACCTTGCAAGTCCACCATCTTGCCAGGCTCAACCTTTCCTTTTCTTACATGTAAGGCACTCCTTAGGTAGGCTCAAGGTACTCCCATAGGAAGTGTGTAGTGTATGTGAAAGGTAGGAAATGTACTCGTGTGTGGGACATGTCCTGATAGTGAAATACTGCCAATGATGTTTTGCACTATTGAAAGGCTATCTGTCCCATAGGCTAACATAGAAGTTACTGTGTAACATTTAATAGTGTAACTTTCCAGTGGGACAAGACAGAGAATTGGAGTTTAGGCTTTCTGAACTCAGAGTTTAATAACCCATGTTTTAGGGAGATGGTTTTTTAATTGAGTGTTTGAAAATGCCAATTTTAGAAAGTAGCCATTTTCTTATTTAACCATTCTGTGTACCTCTGCTGGTTTGTGTATTGACTGTTTGGTTTTGGAGTGACAGGTGCTGGGGATGTGCATTTACTGTAGAAAGCCACAAGAGTGCTTGAGGTGTCTCTTGCCTTTCCTGCATTTATATATGTATTCTTTATACAGCGCAAACTTTACCTGAAGGTGTCAGAGTGATTTACAACATAACCAGTTACATTGCATAAGGATTTCAGAGTACATGAATTACATAAAACCTACCAAACAGAAAAACTCTAAACTCACATACGAATGGTAGTAAGTACATATGTATACTACAGATAGTAGTTATTAGAGGTACTAATATGCAAGTTGCAAATTCACTCAGGATTACAAGGAAAGTTGAAGTGATTAGGGTTGCACAAATATATATTCAATCAATCAGGGAATTGCATGCTTGCTATTCACCCATGATGCTCTCAAGGCACTGTGGGGGGGGGGGTCAGCAGTTCGATCTATTTAAAGAGCCAGGTCTTGAGGGCCTTCCTGAAGGTATTCATGGAGGGGGCGTGTCTGATGTCGATCGGGAGCTCGTTCCAGGTCTTGGCCATGATGTAAGAGAAGGCTCTTCCCCCTGTTTTGACTCTGCAGATGCACGAGGTTTCAGCCAGGGCATGGTTGGCGGATCGGAGGTTCCTTTTGAGTACGTGGAAGGTAATTCTATCATTGAGGTAGTGGTGTCCAGGGTTGTGTAGGCTTTTGTAGTGTGGGTGCGTATCTTGGATATTTTCGGAGCATGATCTTCTCGCCATTGCTGGGGTTCTTTTATTGCTTGTTCAGCCAGGCCATCAGGGCGCAGGTTAACTCACAGGCGGTGGTCTTGGGTCTGGAGGGCCACAGAGCTGGCGCTGGCCGTAGCGGTAGATGAACTGGTGGTGGTGGGTGAAGGCAGCAAGCAGTAGTCTGCACAAGGGGATTCAAGCCAGGTTCCGGAAATCTTGACCTGAGATGGCTCCAACAGAGTGGACAGGCTTCTGAAAGGGCCCCAGTCCTCCTCCGGTCTGCACCCCCTTTCAAATGCTATACAGGCATATGTGCACACACTGCACTGAGGCAAGCCCTCTGGGGAAGCTCCAGCTCCCGGCCATGGCCGATGTCGTTGCTGCTCTCCGCTGCTGTGTCCCCCTGTGCTACACCTTAAAGACTCACTCCAGGTCTCGGGCCATGCTGCAGGAGCCCCCGGCCATCCAACTGTGGGAGCAGATTTCCTCTGAAGCTCATGAGACTTACATGCCTGCGATATGAAGTGCGCAGCGGGCCCAAGCCACCATCATGCCTCCAGCTTCATCTCTCTCATCTCTGGGTGACTCAGAGCTGAGCAGAATAGACCATGGCTGCATTTAGAGTGGTGGGAGGAGTTTAACTTACACCTGAATAGGCAGTGTCTCCTCTGCACAATGCTGTCTCAACCTCCTGTAGTGAAGCTGGGCCAGAGAGGGCATAACTGGTTTGGATTGGTCTCAGAGACCCTTGCCACAAAGAGAACAAAGACAAAATGGGGTATAAGTAGTGGACCTTACACCCCAAAGAATTATATCACTTCTGGACTCAAGAAGAACCTTTTGCCAAGGAGAAGAGCTGGAGAGCTGTAAGGAGGAGTGCTGCCCCTTTGCTCTGTGCTTTGCTGGGTTTTACCAAGCACACACGCTGCTTTACATAATACAGAGGAATGTGGAAGCCACCAACTTGTACTCGAGTAAGTTGTATTTCTGGTTGTTTCCTGTATTCTGATATGTTCAGTAGAGTTTACACTGTGGCAAAACAGTGTATCTTACCCGGGAAGGTTGTTAGCGGGTTACTTTGAAGATATTTATTAATGTTTCTGAGTATAATATTATTTGTGTGACCGTTCGGGCGTTCAGCTTCTGTACCTGATTTTGGTTAGAATTCTGTGCCTCTATGGTTTAACACAACCGATGTGTTATTTGATAAACATTACCAAGTATCTTTTAGAATGCTTGGTAGCTATATAATGGGAGACCGGATACTGAATGAGTAGCACTAAATCAGGAGACTGTTATTAAATTTCACACCGGAGGTGCCAGTTTCCTCCTCGAGAACAACACTATACAGCGACATTCACGTATTAGGATGCACACTATAAGGTATGGATTTATCACTATACATCGATTATAAGTGTTGAGATATTTATTGTGAGCATGAATGTGGACTAGAACTTGAGTTTTATATTACTTTTATTATATTTATTTCATTTTAGATTTGCTTCAGATTGGAATACAAAGGTACACACCAGTAGGGTGATAGCATTGGCATGCATATACTTTGTCTTTTGGTTATTACCTGGACTATAAGATACAACATCCTTCTTATAAGATACACTCTTTTCTATGGTGGTAGTGGCAATTGACAGCTTGGCACTGAAGATGTACAGCATAGTTTACCCATGAATGTTTTGATAAAGAAATGTACTAGATTGGTATTTGCTGTATATATGAGCACTTATGAACGCACAATTAGATCAAGACTCAAAGATTGTTTCTTTCTATAATCTCCAATTGAAACAAACATTTTTTTATTTCTCCTTGGGTTTTCTTTGGACTCTTTGGTTTCTTTAGGTGTATCACACTATAGGGAACACACTGAAAAGTACAGCAGATTAGCATTTGAGCATTTGCTACTATTGGATGGTTTGTAAGATAATTTTTGAAGACACTGAGAAGAGGTTGATTTAAGAGGAAGTTTATTCAAGATGAATGGAGCAACCCCCAGTAGCTGTCTTCTGCAGTAACAGCCCCTCCAGTACTGGACTCCACAATCTAGATTCCAGTAATAGAATACATGAACTGCATGCCTGCATGGCAACAGAATCTTAATAGTAAACACAATCAAAATACAACAATAATACTATTTAATGTTCCAGCCCTGAGGAAGTCGATGGTGATTGTCACCCAGAGACGAAACACGTGTTGGCTGATGTATGAAGATGATTGATTAAAGAAAAGTTTGATACACTGAAGACTATTGGATGAATCTCTCTGGACTCAATTTTGCATGTGCTCAGAGTTGTTTCACTTATGTTTAATTGGGGATGCGGGGTGACATCCCTCCTCTTGAGCACTGCAGTGATTTATTAATTGAACAAAAGTGTGTACTGTTTCTTTGTGCACCCTAATTCACTTATTTAACTTCATTTTGCTCCATGCTTTGCTGGGTTGACCTGCAGTTGCTGCTTCTGCCAAGAAAGAGGGCAGAGACTGGAACTTAGCCGTGAACCTGCTTGAAGAAGACTCTCCAAGGACTTGTGTGTACTAGCCTCCTGTTCTGAAGTCTCAGGGACACAAAGATTTCACCACCAGCCCCCTCGAATTCCAGTTATGGGCCTCTGGAGCTGGTTCCTGCTGTTGGGAGCTGGAAGAAACATAAGGAAAGCAGGGAAAACAACTTCAGGGTTGTCAGCGCCGCCACCAGTGACTCTGTGACCTGCACAGAGGCCAGGGACACTGCTCATGAAGTGTACAATGCACAGCCCTGCATGAACCACAGCTCTGATGCCCTTCGATGCCTGCAGTTATTGGCCTTTCCAACTCGAGCAGTGGAGCCGGTAACTGCCGAGGGTGACTCCACTAACTCTTCGACCTTGCATCACCTCACTGGAACCAACGCTTCACCACCGACCCCACCGTCTTCACCTGTCCTGGACTCAACACGTCACCTCCTTTTGAACAAAATACTTCCCCTCCCCAGTGGCAACCAGGAAACTGTACTCTACCTTAGCACTGAGGCCTCATGGCCACGACGCTGTGCATGGTCTATAGACTTCATTTTCCAAAGTACTCTTGTTTGGGGCATCTATTTGACTCAGTTCCAACGATACGCGCCTCGCGTTCGGCGCTGTTCTTTAGATTTATGTCTGTCGCGACGTCATAATAGCCCCAGGTGAAGATATCTGTTTCTAAAAGTGCTATTTCTGCAAATAACTGTTTTTAAAGTGCTATTTTGATCTATGTATGTTGGATTTCTGTTTTGGTTTTGTTGATAAAGGTACTTAATTTTTCTAAACTGGTGTGGTGTCCATTTGTGGTGTTTTTACTGTATTATTGAGTGCCTTGACTATAACAACTTTACACATTGCCTTTGGGCTAAGCCTGTTTGCGCGTGCCACAGTTCTAACTGAGTGAGCAGGGGTTATCTAAAGTGTATATTACCCTTACCCTGACCAGAAGCAAGGGTCTCTTCTTGGACAAAAGTACACACGTCTGCCAACCAGAGACCCCCATTTCTAACAGAACCACATGACTTATAAAAGACTTTCGCAGTGCGAGACCAGACCGACACTGATAAAAACAATGTTGTGACCGTGGGGTCGAGGATATGACGAGAATGGTATGGACCAGTGTGAGAAAGTTGGTTCAGCAGTTTCCAAGGCAATCAGGAGTTATTGGCCCGCAACTGTATGATTGGGAGCCATTTTTCTCTGGTGTGCCAGTGTGCCCATTGGGTTACCCTCTCAAACTGGGCACATCGTAGCCTTTTTAGCACCAGACTCTCAAGTGATCAAAACGGAGCAATCCAATGTTGACTCAGGACCATGCTGTGGGCTAGAACCTCAGCCTTTCACACCAATAACAATAAGTTGATGTCTGGTTAATGATTTTACTGTATAAACAAAAGGTTACTTAATGCTACAAAGAGGTAAATACTGCACTCAAAAGTACAAATACATACTATATTACAGATGTTATTACACAAAAGTTAATGCAGTGCAAATCTTCCACCTTTAGGATCTGTCAGAGGGACCTTTTCCTACAACAGTAATTAGTGAAATTCCATGTATGCAACCCATACATAATTGCACATATATTTTTTTTCATATGTTTTATTGAGAGTTCATTTTGCAAAATCGTATATACATAAAGTGCTTATTTGATTCCATTCTACTATCATGATCTTAACTCAAATTCTCAAGTATACGTATTTAATCAATACAATATACTTCAAATATACAAAAGTAGAGGGTATTCCTTAAAACAACTGAAGAAAATCACTTATAACACAAAACCTTATAGATAAAGTACAGATCTCGAATTTAAGGTAAATAACGACTCTCTAATTGATTTTGATTCTCTACTGATTAATTTCCTATAGATTTCCAACAGATCCTAAATTTTCTATAGGAGCCTGAACATAAAGCATAAAGTTTTTCCAATTCTAGGACTTTATGCAATTTTGACTGCCAGTGGTAAAACGTAGGTATAATCTCACTCTGCCAATTCTGCAATGGTAGTGATCTTGCCAGCAATGCTAAAATATATAAGCCTTCCGCTTGTGTGGTGCTAACAGTTATATTTGGTGATTCTCACTGCGCTAAAATATATCTATCAATGGTTGTCCTAGAACCTAACTTAAGTTTACAGTATTTTTCAATCTCTTCCCAGAAATATTTAATTTCCGAGCATTGCCATACAATATGGGTCCAGTTGTCTCCCCCTTCTGCTGAGCACAGGAAACATTTGTCTTCTATCTGAGGATATATGTTATGCAGAAAGGCTGGAGTCCTAAACAATAATAATGTAATATTGCATTTTCCTAAAATTGGCGCCTCCTAAGAGCAATGAGTTGTATTCATTAATTCTGTTCAAAACCAAATTTTAGACCTGGAGGCCTTCTTTTACTATTAACTTGGGCTTTTTCAAACACCCTCTTATCCTTATGTTCATTAAGGATTTGCAACCAACTAACTTATTGATTTACGTCTAGCTGTTACCAAGAGAGCCTAGCTGAAATCTAATTTTGTCCAGAGTTTGACCGGTTCTAGATTCATCCAAAAGTGTTTAATTAGAAGGAAAGACCACATTAGAATATTTTTAAAATAGCTTAGGCTGCACTAGATGTCTTTCCATTCCTTCCAGTTATCGGAGTTAATAAAATCTCCCCAGGTTATATAGCCATTCTCTTCCCATTTCCCTAAAATATTAGGTTGTATAAGCCTCTGTTCTCCAATATATTGGTCTGTCCGACGTGTAGAATCATTTATTAATGGTATATCATAATATTTGAACAGTTGTGCTTTCTGTTTAAAAACTCATTGGAGAACCTTAGACTAAACCTTTTTGGGATTTTTCACCAGTCTCATCGTGTCCAAGATTTTATATTCCTTCAGTATTCTTATTATAAGAAACATTTCTATGCAAAATGAGTCAAGATGGTTAAAAAATGTATATGTGGTATGTGCAAACTTTGCATAGTAATATTCCCTCAAATTGGGAAGGGACAGCCCACAATCCAAGTTAGATTACATAAAGCGGCTAGTGCTAATCTTGTGGTTTGTTGGCCCATATGAAGGAGGAGAATAACCCATCTACTTCTTTAAAAAAGGAAAATTTCAATGCATAAGGGATTGCTGAGAAAAGAAAGTTAAATAATGGTAAAATTAACATTCATATCAATGCTACCCTGCCAATTGTTGAGATTGGGAGTTGGTTCCATTTTGTGAGCAAACACTGACTCTTATGTAATAGTGGAACATGATTTAAAATATGGAGATCATTCACATGTTCCATACAGACATATACCTAGGTATGTTTTACTCCTTACATTATAGAATGGCTGAAGTTCCAGGATTAATGTGTCCTGGAAACAATTACAGAGTAAGATTTCTGTCTTAGTATTATTAATTTTGCATCCACCCATTGCCTGAAATCCTGTACAAATTTCAAAGATTTCCTTTTGGATGTTATTTCTAGGTTTATGAAAAGGTACAATATCATTGGCATATAGTCTTATATTAGACATGACTTGCATTGGTGCTGATGAAGGCACTTTTTGTCTAATGGCTATTGCTAAGGGTTCTATAAATAGTTCAAAAAAGTATTGGGGATAAAGTACACCCCTGGTGTGTGCCTCTGTTTACTCTGCAGCTTTCTACATTTTTATAATTGATAATTTTTTGTGCCTGAGGAATCCTTGTACAAATGCTGCACTATTTGTATAAAAGTGTTTGGAATTCCAAACACCAAGTCGAAAGCTTTCGCATCATCCTAAAATAGTATCTGTGCCTCTATTTTATTTTGGGGCAGATAATCTAAGGCTTCTATTAAAAACTGTTTATTGAGGAGAGTTGTCGTCCAGCTACAAATCTTCATTGATCAGGGTGTATAATAGATCCTACAATTGTATTGAATCTATTTGCCAACAGTTTTGTGAAGATTTTATAATCAACATTAAGTAGGCTTATGGGCCTCTAGGAGTTAATATTTTCCTTATTCCAATATTTCTTCAAAATGTTGACTACTACGGCCATGTGAGATGATGTTGGGGTTCTCCACCATTTAAAATATTGTTGGCGAGCTTTAATATTTGAATGTTTAAATATGTGCAAATTTGGCTGATTTGCCATTAGCACTCGAGTTCACTACTGTGTCTATTTCCTCCAGGGAAAACTCGGATGTTATCATTTGACTTTGTTCCTCTGATAGAAACAGTATTGAGATTATGTTTAAATAAAAATCTGAAAATTTGGTCAGCCATAGTTTGTTCATCTATGATAGATTTTCTCATAATGTTTTTAAAAAGCTCTCCCAATTTCGGAAGGGCTGGTAATCTGTGTCTTTAAGATTGTGTCTGTCAGTGATAGGATCCTGTTTTGAACCTGTAGATCTTTAGCCTGCCATGCTAATAGCCTTCCTGTATACTCACTTTCCTCGTATATTCTCTGGAGATAAGCCGTATTGGATGGCTACCCTGTGCATAGTAACAATCCTGCATATTGATTTAGTCTGTGATGACTCCTGCTTTGCTGCTGAGTTTTTCGTTTGGGAGTAAGTTCTATTAGCTTGCTCTAATCTGCTTTCCTGCTCACCTCCTTTTGCCCTTTTCTCTCACTGTTGTTTAATTTCTTTAGAGGTGATGAAGCCCAGCAGAACAGACTTAAAGGCATCCCAAACAATGTCTACCTGGGTGGTGCCTGTGTTGTTCAGAAATACGTTTTTAATCTCATTTGCTACCTCTGTGATCATTCACTCTCCAGATTGACTTTATTAAAAAACATATTCTAGGTGCATTTTCGGGCCCCACCCCTGCTATTTTCATTTTAGCCAGTGCGCCATCTGAAAAAGCATTTGGGATGTGTTCATTATTATACGTTTCAGCCCATGTGATACTAAAAAATAGTCTATTCTGGAGGCAGTATTGTACTTTGCTGAGAAGCAAGAAAAAGCCTGTTCCTCTGGGTGATGTAAGCACCATAGATCGGCGAGTTCAAATTTCTTTTTGCAGTAAATTAGAGCTATGGCCATTTGAGGCTATTTTTGTCTCCGAATTATAGTGGATGCATTGAGTGAGGGGTCTTGCAGAAAATTAAAATCTATGCTTAAAATGATCTGACAAGGGATATTGGTTAAGACCTGTTTTAGCTGTAGCAGAGGGTGTGGATTATCTAAAACTGGTGCATAGATTGTTGCTATGGTCAGGTTAGAGTGATTGAGTCTCATTTACGAATGCCCACCTTCCCTCCAGGACTGCCTGCAAAGCTTTGATTTGATATGGGACATGTCTACCCACATATATTCCGACCCCCTTCTGAGCGAAGCTAGCATTTGATAGGCAATAAAACCCAGCCAATTGTTGAAAAATCCTATTCACGCTGTTTATGTTCTTAAAATGAGAATCCTGCAAAAGTATGATATCCGGGCGGTGACGCCTTAACCAGCTTTCTATAGCATGAGCTTTATATTTGTTATTGAGCCAATTGGCATTAAAATGAATTGCACTTAGTTTGCAAACGTGCTTGACTTGCATCTTGAGTGAAAGTTGAACACAAGGGCATACCTTACACACAAAGTCACATGCAATAGTGTAAACATTATTTGAGCAGGAAATGTCTTTGGACGCAACACCCATCAGTTTCGTAGTGCCTGATAGACTTTTTCTGAACTGTTCTCCCACATGAGAAAAAATTATACGAACTATTGTAACTGGCCAAAAAGACGTAATACCCTTTAATTGTGCATTATGCTGGATGACGCTCACATAGTTAGAATTTCATCTAGACATAGCTCTCCCTAGGTATTCTTTGTCATGTTGTGTAGTTTCCCAATAAAGTAAATCGCAGCTCTTCCGTTACCCTAACATGGATCAATGAACCTCTCAGCCCTAAACTTTGTTGGAAAAAGAAAACAAGATGCTGGATAGATGAGTACAGAAAGACACGCCATGTTGTGTACCTTTAAGGATATATCATGTATACCACAGTGCATAAATAGGTTTTTAACTGTGGTTAATGGTATTGTTTTTGCACTAAGTCCTATATATGCTAGGCGTTGCCTTAATACCAATATTATAGCCGTCAACCTATTAAGAAAGAATGAACTAAAGGCTGGATTTGGCCCACTCAGCTCATGCTAGATGTCAGCAGCAAGCGATTAACTGACTGGGCCATCTTATTGGCTCATGAATAAAATATTAACCTGTGTGCTTGCTGGCCGCATCGGCTCTTTTCTTTTTGAGGATATATAAGTGACGTGCAGTTGACTTGCTTTGGTTACTGTCAATGAAGAGCAAAGTCTGGTACATCATCAATGATGTATGAAGCAAAGGTTGGGAGAGCTATCTGTTTTATGCACAATATCGTTGAAGAGCAAAATTTCTCATGAACGGGTCACTTCCACTTCAATAGAAGGTAGGTTATTGGCAATAGATATCTACAATCAAAACATAACCACAAAATCTCTATTTTGGGATTTGAGTCATTATGGAGAACTTTATTCTTATCCATAATTTTAAATGGGTGATAGTACCCACATTTTATATTCAACATAGAAGCAGCTATAGTCACAGCAATGTCATTTAAAAAAATTCTCAGAGCGCCTTTTGAAACCTACCACCAACGACTATACTCTTGAATATGGAGGTCAATAACTTTGTAACACACCAATATCCTGAACAAAATATTAAGGCCGAAACAAATTAAGGTAAGTTTAAAGAGAGAAACATAAACGTACTAGTTTTAATTCCATATCTACGTGCCCTATCTATGTGCTTTAACAACATATATATTGCCAAGGTTGAAATTTGGAGTTAGGCAAAAAAAATCTATACATATTTGCTTTTCGATATTTTGTTCCTCAATATTTTGTTCACAATATTTGCCTCATCCAATATCCTAGACTCGATATTCAGAAGCCACACACCACCGACAAAGAATGTGATAGCTAACTGAGACATTCCCATTCTGCTGAAAAGTACGGGAACATATACAGAGGTGTGAAGCAAATTTCAGCAGAATATAAGATCCGATTGGAAAATGTTGTTATTTATGCAAGCAAAAGTGAATAATATATATTTATTTATTACAATTGTGTTCCAATTCTTTTTTTAAAGCATAACACTGATTGCACTGTATTTAATTTACCAATTCTTAATGTTTAGAAAGCAAGTTATGACATATGTAAGATCGGAGTCTCTTCACAGCCATCTCTCCTCAATCCCACTTCTGATTACTTGATTCAATTCAATGAATGGCTAGTAGTAGAAGACGTTCAGTGCCTCAGTACAAGAGGAGATACTAGCACCCTCACTCGGTGGCTGAGCTTAACGTTGATTGGTCGCAGATACAGATGAGTGTGCATGTTTTCCATTTATTGTGTTCTTGTGCCTTATTCTCTTGGGTTGAAATAAGCACTTCCTATTTAGTATCTGAGTCTCTGCTGAAGTTAAAACGAAGTGAGGCACTGTCAGGAGATTGCTGGAACAAAATTTTCATTTTGAAATTACAATGTGTTATAAACTAATCAATTAATTATTAAACATAGTGCAAAAAAAGACATGTTATTATGTTATATTGATTTGTATAGTGCACTAATCACTGGAGATGGTATCCAGTCGCTTGTGCAGGTGTGTAGACGTAAGGCCTATAAGGTGCTAATATGAAGATTCAGATCTTCAGCTTCTTGCTGAACTCAAGGAGTGAGGAGGAGGTTCTGATGTGCTGAGTGAGAATGAGTATAGGTGTCTGGTGGGTTGGTGGAGGTATACAGGGCTGTTCAAGGATTCTGGTCCTGTGTTTTGTAGGGCTTTGTATGTGTGCATGAGAAGTTTGAATTGGCTGCGCTTGTGACTGGGAAGCCAGTGAAGCTTCTTGAGGTGCAGTGTGATGTTGCTGCGGCGTGGAAGGTAGAGTCTGAGTCTTGAGGCGGCTCTGTTCTGGATGGTCTGGAGTTCTGCCTAGGAGTTGTTTGGAGATTCCGGCATAGAGAGAGTTGCCGTAGTCCAGCCTGTGGGTGATGAGTGGAGAAGTGTGGCTCAACGGTTAGAGGCGCCAGACCCGGAGGCAGAGGTCGGCCTGGGACCAGGGTTCAATTCCCGACGTGGCCGGGTGCAGGACCAATGTCAGCGGGCCCGATAAATCTCGCCTCGGTGCCACTCTAACCATGGGGTCCCACGCTGCAACTCTGGGCAATAGCTTGCTTAATCTCCACTCCGGCTCCATCACCGCCGGGGATGCCTGGCTGCACCTTGGGGATGCCCAGTAAAGGGACCATCTCACAGGGAAAGCCAGGACGGGTTCCCCAGTGGTACAGCGCTGGGACGCTCCAGGGTAACCACACGCTCTATAAATCCAACATTCATTCATTCATTACGAGACTTCCTTGCACTTCTCATTTTCAACAACCGTTTTTTTGTTATATCTATTATGCAACATTTATAATTAATATATAGAGAAGATTTTGTCTCTTGAATTGAGTTGCTTTGTCTTTTGCTCTGGTGTATGTTGGAAGAGTATTTTTACTCTCTTGGTTAAAGTATTCATAATACATCTTTTTCGGTGACTCAGTAAGTTAATTTGAAGAGCCTTTTTGCCTCTTTGGTCACCAAAAGAGGTGCATCTGGAGCAATTTTTGTTCTTACCGGAGTTGAGGTGCAGGCAGTTGGTTCTCATACAGTCTGCTACCATGGTCATGCAGTTGGTGAAGGTGGTCCTAGTGGTGGTTGCCTTGTCTGTCAGGGAGAGGATGAGTTGGGTGACATCGGCTTAGGAGAGGACGATGATGTCTTGTGATTGGATGATGTCGGTGAATGGTGTCAAGAATATGATAAAAAGGGTGAGGCTGAGGGATGATCCCTATGGGACTTCGCATACAATCTCTTGTTCTCTGTGAAGAGTGGCAGCCTGACCCTTTGGGTTCTTCCCATGAGTAAGGAGCAGATCCACTTGAGAGCAGATCCTTGTATGCTAATCTCTTAGAGTCTTCTGAAGAGGGCATTACAGGAAACAGTTTTGAAGGCTGCGGAATGGTCAGGCAGGATGAGAGCTGCTATTTCTCCTAGTTCCAGGATCATTCAAATGTCGTCATTGGTAGCACTGAATGCCGTTTTGGTGCTGTGGCTTTCTGAATACTTATTGAGTGTTGTCTAGAAAATGGTGAAGTACGAATTGGGTTGTGAGTTGCTTGTTGATGGCCTTCTCAATCACTTTGGCTGGATAGGGGAGCAGGGAGATGGGTCATAAATTGCTCAGTTGATTCAGGTTGTCTTTGGGCTTCTTGAGGGTGATGTTGATTTCTGCAAGTTTCCATTTATCCAGAAATGTTGTGAAGGAGGTGTTGATGATGTGGGTCAGGGTGGTGCTGATTGCTTGTGTTCCCAGGTTGTAGATGTAGTGGGGCATTAGTTCATTAGGGCCCCTCATGGACGGTCTGCATGATTGCCGATGTGTTGTTTCTGGTGAGGATTGTCCATTCGGTCAGGTAGTCATCAAGGTGGTGATGAGTAGGTTATGAGTAAATACTCTGGGCTTTGGTCGGTGTGTGAAGCTGCTGTAGATGTTTGCGATTTTGCTGTGGAAGAAGTTAGATAGGTTATCACAGAGTTGTTCAGAAGGCAGGGATGTTGTTGAAAGTGGCAAAGAGCAAGGTGAAATATTTAATGACTGAGAAAATCTCCTTGCAGATGTTTAAGCTTCCTTTGATGCAGTCCACCGGTGCTATTTTCTTGGTATTTCTTATTGCTGGTGATAGCGTCTGAGTGCAGCTTTGTAGGTAGTCCTGTCTGTGGTGTCATTACTGGCCTTCCATTTTCTTTCTAGCTGTTTACAGTATTGTTTGGTGTCTCAGAGGTCTTCTGTGTAACAGCTGGCCTGCTTGTTCGGGTTTGATGGGTGTGAGGGAGTCCTTGCATTACTTGATCCAGTTGTCAAAGTTGTTGATGTCCTTGTTGAGGTTTTCTGTGGGGCTAGGTTTATCCGTGCTGAGGTGGCTGAGACAGTCCGCTTCTATAATTTTGTTCCAGCTGTGGCTTGGTTTGCTGAACCTGGATGGGTCTTGAGGTGTGTTGATTTGGAAGTGGATAATGGAGTGGTCAGTCCATGTGAGTGGTGTGGTAGAGTTGTATTTGATGCTGTCGCTAGTGGTGAAGATGGGGTCAAGTGTGTGTCTTGTGGTATGTGTTTGTCCTGTGAGAAACTGGGTGAGTCTGATGTTGCTCAAGCTTTCGAAGAGTGCTGCGGAGCAGGGGTCATTTCAGTTTCCATGTGAAAGTTGAGGTCACCTTAGAGAATGTAGGCTCTGGAGTCTATGGCGGATGGAGTGATAAAGTGGGTGATGGGGTTGGTAGGGTGCCTCCCAAAAGCATGATAGTTTTCTCCAAAGTGTGGCACATTCTTGTCCCATGAAGCACTGCACTTTAAAATTCAATTTCTCTCCTTTGCAGTAATAGCTGGCTAAACTAACCCACTGGTGTGGCTCATTTCTCTTCACACTCCTCCTCTACCTTCTACCAATTCCATTCTGGGCTTGCTAACTGGCTGGGGGTACAGGAAGAGGGGGTAGGCCTGGCTGGCTTTTTGTTACTGTCTGGCTCACTTTGAATCCCAGCATGATTTACCCAGCCCCTGACCTGGCCTGTTCTCAGCAGAAGCAGAGCGCCCCATCAGATAACCTCTGCTCTGTGCAGGCCACTTATCACCTCATCAAGGCAGTTTGACTAAGTCTGTTAAGGCGGACCAATCAGGAGATGCTGCTATATGGCAGGATTTGGCTCACAGAAAAGAAATTCCTATAACGTCTATTCTGTACTGGTTATAATAAATTCAACAGCGGCAAGTTGTTGGATTTATTCTTGCCAATCTTTTAAGTCCTTGAATGACATTTGCAGCTCCTAGAAATATATGGACTTAAATGAAAGTATTCCAATGTTAGCATATGGAGCTAATAATCTACAATGTGGAAACCGTAATTGGTAGTTTTTCCCTGCTTATAGTTACATGGCACCCCTTCCCTGGGGCACCTAGGGGAGACCCTAGTGGGTGACTTATATGTAAAGATAAGGTAGATTGCCACTTTGGAAGTACCTTTAATTTCAAAATCGAATTTGTATATAACTTACTTTAAAAGATAGTCTGCAAAGTAGGGCTGCCTTTAAAAACAACAGCAGGCTTCACAATAGTGCACATTCCAGTGCCGAAAATCGACTGGGCCTCTAAACCGCTGTGCCCTATCATATACTAGGGACTTATAGGTAGTTTGAAACACCCTTGCCTTATTATATACTTGGGACTTACTGGGGTATGTTATTGCCAATTATAATTATACCTAATTGGCATATACCTTTTTCAGCAGAGCACTGGCCCTGGGCCTCATTAGCAAAGCCCAGGGCACAGTCAGAGTCAGTTACCACTAGCATCAGTCAGAAAATGTGGGTAAACAGGGAAAAAAGTATGACTTCCTCATAAAGAGGCTTTAGGATGCATCTCTACTAAGCAGGCCCGATATTACGGTTATGTGTTTGCTGAGTGATTGTGTGTTGAGAAGAATGCATGAGAGTGGGTGTTGATGTGAAGGTTTGCTCTGGCATTTGTTGTAGGGTGAGTGTGTAGGCATTGTTGGTGCTTGTGTATTGGGTATTGGGAGGGGGTAGTTGAGGGCACTTTTAATATTTGAATGGGGATGTGGGTGGGTGACCGCGGGAGAAATTGCATTGGGTGCAATTGAAAGCTCCTACCATGGTACCAACAGCATGACAGCAGTTGTGGGAACGGCGTACAAGGTCTAACATCCTAAGGAGTGCTGTGGGGTATTGCTGGATGGTGAGTGTGCCAGAGTTCCTGGTGCTGGGTGTGGTCCAGGTGCAGACATACGCAGAGGGGTCGCCTGTGGCACGTCTGTTGTGCAGACATGTTGCCGCTGCCATTAAGTGGGTCCTGGTAGAAGGGATGAGTGCAGGGTGCCGTAATTTCATTTCCTGTGCAAATGGGTGATAAGAAATAAATCCCTCTTGCTTGGATTCTTATTTTAAAGATGGTTTTGGCAGGAAAATCAGTATGGTCACTTTGTGTGTAGGTGGGTGATGGGAGATCTGGTGATGTTACTTCCTATGCTAATCGGTGATGGGAAATTAAGTCCTCCTGCTTGGCTTCTTCTGTTTAAGATGGGTTTGAGGGGAAAACCAGTAATGTCACTTCCTGTGCAGATGGATGATGGGAATATTCTGTGTAGGTAGATAATGAGTGATCTAGTGATGTCACTTCCTGTGCTGATGGGAAAGAAGGACTGTGGAAGAAGGAATGTTGTTGGTCAGCCTCACTGAAAGGACAAACCTCCAAATTATGTCATGCTGATTTGTCTGAAGTCTGACATAGCTCATTGAGTCAATGTAGTCTGTTTGCATGGAGTGAGGGGTGCCCTGTTTTCCTTACACTTCCTGATATATGGATGTGCCTCTGATTATTTCACAAGAAACAAAAACAGTGCATAATGTGTAAAAAAAAAATAAGTCCCAGGCCAGAGGTATTTCTCAGGAGGCCATTGTGATTATTAGGACTCACTGTCCCTGCAGCACAGCCAAAAACTAACCATCACACAAGATGAGTGTGACAGTTTAGACTATTCCAGGTCACCTCAAGCTGTAAGGATGGCCTGCCCCCGCATTGTTGAAGAGCTTTTCTTAACAATAAGCAGACAGCTCCGCCATGTGGTCAAGTGTCATAAGTAATTATCAGTGTTTTTAAATAAGTGCCTGGGCCATGTACCCACAAATACCAGCAGAAATAAAGCACCTAGGGAAAAACCGTGTCTGGAAATTGCTTCAAGAAAAATTCTACTTTAACATGAAAATGTGTTAGAATTCAAGGGCTGCACTTAACAATAAAACAATGGGAGTCTTGCTGATGGTATGCCATCGAAAACATTCTAACTGTCACACTGAGGGCATAACGCTGTCTCTTCCTGCAAACAAATCCCTCTGAGTGTGCGGCCTTGCAAGCCTGCATTATATTTACAATTGCTGCCCCCATCTCCTTGACTTCAGACCTTCTACTTCCTATTCGGATTCTTTTATAGACTTTCTGCCTGGAAATCAAGAAGTTCTTAGAAAGTCTACAGGTAATTAATTACATTTACAACTGAATGATCAGCGCTGCTGAAATTGACTTCTCCTAGTCAAGGCTGTGTGTTTCTTGAGCTCACCAGAATAGCGCCCATACGTCGCTGTGTTCGAGGAGCTGACTGTAAAAGAGCAACGCGTGTGACATACTGTGGGGGACATCTTCCATTTCCACAATGAGCGGTTCCCTGGCCATGGCCGGTTCAGAGGTAGCCATGCTTATTTCTTTCCAATGACATCTAGGGCCCAATGTAGGTAGCCCTTTACCGATCCGAATCGGCCGAAAATACCGATTTTCGGCCGTTTCCGATCGGTAAAGGGCTACCGAGATGTAGGGGCACATTTTCGGTAATTGTACCGAATCGGTATCATTACCGAATCGGTATATTTACCGATTCGGTAATATGTACCGAATCTGTAAAATAATTACTGATTCGGTAATATTTACTGATTCGTTAAAATTACCGAAAAAGCAATGTAGGTAGAAAATTTACCTTTGGCACATGGCTTACAGAATCGGTATTTTACCATGGAATACAAATGCATGGTAAAATACCGATTCCTGTGTACATGCACATCTGTGCATGTACACATGTGCCATGTGACAGACAGACGTGCCCTTAGGGCATGTCTGTGTGCCACATTGCACACATGCCCGTTTTGGGGGTGCTAGAGGGTGTCAAAGTGACACCCCCTGCACCCTTGTGAATTCTTTAATTACCGATTTGGTAAATACCGAATCGGTAATGCCTAATCATTCCTATGGGCTTCAAAGCCCATAGGAATGAATGGGCATTACCGATTCGGTATTTACCGAATCGGTAATTAAAGAATTGTTAAGGATTCGGTAACGAATCCAGATGTTGGGACCTACATCCCATTTACCGATTTTGAAATACCGAATCGGTAAGATTCAGTATTTCTAAATCGGTAAATGGGATTTACCTACATCGGGCCCCTAGTTGCTAGAGGAGACCTGTCCTCATATAATATGAATCATATTGAACAGGGAGCCGCGGCAGTATTCTGTATTTTCAACCGCAGGAGCTGAAAACGGGTTACCCCTTCCCGTCCTTTCTCTGTCAGTAGATTCGCTCCTAACATTTACCTTGGAGCTCAGCAGTGTACTGGAGAAAAGGCAGGGAGCACGCGCTCATTTTATCTATGCGGATAAGGTTTACCAAAACGTCAAATGCAAGGCAGGCTTTCATTCTAATCCAATCGAGCTGAGCACTGCAGTGTACGCGCGGCCCCCGGAGATGGTTCCTGTGCTTTACTGTGTTCAAGCAGAGCCAGGAGCCATGACAAATACTGATTTTTTTTTGTTTGTTTTTTTGCTTGTTTTGTTTTAGCTCCCAGCCTGGAATATAGCGCAGCTTTTAGCTGTACCGTATTTGAACAGTAAGGCAGCAGGAAAAAAACAACTAATAAAGAAGGAGAGGCTTAGAGCAAATTAAAAACAGCCAAGAAACAGATCCAGCCGCAAGCCTGCATGGGCTCCGTTTGAAAGCTTGCACACAACAGTCACACGAGCGAGCACCCGATGTGGTCCACACACGGCGATGCTGTGGCCATCCTTCTCGGGGGACTGCGTGCACTTCACAAAGGAGTGTCTGCACTTGTGGGGTGTCCTACAATGTATTCGAAGTGCACAATGATGACAATTCTAAAGGACGTTGGGAGCGCTGAGCAGGGTCGGATTGGTAACGTGGGCACTCGGGCAGTGGCGTCCAGGTCCAGCTGTGGCTGCTTTTTTTAGCAGTCTGGGGGGGCCGATTTGGGTGGTTTCTGCTTGTTCGGATACTGCTAGCGAACCAGTGGGTGCCTGAGTGGCCTTCCTGGAGGCAGATGGGTGTCCATTACCTCCCTTTTAACAAAGGGCAGAGGTGTCACTCCCTTTCTCCCACTGGGCTGGCCAAAAAATGTTTGCATATTGAGCGGGGGCAGGGGACCTGAGCAGATGTGGCCTCACTTGTTTTCAGGTGTGATTTACCAGTGTAAACTAATCTGTGCATTTTTTGCTTACACCCCCCACCCCTTTTTTAAATAACATTTCGCCAAAGCAGTGTTTTGCAAAAGGCAATATGCAAATATAAAAGTGGACCAGGGCCTTCTCTCCAGTGCGCTGAATTAAAAAGAGTGGCAGATACTGAAATGCCACACACTGCGAGTGATGGGAAAGATGACACAATACAATTTAGTTATATTGAAATATTAAAGGAAATTAGAAAAATCTAGACACTTGGTCACCAATAAATATTATAAACAGTACATTTTTTCAAAAGTGTTATTGAACACTTCCTATGTTGCAGTAAAACAATTCACATGATGGTGTTTTACAATTAAGTGACTTCCTCAGAATCACAAGATGTTGAGTCAATGCCAGACTCAAACCTGGTTCCCCAATTTCAAAGTAGCTCTGGCCGTTTTACCACATCCTCTCATTAAAACATGTTTATAGAAGTTCTGAGTGAGTTTCTAGGTGAACATGATAAATCCACAATAATATTACATGCTACCTTATCACCATCCTAAAACAATGAAGTGCATTCAGACCACTTGAGGATGTCCTTTAGGGGTAGCAGCTTCTAACCTTGGCTTGCCATTTCCTGCTCCTGACACTACCCTTATTTGTTTATGGAGTTTTATAAAGTGTGATCTTGATCCGGTATCGGGTATCAGAGTGCTTTACATAGCACCTCTTACTTTACATGAGGACACATTCATTAGTGTTAGGCGCAGCGAGTGGAGTGGTGTGGCTCACTGGTTAGAGGCGGCAGACCCGTAAGCAGAGAACGGCCCGGGACCAGGGTTCAATTCCCGACGCGGCAGGGTCGTGGACCAGGGTCAAAACGGACTCAATAATTCTTGCCTTGGTGCCTACTCTAACCAGGGAACACACTCGGCAACTCTGGGCATTAAGCTTGCCTCATCTCTACAAGGGCCCCCCACAGATGCCGGGGATGCCTGGCTTCACCTTGGAAATACCCAGAAAGGGACCATCTCACAGGGAAAACCAGGACGGGTTCCCCAGCGGTCTTCAGCGCCAGGATACTCCATGGAGTCGCAGTGCGCTTTCCAAGTACACCCACATTTTAAGTGATTTGCCCAGAATCACAGGATGTTCAGCGTCATTGCCGAGACTGGAACCCGGTTCCTCTGATTCGAAGTCGACCTCCCTAGCCATTAGGCCAACTGCTCTCCCCTTGCTATGCATAGTCTCAGGGTCATAAAACAAGCACAGAATAAGCAAGTAAGCATAGTTCAAAAAGCTCAATTTACTTCAATCAATCAATCAAGGGTCTATAAAGCGTGCTACTCACACGTGAGGGTCGCAAGGTGCTGGGGGGGGGTGCAGCTCCGGATCAGTCGAAGAGCCAGGTCTTGAGGCTCTTCCTGAAGGAGTGCAGAGTGGGGGAACGTCTGATGTTGACTGGGAGCTCATTCCAGGTCTTTAATACAATGTAGGAGAAGGCTCTTCTGCCTGCTCTGGTTCTGCGGATGCGTGGGGTCTCTGTCAGGGCGAGGTCAGTGGAACGGAGGTTCCTTTCGGGTACGTGAATGGGGACTCTTTCTTTGAGCTATTTGGGTCTGATCTTGCAGAGGGGTTGTAGGCGTGGGTGTGTAGTTTGAAGGTTACTCTCTTCTCGATGGGGAGCCAGTGGAGGTCTCGTAGGTGCTGGGTCATGTGCTCATGTCGTGGGGTTCCAAGGACGAGTCTGGCTGAGGTGTTCTGGATGGTATGGAGCTTGTGTAGCAGGGTTTTGTTAATTCCGGCGTAGACGGTGTTGCTGTAGTCCAGTCTGCTGGTTATGAGTGCGTGGTGACGGTCTTTCTGCATTCAGGGTGGATCCACTTGAAGGTCTTGCGGAGGATGCAGAGGGAGTTGAAGCAGGTGGAGGTGATGGCGTTGATCTGGCGGGTCAAGGTGAGAGAGGAGTCTAGAACGATGCTGAGGTTTTGGGCGTGGTCCGTCAGGGTGGGTGGGTTTCCGAGGGCAGGGGGCCACCAGGAGCTGTCCCACACAGTGGGGCAGGGTCCGAGGATGAGGTCCTCTGTCTTCTGTAGTTTGGCTCTTTGTTTTTCCCCAGTACCTCATTAGTAAATAGAAGTCAGTTGAGGGTTTAAAAATGGGACAACAGGGACTAAATGGTGCATGATTTGACTATGGCTAGCCCATACATTTTGGTGAATTGACGTACTTAAAACTAATACATTTATTCTTCCAAACTAAGCAATAGTTTTTATTTAGTTCAGTTAATAAAGCATAGCTGTAAGGAATCGGGTTATTGATAATGGTGGAAGCCCAACTCAGGCAACAACCACATCCCTTTTCAAGGTGAACTATAAAAGTCACTACCTTAACCTGTGTTTAACTCTGTATTATCTTAGCACTCAAGTACTCAGGCTTAATTTAGAGGCAATGTTTAAAGTGTCTAGGCAACACACATACAGTAATAAAGCTAAAACAAACCATATTAAAAATGTTAAACCAATATAGAAAAATAGTGCAGATCTTAATAAATAAATGACACCAAAACACACAAAATTCAATCAGTAGAACTGGAGATGTTAAATTTTAAAGTTTTAGGTAAAAATAGAACCAAAAAGCAGAAAGTGTCACTCGTGGTCATGTGGTCATGCTAGACTGGGGGAAGTCGCAGGTTCCAGCTGATCACAATGGAATGGAGATCGGCTTCAGGGATCAGGTTTGTCCCAGTTACCTTCTCAAGCCTGGCATAAAGAGTTCTGTTCTCACTGGAGGAGGCTGTGAGGAGGAGACTTTCACATGAAGAGCAGGTTGAGCATTGTGGAATGGTGTTGCTGTTGTGTGAAGATCGAGTGTTCACTTGAGATTCGCATTTGTTGATCATAGTGGATGGTCGCTGTAGGTACACAGTGCAGGTCTTGCACTGACAATTGTCGTGGACAGTCACTGCCATCGTGAAGAGCAGGTCACAATGGTGTTTTCACTTTAGCAGTCATCGTGACACATTGATTCTCATGCAAAGAGGTCACTTCGCAGTCATAAGGAATCCATTCTTCAGGATTTTCACCATTGATGGTGAAGGAGATCTCACTGATGACAGCCAAGGGTCCAGGACGTGGAGGGCACCTGTAGCGATCAGGACTCACTTCAATAGAGGCCAGCTGCTAGGCTCAGGCAGGTCCAGTTGGTGCTGGTTAACTGTACAGTTACAGGGAGGCCTCTGGAAGGTTGTTGTGTCCCTGTAGCTCACACAAGAGGTCCTCCAACTGACCATTGGAGTCGCTCTTATTAGCCTGGGATCAAGTCAAGCAGGTCCAATCTTCCTTCTTCAGACAGCAAGGATATCCTTCCAGCAACAGGGTAGTCCTTCTGGCAGCAGGGCTGTTCTTCTTCTGAATCTTTGACAGGTTCAGGAGTGTTTTGATAAGTGGTTCTGAAGGTCCTATTTTAAACCCTGTGCCAGCCTTTATATGAGCAAACTCCCTGATTTACCCCAAAAATGATTCTGGTCAGCTTTCCCCTTCCCCAGGGTTTGACTCTAAACTGTCTAGCTTGAAAAAAGGCAGGGCAGGTCTGGTGTCAGGTTCTTTGTGTGCACAGCAGACAGAGCCTTTTGAAGTTTAATCAGGTCGGATTAAAGCTCCTCTCCAGCCATCCTCTCAGGAAGACCCACTCCCATCACATCTAGGCCTGCTTTGTTACCATGCCTGGAAGCAATGCACAAAACCCCAACAGCAGGGTCATATACAGTTATGTGATCCAGGACAGTTGGTTTGGGCAAGAAACCGCCAGCTTTGTATAAGTGACATTTTCAAAATTGTAATTTAAAACCTGGCATCATCTTTGAAGAGGATTTTACATTTCAAATCATTTGAATGCAAACATCATTTCTCCATCTGCTCCCAATCTGAAATTAGCACTTAATAAATGTTATAAAGTAACCAATTATTAGTCTATAGGAGAGATAGCCTTAAAGATGTGGAAAACGACTTCAGCATTTTTATCACTGATAGGACATGTAAAACTTAAACACACAATTTATATTTTAAATACAATGCACCCTGACCTACTAGTCGCTAGGGTCCACCTTAGGGGCGAGTTAGTTGTAAAAATGAAGGTTTAAAACTGGGAAAAGTTTTAATTTGACAGGTCAAAATGGCAGTTCAAAATTGCACTATAGGCTGTATTGGCAGGCCAGAGACATGTCTTAAAGGCCTACGTGACGCAATGAGTGATGCAGCCCATTAGTAATATTTAATTTACATGCCCTGGGCACATGTGGTACCCTTTACTTACAAGTAAATTAAGGTGCAGGCCAATTTTACCACGTTTCTAAGGGAGAGCAGAAGCACCTTGCCACTGGTTAAGGGAAAAAAAGTGCACAGAGACCTTAAAGCCAACAAAAACAGGCCCAGCAAATGAAGGCAGAGGGAGGCAAACATCTGTGGTGACCCTGCAAAGAGGGACAGGTCCAACAATAGCAATTCTTTTGAAGATATCTAATGATTAGGCACTTGATTTGCCTCATACGTGGCCAGAGCAAATCAGAGCTCAGAGATTACAATCTATAAAAATTATCTTCAATAATAATGCCACTCTCCAGTGGCTGACTGATGTACTGCCTCATAAAATGTTATGTTATTATGAAAATATTTGTATAGTTGTCCGATATCCCAAAAGAACATAAACAATCCACACATCTGACTTTTTCCTCCTACTTTGATCTCTTCCAATTAGACAATCCAATGTGTCACCAAAAATATATTTTATACAACATTTCATGGACAATGCATGTATAACAAACAATTACATTATGTCTACCGTGTATGGGACATACACTGTAGACATAGCAGACATAGTAAAGGAGAGGATATTGGGGAGAGGAGTTGGCCTACCTGCTAGGGTGGTCGACCTTGAATCTGGGGAACCGGGTTCGAGTCTAGGCAATGATGCTGAATATCCTGTGAGTCTTGGCAAATCACTTAATCTCCCTGTGCCTAACAAAAATAATGAATGTGTCCTCATGTAACGCAACTGATGCTATGTAAAGCATTCTGATACCTGATACCGGGTCAAGTTTGCTCTATATAAAACTCCATAAAAAAATAGTAGTTACATATATTCCAATTGTGAAACAGTATTGTGCCAATGTTTCTGCAAAAGCTGAGTAAAAGGAGCTCTCAGATTACATATATTTGTCTGTTGCAGGGAAGTGGTGTGGGTTGTGTCCGAAAAAGAAATAAATTACCCTGATGTGCAGACAGAAAACTTCCTGTGCATGAGTGACATTTTGAGATTTCTGCGCCCCCATTTGTCTTGCGTCTCATGGCACACCTTGGCAGGGAATAGAAGTGACAATGACCCTGCCATCAATAGGGCTGGGCAGGTTTCATTGCTACCTTCATGTCCTTCGGTTCACAGATCATCAGGTCAAGGGTTTCTTCTGGCAAAATCCCTGCTTCTCCACCACCCTGAAATGGGCCGCGTATGACTGATGGGGAATCCACCCTTTTTTATAGATGCCCTGTTATATATCAATATCTAAATTATTACCATAGTTGAATAAATAGAAGCCATCATCCTTCAGTGGGGCTAGTGAGACCTAATACAAAAACGTTGCAGATACCTTTAGGTTTGGAGCAAATCTCCCAGTGGAACGATTTTGAAATAGAAAACTGCAAAGTTTTTTTGTAGCCTACTTATTATGTATTGGGACTTATGGCCTCATTTAGAGCCTTTTTGGTCGTTTGCAAGCTCACTGGGTCAGTGAAGGCCTTCATCTCTGCCCCACCCTTATAGAGTTTCCCCAATTTGTCTTCCAGGGATATTCTTGTCCAAGGAGCATCAATCGGCTTAATTGAAGCACTTTCTCTTCAGCTGGACGTTTATCACACTGCCATGTTGACGTGACCCACTCAGCATTTAGCTTTTTGTATCAGCAACAAATAATACCTCTAAGTAGGGGTTTGTTGCTTAGAGAAAAAAACAGGGGTCCAGGCCATTTAGGCAGTTTTGTTCCTGGGCATCAGAGATACTTTCCTATTAACTTGATCATTTGCGCTATGTTCCGAATGGTGGTTTTAGGAGAGAAGTTGAGGGCAGGTACCCCACCTTAAAAAGGACATGGCATCCGGATCAAGATTTTCTAATGGTAGAGAGGGATGAGACACTACTGATGGAAAACTGGCAGTTCCCAAAATCTGAATGTAGTAGGGTAACCAACGTTTTGGCTGGTTGGGAGCCCTGGCAATTTTTGTTGAAACTCCCACTGTGCCAACCCTAACTGAGCCCTATAGTCATTTACTGAGGCTCAAATTCACTTTGCAGGGCAAGGCAGAACTCTGTAGATAACAAAGACTCCACAAGGTCAGAAACTTCTTATTTGGGCTATTGTTGAAGGTGTAGTTGAGTGAGCTCTGTGTGAGGGTGAACTTGAATATTCTAACCACTGAAATTCTCTCATCACTGAGGTTACTTTTTCACTTTGCCCGCTCACCTTTTCTATGTTGGGACTTTGTCATTTAACCCCTTTGCTGCTGGCCCGTTTCCGCCGCTGTGCGGTAAACAAACGAACAGGGCGGGGCCGTGACGAACCCCAGCGTCATCAGCACACGAGCACCGCGGAGCGTGACGGCTGGGGTTCGTCACCAGCATGCAAGGGGTTAATTGGAGCACACAATCCTCCAGCAGGACTAGATGGAAAGCCAGGCAGAGTTCCAAGATAAGGGGTGCAGTAACCACTGGTGCAACAGCCCAGACCCATTGAAACCTGACAATTGCCTTTATTGTAATATACCCCATACACTTTTCGAATGTGAAATGTCGATCTAAGTTTGAAGCAAATGATTTTGTTCAGACTTTGATGACATTCGTTCGGAAAGCGAGTTTTTTGTTGATTAAGTCGTGTTTGTTGAAATCTCTAATATTCTGTCCACGAAGATTAGATAGCTATAAGATTTTATGTTTTTACTATATGTGGTCTAAATGTTTGCCCCGGTGAAGAAATATCTCTGTAATAAGGAATGAAGCAGTATATATTTGTTCCATTCTGCTCTATCAGAAACAATGATGCACTTGGGTTTGTCTTGGCTTTTACTCACCAGTGTAATTGATCTCTAGTAAAACCCTGTTGATCTGATATATCCATACTTTTGATGGTGTAGTTTCGGCAAAAAGATGGTTGCCCAAGAAGCGTGGAATCGCATCCTAGTGCACTGTTTTGATCAGATCAGGAATGAAGTTGGACTTAGAAAATGCTATTAGACATTTTTCTCATTCGTTTAAAACAATTGTCAGGAAAAAGAGCGACAGTGTTGCATCTCCATGTTATTTTGTTGTTGATACACTTGTACCTATGTGTTGTCGGTGCACGAACATTTGCTATTTTATTGTAGTAACACAATTGGGCTATCAGAAAATGCGTCCAATGGTTGCATGGACTCACTCTCTTGTTCTCCATGGTTCTTGGTCTGCCTTTCACCCTCCCTTTCACTGCACCACCTGTACTCTCGCCTCACTCAATCTCAAGGCTTTCTTCCCTACTACTGCCACGAGCCCCTCTCAACAGTTCACCCAGTTTCCCTTCATTCTTCCCACATTACCTTCACACTCTCAGCATCTTTACATCTATTGTTTCACTGGTGTCTCTTCTTCCTACTCTCCCGTCTTTACCTCCATCACCTTTGCCACCTCTTCCTTTTTCCCTCTCTTTGGTAAGATTCTGCGCTATCCTCATTCATCTGTTCTATCCATCTTTCCTATTTGCCTCCCTCCTCAAAGTGTCAGCATCTTCACTTCACTTTAGCTCACTCCGCCCACATCCCTCAGTCTTCCAATCGTTGCTGCCAATCTCCCTCCTGCGAGTGGCTTCCTATCCTCACAATGTCTCCCTCATTTCCTCCTCTCTCCACCTGCGGTCCTCCCTCACCAAGAATCCTTACATCCCGTCTGTAATGCTACCTTGTCAAGTTTTAATTCCATTTTGCCCTTTGCCTACTCCACCTATTCTTATCTTTACTGCAGCTCACTCTCCACCAACAGTATTTCTGCTTGTTCCCTGTGAACTCTACCTGCCCCCCCTTTCTTCATCACCGGTCCAATGACAGCCTTGTACCACTGTGGACATTGTCACTTTCAGGCCATCTTTGCTTCACTCCCTTCTGTCCGGTGAATTTTCACGACTGACCGACAAGCCACTCTTCTCTCCTGATGAACCCCCACCCATCCCTCCTTCCGCTATCCATAGAGCTGGCTAAAAATTAGTATGTTTTTCCACGGACTCATTTGGGTACATAGGACCTAAATGTCCAACACCTTTTTGAACACTGTATCTCTGCTGCAAGTATCATTGCTTCTAAATAAACATCTCATCTCCATGGATTGTGGTCTTTGGAGTTAGTGACATTTATGTTTCCATGCATACAAATAAGTGCTATTGCTTTTTTAATGTATATGATCTATCTGAAGTTCACAGAGGATATCTGCTTACTCCCATATGATTAAAATTGTGAAAATAATATGTTGATGGTAAACAAAACACCAAAATATATATATGACTTTCTTCACGCAAAAAAGCCTAGCAGCAAGATCCGGCCGATTTAGAAGCCCACTGTTTTGTATTGGCAAATACTGAAAACAAAAGGAAGGGAAAATTAATTGGTGCCCTCCAGGATCTGCAACACGAGTCAGCTCGATTTGCCCGTTTCAGCTGTGGGCAGTGATGTCATGATAGAAATGGGGTTTTTGCTTAGTTAGGGTGTGCACCTAAGCCAAGCAGAACCCACCACTCTAGTCAGGATAAGGAAGTTACACACACAAGATAACCCCTGCTCACACCATAGAAGAGACTCTACACCAGGTTATATAAAATATCTCATATATTCTATATAAAACATATAGACCACATTTACATAAATCATAAATCACTTTGCCAACTACGCTATTATCATAACATCACACTTTGTACAATAAGATAAAGACATTTATATTAACCACATCATAAAAACATTGTGGAAGACACCATTAATGTGCCTACCATACCAACGAAATATACATGATTACATCAGGACATAAAATGCAGTAGTTAGGTTAGGAAGGGAAACGCAGATCATCTGGTATCACCATGATTCACTGTTAGACATAAATCGCCATATGTCATAACAGAATCCTAGGCCACAGTGCATTTGCACTCCTATTATGGTTAATATGGTACTCGGAGTGGTTTCCTTGAAATCAATTTCCAGTTGGGTTCTCCATGGAGGATTCCCTCCGACATGTCTTTACCCCAGGTATGTGCTCAACAGAAAGGGGGGGGGGGTACCCACACTGCCCAAGTCGGCGGGGAGACCTCACCCAGCCACCCCATGTGCAGAACTGGATAACAGCTACCCGCCGTCGCGCAGTGCAGCTGCAGTGTTCCCAACATGTCCCCAATACCCGCTGTGGTAGGAGCGTCCTCGAGTCCCGAGGGACCTGCTCCTACAGCAGACAGGGGACGCAATGTCCTCCTCTCCTCCAAAGACACCCCATGCATTGACCTCGGCTGAGGGAAATGGCTCCACTCGACCTTGGAGCAAACACGAGACCTTGGAGGCCTTCTCAAGCAGGATACCACAGCAGGACAAAAAGAGTCAGTCATTTTCCTCTGCCACAAACAGAAGCAGCAACTGCAAGCCAATCAACTCTTCATGCAAAACATTTGGGGATACACCTGCAAAATGGGCCAGGTCTAACATGTCCTTTCAAGGCTGTTACAAGGAGAGTCTCTAGTTGTAAGCTCAAAGGTGTGAACTGTCCTCATGTCATAAGGGGCATCTTTTACCAGTCCTGACCTTTGCCAAAAGATCTTTTCATATGGGTGGCCAAACAAGAGAACATTTCATCCATGTTAAGATCACCTCACTAGTTCTCTTTACAGATTTAAAGCAAAACCCACTGCACAGAGAGTAAATTGCTAGAAACGTTTCAAAACTTTCTGGATTTCATGTTCACACTAAATTGCCCTAAACATTACGACCTTCATTGTGAAAGATCTGGAGCAGTATCACTGGCAAGAGGTATCGCTGAATGAATACCACAACAGGCCATTTTGTATTTGCTGATGTGTCCAGGCCTGAATTTCTCAGGCCTGCAAACTCAAGACCTTAGAATTCCAAATTTGGTAACAATGGAAGTATGTGCAGCGCCATGAGGGCTGGAGGTAGCTGTTAATCCCAGTCCCTGCCCAATCAGAAAAAGCTTCCCTCAAGGGAAAAGTGAAAGGGAAAAGTAATCTTCATTCCCATCTTGCCCACACACTTTGGACCCAACCAGCAAAAATACATGCCCCTATTAATTTATCACTTTCTCCAAGCGCTTTGAGCCAGTTGATTCCCAGAAAGGATGAAAAACATACACGATTGGGCACAGTATTCTGGTTTCCAACTTTTATTCTCTCACCCACTTGTAATCGACTTCCCAGTATCATATATTCTGGCCCGGTATTGCCCCACAGAGCTTGTGGGGCACTCCTAATAGAGCCCATCATATGATCCTCTAATTGATTCTGAAAGCACCCGCAACTATATTCGTGACCTGTGAAGACCTTTCTCCATAGCTGCATCCAGACTTTGGAACTCGCCTGTTTATCCGATTTATGACTTTGCTTTGGGGTTCCTGTACATCACGGTCGGCAATATTTGGCATCAAACAGCTCCGTTATATTACTATAGTAATGTGATAAAGAACTTTGAGGGTCCACCATTTTGTGATTTTTCCCACATGGTCCTGAGGATGGTCCCTTGGATTCTTTCACTGGTGTGACCGAAACATGGATGACTGTGCATCATATGAAATATGATTGGAATCCTCCATAGTTTTATAAAAATAGAATTCTTATCAGAACTCAGTGGCCCCTTAAATAGTGCAGGCTTCAACTACGAAATACTTAATTTTTCAAATATGTGTTGTTATCTGTATGGTGTAAACTATTGGATTCTGCCTCTTTAGTAAACAATGTATACTTTGTTTATCATTGAGAAGTGACTTTAGTTTTGAAAATACTGACCACGTAACGACAGTTTTTGTATACTATGTCTGTTTTCAGTCTGAAACTTCGCTTTTTTAATATTGTGTTAGATTTTATTAACACACCATTAATCTACACTTTATGAACATCTTTTTGGTATGTTTTGTATATTAAATACTATACCACGGAACTCGTCCTATATATCAATCTCTTCATTGATGAATGATAAGTCATCACTTGTCTATTTATACCAGAATAACTAGTTGAATCATTGATACCTATATACATAATAATTTACGTTCTTAATAATTCCTTCAGGAACTTTGTTGTCTTTTAGAAATATGCACCATTCTCTATAGCTCTTAGTTAGGCTTCAGTTATGTGGAGAAATAACTCTCATAACATGCTGACAATTGTGGGTAGTCTTTTTCCATTATTTCCACGGGCTTTGAAGTCCAGCATGCAGAGTGGTTTTGCCTAAACAATCCGGACTGGGTAAAGATGTTTCTGATGCTAGGGGGCCAGTTGCCAGCTCGGTAAGTACAAGAGTGCAAGGCACGCAGGGATGTTTTGGTGGCGCGCCAGCCGCACAGCCCCCGCGCGCCGGCCACGTGACGCTTCCCTCTCGTGTTAAGTATGCAGGAGCTGTGCTCTGCAAGTGCTCTTCAAGTGCGCTGATTGAGCATCGAGATCAAAAGCACCTGCTGCACGAATACATTACAGGCCTCAGAACCCAAATACCGCTGATGGTTCTTAATCAGAACAACATCAACACGGCAGGGAATATGTTACAACAATTAATAGCGCCTCTCCTAATGAAAATATTGAGAAAAGGGACATGCACGGCAATGTGTTGCAGTGTAATGCTGTAAACAAGTAACACCTACTTGCATAATCTGCCTTCTGCTTCCACCGTTCTTTGTGTAAATTGATCTGAATTGAATTGTGAGCATACAGTGCCACAATGAGAACACCAGATAATGAAGTCTTTCATTTGACCCAACCACACCTCAGGAAATAACACAGAAGGGCAAAGCTCCTGATGCAGAGATTGTTGTGCAACTTACAGGTCATAGCTCTGGTCAAAACTGCATTTCACTAGCTGCCAATGGGTGGCATAGGGATCACTGGCTGGCACATGAGGGCATACATGTAGGTGACAACTTTTGAGGGGAATTATGCGGTATCCGGTTGCAAGGTGGAGTTGCAATTTATGCCATCGGGTGTCTATTGTTTTAGTTTTTAATTTTATTTAACGAGTACAATTTTCCTTATCTTCCTCTACTGTACTATTATAGGACCAGATGCATAAAGAGACAGGAAGCAAAAAGTGCTTGCAAATTGCACACGCCTTTTTGCGAAGTGTCTCTGATTTCCCGAGACCACCTATTAAGTAATAGGCTGTGTCCCGAAAATTGCAGTCACACTGGCTTGCAGACTCACCTGCCAAATTAATATTAATTAGGTAGGTCAAAATTTGTGACCCCCATGATTGGCTGGAAAAAAGTAATGGTTTTCACTTCCAACTGTATCTTTTGTTCTCACTTGGGAACCACTGCCTGCTCCTCCTAAGATCGCCTGACATTATTTTCAATAGAAATGTGTCCACAAGGGACCACCTTACCTGTGCAAATCAGTTACCACTTGTTAGATTTGGGGGTCTCTAGTTGGCACAGGTAGGTACTTGTGACAAATAGGGACCCTCGGCTCTAGTCAGGACAAGGGGATTACACTCCTAAAATAACCCCTGCTCACCCCCTTGGTAGCTTGGCACGAGCAGTCAGGCTTTATCTCAGAGGCGTTGTGTTAAGCATTTGTGACCACATATAGTAACCCAGTGTCAAAACTACAGATGGACAACACACAAGGTTTTATATGAAAAATAAGTATACTTTATAAAGAGTTACCACAAGACCATAAACAACAAAAATACACAATACTGTTACTTTAAGATGGAAGATTTTAGCTTAGTTCAGTTCAGTTCTTAGATGCAACACTTTGCGTCAATGTACCTTAGTTGGCATTGCGCTTCCATGACAAGCAATGTCGGAGCAAGGGAAATGCGGCAAAGTTCAGGTGCAAAGAATTAAAGACGTGAAGATCTTCCAGATGCGGCATGCTTCTCCGGGATGCGAGAAGTTCTCAGTTCGATGCGTGGACTGCAGCAGCGACACCCTTGTTCTGCTGTGCGACGGCAGCAGCTCCAGCGGCGATACTCTTCTTCCACGATGTGTGAAGCTTCCGCACCATGTGACAACTACAGCGGCGACATCTACGATGCGAAGGCAGCAGCTCCAATGGCAGCGCGCTTCTCGGGGATGCGAGGTGCTCTTCTTCGATGCGGTGCAGTGCGACAGTTCCAGCAAGGACACCCTACTTCGGAATGGCGAAAGCAGGCATAGCGACCGCGACACGCTCCGACCTTGTTGTGAGATTCTTCTCCTGATGCAGTGTAGCACGACAATCACAGTGGCGACACCGTCCTTCGGAGTTGCGACGGCAAAAGCAGCGACACGCTTCCTCTTTGTTGTGGCACGCTTCTCTCTGATGCGGTGCAGTGCGACAGTTCCAGTGGCGACACCCTAATTTGGAGTTGCGACGGCAGGCGAAGCGACGGTGACATGCTTCTTCTCGTTGAGTTGCGCTTCTACCTCCTTGCGACACGCAGTACCTCAGAAGGCCAAAAACAGCAGCAGGCCCTTCCAAAGAACTCTGGGGAGCTGGGGTGTGAAGTCTGTTGTCCCTGAGACTTCAGCAGGAGGCAAGCTCTTTTCCAATCCCTTAGAGATCCTTCACAAGTTGAAAGCAAAGTACACAAAGTTCCTTTCTCCTTTCTTTGGCAGTAAGGCAAGCACTGCAGGCCAATCCCCTAAGCAGCACTTCAGCTTGAGGTTTCTTCTTGTAGTCCAAAAGTGATCTAATTTCATGGGAAAAGGGTCCCAATATTTATACCCCAAAATACTTTGTTCTCTGAGGGGAGAGGGGCCTTTGCCCAGTCCAAACCAGTTCTGAAACACTCTGTTTACCAGACTTCTCCTTTCCTTTCACAGTGCAGGGCATAAACATCAGACAACCCACAGGAGGTGGAGCCAGCATTGTGGAGGGAAAGCCCTGGAGCACTTTGTTGACATGATTCCTTCTTTCCTTTCACAGTGTAGGGCAGAGGCATCAGACGCACCACAGGCGGTGTAGCCAGCACCGCGGGGGGCAGTCACAGCCCTATTCAGGTCCCAGGTGCAACTCCTCCCACCCATGTAGATGCAGATCTCTCTATTCACCACTGGGCTGACTCATTCTGTCTCCTGGAATCCCCCAGTCCTGTCCCTCAAACACACCAGACAAGGAATACACAACCTAGCAGAGGCAGACTTTGGATAGTTAGAAAAGAAAATACCTACTTTCTACAAGTGGTATTTTCAAACACAGAATGTTAAAACCAACTTCACTAAAAGATGTATTTTATCATTCTGAGTTCAGTCACACTAAACTCGAATTTCAACCATGTTCCCTGCGTCAGTTAGGATTATAAAATGTAATAATCTAACTGCCCATTCTGGCCTATGAAGAACAGATAGCCTTGCAATAGTGAAAAACGAAAATGGCTGTAATTCACTATTAGGACATGCCACCCACACCAGAACATGTCCTACCTTATACTTACAATGCACCCTGCCTTGGGCCTACCATAGGGGTGTCTGATATGAAGAAAAGGGAAGGTTTAGGGACTGGCAAGTGGGTGAACTTGCCCAGTCAGCATGGTAGCACCAGACTGCACACAGGCTCTGCAATGGCAGGCCTTAGACACATTTTACAAGGCTGCTTCTGTGGGTGGCAAAACCAGTGCTGCAAGCCCACTAGCAGCATTTGGATGTACAAGCCCTGGGCACACTCAGTGCACTGTACTAGGACCTGACAAGTAAACCAAACAAGCCAATGTTGGAATCACTAATCCATACATTAATTTATAATATGGAGAGCGTATGCACTTTAGCACTGATAAGCAGTGGTAAAGTGCTCAGAGTCATAAAACCAACAAAAACAGGTCAGACAAAATACAGGAGGAAGGCAAAAAGTCCAGGGATGACCCTGCAAAAAAGGCCAAGACCAACACCACCCATTTTGAGATGTTGGTAACTGGTCAATGGTTTGTAACCATAATTGAATCGAAAACCATTGAACCATATAATAATGAATCTCAATCAGGAAGGAAAGAACGTTTACCTCCTTCCCAAATTGCGATTCATTTTGGGTCACTTACCCCATTCTCCACAGTGGAAATGCATTTGCAATTCTATGGCAGGACCGGAGGCTTCTGATTATGCTTTCTCATTTCTTTACTGCAACAACAGCAGCCAATGAAAATGAAAGTACACATGTAAAAAATTACATTTCTCATGAGGCTTTGAACCACGCCTCTCTTACAACAACCAATCACAAAGGTATCATGTCTATAAATCCTGGAGACACTAGTCCGGCCTCCTCTTTCTTTGCTGCTCCGCAGCCCAGATAAGTGTTCCTTTTCTTTCATGCTTATGCTTAATGCCTATACATTGGTTAATGCCTTTGACTATTGTGTGTGATTATGTATGTATATTACATATTTCGATTGATCGCTTTACGCTTTCTTGGCATTGTTTTATTCTTGCATTGTCTGCTTTACCCTTAGTTTGGGGCCGGAGCTTCGCTCCGTTCCCCGCTTCCCCGTGGTGGCGCGTGTTGCGCACCTAGGCCCGTCCGCTCCATTTCCCTCGACTTCCAGTCGTCGCTGCCGCGGCTCAGGCTTCGGCTAGCCGCATTAGTGAGGGGTTAGCCCCCCCCTCGGGGACGAGCGTGCGTAGGTGCCGTTGAGGCCTTACGCACGTCTCGGGGAGCCCGCGCACGCCGTGTTGGCACGCGCAGTTCTCGAAGGTGCCAGAACGACGCTCTGCCCCCGGCTGAAGTGGGGATCGACGCAGCTTGGGCCAGGAGCCGTGGGCGATTTCTGTGCTTTTGGCAGCTTCTTTTGTTTCAGACGACACCTCTTTCCTCTGACTAGTCCTAGAGTGGGACTTGGCCTTGCTTTTGTGTTTTCCCTGGTATTTCCGGCTCCTGCGCCTGGCACCCCCCAACCTCGACGCCCTTGCTCGGGCTGGTCTTGCTTCCCTCTGGGGACTAGAGTTGGAATTTTGGATTCCTGTTCGCGATGGCAGACGCTGAATACTGCGAAGAGGAGGATGCTGCGTATGGTTTTCAGGGACAGCAGGAATTCTATGAAGGAGACTCCATGGAGGAGATCATAGACAAAAAACTCGATGCCAAATTGGATAAAGCCCTTTCCTCGGCCCTCTCCCCTCTGGCCAAGAAATTGGATCTGCTGGTCCCGGGTAAGCCGATGCCCGTTCCGGGCAAAGATCCCCTTCACCCCCCTCCCCCGAAGAAGGCGGCTCTTGACCTGTCCTGGCCGCATGCCCAGTCTTACGACAAACTTTATAAGTCCCAGGAGTCTCGATCCCTAGACAAGCCTGTTACCCCTCCTCCCACGTCCCCCCTGGTTATCACCACAACGGATACCGGCACCGATACCGATTCTTCGGATGCCGCTCCGCGTAAACGCTCCAAGAAGCGTAAGCACACTTCCCCGGTCATTCCCACTCCCTTTTCTTTTGACCCGACGGACATTGTTCACCCCAGGTCTTCCGACTGGGTTCCCCCACCAGCGGTGACGGCCTATCTGGAGACTCATCTCCGCAAGGGGTTCGACAAGGAGGTTCGTGCCCGCCTGAAATCTGAATGCCCGCGCCCTGATTTGCCCCATAAAGTGGCTCTCACTCCGGACATAGACCCTTCCATGACCACTTTTCTTAAAAAGTACAAGAAAGATCCGAAGAAAGGGATTGATCGCGCGCTCAGAGCGTGCCAGGATAAGGTCCTCGACCTCTCGGGCCCGTTGGCCAAGATCCTAGAGTTGGCCCTGCAAGCGCAAGAGACTGGTGCCGCCATACACCCCGAGGTTTTGGCGGGTTGGGCTCAGAGGGCCATTTGTATGTTGGGCAACGCGAATTGCGCCCTTGCCTCGGAACGGCGGAAGCCCGTCCTTCTCCGGATCGACCCTCAACTGGTGGAATTGGCTTCCTCGGAGCCGGGTCTTTTGGCGGAAGGACAGTTGTTTGGGGATAATTTCGTCAAGGATATTGCGAAATTTGTGAACACT
This sequence comes from Lissotriton vulgaris, assembly GCF_964263255.1. Lineage (NCBI taxonomy): Eukaryota > Metazoa > Chordata > Amphibia > Caudata > Salamandridae > Lissotriton > Lissotriton vulgaris. The sequence continues at coordinate 1,390,962,865 of NC_141693.1, forward strand.
TTTGCTTCTTTGGACAAGTCTCAGGCATCGCTGAAACGTGTTCTGCAGGTCTCTGGTAGGGCCGGGCGTGGCAGAGGACGCTCGACCGGCCGCTACTCAAATCCCAGTCCTCAGAGAGGCTACGCCCCTAGACGGGGTAGAGGAGGGTATACGCAAGAACCGGATCAAGCCGGATTTTACCCGTCCCGATCACGCGGCTTCAGGGGCCGCTACAACAAAGGTGTCAATCGAGGCTACAAAAACTTCGACAACCAGTCTTCCGGTAAGTCTCACCCTTCCTTTACTTCCTTTAGGGGGAAGATTGCACCATTTTGTCCAGAATTGGGCAACTCTCACCTCAGATGTGTGGGTCCTTCGGACCGTCCAGGGTTACGAGATAGAGATGGTGTCTTGCCCCATTCAGCCCTCCCCCCCCGTCCTCTCCTTTTTTCCCATCTCGAACAGAGTTTTATAGACTCAGAACTAGACGAGCTTTTGGCAAAACAGGCCATTGCTGCGGGACCCTTCCGGCCGGGAGGCTTCTGCAGCAACGTCTTTCTTGTTCAAAAGAAGGGAGGCGGACAGCGCCTCGTGTTAAACTTGAGGGATTTCAACCCCTTTGTCACGTATCGACACTTCAAGATGGAGGGCATCCATCTTTTGCGAGACCTTCTCTTGGAGAACGACTGGATGGTCAGGCTGGACTTGAAAGACGCTTACTTGATGGTCCCAGTCTGCCCATCACATCAAAAGTTTTTACAGTTCCCCTGGAAAGGGCGTTGGTTTCGTTACGAGGTACTTCCTTTCGGGCTGTCCTCGGCCCCTTGGGTGTTCACCAAACTACTCAAGCCAGTGGTCTCCCGCCTCCAGGAAATGGGGGTTCGGTTGATTGTCTATCTAGACGATATGCTGATCCTGGCACAGGACCGGTCCCTCCTTCTCACGCACTTGGAGTGGACAACGTCCTTATTGCAGAATCTGGGATTCGTGATCAACACCAAGAAATCGGTGCTGACACCGGATCGGCAGATGGAATTCCTAGGTTTCCTGATAGACTCGGTCTCGGCGCAGCTTCTCCTTCCTCTGCCGAAGATCAGGTCGATCAAGAGAGAAATCGCAGCTACTCTGGCCAGAGAGAAGATTTCTTTGAGGGTCCTGGCACGGATTGTGGGCCTTCTGGCCTCGTCGATTCAGGCCATTTTTCCCGGTCCTTTGCATTACAGAGCCCTGCAGAGGCTCAAGATCTTCTACCTACAGAGAAACTTTCACTACGATCATTTGATCCCTCTCTCCTCCGAGTCCAGGAAGGAGCTTCAGTGGTGGTTGGACCACATGTCGGCCTGGAACGGCCGAGCGATATTCGGCACGGCTCCGGATATAGTGGTGGAGTCCGATGCCAGCCAGTGGGGCTGGGGCGCTCGCTGCGGCGACTTTGCCACAGGAGGACGGTGGTCTGTAGACGAACTGTCACTTCACATCAATTGTCTAGAGCTTTTAGCAGGGTCCTTTGCCATCAGGTCTATCTCACCGCTGAAGAGCAATTGTTGTATCCTCCTTCGGATGGACAATGTCTCCGCGGTACGATACATCAATCGGTTGGGCGGGACGAGGTCCCGGATGCTGGTGCACATTGCGAAGGAATTCTGGCACTTCTGCCTGGATCGCAAGATCTCTGTGGTGGCGGAATACCTTCCCGGGAAACTCAATCAGGTAGCGGATTGGCATTCCCGATTTCTCCGGGACTCCAGCGATTGGAGACTCCATCCGTCGCTGTTTTCCCGGATCATGTCGCTACGAGGCCCGTGTCGGATCGACCTGTTTGCCTCGCGCCTCAATGCCCATCTTCCCCTGTTTTACAGTTGGAGGCCGGACCCAATGGCCTTGGGGACGGATGCGTTCCTTCATCATTGGGGTCCACAGAGGAATTATGCGTTTCCACCATTTGCACTGATCCCGAGAGTGGCGGCGCTACTGCGCCGACAGGTAGCGACGGTGGTGCTAGTAACGCCTTACTGGTCGACTCAGTCGTGGTTTCCCACACTGTTGGAATTGTCAATAGACCTTCCCTTTCTGCTCCCAGTCTTCCCGACGCTTCTGCAGGACCCAGTGGGGACGTGCCACCCCCTGGTCCTGCAGAACCAGCTGTCACTAATGGTATGGACGCTCTCCGGAGACATGAACGCCTTGCAGGCCTTTCACGAGAGGCTTCCAGCTTTATGCAGCAAGCGTGGGCTCCTTCCACCCGAAAACGATAATCTGCTTCATGGAAGAAGTGGGTGGGTTGGTGCCTTCCAAAACAGGTGGATCCCGTGGGATCAAATATAACAGAGGTACTGAATTTTTTGTCAGAGTGTGCGACTTCTGGCCTGGCCTATAGGTCGGTGAACAACTTTAGGTCTGCTATTTCAGCTGGTCACGATCACATAGATGGTAAGCCGGTGGGGATGCACCCCTTGGTATGTAAGTTGCTTAAAGGTGTGAGTGTGGCCAACCCTCCTCGGCCCAGGTATTCCACCATGTGGGATGTTAATAAGGTTTTGAATTTGTTGGAATCCTGGCCCGATAATGGTGATTTGTCTTTGAAACAGCTTTCTGCCAAGCTTACTATGCTGTTGTGCCTTATTTCATGTCGGAGGGTTTCGGATGTCAGGGCTCTGGATTTGGCTGGGAGGATGTTTTCACCCCAAGGTGTATCCTTTGTCATTACTAGACGCACTAAGACCATGTCCCGTTCAGTTGATTATCCTGCCTTTCCTCAACAGCAGGCTGTGTGTTCTTCAATGTCTTAAATGTTATGAGCAGCGTACTAGTGTACACAGGGCTGATCCTCTGGGGCAGTTGTTGATATCTATTCAAAAACCGTTCAAGCCAGTCGCTGCTGCTACTTTAGCCAGATGGGTCAGGTGGATCATGTCGGAAGCCGGCATTGATATTTCTGCTTATGGGGCTCACTCTGCGAGGGGTGCGATGGCTTCTAAGGCTTACTTATTGGGTTCCCGCTTGGAGGACATTCTGAAGGCAGCTGACTGGTCCTCAGACTCAATGTTCAAGGTGTTTTACAATAAACCGATTCCTCATGTTTCTGATGCTGTGATTGACGAGCTTTAGTATGAGCTTTGAACCAGCATAATCAGAAGCCTCCGGTCCTGCCATAGAATACAACATTTTCTAGCTATCGCGAAAAGAATTTTAGATTCTATTAAGGACACGGAGGCGAGGATTATCCCACCCGTTGGGACTGTTATGCAACTGTTGTTGTTTACATGATTTTACCTAACTGTTTTACCCACCCTTACAACGATCTAGGTTGTGGTGGAAAGTTTTCTCAAACTTCCTTTTTATGTTCTAGGAAATGACTCCAACAAGAGTTGAAGATGGCCGGTGCTTCTACTGCCGCTCCTTCCGGATGATGGTTTTTCCTTTCTGTTCACGTTTGCTCCGTTGGGACTTCTGCTGGATCTGTTTTTCCGTTGCAGTATTAAACTTTTCTGTGTGTTGGAACTGTTACTGACTTTCGCGCAAAGAAAGAGGAGGCCGGACTAGTGTCTCCAGGATTTATAGACATGATACCTTTGTGATTGGTTGTTGTAAGAGAGGCGTGGTTCAAAGCCTCATGAGAAATGTTATTTTTTACATGTGTACTTTCATTTTCATTGGCTGCTGTTGTTGCAGTAAAGAAATGAGAAAGCATAATCCTCGCCTCCGTGTCTTTAATAGAATCTAAAATTCTTGTCGCGTTAGCTAGAAAATGTTGTATCCATTCATAAGTTTAAGTCATTGTTAAAAACATTTTGTGTTTGCAAAATGAAATTTTGCAAATAGCAGAGTATGCAAAGACCTGGCTGCAAACACAAAATGGTTTTGTAATTCATCATAGTTTCTTTTCATCAAGAGCGTCTGCTGCAACCATCAACTCTATATTTCCTCTGACGCCAAGCATCATTCTTACAATGTTTACAAGGCTAGCACAATGAAATTCTGGCACCTGGATGTGACATGAATGCAAAATCTACACTTTTGGGTTTGCATCTATGTTGTGGTGTAGATTTGTGACTTTTGGAAATTCACAACCAATTACAGGAATACCCACAATTTCACACAGCTATACATGCATAATTGTACAGGAAATGCATTTATGCAATTGTAAATTCTCACAAAAAGTGCATTTGCATGCGCCAAATTTTTATTTCTCCTTAGTAGAAACTCCTCGGCACAACCACCCTCACAAAAATTGAAGGAGTCTCTTCATTATCCATCCCACTTCCCATATGGATGTATTATTGCCCTTGACAAGTGTACATTTCCATCCATATCAGAGCAATAAAAATGAGCCATCAGAAATCTTCTGTTTATTTCGAAATTTCCTTGACTTTCCCACAATGAAGCCGTCCTCCGAGAAGCAGATACACTCATACACACAGAAAGATTCTCCTTCTCTACCTGCCTTGAGTATTTCACAGGAAATTCAATGCAAGGTATTTAGGATTCAAATAATTTTTCCTCTTTGCTTCTCACAGGACAGAGCCCGCATATCTTAAAAATAGTGACAAGTTCTATGGTATTTTCAGAGACACCTAGGATTACTTACTCTTTCCAAAAATACCAATTATCAGATGCTTTTCCTTAACATTGTCTCTAATCGCAGAAACACCACTGAATATTATCAGATGCTGTTTCTTAACATTGTCTCTAATACCAGTAACCAGGCTAAACATGTAAAAGAAAAAGTACTGATGCCCAAGAAGCTTTCAGCTAGCACTGTTGAATTTTGGAACTTACTGAATACCTAGACTGTGTGGTCTTGATTCCACATGATTCATCTTTCATCCACCACCAGACACTACCTGCCTCTGACTTACACACGTGCGGTTCTTTTCCTCCTTGCTTTCTTTCTTTGTCAATGTGTTACCATCATTCTCTTCCTCTTTCTTTTCTACCTTTCGCTCTCTTGTAGTAGGTCAAAGTCTGATGACGAAAAATAAGTCCTGGTGCTCAAAACTGGTCTTGGTGATCACTCAGGCCCTCTTCACCAGTAGGCTGGACTACGGGAACACACCCTAAGTAGGAATCACCACACGCCTCCTGAAGAGACTAGAGATGATACAAAACTCTGCTGTATGAGTCATACTCAATCCCCTGCCAAACAGACCCACATCACACCCCACCTCAAGAGGCTGCACTGTATCCTGACCTGGAAGAAATGCCAGTTCAAGATGCTGCCTCAGGCATACAACGTCCTGCACAACAAAGGACCAGAATACATCAGCAAGTGCATGGCCTTTCACCAACCAACTAGCCACCTGCAATCCAACTCCTTCTTCCTCGCAGGCACCCCCAGGATCCACCATGCCAACAGTGGTAGAAGCTCCTTCTCACAACTGGCGCCAAAGCCTGGAACGACCTCCCCTACACCTCAGGACTTCAACATCTCTCCCACAATTCAGGAAAGAACTCAAGACCTGGCTGTTCGATTGAACAAGTCACCATTGAGCAGCTCGCAACTCCAGCGCCTTAAGACCCTCTGTTGGGTCTTACATGCTGTGGAACTCTGGGGTTGTCAAGGGAATGGAGTGTCTGAATATCCGTGGTTGGAGTTGGGTGATGTACGTTGGTGGAGATGGATGTACCTTACTCATCCTGTTGTCTGCGTAGTGAATAAAGGACCTTACAACTGATCTTGTGTGCGTTTTTGTAGTGGCAACGAGCTGGACGGGGACAGGACGAGTTCCCCACATATTGTTTCCTCATTTCTTCGAAGGCATCTACATCTCTGCCCTTCTGTTCTGCTCAAAGACCCATTCCTGCTGTTTGGATGGAGGGCCATTTCTGAAACGTTCACGGAAGTGGTGTTTTCCTACCTTCAAGATCCAAGTATTTTCTCACCAATTTCTTGCGGTGCTTGCTGCGCACACTGTGTATGCGTTTGAGCTTGCACCCTGTGCTCCAACAGCATCAAGACGTCGACGTCCTGACGTCATCGGTCCAGAGGCCATTGGTTGGATTTTCCCTTCTTGGTGGCCATAATAATTGGGGCATCCTATCAATGACGCAGCAGTATCTGACACGTTTGGTTGGCAGACATATTTAATTAGGGCATCATCTTCTTTTCACCACTTCGTGATGTGGTTCCTGGTTCTCCGCGGCCATATTTAAGTGGAGTTCACCACAGGGATGTGCAGTACTTGCACTGAGGTCATATTCTATTGAGCAGCACATAAGTGATGTGCACACTTATTTTGCGTTTCAACATCAGTGGAAAACACACTTGCCACATCATTGATACCTTTTCCAGAGCTACTTCATGTGGAAATCATCCATGTTTGGCTGCCCATCAGTGATGTGCGCACTTACCTTCCACATTAAGCATCTGTGAAAACCACTCTACTTATACTAAAGGGGGTTCATTTTACAGAACTGTACATTCCTTGACGCCTTTCAAAATTTTTCTTCATTGCATTTAAGAATCTTTTTTTGGCTTATTTGGCATAAAAGTGAGAATCTAGTATCATTAAAAATGCAGCATTCAGTCGTCCCTCAACCTGCCTTCTCTCCTAGTCCTACTATTCGTGAATCTGATTGGGAGCAATGCAAGGAAGCCTTTTGGGCGTACTTGGAAGCCTTAGAAGGTGATTCTTTTACGCACCAAAAGAAATTTGCCATTCTTCGTCATTGTCTTGGTTCAGAGGGGCATAACATTCTCAAGTACATTACTTCAGATCCTATTATGGCTAGAGAAGGGAAAGGAGAAGGGAACAGTGTAATTGATGAGTATGCATTGGCCATAAGAACACTGGATTTGGGATTTAAAGCAAGGAACAATGTTATAATGGAAAGACATCAATTTTATAGAAGAGTTCACATTACTGATGAATCCGCTGCTAGTTATGTAGGGGCATTAAGAATTTTGTCTGTCCTATGTTAATACAGGGATTTTGAGGATGAAAGGATCTGAGACCAACTAGTAGAGAAAACTAACAACAAAAAAATCCAAGAGGCTTTATTATCTAAACCTAATCTCACGCTGGAGAAGGCTGTAGAAGTAGCATTTAGGAGTGAGAGCACTACATTCATCATGAGTCAAATGTCTGTGTCAGAAGAGAAATCTCGAACTCACAATATTTTAGCGGTGATATGCAAGTATAGGAAAACCAAGGGCAAGGAAGACTCTGGACAAACATCTGACACTGGAAAAACATCAGACAAGTCTGTCAAAAGACATCCATTTAGACAATTATAGTGTTATCGATATGGCTGTCCATCTCATTTGGGAAATGCCATTGTATGCCTGACTCAGGACCATACATGTGCCAAGTGTAAGCAAAAGGGTCACTTTTCCAAAGTTTGCAGATTGCCAAGTAGGGTACAACAGAAACAAAATTCACGAAGTGGGATCTAGCAAGGGTGGTGAGGATGATAATTTTACCACTGATGAAGATCAAGTGCTTATGGTGAAGGTTGTCATTGCAGACAATAAAGTCTGTCCTATTGGCTCAAATGATTTTGTGAGGTGTTTTGCATGGTGAGCATCAATGGAATTGATGTGAAGGTAATGTCAACTCTGGGTCACCTTATACTATGTTGAGTGAGAAGGTTTGGCACAACCATTTTGAAGGAGCCCAGTTGTCCGACTCCAAAGTTCGCACAGTGGGTTACTGTGGGAAGCTCATTGATGTGGTGGGTGAATTCACTGCCACTTTGAAGTTTCAAACTAACACTACAGATGGGGTTGTATATGGAGACAGGTGTTAGAACTGGGGGTCTCTAGTTGGCAGAGGTAGGTACCACTGTCCAAATAGGGACCCTTGCTTCTAGTCAGGGTAAGAAGGAAACACTCTTTAGATAACCTCTGCTCACCCCCTTGGTAGCTTGGCACAAGCAGTCAGGCTTATCCAAAAGCAATGTGTAAAGATTTTGAACCAACACTCACAGTAACACAGTAAAAACACCACAAACTGACTCCACAACAGTTTAGAAAAATAAAGGTATTTAATCTAAACAACACAAGACCAACATGACAAAAATCCAACATACACAGTTCAAGAATATGGTTGCAAAAGAGTTCTTAAGGCTGCAATAAAATAATCCACAGTTGCGTGAAAAGTTCACAGTTGCGTCACGTTTTGCCAATAGTACCTTTTAAAAGCGACAAAGTTCCAAAGCAGAAGCTGGTGCGGTGGAAAACAAGCGATGCATTGCTCCTGAGACCTTCGGGAGGCGATGCGACAACCCCGCTGGATGTAGCAGGAGGAAGGCGGACTTGTATGGATTTTGGTGCATTGGTTCCGTAGGAAGTTTTCTCTTGCAAAGGCATGATGCGATGATCTTTGCAGTTGCGATGATCTCCGGGGCGACGATACGCAGACCAGTGGTGATCTCTCTAGTTCAGCTCCTCGATGCGATGGCTTCTGCGATGACACTCACAGCGAAGTGATGCGGTCTGCAAGCAAGCGGTGCGGCGATCTCACCCAGCGGCGACAGGCGCTGCGACGACACTCGCAGTGATGGTAATCTTCCCGCACCGGTCTAGTGCGTCCCACAAACGAAGGATGCGACGACTCCGGCAGCAGCAACAGGTGCTGCGATGATCTCGACTTTCGCAGCGGCGGGAATTTCCTCGCACTGTCGGGGATGCGTTCCGCAAGCGAGCGATGCGACAAAACTTTCAGAAAGTCTTTAAAAGCTTGGTTTCCAGCTTTCAAACAAAGGTACAACTTCCAGAGGCACCACAACTGGCCCAAGCACTCTAGGAAGGACAGAACTCTCTCAGCAGAGTTCAGGGAAGCTGGGGGTGAAGTCCTTTTGTTCCTGGGACTTCAAAAACAGGAAGCCAGCTCTTCTGAGGTCCTTGGAGATTCCTTAAAGCAAGGGGACACAGCACAAAGCAAAGTCCTTCCCCTCTCCTTGGCAGCAAAGCAACAGCAGGTCAGTCCATCAGAGAAACAGCAGGACAGTCTTCCTTCTTCAGTTTCAGCTTTCTCCTTGGCAAAGATTCCTTCTCGATTCCAGGATGATCTAATTTTCTGTAGTCACGGGTCCTGTACTTATACCCCTAAAAGTCTTTGTTCTCTTTGTGGAGGAGGGCTCTGAGCCCAGTCCGAACCAGTTATGGGTGTTCCTTGAGCACTTTATTTTCCTGGCTTCTCCTTTCTTTCAGAGTGAGGGGCAGGGTTGTCAGCCGCCCAGCAGGAGGTGAAGCCATCATTGTGGAAGGCAGGCAAAGCCCTATTCAGGCCCAGGTGCTATCTCCTCCCACCACTCAAGTTGAAAATGCAGTCATTCAGCCTAGGGCTGACTCATCCAGCCTCCTGGGGAATTCCCAGCCCCTGTCACTCTCAAACCAGACAGTCAATTCACAAACAGGCCAAGGCACACAGAAAGGTCAGTTCAAGAGAACAGCAACTTTCTAAAAGTGCTGTTCTCAAACACAGGGTTTAAAAACAACCTTTCCTAAAAGATGTGTTATTAAATTCTGAGTTCAGGGATACTAGACTGTTATGTCCTATCTTGCTCCTATGAGAAGATATGCTGGTAGCCACTGTAGCCAGCATCCCCATGATAGCCTATGGGGCAACATAGCCTTATAATAGTGAAAAACAAAAATAGCTGTAATTCACTACCAGAGCATGTCTCCTGCACAAGTCCATGCTCTACCTTTCACATACACTGCACCCTGCCCAGGGGGTTACATTGGGCCTTCGATAGGGGTGACCAATGTGCACAGAAAGGGAAGGGTTAGGCCTTTACAGTAGGGACACTGACCAGGAGGATATGGCAGTTCACAGACTGCACACGGGCACTGCGGTGGCAGGCCTGAGACACCATTTTAGGGCTACTCATGTGGGTGGCACAATCAGTGCTGCAGGTCCACTAGTAGCATTTGTCATCACCTGCCCTTGCACACCCAGTGCACTTTACTAGGGACTCCTTGGTGATACAAATATGCCAATCATGTATATCCAATCACAATAACAATTTACACAGGGAGCACTTACACTCTGACACTGATCAGCAGTGGCAGAGTGTCCAAAGCATCTAAACCAGCAAAAACAATCCAGCACAGCATCAAAAATACAGGAGGTAGAGGCAAAAAGATAGGGGGAAATCACGCCAAGGATGCCAGGTCTAACAACATGAATCACTCATGTTTGTTAGGTTGGTATGACCGAATCTAGGCATTTTGCTTGACCCCAATAATCCCGCTCAGGTGGTGTTGAGGAACTGCTTTCTACCCATTATGCCTGTAAAACATAAAAACAATTGCGAGATGCAGTATTCCGAAGTTTTTCAAAAGGGCCTGGGTACTCTGAAGGAATATACTCACAAAATCAAGTTGATTGAAGAACCTTGTTCTGTGGATCACAAAGTTAGAAAAGTTCCATTAGCCTTGCTTGCCGAATTAAAGGAAGAACTACATAAACTTTGTGAACAAGGAGTCATTGAACCTTTTGAGTGTTCTAATTGGGTTGCCCCCATTGTTTTAGCAAGCAAGGCTAATGGTTCGATCCCTAACATCACTGAAATGCTTTTCACATTGGAGGGGGGTAACATTTTCAGTTTGTTGGATAGGACTTCAGCGTACCATGAAATTAACATTCATTCTAACTGTAGACATTTAAAACTCTTTATAACCCTGGAGAGTTTATTACAATTCAAGCGCATGCCTTTTGGGTTGGCTCCGGGGGTTGTAGCATTCCAAAACGATGTTCTAGTGTTTGGTAAACATCAGGACCAGCACGAGGACAGAATGCATCAGGTCTTATCCATTTTAAAAGCAAGAGGTGTAACTCTCAGTGTGGAGAAATGTAATTTTGGTTCCCCTAGCATCGTATACTTAGCTTATAGGCTATCTATCAAGGGAGTAGAACCCAAGTTAAACTTAGTCAAGGCCATTGTTGATTTTGATCCTCCCATAAACAAGGACCAGTTAAGATCTTTCTTAGGTCTGGTAGAGTTCTATTCAAGATTTATTCAGAAGTGAGCTGAGAAAACTTATCACATGAGGAATTAACTGAAAAAAAACCATAACATCTTTGTGGTGTACTCTGTGTTCAAGAATTTGGGCTCATCAAAAAGGAAAAAGTACATGCCATACCCTTGAAACCCTTCAATACATGTGATAAAACTGTTATCATGACGGTCACCAGCCAGATGGGACTAGGTGCCATCCTCAGGCAACAAAGGGAGGGCAAAGATGAGGTGGTAGCTTTTGCCTTAAGGAGTTTGAAGGGTGCTGAGTAATCCTATTCGGTGATCGAGAGAGAAGCATTAGTATGTTGGTGGGGTATTGTCCATTTGAAAATGTACTTGTGTGGCTCTCACTTCAATGTTCGAGTTGATTACAAGCCCTAGGTGCATTTATTTACTAATAAAGGCATGGAACGAGCCACAACCAGAGTTGCCAAAAGGCATTATAGACTTCAGGAATATAAATATACCGTGGAATATATTCCTGGTGCCAAAAATGTGTTGTGATTCAGATGAACAGATCACTGAGGTGAAGGATGGAATACAGCAAGGGTGGTCTCAGTGGAAGTCTGATGGGGTGAAGATTGATGCCTACAAACATGTCTTTAAGGAGGTGTCCATTATTAGGGAACACCTATATCAGTCCAAGGCCTTAGTTGTTCCTGAAACTTGTGGGACACTTGTTCCAGCAATTCCTAAAATCTCACCAAACCACAACCCCACCGATTCACTGGAAGGGGTATGACGTTTGACACAAACATCCCCCTCAACATTGAAATACACCAAAAAATCAGCAAAGTCTTGCCAAAATAGAACCAAACCACAGTGAAACCATGTCAACTCCACTATGCACAAACCTGAAATGGGCCATGAGCCCTAGAGTCGGGTACCCTAGCAAATTTGAACCCTAAGCCCTAGAAATCTATCCTGCACACCAAAACATGCCCTGAACCCTAGAAACCAGCCCAAATCCCTAAAACCTAACCCTAAACCTTATTCACTGGCCCTGGACCCTAATCACTAACCCCCAACTCAAAACACAGCCCTAAACCCTCGAAACCGACCCGGAACCCCAAAACCGAACCCTAAGCCCTAGACACTAACCTTAAGCCCTAGGTCCCAGAATCCTGGTTTTGGCTCATAAAGGGCACATTGGCATGTGTGCTTTGAAAAGGAGGATTAGGGAATTTGTCTGGTGGCCGGGGTTGGACAGGTGCGATCAGCATTTTGTCAGAGATTGTGTTAGTTGTGCCAGCAGTGACAAGTGTCAAGTTACCGTTCCCAGTCCTGTGGAAGCAATTGAGGTACCCAATAAGCCATGGGGGAAATTAGCCATTGACATCATTGGTCCCATGGATTTTTCTAGAGGCATGTTGGAATATGATATTGTTGTTGTGGATTTTCATAGCAGTTGACCGGAAATTAAGTTTGTCCAATCTCCTAATACTTGCAAAATCATTGAATTTTTGGAATCCATTTTTCTTAAGGAAGGTATTCCTAATGAAATTTTATCAGACAATGGTTGTCAATTCACCTCTATCCAATTTTTTGATTTCTTAAGTATATACCAACCAAGAAGCAATGGCCTCCGAGAACGTTCTAACGTTCTAACAGAGTTATCAAAGACAACACACAGTTAGCCAGGTCTAGTGGTTTGAATTGTAAGAAAGAGTTACGGAAGTTGGTGTGGGCTGTCCATACTACCCCCAATGCGGACACAGGTCTATCTCCCTTTCCATTATTAAGGGGCAGGGTTCCAGCGTCCAAGATGACAAGGCAGTGGATGGGGCAATTCACCATTTCCAAGCAGAAGTTGGAAGATTTGGAAGATTTGGACAGGAAAAGACAGCAAGCTCAGGACAGTTATGTGGGTGTTCGAGCGAGAGAGTCCAAGGTAGTTGTTGGGGATTTTGCCAGAGTCAAAATACCCAGGACGATCGCCAGGAAGGAATCCTAGTTTTCCTCCCCACATAAGGTTGCAGAAGTGAGGAAGAATGTCGTCAGATTGCAAAAGGGGAAGTGGTGGAACAAAGGCAAAATTGCCATTGCACATGATGTTGGCAAGAGCAGTGTTGATCTGAGCGCAGAGAGTAGGATAGGTGACATGGTCGGCTGGGGAAAGAGGAGAGTTTCCACCAGGGAAAGGAAACCACCTTTCAAGCGGTGTGATTTTGCACCTTAATTGTTAGGTTGTTATGCACATTAAATGTACATATGTATATATATCTGCAATGAATTCTAAGTGTGTTCTCCACGTTTTCCACCTTTTCATCTGTTGTTTCAGTGTTTTATTTATATAGAGGCTGGTGATGTACTCATTCTGTGCATGACATGAAATGCATTATTGTGTTGTATTCATTGATATATGTAAAGGGGAGGATGTGTTGGGTCTTACCTGCGGTGGAACTCTGCGGTTAAGGGAATGGAACATCGGAATAGTGGCAGGTGGAGTTGAGTGATGTAGGTTGGTGGAGATGGATGTACCTTACTCGTCCTGTTGTCTCCGTGGTGAATAAAGGACCTTACAACTTACAATGTGTGCATCCTTGTACCTTCATGGGTGATTTGCCACGCTTTATAAATCATTGATTGAATGATTGATTGAAAAGTGAGTGCTGGTGGCCTCACGTGCAACCACAGACACAAATTAAGCACTGCCTGTGATGCCGATGTCAAAGGTTCCCACCCCTCACAGCTCATACATTTTCTGAATGAATAGCGTGCTATATACAAAGATGATACTAGGTTTGCTACAATGAAATTCCAGCCTCCTATAAATATTCATCAGATACTAATTCCTGATTGGATTTGTAATACCAGTTTGTGCATGCTGCTTAATTTCTGCATGTGAAATTTACATAATATGCTTGGCGTGTCTTATCTCCTGTTGCTATGACACAGACAGGCTCTACCAGCAGAAGTCGCATCCTATATGGAAAGTGAAACCTAATTTAATTGGACGTACACATGCTGACTTTGATTCATGCTGCTGACCCAATAACTGAGCTATAAATCAATACTTTTGCACTGATGAATTGTGCAGGTGTTCTATGGAAGGCAGGCCGTCACTGCGGTGCCTTTTATAGCAAAGTGTACCTTCTTCCTCAGCAGGCTGGAGCCCCTTGCTGTGAGGACCACTGTCCTACATAAATGTCATGCAGAGAACGCTCCAATTTCTCTGTATCCTTAAAGCAGCAGTGGAGGCTGGAAGGCCTCAAAAATGTGTTTTGCTTTCATAAATCTGGAGCAGAAACAAACCTTTAAATATTTTAAAGCTACATTTAATCCAGCCTTCCATCACCACAGATACAGACCTCTATTCCTTATTCTACACATGAAATTTAGCGATGCCAAGAAGCCCCGAGCCAGTGACTAAGAACAAAGCCATGTCAAAAGTACAGGAAGCCATTTTGTAGATCTCTTCAACTGGCTGATCACCTCTCAGCCCGTATTTATGAAGGGTTTGCGCCACTGTTGCGTCACTTTTTTGTGACGCTGCAGTGGCATAATCAATGCGCCACACTGCACCCTATTTACAAAGTGACATATCTAGGCTGATGCATCACTTTGTAAAGGCCTGAGCTACATTATACTTGTGTCAGGTATAATGTAAGCAGAATGGGCGATCCTCCGTAAAGAAACATCGTAGAAGTGGCACAGTGAAAGTTATAAGATTTCACGACACCACTACTACGACATGACGGCATCAAAATCCTTATGCCTGCTTCATGCATGCTTAAAGATTGACCAGGTCTTTTCACATGGAACTCTCCCATGGGTTATGACACATTGCTGGAGGTACGTTAGTTTTCCGACAGATTCCAGCAATGCGTCATTTTTGCCCCACCAGATACAGTGGATTTCCTGAGGTATCTAATTCCTTGCGCCATGGAGTGCCATGTTGCAAATACAGCACATCCATCTGTCAGAAGAATAGTGCTATGAAAAGTGACTCATCGCTGTTTTTTGCCCTGCAATCCATCACTTTTCCTAAATGAGATCCTTACCATCTACTTTCTAAAGCTACTTCACACAACATGCACATGGCTTACCATCAAGTTTTCTACTGAAGGCCATTGCCCTCATAGTTGTGTATGTTGGAGCCTTTGTTGTAAAGTTCACCTATATGTCATTCTCTGTCATTTCCTGGCCCAGGTTATTTTCTTGGCCAGCACTTCAAAAGGTAATGTGTCTCGTAAAAGCACTATACAGTGCCTGCTGCACACCCACACGGTCATATACCCAAAAACCATGGTCAGCTGCCCTATTAGCATTACCAGCACTTCAAAATGAAATGTGTCTCTTAAAAGCACTATACAGTGCCTGCTGCACACCGGAAGGGTCATATACCCAAAAGCCATGGGCAGCTGCCCTATTAGGGAACTGGAGTTCCGCCCTTAAGCATTTTTTGCACCTGCCTTCAGTAGTAAATCATTTAGCTTAGGGTTGTTTAACCGCTGTGCGGCCACAATGTTTTAATTTCAAGGGTGGGGCCAATTGTAATGAGTGAGAGCGCAGGATTGGCAGGCATGGATGGGGCTTGTGGCTTTGGTTGTGGAAAGTGCGCATGTCGGATTGAATGGGTGCCCTTCTGCGTTTAATCCGACATGCGCACTGCAGGTGTCTTCTATGTTCAATATTATTGACCCAGGTTAGGTTGCAGCTGCAACTCCTCGGTCTCTTAAGGAACGCTTTGTTTGCCTGCTCCAGCCAATCCAGGCGCTGCCTCCATGCTGTTTAATAGTTACAGGAAGAAGCTTCCGGATTGGCTCAGAAGATGCAGGACGGCCTCTCTGCTATCTCAACCAGCCTGCTGTAATCCATCGAGCTGGTGTAAAACAATGTATGAGTGGGTTTGAACCATTGTAGAGCATCATGAAGGGTGAGGCAGACCTGGACAGAGTCTGTCAAAGAAGCGTGTGTGCCTGTTTTCAGTTCTGCAGTATTCGAAAGGCCGTATTGTGGTGGTAAAACCGAGTCTGTTGTTTTTGGGTGTACTCGAATGATAGGAGAAAAAGCGCCACGGTTCCACTGCTGGGATGAAAAAGCAGATAGACACACCATCTGTGCATGACCAGAACAATTACAGTAACTTGATGCACACCATATTGTCATTTTCAGAAGCAGAGAAGGGCCCGGTGAAAAACACAAAAAGCCCAGGGACGTGAAATAAAAATGTTAGGGGTGATTGCATCTTCTCCTTTCAGAAAAAGCAAAGTAAGGCAGTTGTGCAAGCAAGGCGATGAGTGGAATACATGGGCTTCAGGCACTACAATCTATTTTACTTAAGAGGTGGGCGAGGGTCAAGTGTGTAAATTGCATTAATTCCTTTTGGAATTGTTATTGCCCCTGAAAATTCGAGCCAGGTTCAAATGTGAAGTCTGGGTCATTTGAGTCGAGACACTTTTGAAATTTTTAGAGAAGCCCAATGTAGTCTACTGGCTATTGCTTCTGACCATATTAACTGGGAGCATCATGTTTGAATCCCATTCTCACCTCTCAGCATCTTGTGAATCGTGGCAAATTTTCATGAGCAACAAGAAATAAAAATTTGTAAAGTAGTAAGTGTTCGTTGTGAAGTGCACATAGCCACTGGCAGATTTGCACTGTGAAAAATTAAAAGTCTCTCTTATCTCTCACCTGCTCTCCTCTTGGCCTCAAAGCATTAACCTTTTATGTCAAAAAGGGGGCGTTCTGCTAGTAATAAGGTAACTCCTGCATGGATGCTTAAAACTTCTACAAGTCATATACATAAAGAGAATCTCAATGATAGAATGAATGTTTATCAACAGAAGTATGTGGATAGACACAACAATAAAATAAAAAAAACGGAAAAATGTTTCTGTATTGGTGATCTAGTGAGATCGTCTCGTTTTGGCTTGTCAAAGGATGGTTCTTCCAAGTGGTCTCATCCAAAGAAAGTGCTGGAAGTAATGGGAAATTGTTTGTTATTAGATGATGGACGCGAATGGAATTTTTGTAACATTGTTTTATGCAATGAGTTGGAATGCAATCTATGGTTAAACAGAAACAACAATATTTCTGTACCAAAATCTAATTCATGTGTTATACCACCTAATTCTTGTACTGTTCCTTCCGTTCCTAGTTCAAGGAGATTATCTGGAAGAATTGTTGTGAAACCTGTTAAGTTCAATGATTATATGTTATATTCTTGAATGTACTCTTGCAGTTGTTTTTTTTTTATTTGGAATCTTGAATGTACCCTTACAGTTGTTTTTTCTATTTCGAAAGGGAGATGTGTTACATTCTTATACGAGATGTTTCTTTAAACCTTTTGGAATGTTAATATGTCCATGATCTATGCCAGAATGTTGTTTGGTCTCTTGAAGATTGCTGTTCCAGAGTGAACATCTAAGGGGTTTTTCTCTACCAATAAACTTCGATATTTTCTTACTTATTGCGCTGTGATCTCTACTTTTAAAAGATATCGATCTAGAAGTTGAATTTCACAGCGTAATACTTGAAAATCTGTGTTCAATCCCGGCCTCCCCATTTGAACGAATTGTGTGATCTAAGCAAATCTTTCTTTTATCATGCTTTCCTTTTGATTAGTACCACTTATTGTTGCTATTATTATTTGAGGTTTAAATAGCACTATCTAGACCTGAAGTTTTCGAGTGCTTTACATGAAAGTGCCTTCAAATTTATGAGTTCAAAAAGTATTGTGTACAAAAACTTATCTTCTGTTTAATAGCCTATATGCTTATCCATCTATAATAAGATTCTAGGAAACACGTAGAGTGCACATGACCCCAGACATACCTTCTAATTTGCTGATAGTATTATCATTAGGATGACAACCGGAGTGTTTTTCAGTACATGGTTAAAAGTTTACTTTTAAAAATGCTGCCCAAATCTGATGAAATTTGGTGATATGCTTCTAAGTGGTAAAGAAATGCACTTTTTGAATTTGGAAGCCACAGAGATCAACTGCAGAGTACCCCAGGGATCGTAGCTCAGCCCCACACTCTTCAACATCTACATGACCTCCCTCCCCGCCATCGTCAGACAGTATGGACTCAGCATAGTATCCTACGCCGACGACATCCAGCTCATCCTCTCCCTCACTAAGGATCCCCTCATCACACAGGCATAGCACAAAGACCTAGATGGAAATTCTTTTACACAAATTAAACGTTGTGTAATTAGAAATTATTGTGTATCTCATATTTTGAATAACTGTTTTCCCAGTACATTTTTTCACATAATTTTTAACTGTGGTAGACCAGTCGAAGCAGAACATCTCTTGCACATCTGTGAAATGGATGTGTGCCATGGCCGTGTACAAACTAGTCTTCATTCGATACCTCAGGTCACGTTTCTACATGAGGTATGTCCTCACAAGCAATTCTCATACAGATAAGAGTCAATAGTTCAAATATTTCGGATTTTTTTTTAAACATTCTGTTAGACCCGGTATCATTGGCGTGATATTCCCTTCCATTTTTTACTGACTGCCTCCTCTGTTTTTGATATGTTTTGCTGGTTAGATGCTTTGAGCACTGTGCCACTGATATTCAGTGCCACAGTGCAAGTGCTCCCTATGTTAAATTGATGTATTGATTAGTGACTCCATGATTGGGTTATTTGATTTACTTGTCAGACCCTAGTACAGTGCACCATGTGTTCCCAGGGCTTGTAAATCAAATGCTGCTGGTGGGCTTGCAGCGCTGGTTGTGCCACCCACAGAAGCAGCTTGTAAAGTGTGTCTCAGGCCTGCCCTCAGAGAACAAAGGGAAAATGAGTATATATATAGGGACCCAGACCCCAAGACTTTCTATCACTTCTGGGAACAAGACAAACCTTTTGCCAGGGAGATGAACGAAGGAAGCTGCAGGAGTTTGGACTGCCCCTCTGCCATTGTACCGTTTGCTGGGTTGGCCTGCAGTGGTCTCTTCCTTGCCAAGGAAAGGAGAAGGAACCTTTAAAGAACTTTCATCATCTTGCAGAATATTTCTCCAAGGGCTTGATTTGAACTTGCCACCTGACCGAAGTCTCAGGGATAGCAGACTTCACCCCCTTCTGTTTGCCTGCATCTGGAACTTGTTGTTCTAGCTGCTACAGAGGGAATTCTGCAACACCGATGCCGGCGAGCTACACCGTCAGCTGCATCGAAGCCGTGAGCGCTGCTCCGACTGGCAAGGTAGAGCCGATGCTGGACGCCGTGCCACATCGACGACAGCAAACAACATTGTAAGCCTGCCATAGCCGTGAGCGCTGCTCCGACTTGCGACGCCGGCCTGACGCCTGCTGCTGTGCTGCATCGACTCCGAAGCCGACATCATCACAGAACCGATTGTCGATGCGGATGGTCAAGACTTCATCGACATTGTGAGATCGTACGGAACCCTGGTTTTGGTGCCATTGTGACGTCTCCTCCTCTCCGGTCAGGAACTGATGCCTCGCTTGCCTGTGCAAGCATCCAGGTCCCGACGCTTCATCTCCCCCGAAGCAAGAAATCGACGCCGCAACACGCCAACGACGGCGCATCTCCCTGACGCTGTGAGCTGTTTTTGCTTTTCCAAGGTACTGTTCTTTGTGGGTCTGTTTTTACTCCAGGCCCAACACTGCGCACCTCGTGGTCAGCTCCGTAATTTGGGATTTCTTTGACCTTGACTTTGTGATAACTCCAGTTGGGGTTATTTGTTGCTCAAGACTATTTTTAAGTGAATAACCTATTTTTAACTATTTCTACCATCTTGAAGAATTCTTATTGAGTACAGTATTGTGGATTTTTGTCGTTTATGGTCTTGTGATAAGTCAATATAAAGAATACTTATTTTTTATAAATCCTGGTTTGTGTCCATCTGTATAGTTTTCACTGTATTACTGTGTGTGTTCACAAATGCTTAACACACTGCCTCTGAGATAAGCCTGTCTGCTTGTGCCAAGCAACCAAGGGGGTGAGCAGGGGCTATCCAGTAGTGTAATCCCTTTTCCATGACTTAGAAGCAAGGGTCCCTATTTAATAAAGGGTGTATACCATTGCCAACTAGAGACTCCTAGTTCTAACACATTCACTTTATGCGACTGTAACCAACTGTCCAAGGTAAAGCGCTTCCCTTGTGCATGCAGCGACCTTCGTTATCACATGTTTGTGAGAATAGGAAAGAAATATTAGCTCGAGCGGAGGGTTTGAAATCCTTGGACGGTTTATGTAGAAAGATTCACAATCTATTTAACACAATTCAATCATTTAGGCAAAAACACTCAATTTGGGAAAAGGAGATGTAAATTGATCCAAGGATGAGCTTCGAATAGGAGTCAAAGCCAAAAAATACGCGGTGCCCTGTTTTGCCTTTCAGAGAGTGTACAGTTGCTTTGATGGGCATTTCATCTTGATTTGTAAGCTGGTTTGAGGTTCCAGCTTATTGTTCATTGTATGTTTGCAAAGGAAGCTTGGAAAGCTCGTACATGCAGGTGATATGAACAAATTGCATAAGTGTATAAGCAACAGGAAGTATATTTTTCCTGCATGCTGAATGGTACTTATGGTTCAGCCCGCAAGCAGCCAATACAGTTTTATGTGTAAAACCTAACTGTAGTTTGCAAAGACCCACCTCTGTGAAATGTTTGCAGATATTCTCTGTGCATGAGGAGTTTAGTGGCATTTCCACAATTATTGCAGTGGTGGCTCCTCCGCTAAGGCGGAGGAGCGCCACCACACTGCTCAAAAGGAAAAATAAAATGATAATAAGTATTGTTATTATCATTTTATTTCCCCTATTGCAGTCAGTGGTGGGGCAAGGCAGGGCTAGTCAGGGGAGGAGTGGTTTGCACTCCCAAAGTGCGCATGAACTGTTTCGCCGGCCTTTACGCGCACTGTGTATCTTCCTACCACATACCTGCCAACATTTTAAGACAGGGAAGTGGGAGATTTTGAAACAAAAATTGGGAGAATGTAATTTCCCCATTGACTTGTATTGAAGAACATTTAATTTCAGGAAGAAGACAGCTTAACATAAAGCCATTTTTGGCTTGAAAAATTGGGAGCCTCCAGCCTGAATCGGGTCTATTGGCATGTATGCTACCAGGCTGCATTACACAGGCTGGTGAGGAACATGCACAGGCTCTCTGTTCCAGTCTGAGTGTTGATCCATGGTGCTCAGACCAATCACAATGCAGAATTGCAGAGTTGTGATTGGCTAGGGGAACCTGAGTGCCCGGGTGCTTCCTGCTGCCGGCGGAACAGGAAGATGAAGAGAATGGAGGACGGAGGAGAGGCGGTAGCCAGTCAGCCATTAAACAATAACAATTTGTCTGAAGCACGCTTATCTGTGCTAGCCCGACCTCCATGAACCCATATTCTGGTGTAATATGATGAGGTGAAGCTGTCCTATGCCAGGCAAAGATATGGGTGCATTCATGGACCAACAGAAGAGCCACTTTCCTCTGCCCTTCCATGCTGCCTCCAAGTCAAGGTACAGAGAATCCTCTCCATTTTAAGCAGTATTGGCCCTTTAAGGTTTATCTATAGGTCCAGTCCTCTACTAGACCCGAGTGAAATCTGTGTTACGCTTGTAGCGTGAATTTGCTGAAAGTACCCTGTTACGACTCATCTTGTAATTATGCACCATTTGCAACAAGAATTCAGTGATAGTGTACAGAAAACTGATGAATGACCAGAACGCAAATGACTACGGTTTGTGGCACTTGTCTTTTTGCACCAAATGAGCCCTCGCTTATCAAATGGGCACAAGGAGGCATTTCATGCTAACATATAGTGGCAAGCACCGGTTTTGCTTTTTGAGTAATTACACATAATTTTGCAAAATGTTACATCATTTTGCATAATTACACAAAAGCATATTCTGTGAATTTCACTCACTCCTGTCCACTACCAAATGATTCCGCACAGGAAGGCAGTAGAACATCTCAGTGTTAGATTTTGCATATTTGATGAGTGCAGCTCTCCAAGTTGCTCCTTACGGTCACTGTCCAGTAAGGAGGGTTACAGGGGATCATGCAATATCCCTGATCTTGGGAGAGTTGTAGCAGGAGGGGGGTGCTGCCAGGTCTGAGGAGATGGGGTGGTTGCTCTCCTTCATTCTCTAGCTCGTCCAACACCCATAACCAAACTGGACAGCAGTCTGTGGCCCCTTGCAGACCGAGGTCAGGTTAGCTCAAGAGGGGACATAGATTCCATCTGCTGAGTAAACAGAGCCTTTCTTCCAGCTCTCTGATGAAGGGAGTCATCCCTCGCCACAAACTCTCTAGAAATGAGCGCCTACCTTACCACTGATGCTCAAGCTCTGCATTGCACTGACCTCGCTCTCTGGTAATGCACACACCATGCCCTTGTTCTTCAGTATTGCATGCCTGCTCGTGTCCTACACTCGTTGCCCTTTCAAGACTCGAACAATAGGTTATGTGCAGTCTTTCTTTGCTGCTTTTCTCTTACCATTGTTTTTAAAACAAGCAGCACGGTGTGCGGATTGGCACCTTGAGTATCATAAAAGCTTATTGAATAAAACACATATTCATTAGGAAAGATATACATAGCACTAGAGAGCAGTAACCTGTTTCTGCTGATAGTGCAAAACGCTAATGACTATGACGAGGAACATCCCGAGTACATTGCACTTCAAACCCCCATTTCACCGCAGAATAGCACGCGCTGCCGGTGCCACCTGATTGGAAACGGAAGTCCCGCATTGGTGTGACTTTCACACCAGCACAGTGTTTGCGGACGTTGATTAAAGAGGTCCAAAAATCATGCTTCAGCTGTAAAATATGCCCCATAAAACCTACCGGGGCGTGCGTCTCCAGCTGCAGATATCTGGAGCACGTCTCCGCATAGCTTATAAATCATTCAGCGTGAAGCCTGAAATGTGTTGTGAATGCCAACATCTGCAGCCCGCGCCCTCTCCTCCTCTGCAAAGGAAGCCAGAGCAGGAGCGGGGTCTTTGCATGCAGCAGCGAAAAAGGTGATATGGGGCAAAGCAGGCTTAATGGCATGTATTTGTGGACGTTCATGCACACCACAACCTAGGTTTCCGTGTGTGCACAGCACATAATACAGCTGTTAAAGTAGAGAATTGTCATGGCTGCGTGAGCGAATAAGGGGACTGGGCTCCCTGTCACTGAGCACCCATCCCAATTTAAGGGATCTCAGCAGACAAGAGCCCCTTAACGGTGTCAGGAAGGTGCCCCACACTATTTGGCCGAAGGCTTTTGAATATCTCTAAGGTGACCTCAGTGAGTGCACAGTCCTGGCACTTGGATAGCTCAGAACAAGCACTTAGACCCTCAGAGGGTTCATCACCACATGTTGACATACATAGCTCAACCCCAGGCCTTTTGCTTTAAGATGTATCCCGACCGGAAATACCTGAATCCTGTGGGCAGCAAGGTACAGTTGCTCCAGCAGCCAATTGCAAGCCATACCACACGTCACCACAATACGACAGCAAGTATGGCTAGCCTTTCCAGAGAACTGAAAGCCAGGCAGGGATTGTGGTGACAAGAGAGAGCAGTAATTACAATAAAACACTGTTGCATTTCCCACAGTTAGGCATTTACTATGTGGTAAATGCTCAGGAAGCATATGTTTGTACTTTAGGTAACCCTGGGGAGAGATAATTATCTGTCATGCACAGGTGCGGTGCTAGGACTTGTAGATGCATGCCCATGGGATCAGAGCCACCCTAAGAGCCAGCACCACCTCCTACTGCAGATGCGTGCCCATGGGATCAGAGCCACCCTCAGAGCCCGCATCACCTCCTATTTCAGATATGTGCCCATAGGATCTGACCCACCCTCAGAGCCAGCATTACCTCCTATTGCAGATGCATCCCCACGGGATCTGAGCCACCCTCAGAGCCAGCATCACCTCCTATTGTGAATGCGTGCCCATGGGATTTGAGCCACCCTCAGAGCCAGCATCACCTCCTATTGTAGATGCGTGCCCATGGGATTTGAGCCACCCTCAGAGCCAGCATCACCTCCTATTGTGAATGCGTGCCCATGGGATTTGAGCCACCCTCAGAGCCAGCATCACCTCCTATTGTAGATGCGTGCCCATGGGATTTGAGCCACCCTCAGAGCCAGCATCACCTTCTATTGTAGATGCGTGCCCAATGGATCTAAGCCACCCTCAGAGCCAGCATCACCTCCTATTGTAGATGCGTGCCCATGGGATTTGAGCCACCCTCAGAGCCAGCATCACCTTCTATTGTAGATGCGTGCCCAATGGATCTAAGCCACCCTCAGAGCCAGCATCACCTTCTATTGTAGATGCGTGCCCAATGGATCTAAGCCACCCTCAGAGCCAGCATCACCTCCTATTGTAGATGCATGCCCATGGGATCTGAACCACCCTGAGAGCCATCCCGCATCATCTCCTATTGTGGATGCATGCCCATGGGATCTGAGCCACCCTCGGAGCCCGCATCACCTCCTACTTCTGATGTGTGCCCATGAGATCTGACCCACCCTCAGAGCCAGCCAGCATCACCTCCTATTTCATATGCATGCCCATGGGATCTAAGCCACCCTGAAAGCCAGCATCACCAACAGCAAATACACGAGAGAAGACTCGCTCTTGATATGTGCAGCGCTGGAGTTAAAGACACTGAATAAGTCCTTTAGGGTTTGCAGAACAGAAGCCCTATCATGAGCTGTGGTGGCTTTCACCCCACACTCGCAGTCACTAATTTCTAATTTCTAATTTAAAATATTTCTAGAGCGCAGCGTACACCTTGCGGTTTCTTGGCGCTAGGAAGGACTGTGCCTCAGAGACCCCCTGGGGGAAGCCCTGGGCCTGGCGACCTGTGTGACGCTGCATTGGGTCATAGTGATGGCGTCCCTGTCATGTTCAGGGTAGGTTGGCTGTCACTAAATTTTCCTGCCTGAGACTGCCATAAAAAAACAAAGCATGACAATTTGTGCCATTAAAATACATCACTGGTGCCCAGGTAAAGGGAGAACATTCTCAACGTGTCAAGGCCATTGGTTATTTGCTTCCCACAAATAAACTCCTTCTTTTGAGGTGGTCTGTGAAAAGCAAACGGTAGTGCTGAGTCGGGTGACTAGAGCATGATGAGTGCCAGGCATTTCACAGGGTCTGCAGCGCGCCCGCTGCACCAGCAGTGCACCAAAGGCTTAGAAGTCCCTGCCAAGCAAGGAGGGGTTTGTTAAACCAGACTGTAGGCCTCTGCCATCTGCCAACTTGGCAGGCTGGCATCCCAGTCAAGAAGCTTTAAATGGACCTTCAATCTGCTCTGTTGAGCACCTTTTATGAGCGAGTTCCCAAAATGGTAGAACAACTCGTTGGATGACAAGAAATATAAGCGAGTGATATGTCTTGACCTAGAAACAGAGAGTGCAAACAGTAGGACTGCTTGCAAAGGGCCAACCTGTCAAATTTTCATGAACAGCCAAATTGAAAATGTGCAGTGGATTACGATATTAACCACAAATATATCATCCTGATAGTTTATTTATAATTTGATATATCTTTTCCTACTTTGTCTCTCTAATGGTGCTAAAAGGACATTAGAATGGTTTTGCAGTCTTATACTTTGTTTAGAGCTAGGCATTGTATAAGCTGAACATTTTAAAAGAGATTTTACGTGGAAATAATGCTTTTTGTAAAATCATAATACAAATGTACCAGAAGATAAAATAAAATTACTAATTATGTAATATATGATTGCATAACAAAGCATAGCTATGTAGCTGCACAACACATGGCTATTAGCTAGAAACTTTATTTACGTCTCAGCTTTAAACCACCTTTCCTTGGAGTCACTGTTAACGTGTTAGGTATTGAAACAATGGAAACAAATGTTATCAAAGTGCTACACTGTACTTTGTGCTCAGAAACTGGGATAAGAGATAGGTTTTACTACAATTTTAAGTTTGGAAGCGGTGGTCAGTCATCGTAAAGGAAGAATTGAAAACTGGGAAAGTTCAGATATCTACGATTGTCTTGTGAAAAAGTAGGATGGGCGGTTTAGCAAAGTATATCGGTTTGCATGTGGCCCCTTCCATTTCTTTGCACTTCAAAACTGGTACATTTTGGCCCTGGGTGCTGAGACAGTGTTATCTCCTCCCCCCCCCCTCCCAACTGCATGCGTCTTCCTCTAAAATATTGATCGCAATTTGCAAACGCAGATTGGCATATTTTACTTTTAGGTACGCTCATGGTGAAAAAGTGCAAAACCTGCTCAGGTGACACACATTTCAGATGCTCGATGTGGGGAGAAGCCGTTTTACAATCGTCACACGTGGGTGTTATGCAAGCACCTCTCCGACATTGTAGGCCAAATTGAAAATCGAGTGTGTGAAACTGCAAAAATGTTTCATTGGAGAAAACTTTAATTATGTTTAAATAGTACATTTAGGTATCCTAGTGTTGGGAACAAGTACAGCTTCCATTCTTGTGACATTTTACGAAGCAGCAAAATATTAAATAATCAAGGAGCTTGCACTGGTGGTCTAGATTTGCGAGGTTACACTGGTGGCACAGATTTCACGATTATTTTTCTAGGATGGATGTTCATGGATGCTGCATGAACTGAGAGTTACCAGCACTGGAACCTCCTGCAATTAATTCATTTAGCCTTTCACCGAACTGAGACCTCCTGCTTACAGGAGTTTGAACTAGGGTTGCAAAAATGCTCTGTTGGATAGATAATGGTCATGCTGATAGAGAGTGAGTGGAGTGTAAAGTTAGGCCTTCTTAACACAAAGAAATTCAGAATAGTTTGGTATCCTCTTTCAGGTTACAAATTCCATGCTCACTGGAAAAGGGCATTTGGTATAGGCATGGGCCCTACCACCCTAACTCCGTACACCCAGAAGGTTAGGGTGAGTAGGGGGACCAGCTGGAGGGGCCTCTCTATGAAGTTCAGAGGGAGGCAACTAATTAGAGTGGGCAAGCTCAATGGCAGGCTTATGGAGCTTGTAGAGCCAAGCAGGCCTGAGGCACCCATCAAAGGTTTCAAATAATGCTATCAGAGATAGGTGCAGCCACAAGGGAGAGAAAGTGCTGAAAATCCTGGGACGGATCCTCATGGAAACTTTAGTGTAGATGTGTAAAGCCATTTTGCATTCACTAACCCTTTGATATACAAAACTATTGGGCTTGCGGCTACAAAATGTCTTTAAGGTTTGGACTAAACTAATTTTGTAAGTTAGTAAAGCCTTCCAGACTGCAAAATGGATTTAGTGATGCATACCGAATTTTAAGTAGGAAGGGGCCTGAAAAGAGTTTTAACTTCTAACTGCAGATCGGTATGGCAAGCATTAATGCCTTGTTATTGCAATTGTGGTTGCAAAGGATTGATCAGTTACAAACACCTCAAAAGCTGCAGGAACTAATTAGCATAGGGGAGTTACCTTCCCCTTTGAGAATGAGCTTGGGCGAACTCTGGGGACTAGACAGTGTCCCAGGGAGCCACTCATTTGCCCACCTCCCCTGAAGTTTTCCCAACTGAGATTTGTTTAATTTTTAGATTATTTATATGCATTTTTTAGTTTTAAATCAGCATCCCACGCCCCTTTAACGAGCACTCGCTTCCCATTTGAGAACACAAACAAAGGACTTGTGGTCTGCTGCTCCTTATAGGCTATCATCCCTGTGTTTCTAGCTAAACACAGGAGTTCACAAATAGCAACACTCTAATTTATATTCATGAGGTAGGTCGGTCCGTGATCCCCTGTACATCAGTCACAATGCAATATAAGAGATAGGTTTCAAAAAACCAGTGCACAATTTGAGACCACTTTTTGTGGCAAGCCTCGTTGTACTTTTGGCCCATTGTTAGAACAGGCTTAGGGAGGTCTGCCAACCACTCCTTTGTTACCCCTATAATTTGGTGTTTTTATCAGCAGGGGAGAATGTTGCTGCACCTGAAGAAAAGTAGAATAGACTGCAGAATGTGTATTCCTATCATCTGAGCAAGGCTCGATTGAAACTCGCTTTCTTCTGAATAGTTACAAGCCATTCTAAAGTGAAAGGTTATATGCCCCCCATGATGTCCACAAGGAGATTAAGGTCCTAGCACTGAGTAGAATCGGCCCAAGGCTTGGAAGAAGGACGAAGGGTCCAATAATACAGTGCATTGTACTGACTTGGAGGACACCTGCACAGCCAGTGGGAACTGGACTTGTGGCCGTGGTCCAGAAACAGGTGGTTATCGTATTTGCCTCCTACTGAAATCCATATCCTGGAGCCTTAAAAAGAGTACTTAAAAGTATGTGAACAATTGGAGCGCTCATAAAGAAGATATTCAATGGCCACTACAGCTGGAAAATAGAAATACCTTGACTTCTGAAAGGTATTAGATACAGTGTCTGACACAGCCCAGAGAAGATGTAACCGCAATGACCATTTCTTCCACTTGGAACTTCACTTGGAACGTTTAAGCACGTAGGTCGCAGGTACAATGGAACCAAGCCTTGACATGCAGAAGGATTTAGCCTTCAAAAAGTGTTTAAAGTCTGAAGGTACACCACCATTGATGGTCAGCCAAAGAACTTGCAGTCCCTACCAGACCTTGTTTCATCATCGGTCAGCTGCAGGGATTGCTGTGGTCCCAGTGTAACATGTCCCATTGGTGTGCATTGCATGTTTGCTCCAATTATGAGCAAGTATGGCATGATGTTTAAAAATTCAATTTTGCAAAAGCATTGTTTGTCAATTTATTCCTGTTTTAATCCTCTGCTGTGTCTGGGAACCAATGACCCTGTTACATGAGATATTTCAAGAGGACTCTCCAGCTTCCTTTACTTTTCACTCCTCCAGACCTCAGTCACTTATTGATTACATTGTGGTATCCTATCAATTCTTTGGAGCATGTACACAGTTTAAGGTACCGAGGACAAATTTGAGTGATCACAGAATTCTCTCTGTGGATATCAATTCAGAACTCAAGACGCTTGAGCCCTCAAATCCTAAAGATGATTATATTGTGTATAATAAAACAAATGGGTGTACCTTTTGTTCAAATAAAAATCTGACAAACTTGGTGAGACTTGTTAAAAATTTGAGCTCAGGCCCTGCACAGGAAACTTCTATTGTTTGGTTTGAGAAGCATTTGACTCTATTTAGATCATGTGGGAGTAAGAAACAAGCTAATGATCCTAACCACTTTGTGGCTACCTCCTGGAAGGTACAAAAGATAAATCGGGAGCTGAATACCCTAGTAAGGGACCAATTTAAGCAGTCATCATTTGTGAGGCAAAAGGATATCAATTGATTGAAGCAGGTGAGAACGAGGCTGAAGGTGTCTGAATATAGAGGAGTGGAGGATCAAAAATAGAATAAACTGAGAGAGGTTGCACTTTCTGGTGACTCACATAAATATTGGCCTTCAATAGCCAAATATTGTGACTGTAGAACTAAAGCTGAAGCCATTTTAATATCTGATGCTGAATGGATCCAATATATTTCACAGTTATATGCATTACATTCTAGGGGTGAGTTTTATTTAGAATCAATCAGCGAGTCTTCCTTAGAGAATGTTTATGGCCTACCTTCTTGTGAGGAGATAGGATGTTTTATCAAAGGAGCAAGGTACTCTGAGGCGATGGGCCTGGATGACCTACCGATAGCCATTTTTAAACAAGATATCTCCACATGGGCCCTTTTTCTCTATCCGGTGTTTCAATGCTGCTATGTACACAGAAGTAGCCCGTCCGCCTCTTGGAAAGGAAGCTTAATGGTACCTTTATATAAAATAATGATGTGATCTGCCTAAAACCTCTCCTACCAGTTTTGGAAGATCACATTATTGGATGCAATTGGAAAACTGATTGCCAAGAGTATATTTCTTCACAGGATTTGGCCTTTGGTAATGATTTTGTTCCTGCAAACAGGTGGGTTTTCGTAAGCATAGTGGTATCCTAAATAACATCTTTGACCTGCAAACTTTGATTGAAAAATATCCAGTGAGTATATTTACAAGCGCAGAACAAAATCAACGTCAAAGAAAATCAATACACCATCAGGACACCCACATACACTCAATCCAACCCTTCATTCAAAAACCTCACTCACTCACACCCATTCAACCCACAAATCACACAACCGCTTCACCGTGTTTGGCCACCCCAGATGACTCAAATATAAGGATGGCTGGGTAGCAGGGAGGCCTACTCCACACACAGGTCAAACAAACCTGGTTGTGTATTATGTTGTTCACTGGTGCACTTTAAAGAAAAAATTGGGGACTTTATAGACTGTGGCAATTTCTTGATTTAGATCTGCGCCACTGTGAGATTGTACAGTCATTGTATGGTTGTTTGACCTGTGTGTGGAGTAGGCCTCCCTGGTACATAGTATCTCACTAACCACTACCTCAACTCTATGGCCGAGATAATTAATGAGGTAGCCCCCCTTCAACTAAAGAGAGTTTCCACTAAAGACTCCAAGACCTGGTACACTGACTTACTTAACGAGAATAGACAGTCTCTCAGAACCCTCGAAAGTAAGTGGAGATCAGCCCCACCTACCAATCACCTTAATTTACTAAGGAAAAAAAGAAACAACTATTACAAAAAGATCAAGCACACTAAAGCAGACTTCTTTAGCCACCAACTAGACCAAGCTAGAAATCGCCCCCAAAAACTTTTCGAGTTAATCAATAATCAATAATCAATCTAAAGAAGCACCCAAACGGTTACTGGATGCAGCCCAACCACATCCCAATTGCAAAGTATTTTCTGTTTCCTCACTCTGAAGACTGATAACATCAAGAAAGATCTACTAAACGATCTATTATTATATTAGTTGCCGCATTCACAAACCTCCCCTTCACTACCTACTTCCCCACTCCAAATCCCCTCAAAGCTTGACATTAAGAACGAAGCAACCAGGTCATCCTTCGATACCTACTCTGAAGAGGCCTTAGGCAAGATTCTCAATGCCCTAAAGCCCTCCAATTACTGCATTGATCCACTCCCTGCCAACGCGATTAAAGACTTAACCCCATGGCTTCTACCTCTATGGACCAAAATCATCAATAGTTCATTACGACAAGGCAGCATCCCAGACTCCCTCAAAGTCGGACAGGTTACACCGATCCTTAAGAAACCAACAGAGGACCCCACAGATCTTAACAACTACCGGCCTGTATCTAATGTTCCTACCCTCGCCAAATTACTTGAAAAATGTGTCCACCACCAATTGACGAAACACAATGATCACTTTGACCTTCTTAACAATCACCAATCAGCAAGCCTTGATCCAACATCTTACTGCGCTCAACGTTCAACCTACCATTGTTGACTGCAAAATCTCTGGGAATAACTCTAGACAGCAATCTAACCATGCAGAAACATATTAGCAATGCTACAAAGGGAGAAAACTTCCAAATCAATACTCGGAGGAAGTTGAAACCCTTCATTCCAGTCAATGACTTCAAGCTGGCTGTACAAGCTCTGGTTATACCTAGAATGGAATATGGAAGTGCCTCTTTATGTGGCCTTCCAAAAGCTTTGACGGCTCCCATGCGAGCCTCTTTAAACGTCACTGCAAGACTCATCACTGGCTTGAAATAAGCTCCCACATCTCCCCAGACTTAACATCCTTAAACTGGCTCCCACTAGAAGCAAGAATCCATCTTAAAATAGCCTACATGACTCATAAGGCCTTACATTACAATGCACCCAGCTACCTCGCACAGACACTGACAATCTCTGGTGGGTTAAGGTCCTCATGGAGCGTAGATAACCTACTATTGAAACCTCAAAGATTGAAAAAGAAGAAACATATAAACGATCCTTTTCGGGCATGGCGCCAAAGATATGGAATACTCTTCCACCAGAAGTCAGACTGAATGCTTCTACCATTTCTTTCAAAAAGGAAGTTAAACCAATTCTCATTGCAAAATTCACCTGATTATAAGCTAAGTTTTTCTGAGACTCAATAGCTTCCCTCGCTAATTTGCCTTTCTGCGTTTAGGATCCAACTAAACTTACGTATTTCATTTGTCACCCCAGGACTTTTTATTAACTATGATACTCCTGTCATGTACGCTACACTTTTTCCCCTGTACACAAACTATTTTTGTCATGCATGATCTTGCCTCCATAGAATTTCCTTTTAATTTGTTATGCTACTCGTGATTTGTAATTCTACTCGTGATTTTTCCTTCTTTCATTGTCATGTATAACTAGCCTCGCTTATTGGAATGCGCTCTGATATCTGCAAGGATCTTGTCCACGCTATATAAAACCTTCAAAACAAATAAATAAATAAATAAATAAGGGTTGGATTGAGTGTATGCGGGTGTCTTGATGGTGTATTGATTTTCTTTGAAGTTGATTTTGTTCTGTGCTTGTAAATATAAATTGTGTATCGAGCTATTTTTTGATAAGTAATTAAAAAGCTTATTGCCAAATAAATTGAATAATGGCACTATAAACAGTGTTGACCTGTTGATTTAGTTTCATGGGTCTAAGT
Source organism: Lissotriton vulgaris (assembly GCF_964263255.1). Taxonomy (NCBI): domain Eukaryota; kingdom Metazoa; phylum Chordata; class Amphibia; order Caudata; family Salamandridae; genus Lissotriton; species Lissotriton vulgaris. The sequence continues at coordinate 1,390,995,242 of NC_141693.1, forward strand.
ATTAAAGGATTTAGTTAATAGTACTCAGTACTGGCATTTGTGACGTTTTGTTATTTATAGATTTCTCCACAGCATTCGACAGGGTTGACTGAGGGGCGCTGTAGAGGAAATTGGCCACAATGGGGATCCCTGCACATTTGCTTAGGCTGGTTATTGCATTGCATTCCTCAACTTGGACTCAGGTCCTGATGGAAGGAAACTAGGGTCTGTTGAGTAAAGTGGAAATCCATAATGAGTTGAAGCAAGAATGTGTATTAGCACCTCTTCTTTTTTCTCTTTATATCAATGACTAGCCTAGTAGAGTGGGGCACTGTACGGGGGACCCACCAAAGCTAGGAATAATGAAACTTGGTTGCCTACTCTAAGCGGACGACGCCATCTTGTTTGGTTTAACTCCAATAGGTTTACAAATGCGCCTTACCGAGGTAGGTCACTATGCCAATGAATATTTCTTAAAAATAAATATCTGCAATAGCAAAATCATCGTTTTCAGGTCGCAGAGTTATGAAAAATATGCACTGGTTTTTGGTGAAAGATAAGTTAGATGCAGTGAAGTTGTACCCATATTTAGGTGGAATTCTTCTAAGCAACTGCTCTAGCAGTGATCACGTTAGCCAGTGCAGCAGTAAGGCAATATCGCAGGCCTCTGCAATTAGCAGGCTATATAAATGCTGTGGACAAAGACATTTTGCCCATGTTTTATCAGTTTATGAGATTAAAATCCTGCCCTCACTGAGTTACACTTGCAAATCAGTGGACGAATAGCACTGGGACTTTTTTGAGAAGGTGGAAGGCCGCATTTGGTGCCAAATTTGTAACCTGAATTGTGCAGCTACTCCAGTGGCCCTTTGGCTCAAATTTGGGCTTCTTTCAACCTCTGTGTTTGCTATGGCAGCAAGCCTAAGGCGGGGTAATAGTTTGTTGAATAGTGATGCGAGTTCTATGTGGGCTGCACTAAGACAGGAAATCTTCTCTTGCTTGAAGGAAAAAAGCTTTGTTTTCAGAAATTATGAGAAAGCTTAAGGCATGTTCGAGATTGGGTAAAGTAGAGCATGCCCTCTTTCAAAGCAGGTTTTGAAAACTTGAATTAAAAAATAATTTATAAAGTTAGTTGCAAAAGAGATATTGTACTGTGTTCAAGGCATACTAGGATTACATAATAGTGGAGAGGAGTAGCATGTGCAAACAACCTCAAGCATACGTCTAATAGAACCTTCCTAATGGAGTGTTTAGAACTTTTCTGTTATTAAGGCTGAACGTGCTCCCCTTGTGTATCATAACAGGAGCATGGGAGGGATTAGCAAGGGAAGAAATCATGTGTTATTTGTCTGTCCCCTATTACAGCCATTACAATGCCGATTATTAATATCAGTGTTTTGTAAAGTATAATATCACCTCGGCACTGGAGGCCCAGAATTGTCTCTTGACCCCACCCTCCATATCAGTATGTTTCAAAAATGTTATCTTTTTAAAACAATTTTAAAACATTTTTATTTTTAGTGAGGATCATTATACTGTTTTCAGCTTTTGCCATGTTGAATATGGCCCTCCAGGGTAACACATTTTGCTCAATACAAGTAGAATTTTCGGGTATTAGGAATTGAACTGGCAAATCTGCTTGCACTGACCTTGCACTGTTCTGTAATAGAATTGCACAATTGTCCCCATGTATGTGGGTCAGCTGTCGTATTTTTTCCAAATACTCCGACCCACTTGCACTTTATACGTTAAGGACTTTTACTATACGCGGAGTATGCTTTATCTTGATTATTGTTGCTATGTATTCTGCACTGTATATATCAATTTTGTGATTTCTAAATTGTTTGTTTCCAGAATGTATTTTATCTTGTTAATTAATAACTGTAAGATGTGTTGTTTTGTAGGTTTTTGTGCACATTTTATGTGGAACTCCTTAGAGTCCCAAATCATAATAAATAAAAAATGAAATGATCCTGTGTTATTCTTCCTGTTACTAAATTGGTTTAGATATTTTACTGATTTGTTTCTTAACTTTAAAGTTGTTTTAGTGCGCTCAAAAAAAAGAGATATCTTCTTCAAATAAGAGCTGCGACGATTTAGCCACGGATTTCTCTTTAAAAAAAACAACAGTTTTTCTTTCATGGTAGTAGAATGTTTAAATCTGTGGGAGCTCTATCACTGCTTATATAAGTCTGTGGCTGCTCTCCCTTGTAGTTATCAGTCCAGTCTCATGCAGTCAGGGAAAATATTAAGCTAAGAATAAGTAGTGTTAGTAGGTGTACCTGTTACATTTTTAATGACTACATTTGTCTTTTCCTGAAAATAATTCCTTTAAGGAAAGGGTTTTAACCCCCGACAGACCCGAACTCTTATAGACCCATCACGTTATTGAACACAGATTATAAAATTACCACTAAACTATTATCCACTCGTTTTAATTCTTTTGCCGCAGATTTGATTCATGGAGATCAAAATGGTTTTGTTGCCGGAAGGCAGCTGTTGACCAATACTCATTTTCTAACGGAGGCTCTTGATTTCTTTGAAGCACGAAAGATCCCAGCATTCATTTTATTATTTGATGCTGAAAAAGCCTTTGATTTGGTGGTATGGGAGACTCTTTTTGTTATTTTACAGCACTTCGGCATTCCAGATGTAATAATAGATCTAATACGGAATCTTTATTCTGGGGCTAGGGCCAATATCATTATCAATACAGAATCAGTGGGACTTGTTTCGGTGAAACGTGGCACTAGACAAGGCTGCCCACTGTCCCCGATTTTATTTGCTTTTTTCATAGAGCCGTTAGCTACTGCAATTAGGAAAGCTCCACTGTTACTTCCCCCTATTAACTTAATGCCTAAAATCAAACTTTACGCAGACAACATAATCCTGCTAATTAGGCCAGAAATACAATGTCAAGCTCAGGCCCTACAAATTTTCGAAGAGTTTGAGGTTCTGGGGGGATATAGGATAAATAAATAAAAAACTGAAATTATAGTGTGCGGGGGAATTAAGCCTGTAATTCATCCCGACCTAAAGTCTTGCATTAATAATAAACCAAAAAGATACTTGGGGATATGGTTTTCATCTTCAGTTGCTGATCTTTATAGTTTGAATTTTGTACCAATGCTGCAGAAAGTCCGAGCAATGTTTGAAAGATGGAATTCCCTACCATTAACTATTATGGGACGTGTTGCTCTAATTAAGATGTCGGTTCTTCCGCTGTTCAACTTTCTATTTTCAACTATTTCTTGCGCTCTGCCTGGCTCATTTTTCTCTAAGGCTGAATCTTTGTTTTCTTCCTTTATATGGGCTAAAAAGACACCACGCATTGCTTTGCACACTTTATTTGAGGATAAGGAACAAGGAGGGCTTGCTCTTCCCAATCTGAAAGACTATTATAATGCTTATTTGGCTCAATTTTTGACTAGATTTAAGGACAATACCCAACAACTTTTTATCAATTTTTTCTTTGATTTGATTTGTAAAGAAGCTCAGATTCCCTCACCGCTTCAAGTTTTCAAATCACCAAAAACAGTTAGGTATAAGGTTTTGCACTGGTTTTTTAAAAGACGCACAGCACTTCTAAAGAGGCACTCTCTCTCATTTCTCAATATATTCTCTCCCATTAGCTCAGTTTTTTCATTCTTTGGGGTGGATATTAATTTGGAGTTAGTAGAAAAATGGCAGAAAATAGGGTTCAGGAAACTGGATGATTTTTTAAAAAATGATACCTGGATTAGGATGTCAGATTTGACGGCCCGGGTTCAGGGCAATTTTATATTACTGGGCTCATATAAGCTGATTTATGGTGTTTTGCTTCAATTAGATCCCACACATCTTTCCCCCCCTGATTCACTATTCACTGAACTTTTTCTGTCAATACTAGAAAGGAAGCCAGGGGAGTGGAAACGATGTTTAACCATGAACAGGGATCCGAATTTATGTGGCAAAGCAAGTAATAAATGGCTAGACCAGGAAAACATGGTACTAACGCCCGCCGCATGGAAAATAATTAATGTGTTGAATTTTTCTGCATTGAGAGGGGCCAATTGGCGCAGAATGCTGTTTTTCAGTAAATGGCTTCTGTATTTTACCCCGGTCAAAATTCATAAGATGTATCCTGAATGCTCTTCGAATTGTTATAGGTGTTTACAGCATGACTCTGCTAATTGGTCGCATGTGGTTGCTAAATGTCCTAAAATTGTTCCTTTCTGGGAAAATATATTTACGTCTCTGCAAAACCAGTGCGAAATCCCAATTTCTGTTAACTATAAAATGATTTTGTATGGATTCGATCCTGAAATAATGCTAGAAGGGCATTTAGTTAAATTCATATATATCGCTATGGCTGTGGCAAGATCATTAATTCTTCAAAATTGGCGATCGCAATATTGCCCCAACATACACGAATGGCGTTATAAAATGCAAAAAGTTAGAAACAGCGAACAAGTGTATGCTCAAAGAGTGGGGTCGATTCGGAAGTTCGAGAAGATATGGGGTTCATTCTGTATTGATGTTAATTAAGCCTGAGGGCATATAGGGTTTTTTTCTTTTTTTTTTTTTTCCTTTCTACTTTGTGTTCCCCTATCTCCCTTCAGTATTTATCTTCATTGTTCAAATTTACTGTCATGGTGATATGTGTGCTTTCTAATTTTTGATGTTCTGTGTACATTTGGGTTAATTAACGTTAAGCTTTTCTGTGTCCAAGACTTCAATAAAAAATATTAAAAAAAAAAAAAAGGAAAGGGTTTTAAATGATATTTGCAACTAATAAAGTTGGGTTACGGAAGAGCTGAAGTGATGTTGTTAATTTGTCCCAGGGCTGTATCACGATGAGCTGCACTAGCCCAGTGCAGGACCAAGCACCTTTTTTTTTTGCATTTGGGCATCTAAAGTTTATACATATGACTCAGAATTTCTCCCAGTAAATGCATGAACTTTCGTCAGAAGAAGTCAGAAACAGAAAGAGGTGGTCTCTGCTTACAAATTCAGACTTGTTTTGTCTAAAGTTCATGCAAGAATCCAGAAAAAAACATATTTTTATAAGAATGAACTTTAGACATACAAGATGAAAAACAACAGAAGCTCGGCTCTGTGTGAGTCAGTCTCCTCATCATGATACTGCCCCAGCTGAGGAAAAAGGCTTCTGTATGTAGCAGATGCTGAAGATGCCTCAGACCTTGGGGTGAAAGTTAAAAGCTTATAAAGTCAGGGCATTAAGTGGGCCGGGTCCTGCCGGTGCTCAGCACTGGTAGTTCTAAAAAGCAGGTACCGAGACGGGTCCCTATCAGGCTCTCCATTTTTGCCCTTACCCTCGGGGTGAAAAAAAAATCTTAACTCCGCAGAAATACCAACCTTCACTGCATTCGATGTATATTCAAAAAGACTTGATATCGTTCTTTCACAGTCTCATCATTTCAGAACGGAAGCATTTTCAAAATTCTATGCAAGGAAGTCATAGTTGGTGCTTATTTATCTTATGGAACTAACAACCATTGGCAAAGCCAATAGTTCTGGCTTTTTGTAGATGTATTGTATTGTAATGTATTGTAATTGCATTTATATAGAGCTTACTACCCTTGAGGAGGCGTCGAAGTACATGTAATGTTACTTGATGTAATATATCTAGATGCAATGAAAGAAGTAGTAAAATACCAGTCGCCCGACACACTATGCTAAGCATAGATTTTTAGCTTACTCGTTGTTAAGCCACGTCCTTAACTACATTGGCCACACCCTTTTGAGAATCCCCCCAGTTTGTTCATCCCATTGAAAGCCCTATATACAGTAGATGATACAGCTGAAGAAAGCAAACTCCTGGATAGGTTCTTGTGTGAAGGTCAAGAACAACAAGATTTTATGAAGAATCTACCATGTACTTTTAATCAGAAAGGACATATTCTAGTTTCATCTTGAACTCTAGGGTAAAGGTGGATTCATGATCTGCAAAATCTCTCAGACACTGGCAGGTGTTAAAGAACACCCATGTATACTGACTGGTGTTCTTTACTGGCAGTTTCTTAAACCCCACATGCCAATGGCCCGTTACTTTAATGAAGCACTGAACACAGTTCACTTGAATATTTGCATTTCCGTGTTTATTTTCAAAGAGATCTATTTGTGAATTGGCCTTTCCTCCCCTGTATAGCTTCTAAGGTGAGATGGTCTTTACAGTACACCGGTTCCTTGTGTGACACTCTCAAGCTGAGCATGGACTGGAGCATTAGAAGTGCTCCAACTTTAGCAGTGAACTATCTCCAAATTTTTGCACAGAGGATTGTGAACGCTTGTAACTGCATCTGAAAAACCACAGCACAGGATAACCTGGTTCAGAATTCAAGAAACCTCAGCAGACACAGGACAAAAAGCGTCCCTCACATATCTTGGGAAGCAGACGGCTCAAGGCAGTTTCTTTTGTGAGCTCAGAAGTAAATTCCGCGGCTACGGTGCCCCTAGTGATGGCATGTAGGGACAGGATCACTGATGTCTGGTGTGCTAAGGGACTCAGAGTAGCCGATTCTCACAATATTCAATATGAAACATATACTTGCATGTGCAGGAGGAGACGGAGCCTCCAGTGCAGGTTCTGTGCTTATCTTCTTGTGCAACAACACAGTCATGCTATCCACCAACTAGGGTTGCCATATTGGTTCCCTCTAACTATAGACATTTCACAGGCAGGCACACGCATGCTGTTGAACCAACGTTTTCTAGAGGCACGCACAGACACCTTGTCTATGCACCGTAACAGGAAGTTTCACTAACCTCTTCTGAGCTTGCACAGGCTGTATCCTGTGGAGGCTTGCAATTCTTACATCTTTTATTTTACACTGCAGTTGCAACTGCCCTCTTGACCCTCGTTAGGGACTGCATACAAGGCTTCATGTCCTTTTCTGTACTGCTCTGAACCTTCCCTTTCTGCACGGCCATTAGTTCTAAACTACCGATTTTGTTGATTCCACTCTGTATCATAAACTGCTCAAAGTTATCAACATGCAGCATCTGGATATTGCCTATAGTTAATCACTCTGAATTTACCATAAATCAGACCTGGTGGCTTATGGGAAGACACTGAATCTGTGTCACAAGTGCCTGGAATACACGTGTTCCCGGTTCTGGAAGCCATTTGATGCTGTATTAAGTCTGGCGGGACAGAGCACTGAATAGATTACATATTTTTACCAATTGATAGTGCAAAGATTGGGCTTTGGGGTCACGCAGAAGAGTAGTGTCTTAATGTATGCCTCCGGCTGTTTGGACTATCTCTCCGACTTCAAGGAAGAGCTTCAATGCAATACATAAGGCACGATAATGCATCTGAAAAGTACACTTGATCATCACGCTGTTTGTCGCATTCATGATTTAATCTAGAAAGCAATCCTTTCTTGCTATACTGTAAATTTCTTGCTTTACATAAATTCACATATTAATCTCAAGCCTATTTCCCTTGCCAATGCTTGTTTTAATGCAGGTGCTGCTTTTGCTCCCGAGTCATCAAATCGGTCAACATGCTATATGCAAAAACATGATATGTTTCATTCACCCACTGAAGCAGGGTGTGTGATAATTGTGTGACGCAGTTTTGGAAACAAGTATCGAAACGTGAGTTTGCAGCCACTGGGGGCTGAGGCATACTCAGGGCCACTGGAACTCCGGCATTTTGCAGCCATGGCCTTTTGTAATTTGTCACATTTGCTACATATTTCATCATCTGCTGTCTAACCTTCAGACTATTTTTTCTTTTTAACAAAAAATGTTTCTAGCTCAAACGGATCCAAAGTTACTAAAAATGCAGTGACGCTTGTTGCTGTGCAGTGAAGGACCCTTCTCAAAGTTGACTGGTCACCTTTCAATTGTTTATTGCTGTATATGGATGTCACACTGAAACTAATGAGCTGAAACTTCTGCCCACACAGTGCTAATGTGTAAAAAAGACAAAATAATAAAGTAATCCAGTTACAAAATGTGCTGGATTACATTGCATCATTTGCCTTTCCTTGCCTTGCCTCATAATTTAGTCAAACCTGCTGCATAATTTAGTCTGCCACATAACGTAGCCCCCCTGCTGCAGGGATAGGCTAAAACGTCTATGGGATCAACATTGGACACTTCCCCGGGCAGCTACATGATATACACAAATCTTAGTAAATATGTGCCAACATGCCTACTAATGTACCCACTGTTTGGCACAACAAAAAGCCCCACGATATTGCTCGAAGTTGGTCCTTATAAGTATGTATATGTTGTAAAAGGCCAAGGGTCACCGAAACCATTTCACAATAAATGACTGTAATTGCATGGGTGAAATCATAAGCAATCCCCTCAGGGGTGGCTTGATACTGCAGACCGCACTTACACCAGTTGCACTATGTAAAGTAATATAATGAGCTTACATTGCTGCTCTTTATTTTAAAGCACAAGGAGTTCTTATCCACGATTTCTTTATTCAACAAGCATTTTTTTTACAGGAACCCTTGACTATTCTCTGGGCGTTTTGCTATTTTGTTGGGCCTGTTATTTCATAGATAATTGCCATTCATCATGTTAACCTTTGGCCTCATCAAATCGTGGAGTACCAATTATCCAAAACCATAGCTAGTATGCAAACAGCCCAGGCGACCTCCGACAGCGTGCTGCAGCAGAGGTTACAGCTAATTAAATGCTATTTGCATGCCAAATGAAGATTTGCTTATAAGAGCTCACATTCCACGTCACACAATATGCAGCGTACGGCAGGTGGCAGTGTTGATCCTAATCACTCTGTAAACGGGTGCAGCTGTTCAGCTATACGAGGCAAAACGAGACCACAGGTGGACACAGCAGTGGAGAACAGCAGCAATATAGTGCTCCCTCATGCAGTTAGGGGCCTAATTAACGATTGGCCGGATTACGACTTTGGCAGTGCTTCGCCAGCTTTGCGCCGGCACAGCACCGTCGAAGCCGTGCACAGCCCTCTCTCCAGATTACGAGTTCAAATCATCTTTGGTGGGATTTTTGTTTGTCGTTCCTACAGCAGTGCCCTGTCAACGGGCTCCGCAATGGGAACGCAACAGCAGGGGGCACATGTTAAGCCCCCCTGAATGCATCCCCATTGTGGTGGGAGCTTGAGTCCTCCTTGAAGAGGTTGGTGGTCTGGAAACTCATAAAATGCTCAGCAGACCACGGTGGTCCCACCTTGCATATTGTATACCCCTGTCTGCTGCGCCACCACCAGGGAACACGGTGGGTACCCTGGTGCAGGTGGCGCAGGGGTGGTGGTCCAAGTGACTGTCCCATAATATGGCAGCTGCAGGACCGCCACCGCTGCACCACCATGATTCTGGCAGTCAAAGACCACCAGACTCGTAATCAAGCCCTACGACACGGGATGCAAATACATCAGTATTGGAGCACTCTAGCTCCAGCTATCAAATACTTCAAATGTTACAAAGTCCTTGCTCTCCTGAGAGAATAGCAGGTTTTGCAATTATTCCTTTCTATATGCAGAACGATTGTAATATGGTAATCATGAGGTGAAAGCTCATTTAACACCTTCGACGCTGATGACGAGCTGGGCTCGTCATGGCGTAGCCTCCTCGCACGCTGATGACGAGCCCAGCTCGTCACGTAAAGTGCGTTTTTAAAAAACTCAGCGTGCGAGCGGAATTCCGCTAGCGCGCATGGAGTTAAGGGATGAACAACTTTCTGAAATCGAAATCAAAATGAACATCGTCCTTGACTAGTTGCTACAAATAGAAAAAAACAGTGGGGACACGTAGGTATTGAACAGCAAACATATGAAGATTGCAAGGCTCCATCCTCTTGGGGAGAGGTGGGTAGAGCCGGCACTGGTGTTATATGAGCTATGGATAAACTCCCAGAGCTACTTGGCAAAGAGGGCCATCAAATGTAAATGTAAATGTGGGATACTTGTAAAGCGCACTGTTACTCTACCCGAGTTTCCTGGCGCTATAGACCGCAGGGGAACCCATCCTGGTTTTCCCTGTGAGATGGTCCCTTTCTGGGTATATCCAAGGTGAAACCAGGCATCCCTGGCGTCTGTGGGGGGCGGTTGTGGAGATGAGGTAAGCTTAATGCCCAGAGTTGCCGAGTGTGTTCCCTGGTTAGAGTAGGCACTGAGGCGAGAATTATCGAGTCCGTTGACCCTGGTCCAAGACCCTGCCGCGTCGGGGATTGAACCCTGGTCCCAGGCTGTTCTCTGCTTACAGGTTTGCTGCCTCTAACCAGTGAGCCACACCACACCACTCCAAGAAGCAAACAGGTACCCTTGTCTATCCTTGCTTAACTCTCACAGTCAGTCCAGTGTTGGCAAACGTGTTCAAGGAGACAGACATCTGGCCTGTGAGAAAACTGGTTGCGCCGCGCGAATTGCCCACGAGGTGTCTCTCCTACAATCTTGAATTGGCTCCAGCATCAATCAAACACTCACATCCTTTAGTTGAAAGCCATCTATCGAAACGTGGCTTTTTGACTATTTGTCAAACCGTGTGTTCAATGGCAGTTTTGGGGGGTTTTCCAAGCATAACAGACAATTAAGATAGCTCTAAGGAAAATGAGAATACCTGGACGCGTAGTGCTTTATGAATACCCTGCAGTGAAGACCCGAAATATCCCATATCCCTGTTTCACAACAATGCCTTCCCTTGAACCTTTCACTGATATTTGACTGATGTCACCCATCAAGAGGGACCACTAGTAAGGCTCGGCAAAATGCAGTCCCCGACTGAAGGCCCTCCTGATATCTGCTGAATGGTCCCTTTTATGCTAAGGAGTATGCGTCACTAAATGTCCACCTCTGGTGTCATGTAGGCAGTAAAGCATTGCTGCTCCTCACCTGGCCTCCCCCTTGGGGCTAGCGTTACACCAAACGGAAAATGCTTCTAAATGCTAATGTGGTCCTGGCTTTGCCCACTCTTCCCAACTGCACATCTGAACCAGGGGCAGCTCCTCTGTAACAGCAGAGGAGCGTCACCCCCACTGCCACCAGATGATAAATAAAACTATAATAACAGAATGCATCATTTTATGTATCTCTCTCAGTTACTTACTTGCGACAAAAGGGGCGGGCCAGGTCAGGGAAGAGTACTGTGCACTTATAAGTGCGCATTTGTGTTTGGCGGGCCGTCTCAGGCCGGCCAAACACCATGCGCACTATGTTTTCTTGTATTGTACAGCCGAGTTGGAGAAATCCAATAGGCTTCCAGGCACTGCCTGGGTGGCAAACAAGAACGCTCAGACCAATCCTGGTGCGGCTTTTGGGCTAGAGAGCAGCATCTGGCTTGGATGGGGAGTCTGGGCCTTTAGGCCCATCCACTTCCGCACTTCAGGGATACAAGGAGCAGGAGGAACAATGCAGCCAGCAGCGCCTAGCCGAGTGGCAGGTAAGTGGTTTTTATTAATATTATTTTTTTCCAACATCTCCTCTCACCTTTTAGCCCCCACTGCCCTACCGATTTTGATTGGCAGCAGCCGCCACTGATCTGTACATGTTGTCTCAGCCTCAGAACCTGGTTGGGGGGCCTGATTTTATCACATAGACTATTGTGCACTGATACCTGGATGCCTATTCGAATATTCCATAATGTTTTGATCAATAAAACCTAAATACGAGGACTTCAACCCCTTCGAAGCTAATGACGAGCTGGGCTCGTCATGGCGCTTACCTGCCGTGCGCGGATGACAAGGCCAGCTCGTCATGAATTATGGTGATTTTGGTTTTTCAGCGCAGGACGGGAAAACGCCTAGCAGCCATGTGGTTAAAATGCTTTAGCAGCAACTAAGAAAGGAATGCAGTCCAGTGTAGAGAACAATGTGCCCACCTCGATAGATATGTTGGATGTGGACGCCCTTGAATTTTGGTGTCAAAAGCTATAAAGGGGAGGAACTTAAAAATGTAGCTGCAAATGTTGCATTACTGCAGGGATGACTTTGCCACTTACACCCCTCTTAAGGAGTAGAAATCCTCCATCAGCCTAAGGTCAGCAATTGTAGCCTCGCACATGCCCTCCTGATACTGTCTTCACCTGGCTCTGCTGGATTGTAATTTCTTTCTTTAAGAGGCTATGAGAGACTTAACCAGGAAATCCTGCCTGCTGCGGTCACACCTATCTTGGGTCCCTTCTGCATCCTATCTAGGTCCTTACAAAGTCAACACTTCCTTGGATGGCGAAACTCTCTCTCTTCGTCAAGTTTCCATTCCACAAGGGAAGCTTCCAGGGTACCAGGGCGCCAGGGTGCCGGCAGCGGTATGAGGCAGGGCCAGCTACCCTCACCAGCCACGGCTAAGCTCCAAGTGCACAGTGGCTGGTGGTTCTTCATGGGAAAGATGTCATTCCTGCCTCTGTGTCCCTGGGCCCAGTGGAAGCCGGTTTATTTGAACCTTGAGGAGCACTTTCAGTTTTTGGCTAGAGAGGAGGGGAGTTCCAGACCTCTGTCCTCTTTCGGACAGAGTAAGCAAAAAGTAATTCCTTTTCTTTTCTTCCCAAGATCAGTTTGTGATGAGGTGCTGGTGATGGCAAGTCATTCTTATAGCAGTTAATGACCAGTGATTGTTGACAGCTCCGAACATAATCCCCAAAAGTACCCACAGTTAAAAGAGGCCTGAAATTCCAGTTGCCTCACTGCAAACAATCCGCTCCTTTACCTTGGCAGGACACAATAGTATTTAGAGCTCTGCATTTCCTCCAAGAGGCTGTCCTATTGCAATGGCCGAGCTCCCATAGAGGAAAGCAGCACTGGCATGTGCTGAGGCAGGGTCCTCTCCTGCTGTGAGCAGACCCATTATGGATGGGAAGAGAGCGCCATCAAAGCCCTTTCTCAACTCAGAGCTCTGCTGACCAACATGACCTTTCTGATGCTCATCTGCTGCTCCTAGCCTCTACCCTCTCCCATGTTAGAATCTAAGTGGGAAGGATGGACGGTAATATATGTTTATCATTAAATGTGAAGTTTGATAGTACTGCGGTGCACAGATGATTTCTATAGCTTGTTTTCAAAGCTAAATCAGGAGAATTACGACTTTTATTCAGGTGTAGGCCTTTACTCTAGGGAATTGCTGCAACAATGTGTGCAATGAAGTAACGCCTTTAATACTGTCATTGAAAAGGCAGCCCAGTGCCAGAATTGGTCATGTCTTCCCTTTTGCATTCTTCACTCAGGTTCCATGGGTCTTTAGGGGTAACTTGGGGGTCCATTAGGATTGCGGACGGACTTTGTCTGTCCGCCATCCCGGTGGAAACGGGACCGTCCGCCACGTGTGCGGCGGTCCCGCCATAACAATTATGATGCGCCCGCCACAGTGTCGTGCACATCCAGCATTTTTAACATTGTGGAGGTGGTGCTCTCAGCACCACCCGCCGCAATGCTAAAAATGCACGTTGTACATTTCAATGCACAACATGACAGGCACTGCGCGGTGCCTGTCATGTTGTACATTGAAATGCTGGGGATACCATAGGTACCCTCCATGTGCACCCCCCACCCCCTCTTCACCCTGGGGGCCTGCAACGGGCCCCCGAAGCCCATCCTCATATGGCTGGCGGTGTCTGATAGACACCGCCACCATATTAGATCTTTTTCGCCGCGATCGCAAAAGCGGAAAAGCGGCAGACGGTCTTTCCGTCTGCCGCGGTCCCCCCGCCATTGTAATTTGGCGAGGGGTAAAATGCTGGCGGACGGTGTCGGATGGCGGACGGATCGCCACCACCTGCATGGCGGTGGCGATCCGTCCGCCATCCTAATCGGCCCCTTAATTAGTATAAAAAGTAGGCATTTGAAAAGTTAAAAAGGGTTCCTTTCACGTGTGCTGATAGCACTTTTGGCTGCAGTCAATCTTTTGAGTTATACATAAAGGATGTTCCATTTGAGATTTAGGCCACTGATGCACTTTCTACTCCACATTAATGTGATCTCACAAAAAGGTCATATATGTCAGAAGGTTGGGTGGTTTGCCGTCTCCTATTGCCCAGGGCAGAAATTAGAGTGGGTGTGCATGGAAAGTAGGAAAAGAGGAAAGCAAGAAGGGTTTGGTAATAAGATGATAAACTAAAATGTACAAAAGGAAACTAGACTAAGAGCAGAAAGGAGCCGGTGAAAGTAGGATTGTTCGGGTGACACAGGGAGTAGGAAAATGAGACCTTGAAGAATGTGGTAAGAAAACGTGGGAAAGTGGTGAGCAGAGATTGGGTGACTTGCCATAAAAGTGGGTGTACATAGGGTATGACTTGAATAAGAAACCTAATTTGTTGCTGTTAGACCTGGCATCTTTTGGCATGGTTTCTTTCCCCAGTCTTTTTGTTTCTGATCTGTTCTTGACTGTGTACTGAACTTTGCTTTTGCTGGTTTTAGAAATCTCTGAGCACTTTACCACTGCTAATGAGTGCTGAAGTGCATGTGCTCTGTATCTAAAATAAAATAGCATTAGGTTTCTCCATGATTGTCATTCTTGATTTATTGATAAACCTCTAGTATAGTGCACTACATGGGCCCAGTGCCTTTAAGTCAAATGCTACTAGTGGGCCTGCCACCCACATGAGTAGCCCTTCAAACATGTCTCAGGCCTGCCACTGCAGTGCCTGTGTCTCCCGCCGGCCGCCGGCCGCCTGCCTCTCGCCTGCCTCCCGCCTCCCGCCTCTGCCTTACCTCAGCCGCGCTCGGGACTTATCCCCCACTCCCAGGCCCCCGCCCGCCCCGACATTGCCCGGACCGCCTCCCGCCTCGCCTTACCTGAGCCGCTGCGCCACTCCTCGCCGCACGTCACTCCTCGCCGCACGTCGCCGCTCGTCACCACTCCTCCCCGCCTGTCGTCATCACGCAGGTGTAGGTCACGGTCAGCGCTACGTCGCGGCCGGCGCTTGTTTTAGGGGACTACTTTGTTTTTAAACTTTAATTTTTTAATGTACGTTTATTTTTTATTTTATGCAGTCTATGTCCATCTACACACCCTGAGGATTACAACAATGTATTGGGTGTGTGGATTTGCGTGTGGTTCCCGAGTTTACATTGTCCAAAGGTTTCTGTTCTCTCTTTATAATAGTACCATAGATAACGAACTGACAGGAAATAAGAACAAACAGCTTTTAAATAGGCGGATGGAGGGGTCAGGCTGCTGGTTGCAGTTTTTGTAAGGCTTTTGAAAGGTAATTTGTCATAATTTTGATAAGAAGGGACACGGGTAGTTTTTGAATGGGTAAAGTTTGCAGTTAGATGGGGAGAGTCGGTATTTGAAAGAGGGGTTTCGATTTAGCACACTGGGAGTTGCATATATGTTTCATATGAGTTTTCTTGTTTATTTAGCAGTGTATTGCGATATTGTTTGAGTGAGTGGGTGAAGGGAGTTGAGGAATTGGAGAGGAATGGATTTGTATGATGTTTGAGCAAGGGGTTATTAAAGTGAGAATTGCAGGGGAATGAGGGTGGTGTTATTGGGATTGGCATAATTTGTTTATACACTGAAGGTTAAACAGTGAGTAGTTAGCTGAGCTGTCATTCTCTTCTGTTGCAGAGATCCCTTACGAAGAGCCTTTTAGGCTTGAAATGCATTGGGCATAAAGCAATGAGCCTACTTTTTTTTATTTCAAAAGGTTTTTATTTCGAAGATTTTCAATATAGTACAGTAGGTGCATGTTTCACCTTAGTTCTTACGTGTTGCTGTGTAATGTCTAGATGGGCACGCAGGTTACAAATGAAAAAGTCAAATAAAGAAACAAGATGGAACCACGCTGTCTCCGCAGCGACTTGATAAAATTGGAAACGTTTATGAAAAAGTAATTGGATAACTATTGGTATCAAGTGATGATAATGTTTTACTTAAGAGTCAATGGTTTAGCATGAGGGATGCTTTCCCGCGCCGCAGAGCGACAGATGGGTGCGCGACGCATGTGCCCTGAAGTATACTTTTAGAAAGTTGGCATTTTCTTACTTAACCATTCTGTGCTTCTGCCTGTCCCTAGCATGCACGTTTGGGTTGGATGGCCAATGGGTTTTGTGACCTTTGACCGCAGTGACAGCTCGCATAGGGTTTTCTGTGGGCGGTGGGGTGGGGCGGGGAGGGGCACGGTCAGGGTAGTAAGACATACGACGGAACTGAGGAAAGCTTTCGTCCATTCTGTCGTATGTCCGAGTTTACTAACCCCCCACCCTGCCCTCCCCCAACCTGGCCAACTGCCCCGCAGCATGCCCTGTGAGCCGCCACTGTCTGGTAGCATATACTCTGAATACTTCTAGGTTGAGTACATTCTGTCAGGAAGAAGAGCTGTTGTGCTGCCATGAGGGACTGCCATTTTGCCTCTGCTTCTTGACTGAGAATGAGAGGACTAGACTTTAGTCTCTACTTCCGGCATCTAATGTTTCTCCAAGGGCTTGAATGAGCTTGCCTCCTGTTGCTGAGTTCTCATGGACAATAAAGACCTCAGTGGCATCTTGCTGCCAGCACCTGTACTCTTCTGCTGTGAGTTCTGGTCCGCCAAGAGGTGCCAAATCCAGCCCTACACCCTTGGAAGTGAATTTCTGTGCTGCAATCAAGAAACTGATGCATCCCTGTGAAAACGATGCATCGCCGCTGCCTGCACCAAAGCTGTGGTCCCCACTTGCTGAGTCTGTGATACATCAACCACGACTTACAATGCAGCCCCAACTTTTCTGCAGCACCTCTGAAGAACTGCCACTGCATGAGTTCTAAACAGCGCCTCACTGAAGTCTGCAATGCACCATTCTGATTCTGATGCAGTCCCGGCTGTGCATGGCTTCAAACCAATGCAGCGCCTGCAGCCTAGCAGTTTGACATCAATGCCATAGCATCAACGCATTGCAGTCTTGACACTGGCACATCCTCAACACTGCATCACCTTCAGAAAACGAGGCCTCGCAACAGCAACCGAAGCATCACCTCCTCTGAGCATTGCATTGTCACTAAGCGTTAAAGTCTCAATGACCTTGCACCTCCTTAAGGAATTGATGCATTATCTGCATCGGCAAGAATTTCACCTTCTCTGCACCTTGCATCGTCTACGATTTCTGATGCGTTCAAGGTACTGTCACCGGGTCCGCATGACACCTGTATCCAGCCCATGCTCCATCGCAGTCTGACAGACATTTTGGATTTGTCCCAGTCAAGCATAACCAGATAGCATGGCCCCTGTTAGAGCTATTGGCTTCTAAGCACTGTATTTTGATTTAATCTTGCAAAATTCATATCTTGATTGAATATGTTGGATTATTGTTGTTTTGGTCTTGTTTTACTCAGATGAGTATTGGCTATTTTTCTAAACTAGTGTGGAGTACTTTTGTTGTGTTTTCACTGTGGTAATCTGTTTGTGTGGTTGTGTGTGTGTGCAAAAATACTTTACACATTGCCTCTTTGATTTAGCCCGACTGCTCTGTGCCAAGGTACCGGAGGGTCAGCACAGGCAAACTTTTAGTGTGTAGTGCAGTTATTGTGACTAGGATTGTTGTTCCTGCTTAGACAGAGCGTATACTCTGCCAATCAGAAACACAATTTTTAAAAGTTGCTCAGATCCACATGTATCAATTTGTGTTCCAATGTTCATTTTAGTAATCTCATTGTTTTTAATTCCCCCCATAGTGCTCATAAAAGTAATTCTTTGCATATATTGCTGGGAAGCTGTCTATACCCATCTATCAAAAGAAGCCACCTTGAATTAAACTGTTTTTATGCAGCCTGGGATTCAGTCGTGGAGAAAGCCCTTTAGCAACTTAGTTTGATTCAAGTATCATACAACATCCAGGGTATTGAAGCTAGGCCTGGGCAAAATTATGATGCATAATTTGCATAATTTCTGAAATTCAGCGTTGCGTTGTTACGCAAATTCCTGGAATTATGCCAGTATGCCATGTTACATAATTATGTGCCAGCCGTGGTAAGAATGTACTTAGAACATCCAGTTTGCAGTAAAAGATTTCCATGAATGCCTGGAATAAGAGAATGCGTGCAGTTTTCTACAATAATTAGTACAAGGACATATTCAGCGTAAAATATAGCACTAAATGACAGAATTGCATTGCAAATAATTTTGCTTAATGTTGCAAAAATTTTGCATAATTACGTGAATGCAAATTACGCAAATTTCACACATCCCTACTTTTAGCATCACCTCTGTTAGGGGCAACACAATGTGGATTCCTACATTTCAGGAAACCTCAGGTTCATTCTGTATTACCAGGACCTATAAGAACATATTATCTGTTGTCTAAGTGAGGGTGCCCCTGCCTCTGTGAACAGGTAGATTTGAATTTGAATTTGAATTTAAAAACATTTGTTGAGCGCACTTATACCTAGCGGTTTCATGGCTCCAGGCTGATACTTTCATGAGCCCACACAATATACGTATATATATCAAGTCACCCAAACTGACTCGATTTGTGCGGTGTCTGAAACAAATGGTGACATAGGGTTTGCCATTTTGCTTTGACTGGCGATGAAGACAGACAGCAGCAAACGGGGGAAAACATGGGAAATCAACAACAGCCATGGTGGAGGAGACTCCAGGACGGTGGTCAAGGCACTCCATTTACATGGGAGCGGGCTGTTATTCTAGTTCACCTAATAGGATTCAGGAAGAGCTGAAAGTTGAAGGGTCAAAGATGCTGCCTGTCAACTAGGCCTCCAGATTAAAGGGAAGGGCAAGAAGAGGAGCTTTCCAGCCACACATAGCAATCCATTTCCAGGGCTTAGATGGACAAAAGCTCGAGACTGGGACCATGTACTGATGTTCCATATTCTTTCAGCCTCTTGCAGTGAATCTATGGCACTCAGGAGTAAGAGCCTTTGCCTGATCCATAAATGTAAGAAGTGTATACAGAAGGCATGAATCATAAGAACTGTACCCTAGGAACTGAGGAGCTCCAAGATTTACTTGTTTTATAAGACACTGCCAATAATCAAAGTAATTAAGCGCAGTGAAGATAACATAACATATTTCTTTATGCTATGATAAAGGAAGAAAGAATTAGAAAAAATATATTTCCTTCCAGCACAAATGTACCAGTCACCACAAAATATAAAGAAGCAGCGATTCAGAGGGCCAATTTTCAACTATCTAGCTTATCCTCAAGAGGGTTTTGAGCACAGTGGGTTGTGAGGATCAGTGGCAGTTGGTGATCCACAAAAATGGTGGGTCGACATCAATACAATTAAAATGAAGACATCAATGCAATATAAAAAAATGCAAATAACAATTTTTAAATGAAAAAAAAACTTTCACTTATTTTAGCCTGCAGCGCGTCCTCGGGGTTCTCCTGCCCAGGCTCCAGAATCCTCCAGCGCGAGTTCCCACAGCTCCTTATCCAACCCAGACACTTCTCTCATGCTGCACAAGAGAAGTGTCTGGATTGGCTGTAGCAGGCCGCCTCGGCACTCTGAAGAGCAGTGAAGGCCTGTGCCTGCTCTCCAACCCAGCTGTCTATGAAAGCCAGGTTGCGTTGGTTGAATTGCGCAGGCCTGTTGTTTGTTTATAATAATGTAGCTGGACAAACCAAGATGCGCAATTTGTACTGAATTGGATACACGTCATTGCTCCCAATCAGCAGCAATGGTGCACTGCCACTGCCCCGCCCTCTCGGCAGAAAGCTAGAAAATAAAATGGTAAAAAACGTTTTATTACCATTTTATTTTTCCACTTTCTGTACGGCAGTATGGAGCATGGAAGAAGCGCCGCTGGTGAGGACGGATGAAACACTCCCCCAGCGGAGTATGTTCGGGTGAGCGCGTTCTCCAGGTTTGACCAGAAAGCTCCTGGCAGGTCTCTGGTGTGCTCTCGGGTGAAGTCATTGGGCATCAGCACCCTCACCTGGCCTGGAGGGGGGTCTCTATTGAGTGCAAAACTTCACATTAAAGGCTGCATCACGTTTCTTGGGTCAGACATTAGCAAGGCACAGAATAGACTGGCGGTTCTGAGCAGTTTGTCCTTGTACTTCTGAGCCACGCAGTGCAGGGAATGCTCTATTTCAGGTACCATGTTACGTGGGTCTCTTTCATGGAACTGGCCTGCACATGGATGGTCGAGAGCAACTAGAGTATAGTCTGGAAACCTTTGTCTGCGCAAAGACTCTTGAACTATTGAGCGCATACGCATAATAAAGTGCATCACCAGTGGTACCTAGCCCAGAGAGGTCACAGCTTTCACTTTCACTGCATCCCCGGTACCCCCCTCCCTGGTAAAAAAGTGTACTTTGTGCCTGGGATCCAGAAAAATACTGAGGCCAGTTTACACCTATGCACTCAGGAAATGTCTTGGGAAAGTTGCACAGGCTCGAGCCATCTATGTAATCCAACCCAAAGAAAGATTGTGGAAATTAAGATCCTTTTTTATCAAATTGGGTGCTGGGTAGGTATGAGCATCATCCCCATGAAGCCTTTATCAATTATACTTTTTTCCGATCTGGCCTCTGTGAACCTATGGGGATGCTGTGCAACACTGCGTCGGGGATGTCACTCAGCCTACCCCAGAACAAGAGTTCAAAGCACAGAATTAGTTTTTGCGAATTCTGTGCTTCCGACAGCTTCTCTGGTCGACAGGTCTCGAATCTGAATGCTAACTAGGAGAATCAGATCTACATCCTTGAGAGGTCGGGAATTGCAGTGGCATTAAACTGGAATACAGTAACGCCTGTTACACATAGAAATGGTAACTGATTGCTGTGAAACACGGTGTAAAAATATGTAATATTAACGTAGACTCTGCTGAAGCAACGGAAGATGGCTCGTGTCCTTTCAGGGGCAGCCGCGACGTCCTCATGCTCTGGTAGGTTTTAAGCAGGTTAAATCTATACTCATTACATGTTTTTAAATTGAATGAACGACCCTTTGTTTTCGCTCTCATCAAGTTCAGAGGGGTTCTAATTGGTATTGTAATTCGAACTGTCCATTTCCATTATTTGTGATAAAAGTGATGAACACTGTCACATAATAATCTTAGTTTTCAAGATGTCTTTGCTGAAGAACTAAGTCTGGAATGCTACCAAAAGCTCTTCGAGCACTGCACATCTTTCTTAAACACGGTTTGCGCCTGGAGACGGATTCTGAGCGCCCTGGCAGTGGGAAGGAAAATTCTAGAGTCCCTGGAGGTTCACTTTAGAAGTAGGCAAGAATAGGTGAGTACTAGTCCACTGCCCTCAATATATGTCTCCACTGAATAGCTCTCAAGTACATTTTCAATTGTTTAAATTGAATCTATATATTGTAACGCAGCACACGACTGAATCTTTTGATATGTCTGTCCAAGAGTCTGATTCTCCAGGGGGTTTCTCCCTCTTTTGACCAAAGTAAAACCTTTGATGAAGACATCATGCGTCTGTTTAAGAAAATTAGAATGGGCGTCAAAAAAGTGCAAATGCTATTACTTCTGACTGCATGTCTTTTCAAATAAACGAAATGCCCCGGGCCTTCTTTAATCATACATTGAAATAAAATGGCCTCTTTCATCCTTAAACAATGAGCACTATAATACCTGTCGTCACATTTTCTTTGAAATCTCCTGTTTCAAAATATACTTAATTTTTTCTTAAAGTTCGAAATGTCCACATTGCAAGCCAGCCGACTTCCAGTGGGGTTCACTGAGAGTTCCGCGGGAATTTGTGTCTGTTATGAATCTGTACGATCTCTACTGTAAGGCTTTTTTTAAAATCTAGCTTATAGACAGCTTTTGCTGTCTGTTGTTGAAGTCTTATTGCCTACAATACAATATATATAGTGGGCTGGGCCAGCCTACTGCTCATGATCAGATCAACCAATCAATAATCAATCAGTCAGTATTTGTTGATAATGGCTTTTACCGCGGAGGGTATCCAGGTGCTAAGAAATTGCTGATATCAGTTTAAAAGCCAGGTCCCGAGTACCTTTCTGAGTTCCAAAACAGAGTGTGAAGTTTTCTGGTGGAGGGTAGGTCGTTCCAGGACTTAGCAACGAGGTAGGAGAAGACATTACCTCTACTGTAGCTTTGCCAAATATGGGGTTTGCAAGGGAGGCAGAGAGCTGGTGTCGGGTGCGTTGGTGGAAGTTCAGGCATTGGTTGATGTAGGTTGGTCCCTGGTCATGGAGGTCCTTGTAGGCCTGTCAGCATCTTGAACTGGCATTTCTTCTGGCTGGGAAGCCAGTCAAGGTTCCTGAGGTGAGGGGGTATGTGGGTCAGCTTGGAGAGGTTGAGGATTTGTCTGGCCACTGAGTTCTGTGAAATGTGGAGTCTCTTGAGGAGCAAGGTGGTGATACCAGTGTAGAGCATGTTTCCGTAATCCAGCCGACTGATAACAAAGGTTTTTGAGCAATGGTTTTTCTCGTGTTCATGGGAATCCATCTGAAGATCTTTTGAAGCATGCAGAAAGTGTGGAAAGAGGTGGAGGAGACTGAGTTGATCTAGCGCTTCATGGTGAGTTTGCAGTCTAGCATGATGCTCAGGTTGTGAGCGTGGTCAGCCGTTGTGGGTCCAGGGTCAGGGAGCCATCAGGTCTCGTCCCACGGGTATGTGTTTTTCCAGAAGACCAGCACTTCCATCTTGTCTGTGTTGTTGTGGTAGTGGAGGGGTCTTATGTGAGTGATAGAATGATCTGAATGTTTTCCGTGTAGGATATGATGTTGATTCCATGGGTTCTGATGATACTGGCCAGGGGTGCCATGTAGATGTTGAACAGGGTAGGGCTGAGAGAGGAGCCTTGGGCTCTGAGGTGAAGGGTGGTAGCTGGATTCTCTGAGTGCATTTTGTGAAGAAGGATACGACCCATTTGAGAGTGTCTTCCTGGATGTCGACGTGGTGGAGTCTTTTGATGAGTGTGGTGGGATATGGTGTCGAAAGCAGCTGAGAGGTCGAGGAGGATCAGGGCCACTGTTTCACCCTAGTCGAGTAGGGTTCTGTGTTGTCGGTAGCGGCAATCAGAGCTGGCTACATGCTGTGGTTGGCGTGGAAGCATGATTGGGAGGCATTAAGCAGGTTGTTTTTTTTAAAGTTTTTGGTGAGATGGTGGTTGATGTCCTATTCAAAGACTTTGGTGGGTAATGGGAGCAGAGAAATAGGACAGTCGTTTTTGAGTTTGCTGGGGTCATGGAGGTTCTCTTCAGGAAGTGTCTAACAGATGCATTGAGGATGGAGATCAGTTCACTGCTGATTTCTTTGTTTCCAAGGTTGAAGAGGTGGTGGGGTAGGTGTCCGCTGTTGCTCCCAAGCGGATGGAGGTCATGATCGCTGTGAGGTTCTGTGTGGTGAGTAGATGCGGTAAGTGGGTGGCTGTGGGTGGTGTCCTTTGGTGTGAGGACGTTGTCAAGGTTGTTGGGTTGGGGTTCAAAGTTTCTGTAGATGGTGAATATCTTATTGTGGAAGTAGTTTGCCACTGTGCTGCAGAGTTCCATGGAAGTGCGTATTATGTTCCTGGTGGCTTTCAGGCTGGTGAACTCTCTGATGATGCTGAAGAGTTCCTTGCTGTAGTTTGCGCTTGCTTCAATGAGTTCAGTCAGTGCATCACTTTTCGTGGCCTTGAGGGGTTGGTCTTATCTGTTGAAGGCTGACCTGAGGTCGCTGAGTCTATGGGCTATCTACAGGTGCACCATTGTCTTTCTAGTCACTTCCATTTGTGGTTAATGGTCCTGAGTACAGGTGTATACCAATTGGCTTGTTTGGCGGATCAGATGGTTTGGCTGGCTTCGTTGGGGCAGCTCTGTTGGTACAGTTGGTGATCCAGGAGGAGAGGCTCTAAACGGCCTGTTACAAGTTGGTTGCGGCATTGGCAAAGGTGGAGTTGAAGGTGTCCATCCATTGGGTCTCTGTTACTTTGCTCCAGCTGCACTGGGAGGAACTCTGGGGCCTGGTGGTGCTGCCCAGGGAGCCTGTGATGGTATAGGCATGGTTGGTCAGGGTGAGTTTGGTGACATGGTTGTACTTGACTCTGTCACAGGCTGTAAAGATTGGGTCCAGCGAGTCTCAGGTTGGTAACCAGTTGGGTGAGGTCGATGTTGCTCATGTTTCCAGGATTATGGCAGAGTTGGCATCTTTGGGGTGATCAAGGTGGAAGTTGAAGTCACAGAGGAAGTTGTACTGCTTGCAGTTGAAAGCTAGAGGGATGATGAATGCGGTTATGGCATCACAGAAGCTAGGGCATGGTCCTGGGGGTCTGTAGGAGAAGGTGCATTTGGCATCAGTTTAGATTTGGAACTTGAGGCATTCCATGAGTCGTCTTCGATAGTGGCGCAGTGGAGAGTTTCCTTGTGGATGATGGTGATGCCTCCTCCGTGCTTGTTGGTGCAGTCCAGCTGTATAATTTTGTAGTCAATGGGCATTGTGAAGATGATGTTGGAGATAGATGAGAGGTTGAGTCTGGTTTCTGTGATGACGATCACTTGGGGGATGAAGGTGGTGATGGTGTCCTAAATTTTGGTGGCATGTTTTCAGAGGGACCAGTTAGTGAGCAGGATGCACTTGATCAGTTCTGGGGTGTTCGCTATCGGCGGTGTGGGTGTAGAGATGGTTACTTTGCTGGCGGAAGGTCCTGAGTTGCATGTGAAGTGGCAGCAGCGGCAAGCAATGATTTCCTTCCATTCATCAGGGAGAAGTGATGCAGCACTTGTTGTTGTGGTGTCTATGGTCTAGTGACAGGAGCTCGTGGTATAGTATCAGAGGGTGTCCTGAAGGCCAGGGTTCTTGGCTGTGGGTGTGGTCCAGGCACATATGGATGGCTTTCTTGTATATCTTAGTTCCCTGCTCCCTAATTCAATGTATTTTGCCTTGGTTCTTCTCTGTTCTTGTTCTTGTGTTTGGCTTGCCCCTGGAGCATAGCTAATTTACATCTATACTGATTAGAAGACGTGCATCCTGCCATTGCTAATATAAAGGGACTATTTTTTTTATAATTCTGTTTAAGCACTCCATGGGAGGGCATCCATTTCCTCTCTCTACTATCCATTGACTATGACCCGCTTCTTGCCAATTGCCCTTGCCCATTTCCACAGCCCATTTCATCTTTTTTTGGTCTACAAATCATTTATCACTAATGTTGCATGTCCAGTGGCAAAGCAGCTGATGGCTGGCCGTTCACTTCTCATCTGTTGCTCCCCACCCTTCCACACATTCTTTCTTTCTGTGAAAGCCCAGCAGCTACACACTATTACAAGACTACGTGTTTCTTTTGTTCTGGTGCTCATATTTGCAGATTTAAAATGGCGTTGGCTATGTTGCAATGGTAAATTAAAAGTGGCGAAATAGCCATTGGTCTTCTATGCGTAGCCCATCCTGCAAATTGAAAAGGCATTTCTCATCATTCCAAGGTGGACACCATATGCAGTGATGCATACAAATATGATATGACACACCAGTACCCATTTTACCATTTTGAAAATACTGTTCAAACATGGCCAGTGGCAATTCTAAAGCGGTAAAGTAGGAGGAAGAGCAAAAGTGCAAAAAAACTAAAGCTGAGATCTCTTAGCCTTGCCAATATTTATTCCTATGGTGTGATCCACACATTCCTAAATATATTCTATATAAAACTTCTCAAATAAATAAATAAATCCACACACTTCCGGTACAGCTGCACTGTGAGGCAGTTCTTCTGGTGATGTAATTTTTCAGAAATACCACTATTAATGCGACATCCAAGAATGTGTGGAATTTCAGCGTTACAAACACAGGAGAGATTTGCCTCATGAAACGCTCTCCATACACTGAGAAAGGTCAATAATCTGTCCGTCTTGTTGCAATAAAGAAACAACACCAAAGCCATCAACACCAGTGGCCTTTTAACTCCTATGTTCCCTGTAATGCAGATTTCACCTGTTGCATGCAGGCAACGTTTATGGGTGGAATATCCGGAAAAAAACACCCAGAGAAAGTTTCTTTTATGAATGTTATTCCCCCAAAACTCATGTTCCCCTAGTAACAGTAACAAAATTAGGAATCATTGCAGGAGCACCTAGAGGATACATTAAGGATCCTGCCAGACTTAATCCTGTTTTCCCTGCCTTTGCTCTTATCTTTTTTTTTATGAAGGTGCACTGATTGGTAATATTTAAGTAGTTGAGGATTCAATTTGTTCGGCAAAGGAGGTGGAGAAAAACTTGAAATAGCGCGAATAACAAACACAGATATCAAAAGGTTCGTTGAATAGCTCAGAGTTTTCAACACAAACTTCAGATTTCTGCAAGCAACTTGCAAATCAGAGATCTAAATCCTACCTGGTCTCAATTCTCCAATCATCCTTCTGAGGTTGATAACATGAGTCTCTGTTAGGGTTTAAGTTCAAGAGCACAGAGAGAAGAGAGAGGCCAAGTAAAAAACAAGTTGTCCCTTGTATTAATTCCTCAATCAACTGGATCATACTGAGAGGAGACTGGAGGCTCTGGAATACTGGGCAGTGGCGGATGAGAAAGCTAGACCACAGGCCAGTGCATGCTTGGGAAATGACTAGTTAGAAAATACACTTCCAGGTCACTAGTGGTGAACTTATATAAATGCACTACCCAAGGGTCTCCGAGTCTGGCATTAATGCTAGAAAAATTGGCTCTCTGCTCTTAATTACATAGTTCATCCACATGACCTGCTTCTTGCTGCTTTGCTGTTTTTGTACACTTTCCAGTTCCCTCATCTTAGTACTTACTTAGAAAGCTTGTTTTTGTCTTAACCTCGTTTGTCTGTGTTATGTGTCCTTGAAGCACTTCAAGCTATAGCTATCGGTTGGCCTCCATCTCCTGTGCAATGTGGGTGGCAGAGCCTGTACCCGGGTAGCTGCTCTCATGACCCTATCATCTGCCCACATCTTGGGTATGTATGCTGACTCTTCCGTGACTATTGTCTCATTATATGTAACCTATACAAGTAGTGCTTGCTTATTGACCTGTTCTTCCTTCTCGCACTCATTTACCATTCGCTCTATACACCACTGTACAATGCACTGGTGCATTAAGCCTTCCAACACTGACCCGCAAGAGCAAGTGTCCTGTGCTTTATGTCTCCTTTTCCCTGCTTTCCCTTGCAAGGTATTCGAGTGAGAGACACCTCAACAGAGGTTTGGGCCAGCTGGGACTCTCAGCAGGCCCACGTCTTCGGGCAACACATGACAGTCTCAGTTTAATACTAAAAGAACTAGTATCAAGTCGCCCATGAAAAGATCAGTATCATATTCTTACATAATTAAAACCATATATCCACTGGAAGGATGACAATTAATATATATACCAAAGGTTATAGAGCATGGTTTGCATACAACAGTGACAGCCTGCAATCTCCACTGCTGCAGTCACTCATTAGAAACTGATGCTTCCATAAGACGAGGTTAGGCAGCAGCAGTATAGCACCACCGTTAAGCAGAACCAATCACAAGAAAAGTCCTGAAAATTGACTTTTTTTAAATAAATCTGTAAGGAGCTCTCAACAGCAGAATTATATTTGGCCTGAGCAGCACAATCCCTTTACAATTCCTGCAAATGCGTTATGGGCTTTGCGGAAGGTTCACATGTAACGTCAGCAGTTTATGGGATCCTGCTTTAGTCCTCTCCTTTCTGATATATGCAGTTTTTCTTTCACTCCTACCAGTGAAGGGCTGGCGGTAGCATCATGCTATCAAAAAAGGTGTGTTGTGTGAGAAAGATACACCAAAAAAACAAAGTGATATCTCTGTCATCTCAAAGTACTAATCCGCGCATGTCTTTTGTTATCTCCAACAGTGTTACCCCAACAGCCTTCACATATATGGTGCATCTTGCTGGAAACATAAAAAACATCTAGGGTGGAAAAAACCTTACCACGCACCCATTGATGACAAGCTCTACTTTTGCCACAAGAATCACTTTATAATATTAGAATTTTGGTTTACAAAGAAATAGTTGAAGCAATAAACACTTGATGTGAATAGCAAAAAGGATTAAAATCCCAATATTCTAACTATAACATCAGGCTTTGATTCAAAATATGACTGGTCAAACTCAGGCAATGCACTTAGATTTAAAGAGAAACACACAGAAGGGAGAAGTACAGAGAGTCGATCTGTTGATGCCATTCCTTAATGGTTCCTCAGATCTCACAACAATTATTTTGGTCCTTACATACAGTACATACATAACTTAGCCATATTCAAACAACTGAGGCGTTTGCATAATCCAGTTAGATAGAGAAGGGGCTATTGAGCTTTCCTGCGCACTTAGAGGCATTATATTAGCTTCACCCAATGTACAAGCATTTAAACGTTTGTTTTGCAAGGGTTAGGTTCATATTACATTTTGACATTTTTCAACGTCTTTGACCAAAAGTGAACATTTTCTCCCATGAGTCTTTTATAAGAAATCAAAAATCAGTTTTTTCAATAAAAAAAATATAAAAATGAATGCCCTTAACTAAATATAAAAAGTAAAGATAGATTGCGTATCATGGTGTCTTGTTTCTGTTACTCTATGATAACAGTACATTTGGAAAGCTAATTATTTTGACATAGATAATGGGAGCAAGGTTAAAAAATATATAGGTTGGGTCCAGGCCAGATGGCCCAGTTTTGAATGAAAACTTGAAAGAATTGCAACTAGAGTGGAGGTGTGGGTGGCATATCTACTTGTGAATGTATTGTGGAGACCAGTCATCCTTAGAGTGTTCTTCCCCAAACTTTTTGCCTTACTCCTCCTTTCTGCTTACTACACGTACCAAGGGCCCAAAAATTAAATGTTACCACAGGGCCTGTGGCACTCATTGTGCCACCACTTATATAGCCTTTTAAACATGTCTCAGGTCTTCCATTGCCGCCTGTGACTTCTGTTTTAAACTGCCATTTGGACCTGACAAAATAAACCTTTTGCTAGACCAAAACTTTCCTTTTTCATACATATAAGTCGCCCCTTGGGTAGGTCCTAAACAGCCCAGGGCAGGGTGCAGTGTATTTATTAAGTGGGAAATTTTCTTTAAACTTTTAAGTATACTGGTAGTGAAAAACTCTTAAATGTGTTTTGCCACTTGTGCAAGGCCTGCCTTTTCCCCAGGATAACATTGTGTTACCTTGTTACAATTAATAAGTGCTGACTTTCAATTGGCAGTATGTAGAGATGTTGATTTTGGTGTCTAAGGAATTTAAATATAAAGCTCCCTTTAAAGGTAAGATTGGATTTTAAATCACAATTCTAAAAATGCCACTTTCAGAAAGTTGGTATATTCTTGTCTCAACCAATTAGTGCCTGTAACCTGTATCCTGGGTCACATGAGTATGTGTAGCTGGCAGCTGGTCTTTGTGTATTGCCCCCAGACAACAAGAAAAAAGGGGGGTATAGGTGTTGGCAGGATGGGCCATCTCTGACTTGAGGTGGGACGAAGCAGTCACCTACCACACTTGCACTTCATGAAGCGTCTGCCTGAGCACATTCACAAACGGTTTGACACTAGTCTTTTGTGCCCCGGACAGGCTGGGGCAAAGGCAGAGAGGGAGGAAATTACAAACACCTTTCGGGGTGGAAGGCTCCAGAACCATCTCCTAATTCAAAACTGGCACCAAGTATAGATATGAGACCCTCAGACACAACTCTTCAGTACACCTATGGACTTGTAGAAGACTCAGAAGGACTGCTGTGATGCTCTGGTGAAATAATGACTGCTACTCAGCTGCCCTGCTACCCTGCTACCTAAGTGAAAAGGACTGGGCCTGCATCTTGAACCCAGGACCACCAGAGTGACTACAAGAGCTAGTTGGCTGGCCTCCTGATCAGAGCATCAAGGACAGAAAAGGCTGCAACCGCCTTGAACCCAGCGCCTGGACTCTGGCTGCTGTTAGTCTTGCCCACCATGAGGTGCCACCCTAGGTCTGGACCCTTGCAGGTGGGCCTGAAGGTGCTCTGAAGCCCAGTTGTGGTCAAAGCAGAACCAAAGCAGCAAAGCACAACACATTTCCTTGCAGCTTTGCTTCTGAACTGCCACTGCATGACGCCTCTCTGATGCGGGACCTCAAATGGTAGGCAAACAACTCCTTAAACCACTGCATGGTGCATCCTCGATGCAAGACCTCACATTGCAACCTCATAGCACCCTGGAATCAGGGCTGCATGATGCATCTTTGATGCAGGATCACACATCGCAGCCTGAAGTCCATTCGAACCATCGCTATGTGACACATCCTCCATGCGGGATCTCGAAACACTCTGAAACTGTTCATTCGGCCAAACATTGTCCCTACATCTGGCCCACCCTCCATGGCAATTGGTCTGAACTTGT
This sequence comes from Lissotriton vulgaris, assembly GCF_964263255.1. Taxonomy (NCBI): domain Eukaryota; kingdom Metazoa; phylum Chordata; class Amphibia; order Caudata; family Salamandridae; genus Lissotriton; species Lissotriton vulgaris. The sequence continues at coordinate 1,391,025,397 of NC_141693.1, forward strand.
GACTTTGTCTCTGTCCGGCATGACCTGATAACCCCAGAAGGCACTTTCTTCTTTTAGGCAGTATATTTACTTAAATCTTTCAAATTGCATGTCTCCGGTTCTATTAGGATTTTTGCAGTTTTTGCCTCAAATACGTTATTAAATGTTGTTTGTTCTATTCATCAAAATTGGTGTGGAATTTGTCTTGTGTTGTTTTTTCACTTTATAACTGTTTGAAGTCTGCACCCATTTCTTGATGCAAAAACACACACACAACCCTTTGCTCGCTGCCCTGTCCTCTTACACACCTCCCCCTCTACTATATGCCCCGTCTAAACACTCACTGCCCTCTCTGCCTCTTGACTCTTCTGCTCTCAAACTGTCCCCTTAATGAATGTAATTCCCAAGCTGCTCAAATACTGCCATTTGCACTCCGTCGCTGCCATCATTATGATCTGAAGCAACAGCACGCTCACTGGTCTCTGTGCTCCTAAACCCTTCTTTTCCAATACTGCCCCTTTGCAGACTAGCAACTCAGCCGATAAATAGCCCTCCACCTCTATGCCCCCAGTCCCATATACTCAAAAACTGAACATGCACAGGTGTAGCTTCCCATATTAATTAAAACTTGGGACTAAACCCCAGGGCGCAACAGAACTGGGCATCTCTGGGCATCCCATGCATCTGCAAGGTATTCCTGCTTAGGGAGGGTTTAATGCAGACAATTACCACTTGCTTTGAGAAGGTGGTAAATATGTTCAAGGACTTCTGTACAGGTTTGGGCAAAGAGTGAGGGGTAGGGAGAGTAGGTGTGAGCAGAGAAATTGTTGCCTGGCAAGGGGAAGCAACATTGCCTTGGCTGGCAGTCGGGGGATTAAGATAACAGGTCTGGTCTGCCCTTTCTCAATGAGATCTCACTGCTAGCAGTTTCCAGGCAGTAAAATGCAGTCCTGCACCTAGGAAATCTTGCTTGAGTGTGAAACTCATGTAATTCGCTTCAATGTAATTACACACAATTTTGGGAAATTTACCTGGAAATATGCAAAATGCAATTCCATAATTTATCAAAACATTTTAGGCTTTGGGGCCAAAATGAAAAAAAAAACCTTCCACCTGCCGGTCCTGCTGCACTCTCATAGGACCCATCAGCAAGTCTTTAGGGTAAATTGGACAACAGTAGGTTGGATGAGGTCATCAGTGATGAAATTATTAATGTAATTTGAGCTGTCGTCAGTGATGTAATTAATGATGTCACTGAGCGGGTCATGAAAGATGTAACATGTGAGGTCATAAGCAAATAAGAAGCTTATATTTATACATACACACACACACACACACACACACACACATATATATATATATACATGTTTTTCTATAGTTGAAAAGTTCTCTCCTAGATGGCCTTCGATGCCCAGTCTTCCATCACAGACTGGTGTCCAGCATCCTGGTCAGTACAGTACAGGAGACATGCAGTCTCGCCTTTGATTCTGCTAGATGGTCAACACAACTTCAAGGTTCTGGTTGATGGCCTGAAATCTTACATAGTACCAAATGAATTTGGCTATCACTATGAATGAAAAAACAAGGAATTCATTAAACTAAAGGAATTCTATATGAAATAATTTTTCTGACACCCTAGATTTATGCATCTGTTGTGTCTTTACAAGAAATGTTGATTACTGGTCTGGCTGGGGTTTCTTGTTTGTACTGAAACCTTACACAAGAACATTTGATTCACTTTTGCTGCTCTTTCCTACATGTCGATCAGGATTGCTGGATAGAGAACATGGTTATGTATCAGTGATTTTGGACTGAATTAGGGCACACTCTACGCATAAGTAAACCTAAAAAAGATTAATGCATTTAGTTTAATTTACAGAGTTTTAAAGGTACATAAAAATAATAGCACAATTTTCTTTTTCTTTTTTAAATGCGAATGGGATAGAGGAACCCGCGTGTGGGGGAAGCACCATAAAGGACATGGGTGGGAGAAGCATCCCAAAAGATGTGGGTGGGTATAACAACACGGAAGAGATTGGTGAGGGGAACTAAGACGGGGGGATGAGGTGGTGGAAAGCAATATGGAGAGTCGGATGGGGCAGAAGCAATAGGTAAGAGAGTGCAACATAGAGTGGGCGCGGGAGAAGCAGGCAGGCGAGACAGCAATGAGGTAGGGAAGGACATCATGGAGGAGGCAGGAAGCAACACCCAGCCGACAGAAAGCAACACAGAGTGTGGCTGGGTGAGAGAAGTACACGAGGGATACAGCTGGAAAAAGCACATACTCGCAGAGTCATGAACCCGAAAGAAAAAAGGTGCTTAACCTAAAAGAAAAAGAAGCTCTGGGAAAGGAAGCAGTGGAAGGACACGAGCAATCCATCCATGCTCCAGGGTAGATACAAAAATAAGAAAACAAAGGACAAAGGAAATCCCACACAAGCTAGCGAATAAAAAGCAAGCAAAACTGTGTGACTGAAAAGATGAATAATTGTAAGCAATCGGTGGGCTGAAGCCCACTGTAAGCTGACAATAGGTCTTTTCTCTAACAGACAGCTTGAACTGACTGATAAGCGAGACCAAAAAACAAGGCAACAGCCCTTGAATACACGCAGGTGTGAATCAGTATCCCTGTATCCATCAGGACTGCCTCATATATGCTCTGAATTAGGAAACAGCTATGGAGGCAGCTCTCACAAATGCCTGCTGCATCATAACAAAATAATACTCCACTTTTAGTCTCAGAACCCAGCTACCTCTCTAATAACTCTTTCACTGTATGTTTATCTTTGACCTTTCGCTGTGTTCTATTTCCTTTTAGCATGGTTTGCTCCATACGAATACAACACACATACACACATACCCTGCAAAGATACAAAGATCAATATATCGAACAGAAATCTAGCACACAAAACTGAAAATAAACTGCACTGAATTGGGATAATAGAGAGGAGCAGCATCCTCACAATGGATGGAGGAGGACAGGTGATTCAATTTTCAACAGCTCCCTCCAATACCTTGAAGTGGTCCCATGCAACGCGCTAGGGGCAAGGTTGTCAGCACATGTGGCAGGTCTCACAGCGCATATCCCGGTTATTATAGACCGCTTTATGAAACAGGCCATGCCCTTGTAAAACAGCCACTTTCATGGCCGATTGGGTGAGGGCGGTGGAAAAGCATAGACCTTGAGGCCATGTGCCGAGTAACCAATGCTCAAGGATGTTCTACCTCGCTGCCAGGGCCCATAGAGCAATGGTAGTGAGATGGTAATGGCAGGGCCCCATCATTATTTGCGGCACCACATGTGTTACATCCAGTGTAAAGGAAGAGTGCCTTGGAGGCTTTGAAGGGAAGCTCTAGGCTCATACCGGGCCTCCACACTGCGGGAAGTGACTGCCACTTACTTTATAGCTTTGGGACACATTTTATATTTAAAAAAGATGCATTTTAGACTGTTTCGAATTCGCTACATAGATTATATCACTGTACTGTGTGGTTTCTACTATAATTAGTGAACCATATACCATCTGCATGGACGATTTTATTAATGCCTCAAGAGGCAAGTCATTTTCTTGTACCTCTGGTATACGCCTTCATTGATAAAAATGGAGTAACACTAGTGGTCTTAAAAACCTTGGGCAACAGAGATTTTTGTACAGTGCTCCTCCTGAACTGATTTACTTTAAGGTGCTGTCAAATTGATGATGGTGGAAAAGGAGGCACAATGAATTAAAGTCATTGCCTTGGGTCACATAATTTGGGCAAGATTTGAAGTCGAGATTGAAACCATATTACCCGATTACACATAGTAGAATTCAGCCACTGGTGGGTAACAGATTCTTTCCCCCTTCTACTCTGATGGCAATTTCACAAGTGGTCTAGGAGGTAGGGCTGTTGTCTAGTGCCTCTTATATGTGGCCTTCATTGTTATAAATGAATGGAGCAACTGTTGGTCGATTAAACCATAAACAAAGGACGGTTTGTGTGAACCCGGTACTGAATTATTTTAACATGCCCTTAAGTGTGACCATCATGGAATAGGAGGATGAGTGATGGAAATGAATTGCCCAGGATTAAACAGTAGGGTCAAGCTTGGAAGATGGGACTGAAACCAGGTTCTTTGGGACAGGTCCCCCCACATAGTTCTTGTTCTTGGCACATCCATAGATTAATTGTTGTGGTATTTAAAGGCTCTCAAGCTTATAGAAATGTTGCTCTTGGACTAACATATTCAAAAAACTTTACAACATTTCCTAAAAGCCCCTGAAACGCCTCCGGCAAGTCTGGTGATGAGGGAGAGATTGTAATTGTATTGTATTGTAATTGCATTTATATAGCGCTTACTACCCCTTACGAGGCGTCAAAGCGCTTTTTCGGCGAGTAGCACGCTACTCCGGGACCCATAGAGGATTAGTGTTGAATTAGTATAGGGAATCATGCAAGTACATTTTAAGTGGTGGATAGGTTAGTCAGTTAATTGGATTTGGAATGATAGCAGAAGGATGGAGGAGGACAAAGATTTGTATTTATATAGCGCTTGCTGACGCATGCTATTCAGGTAGCCTACAAAGGATTAGTGGTGAATTAGTATGGTAAAATACGAAGTAATTTCAGTGGTGGATATTAGTCAGTTACTTGGAGTGAGAAGGATAGTGGAGGGATAAAAGATGTTTCCTATCCTGCAGCCTGTTGCACGCTGTGTGAGTCAGGGCATCTTTGATGTGCAGAAGGAAAGCCTTGCATCTATCGGACAGTGCTGTCATCGAGGAGTGCTGACACACGTACACACGCACACACCAATAAGGCATGAACTTGTAACTCCGGGTCCACAAATATCCCCCAGCCCGCCCCCCCCCCCCCTCCCCCCCCCCCGCACGACTCTCCTCCTAACACTTCCGCATTCCTTGGTTTTCAAGTGCAGCAAGGACAAGATGCTTCTTTAGAAGGAAAATTAAAGAAGTCAACAAAGCAACAAGCAGAGAACTTGGAAAAGCACCGAAGTTTCATACACAAATATGGCTACAAAAACAAATAAAAATGTGCTAATTCGTTATGGCCAGTATTTGTCTTACGGGCGCCACCTTCGCGCAGGGCGCCACTGAGCTGAACCCTTATTATTTACACCCCGCGAGTGTGATCGATGCACCTACAGAGCCGGCAAAATCAGCTCACTCCAGCGGGCTGCTCTGATGGATTAGTATTCCGGGGGAAGTGACATGAAGCTGCGCCACTTCCTCACAGCCGTGGATGATTGCAAATCAATGGCTGCAGCCTAACCTTAACACCCTGGCAGCCGCTGCCTGGGACTGTTTATCCACCCGCATCGAGGGCACACAGCCGGGTATACGGTGGCCACTGAGGCACATACTTCAGTCACTCGAAACTGAAGTTCTTCTCTTGCCTCAATAGGTCACTGCTCTGAGAGGCCTTTGTGATATGGCCAGATGACGTAGATAAAAACCTTAAAAACAGCTTGTTTAAACGGCGTTTGATGCCAAAGGTGTGCAGACTCATAGTGCTGTGAAAAATGGATGGTGGTATACCCAGTTCAATGGTGCACACATTATCGACCTCAAACTGCTAAAATGCTGAGTGAGCCCCCAATAGCAGTGCAACTTAAAACTGGAGTACGGTGTACAACTTTCAGCTCAGGGCATGTCAAGTCAGTGTGCCAGCTTCCTAGCATCACTAGGAGCAAGATGGCCTACTGTTCAGTGTAATCAAGAATAAAACGTGTACCTTGCTCTCAGGGTCGCGCTGGGACAGACAATAGGCACGGGCAACAAAATAAAAGTGGCCACCATTAGCGAAGCAGATAGATAAAATAGTAGCCCAATGTTGCAAATCTGGGCCGTTTTAAACTTTGCCGCTGTCTAAGTGCTTTGCAAGATATGGGAGACTGCATACATTTGTGATTGCTGTGTAAGCAATGTTTGTGGTACGCTAAGGGAAATCCACAGTAGTGCTAAGTGGTCCAGCACAAAATAAAACAGGCCCACAAACAGCCCAAAAAACAGCCCAAACATGACCTGTTAAACCGGCACTGTTCTACTGGCCGATCAGACTCTGTCTGCTTTTCAGCAACAATATATACTATTTTAAAAAGAACAATCTCGGTTGGATAATATTAAGTAGTATGCATGTAAAGCTACTGACATCCATAGTTTCATTGTTGGGGGTATTTGAAGGCTCCGCGGATTACAGCAATGCTGCGCTTGGACCAACAAACCTTTAAAAACGTTTGAAATTTCCGAAAATGCCACCATAGAGGTGAATGTCCTACAAGCTGGGCACCACTGAAATAAAAGTTGTTATTTCCAAGGTAATACTGTTCATAGTCCAGGAAAGAACTACTAAGAGGGCCACAGTAGAATTCAAACTTGTGACCTACATGCCTGGGGGTAAGAGTGCCACCCACTGAACTATCCTGGTACTCTGTCAGCATCCGTGGCATTTAAAAGCGATTCACACCTAGCAAGGCATTTTCTTCTTCTGAGGCTGGAAAAAGAAGTAAAAACCTTTGGATAATAATAACATGTATGGGTTAAATGTCCTTTGATACAGTTAATATAATATTTTACAATACAACATGATACAATATTTCCTCACTTCATACATTCTTCTTCTTTTTATTTATAATCATCATCATCATCAAGAAAATCATTCGTCATCGTCATCAATCATCATAATGATGATCATCATAGACGTTGGTCATTAGTTTGACAATCGTTATAGTGGTCTATGCTGTATAATTAATGCAATTATTATCAGTAGTAGTAGTAGTAATAATAACAATAATAATAATAATAATCCTCATCATCATCATCATCGTCACCATAGTGAGAAACCTAGGTATCGTTTGCTTAGGAATTTGCAGGGTTTGGGAATCCTCCTTTGACAGTGCAATCTTTTAAATATTTTCCTGCTCGCAGCATTGATAGTCATAAACACCCAGCATCAAAATAAAAAGAAGTATATATTTCACTGAGAGATCCTTGGAGTTCGCAGCGAGAATGCTCTGCCACCTATATCATCTTAAATGTGGAGCAGGTGCTATGACGGATGGGTGTTCAGCTGTAGCAGTTTCAGGGTAAATCCAATTTCCTCCTGAATTGATGAAGGTTTTCATCTAGTAGATGCAAATAATTTCCATAATTATTACTAGAGTGAGACATAGCTGCTGAACACGGTGATGTATCTAGCATGGCAATGTATAATTTGAACCTAGACTCGGTAGTTATTAGTGATATATGAACTCCTTAAAAGACTTTATATTTGTACATTGGTATGCAATAGGACGTGTGCAATGGGACATAAATACTTGATTAAAATAAAGAAAATGCATTAAGATGACATTAAGGGCTCAGTCAAATTCCCCAACCAAAACTCTCTGAACTCCAAGAAATTAACAAGCAGTTTTATTGAAAATGTTCCCTGTAACTGGACCTTATTTTTTCCGTTTTCTTTATTAATATTCATGAATTAAATTCAAACAAGCTATGCTCTCATGGCTCATTTCATCATCTGCCAGGTCTTTAGTTGGATTCCTTTTTTTGGTAAGTATATTTCTTAAATTAATTTATTTTCAGAATTAAAACGCGCACATTTTATTGTAATTCTACTCCTAAAACCGTAACCACCACTTATATAGGATCAATCATTGTGAACTGATAGCACAATTAACAGAAGCACTTATTAATATTCACATGCACAGTTTAATTCCTTGGACGTTTTTAACCTCAGAGCGTTAGCCTAGTTCACAAATAATTATGACCTGAAAATGCAGAAATTGTGCATTGATAAAGTTGCACCTTTAAGAGGTTACAGGGGATTTAGCGCAGGACCCTGCAGCCTATGCAGCCTTTGGAAGCCTCCACCCTTTCTGGGGCCCCCAACCCTTCAACGGGGCCCCACCGAGCCCAAGGGCAATGAATATCTGTAAGATATGGGCGACTCAAGGGCCTCCCATCAAATTCTGCAGAGGGCCCATCATTTTGTATTAAGCCAATGAGAGCTTGCTATTGTTCACTGGTGCATGTTTTCACAACCCACATCTTCCCTCTGTATGCATCTCATGCAGTGTACATGCATATAGTTAAGGAACTTGTGCACGCATTATTTGTCTTAGTAAGTGCAAAAAATGAAAAATCTGGCTTCTTTTCTCGTACTTATGCATCACTTCTTCTACGATCATATCAGATGGACCAGTGTTGTGCAGATGCAAGTAAGGAAAAGTAAGAAATGGATTTCAACTGGCTTTGGAACAGCCTCCTAGTTAGGACTCTGCAGGTGTTCACCTCAGTTACACCGAATTACTCCTGTGAGGATCCACTGGGAACACCAGTGTTCCTTCTGGCATACATAATCTAATCATATTTGCTCAAGCATCCTAATGTATGGCACTTTAAACATTCAGAGTAGATCACACATCAACGGGTTTACATTGGAAGAAGATCCTTTCATACAACTGAATATCCTCCCTCAGAACACAAAATAGGGGACGGACATCTAACTTTGACAAAATGAAAATGTGCCTAGTCTGACATGGGATTTGAGTCCCTCGTTTTAACATCCCTTCTCAGTACTTGCTGTTGCCTCTGCCGTTGTGTATCGATTATCATGTGAATATCTAACTCTAAGAAACCTTTGTGGATGATGTATGGTCTACAAACAATAATAAGAAAGTGCTTTTACTATAAACTTGGGTGCATGCACTACACACTAATCCAGTGTCAGGCTGGGGCTGGAGACTGTTTACCATTATCCTGATTCCTGTAGTTGTAATATGCGGTCTATGCTTAGGAATTCAATGTCTGCCACCTCTGTGTTCATTATGTACAAATTGTATTTGCCCTAAGACTGTGGACTTTGGAAATGAACGCATGGGAGCATTAAATATTGCAGAGGTTAGGAATTTGATGAAGATTGACATTGAGTAGGCAAGTTGGCTAGATATGTTGAAAAGGGAGGACTGTTAAAAGTTAGGCCGCAAACGTCAACATTATCGGCGCCATCTTGCCCTTTTTGAGCCCATTCGTGCGCGTAAGCGGCAGCCATTTTGAGCACCATGGCCTCTCTGCCCCTCGCTGATAGCCAGCGCGTCTCTCTCTCTCTCTCCTAACCTCGCAGGCATCCCCCGCACGCTGACAACCCCCGCTCTCACATGCCTTGGGTCATAAACCCCTCTTCAGCGCAGCTCTGCCTCGGAATCCCATCCTGTTCCCAGCGCGACACCTCCCTTCATTCCTTTCATGGTCCCGGGTCCTTTGATACAACCCCCTTTTCCTGTGCGCCCGTTTGTCTTCCTCGTTCCCAGGCCGCCACCTGGCCCTGCGGATACTGTTTATTGCCCCCCGTACAGTAGGAAGCTTCCCCATCAAAGGACCCTCGAGTTGATCAAAGCCCCCACCCTATGAGATCCGATCAACCCCACTCATTCCGTGAATCGGCGGAATGTCCAGCTGCGCGATAATCATCACCTGTTGTGACCGGGGTGGGGACTTCAACTGTAAATGTGTGTGGGAACGGGCCTGAAGTGGAGATTCCGAGGATGTCTTTCCGTACATCAAAGGGTTGACAGAGATGTGTTTCATGCAATAAAGTAATAAACTCGTGTATAAGAGGCCAGGCCTCAGAGATGCGGTTAGAGCACCTCGAGAAGATACCCTGTTGTCTGATTTGATGTGTTCTGCTCCGTCGGAATAAAACTTCTGTTTCCTGCCTTCCAGTCTCCAGCGCCTGCCTCTTTGTTTGGTACCTTGAGTGGGTATAGAGGCGGTTAACGCCGGGCAACTCTGAAAAAGGTCATCTGCCCGTACCTTTTTCCACAAATCCATCACCGTTCTTTAGCCCACTCTGCCACCCCAGTTCGAACATGGCCATGCAAATCAGTCTGACCCTGTGCCTCATGGGAACAGTCCAGCCCAAGTTGCCATAAGTTGGCAGGGTATGCTCAGACGTGAGTCCCTTGCTCACTTTGCCACTGGATTCAAGCAAGCCTGGCTGAAGATGGCTGTAATGCCAGAAACCGGTCCTAGGAAGCCACCCCTGGTTAGCCTTCCAAACTGACTTCCCAGGTCTGTACTTACAGCCTGGGTAAGGTCGTGTAATCACCCCTTACTTAGATATCCCATATCTATATCTACCTTATATATAGACACATAGTATGGCAGGCCTTGGCAATCCGGGAGACAGAGTGCTTGGTTTTGTGTGAGAGGGTGCCCTAGCATGAGCTGAGCCCCTCTGCAGCTTTCAGAACAATCTCCTTATAGCTGTTCTATGATATAGCCATACCATATACTCTTAAGTGCATTATAATCCTCTCGGTTAATGCTAACTTTGGTTTGGCTTTATCAAAACATGTCGTTTGAGGTGTCAAACACTTTGGAATACTACCCCCTCCCGCCAGTTCTGGCAACGGGGGTAGCATTCCACCCTTCTAGAGGGAGAAGACATGTAGTTACTGTTAAACCTGGTTAAAGTTAAACAGAGCCCCAGCATCACAAAATGGATGCTGCTGCCACAGACACTAGTCTTCCCTCCTGCTGCTGGACGAAACTCCGGCAGGGGAGGCCTGGAAAATAGGTTTCCTGTCCAGTTAGGTGCTAGCACCTCCCCAGACAGGCTTTAGTGTATTGGGACAAGGAGGGTTGCATTCAGTGAATGCTTTTCAGAAACTGCCTGGGGCACACAAGTGGGTCCATGCATTTCCCAGTTCAAGCCAGTTGTTGGGGTGCTCAGCCCCAGCTATGGTGCGAAACTGGACAAAGGGGAAGGGTTGTGACCACCCCCTCCCCAGGTCCACCCATAGGAGGGACCTTAGAGTTAGTCCAACCCCTAAACTTGCTATAAGTATAGAACCCCAGTCCCTAGGTCTTTAGATTACCCTGGACGAAACTCTGCAACATATGTCCTGGACCTTCGACATTCCATATCGACTGGAAGACGGAAGAAATCTCCCTTGTGGTCAAGGAGTGACCATTCTGTTCAAACAGGACCAACTGCATCTTTACCAGTCTGCATTTCCGAGGCTCCCGCCGGATCCCGTAGAATCTGTGACACAAGACATGGACTTCCAGACATCTCTCATGCTGACCTGCGCTCCCAGCAAACCTGAGACCTGTGGCAGACACGAGAGACGTGGGACTGGAACTCCTGGACATCCTGCATTTGGCAACCTGCACCTACTTCCCGAGGTATCCCGAAGTTGTGCATTGGGGTGTTTGAAGCCCCATCCCCGAGCACCTTTTGTACCGAAGCTCAGAGGCCCACACTCCACGAGTGTCTCGTGGGACTGCTTTGTGCATTTCAGCTTGTTGTGTCTTTGTGGTTCCTAGTCCATTGGCTAATGAGCCCCCAGAAGACCAATCCTTGATTTACTTTGCTTTCCTGGTTGTTCCAGGCTTGCTCCAACTTCTCTCCGAAGCTAATCTTGACATCCTGCATGAATTGTGTTTGCCAAGGCTTGTTGGTTCCAATCCGGATACCAACACCCCAGTCAACTAGATCCTTTGCAGGACAGCTTGTATCCAGCTCCTAGTTGGCGATGACACCTCCTGGTCCTCGTGGCTGAAGAGACAAACTTCACCTTCCCACCTGAAATCACCCGACATCGGCTGGCATCTTCCTATTCCCATCCTGGTCACTGGCAAGTGACCCAGACTCTGTCTCCTCTGCTTTCAGGTCCTTTCCATATCCGATCCACCCTTGGATCCACCCGGACACTTTTCCTCTGAACGTCTGCAGCACTTCTTTGCAGCTCTCCATAGGAATTGACGATGAAACCCGACACCAAAAGGCACCTATGCACCCGGCTTCCCTGGGTGAGGTAACACGAGTACTCCAGTGCTTCCGTGGGTCTTGACTCTCGAAGTGTCCTAGTCTAAAAGGGTTCCATCGTATTTCACCTAGAAGTACCCTTAAACTGTAACTTTGTAACTTATTCGTTCTCCATAGAAAGTTAATGGTAACCCGCGACTGTGTTTAGACACTGCACGCGTCTCCCGTGGGCCTCCTACATCCTAACCTTTGGTGGTTCTAGGCAGCTCCAGCGATTCCACAGGCCCTGGGCCTGCTTTCTAATTCTCACATGGTCTTATACCACTATTTTAGTATATGGTTAGTGAGGCCCCTACGGCATAACATATACTGTGCAACTTATTGTATGCTAATTAAGTTCCTTGTATTGTACTTTTACCTCTGACCTCAAAGAGTGCAGAGGGCTTGTGTTTAGAATAAATACATATATATTTGATATATGCCTTGTGTGGTGTTCTTTCATTTGGTCATTCAAGAGATTATAATTGGTAAAACAACTTGCCTAACTAGTCTCCAAGGGCCAGATGTAGCAAAATCAGAAATACCGACTCTTAATTACCGAATTTTACCGATTCGGTAATTAAGAGTCGGTATTTCTAATGTAGGTACCAATTCGGTAAATTTGACCGAATCGGTAAAAATCAGTATTTACTGATTCGGTAAATACCGAATCAGTATTTGCTATTGAATCCTATGGGCCTTGAAGCCCATAGGATTCAATATCAAATACCGATTTGGTATTTACCGAATCGGTAAATACTGAATTTTGCAAGGGTGCAGGGGGTGTCACTTTGACACCCTCTGGCACTCCTGTGTTAGGCTTGTGTGCCATGTGGCACACATACATGCCCTAAGGGCATGTATGTGTGCCACATGGCAAAGGTGTACATGCACAGATGTGCATGTACACCTGAATCGGTATTTTACCATGCAATTGTATTGCATGGTAAAATACCGATTTTCAAAGCCCTGTGTCAATGTTAAAATTGGTACCTACATACCAAACATGCATTTTCAGTAATTTTACCGACCAGTATATTTACTGATTCGGTAAAATATACAGAATCGGTAATTTTACCGCTTCTGTAATTTTACCGAATCGGTAAAATTACCGATTCGGTAAAATTACAGAAAATGCATGTTTTTTATCCCCCTACACCTCCATGGCCATTTACCGGTCGGTAACGGCCGAATTCGGCCGTTACCGGCCGGTAAATGGCCAAAATCTCCCACCTACATCTGGCCCCAAGTCTTAGCCTGAATGCAGCTCTCCACAGCTACCACTAGGATAGATTTCTATAAGGTTGACTTTATAACCTACCATCAATAAGGGTCGTTTGGACTGGTGCAAGGTGCCCACTAGAATAGTGGACATCATATACCAGGCCAACTTCTCACAGTTTCCTACAATCTCTTAAAACAATACAAAATACCCCAACTCTAGGTGGCTTAGCTAAATAGTGCTTTACTTTTATTAGGGCTGCATAAATTGGTGGGAATAGGGGATTGTACTATGCAACAGAGCAGTTTGACTGCTTGAGCCTAGGCCAGAAACAAAGAACAAAGACCTTATATATATACTCTGAAACCCCATAAGTCTGCAGGAATCCCCAAACCATGTTTACAGCACATGAGTAAGCTGTGTCCTCAAAGTCATGCCAAAGGGGGATTCAATAACCTTCCCTTCCATGCAAGCTCCGGAATGGGTCATTTTCCTAATTACTGCTCGCTCTTCACCCCATGTGCAATAGAAATGTGTAGGAAGCTGCACTGAATGTACCTCACCAATCATTAACCAAAGGGGAACAGCAGTGGAAAAGGATGGCCTTTGGCTCAATTCCCTCTGCTGATGGTACATTTAGCTCCTGCCCCAGAGTCGGTGGGAGCATCAGATGTCTGCACCTGATGTTAGAAGTGGGCACCTGCCAGTCTGCTTAATAAAATGTACCTCTTGCCGCTATTTGAGAATGCTTGGCACTGTAACCTGGAGGCATATGTCAACTCCCTCCTCACGGGCAACCTGACCACTAACAACACTCTCGATCCCTCCCAGAATGGATTCAGCCCAGGCCACAGCACGGAGTATGCTCTCCTGGCTGTGACTGAACATCTTTGGATAGCACTGGATGCTGGGCGCACGTCCGCACTGATTTTATTGGATCTCAGTGCCGCGTTTGACACAGTATCCAACGCGTTCTGTTACGATGACTGGAGAAGGCTAGAATTGTAGGCTCCGCCTTGGAGTGGCTCTCCCAGTTACTTGCTGAGAGGTCGTTTGAGGTGTCCGCACCCCCTTGGGTATTCATTCCATCAAACAAGGGGTTCCGCAGGGCTCCTCAATGAGCCCTCTGGCATTCAAACTTTACGTCCAACCCCTGGCAGCGGTAGCAAAGAGCAGAGGGATGACCATGGTCTCCTACGCTGACGACACACAGTTGGTGGAGGTTCTCTCAAATGACTAAGTAGGACGCCCTTAAGTTCCAGAGCAACCTTGCAGCAGTTGCCGAGTGGATGACCACCAACTGCCTCCAGCTGAATGCCAGAAAATCGGAGGTGCTGCTGGTGGGGTAGGACCATGGTCAGTGGAGCGAACTCTGGTGGCCCGAGAGCCTCAGTAGCGCCCCTCCTCCCAAGCAGGTAGTTAAGAATTTGGGGATATGGGTGGACTCATCCCTCAGCTTCCAAGTACAAATGAAAAAGGTGGCAAGGACCTGCTTTGGGCTATTGCGTGGGCTCAGACCCCTACTGGGTTTTTTTGATGCACCTACACGGCAGGTCATTATTCAGGCCTCGATAATGTCGAGATCGGACTATGCCTGCTCGTTTTATTTGGGGTCTAATAAGGCAGAAATTCTTAGGCTACATAGGGCACAAAATACGGCTGCAAGACCCTTCTCGGTCTGCGCAGAACGTGCTCTATGACAGACGCCATTAGCAGACTCCACTGGCTGCCTGTGGCCAAGCTTATTGAGTTCAAGGCTCTCTGTATAGCCTTTAACGCCCTGAAACTTGCCACTCCTTGTATATTGGCCAACCTGCTTGTGCCATACGTACCCCCATGCCAACTTCGTTCCCTGGGACAACACCTGGTGGTGGTCCCCCGGTTAAGGAGGGCTCGTGTTGGGCGTTGCTCTTTCCGTAGCAGGGCAGCTATCCACTGAAACTTCCTGCCCGCTCACATCCGCGGGCTCAACAACTACCTAGAATTTATGAAGGCAATTAAAACACACCTCTTTCCTGCACTATGGGCCTGCTCTCTCTGCTCCCTTTGTCTGTTGCTCTGCTGTCAGCGACGAGATGCCTCTTTGCTGGGTCAGCTGTCACACTTCACAAGTTGTGGTAACATAACATAACAAAATTGATTAATGTCTTAGTGGTCCTCAGTTTATTGGCCTTGATAGAATAATTAACTGAGTTAACCCATGAGGTACCTGCAATAGCAGCTGCTACCGGGTACTAGTGGTGGAGTGAGGTGGTGGTTAATTTTATTTGGTTTTTTTAATAAAAGAGAAAAAGAAATTTCACTTACCTTCCCGGCAGCCGCCTCTCCTCCATCAACTTAATTTACAGGAAACCAGAAGCACACAGGGTCCCAGACTCCACTAACCAATCACAACACTGCGTTACAGCTGCATTGTGATTGGTCTGAGCAACGTGGTTTGGCACTCAGAGGAACTAGGAGGCTGTGCATGTTCTCCACCCAGGCTGTGCAATTCAGTTGATGGAGAATATTCAAAGTGTGCATAACAGTTTGGCTGGCCCAAGATGGCTGGCCAAACCGTCTTGTGCACTTAGAAAGTGACAACCACTCCTTCCCCTGATCTGTGGGCAGACCAGCCCCACCCGCACCTTCAGAGCCACTAGAGAAAAATGAAATTATGATAACATGAGATCCAGATGCTACTCAGCAGAGCAGCTACAGATCCTACAGATCCCAGAAACACCATGTACACCTTCAAGATAGGGGTATGCAAAACTGCTAACTTTTTCTTTCACTATCTTTCCATCATTATCACAAATAGTATTATTATGATTACTATGAGTAGTGTATAAAGCATTCGTTATGTAGGGTTACATCAGAACTCTGATCCTCCTTTTATGCTGTTTTGTGATAAAATTAACTACCATCCTCCATCCCCTTTCAAGGTTGTGAGGAAAATAATTTTAATTGTAAGATGAAAGAAAACATCACATCCGTTTTCAGTGCTAACAAAGGCGTGGAAACATAGCAGTTGTCTAGTAAATTCTTAAGCAAAGATTAAAGATTGTACATTTGCGAAACTATGCGAACCACCAGTAGTACAATAAACTGGATCTATGTGTGGCTTTTGTTATAAAACCTTTGCACAACCTCTGCAGCGGAACTGCGCTTTAATGATGCCCTCATAGGCAGCAATAGACTGTAAAATAACAAACCATTTCTAGCATTTCACCATTTTTTTAAAGGGAATGTAGCCAAGCATGCTTTGTCTTATCATTCCTGGCAAGCTCCTCGAAACGACAGCCTGTAGGGGCCTACACAATAATTCCAGGATGATGCTCTCATCTTTATGAGTGTAGAGAAATAACAGCAAGGGGTTTACAGCTTCGGACGTAAGCAGGAGCCTGCACTTTTCTTTTTTATATCCTAGCAAATTAACATTATAGTGCAGCTTGAGGCAGGTAGAAAGGTCAGCACTACCATTCCTTTTAACCACTTCATTGCTGATGACGAGCCCTGGCTCGTCATGCAGCACGGTGCTCGTGTGCTGGTGACGAGCCTGGGCTCGTCACCGCTGTAGTGAGCGTTCCATTGCGCGGGCGGGCTCATGACGAGCCCAGGCTCGTCACCAGCACACGAGCACCGTGCTGCATGACGAGCCTGGGCTCGTCATCAGCAACGCGGCGCCGTGCGCGGCCCCCTCCCCCCGCGCCGTGGGGGAATTAGCCCAGCGGCGAAGGGGTTATCACAAATTCATTGTTACTACATAAGTGAAATATGTGTGATTCATACAATCATCATTTCGTATATTAACATGCTATATCTACATGGATAGTAGAGCAATGGTTCAGCTAATATGTAATTTCGTTTTCTATTTGATAAAAGGACATTTTCAGAGCGCAGTTGCATACAAGAATGAAGATGTTCCTAGCAAACTAGCTAAATCCTTACACCCAACATGTAAAGTAGTATAGTTTGTAGTGCAGCACAGCAAATAATAAGTTCCCATATACTTATTTTTAACAATTTGCATTGTATACAAAAATTGATACATGCCTAAAATGTGAAATCCTGGATTATTAATTTGGAAGACAAATGTATGTATTCCCACTAAATTAGTAATCCACTTTCTTGTTAAGTAAATACAGTTTCAAATAGACAACCTAGGTTCACCGTGGTACCTATAACACAAAATCTTCATGAGCGTAAGGAATTGGGGTTACTGGTTGAGAAGGTGGAATCCCCACGCAGGCAACAACCACAGTCCTTGTCAGGGTGAACCACAAAAGTTACTAAATTAATTCATGCTTAACTCTCTGGTAGCTTGACACAAAGCAGTCAGTCTAATTTTAGAAGTAATGTGTAAAGTCGTTTTGCAGCACACAAACAGTAATAAAGTAAAAAAATAGTACAAAAGAAACCCTAACTAATTTAGATAAAAAATATAACATTTTAATAAATGAAATAATAAAAACAAAAATCCAATTATTAGAACCTTAGATTTGAAATTTCTAAGTTTTAAGTAGATATAGGCCCTAAGAGCAAAAAGCAGCATTTGTGATGTGAGCGTGGGTCGTATACAGAGATTAGGTTAGGCCTGCAGGTCAGACAGGAGTTTAACACAGTGACCTTTGAAGTTTATCAGGATCACCTGGGATTAAGAAGCCGGTTCAGTGTTCCCTTTTAGGGAGCAAGGAAGTCCTCAAACAGCAGGGCAGGCCTCTGGTAGCAGCAGGACATTCCTCTGGGCAGCAAGGCAGTTCTTCTTATGGAATGTGCATAGGTCCAGGAGTACACTAATGAGTGGCTCAGGAGATCCAATATTTATACCTGGTGTCAGCCTTTGTGTGGGAGAATTCCCTATGCCTTATCGGCTTCTCAAGAATTCTTCCCTCCTCTTGTCAAAGCTCCTAGAAGTCTAAGGAGTCCAAAGGCTGGTGTCATCTTCCTTTGTATGTGCTAGTGGCAAGCACTTTGAACTGCAAGTGGAGAAGGGCAAAGCTTCACCCTCAGTCATCTTGAAAGGATGGCCCATACTGTCCACACCTAGTCCCCTTTGTGTTACTGTCTGGAAGCAATACACAAAGGCCAGCAGTAGAGCCATTCACAGTCATGCGACCCAGGACTGTGGCAGAAGGCACAAATGGTTAGGACAAGAAAATGCCAACTTTCTTAAAGTGTAGAACTTGGAGCAAGTGTTCACATGGAACTAATTTTCAAAACGCCTATATGATTATGCAGGAAATCCTTTATGGACTTAATTTAATCAAGGACAGCTATATTTTGTACAGAAAAATTATGTTTGGAGTTAACCTTTAAGGAAAAACAACCAGTATTTCTTCGTTCAATTGATTCAGTCGAATCAAAATGTATTTATTTATAAGTACAAAAATCATGATTTATAAATCAAAAACAGTCAAGTGAATGGAGAACGGATGCTTTGTACGTACTCAAAGTGAGGGGCACACCTCGCCACCACAGTTTGGACCAGTCTTCCATATGGATCCTGCAGATAGCACAGCTTGGAAACAGAGAGAGGCAACCAATGGGCACTGTTTCCTAGCTGTGCTGCCTGCAGCTCATGTAATAACTCTGAGAAATTCTGAGTTCAACGTATGTCCTTTAAATAGCACAATTGCATAAAAAGACACATACAGCTGCTTACTGCATGCACACACACAATCATGAAATGACCCCTGGTAGGACTTTATAATTCTATACTTAAAATTATTCGTCGTTTTGTCAGTACATTGTCCACTAACAAACTACATGGGTCTGGCTCTGCACAGATAAGTGCAATACAATGCCATTACCTATGACTGCGTATTTGCAGCTTGAGATTACTCAGTCTTGTAGATAATAGAGATTGGGGCATTGTCTTGATGGACTTTAGGTGGGACTGTTATTGATCAAGTCATCTGATCTTATATTTTATTACAGTTAAACTGAATGTAACATAGTTTCATTTAGGATGACCAGTATTACTCCTGAATAAGACGAGAGAGGTCATCGAAAAACACCCATAGCGTTAGAGTGGGAAATTATGTTGCTAGACCTGGAAGGGCTCGACTTGGTCCCATCTCAGGTGGCGGGGTCTCAATAACACGCACGACCTAACGGGTCCTAAATAGAGGTGGGCCTCGCCAGCACAAAGTGGTGCGGGATATCTGCTCCCATGCTCTACAGATTGACAGCCTCTAATGCCTCCCCAGGGGTAGCTGAACCACTGGCAACGGATCGACCAGGAGTGGGTGCGGATTGGTGGGGGGATTGTTGGGGTGGGAGGTTATCTAGTTCCACAACTGTAATTGTTCTCCTTTGATTGAATTGTACTGAATTGCCTATCCAATGATAAGCCAATATATGTCTAGGACGATTAGTCTACCCTTTAATAAGTTTGCTTGTAATGTATATGGGATGTAGATATCCAACTTATGCAATGGGGGGATAAAAATCTGTTAATTTAAAATATTATGACTGAATCTGCAGTCGATAATATAGAGATTTAAAAATAAAACAGTATTACCCCTGAACTGCGTAGTGAGAAATCTAAATGAAAAGAACTGGAGAAGATGTGGAGTAAAAGCCAAACGCAGATAGGAAAATAAACATTTAAAAATGCTATTGCCCTGTATCATAAAAATCTCAAGTTGGCTCGTAAAGCCCATATCTCCTTCCAATTATGTCAAGATGGTAATTCCTCGAATGAACTCTATACAATTCTTAAATCATTCCCGACACCTAGGGCCTGTGCCAAAGCAATCCTTAATTCCCAAGATTTGTGCGATAACATTTCAGACAGTTTTAAAGAAAAAGTTAACAAAATATACGATAATTTCCCAAATGACTCCGATACTTTAGTTACTTCTGTCTTACCACCGTTAGCTTTAAGAAGATCTGACGCTGCCCTAACAAGCTTCCCCTTTTTACATATTTTGACTGTAGAAGAGATGCTAAGTACAGCTAAGTCAAGCTCTCCCAACAACCTAATGCCAGCTAGCATGTTTGCCTTATTGGGCAAACTACTCGCTCATTCCATCTGTACTCTATTCAACCTATTATTGAGTGAGAGGAAATTTCCCCTGGCCTGGAAAGCAGCACACGTACTCCCGATTTGTAAAAAGGACAATGTACCGCCAACTGACTATCTAATTACGTCCCATTTAATTTTTTCCACTTATGAGTAAACTACTTGAAAAACATATTAATGCAAAGCTTATGGAATACCTAGAATCCCAAGGCTGCCTCGACTCCTCGTAGTCTGGTTTTAGACCAAATCATTCCACTGAATCTACCCTTGTTGGTGTTACAGATTTTATTAGTTCAGCTGTGGACAATAATAAGGCCATATCGTCAGTCTGTTTTTTCTTGTTTTGTCCCAACACCCTTTCCTTCCTAGGGCCGCACTTTGTTTAGGGAGAAGCTATTCTTGAATGGACCAATCCTTGTGCGGATAGGAGGGTCAGCATCAATTCCAGTATTGTCTCTGCAGTTAGACCCGATGAGTGCATGACACTATTGTAATAATCAAAGTGGGAAATCACTACTGCAAGGATTAAAGTAATTTTCTGAGCGAAGATGAAGGGGTGGATGAAAAGCTCTTAACAGACCTGAGTGGTGGAACACTGATTTGTAGACAACATTTATTTGGGGTGTGATGAAAACATTATTAAAGAACTCCATAGAGAAGTAGCAGACTTTTACTAATGGATGTGGAGGAAACCCCAGGGATACAAGCCAGGAGAAACACGTGTGGTCAGGATTAACCATCTCCAAAAGCAGAATTACTCATTATTAAGCCATAACCAGATTTTCTGCATTCAGTTATGATTTAATTTAAATGCATTGGTTCTTGTGGAAAAAAAAGTTTTATCTTGAAGATAAGCACTATTTCTAGAAATCGCCTCCCAAGTAAATGTATTCTTAAAACTTAATTTTTATCCTGGACGTTTTTTTAGATGCTTATAACCTGATAGAAGGTATTTTATACTCCTTACAGTTCTGCCATTTCTTTAAAAAGAGATACCCTAGAATACCAACTTAGCTAGACATATCTCTTTTCTGAGAGATGCCATGAAATCATATGATAAACCCTATATTCCTGATAAACTGAGATAAGTTGTTAACACCTGAGAGAACCACATAAGATGCTAATTCACAAAGCTGTATAGTAAGTGTTAGTAGGGGTGGGAAAGCTTTTTTTTTATTTCAATCCCCAGAAATTCTGTAATTTATGCATCCGCCTGCCACATGTTTAAAAAAGAAGGAGTGCAGGCAAAATGCAATGCATTAAAAGAATTCCTCATTCCATGCAGTGTGGAAGTATTGAATAAGAAATGAGTGTGCCAACCACACTGTTAGTGGTCTTTAAATCAACTTTCCCATTAGGGGTGCCTACCACCTACAGCGACAAAACAACGCTAGAGGCAGGGCATAGCTTAGCTTTCCCGTTTTCAGTTTCCATTTGTTGTGAATTCTGGTGGGGCTGTTTACAGTGTTTTCCATCGTTTAAAAAAAAAATCAATATCAATCAACGTTTAGTCTTTTTTGCTCTGTACATAATCATGCGATGTTTTTCCAATGCTTACAAAGAAATTAGATTTTCTTTCTTCCCTTACCTCATTCATTCCTATATTTAATTATTTCTTCATTCTTCCGTGCTCCTAACTCCCTTCTTTATATCCATTCAGTGACTTTGCTCTTTCAAGTAACTTTCCATTATTTATCTTAACTCCCTGCCTTTTTAAGTTCTTATTAATCAAATTCCTCTTTCCAGCAGTGCTGTTCCTCCCCATGTCAAGAATGAGCATGAATTGAGATATGTTTGCATCCCAGTAAGATTTGATTGTACCAATTAAAAGATTAATGTGTGCATTTAGCACACTTTCCTGCTGCTCTTTTCTTCAGGCAAATGCAAAGATTTGCTGCATTAAAATATCCTACTTACATGAAATATATATAATGGGATTCTTTGTGCTCATCTATTACAAGTCAATGCCATTCTGTCCTGTTCTTTTCCTTGGGATTCCTAGAAGGAACTATTTGAATAATTATATTTTTACTGTGTGATTTGAGCCTATTCCTGCTCCACCTGGCCACAAGGGAGAAGCTTGATAAGGGATTTTGGTAACAGCAAATTGAACTTTTGTATAAAGAAGCTGCCAAATTATCAAAGAAGGTTCTTTACCTGCTGGAAGCCTTCTGCCATTTGTATGAGCAATTGACTTAGGGAATTACGTTTTCTTCCATTGTTTGGCTGTATCTGTGGGATTTTATGTTTTCGCAAACTGTACAGTCTACAGCACATGAACGAACATACATTTTCTGAGTTAGTATACACACTAATAGAGCACAGTTTCACCAAAACCACATCATAGATCTCTTCACGTGGCACATGGGCACTGAACAAGTTCATGATATGGCCCCGATCCTTCTCTATGAAGAGATGCAGCTCCTATTGGTATGCCTTTCGGGCTATCACAATGTAAAACTAAGAACAAGGATGTTAGATGCAGTTCTTTATGGGAGGACATTGATTCAGGAGGCATCGGTTTGCAAAGTGATATTTGTTGCCACAACCATGATATGTGAGGTTTCAGAAAGCAAAACTCTGTCCTGGCATCAGTTTTCATGTTGGCAGGTAAAACATCAAGCACCTTCCTGGCTCAAACTCTCTTGCTGGGACAGAACCTAACAGATCTAATCAGGCCCTTTCTCCGCTCTGGGTATTCCGCTACAAAAAGGAGTCTCACATGGTTCTTTTTTGTTGTCTCTTCTTTGTAATATATATGTTTAGCCATTTGCAAAACTTCTTAACAGATTTAATGCAATTACGTACCTAGGTGCTGATGACATACAAATGCTCATTAATTTAAAAGAGAGAGCTCTCTACCTCTACCTCAAGTCTGTCATCATTCTACAATCAGTCTCTGATTGGATGAAAATGAACTACCTAAAACCTAACCCGTACAAAACAGAGATCCTGCCCATAGACAACAATTCCAACTCACAAGACAATACTCTGCGGCCTCCTCAACTGGGAGAATGTCCTCACACCCTGAGGTTAGTCTGTAATCTTGGAATGCTTCTCAATACCAACCTGAATTCAGGCCATAAAATCATCAAAATCAACCCATCTTGCTTTTTTTTATTTTACTTCTTGAGGCGTATTTGCCTTTTCTGTGCTTTGTACATCAGATTATGATCACTAATAATCCAAGTAGGCCTACTTCAATTCAATCTTTCTAGGATTGCCTAATACATCAATCAACTGGCTGCAAAATATTCAAAATACCAACGTATGAATCATTGTTGGACTAAACATTTTTTTAATCTGTAGCCAAATGTATTAAAATATATTGGATGCCCATAAATAAGGATCTTCCCTAAACCATTCTGTATTATATTAAAAGTCTAGAATGACATAGCATCTCATTTCTTCACTAGGAAATTAAAAAAATACGTTCCATTTCGAAATTTAACATCTGCAAATAAAGCAATTTTTTGTAACCAGATTCAAATGCAAAAAACTGGAGCATTCGAAGCTCTAGGAGCACCCACTTGACAAAACACCCCTTGAAGTATGCTCTCACATAATTATTATAAAATTTAGAAAAAACACTGAAAACCTAGATGTTTTCTGAAGATATCTAAAGAGTTCAACAGTCATACATCTCTCCATCTCAGCTGTTAGCACCAAGAGGTACCTTCGGATTGATTGAGTGATTTAAAAACCAAATAAATAAATAAAGGAAGATCAACTCATTGAGGTGCTCCTTGCCATGGACTGAGGCACTACTCAAAATTCAGCGGCAAACTGCCAGGCCACCACGCCACAACATGCACGGAGTTGAAGCGATGATATAGAGTACATCACAAAGAGAGCGAACCTCACCATTCCTAATACCAGAGTCTCAAAAAGAGTGTCTTGGAAACCCTCAACCACTAGTTCCAGCCAGTAGTGTATAAAATCTCAACTGGTGTAATATAGTAAGCAGATTCATTGGGTCTCCAACTTGGGCATGAGATAGTCCAGGTAAGTGGTGCCTCCATCAGGAGGGAGAGTATATCGATAAAGAATCATTTCCACAATTAGACACCTTTTGGCTTACATCCATGTTTGCATTTTACTACCTTTTACACTTTTTGCACTTTTCAATTAGGGGTCGGCAGATGCTGAATGTGAGAAGTTGGCCTGATACAAAGTGCTCACTAGAATAGTGAACATTATATATCAGTCCAAACAACCCTTATTGATGATTGGTTGTAAGTCAACCTTATAGACCAGCTATCCTAGTAGCATGGATACGAGCAGTCTTCGGGCTAAACTCTAGAGGGCGTGTTAAGCCAGCTGTTATACCATCACATATACCCCTTGAACACCAAGTGAAAGGACACCACACAAGTGTTATGAAAATAAACAGTGTATTTATTTAGATCACAACAGCCCTGTACTCTTTATGAGGACAGGGTACTAAGCACACAACAAAACTCTTACAAAAATACTATAAGTTGCACAATTTACACAAATGCCCGAGGGGCACGAAAAACCATATACTCTAAAAGTGGAATGCGAAATTACTAGCAGGTAAGTACTAATCTCATAGGGTTTGGGATCGCTAGGACTGGACTACTGAACCTTCAGATTACTAGCAGGAGGCCTAGGGAACTCGGGTGCAGAGTGTGCACTCTCACGCGGGATGCGGGACAAAGTCTATGGATGCTAGATTTCGTAAAGTTAGTGATATCGGACGAATCCGACCAGGTAGAGCTGAAACGAAAAAGGATCTGGACCCTTGGATAGCAAAGCTATGCTGGAGCACCGAAATGCTGAGTTTACCTAACCCAGGGGCTGCGGCTGCATAGGTCTGAAAAGACGTCGGGAATCCTCGTTGCAGTCTATGGAGCCTGAAAGAAGAAGTTGCTGGCAGGTGACCAGTGAAGAGATTCGGATGGATCCAAGCCTGGATCGAAGATGGAAGACACCTGTAAGCAGAGGGGACCAAGTTCTGAATCACTAGCCAGTGATTAGATGGGCACCAGGATGGC
Source organism: Lissotriton vulgaris (assembly GCF_964263255.1). Classification (NCBI taxonomy): domain Eukaryota; kingdom Metazoa; phylum Chordata; class Amphibia; order Caudata; family Salamandridae; genus Lissotriton; species Lissotriton vulgaris. The sequence goes on from NC_141693.1 coordinate 1,391,050,439, forward strand.
ACCGGATGGAGTCACCTCGACCAGGTGAGTGGGCGACGCTGGGCTCTGCAGTCTCACGGACCAGGAGGCGTTGTCGGCGACCAGGATGGAGGTGCGAGCTGTCCCACGATGGTATCTGCTGTCGACGTCGCTGGACCCAGGATTGGGGCAACAAGTCTTGGCAAATGCAAGCCCACGCGGTGGACTCAAAATGGCGTCTGGAGTGGACCAGGAGGGTCCGGGGTGCTCCTCTGTTGGAGGGGAGCAAGGGCCAGTCTGGAGCAACCAGACCAGCAGTGTTGATGTCGTCGTTCATTGTCGGGAAGGCCACAAGCCAGCGGGCTAGTAGCCAGACAACGCGGTGAGCAGCAAAGAGCAGAAGGGCCCCACGCAGATCTGGTGGATGCTGGGGGGCTGGACATCGGTGCTGTAGCTGCTCAGGGTTGGGGCTTTTCGGACCCCAAAGCACTCACTTGAGGATCCCTCGGCGGTCGTGCTGGGCAAGCATCATGCAGTCCTGAAGATGGCCGGTCCCTCGAGGTCTCGTCACACCCACGAATCTCAGCTGGGCTGATGATGCAGGTTGAGGTCAGAGGTGCCAGAGAAGCCGGTTCTCGTCGAGCTGGGCAGTCTTGATCCGGAGGAGAGACTTACAGCAGACCGCGATGCTTGGATGGTGCCTGCGGATGCAGGGTGACTACTCCTTAGCCACAAGGGAGAAATCTTGAGAAGAAGTCGAGAGTTCCTTTCGTAGAAAGTAGTTTCAGGATTCAAAGATGATCTAATTTGGAAGGAGGCCCGCTCCTATCTTTATACTAGGAAAAGGGGCTGGCACGCGACTAGGTCCTGCCCATGGGTGGGACCAGGAAGGGGGGTGGTTACACCCCTCTCCCATGCCGGACTTTCCCCAGGTCAGGGGCTGGTGTGCCCCTGGAACTGGTTCTAGCCGGCCTATGCATAGTGAGCACCGGGGTGCCACTTGCAGTCACCTTCCTCTAAAGCCCTGCCTACCCAGGATACACAAAACCCTGTCTGGGATGGTGCTAGCACCGCCCCTGACAGGAAACCCTTTGTCCAAGCCTCCCTCGCTGGAAGGACCCCCAGCAGCAGGAGGTCAGACTTGTGTCTATGGTGGCAGCATCCATTTTGTGATGCTGAGGCTTGAGTTAACTTTAACCGGGGTTCACAGTTACATACATGTCGTGTCCCTCTAGAAGGGTGGAATGCTAACCCCGTCGCCAGAATTGGCGAGGGGTTAGTATTCCAATTCGTATGACACCTTACTCGACATGTTTTGATAAAGCGATACCAGAGTTAGCATATAACCGCGAGGATTATAATGCACTTAAGAGTATATGGTACGCGTTATCATGGAACAGCTATTAGGACTTGGTTCCGCAATCTGCAAACGGGCTCAGCTCATGCCAGAGCACCATCTCACACGATTCCAAGCACTCTGCCTTCAGGATTGTCAAGGCCTGCCATAGGAGTGACTGATAGGAATACGGGTGTCCATTTTAGGGTTAGATATAGGTATACTATATCTAAAGCAAAGGGTGATTACACCACCTTGCCCCAGCTGTCGTGCAGCCAGTTGTGTCAGATTTATATGGCCAGCCAGGGGTGGCATAATACATGCTGCAGCCCCTGGTAGGCCCTGGGTACACCTATGCCCTGAGTTACAGGGTCTGATAAGGTGGCCCAGTACCAATTAGATATGTACCTAGGGTACATGGAATCCATTTTACAGAGAGAGCAGTAGACCTGGGGTCCTGAATAGCAGGGTCCCAGGTCAACTAAGTCGGAAAACCAGCAAAACACCAGGCAAAAAGTTGGGGGCAACCATAGTCAGGTATCCACCTTCCTACACTGAATAACTGTCAATTCCCACATTAATATTAACCAGTTAGGTGGATGTTGCTAGTGAAGTTGAAATGGGCCACACGTAGGAGCTTTTTTGCAAACACATTGGTTCTTTCTGAATTGGACTTTTAGCTTGTCTTGTTGTGAATGCATTGTATATACCCATGTGAATGCTAGTTAAGGTAATATTAGTATTCGCAAGGTACATTTCCTAACCGGTTTTAGTTACTTTTTGCTATTTTTAAATATGGCCCACATTTCGTCTATGTATGTACCAATGCCAATACAATATATTTATGAGTGTACAATTTGTATGATCTTTTTGATCAAAATAAAGCATCTTGATGATGATGATGATGATGATGATGATGATGATGATGATGATGATGATGATGATGATGATGATGATGATAAAGATTAATGTTGGTATCTGTGGCCAGAGTTTAAATTACCTCCTACACCAGTGCTAGTGAACTTAATGTAAATTGGGATAGAGGTAAGTATAAATACAGAGAGATGCTTGCCGGACGCACCATACTCCTTAACCTCTAATGATGTGGTTTACATGTTTTAGCCTCTGGTGCCTTCTTAGGTTGGTTGCCTTTCATCAGGACCTTTCAGATCCGATTCCCTTTTCTTTCTATCTAGGCTGGTACCTATTGATGGTATTCAATTTCTGGGATAAGTACTTTAATTTACGGGCCTTCCTTACAAACATGTGTTGCCTATACCCTAGGGAAAACAAGGGGGACAAATGCATAAAACATGATACAAAACAATATTTCAGAGGTATTTATTATAGTGTTAACCCGATATGTAATCCACATTTTGTTCACCCCTACCAATAAGTGCAAAAAATGTTACATCATAAGTAATGCTCACCATTAGCAATTGCGGCTTATCTTGATGTCTACGCTACAAATAGAACAATCTCAATGTAGAGAGGTAAAAATGTAGCAGTGTTTCTTGCTGACACAGGACACTGTTGTTTTGTGGTTGTGAACGTTTCTTTTTTCACACTCCAAGCAACCGTAGCAAGACTAGTCCAAGGCCCATTTGTCTAGGGTTAAGAGTATCCCCGCCTGTATCATAAACAGGTTTAACAGGAAAAAAATATAATGTGGTGTATTCTGCTTTGACTCTCTCCCTCGCTCTCTTAACAGAACAAATACTCTATTAAGAAAGAGCAAAAACTGCACAATTTACTATGGAGACTGTGACGCGTGGATTGCACTGTCCCCCTGTGAAGCTTTTGGGGACTGCAGAATCGTTCACAGCATCTGCAAGTAAGGCCAATCATATACCAGCAGCTTCATATTTCAGACTGTGACAGGCAGGCTTGTTCTAGTACATACGCTTGAATTTGCATGAAATACAGCATACATGTATATGTTTGAGTTAACCGAATATCTGAGTTTGTAGCTCGATAATGAAGCGGAAAATAAACTCTGAGGCCTATCTTCAAAAATGAGGTACCTGCACAAGTGGGCAACATCATGATACCGTCAACTAAACCGCTCAAAATATCTTAGGTTACTTGACAGAAAGTACTGTGCAAACAGAGGTCAATTTCAGGTGTCTCTGTGTAATCCAGATTGATGCATCTCAGGTCAGGACCTGAACGAGGTCCTGACCTTACCCAGTGCTTGCATGATAGACAAAAACAAGAAGCATTGGAGAGGCAACAGCACGAGTGAAATCAACGTCCATCAGCAGGTCCTATTTCATATCCTCTCCTAACCTTAATTTTATTAGACCAATGTCTAATGAGTGGAAACATCAGCAAATACGTGCCCAAAACAAGCTAAGACTGCTGCATCTATGGAAGTGTTTACATCTTGGTTACACCAGCAAAGAGAGCAGCGGAACAAAACTAAATATTCATGACGACTGTCGTAATGTGAATGCAGTGTGCTAAACAGAGCCTCTTGCACAGATCTTTCAGTGTTGTTGCTTTTGTCCAATGTCTCATCGATCAGCTTTTATTTCTCTCATTCCTTGATGTGCGATCTTGTCATGTGTTGTCGTTTATAGCTTTAAGGGAGACTATCTCCTTGACCTAATGTTTCAGGTAGTTTTATTTCCTGAGCTATTTCCTCAAACTTTCCTTCCCGAACCCCTTCTCACCTGACCCGATGTATGTGGCGCTCAGTCTTTCACTGCCGACTCAGGAAATGTGTGACTATCATGAAGTCACTCTTCTGCATGTAAGTGACCATGATCTTTTGCACCTGATATTTGTAAAAATCCAGTGGGTGGAAACGTCCGATCCCTCCAAGTTACGTAATTTAGAGACAACGCGAATCACAGACAAGTTTTCTGTGATGCTCGCTCCTTCCCACTCTGCCCAAGTTCTGAATTTGTCTCCACTCCCATCAATTGACCTCCTCTCTGATATTAATTGTGCTCAGAGAGCCCTAAAGACCTATGCTTCTAACAAGTTCTCCCCAAAGTAATAACACACCATGTTTGTTTATGTAACTTGCAGTAGCGGTCGGCAGTAGGTGTTTCTATAGGGCGGTGACGTGGGCAGGAGGAGGGGCAGGGTGGGGGGAAATAATGTATGGATTACGGAGCAGTAGCGGTCGGCAGTAGGTGTTTCTATAGGGCGGTGACGTGGGCAGGAGGAGGGGCAGGGTGGGGGGAAATAATGTATGGATTACGGAGTTTTACAGGTAAGTAAACATTTAAATACATAAAACGAATTTCGTTGCGCACACTGCATCACATGTGGTGATGCAGTGCGCGCAACGAAATTCGTTTTATGTATTTAAATGTTTACTTACCTGTAAAACTCCGTAATCCATACATTATTTCCCCCCACCCTGCCCCTCCTCCTGCCCACGTCACCGCCCTATAGAAACACCTACTGCCGACCGCTACTGTTACGGAGTTTTACAGGTAAGTAAACATTTAAATACATAAAACGAATTTCGTTGCGCACACTGCATCACATGTGGTGATGCAGTGCGCGCAACGAAATTCGTTTTATGTATTTAAATGTTTACTTACCTGTAAAACTCCGTAATCCATACATTATTTCCCCCCACCCTGCCCCTCCTCCTGCCCACGTCACCGCCCTATAGAAACACCTACTGCCGACCGCTACTGGTAACTTGTCTGTTTTCTTTTGGTTTTATTAAGAAGCTGGCTCTCACACGGACATAATTTCTGCTCTTGGTCCTATTTTATCTGGTTGCTATCTTGGCTTTTGATTGAACTCACTTTCTGGGCTATTTACAAAATTGGGGGTTGGAGGGGGAAGAGGTGGGGATTACAAGTATAACAGAGTGTTCAAAGAGAATCGGGCGCTCATGTAAAATTTACACAACAGATTATTAGTGAACCAACAATATCATCAGGTTTGCTATATCCTGCTGTGCCTTCAGAAAAGGAGAGTGTACACCTAATCCCTCCTAATTAATACAATTTTTTAACGATTTCCTGAAGCACAAGCTAAATCATATATAAATTAACAGCACAGCAGTATATAAATGGATCTCCAAATTATTGTGCTTGTCTTCTTTCTATTTTTCTTTCACTTGATCCCAATCTTCCACTCCCTTATGCCAACGCGTTTCGTCGTCACTGGGTGTGTACCCACGACTTCCTCAGGTCTCTGGATATCATGTGACGCCGAGTGATTAGCAGTTACAGGTTTACCCATACTGCAGGGACCTGTTGTATAGGCGGAAGGATTGGTTCCGTCCTTTCGGCACTATTTTAGAGAGACAGATTATCGGCAAGGGACGCCGAGCGCACAGCATTTTCTGGTCTACCGGTACTTCAGGGACGTGGTGTCATAAATGAGAGGATTGGTTTCGTACTTCCAACATTGTCAAAAGAGACAGAGAATTGGGGTATTACAAATATCTCCATATGCACTTCTGAATCTTGAAGGACCTTTTTAAAGAAGGATTCTTTTGAAGCAGGAATTTAAATTAATAAATCTACGGCGGATGTATATGATTTTGAGTGGAATATACAGAAATCATAATTTGGAAGGGGATTCTATAACCCTAATGGAAAGCAACCTCTTCACTTAGTTGCCAGCGACAGTTAATTGGCTTCCAAAAGATACAAAAGCCCTGAGGAAGTCGTGGGTACACACCCAGTGACGACGAAACGCGTTGGCATAAGGGAGTGGAAGATTGGGATCAAGTGAAAGAAATAAAGAAACAAGACAAGCACAATAATTGGGAGATTCATTTATATACTGTTCTACTGTTAATTTATATATGATTTAGCTTGTGCTTCAGGAAATCATTAAAATGAATACAAGTATAACAGGTTTGGGGAACATAAGTCATCAGCAAACATACATTTATATGTAACTTGGTGCACTTTCTTTTTTTTAATTTATTACTTTGCCTCAAATGTAATCACCTTATGCCTTATTTTGTCTATTCGTTTGTGCTCATTAATGACCAATGTCAATTGGAAAGTTACCTACCCCAATTACAAGGCACCACTCTTTCAGTTGCCAAATCAAACCACTTTCAGCATGGAGACAAGAAAAATGGTACCCCCAATGCAAAACGTCAAGAGCTTCTCTAAATCAGTAAAGTAAGTATATTCACAGTTTGTCCTTCCCAGAGCAGCTCTTTGGGTATGATTAAGGGGTGAAACTGATGAAGTGGCACTTGACTTTTAGGGGTTATGCCCATTAAAGTGGTTTTTGGGTATTCTTCTGGTTTGTATTTAAACCTTTTGCAGATGCTATCCCCTACCCAGAAGCAAAGTTATCCCAACATTAGGCAACTTGGTGTAGCACACTATTAGGTATAAGATGCGACGAAAGTCATTTACAATTTGAATTTCAATTAAGACTTCAAAAAGTCGTTATTCCTTCCTTGTGAACATCAGCATAGCTTTTTTTCAAGTTAATGTTTGCTTTAGGTTATAGTAGCCGGCACGCTTTTCACTCTAACCAATCAGGTATTTGTGCTTTTTAGGTCTCGCCTTTTCCATTCCGAAGGAATGGAAAATGGAGAGAATTCAAGTTCTCAAAATACTCATCAAACCAAGGGTTTTTTGGTGCGGTTTTCTTCGAGTTCACGTGGCCACAGGCACGCGCTTTTGGACCATAAACTTTCACGCCATCTGTTCCCCAGCTCCAGCACCTCCCCTCTCTCTCCCCGCACACAGCCTTACTTGGATTTCTCCTCCCCCTCCCCAGCCAGCTTCCCCCAGGCCGTGTTCCCTCCCACCTTTCCTCCTCTCTGTCCCTTCTTTCATTCACAACTTGTTTACTATAGGAAGTACATAGAATCACTCCCCCGCATTAGCGATAAACCGGTCACGTCACCAGCGGATAATGTAACACGTGCTTAGCGTTCCTAGACCAACTACGACCTGGTTATTATTGTGCATAATTGTTATGCGTGTTTGTGACGGCTCAGCTCATGTAATATCGAGCGCATCCATAATGCCCGAATGCCAATCCGACGCTGACCGAGTACCCTTGTGCGTTGAGGATCATGATTCTGTGAATCATTAGCGGCAGGCGGTGCAATCTTAACACAATGCAGTCGTTAATGTGAGACTGCAAACAAGAATTTACCGCCAAGACAAGAGCACAGCAGTGACAGCGCAGCCCTGAGGGGAGCACGTGCCAACACGCACATCTCTGGCTCACGCGACGGCGGTGAACAGTGTCGGTTCAGCAGGTCCGGGAGGGAGCATTACAATGTAAAGAGGCTCCTCGGGCAGGATGTGAGGCTGAACTCACCATCAATGTTCACCCGGCCACCCACTCGCATCACTAGTCTCAGAAACCACTCAGCCGCCTTTGGTGGTAAATGAGATAGCGCTCTGAGTGGCGCCGGCTTTAGGGTCATGGCACTACATATCTGGGGGCCTTGGTTATAACAATAGCGAATACACAACAAGCATTTGCAAAGCAACCGGCGCCGCAATTACGCGAGATTGAGCTATTGGCATTGTGAATGATAATGCCTTTTATGTTTGTTTTCATTTTTAAAACATGACTAAAAGGCTTTGTCAGTTCCAATGTCAATAGCGTAAACTCGCGAAAATGCGAGACTTGTTGCATTGCAAATGCTTGTATCAGTTCTAAGTTTGACACAACAGCAGTGGTAGCTAGCCCGGCGAGAGGGCTTGACTACATCAAACTTGAAAGCCCTGGATGGAAAATCCCAGTATGTTCTGTTGTCTTGAACAGGGTCCTTTCACGGACTTACGTGGATGTCTCGGTGCGGTGCACTTTCGCCACACTGTTGACTGTGACAATTACTTTACAATCTTTAACAGACAGGCTTGAAAGACTGGCTGGTTTCTGATTCTCAGAGTCCTGCCCAAAAGTTAATATTTTCACAGAAATCTTGAGTGACGGTAAACGACACAGGTGCATACCGTACAAGAAAGCCCATAATGTGCACAGGAAGAGGTTTATGTTTCAAAAAGTGCTGCTTTCTTACTGTAACTTTCACTTTTTAAAAGTAAGGGCGTGCCATATTTATTTAATGTCAGTGCCCGGTTTTGAAGCCTGTATCGTTATTTCATTTCTGAGAGTGCCGCACTGAGACAGAAAAGAGGGAGGCCCCACCACCAAAATAAATGGACTCGGTTAGCAATCATAGAGCTAAAAAAGGACCAGCCACGTTTGAAAACTGAGGCAGTATTGAACTTGTTTTGTGTTTGGGTCTTAAAAGTAAATGAAACACGAAGTGTGCTTTGGGGTGCAGGCATGCCGAGAGCGCCACTTCCATGCGGTTCCCTTACAATGGGCCAATTAACAAGTGTTAGAAGTAAACAGACCAGCGCAGCCAGGAGAGCACAAACTAGACATTACTCCTCCTTTAATCCTGCGGGGCATGCGCCACGCTCTCTCTCTGTTGCCACACACATGACACTTAGTAGGCAGACCACCCCCTCCTCCCTAGGCTCGCTCAAGTTGCAGGCAGCCCAGCGCCTCCCTGTCCATATGGTCCCTCGACTTTACTTTTAGCTTCGCCACGCGTTCTCCCTGGCTCCTCTCTGACCACGTATTCCGCATTTTACATTTACTTACATGCCCCATAATTTACGGACAAATAGTCCTTCTTATGTTTTAATATGCAAGCATTTCTCATGTGCTTTACATTCGTTTACTTACAATACGTTTTTTAAAAAAATGTAATTGGCACAACAAGAATAGGCTCTACTTGTTTATGTAAACATGCTGACATTCACAGTCACCTTTTACAAATCACTTTCACAACAAACATCGCTCTGGGGCAACACTCATGGCAAACACTGCATTACTTAGGCACACCCTAACCTCACTCATGGACACCGGCACACTACTTAGGGACACCACCACCCATCAATAAGGGACACACAATCACACTCAACTACACACACAACTACACAACCACACACATAATGCCAGAACCACACACACAACCACAAACACACACACAGCCATCTATTTATCTACAAAAGACAGTAACACACACAAAGAAAAAACTTACAACAATGAAATCCATCTTCAAATGCCACAAATCATTAGCAATCACAATAGTGCCACTTTTGTGAGGTCATCCCATAACAATAACCAAGAATACATAATTTGCACATTACTGTCGCCATGACCATACAGATGCACCAGCTCGCAAGAATAATGGGAAAAGTGAGACAATAATTCGAATCTCGTAATTGGACATGTCTCAAAGTAAAATAAGTTATGCCCCATTTTGAGTCAGAAACAAAATTGGGCTCCAAAAGCACATTTCGGAACACGGAACATTGCTTCAGATAAGTTACAAGCAAACTGTGCTTCCCGGAAGGGAGCTCGAGCATGCTCTAATGTTTATCAGGCTTCATGACAGAGAGAAAAGTGAATAGCTCAATCGAATACAAAGAGAACTAAGAGAATTATCTGACAGGAACCGAGGAGGAAGCTTTGCAGTCAAAAATGTTAAACAGCCTATTTTTTTTTTTAAACAGGCGTCCTCAATAATCGGCCGGATGATGAAACGGATTAAAGAAAATGTTTAACACTTACAAAACATGGCGTTTGCTTACAGCAATCTCAGTGTCACAGAAGTCAGCTTTTGTGGGTGATTTTAAAAATATATATTTTCTGGTTCGTAAGCACTGTCTAAATCAATGCACAGAAGGAACATCAGGACCAAATTAAATATTACACTGTGACATCACAAATGGTTAGAGGGTAAATGTGTATCAACTCTAATCAGATGCATCACAGCAGGTGATTTCAACAAAGACGGTAGGACAGGCAATAACAAAAGCTATTGCCATTAAAAATTACAATAACTTTAATTTACATAATATTTATTAAAAAAAAGAAAAAATATTTGTAATAGAAATACATCTAAGTCACGCCAATAGAAAACATATTGCATTACAAACGCTATAGGTGTCACATTTGGGAAACATTATAACTGTTGGCATTGTAAATGCCAAAGCTATTAATTTCTAAATTTTCAAAACATTAATACAAAATGTATCATTTACAATGCCAATAGCTCAAACTTTCCTATTGCGAGACCTATTGCATTGTAAATGCTTTTTCAGTACTGATGGCAACGTTGTATTTATTACACTAAATCCGCAACAAAGTTATGTCACATGTGGTGTGAAATAGCGGTATGCATCAGTAAATGTATCAGTCCTGTGTGTGAGTCAGTCTGTATTGGTAGAGTGGCAGCGGGGCACAGGGTTGTGAGGGGCCCCTGCACCCCAATTATAACTGCCCTTTACAGCTCCTCAAGGGGGCAGTCTCCTTTTCCTTGCCTGCATTAGGGCCAATGGAATGCCTGCCATGTCTGTGGGATGGTTTCTTCCAACTCTCATGATTATAGTCACTCTGATATATGCACATTTTTATTATAGAACTGCAATGTCATGATTTTCACTTTGCCTTTTTGCTGAGGTCCTGCAGAACATCAACACCTTAACGAGCAATACTATTTCAATGTGGTTTGGGCTATTTTAATATTAAGCAAATTATTATATTCTTTATAAGGCGGTTCATCCTGACTTTTCAAGGTTACTAGCCAACCAAAAGATGAAGTAGTATGTTGTCAAAAATATTATTAATCGAAAAAAATATAAAAAGGTTCATCTATTACACAGACTTGTCTGTGGAAGGCGTATGCATCAATTATGAACTATGAAGCTGTGCCAGCACAACATTTCAAAGCATAAACGTAGTGCTATGGTCAAGGCTGCCTATGTCATCCTGGGACACCCAGGGGATTACTTCAGAATTTGTTATAAAGACAAGGGAACAAAGGATGCATTTTATGGAAATTACTCGCATCGTGTTATGAATGCTGAACATTTTGAGGCATATGACGAGTCACATCTTGTGTACTAATTATTGCAAGAACCATTCAAAGCATATTTTCATAAAATAGGCATGAAAGGAATTCAGATGCAATAAGTCACGCGCTCTCACTGCACATTTTACAAACACATAAAAGAAATATAAGATATGGCATTTGCGCTGTTAGAAGTCAGTACCTGCGGAGGCAATTACGTGCATTGGAAGAGATAGCTTTATGAGATACAGCACATCCTTTTGAATTTGGAGTCATTTTAACTCTCTTAGGATTTCCCTCCGCCCCCTCCACGCGCGCACACATTTCTGTATTCTCAGCGAGAGGCTGCTATAAACACATGCCTTGCAAATAAAGAACTTCTTTCAGAATCAAGGTGCCCATGAGACCGAACACCTGCACGGTGCGCGAGGCGTCTCTCCAGCCGGCTCAGCCACGTGCGGAGGAATGTATTAGTGTTGGAACAGTGCAGGCAAACACGCTTGCACCTAAATCAGCAGATACATTTTTGAACACGTTTACAGCTACGCGAAGGGATGTACCATAAGGAAAAGGGACAGGTGCGTAGAGCCGCTGGACACGTTTTACATCATTTTGCCTCAGGGAAACTCACACATATTGCACTGTGACGACCAACATTTCTTTCATAGCGTGTTTTTTTTGTCAAGTTTGCAACATTTCAAGCTAAAAGGATCCTAATTTGTGTAATACGTTCCACGCCTCAACTGCTTTGCTCAGGTGGCATCGCTTACATTAACTGTGCTATGATACGGCGCTAATTCAATGGCGTTGATGTCCGCAGGGTAACATTACAATGTCGCCGAGTTAGACAAGTTCCCTAGGAGGGCAACTACAAACTATTTGGGAATGTTTCAAGTCATACTTAAGGCTGAGAGATAACGTCATTTACCCATCAACTCCATGATTCCTGTGCTAGCAATTTCTCAGCTGATGTTTATTTAAGAGGATTTCCAAGATGCTACTAACTGGGTTCTGATGGACTCAAATGCTTTTGGATGTGGGTACATAAGAAGACTGGGAGGTCGCAAAATAGTTTTTTTTGTAGACACCTGGGATGATGAACCAATAAATCCACCAGGTAAGAAAAGGGTGCCATGGACTCCCACGAACACAAAAGTCCCAAGTGGTGACAAAGAATTAAAAGAACAAAGAGCTGAAACCCAAGGATGCAGAAGGCCCCACAGAAAGCTAATAGCAGATGATTGGATTATCCTGATACCAGGTGAATAGATGCATCTTTAATGGTGGAGCCCTGCACATGGCGGGTTTGACCACCTAACTTCTTGCATCTAGTAGTGTGGATAATCGAAAGACATATGTTAGCAGGTCTGAAGCTTCTGGTCAGGAGGTAAGAGACAAACAGCTGAGTGAGATGGGTTGGTAGCAGGCCAGGGAGATCCTTGTATGAGAGAAAGTAAGAGAGAGAGTTTTGAAGAACAAAAGGATGATATCAGGGTCGGTGTGATGGGGTCATCACATTTTAAACCAAACAGAGGATGAGCTGCAAAGGTTTGAAAACTCAGGAGTTTGAAAGAAAATACATTGGGGTTGCCCGTGTACAAGCAGTTGGTATAATGAAGGTTAAAAATGACCACACCTAGGATTAGACAGTATATCTGAGAGCAATGGCAGAACTGCTGAGAAGGACATAGAGTTCATTGCAAAGGATGTGAAATTAAAGATGCTTCTTATCCCAGGAGACGATCCCCATTTCTCGACAACCACATTCCCTGCATCCACCAAGAAAGCTGATTTTCTTGGGGTGTCATTGAGGAGTCAACACACATCCACTACAGCAATGAGGGAAGCACATTTGAAAAATCATCTATTTACCCGCGACTCCAACTGGACTCTTCCAGCCAACACATTCTACCTGAATTTGCTGAAGAGGCTGCACAGTGAGGCTGATGCCGAATGGTTATTATTATGCCATAACTCTTTTTTTGCTGATAAAACTTTAAGGGGAATTTTAATTGATTATATTAAATTTGAAGTGGCAATTGCTGGGGGAATCGCTTTTTAAGTCTTTTATTGTGGAAATTGCATTAATTCCAATCGCACTTTATACCCTTACCATAGAGACACCTAATATAGGTTGGCACTCTAATGGTTAGGACTAGCCTTGCTACAAGAATGGCAGGGCAGTGGGCATGCTGCGGGTGCGCCATTGGCATGCCAAAATCAAGCCCAGCTGTGCCTGTCTGTGCCCACCAGGGACCCTGCGACTTCACTTTCTCAAATAGAATCTTACCCTATAGAATCCCTGCTTAACCTAAGAGTGGTAATTACTGACAACTGCAGCCACTCAATGGACCTTTCTAAGGGGCATAAAAGCTGTAAGTACTGCCATTACAGCTTCTCACTAGACCCTTCTCACAAGCACTCCCCATTGCCTAAGCTAACAGGAAACATGTTCTTGCTAAACTGTAGGTCTCTTCCATGCCATAAACTAAACATATTTTCTTTTTTGGAAGACTCAAACCAGTTGTGATCTTCCTTACGGAGACATGGCTTTGTGAGGAATCAGGTCATGACATAGCTCAGACCCTTCCCCAGATTATTATATAGTACATGGGGACAGAGAAGATATAAAAGGTGGAGAGCTGTCTATCATTTTGAAGTATTCTTTCAAATGCCGAAATGATCCCCTCACACTCCCACACTGTGAAAGTTTGGTGTTTGACATTTTGCTATCCAATACATCCACTTTCTCTGGAGTTTTAATATACTGCCTCCCCAAAACATTCAACCCAATTCACTAAGACACTTCTGGAAGTCATTGCAAGCCAGGCAAAAAACATTGCTATTTCAGAGCACTGGGCGATTTAAATCTACACTTTACTGAAGCCACTGATTCACAAGCAACCAGCCTTACATTCTATTTGGCCATCATCCAACTGGAGAAAAGGGTTCAGGGCCACACTCACATAAAGGGTGAATTATTAGATCCCATTTTCACTAACAGCCATGCCTTGCAGGTCCTAAACATGATACCTCTTTCTTGGACTGATCACTTCTTGATCCCCATGATTCTCAGGATATCTGAATCAACCCCAGACAGAGGTGATAGAGTAACAACATTGGACTAAATTAAATCAAGATAGCTGGAGACATACTCTGGGTCAAACATCGCCTGATTTAGCCGCTAACAATGAAGTTGCCAACAATCTGATCTTAGAATGATTGATCCATTCTTTAGACCAACAGATCCTTAAGAAAACTGTAACTCAAAAACCGTAGAACAAGTCTGCTCCATGGTACACCCCTTTTCTTAGAATGCTAAACAAAAGTTGCAAGATTTTAGAAATAGAATGGAGAAAAAACTATGGAGAAAATTAAAAAACACTATATTGAGAGAGAGTGAGCATATATCAAACTTATATTTGTCAAACTCAGGCCTCATACTTTGAGGTGAGAATTAAAGAAGATGTTAATTCCCCAGAAGGAATCTTCAATATTACAAAAAATCCCTGGTGGACTCCAACAGAAATCCACTTGTGGCTGAATCCTCTATTGATAGGTTCAATGCTGTACCCACCTAATCCAATACTAAAATTAACAATATTTATGGTTCATTTAAGGTGGTCAAATGAAAGTGGTAACTCCATTTTATTGGATAAAAGTATGGAGAGACACCTCCTGATCCTATCACGATTTGCTCCCCTTTCACTGGATGAATTTACTGCCCTGTTCAGGATCTCAATTGAATCCAGCACTCCATGAGAATCATTGCTCTTGAGCATGAAACTACTTTCTTCATCCTGCTAAACATATTTAAATATTGTTCCTGAAAATGGGTACAGTGTCCCTCCCTTTGAAACGTGCAATGGTTAGAGCTCACCTAAAGAAGCCCAACCTAGTCCTCTATTGCTTATGGAATTATTGCCCAATTTCTCTACTTCCAGGCCTTAAAAAAGTGGCAGAAAAATATGTCAAGAAATGTCTTTCAGATTCCCTGAAATCTAACTCCATTTTGCATCACACGCAACCGGGCCTCTGGCTAAAAAACTGCACAGATACTGCTCTTCTGGCTGTGGTTGAGAAGGGTAATAAGTGACTGGATCAAGGGGCTATGGTATCTATCATACTCCTAGACCTCAGTGCGGCCTATGATACCATTGACCACTCCACGCTCCTATATTTGTTGGTAAGGCTAGAATCACAGAAAACCCACTGGATCGGTTGATTTTCTTCCAAAGGGTATGAACATTCAAGGTCTTTGATAAGGACTGTTCATTAGAAATCATGCAAGTCACTACTGGGGCCCCACAAGGGTCCTCATTTAGTCCAACACTTTAATATATAACTTCAACCGATGGTGGATATTATAGCCACCTGTGGGATCTCTATAGTCTCCTGCATGGCTGAAACCCAGCTGGTCTTCTCTCTTTTGCTAGACTCAGTTCATTCTTTATCCACACTTGTACCTTGCCTGGAGCAGGTGGCTGGCTGGCTGGATGAACAAGTCATGCCATAACCTCAATGGATATAAAACAGAATTAATGATAATTGGAAACAGCCCCACCACTCAACAAGTCCTAGGCTGGCCTACTAGCCTTGGCTTACCCAAGTCTCTAAGATGGTCAGAAAAATTTTAGGGATGTGGCTTGAAAAGACCTTAACAATCAATGCCCAGGCTTCCAAAATTTCTGCTTATTGCTTTGGATTGTTAAGGCTGCTGCACAATATCCTGCCCCTGCTTCCACAGAACTCGAGATGGGTAGTTCTCTCACATTTAGACTTTGGCAACTCACTATACCTGGGATCTCCTAAAGGAGTGACACGAAAACAGTAAGTTGTGCAAAATGTGGGGGGGCGCTAGAAGGCGCACTGCGGGATGGCTGCCTGTTGAGACAGCTCCATCGGTCAGGCGCATAGATCGGATGATATAGCCCTACTGAGGACTCCAAATTTAGAATTTTTGGCAGCGATGTGAATAGGAAGATAAAGTGATTAAATTGTGCAGAATTGAGAGTGCAGAATTGAGAGCTGTATCGCTGGGCGGGAGGTGGTGAAATCGCCATCCGGCTCCGATGGCCTGGCGAGCGCGGTGCTGAACAAGATGGCGGCCGCCAGTGCACTGTCTTTCATTGGGACACAGTGAGCGGTACAGCCGTGCTGGTACTACAACGCTCTGCCTTGGGGTACTAAGACTGGTCGCAGAGCAAAGTGCTCCACTGCAGGGAGTTTCTATAGCGATGCAGCGGAGTGGTGGTCGTCAGAGGAGTGAATCGAGGGAAAGGTATTAGGGGCTGCGGTGACATGGCGGCGCCCTGAACGAGAACAGGCCCCAACCACAAAACATTACGATGAGCAGGGGAATGCACAGTTGATACCCGCCGAGCGTCTCAGCCTGCGAACGGAAAATACTGCTCTTTGTATTATGCCCCTAGCTGTACCAGGAATTTGTGTGCATATGAGCGGTGACAGGGTGACTGCTGGGGCTCACCGACAATGAGTGCTAAAGCCCAGCACAAAATAGCGGCGCCCAATGTTTTGTTCCCCTACTAAACAAAACTGGCGATAGTTCTGCTGTCAATACTTCCAAACTGAGACAGGAATGTGGGTTTCTGCTATAATGGCCAATGGACAGCATGAGTTTGGACAATGGTGCAGCGCTGTGGTGCTGCTATGCGTGGCGATGCCAGGAGCAGGCAGGAATGAAATGGCGGTCAACCAGGTGATGTGGTGAAGAGAGCGGGCTGCAATGCTAAGACGTTCCGTGATAGCAAGTAGAGGTACCTCGTATATACAGAATTTGTACTGCAATAATTTAGGGAATGTCGGACTGCAGGATCACAGGAGGCCCGTCACGTGCGTGAAGGCAACAACGGAAGCTGTGCGCCATCTGCAGGTCCTGGAGCTTGGTGCTGGCTATGACAAGACGCTGATATACTGATACCCCTGACCATATCGCTTAACATGTGTTCATATTGCCGGTGCAGCACTTCAAGAGGACTTTCACTGCAACTGATGCCATTATCCTAACAACATTAACTGTGGTGGACACCGGGTTTCATGGGCGAGTGACTGGGAGGCGGTGCCAGTGAATGGTGGCCTGCAGCCCAGACTTATTTCCTGGCATATGTTTACAAGCTGCCCTGGTTGTCCCTTACACGTGTATGTATGAGCTCCCCTCTGGCTGACAGCTGTGCTGGACTGTAGTATTACCCCGAGGTGGCATAGGTTGTCAGCAGGAACGGCCCCCCCTTTTTTTTCGGGAGCGGGAGGTATACGGGGCCCCTCCTGGATCTTCTTGAGCTGAGGCCTTTCTTATCAGCTGCTGGCGGCACAACCATTCATCATCATGGGCAAACCAGACAAGCTACAACCTAAGCTCACTTTCAAATCATGAAGGCAGACAGAGGGTGCAATTGCACATTCCGACACTGAATTAGAGACGGAGACTACAACTAGCAATGCTATGGAATCTGTTCTTAAAGCAATTCAGACCAGTCTACAAGATTTTAATGGGAAACTGGATCACCTCACTCAACGAGTGGACAGCGTGGCGGTGAAGCTAGACCAGCAGGGGGAGTGCTTGGATGATGCCGAAACCTGAATTTGCAGCAGTTGAGGATGAAGCTCATGCCACAACCAGTAAATGCGCAGGGATGGAGAAGGTACTGGAAGTTATAAAAAACAAAGCAGAGGACTTGCTAGTGCAATCTGAACAATGTTCAGATTGCGGGTGTACCAGAATCCACCAACACCGGCAGAATGGAAAGGTATGTGGAGAAGATGCTTCGCTCTGTCTTCGGGGCAGAACACTTCTCATCGGTCTTCATCGTAGAGCGTGCACATAGGTCTCTGGCGCCACGTCCACCGCCGGGTGCCTCTCCCAGGCCCATAGTGGCTCGAATCCTGAATTACAGGGATATCGACATTGTCTTGAAGATGGCTCGTGAAAAGCGACAGGTGTCATATCAAGGTAAAAATCTGGAGTTCTATCCGGACTTCACGATGGCTGTACAACAAGCTCGTGGGGAATTTGCACAAGCTAAGGCGAAATTGCGTGAAATGAATGTGGAATACGCCATGCTCTATCCAGTGCAGTTGAAAGTGACATTGGATGGTCGCTCAATGATCCTCCAGTTGCCAAGAGCTGCACAAGACTTCCTCAAGAAAATTGACACTAAACGCAAGGAACAGAAACGCAATGACCAACACCAGGACTCGGATTAGGTTATCACCATAAAGAAATATCTTGCTGGACGGTGTCAGCCGCATGGAGGTAATTTCCAGTGTGCACTAGTGCCATTGGACCCTAATGGCCTGTGCAATGCAGCCTTGTGATGCACTGTTGTGATCCTGTGTGGTAAGTACAGTGCATGAATGCTGGATGTGTCGTAAGTCACGCTGCATGGTGAAATGCTGCTACTGTGGGATGGTGTCCAACTGCAAGATCTCGCTACCAAACGGATGGTAGATGCACTGTTGTCTGGCTACCGTGAACAATATATGATGCCACGACAAGCCTGGAAGCTCCGATCCGCCACATGCTGAAAAGAGGTGCCCGCTATCGGGTCCCTGTATAAAGTTGGATGGGATGGTAACCACTGTACAGCTTACCAACACTTTTAATTTTTCTTGTTATCTCACTAACCTCCCTGAGCGGCGAGAGAACCTTGCATGAATCTACCTGATGTGACTATACCTCTGGTATATACTCCTCATTATGATGCCGGAGCGAACTGGGTGGATGTACATAGAGTTGTGATGTATGAACAGTACTCAACTTCTAATATTTGAAATGACTCGCATACTATGTTCCTGAACTGAGCCAGAGAGGCAACGGTGCCTTTCTTTCTTTCCAGGGAAGCGAGCTCAGTGCATTTTGTAGTACACAGTCAGGGGGACTTTTGTATTGCCACTTGCCCAGTGACGGGCCTTTCCTTGAGTTACGAATCATGCTTGTATTGACCATTTCATACTTATGTTTTCTATGTGATTGTACAATAGTACCACGTTCCCTCCGATGTCGTGGTGAGATCCTCTAATGTTAGTTAACTGGGCTATCATGATGTAAGCGGGGAAACGACTACTAGACGAAATATGACATGAGACCTAATGTAAGATTTGAATTGCTGTCAGATTGATCACATTGTGTTTGCGTAAGATTAGTCTGCACTTATCGTAGACTCCTTACCACATCCATTAGTTTGGATGGTGATGTGTGACCATGGCGGACCCTCACACGGGAGTTCCCCATGAAGTTTCTTTTTGTGTGGGAGTTTTATTCCAGGGTTTGTCTTTGGCATGATTAGGATGCTAAACTGGGTGGTGGGTGGTTGGGTAGGGGTTGGGAATTGTTCTGTGGACCTGAGTACTTGAGATGCATTGCTGAGATCCGAACTGATTGTGTTCTTCATAATATGATTCATATTCTTCCACACAACGACTTCACAACGGGGTGGTACACTTCATAAAAGTCACAATGTGCGGGAATACAATTTCTCGTAACCGAAATGGCTGCCACTGAACCGATGCCTACACATTTGAACTTGCTCACAAGGAACATCAGGGGGCTCAATAACCCCAACAAATTAGACAAATGTTTGCGTATTTTGATAGATTGCATATTGACATTGCCCTCTTACAGGAAACGCATATTGCTCCACACACAAGTAGTCCCTTGGGGCGTAAATGGGCTGAATCTATTCACAATGCAGCATACTCCTCGTATTCTAGAGAGGTCACAATCTTAGTGAAAAAAGGAACAAATCTTGCAATTGAAGACACGGTTGCCACACACAGGGGCGATATATCATTGTTACAGGTAAACACCGAGGGCAACAGATCGTGCTTATCAACACATATGGCCCAAACACAGACGAACCTGATTTTTATCACGAGACCTGGCAGAAACTGCATGGGGTGTTGGGTAAGACCTTGCAATAGGTAGGGGATTTTAATCTTGTACTGAATGAGCGTCTCGACCGATCAGGCACCACTATAGAACCACACCGGAAAGCGATGATTAAATTACTAGATATCATGTCAGAAATGCAGTTACATGATGTATGGAGCGTATGGAAGCGTATGGAAGCAACACACACATCAGCAGCCCATAAAAGCTGGTCACGTATCGACTACTGGCTTCAGTCAAAGGATGTACTGCCTTGGACCAGGGTTTTAACACACCTACCCAAAACATTATCTGATCACAATCCCATCCTATTATCAGTTAATGTACCTTATTACATGCCACCTTCTTATAGCTGGCGATTCAATGCAAAAGCACTGTCGGACTCAGTATACAGAGACACTATCACCACAGCTGTTACAGACTACTTTCTGTTAAATGAGCCCACTACGGATGACCCCAGTTTACTGTGGGAGGCGTTCAAGGCTACATTGAGAGGTGTATGCATGAGTACAAATGCAGGGATCCTAAAAGATATATGTGGACAGCTGTCTAGGTGCAAAAGCCAGTTGAAATCACAAGAGCGCGAGTACGAGCATAAGCAATGTCCTCGGGTGTTGGGGGACATTGGAACTGTCATGACGGAGTATCAGTCATATGCCGAGGACGAGCTGAAGTACATAGCGAAGCGTACTACTGCCAGGTCTTTTGGTGAAGGAGGAAGACCGGGTAGAGTGTTAGCATCGAAAATTTGCAAAAGCCGTGCCCCCCAGACTGTCCTGCAAATTAGAGAGGAGGACGGGTGTGTGAAACCTGAAGTGCACAGTATATTTCAGGGTTTTGTAAAAGCATACGGTGCGCTGTATGAGTCCCAGCCTACGGCCCCATCGGCAGAGATCATGGAGTACTTGGCAGACGTGACCATAGCTTGGCTATCGGAATATCTATCATTGCCAATTACTGTGGAGGAGGTCAGAGAGATTATTAAGTCACTACCAAATGGTAAGGCCCAATGCCCCGACGGGTTTACATGTGAGTTTTATAAGGCTTTTGTGGACCTGATAGCCCCACATCTGGTTGCTATGTATGGTGATGCGTGTGGTAAGATGGTACTTCCTCCCTCCTTAAGAGAAGCCATACTAATTGCCCTTGTTAAGCCCACTAAGAACCCCGAATGTTGCGACCCCTACAGGCCACTCTCACTCCTTAATGTAGATTCCAAAATTTTGGGTAAATTACTGGCCACAAGGTTGCTGCCCCTCATGACCAACTTGGTCCTCCTGGATCAGTCAGGTTTTATTCCGACTAGGTCTACTGCACACAATACTAGGACACTGTTCGCACTCTCCCACTACCGGATTCCCAGCACGAAGGCAGCTGCAGTTATTCTAGATGCTGCCAAAGCATTTGATTCTATAGAATGGTCGTATCTATGGACGGTACTACAGAGGATGGGATTACCCCCTATATTTTTGCAGTGAGTCCAATTATTGTGCACGAAACCAACAGCCCGTGTTCGAGTCAATGGTTACGTATCTGACACCATATCCAAAGTGCATAGGACAAGGCAGGGATGCCCTCTGTCCCCTTTATTATTTGCACTAGCACTCGAGCCACTGGCATGTAAAATTAGGCAAGAGCATCATTACTCGGCTCTATAATTTCCGCAACAACCCCTGTATATCTCCTTATATGCGGATGATATGATGATTTATGTATGGGACCTGGAATAGCATTTGGCCCCCTTATTGCGGGTATATATTAAATTCAGGAGGCAGTCAGGTCTCCAAAATAACTGGGCAAAATCTTTAATTATCCCTCTAACAGATACCACGCAACTTCACCCCACAGAATTTCCTTTGGAATGGCAAACAGAACCGGTCATGTACCTAGGGGTTTGGTACCATCAGGATCCGGAGGTCGTCATTAGAATAAAATAGGTCGCTGGATCAAACTGCCCTTATCTTTGGCAGATAGGCTAGCTATAGTGAAAATGGTAATCTTACCAAAACTACTCTACCTTTTTAATAACATACCAATCCCCCCCCAGCAGAAGTTTTTCATCGATTGTCATCATTAGTGACTAGACTAATTTGGGCGGGTAAGCAAGCCCACTTAGAACTACGAGCTTTAACATTACCATATTCCAAAGGTGGCTTTAAGGTACCATATTTTTTGATTTATTACTTGCGCGCGCAGCGTAATACGCACACTGTTGGTACCATCAGATCCCCTATTTAACGCATACTGCTATTGAGGAAGGGGACGCATTGCCAGTCCCATTGACAGCGATCATCACTCACCGCAGGCCGCCACTACATTCTAAAGACATTAACACCATAGACACGACAACTGCAGCCTAGAACAAGTTGGGTAGTTTGGCGCGTAAACTACCTTTATATGCATCTGCATTACCACTACATCACCTCCCCAAACTATCTGTCACTAGAGAAGAGGTAGGCATGGGACTGCTACAACAGGTGGGTATTGACACTATTGGAGATCTCTACCAAAACTGGGTATTTAAAACACCACTTGATCTGGCGTATGTCAGCAACCAGACAATGCTATTTCGCTTTACATATCAAAGACTTCAGGGGCGGTTAAGAAATTATATCCCACTTACCCAGCGGAGCCAACACAATTAAACACGCTTCAAATGATAATAACCTCTCCCAGTAGCAAACACTTAGTGTCTCGACTGTACAACACACCGCAAGAGGAAATTGCCAACACAACGAGTAGAGTGCTTGCAAGATGGAACGAGGTGCTGGATGATTTACTCACAGAAGAAGAATGGCAGATAGCCTGTTCCCTTACAGAAATGCTGACACCCAATGTCAATTTAAGGGTACTGCACTACAAATACATACACCAAACGTATTATACTCCACCTAGACTTTATAAATATGGTTTATGTCAGGATGCGCGGTGCAAACGCTGTGGGGCTGACACCGCCGACTTCATACATCTTGCATGGCGCTGTCCACATGTGCGGGAATATTGGGAAAAGGTAACTAAACTATTGAGTGAAATGGTGGGTATTGTAATTATTTGTTCTGTTCGCACCTGCCTGCTGGGACTCCTGCGCGACGTCCGAGCAACTAAACATAAATTTTGCATGGTTGCCATGCTCCTTGCTAAGCGCAGAATTTCACTATGTTGGGACAGTAAAGATACCCCTAAAATTAACCAATGGCTCCGTGACATAGCGTATTGTCAAGACACATTGAAAACTTATGAAGAAGAATTGCCATCTGGGTCACGGGACTA
The DNA here is from genome assembly GCF_964263255.1 of Lissotriton vulgaris. Lineage (NCBI taxonomy): Eukaryota > Metazoa > Chordata > Amphibia > Caudata > Salamandridae > Lissotriton > Lissotriton vulgaris. Next base: position 1,391,073,749 of record NC_141693.1, read on the forward strand.
CTGGAAATTTTTAACTGCATATCTACTTACGAACCCGATTAATTAACTATGTTTACCAAATGTTTCCCTCATTTTTTTTGCAATGTGTGGTAAGCTATATATACTATGATGATGTATAATTATTGTACCCGGATGAAGGATGCTGTAGTACAAAGGTCCGTAAGTTTGTTTCACTTTAGGCATGTTATGTCTTTGAAAATGATAATAAAAATAATTTAATAAAAAAAAGTTGAGCAAAATGTGGCCACATGCATGCTACTTTAGATCCTTAGATCGCAATCAGTTAGAAATTGTTTGAGAGACCTTCACTGGCTCCCCATTATGCAAAGAATAGAATTTAAGTCACTGTGCATTTTTCATTGTGCTCTGCAGGGACAAGGCCCATCTATTCTATGCCAGGTCACCTCCCCCTATATCCCCAAGAGACCACTTCGATCCTCGAACCTCCATTTGGCCATAGTCCTCAGAGTTAAAAGAGCCAGAAGTGAAGGACGATCTTTCAGCCTAAATGCAGCCAAGCTCAGGAACTCTCTCCCCCAAGCTATTCGAGCAACAGATGAAGAGCTATGCTTTCAGAAAGCCCTCAAATCCTGGCCCTTTAAATAGTAACCACCCATTGATGCTACCCTGTTCTGTATAGTGCAGCCTATTCAAACCAGTGCTGGGATGCCTTTGGGTCACCATGTGCTGTACAAATCCTATAGTATAGTATAGTATAGTATAGTATAGTATAGTATAGTATAGTATAGTATAGTATAGTATAGTATAGTATAGTATAGTATAGTATAGAAGTATAGTATAGTAAAGTATAGTATAGGTAGAATGTGTCAGCTCACAGAGTTATACCCTGGAGCCATGTCACAGTGATACTCTGGAGGATTCAACCCCTCATTCCCATTGAGGAATTTAGCTAAGTGGTGGGCGAGTCCTTTCCCTACCTAACAAAGACTGTAAATAATTTACTCACCTTCCCAAATCCTCTCAGGCACCCTTGAAAACTGTACTCCCTTAGTTACCACATTTTTCATAATGTGCTTGTAAATAATTGCCAACATTTCAATCAGTAACACATTTGTATTTATCACAACAGAAGTAGTTGCCTTTGTCCAAATTGGGACCCTTACTTCTAGTCAGGGTAAGGGGATACACTTCTAAAAAGACCCCTGCTCACCCCCTTGGTAGCTTGGCACGAGCTGAGAGGCTTATTTCAGAGGCAGTGTGTAAAGCATTTGTGAGCACATACAGTAATACAGTAAAAACACTACAAATGGACACCACACCAGTTTAGAAAAAAAATTAATCTTTATCTAAAACAAAACAAGACCAAACGACAAAAATCCACAATATAGTTATCAAAATATCTACAAAAATAAGTTATTCTCTCATTTTAAGTCTCTGGCAACAAATAACTCCACCTGGAGTTATCACGACGTCGTGACAGATAGGAATCCCAAAGTATGGCACTGTCCACGAGGTGCGCGGCGTCAGGCGCGAATTCAAACAGTCTCACAAAGAACAGTACCTTGGAAATGATGAAAATAAAGATGTCACACGGCGTCGGGCATGGGATGCTTCGTCAGCGTTGAGCGGTGTCTGTTCCTTAGGACCCCAGGGGAGGTGACGCCTCTGTTCCTTACTGTAGCACAGGAGAGGCAAGACATCTGTTCCTTACTGTGTCAGGGATGTGACATCACCGCTGTGTGAGGCATCTGGTCCTCATGACAGTGCTGAGTCGATGGATTCAGGAGTCACCCACATTGAGTATCGGCTCCCCGTTGATAAAGCACCGGCATCGGAGTTGATGTGGCGCTGCGTCAGCAGGCGTTGGGCCTACGACACAAGTCAGGGCAGTGCATCGTGCTCTTCATGAGCTGTGCCCGTGGCTTCGATGCAGGTTACGGCATCGCTCACTGGCATCAGTTTTGCAATTTCCTTCTGTGGAAGCTGAAACAGCAGTTCCAGATGCAGAGAGACAGAAGAAATTAAGTATTTGTGTCCCTCAGATGTCAGAACAGGAGGTAAGCTCAGTTTCAACCCTTGGAGATCTTCTTCCTCAAGCAGATGACAAAGCAAACAGCAAAGTCCTGTTTCTCCTTTCCTTGGCAGCAAGTAGCCACTGCAGGCCAACCCCAGACAGCAAACAGCACAGGGGCAATATTCATCCTCAGCTTCTCCGGCTTTTCTTCTTGGCAAAAGGTTTCTCTTGATCCCCAGAAGTGATCTAAAAATCTGGGGTCTGGGCCCCTCTTTTTATACAGCAAAATCATTTGTTCTCTGAAGGCAGGGAGTGTCTGTACCTGCCAAAAACCAGTTCTGTACTCTCAGGTGCAACTTCCTGGCAGGAGGTGGAGGCAGCATTGTTGAAGGCATACCAGGCCCATTCAGGTGAAAAGGATATCTACTCCAGCTACTCTAAATGCAGCCCAGGTCCATTCAGCCCAGCACTGACTCATCAGACATCTGGAGCCACAGCCTCTCTACAGCCCCTGTCATCCAAAAGCCAGACATGCAATACACAAACTTAGCAGATCCACACTGGATGATTAGACAAGAAAATACTTACTTTCTAAAAGTGGTATTTTCAAACGCAGAATGAAAAAGTCACCCTCACTAAAAGATGAATTTTAACATTCTGAGTTCAGGCATACTCAACTTTTTTTTTTTCTACCTTGTTACTTGGGCCAGTTATGTTTATAAGATGTTATAAACAAACTTCCCATTCTGTCCAATGGGAACAGGTAGCCTTGCAATAGTGAAAAACTAAATTGGCAGTAATTCACTATCAGGACATGCCACACTCATTAGGGCATGTCCTACCTTTAACATACAATGCACCCTGTCCGCCTGGGTACCTTGGGCCTACCTTAGGGGTGACTAATATGTTGAAAAGGGAAGGTTTAGGGGCTGGCAAGTGTGTGCAATGGCAGGACAGAGTTACATTTTACAGGCTGCTTCTGTGGGTGGCACAATCAGTGCTGCAGCCCAATCGCAGTAATTGATTTACAGGCCCTGAGCACACACAGTGCACTATACTAGGGTCTGACAAGTAAATCAAATATGCCAATCATGGAATCACTAATCACTAACAACAATTCACAAAGGGAGCACTTGCACTTTGGCACTGAATAGCAGTGTAAAGTACCCAAAGCTTCTAGACCAGCAAACAAAGTCCAACACACAGCAAAAACAGGAGACAAAGGCAAAAAGTGGAAGGTAGACCCCGCCAATGGTGCCCGGTGTAACAACTGTACTTGGTACTGTTAATCATTATGTGCAGGACCATGTGAAGGTGTTTGTCTATTGCTGAGATGCTTTCACCTGGGTCCGGTTCTATTGTAGTTCTTTTTGGATATTGCCCAGACAATAAACTGTATAATCCTTAGTTATTGAGGATGCAGAAGCATGTTACATAACAACTAGAGCTCCTTGATTCCTGAAATTTGCTTCTCTCTAGACATCCTTAATGCTGGCCTCTCCCTATTTGCATGACTCCACTCTTAGCTGGAGGGCGAATTGTGCTTCTCATAATATTGTGTATGAGACTAGTCCCGAGCTAAAGAGACAAAAATGCAGTAGTTCTCTACTGAAGTGGCATTTTCACAGTAGCGAATGACATTCAGACATAAGGTGTACATTCTTTAATTTGCGAATGTAGAGACGTGGGTTAGTTGTTCATTAACTAATACAACTATTATAATCGACATCGAAATATCAGGATCCCATAGAGATAAGCATCAAACCAGTTGCCTTGACTTCCCAATGCCAAGTTTGCGAAAAGAAATCCCAGAAACATCAAGTTCATCCTTACAAATGATGGGTTTTATTATGTGCTTTATACTGCACTTCTGCTGATCCAAAGCTCTGTAAAGAAAATGTTTCAGTATTTCTCAATTTACTGGTACTCAACTTAACCGCCTCGAAAGGATGGAGGGTCAGCTTTAATGAGATTCGAACACCCAGCTGCAGATATCTGCGATGAATCCACGAAGGCAGCTTGCTGGCATAAAACCACAAACTGTTACAAACTGTTAGTGGTTATGGTGTGTGTTGTCAGAAATGCGTTTGAGATCAAGAGTGCCAAACAGATGAATAACCCTACTGGCCTAATGGAGATTATGCTCAACGTGTGCAGTAACAATGTATTCCACCATAGACATGTCGCAGTCTGAGGTCACACAAGTGGCTTCAAACCTGAGTTGCCTTCAAGAGTGGAAACGCTGCTGCTTACACCTTAGATTTTCTGTCATGGGTATTCGCCAAACTAACCAAAGAGGTAATATGGAAGGGATGCAATTAGAAATGGGCTGGGGAGGCAAAGCAAGACCAGATAGGGACCCGCAGGGAATGCATACAAAGACAGGAAAACCAGGAAGCACAATGCAAAAGCCTGCTAAACTTACAAACAATGATTGGCGTGCCTGTTTTGAACCACCCAATAGAGGAAGGATGGCGGGACAAGTAAGAGGTTGACCCTCGCCATCGAAGTGTGGACCCTCGTCATTGAGAAGTAAGGTTCGCTATAGAGAAGTGATCGGCACTAGGAGACTGAACTGCAAGTGGCCCGCTTGCCATTGGAACCGGCGGGAACCAGCGCGCCCCACTATCAGAAGGCGCATCAAGCGTGATAGCAGTAGGGCAGCCGGGCGGTGCTGGAGAAGATAGCTGAATCCGGTATCTTGCCCGAGAGCACTGGTGAGGGCAGAGCACAAAGTGAGCCTTCAAGAGCAGCAGACCGCTGCAGTCTTAGATGGTAGCAGTTGAGCGGTGTGTACAGGGCTCGAGTCGGGGTACCACGCGGGTGAACGGTGTCCCCCACTTATTTTACCGGGTGGATGCCATCCCCCCTGCCAAACAGCTGGACTTCACTCTTTGTCTTCTCTGGGACAAGATCAGAGCTCACAGCATGCTGCTCACGTGCTGACTTCTCAAATGCAATCGCATTTAAGGGGTGAGCGAGAACGTCCCCCTCACCCCACTTCTTTTTTTAGGACTCGTGCCCTGTGTGTGTGTATTCTTTTTTAGGACTCGTGCCCTGTGTGTGTGTATTCATCCTTGTGTTTTTCTGTGTGTGCAGGTCTCATTCGGCTCTGTGTGTCTCCATCCCCGGGTGCACACGTGTGTTGGGGCATCTGGCGCGTGTCTGATTCAGCTGTTTATTTCTGCAGACCCGTGAGGAGTTCCTGTCTCTCTTGCTGTCTGTGTGTACCTGTGTGTACTTTACCACGTGACGCGCTGTTTGCCACAGTTCACTCGGATCACAAGGGCTGAAATCTCTTACTCACGGTAATCATAACACCGCGGGTCGCACCACGTCACTTCCCAGGGTCCGGTCTGTTGTGCTTCAATCCTCCCCCCCCTTCAATCTCAGATCAGACCCCACCTCAGGAAAGGCTTCACCAAACCAGAATGTTTCAAGAAGGTGACAACGTCCGCATGGCACAGTTACAAATTCTGAAGCAATTCTTTTTTTGTCTCCTGCAAAACCAACTTTTTTTGTCGAGTGTTTCACCTCTGTTTTATTTACCACAACCCCTCTAGCGCCTCAGCTAGCCCCAACGTCTTGTTTGCTTTACAACTGCTATATTCTGAAGGAAACATGGACACCTGAAGTCTCTCTCTGGGTGCAACTGCAACTGAGTGCAAACCACCTTTCGTGACGTCACTTCCTGTCGTGACGTCAGCGTCCCCCGCTTCTGTTTTTTTAGGACTTGTGCCCTGGGTGTGTGGATCGACATTGGGCTGGGAGCAGAGCATGCTGCGGCATATGAGGTCCGACTGCTGTAAGCTCGAATGCAAGGAAGTGGGCCGTGACGAGGATCGGGGAAGCCTGCGCAAAGTATGGCAGGGAAGAACAACAAGGGAGCCATGCAATGAAGGTGACCGGCCCGCTTCTGGGAGGGAGTACATTGTGAGGAGGAGGTGGGGCCAGTACGCAAGAGGCACAAAGAGCCTTGATGGTAAAAGGAGCAGACCGGCCCTGAGCTGAATGACAACCTGCAGGCCCTGCTAGATAAGGTGCAAGTGCTGTGGCCAAAAGAGGGGAGGTATGGCTCAGTGAGCACATGATGGACCTCTTGGAGGAAGGGCTTGCGAAGAAGCACAAGCAGGTCCAGAAATGAAGAGAAAAAGTGTCATCAGAGGCCCCAAGACCCGGTAGGAAGGGGCTTTCAGCCAGAACGGCAGCCCCCTCCAAAACGGGTGAAGCAGGTGCTGGGGCAAAGGGATGGCAAGATGTAGCAGCACGTGGCCAGGACAGTGTAGTCCGGTTGCAGGTGGAGTGTTGGATTAGTAGCCCCAGCTCGAGGACAATGAGAGCAGTGATTCGGTAAGCACTAGCAGCAATGGCCCACAGGAGGGGCCTGTAGCCGATTTTGAGGCACCCTGAAAGGCAGAGAACACAGAAGACTACAACAAAGTAGCTTGGACTGGAGAGCAACATGCACAAAATGAAGGGGTAGGGCTGCGTGCAAGGGTAAATGAACAGTCACAGGGGCCTGGAGGCAAAATAGAACATTGCCAACTACGGGACTCAGATGGGAGTCACAAACTCCACAGTGAGGGGGAATGGAGGAGAACCCCCCAAATCTAGCATATTAGCCAGATACCAAAGGAACGCATGGGGGCAGTTACCGTTTCAGGAGCAAGCTCCACACCCACCACCATTGATGACATGTTGGTCATGGGCAGGAACAAGCACTCAATTTTACCTGGACTATCCCCCAATAAGTTGGGCAGGCATTAACCACTGGAGAAGAAGGTGCCCAGGGAAAGGGGGATGAGCCAGGTGGTAGTTAGCAAAGAACAGGCTGGTGGGAACACAGCTACAGCAGGCAAGAGCTCAGGCAACCCAACAAGTAAGACACCTGGGCCCAAGGAGGCGACGGGCAATGAAGGAAGCAAGGTGAGTGACCAGGCACCCCTGTGGACCACAGCAGCAGCAGGGGCAATTGATCTGAACAAGGCCGGGACAGAGGACGGGGCTCAAGGGGTGCTCCGGATAAGCCCAGCAGTGAATACATTTGCCCTTCCCCCGGGAACCCTCCTATCACAGCTCGGGTGACGAGGTCTGCCATCCTTATCCCACCAGCACTGAAGGAAAGGATTTGGAGTAAGGAATACACTGACAAATGTTCCTTCTAGAAATGTGCCAAGTGGGTCTGTACCTGACCACACAGGAAAAAAAAAGAGGAGGACAGGAGAGATAGGCATATACCCAGGGTGAAAGGAACCACAGAGAACTGGGTGCGGGCTTTCAGAACCCTGGCATTTAAGCATATCAAAAGCAACTGCAGCAGCACTCACCCAGCAGTCAACTACAAGCAGACAAGTGGGGCTAGGACAGAAAAGAAAACAGCAACAGGAAGTAAGGAAGGGCACTACCGGATGCCCACTGAGTGGGAGGAGCGGGTTTTGGCTGGAACTTTACCAACCCCCATCAAAGTCAGAATTTTGATTTAGTTACTAAACAGTTACCATGAAAGCAGAGACAGGCTACTATTGGTGGATGGATTCACAACAGGTTTCCCAACAACTTATCACGATCCTCAAGCCCCCGCTTGAGTCAGAATCTAAAATCAGTAACACACAATCCAGATGGAGCCAGGCAGAAGGTAGTGAAGAAACTCCAGCTGGGGAGGGTAGCCGGTACAAATGTAGATACCCCGCTGAAAAATGTCATAGTGTTTCCTCTGGGCATGTTGCTGAAGAAGAGGGAAGGGAAATATCACCTTATCTCTCATCTATCACATCCACGGGAAGAATCAATAAATTATTGGTTCTGAACAGGACATCTGCTCAGTATCACATGCCTCTCTGTATGAGGCAGTGGGTGTGATTAAGCAGGTACGCAAAGGGGCTCTGCTAGCCAAGATAGACATCAAATCTGTGTTCTGCCTATGGCCAGTCCACCAATAAAATTACCATTTGTTGTATTTCTAACTAGATAGTGCCTACTGACAAGTGCTTACCTATGGGTTGTGCAATTTCTTATGCATATTTTGAGACCTTCAGCAAATACCTGGAGTGGGAGTTGGAGGTGCGGCACCCGGCAGGGGGGCGCATACACTACCTAGACACCTTCTTGTTCATCGACAAACTAGGGACAAGAGAATGCACAGACCTACCCCGCCATTTCGAGATTTTATCAGAGGACTCGGCCACTTTAGCAAAGGAAAAGATAGAGAGCCCTGATACCTGACTATCAATCTTGGTGATTGAACTGGACTCGGTGGAAGGGATATGCAGGTTCCCCAGCAATAAAGTAGCTGAACTAAAAGAGATAATAGGCCAGTTGCTCCGGAGAAACAAGGCAACATTGGATGAGCTTCAGCAGCTGCTCTGAAAACTTAACTTTGCCAACAGGGTGATACCGGCATAATGACCTTTCGCCAGGCAGCTGGCTGGGTTGACCAAAGGGGTGACAAACAAGCATAACAGAGTGCGTCTTACACTAGGGGTAAAAGAGGACCTAGAACACTGAGCTACATTCCTGACCAGTTTCAATGAGACTCTCATGTGGAGGGAGCCCTAGGTAATGCCTGAGCAACTAGAGCTCTTCACGGATGCCGCCAGGAGCCCCAGCTTCGGGATGATCTTGGGTGCCACCTGGACTGCCTCACGGTGGCCAGACAACTGGAACGAAAGAGGGATAACCAGAAACTTTAAACTCTTGGAGCTATTCCCCATCATAGTGGCTATTTCCATATCGGAGAGCAAACTAGCTAACAGGGAGATCACACTATTGTCGGACAATCACCCGGTGTTTTAGGCAATAAACCTAGGATCAGTTCAGTGCCCAGCAGTGGTTCACCTACTGCAACAGTTAATCGGCTGTCAGTTGAGGGCCAACATAATGGTTAGGGAGAGGTGCATTTCAGGTATCATGAACTCAGTGGCTGATGTGATCTCTTGTTTTCATTGGAAAGCTGGCATCACATACAGAACAGAGCATGACTCCTGTACCCAGGCAACTCTGGAACCTCATGGACACGACCTAGCTATGATGGTGGACAATGCGCTGGCCCCCCAAGACACCAAAGAGACACTAAGTGCTAGGAAACCTTCGTAAATATAAGTAAGACAGCAGGCCAGGGCAGTGTCACCTCCATGGAAGTGGTGGGTTTCATAGAATGGCCATTACAAAGTGGGAAGAGCACTTCTTGAGTGTAGACACACCTTAGCGCAGTTTCTCACTACCCCATACGAGCTACTGGGAAGGAACAAGTGATTTCATTCTACTGCAGGACAGCGATAAAGGTTTGGGGGAGGCTACAGAAGAGTCACAGGGACCAGAGGCAGCCTATTGACTTCACTGTTCTAAAGACGTTGCTGGCCACCCTCCTGGGGATATGCAGATCAGACCATGAGGTGGTGTTGTTCAGGGCTGCATTCGCATTATCCTTCTTTGGGGCCTACTGAGTTAGCAAACTAATGGCCCTGGCCAATGGGGACCTGAAGGACAAACAGATGGGAGGCAGGTACATGTTAGTGGCACTTTTGCCAGTCGAAGACAGACCAGGAAGGTAGAGGAAAATACACATGCATTGACTGCATCAAGGACAGGTCATGTTGTGCAGTGTGCCTCAGGCAGAAATACGTGAATCAGGGCATTGACCGCTATTCCTGCAAAAAGATGAGACATTCCTATACCAGTTTCAATTCACTGCGGTAATGAGGAGGGCCTTAGATAAAGCTGGATTTCCATCCAGAGAATTTGCATCAAACTCGTTTCACATAGGCATGGCGCGCACTGCGGTCTCCTTAGGGTTGAGTGAAGAGCGTATAGAAAAGCAGGGTCATGGCTCTACGGCACATTCAAAGGTTACATTCAACCAGCTGGGATCTGAGCTATGTTTCTAACCCAGCAGGACTGCCCGGAGGCCAATGCAGAGTATGGATCATAGGACACGCTTACATCATGCAAGCACAGCTTTGGGCATCAGCACATAAAGAATACAAAGGGAATCGGCTACAAAATACATGTGTGACGAGGTTGGGACAACCTGGCATGAAATTGTGCCAGCTGCTTCCAGGCACATAAGACCCATTGCAACAGGGAGTGCATCCATCGTCATTCACCTAAGGTGGAATGACCTAGCATGCGTTGGAAGAAGGGAGCGGCTGGGGGCAATGACGTCAGGACTGGCAGCTCTGGCAAGGCTGATTCCGCTCAGCAGACATCATCATTTTGTCATGCCCACTAGGTATAAAGAGGGATGATGGATCAAGGGGTGGTGGACAAGCCAGGAGAAAACTGAACATTTCCATGGCCAAAATAAGTAGGGTGAACGGATGTGGTTCATACGACATGGGCTGATCAATCTTAGGAGACCAGATTACTACACGGAAGATGGGGTCCACCTGACTGGGCTGGGAATGAATATGTTCTTATTCAATATAATTGGGGTCCTAGAGCAGCTAGGTTTCTCCTAAATATGCAATGAGGGGAAGCTACCAGCGTTTGGGATACCACTGAGAGTGTGGCAGAGGCAGAACAGAAAGATACCCAGTGAAAAGTGTAATCGAGGAAGAAGAGTTGCTCAAACAGTGTCCTTGGGATGCCTAACGGCAGCGGCACTAGGGAGCAGGCGAGTGGTCAGCAAGAGTCTAGGGCAGGTGGACATGGCACGTGCAGCCCAGGTTTGGGTGTAACGGTCGCCCACAAAGATTGGTAGCAAAGGGAGTCCAGAATCCGCAAAGCACTGAGAGACCTGCGAAAGGGATTTCGCTCAGGGTTAGTGCTGTCAGCCAGAGATAGGGGCCAGCAGAATGGGACATTTTGAAATTGCAAATGTGATGCTTAACAAGTAAACATGGCAATTGCGAATGACCAACCAATATGTTGGGAAATGTATGATCCATGTGGTGATATAATGTATAATAAACTGTGGTCGTTATGCACCATAAATGGTTCACCTGTGTGATTTAAAAGGAGGAGAAAGGGTGCGCTGTGTGTGTGGCCGAAAAGGAGGGTGTGAACTTGCACGTCTGCACAGGTGCAGCTGGCCTATGCAAAAAGAGCTATTTTCTTCTTTAATTCGCCTTCTCAGCACAGAGAGTCCAACGCTCAGCATTCCTCGCATCACTTCCTCACACTCCTACTTGTCTTGTGCAGAAACCCCCAAACGCAACATTCTTCCTTGTGTGCACTTGATGTCCATCCACAATGGAGAGTGTCCACCCGCTCTTTAAAATAGTCCCATTCCACCATTAGTGGCTCATCACATCAAATCTTTCTTTTGATGCTTGCATCCCACTGTCCCTCAGAAAAGAAAGTACAGCTAATGGGATGCTAAGCGGGATCCAAGACTGGATGACATATGCGATCTTATCTTAACATGGCGCCTCACATGAGATGACCCACAGAAGTGAAATTGCTCAATTAGTTACTTAACAATCCTCTTTTGCCAGGACAGAGATATATTCCAAGCTCAAATAACATGTCTTGATTACCTGCACTGCTTGTACAAGTAGCAGAGCAACTACCTGTATCCAGACAAAATACCTTTATCCTCAGTACACTATGATTATGTAAACCAGTACTGAGACAGCCACAGAGCGCTCACAGGGTACCGCTCCTCTGCTTTGCATGGTGCTCTGGTGTCAAGGTGTGAAGGAATATGAAAACCTCTGTCACGGCACTTCTGTCCTCACTTGCCTCCTGCACTGCTGTCTATCAAAGCAGGTGCCTCTAATCGGCTATAACAAAACACCTCTATTTGCTTGCTGTATGTGCTGGTTTCCCAGTAGCGACATACATCCTGTACTGCTAAAAATGCATTCAAGCAAGTAGAAGAAGCAAGCCTCTTCATATGGTCTGGTAACATAGTTAATGGAGTTAGCACATCTGCTGCAGATGTTCACACAACACACAGATCAGTTCAGCGTACTAGGAAGGCCAAATTAACTTTTCCTCCTTTCAGGGTCAATAGAATCAGTAGCACAGCTCATAGTTGTAATAAACATTGATATTAAATGCCTCAGTATAATTCCGTTGCTAAGCAGCACCCAAATGCTGCATCTTTCATCTCTTTGCCACATGCTCTTATGAACACATCTGTTTAGAATTTAGTAAAACTAGTAAACTCATTTCAACTTATCTAAGCGCATTGTCCCATGTGTCCTACATAACAGGTTAAATTAAACTGGTAATGCATTTGTATGCTGACCCATTGAAGAGGGAAACTGCCACTCCAACCCCAATTGGGGCTGAGCCTCTGCTAAAGAGATTTGCATGGAAAATGAGGGACAACTTTTAATGCCAATTAAGTTAGGTGGTTAATGCCCTGGCGGCACAGATGTGCCCCCCCCCCCCCCCAAGAACACATGCCAGCGTAATGCACCTGCTTTAGATAACTGTGTATAACTAGCAAGCTGTACTTTTCAAAGCCAGTGATATAGGGTTTCAGGTCACGTACACGTGGCACATTTGTACTTTGCGAGCAGCAGGTTTCAATCCTAGTACAGTAGATCAGAGGATTCATGTATCCTATGCAGAATTGTCTGCATGCGTGTACAACTTACAATTCCCTATTGAATGCTGTAAATAAATGTATTTAAAAAAACTGGAAAATACTCACAAGCCACAAATTCAAATGGGACAAGCCTCTTTTTTCTTATAAAAGAGCATTGAGTCTAAAAGATTCATTGGTCCAAACAAATCCTAGGGAGCTGTCAACAGGAAGATGGGAGGCGACTGTATTGAATGCATGGGGCCTACCTGCTCTTACTGGGCATTTTCCCTGTGGGAATTGTAATGTATGCCACCTTACATCCCATACTTAAACTCTAAAATTGACCACTGGCGAAACTTGGGAACAGCGCAAGTACACAAATTGTAATACCAGTAGCGTTGTATATCTAATAACATGTCCCTGCAGCCTACAGTATGTGGGCATGACTACCAGGCGTATCAAAACAAGGATATGTGAACATCGTAGTCTTATCCGTTGCCACAGAACTGCAACAAAGATGTCAGCACACTTTGTTGAGAAGAATCACACTCCCAATGATTTACATTGGACTATTCTTGAACATGTGGAAGCAGCTTCAGAGGCAGTGTTATTTGAAAAAGAGCAACGCTGGGTATATCGTTTAGCCACCAATATCAAAGGGCTGAATGATTAAATCCCGTGGGGCTCAGTCCTGCGACACTAATAATATCGGCGCCCTAAATATTCTAAATTGAAAACATAACTTATCTGATGCTCTACACGATTTCTGAATAAAACTTGGGTTATCCTGCCTTTTTTCTGAGTAATGCTGGGCGAAAAGGAGCGCTCTCACCTGATATCACTGTTCCTTTTATCGGGCTCCTTTTCTAAATCAATCGCCTTCTTTTGAATTATTACCATTATTATTTATCTTTTTGGTCGCTCCGCTACAAACGGAAGAGATTATAACATTTCTTGGCCCCTTTCCGATTATTGTGGGATTCGAACCCTAGTAGTCACGAAGGGATTTAGCTGGTATCTCTTTAAGAGCCTGGCAATGACGAAGTTGAAGTCGAACACGTGACCGGCACCACAACCAATTGAAATAGGCGACCCTGACCATTGGTAAACACTTCCGAACTGACGGTAACCGAGAATGTAGGTACCAGGCGGGGAGTCGCGTGTGTTCGAGTAAGTTAACAACTATTGCGCACATGATCGCGCGGTCCTCTTGATGCATTTTGCAAGGTGAGAGTTTGACAGCACCTTCTTTCCCTTCTGATTAGACATGACACCGCGTGAAGGTTTCCCGCATCGTCAGATTCGAAGGAGAAATTATCTCCCTCTAGCAATGTGAGTGTGCCTACTACTCTTGATGATTATAGCTCTTGAACATAAGACGCCATTGGTGTTTTAAACGCTTTAAGGAACGCACGACTACTTAACAGACCTAATGCTTCTGCTACTTATTTAACTTTATTTAAAAGAAGGCAATTACATAATGTGATCAGTATGGCTTTGCCGTATGATATACTACCTAGATAAAATATTCCAATTTTTGGGACTAAACATAATGGGACCAAGTTTCCTATAGGTGAAGACAATGATTTCCATATAGTAAATATACTTACTTCTCCATTTATGTTATATTGGAGTTCTGATAAAAGATCAGTATTACATATCAACTGACTACGAATAAAAGTGTGACTATAGCAACATTGGTAATTACCAACTATATGTCTGCGTATGTCATTATATGTTATTGTGTTTTGTCTTTTTCTCCCATTTCCCACAGGTTTTTCTACTCCTGTGAAATTCAGTGAGCGGTCACGTGCAGTAACCGTGACTTAATCAAATTTTTCACATTTAGTGCCCCACGGGAGGGTGCGCCTTAGCGCGCACACCACCGGAGGCCTGTCTTTTATTTAAAATTTGGTCCTGATGAATGCTGAGCGAAATAGCATTTATAACAGCAGAAACATGTTGACCGTTTATCTTTACTAAAGGACACAGGTTTCCTAATACAGAACCTAGCTTGTCGGGTTGACCTTGATTAAAAAATTTTTTAGGTTTCAACCTTGTATTTTTTAATTGGCACTCACATTTAATTACACATTTTTAGTTTCAGCACTGTTACACTCAACACTATCCTGCTCCGCTGTAACTCAGGCGTTGTAGTACGCTGGGGAGGCATTCGGCCACCCCAGCGGGGACCCAATGATGAAGCATGTCACCAACTAGTGGTGAGTGAGGGTCCTTTTATAAGGAAAGAGTTCTTTCTCTTTCCTTTATAGGCACAACTGGACATAGGCTGCCTTCAGTAGCCGGTGTTTCCTTATTGGTTTCACTTTTTGGTTAATGGGGGTTATTAGTAACCATACAAATTAAGGTGGTTTTTGTTACTTTATTATTCTTCACTGAGTCACTCCTTAGTTGTTTGCGAAATATTACTTGGGGTACAGAGTGCTTACTCTAGAGCTCTCTCTCTTGTTGATTCTCGGTCTGCATGCGTGTACGTTCATGTGTCGGTGCTTGTGTGTGTATGAGAGAGAAATAGAGGGGTTGTTCAAGTTGGTATTCTGCCTATTGCAGCACCCAGGTGCCTAGTTTACATTCAAATCAATGCAATGGCTCTTCTGTGTGTGTGTCTTTAGGTTTCATTTCTCCTCCACTTGCCTGTATTTTTGATTTGTTGTCACTTCTCTTGCTGCATTCTTTTCTACCATCTCTCTTCTACGACTTTTTCCTTTGCTTCTGTTTTCTGTCTCTGTCTCTGTCTCTGTCTCTCTCTCTCTCTCTCTCTCTCTCTCTCTTCCTCCAGGTCTTTCGTTCCCTTTTAGTCTTTCTTATCTAATTGTTCATTCTCCTTCCCTACCATTCTCTCTCTCTCTCTGTTTATTTTTCGTTCTGTCTGTCTCCCCGTCCCCCTGTCATTTTCCTTCTCTTCTGTTGTCTTTCTAATATCCCTTGCTGACCATGGATATATGCCACTGGGGGAAGTGTGGTCACTGGGGCCCGTGGATCAGCACGTGTGAGCAGGGGGGCTGCGGTACACTGTATCTAGTGAGGCCTGGAACTGATGGAATGGTGCCTGTTGGTGGAGCCTCATTGCCTTTGATATGGAGTTTGTTGTGTGGTACTTGCTAGTAAAGCCTTTGGACATCTGATGAACTGCCTGTTGGGTGAATTGCAGAGTCTTTGGTGCAGTGCTAGGTGCGGGCCACATGTTTCATAGTATAGTGGGTGTAGTACATATGACCAGGCTTTGATGGCTGTTGTTTGGTGATGGATGGGTTCATTATAGCCCATGGTAACGCATTTGCAGTGGAGCTCCTGCTCTAGAGTGCACTGCATTGTCATGGAGCCTTTGGCCCGCAGTGCAGTGCTTGCCATGAGCGGATTGGGAAATGAAGGCAGCAGTTGAGCAGCAGCTAATTTCCCCGGTTCTGCTTGCCATTTATATTGTAACTACAGCCAGAGCCTAGATCGACCATGAATGTGTAACTTGGAAGATGGGAGTTCCCATAAGTACTGTTAACGTTGTGCATCCTGGGACAAGAACGTGGATGCATAACAGCCTTGTTTCCGCCTATTTTTTGCCTAAGGTGAATGTCCATGGCAGTAACAGACTGCTCCAATTTTCTTTGCATTGAGCCATAATCATTCTAAGAACCAACCCAGTACAAAAATAAAAAAGAAAGCAAAACAAACAACATATGGAAGATCCATCACTGCAGAGAGATGGCCAGTACCTGCCAATTTCAAGAACTATGTAAATGCCCCTAGAAATGTAAGACTAAGTTTTGAGCCTCTGATTGCTCCGTCAATTTCCCACTACTTACACAAATAATGCAACCATTTTCACACTGTCACAAATTACGTTTCACAAGGAGCAGGAACTGGCTACAGATACCAGTTTCCCCAAATGTATCACATTCCTATAAGATTGATTCAAATAATGTCATGCTCTTCTTGGGTAAGCTCAGAAACATACGTTATGACATCAAAACAAAACATGGAGCGAGCCAGTGTCATCTTAAGGATTTTTGGGGCCCTGGGATAGACATATTTTGGGGCCCTTATTCGGAAAAACACGTATAAATAGTTATACGGCCTCTTTTCCGCTAATGCAAGCCGGTATGATGCCAACCAATATTTAAATGAATATATATTGGCGGCACAAAACCCTTAAAATGACGCTGGGCAGTGAGTAAGAGACAGAGGTAGGCAGAGTGGGAGGAAAGCTACTAGGAAGAACACCCACCAAAGATAAAATGAAAGAAAGCCCAGTTTTCAAGGGAGCCTCTGGTTGGTGGGTGCTCTCGGCAATTTCCCACTTTGCTCATGCATTAAAACATCTATGGCTCAGCCAATGCATTTCCCCTCAGACCACCTCACACAATTCCAAAGTATAGGTCACCCTCTTGATTACAAGAATATTCCGCAATTTCCTCCATGCATGCCCATAAATAATGTCATTACAGCAATTCCTTTCAGCTCCCAAGGCCCATGAAACCACTACCAGAAAGCAAAGCTAATCAAGAATGAGACCTGGGATTTACTTCTTCAATATCCCAGATTTTTAAATACTCAATGATAAACTGTAGGGCGAAGCCAGGAGTCATTTGTTATTCTCTCCCTGCCTCTGCTCAGCCTCACCACTCATCCACCGAACATATTGAGAAAGTTAGAGCTGGCAGTACTTTCTGCTCTCGTTTAACTGTTAAGGTCTGCAAATTCAAAATGTATTCTAAATTGATTTCAGGTTTGTTGATCGTTCAAAGGTACGCGGGGCTGGCTCGGAGCTGCCGAGAAGCGATGATTTTACATTTTCCGCGGCACCCAGAACCACTGAACGAGAGAGATTTGTATTTCATGGGGAAATGATAGCACAAGGTCTTGGCGACTAATCTGCCTGCAGAGGATGAGTTCGATCATCCTGCAAGGCGAGCCAAAGGTGAGGAATTGAAAGCACCCGCCGGAGTGTCGGTGAAAGTGTATGCGTAAACAAATGTGCAACTCAGCAAAAGGAAGTAAGACTTCCGGGCGGCGATACTCTTGCACTCTTTCACCTGGAACGGGATTTTCAATCAAGACTGTGTGCAGGCTAAGTAAAATGGGTCTGCTGTTACTTTATTGAATAACAAGGTTTTGTACAATCTGGGAACCCGACGGGCTACTAAAACACGTGTTCAGGCCACGGGAATACACCGGTGAGTTCTTGTTACCAGGTCAGGGATATTGAATGGCGTCTGGTGCACGGACGTCTCAGCGGGTCGCACATCAACAAAGTAAACATGCAGAGCCAATGTAAGTGACACTTGCGTCAGAGGTAGGTGTCCTGCAGGGGGCAGCACAGAGCGTGTTGTTGTGGTCTGATTACACTCCACTTGAGAATGACCCAGTGCCCTTTAAGTGACTCCACACAGAGGCGGCAGTGGACAAGCCCAGCAGGACATTGCGGCTGTCAATCAACTCCCAATCGTTTTTTATTTTTATTTTAATGCATTTGATTGTAATTGGCATCCTTCAGCCTAGTTGCTTCCCTTAACTTCGTGCCCCCAAATGACTGCCAGGCTCACCTACATAGATAGGATACACATGGCTACTAGTTACTCACTGAGCAACGTACCTACAGCTCTACATCTGTGAGCAACTCACCCACAGCTCTACATCTGGGAGCAACTTACCCACAGCTCTACATCTGTGAGCAACTCACCCACAGCTCTACATCTGGGAGCAACTCACCCACAGCTCTACATCTGTGAGCAACTCACCCACAGCTCTACATCAGAGAGAAACTTACCTACAGCTCTACATCTGTGAGCAACTCACCCACAGCTCTACATCTGGGAGCAACTTACCCACAGCTCTACATCTGTGAGCAACTCACCCACAGCTCTACATCTGTGAGCAACTCACCCACAACTCTACATCTGTGAGCAAATTACCCACAGCCCTACATCGGAGAGAAACTTACCCACAGCTCTACATCTGTGAGCAACTTACCCGCCGCAGCTCCAGTTACATAGTATGCAATACAACCTGCAACTAAAGCAAAGGAAGGACCATCTATGTTGGCTGAAAATATTAAGAAGACACAAAGCACATTCAGTCACTCTATATTATATATCCTTTTGCTCCACCACAGTAAATATTCTGAAATGTACGCTGCAATGCACGCTGTTGGTGGGAAGGCTAAAGACTTTCATGAGATCCATCGACTAGGATCTGATGCTGCTTTGTGAATCATTTCCCTAATACTCTGTGGGGCCTATTTATGGGATTGTGGTGTAGGGCAGTGCAGCAAGACACCTTGCTGCAATGCCCTTCTCCAAAGTGAAAGGGCAGGAATGCACCGTATTTAAGCAATATAGTGGATTCCTTTCCTTTCTCCCTGCACTAGCACCATTCTGGCAGCCTAGCACCAACGTAGGCACCTTTGCACCATCGTGCACGGTTGCCTCCACTACATACAGGATTGTTTTTGTGCTGGAAGGGGCAAGAGGAGTTTTTTTCTTATTATGTGTGCAGCACACATGGAAAGAGGATAGAATGAGATGAAATAAACTTATTTCTCCTCGTTACAACTCATCTCGGGAGGCGTATGGGTTTAGAATTTCTCCAGGTTTTTATCGCTTTGTAAATCTGGGGCAGCATCAAGTTCGATGGGTGTTGCAATGGAAAACCCTCTACAATGCCGATGGAACGCCACCTGCCTACAGAGTAATGAGACTCAGCGATTTGTGCTGCATCGCTTTACTTATTACTTATGAGGCCACTCAAAGCCACATGGGTGACTTTGTGTGGTTTCAGAAATCGAAATCAGAGCCCTGAGTCATGCACGTGCAACTTTACAAGGTGCAAAAGTGAAGTAGGGCTCTCATAAATAAGCCCTTAGGTGTGGAAAGAGCTAAGGGGTCAGGGAGAAATGTTAAACTGTCAAAGCTCTGTGTTTAAATGTGTATGGTAGAGGTTCTGTGGTTGGTAGGCGGATGCAACTGCTGCTCTGGAATTTCTGAATTACTGTCTTTCTGAAGACTTAACTTCAAGCTATAATTACACTGGCCCACGTTAAAATCTTTAAAGTTGTACTCTTCAGCAGTCTTAAAGTTTATCACAGTGCGATGAAGTGAGTATACCCTCCCACCACCACACAATTTGGACACTTTAAATGCCAATAACCATGAGGACAGTAGCTTTTAAAAGATCTTTGGCATGAATAGCCAGAGTGAAACGGGTTGTCTCAATACACCTGTATTGTATAAACCAACCAAACAAATCTACATAAAAGTGTAACAGTAGTAATTATTCCATAGTCTTTCAAAACAAGAGCTCTGAAATGAATCACCAAAAGTGTTTTCATTTTTCAACACTGTAGAATGTGAAAATAAATTTTTTTGTATTTAAATGTCTAATATCATGTTCCGGAGTAGCCCACTGCTTTAGGTGTCACCAACAATGGTTTTTTTATTATATCAATCTAGGATTCATTTAAGTTAACAAATAATCCTCGAAAACACATCATAGTTATAATTACAAGCATGTGTAGAGATTAAGAAAACACTTCTTAGACTTTTATTTCTCCTTAAGTATTTTGGGGGCAATACCCTGGTTCTCAATGGTCACTAAGTTAAATGCCAAAGGCTCTACCTGATTCTGCCCTTGGTTGTTTGCAGACCGTAGACATATGCAAGACATAGCTATGCACATGCAAAATATGTTTGTAAAGACAGGTGGACCTTTCAGGTTTTTTTGGTTGCTTCTCCAGGATAAAGTATCTGAAAAAGCTGTCCCTAGATACATTTCGATTCTATTTTTAGGTCTCGCCTGAGTGCGCTGCTCTGGTGAGACTTTTAGAAAGTGGGCTTCAGAAAATGCTACCATATGCTTTTGTTGGCTTCAAGCTTGCGGTTACGCGCGCAGGCGCACTCTTACGATCAGAGGCGCCATCTGGCTTCCCTCGTCATGCTCATTAGGCGCATCGCTCACAGCGCGCAATCACTTTCACTTTCGTGGCCGCGCGGCCGAGTCACTGTCACGGCCGCGCGGCCAATGCTTGTTTCTACATGCTTGTTTTTATTGCTGCAAGGTGATGTAATTGACAGTTTATTTATTCCTGCACTCATATGGTTAAAATCTCCTTGAGCACAAATTTGTCGCACTGGTTAGTTAGAACATTATTCTGCTCACTGTTGTTTTACCCTGAAGCCTGTGGAATTAAATACGTTTCCTCAGTTGGGCTAAGCGACTGCACCACCTAGAGGCTTTTAGATGCTTTTGGCGCCGCAACGAGAAGTCCTTGCCCACACGCTGCAGTAATGTGCTGAGGAGCACTCTTCTCCTATTCCGTGGCATACTTTGCCGGATTGACTCCTAAAGCCACGAGATCAATATATTTATAAGGAGTAGAACGAATTAATATTTCTATTTCTATTTAGGGGGTTTTGTAAAGCGCATGGTGACGCAACAACGGCGTGTCCCCGCGCTGAGGAGCTACTTTATTACTGGACCATACAAAAACGGCACACCTACTAAGCGAATAGAGCAGTTTTGAGCTTAGCTCTAAAAATTGACTCAGATGGCTCTAGTCGTAACGCCATAGGCAGCTTGTTCCATCTAGCGGCTGCAAGGCATCTAAAAGATCTTCCCCCCATCCGTGCTCTGGATACCTTAGGGACAACCAGGAGTCCAGAGCCGGAAGATCTCAGAGAACGGGGAGGCTCATAAGGTGTCAAGAGTCCTTGTAGAGGGAGAGGGGATCTCCCATTAATGATCCGATGGCACGTACAAAGTGCTTTAAATTCTACCCTGCTTCTGACCGGAAGCCAGTGCAAGGACCGGAGAGCCGCTGCAGAAGCAGCTCTTCTGGGTAATCTAAGCACCAATCGTGCAGCAGCGTTCTGTAGGACCTGTAAGCGGCTGAGATTCTTCTCCAGGGTACCTAAATAGAGAAGGTTGCCATAGTCCATCCTCGATGTGACTAGTGCATGTACCAAGGTCTGTCGGGCTCTCACAGGCAAGAACTTCAGCGTCTTCCTGAGGCTTTTAAGGGTCCCAAAGCATAGTCCGACCACCTGATTGATCTGAGGGCCAAAGGTGAGGGCGGCATCAAACCAAATGCCCAGATTCCTCGCTTTTTGGCACGGAATGGGTGTTGGGCCCAGGGAAGATGGCCACCATGCCGACGTCCACGCAGACTGGCAGCCCCCCACGACCAGCACCTCGGTCTTGCCCCCGTTGAGCTTGAGGCAATTGGCGGACATCCAGGCACCAAGGTCTTGCATGCATGCTCTGAAGATGTCCGCCGAAAGACCGGGTGCGCGCGATAGGGAGATGACCAACTGCGTGTCGTCGGCATACGACACCAAGCTGAGGCCGTGACTCTCTACTAAGGTGGCAATCGGAGCGACATAAAGATTGAAGAGTGTTGGACTCAGGGACGAGCCCTGCGGCACCCCCTGGTCCAAAGGAATTCGCTCCGAGTAGTGGTCACCTTGCCTCACTTGGAAACCCCGGCCAGTGAGAAATGAATAAATCCATTTCAACGCTGCCCCTTTCACCCCGACCTTGTCCAGACACTGTAGCAAGATGGAATGTGCTACAGTGTCGAACGCGGCGCTAAGGTCTAATAAAATTAGCGCCATTGTTTGTCCCTCGTCAGCACCCTGCCTAAGGGCTTCGGTAGCCCTCAGAAGGGCGGACTCCGTCGAATGACGGGGCCGAAACCCGAATTGGGTAGGATGAAGATGGTTGCCTTCCTCCACATATGTCATTAGCCGTTTATTTGCCACCTTCTCCGCTACCTTGGAGAGATAAGGCAGCAGGGAGATGGGGCGTAAATTGTCCAAGTTCTCGAAGCTAATGTTGGGCTTCTTGCGGAGGGGGAGCACCACAGCCTGTTTCCAATCCTCAGGTATTGAACTGGATCGGAAGGAGACATCTAGCACATGCCTGATGTAGGGTTCCAGGGTCTCCAAACTGTCACTCAATCTTTTAGGGGGTGCGGGATCTCGAGGAGAACCAGATTTAACAGACCTACAGATTTTAATTAGCTCTTCCGGTGAAGGGGTGATAAAGTTAAGTAACCGATTACGATCATCTTCCTCTGCTGCTAGGTCTATTGGCTCTTCCGCTGCATGAGGTATTTCAGGGAAAGCAGCGTAGATTTTAGACACTTTATCTCCGAAATAAGTAGCGATGCGGTTGCATGCTGCTACTGAGTGATCTTTATCTAGACTTGCAGTTTTAGGGGTGGCTAGAGACTTATATATGCTAAACAGTTCCTTGGCGGAATTCTCTGCCCTCTGGATTCTGTCTGCATAGTATGTAGCTTTCTCAATACGGATTCTATTATGATAGATGCGTCTCTTGATATGATAGACTTCTTTCATCGAGTCATCATATGCCACTCTCCATTGTCTCTCTGCCCGCTTGCAGTCCCTTTTGGCGAGACGCAATGCCTCGCCAAACCAGGGAGCAGTTGTCTGTCTGTGGGCACCTTTTTTTGGCCGACCCAATGGGGCTGTACAGTCCAGAGCGGCTATGATGCGGTCATTAAACAATTTGTTTGCTGTTGTCACATCCTTGCCTCCTGGAGGCCCTTCCGCCATGAGAGCCCTATTAAACTCTGGCAGGGAGAATGTTGCCCACCTTCGACGAGGGTAATTGAGGGGGGCGGAAGCATGAGCTTTGTACTTAGGCAGGTGAATGACAAACGGGACAAGGAAGTGATCTGTCCAGGGCAGGGGCTCTGGGGGTGCAGCCAGGACATCCTCCCAGTTAGCAAATATGGGATCTAACAGATGCCCACGGTTATGTGTGGGAAGCTGACCCTTGAGCTCTAGCTGTAGGGTATTCAATTCCTCACAGAGCTCCATCGCTCCCTTGTCTAGTGGATCTTCTAGATGTGTATTTAAGTCACCTAGCAGCAAAAACTTATCACTTCTTAACGCTGTTTCAGTGATACACTCTAGCAGATTGCCTTTGAATCTGGACATAGGACCTGGTTGGCGGTAAACTAACAAGCCTTTTAGAGTTGTATTACCGTCAATTGTTATGGTGAAAAAGCCCGCCTCACAACTTGCCAAGCAGATTGATTCAAGTTTACAGGCCCAATGTTGTTTAAAGGCGATCGCAATTCCACCTCCTCTGCCTTTCGGTCTGTCCAGGCGGACCATCTGATAATTCTCTGGTAAGGCCTGTATAATATCAGGGTCACAGTTGGGATCAAGCCATGTTTCTGTCATGAACAGTAGGTCAGGGTTTTTATCGGTGAGGAGTTCATGTACATCATATTTATGACAACTCAACGATCTCACGTTAATGAGGCCGCAGGACAAGGAAAAATTACTAGTCTTGCTATCTGCTTTCCCTGTGTGGAAACGAAATTGGCAGTGACGGCACCCTTCATTCAACCCTACTCTCATACTGTGGAGTCCTGGAGTACACACATTGAACGAGTAACTTACAAGTTCATTCCTGCTCCAAGTGATTCTGCTGGTCGGGGCAGGGGTTCGGGCCCTAGGCCGTGTCCGGACGCGGACGGGCGCAGACGGGCTTGGCTTAGGCGCGGCTTCGGCGCGCATCCGGCGCGCCCGCTGCG
The DNA here is from genome assembly GCF_964263255.1 of Lissotriton vulgaris. Classification (NCBI taxonomy): domain Eukaryota; kingdom Metazoa; phylum Chordata; class Amphibia; order Caudata; family Salamandridae; genus Lissotriton; species Lissotriton vulgaris. Next base: position 1,391,097,785 of record NC_141693.1, read on the forward strand.
CCAGCCCGCTGCGCCGTCTGGCCGGAATACACATTTTATAGAGTGTTAGGAGGGTGGGAGGGCGGCGCGACTAGAGCGCACCCCCAGCCCTACCTAAGATGGCGCCCGCCGGCGCTAGCAACAATTCCAATAAAACGACTGGGCGAGGCAGGGAGGGTACAGTACAGCGTGTGAACAGGTGTCAGTGTGCCTAACGAATTCCCCAATTAAAACATAGTATTTAGAGCCCCCAGGTACAGATGATAAAACGCTATATTTCACTGTTTAAAATGCAGTTTTCGTCCGTTAAATGTGCCAGCAAGAGAGTCCAGCTAAAAGTGCTCGCAGCCCTAGTGTCTCTCGCTAGGGAGAGCTCAGAGAAGGCAGCGAGAGTGCTGAGGAGCAGCTCTAAATAACCTGGGAGGGCGGGAGGGCGGCGCGACTAGAGCGCACCCCCAGCCCTACCTAAGATGGCGCCCGCCGGCGCTAGCAACAATTCCAATAAAACGACTGGGCGAGGCAGGGAGGGTACAGTACAGCGTGTGAACAGGTGTCAGTGTGCCTAACAAATTCCCCAATTAAAACATAGTATTTAGAGCCCCCAGGTACAGATGATAAAAAACGCTATATTTCACTGTTTAAAATGCAGTTTTCGTCCGTTAAATGTGCCAGCAAGAGAGTCCAGCTAAAAGTGCTCGCAGCCCTAGTGTCTCTCGCTAGGGAGAGCTCACAGAAGGCAGCGAGAGTGCTGAGGAGCAGCTCTAAATAACCTGGGAGGGCGGGAGGGCGGCGCGACTAGAGCGCACCCCCAGCCCTACCTAAGATGGCGCCCGCCGGCGCTAGCAACAATTCCAATAAAACGACTGGGCGAGGCAGGGAGGGTACAGTACAGCGTGTGAACAGGTGTCAGTGTGCCTAACGAATTCCCCAATTAAAACATAGTATTTAGAGCCCCCAGGTACAGATGATAAAACGCTATATTTCACTGTTTAAAATGCAGTTTTCGTCCGTTAAATGTGCCAGCAAGAGAGTCCAGCTAAAAGTGCTCGCAGCCCTAGTGTCTCTCGCTAGGGAGAGCTCAGAGAAGGCATATCTACTACCCCTTGCTGCACTAAGATTTTTTATATTCATATCGGAGAAACTTCCAAATTATCAGCAACTGCTACAATTGTTCTTCGTGTTATTGTAAATTGGCATTTTGGATGCTCAGTTTAAAATTATGTCCTGATGATGACCTGGAATTTATAATAAACGTCGAAACGCCGTCGAGGCAACTGTGGCCGCAACTAATGAAGGACACATTGTTTTGTTTGTTGCAATTTCAGTGTTGTTCTGAAACCCCTTCTTCTTTTGATGTAAATTCCTTCTGTCCGCCACTTGTCTGGTTTTTGTATTGTATATTAACTTTTATATGTAACAGTATATATTTCTGAGCCCGACTTTTTAAGTGGTTTTATTGAACACATTTTGTACGCATTTCCAGATATTCTTTATATGGGCCTTTACTATTATTTTTCACTTTTATGTGTATGACTAGATGTTTGTTGTTTCTAATAATTGTTTATTGTTAATATCTGTTTCTGTAAATTGTAATTCTTCACATTTCTTGAACTTTTTTTAGGATAACATATTGATTGTCCCTGGTTCAGGTGCATAGGGCTGCCCCTGTGGTTGTTAAATGAACATATAGTACTAACTTAATTCTTAAAAATAAAACTAGGTGGCCAAAATGTATAATGGGCTGTCATGACTAGAGTTGGCATTGCCAATGGGTCTCGCTTTTGGGACCTTATAAGTATTTAGTTATGCAGCACAATATCCTTGATGCAACAACATCAATTGTTGCATGGCTAAACACTTTATAAGGTACAAGGTTTAGCCATGTAACAGCTGGTATTGTTGCACCAAGGATATTGTGCTGCATAACTAAATACTTATAAGGTCCCAAAATCGAGACCTATTGTCTATGCCACTGCTTGTTTATATTTTGCTTCTGGAGGGGAAGTGAGACAAAGGCTTCCCAGTTAAAGGAATTCGAGGGCAATAGGCAATATTTGAGTGATGTTTCAATTGATAGGATAGCTTTCATCTTTTGCACACCCAGATATTTTTCTTTTAGACAATTGTGCCTTTCTTTTATGCTCTTGTACTAAGGCCTCTATGGCCTCGGACTCACTTCTAATGTTATGGATCGAATTTCTCAGACTTTGTCTCATACTTCTCTGGTATAATTGCTTGATCAGTACATACCAGTTCTGACCTGGCCTCACCATTCACTGGGCAAGTCTAAAAACAGTTCCATCTTGACTATGTCTTTGCAAGTCATCAGCAATCTTGTGATCTTCATGCTGGCACCTCTATGCTGGTAACAATGGTTGCCTACCTGATGCACTTCAATGCCATTCTCGGCCTTGATGTAACAAGGATTTCTCCTTTCCATATTTTGGGCATCTGTTTATGGTACATTGTGATTTACTTACCTCAAGTATCAATGCAGTCTTTTTGTTACCTCTGTTTGTTCCTTTTCTGTGAATTCTCTTCCCTCTAATGTAGAAGATCATCATATTTAATCGCTTCGCTGCGGCAGGAATTCCGACGCGGTGCAGAAAAAATGAAGCGTGCGCAGTTTGGTCGCTATGATTCTCGATGCTAATATGTTCTGAAACCTGCTTGTTTTCTGTGGTTTCCTGTGAGAAAGAACAGTGTTTCATAGACTGTTGCTGTTGTTCTCTTTTTGGTATTTGACTGAACTAACAATGTCCAAAACGTTACAAAAAGTTACAGGTTTCACTTGTCCATCTCCCCCTTTGCCCTATTGATTGCTTTAAGCATGAAAAGGGGGCCTTAACCCTATCCCTTAGCAGATTATGCTATCCATTATATAATTGTTTTTTCAAAGATTTCCAAATTGTGCTGTGACGCTTTGAACCTGATTCCAAGATGGTCCAGAGACACTTCTTCAAAGGTTTCCTGTCTAGAGAGCTGGATCTATTTAATGTTGTAACTTGGAGTGTGACTCTCTCGTTATGCTTGATGGCTCTTGAGTAACCCACCCCAATCCACTATTCTTTGTTTCTACTGGATTTTATCCCCAACTCAACCTTTCACTGTGGAGGAGAGGTGAAACAGGGGTGTGTGTCTATTATATAAATTGAGTTTTCATGTTCATACTTCTTTAAGCTAAGGTTCCCCGTTCCCACTCCAGTCAGACTGACTCCCACCAGTGCTTAATTTGTTTGTGCCGGTGCTTCCGGTGCTTAGCACCGGCACTTAATTATCAGGGCCGGGTCTACGCCGGGTCTACGTGTCTGCTCGCTGCACGCAGTATTTGTCACACATGGATTATTTATAATACGTTATTAACTCACATATATATTATGAAGCTAAACTCACTCCAGTATTGACTCGGCGCAGTGTTGTTATTGATTGATCCCGATTCCGCCCCGAGATTTAGAGTCGAGTCTGTGAAGTCAAGCACTTCATACCCAAAGAAGACTCTGACTCAGAATATCGTAGCAGAGGTCATTTAATTATAAAGTACAATTAACTCACAGAAAGAGCGCCTGGCGTCTTACAAGGTTGCCGCTCCGCACACTCTTGTGCGCGAACAGCCGTTTGCGCATGCGCATTGCTTTCCTCGGCACGTTAGGACGTGCCACGTCACGCGCACTCTAGGAAGCTAGAGCGCACACTACATATCTCCCTTTTTTTCCATACAACAATTAACACAGTTCTTAGGTTTGGCGGTCTTCAATTATAAAGTCTCTGAGGTGTGCAGGTCTGACTACCCTTCTTCCTGCACGTGTGCGTCTTACCGGTGAGGCGATTTCTCGGGCTCCTCCAGGTGCAGGACTCACCGCTACATCTCTCCGCAGACCCGGTTCACTTCTCTTGGGTGTGACACCCCCTTCAGCTGTTGTCTCTCCACCACTCGGTATTTCCGGATCTTCCCTCACTTCGTGCTCTCCTTCTCGGCCTTCGTCACCTATAGCCATGCCTTCTACACCACTCCCTTGTGTTTGATCAGGGTGATCACTTCTTTCTTCTATTGGCCACTGTACAATTTTATTGATCTTTCCCATGCGATCTTGGGACCACACCTTCCCGTCACTGAGTAACGCGGCTCGATCATACACTTCTTCTACTTGCAGAGGCGGGCTGTACTTGCTTTCACCTTTCTTTCTCAGTACTGTCAGCTTGACTCTCACCCATTCCCCTCTTTCCAGAGCCATTTCTCTCACATTCTTTTCCGGTTGTAATGCTCAGTGTACACTTTATGGGCCTTCTCCAAGTTGTGCTGGACTACAGCGGGTGACCACTTGCTGGTGACAGTTTTTTCTCTCCAAATTACATTGTCTTTTGTGAAAGGGTGCCTACCCCTCAAGATTTGGAAGGGGCTGTACCCAGTCGAGGTGGGGGTGGGGGTGATCCTGTATCCCCACATCATACTCTGGATTTCTGCTTCCCAGTCCTTCCCTTTCATTATGGCAGCTTGTATGGACCCCATAAGGACCCGGTTAAACCTTTCCACCTGTCCATTGCTCGCAGGGTGATACACTGATGTATGCTTGGATTTGATTCCATTTCTCTCTGTGTATCTGTACCATTTCTCTGATGTGAACTGTGGGCCATTGTCTGTCAGGATCGTTCTCGGAATCCCTTCTCTTAAGAATACAGATGTGAGGAACTTTATCACTGCATCTGAATCCATTTCCTCCTGCACATGAACCTCCGGCCACTTGGAGTATTTGTCTACCATAGCACACAGGTATTTCGCTGTTCTTTGGTTATCTAACACCGGTCCCAGAATGTCTACTGACACGTCTTCCCAGGGGTTGCACGGGTGTTCGAATCTACCCAATGCTGGCCTTAATGGTCTCAATGTTTTGTCTGCACCTTGGCACTGGGTACAGTCTCTTACGTGCCTCTCCACTTGAATATCCATTCCCGGCCACCAGTACATTTGTTTCACTCTCCCTTTGGTTTTGACAATGCCCAAATGACCTTCATGCAGCTGGCACAACAATGTTGAAACCAATTTTTCCGGGGGCACTACCTTGTCCCCACGATACAAAAATATGCCAGAGTCACTGAACGATAATTCCTCTCGCACCTCATAAAATTTTCTGAGCATTTCCTTCTGTCTCTTTTTTTCCGTCCACCCTTTAATGAGGTAGTCTTTGACTTCTTTCAAGTCCTCATCCTCTTCATAAGCTTGCGCCCACTCCTGCCTGCTGATTGCCCTTTCCATGTCCTCCATCACAGCCACCATCTCCTCATTCTCCGACTCCGGATTTGGTGCTTCCTCCATGGCCGAGGCCCTGCTGAGGTAATCCGCAACTTTGTTACATGTTCCTGGTATTTATACCACATCGTATCTGTATTCCAACAGCTTACGAGTCATTTTGGCTATGCGTGGGGTGGCCGTGTCATGTCCACTCGAGGTTAGCACCTTGACTAGTGGTTTGTGGTCGGTCTGTAAACGGAACCTAGAGCCCCACAGGAACTGCCGAAACTTCCCCATGGCCCATGTCACAGCAAGCATTTCTTTCTCAATTGCACTGAACTTTTGTTCCGTGGAGGATAATGCCCTGGACGCAAAACTGAGGGGTTCCACTGTGTGGTCTTCTCTTTCTTGTGCCAGCACCACTCCTAACGCTTTTTCGCTGGCATCTGTGGTCAAAATTGTTTGTCCTGCGGGATCATGTCCATGTAACGGCACCGCTCGGCTGATGTTCATCTTCAACTCTTCAAATTCCCTTTGGGCTTCATCGTCCCACTGGAACGCAGTCTTGTCCCGTATTAACTGTCTCAGTTTGTGGGTTTTTGTGGCAAAGTGCTGGACGAACCTGCTATAGTACTCGGCCATGCCCAAGAATGACCGCACCTCATCTTTGTTGATCGGAGCTCTGGCATCACAAATGGCCTTCACATTCCCCTTATTTGGGGTGATCCCTTGTCCGCCTATTTCGTGCCCCAGGTACGTGACAGTTGTCATTCCCAATTTACACTTTTCCCATTCTGCTCTCAGGCCTTTCTCCTGCAACACGCTCAATACTTTGTTGAGTTTCCTGTCATGGTCTTCACGGTCCATCCCCATGACCAGGATGTCATCCTGAAAGTACTGGATGCCCTCAACGTCCTTGAAAAGGTGGTGCATTAGTTTCTGAAACACCGCTGCGGCGGAAGCCAACTCAAAGGGCATCCTGCGGAACCTATAGCATCCATAGGGCATGATGAACGATGTGAATTTCCGGCTGGATGGGTGTAAGGCTGTTTGATGATAGGCGGACGTAAGGTCCACCGTGGAAAACCACTTGACTCCTCTTGTTTTGGCCAACATTTCTTCGATCCTTGGCAATGGAAATTTTTCCACAATGAGACATTTGTTCAACTCGCGCAGGTCCACGCACAAACGCACCTTGCCGTTAGGTTTTCCGGCAACCACTAAGGGCGCCAACCACTCCGAGCTGTCGATGGGCTCGATTATTCCTTGCTCCTCCAGCCTGCGCAGTTCATGTTGCACCGCTTCTTTCACAGCTATAGGTATGTTACGGACTTTGTGGGACACCGGCTGGGAGTTCTTTTTTAGCACTATCTTGTGCATGAACTTCTCCAATTTGCCTACCTTCCCCCCCAAACACTCTGGGGAAGACTCTTCTCACCTTCTCCAAGTCTGGCCAGTTACCGCAGTCCGTCAGCAACACTTTTTCCATACCTCCCGGATCCAGTTTGATTCCAAGAGCTCCTTGATCCCTCCATTCTAGCACCGAGGGGCCTTTCTCTGCCACATACAGTTTACACACTGCCGAACGTGCTCTGAATTTGAATTTCAGGCTCTGGTAGCCTACCATGGGGATCGGGTCGCTCGTATACGAGATTGGTTGTATGTCTGGTGGTTCCAATTTGGGACCCAGAATGGGCTTAAACTCTTCTTCCTACACAGATCTCTGGACTATGGTGTACGGGGATCCTGAGTCTATCGCAACTCTAATCTTCACTCCCCTGATCAGCATGTCTGCACGTGGTTTGTCAGAACGTTTGCTGTCAATTCCCAACACTTGCTCCTCGATGCATAGCACCAGATCGTCCTCATCCGATTCCTCCCCAGCTTCTTCATCTGGTTGCATTTGTGCTATGAATTTCACCACCGACTTCTTCCCTTTCCTTCGGCATACCTTTTCGAAATGTCCTATCAGGCCACAGTACATGCATTTGGCGCAGAAAGCTGGGCATTGCTTGTCTTGGGCCTCGTGGTTCATACTCCCGCATCTGTAGCATGAGGCTTTGCTGTCCTTTACCTGCTTCCCAGATTGTCCTGGTCTTCCCGCCCATCTGCTGGTTCCTTTGCCATCTCCGGGTGCCATTTTGTTTCTTCCTGACGACTCAACGTCATCCACCTTGTTGACCATGACTCTCTGCGCATTTTCTCTTTTTGCCGCTTCGGCACAGCGCTTCGAAAGCTCCGCTTTCGTCACCATTGCAATTACCTCTTTCAGTGTCGCTTCCCCGTGTGCCCACAACTTGTCCTGTACGGTCTTGTTGGTGGTGTGCATTACAATTTTATCTTTTATAAAGTCATCTTGGAGTGTCCTGTACTTGCACGTAATCGCCAGTCTTCTTAAGGCTGCAATGTAGTCATCGATGGACTCTCCTTCACCTTGTTTTCTCTGTTGAAAGTTGAAGCGATCAATGGAGTCACATACCGCTGGGCGAAAGTGAGTGTCTAGGTCTTCTAAGGCATGCTTGAAGACGTCATCGTCAGCTGCCTGCCGGGGCGCGGGCTCTATGTTCTTAAACACTCTTATTCCCTCAGGGCCCAGGTTATGCAGCAGAATTCGTTTCCTTCTTGCACTCGAAAACTCCTCCCCATTTTCATCCTCTAATGCTTCAAGGTAGTTTTTGAAATACTCCTTCCAGTCCTCCCACTTCATCTGGGGTTCGCCTGGTTTAGGTAGAAACGGGATCAGCGCCGTGAGCGAGGTTGCTTGGGTGCTCATTTTGGCTTGTCGCTCCGGTTCTTCCCTTTAATTCCTGGGGCTGCCGGGCGCGCTGATGTTTCCTCCCTGGTTCCTGGGGCAGTCTGGCGCACTGGTTTTCTCCTCTTGCACCGTGTCAGGACGGAGTTCTCGTCCACCCCCTTCACCGCAATCTCCTCTCTCCGCCAGGGCCTTATCGGGGCACTCCTACCCTCCTACCGTGCTTTTCTGCCGGTCTTCGTGCCTTCTGGCTCTGGAGCACTGGGTGGGTGTTGCCCTCTCTTGCACGCCTCGTCCGCGCTCTTCCTGCTCCTCCTGCCGTGGGTTTACACTTTACTAAGGTACCCAGCGTGAGTCCGTGGTGTTCTCTGGTTTTTTCCTTCTCTCCTTTATTCCTTTTCTGATAAAGGTGCTGTATGTGGGAGATCCCACTCCTCGTCGCCACTTTGAAGTCAAGCGTTTAACACCCAAAGAAGACTGACTCAGAATATCGTAGCAGAGGTCGTTATAAAGTACAATTAACTCACAGAAAGAGCGCCGGGCATCTTACAAGTTTGCCGCTCCGCACACTCTCGTGCGCGAACAGCCGTTCGCGCATGCGCATTGCTTTCCTCGGCACGTTAGGACGTGCCACGTCACGCACACTCTAGGAAGCTAGAGCGCACACTTCAGCGTCCCGACTCTGCTCCTCAGTCCTGGTGATTGAAGCGTGTTGCGGTGGCTGTGAGAGCCAGAGACCTGAGCCATTTATTCAGCCAAGTGACAGAACATGCCATTAAAAAAACAAATATGATGGCATTGACGGCCGCCGGTTCTCTCTATCCCTAGTCCGCGGCCCTTTGTTCAGTGTACTGTTGTGCCGGTTGGTCATGGGACATTCACATTAAGAATGGGGCATTGGGATGGATTTGGTTGTTCGGGGGTAGAGCGTTTGCGGCAGCGTGCGCAGATTCTATATAGATTGCCACGCCCCGGCACACCCGCACCAAGTCATCATTCAATGCACAGCCGCAGCACGATGACGTTGAGGGCAGGCTGGAGGCAGCCATGCCCAGGCAAGCTTAAAGTTAATAAAGGCTCTAAGGCAGTATGCCCCGGCCCAGCCTACCACCGTAACTGTAAGTAGTACGTACTATTTAGCATTATTATTATAGAGTACATTAAGTAACAGTAGTAGCCATGCATCGTCGTTACGCCTATTGGTGAGGCACTGCCCCAGCGTCTGTGTACGGGACTCAGGGGCCGGGATGTTGAGCTAATTAACACTCAATTTACGATTGTCCTGTGCCGGTGCACAAACCACAAACATTATTTGCTAGTTTCAGGATCATCAGTAAATCGTAGCAAAGAAAGAACAACCTACTTCACTGCTGCTCCAAAATAAATAACAGAAAACGGAGTCCGCTGTCCACCCTACCCCACAAGAATGTGTTAGTAATCGCCCTAGCGCACAAAACGGACCTATAATATTGAAGTAATTCTTGTGTGTGCAACAGCAGTTCCAGTTTTAGTGATGTGCTGCGATGATCTAGTCGGAAAGGCCAATACGATCGGATGCAGCATAAATACTATAAATACCTCATTGCAATGCGCAGGAAGTTTGAGCAGGCAGATTTCTGCCGACCGCAGCCCGCTCCCAGCCCGGAACTTGAGAGACAAGGAGCTTTTGAGCTGGAAGCGCCCAACACTTGGAAGCCATGATTCGAGCCTTTTTTTGGTGGGGGTGGGGAGGCAGCAATAGTCAGAGTCGTTTAATGGCAGCTGGTAAATAGATCTCCAACTCTGAGTATGGAAGACGTTCAACACTGCTGACTGACCAACCATAATGGAAGTGTGACTCAAATTGGTTCTCTCTGTCCCTAGTCTGTATTTTCATCATCCTCTTCATGAGCCCACCCAGGTGCCTAATAACATAACCTATATTCAGTTTTTAATTTGAGCCGGTGCCGGTGGCTTCCGGTGCTTGGCACCTGCGTCTTAATCTACAACACTGGAATTTATTCTCTAGGTATTGGAGTGCTTTTCATGAGCACCAGTTAATGTATGCATACATTTTTTCTAGGCACGGGGAGATAAAGTAATTTGTCCAGAATCACAGGATAGCTGTTGAGTCTACGCTGACACTTGAACCTCATTCCCAGCTCCAAAGTTGGCAGCTCTTGCTGTTAAGCCACACTCACCGCTTGTAGGGTTTCAAGATTCGTAGTTGGTTCTGTTATAGGTGGTGCTAATAGGAGTAATGGGCTGGTGCAAGCTGCCTCCTGAGAAGAGCTCCTGCTCCGAACTTATTTTTCCATATATTAACTACTGCCAACCTGTATCCTTCTACTAGCATCTCCCCAGCCCAAGAATCTTGAGAGCAAGGGAGGATGTGGGCCCATCCCCACAGGAGACCCGTTGGGTCCCAATGCCACGTACCCTGAAGGGGTGTGCTTTCTCCATACTTGCAGACCGGATAGGACTCCAAACTCACTGCTATGAGACCTCAGGTTCTACCTAACTAAATATCCGCAAACCCAAGATTGGGGCCAGTGGAAGAAATGGGTGGAGCCGGAGAAAAGTAGTTGGGGCCTTAGACAAACATTTGAGCACCTGCACTTTATATTTTACAAATTAAGCACTGACTCCCACTCAGGAAAGTAGCCAAGCCGTAGAGCGCTCAAGACAAGACAGCATTTGCCTATTGCAGTGTTCCCCATATAGTGAAAGATCTTTTGATGTAATGTTCTTGTGAAGTAACGAGAACCCACCACCAGTAGACTTCATAAGGCTGCTACCTTTTCCCAAAATGTAATATTGTGGCTTTGTTTTGTTGTATTCATGCTAGATGAATGCTATGCAGTAAAAAAACTGCTTTCTTAAAATAATCCACATCATCTAACCATAAATCCCAAAAGTTCTGGAAGATTCAGCATTTGTTACTTACCTTCCTTTTCAAAGTCTATGCTCTTAGCACCGAGTGAGCCACTTCAGTGTGCCTACATTTCTAAATAACTACTTCTCTCACTGCCTCTTTAAGCTCTCATCGCTAGCAAAAATCCCAGAGAAAATGGCGTCAAAGGAAATTGATCAAGGAAACCAATGTCATCTTTATTTTTGCTACAGACCATATGTCAAAAGTTCTACCAATAGTATTATCTAACGCCCTGTATTATGCTAACATGTGCCATATGGTCACATTCCCATTGGTATTTTTTAATGTATTTTTTAATGTATTTTTTAATGTCAGATATTTGATTTATGTGATGTAAACAAGGTCCAACGGGCTTCAGAGCATTTCGCTGCCGTACAAGTGATGGAGATAAGCAATTTCTGAACATATAAATGAGCAATCGATGATCTAGCATTTATTTCAACTACCGGGTGCCATGGGCGGAAGAGAGAGTGGGAGGGAGGGGCACGGAAGAGTCGATGGCAGAGAGAGTCAAGGAGAGGAGTGCAGTTCATCTAAAGGTAAGGAACCAGCTACAATTCATTAGTTCTCATTCAGGCTAACAGTGTTCCATTAATTGTTTCGCCTTTCTTTAATCTAAGAGAGATTCTGAGAATGTTTGTGCGCCGCAAACACGTGCTTCAAGACGCTATTTGCATTTCGTGCTACACGTTTATTCTATCAGGACTTGCATATGCTGTTAATCAAATTATAGACTGATTACCAACAGGAATCTTCCTGTTGCCGAGCGCTAATGAGCTTGCAGGGAGCTCACGCATATATCTGATGTACTAATCATTTTTCAATGTCACGGATATCAATTGCAGCCATCTCCAAGGTGGATGCTCAGCCAAGCTCGGAAGTTCCCGTGCGCTCCTCACCAACGCGCCTGAACATCCTCCGGATCGCTTGGAAATGCACCGTGTGTATGATCTCCCCTCAGAACAAAGCTGTTAGCCTGTTTCACAAGATGGATGTCTCCCTGCAGCACCATCCGTCAGCCTCCCGGCACGCGGGACCTGACCCAGGGCAGAGCTTTAATATCGCGGTGTATGTGCCGAGAGGTCAGTGATGTGCGCGCGCCAGGGAGCGCACACTCTGGTTCTCCTTGGCTCTCGTGGGCACGCGGCCGGTACTGCTGGAACACCCCTGAAGGAGATCACACGTTTAACTCTCACTGCCTGTCAGCGTTCTACTAACTACAACGCTGTCCTTTCGGTCTGTTTCTTTATCTGCCTGTCATTGGACTGGCTTGGGAAGAAAATGATGTCATAATCAATTCTTTCACTACAGTGTGAGTTAGAATATTTTGGATTGTTTTGTTAAGCAGGTGCACTGAAATAGGACACAGCTTCTGATGCCCAGTGTACCCGAGCTTCACACGGAAAAGTCGAGGGCAGAAGGTTGCATAGATAAAGAATGCATACCAGTCTTATATTGCACAGAAAGCCATGTTGTTTGTGTGAGTTTTTGAAGGTACCGATATTAGAACCCCTTTTTGGGTTAATTTGTTATGTTACATATTTTTTTGCTATTTTGTTGCTTTTCAATTATTTAAACTATTTTCTTGATCTGATTTTTAGGGGGGTGGATGCTTTTTAAATCTTTAAACTTGCAAACAATGTTTGGTGGTATTTATTTCATGTGCTGGTTCACTGCACGAGAAATGACATTTTTGTTTTGCTTCCCTGAAACATTTTTTTGGGCATTTAATGCAGAATGTGGGCAACATTTGCAACCTGTAATCTTCTTTCTCATTATCTTCTACCCTCTGGGGTGTGTGAAAAGTTTCCACAATATGGATTATCATTTAGAATTATTAGCAGCACCAGCCCTTGAAGTTGTTGCCTCTTCCACTACATCATCTTTGTGTTGTCCCTCAGCAAATGTCTGCCCTTGATAAGATCCTGCTGTTTCCTGGCTTTATCCAATTTTCTGTGCTGACATCAAATCAGAAGCGTCCTTCCCTCTTTCTCCGAGAACCAAGTGAAACATTCTGCCCTCTAAATTGAGGGGCACTTTTTTTTAACATGATGTGGACTTTATATTTTGGATAGTGTAAAGTGTTCTTCATTCAGAAGCCTCATTTTTTATTTTTGCATTTTCGGGATTTGCAGATCCACTGAGTCTCCGCCAATAGAAACAATGCTATAGTGTTGATTCTTTTTCCAGGTTTGTAACTCTCACAAGATCAGAGAGGTGGGATTTACTTGATCAGTGCTGTAAACCCAAAAATGAGTGCCATGAACCACATAATTTTTCAAAAAGTTGTGTATGGTAAGAAAATTAATTTATTTATATTGTTTGAGGGTAGGCGTTTTGTTAGAAAGTCATCCTTTTGCCCAGTTCATGTCCATTTTTTGCTGAATGATTCTGGTGGTAACTGACTCTGACTGTACCATGGCCCCCGTAACCAGACCCAGGGCCACTGCTATGTTTAAAAAGGTACATATAATAGGGTACACTCACAATTAGCAATGACAGGCGTTATAAGTCCCTAGTGTATAGTAGAGCTAGGGGGTTCAAATATATATTAGTATATAATAGGGCATGAAGTTTAGAGGCCCAGTAGACTTTCTTCACTTGCATGTGTGCACCAGCCGTGGCCTTTGCAGGTAAGAGCTTTGGGGCTGCCTGGGGGGGATCTCGGCAGACGATGGCAAGGGAAAAAAAATAAAGAAAAATTTCCCTCCTCATCGTCTGTCAAAATCCCCCCCCCCCCCCACCTGGCCCCACCTCCCCACAGCTCTTACCTGCACGGGCCACAGCTGGTGTGCACTGCTGGGCGCCGCTGTCATTTTAAAGGCAGCCTGGCTTTGCAGACTGTCTTTAAAAGTAAATTGTATGCACATTTGACTTTGGTGGTATGGGCACTTTAAAACTGACAATCTAACTTATTTTTACCATATTAAGCATCCCCAAGGTCTCCCCTTGGTGTCCATCTAACTTATGTTTACCATATTAAGCATCCCCAAGGACTCCTCATGGGGTCCCAGGGCTATAGGGGGCATGCAACTATAAGCAGGGACCTTATAAAAGATGTTTTAAATGCCCCGGTGAGGGTAAAACTGCCCATTTAAGGTTTCCTCATGATAGAAACTGAGCTCCATAGGCTAGCATTGAAATATTCTATTTCAGTATAACTACTGCTAGGAAAGGAAAACATATCATTCAAAGACTTAAAAGATTGCTATTGATAAATTCAACAACTTGCCACAGTTGAATTTATCATAACTAGTACAGAAGATAAGTTATAGAATGTTCTCTTCTGTAAGCCAAAATTCAGCCTTCCAGTAGCCTCTGCTGATTAGTCAGCCTTAACAGGCTTAGCCTGAGTTCTTTGGTTAGGTGATATGTGGCCTGACTAGAGTAGAGGTTATCTGATGGAGCCAGCTCTGAAGCTGAGGAGAATAGGTCATAAAGAGGGGGCTGGGTAAATCAAATTGAGCTCATAGTGAGAGGGTCAGTAAGGAATGTTACGTGTACCTACCCCCACATACTGGGACTCAGCCAGGTGGCAGGCTTAGGACAGGTCAGGGGGAGGAACTGTAACAGAAATGAGCCACATTGTGGATTGGTTTAGCCAGTTCTTGCTCCTCTGGAGAGAAATAATCCATGTTGGACTTTGGAAGTGAAGTGCTTTGTGGGACAAGAAGATGCCATACTTTGGTGGAAGTTGTCATGCTTTTGGGTGGCACCCACCATCTCATTGGAGAGAGGTGTCCCCCTGCTTTTCGCGCCAAAACACTGAATAAATATGTGAAAGCTACATAGTTTCCCAGATCTTCTGCCTGAAACTACAAGGAGAAGAGGGTCAGCCCAGCTGGAATCTGGATTTCCACCCAAAGGCCTGCACTCTGACCGACTGTGCCCGCTGCACAATCTGGTGCTACAGCTCTTGGGACTGCACATTGCTTCAAGAAGCATAAAGGAGTGGACCCCTGGAAGCTACTGGTTAAAAGAGCCCACCTGCATCATCCCCACCAAGAGTCCCCATCTTGGAGGGCGTCCAGTGGACTTTTAAGGATTTGGCCAGGTACACCGGGGGATTGTAGTCCAGACATCCCAAGGACCATCTAGGAGATTCTAGACCTTTGAATTGGTGTTTTAGATACTTTGAACCCACAAGGAGGCCTTCAGGAAGCGTCTCCTGAAGTTTGGAGAACTTTGGAGAACTTGTGTGAAAAAGCTCCATGAGGTGACTGACTCGACGTCGAGAATCAAGTCGACTTCCTTCAACCGTGACCCGGTCTGGATTTTTGGACCGTCCTACTGAAAGCTACATAACTCCAGACTTCCAGGATTTGACCGGGGCCTCGCAGAAAGTCAAGCTGTCAAACCCTCACCAAATCTGGCCTACTGTAGATGGTTGAGTGACGTGGTAAGAAAAAGCTCCAGAAAAGTTTTTAAGTGTGAAGGTAAAATTTTGACCAGCACCTCCCACTTATTGTATCTGACCAGTATTGTATTGTGGTCAGCCTCAAACTTTGACTTTGTCCTGGTCAAGTATGACCAGATGTTTCAGAGCTGCGCTATATGTTCTAAAACACTATAAAGTGGTTAATCTTTAAAAATTCATATCTCCTGGTCCTTGCATAGGATGTTTGTTGTTTTGGTGTCTATTTGTTCAAAAAATGATTTCCTATTTTTATAAATACATGTGGGAATTTTATTGTGTTGCGTTTTACCTATTTGATGTATTGGTGTTTTAAAATGCTTTACACTCCTATCTCCTAAGTTAAGTTAGACTGCTCATTATCAGCTACTAAGAGTTGAGCAACAAGCTAATTTATTGAGATCTTTACTGGAGCTGCACCGTGTTGGTGGCCGTATTACTAGTGGTAGGTGCATACTTACACCTCCCAATAACCCTCTTTCCAACAGGTTTCCAAATTGCAACTTAAAACTCACATTTGTAGTGGTACATCTCAAATTGTCCACATTTTAAACCTTGATGAAGTCCAGATCATTGTGCTGCTTAACATAGGCGAGCTCTGCAGCAATGGAGACTGTTGAATTTTATTGCTGGGGTTCTTTTTTTTGTCAAGCTGCATATTTTTAGGATTTTACCTTCTGGCCACTAGGTGGCGCTCATGAAGGCCCTCCAGGGTTCTGTCTTTTATCCATGAATATGATTATATACACACACCTTGCATTCCCAGAAACACTTCATATTCCAGTCCAGGCTTCTGCACTGATCATGGCCCCTGATGTCCTTTATTTCTCCAAAACCCGCCCCATCCACGTTCTGGTGAGAGAATGTTATTCTCTATCTTGATTCCTGGATGCAACACCATTTCTGACCTCTTTATACCTGCCTTCTGGACTTTTTCCTCTCTTGGCTCCAATCCACACTCTGTTCCTGGATTTCCCATGTCCTGTTTTGTGTCTGCTGGTTAGCCTTTTCTTTACCTTTCCAAATCCCAGTTCTGCTTTCCCTTCATTGGTCTTTCACGGATTTCTCACACCTAATTGAATCTATGCACCTGGCTCTCTCCGTTCCCCCATGCTCCTCCTCTTAGCACCCTGCTATTTATTCCTTGTGCGTCTAGCTTGCAGGGCTAGCAACTGACCTTGCTGCTATGTCTCCTTGCTCTCTGTTTGATCCTGCCGCTATATTCCAGGCTTGCCTTCCTGTCTTCATTGCTATTTGATTTTATTTTTCTGATTAGTTATTTGCATTTGTTGCTTGTCTTTTCTTTATACTGCCTCTTAGTTTCCCTGTTTGCCTAGTCCCTAATTTTAACAGCACAGACACAGCCTTGTCTTGTATATGCAGATTCCTTATCTTGCATTCAATATTCCTATTTAGATTGCATATTCCTGCACTGTCCTAGTTAATGTGTATATTTCCAGTCCTGTGTATTCCAGTCCTATCTATGACCCTTATTCTGGTTCAGAACATACTTCTTGATTGCTTGACATGTCTTGAAGTCAGAAAATTGTTCTTACGACCTTTATTTACAAAATATGGCATAAGACAACGCGTTCAAGCAATGAACCTACTGATAGGAATGGAACATATGGATATAGCAATTGCACTCGGTAACTATCTGAAAGGGGTGAATCGATTAGCACAGGAACAGTTAAAGAAACCAAACTGAGGAACCTACTTGTATCCCATTTCCAGAAATAAGTAAGTGGTAAAATGCGAGGGGATGCAAGCCCATAGGATACTAGAATAGTACTGTAAGTGAAAATGAGAAATGTATTGAAATTGCCTCATTTTAAAATGTAACAATCTCCAGTTTTATTATGAATAGCATGTTTTTAAAATTCTTTTTAACGATTTTATATATGTGCTACCCATGAAATGTCTTTTTAAAATTTGTATAATATATAGGAAGCGGCATAGAGAGTAACTGCCTGATTTTATAAATTTTGTACGGTTTTGATACTGATGAGCAGCATTTTTATTCGATCTCAAGGTTTAAAGACCACGGTCTAAATAAACAGAGTTTCTCTCTCTCTCTCTCTCTCTCCCTGAGTCCATTTCCTGTTTCTGTGTACCTTCCACTATTCTCCTTTGTGTTTATATTATTATCCTGATTTTCATTGCTTCCGATGATGTTACCCAGACCACAGGGATTGTGCCTACAGCATCTAGAACCACAAGGACTCCTTTTTCATAGGTACTGCTGGGTATCTCCTTAAACTCTGTGAGATCTTTTATACCTCACAGAGAGATCACTTCCAAGGAGCAGACAAACTATAAGTTATGATAGTTTGTGTACCATTTCCCTGCTTTTACCTTCCTGATTTTCATACTAGTGTTAATTACATAATTTCCCTTGCAGACTTTCATTTTTTTATTCACAGCCAATTCCAACCTGCTTCTGTTCTGCTTCCTCCCAGCCTTCAAGTTCTCTCTTGATTGTATTTAACCCCTTCTCTAGAAAGCCTTTGCCCCTGCATAGAGCTTGCACCCCATTACCGTGCCTGGTTTTGAACTTTCCTAGATCCTTGACAAATACGACATGTAAAGCTTGTGACATACCAATAGTTATATCAATAAATAACAACACATAAAAGCAGAATGAAATTAAAAAGCAGTACACAAATAATCCAATTAATGATACTGCATTCATGGTTGTCTCTATCAAAGTGGTAA
Organism: Lissotriton vulgaris; assembly: GCF_964263255.1. Taxonomy (NCBI): domain Eukaryota; kingdom Metazoa; phylum Chordata; class Amphibia; order Caudata; family Salamandridae; genus Lissotriton; species Lissotriton vulgaris. The sequence goes on from NC_141693.1 coordinate 1,391,115,786, forward strand.
GGATAGTGTGATATGTAATCTCATCTGTGTGATGCTTTATAACATATGTAATTGCATCTGTTTTATTGGTATTAGGCCATGAGCATTGCATTTGGTGCACTAGACATGGTTTGCATGGCTGATGAGAGAGGGCATTATTGGGTGTACTCCTAACAATAACTCGTAAATGGTAGTTGTTTTTTTCAAGTTTTAGTGTGTAACTATGAGTGTGACTTTTTAAATATATGTATATATATGTATATATATATATATATATTCAATGAAAAAACCATTGGTTTTAGGCCATATATAGTTAGGAATTTGCATTTACAAAACCTTGAAAATTCAATGAAAAAACCATTGGTTTTAGGCCATATATAGTTAGGGATTTGCATTTACAAAACCTTATTTTACTCGCATAAAACCATTGAAATTCCATATATAGTTATAAGCGCTAACTATATATCGCGCACCCGCAATCCACTGCTGATGATGTCACATATTACATCATTCATGACATGGTTAGTGACATCACTGATGACATCACTGATGACATCTCAAATGACATCACTGATGACATCACTGATGACAACATCCAGTGACTGTATGTTTCTGTAAAGTTAAAATATGTCTTACATATTGAAGAATGAGTGGATGTATAAGTGTCTGGATGAAGGATTTAGTAGGTGCATGACTGACTGTATGAGTGAGTGATTAAATGTGTCTCACTGAGTGCATGGGTTAGTGACTAAACTGTTTTAATTTGTGCATCATTATATCTGTTGTTCTACAAACTGCTGCATATGTTGATCAGTAGCTATATGAGTAACTGTATGGGTTATTCATTGGTTGTCCAAGTATTTGTATGGGAAACTGAGTGTGTGTGTATGGGTGTCTGGGAGGTGTGTGACTCTGTACATAGATGTGTGAGTAGTTGATTCACTATATGTATGGATTCAAAAGTGTATGTGGAAACAGCTGTATGGGCGGTTGACTGTGCATGAGTGTATTAGTGAGTGAATGGATATCTCAGTGCTACATGTCAAATTAAGTACATATGTAAAACACAGTACATGTGAGAGTTGACATCTATAAATAACTGTGCATAAGAGCCAGTGAATGTGTGAGTGGCTGTATGGATCATTGTGAACATGTATCAGAGATTGTATAAGAGAGTAAAGTAAATATGTGTTAGTATATGTTTGAATAAGTAAGGTGTGTATAACTGTATAGTTGAGAAAATGGAGGTGTGATTGATTTTTGGCATAACTGACTAGGTGTGTGAGTAACTCCATGGATGAGTGACAGTCTGTGACTGTTTGTTTACACTGATTGTATCTAAGGTTATATAAGAGTCTGAAGAGGTTCATGGTATTATCACATGAATGATATCATCAGTGATCAGCGACGGCTCGTGGAGGGAGTTACGGTGGGGCAGGAGGGCGGGGAGGGGGAGGGGCAGGGCGGAGGTTGCTAAAAACCGGCATATGGATAATTGCAGGTAAGTAAACAATTTAATTAATAAAACGAATTTCGTAGCTCGCACTGCATTGCATTTTGCGATGCAAGGCGCACTACGAAATTCGTTTCATTAATTAAATTGTTTACTTACCTGCAATTATCCATATGCCGGTTTTTAGCAACCTCCACCCTGCCCCTCCCCCTCCCCGCCCTCCTGCCCCACCGTAACTCCCTCCACGAGCCGTCGCTGTCAGTGATGTTATCAGTCATGTCAAATGAGATGTTTTCAGTGATGTCATCAGTGATGTCATTTGAGATGTCATCAGTGATGTCATCAGTGATGTCACTAACCATGTCATGAATGATGTAATATGTGACATCATCAGCAGTGGATTGCGGGTGCGCGATATATAGTTAGCGCTTATAACTATATATGGAATTTCAATGGTTTTATGCGAGTAAAATAAGGTTTTGTAAATGCAAATCCCTAACTATATATGGCCTAAAACCAATGGTTTTTTCATTGAATTTTCAAGGTTTTGTAAATGCAAATTCCTAACTATATATGGCCTAAAACCAATGGTTTTTTCATTGAATTTTCAAGGTTTTGTAAATGCAAATTCCTAACTATATATCCACTATAACCTATGGTTTTTTCTGTGAATTTCATTGGTTTTTTAATAGCAAATATGAAAAGCTTTAAAATGTCAAGTACGTGATAGATAAAAACATTTTCGTATTTATGCACGCTGATGTGCTTTGAACGCTGCCCCCCTCCCCTCTTTTCTCTTAGTAGTACTCTCTCTTTGCAGATAGTGAAGAGTAGTTAACGCAGGCCTTTACCCCCGTTGTAATCCGTCCTGCCTGCTTGTCTCTCCATTTGATTGATTTCATGAGGGCTGCAAGACAGCTCGGCTCCGTCACCCATCCCGCCCAAAATAACGACAAACCCTATGCAAATATTAAAAATATAGACAACACACCAGCAAAGAACAGGGTAAAACATTTTATTAAATAACTATTTACATAACGTTGGTTTATAAGATGATGTCAGTAGTGGACCGATGTGTGAATAGGTCGGAAGCAGCACAAGGCGCCAAGATCCGGATGGAAAGTCCTGGATATTGGGTGCCATAGTTCAGAGTTCTGAGTTTGAGCCTTTTTCAATGCCTGTGCTTTGTTGTTTCCCCTCCATCAAAAACAAAAAAAAATGTGCAAAAATACAAAAAAAACAAAAAATGTTTACAAAAGCAGTGCTTGTAAGACTGTCTGAAGCTTATTTCCACCTACTGCAGCTTCACTATTCTCAAAGTAAGTGAGGGTCGTTTGTGGACCTGACTGCATTTGAAAACAATGTTATATGGTACCTCCCTAAACCGCTTGACGGAGGCCCCCGAGGGGCGGTGTGATGACACGGACTCGGAGAAGACGCTTGGCTCCGACCCCCTCCCCAAGTCTTATAGCACTGGTGTAGCCTGAGATCGCCCCCGACATAGGCGGCCAGCTCCCGGGGTCCGGCGGAACTTTTTGCCTTTTGATGACTCTTCTATTCTGGACTTTGTCCCACAATCCGTTTGACCTGAAGACACGCTGTAGTGGGGCGCCCCTTTACCGTTTTAGTTGCCATTCCGCCCGCTTTTGCTACACTGTGCCTCTTCCGCCATTCAGCTGTTTACCGCCCGCTCTTGCGACTACAGCGTCTCGCTCACCATGTAGTTAAGTTGCTCCCGCTCTTGCAGTGCAGCGATAGGCGGCTGCCACAGGACTCTCAAAATGGCGGCCGGCTCTTCGGTTTTGGGCCTGGTCCACTAAAATGGCCCTGGGACACCTTGGAACTCGGACGCTTCCCTGATAGGGCTTGGGTCCCATTCTCGAAAGCGTCCCCTCAGCCGTGAAGATTCTACAAAAGTCTTGGGGGCCCCCGACTCCCGCAGGCTTCTGGTGGGGAGCGGCTGCCATGATTGCTCGTGGAATGGCCACGACGGAGCTACGAGATGGTAGTGCTCTCATGCTGACGCCAGCTTTAGTCTGAAACATCCAGAAACACTGTAGACTACCAATTCGATCAGTTCCGGTAGCGCCCCAACATGACCCGGAAGAGAAGAACTTGCCCTCCCCTCTTTGACTGATGGTTCTTGTTGCCTGTCCCCTCTGTTGTCATTTAACAGAACTTTTTGGACTGCTGAAAGGGGTTGTGTTCCGAACGCTGGTTGGTGGAGACATTTTGACTATATTCTTGACCTACGTTGTCGCGTAATGCGTTATATGACACGCCGCGTTAGCGCACCCGGAACTGATCCGGGGCGTGGCGCGCAGGGCGTAACGTAAGCATAACAGGTCATGTGACTTGTTAATAAAACTTTTCATTGGTTCATTTTACTTTTGTTATTTTAATGATGAAAAGCTTGGTCATATGACCTAAAAATTACGCTTTTTATTTTTTTCGAACATTATTTTTTTTAAAACATATATGTTATAATATTCCAGGCTAATGTACTTTCCCGGAAAATTTACAACTGTCCTGCAAGTAAAATATATTCCTTTTTCGAGAAAAAGGGCGTTTCTTCGTTCCATGACGGAGCCGTTGAGTAAAAGAGACTGGGCCTGCTGTCTTAGTCGCCGATACGCCTGATTATCAGATTCTTATCGATCACTTTATGTTGCAGGAGTGGAAAACACAACTGCCCTTGACCATTTATCTTTACTACGTTCCTACATATTATACCTTTTATCCGTCATGTAATTGGACTGCTTTATTTCACTTGCCTTTTACTGATTCGAAAACAGTGACTAAAAGTAAAAACTTTACCAATGTAAATACTACTACCGTGTTTGATTTAAAAACCTTTATTGTGAAAATGTCAGTATACAAATACGGGCCTATAACCACCTGGGCCGGCCACGGAGCAAACTGAAATCGTATATGATGAGGAGACATTTACACTGTAGAGGAACGTAACGAGCGAGCCATTAGGTTGCAAGAACTAAGGTGTCTAACAGTTGCGGAATCGGTGGACGTACATTTTGTAATTAAAATAAGACAGGGCCACTTACAATAAAATTTTCTAGATATACATTTGCGGGCAAGGAGTTACGAGTCCCATTTATACCGGCGCCATTTTGGGCGAGGCCGGGCAGGTCCAAGATATAGTCAAAATGTCTCCACCAACAATCGGCCAGACCAGAACCCCTTTCGGCCCTTTATGCTACAAGATGGTGTCTTCCATTCAGAAAATATTGTTGGCAGCATTTTGAAAGGAAAGATAAACAGCCGTTCTCCTAGTGAGTCTCACATTGTTACATTTAGGAAGAATGTTGAAGAGTAATATGTGGAAAATCTGAAGCCATTTTTCTACAAACTCTCAATCAGCCTAAGTCATGGGCGATCTTTGTCCACACCAGGGCAATAGTGAAGCTGCAGCAGGTGCAAAAGAGCTTCAGACAGTCTTACAAGCACTGCTTTTCTAAACATTTTTTTGTATTTTTGCACAGTTTTATATTTTTTTGTTGTTTTTGATGGAGGGGAAACAACAAAAAACAGGCATTGAAAAAAGCTCAACAGTGCAGGGCGCCTTGTGCTGCTTCCGACCTATTCACACATCGGTCCACTACTGACATCACCTCATAAGCCAACGGGGCACCCCACACTGACTTTCGGCGCAGCATTGTAGGATGGCCACACCAGTGCGGCAACTTGCTGGACACCACCTCGGTGCCATCCGGATCTCGGAGCGTTCGAGTCACTGTACCGCAAGAGTGACCGGAACTCAGCTGGTCACGCCGTCTTTCGGCGCAGCATTGTAGGATGGCCACACCAGTGCGGCAACTTGCTGGACACAACCTCGGTGCCATCCGGATCTCGGCGCGTTCGACTCACTGTACCGCAAGAGTGACCGGAACTCAGCTGGACACGCCGTCTTTCGGCGCAGCATTGTAGGATGGCCACACCACTGCAGCAATTTGCTGGACACCACCTTGGGCAACAGTGAAGCTGCAGCAGGTGCAAATAAGCTTCAGATAGTCTTACAAGCACTGCTCAGAACTCTCAACTATGGCACTCAATATCCAGGACTTGCCATTCGGATCTTGACGCCTTGTGCTGGTTCCGACCTATTCACACATCGGTCCACTACTGACATCACCTCATAAGCCAACGGGGCACCCCACGCCGACTTTGGGCACAGCATTGTAGGATGGCCACACCAGTGCGGCAACTTGCTGGACACAACCTCGGTGCCATCCGGATCTCGGCACGTTCGACTCACTGTACCGCAAGAGTGACCGGAACTCAGCTGGACACGCCGTCTTTCGGCGCAGCATTGTAGGATGGCCACACCAGTGCGGCAATTTGCTTGACACCACCTCGGTGCCATCCGGATCTCAGCGCGTTGTGCTGCCTTCGGCCTATTCGCACATCGGTCCGCTACTGACGCCGCCTCACGTGCCAACGGATTTTCTACGCTTTTTGTAGCCCTATGCCGCATAACAGGTCATGTGACTTGTTTATAAAACTTTTCATTGGATCATTTTACTTTTGGTTTCCTAAAGATGGAAGGCTTGGTCATATGACCTAAAAATAACACTTTTCATTGGTTTAGAACATTTTTTTTTCCCAAACGATGAAAGCCCCACCTTGTTTCTGGATCATTCAGACTGAAGCTGGCGTCAGCATGAGAGCACCACCATCTCGTGGCTCCGTCGTGGTCATTCCGCGAGCAATCATGGCAGCCGCTCCCCACCGGAAGCCTGCGGGAGTCGGGGGCCCCCAAGACTTTTGTAGAATCTTCACGGCGGAGGGGACGCTTTTCGAGAATGGAGCCCAAGCCCTAGCAGGCAAGCGTCCGAGTTCCAAGGTGTCCCAGGGCCATTTCAGTGGACCAGGCCCAAAACCGAAGAGCCGTCCGCCATTTTAAGAGTCATGTGGCAGGCGCCTATCGCTGCACTGCAAGAGTGGGAGCAACTCAACAACATGGTGAGCGAGACGCTGTAGCCGCAAGAGCGGGCGCAACTCAGCTGGATGGCCGCCACCTGGGGAGGCCCGTTCACGCCGCCTCCCCCACGCGCCCCCCCAACCCCCCGGGCCGCCGCACGCAAATTTTCGGAGCAGCATTGTAGGATACCAAAACCAGTGCGGCAGTTTACTGGACATCACCTGGGTGCCATCCACATCTCAGCGCGTTCTGCTGCCTTGGGACTATTCGCACAACAGACCGCTACTGACGAGGCCTCCCCCCGCACCACCCGGGACGCCCCACGCTGTTTTTCTGAGCTGCATTGTAGGATCCCAAAAACCAGTGCGGCACCCAGGTGACATCACCTGGGTGCCGTCCAGAACTCTGCACGTTGTGCTGCCTTGGGACTATTCGCACAAAAGACAGCTTCTGACCATTGTTGCTTTTTTGGGTGAAAAATGTTTAAATGTTTTTACAGTTTTTGTTCCGTTCATTATAGTTAAATGTTAATAAAGTTTTAAAATCTAACTTTGTTGGAGTGCTATATATGTTTAAAAAATCGGGTGAATGGGGCCTTGAATCGGATTATTGTCATGTGTGGGCTTTGCAAGTGTACTGCTACAAGATCGGACATTTCAAACTCAAATGCACGTTCTTTTTCTTACCTTTCCGAAGCATGGAGCGCAATAGCAGGCAGAGAAAGGGTGATGCACGTGTTGAACACTGCCTGGCCTGGCAAGTTGCTGGCAGTGCCCCCCCCGCCCGCTCCTGAAAGAGGGCACACACACACCGCCGCCCCGAGTACTTCATAAATCTTTAAAAGACCATGCGCTTGTTCATGAGGCTTAAATGGTTTATCACCCCTTCTAGAACCCCTGCATCGACCCTCTGACGTTTCCTGGAAGAATTAGCACGTAACACAATACCAAGCCCTGTCAGCTGAAACCCCTGAGAAATCATGGGGCATATTATCAAGGGGGGTTATTTCCGCTTTTTTGGCTTTAAAAGCCAAAAAAAAAAGAGATAAAATTATCTCCCTATTACCAAGCTGTCGCTAACACCAGTTAGTGACAGCTAAAAGGAGATAGCGACCATCTTGGGCCCCGCTTTGCATATCAGTGATATTTATCACTAATGACATGCAAAGTGGGCGTGCCAAGATTTTAGCGACTGGAAACAGTCCCTAACCATCGCTATCTCCTATTACCAACTTTTGGAGATATTCGCGCTAAGCGCGAATATCTCCAAAACCTAACACCTGCCCTGAGCAGTTTTAGCCATGTTATCCAATGGGAAGTGGATAACATGGCTAAGAGCATTTGCTGGATAATGCATGAATATCGCTGACTTTTCAACGATATTCATGCATTGCGGCCGTTTTTTATCGCATTTGCGATAAACCTTGCTAATAGCAAGGTTTATGTGCGATAAAATTCGCCGATGTGCGGCGATAATTTTTGTCTCTAAACAAGTTAGAGACAAAAATTATCGCTAGTTGTTGGTAATATGCCCCCGGGTTTTTGCTTGCAGGAATCGGGAGGCGGGAGACTAGCACTGAAATCAGTAGTCTCACGCCTGAATCGGGAAGGTTGGCATGTCTGGATACTCTACATCTGGGGCCATAAACTACATCCGCAGGGCTAGGTGATAGCCTAGGTCCGGCCTGGACAATCGGACACAGAGGAAGAGGAGTGTCAGAGGGTGCGGTAGTGAATAGGGTGAAAGGGAGGTGTCGGGCGGGCACAGGGTGTGATTCTCAGAGAAGAGCAGCGCAGATGGGGGGAAGTATATGGCCCATGCATGAGAGAAAGAGCGGGGTGACCAGTGCGTGGGGGAGATGCTTGCGAGGGTGGGGAGCCATGCTGAGGATCGGCGGCGTGCAGAGAGTGGCCCTGGTCAAGGCATCTAAAATGGCTGCCGTGCACGACAAAATTGTGGCATTGGACAAAAACGCAAGATGGCGCAGACAATGTTTATCAATAAGGATTCATTTATAACAAAATATTTACTCGCAGTAACAAAATGGTGGTCAACACTTCCTGATTTCCATCGAATCGAACATTAACAAACGTCACGCAGCAAAAAAAAAAAAAAAAAGCTCACGCACAGAGCAGTTTTTAGCCATGTTATCCAATGGAAGGTGGATAACATGGCTAAGAGCATTTGCTGGATAATGCATGAATATCGCTGACTTTTCAGCGATATTCATGCATTGTGGCCAATGTGCGGCGATAATTTTTGTCTCTAAACAATTAAAACGAAGCACAAAATGGCGAATTCCCGTTTCGCTACCAGTTTGCGGCCCAGTTCGCGGCCCGTGAAGTGCTTCTACCGTGAAAAATCATTTTTTTTTATTTTCCCCACGGGACCCTTTAATAACCCCAACAACAATCCTAGGGGGTCAAGAGGGGTATACCTTGCCCCCTTTCATTAAATTCCCCCTTCGTTTTTCACCTCTTCTTCTCTCTCGATCCTACCGAGAGATAAGATGGCGGCCGCTCCAGACTGTTTAGAATGTTGACAGACACCGGAGGGCCAATCAGCTTCGCATCGCAAAGTTCCGATACGCGAAAAGTTCGCTAACCGGATCGCTGCCCGGAGCGCTGTTACAGATATATATCTTGATTTAAACGTTAATTTCTCAAAATCCACTGAAGCACATATATTGAGACCTAGCAAAGGCACATCGGGCTAACAGTCCCTACAATTTTGCCAAGTTTCGTGAAAATCCATTCAGCCGTTCGGGCTAAAAGTGAGTCCAACCGCCCTATGGAAATTAACATGGGAAAAACGCGTTTTGGGACCCCCCTTTTTTCTCGGCCCCCCCTTGACGACCCCCCCCCAAATTTCCAGGAGCTGCTCAGAAACAAAATGTGCCATTTTCCTGAAAATTTCAGCCGATTCCGTCCACAAACGCCAAAGTTATTAGACATAGAATTTTCAGAAATGCCATAGGGAAAAAATCCTAACTATATATACCTACTGGCGACCGCCAGTAGGTAATATATATATATATATATATATATATATGTCAGGGTGGGTCACTGTACCTTGCTTGAACTCCAATAGGACATTCTTCATGCAGCGGGATCTAAGCGCAGCATTTGGGGACCTCAGAGTAGGAAAGCGGCGAAAACACTTGAAAGATGGAACTTTCCCTGTCCGCTTTCCATTGCTACAACATCCAGCCAATGAGAGTCCTCGTTAGGACTTACAAAAAAGCCCAGTGAAAGACTGCCATCTTGGAGCACACATCAGACCCCCGGCACTGAGGAAGGCAACCGCCGAAACGCGTCTGCCTGGGGCTAAGAACTGTGTGTACATTGCGTAATTTTCTCTGCTGTATCCTGGTGGCAATAAATCAGCGTCAAACAACCCGAGCATATGTCGGACCCGTTCTTAATTGGGCGGGATTGGAGGAGTATTAAGGGGGAGGTCGGCTCCGCATTTCCGACATGCCCCTCGTTCTGGAGCTCCACATATGCCGACAACTTTCCTGGTTTCAGTGCACAGACTGCACAATGTGGCGCCCCCCCGACCGGGAGTGTTGGAGAAGGTATCGGGGAGAAGGAGCAGATTGTCTGCTTAAAGGGCTGCCTGACGACGATGAAATCCGCCAAGGTGATCCTGCTAATTTATAGAAGCAGCATACTGGAGAACATTATTATATGTCAGGGTGGGTCACTGTACCTTGCTTGAACTCCAAAAGGACATGCTTCATGCAGCGGGATCTAAGCGCAGCATTTGGGGACCTGAGAGTAGGAAAGCGGCGAAAACACTTGAAAGACGGAACTTTCCCTGTCCGCTTTCCATTGCTACAACATCCAGCCAATGAGAGTCCTCGTTAGGACTTACAAAAAAGCCCAGCGAAAGACTGTCATCTTGGAGCACACATCAGACCCCCGGCACTGAGGAAGGCAACCGCCGAAACGCGTCTGCCTGGGGCTAAGAACTGTGTGTACATCGCGTCATTTTCTCTGCTGTATCCTGGTGGCAATAAATCAGCGTCAAACAACCCGAGCATGTGTCGGACCCGTTCTTAATTGGGCGGGATTGGAGGAATATATATATATATATATATATATATATATATATATATATATATAGAGAGAGAGAGAGAGAGAGAGAGAGAGAGAGAGAGAGAGAGAGAGAGAGAGAGAGAGAGAGAGAGAGAGAGAGAGAGATAGAGAGATATATATTAAAATGATGCAATGAACTCTCACCAGTTCCCAAGTTTAGGTGGAGGACAGCCCCTATATATGGACCACCCAACAAAGTCATAGAGACTCTGAATCTGCCACCTCAAATGTATATAGTCTTTTACAGTGGGGACCACCAGTGTGCAGTCATGGTTCATCCGCACTTTCCATTGAAAAAGTAAGTTTGAATTTGCCTATAACCTTTGACCCTATTTACTGATCTGCATCAAACTTGACATTGGCATGGATAGTCAGCTAAGGTCGGGCATCACAATGTTGGTGAAGAGCCATGCTGGGGGAAAGCTGTTACAGGAAGGGTGTGTGCTTTCAATTTTGTGCTCTCACAGGAAGTTCTGCTGGTGCCTACATCAAATACCACTGACCAGATTTATAAAAAATCTCAGCGAGAAAATAGAACTCAAAAAGCATACTTTCATTGGTTTTATGTCCATCCAGGGTTTTAGAAATATAAGCCTTCAAAAATGTCTGAGTAGCTTGAAAGAGTTATCACATTTGTATGTCTGCCTTTTTAAATCCACGATAAATCACACATTCTGTTAATACTTTTGAGATATTCTTTACAAGTAATTTACTCCTTAAAGGAATTCCTTTTTTTTCTGTTATCTAGAAAATTGCAATTTAAAAATATATATTTTCGCACTTTGGAAGAAGAATTTCCACAGCTATAGGGGCACACCATGAGAAATGACTGACTCCAGGAAAGTTCGGAGATGCTCATAGGTATGGTAAAATGCACCACATATCCCCCAAAAAGATTCAAGGAGCTAAAATCATGATTCTATTTAACCCCTTGCATGCTGGTGACGGCTTCCGTTCGTCATGGCACACAGTGCTCGTGTGCGGATGACGGCCGGGAGCCGTCACGACCACGCCCGCGATCGGAATGTGCCGCACAGGAGCAAAATTCCGACCGCAGACAAGGGGTTAAAATACGTATTTAGTGGAATTCATGTTGTTAGCGGCAAAACAAAGTTTCAACTATGAGCAGAAAAACTTGACTTTCAGGAAAATTGTACTTTTCACTGAAAAAGTAAAATGTGGGGAAAATAATTTTCTCTTTGAAAAAAGGTGGAAACATATACTCTGCAGCCAACGAAGGCTGTGAGCAGTGGGTGTTGTTAGCCCTTGGCGTGTTGGCAGTAGGGTCTGGCCTGTGGTCAATCCTTGTGCTCACCTTTCAAGGTGGTGCACAGACGGAGTTGGTTGACCACAACAGTTTGGACTACGGTCCTAGCCATAGTGTGGCTTTTCCACCTGCGGTGAGCTAGGCGCAAGGGATCACCACAGGCAAAGTTGTGTTGCCAGCCCTCATTATACATGAATAATGACTGAGGGCTTGAAAAATTATCACAACATAAAATACTCATGAAATTCATTGAAATAAACACAGTTAAAAACTGAATCACAGTTTTGGCTCTAACATCCAAAACCACACTGGTTAGCTATTCACAAAAAATACACCAGAACTTGAGCTGCATGCCATGCTTAAAACAAAAAATGCACATGAACAGAAAAAGAGTTACAAAATAACAAAGTGGTGGGCAGCATGGGTTATGGTTTTTGGTGTGTGTGTTGCTGTCAATATCTGGTGTTTGAAACAGAACTATAACTCAGTTTTTAACTTTTTTTCAGTGAATTTCTTAAGTATTTTATGGTGTGCTTTATTCCAAATTTGCAATCATTGTACGTGAGAAATAGGGGGTTGGCCAGAGGGCATGGCCTGCACTGATCCATTATGCAGAGACGTTTACGATTTTGTGGACAGCCAATCATGTTGCTGGGATTTGCAAACCTGGATGACGATTTATCAACCCAAAATGGAAGATGGGATAAAAAGCACCATTATCGAAATAAATGTGTTCATTGGATACAGTCTCTAAGAGTTTTACCTTTCGAAGCCCAGCTGATACTTTTTTTCACCCTAACTTTGCCAAAATTACTGCATAGGTTGTCCCCAAAGCAGGCAAAGCCACTTCTTTGAGTAACGTTCTACTTTCCTTTTAAGTCTGGTGTAATTCTGTTCCGGCTTTTTTCTGTAGACGAGAGCAGATAATCCTATGTGAACCAGTGAAATAGTCCCTTTTTTGTTGCTTGATGGATATTCATGAAACTTGCCACGCCAAACCCAAATCTTTTTTTTGGAAAGATTATTGCCAAGTCATTATTTGGTGTTAAAACTATTAAGAAAACAATGTATTGCGTTTCAGGTGAAAATCTGGCTTAACCACAGTGCCACTGGAATTATGTGATTCTGCACCTGCAGTGTTTTCCTCAAAATTATGAATTTGCTGCATTTGACACATAATTCACAATCTGCTGCATAATCTGCAGATTTTATCAAACGAACATTTTGCTTCCAGCTTATATGGATCAAAAGTTACTTAAATCGCAGCGACATGTTGCAGTGCAGTGGAAGGCCTCATGCAAGGGGTGACTGGTCATCTTTTAATTGCATATTACTGTAATCGGATGCTAAACTAGTACGAATGAGGTGAAACCTTTGCCCAGGAGCATTCACACCTCAACAAATGACAACATTATGAAGTACACTATCACAAAGTGTGCTGCATTAGGTCAAATATTTAGCATTTTCTTGCCACATAATTAAGTCCACTCATCTGTATAATTTGGTCCAAGGCTGCCACAGGATTTCAGTAGACCTGCCTCATCCATAACTACACACTGGCTATAATAAAATCAAGGTATCTAGATATGAATTTGAAAATAATAAATACCTACCCATGTATACTTACTTTAAAAACATAGTGCTATTCAGTATTATGGATTTTATATTTTCATCGATTGAGTAAACAAAATACATATCTTGAGATATAACCTATCACTTGCCAGACTGTTTTTCATTTGCAACACAGCTCTTAATATTACTTACTGCGAATGTTAACTCTCCTCTTCACACAAGCAAAGCGTAGGATAGATAGATTTTGGAGTCCGAAATATGAATATTCAAAACCAATTATTGACCTGGTGCAAGTGGCCTGTTGCTGGTTCCTAGAATAATCAACAACTAAATCGCTATTTGTGCTGACCTGCTCAGGAAATAAGGCTCTGTTCAAAGCTCGGTGTAAGAGCACACAGGCAGGTCGAAGGGGAAATGTTTACTTGCATCAGTTTCCATAAGAAGTTTGGAACAAAGGCCAATCCCTTAACAGAAGGTTTGGCTAAAGCACACGGTGCTCATGTTACCGGTGTGTCTTTAAGTAGGGTCCACTATAAGAGAAGCAACGAAGGGCTGAGTTCAAAAATATAAGTTCTCACTCAATTATACAACCATAATTAATAAGAAAGTCTAGGGCTCATATTAGGCAGAAGCTCCTCTTAGCATTCTATCATATTTTATACATTTGGCAAAATCTATTCATGTAATTAAAAATCAATATATGTATTTTCGGTGGTGCAGAACTTAAAGCCAAAGGAGAAGAAAGAGTAATGCCTGGCTTAGTGAATCGAACTAAATAAATCAGAATACCAAAAATAAAATATTTCAGTGCTAAGTTTATCCTAATGTCGAAAACATTTCTTCTCATTTCCTGAGGGAAAAAGAAGCATAACTTGTCTTAACAAGGAGCCTTGGACTAACACTTTGATGTACTATGACTAACAGGTAGAAGGGCACAGGGGAGAGGAGTTAGCCTAACAGCTAGAATGGGTCGACCTCGAATCCGGTGAACATGGTTCGAGTCTCGGCAATAACACTGAACATCTGGGCAAATCATTTAATCTCCCTGTGCCTAACAAAAAGGAATGTGTCCTCATGTAACACAACTGGTGCTATGTAAAGCGCTCTGATACCCTATGCCGGGTCAAGTTTGCGCTATATAAAACTCAGTAAAAAAAAGAACGTTGGGGGACCACGTGGGTACCCGGCAAGCACCCACTATTATGTCAACCTTGCAAGGAGCGGGCCTCACTGAAATATGCTGAACTTGTCCTGGTGCCATTTTCAAGCACTGGGAAATATTCAGCAGCACCGGCACCTTTCCTGCTTTCTTTCACAGCAGAAACTTACAGGTGGTGAGAAGGCTATCGTATTTCAGACTCCAGCCTGGCCCATAACAAAGGCCAAATTTAAGCGGCCATCAGGCCTCCTTTTGGTCCACTATCCTAGTTGGGAGCAATCTGAGCGTCACAACTCAGATGCAAGCGAGGGAAAACAAAGGCACACAGCTTGTTGCCTCTTCACAACTACTTAAGAGAAACAGGCTTTTCATTTTATTTGATCCCTGTATATAAGAGCTATGCATGCACTGTAAGAATGTCAAATGTGCTGGCCTGTTGGAGTATTTACACAAATAACATTTTAAATACCATTATTTTATTTTTTTATAGGCACTAATGATCCCAATGCAGGGTGTCAGAGTGCTTTATATCACACATGCACATTATACATTGTCAATAAATCATATACATTTGTAAATACATTTACATGATGAGTTACATAAGACAGTTCGGGTTTCAAGGCATATGAGTCACATGCCCTTTATGGCTCGCTGTGCTATATTAGAAGGATTGCAGTTTATGAACTGCAAAGCAAAAAATGACATCACGGTGGGTGTGTGTGGAGGACGGCCGGCGGCCGGCCAAACTGCGCACATGTCATTTTTTTCCGCAGCGGAATGTCTGCCGTGGCGAAGCGGTTAAAAACAGTAATCCACTTAACCTAGCTACATGAAATAACAATCCATCGTCTGTATGTTAGATTATGTGTTTTGGTGGAGACACATTAACCCACAATGCTACTTTTATTCAAAACTTGGACTAGAGAAAACACAGATCTCTCCCGCAAACACGTTACCCTCCAAAATTACCTTAACATTATTATTATTCCTTGGGATTTATTGGGCACACAAAGATCTTCAGCAAGTGCCTTAACCCCATAAAGTATTTAAAAATGCAGACGTTGCAACCAATTAAACAGAATATTTTTACTGCCACATTTCACCTTGCTGTCAATGTCTTTGTGGCAGAATTTTTACAAAATAAATGTGTAAGTTGAGGCCCACATTTTGTGTGAGGGGAGGCGTCACTTTTTTGGCTCAACCCTGACACAAACTCTCATTTGTTAAATCTCGTAATACACTCAAATGTACTCATCATAGACCTGTGGAACATATTTGTGAGGTGTTAAGATCTGATGCCACAGGGTTGTGATGCCATTTCCTGTGAGGCAGCGCCTTGATGTCACGCTGTGATGTCATGCGCCATGACGTCACCCGAATAGTGGCTAACTTGTGCCCTGTAGATAAGATGAAGGAATGGATGAATGCAAGCAGTGAAAGAAGCATATAGATAGGCTGACAGACAGACTAAGAGAAACAGAGAAATCAAAACAGGTAGCTGGGATAACTTTCTGTTGAACAAACTCTTCTGATGCCTTAGCCTTGCCCTATCATGCCTACATTGAGTTATGTGGTGGGTCTTCAGGTACCCCGTTTCCATATCAGATCTGATCCATGACTTACCATTCCACCACATAATGGGTCTTCTAGCTGTAGCCTCTTATCCTTGTTCTTGCTTTCTTTTGTTACTGTGAGTGGTATTACATTCAGTGAGACTGTCTCTCACTCAAGCACCACTCTTCGTGCACCTACAACCGTCCTCTTCATCCTTCTATCCTTCCTCTCGCCTGCCTATAGCTTTCTCTCTCTATGGCTCGAGTACTCTCTGTTCTCTTCAGGTTTAATTTTATTACAAGTCACTCCTATTCATATCTGACACAGCCGTGGCACCTTCACACGTCACTGTCCTCTCTTGTCTCCCCAGAGTGACTTGTTACGCTCTCTACGCAGTGGCGTAGCAAGGTCAGGTTGTACCCGGTGCAGAACATTTCTTGTCACCCCCAGCTTGCCAAAATGGCAAAAATATATGTTTCAAATACATAATATTGCCATTTTTTCACCCCCCTCAGTGATGACACTTGTCACCCCCGGCTGGACAAAATGACAAAAATGTGTTTAAAACACAGACAACGTGCTCATGTCAAGCATCCTTAATGGTAGTTCCTGCAATTCTTCTGCTTCTTGGGAAGGAGACTGAGGGATAAACGAGCTTTAAAATCTTGCTAGCCTGAATTGGTCATGTTGAGAACAATTTCTGCAAACTCTTGCAATGGGAGCAAGAGATTCCCAGCCATTTAAGTGGTTATTTTTATTGCTGTTCTTGCTGTATGAATGGGAAGTGCTTCATCACTGAAAAAGTGTTCTTCCCTCGGCAATAGGACGGGGCTATATTTATTCCTCTGCAAAAAAGATTGAGCCTTTCCACCTTAAAAATGTCAAAATATTATCCTCCCTATGGGCTCCTGCTTGGGATGAATGATGAGCACAATATATACGGGGAGCAAGTGCTTATTTTGATGCCTGACAGTGCTGCAGGGATGTTTCTCAAGACGGAAAAATAAACTGAAAATACAGGCAGGGAAAAGAGAAGGAAGGATAACAGCAAATTCACCAAATTGGAAATGCTAAGGAAGTGGCTGAAAAGAAATGAGAGAAGTTAGTGTACCCTTGCAATGCATTCAGCATATAACAAGGTCAGATTTCATATTTGGGAAGTTAAAGGATCTGTTTTGAACAAGTGGTTTTATGGCATGTCCAACCTTTCTACATTTCCCACAGTGGATCCTGGTCTTAGTGATAATCAGCCACCTTGACTATGGAAATGCACTTGATGTAGCATCAAATGAATCCCTTCAATCTAAAATGTAGGTGATACAAAATACTGTAGCCCGTTGGTTAACAAACCGCCACGTGGCACATCCTTCACCCCTCTGCTCAAAGCCCTTCATTGGCTTCCCATAAAGCAAAGAGCAATATTCAAACTCCTCTGCCTGACGTATTAAGCTCCGTCAGGCAAAGGACACAAATAACTACAGGACAAACTGGTTCCCTGCTTTCCTGAAAGAAACCTCAGCTCATGAAGTCAACTTATTTATCCCCAGCGTATTCGTACATCAGAGTCTTGCGGACAGGCCTTCTCCTACCTTGCTCTGTACCACTGGAGCAAGCTTCCCTTCTTTATCATGGCATGCACTGAGTTTTCAGGTTTTAAAAAACATCTTAAAACCTGGCAGTTCTAATGGCTGATTCTCGAGGTATTTGCTGCCTCAGGGCCGATAGCAGTGCTTTAAATGGGCCAGTACTGTCCGGTACAAAGTACCAGCACTTTTCTTTTTAGAGAGGGTGAGTACCAGCACTTCTCCAGAGAAATGTAATATTTTTAATTGGATAGTACCAGCACTTCTCAGAAACAAGCAGGTACTCTGGTACAGAGTAGCTGCACTTCTATTTTTTCATTTCAAGCACTGGCCGAGATGCCCCTCCGGGGACAAGTCATTGAGCTATACTAAGTATCCCATAGCATGCTTGTGCACACTCTTCTTTGGACACCTGCAACTCTGTCTATTTATTGTATCTTGTGGAAGCCATAGCAATATATGGTGATGTGTATGCTAGAGGGTTTTCATCATGGAATATGGAATGCAAGGATGTCACTTGAGAGATTGGGGTGGGGAGAGGTGTGGCGCCTCAGCCAGGGTGACTGACGCTGGAATCTGGGGATCACGGTTCGATCCCCGGTGCCGGTGGCAGATTAGCCCATCACCATGTGACTCTGGGCAATAGCTTGCTTAATCTTCCCGACGGCTCCAGCGCCTAGAGACCCTTACGGGTGATTGTTCGCGCTTTACAAATGTGGAATATATAGAGATTCATAAGAGTGGCAGTTACTCCAGTGCCCCCTTTAAGGTGGATGTATTAGAACATTCAGAATGCGTCTGTAAGAGTGTCATTGGGCAATAAGAAAATGTGATTGAACTTGCTTCAGTCTAAAAGAGTTTCAATAGTTTCCATCTTAAGATTGTTTTCAAATCCGTATTTACGATCCATCATATTTTCTAACAGGAGAACATTTTTTAAATAAAAAGTTCCATAAGTAAAATTCTATGATACATTTCCACTCTACCATTCAATATGTAATTGTGGTTTTCTAATTCAAGCGCGCAGATAGGGAGGAACAAGGTGCAAGACCTCGCAAATATTCTCCATTTCCACCAAAAAACTGGTCATCCTACGTTCAGAGGTATGGAGCTACCTCCTGTGAACTCTGTTGGGCTCTTAATATTGCTACAACCCAAAATGTCAGGGTTAATGCTGTGCAGTACAAAAGTCCAGCTTTCACGCAATTGAAATAAGCTGTAAAATTGTTACAGATATTGAAGGAAAAAAAACGCTGGGAAAATGTATGTTCATTTCTCATTTAAATTTGGTTTAAGTTCATCCTCCCTTGTAAAGTATTGCACACTTTGTAAAGAGGTGCAAATGTTTTTAAAAATATTTTCTGCAGAAATCTTTACTCAAGAACCTTTTCTGTTTTTTGCTTGGGATCATTTGCCTTGTACTTGCAACTTTGCAACTCTTAAAATGTTTAACAGGCTTGAAAACCCTTAAAGAAATGTGTGGAGAACAGGGTTTCTCTTTGGGATTGACTACAAGTAAAGCGGCTTATCTGTGCTTGTATTCCTAAAAACCATGCTTCCAATTTAGTGGCTCAATCATTTTGACTGCATTTGTAAATATTAATATTAATAGGCAGAAAAAGCAATGGATTAGGTCCGGAAGATTGGTAAGGCTGCTGTTAGAACAAAACATTACCTGAATCTAAGTCTATTTTTAGTTTCGGTCTGGTCAGGGGCGGCTCTAGGCTCATGGTGGCCCTGGGCAGGGAGTGTAGGTAGGGGGCCTCGGAAGAGGGGGTCTGGGAGGGGCAGAGCGTGGAGGCCAGTGAAGAGGGGGGGTCAGGGTGTTTGGAAGTGGAACAGAGCCGGAGGCCGCCAAATCCCTGCCAGGGGCCGCCACGCAAATATGTATCCATCCTCAGGGGATTATTATATTAAGGATACATATTGGTGTGGTGGCCCCTGGGGTTTGGTGGTCCTGTGCAGGTGCACAGCTTGCACATGCCTAAGGCCGCCCCTGGTCTGGTGAACGAGAGCAGTTTTATGCTACTGCATTTTTCCTCCACAGGTGATATATGATTTTATAATCGTGGTGTCAGTGAGATATGCGACATTATGTGTCTTTGTTGAAAAGTTCACTATATTCATGGAATAGATCCTTGAATCTGAATTCTGTAAGTGCCATATCTACATTTTGTGGATAAGGTTTCCTTTGTAGTGGAAGGACATTTTGGAAATAGGAAGCCAGTTGGACGGACCAGAGCGTCTAACACATCAGCTGATCTGAAGCCGATGCACAAGAGAACTGAGTCTAACTCTCAGTTTGGTGTGTGCCCCAGTCATTTAAATGGACTACCTTAGAAATGGCAGCTGCAGGGGAACATTGTGAAATTTGTAGACTTGTCAAGAGTATGTGATTGTTGCCAAACTCTTGCTAGAAATGAGGCAAAGATTCCAGACAGTTTTGTGAAAGGGATCATTTTCGTGAGAAGATTGCATTCAAAGACGCATTGCACCACAAAGAATCTCTGTCCTATATTACTTGGTTTAGAGGCAATCATACGCCAGAGGTAATAACAAACTGCCTTGTCCTTTATTGAACTACAAGTGCTTCCTTACAAGGTCTGGGGCTGAGATTAGACAGTGCAATGGCATCTCACGACCAGCTGAATGACTAAGTCAATTGCATACTGTGAGAAGTTTGCAAAAGTATAGGAATTTTATTCGAATTATATGAACTATAAACCTAGAGTCGGGACTATAGGACAAAGGTTGATGCATTAATTACCCATGCCCCCTAAGTCTTGAATCTAAACTTTGAATCAACAAAAAGCTAATACTGGTTTCAAGGATTAAGACAGATTACTTGATCGATCTGTGGGCTTTCAGACCATGTGTCATACAGCACTAGTGGGGAGGCTGGGTGGTGGGGGGGGCGGGTAAGGGTTAGACAGACGGCTTTGTAGTAGAGCTGCTCCTTATTAGATCTTGCCTACAGGCAGTTTTATTTATTTGGCAAGAAGATGTCACCACACACCCAGCACCACACACCCACACAACACACAAAATAAACATACAACATTAATACAGTTGCATACAACTACAGAAAGAGCGTGTTGGACATCGCCTTTCAGTCATTGCCTACTTTGGTTGAACTGGCTTTAGTTGTGAGCCAACAGGTTTGTACATCATAGTTGGCATCAGGGCATTTCAGGGATGTGGAATCCAGACACGAAGTGGCATTATTTTCTTTATTAATTATACAAGGAGTGCCCTCCACACCCGCATCACCATGTTGTGGCTTTCCATACTAAGACCTCACACGCTCTGGGGGGCTGGTCCGTTCCGCCCTTCTCACCCCGCTCCTCATGCAGCACTGCTTATCCCACCCTTCTGTTCTAGGAGCATTGTGAGGAGAAAATATCTTCTTGGTAGGGGGTTGCAGTGGTGAGAGTGTGTAAGGTCATTCCTTGGCACTGCCAGCTTCCCTGAAGTTGCAGTGCCAGAGCTGCTGGTGCAATGCTGAACAGAAAGAGCAACCCAATAAATGCTTGAGATCTTGGGTAACAGAATCAACTGAGGTAAATGGCCAACAAAGGGGATCATTAACAAAACTGATTAGATGTAATGCTCCATATTTAAGTCTCTGTTGAATGTACCACATTGAGATAAACCATGAGGGTTAGTCAAAATCAACTGTTATCAACAATGGAACAAAACAAAAACAGGTTACATAAAAGTCATACAAAAGGCGTTATGTTATATTCACTTTGTTTGTATCATATTTCAAACGCAGATACTTGAATTAATTAATTGGGGTACAAAAAGTACAATAAACACACATCCTTCCATAGTACCATTTGTCCATAGTTCATAGACTTGTGAGACAGATATTTGTAAACTCCACTGTAAATTGAGGAGCAATCCAGAGAGTGTTTCTTTGTCTGTTGATTTACATAGAAGTAGTGGGATGTGTCTAATTTTCGGTATCCTAGTGCACTAAATACGCGAGACCATCCTCAAGGCTAATTGTATTTGGCATTTATTGAAGATCCTACATAGTTCTCCCTTGGAGAAATAGAAAAAAAAATTGAGTCTGCCTAGCACAGTGTTCCAACTTATTGAAGGGTCCTGAATAACTTGAGTGTCCAGGCAATAGCTTTGATGACGTATGATTTTGCCCACATTCAATGATAATGTCAAATTGAACAAGGCGTATGAGGTTCTTCATTTATCATAAATGAAGCCTATATATGTAAGGGCAGTGTGAGAAAGTGCCACCTCCAGGCAGTAGCGTAACAAAATGTGAGCCACCCCCCTGCATGGTATGCTGAAGGGGCCCCTCGCTCTCACATCAGTAGTGGCTAATGGCAACCTCTTCAGTATGAGTAAGTCTGGGGGTTCCTCACACTGCTGGGGCTGCGGGGGCCTTTGATATGCCGCTGCCTCCAGGGAGACCAGTGACGTGATGATTGTTGGGGATGCTTTGCCTTCTGTTGCAGAGGGTAAGCAGGAGCGAATGTGACTGTTTGAAAGGCGCGCCAGAGTGACAGATATTGTGCATGCGTTGTCTCTTGCAACATGATGTAACTGCTACTCTGGGAATTGATTAGTCCTGCACGATTGACTGACACTATGCGAAGGTTGAGGGAAGTGACTGACCCCTTCGGACGGGAGACTCATCAACATTCTATCCCTACGATATTGTAGATCAATGAACATTGCAGGGGTTTCCAATCTCTTTAATATATAAAGGAGTGTCTTGTCACTGGGCGGGCTTGGCGCCCTTGCTTCAGGATCTTGGTTAAGTATAGTATAAGCATACACTAATCCAGTGGTTATTTTTTAAAATAAAAAGTGCTGGGGCGCTCCTCAGGTGGCATCGCTACCAGGAGAAATGTGCTTTTGCAAACTGCCTCCTGACTATAGCCCGGTTCCTTATTATTCTGGAGAGGACCTGGCCTAGTGGATAGAGCTGCCAATTTCACAGCTGGGGAACCAGGTTTAAGTCTCTGTGTGAATCAACATCCTTCAATTATTGAGAAAATCACGTTGATTTCTGGGAAAATCGAGTGCCTTTCAAATGAGTGTGTCCTTAATTGGTGCTATAAGCGCCGGTGCTGAGGATTAGGTGCCGGTGCTGAGCACCGGAAGGCACCCCCTCAAATTAAGCACTACAATATTCCCCCCCAAAAATACACCTTGACCTGGTGCAGGCGAAACTGAAGTAATCCTATGTCTTGAACTACATAACACAAATATAGTCTGTACCCAGGAATCCCTTCACAGCCACTGTGTTGACTGCGAACAGGCAGCTGGCATTCTCTGTGAAATGTTCTTATAATGTGCTGGCACTGTGGGTGGCAGATTTACGGTGTGTAGCAGCCTCTGGCTGGCAATTTTGTGTCCCCAGCTGTTTTTCACACTGGCACAGCAGGGTCAAAGGTAATTTGAAAAACAATCTGGTATTTCTACTTGTGCATGCACTTTGAGGAAATTAATAACACTGTGCACACACATACACCAGCCATATTGGCATACTTTAACCTAATCGATGCTGCAGATATGAGCACACGAGCACCGTGCCTCATGGCGAGCTCAGCTCGTCATGAGCATCGAAGGGGATATAATACTATAGTGTTTATTGTTACACATATGTACACCAATCGTGCAATGTGTTGGACTTTAGCGGCACACAGATATACTTCAAACAAATGTGTTGCAGCGCTGCTCATAGTCACACTCTGCCCACACAATTCAAGTCTTTTTTGTAGTTGGTACTCAGATTGCAGTCTTCTGTCACTCAAATCTATCCATGTTTTTCCCTTTTCACAATGAATGGATGCTGCAAATACTGAATAGGAAGGAAGTCTACCCCACAGCAAGAAAAATCAAGGTGTAGGAACCAAGAGAGACGTTGGCGTAGAAACAAATCGCCTCAAGATAAAGATCTTTATAAACAAGCCCTGTCTTGCTACCATCATAATATCAAACTTTCAAGGCGTGATTCTATCATTAATCAAATTTAACAGGCTGGTGACTCCCCTAAGGTTCTTTTTAACATTGTCCATAATTTTGTCACTACCCGGGCCTGTGCCCAGGCCGCTTCTGAATCCCAGGAATACTGTGACCCGCTGCCCAATTTTTTCCAGGAGAAAATCTCTCTCATTTATGCAAAACTCAACCTCCCCTCCTTGCCTGGAGTAGGGACCATCAGTCCAATGGGGACCAGTCATAGGAACCTCCCTATATTTTGGACAGCTTTACGCCCTTCACTTGGGAGGTAATCTGTAGCTCCTTGAAAACATCCAAATCCGGTTCCCCTCAGAACATATGTCCACCCAAAATGATGGCTCTATTGGCCAACTCTCTCACCCCAATAGTCCTAGAGATCTTTAACTGTTCGTTAAAATCCGGCTCCATCCCATCCGAGTGGAAGATGGCATGTGTTCGTCCTATCCTAAAAAAACCTTACCATGACTAAAATTCATTGGCCAGCTATCTGCCCGTATCTGTGCTACTTCTTCTGGGCAAACTGTTCGAAAACCTAATCAACAGACAACTAGTTACCTACCTTGAAACAAATCACATCCTAGAGTCCTCCCATTTTGGCTTTCGAGCTGGCCATAGCACAGAAACAGCGCTCCTGGCCGTGACCTATTTCTTGTGCCGTATGTTGGACACAGGTACCTCAGCAATGCTGGTGCTGTTAGATTTCTCAGCAACCTTTGACACAGTCTCTCTTAAGAGGCTGCTGGATAGGCTGCGAGAGATCGGCATCCAGAGCCTTGCATGAAAATGTCTCCAACATTTCTTGGAAGAGAGACATCAAACGGTGTCATCCTGTGTTCATATTCTTCCCGTAAGACAAACCTGGACAAGGGTGTCCCACAGGGTTCCTGCCTGAGCCCCACTCTGTTTAATATCTATATGGCACCCCTTGCCAGGATTGCCGAGTGATTCGGCTTTGAAATAATCTCATATGCGGATAACACCCAGCTGATCTTTGCTTTTGACCAGGACATGATAGCGGCCAAAAACCGTTTTACCATGGGCATGTTAGCCATCTCTGAGTGGATGAACAGAAATTTTCTTCCATTGAAACCAGACAAGTCAGAGATTATGCTGTTTGGGAAAGCAGCCCTTATTTCGACAAATGATTGGTGGCTCACCAACATTCTTCATTTTGACCACTTCAGGACAATGCTATTATAACATGAGCCTTCTGCACAGTATATTCCCCTAGCTTCTAACCTCTGCCCGCAAGACTGTAGTACAGGCCTTTGGTAATAAGTAGATTGAATTACGGCAACACCCTTTTTGGGGATGTCAATGAGACCCTAGTGGCCAAACTCCAGGTAGTCCAAAATACTGCTGCCACGCTTGTTCTCAACCGCCCGTCAGGCACATCCTTGGCACCGTTGCTGAGAGAACTGCACTGGCTTCCAGCGAAGGAAAGGTCTTGTTTTCAGATCTGTTGCCTTACCTGTAACGCCCTAAAAGGAAAAAGCTTGTTATATCTGCAACAAAAAATCTAAACTTATATCCCATGACGCTGCCTCAGATCCTGCGACAAAGCCTTATTATGTGTACCCCGCATTCGTCTGACGCGTAGTGGAGAAAAGGCATTTTCCTATCTTGCTCCCCACTACTGGAACAAGCTGCCACTTTATGCTCGCACATGCGCAAACTACTGCAAATTCAGAAAACTTCTCAAATCCCACCTAGTCTAACTTCCTCCCTTCTGCCCCGATCCATGCTTTCGCACAGTGCTGAGATGCCCCCACGTGCGTTGAACGCTATATTAAATATATTTAACATAACATAACAGCATGCATGAAATTGCTGTTGCTCGAGGCTGGGCATTAAGTTCCTTTTTTAATCAATCAGGGGCAACCGGCATTGCTAGAGGTGAGGGGGCGGGCACGGGGGTGGGGGGAGACTGGGCGCTGGGTGTGAATACATTTTTTTTTTTAAAGTACCATTCTGCCGGGTCCCAAGTCTCCGCTCCTGTCTCTGCTCCAGGAACAAGAAGTAGGCAGCAAGGCTCCCTCCCCTAAACCAATCACAACTCTGTGTTATGATCGGTCTAAGTGCCTTGACATGGTGCTCAGCCTGGGGCTGGAGGGGTGGGCATGCTATCCATGCAGGCTGTAATGCAGCCTGTATGGTGAAGGGGAAAGTGTGAATGACTGGTTTGGGCAGCCCGAGAGGGCCGACCAAACAGTCACTGCGCACTAAGGAGTGGACAAACCACTCCTCCCCTGCCCTGCTCCGAGAGCAGAGCAGCCCGCCTGCCCGCCAGCAAAGCAGCATAAAATGATAATAACGCAAAGTTATTATCATTTTATGTTTTTACAATGTACGCCACGCACTGCTTCAAAGCAGTGGGGCGATGCTCCTCTGCCAAGGAGCTCAATATCTTACACGTCATCCATTTCCTCTTCATCACCCTCTTTTTACTCTCTCCTGAATGTAATTCCTCGCATCTTCTTCACTTAATCACACCCCAAACACACAGCACACATTCTCACCTGTAAGTATTGCTTTATCTTTTATTTTTACCTTGTCAATATTTTGATGACTGTGTACCTTCTTCACACATATTTACCTCAACACGCTTAAAACAATACTGACATTCCGATGTATGCTCTACTGCACTCCTCAACTACATCATGCAACTGTGCCCAACCTAATATTGTGCCCAAATCTTGCATGTCACAGACAGGTCTCTTAGCATCATGTGGAGTTGTGATGTTCGAACCTGGACACAAGCCTGGATGCTGCAGCCACCTCACTTTAAG
The DNA here is from genome assembly GCF_964263255.1 of Lissotriton vulgaris. Lineage (NCBI taxonomy): Eukaryota > Metazoa > Chordata > Amphibia > Caudata > Salamandridae > Lissotriton > Lissotriton vulgaris. Next base: position 1,391,142,175 of record NC_141693.1, read on the forward strand.
GTCTGCCTGCGAGCCCCAAGGACCATGCCTGTTTATTTTAAACAATTGAGGCCTAAATGCCGGCCCAATGCCGTAATCTATGATTTGTGAGGCTCACATGCCCCGACAGCTGGTTTTACTAAATCTATTTATCTTTCCTTTCCCTGTCACTTGATCGCACTCAAGCACACTGTAATGCTGTATTATTAAATAACCTTTATACAAAAGAATTCTATTATGCTTCCGTAAATTCGAAGCATCCGGAATCTTTCTTAATGTATGTAAAATGTAACCTTTGTCTGAACATAGTGCAGTTTTAAAATATGACATCCCCTCAATACATCAAAATATCAACAAATATTATAGGTAGTTATCTGCCCAAGAGCAGCATTTACAAGAGGGAGAGTGTTCTAAGATGGAGTTACTTATGGCCTGCAGTGTTCTAACTCTATATTATTGTTGTTGGATGTTCTTTAAAGGTGCTGGTGGAGTGGCATTAAAACGATGTTATCAATAATGTAGCCTCCGGGCTTGAAATGAAATCAGAATTGCAACTGGAATACATACTCATTGCTCTATGTAGTCTGCAAAGAGGCCATCGATTGGATGACAATGTATTTTAAATATCTTTTTGACCAACTGACAGTCACTGTGAGAAACTTGTGCCACCTCCAGCCGCAGCTCCAGACCTCTCAATCATGGCCCATTATAAACACCTGGCAGTGACTCAGTTCAAACTATGCTCAATACAAGAGTAATATTTTGCATGGAAAAAAGACAGGAATACAATATCCTGGAAATAGTCAACACTCTTAGGGTATGCAAGATTAAGTAAAATGTGAAATATGAACAGAAACTAAATCGCTGACCTGAATTGCCTTAAAGTTATTGCATACATTGTTCAGAAATCGATCAGTGTTTTTGCCAGTAAAGTTAAGGGCATGCATATAGGGCCTGATAAGGACTTGTTTCAATGTTCATTTATAATGACTACTGGGTCTGTAACCCTGAGGGACCCAGCCCATTGAAACCAATGGCTCAAGGGAATATATTACTTTTTGAAAAGGGTTCCTGTTAACTGAGTGACAATAAAACAGGCATCTTTGTTTAGAAAAATATATATATACTTAAAAAAGACTAATTTCCAATTAGGCTCATGTCTAAGTACACTCGACAGCAATATAATTAGCATCCATGGAGCAAGGACTGTATGTTGATGCTATACAAGACACTTCCTTACTGCACCACATCCATATGCCCCTCCCCAAGTAATTCATGCATATTAAAAATGGTTTGGTGGAGCAAAATACCACTGTTGCCTCACAGAAGCATTCAAACTGTGTGCAGCTAACCAGACATTTTGTGTTGCACTCAGGACTTGAAAGGTGAAAAATCAGAAAACAAAGGATAAATATATGACATGTTCTCTCTGACTACAATAGATAAACCAATTTGGGGTGGTGTAGCCATGTGTTCCAGAGAGAGGACTTCCTAGGTTAGAAATGTTGTTTTATAAAGTCAGTTTTTGTAAGAAAATAACACTTTTTGCACAATCACTCCTATTTTTTTGGTCTGATGCTGTTGGTTTTTAGACTCTGTCCACTTAGACCCTGCTAACTAAACCACACCGTGTATGCTTCGACCTTGAAAAACTTGTTGAATTGGTTAAAAACCACGATTGCCACATTTAGCTTACTTACAAGTCACTAGTATATGATACCAAGTATACCCAGGGCCTGTACATTAAATGTCGCTAGTAGACTCCAACACCTATTGTGCCACCACTAAAGTGGCAATACAAAGCATGTCTTCAGGTCTTCTCCTGCAGTTGTGGTGTGTAGTTTTAAAACAGCAAATCCGATCTGGCAAAGAAAAAATCTTTTTCCAGGCCTAAACCTTCCTTTTTAATGCTTATAAGTCGCCCTTAAGGCAGTCCCTAAAGGACAGAGTATATGATATTTAAAAGGTAGGACATGGGTACTTACATTTTATATTTTCTGGCAGTGAAAAATGTTTTAATGTGACAATGCCGTCTCTCCCATAGTAAAGCAAGGGGTTACATTACAACTTATAATTAGGCTGTGGGGTTTTAGGTTTAAACCTATAACAACTGATAAAACCCCACTGGAAGAAAAATAGCCCTCACCGGTTAAAACATATAAACACTGAAAAAACACCTGGACAACCACAAACTAAATGCCATTCATGTAACTTTGTTATACAAGCTAGCAGTAAGAAAGACTGGCTAACATTATTCTGCTTGAGTTTTGTTCTTTAGGGATGCCACTAAAATATTGTTTCTTCTTCCTTTCAATTTTTTCAGTTTTGTGGCCTTTGGTCTAAAGATGCCGGGTTTAGTTTCATGTTTTAGGTCTAGTTTAATTATTTTATAAACTATAGAGAATCAGGAAATATCAAACTCCTATTTGATATTTTGGCTGCATTTGATTCTTTCACTGATAGGTAAAATGGCTGGTTTCATAAAAATCTGTCCTAATATGTGTCATCACATTTCCACACTGAGAATGGGTAAAAACCCTTAATACATCAGACCATAGTTTCTAGTGGGTCAGTATTTATAGTAGGTGAATTGCCAACACCTCAGACTTTAAATATTCAATGCAAGGTATAGTGACATGTATATATATCACCAAGCATCTGGGATAGTGGTGAAAACATGACACCAGACTTTTGGAAAACATGGAACGCAGTGTCACTTGCAATGCTCTGCAAAAAAAGGTTCTTTCCAAGTTCAACAAAGATTGGAGTGATATTGTTTGTATTTGCAGTGATTCAGCTACATATATAAAAACATTGTGTGATGACCTGTCAAAATTGATACCCGAGCTGAAGTGATTCCCTGTAGGAGATCCTTGCCACTTGTTAGATGGTATACTGAAAGCATCTTTACAATCTTCAGAGTTAATGAGGGATGCTATTGAGTTTTTAGTCTAATCTGGTGCACTGTTTTCTTATGCACAGGAACTTAAACACAAATATTTATCATTTTGTGCTTTATGTGGCATCAAAGAAAGAGTCATACCAACTGTGTCCCTTAGCTGAAGGTTCTTAGCACAAGGGGCTATGAATGCTGAGAGGGCCTTTTCACAGAAGTTTACATGAGAAGGAAAGAGCGAGCGCACATGACCCAAAGGCTCACTGAAGAAGTATTGTATGGTGTACTACAATAAGATTAATTTGCAAAAATCTATTTGGACCTCATATAAACTATAAGTACACTGTCTATATACCATGTTCTTTCAGTGCAGAAAGCAAGCAATAATAAAAGCAAAACGTTCCATAAACACTGGAAAAACACTTTTTCTGTTGTTTTTAGTGGCGCGAAAATGTGTAACCACTGAGAACAACTGTTTTTTAAAATATTCAAAAAACTGAAAAAACCCCACCAGAATTTACCAAAAATAGAAACTGAAAACAGGAAAGCCTACTTATAATGCATAACTTCACTTTGGCAACAGCTAGAACAATAACTCAAGGACTCAATGTTAGTTTAGTATCCAATCTAATGGTCGTCAGACTTTAAATTAATATTTTTAGAAAGTTGAAATTTGCCTGTCTAAGCCAAATGTGCCTTTCTGCCAGTGTTCAACCTGACTGTTAATGGCTCTCCTAGGATAAAATGTGTATTGCTCTCACACACAGGACAAAATGCTTTGGTGCGGGAAGATACTTTCCCCCCTTACAGAATGGCCATCTGGGCTGTGCTCAGGAATTTATACAAACTTCAAAAGGTGGCTACCCTTTTGCAAGCAGATGTAACTCATATCTCGGCCTGCCCCCTTCTTTGTCCTGCCTGCCAGTCAGGCACCATTTCCAGTGAAAGAGGGGCTGTCACTAGGACCAGCTTTGAGTGACCACAAGGAAGGATATACCCATTATCAGAGCCACACTTCTGAGTGGACACAGGAAGCTCTGCACAAGAGATGAAAGGTTCTGCCATGTTGGTTTTAAATTGCCGTAGGAGCTGTACGATAGTTTATAGCAAAACACACAAAAAGTGCTGCAAAAGTGGGTAGGAGCAATCCTGGGATGTTTTTAGTGTCCAGAGTTCCCCCCCCCCCAAAGGCTGGTGCTGGCAATAAATGTTGCATCCTCAGTACCCACTTCGGAACACGTTTGGACCTGTGGTAGACAGAAGAAGGACTGCACATGCTGTTTAAACTGTGGAGAGAAAACGCGAGTGCTGAACATGCTCTCACTTGTAACCAAGACAGAAAAATGAACTTCAAGGGGTAGTTGGCTAACTTCTTATTGACCTCCAGGAACACAAAAGCTGCAAAAGTCCCAAATATCTGCTGAGCCCAGCTGACCAGTTCCTACTGCATTGGCCACTGCTTTGGCTTCTAAAAGAGTGAGTCCTAACCAGTAGGAGGTGCCTAAAAAGTCTTAGACCTATGGCCGGTGTTAGAGTGTGCTCATTCCCCCTCCAAACTGCAAGTTTAGACACAAACATTTTCTGAACTTTTAAGAAGAGGCTACTATCGGAATGCGGTTGAGTCGCTGCCACTAACGTGGAATCACTGGTCAGATTCAACTTACCAGTATACCTTGCTGAGAACATCTTGATTTCCAGAAAAGTTTTTAAGTCCAAACATAGAGAAATTCACAGGGACCAATTCCAAGCACCATCCCGTCATCTACAACATATTCCTGGGCCCCGGCTTCAGACTTTTCCTGCTTGGAGCTTTCCTGCTGTGCCTGTTGAGGACCTCAACCTGTCCTTCAAAGCCAAAGCTCCCACTGAGGTCCCTCGCTTCAGCCAGCTGCCATCGATGAGCCCCTTTGCAGAACCAGCCTGAAGCACAACCCACTTTATCCGACCCACGCTTCATCAGGGTCAGCCTTAATTTTTGACTTAGCGCGACTGGATTCCTGCTGTTGGCAGTTTGCCCTTTTTAGCATTAGAAGTGCCTAAAAATCAAAAAAATTATATATCCAGTTCTCTACATCCGATTTTTGTTGTTTTGGGGTCTGTTTGCTTATTTGATATGACTCTGTTTTAAATTTGAGTGGAATTTGCATTGTGTTGTGTTTTCTTCTTTTTAACAGTTTTTGTACTGGAAAATGCTTTACATATTTCTTTTAAGTTATGCCTGTGCTAAAACTACCAAGTATTGAGCTTAGGTTTAAATTAATTAAACCTAACTGGATAAAGTAGGGGGACGTACTATTATTACTTGAATGTGACTACCATTCACTTCAAATTATAATGCATATTCTCATAGTATTCTATAAATCTGTTTCAATATAATAGTGTTCTAAAAATGTTAAAACGATAAATCAAAAGTAGCAAGCTTATATTTCCTTATCCCCCTCGTTATCTTCTCCTTAGAGATCCAGCAGATTTCTTGCACTTTACCTACTTTATTGAAGGAGTAATGGGCCTTTTTGCTCCATAATTTTAAATGAAGAAGGGATAGAGCTGGACTAGGCCTGTTATATTTTGGAGAAACTCAAAGAATGAAAGAGAAGTAGGAGATCATCAACGTCTTGAGAGAAGGAAAAGCAGGTGTAAATAATGTACAAGAAGAGAAGAGCGATAAATTATTATTATTATTATTAAATTAAATTTATAGGGCGCGCAGCAACCCGGAGCTTTTCCGGCGCCAAGGACAAATGCAACAGAAAGACAAGATTTACTGATTAAACAACCAGGTCTTAATATTTTTACGAAAGCTTTTGTGGTTGGTTTCATGACGAAGCGGGCATGGGAGTGAATTCCATAGTACAGGGGCCAAATAAGAAAAAGAGCGCCCTCCCGTGCGTGCTAATTTAATCTTGGGACTGAAAATTTTGCTTATGAAGAGAATCTAAGCAAATGAGTTGGATGATATGTCTGGACCGAAGAACATAAGTAACGGGGAGCAGTGCCTGATTTAATTTTATGCATGTAGCGTAAGGCCTTTAATTTAGTCCGGTTCTCGATTCTTAGCCAGTGTACGTCCAGCAAAAAGCCTGAAATGGAGAATGTTTTGGGTACGTGACATAACAATCTTGCAACTGAATTCTGCACAACTTGTAGTCAGATAAATCAGTCGGATCGCCAGTGCTGTGCATGCTAGAAAGCTGTGCAATAGAAATGAAGATCAGAAATTAACTTGGGGGCAGGTGATTATTTCTAACTTTCTAACTTAATAAACACAATTTAGTCAGTTCTTAGACAATATATGCTCAACCCCTGGTAGCTAGGGACAAAAAGACAGATGAACTTTAGTGATGTGTTCAAGCAGTACCACCAATTCTAAAGTCTTATAGCAAAACAATAAAATTCAATAACATGTCTAAATCAATGCAGAAAAATTGAGGAAAATAAAGTTAATGGGCAAAAATTACGCAAGATCATTAAAATCAGATAAGGGGAATCGGGGATATGATGTTTACAAGTTTAAGATAAACAGCAACTAGAAATCCTAAACCACTGAAAAGCACTGAGAAGCACTGACAACAATAGGTTTTGGCTAACCAGGACATAAATGTGATTTAAGTCTGACTGCAATTAAGCTGAAGTCGGATTAACGAAGCAGGTTGTCCTGGTCAAAGGTTTTACCTTCAGACTTAATCTTGGGCATTTCAGTCAAAGTTTTTCAGTGGGGCAAGGTCCAAGGCTGAGACCACGAGGGTCCCTCAGTTTTGGATATGTCATACTCCTACTGAAAACATTGTATTTGGGGCCAAAGACTTTTAGCAAGACCAGGCTGGAATGTATAGCTGCAGCAATCACTCCACCGCTGAAATTGATTTGCTGTCTTATCCTGGTCATGAATCACTTTTTTAGATTTTTGAAATCCCTCAGTGGGACAAAGCTGAAATTGGTAGCCAGGCATATCTACTGTGAGGCACTGCTCAACAAATGTTCAGTGCAGCAATAGCTCTGAGTGGGACAAACCTGATTTTTTTAGCAAATTTTGAGTGCAACATCCCTGAGCATGCCTCAGCAGCCACCATATGCTCAGGGAAGGCTTCTAGGCAGAAGATCTCTATCCAGTCATGCCTCTCATAGTATCCAGTCCTCTGTGATCAGCCCCCTTGGAGTCAAGAATCCTGTGGTTTTTGTGTCCCTGGTGCAAACTAATCTTTGTAGAACAGCTTTAACAGGAGTTAGGAGTCATAGTGCAAGCAGAAGTGAAGAGTCTATTTCTTCCAGTAGGGCTGCCTTTGTCAGGTATGATCTTCCCAAGTCCTGGAATATTATTAGAAGATGTTGGTGAGATGCCACTATTATTTGCACTAGCAAGTCATTGGAGAATTTTCCCTACCCATTTCTATATACTTTGCTACCCTTTGACCACCTACTTTTGTACTACTTCCTCTTCGTATAGTGTACATATTCTCAAAAGCCCCAAATCCAAGAGTACTGGGCCATTCTTCCTCTGAAGGAGCTCCAGGTAGGCCCTTAGCCCATTCCTATTTAGATTCGCTCACCTACCCTTGGTTGTCAGGACTGATTATCCCTCCTGGCTGGATTGGAGCCAAATGCTTTAGGGGGCTCTTGGAATCAATGAGAGTTGATCCTGTCAACACCATTTGGAAGCAGCAAGTCCAAAGAAGAAGTGTCAATAAAAATCAAGAGAAGAAGCATTCTGCTAGCTATCTTGTACCAAAGCCAAGATGGCAAGATGCTAAGTGGTCAATTGATAACAGCAATTCTGCATTCCTTAGTCTAGAGTTTAGGCTATTGTCCACTGGTAGACGACATCAATATTATGAGCTAGGAATGTGTATTTCCCTCTGTAAGTGATCTAAGTGGCAGAACTGTTACTGGGTTAAAGTCAGTTCTGACTCGGGTAGTCTAAACTAATATGTATAACATTTTATAAAGTTTATTTTCCATTTAAGTTATTAAAAATCTGTTTTCACTATTACACCAGATTTTGAAATGTAAGTGGAAGATCATTTTGAATTAATCCTTTATAATTTTTCCAAGCGGAGATGTAAAATACATATTTCATTCACATTCAGACCCGTTTTGTGGAAAATGTAACTGAACCTACACATGTAGAAATAGGTTTTAGGCCTGCAGTTACTATGAGGGTGTATATTTCATATATATAGTTTGCCTCTTTGTTTGTATATTTGGCACCCTACCTTGTGGTTTTGCAAGGCATATATTAAAGGTGAGGATTTTCTAACATGTCCAACATATTTTTCCTTGCCATGTGCTAATGCAGTGCCTTTAAAGTGCAGCTCAGCCAGCCCACAATGATTCTGCTGACAGCAATGTTTTTTTGTCATATACATGGATAGTGTAAATACACACTGCAACCCACCTATAGCATTTAACTTCCAGGGGATAGTTAAATGGGTCAATTGGGTGAAACTGATTTTACCAATTCAATTTTAAGGCAGGAATGCATGCTCCTTTGCATTAAATAGCAGTGTTAAAGGACACGGTGTTCTAATAACAGCAAAACTATAGTACAGAAAAAGGTGAAACGTCAGGAGTGCTTATGTACCAAAGACAGATTTCATACCATTAGCTACACCTAAACGTTTAAAATTCCCATAGGCATCATTAAGGTGCTTTTTGCTATACAGTAGTCTGCAGAACATCTGCCACACTTTTCCTACCATTATAGAAAATGGGGTAACCCAAAGCGGTTTTATTGGACCTGGGTAGTCAATATTAGCATAGAAACAGTGGCCCAACCCGAAATCAATTATTAGCTCAATGAATCAGTACTCACAGTTAATCATTTTTTGTGACTGAATGGGTGTTTACAGTTAATCACCTCTTGTAGATTTTATCAAACCATTTACAAATGCATCCACCTTGGAAAAATTGATTTATTCAAAAAAGGAGTTTTAATGAATTACTCCAACACAGCGAGGAAATTTCATATATACATTAGTAAAAATTTTTTAAACAACGAACGGTAACAAAGAGAGCAGCGTGCTTCTATAAAGGTGCCGGAAAAACAGAAGGAAAAAGTGATTTTGATAGAAAGGGTGTAAGCTTCAACAGAATAGTGACATAGGGTTATTTATAAAATTGAAAAAAACAGTGCTGTACAAAAACAGCAAGATTATGCAATAAGGCCACTGATTGCTTATTTCTCTTTTAGCATTTATACATTCTTTTACTGGCATGTATAATGTTTGAAAAAGGTAGTGGTCCTATTTATAGGAGTTTAGCGTCGACGTTTCGACCCGTCTGGTGGTACTAGGGTAGCTGGGGACCTCGACCTGCGGGTCTTCCTCAGGACGTGTGTGGCACAAAAGAACTCCGTACCGTAGTTAGTAAAGCTGTGGGCCCAAAGATTTCTTTTTGTGGTATGATCAAGAACCTCCTACACCTGGATGGTCATAGACGACTGATTGGTCACAGTCCCACTCCTTCAGTGCCGAATTAGTGGTCGTTGGCCTTCCACCAAAGTTATTCAGTAGATGATATCAAGAGTAACATATAGGATTTAATCCGTTACTTTCTGTGTTCGTGTACAGGCATCATAATGAATATGGATGAAGCTCAGTAAACTCCTTATGGAGTCGCGGCTCTCACTTAAAGTTGTTCGCAAAAGTCGAGAAAGTCTCACCCGGCAGTTAAGGGCGCGGGAGTATAGATTTCCTGGCGGCGACTGTTCAAGTCAGGGGGCCTCGTGAGTTTACTGAGCTTCATCCATATTCATTATGATGCCTGTACACGAACACAGAAAGTAACGGATTAAATCCTATATGTTACTCTTGATATCATCTACTGAATAACTTTGGTGGAAGGCCAACGACCACTAATTCGGCACTGAAGGAGTGGGACTGTGACCAATCAGTCGTCTATGACCATCCAGGTGTAGGAGGTTCTTGATCATCCCACAAAAAGAAATCTTTGGGCCCACAGCTTTACTAACTACGGTACGGAGTTCTTTTGTGCCACACACGTCCTGAGGAAGACCCGCAGGTCGAGGTCCCCAGCTACCCTAGTACCACCAGACGGGTCGAAACGTCGACGCTAAACTCCTATAAATAGGACCACTACCTTTTTCAAACATTATACATGCCAGTAAAAGAATGTATAAATGCTAAAAGAGAAATAAGCAATCAGTGGCCTTATTGCATAATCTTGCTGTTTTTATACAGCACTGTTTTTTTCAATTTTATAAATAACCCTATGTCACTATTCTGTTGAGGCTTACACCCTTTCTATCAAAATCACTTTTTCCTTCTGTTTTTCCGGCACCTTTATAGAAGCACGCTGCTCTCTTTGTTACCGTTCGTTGTTTAAAAAATTTTTACTAATGTATATATGAAATTTCCTCGCTGTGTTGGAGTAATTCATTAAAACTCCTTTTTTGAATAAATCAATTTTTCCAAGGTGGATGCATTTGTAAATGGTTTGATAAAATCTACAAGAGGTGATTAACTGTAAACACCCATTCAGTCACAAAAAATGATTAACTGTGAGTACTGATTCATTGAGCTAATAATTGATTTCGGGTTGGGCCACTGTTTCTATGCTAATAACACTTTTCCTACCAGCAGTAGTACATATGAGGATTCCTTAGGTGGAAAAATAGGCCTTTTGAACTCTATCATCCTTCTACCAAGAAGTCTTCTCATCACTAAACTTCACTTTTCAAATAGAGAAATACCATATCCCATGCAAAATGTTTCTTCATCCACTTACCTTTTATGGCAAGTCGCAGAGGCACGAGCCTTTAAATGCAAACCTTTTCATCTGTGCTGCGTTATGGCAGTATTATTTTACATCTCCGCACGCCAATATTTAATATTTGAAGACTTTCTTGCAACACCAGCCACTTAAATGGAGGATGAAAATGATCCTTGTAAAGCTCTACAGTTTCGGCCTTTGCTCTTTGCCTACATTTGCACACATGGAAGCTGATGGTCATTTCGCCTCAGCAGTCAGCACTGTCACTCATTCGAAACAGGAGAGTGGTCTTCGTTGAATCATCAAAACACCTACTGCTATGGAAGGTTGTGGGCAGAATGTGGGATTGAAGCATATCTTTGAAATATGGAAATTGGCCCTCGTGGCAATTGGTTCCCACAGTTCAATGCAAAAGCATGTCATCACGCGTCATAAGACAATCCAGCTAAGTTAAAGCACAAAGTCGGTTTTGCTGTTGCCAGTCTTTTGCAAACGACGTTCTTGTATCATCGTGCGCCGCGCTGATTCTGAGCAGACGGGGCCCACCGAGGAAGCTCGAGGCGAGCCTGGCATACCAAAAAGCACAAGCACAGAAAAGGCAAACATTCCCTGTGAATGACACAATGAGCCCGTCTTTTAGAGAAGAGCCCTACTGTAATCAGCAAATGAGGCACGCAAATGTGATTGCCCTCCAAGTCATTAGGACATGTGTTTCGCGACAGTCGCACTTAGCTGAGACTTCTGTTAACACAAATGCCAAAATAGACACCGTTAAGAATATTAAGTAGAGCATGCATGCATGCAGTTCATGGGTTTTTCTGCCTTGAATTGTGTTTATGATTTTTCGTATGCTTGTGTGGCGCTAGCTATCAGATGCCCCGGGCATGCTGCCACCAAGTGCTGTCAAGAATTCAAATGGTCGTGTTTTCGAGATAGGAGGTGGCCCACACGGCGAATGGCGGGATTCCAACTGGGAGGCGCGCTCACCGCGCTGACGACGTGTAAATTAACATTCGTTCTGCCTATTTCTCAGCACCGCTTTCTCTCGGTAACTATTGTAGTACAGTCATTATTGCCATTTTGCTTAATTTTTTAATGCGTTCATTAGGTACAGAGCTTCGCTGAAATCAGCGAAGTGCCTAATAGGGTTGACTAAAATTAATAAGGAGCATTCCTGGGAATTATAATCTTAGCGAGGCGCGTGTTTTCTTTTCGCCGCTCGACACAGCTCGCCAGGTTTCTGAGGAGATCCGGGCCTATTTTTCACGCTGTTTATTTTTCGTATTTGAAATTCGTCGGCTCTGTATTTACTTTGCAGTGTATCGAGATGCCCAGCGTGTCAGCAGGGAGGTTTCTGTCGAGCCAAATCATTCTCAGACGCAGGAAATCTCGCACGTTATTTGCAAAGGAGCGGAATGCTCTCCACCCATGACGATGCGCCTTGAATGTGTGTATCGAGGCCCACCACATGCACTTAATGAGGCCATCATTGCCAAGATGTGAACAGGCAGAGGAGGAAAAAAATGCTGGCGATAGCCGTAGGAAGGTTTCAGTAACTGGTAACTATATACTGGATACCGTGTTTAACTGCACACATTGATGAGACTGCGTAGCTCTTAATTTCTCGATGAGTTATCAGTTATGGCTCCTAAATAAACGACATTATTATGAGGCACGACATATATGATATAGAGTGCTCCTGTGCAGTAGCGGTCGGCAGTAGGTGTTTCTAAAGGCCGGTGACGTGGGCAGGAGGAGGGGCAGGGTGGGGGGAAATAATGTATGGATTACGGAGTTTTACAGGTAAGTAAACATTTAAATACATAAAACGAATTTCGTTGCGCGCACTGCATCACCACATGTGATGCAGTGTGCGCAACGAAATTCGTTTTATGTATTTAAATGTTTACTTACCTGTAAAACTCCGTAATCCATACATTATTTCCCCCCACCCTGCCCCTCCTCCTGCCCACGTCACCGGCCTTTAGAAACACCTACTGCCGACCGCTACTGCACAGGAGCACTCTATATCATATATGGTAAGTAAACATTTAAATACATAAAACGAATTTCGTTGCGCGCACTGCATCACCACATGTGATGCAGTGTGCGCAACGAAATTCGTTTTATGTATTTAAATGTTTACTTACCTGTAAAACTCCGTAATCCATACATTATTTCCCCCCACCCTGCCCCTCCTCCTGCCCACGTCACCGCCCTATAGAAACACCTACTGCCGACCGCTACTGCTCCTGTGTCTTTGAATGCAAGTGCAATGGGGTTTGCCCCAATTTCAAATCATGGGTTTTGTGCCAACTGGGATTGCACCTAAGGCTTTTGTCCTCTTTAAATAGTATAAAATAGGGATACCATGTTGTAAAACTGGACTCAGAGATGTCTGCTCGTTATGGGAGCCCCCACAGCGCCTGAGCATGGAGTTTGCAGGACTTTGACTTACATCAGATTTCAAACTCTGCAGGTACAAAGCTGATTTACTTATATCCTTTTCCAAGTATAAACACTCCCAAAAAATTAGTATTCTTGGACATGCCGGAGAATTCAGAGACTTGCGGGCTTATTGTGCACAAAATATTGTTAAATACATTGCAACTTCTACTGCTGCAAAGGTCAAGTATGACACTCGTATACCTAATGCCCTGGCATAGATGCTAGAAGAAAGACTATGCACTGGAACTTGATATCAGAAAAAATCCCACTACTTCCCATTCACTGTCATTGCCTTGCAACTGGAGCACTTCGTTTGGTGGGCAACACTCTTTCCTTCTTGAGGAAGTTAGCACCAGCAACAATGTTTTAATAGGGGACTATGCAAACCCTATGCACTTTGGTGCTATATAGATTTACCCTAGAAAAAATCGCAACATTCTATTCCCAATAACTTTGGCGCCGATTGACGAATCTTCGCGAGATTTTCAAAACTTATGACAGGCTCCGGTCCACTCCTATCTTGAAAGTTTCGGGGTGATTCGGCAAGCGGGGTCCGTGAAAAAAAGGGGGGCCCCAAAACGTGTTTTCCCCATGCAATTTCCCATAGGAAATTTTAGCCGCGGCTACAGCCCGAACTGCTGAACGGAATGACACCAAATTTGGCAAAAAAGTAGCCCTTGGTTCAGAAAGAACTCTTTTTGTTAAATGGTGTAAATCCGTTCAGTAGTTGCTGAGAAAATCAAAATTAAAAAAATGTTGCTATCTAGAGGGATGCAGGATCCGGGCACCCTCCCGATCATGAGCTTCATGCTAATTGGCTGTCAACACTCAAAACTAGGAAGTGTTGGCAGCCATCTTGTGCCTCGGTAGAACCGAGGTACAAGAAATCAGTAAAACAAACGCTAAAAAAAAAAAAAAAAAAAAGGGGGCAGGGTAGAAACACCCTGACCCCCTAGGCCTGGTTCGGGGCTCCCACAAGGACCCCCCTGGCCCAATTTAAAAAAAATATATTTTTGTAAAATGCCAAAATGCGCGACGGATCCGGGCACAAAAATAAAACAAATTGAAGTGCGGACTTCCGCGCTTCGTTTTTATTAGCCCCCGGGTGGGACAAGTCCCAGGAGCAATGTTTACATTATAATGGGGGGCCCAAAGAGGCTCCCCAGCCCCGGGGACCGCCAACCCCCTGGGGCTTTTCAAAAATATTTGTGGGGGATCACAGCCCCCCGCACCACAGGGGACCGCCACCCCCTGGGACTTGCATATTAAATGGGTGGGGGCTCCAAGCCCCCCAAGCCGTGGGGACCACCACTCCCCGGGGCTTTCATAAAATATTGGCGGGGCACAAGGCCCCCCCACACGCCCCGGGGTCCGCCACCTCCCTGGGACACTAATTGTTTAAATTAGGGGGTCCGTGACTGACCCCCAAGCCCTGGGGACCACCAGCCCCGGGGCTTTGCAAATGTTAGGAGGGGGCACGCGGCCCCCCTCCTGGAGCCCTGTGATGGCCCTGGGGACTGCCACCCCCCATGGCCTGCTCCTACAATGTCCCGCGGTGCCTACCCCCGTAACACTGCTGTTTGCTATGCCATAGCAAACTGCTTTGGTTTTTGGAAGAGAGAGCAGGAAATCTGCTCTCTCTTCCAAAAACCAAAGCTGATTGCTTTTCCATACAGGGAGCTGCATTTTGAATTTGAATTTGAATTTAAAATATTTATATAGCGCAGCGTACACCCAACGGTTTCTTGGCGCTTTGAAGGCATGGAGAGCTGAGGCAAAGAAATAAAAACAGGATTTACTGAGGGAATGCTTGTCTGAACAAAAAGGTTTTCAAGTCCTTTCGGAAGAGGGAATAATGTTTGGCCGATCGTAGATGGTCGGGGAGGGAATTCCAAAAGGTGGGTGCCAGAAATGAGAAATTGGACCCTCCCCACTTCTTCCTCCTAAAGCGGGGTACCTGTAGGAGGGATTGGGATGATGACCGGAGCTCCCTGGTGGGGACATATTCTTTTATCAAGGAAGAGATGAAGGCAGGGGCTGATCCCTGGCGTGCTTGAAAAACCATGCAGCCGGTTTTAAAGAGGGAACGTTGCCGGACAGGCAACCAGTGTAGCGCCTTCAGAAGTGGCGTTGAATGGTGGGAACGGGGAAGGCCGTACACTAGCCGAGCTGCCTGGTTTTGCACAAGCTGGAGTTTTCGTAGGCTATAGGCCGGAATGCCGTTGTACAGGGCATTGGCATAGTCCAACCGGGAGATTACAAGGCCAGACATGATTAACTTTAGTGCCAAGGGGGAGAAAAAGCGGGAGACAGTGCGGATAGTGCGAAGAGTGAGAAAACAGGAAGAGACAACAGAGCTGACTTGTGAGTGAAGGGTGAGGTGATTATTCATTTTGATGCCTAGGGTCTTGACTATAGGAGAGGGAGTGGGCGGGGAACCTAAGGAAGAGGGCCAGAAGGAATAGGTCCAGGGACTGGAGGAGCCACCGGTGAGGACCAGCTCGGTTTTGTCCGGGTTCAACTTCAGATGGTTGTGGCTCATCCAGTCCCTGATGAAGATCATAATGGTTTGAAAATTAGAGATAGAGTGAGAAGAAGGAGAGAGATTAAAGACGAGCTGGAGGTCATCTGCATAGTTGTATACAGTGACCTCCAGCTGCTGAAGCACGAAAATAAGAGGGTAGATATAAAGGTTGAACAAAAGAGGGGAGAGAGAGGAGCCCTGGGGGACACCACAAGTGATCTTGAGGGGGGTTGCAGTGAAATCCCCTAGCCGGACCGCCTGGGTGCTGTCCCGCATGAAGGACGAAAGCCAGACCAGGGCTGAGCCCCCCATTCCCGCGAGATCGAGGAGCACCAGAGCCTGATGTTTGTCCTGGTCCAAGCCCTCCCTGAGTTCGTCCTGGACCGACACCACGACGGACTCAGTAGAGTGCCTGGGCCGAAAGCCCGCTTGGCAAGACGCCTGGCCGCCAGTAGATTCCACATGGGCGCTAAGTACCGAGGTGACGTGTCGCTCAAGCACCTTGCCAAGGAAGGGCAGCAAGGAGATGGGTCGGTAGTTAATTGGGATAGCTGGATCGGCGCCAGGTTTCTTTAAGATAGGCACAATAGAAGCCGATTTAAGGGCTGGGATTACAACCCCTTGTGCAAGGGAGCTGTTGAGGAAGGTGATCGGGGGCTGAGTGCAGACGGAGAAGCGTGGCTCAGTGGTTAGAGGCGGCAGACCCGGAAGCTGAGATCGACTGTGGACCAGGGTTCAATTCCCCGCCTCGGCGGGTCTCGGGCTCAAAATTCCACGGACTCGACAATTCTCGCTCTGGTGCCTACTCAACTCACGGGGTCACACTCTGCGACTCTGGGCAATAGCTTGCTTAATCTCCACTACGGCCCCTCGCGGTGGGATGCCTGGCTTTCACCTTGTGGACACCCTGCCGTGGTTTCTCACAGGGGAATACCAGGACGGGTTCCCTAAGCAAGCGCCGGGACGCTTACGGGCAGCTGTGCGCTTTACAAGTCCAGCACATTTACATTCACATTTACATTATGGAGTAGATCCGTTGGAGAATACGGGCCGGACAGATATCGGCCGGGGAACCTGACTTAACTTTAGGGAGTATTTCCAAAAAGACTTCTTCCGTGAGAGGGGGAATCGAAAGTAGAAAGGTTTGGACAGTGGGAGGGAGGGGATCAACATAAGTCGAGGAGGGGGGGGAATGTTAATCTTGATATTGGAGATTTTGTCCAGAAAGTAGTGATTCAGCGAGTCACACAGAGATTGGGTAGGAGGGGGTTTGGAAATGGTCCTCTCTGAGAAGGCTAAATCATGAACAATGGAGAAGATTTCTCTCGATTTGTTCTCTGCCGCTAGAATTTTTTGATGAAAAATGGGCAGTTTTGGCTTCCAAGATGGCTTTTTTGTACTCCTGCAATAGTGTGAGGTAGTGCGTGGAAAAGCAATGCCGGGAAAAGCAATGCCGGCTCCCGCAGGACGCAGGGAGCCGACGGGATTGTGGGGGGGATTGGGGACCCCCACACAGTCCCTAATGGATAGGGCCGGCCCCGGGGATGGGGTCCCCGGGGCCATAAGTGGCCCGGGAGGGGGTCACGCGGCCCCCTTTCAATAAAAAAATAGGGGTCAGGCCCTGCGGGGTGGGGTCCCCAGGGCCAATAAAATAGGAAAAGAAGCAGATGCCACACAGCCCCCCCTTGTTAAAAAAAAAGACAGGCATTGCGCCGCAGGCCCCGCCCCCTGGAGGTACCTGGTGGGCTAGTTGCACCCCAGGGACCCTTAGGAGTCAAGGAGACTTAATCCCCAACTTAAAATATGCCACGGGGTACCTGGTGGGCTAGTTGGACCCCAGGGACCCTCAGGATTGAAGAGGATTAAATTCTCCAACTTAAAACGCGCCATAGGGCGCTTTTACACACATGTCACCTCAGGCCCCGCCCCCTCCCTTCACCACTGTGCAAACGCACCCCATGGCGTGTTATAAGTTGGGGGACTAAGTCTCCTTGGATCCTAAGGGCCCCTGAGAGCCAGCTAGCCCACCAGGTGCTTTCAGTAAGCACCATTGTGCTGCGTTGCAGAGAGGTGGTCCAGGCCTTGCCCCTTTTTACACCTTTTTGCAACGGAACTCTGTGGCGCTTACTGGAGGTACCAGTGGACTAGTTGGACCGTAGGGACCCTCAGGATTCAAGGGGACTTAATCTCCCAACTTAAAACAGCCACAAGGCGTGTTTACATAGTGGTGAAGGGAGGGGACGGAGCCTGAGGTGACGTGTACAAATGCCCTGTGGCGTGTTTTAAGTTGGTGAAATAATTCCCCTTCAATCCTGAGGGCCCGTTGGGGTGAACTAGTCCACCAGGTGCTTCCAGTAAGCGCTGCTGCATTGCAGAGAGGTGGTATAGGCCATGCCCCTTTTGAGGTTCCGTGAATTCTGAACCCGGATCATAAAGGTCGTGGTTCCGTTACGATTTTGGTAACAGCAAACCGTAAACAGTGAGCTCAGCAAGCATGAGTGTTTTCGTCATGTAAATGTAAATGTAAATGTTTTTGTACTTGTATAGCGCACAGCTACCCGCAGTGGGTTTCCCGGCGCTTGTACCATCGATGTTACACCGATGGATTCACTGTGTATTTGACGATTTCGTTCTGAAGCCCCTGGGTTCCATTTTGTGCATGGCAGCCATTTTGTGGTTGCCCTCACATAGGCCTATGACTGTGGCTGAACATGTCTCTGGGACATGTGCACCTTAGCTTGAGTATGTGCTGACTCCTGTTTGACCTGAGTGAACTGACCCTGTTGCCTGAAGCTGACCTTG
This sequence comes from Lissotriton vulgaris, assembly GCF_964263255.1. Taxonomy (NCBI): domain Eukaryota; kingdom Metazoa; phylum Chordata; class Amphibia; order Caudata; family Salamandridae; genus Lissotriton; species Lissotriton vulgaris. The sequence continues at coordinate 1,391,160,552 of NC_141693.1, forward strand.
CCAAACCAGTTCTTGCCCTTTAGCTGATCAAGATTAAGGATCAGAGCACAGGACATTATAAAGTTTTACTGCACACAAACATGCCTTATCCTACCCCTATCTGTTTCTGTTCCTTCTTTATGGTCTATTTATGATGTGGGTTGTGGTCCTTTTATTATAGGTTTTTCTGGCCTTGTCTAAAGAAGAATGTTGGGTTTGTTTATTAATTTATCATGGGCTGGACAACTGAAATGTGGGTTTGTCATCATGCAATGCTTTGAAAATGTATACATGGGATTGGTCAACTGTAAATAAGGAATGCGGGCCTGAAGCACAATTCTTGGCATAAAAAGGGACGACCTGCTTTGTAAAATTAAGCAGTCTCCTGAAAACATACACCGTGTTGTACTTCTAGGACCTCTGTTAGTGGCTGCAGCCAATAAAATTTGATCTTTGACGTCACCAAGAAGTATCCCGTGTCTCTGTATTCTAAGAGAGGTGAGCCCGAAGACTTTGGGCGTGCCCCTGGTTTAAATCCCGGTTCTTCACTTTTTACACCTCTCTGCAACGCAGCTCTGTGGCGCTTACTAGAGGTACCTAGTGGGCTAGTTGGCCCCTAGGGACCCTCAGGATTCCAGGGCACTTAATCTCCCAACTTAAAACTGCCACAGGGCGCGTTTCCACAGTGGTGAAGGGAGGGGGCGGGGCCTGAGGTGAGATGTGAAAACACGCCCTGTGGCACGTTTTAAGTTGGGGAATTAAGTCCCCTTTAATTTTGAGAGTCCCTGGGTCCAACTAGCCCACCATGTATCTCCAGTAAGCACCACAGAGCTGCGTTGCAGAGAGGTGGTCCGAGGCCATGCCCCATTTTACACCTCTCTGCAGTGCAACTCTGTGGCACTTACTGGACATACCTGGTGGGTTAGTTGGCCCCCAGGGACCCTCAGGATTCAAGGGGACTTTATACCCCAAATTAAAACGCCCACAGGGCGTGTTTGCACACATGTCACCTCAGGCTCCCCACACCCGCCTCCCTTCACCAGTGTGCAAACGCACCTGTGGCACGTTTTAAGAGGTAGTTTTAATCCCCCTGCCCTATTATGTACTAGGGGTTTACAGAGGATGTTATGCTAATCCCAGGGGTACCCCAAATCCATAGTGTTCCCTAGTGTATGTAGGTGTTTTTACTGCATTCTAAGTGTCTTTTAGCATACCACTGGCTCTATGCCTGGTTAGTCAGAGTCAGTTAACATCAGTACCCATCTGAAAAAGTTGTGAGCACAGGATGATTTTGTAACAAGGACTCTTTCTGCTCCTTTGTTGGTTCTTTCTTCACATGTCTTGCTTCTTCCAGCACTTTTATTCATCTTTGAAGACTTCCGTTGCTTACTTCTGCATTTCCTTTTACTTCTTTTGGTGCATTTTTTCTTCTTTCTTCACATGTCCTACCTCTGTAGGCATAGTTAGAAACTAGCATTTAAAAACCCTTAGAAATTCACTTAAAATAAACCTAGGTTTCAGGCATGTTATCGTTAGGAATTAGCATTTAAAAAACCTTTGAAATTTGCAGAAAAAAACATAGGTCTCAGGCACGTTATAGTTAGAAATTAGCATTTAAAAAACCTTAGAAATTCACTGAAAAAACCATAGGTTTCAGGGGCGTTATAGTTTGCTGGACATTTCACTCATACAAAACCATAGAAATTCCCCCGTTATATAGTTAGTTCAGCTAACTATAACTCGCGCGCCCGCAATGCACTGCTGATGAAGTCACATATTACTTCACTCATGACATGGTCAGTGACATCACTCATGACATGACATCACTGATGACATCTCAAATGAAGACATCACTGATGACATCATCCTTGTGATAGAGTGGCTCACCTCCTCTCACCCTAATATAACCTTTGATTCACACACTCAAAAATAGAAACTAACATTTTCAAAACAATGGACACACTAATACCAGTTACAATACACCTATTCAGTAAAACCTATACATCCTGTTACACACCGCCACTCATCCACCGAGTTATTCACACACATATTAACACATGCAAATAAAGTATCAAACATCCCGTTACTTGCATATACATTTATACACACACCACCACACTTACTTCTACAGAAACGTACACATACTTACTCTCTTAAACAATCACTTATAGAAACACATTTATTTATACAGAAACTCTTCCAATCTCTCACTCTCACACATACTCACTTACATACACCAAAACTCACATATACTACTTTAAAACATATGTAGTAATTATAAAGACACTATTGAGACAGTCATTCACTCACTAACACACCCATACACACACATTCATCCACCCATACAGTCCTGCACACATGCTGTCTTCAACACATACATACAGTGAGTCACTCATTCATGCATCTATACGCTAAGTAATACCCTCACCGAACCATACAGACACCCAGACACTCATGCTGATACTCAAAAAAACAACTAATAACCCATATAGACACTCATGTAGCTACTCACCAACCCATGCAGCCTCTTATACACAAAGTGAGAGACTGATACAGATATGTACATATTTAAACATTACTTGCTAACCCATGTATTCACTAAGTTACACTTAATCAGTCAGTTATACAATCAATTTTACAAAAAAATCATCCATTTAGACACTTACATACCCGTTTATTTTTCCATTGACCTTGAGATATACATATATAAGACATATTTAATTTTCAGAAAAACACATATACACTGGATGATGTCACTGGTGATGTCATTTGAGATGTCATCAGTGATGTCACTGACCATGTCATGAGTAATGGTATATGTGACGCCATCAGCAGTGCATTGCGGGCTGAACTAATTATAACAGGGGAATTTCTATGGTTTTGTATGAGTGAAATGTCCAACTAACTATAACGCCCCTGAAATCTATGTTTTTTTTTCAGTGAATTTCTAAGGTTTTTTAAATGCTAATTTCTTACTATAACGTGCCTGAAACCTATGTTTTTTTCTGTGAATAGATAGATAGACAGATAGTGGATAGACAGATAGATAGATAGATAGATAGATAGATAGATAGATAGATAGATAGATAGATAGATAGATAGATAGATAGATAGATAGATAGATAGATAGATAATTGGATTTTTTTGTTGTAGTGTTCATATATGGAGCCCCAGTTGAAGGCGTCAGCCGAAACGCGCCGGTCGTTACTTTGTTTCGATTTGTGCCACATAAATATGCGGCATTCACTAAAGAAAATGGAATAATAAAATGTCAAATTGAATAATAATTCTTGGAGGGAGACTGACTGTTCGTGGTGCTGCTGCATTGGTGGTTTGTGGAAGAGAACCGATTTTAAAGACAAATATACATATATATTTATACATAAATATATGTGTGTGTATGCGTATGTTATATACATATACATGTGTGTATGTACAAAAATATATATGTGTGTGTGTGTATATTGTGTAGTACAAAGGTTTCAAGCAACTAGATGGAGGTTTTCTTTCATGCTTTAGTGACTGCAATATGTGCGCTATGCTCTGTCTCAAGCATTTTGAGCTATTCATGTGTGCCTTTATCAGCAATGTCAGCAGTGGAACAGAAACCAATCCCAGAGATGATACCGTGTTATCTCTGCATGCCAAATGTCAGCACAGTGAATATAAATCAACCTTTTATCAAGGGGCACCGCCAGTTCAAAAACATTAGAGGCTGGATTGGCAGATACATAAATAAGTGGCACAGACCACTCCTTCCTGGCAGCAAATGCACCGCGCCACACGCTGATACACGAGAAACGATGCGGATGTTACAATGCTACAATTATCTGAATTTTCGGGCTGCAAATTTTCGGGCTGCAAATGGTAATGTACTGTATTATTACATGCCACACTCTGGGCAAGGTCACTGCTCCGGGGGCACCAAAGGCAATCTATTGGGCTACGCCGTTCATGTTAATAGATAATACACAACATGAGAAAGGAGCTGTTTGTAAAGAATTCTAATGACTTACATAGGTCAAGGCACCACCTAGGGGTGGCAATTGCTATCTGTAAGTTGCCATTTGCAAGACACGTGTATCACTTTGCAATTGTAAAAAGTAATATTGCCAGTGCTTTTAAAAGTAGTTTTAGCAGTGTGGTATACAACCTGATATGTATCACTGTTAATTTTTATTTTACAACTGAAATGTTCATCTACACTCAAGCACGACAGTTAAAACAATAGCAGGTGTCGTATGCACCTTTTTAACACTAGCATCCTTTAGGATGCCATGATGTGTTGCATTACTTGCACACACATAACACCAAGGTCACGTCACAAATATTAATTAAGATGAAATGTTTTGTGTTCTTAAACTATTAGTGAGGTAGAGAAACTCTGGGCTGTTGTCCATTGAATGTTTATTTTGCATGCACAAGGTTCTGGTATAGGAACCTAAGGGCTTCCTTAGATTTGGCGGAGTAGGAGGGACACAGTAAGATGGCGGTCCTCCTGCACCGCTTATCCTACTGTTCACCGCCTCATTTAGAGGTGGCTAAATTACTGGGTTACAATTGGTGGAGCCTGAGTCAGCTGACCCTGCAGTCCCCCACCACAGCACAACAGGGACATAGTGACACTTGCTCTACCCTGTTGAAGGATGAGGGACCATCACTGACTTTCTCTGTCCGAATCTGCCATGGGAAGCATGATGGAAATGGTCAGAGGCACAGCATGGCACGGACATGCAGGAAGAAAACTCACCTGCAATTTTTTTTTTTGGGGGGGGGGGGGGGTTGTTTGGCGGAACAAGCTCCTACTTTGGGAGTTTGTTTTTTTGAACAGATATTCTACATAAGGTGACTGATCATTAAACCTGCACCGGTGGCCCCTTCACAGAACAAAGAACCTACCAGGCAGTGGGAGATACATGAATATGATGACAGATCTTACACCGCCGGATGGCCAACGGCATGGCGTCTGCCTCTATTTCGGACCGGCGAAACATGTATCAGGGTCTAAACCACACCCTAAAAGAGTAATGTTACTTCCTTTGATGTCACAGGGGTTCAAAGGGTGTGAGATCCACTTCAACTAACTCCCCACATTACGCTTCTGAAATGACAGCACTGTAGCCTTTAGTTCAGAACTGGTCTATATTAAAGCTTTTGCATCAATGTTACATCCTGTGATTTTGGAAGATTACATCCACCATCATCTAGACTGCTTGTCAATACATTACCTTCTAATTTCTATGTATATGAGCATAGTGCAGATTGTATACCAAAATATAAACAATATACATGTTTTTTGAAAAAATATGTAAAGGGTTATACTTCATGTGGCAAAACGGTTGTGTATTCCTTCGTTCTAATGAAGTCAATCATCCATAATAATAAACACCATATTACTGAAATATTACTCCTCACCAACCAAACTACCAACTCAGGCAGCTGAAATACCAATAAAGACAATGTTGAAAACACCTGTGGATTACATGACGAAAAAAAAACTTCTAAAAATAGTCGAATACATTCAGACGAAGTAAGTGAAATCAGAGCAAACAAATGCAATGTTTGTGCCGTTCAGCGATTCAATATATTTATAATTTGAAGAGTAAAATAAAGTAATAGCAATACAAAAACAAACATTGGCAAAGCCAATATTCCCGGCATACTGTAGGTGAATGAGTTCTTTCCTACAAAGACTATATGGGAGGTAGAAAAAGAATGCGATGTCACCTATTAAGGTCCTGATTATGAGTGGATAGAAATGCTAAGTTGCCTGGTATTTATCTCAGTTGCATAAAGATCTCACCCTTTGTTACCTTTTAGCAGTTCAAACCTGCTGGAATCCAAAAACAAACATCTGTACAGTATGTACCTTACTTAGCATGCAGAATATGGTGCAGCACATTTCCCAAAGTCTCAGACTATGCAATAATTATTCCATCCAGCTCGGTGTGATAATTGCTGCAGGCAACTTAGGCCACTCCTTATCAGGCCCTGTGAGCAGTATGAGCCGGAAGCCAGACAGGTCAAAGTGCAAAGCAGACGACTCTAGGCGCTGCAATGGTTCAGGGAGCAGCAACATATGTAGACCTGTTGCTTCGTTTCCACCTCGACAGTTTACAAACCTGAGACCAACACAGACCGCTGACTATGGACAGGTGGCTGATGGGAAACTGGAAGACTTGTTTGGCTGATGACGAATAAAAAAGTCATACTCTGTACACCATCAAAATCAATTAAGTGGTGAATGGCAGTTTATACTCAATAATAGCAACGGAATACGACAACAACCAACGGCTGAAAGGAGATTTTCTATGGCCTCTCTTTCTTTTTCTAGAGCGGTAACATAATCTCTCAGAGAGAGATTAGTAGCTATTTTCTTTAGTTTGGTATTTACATTATTTTACTGCAGAGATTTAATTGCTTTATATCCGCTTTGGGTAATTGGATGGAGGGCGTCCTGAGTTTTGAGAGGGAGGGAAGGAAGCAGTTTTTGCCATCTGCTGCCCAGGACAAAATATCTGAATCCTGTCCATTGAAGGTTTTGAAGTCTAAGGACCGTCTAAATAATAAAGGTGTCACACATTTTCCACAACATCGTTTGCCTTGGTGCTGCTTATTCATACCAAATGTGCGGGGTATACCAAATGTGATTCAGGGAACTCAGTTAAACAAGTGGTTCTACTAACAGGACTTTGTCATGACTAATTGAATACTAATACATTCATTCTATACATTTTTTTATACATTTATCTGAGAAATCAGATAGGAGGCCCAAAGGCAGGGAGACTGTAGGTTGGAGAAGCACTGCAATATTTTAAAGAAAATGACCCATACTGTTTCCTCTCTGATAGACTCGTTGCCAAGAGAACCCAGATTAAAACACTCTGCATCATGTTTCAGGCTTTCCTCAACTGGAAAGCCAAATATTAAGCACTGATCAGATATCTCCACTGTTTAAATACCAGCCCCCTACAGATTTCCACCACTGCAAGCCCTTGGCTGGAGGCAAAGCCTTTCTCTTCCTAATTTCTCACCTCAAGAATACTAAAGATTTTTTTTCCCAAACAACACGAACATTAAAATCCACTTGTTCTTCTGAGATATTACATTAATAGTTTAACCTCTTACCTTCCACTTTTGTTATTGAGTCTTCTCCCTTCTGCTTGTCACCTAGAGTAGCGCTTTACAAATGTAGTCAATCAGGTGCACAAATGAATGATATCAAACTATTGTATAATAATCTTCGTAGCAAATGTTGATGGGCCAGAGCATTAATCATCAAAATTGATGGGATGGGATTGTCCTCTGCATGGTAAAATACGTTTTCACCGCTGAGACTGATTCCAGCTGTAGGATTTCCAGCATCCTCATATTTTTGGGTACAACACTGTTGATAACCTGCATTCATGCTCAGGCATAGGCTTTTCATCATGGTTCTGAGAACCACAGCCTAGAATTGTGCTCTTAATGAACATACCAAACTTACTCTCTAGTCCGCATGAGACCACTGCCCATGTCCTGGAACATATACATTAATTGACTGTGGAAATGTAACTTTATTCTGATTGATGTCACTAGACCATTGTTCTGTAGGGATAGGTGCAGTTCTCACAGGCCATATATGGGCAAAGTTCCACTTGAAGGCATCACTTGATTCCAGTTCCACGTTCTTGACTGATCAGAGTATTCGAAGGACTAATGGGAACATGTGCTGGCTAGCCTGCCAGAGGTATGAGGGTATCACCTCGTGTCCGCCCATCTTGCTGGGATACGTGACTTTGCATGTGTTCTAGTCTGCTAGGACAGAGGAGGGAGAACTTGACCCTGCAGGAAGAGGAGAAGCTCATCTGCTGTGCCCTGGGTCTGTGGCAGAGGGGGAGCACCCCAGAATGTGGACTGAATTGGGGAAGGTAACTGTTGCTGACTCCAGTCTGGAGAGGCTATCCCAGTCACCAGAGTTTACACAAAAAGCTCAATGAGCCAAATCCTCATATGACCATGACCTATGACCTCTGTACATGTAGCCAACAAGACTGCCACACACCTGCCATCTGCCGGAGGTTGAAGACCTGGAGGTGACTTTCCTGCCACATTGAATCTTGCAGTTGTAGACCTAACCAGGGGAAGGATACCTATAATTGAGGGACCTTGGGGTCCTGCTGGACATGTGCTGCTCCCACCTGTAGTAGCCATACTCAAGCGCCACGAGTCGCCGAAGGCAGGGCCGCCTATTGGCCGCAGGTCCTGCAAGCAATACCGCTCTCCGCTTCGATGCGCTTGTTTTTTCCAAGTACCCACCAGATACAATTCTCTTTATGGCGATTTACTGCGTATTCCACAACTAAAACTCTACTGAGTTATTTAACCCAGTTAAACTGAATCACCCTAAACAACCTTAGTGGTGTGGCTTATGGGTCACAGGACCAGGAAAGCTGTTTGCACCAAATTGCACTGAACTCACACCTATGCCAGATCTGAATCTGAATATTTCTTTGTCAATGTAATCCCGTAGCACCCATTTTATACCGATGCAGCTAGTTAACATTTCTTATGTGTGGTGTTATGCTTTGGTGTGTGATTAAAGTGCTTCTCTTTTTACACAGAACAGCACTGGGCAGTACTTATTATGTTTGTTGTTTAACTATTAGAGTTCTCAGTCTCTGTCCTCACACTATCTCCCTCCGAATCCTTGGACACCCCATCCTTCCTACCCTGCGGTAAAGTGCAAAAAAAGTTGTTAATGAAAATTGCAGTGCCACAGAAGGTCAGGTCTCGGGAAGTCAGTGGAAAACAGGCCACTTATGGGTTGTGGCCCAGTTACCCGTGCTTGCACAATGGCCCCAGAATGGGTTCTAACAAAATGGATATGTTTTACATTTTCCAGTCAGCACCAGGGACAGCGAAGAGCTTTTTCACTGCAATTAATGCTTTTGTTTGTGAAGTATGTTCACCACTGGGCTAGATGTTCCTTAAAGTACATGAAATTCGAGATACATTTAGTGATATCTAATGCATTTTTTATGAATAACTAACAACAACAGCACCTTCACTCAATTCGGGTCAATTGTGCAAGATTGTGTAGCCAGGCTTTGTTTTCAGCGCCTCAGTGCATCGGTCGATGTTTTCTCTACATAACCTAAAGGTTCGACATTTTAAATGACTGCTTGATGGATTATGGGCAAATCAAATATTTATTTGTGCTCCTTGATTTTGGAATGTTTTCACTAGAAAGCCTCTTAAAAGGTACACGTAATTTATAGTGACTATAGATGTACTTTGTATCCTAAGTATTTCCCAGCAATCACTCTAAAAGACAGAAAAATAGAACTGGCGATGCAGTGTGAATTGCCTTCAAATGCCACCTCATGCATCTAAGTATACATCAAAAGTTCATTCATTTGACCAGTGCCCAGCCAACAGTTTTCAAAACAGCAAACTTTAAGAAATGGTGTGTGTTTGAAATGGCCCTTTTGCCTTCACGCTCTGCAGAATTTTTTTGTTGTCTGTAGGTCCCTGTGAACTTTACCACTACTAACCAGTGCTAAAGTGCATGTACTCTCTGCTCAAAAAGCAATTTAAAGATGAAAAGATGCGAACCTCTATGCATTCCCGGGACCACATAATAGAAAGTGCCAAAGTGGGATAAAAACATTTGTGTCCGTTTCTCACCCCCCACCACACCCCCTCCCCTAGGGCACTTTAGTAGTAGAGAACAGGACTCCAAAGTGAATGCAGCCCCTTCTGTAATATTGATCACGCTGGTAAACACTTTGTGCCCGCAGAATCCCACAGGTTAGTGCATGTGCTATGTAAAATGGCACATTGTCCCTGTATGTGCCATTTTACTTTGTAGAGCCCGAGATGTGTACCTAGGTACATTAGAGAGAGGGGAAGCTTTATAACCCCAACTCCTCACTGGTTGGAAATGATGAGTCAAGCATGGGGTGGACCAAATTAACACTACAAGCAATCCCTTCCAGTTTTGCACACGGTTTCATAGTGAATCATGATCAATAAATCAAAGAGATCAAAATCATTAAGTAGTCAGGATCAATTGTCTGCAGTGCAATCATGTGGTGCCATAACAATCTCAGCTTCAGAGTTATGGCTAGGTACTTATGGTTGAAGACAAAGCTCTGAAAGTACAAGGATCCCTGTGCCAGTTCCATAACCTGAGGAAACCTCAAGGCCTTTGCAAATATTTGAAATAAGAATGTAAACTAACCATAGTTCACAACAGCAGTATTTGTATTAACAGTCATAGTAGAAGGTGCTGATGGAGTAATACTTAGCATTTCAATCAATCAACCAATTTATAAAGCTAATCACCCAATGGGGTATCCAGGCTCTTGCAGGTCCCGGAGGCTTATTTGAACACCCAGGTCTAGAGGGTCATTCAAATTTCCGGAAGTGAGGTAACGTGGGGATACATTTAAGAAACATCTTACAAAGGTATTAATATTATCAAACAAAATGCCAATGAAGGGGGGGTACCCCCCCGTGTGCACCCCCCACCTCTCCTTCACCCAGAGTGAAGACCGCATGCCTTTCCGTGGCGGCATCGCCGCCGCGGAAAGGCACCTAAATACAAACATCATAATATGGCTGGCGTTGTCTGATAGACACCGCCACCATATTATTCCTTTTCCAGCCCGGCCACAAGGCGACCGGGGCGGAAAAGCGGCGGACGGTCTTTCCGTCCGCCGAGGTCCCCCCCGCCATACTAATATGGCGGGGGAAAACTAGTTTGGATGTCCGGCGGATTGCCTCCGCCAGGCCGGCGGTGGCTACCGCCAGACTGGCGGAGGCAATCCGCCCGACATTGTAATGACCCCCTTAGTGTTTTTTTCCTGATTCCAGTACCCCCTGGGTCCCACTGCCTATTCCTTACATTTGTATTTTACATTTATTGCTGTAGTGGAGAATGCTTTTTATTTAAAAAGGAATATAAAGTAGGGTTGCCAAAAGTAAAATGCCCGTGTGTGTTGTTTAAAGAGCCTGCAGAGACCTCCTCTTGACACTAAATAGATTTATAAAAAAAAAAAATGTATTCATTCATTATGTGACTTTTCGGTGTTTGTTCTTTTTAATTATTTTATTTATTTATTTATTTTGAGTCTTATATAGCGCATGGTTACCCTTGGGCATCCCAGCGCTTATCAAGGAGTCCGTTAGGCCGATGCGAAGCTATCCAGCGTGTTAAGATGGAAAAAGGTGTGTTTTCAGAGACTTCCGAAAACGAAGGATGCAAGTCTCACGACGCAGTTGCATAGGGAGCGAATTATCAGACATGGATCATTGAGGCAGTCCTAGAACACTATTAAAAGTGCTTTCTATTTATATTTGCTGTTCGAAGTATGCACATATAAGTGCTTAAAATACAGCTTTAGGTGACTGCTTATTTTTGTACCAACTGGGCCATCAAAATCATCTACTGGCAACCGAATCCATAAGACTGGAAGTTTGTTGCAGGATCAGCACATTATTTATTTCCTCCACCCTGCCATAATAGCAATAGTTTAACTTAGATCTTAAACCCTACGCCGCCGTCAATAACATGCTGGGTTACTTCAAGTGTCTGGGAATGGACCCTGCATTCAGACAACTCACTCCTCCTTCACGCCCTTCACTTTCACTGTCACCCTGCCCTCATAGCGATCACAATGAACTCACACTGATCACCATGCACTCACACCATTCACCTGCTCACCCTGCACTCACAGTGATTACTCTGAACTCACAATGCACTTGCGCTGTTCACCCTATACCTCACCCTGCAGTCACACAAGCACACTACTCATCCTGCACTCATGTGACACTTCACTCACCTGTCCCCCTCACTGCTGAATATACAACTCACTCAAACAAGCCCAGCAGTAATCATACATTCATTCATCCCATTCTGAACTTGCATCCGCACCCAAATTCGTACGGCCACCTCACTCACCCTGCAGTCACTCCTCTCACCCTACTCTCACACTGTTGCATCGCTCACCGTGCACTCACATGGGCACTCCTGCCACCCACACAGCGCAGAGGGTTAATGTGCCTGCTACAAAGAATATGTACCATGCAGATCACAGAAATGAGTGTGAGTAAACTATGAGAAGTGCTATAAAAAATGAAATGTTTGTCAGAAAGGTGTTATACATAGATGAGGTGCATTGTTGGTGAGTGGTAGTGAGGGAATTCAAGGAGAAGGAGGAAACAGAGATGGGGCACCAAAAAAGACTGTTGCACCGGGTGCAACCAGTGTTAGGGGCAGAGCTTGCTGGGAGTGTTAGTACCCTTCCCCCAGAAGTTCTGGTCTAGTGTCTCCCCTGCTTCTGACGATTATTATTATTTAGATTTGTAGTGCGCAACTGTTACCAAAAGATGTCCTCGGGCTAATAACCATCCGCTGCCTGAAGGCAAATGAGAAACACACAGAAGGAGATGGAGAACCAGCCAAATGGGGTAACCTACAGAGCATAGAGAAAGGTTTTTATATCTTCCTAAAGGATAATCGATTCTTGGTGGAGTGAAACAAAGGAGGGTGCAAGTCCCATAACTGCGCGGCCTGCACCAAAACAATGAGATAGACAACTCATGCCTTCTTGAATTGAGGAACAATAAGCAGAGTGGTACAGACTGAGAGGAGCATACAGTATATGTAGGTCAGTGTATGTGTCTGTAGTGACTCATGGTTGCTCTATTTACAGTTTTCGATGTTGGATATAGCTGCTCCACTCCCACATTCGGGTGGCTGGCACATTGGGCACAAGGAAAGGCTCTTTAAATGCATCTACACACGGCTTGTCGGCTTCCTACAATGAAAAGTGGATTATGAAGCTCTTACATGAAGATATTGGACAAGGATTTCTCAAATAAAGAAGGTGCACTTCAGCCAACTACTGCTCAGTCGGGAAGAATCAGGTACATTAGTGGAGTCAAGATAAACTTGGAGCATAATTTAAGACAGCAAATCTGAGTTTCTAAGTAAATCAATGCAGTTATGTGTTTCCATGAGTGTATTCCTTTGTAAGCATGAAGTTTTGTGTGAGTTTATGATTGTAGGTGTTTATTATGGGGTGAGCATGTGTTGGAATACACACTTTTGAAGGCTTGTCTATGTGTGAGTTTAATGTATTTTGTTAGTTACTCTTTATTGTTATTGCAAAATGCTCATACAGACTCACACACACATGCTCTCACAAAAAAATGTAGGTCGCACAGATTTGCCCTTTGTTGGTATTTTGCATCTTTCCACACACTGACACATCTGTCTCAAGATACGGACTCGTACAGAATGTAAATAGTGTGGCCTCGGCACTGGCCCTTTGAGACTGGCGTATAATTAGAATGAAGCCTTATTTGAAATGAGCGGGTAGTCTCTGCTCGTGGGTGGCCAGGGACTGAAAAATACCAATCTGAATATATTACCTGAAGGCTAGGATTATTAGCACACAGCACATGAGCCACATACTGTAAACAAGACCCAATGTTTTAGGATAGAAATACAAGCCACATTAGATATCTGGTGAATATTCCACTGTTCAAAGGACAGAAACTCCAGAACGGAAGTCCACAGTGGTGTGTATTTTTGAACCCATTGTGGTAATACGGGAAACAATTATAGTATCAACTACGTTTTTGTAAGGTCATAATTTTGTCTTTTTCCATGATGGCTGTTCATCTTTGAGGTGAGTATGGGAAGAACACAGTGGGTAGGGGTAGTAAGATAACTTGCATTCAAATTGTTTGTCACACACAGTCAAATGCACAAACATGAAAATGCATGCCTGCACACATGAAACATTAAACATATTTACTTATTTATGAAAAAGGCTGAGAAATCAGGCGAAACGCATCAATCCTCCACTGTTTGGTGGTGCATGGTATTATTAATACAATTAAATATCTCCTAGAATACCGGCTTCCACTTCACTGGAATATATATATTCATGTGACCAAGCTTCGTTCGCTGAGCGAAACGCGTCAGGGAGGGCACTTGCTCTGACACACTTTTTGAAAAATAAATTTTGCACTGCTGGCACTTTGATCGGTGTTGTGGCTTAGATGATTTAACATCCATTTGATCTAACTGTGGAGTGGAGGTCTACGCCCGTTAAGACCGCAGCGAGAAGCGGTCGGGATTTATAGAGCGTACGGCTACCTCAGCAGAGGTGTCCCGGCACTAGTAAAAATGGACCGGAGAGACTGTGTGGCTTGAGTGTTAAATATATATACCAAGGTGTACTGGTGAATCAGTGGGTGTATGAGTGCTAGAATGGATGATTTTGTGGGTGCGTGTATATACACGCACATACAAATATATATATTTATATACATATATATATATATATACACTGAAAAAACAAAAGTTACAGGGAAATTATAGTGAGGTAATGGAAGAGACATAATAGTTAGGCTAACATTTCACTCGTACAAGCCAGGGAAATTCCGCCATTACAGTCAGTGAACCAACTATAACTTGCACCCCGCAATGCAATGCTTATGGGCTCACATATTACATCACTCATGACATGGTCAGTGACATCACTCATGACATTGCTGATGACATCTCAAATTACATGACCCTCCTTAGGGAATTATACTCGAGCAAAAAAGGTAGCGCCTGTCTGGAGGCTTCAGCAATATGTTTCACACAAAAGGAAACTCACATCCTGGCATGCTGTGGAAGATTCATACAATCTATCAGGGACGCTTTCCAGCCCTGTACTAGTCTTCGATCTCACCCACACACAATCCAAAAGCTGATTTTGGATTACTTAAAATATAGCTCTCCGAAAGCATGCTGATTCTGCCTCAAAGCAAAGGATTATGCATAGAAAGACTCAATGGTTTTACTCATATAATAGTTCAAATCAACTGGATCGATAGTTGCAAAGCACAAGCACCTCATAAGAGAATTAGGCCCCAAGAAAAGAACCAGAGGTGCTTGAGGAGCATTGAAAGGAAGGACAACAAGGGCACCCCTGAGCCAACCGGTTACTTCATTCGGGCTGTTCGAGAATTCCAGCCAAAGTGGCAAAGCACACACACTTTACAAGAGACTGAGACTAATGTTGAATACAAGGTGGTCAAGTACAATGGAGCAAGAGGGAGAACCAAGAAAACAAACGAGTAAGCCTGGCAACATCCACTGGGAACGGTCAAAATAGAATGAATCAATGTAATTTCAACAACAAGCCCCAGCCATTGTATGGAACATATTATATACTTTTCTATCAAATTTCTTTAAAATTTTACGAGCTATGGCTCGACTCTTTTTTTTTGATCATCAATTTTTTATTATCATTCTGGAAAGCAAACAAACAAAATGACAGCACATAGCATATAGGGTAAAGCAAATTCTGTCCCCAACAGACAATAAAACCCACAGCCATGGTAGGAATAATCAAGCAAGCCACCCAAACTGAAAATCAGTACATTGTAACATGGGAGAGCCTGTACAAAGAGTTTAAAACAGTAAGTTCAACCATTTGTCCCATACCTTATGGAACTTCGCTGGACAGCCGCGTGCCTCGAAGAGGGGTTCCTCCTGGGCCGCGCACCAGTCCACCCCTCAGTGCCATTTTCACAGGGTAGGGGGGGTTGGCCTGAGCCCAGGCCGCCGCAATATCTCGCTTGGCCACAGCGACCGCCATCCCCAGAAAGTGCTTATTCGCTCTAGAGCAGGCCAAGCCATCAAACACGCCCAGGAGAAGACGTTGACTCTCTTTTTTAATCAGAATTTTACAGTAATGCAATGGTTTTCTTTAACTTATACAATGAAAAAAAACTTCAAACATCGCTGATGACATCTCAAATTACATGACCAATGACAACCTCCATGACTGTGAGTGTTTTAAAAATGTAGAGTGTTAAATATTATACCAAGGTGTATTGGTGAATCAGTGGGTGAATGAGGCTGGTATGGTTGACTCATTGGGTGCGTACTGTATAAATGAGTGATTAGGTGTCTTAGTGAATGTATGAGTGGGGGACAAGGTTGTGTAAATGTCTGTATCATTCTGTCAGTTGGTGTCTAAGTGGCTGTATATGTTGGTGAGTGTGTACGTCAGTGGCTGTATGGGTGATTGATTGGATGTGGGAGTACCTGTATGGGTATGCAGAGGATTCAGTCAACCGCTGCCAAGTTGGCCCTGGGTCGGCCCAGAAGATCTGCTTCCTCAGCGGCCAGGGCAGAACTGCATTGGCTTCCGCTGAGACAGAGAGTCCAGTTCAAGTGTCTCTGCATAGTGTTTAAAGCCTTGCATAGGTTGGGGGCCTGTGTCTATGCAAAGAAAGTTTTTGTGTTATGCTCCTGAGAGAAGCCTTCGTTCTTCCTTGGCAAGCCTTGTTAAGATTCCTAGATTCAGGAAAGTTAGGTCAGGATCCTTTGAGATTGATGCTGCCAAACTTTGGAATCAGTTCTCGTTGGAGCTAAAACAATTTAGTGATCTCCTTGTCTTTAGAAGGAGACCTAAAACCTGGTTGTTTCCTAAAACTTAGTTGGCCTGTCGGCACCGGTGCACTCTCTTTCCTTTTCTTAATTTGATCCATCAGCGCCAGGATGCCTTTTTGGTGATAGTGCGCTTCATAAGTTAAATAAATTAATAACTAAAGGGTGTGTGAGTGGCTGTGTAGGTGGGCGAAGGGGTGTGTGACTACTTGTATAGATGAGTGAGTGGGCAAGTAAATGGTTGTGTGGGTTACTGAGTGTGTGTGTATGAGGGGTTGTATGGGTGAATGAGTGTGTGTATGGCTGTGACGGGTGAGTTAGTGCATGTGCCAGTGGAATGTGGGTGAGTAACTGGATATGTGTAAGGCAGTATATGTGAGTGATGGGGTATGTGAGTGACTCAATGGGTGAGGTCATAAGCAGTGCATTGCAGGGGAACAAGTCATATTTAGCTCACTAACTATAAAAGCTAAATTTCTCTGGTTTTGTACCAGTGAAATGTTAGCTTAAGTATAACGTCCCTGTAAAATTTGTTTTTTAAGTGAATATATATATATATATATATATATATATATATATATATATATACATATATATATATATATATATATATATATATATATATATGTATATATTTATGATATATCTAAGTCAAATAATGTCAACTGCCATTGTGAAATATATATCAAAATGTATATATATATATTAGATATATATGTGAGTGTGAGTGTGCTTATGGTGTATATATATATATATATATATATATACTACGAGGGCTACATGAGTTTGTTGGGTTCTTATGGTCTGCTGGGTTAAGAACTAGGGGAAGGCAACACACCTGACAATAAGCCACTGTACATACTGTAATTAATGTCTTGACTTGTTGTACAAAATGTAAATAGAATTTCTCTTGCTCTTCTCTAACCTCTTGTTCATTTCTCCTTATTCTTCTCTTCTTCTCTCTCTCTCCTTTGCTATCAGGATACTTTATTGGTCACTGTTGTACGCAGGGGGAGCAGTAGGATATGAGCATATAGCCCATCCAGGGCTTAATGGTGGTTTCTGTTATATATATGTTTATATTGTATATACTGTATGGATTGCATATAGATGTGCCCATCCATGGGCTTAATCAGATTTAGTTATTGTTTTAGAGGTTAATTTGACACTCTAAGATGGCGCTCATTTAACACTAGGATCTTGTTGATTTTTTTGAGTCCTTTTTTGCTTTCCATTTACCTTGTGTTCATAACTGTGACCAAGATGGCGCTTCGGTAAACATGGATGAAGGTTTACTACCGAAACGCGTCTGCTTATGGAGTGTCTGTTTGGTGTTGAAATAAACTAACCCAAACTGTTCCCCGCGAGTGCTTTTTGCCGTTTGGACATTGTCCCTTGGTACGGATTTGAAGCAGATATATATATATATATATATATATATATATATATATATATATATATATATATATATATATATATATATATATATATATATATACACACACATACATATTTACTGAAAAACCAAAGGTTACAGAAAACTTATACTTCAGTTCAGGTTTCACTCATACAAAACCAGTGAAATTCAGCAGTTATAGATAGCTGACTATAGCTTGCACCCCTGTAATGCATTGCTTATGACCTTACATATACATCACTCATGACATGGACAGTGTCATCACTCATGAAATCACTGATGCCATGTCAAATGACATCACTCATGACATCACCCAGTGACTGTGTGCTTTAAAAAAAAGATTAGTGTTGAATATATATACCAAGATGTATAGGTGAATCCGTGGGTGTATGAGTGCCAGTATGGAGGATTCAGTGAGTACTTGACTGACTGTATAAGTGAGTGATTAGGTGTCTCAGTGATGTTTGGGTGAGTGACTAGATTATGTGAATGTCTGTATCTGTGTTTCAGTTGGTGTCTAAGTGGCTGTATGGGTTGGCGAGTGGGTATGTGAGTGGCTGTATGGGTGGTTGATTGGTTGTCTGAGTACCTGTAAGTGTGTATGAATGCGTTTGTGGGTGCATGAAGGGATGTGTGTCTTCCTGAATGGATGCGTGGGTGAGTGAGTCAGTGGCTGTATGGGTTAGTGAGTGCATCTGTGAGGGGCTATATGGGGTGACTGAGTATGTGTATGGCTGTGTTTGTGAGTGAATGGATGGATGGGTTTGTGAGTGAATGGATGTGTCAGTGATATATGGGCAAGCAACTGCATATGTGAAAGGCAGCATAGGTGAGTGTTGAAGTATATGAGTGCATGTTTGAGTGAGTGATTGTGAGAGTGGCTGTATGGGTGAGTGGGGGATTGGATCAGTGACAGTGTAGGTGAGTGAGTATGTGTTAGTCTCTATATGAATAAGTGAGTGGGAGTGTGTATACCCAATTAGGTGAGTTAATGGCTGTTTGATTGACTCTCTAGGTGAGTGAGTAGGTGTGTGAGTAGCTCTATGAGTGACTGACAATGTGTGAGTGGCTGTATGGGTGAAGGATTGGATATATCAGTGACTGTATTAGTGAGTGAGTTGGTGCATAAATGGCTGTATGAGAAACTGAGTGGATGTGTATGTAGACCTATAAATCAGCGAGTGGGTGTGTATGCTCTGGTATAGGTGTGTCAATGATTTTGAGAATGTTAGTGTGGAAGTTGGAGTGGGAGTATAAAGGGTTATATGGGGGTGTGAGTGGGTGTGTCAGAGATTCTGTGGATAAAGTCATCAGTGATGTCACTGACTATGTCATAAGTGATCCAATATGAGAGGTCATAACAGTGCATGGCGGGGGCGTGAGTTATAGTTAGCTCAGCTAACCATAACTTCTGAATTTCACTGGTTTTGTATGAGAAAAACCTGAGCCTAACTATAATGTCCCTGTATCCTTTGTTTTTTTCAGTTAAGTTTTTTTTAATTCTATTTCCTAACTAGAATATCCATGTAACTTATGTTTTTAAGTGTATTTCAGCCACCACCACATTTAAAACGTATAACTGCAAAATTGATTATAACCACCACACTAAACTACAGCAGGTGTGGTTTACTGCATATACTGGAAAGCATATCCAACTCTCTATTACATTGTTTTCTATTTACCAGAGCCAATGAAACATCTATTTACTAATCATTTCTAAATGCAACCTACTTTTGTTCACCTGCATATTCCTTTCATCCAATCAAATTTCGAGTTTTTTTCAAACCACAAGCACACACGCATTTTCACCGTCTTTCATAGTACCAACTGTGATATTTAGATGCAGACCTGTTCTGTGTGCTACTCCTCCTTCCTACAAAATAATTAGATTGTGTGCCACAGCAATGTTGATTGGGTGAAAGGGGCTGCAAAAAACAAAGGTATGGACAGAGACTTGGGATTACAGAATTTAGTTCGTTGGACCAGAGAGGGTTTAAGCTTTATCAGCTGCTGAATTTGGTTAAAACCTTTGTGGATTTCCAAAATAGTCAACTCATTATTGTGCACTGTGGTGGCAATGACCTGGGCATATTGATTGGGGTAGGGCTGAAAATCCTAATGAAGGATACCTTTACAAAACCGATGTGGCATTTTCCTCACACTATCTTGGTGTACTCGAATGTATGCCAAAGACAGAAATGGAAGTGGTCAAATTAATTCTGTCCACAGTTTGACAAAGCCAGGATCAAAGCACTTTCTGCTTTCCTCAGAGACCATAACATAGGCTCTATCTACAACAACAATCTGTATTTTGACCTGCATAGAATATATAGAGGTGCTGGAGTTCATTTTACAGACAAAGGGAACAGGGTGTTTCTAGGCAACCTGAAACTTTGCATAAAGCCTTATATGTAGCTGACTTATACACACTCTCAGCACAAAGGCTCTTGTCAGAGCCACCCAAGAGCCCAAAATGTTGTTAAATTTTTTGTAAAATTATTATTTTTCCACAAATTTCAACTTTGTGACGACATCATGATGATCACGATCACGTTGCAAAATCGCAAAACAAATGCAGACATTCAACGACCACCATAACATTAAGACATGTTAACTTAAAAAACGTAATTCTAAATATTACAATACACACATCACTAATGTAAAGGAAATGCTTGTACACATATATTTGTAGTAACTTTTTTTAAAAACTGTGTTTGAACCCTGCTTCCTGTTTTCACGATGACGCCGAGAGTCACGGTGACTACGGTAACCACGACAATCGCACCTTTTTTAAGAGGTATAAAACACATATATGCACACATTTTACAGTATTTTAGAGACTTGGGTTTATTGCTGCACTGTTTAAAAGCATATTTCTGTATGGAGTTTGCATAAAAACAATCATTTAAACCGATTTTCTATTTTCACGGTGACGCTAGGCGTTGCAATGATAAAAGTATCCACGATCGCCACGAATACTTTGTGAAAATGTAAAGTAAAAGCAGGAATTCAATAGCCACCACCTCATACAAAACTTATAACTACGAAATAGATTATAAGCAACAGACTAAACACATTACTATCTAAACGATTGTATAATAGCATGTACAACTCCCTATATATTACTTTAAAACAGTGCATAACTTTTTCAGTGTAATCTATGCCTGCATGAATCATTTTATCTGTAAGTCTCTCAGTCACTGTATAAGTATTTGAGTGTATCTATAAGACGTGCATCAGTCTATCAATGCATCTGTAACGAACTGCGTGACAGCCTCAATGTGTCAATGACTGGGTACATCAGTGTCGCAATGGGTCTGTGATTGGTTGCATAAGTCTCTCACTCAATCGATGAGTAGCTGCATGAGTGCCTTTGCATGAGTGCCTTTGTAATAAGTATATTGTGTGTGGGTGTCTTCTTGGGTCTGTGAGTGAAAGCATATGTCTCTGAGTGGGTGAGTGGAAGGGTGCATGCATGAGTGTCTGAGTGGGTCTGTGACTGGGAGGGCAAATGTTGGGGTGGGTCTGTGAGTGCGTGCATGAGCCCTAAGTGCGTGAGTGAGTGGTTGTGTGTATATCTGAGTGAGTTTGTGAGTGGGTGTATGAGTTTCTGAGTGTATGAGTGAGTGACTGAGTCCATAAATCTCTGAGGTCTGGGACTGAGTGTGGGAGTGAATGTATGGGTGTGTGAGTGTCTGAGTGCATCTGTAAGAGGGTGTATGAGTGTCTCAGTGGGTCTGCGAGAACATATGCGAGTAGATCTGAAAGTAGGTCCACGAGTCTGAGTGGGTCTGTACATGGGTGCATGACTCACTGAGTGAGTCTGTAAGTGGGTGCATGAGTATCTGAGTGGGTTAGTGCATGAGTGCCCACATGGGTCTGTGAGTGGGTGTAGAAGTCTATAAGTAGATATGAGACTGTATGAATGAGTCTATGAGTGGGTCTCTAAGTCGGTGCACGAGTCTCCGAGTGAGTCTGTAAGTGGGTGCATAAGTACCTGAATAGGTAGGTGAGAAGGTGTATTAGTATCTGAGTGGGTATGTGACAGAATGTATAAGTGAGTGGGTATGTGAATGGGTGTATAAGTGTGAGTGAGTTTGTGAGCACATACATGAGTGTGTGAGTGTGACAGTGAATGGCAAGTGTGTACAAATATATATATATATATATATATATATATATATATATATATATATATATATATATATATATTATATTTTCACCAATATTCACAATGATGTTGCGATAGTTGCGCTGCCTCCGCAATACTACACAGGGGCCGCTCTGGCAATCATGGCATCATCGCTAATATTGTATTGTAGGTATTGTAATTTCATTTATATAGCGCTTTCTACCCCAACCAAGGCATCAAAGCGCTTTTTCGGTGAGTAGCACACTACTCCGGAACCCATAAAGGATTAGTGTTGAATTAGTATAGTGAAATATGAAAGTAATTTGAGTGGTGGATATTAATCAGTTATTAAGATTGAGAAGGACAGCAGTGGGATAGAAGAGGGAAAAAAGTTTGCATATATATCATGCGTGATTAAAAAAATCAATTATGGACACATAACTTGCGTTACTAACACTTACATTTCTGAAACATGGGGTCAGAGTACCTCGACCCTAACCCCTTATGTTTGCTTTCAAAGAAAATGTTAGCCCCGGGAAACGTTCCCGATAGATAAAATGGCGGCCCAAACTTTCTGATCAGGTTGCGTCCATCCAATCACAGCATTCCTTTTAGCACTTGCATTCATAATTTCAGAACTGTCACGAAATATACACTTTTAGAGATATATCTATCATTTTCAGGTTAAATTGCTCAGGAACTACTGAACGGATTTGCACCAAATACCAAAAAGCACAATCTGCATTATAGCATCTACCTTTCTGCCAAATTTGGAGCACATCCATCCAACGGGTTCAGGCTGTAGGTTCGAAGCGGCGTTCCAATGGAAATTAACATTTAAACGCACCCTTATTTCGGACCCCTATTTCTCGGTCCCTAAAACAATGATCACCGCCAAACTTTCCATGACACACTGAACCTACTTTGCCACTTTTTTGGGGAAACTTCATGCAGATTGGCCAAACAACACCAAAGTTATAGGCAATTCAAAAAAAAAAATTCTCATGGAGACTAGCTCCTAACTATAACTACCTACTAATGATTTATATATATCATAAAAATAACTTTATTTGCTCTAACTAGACCATAAACATACATAACATAAGACATCATTACATAAATCAATCGTAAAAACAAAATACAGCCATATTAACAAGTTAAAATCAATAAAAACTACTGAATAAGAGTTGATATATTCATGTAATGAATCTACTTATCTTTCCTAGTCTATACATGCCTGAGAACAAATTGAGAAAATTGTACAAAGTAGCCAGAGATTTAGCCATCAAAGTCAATCAAAATCCAATGCTGGACAAAGATTTTTGACCTCCTTAGAGCTATAATGAAGAAGCAATGAATCACAATAATGGTGCATTACATTAAAACCGGCTAACTGTCCACAGAGTAAACATATTGTGCAAATTAAGCAAACAATTAAACCATCCGAGCAATTCAAAACCGGAGTAAAGCATGTTTAATAAAACCCCAAAGAGCAGCAAGTCATAATAAAGTGCATTATAAACAGTGTCTGATCCCCCAACATAGCCTAAAACAATCAAGGAGAATCTCGTTGCAACGATAAAATGCATTAAAAAAAGATGAGTCGAGCCTGCCCAGGACCCAGGTTTAACGTCTTCCGCAGCCTCAATAGTGTGGCCAGAAAGCAAGCAACAATATAAGTTGTATAGACATTCGGGGCCATATGTAGGTAATCTCTATTTACTGATTCTTAAATACCAAATTTTACTGATTCGGTACTTAAGAATCGGTAAATAGTATGTAGGTAAAAATTGGGTAAATTTTACCGATTCAGTAATATTCTGTATTACCGATTCTGTTTTTACTGATTCGGCAATTCCCATTCATTCATATGGGCCTCGAGGCCCGTAGGAATGAATGGGAAGCCATTCACTATTACCGATTCGGTAAATACCGAATCGGTAATAGGGGGAACATATTCAAGGGTGGCAGGGTGTCACATTGACACCCTGTTGCACCCCTGAATCGTGCATGTGTGCACATGTGGCACACATAAATGCCTTAAGGGCATGTATGTCTGCCACATGGCACTTTTAAAAAAGCACAAAATTGCTTTTTTAAAGGTTTTCGATATTTACCACCAACTTGTAGTTGGTGGTAAATAACGAATCCTTAAATCAAAAATGCACTCACTTGAGTGCTCCCTACATAGGATTTAAGGATTCGGTAATTTACCGATTCAGCATTTTAAGGATTCGGTAATTTACCGATTCCTTAAATTACTGAATCAGTAAATTACTGAATCCTTAAATCCAGCCACCTACATTAGAAAAAGCTAAATACCGGTCGGTAACGGCAAATTTACAGATTTTCGGCCATTACCGACCGGTATTAAGCTACCTACATATGGCCCCAAGACATTTGTAAATACATGAGAGCAGGCTTAACCTGGACAAAATTCAAAGATTTCAACAATGTTAATAAAATTGTTTTTCAGGGGGTATCATAAAATCCACCAAAAATTAAATGCACGACATCCTTAGCAGAAAAGTTACCACATATGCAAGGGCTCAGCTTCACACTCCAGACACTGGGTTCAGGAACGGCCTGCAACAGATGAAATTGATTAAACCTAAATATGGTGAGGAGAAACTGATGGTGACTGTTGAGCACGCTAAGTGGATGCGGTTTAACAGATGGCCTTGTTGAAATCGACATATCTTTGAACTGAGGATGTCTCAATTCCTATACCCTCTCTCTTTGCTTTCCTCCATAGTAGAACATTGTTCTGTGTCTAAGGAATATCTGCCTTCATAATGTTAGATGGTGATTCCAACAAGGCAGGTCTGACTAACTTAACAAAGGTATCCTCTATGTATGCCAACTGCTGGAACTGGCCCTTTTTGCAGGGTTATCCCCAACTGTTTGCCTTCCTCCAGTATTTATCCTTACCTTTTTTGTTGGTTTTATGACTCTGGGCACTATACCACTGCTGTCAGCTCTCTCTGGTAAACTTGGTAAGATTTGTCTACATTGGCATGTTTCATTTACCTGTAAGTCCCTTGTACAGTGGTATATCATGTACCCTGGGCCTGTAAAAGAAATGCTACTAGTCAGCTTGCAGCGCTGCTTGCGCTACTTTCCAAAGTTGCCTTCCATACCTGTCTCAGATCTCTACTGCTGCAGGGCCTGTGCACGCAGTTTACTGCCGCATTGACGTGGCACTTTAAAGTGGTTATAAATCAAAGAGTGGGACTAGAAGCCAGATTAAAGTCTAGAATCCTTGCTCCTCACTAAAATTGACACGCCTAATCATTGTGGGTACTTGTTCCTTTGTGGAGAGGGTGTAGAAAACGTTAAAGAAAGGGTGCGGTTGGAATATATGGTTCCAGGGGGATCGTCCTTATTTGAAAGTGTTGCCCTCACACACCGTTGTGGGTGTCATGCTTCTGTACTGTTTGTCAACCTGGCCCCCAAAGTCGTTACCATACAATGTGCACAAAAAGAGGCCTCTATATGTCCCTGTCTTACTCCTCTTTTCAGATAGTAGGAGCTCTTACAGAAAGTATTATATCGTACAACTGCCTTCATATCCCTGTGCAGCTTGCTGTGGAAATAGAAAATGCCTGTGTCAAATCCTATGACTAAAAAAATCTGCCATAGTTTGGACCTATTCACCCTGTCAAAGGCGTAGGATAGGTCCATAAATGCAATAAACAAGGACCCCAGATTCGCCGGTGTATAATTGTTAAGCAACAAAAAAAGGTTTATGCACTAGTCACAAGTGCCCAAACCAGGCAAAACCCAACATGCAGATCTGAAAGAAGGGAACCATCCTCTACCCATGGCATGGTTCTCTCCAACATAACTCTGCCCATCACCTTAACAACTGATTCTATCACAGAGATGGGCCCGTAGCAGCTTGGATGACCCCTGGAGCCATTTTTATATACAGGGATGATGATGGACTGAGTCCATGAATAAAGAAGTCCTAAAAGTATTACCAAATTAAACATAGAGGTTAAAATCAGGGCCCAAAGACCAGGAGACTATTTAAAGAAGCTGCCAGGTATCCCATCAGGATAAGGGGCCTTATGATCTATCATACGTCTGTTAGCTAACATGAACTTGTCATCATCAAATGTCAAGGTACATGACAGTGGCTGTGAGAAAGTGCCTATTTTGCATGGTTAGCCCACACTTTTTGCCTGGTTTTGATGTGGTTTCAAATGTAGTGCACATGGTCCCTGCCAACCAGGTCAACTCTGCCAGTGCGTCTTCCCTAAAAAAAATCCCCAATTGGTACTTCTACCTCCTGTAAGTCCTTAGTAAATGACACCCTGTGTACCTACGGCCTGGGGGCTGAAAAGGGTTTCCTGGGACCCCATCACTGGGAACACGCCACTGCCCTTGTAGCTTTCATACCCCTGTGAGGGACAAAAACAACAAAGTTGCTATGGCACCCTGTCTGGGTGCCATTCCAACCAACACTGCCTGAAGGTATTGGTAACTCACCCCTCGGGTAGGCCTCACAGCCATAAGGCAGGGTGCACTTTACCACAGGTGAGGGCATATATGCAGGAGCAGATATGCCCCTACAATATTGGGGTTCATTCATTGATATTGTAACTGCCAGTGAAGCCATAGAGAGTACATGGGCTGGAAACTCAACAGCTCAAGTTCCTCAGCACCATGATGGATTCACTGAACACAGGAGTGTTTGGTACCAAACTACTCCTTACGATAATTCCACACTAATGCCAATGTGGGATTTATTGTACCATGTACTCTGTGGGCACCTCACTTAAGGCTAATAGTAGCAACACGACTCAATAAGGAGATCCAGACAAATGTTAGAAAACTATACTTTGTACTTAATTTCAAGACAAAGATCTTTGTAATAAGGTTATTAAGTTTTTAATTAAAAATACTTTTCACTCTTGAAAATTGACAGATTATTTTTTCAACACAGCCTAATGTTATCCTATGGGGAAAACAATTTTGTGGTGAATCAGGTAAGTACTGCACTTACAATCCCAGTCTTTGGAGCCAAAAGACAGCAATGGGCAGGGGTCAGGTGAGTACCAAAACTCACCCTCAGTGGCTAAGGGGGGGCCCGGTGGGGAGGTCAAAATCAGAGTTCATCTGAGTGCTTTCCAATAGAGACAGGTGATGCCTGGAGCAACACTGCTCTTCCTTTCCCTGCTTTGCATTGTCCTTCTGTCCGTTTTCCAGTCTTTTTCTTCCTCCGCCTGTCTCCCTTTCTTGTATTTCTCTGTTATGCTCTGTGTCAAACCCTAAAGATGAAATATAAGACCTGATCCCTTTGAATAAATGCCGGTGCAAATCAACTGCAACCACCAGCACAAACACTTCAGATAAGTGACTGATCTAGCCCCTCAGTAAGAAGAAGCCCTCCTGGCAGAGTAACAGACATGATATGTAACTTGACTCAATCTGTCTTTTTCTTTCTGGCCGTTGGATACAGCATGATAGTTGTGATTTCTATACAGAGACTTGAGCCCATTTCTCTCTTTTACTTTTGGTTCAATTTTAGTCACAGTTTTCTTTTCTTGTTAGTCTGTGACATGTCACAGTTAAGTTGTTTCAGAGAGTCAGTGCTACGAGGAGTGGCTCTTTGTCAGCTCATTTTAAAGGTACTGGCCTGACATTTGACTAAAATCAAGGATTCCACCCAGCCTTTCCCATGTCCTCCAGCACTGACCTGTATGTGCATCTCTCAATTTTCCTTCTGTCCAGTTTTTAGCTCGAGACAGCAATACAGGGTGTGTTTACCCTCCTTAGTGAACTTCCAGATAGCAGAGATGCCTGTGGTTTTCATGTAATGTATTTGGAACATGGTGAAAGTGGGCTTAGGAAGGAGGTGGGTGCAAGATTTGTGCCTCCTATCCGGATTCAGTTTAGGCCCAGATCTCTGTACTGGGGTGAATATATGACATTGTTCTGCATTCTGTCCATCAATTGCCTTTTTGCATTTGTCACCCCGAATGAGACGGGTATGCCCAGATGTGGGTCCCGTGCTCTCCATGCCACTGAAGTCAAGCTTTCCTGGCTGATGAGGGCTGAAAGCATAAAACCAGTCCTAGGGTGCTTGTTTCCAGTCCAGGGAGAACCTGGCTTGGCAGTTCGGGCTGGACCGTTCCCATTGGGTGCAGTGTCAATACTGATATACATATGGCTGGGTCCAAACTGGATAGGCACGGTGAGCAAAAGAACGATGGGTTTAGGCCCAGATCTCTAGACTGGGGTGAATGTATGACATTGTTCTGCATTGTGTCCATCAAGTGTTCTTCTTGCATTTACCTCCTATTAAACCCCAGCCCAATAGGTTCAGAGTGAGTGTGACCCAACCAGTCACCACACCAACATGGGGGGCTCCCTGGTAATGGGTACTGTGACCCATCTTATCAAACCCAGCTCATGGGGTTCAGAGTGAGTGTGACCCCTTGACCTTCTACTAGACTAGAACATCGGGAGCGCACAAGGAAGAGAGAGGCGTGACCCCACCTAGTAACATATGGACACCCAGCGGTGCACAGGGTGATGTGATAATCGTGTGCCCCCTCCAGCATCCACCTAAGCATCCTGCATCTCAACGCACAGTAGGGTATCACCCCACTCCACCCAGACATCAGAAAGTTCAAAACATACAGGGAACCCAGCAGTCAGCAGAGTGTTGTGTGACCCTCTCCTGCCAACACCTGGACACCCAGCACCACCCATTGCAATGGGTGGCGTGACCCCCTCCAGTGACCACTTGGACACACAGCACCCTTCCGAGGTATCCGCTTTTGTGACCCATCCTCCTCCCACAGGGTGCATTATCGTGTCACCACTCTTTGGCCACGACCCGGACAGCCTGAAGTTCACACAGTAGCACATGGGTTACCTTCTGCCAGTACCGTAGGATCGGGCAGCTCACACTGTGACGGGTGTGTGTGCTTGCCCCTCTGGCCCCTCCGCTTTCGCAGTACTATGAAGGAACACTGGCGCAGGAACGGATGCGCTGTAGGCAAGACTGAACCTACAAGTCTGAGGTAAGCAAGATATTAATGTGGTAATTTCAAATTTATGATGCAAATCATTCTGTACAAAGAAGGCAGCTGATCGCATTTGACTGTTCTTGAACTTGTAAGTTGCACAATCTTTGGGTGGCATCCTGACTCATAGTACAAGACATGCATTTTGTAATCAAGTTTATTCGGGAGGTGTAATATTTGTGTAAGCTTAAAAATGTGCCATGCGCAGAGTGTCCACAGGGAGAGTTCTAGCTCTCCTCCTGGGTGCACAGAACATTTTTGCCACTCCTACTGGTAGTGTTTTGGGATGCACAAGGAAGCAGTTCCTTCTCAATGATTTCAGTAAATTTGTTACGAGATAAATCTATCTTTTTAAGAGAGTCCCAGCATTCATCTAAGGTGTCAATGTATGTTCAAAAGTGAGCTCTTTCTCACCTCGAGGGACTGAGTGTGTGCTACAGATAAAGGAGCGGTGCCTATCCCAAAGAATCTCTCTCTCTGCCCCAGACTCCACTGGCAGAAAAGTGCAATGCCACTCCAAAGTGGAAAGTGAGACCGTGTATGCATAGGGTGCCCATCTCCCCTCCAGAGCATTTCTGCGCGTGCACTGGGAAGGAAGCCATTTCCTCCTGTGTACACCAGATTTACAAAGATTGTCCTCTATAGCTCATAAAAATTGGCAATTTCTTAAATGATAAATAATTCAATCACATTGCTTTATTAACCTTTCTGTTTCCTCAAATTTGCTTGAAAATGCACCATTTGTCCACTCTTTTTTCAAACTTTTCTCAGGGGGTGAATCCCCCATAGGTTGTTCGGGCTCGATCGCTACGCTCACTTGCCACAGTGCACTATGACAATAATTTTACACCCACCACTTTCAAATGTCACCAGCCGTGACTGTGCCTACCACCAAATCAACACCCACTATGTGGCGGCAGCCATCAGAGGACTCAGGGCTCTGTATTGAGTCCTAGAAAAAAGGATATCAAAAGATGTAAAAGGGGACAGTATGGTTACCCTGCCCTCTTGGTCTGCTGAGAGGGTCCAGAGGGACCCCTGAAGGATTAAAAATATTATTTTTTAGATTTTGCTTCAATTTTGCAGATGATCCACAAATGTGTTGAAAAAAAGGACAGGCTTCTCGGCCTTAATAAAACAACCCCCAGGGTGGGCCAGGGCCTGGGGTGGTGGTGCATTTCTGATAGAGTAAAACGTAGAGTGATGCCAACCTCCCTGTGCCTCTTTAGGGCACCAGAGGTCCTATACCACGTGGCTGAATCTGAAAAAAAGTGGAGGACGGCAACTCTGGGTCCCATGGACCCCATTCCTTGGGGCCAATTTTTAAGAAAAGGGAGGGGCCCATGGGTAGGGGGCTAATTGGGCCAGCGGGAGACAGCCCCCAAAGGAAGGAGTTTTGCTGACCCAGATGGACACTGTGACACCCAGCAAAATATAAATAAATGGCTTCCACCACAAACCCAGATGAAATCAAGATAGTGGGTGCCCCGGCAGTGCACCGGGGCACCCACCGTAAAATAACAAATTAGCTGTCTTTTGCAACAATGGTGGCTGGTGAGCCCTAAAGCTACCCCGCTGCCTCAACGTTGAAAAAGAAAAAAGGTGTGAGTTCTCCAGGTGGGCCCTAGAGCACCCCAACATTTCTTTTTCAAAACTACAAAATAAAATAACAAAATAGCAGCAGGAGCCGTTGATATATTATTTGCGGCTAATCTAAGAAGAGCACCATCATTTTGTTTACATTTTTTTAAGCTTGGTGGTGCCCCTAGAACAGGAAGGGGCACTACTAAGCCTTTTTTAGTATTGTGGGGGCTGCAGGGAGTGTAACAACCCTTAAGCAACATTAAAGAAAAACAGTAAATCTCATGGGACATTACATTCATGACCCAGGAGAGCTTACCATAATTTTTTAAAGCACTCCTAGCTGGAGCTCCAAGGTCTTCACCTCAAGTCCAAGGCCCTATTGAGGTTGTTTTATAATTGCATTTTTGGCCTAAAAAATATTGTTCTTAACTTTGACTATTTCTTTTAACATTTTCATCTCACAAAATGCAATTGTGAAAACAATTTTAAATTAAAGACTCAGAGATATACTGAATTTTGGTATTAAACCTTTATTAAGCATTTTTATAACAACCACATTTATTAAACATTGCATTGTGTTAATTAGTGAAATGTACATTCGATAAATTGGTGATTTTTGGAGAAAGATGATAGATCTGCTATTAATACATAATAATAAGGTAATCCCTTGATAAAGCCAACCGACCCACTTTTTATATTTTGGTGTTTAGACTGTGCATGCCAGAAGGCCATGTCAGAGGCACCCTCATCTACAGACCACCAGGACCACGCACACAATTTAGCGAAGACATCGCGGACTTCATCAGCCCACACGCCCTCCCTTCCGAGGACTACATTCTACTAGGAGACCTCAACTTCCACCTGGAAAAGGATAACGACAACAATACCACCACCCTCCTGGACAACCTCGCAAATCTCTGACTCAAACAACTTGTTGACACCCCCACCCACTATGCCGGACACACGCTAGACCCAATCTTCACATCCAGCAAACACATTTCCTTCAATCATACCTCAGCTCTCCATTGGACAGACCACAGCTGTGTTCACTTCAACTACAAAAAGACCACGACCCACAACCAACCACAACCTATTCCACGCAGAAACTGGAACAAAATCACCACCGACCAGCTTTTCACATCACTACACCAATACCCTCCTGCCTACTCATCAGACCCAAACCAAGCAGCCACCAACCTTGCACAATGGATCACTGCAGCTCTGACGAATTAGCGCCCTTAAAAAACAATCCCACCAAACAAGGTCACAAAAAAGCCCCCTGGTTCAATGATGAACTTAAAAAATCGAAAAAGACGTGCCGCACCCTCGAGAAAGCATGGAAAAAAAACCCAACCACAGAAAACCTTGCCACTTTCAAGAACGCCACCCGTAAACACCATCAACTGATCCGATCCACAAAGAAAACAGCATTCAAGGATCGAATCGACAAAAACGCCCACAGCAGCAAGGAACTGTTCAACATCATAAAAGAATTCACCAACCCCTCAGCCGGCACCAACGACATCTCTCCCTCCCAAAACCTCTGCGACTCCCTAGCCTCATTCTTCCACAACAAAATCGCCGACATACACAACAGCTTTGTTACCCAGTCCGAAGACCAATCCTCCCCACCCACCTCCGAACCAAACCCCCCTCCCAACATCCTCTACACCTGGAACCCAGTCACCACTGAAGACACCATCCGCCTGATGAACTCCATCCACTCAGGATCACCAACGGACCCATGTCCCCACCACATCTTCAACAAAGCAGACTCCATCATCGCTCCCCACCTTCGAGACGTCATCAACTGCTCCTTCAAATCCGCCACCTTCCCGGAAAGCTGGAAACATGCCGAACTCCGCGCCCTCCTGAAGAAACCCACAGCAGACCCCACTGAACTTAAGAACTACTGTCCTATCTTGCTCCTCCCATTCCCTGCCAAAGTCATTGAGAAAGCTGTCAACAGTCAACTCGCCACATTCCTCGAATCCAACAAATCCCTCGACCCCTCGCAGTCTGGCTTCCGAGCCAAACACAGCACAGAGACCGCCCTCATCGCAGCAACAGACGACATTCGAAAACTATTGGACAATGGTGAAACAGTTGCTCTCAGCTTACTCGAGCTCTCCGCAGCCTTCGACACAGTCTGTCATAGCACCCTTATACAACGACTCAGCAACATCGGAATTCAAGGATTAGCACTGGACTGGATCATCTCGTTCCTCGCCGGAAGAACGCAAAGAGTCCGCCTCTCCCCTTTCAAATCAGAGGCCACCGAAGTCATCTGCGGCGTACCTCAAGGATCATCACTCAGTCCTACCCTCTTCAACGTATACATGAGCCCCCTCGCGACCATCGCACGCCAACACAACCTCAATATCATCTCCTACGCAGACGACACCCAGCTAATCCGACCCAAACACCGCCAAAACCAACCTACACGTAGGGAGGAAAGAAGTGGCAGAATGGATGAGGAACAGCCGCCTAAAACTGAATTCGGACAAAACGGAAGTCCTCATTTTAGGATCATCCCCCTCCGCCTGGGATAACTCATGGTGGCCCCGGCGCTAGGAAACGCCCCCACTCCTACGGACCATGCACGCAATCTGGGCTTCATCCTAGACTCCTCCCTATCGATGACCAAACAAGTCAACGCCGTCTCCTCCTCTTGCTTCAACATACTACGTATGCTCAAAAAGATCTTCCGCTGGATCCCCACCGAAACTAGAAAGACAGTCACCCGCGCTCTGGTCACTAGCCGACTGGATTACGGAAACACCTTCTATGCCGGAACCACCGCCAAACTACAGAAAAACTCCAACGTATCCAAAACGCCTCAGCCAGACTCATTCTAGATGTCCCCTGCAAAGCTCACATTTCCAGTCACTTGAAAGACCTCCACTGGCTGCCCGTCAGCAAGAGAATCACATTCTGACTCCTTACCCACGCACACAAAGCCCTATACGATATAGGACCCGAATGCCTCAACACGCGCCTTAACTTTTACACCCCCACCCACAATCTTCGATCATCCGATCAAGCCCTCGCTGCGATCCCACGCATCCACAAGTCCACCATGGGGGGAAGATTCTTCTCCTACTTAGCGGCCAAAACCTGGAACTCCCTCCCCACCCACCTCTGACTCACTCAGAACCACCTCTCCTTTAGAAAACAACTCAAAACCTGGTTATTTGATTAGTAACTTCCCCCCTCCCTCAAGCGCCTTGAGACCCTATGGGTGAGTAGTGCGCTATATAAATGCCAAACTTGAACTTGAAAGGGCACTTACAGGGGGTTGGGCGCAGTGTCTGGACAAAGGTTAGGCCCTGTACCCAACCCCACGTCATGCACAGCAATGGCCATCTTACTTTATGTTTTTTTTAACCTCGAAACTCCCTGAAAAACAAAGATTAAAAGGATGTTTTAGTTAGGAATTGTAATCATTGGTTACCTAACATTGTTTTTAAACCTTAGAAATTCCTTGAGGAAACCAAAGGGGTGTTACTATTAGGTGAAAAGGTCTGTGAAAGTCTCCTGTATTAAACTAACAAACCCACTGAAATTCACCAGCTGTAGTTACCTCAAGTAATTAAAATGTGTGACCTAAAGTAACTATAACTTGCGCCCTCACCATGCACTGGTAATTACCACACACCTTTCATCACTCATGAAATGTTCTATGGCATCATTGACAACATCTGAAATGACATCATTCTGTCATGGTAGGGGTGTGAGTTATAGTTACTTTAGAGCATGAGTTATAAATTGTGAAATTGAGAGATTTTGTTTGTTTAAAACAGCATGATGGTTTTACTGACATTTTAATCTAACTATAACATCTTTTTAACCTTTGTTTTATTCTAGTGAATATATATATATATATATATATATATATATATATATATATATATATATATATATATATATATATATATATATTTGTTTTCAGTGAAAAAACAAAGGTTAAATTAATATTATAGTTAGCAATTTAAATAGGTTGAAAACTAATGATTAAAAACCAAATATAGTTCAGTGGGCTAACGATAACTTGCACCCCCATTTTGCACTGCTTATGACTTCAGATATTACATCATTCATGACATAATAATGACATAATAGATGACATCACTGAAGCCATCTCAAATGACATTAGTGATATAGACAATAAGACTTGTTTAAAGAGTTGTGGAGGCTGTTAGGTATAGAAAGGGAATCTCAAGTTTTAAGTATCAAGCAACACCCATGTCATGGCAAAGTAATTGATGAACAAAATATGAACAACTTAAGTATGAATATGTATATTCAGGTTTTCTATTCTTCAATCAGTTGAGAATTTTGGGTGTCAATATTTTTACTGTGATATTCCTGTAGCATGATTTGATATTCTGACATCCAACCAACTACAGCCTGCTGTGCATCCTCTCAGGATGTTAAATGCACATGGACTGTCTGATGGGTAAACCTTGATGAATGTACTATAAATTATTTGCATAAAAAGAGAAAAACAACGTTATTTGTTCCTTTTTCATGGCAGTCATGCCTAGATAATACAAGACCATGTAATACATGTGTAAGAATTAAGTGAGATGAACCATATGTCTGATGATGCAGGAGAGTGGCTTATCTTTGCCTGAGTGTTTCAATTCTCATCACAAATCTTATCTTTAATTTCCACAATTCTTAATAAAGTGATAGAGTAATTTTAAACTATCAATGCAATTTCCCTTTACATATTCACTGGTTAATAACCTACCCTCTTGGACTAACAACGAGTTCTTACTGTCTAGAGTTTATGCTGCCTTGACACCAATAAATTCCAAACTAAATTCCAATGCGTTTAGACACTTGAGGGTAAGCCAGAAATAATGGTACTAAGCCAGACTAATGAGAAGAATGAAATACTTGAAAATGGATGAGTCCCTTTAAAGTACTTACCTTACACCTTAATCAAAACCAACAACATCATAGTACCTTCCCTTGCTGTTCTTCTTTGACATAGTGGTCAGTATTATTACATACCTTCATGTGGAGGTCAAACCGCCTCTAAAAAATTCCAGACAGCGAAAGCCTCAAGCGGTTTTAGTTGCATGAAAAACCTAAATCCTGCCTGTATCATGTTCATATACTCCTCTATAGTGCAGTGTGAACCACCACAGATGTAACCAAGAATGTACAAATATTTTCTAGTCAATTGTGGATGTTATTTTATAGTAGTTTGAAGGCTCCTGTGGCGTTGAATAAGTTTGCTAATTGTCATGGTTCAAGTAGGCCCTAAAGCCAAAAGGCTCAGAATTGTACATTTGCACATTTCTTAGAAGTGTACTCTCACTTTCACACCTAGCAAGTGAAAGCAGGATTTCAGAGAAAAATGAGACTAGTATTGTGTGTATGAGTGATATCTTCTTAAGGACGTCCAGACTTTTCTCTGGGAGATGAACCTTGCACTTGCTCATTAGATACTTTTTTCACTAAGAGTAACAAGTTTCTGTCATGTGATTAAGCTTCATGATAGAAATCATAAATAATTCAATTCAATTCAATAATTCTTTATTAGGCCAAACAGGCTATTAAAGAAACAGAAGAAATACAACACTGTGCAACATACTAAAACAACATCATTAAAAAAGAGAAGACCACAATTCAGATATGAGTATAATCAAAGACCAAAGAAGATAATTCACCAAAATATCTCCAAAAAGAGATAAATAAATAGGGTACTCGTGTAAATGATTAAACCGTACAAATTATCAATGTTAAAACATCTAGAAACAAAAAAACAATCAGCAGATGAAAATGAATTACACAAATCAAGAGTACCAAACATTATAAAATAATTCATCATAACCATGAATAATAAATTAGCCCTCCATCGTTCTCCTGGCTCTAATAGCAGCTTATAAAAACAGCATATTCGAAAACAGATAATCGAGGTGTTTAGCAATTACAAGTGCTGTAAAGCTTCATTTCACCGGCGATAACCAAGATTTTTTTTTATCAGAGGGTTTCAAGTTTCAAGTTTATTGTATTTGATTTGGTTCTCCACTGAGAACCACAAATATTAAATACACAATATAATAATTTAAACAGTTTTGTTAAAATTTTCACACTAATACAAGAATAAAAATGGTTTTAAAAATTTGTAAAAATTGTGACATACAAATTCAATTGGCGGTGTTTCACATAGAATAATCAATTCCTGCATTGAGCGATTCTGCATTTTGAATAAACTGGTTGTAAAAATCTTTTCCTTGCCTTTACTACTGACATATTTGTGCAAGTAGACAATAAATGTTCCAAGTCCTGCTCTTCACCATTACATAGATTACAAATAGGAATTCCTTCTAATCAGAATTAAAATGAATCACACAAATCAAGAGTACCAAACATTATAAAATAATTCATCACAACCATGAATAATAAATTAGCCCTCCATCGTTCTCCTGGCTCCAATAGCAGCTTTTAAAAACAGCATATTCGAAAACAGATAATCGAGGTGTTTAGCAATTACAAGTGCTGTAAAGCTTCATTTCACCGGCGATAACCAAGATTATTTTTAATCAGAGGTTTGAGAAAATACATATATATATGTATATATATATATATATATATATATATATATATATATATATATATATATATATATATATATATATATATATATATATATATATATATATATATATATATATATATATATATATATATATATATATATATATATATATATATATATATATATATACACACA
Organism: Lissotriton vulgaris; assembly: GCF_964263255.1. Classification (NCBI taxonomy): domain Eukaryota; kingdom Metazoa; phylum Chordata; class Amphibia; order Caudata; family Salamandridae; genus Lissotriton; species Lissotriton vulgaris. The sequence goes on from NC_141693.1 coordinate 1,391,197,902, forward strand.
CATTGGCTTACTTTTTCTGTAGTTTTAACTCTATGCTCATACTGGCCATGTCCTAGTGATGGCACTGGTCAGTTTAAATTTCATTTGTCCTTGATCATTTGATGTGCTTTCTTCTATTTTGCATTAAATGCTACTTGGACTTAGGCTTCCCAACTTTTTGTGTTTTATTTTTGAAGATTGCCATACTTTTACTTACTTTTTTCATTTTTCTCACACAATATCATATTGCATCCATAGCCAAGCTCTTGGCTTTAATGTGACTCCTGTCTCGAATGATATCTCTTCCGTAGTCTTATGCACTCTTGTGTTTTTTCTCTGCTTCTCAAGGTACCTTAGTCGGTTTATGTTCATATTCTGCCCTTCTTTTATCATTTCGCCTTTTACTTTATTCTTCTTTCCAATGAATAGCGTGCACACTCAATTTTACTCCTTATATTATTTCACTGATCTCTCTTTTACTCTTTCTGTCTCACCATTTTATTCCTGTATATCCTTCACCAGTGAATGCATGTTTTCTATGTCTCTGTTATTGCCTCTTTTCTTTTCCACACTATGTTTACCTCTGCTGCATCTGTCAACTATTAGAACTCTACACGTGACTCCACGATATAGAGTCTCCCCTCTTTCACACCGTCTCCCTCTTCCCCGTGATCAATCTCTGTCTGACTCTTACTTCTGCTGTGTCCCTCCCTCTCTCAAACTCTTTTCCAGATCTCTCTAATACCGGTTATATGGCTTCTCTCAATCCTCCACTTCTCGGAGTCCCCCTGCCAACCCCTCTGCCTCTGCCAACCTCTTCCTCCACCTCTCCCCTCTCACATTATGCTCCTTCCATCCCCAAAGTGGTTCACCCATGGCAGGATAGCACCCACCTCTAATACCCATCTGAGCAGCTGCCAGTAATGCAATATAGAAGCTTAATCAATGCACACAATATTGATGAGCTGCCCACTTTGCAGCTCATCAAGTTAGGCCCTGTTTGCCAGAAAGATAATTCTTAGAATGATAGACCTGAAAGAGAGCTGAGTGGTTCTGGCACCTTGGGAGCATAAAATAAGGTCAACCGCGCCTGCACAAATGAGCTGCATGATAAGCAGCTCTCCGCTGCTTGCTTTAGATAGCGGATGAATAGCAGCATGTTTGCCTATCAGTGCATAGTACAAGCAGATAGGTCTGCTGTTGTCTTTGAAGGTCATCAGAATCCACAGACATGCAAGATGAAGTTAGTAAAACTATGCATTCATTGAAGTGATTGCTTAGTCTTTATGTCAAAGAAAGGCGCCCATGGAAATATCTTCTCTTACAGCGTCGAGCATAAACTATGTCGAAACACTTGTGCGAATTAAATTACGTCTTTTTGATTAGCTATGCATATTTCAGAGTAAATCATGCTTAACCTACCAGTTCAGTAAATTACGTCGTTTTGTAGTATTCACTTATACTTACTTGCATCTATTTTCTTAGTGCTACAAATGGCACATAAGTTGGCCCTTAAGTGAGGTATGATACCAGTGACAGTATGCTATATGCATACCTGGGTTTAGAGCATTCATCCCTTTCGTATTTAAAATCACAGTGCAGTTCGTTTCTCGTCAGTCATTATCTTTTAACATTCTGCCTCCCCTGGCAGACGTCTTGGAAATAGTGCATTGTTGGTGCAATTCCGTCAGGTCGCAGCCTGGTAGCATCTAGAATATCGTGATGAACAGCATTGTCCACGTGTCATTTCTCATTTCATAGGTCACATATGGTTTTCTTCATGTGGCGTTTCCTAGGCCATACTCACTTTTTACGACCATTCAGATATTACTTTGACATATCATGTATTACTTACATTTTGCTCACATAAAATACCCATTTGAGCATACATTGCATGACTTTCCCAATTCACGTACCTTTCAGTGAGCTGTATATTAAGACTTTTTTGCAAAATTAAGTCTAATTTATGCAGGACAAGTTTGGTGGCTTGTCACATTTTGTCATCACCTAGTAATCTTGAGAATTGGCTGGCATTGGAGTTGGAATGGCCTACAAGTAAATGGCGCGCTTTCCGAGAAGAGCCGTGCTCAGGAAAGTCTCAAATGCTGTGTCAGTATTCAAATGCCAGGTTCTGCCTATTGCCTGTTGGACTTTCTGAGACAAGTACTTGTCATGAAATCTCCCAGCATTTCTTTTGATCTCTCCGCACCTGCCTTATCAGATCTGGTTATAGTTCAACATACCACGACACTGGTTAGAAAAAGATTCAACTCAAGATCAGAGGTAATGTCATAAGATAGGAGAGATCGCTCTGCTACTTAAAGAATCATTTATGAAGTGACCTGACTTTGACTTTTAATAGCAATTACCGCCTGAGGGGTCCCAAAGATCAACGCCTGCTCGGGCCTACAACTCCGGTTCAGGGCCTTTAAGAACCAGGGCACAGATTGGTCCATATGTCTTATTACTGTAAATTCACTGGCCGGAGTGCATGGGCGAAGTCGCGTCTGCACTCTGGACAATGCGTAAATAAAAGGTGGACCACTTGTTTAAAGCCACCTACCAATGGGGATGTCTGTAAGGTCCATGGGGCCCCTGTTACCCTTCACCCAAGAGGTGCATGATGGTTGCGCTCTGTCTGGGTGTCACATCTATATAGCGCGCAGTCATTGTGCCTCCTTATGGCCTCATTTTCTCTGCACTTATGTCTGTAGTAGGGCACAGGCACAGAGGTAACAGATTCCCTCATTTGGATGGGGCCACACTGCATTGCAAATGACAACCTGCCCTCAAAGGATCCTGCTTGTGCACATTTATCATCAGCATGATCCATTTCACAGAAGGGGCTGAACAAACGTCTGTGACCCACTCTGTAATACCAAAGTGCCCTGTGGGTGCAAAAAGAGGATGCACAATCTAGCTTGACCGCAGAGCACTTTGTATATTACAGGCCAAGCAAGAGAGTGACACTGCCTCAATGTTAAGATCATACACTCATCATGCATTGCGCCATGTGGACTTTCAATCACACGGATGGGAGGTTGAGTCTAGAGTCTAACCAGATAGGGACAAGACTGAAATGCAAATACATAAATACACCGGAAGTCCATGTCCCTACAGCAGGGGTTGCATATGACTATGTTAAACTCTACATCTCTAGAGCTTTTTGTGATATTGGTTGCAAAATCATGTTTTTCATCTGCCCAATTAACCAGTTGCATATAGTTTCTGATGAGTACTGCTTTGATTTGATTGTTGGACACCAGACTGTATGTGGCCAGTTGGAAAATAGGAGAAATTATACTGGTTAAATAAAAACACCGACTGTAATGAAAATACACATTTAAGACAAATTAACCAGTTCCAACTGCAAGTTGGTGTCAATAGAAATGTTCTCCATATGCATTTGTAAGAGGACCAAAAATCCCAAATGATTTCAAATGCATCCAACAAAACCTGATCATAATAAATCAACCCAAATGGACACCAATTTAAGCCTTTACCTTCAGCCATATCATGCACATGGATTGGACAGAAGCATTAGATTGCAATCATCTAGGTGTAATAGGTGGTCCTGGGTGCCCCTCACTGCAGGAGGGTCTATATTTTACATACTGAGGCACACAATATACTTAACTAGGGGTTTCTGCATATAGTAGACTATATTGAGGCAACTTAGACAAATGAGCTATTCTATGCTATGTTACATCAGCGTAGGCTTGGTGCTGATCAGCCGAGGATTTCAGCGTATGCTTGGTACTGAGGATGTGAGCTATTCTTGGTGCTGAGGACTTCAGCATATTCTTGGTGCTGAGGATTTCAGTGTATGTTTGGTGCTGAGGATTTCAGCGTGTGCTTGGTGCTGAGTATTTCAGCGTGTGCTTGGTGCTGAGGATTTCAGCGTGTGCTTGGTGCTGAGGATTTCAGCGTATTCTTAGTGCCGAGGATTTCAGTGTATGTCTGGTGCTGAAGATTTCAGCGTGTGCTTGGTGCTGAGGATGTGAGCATATTCTTGGTGCTAAGGACTTCAGCATATTCTTGGTGCTGAGTATTTCAGTGTATGTTTGGTGCTGAGGATTTCAGCGTGTGCTTAGTACTGAGGATGTGAGCTATTCTTGGTGCTGAGGACTTCAGCATATTCTTGGTGCTGAGTATTTCAGTGTATGTTTGGTGCTGAGGATTTCAGCGTGTGCTTAGTACTGAGGATGTGAGCTATTCTTGGTGCTGAGGACTTCAGCATATTCTTGGTGCTGAGGATTTCAGTGTATGTTTGGTGCTGAGGATTTCAGCGTGTGCTTGGTGCTGAGGATTTCAGCGTGTGCTTGGTGCTGAGGATTTCAGCGTATTCTTGGTGCCGAGGATTGCAGTGTAGGTCTGGTGCTGAGGATTTCAGCGTTTGTTTGGTGCTGAGGATGTGAGCGTATTCTTGGTGCTAAGGACTTCAGCATATTCTTGGTGCTGAGGATTTCAGTGTATGTTTGGTGCTGAGGATTTCAGCGTGTGCTTGGTGTTGAAGATTTCAGCATGTGCTGATCAGCCGAGGATTTCAGCGTATTCTTGGTACTGAGAATGTGAGCGTATTCTTAGTGCTGAGGATTTCAGTGTGTGCTTGGTGCTGAGGGTGTCAGTCTATTCTTGGTGCTGAGGATTTCAGTGTATGTTTGGTGCTGAGGATTTCAGCGTGTGCTTGGTGTTGAGAATTTCAGCGTCTGCTTGGTGCTGAGATTTTCAGCGTCTCCTTGGAGCTGAGGATTTCAGTGCATGCTTGGTGCTGATTATGAGGATTTCAGCATGTGCTTGGTGCTCAGGATTTCAGCATGTGCTGATCAGCCGAGGATTTCAGCGTATGCTTGGTACTCAGAATGTGAGCGTATTCTTGGTGCTGAGGACTTAAGGGTATTCTTGGTGCTGAGGATTTCAGTGTATATTTGGTGCTGAAGATTTCAGCGTGTGCTTTGCTGAGGATTTCAGCGTGTGCTTGGTGCTGAGGACTTCAGCGTATTCTTGGTGCTGAGGATTTCAGCGTGTGCTTGGTGCTGAGGATTTCAGCATGTGCTTGGTGCTGAGGATTTCAGCATGTGCTTGGTGCTGAGGATTTCAGTGTGTGCTTGGTGCTGAGGATGTCAGCGTATTCTTGGTGCTGAGGACTTCAGCGTATTCTTGATGCTGAGGATTTCAGCGTATGTTTGGTGCTGAGGATTTCAGGATGTGCTTGGTGCTGAGGATTTCAGCGTGTGCTTGGTGCTGAGGGTGTCAGCGTATTTTTGGTGCTGAGGATTTCAGTGTGTGCTTGGTGCTGAGGATTTCAATGTGTGCTTGGAGTTGAGGATTTCAGCGTGGGCTTGGCGCTGAGGATTTCAGCGTGAGCTTGGTGCTGAGGATTTCAGTGTGTGCTTGGTGCTGAGGATGTCAGCGTATTCTTGGTGCTGAAGACTTCAGCGTATTCTTGGTGCTGAGGATTTCAGTGTATTCTTGGTGCTGAGGATTTCAGTGTATGTTTGGTGCTGAGGATTTCAGCGTGTGCTTGGTGCTAAGGATTTCAGCGTGCCCTTGGTGCTGAGAATTTCAGCGTCTGCTTGGTGCTGAGAATTTCAGTGTGTTCTTGGAGCTGAGGATTTCAGTGCATGCTTGGTGCTGAGAATGAGGATTTCAGCATGTGCTTGGTGCTGAGGATTTCAGCGTATGCTTGGTGCTGAGGATGTCAGCGTATTCTTGGTGCTGAGGACTTCAGCGTATTCTTGGTGCTGAGGATTTCAGTGTATGTTTGGTGCTGAGGGTGAGGATTTCAGCATGTGCTTGGTCCTGAGGATTTCAGCGTATGCTTGTTGCTGAGAATTTCAGCGCATGCTTGGTGCTGAGGATGGTAGTTCGAAATGTGTAGTGGTCAGCTGAGGTGGTTGTTAAAATGACCTTCACAGCCAGTAAAACAGCAGCCTCCCTGCTGGAGCGATGCATGTGTTAATATGTGGAACATCTGATTCTGCTGCTTGCTTCCTTTTTTATGGTCGTTGACGTTACAGAGTTGAAGAAGGAGGTGTCCCTAAGATGTTTTTCGTGTTATAACGGCTTTATAATTGCAAATAACACATCTTTTGCAGATCAAGAATAAAAGACTGCACTGACTGTGATGGTGGCTGAAGCCCAGAATGACGTATCAAGGTGTATATATCAGATATTTGAAATGCAGTGTATTCGTTGCAGCAAAAACAGTGTAACACGTTCACTGCATGTGAATTATATTTCAAATCTTCTTTGCGACAAAGGAGAAACCTGGCAGTCCTTTCTGCTTCCGGGAGGAAGCCGCACGCGCCAGTCTCTCACAGGTAGGAGGGCTTAATGACTGCAGGGGAGGCGCGGAATCGACTGTTTTTTTTAGATGTTGAATGTTGCACAGGCACTAGGTTTAAACGTTGAGGTGTCTACGAGAAGGAATGCCTTTTTATGACTGATCCAGGGCTCAGAAACTGCACCAAAGTGATGCCAATGAGCACAGCTTTTCTTAGCATTTTTTCAATAAAAGTCCTTTTTACATTTTAAAAGAGGTGACTGTGCGGCGGTCTCTGATAGGCCTGTGCACCCCTCGGGGACTAGGGGCTGCTTTCTTCCGCGTGCCTCGTGCTGGATGTAAGCGTCAACGTGTACTCGTGGAAGGGCGTGCCGCCGTGCACGTGAATAGTGTGGGGAACTAACCAGATGTACTCTGCGGTTTCAGCTCACAGAAACTGTGATTTTTTTCATGGACAGATAGTAAAAGAATGCCTATATGAACAAAAAGGAGTGCTATATTCAGTATTAGGTACTTCATAAAAGTGTCATTATTTCCAGGTGCATGCCGGGTATTTCCATTGGCCATGAATTCCTCTATTAAAGGCAGAAAGAGGAAGACAGTGAGTACACATTGAAAGATTGAGAGACAGGGAAAGTGAGCGGTCACTAGACAGAGATGAAAGCAGCAAAATAATGACAGAGAGCACAAGAGCGAGGGAAACACAAAACACAAGACATAGTTAAAGCAGAGAGTGGGCGATAGAGAGTGAGGGACATTTGGTTAGAGAAATAGAGAGAGATCCAAACAGACTAGAAGAGAATACAAGAATTAGCAGGGGCGAGAGAGAGACTGAAATAGTGAACGTGAGAGGCAGTGAACACATTTTTGAGGGAAACAGAGAGAGAGAGGGCTTGAAGAAGATGAGAACGACAAAAAAGGAGCAAAGAGAGACATTATTGTGTTTTGTGTCTTTTCTATGGAAAATCACCCGTTTTCAGTCATTACCGTTGTAAAGTCACAGGTATTGTGTCAGTTGAACAAGGCTAACGCTGTTGGAGTACTAGGCCATGTCCACAGATGCACACTGTGTCAAAATGTCTACAAATCAAATCATTTTTACATAAACACGTTTTATTTACAAAACGTGTATATTTCGCAGTAGTACCGACTAGAAACTCGAATAGTTTTTAATGACTTCTTTGCATATTTACGCTTGGCGTCAAAGGGGTGAATACTCTGTTGTATCCTTTCACCACAACTCGGTTTGTTTTGGCCACCGGGCAAACAATTCCTAAGCCTTCGCCCCAAATCCCCTCATTCACCTGCCTTGTTTAAAACCTTTCCCAATGAGAGACGGTGGGAAGCGGGGCTCGTTATTACTGATTGAAGTGCCTCAAATAATCCAAACATATCCTCGAACCCCCAACAGAAGGTCTAGTAAAAGCCTAGCGGCCTTCGTTATTGAAACCATAGCATTGACGACCCTGGCCCTGGGCACAGTGCCTCAATAATTGGCATCTCTGCGCTTCAAAAATTAGATCTCCTGCTAGTCCGCTTAATGGTGCTTTTCCTCATGCCACAAGCCTGTGCGAGATGGCTAGCACTACCCATGTATAACTAGTCCCATAGTCTTGTTGAGTACTTTCCCACTGTCCTCAGGGTGCAGTCCGCCTATGGGTCCCAACCGGTGGTCTGCACTTTTCGCAGAAATATTTGGTCTTAAAATGGCCACTCCAGTCTCATTTCTGGCCTATGTCAACTGGATGCCATTCAAGAAGGATCAACAGAGATGGGCATGCGGTTTATTTATCACATCACTGCTGCTGTAGGTTTATTGCTTGTTTCCTCTCCGGATACTGTGATTTTTGATAGATTCACTGATCCAGGGTGCGCTAATGGCCTCAATGCCAGGCATTAGATTCGAGTTGCTGTTCCCAGAGAATGTCTTGTTTGATCTTGGAGTGCAGACATGTTTACCTGACAGCTTCACAGAGCACATTTCCATTCAAGAGAGGGTTCTGCTGAAACCCACTGACAGAGAAAGCGCTTTGTGAAGCATACTCAAGGTTGCTGCCTGGAAAACGAGCACTCACAGAGAGAAGTACTGCAGTTCGAGGCTGCCCTCGTACTAAGTGAACTGACACTGTGCTGTCTTTGTAAGCAAATCTGTTTGTACCATTGGGGACATGCAGACGCTTCAGCAAGCTGGGTGGTGCTTGGCCCGAGAGGGGAAATGCGGCCTAGTTTGTATGTGGCGCCGGAAGACCTATGTTCTAGTCTTAGCTTCCCCGGTTTACTTCAGTGCTGTGATCTTGGGCAAGACAATTAATCATCATGCAGCTCATGTACAATATGATCTGTACAAATGTAATATTTTGGATTTGTCTGCATAGTTACCCCTTTAAGATCCCATTACAGAGGAGTTGGCAGCGGGAGCACATGGACCACGTGTGGATTATTTAAAATACCTATTTTTCAACGTAGCAATAAAAAATGGTTTAAGATAGTAATAGGCCATTTTATAGTTTAAAGTATCCCCAGCAAAATAATAAATAAAACGTAGTTTGCTGTTCTAAAGCATGGTTTATTCTTTATAAAGTATAAGCAACCTCAACGCTGTCCTGCACCTATACTACCAATGATAAAATGTAGGCTTAAAATGTAATCTGTCGAAAAACGGAAAATAAACAGTGTGTGTCAGGATACGCCGATGACATAACCCGTTCCAGAAGGCAGCCTCCTCTCTGTCACGTAGCGTTGCACATCATGCAAAATAAATTCATACTGGCTATTCATGGTCTTTCCCTGTCCTAATGGCAGCGAGGCCTGGCGATAAGTGAGTGCGACATCAAAATGTCCATTTAAATAACATATTCCCTAAATAAGTGAGACATTTGGTTATCCATTAAATAATAGTTCATTCAGTCATTCATTCATTCATTCACAGGGTCATCGCACACCATGCGAAGGTACAACAGCAAGGGAGACATAATTCAACCCTTCATCCCATAGCAACCCCACCAAATACCAGACCCTGTGTTTTGTTTTGTGAACATTGCCCCTGCAGCAGGGCAACTGTGACAATTAATGCCCCTCGCAGAATGTACAGAAGCCAAACGCAGGGCAATATCCTGAGTTGAGGCTAAAAGTACTTCATGCGCCCCAGTTTTGGGGTCTTGTTCTCCTTACGAGGGGTTAAACCAGATCCAGTCCTACTAACTGGGGTTATCATCACCTGGCTCCATATCGTCCGAGGCGCATGTTTTAAGGCCTGGGTTTTATTCTGACAGACTAGTGCATCCTGGGAGCAGGTGTTTCGACGCTGTAGTATAGCTGCATTGACGCACCTGACGGCAATCATTCATCTGAAACTGAACAGGGACGCTCAAGGCGCACGTGGTGTCCTGGCCACACGGAGAGAGGATGCGACCCCGGTGCTCGCTGCCATAGAGCCCCGCAGAGAGGCAGGGCGGCATTAACTGTGCAATAAACACGGAGCAGCTCGTTAAAGTTTTACTGCGAGCGTCCCGCTCAGACGCTCCAAGAAGGAGCAAGAAAGCGGCATGAGATCTGCGCCACGTGCAAAGCTCCCAGCGCGTGATGTCTGCTGGGGCGGAGGAGGACAGCACGTGCTCGGCGTGCATGTGGCACAGAGGGGGAATCCACCCGCGTGCAGCTACCTACACATGCCTGCTACGCAGACGTGCTGCTGCTTCAAGTCAATGTATGCACACGCGGCGCGCGCCTCGACGTGCAAGGATGGGGCAGGAAAGCGCCTCTCGTCTATAAACACCCGTGGCTTTAGATTATCTCAAACGCACCTCTGCTCGGATGACCCCATGCAACAGCGTACAAGAGAAGGAATGATAGTGTACCCACAGCATGGGTAAAAGTGGACACTTTGTTACTCAGTGGTAAGCTCATATATGCAAAATATATGTATTCCCCATCGTTCGCCGAATCATTCCAAGCTATCAATCGCGTGGACCCAAATATTAACAGAGGGCCCAGCTCACAAATATTTGGCCAGGAGAAAATTCGGCTTTGCCTCAGAGCGTCATAAACCCCCTTACCACCCTCCCAGACACTTGCTTCTTTGTCAGTACCGCTCGGCAGGTTTGTGGAGCTCCGAGTTAAGAGCAGCCTACTTTATGAAACCCGGAAAGTTGCCATGTTGTGGTAGTTCTGTCCGGATTCGAACAGTGACCCGCAAAATAACTGCACCGAGCGCTTTACTGACTCAGCTATTCAACCTTTTTCCCTGGCCCGAACTACTCTGCTGTCAAAACGGAATCACTAAGACTGGCTGAATGGCGTGCTCGAGGGCGCACCAGCATTGCGCACACGCACCTGTGTTCTGACTGTGCACCTGCAAATCTTAGTGAATCAGGCAAAGATTGTTTGTGTAAGTCTCCAGCGCTCCAGATTGTATCCAACAGCGCATACTAATGAATAGTTGAAAATGACAAAAGGCAGGCTTTTAAAGGCAGCTTACTTGTCTTACCTGGTGTCTTCCCTTCATAGCTAGGTCCACCAAGAAAGATTCTTATAGCCACATAGCAAAATAAACCGCTCGTTGCTTCACAAAAGCCACAATCCTTCAGAGTAAGTCCTCCGCTCAGCTGGGAATATATATACCAGTTCTATCCACAAGCTATCCGCCAGCAGAATTGTCAAAATAGCCCAGTTTGACCCAACTTCAGTTTTTTTCACAACGGTGTGTGTAGCCGAGTCTGTGATTCAAGCCAAGGTAGTGAAAAGTGCTCCAACTTGCGCAGCCTCCCGCGCAGCCTGGGGGTCGGTGCCTGCCTCTGCCCTGCGCTCTCCCGTCCAGGTCATGTGTGCTGTGGGCAGAGGGGAGCCCGGGAGAGTCTCGTTCAGGGAAGCGGAGTCCGGTCCTCCTGCAGAGACGCAGACTGGGGGAGTTGCGTGGAATGAGCAGGCTGCTTTACTTCACTCGAAGGCTGGGCTCGGCAGCCTCCTCTGGGAACCCGTGCACGGCAGCGCAGAAATCAGCCCTGAGACAGAGGCACAGCGACCTCTAGTGTCCAGACATACGCACACTTGCAAGTATATGAATGAAAGCAGAGTCTGTCACCAGGAGAAATGCGGGCGATCGGCTCAGGTGATATATATGTGTCTTTTTAAAGTCTCTCTGTTTAACAACTTAAACCATTTCTTCGATTTGAGTGCGCACCATTATTATCGGCTGAATTGCGTCCTACCTCTAGATCAAACTCTCTCTTTTTCATGCTAATATATCGCGATATGCATCTCCTATCGCAAGAATCGAATTAGATAAAAATTAAGGATATATTACCTGCATTTATTGTATACAATAATAAGTCAGCGCCCCGTATGTCTCTCTACTTCTATCTCACACGTTCACCCTCACACGCTATCGTTGACTATTGCACGTTCACAAGATCTTACATTATCCTTCTATCTCTCCATTATTGTCTCTTACCTTCCCCTCTCTCACTGCTTCTTTTTCACTTACCACACATTCCTTCCCTTTAGTTCTCTCCGTTTCACAGGCAACTTTCTCTCGCTGTCCATATATTTAACTCGACCCTCTATCACACACCCTGTTTCTCTTTCTGTTCTCTCCCTTTCTCTTATGCCACCTTCTTCCTTCTACTGATGTCGCCCTCTCTTTCATCTCAGTGCTCTCTGGGTTTCCCACCTCTCTCCCTCACACTTCCTCTGCTCAGCTGTTTTTACCCGTTCCCTCTGTTTGTCCTCCCTCTCATTTTCATCCTCATTGTTTCTTCCCTTATCTCCTCTCGCTTTTCCTCTTAGTCTTGTCAATCAGTCTCCTTTTCTCTTTTCTTTCTTCCGACTTTCTTCATGTCGGCTCTCTCACACTTTTTAACTTTCCACGTCACTTTCAGGTATTTTTTTTTTACATCTCACTGCCATTCTTTCGTTTTTCCTCTTTCTTTCTCTCCCTTGCTCTCATTCTCAGGTAAAGAGTTCTGGGTAGCAGGGGGCTATATATTGTTCCTTTATACTTTAACCTGAAGCTCCTACCATCTTGAATTGGAAAGGATACATGCTTCCGGTTATTCACATGTACCATGATGGAGTGGGAAGGACGCTGACCCACTGCTGGCACTCCTCACTATATTTTGTGATGCTTTATTTCTCCACATAAGCTCTATGCCCTTCTCCTATATTATCTGTATGATGTTTCCCAGCCGAGGAAGACGGTAAACTGCCTTCTAACTCTGTCATAGAGTTCCATTTTGTTCCTTTTTGATCACGTTCAATTTGGAATGGAATAAAAGGAGCCCCTTCTCTGCATCCACAATATAACCCAAAAAGTTTATCTTTCAAGATGGGACCACATCCTGGAGGGTCTGATAATGGTATAGGTCAATGCACACACGGCAGCTCCAACATTACATTCATGGGATCAGATGGAGCCGCATTCTCTGGTATTGTCCCTTGTGAATACAACCGCATGTAAATGAATCCACCTAGACTACTGGTTAAGATGTCTCTGCAAGTTCCTGAATTGGATATCTCTTTGTCAAAAAAACCAGGAAGGTATGTTTGTCCACTCTTTCCATTTGCGCATAAGAACCTTTCTCGCAGCCCCATGTAATCACAAAAACTCTGGCTTCTTCCTTTGGTAACGGGGCAAAATTCTCCTCCTCCATCTCCTGCGCAGTACTCTCTGGAAAGGCCATATTACCTCTCTCAAGTGCTGTAGCACCACCTTTGGCTCACTGCCCTGAATACACCTTACCTTGACTTCCTTTTCCTCCATCTGCTGGGCAGGATCAGGGCACTCTGCTCGTGGGTGATTGGGACAAGATGAGACCTCTCTATCTCCACAGGGAATGGAAACTAGCTCCTCAATCATCCCATGGATAACAGCCATGGTAGGAACCTGTGCTACCATCTCATATTCTTCCTCAGCCCCAGAAGTATTGGGCTTCACATTCTTGCTCTTTTCAGCTCTCTTAGCCATTATGGTAAGCTACATGGTAAAATCACTTCCAATTCTGTAAGAACTGTGCCAGCAAGGCAGTTGTTCCCTGTTTGTTTATATACCACGCGGGTTATGCTTCTATGAGACTGCCACCATCTTGAAGTCAGGTGGTGGTCATGCAATAAAAACACACCCCAACCTCGTTTAAGTCAGGAAATGCATCCAGCCCCATTGCACTACTCAGCTGGTGCTACGGCTCTGTAGCTCTCCGAGTGCACTGCGTGGTAAAAATCATGGTTTACATATACGGAAGGGACAGAAATAGTAAATGGATTCGCAATGTGAAACAAAATGTCCACACTGCAACTTCAATTGCTCACATTGCAATTCCTTGCTACTTTGAAGAAGAAAGGGTTATGAGATTGAATCGCAGTGACTCACGGGGATATCTAGCAATGGTGTGCAACTGCTACTACATATGTAAATTATTAATGGGCAACTATGCCCAAAAGTATGGAATCTATTTTCAAAATGAAAGCTTCAAATGAAGGACACCTTAGACTTTCCGAGTGTCCGCTGCAGGCATCAAGATAGCATACAGAGATCGAGAGGTGGATATTCTTTTGCATCATTTAATTTATTCTTTATACTATATCCCGTCCATTTAAGAAACAGCGTGAGTTACTAAACTATTACTTGGGGGAAGGCTTCAGCCTAATTGGGAATCCATTTTCCTGTAGGCTTAAACAGTTTCAATGAGAAATCACAGACCAAATCTGTGGTTGCAATAGCACAAAGTAACATGCTTGTTCCCACGTGTTTAATGTGTTTCAGTAGTATCAAACAACACTAAAGTCAGACAATAAAATAACGCGCTTCACAAATCACTCATGCAAAAAGGAGAAATATAGTACTTAAAACAATATCAAAATGACACATATTGGATTGGTAGATTAGGAGCTTTTGCAGAGAATATCAGAAAAACTCTCAAATAAATAAAATGTTATATAACTACAAAAGTCAGTGCTCAACTACGAGCTTTATTAAAAGTGACCATGAAAGTCACTTTAAAACAAGAAACAAAAAAAGTTACCTGCACTGTTTTGCTTCACAGAGGTGGGAATGGCAGGGACGAAATACGTTACTTGTCAAGCTGGTACACTCAAATTCTCCCACTTTTCTCAGCACTCTTTAGGGTGGGAATTCGGCCACTGATTTATGGTGGAGACAGCCTTGACTACATCTGCTGCCTTGGGACTTAACCATTAAAGAAATGGGGTAACCCAAAAGGTGCTGGACCTGGGTATTGTACTAATATAAACAAACAACGGTCCGAGACCTATATATTTCTAAACAAGCAATGAATCAAAACTTATTCAATTAAAAGGCGTATGTTATTTAAACAGCCCTGCTCAATCAATGATGAACATAAAAGAAATAGGCAACAGCAAAAAACTCCAAATATATATGCAATATTTTTAATCTATTGTCATATTAAAGTATTGAAAGCGAATTCACAGTATTATATACATTGCCCCGTATTAGAGCGTGCAGTAAAGCAAAGGGTGTCAAAAGAGCGTGAAGGTGATAAGGTGAAGGGAAAGGAAATCACACAAAATTATAAAGGTAATTTAAATGATTCAAAAAACACCAGCCAATGAAAGCCGGAACAGTATATCCTGGCCACTTCAATTAGTCCACATACAATCCCTAATGTTATTCTGAGGCATAGGATGTAAAAAATGTCTGCACTATATCACAGAGGGAGATATAGTTAGTGGTCCAGGTTATTAGTAAGTGTCGACGTTTCGACTCGTCTTGCGGCCTTGCGGTTGATTATGCCTGGGCCATGCAAGTCTTCTCCAGGACATATTGGACGGGGCAACACAGGGATCTCTTTGTTGACCCCTTCTCGGGATGTAGTGGTCGTTATTCCCACTCCAATTGGGCACAGTCCATATGAATCCAGAAAGATCTTATTGTCCAGGTATTCTCTTCAATATTTTAGGGTTTCCTATCCTAGATGGATGTACATGTTCCACTACATGTCTTGAAAACAGGAGGCTTATATTTAGATTCCAATCATGAGTATTGGGCAATTTCAATGTATAATTTTCGATAGGGCAACTCCTCACGCTGTAAAAACCTGAATCGGACAATTCTGTAGCTGTGTCGAGGAGCTAAGGATTGGTCAATTGCCGATATTTAAATAAACAATCAGGCAGCGTTAAGTAATGTGGAGTTCCATTGTCAGGATACGCGTCTATCGGAAACCTGAGACAACTGCTCGCGGGCCTCCTGTTTTCAAGACCTGTTGAGAGACGCTAAAACATCCTTTTTGAAGATCGGCGGTTGAAAAAACAACACGAACATTTGGGAATGGATGATGGAATTCATGAATGTTAAAATCTTGTGATTGTTTTATAAAGGCAAACATGCTTTTACGTAATACAACAACGTGACATCCAGTCCTCAATGATGGACATGCGGTTCAATGGGGCTAGATTGTGGGGACTAAGTTGACTCCACTCTTGAGCCCTTCAGGGAGAGTAAGGCTACCACTCC
The DNA here is from genome assembly GCF_964263255.1 of Lissotriton vulgaris. Taxonomy (NCBI): domain Eukaryota; kingdom Metazoa; phylum Chordata; class Amphibia; order Caudata; family Salamandridae; genus Lissotriton; species Lissotriton vulgaris. The sequence goes on from NC_141693.1 coordinate 1,391,213,654, forward strand.
ATCTATGGGACTTTCTACCCTGCCTTGCCAGCAGCAGCAATTTGACCATTCCTTTAATGGCTTTGGACGATGTGTTCCCTACTGCCAGTCTATTCCACCCCAGCAGGGAACCCATCTGTTTCACAGGAGAGGCCACGGTGCTCACTATTCCCATGGCCAAGGGCAGTTTGCCACCCAGTCCACCACCCCCCTGCAAGTCTGTCTGCCGAACCTCTTTTGTGTACCGTTACAGGATCACAGCGAGCCAGTGGGAGGCAGAATCCACTGATTCTGTCCAGGATTGCAGGAGATCACATTGGGCAGGTGGGTACTTCAAATTGTCCAAAAGCTTGTTCCCCACCCTTTCTTCCCTTTCTCACTTCCCACCGTCACACCAGCATCTGACAGAGGACCAGATCTCCATTTCAGGAAGTGAAAACCCGTTTGTCCAACAGGGCTGTCATAGGGTGCAGCTGCCAGAATTAGGGCATGGTTGCTATTTCCACTACTTTCAGGTGCCCAAAATGGACCAAGTCTTAGTTCTATTCTAGATCTGCATCCTTTGATGCTTTCCTTCGGAAGGAGAAGTTCAAAATGCTCACCCTGGCCCAGGTCTTGTCTGCTCTCAACCCTAAAGACTTGTTGGTGATATGATCTGCAGGACATCTATTTCCATATTCCCATCCTGCTATTCCATTAGCACTCCCTGCAGTTTGTGGTGGGAGAGGAGCATATCCACTTCACTGTGCTCCCCTTTGGACTCACCAGCACCCCTCAGGTGTTCACAAAAGTGATGGTGGTGGTGGCAGCGCACCTTTGGAGATAGGGGTTGACCGTCTTTCCTTACCTCAAAGACCGTCTATTGAAGGTAGCCCTGGGCAGTAGTTAACCACCTCCAGGCTACGGCGAACCTCGTCATTTATAGGGTTCACTATAAACATGCCAAAGTCACACCCAACTCCTTTCCAGATGCTCCCCTTCATCGGAGCCATTCTGAACAAAGTTAGGTTTCATGCCTTTACCCTGAGAAAGAGAGTCCAGGACATTCAGTCTATGATACTGATATTTCAGCCTTGGTCCTGTATTTCAGCGAGGTCGACTCTGAGGCTGCTGGGACTGATGGTCTCCTGCATCCTGATTGTCCAGCATGGCAGGGGGCATATGCAGGCTCTATAGTTTGATTTGAAGTCCCAATGGGCCCTACATCAAAGGTACTACTCGGACCATGTCCAATTTTTGAAGGAGACTGTAAAATACATGCAATGGAGGCTACTGGACCATGATTGGGTCAGCAGCAAACTCCTTTTCTTTCCCCAATAAGAGCTGACAGTGGTTACTGATACCTCATTTCTGGTATAGGGTGTCCATCAGTGAGAGGTAGAGATCCGAGGCCTGTGGTCTCTGATGGATTCCAGGCTCCATTTCAACCTTCTGAAGCTCAGGGTCAATAACTTGGTGCTGAGAGCCTTCCTGCCATCTACCAAGGGGAATATGGTACAGGTACTCACAATCAACATCAGGGCGATGTGGCACTGCAACAAACTGGGTGGGGACTGACTATGCTACCACACTTTACTTATAATAACAAGGAACAAAGGAGATCTGTGTAAATGGACAATAAACTTTTGTAAATGGACAATCATGTTGGGCCCTTTCTGCTCTCAGGCCAGGGAACCTACAAGGGGAGTACCCCATGGCTCATGTCTGAGCCCTACCTTATTTAACATCTATGTGGCTCCCATGGCCAACCTTCTGAGGTCAACGGGCTTTGTCCCAATATCCTATGTGATGACAAGCAACTGCTGTTCTCATTCAGTAAATTCACCCCCTCAGTTCAGGCCTCTTTTTCCTCGGGGATGAGTGCCATCTCCAGCTGGATGAAGAATAACTTCCTCCAGTTTAATGCTGCTAAGACGGAGATTTAGAGCCGTTGAGGGCCTCCATAGCAAGCGTAATTTCCTTCACTGTGAAGGGGTCCGCCAGAAAATCTCCGTGCCCTTTAGTAAGCCACACCATTGCAACCTCTTCCAGGTATGCTCAGTGTTGAGAAAAGCCCTTGAGGAGAGTGGTGAATAGAGAGAGCGGTAATCTGCTTCTAGTTCCGCTAGTATGTCAGTGTGTTCTGTTGCTAAAGAATTGTCTGCGTGTGTTAGCACAGCTTTGTGGCCAGCCCCCCTGGGGGGACGTACCAGACACGCCAATGTTTTTCCAGGGTGCTCCCCCTCCCCATACCTCCTAGCTGTATGAAACTTGCCAAGCAGCGATGCTTCCCTGTCAGAGTGTTCATTAAATTCCAAAAGGAGGGCACTACATTGATTCTGGGCCTGTGGGTCCGGTGTCGTCGCATCTAATAATGCCAATTCAGCTTTGACTTTAGCAAGGGTCCCTTGAATCGCCCGGAGTACACCCGCCTGCTTAGATATGAAAACACCCCGAATATAAGCTTTGAAGGTGTCCCATAACATAGAGTAGTGCTCTACCATACCCATGTTCAGATTAAAATATTCAGTAATAGTATCCGGTATTTCCGATCTGAAGACCTCCTCCCGCAACGTGGACGCTGGAAACGACCATCTACGTTCCCACCCAGCCTAGTGTGGGACTTGTAAGTGTAGCAACACCTGCGCATGATCCGACAGAGTGTGTGGGAGTGTATCTATACCCATGGTCCAGTGACATCCCAGTGCATTTGTCAATATATAGTCTATGCAAGTGTAAGTGGAATGTGGTGCAGAATGAAAGGTATAGCCAGGGGACAGGGAATGGTGTATGCGCCAAAGGTCACACAAGTCAAGGAAATGGATGAGGTCAGTCATCACGCTATGGGAGCGTGTTTTGGTAATGGCTGTTGGGTTAGAGGACTCCCGTGTCTGTTCGTGCCAGAGATTTAAGTCCCCTCCCTAGGAATAATGTATCCTAATCATAACGATGAAGCATGACATTAAGTTCCTCAAAGAAATTAGGATTGTCTATATTAGGGGCTTATACATTGAGGAACAGCACCCTCCTGCCCACCACCACAGATACCTCCCATGAGGGTCTGTTGCAGTCTCCCTATGAGTAAACGGGAGTGAGCGATGGATAAGAAGGCAGACCCCACTAGAATAAGTGCTAAAACGTGCGAAGAATCTATGCGGTCCCCACAAGGATGCAAAGGGAGGGATCCCCGGCAAAGGAGGTTAGTCGCTTGTAAAAAGGTTATTTTTACATCGTGTCATCTGAGGTATGCTAACACCAATTTGCACTTCCTTGGTATATTGAGCATCCGTACATTCCAGGTGATAAGGTTAATATCTACCATAGGGGCTACAGCCATACCTAGAAATAAAGGAGTTCGTAACCGCCTAACCAGGATGTGTAATACCATATGGAAGATATATGAGACGGAAATTTACATAGGGTCATACATGAAGGGAAATACACAAAATACCAATGCAATATATCGAAATAAGTCACATTGAGAAAATCTCAAAACCCACCCGTTACCTGGGCTCAAAGGCCCTGTGAACCTCGTCCCTCCCCAAAGAACCCAAAAAAAAGAGGGAAAGAAAAACCCCAATAGGATTGAAATCGGAGTCTTCCTAGGGAGGCGGGCAATGCCTCGGATGTACGATGCCCATACCAAAAACTACACTGCATTAGCAAAGTGTCTGTTATTGCAATAAAGACAGAGGAATGAAGGCACTTGATGATCGAAACAGCAGAACAGTTTTCTAGGTATATATGTTTGCCAACAATAGAAAAATAACATTGCATTGTTGCATATAAACAATGTAACCAACACCCAGGTATTTGAACCAGGATTCTAAGTTTTCAGTCCGCCGAGAATAGATCAGTACTATCCCCAAAATGATTATCCGGTGAGGAATGCCCAGAGGACTGCGCCGGGCTCCTGCGTGCTGCAACTTGAGGCTGCTTATAGAATCCCAGAGTGTCAGTAGCATTTTAAAAAAAGTGTGGCTTACCGTCCACTATCACTCTCAATTTTGCAGGATAGAGCATGGCGTATTTAAGGCCCAAGGTGCGAAGTTGTTGTTTAGCGTCCAAGAATTTCCGCCGGGCTTCCACACTCTCGATCAGATATGGACATTAAATATCCCAATTTCCGCCCCAACCATTTCGCCCTGCACATGGTCTGATCATTCCTTGCTTGCCTTTTCTTTGGACCTAAGTCTCGCAAAAACACCTCTCTTCCCTAAAAACACCTGGGCAAGGAACTGGAATCGAGTCGACATTCCGTCTTTGTGTAATTCGCTAACTACCACCTGCCCCGATCTATTGGGTTCGGCTCTACTCTCCCAGGTTACCACCCTAGATCGCTGGCTTACCAAAACCTGCGACATAGTGGCCCCTCTGAAGCGGATTACCATCAACCGCACCCACAATGCCAACAAGTGGTTCAGCCCTGGCCTTAAAGCCAAGAAACTGGAGGTACGACAGGCTGAACGAGCTTGGAGTTTAGCAGACTGCCCGACCCGCAGACAACACTATATTACCGTCCTTAGTGAATATAAAAAAGACAACTTAGTAGCCAAGACAGAATATTTCTCGGGCGTATTCTAGCTGCGGAAAGCCAGCCGCGTGAGATTTTTGCCACCGCCCACGAGCTGGCTTCATCGGATAGAACTTTGCCTAAGATCCCCCCTTCTCAGGCCCTATGTGACTTACTTAACGAGTTTTTTATTGAGAAAGTAGTTTGCATTAAAGGCCAATATTCCTCCCCCCTCGCCTACCTTCACTGACCCCCAACCGCCTGGCAATAACCTGTTTCTTACGCACATTCCTGCACTGACCAGAGAATCCCTCCTCCCCCTACTCAGGCGTGTCAAGTCAGGCTCTCCAGCTGACATTTGCCTGGCCCGCATTCTCTGTCAGATTTTCTCTGATTGCCCATCTCCTGCCCTCACCCTCCTGAATGATTCCCTCACGCATGGCACTGTCCCTGTCCCCTTCAAGACTGCTATAATTATCCCTATACTAAAAAAGTCCGGGGCGGATCCTGCCTCCCGGGCAAACTACCGTCCTATATCCCTTCTCCCGGTTTTGGGAAAGGTCGCTGAGTCCCATGTCACCCAGGTGCTTAGCTCTTTTATCGAGGATAGCAACTACCTTGCACCCTGCCAGGCGGGTTTCTGTCCTCTGCATTCCACCGAGAAGGTGGTTATCTCGGTCATGGATCAACTCAGGGAGGGGCTTGATACTAACACTCCCCAGGCCCTTGTCCTCCTGGATTTGTCCGCCGCTTTTGACACGGTGGACCATTCCATTCTTCTGTCCCGTGTCAAGGCGGCGGGCATAGGGGGGCCGATATTGGCCTGGCTCGACTCCTTCCTGTCTGACCGTACGCAAGCAGTCCATCTGGCCGAGTTCTCTGCCCCGCCCCGCAGGGTGCAATGCGGTGTCCCTCAGGGTTCCTCCCGCTCCCCTCTTTTGTTTATCCTTTACATTTCCCTCTTATTTTTGCACTGCAACAAATGAAGGTCACAGTGTACAACTACGCTGATGACCTCCAACTCATTTTTAATTTTTCCCCCCTCACATCAGGTATCACTAGCTTCCAGTCCGTTATGCTGTTTATCCGGGATTGGATGAATGCGAACCATCTTAAACTCAACCCGGATAAAACAGAGCTGGTTCTGACTGGTGGCAGTGGTAACCCTTGGTCCCCCTCATTTTGGCTCCCTTCTCTAGGTTTACCCCCTACTCCTTCACATTCAGTTAAGACCCTTAGCATCACTCTAAATCATCATCTGACACTTCACTCCCATATTAGTTCTGTTGTTCCCTCTTCTTTCTTTACCTTGCGTACCATTAGGAAAATATCTCGGTTTTTCTCTCCCCTTGCACTTAAACTTATCTTAATGGCTATGGTCCTATCTAAGATCGATTATGGAAATATCATTTACAATGGTGTCCCCGCTTATGCACTTCAACGCCTTCAACTGGTGCAGAACCAGGCAGCACGCCTGGTATATGGCCTATCCAAATCCCACCATTCCTCTCACCTGCTTACTGCTTTACATTGGCTCCCTATCAAACAACAGGCCCTTTTTAAACTTGGATGCCTTACATTTCAGGCCCGGGCGGGCACGGCTCCTGCCTTTATCAATTCGGCCATCACTAATTACTGCCCTTCTAGAGACCTGCGCTCATCCACTAAATCTCTTTTAGCAATTCCCCGCTTTAAGAAACAAAGATCGGGAGGTCAGAAAATTTCGATCCTTGCTCCCACTTTCTGGAATGCACTCCCGCCCCCTGTTAGACTTTCCTCCTCCTTTATGGAGTTTCGTAAGGCCCTTAAAACTTTTCTGTTTCAGCAAGCTTTTAGCCCCTAGCCCGCTGTGTCTTTTCTGCCCAGTAAAATAACCCCCAGCGCCAAGAAACTGCATAGTGTACGTGCGCTTTACAAATTCCTAAAAATTCAAATTCAAATTCCTGCACAGCGACAGTGTGATCGGGATAAAAAGAAAGTACAGGCCCCTGGAATTGTACAGCTGAGGCCAGGCAGAGGACTGTGTCAGTCTCTGTAATTGAGCAGTCGCGCTATAATGGAACGTGGTTGGCCTTCAGGGGGAGGTCTCGGGCCAAGGGATTGATACGCCCTGACCACCACAAAGTTCTTGGAGAGGTTCTCTGTGCCGAATAGCTCTGTTAGCATGTTTTCAATGAAGGGATCCTTACGGCCCATGTTCGTGGATTCCGCAAGGCCCATTATACAGATATTATTCCTGAGCGATCTGGCCGCGAAGTCCTCTTTCTTGATCGCAACTGTTTTCAACAGTCTTTCCACCCGCTCAAGCCTGCGTATGGTGTTAGTAGCCCGGTCTTCCTGGGCGGATATTCTTTGTTCGGCCTCATCCAGCCTGGTGGTGTGCCTGTCCAGGCGTTCTCCCATTTTGTCGAGCCTGGAGGACAGGGTTTCTAACTGCGTGTCCATGCCACAGAATCCAGCCCGGAGCTCCACCATTATAGCAGCAACCCCATCCATGGGTTGTGGGGGGTCTGTGCGATCTATGCCATCCTCCTTTAAGGATCGCGGTCAGGCCGTTGAGTGGCATCTACCTTGTGAAAGGTAAGTTTGCTCTGTTTGGGGTCTCATCGCCCCGGTTTGCTGCAGCAGAAGTGAAATCCAGAAAGGGACCCACAGCAGCAGGTGCAGGTATAGAGCAAGCTATCCCCCCCATGGATTTCTCCTCCCCAAGGCCCAGTTATCATGGGGGACCAAACTGTAGCAATATAACAGGTTTCTCAGAAGACCTCCGGTGCATCACAAACAGTAGTGCCTGGGTTTCTCCCTGTCCAGCAACAATAACATCAAGCCCCTCAACAGGAAAGGGGTGTCACTGATCCAATCCCCACCGCTCCCAGCCTGCAAGGCCTCAGGTGTGTGTCTGCAAAAAAAAGGGTGGGGGGGGTTGAATTGGCAGTCAGGCCCAATAACTCCACAGGCCCTGTCCCCAGTCTCCAAGCTCAGGTGGTCATTGCACAATGAGAGAGGGGGTGCCCAGTCTTCCTCCACGCGGCGTGTGTTGTGCAGAGCAGAGGCAGCTGTTCTTGAAGTGGCCAACACGCCTACTGATCTCAGCAATGGCCCAAGCTCACCATATGGCTCGCCACTGTGCAAGGCTTACTGTCACCAGGAAGATCTCCTCTGCATCACCCAGGGCGTGCAGTAGCATTCGAGGACAGGGAGGAGGGGGACATGATAGTAAGAGCTGAGGGGGGGTCCTTGGAATCCGGCACTGGCCTGCTGCAGCAAGTGGCAATATCGCGGACTGAAAACCACCACGGCTAGGCCCAGTCTGCCCTCCCCATGCCCTTCACTCACCGAACCTCTGATCCAGACAGTGCCATCAGGATTCGTCTGCGCCCCAAATGGGGCCCGCACTCCACGAGAAACTGAACTGGGTTTCTCTGGGAGGTGGCGGGACCCGGTAGAGTACCAAAACTCCGGCTCACCCGTGGACCATGTCTCCATGGGGGCTCAAAGGTGAGCCAAGCTTCACAATGCACCTCCCAATGTTGTCTGCTGGAGCTCGAAGCCAGGGGAGCCTCTTCACACTGCGTCTGCGGGCTAGATGGTGTCCCGGCACATTCCGCAGAGCTCCGACAGTGGTCTTGTCATGGGCGGTGAAGAAATGCTGCTGTTTCTGGGTAGGCATGGGCATCGGACATCGGAGCCTTACGCTGTGCGACCATTGCAGTTGATGGCTTTGCCACGCCCCCGGCCTTTTCTAATTTAATATTCTAACCAGGTAAATGGGCATTTCAGAAGGATGAAACAATTGAGTGTGAGAAAGAGAGCAAGCTAACCTCCCGCCCACGGCAGCTGCTGAACCCTTGTTAAGAAATGGAACTAAAACAATCTCGTAGCCAAGGTTAAGGAGTAAGATGAGGAGAGATGGAAAGAAGGTAGAGGGATGAGAATGTGCAAGGAGTGGGATGGGAGATAAAGAGGAAAAAGGGGAGAGGCAAGAAAACACATGCACTCCCATAGAATGCTGAAAGCCAAAAAATAAATAAGCACTTCAAGAATGCAGAACACTGGCCGACTGAAATACTCTCTTATGGGACAAACACAAGAATTGGAATAAAATCATCAAATCACAAGCATATAATTGAGATAGAAAAATGTGATCTAAGTATGAGAAAGGGGTTTCCCCACTGTCAAATATGTTATTATTAGAAACAATAGGTCTGTCTGCTTACCCTAAACTTAAAAGGGTCAGACCACATACTGTGCAGTACAAACACAGCAATTGCTTTGTGATCCAACCCTCAGAACAGCAGGCCTATAAGGCCATGACTGTGTGCTATTTTGGCTAAGATTTGTTCAATATAATCATTTAAACAAATGCAAATCATATCTCCCTGTATTTTGACTATCAGTTCAGATTCTACAAACAAACCAAAAATGTGGTCATTTTCATCATGTTTGTAACTTGCTTGTTATTTTTGATCACTCTCTTGTTAAGAATGTGGATGCTATCCTAAGCAAGTAGTGTTACTTCTCTTTGAGAAAATGTAAAAGTCTCACTGGTGCCAAAAAGTAAATCTCAGGAACCAATGTCAAATCAAGAGCTTGCACAATATAGTCCTATGTGGAGTTCAGAGATATAAAATTCTTATTGCAAATGAAAAATGTATATAGATCATACAGCTGTTGATCCTAGAATCAGGATAATTTTTTGCATCTTATGTTAACTGATTTCTTTCCATTGTTCAGCTCAGCCCTCAATATATTTATTAAACTATTTTTTTACCTCAGTTTAATGGAGTGTAACAAATGTACAAATCTGAAAGATAGTTGGCTTATTTGCCAGTATACATGGTCAGCACTGACTCTATATTGGTTATTTGTGCAATGAGCTGTACATTTTGTTGTCAAATTTGCTCATGAATTTGCAACTAAATGGGGATATAATATATTTTCATTAGGACCCAGGAGCAGAGAGAGAGACGGAGAGAAAGAGAGAGAGACTAAATAAGAATAAAGTCTTTTGAAAGTGAGAACATATTCACTTTAAAATATATCAAATTAAAGGAGGAGCTTTGCGTATGTGCCCTTATATTTATATCTAAGTTTAAGAGAAACTACTTTGGCTGTACAGTTGTTATCTCCCCCATTAGGTCTCTGTCTGAATCCATAATAGCCAATATTGACCATTCCAACATGGATTAAAGCTTTGTGTCCTAAATAAATACACAAAGGTCCAGCATCATCCCAAGGAATCACTTGCTGCTCTTTCAGCTGTAAGGAAGAAGAGTAGGTTCGGGTTGTAGAACAGGTATGTTTCACTTAGCTCCAAGAGAACTGGATCAATGTCTGATTTTCAAAATAAAAATCCACACATAATGTGAAGTCCCCTCCATTATAGTCACTTTCATTTTATATGATTAGTTGGAGAATCTGGCATGTGTCCAGCCTTCTTGGACATACCTTGGAAGTGTTGTGCTGGAATTCACCAGGTGCTGCTCCTGGCAGTGGTGTGGTAATTTCTGTGTCCCAGTACTTTCCTCAATTTGTACATTTTTATCAGCTGCAGTTTTGATGATGAGCAAAGTAACACTAAATCTCTTCTGGTGGCACAGTCAGTGTACACTTTTCTAATTTCTTTTTACAATTTTGGCTTGATGGAATCCCAGGAAAGAAATTCATGATTTTTTGCTACTTGGGGGTTAAAGATGGGTCCTTGATGTTGTTGGGAAACAGGAAGTGGGTATCCTAGAAGGAGGGAGTCCTTCATTCCATTGAGCATATACTTTGGTTATTCATTTCATTGGTTTTTGGAGCTGCTGAATAGTGATGGAAATGAATATAATGAATAGCACATGGGCATTCACAAACTTTTCCCAGGGACCAAAAAGTAAGGATTGTGGTGTGAGCGAGGGCTGTATTAATAGAAGCAAAAGGGGGGTAGGGGTATTTTAAGTGGGTGTAGTGGGAACAAAGCATGTAAATAGTGTGGACTGTGAGTAGTGGAGTTATTGTGAAGACCTCCGTCAATACTGCCCTCTAAATTAATGCCCTCATTTAAGGGGATTTGGCATAGCACAACAAGACTACGTGCTGAGCCGCCCTACACCAAGTGAACAGACAGTAATACACAGTTGTTAGACCTGGCATCTTTGGTGTGATTTCCCCTGCCATTTTTGCTTCTGACCTCCTGTTTTTGACTGTGTGCTGTATTTTATTATTGCTGGTTTTAGAACTCTGGGCACTTTATCATTGCAGATCAGTGCTAAAGTGCAAGAGCTCCCTGTACAAATTGTGTTTCTGATTGCTTATCCATGATTGGCATATCTGATTTACTAGTCAGACCCTAGTAAGGTGCACTTTGTGTGCCCAGGGCCTGCCATTCAAATGCTGCTAGTAGCCCTGCAGCACTGGTTGTGCCACTCACATAAGTAGTCCTGCCAATGCAGTGTCTGTGGGCAGTTTTAAACTGCCATGTCGACCTCACAAGTGCACCCTCTTGCCAGGCCAAAACCTTCCCTTTTTCTACATTTAAGGCACGCCCAAAACTAAGGTATGCCCAAGGTAGAATAGTGGACCGGGTGCAGTGTAAGTGAAAGGTAGGGTTTGTACTGGTGTTTTTTACATGTTCTGATAGTGAAATACTGTCAATTTCATGTTTCACTATTGCAAGGACCATCTCCATTGGTTATCATTGGAGCTGCCTCATAACCTCTTACAAGTGTGACTTTCAATTGGGAGGAGATGGGGATTTGGTGTTTGGGGTCCCTAATACCACAATTCAAGATACATCTTTTAGTGAAGTGGTTTTAACTCGTGTGTTTGAAAATGCCACTTTTAGAAGGTGGCCATTTTCTTGCTTCGCCATTCTAAGCCTCTCGCTGCCTGTGGAATACACATTGAGTTTAGAATGACAGTAGGACTGTTCGGCATTCACTCTAGGCAGTCATACAAAGGAAGCTGAGGTGTGCCTTGCATATCCTAATGGCTCATCACCAGGCTCATAGTTCTCCCTGAGCTAGAGTGCAGGAGGAGTAGTCACTGACACCTGAATAGGACTGTGGCTGTCCTCACACAAAGCAGCCTTCACGCCCCTCTAGTGTATTTGGAGCCAGGACAGTGAAAGGCAGGGTTTTGCGCACTACAAAGACTTTCCCTTGAAGCGTGTCTATTTCAAAGGCAGAAACTGGTATAAGTACTGGAGCTGTGACACAATAACTTCAGAACACTTCTGGGATCAAGAGGAGATTCTGCCAAGAAAAGCTTTAGGAGGGGAACTGCCACTCTGCTTAGTGCTGTGTTGTGCCGGGCTGATGCTGCTTCTGTCTGGGACAGTAAAGGACAGGACTTTGCATTTACTTTCTGCTCGCAAAGGTTCTCCAAGGGCTTGTTTATGCTTCCCTCTTGTTAAGAAGTCTTAAGGCAATCAAAGACTTCACCTGCTGTGCCTGGACTCATCTGCTGGGAGTTCTAACCTGCAATGCAGGCCCAATCCCAGTTCTGGGCTCTTGGAGGTGACTTTGCTGCAAAGAAGAGAAGAAAATTCATGCATTGCCCTTCAATGCCTGTTTTTCCTGATGCAGCACCTCCATGCAAAAGAAAAAATCCATGCATCGCCATGGTGCGACCGAAGAATTCACGCAGCACCTCCTGTGCAGCTGAATGATCACAGCAGCCCGAGTACTGAGCACTGCGTCTCTCATGTCGCGGCACCCACTCCACCTCCGTCACAGACCCTGCTGTACTGCTGAAGAAATTGACTCATCACCTGCCACACACCTGGAAAATCAATGCAGCACCTGGTCACCACCACTGCATTGACCCAGCGCATCCAGATTTTCGATGCAACGCACCTGTCTGCCAAGTTCTTCATCGACATTGCCCAGTGGTAGAGAACCGAGGCCAGATGTACCTTCCCTTGCTGTAAGGAATCAACGCATCGCCTCCCCTGACAGCAAGGAATGGACACATCGCCTCCTCTGCCCCGCAGCAAGGGAAAATCAACACATCACCTCCTCTAGCATTATGGGAGTGATGCATCACCTCCCCTTTTGTTTACAGTGCCTCATATCCCCTGCCCCTGTTTTTGTCTTTGATTTTGACGCATCCCAGTGACTTTGCCATAAAAATGATGCGTCCATAGTTTCCTATGGACTTAACTGTTTAAAATTGTTTAAAAGGGATATCTTTGCTTGTGTATGGTGGATTTCTGTCATTTTTGTCTTGTTTTAATCAGATGAAGATTGGCTATATTGCTAAACACATTGCTTCTCAGATAGGTCTGACTGTTAGGTCTGACTGTTAGGTCTGACTGTTAGGTCTGACTGTTCATGTCAAGTTACCCAGTGGGTTAGCAGCGGTTATCTTAGCTGTGTAATCCCTCTACCCTGACTAGAAAGAAGGGTCCCTACTTGGGCAGTGTGTAAGCCACTGCCACTAGAGAATCCCATTTCTAACAACTGTGTTTATGCAACACTGTGCATTCCTGTCCTTTCCTCCTGCACTGGTGCAGTTTCAGCAGCCTAACGCCAATTGCAGGTATCCTTACACCATGGAACAAGGGTGCCTGTGTTGTCAGCAGGGTTGTTTGTATGAAGGAAGGGGCACCTGCCTGCACAGAAACCGTCCAAAGAGGCAGTTCCTCTTTCTATGTGTGCTGCATGATGCAGTACACATAAAAGGAGGAAATAACGAGGAGAAAGAAAGATATTCATTCTTGTTGTACCTCACCTCGGGAGGCGTAAGGTTTTGGTGCTTCCCAAGATGTATATGCTCTTGTAAATCTGGAGATGTGTCAATACATGAGTGTTGATTGGTAAAAGCCCATGCAGCTACCATGGAATGCCTTCCGAGCAGAGAGAAAGGCAATGCAGAGATTTGTGCTGTCTTACCTTACCCCATTTCTATGAGGCCATTCAAAACCATGCATAGTGGCTCTGTGGGGCCTCATAGATATGAGTTTGTGATTTGCGCCTCCAGTGACACAAAAAGTGACACTCCAGAGCTCACAAATATGACCCTGAGTTCCTAGTCTCTAGAAGAGACATTAATTTTGCAATACTGTGTCATACTGTACTTTAGTTGCAAAGGAAGTAACTTGAATATTGAATTTGAATACACTTGAATCTTAGACCTCACAATCTACTTATGCCTTGAGTCTCTTATCTTTAAACATTGAGTGCTTAGAAATAGGTTCAGTTGAGGTAACAAGTGACATAATAAATCATTGACAAAGATTCCCACAATAAGGTGTGCCATTTACTGAGGTGGACAGACACCAACCATTAACTCCCGCTGCTAAGCATATAAAGGGGGAAAGGTTTAGCCATGGCACTAGAAGACTTGATAGTTAATCCTGTCTTCACGACTTTGCCAAAATATGCTGGTTGTGAACTCCATTTAAAGTCTGGGCAGGTTCCTCAACACAGTAGCATTTCTTTGCTCAGAGTATTCCCTGAGTCTTATGATCATAACACCCGTACTGTGCCCATTCCCGGAATGGCATCCAAATCTTATATCTATGTCTGACCAAAGACAGCCAACACATGTTGTAGTTTTGTGGTCATTGTTGGTCGCAGGTTATTCGCTTTACATATCCAATTACACATTTGGTACTTCCCCAGCCATATTTTTATGGCCAGGATCATAAATCATCATTAAACATCATAACATAGGGTGCCATACATTATCTGTTTTCTCATGATATTTCATGTGTCATAAATCATTGTTGTATCATAAATCATTGTATTACAAGCAGTCATAAATTTGCTGCTATAAATCATTACCCATAAATCTTCTGTTGATCATAAATCATTGGTTTGTCAAATCTTATTTGCATATCCTAGCGTCATAAATCATCCGGACACTTCGTACATTGTTCTGTTGGTTTCCACGCACCTTTGCATGTGGAGGGTAGCATCTCCCTACAGTTTGGCTCCAAGTCGCTACCTTGGTAGTCTCCTTTTGTGCCCTGATGTCTGGCGGGTCTGGGCTGCGAGTGCTGTCTCTGTTTGCTACCCCCTTTTGTCAGGCCTACTCACCCTGCCGTGAGGCACACCAAAGTGAGCGGCCCTCCTTTCACACATCGCCCTTTCGTTGTGATTCCATAACAAACTAAATGTACCCTTTGTATCTGCCAGCACTGCAACACTGCTGCTCCGTAGGTCTGGGTGGATGTGCCTTGAAAAACCTCTGGCTCCGCCTCCCCAGCTCCACGATGCAGTGTTTAGCTGTGTTCCTGTAGTAGCGCCTTATATCCCCTTTCTCCTCCCACCGATTTGGGGGGAGTGTGTCCTGGTTGGGGGATTCAAATCATCACATGGCCGCCCCAATTGGCAAGGTGACCCGGCGCCTCTCTGGTGCGATTTTTGCTATGCGGAAAGCACCCCTCTTTGCCTCGACGTGCTTCATGGTGGTACAAAGTAGTTCCTGCAGGGCTCCGGTGTCTGTTATGGTGCCAGCCTCGAGGCCCCCTTCGGGGGCAACCTCTGCAAAAATCACTCACATCCTTGTTGTTGTGTAATGAGCAAGATGAAAATTATGGGAGCAGAAGGAATGTTTTCTATTAATCCTGGCCTCTCTTTCTGACAAATTGTGTGCTTTTGAGCAATCACTTTTCTAACATATTTCTCTGCTGCTTTTATGTGTTTTTTACAGACGTAGAAAAACTTAAATCAAACTAAATACTGGTACTAATCAGGGTCGTACTGGTCCCTAAGGCAATCAGGCAGTGCCGAATGGGCTGGCCTAACAGATAGTTTGGTGGGGCTTTTTTTTTAGCAGTTTGTGGGCCTATTTATGGCCAGGTGGGCAATATTTTACTTTTGATTTGCCTGCAATTGTGAAAAAAATTGCCTGCAGCAAATACAAATTATTGCAGTCTGCCATACCTTGCAAAATACCCATACATTGTGTCTTTACAAGTTCAAAACGATCTTGATTTGCAAATGTAGGAACCAGTCTTAGCAATCTAGTTCTCTAATGGGAGCCACTTTCATTTGGATGCCCTGGGCATATTTTTCATCCCGGACCAACCCTCATAGTTAGTATGTAATAGTAAAACAGTACTGTAACTCAACAATAATTTGACTTTACCCATGGTGGAAAAAACACCCAGTGGCCGAATGAACCCACTAACATGTGATACTGTGAGAAAGTTATGGACCTTGAAGCAAGGAGTTCTGCACTGTGGTGTTGGTGCCCCTGCCTTACCAATTGTTTGATGACCATGAAATCATGTCTTCCCAATCCCGTTGTCCCACTAAATTGCAATTATGTAATAGTGGTGGGTGAGCAAAAAGCCAGGCTCAACTGGAGATTCACTTGGATCCCCGAGCTAAACGAGCCAGGCCTTCATATTGCTTCCATCTGCCACCCGCACTCTAACCTCAATCACCCAGAATTACAAACAAAGCTTGATTTTTGTATGTACTATGAGAGCGGGGAAGAGATGCCAATCTGCTAGTAGAACTGCACACCATGAAACCAGCAAACCTGCGTCAATCCTTTCTTCCCCACTTGACTAAATTGTGTGACACTAGGCATTTTCTTTTAATTTCATTGTGCTTCCGTTTCCTTCATTGTCACATAGGAGATTATCTTGAAGTAGATGAGTTCAGGATATGCCTATAAAACCCTCTCTTTTTTTTGATTTAATAGACATTATTGCTGTTCCATCTACAACAACAAGCGAGGTCACACATTGCAATTGACCGGCCTCTTAGCTCTGGAATGGCATTGTCAGGGCAGAGTTTTCAAAACCGTCACTATTAAAACATGTCTCTCAAATGACTGATATAGTCTGATGTTCTAAAGGTGAACCAGCTCCCCATGTTAAAGAAATACATTTATTGGATTTTGGAAAAACATGAAGAAATTTCTAAATATAAGTATTGCAGGACACCTTTTTGTCCTTTAATCACTTTATTTCAGTTAATATTTAAACACAAACATGCTTGTTTACCATCTTTCGGAATGTTAGTGCTCAGTCAAGCAATGTTCACCAGGGGGCTGCATGCACAGATTAAGAGGGCTGTACAAGGAGTTTCCCTGAAATAGCAGATCCAATAAGTGCAACATTGTTTACTGAACGAATTTGTTGTAAATTTTACCATGCACCACGAAGGGCCTTCTTATTACCAGTTCTTAAATCTTGGGGATTAGATCATGTTCTGCAGCTTTTATCAAGCTCCAACAACTAGATGAAGATTTTGTCATTCTTGCAGTTACTAGTTTTTTTAAACTTGTGATTAAATTTCCGAACACAATGTAACACCCTTTTATCAATATTTATTGTTTTAAAGTAAGATTGTCTTTTTAGCCTCATTGTAGATTTGCTATATTTTTAAACTCAATAACCTAAGACTATTAGTTATAATTATGTCTTGTGGACGGGCTTTGTGTCCGATTGTTGTCAAATGTTTTAAATATTATGTGCTTTTATGATTTGATATTTTAAATCGAATAAAGCTTGTTTGAGTTTTGGATTTGGATTTGGAATTTGTTGTCTTTACAAACTTTGTTTGCCTTGGTGAGTCTTTAACTATTCATTTGGCTCTGCCTGTTTTAGGCCAGTCATGTTCTGAGCTGTATTTCAGATTTATAGGAAAATATATTCATCTTAATCTTTAGTATATGTTCGCCCTACTGTGCACAGTGGTCTTCTTTAATAAGTTAATACGTTGATTTCATTACTGGGTGTATTAGTAGCAAAACCCAAGGCTGAAAAAATAACTAATGTGCACTGCACAAGGAGAAACATTCTAGAGGTAGTATGTGAGTAGATGAAAATGAAAACTAAAAATATGCGTAATCCTTATTTTTGAAGGACAATTAAAGATATGAAGATGTATGAAATATAAACTTGACTCACATGAGGGTGCAATCGAAGCTTCATTGGACACCCTCCAAACAGATTATTTATACTATTCTTGCCGGCTGCTTGCAGTAAACAATTTGATATACTGCTATTTATGTGTTGGAGATTGTTCTTAACAGAGGTTTTCTGTTGTTTTCCTGTTACATGTCTGGAAAACGTGCCAGGCTTTGTTAACTCTAGAAATTGGCTACTCCATTCGGCCTCAGAGTTTTTCTAGGCAATTTGGGCTTCTCCCAATAATGTACATTTTAGCAGCAGCAGAGGTGTCCACACTTCTGCCTGAATGAGGTGGTCTAGCACTGTGTGGCCCCTCCCCATTGGATCGGGAGGGGTGGGTATATCTAGGCTGGTCAACAGAACGGCTTGATTTTTTTCTGCGGAGCTCACACATGGGAGCCAAGACAACCGCCTACAAGGGTCTTACCACTCTTTTGTGCCTAACGGACGGATTGTGGTAATCTCCAAAATATGTGCAGCTAAGATGGAGTTGGAAAGGGAAGTGTGGAGCCGGACAGCTCCTACCCTAATGAGAGCAGCAATAAAGTCCTTCCTGCTTCTTGGGTCGTGATATGCCATGAAAGCAGGGATGAACAGAGTGGCTGCCTGCTCCCGAATAGTTTCTGCCTTCCGAAAAAGGTTCCTGTAACCAGTGAAAAGGGAAAGTTAGAAGAGAAGGGGGACACAGTAACCCAATGTCTGAAAATACCTGACCAGATTCAAGATGATGAAAATAAAGGAAATCTGTTTACACATTAACTATCAGGTCTCCTACGCACACAACGACGGAGATCGAAACATGAATAAGAGAACTTACTGAAAAACATGAAAAAATTATAAAGTGATCATGCACTCTGTTGACCTCTACACACACCTGTAGCACAGCAATATACAAACAGTGACGATGGCTTTGGGGCTTTGCTCACCTGGTGGGGTCCAGAGCCCAGTGAATAATTGAAATCATAGAAGCGCGTCAGGTGTGTAAGGGAGGAGGGTAACTTGCAGTGAGGGCCTACGCAGAGCATACAAATAATTACACCACACTCTTGGACAGTCTCTGGGACCGGAAGCCACGAGCGACCTCCGGTCGTTTATTTATATCCTTCTGGCCACGCCTGGCCAGAAGGTGCTACATTGTGTGTAGGTGTTTCCGGGTCTCGGCCGAGACCCGTGAAACACTAGAGCGCTACCTCCCTTTCCAAGTTGGTAAATGTTCGGGGGCTTTTACACAGTCAACATGCAAAGTCGGTCATTCTCTGACTTGGCCTTGGGTTCGGCCTTAAGTTGTGGCAACCCCGACCCTGAACCATCCAGGGGCCCGGTTCTTTTCTGGCCGGAGATGGTAGGGTGATCTCAGGTCCACCATCAGCGACGGGGTCACCTGAGTCATCAGGCTGGCTTGTGACTTCAATAGTTGACCTGGTGTTAACTCCCATGGAATCTGTCTCGGGAGGGATGCGTTTCAACCAAGACACGTTCCTGGTCACCTCTTCTCCATTTCTCTGTGCGGTCACCGCTGGGCTTTTGGTTGTTTTGATGGTCCAGGGTTCCGGTTCATACAAGGTCCGGAATTTCCCTCCCGGCCTCCGTGTTCGTATCAATACAGCATCTCCAGGGCCCAGTTTCCTTTCCTTTGCTCGCCGCCGCTGGCTCGCTCATTCGTTGGTCTTTTTCCTCCTTTCCTGGGTGGCCTCGAGTACATATGGTTCAGGCGTCCAACTATCCGCCATCGGCAGCAGATCTCGTCGGGGTCCTGCAAACATTAAAGACCAGGGTGATCTTTGTGTGGTACTGTGCGGAGTGCTTCGATACTCCCTCAGGAAATGCTGCAGTGCCTTTTCCGGGTCTGCCCCCTCAGCCATGGCTATTCTTAGGGTCTTGTTGACAGTCCTCATGAACCTTTCTGCCTCACCATTAGCTTGAGGCCATTGAGGCGTGACACAATGGTGTTTTACTCCTAGGCTGTGTTGGAATTCCCTGAAGTTACTACCTTGGGACGGTGGCCCATTGTCCGTTTTGATCAACTGGGGAATTCCGAACATTGTGAATACTTTGCTAAGTATTGGTTGTACATTCACAAAACTGACGGACTGTGCTACTTCCACCACCGGGTATTTCGTATAGCTGTCTATTAGGACTACTGTCACTCTCCCATCTTGGAAGCTGCCAAAATCCAGGCTGAGCCATGTCCAGGGTGACGGAGGCGGGTCTTCCGTGATAATCGGCGCTGGTGTCTCCAGTAGACTAGTGAGCTGACATGCTCGGCAGTTCCGTACCACACTGTTAACTTTCTCATCCATGTTGGGAAACCACACTTTCTCCCGCATCCGTGCTTTCATTATTCTCGTTCCTTGATGACCCTCATGGGCTAGCACGGTCACCTGATCCTGTAAACTGATAGGGATAACTACTCTTGACCCCGAAGAATTAATCCGTTACCAGCTCTGCTGAGCTCGTTGTGTATCTTCCAAAATTGCAACAGGCGGGCACGGTCTTCTTCATTCCAGCCACTGACGTTGCGCAAGAAGTTCTCCCAGGATCCAGCTTCTACTGCTTCCTTTACTCTCGTTATTACGGCATCATTGTCATATTGGGCTACAATCACATCTGCTGCTAGTGCTTGAGGGCACGACAGTTGAGAAACCATATCCACGAATTCTTCTGTCAATGCTTCCTGATCCATCATTACACCAGTTTCACCTGGGGGATGTCTTGACAGGAAGTCCGCCGGGTTTTTCGCCCCGGGCCTATAGACGAGGTCCATTTGATAGTGTTGGACCTGAATGGCCCATCTCTCAATCTGAGGCGGGGGATGCGGAGCTGTCCCTTTAAACAACGGTATTAGTGGCTGATGATCTGTGACCATCCGGAACGGATGACCCGTTATGTACAGATGGAAGTGATTGCAGGCCCATTTCACTGCCAACGCCTCCCTCTCGATTTGTGAGTATCTGGCCTCTGTAGCTGTAAGGGCCTTACTGGCGAACGCTAAGGGAACCCTCGCTGTGTCAAAATACGCCATTGTTGTACTGTTCAGTAGTGCTGCCTTCACCTTGTCGAACGCCTCAGCTTCCGCCTTGGACCACCGCCAGGGATTCTCTTTCTTCATCAGGTTCCTCAGAGGTTCTGCTATGGTGGCTAGCTGAGGGATGAAACAGGCACAGTACTGCGCCATGCCCATGAAGCGTCGCACTTCTGACGCAGAAGTTGGAGCTGGAGCACACTTTATGGCCGACGACTTTTGGGGGTCCACCTTAACACCTTCAGAGTCAAAGATGTATCCGAAAAACTCTATGGACTGCTTGAAGAACTGGCATTTCTCTTTGTGGAGTGTGACTCCAAAGTCTGACAACCTCCTAAGTGTGGCTCTCAGTCTTCGATGGTGCTCATCACTTGTTTTGGCATGTATCAGTATGTTATCACTGACATTTAGTACTCCCGGAAGTCCTGACAATATCTCCTTGATTGCGTTCTGAAAAATTTCCGCAGGTGAGGTGATTCCAAAGTTCAGTCTCTTATATCTTCTTAGACCTAAGTGTGTAGAAAATGTTGTGATATAACAACTTTCTTCGGCCAACTTTAGCTGATGGTAGCCTGCATTTAAATCTAGTTTGGAGAACCACTGGGCTCCATTCAGGTCTGTCAATATGTCATCTACCGTGGGTGTGATATGCCTCTCCCTTTTGATCGCCTTATTAGGCATCCGCATGTCGATGCATATCCGTATTTGGCCTGGTTGTCTGGGTTTCTCAGCAATCACCACCGGCGAAACCCATGGCGTTAGTCCCGTTACCTTTTCTATGACACCTTGGTCCTCTAATTTTCTCAGTTCTTACTCCACTGCTAATCGAAGATAAAACGGGATTCTCCGATGCCTCAATGCTATGGGCTGGATGGCCTTGTCAATGTGTAGTTTGACTGGCGGTCTTTTGATTGTCCCCAGCCCTCGAAACAACGATGGGAACATCTGTAGGATTTCCTCCGTATGCAGTGCCTTCACTGCATTGGCAAAAGCGATTAGCTTGAGGTCTTCTGCTGTGTGACTTCCGATCAGCAAGTCTGCTTCCCTGTCGATGACATGGAATGTTGTCGTCAGCTCCTGATCCTCTGCTCTGACGTGTACAGTCATTTTTCCTCGTAATGGTAGTGGCGTCTTGCTACCATACGTCAAGATTTGAGCTTTCGATGGCACCAACTGTGGCCTAGGTTGTAGCGCCTGGCAGTGCTGAATGCCCATTACGTTGATTGTAGCTCCTGTGTCTATGACTCCAGTGACTGTTGAGCCGTCAATTTGAATCTGACACTTTGGTTGTGGTCTCCGTCGTCTCTTGAGTTCGCTCACGAACGAGACGTAGTAGCACTCTTCTTCATCTTCGGTCGATGAATCATCCAACCGCTGTGGGTAGCGGGTCTGTGTTCTCGCCCCTTTTGAGTGATGGGTCTCTTCTAGGGCTAGTTGTCTCACCACTTTCGTCGGTGGTTTCCTGCCTGCTGTTCCGGATCCTCGAAAGTTTCCTCTCGCACTGCTCCTGCAGACACTGGCAAAATGGTTCAGTCCTCCGCATTTGGCACTTGCCTTGCTTGGTTGTGCTCTTCATACCCACAGGAACCGCAAGGCGTGCGGCGCGGCGTTCTGGTCGGCCACCTTCCTCGTCCTCCTCGGCCACTGCTCCACACTGCATCCACCCTTTCTTTCTTTACCGTGACTTCTGCGTTCGCTGTCGGGTTTATGGCCGCCTCCATTGCTGTGGCTCGCGCATCAGATAGCTTATGTGACCTGGCTAGCATTAATACTTCGTCCAGTGTTATTCGGGGTTGTCTCAGTATTAGTGTCCGAAGGTGTTTGTTCTTGCACCCTTGAATCAACTGAGCTGTTACCTCTTTTGTTTGATCATCATCAGGGCATGTGCGTGAACAATTTTTAGAGCTCATCCCCACCAAAATGCAGAAGCAAAGATCTCTTCACTTCGTTGTCTTTTCCCCTAGTGGCAGTGAAGTAATTGTTCAGTCGGCTTAGCCACACCGTCCACCTTGGTGCTGCCGTCCCTGGATCAATTAGTGCGCTGAACGGCGGTATGGGGTTGATCTGTGAGTGTGGTGACTGTTGGATCATTGGTCCCGCTGCCTGCTGTCCTGCTGGCCCTGCCACCTGTGCTGGGGCTGCTACCTGCGGTGCTCCCCCTTGCACTGCGTTGCCCTGGACAACAGACATCGTGACAAGAACTAGTTGGGGCTTTCTTCCACACTTTTCTTTCCACCCCTACAAGCAGTTGTCCACTCGCTTTCTTGCTGCTTTCACACAGTGGCTGTGTCTCATCTGCCAATGTTTATTCCCCTTTTGGCTTTACTGCCAGACACTGTTATTCCCACTGTGGTGCACCATCTTTGTCTCACGCTTCCATTTGCCAATGCTTGTTATTCTTCTTATGGGCAATTTCACATTTGCATTGACCAAAGCTTGTTTTTTTTCTCTTTTTTCTCCTTGCCGACCTCACTCTTGTATCTGGGCCCCTACGGCCGCTTGACACCTTTAACTATTGCTCCGCTGTGTACTGGCTTTACACTGCCAATCCCAGAACGCTGAGAGTGCCTTCGCTCCAGTCATCGGAGCCGTTGCCTCTGCACCGCGTTGGAGACCTTCACACGCGTCTCTACAGTTTGGGCCAGCGCGCATGTACTGCACATGCGCACGCGATGCCGTTTACTCGGGCCTGTGGTGTACTCGGCTCATCGAACACCGCGTCTCCCACTCTCCAGGGGCCTCTCGCCTGCCGGTCCCTCCCGCAGCACACCGCACGCTGCTTACCGGCACTTGCAGTTACCGCGTCCCCTTCCAGAGCAGGTAACACTGTCGTCACACAGCTTCACTTTTATGCCGGCGGCCACGCAGTCTAGCGGCGCCGATAATGCCTCCTCACCTCTCCGACACTTCTTGGGTTGCTACCGAGGGAAATAATGCACCACCCTCGTCGCCAGTGTAAGGGAGGAGGGTAACTTGCAGTGAGGGCCTACGCAGAGCATACAAATAATTACACCACACTCTTGGACAGTCTCTGGGACCGGAAGCCACGAGCGACCTCCGGTCGTTTATTTATATCCTTCTGGCCACGCCTGGCCAGAAGGTGCTACATTGTGTGTAGGTGTTTCCGGGTCTCGGCCGTGACCCGTGAAACACTAGAGCGCTACAAGGCGCATGCGCTTTCCTTACCACTGTCTGTCCATTAGGTGACCGGTGCATTCAAGCATTCCGCCATTGAGTTCCCTTATTCAAACCAACGCCCATCCCACCAGCCTCTGAGAAACACCGCAGAAACCAAGTACTGAAATGGAAATATCAGTGTTTCTTGGCCGAGCGCTTCCTGTGATGACAAATGAGACAAACAGGCAGCTGCAGTGTGTTTTGAGCAATGACGGGTGCTCTGTGGAACGGTCCCTTCTTTTCACACAGATGCAAACACCTTCCAGGGAATGAGTTTAGGACGAATTGTTAACATTCTTGATTGACACTGAAGTACTGCCATTAGGTGCATATTGCAAAATATAGTTCATACATTGCACTGAGGAGCAAAATTCACAAATATTCGGTATTGGTGGTGGCAGGTGGCTCTGATTAAATCCATGTTTGTGATACTAAAGTCATTACTGTTATTTTACGTGAAAATGCGTTTGTATAATGCCATTCCAATCATGTTTGCATGTAAATTTTCCACTAACATCTAAAATTCCGGCCCACTATAACCTTTTGTGTCCTAGCAGCATACCCAGAGTGCATATAGCTGGATGCTTCAACATAAATGTTCATTTGATTAAAATAAACACATAAAGAAAAATAAATATCGCAGCTACCACATGTATAATCAGTACTGTCCATAAAGAAGAAACACACACAATGATACATGATTTCCTTCTATACTCGTTCATCCTAACTCAGATTTCGGCCGCTTTCCTGTTATTTTTTCCAAAACCTAAAAACAAGAGTTTTTAGGAGTTAATTGTCAGCTTTTTACTCTTCGAACTGCCCCACTGCAGAAACATCTGCTGCAGTAGAGTTGATAACTAATCCTGTGGATTAACCCACCCACAGCAGAGGAAGACATAGGTTAAAGGTCTTAATTTTACGGCCGAGCAAGCCATCTTTCAAGAAATAAATAAAAGAGTTTTGAAGATTTGCGTGAAAATGGCATCCGCTTCGCAGTTTGCCTTCAGGCACGAAGTAAAGCACGATACAAAATATAACTATTATTCAAAAACGTGTTTATTCTTTAAAATAATGTCTTTGGTAATGTATGCCAAAGCAGTCTTTTGAAAGAAAATCAGCTAACGCTGGTATGTCAGCGGAGACTTCTAATAGTGTTGCTAAACTCATTTATAAAGTGTGCCATTTCAGCAATGTTGGCTTTATATTTGAGTGAGATAATCCATAGGTGAAAGAAAACATATATTCATATGTGTTATCAGAAAGCACAAGCTGCAGCTTTCAGTGGTAGGCGTTGAACCAATGTCATGAATTTTCGATTTGTCTTTTCTGAACGAGTGTTCGAGGTCAGAGGTCAGATGTCAACCTTTTCATCACAGAAATGTCAGATAATGGTAAATATTCCTTAGGGTCCTATGAAAAAAACTGACTCAAGGCACACTTGGTGCTCTTAACATCACCAGCTGGGAGGTAAACAAGGGTCGCGGGCAGGTCGTCCAATAATCTGTCACGACACTTGAGAAATATGGTCCCCACGTCTTCAGGTCTTCCGGGTTTGTTTCACTCATTGACGTGGTCTAGTGGGTCACATGATCCTGCTCTTTCAAGCACTAAGGGAATTAAAATGTAACGTGCTGATTCCATTAACTGGTTGGTGAAAAGTAGACTGAGTGAATGACTTCAGGATGGGTAAATGAAGACGGTGTAAAGAGGGCAGAAAAGTGTAAAATAACAGTTCTGGGTCGGTTTGGGGCACTGCATCACTACTCAGGAATTTTTGCAATATAAACCTCTGCGTGAGTACTGGGGTCCCCTTTTCACACCTGAGCCACCTCTCCTGTGTAACTGTGCGCCCCCCCCCCCCAACCCTTATCCCTGTGTCACTGTGTGTGGGTTTCTCCCCCTGTGAGCCTGCCCTTTATCCTCATAAGAAAGCACCTTGTTTCTTTTTCCTCGAGGCTTCTGCCTTTTGCTCTCTGTCTCTCTGTATCACAATCCGGGCCAGATGAACGAGCAAGGAATTTGCGACTCGCAAATTGGCATGTACAACAGTGTCTGCAACACCGATTGCGATTCCCAATGGGTTCGCAGATTGTATGGTTTGGTTCTTCATATATACACTGAGGACACTTTTTGCACTGAAAGATTATTGTAAATGTATATACCTTGATTTATCTATATGAATACAACTGAATTATCAGAATTCTTCGCTGTGAACCTCCTTTTCTCTCTTTGACATCCCTTATAACCCTTGTTTTTATTGCTATTATGCTTTAACGTTACCATACAAATTGAACATATTATTCCACTAGAACCACTGTTTCCTATATAAAGTCTACACCCTGGTTCCGTTGTGACTAAGGTTTCCTTGTTCTTTCATTTCGACTCCCAGGTTTGGTGGCCTGCTGGGCTCAGCCGACCTCCACGTCTGGGAATGCTTTTCAATAAATCCGTTTTTTTTGTGTGTGTGAATGCAGCCCGTTTTCCTTCAGCCCGTTTTCCTTTTTTACGGACAGGTAGTGGTATTTTTAGAGCCAGTCACAAAGGAGAAGGGGTCCCCTGGGATCCTCTTCCCGTTTGCGAGTCGTTTACCACCCTTCTGTGAAGGGTGGTAAACTACGACTGTTTTGCGAGCGCAATTGCGGTCGCAAAACAGTCATACATGGTATTTGTGGTCGCCATTAGGAAGGGAACTCCCCTTCCTAATAGCGAGTCGCAAAACACTATTTTATGAGTCGCACATTTTTGCGAGTCGCAAAATAGGGTTTACAGATGGCCAAAAGGATTTTTGCATGCACAAACTGGTCTAAGGCCCGTTTGCGCATGCAAATATTCGTCACACATCTGGCCCTATGTTTCTCTCAGATTCTTTTCCATCGTTTTTCCCCCTTCTACGTCCCACATCACTGTACCCCACCGCACACCTATTGGTAGACTGCAGTTTTTACTTTCCTCCCTCTCTCTTTGGTGTCACACTTAGGATCAGAAAAACAGAGGAACGCAGAATTTGTGCTGAATCAAGGGCATATTCATCAAAATGGCCATATTGAAATTGCAGCCACCACTCATAAAGGTATTTTGTCAAATAGATTACTCTAAGCACTTTAAACCCGAGAATACAAGTTGCTATCAAACATGTTCTCAATAGTCATTTTATATTCATAAAATCTACAGACGGCAAAGGAAAAACTAGCGCCCGTTCCACGCCAACATTTGTGTAACAGAAAGCTTTCTCACCTAATCCAACATCACAAGCACCTTTAAAAAAACACATTAGTGACTCTCTGAGACAGATTTAAAGTTGAAGGTCAATTGATTGAAGTCTGCCCACCAGAATGCCCCCTCCCTTCTAGGAACATTTTTGAAGGTTTTCCAAGACACCCTACAGCCAACTACTCATCTTTTTTTAATATATGTGAAACATGTAACTGGTTTTCTTTGTTTTTTAACTTCTTTGGGACTGTAGTATAGGTCTTAGTTATTGCCTCTCTGGTATGTCCCAGCACTTGCGAGTAGGGGGGCACCGCTTGATCATAGGGAAAGTTAGCATCCATCAGTCAGGCTGCGAAACCATGTCCAATATTAATTTGCATGACTTTGGCTACTAAAAAGTCTGAAATAAAGGTACATGTAAAAGATCGGAGTTCCAGAGTTTCCTCAGCTTCACGTGGGTGGAATATTTAGGGGAAAGGGAGCTTCATATGATCACCTTTGCTACAGCATTGTTGTGGACGGCAAAGGTGATTTCAGCTTCGAAAAAAAAATTCACAGTTCCTCATATTTGATGAGGTAAGGGGATGTATTCCAAAGTCTGTAGGCCAGGCAAACTGTGGTGCACCAGAGTCAGGCTCTCCTCTCGCCAGGCATCATCATTGATGTATAGGAAGCTGTTGAACAGTTGGTGCAAGTACGCAGCAATGTTAGTTTTCCAATTTGAAGTGGATTTGAAAGCTGAAACATATAGATATTGGATGTGTTTTTGCACAATTTTATGAGGATCACCATATATAACATTACTTATACCAGTGCTCTTTGTGAGGCAATTCATGAAGTACCAACATTGAAGCAAGTTTCTGCCGCAATGTATTTAATACTTTTTCGCAAGATGATTATCATATCCTCCCAAAACTTGAGTGTTCCTAGGCGCCCCCGGAGTCGGGACGCGCCGCACCTATGGCGGTGCGACGGTCCCCACCGGAAAGGGCAGGGCTGGTGACGGCTGCGTGTAGTACAGCCGGAACCAGCCTCTGAAAGAAACCCACCTGTGACTGGTCTGCTGGGCGGGGGACCTGGAAGTGCATTCTGCACTTCCGGGGTGCAAGGGAACTGTTTTTTTGCTGGACCCCGCCCCTTTAAAAGGAGCAGCAGAGCAACAAGACAGTCTTTTTGCACAGCTCGCCGTTCCATCTGGCAACACATCGAGCTGCCCCATTGGGGGCCTAGAAAATAATCTTTTTGTGTTTACTGTACAGGTTTGCGAACGTCCAGGATCGGCGGCTGCAGTCGGGTGATGGCGCAGGAGTCCAGCCTTCAAGGACCAGCTGGGAGCGGCACAGGTTTGAGTTTAGCACTCGCCTGACCCGCATTTGCTGTGGCAGCTCTAGGGTTGGAGGCCTAGGTGAGGGGTGACTTTTAGGCTGTGGTGGACCACTTAAGGGTTTGTTTGCTCCTCGTGGGATTCCTCGTGGGATTCCTTGTTGGGCATTTTTGATGCGGTGAGCTTATATCTTGGTGTGCTGGTTAGACATTTTGTTTTTTGGTGTTTGGTTTCTCCTTTCTTTTGTCTTGTGGGTGTGGTGAAATTTAGAGCATTAATATAGCATGGAAGCCACATTAATTACAAGATATCACACCAAGTCCATTGCCTCACTTTCGTTTAGGTTTGAATATGGTGGCTGTGGATACTTGTTGGCCCCCTCTACTTTTTTCCTGCGCTCTTACCCTAGATATTGGGAAGCATTTATTCAGAAGTGCTCCTGTTCCATTGAGCGCTTGAGGGTCTGGGAGGCTTATCCAGGGGTTTTTGTTACCTGAGCTAGTGAGGTTGCCCCCCTTTGCATATACAGGTCTTAAATGCAGCTGCTTCACTGGATTAGGTGCCCAAATGGCTTGCTACCAAAATAGGTTTGCTTGCATGCATGATGAGTATGGGGGTGTGGGGTGGAAGGAGTTTGATAAAGAATTTAGGAGGGCAAAGGCAACTGACTCTGATTTAATTTGTGATCAGAATGATCTGATTATGTGGTTACACCACATGAAGCAGGTGTGCCAGGACACTACACCCGGGCTTTCCTTTCATGCAGGCCCCTCGGGCAATGCAGGGGGAGGTGGGGATAAAGGGAAGTGTTGGGACTATACTAGGCAAACCTGCACCAGGCTGCCTGGGCAGGTATAGTAAAGCACGCCTGCTCCTTTTGCTGCCTTCCTTCTCACCCAAGTCTAAATGTTTCAAGAAATGAAAGGATAAGGGCGGAAGAAGCAAGATTGAGGGTTTACTCCTTTGCATGGCTCCTTTCCGTGTGAATTTACAGGCAAGGATTCCATGGTTTAACAGATATGTTAGTCCAGCAACAGTCCAAATTCTGACTGAAGGTTTTCAGGAGGGTTTTCAGATACCAGGGCCGGTACTGGACTACATGGGTGTTCGTACTGTATGAATTCATAGTCTTTAAGATCAAAGAAGGCGGTGGCGGCAGCAAAGATTGGAAAGGAAGTGAAATTAGGGAGGGTGGGTGGCCCATTTGAATCAGTACCTATAAAGGATTTTATATGCCCACCGCTGGGGGTGGTGCACAAGAAGGACCCTGGTGAGGTTCAGCTGATACATAATTGTCTGCTCCCAAGGGTCAATTGCTAAACTCAGCCATAGACAGCAACTTATGCTCAGTTAAGTATGCGTCATTTGACCAGGCGACTCACATGCTCCAGGAGGTGAGGCCAGGCACCCTCTTAGCAAAGTCAAACATAGAGTG
The DNA here is from genome assembly GCF_964263255.1 of Lissotriton vulgaris. Taxonomy (NCBI): domain Eukaryota; kingdom Metazoa; phylum Chordata; class Amphibia; order Caudata; family Salamandridae; genus Lissotriton; species Lissotriton vulgaris. The sequence continues at coordinate 1,391,243,152 of NC_141693.1, forward strand.
AGCGTTCTGCCTACTCCTGGTACACCCTTAGGATTTTCTTCTGCTGGGTTTTCAGTTTGAATGAAGTTACTCTATGGACAAGTGCATGCCCATGGGTTGCTCAGTTTCCTATTCATACATTGAGAAGTTCAGTTCTTTTCTCAAATAGGTATTCAGGGAGGAGACGGGTCACTAATGGGTGCACCACTACTTGGATGATTTCCTCTTACCAGGCTCCCCAAAGTGTGACAAGGCATTAAAGGTCTTTCTGCCCTCTTAGTGAAATCTGGGTCCTGCTAGCTCCAGGCAAGACTGTAGTGCCAACTACGGTAATAGAATTCCTAGGTATCGAGCTAGATTCTAAGCTTGGGGTATTCCGACTCCCACAGGGGAAGGTTTCTGCATCTCTCCCTTGCGCTCTAGGAGTGCTTGAGTACGGACAATGTCATTTTGCATCAGCTGCAGAAGACTGTAGGACAACTCAAATTGCCCTGAGTCATTCCCAAGGCCCGCCCAATTTCACGCTCCATTGCGCAGGCAATGTCAAGCTTAAGGGAGAAGCACCACCACAATTGGTTGTGCAGCAAGGTGCAACAGGACATGCAGATTTGGTTAGCATTACTGCAGTGTTTCAGTGGCACCATGTTGTGGCCCAGCCCTCCCAGGTTCAGTGAGGAGTTGGGTTTGCACAACAATGAGACAGGTAGTACAGGATTTGCTGCCACATGCATCAAACTCCCGTTTTGCGTTTCCAAATTTGCGAATTTTACCGAATCGCAAATATGGATTCGCAAAACGGGATGCATCATAGAAAGTGCAAAATATTTCCGATTCGGTAAAAATCGCAATTTTTACCGAATCGCAAATATTATGTGACTTCAAAATTGCGAATTCGCTATTCCTATTGATTCCTATGGGCCAAAAGGCCCATAGGAATCAATGGAAATTGCGAGTGGCACTTAGAAAATTTCATGGGTGCAGGGGGGGGTCCAAAGGACCCCCCCCTACACCCCTGAAATGTGTTTTTAAATGGATGTTTCACACACACATGTCCTAAGGACATGTGTGTCTGCAACATGACATTGTTTAAAATGTAAATTAGTACATTTTAAACATTTTTCGCAATTTACCACGAGGTTCAACCTCGTGGTAATTTGCACTTCCAAACCTTGTTCTCGCAATTTGATTTCAGAATGATGCATTGCATTTAAGGAATCGCAAATTTGCGATTCCTTAAATGCAATCGCATTCTGGAAAGTCGCAAAATCAGCGAATTTCATTAAAAAATAATGATGCATCTGAAAAAGCATTTTTGGAGTCGCAAACGGCCGATTTTAAGGAATCGCACCGTTTGCGACTCCAAAAATGCTTGATGCATGTGGGCCTTGGTCCCATCCTGGCCTAAGCATGGTGTGTGCAGAGTTGGTGACAAGGCCAACATAGGTTTCTTGGAGGTTTTCCCCATCCTGGTGGCATTGACCATTTGGCCAGGGCAGCTTCGCAACCAATCAGTCATCATTTGTTCTGACAACATGACAGTCGTTGAGTGCATTAACCAGCAATCAGTTAAATGTAAGATGATCCTGCAGCAGTTGAAAGAGACAGTGCTGCAATGCATGAACCTGAATGTGTTGTTTAGGGCTAGGCATGTCCCAGGGGTACTGAATAACGCAGCTGATGGTCTGTCTCATTTCACGATGCTAGTTTTCAGGTTGCACCACCCAGAAGCAGCAGAATTCCCAAAGCCTTTTTAGACCATCTGTGGCAGATTGGTGCCCAATCCTATTGGCCCTCATGGCAGCCAGCCTAGCACCCAGGAAGAGGCAGGCTTAAGATGGGGTGTTTAGTGCCTGTTGCTCTTTTCTAAGGGAAGGGTGTGGGGGGGGTGGCATCAATCCTCCTCTATCCTATCATTCTTTGGGACATTGATGATTGGGAGGGGCATTCTGCAGCATGCTCGCAGTGCAATATAACTCAGATTTCCTTCTATGCAAAAATGCGGGGATATCAAGACCAAACTAGTACCTTCATTATTCAGAGGGCTCTGAAGGGATGGCAATATTTGCAGGGGTCCAAGCAGACGCTAGGCGCCCTATGGGTATGGGTACTCTTTCAGCTGTATTGGGGTCGCTAGAAAGCATTTGAAGGCCAGCCAAGGGGGTTCATCTTTTGGTGGGGGCCTTTGTACTAGCTTTCTATGGTGCCTTCAGGGTGGGAGTACTGGTTGAATGCAACAAGGAGGACTAGCAAGACGGGTTGGAATGTTGCAAGAGCTATGTGAGGCTGCATATGCTTTAGGCTCTGATGTGTTGCCAATAAAGTTTTTTCCTTTTTGTCTTCTGCAGTTTTCATGTCCTGTAACGCAGGAAGGAAGCTTGCAGATGAGGTACGGACAATGGATTCCTGTGCAGTCCAAGCCCATGCCTGGGGGCCAGAGAGAACTGATGTAGTGGTTGTAGGTCATTCCGATGTGCAAAGATTGAAGTCATTTTTCACCACAGGGAACTATAGGGATTGGACCCGCCAGGCGGGTTTTAACATTTCTTTCCACGGGCGAGGGGATGGTGGCTGGGAGAGTTAAGGAGCATGATGGTGCCCTGGGGTAGTGGTAATACAGTTGGGGGGCAACAAACTGGTACATCTGAGCAGGAGGATTGTGCTATAAGCACTGAGCACTGAGATTGGGTGGTTGGCCAGGAAGTGCCTGCAGTCCTTTTTAGAGTGGTCCCACATGATCCCGGGGTTACAGTGGCGAGGGGGTGAGTCTGTTTGGGACCTGAATCATCCCGTCAAGCAAATCAATAAGAAAATGGATAGGTTGTTCAGTTCCACAAAACTCCAGACCATTTCACACAGGTGCATTAAGGAGAGAGAGGTTTTATTTGCAGGATGGCGTCCAACTCTCAAAGTTGGGGAACAAGTTCTTCTTGGATAATTTTTTTGCCTGGTTGACCTGTGGGAAAGGCAAAGCATGTCCTTGTGTCAGGTTTGGGGGGCCAGATTGTCGGGTAACTATGCTGGCCTGTGGCGTTAAGGTCATGATTGGTGGGGCATTTACGGTCCTTAGATGGTATCCCCATTGTTATTGGGGATATATGGGGGACAGAGGTGGCCCATGGACCTTCCCCAGGGGTGCTTAGGGGCAGGGGAAGGACATTCTACACTGGGGAAAATGTTTTCCTTTGCAATTCTAAAAAGGATGGATAAGTAAATTCCCTGTACAAATGAAATTGCAAAAACATATTTTGTAAAATAAATGTTTGTAATTTCATTTGTACAGAGAATTAACTTATTCGCCATGTTTAGAATTGCAGAGGAAAACATTTTCGCCAGTGTGGAATTTTCTTTCCCTTTTCTGTCTTAAAGATTAACTTGTTTGTGGCCCTTTCACATTCCTATTGCTTCATTTGAATTCGGCCTATATTAGGCAATGAAAACCGTGTTTGAAAACGCATTGCACTTTTTTTATGAACATCCACAAAGTTATAACTCTGTTAAAAAGTGTGTGCATGTAGCAAATTCCGCACTGTCATAAATGCAGATCCTGATTTGTAAGACTAGACTCCTTGTTTACTAAAGCCGATGACACATTTTAAGCAAATGACCTTCCATTGATAACGTTAAAAATATTGTGACTGTACAGGGACCGTATTTTATAATTGGGGATATGCACATTTGCAAGGTATTGTTCTCTGTTCTATTGTAAGGATATCTCTCTTTAAATTAAAGGGTTGTTTAAGATTTTATAGAAAAAAAGCCGCAATAAACATGTGCTAAAGGTTAGCAGAAGAAAATGTTTTCAAGCATGAAGTTCTGGAAAACGTGTCCCACAATCATAGCTGGGTGTGCCTGGGCAAAGTCAGATAAGCTGGTAAACGTAGCAAACGTATTAAACTGTGGAAAGGATTACGATTGTAAACTTCTCCCACCTTCAAGATCAAAGTGTGAAAAATGGCCCAGACCTAGAAGAAGTCATGCCAGACATAACACAAGCTGTATCAGCCTTTACACACAGTGTTCCCTTTTTGAGTCTGGCCTTGAGACAGCTTTAGCCATTTTATAAGATTCTTGTTGACCCAAATAAATCAACAAAAAAAGAGAGGGACCCCTTAGTTATACCAAAGGAATAGGGTACTATTAACAAGTGAAAGAAAGATTTTTCATTTAGTTCCGGTTATCTTCTACTGGCAACACCTCTACTCATTTATACAACTCACCTTTCTTCCACTCAGACACGTACATATGTCCATGAAGAAGGCCCAGACAGTAAATCCATAATCCATACGGAGTAGAAATCAGTACAATTATTTGTTTAAAAACTGTTACTCTCTTGATATGTTTGTTATTCTTATAAAATAAAAAGCAAGAAGCAATGAACACACAATGCGGACTTGCCAAAACAGTTAATAAAATTGAAAACAATAAAACAATTCATGCATAATTATACCCGTTATGTTAATACAAACATAAAAGACATATTAATTATGCCAATTCTTTAGAGAGAAAGAAAAGGCAATACACTTTCATTCAAAATTACACATTCGTAGAAGAAAAGCCAACTGAGACCGAGTACATTGACTCCCGCTTAGTATCAACTGATCCAGCAAGCAATAGGAATTGTGCAGGTGGTGCGTCAATGCGTTTCGATAGTGTTAATTCACTTTATATCTTCTTTCTCAAGACAAACCTATTGCTCTCTTTGTTATTAAAAAACATACATATGTAAGTTCCAAGGTACAATCCTATTGATTTCTCCCAAATGTTTTTTTAATTTTTGCTGTAAGTTTTACTTAATCACTGGAATTCATTGATGGCTAAAAGACTCCCAAATGTGGTATCTGCGAAGCACTATATATACTGATAATAATCAATCTTCTAAAACATCACTGTATACTTGATAAGCACTCCATACATCTTTACCAGAATCTTAAAAAGTCAATGTAATGAGGTACTGATTATGTCCTTCTCCCTCGCACCATTTTAGAGCTTATACACAAGTCGACTAATTTAGTGGCTGCCCTTCATAAATTGGGCCTGTTTTCGGCTTTACGTCACACCGTAAGCAGTCAAAACACAACCCTGCATTTGTACGGCCAAAAACATTTCCATGATACCCATTCCCCTTATAAGTGGAATGGCTCAGGGAACCGCCTTCTTGAACTGATATTTGTAGACCTTTTGAGAACTCCTTCTGTTTTTTATCTGGGTTATCCAGGAATTACCTCTAGGAGGGGACCTTTCCTCCTTTCTTCTGATCACCTTCCCGGTTCTTCTTAGTCAACCTAGTGTAAACCCACTCATCTGCTGTCTGACCCAGTTCCCCAGGACTAGACTTCTCAGAGTGAAATAGAGACTGCTGTAGCTTCTCTGAAGGGCAGTTGACCAATATGTGCTCCTTCATGAACCAATTGTACAGCCCTTCATGGTTACGTACCTGGTTAGCCTGTATCCAGTCCTCTAGTGCTTTCACAGATAGGTCTACAATGTCAACCCAGGAACTGGGTGCTGACTTTCTGGGTCCCTAAAATTCATCCTGTATTGCTCAGGGATGAAGCCAAATCTCCTGATCAGGCTCTGCTTCATGTGGGGATATGATTCCACCTTCTCTCTCTCTAAGGTCAAGAGCATCTTTCCCCACCACTGGGATCTGTTCCCACAGGAATGAACCCCAGTATGGAAGGCTAACCCTCCTCATCCTAAGGGCCCTCACAAAGGCACACATCCATTTGTCGATGTCATCGCCCTCATTGTACCTATGGACAATCCCCTTGGGCAGTCTAGGGCCAAACCCACCTCCCATGGTCACTGCAGCCTCTTCTTTGCTGCCACCATCTTTATCAACCTTTGTGGTTCTCCTCTCCTCTTGTCTCCACTTCTTCTTGGCCAGTGCCACCTTCTCCGTCCCTATAACTATATAATCCAGCTTTGTTTCAGGCTCTCTCTCCCTAAGGGACAGTCCTAGCACTCTTTGGTGGATGCTCTTCCCCCCACTAGCTCCAGGCAGGCCCCTGGTCACTGTGTGTGTTGATAGGTGTTCATCTTCCTCATCACTGAGGTTGAGGGGGTCTTCCTCCCCCTACTCTTATTTCTCTGGGACGTCCTCTGTATAACATGTGTGATCTTTGAGCTAGACCTCTGCCATGGCTGTAAGGGCCTTTATCAGTACTGACTTACTGAGAGTGGAGGGTGCTGTAAACCCCTAACACTGCACAGTTCCCTAAGCTCATTGACTGGCAATGTAGGTAGGCTAGCAAGATCAAGCTCTAGGGTATCCCTTAGTTTTGGGTCACAGAAACGTGCGAAATTGAGGTTAGAGTAATTTAGAAAAAAACTAAAACATATATTAATTATTATTAGTCCAAATTACAAATCAGAAACAATTTTTGCACTAGGTCAATTTAGAGGATTTTTAATTGTCCAAATTAAATACTGAATGGTGTTATCACAAAAGTACTGGATCCCACCACTGCACACCAAATGTAGAAAAGTGGATTTGTGATAGACGGAGCTAGCTAGTAGTAATACTACAATCACTAATAAGGTCCAATCACGTCTCAATAAATTAATCTTTGCTCAACCATTAGTAGATTGGCAAACAAGCAGTCAAGCTTAACTTAGGAGACAGGTGTTTAATATCACCAAAGCCGTAAACAAGTAAGACACAGCAAAATAAAAATTCAACACAATTTATAAAAATAGAAAATATATGATCTTTAAAATAATACCAAAATGGCAAAAATCCAATGAAGGGAACAAGAGATAAGAGTTTAAAATGTTAAATAAAAAAATGCTCATTGTAGCTCCAAAAAGCTTAAAGCACCGCCCATAGTTATCTGCTTGCACTGGACCGGGACAAAGTCAAAGTTTTAGGGGACAGCAATTGAGCGTGGATTGGAAAGGGGGAGCATTTTGTCTTGGTCAAATTTTTACCTTTTTACCTCCAAGCTTGGGGGCTTTTTATACTGTCAGTCAGAGTTTCCTCCGACTGATGCCACAGCGGAAACAGGACTGACCGACCTCCGATCGGCAGTCCCGACAGCCTAATTATGATGCAACCGCATATGCTGCAATCACATTCAATCATTTCCCTATTGAAGTTACAGCCATAAACCGGCAGTAGTTCAAGCTCCTATTGGGGAAATGGGAGGTTGTGTTAATCCCTGCACCCCATGAAGGAGATGCATTTGTACATACGACAGGCTTTCCATATAGGAAAGCCCAGCATGGAAAGCCTGCCGGAAACCGTGCAACATAATACGGATGGCGTAAAGCACTGTCCATATGGATTGCGTGCAGGTTCCGATGTTGGAAGCCAGCCGGAATGACCGGCCAGTTTCAATTCCAACCGGCTGTATAGTAATCAGTCGGTCTGAATTGAAGCAGACAATCTTGGTCGTAAAGCCTCAGACCTAAGGTCAGAGGCTTTACGTCCTAGATCGTAATATGCCCCTTAGTCTTTTTTCTCCCGACAGCGGGCCCTCGGGTTCCTCAAATCCAGATTTTCTTTTGGCGACGGCAGCCTGCTGCAGTTCAATGCCTCGGTGAGCCCTGGAAGTCTTTGTGCTCGATGGAGCCGAGGTCCAAAGCAAAACAGCACAGTCGGGCCAATTCTTGAGTGGATGACAGCAGCTTGACTCTCGATGTCTAGCCTTCTTCTTCTGGAGCTTTTTACTAAAACTTTGTAGAAAGTTTTCAAACTTTCAAAACCCATTCTTTGCGGTTTCCTTTGGGTTGAAATGTGTCCCTCAGCACAATGCAAGGGCTCAGAATCTCTGGATGCCTGTCAGGGTCTGGGACTCAGTTTCACACAATGCACCTGGGCAGTTCAGGAAAATCCAGTTGTAGCTTGTCAGCTGGAGTAATCCACTCGTTGCCTGCTGCAGGTGAATTCTTCCTGCACTTTTCTTCCTGTTGCTCCTCAAGGAGTCCACTCCTTTTCCTTGAGTCAGAACCATCCCTTTAGTTGTGGGGCCTTGAGAGTGCGGTAGGAGCAGTCCTTCTGAGTGAAGGCACTCTGTGGTGTATTCCAAGGGATTATAAGGGCAGTCCTCCTTCTTCACAACTTCCAGGCAGTGATCTGAGAGGCTCCTTCAGACCTTGCATAGTTATTTTCCATTCTTGGCTGGCAAGATGGGAGAGACAGATGGGGTGTTAGAAATGGGGTCTCTAATTATCTGTGGTTTGCACCCCGTCCAAGTAGGGCCCCTAACTCTACTCAGAGTAAGGGAGTCACAAACTAAGATAACTCCTGCTTACCCACTTGGTAGCTTGGCACAAGCAGTCAGGCTTATCTCCGAAGCATTTGTACATAGACACACAGTAACACAGTGAAAACTATACAAAAAGAGTCCACACCAGTTTAGAAAAATAACCAAAATGTATCTGAATAAAATAAACTAGAAAAATACAACATACAGACTTAAAGATATCACTTTTTAAAGGTTAAATAACTTCAGTCCATAGAACTCTATGGATGACTTTCCTTTAGCATAAAATACCTTGGATTTGTTTAAATTTAAAGACTAAAACAGATGCAGGAGAGGTGAGGTGCTGGAATATTAAAGCGATGCATCGGTTCCTTACTCCAAGGGGAGGTGATGCGTAGGTTCCTTACTGCCAGGGGAGGTTATGCTTTGGTTCCTTACTGCTATGCAAGGGAGGTGATGAGTCGGTTCTTTACTGTCAGGGGAGATGATGTGTTGGTTTCTTATTGGAAGGGGAGGTGATGCATCGATCTCCAGACATGTGGCCTCAGTTCCTTACTGCGGGCCAATGTTGATAAAGATACGGTATTGAGGAATGATGCATCGAAAATCCAGATGCACTGCGTCAATGTGAAAGGCGGCGATGCAGGTGCTGCATTGATTTCACAGCCACGAAGCAGGTAATACGTCAATTCTTCTACAGCGACGCAGGGGCTGCGTCGGATTTGAAGTGGGTGCCACAGACGTCGGCAACATGGTGCTCAGAACCTGGGCTGTGGTGATTTCTCAGCTGCAAGCAGGCACTGCGCCGATTCTTCTGTCACAATGCAGTGCTACATCTATCTTTCAGCCGCACTGCAATGGTAATTCAAATAAATGGGCACTGAGAGTCCATGCATGGATTTTCTCACCAGGTTACACTTCCAGGGGTCCAAGAACGGACTTTGGCATGACTTGGCAAGTCATGGCTTCCAGCAAAAGAACCAAGGCACTGGTAGGTGAAGTCTTTGATGGCTCTGTGACTTCATAACAGGAGGCAAGCATGCACAAGCCCTTGGTGAACCTTGATAGTAGAATGTAGAAAGCAAAGTCCAGTCCTTTTTGTATTCCTAGGACAGAAGCAGCAAGCAGCAGGCCAGCACAACAAAGCAACATGCAGAGTGACAGCATCTAGCTCTTCTTCCTGGTAGAATGCCCTCCGCCAAGAAGGGTATGGTTTTTTGGGTGTCATACTTCTATCCCTTTCTGCCATTGAAGTAGGCAGAAATACCCATTCCTTTCCCTGACGTGACTTCAGACACACTACAGTGGGGTGGAGAGAGCTTTGTGTGAGGACAGGCACAGCCCTATTCAGGTGTCAGTGACAACTCCTCCCACCACTTTTAGCTCAGGAAGGACCATCAGTTGGTGATGGGCCATCAGCATATGCATGGCACACCTCGGCTCTCGTTGTGTGACTGTCTAGAGTGAATGCACTAGAGCCCAGCTGTCAGCCAGCCCAGATGTAGATTCTGCAGTCAGGAAGAAGCACAGTTAAGCAAAAAAATGCCCACTTTCTAAAAGTGGTATTTTTTAAACACAATTTAAAGAACAACTTCTTTTAAATGTGAGTTCAGAGACTCCAAACCTCTATCTGCTCCGAATGGGTAACTACACTTCAGCAGATATTTCAAGGCAATCCGCATGATACCCTGTGGGAGCGATAGCCCTTGCAATAGTGAAAAATGAGTTTAGTAGTATCTCACTATTAGGACATGCAAAACACACTAGCACATCCAGCCTTTTAAATACACTGCACCCTGCCCATGGGGCTACCTTGGGCCTACCATAGGGGTGACTTATATATAGTAAAAAAAAATAAGGTTTGTGCCTGGCAAGTGGGTGCATTTGCCATGTCAAAATGGCAGTTTAAATCTGCACACATGGACACTGCAGTGGCAGGTCTGAGACATGTTTGCAGGACTATCCAGGTGGGTGGCACATTCAGTCCTGCAGGCCCACTTATAACATTTGAGTTACAGGCTCTGGACACACCTGGTGCACTTTACTAGGGACCTACTAAATCAAATATGCCAATTCTGGATAAAGCAATCACCAATGCAATTTATTTAGGGAGCACTTGCACTTTAGCACTCGTAAGCAGTGAAAAAGTGTCCAGAGTCAGAAACAAGGCAAAAACGAAATGCAGCACACAGTCAAAAACAGGAGTCAGAAGCAAAAAGACAGGGGCAATCAAACCAAAGATGTCAGGTCTAACAGGGGACACCCCAATCAACAGGGGTAACGTTTCCAGTCTCTGCTATTACCACTTCCCAGATCCAGAATCCGCTGTTGTGACAAAAATCAAAATGGAGAAATTCTCCTTGGAGTGTGTATCAGTGTAACCTAACCCAAAGGAGTGATTGGTTATCATTGGAATACACTCCTCTACCAGCCACTCTCATGATCTCAAGGGGACTCCCATCTGACTGGGAATCAAATATGTGGGAGCTGCCCTGAGTCCTGTGACATCTGTTGTCCTGCTTTTGAAGTCCAGCTTATCTATCCAGCCCCCTTCCCCTTCATGGATTCTTCAAGAAGTAGATCTCCTCCCACCACATGGCTGAATTGTTGTTACCCCAGGCATCTTCACACCTACTCAGTTGGCAGGTTGGTTCAGACTGAGAAAGGTTGATCAATCAGAAGAGGCTGCTACGGAGCTGCTTTAGGTAACTTTAGGATATAAAGTTCTAAGACTACTTTCTTGTAATATTTATAATAGATCTGACCATGGCAAGTTGTTGAATTTATTGGTACCATTATTTTGCTACTTAGAATGACATTGCTATCTAGCTCTAAACAAACTTCGACTTTATTAGGTTTAATAAAGCCTTCCCATGTCAGACTATGGGGCTAGCAGCACTAAAATGATGAAAAACAACTTTGACTGTTTTTCCCACCAGGGCATATAAAACATATATTTAATGCCCCTGTTTTTATGAATAGGCACCCTACCTTTGGAGCACCTAGGTCAGTCTTAAGTGTGTCTTTGGAAGTACTTTTAATTCCAAAGTCAAATTTGGACAGTTTTATTTTAAAACCAGCTTGCAAGGCAGGCCAGCTTTAAAATGACACAAGACAACTTATCAGTGTACACTAAATTGCATTAAGTCCACTGTGTTTTCTAAACCTACATGCATACTACATGCCACAGACTTACAGGTAGACTGTCTTGACCAATTAGAATTATACCAATTACCATAAATTTTTAAGGAGCGAGCACTGACTCTGGGCCTGCTTAGCAGAGCCCAGCGCACTCTCAATGCCAGCAACCACCAGCATCAGTCAAGAAATGGGTGTGATAAGGGCAGAATGGATGACTTTCCTACAAGTGCCAAGAGTGTACATGCAAATGTTGATGTTGAAAGCACAGCCCTCAGTTTTGTAATTAACATTTCAAGCAATTGTGTCTTGCTTGAGAGCAACTTCTAATAATGACTAGAAGAACTGAAGCAGCTTTGCAGTCCTTGCACTTCTTTCTTATACACAGGGGTTACAGATACATGAATTCATTGATCAAAAAAAATTTAGAATGTGAGAGTCATCCCAGAATAGTTGTGGATTGCCATTCTCCATTGAGGTGCCCATCCTAATTCTTAAAATGAAAGGAAACGTTTAGTGGTGGAAGTCTGTTCATGGCAAATGTGATCTTGCAGAAATTAATGGTTTTTTTAATTACACTTGTTTGAGGAAAACCTGACCTAGGTGCCAATCAGTGCTGGTAGGTATTTCCTCAAGATGTAAACTTTGTGTGCCTTTTGCAGAAATCACTCTTCCAAAGTGTAAGTATACAACGAGGAGTGGCTATGATGCCATTGTATTCCTCTGTGAGAATCTCTGTTGGTATTTTAGTGCAAAATGCTTTCCATCTCAATTGCACTCTTCTGTTATGACCTATGTTTGAAGAATAGCACAACTGCAGCTTTCCATCTTCTCTTCTTTGTACACTTCATTGAGGTCCTCTGTTGGTAGTATAGTGCAATGCAGCTTTCCATCTCCATTATATGTTTCTGTGAGGACCTGTGATGGTACTATATTGCAAAGCTAGCTTTCAAGCACACTTATAGTTTCCTCTGATAAAAATCCTTTGCAGTACAGTGCAACCAGCTTTCCATCTTCATTGTACTCTCCTGTGATGACATTTGTAGGCTGCACAGTGACATTCCAGCTTTCTAGCACTTGTCCGGGGCTGTGGATAACGTGGACCTAGATGCAGACCAGTGCCGTATGCATTTTCTCAAGATGTCACCTTTTTTCGTGTGAAGTCATGCCATCGTTTTATAAGGCGCAAGTATGGTTTTGCTTTTGCACAGAATAAATACAGAGGTTGCGTGCCTCATTTATCTATAGCCTATGTATGAATTAGGCAAGAAGGCCAGATGTATTTCCCTTTTGGCCTGGTACTGCTATTCCTGCGCATAGTAATTAATAACATATATAAAATAACAAATTGGGGGGTAGGAGTTGAACTGGAAGAACCACGAAGTGTTCACCCAGTAAGAGCTGTGACTCCTGTGACTCTAAGGAAGTGTTGCCATTCTCTAAATTTCATGCCCCCTCCTGCTTCCCTTTGGCATCAATCCTTTATTAGAGACTGTTTAGTGCCGCTCCAGTTTTCTCTCTCCCCTACATTATAATTTTATGCAAGCATACCTGTCTTCTATTTAGTGAGGACTTCTGTTGGTAATTTAGCACAACTACAGCTTTCCGACTCCATTGTATTTTTCTGTGAGGACATCTATTGGCTATGTAATGCAACTGCAGTTTTCAAGTAATTGCATTCTCTTTTCGGGACATGTATTAGCTGTGCAGTAACACTGCGGCTCCCCTGATCCTGTCTTGATTGGCAGCAGCAGCCGCATGCACTCAATATGAAAGGAAGTCCAGCCTTTTGCATTCTTGTATTGTGCAGAGACGTATGTCTCCTAGTCCTAGTAACAGAAGCAAATATGTTCCTGCTGCAGTGGAAAAACTGATTTGTATATAGAGTCCACGAATGAGAGAGATACTTAAATGTATGACAGAGGCCGCTTTTCAGTTATAAAATTGTTCCTCAGATAGTTCACCAAAAAATGAAAAGGACATGACTAAGCTGATAGAAAGACATGAGAAAAAAATGCTACTGGGATTATCCAAGATGAGCTTAATGCTCAAGCCATTAGTGGAAGAAGGTTAGCCTGAAGCCTCTGTCTGTATGTATGGCGTGTGGGCTGAATGCAATGTATTTACTAAAATGGTTCAAGCACCATTACACAAGAAACCTAAAAAAAATACATGCATACCCATTCTTTTATTACATTTTAGAATGCATTCAATATTGCAGTACAAAAGACACCATCAAGGCTAGATCCATTGGCTTTGCCATTGATCTCCCCCCCCCCCACCGAAATCTCATTATCCAAAGGGGATGCACTTCCTTGGTGACTCTCTGAGTTAGTCTTGTTTCTATGGACAGCACTGCCCTGAATCACAGCACCCCATAGAGTTACACACTTAGTTCAAGCATTACGGGCAAAGTTACTCCTCCAAAACGGGGCATCTTTGGCATCTGTGCTCCGAAGCAGAATCAACTCATAAGGCGCTACGTATATTTTGGTCTATTGACTTTGATGTCCTTTGCAAATCCTCTGAATTCTTTTAATTCAATAACATGTGAGTGCATTTTTTTCATAGTATTCATTGGCAATAATACGTAAAAATATGAATTATGTGCAACTACAGCACGCTGTATGCAACAAGACGCCATGCATCCATCATATCGGATTGATCCACTTGCCCCTGTCGATTTGCTGGGCAATACATAGCACAATTCCCAGTTAAGAGACTCAGGTAAACCTCCAAACTTCGCAGGCCACTCTCCTCTTGATTAAGTGTTTGAACTGTACAGTGCTTTCTGCTGAGCTGTTCTGTTTTACACTAATTATCCAATTAATGGAATGTCAATTACACGGTAACACTGTGTCACTGGCTAACGCGTTCACGCAGGGAGGCTATTTTCAAACACGTGTAGTCCCTTTTTTATGATGTGGTTTTGTAATTTATTTTTTTGATTGGCTTAAATGTCACCCCTACTGTCATTTCATGGAAGCTGTCACGGTGGTGCCTGCAAGTACATCACTTCGTCTAAGATGTATTACGGATCTTGTTTTTCCTCCAGTGCTTTGATAATGCATTAGAAGGGTCAGTCTTTTGTCGGATGTTTATTCGGGGAGGCCTGCAAGAAATGCATCTCATGCACAAACAATGCGGCGGAGCGGGAGGGGTAAAGTTCAGAGGGGACCCTTCGTTTAGCTGTTGCAACCTTTAAAGAAAATGCAGAGGCATAAATGTAAAAGAGCTCATGACTCAAAAATAATGGATGTATTCTGTAGGTTAACGTATTTTTTATTTTATGTATGCATGTGATTCTGCACTAGGCATCCTATTATAGCACCACCAACTAGGACTCGAGGGGCTATATGTAGAAGAGAATAGCATGGTGAGCATTGAGCAGAATGTAGTGCGACTGAAGGACGGTATGGTCTGTAGAAAAACCAGCATTGTCTGTTTGTCAGAATATCATTAGGAAAATACCTTCTCGCAAAAAATATTATGCCTAAATATGACTTACAAAAGTACTCTCCGAATGGTTATCCGTTTCCTATTATGAATTCCAATGAGGGAATATTTTTATAAACAATATTTCTGTCAGACATTAGTTTAGTTATGAAATTCGGGTACAAATTTAGCAGCCTTTCATGGGGAGATGGTGTGTGAAAATGTAACCCGGTCAGCAGAGAGCACAATTCGATTTTTACATTTCGCTAATTTAAAGATTTCAGTGCTGAGAGATCATATAATATTCCTTTAATCATAAAATATTTTTGGACATAAATATGGCGAATGCTTTTGTGTTCAAATCCAAGCCGCTCCTCCGCCGCCCCTGGGTCTTACTGCCATAAGATGACGGGGACAGATAGCCCAGTTCTAAGCTCACTTTAAGTTAACTAACTAAAACTGCCTCACCAAACTCATAGCTGCTCAGTTTGCAGATTGTTGTGTCCTAGCAGACACAGTCTAAGGGTTAAAAATGTAAGCCTACACTAAACACCCACCCACCACTGATGTCACGAGGCACGTGACATCAGTCAATAAAAGGAGCCGAACGCACGTGCTCGTGACTCACTAACCCACTACCTAACTGGTGTCTGTGTCGCACTTATTACGAGTATGTGGGCCTAGGGCCCCACGACTCGACACAGATGTAGAAACATATTAAGAAACTGCATTTTGCATTGTGTCTATAGTACTACCATAGCACTGCTTACATACCACAAAATGCTTTTCACAAACCTATGTGCAGAGTTTAGTCGTCTGCCTTTCCTATCCTTTTCTGTTGGGAGATCTTTACCCAGACTGCAGAGTCTCTGCACACAAGTGTACCATTTAGTAGTAAATGCGGGAGAGACAGTGGGGAATAGAGGTAAAGACTTAAAATAAACCCCCTTGAAAATAATCTTAAATCACACATCAAATTATTGAAACTATTTAAAAATATGAATACATTTAATGTTCACAATTCTCGAAGAATAAAGCATATCTTTTTAACTTTAAAAAAGTGTTTAATAACATTTTTTAAATTGTGTCATATTTTTCCTTAAAATAAAATGTAATTATTTTGAACGTAACCTATACCTTCTAACAATTAATACATAATAAAATATTTCCCCCTGAAATTACTCTGATTATTCAAGCGCTCTTACCTTCAATTCCTTAAGTAATACATCAAGGATACCTTCTTGCTGGCCACAACTAGCACCCTACCTACCATCACCCTGCTGTAGGAAAAAACATGTTTCTCATTTGGCTTTTATTAGATTGCTGACATTTTGAACATCTGGGCAGTGGGAACACATTAAAAACTTCTAACTACCAGCCACGGCCGGCAGTGGGAGTACCTGCAGGGCGGTGACGTGGGGAGGGGGAGGGGCAGGGTGGGGGGGGAGTAATGTATGGATTAAGGAGGTTTACAGGTAAGTAAACATTTAAATAAATAAAATGAATTTCGTTGTGCGCACTGCATTGCATTTGGGGATGTGTTCACATTTTGCGTGTGTTCTACCCCTGAACCAGGGTCACTGTTTGACAAATACTAATTGCCATATTTGGCTTTAAAGCAAGCCCACTTAAAAATGTGCAACAATATGGAATAAAGGGTACATTTCCATTACGGGATGCAGCATAGCCTTATGCCAACCACATGCAGCATCAGCAGCCTAGCAAAAGAGCTGACAACTTTTGACTCTGAAAACAAAGTTGAAGCCATGTCAAGGTAACCTATTCCGAGACCTTTAGGCCCACATTTTACTTTAAATGAATCAACTAATGTGTTTTGAAGTCCATATGGTCCTGTTGAATAACTGTTGAAATAAAGCATAACACCCATAGCAATTTACATGTTTAATTTATAATGGGGATACCAAAGTACTGCTATTGCATTGGTTCTAGTGGGTATATTGCCAGAACTTGCCTGTGCTTAGAAACACATTATGAATCTTGTGTTAGAAATAAGTATGGGCCAAAAATCTAAAACGCTCGCGAAATTTGCGGATTTTCGGCAATTTTGCGATCGGCGAATCTCACGCAATTGCAGAAAATTCGCGAGCAGGCGGATTATTTTTTCCTCATACAGATTTATTTACCCAATGAGGTAGCACTTACTGATTAGCCAGTAGAAAGTACTCCAGTTGAGTAGAGGTATGGCACAACACAGTGGCATCTTCATGGATAAATATGCAGGCAGGATTCATTCTGGCACGATGCTCCTGTCACAAAAAACCTCAATAACTTGTCAGTTGATGGAGACATTGGCAACATCACAGTTTATGGGTACCAGCTATTATGGGTTAGCAGATTATGGGCCCACATCTGGACATCTTGGACTCTATTTTTCAGGTATGGCTCAAACCAATAAAGGATAATGCTGCCAGCCGATTAAAATGCTCAGTCTATGATGCACATCTCAAATCACTGATAAAGCAAATTGCTATGGAGAAGTTTAGCAGGACAAGAATGCATAGGTTTACGCAACCAGAGATGAGGAGGGCATCACAGTGAGCTTGATCTAACCTATTTTCGTGCTGCACCATGATCTGAATCCAAATTGGTAGCCCTGGTGGAGGACAATGTTCTTGTGGCTAATGGGTTCCACCCATTTAGTACGCCAGAATGTTTTGCCTTTTGATCATCAGGTTTTTGGACATTTACTGTGAGTGAGTCTCACTCACAATAATTGCACGGAAATGGGACTGCGCATGTTTGCCACCTGTGTTTACCTATTAAGAAAAGGCTGCTGTGATGCAGTTAGGTTAAGGGGCACTAGGCTGGTTACACGTGAACATGTGTGCATACACATGAGAGACTACAGTCATGCGTAGCCTGCTAACGGCAAACATGTATCTTGTCTGTGTCAGTTTCAAACTGCAAATGGGACCTGTTAAAATACCCCTTTTGGCAGGCCTACATCTTTCTTTTAGATATTAATATGCCACCTATATGTAAGCCTTAATGCCAATAAAATCTAGGTGTATGATATTTAAAAGTAGGACATGCAGAAATTAATTTTGAACATGTCCTTACAGTAAAATATCCCCAAAAACGAAGTTCACTGTAGCATGACTTGCTGCTGCAATAGGGAATCATTGGGCTACATTGTTAGATTTATGAAATGCTACATTTGGATTCATAGAAGCTAGAGAACTAATTATTTCACTGTTTTATTTAAAATATAACCCCCAACACTCTGATGTTTAATCACTAATAGGTGTGGGGGGACTATGAATTTGGAGGTCATGACCTATAGGGGTCAAATGTAATTTCAGAATTTCATCAAAGGTAATTCAATCTGCCTGAGGCATATATTTGTAAATTAATATGTAGTATTTAGTAGTGTATGTTCGCTAAATGTACTTTTCCAAGTGTACATGGAGTTCTTGGGTGTCTGAATAATTGGCATGCATATGAGCATTCCACAGAATGATGATAATACCATAAGGCTAGTGCTGCAGTTGTTTGAAGGCCTATGTTTATTTGAAGCCTATTCTAAGCGGTACACAAAATGGTATGTGTGCTCATTAGCATAAACAGACAACAAAAGGCTGCCTATGAGATTTTATCAAACACACAAAGGTTAAAACTTGCTTGACTTTTTTTTGCTTTCATTCTATTATAACAATTGTTACTCATTATAGGGGATATTACTGAAGATGACTGACGAGCAGAGAACAATGTGCAGCAGAAAGAGACAGAAGCAAAAAATGGATGCATAGAATCAAAAGTAGCAGGAGGTGAAAGAAAGAGGAATGTGTATCAACACTTTGCACCAGTGCAAAGTCACAAAAAGTGAAGCAACACTTTGCACCAGTGAAAAATCCCAAAAGCGATACAAACTCAATAAAGTATCTTTTTTCCCAGTACAACATTTTGTTTGCATTGGAAAAGACTGTACATTTACACACATAGCACTTTGCATGGATGGTATATAGGCAATACAACACAACTATCCATGGATATTGAGATAAAACCCTTTTTCCTAAAGATGGCAGGTAGGAATATGTGCCACAAAAGTATATCCCATCAAGACAGGCTTTAAGTTGGAGAAATCATTTAATTTCTCCTAACTTTTCAAACATTGCATGTGTGATGCCCTATGCTAGCACTCACAGTTGATATATATATATATATATATATATATATATATATATATATATATATATATATATATATATATATATATATATATATATATATATATATATATACACTGAAAAAATCACAGGTTTCAGAGAAGTTATAGTTAGGAATTAGCATTTAAAAAACCTTTGAAATTCACAGAAAAAACCATAGGTTTTACGGGTGTTATAGTTAGCTAGACATTTCACTCGTATAAAACCATTGAGAACAGCATGTTTTAGCACCGCCCATTGGAGGGAATAAAAAATGGCATGCCTGTTTGCACCACAGCCCCCACAATGCACCTTCAAAAGATTCCATTAGAGGAAGGACAACAAACAAAGAATAAAAGAACTGTGAATGCAAGCAGCGTGTTTGGTGCAGGCTTACCTCTGAAGAAGTTCTAGGAAGAACGAAATGCATTAGGAATTTGCCCCATGCTGTTCCAAAAGAAATAAAAACGTGAAAAGGAAGTTACTTGTGCGGCTCGTTTTCTGTCCTGTTGGGGAGAAGTGTGGAGATATTATCGGCTTGGTTCTGCCGAAGAGCGACGCACCACCAAAAGAGCGCCATCACCGCCCGACTTGAACCACTTGTGTTGCTCATGTAAATGTTTAGGGCGATGCGGTGCCGCCGAAGACTGGCTTCGGCACTGGACCCAGACATAGTCTTGAAAATGGACTGGTTTTTGGGGTAACTATATACCTGAATTAATAATAAGGAACAAAAGTACTGGACTGAGAACAGCGTGTTTTAGCACCGCCCATTGGAGGGAATAAAAAATGGCATGCCTGTTTGCACCACAGCCCCCACAATGCACCTTCAAAAGATTCCATTAGAGGAAGGACAACAAACAAAGAATAAAAGAACTGTGAATGCAAGCAGCGTGTTTGGTGCAGGCTTACCTCTGAAGAAGTTCTAGGAAGAACGAAATGCATTAGGAATTTGCCCCATGCTGTTCCAAAAGAAATAAAAACGTGAAAAGGAAGTTACGTGTGCGGCTCATTTTCTGTCCTGTGGGGGAGAAGTGTGGAGATATTATCGGCTTGGTTCTGCCGAAGAGCGACGCACCACCAAAAGAGCGCCATCACCGCCCGACTTGAACCACTTGTGTTGCTCATATATATATATATATATATATATATATATATATATATATATATATATATATATATATATATATATATATATATAGCAATCTGCCTTGAGTGGATGTATAAGTGTGTGAATAGAGGATTTAGTAGCAATGTGATTGACTGCCTAAGTGACTAATTTAAAGTATCACACTAAATATATGGGATAGTGATTAAACTGTGTGAATACCTGTATCACTCTATCTATTGTTGTTTAAACAACTACATAAGTTGGTTACTAGCTATGTGAAAGTCTACATTAGTTATTAATTAGTTAAGTGAGTATTTGTATGGGATAGTGAATGAATGTGTGTGTGGTTGGGTGGGACGTGTATGACTGTAGAAAGATGTGTAAATGGTTGATTTAGTAGGTATACAAGGTTAAGACTGTATGTGGAAACAATTGTTTGGGTGAGTGAATGTCTTTATGGGTGTGGTGATGAGTAAATATATTTGTCAATGATATATGTCCAACAAACTACAAATATAAAAGGCAGTGTATGTGACAGTTGTTGTATATAAATAAGTATACATAAGACTCAGTGATTGTATAATTGATGTATGGATAACTGTATACTTGTAATAGTGCTTTTATAACACACTAAGTATGAGTTACTATCTATATGAATAAATACAGTGGTGTTTGTGTAAGTGTGTAGCTTAGTAAATATAAGTATGATCAATTGTTTATATAAGTGAGTAGGATGTCTGCATAAGTGAATAGGATATGTGCTGGTGTGTAATGTTGATGTAGGTGTATAAGTATATTTAATAGTGTTCTATTGATCTTTGTTAGCATGTATGAGTGAATCTATAGGTAAGTGTGTAGATGTGTGTGTAGATGTAGGAATCACTGAATGGGGTTTTAGACACTTGTATTGGTGTGTCAATGGTTTCAAATATGGTACTTCATATTCTATAATGTGTTGAAAGGTTATGCTTCTGTATGATTAGGTGTATCAGTTTGTCACATGGATGATGTCATCAGTGATGTCATTTGAGATGTCATCAGTGATGTCATCATTGATGTCACTGACCATGTCATGAATGATGTAATATGTGATATCATCAGCAGTGGATTACGGGCACGCGAGTTATAGATAGTACAGCTAAGTATAACGGGGGAATGTCAATGGTTTTATATGAGTGAAATGTCTAGCTAACTATAACACCCCTAAAACCTATGTTTTTTTTGTGAATTTCAAAAGTTTTTTAAATGCTAATTCCTAACTATAACATGTATGAAACCTATGGTTTTTTCAGTGAATTTCAAAGGTTTTGTGAATGAGAATTTTTAAATGTATTAATTGTTTTTTTTCTTTTTCTTATACTGATTTTCGACATTTTTTTTAAACAATTTATTTTTAGATATATTATTTTTTAAATTACATTATACATTACATTACAAAATATACTTTCTAAGAATGAATTACTTTAGTTTAAATACTTTGCAAATAGGCAATAATCTTCTAAGTAAAGTAGTTACAGTTGTAATGCGCAACACAATTTCAGTCACAAGGCAACATTGAGGTCAATGTGAATTTCTAGTTAAATGCAATTAGTTACTTTTTGGATTACTTTTCTAACCACAGGACTGTATCCTAGATTCAGTCCTGGGACATCTCCTGTAAACAGTTCAGTAAAAGCATCTTTGTTACAGTAGTGATTTTTAAGGAATATTATTGTATTTTAAAAGTTGACACTTAGAAACTTTTTCACATAGATTCACCAATGTTATTCTAAGGGAGGAAATTCACTTAGCAGGTAAGTAGTGTTAACATTACTTTTTCTTACTCCGTGGTGGCTCCTGGATCCAGCACGGGTGCATCTCCTGTAAACAGTTGAAAGAATGTTTTTAAGTCATACAGGCAATTTGTAAGGAATATTTGTAGTTTGTGAAAATAGACACTTAGAAACTTTTCTGGTTAAAACCAGACAATGGATTCCTATGGAAAGAATTAAGTTACTGGTAAGTACGGTTAGAATTACTTTTCAGGATCAGTACTGGGCTCAAAGAAGCAGCACTGAGGTCACTCCAGATAACAGATAACATGTGAGTAAATCGGATTTCGTATTCCTGCTGATTTTATAGGAATTTTATGAAGTTCAAAAACTCCACACTTAGAAGAATTTTCAAGTGAAACCAGTCAATAATAGCCTATGGAAGGAAATTCAAGTTACTGGTAAGTATGGTTAGAATTACTTTTCAGGATCAGCACTGGGCTCAAAGATGCAGCATTGAGGTCTCTCCTGATAACAGGTGAGTAAATCGGAATTCGTTGTTCGGCTGATTTCAGATGAATATTTAAAAGTTCCAAAACTCCACACTAAAAAGAATTTCCAAGTGAAACCACTCAATGTTACCCTATGGAAGGAAATTCACTTAGCAGGTAAGTAGTGTTATCGTTACTTTTTCTTACTTAGTGGTATATCCTGGATCCAGCACTGGTGCATCTCCTGTGAACAGTTGAAAGAATGTGTTTAAGTCATACAGGTTTTTTTTTAGGAATATTTGTAGTTTGTGAAAATAGACACTTAAAAACTTTTCTGGTGAAACCCAGACAATAGATTCCTGAGGAAGGAAATACAAGTTACTGGTAAGTATGGTTAGAATTACTTTTCAGGGTTAGTGCTGGGCTAAAAGAAGCATCACTGAGGTCACTCCTGATAACATGTGAGTGAAACAGAATTTGTAGTTCGGCTGATTTTAGAGGAATATTTGTACGCTTCAAAAATTAACACTTAGAAACTTTTCCGCTGAAAACTACACAATGGATTCCTCTGGAAGGAAATACGAGTTACTGTAAGTACGCTTAGAATTACTTTTCAGGGTCAGTGCTGGGCTAAAAGATGACACACTGGGTTCTCTCCTGATAGCAGGTGAGTACATTGGAATTTGTAGTTCAGCTGATTTTAGAGGAATATTTGTACAATGGTGAGGGAAGGGGGCGGGCCTGAGATGACAGGTGTGCAAACACCCCCTGTGGCGCGTTTTAAGTTGCGTGGTTAAGTGCCCTTGAATCCTGAGGTCCCCTTGGGGCCAACTAGCCCACCAGGTACCTTCAGTATGCGCCAGGAGGCTGCGTTGCAGAGAGGCGTTCAGAGGCCACGCCCCTTTTTACAACACTCTGCAACACAGCTCCGTGGGGCTTACTGGAGGTAGCTGGTGGGCTAGTTGGCCCCCAGGGACCCTCAGTATTGACAAGGAATTAATTCCCCAACTTAAACCGCGCCACAGGGCGTGTTTGAACACATGTGAACTCAGGACCCGCCCCTCCCTTCACCACTCTGCAAACGTGTCCCGTGGTGCGTTTTAAGTTGGGGATTAACTCCCCTTGAGTACTGGGGGTCCCTGGGGTGTAACCAGCCCACCAGCTACCTCCAGTAAGCGCCACAGAGCAGAGTTGCAGAGAGGTGTAAAAAGGGGCATGGCCTCAGAACACCTCTCTGCAACGCAGCTCTCTGGCGCATACTGGAGGTACCTGGTGGGCTAGTTGGCCCCCAGGAACACCCAGTGTTCAAGGGGAATTTGTTCCCCCTATGCAAATGCACCAGGGGGCCGTTTGCAGAGTGGTGCAATAAGGGGGCGTGGCCTCCGGCTCGATCCCGATTAAACATTTTTATTTTGTTAAGTTGGGCTATGTAGCCCCCTTCCTTTTTCTTTTTTGGGGCCCTGGGGACCCCATCCCCCAGGGCCTCACCCCCAAATTAAATTAAAAAAATTATATTTATGGGAAGGGGGCCACGTGGCCCACCTCCCGTGACCAATTCCGGGCCCCGGGGACCCCATCCCCTAGGGCCGGCCATTCTTTTATTTATTTATATTTTTTTATGGGGGAGGGTGCCGCGTGGTCCCCCTCCTGGGCCACTTGTAGCGCTGGGACCCCATCCCCCGGGACTGGCTCTCTTCATTGGGGACCGTGTGGGGGTCCCCAATCCCCCCATGGTTCTGCCTGCTCCCCGCCTCCTGTGGGAGCCGGCATTGCTTTTCCATATGGGGAGCAGCTAACATGCTGCTCCCCATATTGGAAAAGCAATCTGCCTTGCTTCGTTGAAGCAAGAGCAGGTTTCCCTGCTCTTGCTTCAATGAAGCAAAGCAGTTTGCAATGGCAGGGTGGGAGCCGTGAGGCTCCCACCCTGCCATTGAAAACAGCAGTGTCCCGGGGTGGGCACCTCGGGACACTGCAGGAGCCGGGGGTGGCGGCCCAATCCCTCAAAACATTTCTTTTTCCTAAAGTAGAATAATCCAAGTTCCCTCCTTCCCTCCCTAGGGCCTTCTGTTTTCAGTTAAGTCAGCGCTGGAACGCTCAAGGGCATCCATGCGCTTTATAAATCTAATTTCATTTCATTTCATTTCATTTCAGGGCCTGTACAAGGCTTCAGTAGCGGGCCATGTGGCCCCCCTCCCACATTTGTTTGAAGCCCCGGGGGGTGGCGGTCACCAGGGCTGGAGAGGCCTGAGAGCCCCCCACCCAAATATAAGCCCCAGGGTGGCGGTCCCCAGGGCTGGGGGCCCCTTTGGGCCCCCCATAACAATTAAAACATCGCCCCTGGGATTTGGCCCACCCAGGGGCTAAATAGCAATGAAGCACTGGAGCCCGTGCTTCGATTAAAAAAAAAAAATTCGGACGAAATTCACGCTGGGTGCGCGAATCTCGCCGATTTTTTTGTTGTTGAATAAAACGCTTTTTTTGGTCCTGGGGGTCCTTGTGTCTACCCTGCCCCCTTTTTGCATTTTGCGGTGTTTGTTTTTGGTTTCTTGTGCCTCGGTTCTACCGAGGCACGAGATGGCTGCCAATACTTCCTGATTTTGACAGTTGTCAGCCAAGTACCATTCAGCTCGTGCATGGCAGGGTACTTGTAGGCTGCGCTTGGGGTACGCAGACTATCCGCGGATCCTCTGCGCCCATAGATATATATGTACTTTAAATGTCATTTTATCAAGAACTACTGAACGGATTTACACCAAATAAGCAAAAGGCACGAGTCTGAACTAAGGACTACATCTTTGACACATTTGGTGTAATTCCGTTCAGCCTTTCGGGCTGTAGCCGTGGCTAAAGGTCCTATGGGAAATTGCATGGGGAAAATACGTTTTGGGACCCCCCTTTTTTCTCAGCCCGCTTAATGAATCACCCCCAAACTTTCAGGGAAGGAGCAGAACTGAGCTGGCCAAAAGTTTGGAAAATTTCACGCACATTCATCAACCGGCGCCAAAGTTATTCCAAATAGAATGTTGCGGATTTCCTATTGAAATATCTATAATATCTATAATAACTATAACTATCTACTGGTGACCGCCAGTAGATAATACACATATATATATGATCATCCTGCCCATGCATTCTTCTGTTTACAACCAATATCAGCCACTCTATCCATAACAATCAAACTCATCTCTAATCCTAAAGAAGACAGTCCGACCTTAGTACCAAAATCATCAACTCGTCAAAATAGATTGTTTACTATCCAACCCATGAGTATCTTCCTGTGTGATCTTAATCTTCCAGGTGGCACCAGTGCTTTTATAGGTTGTGTAGCTCTGCCGACATGCATTTGGTTTGATAGCCTGCACAAATAAAGATTTGGCTCATGTTTCTATGTTAAATGCAGGACAGCTCAAATACATTTTAGATACAAGCACCACTGGCATCCTTAGACCTACAAGAAGATAGGTAGATGCATTCCATGATTAGGTGTCATCCTGTGGACTAGTACTAAATTAACCACACCAGTATCCAAATTATTCACAAGAGGCACTGTCTCGATGTGCACAGGGGTGCACCGTTAAGTTAGTGGACATCGAACTATATGGAACATGAAATCACATCAGTGAAAGACCGGAACATTTGAAACCATGGCTCTGTCTTTCACAAGCCCCTTTGCTAGAGTTTGATTGAAGGGTTCCTGAGTCTACATGACTCCCAGCCTTTTTTCCTCTGAGTCCACGCAGGAGAAATTGGGTTGTTTGGTGAGTGTGGGGTTAACCCTGCTCAAGCAACAGGCACAATCCCTGCTAGGGTGAATCACTAAACTCACTAAATTGAACTGTGCTAAGCTCTCTGGTAGCTTGAGTATTTAGGCAGCACACAAATAGTAATATCGCAAAAACATAAGACAAGAAAAACCAACACCAATTTGGAATCATAGAGTACATCTTAATACATTATTTGACATGAAAACAACAATAATCCAATCGTCAGAACTGGAGAGATGACTTTTTAAATTTTAAGTTAGAAACTAGGGTCTAAAGGATCAAAGCACAACCACGGACATCTAGTCTTGTGAGATCAGGTCAAAGTTGAAAAAAAAAATATGGCCAACTTTGTTGGCTAGTGAGTCACATACGTAGAAGAAATGTCAGCAAAAAATATCTTGAGATGGTAAATGTTCAGCGGGGCAATGCTGCAGGCAGGGTCTGATGAAAAGGTGTCGCCATCGGGGAGCCACTGGATGGAGTCGAGGGGAAGATTTCTACATTCACACTTAGTCTCCATTTTTGGAAATCAAAAATCTGCAGAGAGACAAGGCTGGAGGGTGTAGTTGACGAAGGACCCACCTGGCCAGATAACCATTCTGTGAAGTGTAACTGAACAGGATTTTCTGGTAAGTCCCAAGTTTTGGATTTTAGGACCTTTGGCACCACCTCTTAGGGTCTAGGGCACCACTTGGAGGGCTGGTACTCACTCAGGCTGGCTCCGGGTACAGGATTAAGATTTCTGTAGCCTTTTCTGTCCTTTAGACTATAATCAGGAGACCAGTCAACTAACCTTTAACATTACTTTGGCAGTCCAAAGTTCAAGCAGTGGAACAGGACTCAAGCAGCAGAGCAGATCTTCCAGGTTCAGCAAATAAGTTCTGTAAAGTACACAGCAGGCCACAACAGCTGGCAGTCAACTGGGAGGCCTTCCGCTGGTCCAGAAAGTGAACTGAAGAGTGGATCTGGGATCCTTTCTTAATATCTGGTACCTTCTTTGAAGTAGAAGTTTCTAGCGAGTCCCTTAAAAGTTCTAGCAGTTCCCTTCCTCCCCTGCCCTGCCTACAGCCTGGTTGTAGGAATAAGGAAGAGGTGCGAAGTCCTTTCTGTGAAGGCAGGGCACGGCCTATTGATGGAAAAATGAGGCTGTGCCCAGCTCCACCCCTTCCTGCCAATAATGACCTCTCCAGCCACAATTAATCCCTCTATTATGTGGCTATCTGGAAGGAATGAACAATGTTCAACTGCAAACTGCATCCGGCTATGTGACCCTGGAACAGGCTGCAGACACAAAATATATAGGGAAGGAAAAAGCCAGCTTTGTAAAAGTGTAATTTTGAAAACTGAAGCTTAAAATTGACTTAACCATTAAGTGGGATTTTAAATTACAATTTCTCAGACTCCAAATATGACATCTTTACCTGTTCCCATTCAAACGTTAGCACATATTAAATGCAATAAGGCAACCCAATGTTATCCTATAGGAGAGGCAGCAAACACAGTAGGGAAAAACACATTTCAAAGTTTTTCACTTCCAGGACATATAAAACCTAAATATACATGCCTAACCTTTTACTTACAATGCACCCTGACATATGGGCTAACGTTAGTGGTGACATATGTAAAAAAGGGGAGTTTGAAACTTGGCAATGAAGTATGTTTGTACGAGTCATATTAGCAGATTAAAACTGCATTCAGGCTGCAATGGCTGACCTGGGACATGTTTTAAGGGGCTACTTAAGTTGTGGCACAATAAGTGCTGCAGCCTCACTAGTAGCATTTCATTTACAAGCCCTTGGTATGTGGCATGCCACTTTACTAGGGACTTAAAAGTATATCAAATATGCAAATCAGGTGTAAGTCACTTTTGCCATGTTTTAGGGAGTGAACACACACAGTTTAGCACTGGTTACCAGTGTTAAAGTGCATAGAGTACTAAGGCCAACAAAAACAAATTCAGCAAAATAAGATGGTAAAGGCAAAATGTTTGGGGGAGGACCGCCCTAAGACTGGCAGGTCAAACACTGGGATATAATATGGCACAGATGCAAAGGATTCCTTATTTGCAAGAGACCACAGATACATCTGAGAAAAGAAGATAAAGCTGTTGCACAGCTTGAGTTATGTTGCAGAATGGGCCACACAAGAATTTGCAGCTCCTTCCATCATACAAAAGTGCCTTGTTGGGTGATGCAAAAACCAGGAACATACAGCAGCTGTGCTCCCAGGGCACTTTGTATGTGTATTAGGTTGTGATCAGTGATGACACTCTGATAATTTTTAGTATGTTCTGCTTTCAAAACATCTGGAAAGATTAATATGAGTGAGAGGCTAAAGTTAAATATAAACGTTGATCAACATTATTTATTTTTTAATGTTGTGAAATTGTGTCTTTATTCTATATTGTTTTGAAGATCTAGCGCACTGCGCTTACAAACATACAATGTTTGCTGTTTTTAATCACTATGCATGTCTTCTAGAACAGAATCTCTAATTTCACTTGAAATCAATTAATGTATTTTTGTCCTGGGACTAGCATTGTGCTTAGCACTCTGCATATTGCTTTTTACCCCATGAGCCTGTGATCAGAATGACACAGAACAATCTTATTTTTTTTCTGGGTCGTTATCGGAGCCCTGGAGAACTCATTTGCAGGGATGGAATGTTAAATGTGACCATTCTCCTGCTAAAATTCTGATTAGGTACCAGTCTCCCGCTGTTAATAATTTTCCCTACCTCATATTTGTCGTATTCCACCTTATATGGTATGCAAAGCTTGTCTGATGGTTCTCTCCACATCGTCTTGTAATATGCCTTGCTGTGTAAAGGGGACACAACCAGCAGTTGGTGTGATATTCAATGCTTTTGCAATTGCAATTGAATTCTATGGCATACACAAAGGCTAACACCATGCAAGTGTGAGGGAATTTTAGAGGAATAAACATTTTATGGTAAGGCATTAACACAAGATAAAGTGTAAAGTTATTTTCTGAATTGAAATAAAACGCTTTTTTGCTTAAAATCAGAACAGGAAAAAGAACACCAGCCGCATTTTCTGTTTACAAAAGAGTCATTGTCTATGTTCTTTTAATTTAATGTGTGGCACAACAATAAATAAGTACATTTTGTTTAAATTTCAGTTTATTAAAAACAGCAAAGAAACAACGATTCAATAATTAGCATAAGTCAGGATAAAAAAAATAGAACAGGAGTAATACAAATAAAATATAATACATGCAAATAAAACTGTTAAAATAGACGTAAATACAAGAAAATATACATTCTACGATGCAAGAACGTGTGGAAATGTATATGGAGTTTGGTAGGACAGGGCATAGAAAAAATATATAAGTATATTCTAAAAGTTAAAAAATATTATCAATAAAAACTGCAGACATTATGAAGAAGAGAAAAAAGGGGCATTGCATGTACTTAGTTATGAACTTGTGTAAAACAACTACTAACTTAAGGAGGCAATTGGGTGAGTTCAAGGTGGTTTCCTTACTTCATTAGACACAGTAATAATTTTATTAACAGGTGAGGTGGAGTGGGATAAGTACATAGTTAGTGGGAGACATAAAATAGCTCTCTTTATGGCTAAGGGTATAGGAGAGACATAGTTGGTGTCGAATCTATGGTAAAAGCTAACTGTATTCCAACAAGAACTGAAATTAAAATTATGAGCTTTCTTCACATCGGGTGTTATTAAATGAAAAGCAACAACCAACAATAAATCGATCAACTTATAACTTGGAGTTAAGCCATTAAAGAGCCAAACTATCCAGAGAGAAATATTAGTTAAGAAGAAAGGAATGAGGCTGAGCTAGGGACCATGGCGGTCGGCTGAGGCCAATCAGGAGCAGGACTGAGAGGAAAAGCATGAAGAAACATACCCGTTGGGGAGCCCACCTCGTCTAAATTCAGAAACGGAAAAGAATACAAAATACAGGTCGTAAATCACCTTGGCTTTGCTGATGGCAGAGCAGGGGATACCACGATCTTGTATCACGGCGGCATGGCTCAGGAGGTTTCACCTTGTTTGGTGCTTCCTCCTGAGAAGCAGAGACGTGTACTGCAACGACGCGGGCAGAGTCAGCACAAGCAGAGGAGGACATGCCGCAGCAGTTGCTATGTACAGTGGTAGCTGGGGGAAAACATGCCCGAATGGAAGAGAAGTCTGCCAGCTCTGAGGGTAAGTGTGCTCTCTTGGCCTGCCTCAGACAGCCTGTGCTGTGAAGAAGCAGGCTGAACAGCAGAGTGAGCTTGTGGTGCAAGGGAGGCAGATGCAAGTAGGAGTAGGTAAGCCTCAGGGAGGGGTGTTGGACAGGTTTGCTCCGAGGTCAAATAATGCTACATTGGCGCTCAATGCATTAACCCCAGAGTTTGAGGAGGTCTTTTACCCCCCAGCAAGTGTGCTCACTAAGCATATAAAACCCCACAAGCTTCAAAAATAGAAAAGAGCCAGACAGGTCCACTCCAGCTATAATTACTGCTGGGATCACTGCAATATCAAAAGATAAGCTGAAGCAGAAGCTGCTAAATTGTAAGCCTAAAAAAATTACTTCCTCATTGAAGTCTTATTTTAAGCCTAGACTGGAGCTGAGAAAGGAGGAGGGGGAGGGAGAGGTAACGAGTGTTGTAAGGTGCTGCCGTAATTTGGTCTCTAAAGTCAGCTGAGCCTGCCGATCGGGGTAGAGATAGCTAATATGGAAGAAGGCGAGGGAGGAAAGGGCAAGACATTAACAAACTATGCAGTTCCCATGAAAAATACATTTTCAACCCTAGAAGTAGAAGAGCTGAATCAGGACATGGGTGATGTAAGGACCGGAAAAGGTTGTGCTACGTCAACTGATGTTCCAGCTGAGGTCCCACCTGAGCTTCCAGCCTGGAAGGGTTCAGAGGAGACTGATATCATAATGGGCATGTTTAGTCGGTTACCTTGAGAAATTAAAGAACGCTTTTTGATCTCTAAGTCAAATCAAAAGGAGATACAGGCAAGCTGTTCAAGTTTGGAAGTAAAACTCAAAAGCTTAGCACAGCGTACTCAGGATTTAGAAAGCAATGTCTCGAGTCTACAGACAGCAATGTAAGAAAACTCTCAAGAAATAGCCCGCCTGAAACAGAGAGAGAAGATGTTTGCTGATAAGATGGAGAAGCTAGAGATCAATGCAAGGAGAAACAATGTCAGAGTTTTGGGAGTTGCGTAGGGCACAGGAATGAAACATTTTGTGATAGAACTGTTGAGCACATTCCTGTGGGAGGAGCAATTTGCCAACTTAGAAGTGTACATACAGCACGTACATAGAGAGCGTTTTAAACTGCATCCAGGGTGGGAGAGGCCCCCAGAAGATCCTGGTAAACTTTTTCTATCCTATACTTGAAAATAGTATCTCCTAAATCTGGCCCTAAGGGACAAAAGACTACACGCGATGAGGGTCACTTTCAAAATCAGATCAGACATAGTTAGCAGATAGGCAATGGGAGTTGGGAAATAGCATGAGGGAACTGAAAGCGCTGGGTGCTAATGTCCAGTTAGCCAATTTTGAGGGCAATGTGGCAGAACACAATGCATAATTTCCCTGAGCCTGCTAACATGGATAGATTTTTAAACCAGGCAAAGAGGGGGGAAACCCTGGAAAAGTAGTTTTGGTTTACTTCCTCAGGGGGTTAGCTCAAATAGGCTATGGTTAGGCCTATTTGTTGGAAGGGGAGGATTCCCGGGGGAGGGGGAGGGATCACCATTGGTGGGGAGCAGAGGGGAATAAAAAAAAAAAAAAAGGGGGTCCCAAAATTGGTAGAGCAGAGCAGTACTGCTTAGATGCAATCATCATTAAAACTAAAAGGAAAAAGGAAAAAATATAACAAAAATGCAGCAAATAATTGAAAGTAAATTGTTTTGAAGAAAAAATGAACACAAACGGTGAAGGGATATCAGCTTTTGAAATGGATCACTGACAGAATTTCAACCTCAGAAATATCGACCTACAAGAATATCGAGTCAACAATATCGAGGGCAAAAATATCGACATCCTATCTACAACATGGTAAGTACAAAAATATCGAAAAAATAATATAGATGTAAAAAATATCGATGTTAAAAATATCGATTTTTTTTTAATATATAAATGTAAAATTAAGTATATAAGACTAATAAATAAAATATACATATTTAAAAGTATCTGATAATGTTTAAAATTAATAAATAATACATATATATTAAGAATACATTAATTAAATATATACAGTAAATATGTAATATATATGTACTGAACAATAAGTATTAATAATTATTTTACTAATTTATAAATTAATGAAATATATTCTAATTTACTAACACATTTACAAACATAAAACAATAACATAAATAAAATGTAAGTAATATAAAAAATAAAATAAACATTTGATATTTTAACAATTAATTAAATAAAACGTTGGATAGCGTAAGGGTAAAAATTACTATTCCTACTCCAGAGAGTGCAACAGTAGGGAAAACTGACCCTGAACTCAAAAAACACCCCTTTACCCAAGAACTGAAAACTGACCCTGAACCCTAAAAATACCCCTTTACCCAAAAACTGAAAACTGACCCTGAACCCAAAAAATACCCCTTTACCCAAAAACTGAAAACTGACCCTGAACCCAAAAAATACCCCTTTACCCAAGAACTGAAAACTGACCCTGAACCCTAAAAATACCCCTTTACCCAAAAGCAGAAAACTGACCCTGAACCCTAAAAATAACCCTTTACCCAAAAACTGAAAACTGACCCTAAACCCTAAAAATACCCCTTTACCCAAAAACTGAAAACTGACCCTGAACCCTAAAAATACCCCTTTACCCAAGAACTGAAAACTGACCCTGAACCCTAAAAATACCCCTTTACCCAAAAACTGAAAACTGACCCTGAACCCTAAAAATACCCCTTTACCCAAGAACTGAAAACTGACCCTGAACCCTAAAAAAACCCCTTTACCCAAAAACTCAAAACTGACCCTGAACACTAAAAATACCCCTTTACCAAAAAACCCAAAACTGACCCTGAACCCAAAAAATACCCCTTTACCCAAGAACTGAAAACTGACCCTGAACCCTAAAAATACCCCTTTACCCAAAAGCAGAAAACTGACCCTGAACCCTAAAAATAACCCTTTACCCAAAAACTGAAAACTGACCCTAAACCCTAAAAATACCCCTTTACCCAAAAACTGAAAACTGACCCTGAACCCTAAAAATACCCCTTTACCCAAGAACTGAAAACTGACCCTGAACCCTAAAAATACCCCTTTACCCAAAAGCAGAAAACTGACCCTGAACCCTAAAAATAACCCTTTACCCAAAAACTGAAAACTGACCCTAAACCCTAAAAATACCCCTTTACCCAAAAACTGAAAACTGACCCTGAACCCTAAAAATACCCCTTTACCCAAGAACTGAAAACTGACCCTGAACCCTAAAAATACCCCTTTACCCAAAAACTGAAAACTGACCCTGAACCCTAAAAATACCCCTTTACCCAAGAACTGAAAACTGACCCTGAACCCTAAAAAAACCCCTTTACCCAAAAACTCAAAACTGACCCTGAACACTAAAAATACCCCTTTACCAAAAAACCCAAAACTGACCCTGAACCCTAAAAATACTCCTTTACCCAAACTTAATTAGCAATTAATTATTAATTAACAATAACAATAAAGTAAATATATTAGCACATTAGCTGTAATTAATATAATTTAATAATTAATATCATTTTTCCCCAATTAATTAATTAACAGTAACTAAAAATTATATATATAAATAAATTACTCTAATTAATGTAACTAATTAATATTATTTAATTACCAATTAATTAATAATTTTAAATATGTACAAAATTATATTAATTAATTAACTAATTAATATTAATTATTTCCCAATTAATTAATTATAAATTTTTAAAAACATATATTAATTAATTAATTATTATTAAATTACTCCCCACCCCATTCCCCTATAAACCCACATCCCGCTACAGAAAATATATATCAATTAATCAATTAATTTTTTTCCCAATTAATCAATATTAATTAGCAATTAATTATAATTAATTAATTAATCCTACTAATTATTAATCAACTTACCATAATTAAATTACTTCCCACCCTATTCCCCTATAAACCCACAACCCGCTACAGAACATATATATCAATTAATAAAT
Organism: Lissotriton vulgaris; assembly: GCF_964263255.1. Taxonomy (NCBI): domain Eukaryota; kingdom Metazoa; phylum Chordata; class Amphibia; order Caudata; family Salamandridae; genus Lissotriton; species Lissotriton vulgaris. Next base: position 1,391,277,388 of record NC_141693.1, read on the forward strand.
TAATTAAAATTATTTTCCTATTATTTTCACATAATTACCAATTAATTATAATTTATTAATAAATCCTACTAATTACTAATCAATTTACCATAATTAAATTACTTCCCACCCTATTCCCCTATAAACCCACAACCCGCTCCGGTACAAAAACATAAAATTTACTTATAAATTTATTTATTATTATATAAAATTTATACACATATAATAGTAATTATTTTAAATACTTAAATTAAACATATAACACATACATAATAAAAAACTATAAAATAATACAAATATCGATATTAGTGTCATCGAAATTAGTAACATCGATATATATGCTATCGATATTACTAACTTCGATATTACTTACATCGATATTAAGTATTTCGATATTACTTACCTTGGGTCGATATTCTGTCCTACGACATTCTTGCCTTCGATATTATGCTCCTTCGATATTTCAGACTCGATATTATGGTAGGTCGATATTTCCTACTCGATATTTTGACTGTGTACCTTTGAAATATTATGCTGGAACGTGAATCGGTTGAGGGTTAAAAAGAGGCGACAGGCTATTCTGCACTACATAAAGCAACAAAAGGCTCGAATAATTCTGCAGCAAGAGACACATCTTTGGAGGCAGGAGTAAAAAGATCTCTTTTTTAAGCAGAGGTGGGTAAAAAATATAGTAGTGCAGATCAGTTGCGCTGTACTAAAAGGGTAGCGTTAATAGTCAAAGCTACATCAGGAGTTGAGTTGGTCCTTCACAAGGGAAATGAGGGAGGGTGTTGGATCATCACGGAAGTAAAAATGAGGCAGAACCCTGTTTACGATAGTGAGCTACTACGGTCCAAATATAGACGACAGTTCTCATTTGGCAAATATGTTTTCAGCTGTGGTCGATTTTAAAGCGCCTAGAATTTTAGGGGGAGATTTCAATATCCTTTTAGATACTACTTTGGATAGATCCTCCATACAAATACAAATCATTTCCCCGGAAATGAGAGCATGTTTGGTGGATATGTTGGAAAATTGCAATTTATGTGATGTTTTCCAGAAAAATGAAAGGGAACAACAGGTACTATAGGTTCCATAATAACAAAAAAACAGACACTTCTCGAGGCTGGATTATTACCTATGGACAGGAACAAAGTGGAGAAAGTGGTAATAGAGCATCTCCCTATACACCTTTCAGATCGTGCTACAGATATGAGATATCTGGAGATCCACATAACTAGAGATATAGGGAAACTGGCGGCATTAAACTTTGAGAATGTGAGCCAGGAAGCAGGGAAACTGTAAAAAAAAAAAAGATGGCAGGATTTCCCACTGTCTATTTATGGGCGAATATACTTGGTTAAAATGTCCCTCCTGCCTAAAATCACTTTTTTGTTTGATAAAACAAGCATTATAGTTCTACAGGGGTAGATAGCGTCTTTTGTCTGGGTCAAAAAGGGCATGTGTCTATCCTGGAAGAACTTGAGGAGGAAGGCTGGTGTTGGGGGTTAAGGCTTCCTGACCTACAACTATACTGTTGGGCCTTTCAACCTAACAATAATAGAATCTTGTTATTCTGCCCAGACAAGACTTTGGTAAAATGTATAGAGCAATGCTTTGTGAGTTACCTGTGGAAGGCTACCTGCATAAATTTAGGACCCCAAAGTACTTTAAGATGGTCTGATTAAAATGCCTCCAAGCAGCAGCAAAAGTCTGGTATGAAGTAAGAACTATCGTGGGTATCACATATTACAGTAAGCTGTCATATATATGGGATTCTCCTTGCACCCCAGAATTTATGCTAGATTCCCTCACAGACCCCTTGAGACGAAGTGGTATAAGTAGATGGAGACAGTTGTTAGACACAGATCATAACTTGACGTGGGAGTATTGGAACTATATGACCGGAGGGAGAATTTCTAGATTTTAAATATTTTAAATAAACTCATGGATGAAAAATCAAAATCAGGATTGGATAAGTGAAAGCCCAAATCAAATGGAAATGGACCTTCAAAACTCACAGGCCAGGAGGAAGGAAGTGGCATTATGGTACTAACATCTACGTACAGCGGCCAATGAAAAGATGAGAGCACCTTTTTCTACATGGGAAGGATACTTGCCGGATGCTGAGCTGGAAGAATTACGGCAAGTATCTTTATCTACACTTTATATGATTGTTAAACCTGCTGCATTACGGAAGAACCATTTTTTCACACTCTACAGAATCTACTGGACTCCGAAAAAGTTGGCAAAACTTAAAAGTAATGGCAACTCCAAATGCAGGTGGTGTGGAAGAGCAGATTCAGATGACATGCATATGTTTGTCACTTTTTCAAAGATCGAAGAATTTTGGCTAGCTGTTGGTAAGACCTTTTCTGACACAATTGGTACTGAGGTGGAGGTAAGCACGGATTTATTTATCCTTGGGATAAGGTAACGATACTTAAAGGGTTCATATCTTAATGTAAAACAAAGACATTTAATGTTCTACCAAATTCTCATAGCGAGAAGGGAAATTTGTAAACTATTGACCCAAAGCTCTGCCCCTGCATGGCAAGAATGGAGAAGTTCAGTGGCCTATTTTGAAAAGGTGGACAAGAGAGAACTAGGGGGTGCTGTATGGGACCTATTGAGTACTTTGGTAAAATGACTGGTCCAATGATTACATCTTCTCACAACATCAGGCGCAGGAAGCAAGCTGCAAGAGAAGGGGCCCAGTAATCAACGTTTTGCTGCTTGAAGAAGTTAGTCCAATCTGCTCGGCACCAGGGTCATCACAACATGCTAGGTGCTTCTTTTGAGATTAGAGTAGGTATGAGGACTAAAAAAACAATGAAAAAAAAGGAATAGCAACTTTAAGAATCTTATAGATTTGATGCTAAACCCGTTTCTAAAATTGAATAGAAGGACATTCGAATAACATATGTTTTAAATCAGCATTTGAGTATGAACAGGACCAGCAAGATGAGCTTGTAGTTGGAGAAAAGTATTTTAGGGTCATGGAGGTAAATAACAAATGGTAGTAGGTATAGATTTATGAAGCTTAAGTCACATCTTATCCCATATGGCTGTGGGCCAACATTCCAATAAATTATTTTCCCAAATTAACTCAATCTTTGACTTGGTTCTGTCAGAAGAAACATTCAATGACTCATGAATAATAGATGCCAATGGGTTAGTGCTTGAGAATGGAAAAAGTGTAGTGGATGTGGAAGGAAAGGGAGATGTATGGAGTATTGTGGAAATGTACTGATTGGGGGAAGTACTTAACAGTTCATATTGTGTTCTGGAAGCAGGTGGCAGGGAGAATTTAGTTTGGAGGTCAGAAAAGGAGAAAAGTTGATCATCATTAAGATTTGCGATAGCCAACACAGTCCAAGTTTTCCAGTATATACAGCGATTATTAATTCGTAGTAATCTTTTATGCCCAATAGGTTGTTGTTCAAAAGTTGCAACAGAGGGGCAAGTTGAAGGTAGAAGAGGTGTCAAAATTAGCTGGGAGTGAAAAAACTGGAGTGCATGATTAAGATATATTTGTTGTGAAGGTGAGATTTTTTTTAAAACCAAAAGGGAAAATAAGAGATTTACCTAACAGTATCCACATAGGAGGCTGTAAGGGGAGGTCAGAGCAGAGCCATCATGCTGATTATTTTAAAGAGAAAGCATAGTGATACTTTTTGAAATTTGGAAATTTAAGGCCTTCATTAGATTTTTCTTTTTTTTTAAAGAGAATAGAGCTGTTTGAGGAAATGTGCCTTTCCAGAGAAATTTTGATAAAAGGGAGTTTATTATCTCAAAATAGTAATCAGGAATGTGAACTGAAATCATAGAAATAACATATAATATCACAGGACTGAGCATCAATTTGACAGAGTCGAACCTGCCCCTCCAACATAGAAAAAGTGGATGCCATTGGATAATATTATCATATAGTGTCTTGATAGTACAATAAAAATTCAATTTGAAAGTTCCTTTAATAGTCTGCAAAAAACACAACCCCGGATATTTTATTTTGGAGGGTTGCCAACTAAATCCTGTTTGGGCAAATTGTTGCTTATTAGGGCATTCAAAGGTAATACTTCACATTTATCAGTATTAAGCCAATATCCAGTCAGGTGCGAAAAGGAAGTGACTTGTTGGAGGAAGGGAGGAAGGGAATTGGCATGGCTAGAACAATGTAGGAAGATGTCATCAGCATAAACGGACATCTTAATTTATTTGTTGTGACCCAATTTGAAAGCTTGAAATGTGTGGATCTTGTTGGATTTTGGTTAAAAAGGGTTCCAGTGCAATACTAAATAAAAGAGGTGATAGTGGACAACCTTGGTATACACCTCTGAACAAAGGAAAGTAATCAGAGAGCATATCATTGAAAGAAGTTGCAGTTTTAGTGTCCATGTACAACAAGGAAAGTAAAGCAATCAGTTTGGTTGGAAAACCAATCCAACTGCGTCAACGCACTTGCTCCTATCAAGAAAGTGCCAGACAAACCACACTTACATAAAAAGCCAGTTGGTTCTCCCCTGCCCTGCATGAGTCCAGACGCTCCTTTAGACGGCTCGAATAGAGATGGGGGAGCATCAAGACCATGGAAGACCCTTAGCCTTCAAGGCCGCTTTCACGCACATCATCATCTCATCAGTACAACAAAGAAAGAGGCCCTAAAAGAAAGGATCAACAGTGATGCACGTAGCAGCAAGGAATGTTCTGACCAGCGCTGTGAGCAGACCCAGTGTATCATAGGTACCTTCAAGACGACGTGTGAATTGGACTGATGCCTGTGCATTCTATGGAAGCTTTACCGCATGATTGCTTGATCGAAACTTGAGATGGATAAAATGGCGGCGCCCAATGCCCCGGCCGTTAACCGGGCTGACGCCGGCGTCTCAGGAAATATTCCCCGCCACTAACACAACTCTGAGGCGCCCGACTCTCAGATGCTTGGCATAGTGAAGTGACGTGCTGCCGCAAATGCACCGCTGAGACACATGATATCGCACCAATAACGAACATAACTGTGGGAATCACGTTGCCCCCAACAAAGCTACAGAACCTCAAACTTTACACCGCGTCCTCCTGAGTTGGTTCACGCACATGTTCTACAGATGCGGTGAGTGGTTTTCCGCTGGAGGCCACTCCAAGCGCACCTACTCCTGTGCTCTACACTGGTTGCCGCCGACGTTCCAACGGAAGCGCACCCCTGGACACGGAACGATCTCGGCCGCTTGCCGACATCCATCAGCACGCAGAAACTGTACCGGGTAACGGCCTCCATTCCCGGGCGCCCGCGCCATACAGGGTGCCAAAACTGCGGCGTCCATCAGAAGAACAAGGTCCACACCATGGAAGACCCTTAGCCTTCAAGGCCGCTTTCACGCACATCATCATCTCATCAGTACAACAAAGAAAGAGGCCCTAAAAGAAAGGATCAACACTGATGCACGTAGCAGCAAGGAATGTTTCACCGTGTTCAAAGTTTTCGCCAAACCCAGCACAAGGGCAGCAGACATCCCACCCTTCCAAGATCTCTGCAACAACCTCAGCGCCTTCTTCCACTGCAAGATCAAGGAGATCTATAACAGCTTCAATATCTTCGATACCCAAGACCATCTCACCCCACTCACAATCATCGTACCCAACAATATCAGACCCCAGCAGACCCTGATCAGTTGTACTCCCCTGACCACAGACGACACCTTAAAGATCATGAAGAGCGTCCACTCAGGCTCACCCTTAGACCCCTGCCCGCACCACGTCTTCAACAGTTCCTGCAACTCCATCACCTGCGAACTCTGCAGCACTGTCAACTGCTCCATCAACTTCACCAGATTACCAGAAGATTGGAAACATGCAGAGATCAACCCCTTGCTGAATAAACCCTCGGCCGACCCGAAGGACCTCAAGAACTTCAGACCCATCTCTCTGTCCTCCTTTCCAGCCAAGGTCATCGAGAAGGCAAACAACACCCGACTTTTTTTGGGAGGTGCTAGGGGGCGCACAGCGGAATGGCTGGGTGAGATCGCAGCTCCGCCGGACGGCTAACAACTTGCTGCCCTAAGGTCGTCCCAATGCCCACAAAACTGCTATCCAAACGCCGTCCCTGATGTATGAGCATGCCGGGATCACGATGATCTAAAAATTGAAGACTGCGCTCCAGCAACAGCGAGAGAAAATGACAAAAACAGCTCCGAGGTCTCGAGGCGTCCAAGATGGCGGCCACCGCGCTCCTCTTCACGTATACGGAGCTACCAGTGGAGTGAACGCGCCGCCTGCGTTGTTCTGACCGGCGCTGTGAGCAGACCCAGTGTATCATAGGTACCTTCAAGACGGCGTGTGAATTGGACTGATGCCTGTGCATTCTATGGAAGCTTTACCGCATGATTGCTTGATCGAAACTTGAGATGGATAAAATGGCGGCACCCAACGCCCCGGTCGTTAACCGGGCTGACGCCGGCGTCTCAGGAAATATTCCCCGCCGCTTCCACAACTCTGAGGCGCCCGACTCTCAGATGCTTGGCATAGTGAAGCAACGTGCTGCCGCAAATGCACCGCTGAGACACATGATATCGCGCCAATAACGAACATAACTGTGGGAATCACGTTGCCCCCAACAACGCTACAGAACCTCAAACTTTACACCGCGTCCTCCTGAGTTGGATCACGCACGTGTACTACAGATGCAGTGAGTGGTTTTCCGCTGGAGGCCACTCCAAGCGCACGTACTCCTGTGCTCTACACTGGTTGCCGCCGACGTTCCAACGGAAGCGCACCCCTGGACACGGAACGATCTCGGCCGCTTGCCGACATCCATCAGCACGCAGAAACTGTACCGGGTAACGGCCTCCATTCCCGGGCGCCCGCGCCATACAGGGCGCCAAAACGGCGGCATCCATCAGACGAACAAGGTCCACACCTCGGAATGAGGCGCTGTTCACCCCGCCATCCTCGACAATGGTAAGGCCCGAAAAGCAGCAACAGAAGATATCCTTTGAAACAAAAAAGACGCCCAAGCCCACTGAAACAATGCCTGGCAGTGTGAGCGGATCACTGGGGGAACCATCTCCCGGGAGTAATATGGAGAAGATATTTCTAGCCATTCAGGCTAACTTGCAGGACATCAATGGTAAACTTGACAACCTAACATGCAGGATGGATGACATGGCGGCCAAACTTGAAAAACACGGAGAGAGGCTGGGGACGGCGGAGACACGAATCTCAGCAGTCGAGGACGAATCACATGCTACCAATACCAAATGTACAAACGTGGAGCGGGTATTGGAGGTGTTAAAGGCAAAGGAGGAGGAATTGGAATCCCGCTCCAGGCGTAATAACATACGCATTACGGGCCTGCCGGAATTGACCAACACTGGGCGCATGGAACACTATGTCGAAAAATTGTGCAAGGACATATTTGGTGACGACGCGCTATCGCAAATTTTTTGTAGTGGAAAGAGCACACAGATCACTAGCGCCCCGTCCACCGCCAGGAGCATCACCGTGCCCTTTTGTGGCGAGGATCCTGAACTATCGCGACAGGGACACCATTTTGAGACTTGCACGTGAGAAGGGGCCTCTAACCCATCAAGGCAACAAACTAGAATTTTACCCGGACCACACTGTTGCTGTGCAGCAAGCAAGAAGGGAATTCATGACGGTGAAATCCAAACTCCGGGGATCTACAAATTAATTACTCAATGCTATACCCGGCCAGGATACGAGTGATGTGGGAGGGCAAGGCTGTGTTACTGGCGTCTCCTAAAGCTGCGCAGGAGTTTGTGAAAAAAGTGATTAAACAAAACAAGTCCAACGCACAAGAGGATCAGCACGTGGACTCGGATTGAACACGCTGGAGCGGTGCTTACACAAGACTACTTGTGAGTATGATAAGCTGTAGCGCCCTAAGGGCGCCTATCTGAACCCATATTGGATGAGACACTACCGAACATTGATGCTAGCTCCCACTGACCATTTTTAAAACTTAGCACCTGGGTGTACCGGACTTGCTGTTACTCTTTACTTCCTAAGTTCCTTTGCACCCTGTTTCTACATTGGTTCCTGGGCAGTGAAATACATGGGCCAAATCGGAGCCACGTTGGAGGCAACACCGGGGAGGTGTTGTTGAACATAGCGCCAAGATAATGGGGCTCACATGTGCGTTACATCAGTGGATCAGTTATGCTTTGCAACGCATCCATAAGAGTGGATGCACTGATATTTCAGGGGGATTTAACGCTCGTACCAGGATATGCATGCTGAACTAATTGCACTGACTCATGGACGCAAGTATTTTGGCTACAGATCTGCCTTACTGTGCTGCGGACCATATGCAATGGGGTCCCCATTATCTGATCTTTTTCTCTTTTCAAGACCCGTGCTGCTGCAGTGACCTGCACCAAGGTTGGTGCACTGATCCCTACGTGTCCCCATTTGATAAACATGATGTGCCAATGCATAGACGGTTACAGGACTACCGCGTGTGGATAAATGTTCACCACCTAACGCACATGCACCTTTATGTCTTTAGTAGAACATTGTATTGCCAGTTATTTTGAAAGGCGAGCCACTATCTGCGCAGGTCGAGATATGTATTGGGACACTAAGGCTCGCATTCGGCGCTGCACATATGACTTTATTTCGAGTCAACTGGAACTGGTAGGCTATGATATCCATGTTTGCTATTATGCGCAGGTAACAACGTGTTGTATTGATGCGAACTGCCACCTACGTGACGGCCAAGCTTAAGCAAGTACAGGGTGGGGGAGGATCTGGGGCATTAACTTATAACACGCCTAATTTAAATAACGCTACTGATACCGTCCACATCCATTTAGTTGGATGGAGTGTTGTGCTCCAGGCGGACCTCCACAAGGGTGTTCCCCACACAAGTTTTATAGAGATGTTCTTGTTGTCAAGACCCGAACTGTTGTCGGGGTTAATCGGGGAGGGTAAATGGCTTCGGCAGGATTGGGTTGCTGGAGTGGGTGGGGGAGGGTGGGTAGGGGGTAATGTTCATGTTTTGAGACCGAATCGCTCAGAGAAAGTCAATCCGTTGCATGTAATGGAACACGTGATCACTTGGTTACACACAGCTGAATATATGCACATACCATCAGACCCCAGACATGATTACACAACGCAACAAATGTGGGCACCTCGGCCTCCCAGATGACCCAGAGGGAAGGTAACACGCATAATGCGCACATAAACCTCCTCACATGGAATGTACGTGGAATGACACAACCTAAGAAAATTCGGAGTGTATTTGCATACCTGACCAGATGCCATATAGATATCGCACTCTTGCAGGAGACTCACATTGCACCAAACACGCACCAGTCCATAGGTAAAAAATGGACAGAATCTGTTTATTCCGCCACATATTCCTCTTATTCCAGGGGGGTGATGACGTTAGTACGTAAAGGGTTGAATTTCAAGACTCTGCAGGTAATACAGGACCCGAATGGCAGATATGTTATTATATCAGGCACCCTGCGTGGTCACAGACTAACACTTCTTAATATGTATGGCCCAAATGTAGACGCCCCAGACCTCTTCCAGGAGCTGTGGGGGCACTTACAGCAGTTCACAGATACACAGATTGTGTGCGGGGGCATGGAATGTGACACTGGCGGATGGCAAGGACCGCTCCGCGCAGTCCCTTGAACCACACAAACACGCCAGAACCAAACTCCTACATATGCTGACGGACTTATCCCTAACGGACATATGGAGACACAAATACCCTACCATACCAGGTGCTACACATGTCTCCGCTTGTCATAACAGTTGGTCGCGTTTGGACCACTGGTTAGGCACAAATAATATCATACTCTGGACACAGGAAGTGCGCGTCCTCCCCAGGACACTGTCAGACCACAACCCGGTCCTGCTCAAACTCACCGTACCGAATTACACTCCACCTCCCTTTCAATGGAGATTCAACTCACGTGCACTTACAGATATACTTTACGCAGACACCATCCACACTGCGATCAAAGACTACTTCCAACTCAACAAACCCACGGTGGATGATCCATGTCTGTTGTGGGAAGCATTCAAGGCCACGATACGCGGGGTTTGCATGAGCGCTAGAGTAGGCATACTTCGCGACATACGCCAACAAATTAAACATTGCGAAACACGTATGAGGGACATGGAGCGGGTTTACGAGGTTACACATGATGTCACTATACTGGGTGAGCTACGCGAATTGCACACGAAACACCAAACTCTCGTTGATGATGAAATTAAATACCTAGACAAAAAACACTCCGCTAGATCGTATGGGGAAAGTGGCAGACCGGGGGGGAGTGCTAGCTGCCAAAATTTGCGAAGGTAGAAGCCACACAGCGATTCTGGGCATCAAATCCGGGGATGGCACAATAAAGACACAAGCCACGGACATACTACACAGCTTTGTAAACTCCTACAGTGCACTATACGAATCACAACCGATAGCGTCTACAGACAAAATTAACAACTACTTCAGGGAGGTGACAATAGCATGGCTGTCGGATAGTCAAAGGGAATATTTGGCAGCACCCATCACAGTTGAGGAAGTCACAGATGTGATTAAATCACTACCGAATGGCAAGGCGCCGGGCCCGGATGGGAACACAAACGAATTTTACAAACACTACGTAGATATACTGGCTCCTCATTTGGTGGGAATGTACGGAGTCGCGTTTGACCAGGGAGAACTCCCCCCAACGCTCCGAGAAGCGGTAATATTAGCTCTCTTAAAGCCCTCGAAAGACCCCGCCCTCTGTAACTCCTATAGACCGCTCTCGCTGATCAATGTCGATTCTAAAATACTAGCGAAAATCATTTCTGTGAGACTGACACCATTGATGACCAACTTGGTGCTACCTGACCAAGTAGGATTTGTCCCAACATGTTCCACGTCCGACAATACCCGGACATTATTCGCCTTGTCCCACTATTTCAACCCAACATTTAGTCTGTGGCGGTACTGTTGGATGCCGCCAAGGCGTTTGATTCTATGGAGTGGAGCTACCTGATTGCAGTCCTACACCGTATGGGCTTCCCCAGGAGATTTGTCCAATGGGTTTCCTTAATCTACACAAAGCCATGTGCCAGGGTCCGAGTGAATGGGTACTTATCTGACAGCTTTGCGATAGAACGCGGTACCAGACAAGGTTGCCCACTTTTTCCCCTCCTTTTCGCCCTAGCGTTAGAACCTCTGGCCTGCATAATCCACCAGAACTACAAGTCATCTGCCCTACAGTTCCCCTTCAGACCATTACACATCTCACTGTACGCGGATGATATGGTTCTATACGTTCGTTACCCCTCGAGCATCTAAATCAGCTACTGAGAGAATACATTAAATTTGGTGGTCAATCTGAGTTAACAATAAATTGGTCAAAGTCCTATATTATACCCCTCACAGACACGACGACTCCTCTAGACACAGAGTACCCATTGGAATGGCAGACAGACCCGATAAGATACTTGGGGGTATTATATCATAGAGATCCAGAAATAGTGATCCGCACGAATTATGGCTCCACGATTTCCAAACTGGAAGATAAGGTTAAACGCTGGATACAACTGCCTTTGTCCTTGGCAGATCGCATCGCGATTGTAAAGATGAATGTCCTGCCTAAACTTCTGTACCTCTTTAACAACATCCCAATCACCCCCCCTGGAGAAGTATTCCGTCGCCTTAAATCACTAGTACTACAGCTCATATGGGCGGGCAAACAAGCGCACATTGACCTCCAAACGCTAACACTCCCATATGCCAGAGGAGGGTTCGGGGTGCCAGATTTTAAACTGTACTATCTGTGCGCTCAGGCTCAATACGCCGCCTATTGGTATCACCTAGTGCCATACCTCACTCACACAGCGATTGAAGAAGGTGACGCGAAACCTGTCCCCCTCTCTGCCATCCTCTCATACAAACGGCCGCCACTGCACGATGATGACATCAACACAATTGACACTACGATTAGGGCATGGCGCGACCTTGGTTGGCTGGCACATAAGACCCCTCTTTAGGCACAGAATATGCCCCTACATGATCACTCTGCATTGTCAGTCACGTGCGAGAAAGTAGGTATGTCATTATTACAACAGATAGGCATTGAACAAATGGGGGATCTGTTTAAGGACGGCAGATTTGTAGAAAACGCAGATCTCACATATATTCAGAACAAATCACCGATGTTTTATTTCACGCACTATAGGTCGAAGAGGGCCATGATGGAGCTGTACCCCACTTTCCCTAGTGAGCCGGACAGCCTGGACACATTACAGCTCATTATTACTACCCAAGATCTATCACATTTGGTCTCACGACTGTACACCACCGCACAAGCAGAGATACCGCACTCTACAGAGAAATCCAAATCCAGATGGGACTCTGTCTTGGAGAACTCTTTGACAGAAAAGGAATGGCAACAGACATGCACACTAACACAGATTCTTACCCCTAATGGTAATCTTAGAATCATACATTATAAATTTCTTCACCAGGCATACTACACTCCGGCACGCATGTGTAGGTACGGCATGCAAGATGATAGTAGATGTAAGAGATGCGGTACGGAGGGGGCCGACTTTGTGCATTTGTCCTGGCGATGCCCCAAGATCCACGAGTACTGGGTGGAAGTCACCACAAACGTTTCGGCCATGATAGGGGTTACCATAGACTGCACGATCCGCGTTTGCTTATTGGGCATTGTATCACAACTTAAATCGACTAAACGTAAATTTTGTGCGGTTGCTTTATTACTGGCCAAACGACAAATATCACAGTGCTGGTAAGGCACCCGGGTACCCACCACAACCAGATGGCTACAAGATATGTCTAGCTGTAGGGACAAACTCCTAACATATGAAGAGGATCTCCCGTTGCGCTCCAGGCCAAAGGACTTCTGGTCATACCTCACAGCATATGTGAACACACTAGAGAGTGATACGGACTGAAGAGGTTTTTTTTTTTGTAACTCTGAGTGCCGAGGTTTACGACACTGTGGAAAGATGACTAGTGATGTGTTCTGTAAAGTTATGATAAGGTAATTGCTTTGAATTTCCCGGTATTGACTACTGTAATGTGAAGGTCTCATTGTTGGGGTTATGTATTGTTCCTCTTTGTGTATGTTTTAATACACCAATAAAATATACAGAAAATTAGACCTAATTTATGTACAATATGCCGCCGGACAGTTTGTTGTCGGCCAAAAGGCTGTGTAACATCACTTTTATAATATGCCTTCAAACTACCGCAGCCGGCCTCCGGGTTGTAGGCTTCTGGCTGTGTATCGATCTTTTGCTATGAATAAAGGTCTTACAAAAAAAAAAACACCCAACTTTCCGAGTTCATCAAGGGGAACCACATCCTGGACCACCCGTAATCTGGCTTCTGAAGCAATCACAGTACGAAGACCGCCCTAATCGCCGCCACAGACGATGTCCGCACCCTCCTTGACCAAGGCAAAACTGCAGACCTCATCCTTTTAGACCTCTCAGCTGCCTTCAACACCGGGTCCCACTGCACCGTATGCACAAGACTCCACGATGCTGGCATCCGCATAAATGCCCTGCAATGGATCTGTTCCTTCCTCACCGGCCGAACACAGAGAGTCAGGCTACCACCGTTCCTCTCAGTGCCCACAGAAATCAGCTGTGGAGTGCCTCAGGGCTCTTCCCTGAGCCGCACTATCTTCATCATCTACATGGCCTTGCCCGCAGCCATCATCAGGAAGCATGGACTCAACATTGTCTCCTATGCCTATGACACCCAGCTGATCCTCTCCCTCACCAGTGAACCCACAGTTGCCAAGAGAAAATTCCACGATGGGATGAAGGCTCTTGCCATGTGGATGAAGGACAGCTGCTTCAAGCTAAACTCTGAGAAGACCACAGTCCTCATCTTGGGCTCCACCCCGTACCCTTGGGACAATTCCTGGTGGCCTGCAAATCTTGGATCTCTACCCACAGACAAAGCATGACATCTCATTATCATCTTGGACTCTTCACTCACCATGAACCGCCAGATCAACGCCGTCTCCTCATCTTGCTTCCACATGCTAAGCCTGCTCCTAAAGATCTTCAAGTGGATTCTCACAGAGTTCAGAAAGACAGTCACCCATACACTCATTAGCAGCAGACTTGACTCCGGCAACACACTCCACACTGGCATCACACAGAAACTCCTCAAGACACTGCAAAGCATCCAGAACACCTCTGCCAGACTCATCCTCAACATCCCCCACCACAGCCACATTACCCCCACCTGAGAGACCTCTACTGGCTCCCAGCCAACAAAAGGATCACCTTCAAGCTCCTCACATAAGCCTAGAAAGCCCTCCATGACTCAGGACCTGCATACCTCAACCACTGATTCTCATTCCAAGCACCCACCTGGGACCTCTGCTCCACTCAACTGGCCCTAGCCGCATTCCACCTATCCACATGACCACGGCCATGTAATATCCTCCTCCTCCTAACTCGCATCAAAGACCCCGAACGCTGACTCTCTCCCTTAGGCAATCCCTGCCCCTGCCCCAATTCAGGAAGGACCTCAATACCTGGCTCTTCGACAGAACCACAATGCCTTGCGACAGATGTGCTGCTCTTCACCCATCCAGCACCTTGAGAGTAGTCACTGTTTACAAGCCACTTGATAGATTGACTGATTTTTATTTCTTAAACATAAAATCCCAAACAATTTCTCCGTCCAAAGAAATAACAGCAATAGGATGGGCTAGTGTAGAAGCCTTGCATAAGATGTTGAAAAAGATACAAGCATTGTCAGAAGCTAGTAAGCCCTTAACCAAACTGTATTGCTCTGGGCCTCTGAGATCAGGCAGAATAGTGTCATTGCAAAATGCCAACATTCTTCAAACATTTTGTAATGAGTATTAACTAAAGAAATGGGGTGGTAATTCTTACACTGTGAGAGATCTTTATTATCTTTTGAATTTAGCAAATCATGGCATCCTGGAAGTAGCCTTGAGAGGCACCATTAATGATGAATTAGTTAAACAAAATTAAAAGGTTGGGAACTAGGAGCTTGCCAAAATGGTTATATAATTCAATAGTAAAGCTATCAGGTCAAGGAGCTTTCACTCTGCATAGTACAGAGATTACATGGGTGATTTCTGATGGCAAAATATCTGCCCCCAGTGGGTTGAAATCAATATGCTGTCTTGAAGGAGAAGCAATGGATTGAGTATTCGGCCAAATCTGATTGTAATGATCAGGGCCTCACTGGGAAACAAAACCGGCCGGGGCAAAGTGCTCGGCCGGCCCCCAGGGGGAGGTCTGAGCTCTTTGCTGGGGCCGTTTTTCGGCCTATTTTGTTGCAGGGCCGATTTTGCAGCTATGCTGCATACTCGGCCCTATACCAAAACGGCCCCCAGGGGCCCAAAACCGGCCCCCACCCTTGCAGTGCACCAGGGGATTGCCAGGTGCCCGCAACGACCAGTCCGGGCATGGTAATGATCTTGTTTTTGGAGAATATAACTCTGAATAAAAGTTAGCTAATTCATTTAAGATATCCTTATCCTTAAAAAGAGAGGCCCCTGTATGGTTTTGCAAGGTTTCTATTCTGATTCTGTCTCTTCTGATTTTTAAATAGTTTGCAAGTAATTTTCCCATTCTATTTTGATACCCATCATGCAGTACTCTTTAATAAGTAAGAAGAAGTGGCATTCATAGTTAATCTGTTAAAGGTGCGTTTGGCGTCTATAAGGTGCTGCAAGGAAACCTCATTTTTTAGAGTGATAAGTATTCTACAATTTTTCTATTTTGTCAAGTAATTGATTTGATTTGCATTCCATAGCTTTTTCTTTTGTAAGACAAAATGTATAATAAAACCTCTTCCTGCTTCAATAAAGGAATACCAAATAATTATAAAGGAGGAATCGGGTATAGTGTTAAAGGCAAAAAAATTGTGAATTTGAATACAATCACTACAAAATCACTACCAAATATATTATAATCATAATCACATTGCAGCAATGTATTAGAAATGGTGGTCCAAACTGTAATATCAAACAAAACAGGACCATAAACATTAAAAATAAGTAAGGGTTATGTTATCAACAAGAAGTTTGGCAATAATCCATCGACCATCAGAGTCATTCTCTTGGCTATCAACTGTAATATGTAATCTTTGTGGCAAAAAATGAGTACTTCATACTTCTTCACCAGAGCAGAGGACGCAAAGACATTTCCTACCCAGCATCTCTTTAGTTTGGCAACCTCTACCTCAGAAAGGTGTGAATCCTGTAGTAATGCTACATCTGTTTTTAGTTTTACCAGATGGGATAACACCCTCCCCCCTTTAATAGGGTTACCGAACCCCTTAATATTCTATGTAGTAAACCGGAATGCATTACTGGAACGGTAGCATGTACAATTAATGTCTACAGTAACACGATTAATAGAAAAAGTATCTCAAATATTGGCAAGAATAGGAGTTGTGCTTAATAAGAGAAGGAAGGGAGAAAAGGGTAGTAGGATGGGCACATGGAAAAGGATAGGAGACAGTGGAACCACAGAAAGAATCACCAATAAGGAAATAGTGAAACAGAAAACATAGAGGCAGTACTAGTCATACACATAAGGACTGGATGGGGATGTGGCCACACCAGCGACTAAGATGGCCGCTGGGTGTTGAAGCTCCGTCGGCCGTACCAGTTTTTCTACATTATCCCAGGTGCTCGCAGCGGCAATCGCACCGCAATTGACAGCGCCCGAGCGCTGAACATGCCCTGATCACGGTGTGCTGACCCTGGAGCAGAGAGGCGCCTTCGACATACAGCGCTTGGTGGATGAGGGGGTGCAGTGACGAACTGCAAGGACCTGGGCTGTACACGCACGAGAGAGCTGGAAGTCAACAGGGCATGAGGAGGGTGCCTGAGGTGAGCGAGGGCCCGTTGCTGCGGTAAGTGAGACCGGCATGAGGCGGCAGCGGTTATCCCCCCTCCGGTTGGCCAACAGCTCGACTAGAGTGCAGCTGCATCTGACGGCACCTAGTACGTGCATCCGCCATTTACTTAAAGCCCAGAGGGGATAGGGTCCGCTGTGAATTCGGCCCACTACATGGTGCCTAAAGTCCCTGGAGGCTCCCGGTGCCTGCCGTTGTGCTTCACCTCATTACAACCTGAGACAGCGTTCCATTCTACCTCTGGGCCACCACATTACACATCTCTGCTTGGTTCATCATCTGCCACTGACCTCCTGCGCAATGCCCCTGGAAGCCTCCCTCTACTGCAGAGTGACGGTTCTCGGCCCCACCAGGCCAATGCGCGAGCCCTACATTTGGACACAGGGCTCGCGCATTGGCCTGGTGGGGGCGAGAACCTGCGCCCATGATAAATATAATGGGGTCAAGGCCACCCTCTGAAACTTCAGTTTAAAGTATGGAATGCTTTATCCCGCCAGGTTGAGGGTTGATGTGGGTGGCCCGGCTCACATTTTGACACTCCCACTGAGGTGCAGGAATTTTGTCATGTGTACAAACAAAATAACAATTGTACATAGGCGGGAGGGGGCGGCCGTGCCCCTACACAGCGGTTCGGATGCAAGTTTTGAACTCTCTTCTGACTCCGGCACTGGTTACCGACATGCTTAATATGTACACCTGATGGCTCAGCTGGGTAATGTTGATGGTCCCTCTGGCTTGTCCTTGATGTCTTGGAATGTCAGGGGTCTTAATGACAATCGTAAGAGAAGGCAAGTTGTTCACTATCTACATAGACACAATGTGGACGTTGCTTATTTGCAGGAAACGCATCTACCTAAATCAGATTCGGCCTGCTTCGCTGCTAGCTGGGGAGCGCACAGGTATTTTGCAAATTACAGCAATTACGCCAGGGGCACAGCCATCTTTATCCATAAAAGGGTTCCTTGCAGCCTCAGCTCCGTGGTGGAGGACAGTGTCATAGAGTCCCTCCTGGGTCTCAGCATTGCACTTAAATGCGTATATGGCCCAAACACAGACTCCCCCAACTTTATTCATTCACTACATGCCCAGTTAGGAAGATTAGAGCCCAGTTTGCTCTTGGTAGGGGTAGATTTCAACTTGCTTCTTAACACCAATTTGGACAGCACCGCCACATCTCCAGACACAAAACCACAGGCACGCAGCGCTCTTTTAGATCTCTGTGAGCAGCTATTGCTTCTCGATATTTGGCGCCTATGCAATCCCACCATCACAGACTACACATATTACTCTGGACAACACAACACCTGGACTAGAATCGACTTTTGGCTGGTATCCCCAGTGATTTCTGACTGGTTCCGGTCACTCACGACACTACCGAGGACATATTCTGATGACTCTCCAGTTCAGCTACACCTGAGTGTCCCTTGTCCTGAGGGATTTGAGAGGCAATGGCGATTTCCCAGTCGCCCACTTCACGATGATCTTTTTAACGATGAAATGTGTGAAGGCATTGAAAACTACTTCTCCATTAGTACTGGCCCAGTTATACATGGGCAGTCTTATGGAAGGGTTTCAAACATACTTCAGGGGCGTCTGTATCACCAAACATGCCGGAGTACTTAAAGATCTCTGAAACTCACTTTCACGCATTGAGCGCGACCTCGCAGACTTAGATACCACAAAGCGGCACTCCCCAGACCCGGTTGCGGCGGCAAGACGCTTGGCCCTCCTTGTGGAATTTCAGGAGACTGCGGATGCGAGCTATTACATTTGGGTAATTATCAGACAGGCAGAGTCCTTGCGCAGATGCTTCTGCCCCATACAGCAAAGCCTACATCACCGAGTTGTGCTCTTCCTCGAATCAGATACTCACTTCCACCTCAGAGATTCGCAACAAATTCTTTGATTATTTCATGGCCCTATACACTACTAAAGTAAGGAACAACCGCTTTGCCCAGGAAACCTATCTGTCCTATATTGCGCTGGTCTTTCTAAAAAAACATATGCAGGACTTCTTAGCAGAACCTATATTCGAGTCCGATGTCCTCTGAGCTATTGATACCCTCTGTTGCTCCTCAGCCCCCGTCTGGACGGCTTTACGGTGGACTTTTACGAGGCATATGAGGACCTACTGGTACCAAAGTTAATAGAGATGTATACAGAAGCCCTCAAACAACAAATACTGCCCCCCCCACGCTTCGGGAAGCGGTCATTATTCTCCTTCCCAAACCTGGCAAAGATCTGGCTCTTTGCAGATCCTACAGACCACTCTCCTTATTAAACTTAGACTATATAATCTTAGCCAAAATCATCCCCGACTCCCTCTCCTAGCTGTTGGAATTCATCATATCTCCAACACAGTCGGGATTCCTCCCCCACCATTCAACCTCATTAAACCTCAGGACACTCTTCCTCGTTATCCATAGATTTAACCCGGAGGTCCCCTCTGGCGCAGTACTGCTAGACGGGAAAAAAGCTTTTGATTCCATGGAATGGCCATTAGTTATCTCGGTAATGCGCCGCATGGACATGCCCATCGGATTTGTTGCCGGCACCGCATTACTATACAGCCAACCAACGGCGATACTTCGCCTGAAAGGCACTCTATCCTGACCATTCTCACTATCCTGTGGCACACATCAGGGCTGTCCCCTATCCCCACTTTTGTTTATCCTAGCTCTGAATCAGTTAATCCGCCATTTTCAGGAACACCATATTGTTTAGTGGCCCAGTGCTGCTATGCCTATGCATGGTTTCACAAGGATGTTCGCAGAGACCCCAATGACATACAGACAGTCTCCACCACCAGCTGGACCTGGGAAAAGCTGCGGCGGCTCTCTGTCCCTGCCGCGTTGTATTCCTCGGCCTTACCTATTCCTAACACCCGTTTGCTGCCAATAAGAGGTGAAAAACTGGTATAACTCACCTTAGCACAATTCAATATCACCAAATTGGAGGATTTATACCCAGAGGGGCAGCTCTTCTCTGTATCAGATAGTGCCCGGTTCCAAGACACCTCCTTTATGGACAGTTTTCTTCTAGGCCGAGTTCGCTCAGCCCTGCGCGCCACACTGCCCAATTACCCTATTGAACCCGACTTGTTCGCTCTCCTCACGTTGATCATTTAGTGCACGAATGGTGCTCATCTAATATCTAAATTATACAGATCATGTGCCAATATGAGGCCAGTGAACAATGACAAAGTCCGCAGGGCATGGGAAATCGACTTAGGCCGCCCCATTACAGACGACCAGTGGGTTCAGTGGTGCGAGGTGATGAAGGAAGTCTCTTTCAATAGCAGGCATAAACTTCTCCATTTCAAATTCTTACGTCACACTTATTTTATTCCTGCCAAGGCACACAGACTGGATTCGTCCAGACCACATAGTAGGACTGAAAAAAAATACCTAAAAACACAAAGAATGAAAGGAAGGGTGGCAACACCAGAAGCCGACGGCGGCAAACCCGAACTCCAAAGGCAGGGCAGCTTTGACTTGGATGAAGACATCACATAAGGGTGAGACCAAAAGAGAACGACATGTGAAAACAGATACCTGTATCATAAGAAAAGAGACAATGTGCTATTAAACTTTTTTACAATACGAGAAAAAACTTCATAACAGTAAGACATGAGACTAAACAATAACTTAATTATTATTACAAAAAAAATCAGGCAAGAGAACAAGCTGATAATCAAGTAACTTTTTAAGTCTCCATATCTTTTTTCCATGCTGCCAACGAAATTGCTTAAGTGTGGCAAACTCCTCATAAGTGGTTGTATTTATCTTGTGCAGCACCTTAAACAAGCAAGGATGAATTAGACCAAATCTAGCATTTATGGATCTCAATTGAGACTCATATCCAGGGATTATTTCCGGTAATCTGCTGAGACTTTAGCTACATCTTGAGGGAATGCAAGTCTCTGACTGGCCCATATAATTTGCTTTTTAGATTGAACAGCAAACATCACTTGTCAAAGATCTGTATACTGCAAGAAAACCAGAATAACTCCTAGTGGTTTTGCAGAAACTCTGGGACTGAGAGTATGTGTCCTCTGTATGTTGGGGTGAGTGGTTGTAGACATATCAGGAAGTTTTGGGAGAAAGGATTGAAAACTGACGGTTGGATGAGTGCTCTCAGTGTTTTTAGAAAGTCCATAAAAGTGAGGTTATTCCTTCAATTTCGGATTTCAAGAACTGCAGTGTGCTTAAGTAGAGAAATCTCCAACTCTAGATGAGAAATACCAGAAACAGCCAGTTGGAGACTATCTGTGTTTTTGCTCTACCATTAAAACTCATGACTCCAGAGCAGACCATTCATCATCTAAATGTTGGAACATCTCATTAGTCTCTTCCATGAACAGTTTCAGTGCATGAAGTTCTTGAAGGATCACATCCTTATTAGCCAGTTGAGATTTCTCCGGAGACGGGGCATCTTTTTTTGGTCTTTTGTTTGATCCCTTCAGCATTTTACCTAGCAATGAAGTATTGGAATGGGACCTAGATAGGATTTCAGACTTCGGAGAAGTGGTGTCATTCATATAATTGTAGTTGGAGTCTGAGTCTGATAATATAATATTGTTGAAGGTACCAGAGAGTCTAAGGTTTCTTGTTTTCCCAAAATAAGATAAAAAGGTTAACAAGCATTTACAATGCAATGGTTTCGCCTTTGGAAAAGTTAGAGCTATTGGCATTGCTCATGACATTTCTTTTTTTTTTAAACTTATAAATAAATGGCATTGTTATTTACATTGCCAACAGCTCTCTCAGCCCACACAGCTCTCACAGCCCACACAGCTCTCACAGCCCACACAGCTCTCACAGCCCACACAGCTCACAGCCCACAGCCCACACAGCTCACAGCCCACAGCCCACACAGCTCACAGCCCACAGCCCACACAGCTCAAAGCCCACATACCCTCCCAATCTGTCCAAAACTGCATCAAAAAGACGCAAAACTCACCCTGAAACGCTCATGTCAGACCCATACTTCTGTTCTAGCAAGAGTACATTAACCATTTACCTAATTTTGACATCAAAAAGACGTGCACAATGGAAGACTATCATATATTCCATGCTTCAAATCACCTACACCAGGAAAACATCTCATGGTCTCAGATTATCGGCCACTCCTTCGCCCTGCTGCAGGGCGGACGTTACAATTTCTCTATACAATAGTAACATTCTAATGCAATCCTCAAACGACAAACTAGCAATAGAGGCTGAGACCTTCCCTATCCTCAAGAAGGTGGTGAATAATAAAAACGTACATCCCCCGACCCCACCTTGTTGCCTGACTAATTTATTTTATTTTGAAAGATTTGTAGTGCGCACAGATACCCTAAGAGTTTT
Organism: Lissotriton vulgaris; assembly: GCF_964263255.1. NCBI lineage: Eukaryota > Metazoa > Chordata > Amphibia > Caudata > Salamandridae > Lissotriton > Lissotriton vulgaris. Next base: position 1,391,299,642 of record NC_141693.1, read on the forward strand.
CCCGGCACAGAATAGAAGCAGATAGGTTGTCCCCATGCCAGCCACTAGAATAATCAGGTCTTCAAGTTCTTGCGAAAAGCAAGTAAGGAATTGCAGTTCCTAAGAAAGGCAGTCCAAGAGTTCCACAGTTCAGGAACTCGTAGGCAAAGGAGCAGCAGTTCATACAAATCAAACAAATACTGGGTATGGAAAATAGCGCAACGCTCAAAGATCTCTAGGGAGGCTAGTAGAGGAATAGGAGTAACCAACCAGAACCTGCATTATGGAGGCGCCAAGCCATGTTTGGCATTAAACATATAGCACAATGCCTTGAACTCTCATTTAAACCTATCCACTCTAGAGTCCTCATCTCCGGCTGGGCTTGAGAATCAATCTGTGACTTGCTGATCCAATGCCCATGCTTCCCATGCCCCTATTAGGGCAAACAGATTCGCTCATCCCTGGACTCTTTTTCCCGTCCTCCGACCTCTCCTGGCATGTTCTCTCTGGTACTCCCAAAGAACCCTCCTGTGCCCAGAAGTTCTCCTAGATTCGAATCTATACCCACTACCTTGATTAACCTCTTGCGACCCAGGTCCCCCACTCAGCTCATAATACCCAGCCCTTTGCACGCACAGTCTGTAGGCACATGGGCTTTTTAAATAAAGTAGCAAAATATCACAAATAATGAAGTTTGCCATGGTGGTTCCTCTGCATAAATATAAGGTTTTCATATGATCAAAAATAAATTGATTTCATACAAAATAAGCACATTTGGCTGCAGAGGGTCCAAGGTCCAGACCAACCTGGTCCGGGGTGAGAAGGCTCGGAAGGTGCAGGGCCACTGAGGTGCGGACACTGGGCTCGGGGCTTTCCAGACCGTGCTCCACCAGTGTTCGTAGTAAGTCCTGTGATCGCAGGCTGTGTTTAAGGCACACTTGCAGCGTGTGCCCCGACTCCCGATGCAGCGCCTCGTTCTCCTCTGGCAGAGCCCGCAGAAGCTCGGGCAGAACAGCAAGACACAGGGGTTCGAGGTCGGACTCGCCCCCCTCACACAGGGCACCCAGCAGCTGCACACACAGCAGCCTGTGCTCCGTCCCGCAGTCTCGGAGAACCCGCGGCAGTGTCGAAAACAGGCCCGCGCGCTGCGAAAAGTCCAACCGGCCCCCGTGCTGGGCCGTGCGGGAGAGCAGAGCTCGCAAAGGCGACCCACACTCCCGGGGGCTGCACAGGTGGCGCAGGATCACTTCATCCTCCTCCATGAGCTGCGCTGTGCGGGAGCGGCTGGAGGTTGCGGGCTGTAGGCTGTTTCTCTCGGGGACCCGGGAAGCGTGGAGGCTACGTGGTTCAGGCAGAGGTGGGTGGAATGGCGCATGGACAGCGGGAGGAGGGGGGGCGGGAAAGGAATGGACAGCGGGAGGGGGGGCGGGAAAGACACGGACAGCGGGAGGTGGGGGGGAGGAACGCACTCACCTAGACTTCTTCCGGCAGCCGTGGTCGGCATTAAATGAGGAAAACAAACACACAAAAAAAAACGAAACTCCGCCCACCGCCCAATGACGATGCAAAAAGGGTGGAGAGGGAAAAAAATGAAGGAACGCCCACGAATCTGGTCCGTGAATGACGGACAGATCTCTGTTCCAATGGCTAGCCTCCATTTATGGAGCTAGCCAATGGAACAGAGGGCGGATTCAAGTCCCCCATACTGAAAACTAAAGATTTCTCCTGGGGGCGGAGCTAAAGCTCCGTGCCCCAGGCGAAACCTAAAAAGGGGGGAAAACTTCAAGTGACCACTTGTTCCCTGTGAGCATATAAGAAAGAAAATTAAGTAAAGCATACTTGAGGCATTGATAGTTCATTGAAAACCATAGATATCAGCACTGAGATCGAGTAAATCATGAATAACAAAAGGTTTGAAAAATAATTATTATTTCCCTGAAGAGAAAGGTAAATGTTTCATGAACAAGAATTCTGTGAACCAGAGGTCTGAAGCTCAGGAAAATGTGTTGGAACTATGACAACTTTTGGCAATATTAGAGTTATTAGGGTTGTCAGTCATGAAGAGGCTACAGAGGGCAGATGAGCAAGATAACGTGAGACTCTGAGGTACAAAAAGATCTTGGTGCGTAGAGAAAAACTTGAAGAGCACTCACCTTTTATTTTCAGACATATGTAGTGTTTCATGAAGAATTACAGGACCACCAGAGGCCAAGCACATGTTTTGAAGGAGATGCAACAGTTTAATTAAGGAGAGTGGCAGCTCCAAGTGCGAGCGTTAATGTGGAACGCAATCAACACCTCTCAAATTGGCGGGCACAACCTCACATTATGAGGAGCAGAGGAGTCACTGAAAGCTAAAGTAGCTCACCAAGTCATCAGGAGGAGACTCATCATTGATTCCCCTTCAACGAGTGCTGGAGAGGTCTCAGGAATGCAGGAAGCTCCCCACATCTGCCAGAGCTCATCAAGGTGCTGCTATCTTGGTTGGCGGTGAAACTCCCCCCTCCCCCAAATAACAGTACTAAACGAGGTAATAAGTTCTTAATTCACAGTAGAACTCATACTACCAAGCTGAATATTTTAAAACATATATAGAGAGCCATATATATTAGTTTTTTGTTATATTACCTTCATTCTATAGTTCAACAGTATCATCAATCCAGAATGTTACTTCGGTGCAGGGTATAGATTCAGATGGCCTTTTCAACATATTTGGGAGGTTGGAGGGAGAGTCTGCACACCGCAAGTCTGACAGGCAAATTAAGACTAAAGAGTTTGATATATTATGGTCTGATTTAATAGCAGACACTTCTTTCAAATAACTGGTCTTCGACAGAACAATAGATGGATAAACTAATCTGTCACAGTCAGAAAATGACCATTAAGTAGGATTTGTAGAATCCTTCACCCTTTAATAATGATAAGGAGGGATGATGTTAGCAAATCCTTCAGAAATGGCTGCAAGTGCATGAATTGAGGCTTGCAAAGGACAGCAGACCCGCATCTCCAAATTCACATTCACAGAATTCCAACTTTTCCTTCTTAATTGAAATCACTGTCACTTGAGAATCAAGGCAGGCGCTGCCATGCACATATATCACACTTGGTCCTGCAACAGCTATGACCAAGTGTCAAAGGAGAGAACTGATGTTCTGGCCCTTGGAGTACTGGGGGTGCTGCGTTTGCTGGATGGGCCTCGCCAGACCCAACCTGCCCACCTCTATTCACATGTGTGAAAGACAATGCAATATAAATTTGCTGAACTATTGTGAAAAGGACAGTTATTTGGGGAATAAAAAATTAATCATCCCTTCAGTGACCTTACCCTGACCCTAGTCTATGACGGGGACAGCAATCTCTAGCATCACCTCTATCGAGATTGGTGGTGCTAGAAGGAGGAAAGAAAAAGGAGAATGATGATACACTGACTAGGGGGAGTAAAAAAAGGGAGTGGTTAAAAATCCAAGAAAAGATTCATGTTGGATCAGAAGTGAGATACCTGTCTGATAGTTCCACACCAGAAACGCCACACTCCCTTATTTTTATGATAATGTGTGTAGGCAAGGATTTCAGGGTAGTACATGAATATTAGAGAAGGGACTGAGAAAGCAGACTAGTCCTGAAGAGGGTATGGCCTTTGGAATATATATCACTTTTACCTCTAGAATCTGAAAGCAATCAAAGATAAAAGTTTTATTTTTTATTGAATCCAGAGTTTATTCTGCACCTCCTAATTTGTTCCTGAAAAAAGTCTACAAATTAGAAGCTCCCAAACTTCTTAGTGAAAGTCAACACCTCTTACAGGAACAGGTGATATTCAAAAAAGCAATAAGAATAGAGTCAAAAAGGACAGTCCACTGCATTGTAAAGAATAGTTGCTGCCTTTACACACAAATGCACTGACCTTCCTGTTCCAAGTCAACACCTGCCACATTTGTTGTGTGAAGAATATCCATTCTACATCAGTAAACCCCTGTTTGGATATTTTCTGATGTCATATTAGTCTACAATTCCAGAAGGGTCTTGTGACAATAAAGAGGTAAAAACCAGCATCTAAAAGAAGTTGGAGATGGTTTAAAATATTATTCAGGCATGTCTTGGAAGAAACTTTTAACATATGCCCCAAGTTCTGATCTTTGACGCTCCTCTGCTCATTACCTACACAGTTCTTCTTTCTGCAAGAAAGTAATATTAATTAAGGTAATATCTGAAATTTTCGGAGAGTCCCACTCCTCTTGAATGCAGATATGGACCCGACTACCTGTAAATGTGATCATACAGACACTATCAACAAAGATCACTAGTATTTCTGCTCTTCCACGAAGATACAAACCACTAGTGCTTAATTTGAGATGGTGGTTGGAGGTGGGGTCCACCACCACTACTTTTTAGGGACCAACACTTATTTCAAGCATCAACCCACAACAAGTGAGAGAAAAACACAAAAGGGGAAAAGAAAGAGGAATAGAAAGCTGGGAAAACAGTGGCAAAGAAAGAAAGCAAAATTTAAAAAGTACATGAAACCGTGGGATAAAGGGCTAGGCTGTATTTGATGGTTGGTGAAAGAGACATATGTGGTGTAGGAAATTGGGTTATTGGTTTACTGGGGTGTGAGCCCTGGTCAAGCACTAACAACAATCCTTGTCAGGATCAGGCACAAGCAAACCCCAAATTAGCCAGTGCTCAACTCCCTGGTAGCTTGGCATAAAGCAGTCAGGCTAAACTTAGGGGAAATATGTAAATATTTGTGGAAACTTCAAACAGTAATAAAGTAAAAACACCCCACACATAGGATCCCACACCAAGTAAAAAAATAGAGCTTTCTTTAATAAATAAAATGAGACCAAAACAACAAAAATTCAAACAGTAGATCCGAAGATAATCCTTTTTAAAGATTTAGATCAAAATAACATCAAAAAGCACAAAGTGACAACCGTGGATATCTCAAAGGTCCAGACAGGGACAAAGTCTCAAGTTCAAGCTATCCGAGATGGCGTGGGGACCGGCTACAGGGACCAAGTTAAGCCTGCTGAAAAGAGTACCTTAAATTCTGGTTTGCAGGGCATTGTGTGGATCTGCGTCAAAGATGCTTCACTCAACAAAAGTGATTCATCTGTCCTGAGATGCGATTAGGCTGTGGTGTTTGGCCCTCTTACATCATAGTTGAAGATCCCGTTAATGAGGGCTTGCAATATCTAGGCCAGCGTCATGTATTCGGCTCACAGTCGGGGCGATGCATCCGTTCGGTAGAGCTGTGAGGCTGCAATGTAAAGTCCAGTGTTGTTATTGAGGCTGCCTTCAACGAGGGATGCAAGGTCCTGAGCTGAGGATGCATCGTGCAGCAGGGACAATGCACTGGTTCCGAAGAGCTCTGATGCGATGCGGATGTATGCGAAGAGCTGAATCCATACAGCAACGATGCAGCAGTTAGCAGATGATATGTGTTTGTTCCGCTGGATACACAGAGGCTTGCAGAGCTCCTTAAGCCCGCTTCCAAGAATCCTATACTGGGGTGGCACCACTTGGTAGGGTAAAATCACAGATGGCAAAATCCAGGTGCAGTTCAAAGTTGTCGGAAGTCTGCTTAGTACCTGAGTGTACAGATCTGGGTGATGTCATGTTTATGGTTGCCTAGTTATAATTGAAATTCTCCCTCCGTGGATTCTAACTAAGGACAGTTGAAGGAGAGCACCTGTGTTGTGGATGCTGTTCTGTGCTGGAGATGTTATGAAAATAAACTACTTCTTTAACCTACAAAGACTCATCCTTTCATGGCGACGAGTTCCTGCACAGGGAGCAGGTCCTAACATCTCCACCCCTAGAATATTCAAGAGTAAATTCAATCTCAAGACAATGAGGACGTTCGTTGCGTGAGTACTGATTTAGAAGAAATGTATTTTCCTACTTTTTGAACCTACGAGACCCTTTCACTGGGATTATCAAGCTTTTGTCTCTAATTGAATTTATTAAAAAAAGATAAGAAAATCCTTCATATTTAGTCTGGTGCTGTTCTGTAACCCAGCAACAAGCTTAAGTCTTAAGCCCTCTGAACTTTGTTTAATGCATGCACTGACTTCCACGTGCTGTACCAGCGTCTCTCATGCTTGATCCCGCGCTGCGCTTACGATATAGCCGCTTCACACGCCTTTGTGCTGTTATCGCGTCTACTACAGTTTTCCTGTGTCCATGGCCGGTCATTATGTACACAGAAGTTCTTTTGTTTTACCTGCAAGATAAGATCACGTACGTTCTTACTAATTATGGTATGCAGGGATCTGTCTATCACGATGTACAATCTTCATAATTACCGCGTATGTGTCTTTCGGGCTTAAATTTGGAGAGAGTAAAGCGATATTAGACTCTGCTTATTTCCTGGATTTAAGAAGAAAAACAAGTGTTACGTTGTTTTTTTCCCAGCGATTCTAACCTCATCTTCATTGTAACAAAGGAAGGAATCCACTAGTCGACCATGACCTGCTCTTCACTTGTAGAAAGGAATAAAGGACCACTAGTTGATTCTACAATTTTCATAAAAACTGAAAGAGGACTACGACATTGGGATCAAGAAGCATTATAATGGATAAGAAACTAAAACTTTAAGCTGATTACTTGCTTCAAGTTATTTATTTTAGTTTCTTATTTTAACTTCTTATATTACATTTTTATTTTAGATTTTTATTTTAGATTATATTGCAGGTACCATGTATGACCTTCCATTTCGTACATTGTTTTCCTCTCTCTAGATGAGTTGGGACTGTGTCATGGGTTTATGACTATCTGAAAAAACTCTTATTTGTTTTGACTTCCATCTTCTTCTTGTCTCCAGACCCGTCCGGCAGCAGGAAGTTCCCGGGCACAGGCTCCCATTGAGCCAATCACAGCACTGCAATACAGCCTTGTGATTTGTCTGAGTGCCATGGTTCAGCGCTCAGACTGGGTCAGGGAGCCTGTGCATGTTCCTTACCAGGCTGTGTAGTGCAGCCTGTGGGTGACATGGTAGGTGCACATGACTGTTTGACCGACCTAAGAGGGCCGGTCAAACAGTCATACACGCTTAGGGATTGAAAACAACTCCTCCTCCTGCTCTGGCCAGCCCCGCCCAGCCACTGACTGTATTAGGAAAATATGAAATGATGATAACAATATGTTATTATCATTTTATTTTTCCTTTTGATCAGTGGCGCAATGCTCCTCCGCCTTACCGGAGGTCCCAGATTTCCATTCATGATATTAATTGTCATTTAGAGGATAACTTTTTTTAGTATCTACTCAGAGGGTACTTTTATGTTGTGGATATCTCGCATCCCTTATATCTAGGCTTTCCTGTTTTCAGTTTCTATTTTTGGTAAATTCTGGTGGGGTTTTTTCAGTGTTTTCAATATCTTAAAAAACAGTTGTTATCAGTGGTTACACATTTTCGCGCCACTAAAAGCAACAGAAAAAGTGTTGTTCCGGTGTTTATGGAACGTTTTGCTTTTTATTATTGCTTGCTTTCTGCACTGAAAGAACATGGTATATAGACAGTGTACTTATAGTGTATATGAGGTCCAAATAGTTTTTTGCAAATTAATCTTTTTGTAGTACACCATACAATACTTCTTCAGTGAGTCTTTGGGTCATGTGCGCTCGCTCTTTCCTTCCCATGTACTCTTCTGTGAAAAGCCCCTCTCAGCATACCTGCTAACAAGTGGTAAGGATCTCCTACAGGGAATCACTTTAGCTCGGGTATCAATTTTAAAAGGTCATCACACAACTTTTTTATATACTTAGCTGAATCACTGCAAATGCAAACAATATGACTCCCATCTTTGTTGAACTTGGAAAGAACCTTTTTTGCAGAGCATTACAAGTGACACTGAGTTCAATGCTTTCCAAAAGTCTGATGTCATGTTTTCACCACTATCCCAGATGCTTGGTGATATATATACTTGTCACTATACCTTGCATTGAATGTTTAAAGCCTGAGGTGTTTGCAATTCACCTACTATCAATACTGACCTACTAGAAACTATGGTCTGATTTATTAAGGGTTTTTACCCATTCTCTGTGGGTAAATGTGATGACACATATTAGGAAAGATTTTTATGAAACCAGCCATTTTACCTATCAGTGAAAGAATCAAATGCAGCCAAAATATCAAATATGAGTTTGATATTTTCTGAATCTCTACAGTTTATAAAATAATGAAACTAGACCCAAAACATTAAAATAAACCCTGCATCTTTAGACCAAAGGCCACAAAACTGAAAAAAGTGAAAGGAAGAAGAAACAACATTTTAGTGGCATCCCTAAAGAACAAAACTCAAGCATAATAATGTTAGCCAGTCTTCCTTACTGCTAGCTTGTATAACAAAGTCACATTGCATTGACACCTTCAGGAAGAAAAAATTACTCTTTCACTCTGAATGGCATTTAGTTTGTGGTTGTGCAGGTGTTTTTTTTAGTGTTTATATGTTTTCACCGGTGAGGGCTATTTATCTTTCAGTGGGGTTTTATCAGTTATTATAGGTTCAAACCTAAAACCCCACAGCCTCCTTATATCACAGTATTTCTTCACGGTATCACCTTCCAATTGTCTAAAGTAGCCTGCATAATTTTTTGATTCTTTCGTAGATACTCATAGGTCACCCTGTGTGTGATAATTGGACAGGTTTACATTTTTTACTAGAAATTTTAATGCTGCATATTCATTGATTCTATCAGGTATGCAAATAAGATTCCCACCAACTAACTAGGATCCCCTTAGCATACCTTTGATACTGTAATGGCAATTTCCACTTTCTAATTGGTTTCGTGTTCTAGTTTCAACAACATGGACTTTGAAGCAATTAATTGAGCCCAAGACTTTAGAAGGATGAGTTCCGCAAGAATTATCAGTAACCAAGATTTATTATGCATTATTCCTACTAGGGGAACATGGACGTCTAAAATTTCAGAAGTATATGTATTATGAGTTGATTGACTAAATATTAGTTTACTTAATGAGCCAAATCCATATGACCTCCTGACTGTCATAGGATATGTCAGGTGTAAAGACAATATTCGATTTTGGAGACAATAGTAAAAACTTTTGGATCTCGGTGCGCTTTTCTTTCTGCCTCTCTCTGTATGTGAACTTGGGAAGGTTCTCGCTTTTTTCTTTGTCTTTACTTTACTACGCATTCAGAAAACTGGCATTTTGATCAATTCTCCTGCAGCCTCTGTCTGTTTTCAAAGTTAGGTTTCAGATGACAGATCTTGCACTAACTGGAGTACCCACTCAGATTTCAAAGCCTTTTTTGCACATTATCGTGCATCCGCAGTGGTACGCACCTTAGCAGTTTGTTTCTACCTCGTGCGCACTTGTTTTTTTAGACTTTGAGATACATTGAAAGTATGGGATTATTATATCAACAGCTTAAACATTGCTCTTTAAAGGAGTCTTTACTTGGACAACTTTGCCAAATGTGTTTGCTTTATAAAGTGAAGAATAATGGCATGATTTATGAAGCAAACACAAAGAGATGATGGACGGAGCCCTGAAACTTTTTAGACACTCACCCCCAGTCACATATCTGGGTTGAATCCATCATCGCTCTTTAGCTCAATTCACCACCCTAGTTCAGACCCAGCCATGTGCAAATCAGTCTTGACCCTGTACCTCATGGAAACAGTCCAGCCCGAACAGCGAAGTCAGGGCCTCCATGCAATGGAAACAAGCATCCTGGGACTGGTTTCGGGTAACACCCCTGATCAGCCAGGCTACCTTGAAATGAAATGAAGGCGAACAAAGCAAACACAAGGAGATGATGGACGGAGCGGTGAATCATTTTAGACACTCACCTCCAGTACTAGATCAGGGTTGAATCCATCATCGTTGTTTAGCTCACTTCGCCACCCCAGTTCAGATCCAGCCATATGCAAATCAGTCTTGACCCTGTGCCAGACGACTGCATGATTTACGAGATGCCGACACTCTGTTCACAGCCTTTACTGCTTTATTTCTTCAAAAAAATGGGAACTTGGTACACCCTGGAATTATGATTTCTTATTGACATTTGAAAATATTCGAACCTCAAGTCTGAAGACCATTGTGAAGCTGTATTATATAGAGAATTCTAAATAAGCCCTGAAGAAGTCCGGTTACGAACGAAACGTGTTGGCTATTGGTTTTAAGCATCATTTGTGAATAAAGAATCTGCTTACTGAAGAAATCTGACTTTGGAATTCTTGGGAGAACGATTGGAAAGTCAATGTAACTATATGTATAACGTTATTGATATTGTATTACTCAGTGTGCGGGGTCACCTTGTGTAATTTGAATCCATCATCGTTGTTTAGCTCACTTCGCCACCCCAGTTCAGATCCAGCCATATGCAAATCAGTCTTGACCCTGTGCCTCATGGGAACAGTCAAGCCCAAACTGCCAATCCAGGTCCTCCCTGGAATGGAAAAAAGCATCCAGGGACCGGTGTTGGTGTAAACGCCCATCATCAGGCAGGCTACCTTGAATCCAGGGGCAAAATGAGCAAGGTACCCACGTCTGGGCATACCCTGCCAACTTAAGGTGAACAAAGGAAACACAAGATGTTGGATGGAGCACTGAAACTTTCCAGACACTCACCCCAAGTCACAGATCTGGGTTGAATCCATCATCGTTCTTTAGCTCACTTTGCCACCCCAGGTCATGTGCAAATCAGTCTTGACCCTGGGTCTCATGGGAACAGTCCAGACCGACCTGCTGAGCCAGGTCCTCCCTGGAGCCGAAACAATCATCCTGGGACTTGTTTGGGGTAAAACCCCTCATCAGCCAAGCTACCTTGAATCCAGTGGCAAAGTGAGCAAGGGACTTACGTCTGTGCATACCCTGCCAATTTAGGGTGAACAAAGCAAACCCAAGGAGATGATGGATGGAGCACTGAAACTTTTCAGACACTCACCCCCAGTCACAGATCTGGGTTGAATCCTTCACCGTTCTTTAGTTTCCTTCGCCACCCCAATTCACACCCAGCCATATGCAAATCAGTCTGGACCCTGTGCCTCATGGGAACAGTCTAGCCCAAACTGCCAAACCAGGTCCTCCTGGAACAGAAACAAACATCCTGCAACTGGTTTCGGGGTAACATGCCTCATTAGCCAGGCTACTTTGAATCCAGTTGTAAATTGACATATAAATAATGAATGATCTAGTTCCTCTCCCTTTCATGAATCAATGGATAGTTAGTACAAATAGCATTATTATCCGATTTAATCAGGAAATTAAATGGGATTATACCTATATATGTTTTATGCTACAAACAATAACTATTTTGTTATTTGCTTTGAAAGACATACCAGATGAAATTATTTACAAGTTGTAAAATTTCCCCCCATCTAAGCATTGACATATGTCGTAAAAGACATGTCAGCTGAAAAGATTTACATGGTAGGATATTATCCATTCGATCTACGCATGGACAAATAATAAACTAAATAATTGGAAATCTGACTATACATAGAAAAGTACTTTGTAATGAAATGCATGAAAGACTTAATATACCTATGATTTACCTTGGTACTTTTCTAGAAATAAACTCTAACAAACCTATGCTATTGGTGCCTCAAGTTTTAGAAGTACACTATCTTTTAAGTACCAGTCAGATAGATAGATAATGTTTGGTGCACTAGGGACTGGAAACACTTGGCTCCCAGTTTACCGCTATTTAATTTATTGAGTATAAAACGAATTATAATGTTTATCCATGAGCTTCACGCCCTGTTTCAACTCTTGCAGGATGTATTCCTGCCAAAAGTTTTTAATCATTTATTTAGACATGTATATCAAGCAACCTTGGCTTTCTACTGCAAATTTATACTGGCATGCATTCATTAGCATATTTTCTTGAATGAGTACTGTATAAGCTGGGTATGATTAATTGAAATGTAGGGCTTACATCACTGTTTCACAATATTTGAACTGCAGTTGTTTTAGGATATGGCAATTACCATTATGGGTGGATGGAGAATTTCAGGCCATGTTTGTAAATTTGTTATGTAGAGCAGGATTTGGGCCACCTGTTACTCATTGCTTTGTAGGACGATTATATTATTTTGGCTGCATCCTGAAGGCCAGAGAAAGAGTGCTCTGGACCATTATACCCTTTACTGACTACTTCATTTAAACACGTTTCATTGGTGGACCTACATTGCCCCCATGACTAATCATTTTAAGGTTTGCCTGGACTGCACTTTTGCTATTCTTGTGAAATCTTTTGTATTGAATGTATATCTTTAAAGGGGGCTCCTATCAGTTCCCATAGCCAAATTACTGTGTTCATTCGCTTTTGTGTGAAATTTTTGTTTTTTAACTTCCCCTAACTGCACACATTTACGATACTTCTACTAAATCTGTTCACACTGTTCCAGCCCAATTAACTGTCAAGATAAGATCTCTTCCCTTGGAAAAGGTAGACAGCTTCTAACAGTATTTTGGAATGCTTGCTTTTTATTATTTAGTTGTAAAAAGCAGATTATTTAGCCTTAGAACATTTTTGGCATTTTCTATTAATACCTCTGTACCTTTCTTTGCACTTTGTAGGCATTATTGGATTCAATTTTTTAACTTTATCTATTTGGGCATTATGATCAAATTCTAAATGTTGTAATGACCTTTGTGCATTAAAAATAAAGTTGATATACAAGAGCTATACTATATTTAACCACTAAACAGGCACTACAAGGGCAGTTACCTTGCAGACAACAGGGTCATGGTTTGAATGGTGCTGCAGGTGCAGGTGCAGTAGCACCATGCCTAAAAGTTGTCAGAAATCCCCTGAACACATACTATTGCTACATTTGACTATTACATAGTCAGTCACCATTGCAGTTACCTTGCAGTTAAAAGCAACTTGGTGTGAATGGTGCAACAGGTGCACTGGCACCATGGCCAAAAACTCTAGGGACCCCACAAAACCCAGATTATTGCTAAAATTTAAAACTAAACAGTCAGTCACAAGTGGTTACCTTGCAGACAACAGGGTCATGATTTCAATGGTGCTGCAGGTGCAGTGACACCAGGTCCAAAAGCTCTAGGCACCCCACTAAACAACTGACATAGCTATATTTTACTACTAGGCAGTCACAAGTGCAGAGACCGTGCAGACAATAGGGTCATGATTTGAACGGTGCAGCAAACACCAAATATTGCTATGTTATGCTACTAAACAGTCAATCACAAGTGTAGTTATCTACCGAGCGCTAAGGTCATGATTTCAAAAGTACAGCAGTGTTGCTTCATTGAGACCAAAGGATCCAGACACCCCTCTAAACACTAATTATTGCTATATTCTACAACTTAACAGACAGTCACAAATGCAATTATCTTTCGGGCGCTAGGGTCATGATTTTATTGGTGTCTGCAGGTGCAGCAGCACTGGGCAAAAAAGTTGTCAGAACTCCTCGAAACACCTAATATTGCTGTATTTTATTACTAAACAGGCAGTCACAAATGCAGTTATCTTGCAGTCAACAGGGTGAATATTTGAATAGTGTAGCAGGTGCAGTGGCACAGGGTCCAAAAATTATTAGAACTTCTCCAAACACTTAATATTGTGATATTTTACAACTAAACATGCAGTCATAAGTGCAGTTATCTAGCAAGCACTAAGGTCATGATTTCAATAAAGCAGAAGGTGCAGTGGCACCAGGACCAAAAGCTCTAGGCATCTCACTAAACACCTAATATTGCTATATTTTACTACTAAACAGGCAACCACAAGTGCAGTTACCTTGCAGACAACAATGTCATGATTTGAATGGTGCAGCAGGTGCAGTAGCATCGGGACCAAAAGTTGTCAGAACTCCTCTAAACACATAATATTGCAATATTTTACTACTAAACTGGCAGTCACAAATGCAGTTATCTTGCAGGCACTAGAGGCATGATTTGAATGGTGTAGTAGGTGCAGTGGCACCGGGCCCAAAGGATGTCAGAACTACTCTAAACACATAATATTGCTATTACATCAATGAATTCTATTATTTCCCTCTTTCATTTCATTCATAAAAACTTCTGCTATTATTCACTCACACTATTACACTAGTAACAGCACAATACTTTGCTGTTTTGTACATAAACAAGTCATAACACTTTAACAGACTTTTTATAGCTTATATTGTACAACTACTCAGCAAGCTACAACTTACAACAAAACATCTTATTATTTATTTTTTTATATTTTTTATTTTTTTTAAGCGCAACAGCTGCCCCAGCAAAGGGGCGTCCCGGCGCTGCCAGATAAAGAAACGAAAGCGGAGGCAATCCAGAAAACTTCAAGGGGGAAGACTATGGTGATGGAAACAGAAAGGTTTTAATGGCCTTCCGGAAGTCTAGCATATTCTCAATGCCACGGATATAGGTCGGCAGAGAGTTCCATAATTTAGCTGCCAACACCTGGAAAGAACGGCCACCCATGCGGCATAGTTTGAAGCGCGGCACCTTCGCCAAATGTTGCCCCAGCAGCGCAGACTACGCTGCGGGACATACCAGGTCAACAGAGGACGTAATAAGGCCGGGCTCTCAGTCTTAAGAATCTTAAAGGCCATCACCAGGGCTTTAAACTGGATCCGAGATGAGATCGGTAACCAGTGTAGTTTTTTCATTGTAGCTCTAACAGAGCACCAATGAGGGAGCCCTATCAGTGTTCTCGCGGCCATATTTTGAACTCTTTTCAATCGTAGGATCTCAGATTTATTAGCACCCAGAAGCAACACGCTGGCATAATCCAAGCATGAGGATATCAAGGCTTCCATGATGATCTGCCGCACCGTTGGTTCAAAATATTTGAGGATGGGTTTAAGGCCTCTCAGCAGACCCACACAGGTAGCTGTCACTCTCTTAGTATGGATCTGGAAGGTTAGTGAAGAGTCCATCCAGACTCCCAAGTTATTAACAAGAGTCGTTGTTGGTATTGGCATTTCGCCCAGCGATGCTGGCCACCAGTGCTCAGTCCAAAGGGCGGTGTTCTTCCCTGCCAGCAAAACCTCGGTTTTGCTGGTATTGAGCTGCAAATAGTTGTCCGTCATCCACTGGGCAACAGCTGTCATTCCATCTCTAAACCTGGTAGCCGAGTCAGATGGCCCTTCGGATAAAGTGATGACCAGCTGGGTATCGTCTGCATACGATACAAGCGTAAGGCCCCACTTTTTTGCTACATCGGCCGGTGGTTGCACATAAAGATTGAAAAGTCGTGGACTGAGTGCAGAGCCTTGTGGGACCCCCTGACCGATAGGGTGAGGTTTAGAGATGAATGGTGGAGCTGAGACCCGAAAGGATCTCTCCGCAAGGAATGATCGAAACCACTCTAAGGCGGATTCCGTGATCCCCATCGCTTCCAGCCGAGACAAGAGGATGTCATGAGATACCGTGTCGAAGGCAGCACTGAGGTCTAATAAAATCAGAGCTGCACTCCGACCGGCGTCAAGGATCATCCTAGGATGTTCAGCTGTAGCAATTAGGGCAGACTTGGTGCTGTGACCCGGCATGAACCCGTTTTGAGACGGATCCAGGATATCATTGTTATTCAGATACCGGGACAGCACTTCACTCACATGGGCTTCCGCAATCTTTGCGGCCCACGGAAGGAGAGAGATGGGCCGAATATTTTCTGGCTTAGAAGGGTCTAGAGAGGGCTTTTTAATAATGGGAGAGACCCAGGCCTGTTTCCAGGCTCTAGGTACTTTAGCAGAGGAAAAAGATAAATTAATGATGTCACCAAGCGGCTGTTGGAAGTGCGCCAGGGACTCCAGAAATTGTGCTGGCCTCATTGGATCTGCTGGGGAACCCGATTTCACCTTCCTACAAAGTTTACCTAGCTCAGCATCAGACATTTTAGGGATGGTTTGCAAGATAGGGCCATCTACCCTAACTTCACCATGGATTTGAGGGCTTGATACGTACTGTGGGAAGGTCTTATAAATCTTTTGCACTTTTTCAATAAAAAAGGTGGCTAGTTCCTCACAGTGCTGTATTGAGGATATTTTAGATGCTTTATTTCTTGAGTTCTTTAATTCTTGCAAAATTTTGAAGATGCATTTAGTAGGGTTTGAGCTGGTTTGTATTTCCTCCGCATAGAATGAGGCCCGAGCGGAACAAATTGCTTTATGATACACCTTCAACTTAGCCAGGTAAATGGCTTTGTCCCCCTCCTCATAATCTTTCCTCCATGACCGTTCGGCTCTCTTGCATTCCTTCCTCAACGCTCTTAGAGCATCATCGTACCATGGATTAGAGGTGGATCTACGTCCCTTTGTACATTTCATAGGTATACAGGCATCCAAGCCTTTGGTGATCCATTCACAGAAGGCGGTATACGCCGTATCCGGATCTGCCACATTTTCCAGGGAGAGCCCTCCAAGAAATGCATAGAAGTCCTTTAATTTAAGCTTATGCCAAGGTCTTTTCAGGACCCTCTTAGCTTCCTTCGCCCTAAAAGGATATTGATCACATAGGTGAAACCTAATGCATTTACCATTGCTTGTTTATCCTGGCTGTTGCTCATGACCTAGTTAAACAGACTGTTTTTTCATGAACAGTTTTCTACAGCAATATGATAGAATAATTGATTGAATAAATCTTTATTCGATTATTCAATCCATACTAATATAATAAACAGAGAGCCCAACCCTTTGAGGCGGGTATTCTCAGGAACCACAGCACCAATCACAACACCCAATACAGCGTTGGAAAGGGCAGTTGCAGCAGAAAGACATAGGCTATGCAGACGCCCACCATATACATTTAAAAGGTAAAAGAAAAGTGCCAGCAAAGTAGTCCCTTGTGGGCGTGTCTGTGTTGTGCTGTGAGCATGTGCTGGGGGCGTGACAAACTCTGGGGGCATGTGGTATGTTCTGTCCTTCATGCCATGTCTCATATTGTGTGCTGTGGGCATGTGCTGGGGGCATGGGCATGTGCGGGGCGCGGGATTACGGAAAAAAGCGAGCGATGTGCCCAATATTTCATTGTTTTTTCTTCCCAGGTTCTGTACATTCCAGCTCCAGGTGTCCACCATGGTCCCTTTAAATACCCCTGCACCCCATAATCATAACCCACCCTTACTCCTTAAAATACCCCAACACCCTTAAACACTAACCCATCTTAACCCTATAAATATACCCTGTACCCCAAAACCCAAACCTATCCCTAAACTCTAAAAATACCCCTGTACCCCAAAACCCAAACCTAGCCATGAACACTATAAATACCCCTGTACTTCAAAACCCAAACCTACCCCTGAACCCTAAAAATACCCCTGTACCCCAAAACCCAAACCTACCCCATAACCCTAAAATGCCCCTGTACCCCAAAACCCAAACTTACCCCTGAACCCTAAAAATACCCCTGTACCCCAAAACCCAAACCTAGCCCTGAACCCTTAAAATACCCCTGAACACCAAAACCCAAACCTACCCCTGAACCCTATAAATACCCCTATACCCCAAAACCCAAACCTAGCCCTGAACCCTAAAAATACCCCTGTACCCCATAACCTAAAACTATATCTGAACCCTTAAAATACCCAAACACCCCAAAACATATACCTCAGTAACCCAAAACATATACCCCTATACCCATACTTACCTTATCCAAACATTAAAAAAGAAAATGCTTTTACCATTCATGCATTTACAACTAATTTCATTGTAAATGTATGCATGGTAAAGCATATAAAATGTAATGCCGTGCGTTATAATGGCATTGCGGAGTCATGGTACTTTCGTAATGAAAGTATGCGGAGTGATGGTATGCGGAAAGAAAGTTGCGGAATAATGGGTGTTTACCCTCCCCCGGTAAGTACATTGGTGGCACGGCGGCCCACATCTCAGCAACATACTCCTATTTTTTCACCACCGATTTGAAAAATGCACAGTCCCTCTCATTGATGGCCAGCACCGTCATACACTTTTAGACACACCTCCTGCCACAAGTTCTAGAATTGCGAACTTTAAAGCTGGGGAGCTACGTTCGAATCTCGGCATCAGCTCAACATCCTGTGATTCCAGGCAAATTGCTTTGTCTCCCCGTGCCTACCACAAATGAATGTGTTCTTCTGTAATGTAAATTGTGCTCATGCCATGTTGTCGAGTTCGCGCTATACCATATTGCAAGGAAAAATAAAGTAGGGAAACTCGAATTCACACACTACTGAACGCGCACTCTTAAGTGCATCAGCAGTGCACTGTGAATCGAAGCTTTTCACAGGCCTGTCACAGATAAGAAATGCTATCAAACGAAATCCTACAAACAATATACTACTGGCCGGCAGCAATTCAAACCCGGACAACGTCGGGACGGGCTGCTAGTATAATCATAAATGAAAGAAAATTAAAAACTCAAGATCACAATACATAAATATTTATAATAAAAAAACCAACATGATAATATAGTAGAATTTTTAAATACTAAAAAAACACTACAAAATCCTGCACCCATGTGGGTCACAGATTTGCCATACAGGATAAAGGATTACATTACTAATCTTATTCCAATTTAAAGCTCCTTTTAGGAAAGAGGAGAAATCCATGATTATGCATGATCAGAATAAATATAAAAGGGCAGGGCGAAACTGTCTAAATCTCCTCAATTTTAAAATGGGAATTAAGCACTTGTGTAAAAAAAATTCACAAAATTTGTAAAACAACACCAAATGCTCCAAAGTCCGCTGTGAGCAACAATCACCAGGGCAAACCTCAATCATTTTTGGGTCAAACTGGCCAGGCATAAATCAGATACGTGGGTTAATAGACCCCAACCGCAATTTAGCCAAAAGTGATCTTCCCCACAGATGGGTAACAGCAAGAAGTAAAGATTCAGGGCATGGCACAGTTTGCAGGGACAGAAGCTATCTAGAGGTCACCCTCATGAGCACCTCTGAATCTCTAACTTCCTTTAGATGCTATGAAAACCAATCCCAGACTACTGTTCTATCCCCCTTGCTAAGGAGATGCAGCTTATTAAACAGGTTGGGGCAGCCCAAGGTCCGAGCAACAGACTCACCATTACTAAGCCATGGTATTCTGAGACCATACTCACACCCAGCTCAGTCCTCAATCACATCCCTGTTAAATCCTGTGTGATCCCCAGACCATATTGAGATCCACAGTAGCACGGGAGTCAGCTTCACAGAATCTTCCATGTAGTCAAGGCCCAATTCCTCATGCGCAAATAAAGACAAGTTATTAGGAGCCAGGCCGAACAACTGCCTACAGAAGCGATTCTCCTCTTGCTATATAGCCTTACAATTTCGATATCCCCAAGTAGCTGCACCATGCAGAAGAACTGGTAGGCATTTCATTTGATAGATCTGAGGTAAATATAATATGGGTTTATCACCAATCTGCTTGGAAAATCTAAAAGGGGCACTACAGGCTAAAGAAAAGCGGGACCACAGCTTAGATAAACATATAAGCCAGCTGCTCAGGTAGTAAAAAATAACTCCCAGATAGGGGAAATCGGGAACCCTAGCAACACTGTTACCTTTTATAATAATAGGTTTAATTTTAGGGGTTTTCCTCCCACATACCATATAATCTGCCTTGCTGCTATTAACCTCCAGCTTCAGCCCATCCACAAAGTTGACAAACAGGTCAAAAAGGACTTTGAACCTATTGGCCATTCGGGCCATCAGCACAGCATCATCTGCGTAGACTAGGGACAGCACAGTGAGTGATTTTACCATGGGCAGTTCTTTCCCATGTGCGGCCAAGTAAGTAGTCAGACCATTGATGTATAGGTGGAAATGTAATGGTGCCATCACACATCCCTGTCTAACCCCACATGGGAGGGCAAAAGATTCAGAACATTTCCCACCCATGCTGTATCTCACTGAAGCATTCACATCCAAGAGCAGCACCCTTAAGAAATCGATCAGTGCAGCGGGCTACCCTAAAACTACCAAATGTGTCCATGTTCACCCAGTCAAAGACACTACTCAAGTCTATGAACACAAGGTGAATAGTCCCTTGCTTTGCAAATGCATATTTATGATTATAATATTGAGGTTCAGTCACTGTTCCATAGTGCCTTTTCCTTCTCAGAACCCATACTGGACTGGGCAGAGAATATTATCAGATTGAGCCCACAATTGTACGCGATGTAATATAATACCGCCCACCACATTCACTACAGAATTGAGCAAAGAAATTGATCTATAGCATGTGGGATCTTGTCTGTTCTCTTTTTTAAAAACAGGAACTATAACTGCTGATTTCCAAGTGTATGGCAGCATTCGGAATGTTTGTTAAGATAGGGGATTTGGCCTTATAAATGTCCACGGGTATCGTATCCGGGCCAGAGGCTTTATTGGACAGGCTAGCCTTTATTGCCATGTACACATCTTCAAGGTTAAACCTGATATCCAATTGATAAAGATCATTATCCTCATTCATTGCCTGAGGGGCATCATTACCAAAAGCATAGACCTTTTTGAAGTGGGATACCCATTGCTCTAGTCTAATGATAGAACCAATATCGTCTGAGACGGTCAGGGTGGGTTGCGTACCATTTACAATAGCCCAAAAGGCCCTTAAATCCTGGAAGACACAGATAGACAGCAATCAGGGGACAGCAACCAGGGGGCCTCCTAAAGCTCAGCTTTACGCTTCTTGATCGCCTAGTTATAGCCCTTTCTCACCACAATTATGGCATGCTGATTGTGAGACCTTGCATTAACACCTTCCATGCTTATGACGAGCTCAGCTTGTCATGAGGCACAGTGGAGCTGTGCTCATGACGTGCTGAGCTCGTCATAACTGCCGCGGCCGGCCTACGCGCGGCTAATTCCCTGCCCGTGCGGGGGTTCTATTGGAGTGGGCGGAATCATGACGAGCCCAGCTCATCATGAGTACAGCTCCACTGTGCAGCATGACGAGCTGGGCTCACTCCTCCCCCCGCACCGCAGGGGTATTAGCCCTGCGTGGAAGGGGCTAAGAGTATCCCAGAGTTAGTTGTTGGCGACTCTACAAGTTTTATGAAACCCGCCACATTGTATGGCTGGAACTGACCAGCCAACTCCCTCTATTGATTTCAGTTAAAGCATTCAATTGTAAAAAGGTTTTGAAGATTGCTAGGGGGGGGCGGGTCAATAGCTAGCAGATGTTATAGATGAAATAAGGTGACAATTGGGAGGTTTCACCACCGAATCATTATCCCCTTGTTCCTGTTTGTTAAGCCTGTTGAGCCCAGGGCAGTGTCTGGGCTGAGTCCTGGAGGAGCTGTCAGATTATGATCACTAAATCCAGGTTCATGTACAAATCCTGGGCTTACTAAAATCAAAAGGGACCAGGAAATAAAAACACATTAAATTATCGTTCCTTTACTCCAACCAACAAATGTAGGTAAATCCTTCATCAAAAGCCTCCCACAGTCATCATTTTGCAAAGGCCAGCATGCCCAAGGGCTTCAGATAGCTCCCACCCCCACAGTCAAAATTAGGTGTGGTAAGAGGGAATCTCCAACAGTAAAAGTATTCCCTCCATTTTGATATGCACACAACTTTGCATTGAATTCCCCGCCAAGATAATGTTAAAAACCTTAAAATAAGAAGCTTGTGATCTGGCTTTTAAAATTGATAATGCTTGAAATAACACCTTGTTCTAACAACTAAGTTACCTGACTGATTTATAGAAATGTACCAAAAATAAATGTGAGTCCAGTTAAGAGACTACCCATAAAATCTGAATCACTGTAGGACTACTAGGAATAGGAACAATCTTTAGCTGCTTAGAAATACAGAATGGCCAGGTCTCCACACGCTCTATGACCAGTAGAAGGGGTTGCTGCTATGTTGTGGCTCTCGTACCCATTCCATACTACTGGCTCCCGAGCCCAGTTCTCTTGCAGCGTAAGAACATCAAACTAAGGGTCCGATGTAGGTCGGTCGGTAACGGCCGAAAATCGGTATTTTCGGCCGTTACCGACCGGTAAATAGGGGATAGGCATGTAGGGGGCATTATTTTACCGAATCGGTAAAATTACCGATTCGGTAATTTTACCGATTCGGTAAAATAAAAAAATCGGTAAATTTACCGATTCTGAGCCACCCATATGTAGGTGGGACTCTTCAGAGTCCCAGGAGCCTTACCGAATCGGTATTTTACCATCAAATCCAATTTGATGGTAAAATACCGATTCCGGTGTGCATGCACATGTGTGCATGCACACCTATGCCATGTGACAGGCAGACCTGCCCTTAGGGCATGTATGCCTACCACATGGCACCCGAGCCCGTTTTGGGGGTGCCAGAGGGTGTCAAAGTGACACCCTCTGCACCCTTGTGAAAATCGGTATTTACCGATTCGGTAAATACCGAATCGGTAATGCCCATTCATTCCTATGGGCTTCAAAGCCCATAGGAATGAATGGGCATTACTGATTCGGTATTTACCGAATCCGTAAATACAAAAATCATCCGATTCGGTATTCCAGCACATCTGGAATACCTACATGTCGACACCATAGATTTACTGATTTTCAATTACCGAATCGGTAAAATTCGGTAATTTAAAATCGGTAAATCTATTCTACCTACATCTAGCCCCTGATGACTTAAGCCATTCCGGGTCATGTATCTCGTCTCTTTTCCCTGCAACATTCCAGTTAAGAACACTAAGTGCTGCTCCAGTATTAAAAGATGGAGACTTATTTTGCCTTATGGGCAATAAACAAGGAGCTGGAGTACAAACCCTAGAGCTACTTTGAAAAGAGGCAGGAGGGCACAGTCAGTCACTCAGATCGAAGCCAACAAGAACAGTTTTCTATGGAAAAATGTTTTAATGGCCTGTGGCAGCTGAATGGTGACAACTAGGGGATCCTATCGTCTCCCTCAGGGAATGGAACATGTTAATAAATGTCCAATTGGGGATGATTCTCCCAAATCCCTGGTGGACTTGTGATTTATTCCTGCTAGGGGATCTAAGGGAATTCATCCCCAGGGAGAGGCACAAAGCCTGTAGTATTGAAAACATTAAATAAATTGTGGACACCATTTTCCCTTCACTGGAGGGCCAACCGAGAAAGGCAGGGGAGGGGGCCTGGTTGGCCTCCGCATGGAAGGAAAAATGTACAGATGGAGGATGGCTCCTATGCTGGGGAGGACAAAACCCCAAGAAACAAATCCCTGATGGCCTACTGGTGAATTCCTGCAGCAGTGATTCTTCATAAGGAATATATTTTGGAGAGGCACCACAGGAAAGCAGAGACTCTCCCCTTTCCAACTGTGCCTATCCCTTGCAAATTGATAGTCAGGGAATAGCTTTCCAACTGGTCTTGGCCCGTGTGGTTTATTTTCATGCTACAGCCTCACTCTCTGGTGGGCCAATGGCATCAGTGTGCTCACAGTGCCCTGATTTCATGAGCACCATGGGTGGGACAAGAGGTTCATGTGAAAGCATCAATGGGGATGCCACTGGTGGAAGCAGAGGATGTTTCCCCGCTCTCCCTCTGGAAGATGAGACATTATCATCTTCTCAACACTGAGATACATTAATGTTTCATCCCTGCACAGTGGGTATTAAATTAGGATAAACTTCAGCAACCAAAATGCACTTGTAAGAACTGGTGCGGACTTGCAGCATTTTGCTCACAACCCCTGTAATTATTAGGCTCCTTTCAGAGCTGTCGGATGATGGGTGCTTGTAAAGATCTCACAGATGATGTATGGATCTTTAAGTATGTTTATTCAAGTGTCAACAGGACACAGAAAAGCATGACTGATAATCTTCCAGTCAGTTATCACCTGTCCCAGTATCCCAGCTCTCCAATGTTCTTACCATTGCCTTGACGTACAAACATTCTAGGCATCCAGAGAATGGAAAGACAACCCAACACATTTTTCCACTTAAAATAAAATGTAAAAACAATAAAACAAAACAATTGCAGGCAGTAAGGAAATTAACACCAGTAAGAAAATTAACATTGGAACTTAAACGTAAAATAGATACACTGTAAAATTACATAAGACTTAATGCAAAATATAATCATGAAGCTTGGAAGGTAATGTGATGGTCCTGGAAGATGGAGAACGGAAAGTGGAATTTGTGTCTCTGTTACTATTTTTTTCAGGTTGAACCCTCAAACCTGTTTTGGACACAGCTACCTTCCCTTTGTTCCACCATTTACCATCATCCAATTTAACAGCACCTTTATTAACTTTTTCCACTCTCTTGATAACAGAAAACTTGGATTCTCCCTTGGGTAAAATCCTAGAGCATTTCATTGTCACCATGTCCCCTACACAAACATTCAATTGTTTAGGAACAGGATTGGACCTTGTTTGATCATATTTGTTCTGTGCAACAACACGTTTCCTGCTAACATCATCAATTTTGTCCTTGGACACAACAAACTATACATCACCCATCCATCTTCTCAAATGTTTAGAGGAAGGTATGCGACCTCTTAACAAAACAAATGGAGATACATTAGTGTCAGAATTAGGGGTAGTACGAACAGCCCATAGGAGTTTTTCAAATTCAGTCTTGCACTTTAATCCACTAGCTTTAGCTAAAAGTATGTTCTGTTTAATGACCCTATTAATTCGTGCCACAAGGCCATTGCTTCTTGGGTGATAAAGTGACTTTTTAATATGTTTAATACCAACAGAACATAGGAATTTTTCAGACTGAGTTGAAACAAATTGGGGGCATTTTCAGAACACCTTCCCTACTGAAATGACTTGAGAAATTTTATAATAGAGGATGTGTCAGCAGACTTAACCCACTTGATTTCTGGCCAGCGACTGTGAAAATCCATAAGAACAATGCCATACTCAGTTAAATTGGCAGACAAATTCAAAGGGCCAATAATGTCAAGAGCAACCTTGAACCATAGTTTGTCAAGAACTTCTATGGCTTCATTGGGAGAAGGACGGGTTACTTGCGATTTGTCACTAATGGCACATTCCATGCAATCTCAAACAAAATGTTCTACCTGTTTGTCTAAAGCCTCCCACCAAAAATTCTCTCTTATCCTTCTTTTCATGGTACACACACCTATGTGGCCTTCATGGGACAATTTAAGAACTTTGCTCCTCATGGTTTCAGGTACAACTAATAAAGACGATCTATACAAAAGACCATTAATAGTAGATAATTCATCAAAACCATGCCTGTACTTGTGAGCACAATTATTTTCGTCAATGCTGTGAGGCCATCCTTGACATAAAAAAATCTGAATTTCTTTGAACTGCAAATCACATTCAGAAGCTTCTCTCTACTTCCTTTCTGAAATAACACTCTCAGCCTGATCAAAAACACAACAAACTAACTCG
Source organism: Lissotriton vulgaris (assembly GCF_964263255.1). Lineage (NCBI taxonomy): Eukaryota > Metazoa > Chordata > Amphibia > Caudata > Salamandridae > Lissotriton > Lissotriton vulgaris. The sequence goes on from NC_141693.1 coordinate 1,391,324,904, forward strand.
AAATCCTCATGGGTATCCTTGATCTCATCATCTATGTTGTCAGATGGTAGCCTACATAGACAATCAGCAAGAAGATTCTTTTTATCAGGTACATATTCAATGCAAAAATTGTGTTCCATAAGTCTGAATTACCACCTTGCAAATCTGGGGGTTGCTTTCCCTCCCCCTTCAGCAGTGAAAAGATCGATAAGTGGTTTATGGTCGGCCAGAACTATGAAATGTGAGCCATACAAATAATGCTTGAAATGAGTGATGCCCAACCAACAAGCGAGAGTTTCACGCTCAATCATAGAATAAGAAGCTTCAGGTCCATGCAAACTCCTTGAAGCAAATGCAATGACTTCATCCTTAGCATATCTACTTGGTAAAAAAACTGCACCCAAACCTTTTTGGCTGGCATCAGTTATGATAATAGTTTTGTCACAAGAATCAAATGCCTTAAGGGGAATAGCTTGAGCTACTTCATATTTGACTGAATTGAATTCTTTAGTGCATACATTATTCCAAGAGAAACAAACATTTTTCTTGAGAAGGGATCTAGTGTTAAAAGTTTTAGACGCACAATTGGGAATGATACAGGAATAAAATTCAATGAGACCCATAAAAGATCTCAATTGTTCCTTATCATTAGGAATCTCAAAATCTTCAATGGCTTTGACCAAACTGTGCTTGAGTTGCACACAATCAGCTGATAACTTGTAACCTAAATAGTCCACGGTAGTGCAATTGAGTTTACATTTGTCTATGCCAAGAGTGACCCCCATTGATTTTAACAAAGACAAAACTTTACACAGTCTGTTATTATGCTGATTCTGGTCTTCACTATACACTAAAACGTCATCTTTGAAAGCTATGAATCCAGGCATACCTTTAAACATACTTTCAACCACCCTCTGAAAGACGGCAGATGCAGAGGCCAACCCAAAAGGCATGCGTTTAAATTGAAAAAGGCCTTCGGGAGTAATGAAAGCAGTAAGGTGCCTTGATGCAGAGTGTAATTCGATCTGATGGTATGCAGATGACATATCTAATAAACTAAAGAACTTGGCACCTTTGAGAGTGGATGTCATCTGTGTAATATTTGGTAGTGGGTGTTGATCTATCCATATATTTTTTATTTAAATCAAGCAAATCCACACACATGCGTAGACTGCCATTAGCTTTTTTAGCCAGAACCATAGGAGAGACCCAGTCAGAGGATTCAATAGATTTGATTGCATCACTTGCACACAATCTACTTAATTCTTTCTTTAAGTCAGATTGTAAGGATGAAGGCACCTTTCTTAATGTGTGTAACACCGGTTGGGCATTACTTGATACTCTGATCATGTGTTTGAAACCCTTGAAAAGACCAAAGTCTTTTGCAAATACTTCTGGATATAACGTCTCCCAAGAACCTGGTTGACCAGATTGAACCTGAAAGAAATCTTTGTTCAATATCACTTGTTGGGCATTATTTGGATCAAGTATCATATCAAGATTACCTTGATCTCCCCATCAGAGGAGTCATGCTTCATCATTCACTACATATACAACACGTTTGGACTTACTATCCTTAAACAAGAAATCAACCTTAAGTTCACCAATCACATCAATATTTTTTTTTACTATAACCAATGGGAGGTCAACAAGATGAACTGAGAGTTTGTTCTGGAACAGAATTTTTCCAGAGTGATTCACTTATTAAAGTGAATGGAGATCCAGAATCTTCTAACATTTGTACATTTATACCATTCACTGAAATAGTACATAGCGGTCTATTAAGACTTTGGGAAATAATACCCCAAATACCCTTGTCACAGTCCATGTTCACAATGGTGAAAAATTCATCTTCTTCACTGGACAAGCCATTTTCTTCTGTTAAAGATTCAATGTTGTCTACTTTCTTGAATGGTTTGTTCTTCTTAGAATGATAAACTGCAGCAAAATGTCCTTTCTTGGAACATTTGACACACATTTTGTCAAAGGCTGGGCACGATAAGGCATTTGCAAGATGAGTAGTACTACCACATCTGTAACACATAAGTGTTTTGCTTGATGTAGTATTGGTACTTTTTGACGTAGGTTGAACTTTTAGATTCTTAGACTTTTTATATTTGGATTTAACTGCACACGCCTTTTGGTTACTGCTGTCGGTTTAAGACGTTTGCTTCACGTAGGAAGAAGTACTTTTAATTCTTGCAGCAATCTCTAAAGCTTTTTGCAGAGTAAGGGTCGGTTTGGATAGAAGTGCCTCTTGAACTATTTTGTTATTAATTTTATCAACTAATTGGTCCCTAATCATATCCTCTTCGAAAGTCTGGTATGCACAAGAAGAAGCAAGAATGCATAAGGCACCACGAATGTTGAGGCAGTTTCACCTTGTAATTGAACCCTTTTATAGAACTCATGTCTTTCCATTGTAATGTTTTTGCAAGCTATGAAGCGGTTATCCAAGCTTTGATAGCAGTAGCATATTCATCCACTACATTATCCACAATTGTCTGTAGCACAGGCCCAAAAAAACAATAATCAACAGTACACATAAATAAACATGTGAGTTAAAGAAATAATTGTGCTTATTCCTTAACGCGTTTCGTCGTGTATGGGTGTATCACCATGACTTCCTAAGGGCTGGAAGTAATACATAATAACACTGCATTATATATACACACTATAACATAGTTTTCTCCCTAAACCCGACAAAGCACCAATTTGAGTGTGGGGAGTACTAGGACAGGTGCATCATTCAGAAATAAGAACAATATCTTATCACAATGGTCATATTATTGATCCGGCTGTTAGAATTCAAAGGGCACCTCGTGAATCAGTTACTTATGCACGTATTTACAGCTGTGCTCCATTAATCCAAATGAGTACCCCATAGGTTATTTAAAAAGAAAAAGTTGAAACATTCCTTATGTCAGGAAAGAGAATAATAACAATTGTACCTTCTGTTTCTTCTGAATACTATTGTCCTGCAGTGATATAGATAATACACAAGAGTTAGAGCTCGAAACCACAGAGGCATGAAACTACACTAGTATCTACGATCTCCAGATGTAATCTGCTATAGGCAAATTCTTACCTATCATTGCAGTTCAGCAGAAAATTATCATCCACAAGTTCTCCTTTTGATTCTTTATTTCTTGGTTAATAAGACCAATACCTATAAAATGACATTGTGTTACCAGCACTACTAATAACTGCATGAACACAAGTATGGGCATTACTCCACCACAGTCCACTTACTTATTGTATAGCCATTCTATTTATTATTTCTCCTTTTGATTGAGCCGGTTCCACCACACCCTTACGTTCAACTTTTTTCATCCACCAATTTCTAGAAAGAATTATATACGATAGTTGCTTTCTCTAAGTGAAAATGATAAATACATCCAACCATAGAAAGAACTAATATTAGCACTCAACATGATTGTTCTGACCGGGTTTTTATTCCCCTTTTTGAGTGAAGGTGACTTTAGCCTGCTATCATTCTAATAGGAGGATTAGAGCCTCAGACTTGGCCTATTCACAAGGTGTTTGATATAATTCCCTACTCTTTTCTCTATTCTAGGGCCTATAAGCTTATGTTAAGGGATAGATTCCTTAGTATTAGTATTAATCCGTCCTTTTGTAAGGTTGCTAATATATTTCTGATGGAGTTATGCTTATTTCGGGCCTTGTAGGCCTCGAACGGGAGACACTCCATCTTTCTTTCTGCCTCGGCTGCTTGAGATGCTTTTAGGTCAAATGTAATGTTTTAGTTATAAGGTGTTGTTCGCTTGGGGAGAACCGGCTCGGGCTGGCCCTTATCGAAAGACTGTATTTTTCTTTGTGTCGAAGACATAACATCAGGCCTGCCGGCTGAGAACGTGTCCTTGGCACAGGGTGGTACAAGAATTTGGTGGGCGGCAGGTTACTGGCCGGAAATTTCCATGCATGAACAAGGTTCCATATTAGCGAAAGCACGGAGAGTTCAGAGTCAGTTAGTAGACGGCAGCTAGTCGTTAGCATCATTGCAGTTAATCAATTTGAAGCAGACAGTCGCCATTTTGAAATCCGAAGAAGACCGAAGGCTGATAATCTCTCCGAAAGATTGAAGTTATTTTAGTTGGAGCAGCTGGTGAGCTTTGATATAAAGATCAGAGCATGCAGAGTGAAGCAGTTAGCGGAGAGAACGAATACTAGAGCGACAGAAACTGATTTATAAGATCGAAGTTGGAAGGTGAAGATAGTCCGTGATTGAGAGGAGAGAGGAGTAGTGCAGAACAGCGAGAGTGAAACCGACGAAACAGAGAACAAGAGGGAGGTTCCAGTGACTTGGAGGGGAGCAGAGGAGACAGAGCATAGCGGTGCAGATGTGTATCCATGACTGCAGGGGTGATCCAAAGATGAGCCAAGGCACAGACGAGAAGGGAACCCAGATGACAACTGAGTCCAGACTTCGTACTCATAAGGTGACGTCGACCCTTTCTTATTAGCGTGCACACACATTCTAATTCTTTCCTTTGCTTTTCAGGTATATTGCAGTATTATATTGTTGTTATAATGTGTTATTGTGTAATAAAGGGACCCCAGTTCTTAGTGAACCATTGTGTAATTGTTATTTGCTTGAAAAGGTAAACCTTTCTTCTAGTCAGATGCTGTTATGTGGACGGATGCGTTTCCCGTCCGGGTAAGTGGTAACTGAGCAAGGAAGCAGGGAGCACTTGAATCAGAAAATAACCTTTGCATATCGTAATTCGGTCATTCTTGTGTGAAAGGATTAAATTGTATATGAGATATTCCCAGTAGTATATAATGAAACTTCCCGATAGAGAGAGAGAGTTAAAGGTATCAATAGGACAGTGATCGTCGTTATGTAATGGCATTAGTGAGCGCATTGATTGTGGTCAATGTGTATACCCACAGGATTGTGGCTTGTGTGAGAAAGTGAGAGCATTGATTGTGGTCAATGTGTATACCCACAGGAGTGTGGCTTGTGTGAGAAAGTGAGAGCATTGATTGTGGTCAATGTGTATACCCACAGGATTGTGGCTTGCGTGAGCACTGATTGAGGTCAGTGTGTAATGGTAAATGATTAGAACTGCCCCCTTCACTATGAGAAGGAGGGTAGCATAGTCTGGGCCTGAGTTGCTGCGAGACTATAAGGTATGAGTGTAGTGTGGAACATGGAATTCCTTAGTAAATAGTGAGTATTTCTAGTAATCCCTATAGATTTGGTGGTGGTTTAGAGGATCTAAGCTTGTATATTGCTAATTCCCCATCCTCAGGTAGGTACCCAGGTGCCTTGGTAAGTAGATCCTGAGGAGGGAGGTGGTTACGTTTCGGCTGGGTTGGTGGTGTCTTGGTGAGCTGATTCTATCTGGTCCAAAAATCTGGTTGTTACAATGATAAGCTGTCAACCATAACGTTGTGCGTTAACCAATAAGAACTCCTCCTAAATAGTATCAAACACTCTCTACATGTTTCTCAAAGTCTTTCAGCTCCCCTCATTTATATCTATTGTATATTTGCATTTACAAATATTGCCCATGCCAATGACTAGTTAAGTTCTAACCTTGACTTACGTTTTTTATCCAAGCCCCAGTCAAGAGGAACTCCCGGTCATTCAAGCACAAACAGTTTTTCCAGTCTCGACTGAACTTTTCACCGCCGCATTCAAATCCGATCCCCAGAGTACTAGGAATCTATAATACGTACAACACGAGTTATTGCTTAACGCGTAACAAGATTGTCATTTAAATAAGAGACCTATTTATAATAATACTATTTAGTAGCGCGCCACATACCTTTCCAACTTCTCTACTCGCGTCTACCTCGATCCAGTGACTCCGCCATTCTGGCACCAAACAATAATATGCGCACATTCATGAAAATAAAAAGAGAACTGTAGCCTCTTCCAAAACGGCACAATCTTAAAGTGGATATATGTTCATTATCACCTTCTCCGTTATTATTGATGATATTCACTTTAGGAATGTGCTTAAGTATATTGCGGCCTGTAGTGCCTTTACAATTGTTTAAAACAGCATATTTCTTTTTCCATGTAAAGGATTCTCCATCAAGAGCATCAAGATACGCTTCAAACCCTTCTTGCCATTTCTCCCAATCAATTTCAGGAGAAGCAGGATTAGGTATAATAGGTGCTGGTGGAGAAATAGATAGTAACATTGTAAATTATTAAAATGCTTCAAAATAGTATATGCGTACTTCAATGGATGCATATAATGTATCAACGAAATAATTAAATCAAAATGAATGGTGTGCGGATCACCGCAGTCAGCACTAATGGTAGAACATCGAAATTGGTACAGCAAAACGACCAATTATAATGAAGGCAAGTAGTACAAAGTAAGTGACCAATAATACAAATGGCCAAAATACTATGAATGTTGTTGCAGACAAATGGTGTGCCGATCACTGAGGACAGAACAATTAAGGCTTACTTAAAAAAGTGGTGTGCAGATCACCGAAATTGGTACTGCAAATGTTGCCCAAGTTTATAAAATAATTGTAGGTTATTGAACGATGTATTAATTAATTGATTCCAAAGGAAGTGGTGTACAGATCACCGAAATTGGTACTGCAAATGTGGCCCAAGGTATTATGAAATAATTGCAGGCAATTGAACGATGTATCAATTAATTAATTCTGAAATGGGTGTGCAAATCACTGAGATCTGCATAAACGTATTGTGGTATTCCATTACCTCATGCTTTCTGGAATTTCCCTATGTCACTCAGTAGAGTGTTAGGTCTTTAGAATGTTTTCCTTTGACTGTCATCTGTTGCTGATCTTGATATGATGAAGACATCTGCTGTGGTTGTTTAAGCTGTCCTTCTTATCAATAAATCCTGCTTGAACCTACTCATTGTGTAGTCCTCATTACTACACAATTATTGGCGACGTCGGGAGCAGTGATTTTATCGAAGGCAGCGTTCACTCGCTTACTCTTCTTCCTATTTTTGACTAAAATCGGATTTTGGCTACTAGAAGAAAGTTTTTTTCTCTGTTTATCTACTGAGAGGATTCTCCGTCATCTGGACAGATCGTGGACTATCATCTTGAACCTGTCTGATCCTTAACGTGAGCCTGCTCAAACGTGAGTCATTTCCACTTGTATTTTATTCGCTCCTCTGTGCCTTTACTTTTCGACCGCATTATCGAGCGGTGTCATCTAAATTTGACAAGTAAAGACCCTGCACAGTTTATGCGAAGTGCTTATTTACAAGTTAAAGACTTTTCTCGAGCGTCGCTCGAGCGTCTTTCAGCTCCATATTTTGATTTAAAAAACTCACCTCGAGCGCTCCGCCTCTCGAGCGCCTTGCAGTTCGCTTGTTTTACGAACTCACGAGGTATTCCATGAGCGTTCTTCACCCTGCTTCATCGCCATTGTTTATCAGGAGCTTCTCATCAGACGCATCTCTGCGCACGTCATCGCGCATTGCTGACGCCCTCGGCGGCCATCTTGATTAAGTCTGAAGCATTTTCTTCGTGTTTTCCTGCTTGTTTTCCTTGCTCTTCTATTTCTACAGCGTTTTCAGTGTTCCTTTTTAACAAAATAACGCTTATTAAATAACGCTTATTGCCAAAGACTTCAACAACATTTAAAGAGAGGAAAACGATTTTTTTTTTTTTTGGAAATTTTAAAAGCTTTTAACGATATTAGTCTAATACATCAATATTTGAGAATTGTGATCTCCAATTCAGCAAATCTTCTACTACGGTGATTTGCACACCACCTACATTAATTTCTCTACTTTTAGGTTTTCATGTTCAATTAATTGCAGTTTATGGTTTAGATTTTGTTCTTGCACTGATTTATATCTACAAATGTCTAACATTGCTGCACCACCTCATTTTCTTCAAGTTGCAGGCGATCCTCCTATTGAATGGGATCTTTGGTTTCCCATGTTTATTGCCTATGTGGATGTTTTGGAAAAAGAGGATTGTTCCGCAAAAAGGAAACTTGCACTTCTAAGACATTGCCTTGGTGGAGCAGGAATAAAAGAATTTGATAATCTACCACCTCTGGAAGATGCTGGTGATATGGATGTGTTTAATAAAGCTTCAAAGCAAATGAAAATCCATTTTGGTAGACGGATAAATACTGTGATGGAAAGGTTTAAATTCTATTCTCGTGAACAGAAACAGGATGAAACAATTGAGGATTACGTGGCAGCTTTACGCTCCCTTGCTTGCACTTGCTCTTTCGAAACCATATCATATGAGCAAGTTCTCAGAGACCAAATCATGATGAAAACCAAAAGTAAAAAGATCCAAGAAAGACTTTGGTTAGGTACTGAGACTACCCTTGCTGCAGTTGTAAACATAGCTAAGGGTATAGAACATTCTGAAATTTTTGTATCTGAGATAAGAGGAAAAAGTTTAAAAACTAATGTTCCAGATGTTGAAGTTGCCATTGTTAAATCCTCTCCGAATACTTTTAATCCTAGGCCTGCATTTAAGAAAGAATATGTTAAGAATTTTAATGATAATAAGAGTTTTACCAAGAAAGGCACAGTTGTTTGCTATAGATGCGGTAGCTCTAACCATGTTGGCAACTATAAGGGTTGTCCTGCATGGGATAAAGTATGCATCAAATGTAAAAAGAAAGGACACTTCGGCAATGTATGTAGATCTGGTCAAAGGATTAACTATATTTCTCCTGAAGAAGAAGAAGTTTTGAATAGTCTAAATTGCATACTTTCTGTTGATGAATGTATTCAAAATAATTTTCCTTCCTGTACAATCCTCGTGGACGACAAACCTATTGACATTTTTGTCGATTCATGTGCTTGGTACACGATCATTGGCAAGGATATTTTTGAAAAATTTTGGCACAATAGGGAACTCTTAAGTCCAGATATATATCCTGGTGGTTACACAGGACGTAGGATTTCTCTGGAGGGTTTCTTTTGGGCTAAATTATTTTTCAAAAACTGGGATGTCAGAGTTAAAGTTTATGTTGCCACTAAGGGTGTTTCTTTACTTGGTTGGCCTCATCAACGTGCCTTAGGTATCAAATTGGACCCAAATTCTGTTCCACCTGTTTATGTTGAAGAGCCCCGTTATGAGAAACACATTACTGACTCGCTAGTCAATTTAACTTTGAATACCTCTATTAACCCAGATTTCACTAAGAGTGTACTCGAGAAATTTCCCGAGATTTTTAACGACAAACTTGGGAAATACATTGATTTCAAGCACAAAATTGTTCTTAATGATAATGCTGTTCCTGTCAGGCACAGGGTAAGAAATGTCCCTTTAGCTTACAGATCCAAATTGAAGGAAATCCTAGATGATTTAGTAAAAAGGAACATTATAGAACCAATTGAATCTTCCCCTTGGGTTTCGCCCATTGTAATTTCCCTTAAGAGTTCTGGCGAACTTCGCTTATGTGCGGATTTACGCAGCCTCAACAAGGAAATTTGGATTGACAAACATCCTTTGCCAAATATTCACGAGCTAATTTCCGCTTTGTCAGGTGCTACTGTATTCTCTTCAATTGATTTGGCTAGCGCCTATCACCAAGTAGAATTAGATGAAGACTCAAGGAAATTGACTGCTTTTGTCACCCCTGAAGGCATGTTTCAGTATTTACGTATGCCCTTCGGGTTGGCTAGTGCAGCCTCTGTTTTCCAGCGCCTTATGAAAGAACTATTAACAGACTGCAAAGGGGCCATAGCTTTCCAGGATGATATTTTGATTTTTGGGGAAAATCATACTGAACATGATGCTAATTTATTTTGTGTCTTGGAGAAAGTTCGCTCTAAAGGTCTCACTTTGAAATTTAAAAAGTGCAAATTCAGACAAGACAAAGTTGAGTACCTGGGACACGAAATATCAAGCCTTGGTATCAAACCTAAACTTAATCATGTTCAGAATATTGTCAATGCTCCTTCTCCAAATTCTAAGGAACAATTACTTTCTTTCCTAGGGCTTACTGAATTCTATGGGAAATTCGTTAAAAACTATTCAGATATTGTGCATCCCTTGAGAATTCTTCTTAAAAAGAATGCAAAATTTGTTTGGGGGAAAGAGCAAGAGAATTCTTTTACCATTTTGAAACGCAAAATTGTTGAAGCGCCATTTTTGAAGCCTTATTCTGTGGGTAAAGAATGTATTGTCTACGTTGATGCAAGTAATGTTGGGTTAGGGGCTGTCTTGATGCAAAAAGATAAAGCTGGGGAGTTTGTTGTCTCTTATGCTTCACGAGCTCTGCGTGATGCTGAGAAGAATTACTCAACTATAGAGAGAGAACTACTTGCTTGCACCTGGGCTTCTCAGCACTTCAGGCAGTTTTTGTGGGGTACAAAGTTTTCTTTAAGAACTGATCATAAACCCCTGATTTCCATGTTGTCTGCCGGTGGTGGAAGGGTTCTCACTGCTCGCTTAGCGAGACTAGCGGCAAAATTACAGGAATACCGTTGTGAGGTTGTTTACATTACTGGTCGTCTAAATGTTCATGCGGATTGCATGTCGCGTTTTCCAGCCAGTGTAGAAGTTGGTGATAGTTTTGATTGTGATGTTGCATATTCGTTCGCAGATATCAATATAATTTCTGATCAGGATAGTTGTTTAATCCTTTCAGAAAAAAATTGGTCAGAGGCCATGGAGAACGATGCTGTATTGAATCTTGTCAAGCAGTATTTGGTTAAGGGATGGCCTGAAGAAAGGAAGCTTTCTGGTGAGTTGGGGTCGTTCTACAAAGTTAAAGATGATCTAATGTTATCTCGAGACGTTATTCTCAGATCAGACAAAATCATACCTCCCACAAGTCTCAGAGAGAAAATTTGCAGCTTGGCTCATGAGGGGCACATGGGAATGTCCACCACCAAAAGAAGGATTAGGGAACACTACTGGTGGCCTGGTATTGATTCAATGGTAGATAGTTGGGTCAGGAATTGTTCGCCTTGCTCGTTGAGTGACAAATCTGTAAAGAGTTTGGCTGTTGACACTTCTCCTATTGAGTACGCCAATGGTCCTTGGCGAAGGTTAGCAATTGATATTATTGGACCTTTTAGCTACCAGTCTGGTAAGGATATGTTTGCTCTAGTCTTAATTGACTACTTCTCTAAGTGGCCTGAACTTAAAATTGTTGAAAAAACCTCCTCTGAGCATGTTATTGAGTTTCTTGATGAGATATTTGCTAGGGAAGGTTTACCGGAGGAACTCGTCTCTGACAATGGCCCACAATTCATTAGCAATGAGTTTGAGTGTTTTCTCAAGAATTGTGGTATTGTTCACAAAAGAACCTCTAATTATTTTCCGCAAGCCAACGGCCAAGTTGAGAGGTTCAACAGAGTCATCAAAGAATCTTGCCAATTAGCTATTAAAAGTGGTTTGAAATGGAAAAAAGCGCTTCAAGCGACTTTATTAACTTACCGGTTGTCCCCCAATTCAGTCACTGGGCTATCTCCTTTTGAATTATTGCGTGGGAGAAAACCAGGTTCTCGACTTCTTCCCTGGTGGCTAAAAGGTGATTCTCCCTACGAGGTAGATTTTAAGGTATTGAGAGAGAAAATTCAGAAGCACCAGGAAAGTATGATCCAGCATTCGGCCAAAAAGAAGTACAATACTTGCTGTGTAAGAGTTGGTGATCGAGTGCGTGTTAAAATGGGTGGTTTGTTCCACAAGAATGTGTCCAGATGGTCTGACCCTATCAGAGTCATTGAAGTTTTTAGCAAAGCTGTCAGAGTCGAGGGGGGCAAAATATGGAATTTAAGAAGGATTTCTCTATGCAAACCTCTTGTTACTTCTTCACCAAGAGAAATTCCTACATCTACTTCCCTAGAGAAATTTGTTCCATATAAACTTGTCTCTGATAGTCCTTGCTCAGTTAAACCTGTTTCAGAACATAATCCTGATGGTTTCTCTGGTACACATGAAGTTTATGACAATTTAGATAAAGTGATTGTAAATGATTCTGATGCTATGCTTAGTTCTGAAGGGCCTCTTGCTCCTTGTGTCTCTTTTGATAATCAATCGAGTGTTGAGCAGGGAGACATTTCACTGAGACGTAGTGAGCGTATTAAATGTGCTCCTTCAAAGTTTAAAGATTACATTAGAACCTGACTTCTTTTTGCATTTTCCTTGTTTTTTTTTGTTTCTTTTTTTTTTTTTTTTTTTCTCTTTTTTTTTCATTTTCCAAAGGGGGGGAGGTGTGTGGTATTCCATTACCTCATGCTTTCTGGAATTTCCCTATGTCACTCAGTAGAGTGTTAGGTCTTTAGAATGTTTTCCTTTGACTGTCATCTGTTGCTGATCTTGATATGATGAAGACATCTGCTGTGGTTGTTTAAGCTGTCCTTCTTATCAATAAATCCTGCTTGAACCTACTCATTGTGTAGTCCTCATTACTACACGTATCATGCCTGTTTACCAAATAATGTTGCAGGCAATGGAAAAATGCGTGGTTTCAAGATGGCCTGCTGCCGTAGGCATTGTGACGTCACAAGCAAACGTTATGACATGGTGTGCAGATCACCGTGAGCCGCATCAGGAAAGAACGCTCAAGGAGTAGAGCGCTTGCGCAATAATGATATCGGTTGGATGGTTGTAAATCGGCAAAAAGGCACAGAATAGAGAAGTACCACGCCACAAATTTATGCGCCTTACCAGGAAACAGGAACAGTTCAGCAGCAGGAATGATGTTAGTAGTCCAAAGCATTACCGGGGTCCCAGCGCCACCTGGACAACATGGATGGACGGAACGTCAGCTACACACGCGTGGAGGTCCTGTTGACTGGCAGCCGTCACCAGTGTAAAGATATCACAGATGGCGGTATGGATCTATAAGTATGTTTATTCATGTGTCAACAGGACACAGAAATGCACGACCGATAATCTTCCAGGCAGCGATCAAAAGTCCCAGAATCCGAAGCTCTCCAATGTTCTTTCCATTCTCTTTGCATACAAACATTCTAGGCGTCCAGAGAATGGAAAGATAACCCAACAGTGCACTTGTAAGCTTGTAGTGTTATTTAACCTGGAAAACTAAAACCTGTGTTACAAGTACTCTCAAACCTATACAGCTGCTCTCTGCTCATTTTCAGCAATGCTTACGAAGCTCATGTGTCAAAAGATGTCCAGCATTGGATGTGCTGATCACTGATAGTGAACACTTTCTAATTGTGAGTGTTTTTACTTCTATGAACAACCAGCATGCACTTAGGAGAATTTGTGCACTAATCGACCTATAATATTTAACACATTATCATAAGCATGGATCATAAAGACATTTTCACACTTAAACATTTAGGGGTCATTAAGATGGCGGGTGGACTTTGTCCGCCCGCCATCCCCTCGGGGAATGGGACCGCCCACCATCAGTGCGGGGTCCCATTGGGGGTATTAGGATGCGCCCGCCACACTGGCAGGCGCATCCTGCCAGTGTTGCGGAAGCCACACTGGCAGGCTCTCAGCACGCCCGCCACAATTCCAAGAAGGCATGTTGTGCAGTTTCATGCGCAATGTGACAGGCACCGTGCGGTGCCTGCCATGTTGAGCATGGAAGTGCAGGGGGGGTACCATAGGTACACCCCCTAGGCATCCCCCACCCCCTAGAATCCCTAGGGGACCGCTACAGGCCCCAAATGGGGAAAACTACCTGCCTTTCAATGCCACCACGGAAAGGCATGACCCCGCCACAATGCCAATATGGATGGCGGTGTCTCCGAGACACTGCCACCCTGTCTGCAGTTTTTCCGCCCGGTCGACTCCTCGACCGGGCGGAAAAACGATGGACGGGCTCCCCCGCCATGGTAATGTGGCAGGGAGAATTCAGAGCAAGTGGAGATTTTTTGCTGGCGGATCGCCACCGCCATGCATGCTTTGGCAATCCGCCCGCAATCATAATGGACCCCATACTGTCTGTAAATTGGATAGTGGTGTCGAAATTTTATAATGTTTCAGGCATCTCAACCTTCACTAACATAGGTTAAACAGTGAAGTGTTTATATCATTCTTCTAATAGAAAAACAACATACACCATACAAATAAGTACTGCAAGCTCCTGTCCATCCAGATATCTTGTCACGCAGTAGATGATTAAGGCTTAAGATTCAATAATAAACAACAGTGATCGGTGGGCTACCATGATTTCTCACGTGTAGCTGGTAGGTCTGTGCAAAGTTTTATTACTCTAACATAAGCATACTTAATTCCCACATTTGTGTGATGTGAAATGTGCTACTTTGCACATAATGTTCATGTTGTATGATTTGGGCCCTTGAAAGATTGTCTGGTATAGAAAATTTCCTGCTGAGAGACATTTCTCATCAAATGGTGTGCTTTCTCTTTGAACCAATGTCTAGAGACTATCTCATGGGACTTTCCTGTGCCAGGTATACCCTTGAGAAGCAAAGGGTATTCAAGATATCAGCTAGATGTAGTTCCCATAACATTAGTAATTTTGTCAAAATTATGTGTATTTTATAAAAAAATATATATTTGCATACCCTTAGTAGCTGTTCATTCACTTTTTAGGGCTAAATAGGATAGTTGGGGTCGAGTAAGAATATTAATAATTCATGAAGCACCATAACTGAAAATATACCTACTACCAGATAGAGTGGATGGAGGGACTGAACGTGTGAGGTGTCTCAATCTATAGCAGATCCTCCAATATGGTCATGTCTCTTTTGTACCTACACCCAGTTGAGTAGTGTCCCTGCGCTATTCTGGGTATGACCTATAGGATTCGCCCTGCTTTTGAAAACCAAGATCTTCAGTACATTTTCATGAACATCACCAAGCAAATAAACACTAAGGTTCCTTTCGGATAATGACTGCAAAAGTATGCTCAAGAACAAACACCTTCACTTTTTAGCAAATGTTGACCTAAAAAGTAAAAGTAGTGGTGTAGCAAAGATGCCACGGGCTCCAAAGCATGCACTGAAAATGCCACTCCAGCCACAGTTTTGTTGACCAAGAATGACATAGTCTCAATCCAACAAGACCTCACTCTGGGGCCCTTGTGCTATTGCACCGGATGAACTATTGATAGCTACACCCCTGAGTGTAATGGCAAACAGTTGTCATTGTTCTACCCTTAGTTGTTACAGATAGATGCAAACACACAAAAAGTCACACAAAGAGGTACAGCAAATCACTGAGCCTATGTAGGCACAAAGACACAAAAGGGGCAAACTTGCCACAAGGCTGTGTGCATGGGACACCATGTATTTGCCTGGTGGAGCAGCACCAAGAACAACACAGAAATAGAGATGAAGTATCCTTAAGAGAAAATACTGAACTGAGATAAGCCTGTATTGACAAGGACATAATAAAAGCAGCAACCAACAGTAACACACAAAAACACTCATGTTAATTAGTTGTATTATTTTTTTTTTTTAAGTTTGATTTTATTGAAATAGGAGAAAAGGGGAAAAAGGAAGGGGGGAAGGAAAGAAGAAACAGCAAAAGGGTATAATAATAATTACAACTTAAGGAAAATTACAAAGTATAATAAACAAATATTACAATGAGCATGTAAAATATGAGCATATACGGTATAAAGAAGATAAATAAATGTTCTGCATACAAATAATGTAATAACAATGAAATAAAAAGGCAAAGTAAATTCAAGGTGGTTTGCGGACCTCAACAGAATCTGGAGCTAAGGAGGGGCAAGCAGGAGCATTGGAAGAGAGATAAGATACCAAAGGGAGCCATAAAAGGTCCCGCTTGATAGCTAGTGAGATGGGAGAGACATAGTTTGTATCTAATCGGTGATGGAAACAGACTGCATTCCACCAGGCACGATAAGACACATTGGCAGCTTGTTTCCAGTTAGAGGTAATAGTGTGAAAAGCAATAGCAATTAAGAAATCCAGGAGTTGGTAGTGACCAGGGGACGGAGGAAGGTCAGGAGATAAGGAACCCAGAAAAATCAAGATAGGGGAAAAAGGGATTTGTAGATGAAAAATGTTCTGAATTTGGGCCCATACAGAAATCCAGAACTGAGAAATGTGTGGACATTCGAATAGCATGTGTTTGAGATCAGCTGAGGGTAAAGGGCATGACCAGCAGGTGGAAGGAGTATCAGGTGAGAAACGTGAGAGGGAGAGAGGAGTAAATAATGTTCTATTATAAAGAAAATACAAACTTTGGGTAGTGTTAGCAGCTCTAGAGGTCTTATGAAGTTTACACCAGATCTTATCCCAAAGAAGGGTGGACCAATCCTGAGAGAAATCGGATTCCCACGCAACTTCGAGTTTAGATTTTGCCCTATCTACTGAACAACGAAAAGAATTGTAAAGAGAAGAGGCGGAGGGAGAAGATTCCAGCAAGGAGGAGGTGGTCTGACGATCAGCAGGTATATCACATAAGGAAGGTAGGGACTGAAGAAAGGAGATGAGAACAGGTAAAAGCGAATCATATTGAGAGCGAGTGCTGGAAGGCATGTGAAAAGAGGACTGTAAGGTTGAGAAAGATAAAGGAACACCATGAGAAAGTAATTGAGACATCCAACATAAACCGCGTGAGTGCCAGACCTTCCAATAAATCGTACGATTACGAATTTGAAGACGAGAATTGAACCAAATAGGCTGGTCATGAAAAGATTGAGAGGAAGGGAAAGATGAAGACAGGAAGGGAAGGAAAAGAGTGCGGCAATGCGAGATAATCGGTGTGCGGAGACGAGCCGGGCAAGAGGTGAAAGATAGAACTTCACGAAAAGTGAAGGGAGAGATGAAAGAAGATTCCATGGACAACCATACTGGAGGATAAAAGGGGGGATCATCCGAGAGCCACCGAGCAGTTTGTTTCATAGAAAAAGCTCGATGCTACTGCCTAAAATCTGGAAAACGGACACCGGAGTGAGCTTTATCTTGTCGAAGAGTCGCAAGGGCGATTCTGGAGCGTTTACCGCGCCATAGGAATTTTAAAAGCAGAGAATCAATTTTTTTGAAGTAAGAAATGGGAATACGTATCGGGAGCAAGGAAAGGGTGTAGAGAAGGAGGGGAGAAAGCATCATCTTGATAGAATTAAGGCGTCCCCACCAAGACAAAAAGAGAGGGTGCCAACGGGTGATATTAGTGTCCAATTTTTTAGTGAGATAAGTAAAATTAAGCTTAAGAGTGTCCGAGAGAGTAGGAGCGAATAGGACCCCCAAGTACTTAATTTTGGAGGGTTGCCACGAGAAACCAGATTGGGAGAAATGATGATGGAGGCAGAGAGAATTTAGAGGAAGAACCTCGCATTTGTCAACATTCAATCGGTAGCCCGATACCGCTGAAAATGAGGAAACTTGTTGTAGAAAGGAAGGTAGAGAGGATGCAGGGTCAGAGCAATAAAAGAGGATATCGTCCGCATATACAGATAGTTTAACCTGTTGGGAGCCAAAATGGAATCCGGAAATCGTATCATCCTGACGGATTTTAGTGAGAAAAGGTTCTAGAGCCATAACGAAAAGAAGAGGAGAAAGAGGACAGCCTTGACGTACACCTCTATGCAGAGAGAAATAATCGGAGGTCATACCGTTAACAAAAATGGAAGCTTGAGGATTAGAATAAAGCAAGGAAATGAGGGAAATAAATTTTGGAGAGATGCCAAACCAGTGAAGAGCTCGAAACATAAAATCCCAACCAATCCTATCAAAAGCTTTTTCTGCGTCTAAGGATATAGCCGCAAAGGGAAGATTCAAACGGGAAGATTTGCTGATAATGTTAAGGAAGACACGCGCATTATCCGAAGAGAGTCGACCTTTCACGAACCCAGATTGCTCCGGGCCAAGTAGGTCAGGAAGAAGGGGATCCATTCGGAGAGCGAGAATCTTAGCTAGTATTTTGTAATCCGTGTTAACGAGAGAAATCGGGCGATAATTTTTGCAAAGAGAGTGATCTTTATCGTCTTTGGGAATCAGGCAAATCAAAGCCTGCTGAAAAGAACCGCTCGAAGCAGAAGCTGAAATAAAGGATTGGAAGAGAAGGAGGAGTTTAGGAAGAAGGAGAGAAGTAAAGTGGGAATAAAACTCGACAGTGAAGCCGTCGGACCCGGGGGCTTTACCATGACGCAGTTTAGAAACCGCAAGAGAAACCTCCGAAAGGGAGATATCAAGATCCAATGAAGCGAGATTAACATGGGAAGTAGGAGGGGAGGGTAATGCATGGAAGTAAGAATCAAGGTCTGAGGGTGAGGGAACGGATTCCGGAGCGTATAAGGCATCATAAAAGTTGACAAATTCAGAGAGAATTTCCTTATCCTTAAAACAAGAGGCACCTGAAGAAGTACGAATGGATTCAATTTTCGTACGCTCCTTCCGGATTTTCAAATAGTTGGCAAGGAGCTTCCCCATCTTATTTTTACCACCGTAATATCTGGAATTACATTTTAATAACATGTTAGAGGCTGCTTCGGTCGTGAACTTGTTGAAGGAGATCTTCGCTTCGATAAGACGTTTAAGGGAGGAGTCGGAAGAGGAGGAGAAATATTCAAGCTCTAAGCGCTTAATATCTGCCAGGATTTGAGCCGATTTAGCTTCTCGAAGTTTCTTTCGTTTCGCATCGAAGTTGATAATAAAACCTCTAGAGGCTGCTTTAAAGGAATCCCAAACCATGACGAAAGATGCATCAGGAGTATGATTAAGAAGGAAAAACTCGTTAGCGAAGGTAGAGAATTCGGAGCAGAATTTGGGGTCCTGAAGCAGGGTGTTATTAAATCTCCAGCGGGCCGAGGGTGGAGGAAAGGGGAGGAGGTCTAAATCCACAAAGACAGGGGCATGGTCAGAAAGGAGGATTGAGCCTATTTCAGAACGGATGGCATGTTGAGCTAGGGACTTGCTGAGGAAAATGTGATCAATACGGGATTGGGACTGGTGCGGGGGGAGAAGAAACTGTATTCCCTGAGATCTGGGTTGCATAATCTCCATATATCCACTAGGGCGTTGTGTTGGGAAGTTTTGACAAATTGAGAGTGCATTTTGGAGGGAGTAAATCTGGTCTTAGAGTGTCAGTCCAGGAAGGGGTCCATGATTTGATTGCAATCCCCACCAAAGAGAATATAGTCCCCAGAAAGGGAAACAAGCTTCTCCGAGATAGAGGGCAAAAAAGATTTATCAATTCCTGTAGGGGCATACACATTGAAAAACGTGAGTGGAATGTTATCAATTAAAAGGTTAACAATGACCCAACGACCATTAACATCACATTCATGCGAAATAGAGGTAACATTCAACTTTTTGTGAAGTAAAATCAAACACCATTCTTTTTATCAACAGTAGGAGAGCAGAAAACATGGCCCACCCAACAACGTTTCAACTTGAGAGCCTCCTCCTCGGATAAATGAGATTCCTGGAGAAAGGCAACATCTGTATGCAATCTAGCAAAATGCGAAAGAACCCTTTGCCTTTTGATGGGATTGTTTAATCCCTTAACATTCCAAGTTGTAACTTGAAATAAAACAGTATAAAAAGATTGATAATAAACACATGCTTAACAAATGCAATGAACAAGAAAAAATTGTAAAAATTAGAAAAGAGAGAAAAATTAGACTAGTCGAGTGCAAAGAATAATCATATGTGGATTGAAGAGAAAAATTTGAGAAGAAGAAATAAGATAATAGAACAGTAGAAAAGAGAGGAAAGAAGAGTGTAGAAGAGAGGGGGAAAAAGAAAGGTGAAGACAAAAAAGCAGAAATGGTAAGAAAAGTCAGAAGGAAAAAGGGAGAGAGAACAGAGACAAGAACGATCAAGAAGACAGTACACGTCCAAAACGGACGACTGAAAAACATACTTACGAAAACGAAAACACCAGAACAGGAATGGGGGTGGCTGAAGCGGGAGACGGCGACAATGACAGTCGGGGTCGACACCAATCCTCCAAGATACGAGACAAAAATTGGGCAGCATATAAGGATTATAGGACATGGTAGGATGGAGAGGGAGAAGACATATCTGAAAAAATGAGAAAGAACAAATTCGAAGAGGTGTGGAAATCTGAAAGGGTCAAGAAATTAAATATGGAACAAAAATTAGAACAAGATGAAAGATTAAATAACATCCATTATGGTAAAACATCAGGTAGGGATAGCAACCAGGGAAGGAAACATTAGGAGAGAATGCAACACAACTATCAAAGGGAGCGAACAATCAGGAGAACCGAAAACCATGAGTAAAGGGAAGCGCAAGACAGCAACAAACGCTAAATAAGAGAAACGTCAAGGCTGCATCATGGATGAATCAAAGTGAATAAAAAGCCAATCAACCAGGTCTAGAAGTGTCCATAACATCCGTCACATGTTGTTGAAGAAAGGCGCGCAGAGCTGCAGGATCCTCATAAGTGATTGTCTTGTCCTTGTATGTAACCTTGAAAAGACATGGGTGCAAGAGACCATATCTGGCGCCAAGAGCTCGGAGTTGAGGTCTCATGTCCAAAAATCTTTTTCTCCGATCTGCAGTAGCCTTGGAGACATCCTGAGAGATGTATAGACGATGTCCTTCCCACATAATTTGTTTTTTGAGCTTGGCGGCTGAAAGGACCTGCAAGAGGTCAGTGAACTGTAGGAACAGCATGATGACGCCCCTTGGCTTTGAGGTAGTCTTAGGGCCGAGGCGATGAGCGCGTTGGATATTAATGGAAGACAAGGACGGAGCATCCAGAATCTTGGCCAAGAAGGACTGGAAGAAGAGAGTGGGGTTGGTTCCCTCTGTGAGTTCCGGAAGTCCGTATAAGCGAAGGTTGTTTCTGCGGTTTCTATTTTCCAAATCCTCAGTCAGACGTTTAAGTTGTAGGATCTCCAATTCTATTGAAAGGAATGCGCGAACAGGTGGAATGCAATGAGTCTGAGGATAACTACAAAGAAGAAACTCGGGAGTCCAGTGAGGTCCATTTCTCCTGCATGGCTTGCATGTTGCTTGTGGTGGCCTCCATAAAGGGTTTGAAAGCACGTAGCTCCTCCAAGATGAGCTCCATAGCAGAGGCAGCAGAAGCAGCAGAAGAGGCACTCCCAGGAAATGGTGGGTCCTTCTTCAGGCGTTTGGATGAGGTTGAAACAGAGGGAGTAGGCAGTTTGCCTCCAGAATGACTCTTAGGAATGGCCCCTTGCTGAGAATCAGATTTAGCCGGCATACTTTCTCCCATATCTTGTGTAGGAGTATCAGAGTCAGAACTAAGAGGCAGCTTTGATATCGTGGCTATC
Source organism: Lissotriton vulgaris (assembly GCF_964263255.1). NCBI lineage: Eukaryota > Metazoa > Chordata > Amphibia > Caudata > Salamandridae > Lissotriton > Lissotriton vulgaris. The sequence continues at coordinate 1,391,346,031 of NC_141693.1, forward strand.
TTTAAATTGCGCAATTTCCCCATGTATATTAGGGAAGCAAATAAAAAGAGTGAAAAAGTCAATAGAGCATGAGGACCTCTTATAATGTAGCAAATAGCGTAATAAAAACAGCAAATGCAGTTAGAAGAGGGAACTTCACCTCAAATCAACATAGCGACAGCGGTTGAGTTGCAAAATAGAGTAAATTTGCGACAAGCATGAGGTGAGAAATGATGCTCCAGAAGAATTTAAACGCAGAAAACACTGGAAGAACATAATGAGGCACGTCCCACATCCATACAAGAACACAGAGGTGGAGGAGCAAAGAGGGACGCAAAAAGGAGATGCGTCATACGTTGCTGAAGCGCTGCTAGGAAATAGAAATATCCTGGGAAAGGCAGGCAATCTCAAAAGCGCATGAAGAAAGAGTACTTAATGGGTGAGTTGTTGAAGAAACACCCGCAGGTCATATTGAAGGTCCGGGGAACAGCAGGTCGTGAGGAAAATCACAAGAGCCTCAAAATGGCGCCCATAACTGTAATGGCGAGCCGCAGGAAGTGAAACATGCAGGGAAAAAGATGAAAGTCACTTTGTAAAGCTCACCAGTAAATATCAGGGTGAGTAGAGCCCACCAGAGGGCGAAGGAGTAGAGCAGGAGCTTGTAGGAGCCTCCAGGTGGCCGTCGCTCGGTATCGCAGCTGTCAGACAAAATGGCGGCCGTTGGTCACTGAAAACGGGACTCCGTGGTAGAACACCCCCAAAAGCGGCCGAAACCGGGAAACAATGAGGGCGCTAGGCTCTCCTCATGTTCCGGTGCAAGAGCCGAGATGCATGTCCGCTGGAAATGCGGAGTGTCTGCCAGAAAGCGGTGAGGTGCGGAGGACGGTGACGGAGCATCCGGGTCACGCCGCCATCTTAGCCGGCGTCCAGACCACGCCCCCCCAGTTGTATTATTTTTAGCTGTTTTCTTTCCATAATCCATCTCCCTTATTGTTTTAAACACCACGAATAGGCTAAAGATTTCTCAGGGGAGCATCTCCCTGTTGAATAAATCATAAAGGTGAATCATTGGTATAAGCAAAACCACCATAGTGCTTCAATGAAGCTATAACTTACCCTCATCGCCATTGTCTAACCCAGGGTGGTGTGGAGTGCAAAAAAACGATGGATTTGGGCCCAGATCTTTTGACTGGGGGAGTGTGTGACATTGATCCACATTCAGTCCATCACTTGTTGTTTTTGCAATAACTTACCCTCTTGGCATAGTTTGCAAAACATGAGCTTAGTCCCTGCCTTGATCTGAAACGCTCAACATACGTTTACAACAATTGGCGATATAGCCTGCTAAACTCAACCACGACTTTATCTGACCGCTTATCTTGTTTGTTTTCCCTCTTTGAATCCTGTTTTTCTGGCTCCCTTTCTCTGAAATTTTGTGGAACCTACATTCAATCAAAAGGAAAGCCTGGGCACTGCATGACCTTTCATTTCCTCCCTCGATTTGCTCTATATTCTGCTAGTCATCAAGTTGTAAAATATTATGTCCAGCTGCTCAAAATTTTGTAGAAGGATGCACCCACTTCCCCAGCTTCACCCACTTACTCTTATGGCTCTACCCACATCCTCACATGGCACTACTAGTAGCCAGATGTAATACCTGATATGAATTTCAGCAAGGGAGCCTTCCTCAAGTAAGGTTTTAAGGTTTTAATAGTATGTCCCCCCCCCCCGCCCCATGAACATTTTTTAAAAGATTAAATGAATGGTGAAATTGGAGAACAATTTTGGAATAAAATGGCTAAAATCACAAATGCATTGAAAAGGGACACATGAAATATCCCAGTGCTCTATGATTTGGAGAAAGGACAAAACTGGGTGTGTGCAAAGGTGCTTTGTGTTGTCATCTTTAGCAGAGTCTAATTGTGTGTTACAGGTTCAAAAATACAACTTTTACATATCTTATGTGACAAAATGAAACCGAAATGTTCTGAAAACACTCTAAACAGATACATTGAAAATTCATGCAATATAATTGAGTGAGCCATACTTTCGTCTGTAAGAAAACCAGTGCAAATTCTCCTGACAGGATTTTTGATGGACATTTCTTATTGTAGGACAGACTGGTATGAGGCACGGTTTATTCGGAGGCATTATGTACTGAGATTGGGGCAATTTATATTCGGGAAAGGTTTTTTTTATATTAGGTTAAAGGTGGTAGGTTCATGGCAAGGGCACAACTGGTCACAAAGTGCAGGATTGTAACTTGGGTGCTGTGAGACGGCATTTGGGGATAAAGGAATTAATGAGGGCAGATAATAAGTGGGGGACTGTGGCAGTCGGAGAAAATACTTTGGAAAGGACCACAGAGCGCTAACGTAGAGAGACCACAGGGCACTCACAGTGATAGAGGAAAGCCATGGTACATAAGTATCTGGAACTCTGTGCCCCTTGTGACACTTTTAGTGCAATCGCTTTTGGGTAGGAAGGATTGGGGCACAGCAGAAAGGAGTTGCCAAGGACTCGTAGAGATAGCAGATGCCACGAGATATAGTGCCTAGGATGTTTAGAGCGGGTTATTGGGCTTTGAGGTACAACACCTGTATTAGAAATCAGGCTGATGACTCTTGTGATAGACAATTAGGACTGCTGGTGACATAGAGAGGGGAGAGCTGATGGCCCCCCAGAAAGGGGATAACAGAGGCACATGCAGATTAGAGGAAGAAGGCAGTTGATGTTGCCTAGAGTGGGCAATTAGGGCTGGGTGCACAGTGCCTGTCAGTACTTGAAGGGGGCTATGGTGACACAACACCTAGGAGCAGAAGGCAGTCCTGGTATAATAGAGGTCAGTTTCTGACTTTCTGACAGTACTTAGACAGTACTTAGAGGAGCAATTGGAGCAGGCCACAAAAATATTTGCAAATTGGAGGGAGATGGCAGAAATTGAGAACAGTCTGGGGAAAGGAAATGGGTCTAACTACAGAGTGCCTCAGACATTTAATATTTATCAGAGGTTTTTGTCAAAGGCAGCATGCCCACCTCTGAGCACCTTATGGTGAAATACAATGGTGTGGTATAGAGTCAACAGATGTGATGGTTAGCAATAAGACCCAAACACAAGTAATCTTACTGTAAAGCCTTGAAAAGAAACAATAGTTAAATAGATGAGCTCTTCAGACTGACACAGGCTGGTTTTAGACATCTCATATCCTTGTCAAGGCAGAGAAAGAGGTAGCATGGCAAGGCTAGCCGTATCGTTGCCTGAATAAGTGGTTTTAAGCAGCCTTCTAAATCTGAGGAAGTCAGTTATAAGATGCAACTTGGAGAGAGGCAATAGGAACTAAAAGTCCACAGAATTGGTTTTGACTAACAGAGCTGTTCATTGTGGCAGGGAGGATGTTGATTGGGGCACTATCAAGTGCCTAATGGGGATCATGGACAGGGTATAACTACAAATAAAAGAAATAAAGCATTAGAGGGTCTTAGGGCAATTGGCATTGTTAGCTATTTGAATGAGGCTGTTGATACACAGAACATGGAGGCATGTGGAGGGGCAAATTCACTCCGGGTGTTGCAAAGGATTGGTGGGTGCACTAGTGTGTTACAAGGGTAAGGGAAATATTTTATGTTTTAAAGATAAAATGAAATCATTGTGTCATCTAATCACTTTAGGGGTTTTACTTCATAGTTTTGTAATTAGACCCTCACTGTGAAGATATCATGCAGTCTGGTGGACTGTGGCCCCCTTCATAAATTGATTGAATCAGCTGGTTTCCAAGACTCATCTAATTCAATAGCACACTTGTCCTTCAATGTATCCACACATGTTAAAATACCCAAACTTCCAATATCGGCAAATGCACTATCAAGGACTTAGTTCCTCAACCAGAAGAGTTTGTCCTAGAAATATGATAGAAAGTCATAAAAAAGAACGAAGTAGTTGCATCTTGTGGCTAAGCATTTGAAAGATTTCAGTGTCCAAAATCTGAATTAGTTTCTGGCTGCATAGTTTCTAATTGTGTGTAATTCAGGTGAGGTAAGTCAGCTGGTCTGCTGTGACCAAGTTTTGTCGCTTTCAGTTTATTATGTATATATTCCTGTATATTCCTTCAAATTTCTGTAATCATCTAACTTGTGATTGTGTTATTTTCATAAATGTGTAATGTGGATTGCTTGTATATTTCCCTTGTATCAATATATTAGGCCTAAACCCCTCCAATCTCAATCGTTTCCGCTAGAGTTATAAAATCTGACTGCTGGGCTTCAAATGTTTTTTGTCATGCACAGTGGTTTGCATGCACATCCATCACTTGCTTCTGTGGAGAATCATTGCCCCTGTATACTAGGGCACAATCTATGAAATGTTAATGATCCATTAATGTATACTCGGAACACTGAAATATCTAGATTCCTGGGGGATTTGTTTAATACATTGGGCTGTGGCATGCACCACATGGCCCTCATGTGTTACAATATTTTATTGGGGATCCTGACCTCACAGAGAAACATCGGAGATGCTTGCCCTCTCGGTGCATTGAGGGGCTATTATGAACATACATTCCGGAGCTGCTAATGGACCCAGCCCAGTTCAGCCCAGACGTGGGTTAAGAGAATCAAGTAATACATATTGAAAATGAGTTTTGGGTCCTCTCTCAATGAGAGGAACATTTTTGAATATGTCAGAAAACTTCATAGAACCCAAATGCATCCATTTATTATTTATCCTAAAAAAATATAGAACCTGTAATATTTTGAATGAATCACAAATGTGTATATTAATGTTAAAATTCACTGATCGTGCGCAGTTTCTCAAGGGTACACATTTATCAGTTGAAATGAACCCTTCTGTTTCCTGCAATATAACATTGCATCCGGTTTCATATTCCTTCGCTCATAAATACAACAATGGCTATGTTTTATTTGTAATAGTACATACTGCGTGCTTTCAGATGTCTGCAAAATGAGTAAGAACAGAACACAACACAGTGCATATCAAGGTTTGAAAGCGGCAGGCAACTGGAAAACTGTTTGCAGGTGGCCTTAGTAACAACTGGCAGAGCCGACACATTTATTTCTGCTCGTGACTCGGGTAAGCATCAAACCCCGGCAATCAGGATTGTACGGCAGGTAGTCATCTGCATGGGAATTTGCACCCAGCCTATGACCAGACCAAGGTGGTTGCACTTTTCCGGGCACATGGTGTAGTGCACCTCAAACATTAAAGTACAAGGCAGTAGGCATTTATTACCAACAAACATAAAATAATTACTAATAACAGTCATTTGTGTTTTTTAATTATAGGCCTGCTGCAGTGTGACATGTTGCTTGCTTTGTCGAATGACTAGCGCTGCAGCTAGGCAAGGGGCAGGCAAAAAGTCGGGACCCTGCGCTGTATTGATCATTCCGACTCGGGAGGAAGCACAAACACTTGACAATTCAACGCCAAGGAGGGACGTCGGCGGGGCCTGCGGGCGGGCTAATAATTCATCCTCAAGCAGGACTGCAGCAGTCGATTGGTAGCTGCCAAGCGTACTAGAACTGCTATGATTTATCGCTGCCTATGTTAGACTGTTAGTTACTTACGCTGAAGAAAGTACAGTCTAACACAGCAGCAATAAATCGCAGTAGCACTAGTGCGCTACAGCAGCTACCCATCAACTGCTATGAGCTGAGGCAGGGACACAATGTCACTTCACCAGCAGTTTCTGGTCTGTGTGCGGGGAGGAAACGAGCGCCGACCGCTATCTCGCAGTACAAAAGCATACGCCGTTAACGTGTGCACTGTGCTGTAGACCCAGCCTTAAGCAATAAGTGCAGGTGCTAAGCACCGGATACCACTGGCACAAATGAAGAACTGACAGTTCTGCACATGCTGATGGCTTGTATGGGGATGACTTGATTTGGTGTATCACATGGAAAATGCATGGCCTATTTTTACAGAACCTTTACATTAGAGGGAAGAGAAGACTATCAGGGATTTTGTATTGCAACATGAATTAAGAGAAAAGCAAGGTTTTGGTGCAGATTGCCTTCAACTCCAGCTGTACTCCCGTCCAGGGGGACTACAGCGCCCAGCCTTACTGCCTGTCCCTGTTGCGCTTGGCCGCCCTTGTCATCAGAAAGCGCCAGGAGGCGCTTTAAATCCAACCGCAGTCTCCCGCAGAGCGGGACCCGCTTTTACCTGCCTCCAGCTCGAGCTTCACTCTGGTCCAGGGGAACTACAGCACCTAGCCTGCCTGCCAGTCACCGCAGCGCTTAGCCACCCTTGTAATCAGAAAGCGCCAGGAGGCGCTTTAAATCCCGCCGCGGCCGTCAGAGCCCGGATGAGTCTGGGCTGGGCCATACCTCTTGGTTCTGACTACAGACTTCCCAGGACATTTTCAACCCCGGATCGTCCACCCAAGGTCAGTGCCATTCATCTGTGTAGTTTATTACCATTACCGAGGGGAACTTTGCCCGTGTGAGTAACTTCCCTCCTGACACCAACACTCATAACCTAAATATGTAATCAATAGCGGTGGGAAGCTGTTAACTCTAGCCTTTTGGGACTTGTAACAGAGTCAATTGGTATTTGTTTTCCAGCATCTTTTGAATTACTGAGAGTTACAATTATGGACAAACCTAGAACAACTGCTGCTCCTCAACCTGCATTGCCATTACAACCTACCTCAATAGACAAAATGCTGCAAAGAGCAATAGGAGCAATAGGAGCTGTAGCCACGGAAATGAAGCGGATAGAAAGGCGGCTTTCATTAACTCCAGTCAAAGCCCCCTGTTTTACCTCCCAGGAACTTGGTAGCCCGTCCCTGTTTACACCGCTAACATTGGATTCAACACCTGAACTACTAAGGACACGCACAAAGGCCAGTGCAATATCCAATACTGAGAAACCCCTGGTGAGCATCTCCAAATAAAAGGGACTACTACCGGCCCAAAACGGAAAAAACAAACAGTTAACAGAGCAAAAAATATTAACATGGGGCAGAAGGAACAGGTAATACACCACGGGTCAACCATGAACAACCATCTTGGGTGAAAAACTTGGTGATGGACTTCAAATCAGCATATGACCATTATAAAAGAGGAACTTAAGATACTAATGGACCGGGTTGATAAATCGTCATTATTGGTTGATAATTGGGTGGGCAAGGTAGAGCTAACCCATAAGGAGGTGGAAATAACTAAATATTTAGCCCTGCAATTAGCACCCCCATTACCAACCAAGCCACCCCAGCCCCAAACCAAGAGACTGGTCCTAGTAGGCTTAACCCAACAAACCTGAATGTAGCAGACCCCCCCTGGGAAAAAAAACTCTTTGCAGAAACCTGCCACAAGAAACCACCTGCAGGCGGCCTCCCAAGGGAACCCCTTAGAGCGCACTCCCAAGCCACACCCGGCTGTGGCAATAGGCCCAGACCCCTGTCAACCAGATTAGCTCTGGGAATATTGAACAGCTAGAAACCTTAGAAAAAGCCATAGCAGTAGAGATGGCCTTTCTGCACACAAATCTCCCTCGGCCTCATCCCCATACATCATTATACTAGCAGGAGAACCAGAACTGAGAAAGGGATGTAGGGAGTCTCGCTATGAACTATAGGCAATTTTCATACAAAGACGCAAATGAAATCATTCTCACTCGTAGGGTAAGTGGGTGGGCTGGAGACAAAAAGATGCCACCGGGGAATGCATAGTAATAAACATTAGAGACCCTTGGACTGTGCAATCCCTCTTAGAGTGTGGTTACCAAAGGGAGAATGGGGGTATAGCCTTCTTCCCGCTGGGATATTTTTCTCCCCCAGGGTTAAACCCTCACATTGTGAGAAGGACTGGTAATAAAAGGGCTGTGAGGACCAAGGATAGGACCCCCCTCAGCCAGAAGTGGGACCCAAATTGTTTACTTCTGTACAACATTCCTGTTGCAAACAGGTTTAGCCCTCTAGACTCAATGATTGACTAACCTTCACTGAGCCCCTAGTTCAAAACTCCAGCTGCCAAGTAGAGAATAAAGTAAACAAATTGCACCTGTATGCCTTACTACACCAGGGAGGACCTAGGGAGCACAAGCAAGAAATAAAGAGAGGATGTGAGGGGAAAGCGAATGACCTGTTAACCACAACCTTGGAACCAACACGCACAGGCCACCCAATCCCCGACTATCCCCAATACAACTCGAAGTCAAACAATCCTACCACTCCCTCCATCGTAAAGCATCCTTTGTCAGCCACGAGTATTAGTGACTCGGGCCATGACCAAGGGGTCCTGGGCAAGATGGGGACAAATAACCCACTCTGGGCACACTCAAGTCACAGCAAATCATCCTCTACTCATGTAGCAAACAAGATGGGCCCATCTGGTCCGCAACTACTATCCTGGAACATAGCAGGACTCACCTCAAAACTGGATATACCAGATTGGGGGCATTCATTGACCAACATGGGCTATGCATGTTCCAGGAAACTTGGACCAGGGTGGCAACACATAGAGTGGGTTATGCGTCCTACGGCATTCCAGCTGATAGGCGGGATAGGGACAGGCCATTGGGGGTCTAACTATCTGGTTTGGCATGCACCTTGGTTGTGAGGTCAAACAGATAGAAACATCATCTCGTGACATTCTTTGTATTTTTCTAACTTTCACCCCCAAAACCAGAATTGCCCTGATTAAGGTCTATTCACACCCAGTCTGTTATGGCCAAACCTTCAACACCCTCTATATACTGATCACCTTTCTATTAACAATACCAAACAATTATTGGATTATCTTAGGAGGGGATTTCAATTGCCAATTCGAACCTCTGAATGGTCTTCCCAAAAGTATCTCAAGTGAGGAGAATTCAGTTTTGGCCATTCCAGAGCCCAAAATTCCGCCCATATGGGCCTGGACCCCATTGGCTTTACAGATGCATGCACTTACATTAAGTCATTGATTAAGGGCATGCAACGGCCGTTTAACATCGGATAGCCCAGGAAAGTACACATATAATAGACCAGGGCAGGTATCAATCATAGATTACATTCTAGTGGATATTAAATCGTGGCATAAGGTCCCAGATTTTAAGATCATTCCACACCACAATCAGATATATACCCCCCATATGATAGAAGCCCTCCGGGTGAAATTTTACAACCGATACCTAAATTTCCCAGACCATAGTATTTGACAACCATCAAGACATGCTATCCACTCTGGCTTCCTCTTTTGTTACCAGTAGAGAGACTAGGTTGAACAGCAATGCACATCATCGTTGGTGTAATGAACACTGTATGAGAGCTAAGCTAGAGCTTCTAGCTGTCATCAAGGAAAATAATAGACCCCAAATTAAGGAAATAAGGGCCACTTACAAACTAGCCATAGCCAAAGCCAGAAGTAGCTGGGAGTGTGAAAATGGATTAATCTCAGAATCGCGCTGGAAAACCACGATATGCGGTCATTCTGGAATCTATTAACACCTGCACGACTGAGGGCAAATTAGCGATATTACCAAAGATAGGGGAGGAAGTTTGGAGAGCCCACTACAAGTCCCTATATGAAATGACAGAGAAAGAAATTGGTCTGACGGCAACAACTCCTTACCATCTAGAACAACTCCAAAGAGATACCCACCGGTTCACTCTTAAGGAGATCATGGAAGCTCTTGCCAAGATTCTCCCAGCAAAAGCGCCAGGGTTAGATAAGATCCCGGGCAACCTTTTTCCCTCTGAACCCTCCATTTGGGCCCCTTATTTGTTGACTCTGTTTAACGCCATACTTCAGGGTATGGCGATCTCTCCAACCAGTGCCGGGGCAGAAATCATACAATCTATAAAAAGGGGTCCCTGTTGAGCCCTGCAAATTACCGCCCCATTAGCTAAATCGATGTAAGCCATAAAATCTATGCACATGCACTTCTGGCCCGATTACAAGACTGGATAGAAGAACACAAAATACTTACACCCCTCCAAGCTGGGTTTAGGGCCAAGATCTCTACCATCGATCAAATTTTTAGACTCCAGCTTCTGTGATGGAAAACTGTGACCATAGAGGGTGGCAGCCTCTATCTAATTTTTGATGACCTAAAATCTGCTTTTGATTTAGTATGGAGGGATACATTGTGGGGAATTTTAATGGAATTAGGCACTCCAGACTACCTTTGCCATGAGATGAAACATCTCCACCAAGGCAACTATCCTCGAATAAGGTATGGCAAAAACAGAGAGCTCTCAGCCCCCTTTTTGGTTGAGAAAGGCGTTCGCCAAGGCTGCGTCCTTGCCCCAACTCTCTTTGTCCTTTTTGTAAATGGTTTGATATAGTTCTTGATGGCAGTAAAAAGACACTGATGCCCTCTGGCCAGTGAACTGTAAGATACCTGCACTGATGTGATGTTCCCAGATGACACCATCCTACTCTCTAAGTCCCCAATGGGCATGCAAAGGGCCCTTGACGTATTTAGCGCCTTCTGCAAAAACAAGGGTTTGGATATCATTCCACAGAAAACGAAATATATGGTGTTCAATGCAAAACATTGCACTCGTCTAAACCCCTGTTTAGATGGGCAGGCTCTAGAGAGGGTGTAAACTTTTGAATATCTCGGGGTTATAATAACCGAGAAAATAGACTGGGGGGCTCAAATAAAAAAAGCCAATCTAAAATTGGCTCAGGCCTCGGGGGTATTTTAAAGATGACTAACAAATGTTCCCATAAAGTAATAGGCCCTGTGGTTGAACTTTATAAGGTCCAGGCTAAGGGAGCCACTCTGTATGGGGCAGAACGATGGGGTCACTGTACCAGCACCTCTCTATCGTTAACAGAGAATTCCTTCAATAGGCAGCTTTTACGACTTCCTGCCTGTACCCCTCTAACCCCTTGTAGGTTGGATTTGGGGATTGGCCCCAAAGCAGATAAAACAGCTCTTAGACCTCTCCTATTTTGGTGACGTCTATGGAGTACCCCCGAGCTTCCCCCTTAAAGGGACGAGCTGAGGGAGGTCATGAGCTTGCATGGTGCAGGAAGACTGTCCTGGCTGCTGCACATAAGGAAATCATGTCAGACCTTTGGCAGCGCAATCTGCGGGCTTCAGCTGAAGATGCTAGTATTGAGAAATATAGAGAGCTAAGACTGATCCAGTTATGGAGGAATTCCCCAGGGCATCTAACACAAAGGTTTATGGAAACAAAATTAGAATATCGGCTAGAACAAGCATTGGATGATATACAACCACTCCTTGCAAAGAAGCTATACACCCAGTTCAGACTCGGGACACCTCCGATTTGATCGTTCACCACCAAGTGGCAGGGCGATCGCAATCGGGACTGCCACGTATATCCGAATGTGGAGTAGACTGAAGTGTATGTACTCTTCCTATGCCCAGCTTAGAGGAGGCCATGGTCCCGCTGGCTGGTCCAGCTGTGTAGGAACGTGGGCCCCAGACATTGCTCTGAGACCCCTAGACTACTAAAGTATGACACCCAAATACCTATTGTGTTTTCCATTTCATGCTTTCTGTACTTTATGTGGCACATTCGCAGTCATATTACAAAAAAGGAGTTAACAAGGTTATAGGCTATTCTATGTATAATGCCACCTGCAAAAAATCTTTGAGAATAGGTGCGTTCTTCTCTTCTTCAACTCTGACATTCGTTGCTGTGATTTTTATCCTTTTTCTGAATACAGAGGTTTATTTTAATATGTTTTATATATTTCAAAGTATGCTGCTAGAAATTGTATATATTGTAGTACTCCTTTTATGTGCTTTTATGGCCCTAGTGGCCGAAATAAAGTTTTTTTTTTTGACTGACATAACATTTATATTAGACGCCAGCAGCTCTGACATGGACAGTCAGGTAAAGAAAATGTCCAGAAAATGCATTAAGAAAGAAGAACTATCTTTAACGTTCTCAGATGTTTACCTTGTTAAGAATTTGCTAACTTAAGAAAAACAAATAACCAGTTAGAGGTTTAAACCAGCAAAGTAATTGCCCAACATTATATAGTTTTCCTGTATGCCCAGACCGCTATGTTTCTTTGTCTTTTTAGGGATTTACTACAGAAATTCTTTTACGTACACACTCATACCCCAGCAAGTATAGTAGATCAAGGCATCCATCAAACAGATGTAGTCACCAGACCTAAAAGAGTAGATTCTTACTAAGTGATTACATTTGCAATTTTGCTTTGAATCTAGTGACCTCAATAAGAGTGGCCTGGCATTGGTGGATTTTCCACATTCCCTGAGTTACAGCCACCTCAGTATCAGTACATTCGGGAATGGGGAATCTTCAGCCCATTATTAGATGGACCCAGAGAGTCCACTAAGAATTGGGGGATTCCCCCAATAATTTCTTATTTTCCCTCAGGGGTAACAATGCAAGGCCATACAGACATATCATCTTTATACGGGGATGAAGTGTTAAAACGTCTATGTAATCCTGCTGAGGTTCTCCTGCTGATTCAGACTCATTTGGAAGAATTTAGGACTCAATCAACGCTTCTTGTAAACAAAAGTAAATCATGCATTTTTCCCCTGATGGCCAAAACCCAGACTTATGAAGCAGACCTGCCTTTATATCTGCTACAGCAGTGTTTATGATCCTTCAGATATATGGGAGTCCATGAACATAGAGACACAACAAAAGGGAACCTGGGAAGGATGTTGTGTCGGCCAAGATGGAGCTCAGTATACATTTTCAAGTGCCTCGGAGCCGTTTCTTACAACTGTTGAATTGATTAGACAAGTGAAGCTCATGTGGAAGCTGGGCAGTTCAGAACCACCTACTCATGATTCTCATCAGTGCCTGCTCACTCCTGGCAGTGCAAAGAACACAGTCACTACCTTCGACCACTGTTTAGTTCAGAAATCCAAGGTAGGTATTGCTACCCTGAGGAACAACTCAGATTGAGATTTACACAGACAGTGGACACCCAAAGAGAGCAATTATGTTGTTGTATCCTTCTAAGGTGTCAAAGAATGCAAGTTCATTCATTGTAAGATATTGCATAAAGCACATCTCCTAACACACAGGTTACATAAAATATACCTCGGTGTCTCTGGGGAACGTTCAAGATGTCATCATGATATATTTTGGTACTTTCTAGATCTCACTTCTCTCTGGGTGTCAATACATGTGTTGGTGTGAGAGGTGACTGGAAGAGGCCACCCCACGTACTTAAGGATAACATTAGGGATTGTACAAGAGAGTTAAAACTTCAAAGTTAAAAGGCCGTATACTCCACACAGCGTGAGAGAAGCAGGAATGTGAGAGTAAGGATGTGGGGCATTACAATAGTGACATTAAAAGCAAAAGAGAAGGTTACTCCTCCCTAGATGAATTAAGACAAGTCGACTTTGACATAGTCCCAAATATCCTCCGGCATTTGGTCTCAAATATAAACTATCTACATTAGAGTGGTGAATAAAGTGCGCATGCCATTGTGTGTGCATGCCACCCTGTTTGCTTCTCTTTGCTTGTTGTGGTTTCTCAAGTGCACTATGCCAGAGTTGTCACCCAGAATTAGTTTAGAATTTATGAAACCCCTGTCCTCTTGCCTTGACAAATGTACAGATTCATGATTAAGTCAATGAACTTGTATTGATAACTTTGATCATGTCTTTTTACTTTATAATGGTATTCATTAGTCAATATAATTTTGCATAATATAGTCCTATGGAGATTGAACCTACAGCTGTTGAGCATGTCAATTTATTTCAATAAGACTTTTGCTGTTTCAGTAGCAAAATACACTTTGTGAAAGTAAGAAGCGAATAGTTCAGAATGTGCTGGAAGCTTCTCATTATGAGGACCTCATTAGCCCTCAAAAACTAACATCACTATGTTGAGTAATAATTTCACATACAAAATACATCTGAAACCTTGTGAAGTAATCATATTCTTACAATGTTTTACATAATAATTGCTTATTAGATGATATCGACTGTGCCAAAGTGGTAGCACTACTGGGTGAATGTTATGTTTAAGAAAGGGCTTAGTAAGGCTTGCAAACATATTTTTCACAAAGAGTGTGGAGAAGGAGTGCACATATTTATGTTGTTTATGTCATTTCTCCTGCATCACTTCCTTCTCAAGAACTATTCCTACTGACCAGCAATGAAGTGGATGAGGTAGATCATCAAGTGGGGTGAGCATATTGAAAACATTACATTTTGTAACTCCTATCCCAATTTAGCTTTGTGAATTCCTCCCACACAGCCACACAACAGAGAGATTAAGTATGCCTCAATGGGCCATCTGTTGGCAGGATGGACAGGTGTAGCTAAGCAGAGCCCCACTTAAAACTGAATAGCCTGTGCTCTGCCTTTACTCAAAAGGGTCTAACAACCCTGCATTGTGACTGCAGCCAGCATGGGTCCCAATAAATTCAAAGAATCTTTCCAGAAGCTTCTCCCACATTCCAGAAGTAAGACACCTGTGTAAAAAAATTAAATCTACAGAACCACTCTTCAGTTCTTTGCTGAACCTTCAGAAATACCCTCAGCGGACTGCCTCCTGCTGTGCAATCTGCCAGACGTCTGCTGTAACTGGAAGGGCTGATTACTGCCCAGAGTCTGCATTGAACCTTCAGAGGCCTACTCTGCTATTGAACCCTACATCTTCACCTGCACCCAGGACTACCAGAGTGACTACAAGGGCTAGTTTGCTGCCTCTTGTTCAGAGCCACAAGTACATAAAAAGCGTTCACCATCTTAAACCCGTATCTACACCCAGCCTGAGTTAGATCTAACCCCTTAAATTGTGTTCCACCAGTCCGGGACCCTTGGCTGTGGTGTTAAAGTTGCCCAGATGGTCAAATCCCAAAACATAGGATTTCAAATTTTTTTGGTTGAAAGCGGCTCTAAGAACCAGAAGGAGACCGGGTCTAACCTACAAGCCTATCCACAGAGAAGAATTGCTGATATAATTGACTTCACAGGTTCTCCCACTATATTCTTCTCTGCAACAGCAAATTCTTTTCAGTGGTCCTTCGCCAAAGGGAGATCTGACCATGGAACTGTCTTTGGCTACAGCCCTCTCCCTCATTCCACTGGAAATGTTTGACTTCCATCTCAACAACTAAGTCAGAGCATAGAGATCTTCATCATGGCTTTGACCCAAGATCATCTGACACTTATGCTTCCTCTTAGGACACCTCCTACAGCCTTGCCTTACTGAACTTTATCTTCTCAGGCATTTGTTTCTCAGAATGTCTTCTAAGTCTAAAGTTAAGTGCTGACCACTTCTTGTATCTGAACTGCCCTCCAGCATGGTCGGCCATAACTTTTCACTTTGACCTCATCTCGCTCTACTAGATGTCCTTGGATGGTGCATTGAACTTTTAGGCTCTAGTTTTTACTTAAAACTATAAAAAATTCCTAACTCCGGTTCTACTGTCTGGCATATTTCTTGTGTTTTGTTTTTACTTTATTACTGTTTGTGTGCTGAATGTAGACTTTACACATTGCCTCTGAATTAAACCTGGCAGCTTTTTGTCCCAAGTTACCCATGATTAAGCACAGGCTAAAATGTTGTGACTTTTTGTGGTTCACTTTACAAGGGACTGTGGCTTTTGCTTGACCAGGGCTCACACCGCAGTCAACCAACAACCCAATTTCTCACAATAAATGTACCCCCACAAGTATCTTTATGGGCAGCATAAGTAATGAATTCTGCCACTGCTAATAATTCTATCAAGACTCTTTCACCAACAAATAGAAACAAAAAATACCAGATGACCTAGTACCACATTACAAATATCTGAAAACACACCAAACAAACACACTCAAGTTTTATTTTATTGCATGATGTTGGCACCATGCTGCCTGGTCAGTGTAGGTTTAAGTATCTGCTGCCTTCAAGGAAGATTGGAGTCCTGTTAGAAATGGGCTTTCTGGTTGGAAAGGGTATGCATCTAAGCCAGGCAGAATCCACAACTCTAGTCAGGGCAAGTAAGTTACACACCAAAGATAGCCTGTGCTCACCCTCTGGTAGCTTGGTGCAGAGTAGGCAGGCTTATCATCAGAGGCAATGTGCGAAGTGTTTGCACAACAAATTCATGCAGAAACCCAATGAATACACCACAGAAGAGACGCCACACAGAAGTATATAAAAATATATAGTATACTATGCATAACACTAGACCAAAATGACATGAATCATAAATACTGTGCATATAATGCAACAAGTCATGAATAAAGCACAACAATCACCATAAAAGTATAGGGCACCGCACTCCCATACTGCTAGTACACATTGTACGGTAATTAGCACCAACCATAGCTTACAGGAATGCCTGCACATCTACTACATGGATTACAGTTATTCAGGCTGTTCTCTCGGTATGGCAAGTTTAGGAGCGGGGCCTCATTAAGGACTCACCCTGTAATGCCACCAATCCAAGGAATAAGTGCTCCCAAGGTATGTGCCCACATGGGGCAGGAACACACACATACTTCTGATGGCTGCTTTTCAAGACCTAGACAGCTGCACCGAACATATAGTGCATCCAGGAACTCTATCGAAGCCTCTCAGACTGCTGCCGACCCAAGATACCCTGTCCAAAAATGGAGCTGCCCACAAACTTATGGGACAGCTTCCAGAATGAAGGCCAACTTCCAAAGTGAGGTGCTCATCATGATTTTCCCCCGCTGATGCAGCATCTTCAAATCACACAAAGCTCCTTTGCAATTGCAGTGTTTCAGAATCAGCAACGGCTGTTCTCTGCTTGCAGTGCATCCAGAGCACTCTGCGGCCTAACGGATTGTTGCAGAGAATTCTGAAAGCTGAAGCTGCCAGCGAATGCGCAGGACTGCTATGCTCCCCATTCAGCCTTCACTTGGCCCCGTATTAAGAATCATCCACCATCTCGGACTGTGTTGGAAACCTTGCTGTCCCAGCAAGCTTCACTGGCACAGCAATGGCCAGAAGTGCTAGGGCAGGATCATGTATTATTACTAAAGACAATGGTCCCTAGGCAGGAAAGAGTTTTAAGGAGCAAACGGTTAACATACACTAAATAGACAATATGTTCTTTGTCCAGCCGGACAGCATTTATTCATTAATAAGTATTTAAACAGAAGGATCAATAACATATACAAGTGGGACATAACCTGCATCCAACTTAGGAACATACATGAGTAACATAAAAGGACGGGAGGGGCGTAGTTTCAGGCAAGAACACGAAGTCTGTGTACAATAATTATTTCAGACTTAATTTACAAAAGAGGACCATTGCATTTTGTGATCCAGAACCATTAGAAACATATGGTACATATGGTGTCGACGACGTTTCGATCCCTTAGGGGAGAATCATGGGATCATCCTCAGGACAGTAATAATAAACATGCCTGTGTTCAAACATTGTAATTCATGTTTGTCAATTACTGAGTAACAATAAGTACGGAGTTACAATGGGGAGAAGAAAAATAAGGGGAAGAGAAGGGGGAAAAAGGGGGGAAAATGGGAATAGAGAAACGGCATTAGAGCATGAAAGGGCAACCTGTACATTTACACAGAACTGTGAAAATTGTGCAAAAAATGAAATCACGGGGCAGTGTTTAAATTGGGAACATTAGTGACACTTTCAGTTTTTCGGTACATGCACAGTTCAATGTTTCCATGTTGGCCGTATTACGAGTGAGGCCTGATCTTAAGAACCCAGGGCTGGGATCAGAAAATCCTACCGGAGTGCCGTAAAGAGGCAGTAAGTAACTGGGAGCCTGCAATGAGTAGGAGATAGTCCCTTCGTGATAGGAACGGGATATTTGGAAGTTGGCTGCTGTTTCCTGTACGGATTGATGTCAGCAAACCTAGGGGCCAATAGTTAAAATGGGTAAAATCTCGGGTGAATAGCCAGGCCAAGGTGCCGTCGGCATCGGCATCTAACAACTTACCGAGTGATTACTCAAATAACTTCCAGTAGCTACGGCTCCGGTGGGGCAATCTGAGAGTGAATCAGAGACAGACAGCCGCGGTAGTGCAGCCACGGGAGTTAACACGTGATAAGTGACGTGGTTGGTGCAAGTGAATGAAATGCGTGCAAGGTGAGCGCGGTGGACAAATAAGGCGGCCATCTTGTAAGGGAGGTGTATGCTTTCAGAGTATATTACATAGTATAACAGAATACATCTGCGGTTTGGTTCGAGAGAGAGATACTACGTACAGTGGTGCATTTTTATGTATAGTCATGGGGAGGTCTCAGTAAGGAGTACAAAAGTGCAATAAAAAACAGTGGAGCAACTAGTTTTTAAAAAGAATTATAGGCTAAAGTACAAGCAGTATGAGCGAAGTTCAGAGAAGTTCCAATATTTACACAGTTTTATAGCAGCGAGGTCCAATCCTCAAGGTGATTCAGGCCATTGTGTATGCTATCAGTTCTAAGTATCCGCTTTAGTTCCTCCTTGTTGAGCAATTGGTTAATGTCAGCACCTCTTGGGGGAGGTTTGAATACGGTAATGATTGTCCACGTGAAATCCAATTTGCCCTGTCCAAGTTCCATGAAATGGTCCACTAGTGTGCATTCAGAGTTTTGCAGCTGATCCTACTGCTATGCTGTCCAATCCGTAGTCTGACCTTTTGAGTTGTCTGTCCCACATATATTTTTGAACAAGGGCAAAAGTTGGCATAAACAACATTTGCAGTGTTACAATTTGAAAAATACCTCCGTTCAAACTTTATGTGGTTGAAGGTTAAATCTTTACCTTCTACAGTGGTGTCACATGCAATACACTCACCACATTAGGCATGGCCGGAGAAGCGTGGGAGACCCCATAGATCATTGATGGTGTTATTGGGGGCATTAGTTGGTAGAGCTGCCCTTACCAAGTGGTCCTTAATGTTTTTTGCTTTCTTAAATGCAAACATGGGCCATTCAATGTTAAGAACCCCTGCATTTAGGACTTTCCAATGTTTCAAGACACTCTTACGTATGGCACACTCTTACGTATCGCTTGGATGCAGGTGTGAAAGTAGTAACACATACCAATCTGTCCTGGGATTTTGTTTTGGGTTTAGGGACCAGTAGGACGTCCCTGGGACAGTACCAGGCTCTTTTCAGTGAGCGACGGACCAATTTGCGTGGATATCCCAGGCTGCACAGCTTGTCACTCAATGTTTTTGCTTCACAGAAGTAGAACTCCTTATGATAGCAGTTCCTTCTAATTCAAAGGAATTGTGAATAAGGAAGTGAGTCACGTAAGGCACAGAGATGGTGACTACTATAACTGAGCAGTGTGTTGCGCTCAGTAGGTTTACGATACAGACTAGTAGTGAGTTGACCATCATGGTGTTCGATTTTTAGATCAAGGAAGGCGATGCTGATCTTACTCTCTGATAGGGTGAATTTAAGTCTGCTACAATTATTATTGAGTCAGTGAAGGAGCTGCACTAATGATTCAGCTGATGCATTGCAGATCATGAATATGTCGTCTATATAATGCTTCCAAAGGGCAATGCCACTGGGGAAGGGGTTATCTGAATTGAGGATGCATCTCATCTCAAGGTCATCCATGTACAAGATAGCCAAATTGGGAGCAAAAACTGCTCCCATTGAAGTGCCCCGGACTTGGCCGTGGAACTGCTCATTGAATAGAAATACAGTTTTGGTTAGGCAGATTTCCAGAAGTTGTAAAATATATAGAGTGGGTACTGCATGCGGACGATGACGCCAATTGAGTACTTGTTCGATGACTAGCATTGACTCAATTTCTGGATTGTTGGTTTACAATGACTCTACATCCAATGTGCACATGTGTTGGATGTAGGGTCAAAGGAGTATTCCTCAATCAGATTGATCATAGACATACTATCTCTTATGTAGCACTCGGTCTGTGGTACAAAATCTTTAATGAAATGGTCAATGTAGTACTGCCCTAATGGTTCCAAAATGAAACCACAGCCAGAAACAATGGGTCATCCTGGTGGTGTTTCAGCATTTTTGTGAATTTTTAGCAAGCAATATATTACAGGAATTCTGGGAGATTTGATGTTTAGAAACTGGTGTTCCTTCTTGCTAAGGAATCCTGCCTCTAAGCCTTCATTGGAAGTTTTTGAATTTCTTTAGTGGGCTTGCATGGAAGTGTGTAATAATGGTCGGTGTAACTTAGTTGTCTAAGGATCTCATTTTTGTATTTGTCCACGTCTTGATTGACAATCCCTCCACCCTTATCTGCGGGTTTAATGACCAATGCTGGGTTCATTTTTAATGTGGAGAGTGCTTTCTTCTGTAGTGAGATGTTATAAGGTATAAATGACCTTTGCATTTCTAGGATAGTTATATCATTTATGACAAGTTTCTCAAAGGTGAGAATTTCACCCAGGATCATACCAGCAGTGGGAGAGAAAGTAGACGGTGGTCTAAATGGGGTGTTGGCATTCCTAGTGGGTGTGGGATTAAGGAGGAAGTAGCTGTGCAGTCTCACTTTTCTAAAGAACCTAAGAAGTTCAGTCTGTGCGTCAAGGTAATTTGGGCGAATAGTCGGCACAAATGAAGCCCTGTATTGCGCAAAGATAGTTCATTTTACAACGGATGGTGATCTGTGAGGTTGAGGATAGGGAGTAGAGAGTCATTTTGGGGTACGTCATTGGGTCTAGAAATATGTTCTAGGGTCTCCATTACCATTGGCAATGTTGTTGGCGCGTGAATCGTTCGCCCGGAGGGTTGGGCCATTGCTGTTTTCCTCTTCCTCGCCTCTGGGGTTCTGATTGGCCTCTGTCTAAAAAAGCACTTCTGTTGGAGGTACTAGGGCCTTCTCCTTGGTCTGAGTTTTCTGAAGATTCAGCCAAACTCCTACCAAGTTGTGGCGTTTGTTAAAGCGACCTCAAGGTCTGTGGTTCTGAGGACCGCTGTATGAGCGATTTGTATAGTAATCTTTGTTCAGATAAAGGTATGCTCGTTCCTGTGTGAAGGCTTTTATATCTTTCCTCACTTTGTTTGCTTTTTTATTCTGCTCCAATCTATAGAACTCATCTATAGTTTTTTGTACTTCTTCAAGAAGTTTATTTCCTTCCGTTGAGTTATTTTCATCTTTAATTTGTTTTTCTAGATCTTCAATTTCAGAATTACGTTTTTTGACTTACGAAGGGATCATGTGACATAGGTTTTCACCAACACAGGGGGAGAGCTCAGGATCTCCTAAGGAATGGCAGATGATTTTCATCTGCTTCCCTTTCACAGCTGCCCTGCAAGACATGACTGACATGCCGGTCCCTGGATAACACCAATACCTCTATGATTCCCCAAAGAATGCTGGATCAGCCACACTCTGATCGGTAAAGAGAAGTGCTCGAACACCCACTGACAAAAACAAGGAGGAATCAAGAACGGCTCCCAGCTAGAACTCCCTGTTGCCTGACTCACGACTGACAGAGTACCACAGCAGCAGTTTTTAGGTGCAATCTTTGATGGCCCTGAGATTGAAGGAAACCAGGGGGAAAGCCTATGTGCCATTAGAGAACACTGGTGGTAGAACAAAGTAGAAGGCAGCAGACAGAAGACCAGAAACACCCGGCAGGTAGCAAAATGGCAGTCCATCCTGCAGCACAGCACACAGCAGCCCAACACAGTAAAGCAGTTAGCAAAGTTGCAGTCCCTCCTTCAAGCAAAGCAGTTCCTTCTGGCAATGCACAGATTGTAGAGCCAGCAGCATCTGGTTACAAGTCCTATGCAGTGTCTAAAATCAATGGGGTCAGAGACCCTCTACTCATACTCAAAAGTGTCTTTGTTTAAGAGGTGACTTCAAAAAAACCTAAGAAGTGAATAACACCTGCTTTCCAAAAAGCAGGGAGTAGATCCGCCCTTTGTGTGAGGGCAGAACACAAACTATACAAAGGTAAAATGTAAACTCCTTCCATCTCCCAGCCCAGAAGGACCACCAGTATGCAGATGAATGCAGATGTAACCCTGTCACACCCAGCCCTTCCTGTGTGGTGAGTGTCTGGAAAGTGATGAAGCATGATTTTTGCAAAAAAATCTTGCTTGATCAAATCTGCCCATAACTGAGTTATTAACAAAACAAAGACTTATGGTGTGACTTTTTAACATTTATGTACAAAGGAATATTTGAAGGTACGATGTGAAATTGTGCAAGAATGTTGATGTTTGAAAGTGATTATTGAGTTTGCATGGGGCCGAAACTTTAGTTATGGTGAAAAATCCTATTTGTGATACAGTAGTGTTAATGTGTATAATTATAAAATTTACACCTCTACCCCTGGATCAGTTTCTGGTAGTGTCATCTGATGGTTAGTTTAAACTAAAAATACTGGATAATGGAGAGACAGAATTTAGGGACAGACATTTATAGACTACGTACCTTTATGTTGTATTCTGTGGTCTGTCGTTGACCTTAATCGAAGTAAGGGGTCCGTCATAGGCCTAAGATCCCGGGATAAGCCTAAGGGCAACTTTAGTGTGGCATACACTAAGGGCTCGATTCCGATTCGGGAAACTAATCCATACGACGATTCGTATTCGTAGCCCTTTCCGTACGAATCGTACAAATCCGTACAAATCGCGTAGTATGATCCTTAGGAAAAAAATTCGTCCGAATCTTTGCGAACCGTATGAAAAGCAAGGGAAAATCTGTACGATACGGACCATCACGGTGAACCGTACGAATCGTTAACTTGCTGTACAACCTGACAAGTACGATCCAGACCGGGGAACGAGAACGCGATTCGTACGGAAAACGTCGTATGAGCAATTCGTACGGAGAACCACACAATCACATACGCACCATACCCCTGCAATCATGGGAGTACGCACCATACCCCTGTGCACCGTACCCCTTTGCACCGTACACCTATGGACCGTACACCTATGCAACGTAAACCTATGCAACGTACCCCTAAGCACCGTACCCCTAAGCACCGTACCCCTACGCACCGTACCCCTTCAATCATGGGGTGTACTCGCGTACCCGGAGGGGTCCGTTTCGTACGCGGTTCGACTTGAAATCTGCTTTTACGGACGTTTTAGGCTCCTGTATAAAAAGAGTTGTACAGAGTGTTGACGTGACGAATCGTACTTGCTTGGTCGTAAAAAGCTGCTTCAATCCATACGGATGTCGCATACTGCGTGTTCCGAATGCGATTTGTATGGATTTTTGAGTAGTATGGTCTTTCGTACGATTCGTACGGAGATCTGATTTGGGTTCAGATTGTACTTCATCGTACGTATGGGGACATTTAAGGTGTTCGATTTGTATGGGAAATATGCTCAGTACGGCTATTCGTAGGGGATTTTACCGAATCGGAATCTGCCCCGAGGTTTGTGTTGTCTGCTGTTGATGTGGTGCTAGGCAATGGTCGGATTGTGAATAATGGATATGGAGAAGTGTGGCTCAATGGTTAGAAGAGGCAGACCATGAAGCAGAGGTCAGACCCAAGACCAGGGTTCAATTCCCGACGCGGCAGGGTCTTGAGCCCAAAATGTCCACGGACTCGATAATTCTCGCTTCGGAGCCTGCTCGAATCACGGGTTCACACTCTGCAACTCTGGGCAATAGCTTGCTTAATCTCCACTATGGCCCCTCGCGGCGGGATGCCTGGCTTTCACCTCGGGGGTGCCCAGTACGGGTTATCTCACAGGGCAAAACCAGGACGGGTTCCCAAAGCAAGCGCTTAGAGGCCGCTGGTGATAATGCGCTATATAAATATAAATATAAATATAAATTACAATTACTTCAGAAAGGGCATCTGGGGAAGTCCCGAGAGTTTTTCACTTGCGTGTGGGTAAAATCGCGCTGGTCAAGATTTTGCTTGACACAAAAAGAATTCTCAGGGTATATAATTCTATTGATTTCCTTCTTTTAGTGGAGCAGACAGGTTGTTTTATGTAGTTTGTTTTGCTAAAGACTTTCCGAAAAGACGCTGATGCTGATTTGTAAAGGGAGGGTCAGTTGCAGGAGTTAAACTGATGTCAGAGAGTGCTGCGCTGGTATTGGTCAGTTAGGTGAAAACATCACAAAGACTGCAGCGCTAGTATAAGTTGGTTGCTGTGAGTCGCGTTGGGATTGGACAGGGTGATACAATTTTGATTGGTTGGCAGAGAAAGATAATAGAGAAGAAGAACTTTGAAGGGGGCACCAGGATTCAGAACTGGGCACCCCAAGATGGTACAAGAGCTTGGAGAGTGCACGTGACTTTATCGCATGCTAGTTTTACAAATCCCTCTGTAAAGAAGAGGGACGTTGAATGACGGACCACACAGTTCCAAGTAGTGGCTTGTATATTTTGCTTTTTCACTTTAACCACTTTTGTCAGAGTGACTTGATAAAATAGGTCCTGACAAATGCCTTTTGGCAGAAACATGTTGACCTTATGAACTAGGGTGTATCTGTTGAATCCCTAACTCTCTTGCATAACCATGTCACTGTGACCACCTAATAAACTTTCAATGGACTCAGATAGACTTTTTTTATCACACCTTATCACACCTTTCTGCACTCTATTCCTCACTAATCTATACTTCTACACTCATCTTCAGAGAAAACACCTCTGCTTCTCCCCTTGGGGAGTCATAGCCCACACTACGGTGTGAGGAGGGAACCCATATGATGAAGCATATCACTTAACGGTGAGTGAGGGTTATTGTCCTGAGGGAACTCTCTACCCTCTGTTCCTACATAGCACTCATACTTCATTTTCTCTCCCCTCCTTTTCCTCCACTGACACATAGCCAGACGTACTTCTATGTGAATAGTACTCCCTCTGGCTTTCACAGATCCCCAGAGATCCTATGTGTGTATATGATATTAAAAAGGGGTTCTCATACATGTACATCATTAGAAAACTGGATTAAATACACCGAGCTAGATAGTACTTTTGCATTTCCAGAATATGGTACTTTTAATGCAAACATTTTAGAGAATTTATAGAGATGAATGAATAATTTGAGACCTAATCCTAGACCTCTGCAGTATGAAGCGCTTGAAGAATGGGAGCATGAGACATACAAGAGAGAAAGAGATAGGTATCAGAATAGATATAAGAATACTGTGAGTAGATAATCAGAAACAAAGTAGGATGCCCAAAATCAAATATGGAGAAGTAACATAGCAGGAGTGAAAATGTTTCCAGCTGTGGTAGCTGAGAATAAGGAAGGATAAAAATGTTAAGAGAAAAAGAAGAATTTTGAGGAACAAAGATCTAAAATTACTGAAGAATTTGATGACATAGATGATGAATTTTTAAATGAATTATAGATGAATAAACCTCCACTTTATCAAGGAATAGAATAGAGACAAATACTTTACCAAGATCTCCATTAATTCAAATAGAAGTGCCTCAAGATAAAACTGCAGTAAGCGCAAGTAAAAATCAAAATGTAGTATGAGAAGTATTGTCAAGAATAATGACACCAATGAACGCAAATGTTTTGTCAGTTCCAGTGACTATTGGTCTGATTGTTCCATTTTTACAATGATGGACAAGGAGTTTCTCGAGCACATGCTTTAACAATGCCAGATAGAAATAGGAATGGAGTTTAAACAGTCTACAGGAAAATAAATGAGAATAATCAAGGATTGATTGAAAATAGTAGAACAAATGCGAGTGTGAGTACAGGGGAATCAGAACAGTTGATAAACATTTCAGAAAAAATTGTTGGAAGTCCAAAGCGAGGTATATACATAGATCCAAAGAGATTGATACAGAATGAGAAAAGAGTGACACCTACATCAAGAGGGTCAAATGGTGAGATAAGATAAGATACTCAGAATTAGATTCGTGGATAAATGAAACAGCACCTGGTTGTAGTGTATGGATTAATAATTCAGGTGTAGATGTAAGTAAGTTGAAAGCAGATTTAGAAGAAATGAGTCTTGGTACAATCAGCCCAGATAGATTAGGTAAATATCAAGATGAAGAACTGCTTTTTATGTGTAAAAATATTACAAGGAAAGTGAGAAACCTACATGAAAAGTTTGCTGAAATTGCAAAAATGTATGGAGTTGAAATCGAGAAGTCTAAAGCCAACAAAAAACATATAGATTAGATATCGGTGACTAAGATTTGGAGAGTTTGAATGTCTCAGGAACACATTTGCAAAATAAAGAGTTAATTAGCACACTGAAACTATGGGGTGAGTTACATCAATAAAAAGGAAAATGGGCAAAAAAGAAAGAAAATACAACATTGACATCAGTGGCTAATCTGTTGAATCCTGTAAGGGAGAAAGGAGCGAAATAACTGATACGACGATATATCCTACGAGAGAAGTACCTGTAGGTGGGTATTGTCAAGTTGCTTGGTCAAGACAGGATATATTATAATTTTCCCAAGATTGAGAGAAAAAACAGTGGACTGGTACAAACATGTAGGTGTAAGTGTTGCATTTGTTTTTTAATATATGTGTTACATTTTTAGAAGTTACTAATTTTATTTTAATTACATTTTGCATTTTAGTTCTGTAGCAGGTTGTGGGCTAAGAGGGGAATAGGGTGAGAAGTAATTTAATTATTATAAAGTGAATATTAATTTGTATTTATTAGTATTTATTTGATTTGGATTGTATAGTGTTAATTGTGGGAATTAATTTATTATTGATTAATTAATAATAGGCTGTTAATTTGTATTGATTAATTGGTAAATATGTTAATTGTGTCATTTATTTAAGAGTGGGTTTTGGGTTTATAGGGGAATAGGGTGGGAAGTAATTTAATTATAATTAAATTATAAATACGTTTTATTGAATAATATTTATATATTGTATACTGTTAATTGTGGGAATTAATTTTAATTAATTATTTATTGTTTGTTAATTATTATTAATTAATTGGTAATTATGTTAATTGTGTTATTTCTTTAAGGGGTTGTGGGTTGATAGGGGAATAGGGTGGGAAGTAATTTAATATATTTATTAATATCTTTAAAGCAAAATTTATTACATTTAATTATATAATGTTAATTGTACGAATTAATTTAGTAATAATTATCTATAGTTTGCTTGTTAATTGTTGTCAATTAATGAATCAATTCTTAATTAATTATGTCAATTGTGTCACGTTTTAAGAAATTGGTGGTGGCATTTATAGGGGAATATAATTATTTGTTAATTAATGCCAATTAATTAATTAATTCACATTTAAATATGGCAATTGTGTAATTATTTTGATGTGTGAGTTGTGGGGTTTATAGTGGTAAATAGTGGGAAGTACATTTTTTTAAATTAATTAATGATTTGTTGTTAATTGATATTAATTTATCAATGTAAAATTAGTAATGGAAACTGTGTACATTTTTGAGGTGTGTTTTGGTGTTTATTGGGTTAGAGGATGAAAAGTAATGTAGTTTAAATTCTAATCATTACTTGATCATTATTATTCATTTATTAATTGATGAATATTTTTGGTAATTGCTTCTTTTTATTTTGTTTGGGGATTTAGGTTCTTTAGCTGTAACAATTATTTAGTACATTAATCTTCAAGTTTTAAATGTGAGTTTTAATTATTCATATTTGATTAAAGCAACCTCTGACCCTGCACGCAGGCAGGTCATCACCACGCCACCACACGGCCGCCAGCTGGTTCGAGCCGGTTCTCTGCCGCCTGCCTTTTTGCCTGCCATTCCCGCCGCTGCATCCCTGCAGCCCCGCCCCCCTTCTTCACATTGGCCACCCGCTCCCACCCCCCAGATGCTCCTCCCTCCCTCTTAAGGAGACTGGGCAGTGGTGAAGGAGTGACCTCTGACCCTGCCCACAGGCAGGTCGCTCCCCACGCCACCACACGGCCCCCAGCTGCTTCGTGCCTGTTCTCTGCCGCCGTCTTTTTTCCTGCCGTTCCCGGTCCTCCCGCTGCTGCGTCCCTGTGGCCCCGCCCCCCCAGCTTCCCATTGGCCACCCCGCTCCCGCCTCCCAGCTGCTCCTCCCTGCCTCCCCCTCTTATGGAGGCTGCGCAGTGGCCGCGCAGTGGGCGCACCGCTGCCGTGCCGAAGGCACCCAAAGACAAGCCTGTCTGCTCCCGTCCGTACCTCGACAGTGCCCAGCTCCAGAACCCCTGGACCCCGCGAACGCCACAACACCAGACTCCGCTACGATGCCAGCACCCTCTACGCACTCAACACCGGCTGAAACCACACCTATTTCCAAGCCGCCCCGAAACAGACTCACGGACCTTTCTCCTGCCACACCTGCAGCTTCACCTGCGACAGAACCACCAAACCTCCTAGGACTGGACCCAACCACCTCCACTGCATACTCCTCAACACCCTCTCTGCACGAAAACACGCAGTCGAGCCCTGAGATCTGCTTGACACCTCCGCCCCAAATGTGGCCTTCCTGACCGAGACCTGGTGGAACGACTACTTGGCGCCCAACATCACCATAGCCATCCCGGACGGCTACAAGATCACCCACAGGGATTGCACCAATGGAATCGGAGGAGGAATAGCCATCGTCTAGAAGTCCACCCTCAAGGTAGCCACCTATGCAGACGTTACCCTCAACACCGCCGAACACCTGCACTTCCAGGTCCACATTGACCCCAACACCACCCTTAGAGGAACACTCATCTGCAGACCCCGGACTCAGTTCAGAGACTCCTTTGCCAACCACGTCAGCACCCATGCACTCGCCTCCATGAACTACATCCTCCACGGGGACCTGAAATTCCACCTCAAGAACAACAATGACGCGAACTCCGCCACCCTGATCGAAAACCTCGCCAACCTCTGCTTCAGGCAACTCGTCACTGTACCCACCCATGCTGCCGGCCACACGCTGGACCCCGTCTTCTCCACAGGCACCCACGTTGCCTTCAACCACATTACCGAACTCCACTGGACCGACCACCGCTGCATCCATTTCACCTTCAAGAAATCAACCACGCACCACCGCACCTAACAGCTACCTCACCACTGCTGGAGCAAAGTCACCAAAGACCAGCTGATCACCACCCTCATCCAAAACCCACCCACGGACCCCACCAACCCAGACACCGCAGCACACATCCTCATACAGTGGATTGACGGCTGCACCAACACCCTTGCCCCACTCAAGAAACCCTCCAACAACCACGCCAGCAAGGGAGCCACCAGGTTCACCGACGAGCTGCAGACCTTCAAACGTGCATGCCGGAAACTGGAGAAGATATGGCTCCACGAACGCACTCCGGACAACCACGCCGCCTACAAGGACGCCACACGCAGACATCACCACCTCATCAGATTAGCCAAGAGATCCTCCTTCAAAGACCGCCTGGATAACAATGCACACGACAGCAAAGAGCTGTTCAGCATCTTAAAGGAACTCTCCAACCCCAGCACCAACACCAACAACATACCGCCCTCACAAGAACTGTGCAACTCACTAGCCATCTTCTTCCACCACAAAATCGCTGACATCTATGACAGCTTCAACACCATGACCTCCCTGACTACGCCAGACCCCACCTCCCCTGTGAACACCACCAGCGCCAACCGCCTGACCTTCTGGTCCAACGTCAACGACAATGAGACACGCAAGGTCATGAACTCCATCCACTCAGGATCTCTGTCAGACCCGTGCCCACACCACATATTCAACAAAGCAGACGCAGCCATCGCACCCCAACTACAGAAGGTCATCAACATCTCCTTTGAAACAGAGACATTGCTGGAAAGCTGGAAACACTCCGAAATCAACGCCCTCCTCAAAAAGCCAAAGGCGGACCCCAAGGACATCAAGAACTTCCGGCCAATCTCCCTGCTCCCGTTCCCGGCGAAGGTCATCGAGAAATTTGTCAACATGCAACTGGCCTGCTACCTGGAAGACAACAACATCTTGGACCCGTCCCAGTTCGGGTTCAGACGAAACCACAGCACTGAGACAGCTCTCATAGCTGCCACAGACGACATCAGGCGCCAACTAGACAGCGGCGAATGATCAGCCCTCATCCTCCTGGACCTATCAGCTGCCTTCGCCACGGTCTGCCATCGCACTCTAAAGACACTCCTCCTAGAAGCCGGAATCCTAGAGAAGGCCCTTGACTGGACCACGTCCTTCCTCTCCGGCAGAATACAAAGCGTCCACCTCCCTCCCGCCACCGTCATCATCTGTGGCGTCCCCAGGGCTCATCCCTCAGCCCGACGCTGTTCAACGTCTACATGGCCCCCCTTGCACAAGTGGCCCGCCAACACGACCTAAACATCATCTCCTTTGCCGACAACACCCAGCTCATCCTCTCCCTCATCCTCTCCCTCACCAATGACCCACACACCGCCAAAACCAACCTCCACAAGGGAATGAAGGCTGTCGCGGACTGGATGAGCAACAGCCGTCTGAAGCTAAACTCGGCAAGACGGATGTACTCATCCTCGGACCCACCCCCTCAGCCTGGGACGACTCCTGGTGGCCGACCACACTGGGAACAGCACCAACACCCACCGACCATGCACGTAACCTAGGATTCATCCTCGACTCCTCCCTCTCCATGTCTAAACAGGT
The DNA here is from genome assembly GCF_964263255.1 of Lissotriton vulgaris. Taxonomy (NCBI): domain Eukaryota; kingdom Metazoa; phylum Chordata; class Amphibia; order Caudata; family Salamandridae; genus Lissotriton; species Lissotriton vulgaris. Next base: position 1,391,376,394 of record NC_141693.1, read on the forward strand.
CGACGCCATCTCGTCCTCCTGCTACAGCACCCTCCACATGCTCCGCAGGATATACAAGTGGATACCGACTGAAACAAGAAGAACGGTGACACAGGCCCTCGTCAGCAGCAGACTGGACTATGGCAACGCACTCTATGCAGGAATCCCAGCCACACACATATGACGACTACAACGCATCCAAAACGCCTCCGCCCCACTGATCGTCAACTTCCCCCGCCGCAGCCACATCACCCCCACCTTAGAGTCCTACACTGGCTCCCCTTCGACAAGAGGATTACCTTCAAGCCCCTCACCCACGCACACAAAGCACTCCACAACGCCGGATCAGCCTACCTGAACAGCAGACTCAGCTTCAACACCCCCACCTGCCAGCTCCTCTCCACCAGCCTCGCCCTCGCTGCTGTCCCTCGCATCCAACGAACAACCTCCGGCGGTAGATCCTTCTCCTACCTCGCCGACAAGACCTGGAACACCCTCCCTACCCACCTACGGCAGACCCAAAACCTATTCGCCTTCAGAAGGCCCCTCAAGACCTAGCTCTTCGAGCAGTAGCGGCACCCCCTCCCCTCAGCGCCTTGAGACCCTCACGGGTAAGTAGAGCGCTGTACAAGTACTCTGATTGATTGATTGAATGATTTAATTGATAATTAATTGTGTTAATTATGGAGGTACACTTTTGTACATGTAGATGTGTGTTGTAAATTGTGTGATAGGGTAGGGAAAAAAATATTACATTTATGAAATATATATTTTTTATTAAAATGTATTTATATATCAAAATATGTATTTGTTATTTTTTGTTAAATTAAAAAAAAAGATTTTTCTGTAAATTGTAGATTGTTTCTACATTATAATATGTTTCTATGTTTTGCAAATTTTTAAATATGTTTTGTTTTTGGTTTTTGTATTATATTTTGTATTGTAGTTGATAGTTTGTTTGTTTTTACATTTGAGTTTTCTTTAGTGGGAATAGTAATTTTTAACCATAAGCTATCCAACACTTACCCTACTGTTACACTCACTGGAGTGGGAATAGTTCATTTTATCCCTCCGCTATCCAACACTTTCCCTACTGTTGCACTCGCTGGAGTGGGAATAGTAATTTTTATCCTTCTGCTATCCACTTTCCCTACTGTTGCACTTGCTGGAGTGGTAATAGTAAGTTAGTCCCCTCTGCTATCCAACACTTTCCCTACTGTTGCACTTGCTGGAGTGGGAATAGTAAGTTATTCTCCTCCGCTATCCAACACTTTCCCTACTGTTGCACTCTCTGGAGTGGGATTAGTAATTTTTATCCCTCCCCTGTCCAGCACTTTCCCTAATGTTGCACTTGTCGGAGTGGGAATAATGATGTTTTTTCCCACCCGTTATTCAACATTTTCCTTATAGTTACACACATTGGAGTGGGAATAGTAAATTATTCCCATCCACTATCCAACACTGTCCTTATTGTTGCACTCCTTGGAGTGGGAATAGTAAATTATTCCCCTATACTGTCCAACAATGTCTCTACTGTTGCACTTGTCAGAGTGGGAATAGTGATTTTTTCCCTCCGCTATTCAACATTTTCCTTACAGTTACACACATTGGAGTGGGAATAGTAAATTATTCCCATCCGCTATCCAACACTGTCCTTATTGTTGCACTCCTTGGAGTGGGAGTAGTAAATTATTCCCTTATGCTGTCCAACAATATCCCTACTGTTGCACTTGTTGAGTAGGAATAGTCATTTTAATTCCTCCACTATCCAACAATTTCCCTACTGTTTCAGTTGCTGGAGTGGGAATAGTAATTATTTCATCTCCGCTATCCAACATTTTCCCTACTGTTGCACTCCTTGGAGTGGGAATAGTCATTTTTTCCCTACGGTATCCAAAACATTCCCTACTGTCGCACTCAATGCAGTGTAAAATGTAGGTTTAAAAATTATTAAATATGTTATATTTTAAATTATAATATACATTTCTTTAAAATAATCTTTATGTTACAGGTGTATGTATGTATATATTTATTTTTAATTTTAATATCTTTCTAACATTTTATAATTAATTAAAAGTAATATTTATTAATTATTTTACAGTAAATATATATAAATTACAGAGACTGTAATTGAGATCTCTAGCCAATCTGAACAAAGTGAAACAGAAGAAGACGGAAATACAGTGTGCAGAACAAAAAGACCAACAATCCCAAACAGGAAATACACACCACCTGAATGGACATATTTGGCTGCTGCAACAAACAATTGGGAAAAGGAATTCATTGAGTTTTATTCCAAAGACAACTCATCATATGAGCCACCCTAAATGAACTGTGCATAAGAAAAGGCGTGCAGACAATGAGAGAGGAGATTTGAAATTAAGGCCATGACCAGAAACTCGGAAAGTGTGTGGTAAGCAGAGCTTGTCTTGCTAAATTTATTTTTGTGATTTTTTTCTGAAATCTAAGATGGGTAAAACTGAGACTGGTAATCAAAACCAAGGTTAATTTAGGCATAGGTGTTTTAACACTTGCTTTATATGCGTGCTTATAATATTGTTTGTCTGGTTACTACTAGTTTTAGTAGTGCCTTCTTTTATGTATCCTACTAATGCAAATTCTACTAATAATTATGACAATGTATAAACTAATGAGAAGAAAATTCTTAAAGAAAATCAAGAGACTATTATTAAAAAGCTAACAGGGAATGGCTTATATCAAGATTATTCTGTTCAGGACTTTTCATTAAATGTTTTTACAAAACCTCTCTATGAGTATGTAGATATTATGGACGCAAGAGATTGCTATGTGTGCTGCAATTACCCTCATCTGTGTCAGGAGGGGTGACTTATCACCACCTTCCATTAACATATTGAATTTCATGGAGTGTACTAACAAGTTTATTCTATTGCAAAGAGCAATACCAATATAATTACTGTAATTTTGATTTAGTATTTTCAGAAGTTCCTGTTAAGAAGAATATGAATATAGTGAATAGTCCAAGGAATGCAGAATATATGGGACCATTTTTTCATACTACTAAGTCAATAGATACTGTATTCGCAGATCGAAATATTCTAACTTGTAGCCTCCATAGTGTAGAAATAAAGTAAATAAATACTGTAGAAGATAGGCAACAAGAATTTAAAAATAGAGCTGCAGAACTAAAGACTAACATACCTCCTTGGGCTCATAGGGAGGGGGATTACAAGAAAGGGAAGCTGCTTACTCGGACAACAAACTGAATATAACAATTATTTCATCGGTTCTAGTGAATGTGAACATACCTTCCTAATTACAGGGGGTTGGGGATTAAGAGGTGGTACTGATCCAGTTTATCCTGGAGTTTATTATTTATGATGTAGAAATGGTTATTATAGATTGCCACAACATTGCCATGGGTGTTGTTATATGGGCATAGTTTTCCCTAAAATACATCATGTCGATGAAAAGCATAGAACCAATTAAAAGAAACCAACAAGGAGTAAAAAAGGAATAGTAATTTTTACTCCTACACTATCCAACAGTTTCGCTACTGTTGCACTCTTAGGAGTGGGAATAGTAATTTACACCCCTATGCTATCCAAAACTTTCCTTACTGTTGCACTCCCTGGAGTGTGATTATTAATTTATACCCCTACCTATCCAACACTTTCTCTACTGTTGCACTCTCTGGAGTGGGAACAGTAATTTTAAACTCTACTCTATCCAACATTTTCCTTACTATTGTTTTATTTTGGAGTTGGAATAGTAGTTTTATTCTCTCCGCTATTTAATATTTTATGTATTATTTTAGATAATGTAGTATATAATTAATTTTAAAAATATTAAAAGTAATTATTTTTTGTTAATTTGTTATACATAATTATTTAATTTTTATTTATGTTATTGTTTTATGTGTATAGATGTATTTGTAACTTATAATATTTTTTAATAATTTATGTTATTAAAATAATTATTAAAACTGATTATTAAGTAAGTATATATTTTATAGATTATGGGTCGGATTCCGATTCGGTAAACTAATCCGTATGACCGAAATCGAATCCGTAGCCCTTTTCATACGAATCATCCAATTACCGTCCAAATCCCGTAGTATGATTTGTATGAAAAATATATGGCCGAATCGTTGCGAACCGTACGAATAGCAAGGGAAAATCCGTATGACACGGACCCTCAAAGCGAACCGTACAAATGAGTAAACATGCTGTACAACCCGACAAGTATGATCCAGACCGGGGAATCAGAATGCGATTCGTACGGAAAACGTCACGTATGAGCGAGTCGTATCACTATTATAATAGAGCCATACGCGAGCATGTGTAACACACCGTACCCCGGCATTCATGGCGTGTGTACGCACTGTACCCGGCATTCATGGCGTGTGTACGCACTGTACCCCGTGTACGCACCATACCCCGGCATTCATGGCGTGTGTATGCACCGTACTACGGCATTCATGATGTGTACGTAGCGTACGGGGATGCGGTTCAGGTCGGACTCTGCTTTTCCGGACGTTTTGAGCTCCCGTAGAAAAAGAGTCATACAGATTATCGCAGAGACAAATCATACTTGCTGGGCCGGAAACTGCTGCTTAATTACGTACGGACTTCACGTACTGAGTGTTCCGGATACAAATCGCACTTATTTTTTAGTGGTACGGTTTCAGTACGATTCATACAGAGATCTGCTTTGGATCCGAATCGTACTTCATCGTACGTACGGGGACGTTTTCGGGTAGGATTTGTAAGGGAAATATGCTCCATACGGCTATTTGTTAAGGGATTTTACCGAATCGGAATAGGCCCCTATATGTTCATATTTAATTATTGTTTTATTAAATTATATATATATATATATATATATATATATATATATATATATATATATATATATATATATATATTACTTATTAATTTTAAACATTATAAAATATTTTTACCTATGTTTATTTTATTTATAAGTATTAATGAGTTTATTTTACATATTTTTTTAACTAAAAAAACGATATTTTTAATAACGATATTTTTTAAATCAATATTTTTTGTACTTACTATGTTGTTGATCGGATGTTGATATTCTAGACATCGATATTCTTGCTTCAATATTTTTGTAGGTCGATTTTTTGACCTTTGATATTTTGTCAGTGATCCCTTCTAGCAGTATATATTGCCTTACTCCTTCTAGTAAGACTAGCCCAAGCGTTGAGAAGACCATCTACCAATACGGAACTTACACTATGGTCATTTTTATTTACAGGTATTGCTATTGAGTATATAGGGATCGTATATTGAGAAGAGAAGAATTTAATTGTGAACATCACAGTAATTGTGTAGTGTCTATTATCGATCTCCCTCCCTGATGATCCCTACTTTTCCTTCCCCCGTGCAATTACTCCAATAGTCTGTGCTGTAATAGAATTCAGACTTAGAGCTATTGAGCGGTGGACCCATACTAGCACTACTCCAACCATCAGGATACACAGAGCTCGACAACACCAATAATTCCTATTGCTGCTGGCATACTAATATTAATACTGAATTATAAATTCTGCAAATGTAAATGCTAAGCAATAGAGGCAAAACAAAGAGCAAGGAAGAGGAAAAAAGATTAAATAGAATTAGAAGATAAAAAGGGTGCTTACTATGAAGTACAGAAATATATAGAGGGTTTTGGATTGAAACAAATTGAGAACAACTGCGTGTTGAAGCAAATCAGATCTTAATCAGATTTATGAAGATTCTGTGATGGCAAGAGTCGCCATCAAATGGGGAATTGATGAAGCATGATTTTTGCTAAATAATTCTGCTTGATCAAATCTGCTCATAACTGTGCTATTAACTAAACAATGAATAATGGTGTGACTGTTTAACATTGAGGAACACTGGAATATTTGAAGGTACAACGTGATATTGTGAAAGAATGGCACAACATGTTTATTAAAATAATTTGATTAACTGCAACGCTTAACATGCTGAAAGCATGACAATTCTATGAAATGATTTTACACGTTATAAGAGAGAGACAATAGTAAGTATGCAATTTGAATTATGCACGAAGATATATTAAATAGTAATGTCATGCAACGCTTATAGAAAGTGTTTCATGAAATGTTTATCCTAGCTTCATAACGAGAAAAACAAATCTTATTAATAGTTTGATTATTGAAAAATAGATTATACTTATGGATTTGATTAAGATAATGAATTTTTATTTCCAATAACTTAATGTTTTTCTTTCTTTTGCTAAAATATTAATGCGTGTATTTTATTTCCTCCGAAAAGTACATATCATGTTTTCTCTATGAAGGCCTAAAAAAAAACCTTGCTAGAGAAATTTTCCTTTCCCTAATGTAGGCCACAGAAAAATGTATTTTGTGCTTGACTATAAAAGCTGATTTATTATTTTAGTTGGGCCTAGTGTATCATGAGGTTTTCCTCTCTATGGGTAGAGTATTTCTTTCAATGAATAATTGTGCCAACTAATGTTGCAAGCTGAAGTGGTGGCGAGCACGAGGATAAGAAGTTTTTTAATTTTCTTTCCTGCTACTGCAGAGCGATGATGACAATCGTTTTAACAAAGAACTAAAACAGAGAAAATCCTGACGAACCGAGTGAGACAATGATCACCTCATAAATTGGACCAATAGAATTGCATGAAACTGTGAAATTGCAACTTTAAGGGGATAGAACTTTTTAGCATTTGGGGTATAATTATTACCATTAGAAAAGAAGTTGGCAGTAACTTTTTCTATGAGAAAAGAGCCTCTGCTGCTGTACTCTCAATGCTACTCTGGCTGGCTATTATCCTTGCAAATCCTGAGTGAGACTTTCTTGATTATCTGGCACTTCATCAGCTGTTGATGTTGCCTAAGCTATACTTTTTCGGCTAAAGGGTTAGCAATTTCTAACTATTGCACGCTGTGCATTAGTATTATTTGTTCTAGGTTTGTATGAATTCTGATTTGCATACTGAATTTGCAATGATTTTTTCTCTTCGTTTCTCTCTCTCTCCTCTCAATGCTGTTATTGATTATATGATGTATTTGTCAATTAACTGTATTTCTTTGCTGTGTACTTACTTGTAATATTGAACTAACACAGAATTTATGATTTTCCTAATGTACTTGTGTATTGACCATTCATATTTTGAAGTATTAAGACAAAAATAACTTGATAAGTATTCAGCGTTTGTCTTTAGTTGTGAATTATCCGACATCAATGTGCATTGTAATTACTAATATTGGACAGGCTTTTCCTTCATCATAGATCCTCAAGAGGGAAATAGCATCCGTCTCTTATTATCGAGTCCCTATTAGCTTTACCAAAGAACTATCGGAGGACCTAATGTATGTAGGTGATTATTGAGTTTCCATTGGCCCGAAACTTTAGTTATGGTGAAAAATCCTATTTGTGATACAGTAGTGTTAATGTGTGTGATTATAAAATTTACACCGCTTCCGTTGGATCAAAAGTATGCATAATGTGTAGCTGTCACCCATGCCCAGACGTACATTGGAGTCAGGCTGTAAAGCACATAAAGTCATAAGTACAGAGAAAGGCCCACTTTCTATAAGTGCAATTTCTAAAATAGTAATGTAAAATCCTACTTCACCAGTAAGTAGGATTTAACACTCCCATTCAAAACATACCAAACATGGCAACGCCACTCCTTTCTGATCAGGAATTACCACTACAAAGTATATCATGGAATTCCCAATGTTAGCCTAAGAGAGGAGTAAGCCACACAGCAGTGAGAAACAAAATAGGCTGTTTGTTACTGCGAGGACATGTCACATTATTTATTATTTTAGTTGGGCCTAGTGTATCATGAGGTTTTCCTCTCTATGGGTAGAGTATTTCTTTCAATGAATAATTGTGCCAACTAATGTTGCAAGCTGAAGTGGTGGCGAGCACGAGGATAAGAAGTTTTTTAAATTTCTTTCCTGCTACTGCAGAGCGATGATGACAATCGTTTTAACAAAGAACTAAAACAGAGAAAATCCTGACGAACAGAGTGAGACAATGATCACCTCATAAATTGGACAAATAGAATTGCATGAAACTGTGAAATTGCAACTTTAAGGGGATAGAACTTTTTTGCATTTGGGGTATAATTATTACCATTAGAAAAGACGTTGGCAGTAACTTTTTCTATGAGAAAACAGCCTCTGCTGCTGTACTCTCAATGCTACTCTGGCTGGCTATTATCCTTGCACATCCTGAGTGAGACTTTCTTGATTATCTGGCACTTCATCAGCAGTTGATGTTGCCTAAGCTATACTTTTTTGGCTAAAGGGTTAGCTATTTCTAACTATTGCACGCTGTGCATTAGTATTATTTGTTCTAGGTTCGTATGAATTCTGATTTGCAAATCTGAATTTGCAATGATTTATTCTCTTCGTTTCTCTCTCTCTCCTCTCAATGCTGTTATTGATTATATGATGTATTTGTCAATTAACTGTATTTCTTTGCTGTGTACTTACTTGTAATATTGAACTAACACAGAATTTATGATTTTAGCGAGGGTAATAAAGGCCCATGGATTGCGACTTACATCCTACGCAGATGACACCCAACTGGTCCTGGCAATCCACAAGGACGGCCCAGTGGTGGCAGCTAACTTCCAAAAGGCCATGCTTGCTGTTAGTACTTGGATGGCCTCCAATTGTCTGAGGCTTAACTCGGACAAGACCGAGATCATGACTTTCGGCAAGCTTTCCCCGGAATGGTCCTCCATCTGGTGGCCTGTCCAGCTGGGTTCTCCACCCGTCCCGGTAGAAAAGGCTAGAAACCTGGGAGGTATTTTTGATAGCAAGTTGTCATTCAGCCTTCACGTCAACAAGGTTGTGTCATCTGCGTTCTTTATTTTAAAGATAATAAAAAAATTACTGCCTTACCTCCCTACTTCAGCTGGGAAGACCCTGGTTTCCACCCTAGTATTTTCAAAAATTGACTACGGGAACGCCCTCTTTCTAAATACTCAGAAACTTGTCCTATTAATGCTGCAGTCTTTACAGAATGCGGCTGCAAGGATTCTTCTTGACATCCCCCGTCGCCAGTCCACTACTCCCGCCATTCGTCATCTGCATTGGCTAAAAGTAGAGAGCCAAATTAAATTTAAGGCCCTCTGTATTGCCTATAAGGCAGTGCATGGCGTCGGACCTAAGTTTCTGACAGAAGCGTTTCAGCTGTACACCCCCAAGAGGCAGCTTAGATCCGCCAACACCTGCCTCCTTCCAGTGCCTCGCACAAGAACTGCTACCTGGGGAGACAGGCGCTTTCTGGTGGCTACACCCAAACTTTGGAATCTATTGCCATTGGCGATTAAAACTGCCCCCAATCTGATGAGCTTTCGTAGGCTCTTAAAAACATGGTTGTTTAACCAGTAAGTTGCTGTCTGATCGTTTTAGCCTCCACATGCGCCGAGACACCTTCGGGTATTTGTATGCTCAATAAAAATCTCGAAAAGAAATAAAAAAATAAAAAATAACACAATTAAGGAACTTGTCCTACCTTTCACTTACATAGCAACCTGCCCATGGGGCTACCTATGGCCTACCTTAGGTGGGACCTATCAGTAGTAAAAGGGGAATTTAAAAGGCTTGGCAAGTAGTTTTAAATGCCAAGCTGAAGTGCCAGTACACTGCACACACAGGCCCTGCAATGGCAGGCCTGAGACATGGTTAAGGGGCTACTTAAGTTGGTAGCACAAGCAGTTCTGCAGTCCTACTAGCAGCATTTCATTTACCTGTTCTAGTTATATGGTATACAACATTACAAGGGACTTACAAGTAAATTAAATATGCCAAACAGGTGTAAACCAATCATACCTTGTTTTTGAGGCAAGAACACCTGCACTTTAGCACTGATTAGCAGTGACAAAGTAACCAAAGTCCTAAATCCAACAAAAAGAGGGTCAGAAAAATAGGAGGAGGAAGGCAACAAGTTTGGAATAACCCTGCAAAAAGGGCTAGATCCAACAGGGCCGTATGTAAATATCTCTTCCTCTCTATCCAACACCTTTGTGCCTTCTGTGCATCCACTGTTGCAGTAGATGCACTGGAGGCAGAGCGAAATGCTAAGTGAGCGCCATTATTTTTTAATTTTTTTAAACTGACTCCTTGTTGAACCTGTCTCTTACCCCCTACTAATACCCGGAGCCAGGGCTGGGTTGAAGGGGATTTTGTGCACTTCTAACGTTTCTTCTGAAGTTACCATCTACATCAAATATATTTAGGAGTATAAGTATAGGCTCTGTGACTCCATGATTTTTTATGCGATGTGGACTTGTAACCAGATGGTGCTGGCTCTACAAACTGAATCTTGCCAGAGGACTGCTGTGCTGCTGGGAGAAACCACCACTGGTACTATTTGCTGTGTTGGCTTGCCCGCCTGCTAGGCTGCTAGATAAACTGCCACTCTGCTCAATTAAGCTAGTGTGCTTGCCTGCCTGCCTCTTTGTGCACCCAGTACTCTCCATGGATGGGGGAGCTAGCTACCTCCTTGTTAAGTTGGAATCTCTAAGGATTTTATCAAGATAAAGCCTACCACAAACTCTCAGGATTCCAGGACACCCCTTCATTTTCATCAGAAAGCGGCAGCAACTTTCCTGAGAAGCCTGTGCTCTCCCCGCTGCTTACTGCCTCATAGAGGATGGAGGAAAGTAGGATCTACTTCTATGGTTACCCCCACTTTTTGCCTGGTGCTAAGCCATACTTTGACTAGTCTGATTGGGAACCTGCTAATTAGGACCCCAGTCTAGCTTCTTTCTCCCTAAATTGTTGTTTTGAGTACTTATGTACACTCCAGATTGTATACTGGGGACCCTTGCCAGTCCCTAGTAAATGTTATTAAAGTACCCAGGGCATAGGTACCACAGAGGTCTCCCATGGGCTGAAGCATGCATTATACCACCCATGGGAGACCATGCAAAAGGGAACTACTAGCCTGCCATTGCAGCCTTTGTAAGTTTGTGTATGCACCCCTTACTGAAGATATAGGTGTACTATATCTAAGGGTCACTGCATTTAACATATATAAGTCACCTCTATAGCACACCTTTGCCATCCTGAAGGCAGGGTGCTTGGTTCTAAGTTAGAGGGGCCCCTGCATGAGCAGGACTCCCCTGAAGCCTATGGAATCCATTATCCTGGGTTGCCAGTGAAGCAGCCATATACTATATAGAGGAGCACTTCGTAATTACGCGATGACCATCTAAAAAATGGCAGCAACAAATCCTATCATGTTTGGTATCAAACATGTTGCTATAATACTCCCACAGCATGAACGGTGTGGGAGTATGATTCCAAGTACTGGAAGAGCCCTCCGTTAGGCTCTCAGTGTCCCCGGTACCAGTCTTCTAGACCCGGACAGCACAAAATGGTTGCTGCCAACCAGACACATATTTCTGCCCTCCTGCTGCTGAGCCAAGCTTGAGCAGAGGAAGGTGGAACAATAGGCATCCTGTCACAGTGAGGTGTGACCACCTCCCATAGAGGATTTAGGGCTACATGTAGGACCATAGCATTTTGCGACTCGCACATTGCAACAAATTGCGAGTCGCAAAATGCTATGTACAACTGTGTCTGAGAATCTGTTTGCGATTTCCAATGGGGTTGCAATATGCATGCCTCATGAATATTAAGGAGGCTGTCACAATTTATGACCCTATGGAGAACGGCTAGCACTCCCAGGGATGGTGGCCTGCGGGGGTCAGCCGACCATCATGTCTCTGACTACTTTGTCAATAAAGCAGTTTGTTTTTAAATGCAGCCCATTTTCCTTAAAGGAAAACGGGATGCATTTAAAAAATGAAAATTCAACTTTTCAGTTTTGTTTCTTAATGGCCAGCTTTGGTGCCTGGGATTACTGCCTGCTCTTAAAAAAAGATGTGTGCATGCATTCCCAAAGGGGGAGGGATCCCCTGGGGACCCCTTCTCATTTGTGAGTGCCTTACCACGCTTCTGAGAAGGGTGGTAATCTGCAAGTGTTTTGTGACCGTAATTCGAGTTGTAAAACATTGATACATGTGTTCTGGACTCTTTAATTGGAAAGGACACCCTTGGCATGCCCCTTCCTAACAGCAGGTCGCTAAACCTATTTTGCGAGTGGCTAATTGATTTGCGACTCGCAAAATAGGGTTGTTACATTGGCCACACAGTTTTTGCGGTAGCAAATGAGCCTAAAACCCCTTTGCGACAGCAAAAAACGATCGTACATCTGGCCCTTAGTGTATTGGGACCAGGTGGTGCACTTGCCAGCACCAGAAAGTCTGCATGAGGGGCGCACCTGGTGTCCCCGTGCATAGGCCACTTCAAGGCAGTTCTGTGACCCGTTTACTCCCACTCTGGGGCAAAACTGGACAAAGGCCATTGAAGTAACATCCCCCTGTCCAGACCCTTCCCTGAGAGGGTCCTCTGAATCTTCGCAACCCTTTCCCTTGGGTACGTAGGGGATTACATGGGTGTAGGTCCCTAGATTCATTGTGGGATAAGATTCAGATCAGACACCACTGCACTTCTACCATCTGGGCACTCTGGACCTCACTGGACTTCGTTTGGGCCTGACTTCTCCCTTCCAATCTGCTGCATCGTCTGTGCCTGTGCCTTATACAGGAACGTACCAAGCCCTTTGAATGAATGAATGAATTAAAAGATTCTTATTGTGCGCAAACTTTGCCCAATGGGCGTCAAGGCGCCCAATGAAGCATCAAAGACACCTGAAGTAATCTTCCTTGGAGTGAAGGACTAACTCCCCTGCATTTGCAAGCACTGCCACTTAGTAAACTGGTCTGCAAATCCTGAGCTCCTCCAGACTCTGTGGGCTCTGTAACACAGGTTGTGGTTTTCTACAGCTACAAAGGCCTGCCCTGCCCTCTCACCAAGTTTGAGGCCAGTATACCTAGTGGGGGTTTCAATTACCGAACCCCTGTTCACCGAGTCCAACTTGCAATTGCAAAGGTTTGTTGGCTTCTTTGCAAGAAGATCTTCAGACTCCAAGTAGCCCCAATCTTGAGCACCTCCAGTGTCCAGAATCTTCAGCCACACGTGGCCTACATCTTTTGTTGAGCTGCTTGAGGTCCTCTAGTGAAACCAGTGCCTCCGGCTTGTGGGCCCAGTTGAGGGTCACACTTGTCTTTTTTGGGCTCCCCTTATTGCTTGGGCCTGCCCTGATTGCCCTGTCCTTGGTGAGTCCCCTGGACCTTGCTGGTCCTGACGTTGCTCCTTCTTTTATTCCTGTGTGGCTTGTCTTTGTCAAGGCTTGTTGGTGCTCCCACCATACACCGACCCCTTAGCACTCGACATCCTTTGTGAGACAGGTCATGTATGGCTCCTGGTCCTCACAGCTGCAGAGTCAAGGTCATCGTCATCCATCCTGCAGCACCTGACATTGGAGGGCATTCCTCTTGGAAGTCTCTTGGTCACCCCTGAGTGACATAGACTCAGTCCCCTTTGCTTGCAGTACTTCTCATCAAGAATTCGCCCTTGGATTCCACCGGACACTTTCTCCTTCTTTGCTAGCGGCACTTTCCTGAAGTCCTCCATTGGGTTCGACTGCAGTTTCCAACACCAATTCACGCGAATGCACCCGGCTTCCCTAGTGTAAGTAACATGGGTACTAGGGTATCCATGGATGGGTGGCTCTCCAACCTTCTGTCTTCCAAAGGGTTTCTTCAGGGTCCTCTGAGAAGGGTCCTTAATCTTTAAAAAACCAAGTGCGACTTGCACATAGATGTGTACGGAGCACGCTGTCATGTTTCCACACTGCACATGCTCTCATAGGGTCCCTATCTAGTCACCTTGGGTGGTTCCTTGGGGTCCCAGCACTTCAGCCTCTCGACACGGTCTTGACTCGAGTCATGGTTCTTACACCACTTTTTTAGTATATGGTTTGGTCACCCCCAGGGCCACTGCATATTTTGTACTATTAACTGTGTTTCTTTGTTAAAGTATTGTGTGCATTGTGTTTATCTCAATGTTGGAGATATTGGAATGTACTAGAGAGTATTATATAATAAATACATATTTTCATAAATACTTGGTGTGGTTCTTTTTCACTTAATCTATACTATAACTCTGATAAAACAAGCTGTTTTACACTACTTCTGGATTAAGCCTGAAGGCTGCTCTCCACAGCTAGTGCTTAGAGAGCTTTCTAAGGTTGTCTAAGACCTCTTAAATCACAATAATGGTTGTCTGGACTGGTGCAAGGTGCCCACTTACATTAGTGGACATCATATACCAGGCCATCTTCTCACCGAGGGCTTTTACCTAGGCGAGAAAAGCTGTTTCCTAGAAAGGGACTTCAGGAAAACAAGTGGATCCTCTGAGCTGGCTTACTCACTACCGCTACACCATCCTACACATACCAGTCCTTCACTTTGGAAAAGCGTGCCTGATTATGAGTTGGTTCTGCTATAGATTGAGTGCAGGGCTTAATATTACTGTTGCCAGCAAAATGGAGTAGTTCACTTGGGAGGCACTAGGTGTTCCACCCATGTGGAAGCCTGCAGCTGGGATACTCAGGGCATCGCTCCACCATCATACATAGACAACGAGCGGCCTGGGCAAAGAGGGCACATGCTATTGGCTGGAGGTGTAACAGTGGCATCAACAATGTCACCTGGAAGAGGGCTTCCAGCTCTGATCCTGCAATCAGCGGTCCCCATCTGGAACACTCTTCACAGCAGGACAGGATGCACGCTACGCTCTGTTTTCAACCTCCTGTCTCTTCAGGGGCTCCTAACTACAGCTGCTCCATGTGATCACTGTAAACATGGTGGTGTGCTGGTGATTGAGATAGCAGAGACCCCATAACGGTCTCCCCATGTTGTCTGTAAATTGGTGCCTCTCCTCTCCTGCTATGGAACGGGTCTTGGGGGCATTGTTGTTGCCCTATATTTAACGGGGGAAACATCGAGAGAGGATCCCAGAGAGTGGTGAAATTCAATTACCATATCAGATGTGTTTGGGGCGCATGGACTCCTGCAGCCTACGGTTCATGCCAACATATAATCATTGCACAAGGGCTCATCGTAAACTGCGAATACAGAATAGCATGTAATAGTAGAACAGGTGCGCTGCATGTATGTGTTCCCTTCATTTGCAGGTGATTTACTTTATGTGTTTATGGTGTTATTTAGTGGTTGATCTACTTAAGATGATATCTGGTGATTTATGTGTTTTACCTCTACCAAACTGCTGCATTACATGCAATGTCATGATGAATGTTGTTTTGATTCTTGCATTGTCAGGATAACGAGTCCTATCTCAGGTTTTGCATAATATGCACAGTATTTAAGATTCATGTTGCATTTCGGCTCGGTAGAACATGGCGGCTGCAGGCTAGTGTGGCGCTCGCGTCAGATGCCGTTTCCCCGATGCACCACAGTGCCGCTGCCCTTCTGGAGTGCTAATGGAGCCCCGAGTGCAGTGAAGTCAAGTGTCTCCCGCTTACCGCGATCTGGTTTTGGAGCTTTGTTGCTTTTTCCCTGCGTTCTTCATTCTCCGTGAGACTCACAGATGTGCCGGGCTGTCGGCGTTGCTTCCCGACCACTCCCCCCTGCCGTGCTGCCTCAGTGGCGCCGCTGGCAGAGAGCAGCCGTGGAGCTCCGCAGTGGTCATACGGCTCGGGGGCTCCTTCGAGGTAAGCTGGGCTGCAGTGGGAGCGTGGGTCATCAGGTGCAGCAGACCCCCTCAGCAGAGCTAGCCAGTAGCCCCAGTGGTAGAGAGAGGAGCCAGGGGGAGGTCTGTACGGAGGTGGGGACTGGAGGCACTCCCGCTGTGACAGTGGATCCCACAAAGGAGGTTGAGGGGGTAGATGAAGATACGGATACGGAGACGGATAAATCCAGTAGCAAGAGAGCCCCTGGTCGGAAAGTAAATTTGAAGTGCAAGAAGCGGGGGAAGTAACAGAAAGGTGAAAAGAAACTACAAGTCCCAGAACCCCCCACTACAGAGGGAGCTAAATCTGCGGAATCTCCCACCTCTGGTATAGAAAGTACTTGGCTCAACCAAAAGGCAAATAGCAGTAAGGCTAAGGCTGAGGCTGAGGCTAAGGGCAAAAAGAACAAGGGAGGTCCTCAAAAGGGGTCTAACATTTTAAGTTCAAATAGTGCCACAGGAAAGATTACCCCCTCACTGCGATCAGACTTTAAGGTTTTGCCTCAGGGGATGGATTTGCTGCCTGCTAAAATACCAGATAAGTCCGCTCAATCCCCTAAATCTCTCCTGATTTCACCTACACCGTTGACCACTTTTTCTGATAGTACCAATAGTAAAACCCTCGCACTAGCTCCAGATATATCTGAAACATCACCTCTCCCGGCAACAGGTGCTGAAGGCAATGTTGGAGGCGAGCAAGATCCAACAGGTCAAGAGAAGTTAATCGATCTAGAGGAGGAAGTTGATGAAGGGGGAAAAAAGTGAGAAGACAACTAATACCAAGAGCGCTTTGGAAGCCCTTGCAGCCTCAATAGCGTCAATGAGAGAAGAAATCAGGAATGATTTCCTGATTTCTAAGGCAAATCAGAGTGATATACGGGCATCATGTGAGGTGTTGGAGAGGAAAGTTGATGGTTTGAGTGAAAGGACAGAAGTACTTGAGGGCTCTGTAGGGTATTGAAGGCAAGCCTGGAAGTAGCTGAACTAAAGATCCAAAACTTACGGAGGGAAGGAGATGCCATGAAAGAGAGAGTCGAATCGTTGGAATATTATTCGCGGCAAAACAATCTGTGACTCCTGAAGATACCAGAGGGTAAGGAAGGGGGGACCTCAAGGCCTTTGCAATTAAAATATTGAAGGATTTTCTTAGTCTCGAGGAATCTGTTGAGGAGCTTGACAAGGATGTACAACGCATTCATCGCGATCCATTTCGCTTAAATCCTGGCAGAACAAAGCCTAGGAAGATCTTGATTAATTTTCTTACGTACTCTCTGAAGGAGAACATTTTAAACCTCTCATTAAAAGCAAAATCGTTAAAGGGCCCTGACTTCTCTTTGGAAGTACGTTCTGACCTCTCCAAACCCACTCTGGATAGACAGTGGGAACTGGGCCAGAGGATGGACAAGTTTAGGTCAGCCGGTGCAACTGTCCAGATGAGGTTCCCCGCATTTTTGCGGGTTATGTACAATAATAAGATGCACAAAGTCAGATCCCCTTCGGAGGCAGATGAATTGTTGGAGTCCATCAGTAATCACTCACAGGGTCGAGTTTAGTATTGGATCAATTAGAGCGGGCTGGGCCTTGTCGCTCATACCCTCCACTCAAAGATAGGATATATTAGTTGAGTATGTACAAGGTACCATTTCCCTCTTTATATGCCATCTAACGCTCCGACATGTAATGTGATTTGAGCATGCCAGAGCCGAGTATAGATGTTGAGGGGGTAGAAAGGGAGTAAAAATTTATAATGTTAAAAAAAAAGGAACAAAAAAGGTAAAGAAAAAATGAGATGGGAAAAAAAAGAGTTGAGAAATGAGAAAAAGAAAAGAGGGAGAAAAAAAAAGAAAGAAAAACTAATCACGTGTGTTTGCTCCAGAAGGATACAAGGAGTACTTAGCGGTGCAGGATGGAATGGTGTTATAGGACGCAAGTCCGGCCTTACATCTGGTCGGAGTAAGTATGGGAGGGTTCTTCAAGGGTGAGGTGGAGGGTGTGGGGGGGGAAGAATAAAAAAATCAAAAATCCTCAGCAGTCAGGTCTTCCTATTTATGTCCTGTGCCCTAGTTGGGTATACTGCCAACTTTGGGAATAAAAAATTTGTTAGGTGGAAGGAAATGGGAAAGGGGATAGATATCAGACGATGCCCTCCGTTCAATTCTTGTCATGGAATATCAATGGTCTGCGTGTGAGGGGCAGAAGAGAGCGCATTTTACAATACCTACGAGATTCCCCCGCACATATCATTGTCATCCAGGAATCACATCTTCTAAAAGCAGAGGCCAATATTTTTTTAACAAGGCAGAGATGGATAGACAAATTTATCAGCACTGACCACAATGCCAATATAAGAGGAATACTCCTAATATGTAAAAAATCAGTGAAGGCTCAGATCCTAGATTATAAGGAAGACCAGAGCGGAAGATGGCTTTCGGTGAATATGACTATTGACGGGTGGGAGTGTAACTTAGTCGGGTACTATGGACCTAATATTGATGACCCGTCCTACCTAGAGATAATAATGAACCATTTGATGACCTCCTAACTTCCCATCATCTGGGCCGGGGATTTTAACATCGTACTTAACCAAAAATTAGATAAATCTACCAACTCTAGAGCCTGCACGCCTTCCAAATCCAGACAGTCCCTTATAGGAATAATGACACAGCTTGGTTTGGCAGACCTATGGAGAGAAACAGCGGGTAATAAATTAGGGGTCTCTTACAGGAACCTCAAATACAAACACAAATCAAGAATCGACTACGCGCTATTCAGTTATTGTCTTAAAAATTCCATTACTAGGATAAATTATCTTCCCTCTCACCTATCGGACCATTCAGCTCTTTCGCTTGTTCTCAAACTTGAAGCCCAGACCAAACATCCATCATGGTCATTCGATCGTACTATCCTATTAGAAGAAGAGGAAGTCAGGTTTTTGGTAAGCGAGACAACCTCGTCCTTGCATGTAAATCTAGATTCTGCAGCACTAAATACGGTTTGGGAGACTCTGAAAGCATTTCTGCGAGGAAGTATAACAAACAGAGCCTCCTACCGGCATAGCATGTATAGAAAGAAGATCAAGAATCTTGAGCAGGAAATGGAGACGATTGAGCAGAGGCTTGGGGCCTCTATTGGAGCACCCAATGATCAAATAAATCTGGGAGAACTGAAAAATCAATTAGAGAGCATATTACAAGAAAGAGCCACGAAGAGATGGGAGGCGAGTAAGATCTCCCATTTTGAGTTCGGAGAGGCAGCGGGCAAGATATTGACATGGAAGGTTTAAGGCAGACCAAGCTCAAAATTACATCAGAGAAATCAAGGTTGAAGGTGAGAGCGTAGGTAGGATTTCTAATCAGGAGATAGGCACTGCTTTTAGGGAGTTTTTTGAGGGGATATATTGGGAAGATACCCCAGACGATCAGCTGGGAAGGGATACATGGCTGAACCAGATCTCCCTACCGTCTCTCTCATTAACACAGAGCGAAGGTATGGAAATGGAAATATCTGAGGCCGAAGTTAGAAAAGCTATCAGGCAACTCAAACATGGGAGGGCGGCAGGTCCTGATGGGCTACCAGGTGAACTCTACCGCTCCTTGGGGGATGTCATCGCTCCTAGTCTGACTGCCCTCTTCAATGAAATCCTAGGGATGGGGCAAGATCCCCCAAAATCTTGGGGTGAGGCGACCATAGTACTGATCCCCAAACCAGGAAAAGGACCCAAATTTATGTGGGTCCTATCGCCCGATATCATTACTGAACAGTGATTATAAGATCTTTGCTTCCATTATGTCACCTAGATTGGGTTCAGTAATAGGGGGAATCGTACATCAGGATCAGAGGGGATTTATCAAAGGGCGTCAGTTATCTGACCTGACGTACGACTTGGTGGGGGCAATAGATATTGCTTCGACCTTTTCTCTTCCATTGGCTAGACTCACCCTAGACGTGACTAAAGCATTCAATAGGGTCAATTGGCCCTATCTGGCTGCAGTCCTGAAGAAGTTTAACTTTGGTGAAAATTTTTGTCGGACCGTATCCCTCATGTATAAAGCTCCATCAGCAAGGTTGCTAATCAATGGTACATTGACAGATTCTTTTAAAATTATGAGGGGCACGAGGCAGGGCTGCCCGTTCTCTCCCCTCCTCTTTAATTTGTACATCGAACCGTTTGCACAAATCTTAATGGGAGATGAAAATATTCCATCATTCAGATTTGGGGAGTGGGAGAGGCGGGTTGCACTCTATGCAGATGACATTCTTATTTTAACATCCGACCCGGAGACATCATTTCCTGTGGTTATTAAGAGGGCTGAAGAGTTTGGTCGCATCTCAGGGTATGAAATAAATGCTAGTAAAACTGACACCATGGCGTGGAACATCCCCAATTTACAGCTGGATGTGACCAACTCAATGCGATATCTGGGAATCCGGGTGGTTCAAGATGTTGGAGGTATCGCTCAAGCCAACTTAGAGAGAGTGTACAATGAGTGTAGAAAACTGTTAAAAACTTGGTCCAATCTCCCATTAAACATTTTAGGCAGAGTGAGTCTGATAAAGGTGTCTATCCATCCTAAATTTATATTCATTTTGAACACCATTCCCCTGGCCTTTAATTGTAAAACCTTGGATAAGTGCCAGAGAGAGATAAATTCCAATATTTGGAAATATAAATCGTCGAGAGTGGCATAGAAGAAATTGAGGAGGAGGAGGGAAAAGGGGGGGCTAGCCTTGCCGGACATACAATACTATGCATGGGCCTTTAAGTTGTCCCACTCCAGAATGCTCTTAAAATCACCAGCAAATACATCTGCTGGGGCAATGTTTAAAGCCATGCTGGTAGGGGATACATTGCCAACCGACAGATATTTGTTCAAATTTGGGGACCATAAATACTTCAAAAAAGTCAAGTTAAAACTCCTTATGTCTCAGGCAAAAGCCTGGCTACAGATAAGGAAAAGTCTAGGTCTGTCGTATTCTTCAAACTATGCACCTATCTGGGATTCCCCGGGCTTGCCGCTATGTCTGAAAGAAAGACTAGCAATTCCGGTGAGGGATGGAGGAATTACAAAATGGGGAGAACTGTTGGCAGGAAGGTCCTTGAGGTCTTGGGAGGAGTTACGGGAACAGTTGGGCCCTGGGTTCTCTAGATTTAAGTTTCCACAATTAGAAAGTTGGGTCAAAGCTCTGTGTAGGACAGGGGTAACATTAGGGAAGATTAGTACCATGGAACAACAGTTGGTGGAACAACAAGGGGGGGGGGTAAAGAAGTGACTCAGTGGTACTGGAGCTTGCTAGAGGAGGCTGATGGAGAGTTTACTCTCCAAGAGGAATTGTGGGGGGAAGAGTTAGGGGCCCAAAGTATAGAAGCTTGGAAAAAGTCTTGTCTCCTCCTATATAAAACTGTCAAACCAGCATGGCTGAGATGTAATCATTTCTTTATGATACATCGAGCCTACCTCTCACCCTAGAAACTGTCTAAATTTATCCCAGGCAAGAAATGCAATAAGTGCAACTACATCGAGGCCTCGGACGTCCATATGTTTAAGGACTGCCCTTACATAGCCCAGTTCTGGGAGGAAGTGAAGGTAACTCTAGATTCTATCCTAAACATATCTGTGTCCATCACACTACCACTTATTATATTCGGCTGGGACGCTAGTGTAACCGGTCATGCATGGTCTCTCTTGTTCTATGCAGTTTTGCTGGCCAGGAGACAGATATGTAAAGTCTGGCCAAAAACTACATGCAAACTGGCTTTCATCTATGTACGAAACATCTAAGATAGATATGGCCAGATCATGCAGTAATCGTAACTTGGCTTTTTGGGACCTTTTAGTTTGGTGGAAATAGCTGCCGGGGTTTTAATTTTTTTTTTTTCCCTTGGTCCTATGATTATGCCATTTTACTCCAAGGACCAGGCCCCCTTCCCTTCGTACCATGGTTGGTCCTACAGGCTATTAACACCTAGATGGAGTAAGTGCAGGCCCGCTCCTGTTTATTCCTATACCTCTTAAGGTCCATCTACTGCCAATCCTCAGAAATCGTGTCACCAAGTGGGCAACGGTAAACACCTTGTATCTCGGAGTACGGCCGCATGGTGTTTGGCGGCTTATTAAGAGGAGGGCAAGGCATATGAGGACAAAAAGAAAAGAAAAAGAAAAAAAAAGTATTTAAGATTCATGTGTTTTAGTCTATGTTGATTGTACAATAAATTTTATATATTTTTCTATTATCCTGTGTGGAGTCTCTTTTGTGGTGTGTTCATTGTGTAGCTGTGTAATTGTGCTGTGTAAATACTTTAAACATGGGCACTGAAGATAAGCCTGCCTGCTCTGCGCCAAGATACCAGAGTGTGGGCACAGGCTATTTTTGGTGTGTAGCTTGCCCTGATTTGAGTGGTGGGTTCTGCCTGGCTTAGGTGCATACCCAGGCCAACCAGAAACCTAATTTCTAACATTCCTAGGAAGAAAAACAAAAAAACAATGACCCTGATGCACAGGGACTTTTTCCAATATGCATCAGCACTGTTTCCATTTGCCTGCCCTAACCCAGAGAAGGAAATTCACTGAAGGTTACTGTTCTCTAAATAGGGAGGGGCAACTGCCAATATGGATCAGGGGGTTCCAATGTCAGACAAAAAGTTTAGTCTAGTATTTCCACTAGTAGAGGCGTCTGAGTTTCCACCAATAGAATTTGAGTGGTTGCCCCACCCTTTAAATGAGACAGGGAAATTTCTCTAAATGCTCCATTACTAATATAGTGTCTTGCTGTATTTTATTCTGATTATTGGATAGTGGAGAGCAGCATGCAAGAGTGAGAGCAGCTTAGTCTATCTGAGCGCTGTATTATTGATGGGCTTCCGATATTGGTTATACTGACCTCCTCTCGCTTATAATCAGAAATTTGAAAAGAGTGTCAGATACCAGTCTGTCTTCAACGTGTTTCCATAGTGCCTTCCTGTCTCCTTATGTAGAATGAGGACCTCATGAGAGAACAAGAGTGTAGTAACAGGCCTAAGTGTAGGTGAGTGCAATGCAGTGTATAGTAACCTCCTTCCCAATAATAACAGAAAGTGTCTAAATCTAGGCCCAGATTTACAATGATTTTGCATTGGGCTGTGTCAATTGGCACAGCCCCAATGCAAAATATTTTCATTTACTAAACCATGCAAAGTCACTTTGTGTGTTTTAATAAAATGTAAAGTAACGAAGCGCAGACCATAGTGATGCCTTGCATTGCTTTACATCTAGTAGTGTTACAATAGTGGAGTCAGGGGCGAAACGCAGGGTCCTGCAGCCCCTGCAGTGTGGGGTGCCCCCATGCTTCTCTTTCCTCATCCCCTTATGCCCACAATGCTTCAAAAAGAACAGCTCGTGGAAGCCAGTTTTCCGCCGAGCTGAAGGCATGAAAAACCTTGCAACATTATTGCTGTTTGTACTGTGAGGCCTCTCAGGAGCTGAACACTGCCATGGAGCGAAGCAGCATTCTAACTTCCCAACAGTTGTAAATCTGGACGCCTTTGCCCCCTTCATTGCTATTTGTGCATCCTGGGGGAAGCACCCAGGCGGAGTCCCTGAAATCAGCATTGTTGCTTTGCTGCCGTTTAGTTACTGGATGCTAGAAATCTTTGAAGTCTACTGGCATGCTGACAGAGGGCACAGACTAGTCAAGTGCACCACTCATACCGGCCAGCTGTGCAGGACCTCTGTGAGGGAGGCTTTCCATGGCCTCCTGGAAAGGGACTGGAAGAGTCCAATGAAGTTCACTTCCAGTGAAAGCGGATGCTCCTAGATGACCTACATATTGAGATCATGACAACTTCTGTAAGTGTTTTCGCATTCTAATGTAAAAGACACTTCAATAACAACTTTGCATGACTACTGTATTAAAAGGGTAGGCCCAGCTCACATTATGATGCTAACTGCACACAATTTTGGAATAAATATTCTTCAACATATACACGTTAGATCTTTCCATTAGCCCTGAAAACCACTTAGAAGTGCTCACAGGGAAACACGGTCAGACATTCACCTTAAGCATTTGTTTTAAAGTCCATAATCCAATGCAGCAATGAAACATTGACTATAAGTATGGCGGGTAATGCAGTTTAATTATCCAATTTCAAGATTAGCAAGATTAGCACATGACACCGGGGAATAGTAAATGTACTCACACATAGCTGTCAATTGATCCCTCCTTGTCTTAAGAATCAAGTGCTCGCTTTTCAGCCATCATTGTGAGACCTGTTGGGGTTTTTTGAACTTTCTAAGAGTGGGACTGTGGGATTAGAAATCATTGTTTTCACTTTCCTTAATGAATAGAGTGTGGGCTACGAAAATGCCAAATAATAATACTAAAAGTGCTTCGCTGGCTGGAGATGTCATATACATGAACACCACTTCGCATTATTTAGCTGACATCCGGATCATCTCTCGCGCCAGGACAGTCTCGACTAACAGTGCGCGTTACAAGCAACTATATAACATATGACATATAACATCTGTGCACACCAATCCTTCACTGTTGCCCATAATCCACACGTTTCGTTCAGCAGGTGTCTAATTGCTGATATCAATCACCTGTTTTCATGAGGGAGGCTTACATGGCCATAGGTGGGGCTGGGCAGGGATGCCTCAATGTCTATAATTTGCTCTTGGTTTACAGCCCCTTGAGTAGCCCTCTACCATTGTGTACAATTGTGCCCAGCTGCTGGCCACAATGTTTTTGTGATGGGAGGGCTTGTACTGATGCTTGCTTCCCGTGCTACATCACATTTTAAAGTGCAGTTGTTGCTTATGCCATCGTGCTTTTTGAGGAAGGATTTGTCCTGCTCATGCATCCCATGACACATCTTCTTTATGATGGGTGGTTCTCCTGTTCCTTGCTTCCTGTGTTGCATCAATTTTGTGACACAGGCTTCTCCTCCTCCTTCCATCCTTGGTTGTACTTTTCTTTGCTTGTGAGGAAGGCTTGCATTGCTCCTTTCTTTTTGTACTGCATCTGTTTTGTGGTTGAAACTTATAATTCTTTTTGCTTTCTGTGCAGTTTCTGTTGTATGAGGGAGACTTGTACTGAACAATTATGATTATTTACAATAAGGCATGTCTTCTTTTTTTCTTTCTTGCATTTCTTGCAGTTTTCAACCTCTTAATATCCTGCCTTCTCATGTGGCACTGTGTGCCAGAGGGGATCCTTGAAGATAATGTGGACTTGGAATAGGGAATCACAATGGTGATCTTTGAAAATGGTGGGGTGTAATATATGCCCGTGAATTCCAGTGAGATATTAAAGCATGCTGGCCCAACTTCTCCAAGAGTGCTCAAAGTGGGGTTCTCTTCCCAAGAAACATACTAAAAAAATGGGGTCAAATAGTTTATTTTTAAGACCCTCCTACGTTTCCTCAAAAGCCATGAGTTCTGAAACAGGTTTCATTAAAAATAAAAGTGCTTTTATGGTATCTCAAGTTACTGAAGCCCCAAAACTTCTAATGACTTAACTCAATTTTTTTCAAAACGTGCATGGAGTACTCACTTATGCTAATAATTATCCACATTATCACAGAGTAGGATTTTATCATGGATTCCCCACATATGCTGATAAGTGGTGCACGCTTAAAATGCAGATGCATCCCTGTTGTAGAGGCACTCCATTAAGGTTCATAAAAGACTCCAAAGTTTGTTGTAGGTTTCTTTTTTATTTTTTTCTTACTTTTTTCCGTAAGGTTATTGTTTATTCATGATATTAAAGACATATCACAAAGTCAGATCGTTTCAAAAATCAAATCATGTTGGATTCCAATTAGTGGAACTCCAATGCATTTCGGGCTGCACCAGCCCTTTGTCAAGGATCACTGAAAAGGGAAGAAGATATGACAGACTATCAGTAAAATAAAATTGAACAGAAGAGGCTAAAGTAGTGTGAATCGTGCTCGTGGTAAAAAAGACATAGATTGAGAAACCCAGGCTTCACCAAACCGTAATGTGACGGGGAACGTATTAATGGTGGGTTAAATTGTATTACGGCTGTGTTAAGGATTCTAAATAGTGCTCTTATGGGGGTGTGGTGTAAACCGTGACTTACGAATCGCGAAACGCCATGGAGGGCTTTGCGATCTAAAAGGCGAAAAAGTTTAAAGTAAACCTTTTAGTGCTAAGTTCGTAACAAAACGACTTGTTAGCATGTATCAAAATGCGATGGTAAAAAACGTACTTGATAGCGCGAACGCTGTTGCAGGTGAATGCTACCGGTGTGCTCTCAGGGTGGAGTTATACGAAGGTGTGTGATAGGGTAATTTAACATGTGACTGTGGTTAACGCGTTTAGTGAGTGGAGCTAAAAATAAAAAAGGGACTAACGTCAAAACTTGCAGAAGGAGTCAAAAGGGGTATACTGCTAGAAACGTAAACGTGCTGGGTGAGCGAAACTAAAAATAAATGATGGACTAAAGTCAGGACCACGGAGAAAAATGTCAAAGCAAAAAATGAATATACATTAAGAGTGTAAGAATGCAAAAGGACACATTTCAGAGCAATACATATATCATATTTACAGGTAACAGCTAAATTCTATGCGGTCATTCAGTCCAAACGGTTTTAGTGTTTGAAGACGATAAGTCCATTCCATTTCCCGTTGTAGAAGGAATTTGCGATTGTCTCTTCCTTCAGTTTTTGTGATGGTTTCTAAGATGATGAATTTCAGTTGGGCAATGGTGTGTTTGGATTCAGAAAAATGAATGGCCACATTAGATTTCTCATTTTTGGTACGGATATTTGACTTGTGTTCATTAATGCGCACTTTGATTTTTCTTTCTGTTTTGCCTACATAGAGCTTTCCGCAAGGGCATTTGATGGCATAGATTAGGTTTGTGGTGTCGCAAGTGGCATTGAAATTAAGTTTGATAGTGTGGCCTTTCATAGGATGCGTAATGTTGTTGCCTCTGATAATACAGTTACAGGTACTGCAGTTCATACATGGGCGGGTTCCTTTGTTTTCTTTGACGGTTGCAGTTTTCTTTCCCAATATTTCCTTGATGTTGTTGCTACGTGTGTAGGCAAATAGAGGTTGTGTTTTAAAAATGTCTCTGAAGTCAGGCTCCATTTGTAAGATAGGCCAATGTTTGAGAATGATTCTTTTGAATGTAGCACTACACGTGGAGAATTTTGATACAAGGACCATACGTTGATCTTTAGGTGTAGTGATTTTTTTTAAAGCTTCTTGTCTATTGATTGTTTCGGTACGTTTGATGGCATCCTCAAGAACAGTTTCAGGGTAGCCTCTTTCTGTGAATCGGTCGTGCATTTCTTTGATTCTTTGTTTGAATATGTTTTCATCAGACACGATGCGTTTAACTCGTAGCATTTGTGAGTATGGGAGGTGTTTTTTCAATGATCCCTGGTGAAAACTTGTGTAAGGTATTGTTGCGATCTGTAGGCTTACGATGTAGATCTGTTGTGAGTCCATGGTTAGTAATTTTGATATTGACATCCAGAAAGGAAAGTGTAGTTTCACTTATTTGCCAAGTTAGTTACTGCCATAGTTCCCCACATATGCCTCAGATGCCCCGGTATGCATTACATACAATAGGCTGGTTTTCATATGACTAAATTCCTCTATGATGGGTGACCCATTAGACAAAAATGACCTCTAGTATGTCAGGACCTGCCAGCACTGGATGAGTTCCATATGTCATGGGCACTCTGTCATGCCAAGAATTACACACAAAATGCCAGTTTCAGAATGTTGCAGTTGTTTTCATCCATATACCACCAGTGACCCATATGTTGAAAGTTACCATTAATCTATTAAGACAAGCATTTTTTCATGTTCGCCTGCCTCACCATATGTCATGGTTAACTACCCTAATGACACAAATTATCTCCAGTATGTTAGTGCCAGCATTTTGCCACAAATGTCTCATATGCCAAGGATTACCTTTGGTTTGCCAGTGCCAGCATTTTGCCTTGGGGTACCCCTTATACCAGAAATTATCTTCAGTGTACCATCCTGTTGTCTTGGATGCCCCCTTATGGCATTAAGTATGACCAGTAAGCAGTATCAGTATTTTGCATATGCCACAAATTACCTCTATTGTGCCTGGGCCAACATTTTGCCTCAGGTACCCATTATACTAAAGAATTACCTCCCATGTGCAAGTGCACCCTTTAGCTGCAGGTGTCCCTTATGCCTAGATTTATTTTCAATGTTTCAGCATTAACACTTTACTATAGGTTTCCTATATTCCAAGAATTACACCCAGTTTGCCATCTCTAGTTTTTTCTATGGGTGTGCTATATGTCAAGAATTACATCTAATCCACCAGCATTTTGAACAGATGTCTCTTAAGCCGAAAAGTACCTCCAGACTCACATGAGTCACATACCCAGACACACACTGTTACTTATGCTCACTTACATTCACTCACTCACTCCTAATTTCAATCAAACTCTCTCACTCCTTCACTCTCTCTCGCATTGCCTTTCCCTCTTTCTCACTCATGCTGCTCACTCTTACTCTCAGTCACTCTCACTTACTGTCCTAACTAGGTTCTGTATATTACACCAAATAAGGCTACTATTGAGTTCTTATAAGTATGTGCTTCAGGGCCCACTAGACTATAGAGACTAGTTCAACCTGCAAGGTAAAGATAATAAAAACAGTTTAGGTGTACTTTGAGAATTAAGGCAGAAATTTTCTAAAGGTAGCCAAGTTGTGAAAACATGGCAATCTCCTCTCATGAAAGAGTCATATCACACTTTTAGGCAGGGCTTACTGTCGTCAACAGACCTGTTGTGGAGAATACCAAAACCTACAGTAGGCCCACTGCTTATCATTGTCTAGCTTTCTTGTCAATCTAATATATTTGCTTCAAATGTTTTCCTTACTCCTCTTGTGATTCTCCCTCCTGTGGACCATTGCTTCTTTACATTCATTTTTATTTAGAGGATTTGTATCCTTCCACAGCTTGAAATCAGGGAACTACTTTTTTCCTCTGAGAACCCTATGGGAGTGCGTTCATGCTCTATCCCACACATCTCTTCCACCCACGCTTTCCATGTTAGTCCACCTCTCCTTTCCCATTTGCTCTGTAAAAGCACAACAACAGCTACTCCCTGGTGTTTGACTAAAAGCTTCATAAAGCTGGCTTAGGTGTATCCCTTGTACTCTCAACAATTTGCATTTATTATACTGGGGAGGTGCACAATGCTGTACTCCATCTCTGCTAGAGATGTTGCTTCTTCCATAACCTCATAAATCATCTCACTAGGCTGCTACATAGCACCAATTAGCCTGAGAATTTGTTCCAGTTCAGAGCCATGTGGACAGTAAATTAGGCTTGGGAAACTTTTTTTCTTTAAAGATGGACACTTCCTGAACCACAGGCTCAGACAGCTGTTATGTTCCTTTAACCTTGGCTGCTAGGGGGTTTTCCCGTTCTGTGCTGAGCATACATGATCCCCATTGTTCATGACAAGGTCAACTCGTCATAAGCACAGGGCAGGTAAAACCCATGACGAGTTGACCTTGTCATCAGCACTGAAGGGGTTAAGTACCTGCAACTAGTCCTCAGTGTTCTTTTTTAAGGTGTATCAAGTACAAAAGACCATATTAATATGTTCTCTATTTCCAGGGTGAATAGTATTTGAAAAATAAACCACATTGTTTATAAAGACTGAAAATATTGAATTAAGTGCTCAGTTTGGACATAAAGGTATGAGTTTGCTTTTCCTACAGTATTTGAAAATTTTGTTTTTTTGTTTAACCGTTTTTTTTAACAGAGCTTTAAAAACAAGAATTGGCAAAGCCAAAAGCTTGTCTCTGGCATTCTAAATAAGATCTATTGGCGTTGACAATACTTTTAAGTGTACATATGGATGGCAGTGGGAAGTTTAGATACTCTTTGTAGCTATGCTGTGTGTTTGGAGGAAAGGTATTCAAATTTGTTTTTATATCATTGCTTACATGATGCGCACACTATGACAATGTGTGATAGCTTGTATGGCAATGTGAGCTGTCTCAAATGCAAACAAAATCCCCTCTCAGTACTATTAATTTTATGAGCTAGGGGAACCATGGCACTAGGTGTAATACTTCCCATTGTGATGAATATAGAAGCTGGAAGGTCACCTGGGCCCTGCAGCTACTAGGCAACTCGACATTTATAGAAAAGTATTCCTTTACCAGTGGCGCATGAAATACAGTGCACCATGAGGAATTTTGTTCTGTGATAAAGTATGATGCAGAACTGCAACTGAAAAAAAAGACAATAGGTATTTTTATTCATGGGGTGATGGTACTGATGGTGACACTTTGGGCATCATTAATTGTTCAATGGACTTCACTATTATCTGCACATCCCGCACAATTGAAGGCTTTATTGTGTCTGGAGTACGGTTCTTGTTTGTTTTTTGTATGAATTTGTGAGTTTTCGTTCTTTTCAGCGCCTGCCTCTCGTCAAAATCTAAATCCTTCACTCTTCTATCCCTCCACTATCCTTTTCAATCAAAAACACAGACTAACATGTTAACTTCTCGAATTTCATATTCCACTATACCAATTCACCACTAATCCTTTATTGAATCCAGAGTAGCGTGCTACTCGCCAATAAAACACTTCAACAACCCATCAGGGTTACAAGCACTATATAAGGGCAAACCTTTCCCTCTTTTCAACCCCTCCCCAACCCTTCTCAATCCAAATAACTGACTAACATATCCACCACATAAATTACTTTCATATTTCACTATACTAATTCAACACTAATCCACATGGGTTCCAGAGTAGCTTGCTACTCGCCAAAAAAAGTGCTTCAAAACTTCATCAGGGGTAGCAGGCACTATATAAATACAAACCTCTTTCCCTCTTCTATCCCGCCTCCTACCCTTCTCCTATCCAAATAACTGAATAACATATCCACCACTCAAATGAATTCATATTTCACTATACTAATTTTCAACAATAATCCTTTGTGTTCCCGAGTAGTGTGCTACTAGGCAAAAAAGCGCTTCAAAACCCATCAAGGGTAACCGGTGCAATATGAATGTAAACCTTTCCTCCCCTTCTATCACTCCGCTATCCTTGTCACTCCAAATAACTGACTAATATCTACCTCTTAAATTACTTTCATCTTTCACCACACTAATTCACCACTAATCCTTTATGGGTTTCCGGAGTAGTTTGCTACTCGCCAAAAAAAGGGCTTCAACACTCACCGGGGGGGATGGGGGGTAACAAGCGCTATATAAATACAAAACTTTTTTCCTCTTCTATCCTTCTGCTATCCTTCCGAATCCAAATAACTGACTAACCTATCCACCACAATACTAATTCAACACAAATCCTTTATGTGTCCCGGAGTAGGGTGCTACTTGCCGAAAAAGCACTTCAACACCTTGACAGGGGTGGTAAGCGCTATATAAATGCAATTACAATTATAATTACAATCTCGTGGTGTGCCACTCTTCTGCTTTCAAAAACATTTCATAAAATAAAGAAAAAATAAGACTCTCAAATTCTTCTTCATTATGAGAATCGCTTTTACTGGGCAAGCCAAGAATAATTAAAATGGTGCCATTCTTAGAATGCAGTTCACATCCTCTGTTGTGATTTCATTGGACTTCTTGGGCAATTATCTTGCATGGAAACAATGATGCATTTAGTGCCTCTGTAAGCAATATTTATTGTTTTCCTTTTGCTCACTTTCGATTTTTTGATAGTTTGTGTCAGGAATAGACTATCTGTGATTTATTGACTTGGGGATCCTATAAGGTGTAATGGTCTATTTTAGCACTTTGATCTATTTAATATTTGATTCTGTCATTAGTGGAAGCTAATGTTGAAACAAATCATTAAAAGGCTCAACCAGCTTCCTAAGAGGTTGGTGTAATGCTCCTTAGCAGGAAACCGCAGCCTTGCAAAGCATACAGACCTTTCTCTATCCATGGCTGTTGTCCTCCACACTTTCTGTGTAACTAAGATGGGATTTGTTCAGCTTTTCTAAATTTACGTGCTGAATTGAGCCTCACAGTTTTAGGGTGGTCCTAACAGTTTGATATAACTACCCAAGAAGGACCACTGCAGTGTTTTTGTGAATGCTTTCAAAATTATTTTGGGGAACTCCACGGAATCTCGCTGATTTATCAAGTAACTCTGCCGATTTCCTCTGAGTGAAACTTTGTGAGTATCGCCAACACCTAGTATCATTCTACCTTCCTGGAAGGTCTTCCATTACAATGCACAATGGATTATTCGAAAGATGAGAAATAAACTGAACTATGCTGTTTGTTTCGTTCAGTTCTTTTTCTCCTATATGCATTCTACAAAGAGAGCAATAGTTTAGCTACATTTTTCTCAGCCATTAGAATAGGCTTTAATACAATATTTGTGAGTGCAATGCATGCAATCAGCATTTGTGAAAGCCTGCTTACATTGGTTAGTACAATAAATCCAAACCTATTAGTGTTGCCAATGCTTGTTTATATGTTTCTCATAATCCAAATAGGCCCCTTAAGGCTGTTACAGCGTGCAATCTGCTGTTTATACCTGAAAGCTAATTGTAGCATGAAGAAAGCAATGCATTGGCTTCTATTGAATGTTTTTAGCGTGTTAGACATCACAAGAAAACAACATGAAATGGGCATGTATGTACCTGTTGAGTTAATGCAGGAAATAAAGAGGATAACATCCTGATCCTGGTTCCGGAATTTATTTTTCAACTGGATCGGGGATCCGCTTTACCCAGTTAAATATGCTAATTTGTCCTGGTGTCATGTCATTCTTTCTGTGAATCGGGCCCATCACTTTGAAATGACCGTGCCCTCGTACTTCTATAGAATCACTTTTTCGAATCAATTTTACTTTTTTTTTTATCATCTGAAGAAAGAGCAACAGTGCATGATTAAGCAGTGCAATGTGGGATAACATGAAAATGGCCCTGCCCTCGCCGCTGCTTCCTACAATGTCTACATTTAATCTTAGTTGCTTTCCACAAATTAAGGTGCTTTTGATGTAAGAGTAGCAGTGTAATGCAGGGCAGAGAGTAACCTAGACACCAATACAACGGCGGAAACAAAGACACAAAGCATAGCACTTCGTAGCTACTTATGAGAAACTACAATTTGGAGGCAGCTTTTTAACTTTGTTAAACCTCCCTATATAAGAGGTATGCTAGATCTCTAAGAATGCCAGATGTATCTGGGTGTATGAGAAATTACATAAATAACATTGTAAATTGAACTTACTCTTTTATTTTTTAATTCTTTTATAGCACTGCTCCTCTCAGTGTAGGGTGTCAGATCACTTTACATCGCACACTGAGAGACAAATCATACAAGTGTGTAAATAAATCTATGGGAAATTATCCATAATGTCCATACTAGTAGATACTATGAGCCCAATTCAAAAACATGAACTTAGACCTGAAGGCTAACTTTTTAATGAAAATCTACATTTGGACCTAAAGTATAACTTCAGACCTGAAGTATAACTTTAGACCTAAAGCCTCAGTCTACACCTAAATTCTAACTTTAGACCTAAAGAAAAACTTTAGAAATTAAGTCTAAACTTACACTTCAGTTTTAAACTTAGACTTAAGGTCTAAACTCCGTCTTTAGGTCTAATAGTAGAAAATTGTGTTCCTGGCTGACTGTGGTCTGAGTCCTTGCCAGTCATTTACCACAATCCTAATCAGGGTTAGGTACATGTACACCCTAAATTAACCTGTGCTCACTCTCTGGTAGCTTAGCACAGAGCAGAACTTTAAAAGGTAAATCAGTGAAAACACCACGGAAAAAAATTCCACACCAGATTAGAAAGATAGCTCTTTATTAAATAAATAAAACATGACCAACATGATGAAACTCCAATAAATAGAACTTGAGAAATTGAATTTTGAAGGTTATAGTGAAAACAGTGCTTAGAAGCAAAAAGTGCTCTTATGGGGATATCTGGCCATGTCAGACTGGGACAAAGCCAAAGGTTCAGGCCAAATGTGATGAAGTGTGGGCTGGATATAGAGACACAGTTAGGTTAGCTGAACCAAAGTTCCTTATCATGGTTGCAGAACTCTTGCCTGGATCCGCGGCGAAGATTGTTAGAAATGGGATTCCTTGTTGGGTCCGGTAAGCATCCAAGCTGGGAGGATCCAACACTCTAGTCAGGGTAAGTTAGATACACTCTAAAAGATAACCTGTGCTCATCGTCTGATAGATTGGCACAGAACAGTCAGGCTTATCAAAAAGAGGCAATGTGTAAAGTATTAGTGCAAGACAAACCCACAGTAACACAATGGATATACCACAAAAAGATGATACACAGGTTTAGTAAAGTATAGAACAGTTATAAAAGTAAAACAAGACCAAAATGACAAAAGTCTAATCAGTGGAAGTCAATATATGAATTTTTAAAGATGAAATGCAAAGAAAGTGCTGAGAGGTGGCAAGAGACCGATGCAAATCCAATGTTCAGGTTGAACACAGTGGAAGCCAGGATGGCAATAGGACCCACGCAGGGCCCACTGAGAAAGTACCTGGGATGGAGTAAGGGCATGGTGTGTTGATCTTCCCCATGCAGTCAGGTTGCTGCGTCGTCTTTGAGCTTCGCATAGGTGAAGGCACTGGGTCGTTGTTGAATCGTGCAGAGCGTTGTCGGGGTGCACAGGGTGTAGAACCACTGTTGTCAAACAGCCTCTGCGTCAGTGTTGAAGGGCGATGCATCAGTTCTGATCGATGCAGTGGTGATAATGCGTTGGTTTTGTAGCAAAACAGCTGCAGAACCCACTTCTGAGGCCCAGAAAATGGAGGGGGCATCTCAGGAAAGGGTATGACTCAACGAAGCAAGAGTCCAGCGCACCAACAGAATTTCCTGAAGTCTTTTGTGCCCCTGTGACTTCAGAAAACAGGCAGCAAGCCAGTAAGCCCTTGGGATCACTTGGAGGGAAGGCGGAGTCCAGCTCTCATTCAGCAGAGTCGGGGAGCAGCAGGCAGCAGGGCAACATGCAGAAAAGCAGTCCTTCCAGAAAAGCTGACCAGTTGAGTCATATAAGAAGCACAGCAGTCCTTCTGACAGAGGTTAGGTTTGAGATCCAGAAGTGTCTGATTTTAGGGGGGTCACAGACCCAGTACTTATGCCCAAAAGTGCCTTTGATGAAGGGGGCTGAATTCAAAGCAGCTCTCCGAAGTGCAAATTGATCTTTTTTTAACCCAGTCCTGTCTGCCGGGCTATCTGTTGGGGGGTTCATCAAGGCTTCCTGGTGCACAGACACTACCTGTCGAAGTGTGTCAGCCCCTCCCATTCTTCCATGGCCAAGAACAACCCATCAGAATACAGATAAATGCAGATGAGTGCCCAGAATGCAGCTGAGCCTCACCTTCCTGTGTTTGTGGCTGTCTAGAGAGAATACACAAAGTGTAGCTGTCACCCACACTGGAAATGTGTTAGACACAGTCTGTTATGCACATAGAGCAGTAAGTGTAGAGAAATGTCCACTATCTAAAAGTGGTATTTCTAAAACAGTAATGTTGAAGTCAACTTCACCATTAAGGAGGATGTATCATTACCATTCCAAGATTTTTGAAACATGAAAATGCTACTCCTTTCTGATTCAGGAATTTCAACTTAAAAGTGTACAAAGGAATTCCCAATACTAGCCTATGAGAGGGCTAGACCTTACAGTAGTGTAAAATGAAATAGGTTGTTTGTCACTACCAGGACATGCAAAACATAAATGTACATGTCTCACCATTTACTCACATGCCACCTTGCCTTTAGGGTTAGTTAGGATAATCTAGAGGTTACATATGTAAGGGGAGTTTACAGCCTGGCAAGTAGTTTTAAATACCAAGTCGAAGTGGCAGTAAACTGCACACAGGCACTGCAGTGGCAGGCCTGAGAAAGGATTAAAAGGCTACTTCTGTGGGTGGCACAAGCAGTGCTGCAGCCCCCTTGTAGCATTTGAGGTACAGGTCCTGGGCAGATGGTATAACACTTTACAAGGGAGTTACCAGTACAACAAATATGTCAATCAGGTTAACACCAATGTAATCATGTTTAGGGGAGAAGCATGTGCACCTTAGCATTGGTTAACACAGGTCCTAAGACAAATAAAAAGAATCAGCAAAAAATGAGAGACAAAAAGTCTGAGGAAAGAACACCCTAAGGATGACAGGGCAAACAAAAATGCATTGCACAGCCGAGGCGATGCAACGCTTCCGAAATGTGGCTAGACTGTGGTTCGAGGTCCTGATGTGTCAAAGTTGAGGATCGTGTTGACAGGGCTTGAGATGCAAAGTTTGATATCAAGGATGTGAGGTTTAGCAGGAGTGATGTGCCGGTTCCGATGAGTGGCGAAGCTGTGATGCGGATATCTAGCATCGTTGTTGAGACTGCCATCGATGAGGGATGAGAGAACCTTGCACTGGGTAAAGTGTCCACAGCAGTGGTTCCAGAGGAGATGCATTGGACCCAGATGCTGGAGGCTGTGGCAACACACGTCGTTTGGGACAGGTCCAATCCACACAACAGTGACGATGCATCTGTTATGCTCAAAGTTGTGGTGCTCAGCCGAGGAAATGCGCTGGATCTTGAAGAACCGGATTAACCCACTTACTGGGTCTCGGCGACGGGGGAACACCCAAACCTTCCATACCCTTCATACGAAGTAAAATGAGACACAGGAGCCTTCATCTGCAGGAGGAACGCAGATTTATTCAAATAGCCCGGGCTATGGAACAGAGTCCCAAGCTCGTCAGAAACAAGACAGAGGAGGCTGCTGCTTTACTCCGCAGCTTACAAGCCTTTTATACTTTTTCATTCTGATCTTTTGGCTGTTAGTTCATTGTTCAATCAGGGCAGTGTTTGCAGTTGATAACCAGATCCAGACGATGTTTGTAGATGGTGACCTGGTCAAGGCTTGGTACGCAAATCATTGTTCACTCAGTTTGATCAAAGCTCGGTCTTTCAGGTCATTGTCCACTCAGCTTGATCAAAGCCCGGTCTTTCAGGTCATTGTTTAATCACCCTGATCAAGGCCCAGCAGTCAGACCATTGTCCAGATAACCTGATCAAGGTGTCAAGAATGTTTACCAGGCTGGGAGCAGGAGATGGAAAACAAATAATTTACACACCGTGTGAGTGTATCGTGGCTTTCTGGTGAACTGCAAAGAACAGGGGGGGTTGGGTGTGCGACAGTTCCTGGGCAGAAATGCAGGCTGCAAGATGGTTGTTGTCGTGTTAGTTAGATTTTCCTCAGGCATCAGCAGAAACGACCAGGTGTGTCGTGTGGAAGTATTTGACACGAGATGGCAATCAAAAATCAATGGAGTCTCGGTACAAATGATGCCGATCAGAAGAACACTTTTGCTCAGACCCTCCTTCTGCCATTGAGGGGCAAATAATTTAAGAAATGTCAATGTTCATAAGGCCCCTTTTGTATCGCAATGTTCATAAGGCCATCGGTTTCTTGTTGGAGCATCATCATCATATTGGTGTTGTGAATGTTAGAGGGTGGAGGCTTGATGGTCTGGACACACATTGTACAGAGCACTGGCAGACACTGAAAGCACAAGCAGCAGGAGACCAGGACAGTTACTCCCAAGGCAAGGAAGATGAGGATCCTCCACCCCCACTGGGAAGGAGGCCCCAGATCCAGCCTGTGAGGGACCAGTTACCTTCATCCAGATGAATTTCGGAAGAAAGGCCATGCAGACGTTGGATGGCATCGTACACTGTTAGTGCGTTGTCTGGGATGTACATGCAGCAGCAGGAGCTGATCAATTTACACACACCACCACGATCAGCAAGGATTACATCTAGGACCATTCTGTTCTGGAGCGTTATGAGGCAGTCCGCCTGCAGCTCTGCAGTGATGTTGGAGAGGGCACCGGCTGTTACTGTGATGGTGGCTTCAAGGACCCTGGTCAGTCCTCATACAGCCCGACTGTTGGCCATGGGGCCCCAGAAAGGAAGGAAACCTTCAAAGAAGTACCCGGTTTCCTGGCCTGCTGTATCCTCTGCTGATATGACGCCCCACGTGAGCGGCGCAGAGCGCCCTTCATTGACAGGTGATAACCTCCATGGGTAGAATACGTTGGTGGTAGGAGGACGACCAGATAGCAGGTACCAGACCAGTTACGGGGGAACCAAGTGTAGGCGGCAGTGCCACAAATGAAATAGGTGTTGGGGGATGCCACCAGCTTCGGAGGAGATGTGGAGTTTAAAGCTTTTGTGATATCACACGTACTGGTACCAACTTTCTTAGTCCCCAGGCCATGAAAGCAGACACGGCCTTGCACATTTATGACTTTCACAGTGTCTCATTCATCAGGCAGTATCCTTCTTGTGCAGAATCTGGAAAATGTTCGTTGATTAGTTGAGTTGAATACTACCATCTCACCGAGTTCATCTGGGGATGGTAGCATTGTGAATGAGCTGGTCGGACAAAAAGGAGCTTTGACATGGCCAGATCTGTTCCGCCAGAAGTCATCCCGAAATGTTCCAAGGGCAGAATTGGCAGTACCATTGACAGTGTAGGCCTCTTGTATCAACATCCACCATGCAAGAGAAGACCCAGAGATGGAAAGGGGTAGGGAAAGAATGGGACAGGTGGTATCATTGAATGCAGCATCAGTCCACAAACCCAGCAGCAGTTGGAAGTGTACATGATCAACTGGTGATGATGCAACATTTGGATGAAGGTGTTATTGAAGAATTCTGCATGGCGGGGTAATTTGTTGGCTGATAGCGTGAAATACTGGTGTTCTGCAGGAGTCGGGACAAGAGTTGGTGAGGTAACAGGGTGGTAGATCAGTAGCAGCCAACCATGGATAGACAAGATGAAGGAGACAAACAGTGTTACCACGGTGGCCATGAAGCATTTACTATGCCAGACACTAACATATTGTTTCTGGGTTCTGGTGTTTTGGACGGCAGCCATTGTGCTAAGCCAGAGACCTCTAGTGGCTGTCTGTGATTGGTGGTAGCTTCACTGGGCGCAGGTGCCAAGGGCCCTATGGTGTACCTTAGTCTGACACACCAGCACTACTCTCAGCCAGGGAAGATCACAGCTGTACAGCCTATAGGCACTTGGCGAAGTCAAAGGCAAGCCTTCCCTCTGGGGCATAAGTTATATCGGTCGGAAGTCGGGACAGTATGGTCGAGAAACAATTGTTCTTGGTGTTGAGCAGAGTTAAGGGAGGGTTCCACCCTTCCTTTCAGTATGCTGTCACTCTCTGCTTCCGTAGATGTACAATGCAGTCTGGCATCGCTGAATGGGACAAACGTCCGGATTGTTTCTGTTTCTGATTCTCCTTGTCCTTCCCTCACCCACTGATCATAGGGGAGGGGCAGAGGCATACGCCTGCAGTGCGACGGATGCACCCAATTCTTTCGACCTTCTACTTTCACAGCGGTGCGGGTGGCCAGCAACACCTAACTGGGCTGTGTCCAGCAGGGCTTGAGGCTCTTAGTCGGTTGAAAGTTCTGGATCAGGACCCAGTCACCAGGTTGGATAACGTGTCCTGGGCCCTCACTTTTGTCAGGTATGGCCTCATGCACCTGGTGATAAAGAATACGAAAGGTATTAGTCAGACTGTACAGATAATCAGTTAATACAGGGTGACACCCCATACATTGGCAGGCCTCCTAAACACAATTTCATGGGGGATAGCCCTATCCTGGTGTGGGCCATTGTTCTTGTGGACAGTAAGGCTAAGGGCAGAGCATCAACCCAAGTGACACCTGTCTCAGCTACTATTTTTGCCATTTTAGTTTTTTGGATGCCATTGTACACCTCCACTAGACCTGCTGACTGGGGAGGTTAGCTGCATGAAATTTTTGTTTTATACCCAATGCTGTACAGACATATTCCATAATTTGAGCCGTAAAGTGTGTCCCGTTGTCACTCCAGACCAAGCGGGGCAAACCGACTTGTGCGAGGTACTCTTTTATAGCACTTTGGCGGTAGTGATAGCGGTGCAGTCTTTGACGGGATAGGCCTCCACCCATCGGCTGAAAGTACAGACCACCACTAGGATATATTTCAAATTGTTACATCGGTCCATCTGGATGTAATTTATTTGGAAGACTTCAAAAGGGAAGGTAGGAGGAGAGAATCCTTCCTTAGGAGTAACTGTGCCTTTTCCTGGGTTATACATTAGGCAAATCATGCATGTTTTAACCAGCTTTTCAGCATATGCTGGTATCTTAGAGTTGTACCATGTAGGTTCCAACAGTTTACATATCCCTTTTGCACTAATGTGATCAGGACCATTGGCCATTGTAACTACTGATAGCACGTGACTGTCAGGTAACATCCATTGTTTTTCCATAGTCGTGCAGACCCAACATCCATCAATTCCCTCCTTTGCTAATTGCTCCTTCCACACTCTTAGTGCCTCAGGAGTATTATGGGAGTGAATATCAATCACACTCTGTACTGTGTTTTCAACCATGCTCTCGTCTGCCACCCACCTAGCGGGACCTCCTACATACATTCCTTCCCTTTTCCTAAGAGCTGTTTGTCTGTCAGTCTGGTCAGCCATGGCATTGCCTTTCCTAACATCATCTGTCACTTTCTTATGGGCCTTACATTTTATAATGGCCACCTTTCTGGGGAGTGTCAGGGAGTCTAACAATCAGTGAATTAAGGGGCCATGTTAAATCTTGGTCCCATGGGAAGTAAGGAAATTCCTTTCTTTCCATAACCTCCCGAAGTTGTGGGCCACCCCGAAGGAATATTGGCTGTCAGTATAAATATTTATTGTCATCCCTTTGCTTAACTCACAAGCTCTAGTGATGGCCACTAATTCTGCTGCTTGAGCAGAGCACTGCGGAATCTGAGCTGTTTCTACTGCTCGCCCTAATGTCGTTATGGCGTAGGCGGCTGAGGTGTTACCATCTGTCCCTCTGAGACATGATCCGTCCACATACAGTGTACCTTCTGGTTCTGTTATCGGGTTGTCCTGTAAGTCAACCCGTCACTTCGTCTCCTCTTCTGTCCTTAATATGCAGTCATGTGGGTCTAAGCGGGCATCCTGAGTATCCAGTGGGAGTAATGTAGCGGGGTTTAGTACAGTGCATCTTTTGATGATAACGTGGCTGGCAAAGAGTGTCAGTTCATATCCTGTGAGTCGTGCGCTAGTGAGGTACTGTGTCTTGGTGTTATTAAGGAGGGTTTCTACAGAATGGGGGACCTTCAGAGTCAAGGGGGAGTTCATGACAATCCCCGCACTCTGACGGACCATGAGGGCGGCCGCAGCGGTTGCCCTTAGGCATCCTGGGAGAGCCATTGCAACAGGATCTAAAGTGGCTAAAAAATAGGCACATGGCCGATGCTGACTTCCAAACATCTGGGTCAAGACAGCGCATGCACAGGCGTCTGTCTCATGTACAAAAAGAAAGAATTGTTTGTTATAATCAGGAGTACCGAGGACTAGAGCAGTACACAGAGCCTTTTTTAAATCTTGGAAGGCCTGTGCATGCTCTCTAGTCCATGGAAAGGAACTGTCTGATATGTCTTTAGTG
Source organism: Lissotriton vulgaris (assembly GCF_964263255.1). Taxonomy (NCBI): domain Eukaryota; kingdom Metazoa; phylum Chordata; class Amphibia; order Caudata; family Salamandridae; genus Lissotriton; species Lissotriton vulgaris. Next base: position 1,391,417,551 of record NC_141693.1, read on the forward strand.
GTGAGGGCAAGAAGAGGTTTGACCATGGCCAAAAAATTGCAAATCCACTGTCCACAGTATGAGGTTAGGTATATGAAGGCTCGCACCTGCTTTTGTGTTTGTGGGGCCGTCATAGCATTGATAATGGCTACATGATCAGCGGTAAGCTGCCTTCCCTCCTTCCAGAGATGACCTAAATAGGTCACCTTCTCTTGACAAAACTGAAGGTTTTTCAAAGAGACTTTGTGATTATGGAGGGCAAGGTGGCGTAACAAACAACAGAGAGTAGCTTCTTTACATGCTGGGGCAGAATTTGCAGCAATTACATATTGTAATAGTGTGGAATTATCAGGGAGTTCCAAGGAATCTAGTTGACTTTTTAGAGCTTGACTATAGATACTGGGGCTCTCAGTAAAACCTTGAGGGGTGCGGCAGAATCTAAAGCTCCGCCCACCGAGGGAGAAACCCAAAAAATGTTTGCTGTTATAATGTATAGGAATGCTTAAAAAAGCATTCTTCAGGTCTATGACACAGAAGTGTGTTGCGTCAGAAGGGACCATCGTTAAGAGGGCTGTAATGTTGGGGACAACAGGATATTGGGATATTGTTATTTTGATAAGGGCTCTCAGGTCAATCACGAATCGGTATATTTTAGGGGAGAGAGCATCTCCATTTGTCTTTTTAAGAACGGGAATAATGGGACTGTTACAGATATTGCCACGTGTTTCCTCCACTACGCCCTTGTCCATTAATTCAGATATTATTGTTAAAAGGGCCATTTCTCCTTCCGCAGGCAGTCGATACTGCCGTAGGTGGGGGAGAAGTGCACCTGGCTGGATGCGTACCACATGAGGGGATATGTTGAGACACCCTACATCCTTGTCTGATGATGCCCAGAGGGAGGATGGTAAAGACTGCAACTCTGGTGGGATGGGACCGAACAGGTACATATAGGAAGCTGCGGTGGGAGAAATTGTTAGGGATACACTTTGGGGACTACATGATATGGTCCCATACAGAGCTTTCAGTAAATCCATGCCTAATATGTTTTCACTGCAACTTTAAGTAAGGACCAAGGGAGCATTAACATGTGCAGGGCCAATATCGAGAGGAAGGGGTTCAGAGACAGCGCTGGTCACAAGTGTTCCGGCAAAAAACATGGAGACATTCATATTGCCAGAAAGAGGTGCCTCCGGGACTGACAGACGAGCAATAGAAGACCTGGTGGTCCAAAAGAAAATTCTGATCATTCCCCACAACTGACATTTGAACATACGGACCCCTTTGATCCACTGGAATTTGCACTCTGGTTATACCCCTTTCCTGGCTGTCCTGTGCTTGGTAGGACCCTGTCTCATCAACGTCATCATAATCATCATTGTAATAAGTGCGTGTTGCTTCATACCCATCAAACCTATTGGCCGGATGGGAGCGTCATCCCTGGGCCTGCGTTCTTTATCCTGTGGATGGGGCGGGCCATGGTCCCTAGTCGGCCTCCCCTTCCTGGGAGCGCGAGGCCGAGGCTTCCCTGGTCAGATGTTTTAAGCTAACACAGGACACTCATATATCCAATGACCGTACCCCTTACAATAAGCACACTGATCTGTTTGGAGGGCTCCCGTACGTTGAGGGCTGGAGAGGGTAGACTGGCGAGCCCTCGGAGGGGGTTGGGGTTGAGGTCTGAAATTCCAGCGGGCATCGGGACCTCAGGGAGGGTAAGCCTGCTGCAGAAGTGCCTTAGTCTTAATGTCCCTAACCGTCTTACTTTCCTTGTCTCTATCTTCATTCCCCCTTTTCTCGTGATATTGTGCCATAGCCAAGGTACCAGTCATAGTTTGGGCAGACCACGTACTTTCAACTTTCTTAAGCCTGGTGGAGATCTCAGGAATCAAGTTGCTGACAAACTTATGGACAAATACTGGGCCAGAACTTGTGATCCGGGGATCCAAACCACTTGCATTCTGTCTCAAAACGGATAAAGAAGTCAGCCATATTCTCATCTTTTCGCTGCCTACAGGCGTTTATTTTATCCCAGTTAATGACAGTTTCCGGCAAATGTGTTTTCATAAACATTATTATTTTAACGGGCAAAGTCAGGATGGCAGCTTCTGGTTTAGTCCCTCCTACCCTTGCTTCTTCCATAGCCTCTAGGTCAGCCCATTTACCTCCCAACGCTACTTCATGGTCAGTATGTCGAATTTTGTCCCAAATTTCAGTGGGGACAACTGTACCAAAAAGTAAATCTAATATCCTCAAGAACGAGAGTACCTACAGATATAATCTGACCTAATTCTCTGTAAAAGGCAGCCAGATTCTTCTGGGGATCTGGTAATTGTCCTTGTAACTGCATTACTTCTGACCTTTTTCAAGGAACATGAACCCAAAGCCTGCGCCGGTGTGCCTCAACAGCCCCTCTGCAATTATTTTGGGCATCGGTAAGTGCGTTAACAAAGACAGGGGCCTCCTCTCTCATTGGCATAGCTGTTTCTAGAGGGGTGTTGGAAAAAGCGGTCATATCACGGTAAGCCATTAAAGCAGACATAGTGCCAAACATCCCCTCTCCCTCACCATCGCCTCTTTTTATTTGCGATCTAAGGTCCATTAATCTGCTCGGTATCTGCATACGCGCATTTTCAAATCTTTGCATGACCAGGGTACACATGTATTCAGCCCAGGTGGTCTGTTCCATAATCGTCCACTGGGAAAAGGTGGACCATATTTCTTTAAAGGCATAAATATTACCGTTACTAATCTAACATTCACACTGTTGCCTCTGTAGGTCATTTTCTCGAAGGGATGAAAAGCTGACTGCAGAGTGCAAGGAGGCCAGTCGGGGGAATTCAACAATTTATATAAATCCTGCTTAACTGTAGACCACGGGGAAGTAGGAAAAGGGCGTGTAGGGGTAAAGCTGCAGGGGTTGGGCGAATGGAGACTTGTTGTCATTCCTGCAGCAAGGACCGGGTTAGCGGGCGTCGGCGGTGTCATAGGAAAAATTGGGAGGGTTGGTGTGACCGGGAGAACAGTAAGAGGGGCAGTGGGGGCAGGAGTGGGCTGTGGTCGGGGGACATGCGGGTTGTGAGGCGTCAGGACAGGTTACATTGGGGCATATGCAGGAGGGCTTTCTAGTATGGTATCAAGCAAGGAATCACCTTTTTCTCCCCTTTCCATATGGCCCTTTCCTTTCTCCTCATGAGCTGGATAACACTTTTGTACCCGGGTCCCATGCTCCCTAGCGGCTATTTCTACAGGTCTTGTCATTTGATTTTGTAAATTTTCTCTGGCTTGGTCGGCCATTGACATACGTTCCAGTTTTCTTTCTTGAGCCTTCTGCTTTCTAGCTCTCTGCTCTATCTCTTCCTCCAAAATCAGACAGATTCAAACATAGACGGGCGCGTTTTTCTTTTCATCCATTGTTCCTCTAAGTTGGTGAGAACTTGAGAATTAAAGGAGCTACAAAGTGGCCACCGTAATTCCGCATTACTTTGTTTCATATATTTTACCCAGAATGAGGAAAACATTATGACAGAAGGGCCATGTTTAACATACATCGTATGGCCAGGGGCCCCTTCTGGAGGAAGCAGACAAGCCGTCTCCAGCTGGGAGTCCTGCGTACACATACAACAACATAATATTTTGAACTTACTACTGACTGGCATGCTTGAAAACAGATAACAGACAGCAGAGGGTTTTAAAACTCTCCTCGCTTGCTTGGCTTTCGCAGAAGTCAATAACAGAATCATACAGACTTGGTGGGTGATCAGTCTACCCTTACCTTACAGGGATAGTTCTCTTCTGCAGATGTAGGGCTGTGTCCTGCTCCAGAAATTATTTGCTAGGGGACTCCAGCGAGAACGCAGTCATGTGGCCCAGACCGGGTGGGGAGGAACTGCGGGCGAGTCGTTCGGCTTACCCGATTGCAAGAATCCCTCGGGTAGGGTACCTCCATCGGAGTCTCTCCGTGCACCTCCTCACATCCACCGGGCCTGACCTTCGTGCTCGTGGAGTCCCTATTTTGGCGCCATTTGAAGAACCGAATTAACCCACTTACTGGGTCTTGGCGGCGGGGGACCCGCCCAAGCCTTCCATACCCTTCATACATAGTAAAAGGAGACACAGAAGCCTTCGTCTGCAGGAGAAACCCAGATTTATTCAAATAGCCTGGGCTATGGAACAGAGTCCCAAGCTCGTCAGAAACAAGACAGAGGAGGCTGCTGCTTCACTCCGCAGCTTACAAGCCTTTTATACTTTTTCATTCTGATCTTTTGGCTGTTAGTTCATTGTTCAATCAGGGCAGTGTTTGCAGTTGATAACCAGATCCAGACGATGTTTGTAGATGGTGACCTGGTCAAGGCTTGGTACACAAATCATTGTTCACTCAGTTTGATCAAAGTTCGGTCTTTCAGGTCATTGTCCACTCAGCTTGATCAAAGCCTGGTCTTTCAGGTCATTGTTTAATCACCCTGATCCAGGCCCAGCAGTCAGACCATTGTCCAGATAACCTGATCACGGTGTCAAGGATGTTTACCAGGCTGGGAGCAGGAGATGGAAAACAAATCATTTACACAAGGTGTGAGTGTATCGTGGCTTTCTGGTGCACTGCAAAGAACAGGGTGGGTTTGGTGTGCGACAATTCCTGGGCAGAAATGCAGGCTGCAAGATGGTTGTTGTCGTATTAGTTAGATTTTCCTCAGGCATCAGCAGAAATGACCACGTGGTTCATGTGGAAGTGTTTGACACGAGATGGCAATGAAAAAGCAATGGAGTCCCGGTACAAATGATGCCGATCAGAAGAACACTATTTCTCAATCTGCTTGGCTCAGCAGAGGATGCATCTGTTCCACTGGGCATACACCTTAGGACCCACTTCAAAGGGTCCAGGACTGGTGTGGCACTACTTGACAGGGCAGACTCACAGAGTCTAGGTGCTAAATCAGCTTCATTGGAAGTCTTTTATATCCATGAGGCTTCAGATCAGGAGGCCAGCAAGCTAGCCCTTGGAGTCACTCTGGGTTCAAGTAATGCAGGTCCAGTCCCCTCACCCAGACAAGAGGTCAGCAGGCAGGAGTACAGCAAAACAGCGGTCCAACAGAGTGGCAGTCCTTCAAGCAGCACAGCACTCCTACTTCCTGGAAGAATTTGCACAGGTCCAGAAGTGTACTGAAGTAGTGGTGTCAGAGGCCCAGTACTTATGCCCAGTGGCACCATTTAAGTCGAGGAGACTTCAAAGACAGGCCCTTGAAGTGCACAGAGGTCTGCCCTTCTTGCCCTGGCTTCAGATTCACTAAAGGGGGGATATGCAGACATTTGTGTGGGGATAGGACACAACTTATTCAGGTGTAAGTAAGGCTTTGTCCAGCTCCTCCGTCCTATCCTGCCAGGATGACCCATCAGCTCACACCTAACTCCCATTGTGTCTGGCTGTCTAGGAGGAATAAACAAAGCCCAACCGTCACCCACCCAGACATGTGATCAAAGACAGGCAGCAAGCACCAACGGCTAAAGCAAGAAAATACCAAGTTTCTAAAACTACATTTTAGAGAAATAAGGTAACCCAGGAAGTCAACGGGACCAAGGGGACAAGTAATTTTTACAGGATCAGAGGTCCTTTTCAAGAGGAGTTATATAAAGCAATAACACACAGCGATACACTGATGTCTATGTTTTTGAATTCCAAAAGGAGATTTATAAATGTATTTCATCAAACAATATATGAGAACCATAGAAGTGGAACAATATGTAGCAGAAAAAAGAAGAAGCCATGTGACTTCCAGGACTCTGGCTTTACACAATATGTGACTAAAGTACAAGCACTGAATAAACCACAAATACAAAAGTACTTCTATTAATTTAAAACAATAACAAGTGAACTAGTAAAGTCAAGCTACTCAAGTCGACGACGTTTCGATCCCTATCAAGGTAGGGGGGTCATCATCAAGACACGAGTTATGGCTGAGAGAATGCCATGTCATAGAAGACCAAACATGTCAGGGATGTCTATAAGGAATATCCGGAGAAAACCTGATCTGAATATAAAAATCTGATTTGTGAAGGGATAAGGGCTTGTGGAGTGACAAGAACAATGCCTGAGTTCAGGTAAGTAATGTTCAACTAGCAATTACACTGAGATTCTTAGATTGTTGCTGTGGTCCACTGTAACCTCCTGCCAAACAGAGGAGCAGCACGAAGCGGAGCTGAGAACAGCCAGTGAACAGTCTTCAGTGCAGTCTGAGCCTGTGTAATTCCTAGTTGGACATTATTTACCTAAACTCAGGCATTGCTCTTGTCACTCCACAAGCCATTATCCTGGTTAGCAGTGGTAAAGTGCTCTGAGTCCTAAGACCAATAAAAAAGTGGTCAGGAAAAGTGGAGGAAGAAGGCAAAATGTTTGGGGATGACCCAGCATAAATTGCCATTTTTTTAAATATAAACTCAGATGTCATGCCTACATTTACCCTTGTGAATTGGGCCCTGTACTAACCAGACTTTATTACTACCAAAAGGAACCCATATTTTCAAATTTAGGATAATAACATATTGTGAAAAAAACGGAATAATCTAAAACCATGACTGACAGTTTGAATGCAACTCCTTGATGCCTTTTAGTAGAATATTCTCTGATATTATAAGGACTGCAACATATAAACTGGAAGTAACAAAATGATCTTTGCGTAAAATACAGTAACCCACTTACCTATCTAAACACAAATCTGGGGTCTGGAAGTTATACAGTGTGCTTTGCAGAAGGCACATTAACCCTATATTATAACTGAGAAGTCAAAACTGTGACCAGACAAAATACAGATCTCTCCACAAATGCAGTTAACCACCAGAGTTATCTGACCATTATTATAATCCCCTGAAATTTTCAAGTCACAGGAAGACCTATAAGATAGTTTAAAATGTTGACTCATTGTGACCAATTAAGTAGAACAGATTTACTATGTCAGTTTTACTTGTAGCCACTTTCTTTAGATATTTTAAAAATAAATCTTTATGTTGACTGTCAGACTCAGCTTTTCATGCCCCTCGTGACTCTACCCAGAGCCCCAATTTCTGAGTTTCCAGTGTAAATTTCACTGCTGTCGAACGAAATTGGCACTTTATTTGTGGTGGTTTTGAGTACTCAAGAACTGATAATACAGAGACAGACGCTTCCACTTGCTCGCCGCTTGAAGTGGTCCATGTCTCTCTGGGTCTCCGATTAGTAGTAATTAAATACGGACATTGAAACCGGTCCCTTTTCAGACCCTATGTTTATGTCCTTAACTTTACAGGCAAAAACACTGATTTATTTCTGAACAATGAATGTAAAAAAACTTTAAATATAATCCATCTCAGCAAATTTGGCGTGTGTTGCTACGTTCCATTTTTTTATGTAATCTTCAATTCCTTAAGAGACCTTGCTGTTGTCAGAATGTTGTGTTTCTCTATATTATTGTGTAGCATATTGTTCTTGCATAGAGCATACTCTAAACCGAGTCACCTCCTAGTGTTTATAACAGGCAATGAGCTTTGGAATTGAAGCTGAAGGCAGGTTGAATGTCTCTGAGTGCCTGTCAGAGGGACATCCTCTATGTTTCCACCATGTAGCCTCTAAGATATTCTGTGGTAAAATGTCGTTCTCCTTCCTTCACTTTCTGCCCAGCCCTTGGGCCAGGAAGTGATGTCGAGGATCCTAGCTGTGGTCCTATGAAAAATTTCTGACGCAGCTACTATATCGTATATGGACAGCACAAGCTTAAAAAAGATATGGTAATGGTATCGGTGCCTCCAAATGCTATCAGTCGTGGAGAAAGGTACACTGGCGGCACTCATTCACATAACGTTACAGATTCGAAGACCGTGGGGTCACAATGTAGGTATCGGCAGGTCTCTCACGAGGCAGCCACTCCCGGTTCATGAATTTTGAACTGGGTTTTCATTTAAATCTAGGAGCTGCACCAACAAACACGTGTGCAAAAATTGTGCCATCTTGGCCAAGTGCACGAATAACGTTTGACCTCACAGTGGAAACCCTGCCAGTATTATGTGCAGTACAAATCACAAAATGACGCGGTAGACTTTTGCGTTCAGCTGATTGGTTTCCCTTCCTTAACTTGGTGCAGGAGTATCCCCTGTGATGCGATGCAGAACAACCCACGCGCACACGCCGACACGCTAACCCATCTCTCCGGAAATTGTTCGGCACGCACGAGGAGATGAAGGCTTAGGCCTGCGCGGCCAGCCCTGTCTGCTGGCCGGATGCGGGTCGATATCAGCAGCTGACCTAATTTACAGAGCCAAGTTGCACTCATCTCCTGATCCCCAGTTGAGTTGCTCGGTACATACCTCTGAGCTACAGCTGCATTTGATTGTTTTCATCTCTCAGATACAAAAGGAGTCTATGACAGATTTGATCAGAAACCCCTTCTGCCTTAAGCTCGTGGATAGAAACGCCATGATAGGGGAGTGTCGTGTGCACTTAAGAATTCACATAGTCACATGTTTTACAGGAAGTCCCTGTCGTGATAAGAGAACAGCAGCAGCATAATTGACATTTATTCACGCATTGTGCGGCAATAAATATGCCTGCCACTGATAAATAAGCTATCCACCACCCTCTCTTTCACTCCAACACTACCCTCCCATCGACAGCTTTGTTCTCACCACCCCAACCGCACTTTCTTTTCACAAGTGCTTTACCTACCAACATTTTTTAAACACTTTGCAATGTTTTGAAATAGGCATGTTCGCGTTAAAGTAAAGATATTGATAATATGAATTTATGAAAAATAATGTAGAAGCTATAGAGAAGACTTTTACCCAAGCTCCTACTTTTATGATAAAAAATACGGTAGGACGTCTGAAATAGCTGAAAATGCTGACTGACTTCTCACTAACGTCATGGTTTTATTTAATTCTTGAAAACACTGTTGAGAAGGAAAAAAATCATTCGTGATTTTGCTCCTTCAACAATTATTCCCTAAGGATTGATTGCGGTCGAGTTCCACTGTTAGAAGGAGGAAGAGGTAGAAAAGTAATAATTCACTTACTTAAAGACAGAAGACATGTCATCAAGGGCTCCACCAACAACATCAAGAAATATTTATGGTGCACACCCTTGGGGTCACAGGCATTGGCAGGAAGTTATTACGTTGAAAAGCGATCAGTCGGGATATTCAATGTAGTCAAATTGCCATCAGTAGATTTATATAGCCTTTCGGACAAAAGTAATCAAAATAAAAGCTCTCACTTCACCCTATCAATATGCGTCTCAACCAGATCCACCAAGATTCAGCCCCATGTCTCTGCTCTGCCTCATAGGAATCCTTCATCAACACTCTCTAGTATGACCTTGCATCCTACTATTCTGTTTACACACTCACCACTTTCACCCTTCTGCCTAGTATTGATTAACCCCAATTATATGATTTCTCAAGACACAAATCCTCGCCTATTTCGATAGATGGATGGAATCCCTGATCCTTTATTGCCTCTGTAGCATCCTCCCCAGCCGGGGAGCAGGTAACAAACAGCACTGGTTTGCAGGTCTTTATTCATCAGCATGCAACTGCTAACTTAACTCACTGTGTCACAAACGTTATTAACCACACCCAGGCCCACCCACCATCCTACATAATACGTGTAAGGAGTCTACGGAGGGCCAGTAGAGGCCTCATATTTGAACACAGGATACAACAGCCTCCACTCTTTCAATCGGGTTATTTTGCCCTTGCTGCATGAAGTAGGCAAATCTTTCTGCTTTCATGAACTGATCTTAACCTTCTGTCCCGGCCACTTTGGATAAACCACACAAGCATGACATTGCTATCTCTCCAATCACCCAGTTAACCAACTCCCTGCCTTCTACTTGCTCTTTAAAATCACCCTCATGAGTGATACTCTAGACACACCATTAGCACTGTTCTGCACTAATCAACACCCCCTCTCTTCCCTCCCTCTCACATCACCAACTTTGACTCAAACATACCCACCAAGGTCAATCATGTCGTACTATAGTAAGCCAACCCCTCCTTAATGATACTCAACACTTGTAGCCACTATACAATAAAGTTACTAGATTGTCTCTTCTACATTCCTGATATTCCTCACAGCCAAACAATGTAATTTCTCTTTTCTCTTCGGCACTTTCAGAATGACAAACGAAAGCAACATTTAACCTTTCCTAACCATGCAAGTGATTCTCTCAACTTTACAACTTTTCCACTACTTCAAAAAACATATATGAATATTGTACAGACGTCTTATCTGTAGACTTGGGAGACATTTTAATTACACAGGCGTAATTCTGGGGGAAATAATGTGTATTCCCCAAGTCTAGATGTGAGGATATTGGGCCAGAATCTGACATTCTTCCCTCTAATATCCCTGCACCAAAATGCAGGAACCTCTTAATAATGAAGACCAATGCAGCGGTAAATGTGTGCACTTATTGATAACAGTCATTCAGCTTAATAATGGAAGAATCACAAAATAACAAAGACAGGGGAGCTGCCTGCAACCGACACCACGTCCTATCTCACGTTTCAATGGTGTAAAGTTCAGAACATTTTAAGAAAGAAACATCTATGCTGTTCTCCACACTCCCTGGCCTCAGTTCCCCTAAATAACGAAACTGGGAAAATACAGGAACATGCTTAGGATACAGATGAGTACAAATAGACAACTGAATAGGAATACAAGAGATGGTACAGAATATGGTTTCTAAGAGACTATTCACTTGGGGATATTTCACGTGGCAAAAAGCGACATAGAAGGGAAAACATAAATGAATGCAGACTACAGAATATAAATCCATTTTCCTAAAGGATTCTTCAGTCCCTTTGTGAGTGATCAATATTCATACCCCGTGCCTTCTGTGTGTGTAATTCATGTTAGATATCGGATTAGTGGCTGCTAGTAAATTCTCTGCTTGGGTGACGCTGGGAGAAGCTCCGTGATTTATGGCACCTCTGTTCTGGCTTGCCTGCAACAGATCTAAGGAGCAGACATTCAGACAACACCAGCTCCTACCAGGGTGCAGGGTGGTACTGCGCCTCAATGCATAAGTGCCATCTGCCTGCCCAGGGCATCGGAGCTTCAGTCCTCTGATGAGAGAACCAGATCCAGCCAGTTTACAATGCAATTTCCTTCCTACCACGTTTTCCTAAGAATTCAATAAATAGAATAATGGGCCAATCGCGAATTCCCTATTTTTTAAACGCCACTTTAAGTGCGCAGGAAAAGCTTGTGCGCCATATGCCGATGGAAAATGTAATGCATTATATATGAAGCGAGTGCCTGCGCTGACGGAGGGACGTGTTCCAGCGAATATTAAATCATCTGAACGCTGCTACCCAAGTGATGATCGCACGCATAAACGATATGTTCCTGCTAATGGACGCGGCACTGAAGAGAGTCTGCAGAGGTTAAATTGATCTACAATTGTCAACCCCCACGGGACAGATATTTTTCATCTTTGACATTTCACCCACTTCCGTCTGGCTTTTGCTTCGACGTGAGCTGTGTTAGGCAAGAAGGTGCAGCGGGGACCCTGGCACTTGACCGCTGAATGGAGTGATGGGTGATGCTGTGTTATTGGTGCGAGTCTTACTTGTTCACTTACCCCTAGCCTAGTCTAGGGCGCAAGTCCTAAACAAAGAAGTGGGGACTAACGCAGCGTGCAAGTGACATCATGGCGTGTGACATCACAGTGCGGGACATCACACGTGGCATTGCAACCCATGAACTCACAGAAAGCACCATCACAAAAAGTAACATTAGATGTTAAGACCTCGTACGTATGTTTCGCAGATTTAATGAGCGTATTGAGCGCCTTATACTATTTAACAAATTAGATTTCGTGTTAGGGTTGCGCCATAAAAGTGATGCAAAATCTTGGCCTCAACTTCTACATGTAAGGGCACATTCATGAGTTTTGTGAAGCAGTGCAGCACAGAAGGTCACTTTGCTGTGTTACACTGTGTGACTGTGAATGGGCAGGAATGCAGCATATTTAATGCAATATGGCGCAGTCCTGTGCTTTCCCATGCACTAGCGCACAATGGGCATCCTAGCGCCAACACAGGCACCCTTGCACCATGGTGCATGGGTGTCTGTGTTGCATGCAGGTTTGGTTTTCTGCAGGAAGGGACACCTTCCTGCACAACAACAATCCTTGGAGGCATATTCCTCTTTCTATGTGTGCTGCACACATAGAAAGAAGAAGAAACAAAGAGAAATAGAGATATTTCTCCTCATTATGCCTCCCAGGGGAAAGTGTAAGTTTTTTGCGTTTCCCTAGGTTAACGAATTCTCGAGATGCATCAAAATCCTTGAAAGATGCTTGGGAGCAAAGCATGAATGGATACCAAGCACTGATGAAGTTGAGTTGCCAGCTAATATCCTTTAATGTGCTGTGATGATATATGTCCCTTGTATTCATGTAAGTTTTTCTCACCATTATTCTCACCAGTTTTCCTCACCATTATTTCCAGAAAGATGGTGGACCCAGGATATACAGGGGTCATCGATACCCTGACTGCGTTTGATCTCTTGTGGGCCAGTATAGTTTAATTTATTCTCACATCCATGCTAAGAGTCACTACATATACATTTCTCTAGGCCAGGGGTCTTCAATCTGTGGGGCGCGAACCCCAGGGGGTTGTGGAGTCCTGGGAAGGGGGTCGCAGATTGTCAGTTTGCCTTAGTGGCATCGGGCTGATTGAGGGTGCTCACGGCAAAGGCCACGGAGGGGTGAAAAACAACAAAGCCTCATTAACAAGTAAAAGGTATTTTAAAGACCTGTGAAGTACTGGGGTACGGCTTTGTGTGTGTCCTGAAGGTGTTTAAGCCCGGCTCACATACACAAGGAGGAGAAGGGATGGGGGGCAGGGGAGGAGGCTGTAGCCCTTTGAGCTCAATGGACGTTGCATGCCTGGAGCTGTGGGTCGTGCCGGTAAAGCACAAAGAACGAACCCTCATACCTGGCGCCTGTGCAGGAGAAATGTGCCAGAGAGTCTGTTTTTCAGATGAGATGTTGTTAGAGGCCGGCCTGCCCCCGCCCCCAGCAGGGAGGCACAGAGATGCCCTCCCATGAGAGAGGAACAAGAAGGAAGAAGACGCAGAGAGATACTGACCCCCCCCCCTCCGCTCCCCCCCATGAGAGAGGCACAGAAAAGGTGGGTGGATGAATGGATGAAAGGGTGGATGGATGAAGGATGGATGTATGGATGGATAAAAGATTGCATGGATCATGATGGATGGATGTGTGGAAAGGTGGGTGGATGAATGATGGGTGAATGGATGGATGAAAGGGTGGATGGAGGAAGGATGGATGGATGGATATGTGAAAAGGTGGGTGGGTGAATGATGAGTGGATGGATGGATGAAAGGGTGGATGGATGTAGGATGGATGGATGGATGATGGAAGGATGGATGGAAGGAAGGATGAAACGGTAGATGGGTGAAGGATGGATGTATGGATGGATAAAAGGTTGCATGGATGAATGATGGATGGATGGATGTGTGGAAAAAGTGGGTGGATGAATAATGGGTGAATGGATGGATGAAAGGGTGGATAGATGAAGGATGTATGTATGGATGGAATGAAGGATGAAATGGTAGATGGATGAAGGATGGATGTATGGATGGATAAAATGTTGCATGGATCATGATGGATGGATGGATGTGTGAAAAGGTGGGTGGATGAATGTTGGGTGGATGGATGGATGGATGAAAGGGTGTGTGGATGAAGGATGGATGTATGAATGAAAGGATGGATGGATGAAGGATGCATGTATAGATGGAAGGATGAAAGGGTGGATGTATGAAGAATGGATGTATGGATGGAAGGGTGAAAGGGTGGATGGATGAAGGATGGATGTATGGATGAAAGGGTGGATGGATGAAGGATGGATGTATGGATGGAAGGATGAAAGGGTGGATGGATGATGGATGGATGGATGGATGGATGGATGGATAAAAGGTTGCATGGATGAATGATGGATGGATGTGTGAAAAGGTGGGTGGATGAATGATTGAAAGATTGAAGAGTCCAGTGGTAACTGGACTCTTTAGGGTGCAAATGGAGTACTGGCATAGAACTGCACAAAAAACACTTGTAAGTTTTGTTGTGGTGGCTCCAGTAGGTGACGCACAGTGCATGATGGGTCCATGCCCGGTGAATTCGCAGACTGACTCTTGCAGACTTACTTCCACACTATATTCTACTTTTTGGTGTCTTTGAGCACAGGAAGCAAGCAGGACACATTGCTGGCTTGTCCAGCACTGAGTTTGCACCCTAAAGAGCCCATTTACCATTAGCCATCAGCCTCTACTGCAGACAATAATGTTGGGCGCAACTAAAATGCCTAAACCTGGTGCAGTCAACTCACCCCAGATTAGTGTCATTCGGTGGGATGAGAGACTGCCAGAACTTGTGTGGATGGAAGGGTGGATGGGTAAAGGATGGATGTAAGGATGAAAGGGTGGATGGATGAAGGATGGATGTATGGATGGAAAGATGAAAGGGTGGATGGATGGATGGATGTGTGAAAGTGTGGGTGGATGAATGATGGATGGTTGGATGTGATGAGGTCTAACAGGCACATTTATGGTTGTTGATAGTTGTTGATGATGAGGAGTACCATAGCGAGTGAGTTGAAAAATTCTCAGGGGAATACTGGAAAGTTCTCCCTTGAGAAAACAAACAAAAACTGGTGTCTAATGATGGATTTCCTAGTGTAATTTCACCATAAAACTGCAAGCAACCCCACTTCCCTAATGCATTTGGTCTGTAGGGAATGGATTGGACCGAACTTAGGCACTTTAGCTGTGCCTCTATTGTTTTTCTGAAGGGCAGAGACTAGTGGTAACTGGACTCTTTAGGGTGCAAATGGAGTACTGGCATAGAACTGCACAAAAAACACTTGTAAGTTTTGTTGTGGTGGCTCCAGTAGGTGACGCACAGTGCATGATGGGTCCATGCCCAGTGAATTCGCAGACTGACTCTTGCAGACTTACTTCCACACTATATTCTACTTTTTGGTGTCTTTGAGCACAGGAAGCAAGCAGGACACATTGCTGGCTTGTCCAGCACTGAGTTTGCACCCTAAAGAGCCCATTTACCATTAGCCATCAGCCTCTACTGCAGACAATAATGTTGGGCGCAACTAAAATGCCTAAACCTGGTGCAGTCAACTCACCCCAGATTATTGTCATTCCGTGGGATGAGAGACTGCCAGAACTTGTGTGGATGGAAGGGTGGATGGGTAAAGGATGGATGTAAGGATGAAAGGGTGGATGGATGAAGGATGGATGTATGGATGGAAAGATGAAAGGGTGGATAGATGGATGGATGGATGTGTGAAAGTGTGGGTGGATGAATGATGGATGGTTGGATGTGATGAGGTCTAACAGGCACATTTATGGTTGTTGATAGTTGTTGATGATGAGGAGTACCAGTTTCTAGAAGCTTTTGTTAGAAGGGGGTCCTTAAGCCTAAAAAGGTTTTACAAGGGGGTCTTGGCATCAAAAAGTTTGAAGATCTCTGCTATAGGCTGACAAATGCCATGAGCAGAAACATGTTGACCATTTATAAGGGTATATTTGCTTAACAAAATCCCTAGTCTTTCTAATTCTATCCCAGTGGACCACTGAATAAAGTAAAGTAGATACGTCCCCCTGGAGGTGGTTTTACTCACCACCACTTTTTTACAGTGGCGGCAGGTGCAATTTGAAAGTGGTGAGGCGTAAGACTAATGAAAGAACTTTGGCATGCGTGCGAGCATAGCGAGTGAGTTGAAAAGTTCTCAGGTGAATACTGGAAAGTTCTCCCTTGAGAAAACAAACAAAAACTGGTGTCTAATGATGGATTTCCTAGTGTAATTTCACCATAAAACTGCAAGCAACCCCACTTCCCTAATGCATTTGGTCTGTAGGGAATGGATTGGACCGAACTTAGGCACTTTAGCTGCGCCTCTATTGTTTTTCTGAAGGGCAGAGACTAGTGGTAACTGGACTCTTTAGGGTGCAAATGGAGTACTGGCATAGAACTGCACAAAAAACACTTGTAAGTTTTGTTGTGGTGGCTCCAGTAGGTGACGCACAGTGCATGATGGGTCCATGCCCGGTGAATTCGCAGACTGACTCTTGCAGACTTACTTCCACACTATATTCTACTTTTTGGTGTCTTTGAGCACAGGAAGCAAGCAGGACACATTGCTGGCTTGTCCAGCACTGAGTTTGCACCCTAAAGAGCCCATTTACCATTAGCCATCAGCCTCTACTGCAGACAATAATGTTGGGCGCAACTAAAATGCCTAAACCTGGTGCAGTCAACTCACCCCAGATTAGTGTCATTCGGTGGGATGAGAGACTGCCAGAACTTGTGTTAAGAGATTTACACCCAGATGCATCAAACCCATATTCTGCGAATTTTAAATTGCGAAAAATACCGAATCGCAATTTAGAATTCGCAGAATGGGAGGCATCAACAAAAGTGATTTCAAAAAGCGAATCGTAATCGGCCGCAATTGCCGAAAGCGATTACTGCAAAATGGCAGAAAAATCGCAGATTCACCCGTTGACCATGTTGAAATTGCGAACTCGCAATTACCAAAATCGCAATTTGTGATCTCGCTAACTGCGAGATCGCAAAAACGGGAAGACACATTTCGAGCCCATTGATGACATCACAACCAGGAAGTAGGCTGTTCCCTCCCTCATTTTGATCACTGAGCCTGAAAGTAGAAGCAGTACTGGCCAGAGCTCCACTACAGACAACTTGCAGCACCACACCAGGACACCAACAACTTTCAAAATGTCCCAGGAAGCAGCAGGGAGCAGTGCCCCAGGAAGGAAGAGGAAGATTACATTTTCTGAGCAGGAACTTGAGTTCCTCATTGAGGGAGTCTTTAAGGACCATGCTTGCCTTTTTGGTAAGGACTCCCTGCCTGAGGCTGACAAGCGCCGCATCTGGCTGCGCATCCGCGCAAAGGTCAATTCAGTCGGGGTGTCCCAGCGCTCGATTGACGAATTAAAAAAGAAGTGGTACGACCTCAGAGGCCGTGCCAAAGAGCGAATCGCTGATAGGTTGGGGAAGTGACCTGCCACCGGTGGAGGAGAGCCCACTGTCACACCCAACACTCCACTGGAAGACCTTGTGGAGGACACTCTGAATCCTGAAGCCTGCAGGGGGGTTACCCAGCTGGACTCCTCCCGACCCACCCAACAATCCCAAGGTAAGTGCCATGCGACTGCGACCCCGTCCCCCAACAATGCCCATGACTCCTGAGCTAGCTATTTGATAACCCCAGTAATACAGGCCATGCATACCTGAAATGCCCTATTGCACTGTGGGACTTGTAGTGTGACGAAAATTCCCATATAGCCCCACACAGTCAGACCTGTCAATTCAAAGTAATTCCTAAAGCCAGTCAGGGAAAGCAAACCTGCATGCATGTAGCAACATCTCATGTGCAAGATACATATCATTAATCATACACCCATTTACATCACAGGTGCGTCTGAACAACCCAGCACCGACAGTGAGGCCCTACATATAGAGTAAAACCCAGAGGACACCGAGGGTGAGGGCCAACCTGCACCATGACCAGGACCATCTCAGCCACCAGCAGCAGTACCACCACCTCCCCATGTGGACAGGGCCACCCCTGCAGCCACAGGTGCCCAGCAACCACCCCAAGTGACACCCACGTCAGTGGTACAGGCCACACCACCAGCATTCAGGAGGCAGACAAGGCACACAGCCACAGTAAGATCACAGTCCAGCAGACTGACGCGCCAGCAGCATGACACCTCAACACGCGCGGGCAGGGGTGTCCATGTACGGGATCTTGGCCTGGCCATTGAACGACGCATGCTCACGGTACATCAGAAGCAGGCGTGTCACTTGGCAGCCATTCACCTGCAGCTGCATAAGACGGCGCAAAATGTGGGCCAGCCGACAGAACATGCAGGGCATGACCGCAGCTGTTTGTGAGAACAGCCAGAGCCTGGTATCCCAGCAGGATATCACCCGCCGCTGCTACCGCCAGCTGCTGACCCGCCTGTCAGCCTACACCAGGTCCCATCACATCATTGGAAAAGCCACCTCAAAACTTTCCCGCCGCTCCCTTGCAATGCAGGTGCAGTGGTCCAATGTTGCCAGGACGTCGCCAGTGTCCTTGAACAGGTGACAGCAGCTGTGCAGAGTCTGCAGCTGACTGGCCATGGTGAAGCAGGTGGGGGGATGATGCCAGCGAGGGCACTTCCAGCCACAGCAGCATGTCCTTGCCGCTGGTAACGGAACACCGCCGCCGCAGCAGACCCACTGCAGCATCACGGGCCAACAGTGTTGTGGAGGTCACGGAGAGGCGACTGGGTGCCTCCAGACGGAGGCGCCAGTGACACATTTAACTCTGCCTGCAGGGCCATGCTGATTCAACAAGCAAGCCCTCTACCCCTTCATGGGGCTGTATGACGGAATACAGTTTGCATGTGATATCATGGAAAACAAAGGCCACATTATTGTGAATAAACAATAAGAATTTATGGTCTCACGTAAATCCGACTCATTTCATTATTACATTTGTCATGCATGAGTGCAGTGTTGTGTTAGGGGAATGGGTGCACTAGAAACAGTTCATGGTGATTTGGTTGCGGCGCCTTTGTCCTTCAGCAGGATTCTCCCCACATGCATGATGCACGTTTGCAGGTTGGAGGTTGTCCCCTTCCGACTCACTACTAGAGATATCCACAGGTATCCTCCGCTTGGTAGCAATGTTGTGGAGTATTGCACACACGGCCACGATGCGGCAGCAGACCTCAGGCTGGTATTTGAGGGCCCCACCAGTCTTGTGTAGGATGCGGAATCTGCTCTTTAAAAGTCCAAATGTCCGCTCAATGCAATTCCGAGTGCGAATGTGTGCAGCATTGTAACGCCGTTGCTGTGGTGTGGCAGGGTTGAGGTATGGGGTGAGGAGGTTCTCACGGAGGCCATAGGCGCTGTCACCTGAATGAAAGGAGCAGAGGGTGAGTGCCTGTCATGCGCAGCTACATGGTCTCGATGTACTGTTTGTTGGCACGTGTACTTACCTAGAAGGTGTCCTTCGCCATAGTCTCCCCCGGCCAGTTGTGTGTGCATGCCGCTGTGCCGGAATATGAAGGAGTCATACGTGCTCCCCGGGTATTGTGCCACTATGTCAGTGATGATTGTCTTAGCGTTGCACACCATCTGGATGTTCAGTGAGTGAAAGGACTTGTAGTTCCGGTACATGTATTCTGTCTCTGCGGGTGGGCAGATGTGGATGTGGGTACAGTCAATGCATCCAATTACATGGAGGAATTGTGCTAAGTTGTAAAATTCTAGCTTGGTTTGTTTCATGTCCTGTTGGGTGGTTGGGAATTTAATGTAATGGTGTAGGCGGCTCAACATGGCATCTAGGAAACTCCTAAGGCAGCAGGACATGGTGCTCTGGGAGATCCCACCCTGCAACGAAAACTATCCCCTGGAAGCTTCCGAAAGCCAGGAGGTGCAGGCTGCAAAGGACCTGGACATGGGTGGACACGCATTGGTCCTCCTCGTTGGGGGCTGCCTCAGGGGGTCAAGGTCCCGGATGAGCTTTGTAATCATTGCCCCATTCAGCCGGTACTTTGAGTAGATTTCCTCCTCAGTTTGGCCCAGTAGTGTGACCCGCTGGCGGAAAATTCGCTCCTGGATCCTGCGTCTGTTCCTTGCTGCAGCCTGGAGCCTTCGCCGCCTAACCACCATGGAGAGTCCTCGCATTGTGATTGTCCTCATGCTCCTACTGTGTCTCCTTAAGTGTGTTTGGTCAGCCCCGCACCTGTGGCTCATTTGGAATTAAAAAAAATTTTTTTTTTTTTACTTCATGGTTACCTCCTGATTTGGGTTCTCCTTAATTTGCGCCTCGCAAATAGCGATTTTGAGGTTTTCAGCTTTTTGCGATATTTCATGCATTTGGTTTGCGATTATTTTGCGAATTCACAATTTGAATCGCAGAATCATTGGGAACTCGCAATTTCCGATTCGCATAGGGGGTTCCACCTTGATTCTGCGATTATCTTTGCGAATTCGCAAATAATGATTTTACAGACTGACTGATCAGCCATAAAGTAAGACTGCAATTCCAGATGTTCTTTTTTTAAGTTGCATGTATTTTTCATTTTAGGTATTTGTTTTAAATGTTTTACCTAGAAGTGAAAGGCTAACAAAATAGCTGCAGAGTATTGTGTTGTGTCCTTTTATTACATCTCAGAAAACATCACCATATTCATACAATGCCTTAACTCAAGGATCCATCCTTCCTAAGTTGCACTCTGGATCACAGTTCCCATATAAAATTTGAATGTACCTCAATGGGAGCCACTGGAGGAGCTTGCCGCTCATCCCTTCCCTAAGTAGAAGTAAGACAAGCCAACGCCAGGCAATGGCAGCTTTCGGCTCCAAGTCTAGTGTCATCTCTTTCCCATGGTGAGGGGTTGATGGCTTATTGATGTAACCTGGCTGGGTGACACTGAGGCTAGGGTTCCAACGGACACCTCTATAAATTATTTGCAGATCAATCTGAAACTTGTACCTGCTCAATATCAACTTCTCTAAACAGATTCATGCTTTTGCTCATGGAAGTATGCACTGTGTATCTTATTACAAGGTAATGTCATACGCTAAAATAAAATAAAAGAGGTGCAGTGAAATAACGTATTCGCCTAGGACCACACAATTTGGTAAAGCAGGAAAGGTGGAATTGAGTCCAGGTTTTCAGGTTTCACATTGGGCAATACAGTTCGTAGAAGTGTATGCCTTCATCAATCAAAGGTTAATGCTTTCGTTTCAATTCATGGGGTATAAGGTGACAGGCAGAACCCAAATTTTGACAGTTTTGCATAGCAGAAATCTGATACAAGGGCTCTTCTCAACAGGCTACCTTACACAGATTTTCGGCACATAGGTAGGGTCAGTCATATGATGTTGTGTGACTGAGGCTGGAATTCACAGTTGCCACTAGGCCGCATCCCCCCCATGAAGGCTCTGATTAATTTGGGAGTAGGTTTCTGAGAGAACGTTGAGATGAACCAGGCATCTGGCTGGAGCTTTCAGTATCTTGCCTACCTTTATTTTTTTGTAAATTTATCTGCTGGTATTTTCAATGGTATTTGCTTTCATGTTAGCAACCACCTTAAAGTACATTCTTGAAACAAAAAAAAAAAGGAACTGCTGGTGATTGATTATTATTATTTTTTTTTAAGTAGCATTCATTGTGAGAAAGTAAACATGTATTAAGTACAATCTATTGTGCACTGTGTTTGCAGAAACATTTTTGTTGATTACCCATTTTCATAAAAATTGTGCATGATTACATTTTGGTTAACAATCTGAGAAATTGCTCTTGGATGCTTACTTTGCACTGAAAATGTGTTTACTTAACAGGTGCTGACATTTGAGTCTAAAATGTTTATGTAGTGCAAACTCGACACAAAGGTTATTGGGGCACCAGTTACATAGCACAAGGCCACATACATTTTTAGGTCGAGCCTGCCAATGCGCTTGCGCATTGAGCTTGTGAGAGATATTGGGGCTTAACCAGAGCTTAACCATCGGGCGATTCCATGCAGTGCCCGTGAAAGGCGCATGCACATCAAAGCCACCAGCCTCCCTCCCACAGGCATCTGAAACTTCCCCCCAGCATGCGCTCTGCCTCAGGCATTTCTCCTCCCCTAATTATTCACTGCCCATGGCCTGCCGGCCGTACTTTCACTTTCACTGCCGCCAGGCATGACTCGTTTTTATTTCCAGGCTCCTCACAACTTGTGCTGCATTTCTAATTACAGTTTTTAAAATAGGTACTCCACACGCTGTGTAATTGTTTTCTTTTTTTTGATAAAGCAACTGCTCCAACTAGAACTTTTCTTTCCTTTTTGTTTTAGCGTTGTACTAAAGCTCTGACAACCGGCATGAAAGTGCGCATTTAAATGCCAGCTACGAGCGTTGTTTTCACCTTACAGCTCGCTGTACATCTATTTATCCTTTCTGGTAAAAGCTGCCACTATTTCAATCTGTTGCCAGTATGAAATGTCCCTCGCGCTTTAATCCTTCTGCCATGTTTACTTTTAAAATTTAAGGCTTGTGCTCTCCTTCACGCTTCACTACACGCAGCGTGTTTGCTTTGGATTAGAAGGCTCGAGCTGGCCTTCGCGCTCCACTGCACACAATGTGTTTACATTTGATTATCAGGCACAGGCTCCCCTTCGTGCTTCACTGCGCACTGAGTGTTTACTCTTAATTAGAAGACTCGAGCTGCCCTTTGCATTTCCCTGCTCGCGCTATGTTTGGCTTTGAAAAAAATGCAGTTTGGACACAATTAACTCGCCACTCCTCAGAGATTATCTCGATTAAAATAATTCAACAAATATGTATTTCACACATTCAAAGACAATTCTTTTGATATGACAACCAAGCCAATATTTATGCCTTTAACTTTACACACGATGATTTTTGAGTGTTTAACTTCTGCCTTTCTGCAAGTTTGCTTAAACAGTCTGCTCAATATACTTTACACATGATGATTTTTGAGCGTTTAAATTCTGCCTTTCTGCAAGTTTGCTTAAACAGTCTGCTCAATATTTTCTAACCACTGCTCTTTCTGTTGCTTTAATTAATTAATTCAGTCCCAATTTGCTTAACCAATTCTGCTCAATATTGTATATATTTAAAGATTGAAAAAATTAATCCTTTCACGTTTTACTGATGCAATATGATTTCTTCCACACTTTCTTTGGCTCCAGCTTTATTTAAGTACTTGCTCAAGTCACGACTTGACAAATCAATTAAATATGGTGAGTGAATAAATTAATCAAAAGTCTCTTTAAAATACAACAGTCTTTTAGTTTCCAGCAAGCAGTGCTTTACTTGTTGTTCCTTTCTTCCCTCGGCATCACCACATCATCACTCAGCGCTAACCCAGCATCACTCAGCACCACCACATTATCATTCAGCACCACCACATTATCACTCATCACCACCACAGCACCACTCAGCACCACCACAGCATCACTCAGCACCACCACAGCATCACTCAGTGCCACCACAGCACCACTCAGCACCACCACAGCATCACTCAGCACCACCACATTATCACTCAGCACCACCACAGCATCACTCAGAACCACCACATCACCACCACAGCATCACTCAGCACCACCACAGCACCAATCAGCACCACCACAGCACCACTGAGGACCACCACAGCATCACTCAGCACCACCACAGCATCACTCAGCACCACCACATTATCACTCAGCAGCACCACTCAGCAGCACCACAGCATCACTCAGCACCACCACAGCACCACTCAGCACCACCCCAGCATCACTCAGCACCATCCCAGTATCACTCAGCACCACCACAGCACCACTCAGCATCACCACAGCACCACCACAGCACCACTCAGCACCACCCCAGCATCACTCAGCACCATCTCAGTATCACTCAGCACCACCACAGCACCACTCAGCATCACCACAGCACCACTCAGCACCACCACATCATCACTCAGCGCCATCCCAGCATCAATCTGCGCAACCATTCAACAACAACTGGTTCAAATATGTTCTCTCAATGTTTCAAGCTTTATACAAATGTCACAAAAATATGTTATTATTTCAACTCTGTTCTTGGATTTTCGTCACAATAAAATACACTGAACATAATCTTCACAAAAGTTATTTACAAAAGTTTAAGCTATTGCCATTATAAATTAAAATCACTTTTATTTAAGTATTAATTATTAAAAAAAATTAAAAGCCATTGTAATTTGTAATATCAATACATCTAAGTCACGTAAATACAAAACATGTTGCATTACAAATGCTATAGGTGTCACATTTGCGAAAGTTATAACTATTGGCATTGTAAATGACAAAGCTATAATTTAGCTATTTTCAAAACCAACACATAAATTAAAAAAAGTGTCATTTACAAGACCAATAGCTCAAACATTCCTAATACAAGACCTATTGCATTGCAAATGCTTGTTTTGTTTTATAAACATGGGGAGATTACCTCATGCTCCCAGAGTCACAGGATGTTGAGGGGTGCCGAGATACAAACCTGATTGCTCTGCTCGCTCCAAAGTCTGCAGCTCGAGCTCTAGCCGTTACACCACACATCGTCACCCTGCATGGCTTGTTTTCTTTCAGTGAGGCTACTCGTGGGATATTTCTTAATTTCAAAGCGGAAGCTTTGTCATTTAATTTTAAAGATACTTGCTCCTGCTTTGCCTCCCGGCCGATAACTTGTTTACTTGTCTCTCCTAACATCTCTACATAATCAGCCTCCATGCATTCACTGTAATCCCACCATTTTGCAATGCGTCACAGGGTGGGGTCAGTGATGTTTGGTTGTAAAACCTGACCCCACCCACCCTTTGATTTACTTAGGAAAGGGTAGGAGACAGGCAGTGGTGATTGACAAGCAGCCAAAGGGGTTTCCGGGCTGTTGCTGAAAACGCTTAGGGCTGCCTTAAAAAGTATGGCTTACGTACGTCATATGGGGGTGGACCCCGAAGTCCCGGATCGTGGAAGGCCAGGGCTGGTGTAAGGTAAGCCCGTCGGCCCTTGCGATGGTTGGCACATGCGCTCTAGACTGTAAAAGTCCCTGGTTTCTGCCTGACCCTCACTAAGCAATGATTGGAGCGTGACAGCAAGACAAAGGAAAAACAGTTGAGTTACTTTGCCATACAATGTGTAGTGGAATGTATTGATAAAAACAAATATGGATCCGGATGGTACATAATAAATTACATGAAGGCTTTATGTCCCATCCGAACTGACATGATTTGTGATAAATAAGCCAGCAAACTTGGACGGGCGTAGCCCCCGCGCCCAAAGCAGCAGCTGTCCCTGCTTTTTGTATTTTTGCACTCTGCTCCTCCCAGTAGGGGAGTTGTAGCCCACACAATGGACCTTGCAGTCCGACTGTTATGAGGGAACGCTATGATGAAGCATGTCAACATAGGGTGGGTGTGGGTTCTTGTCCTAAAATGATTTCTTCCCTAGCAGCTCTGTCACACATACATTAATTAGTATACATAACACTGTTTGCATGTTTGATTTTTGCTCTGCTGTATTCACTTTATGACAAGGTGTATATGTTGTGATTGTCATGATGACTAGGGATTAGTGTGATTCTGGTCGGGCCCCTCACTACTATATCCCTTGTGTGGATATAACCACTGCTCTTTCTGTCTATTAGTTGCTTGGGAACACCCACAAATGGACCAGGGAATTCATTTCCAAGGCAGAGTAATGCAATTCAACGATTTGCGCTGTGTTGCGTTACTACAGATTTTTTGAGCCACTCAAAGTGGCTTTGTATGGCTTTAAAAGTCTGTCTTAAGGTTTGCGTTGCTCTGCACCACATTGCATCATGCAAGAGTGACACAATTAGCCTCATAAATAGGCCCCTGTTTTTTTTTTAAATCCCAGCCACAATGTGGAATTAGATCTGTTCTACTTAATTGGTTGCATAGTCTGCATTTGAAAATATCTTGGGCCTGATTCACAAAAGTAATCTGACACAAAATCCTAACTTTATGACTTTCGGTATTCACAAAGGGCATTTAGGAGTAGTGAAGTTAGGATTTTGTTTCTGTTAAACTTAAGCGTTGGTCTTAAGTTTAACTTAAGTAAAGCTACATTTTTGCCTGTCACGCCTTCATAATAGCCCCAGTTGGAGCTATTTGTTTCTACAAGTGCCATTTTTGTTGAAACTGTACTGAAAGTCATATTCTTGATACATGTATATTGGATTTTTTTCATCTTAGTCCTGTTTGATTTAGATAAAGATACTTTATTTTTAGGTCTCGCCTAGGCAGTGCACATGCGTTGCTCTAGGAGGCCTTTAGCCATCGGTCTTCACTTTTCAAGCACTGCACTCGTGCTTGTGGTAAGCATGAGCGAATTTTGCGGATCTCGCGTTCGCGAATTTTGCGGATTTGCGGATTCGCAATCCGCAAAATCCGCGAATTCCCGCGAATTTGCGGATTTTTTTTTTTTTGTGTTCGCCCGTGTTTCTGCCAGTTCGCGAGGGTTTTTACAATTTCGCAATTTGCGAACTTACCTGTCGGGTCGCAAGTTTTGCGAACTTGTTGTTTCTACGTGTCCAACCTGTTTGGGACACTCTTCTTCATCACTGCCACTCTCTGTCACCACTGCCACTCTCTGACTACTCATGCCACCCTCTGGCCCACCCATGCCACCCTCTGTTTCATCACCACACCCTCTGGTTGTCCAGTGTACATTATTTTCGGCAAAGCAAAGCACACCTTCCCTGCCTCAAGTGACCTGAATTAATTTGGGGCTGATTAATGTGTCACAGAATATTTTTTTAGCTGGCACCTGCTTCCTTAGTGCGCCCTGATTAGTGATCTTTTGCACTTGCTAAGTGCTTTCATTGTTGCAAAATTAGTTACAACACCTGCCCTGCCCCAACTGACAATAATGAATTAGGGGCTGATTAATGGATTTTAACTTCCAGCCTGGCTCCTGCTTGTCTCCCTTAGCTGTAATTCATGACCTTTGTGGCATATGTGTAACTATTCTGAGGTTCAGAGCAGGGTCACATAATAGTTTCAACTGGCAACTGAACTCTGGAGGGGCCCCTCAGGAAGCACTACAGGAAATGGCTACTAATGATGTGCCTGAACTTTTGAACCTGGTAAGTAGTTACTTTCAGTTTTGCTTAGATCGTATTTCTGCAATTTCGCACTTATTCGCGGGGCGCGAACTCACGCGAACAGTGCGAGCAGTGCGAGCAAAATCCGCTGCTCGCGGATTTGCGGATTTTGCAGGAAATTCGCAAATCTCGCGGATTGCGGATTTCCCGAAAATCCGCAAAATCCGCGAGCGGAACGGATTTTCCGCCCATGCTTAGCTTGTGGGGGCATCGACCATGAGGGAGCGAGCAGCAGCGTGACCACGTTAATTACAAACATATGGCTGCTCCTCACTCCCCGCAAGGTGGATGCCGCCACAAGCGCTAGTGCTTGAAAAGTGAAGACTGCTTGTCTTTACTGCTGTCCACATTTCTGTCCTTCATTCAGTCCCCCTTTGCTTCTTTCTATCATTATTTACTTCATACTTTCCTGTTAGGTTTAATTTGTGTACTTCTCTTTTTCCCCCTTTCCTTTTCTCTTCTTTCTATCTTTGTTTTTATAGTTTGTTCTTTTGTTGTTTCATTCCCAGAACTGTTAAATTGGTCAACCTAAATTCATTTACAGTAGCAGCAGTTCCAAAAGGTCCTTTGCTTAAGATGCTGGCGTGAGCATAACTCTTTGCAGACTAGAATAGATAAACATGGAATGGCCTTGCATGTTAAAATGCTTGCATTCTTTGCTGAAATAAAGGTCGTGAGGGATTGATGACAGTCGAAGCTGATGCTTTTGTCCTGCTTGCAAGTAGACTCCACAATTATCTACCACTAGATGGCAGTCTTAGCCAGTTGTTATGCTTGCTGCAGGTAAGTCAAGCTGCAGAAGGCCTTTCAAAATGGAAAATGTCTATAAAAAAGTTTTTCATTTATCATTGTTAAAGGCTGAAAGAATATCAAGTGAAATACAAATATTACATGTACCAATACTGAGCTCAAAAAATCGAAATCTATAAAATGCCCCAAAAGCACATAGCTTTCCCCAAGATCAGCAAATCAATGGGCACATGTGGTCCATACTTGTTTATATTCCTACTTATGTTTCAGGGCTCTTTCAGTCTGCTCTTTGCCACGCTGACCTTCAGGGCTAGGTTCATGCTGTATAACTACCATAATGAAACAAAATACAGTACATTCAGTATTATCCTGAACATATGAGCATGACAACGTAAGGAGTTGTCGTAAATATTTATTGACTTTTTATTGCCTTAAATATCATGCTCAATTTTATAATGCTCTCTATCCAACTCCCCATTTTTATCTGTCTTCTCCACCATCGTTTTGGTTCACTTTCTTGCATTCTCTTGGTCTCTTTCTTTCTCACAGCATTATCTCTTCAATACTTACCCACCTCTGTCTCTTACATTATTTGATCTCGCTGTTCCTCCCCTTCTT
This sequence comes from Lissotriton vulgaris, assembly GCF_964263255.1. Lineage (NCBI taxonomy): Eukaryota > Metazoa > Chordata > Amphibia > Caudata > Salamandridae > Lissotriton > Lissotriton vulgaris. Next base: position 1,391,445,635 of record NC_141693.1, read on the forward strand.
CTTTCTCTCTTTACCCCGCCATTTTACTTTCTCTCCCTCCTCCCCTCATATTCTCTCCTAATTCCGAAATTTCATCTCTATATTTTTGTTTCAGTTTTTTTGTCATTCATTCTCGGTGGCTCCCTCTGTCTTTCTCTCCCGTTCACTAAGTCTCTTACTCCCAATTTCTGTCTTTCTGTCTCTCTCATTTCAATATTTATTGAGATACTTTCCACACAAACTCTCTTGGACCTGATTCGGTCGTGGAATTTGGTGCACATACTCTATGCTGTTAACTTGAATTGTCCCAGTTGCCCCCATACGATCCATACTCTCCTTGGGTTACAGAAGTTTATGTTCCCATTAGGCATAGAATGAATAGCCATATGTGTGATGGGTGTACAGTGGAGGTTTAGTTTCCCTTGAAAAACAAGCATTGGCACAGCCAATAGGTCTCGCCTTTGGGACCATATAAGTGTTTAGCCATGCAACAGTTGAGTTTGTTGCACCAAGGATATTATTCTGCTGAACTAAATATTTAGAGTCCCAGAGGCTAGACCTATTGGCTATGCCAATGCTTGTTCTAAATTAGGGTGGTGTCCATTTGTGGTTTGGGTACAAATACTCTACACATTGCCTTTAGAGTAAGCTTGGCTGCGCGTGCTAAGCTACCAAAGGGGTGAGTAGGGGTTATCTAAAGTGTGTAATCCCCTTACCCTGATTAGAAGCCAGGGTCCCTACTTGGACAAAGGTGTATACATCTGCCAATTAGAGACCCCCATTTCTAACAGGTTCTCACATGCAGAGCATGAGCATGGTATACAGCATTAGCTGCTGCTGTTGGTGGTCAGTTTGCCAAATCCTGAAGATGAGTAGTTATACTTCCTGTCTCCAGCTTGCTGGTGTAGTTAGATGAATACTGCGACTACTGCATGACCGAGGAGCCCGGCAAGCAACAGAGGCAGGTGCAGGGACTTGTGGAGGTTGACACCTGTCGGGATGGCACCCAAAACAGGGGAGCTGCAAAGGCTGTGTTTAGACGTGGAAAGCCTGATGGGGGCACCTACATCGGTGCTTCCTTCAACAGCAGAGGAAACAAATCATAAAAGGCAAAACCGGGACAAATATTGTAGATTTTCTAAGAAAATTCACAAGTGAGCGGGGGAAAACCGCAACGGTGCAGGGGGACATCCCCCGGGCAAAAGGTTCAATATATATATTGAACTATAATGGAGAGATAGGGCACCCCTGTCTGGCTCCCTGCTGTATGTTAAAGGTCGATGTTAATGTACCATTTAGGAGAATCCGTGCAGAGGCACCCTTATAGCAATTTTTTAAAGTATGAATAAATACTGGGCCAAACCCCATTATCTCTAGCACTTCCCATAGGTATTTCCAGCAGACTTTATCGAATGCCTTGGCCGCGTCCAGAGCTACCACGGCCAAGGGTTTCAATTTTTCTACCAATAAGTCTATGTTCCCCAATAAGAGGTGTATTTGGTCTTCGACATGTCTCCCAGCCACGAACCCCTTCTGATCAGTGTGTATCAATTAAGGTGTCAATTTAGCCAATCTCTCCGCCAAAATACCCATAAAGATTTTGTAATCTGCATTTAGCAGGGAGATTGGCCGATATGAATCAGCCTTTAGAGGGTCTTTTCCGGGCTTCGAGATCAAAACAATAATGGCTTCCTTCCATGAATAGGGGACTCTACCTGTAGGTAAATACACAGAATTAAAAATGGTTCCCGATATAGGGCACATTTCATCTATCAGATGTTTATACACTTCACTTGGGAGTGCATCTGTGCCAGCTGCTTTTTTATTTTTTTATTTCCTTATCTGTACAGCTATCTCTTCTTCTGTAATACATGCATCTAGGCTATTCCTACCCTCCTCAGACAGTTTTGGCAGATTTTTACTTTCCAACCATGAACCTTTTGCCCAAGCAATTATACTTGATACTACTATAATTCCTTTTCAGTCAGGTCTGTATAGCTCTAAGTTGGCCCTGTATGCAGATGACCTGATTATATACACAAGAGACCCAGGTACAGCTATCCCTCGGATAGAAGAGTTGTCAGCAGAATTTGGGGCTATATCAGGTTATGAGGCGAAGAACTCTAAGACGGAGGTCATGTGTTGGAACATAGATCAATGGTATGGAGTTTAGTTATGTGGGAATATATATCGTGAGGGAATTGTATCGAATACCTAAGTTAAATTTGGATAGAATAACTAGGGAAATTGACCGTTTGTTTGACAGATGGAAAAATCTCCCATTGATCATCTATGGGAAGGTGAATTTAGTGAAAATGGTCATCCTCCCCAAGTTCACCTATCTGTTTTCAACAATACCGCTAGCATTTCCAAAGAAAGACATAAATAAAATACAGAGTAAAATAGGAAGTTTCGTGTGGGGGTACAAAGGGGTGCGACTGACCTGGAAGAAACTCAGAAGAGGGTTGTTAAAAGGTGGGTTAGCTCTTCCCGATATTAGTTTTTATGTAGTGGCATTCCAGTTTAAGAGCTTATGTATGCTACTTACCAAACCAGAGGATTCGTCATGGGGCAGATTGCTGTAAGAATTGGTAAGAGTGGAAGGGGGAAATGAGACCTTTATGTATAAATTTGGATCTCCGAGATTCTTCAAGCGGGTTTGGTTAAAGGTATTAAAAACAGCCCTAGATACATGGTATAGGGTAAGGATAAGCAGTGGGATTGGGTATTATTCAGATTCAGCTCCAGTGTGGGATTCACCCGGTACCCCGGATTGTCTGAAAGATGCCTTGGCAATACCAATAAAAAGGGCAGGGATTACGATCTGGAAAGACTTAAAGGATGAGAAAGGGATACACCCATGGGAGTACTTGAGGGTAAAGGTGGGGACAGATTTATCAAGATTTAAATATCTTCAATTGGTCTCATGGCATACAGCAGAACGTGAGGAGATAAGAAGCATTGAGGATTTGGAAAGGTTAAGCCAATCCACAATTCCAATTAAAAAAGAAATCTCGGTATGGTATCAACTTCTACTTAAGGCTGAAGATAATGGGATACCCCCGGCAGAGGGGGTTTAGAATAATTCCTCCATGGCATTGCAGGCTGAGGGCATGCTTGTACAAATATATAAAGCCTGCTTGTCTGAAAAAGAATCATTTCTTCGTGGTCAATAGGCTTTACTATACCCCTTATAAAATCGCGAAATTTGCCCCCTCACCGACACCAAAATGCTCGAGATGTCAGGTACTGTTGGCAGATGACATTCACATGTTTTCCGATTGTAAAGAGCTGGAATCTTTCTGGAAAGAGGTGGGGGAAATACTGTTGGGTGTTTTTAAAACCAGGGTCGAAGTTAACACCTCTTTGATCATATTCGGGGATGACGGTCTATTCTTTCGGAATGCCACATGGCAGGAAAAAGGGCTGCTATTGTATATGATCTTACTGGCAAGGAGGGAAATATGTAGGAGATGGAAAGACCGCCTTCCTCCAAGAAGTGAGGACTGGTTGAAAGCATCTTTTAACATGGCCTGGCTGGAATACGAGAGGGCAGACGACAAGCCATCTAACATCTGGCACCCTCTAATGAGATGGGGTATAAATCTAAGAATGATCCAGTCGCTTCAATGATTACACCATGTCCCCGGTACTAAAGGGGAAGAGGTCCGGTGACCCATGTAAAGGGTGGTCAGCCAAATGGCCCATAGGAAGAGATTATGGCTGTAAAAGTTCCACAAAGACTTTACACGGTGAGATGAGGAGAAAAAAAAAAGGTGGACTTCCCCCTCCTCAGCCCCAGCAGGTAAATGCCCTAAATAAAGTGGTGGAGGGAATAAGAAAGTTGAAGGAGACTAAACTAGCAAAGCCATATATTGTGGGACCAAATGATAGAAAAGAAGGTCGTTAGACTTGGCATCTTTTGGTGTGTTTTCCCTGAGTTTTTGCTTTCTGCCCACCCGGTTTTTACTCTGTTTTTGCTGGTGAGGTGCTTCTGTGCACTTTTTGCACTGGTGATCAGTGGTAAAGTGCAAGTGCTCCTGTGGTAAAGTATGTTATGGATTGGTGTTTCCATGATTTGCTGTTTGGTTTTCTTGTCAGCCCCTAGTAAAGTGCACTGAGTGTGCCAGGACCTGGGAACCAAATGCTACGTGTGGGCCTGCAGCACGGATTGTGCCACCCACGTGAGTAGCCCAGAAAAGGCACACACTGGCAATCCTAATGTAGGCCCAAAGTACCCATGTGGGCAGGGTGCAGTGCTTGTGAAAGGTAGGACATGCCCTGGTGTGTGTGGCATGTCCTTATAGTGAATTACAGCCAATTTCGTTTTTCACTATTGCAAGGCTACCTTTTCCCCATAGATCAGAATGGGAAGTTTCTTGATAACATCTTATAAACATAACTGGCCCTGGTAACTAGGTGGGAAAATAACCTTTAATATGCCTGAACTCAGAATCTAACAATGCATTGTTTTATCTTTTAGTAAAGGTGATTTTTACTTTCTGTGCTTGAAAATACCACTTTTAGGAAGTAGGTATTTTCTTGCTCAGTCATCCCGTGTGCCTCTGCTGGAATGTGGATTGCCTGTCTGGGTTTTGGACGACAGATGGCTAGGAAGCAAGTGTGGCTCCCGATAGTCTAGATAGGTCAGGAAAGGACTGAATAGACCTGGGCTGCGATGGAGGAAGAGGGAGGAGATTTCTTTGCACCTCAAAGGGCCTGGTCTGCCTCTGACAAGGCCGTCTCCATCCCCTGCCGGGGAATCACACCAGAGAAGGCAGAACTGTGTGGCTGGGCACAGACACCCTTGCCTAGAGGATCAAATGATTTTTGGATACAAATACTGGGGCCCAGACCCCTGAACTTTAGAACTCTTTTGGATCAAGAAGACTGCCAAGAAGAAGAGCTGGAGAAGCTTTGAGGAGGGACTACCACTTTTCTGTGTGCTTTGCTGTGTTGGCCTACAGGGCTGCTTCTCTCTTAGGCAGTGAAAGGACTGGACTGAACTGTCTGCAATCCACTTTTGTGATTTTCTCCAAGGGCTTGAGGTAGAGCTTGCCCCCTGTTTAAGAATTCTCCAGGACAGAAAAGACTTCAAGCTCTTCTGCTCTCAGCACTGGGGCCTGTGTGTTTTGTGCTGCGACAGAAGAAAAGCAACTTGACAACGTCTATGACGCAGCTGCTGACTCCGTGTCCTGAAGGCACCGCAGAGGGCACCGCCGCACCACGACCCTTGTCTCACAGATGACACCTGCTGATGCTGCAACCGAGCCTTGCTCGCACTGCGACTTGTGGGCACCGCACTCCACACCCCCTCACTTCACGCCGAAGCCTGGACACCACAGAGAGCACCGCCGCAAGGCTGCACCGCGAGCCTGGTCTCACTGACGATGCTTGCTGATGCTGCCACCGAGCCGTTGCTTGCACCGTAACCTGTGGGCACCTCACTCCGCACAGCCTCACTTTAAGACAACGCCTTGGCCTTCCCGATGCCGCTGCTCCACGCCAAAATCAATGCCGCTGTTTGCACTGTGGTTCGAGGGCGCCGCTCATAAAGATACACAACGCACTACCCTCATCCCGCACCGCAATCTTGGCCTACCAACGCTGGCACCATCGACTCCCGTTTGTCAGCCGATGACAGCGCTTCAGCAACGGCAACGCCACCGCTTGCACCGTGACCTGCCAGCACTGTGACGAGCACCGCCTTCACCTCGCACCATGACCATTGTCTCACCGACACTGCCATCTGATTCTGCCACCGAGCAGCTGCTCGCACCGAAAGCTGAGGGCCCTGCATACCGCACTGCTACACTTCGCACCACAGCACCCGATGCCAGCGCTCCTGATCCCAAAAGAAAGGAGCTCAACCTGCAACGCGAGTGACTTCAAGGGCCTCGGCGCCCTGCATTTCTAACAGGTACTGTTTGTAGGTCTTCCCGACACTGTAGCTGGTCCACGACGCCGTGGCCAGCCTGAACTGTTTAGATTTGTTTGCTCACGAGGCTGTGATAGCCCCGGACAGAGCTAACCACATCAAGTAACTGTTTTTCAAGCGTATTTTCATAACTGTTGATTTTTAAGTACTGTATTGTGGATTCTTCTAGTTTTTGGTCTTGTATATACAAATATGGTCTACTTTTCTAAACTGGTGTGGTGTCCTTTTGTAGTGCTTACACTGTATTACTGTTGGTTATGTGCAAATGCTTTACACACTGCCTCTAAGATAAGCCAGACTGCTGGTGCCAAGCTACCAAGAGGGTGAGCAGGGGTTATTTTAGGAGTGTAATTCCCTTATCCTGACTAGGAAGAAGGTTTCCCTACTTGGACAAAGGTGCAAGCCCTTGCCAACTAGAGACCCCCATTTCTAACAGAGGCACATTGGTGGCTTCTACAAAAGGGCCTGAGATATGAAACACCATGAGTACCTCTCTAGCGATATGAGACTGGCCCCATCTCATTAGCGAAGCAGAACCAAAAGGTCAGTGGTGGCCATAAGAATGTTTTTGGGGGAGTAGTGAAGCCAGTGGAGGGTTCAAAACCAAAGGAAGGTGTACTTCTTAGAAGTCAAGACAAGTGACAAGTAAATACTTCATAAGTTCTTCTTTTTATTGAATTCTTAAAAAAAAAAACTGGCACACAGCCAAATCGTTTCGTTCCCCAGTGCCACGGGAACTTCATCAGGGCTTTTAATATATAAAGGTTCAGTAACCTGAAAGATGGAATATTTTGTGATTGTTCATAGGTGAGTAGTTGGAAAGTCACTACCAAATCACGTCGTCCTGGTTCAGAAATTAAACTTCACAAGATTAGACAAAGGACTTCGGACTCTTCAAAAGTTTATATGCTGGGGGCGTGGCCAAGATGGCGACCTGAGCAGGGGCTAAATCGAGAGGCTCCCCGCTCCAGGCCCCCCGTTGTGGCCCTTTTCTTGGCGCTTAAGCCCCTATCAGGTCCACATCGTGGCAGGGGGCTCTGGCGAAACAGGTTGCAGTCCCTGTGGCGAGAATAGAGGAGAAGCGCCTTCCTCGTGGGTAACGGGGACCGGAGAATCACGACCGCAGCATGGCGGCTGAATGAACTGTGAGCATTGTGGCGTTTCCCTGCCGCCTGTGGGACCTCAGGGGCGCTTCACCTGGGCACTGCTGAAACGGGAAGAGCAGCAGAGCGGCCGCACCTGGCTGACGACGAGATGCACAGGAGGGGCCGCTGACGACTGTGAGGTCGCCCTGGCTGCGGAAAGCGTGAAACTTGCCCCCGGGATTTGAGGCCTACAACGGAGAGGCACCCATCGGCCTTGCCGGGTCAATACCCAGTGAAACGCGGGATCGGCGCAGCGGGGAGGAGCAGCAGAGCAGCGGGGAGGAGCGGCAGAGCAGCCGTATTTGGCTGACAACAAAATCCACAGGAGGGGCCGCCGGCGACGGTTAGGGAACCCAGCTGCTGGAAGCTTGAAACTTGAGCCCCAGGCTTTGAGGCCTACAACGGAACGGCGCCCATCAGCCTTGCTGGGCCAGCACCTAGTAAAACGCAGGACCTACGCAGTGACCCGCCCATCAAGGAGTACAGTGCCTCAAGATGGGGGACCGGACTGCTGGGATTGAGGCGGCTGAGACGGAGCTGGAGCACGGGACCTAGCGCTGCAGAAGCAGGATATTGAAGTGGCGCGCACCGGTGCCCGAGATTGCGGGGCTTGAGCTGTTAGACTGCCGGTTGCCTGCACCTGCCTGGTGAACGAGCCCTAATGACTAAAAGGTGAGGAGTGAGGGGGCGGTTGGAGCCACCGGGAGCCCATTATGACCCACCTGGGGCCTATGAGAGAGTCGATGACACAAGTGGAAGTCCCCTCAGGTGCCATTTTTTACTAGATCTGCGCGGACTCTGTGGCTTCACCGCCTGGCTCGCGCCACCACGAGGAAGAGCTTGCTTGGACCCCCCCCCGCTCTGGCTGCGAGTGCCCCACCTGGCAGGGTTGAGAGCTCCTGGTGATTTGTGACTCCTGGGGTACGGGTTAAGATCTCAAAGTGCCCAGCCCGTGCAGAAGTTGACATAAGGGTGGGGTGAGCACAGGAGGCTTGCGTACAGAGGAGGTGAAGGGGTGAGGGACTGAGTACTCCCCCATAAGAGCAGAGGGTGGGGGTGACACCGAGGTAGTAGTAGATGGCAAAACATGGCCAACAAAGGGCGCAGAGGCGGGCGCACCATAACCGAAATGCTGGTCAAGGGTACCCCAAAGGGAGAGAAGAGTCCCCCATCCATATCCCCGACAGCGGCAAAGGAGTCAAAGGGGCCGGGGGAAGAGGAGATGCCCATCACTAAATAATTTCTTGAGACTTTATTTAACTCCCTGCGCGGGGACTTTCAGGCGTTAAAACAGGGCATGGCCGGAGAGCATCACGCGTTGCGTTGAGATGTAGATGAATTGGGTGAACGGGTGGCAACGGTGGAGGAGGCGGAACAGGCTAGAAGCGAAGAAGTGGAACAGCTTCAGCAAGAAGTTTTACGCCTCAAAGAACAGCAAGTCGACCCTCAGGCACACGCGGAGGACCTTGAGAAACGCTCTAGGAGGAACAACATTAGGGTCCGCGGCGTTCCATCCAAAGCAGAAGGGGACAATGTCACAAGTTTTTTGCAGGGAATGTTCCGGGAGATTCTGGGGGAAACCGACGATTTTGCAATCCACATAGACAGGGTGCACAGGGTAGGCCTGACGCGCCGTGCACCTGCCCCCCCCCACCTGACATCCTGGCCTTCCTGCCTGACTTTCCCTTGAAAGAGAGGATCCTTCGTGAGGCGCGTCAGAAACAACCTCTCTGATATCAGGGATACCAGGTGGCATTGTATCAGGACCTCTCAGCCATAACCCTACATAAGAGGAAGGCCTTTAAGGTGGCCACGATGTTCTTGCATGACAAGGGGGTCCCCTACTTGTGGGGCCACCCCTTTAGTCTGATATTTAAAATGGAAAGGGACCCTGCACCAACTCAGATCCCTGCACGACACGTGTGCCCTTCTGGGCATCGATCTTCTAGAGGAACCCCAGCCACAAGAAGATTCCCCGCGATCTTCACGAGAGAAATCACCACGGCCCTCACGAGATGGGATTGCAACGAGTGGGCCACAGACGTTCGCCCAAGGTCACCTTAAAACCGGATCCAGCCACTGTGGCACAGGAACAGGCCTCGGCGATTCAGGAGGTGTCTAAAGACACAGCAGCATTGAATTGACCTAACAGAGATGGGGGCTTTCATTGCACTCTGATCTTGTGGGTCTGATGGGGGGGCGGGCGGTGGGCCGAACGTGTTGCCACAGCCACATGCTCCTTCCGATAATGTCACCACTGGCCAGAACTGGGTGTTAACTGGCTTGGGACTATGAACCGACTCTGTGAGTTAATTGTTGGGGTTAGGGCGGGGGATGGAGGGGACTGGGGTGTTGGGGAAGGAATAGGGGGTGGGGGCCTTGGGAAGGGGGATGGGAGGGTGGTTGGGAGGGGTGATTCCACGGGAGGCAGTGGGGGGTCAGGGCAGGGGGTATTGGGCGTTGATACAGGAGTTTGTGGGAGGGGGGCAAAGGGTGGGAACCAGTGTGTCGGAAGGGGCAGTGCTCGAACATGTGGTGGGTCAGAATGTCACCAGGTTTCCTTAGTAAACAATACCCACTGATTCCAGGATGGCCGCCACTACTTTAAAAATGTTAACACTCAATGTGAAAGGCATGAACAACCTCATTAAGCGGAGGGCAGTGTTATTGTATCTAGGGAACTCCATGGCCGAGATTTGTTTGCTTCAGGAAACACAGTTAATTTCTAAAGATTGGCACAGGTTACGGTCCGAGCCTTCCCCCAACAATTATTTTCCTCAACTCTGGATAAAAAGGCAGGGGTTGCGATTCTAGTGGCCAAACACTTCCACGGGCAAGTCAAGGACAAAGTGGGAGAGATTAAGGGTAGATTGCTAGCACATAGCTTTGCGGTGGGTGGTCAGCAGATAACGGTTGGGTCCCTATATGTACCGAACACAGGGCAGGAGCCCTTCCTATGAAATGCCGTTTCGGAAGTACTGCGCTCTTTAGACCCCTTTCTACTCCTGGGGGGACCTTAATTTAGCGATGGAGACTGACAAGGATAGGTCGGACACAGATATAGTGGCACAGGCGCTGTCTCAGGTAAGTAAGGAATGGCTACAGCAAAGAGGGCTGGTGGATATGTTGAGGCTAAAAAACCAGGCACAACACAGTACACTTTCTACTCTCATGTACATCGCACCTATGCCAGATTAGACCATTTTATAGGTTCCTCCGAGCTGGAGGCCGGGGTGGTCGATGTGAGCATCACCCCGGCAGCCATCTCTGACCATGACGCTGTGGAGCATACGCTCAAAGTCCCTACTGTCGGGAGGCCTCCAGGTAGGTGGAGGCTACGGGAACCCCTCCTGCAGATCACAGAAGTGGCCCAGCAACTCCGTAAATGCATCACTGATTATTTAACAATCAATGACAGTCCTGAAACGCCAGTGTCAGCGCTGTGGGGGTCATTAAAGGCGGTGGTTCGGGGCGAACTTATTGCGGTGGCAGCGGCGGAATCCAAGGAGTGTAAAATTAAGCAGGAGGCCCTAACAGCCCAGGTTGTAGAGCTGGAGCGGGTCCATAGTCGCACGGGGGCGTCGAGGGTTTGGAAGCAATTCAAAGCGGCCAGGGCTCAGTTGGCAGGTCTGGATACTGACAGGGCCGAATATGCGGCTCTCCGCCTGTGACATACTTATTATGTTGGGGGGAACAAAACTGGTCGCCTTCTTGCAAGCGCACTAAGGGCGAAGGTCCAGCACCCGAAAATCCAAGTTTTACGTAACGGGGATGAGGATGAAATACGAGATGAAGCGCAGATAGCGGAAGCATTCAGAAATTATTATGCCTCATTGTATCGGGCGGACACTGTCGCGGGGGCAGACGCCGACACCTATCTGAGGAATGTCGCCCCTACAGCGCTGAACTCTGCAAATGTGAACACCCTGGATGCCCCAATCCGACTCGATGAGGTGGTCGCAGCCATATCCCGCCTAAAACCCCTAAAGTCGTGGGGCCCGGACGGTTTCTCCACCGGTTTTTATAAATCTTTCTGCCCGTTGCTTGCCCCGATACTAACAAAGCTTTTTAATTAATTTCAAGGCCCAGGTTCCATCCCAGCCGACATGCTGGAAACGGAGATTGTGGTGCTTCTCAAACCGGGCAAGGATGCCACGCAATGCTCGGCATTCCGACCAGTTTCTCTGCTTAACCTCGACCTTAAATTGTTTACGGGGGTGTTGGCTGCGCGGCTTGAACCTTGTTTGCCCGGGATTATAGAGCCGGATCAATCGGGCTTTGTCCCGGGTAGACAATGCAGTGACAATACAAAGCGATTCCTACACTTCCAGCAATCGGATTCGGTCTTATTAGCCATTGACGCTGAAAAAGCGTTTGATCGGGTTGACTGGGGTTTTTTTACAAAAGGTCGTGACACATTTCGGGGTAGGGGAATGCATGGGTGGCGAGCCCAGGCGCGGGTTCACCTGGGAGGCTTGCGCTCTGACCCCTTTGAAATCCAACGCAGTACCAGGCAGGAGTGTCCCCTCTCCCCTCTCCAGTTCGCGCTTTATGTCGAACCACTGGCACAGAAAGTGCGTGATAACCCGAGCATTCGAGGTATAACATTCAGCGGGGAGCCACACTCCATAGGCTTGTACGCTGATGACATTCTGGCGGCTCTCGATCACCCATAGAGCTCAGTGCCAGCATTCCTGCAAGATGTAGACTCCTTTGGGAAGGTGTCGGGCTTCCTGATGAACAGGTGGAAGTCATTGATCCTGCCGCTGGGTAAGAACGCTCAACCTGCCCATGACCTGCAGGTGTACGGGGGGTTCTTTTGATACAGCCACAGCTCCCATATCTGGGTATGACCCTTGCTCCGTCAGTCGATAGGACGATTGCACTAAACTATGCTAATCTTACATTGCAAATTCAAAATGACCTGGCTTTCTGGACCAAACAACTGCTCTCCTTGCTAGGGAGGATTGCGGTGGTGAAAATGTCATCCCTCCCTAAGATTCCTGACATCTTTCAAACTATTCCGGTGTCCCCACCCACCGGGACCATTGCAACTCTACAAAAAGCCCCCCAGCACTTCATATGGGAGGGAAGAGACCACGCTTACACAAGCAACTAGCACATCGGGAGATGGACGAAGGAGGCCTGGGGATTCCCAATCTCCAACAATATTTTCAAGCAGCGCAACTGCGATACTGGTGGAATGGTACAGACCAGAATCAGAGAAGAGGTGGCTCTTTCAAGACAGGGCCATGGCTCAAACATCCCTGTGGAAAAAACTGTTCCTCCGTCGCGCTCACAGGCCACGTTACCTCCAGCTTTCTCCCATTACCCACACCATTTTGAGTGTATGGGACACAGTTGCTGTCAGGCGTGCTCTTACCACTTTCCCCTCCCCGCTCACCCCTCTCTTGGACAACCCCGAGTTCCTACCTGGCACTGATCCCCAAGCATTCCTACAGTGGCGTAGCTCCAGCTGTAGATCGGCAGGCCATCTCTTCGATGTGCAGGGCTTCATTCCCCTCTTGGAGTTGGCCCGGGAGTATGATATTGTTTTGTCTCAGCTTTATCAGTACTTTCAGCTCAGGCATTGGCTCACACAACCAGAACAAGCCCCATTTGTTAGCAGGCATATGACTGAGTTCGAGAGATGGCTGGTCACGAAGGAATCGGATAGAGGCCTTATCACAGACTTATATAAATTACTCACCCCTCCTCCCGAGACACATCACTCCGCGGGGCAGAGACGTTGGGAAGGGGAGTTGGGGAGGACGCTGTTGACTCAGGAATGCCACTCGATTTATTACAGGGCCAACCACAAGGCACAGAATAAGGCGGCAGAGAGATGGCGGTGAAACTGGCGACGTATTGGTATCTCACCCCTGTGCGGCTCAACAGAGGCAATCCAAGCCGAAGCGTGTCCTGCTGGAGAGGCTGTGGGGAAAGAGGCACCCTGACACACTTACTTTGGGAATGCACAGAAGTTAGGGAGTTTTGGACAGCAGTACTCAATGATATAGATAGCGCATTAGACACTGAGGCCCCAAGATTCCCGGCTTACACCATCCTTGGTCTCCCGAATGCACTTACCTTCCCTCTGAAATCTGTAAGGGGACGACAAATGGGTCTTGCGATGCAGGCAGCTTCCCAACACATCCTTTCCCGCTGGAGGACGACCACTAGACCCACTCACACGGGCTGGCTCCACAAACTTTGGTTCACATTAGGAATGAAACGTATTCAAGCCACATTCACACAAACCGCGGCAACATTTTGCACAGTTTGGAAGCCACTGCTGGCGCTCCTTTCCCAAGAATTCAATGAGATCACATGTCCTAGATATCTCCGTCTATTGCGCCTGACAGCCACGGAAAATGGTCTCCCAGAGTCTGGAAAAGGAGCACGGTGAGAATGCTAGGAATGCTATGCTTTACATTCATATAATCCTACACACTAGTTGGGGAGGGGGGATGTTAGGGGGAGAGGGGTGGGTTTGGTTCTCCTTTTTATTGTTATTTTTGTTAGTCACGCTTTATGGTAGATCTTGGCTCCTCGCCACTACCCATGGGAGAGACACTACGCACAGACGCTGCAGAAGGTCTATGGACTCTGGAAGCTGTATGTCAAGTTATTTGAAATGGACTGTCCAGGTTGCTGGTCACGCATTCCAGTGGCTTCCACATTGCTTTGTAATGCCTGCATTTGCTGTTAAAACCAATAAAATAAATTTCAACAAAAAAAAAGTTTATATGCTTGACGCTGGGTCAGTGATTATGCTTCACAAAATTAGAATCTTCAAAGGGTCAGAAGTTTGACGCTTTATTAAATGGGTAAAACAAGTTCAATAGGAGTGCACACTGGATGAGTACTTGTGTCGAGTGCCCCCCAAGAGTAGAACGACCTTGGCCTTATTGTAGGATAGCGGTGGCGATCTCTTTTATGAAGGCTAGAATTGCCCGTTCTGGCAGCCAAGTCCAAGTCATTAGTACCCTTAATAACTGACTTTGACTTGGCGCCACTATGAAGCTACAAGGTGCAATACGCAAGATTGCTAAGACATCTTTGGAGATATCAGAAAGGATGTTATCAGTAGAGAGATGGGCTGCAGCCCTGGAAGTCAATGTCGCCGCTATAAAGGGCAAACAGCACCACATGAGGCACAGTTGATGGATAACCAATGGAAACTAGAAGAATTTGAGAACCAGCCACTACGTAATAACTTAAGAATCTTGGGTGTAGAGGAGGGTGCAGAGGGTGGTTATGAAAGGAAGTTTGTTGTTAATTTCTTTGAGAAGGCATTCCCAGAGTTGTAAGGATGGTACTGTGATGATTAGGTTCAAAGGGCACATGGATTGCCACTCATGAAAAAACAGCAGGGCCATGGAAATGTGAAGCCGAGGGCAATCCTGGTCGTGTTTGGGAATTTTCGTCAAGGAAAGGCGGTATTTGAGAAGACACACCCAGATGCCAAGTGCTGTGTGATGGGTGCTCCTTCTTTGTGTGACCAGCCTTTTCTCAAATTACAGTTGAGAGATGCTGGAGGTTGAGGTAAGTGATTAAATGTTTCCAGGACAAAGGGTTGGAGGCTTCCCTAATAAACACGGTAAGACTTAAGATAATCAATAAATCTAAAACTTGGGATTTTACTGCAGTGATCAAAGTGAAGGAATGTCTTGAGAATTTTAATTTGAGTAATTTGATATAAGACTCAGTAATGGGGCAAAGGATGTAAACCCGGCCCTGAGTTTGGGCTTGTGATACTCTGAGAGTCATGGTTATGTATTTTGTTGTATCCCATTTTTTATTAGCCGCCTCCTTTGCTCGCTATTTTCTGCCAGCTTCACTAGTGTAGAAGGGGGACGGTTAGACGCTGAAGGGTGGGTTGGTGGTGGGAGAGGGATGTTGTGGGGGGAGGAGGAAATGGAAGTAAAACAAGGAGCACAGAGTTCAAGAGGAGTGTGGGATATATAAGGAATTGCATCCAGATATTCTGGTCAGGGCAGGAATTTGGGTCGCAAGATCGACCGAGAGGGGAACCCCGTAAGAACTGGATAAGTCACAGCTAAGCCAGGTTTGAAAACAAGGCAGGTTATTGTCAATGTCTAAATGGCATGATATTATGAGGCAGAGTAGGAATTTGTGTATTTGTACAGTTAATGTTTGTGGTCTAAACGATTCGTTCAAAAAAGATAAGGTAGCAGAGGGGCTTAGATTTATGGGTGCTGATATCAGCTATTTACAAGAAACACACATAGCAAGATACAAGAAAGGCCTATTGGAAACCATGGGGTGTACCCTTCTGACTAGCACACAGCAGGGGATAGCCACCAGACGAGAGGCAATTCTATACAGGATTTGTTTGGTTGGCACGTGTAGCCTGATTGATACATTAGGGAGGTGGGCAATAGTCATATTACAGATTGAGGGTGGGCACCTTTCACTATATATACTATTTATGGGTCTAACCAAGATAGAGCTGCAGTTCTGGAATACTTGGATGTGGATCTGGCTCAGTGGACAACTCCCCTTAAAGTATGTGGCTATCTCAATCTTCATATGGATGTAGTATATAACTCATCACAACCTGTGCAATACACAGGTAGGAAACCAACAGTATGCAGGATAGCCCATCCGGCTTATACAAGAGCATGGGCTAGTAGATGTGTGGGCCACATTAAAGTTTCCTGATCCAGGATATAAATACGTTTCACACCTGCATAAACAGTCTGTGTGATTGGATTTTTTTTTATATTGGCTGGGTTAGTGAGGGAGCTTGTAATAGAGAAATTTACCAGGGTATTTTTGGATCACAACCCTTTGATCTTAGAATTTCAGGCTTTGGCAGCTATTATGACAACCTAGATATGTATGTTTGATAGGAGACTGCTTTTTAGCTGGGAAAATATGTCATATGACAGGATGGTTGACAGACTTTTTGATACTGAGCAGAAGTAGCACCTCACATGGTGTAGTATGGAACTCATTAAAAACTGGGGTTAGGGGTGAGACAATTAGTTTTAGTGCCTATAATCAGAGAAAACAGGCTAACAAAGTTCATGACTACTATAGAGGGCTGGCCGACTTAGAAGCTCTGCAAACTAAATCGAACTCTGAAGGTCAGGGAGGTCAAAAGATATATCAAACGATGGCAGCGGTAAAAGCGAAAATTAATTGCTGTTGTAGTACGAAAACACCAGCAAAGAAATGTCAGATACGCAAAGAAGAGGCTAATCAATTTGTGTTGGGGTTGTGCCAAAAAAGTGCTGCAACCCTGACACAAAATCTGGGCATCATCTTATACATTTAGGGTCTCATTTATGAACTTTGTGATGCATCGCAGCAGATCACATTGCTGCGCTGCACTGCGTGACATGGAAAGGGCAGGAATGTGCCATATTTAATGGAATAAGTTGCATCCCTTTCCTTTCCAGGTGCACCATTGGCTGGCTAGCACCAACACAGCCACCCTTGCACCATGGTACAAGGGTGCCTGCATTGAATGCAGGATTACTTTTGTGCGGGAAGGGAAATCTTCCTGCAGTAAATGAATCCTGGGAGGCATAGTCGTCTTTCAATACGAGCTGCAGAATGCAACTCACATAAAAAAAATTAGGAGAAATAAAGGTGTAAGAATTTGGTGCATCACCAGGTTTACAAGTTCTTGTAAATCTTGGGATGCATAAAAATCCATGGGAGTTGCTTCGGAATACTCACACAACATCCAGGGAACACCTTTCCGGGGCACTGTAATGCAGTGCAGCGATTTGCACTGCGTCACATTTTTCCAGATGTTTTGGAGCCATTAAGCCACGCAAAGTGGCTTTGCCTGGCTTCAAAAGCCTGTCTTAAATATTGCTCTACTCTTGCACCACGTTGCGTAGTGCAACAGTGACATATAAGACCTCATAAAGAGGCCCTCATTTTTAAAACCGTGCTACAACGTGGCATGAAATCTGTTCTGTTTGATTTGGAGTTGCAAAGTCTCCATTTTAAAATATCTTGTGCGATGTGTGATTTTTCTAGTCCCAGTTTTGAATCAAAGTAGTATTGAGAGTTAATATGTCGCTATGGATAGTTGCAGGGGGAAGTAAGAAAGCTGCCATCTGAGCCAACCGAGCATTACCCCTCCTCCTCTCCTGAGCATGCAAGGGAAGAGCTTGCCGACTTAGAAGCTCAGCACACTCAAACGATCGCTGAAGGTTCTGAAGGAGGTCAAGAGATATATATCAAAAGATGTCACCAGTAAAGGCAAGTACTAATATCTGTTATAGTAAGAAATCAACAGAGAAATATCAGATCCACTAAGAAGAGACTTATGAGTACAGTTGTAGCTGGGTATGCTTCTGGCTCTGTGCACATGACAGAAAGAGGTGAACAATGGCATTGACGTCATATTAGTTAGACAAGGAAGGACATCCTGCTAGCACCCCTGAAGCAATTGTAATAACTTCTAACAAATATTATGATAACCTTTACCATGAGGTTCTATGCCACATATTGGATAAGATGGAAGAGTATTTAGCAGGCTTTTGTGGAGAGGTGCTAGATGAAGAAGAACAGGGGGCTTTAGACTCACCAATTACCATGGAAGAATTGTGAATTGTGGCTCAGGGAAGGCTACAAGGCCAGAAAAGATACCCTTAGAATTTAATGTGCATTTTATCCAAATTTGCCAAGGGTATTGTTATCATCTTTCTTGTAGTGCAGTGGGGGACTGGCCACAGTCTCTTGGGGATCTACTAATATAGTGGTATTTAAAAAGAAGGGTAAACCCCCCTACGAACCCTGGATGATACAAACCAATCATGCTGATAATCAGTGATGCGAAGATTTATTCGAGGACCCTTGTCACATTTTTGAGCAGGGTGATAGCCAAACTGGTCTCACCTTGGCAACATGGGTTTATCCCTGGTTGTGGCACCACCGGCCATTTAGGGAGAGTGATTACACTGTTTAATATAGCAGGAGTGTCTGGGAGTCCAATGGCTGTTATCCTGCTCAATGCTGAGAAAGCATTTGATCAGGTCGCATAGGTTTACTTGTTCGACACATTGAGGGGAAAAGGACTATGCCCCGGTTTATTAAGAGCGATACAAGCACTAAATAATAACCTTACCACTAGACTGCATTTTTAATTTTAATCACAAGAGGGTCAAGACAGGGCTGCCCAGACTCACCCATTTTAATTGCACTGTATATAGATCCATTTATAACAAAGCTTGAGAGATGTGTACTAGTGAGGACAGTAAGAATAAATAACTTTGATACCAAGATACTGTCTGATGCGGATGATATAGCACTTGTTGCACTAGACCCCCAAAGAGCCATTATAGAAGTAGAGAAGGAGGCAGAAATCTTATGCGAAATAGCTGGTTATCACCTAAATAAAGGGAAGACGCAAATAGTCTGCACTAACGAGATTGATATAGATAAAAAACACAAGGTCGACAGTGCAGTTTATCTGGGAGTAGTTATTAAGGCTAAGGTGGGAAATTTGATGGCATTACATTTTAGCCCAATGCTGGCTAATGCTAACAGAGATTTAATTAGGATAAATAATCTGCAATTTACTCTTGTAGGTGGTACAATGCAATTAAAATGGTGATACTGTCAAAGATTTGTATCTATTCAGAGCTATTCCACTAGAAATCGAACAACAATGGCTTAATAAAATGCAGGCCATTTGTACTAATTTCATATGGGAGTATAAAAGGGCTAGGAGGGCGTTAAGACATCTCGTGCTACCTAAGATCAGAGGTGGCTGGGCTGTACCCAAGTTTAGGCACTACTATTGGGCAGCTATGCTGCAGCACATGGGATTTCTAATATCGGAAAAAAAAACACAGATCCAGATTAGAAGGGTTATCCTCCATATATGAGTTGACTCTTAGGGGTCCATTAGGATGGCGGGCGGACTTTGTCCGCCAGCCACCCTAACAGAGATCGGGACCGCCCGCCATAAGGGCGGGGGTACCGTTGTGGGTATTAGGATGTGCCCGCCACAGTGGCGGGCACATCCTATATGTTTTACATTGTGGCGGGCGGTGCTCTCTGCAGCACCCGCCACAATGCAAAACATAAGTTGACGCATACAGACATGCAAAGCGGCAGGCACCGCGCGGTGCCTACCGCTTAGTATATGTACATGTGGGTGCCCTCCCGACAGTGGCGCCAACCTGGGGGCCCTGCAGGTGGGCCCCCGCAGCAATCTCTGCATGCCTTTCCGTGGCGGCATTGCCGCCGCGGAAAGGCCCACACATTTTGCCATGGTAATATGGCTGGCGGTGTCCATTGGACCCCGCCACCATATACATCTATCACCGCCGCGGTCGCAAGGCGACCGTGGCGGTAAAGTGGCGGGCGGTCTTTCCGTCCGCCGCTGTCCCCTCCGCCATCCTAATCTGGCGGAGGGGAAAACGAGTGTGGTTGTCGGGCGGATTGCCTTCGCCAGGGTGGCGGTGGCCACAGCCACCCTGGCGGAGGCAATACGTCCGATATCCTAATGGACCCCTTAGTACGGAGGACAAAGGTTGTTTTTCAAAGATCATAGAACAATGTTATTACAAAAGGACCAACTTTAAGACAGATAGGGTGGCATTAAAGATTAGGTCGATCTCAAGGCTAAACTGGGTATAGCAAAGTATAACTACTATTCTCCTTTCTGTGGCTTGTCAATCTTGCCAACCCATTTTCATGATAAAACTTGCCATTGAATGTGAGTGAGCAAGGATGGTTAACCTAGGGATGTGTTTAAACAGGGTCAATTGCATTCATACACAAACTTCAACCGAACTGTGGTTTGTATGGCCAAATCTTTTTTAAATACCTCCAAATCAGGGACTTTCTCCCAAAGATTGACAAGGGTCATCTGTCAGTAAAGAAGATTCCCCTCCTTGAACTGATGAATAGGCTTGGCAGAGGTAAGATCAGGCAAATCTACAAACTCCTGATAGACATAATGCCAGATGAGCTGGAAATACAGGTGGCAAACTGGGGGAGGAGATTAGGAGTTAGCAACACAAAGCTACAGAAACCATTGGTGGTAGGTCAGGAGGTCTTATTATTAGCAGGAATGAAGAGTCAGCATTATAAGACTGTGTTACATTTTTATTACACACCTGTCAAGATGTATAGTTGGGGGGCAAGGCTTGACCCTTGCTGTCCTTGTAGGAATGACAAAGCAGTCGTAGTACATTTGTTTTGCACTTCTCCAAAATTGTGGACCATAAAGGATACAATTTGAGGCTTTTAAAAGTATGCCCTTAATATACAGGTGGAGTGTGCACCTCAGTCGATGTTATTGGGGACAAGCAATTTGTGAAGAATAAGGGAATGCTCCTCATTATTTTTGTAGCAGTGGCGCATATGTGTATTGAAGCAGTTTGTCTGAACCCCCAACCTCCTACATACCAACAAAGGCTATCGAGATTTTTGTTTAAGTATCACTTGGAGTATAATTTATGTAATTGTAAGATGATTTTGGTGTGGGTGGCGGAATGGGCAGATAGAATGAATCTCAAGCAGTAGTATAGCTAGTTAAGTATTGACAAACGTAATAAGTATGTTGATGAATTTCCATAAAGAGAAGAGCTTTATTATTAAATGTTGAATCATGTCATGTGCAATCTAATATATTTATCTGCTCTATTATGTGTTTAGCAAGTACTATGTAATTCATTTTTTTACATATATTTCTTATAATGTACTCTTGTATATTTATATATTATGTCCATTTAAAAGCGGACTGGAATCTCATGACTTGAAGCTCAGCAATACTAGTATTTAAATAAAAAGACAGAAATATGTCTCCTGCAAAACACATTATGGGGCACACAAATAACAGATTTTTATTTTATGTAAATGGGTAAGTCGGTTACTGCTTTTAACACAGAGATCCTTTTGTTATTTGCTGTTCATAAATTGTAATCCTTCTGATATAGCACAGTGAGCTATGAAGGACACGTGGCTCCTACACCTTGTAACTTTCATTGTCTTATGTATCACATCATGTACAGTTATTTGCACACATATGAATTGTTATCAATGTTTGATATGTACATGTGATGTAACTATTATTTTGATATTTTGAATTACGTTGCTATCTACTTCCAATAAAAAGTTGGACTTTATTAAAGTTTAATGAAGCCTTCCTGTGTTAGCCTATGGAGTTAGCAGTTCAACAATGGGTAAAAATTACTTTGGCTGTTTTTCCCCCATAAGGGTTTATAACAAATACTTTATAATGTCCCTGCTTTTTATAACAAGGCACCATACCCTTAGGGAACGTAGGGCAGACCTTAGGGGTGATATATGTAATAAAAAGGTTATTTTGGACTTTGGAAGTACTTTAAATTTCAAAGTTGAATTTGGACACAGTTATATTTTAAAACCAGCCTGAAAGACAGGTCTGCCTTTAAAGTGACACCAGACACCACAGCAGTGCCCACATAAGTACATGCTCTACCATATACAGGGACTTACAGGTAGGTTGTCTTAATCAATCATATTAACAGCAGTTACCATATACCTTGGAAAGACAGAACACTGGGCCTCGGCCGTGCTAGAGGGGCCCAGAACACTTTGAGAGTCAGTAACCACAACTATCAGTCAGAAAATGGGGGTGATCAGGTCAAAAAGGCTTGCTTTCCTACATGCACCCACCAGTCAAAAGGTAACCTACACCCTGGTAGTCCTCATCAAGTAAGTGGAAGCACCTGGAAAGTCAATCTTCATTGGAATGGGCAGTCCTAGTCTGTGTTCCACTGTGAAATTCATCCCATTTAGGGAAATGGACCACCTCAACTGTTTTGGATTCTTCCCCTCATTTTCATGAGCCATCTGAGAGGTCTGTGGCCTTTTTGAACACGGAAGTGAGTACCAAACAGCTATGGTCTCAGTTTCTTCAGGCACCACACCACAGCATAGGCTTCCCTCACAATGTCACTCCGTCTTTGCTCTCTCTTGGGAGTAGTTGCCTGTTAATGAAGGAAACTTGCTGATCATGGCCCTCCTCATTTACTTGTGTCAACACTGCCCCAATTCCTTGTTCTGAAGCATATGTCTGTCTTACAAACTTCTTAGTGTAGTCAAATGTAGTTAGTGGCCAGCAAAGCTGGTGATGAACACATAGCTTTCCTCAGAGTGTCAAAGACCATATGACACTCTGGGGTTCAGATGGCCTTTTTGGGTTGTTTCTTAGAGGTGGGTTCTGGCAGGGGAGCCACAATGAGCCCATAGTTCTTAACAAACCTCGTAAAATGCCCATTCAGGCCAAGAAAGGACCTGACTTGCGTCTGAGTTTTAGGAGCTTCTCAACCCAGGATGGCCTAGATCTTGGGCTGGAGAGGCAGTACATGGCCTCCACCAACAAAGTGGCCCAAATACACCGCTGAACTCCGCCATATGTGGTATTTGCTTTCCTTGAGATCCAGGTCTACCTGCTGCAGGGACTGAAGCACTTCCTTCAGATGGACCAGGTGATAGGCCTGGGCGGAGTGCCGGGAGTTCTGCATGACCAAAAAAAGTATGCAGTGCTATGCTGAGTTCTGCAAGTGCTGGAGTGTGTTACGTCCTGCCATTCGCCATTTTTAGCACTGGGTGTTTGTTCCACGCTGTAAAATCAGAGTGTATGGCTGTAGGGAATAGGATTTCTGTTGCAGTAACCCCCCCACCTTTTGCCTGATACCTGATGCACTTTTCCTTGGTGTGCCCTGGGTCTCTGCCATTCAGTTACCCAGGGCCTGTGTTCCTTCCCTAAAAGCTGCACTGAAGCCTAAACCCAATTGGCATCTCTGGCAACAGGTAAGCCCCTGGTAAATGGTACCCTAGGTACCCAGGGTACTGTGACCTGAGAAGACCCTTAAGGGCTGCAGCACTTATTGTGCCACCCTTAGCTTAGGGGCCCTGTACCCTGATACACATACACTGCCTTGGCAGGCTGAGTGTCTTGGTACAGAACTAAACAGAGAGTGGACATGACACACATCACTGTGTGCCATGCCCACAAACACACTGCCCTGACATACATCAGTCACCCCTATAGCTGGGTGCACTATGCCAGTGGTGGGGGCACAGGTGCATGAGCCCTGTGCCCCTACAGTACCGAGGGCCATTCCTTGGCACTGTAAATGCAGAGATGCCGTTAAGAGTATGTGGTGCTGGGAGGTTGTCATTACGAACTCCACAGCACCATAATTGTTTCACTGAAGACTGAGAAGTTTGGTATGAAACTTCTCAGCACATTAAACCCACACTGATGCCAGTCTGGGATTTAATGTAAAAAGCACTACAGAGGGCATATTAGAGATGCCCCCTGAAACCTAACCAACTATCAGCGTCCTGACTAAGAGGCTGTCTAGGTTGCCACACAGCAGACATGTTGCAGGACCCCTGGGAAGAGTGCCATTCACTCTCCTGGGCCCGCAAAAATGCACATCCTGGGACGAGGTGCTAGGTCTTCTCCCCCAGGATGGGCAGGGGGAGCTTCAAAGGCATGCCACCTTTGTGAGCTTCTCCAGGCCCCTTGCTGTACTCAGCAACTGGCCCCCACCAGTTCTGACCCCCACTCTGGTGAGAAGACAGGCGGGAAAAACAAAGGAAGGAAAGGGGGTATTGCAGCTCCTGCCAACCCCACCCCTCAGGTGGGGGGAGAGGTGAAGCACAACTCTGGGCTCCCACCATCTTGAGGATGGGGAGCCCTACCCAATCAGAGATAGGCCCCTGCCCCGTCCTACAGGAGGGGGGCCCTAGGGGAACCTAGTCACTACTGTAACTAAAACACTTTTACTTAACTGTTTACAGGAAATGCCACAGGACTGAATCTAGGATCCGGTCCTGTGGTTAGAAAAGTAATCTACAAAGTAACTAATTGTATTTAACTAGAAATTCCCATTGAGCTCAATATTGCATTGTGTTTGAAATTGTGTTCCCTATTGCAACAACTGTAACTATTGTAACCAAAGAGTCTATTGCCTATTGGAAACGTATTTAACTAAAGTAACTCATTCAGAGAAAGTATATTTTGATACCTTGTTGGTTCTAAAAATAAAACAACTATATATTTTGATACAAAACAATTGGCCTAGACTTTAGCTCTTGAGTGTGTGAGACCATTTGCTTACTGAGTGTGTACAACAAATGCTTTACACTGTCCTCTGAAACTGCCTTCCTGCTCGACCAAGCTACCACTTTAGAGAGTAGAGACCCTCGTCCCTGCTCGTGGGCCAGGTCACTCCCCACGCCGCACGGCTCCTCCTGTGCGCTTGTGACTCCCCGTGCTGCCTTCCACTGCTGTGAGTTTGCTGCTGGTGTACTCTCCCTGACTCTGTTCTGTTTTGCTGCCTCTGATTGCTGATTGTATTTTTCTGCTCATAATTGTATTTCCTGATTTCTCCCAGTGCCCCCTTTTCTCCTGTACCCCACCGCTCTATTTTCCCGTCCCTGCTTCCCGCCGCTGCTCACCTGCGGCCCGCCCCTTTTTCCTTCTGTGACCCCTTCCCGCCGCCCCGCTCCCGCCTCCCAGCTCCTCCTCCCTCCCACTTGGCCTTATATGGAGGACGCCGCACGGCAGTGAGTGCGACCCTCTTCCCTGCTCGCAGGCCAGGTCGCTCCCCACGCCGCACGGCTCCTCCTGTGCGCTCGTGACTCCCCCGTGCTGCCTTCCACTGCCGTGAGTTCGCCGCTGGTGTACTCTCCCTGACTCTGTTCTGTTTTACTGCCTCATATTGCTGATTGTATTTTTCTGCACATAATTGTATTTCCTGATTTCTCCCAGCACCCCTTTTCTCCTGTACCCCACCGCTCTTTTTTCCCGTCCCGCTTCCCGCCGCTGCTCCCCTGTGGCCCGCCCCTTTTTCCTTCTGCCACCCATTCCCGCCGCCCATTCGCCGCCCAGCTCCAGCCTCCCAGCTGCTCCTCCCGTCCACTTAACCTTATATGGAGGATGCTGCACGTAAGTGCAGCGGATGCGCACAGCGGGCACGCCGCTGGCATGCCAGAGGCATGCCCGCCTGCGCCCGTCGGCGCCTGGACCGTGCCCAGCGCCAGAACCTCTGGACCTCGAAGCTGCCACAACACCAGACTGCACTACGACTCTGGCACCCTCCACACTCTCAACCCCGGACGAGATCACTCTAGCTGCCTGGCCACCCCAAAGCGCACCCAAGGACCCTTCACCTGCCGGAACTGCAGCTTCACCAGAATCCGGCCCACGAAACCATCAACAGGAGAACCCAACCACCTCCTATGCATCCTCCTCAACACCTGCTCTGCTCGCAAGCACGCAATCAAACGCTGGGACCTCCTAGACTCAACCACCCCTGACGTCGCCTTCCTGATGGAGACCTGGCTGAACACCACCTCGGCACCAGACATCGCCATAGCCATCCCAGAAGGCTACAAGATCTCCCGCAGAGACAGCACCAATGGAGTGGGAGGGGGAATCGTCATCATCCACAAGGACACCTCAGAGTCTCAACCAACACCGACGACACCCTCACCACCGCCGAGCACATGCACTTTCAGATCCACACCGACCCCAAAACCACCCTCAGAGGAACACTCGTCTACAGACCACCCGGACCCCGACCACAGTTCAGCGACTCCATCACCGACCTCATCAGCACCCACGCCCTCGCCTCCACGGACTACATCCTTCTCGGGGACCTGAACTTCCACCTCGAGAACAAGAACGATGCCAACTCCACCGCCCTGATCGACAACCTCGCCAGCCTCGGGCTCAAACAGCTAGTGACAACACCCACCCACGCTGCTGGACACACACTGGAGCCTATCTTCTCCGCAAGTCCCCAAGTCTCCTTCAACTACACCACCGAACCCCACTGGATAGACCACAGATGCGTCCACTTCACCTTTAGGAAACCCACCCCACAATATCGCACCCAACAGATGGCACGCCGCTGCTGGGGCAAGTTCACCAAGGATCAACTGACCACCACCCTCGCCCTGGGACCACCCGCCGACCCCACCGACCCCGACACCTCCGCCATCAACCTCAAACAGTGGATCAACGACTGCACCGACACCCTCGCCCCACTCAAGACCTCCGCCACCAATCACACCAACAAGAAAGCCGCATGGTTCATCGAAGACCTCCGGACCTCCAAGCGCACCTGTCGGAAGCTGGGGAAGAGCTGGCTCCATAACCGAACACCAGACAGCTACACAGCCCACAAGAATGCCACCTACAGACACCACCAACTCATCAGGACCGCCAAGAGGACCGCCTTCAAGGACCGCCTCGACAGCAATGCACAGAACAGCAAAGAACTCTTCAACATCGTGAAAGAACTCTCCAACCCCAGCTCCAACACCAACAACATCCCACCATCACAAGACCTGTGCAACTCACTGACCACCTTCTTTCACCGCAAGATCACCGACATCCACGACAGCTTCAACACTGCCACCCCCACAGTCACCGCCAAGACCACCACCCCTGTGACCACCACCCGCACCATTCCCCTGACCGCCTGGTCCGACGTCAGCGATGAAGACACCATCAAGACCATGAACTCCATCCACTCTGGATCCCCAGCTGACCCATGCCCTCACCATGTTTTCAACAAAGCCAGCACAGCCATCGCACCCCATCTCTGGAAAACAATCAACATCTCCTTCGAGACAGCAACCTTCCCAGAGAGCTAGAAGCATGCCGAGATCAACGCCCTACTGAAGAAACCCAAGGTGGACCCCAAGACCTCAATAACTTCTGGCCCATCTCCCTGCTCCCTTTCCCTGCGAAAGTCACGGAGAAGATCGTCAACAGACAGCTGACCCTCTACCTTGAAGACAATAACATCCTGGACCCATCCCAGTCCGGCTTTCGCAGCAACCACAGCACCGAGACTGCCCTCATCGCCGCCACGGACGACATCAGGATCCTTATGGACAAAGGAGAAATAGCCACCCTCATCCTTCTGGACCTATCGGCAGCCTTTGACACGGTCTGCCACCTCACCCTAAAAGCACGCCTCCATGACGCCGGAATCCGAGAGAAGGCCCTGGCCTGGACCACATTCTTCCTCTCCAGCAGAACCCAGAGCATCCGCCTCCCACCCTTCCGCTCCAAGACCACCAAGATCATCTGCAGCGTTCCACAGGGACCATCCCTCAGCCTAATGCTGTTCAATATCTACATGGCACCACTCGCTCACGTCGCACGACAACATAGCCTCAACATCATCTCCTAAGCCAACGACACCCAGCTGATCATATCCCTCACCGAAGACCCCCATGCCGCCAAAGTCAACCTCCACAGAGGAATGAAGGCCGTCGCCGAATGGATGAAAGACAGCAGGATGAAGCTGAATTCAGACAAGACTGAGGTCCTCATCCTCGGCCCCACCCCCTCAGCCTGGGACGACTCCTGGTGGCCAACATCGCTAGGGACAGCCCCAGAACCCACCGACTACGCACGCAACCTGGGGGTCATCCTCGACTCCGCCCTCTCCATGACCAAGCAGGTTAACGCCGTCTCCGCTTCCTGCTTCAACACCCTCTGAATGCTCCGCAGGATCTTCAAATGGATCCCCTCTGACACGAGAAAAACCGTCACCCAAGCCCTCGTCACCAGCAGACTGGACTACAGCCTGCTGGTGACAGCCCTCTATGCAGGAACAACAACCAAGCTCCTGAGACGGCTGCAACGCATCCAGAACGCCTCGGCACGACTGATCCTCGACGTCCCCCGACGCAGCCACATCACACCCCACCTGAGAGGCCTGTATTGGCTCCCCACCAACAACAAGATCACCTTCAAACTCCTCATTCACGCACACAAAGCCCTACATAAAGCCGGACCAGCATACCTCAACAACCAACTCAGCTTCTACACCCCCACACGCAGCCTCCCCTCTGCCAATCTCACCCTCGCCACAGTTCCACGCATCCGGAAAACCACCGCCGGCGGCAGATCCTTCTCCTACCTCGTCTCCAGGAGCTGGAACACTCTCCCTACCTGCCTACGACAGACCAAGGACCTACTGGCCTTCTGACTTTTCAAGACCTGGCTTTTCGATCAGTAGCAGCCCCCCCACCTCCCCTCCCAGCACCTTGAGACCCTCACAGGTATGTAGAGCGCTCTACAAATGGAATGATTGATTGATTGATTAATTGATTGAGAGTAATGTTATATCTAACAGTAGCCTCTGCCAAACCTCTGAGGACTGTGGACTCTGTACACACTGTACCTTACTTTGGTCCAATATATATAGAGCCACTTTCTTACAATGGCGCCATACATGGAGCAACGTTTTTTCGAACTCCGAATGCTACACGGAACGCAAAGTGGGAAAAACTGCACAAACTCCCCAGGCGGACAGGTATTTCACGCCTAGGCCGCCAGGTGGTCCTCCCAGGTGGAAATGAATGCACCTCTATCATGAAGATAAGCTGCACTCAAAAATTCCAACCCTGATAGGACTCTGTTCACCAACCTTCGGGAGGTGGCACCTTCAAGTCAAAGGGTATCCATTGAAACTGAAAGTGGCCCTCTGAAGTGGAAAATGCTGACCCCTCCTTTGCTCCTCATCTTAGGGCCATCTGCCAGTAACCTGAAGTCAGATCAAATGTACTTGGGCACTTTTCAGCCCACAGCATGTCAATGAGCTCATTAGCCCTAGGTATGGGTTGAGCGTCAGTCTTAGTGACTGCATTTAAACCTCTTTAGTCTCCACACAAAACCTCAATTCTTTTTCCCATCTGGTGAATTAAGGTTGGGCACCAGTACCACTGGCCTGGCCCATCGAATGTCAGAGGGCTCAACTTCCCTTAGCTCCAGCATCTTGGCTACTACAGCCTTAATGCTGGCTCTGACCTGGGAAGACAACTTGTTTTTGAGAGGTAGGCTGTTAGCAGAGTCAGCATCACCAGGGATGAGGGTGAACAACCCAGCAAACTGCTCCAACACTTGTCTGCAGTTTTTTGCTGCTGTTCTGTCAACTTGGGAGAGGGTACTAACTGTTTCGCTGACCCATCTTGTGCACTGGTGGAGAGGAGGTCTGGTAGAGGCTCACTATCCTACTCTCCTCCTTGATATGTGGCTATCACCATTTTCATGTCTGCTCTGTCTTGGCGGGGTTTCAGTTTATTAACATGGAGTACCCTGTCGGGACTCTGGGGGGATGCCAAGGTTCATCATGCAGGTGACCTCACCCTCTTTCTCCATAATAGGATTGGGTGCAGTCAATATGTCCTGGAGGGTCCTAGGAGCCAGAGGCTCCAACACCAACACCAACTGTCCTTGATGGTTCTCAGGCATAGTAGCTTTCTGGTCACACCAGAGCTTCATTAGCTCTTAACTGGCCTCCAGGTTGCTGCATGTTTTACTCATGTACTCTGTAAAACTCCACCACAACATAGTCTAACAAGGCGAGGACTTGAACCGTATACTCCTGTGCAAGAGACTCCATTCCTTTATAGCATCATTAATCCATGTGGGTCAGATGGACCAAATGGAACTTATAACAGGAGTCCTAGCTCTGGACACTATCAACATGGGTCGAATATAAATACACAGAATAGGTACGAAGTGTTATCCGGACTAGAGATGTGTGATTGACGGGGCACCTGCGGCTCAGGATATTAGGGCTACAGGTGAATCTATAAACTCAGATAATCCGGTGGACAAAATGCCAGGATGTCTTGCTGTCTCTTGGAATATTGCTGGTCTTGCGGCCAAAATGTCTGATGCTAATTGGGTAATTTACATTAATTTTCAATTATTTGTCTACAAGAGACCTGGGAGGTAGGCTGTAACCTCTTCTTAGAAGGGTATAAGGCCTTCTTTGTGCCAGCCTTACCATCATTGCGGGGCAGAGCCAAGGGGGGCCTTGTAATTTTTGTTTCCATATTAATACCTTGTGAAGTACGAAGAATTGAAGCACATCACACAGGTGTAATGGGCTTAACTCTAACTGGAGGTAATGTCCTTGTGGGCCTGGTAAACTTTTATAATGCTGCTTATGATAGTGCAGGTAGGAATTACATTCATATATTAAATTCTTTTGTCGCTAATTTTATGGAAAATAGGGGTCATAACCTCATGATTATGGGGGATTTTAATCTGCATCCCTGTATTGATCCATTGCACAAGTGTTTACCAGAAATGACTTGTGAACGTGCGGACTGTCTCCATATGGAGCACACTAAGGAGGGGGAATTGTGCAATGACCTACTGAATGACTTTGACCTCTCTCTGGCTATGTCATTAAAGGACCAGCTATATTGTTTTGATACCCCAACCTTCAAGGGGCATGGAAGGGGCACCTTTATAGACCATATACTTGTTTCGTGGACGATGCAAACTTTTTTAGATTCCTTTTGCATTGTTTCCAGCGAATTTAGTGACCATAATCCATTGACAATCTGTTTAAAATGTCCATGGGTTAAAAAAGGTAATAAGATCATTAATCAAGGTAGTTTGGGCACAACAGATGGGAGAAGGCGGTTAAAATGGTCTATGGTCTCTGCGGATATCCTTTACAAGAATATCTCTGAAGGGTGTGCAGAGGATATTAAAGTCTGTACTGATGTGGGGGGGTGAACCTAGGATGGATCTAGAGGCTTATCAAAATATTTCGGAGAAGGTGTCAGTGCTTCTATCTGTCCCCAATAAAACCCAGGTCAATAAAGGCCCGAGATGGTTTAGCCACGACTGCACTATAGCTGCTCGCAAACTGAGGCTTGCTCTATCAGCTTCCCCGAGGAATCGGGAGGTCGTAAAACGCTGTAGAAAGGAATATAAGTCTATTACTGCCGCCCGCAAGGAGTTTTTGAGGAAAGAGGCCTGGGAGGAATTGCTTGACCGCTCTACCCTGAACAGCAGCAACAAATTCTGGGCACTGGTTAAAAAACCTTTTTTGACCGAGGACCCCGGAGATGGACTTGTCTGTTGTATAACTAAAGAGGAATGGGAAAGACATTTTAAAAGTCTGTATTACTCTGAGGGATCTGGAACTGTGGTTGATGCCCCCCATGGTAGGGATAGCACTATTAGTTGTGACTGCTATAATGAGACTTACTGCAAATAAAGCTCCAGGACCTGACGGAATACCACCGGATCTTTACAAGTCTGATCCGGCTTTCTGGGCTCCCATTCTGGTTGCTGTATTTAATGCTGCGGCCAAAGTGGGTTGTCCGGGAACGTGGGGTCTGTCAACTATAGTCCCTGTCTTTAAGAAGGGAGATAGGGGAAGTGCTCTTTGTTACCGACCAATATCCTTAATTGATTCAATGGTTAAGATTATGGGGAGAGTCATACTTCAACGCCTAACAAGCTGGTCGAATGAAAATAACATCATGTCAATTTCTCAATATGGCTTTTGTGAAGGGCGCTCTACTATAACTCAGTGTCTCAACCTGTTTCTTATTCTGAATAAATATACCGTTGTACAGAAGGGAGCAATTCACCTTGCCTTCATGGATCTGTCCTCAGCCTTCGACTGTGTTAACAGGGGGAGGCTGTGGAAGACCATGAAGGATAAAGGTATTGATAGGGGGACCGTGGAGTTCCTAGCGGATTTGCATAATGATACAAGAGCCAACGTGAGGTTTTCATCGACTGGGGAAACCACAGGAAGTTTTAGCATTAATAAAGGAGTACGTCAGGGGTGTATTTTGGCCCCTTTTCTTTTTAATTTTTATATAAATGACCTAGAGGCTGAACTACAAGATGTTAAATCAGATTGTCCTAGAGCTGGTGCGAGGGGTATTCCTTTACTTTTATATGCCGACGATGCGGTTTTAATTTCCCGAACAGAAATAGGTCTCCAGGCACTTTTGATTGCTTTTAATAATTTCATGTCTGATAGGGACCATATGGTCAACAATTCTAAATCTTACATAATGCATGTTGGCCGTCAACCTAAAAAGAAGTTCAATTTTAAATTGAATGATGTTTTGATCCCCACCACCCAGACGTTCTCATATTTGGGTGTTTTATTTGATACGAAGCTCAGTTGGGCCCCACAGTTGGCCAAGAAGAAGGGGGAAATGACTAGAGTAAATGCCTCCATCTTCAACTTCGCCTCCAAACTGGGGAAAAAGCCAAATGTGGCTATGATGAAACTATATAATGCAAAATCTATAGCCACCGCAGTATATGGAAGCGAGATATGGGGCCACACAAACGGCGAACAACTACAAATATTTGAAAATAACTTTTTAAAGCGCCTATTATGTGTCCCAGGTAGCACATCGAATTTAGCTGTACATGAAGAGCTTGGTTGTCTGTACTTATCTGATATTGTTAAATTGAAACCACTGTTATGTTGGGTAAAATTATGGCTAAGTGATGAAATTCCTTTAACCCACCAGATAGTGGAAGATCTTGTATCACTCGATCATGCAATGCGTGTACCTTGGCTTAAATATCTGAAGACCCAATTTTTGAAGCTTGGTCGCCTGAACCTGTTTGACAACCCGAGGGACATAGTTAAGGGGGATGTCGCAGCAATTAAGAGAGCTTTTTTCATGGATTGTAATGCCTTAAGAGATGAAGTTGAGCTCACAAAACCCAATGTTAGAAAGTTTATAATGCTGAGAACTTGTGACTCTATGGAAATGTATCTAACATGCCACTTTACCTCCCATGAGAAATTCTTGCTGACCCGGTTCAGGTTCAACATCTTTCACCATTTTTTAATTAGACCTGTGTCGGACATTTTTAAGAAACCTGCAGCTCCCTGTGGCTGCGACGGGAAGTCTCCACAGGATATGCTGCATTTTATATTTTTATGTGCATTTTATGAATATCCCCGAAGGCGGTATCTTGTTACTCTTTTAAAGAAATTAAATTTTAAGCAAATCAGGCCCGCCCTTATGTACTTACAGCTGCTGCACCCTGATAGTGTCCTCCAGGTGTTAGAATTCTTAAAACTAACTATGAGATTAAGAAAATGTTTAGATGAATAACTGTGAATGATCTGCAGCCCAATGCACTAATGCACTTTTTTGTATGTGGGCACTACTTGCACTTTCTCTTGTACTGATTTTGTCTATGCACTCTTTTAAGTTATATATGTGTTGTATGGAATCCAGTTTGACTTTGTAATTATTGCAATGTTTTTACTATGAATTGTTTAATGCTGTGTACTTTTATGGATTGCAATATATCCGAAATAAAGTCAATTTGAATTGAATTGAACATCACATTTAACAGAAATGTATTATTCCAACATTTTCTATCCTGGGTTACAATACGCCTTTCATTTACTTTGTCAACTTTAATAGGCCTTGTTAGAACTAGCATTTGTTGGTGTGATTTCCCCTGCATTTTGCTTCTGACCTCCTTTTTTTGAAGGTGTGCTGAACTTAGATTTTGCTGGTTTTAGGACTCCGAGCACTATACCACTGCTGACCAGTGCTAAAGTGCAAGTGCTCTGTGGCTAAATCTTAATGGCATTTGGTTTTTCCATGATTGGCATACTTGATTTACTAGTACGTTCATAGTACAGTGCACTAAATTTGCCCAGGACCTGTACCTCAAATGCTACTAGGGGGCTGCAGCACAGATTGTGCCACCCACCTGAGTAGCCCTTCAAGCCTGTCTCAGGCCTGCCACTGCAGCGCCTGTGTGTGCAGTCTCAAACTGCCCTGGTGACCTGGCAGATTCACTTCCCTGCCAGATCCAAATCTTCCCTTTCATTACATGTAAGGCACCCCTAAGGTAGGCCCTGTGTAGTCCCATGGGCAGGGTGCAGTGTATTTAAAAGGTAGGACATGAATGCATGGATTTTACATGTCCTGGTACTGACCAACTGCTACATTTGGTTTCACTACGGCAAGACCTACCTCTCCCATAAGTTAGCATTGGAGCTACCTTGTAACCTCGTACAAGCATATCTGCCAATTGCAAGCAGATAGAATATTGGAGTTTGGCCTCTCATACTCACAATTTTAAAAGCACATCTTTTAGTAACATACATTTTTAAATTGCAGGTCTGAAAATGCCACGTATAGAGAGTTGGCATTTACTTTCTTAACTATTCGGTGCCTCTGTCTGTCCCTAGAATACACACCTCAGATGGATCACAGCTGGCCTTTGTGTGTTCACTTTAGACAGTCACACACCAGGAGCTGAGGTGTGACAAGAATATCCTGATGGCCCATCACCAGGCTTGTGAGCCTCCCTGAACAAGAGTGGTGGGAGGAGCAGACACATGCACTAGAAGAGGGCTGTACCTATCCTCACACAAAGAAGTCACCACCACATGTAATGTGTCTGGAGCCACGACAAGGAAGGGCAGTGTCTTGTGCCCTACAAAGACCTTTATTTGAAGTCTTTGTACTTCATAGTACAAAATAGGTATACATCCTAGACCTCTGACATCTACTCAGAACACTGTGGACTGAGGACATTCTGCCAGGAAGAAGAGCTGTTGTGCTGCCAGGAGGGACTGCCACTTTGCCACTTGCTTTGCTCTGTTGGCCTACTGCCTGCTGCTTCTGTCATGCAAGTGAGAGGACTAGACTTTGCTCTATATATTCAGGTTTCTAAGGTTCTCCAAGGGCTGAGTTTAGCTTGCCTCATGTTAGAAGTCTTAGGGCCATCAAAGACTTTACCTGTAGCACCTGGGCTACTCTTCTGGGAGTCCTACTTGCCAAGTGATGCCAAATCCAGTTCCTGGGCCTTTGGGAGTGAGTCCCATGCTACAAGAAGAATTCAATGCCAAGCAACTTTGAAATTTTGCAATTTTGTCTTAAGTCATCATAGGCACAGGTTACAGGACAGGTGTCTTCCTTTAGGAAGCCAGAGAGGGGTTAGCTCTATTACTGAATGGGGAGAAATTATGTATGCCCACATTCTCTTATGAACAGACAAAATGAATGGATCACGGCCCATGAAAGCTATGTGGACACTCTCTTTAAGGTACCTATTAAGGCGTTCCCCTTTCCCATTGCACTGAGGACCGTATAAAGCTGTACGGTAGTGATTAATGTGGTGTTGTTGTAAAAACACAGTGAATTCGCTGGAACACAGTTGGACACATTATCTGTAACTAAAGTTCACTTCCATTAAGAATTCCAGCACAACAGATGTGGTGATCCTCTCTGTAAATATGACATCTGGCCACTTGGAATGAATGGTAGTCAATGAACACTAGGGCAAACTGCATGTTTTATGGTAAGCTTATGAAAGAGCCAGAATTATCTAATCTCAATTTCCTCCTTGCCATAGTGGGACAGGTTGCATTTTTCATGGGGGGTTCATGAGTTCTACAACTTTTGTCAGTGGCAGTGCACACTTTACAAAACCTTATGACGTGTTTGGCCTTGATCTCCATGCCTGGCCACCAATAGTATTCTCTCAAAAGAGTTTTTCAGGCCAACATTCCCATGTGTCCCTGGTGATCTTCTCATATGCCCTTAGGAGGAACACATTTATCATTCATAGACCACAAATCATCCACCAGAGTCAATTCGGGAACCACTTGAGAGAAAGAATGCAGGGAATCCTTCAGAGAATTGGGGGTGGCTATCCTTCAAGTATGTATCCCTTCACCATCTAAAGATCTTCATCTGTTGCATACACTGCGATCCATGCACACTCTTTTATTCCATCCAAAAAGCTTTTGGACAGATCAGCAATATATTCAACCATATCACCTTCATCCATGCTGAGACCTGAGTCAAGGGTTTCATCTACAGGAAGCTGGAAAAGGCAGTTTGCAGGTTGGTTGTATATGCCAGTTACATGAGTGTTAGACTTTGCTTCTTAAGCAGGTTCACCCCCAAACCTTTTGCTTTTTGGCCTCCTGTTTTTGATCTTGTTTTTGTTGGTTTTAGGACTCTGGGCACTTTACCACTGCTATTCAGTGCTAAAGGGCGTATGCTCTCCATGTTAATTGTCTTTATGGTTTGATGTTTCCATAATTGGTTTATTTGATTTACTACTAAAGGCCATATGCATCAAAAAGTCATTTTGCAATTCTCAAAAAGCGATTTTTTGCGAATCGCTATTTGAGAATCGCAAAATGCTATGTATGTAGGATTTGCAATACATTTTGCGAATCCTACATATTCCTTAATTGTGAATCTCAAATTGCGATTCACAATTAAGAAATATCTCCCCATTCATTTATATGGACCTGGAGGCCCATGGGAATCAATGAGAAGACATTCTCAATTTGCGATTAGCAATTAGCGAATCGCAAATTGAGAATGCAATTTCAAGGGTGCAAGGGTGTCAAAAGGACACCCTGTTGCACCCCTGAAATAAGCATGGGTGCACATGTGGCACGCATACATGCCCTAAGGGCTCATATTGCACTTTGAAAAATGCAAAAAATTGAATTTTTCACAGAAATCGCAAATTACCACGAACTTGAAGTTGGTGGTAATTTGCGATTTCTTAAGGCCAAATTGCACTTTTTTGGTGTTTCTTACATTGCATTTAAGGAATCGCAAAATTTCCAATTCCTAAAATGCAATTGCAAAATAAGGAATTGCAAATTTTGTGATTCATTATTTTGCACGCATATGTGCCTCATATATACCACAAAGCAAAAATGCGATTGCAAATGCCGAAATTCAGCGAATTTCAGCAATTGCGATCGCAAATTTGCTGATACATATGGTCCTAAGTTTCTAGTACAGTGCACTGTGTGTTCCGAGGGCCTAAAAATCAAATGCTACTAGTGGGCCTGCAGCACTGGTTGTGCCACCCACACAAGTAGCTTTTCAAAGGTGTCTCAGACCTGACCCTGCAGTGTCTGCGCACAGTATTTAACTGCCATGTCAGCTTAGCAAAGTGCACCAAATTGCCAGGCCCTTCCCATCCCTTGCATCTATGTCACCCTTAAGGTAGGCCAAAGGTAGCCCCATGGGCAGGGTGCCATTTATTTAAAAGGTAGGACATGTAGTAGTGTATTTTTGCATGTCCTAATAATGAAATACAGTGTATTTCGTTTTCGAAAGACTATCTCTCCCATAGGGTAACATTGGAGCTGCTTGGAGTTTGTACGCCTGAACTCAGAATTGAAAAACACGTCTTTTTAGGGAGTTGGTTTTTAAATTTTGTGTTTGAAAATGCCCTTTTAGAAAGTAGGCATTGTCTTGTTTTACCATTGTGTGTGCCTCTGCTGTTTTGAGTATTGACTGTCCGGTTTTGAAGTGACAGGGGCTGGGGATGTGCATACACTTTAGACAGTCAGAAGGGGGGTTGAGGTGTGGCCTGCCTTTCCTGGATGACTCGTAGCAAGGCTAAATAGGCCTGAACTGTATTTAGAGTGGTGGGAGGAGTTTTTACCAACATCTCAATAGGCAGTGTCTCTTCTGCACAATGCTGTCTCCACCTCCGTTAGTGAAGCTGGGCCTGGGAGGGTAGAACTGGTTTGGAATGGGCTCAGAGGCCCAAGCCACAAAGAGAAAATGTGGTATCAATATTGGAGCCCTAACCCCAGGACTTTAGATTACGTCTGGGCTAAGGAACCTGCCAGAAGGAAGAGCTGGAAGCGCTGTGAGGAGGGACTACCACTTAACTGTGTGCTTTGGTGGGTTTGCCTGCAGATGTTGCTTCTGGTTTTGGTCGGGAAAGGACTGGACTGTTCTTTCTGCATTCTAAGTATCTCCAAGGGCTTGATGTACAGCTTGCCTCCTATTGGAAGTTTCAGGGAAATCAGACTTCAACTTCATATGGATACCGACTTCTGGAACTGGATGTTTCAGCTGCCACAGAGGAAAAAGGTAAACGGATGCCATCAACAATGCTGCTGTCGGCTCCGTGATCTGAAGGCAGCGCAGAGGGTACCGTCGAACTTTGCCTGCAACCCTGGTCTTACCGATCCCACTGCCCCACGCTGCTACCAAGCTGCTGCTTGCACTGCAACCTGTGGGCACTGCACTCAGCACTACCTCGCTTCACACCACTGCTTTGGTTTCCCCGACACAATGCAGTCATCAGTGCTGCATCCTGCACCGTGACCTGTGGATCTTCAAGGGCTGAGTTTAGCTTGCCTCGTGTTAGAAGTCTCAGGGCGATCAAAGACTTTACCTGTAGCACCTGGGCTTCTCTTCTGCTGCCTGCACCATCACACTTTGCACTGCAGCACTGGTGTCACCGCTCTAAGCCTACATCAACGCCGCTGCCTGCACCGTGGTTTGGGGACACTGCACGTAGGTTACACTATGCACTGCCCCATCCACACCGCAGTCTTGGCCCACCAACACCAGTGCCATTGACTCCAGTTCATCAACCGACACCGCTGCCTCCACTACGACCTGTGGGCCCCTCATGCTGCATTGCTCTTTCTGGCACTGCAGCCTTGGGTCTACCAATGACAACGCTACAGCAATAACAATGCTGCTGCCTGCATGTGACCTGTCTAGGAAAACACAAGAAAGTACCAACCACACTTTTTTTTTTTCAATCCTTCTAATGAAGGAAGAAAAACAAACCAGTATTACTCATAGGTCTGTTGGGTATTTCTTACCCTTTTGAATTTATTTTTTACATTTTCAAGAAGAAATTTTATGTGTAAAAAGGAACACAAAACATTTGAGACATTTATACATAAATACAAAACATTATTCACATATATATATACACACTGTACAATATTAACTTATTCTGATTAATGTACACAGATCCTTGTCTAAATTTGACAAAGTGACGCTCAGTATCGGTCTTAATTCAAAGCATATTAATGCAGGCAATCAAAATGTATTCAAAAAATATAAACCATATCTCAATTCATTGGTCTATAGATCAAATTGATGTCGCGTTTTATATGCCTACGCGTTTCGAACCAGTTGATTTGAATTCCTAGGTTCTCATCAGGGCTCTGTCTCTTAGTAAGTATCTGAAAGAATGTACAAAAATAACAGATTTGTTTTTACTTCTGTTTTGGTGATTTATTGTCTCCATTTTATCAAACATATCGCTATTTATACCTGTTTTTCCAGCAGCCGCCGGTCTACAGGTTTTTTGGCGTTATTGTCCTTTTGTCGGTCTTGATCCTACACCCAAAGTGAAAGATAAATTTATCACTATTTGTCTATAAAGTATCTATGTTCAACACTGTCTCGCCTAATCTCCCCAGACATACCTTTTTATTGGTTCGAATACTCCTGGACTTTAATTTGTTCTCTTTCTGAGAAGGTGCTCTTTCGATCTTTGTATGGACAACCTGTAATTTATGGAGGTATCTTTAGTATATCTTAAGCCCAAAGTGCTATTTGTTATTTTATTGTTTTCTTTGGGGGGGGAAGAAGAGAGAGGACTCAATAAGCATACCTGTTAAAGTATTGCTGTATCACTCCGCCTTTGCGTGATGGAGACGATACTCCAGTATTCTGTGATCTTCCTTTAGTCTGTGAATTATGAACAAATCGCCGTCAGTTCAGTCGATTTAACTATCTTAGCATCTATGATTCTTTCGCATTAGAGGAGGCATACCTGTATTCAAAGAGTGGTGCTCCGCGTGTGGTCCCGTTTTAACTTGCGCACAAAAAGCAGATCACAGGGGCACATATTTCGATCACCTGTTTAAAAACACTGAAATCAGTCTGTGTTTTGGCATTTATACTAAGACGTTCGTAAGCCTGGTTTGTTCTATCTACCCCTTACCTCTGCATTCGGCGATCCGGCGACTGGAGAAACAATCTCTGGACGCCGTCGCCATCTTGGACTGGGTTCAAATAGCTTTGGCCGTGTATTACGTGTCGGTCATGTTGGAAGGGGAAAAAAAACTCATATCGATTTTCACGAAGCATTTATTCATGAATTATCAACGATTTTAGACCTGAAGGCTTTATTTTTTAATTTTTTGTTTTATTTATATTAAGCAGTTCGTTGGGGATGGACACTCAGGTGTTTATTTCTTATGCATGATAAGCATACATGTCGCGAATAATTATCACTGCATCGGCCATCTTACAAGGGACTTGATTGTCACAGGATTTATATGTTGATCACCAAATACCAACTTCATCTGCCCTTGCCGAGGTGTCCCTGTAGTAATTACAATCTAGAAATTTCATATAGTGAGTTAAGACCTGAGAATGCACTATTGAATTTTAATATGAGGTACGCTTCCTTTTGCAGTAGTACTCTCTCAGGGTCTACTGGAGATTTCTTGTTTTGAACATTAAACAAAACAGACCATTTAAAGTCACCCTCTCCATGACAGCTTTCTACAAAATGTTCCACCATCGGTGCAGTGAGGACTTTATTTTTGATTCTTAATCTGTGTTGGGTCATGCGTGTATTTACTTGTTGAGAGGTTTTTCTGGTGTAGATTTTCAGACAGGGACACACAATTACATATACAACATTTCGAGTTTTACAATTTGTAAAACAAG
Organism: Lissotriton vulgaris; assembly: GCF_964263255.1. Classification (NCBI taxonomy): domain Eukaryota; kingdom Metazoa; phylum Chordata; class Amphibia; order Caudata; family Salamandridae; genus Lissotriton; species Lissotriton vulgaris. The sequence goes on from NC_141693.1 coordinate 1,391,486,018, forward strand.
GATGCTTCCATTTTACATTGCCATGGGCAAATTCTTCACCTTCCATTGTGTTGGCACATGCCACACAGGTACCACATCTATGGTGTCCTGATATGGGTTTTAAACCCCATTTTATAAGTAAATCGCTTTTAGATTTTGGTATCATTATGTCCGCTCGTACAACCATTTGACCTATGCTTTTATTTTTCTTATATGCAAAGAATGGCCGGGGGAAGGAACACTCCAGGTTCTCTAGTAGGTGCCAGTTTTTCAGCACTGTTTGTCTGATTTTACTGGTGTCCGGACCAAAAGTGGTCACACAAACCAGTCTGTTCAATTCAGGTTTCTCAGTGGTCTGTAAAAGACATTCTCTCGGTGTAAAACGGGCCCTCTTACTTGAATGTTTCAATAATTTGCCAGGATATCCTCTGTGTTTCAATTCTTCACAGAAAGTTTCGGCATGTTGTTCAAAATCTGAAACATCCGTGCAATTCCTTCGTATACGAAGTAAATGGCCGTAAGGTAAATTCCCTTTAAGATTTCTAGGGTGGGCACTTTGGTGGTGTAACATCGTGTTTTTATCCGTCTTTTTCCTATACAGGAAAGATTTTAGTCGTCCTTGTGCACACGTAATTTCAACATCAAGGAAGGTCATTTTAGTGGCGCTAGAGTCTATTGAGAATTTAATATCCTGGTGTTTAGTATTCAACCACATATGGAACTGCATCAGCTCCGTGTGGCTCCCCTGCCACAGGAGCCACACGTCATCGATGTAGCGATACCATTGTTTTATGTGTGCAATATAAGGGTTGTTCTGATCAATGTACTTACTTTCGTATTCTGCCATGAACAACACGGCCATTTCTGGCACGTAAGGACAACCCATAGCAGTTCCTTTGGTTTGCATAAAGAACTGCTCGTTGAATCTAAAATAATTCTTTCTCAGGGCCACCTCAGCTAGTTGTAGAATAAATGAAGTTGGTACTCGGTGTGGTCTAGTCCGGGCCTCCAGGTACAATTCCATCACTTCCAGGGCTTCGTCCTGGGGAATCTGGGTATATAAGGACGTCACGTCCATTGTCACTAGTAGTTCTAGAGTTGGATCAAACTCAGTCCCCTCAACCTTAGTTAAAAAATCAGTTGTGTCTTTCAGATAGGACTTTACTTTAGAGATAAAGGGTTTCAAAAAGAAATCAACATATTTTGCCAGGGGCTCTAAACATGAGTCGCACCCTGACACAATTGGGCATCCTGGGGGTTCGTTTAGATTTTTGTGGATTTTAGGGAGAAAGTATAAAATCGGGGTTCTAGGGAATTTTTAAATCAAAAAGTCACCCTCTTTGGGACCCACAAAACCACTTTCCATCCCTAGTTTGATTATATCTGAGATCACTCCCTGTATACTTTTAACGGGGTCTTCCTCTAATAATCTATACCACATTTTGTTCTCTACTTGGGACCTAGCTTCTGTTATGTATTTATCCCTTGGCCACACCACCACAGCACCGCCTTTGTCGGCCTGTTTAATTACAATCGAGTTATTGTCTTTTAGGTTTTTAAGAGCTACTCTTTGGCCTTTGCTTATGTTTTGTTTGATGTACCCTTTATTTATTTCTAATTTGTCTATTGACGACAACAGGATCTGCTCAAAAGCGTAAATTTGTTTTGGAATTTTTTGAGTTGGTACAAAGGTGGATTTATTCCGCCATCCTGTGGTTTCCTTTTCTACCAAAGGAGGTTGGTTAGCAAAAAATGCTCTAAGCCTAATCTTCCGACAAAAGTCTATTGCCTCAAGTTTAGTTTTGGTAAAGTCCGTGGATTGGCGGGGGACGGATGCCATCAACAATGCTGCTGCCGGCTCCGTGATCTGAAGGCAGCGCAGAGGGTACCGTCGAACTTTGCCTGCAACCCTGGTCTTACCGATCCCGCCGCCCCACGCTGCTACCAAGCTGCTGCTTGCACTGCAACCTGTGGGCACTGCACTCAGCACTACCTCGCTTCACACCACTGCTTTGGTTTCCCCGACACAATGCAGTCATCAGTGCTGCAGCCTGCACTGTGACCTGCGGATCTTCAAGGGCTGAGTTTAGCTTGCCTCGTGTTAGAAGTCTCAGGGCGATCAAAGACTGTAGCATCTGGGCTTCTCTTCTGCTGCCTGCACCATCACACTTTGCACTGCAGCACTGGCGTCACCGCTCTAAGCCTACATCAACGCCGCTGCCTGCACTGTGGTTTAGGGACACTGCACGTAGGTTACACTATGCACTGCCCCATCCACACCGCAGTCTTGGCCCAACAACACCAGTGCCATTGACTCCAGTTCATCAACCGACACCGCTGCCTCCACTACGACCTGTGGGACCCTCATGCTGCATTGCTCTATCTTGCACTGCAGCCTTGGGTCTACCAATGACAACGCTTCAGCAATAACAATGCTGCTGCCTGCATGTGACCTGGCAGCACCACAATGAGCACCGCCAGACTTCATACAGCAGCTTTGGTATCACCGACTCTGCTGAACAACCGTCACTGATCAGCTACCTGCACCGCGACCTGAGGGCACCACACGTTGCACTGCTGTTCTTCACTCCACAGACCTGACGCCTGCTGGTGCTCCTGACTTCCAATGCAAGGAGTTTGACCTGCAACCCATGTGACTTAAAGGGCCCAACAACTCCTGCCCTGACTTCTGGGACCGACGCCTGCTGACGCTGCTCCTCAGGAGCTCACCGCAAGGTCCGATGCCCTGCATTTCCAAAAGTACTGTTTTACGGGTCTCCCTGACACCATAACCAGCCCGCATCGCCGCGACCATTGAGAACTATTGGATTTGCTTGTTCACGACACCGTGATAGCCCTGGACGGAGCTATCAACTTCAAAGAACTGTGTATAAAGTTGACTTTTGCTTTATTCAGATATTTATCAGTGTATGGTGAATTTTTATTGTTTTGGTCTTGTTCTACAGAGATAAATATTGGATATTTTTTTATAAAACTAGTGTAGTGTCCTTTTGCAGTGTTTTTACTGTATTGCTGTTTTTTGTATGCACATGCTTTACACACTGCCTCTGACATAAACCTGACTGCTCTTCACAAGCTGCCATGGGTATGAGCAGTTGTTTTAAGACATCTAATCCTCTTATCCTGACTAAAGTGGTGGATTCTGCCTGGCCTAGGTGCATACCCTACTATACCTGAATACCCATTTCTAACAATGCAGTAACATCAATGATTATAAGACCCAGGCAGTTGACCTAACACAGAGACTAAAATCAAGAGGATATCCTGCCAAAATCCTTGAAAAGGGTAACAAACGAGCAAGAAACCAACCACGTGAGGCACTTCTGGAGGACACCATCAGGGAACCTACAGAGATACCACTAATGTGTGTTACAACTTACAGCAGTCTTTCAAATGATATGAAAAAATCAGTGAACAGACACTGGAGAATAATCACGAGTAACAAAAGAGACTGGCAAAACCGCTTCTCTCCTTCAAAAAGGCCACAAGCCTCAAGGATTCTTTGGTCCACACACGACCAAAAACTGACAAACCCAATCCCCACAATGACAGATCAATCACTAGTGCATGGGGTCTGCCCTGATTGTTGGACACTATCCCTGTTCAAATTGTAGTGTGTGCCACCTGACGACACACACAAAACAACTCTCTCTTGAACCAGGAAAAACATGGATACAAAAGAAACATACGAACTGCAACTCCACGAATGTCGTCTATCTCATCACCTGCACCTGCGGGAAAAGATACGTTGGAATGACCACCCGCAAAATTAAACAACGTATCTGCGAACACAGTAGTAACATCAGATGCCGTAAAGTAACCACCTATCTGAGTGAGCATTTCCTTCAACAGAATCATACCCCCGACGACCTACAGTGGACCATCATTGAGCAAATTGACTCAGAGAGAAACATCGCCAGTGTGCTGTACGAGAAAGAACAACGCTGGGTGTACAGACTTGGCACACATCTGCATGGGCTGAATGACCAGATCCCCTGGTCTACAGTATTGAAACGCTGATCCTTCTCTCTCTCAATATATATGACATCAACCATACAATCATTCTAGTAAAGTAATGTTTGATACATGCTCCCTGAGAATACCAATCCTTAATCCCAGTACGTGATCTACATTATTTCTTTTACCCTGAGCTGATTATCCATCCAACACTTCCTAGGCCCTTTGTATTACTTGGTTTTATTCACAGGAGACGTGCTACATAATATTTTGCACACTCCAGAGTAACCATTTATAACTGACCCATGTAACTTGGGCGGAGGACTCTTTAGCCATCCAAGCGTCCCCTTGACCTGCATTCTAATTCCATTTTGGATTTGTTCTGTCCTTTTTACCGAGTACATCATCAAATGATCAAAAACCAGCAATAATGGTTTTAAATTAGCAAAATCCTTCTAATTTATTCTATTTCAGGGCGCAACTCCTATCTATCAATTAGGAGCTGCCCGAGACCGGCCAGAGCAACTCTGGCTTACGAGTGTCTGCTCATGAAATTTGCCCGATAAATTTCCATAGTTTCTAATGTGGGTTGAGTTCCAAGCCTCCCTCTGGAACGATTGGCTCTTGCCCGGGCTTGCTTCCCAAGCCTCGTTCCCAGAGCAGCTCTCTGATTGGCTGCCGCACGTCGCGCGTCACCCGGCCCCCACCGGCACTCCACATTAGCGTTCTCCGTACTCCGGCTCACATCCACGAGGTCCGGTTACAGGAGAAGCTAGGTGCCGAGCATGTGCCAGGCATTGCGGGCGTAAGAATTCCTCTCACCCCTTACACAGAGCTAAGTAACCTATTTCTTCGCTACCATTTTGGCGCATAATTTTTACCTGGCTTTCCTCTTTCTAATGTCCCCCTACAGGGTGTGCCATTGTCGCCTCCACCCCCTCCCGAGACCTATGGGGCGTGGATCTTTTAAACTACAAGTGAGATTAACATGCCTTATATATTTGTTCAGCGTGTTACTTTAGATGCTAGCACTTTTGGCCGTACATTCATGGCCCATTGATTGCTATTCACGAGTGATGTATAACTAGCCACTCTGTCGTGTGGCCCTATTCCCTTTTGCCATAGTGCATGCCCACACGCCTGTAATGCCCCCCTGGGCAACTATAAAGCGTTTCTTGCACTAACATATAACTTATGGCACATGGGTCACTTCCAGACCAGAATACAGCACTTTGATGCAGAGATTGACCTAGCAGAAAACATTCTTATACCGAGAGCATAATGTATACATCTGTCTTACATGTTTGTATGTCTCTTTGTCTTTCCAGACTACACAGGTTCCTCATAGCAGAGGGAATTCCCACAACTTGTGGTTTGTTTTCTTGCACTAATTTCTACACTAATATCTTTATTTTAACTTTCACGTCCTCTGGTCAGGGTGGGCCTTAGCGTGCCCATACCGCCGAGGTACACGCAACACGGTCCTGAAGAATGCCCAGTAAATTATACACATAAACGGGCAGAAACATGTCGACCCCACTATAAATGGAAACTTCCATCATAATTTATGGTAGTTCTACCACACATATCTTTTAACCATGTCTGACTGACCAGGGCCGTTTTGCTGCCCTAGGCGAGATTTGAAAAAATACTGCCCCCTCCCTTTTACTACCACCTCCCCCCAAAAACGTGTTGGAATTATGAAGGTTCAACCAGTGTTCTACCTACAGGTATTTAATAGATAACCATTAAACAAGAGAATATGTTGTTAATTGGATATCTTCTCAGGCACCACAGTGTTCAATTCATCACACATTCACATAATATAACATAACAAATCAATGTGTTCAAGAATTATTTCCATAATTTACCCCACGCCAAAGATTTTGAAAACAATATTTCTGATGTCCTGTATATGAGCACATGAGGTAATGATTGAGAGGATAGGTTAGTGTGAGTGAGTATGAATTGCTTACTGATAATCTCGATTAATCTTAGTCGTCCTTGCCCCAGTTATGACAAGAGAGGTGAGTCCCAACTTGAGACGGGAAAATCCAGAAGCATTTTGAAAAAGCAAGCCAGGTTCACCCTTCTGAGTGCCATAAATAGGTAGCCATTCCCAGCATTTTCTTGACATACCTAACTCTAATGAAGGCCAGGCAAGCCAAGCGGAGGGCAAGAGTGATGTTATGATTAGGATGAGGACAAGTAGGTCTGAGGATAAAGATGATTACCTGAACACATTACCTCTACGTCATTCACACTCATCCAATCATCACTAATGAAAAATAATATCCCATTGTAGACTTTAGAAAAAACACACGCAAAGCAACCAATCCTGCAAGTAACAAAGCAGAGAAATCCCCAACACACACAGTCACCACTGCAGTGCGAAGCCAGTATACAGAAAACGATGCTACCTAAACAGTAGGCAGATGTACAGGAAGCCGAGAACCTCAGCTGCCATGCACATGCATGACCAACAGCTGTGACCCAGCAAGGCAGCAAATACTGCTACAGCACCATGAGGAGCTCCAAGAAGCATGTAGAGGTACAGGACTCACTGGAGTGTACAGAGTTGGGACTGGCCACAGAAGGAGAACAGCCACATTGGAAACATCCCGTCAACAATGACAGACTGGTACAACTTCCCCAGGTCCTGACAAGGCAAGGTCCCTATCAACATTCCTCTGCTTGCAGCTCCTTAAGGCTGCGCACACCCCCATCTGTCCAGCACGAGGGAACCAATGGTCTCTATAATAGAGATCCGAGCTGTTATATATTTTGTGTAGGTGTCCTAATATAGGCTTAATAATAATTTTCCCTAATATAGACCTAAATCACATTGTCCTTATGTAGGCATGATTCAAGCTATTCTAATATAGGCATGAATCATGCAACCCTTTTATAGGCAGGCACCTTCACCTACATTAGCCCACTACACTACGCAATAACTGGCTCTTAGAAATTAACCTTATCTATCGTCAGCCCTGAATACAGAAGGAGGGGTTTTCCCTAACACAGGCCTTCAGCATGCATCTCCAACAGGGCTCATAAATTATGCATGAACCATTATCTACGCACAAGGTCCATCTCTTACGTCTTCCTCCGTCTGACAAAATGTCAGCACTAACCACACATAGAAACAGTGGACACTCTTGGGGTATAAACATACCACATCTTACCCAATTAAGTTAGAGGAGACCGTGTCTTCCCAGCTGACACACTGACCAGAGACGCTGTCATTCCTGCATGCAGAGGCTTCAGCTAGCAGAAGTCGAAACATCCCTTGCGGGTCTCCAACTCGATACCAGGACGGGGTCCCACATTCTCTCATTCTAAAGGTAACTGGGTTGACTAGAACCTAGAGGAACTCTTGGCAAAATACCTACACAACACCTACATAGATGTTAGGTACATTTTAGGTACATGTAGTTAGGGACGCATCCTAGGAGTACGCATTTTTATCAAGTGTTTTATATCTATGTATGAATTCAAGATTATTTCACCATGATAGAGCTTTACTATTTCTTCATTCTTGTAGTGCTGCTAATCATATATCTCTGTTACTGTTCAATGGTTGTTACAGCACCGCATATCATTTACACTAGAAAAACACCTGTGCAATAAATACTTATTGTAATGCGCCCAACTGTTTCTTCTGAGTAACTCTCGGAGAACCTAATAAGCGAGCATGGGTGACTGAGCGAAAAGTAGTACATTAGTTCCACGATTCTGAGGGATCAGGGTTGTTCATGTTTGATAGTTGCCAGAAACTATTCCCTCCTTGTTCAAAGGAGTTTCTAATGGCAGTGTGAGCTAGCTGGTAAAAGGTAAACAGGTTATCATACCCGATAGGGGTGTACAGAATCAGTCTGACACCAAACCTATAGTGTATGTTATCCAAAAGCACTGAACCTATATAGGGATATACGAACTACACGACAGAGTTTGTTGAGAAGCTCATAGTTTATAAACTCCCCATCTCAGACAAGCAGGGTGAAAAAACAAGAGGATGCTGGTAATGCCTGTAAATGTATGTCTGTTGGATGGGTGCACCTTGCTTTTTCACCATGGTTCTAGATTTTCCAGCCTCAAGATGAGATTCACCTCATTAGTAATGAATGAGATGAGGGCTAGGGAAATAAAGGTAACACGTTAGTTCAGTTCCATTACCCCACCATACAGATAAACACACCTTTGTGTTATTGACGATAGGGAACACATACCAAACACAGATGTCAAGTGGCCTGAGATGAAAGAAGTGTTGTTGAAAGCATTTCACAAGATAAACCTCCTTATCCGAGATCTTACCATTGACATTCTGTTTCTCACAGAAACATGGCTTACACCCAACAACAACTTCGATATCGTAAATGCCTTGCCACCTGGCTATCAAATCTGCTCTCTGTACAGACCCCTCGGCAGAGGAGGTGGCCTGACTGTAATATACAGAGAGCTCTTCTCCTGCAGAATTTATTTATTTATTTATTTAAGTAGCTTATACAGCGCGCAGCTACCCCTGGAGGGGTGTCCCGGCGCTAAAACAGAAACTCAGGAATGAAGGAGAGGAACAGGCCGATTGTAGGACTAGAATCATGATCTGGAGAACAGCCACGTTTTTAATTTATTACGGAAGAGGGATTCAGACGGGCAGAACCTAAGGTCAAGTGGGAGGCAGTTCCATAGTTTAGCAGTCATAACGCTAAACCCTCTGCCGCCCATTCTGGATCGTCGAAAGCGTGGTACAATCAAGAGACGTAAATTGTTAGATCTCAATGATCTGACTGATTGAGATATTACCACTCGCTTTTTCAGGTATCCTGGCCCAAGGCCGTTGATAGCATGAAAGGCGAGGGTGAGAATCTTGAATTGAATGCTGCTTGCAATGGGAAGCCAGTGTAGCTCTTTGCAATAAGAAGCAACCGACTTACGATAGGGGATATTTCCAATCAGTCTGGCTGCCGCATTCTGCACGATCTGAAGACGATCGATCAAATATTGAGGGGCACCGGCGTATAAGCTGTTGGCGTAGTCTAAATGAGATGTGATGAGGGCCTGAGTGATTGTTCTGCGGGCGTCTAAGGGGAGGTAAGGAAAGATCTTTTTAATCATGAATCTAAAAGAGAATATCAGCTGAGTATCATCAGCGTAAGAGACCACTCTGACCCCACAAGACTCCACCACTGCAGCCAAGGGTGCGAGATAAACGTTAAAAAACAGAGGGCTCAGGGCAGAGCCCTGCGGGACACCACACAGCAGGGGTTTACCCTATGATTTAAAAGGTCTGAGCGCCACCTTCTGAGTTCTGCCAGTAAGGAATGACTCAACCCAGGCTAGTGCAGAGCCACCAATTCCGACCTGCTTTAGACGGTTTAATAGGATTTTATGTGAAACCGTATCAAAAGCGGCGGATAGGTCGAGGAGGACCAGCATGGCCTCCTCGCCCCTATCCACACACTCACGGATAGTCTCAGCTACTTCCAAGAGAGCAGTCTCAGTGCTGAAGCCTGCTCTAAAGCTGGATTGAGAATTGACAATGGCAATATCAAAGACTGTGAAAGCTGCCATTTCGCTTTACAGATATCACCTGTAACTTCTCTTTCCGGGCTTCTAGTATACCGCCCCCCAGGTGCACCAGCAAAGTTCCCTAGCACTCTCATTGACTCTGTCACCCTCATGGCTACGACATCCTCTAATTTCCTACTCCTAGGAGACCTCAATCTCCACTTTTTAGACCCCAAGGACACTACGGCAGCTGAATTGCTGCTGGATCTCACCTCCGTTGGCCTACGGTTACTTAATCTACAGGCTACCCACGATAAAGGCCATCTTTTGGACCCCATCTTCACCAATATTCATGACTCCAAATCCCGCACTCCCCTTCCTTGGACAGACCACTTCTTTATCCCTATTGATTGGCACCTCAAGGTTCCTCCACCCCAACTGCCCAAAACCCGGGTCACCAACAGACGTTGGCACAAACTTGTGCCTGAAGAATGGGCATCTAAGCTCAGGGAATCTGCCCCTCCCCCTGCTCTTGACCCCACAACCGCCGATACTGAGTTTAATTCCTGGCTCACCCAATCATTGGACAGCGTGCTATCCTTAACTAGTACCCTTAAACGAGCCAAGAGGGTAAATCCTTCCCCCTGGTACACCCCTGAACTGAACGTCCTACGGAAGGAATGTAAAAAGACTGAACGCGCATGGAGGAAGGACAAACTAGCAGACAAGAAAGTTGCCTTCCGGGCATCCATAAGAACCTACAAACTCGCGCTTCGCAACACCAAAAGTTTATTACATGAGGAAAGAATAAAAAATTCCTCTTGCTCAGCTAGGGACACTTTTACTATCTTAAAGGAACTTCTCAATGTCCCGGATCCCCCGGCGAAAACCCTCAACTCTAACTCCGCGGGGGACAAATGTAACAAACTGGCAAACTTTTTCGACGAGAAAATTCAGAAAATTCTCGCCTCCTTACCCCTAAATAACACCAGTGTCATAGGTGGTGATCGTTGTAAACCTCTCCACTCCACTAGCGCCTATCCTGATACTCCTGCTCCTCAACTTGACACCTTCGGCCCGGTATCCACTGAAGAGGTTTCAGTGATGCTCGCCGCAATCAAGAGTGGCTCTCCCAGCGACCCGGTGCCCTTACGCTTCCTGACAAAAGTGGCCCCCATCATTGTTCCGCCACTAACTGCCCTCATCAATGCCTCATTACTTCAGGGAAAGGTCCCTCCCAGCTGGAAAGCGGCAGTTGTTAAAGGTCTCCTAAAAAAACCTGGATTAGACCCGCAGGACTTAGCCAACTACAGGCCAATTTCCCTCCTCCCGGAGATTAGCAAAATCACTGAAAAATTAGTGAACAAAAAGCTCTCACTAGTGTTAGAGTCCAACAACTTACTCAGGAGCTCTCAGACTGGATTCCGCCCAGGGCAGGGCACGGACACCGCCATCCTGGCGGCAGTGGAGGAGACCAGATGCATTCTGGATACAGGAGGATCAGTGGCAGTGATCCTCCTGGACCTCAGTGCGGCCTTCAACACTGTCAACCATCGGGTTCTAATCCAGCGTCTCAGAGACATCGGAGTGGAGGGCATTGCCCTGACGTGGCTTGCGTCATTCCTCAATCACCGCTCCTTCCAGGTCTGGGAGAATGACAACCACTCCCCTGCAGTTCCCCTCCGGTGCGGATTACCACAGGGCTCGTCGTTAAGCCCGACGTTATTCAACGTTTACATGTCCCCACTGGAGGAGGTGGTCATCCCGTTTGGAGTGAAAACCATCAATTATGCCGATGACACCCAGCTGGTGGTGACCCTTTCCCATCCCAACCAAGAACCATCCAACCTCCACAGCTGCCTCTCTGAAATCCAGGGGTGGATGAACAACTCAGCGTTGAAACTCAACGGGTCCAAGACCGAAATTCTGCTGCTTGGACAAAAAGGGCTTTCCCTTCCCCCAACATCTGGCCCGCCTATCTAGGTGAACCCCCTGTCCCCAAAACTGAGGTTAAGAGCCTTAGAATTTGGCTTGAGAAAGACCTGTCCTTTAAAACCCAGGCAAAAAAAAATGGCGGGCATTTGCTTTGGGCTCCTTAGGTCAGTCAGGAAGATTCTTCCCCTGCTTCCTCCCATTTCCCGGAAACTGCTGATCCAAGGCCTGATTCTATCTAGGCTGGATTACAGCAATGCCATCTATCTGGGAGCCCCTGAAGCCACCTTCAATACTTTAAAGAGAATTCAGAATGCCGCTGCTCGGCTTCTCACTAACACCCCGGCCGGAACATCGGCCAAGCCAGCCTTAAAGCAACTTCACTGGTTGCCAGTTAGAGAAAGAGTTATGTTCAAGGCTCTCTGCCTTTCCCATAAACTCCTTCATAACAAAGGCCCCCCCATCCTCAAAAACTTTATCATCCCTTACAAAGCCACCAGATCACTCTGGTCGGACCATGAGAACTTCATCACAGTCCACAGAGTGAAAAGGGCCCGCACCGGGGGGCGGCGATTTTCTGTGAACACGGCGAACCTCTGGAATACCCTCCCCCGTAAATTGAGGATGGAACCTAACCACCTCCCTTTCAGAAAATCATTGAAAACGCTCCTCTTTCCCTGATCCCTCTGACTTCCCCTGCAACGCCGCCCTCTCGACTGTCTAGATTCCAGCGCTGGGATGCTTACGGGTTACTACGCGCTTTACAAAACCCTAATAATAATAATGACAGAAAGAATGAAGCTAGTAAAAACGCTGTCTTCAAACTTGTAGCAGAGTTCCCTTTCTGCGTCCCTCTAAAGGCACCTATTGGAACATCCCCTACCTCCATTAGATTGTGACTAGGAAGGGGATTTAATTCAACAAGGCACTTTGAAAGCGTTGTGGGGCAAGGCGAGTGGGAGACTGAGAGCCTAAAGCAACTGTGAGAAGAGCACGCTTTCATCAAAACCTATAAACACAAACAGTAATACATGTTGACATAAGGGTAATTGATGTCATTACGTATGAGCCTCCTGCATGCAATTATATATGCATTTAGTGCCATAAGGTAGGATCCAATGTAAAGCACCGTTAACGCTGATAGCCACTACTGTAAGGAAATTGTAGCATACTTGAAAGGAAAACGCTCTTTTATAAAGGCACCAAGCCGCCCATTTTGCTGCGCCATACTGCGGTTTCATTGTTTCTAATACAGAAATGTGTTGAGCAGAAGCCCTTCAGGAAGACAAAGGTGCACTTGATGGCGCACCGTACTTTCCTATTGACTAATGTTCCAGTTGCCTGTTTTTTATTGCTCCGAGGGTCGGAATTAGCCTAAACTATGCTGCACCGTACTTGGGTATTTCAATCTACTTTCATTGTGTAGGTTTGGCTGTATTTCCCGAAACTGAAAAGCAACAGAATTATTTTAAGCCTTCAATTCAACGCATTCAAGATTAACCTTATGTTCACCTTTTACAGTTTTCTGACTCATGTTTTTTGCCGCCCTCCCCCTTTTGCCGCCCTAGGCAGCCGCCTAGTCTTGCCTAATGGTAGAAACGGCCATGTGACTGACCAGTGAATACATTTTTTGTTTGGTACAGTTCCAGACATTTTTAAATCACATTTCCTTTTTTCACATCACTGTCACGAAAAACCAGCTCTGCAGTAACCTGGCGTAGTAGCACACCAGGGAGACATTCGGCTTCTCCTGGTGGGCCCGATGATGAAGCACGTCATCAACCAGGTTGGTGAGTGAGGGCTTCCAAAAAATCCCTAAAAGATTTCCGGTGTGTTCTTAGAAGGGAATTTTTTACAGTCTCTGCCTCAGTGTTCATACACAGACCTTTTTACACTCTCTTTTTGTTTGATATATTTCATCTGGGGGACTGAGAGTGTCTCTTGCCCTCTCTCTCTAATTGTTATCAAGTAACAATGGGAGACCTCAAAACTGTATTCTTGCAGTTTCGAGCATAACCTTTTGGCACATGCTGTTGACTTCCCTCCATCCTCTGGCGACATTTTCTGAACAAGGGGTTTGTGATCTGTGTGTAATGCAAATTTGCTTCCTCATACACAGCGTCTAAAATGGTCTATGACCCAAACACATGCAAGTAGCTCTCTTTCAATTACAGTGTATCTCCTTTTATTCTCGCTCTATTATGTGTCCCTTGATGTTGAGAAAACCTCTGTGTTTGTTGTCACCCCACACAAATTCTGCATCTTTTCTTAAAATTTTTAATGAGGGTTCCATGATGGTGGCAAAGTTTAAAAAACATTTACTGAAGTATTGGCATAATCAGTGAAAGACCTCAGCTTATCCCGGTCATCAGGTGGAAGGTCATGGCATATGGTTTAAGAAGTGACTTTCTGGGTTTCACTCCACTTTCTGAAATCAAGTGGCCTAAATATTCCACCTACAGTTTGAATCGTTGTCATTTGTGAGAGCTTAGAGTTAACCCTGCCTTATTCAGTCTCCTGCATACTTGACTGAGTACTTTGTGTTCCTTTTCAGTCTTGGTGAAGATCAATCTATCATCCTGAAAGCAACATACATTGACTTCCCTATCTTTGAACTGATGAAACATCAACCTTTGGAACACAGAAACAGCTGATGATAAACCGAAAGGCATTGTTTTGTACTGATATACTCCCAAAGGAGTAAAGAACGCTGTTAAGTGACAGGATTGCTTTGATAATTCAATCTAATGACATGCATGGTGTAAGCCCAGAGTGGAGAAGACTGTTGCTTTGCTCAACATTGAAAGGAGATCATTGATGATAGGCAGGGGGTGGCTATCCACTAGGATGCATGCACTGACAGCTCTAAGGTCCACAGATAACCTCATGTTTCCATCCAATTTATAGGTTAGATCTTCAGGAGCTATCCAGTCAGAGGATTCTATTTCTGCAAAGATATCTTTCTTATGAAGTTTCTAAAAAAGGTTTTGTAGGTTTTTTCTTGTGCTGACTAGCACATTACTCATTTTCCTTTCACAAGCTTTGAATTCCTAGGTGATGGGTAAATCCTTTAGGTTTCCTAATTCTATCACAGAAAAGGTTTGGGAATGAGTGGTGAATTTGCACTGCAGGATCATCTTCACTGATGACCATGACTGGTTCAGCTGCACAAGGAGTTAGTATTATCTTAAAGAGCCTTTGCCAATACACTGACTCCTGTATGGGCAATGTAGATTTTTACCTCTTCTGATCTGTTTTTGACAGACACTTTGCTGCACAAGTATCCAATCAGACATATCCTGTTCCCATCAAAGATCACCGCTTTAATATCAGCTGGGAGGAATGAAATGTGATCTGTTGACAAAGTTGCCTTGAGGATGCCTCTAGGTATTATTGGGACTGGTGATCCTGAGTCAGCTATGAATGACAACTCTGTCTCCATCAGTTGGAGTACGCATTTGGAAGGTTTCAAGTTTCCTGTGTCCTCGTTTCCATCTGGTCTAATCATCAATACTAGATTAGTGTTTTCTTCCTGCCCGCTTGCAGTAATTTCACAGATTCCTTCTTCAGAAATTTGGACAACGTTTGCACTGCCACTCTGGCTTCTCTGCATACCTTTTGCGAAATAGCCCAGTCGATGGGAAACACTGCTCCCTTTGTTCATGGCAGGTCATTCTCTTAAGTTAGTAAGATTAGATAGGCTTCCCCACCTGTAAAATTGTATTTTGGCTCTTGCACTCTTCTTTTTGTGTAGGTGGAGTTTGTTGCCTTATTTCCTCTGCTTCATGAAATATAATTCAACATCCTTGTTCTCTTCTTTGACTTTATTCACACAGGACATAGATTGATCTATAACTTTCGCTGATTTCACCACTTCTTCTAGGGAAGGGTCACCCATAACCCACAGGTATTCTTGAATTTTCCTTGTATTTGTATTTACCATGGATTGATTCCTGATCATTTAATCGGTTTTCATACTGAAGGTGCCGGAATTTTAAAGGCTTTGCAAGATTGATAAAAACTCAACAAAACATTAGTTTTCGATTTGTCTCCTGTTGGTAAAGTGGTACCTTTCTAGGGTGGTACTTATAGTAGGGTTGAACCTTATTTCAAGCCTCCACATAGCTTCTTTGAATTCATCTAGCTCCTCATCTTCATTGGGTGATTGTACTTTGGGTAGGGATCTGAAAATTAGTCGTCCTTGTGAACCTGGTAGGTGAAGTAAGATGCATGTTTTACTTTCAACAGGCATTCTGTCAGCATCTATGGCTGTAAGATGGGTAGTAAACTCCTCTTTTCACCTTTTCCACTCAACTGGTGGCTCTCCCTTGATGTGTAGAAATTTGTGAAGCTGGTTGAACTGCATGATGCTGTGTTTCATACAAATGGTATGTGAGTTGAGTAAGTTAGTTAACTAAAAATGAGGATGGATTAAATGTTTACTCTTCACTTTTAATATTACATGTAACCAGAAAAGGCAAAAGATCCGTAATGCACCAAATTTGACAGTTAATTGTACCTTGATTTTTTTTCTGTTTTACACAAGCGTATTTCCCAAAAATGTAAATGTCTCCACTGCTGAAAGAACTGGGGCAGCTTTATTAACCAACAGTATAAAGTAATAACATGTTCTGTTTATTCCGGAGTATTTTCAAATTGTCAATGTTTTTTCACAATGTAATTGTCTGCACTGCCTATTGAAATGAGGCAGGTCTGTTTAACAACTGTTTCAAGTAGATCCGGCCTTGTTGAGGAGAGGCTGTTAATTCAAAATGGCTGTATTGCAATTGAATAGCACAGATTAATAGCCAAATAATTGAAATCAAAATGCTGGCCTCCGTTTGAAAGTGTTGCTTGGACTGCCATAATGTTTGTGGAGAGTCTGGAGAATAAGAGCGCGGGAGCGGGCCTAGTCAGTATCCTTCCCTGACAGGCGCGCTTCTCACCTTATGATCCCTGGCTCCTTCTCTCGACAGTGGGCCATAGCCAGCAGCGTCACATTGCACAGATGCTTCACTTTGCTGCGATCAGACTCTGCATAGCGATCTAGACAGCTGTGTACCAAACCAGCAATGATGACTGCAGCCCAGCCGATGGTGAATGCGAGAGGGAATGATGCCTTCACTCGTCACCTAAAGTTGTTTTAATGTGGGTAAATAACGAGACCGTAAGCTTCAGGTAAAGAGGAAAGAGGATGCTTAATTTACTTCCTCTCTCTGGTTGACATCACCTCAAATGAACGGGCGCTCAGCTTAGAATCATCCTGAACCTAACATTTTAGGAAAAACCACGCAGTCGTCCCTGGAGAAAGGGAAACGTAGGAGCAATTGGTAACACTATCACTTCGTGGCGGTTGGTATTTGATGGCGGTGGGGGAGCAGGTCTTGGGGGGGAAGCAGGGAATTAAGAAAAAATTGAAATACACACGTACCTGTCTGCTGCCCGCAATTGCTGCCACCTCCGCTTGGTCTTCTTCACTTGCTTTCAGGGCAAGAAGCAGGGTACACGCGACTCCCAGCTTCCCGATAGCCAATCACAATGCTGCAATGCAGTGTTGTGATTGGTCTGATGCCATGGTTCGGCACTCAGTTAGAGAATGGGAGGCTGGGCATGTTCGCCATGCAGGCTGTAATGCAGCCTGTATGGAGAACATGCAAAGTGCGCAAGACTGTTTGACTGGCCAAGACGGCTGGCCAAAGCATCCAGCGCAATTGAAGTGGGCAAACCACTCTTCCCCTCTCCTGCTCTGTGAGCAAAGCAGCCCTGCCCAAACCCAGCTGATGAAGAGGAAAAACCAAATGATAATAACAATGCCATTATCATTTAATTTTTTCCTTTTTCGACCTGCTCAGTGGGGCGATGCTCCTCCACCTTAACGGGGCAGCTGCCACTGCTATCACTACACGTAATTGCATTACAATACAACAATCAACTCTGTATACCCTTTCACTATCACTTGGCCAACCTCTACCCCCACAGATAGACTAGCAATCTTCTGGGACTACCCATCAGTGTGGGGGCTTCTCTGAGTAGAATGCGTCTCTCCTGTTATGGCCTGACTGCGAACAGTCAAAACAATTCCCTGCCTTTGTAGGGTCAAAGAACTTCTCTAGAAACCTTTACCCCTTGATAGTGGAATGGCTTAGGGAAGCCCCTATTTGTGAAGATTTTTTGGGACCTTTTGAGGATTCTTTCTTGTTTTTATAGTCAATTAGATACTGGTATAACTTCTCTAAGAGACAATTAGCTAATATGTACTCCTATATGAACAAATTGTATAGCCCCTCAGAGGGGGCTATACAGTATTCAGCCCTCTAGTGCCTTCACAGATAGGTTTACAAAGTCAACCCAGGATTGGGTAGTGACTATCTGGGGTTTCCCAACCTTTATCCTATACTGCTCAGGATTGAGGCCAACCTTCTGACTGAGCTCTGTTTCTTGTGGGGATATGTAGGAATAGCTTCTTCAATTAAAATGAAGATTAATACACGTAGTTGTAGGTTTAAAAATGAGAACCTTTCATTTCCATAGAAGTTACCCACGACAGGTCAAGTGAAGTAGCAGATACAAAACCAACACCAAAACACCAACGACATCCCACCGTCGCAAGCCCTGTGCGACTCCCTCGCCACCTTCTTCCACCGCGAGATAGCAGACATCCACAGCAGATTCAACACCCAGACAGCCCCAACAGACAAGTACACAACAGATCCTCCGCACACCTTTGACCATGACCCCCTGCTAGCCTGGGCCAGCGTGAGCATCGATGAAACCCTCAAGACCATGAGCACAATCCACTCCGGCTCTCCGTCAGACCCATTCCCACACCACGTCTTCAACAAAGCAAGCAGCTCCATCGCACCCCACCTGCACAACGTCATCAATCTTTACTTTGAGACCGCAACCTTCCCAGAGAGCTGGAAACACGGCGAGATCAACGCCCTACTCAAAAAACCTAAGGCAGACCCAAGAGACCTCAAAAACTTCCGGTCCATCTCTCTTCTTCCCTTCCCAGCAAAGGTCATCGAGAAAATCGTGACCAGACAGCTAACCCGATACCTCGAAGAAAACAGAATCCTGGACCCTTACCAGTCACGATTCTGCAACAACCACGGCACCGAGACTGCCCTCATCGCCGCCATTGATGACATCAGGACCCTGCTACACCACGGTGAGACCTCAGCACTTATCCTTCTAGACCTCTCCGCCGCCTTCAATACTGTCAGCCACCGCACTCTACACGCACTCCTCCACGCACGCCTCCACGCCGCAGGTATCCAAGACAAGGCTCTGGAATGGACCACCTCCTTCCTCTCCAGCAGAACCCAGAGCATCCGCCTCCCCCAATTCCGTTCCAAAGCCTCCGAGATCATCTGTTGTGTACCCCAAGGATCCTCCCTCAGCCCGACACTGTTCAACATTTACATGGCCCTGCTCGCACACGTGACCCGACAGCACAACCTCACCATAATCTCCTACACCGACGACACTCAACTGATCCTCTCCCAGCACCAAGCACCCCATCACTGCCAAAGGCAACCTCCATGAAGGAATGAAGGCCGTCGTCGAATGGGTGAAGATCAGCCATCTGAAGCTGAACTCGGACAAGACGGAGGTCCTCATTCTCGGCTCCAACCCTTCAGCCTGAGACGACTCCTGATGGCCGACGGCACTGGGGGCAGCCCCAACATCCACTGACCACGCACGCAACCTGAGAATCATCCTCGACTCAACGCTCTCCATTATCAAGCAAGGCAACGCCGTCTCCTCCTTCTATTTCAACACCCTCCGCATGATCCGGCAAGACCTACAGATGGATCCCGAAAGATACAAGAAAGACAGTCACCCAGGCTCTCGTCAGCAGCAGATTCAACTACGGAAACACCCTCTACGTGGGAGCCCCGACTAAGCTTATCAAACGACTACAACTCATCCAAAACGCCTCGGCACGACTGATCCTCTTCGTACCACGACACGGCCACATCACCCCCCACTTGAGAAACCTGCACTGGCTTCCCGTCAACAAAAGGATATCCTTTAAGCTCCTCATCCACTCACACAAAGCACTCCACAAGACCGGCCCAGCCTACCTCAAAAGACGGCTCTCCTTCTACATCCCCAACCTCCAGCTACGCTTCACTGACCTCTCACTTGCCACTGTCCCGCGCATCCGAAGAACAACCACCGGTGGGAGATCCTGCTCCCACATCGCCGCCAAGACATGGAACACCCTCCCACTGAGCCTACGACAGACCCAAGAGCTGCTTACCTTCTGGAGGATACTCAAGACCTGGCTGTTCGATCAGTAGCAGCACCACTCTCCACCCAGCGCCTTGAGACCCTAGCGGGTATGTACTGCGCTTTACAAATTACTGATTGATTGATTGATTGATTGAAAATGAATAATGCACATTAAACATTCTAGATCTAATAATACAGAAATCTCTAAATTCTATTACAGGTATACAACATTAAACAAACCTAAAAGCACTCTGTACACACCCCCTTCCTATAAACATAAAACAAAAAAATAAATTACATTTTTTTTTTGTTTTTAAATAAACAAAATCATCAGAACGAAAAGGTGAAGTTCTGATACGAGCACTGCATCTGACTTGAATGTTATCTCCAGATCCTTTTACATTACTTGGAATATTTTACACAACAGTTGGAGCAGCATGAGAAGAGGATGAAACATTATCACCTTCACCCCTATTTTCTAAGGAATGAGAAAAATTGTCATGTTTATAAACAGGTTCCCCAACATCAAACTAATCAGAATCAGATTGAGTTTTAATTATTTTTTAAATTATCTTAGCTTGTTCCTCTGTAAGTTTTATTACTGCATTACAATTCCACCACCCTCTATTCTGTAACATCACTGCCATTTTAGATAATTTCACAATTCTTGCGGGTTCAGAAAATCTAGATTGCCCTTTGCCAACTTTAATGGGTTTCTTTATAAGAACCCAATCACCAGGAGATAAAGAAGTTATTTTAACATGTTTTCGTAAATCATAATTCTCCTTATATTTTCTTTGTTTTACTTCTACATGTTCTCTAATTTTATGCAAATCAATAGTACTAGAATCAGTATTACCCAACTTGCTTCTCAACCATGATGGCTTAACCACATCGCTGCTGTGGTTATTTTTCCCCTGTGCTGAAAATCGGAATTCTCATGTATTCATGACGTGCTCAGCTCGTCATCAGCACAGCTCAACTGTGCCTCATGACGAGCTGAGCTCGTCATGAGCATGGAAGGGGTTAAACAGAGAAACAGGTTTTCTGCCACGAAACAAAGAGAGACATCTGTGGTTGAATGGGGAGTGGTATTATAACTCCACACATTTTCACTTGCATACTTGTATACATCAAGACTATTTGCCATTGCTGTTTGCACCCCTTCTTTTAATAATCTATTCGCTCTTTCCATTAGACCATTAGAGGCAGGACTGTACAAAGGTACAGGAATGTGCTTAACAGAGAGTTCATCCATAACATTTTCAAACTCATTAGATATAAAATGAGTACCATTATCAGTCACAATTCCGGAAGGAAATCCTTCAATTAAAAACAAACGTAAAAATGTAATGACCGATTTTGAATCAGAATTTCTCACAAAGGAGAAATACAGCCATTTCGAAAAATAGTCAATGATTACAATTAAAAATCTTTTATCACTCCCTAGAAGATTGAAAGGTCCAGAAAAATCTAATCCTAATTTTTGCCACTACCCTTTTGGCTAATCAACAGGACATAAAGGAGTAGTGGAAGTACGCCAATGCTTATCAGAACACAAGCATTCTGGACATTTATCAACAAAAGACTTAACTTGACCATTGACGCCTGGCTACCAATACATTTCTTTTATTTTCCGAACAGTACAAGAAATTCCTAAATGTCCTTCATGAACAAGAGAAATAATGTTGTACCTCAGACCTTCAGGCTGTACTATTTTGTCTTCTCGAGCCAAAACATCATTCACTAAAGACAATTCTGCAGCAACTTGTGAATAATCTTTGTCTTGCATGGACAAACTTCTATCACAAGGTCAACCTGGAACTAAAAACTTCTTCACTCTTCCAAGACAAAGATCATTTCTATCACAAGTAATCCATTCTTCCACAGTCAACTTGCTGGGCTGTGTCAAATCATTAATGGGGAAAACTACATCACAATCATTGTCCTTAATAGGACTATCTATATATATACACCATTCAAAGAAATACGTGATAAACAGTCTGCCCTGATATTTTTGCCAGCAGGAATGTACTTAATATCAGTTAAATTCCTGCAACCTAGCCAAGAGTCTAACCAATCTTGATGAAGCTTTGTTAGAGCAACTGTCTCCTAGCATATAAATGAAAGGTTTGTGGTCAGTAAAAAGTTGGAACCTAGAGCCCCAAATATACATCCTGAATTTTTCTACGGCCCAACAGCTTGCTAAAGCCTTCCTTTCAATTGTACCATAATTTGCCTCTGCACTACTTGATGTTCTAGAGGCAAATGCAACTGTAAACTCTTGACCATTAATCATTTGACTCAAAACTGCACCTAATCCTTTAGAGCTAGCATCAACGGTCACAACACTAGTTTGACCTTGAGTAAGAGCTCTAATTGCTGGTGCTTCCAAAATTAATTTTTTAACAGAATCAAGTGACTTTTAAGTTACATCAGACCAAATGTATTTTGCATTTTTCTTTAATAAATCCCTGAGTGGTTGCACAATTATGGTGTAACTTTGTACAAAACTAGCGTAATACTCACTAAGCCCTAAAAATGCTCTTAAAGCATCTTTATCTTGAGGTCTGGGAGCATCTTTAAGTGCATTAATTAATGATAATTTTGGTTTTATACCATTAGCAGCAATATTGTGATCTAAATAGTCTACGTCCTGAGTGATAAATGTACATTTGTTCTTGTTAACAGTCATACCTACATCCTCTAGCTTTTGCAACACAGTGTAAAATAGACTAGAATGTGATTCCAAATTTGCAGTGTGAATCAAGATATAATCTTGAAACGCTTGGATACCCTCGATATGTGAGAATAATTGGTCCATCAAGCGTTGAAAAACACTAGCAGCGGCTGCTAGTCCAAAGGGCAACCATTTGTAAATATAGACACCAAAAGGAGTAACAAATGTGGTTAGAGGTTGAGAATCTTTTGAGAGTGGGATCTGGTGGTACACCGATTTTAAGTCTATTGTGGTAAAATACCTGCTATCACCCAGCTTCGCCAACAATTCCTGAATATCGGGTAGGGGGGTGACAATCTACCACTATATTGCAATTTAGAGCCCTCAAATCCGTACATAAACGGATCTCGCCAGAGCTTTTGCGAGCGACAACACTAGCGGAAACCCATTTAGAGGATTCAACAGGTGTTATAATGCCTTGTAAACATAAATCATGAAGCATTTTCTTTAAATCGTCTCTGACCGACAAAGGGATGGGTCTACATTTTTGAATCACTGAGATAGCATTTTTTTTTTTTACTTTAATGTGTTGGAAGCCTTTAACCAAACCTACTTTGTCAGAAAACACATTAGTGTATTTAGTAAATAAATGTGTTAACACTGTATCATCATAAGTTCTAACAGTGTCATGTGAAATAGACTAAATAGGCAGATCACCCAAGACAACATGTTCTGGAAGTTCAGGTTTCAAATTAGTTCCTAAATTAGCTTGATCTTGCCAGCCTAAAGATATCACGAGCATTAACAGCTATGTATAATTTTGTGTAAATTATTCTCCTTTTAAAATTGTTGGAATCTGAAAAATATCCCCAAATTATAATATCGAATTCCCCAAAAGTCTTGGGATTGACATCAGTGGGTTTAAGCAAAATTTTAGACCAGAATTTGTTGAAAGTTTTAACACCAAGTATCGTGATTGGAGATCCTGAATCAGTCATAATATGTAAGTCAATGGATCCTATGGATACATTGCATAAGGGACCTTTACATCTTTTAGTATCTTCATGTAAGGTGTTAATTTCAATGGTAGACAATGTGTTGCTCATGGCCTGACACAATTCATCCTCATCAACATCAATGGAATTGACTTTCTTCTTGTAGTTAGCTGTCCTACATACAGTATTGAAATGGCCAATCTTTTTACATATGTTGTACCTCTTAACTTGTGCCGGACAACTTAAATTATTGCCCATTTGATACTTAGAGCCACATCTGTAACAAGAACCTTTTTTTCCACATTGAAATCTGGTTTAAATTTTGTAGAAACCACATTACCAACTGGTTCGTTACTTTTAGTATTGTGAGAAACTTGTGTAAGATCTGAATTGTTAGAAAATTTACTAGCGGAATCTTGTGTCAAAATTTAAGATGAGGTAACTGATCGTTCAATGCTTCTAGCAATAGCCATTACTTCATCAAGCGAAGGATTGTTGCATGTTAATATGCGCTCTTGAATTTTTTTATTATAACAGTTGAAAACCAATTGATCACGCAAGGCTGTGTCCAAGTATGAATCAAATTGACATTTAGCTGCCAAGACACGCAGAACAGCCAAATAGGACCCGTACCCTCCAGATATGCCCCCGCCCCCCAATTACCCTAGACATGCAAGATCCCCACATTTGAAATCACCAGAGATTCAGGTGGGGTTAAAAAGGCCATGTTTATTCACACATTGTATAAACATGACAAGCAATAACATGCATATCAAAATCACAAGTTATAACATAACTACATTTATGAGCATATCAGCTCCATGAGCATATCAGCTCCATCACCTTCCCAACCCTAAGGGAGGAACACCATCTGGTTCGCATCTCGCAACTGGGTATCCTACGCCAAGTGCCGTGCACCTGCCCCTTAGAGTGGTGGGTCCCGCCCTTCTATCCTTGTCCGCCATTACCGGGGCCCACCTCTCGACCACCAGGCTGCTCAGGGTCGCCCGGGAGGCTCGAAATCTGTCGCCCTAGCCTCCCCAGCCGGTGGTCACTTCCTCCCAGTGGAGAGCTTGCCATATCCCCCTCAGAGCTGGCCTATGGAGCCCGGCAAGCGGGCTCCCATCCATCTTGTTTAGCCACTATTTACTGATCGCAGGTCTCTTCTCCGCAGAACGCCCCTCAAACCATTAATCTAAGGGACGGGTGGGTGGGAATTTCGGAAAGCCGGCCTGGATCTCGAGAATGGCCAGGAGCCGGCGTGAGCAGTCAGTTATCCAGGAGTGATAGCGGAAACAGAGACCCCAGTCACAGGGAGTTGACCCTAAATAGGCCCAGAGTCTCCACCCCCTGACCCTCGGGTCACGCGATATCGCCAGAGCGGAAATGGGTCGGCCGGACGCCAATTGGGCCATCCGCCCGACCAACCACCAGAGACCAGGAGCGGGCGGGGTCCGGAGAGGCCGGGTCCTAAGTGCGCGCATCGTGATTCTCCACGCTTGTCATAGGACCCGTACCCTCCAGATATGCCCCCGCCGCCCAATTACCCTAGACATGCAAGATCCCCACATTTGAAATCACCAGAGATTCAGGAGGGGTTAAAAAGGCCATGTTTATTCACACATTGTATAAACATGACAAGCAATAACATGCATATCAAAATCACAAGTTATAACATAACTACATTTATGAGCATATCAGCTCCATGAGCATATCAGCTCCATCACCTTCCCAACCCTAAGGGAGGAACACCATCTGGTTCGCATCTCGCAACTGGGTATCCTACGCCAAGTGCCGTGCACCTGCCCCTTAGAGTGGTGGGTCCCACCCTTCTATCCTTGTCCGCCATTACCGGGGCCCACCTCTCGACCACCAGGCTGCCCAGGGTCGCCCGGGAGGCTCAAAATCTGTCGCCCTAGCCTCCCCAGCCGGTGGTCATTTCCTCCCAGTGGAGAGCTTGCCATATCC
Organism: Lissotriton vulgaris; assembly: GCF_964263255.1. Classification (NCBI taxonomy): domain Eukaryota; kingdom Metazoa; phylum Chordata; class Amphibia; order Caudata; family Salamandridae; genus Lissotriton; species Lissotriton vulgaris. The sequence continues at coordinate 1,391,511,299 of NC_141693.1, forward strand.
CCCCTCAGAGCTGGCCTATGGAGCCCGGCAAGCGGGCTCCCATCCATCTTGTTTAGCCACTATTTACTGATCGCAGGTCTCTTCTCCGCCACAAGGGTGGCCAAGGCCCACAGGTCTGACACCCTCCCCACCTGCGTTCAGAATAAATGACCAGAGTTCTTGGATAAACGTATCAGTTCCATAGTCCGACAAATGCACCCCATCCTGGTGGTACATTGCCTCCCCGGAAATCATCCGGTGCTGGAGGTAGCGCAAGCGGCCCTTCACTGAGCACAACCTTGCTAGTTCGCCGTTCAATCGCCTCACCGAGACATTCAAAGATCTAGAACGCACTCCTGGGCCCCATGCCCTGCGCGATATCATGCCAGACCAGACTAGTTTCGTTGATGGGAACACATGTCCCAGCCAGGCAAACTCTGCTAGTAGGGCTTCCTTGACAGCCAAGCGCCCCCTGTCGACCATGTCGTTGCCTCCCAAATGCAAAATAATCCAATCCGGCGATTTGTGCTCTCGTGCCCTGAGCTCCTCGACGATCCGCCTCAAGTGTCGGATCCGCATCCCTCCAACGCCATGCCATACGAATTCGGTCTCGCCCAATGCGGCCGGTTTCACCACCTCTCTTCGCTGCAAGCGCACCGCCGCGCGACACACGAAAGAGTGCCCGATTACCCATACCACGGAAGCGGGCATACTAATCAAAAAGGAGAGAGATGGAACCGTTAGACACTGCACACATATGCATTACAATAATTCAGGCCGTATATATCGTTTGTAGCAATCAGAGGTCCAGCGACCTACACCTTTCACCATGATGGGGGGCAGACCCGCCCCTGCCGCTAAAGTTGCGGCGCCCATCCTAAAGGAATGAGAAGAGTAGCTCGCTGCTCCCAGTCCCAGGTTCCCCAGGGCCAACCCAAAGACTGCCTTAAACTGGTATTGAGACAGGCAATCCCCGCTTTCGTGGACGAAGAGAGCCGACCCCCCCCCCCTGCTGGGCGTCGGGCTAGGTACGCCTGCATACGGGATACGGGGCAGGCAGCTATCCCTGGGGCAGGCCGCAACTGGATGTTGACCCCCTTTCCTGTTTGGTCTGTTTTGGACCGTCTCAACCGCACTACTAGGCCCCCCGGGGAAATGGAGATATCCTTGAGCTGCAGGCCCCCCCGTGGTCTACTCTGGAGGCCCCCACAATCTCACCCAGGCGGAAGGCCCCGTAAAAGGCCAGGCAGAAGGCCGACCCCAGCATGATTCCCTCGAATGGTGACTGGCAAATAACAGGCAGTACCCCCAAAATATCAATCAAGGTCGGGAGATCCAAAGGCCTACGACAGTCCTGCCGTGTTCCGTCTAATCGGGCCCATCCCGCTAAGGCCTTCCTGATCAAAAATGAAGCCCCAGGATCCCGCTCCCCCGCCAGTTTAGCAAAAAGAAGCCTATCGCCGCCAGGGCAGCCCTAGCAAAGGACACTGTTTTGCCCTGATCCCGCAGAACCTGTAAAAAGGCGTACATCGTTTCAGTTGCGAAGACCCTCCCCCCACCCAACTGTTCAACAATTGATTTGTAAACATTAAACTGCGACTGATAGGCGCGTTTGGTGCGATCACTCAGAGCGGCACCTACCAGCCCCGCTAAAGCGGGGCTCCAATTTTCCACAGTGACGTAGGGAACGTCGTCATGCGCTCTTCCGCCTGCGGGTGGAACCTCCGGAAGTCCTGCAACTTGGAACGAGACAAAGCGTCAGCAGCATGGTTATCAACACCAGGTATATGTGCAGCTTTAAAAGTCAAATTCAATTTCAAGCATGCCAACACCAACAACTTCAGCAACCTCAGCACGTGTGGGCAAGTCGCCCCTTGCCGATTGATAACCTGGACCACCGCCATTTTATCCGACCAGAAGGTCACAACCCTGTCCCTGAAGCGCTCTGCCCACACCGTAACTGCCACCCAGATGGGAAAGAGCTCTAAAAAGGCTAAATTCTTAGTCAAGCCTGCTACGTGCCATTCCGCTGGCCAGACCGCCCCACAATAGGCAGGGCCCAAGATTGCCCCAAAACCAACACTACCAGCTGAATCGGTGTATAATCCTAGTTCTTTACTGGACACCGGCGGCGCGGGCCACACTACCCGCCCGTTGAAATCTGCCAGGAAATCCCGCCGCACCTTGAGGTCCTCCTTCACCCCTGCTCTTAACCTCACCCGGTGATGCTTCTGGGTAAGACCCACCATTGCTCTGGCTATAGACCTCGAGAAAGGGCGTCCCATGGGAATGATCCGCAAAGCAAAGTTTAGCTGCCCCACAAGCACTTGTAACTGGTGCAACGTCACCTTTGGACATGCCAATGCTACCTCAATGGCTAGGGAAAAGGCCTTTACTTTATCCATTGGCAATCTACATTCCCCCGCTACTGTGTCAATTTCAATGCCCAGGAAGGACATGCACGTGTCAGGGCCGACTGTCTTGCTCGGTGCCAGCGGCACCCCAAATTCCTTTAACATGGCCACCAGCTGGCTTAGGGCCAACGCGCAGGCATCCGACAATGCAGGACCCATTACCATGAAATCATCTAAGTAATGCACCACATCCGTACATCCTGACTTTTGCGAAAACACCCATTGCAGCATGGAGCTAAAGGTCTCAAAGTACTTGCAGGAGACGGCACAACCCATAGGCATACATCTGTTGTAATAAAATTGCTGTTGGTCCTGAAAGCCTAACAAATGGTTATCCTCAGGGTGTACCGGTAACAAGCAGAATGCTGACTCAATGCCGGTTTTTGCCAGTAACGCCCCTCGGCCTAGCTCCCTCACTTTCTGAACCGCGGCATCAAAGGACGAGTACGTCACTGAGCACACCGCCGGGTCGATGGAATCGTTTACCGATGCACCTTTCGGTGCGGATAAGTTATGGATCATTCTGAACTGTCCCGGCTCCTTTTTGGGCACCACTCCTAAAGGGGAGCAGACAAAGTTCTCCCAGGGAGGAGCCGGGAACGGGCCTGCTACTCGGCCTAAGGCCCGCTCTTTCTCTACCTTTGTGGCCACTACTGAGGGATGGGTTCTTGCTGAAACTTGGTTCCTACACTGAGTAATAGGAGGGACATGCGATGCTGGTATACGAAAACCGCTGGAAAAAACTTCAAACAACATCCTGGCAGCTGCCCTATCCGGATACCTGCCCAACCAAAAGATCAGTTTCTCAATGTCAACAGGAGTAGGCAGATTAGACTTGGGGAGGCTTGATATCCTTAGGGGCGTTGCCCCCCCGTTCTTTGGATTTCTTATTGCACTTTGACTCAGGATGGGACTGGTGACCGCAGTAGGCGCATGCGTGCTTGAACTTGCACTGCCCAGGGGGCCACGTGCACCCTTTACCATTGAATGCCCAGCATGTACCTTTCTTCTCGCCCGGCCCTCCCTGGGAAGTCCGAAAGGGCTGCCTAGCCGGGTGTTCCCTATTGCTTACGCTCTCTAACCAAGCATTGACCTCAACCTGGTCCCAACAAATGGAGGGGTTTTCTTTCTTCGCCCAGCGAAACTCCCTATCGTATGTCAGCCAGGCAGAACCGCCATGAGTGGCATGCGCCTTTACAATCTTATTAGTATAAAACACCAGCGGAATCGCCATCTCTGGCCTTTTTTCCAACAACACCGTAACATAGACGTGAAAGCCGAACAACCAATTGGTTATAATCTCCTCTATCCTAGGTCTCCGATCTCGGAAGGAATGATCCTTCCCATCCCTGTCCTTGTAATCCTCTTCTCGCCTTTTCGGCCTGATAAGGGAGAATATATCTACGTAGGCACCTCTCCAAATCTTCTCTCGCATTTCCGTACTAACATGCGTAGCTAACATCCCTGACTGGGACAACACGTTCCCCTGACTAGTTCCCACCTCGCTGCTCCTTAGCGTAGTGTCACCAGGCTTACCTCCTGTAGGTGGCACCGCTATCGCTGTCGCGGGGGGCTGTGCTCCAATCGCTACGCTGGGCAACGCTTTGCGCGACTCGACTAAAAGCGCCAACTGCCTCTGAATATCCTGCAATGCGCCCTGTTCATTGACCTGCGGAGGCACCCACGGTGCTGCTGCCCCAGCGCTCCCTCTCTCTAATACCCTTTCCGGGGCTGATAATTGGCCCACTAGGGCAGAAACTGACGCCAGCAAGCTATCCAACGGATCGCCAGCGGCTGCCACTGCGGCCACCGGCTGCGGTAGGAGAGTCTCCGGAGGGACCGTGACTATTGGTACCGCGCCTCCCGGCGCCAACGCCCTAAGCGCCTCCCTAATCTCAGACAAAACTGACCCCACTGGGTCTGCTGGTGTGACCACACCCGGCTCAGGATTCGAAGGAAAGACCCGTTCTGCATCTAAAGGAGGAGTGGGGACGGGACCTACTGATCCCTCGTCCTGTTTCCCCCGGCAGGGCCAGGCCTATTCTTCGTCCCTTTCCCTTTTGGCTGCGCCTTGGCCTTCTTCTTTAATGGCGGACAGGCAGCCTTCGGTAGCACCCCCCTGCGCGGCCGCTCTACTACTTTGGGCCGCTCCTCCCGGGAAGAATCACTCTCGTCCCCGCTATCGGGGGTCTCCTTGCTCAACTTTTTTAGCAGCAATTTCATAATCTGCGCTAATTCAGGTTCAGAGTCCTGTCACTTTTGTCCACCCTTTTTTGGCGCCATGCTAACTATCGCGCGCTTCGCACTACCTCGCTATAGCACCTAACGCGCCCTGAGTTCCCTGTCTCCACACCCCTAAGCACCGTTCACGCAGCCCGGCAGGAGCCCACACCACGAAGAACCCCACACACAGCCGTAAGCCCCGTAAGGCAGTGACACTCCAATCCCTACCCTGCACCCACCGTGACTCACGGCTTCCCACGAGGCCCCCGAGGCACTCAACCCCTTACCTGGCTACACGAACGATGCTCAGTCCTTCTGCTTCTAGAATTTCGGAAAGCCGGCCTGGATCTCGAGAATGGCCAGGAGCCGGCGTGAGCAGTCAGGTATCCAGGAGTGATAGCGGGAACAGAGACCCCAGTCACAGGGAGTTGACCCTAAATAGGCCAAGAGTCTCCACCACCTAACCCTCGGGTCACGCGATATTGCCAGAGCGGAAATGGGTCGGCCGGACGCCGATTGGGCCGTCCGCCCGACCAACCACCAGAGACCAGGAGCGGGCGGGGTCCGGAGAGGCCGGGTCCTAAGTGCGTGCGTCGTGATTCTCCACGCTTGTCATAATCTTCAATTGACTCATCCTGTGTTTGATTACGCTTAAAGAACACGTGCCTTTCCAGCATGACAGAAGGTTCATCTACGTAGTTTTTGCCCAGCCCAGCTAATTCCTCAGAAAAAACATTCCATGTTTCATCACCAGATTGCGCTGGGACTACAGGTAAATTATCAAATACATCTTGACCAGCACTCCCTAAATGATTGTGGAGAAGTGTGGCTCAATGATTAGAGCAGGAACTATTGGGTTGCAATGTAAAAAAATTCATATCAATGTCATATGCATCATTTAGAGTCAAACAAAGAGGATCGATAATATGATGTTTACTTAATTTTTAATTTTTCTATGTTTTTATATTTCTTTATTCAAGGATTACTGCCTAACTACACGCTTAGTTTACTTTCCCAGTTCCGCGTATTTTTCCAGTTTTTTATCCTGTCGGGTTATCTCTTCTTTTACGTGATCAGTCCAAGATGGCCGCTTTGTTCGTATTATTTTTGCAGTATTTCACTAATAAAACATGGCCGACCCTATCTTACGCCATACCATAGTCCCTTTTCTACCTCATTAAATTCAACGCAACTAATATAGCCAGCATGAATTCTTCGGAGTTCCGGGCACCGAATCGACAGCGAGAGGACAAAACTTCTATTTGTCCAGGTAACTAACACCGCCGCAAGCTTTTCATTTAAGACATTCTACTTTGCCAACTCGTTTTAAATTCTGATAGTTTTTTCGGGTCTTGTTCACAGACAGCAGTTTTCTGTTACCCGGTGTGTCTGACTCTCACATATGAACTTTGATCTCCAGGTACTTTTGTACATTTGCGACATATTATAGCTTTGGGGCAGTATCTTAGCTATTGCGTTTTTTCACTTAATTATTTGGTTGTAACACACAAGTACTTTAGTGTGCCAGCCACGTGCCTTTAGCGTTGTTTTTCCTGTTTGTTTCAGGATTACTGTTGGTTTCAGTTGAAACATCCTCTCCGTATCTTTCAGGTATGCCAAGTTGCCCCATTCTTTATTAAGGACGGTATGTTACAGCTTATTGTTTCTTAAGCCTACTTCCTTCACGCGAGTAGGCTTACACTTTCTGCTGCTGACTTTCCAGTTACTCATGACCCAGATTAGAGAGGTTATTTGGATCTTATGAGTTCAGTTTGAACTAATACCTGAACTGTTGGTAAGCTTCTTTACTTGTTCATTCACATATGTGTAGTTCGTTTTCCTTGCACATTAGGAACTAACAATCTCTTCTGATAATTTGCATGCCACAACTTTGGTAGAGTTTTTCGTATAAACCCTTAACTAATGCTTTACAAAAATCTGTAAACCTCATATTATCGATCCTCTTTGTTTGACTCTAAATTATGCATATGACATTGATATGATTTTTTTACATTGCAGTTCCCCTGAAGAAGAGATCACTAGATCTCGAAATGCATTGGGATTTACAATAACATTATGTTATGATGTAGAGTGAAATTACATGAAATCATATGTATTAATGATTGTTAACTGACATGTATCAATTTGCATGAGGACACAAACAAATGCAAAAAATTTTTTTTTTCATTGTTTATGTAAATAAATGGCAACAATATTGAGTTTAAGCAACAAAAGGTTGATAAAGATCTATTATTTGTGTGTAAAAAAGTATACCCATTAAGATAATCCAGCAGTGAACCACAAAGGTTAGCACTTGCAGTGCAGGAAGTGTTTGGTGATAACTTATCACCTATAATTTTCTCAATGATTAGAGCGGCAGACCCTGATGCAGAGGTCTAGCCCGGGACCAGGGTTCAATTCCCCGCCTCGGCGGGTCTTGGGCTAAAAAAGTTCCACGGACCTGATAATTCTCGCCTTGGTGCCTATTCCAATCATGGAGTCCCACTCTGCAACTCTGGGCAATAGCTTGCTTAATCTCCACAAAGGCCCCCACAATGCTAAGGATGCCTGGCCTCCACCTTGGGGGTGCCCAGGAGTGGACGCCTCACAGGGAAAGCCAGGATGGGTTCCACAGCGATATTCGTACAAGCGCCTTGAGACCCTTGCGGGTGAGTAGTGCGCTATACAAGTATCAATTTACAAGTATCAATTTACATTGAATAAAAGTGCTCTTTTTACTGAAGCTGAATATTTTGTAGCATCTGTAGCCTCTAAATAATTATCAAAAATCCTGTACCATTTATGCCAAGGCACAAGAGGCTTACCTGGATTTTGTAAAAAAGGTGGAGGCTGCATTACATTGTTAGAATTAGATGAAGCCATTAGATATTATATATAAATAGTTGAAACAGTAAAGTGTTGTGTACTAATGCAATAAAATGAATAAAATGAAATATGAATAACATAAGAAAATGACTAGATAAATATAAGAAACTATATATAAGTTACAGAGTCACCGTTGAAAAATAGGTATACAACATCCGGCTCAGAGCATGTGCTAATCACGGAAGAATAGCACTGATGAAGTAGAAATCTAAAAAAGCTTGAAGTTCGTCGGATCAACAGCTCAGTAAATCATCATGTAAATGTTGAAAACTCAAAACTAAGATGGCCGCCCGTACGTTAATAGCGTGATGACAGAGGACGTGAAGCTTCTCAGTAGCGTGATGACAAAGGACCTGAGAAGCGTCTCTGATGCAAAGGAAGATCGTCGAGAGAGAGTTACGCATCCATCATTCTGAGCGTTTTATCAAGGAATCCTCAGCACGCTCACAAGTGAAGGAATGGATGCAGTTTCAAACAGTTGCAATAAGTGAACAGTGAACAGAGTCAACGGTAAACAAACCAGTTTAGGTGGCAATATGTAATTGTAACACTCTAGCGCGCATAGAGTTATTTTAACAAATGCGTGCGTCTGAATGTGCAATTTAGTTTCTTCTCTTTAAAAAGCAATAAAGTTGCACAGTACCTTTTTTATGTAAGATCAAATCTTGCCTTCGGGAATCGATAAGAAGATCGCACTGCCAAACACAGAGTAGTAGAGTCCAATAAATCTCAATTTCTTGTCAAAATATTGATATAAAAGTAGATGAAAAATCACGAAGTATTCCTTAGAGTTATCTTTTATGAAGAAAAAATAAATGTCTGGATCCAAAAGTTCCTCAAAGCAATAGGTCGGTGGGTTTTAATTTCAATCATCGCCAATTAATGTAGGAAGGGCTTCTTCCATTAAAATGAAGATTAATCCACGCAGTTGTCGGTTTAAAAATGATAAGCTTTAATTTCCATTGAAGTTACCTACGACAGGTCCAGTGAAGTAGCAGATACAAAATGAATAATGCACATCAAACATTCTAGATCTATGAATACAGAAATCTCTAAATTTTATTAAAGGTATACAACATTAAACAAACCTAAAAGCACTCTGTACAGGATAAGACATAGCTTCTTCTCCGTTTAGGGTAAGGAACCTGTCTCTACCTGCTAATGGAATCAGCTCCCACAAGAATGAACCACAGTACTGAAAGATCACACTCCTCATCTTAAGAGCCCTCTCAAAAGCTGTCAGCCATTTACCATTGTCATCACCATCCTAAAACTTGAGGGCAATCGCCTTGGGCAGTCTTCGGTCAAACCCACTACTCTTAGACACATCTGTCTCTTCATCGCTGCCACCATCTCACCTTTATTCACGGTCCCACTTCTTTGGCCAGGGCAAACTCCTCTGTCTATAGTGCTATGTAAGCTTACTGGGCCTCAAGCCCTCTCTCTCTAAGGGACAGTCATGCTTCTCCTATGGTAGATCCTCTCTGCCCACTAGCTATAGGCAGGGCCCTGGTCCCTGTATGTGTGGACGTGTGTTCTGCTTCATCATCTCTGAGGTCTGAGGGTTTCCTCCCACTGGTATTCTATCTCTGGAGCTTCCTCTCTAAAAGAGGCTTGTTTTACTAGCTGGGACTCTTTCCAGTTTGTAAGGGCCTTTATCAGCTCTGTCTTCCTGGTAGTGAAAGGTGCTGGTAGTTCCCAAGCCTTACACAAGTCATAGGCTCTTCTAATGTGAACGTGGGTAGGCCAGCCAGATTGAATCCATGGTATCCCTTAGTTCTGGGTCAGACACAAAAGCTGTGCCAAAAATTGAGGTTAGAATACTTTAGAAAAAATCACCAATGAATTAATATCAGCCAAAATTAAAAATCTAAAACTATTTTTGCACCAGGTCAATTGAGAGGTTTTTTAATTGGCTCATTTAAATATTGAATGGTGTTATAAAACACAAGTTCTGGATCCCACTGCTGTCACTAAATATAGGAAGGTGGGTTATTAGTAGGTGGAGGTAGGTACATTCAGGTAGTAATAATACAAAATCAATGATAAGGTCAAGTCAAGTCTCAAAAAATGAATCCTTGTTCAACCTGTGATAGGTTGGCAGACGAAGTCAGGCTCAACTTAGGAGACAGGTGTGTAAAGCATTTAACTTCAATAAAACTGTAGCTAAGTACAAAATATACCACAATAAAAATCCAACACATATTAATAAAAGTAGCGAATATTTTTTGGGTTAAAATGATTAACAATTCCAATTTACGGAACCGGAAAATTTGTGAAGTTCAAATTAAAAATATTGCTTTCTAGCACCAAAAAGTGTGAAGCACCAACTGTGGCTATCTGGTCATGTGGAGCCAGGGCAAAGGTAAAGTTTCAGGCTGAACACAATGGAGCGTGGGCCCAGTCAAGTTTTTACCTATGCACTTTTTTGGAGCATTTCTCTAATGTAAAGTGATTGAGTCTTTTGATCTGGATTTCATGTTAATGACAGAGGCCTGCTGTAGCATGATGCCTCATTGAGCCCTGGATGTCTTTGTCTTCATCATCGATGACATGGAGCTTCAGAGCTTTCAGTTGGACAAACCAGTATGGTCAGGCCAAGTCGCAGTTTGACGTTGCTGGCTTCACTCTCTTCATCAATACAGCTCTTCGTTTGGAGCTTTTTCGCATAACTTGGAAAAAGCTCCCAATCTTTCAGATCTTCTACTGAAATGATCATTGAGGGTCAGGAAGGGTCCAACAGCACCTGCCAAGGTTTCCGAATCCCGGGTTTGCCTCTTGGGTTCTGGGACTCCAACTCCCACAATGCACCTGGTCAATCCAGGAAAAGCTGGTCAGCTGGAGTTGTTATTTCAGTGGATGTTGCTGGTGACTTCTTCTAACACTTTTCTGCCTGCCTGTTGCTGCTCAGTGAGTGTACTCCTTGTCCTTTAAGACGAGCACAGTCTTTCTGAGTGCAGTCCTCTGTGGTCCAGTCCAAGGTTCCAGCAGGTAAGTCCTTTTTCTCCAGGTGTTTGGGACAGTGTGCTGAGGAGCTCTTGCAGATATTTCATACTTATTCCCCGTTCTTGACTGGCAAGAGTGGGGACACTACAACCGAATGGGGTTCAAGTTACAACCCTCTTTCATGACAATTTCCTGGGAAAATATGTATTTTTTTGTACCAGAATAAACATCTCTCCAAAAATCAAAATGGGGAAATTCTGTCCTTAGAGTGCAAGCCTGGCTAACCCAACCCACTAACGTGGGTATATTTTCCCTACCTTCTCCTTCCAGTTCCTCTCCTGATCTAATTAGGGTTGCTTCCATCTGGCTGGGTATCAAGGAAGTGGGGGCTGGCCTGGGTCCTGTGACATCTGGGGATCAATCATTGAAGTTCAGTTTATCTCCTCAGCTACCTTCCTGTCCCTGGTTTCTCCAGGAAGCAAATATCCTCCTGCCAAATGGCTGTATTGTTTCAGCCCAAAACCTCTTCACATCTACTCCGTGAGCAGCTTGGCTCAGGCTGTCAGAGGCTGGCCAATCAGAAGAGGTTGCAACAGGGTTGTTTTAGGTAACTTCTGGAAAGTGAGTTCTAAAACGACTTTCCCACAATAGTTATAATAAATCATACCTTGGCAAGTTGTTGGATGTATTGCAACTATTATTTTGATACCTTGAACTTTGCTGTTAGCTACTTCTAATTAAAAGTTTGACTTTGTTAAAGTTTAATAAAGCCTTCCACGTTAGCCTATGGAGCTAGCAGCACTACAATGGGGAACATTACTTTGGCTGTTTTTCCCCCACCAATGCTATAAAACATATTTTATAATGTCCCTGTTTTTTATAAACATGTCACCCTGCTGTTGGGGCACCTATGGCAGGCCTTGGGGGTGACTTGTGTGTAATAAAAAGATAGTTTTGGACTTTGGAAGTACTTTTAATGCCAAAGTCGAATTCGGACATAGATGTATTTTAAAACCAGTCTGCAAGACAGTGCTGCTTTAAAATGACACCAGTGCACACTTAAGCGCTTAAAGTCCACTGGGGTATCTAAACCTACATGCCCTCCCATATACCAGGGATTACAGGTAGGTTGTCTTGGCCAACTATTATTTTAACAATTACCATATACCTTTTAAGGACAGAGCACTGACCCTGTGCCTTGTTAGCTGAACCAAGATCACTTTCAGGGTCAGTAACCACCAGTATCAGTCAAAAAAAGAGGGTCATCAGGGCAAAAAGGATGACATTCCTACAGTGCCTAACTTTGATAGTCCCCCTGCTCCTTTATTTAGAACATGTGCCGTGGATGGAATGGAATGTGGCAGTCTAGTCAGTGGCATAACGAAAGTTGAGGGGGCCCCCTGCAAGGTATACAGTGGGTCCCCTGCTTTGGATTTAATCCGGAGCTCTCAGGCCTGAGTACTGTGGTGTTGGGGCCCCCTGCAGCTCAGGACCCCCATGCCGCGGGGGCTGCGGGCACCTGTGTTATACCCCTGAGTCTGCTTATCAGACTTTCAAACTGTTTTAAGCACTTCTATCCATTCCTTTTGAGATGTCTATGTGAGTCACAGTAAGTAGCGAGGGTGTGCGTAGACCGGGGCATGGTCTTGCTCTGTAATGGAAACTCTTGCCACACCTCACTGATGAGTCCCAAGGAGGCTGAGACTTAGGGGCAGTACTTATGTTTTTATATTTTGAGGAGATTTGGCCATGCATTTCACACAAGCCATTTCATGTGAGACCATAAACGATTTGCAGACAATTGGTCCCTTACAACCGTTTATTCTCTGATTTTCAGCTCCTTTCAGAGGTGTCCATGGCGCCAGAAGCACTACCTTAGGCTACTGCTATTTGACAGCATTGAGCAGATGCAACATTGTCAAATCTAGCATTACTTGGGCATGATTCAAGCAGAAATACATAGGGACCTCAATAAATATTCCCCCTCTGTTCTTAAATGGTTCACACTTTTAATATTACTTTGGGACCGACAAACTATCTGATCTTGTTGTGTTCACCGATCCGAGGACGATCCGAATTCAGTGGAATTATTTTAATTTTAATTTAGTTTTGTTGACTGGTAGAATGTTTGTTATGGGTTGCACATTGAAGTGTGCATTGTGTCTGTGCTATCCCACAGACATTGTAAAATTCAGCTGCGTTAGTTTGAGTGCTGTTTTCCTCACTAAGTCCATTTTTAAACCTGAATTATAAAAAAAGATGTGCATGTTAATAGAAACCAACTTCTTACTGTGATTACCCGTCATTTTGAGCGCCGTATTTATTTTTTCTTTTACATAATTACACTGCCAGTCTGGCTGCAATTAACCCCATCACAAAAGCCCGTAATTCTAGGTCACTGAAAGCGGAGGACCACTGTTATTATTAGAAATCTTTTCATTCTTTGTTCAGGACATCCAACAACACAGACTCCATGATGGTAACTAATATGGAAATCTTTATTATCGCTGGTTAAATGTCACTTTATTGTTAGCATAAAATTGTTTTTGCCGTCCGGTGAGATGATTTTCGGAAGTCTTAGGTGTAGGACGGCTACGTTTCTGTTGAAAGATACCAGTATGATTAGTGTCCAGGAAACACAAACTAATGAATTAATAATGACACTTTTCTGCTGATGTAAATAGTTGTTACTTCAATATTCTGCTATTGATTTCTTTAAAAGCCTCTATTAATTCCCGTGTTAGGTACATTGAAAGTAATTTGAAGGCAGTGTTCCTGACCGCCACAATGATGCCCTTATATTTTCCAAACATCTCGTCCTTAAACAGCTACTGCAGTTAAAATGAGTTATTTGCTCACTTACAATAATCTCTACATCAGAAAAAAGCTTTTCGTTTTAAAAATAAAAGAAGCTAGGCTTTGTTTCAGGAGGACGACCATCTTAAAGGCTACAACTAAACTTAAAGCCTGCCTGTGCCCCTTTTGGGATCTGAGCAGTGTTTAACACATAAAATCAAGCTCATGCCAACTTAAATTCCATTTTGGATGTGACATTGTAACTTATCACGTGATCACTGTTGCTTTTCTCTCTGTATTAAAGAATTGTGGGCTTACACTGAAAAGACCGAGACTTTCCCTGTCACATTGAATGCAATGTTCCTAATGAAGGACAGCCTATGTGTCTCAGACTGAATAATATATTATGTAACAAATCATGTCACTTGAATAGCAATGGAAATGCCTTAGTCTGATGTTGTAGAATGGTGAGAGAAATACTCAAATGTATTCCTTAGAAAAATGTTTCTACCCGCTTGTTCCCCGTTGGAGCGTACCCTGTGAGCCATGTATTTGTGTAGTGAATGTAGGAAATCTTTTGTCTAAAGTCCTGTAAAAGGGCCTGTCTTTTCTGGTTATAGGCGCTCACCTTTTTCCATCCTAAAAGGCCAATTCTATGCCAGATTCTGAAGAGAATTTATTATATTCTTCTTGTTCGTTATGATTATATGCCTATATGCTTAATAGATTAATATATTGAAGGTCCAGAGTATGTATTTTTTTACTTATATTCTTTAATTAAAAGTTTTAAAACTTTAGTCCTTGTCTGTCATTCTTATAGAGCATGTCTACAGCTTCATCCTGATGATTGAAAGATGTCTGCACCAAGGAGCACCAAAGTCCCTGGGGACTGCACCGATCCCGGTCCAAGCAGTTGTTACACATTGGCCAAGTAAGTGAGACACAGGTTTACTCACCGACAGATCTGGTAGCAGAAAATTGGTCCTGAGTGGATCCATCCTGTACTGATTGGACCTAGTCAGATAAGGTGAATTGACTATAGAACTGATCACTTCACGGGTCAGGTGGTTTTGCCCCGAATTCAAAATGACCTAGCCCGACCCCAATCTGATTCCTGAAGATCATGGGGAGATGAAGTGGCTGTCTGAGTAATCCGGAAAGAACGATGCGAGTATTAATAGGGATGTGTATGTGTACAGAAGCTGGATGGGAAGTGGGGTAAAGCAGAGCATGTTGGGACTTTTGGTTGAAAAGTGTTGAAATGTAGTTCATTGACTTTGAATTTAACCACTAAGTGGCATTAGTTCTTGGACTTTGGTGTAGGGCAGTTATTGTGTTCTTGAACATGTTTTTCGACTTTTGAAAATGCCATAGTGCGAGTTGTTTCAGATGAAAGACATGTACGGTATGAAGTTGTAAGGAAGTAAATCAGTTACATTTGTTGAGTTGTTGAAGTTGTATGCTAAGGTGATGGGGTACTGTGAGGCAGTTACACCAGGAGAGGGAAGTAACATTTCTGTTGTGGGAATGTACTAAAGTAGGTTGGATGTTGTTCATTCCTTGGTGCACAGGTGAGAGCGCTATGGATACAATAGACTCTCGCAGATCGAAGGTTAACTACTATGTGAAAGTCAATAGTTTCCCCTGTATTATAGAGATTTCTGCTTAGAAGAAGCAGACAAATGCTGACAGTAAGAAAGGTAGAAGGAGTTCAGGAGAAGCTGTTGGTATATGTGTGCTTACATCATAGAGTGCTACGCAGGGATTGGCTGGCGAACGCTGAAGCCACGTTGTGATTGGTTGACGTTTGACTAAGGCACACTAGTATCAGCAGGCAAATTATGATTTCAGAGAAATAGATAGACTATCGACAGAATAGGAAATACCTTTTGCAAAAATAGAAAGATTTGTATATGGAAAATAAATTTCTATCCAAAGGTACATCAGCTAGAGAAATGGCAGCAAAGAGAGGGTTACACATGTGCATGTGGCTCAACCAATGGCACAAATATAGAGCGAAGGATGGGCAATTACAGCTTCCATAAGTGGCACTTTCCACATACCAAGACTAGAAAATTTGAGAAATAAAATGTATGACTTAAGAACCCACCCTAGACCCGCACAACTTGAAGTCCTGAATCTCTAGAAACAGGTTGCAAATAAAAAGAAGAGAAAGACATTTTCATTAAAGGTCCATTATAAGGCTTATTCATGGATAAGTGAACAGGACAGGGTTGGATTTCATGGGACATTTTTTACAATGAGAGGCAGCAGAGATGTAGGAAGGAAGTAATTGAATCGATAGGAGCTTACCCATTACCAGGCACTCCGCAAGGAGAAGCCATAGACACTCCTGTTACAGGCGGTACCACAACCATCCCAACTGCACAAATGACCCCGTAACATAAAGAACAAACTCTTTAGAGACTCACTATCACCCAACTAAAGACAGAGTTCAAAGAGATTGAAAAGGACATCACAGGGTTGGATTTCATGGGACATTATAATGAGAATGATTTGCTTTAGTAAAGAGGCTGCAAGGGTGGCACTAAAAGTGCATGTGAGAATGGAGAGAGTGGGAAATGAATGTGGATTTGGTTTTCCTCACAAAAAAGAAAATGCAAAACAGGGTTAGGATGATGGTGTTTGGCAAGGAACTGAGAATGTTAAAACCATAGGGATTGTAGACACGTGATGAAACTGATTGAGAGCATCAGAGAGTAGAGTGATGTAAAGAAATTCAGGGAGTTGTCGTCTACGTAAGAAAGGTCAAAGGTAAAACAAATAAAATAATTTACAGGGATAATGAGTGAGAAAATACAGAGGGAGAAGTGAAGGAATTTTCCCTGAGAGAGATCCACTGAGGAGCATTTATACATAGCGGAGGATCATTCAAGATTTATGAAAAATAAACGAAACTGTTGTTCATGGTATGCCATGATACCAAATCCTGCCGTAATCTTATTCCAAATTCCTCCAGATGTGGAATGGTTCACGATCACTGACCCTATGTCAGGCATTATTTTCTCTTCCCTCCATGAAGACAGACAGTTTCTCTTTGCTTTCCGATTCCAAGACAGAACTCTTGTATTGTGTCATGCTTCTCAGGGGTATGCAGAGAGTCCTTCATATTTCAATGATAAAAAAACAATTTAGAGACTTGCAGTTACCATGCAGTTCAACCTTAGTTGAGTACATCGACAACCTACTCAGCACGTCAAATACAAAACAAGCTTGTAGGCAAGACACTATCCCCCTACTCAACCATCATGCTGAGAATGGGCATAAGGTTTCCCCTGAGCAAACGGCGCTACTGTCAAAAGTAAATTAAATCTTTAGGACTTCAAATTGAGAAGAGAGTCAGAAGAGTGGCTCATGAGTGCATTGAAACAGTCCTTAAGATGAAATTTCCAACCCCACAGAGAGCAGTGACAATGTTCTTTAACATGGTTGTCTATTGCCGACAATGGATCCCAAACTTTTCACTTGTGGCAAAGCCGTTAATGAGACAGATACACACTGATGTCAATAACCCAGTATGAAGGGATAACGAGAACATGGAAGCATTTTAGAAGCTTAAATATGTACTTTGAAATGCACCCGCTTTGGAATGCAAGACTGCACCAAAGATTTCATATGCTTTTGCCATGAACTTGATGGATGTGCTTTGTCTGTGTTGACACATACCCAAGAAGAGGTCAAACAACCAGTGGCCTTCATTTCAGGAACTCTTGACCCAGTAGCTACAATATTGCCTGCCTTTCTCAAAGTGGTTGCAGCGTTCAGTCTAAGCATTCAGCAAACAAAAATAATCATAATGGGTCTGTTAGACCTGACACCCTTGGCGTGGTTTTCCCCCATCTTTTTGCCTCTGCCTCCTGTATTTTTGATGCTGTGCTGGATTTCGTTTTTGCTGGTTTAGATGCTTTGGACACTCTGCCACTGCTGATCAGTGCCAGAGTGTAAGTGCTCCCTATGTAAATTGTCATATTGATTGGGTATACCTGATTGGCATATTTGTATCACCATGAAGTCCCTAGTAAAGTGCACTGTGTGTGCCAGGGCGGGTGATGACAGATGCTACTAGTGGGCCTGCAGCGCTGATTGCGCCACCCGCATAAGTAGCCCAAAAATGGTGTCTCAGGCCTTCCACCGCTGTGCCTGTGTGCAGTCAGTGGACTGCCATGTCCGCCTGGCCAGTGTCCCCACTGGCTGAGCCTAACCCTTCCCTGTCTGTGCATATCAGTCACCCCTAAGGAAGGCTCAAGGTACCCCCCTGGGCAGGGTGCAGTGTATGGGTAAGGTAGAGCATGTACTAGTGCAGGTAAAATGCTCTGGTAGTGAGCAGCAGCCATTTTGTGTGCTCACTGCTGCAAGGTTATATTGCTCCATAGACTAACATGGGGGAGGCTGGTCCCAATGGATACCAGCCTATCTTCTCATAGGAACAAGATGGGACATAAGTGCTTGATATCCCTGAACTCAGAATTTCATAACACATCTTTTAGGAAAGGTTGTTTTTAAATTCTGTGTTTGAGAACAGTACTTTTAGAAAGTGGCTGTTCTCTTGTCTAACCTTTCTGTGTGCCTGGGCCTGCTTGTGGATTGACTGTCTGGTTTGAGGGTGACAGGGGCTGCAGAGCCCCAGGAGGTTGTCCGAGTCAGCCCGTGGTTGAAAGACTGCATCTGCATCCAGGGAAATGGGAGGAGATAGCACCTAGGAGTGAATAGGGCTGTGCCTGCCTGACCACAATGCTGGCTCCACCTCCCGCTGGGCGACTGTCACCTCTGCCCCTCACACTGAAAGGAAGAAGGATGCCAGGAAGCCCAAGGGCTCCAGCAACACCCAGAACTGGTTTAGACCAGGCTCTGGGCCCACTTGCACAAAGACTTCAAAGACTTTTAGGGGTATAAGAGAAGGACCCCTGACAACAGAAAATGGGATTCTACAATCAAGAGGAACCTCTGCTGGAAGAAGGACCGCTGAAGAACTAAAGGAAGATTGCCTTGCTGTGTGCTCTAAGGGCTGACCTGTTCTGCTGACCAACTGAAGCTGAGGAGAAGAGGGACTTTGCTGTGTGCTGTGACCCTGCGTGCTTGACCTACAGAGACTTTGCTGTGTGCTGTGTCTTCTAACTGAATCTCCAAGGGCCTGAGAAGAGCTGGCCTCCTGTTCTGGAACCCAGGGTTAAAAGGTTCCTAAGCATTGCCAAACTGCTGAAAAGATCGTGTGGTGTTTTGCCCCAACGTGTGTTTCTGATTGCTGGCCGTGGGAGAAGATCGCTGTGCTCATCGGCACATATTCAGGGGTGATAGGAGGCTCGTGGTGCCTCCCTGCGTAGAGAATCATCCCCGACAATCTGCTGGTTTGAAACGGTCCAGCCGCGACCTGTGGCCCTGAAAATCTCTTGCCGCCAATTCAACGCCGCGGCCCGAAGCCAGAAACACCCTCCAAAGTTTGCCGTCCCTGACCGGAGCTGCGGTAGCGAAGAACGAAGCTGCCGCGCTCCCATTGGCCCAGGAGGACGAGCCCCCTCAGTGATCGACGTGCTAGGAATGGCCTAGCGCCGCCGCGTCATCACTGAGGCTGTCAGGAAGGGCCTGCCCCTGGAGCCGCACTGCTATTGGCTGACTCCCAGGTGATTGAGGAGGCTCGCCGTGAAGGCCGCGACAGGATTGGTCCACGTCATCGGGACCTCCGAGACAGCCGCCGAGAGCCGTGTTTTGATCACCGGAGCCGGGGAAGAGTGACCCGACCTCGCCGAGGGAGCAACGAAAGTGATTCCTGCCCCTGGCCTGTTGTCCCCGCTCGGAGCGCTGAGATAGCTCCCCGCCGCTCCCTGAAGTGCTGAAAGCGGGTGGAGAGCTGCCCGGACCGGCCGGGGTTTAGTGCGAGTCTGCTTCGCTCGTCACGATGGTGCCTGAAGAGTAATTGGTGAGGCGCACTCGTAAGGCTTAGGCTTGACAAACGAAGGGCTGATCTTTGAGCACATAATTACGCTGGCATTGCTTTTATTGATAATTTGAAGAGCTGATTGGAGCATAGATCAGTAGTATTATTTTTAATACTGAATTGAAGAGACTTGAGACTATTTTTCTACATTGAAACTTCCTGATAATAAGTGCAACCATTAAGTGCAACATTTTTCCAAAGAAGCTATCATCTTGTAACTGCTGATTCTTACTGCATTAACTAGATAAAGTTATTTTTTTATATATACTTACCTGTGTGGTCTCAGTTTGTGGTGGATTGGGGGTCATTGTTTGTGTTAAGTGCATTTATTATACACATTGCCTTGGGGATAAGCCTGTCTGCTCAAGCCAAGCTACCTAGGGGGTGAGCAGGGTTATCTACAGTCTATATTCCTTCACCCTGACTAGAAGCAAGGGTCCCTACTTGGTCTAAGGTACTTACCTCTGCCAATTAGAGACCCCCAGATCTAACATTGTTAGACAGCGGTGTGGATTTTGAACTAATATTTGCACATGACCTACAGTGATTTCTTGTACATCACTAGCCTAGCTTAGCAGCAACAGATTGCACAAGATTTTTCTTTTTGGTGAAACCTATTTTTGAAAGTCTAGGAAGCATCCTGTCTCAGAAAGCAGCAAGCGAAGGAGTAGAGTTGGAATTTGAAATTCAGGAGTAAGCATGGGCAAATTTTGCGAATCTGGCGTTCGCGAATTTGCGTATTTGCGAACTCGCAATCCGCAAAATCAGCGAATTCTCGCGAAATTTTTTTTTTTGGGGTTCGCAAGGGTTTCTACCAGTTCGCGAGTGTTTTGTACCAGTTCGCAATTGCGAACTTACTTGTTGGCTCACAACGGTCGCGACTATGTTGTTTCTACGTCTGGTTCATCATCACAGGTTCCCAGCACCCTCTGTTTCACCACTGCCACCCTCTGTTTCACCCATGCCACCCTCTGGTACATCAATGCCACCCTCTGGTTCATCGTCACTGTAGATTATGGGGGGAAAAGCAAGCACACCTGCCCTGCTTCAACTGACATGAATTAATTTGGGGTTGGTTTATTAATGTGTCACTGTTTTAAAATTCCAGTCTGGCACCTGCTTCCTTATCTGTATTTTGCTTTATGTTGCTGAGCAATTTTTTTTCCAGGACCTTTGTGGCCTACTTGTAGCTATTCTATGAGCCTGCTGTGAGGGTCAGAGCAGGGTCATACAATTGTTGCAACTAGCAACTGAACTCTGGAGGGGCCCCAGTCAGGAAGCACTACAGGGAATGGTTACTAATGATGAGTTTGAACTTTTGCACCTGCTGATTGCTTTCAGTTTTGCAAAACTCGTTTTTCTGCAATTTCGCGGGATTCGCGGGGCGCGAACTTGCGCGAGATCGAATTCGGAAGCCGCGAATTCGTGCGAATATGCGATTTGTTTTTTGTGGCGTGTTAGTTCGCAAAGTTTTGTGCGTTTTAGCGAGCCGCTTGTAGCGCAACAGCGCGAAGTTACCCTTGCGGTCGTTCACGGGCGCGGCCATCTTGTTTGCATGACGTATTTCCGTTTCCGGGCGCGATGTGTAATCTCGCAAAGTGTGCGGCTCGCTAGTACAATTTCGCGTGTGATCGTGAGGAAAATCTCGCTCGAACTTACCCACGCGGTCGTGAACGGGCGCGGCCATCTTGTTTCTCATTCATTGTTATGGTTCTGGGCATACTTTTTGTATCCTCTCTAAATCTCTGCCATCCTTTGCTTGTTTGAAGTTTTTTTTATCTATTTTACTTATTATCTATCCCTCTATTTTTCTAGCCCTATATTTTTGTGTTTTCTGCTACTTTTGGTTAATTTTAAACTACTTTTTTAAACTCTTTTCTTTTCTTCTCTTCCCTATTCTATTTTCTTTATTATTTAGCTTCCTTTCTGCCCAGACCATGGTAAAGGGAGCCGGGAAGCATCCCGAGAAGGGGAAGGGTCCCGCACCCCGTGCCCGGCTCCCGTGCGGGCGTTTGAGGGGGGAGCAGGTCGCACCCCGGGAGATCTTCAGCCCGGAGGAGGTGGCCGCACTAATTTTTTATGTTCAGCGCTACCTCCCCAGGACCATCATGGCAGACGCCAAGATCGGTAGCGGGTACGGGATCCGGGAGCACCGGAAGCGGTGGGAGAAGGTGTGCCGGGCCATGTACCACCACTCTCGGGTCCGGCGCACCTACAACCAGGCCACCCACCGCTGGACGGATGTCCTGGACCATGAACGCGATCTGCTCGACCTGCTTGGCCTTGAGATCCCCGGGCTTGGTGAGTAGTTGTAGCTATTTCTTTACTACTCTGTTTTCTCCTGCTCTGTGTGTTATTATATTACAATTTTTTGTTTTTTACCAAGATTAATAATGCTGATTACATTGTAGGTAAATTATATTTCAAAATCTTCTGTGCATTTCAGGTGCACTGCTCTCCTTCTCAGTAGTGTTGCTACTATGCTTATTTGTTTTCGATTTTGTGTTCATTTCATTGGCCTGTGAAATTATGTATGAGTGTAGTTTAAAGAACTGCGTAATGCTAAACACTAAGGTTCAGGTTTTTAATTACCGGCGCATCCCTGCAAAGTAGCAGGGATGCACCAGTAATTGTGCGCCACGCCACCACCACCCATGGTGAGCCGTATTTACAATGCGGCGCACCATGGGCCCAAAACTTCACCAAAGCGTTATGCATCTGTGCCATAAAGGCGGCGCATTGCTGGAGTTGCGTCGCAACGATGACGCAGCTCCATCAATGCTCTGGGGTGCCCTATCTCCCCAATGCTGCGTCAAGCCGTACGTCTGCTTCAAGCAGGTGCAGGGTTTGAGTCACGCATCATTGTCCTTAAAGTGAATGATTGAAATCTTGTAGATTTCCCTCAGCCACTTTTAGGATGCGTTCCTGCGCAGGAACGCCCTCCCTTGTGCCGGAACGCCCCCTGATGGCGCAGGGCTTTACAACGTGATGCATCTCCCATATGCGTCACGTTGTTAATATACGCCGCACCATTGTGCCTCTTTTGTTCTGCCGCTGCGTCACAAAAGTCACGCAACAATGGAGCAAAAGAGCCGCAAGGGGCTTCTAAATCAGCCCCTACAGACTCAAGTCCAGTCCTTCCTTTGTACACATGGCGATAAGAAGAAATAGTGGTTGTGGATTGATAGTTTGAGTATTTTAATGACTGGTTAATGTAGTAGGAAACTTTAGTGTTGTCGCTGATCTGCAATCACGATGGACTTTGTCTGTCACTTCGTGTGCTGCGGACTGCTGCCTGCCAATCCTAGGCAAACCTTTTTAGTACTTTGTTTAGTGAGTTACATAAGAACTTTCCAAGTCGACGGTCCGCAAATCAAGCAATACTAATAACGTAGTAGACCACATGAGATCGGTCAATATATCCTGTGGAATAGTTGTCTATTTGCTATTTCGCCAAAATATTTTGTTATTGTTCTTTTGAAATGTTTGATTTGGTTGACAAATATCATCCATGTTTTCTGGTCTTTCTTTATTTCATGTTGTACATCAGCTCCCCCCAGGGGCAAGAGGACACAGGAGGAGGAGGAGGGTGCTGTTGAACAGGATGCAGGCCAGGATCGGGCAGGCGAGGGCTCCTTTGCTGGCCCCAGTAAGTTTTAATTTTAATATAAAGTACCTATTTTTCCCTAGCGTTCCTCATTGGTTTTTTTCTAAATCGTCTTTGATCTTCTTGTAGACTGGATCTAAATTCTTATCCTGCCTCGACTATGACTCCCTGTGGTATTACTAGATTATTCTTATTAGTCTGTCTGTGTAGTTAACTAAGATTGCACATTTGGCAATTCCATTGGACTCCCATTCTAGTCAGCAATAGCTCTATGCACTGAGTGCAGTCCTCTGGGATTGTCCATAATGTCTTTTCAAGTCTTCTAAATGTTTATGCTTTGACAATTGCCAACAATAAAAAGGTGAATGACCACCAAGAAAGAATAAGATACTACTTTACTTTTGGTTTGGATAGTAGGACAATCCATTCTACTACTGTTGCAGGGACAAATCTGCACAAACAGAACTAAATAATGCATTGCTTAGCTTATCAATTATAATAGGCGCTGTTAGACTTTCCACATACCTCAGTGATAACAGAATTTGTAGTTGAACCCCCAATCTCCTTACTGACTAGATAGTGTAGCAGAGTCATTTAGCTCCCAAAGTCACCGATGATTGATCCCCAATGATGATTAGATTATCCAACGCAGGACAAGAGTACGGAGTCAGAGCAAGAAGTGTCAGAGGCACGGACTCATGCTTGCAAAAATTCCAAAACCTTTAGCTCATCCACTCTAGTCTGGAGGTTTAGACGTTGAATCGTTATATACAAGCCTACCTCAAAGAAAAACATTACAAATGCTTGAAGACACACTGTTCATGGAAGAGTGGATTTACCACACGCCACGCCATTTTGTCCTCGAATGTTGCCGAATGGCATTAACTGAAAATTGTTTTGAATATGAGGGACAATTATATTTACAGAAACATGGAACTTCCATGGGAAGTGCGTTCGCTCCATCGGTGGCAGGTTTGTATGTCAGCCATTTTGAAACTACCAATGTATTTGCTGATGTCAATCCTTTCGCTTCCAGTATTCTTTACTGGAAGCGATACATTGATGATGTCCTGATGATTTGGAGAAAAGACACAGATCTGAACCTCTTTATGGAATGGCTAAATACAAGAGATGAATGTCTTAAATTCACATTCACATTAGATGAGACCAGCATCGATTTCTTGGACCTCACAATTTTCATCAAGGACGGACAGATTGAAACTAAAACATTCACAAAACCTACAGTAAAAAACAGCCTACTGTCATATAACAGTTTTCATCCTAAACCCCTCAGAGACAACTTACCTTACAGTCAATTCTTACGACTTAAAAGAAACTGTAGCCTGAAAAGTGACTACAAGGAACAGGCCCAAGAATTAAGTCACAAACTTCAATGTTGTAATTACAAACCACAAACCATCTCCAAATGCCGCAAAAGAGCCAATATTCAACCTAGGTAGTCCTTATTGGAAACTAGAAGAAAAGAACCAACTCCTAACCTGGTCACTTGTGTAACAACATACTGCCAGCAACGTATATGGTCCAAAAAATAGTAAACAAAAACTGGCGTACACTAACTTCAGGAAACCTTGACTGGCCTAAACCGCGATTTGCGAATCGACGTACGCACAACTTAAAAGACTTACTGGTCCATACCCGTCCTCAAAAACAAATCCTGAGTGGACAGCAAAGAAACATGGATATGACCATCGTCACAGGACACTATCCATGTGGAACCTGCCAAGTTTGTAATTCTACAACCACAACCAAAACTTTGCAACTAACTGAAACATTACTTTGGACTCAAAGACAACATACAAACTGTAATTCATCACATGTAATTTACATGATCATGTGTCCTTGTGGAAAGAAGTATATAGGAATGACCTGCAGGAAGATAAAACTGAGAATTGGAGAGCACAAAAGCAATATCAGGCTGAAGAAAAATAACACAAAACTCTGTACCCATTTTGTTGAATCAGGCCACACAGTGGAAGATATACAATGGACTATCCTTGAAATGCTGAAGGACAAAACTGGGTATGCTGAGAAAGTCCTATATGAAAGAGAGCAAAGATGGGTCAACCGTCTTCAAACTCATCTAACAGGGCTCAATGATACAGTTCCATGGCATCATTTTGCTTGAAGTATGTATACCCACTTGAATTGCATTGACGGGGCTGAAAGCTATAGTCTCATGGTCTCTCTTTACATGAAATACACATACTCACCCTACGAATAGTTCAGCATATTGATTTCACTAACTGACATGATCTTACCACCATCCATCGATTTTTAATCATGCCATTTATGATATGACGATATTTATCGAAATATAATTCACATTAACACCCGTGAACCTGTGTATATATATTTATCAAGCCTAAAATCTTATGTACTAAAATGAACACAAAAATAAACAAACACTTCGGGCCAACTAACAACATTATTGGTCCGTTTTCTATTACTTTCTTGCATTCTGAAGTCGAATATAGTCTCTTTTCGATTTTTACGCCTTCCCTGTTGTAGAAAACCGGGAAACTGACACGCTTCTGTGTCCGGGGGCAGTGCCAGCACAAGACGTCGGAGACTCTCCACACTGCGGGTAAGCAAGCGTCGAGGCAGTATTACTAACTTAATTAAGCCAACTGACTCGAACTTTATTCAAATATAACCTCGCTTTCTCCTTTTCACATCAGCCTATCTAAATAACCCCCGAGGAGACCTGACATTGCGACAATTAAGGTAATTCAACTTGGGTACACAATGCAGGTACCGATAATGCGTAATTATCGACATTTAATCTCTAGACTAATGCCATCATGTCCGAGTATGTATAACTCTCACATTTCAATCGACTAGGCCCACTACCATACTCACCGCCTGGTACTGCAATATACTTAAAAGATAGAGACCATTAACAGCCTGGTCACAAATGTACTTATGAATTACTTACGAGTTGACTGAAACCGGTGCCATTCTCACTGTTCATATTCCCTGATGCAATTCCCCAAAAGTTTTCCGTGGACATGTCCTAAATATTATGAATTTTCTGATACTTAGTAACAATGTTACTTAAAAGATGTGGTTAGTTGACTAACATGCCAAAACAATTATACAGATTATTACCACAAATGATTTGTGATTTCTATTGCAGGTAAATCGCACCTTCTTTTCATAACACGGTGGGTAGAATATAATCCACCTCTATACTACGCAAGTAGTGTAAGTATACATTTTACTCTTGTTTTGTCCTGACGAATGCTCCACAGACCTGGCTGGGTAATACGGAGCTGAAACATGTTGACTGTATGTTTTAAGTGATATACCAAGGTCTAGTAACTTGATCTGATAGTATACCCATAACAATTTTTAACAACAAATCACACCTTCTTGAATAAAATAGCAATATTGGTGGTGACTTGTTTCTTAATATAACTCTACCCTCAACAAAGTGGTCACAGCGAAACTCATCTCTGGACACTGCTACGCTGCTCCAGAGTGGTCCTCAGGCTTGAGGCAGGCATGTTGCACGAATAGATCACCCAATGACGAATGCCAAACGTCTATGAGGCGCGGAGAACTACAATATACCGCACTCATGAAAAATCATAGCGTTTATGAGGGTTTTCTATACCACTCTATGTAACGTAGTTACAAGTGGAGAAGTGTGGCTCAATGATTAGAGCGGTGACCCTGATGCAGAGGTCTAGCCCAGGACCAGGGTTCAATTCCCCGCCTCGGCGGGTCTTGGGCTCAAAAATTCCACGGACCTGATAATTCTCGCCTCAGTGCCTATTCCAATCATAGAGTCCCACTCTGCAACTCTGGGCAATAGCTTGCTTAATCTCCACAACGGCCCCCACAATGCTAAGGATGCCTGGCCTTCACCCTGGGGGTGCCCAGGAGTGGACGCCTCACAGGGAAAGCCAGGATGGGTTCCACAGCGATATTCGTACAAGCACCTTGAGACCCTGGCAGGTGAGTAGTGCGCTATACAAGTATCAATATACATTCACATTTACAAGTGTCCTAGTCTACTTCTTGATAGTGTATATCCTATATGGGGAAGCGACTGGACACGTATTCCTCCTCCCTAATTTTGATAGACATTATGTCTTTCTTTCTTCATATAGTTGCTCCTTCCAAATCAAACAGACCATCAAGAAGGGAGCTGGCTTGAATGGCCCGGCAACGGAGGCTGGATGCCACTGTCGCCGAATATCGGCGGCTGGTGGCCCTGGAGGAGGAGGACACGCAGTCTACCGGTACAACAACAACATCCACTGGGACAGCTGCATCCTCCTCCGTGCCCCCACAGGCTGCCAGCCAGCGCAGTGCTCCAGCGGTACGGAGCCGGGCTACCAAAGCCAACCGCCACCGCTGAGCAGCAAAGACAGCAGCTGCCCCCCACAGGAGTTGCAAGGCACGCCAGCGCCGCTTATGCCTCAGAGTGTCCTACCTGGAGCAGGAGGTCCTAACTGTCAGGATTTGCAAACAATATCGCGCCTGCCCAATGTTAAGAACTACGTCTCCCAGAATTCCCTGTATTTTCTTGTGAGATAAGAGAGGGGGCGTGGCCTTTAGTCATTGCACGTAATTTGCTTTTGCTGGGGTATTCCTGGAGGAAGGTTGTGTCGCTGCTTCCAGAGCGACTTCTGAGGAACTTGCAGGTAGAAGTTTCCACAGACGGTGGGAACAGAGTTCAGCCTGTAGCTGAAAGGAACCGTCGGGCGGACTGTGATGTGAACAGTTGCGCTCATTATTGGCGTCTCGTTTTTGCTCGGAGCAGGAAGGGAGGATCCTCGGTTGTATGTTACAGCAGGCCCGCTGTGACAGTTCTCGATCAGTTTCCTCTCAGCACGGAGTGACACGGTAAGCGACGCCAGTATTTTGATTTACCGCGGACCCTGGGCGGAAGTGGCTAACTCAGTTCAGAGTCCGAATTGAATCCCGGAACCAAGCCTCCCGCGGTTAGCACTCTGATACTCAGGGACACAAAAAAGGACTTGGACATTTGCAAACTATTGTCGGGATTGTTTTTCCCGAGAGGGCTGCTGGGCGGAAGTATCTAAGAACACAGGGAGTAGCTATTAAATACCAGAGCGGAGGATAGTGGGGTAGCGCCCTACATTCTACCGTATTTGGTGAATTGGAACCTTGCTAGATGTACCTGGATGGTAGTGGATATCATATTTGACAACAGCGCGGATGATAGTAGTAGGAAGCTACAGCATACCGTGTACAGAGCGTTGCAGCCCGTTGTGATTAATTTTTGGTGAAACAGTTCATTTTCTTTGGAGCACTTTGTCGTGGGGGAAACATTTAACATTTCTGAGGAAATACTTATTTCTGAGTGGAATACAAGGGAAATTTTCGATATCACTCTTCAAACAAACCAGGAGGGTATGTGTACTATAGGTGTGGTCTTTGTCATACTTATTCCAGTGAATGTTTTCCCATAGTAATAACATGTGTTTTTATTTCATATAGGGAGCAGATTATTCGTGGTTGTATTTGGTGCTCATCAAAACATTGGAGCAGAGCGGTTTTATGAGACAGGTGATTATAGAACTAAGGGAGGGTAGCGAGAAAGAAATGAGAGTAGGATTACTGTTTGTGTTGTAATCCTGTGTATTTTTTCTTGTTTCAGCAATCCCTTCCCAGCTGTCCCCTTCCTTCCCTTCCTGGTTTTTGTTTTACTATCTTTATTTCCCTCGCTTGATCACTCGAACACCCTGTGTGCAAAAGAGGGTGTTGGTGCGGTCAGGAGGTGGATTACATATTGCTTCAATCGGATCCTGCGGAGAGGGCCCCTGACAGAATTACGTGCCCACGAATTGTACTCCGCCCGATTCGTTGCAGATATGGCCACCTTGGAGGATGTACTGCATGCATTAGTGTTGGTGCAGCAGGAATTGGCAACATCTAAGGCTGAGGCTGTTGCCTTGAAGGATAGGGTAGAACAGTTGTCAAAAAACCCTTTTTCCTCCGGTCCAGCTCAGATTCAGGTTACTGTTCCCCCTCCCATTCCTTTAGCCACTCCCGAGCGGTATGCAGGTGATCCCCGTAAAATACAGGTGTTCCTCACTCAAGTGTTGCTTCATTTCTCTTGTAAACCTGCTGCATTTCCGAATAACCATTCCAGGGTGGCATTCGCCATTTCATATTTAGTAGGCGAAGCCGCTAATTGGGCCGTCCCATTGGTTAGGAATAATGATGCTATACTCTCCGACTGGTCAGCATTTCGAACCGAATTTGAAAAGGTATTCGACCGAAGAGCAAACACCTTTAGTGCTGACAAAGAATTAATGGAGTTAAAACAGGGTAGAGGAGAATTAATCACTTACTTAACATCCTTTAATCGCCTGGTGGCAGAGTCAGAGTGGCCAGAAGGGAAAAGGATGTCTCTCTTCTATCAAGGGCTCAGAGATGAGATCAAGGATATGGTCGCACAGATAGACCCTCAACCCACTTGTTGTATAGATATGATAAACTTGGCATTAAGACTGGATAGTAGAATGTCTGATAGAAGTGGGGATAGGAAGAGATGGGAGAAGGGGAGTTATCGTTATGACCGTTTTTTCCCCAAGATAGGGAGCACCACAGACCCAGAACCAGAACCCATGGAAATTGGTGCCTTAAGGGCCCCCTTGTCTAGAGATGAAAGAGAGGGCAGGAGGGCCCAGGGTTTGTGTATGTATTGTGGTAGGAAAGGCCATTATGTCAGGGAGTGTCCAGTGAAAAATAAGGGAGCTAACAATTGGGATAAGAACAGGAAAATGGCAGCCTCTTCGATCATAAAGGCGTCTGAGGGTAGAGATTCCCCACACCAAGGAGAAGATGAAAACCCTCAGTGGAAGTTTACTTCCTTATCCACTAAGGGTATAAGTGAGACAGAATCACACCTTGTATTGAATATGCTGGTCGAATGTGAACATAGAACTCATACCGTCCTAGTGATGTTAGATTCCGGTGCCACCGGCAACTTCATAGATAACGGGTTGGTCTCACGATTAGGATTGCCAAGGGTTCCCAGGGATAGTCCAGAGGAAGTGTTGGCGGTTGATGGGCAACCGATTTCATCTGGGCTCATCACTGAAAAGACAGCGGAGTTGTTGGTGTCCATAGAGGTGGAAGAGGGGAGGCACACCGAGAGGTTGGAATTGAATATAATAAACGCCCCTCAGTTTGAGATTATTCTGGGTATGCCCTGGTTGATGTATCATAATCCCACGATAGACTGGAAATCCAGAACGATTCATTTCTTGTCTGAATGTTGCCAAGAGCACTTAGTTCCCTGTGTGGTCTCTCATGTAGCAGTGTTGGCTAGTCCGTTTCTTGTAGCCATTGCAGCAGAGAAGAAGGTGAAGCCTCCGGTAGAACCTATCTCCTATCAGGATGTTTTCAGTAAAAAACAAGCAGGATTTTTGTCCCTATATCGGGAGGACAATGGTCGCATAGACCTGGTAGATGGGGCCATCATACCTACTTGTAGGGTCTGTGAGCTATCTAGACAGACTTTACCAGTGGTTCCTAAAGAGGAGGAAGTGCAGATGTTCACAATAGCAGGCAAGGTGGAGTATGAGGTTAGGAGTGTACGTGATTCCAAATTGCGCAGAGGCATGCTCTGGTATCTGGTATCTTGGAAAGGATATTCAGAGGAGGATGATTCCTGGGAGCCTTGGTCCAACTTACATGCCCCTAGAGCTGTGAATTCTTTCCATTTGCGTTGTCCGGATAAGCCAGGTCCTAGGAGGCGCTAGGGACGGGGGCATACTGTCAGGATTTGCAAACAATATCGCGCCTGCCCAATGTTAAGAACTACGTCTCCCAGAATTCCCTGTATTTTCTTGTGAGATAAGAGAGGGGGCGTGGCCTTTAGTCATTGCACGTAATTTGCTTTTGCTGGGGTATTCCTGGAGGAAGGTTGTGTCGCTGCTTCCAGAGCGACTTCTGAGGAACTTGCAGGTAGAAGTTTCCACAGACGGTGGGAACAGAGTTCAGCCTGTAGCTGAAAGGAACCGTCGGGCGGACTGTGATCTGAACAGTTGCGCTCATTATCGGCGTCTCGTTTTTGCTCGGAGCAGGAAGGGAGGATCCTCGGTTGTATGTTACAGCAGGCCCGCTGTGACAGTTCTCGATCAGTTTCCTCTCAGCACGGAGTGACACGGTAAGCGACGCCAGTATTTTGATTTACCGCGGACCCTGGGCGGAAGTGGCTAACTCAGTTCAGAGTCCGAATTGAATCCCGGAACCAAGCCTCCCGCGGTTAGCACTCTGATACTCAGGGACACAAAAAAGGACTTGGACATTTGCAAACTATTGTCGGGATTGTTTTTCCCGAGAGGGCTGCTGGGCGGAAGTATCTAAGAACACAGGGAGTAGCTATTAAATACCAGAGCGGAGGATAGTGGGGTAGCGCCCTACATTCTACCGTATTTGGTGAATTGGAACCTTGCTAGATGTACCTGGATGGTAGTGGATATCATATTTGACAACAGCGCGGATGATAGTAGTAGGAAGCTACATCATACCGTGTACAGAGCGTTGCAGCCCGTTGTGATTAATTTTTGGTGAAACAGTTCATTTTCTTTGGAGCACTTTGTCGTGGGGGAAACATTTAACATTTCTGAGGAAATACTTATTTCTGAGTGGAATACAAGGGAAATTTTCGATATCACTCTTCAAACAAACCAGGAGGGTATGTGTACTATAGGTGTGGTCTTTGTCATACTTATTCCAGTGAATGTTTTCCCATAGTAATAACATGTGTTTTTATTTCATATAGGGAGCAGATTATTCGTGGTTGTATTTGGTGCTCATCAAAACATTGGAGCAGAGCGGTTTTATGAGACAGGTGATTATAGAACTAAGGGAGGGTAGCGAGAAAGAAATGAGAGTAGGATTACTGTTTGTGTTGTAATCCTGTGTATTTTTTCTTGTTTCAGCAATCCCTTCCCAGCTGTCCCCTTCCTTCCCTTCCTGGTTTTTGTTTTACTATCTTTATTTCCCTCGCTTGATCACTCGAACACCCTGTGTGCAAAAGAGGGTGTTGGTGCGGTCAGGAGGTGGATTACATATTGCTTCAATCGGATCCTGCGGAGAGGGCCCCTGACACTAACCTATAAGAACTTGGTGGAGGGCCTCCGCTTCGACCATGCCACCCTCCGCAAGGAGTATGATGCCCTGGCCGCTAAAGTCAACAGCGCCCTGCCGTAGTGTCCCTTGCCCCTTTTTTAGAGACTTTTGGGGGGTGGGAATTGGGAGTTGGGTTGTTTTTGGGACTTTTGAAGGACAATCGTTGGGGTTAGGGAGGGTCTTGCGGGAGATTATTTTGTTAGGGCTACAAAAATATACTTTTTGAAACTTTATCTGACCATACCTGTTTTTTACTGCTTTTGAGTCTGGTGGGTGGGGGTTTAACAGTAAGTTTGTTTTCCTGAAGAGTCCTAGGACTTTAGTAGTACTACCGTAAATCTCTCGTCTCTCCTAATACTCCATTATACTACCTCCCACCAAACGCTTATCTTACCTGTAATTTGTGTTTGAAAGTAGGGCTAGGCCCATGGCTGGCTATATGGGAAATGGCGATTAAAGTTGGCAATCCTGGGTGGATGAAATGTCCTCCTCATTGCGGTGGTACTAGTGATGTGACACAGTGGCAGTTGCATGACTATGGAAAAAAAGAAAATGAAACCTGGTTTGTCCTTACTGTAGCATTACAACGGTACGATAGAGAATATAGCAGGTGACAGTACACTAGAACAGTGCCACAATGTAGCCTAACAAATGGTAAAGTATTGAAAGTATAACTTGTACTTGTGTTGGATTTCTTTGACATTGACTACTACTACAAGAAATAGTACTGAAGCTGAGTAAGTCTAGAATATATCCTTGCATTCCTTCACCAGCCTGTTGCTATGACCTTATCCTCCCCAGCAAGTGTGTGGAATTATTGATGTCATTTAGTCACACATCAAGCAAAACCACACAGCCCGGGGGAAGAGGGTTAGGGTTTGGAAAATGGATGGGAATGGGGGTTTCTTTTTGGGTAGGTTTTGTTGAGAGAAGAAAAAAAAAGCATAGCATGGACAAACAATAATTGAAGATAAAGAAATCTTTGGGTACAAAGCTAACCATAAATCTTTTAAGTGACATAAAGGAAGTGCATGCACTACTGCATGCATTGTTACTGAAAAGTAAGTAGTACTAGAATGCGACAGTACAGGGCTGCAGCGTTTTCACTTGCCTATCTCTGCACTCAGAGAAACACTTCTTACATTAAATTAGGTTTAGAAAATAGCCGAAGTAAAACCTATAAAATGGCTGTAGGGATCAATTTAGAAGCAGAGAGAGATCCAAGAAATGCAGTCACACCCATAGAAGAAAACAATGGATACTGTATCTGTATGTTGTTGTAGTTGTCCTGTTGAATTTGGTAAGTACGTTGCATGCAGCAAACAATTCCTCTTATTAGCGGCACTCCTCCATTCCAGCTGACGCTTCGTCCATCAATGTTGGTGACCAGAAGACACCCTGTCCACTGCCTGCCTGGCGGATGCTGAATTGCGGCTCGCTAATGTGAAGCCTGACTCCATCCTTTTTTCCCCATTGCACAGACTGAAACCCGGACTGTAATTATTGAACGAGAAACAGGAAGTGATATTACAACACCACTGATAAATAAATATAAGGTATGTACGCTGTGTAGTGCAAAAAGTCACACTTTGATTTTCCTAATAGACAGTAAATATTTTTGAAGGTGCGTACTCTGTCTGAGTCACCTTTTGAAGGATAAATAAGTATGGGCAAATTAATTGAGCGGATCTTTCCCCTCAAGCTAGGTGTACTGTAAACTGTGTTTTAGAACAAAATTAGACCTTCCCGGCAGTGCTCCCACCCAGACCCTTACTAAAGCCAGTCGCAAAAATGTAGAAGACCCCCAATCAGATCTCAAAAAACGAGGCCTAGCAGAAAACTGGTGACAAAACGTACTTTGAAAGTAAAAGTAGGCCCAAATACCCCCTTACCCACCGTGGATTGTATTCAAACCACTTGCAAGCAAGCAAAAGTATCCATAGCCAGCATCGTTCCAAGACTCGAAAACCCCCCACCCAAACACATGCAATAGAAATACTGCTAACCCTAACGAGCCCTAAGTTAAGAATAGTGGCAAAGGCTTTCTTTAACTATGCCAAATCCCCCCTTTCCCACCATGGATTTTCTTCAAATGACTTGCAACCAAAATTACACATTCTCACGAGTGCTCTAAGACCCCAGAACTTAGTTGCAAAATCTAGAACACCCCGAAACTAGGGCTAACCCTAACGAACCCTAAGTTACAAAAAGTGCCAAAAGGCTTTTCCTTATGGATTTTGTCCAAACCACTTCTATCCGGTATTAGACCTTCCCAGGAATGACCCAAGACCCGCCAATTTCCTGAAAAGCAAATGCAATCAAGATTAGACTGTCCCAGCAGTGCTCCCAGACCCCAAAACTCACCCACAAACACCTGGAACCCCCCCAAAGAGCACCTCAGCTGCAAGCAAGTCAGCAAAAACGCAAAATAAATTCCGCCTCAGATTTGGTCCAAACCACTTTTATCCGTATTAGAGCTTCCCAACAATGGCCCCAGAGCCGTCAACTCACCTGCAAAGAAGTAGAACACCCCCACAAGTGCTGAGTCTTTCTTCATTGGGCGTAATCCAGCCCTCTGCTTTGAGGGAAATAGGAGTCTGGAGGAGGAGGATAGAGGAGCATGTTCTTTTGAACTTGTGAACCTGAGGAATGCAGACTGCGGCACCTTCAAATCAATCAGCAAACAAGTGAAGACAGTTCTACTGATGGGCTTGTTTTTGTGATTAGGTGATTAAAGTTTGAATTAAATTAACTGTGCAAAACAAAGAAAGACAGACACACAGGAATAAAAGTGAATAAGGACGAAAAAGAAAGTTATTGATTCATTGTCTCATTTTCAGGGCTCGCTGTCAGGGAATAAGAATAAGAGTTCGTCATCATACTCTGTGAATTCAGGCAGGGTGAGGTCAGTGTCACCGAACAGAGAACAAATTCCCTCATCTACGTTGCTGTCCTCCTCGTCTTCATGTGGTGTGCTTTCTCGTACTTTCTAATCTGGTGGTATGAGGTGCTGATTCATCTTGATCATTGTTAACCTCTCCTCATTTTTGGGCGAGAGGCGGCTCCGTTTGGGAGTTACAATGCCACCAGCAGCACTGAAAACACGTTCAGAAGACACACTTGTGAGTGGGCAAGACAAGTAGTTTATAGCCAGGTTGGAGAGCTGTGGCCACAATTCTTTTTTCCCATGCCAATACGCCAATGGGTCAGCATTAACATAGACCTCTGTTGAGTCATTCAGATAGACCTGCACCATCGACTCAAGGTCCTCCAAGGTTCCTCCACTTTGCTTACTTTTTGCTGTGACCTTTTGAGAACCAAACCCAAGCCAAGTTAGCCAATCCTCTTCAGCATCCAATGTTACTGTTGTGTCTGGTGCAGATGATCCGGTTGCCGGTGTCTTTAACGGCTGAGAGGTCACTTGTGCCACAGCCACAGGTGCAGAAGTGGATTGTTTTGACTGGGGATGGCCTGCTGATGCTGATGTACTGCCTTTTCCTTCAATGAGCTGCCGTTCTCTTTCAAACCTCTTGGCTTACAAGGCTAGCCAATGTTTGTACTTTGTAACATCTTCATCAGCAAAAGGAAAGAATGCTCGGCCTGCCAGCGCATTTTTGTAGCGTGGATCCAGAATAGTAGCACAAATGTAATGCTGAGTGGATCATTTTAAGACGTTCATCACCACGTAGGCGCTCTAATAATTTCTCCGCCAAAACAAAAGGGTCTTGGTTTTTTTCATCTTTTTGAAACACAGAAGATACCGCCTTCAGTTGGTGCTCCAGCATGCACAACAATGGGATAGCTTTTCCCAAATTACAGTCCTCCTTGCTGACTGCACGCGTGAAGACCTCAAAAGGACGAAGCATGTCTGTCAGGCTTTTAACTAGGTCCCATTGCGCCGCATCTATCCTCAGGTCCTTCTGAGCTGTACCCTGTGTTAAGAAATTGTGATCGAGTACCGTATACTGTTCATACAGACGCTAAAGCATGTAGAAGGTTGAGTTCCAACGTGTTGGCACCTCCTGGATGAGTGCTTTCACTGGCATTCGACATTCATGTAGCAGGCTCCTCAGATGCTTCCGGGCCTTAAAAGAATGGCTGAAATGGTTGCACATTCTTCGGCAGGTGGCCACTAACTCGCACGCTGGACTGTCTTCATCACTCAAGGATTTTTTAACAACCAGGTTTATACAGTGCGCCAAACACGGCACTCTGAAATAGTCACCCAGCTCCATGGCCTTAACTACATTGGCGCCATTATCTGTGGAAACATAACCAATCTGGCGTTTTTTTGGGGACAGCCAGTGAAAGACCTTTGTGTTAAACTCATCCAAAATGTTTTGTGCTGTGTGACGTTTCTCCAAGCCAAACATGGCTAGTGTTGCATGTTTCCGAGCAGCTTTAAAAACTTGGTCCGGGTCAACACCTGCGTTTAGCTTTGCTTTAACCCCTGAAAAAGATACCCAGTGTGAAGTGATGCACATGTAATCAGCGCCTGCGCCACTGGTCCACATGTCTGTTGTCAGATGTATAGTGTGAACAGCACTCTTCTACAAAGCTGCCCCAATCACCTCCAGCACATCTTCATGTAGTGCTGGAACCGCAACTCTGGCAAAATAGAACCGGCTAGGAACCTTCCATTTAGGGCAGAGCGCTGCCACTAATTCTAGAAAACCAACCCCTTCTACAAAAGAAAAAGGGAGAAGGTCCAGAGCTAGCATTTTAGCCAGCTTAGTGTTATACAGACGCGTCAGTGGGTGGTTGCGTTCATATGGCGCTTCTGTAAACAACATGTTTCTAATGTTGCCCTGGACCAAGCATTTACGGGATGATGATGATTTCTTCGACCCAGTTACGCTTGCTGATGAACTTTTTCGCATTGGTGTCTCACTCTCTCCCACACTCTTAGTGTGGCTCACATGGGGTGTGCTGCTGACAGGGGTACTGGGTGTAAGTGAAGTGTTTGACACGTCTTCTTCCTCCTCGTCATCATCAGATGAAACATCAACGTTTTCTTGACTTGCAATTTCGGCTTCCTTGATCTCCTTTAGGTGCGCAAACCATTGGACAGCGTGCTGTCTCTCAAGATGACCTCTCTGGCCTCCGGTACCATAGTTGGTACCAAACTTACCACGACTAACTGCATGCTTACAAATGCTACAAATGGCGAGTTTTTCCTTTTTTGGGTAAACACTAAAGAAGTCCCAAACTGCGGACTTGAAATGTCTTTGGGGGCCGGAGGAGGCGGCGATACTGGCGGTGGTGGTCCTGCTGCTAATGCCAGATGAAGTGGAGGATGTGGATTGCCGAACTTTAGTACGTTTTGCACTTTCACCACCACTAATTGAGGTCGAGGTGGATGGAGGTCCCTTCTGGTGAGGAAGAAATATGGAAGCTGTACGTGTTAGTGTACTAGTTAACTCCAATGATTGTGGTGTTTCTTCCATTGCCATCTCATCGACAACATCATCACGCTCAGCAGCTTCTCGGGCTAGGGTCAAAATGTCTGTTTGCTGCATGCCCGCTGGGGCTGCAGTGACCTTTATGATGACTGGGTCGTCGTTAGGCATGGGCGGATTTTGCGGATCCACGATCCGCGGATTTTGCGGATTTGCGGATCGTGGATCCGCAAAATCCGCGGATTTTGCGGATTTGCGGATCCGCGGATATGGGGCGGGGCTTCCATGCAAGTGCAATCGCCCCGACGGGCGCAGGGGTCCCTTGAGTGAGCTGTCCATGATAGTGGGTGAATGGCGGGCAGACGGGGCAAACCGCGAGTGTGTGGGCGGGGCCAAACGGGCAGGGCTACCATGCGAGTTCACAGTCACACATGCTTCTTGTGTGTAATAAAAGGTCTGAGAAAGATCAGTTCAGCAGATGAAGAGAAAGAAACCCCTGGTCACAAGAACAGCACGGGTATTGTGCTCGTGAAAGTCAAGGATGCAAAGGCCTCTATCCAGCATCACAGCTGATTTTCCACGGTAGAGTTGGGAAGAAGGCACACCTGTCCAGCCTCGACGACGCTCACGATTGTTTTTGGGCTAATGAATGAGTCACTGAATTTGAGCATCAACTAGTTTGAGCGACCATGTGTGTGTTACTATGCAATCGCCCCGACGGGCGCAGGGGTCCCTTGAGTGTGCTGTCCATCATAGTGGGTGAATGGCGGGCAGACGGTGCAAACCGCGAGTGTGTGAGCGGGGCCAAACGGGCAGGGCTTCCATGCGAGTTCACAGTCACACATGCTTCTTGTGTGTAATAAAAGGTCAGAGAAACATCAGTTCAGCAGATGAAGAGAAAGAAACCCCTGGTCACAGAAACAGCACGGGTATTGCGCTCGTGAAAGTCAAGGATGCAAAAGCCTCTATCCAGCATCACAGCTGATTTTCCACGGTAGATTTGTGAAGAAGGCACACCTGCCTCGACGACGCTCACGATTGTTTATGTTGTAACTATTTTAGGATGGCGCCGGCAAGCTGCCAGCGCCATCCTAAAATACTTACTAAATTAGCTTCAACAGGAAGCTCTAATAGATAAAATAAAGCAGGTGCGAGCACCTGCTTTATTTTATCTATTAGAGCTTCCTGTTGAAGCTAACTTAGTAACTATTTTAGGATGGCACTGGCAGCTTGCCGGCGCCATCCTAAAATAGTTACAACTTGACAGGCCAGCCAGGCTTCAACTTTTGCCCCCGGAATCCGCCGCTCGCGGATTTGCGAATTCCCGGGAGTTCGCGGATCGCGAATTTACCGAAAATTCGCAAAATCCGCGAGCGGAACGGATTTTGCGCTCATACTTAGTCGTCGTCGTGAGAGTCTTCATCAGCAGTAGTATCCGCCACTTCTTGTTGAGCCTCATCACACTCCATAACTATGAGACTTTCGACGACTTTCCTTTTACGCTTAACTACCTTTGTCAGATCATGGTGTGCCTCACTCTCAGACCGCAGTGGTGGTTCCCAATTTTGATCCGTATCATCAGAAGGAGGTGTGCTTTAAAAAGATTTAGACGCCACCCTTGATCTTTTCCTTGCTAGGGATGAGGAAGACAATGAATGATCAGGAGGAGTGGCTTCCTCAAATGATACCTCGGCTTGATTGTCGATTTCCTGATGTGCCCCTACTTCTGGAGGAACAACTATTGCGGGCACTTGTGACCCTCCATGCACCTCTGCTTGCGCATCTCCTTGCGCTGCCTCTCCTTCCACAAGTACTTGGGCTTGTACTTGCACATGCGGTTGTTGTTGCGGCTGTGGTTGTTCAACACTCGTCAGATGAGTTACAACAACCTGTGTTGATTGAGGGACATTGCTGCTACTTTCTTGCGATGAGCCAACATCACTGGTCGATTGTGATTGAACAACTAGACTAAGTGCCTCTGCAGCACTCAAGGGCTTGGACTTAAGTTGGCGTGGTGGTGGTGGTGGCACTGAGCCCAATGCAGCGGGGGTGCTGCTCCCAGCTTGGTCCCCAGCCGATCACGCTGCTGCTGCAGGCTTACTTTTTTTTTTACTCCCAAAAAATGTGGCGGGCGGCACACCAGTCTCCTTGGTAACTTGCTTCTTCTGCTCCTTACTGGCAACTTTCTTGCTAGAGGAGCTACGGGGATCTTTTTTTGGGGCCATCTTCTTCAGAGCAGGTCAGAACAGCAGGCCGCAGTTGCACGAGTTGCAGAGTTGTCTGTGGCCAGACGTGACGTCGCGTGACGTTATGCTGCACACACACACCGCTGCAGGACTTCTTCCTGGCACTGGTGGTTCTCTTGAGTCTTGTGCACCTAAAAGCAATGGAAGACAGAGGAACATCAGTTCAGTTATACACCCCAAAAAATCGAAAATCACAGAAAAATCAGCACAATTCCAGGCCCTCCATGATGTTTAAATTCAAGACACCCCACAGAAAGACTAGGCCCATGCAACACTCACTACCCCTGGGCATAAAGGTTGAAAGCTAGGCAAAATGGTTGCAGACCTAAGAACACTGCCTGCATTCAAAATGGCCCCCTGCCTCCCAGCACATGGCCAGGGCCTGCCTGTAGCAGCACTCAAAATGGCCCCCACCCACATGGCCTGTCCCCATGAACACCCCAAAAAATCAAAAAACACAGAAAAATCAGCACAATCCCATGCCATCCATGCCCTCCATGATGTTTAAATTCAAGACACCCCACAGAAAGACTAGGCCCATGCAACACTCACTACCCCTGGTGAAAAGGCCGCAACAACAGCCCAAAAAAATGAAAATCACAGAAAAATCAGCACAATCCCAAGCCATCCAGGCCATCCATGATGTTAAATTCAAGACACCCCACAGAAAGACTAGGCCCATGCATCACTCACTACCCCTGGGCATAAAGGTTGAAAGCTAGGCAAAATGGTTGCAGACCTAAGAACACTGCCTGCATTCAAAATGGCCCCCTGCCTCCCAGCACATGGCCAGGGCCTGCCTGTAGCAGCACTCAAAATGGCCCCCACCCACATGGCCTGTCCCCATGAACACCCCAAACAATCGAAAAACACAGAAAATTCAGCACAATCCCATGCCATCCATGCCCTCCATGATGTTTAAATTCAAGACACCCCACAGAAAGACTAGGCTCATGCACCACTCACTACCCCTGGTGAAAAGACCACAACAACAGCCCAAAAAAACGAAAATCACAGAAAAATCAGCACAATCCCAAGCCATCCAGGCCCTCCATGATGTTTAAATTCAAGACACCCAACAGAAAGACTAGGCCCATGCATCACTCACTACCCCTGGGCATAAAGGTTGAAAGCTAGGCAAAATGGTTGCAGACCTAAGAACACTGCCTGCATTCAAAATGGCCCCCTGCCTCCCAGCACATGGCCAGGGCCTGCCTGTAGCAGCACTCAAAAAGGCACCCACCCACATGGCCTGTCCCCATGAACACCCCAAAAAATCGAAAAACACAGAAAATTCAGCACAATCCCATGCCATCCATGCCCTCCATGATGTATAAATTCAAGACACCCTACAGAAAGACTAGGCCCATGCACCACTCACTACCCCTGGTGAAAAGGCCACAACAACAGCCCAAAAAAACGAAAATCACAGAAAAATCAGCACAATCCCAAGCCATCCAGGCCCTCCATGATGTTTAAATTCAAGACACCCCACAGAAAGACTAGGCCTAGCATCACTCACTACCCCTGGGCATAAAGCTTGAAAGATAGGCAAATTGGTTGCAGACCTAAGAACACTGCCTGCATTCAAAATGGCCCCCTGCCTCCCAGCACATGGCCAGGGCCTGCCTGTAGCAGCACTCAAAATGGCCCCCACCCACATGGCCTGTCCCTATGAACACCCCAAAAAATCGAAAAACACAGAAAAATCAGCACAATCCCATGCCATCCATGCCCTCCATGATGTATAAATTCAAGACACCCCACAGAAAGACTAGGCTCATGCACCACTCACTACCCCTGGTGAAAAGGCCACAACAACAGCCCAAAAAAACGAAAATCACAGAAAAATCAGCACAATCCCAAGCCATCCAGGCCCTCCATGATGTTTAAATTCAAGACACCCCACAGAAAGACTCAGTCCACCCACCACTGAGTACCCCTGGGCAAAAGGCCCCAAAACAGCCCAAAAATCGAAAATTCCAAAATTGTAGTTGCAGCAACTGTAATGCCCCAAACAAACTTACTTGTGAAATTTCTAATCCAAAAGTGATCCAAAGAAAGTCAAAAAGGCCTCAAATCCAAATATCCAGCAGCATCCACAAAAAGTAATCATTCCAGTTGAAGAATCCGAATGAAAGTGACCAGCACTGGGAGGAGCCTGCTGGACAGGAACAGGAAGTTGGATACTGTGGGGCACTTCCTTCCCCCCCCCCCAAAATGGACTTGCAAAAAAAAGTGCAGGCAAATGTCAACCTGAGAAGTTATTCTGATAAAAATCATAATTTCCAGAAGGTTTAAGCTGCTTGCTGGTGGATTTCTTGTGCAGAATTTCAAATTTTGTATTTTCGCGAGTGCGAGATTGTTGCTGCCTGCTGCATGTACGTGTTCGCAATTGCGGACTCCCGCGATACGTGATCACGGCGTACTCGCATTGACAAACTCTAGCTGTGCAAGGTGGCAAGCCGCGATGACGTAATCGAGGTCGCCAAACTCCCGCGTGATCCCGCAGCAAGATCCAAAATGGCGCAGCACTCGCAAAATATCGAGAAAAACAATTCAGCAAACGCTGAATGACGGTAAGTGAACGCCACGCGCCGCAAAATTGTATCACCAAGAAAAAAAAATCCGCTGCGTGCGAATTTGCTGATTTTCAGTAAATTCGCGAGCGTTCGCGGATTGCGAATTTACAGAAAATCCGCAAAATCCGCGAGCGGAACGGATTTTCCGCCCATGCTTATTCAAGAGTTGCTCATATATAAAAAGTAGCAGCTGAAGCAATTCTGCAAACAGCTTGGATGCCCAGTGAAGGGCAGCGCAAACAAGGAAGAGCTACAGAAAGCTCTAAGGGCCTGGTGGGAGGCCCAACATGTTGATTCAGAGGATGTTACTGGAGAGAGGGATGCACAGGTGATGGGTTTTGAATCCCAGAATTTACCAGTGAATAGGCCAGCTTCTAGGGTTGGCAGCAACCATTCCAGTAGGGTTCTTTCTCCAGAGGAGCTGGAGGATAATCAGCGGGCTAGGGCCCATGAGATTGAGCTTTTTAAACTCAAGGCCCAAGCAGAAGAGAGGAGGCTGCACCTTGAAAGTGAAAAGAAGGCGGAGAGAGGAGGAATGCTCTCGCTTTTGAAGAGAGGAAACTCCAGTTGGCTCATGAGTTGAGCATGAGGGAGCTGGGCATTAAAGCCAAACAGGTGGAGTCCAGTCCTAATGGTGGCAGCGCACAACCAGTACAGGCGGGTAAAGTATACATACCAAAAGATCTGGTACAGAATTATCAGAGGGGTGAGGATATTTATGCGTGGTTTAGATCGTATGAGCTTGCCTTGAAGATGAATGACGTGCCTGAGAAGAGTTGGGGGCAGGTTTGTGGGAGCATTTTGAGGCCTCTGGGAGGGATTTCTTGGCACCCTTAGAAGCTGCAGGTACTTTATCCTACCCCGCTATGAAGGAGGCTTTATGCCTCAGGTATGGGCTCACTCCAGAACAGTACCACCAGAAGTTTAGGAACTTCAAGAAGCTTGATTCTAGTACTTGGGTGGAGTGTGTGAGCATGTACACGCATGCACTGGAAGGTTGGATAAACTGCAGCAAAGTAACTGATTATGTGGGGTTGTGTCACTTGATTAGTTGGGAGCACTTGAGTAGTCTATGTGTTCCAGAGCTGCGCCAGCATCTTTTAGACAGCAAGTTAACTGATCCCAGTGAGCTTGCTGAAGAGGCGGACCGCTGGACTAGCACCAGGGTCCACAAGGGGGTGGTAAGTACCCCAGCCAAGGGTGGACAGGGTCCCCAGCAGAAGAGTGGGGGGACAAGGGTAATCAAAAGGAGTCTTCTAAAGGGCCCCAAAATAGTTCCCAGGAGAAGGAGTCTCAACCCCCCAAGCCTAAGAAGTCCTAGCCCCATAAGGGCAAACAGGACAACAGATCTCCGCCTACTTGCTATGCATGTAGGGAGGTGGGGCACATTGCCCCTAAATGTCCAAACAAACCTCCAGCACCCACTGGTGCTCCAACCCCAGGGTTAGCCAGTGTAGCTTTGGGAGGGGATTTGATTTCCAATGGGGAGGAGGGGTTAGCAGTGATGACCCTTGTCTCTTTAGGAGACCAAGAGATGGCCCAGGAAACCTTGCTGCCCCTTAAAACTAAAGAATATGGGCAGAAGGTGACCATCAATGGAAAAGAAATAGAGGCTCTGAGAGACACAGGGGCCAGCGTGACATCTGTCAGGTGTCAGTGGGTGTCTGAAGAGCAAATAATTCCCTATGTACTCCGTCCTGTGGTGGCAGCTGACAGTTCAGTGCGCCTCTGCAAGTTGGCACTTGTTCCCTTTGAATGGGGAGGAGCCTCTGGTATTTTGGAAGTTGTTGTCAGTGATGCCTTGCCTGTAGACTGTCTATTAGGTAATGACCTGGAGAGCTCTCCATGGAAGGATGTAGAGCACAGAACTCATTTGGAAATGTTGGACTTGCCTGCGTGGATCTGTGTGACCACACCTGCTATGGCAGCCAGTAGGGGTGAATCAGCAGAACTGGAGCCTGGAACAATGGCCCAGGGACCTGCCAAGAGAGGAAGGGGTAGAGGGTGTGGGAAACCAGCCCCCACCGTCCCCACGGTCCAGGAGGAAGCAGAAACTGAGGGGATGCCCTGGAACCTACAGGGGAGCAGGTGGCCGAACTGGGGGAATTGCCTGAGCTGTCCCAGTGGCAGCAAGAGGGTGGTCCCACCAGGGAGGAATTTTGCCAGGCTCAGAAGGAGTGCCCTTCTCCCATTGATGTGCGGCAGCAGGCTGCAGACCAGGCAGCAGGCCTGGGAACCAAGGAACATTTGATTTACTGGGAGGATGACTTACTTTATAATGAGCCTAAGTTCGCTGAGCCCGGTGCAGCCCGTGTGCTGGTGGTACCCGAGCGCTTCAGGAACTTCCTACTGGGTCTGGCTCATGACGTGCCTCTCGCAGGACATCTAGGGCAAGACAAGACCTATCACAGGCTTGTCACCCACTTTTACTGGCCCCAG
This sequence comes from Lissotriton vulgaris, assembly GCF_964263255.1. Taxonomy (NCBI): domain Eukaryota; kingdom Metazoa; phylum Chordata; class Amphibia; order Caudata; family Salamandridae; genus Lissotriton; species Lissotriton vulgaris. The sequence goes on from NC_141693.1 coordinate 1,391,555,910, forward strand.
ATGAAGAAGCACATTGCTGCCTTTTGTAAGTCTTGCCAAACTTGTCAGGCCAATGGCAAGAGCGGAGGAAAGTGCGTGGCACCCCTCCAACCCTTTCCTGTGGTGAGCACCCCTTTTGAGCGGGTGAGCATTGACATCGTGGGGCCCCTGGACCCCAAGACAGCCTTAGGCAACAGGTTTATCCTGGTCTTGGTGGACCAAGCCACCCGGTACCCGGAAGCAGTCCCTCTCAGGACAGTCACAGCCCCCGTGGTGGGCCGTGCCTTAATGAGGATCTTTTCGTTGTGGCGTTCCCCAGAGAGGTGGTCTCCGACCGGGGTACATACTTCATCTCTAGGTACATGAAGTCTCTGTGAGAGGAGTGTGGGGTGACATACAAGTTCACCACTCCTTACCATCCTCAAGGAAATGGGTTGGTTGAAAGATTCAACCGCACCCTAAAAGGCATGATTATGGGCCTAGAAGAGCCCATGAGGCGGAAGTGGGACGTCTTGTTACCATGCCTGTTGTTTGCCTACAGGGAGGTGCCTCAGAAATCCTTAGGGTTCAGTCCCTTTGAGTTGCTGTATGGCCACCCTGTCAGAGGACCGCTCACTCTGGTGAAGGAGGGGTGGGAGAAATCCCATGGGAAAACCCCCCAGGATGTGTTCAGCTATGTGCTGGCCATCCGCAACCAGACCAAGCGCTGCAGGAAGCTCGCTCAAGAGAACCTGGAGGCTAGCCAGGAGGAAATGAAAAGATGGTACGACCAAAACACCTCTCTGGTTGAGTTCCACCCTGGTCAGAAAGCGTGGGTGATGGTGCCGGTGGAGCCTTGTGCGCTCCGTGACAAGTGGACCGGGCCATATGAGGTGGTAGAGCGCAAGAGCGAGGTTACCTACTTGGTTAACTTGAAGACTCCCAGGCAGCCCCTGAGAGTGTTGCACGTGAACCACCTCAAACCCCACTTTGAGAGGTCTGAAGTGACTATGCTCATGGCTACAGATGCTGGAGGGGAAGAGGATAGTGATCCTCTCCCTGACCTCCTGGCAACCAAGGAGCAAGACGGGTCAGTGGATGGTGTGGTCCTCTCGCCCACGCTGACACCAGAGCAGCAGAGGGACTGTCGCCAGGTCTTGGGTCAGTTTGCCTCCCTGTTCTCCCTGACCCCAGGTGTCACCAACTGGTACATCCACGATGTGGACACTGGAGATAGTCTGCCTGTGAAACAAATGTTTTACAGGGTGGCTGACAAGGTCAGAGCTAGCATCAAGGAAGAAGTTTCCAAGATGTTGGCGCTAGGGATAATTGAGTCCTCCAGCAGCACCTGGGCTAGCCCAGTGGTCTTAGTGCCTAAGAAAGCTGCTACACCCAGTGGCCCCCCAGAACTCCGTTTCTGCGTAGACTACCGTGGGCTCAATGCGGTCACCAAGACTGACGCACACCCCATCCCCAGAGCTGATGAGCTTGTGGATCGGTTGGGAGCTGCCCAGTACCTGAGCACCTTTGATTTGACTTCAGGGTACTGGCAGATTGCCTTAACTGAGGGGGCCAAGGAGAGGTCAGAATTTTCAACACCAGAGGGGCACTTCCAGTTCTGTGTCATGCCCTTTGGGTTGAAAAATGCCTCTGCCACATTCCAGAGACTGGCCAACCAGGTATTAGCAGGGCTGGAGCAATTCAGCGCTGCATACCTGGATGACATTGCTGTGTTCAGCTCCACTTGGGAGGAACACCTGCAACACCTCTGTGAAGTGTTGAAGGCTCTGCAGAAGGCAGGCCTCACTATCAAGGCCAGTAAGTGCCAGATAAGGAAGGGATCAGTGGTGTACTTGGGACACTAGGTGGGGAGCGGCCAGGTGGCGCCCCTACAGGCAAAGATTGATACTATTCTGGCTTGGGAACCCCCCAAGGCCCAGACTGAGGTGAGAGCCTTTCTAGGTCTCACCGGGTATTACAGACGGTTTGTCAAAGGATACGGCACCATTGTTGCCCCTTTGACAGAACTGACATCTAGAAATCAGCCCAGGAAAGTGAATTGGACCGAGGCATGTCAAACTGCTTTTGATGCCCTCAAAACTGCCATGTGCACAGCACCGGTGCTTAAGGCACCTGACTTTTCCAGTGAGTTCATTGTGCAAACGGACGCTTCAGAGCAAGGCGTGGGAGCAGTACTCTCACAAGTCAACGATGAGGGCGGAGACCAACCAGTGGCTTTCATTAGTAGAAGGCTACTCCCCAGGGAACAGAGATGGAGTGCAATTGAAAGGGAAGCTTTTGCTGTGGTCTGGGCTCTGAAGAAGCTGAGGCCCTACCTGTTTGGGACTCACTTCCGTGCTCACACCGACCACAGACCCCTCAGATGGTTAATGCAGATGAGGGGTGAGAACCCAAAACTGTTGAGGTGGTCCATCTCCCTACAGGGAATGGACTTTACGGTGGAGCACCGTCCTCGTACAGAACACGCCAACGCTGATGGTCTGTCCAGATTCTTCCGCCTTAGTGATGAGGACTCCCAAGAGGTTGGGTAGTTCTCCCCACTTTCAGCTGGAGGGGACACGTGTTAGACCTGACACCCTTGGCATGGTTTTCCCCCATCTTTTTGCCTCTGCCTCCTGTATTTTTGATGCTGTGCTGGATTTCGTTTTTGTTGGTTTAGATGCTTTGGACACTCTGCCACTGCTGATCAGTGCCAGAGTGTAAGTGCTCCCTATGTAAATCGTCATATTGATTGGGTATACCTGATTGGCATATTTATATCACCATGAAGTCCCTAGTAAAGTGCACTGTGTGTGCCAGGGTGGGTGATGACAGATGCTACTAGTGGGCCTGCAGGACTGATTGCGCCACCCGCATAAGTAGCCCTAAAATGGTGTCTCAGGCCTGCCACTGCAGTGCCTGTGTGCAGTCAGTGGACTGCCATGTCCGCCTGGCCAGTGTCCCCACTGGCTGGGCCTAACCCTTCCCTGTCTGTGCACAGCAGTCACCCGTAAGGAAGGCTCAAGGTACCCGCCTGGGCAGGGTGCAGTGTATGGGTAAGGTAGAGCATGTACTAGTGCAGGTAACATGCTCTGGTAGTGAGCAGCAGCCATTTTGTGTGCTCACTGCTGCAAGGTTATCTTGCTCCATAGACTAACATGGGGGATGCTGGTCCCAATGGATACCAGCCTATCTTCTCATAGGAACAAGATGGGACATAAGTGCTTGATATCCCTGAACTCAGAATTTCATAACACATCTATTAGGAAAGGTTGTTTTTAAATTCTGTGTTTGAGAACAGTACTTTTAGAAAGTGGCTGTTCTCTTGTCTAACCTTTCTGTGTGCCTGGGCCTGCTTGTGGATTGACTGTCTGGTTTGAGGGTGACAGGGGCTGGAGAGCCCCAGGAGGTTGTCTGAGTCAGCCCGTGGTTGAAAGACTGCATCTGCATCCAGGAAAATGGGAGGAGATAGCACCTAGGAGTGAATAGGGCTGTGCCTGCCTGACCACAATGCTGGCTCCACCTCCCGCTGGGCGGCTGTCACCTCTGCCCCTCACACTGAAAGGAAGAAGGAAGCCAGGAAGCCCAAGGGCTCCAGCAACACCCAGAACTGGTTTAGACCGAGCTCAGGGCCCACTTGCACAAAGACTTCAAAGACTTAGGGGTATAAGAGAAGGACCCCTGACAACAGAAAATGGGATTCTAAAATCAAGAGGAACCTCTGCTGGAAGAAGGACCGCTGAAGAACTAAAGGAAGATTGCCTTGCTGTGTGCTCTAAGGGCTGACCTGTTCTGCTGACCAACTGAAGCTGAGGAGAAGAGGGACTTTGCTGTGTGCTGTGACCCTGCTAGCTTGACCTACAGAGACTTTCCTGTGTGCTATGTCTTCTAACTGAATCTCCAAGGGCCTGAGAAGAGCTGGCCTCCTGTTCTGGAACCCAGGGTTAAAAGGTTCCTAAGCATTGCCAAACTGCTGAAAAGATCGTGTGGTGTTTTGCCCCAACCCTTGTTTCTGAGTGCTGGCCGTGGGAGAAGATCGCTGTGCTCATCGGCACATATTCAGGGGTGATAGGAGGCTCGTGGTGCCTCCCTGCGTAGAGAATCATCCCCGACAATCTGCTGGTTTGAAACGGTCCAGCCGCGACCTCTGGCCCTGAAAATCTCTTGCCACCAATTTACCGCGCGGCCCGGGGCCAGAAACACCCTCCAAAGTTTGCCGTCCCTGACCGGAGCTGCGGTAGCGAAGAACGAAGCCGCCGCGCTTCCATTGGCCCAGGAGGACGAGCCCCCTCAGTGATCGCCGCGCTAGGATTGGCCTAGAGCCGCTGCGTCATCACTGAGGCTGCGTCTTGATTGGCTGTCTGCGTTCGCGTCAGGAAGTATTTTATATAAAAAACAATGGTTCCAATGGAACAAGTAAAAATATATATGATAAATACTGAACAAAGTCTAATAATAATGTGAAGGTTACCGAGGATGTAGGAAGGAAAAACAAAACTCATAAGACCTATTGAATCACCATCAGTTGTTATTTTTGCAAGAATACAAAGAATATACTGTAAAATTCACTTAGTGTACATATAACAATGTGAAGACTTACGAAAAAGGCGTCCCAAGTGTAAAGTGTGAACCAAAAGAGTGGTTAAAGCACACAGAGGTGACAGCAAGTGACAGTATGCGCACGGTTTCAACAGGGGTATATTTACAAGGAAATGGGAAAACAACCATATACACAATTATCAATGATTTATACAATGACTATTGGATTCATAGACATTGATTGAAAGGTTCATTCCCAATGGGCGTTGACGGCGTTTCGACCCTTTACAGGATGGAGGGTCTCGTCAGGACAGGGACAGTGTGGGACATCTGTGGGGGGTGAAAAAGGGGAAGTGAGCTCAGTGTATCGAAAAGTGAATTTACAAAAAGGACTTAATGTGAACGACCTGGTACCTTTAAAGAGTCAATCAAGGGCTCGTGGTGGAGAAGGTGCCAGCCATGCGTGAAAGGGAAGAATAAACATACTTACAGTGAACCCAGCCGGGTACTCTGGTACAGGGAAACAAAAGAGGAAAGGGATGTAGTCACAGAAGGTCAGGAAGGGCATGCCCCGGGAGCCGCACTGCTATTGTCTGACTCCCGGGTGATTGAGGAGGCTCGCCGTGAAGGCCGCGACAGGATTGGTCCACGTCATCGGGACCTCCGAGACAGCCGCCGAGAGCCGTGTTTTGATCACCGGAGCCGGGGAAGAGTGACCCGACCTCGCCGAGGGAGCAACGCAAGTGATTCCTGCCCCTGGTCTGTTGTCCCCGCTCGGAGCGCTGAGCTAGCTCCCCGCCGCTCCCTGAAGTGCTGAAAGCGGGCGGAGAGCCGCCGGGACCGGCCGGGGCTTAGTGCGAGTCTGCTCCGCTCGTCACGGTGGTGCCTGAACAGTAATCGGTGAGGCGCCCTCGCAGGGCTTGGGCTTGACAAATGAAGGGCTGATCTTTGAGCACATAATTACGCTGGCATTGCTTTTATTGATAATTTGAAGAGCTGATTTGAGCATAGATCAGTAGTATTATTTTTAATACTGAATTGAATAGACTTGAGACTATTTTTCTACATTGAAACTTCCTGATAATAAGTGCAACCATTAAGAGCAACATTTTTCCAAAGAAGCTATCATCGTGTAACTGCTGATTCTTACTGCATAAACTAGATAAAGTTATTTTTTATATATACTTACCTGTGTGGTCTCAGTTTGTGGTGGATTGGGGGGTCATTGTTTGTGTTAAGTGCATTTATTATACACATTGCCTTGGGGATAAGCCTGTCTGCTCGAGCCAAGCTACCTAGGGGGTGAGCAGGGGTTATCTACAGTGTGTATTCCTTCACCCTGACTAGAAGCAAGGGTCCCTACTTGGTCTAAGGTACTTACCTCTGCCAATTAGAGACCCCCAGATCTAACAGGGTCATTGTAGGAAATTGGGTAAATGGTTGAAGGGGGTGACACCCTACTGAAGTAGCAGCCACGATTTCTTTCAGGATTAAGTTACAAGTAAACCCCATATTAACCTGTGCTGAATCCGCTGGTAGCTTGGCATGGCATGAAAGTAGTCAGGCTTAATTTAACTTAGAGGCAATATGTAAAGTATTTACGCTGCACTTCAAACAATAATAAAGTGAAAGGAAAAAACAAGAAAATCCTCTAAGCACTTCAAAGTGATGAGGGGAGTAAGACAAGGGTGCAATTTAGCCCCGTTCTCTTCTCATTATATATAAACAACTTAGAAACTGTTCTGGTCAAGGAGTGTAAGGATTTACCAGCTGCATCGACCCGACCTATCCCAGCATTCATGTATGCGGACGATGCAGTCCTCATGGCCCACACTCTGATTGCACTGCAGAATGTAGTCAATACGTTTGTCACATTCATGTCAGGATTGGTCCTTACTGTTAACTGTTCTAAAACTTTTACAATGAACTGTGAGGCTGGACTAAAAAAGAAGACTAAAACCCTTTTTATACATTCCAAGCTAATAGATAGTGCAAAACCCTTTTTCTATTTAGGAATTTTATTTGACCATTCAGAATCCTGGTCCCAGGCGATTAAGGCCAGAAGACTTCTATTTATTAAATCACTAATTACAGAGCAAAAAGTGTGGCTAGTGCCACTTATGGAGCAGGAATATGGGGTTATGCAGGGGTAAACATACTGCAATTTGCTGAAAATAACTTTCTTAGGTCACTCCTGGTTGTCCCAGACAGTACATCAAACTATATTTGCCATCAAGAACTGGGCATGCCCTATCTGACACAATTAAGATCCAACCAATCCTCCTGTGGCATAAAGTCTGGACCTCAGAGGAGACGGCTTTTAACCGCCACATACTAATAGATGCTCTGGTGATGGACGGAGTAAGTCGCATAAGATGGCTAGAATACTTAAGAACATTCCTGACCAAATCAGGCCACCCTGAATACTATAAAGATCCAGAAACACTGAGTACCATGTTCAGGAAAGATCTCAAAGCGAGTTGTATACATCATCTGGGCGAAATTAGAAACACTTTAGAACTTAAGAAATCTATGGTTCAAACATATCACATGATCCAAACAACTACTGCTATACAACCATATATCGTATTGAAAACAAACGATTATGATAGGTTTCTGTTAACCCAGTTCAGATTTAACATTTTATTCAGATCTTTAAGTTTTCCTGCACCAAATGATTGGTCAAGAGTTTTAAGCAAATGTCCATGTGATGATGTCTGGACACAATCAACAATACACATAATGTTTTTCTGCAAATTCTATTCTAACCCAAGAAGAACGTGGATCATTCCAGTATTAAAATGATCGGGTTTGAGACAATGCCACTTAGCATTTCGTTTTCTGCAATCGTTAGATAATGAATTTATAATTGCTTCTGTTATTGTATTCTCAAAACATGTTTTTAAATATCGCAAATCTATTTTCTTATGAATTTGATAATATTTTATTTGTATAAGGAATTGGAATTTTAAATCAGTTTTGATTCAAGTACATGAACTTTTATGGTCAACTTTATCAGTTACTGAATAAAGTAATTTGATTTGATTTGATTTGGGTCATTGTAGGAAATTGGGTGATTGGTTGAGGGGAGTGACACCCTACTGAAGTAGCAGCCACAATTTCTTTCAGGGTTACGTTACAAGCAAACCCCATATTAACCTGCACTGAACCCGCTGGTAGCTTGGCATGGCATGAAAGGAGACAGGCTTAATTTAACTTAGAGGCAATCTGTAAAGTATTTATGCTGCACTTCAAACATTAAATCCAAAATGAATTCTTGAAAAAGAAAGTAAAACAAAATAAATTATTTGAGACCAAATAAAAAAAAAACATGTGTAGATATTTAGAGATGTGCAGTTTTAAAGATTTAAGTGAAAACAGTACTTAGAAGCTTAAAGTGCCAACTGTGGTTATCTGGCCGTGCCGGACCGAAACCAAGTCACAAGTTCACACTGACCACGATGGAGTGCAGGCTGGAGACAAGGGCAAAGTTAGACAGGCTGATCAAAGTATCTTAAATCTTAGTTTGCAGAGTAATGGAAGACCCAGAGTTGGGGATGTGTCGGGTGAAAGTGGTTACGAGGAATCTGCGGGCTGTGATATAGATACCTGTATCATTATCGAGGATGCTGTCGACAGGGGGCTTGCGAGATGAAATCTTGCATTTACGATATGTCATGATGAGGTTCTATGAAAAGCTGCATGGAGATGTCTTGCGCTGTATCGTTATGCTCACATGACCACAGCTGGGCTTGAGAGCATATTCAGGTCCACTTACAAGGGTCTAGCACTGGGGTGGTACAGCAGATAGATTCCAGGTGCTGGGTACAAGATGGTTGAAGCCTTTTATGTCCCAAATGCTCTAATCTGGAGGCCAGCAAACAGCAGTCACTCTGGTGGTCTTAGGTTCAAAATACACATCCAACACTTTCACTCTGGCAACAGGACAGCTTAGGACTAAACCTTCTTGCAGAACAATCCAGCAGTCCTCTGAGTCTTCCACAGGTCCAGAGGTGTACTGGAGGGCTGTGTTTCAGGGTCCTTTATGTATTCCTGGTGCCCACTTTAAAGTTTAGAAGTATCCAGAGTGTTCTACCTCCAGAGGTGCTTGGAATTCCCTGCCTCCCTTCCCCAGCCCAAGACTTGTCAAGGGCCGCAAAAGACCAGTGTCCAACACGTTATAAGTGTGTTCAGGCAGAGGCTTTGTAATATGCACATACAGTAGGTGTCAGCTCCTCCCCCACATCAAGTCATAAATGGACCATCCTGCCAACACCTACTCCCCCTTTGCCTCACTAGTCATGTAACCTGGAAACAGGCTGCAGGCACCAAATAGCTGGGACAGGAAAATGTTAACATTCTAAAATTCAGTTGTGGACCCCAGAATTGATGGAGGGTAGGTTACCAGCCATAAGCAGAACCAGGCGACTGAGTCAGTCTCGATGCTATGATGTGCCCCGAAACAGCTTCCACCCGGGTCCCGAACTAAGAGGACCCCAAAAGCTGTTGGTGTATTTGGTGAGGATATGGTTTTCTGTTTTTACAATTTGATGTGAACCACCCTCGAATGAGTAGGTTATAGTCGCTCTAGGTCCTGATAAAATGCCACAATCTTCAAGACAAAATAGTGCATGAAACATGTTGACCGCTATTCTCACCTAATGCTTGATGGGATTATTAGAATCACCACACACAAGCAGCGAAAGTTTTTAATCATGCCATGGACCCGCCTACTTAAAGTTAGTTCAGCTGGTTTCCTATAGTTATTTTTAACTCACACTTATCACACACACTACTCTAATTTTGTCCATACACCAGACGCCCCACACGCACCCACTTTATCTATGGCCAGAACTTCAGGATAAAAGGACTCTGGCAAAAAGCCAGAGCATTGGGCATTGTAGCGCCAGCCCAATTAGGAGCCACCCTATGATGAAGCATGACACTGTTCGGGGCGCGTGAGGGCCCTTGCTCCTTATTGGAGCTATTTTACTCCTTTGCCCCTTTCCATTCTTCCTTTAGGAACAGCTCACCCTATTACTCACAGTTCATTCCTTGGGGCTTGTTTGCTGGACCTTTATTGCCCCCGATCCACCCTCTTTTTATTTAATATAAGAAGATTATCTTGCCAAGTCGAAATAGTAGTCTAATACTTCACATGAAGGCTGCAATGGAAGGCCTGAGACATGTTTAAATGGCTACTTAATTGGGTGGCACATTAAGTGCTGCAGGACCGCTAGTAGCATTTAATTTCCAGGCCCTGGTGGCATCGCTTTACTAGGAACTTAAAAGTAAATTAAATAGGCCAATTCGGTGTGACACAATTTTACCATGTTTAAAGGGGAGAGCATAAGCACTTTAGAACTGGTTAGAAATGGTAAAGTGCACATACTCCTAAAAGTCAACAAAAACGTGTTTACAAAACAGGACGGTAAAGACAAAAAGTTTGGGGATGACCCTCTTGAGAGGGACAAGTCCAACAGACATATAATGATGAAGTACAAGAAGAACTTGATAATGTTCTTTTGAGAATTTGGCATGGATTTAAATTCTAGGAAAGAGAAATGGTGAGTCCCCACAAACAGAAAAGTCAGGTCCATCTGTAGAGTTAGAGAGACAAGATTTCAAACATTAACTACACAAGGACGTGGTCCGCAGGATAGGAATCAAGAGAGAATAAGTAGGAAGAAACATTTTACTACAGAAAACATTCAAGAATTCATTCACAATTCTACTAGGCCACATTCAGATATTCCAGGAGTCTATTCAGGTGACAAGACCATGTTATACAGTATGTAATTCAGTCTGAGATAGATAGTTTGTCCTTGATTAAGTACATCGCATTGAATGTGACTGGGAAAGTCTTGATCTTTTCAGTGTAAGCCCACACATTTTTATCACAGAGAGTAAAACATCAGCAACAAGGATGAGGTGTCATGTTACAATGTCCCGTGCTCTCCATGCCACTGGAGTCAAGCTATCCTGGCTGATGAGGGCTGAAAGCCCAAAACCGGTGAGCAAAAAAACTATTGATTTAGGCCCAGATCTCTGTACTGGTATGAAAGTATGAATTTGTTCTGCATCCTGTCCATCGATTGTTCTTTTTGCATTTGTCATCCCGAGTGGGCCGGGTATGCCCAGAAGTGGGTCCCATGCCCTCCATGCCACTGGAGTCAAGCTATCCTGGCTGATGAGGGTTGAAAGCCCGAAACCGGCCCTAGGATGCTTGTTTCCAGTCCAGGGAGGACCTGGCCTGGCAGTTCGGGCTGGACTGTTCCCATTGGGCGCAGGGTCAAGACTGATTTGCATATGGCTGGGTTCACACTGGAATGGCATGGTGAGCAAAAAAAAAATGGATTTAGGGCCAGATCTATGAATTGGGGTGATTGTAAGACATTGTTCTGCATTCTGTCCATCAATTGTTCTTTTAGCATATGTTACAACGTCACATGCAAAATGGAAAAACGCACAAAATTGACCTAAGTTAGTGTGAGCCTGATTCCCCATCTGTTAAACACATCTATTAAAGAAAACATATCAAACAATCACCCCTTGGATGATTTCTGAATCAACATATTCAGGCATATAGTACAATACAGTTGTTATAATTTCAGGATTCTTCTGCTTGGATCCTTTCAATTCCTTTATGGTATCTTTAGGTCCACTGTGCATCTCTTCCACCTTTACATCCATTCTCTTTCTCTTCTGCTCATTGCTGACTTCTTCTTTATCCCACAATTTAACCACCATTTGATAAAATTCCCTTGCAAAATATCAGGAAGAAACGCACACATGCATTCCAAATGAGTATGATCCAAGGATGGTTCATAAGAAATTTTAGTATTCCTCTACCTATATTCCCTAACCATTCACCTATCTTGCCAAAGCCCTTTCCAATAAACCAAAACACAGAAACTAATCTTTACCAGGTACTTGTTTCTTCCTCTGCTAACCAGTGCTAAAGTGCTTGTGCTCTCTCCTCAAAACATGATAGATTTGACGTATACCCAATTGCACATTTAATTTACTTGTAACTCCCAAGTAAAGTGGTACTATATGTACCCAGGACTTCTACATTAAATGCTACTACTAGTCCTGGAGCACTCATTGGGCTACCCACCTAAATAACCCTTTAAAACTATCCTGGCTTCCATTGCAGCCCATGTGTACAGTTTAAACTGCCATTTCGACCTGACAAAATAAACGTTTTGTCAGGCCCAAACCTTCCTTTTTAATACATATGTCATCCCTTTGTTAGGCCTTAAAAAGCCAAGAGGTCAGGGTACAGTATATTTAAAAAGCTGGAAATACCCTCTTAAGTTTACATGCCCTTGTACTCAAAGACTCTTACATTTGATTTTCACTACTACAATATCTCCCTCTCCAATAGGATAACATTAGAGTCACCTTATACCATTTAATAAACTTTACCTTTCAATTGTGAGCAGGTAGACAGATCGAGTTTGGTGTCTAGAGAACTGTAATTAAAATCCCTCTTTAAAGCTAAAGTTGTTTTTTTAGTCAAAAGTATGAAAATGCAACCTGTCCTAACCATTTAGTGCCTGCAGCCTGATTCTGGGTCACATGATTATGTGTAGCTGGCATGCTCTCAAACAGTGAGACAAAGGGAAGATAGATGTTGGCTGGATGGGTCACTCTGAGTCAACAAGGGGGAGGAGCTGTTACCTACCAAACCTTGCACATCACAAACACTCTTCCTGAGCACTCTCACAAAGGGCTTGACACTCGTCTATTGTAAAACCAGGCAAGCCAGGGCCAGAACAGGGAGGAAGGAATGCTTGATACCTCGGAGGGGGTGGGAACCTCTAGAAGTGTCCTACTTTTCAAAGGAGGTACCAGATATCAGTATTGGACCTTAGACACCAACTCTTCAGTACACTTTTGGACCTGTCGAAGACTCTGCCAGGAACAAGGACTGCTGTGCTGCAGAAAGGATTATCCCTCTGCTAGACTGCTACTCTGAAGGACTGCTGTCCTGTGGTGCTGACCTGGTGCCCTCTTTCTTGAGTGAGAAGGAATGGACCTGCAACTCTGAACCCAGGACCTCAGAATGACTGCAATGGCTAGTTGATTGGCATCCAGATCAGAATCCTCAGGGACATAAAAGGCTTCCAAAATCCCTTGAATACAGCACCTGCACTGTGCCATCTGTGAGTACTGACATCCCCCTCACCCCCACAAACCGTGTCAACTTAGTCCAGGACTCTTGGAAGTGGACCTGAAGACTGTCTGGGGTCCTCATTGGAACTGACGAGAAGCGACACAAAGATCCAAATCAACGCCGAGCAGACTGTGCGCTAGGATTTAAGGTACTTTGCTCAGTTGGCCTAACTTGGTCTCTATGGCTGGACTGCGGTCTTTTGTGGTCGGCATGAACTTGTGACTTTGTCCCAGTCTGGTAGATAAAGTGAGCAACCCAGTAAACCTTTGGGGGCTTGGGTAAAAACGTAGTAGGATGGGTAAAATTGCCTCCAAAGGAGTTTGTTGTACTAAAGAGGTTAACTTAGTTATGTAACTGAATTGAGTGCAGGTGACTTAATTATCCTGAGTAAAATTACTTATAAAAGCTTCAAAAAACATATACTTAACTAAACATGACAATACTTAACATTAAGACAAAAACAAATGGACATGTGTATAGGCAAAAAAGTGAATTTTATCAGAATTAGATCATAAAGGGAAAAGTACAAAGCATAAGTAATTTGCAAAACAGGAATACAGGATAAATATCACGAATCAAATCAAGAATCTCTGTAAAGCCTGTGAATGGCCTATCCAAAATAAAGATTTTAAGGAATTTTCTTTTGGATAAAGCTGGGAGTCGACGTTTCGGTCTTTATGGGTGACTCTTCAAGACCATCATCAGGACAGTGGACAATTAATATTGTAAATCCCTAATAAAAATAGAATAGAACAATGTAACTATTTCATAATAACTGAATTAGATATTCAATATTGCACTATACACATATATACAAACAGAAAACATCTGGCCTAGCTAAAAACTAGTCATTATCAGTTATGACCTATACTAAAATGTTCTACAAAACAGTAACAATTAGACGATTGTGACAGTGATGACAAAACAGTGAAAGAAATTATGTACAAAGATTGCAATAACACTTGTTAACAATGTATTTACTAATTTCAACATGTAATTTATCTTGCGCACATGATTTGATATGGTTCAAAATAGAGTCAAAATTGCCCCAAATGATAGCAATTTAGCACAGATAGAACAGTTAGCCTATGATACAATAGTTCATAAGATGCAGACACATATGGAAGATGTCGTGTGCCTAGAACTCATAAGGCATTATGGTTATCACATGCAGATGTGTCTAACAAGGCTTAATTACTAAGATTTGGTTAGTACCTTAAAATGATAACCTTAACTCCGCGTGGTGGAGAGATGGTATGTGGAGCCGGGGCCAGTCTGGCACAACCTGAGAACCACAGTTGGTGTTTTATACTTTTTCGTGCTATTTTTGCTTAAGCCTATAAAACTGCATATCTCCGATTCTACTGATTGGATTTTCATTGTTTTGGCCTTGAGTTATTTAATAATTTCTACCTTATTTTTCTAAATTGGTGTGGTATTTTTCTTGCATTTTCACTTTTACTGTTTAAAGTGTTGTATAACTACTTTACACATTGCCTCCAAGTGATGCCTGACTGCTTTGTGCCAAGCTACCAGAGGGTTGAACATTGGCTATTTGGGGGTTTACTTTTGGCTTCACTCTGACAAGGATTGTGGTTTTCACCACCCTCAACCAGTTACACAATTTCTTACAACTACTCTTTGGCTAATGATGATTATAGTCTCAGAGAGGCTAAGTTGAAATTCAGTTACTTAAATGTGCTCCATAATTGGCACTGGTCTCCAGTGAAGCTATGCAATGCAAAGTTGTCCACAAACTCTAAATGATGGCAATGTAATCAGACAGAAGAGGACAAAATCTTTTAGCACTGCTTGATATTGCCAACTTTATGGGAACAGGTCTTTTGCCACTTATGGAATTCAATCAGGGCCGGCCCTAGGCATGTGCAAGCTGTGCACCTGCACAGGGCCACCAAACATCAGGGGCCACCACGCCAGTGCTTAATTTAAATATATTTTAAATTGGATGCAGCTGCCTCAGACCGCCTTTTTACAAGTCACACATCACTGCCAGAAAATGAAACTGCCTGGGTCCCTGCCTCGGGTGTAGGTCACCGTCACACCGCATTTTACAATCGTTCATGAGCTACCAATGAACTATTGTAAAATATATTAATAGACCACCCCGTCCCTCCCTGGCGAATCTTCAAGTGTGTGCCCAGATTCAGGCCAATAAGGATTGTTTTTGGCCGCGGCCCGCCCACCATACTGCCCAACTGCAAGGAGATAATCATCAGCCGAAAAGAGAAGCAGGCAGCGTGTTGCGCAGCAGGCCTCCATCGCAGATCAATTAAGGCTGTCCCAGTAAGTAATTACTTTCACTTTTAAACAAGATTCTAATAATCATAGGGCGTCTAGTGTTTATGCAATGTGCTGCGGGGATATTAAAAGTATTGTTGAAAAAGCTTAAATAATTATATGGGAAAAAATGTCTGCACTTGTGCGCCCTTGATGGGCCCAGCATGTGCGTGGTTATTGAAGCCACATGCGGAGGTGGCTGCAGTTTGAGACGCTGCTGTGGAGTGACGGTATAGGGATGGGCTTCCACTCAGTGAGGCCGTGTGGGCCGGCCCTTGACACCCCAGGGCCTCCCCACAGACGCGCAAGCCAGAGGGAGCGGCCTCAGCTGTCAGAGCAGAGGGCAGAGCCTGCCATGCACGCCGGGGACTGGCAGAGAATGTATACAAGGAGAAGCCGATAGGATAAGAGGGGGAAAGAAGGGGAAATGTGCAGGAGAGGCTGCAGAAAGAGACATATACAATGAAAGGGGGTTCAGAAAGAGAGTATGTCGAAAAGAAACAATGCTGAGAACTGTAAGAGAAGTGTGGATCAGGGGCAATATAAAGAAGAGTGGGGTGTGCCGTTGTAGAGGGTGAGTAGGAAAGCGAACCATGAGTAGGGGTTGACACTATATACGGGTCATGCATAGGGGAGTTGGTGGCAAAGGCGGCATTCGTATGGATATGGGTTGTAGATAGGTAAATGGGCAGGGGTTTGGGAAGGTGGAGCAGTGTAGGGTGTGGGCAAATGTGTAGCGTGTAGAAAAGTAAAAGAAAGGGTATATTAACTAAGATGTGCAGAGAGTTGTAGAGCCAAAGACGTGGGTTACTGAAGAAGAAATGTGCTGGGGACAGAAGATGACATGAGAGGAAGATGGTGCATAGGCAGACATGTTTAGAGGAGTAGATGTACTGGAGTAAATGTCTAGGGGTGTGTTGCGTGGGAAATGTGCAAAGGACAGTGCACGGAATGGTGTATGTGCATTGTCTAGGGGTGTGGTATAGAGTGAGACATCTATATGCGAAAGGTAGGGGCTCTAGAAAAAACAAAATAAAGGGGGAGGGGTTTGTGAAGCTATTGTGGTACGGGAATGATAGGGAGGGAGGCTGCAGTGCAGGGAAACGGAGAGCACATGGGTATGAAAGGATGAGGTGCAGCTGAGGGCCGCGCTGTGTAAAATGGAAGGTATAGAGGTGATATGGAGGTTGCAGTGTATGGAAAAGTACGGCGCTGGGGCATAGGAAGGAAAAAAGGAGTACAAGTTGTAGGAAGAATAAGGCAGAGACAGCTGCTGTTTTAGGAAGGTACAGCGGTATAGGAAGGATAAGGTGCAGTTCAGGGTTGTACTATATACACTGGAAGGTATAGAGGTACAAGAACGGTATGGAGGCAGCAGTGCGTGTAAAGGTAGGGCATAGAAGGGTAGGATCAGCCACAGGTACTCATCTAGTGCCTTTTCTGGACGTTTTATTAAAACACCTTCCTGAGCTCCAGGGGGTTCTGCAAGGAGAAAGGGGTGCCCTTCAAGCGAAGCGCCAAGTAGGCAGAGCTTCAGAAAGCCTTGAGAGCATGGGTAACAGCCCACTCAGAGGGAGATGGGGACGGGCAAGGACCAGAGCATGACGCCACAGGAAATCTTGACTTCCTGCACTTGGAGGAAAATGGTAATTCGTTACCAGGTACAAGGGTACCTCCAGGGCAGGCAGTTGCGTGTCAGTAAAGACCCTGTCCTCAGAGGACTTGGAGGACAGGAGAGAGGAGAGACAGCTCAGGTTGGAGCTTGCCAAGCTGGAGAAAGAACGGGAAAGAGAAAGGTGGGCCATGGAGCAGGATCGCAAGAACAAGCGACTGGCTATGCGGGAAAAAGAACTTGCCCATTAGTTTAGCCTGAAGGAACTGGAAATCCGGGCCCTAGAAGTAGGGGCCAACAGCAACAAGAATGGTGGCAACGTACCTATGGAAGCTTCACGTGAGTCCAGGGTCTTTATGCCTAAAGATGTGATGGCCAGTTTTAAGGTGGGGGATAATATTGATAAGTGGTAAGCAGCCTATGAGTTGTCTTTAAGAGCTCAAGGGGTCCCAGAGAGTCATTTGGGGGGTGGTTTGTATAAGTACCAATCTCCAGATGTTAGGGACACCCTCCTTTACCTGGAGAAGGAAGACCAGACTAACTATTCTGTCATGAAAGCCGCATTGCTTAAGAGGTTTGGTCTTACTCCTGAGAGGTATAGGCAGAGGTTTAGGAATAGCCATAAACTTCCCACACAGAACTGGGTAGACGTCCTGGACTACGGTAGTAAAGCTTTAGAGGGCTGGGTGCGGGGCAGCAATGTGCATGACTATGAAGGATTGTATGACTTGTTTTTAAGAGAGCACCTTCTAGAGAAATGTTTTCCAGAGCTGCCCAAGACCTGGTTGACTGCAAGTTGACCAATCCTAGGAAGCTGGCGGAGGAGGCGGACACCTCGGTTAGTACCAGGGTGTCCAACAGGGGCTCTGGGGGGGACTCCCAAAGGGGTGGTCAGGGTTCCCACCAGAAGAAAGAGGGGGAGACAAAAAGGAAGAGTTCTCCAAAGGCCCCCAAAATAATTTGCAAGGGAAAGGGTCTGGGTTCCAGCCCCAATCTGGCCACCAGAAGCCCACTTATCCTGACAAAGGTCAGCAGCCCAGAATTGTCCGGTGCTATGAGTGTGGTGAAATTGGACACTACAAGGGGATCCCAAGTGTCGCAAGAGAGCACCACAGCCCACTGGAGGTAAAAACCCCGGGGTGGCTAGTGTGGCGCTAGGGGAGGAGCTGTCCCTAGATAATTGGATTGAGGGGGCAAGGCTTGTCCTAGTGTCTCTGGGAGACAGTGAGATAGTTCCTAAGGTCCACGTGCCCTCCAATACTTCTTAGTATAGGCAGTGGGTCACCCTCAATGGCCAGGGGTTGGAGGCCCTGAGGGACACAGGTGCCAGCATGACTATGGTAAGGAGTCAGCTGGTGTCCCCAGAGCAAATAATTCCCGATGCATTCCATCCAGTTGTGATGGCTGACAACCGGGAGGGTCATTATCCCGTAGCACAGGTTCCATTTGAGTGGGGAGGGGTTTCAGGCCTTTTAAGAGTTGCTGTGAGCCCTGCCATGCCAGTGGACTGTCTGTTAGGGAATGACCTTGAGCACACTGCCTGGAAGGAGGTAGAGCTCAAAGCGCATGTGGAGATGCTGGAGTTACTAGAGTGGATCTGTGCTACCACACCAGGGCTGGAGCCTGGGAAAATGGCCCAGCCAGCTGCTAAAAAGGGAGGAACCCGAGGGCGTGGGAAGCCCGCCCCGGGGCGGTTACCCCGTGAGAAGGATGGGGCACCTGAGGAGGTCGCACTGGAGTCCACAGAGGGGGACGTTGCTCCCTTGGGGAACCTATCTACCCCTGCAGGGTGGCAAGTGGAAGGAGGGCCCACCAGGGAGGAGTTTTGCCGAGCACAGAAGGAGTGCCCCACCCTTGAGGGCATGAGACGGCAGGCCGATGCCCAAGCAGCAGGCAATGCCTCCGCGAAGTATCACATTTACTGGAAGGATGGGCTCCTTTACAGTGAGCCCAAGGCTCCTGTGCATGGGTCATCAAGGGCGTTAGTGGTCCCCCAGTGCTACAGGGTGTTTCTTTTGGAATTGGCTCATGAGATCCCTTTGGCAGGACACTTGGGCCAAGACAAGACCTTTGCTAGGCTTGTCCCACATTTTTATTGGCCGCAGATGAGGGTCTCCTCAGATACATTCTGCAGGACCTGGCTGACCTGCCAAGCTAGTGGGAAAACAGGGGCTAAGCTGAAGGCTACCCTGGGACCACTGCCTGTCGTTAGCACCCCCTTTGAGAGGGTGGGCATCGACATTGTTGGGCCCATGGATCCACCAACTTCTTCTGGTCACAGGTTTATCCTGGTTCTGGTGGACCACGGCACCCGGTACCCAGAGGCTATTCCTCTGAGAACCATCACTGCACCTGCAGTGGCCCGGGCCCTGATGGGGATTTTTACCAGAGTGGGTTTCCCAAAAGAGGTGGTGTCCGACAGGGGCACCAATTTTATGTCTGCCTACATGCAATCCATGTGGAAGGAGTGTGGGGTTACTTATAAGTTCTCCACCCCTTAGCACCCACAGACTAATGGTCTCATAGAGAGATTTAAGAAGACCCTAAAGGGCATGATCAGGAGTCTGCCTGAGGGCCTGAAGAAAAAGTGGGATGTCCTCTTGCCCTGTTTGCTGTTTTCCTACTGGGAGGTACAGCAGAAGGGGGTGGGTTTCAGCCACTTCCAGCTCTTGTACGGTCACCCTGTTAGGGGACCTCTCAGCTTAGTGAAGGATGGGTGGGAGAATACCCCAAGGAGGCTTCCCCGAGATGTAGTGAGCTACATGCTGGCCTTCCGCAGCCAAATGGATAAGTTGTGGAAGCAAGCTTCTGACAACTTAGAGGCCAGCTAAGTGGTGATGAAGCAATGGTACAACCAGAATTCTCACCCTGTGGAGCTAGAACCTGGACAGAAGGTGTGGGTCATGGAGCCTGGGGAGCTTAGTGCCCTCCAGGACCGCTGGACAGGCCCTGATGAGATATTGGAGAAGAAGGGTAAGGCCACTTACCTGGTGGACCTTAAGACCCCCAGGCAGCCCCACAGGGTACTACACGCCAACCGCCTCAAACCCCACCATGAGAGGTCTGAGATCACCTTACTGATGGTAACTGATGTGGCTGAGGAAGAGGAACGTGAACCTCTCCCGGACCGCTTTGCTTCCACAGAGAAGGATGGATCGGTGGAGGGAGTGGTCCTCTCCCCATCCTTGACTCCTGAGCAACAGAGGGACTGCTGCCAGGTCCCGGGGCAGTTCTCCTCAGTGTTCTCCCTTATCCCTGGAATTACCCACCTGTGTACCCATGATGTGGACACAGGAGACAGCCCCCCTTTTAAGTCCAAGTCTTACAGGCTGTCAGATAAGGTGAAGGCCAGCATCCAGAGTGAAGTCACTAAGATGCTGGAGTTGGGGGTAATAGAGCCCTCCAACAGCCCTTGGTCCAGTCCGGTGGTTCTAGTACCAAAAGCTGCCCCACCGGGCACCACACCAGAACTTAGGTTCTGTGTGGATTACAGAGGACTGAACTCTGTGACCAAGACTGATGCTCATCCTATCCCTAGGGCGGATGAGCTCATTGACCGGCTGGGGGCTGCCCGATACCTGAGTACCTTTGACCTCACGTCAGGGTACTGGCAGATCGCCCTAACGGATGGAGCCAAAGAGAGGTCCACCTTTTCCATCCCAGAGGGCCACTACCAGTTTAGAGTGATGCCCTTTAGATTTAAAAATGCTCCTGCCACCTTCCAGTGGCTGGTGAACCGGGTCCTCTCCGGTTTAGAGGCCTTCTCTGCTGCCTACCTAGACGACATATCTGTCTTCAGTAGCAGCTGGGAGGACCATCTGGGTCACCTCCAGGAAGTGCTTCAGGCCCTGCAGCAGGCAGGCCTGACTATCAAAGCCAGCAAATGCCAGATAGGGCCGGGGTCGGTAGTCTACTTAGGACACTTGGTAGGCGGGAGCAAGGTGCAGCCCCTACAGGCCAAGATGGAAACCATCCTGGCGTGGGAGCCTCCCAAAACACAGACTGAGGTCAGGGCATTCCTGGGCCTCACAGGGTACTACCGCAGATTTATCAAGGGCTATGGCACCATTGTGCCCCCCTTGACTGAGCTAACCTCTAAGAAATACCCTAGAAAAGGGATTTGGACAGAAGCTTGAAAAAAAGCCTTTGACTCTCTAAAGCAGGCCACGTGCACAGCTCCTGTGCTCAGGGCCCCTGACTTCTCCAAAGAGTTCATTGTCCAAACAGATGCCTCAGAGCATGGCATCGGGGCAGTACTTTCGCAACTCAATGCGGAGGGGCGGGACCAACCAGTGGCTTTCATCTCCAGGAGGCTACTCCCCTGAGAACAGCGGTGGAGTGCGATAGAGAGGGAAGCCTTTGCGGTGGTCTGGGCTGTGAAGAAGCTGAGGCCATACTTGTTTGGCTCCCACTTCCTGATTCAGACTGACCACCAGCCCCTCAGGTGGCTCATGCAAATGAGGGGAGAGAATCCCAAATTGTTGAGGTGGTCCATTCCCCTACAGGGGATGGACTTCAGGGTGGAACACAAACCCGGAGTAGACCACGCCAATGCTGTCAGTCTCTCTAGGTTTTTCCGCCTTAGTGATGAGAGCTCCCTAGAGGTTGGGTAGTTCTTCCCACTTTAAGCTGGGGGGGGAGACATGTTTGACCTGTCAGCCTTAGGGTGGTCTTCCCCTACCTTTTTCCCTTTAGCCTCTCATTTTTACCTTACCTTTTGTTGGACTTAGGACTCTGGGCGCCTCACCACTGCTAAACAGTGCTGAGGTGCAGGTGCTCTCCCCTAAAACCTTGTGAGGCTGGCATATCTGCCACAAGCCACTGCTACAGCAGTAAGGTTTGATCCTCAATAGACTAACATTGGGAACCTCCCCTTATGGAATAACTTCTGACAAGGACCTAATAAGTCTGTCATGTTTGGTCTTGTTGGATTTGGGGAGGGGAACCCTTTCCAATGATATATAGGGAGTAGGCATTTCTACGCTAGGGATCCCACTTTTATACAGGGGACCTTTTTCCTGCCTACACTTAGATTAGGCTCTGCAGACTCCCCCCTCCCCTCTGCATACTGATAGCCTGCCTGGGTTGGGAGGTGGGAGTGGTGATTCACACCTTCTTCCCTGGGATGAGCTGTGATGGGCTGCCCGCTGTAGCCTTAACAGCCTGTCTCTCATCACTGTGACAGCTAGGTCAGGGAAGGCAGGTAACATACCAGAACTCCCTGGACTCTTCCAGAAGCCCCTGCCCCCAGACCCTTCCAGAGACTTCCACCACTTTCTAGCCCCTGGACTGTAGAATATATAAGGGAGGGTCCTGGCCTAACATTCTTGTTACACTGCTGGACCTGGAAGAATCCCTGCTGGAGTGAGGAATGCTGCGCAAGAGGGTTGCCACTGGGAAGGAGGCTGACTGCTCCAAGGAACTGCTGCTTCACAACCTGCTGAGCTGCCCTAATGTCTGCTGATCCTGCCCTGCATGGGAGACTGCAACATCACCACCAGAGTGTCTCCACAACATCCCAAAGGAACTACTTTTCGAACAACATTCAGAAGGACTGCCTTCCTGGGACTACACCCTTCGTGATTTAGAGGACTGTCCCTGCAGCTGGTGGAACTGATCAGCTGCGGAACTGAACTAAAAAGACAATAGACATCTATCACCTTCCCAGGAGTCACCCTGCAGCGCTGGGAATCACTGCTGCCGCCTGGGGTTCCTAATTGAACTGTAAGGGGCTGAGGAGGAAAGCGCTGTGCCCCGGGATTCACTACCGCCGCCCAGGACCTGAGCGCGCTGTGTAACGCTAATAAGGGAAACACCCTTTCGCTGCCGTGTCCGGACTGCACTGGGAATCGCTTTTGGCCAAGAAAAGCGGGGCCCAAGATCACCGCCGCAGGCCCGGGCAACCCCGCCTCATCATTATCTGAAAGTTCATTGGCCCAGCAATCACCACCGTGGGCCCGTGTGAAAGTGCACCGAAAATTGCCTTTGAAAGCACCGCCGGCGGCCCGGGCGACTCGGGAGGCAGCTGCCTGCCCCGCTGACGTCACCCCTGTGCTGCGCTGTCATTGGCCGTAGGCTCTGAAGATTCCCCTTGCGTCACTGGAGGGCCGCGCTGGGATTGGCGGCTTCCTCGAGGGCTCCCCAGCCTTGGCCGAGACAGGGAAGGTTGCACCGAGGACCGGAGAAGAACCAAACTGCCGCCAGCCCCCATCCGGCTCCCAGGTAAAGCCCGCGTATGTGCCGAGCCTCCCGCGCCTATCATTGTCTTGGATGGGAGGCCTCCTGGGAAGCTGTTCCACTGGTAAGCGGGCTGCGGGGAGCAGTCTTCGGGGGATAGCGGGCCGGCTCAAAACTGCGTGGGGCCTCTTTGAGATCGGGCCAAAGGGGTGTGACTCCGCCTTAAAGGACAGGGGGCCCATAGCGGGACTACTGGGGGCCGTTTACCAGTGTCAGCCTGACTGTTTGAAGGGGGCAACATTCGTCCACCAAGCACGCAGGGATCGCTGCAATTGACTCAGAGCCCTGTGCTTAACTAGCGGGCCTCCAGGGACCGTACTCCAGGGACTGTTACTACCCGGTACCTGTGACAATCTCCTAAAAGACTTTAATCACCGAAAACCTTGTACTGTAACTGGCAAGTCCTTGTAACTTCTCAGCCACCGCCAATCAAGGACATATTTGGTGAGAAACCCTACGTGTGTAATGAGTTCCTGTTATTTTTAACCCTGCCAGTTACCTTTGTGACAATCGTCTCAAAGACATCATTTACTGGAGACCTTTACCGGATTATGCCCTATTCCTATCATTTTTTTCCTTTTGAGATCTTGCACAAGTTCTAGATAAAGATAATCTTAATTTTATATACAAACTGGTGTGGTGTCCCTTTTGTGAGTGTTTTTTTATTGCGTCACGGCTGCTGCGTGTTGCACAAATACTTTACACATTGCCTCTGAAGTTAATCCTTTGCTGCTCTGCGCCAAGCTACCAGCTCGGAAGCGGTGGTCCCTACTTGGACTAGGGTGCATACCCCTGCCGACTAGAGACCCTGGTTCTAACATTGACCAACTGTATATCTTAGTCATACATGACCTGAACATGAAAAGATATTCAGCATCAGCAATGTACATCAAGAGAACCGAACTTGAGCATTATTATACCTGTTAGACCTGGCATCTTTGGCGTGGTTTCCCCTTATATTTTTGCATCTACCTCATGTAATTTTGATGCTGTGCTGGATTTCGTTTTTGCTGGTTTAGATGCTTTGGGCCCTTTGCCACTGCTGTTCAGTGTCAAAGTGCAAGTGCTCTCTGTGTAAATCGTTATTATGATTGGTTATCCATGATTGGCATATTTGTGTCACCAAGAAGACCCTAGTAAAGTGCACTGAGTGTGCCAGGGCTGGCGATAACAAACGCTACTAGTGGGCCTGCAGCACTAATTGTGCCATCCACATGAGTAGCCCTAAAATGGTGTCTCAGGCCTGCCACCGCAGTGCCTGTGTGCAGTCTGTGAACTGCCATGTCCTCCTGGTCAGTGTCCCCACTGGCCAGGCCTAACCCTCCCCTTTCTGTACACATTGGTCACCCCTATGGAAGGCCCAAGGTACCCCCTTGGGCAGGGTCTAGTGTATGTGAAAGGTAGAGCATGTACTTGTGCAGGTGACATGCTCTGGTAGTGAATTACAGCCATTTTCGTTTTTCACTATCGTAAGGCTATCTTGCCCCATAGGCTTTCATGGGTAATGCTGGCAACAGTGGCTACCAGCGTATCTTCCTATAGGAGCAAGATAGGACATACAAGTCTGGTATCCCTGAACTCAGAACGTAATAACACATCTTTTAGGAAAGGGTATTTTTAAATCCTGTGGTTGAGAACAGCATTTTTAGAAAGTTGCTGTTCTCTTATCTGACCTTTCTGTGTACCTTGGCCTGTTTGCGAATTGACTGTCTGGTGTGTGAGTGACAGGGGTTGGGTGGCTCCCAGAGTCTGAGTGGGCCATCCCTGGGCTGAATAGCTCCATCTGCATTTTGAGTGATGGGAGGGGGTAGCCCCTGGGCCTGAATAGGGTTGTGACTGCCTTCCCCAATGCTGGCTCCACCTCCTGCTGGGCGGCTGAGGACCCTGCCCCTCTCTCTGAAAGGAAAGGAGAGGCCAGGAAAACAAAGTGCTCAAGGAACACCCAGAACTGTACACAGTTCATCTAGGTGGATCGTGGTGGGTGTTGTATGGTAACCACACCTTCCCCCCTGGTAGCACCGACGACTTAGGTTCTTGTTAACATTTTTTCTCCTTATAATTTGCTGAGCGCCCGCCTCTCTGTTGGTTACCACTTAACACCCAGAACTGGTTCAGACCGGGCTCAGAGCCCTCCTGCACAAAGGGATCAAAGACTTTTAAGGGTATAAGTACAGGACCCCCGACTACAGAAAATTAGATCATCCTGGAATCAAGAAGGAACCTCTGCCAAGGAGAAAGCTGAAACTGAAGAAGGTAGACTGTCCTGCTGTTGCTCTTCTGGACTGACCTGCTGCTGCTTTGCTGCCAAGGAGAGGGGAAGGACTTTGCTTTGTGCGGTGTCCCCTTGCTTGAAGGAATCTCCAAGAGCCTGAGAAAAGCTGGCTCCCTGTTTTGAAGTCCCAGGAACAAAAGGACTTCACCCCCAGCTTCTCTGAGCTCTGCTGAGAGAGCTCTGTCCTTCGTAGAGTGCTTGGGCCAGTTTAGGTGCCTCTGGACCATGCATCGTCGCCCCGGAGATCGTCGCTGCCCCCGAGAATCATCGCATCGTGCCTTTGCGGGAGAAAACTTCCTACGGAATCTTTGCACCGGAATCCATACAAGTCATCGCCTTCCTCCCCATACAGACCGGATTCGTTGCAACTTGTCCGCTGCTGCAGAGGGACTGTCGCTAACGCCTCCCCAAGGTCTCAGGAGGGACGTATTGCTTGTTTTCCACCACAAAAGCTTCTGTTTCGGAACTTTGTAGCATTTAAAGGTACTGTTGGCAAAACATGACACAACTGTGAACTTTTCACGTAACTGTAAATTATTTTACTACAGCTTTAAGAACTCTTTTGAGACCATATTCTTGAACTGTGTATGTTGAATTTTTGTCGTTTTGGTCTTGTGTAGTTTAGATTAAATACCTTTATTATTAAAACTGTTGTGAAGTCAGTTTGTGGTGTTTTCACTGTGTTACTATGAGTTTTGGTACAAATACTTTACACATTGGCTTTAATAAGCCTTGACTGCTGGTGCCAAGCTACCAATGGGGTGAGCAGGGGTTATCTCAGAGGGTTTCCCTCCGTACCCTGACTAGGAGCAAGGGTCCCTATTTGGAGAGTTAGACTCCCAGTTCTAACAATACCACATTTGTCGTTAGAGGGGAGTGACTACAGATATATAGATATGTTTTGAGGGCTTACTTGTGTTTTAAGAGTTAGCAGTTTTGAACTAGTTTCAAGCAAGGCTTCATGTTATAGCCAAGTGATAATTGTGGTTTTGTAGTTTTTTAAGTTTCAGGTCTAATACCTGAATACTGGATGGAAATCGAATAACGGATTGGGAACAGTTTCTAACTCTTTAGAAAACAGATAGGGATGGTTCATCCCAAACAATATTCATGTCCGAATAAAACTGCCTTTACATATTATAAGTCCCAAACACTATGAGTCCATTTATTAGCTATAGTTTAATGTTCCAGATTGGATAGCTTCATTTGCATTTTGATTACTGCCGCCAACAAATATGTTGAAATAAAAATGATCTGATTCCTGCTCCAGAAATTAGAAAGAAACTCTTGCCACTGGGTGCCAGCTTCACAGGAAAAATGGAATGGTCATCCTGCCTCATTAGAAACTTTTAGCCAGGGTACAGACAACATGGCTGGACCTGCTGGGCAGGCATGTTTTGACCAAGCTGCTGCTCCAGGTCATACTCTCATAGTAGTCTCAATTTATGTCCCCAATTACACAAAATGGTTGTTATTCTCAAAATTGAGTAGAGCTGAACAGAATTTTTGATGGCAGCTGGTAGTAGTCAACAGAGATTGCAACCTGGCACCTGATCTGAGACTAGATCGCTCAGGGTCCCTTGATCTGTGAAACCATGATTGTGGTATGCTTATCTGCCTTTTGGTAGATCACTCTCTATTATTGAACCCTGGAGACTCTTCCACCCAACGAACAGGGAGTACACCTTTCCATCGTACCCTCACAGTACAGAAATGAGAATATATTTTTGTCTCACACACACTAACTTGTTTCTGATTGCACACAATTGTGAAATCAGAGTCAGCAGCACCTCTTACTATGCACCAATTTCTGCTGCAAAATCATATTTTTTAGTTCTGATGATGAGTGACTTCACCACAATGAACAAACAAATGACAGAAAGGGCATTTGTGGTGGGAAAAGACATATACAGACTTCATGAATCTCATCACAGATTACCAGATGCTACCGTTTTACAACTGTTTGTCTCCAGAAAATACAAACTAAACACAATCTATGCACTACGAGCCAAAGAAGCACTGCATCATAATAAAAGCAGACAATACAAACATGGTGAGAAAGCAGGGCACCTCCTGCTGCTACAGATAAGGCAGAGGGAGGCCCAATTGGTTATTCTAGCAGTATATAATTCCCATAGAGACCTAACCACTTTGGATATAGCTAGTGAGTTTGCGTGATTTTACTCTTTATTGTAGACATCAGATAAACCCCTCGACAATTCCTCTGGAAAAAACATTCATGGCTCGACTCCCTATACCAAACTTGCCAGCAAAACCCATAAAGAACGGGAACATGTTGTTACAGATGAGGAAATAGCAGAGGTGAATTACTCAATGCCAACCGGCAAAGCTCCAGGAGATGTCTTCCCTCTGGATTGTTACATCATAGCATCAATTTTGTATCCACTCCTGGTAAAGGGTTTCTAAGAAGGTCGTGGACAAGTGTAGTTTGAATTTTGACTACAATAGAGCACTAATCTTCCAAATCCCTAAACCGGAGAAGGACCCATTATTTTGCAGGAACTATAGACCAATATCAATGATCAATATTGGTATGAATATCCTGGCCAAGCTCCTTAGTAATCGTTTGAAAAAGATCATGCCTACCTTCATATATACAATTCAGGTAGTCTTCATGCCAGATCATGTAACCATATGTGCATACTCCTTCAACTATTGTTGGCACAGCAGTCACAATGAGGTTGAAAAGGCAATCCTCTCTCGTGACTACAAGAAACATTTTGAGAGGGAAAAGTGGGGTTACAGTTTCAAAGAATGACCAGTAAGGGAATAGGGACAACAATAATTCGCAAGACAAAATGGTTTAACAATCCTTTATTCGATCAAAAATATGATAATTTACAAAGTTTAAAAAACAAACGTATTCTAAAACCTTTAAAAATGTAAAATACAATATTTCATAAGAATCATATAAAATCGAATATTAACAGTGCCAGAAAATTATGTGTAAAATACATGGTTCCATTCCCAGGAACTATAATAATATACATCAGTCAAACATATTTCCAAGTACACTTTTACACAGTTTTGACCTTTTCCACTATGCGTACAGCAAGACAAGCCATTTTGTGGTGTCAGATCAAAAAATTCGCAGTGCTTCACTGGGGCATGTAAAAGACAATAAACGATAAGCTCGAGCTATCCAGGTTTTCCTGTAGTCAGCGTAGGTGGGACGGCAAACGAGAAAGTGATCAAGGGACTCTAATTGAGTATAGCAAGTCGGACAATATGGTGTTACAGCTGCATTTCCCCACGCGCTTCTTATAGAGTTTAGAGGTAGAGCCCCAAGTCTAAAATGAATATACAGGGCTTTTGCCTGTGGAGGTTCAATGTCGTCCATGAATGGTTCAAAGCCATACCCCCCTTTAAAATTGAAAAAACTAGTAGGTAAAGTGCCATGTGCAAAGCCTTCTACACTTTGGAATTCCATATGCTCCCAAAACCTTTTTTTTGATAAAGAGAATCATCAGTTTAGATATAGACCCGGGGTCCTCCCAAATGCACCACAACCCTAATACCAGGAACCATTTCTTAATTTTGTTGAACCATTTGATGTGGCCCGATTGATTATGGAAAGCAATCAATTCTTTCAGGGCTACCTTTAGTGGGACCTGTGTGTTACTGATCCAAAACAAAAGTGCCCTTAGAATAGCAAAATGTTATATCGGTTTCAAGCTAAGATCTAGCGACAATAGGGGTGTGCTTACTTATAAATTCAGAATCGCCCTGATTAATCTATTTTCGGCTAGGGTGAGATCTTTTAGATTTTCTAGCCCCCACAGCTCTGCTCCATAGAAGGCTGCTCCTAGGCCTTTAGCCCTATGGGAGTTCCAGAATAGGCGACACGGGGCCTGGGGCGGCTCTAGGCTCATGGTGGCCCTGGGCAGGGAGCGTAGGTAGGAGGCCCCGAAAGAGGGGGTCCGGGCGGGGCAGAACCCCCTGGAGCTCAGGAAGGTGTTTTAATAAAACGTCCAGAAAAGGCACTAGATGAGTACCTGTGGCTGATCCTACCCTTCTATGCCCTACCTTTACACGCACTGCTGCCTCCATACCGGTCTTGTACCTCTATACCTTCCAGTGTATATAGTACAACCCTGAACTGCACCTTATCCTTCCTATACCGCTGTACCTTCCTAAAACAGCAGCTGTCTCTGCCTTATTCTTCCTACAACTTGTACTCCTTCTTTCCTTCCTATGCCCCAGTACCGTACCTTTCCATACACTGCAACCTCCATATCACCTCTATACCTTCCATTTTACACAGCGCGGCCCTCAGCTGCACCTCATCCTTTCATACCCATGTGCTCTCCGTTTCCCTGCACTGCAGCCTCCCTCCCTATCATTCCCGAACCACAATAGCTTCACAAACCCCTCCCCCTTTATTTTGTTTTTTCTAGAGCCCTACCTTTCGCATATAGATGTCTCACTCTATACCACACCCCTAAACAATGCACATACACCATTCCGTGCACTGTCTTTTGCACATTTCCCACGCAACAAACCCCTAGACATTTACTCCAGTACATCTACTCCTCTAAACATGTCTGCCTATGCATCATCTTCCTCTCATGTCATCTTCTGTCCCCAGCACATTTCTTCTTCAGTAACCCACGTCTTTGGCTCTACAACTCTCTGCACATCTTAGTTAATATACCCTTTCTTTTACTTTTCTACACCCTACACATTTGCCCACACCCTACACTGATCCACCTTCCCAAGCCCCTGCCCATTTAGCAGCTGGCTGGGCCATTTTCCCAGGCTCCAGCCCTGGTGTGGTAGCACAGATCCACTCTAGTAACTCCAGCATCTCCACATGCGCTTTGAGCTCTACCTCCTTTCAGGCAGTGTGCTCAAGGTCATTCCCTAACAGACAGTCCACTGGCATGGCAGGGCTCACAGCAACTCTTAAAAGGCCTGAAACCCCTCCCCACTCAAATGGAACCTGTGCTACGGGATAATGACCCTCCCGGTTGTCAGCCATCACAACTGGATGGAATGCATCGGGAATTATTTGCTCTGGGGACACCAGCTGACTCCTTACCATAGTCATGCTGGCACCTGTGTCCCTCAGGGCCTCCAACCCCTGGCCATTGAGGGTGACCCACTGCCTATACTAAGAAGTATTGGAGGGCACGTGGACCTTAGGAACCATCTCACTGTCTCCCAGAGACACTAGGACAAGCCTTGCCCCCTCAATCCAATTATCTAGGGACAGCTCCTCCCCAAGCGCTACACTAGCCACCCCGGGGTTTTTACCTCCAGTGGGCTGTGGTGCTCGCTTGCGACACTTGGGATCCCCCTTGTAGTGTCCAATTTCACCACACTCATAGCACCAGACAATTCTGGGCTGCTGACCTTTGTCAGGATAAGTGGGCTTCTGGTGGCCAGATTGGGGCTGGAACCCAGACCCTTTCCCTCGCAAATTATTTTGGGGGCCTTTGGAGAACTCTTCCTTTTTGTCTCCCCCTCTTTCTTCTGGTGGGAACCCTGACCACCCCTTTGGGAGTCCCCCCCAGAGCCCCTGTTGGACACCCTGGTACTAACCCAGGTGTCCGCCTCCTCCGCCAGCTTCCTAGGATTGGTCAACTTGCAGTCAACCAGGTCTTGGGCAGCTCTGGAAAACATTTCTCTAGAAGGTGCTCTCTTAAAAACAAGTCATACAATCCTTCATAGTCATGCACATTGCCGCCCCGCACCCAGC
This sequence comes from Lissotriton vulgaris, assembly GCF_964263255.1. Lineage (NCBI taxonomy): Eukaryota > Metazoa > Chordata > Amphibia > Caudata > Salamandridae > Lissotriton > Lissotriton vulgaris. Next base: position 1,391,586,730 of record NC_141693.1, read on the forward strand.
CCTCTAACGCTTTACTAGCGTAGTCCAGGACGTCTACCCAGTTCTGTGTGGGAAGTTTGTGGCTATTCCTAAACCTCTGCCTATACCTCTCAGGAGTAAGACCAAACCTCTTAAGCAATGCTGCTTTCATGACAGAATAGTTAGTCCGGTCTTCCTTCTCTAGGTAAAGGAGGATGTCCCTAACATCTGGAGATAGGTACTTATACAAACCACCCCCCAAATGACTCTCTGGGACCCCTTGAGCTCTTAAAGACAACTCATAGGCTGCTAACCACTTATCAATATTATCCCCCACCTTAAAACTGGCCATCACATCTTTAGGCATAAAGACCCTGGACTCACGTGAAGCTTCCATAGGTACGCTGCCACCATTCTTGTTGCTGTTGGCCCCTACTTCTAGGGCCCGGATTTCCAGTTCCTTCAGGCTGAACTAATGGGCAAGTTATTTTTCCCGCATAGCCAGTCGCTTGTTCTCGCGATCCTGCTCCATGGCCCACCTTTCTCTTTCCCGTTCTTTCTCCAGCTTGGCAAGCTCCAACCTGAGCTGTCTCTCCTCTCTCCTGTCCTCCAAGTCCTCTGAGGACAGGGTCTTTACTGACGCGCAACTGCCTGCCCTGGAGGTACCCTTGTACCTGGTAACGAATTACCATTTTCCTCCAAGTGCAGGAAGTCAAGATTTCCTGTGGCGTCATGCTCTGGTCCTTGCCCGTCCCCATCTCCCTCTGGGTGGGCTGTTACCCATGCTCTCAAGGCTTTCTGAAGCTCTGCCTACTTGGCGCTTCGCTTGAAGGGCACCCCTTTCTCCTCGCAGAATTTTTTGAGTTTCGCCACCGTGTAAACTTCCAGGTTGGCCAGCTCGAATTCCATATTGCTAGGTAGGGCCTCAGACGTTTACAGAGAAAATCAAATGGGACTTAGGAAAAAAGGCCTTTTAAAAAGAGCAGCCAGTCAAGGAGAATTTGAAAAAAAAAAAAAAGCCAATTGGAGAAGGTAGACAATGATAGGCACGGGAGGCTCGGCACATACGCAGGCTTTACCTGGGAGCCGAATGGGGGCTGGCGGCAGTTCGGTTCTTCTCCGGTAAGGCTGACAGGTCCAACAGTCAATGAGTTTATAAATTGTTTGTAGACTTCCATCAACCTTAGGGCTTTCAGGCACTCAACCACTGTGGGTGGTGTCTTCATTTTCAATGATTCATATTACAAATGTTGTGAATTTCCAGCACTGAGTCTAACTATCTCTTCTCATGGCCAGCTAGACCTTTAATGCCTCGTGTCATGGAGTAAGACTAGTCCTAGGGACAGCATGAGAGCTAGGTCATTGGGGCGGTATGGAGATGCCCTGGACCTCCTTACTATTGCACAATCAGCATGTTGGAGGGTCAAAGTGCTCATCTCAATTTGGGGTATCCATACCAGCCTGTCACTAATGCGTATTCCCAAGTAGTCGAAGCACTTGACCTGCTTCAATGCTTGCTTACACAGCATGAGTTTGCCCTTGTTCAATTTATAGGGATTAAAAGTTATACATTTTGTTTTGGAACAGTTTATTTCTAGCCCCGTTTCCCTGCATACTTTATCAAATTTATTCAGAAGGGTCTGGATCCCTTTGGGTGTTCTAGAAATAAGCAAAGTGTTGTCTGCAAAGAGCAGACAAGGTACTACATTGCCCGCAAATGTTGGAGGATCGCCGCCACAGTTGTACAATTCTTCTATCAATCCATTAATATAGAGGGTGAATAGGGTTGGGGCAAGGACACATCCTTGTTGTACACCCTTCCGAAATGATATGTCTTTTGTTAAACTACCATCAGTGTTCCACCTGACCTTTGCATATGTATCATGATGTAAATGGATCAGGATGTTAAGTAGCTAGATCCACAAATACAACAGATTAGTAGGAGAAATCTAAAAACTTGGTGAATAGTGCTTGTGGAGGATCTAAATCCTGCCTGAAGATCTGACAGAATAATATTATCCTCGATCCATTGTTGGATCCTGGATAAAATAATTTAGCAAAATATTTTTTGGGAGACGTCTATGAGGCTGATCTGCCTGTAAATACTAGGCATCCCCTTGTCTCCCTTTTTGTGGATAGGGATGATCTCGGCACCGCATCAGGTCACCAGGAGTTTGCCACCTGAAATGATGGCATTAAACACTACTTGAAGTAATAGTCTCCATATTAAGGGTTTGGCCTTGTACATGTCCCCCGGAAGCTTATCTAGACCCAGTGTTTTCCCACTCTGCAACGCATTTATAGCTGTTATATTTTCCTCTATGGAAATGACTGTCTCCTCGGTTAAAGCTGTGATTATGGGTCTTGATTATGAGCCAGGGTGAGGCAGGACACCTTGACCAGCATATAACTCTTCAAAGTATTCCTCCCACACACAGGGTTGTATATAAAAATCAGTTTCTATTTTTAAGTTAGGCGAACCCTTGGCCATAAGATGCCAAAACAGTTGGCTATTCTTTTGCTTTGACACCTTGACAAGCATGGTCCAACGATCTGCCTCCCATTCCCTTTTTGCCTTCGCTTGGGCTAGTTTATATAACTTCCGGTGATTTTTTATGTCAATGGGGAGTTTTGTTTTTACCACACAATAAGTTCAACCTTGGCTTTACCACAGGCCTTACTAACCAAGGGGCTGACTTCTGTTTTAGAAAATGACCATTACACTGTTAATAAAATACTGGTCTAATTACGGCGGTCAGTTGAAGGAATTTAGCCATGATGTCATCTATATTGGTGGCACTAGTACTCAGATCATCATGGGTCAGCTCCACCTCTGAGTATATTTTCAGAAGAGCAGTTTGATCAGCCAATATCATTGACCATTTGACTCTTTTATTATTATTACTGGTGATGACCGGAGCACTCCTAGGCCCAAGGTTACCGTACAACAAAGCTGTTCCCGACACTGTGAGCGCCAGAGCATTATGGTTGCTTCCTTCCCGTGTTAATACAGCCATATCTTTTACACAAGACCAAAGTTCAACGTCAATGAGGATATAATCAATCCTGGTTTTGGTTGCCCCCCTCTTGAATGTTTGACATTTTTCTCTATCGGAGTCAGTCCGACCATTGCACACTCAAACCCCATATGACATAGTAAATGGGGTGCCCCACCCTGGTATGTCTCTTGATAGATGGTATCTGAAGCTTGGGAATCCCTTTGATTTTATCTCCATCTAAAATTAGATCTTGTACATAGTCAATAGGTTCGAAAGTTGTGTTAAAATCACCTGCGACTGAGGTGATGGTTCCCCTTAGCAGTTTTAAGGAGATTAGTTAGCGTTATTAGCATCTCAGATGGCTTGTGTGAGGCCTTGAAGCGATTAAATGTTAATTAACCTGACCTGGGTGTTCCCTTTAGGAGAAGTTAATTCTAACCTTAGTAATTCCTCTGAGCTGAGGTTTAGCACCTTGATTTTACAGGCTAGGATGTTTTTGACCCAGATTAAAAGACCACCAGCTGGGCAACCCACACTGGACCACTTTGCTTCTATACTATAAGTGGTTAAGCCCACCCTATGAACAGTTTCAACTGCCCAGGTTTCCTGCAATAGGCATAGGTGGAAGTCGTCCACTGCTTACACCAATCAGGGTCAGTTAGCTTAGACATAAGGCCTGCAACATTCCAGGGTTAACGTTTAAGTTCCTGGAGTTCGATTTTAAGTTCATGGATGTGTCCTACAGTATTACTTGCTAGCTTGTGCTCAACTTGTTATCTGGATTTACTTATCATGAAGACTTGGTCACACCGGGTAAATTCATTGTTGTGGGTCACAGGAATTATATCTGACTGTGCAATGGAAGGTTCTTCTAGTGTCCTTGTAGGTGGTAGGGGAATTAAGGGTAGTCAATCTTGGGAATCTAAGCCACTTAATATTTGGAATCTATTTCTGGTTTCCAGAGGGGTTCTTAAATATTGCAGGGATTTGTTAGCATGAGCTGAAAGCCATTTTGTATTTCTGGCAGCCATCTTGTTTGCCATGTGCTGCCACATGCTGGCCATGTGCTCGGTCCTCCATCAGTGTTGACTGCTTTTGTAATCTGCCTAGAAACGAACTATATTTAGCATCTTCCACCTTCGCACATGCTGAGAAGGGCCTAGCTAGTAGAATGCACCTGCTTCTCTAGTATAACTGTCAGGCTATTTTTGCTGCTGTATGGAGAAGTAACTCTCCTCCCACTTTGTTGAGCAAGCAGATCTTGCATGAGCATCTTAGGCATTTTGCGTGCATACATGAGCCAGGACTGCCCCTTGGTCTTATGCTGACTATGTAACCCTAAGCATATCTAAGGCCCCTGTTTCTGCACTCCTTAGACTGCCTCATTAAGTTGCTAAGGCTTCTGTGTGACGTAGTCGCCCTCATTTGAGGTTAATAAAGATGTTACTTTTATATTTCAGCTTCTGTGCCAATTTCTTCTTTGTTGGTTTAAAAGGACCAAGTAACAGTGGGACCCCTGAGAAGGTTCTATGTTCTACAGGGTGACCTCCATGTGGCCTAAATGGTAGCTCATTGCCCAAAAAGTTTTCCTCTTTGCATTCAAGGTGCCTGTAGAAAAACCCCAAAGGTAAAATTTCAATGACCTGCCACGGCCTCTGGATTGATGAAGGTGACTCCCTACTAATCAGCCGACAGGCTAAAATTGGGGATCTAAAATTAATCACAATGCAATCTACATTAAAGGATTTGCATAAAGGGCCCACCAAGTTTACTCTGCTTAGAAACAGGATATCATGAAAGTGACTATTAGTAAAGCTGGTGTTTTGTATTAGCCAGTGGCATACTTTGTTTATTAACTGGGACTGCGAATCATTTTGATTTTCCTGCAGCTGGGGAACAGTAGAGAGAATTGCCACATAGGGGCAACACTCAGGTGGGAGGTAAAGAGTAACCTTATCATCTTGATTAGTTGGTTCATTTTTACACAGCGGTTTTGATATCGTTTGTTGTTTAGGACCTGCCCGACTCCCAGTGATGGTTGCTGGAGGGGGGCTGGGCCTAATCTTGCTAGGTCATGAGCATGTTGTACCCGGGTTCCCTAAGCTCGGTGGCCCTGAGTGTTTTTGTGCTACAGCGTTAGTAACATTTGTGGGACAAAATAGTAATTTGCCATGCATAGCTGAAGACCCCACTTTGGGATTAGGACTCCCCCTGTGATCAAGACCCCTTTCCCATTCTTTCCTTTTGTCCCCATCCCCCATTGATTTATCAATAAGCAAGGTGTGCATTAGAGCCAATAATGATTCTAGTTTGTCCAGTTTTTCTAGAGTAGGAGAAAAGTTCTTGGCAATTGTGTCCTCTATGATTTATGTGAGTGCCGCCGTGAATTGCGGAGACTTATCCTTGAAGAAGGTCAACGACAAGGGGTTAGGATCATTCGGGGTGGGAGGACTTTGTGTTGGTTCAACATGGGCTGTTGTACTCGGTGCCTAAAGAGTTTTCTTAGATCTAGTCCATATACTCTGTGTGGGCTCCAGATGTTTAGATTTATTTTTCCTTTTGCCTGCCAAATCACGTACTGATGATGCTTGGGGTGTTGTGCAGGGCAACACGGCCGGAAGAGAGATTTTTATGGACCTGGTAAGTGCATGATTAATTTGACTTGTGTTATTCATTCCATTTATTACGGCCAGGAGTGCGGCACTCAAAACAGGTGAGTCAACTCCTCCCACAGATAGCCGTCATTCCGCTCTGGGCGTAGCCACCGCCCCCTCTCTAATTTTTGTAGTAGGCGCTATTCCATTGAAGACAAGAACAGAACATACAGAGTGTGCTTACTTGAGCAATTGGAATAATGTAGCAATGATGGTGTACCAGCTTCCGGTGTCCCAGGACCAGAGGTCCAGGCCCCACTCTGCCTCCTCCTGCCGCTGACGGGCGTGGACGGGCCCGCCCTTGGCCCGGGTTGCGGCCTGCGCACGTCCGATGCTGTGGGGGCCTTGTGGTGGTTTTGGGCACCTCTGGCGCAGCGGGAGTGATGCGGCGGGAGAGCGCCTTCAGGCGCTTGTGTCACTGGGGTTTGGAGTCCCCCCTTCCTGGCAGCAGCAATCCTCCTTAAAACAGGTTGCAAAGTCTTGCAGCACTAGCTGATTTCATCACCTTCCTGCGGAGCTCTGAGTGTGCCTGTCCCGGGAAGACTGCACAGCCTTTCTGCACCGCCTCTCCCGCTGGCGATAGCCTCTGAGCCGCAGTGATGCCCCGGCATCTTTGACAGTGAAAGTGCGCCCAGCATGAGTTTCCGGAGCGTCCCTTGTGAAGCGGATTGTGAGTCAGCCGACTCGATACAGGATAAACCAAATACTGGTGGGTGGATAGAAAACGTTCCACATAAATCGCAGTGCGAGCCAGCAGACTCGATGTGGGATACACCAAAAATGTCTTATAATGTTGCAGCCTCCGGCGAGGCTCTATCCACAGGCACTCACAAAATGGTTTTATCATAGGACAACTGCCATATTGAACAGTAACAGATGTTTGTCTGCTAAGATTTAGCAAATTGCTAGTTTGACATCCTTAAACTTCCCAAATGTACACAGGAATCATTGAGGATTCACACAATGCATTTCGGACTAATTTATAGTCCTTCGTCAGGGGTAGTCTGAAAATAATGTAAGCAAAAATATATGTTGGATCATTGCAAGTGTCAAGTAGCACAAACACATTAAAGTCAAATATCTAACACACTGTATAGTAATCACAAATTCAGCCAATATAACATGTCGTATGGAATGAAAAATACATAAAGACCCAAGTTGGGCAGTATAAAGCAAAATAGAAAACTTTTGCATTTTCTATTTTGCTTTATACTGCCCACCTTGGGTCTTTATGTATTTTTCATTCCATTCGACATAATATATTGGCTGATTTTGTGATTACTATACCGTGTGTTAGATATTTGACTTTAATGTCTTTGTGCTACTTGACACTTGCAATGATCCAACATATATTTTTGTTTACATTATTTTCAGACCACCTCTGATGAAGGACTGTAAATTAGTCCGAAATGCATTGGGTGAATCCTCAATGATTCCTGTGTACATTTGGGAAGTTTAAGGATTTAAAACTAGCAATTTGCTAAATATTTGAACTATTTCCTGTGGATATAACATGGAATAAACAATGATAGAAACTATCATTTCTTGAAGTTTTATCACAATTCTTCAGAACGTTTTCACGTCTAATTGGTTGTGCCCAGAGAGACGGCACTTATCTCAAGTGTCGCAGACTGTTTCTTGATTACCACACCTTGTTGGGGAGTGATATCTCAGGAGCACACCACAACTTGTAACACATCAACAACTGCGGAGTGCGTAACCCTAACCCCTTTTTTGTGTCTGCTAAGATTGGCATACAGAGAGGCACCCACCTAGGGTCCATTTGTCCCCTATGTTTCTGATCCCATTGAAACCTTTGGCTGTTGTAATCCTCAATTTGGCAGACATCTTGGGCATTCCAACTCCAGAGGGAAGCCTTAAGTTACTGCTGTATGGCAATTACATTTTACTGACCATCTCCTACCCAGAACTTCCATTCTGGCCCTGAGGTTGGCAAATTCAGACTTCTCTGAGTTCTCAGGCTACAAAACAAACTGAAGCAACAGTGGAGCACTGGTCATGACAACAAATACAACCCCTTAGTCTCCGGAAGGCCAGGCATTAGTATAGATGCAATCAAAATTAAAATATCTGGGGATATATGTCGGTGAGTGCAGTGCTCTCCAAAAGGTGGGGTGGAGTCATCTGAAGGGGAACGCTAGTCCACGTCCCGCCGTGGCAATCAGAATCCCCAGATCTCACTGACTCGTAGTTTTTATCTGTGCATTTTGCAACCTGTTTGTGTTATTGTGCATTTTTGGCCTTATTTTGAAAGGCAGATGGCTTGTACTGAAAATAGCTTGGGCCCCTGTAAGGAAAAGGAGGAACAGCCTCTAAAACTTTGTAAGGTAGCAAAGACCTGCCAAAGGTCACAGTGCCCTGGCCCCTCACTTGGATTTGGAGGAGGAACATTGCCTGTTGATATTTTGCCAATTCCACAAGGGTTTCATTAGACAACATGTGGTGGGTGGCATTTTTTTTGCTATGCCATATTCGTCTATTGGAGGTGGTTGCTCTCATTGACAGTGAGGACCATGTTTTGGGGAGTCTTTTCATGCCCAGGCAGATTATCGTCTCACTGGCAGAGGCCGCAGCCATGATAAAAATAATAATTTTCAGCTATGCCTTGTGTTGGACGGCAGCATACAGACTTGTGTCCCAGGCGAGCATCTGCCTTTTAAAGGTGGGCGCTCATGGTTACTACAGTGGGCTTCATCACTATCTTCTATGTTGTACCTTGAGGCAAACAATAGGGTTGCCACCTTTCCCCGGGAGAAATACTGGTGATATGTTCAGGTATCAAAATTCTGCAAAGGCCTGAACGGGATACTTAAATAGAACTTTACATATACCCATCTATATTCATTTCTTCCATGGCTTTTTAGTGTTTATTTACTTTTGTTATCAGTCAGGTATTACTAAGAGGGCTCCAGAATGCAATTTAAAGTGCATTTTCCTATAATTACTGTTTAAAGTATGTGCAGATAAGGGGAAAAAGTATTGGTGTCTGGTAATTTTGCTAATTTTTAGTCCCGATTCACAGAACTAATTTAAGACAAAATCCTAAACTAACTACCATTTACTCATTTTGTTATTCATAGAAGGCATTTACTCATTTTGGTATTCACAGAAGGCACTTACTCATTGATGAGTAAGTGCCTTTTGTGAATACCAAAATGAGTAAGTGCCTTCTGTGAATACCAAAATGAGTAAGTGCCTTCTGTGAATACCAAAATCGTAGTAAGTTTAGGATTTTGTCAAAATTAGTTCTGTGAATCGGGCCCTTTGTAACGGCCAGGTCATTAAGGGATAGTAGGTTAGTGACCTTCCATTGCAGATGTTTTCAACAGTTTCTAGAACTTTTTAATGCTTTTCATTGCATAAAAATGTTTAGTTTCTGATATCCAGCTCTTTCAATGCACTTCATTGCCAGTTTTTGCTCATGGGAAAGTCTTACTCTAAATGTCGCACTTTTGGTCGGTGAATGTCACTGCTAAGCACAGTGAAAAAATGGAAATGTGAAACATAAGCATTCTTAAGGCGTGGCAGCTATGGTCTGGGGGCGAATTTGCAGGGCTTTCAGGTTAGGAAGTTGTAACTTGTAAGTACATGTCAAGATGGTGCTTTGCAGAGAAGAGCACAATAAGGCTTTGGTAAGAGGACCTGGATGAATCTTTTGCCCAGTGTAATTCCCGATATACCCTTTTCTCGATCTGCCCTTTCGTATGTTTGGGCGGGGGGGGGGGGCTCAAACATTTTGCTCAGGGAGGGGGCTTGACAAAACAAAGTTTGAAGACCACTGGCCTAATCAGTCAAATTAAAAGGAATTTCTTGCCATGGGAGAAGCTTCTCCTCTGAATTTGGGGTAAGGTGCAGACAATACAAATGGTGGTGATTACCCAATTTAATTATGTATTTAGTACAATCCCAATCACAGTGTCTTATTCCTTGCTGTGCCTTGTGGGTCACCAGATCAATGCTTTCATTGGGAAAGACCAAACTGGCAGTTTTAAAGTTTTCTGCTGCTGTGTCATATTCAGGCCTACGTTCCCAGAAATGGAGTTCTACAGCTCCGCACCTGTCACAACTGGCATATAATTTCAGCCACGATTTGGGATCTCTGACTAGGTAATGTTGGAGAACCATATTCAAGGGGGTGCTCAAGTCCTTCAGATAATTTATAAGTGACAGCTGACCAACGAAGGTATGACCAATTCGATCATAGGTGCTTGGTCGCAAAGCCCGAAAAACTTGAGACAGAATGGCTTTTGGAATTAACAGGAACCCATTTGGTACAATGTTGAATGCTTAATAGGCTTGCAACGGCTTGATTAGCCTTCATGGACTTCTTTAACAAAAATAAACAGGGGAAACAACCATTCAACTTGCGAATGTCTACTATATATAGGGAGGCAACAGTAAATTAGTCTTTAGCCTTTATGAGACCACCTTCAGACTATTGCTACGCAAAGGGCAATCAAGGCTCAAGAAGCAATGGATGGAAAAGGACTGATCAGATTTAATGACCAGTCATTACAGAGGCCTACATGAATCTCGTCTGAGGTCTAGCTGTTTTAAATTCGTACAAGAGTAGCTGTGGTCACCTGATAAAATTATAAACATCCAAATTCGTGCCCACTTCAAATTGTTGGAGCTATCAATGGAGACATGGGGCATGTCCCTTTGACTTGTTCAGTGCTAAGCTCCTTCTAGGACCATGTCTGGAGACAGCTTAAAGCTATGACTGAGCTTCAGGTCATCTTTTTGTTCTTGCATGACACCCGAGAGACACCAAGGATTAATACCCTTAAGAAATGTTGGTTAATTTCTGTTTTAGCAGTTGCCATAGTCCATGTCTTGAGACATGAAAGTGCCAATTACAGTTGTCTTTTGAAGAATGGCCAGAAGCAAGCCATGCTGAGAATGGCATCTCATAATGCTTGATTCACAAATTGAACGACCAATTGCTAATGTTTGAAGATACTTGAACACTGTATGTAAACAGATGTATCACAATGAGATGAGGACAGAATAAGAGTTTCTCTGGCAAATATTGCCATACTATCCCTTTTGGTGGCTGGGGGGCTTGAGAAAGTTCCTCTTTAACTGCTTAGGTGTTTTCTTTCTTTCTCTTTTGTTCTGCTCTTTGCTGCTGGTTTTTATACCATTTACAGTTGGTTATAGTCATTTGCCTTTTATTAACTTATACAGTCAGCTATATCCGGGGGCTTAACATTGTGTTGTTATGAAGTATAGGCAATAGGTCTGAACACTGTATATAGCTCTTCTATGTAAAAGTGCAATACATGGAGTTTAAGAGGTTTTGCATTGTCTGCTTATATTACAAAAATATAATAAAAAGATGTAAACATGAAACAGATTGCACTGGGGTGAAAGGCACACATCTCTTGAGCAGGGGATTGAGAAATAACGTGTTGAGTTTCAGCATGGTGCCTCTGTCATGCAACAATTGGATAGCAAGACTGATACTATGCAAGACATGTTGGGGATACCAAAAACAGTCCCAGCATATTTCAGCCTCAGAGCATTGATTCTCTCAGCAAGAGGTATCATTGGAAAGCGAAGAATCTATCCTTTCCAATTGTGCCTCTGCCCAGTGGATCCCTGCTTGGGGATTGCTACAGGAAAGCAATCCCAAAGCAGGGTGTTGCATATATTATATTAATAGTTTAATACTGTCACTTAAAATTGTTTCTATCTGAAGTTTACCATTGAATTTCTTGTTGCTATGGAATTGTTATGTTCTATGTTCCAAGGACAGGAGTTGGCTGGTTGCTGTTGGGAGCAGATTTGATACTGTGTTCCTCTTCAATAAACCTGCTTATTTTTGTATTTTCTGGACTTATTTCTTACAAAAATTGGTGACGAGGTACTTTGGTCTGCTATCAAGATTGCAAGGAGCACAGCAGTGACCACTTTATTGAACCTACATTGGATTTATTTGGAGTACACTATATTCAACTTTGGACTTATTTGGATCACCTTGTTTTACTGACTGCCTTATTTTTACTTGATTTTTTTGCAGTACATCTTTTATCTAATTGGAGTATATTGATTTTTTCTGCTTTTTCTATAATTTTTTTTCTTTTGTCAAATCCTATTTGTCGACTTATTACAGCCTCAAGTTTCAGTTAATATCTACAACATCTTCACAAAGGTACATTTTGCTATTTAATGATCACCTTTTCTCGTAATTGGGGCCAGGAAGAATCAAGATTCAGCGCTTTCACTCGCGAGCGCTTCTTAAACTGTTAAACTTACTTGCGCATTGTTTTCTTTTGATGCATCAAAGAAACAATGGCCTGAGAGGTAAAGATCTGTAGACAGTTAAAGCATGCATGCACATGGCATTACTTGTAAAGAAAGAAGGAGAAAATTCGTTGGTATGGCAAAAGATAGTTAATCATCTTTATATTGTAACATTAATCTCATGGTCGGATTTTATACAGTTAAGAAACAGCACTGCATAATTTCAATTGGTGACAACCATATAAAACTTGGTGCAAAAAAAGTGTACAAAGTGCAGGTGGCGACGCAAGTGAAGGTGAACAGCGTGGACGGCGCACTGTGGATAAGGTGCAGATAATTTACAGTGAGTGGCTCAAAAGTAAATGTGACAACGTGATATCACAATGGTACAAGTTCTTTCAATTAAATGTAGAGCCACAATTGAGGAGTGCGCCTGGTATTCAGACTGTTAGGTCGACGGCGTTTCGATCCTGGTAATTTCGGATCGTCATCAGGACTGGGTTGTCTGACTTTAGGGTGTGCTGTAGTCGGGTCCAGAACGCAAGGAACAGCTATCTAGTAGTTAATCCTCAAAGGGAAAGGAGTAGTCTGCGGCAACTTGTGCAGACTGAATCATAGATAGTAGGAGGATTACAGGAGTGCACTGGTTAGATCTGTGCTCTGATCGGCTGTCTGTATCAAGCCGTATGGAAGCACGAATGCTTGTTGAATCTGTGCTTGGATCGGCTGTCTGTATCGAGCCGTGTGGAAGCACGAAAGCTGGCAAAGAGGGGAGAGAGGAAGCCCTGATTGAATCGGCGTGTCAGGCGGCTTCACGGGATGCGAGCGTGTTTTCTTTTGAAGCGCTGAGCGAGCGTGTGAACGTGCTGCCTGAGTGAATGCTCTTCCTTCATCACTCCAATGCTGAACGAGTGTGTGAGCAAGCACCTTCTCTGTTGTATTACCAGCTCTAGCACGAAGAAGTGTCTATGGCCTCACGTTGTTTATAACGTAATCACACGTACGTGGAAGCCATCTTGTTTCTCCGGTTGCTGGGACAACCACAGATTTTATCGGGCAGACAAGCGTGGAAGATTTATAGCTGTTCCATACAATTTTCAGCAAAAATAGGTTTGAAAACATTTATTTATTAATAATATTTATACTCCGATTTTTATATACTTAATATTTATACTCCGATTTTTATATACTTGATGATTTTGACTTTAAAGTTTTTTTGCTACTCAGTTTTAACTATTATTCTCAAAATATACTTCTGAATTTTTTCTTATGGATTACATTTAACTTTACATGACATTTCAGTTAGATCTTTTAGATATTGATATACAAGTCATTTGTTATTTCTACGCAACAATTTAAAATGCAATTTGATCCTCCGTCTAAGTTTCTACATTCCAAAGGGGATCCACCCATACCTTGAAACAGATGGAGGGAAGAGTTTTTAACGTGTTTAAAAGCCATAGATGGGGGTAGATTTTCTGCAGAAAGGAAGAAGAATATTCTTTTGCACTCACTAGGGTCTGAAGGACAAGTAGTATTCAGAACTTTACCACAACTTGATGGAGGTGGTGATAGAAATGTTTTTGAAGATGCTATGTCACTCTTACTGCCACATGCATCAACCTATTTAGGAAGTGCAAACGGTGCAAATCGGTAAATTTGGCCGTTTGCGATTCCTAAATAGGTTTTTGGGATGCATCAATCATTTTTTGAAAAATCGCTATTTTTAGCGAATTCCAAAAATGCGATTGCTTTTAAGGAATCGCAGATTTGCGATTCCATAAAAGCAATGCATGATTACTTTTAAAATTGCGAATTCGCAATTAGGGGGTGCAAATTACCACGAGGGTAAACCTCGTGGTAATTTGCGAAAATGTATTAAAATGCTCAAAATTGCATTTTAAAACACTGTCATGTTACAGACACAACATGCACTTCAAAATACATTTCAGGGGTGCAGGGGGCGGTCCTTTTGACCCCCCCTGCCCCCATGGAATGCATTAACATTTTGCGAATCGCTAATTGAAATTCGCAAAATGTCAATGCCTTCCCATTGATTCCTATGGGCCTTTTGGCCCATAGGAATCAATGGGAATTGCGAAATCGCAAATTAGAATTCGCATAATATTTGCGATTCGGTAAAAATTGCGATTTTTACCGATTCGCAAATATTATGCTATTTAAATCACGCATCCCATTTTGCGATTCCTTATTTGCGATTCCCTAAAAATCGCAAATAAGGAATCGCAAAACCGGACTTTGATTCATGCGGCCGTTAGAGACTAGATTTAAACCTACATCTAGCATCGCTTTGAATAGGTATACATTTTATACAAGAGCACAAGAAGAATCAGAAACTTTTGACAATTTTTTAACTGCACTACGTTATTTGTCCACAAACTTCAATTTTGGCCCAATCACTGATGAGATTATTAGGGATCAGATTATTGTTCATACCAAGAGTAAAAAGATCCAAGAACAACTATGGATTATGGGAGATACAGATTTAAAAGATGTTATTATTACAGCAAAAGCAATGGAGTGTGAGAGGGGAATTGTAGTGTCTATTACTGTTTGTTGTGAACATGGTAATTGTTGCGCAATTATTAAGCAACCTGAGTGTTTGGTAGAAGTTCATGGCGTTTCTCTCAAGCCTATGGCTGACTCAGGGTCGCCTTGGACCATAATAACTAAAAATATTTTGCAGAAATGTTAAAGGGCATAATAGCATTACAAGACCTTAAGAAATCAGACATTATTGCTAGGGCATTCAATGGTTATATCATTGATATGGAGGGATATGTTGGTGTGGATATGCGATTCAAGGGACATGTTGCTTTCGTGAAACTTAAATAGCTATTAAAGGTGTGAATGTACTTGGTTAGAGGGATCAAGGTAGTTTAGGGATTGTGTTGAATCCTAGGAGCCAGGATCCTGTGATGGTCATTCATGGAGAAGATGAGGTATCAAATTTTATCAAAGGCATTGTAAGTGATGGTGAAAGCGGAATTGTTAACATAGTTGTGTCATTTCCCAAAGTATTCTCTAAAGAACTAGGGAAGTTGAATCATTTTCAACATAACATCAAACTTAGAGAAGGAACAATCCCTGTTAGACAAAAGTTGAGAAATGTACCTATTAATATCAGAGAGGATCTAAAATATTTACTAAAAAATCTCATTAATGATAACATCATTCAGGAGATAGAATCCTCTGAATGTGTTTCTCCAATCATTTTGGCTCGCAAGGCTGACCAAAGTTTGAGACTATGTGTGGACCTGAGAGCACTTAATGCTAATTTGATTGTCGATTGTCATCCCTTGCCAAAGATCAATGAGGTTGTGTGCATGCTGGAAGGAGCAAAAGTTTTCTCCAAATTTGATTTACACTCTGCCTATCACCAGATTTTATTGACAGAAGATTCCAGACATTTGACTATGTTTCTCATGCCGGAGGGGCTATTTCAATATAAGAGGATGCCATTTGGACTAGCCTCTGCGGCGTCAGTTTTCCAACGAGCTATACACCACATCTTTAAAGATCTAGAGGGATATGTGAAATGCTTTCAAGATGATATTCGTGTGTTTTCTCCTAATAAGGATTCTCATAAGGAACATGTAATTGAAGTTTGAAAGCGTTTAGAATTACATGGTCTCACTCTCAAAAGCAACAAATGTAAAATGTTTAGTGATTCAGTAGAATATTTAGGGCACACATTTTCTGGGGATGGCGTTATTCCCAAAAATACTGTAATGCTGAAAATAGATGGCGTGGCGCACAGCGGAAGACTAAGTTTGTGATTTCTTGTGGTTGTTTTGGTTTTAATTGAGGTTTCGGGTGCTCCGGCAAGTGACGTAACCGTCCGTATACGTCGTGGGAAATGACTAGTTGAGTGTGTTACATAGGAAGTAAACGCATCCTTGCATTAGGGCACACTCTTGGGTTCGTCAAGTAGAGACAGACTCCAGTGTTGATTCTGATAGTTGATTATTTATTCATCAATTAATCAAAAGTTATTTGCATCAGTTGAAAAGAAGTTCCAAAGATCATATATCCCAATATTGTGGTGAAATATTAGTTGACATCTCCAAAGAAATGCTCCAATGCATTTCGGGCATGAAGTGCCCTTTATCAAGGAGCTCTGAAAACATAAAGAACGCTTTTACCTTACAAAGCATAACATATATATACACTTGCATTTACATAAAATACATTGTCATTGAATGCGTGGCAAAAGAAGCGTGAATAGAGCATCTTGTGTACCCGGGTGGTAACGTGAATGAAGTGAAGAGAGGTGTGGGTTCGGGGTGGGAATGCACGGAAATGATAACTGTGCACTTACGTGTTGGAGTCGTGTGGAGTCTTTAGTCTCTGGGGAAACAAGAGTTAAACGGGCGGTTAGACGGGGTGAGAACCCGACATTAAAAAGGTAACGCGGGTCTCAGTTAGAGCTCCAACTTACTTAGGAACGAAGGTTGGGACGACGACTGGTGGGTCCTCAATCCGTTAACTGGAGGGTTCACGGAGTGAAAACCGCCGGTATATGACACTACGCGAAGTAGGCTGTTAACGCTGTAAAGGGACTAAACGGATGATTGCGGGTGTGGCGGCCATCTTGGAAAGGGGAAGGTGCTGCGGGCAGTGTGTGTGGTAAATGAAAACAATGTACAAGTTATGAACATATGCAAGAATAATACTCAAGCTGCAGGAACAAAAGATACAAGGAGAAACATATATACCACGGAGGGTATTATAAGAAACAACTAAATTCGATCCGGTCATTGAGACCGTGTGGCTTCATTGCCTGTAATCTATATATCCAGGCAGTCTCGCGCTGAAGAAGTATCTTGTTGTTGTCTTTCCTTTCTTGTTTGTGGACCATTTCAAGCACCAGGAATTTGAGTTGGGCCACGTTGTGGTTGGATTCGTTAAAATGTATGGCAATGTTAGATTTCTGATTTTTTGTGCGAATATTTGATTTATGTTCGTTGAGACGTGTCTTTATTTTTCTGGTGGTTTTGCAAACATATATCATGCCACACGGGCATTTCAATAAGTATATTAGGTTGGTCGAATCGCATGTCGCATTAACATGGAGTTTGATTTTGAATCCTCTCATCGGGTTGTTTATGCTATTGCCCATGATGATATTATTGCAGCTGTTACAGTTATGGCAGGGACGTGTGCCAGTATATGTGGTTTGTTGGGTGGGTTCTTTGCACAGAATTTCCTTCAAGTTCTCAGATCTGGTGTATGCAAAGATTGGTGGGCTTTCAAATAGATTACCAAAGTCAGGTTCAGAGGAAAGTATACGCCAATGCTTTAAGATGATTTTTTTATATTTTTTGCTGGAAGTGGAGTATTTCGACACCAGCACTGTTCTCTTTTCATCTTTTTTCGTGGAGCCTTTGAGGGCTTCCTGGCGTGTGATGGCGGTTGCTTTCTTGATTGCATCAGTTAGAGGTTCTTGTGGATATCCTCTGTTGGTGAATCTTGTAGCCATTTCTTCCATTTTCTGTATGCACGTTTCTGGGTTTGATACAATCCGCTTTATTCTTAACATTTGGCTGAAAGGCAAATTTCTTTTGAGCGACTGTTGATGGAAACTGGTGCAGTGAACTGCATTGTTTCGATCTGTTTTCTTTCGAAAGAGGTCTGTTTCCAATCCTGTTTCTGTGACTTTGACTAAGACGTCAAGGAAGGTGATTTCATGTTCACTGATGTTCCACGTGAGAGTGATACAATTGTCTTTAGAGTTCAGGTTGATCAAGGCTGATTCCAAGTTTTCTCGGGTGTTTTTCCAGATGAAAAATAAGTCGTCAATATAACGAACATACAACTTAAGGTTGTCTGACCAGTTGGAGTTGGCGTAGATATGGGTTGATTCGAATTCCGCCATATAAATATTCGCATAGGTCGGTGCAGCGCAGTTGCCCATTGACATTCCGGACATTTGAAGATAGTATTGTTGTTCATGTGTGAAATAGCTATGGTATAGCGTAAAAATTAGCAGTTCCATGAGAAATGTCTGAAGAGGGTCCGAGAGATTGCTGTTGAGTAAGGCTTTTTCTATTGCCTCAATGCCACATCCATGGGGAATGGAAGTGTAGAGGCTTTTGACATCGGCGGTGCATAAGATTATATGTTCATCTGTGGCTAAAGTTATTTCTGAAAGTTTTTGAAGGAATTCAGTTGTGTCCTTAATATAGCTCTTGAGGTTCGTTACGATAGGTTGTAAGTGGCGATCCAGAAATTTTCCGGTTGGTTCGTGTAGCGATCCCCTCGTGGACACAATGGGTCGGAACGGGGGGTCATTCAAATTCTTGTGTATTTTTGGTAACATCGTGATGGTTGGACTTCTTGGATGCTCAATAATGAGATATTTTTCGTGCGGTCATCTATGGTACCGTCCTCATGGGCTTTAGACACCAGATTTGTGAGTTCTGACTTATATTGTTCGGTTGGGTTGGTGTTTAATTGCATGTATGTTTCAGGATCAGTTATGTGTTCTTTGATTTTGGCTTCGTACATGCTGGTATTGAGCACAACCAGGGCGCCACCTTTGTCGGCTTTTAAACATTTAATGGTTTTAATAACCGCAATTTTTCTCAAGGTATCCTTATCTTTTGAGGTGATGTTTTGTTTCGTTTTTTGGCGAAAGTTGATTTTGGATATGTCTTGCTTTACGACAGCCTCGAAGGTATCAATACTTTTATGACTACATGGTGGCATGTAGGTGCTGGTGGTTTTTAAACCAAGAAGTTGATCTGGTTTGGTGTCAGTGGTTGGTGGAAGGACGTTCTCAAAGAAGTGTCTTAAGCGTAGTTTGCGGGTGAGTTTGAAAGTACTTAATTCTAATTCAAGAAGATTCGTGGAAGTCGTGGGAATGAATGATGTGCCCTTCTGTAAAAGTTTAGTTTCATGTGCGGTCACTACTGTGTCGGAGATGTTAATTACTAGCGATTCCTCCTCCCCTTGGTTTTTTTTGTAACCTGCGGTTGAGCTTGTTCTTGATCTTTTTCTTGGTCTTTTTCCCCGCCGGGGTCGTCCGCTTCGTCGGGGCCTGATTCTAAAAAAGGCCCGGAGGTTGAAGGGCACTCGGTGGTGTGGCCAGTTTTTTGTTTGGGGTCTCGGTGTTCATTTGATGTTGTAGCTTCGGAAGTAAATTTTCTGGGTGGGCGGTTAGAGCTGTCGCTCCCTGAAGATGAGGTGTCTGTGTTTTGATTATAAGGTTTGTTGCGACGACGTTGTGCGTATACATCGGCCCAGGTGTATACCTCCCCAAGTTTGTAGTCGAGGGTGTCTCGGCGGAATTTGCGTTTTTTACGCTCATTAATTTCCTTAGTGTGTCTATCGAGTTGATTGTTGACGTCATCTAAGATTTTTGTTAGTTCCTCAGGTGTGATGGACTCCTTTAGTTCTTCTTCTATTGTGGAGATTTCCTTTGATAAATCAAGCAGGATTGTTGAGAGTTCCTCCACGATCAGTAGGATGAGGTCAAGGCTGCATTTGTTTAAGATCGCGTTCCATCGTTCCTGAAAAAGTTTCGAGTTCTTACAAAGCGAGGGTGTGAGTGCGATCCGTAGTCCTCGGGGTATGCGCTGTGCTCGGTGGTACTTGATAAGTGTGTTCGCGTGCAATTTTTGATTTATTCTCCGTTTGGATAAATACATTAGTTGTTTCACACATTGTTCTTTTGTGCGGCTTGAGGTGGTTTCAGTTAGATCTTCGTTGATAAGAGCGTAAATACGTTCAGTTTCTTCGGTTCCAAAAGCGAGCGTGCTCGCTCGTGCTTCAGTTGACTTTGATATTTCCTCATATTGCATTTTTTTGTAGTGGTTGTTGGCGTGCTGCCTGCCTTGGGGGCGGTAAAAATACTGTAATGCTGAAAATAGATGGCGTGGCGCACAGCGGAAGACTAAGTTTGTGATTTCTTGTGGTTGTTTTGGTTTTAATTGAGGTTTCGGGTGCTCCTGCAAGTGACGTAACCGTCCGTATACGTCGTGGGAAATGACTAGTTGAGTGCGTTACATAGGAAGTAAACGCATCCTTGCATTAGGGCACACTCTTGGGTTCGTCAAGTAGAGACAGACTCCAGTGTTGATTCTGATAGTTGATTATTTATTCATCAATTAATCAAAAGTTATTTGCATCAGTTGAAAAGAAGTTCCAAAGATCATATATCCCAATATTGTGGTGAAATATTAGTTGACATCTCCAAAGAAATGCTCCAATGCATTTCGGGCATGAAGTGCCCTTTATCAAGGAGCTCTGAAAACATAAAGAACGCTTTTACCTTACAAAGCATAACATATATATACACTTGCATTTACATAAAATACATTGTCATTGAATGCGTGGCAAAAGAAGCGTGAATAGAGCATCTTGTGTACCCGGGTGGTAACGTGAATGAAGTGAAGGGAGGTGTGGGTTCGGGGTGAGAATGCACGGAAATGATAACTGTGCACTTACGTGTTGGAGTCGTGTGGAGTCTTTAGTCTCTGGGGAAACAAGAGTTAAACGGGCGGTTAGACGGGGTGAGAACCCGACGTTAAAAAGGTAACGCAGGTCTCAGTTAGAGCTCCAACTTACTTAGGAACGAAGGTTGGGACGACGACTGGTGGGTCCTCAATCTGTTAACTGGAGGGTTCACGGAGTTGCGGCGGTGTGAAAACCGCCGGTATATGACACTACGCGAAGTGGGCTGTAAACGCTGTAAAGGGACTAAACGGATGATCGCGGGTGTGGCGGCCATCTTGGAAAGGGGAAGGTGCTGGGGGCAGTGTGTGTGGTAAATGAAAACATTGTACAAGTTATGAACATATGCAAGAATAATACTCAAGCTGCAGGAACAAAAGATACAAGGAGAAACATATATACCACGAAGGGTATTATAAGAAACAACTAAATTTGATCCGGTCATTGAGACCGTGCGGCTTCATTGCCTGTAATCTATATATCCAGGCAGTCTCGTGCTGAAGAAGTATCTTGTTGTTGTCTTTCCCTTCTTGTTTGTGGACCATTTCAAGCACCAGGAATTTGAGTTGGGCCACGTTGTGGTTTGATTCGTTAAAATGTATGGCACTGTTAGATTTCTGTTTTTGTGTGCGAATATTTGATTTATGTTCGTTGAGACGTGTCTTTATTTTTCTGGTGGTTTTGCCAACATATATCATGCCACACGGGCATTTCAATAAGTATATTAGGTTGGTCGAATCGCATGTTGCATTAACATGGAGTTTGATTTTGAATCCTCTCATCGGGTGGTTTATGCTATTGCCCATGATGATATTATTGCAGCTGTTACAGTTATGGCAGGGACGTGTGCCAGTATATGTGGTTTGTTGGGTGGGTTCTTTGCACAGAATTTCCTTCAAGTTCTCAGATCTGGTGTATGCAAAGATTGGTGGGCTTTCAAATAGATTACCAAAGTCAGGTTCAGAGGAAAGTATACGCCAATGCTTTAAGATTATTTTTTTATATTTTTTGCTGGAAGTGGAGTGTTTCGACACCAGCACTGTTCTCTTTTCATCTTTTTTCGTGGAGCCTTTGAGGGCTTCCTGGCGTGTGATGGCGGTTGCTTTCTTGATTGCATCAGTTAGAGGTTCTTGTGGATATCCTCTGTTGGTGAATCTTGTAGCCATTTCTTCCATTTTCTGCATGCACGTTTCTGGGTTTGATACAATCCGCTTTATTCTTAACATTTGGCTGAAAGGCAAATTTCTTTTGAGCGACTGTTGATGGAAACTGGTGTAGTGAATTGTATTGTTTCGATCTGTTTTCTTTCGAAAGAGGTCTGTTTCCAATCCTGTTTCTGTGGCTTTGACTAAGACGTCAAGGAAGGTGATTTCATGTTCACTGATGTTCCACATGAGAGTGATACGATTGTCTTTAGAGTTCAGGTTGATCAAGGCTGATTCCAAGTTTTCTCGGGTGTTTTTCCAGATGAAAAATAAGTCGTCAATATAACGAACATACAACTTAAGGTTGTCTGACCAGTTGGAGTTGGCGTAGATATGGGTTGATTCGAATTCTGCCATATAAATATTTGCATAGGTCGGTGCAGCGCAGTTGCCCATTGACATTCCGGACATTTGGAGATAGTATTGTTGTTCATGTGTGAAATAGCTATGGTATAGCGTAAAAATTAGCAGTTCCATGAGAAATGTCTGAAGAGGGTCCGAGAGATTTCTGTTGAGTAAGGCTTTTTCTATTGCCTCAATGCCACCTCCATGGGGAATGGAAGTGTAGAGGCTTTTGACATCGGCGGTGCATAAGATTATATGTTCATCTGTGGCTAAAGTTATTTCTGAAAGTTTTTGAAGGAATTCAGTTGTGTCCTTAATATAGCTCTTGAGGTTCATTACGATAGGTTGTAAGTGGCGATCCAGAAATTTTCCGGTTGGTTCGTGTAGCGATCCCCTCGTGGACACAATGGGTCGGAACGGGGGGTCATTCAAATTCTTGTGTATTTTTGGTAACATCATGATGGTTGGACTTCTTGGATGCTCAATGATGAGATATTTTTTCGTGCGGTCATCTATGGTACCGTCCTCATGGGCTTTAGACACCAGATTTGTGAGTTCTGACTTCTATTGTTCGGTTGGGTTGGTGTTTAATTGCATGTATGTTTCAGGATCAGTTATGTGTTCTTTGATTTTGGCATCGTACATGCTGGTATTGAGCACAACCAGAGCGCCACCTTTGTCGGCTTTTAAACATTTAATCAGCCTTGATCAACCTGAACTCTAAAGACAATCGTATCACTCTCACGTGGAACATCAGTGAACATGAAATCACCTTCCTTGACGTCTTAGTCAAAGTCACAGAAACAGGATTGGAAACAGACCTCTTTTGAAAGAAAACAGATCGAAACAATACAGTTCACTACACCAGTTTCCATTAACAGTCGCTCAAAAGAAATTTGCCTTTCAGCCAAATGTTAAGAATAAAGCGGATTGTATCAAACCCAGAAACGTGCATACAGAAAATGGAAGAAATGGCTACAAGATTCACCAACAGAGGATATCCACAAGAACCTCTAACTGATGTAATCAAGAAAGCAACCGCCATCACACGCCAGGAAGCCCTCAAAGGCTCCACGATAAAAGATGAAAAGAGAACAGTGCTGGTGTCGAAATACTCCACTTCCAGCAAAAAATATAAAAAAATAATCTTAAAGCATTGGCGTATACTTTCCTCTGAACCTGACTTTGGTAATCTATTTGAAAGCCCACCAAACTTTGCATACACCAGATCTGAGAACTTGAAGGAAATTCTGTGCAAAGAACCCACCCAACAAACCACGTATACTGGCACACGTCCCTGCCATAACTGTAACAGCTGCAATAAATAATCATGGGCAATAGCATAAACCACCCGATGAGAGGATTCAAAATCAAACTCCATGTTAATGCGACATGCGATTCGACCAACCTAATATACTTATTGAAATGCCCGTGTGGCATGATATATGTTGGCAAAACCACCAGAAAAATAAAGACATGTCTCAACGAACATAAATCAAATATTCGCACAAAAAATCAGAAATCTAACATTGCCATACATTTTAACGAATCCAACCACAACGTGGCCCAACTCAAATTCCTGGTGCTTGAAATGGTCCACAAACAAGAAGGGAAAGACAACAACAAGATACTTCTTCAGCGTGAGACTGCCTGGATATATAGATTACAGGCAATGAAGCCGCACGATCTCAATGACCGGATCGAATTTAGTTGTTTCTTATAATACCCTCCGTGGTATATATGTTTCTCCTTGTATCTTTTGTTCCTGCAGCTTGAGTATTATTTTTGCATACGTTCATAACTTGTACATTGTTTTCATTTACCACACACACTGCCCGCAGCACCTTCCCCTTTCCAAGATGGCCGTCACACCCGCGATCATCCGTTTAGTCCCTTTACAGCGTTTTCAGCCCACTTCGCGTAGTGTCATATACCGGCGGTTTTCACTCCGCCGCAACTCCGTGAACCCTCCAGTTAACGGATTGAGGACCCACCAGTCGTCTTCCCAACCTTCGTTCCTAAGTAAGTTGGAGCTCTAACTGAGACCCGCGTTACCTTTTTAACGTCGGGTTCTCACCCCGTCTAACCGCCCGTTTAACTCTTGTTTCCCCAGAGACTAAAGACACCACACGACTCCAACACGTAAGTGCACAGTTATCATTTCCGTGCATTCCCACCCCGAACCCACACCTCCCTTCACTTCATTCACGTTACCACCCGGGTACACTAGATGCTCTATTCACGCTTCTTTTGCCACGCATTCAATGACAATGTATTTTATGTAAATGCAAGTGTATATATATGTTATGCTTTGTAAGGTAAAAGCGTTCTTTATGTTTTCAGAGCTCCTTGATAAAGGGCACTTCATGCCCGAAATGCATTGGAGCATTTCTTTGGAGATGTCAACTAATATTTCACCACAATATTGGGATATATGATCTTTGGAACTTCTTTTCAACTGATGCAAATAACTTTTGATTAATTGATGAATAAATAATCAACTATCAGAATCAACACTGGAGTCTGTCTCTACTTGACGAACCCAAGAGTGTGCCCTAATGCAAGGATGCGTTTACTTCCTATGTAGCGCACTCAACTAGGCATTTCCCACAACGTATACGGACGGTTACGTCACTTGCCGGAGCACACGAAACCTCAATTAAAACCAAAACAACCACAAGAAATCACAAACTTAGCCTTCCGCTGTGCGCCACGCCATCTATTTTCAGTATTACAGTATTTTTACCGCCCCACGGCAGGCAGCACGCCAACAACCACTACAAAAAAATGCAATATGAGGAAATATCAAAGTCAACTGAAGCACGAGCGAGCACGCTCGCTTTTGGAACCGAAGAAACTGAACGTATTTACGCTCTTATCAACGAAGATCTAACTGAAACCACCTCAAGCCGCACAAAAGAACAATGTGTGAAACAACTAATGTATTTATCCAAACGGAGAATAAATCAAAAATTGCACGCGAACACACTTATCAAGTACCACCGAGCACAGCGCATACCCCGAGGACTACGGATCGCACTCAAACCCTCGCTTTGTAAGAACTCGAAACTTTTTGAGGAACGGTGGAACGCGATCTTAAACAAATGCAGCCTCGACCTCATCCTACTGATCGTGGAGGAACTCTCAACAATCCTGCTTGATTTATCGAAGGAAATCTCCACAATAGAAGAAGAACTAAAGGAGTCCATCACACCTGAGGAACTAACAAAAATCTTAGATGACGTCAACAATCAACTCGATAGACACACTAAGGAAATTAATGAGCGTAAAATACACAAATTCCGCCGAGACACCCTCGACTACAAACTTGGGTAGGTATACACCTGGGCCGATGTATACGCACAACGTCGTCGCAACAAACCTTATAATGAAAACACAGACACCTCATCTTCAGGGAGCGACAGCTCTAACCGCCCACCCAGAAAAACTACTTCGGAACCTACAACATCAAATGAACACCAAGACCCCAAACAAAAAACTGGCCACACCACCGAGTGCCCTTCAACCTCCGGGCCTTTTTTAGAATCAGGCCCCGAGGAAGCGGACGACCCCGGCGGGGAAAAAGACCAAGAAAAAGATCAAGAACAAGCTCAACCGCAGGTTACAAAAAAACCCAAGGGGAGGAGGAATCACTAGTAATTAACATCTCCGACACAGTAGTGACTGCACATGAAACTAAACTTTTACAGAAGGGCACATCATTCATTCCCACGACTTCCACGAATCTTCTTGAATTAGAATTAAGTACTTTCAAACTCACTCGTAAACTACGCTTAAGACACTTCTTTGAGAACGTACTTCCACCAACCACTGACACCAAACCAGATCAACTTCTTGGTTTAAAAACCACCAGTACCTACATGCCACCATGTAGTCATAAAAGTATTGATACCTTCGAGACTCTCGTAAAGCAAGACATATCCAAAATCAACTTTCGCCAAAAAACGAAACAAAACATCACCTCAAAAGATAAGGATACCTTTAGAAAAATTGCGGGTAATAAAACCATTAAATGTTTAAAAGCCGACAAAGGTGGCGCCCTGGTTGTGCTCAATACCAGCATGTACGAAGCCAAAATCAAAGAACACATAACTGATCCTGAAACATACATGCAATTAAACACCAACCCAACCGAACAATATAAGTCAGAACTCACAAATGTGGTGTCTAAAGCCCATGAGGACGGTACTATAGATGACTGCACGAAAAATATCTCATCATTGAGCATCCAAGAAGTCCAACCATCACGATGTTACCAAAAATACACAAGAATTTGAATGACCCCCCGTTCCGACCCATTGTGTCCACGAGGGGATCGCTACACGAACCAACCGGAAAATTTCTGGATCGCCACTTACAACCTATCGTAACGAACCTCAAGAGCTATATTAAGGACACAACTGAATTCCTTCAAAAACTTTCAGAAATAACTTTAGCCACAGATGAACATATAATCTTATGCACCGCCGATGTCAAAAGCCTCTACACTTCCATTCCCCATGGAGGTGGCATTGAGGCAATAGAAAAAGCCTTACTCAACAGCAATCTCTCGGACCCTCTTCAGACATTTCTCATGGAACTGCTAATTTTTATGCTATACCATAGCTATTTCACACATGAACAACAATACTATCTCCAAATGTCCGGAATGTCAATGGGCAACTGCGCTGCACCGACCTATGCGAATATTTATATGGCAGAATTCGAATCAACCCATATCTACGCCAACTCCAACTGGTCAGACAACCTCAAGTTGTATGTTCGTTATATTGACGACTTATTTTTCATCTGGAAAAACACCCGAGAAAACTTGGAATCAGCCTTGATCAACCTGAACTCTAAAGACAATCGTATCACTCTCACGTGGAACATCAGTGAACATGAAATCACCTTCCATGAAGTCTTAGTCAAAGTCACAGAAACAGGATTGGAAACAGACCTCTTTCGAAAGAAAACAGATCGAAACAATACAGTTCACTACACCAGTTTCCATCAACAGTCGCTCAAATGAAATTTGCCTTTCAGCCAAATGTTAAGAATAAAGCGGATTGTATCAAACCCAGAAACGTGCATACAGAAAATGGAAGAAATGGCTACAAGATTCACCAACAGAGGATATCCACAAGAACCTCTAACTGATGCAATCAAGAAAGCAACCGCCATCACACGCCAGGAAGCCCTCAAAGGCTCCACGAAAAAAGATGAAAAGAGAGCAGCGCTTGTGTCAAAATACTCCACTTCCAGCAAAAAAGCTCCACGAAAAAAGATGAAAAGAGAACAGTGCTGGTGTCAAAATACTCCACTTCCAGCAAAAAATATAAAAAAATCATCTTAAAGCATTGGCGTATACTTTCCTCTGAACCTGACTTTGGTAATCTATTTGAAAGCCCACCAATCTTTGCATACACCAGATCTGAGAACTTGAAGGAAATTCTGTGCAAAGAACCCACCCAACAAACCACATATACTGGCACACGTCCCTGCCATAACTGTAACAGCTGCAATAATATCATCATGGGCAATAGCATAAACCACCCGATGAGAGGATTCAAAATCAAACTCCATGTTAATGCGACATGCGATTCGACCAACCTAATATACTTATTGAAATGCCCGTGTGGCATGATATATGTTGGCAAAACCACCAGAAAAATAAAGACACGTCTCAACGAACATAAATCAAATATTCGCACAAAAAATCAGAAAATTAACATTGCCATACATTTTAACGAATCCAACCACAACGTGGCCCAACTCAAATTCCTGGTGCTTGAAATGGTCCACAAACAAGAAGGGAAAGACAACAACAAGATACATCTTCAGCGCGAGACTGCCTGGATATATAGATTACAGGCAATGAAGCCACACGGTCTCAATGACCGGATCGAATTTAGTTGTTTCTTATAATACCCTCCGTGGTATATATGGTTCTCCTTGTATGTTTTGTTCTTGCAGCTTGAGTATTATTCTTGCATATGTTCATAACTTGTACATTGTTTTCATTTACCACACACACTGCCCGTAGCACCTTCCCCTTTCCAAGATGGCCGCCACACCCACGATCATCCGTTTAGTCCCTTTACAGTGTTTACAGCCCACTTCGCGTAGTGTCATATACCGGCGGTTTTCACTCCGCTGCAACTCCGTGAACCCTCCAGTTAACGGATTGAGGACCCACCAGTCGTCGTCCCAACCTTCGTTCCTAAGTAAGTTGGAGCTCTAACTGAGACCCGCGTTACCTTTTTAACCTCGGGTTCTCACCCCGTCTAACCGCCCGTTTAACTCTTGTTTCCCCAGAGACTAAAGACTCCACACGACTCCAACACGTAAGTGCACAGTTATCATTTCCGTGCATTCCCACCCCGAACCCACACCTCCCTTTACTTCATTCACGTTACCAACCGGGTACACAAGATGCTCTATTCACGCTTCTTTTGCCACGCATTCAATGACAATGTATTTTATGTAAATGCAAGTGTATATATATGTTATGCTTTGTAAGGTAAAAGCGTTCTTTATGTTTTCAGAGCTCCTTGATAAAGGGCACTTCATGCCCGAAATGCATTGGAGCATTTCTTTGGAGATGTCAACTAATATTTCACCACAATATTGGGATATATGATCTTTGGAACTTCTTTTCAACTGATGCAAATAACTTATAATTAATTGATGAATAAATAATCAACTATCAGAATCAACACTGGAGTCTGTCTCTACTTGACGAACCCAAGAGTGTGCCCTAATGCAAGGATGCGTTTACTTCCTATGTAACGCACTCAACTAGTTATTCCCAAAAAATCACTAGTGGATGCTATCATCAAAGCTCCTCATCCAGATAATAGGGAGAAACTGCTATCTTTTGCTGGGTTGTGCGAATATTATAGTAAGTTCAGCAAGAATTTTGCAACAAAAATGGAACCTTTGAGGGAGTTCACTAGACAAAATGTTGAGTTTTGTTGTGGGGAAAAGCAGGAATCAGCTTTTCAACTATCCATAAGTGAAATTGCTCATTCTCCGACATTGAAACCATTTTGTGTCAAGAAATTGTGTGTTGTTACGGTTGATGCAAGTGAGTATGGACTTGGAGGAGTATTATCTCAGAAGAGCGGAGGTGAAGAATGGTGTGTAGCGTTCGCCTCAAGGACTCTAAATGATACAGAAAGAAGATACTCTGTGATAGAAAAAGAACTTACAACTTTTGGGATGTGTTTGGGGTGTTGAACATTTCCCGAATTTTTTGTGTGGAAGTCGTTTTTTTCACTGTGTCATTGGAGCCAATTCACACCTAGCTGATGAGTCCTAACTATGACAAAACTGGTTCTAGGCTGCTTGTGTTTTGGTTCACAAAGAACTTGGCCTAATAGTTCAGGATGAACTGTTCCCATTGAAGCAGTGTCAAGACTGATTTCCATATAGCTGGGTCCAAACCAAACTAGAATGATGGGTAGGAATGTTTCCCCAAGTGATTGCCAATGAA
The DNA here is from genome assembly GCF_964263255.1 of Lissotriton vulgaris. Classification (NCBI taxonomy): domain Eukaryota; kingdom Metazoa; phylum Chordata; class Amphibia; order Caudata; family Salamandridae; genus Lissotriton; species Lissotriton vulgaris. Next base: position 1,391,616,137 of record NC_141693.1, read on the forward strand.
TAGAAAAATGTTAGGCATACCTTCCATCCCCTTTTGTGTTCTTCCTATTACTAAGGGTCACTAGTGGACTGCAGAGCACATTATGCCACCTCGATATTGGCAGAACAAAACATGACTGCAGGGCTACCACAATAGCCTGTTTGTTTAGTTTTAACACTGCAATTCGACCTGTCTAAATCTCCCATTTTGACAGAACTAAAAATTCCTTCTACATATTGATAACTCACCCCTAAGTAGGCCTTAAATTATCATAAGGCAGGGTGCATACTATTTCAAAGTAGGACATGTAAAGCTTTCATGATAAACTTGTCCTAACAGTGACAAGGCCCTAAAAGCTGTTTTCATTGTAGTAAGGTTAGCTATTCCATTGAAAATCATTGGGATACAATATTAAAATTAATAATGTAATCTCCGCTCAGGAAACAACAACAAGGTTCATTCTTGGAATTTTTTTAAATATTTGTTACAAGTCTATTCCATTAGTCAGATTTCTAACAAACTTTGAGCAAATTACACTTTCAAAAGGTCACCTTTTACCAGCCTAAAGCCTATGATTGATCGATGATTTGCATGAGCTTGCAACTGCAAATCAGGAGCTGAATAGCCCATTTGATGAGGCCCAGACAAAGGCCTTTGGTGTGGAAGGTGTTGTGTGCCTAGGACTGGATGACATTGTTCTGTATTCTGTCCATCAACTGTTCCTTTTTGCACATGTCACCCTAAGTGGGACGGGTATGCCCAGACGTGGGTCCCGTGCTCTCCATGCCACTGGAGTCAAGCTATCCTGGCTGATGTGGGCTGAAAGCCCAAAACCGGTCCTGGGATGCTTGTTTCCAGTCCGTGGAGGACCTGGCCTGGCAGTTCGGGCTGGAGTGTTCCCATTGGGCGCAGAGTTAAGACTGATTTGCATATGGCTGGGTCCAAACTGGAATGGCATGGTGAGCAAAAAGGCAATGGGTTTACGCCCAGATCTCTGCACTGGGGGGAATGTATGACATTGTTCCGCATTCTGTCCATCAATTGTTCTTTTTGCATTTGTCAACCCGAGTGGGACAGGTATGCCCAGATGTGGGTCCCGTGCTCTCCATGACACTGGAGTCAAGCTATTATGGCTGATGAGGATTGAAAGCCCGAAACCAGTCCTAGGATGCTTTTTTCCAGTCCAGGAAGGACCTGGCCTGGCAGTTCGGACTGGACTATTCCCATTGAGCGCAGGGTCACAACTGATTTGCATATGGCTGGGTCCAACCTGGAATGGCATGGTAAGCAAAAACAGATGGATTTAGGCCCAGATCTTGGTACTGGGGTGAATGTATGACATTGTTCTGCATTCTATCCATCAATTGGTCTTTTTGGATCACATATGGCAGTGCCTATAAACTTAATTAACTTCAAAGTGGTCTTCGGTCTTCAGTGTCACAGGCATATGTGGCTAACACCTGGTTATGTCCCCTTCTTTGCTCCTCTAGTCAACCAGGCATCGATCCCAGTACCACCAAACACGTTTTCAATGACCACAGAGGATTTGAATTGAATTACATTTGAATTTTACTGTACAGTTAATTAAAACTCACAATATAATAAAACAAAAAACATTAAACGTTGAAATTAAAATTATGTACAATATCTTTGTACAATTACATTTAAAATGTAAATGTATTTGAGCTTATATAGCGCACAGCTACCCGCAGTGGGTTTCCCGGCGCTTGCTTAGGGAACCCATCCTGGTATTCCCCTGTGAGATAACCCCGGCAGGGTATCCACAAGGTGAAAGCCAGGCATCCTGCCGCGAGGGGCCGTTGTGGAGATTAAGCAAGCTATTGCCCAGGGTCGCAGAGTGTGAACCCGTGAGTCGAGAAGGCACCGGAGCGAGAATTATCGAGTCAGTGGAATTTTTTGCCCAAGACCCGCCGAGGCGGGGAATTGAACCCTGGTCCAGGGCCGATCTCAGCATCCGGGTCTGCCACCTCTAACCCCTGAGCCACACTTCTCCACTCCCTGAGCCACACTTCTCCACCCAAAAGTGTTTTTCTTGTAAGTAAAAAATCGTATCGGTCTCAAATTCATTGTCTGAGCAGTACATAACAAAGGTATTAAAGTGCTTGTGCTTCAGAGTGCTGGTCTTAAATTTAGCTAACCTGATTCTAGAAGCGCTGCCTCTGTAATTAACAAAAATATTTTAGCTGTGTGCTGTACTTCCTGCACCTTTTTAAAAGTCTTTGAGTCTGCTACCCACTATGTCAAAGTACTTTGTTAGTCGGCAGTTTAATTGAGTTTCCTCTGGACTGAAACACATCTTCACAGCTTGCCTGCAGCTTCGTATGCCCTTTTCGTTCCATACTACTCGTAGTAAGGCACGCCTTATGTCCACCAGGTTCAGACAAATACAGATTATGTGGGTTAAGTCCTCTTTATCTATCCCACAGAAGCGGCAGGACTGTTCACCATCTTTCCTTTTCGAGGGTGCCAAGTGAGGAAGAATTGGTAGAACACCGAAGCGCAATTTTAAGAAGTTTTTTTTTGTCTTCCGTGTAAGTCCCATGTTCAGATATGCTTGTGGTTTAAGCGCTTTATAATCATTCAATACTGTCCAGCCATGAGCCCTCTTGGCCAGAATTTCCTTATCTTCTATTATTTATACCATTTTAGTTACTTTTGTTACTATCTTTTTAAAGCTCTTATTATCTGTAGATGTCTCCCAGAGGTTTGTCAGTTTGAAATACTCCAGTGATTCTAACAGGTACTTCTTAGCTGGTGACAACTCTGCCCAAAGGTGGGCATTTAAGGATCCTTGTTCTGCGCCTCTGATTTTATGGCAACATTTTATGTAAGCACCTCTTCTCTCCACTTTTTGTCTCTAAAGGCCGAATTCAAGGCGTATTTGGGCAGGCGAGACGTAGTTAGGCAGCTGGAAATTTGCTCTGTATGTACTGCTGATTATTTTGTCTAGAGCTAACGCATCCTTCCCTAGCATTGGTTCACGCCCATATGTGAGCATTGGCTATAGTCATGCTCTGATCACTGATCCAGTGTTCGGTCAGGGAGGACTTTCTTCAGGGGCTTTATTGAGAAGTAAAATGTGGTGCCCTTCCGACGCATGGCCTCGAGTTGAGTTTTAAACGAACCTCTTCTGTCCAATAGTACCCCAAGATAATTGTAGTTGGTCTAGTTTCTGCCTGTCCAAGAACCATGAGGGTTTTTTTGTCTGTAGTTCACTGTCATTACTTTTGATTTGTTTAAGTTAATCTTTAATTCATTATGTTGTGAACATTTATTGGTGCTATCTAAAAAAGGTGTTCCAGTCCTATTGGAGACCGGATTATTAAAACCAAGTCTTCTGCGTATAAAAGTTTGACAACAAGATATTTCCCAGCCATGGGGCATGAGATTTGGTTTTGTCCAAATCTGCTGGAAAAAGTTTAAACAGCAAGCGGGCAAGAACGCACCCTTGTTTTAGGCCTTTGGTGGTGTTGATTCGCCTTGAGAGGTGCGTCCCTGATCCCAGCTTGATCTTAACCCAAGTGTTGGTAAGCAGTTGAATCAGCTGTTCCAGGAGAGGTCTTGGTATTCTCCACTTATCCAGTTTCTGCCACAGTTTGGCGCGATTTACATGATCAATCGCTACACTGTAATCTATGAAACATAGGAATAGCGAGCTCTTTGCAGTTTTCGCCACTTCTATCAATAGGGTTAGCTCCATGATGTTTGTTGTTGTGCCCTGTCCTCTGCAAAACCCTGTTTGGTTTGCGGGAATGATATGTTTTAAGGTAGCCCGCGATATTAATTCCTCCAGGAGTAGCCCCGCGTAATACTTTGCCTCAGTGTCGATTAGCACAATAAGTCGATAGTTGCTAGGATTACTCCTATCGTCTTGCTTATACATTGGGCTTATTAATTAACCTGTCCAGGACAATGGACATTTCCCGGTTTCCTTGATTCCCTTGAAGACCGGTACCAATATTTTGCTCCAAAAGTCAGCATCATATTTGAAAACTATTGGAGGTATTCAGTTGGGGCCGGGAGCTCCTTCTGCTTTTGATTTTGATATTTGTAGATTTATTCTTGCTACTGTTATTTCATCATTCTTTTCCCTCCTGCTTGAAGTTGTTTTTGAGCTTGTTGTTCTTATCTCCTCTTGGTTAACTTGTTCGCCCGGGGTCTCAACATGGGTGGTGCCGTCACATTTTACAAGTTTGTTTTTTCCTGTATTGTTGTCACATGAATTATTCTCGATTATCTTTAATTTTCCTCTCGCTGAGTCCTACCCTGGATTTTTATCCCTAAAATGATTGGATAAGTAATATGCCCAATCAGATTCTGATATGCGTGAGTGTACTCCATTATTACCAGGCAATTGAAGACTATGAATTGTCATCCAGAACACGGCACTGTTCCTCATTTTTGAATCATGCATTATTTTCGCCCAGCGTTCTTCATTCATTTGCCTTTTCTTATCCACAAATCCTCTTTTTTTGCAATGCCTTAAGATTTCATAACTCCTTTTGTAGGTCTTCGTCGTGTGCTCGTTTACGAAGCTGTCCTTGGGTTCAGTTTATTTTCCGTTTCAGATTTTTTATCTCAAATGAGGTTACCTTACCTTGTAGGTAGCCTGGTTTATTTCCTTTGGGGATTTTTGGTAATGTTTTTGGTAGTGTTGCGTATGTTTTTCTGAGATGGTTTACAAATCCTTCCAAAGCCTCTGTTGAGTTCTTTATCGAGCTGTTTTTGTTGAATAATTATCTTTGCGTTGTTTGATAGTTCTTCAATATTATTAACATTACACTTTATCCGTCTGAAGTTGCAGTGCTCTCTATTCCAGCAATTTCCCTTGTTTCCATGTATTTTCCACTGGTTACACTAAGGGGCGTATTCCGATGTTGGACGGACCTGAATCCGTCCGACACCGGTCAGGAGCCATAACCGACTGACCTGCTGTGGCCAGTTACAGCCCTGCTAGTAACATGCGACCGAAGCCTGTCCGGTTGCACTCATATACTTCACAATGGGAGCATGCATTCCGAGCGGAATGCGTGCCTCCATTGTGAAATGCAGGGGTGCAGTTCATCCCTGCACGCTGTGGCCAGCACGCCAAGGTGCCTGCCACCGGGTGCAGGGATCAACTGAGAGGCACCATAGGTGCCCCCAGGCTGCCATTCGGCAGCCTCACACCCATGGAGGCCCTGCTGGGGGCCCCCAGAGACAGTTTCCGACTGCCTTTTCGTGCCTGACACAACCAGCACGAAAAGGTAGCGAAAAACTGCCATCGTACTCCCTCTGTCGTAAAGAGGCAACCGGGGGAGTACTGGAGGATTTCCGGATGGCAGACGGGCTCTCTGAGCCCGTCGTAGGCCATCCAGAAATCCGAGTCGGATTCATTTCCAACCGAGCCCATCGAATGGCTCGGTCGGAAAGGAATCTGGCCGACACGTTCAGATTCAGTTGGATGGACTCGGAGCCCTTCCGACCGGAATCGGATTTGGCCCCTTAGTGTAATTTCTTGTGGTAGGTAGTCGCTTTGTTCATTTTCACCCATTCTAAATGAACTTACGATGTCGAACAGTGGAAAAGTTACCAGGGTGAAATCGAGGTAAGAAGAAGTGGTTGAGAAGAAGTATGTAAGCAGCGCGAGCAACAAAATCTGTTTTATTTATTTATATGTTTACTTAACTCTAATCGGCCTTCATCCGTAGTTTACTACCCCCCACCCTGCCCCTCCCCCGCCCCACGTCAGCGCCCGGCAGCACTCCCGCCATGGTTGTTACTGCCTATAAGGAGACCCAAAAGGCTGGTTATACTCCCACTTGTACCCAAATCGAAAAAGGGGACTCCAAGGGCCAGTTTGCTGACCTTCTGTTAAGCTTCAAAGGTACATTAAGCTACTGTAAGACTTTTTCCTGAAGGGCCCAGCTGACCAATTGCAATTGGACCTGCATGAACCCTGCTGGTTGCTTCTGCTGGAGGGACTCTTAACCCCAAAATTCTGTTCCTCAAGTCATGCGTGTATGGGTGTGTCAAAGTGGACTCCTCTTGACTTCCTGAAAAACCTGGAAATTCGTGATTTTTTGGCTCCAAAGACCCCAGGAAGAGCTGGAAAAACTTGTCAATCTAATGAAGGTATGATGCAGTTGGGCCAAAGATTCAGGTTGCTCCTGTGAGGTCTTCCTCAGTAGCAAATCAGTATCAGTGGAACATCGCACCAAAGGTATTTAACCTTGTGGTGCTGGTCGACTAAAGTTTGCTGCCTTGCCCCATTGGAGGATCTAAACTCCAAAAAAGTTACTAAGTTCAAAAATAGAAATCATCACCAGAGGAAGGCACCAAAAATATCTGGTTGGTGATGGACCTACGCTAGCTTTTCATCCAATAAATTATTCAATATGTTTATAAATTGGAGTTAAGTTTTATAGTTTGTGTCTTCAACTTTTTCAATCTTTTGTTACTTCTAAACCCTTTACATATTTTTTTAAGTTAAGCCTGTCTGCTCTGCGCAGCTTGGCTCTCAGTAACTTTCACTTTATCTAAGATTTTTAAAGCATGTTTCAACTGTTGCGCGCTTTAGTCATAGCGCGTCTTGACCAAGAACAGGTTTTATTCCCGGCTGAGTCTCCAGGGCATCTCTTTGAAAGCAGCTTGACTCTTAGCAATGTTCCCTGTATTGTATGCTCAGGAGCAGTTCTGATTGATGCATGCCTTTTTGTCATAGCGCGCCTTGACACAGAGCATTATTTTTGTTATTAGACCACTTGGCAAGCAAATTTAGAATCACTCGATAAGCAGTCAGCGGAAAGTTGTTCAGTATATGGGCTTGCTATTAATGTCAAAATAAGCCTGTGATGGGGAAGGCCACTTAGGTGCACCCCGATCACTGAGCAACACCTGGTAAACTTGTGCTAATTACCATCATTACAATGACTTCATGTACTTACTCTTTGTACCTTCTCCTTTCCATTTAATTGCACATACCTTTGACAGTACATAAGGAAGTCCCTTGTGTGATTCCTACCGGGTATTGATGATACAAATGAGTGACCCTAGTTGGGTGAGTCCACCATCCTTTCTGCAACTATTAGTGGTGATTAAACCACAGGTGCCTGTGTTTCACTATTTGATGTCTGTGAGAGTGACACTCAGGGCATCGATGTTTTAATTGTTTTTAACCCATCACCACTGTATGTTGTTTGTTTTTGGCACACAGTAATACAAAAGGTATGCATTTTCTGTTTACTACATGACAGATTTTAATATTTCTCTCCGTCATGTTGGTCAAGTGATAACAGGCACTACATCTTTAGTATGTTTGGGTAGACATTACAATAGGTAGTTATCACCATATCACCACCCAAGTGTAGATAGATTTATTCCCTTTTTTTGGCCTGACGAATCGCCACACCATTTAGTTACGGAAAGGCGAGAAACAAGTTGACCACTCAATAGAGCGCCCCACCTGAGACAAAACCTCAGACCTGCATGTTTGTTCTTTCTTTTCAACCAGGGTGGGAGACCCATAGAATAAAATTGCTCTCAATGGTACTTCCACGCCTGTTTTAACTTCTTATCACTAGCCACATTATAATTCCATCATCTACACTGCCTAGGCCCCTCACCCCCATGGCACCATGACTTTTGAAAAAAGATCTCCGCTAAAGAGCCCCTCATGGTGACCCGTCGGGTATTTCAGCGCCGACACGATGAGGAGCAGCCCTATGATGACACATGACACCCAGCCGGGTGTGTGAGGGCCCTAAATTCCAATCGGATGCCTTCCCATCCTTGCTCTTTGCTTGACCACTTTAAACCACTTCTCCTTGTACCTTTGCTTTAATTAGGAACAGCATAACTTTTATTCTCTCATTTGATCTGTGACATAGCCATCTTAGGTTTAAATTACTGAAACTTTTATGGGACCTAACAAGAATTGTGCCATCATTACATAGGGTCTACTACCATCCACCCCAACTAATAATCAATTTTATCACAGTGAACAAGCCACTTCATTCAGTAATCTTACTGCACTGCCATGGTGGCACAGAAAAGAGAAGCTTTGGCAAAGTAAATAGGTCTGACTTCATGCATTGTCAATCATTACTTAGATGATCCCCTTTCCCCCACAAGTGTAGAGCAGCTGAATTGAAGTCATTAAGCTCCTTAGGTCACAAGTAGATGTTTATGAGACTTGCATAATTTGAAGTTGTGTAATTAAATTAATTTCCACAAAATTATGCAAACTTCTGCAAAATTACATGAAATACATGGTATTTGGACAAAACATTCGAAACACAAATATTGTGGTATAGAATATCAGGCCAAAAATATTGAGGACTTGACGCAGAAAAGGCCTTTGACCGGGTGGACTGAGCCTTCCTTTTTTTAGCCACGCAAAAGTTTTGCTTTAGAGATGGCTTTCTCAACATGGTCAGGGCCAATTATCATCTCCCAAACTCACGGTTCACGGTCAATGGCTACCATTCGCTTCCTTTTGCTCTAAGCAGAGGCACCCGGCAAGGATGTCCACTCTCACCCCTTTTGTTTGCTCTCAGTATTGAACCCCTCGCAGCACAATTCCGGTCCAATGAGGAGATTCGGGGGATCCGTTTCAGCGGTATAGAACACAATGCATCACTCTTTGCAGGTGACATCCTGCACACACTTACGCTTCCCACTTCCTCGCTCCAACTGGTCCAGGGAGAACTGCAGCATTTTGAGCAGGTGGCTGGTTTCAAGGTAAATCTATCTAAATCATCTGTACTTAATCTTACACTTCAAGCTGCCAAGGCGACTGGATTACGGGCTCAGACGGCTCTACATTGGGCCAAACATTTGCTCCTCTATTTGGGGGTCCACCTTACTGCCTGTATTGGGGACCTCTACAAGGCCAACTATCCAGCTCTGGTGACACAAATACAACAAGATCGTAGGAGATGGACTCCCCTTTACATCTCTTGGCTAGGACGAATCAGTGCTATTAAAATGTCGGTCTTGCCAAAACCTTTTCATTTATTTCAGGCCTCTGCCCATTGGCATTGACCGGGGTTTATTGCCACACTTGAGCTCCTTGATTACCAAATTCATCTGGCAGGAAGGGAGAGCTTGCCTTCCTTTTCATGTGCTGCATCAAGCAAGGAGCAAAGGGGGCTTAGCCCCCTTTGCTCCTTGGCTCAATGATTAGAGCGGCAGACCCTGATGCAGAGGTCTAGCCCGGGACCAGGGTTCAATTCCCCGCCTCGGCGGGTCTTGGGCTCAATCTCCCCGGACCTGATCATTCTCGCCTCGGTGCCTATTCCAATCATGGACTCCCACTCTGCAACTCTGGGCAATAGCTTGCTTAATCTCCACAACGGCCCCCACAGTGCTAAGGATGCCCGGCCTGCACCTTGGGGGTGCCCAGGAGTGGACGCCTCACAGGGAAAGCCAGGATGGGTTCCACAGCGGTATTCGTACAATCGCCTTGAGACCCTTGCGGGTGAGTAGTGCGCTGTACAAGTATCAATTTACATTTACATTTACATTTACTTTATTATCAGGCGACACGATGGAGAGTGGTAATGGAGAAGCCAATAAACATTGGCTACATATGGATCGTTTGGTGGTAGGAAGATCCATTTGGGATGTCCTGTGGAAGCCTGGGAAAGACCGCCTGGCAAATGCTTATATTAGCACTGCCACGTGCATCACCCTGACAATCTGGGATCAGGTTACTGGGAGGGAGGGCTGGACCTCATATCCTTCCCCTTGCACCCCAATCCATTTTAACCCGGCTTTCCCACCTGCCCTGCGTGAAGGACCCTTCGAATGCTGGAAGGAGGAAGGTTGTCTAAAACTCTCAGATTTGTTTAATAACCATGACATCCTCACATTTGAACACTGCAAAAGAGAATTTTTACACCCCAACAGCGAACACTTTCACTACCTCCAGCTTAAACATTGGGTGACACTTCCCCACGTTATCGAGGCTGCCACTAGAGAGCTCACAGACATGGAGAGTCTGGTTATACACAAAGCAGGCACCTCGAGGGGTGTCATCTCCTCACTTTAGGACATGCTACTGACCACCTTGCACTCTCCTCAAGCACTCTAAATGTCTTTTCGGGAACGGGTCTTGGGCAGGGATGTCACTGAGGAGGAATGGAAACACGTTTGGGGCGACATCATTAAACACAACAAATCAGTGGCTTTACGGGAAGCCCATTATAAGACCCTACTTGACTGGTATCTATACTCTACTAAGCTGCAATGCATTTTCCATGATACCTCTGACCACAGATGGCAAGGATGTGACCTCCAGGGGGATTTCCGCCTCATCTGGTGGGATTGCCCAGGTATTCGACCTTTTTGGGAAGAAATTCTCTCCCAACTCAAAGACATGATGGGCTACCCTTTTCCAACTAGCATAGAGGGGGTTCTGCTTGGCATCAAAGATCCGGCCTTGGAGCACCAAACAAAAGCTGATAAGGTGATCATGTGGACCTGTCTGGGGCCGGCGAAACTCACCATAGCGGCTGCATGGAAAAAGAAAGATGCTCCGGCCACATCACTGTGGCACTCCCGCTTGTGGAGGATTCTCTCCATGGAACATCTGGCCGACATTTTTAGGGACAACTACAAGGCGTTTGAGCACAAGTGGGGTCCCCTAGTCACATATCTATCCCAGGGTTTGCCCTCTGCAGTATGTCCGGCCTCCGTAGGGGCTCTGCACCTCTTCCAGGTCTAGGTCACGCAAGGCCGGCGTATGACGGGGTGCACCCTGGCTGTTTGAATAGGGGGAACATTGTTTTGTGTACTTTCAACAGCATCAGTGCTTTTGCTTCCTATTGTTTCATTGTGAACCATCATAACCACCAGGACCGGGGGAGGGGCGAGGTTTGGGGGGTGGGTGGGGGAGTTGCATTGAGGTTAGGCTCTTCATTGAAGACCTTCCTCAGGGGGTTTTGATATTTCAATTTAGCATCTCTGCCTTTGAAGAGGGGGGGGGTGATATGACCCTAAGGCTGTTTGAAACTGAAAACCCCTGGGCCTGCGCACCCTACTGTACTTATGATGTCACTGTGGTTCTTTGGTTTTGACGCTTAATAAAAAAAAGAATTTTGAAAAAAAATATATTGAAGACAAGAATATCATGTAGGTCATTTTCTATGGGTAAGTAAACTTTTACTATACGTAACTTCACATACATGTCCCTTGATGATATATATATGTATATATCTTCAAGATACGTAGATCTGTTACTAACAATAGTAAATTTACATTTACCTATTTGCACTTACCTTCTCGATATTCTTGTCCTCGATATTTTTGCCACAATTTTCTGTACACACGATCATGATTTTTTTTTAAACTTTTTATTTCCATTCCATTTTCGGGATTTTACATACATCCATTAATTACAGTTATCTCCATTTTAAATTGAACATAATACAATTCAACAGAATACATTCTTCGGACACCGTGTACAGCACAAGGTCATTCAATATTGTTCAAGCCCCTGTATTCGAACCCCTCCTCCCTTCATCCTCTCCCCCCTCCCCACCTTCACCAGTGCCACATATTGGCAGGTCTCCCTATTATCATGAGCTACTCTCAGGGGGTTAATGCCTCACATGGCGGTTCACAGATAGTCCCCCGGAGTTCATTCCATTTCCCCCACACTTTCGACCATTTTTGGGGCATCCTAGATGGGTGTAAACTGCTTTTTCTGCAAACCATAGCTGTGTCCATATCATGTTCCCAGTGCAGCAGTGTGGGTAGCACTCCGGATCCCCAGTTCCTAGCTATATTATGCTTCGCTGTCGCCATCGCCAGTGTTGCCCAGGCTTTCATCGCTGTGTTTAGGTCTGTAGGTCACCATATATTCAAGAGGCAGCACTTTGGGTCTGTCTGGATCTCTACCCCACCCACTTCTGCAATCTCAAGCAAAACCTGCTCCCAATAGGCCTGTATCTTTGGGCACTCCCATATTATATGAAAGTATGTTCCGGTTTACCCGCATCCCCTCAGGCAAAGTGGATCGTGCGCATGTCCAAGTTTGTGTAATGTGGTGCAAGGGTAGTATGCACGATGCAGCACCTTGAGTTGCACTAAATTCAGGCGAGACGGGATCGCCGCCTCCCTGGCTGATCCCAACGCGTCCATCCAGTCTGAGTCGTCTATATCCCCTAGTTCTGCCTCCCATTTGCTACGGAGGACTACCATGGGATCTGGGAGATTATTTAGTACTTTACGATATGTTGCGATATGGCTTCTTTGTCCATGTGATCTGTAAGGAGTCTGTCCTCTAGGGGCGATGCGTCAGCTAGTTTAGTACCCAGAGGGATAGCGCTTTTAAGTGCGTGCCTGATTCAAGTGTAACGGTAGAGCTCTGAGTCTGCCAGTCGGTATTTTTCTTGGAGTGCTGGAAACTGAATGATCCCCCATCTCACCCATAGATCGCTGATGTTAGTGATGCCTATTAGGTCCTATTGTTTGAACCCTCTCGTGTTGACCAAGGTGCCCAGCTTGCGTGTCGCCCACAGGGGAGTGGCCAGTGTGAGCACCTCCTCCCATCCTAATGCTCTCTGTGCTGTGGGCCAAATTTTGATAGTGTGGGCCGTGGGGCCTGTCAGGGTGTGCCGTTTCTTGTTTGTGTGGAGGGTTTTCATCAAGCTATCTGCCGTCAACAACTCCCTGTCCAATCGGTATGCTGGGTCGTCATGTGGGGTATGCAGCCATTGATTGATGACCACTAGCTGCGCAGCCCAGTAATATAACCTGACGCAAGGTAGGGCTATTCCCCCATCGTACCAGCTGCGTATCAATTTAGACTGAGCAATGCGGGTGGGCTTGCCATCCCATAATAAAGAGGAAATTTCTGCTTCTATGGCCTTAAAATATGTCAGCGGAACAGGAAAAGGGGTATCCTGGAGTGCGTATAGGAACCTCAGGAGTGCCAGCATTTTAAAGAGTGCTGCCCTACCCAACAGCGTCAGCTGTAGGGACCGCCAGTGTGAAATGTCTGCTTTTAGTCTCTGTAGGGGTCTCATCACGTTTTCGTCTATAAAAATCTTATCTTGGGGGGTGACATATATTTCTAAGTATTTAAATCTCCCGGTTACAATTTGTAAGGGACAGTCTTGGGGAAGCGTTGGCGTTTGGCCGCACAGTAAATAGAGCAATGACTTTGACCAATTTATTGTGTACCCTGACTTCTCCCCATACACTGTGAGGATGTTGAATAGTACCTCCAGGGACTCCGTCGGGGACGTCATGTATATTAACACATCGTCTGCGTAAAGGGAGATTCGGTCCTTCCAGCCCGCCTGCCATGTCAGCCCTCCTAGCAGTGGTGTTGTGCGGATCCAGGTCGCTAGTGGTTCCAATATGAGGGCAAAGAGGAGAGGGGAGAGTGGACAGCCCTGTCGTGTCCCTCTACCCAGTGCGATCTCCCTGGATACATGGCTATTTGCCACTCCCTGTGCCAAAGGTGTTGTGTATAGCAATTGAATCCACCCACAGAATTTGGGGCCAAAACCCATCCTCTGAAGCACCGCGAACAGGAACGGCCATTCCACTAAGTCAAACGCCATCCTTGCGTCTAAGGAAAGAATGGCTGCATCTTCTTGGAGCAATGAAGTGCGAGCTAGAACCCCATTGAGGCGCCTTAAATTCAGGGAGGTGTTACGTCCAGGCATAAAGCCTGATTGGTCTGGGCGGACCAGCGTCGTAAGGTGGGTCTGCAGTCGTAGCGCTAGCGTTTTTGCCAGTATTTTTGCTTCTGCGTTTATCAACAATATCGGTCTGTATGAAGAGGGCTGCTCCGGTGGTTTCCCGGGTTTGCATATTGTCATTATGGTTGCCAATCTTTGGTCCCTCGGTAGTGTTCCCTGCGCTAAAATGTCATTATACATGTCCAACTGACGGGGTGATCGTATTTGCTACCTTTTTATATAGCTCCACTGGTAAACCATTAGGCCAAATTGCCTTGCCTGTGTGCTGTGCCGACAGTGCCTTTCCTACCTCCTCCCCCGATAAGTGCGCTTCAAGCGCTTCCACATCTTCAGGCGAGAGAGTGGTCAGAGGTATCCAATTCAAAAATTGCAAGCACTCCTCTTCCGTAACCCCTCCCCGTTATGTGTATACCTGTTCATAGTATGTTGCTAATTCTTCTACAATTAACCGGGGCTCAGTCGTAAGTGTACCGTCCTCTAGCGCCATTTCGGCAATCCATCTATCTGCTCTTTCTTTCTTTTCTAGCCATGCGAGCATTTTCCCCGTCATGTCCCCCATTTCGTTTAACCTGTGCCTGGTGTCTGTGTGTCTCACCTTTGCCATATCCTCCGCATATGCTCGGAACTCCTGGGCTGCTAATGTAAGGGTCTGTGCTGTGGCCTCATTGGAGTCTATGGAATGTGCTCTTTCCGCCTCCAACGCAGCCGCTTCCAAGGACTCAACATTATGTCTGTGCTCTTGCTTGTGGCGGGTGATAATTGAAATGGCTTGCCCCCGGATAACTGTTTTGTATGCCTCCCAAAGCGTGCACGGTGAATCTACAGTTGACGCATTTTCGGCGAAGTAGTGGTCAGTGGCTGTTTCTAGGGCCTTTGCTATTTCCCGGTTCTGTAGGTAGCCCGGATATAGGGGGTAGAGCCTCTGTCGTTTAGGGAGCTGTGTAGTAGAGGTAAGGTGTATCGGGGAGTGGTCGGAGATTCCCCTTGCTGAGTGTTCGATCGCTATTATCTTCTCTGGGGCCACCGCTAGCGTTAGTATGTAGTCTATACGCAAGAGACTATTATGTGCTCCAGAGTAAAAAGTGTATTGTTGATCGACGAGGTGTTTTAGTCTCCACATGTCAGTGAGGCCCATGGCGTCAAGAAAGTCCCTGAGGGCTTGATTGGTTCTGGTTTCCTTCCTGGGTGGGTTGCGGTTGAAGGTACATACTGCATTTAGATCCCCCCTATGATCAGTTCACCCTCCGGTAAGTCTAACAAGAGTTTCCCAAGATCGAGGAAAGCTGACTGGTTAAGTGTTGGTGGGATGTATACAGAGATCATATTGTAGAGGCGCCCCTCCCATTGATAAGTAAGTGCGGCAAAGCGCCCCTGATCATCCGCCCATGTTTTCGTGATCACCAGTGGGGAGCTTTAATGAATTAGTATACCCACCCCTCTTGATCCGGAGGAAATTCTGCATGTGCGGCCATCTTAAATCCCCAGTAGTTCAGTGCCTTACAGGCCAGCCCTGTCAAATGCATTTCCTGAAGTAACACCACAGTTGGGCCTTTTCTCTTTAGATATTGCAGGACCAGTCCCCTTTTTATTTTGTGTCCCAATCCGTTCACATTCCAGCATATAATTGACAGGGGAGGGGCGACCATTCGTGGTGATTGGGGTTCAGGACCCATTGCTTCGCTGCTTAACATGATGATCACGTGGTGGACGGTGCCATGCAGCCCCCTTGCCTGCATATGTACCCAGTGCCCTTGTATTCATATGTGTTGTGTTGAGGAGTGATTGTGGAACAGTAGCCTGTGAACAAATTCACGTAAACTTTACATTACATAAAACCCCTGCCCCACACACTGCCTCCCTGCCCGGCGGATCCATAACCATTCACCTCCCCTACTGATCAGAGTGCTTTTGTACGCTAGTGATTTGCATAACAAGCGGGGTTAGACCCCGTTGACCCTTATGTAGTCCCCTTATAGGAGGTTAGTCCCGTCAGTACGCTTGGGTTCGATAGTTCCTACCTGCTGCAGTCTTCATTTGCTGATCGGCAGCTTCTGCCATACGTCTCTGTAGTGTTCAGTAACAACGTTCCCCCCCGCCTCCCTCCGTAGAGCCCACTTATGGGTCGCGTTCATAGGGAATGACAGTTCCTCCAGGACTCCGGTTGCAATTTCTGTCCGTAGCCTGTACAGGATTCGACTGTGCCGCCCATTCGCTAGTGTTCATTCTCAGCATGGTGTCCCCCGTCGTCCGAATCCCTGTGAGTGTTCCCTCGACGCTTGGGTCCTTGTGCCAGGCTGCCAGCCCTCCAGCCATTCCCTCGCCTCTTCAGTTCAGGGGATTCCAGAAACCACGCCTTCCCTTCGGATTCTACACGGAGCCTCGCTGGGAAAATCATGGAGTATTTGATTTCTCTGGCATGGAGCTCCCTCTTCACCTCTGTGAAGCTCCTTTGCTGTTGGGCCACTGCCGCTGTGTAATCGGGATAAAATGTGACCTCCGAGTTCTCAATCTTGATCGGTTGGGTTATCCGTGCAGCTTGCGATATGGCATCATGGTCCCGAAAGTTAAAAATGCGCGCCAAAATCGGACGCGGTGGATTACCAGGGCACGGTTTGCCTCCCGGGACACGATGCGCTCATTCCACTGAAAAGAAATTAGAGAGACCCCTCGGCTGAAGCTGGTTTTGGATTAAGTCCTCCACGAAAAGATCAAGGGCAGGGCCCCCGGCCGTCTCTGTTACGCCAACCAGGCATACATTATTGTGCCGGGATCTACCTTCCTGCTCGTCCAGCTTCGCTTTCAGCGTGGTGTTATCTTGCTCCAATTTGTGCACTCTCGTCTGTAGGTCCGCCGTCTCCGCCGAGAGTCCTGTCGCAGTTTTTTCCACTTCACCCAGTCGGTCTGATACTTTAGCGAGGTCCGCTCGCATGAAAGAAATGTCCGCAGAGATAGTACCCATGGAGGTCTGCATCGTCTATAGCGTCGCCATCACATCCTTTAGGGTGATCTCTCCGGTGGCCCCAGGGCTGCGGGACACTTGGCTAGATGGCTGCGGTGTATCCCCTTTCGCCGAGTCTGCACCCTCGTTGTTATATGCATATTTCTCCATCCGGGGGGCTGGTTGTACTCTTGGCCCCTGCCGCTCATTATGCCTCGTCGTGGCACACTGTAAATGTGGTATGAGTGGGGCTTACTATTAGTAATGCAGGATTTAAGATCCCCGCCGTTTCCCACCTCTAAGGTGCTGTCTTGGGCCGGATGATCTCGCTTAGTGCCCTCTTGGGCTGGTCCGTGCTGGTCTAGGCAGCCATTGGCCTTCATGCCTCCTGCTGCTGCCTATCGCGCCCTTGCGATGCAGTGGGCATTCTGTGATGGCCCGTGTAGTGATGTCCCTCGGGCTCCTTTCTGGTGCCTGGCACTTACTGCTGTGAAGAGGCGGCACCCCCGGGTGATCACTGTTGCTCCTACTGTCCTTGTTTCCCCGTGCTGTGCTGGGGCCGCTGTTTGTAGTGGGGCTGTGATTGGGCTTCCACCTAGCTGCACCATGGTCTCAAGGCCGCCGGGGGTGTCTTCGCTTGGCTATTACACCCCCGTCTCAGTTCAGGCCCGGTTGTGTCTGCCCCATCACCTGAGTGCTGCCTCTTCCTCGGCAGGCGTCCCGCAGCCCGTCACTGGTCTCACACCACCGGAGTGAGGCGTCCCCCCGGCCGCTCTGGCCTCCAGGTATCTTGCGCACTTTAGTCACTGGCTCCGACGGTTGCTGCAGGCCGCGAACCACGTGGCTATGTATCCGTGCAGTGGCTGGGTGTACCGCGACAGGAGTAGGCTTTTTCGGGAGCGGAGACGCTCCGGTTCTCAAATTGCAGCAGTCCCGTTATTTACAGGCAGGAGAAGTATCCGGATTTCGTGGGGAAGCTCACAGGGTCATGGAGCTCTCCTAAGCTGCGGCCATCTTGGCTGGTCGCTAGCCACGCCCCCCACAAACACACACAATCATTATGTTTCCAATATTCTGTACCTGATCCAAACACATACCTGATTTTTAGCACAATATATTAGTGAGAAAAAAGTCTTCATGTCCATTTTGGATTTGAGGACTTTAAAAAGGTGCTGCAAACAATACCCGCTGACACTCTGGTCATTAGAGCTGTTCCTGTGCTAAACATTTCCCTCCACTGGATGTAATGTTGCAGTTTGGAGAATTTTGCATAACATACTTAAAGCGAAATTCACAAAATTATGTGAGTGTAATGGAAATTTCATGGGGGCCTTGTTATAAGGTATGCACCATTGAAGCAATCCCATACTCTAGCTGTGAGAAGATGGTTCTGACCGTCTGAGCCGCCCAGATTTTTCGCTTTTTGAGCACCTAATTTCTTAGCTTTTACTGTGGGAGAGCCTCATACGCTGGGACTCAGTGCAGTGAACATATGATGAAATAGATTGCATGTGGATTTCACCAGTGTCTGCCTTGTGAAAGAAGGTCGCTGAGCTGCAGCCAGCGTGAGGGGCACCAGACTGGTTACATGTGGACACGTGTGAACATGAGTGTGCACCCATGTAAGGGCTGTGCGAGATAGATTCCTGTTGTGCGCAGCCCAGAATCAGGTACAGATAGAATGGAGTGGCAGGAATTATACAGAGCTGGGTGGTGACATGGAATAGGCTTTATAATATGGGAATATACAGGTAAGGGAAAGTCAGTGTGCTTTACTGTTTCACTGTAGGAGACAAAGACCCAATGGGGTAGATTTAGTTCCCAAGGGCCCACAAACCCAGACATGCACCAAAGTACACTGTAAGTTGTGTAAATAGAAGTATTCTGCTGAGTCCAAAGCCATATCTGTAATGTTTATGGGTCATCCAGAAATGTCATATTCCTCTTTCTCGGCTCATAACCAGAACCTGGCCGGGTGTGACCCTGCCAGGCTAGATTAATTACCTTCCTCCCCAAGCTGTAGCATCAGAGGCCTAGCCCTTCATTACAAGCATTCCCAAGGGTGACGGTCTTCTCTCAAGGAGGGGGGGATGGGGTGTGAAGCTGGAGGTTATCCATCAGCAGCTGTCACCCAGTGTCAGGCCCCAGTCCTGCTCTGGGCCTGGGCCAAGGAGTCAGTAATGTGGAAAAGGGGCTTTACAGAGACCATGTGGCATTAGACCCCTGGACTAAGCCATTTTGAAGTTTCACGGATGCCTGTGCAGGAAGGAGGGAGCAGGGGCAGAGAGGTGATGTCTTGCTGCAGGATAGGGAAGAAGTGCCTTCCTGCCAGCCCCCTACAGATTCTTTTATAAAGGTCTTGCACAGGAAGAGGAGCTCTCTCTGGGGTGTGGTCTTACTGAGGAAGACTAGTGCTGGAGCCTCGTGCCATGGGCAGTTGGAAGGAGGAGCCCCCTGACTGTCCCAGGAGCCTGTAATTTGCCTTTGAGGGAGCCCAGGGCCAATGAGGAGAAGCCTTGGCCTCTGAGCAAGGAGAAGAGAGGCCAAGAAGGAGAGCCAGGTGAAAGGCTGACACAGGGAGCCAGTGAAGACAGCTCCTTGCAGAGTCACCCTCTTGGAGGCAAGGAGGGTGGTGAAAATTGCTCCTGGTGGCTAGGGCTGGGCACCAGGTATAAAAAGAGGCCACGATGGTGAAAAATGGCTGCATGGGGGCTGAGATATGCCCCCCAGAAGGTAGGCAAACTTTGACCCTTAAGCAGACCAATGACGAAGCTTGTGGGGCTCCGCTGCCGGTCTTGGATGTGCCCCCGGGGTAGGTCAGCTCCAGGGGGCTTCCCCTAGAAGAAGGTGATGCTGGGGAGCCCGTCACACCCGGTTCAGTTGCCTACGGGGCCCAGGCTCTCCATCCTGGGCCCCTGAGTAGTAAAGTCAGGGAGTGCTGTTGCGCCCCCTATGAAAGTTTCCCCAGGTGGTGCCAAGACCTCAACCCAGGGCCCCGTGGAAGTCGGGGAGCACCGTTGACCCCCATGAAGAAAGAAGTCAGGGAGCGACTTTGTGCTCCTTGTGAAGAAGCTCCTAGGGCCAGAGACCTCCAACTCTGGGCCCTGCTGAAAAGGAAGCTGGGGAGTGCCATCGCACTCCCTGTGAAGAATTCACTGGGGCCTGGGACCCCCAACTCCGGGCCCTGGTCTGTGCAAGGAGAGGAGGGGGAGTGCCATCGCACTCCCCCGCAGCGGGAAGAAGGAGGGGGGACTACCATTGCACTGCCCCGCAGACCTGTCCAAACGGCGGCCGTATCTGTGTCTGCCCACAGGAGCTGGCAGACCAGAATAAAGAGCTGGCTCCTTGCAGCTCGGAAGGGGGCTGGCCAGTTGGTAAGCTGGCCAGAGCAGCTGGGTATGGGCTCCCCGAGCTGCCTCCAACCTCACTTGGATGCAGGGTGCCCGGGAGGAACCTGGCCCCCAAAGAAGTAGAGATACAGTTAGGAGCCACCAACAAGGCAGCACGGTGCTCCCGAGAGGTGTGGGAGAGCTGCTGCTACAATTTGCATGCCCTGGAAAAAGCACCCCATAATGCCTTGCAGGACCCGGATAGGCCTGCGAGGGAGAGCAGCTTGTTCTTTGTGTGTGGTGGCAGGAGGATGATGGGGCCACTGCCGCTTGTTGGCAAATGTGCAGGGGCAGCTGCAGGAGCAACGCAGACTCCCCCAGCACCAATCTGAAATGTCCCCACCCTCAGTCTCTGGGCACTAAAAGGAAAGAACCCCCCAAGGGCTATTCATGTTTGTTTAAGGTTACCTAATGCTGGAACTTTTGTTCTGCAGCCAATGCTTAGGACTGCAATGAAGTGTGTGAAGCTAAACATGGATTGTCATCGAGGTTACACCCCCTAGGCTTTTGGGGACTGGATGTCACATGTGATATGTGAAATGATAAGTGATTTGGGATTATATTGCTAGGCATTCCTGCTAGGGTGCCTGGTTGTAAATTCTTAATCCTGTGATTATAGCTGTGATGCCTTTTAGGGTCTTTAATTAACTTACAAAATAACTGTTATCAAATATGACAAGTACCTGTCATTCTACGGGATGCTTAGACATGTATTCTTGCTACTGTGTTAGCTGAAGAGCGCCCGACTATCAGCCACTGTGATTTGAGTGTGTATACTGTATGGTGTAAATGTAATGTAAATGTATTGGCATTTATATAGCGCACTACTTACCCGTAGGGTCCCAAGGCGCTTCGACCGCTGCGAAACCCTTCCTGGCTTCCCTGAGAGATGGTCCCTTAATGGGTATCTCCAGGGTGAGACCAGGCATCCCCGGCGGTCTGGTGGGGCCGTTAGTGAAGATGAGGCAAGCTAATGCCCAGAGTTGCCGAGTGTGATCGCTGATCAGAGTGGGCACCGAGGCGAGAGAATTATCGAGTCCGCTGACCCTGGTCCAGAAACCTGCCGCGCCGGGAATCGAACCCTGGTCCCGGGCCGTCCTCTGCTCTCGGGTCTGCCGCCTCTAACCAGTGAGCCACACTACTTCACTGTATGAGATGCTCAGTCATGGTTATGTGTAACAATGGCAGGTGGTCCCATTATAAATGCTTGTTGATATAATGGGGCAGGCCGCCACTGGGATGGTGCCAGGGGGAAGGCCCTCACTCCAGCTTATGGTCAACCCACTGCATTTGGGGGCAAGATGATGTGCATACAAGGAAGTGGCGGTACCAGACCCCTCCCCTGCGGAAGGGTGGGAATGTTATGCTATGTCACAAAGTATTTCCAACAACTTATGTATATTGGTAAATTGATGCATAGTATTGAGTAGTGTGTGTGTGTGTAATAAATGTACTCTTCCTTTTTATAAAGAAAAGTACAGACAATCAATTATTGAGTGTTATTTCTGCGTACCTGTAAATGGTGATTACACCACCTCCCTTGAGTAAGTCTTGGACTGCTCTACAATGCTACCCTCTGAGAGTCAAGCCCTACAATGGGGTGTTTGTTCCCAGTGAAAAAAAAACAAAACATATTGTTTGTGCAGGGCTCACAAATAATGCCTTGTTTTCCAACACTAGGTCTAAACCAGGATCTGAGCATATCTTCCTGGTATCATTTCTCTTGACTGTAAATACAGAGTTATTTATTTCTGCTATGGTAAGAGCCTGTTTTTATCCCTTACTGTTTGCACCAGTGATATTGTGTGTTTAGTAGGATAGTTGGTCTTTGCAATCTTTTAGCAGGTTTTGACAGGAAATTGGTATCCTATATATTTTCCTTACTGAAAACTAAAACATTCACAATTAGTTACCGATCCGGAGCAGAATATATTTAGTGTTACTTGGGTGTATAATGATGCCATCGGTTTTGCATGTGCTATTGAATTACTTGTTCCATCTATACGACTGTACATAAAATGGAACTGTGAATGTACATCATCATCTTTATTGCAACTGTCATAACTGTTTAGTTTTTTTTGTTTTTTAGCGTTTTTATATAGTGCGAATTAGGCCCGAGACATCGGGTATCAGAGCACGTTACTTGAGCACCAGGTTTTCATACAGAAGGACACATTAATTTTTGGTAGGCATGTATTTAGCTTGCCCCAAGCTCCCCCCCACCCCCCCACACACACTACCTTTTTCAATTTTGGGAAGAATTTCTGACAAAATGGTCAGGGCCAGCTGTAGTGCTTGTAGTGCCCGATGCAACAATCATTTTCGGCGCCCCAACCCCATGATTTCTCTCTCGATTTTTCTCACTACCACTGGGCAAAAGTGCCCCCTAACTCTCCAATTATAAGTTATTGCTAAACACAGTGCACCCCCTGATGTCAGCATCCCCCTCCACAGGTCAGCCCCCCCTTTCCACGTGTGGCCAAACCGGTCGCACTGCCCTAAAACCAACCCTGTTTGTGACACATTACACATTCCACTTAGGAGGGGTGTTTGTGTGTTTTGTGTGAAGGTGTGTGAGTGAGAACAGACTTTCCACCAATTTTCAATTTGCTATGATATGTATTCATGGTTTCTGAATTAATTTCAAGCTGGAGAACCATTGCACACTAATACTGACAGCTCAAAGGAGATGGTAACTGATTTGCAAAGCATAAGACTTCCCTTTTGGTAATTGTGTCAGGAGGCACTGGGGAGAGAAGGCAGTGATCAAGAGGACCATAGTGTGCTACCCCTCATGCATTCTCAGAAGAGAAACCCCTTTTGCTTTTTAAAGCAGAACCTATTATTTTAAGGGACATGGGTTGCCTTAAATAAAATCTTTCTAGATTGGAAGTGCAAATGCAGAGATGTTGTTCTACTTGTCTATACAGGTCGCCATCCCTGTGCTCCTAACCAATCACATAATTAATATTCATTATGGGGAAACAACCTTTACATCGCACTACACTTACAACACAGTCATTACATCGCAACATCCTTTACAACGCATGTCACTACAACGCAGGCATTACAACGAATACCATTACAATGCATGACACTACATCACATGTCACTACAACGCAGGCATTACAACACATACAATTACAACGTATACCATTACAATGCATAGTACCCCTACACTATCCAACACTTACCCTACTGTTGCACCTCCTGGAGTTAGAATAGTCATTGTAACCCCTACAATATTCAACACTTACCCTACTGCTGCACCCCCTGGAGTTAGAATAGTAATTTTTACTCCTACACTATTCAACACTTACCCTACTGTTGCACCCCCTGGAGTTAGAATAGTAATTTTTACCCCTATACTATCCAATACTAACCTTAAATGCAATGTAATAGTATGCGAAGTAATAGAATGCATTGTAAAGGTCGTTTTTTATTATGCAATGTAGTGCCATGCGATGTAATGGAATGCGTTGTAGTGGATTTTGCGATGTAAAAACTGCGTTGTAAGTACATGCATTGTAAATATATGCGTTGTATCCTCATACACTCTTCATTATGTAGGTCGTTCTGCGACCCCTCGTGACTGGACATTTTGCATTACCATCTGTCACAGGTTTCATCACAAATTAAACGGCAGGTCACAAAAAGTCAGAGCGCAATTTGCTTCCACTATTTGGAAGCTTTCTGATTTTGAAACCTAAATTTGCTGCTGAGTGCAGATCCTGCTGAGATCAGTGGACACAGAACGTGGCTGGGTTTAGTTTAGGCTGAAAACTCCTCTCCTGTTGAAACAGAAGTCGAAGACAAGGTCAAAAGCCTGGTGTCATTTCTCAGGTTAATTTGTGTTAATTTGTGCATCAAATCGGATCATCCGAGTTGGCACTCGTCCTGCATTAGCAGAAAAAAAATTCTTCCATGGAATAAAGTTAATACTCCAGTTTTCCAAGCATGGCCGAACGCCCTTTTAAACGAGAGCCCTGACAGCATCTTTGCCTAACTATTGTCTCCCCATGAGTGTCTTGGTCAAAAGCCAATGTCTTTAAACGTTCATTATTGAGATGGAGGCGTGAGTACATAAACGAGTCTCTCAGCTGAGTGAATCTACCATCCATGGCTCTTATCATACCAATCAGTCTGCCTTCATCCCCTAGGTCGGACACAGAACAGCACATAAATCGGAATACAATTACGAGTAGCCTCCAGCTACTAAAACATTGATTACAGCTCAAACACCCAAAGTGCTTAAATTGGCTTCCTGCCTCTGCAAACCTTATTAAAAATCAGTTTTGAGTCTAGCAACCAGCCAAGCACTGTAACAAGCTTAGTGCATTGAACATATGCAGCCAAGCAATAGAATATTTTGAAAGCACATTAAAGTGGCACCTTGTAATTAAAGAATGTAGTATGCGTCGCGTCTATTTTTTCACTTTCTTATGGTTTATACACTTGAGAAAACAGAAGTCCCATTTTACTACTTATCATGAATTTAATGCTGCAATCGTACTTGCCTTATAGGATCCGTACGTCTTTTTGTGGTACCCATTTCAAACGTTCTGAAACTATAGATTAATTTACAATAGTTTCAACTGTTTCTCTAATTTATCCTCTTTTCTCCATTTGCTAAAATGCAGTATGTGCATTGATCTGATCCATGGAAATCCGAATGACACTCATTGGGAATCGCAACGAAAAGGAGTTTTGTGGATGTTGTTGTGACATCATCAACATTCAAGGCACCCCATGGACACAGACATGAGTTTTTGCGCCAGACATCAATAGGAATCACGGACCAGGGGGCATATTACCAAGCAATAGCGATAATTATCGCTATTGCTTGTTTAGAGACAAAAATTTACCGCTGAGCTGCGGCGATTTTTATCGCAGATAGACCTTGGTATTACCAAGGTATTACCAAGGTTTATTGCAAATGCGATAAAAATCAGCCGCAATGCATGAATATCGCTGAAAAGTCAGCGATATTCATGCATTACCGAGCTAATGCTCTTAGCCATGTTATCCACCCCCATTGGATAACATGGCTAAGAACTGCTCAGGGCAGGTGTTAGCTTTTGGAGATATTCGCGCGTAGCGCGATTATCTCCAAAAGTTGGTAATAGGAGATAGCGATGTTGGCGACTGTTTCCAGTCGCTAACATCTTGGCACGCCCACTTTGCATATCATTAGTGATAAATATCACTGATATGCAAAGTGGGGCCCAAGATGGTCGCTATCTCCTACTAGCTGTCGCTAACTGGTGTTAGCGACAGCTAGGTAATAGGGAGATAATTTTATCTCCGCATTCTTGGCTTTTAAAGCCAAAAAAGCGGAGATAAACCCCCTTGATAATATGCCCCAAGGTTCTCACAGCAGAGAACACTATACAATAATACAGTAATTGGAACCTAATTATATCCTGAGCACCTGAAATGTTGCGTCATTATATGAGGTTTTCTCTCGGAAAGCGATTACAAAATTAAACATTCTTATGCCTAGATTTGATAGTACGTCGTTCTTTCAAAAAGAACATTGCTCTTACACGTATTATATAGAAACGAGCCTGAAAACAGTTATTAATGTTTTACCGGTAATATACCAGAATACATGGGACTCTGCAATCCCCGGATTAAAACAGTCTCCACTTTAAAATCAGCCACTTGTAACGCACCTAGTCCCTGTATAAAGAAATTACTCAGCCGCTCAGCTGCTAAAACTTATTACAGCGGAGTTATGACATCACACTACCTGCTACCGGAGTCAATTTTGGACTGGAGATTGTGGGCCCCATCTACAAGAAAATGACGCAGCGCTTCACCGCAAGACATTTAGCTGCGCTGTCTCATTTCCAAAGAACAAGGATGCGTCCTATTAACAACAATATGATGCATTCCTGTGCCTTGCCCAGCGCTGGCGCACAATTGGCTGCCATGCACCAGAGCAGGTTCCCTTGCACCATTTTGCAAGTGTGACTCCGCTGCGAGTATGAATGTTTTTGTGTAGAAAGGTACACTAACAATCAATAATGACATTTTCTTTTTTCTATGCATGCTACAAAATGTAGCACACATAGAAAGCGGGAAAAACGAGGAGAAATAAAAGTTTTTCCCCTCGTTGCACCATTCCTATGCCACTTCTGGGGAGGCTAAGATTCTGACACAATCGCAGTCTTACAAAATGTTGTAAATCTGGGAATACATCAATTTCTGTGAACTTCACTTTCACACATAGTATTGCATGGAAGGGGCCCATATTTACAAGGCAGGGTGACTTTATGTGGCCTTGTGAATAGGGGTACGCCCATTCCACTGCCGGTGTGTAAAAAAAAGTGACACACCGGTGGCGCAATGGGCTTGTACGCAAGACCTTTTATTTTTTTTCTTCATGTTTGAAAACATGCTCTCTCTTTCATATGACAGAGCTATTTACCAAGGATTTAAGTGGTTTGTGGGAATGGTAATGGTAATGGTGTGACCATGTACTATGAGAAATAAAGTCGTTCCTGCTGTCCATGATAAGGACCTGCAAGCCACTTCTGATTTCCCTAACATTTTAACCATTTCCATGTGCATAACGGAATGGTTCCGTCATGTGGCACAGTGCACATGTGCTCATGACAGAACCATTCCTTTATTTGCATGCAAGCACTAAATACCACTTCTGTAAACAGCTGGAGTTTGTGTCAGCCCAGTAATCCCACAAATTACTAGCACTGAAATGTGAGGAAAATGTGATTGTTTTAGCTATAATTGCGATTTGCAGGGTATTCTGGCTAGGAAAATATTGGGAACTCCATGCAAGCCATACCTCTCTGGACTCCTAGGGTGTCCAGCTTAGAGAACTGTCTGCATTTGGTAGGTTTCCCTAGATGGCTGCAGAGCCCAGGAACCAAAAACGCAGGCGAGTCCCTTGCAAAACCAGATAGCTTTGAGATTGAAAATTTTGAAGTCTCCACAGTAAGCTTTGGGTCTTTTCCTGTTGCAGGCCCTTGACGCACCCAATAAAGTCAGGTACCATTTTTATAAGGAGACCTTGGAGAACACTGGGTTGTAAAAAACTTGCAGTGGCATGGCGATCCCACAACTTTCCCACACAAAAAAGTGAAGAAAACTGGATCTTTTTAGCTAAATTTGCGGTTTGCAGGGGATTCTGGGTAGGAAAATATAGGGGGATCCATGCAAGACACACGTCCTTGGACTCTCCTGGGTGTCTAGTTTTCAGAAATATCTGGGTTTGCTATGTTTCCCTAGATGCCGGCCAAGCCCGGGACCAATAACTCAGGTGTCTCCCTCGCGAGACCAAGTCTTTTTGTGATCGATAATTTTGAAGTCTCCGCAGTACGTTTTGGGGCATTTCCTGTCATGGGCACTAGGCCTACCCACATAACTGAAGTACCATTTTTATTGTAATACATGGGGAAATGCTGGGTGGGGGGAAGTTTGTGGCGCCCCGCAGATTCCATAAGTTTCCATCAATGAAATATCAGGACACTATGGTTTTTTTTTTTTTACAAACTATGAGGTTTGCAATGGATTCTGAGTAACAGAACCTGGTGAGTCACCCCTTCCTGGATTACCCTGGGTGTCTAGTTTTCATAAATGTACAGGTTTACTAGGTTTTTGTAGGTGTTGGTTGAGCTAGGGTCCAAATTCCATAGCTATGCACATTGCCAAAAAAGGCCCTGTTGTCACTGAAAAATGTGATGTAGCCAAGTTGCATTTTGGCCATTTATTGCTGCAGGCACTAGGCCTACCCACACAGGTGAGGTACCATTTTAGTCAGGAGACTGAGGGAA
Organism: Lissotriton vulgaris; assembly: GCF_964263255.1. NCBI lineage: Eukaryota > Metazoa > Chordata > Amphibia > Caudata > Salamandridae > Lissotriton > Lissotriton vulgaris. The sequence continues at coordinate 1,391,643,960 of NC_141693.1, forward strand.
TGTTGGGAGGGTGGAAGTTTGTGGCTCCCTGCAGATTCCAGAACTTTCCATCACAGAAAAGTGAGGAAAATGTATTTCTTTGACAAAGTTTGAGGTTTGCAAGGGATTCTTGACAACAGAGCCTGTTGAGAGCCACACAAGTAACCCCATCCTGGATTTCCCTGGGTATCTAGTTTTAAAAAATGTACATGTTTTCTATGTTTCCCTAGGTGCAGTCTGAGATAGGGTCCAAAATCCACAGCTAGGCGCATTAAGCAAAAAGGCACAGTTTTCACCTTTAAAAATGTGATGGGTCCATGTTGCGTTTTGGGCCGTTTCATGTCGTGGACACTAGGCCTACCCACACAAGTGTGTAATCATTTTTATCAGGAGACTTGGGGAAATACAGAATAGTAGAACAAGTGTTATTACCAATTGACTTTCTTTGTGTTTCGGCCTTCCAAATGTTAGACAATGTGTAAAAAATAAGTCATTTTGAAAAATGTCCTCTAATTTACATGCTAGTACTGTTGCCCCCAATTTCAGATATGCGCAAATAACCACTGCTTCTAAACTCTATACATTATTCCCATTTAGGAAATACATAGGTTTTCTTGATACCTATTTTTTTAGTCCTCGCATAAGGAAGCGCATGCGCTGCCTCTCCGAGGCATAAAGTAAGCTGTATATTGGGAGAAACTCCGCCTATTGCTGCTTAATTTCTCCTGCCTCTTCCCATTTGTTTAACGTTGGCATAGCTTTTCTTATCGGGCTTATTATTGGCTGTAGTGGTGATGCATCACTTTTGTTTATTTCGGAAGCAGCACCGCCAAACTACAGTTTTCGTTCGCTTTCGTGGACTTCCCTTGTTCAGCTGTTGTGTTTAGGAACTCTTTTTTACTAAATTGTTGCTTGCAGCAATGGCAGGCGCTATTTGTGTTTATTTCCTGTGTGCAATGCATGTTTATACTTTTATTGTGTTTATTACCTATGAGCAATGTGGGCTTTTACTTTGAAACTGAGCGCGCCGCTTCACGGATGTAAACTCTTGTGGGCCCTAGGCCCTCATGCTCGCAATCACCGGACTACAGGACACACTGCATACTCGGTGCAACTGGCCCAGAGCATGTGGGCTCAGCCTCTTTTATTAGTGCTGTGTCACCTGACCAGTGACATCAGTGGTGGGTGGGTGTTAAGTGTAGATACAGGCTCAGCACTAGAATGCTGACTTATGCTGGGCATTACATCCCTCCCCAAATTGGTTAAAAAATCAAACCAAACAGAAAAATTCCTAGAACCTGTGGGGGCAAGAAAACACAGAAAATAACATTGGACTTGCACTTTCAAAATAAGTCTCTTTGGCTGCTTGTAAACCTCAGGCAGTATAGTTCTTGTATTCTGGGTTAACAGTTCTCAGCCCTGCCTTTGCTTCACTCCGTTGGTGATGAGAGATAACTGGATGACACAGGTGTCAACAGTCTTCTGGTTTTGTTCTCTCTTCTGGCTTCGTGATGTTTTCCGGGCAGTCTTTAGTGTTGACTCTTGGCAGGTGAAAAAGAGTAGGAGCACACATCCCTCTCACTAGGATGCCCCTCTCGTCGGTATTCTTCTCTCACCAGATGTCCGGGAGGACCTCTTTGCCAGGCTTCCACTGGACTGGTGTTTTCGGTCGTGTTGCTCCACCATAGCCTTCAGGCCGTGAGCAGGGCGCTCCACGAACCTCACCGTCGTGTCCTAGTTCCACCTGAAGGTTGAGTTGTCGACTCTTTTCATCGCTCGCGAGGCTTTCATCCCCTTGGGTCCTGCAGACGTGCATCTGTAGACCTGTCTCTCGCGCGGGACTTGCTGCCACCAGAGTCCCTCGAGGCCTCTGATTCTGGTTTGCCACAGGCTGGTGCGAGGTGGTCAGGTCCTCAACTTCTGGAGGCCTGAGTAGTCTCGCCATCCAATCTTCCGCTCAAACCCCAGAGGTAGATGTCGCCAACAGTCTAGCTTGCTCTCTTCTGCGATCGCCATGTGGATGGATGGCTCGTAGGTGGTTGTCCTTATTCTGCGCTGCGGGTGCTCCTGCCAGGCTTGTCTTACATTGCACTCAGGTGTTCCAGTGCCTGTCACCTTCCTTCTTTCCGCAGGGGCGGCTTCTTCTTGCAGTGGCAGCGTGCCATTCCGATTTCTCCCTTCTTCTTTTCTTCTTAGTGGCGGTGGCCACTCTGTTCTTTCTTCCTTCTTCTTGAAATGGCTGCATGCCACTATGACTTCTCCTTTCTTCCTTTCCTCGGTGGCGGTGTGCCACTCCGATCTTTCTTTTTCTCTTCTCCTCTTCTCGCGACGTACCCTGGTCCCCTTTTCTTCATCTTCTCTGGCCAGGCTTCCTCATCCAGCGCGCGCACTCTGCACGTGTCTTCCTGGTCTTGTCCTAGTCCTAGGACACTGTCTTCTTGCCACTCACCACCCAGGGTTAGCGTCACAACCGTTTCTCCTGTTCCTTCTTCCTTTTCTTTATGGCGTCACGCCCTTCTTCTCCCTGTTCCTTCTTGCGACGTGATCTGGTCACTGTACTGCCTTGGTCTTCCCCACCAGTCTTCTCCAGGTAGCGTGCACTCCACCTGTTTCTCTCTGGTCTGGGCATGGCTCTCAGACACTGGTCTTATCTTCTAGTGACTGGACCGGTTGTCGCTATCTTCTCAGTTGCTTCTTTTCTTTCCTTGGCGACCAGACTGGGTGGTCGGCTTTCCCCTTCGGCATAAGTCGGCATGCTGTGCAATCTTCTTTGTGGTCGCTATTCACCGTCACTGTGTTTTGGAGTTGGCCCGTCGCTGTGTAGCGTCACTCTGGCGCTCCTGATTCCTGGCTCTCCTAGCACGTTCCGGCGCAGTGCTGCGCGGTCCTGTCGTGTGGGTGTGGCGTTCTTTCACTCCTGTCACATTCTTGCGCTTCGTGGCGTGTTCCTGCGTTTCTGCCATGTTCCTGCTCTGTCTCCTGGCGTCTTCCTTGCACTTTCTGGAGAGTACCTGCGCTTCTGGCGTCGCAGCGCTGACCTTTGTTCCTCGCTCTCTTCTTTGAGCACTTTGGGCACTCCTGGTGCTTTCTTGCGCTTGAACACTGTCACTGCCTTTTCACTTGCGCAGCTCCTGGCCGTGTCGCACTCTAGATCCTCCTCTTACTCCTTTGGTGCCGTGTGGCGTTGCTGCGCCAGTTTCGTATTGCTGCGTGGCTATGTGGCCTGTCCTCTAGTTTTCTCCTTGTGACTGGGAGGCGTCCCTGTCTCACTCTGGCACACCTGCGTGCTGTCATTTGCTTCCCGCTGCGTGATCAGTTGCAACCTTCCTTTGACGTGGCGCGTTCCTCTCTTTCCGGGACTAGCCACATGCCAGCAGGTGGTTTCTCTAGCCGTCTCTGGGCGTCACTTGTTGGGGGCTCTTGTGCTGGCTGGGCTGTGTGTTTATCTGGCTTGTCGTAGGCTTGTTTCTTTTTTTTGTGGTATTTAACCTGGCTGCTAGTGTCCTATGGGGGAGTCTGCTGTCCTGTAGCACACTTGGGGCTGCTTACTCAGGTTGTGCTCATTGTAGCAATGGGGCTGCTGAGGTTGACCTCCTTCAGTAGAGTGGTGATGCCACTGATGGTTCTCCCTTTGTTTTCCCTCACCTGGCCGAAGACACAGTCCAACTTCCTCCTGCCCTTCAGACGGGCGTGTCTTGCACATAATCTGTCCTTCGCTTGAGCAAAACCTGGAGATGTGTCTCCATTCGGTGTTTTGGTCACATTTCCCTGCTTCGTGTGGTTGCACTGTAATCGTTCCCGGTATGCAGCACTCGGAAACGGCCACCGGGTGGCAGGGGAGCGTTTCCAGCTACGGACGGCAGTCTTTTCTTCTCTGCAAGGTGTTTCACTCCTTCGCTTGCGCTGGGCCCCCAGCATCTCCTCGAGGCTGGGACGCAAGACTCCACCGGTGGGCTCCGGGCACTATTTCTCACGGATGCCTGCAGCACTGTGCACCACTGGGGACTTCTCTTGAATACCGGTGAGTCCACTTCTTTTCTGGGCACTGGCTGAGCTATGCCGGGCTGAGGTAGTCAGGCACGATCAGAGGTTCCGGTGTGCTCCGATCTGCCGCAGTCTAGATGCCGTTTCTGTGCACCTCGCTGCCGCAGCTCCGCATTTGATCTCCCGTTGTGCTGGGGCAAGAGCGGGCGCCTGGACTCTGTCTTTGATATGGGCAGAGTTCATAGAGTCTTCGCGGGCAGGCTCCGCTTTCAGTTCTCGGCGCCCGGCAGCTGCGGGCGCTCCACTTTCCAGTTGATTCACCCCACCGCCGCAGCTTCACAACGAACACGCTGCGCAGCGGGGGACATGGGATGCTTCAGGCAGGCCGCGGGTGGGCTCCGCGAGCCTTGAATTCATTGCGGGTGGGCTCCGCTTCAACTATTCGGCGCCTGGCAGCTCCCCTCACGCTGCGGGCACTTTTCGGTAACGTTTTTTTTTCTTCGCCGCACTTCACACATGCGGCGGGGGACGCTGCAGACAGGCCGCGGGTGGGTTCCACGAGCCTTGCTTTAATTACTGGGGCAGTTGCGGCCGACGACGCATCTCTGCAGGCAGGCCGCGGGTGGGCTCCGCGAGCCTTGCTTGATTAATTGGGCATAGCAGGCGCCGCTCTCACTTCAGGGGGCACAGTTAGTGTTTATAACTTATAGCAGGTGGGCTCCGCTTTTGGTGCTTTATAGTACAGGGCTCACCTTCGGCCGACGGGCCTGTTCTTCCGCGGGTGGGCACCGCAATAGCTTCTCTGTCCTCTTAGGGCACCGCCACGGCAGGGCGGGCCACGGCAGGCTGGAGAGGTGCGGGTGGGCTCCAGTCACCTCTTTCCTTTTCTCTAGGCCCAGGGCTCAACACACTCCTCGTGGGCCTCTCGGCGACTGGCTGATTTCTCAGGGGGTGTGCCTTTGCAGCAGGCAGCTCTCTCTTCCCCTTTTCCTCGACGTTTTCTGTTTAGCTGTGGCACACTGGGCACAGCTCCGCCCTCGTCGCCATTGTAAACTCTTGTGGGCCCTAGGCCCTCATGCTCGCAATCACGGGACTACAGGACACACTGCATACTCGGTGCAACTGGCCCAGAGCACGTGGGCTCGGCCTCTTTTATTAGTGCTGTGTCACCTGACCAGTGACATCAGTGGTGGGTGGGTGTTAAGTGTAGATACAGGCTCAGCACTAGAATGCTGACTTATGCTGGGCATTACAACGGACACCGGGCTCGGATTATTCATATATTTCTTAACTTTAGCACTGAGCGCAGCACCCGCTTCAAGGACACTGCACACAGTGTTAAAGTTAGGAAAACCATAAAGAAACCAAGCTTGGTGTCCGTGAAGCGGTGCCGCGCTCAGTTTTAAAACTTAAGCCTTTGCAATGCAATCGGACCGATTACATTGCAAATGCTTCTTTTTTTCCTTCCTGAGTCTAAAGCAATCCAAGTCTATTAAGTTCTACTAGTGGACATCTACTGCATCAGCCCTGCACCTTGTAAAGGGGTCAGTAAATGCAATTATATATTAATGTGTAAATGAATGGGACACATGCACACACGGTGGAGGGTTGGTTGGACCGGAAGTCCCGAGCGACCTCCGACCATTTATTTATAGCCTTCTGGCCACGCCTGGCCAGAAGGTGCTACATTTTGGATACGTAGTTCCGGCGGAGGCCGGAGCTACCAACAACTAGAGCGCTACATTCCTTCCCAAATTGGTTCTTTGAAACAAAATAGTCTAGCACATAAAGTCTGCGAGTCTTTGACTGGGCCTAGGGTTTGGCCTGAGGCTGTACTGCCTTCTTCCTCTTACCGGAGTGTTCTCAGGGCATGCTCTCGCGGATGGCGTCAGTGGCTCTGTGACCACGGTGGGCTGGGTGGTTGCCGGACTGCTCAAAGGAGCGCCTGTTGGTTCACTGCTGGTGTCCGGCCTTTCCGGTGTACCCATCTGACGCTCTGTGTTGGCAGGTGTTGATGGAATTCGTTTGAACCATGACACGTTCCTTGTTACTTCTTCACCTTCGCATCGGGCTGTCACTGCCGTGCCTCTGCTTGTTCTGACAACCCATGGTTCGGTCTCATATGGTGTTCTGAATTTTCCCCCTGGCCTATGGGCCCGAAAGAGCACACGATCCCCAGGAACCAGTAGTCGGTCTTGAGCACCTCTTCTCTTGCCTGCTTTGTCCTTGGTCCTTTTCTGCTGGGTTTGAGTTCCTTCCGGATGGTATGGCTCAGGTCTCCACTCTTCCGCCATGGGTAGCAGATCATGTCTGGGTCCTGTGAACATGAGGGCCCACGGCGATCTTTGTGTGGTGCTGTGGGGAGTGCTTCTGTATTCTCGTAGAAAGCTTTGAAGAGCATCTTCCGGGTTGGTTCCCTCCACTGCCGAGATTCTCAATACTTTATTTATTGTCCTCATGAATCTCTCCACTTCACCATTAGCTTGAGGCCACTGTGGTGTTATGCGGCGATGGTGAATTCCTAGTCTTTGCATAAACTCTTTGAACTCACTCCCCTGGAAGGGAGGCCCATTGTCCGTTTTTAGTTGTCGAGGAATCCCAAATAGTGCAAAGGTTTTGCTCAATATTGGTTGTATGTTCGTGAAGCTTGTAGACTGGGCTACCTCCACTATTGGATACTTCGTGTAGCTGTCCACTAGTACTACCATGACTCTTCCGTCCAGGAAGCTGCCAAAGTCTAGGCTAACCCAGGACCATGGTGCTGGCGCATGTTCCTCTGTGATAATTGGTGCGGGAGCTTCAGCTCTTCCCATTAGCTGACACGCTCGACAATTCTTTACCATGGTGTCCACAGCATCCTCCAAGTTCGGGAATCATACTTTCTCCCGCATACGGGCCTTCATCCTCCTGGTGCCTTGGTGGCCTTCATGTGCCAACACCGTCGCTTGTTCTTGTAGAGACTTTAGGATTATCACTCGTGATCCTCTCAGGATGAGACCATTCTCAGCGATGCTGATCTCATTGTGTATCTTCCAGAATTGATTTAACCGTGCACGGTCATCTTCACTCCAACCGTGCACGTCTCGCAGGAAGCCTTCCCACGCACCTGTGTGTACAGCATTCTCCACTCTCTTCAGGACGGCATCATCGGCATATTGGGCTATGATTTTATCAGCTGACATTGCTTGGGGGCATGATGCTTGTGATATCATGTTAACAAATTCTTCAGTCTGTCTTTCGGGTTCCTCATCTTGTACTTCTTCCTTGGCCGGATGTCGAGATAAAAAGTCTGCCGGGTTTTTGGCTCCTGGTCTGTACACAAGGTCCATTTGGTACTGTTGGATTTGGATCGCCCATCTTTCAATCCGCGGTGGCGGATGAGGTGCTGTGCCTTTGAACAATGGGATGAGGTGTTGGTGATCACTCACCATTCTGAACGGGTGTCCAGTTATGTAGAGGTGGAAATGGTTGCATGCCCACTTTACAGCTAAAGCTTCTCGTTCGATTTGAGAGTATCTCGCTTCGGTGGCGGTGAGGGCCTTGCTCGCAAACGCTAGTGGCGCCCATACTCCTTGCTCCGTTTCCTGCGTGAGAAGGGCTCCTAGCCCGACTGGGCTGGCATCTACTAGTATTTCGGTGGGTTTTGTCGTGTTGAAATAAGCCATAGTTGTTCCATCTAGTAGGGCATCCTTGATCTTCTTGAATGCTTCTTCCTCGGTTTCCGTCCATCTCCATGTACTCTCTTTCTTGGTTAGATTTCGGAGGGGTTCGGCAATGGTTGCTAAGTTCGGTATGAATCTGGTACAGTATTGGGCCATGCCCATGAAGCTCCTCACTTCTGAGGCTGTGGTCGGTGCAGAGGCATGCTTTATGGCTTGTGACTTCCTGGGATCAACTTGGACTCCATTGGAGCTGAACACGTATCCGAAAAACTCTACCGATTTTTGAAAGAACGTACATTTGTCCTTGTGTAGTGTTACTCCATGTTCGGCTAATCTCTTGAGCAAGGATCGCAACTGCCGGTGGTGTTCTTCACTGGTCTTGGAGTGTATCAGGATATCGTCACTTACGTTTAATACTCCTCGTAAGCCAGATAGTATCTCCCGGATTGTATTTTGAAATATTTCCGCCGCTGACGAGATCCCGAAGTTTTGCCTCTTATACCTTCTGAGACCAAGGTGGGTTGAGAATGTTGTTATATACCTGCTCTCTTCTGCCAATCGGAGTTGGTGGTACCCGGCGTTGAGGTCTAGCTTTGAGAACCATTGGGCTCCATTCAGATCCGTCAGTATGTCATCTACAGTGGGTGTTATATGTCTTTATCTCTTTATTGCCTTGTTGGGCATTCGCATGTCTATGCAAATTCTGATTTTCCCTGGTTGCCGGGGCTTCTCTGCTATCACCATGGGAGATACCCATGGCGTTGGTCCAGTGACTTTCTCTAGGACTCCCTGTTTTTCAATTTGTGCCAGTTCTTGTTCGACGGCTGCCCTTAGGTGAAATGGAACTCTCCGGTGTTTCAGAGCTATTGGCTGGATGGCTTTATCAATGTGTAGTTTGACTGGCTGACGTTTGATTGTGCCTAATCCTTTGAACAGTGATGGGAATAGCTGTAGTATGTCCTCTGTCTGGAGCGTCTTGACTGCATTGGCGAATGCGACTAAATTGAGGTCTTCTGCGGTGTGGCTCCCTACTAGCAGATCTGCCTCCTTATTGATCACGTGAAACGTTGTTGTGACTTCTTGGTCTTCTGCTTTAACGTGTACCTGCATTTTCCCTCGTAGAGGGAGCGGAGTTTGATTGCCGTAGGTCATTATTTTGATTTTGGATGGCGTTAGCTGGGATCTTGGATTGAGGCTTTTATAGTGCTGTATGCCCATCACGTTCACTGTTGCACGGGTATCTATGACCCCGGTGACCTCCGACCCGTCAATTTGGATCTGGCATTTCAGTTGTGATCTCCGCCTTCTTTTCAGGTCTTTTGTGAATGACACGAAGTAGCACTCTCCTTCATCGTCAGTGGAGGAATCATCTAGCCGTGCATGGCGGTGTTGCCTGGTTGACATGGGTCTTGATTCTTGAGTTTCTTCTAGACTTAGTTGTCTGACTGTTCCTGTTACGGTCTGTCTCCCCGCTGTGTTCCTTCCACGAAATCCTCCTCTGCACACGCTGGCAAAGTGGTTTGGTGTTCCACATTTAGAACATGTCTTCCCTCTCGCAGGACACCCATCTTGACGGTGCTCGTCACGCCCGCAGTAACCACAGGGTGTTCATCTCGGAGTTCTGGTTGGCCATCTCCCCAGTCCACCCTTACTTGAGGCGCAGACGGCATCTACCCCCTCTGTCTTTACGACGGCACTTGCTTCAGCCTGGGTGGTCATGGCGGTCTCCATTGCTGTAGACCGGACATCAGATAATTCGTGTGACCGTGCGAGCATGAGTATTTCATCGAGCGTGATGTTGGGTTGGCGCAGTATCAGTGTCCTTAGAGTCTTGTTCCGGCACCCTTGAATGATCTGGGCTGTGACTTCTTTAGTGTGATCATCATCGGTGTATGTGCTCACAAGTTCTCTTAGCCGGGCAGGAAAAGCGTCCATCGTCTCACCTTCTCTTTGTCTAGATTGTCTGAATTGGAACCGCTCATAGTGCGAATTGATCTGGGGGTCAAAGTGTGCATTGAGTGCTCTTACGGCGGCGTCATAATCATTTGCGTTGCCGGTATTTGGAAGGTGGGAGAATAGTTTGTAGATCTCGGTACCTCCGAAGTGTAGTAACAGGGAGCGTTTGACAGTGTTATCGGTTTCATGAGTGGCTACAAAGTAGTTGTTCAGTTGTCCAATCCACACCGCCCTTCTCGGTGCTGCCGTGGATGGTTCAATTAGCTCACTGAATGGCGGAAGCGCTTGAATTTGCGAATGCGCTGAGGGATGTGTTGGTTGAGCTGGAGGCGCTGCTTGCTGTTGCGCTACTGGTTGCTGTACCACTTGCTGTGGCGCTGCCTGCTGTGGAGCTGGCTGTTGCGGTGCTGCTTGCTGGTTCTGGTTGCCTGGTGGGTTCAACATTGTGTTTACGTGTGTATTACACCTGTGTTCTGCCTGCTGCCCAGTGGTTCCTGGCTTGTCCTGCGCTGATGCGCTGTTTCTCTATTGTGCTGCAGCTTGTGGAAATGTTTAGTGTTTTCTTTCCCCTTATTATTTATTTTTCTTTTGGTTTTGTCAATGTTTGTTGATTTTTTTTCTCTCACTCTCTCTCTTCCAGAGACGTTCCCAGCGCCTGTATTGCGCTGTTCCAGGCAGTTGCGGGACACTCCGAGGCACTTTGAGTCTCCACGCGGCCTTCGCGCTCTCACGCGCCTCTCCTGGGCGTTTCTGCTGGATCTTGACTCTTGTGCGCATGCGCGCTTGATGCGCCCGGGCCTAATTGCACTCACGCGTGCAGGCGTTGTTTCGGGCCTTCTCCTGCTCGTGTCTCTGCTCCACTGGTGTACCTACGCAGCAGGAGGCACTCGCTGCTCACCGGTGAAATCGTGGACGTCGTCGGACCACTGGGCGCAGCTCGGTCCTCACGATGGACAATTTTCGTGGCACAGGTCCTCCTTGTTCGCTCCTGCGGCGCTCCGCTGCACTTGGTGCCTTGTCGGACGGCGGCTCGTCAGGTGACGTCGCTGTCCGTGTCCACCACTCGTCGCCAGTGTAAAGGGGTCAGTAAATGCAATTATATATTAAAGTGTAAATGAATGGGACACATGCACACACGGTGGAGGGTTGGTCGGACCGGAAGTCCCGAGCGACCTCCGACCATTTATTTATAGCCTTCTGGCCACGCCTGGCCAGAAGGTGCTACATTTTGCATACGTAGTTCCGGCCGAGGCCGGAGCTACCAACAACTAGAGCGCTACACACCTGTCACTTCCCTCCGGTGAATATCACAAGAGAGCTAAGCAGAGGGCGCTAATGCATTGCAAACCACGCCTGGAGCCGTCCCAGGAAAATTTGACCACTAAAAACCAGAGCCTGGTGCTGAAGTGTGTCTAAACTTCCATCTCAGCGCACTTCAAGGGATGTGTCTGTCACTGGCGCTCGCGCCACGGCAGCTCTGACGAGACTGTGGGGAATGCCGAGTGTAACCACCACCACAACATACGCATCCACTCATTCATCCAGACTGTCAACAGGGGCAGGGTGCTGCAAGTCCTGGACTCCAATTACACAGTGTGAGATTCCACTGCCGGCGAGAGGCGAGGCATACGGTCAGCGACTTGTGTGGGAGCCAATCACTGGTTTCCTTGGCAAACTTTCCACAATGTAGGGTTAGGAAACCAAGAGCCACACAGCCGCCCTTCACATGTACTCAGCCTCTCGCCAAGTCAAACACCGCCAGGCACTTTGAAATGACATTTCACTGGGCGTAACTGTTTATGTGCAAATCATCACCTGTGCTCATCCCAAGTACTCCGCATTTCGCTCGTGTTTGTTTTCACATTGAAATGAAATGGGAGATTAAAATGATATTCCTCTTCGATATCCAATTTTGACGATATCAGCATCTTGCAAACAAGATGTTACATTTCTGTTCGTAAGTGTTAAACTGACAGCATGTTAACCATAACTGAAACTATTGTATTACGTTTTGCGTGCAGTACTTTATCATGCTGTGACCAGTGGCGTAGGTCAAAACGATGCCCCTCACACAGAATGTGGGGTCCTGAGTCTACCATATATCAAAGATAGTCATTGGCCTTGGCCTGATTGGGGACCCCTTGGAGAGGTGGGGGCTGCCTTGAAAGGCGAGTTGGGGGCTGTATTACGCCCCAGACTGGGACAGGAGCCCTCACGCTGATCTAGTTTGGTGTTTCCTCTCATTGAACACCAAAGAAGGTAAAATCTCTCCCTCTGGAGCAGAGAAGGCAGAGAGCCTTCGTAGCTGAGGAAGACTGGCCCTTACATGCATTATAGTAGTGTACAAGTAGAGCGCAATGCACAACACCCGTAACAGTGTGCTGCTGTACTCGTCTCCTATCGAGATGTAGACCCCTTGCCAATGCAGACACAAGCCTCCATTGAGTTGTCGTCACTGTCCACAGTGGTGGACCCTGCGAACCAGTGAAAGGGGCTCAACACTGGGCACTTTGTATAGGGGCGAGGTAGGCGACTTCTACACACTCGTCAGAGTGGAGGAGTACACTTTGGCCATTTGCGGACTAGTGAGGAGGCTATGTAACCAGTGCTACTCTGAACAGGACTAGAAGCGTTGTGCCAGGCGTGCGACTTTACACTGGGGAGAGGGTGCGGCACAAGGAGTGGATTCTGTTCTGGTGGCCGCTTGAGGACATTGACAGAGTGGCTCTGATGTAGGGACAATCTTACTCTCTACAACGGGGTACCCTGAGAACAGTCCAAGGGTGACCAGATTTAAAAAAATACAAAAATGATCTGGTAAGGCCAGGAAACAGTTGGTGAAGACAACAGACATTTAAGAAGGAGAGTACACAGGTGCTCAACTCTGACTTAAGTGTCAGTCACCATTGTAAAAGGTTCTGCTGCATAGAGAAACATTTATTGTCTGCACAGGACCACCTTCAACTTAATATGTTTAAACAAACCAGGACAGACACATGAGTATACCTGTATAACAAGTGATTATCATTAAATTTTAAGGTGAAAACTGTTCTGAAGTCTTCAGGAAAAAAAACTGTTTTACAAAACAAATCTCCGTTTTTTTACAGTTGGTTAAGGAGTAGATCAAAGCTACGTTATAGTACTGGAGATAGGGTGACCAACCGTCCGTAAATTTCACGGACCGTCCTTAATTCTGACCTCACGTCCGTTGTCTGTGAGGATCCCTTTTACGGATGCCTTTTGTCCGTAATTATGCCCATCACAGGGAGCAGCACTGCTCCCCTGTGAGAGGCCTCACCCCCCTGATGGAGCCACCTCGCACTCCTCCTGGTGCACAAGAGCAGCCCCTCCCGCCCATTGTCATTCTGTATGCAGGCTAATTGCCACATTTAGAATGACAATGGGGCAGTCTGGGGTGTTATAGCATGTGGTGGTCTCCTCCTGCTTCGGTGTAGGGCAGAGGATTCTGTTAGATAAAAGATAAAACGCCCATGCTGCAACGTTAGAGAAGAGTTTATTTAAAGAAGCCTATAAAACAAGTTAAAAAGAACAGGTTATCATTCTTTCACTGTCTTGTAATTTTAGAACTGAAGTCTTTTTCATATTTTATTCAACAACGCCATGGTTGCTGCTTTTTTATTTTAAGGAACTAAGAACCATTGACAAAGCCAATAGTCCTGGCTTGTTGTTGGTGTAATGATACTTGCTGTATTATATATCTGGATGGAATGACAGAAATAACATAATACCAGTCGGGTGGAACACTATGCTAAGCGCCGATATTTTCAGCCTAGGTGTTTTAAACCACGCCCTAATTACATCAAACACCCCCTTTGAAGAGATGGATGAGTCAATGAGTGGAAGTATGGATGAGAGAAACGATAAATAGATGGATGTATGGGTGGAAGGGTAGATGGATGGTAAAAGGGTGGATGGGTGTGTGAAAGGATGGATGGATGAGTGAAAGGGTAGATGATGGGTGAGTGAATGGGTGGATGGATGAGTGAAAGGATGGGTGGATTGATGAATTGATAAGTGAAAGGGTGAATGGATGAATGAATGAGTGAAAGGGTGGATGTAAGGATTGATGAGTGAGTGAAAGGGGGGTAGATGGAAAAAAGGATGGATAGATGAGTGAAGTGAAAGGGTGGATGAGAGAACGGTTGGATGGATGAGTGAAAGGATGGATGAGTAATAGGATCAATGGATGGATTCATGAATGGATGAGAAGATGGATGGGTGGATGGATGGATAAGTGAAAGGGGGATGGAGAGAGAAAGGGAGCATGAATGAATGAAAGGGCGCCCAGGAGTGGACACCTCATAGGGAAAGCCAGGATGGGTTCCACAGCGGTATTCGTACAAGCGCCTTGAGACCCTTGCGGGTGAGTAGTGCGCTATACAAGTATCAATTTATATTTAATGGGTGGAAGAATAAGTGACTGAGTGGATGGATGAGTAAGTGAATGGATGGCTTGATGGGTAAAAGGATAAATGGCCGGATGGATGAGTGAATAGATGGATGGGTGGAAGAGTGGATGGATGACTGTACGGATGGATGGGTTGAAAGGGTGGATAGATGAATAATGGATGGATGAGTGAAAGGGTCGATGGAAGGATGGATGAGTGAAATGATAGATGAAAGGATATATGGTGGATAGGTTTGTAAATGGTTGAATATGTTTGGATAGATGGAATGACAGAATGAATGGCGAAAGACTGACTGATGGATGAAAGAATGATTATATCTTGTAGCACCCATTATCTTAAGTAACATTTCCTATACATTGACTTTCACGTTAATGAGTCATTGTCTCTATATAATGTGTGTGTGATGCAACGCACTCCGACACCCTGCCCTACATACTTGGGATGAGTAACAGTATAAAAGAAATTAAATACACATGAGAAACGGTCTAAGTGAAGACGAGGGACACCATTGGAGGGTGGTAGCAAGGCCGGACTGGCCGGACAAGGCATTGGTGATTTCCCTGGGAGGATGGAAAGGAGGTGGGGGCGGTTTTGTTACTGGGGGCTGGCACTGCAAAGTTCCTTATATATCCAGTAGTTTTCAATCAACAATAAAAGTGGCCTCACTTATATTCAGGTGTGGTTCACCATTGTCTGGTGACTAAATGTACCTTCTGGAGCGAGAAGCGGATTTTGAATCGTCTAAGGTAGCAAGCTGCGGCTATACTGAAAAACAATGAAGTGCACAGATGTCTCAACCTAATATAAACTTATTTTGACTTGTACTTAGGTGGTTGTTTAATTACTTATATACTATTGCGTGACCACCTCTGACGTGTCTGTAAAACGTACCTTTTGTCCCAAAGTTTCGTCCTGAATTTTGACCTTTTGTCCTGAATGTTTGTCCTGAATTTAGTCCCTTTGTCCTGAATTTTTGCACTCACCGTCCTGAATTTGCACCTATGCCAGTTGGTCACCCTAACTGGAGAGTCGTCTGCTACTTAAGCAAGTGAAGGGTTTTTACAGCCTTTTATTCAGCATCATAGTGTTCAGGACAGGTTCGTTCCGTGAGTTTCAAGCACAAGTTCTTTTCATCTTGTGTACTAGATTTCTCAGGTGGAGATGAGTATCAGCTGCATGTGGGTGTGGCTTATGGGCATTGCGAGGTGGAAGTGGGTGACTTGCGAGCCTGTCTCAGGGCGAAGGGCCCCGCTGGCTCGCTGCTGTGGGCCTGGCTGAGGCTGGTACAGCTCGGGTTTCATGTATAAAGCCATAACAATTTTTTTTGTAGATTTATATAGAGCAAACTCGACCCTCTACAATATTTGGTATGTAAGTCAGGCTGTCGCGTACTAACCTAGGACCCCGATCAATACTGTGACCTTATGCCCCTATACGGATATAATCCATTCATACCCCTATAATGGCATAAACAATCAAGAGCGATATTTCAGAAACTCGTCTCTGGCCTAACACAATCAGAGAAAACAGTATAGGTGAGACGCACACCTACTTAACACGTTATTTTAACCAATGCGCTCTCGTGCGTTGTACTCAATTGTTTTAGACTCTGTCGGTGTGCTGGCATCTCGGCGCTCTGCCCATTTTGCGCTGCAACATAGTAAGAACACAAGGAGGACCAATTTCCGGTACCCATTGCCGCGACAACCTATTATTAATGAATTCAATGAGTCAAATTCGTACTCAATCCTTTGTTATTTCTCAATTTTATCCAATATATTTCGTCTAGTTAATTCTTCAATCCATTGTACTCATCTCCATATTTACTCTTTCACTCTTCACTTTTCCAAAATAAACGCAGGAAATTCACTGTTTCCACATGCCATTGATTTTATTGGAAACCCAATGCATTTCAGGTACAACCCTTCTTCAGGGCTTTGTACAATGCAAAAAGAACACAACATATTTAATAGCCATGTTCCAGAAAGCTCAAAACCATAAAAATTCATGAAAATTCAACTTTACATTTTCAAACGGACCATTGGTACAATAAAGTGCGCTCGTTTCACCTATAACTCAATTGTGAATCTCCCTTCTCCCTGTCTCGACGTGAGAACTTTCTGTTTGATGTAACACGACAGAAAAAGTGGGGCTTAAGCAAAGTGTGGGAGGCAGCAATATGCATATAGCACAGGATGTTTACATAAAAGAGGAGTTTTAAAGTTCTCACGTCGAGACAGGGAGAAGGGAGATTCACAATTGAGTTATAGGTGAAACGAGCGCACTTTATTGTACCAATGGTCCGTTTGAAAATGTAAAGTTGAATTTTTATGAATTTTTGTGGTTTTGAGCTTTCTGGAACATGGCTATTAAATATGTTGTGTTCTTTTTGCATTGTAGAAACTCCTGAAGAAGGGTTGTACCCGAAATGCATTGGGTTTCCAATAAAATCAATGGCATGTGGAAACAGTGAATTTCCTGCGTTTATTTTGGAAAAGTGAAGAGTGAAAGAGTAAATATGGAGATGAGTACAATGGATTGAAGAAAAAACTAGACGAAATATATTGGATAAAATTAAGAAATAACAAAGGATTGAGTACGAATTTGATTAATTGAATTAATTAATAATAGGTTGTCGCGGCAATGGGTACCGGAAATTGGTCCTCCTTGTGTTCTTACTATGTTGCAGCGCAAAATGGGCAGAGCGCCGAGATGCCAGCACACTGACAGAGTCTAAAACAATTGAGTACAACGCACGAGAGCGCATTAGTTAAAATAACGTTTTAAATAGGTGTGCGTCTCACTTATACTGTTTTTTCATGAATTGAACTCTGCCCTAACGGAGAGACAGCACCCGAAATGAAGCCTAGAGAGTACAAAGAGTAAATTTGACGAACATGAGTATTTTGGACGCAGGACTCCTGTTTCCCGGTCAGAGTTTTATGGACTAAATGACTCATGAACAATGATTTGATTCAAAGCACAAAACACGGGAACTGTTGGTTAAATTAACATTTTTAACTCTGTTACTGCACTAGATGACACCGGTTCATTTGTCGAGGGAAATGCACTTGTCGTAATTATTTTGTAATATTAGCAGTCGCATTCCGGTTAATTAAAGCACAATAATAATGTGGATTACGGTATGCTAACAATCCAGTGCTGAGTTTAGAGTGAGCTTTACACCACGTGACACCACAGGTGAAGGGCACTGACTTAAAATGATTAACTGCTAGCACGGGCTGGTTTATGTTTTGCTGCTTTGTTCACGAGAGGAGTGGGAAAGGGAAAACAGCTCCCTAACATGAATATGAAAGTTTAAAAGAGAAACGTTTCACATGCTTGGGTAAGTGCATGGCCAAGTTTTATTCTGTTTGATGTAACGCGACAGAAAAAATGGGGCTTAAGCAAAGTGTGGGAGGCAGCAATATGCATATAGCACAGGATGTTTACATAAAAGAGGAGTTTTAAAGTTCTCACGTCGAGACAGGGAGAGGGGAGATTCACAATTGAGTTATAGGTGAAACGAGCGCACTTTATTGTACCAATGGTCCGTTTGAAAATGTAAAGTTGAATTTTCATGAATTTTTATGGTTTTGAGCTTTCTGGAACATGGCTATTAAATATGTTGTGTTCTTTTTGCATTATAGAAACCCCTGAAGAAGGGTTGTACCCGAAATGCATTGGGTTTCCAATAAAATCAATGGCATGTGGAAACAGTGAATTTCCTGCGTTTATTTTGGAAAAGTGAAGAGTGAAAGAGTAAATATGGCGATGAGTACAATGGATTGAAGAATAAACTAGACGAAATATATTGGATAAAATTGTGAAATAACAAAGAATTGAGTACGAATTTGATTCATTGAATCCATTAATAATAGGTTGTCGCGGCAATGGGTACCGGAAATTGGTCCTCCTTGTGTTCTTACTAACACAATCAGAGCCACATTTCAGAATCTCTTCCTCTGCAGCTCATTAGAGCAGAAAACACAGCAGAAGCCACTATCTAAGATTCCTAGATTACACTCCGAGTTCTTCAACAAGATAAAACTCAGCAACCTGGGAAAACCCCGCTTGCTATGTTTTGATTAGTAATAGAACTCTAATGAGCACTGAGAGACGATCACTTCCTAGTGACATCTTTATTGACGTCTTATGTCCAAAAACTTACGTCAAACAAGGCACCTTTCAGGTATAAATATTACCAACGTTGCCTTAAGCAAAGGCTGCCTCAACAACATCGATGATAGCGATGGTGTGGTGAATACAGGAGCAGAACAGCTGTCCCCTGCAGAGCCCAGCAGATGCAAGCTGCCCACGGACGCTACCCCTCGTCCTCCTTGACGCGCTGAGAGAGACGCTGTCTTTTCTCCTGCCGAGAAAATCCCGCTCCGGCGTTTCCAGCCTACTCTTGCGAGTGACTGGGATATCGAGTCCTGGAAGGAGATACAAGACCTCTAACATTCTATTCCAGAGGTATGGTGTTGACTAAACCCTTAGAGAGAATTCTTGAAGCAAACCTTGGCAAAACCAACTTAACTAAAACTGCTACTTACTTACTCCCTCCCAAGTATTAGGCTTAGGTCAGGTACTCTGGGGTAGGCGTAGTTAGAAGCACCAGTTGAGTACGTTAGCTAAATGTATATATGAATGTATATATTTTATTCATTTCAACCATTGTATGGCTAAGAAACCATATCAGTGCTTTTACAGTATTATTTCGCAATCCTCATTTTACTGTACGCACTTTTTTATAACTAGTCTTGCAATTGTGGCAATTAATTTCTCTTGCATGAAAATAAAGACTGTTCAATAAATAATACCTTTTATTGAAAACGCCTGTCTCTCTATTCTCTGCATCTTGGTGAAAGTAATCTGCACAACTGACTGAGTAAAATAACTGTCTATTGTTTCACACAACTCTAGAGATTGACTCTAATTCTAAGGAGCAAAGTTGTCATGTTTATGCGGTTGTTGGAAAACTGAATCCCTTCTTGTCTGTACCAGGGAAGCTGATCACTTCCTATTCAGTCAAGAAAGTTTCCAGTGACCTCTGAGCTAGTTGGTAACAAACCCAATTAAGTTTAGCATAGTCAGTAACGACCTGGAAGACCGCACTTCTATGTCAAAACTGCTGTTTATGTTATTCCAATGCGCAGGGCCTGTTGGGAAAATAGGAACTACACTACATGGCGCCTAACGTTTGGTAAGGCGATAAAACTAACGCAAGACGTTAGAGTAATTCAGTCAAGCATTTTTCACACAGACCCCTTTCTACCGTAAATAGTCCAATAGACGTCTGGAGTGGGTGAAAGGTTAAAATCCAACCGAACTTAGTAGGAAGAGATTCCTATGTAAAGCTCTGGTTTATTCAACGTTGAAGGATACAGTGTTCCAAAATATTGTGCACCTAATCTTTGTCTCCTTTTGTCTACTTTTCTGACAATAGAATGTCAGACACTGAAAACGGAACCGCTGCAGCTGCAGTAAATGCGACTGAGCAGGGTCCCGACGGTGTTAATGAACCGGGTACGATAATCATCCCGATCAACATAAGAAAATCCATAACGTCAAAACTTATAGAAAATGGACTGACCACACAAGGTGGCACAGTCGTCTTCGTGATAGAGGAACACGTATATCGGCAGACAGAGGTATTCTATTCTTGGATAAAATTGCCGCAACACACGAGTTCCACTATTACAAAATAGGGGAACCACCGGAAGAGTACGCTCCTTTCGAGGAGATTGAAATCCCATTAAAATTCCAAGAGCATCTGCTCTGGTTTAAAGGCGCCCTAAAACATAATGGTCATATTACCAGGCTCAGTCCACTAGGTAGACCAGGAGCAACGTGGCCGGTTCTAGCCAGCTACACACCACATCCAGACATTGATAAAATGTCAAGTGAAGAACTCTTAGTTAAAATAAGAGAATTAACAAAGGCATATAGAGAGTTAGTTCAATTGGCAATGGAGGATAAAGCGATCCGCCAGAAGTTAAAGGAAACAGATATAATAGATCAACCAATTGAGCTTGCCAGAATTATAGAAAAATGTTATGAAGAACTAGGTAGAGACAGCTTGGGTGGAAAACCAGTAAAGCCCCAACTGCTCGCAAATCCTGAAAAATTATTTATTAAAAATAATTCAAACACTCCTAAAAAGAGCTGGGATGGAAATAAACAATCCACTCCCAAGGAAAAAGTTTTCCAGTCCAGAGGAAGGTCTCCTCGACGGAGGGAATGAACTCCGACTCGAGAACACCAGTCTCTCCAGAGGGAGCCCTCTGAGAAAAGATATAACGTTAGAAATAGGGATAATTTGAAGAAGCCTGATAGATATCAAAGTATTGATACACGTCCCTCTCGATCTTTTTCGCAGAAATCGGAAAGAAGAGGACGGTCAGACCCAGGAGAGCACACCAAGTCCAAAGACAAAGAACCTGCTCAAAGTAAAAAATCTTAATTTCCAAGAAAGAAGGTAGCCAGTATTAGAGTAATCGAACATGCCGAGAATACTGAGGACAAAGTTGAAAAACGGGGAGTGGGCAAAGACAATGCTAGACAGTGCAGCAGAAATCGGTATAGCTCGCATGATGAGTCATCTGGAGACAGTGGACACGAATGAATACATTCAAGTAGAAACTGCCGACACCAGAGTTAGCGAGCCCCATAAGATATACGAAATAACACTGCGTATAGAGGGTGATAAGACTAGGAAAATAAGGGGTCTATTTTGGGATAAACTCTCAAAAGGCTATGACATTCTGTTAGCTGAAAAAGATTGGCCCCCAGAGTTTGTCGGGGAGTGCCCTCGTGGCGAAGAAATGATTATGCCTGCCTTCTCGAATCACATTCCGATTCACACTAAATATATATATGCGAGGAAATGGGCAGTAGCCCAGGCACCGGCACTATATAAAAATCATGTAGGATGGGATGAGGACTCTCCTCCTCACAAAATCCAGTTAAAAAGTCAACCAACTGCACAAAGGCAGTATCCCATTAAGCAAGAAGCTAAAAAACAAGTCAGGGAGATTTTAGATCAACTTGAATACCAGGGGGTGATTGAAACATGCACCTCTCAAATGAACAATCCTTTGTTTCCAGTCTCCAAACCAGACAATTCAAATCGTCTAGTTTTGGACTACAGACACCTTAACGCATGTTGCAAAACATTTGCAGTGCAAAATTCGCATAGTACTGCACTAATGAATAACATAATTAGGAAAATATATAAAACAACATTAGACATATCTAATGGTTTCTTTTGTCAAAATATTGCACCAGAAAGCAGATACTTGACCGCTTTCTCAGTAATGGGATCTCAGAAAAATTTCTGTAGGCTCCCACAGGGATTCAAGAACAGCCCAGGACTATTCTCAGCCAGAGTAACAGAGTTACTACAAATGTATGATGATGAGGCATTATCTTATGTAGATGATATCTATCTCACAGACGACGACTTGGAGACTCACTTGAAAAGAGTGAACACCATTATACATGGGTTCGCAGCAGAGGGTTAAAAATTCAACTTTAAAAAGTCTAGAATTGCCCATCTGACAGTATTATTTTTAGGATACGAATTATCAAGTGAAGGGAAAAGCCTAGCGGAAAACTTCTTAGAGAAGTGCACTGTACTCCAAGCACCGAAAACGCTGAAGAACTTACAATCGATTCTAGGCTTCCTGAATTTCGGTAGAACTTACATTCTAAATTATGCGGAGAGGGTTAAACCTCTCTACGAATTAATTAAAACCTGATTTTAAATCAATCAACTGGACTCAAAAACACACAGAAATTTTGAGATCCCTGCAAACAGACAATTTAGCAAAAACAAAATTAGATACACGTGACAACACACGCAATCTTGTAATCCGAGTCATCCCAGGAAGATGCGGATTCACGTACCTGACCTCTAATGAGGGAGAAAAGGTAAAAAATAGCTTACAAATCTCACTTGTACACACAGGCAGAAAAAACATTCAGTCCAACAGAAAATACTGTGAAAGCAGTAGAAACTGCATTAGCGAATGAACGAGAACTAGCACATGGCAAAATGATCAATATCCTCACAGCGGAATCCGCCTTCGAGGCGCTATTTTGCCCAGTAGACCTGCCTACAGTGTCACTGGACCCGAAATGGATACAGTGTGTAAATTCTCTTGGAGCGGAAGATGTGAAATACTATTTCGCCCCGCAATTCGAAAAACTGAATGATTTGACTTATGAAGAAGAATATCCTCTGCCAATCGAACTTCTGCCTCTCCCACAGTACGCCTGTATAATCTATACAGATAGATTTGTACAGCATTTCAACGTAGAGAACAAATCCTACGATGCAGCCTGTGCGATTGTTAAAGGTCGTTGGCTGTGCGGTAAATTCAGACCGAAAATACCAAAAACTGAATCAGTTAGAAACTGTTCGGCTCAGCGAGCTGAAATCAGATCTTTAAAGATGGCGCTTGAAAATGCAGAACGTGAATTCCCGACACTAATCGTGTGAAATTCGCATTTTTGCATCAACTCTTACAATATTAAGTTGCAGAGCTGGATTAAAAATGATTACAAAGATGACACAGGTGCCACAATCAAGCATAAAATGCTTTGGGAACAAGTAGTTCTTTTACAGAAGGAACTACAAAAGACTCACGTGATACACACTCTGAGTCATCAACTTGATGGCGTTCACGTTGCAGGGAATTCATTGGCTAATACAGCCATAGCGGAAGCAACTAAACCGTCTTCCGTAGCCACAAAAAAGCGTTCAGAAAAATACATAGACGGGGAAACCATGCTGACAGTAAAGACGTCCGTAAAAGGCGACTGTGCAGCACTACCCGTGAACTATCCACTCAATTATGCATACGTAATTGATGCAAACTCTGTTCCTTTTGCTCGAATCCCTGGAGTGGGGGATAGGGTAATTCCAAACACGAACCGGAGAGGTTTCCTCACACAGGAAGCACATATGGGGTTGGGTCTGAGACACCAAACAATCAGGGACTCTCTGAAAGAATTACAATCAGAGTACTGGTGGCCGGGAATGAGCGAAGATATTCATTATTTTGCAAAGAATTGTGAAGACTGCAACAGAGATCGCAGTGGAGAACCGGCCAGCGTAGTGTCAGGAACCCTAATGGAAAGCATAAGGCAATCTATTCGCATAATCAAAAAAGAGAAATGCGTCTCATTGTATATCATTCAAGACTAAACTCACTTAAAAAAAATGTGGCCCCAGCGCTCGGCTGAAACCAGAATGGTTATAAAAGATCTGCGAGTCTTTATGGCACATACGCAATTGCCATGTTCCATTCTGACCAGGGTCCTGCTTTCAGCTCTCGAGCTTATAAGGAGGCCATGGCCAGCAGGGGTGTTGGCTTGCGATACTCTTGTCCATCACACCCCAAAGGGAACAGTGCAGTGGAAAGAAAAATCCGGGACATAAAGCAATCTATAACAGCGAAGGTATTAGGTTCGGGTGATGGGTGGGTCAAACATTTAATAAGCGTCCAGCTTAGTCTAAACAACTTGCCAAGAAATTCTCTAAAAGGTTTCAGCCCATACGAACTATTGTTTGGAACTAGAATGTACATTCAGGCCTTAGATAGTCAGGTATCAGTGGTAAAAGATAAGAATAAAGACTTTGACATCAAAGACCGTTTGGCTGTTTTACAGGACTTGAATGAAACAAGAAAATCCTTAAGCAACATAAAGTTAAAGCAACAGCCAGCTACCACTGATGAGGCACCACCAGCCCCAGCAAGGCCTGTCTGGATTCCAAAGATTGGGGATCTAGTCAGAGAAAAAATAGCGGTGAAGAAGGAATTTGGGCCTTCTTACAGAAAAGCAGTACCTGTCTTAGCAATCAACGGAACAAGATCAGTAGTACTACCGCCCCTTGCTGGTAAAAAGGAGAACAGAGTTGTATCAATCGACCTGGTAAAACCACAAGCATGTGGCCTATAATCAACAGCAGGCCCAGTGGACTCCCGAGAAACAACAGAATACCCACATTTGCAACAATCCATGAGGTTCAAACTGAAATACTAATCACATTTGATAAACCTGCAGTGCACAGAGAGGGACTATGCAATAATGCCATGGAACTCGTGCCTCTTGAAACACAGATTGAAACAGTTCGTCATGAAACACCAGTCTACAATGACGTGGCATCAGAATGTGCTACCGAAAGACAAATTGAGAGAACGATTCCAACAATTGACAGAACTGCCTCTGGCTACTTCATTAACTTTGACAACTTTTCTGAAGATCAAAACGACGCCGAAGGGATGCCAGAAACAAAGACTTTTAAAGAAAAAGCAACAGAACTATTTCAACAAATCAACGAAGTATACCTGGATGCACCATTAATTGAGCATTGGATTATTTCAGGGGTATTTATACTCCTACTATGCCTAATTTTAGTTTTAATTTTAGGAAAGTTTATTATAGTTCAATGGACACAGCAAGTCAGAACATCAACTTAGTCCTCAAACCACACAGATCATCCCATGTGAAGAAAAGAGAACTGTCAACAGTAAATGTCACAGCCATTCCAATACCCGGCGGGGTAGAATGGGACAAAACTGACTATGAAGTATATGGTCCGGTTGAAATCCTGAAATATCCTCACCAGTTCAAGGTTTCCTTAAGTGACTTTGTAAAACCAAGTACATTTTCTGATGATTGGGATTTTGAAAGTATTAATAATATGATGTCTGATTTAGTGTTGTCAGCAAGATTTACAGAACATGATTATTTACAAGGTTCGTCTAGTTATGAATAGATGTACTGCTTCTCACATTACGGAGATCATTATTTACATAAATCTGCACAACCTAGAAATGTTTTTAAATATAACCAATGGGAACACTGTGCTACTCCACCGAAAAGCAGTTCTAAACCATTCTATGAAAAATTTCAGTACTTCTCAGGGTTTAACACCAGTGATGCAGAAACGTTTTATTATAAACTGTTAGATAAAACAGGGTTGAAAATAATGCTGACAATACTAAATTGATATATTCAGAAGCATTTTATGAAAAAATTATGACATTTGGTTTTGATTATTGGAAAAATAACACTGAAACAAAAACAATCTGGGGTACAAAAGATTGGCAGGTACAAGGCCTAGAAGCATTATTTCGAGCCTGCATGATCCCAGAGCAAATAATGTTCTTAAATGACACAATTCACCAAACATCCTGTCTTGGCCTAGCTAAGATTAAAGACCTTAACAAACCGTCTATTTCAAAGCCAATACCTGATAATGCAACAACAGATATTGAGATAGACGTATCTAAAATTTTACATCTAAACAGAACACATCCTGATTGGAAAAAGTGGTTAATCTGGCCTATTGACACGAATAGCTGTCAAGATAGATTCCTGAATAAAACACAGGGGTTAACAATGACCAGACCAGACCCTAGATACTCCCAGAGACAACATCCAGGGATAGTAACAACATACAGTGTAGGGAAGCTGTGCCTTGAATGGCTAGAATCATCCACACTGGCAGAAATTAAGCAACACTTATCTTTACTTAAAGATGGTGCTGATTTGCTCGATTTCATTCTGGGACCACGCAAACAGCGTCAAAAGCATTTCCTAGCGACCAGTATATATTCGTCTTACAACGAGGCTTGGAAAGTAACACAAATTGAAACAGCTGAAAAAATACGAGAAATTGATCGTATTAATTTGGAAAAATCACTTTCTGTTGTGGACAATGGGTTAATGACTCTGTCCTCCAGAATATATTCACTGGACAGTATTGTATCGTCTGCCATAGATATAGTAGACAAAGACTTGCTAATGTTACAGCATGGCCAGTTACAATTGCGTTCTACTGTACAGTTAGGCTGGCCGCTGCAAAATCTTCGTTCAGGCTATGTGCCATGGCGTTTAATCAACACAACGTCATTGTTTTCCATCTTTAACCTTACAGATAAACAAATCAGCTTGGCACAGAAAGGAGCAGACTATACAATCCTGAGCATTGAAAAACTTGAGAGATTACCATTGACAATGTCAGAAAGTCCTGTCATTGAATGGATAATACACTGGATTATCACAATTCCGATAACAACTTTCCGATTTAAAAATTGCCTTGAATACATACCGACTGGCCAGTATGAACGTTTGGGTAAAGGGTACATTAAGTCAGCATGGAAATTACCATATACACACACATGCTATAGTGACAGCAACAAAAATGTATTTCTTAGTGGTGAAAACTGCAAACATTCACTAAGCGGTATGCTTTTGTGCCAAGGTATTAATTTACACGGAGCCTGTGAAGGAAATTCAAACAACCTTTCATGCCACCAACATGTCACACCTGCAATACAGATAGAGCCTTTCTTTAAGCAACTCTTGAACGGGAGTTACATTCTAATAACGGATCACAGCTGTTGTGGCCTTTTTGCCAGGGAAAGCATATCTCGTATAAGTAACTTCCATGGTCAAATGCTGTATGCAAGGATTGTTTCCAAACGGCCCTGGAGACACGGAGACTCCCATATGGCCTTGTTTGAATGTCTCTTCTATACGAATTGATACTTTAAGCAGAATGAAGTCTGTGCTTTTGCAGACAACAGTGCCCATCACGTCATCAAAAGAGACGTATGATCTCCTAGTTGTAATGACAACATCAGAGATTCATGACCTTTTATCAACAATTTGCCCCGTGCATTTCACAGAAATGCTTAGCCAAATTCTTAACATGTTGAGTGCCATAGGCATCCCAGGCGTATTTAAGACCATTTTTACGGGACTGTTAACACCATTCAAAGCAATTCTAGGAATCATTCCAAATTTTGTCCATTCAGTCTTTGGCGGCATACCCCTGATTTTGGGACTTGTAGCAGGCATTTTATTTTTGACCCTCCTGCTCCGATATGGCAAGCCAAAACTCAGACATGACTCTGACAAGGATGGAAGAAACGATCCTAGCGATACACTACCGGGACCGAATAACTAGAGTCCTTGGATTGGCCAGGCTGAGAGATCTGAACATGACCTGGTTTCTTTCATTCAGACCTATATGGCAGACCTGCATCTTACCTGTGCTTCGATGTATGCTATGCGGAGATGAGTGCGTGTTGGACATCTGTCTTGCACTTCCATCAGCAGTACCAATGGATATCGATACTTTGCTAAGTCCTATAATGGCTCACGCATTGTGTGTTGTCCCCAGCGGCTACCAATCCTGATGACGGCATTCGTTGAGACTCCTGTGCTACGACTAGGTGGTGACAGTGGAGCGAGAAATAAAAGCGACATCACCCAGGTACGACCTTCTGTGAGCATTGCTGATCCAGACTTTGATGATAGCAATCATTCTCACACCTGCCAAGTTACAGCACTAGCGAACTTGGTCGAACTGTCACCTGATTTTGTAGACCAATTCTTGGAGAGCCTGTCTGATATGATGTTCTCCCCTGAACAAAAACAATAACTTTTGAAAAGCATTCCGACACACAGCGTTCTCATGAACTCTGAATTCGGCCTTCAGTTTTGATCAACAAAAACTACTGAAAAGCGTTGGAACTCTATTCCCCCGTTCACCAAGAATTTTTTTTTTTTTAATTGAACATTTTTACAAAATATTTACCTTTTTTCTGGCACGAAATTCTTTGCTTAAAGTAGACCTATTCATAAAGAACAGAACTTCTATTTTTAGGTACTTCTAGAGACATAATAACTTTACATCAGCCTCTAGCACATGTTACAGCAATTGCATTTATATGTGATGAAATTATCTCGCCTTTCTTTTCTGTATAAAGAGATATTTCATGTGTAATTTTTTCGCAAAATCATTCACTGATTACATATGCTATAATTTTGAATGATTTCTATGCTTAAAGACGTATAGTACAAATATTTCCATGTATTTCAAATACGCCATTTCAAATGCAGATATGTATTTTGGGGTGGGTAATGTTACACATGCATCTTTTTGCTATAGTTTTTTGTAATTTGATGGACATAAATTTGTGGAGTGTGTGTCGCGTTCTAATCTAGGACCCCGATCAATACTGTGACCTTATGCCCCTATAAGGATATAATCCATTCATACCCATATAATGGCATAAACGATCAAGAGCGATATTTCAGAAACTCGTCTCTGGCCTAACACGATCAGAGCCACATTTCAGAATCTCTTCCTCTACAGCTCATTAGAGCAGATGACACAGCAGAAGCCACTATCTAAGATTCCTAGATTACACTCCGAGTTCTTCAACAAGATAAAACTCAGCAACCTGGGAAAACCCCGCTTGCTATGTTTTGATTAGTAATAAAACTATATTGAGCACTGAGAGACGACTTCCTAGTGACATCTTTAGTGACGTCTTATGTCCAAAAACTTACGTCAAACAAGGCACCTTTCAGGTATAAATATTACCAACGTTGCCTTAAGCAAAGGCTGCCTCAACGACATCGATGATAGCAATGGTGTGGTGAATACAGGAGCAGAACAGCTGTCCCCTGTAGAGCCCAGCAGATGCAAGCTGCCCACGGATGCAACCCCTCCTCATCCTTGACGCGCTGAGAGAGACGCTGTCTTTTCTCCTGCCGAGAAAATCCAGCTCCGGCGTTTCCAGTCTACTCTTGCGAGTGACTGGGATATCGAGTCCTGGAAGGAGATACAAGACCTCCAACATTCTATTCCAGAGGTATGGTGTTGACTAAACCCTTAAAGAGAATTCTTGAAGCAAACCTTGGCAAAACCAACTTAACTAAAACTGCTACTTACTTACTCCCTCCCAAGTATTAGGCTTAGGTCAGGTACACTGGGGTAGGCGTAGTTAGAAGCACCAGTTGAGTACGTTAGCTAAATGTATATATGAATGTATATATTGTATTCATTTTAACCATTGTATGGCTAAGAAACCATATCAATGATTTTACAGTATTATTTCGCAATCCTCATTTTACTGTACGCACTTTTTATAACTAGTCTTGCAATTGTGGCAATTCATTTCTCTTGCATGAGAAGAAAGACTGTTCAATAAATAATACCTTTTATTGAAAACGCCCGTCTCTCTATTCTCTGCATCTTGGTGAAAGTAATCTGCACAACTGAATGAGTAAAATAACTGTCTATTGTTTCACACGACTCTAGAGATTGACTCTTATTCTAAGGAGCAAAGTTCACCCCTAATCTTTTTGCTTTAGATCTGTGATCTGTGTGGATGATTTTCTGGTCTGTGCGCACTTTTTTCCTGTGTCCCAGAGTAAAGTGCGTGCAGGTAGTTAGGCTGGCCTGCTCTCCCATAGGAATGCATAGGGAATGTCTGTGTCCCTGGTAGTTCCTGATGTGTGGGGAGTGCATGCTCGAATTTGGTATGTGCGAGCTCGGGAGAGTGAATGCTTCGCAACGGTGTATGTGGCATGTGTGCGTCATGTGTAGAAATGCCACTTCTAGGACTTGGCATATTAATGTAAAATATGCCTGCCGTGTGATTGGCTGGAGCTGGCTGGTGAGCCTGGCTCCAGGAAGGCTGGATGGGTCTGCCCGGTGGTGAGTGTGAGATTAGCATGTTGATGGCTTGGGAGGAGTGCACCTTGTCCCTGATGGGCCTGGACTTTCCCCACACAATGCTGGCTCCACCCCCTGTAGTGAGACTGATGTCCCTAGCCCTGCCAGTGAATAGAAAGGGTGGTTGAGGTAAACAGAGTACTTCTAAACCAGCTGCAACTGGTTTTCCCCCCACCCTGCACCCTGAGACAAAGGGATTTTACTGTATAAGAAGGGGCTCTGTCCCCATACAATTGGTCCTTGGTTCTTCTTGTGGATCCTTGCCAGAGGGGGCTGCTGCTGCTGCCAAGGCCAGGAGGACCACCAGTTGGCTTGTCTCCCTGCCTGGAGACCCAGTGTGCTGGCTCTGGCCCTGCCTTGCCCCCCTGCCTGCCTCCAGCCCTTGCTGGAGCTTTGCTTTTATCCCTAAGTGCTGGGAGCGCTTTTTCTTGACTACTATCTCTGTTGAGCACTTTATTTTCCTTCTAGCACTAAGCGCGCTTCTCTTGGCGCTTGAGAGCGCTGTGCTTTGTCCCCGAGCGCTGGGGAGCGCTCGTTGTGCAGCCGGTGCACACCCGGCATCTGCCCGTTTGGATTTTCCGTTTTTTTGATAGAGCGAGTGCCCACCTCGCATTGCCTTTTATTCGAAGGCCGGTGCCTACCCGGCATTGCCCCGTGGTGTTTTGTTATTTACGAGCCGGTGCCCACCCGGCATTGCCCCGTGTTCACCGCCGCAGCCCAGGAGCCTTGCAAACTGTTGCCGGGCCGCTGCCTACAGCGACCCGGAAGTCCCGCCTCCTGACCCCCAGGGCCGCGCTGCCATTGGCGGCCCCAGCGGAAGTCAGGCGGAGTACGGCGAGATAAGGCCTGGCGGGAGACGGAGGAAGCAGCCGGCCGTGTCCTCGAGGCTCCCCGTGTGAAGAGGAGCCCCGCGCTGCTGCTGCTAGGAGGCTCCCGTGTGAGGAGGAGAGCCCCGCCCGCCACGAGACAGCCGGTGAGTGCATGGAAAAGGGAGAGGGGCGTCGGGACACATTGTCGGTGTCCTCCCCTCCCCCGTAGGGCGACCTCGCGCCCGTGAAGATTTAGAGCCTGAGAGGCTCTGGGGCACATTTGTTTGTGAGCCATAGAGGCTCCAACAGCCCGCATTGGTTCTTGCGAGCCCCGAGAGGCTCAGGGCACTTTCTGTTGTTGAGCCCAAGAAGCTCGAGGGGGCAGTTGTTCTTAGAGCCTGAGAGAAGGCTCCCGCCCCAGCCCACATTGTCTTTGAGCCCACGAGGCTCCCGGCCATATCGATTTCGAGCCCTGAGAGAGGCTCGGGGGCATTTCATTCGTTTAGAGCGCTGAAACTCTAAAGTGCCTATTTGCTTTGCGAGCCCCTGAGAGGCTCCTTGTCCACCTTTGTTCTTGAGCCCACGTGGCTCCAACGTTTGCCCAGCTATTATTCACAACTGTCCAGCACTTAGTGGACAGTTGCTACGTTTAGGCTTGTGGTTTGTGCTGCCTGCGCAGACCCCCTGACATTGAGACTCAGGGCATTCAGCCCCTTGCGAGGCCAGTCGGCCTGAGGGACAATCCTAGTGTTGTGCTATGTGCACCCTGCGCATTGTAATTTACTGATGTATGTCATTCTTGCGGAAAAGTTCTAACCTGCACCTCTGAATGTGTTTTGATGCCTCATGTGCAATTGTTGATGTCCCATTTTATGTTTTATCCCCTTTGCTAAGAGTGACCTGCATAGAGGATTGTTGAAGTCCCATTTTATGTTTATCTCCTTTGCTGACCTGCTTAGGTGATTGTTTAGGTTTCCTTCCCTTTGCTAAGAGTGTCCTGCTTAGGTGTTGGTATTCCTTCCTTAGGTCCTGATGATAAGGGCCTAGTTCCCTGCGTGATTTTCCTACAGTGTTTTAGGGTTGCGTAGGAGGTATTTACTCTTAACCAGTGATTACTGGTTGTGTGCTACATGTACTATTTTGGTGACAGTCATTATATGTTTATGTGCTAAGTGTATACCTACAAGTATTATTTCTAACAAGTGCCTACCCCTGACAGTGGTCCATGTGGCCCTGTCCTGTACATAATCCCTTGTAAGTTCTGCCCGTGCCTGTTGGCACATTGTAAAGTTTGTGTGTTATCTAATGTGTTTTTACTATAATACAAAGGCTATTTTTTATATAACCTTGTGTGGAGTTTCCTTTGTGGTGGGCCTTGGGTGTTGTTGCTGGGGTGCGTGCGCAAATACTTAACTCATACCGCCTCCAAGTTTAGCCTTGCTGCTCGCACCACGTTACCTAGAGGGTGAGCAGGGGTTATCTTGGCGTGTAACTCCCTTGCCCTGACTTAGGAGTGGTGGGCTCTGACTGACTTTGGCATGAGCCCTGGCCAGCCAGGGACCCCATTTCTAACACTGATCACTTCCTATTCAGTCAAGAATGTTTCCAGAGACCTCTGAGCTAGTTGGTAACAAACCCAATTAAGTTTAGCATAGTCAGTAGAGACCTGGAAGACCGCACTTCTACGTCAAAACTGCTGTTTATGTTATTCCAATCCGCAGGGCCTATTGGGAAAATAGGAACTACACTACAAGGCAAAACTATTGTGGGCCGGGGGCTGGGGGGTGTCAGAGGCCGTTAGTTGTGGGAGATCACCGCTTGTGTCCGTGGGGCTCTTGATGCTCTAATAACAGGAGCACGCAATCCATGCGATCAGTGACTGTGGGGTCCGTGATGCTGTAGGGCTGAGAGCTTGGTTCAGTGTCTGTGATTGTGGGCCTCCTATGCAGTTATTTTTTTGGAGAAGCTCAGCTCGGTATCAATGGGTGTATGGCCCTGGAAGCAGTAGTGGGGGAGCTCCTCTTGGTGTCAGTGAGTATGGATCCCACGATGTGGTAGTACGAGAAGAACCCAGCTCCACAATGAGCCACGAAGCCTCTATATTGCTGCCACTGATGACATCCGAGCCCTGATGGACAACGGAGAAACAGCGGCCCTCATCCTCCTAGACCTCTCCGCGGCATTCAACACTGTCTGCCACCGCACCCTAGTGCAGCGCCTCAGCAACGTCGGAATCCAGGAGAAGGCACTGGAATGGATCATCTCCTTCCTCGACGGAAGAACACAGAGAGTCCGTCTACCACCGTACAAGTCAGAGGCCACCGAAGTCATCTGCGGCGTCCCTCAAGGATCCTCGCTGAGCCCCACCCTCTTCAACGTCTACATGAGCCCCCTCGCGGCCATCGCACGCCAACACAACCTCAACATCATCTCCTACGCTGACGACACCCAGCTGATCCTCTCCCTGACCAACGACCCCGCCGCCGCCAGAGCCAACCTTCAAGAAGGGATGAAAGACGTAGCCGAGTGGATGACGACCAGCTGCCTGAAACTGAACTCAGACAAGACGGAAGTCCTCATCCTGGGCCCCTCGCCCTCCGCTTGGGACGACTCCTGGTGGCCCCCCGCCCTCGGCATCGCACCCAAACCGACAGACCACGCACGCAACCTAGGCTTCATCCTGGACTCCTCCCTCACCATGACCAGACAAGTCAACGCCGTCTCCTCGTCATGCTTCAACATCCTGCGCATGCTACGGAAGATCTTCCGGTGAATCCCCACCGAGACCAGGAAGACGGTCACCCAGGCCCTCGTCACCAGCCGACTGGACTACTGCAACGCCCTCTACGCCGGAACCACCGCCAAGCTCCAGAATAGACTCCAGCGGATCCAGAACGCCTCAGCCAGACTCATCCTCGACATCCCACGACACAGTCACATCTCCGGACATCTGAGAGACCTGCACTGGCTCCCCGTCAACAAAAGAATCAACTTCCATCTCCTCACCCACGCACACAAAGCCCTACACGATCAAGGCCCAAGCTACCTCAACAGCCGCATCAACTTCTACGCTCCCAAACGCCATCTCCGATCAGCCAGTCACGCCCTCGCCGCCGTCCCCCGCATCCAAAGAACGACAACAGGAGGAAGGTCCTTCTCCTACCTGGCCGCCAAGACCTGGAACTCCCTCCTGACGACCTGCGCCTGACCCAAGACCACCTCTCCTTCAGGAAAAAGCTCAAGACCTGGCTGTTCGAGCAGTAGCAGCACCCCCCTCCCCCCAAGCGCCTTGAGACCCTCCGGGTAAGTAGTGCGCTCTATAAATGTCATTGATTAATTGATTGATTGATATTGCACCAGCGTCTTCTTTTCATATTATTCGATCATGGCAGATCGCTGGTGCCTTAGTTAATGACTCCTCGAGGCACTATCCCAGATATTGCTTTGTTTTTTCCGTGCCTGCCTGGGCAGGACTCTGAGGCTCAGCCTGTCTCCCTTAATCATGGAAGAGAAAGTAAAACATCTGCTGCCATTATTTTTTTCTTTACTTAAAAGTCCCTCACAGCACTTCTTTTGTCTTTCCTTTAAAGTCTCTCCCAGCACTGTGCGGTTACTCTTTCTCCCCCCACCCCCTTGTGTGTCAGCCCAGGCTGAGACCGCTTCCCGGGCTGGTGCCTGTCTAATTGCATTTGCACCGAGTACTTCATACGTCTTTAAAAGACCATTCAGTTGTCACCGAGGCTTTGTTGTGTTTCACCACATCTTAGAGCCACTGCGCCTATGGCTGGAAAAAATAGCCCCCCCCCCCGAAATTTGACTCTAGTTGCCCGCCTGGCAGGCACTTCTCTGCAGCGGTAACACTGCCTCATTGCTGGTAGCTGCCTGAAGCCCACATGGGACTTTCCCGGGCGGCCCCGCCCATGCTTCAAGGCCTGGTTAGAAAGGAAAAACATTCTTGATGAACGTGAGTAACCCCTCAATGAGACAAATGTTGTTTACAAAGGTAATTTGCTAATTTTCCATAAATATTTCAACGTAGGTAGATTTTGTGGAACTTTGCTTTGCAGTCTTTGTACAATTTTTAGGGTTTTACAAATGCCTCACTCCCATGCAAACTGCCTCAGGAAAACAAGCTCGCCTTTCCCTCTCATCAGGCTTTTCTATCTACATCACATAATTACTATAAACATAGAGTTTTTAGTTATCACTAATACCAAGAACATAGCGCTTATGCTTAACTTGTTCTCCTTGTGTACCAATGCAGACATCTAGGGCCTCATTTATGAAAAGTGACGCATCGCTGCGTGAAAACAGCGATGCGTCACTTTTCACTGCGCACTCCTTACGACATTCCTGATGCGTCATATTTAATGTATGACGCATCATGTCGCAAGGAGTTACAGATACGTCACTATTTCTGACGTATCTGTAAGCACAAAAGTGACGCATTGCTGGAGTGTGTCACAAAAGTGACGCAACTTCAGCAATGCGTCCTTTCACATGGGGAAAGCCCCATGTGAAAGGGCTTGCGTCAGTCTTACGCCTGCTGTTAGGGAGGCGCAAGATTTTGACGCAACAGCGTCCTAAAAGTGACGCAGTGAAATCTCATAGATTTCACTGCGTCACTATTACGAGGCTTTTTGCGGGGGAACGCCCCCTCTGCATACATTATACCTGACGCAGGTATAATGTGGCGCAGGTGTTTAAAAAGTGACGCATCTACCTAGATGCGTTACTTTTTAAATATGGCGCAACGAGGCGCATTTTTTACACCGCTGGTGCGTCACAAAAAGTAACGCACCGGCGGCTCAAAACTGACGCACAGCCTCATAAATGAGGCCCCTGGTCTTAACGTTTCCAGTGCCAAGTGTACTCTTGTAGTAATTTAAATGCATGTTTTCACCAGATAAGGAAGTGCACCATTCCTAGAGGTACTAAAATACCTGGTGCAGCCTGAGAGAAAAAAATGGTTTAAGGCACAAAAAGCAGCCGGGGTCCTGCTCAGCTTTTTTCTGCATACATATTGACACTAATGGAGGATTTGTCAAATGCTACTAATTCGGCCAGGAAAATAGGATTGTCTTATGCCCTCCCTTTCTCTTCAGCCTATCTCATCTTATATCTGTCTCTCCTCTCCTCAAACACTACCTCATTAATCCACGTCTGCATCTACCACCCTCCCCCTCCCTCACGTTTATTTAATTGATGTCCCCATGTCCCTCCTTTTTCCTCTAATCCTGCCCTCTGCCACTACATCTCGCTGTGCACGCTCAACCTTCCCCTCTGTATTTCCTCCTCACTTTGTCCACTTCACTCCAAACATTTACAATGACAATAGGACTACTCTAGCAAATGCGAGACCTATTGCATTGCAAATACTTGTTACTCTTTGTATTTTACCAAACGATTTGCTTCATATCAGGTACACAATGAAAAAACATTGCAAGAAGCAAGCTCAGTTATTGGCTTTGGGTAACTCGGGTTCTCGTTGAACCTACAAGTACTATATATCCCTGCAACAAGAAGAGTCCATCAGACGTAATGGTATATTGTTGTCAAAAATCTGCCATACTTACAATAAGTTACAGGTGAAAACATAGTCACAATTGGCTGTTTTTGTTCAATATTTTTTTGTTTCAACTGTTAGTTTCTGTCGGTAAACCTCGAAGGATGTACACAAATTACCCCTTGCTGAATTCAGACTTTTCTCTAATTTTCAAAAATAAGTAGCTTTCCGGGATCCATTATTGCTTTCACTCATTTAGGAAAAATAGGCTATGTCCCAGTAAAATGCCAAAACTGTGTAGAAATGTTTGTTTTCTGACAAAAGTCTGCCTGTTCCTAAAAGCTAGGAAGATGATGATTTTAGCACAGGAAACCCTTTGTTGATACCATTTGCAGGGAAAAAGCAGACGGTTTCTTCTGCAGCACTTTTTTTTCCAATTTTCCCACCAAAAACAACATTTGGCTTCATTTTGGCTAATATGTCGTTCCCCTCCAGGGGAATCCACAACCCCTGGGTGCCTTTAGAATTCACAGGATGTAGGAAGAAAAGGATGCAAATTTGGCATGAATACCTTATGTGAAAAAAAGTTACCGGGACCTAAGCACAAACCACCCCAAATAACCCAAAAATATCTAAGCACGGGTGAGGCCTTGCAGCTAAAGATTTAAGGGAACTAGGCCTAGATGCTAAAAGTATGGCACTGGGACTGCATGTGGCACTCCTGACATTTACATGCTTTCTCCTGAAAACACTAGGCCTATGCCACTGCTTATGACCCAGCAGTAACATTAAAAAGATGTTAAATACATAGGCAAGGGTTTATTTTAAGGTTAATTGGAGTTAAAGAGAAGAAGTAACAAATGTGTCCGGCACCTTATTTTTAGGAACATATTCCTTTTTTAAAAATATCTTGCAGCAAAATGTAAAAATATTATACTCTCTTCAAAATTCAAAAAAGTGTATTTCATTAACATTCAGAACAATTTCACCATAGTAAATCAAATTATATCATTGTTTTGAAAAGTATTTTTTTTAAATGATAGTTTTCGAATGTGAATTCAGAAACATTCATGTTTCCCACCATCCTAACAACGTAAATAGTAAACTAAGAGGCAAGTCAGTTGTTATGTGCACCCCTTGTGTGGCCAGGTTTGCTAATATAAATGAACAACATTATAATTTATTAAATCAAACACAGGAGCAGGTTTTGTTCAGCACACATCCTTTGAAATCCTCCTATATTTTATAATGAAGAAAGAGAAGGGAAAGTGAAATAAAGCAATTGCCTAGGATCACAAAATTTGGTCAAGTGACGAACCCGGGATTTATCCCTGTTTTTATGGTTCCACATTATGAAATTCAAATCAGCCACTAGATGTGCATGGTTCACTTTCCCTACCTCCCCTCAACCACTACCCCGCTGTCATCAGTGTGGCTCTCAGTCATACCACAGATCCAACGTTTTGGCCCCTGGGAAAATGTTTGAGTACCCATGCTCTACATGGTCATGGAGGTCCTCTGTGACTTGCAATACCCTATGAAATATGGCTGGAGGTACTGTAGCCCATATATAATTTTTAAGAAGTGCATTAAGGTCAAATAGTCTGACTTTTATTTTATAAGACACATACCATATAGGTTGTCCTTTAACAATCTCATCCTTAACTTATACATTTGTGTCTTGGAATAAGAGATGCTTCCTGTCCCAGTGAATATGTATTGACTTACAGATGCACCTGGGCATATTTAGTGCTCTCCCAAGGTCTATGAGACTGTACTTGGGTAAATGAGGCTCTGTCTAGGTATGTGAGGGGGTAAATGAGAATTTAATGCTGCATTACATGGAATGCTGTTCCTGGTTTTATGATGGAAGTACAAGAGCATATGATGTTGTGCCTGGGCAATTGAGGTGGTTTCCAGAGGATATAAATCATTTATGCATAT
The DNA here is from genome assembly GCF_964263255.1 of Lissotriton vulgaris. NCBI lineage: Eukaryota > Metazoa > Chordata > Amphibia > Caudata > Salamandridae > Lissotriton > Lissotriton vulgaris. The sequence goes on from NC_141693.1 coordinate 1,391,681,780, forward strand.
AATGGTTGCACTTAGTCAGGCTTCATGTTCAGTTACCAAAATGAGCGTTTGCAGCATCTTGACATTGTTTACACGTCACCAATTTTGTGGTGTGCAAAGTAGCCAAAGTTTTAAAACTAAGATAAAAGCGGCCTTACGCAACATGAGTAGAAACATCCTTCTACCTTTTAAAGACTTAAAGGGAACTAGATGTACCTCGCATTTTACTGGTAAAATGCCTTTTTCCACATACAGAAGGCAAAAATGTGACTTGACAACTTGCTACCAAAATACATTTTGCTTTTGTGATTTAGTATTAGGAAGTTGCGTGTTTAGGGTGTCCATTCCCAATACCAAATAGCACTGATATGTATGAATCTTTTGCGGTGGGGAATGCGGTCGCAAAACATTTGCGGTCATCACCTACTTCAAGTTGGTGGTAACCCATTTGTAAATGAGAAGGGGTCCCCAAGGGATCACTGCCTACTCTTAAAAATTGAAAAGGTAGCGTTTCATTTTTATTTTTAATATGCATCCCCTTTTCCTTTAAGGAAAACAAGCTACATTACAAAACAATATTGCTTTAGTTAAAAAGCAATCACACACATGTTGGTCAGCTGACCCCAGCAAGCCACCCTCCCTTCAACTGTAGCCATTCACAATAGATCGCAAATTGCAACCTGCCTCATGAATATTAATGAGGCAGTGGAACAGATGCAAACTGCAAACTCTGGTGGCAGCACACTCTTGGTCTCTGGGGAGAGCAAAGAGACCTCCTGTAGGAGCAGCATCACTCCTACATTGCTTGATGCACGACATCGCAGTGGCAGACACGGTGCTGCAGCTAGGCAGACAACGGAGGGCACTCAGGCAGAACACCATCCTGCACCAAGCCGTCACCTGAGGAGGTGAACTAGACAATGACATTTTTGTGAAAAGGGGTGAAGCAACCCACCTAAACTGATTAATGCACATTATTGATCAGTACTATCACTGTGTTCAAACTTGCGTTGGGTACTGCTAAATTTATTGAGTGTGATGTGTGAATAAACACATCACATGTTTCAAATAGCCTTTTGGTTCATCACCTTTATTTCTTACATAGAAGTAGTTTTATGTGATCTCAGACCATCTCTAACATCCAGCAGCTGCCTCTACTCCTGCTGCTGCCCTGCCAGGGAGAGGTGGGCAATCATCATCCAATGTGTCTGTGTCGCTCACATCAATTGATTTGATATGATTTGATTTTGTGATTTGTAAAGCGCTCGAATGCCCGAGGGCGTCTTGGCGCTGTCATAGCTCGAAACTGCTGCTAATGTATCTGGTGAACCCCCTGGCTAGGCTGGGAAAAGCCAGGTCTTTAAGTTCTTACGGAAGGACCACAAAGAAGGGCTGTTCTTTAGTTTGGCAGGTAACTTGTTCCATGTTTTAGCCATGTTGCCTATGAAACTCCCCCCCCCACCTTAGTTGTCGGAATCTGGGGGTCATGAGGAGCTTAGCACTGCTGGATCTTAGCATCCTAGATGGTGCATAGGGTTTTAGGTTTCTTTTCAGAAAATGATCCATGCAGAGTTTTGTACGCCAGGCATGCTGACTTGAACTGAATTCTTTTTTCAATAGAGAGCCAATGGAGGCCTCTAATTTTTTGCGTTATAGGTTCGAACTTAGGGATATTCAGAACCAGCCTGGCGGCCGCGTTCTGGAGCCATTAAAGTTTTTGTAGCAACTGTTTTTGTAGCCCTACGTATAAAGCATTGCCATAATCCAATTTAGATAAAACTAACATGGTAACCAAGGTTTTTGCGGTGTTAGGTGGAATATATGGCAACAGTTTCCTAATAAGTTTCAGCGTGTAGCAAACAGATGAGGAGAGATTGTTTATTTGTGCTTCGAAGGTTAGTTTGGAATAGAATATGACACCTAAGTTCCTCACCTTGTCCACCGACGACGGGCATCTACCTAGGCTGTCTGGCCACCAGAGGTTAGACCAGATATCCGGCTTGGCCCCTAATAGCATAACCTCCGATTTGTCGCCATTTAGCTTTAAACAGTTGTCCTGCATCCAGTGACTGACCTGGTCCATACAGTGTCTGAATCTATCCGCGGTCTCTGTGGAATTGTTAGAGATAGCCACCACTATTTGGGTGTCGTCTGCGTAGGATAGAGGGACAAACCCGCAGTTCCTGATGAAGTTGGCTGGAGGGGCAACGTATAGGTTAAAGAGGGATGGCTCAACGACGAGCCCTGGGGGACCCCCCAAGGCAGATCGAAGGACTTTGATACAAATTCCCCGAGCTGAACTGAGAAGGTTCTATTTCCTAGGAAGGAGGCCAGCAGATTGACAGCTGAAGTAGGAAGGCCTATGGCTTTCAGCCTGCTTATGAGGATATCATGGTTAACAGTGTCGATGGCCGCCGACAAATCTAGCAAAATGAGGGCGGCCTTCCCTCCTGCGTCCAGAATACTCCTGATTTCCTCCTCTGCCATCACCAAGGCAGTTTCCGTCCCATGTTCCTCCTGGAACCCATATTGGGAGTCATCTAGGATATGCCTGTTCCTAACGAATCCTGCCAGTTGTGAGTTCAGCAGATTCTCCAGGATTTTAGCCTGAAAAGGTATTCTTGAGATTGGCTGGAAGTTGGCTGGAACAGAAGAGTTGAGACCCGGTTTCTTAAGTAATGGAAGTACCAAGGCTGCCTTCCAAGCTTTAGGGAAGCACCTGGACTGAATTATGTTGCTGCGGAGTAGCTGCAGTTGGGCGCTAAGCAGATCAAGGAATAGATGAAGGACCTTAGGTGGACAACGGTCCATAGGGCCTCCTGATTTGGTAGACACGACCAACTGCCTGATCTCTTCGGTCGAGGGAATAGAACACTTAAATTTGAGAGTAGGGGGGATAAGGTCTGAGGGACTAACCTGAGTGGGGAGAACCGGTTGACTAGTACCCTCTGCATGTGTGACAATGTGCCTCAGAGGGAATGAATCATATATTAGTCGGACCTTGTCTGTGAAGAACTGTCCTAGTTTGTTGCATAGGTCTATGTTGCCCTCGACTTGTTTGATCGCGGGACCAGTAAGTTTCTTTACCGTGGCGAACAGTTCTGTACTTGAGTCTTTGGCCTCGTCGATCTTTTTAACAAAGAATGCCGATTTTTCTTCCACAATCAAATTTTTATAAGTGATTAAGGTTTTACCATAATCTATTTTCTCTTTTTTTCCATAGTTTGCTCTCCATCTTCTTTCTACCCTTCTGAAAGTCTGTTTTTGCAATCTAATTTTCTCAGTGAACCAGGGTTCAGAGCGTTTACTCCTTTTCTGTGTTTTGGTTTTGAAAGGGGTGACTGCCAACATGGTTGATTTGATCCAGATCTCTACCTGGTGTGTGACTATGTCGCAGTCCTTATCTAGTTCTAAGGTAGTTGAGCCAAGTCGTGCTAGTAGTTCCGCGCTATCTATCCTTTCCTAATCCTGATATGGGCACTCCCCTGCCCTCGAAGCCCTAACCATTTTTATCTGGTCCAGGTTCAATGAGAAATAAATTACTTTGCGATCGGATCATGGGACCGACAACACTTCCCCATGTCTGATATTGGGATTCGAGGTGAAAATTCTGTCCAGGGTGTGTCCAACGGAATGAGTTTTCTGATTTACTAATTGAGACATGACACAACTGGACATAGTTCTAAAAAGGTACTCGTATTGCTATCATCCGTTTTTTCCAGGTGTATATGAAAATCCCCCAAAATCGTGAAGTCTGCCCTGGATAGGCTGGACTCAAGAATGGGCCCCAAAAGTTGTGCCAAGGGGAAGTTAGCCTTTGGAGGCCTATACAGTAGGAGGCCATAGAATGTATAGGTATTAGTGAAGCAAATCTTGAAAGGAAGCGTTTCACACTCCAGGGAGTTCAGACTCTCAAGTCCCTGCACATGAAGTGTGTCTTTGCTGATGATGGCTAAACCTCCTCCCCTCTTCCCGGTTCTATCAGTGCGAAGGAGTGAATAGGCCGTCTGGACTAATAAAGCCAGATCAATGTCCGACGATCTGTCTGCCCAGGTTTCAATTACAAACAGCAAATTCAGTTTATAGGAGTCAATAAGGATTGCTACTTCTGCGTTATGTTTCACCAGGGATCTGGCATTCACTAGTGCGGCCTTTAATTGTTTATTTAATGGGAGACCCTGACGCTAGCAGCGAGGTGCTGTCATCTTGCAATGTGCGTAGGAGAACTCAAGATGACAGTTTGTACAATATTTGATTTCGTCTCCTGGATTGAGGGGTGCACAAGAGTGGTTTGGCTGTAGGTTATGCAGTAGTAGGCTGGAGAAAACCTTCCTACTTAAATTAGTGAATATTTGGGCAGGGGTTACGGCCCTGGGCACGTGCCAGGCGCGGACGGTCGCAGACGGGCTTGCCTTTGGTGCTTCTTTGGCGCGCCAAAAGCGCGCCCGCTGCGTGCGTCCGCTGCGCGCACGAATCAGCATCTGTTAAATGGTCTCAGGGCTTCAACGACTAGCCCGCTCACCCAGTCCTGCTCTCCCAAGCCACAAGTGGTATTGCTGCTACCTGCGCCCTCCGCCCCCTCCGTACAATCGGAATTTTCCGTGACGGACCGGGGAGCTTTGGTGGGTAGTTGCGGGCTGGGAGCAGTCCAGAGGCGGTACGAAGCAATGTAACAGTATTAAAATCACTGATTTACAAAAGATATACAGTTTTAAAATCACAGTAGCGAAGCGCCTGTATAGTCTAAATCACCATACAGTGCTTGGGCAATGAGGAAGAGTTGTGTTTTAAAAAAGCGCGATTTCCCAGCGCAGCACCCCTTAGTCTCAGCGGCAGTCTCGATCAAATGGACTCCGTGAGTGTCCTACCAGGCTATTTGTGCTCTCAGGGCTTCAACGACTAGCCCGCTCACCCCCATCCTGCTCTCCCAAGCCAGAAGTGGTATTACTGCTAACTGCGCCCTCCGCCCCCTCCGTACAATCGGCACTTGCCGTGACGGACCGGGGAGCTTTGGCGGGTAATTGCAGCGTGGGAGCACTTGTGGTGCCTTTCCCTATAGCCATGTTGTTGACCATTGCGCAGCTTGCTACGATTTTATAACATGTCTCAGGGCTGTATTGCAGTGCCCCTCCACTTTTATGTAGGCATCTGAAGCGGCTCTACAGTATGCCAAAGGTATATTCGATGAGGCTGCGCGTTGATCTATGTGCCCTGTTTTACCTCCTCTCCCTTGCATTTGCTGGATACAGATACGGTGTTAGGATGAAGTCTCGCACTGCGTAGGCACTATCACCTGCATGGATAGAAATGATAGGGAAGTCAATGTCCCCCCCCCCCAAAATGAGTATTAGAGGGATGTATGTGTTCTATTGATTTACCTAGCAGGTATCCCTCTCCAAACTCTCAAGCACTCAGACGTCTGTGTCCCACTATGTCGGAAGATGAAAGAGTCATGTGTGCTGCCAGGGTATTTTGCTACAATGTCATTGATAATGTACCTAGCATTGCACACAATCTGTATATTCAGGGAATGGTATTATTTTCGGTTCCTGAACACATATTCTCATTGCTGCTGGGGGTGTGAGGGCCACATGGGTCCCATCAATAGGTTGTATGACGTTTCAACGCATGCTCTTACAACGCATGCCGTTACGATGCAACTTTTACAACGCAAGTCGTTACAACGACTTGCGTTGGTGGGCGCTGGATAGTGAATAGTTTAATTTACTATTCCAACTCCAGTCCCCGTGGATAGTAGGGAAGGTGTTGGATAGTAATTAAACTAGTCCCTATCCTAGAGCGCCCTCAAGCGCAATTTGTTGTAATGACTTGTGTTGTAAAAGTTGCGTCGTACATGGTAGTGCGTTGTAAAAGTTGCGTTGTAAAAGATGTTTCCCCATCAATACAGCCAATGACATGGGAGAAACGTGCAATATGATAGAAGTCAAGTTTGGTTTGCTGTAATGCCTGTTGGGTGCTGGGGAAGTATATATGATGTGCTAACCTCTTCAGCATTGCATCCAAAAAGGCATGAAAAAAGCGAGAAAGAGCACTCTGTGACATCCCGCCAACCTCTGCTATGACTCCTTGAAAACACCCTGAGGCCAGGAGGTGCAGTGAGCACAGGACCTGCACATGGGAGGGAATTGTTTGTGTCCTGCATGTTGCGAGTTCCAAAAAGGGTTTCAGCTCCTCAATCAGGTCCAAGATGGTCTGTGGGTGCAGCCTGTACTTCTCATGAATGTCCTCTTCAGTCTGCTGGAACAGCCTGATGCGCAGTCTTAAAATACGCTCCTGTCTCAGTCTCCTTAGTGCAAGGGCACAGATATGCAGCCTCCTGGTTATCACATATAGTGCTGCCATTGTGGAAGTGTCAGTTGCATTGTGGGCTGATTATTATACCTTGCCCTTGGTTACCACCTGCATGCACTTGGTGGTAATGCGATTTCTTAAATTGCAATTTTCGCATATCGCAATTTGCGAATTTTTGTTACATTTCATTGCAATTTCTTATTTTGAGATATCTGTTTGTGAATTTTGCAAACAGAGGACATCACTAATTAGGAAATCGCTAAATAGTTTGCACATTTCGAAAGCGATTCACAGCATTTGCGACTAAAAATTCGGTTGATACATATGCCCCCAAGAGAATAAAATCTGCATGCATGAAAGGGGACAGAAAAAATGGGAAGTGACATTTTATTGAGAGAATAATTGTATTTGGGAAAATAGAATGACTGTGACTGGCCAGGACTATGAGAATCACAAATATTTCAGTGCCTAATAGTAACATGGTTCTTTTACATTGTAAACCAGCCTCAAAGCCTGGAAAATGTATATTGCTACTTTTTGAAAGTCACAAAAAGATTTTTAAATTATGTTTCTGGATCATTGTCTACTCGTGTACCCATAAACGTTCAAATTAAAAGTTATAGGACAATGTGTACTCTAGTCTGTATATTCAATTGTAAAGGAGATAGTCTTAGGCTTCAGGTTTGTATTTCATAAAAAAATGTTTTATTTTTTGATGAATATAAAATGTGCTGCTGAAGGTTTAGGCTCAGAGTAATTACGTGCCCTTTGAAAGTATTTAAAAATGCATGGTTTATGGAGTCTCTTAATGTATTGTTTAACATTTAGAATTTTGGCATTTTCTTTCGACAGCCATTTGGTGGCTGCTGCCTGTCTCTTATCAGGCTGGGATGGGTGACAGCTAGGCTTTGTGTATTCCGACTAGATAGCCACACACAATGGGAGCTAAGGTGTGACTTGGTGGGCCATCCTTGGAGGATGGGAGGAAGGAACTGGAACCAGCCAGACTTACACCTGAATAGGTTGATACCTGCCCACACACAAAGGCCTGCATACCCACTGTAGTGAGTCTGGAGTCGGGGAAGTAAGGGAGGACCTCAGTGCATTTCAAAGACCTGTCTTTGTAGTCTCCCCCACTTCAAATGTCCAACTGAGTATAAGTACTGAACCTCTGACCCATCACTTCAGTACACATTTGTACCTGTTAAGACTCTGCCAGGAAGAAGGACTGCTGTGCTACTGAAGGACTGCCACTCCACTGAACTGCTGCTTTCTTGGACTCCTGACTTGCTGTGCTGCCCTGCTGCCTGCTGTTTCCCTGCCTTGGTGAGAGCGACTGGACCGGAAATGGGCCTAAGTTGTTTGCCTCAGTAGAACCGTCTCATCCTTTGTCAACCCAATGCATTATCTCTACTTCTCGCATCAGAGCTGGTGCATATTCCCTTTTGCACCGATTAGAATCTGCGTATTGCCTCCGCTGTATGGATCAACATGAACGTACACTGCTGCTGCGTGGATTGCACACAATGCATCACCTTCAGAACCACCACTGTAAGATGCTCATCCAGGCACAGATTCCTCACATCTCTGTCAACGGCATCCTTGATGATGAACCGCAACATTTTAGCAGCCCACTCATCGAAGGTGAATAATTGGCAAAGCTGCACGGATCAGGACCAGCACATAGCCGCCTCTGCATGGATCCATACCAACACATAACCTTGGCTGTACCAGGCATTCTCAACATTGACACACCGAGGATCAAAGTACTTTTGTTTAGTGAGCCTCATTGAGTACCTGTAACCAGCTCACGCTCCATCGCGGTCAGTCTGAACTTTTCACATTGCCCCAGTCTACCACAACCAGATGTCCCAAGTAAGCGCTTATTGCTTCTAAGCATTATTTTCCAGTTAATTCTCTCAAAATCAATATTTCAAGTACTACTTATTGGAGATTTGTCGAATTGGTCATTTCATTTATTAAAATATTCTCTGTTTTTCAAATGGATCACTGAAACTATATCGATGTCAAAAATATCGAGATACCAAAATATCGAGTAAAAAACTATAGAATGCCAAAATATCGACTTCCTATCTCCAAACAGGTAAGTACAAAAATATCGAATCAAAAATATCGATGTTAAAATTATAGACAGTCAAACTATCGACTTTTTTAAATAGATAAAAGTAATTTACAATTAATAACATAATAAATATAACTAACTTAAAAATACTTAAAATACTTAAATAACATCAAAACGAATAGATAATTAATATAGTAATTAAAAAAATTGCTTTTAAACATATATATATATATATATATATATATATATATATATATATATATATATATATATATATATATATTTATATATATTACCTACTGGCGGTCGCCAGTAGGTATATATAGTTTGGATTTTTTCTCTATGGAACTTTTGAAAATTCTATGTCTAATAACTTTGGCGTTTGTGGACGGAATCGGCTGAAATTTTCAGGAAAATGGCACATTTTGTTTCTGATCAGCCCCTAAAAATTTGGGCGGGTTTCGTCAAGGGGGGGCCGAGAAAAAAGGGGGGTCCCAAAACACGTTTTTCCCATTCATTTTTCCATAGGGCCTTTGGCCTCACTTTTAGCTCGAACGGCTGAATGGATTTACACGAAACTTGGCAAAATTGTAGGGACTGTTTGCCCGATGTGCCTTTGCTGGGTCTCAATATATGTGCTCCAGTGGATTTTGAGAAATTAACGTTTAAAAAAACAGATATATCTGTGACAGCGTCCTAGATAGCGCTCCAGATCGCGTACTTTTCGCGTAACGGAGCTTTGCGAAGCGAAGCTGATTGTTTCTCCGGTGTCTGTCAACATTCTAAACAGTCCGTAGCGGCCGCCATCTTGTCTTTCGGTATGATCGAGAGACAAGAGGAGGCCAAAACGAAGGGGGAAATGAAGGAAATGGGGCAAGGTAGACCCCTTCTGACCCCCTAGGATTGATGAGGGGGATATTAAAGTGCCCCGCAGGGCCAAAAAAAAAAAAAAAAATGTTTTTTTCGTGGGGTGCGCCCTGTTCGCGTACTGGAAAGCGGTCTGGGGAGCGTACTATAAGGAAACAAGAATGATTGACTTTTAACTTATTGTATGTTTATTGATTGTTCGTTTTGTTGGTTTTTTTTGTTTATTTTTATTTACGTAGCTACATGTAGGTATCAATGTAGAGTCTATAATTTAATAAACGCTGTCTCCTTTGTAGATATCTTGGTTGTTGTTAAAGAAGTTATTGTGGTATATGGAATCATACCATAGTCTGTCTGGAAAGCCGAAACAACATGGTGGCAGGAGATGATAAAGAGATGTTAAATACACATTGGGGATTATATAGTGGGAGAAAGGAAGTAACTATGAACAAAGTTAGTATGTAACACAAAAAAGTTGCACAGTATATTTTAAGTCTCACTTTATATTATATCTATTTTGGTACTATTTCATAATTTACATATAAAAAAGAACAATGCCTCAAACTATTTTTAATTTTTAAATACAAATTTATTGTTGTGATTTTTCAAAATCTAAAAGAATTTCCAACATTAATTCATCAGGTATGTCCTCCTTTTCATTCCATTATTCAATTTCTTCTACACAATTAATTAAGTCTTGGTCCAGAGAGTGATCCATAAAGTCTATTTCCTCTTTGTCTTCCTTAGGATTGTTTTCCATATTAATTTCAAATGAAATATTAATTTCATTTTGTTGTCCTTCCATTTTCTTGCTGTAAATTGCCTAAAAAATAAATATATCAGTACAGATAGGGCACTGTTGGGTTTCAGTACAGACAGGCAGTTTGGTTATTTAAACAGTGTTTTTTTCTTTGGGCAGTGTATGGTATCAAATTGGAAGTAGAAATATGAAGAAAATTATCAAATAAACTCTTAGTCAATTCTGAATTATACTAGAGAAGTCTAACTCTATCCTTATCTCAGGGCTGGCACTAGGCATGGGCAGCGTGGGCTGCCGCTCAGGGCCTCGCACTCAGCCCACCAGCATGGGGCCACGCACTGGTGATGTGTCCTTTTGTTTTCCTGGAGATCTATCACAAAGAAAGGTGTCGCCTGCAATAAGGTCCATTGGCAGGGGCCCCCTCCTTGGGCCTCTCATGGATGGTGTCAGGAGGTATAGGGGAGGAAGAAGGAGACGCTCCTTCAATTGCAAGGAGACCATTCATAGACACTGTGGGGGGCCCATTGTCCAGCATTTTGGCGCACCCTCAGTTTCAACTTTTAGACCACAATCAATTCTCACACCTATGAAGGTGTGAGAAATGCGTGTGGATTAAAAGTTAAAACTGTGGGGGCGTCAAAATGCTGGACAATGGGCCCCCCACAGTGTCTGTGAATGGTCTCCTTCTAAGTGGTCACTTATGTAATTTGGAGGGGGCCTTGCGCACGTTCCCTTTTAGCCCAGGGCCTCGCAAATCCTTGGACTGGCCCTGCCATAACTAAAACAGAGAAGTCTATTTCATTCTATAAGTATTACAGAGTGATAGAATATAACTGTCTGAAAATGTTTTTCTAATTAGCTTTCAGTACAGAACATACTTCAGTTTTATAAATAATATCTTACCTTTTAAATATAATTTGAAGTTATCAGTTGATTTTTTGTTGTTCTGCACTTCACAAAGTAGTAGTCAAAATGTCTGTGTTTCTCTCTCTTTGTTTATATATGTTCAGGTACATAACCAATCAAATGTCATGATATAATAGTAGAAATTGAAAGTAATATTTTAATTGGTTGTCATTTCCAACACTTCCGATATGTTTTGTGAAGTAATTTACCTCAGGGATTTTAGAGAGTTCTACATGCTAAATGGCTAAATGGTATTCCAACTAAATTTGTGAAAATGGTAGGAATTGGTATGTAGTATGAGCTACTGTTTAATTGGTGAAAGTGTCTCCAGTGGTTTTTCTGTAAATTACTTTCCCACCTTTTTTGAGCGAGTGCTTGTCAGTGCGTTTCCCGGTATGCGAACTTGCAGTGTTACGGGAGTCCTCCATTTTGTGTTTCGGTAGAATTGAGATACAAGATGGAGGGTAAATAATGTTCAGAATGGGTAGATTGGAAAGGGGCGACCACTCGGTCCCCCCGAACGTATGGTTGGGGGCCAGGATCCTCCCGGGAAGCCATTTTGGGCAGGGGGCATGTCACGGCTGGTATGCCCGAAGCGGCGTAGCCGGGGCGCGCCTTTTTCCCGCCCAAGAGGGGTTGTCCTAGACACCTACACCGATGGCCACGCCCAGTAGGCGTACCAGCGGAGGGTTCACGCCCTCCCGAAGAGGAATAAAGAGAGCGGGAATCCGAAGAAGCATCCTCTTGTTTCTGTGCTTGGAAGCTGCACCCACTCGTTGCACGTGAGCCCTCGACGGAACAAGGAGCAATTTTGAGAACTTGTAATTCTTGTGTTTCTCTTTCAGCGACTTCGAGGCTAAGGATCCAGGACCGTGTTAATCAACTTGGATCGAATATTCGATAACTATGCCTGGCAAGAAGGCAGGAAAGAAGTCCGGGACTGACCAGATGCTTCGCATGCTGATAAGAGATATGGCGAGCATGAAGAAGCAGATGGCTGCGATGAACAATACGGGTAAACCGAAGAAGGTAATAGGCCCGGCATTGCCGGGAGTTGTCCCCGCGGGTAGGGGTAAACGGGTCAGGAATAGGGCGGCAGGGGAGGAGGTCCCGGTTCCCGAGGTACCCCCGGCAAGCCCGGCCATCCCAGTCGAGGCCCCGGTACCAATCCCGGACGCGGGTCAACCGATTCCGGTTGTTGTTACGCCCGCCAACGAGGAGGACATGCCTCCAGAATTAGCCGCCCAGTTGGCCGCATGGCTCGGCAGAAAAACAGGGGGTGCTACGGCACCTGAAGACACGGCCGAAGAGGCCAAGTTACTAATGCAGCAGTTGCGGCAGTCGCGAGATGCCGCGAAGGCGAATCTCCCTCTTGTCCCCCACAGGTGACCTTGGAAGGACCAGCAGCTGGCGTCGGAAAAACAGCTGGAACGACAATGGAGCCGGGTAAGCAGGCATTGCCAATGGCGAGGGAGGGGTCTTTGCCCTCAAGGAGGGAGAGGGTGGTCCAACATATTCCGTTGGCCACGAAAGAATTGATATGGGCTGATAAGTATGTGAATATGTTTTCTCTGCTGACTGACCATCGCGAGATGGAGTATGCTAAGACGCAGAAAGATTTGTGGCACCCGAGTGTATGGCAAGCAAAAATGGCGGGATTCAGGGTTGATGAGACAATCACAAATTGGGCCAAGGCATTTGCGATGTTTACTGCAATTATTGGGTAACGTAAGCCCGAGGTTTTGCCCGAATTATCCTGTTATCAGGCACGAATAATGGATTTTTATGAAACGTATGAGGGCAATGAGTGGATGGGTTACGATATGAAGTTCCGTAAGGCCAAGGAGTACGATTCATCTCTGACATGGGATTGTCTCGACTCGATTTCTTGGCAGAAGCAGCTCCTGCCCGGCGCGACGAAATCGTCCTCGCTAGGCGGAAATGGGTCAGGGCCTTCCCGCCAACAGCCCGCGGTGCCCTTTCGAGCGGGCCCCGGTGGCGACCACCAAGCAAGGACTGGTGGGAATGGGAGTAAGAGAGGGGTCTGTTGGAATTTTAACAGGGGCAATTGCACCAGGCCACAAGGGACGTGTAAGTTCAGACATGCGTGTGCAGGTTGCGGGAATTCCTCGCACCCCGAGAGTTCGTGCAGATCCAGGAATAGTGGGACGGGGGTAGAGGGGGGGCCAAGCAAGACTGAGGGGGACCATTGTGTACCGCTACCTACCCCCGTTGATATCATGGCAATGATCCCCTGGCTAAACGAATACCCTGATCATGTCTCCGCTGGGGTGTTGAGGAATGGCTTCTTGTATGGTTTCCACATCCCGGCGGGGGATTTTCGTGGGGAACCACTTTGTAGAAACCAACTGTCGGCTCAGCATAATCCAGCGGTAGTGGAGAGGAAGATTGCAAAAGAGGTTGCCCTTGGCCGGGTTGCTGGCCCATATAGGCACCCGCCAGTAACTAATTTCATCTGTTCCCCGTTAGGAGTGGTTCCCAAGAAGGACCCGGGGGAATTTAGGCTGATCCATAACTTGTCAGCTCTGAGGGGTCTCTCGGTGAACGATGCGATTGACCCGGGAGTTTGTTCGGTGCGGTACGCATCCTTGATGATGCCGTCACCAGGTTGAATCGCCTGGGGCCTGGAGCGCTGATGGCAAAGTCAGATATCGAGTCGGCGTTCCGGTTGCTCCCGGTACACCCACGGGATCAGCGTCTGTTAGGCTTTGTGTTCCAGGGACGTTACTACATGGATAGATGTATGCCAATGGGTTGCTCCATCTCTTGTGCCTATTTTGAGAAATTCAGCTGTTTTTTGGAATGGGCATTCACCAAAGCCACTGGCCATAGCCATGTTATGCATTACTTGGATGATTTTTTGTTCTTGGGGGCAGCCGGCGACACAAAATGTGCGCAGGCGTTACAGGAATTTTGCACCCTCATGAAGGGATTCGGAGTGCCATTGGCACCAGGTAAGACGGTTGGACCATCTACTTCACTCGAGTTTCTGGGAATTGAGCTCGATTCTGTGGAGGGATGTTTCCGTTTGCCAGTAGGGAAAGTAGCGAAATTCAGGGCTTCCCTGGAACTGCGCCTTAGCAAGGAGAAAGTTACCCTCCATCAGTTACAACAAGCAGTGGGTCAGCTTAACTTTGCCCTAAGAGTGATACCAATGGCCCGCGCCTTTTCCCGCTCTATCGCACAAGCTATGGTTGGTCTCAAGGAAGGACACCACCGCACGAGACTGTCTGCAGAGGTTCACCAGGACATGCGCATATGGTTGGCATTCCTGGCGGATTTCAACGGTCGAGTGGTGTGGAACAAGCCGCCAGCGTCTTCGGACGAGCTGGGTTTGTGGACCGACTCGGCGGGGAGCGTGGGATTTGGCGCAATCTTTGGTAATCGATGGTCGGCGCAAACATGGCCGACGTGGTGGCACACCAGCGGTCTCACAGGTAACATTGGGTTCCTCGGGTTATTCCCCATTTTTGTGGCTCTGATGGCATGGCCGGATGAGTTCAGAGATCGCTCTGTGGTGTTTTGGTCCGACAATATGACTGTTGTTGAATGTATAAATAATCAGGCAGCACGCTGCAAGTGGATATTGAGATTACTGAAGGAAATTGTACTACTTTGCATGAGATTAAACGTGCAATTCAGGGCGCAACATGTGCCGGGTGTACTGAATCAGGCTGCTGATGCACTCTCTCGTTCACACATGCAGGCTTTCAGGGGTTATCTACCCTCCGCGGACCTAGCGGCGGAACCATTTCCCGAAGCACTCTGGCTACTCGGTGCCCCGGATTACAAGACCTCGTGGCAGCAAGCTTAGCCCCCAGGACAAGGAAGGCATACGAAGGAGCGTTTCGTTCCTATTGTGCATTTTTGTGTCCGGCAGGGGAGGACAAATGGGGTCAGGAGGATTGCTTCCTAAAGTTTCTGGTAGCATTACACAGGGAAGGCCGATCAGTAGCAACGGCCAATAGGCACCGGGCCGCCATTTCATTCATGGCGCAGGCGCATGGCATCAAGGACCCGACATCGTCCTTTTTGGTAAAGAAAGCCCTTCGTGGTTGGCAACGCCTGGAGGGTCGTACAGTAGACGAGAGGCGCCCGATTGGGTTAGAAAGGTTGTCCCTGCTTATGTCGATACTTCCCACGACATGTTCCTCCCATTTCGAAGCAGTTCTGTTCCGGGCCGCTTTCGCATTAGCGTTCCATGGGGCTATGCGGGTGAGCGAACTGGTCGCAAAGAATAAGAAAGATGTGGAGGGAGGTCTGTGTCGGGATCACATCCTGATTAGGGGTGATTCAATGGTAGTCACAATAGCCAAGTCCAAGACTGACCAGAGAGCTATGGGAGACAGTATTGTTGTCCAGCGCATGCGAGGGTCCCCCATGTGCCCGGTAAAGTGCGTTGAGGAATATTTGGCGCGAAGGGCGGATACATGGGGGGGAAGCCTGCTGAGACACATTGATGCTACCCCACTGACGAGGTTTCAGTTTCAGAGGGTGCTGACAATGGCAATCGCAGCGGCGGGCTTGGACCCGTGCGATTTTGGGACCCATTCCTTTAGGATAGGGGCTGCTACTGAGGCTACAGCCAGGGGTCAGAGCGTTGAAGAGGTGAAACAACTTGGACGATCGTCCTCGAATTGTTTTAAAAGGTATGTGCGATTGCACATGTTGTGAAGTCAAGTTACATGCACTCACGCTTCTTGTCTTCTGTTTGATTTACAGTTTCGCGAGCATGTTATGCGGGGCGGAATTTGCAGTCGACCCGGCACCAGGGGACCAGCGGTCAGAGATCACCGGCTGAGGAGAGAGTGGTGTGGGTCGTGGGCCACTTATACGTGAGGCGGGCCGGGGACGTATTCAAAGCAGGTGACGTGACTCACGCAGCTGGGGAATACGGGTACAGAGTGACCTTCCACGGAAGGGGCGGGCTCTGTATTGACCAGTTTGAATATTTTGCCGAGGAACTCTTAGGGCGGCAGAGGTCACCGCCATCTGTAATCATAGTACACCTGGGGGGCAATGACATGGTGACACTCGGTCGGCGAGTACTACTCGAGCGAGTTTTATCTACTGTTAGCTGGCTGGCGAGAAGGATCCCAGGGTGCACGATAGCATGGTCCCACATGATTCCCAGGAAGGTGTGGCGGGGGGGCCTCTCGGTGTCAGCACTGAACCATTCAGTGAAAAAAGTCAACAACAAACTTGGTAGGTTGTTTCGTTCGGCGCAGTTGCACAGTATTCCGCATGGATGTATTCGGGGGGATCACATGTATCTCGATGATGGGGTCCATTTGTCCCGGGAGGGGAATGTGTTACTCATAGGAGACTTCATAGCATGGCTAAGGGGTTTGAGAAAGCATGACCTTTAGGAGGAGTTTGTGGGGGGGCCGGATAGCCGGTCAACTATCCGGCCTGTGGCGGTAAGGTCATGATCGGTGAGCAGTAATTTCAAGGTCCCTTGAGGGGGGCGCCACCCACTATGGATGGGAGCGCCCGGGGGGAGGCGGCCATTGGCCCCTCCCACGGGGAGGCGGCACCCACTAAGTATGGGTCGCCTAGGGGAAGACGGCCATAGGCCCCTTCCAGGGGAGGAGGCGGCTAGATGCCCCTCCTACGAATTTCCCGGGGCCCGGATATCCGCGACGGCGGATGTGATAGACAGTGTGGGGTGGGAGGGGGAGTCCACGCTGCCTTCTTACAGACACCTCACACGGGTCCTCGGACGACCTTTAAGATGGCATCGAGTTAAAATGGGGGGCCCCCACAAGACAAGGGAAATTGGAGTTGGCACAGAGGGTACAGTCCTCTGCGCGGCCGCCACTCACACCGTGAGGGCGAGAGTTTTGGTAGTAGGGATCTGACACCGGTTGCGACCTTGCCGTTGGCCCGTAATGCTAGGATGTACAATTTTAATTTAGAAAGTATGCATTTGCAGGATGTTAGACTCGGCTAGGAAAACCTTTGTACTAGAGATTTGTTAAGGTTAGCCAATGAACATGTCTTCATCGAAATGTAATAAATGAAAATTGTACATGATATGAAACTGTTATTTTAATGTTTTAATTTTGTTTCATATTTAAAAAAATACGGCCGGGAGGGTAACTCCCTCCCGCCTTCCAAAAGTTCAGAACTGCGTCCGTCTTCCCATCCTTGGGGATTGTGTTGGGAGGGGGTGACAGGCATCCCGGCCATATGGAAAGGGGCGACCACTCGGTCCCCCCGAACGTATGGTCGGGGGCCCGGATCCTCCCGGGAAGCCATTTTGGGCGGGGGCGTGTCACGGCTGGTATGCCCGAAGCGGCGTAGCCGGGGCGCGCCTTTTTCCCACCCAAGAGGGGTTGTCCTAGACACCTACACCGATGGCCACGCCCAGTAGGCATACCAGCGGAGGGTTCACGCCCTCCCGAAGAGGAATAAAGAGAGCAGGAATCCGAAGAAGCATCCTCTTGTTTCTGTGCTTGGAAGCTGCACCCACTCGTTGCACGTGAGCCCTCGACGGAACAAGGAGCAATTTTGACCCACCCACCAGCCCCTTATGGCAATGTTAGTACTGCAATAAAGTAATTTTCTTTGATAACATCTTCTTCCCTTTGTTTAGCGGTATATAAAGGTCTAGTTTAGTGATATGATGAATGTCTGAAGGTATTGTTTTATGGTAGTATAAACAAATATTGCAAATAAACAGGATAATTTTCTCCCTTAGTAGGTAATCAAATGTCGTATTTATTTTTTGGTCGGGCGGTAAGGTCATGATCGGTGATCAGTAATTTCAAGGTCCCTAGAGGGGGGCGCCACCCACTATGGATGGGAGCGCCCGGGGGGAGGTGGCCATTGGCCCCTCCCACGGGGAGGCGGCACCCACTAAGTATGGGTCGCCTAGGGGAAGACGGCCATAGGCCCCTTCCAGGGGAGGAGGCGGCTAGATGCCCCTCCTACGAATTTCCCGGGGCCTGGATATCCGCGACGGCGGATGTGATAGACAGTGTGGGGTGGGAGGGGGAGTCCACGCTGCCTTCTTACAGACACCTCACACGGGTCCTCGGACGACCTTTAAGATGGCGTCGAGTTAAAATGGGGGGCCCCCACAAGACAAGGGAAATTGGAGTTGGCACAGAGGGTACAGTCCTCTGCGCGGCCGCCACTCACACCGTGAGGGCGAGAGTTTTGGTAGTAGGGATCTGACACCGGTTGCGACCTTGCCGTTGGCCCGTAATGCTAGGATGTACAATTTTAATTTAGAAAGTATGCATTTGCAGGATGTTAGACTCGGCTAGGAAAACCTTTGTACTAGAGATTTGTTAAGGTTAGACAATGAACATGTCTTCATCGAAATGTAATAAATGAAAATTGTACATGATATGAAACTGTTATTTTAATGTTTTAATTTTGTTTCATATTTTAATAAATACGGCCGGGAGGGTAACTCCCTCCCGCCTTCCAAAAGTTCAGAACTGCGTCCGTCTTCCCATCCTTGGGGATTGTGTTGGGAGGGGGTGACAGGCATCCCGGCCATATGGGGTACTTTAGACGTATGCTGTTTCCCTAAGTTTTCTGAGGGTGGCTGAGGAGGCTCATATATGTCGATAAAAAAAAAAAGTTTTTTTTCGCGTGGTTAGCTGCAGGTACGCGAACTGGGTAGCGTACCGGGAAGCGAATATAGGTGAAATTAAGTGAAAAAAAAGGTTCATTCGAAATTTTAAAAGAGTACACTAAGTTAAGGTAGCTCTGAAAAGAGCTTTTGGGTTTTGTGTATGTTCTAGAAAGTTATAAGTAGGAACCAATACACATTCTTAAATTTAGTATGAAAACTCTGTTTCCCTCATCTGAGAAATGCACGCCATCTCCTCTGTAGATATCTTGCATGTAGTAACGCAAGTTATTGTTGTAGATGCAGCCCATTCCATGGTCCCTCATGTAAGCTGAAACAAACTTATTTACATGCTTCCTCGTTTTCTCAATTTGTGGACAAAATTGATTGGACCACCTCCATTTTTGTCTTTGGCATATATTAGAATATACCAAGGCAGTTTGAGGAAAAAGTGTCATCAATTTCTCAAAGGTGTCCTTTAAAAGCATTTCCAGACCTACCCCAGTCAAAGTGCCCAAATCGTTTCCTCCACAGTGCACTATTATGAGGTCAGGGGTTGGCAAATGTAAAAAGGTTTTCACCAATGGTATCAATTGGTGACATTTCAATCCTCTTCGACCAATCCATTTGATTTCCACATTTTGTAAATTGAGGTTGTGTACATTTTTGTTATCAGCATACCTGTGAGCCCAGTGGATGTAGCTATGTCCCAGAATCCAGACTGAAAACATGGCTAGAGGAGTTTTTGCTGCAGTCAGATGAAGTGTGGGAATGAAATGGCAGTTGAAATAGTGATGTTTGTAATGTAAAAAACTGTGGAGTTTAAGTGCAAATGATTCATTAGCAGTGATTGGTGTATTTTCATTGCTGAAAACAGAAAGTTAGGGTGTATGGATGTGTTCTTTGAAAGATGTATTTTGAATGGTTATTTAAAAATGTTGTTATTTTTTTATTTTTTTTTTATTTATTTTTTTGTCTTCATTACGCAACAGTTAAAAGTCAGGAGTTTTCAGGGACCTTTCTCAACTTCGTGGCACCCTTGAAAAAGGAGACCCCTTACGTCCACATACTTATAAGGAGGAGGCTTGGTTGTTCATAGTGGGTTGAGCTAGCCATCTTTGCTACTCTTGCAAGCCTTTCTCGTCATTGTTGCGATAGCGTAATCATTGGACAGTAAACAGAGGAGGTAGTTGGAAAACCAGGAATGTTGCCATCATGTTGCATACACATGTTATATATACCACTCCCTTTAATTCACCTCTTATGGTGTTCTTCCCACAAGTCCCAGAAACTATATTTTTTAGAGGCGTACTTCTTATTTTTATCTAAATTAAACACCTTGAAGATTGAGGCCAACCATTCGTTATGAGTAGGGGGAACCGGAGTTATCCATTTTACACAAATCTCCCTCCTTGCCAAAAGAATCAGAATGAAAAGTAAATTCTCTTGAGCTTTAGTAAGAGGTCTTTCTACATTCGTTCTTGAGATCCCAAAAATAACTAGGTCCATACTTACAGAAAGTTGTCTTCCAAGTACCCCTTCTAAGGTAGTACCCACTTCTTTCCAGAAGGCATCCAGGCTGGGACAACCCCAAAACATATGTAAATCATCAGCCAACTGTAAATCGCACTTTGGGCAGCTCTTCACTGTGGCCCCGTTAAGTTTGGATAATCTTTTCGGTGTCCAGTAGGCTCTGTGTACAGTGAGCAAATGATTTCTTTTAAGAGCAGCAGATGTTACAATTGACCAGCATATGCTCATAGATACTTGCCATGTGTTACTTGTATCCAGCGTCGGCAGATCTTTTCCCCAGATACTTTCTGGAATTCGGAAATCGTCCTCCCCAGCCGAGATTAGGGCCCAGTACCAGAAGGAAGTTTCTTTCCGAAATGGTTTAGACGTCTGCATCTTTATCTCCAGGGTGGTATTACCTTTTCTAGTTTCTTTGAGAGACTTACTCCAACTCAGTAGTTGGTAATATTTAAATTTCGAAAGAGTGGAGTTCGTGCAATGAGATAATATATCCCAATCAAGCAGTTTATTTTGAAACAGAAGCTGTCCCCATTCCATTATTCCTGCTGATCTTAGCGGTGTTGCTAAGGTATCCTTAAGGCAGTCTGGTGTGGTCTGAGAATCCCAGATCGGGGCCTTATCACTATAGAAGGGGATATCCATTGTAGATCTAATACAGTACCATACTCTAGCGGCAGAATTCAGGACCTTTAGTTTAATTTTTTTTAAAGAACTTTGGATGACTAAATTTGTAGAGAAAGTGACTGGTATTGTTTGTTAAAATACGTAAGAATAGTGGGTAATTTTCATATGGACCCAACAGCACCCTACTACTTTTGAATTGGAAGGCCCTGCAGTATTCTAATAGATCTGGGCTTGCTATTCCTCCTTGCTCTTTAGATCTTCTTAATTTACGCCATGCAATTCTTGGTTTTTTAGATGACCATATGAAACTAGATAGGTCTCCCTGCATCTTTTTTATCTTATCTCTGTTGAACTCGAGCGGGATAACGTTGAAAATGAAGGTGAATTTTGGTAAGATTGCCATTTTTATGATGTTCGATTTACCCAGGAATGTTAAGGGCAGAGCTCTCCAGACTTTCAATAACTTTTTTACTTCAATCTCTACCCTATGTAAATTTATTTGGGTAATTCTATCAATCTCCTTTACCAGATCAATACCCAGGTATCTTATTTTATCTTTACTAAAGGGGGATACGAAGTTTTCATTCCAGCTTACGGTTTCAGTTTTTGTTTGATTTATCTGATAACCAGATATCCTCCCAAAGTTTATCAAGGTCTCTTCTGTTGTTTTTAGAACCTCTTCTAGGTCTGAGGTAAAGATCATGAGATCGTCCGCATATAAAGCAACTTTCTTGTGCCACCCTTGGTAGGAAAATGGGGAAATTGAAGGGAGATTCCTAAGATATTCTGCAATCGGCTCAATATAGAAATTAAAAAGTAGGGGGGAGATGGGGCAACCCTGGCGTGTACCTCTACCTATCAGAATGTTATTTGTTAGGTGGCCGTTAATTAGTATTTTGGCTCTGGGCGAGTTGTAGATATTTTCTACAGCCTTTATGATGTCCCCCAGATTACATTTCTTTAATACTTCACTTAGGTAGGACCAGTTTACTCTATCAAATGCTTTAGCAGCGTCGATCGTAATTATTGAGAGTGGGATTTTCTCTACGATAGCGATATCAATTGCTGCAATCAGCTCATGAGTGAGGTCCTGTAGATGCCTTCCTGCCATGAAGCCTTTTTGATTAGAGTTTATCAAAGTTCCCGCTATTTTCCCTAATCTTTTTGCCAAGATTTGAGTAAAAATCTTATAATCGCAATTTAGAATGGATATTGGGCGGTAGGATTCGCATTGCTTTGGATTTTTGCCTGGTTTCAGAATAATAGAAATGGTGGCGTCATTCCATGACTCCGGAATTTTAACGTTGTTTATAAAAATCTTGTTAAATAGTATTGTTAAATGGGGAACCAGCGTATCCTTTAACTTTAAATAGAATTCATTTGGAAGGGCATCAGGCCCTGCAGCTTTTCCTCTCTTTAACTCTTTAATCGCTTGGGCAACTTCCTCTGATTTTATTTCACTACTTAAAGTTACTTTTTCCTCTGGGGTTAAGACTGGAGTATTTTGTGTTAGTAGGAAATTAGTTATTTCTTCAATTTTTGGGTTACAATCCTCAGAGTAGAGTTTAGTAAAAAAGGCCGAGAACTCTTCTTTTATTACTTTCTCTTCAAACCCGTTTTGAGAATTGTCTGTTGGGTGTATATAATTTATTTTATTTCTAACTTGGTCTGTTTTGAGCTTCCACGCGAGCATCTTTCCACAGCCCTCTCCATACTCATAATGGGCAAGTTTACTACATTTCCATCTTTCCCTAATTTTGCCTTCTAATAATGTCGATAATTTTTCCTTCAAATTGAGCCTTTCCCTAATTAATTCTTGACATCTCGGGGGAGAAGTGTCTATCAAGATCTGTCGGTCCAGTATTTTTATGTTCTCTTCTATTTTCTGGATCTCTTTTTTTGCATCTCTTGATTTATGGATAGCCAAGCTACAGATCTTGCCCCTTGTTACTGCCTTGTATGCATCCCAGACCATTTGGGGTGAAGCACTCCCATTATTGTCTTGGAAATACTGTTCTGTCTCTTGTGTAAGTTGGTCGATTATTATGGGATCTAGGAGGACCGAACGGTCTAAAGTCCATCTCGGTATAGTTGTAACGTCATTTATTTTTAATGTCATTTGGACAGCCGAGTGATCTGAGAGATGAGCGGGAAGGCGGGTCATTTTATGAATATTTTCTACTAGTCCCTGATCTATTAGGAAATAGTCAATTCTTGATTGTGTTCCAAGTTTTTTATTGTTAAAGGTAAACCTATCCTGTTTGGAGCCCTTTTCGTCCCATACATCAAGAAGATTTAGATCTCTTTTATATATTACCAGCCATTCTCTATTCAAACAAAAGAATTCATTCACAAACAGCTACGAGTAACTCTCAGATCCCATACTAACTGTAACACAACTAATGTGATATACTGCATCATATGTCCATGTGATTTACCCTATGTTGGACAGACACAACAACGTGCAAAAGTAAGGTTTCTCCAACACTGCAGTAGGATCAAATGCAGGGTACAGGGGGCCCCGATGGTAGAACACTGCACTACAATGAACCACTTACCAGAAAGCCTGAGATGGGTCATCCTAGAACAGGTTAAATTGGGTCCTAGGGGAGGTAGTATAGCCCCGATCCTGAACGTCAGGGAATTGAAATGGATCACCTTTTTCAACTCAGTAAATAATGGGTTAAATGAATCTGAGAATACCTTTGCCCAACTGGCCAATTTATGATACCTTTCAGAAATTTGGTTATTAATGTGCATTTTTACCACCATGTGCGTAGGTACATGCACATCAAACAACTTATGATACCCTCACTGATTTTAAATCTGATCCAAAGCATCTAACCGCCATGTTGGCAGGTTCATGCGAACTAGATCAATTCGATCCTGAAACTGTCGGATTGTCCAAGAGTAGTAACTTCTATACCTGTCAGATTTTTTACCGTCAGTGTGTTATCATAGTTTATTTGACTTTACCATCGAATTAAATATACTGGATTGACCCAACCCCCTGATCATGCATTTGACCGCTTTGTTAGCAGGTCCATGCTAATAATGGGTAATTGAGTCATGTGTCCTATCCGCTTCTAGCGAGTAAAATGTACATAATGAACATACGTGAGACCAACACTCTCACTGTATGGTATGCTAAATCGTAGACTTTGTTTATATGCACCTTGTTTACATTCACTATGTTGAGAATACACATATCATCAGTGTACATATAGTGTCCAGTGCGTTGGTCCGCTATTTGTTTACACCCAGCAGGTTGCTAGGTTACTGATTTTAAGTCCTTCCTCTATCTTTTGAACTCCGTATAAATCGAGTTGCCACGCCCCCCGCCAGGATACTTCCTGGTTACGGAGCGGTGCCTGTCCGCGAGGTATCCCGGTCACGGCAGCGAGAATTGCACTGGGAGGTAAATACTTTAAACACCCATGCCTCCATGAGGAGCCTCTTGATTTATTCATTTCAATCTAACCGCCGTCTCACTTCACCGATCTAGATACACGGCGAAGGAAATCGAGACCGGCCCATGCTTGCATCGTCCAGGCTTGATCACTTTGGAGACGCACCCAAAGGTAATTAACTATCACGCGCACACTTTAGAAAATACCGCTTCGATACCAACCACCGTTTTACTCTTTTAACTCAGATACTACGGCGAAGTCATTTGAGCCCGCCCCACCCCCGCCCCCTCCAGCCACGAGCATATTGGAGACGCTCTGCTGAAACACCCGTCCCACGCCGAGGACAGTTTCTCATGGGTAAGACCCCCTCCCTCTCGTGTATAGTAATCGCGGTAGGTGAGTCCATTTATTATATCAGTACCCCGTGTTCTTTTTATCTTAGATACGGTCCTGTGTCTTACGGATTAGAAAATTAACGGAGCCGTTTTTTGAAAACATAGAGATTGTTCCACTTCTAAGTAAGGTATGACCAAATATAATGGGATACGAATGAATAGCATGGTTTGTTGTTCTTAGATAAGAGTGAATAGTGTGTTGCTCCCAGTTGTGATCATTTTAAAATTCATTTAAAATCCTTTAAAATTCTTATGTTCCTCTTCAGATAATGGATCTTACTTCATGGATCTAATTCTGATACTCACAAACCGTAACCCCACGACTTGTTCATGACCGTGCTGGTCATACTCTGACCTGCAATACAAAGCAGGTAATAGCCCTTGCAGACAACCTTTATAGTCCTCAGTACGTTTTTAACGTTGTTCCCGGGCGGCTGGACATTTCCCCGCTACGGTTATCTCAGGGACATTTTTGCCCTACATAAAGTAAAGTCTGACTCTGTTCTCCTTTAACCCTAGGAGGTTTGCCCATCCCCTCACCCCCGTATGTCCTGAAGAAGACCCTCCCTGTAAGGACCAACTATCCTACATCGATTCCTGGGTCGAAACGTAGACTGTTCATCTACCCACCTTCAACTCCTAGTACCAGCATGATATATACGGCTTTATAGGAGCTTGAATTTTTTCTGAACAAGTACCAGACATTGTGGACATTGTATATGACCCTGTTGTGGATAGGGATCATTTAGAATTCATACATGAATTTCAATGTATTTTTGTTTCTATTAAATGTAAAGTGAGTCACAATTCTATGCTAACCTTACTACCTTCCTTTCCCTTTTCCTTCTCCTTATGGGCACATAAACTTATGATAATTAAATGTGTATTCTGATATTCCAAAAAGAATTACATGACTGTGAAAATACGGATGCATAGTGAATAAAACAATGCATTCCCAGAACTTCTTTGATTTGGTTTTTCCTTAAACCGTTTGAAATATTTGTTGATTTCCCTTCTTCTTTCTTTACCAACTCTTTATAAGTGGGGGACCCCTCTGTTTATAACAATTCTCTCATTTTGGGCAGGCTGTTCTGTTTTCCTTTTGGTATCCGATCTGTGTGTGGATTTAGAATTATATTAAAGTCTCCGCCTAGGATCACAGGAAAGTTTACCGAAATTAAATGGGAGTATAATGATTGTAATGGGGTGGGATCATCTATGTTAGGGCCATAATACCCGGCTAAGATAAAGGTATTATTAAGAAAGGTAATCTTGGCTAGCGCCCATCTCCCCTTAGGGTCTGTCTCGGAGGATAGTATTTTTGCCTTCAGGGATTTTTTTATGAGAATAACAACCCCTTTTGTGGCACACTGTTGGTCAGTACAAACATAGTCTTCAACCCAATAAAGAGTTATAATGATCTCCTCCCATTCTGTTTTCATTAGGTGGGTTTCTTGTAAGATTAATATTTCGCTATCGGCAACTTTTAAATATTCAAAGATTTTTCTTCTTCTACTCTTGACTCTTAACCCATTAACATTCCAGGTAATTATTTTTATATTCTTCAGATTTTTTTCCATCTCCCTCTGTAAAGTGTATGGCGCTCGTTATTAATCAATTGGTTCCTGATTCTCTCCTCTGGTTTGAGATGAGGACATTTTTTTATTTTTTTCCCTATTTTGCTCCCAACCCCCATGTGCTCCCCCCCTCCCCCTCTTCCCCTCTTAAAATGGCTGAAAGCCACTTGTCTTTGTGAGTATTCAAAGAAAACGCAAAAAAGAAAAGAAAAAAGGAGGGACGGGGAGACACAAACCCTCCCTGGGAAAGCCTCCCTTTCCTTTGGGCCTTAATTATGGCCCTCTTTGAGCTCCGTGCCTATATTTAAAAGAAAAGGAATAGATAAGGATGCTAGTGTTATTAGTAAGTCCTAATTCTAGTTTTCATAGGATCATTATAAGTATAAATCGCCCAGAACAAATGTATACAGTCTAGGAGTGGGCTTGGGATTGGATTTGAATCTGATCCTGCATCTGTGCTAACAGGTTATCAACTTCTAGAGGATCTTTAATATTATACATCTTGTTCCTCCACATAATCCTGAGTGAAGCCGGGAACTTCATTTGGACTGTAGCCCGAGTGATTTTAGTTCGGCCATTTTTTGACCCAACTCCCATTGCCTGTCTTGTGTCACCTTCGCAATGTCAGATCGGATCTTGAAAGACCAGTCATCCCTGTTAAATGTTCCTGTTTTTAGAGCCTCACTCAGGATCCTCTCTTTGATGTTGTATGATTTAAAATTCACCAGAATCTTCCTTGGATTCTTTCTTTCTTTAGGTTTCCCAAAAGGATCACGGTGAACCCGCTGAATGTCATTTTCCAGGTCTGAGGTTTTACACCACGGAAAATATTCCTCTAATAGCGAAATTATGAATTTCTTTATGTCCGACCCTTCTCGCCCTTCCGGCACATTAAGAATTCTCAAGTTTGATCTCCTAGACTGGTTCTCCAAGGCTTCCAGTTTTTCCTCCATACTCTTGTCCTTTGCTTTTAAATCTCTTATATTTTTTTCTGATGCTTCCACCCTCCTTGTCAGACCCACAGCTACAGCTTCCACTGTAGAGACTCTCTCATTTAACGCCAATAACTTTGAGTCCAGAGATTCAAACCTATCATAGAGTTTGATTTGGTTATCTTCTGATATCCTAAATCTAGATGTCATCTCTGCAAACATTTTTTCCATAAGGACCTCCATATTGCTGCTAGACTCACAGAGCTTTATGACGGGATTATCGGATTTATCAGATTTATCAGATTTAGAGTTAATGTTAATTATATCTGAGGTGATGGCGTCAGGGGATACAGTATTTGTAGCATTCTCTAGCTCTGGAGCAGAAGGCATAGTAGAGCAACTGGGGGTAGGTCCAATTCCAAAGGAGCCTTGAGATGTAGTTATTGTCTGACTCAGAATCTGGCTGGAGGTCAGGTCCTGGGATTGGACTATCGTCTGTGATTCCTCGAGATCCTGATTCTCTATCTCCCTCATTGCCGGTGTTCTCTGTCACACCAGCGGGGGCTGAGGGGGATCCCTGGGCTCTGACGCTGAGCGGGGTTAACATCAGTCAAGGAAGTACACACGGCAGGTAGGAACCGGGGTTTCTCTTTCTTTTACACGCCGAAAAAGCCAAAAGAGAAAAAAAAAGCTAAACCCGCATCCTCCGCGTCTATCAGAGACCACCGGTGCCCTCGATGACTGTAACTGACCTTTAGAGAGCTAACGATCAAGTCCGACTCCCGCATTTCAGCACACCATGACTAGCATGACTAGACCGTCCCAGAAATGTTTCCAGTTCACAGCTCTCACGAGCATCCTCACCAGGCAGAACCGCACATGGAGCTCAGGCACGGAGCTCCCGACCGGTCTCAACAGCCGGCCGCCATCTTTCCCCACTGAAAACATGGCTAGAGGAGTTTTTGCTGCAGTCAGATGAAGTGTGGGAATGAAATGGCAGTTGAAATAGTGATGTTTGTAATGTAAAAAACTGTGGAGTTTAAGTGCAAATGATTCATTAGCAGTGATTGGTGTATTTTCATTGCTGAAAACAGAAAGTTAGGGTGTATGGATGTGTTCTTTGAAAGATGTATTTTGAATGGTTATTTAAAAATGTTGTTATGAAAGATTGCAGTGGATTAGCAGGTGTACTGAGAATTCAGAGTTCATTTGAAACATTGTTGTGTGAACTTGTGGCCATGATAGGTCAGGCAGGCGGTAGTTGCTATGGAAAAGAGGTAGAAAGGGCAGAGGGGGGAAGGGTGTTGATTTGAAAAAAGTGAGGGAAGAGTTTTTATTGGCTGACATGAGAGATATGTGTGTTGAATATCAGCGTTTCGGTGCCTTTGTTGGTTCCAGCCTCTGGAGTGCATACCTTTAATTCTGGTACAGAATAATTGGTGTGTTTCTGAGACTGTTTTCAATTTCAAAAAGAATTTGTAAAGGTGAGTTATCGTTAATATATATTTTAGTTAAAGAGTAGTATGCTTTTTTGCGTAAATAAGAAAGTCAGCTGTGTATTTAAAATGATGTTTTGCGTCAAGTGTTTGCATTCTGCTTTCAAAAGCGATTTTGCATTTTTCATTTATAGGTGTATTATCGTATTACATAAAAGGTTTGAAATCAAATGCATGCACACTTAGGGCCCGATGTAGGTGGTCGTTTAGGCCATTTACCGACCGGTTACGGCCGATTTCGGTCGTTTCCGACCTGTAAATGGCGAAAAGGTATGTAGGCGCCTAAATCCAGGGTCACATGTAGGTAAATTTACATTTACAGAATCGGAGAAATTGTTTTTGATGGTAAAATGATGTGACTCCTGCAATGCGTCGCTTTTGCGGAACAGATATATGATGTAATTGTGTTGTTAATGTTACGGCGTACATGTAAAAAATGTTGCATAAGTGTTGCACGGGCATTGTAGATACTCTCCTATGTGTGCTTAGCAATTTCAAGTCACTTCCCCCGGGTTCAAGGGCCTTGTAAATACGTCCCCATGTGTGTCTGGTCATTTGAAGTCATTCTCCTTGTAGTGTAAGGCCCTTGTAAATACGCCCCCATGTGTGCCTGGCAAATTTTCATTTTGATTGTTTGAGTTACATAGCCATGTTAAAAGTTATTGAAAAAAAGGTGCAAGTTCCTTAAAAAAACGTTTTCATGTGTATTAGGGCATTTTAAGTCTGTTCCCCATGAATGTAGGGGCTAGATGTAGGTGGCTGAAAATAGCCATTTACCGATCGGTAACGGCCGAATTCGGCCGTTACCGACCGGTAAATGGGCATTGACATGTAGGGGCCCTTAAATGTAGCGTTTTTGGTAATTTTACCGAATCGGTAATTTTACCGATTCGGTAATTTTACCGAATCGGTAATTTTACAGATTTGGTCATTTTACCGAAAATGCAAGATTGAAATGTGGGTAGCCAATTTTCCATTGGCACATGGCTTTCAGAATCGGTATTTTACCATGGAATACAAATCCATGGTAAAATACCAATTCCTGTGTACATGCACATCTGTGCATGTACACATATGCCATGTGACAGACAGACGTGTCCTTTTGGCATGTCTGTGTGCCACATTGCACACATGCCCGTTTTGGGGGTGCTAGATGGTGTCAAAGTGATACCCCCTGCACCCTTGACAAATTCGGTATTTACCGATTCGGTAAATACCGAATCGGTATTTGAATTGAATCCTATGGGCTTCAAGGCCCATAGGATTCAATAGCAAATACCGATTCGGTATTTACCGAATCGGAAATACCGAACTTTTAAGGAATCGGTAAAAAACGTTTTCATGTGTATTAGGGCATTTTAAGTCTGTTCCCCATGAATGTAGGTGTATTATTGTTTTACATAAAAGGTTTAAAAACTTTGTTTGAAATCAAATGCATGCACACTTAGGGCCCGATGTAGGTGGTCGTTTTAGGCCATTTACCGACCGGTTACGGCCGATTTCGGCCGTTTCCGACCGGTAAATGGCCAATCGGTATGTAGGGCCCTAAATCCAAGGTCACATGTAGGTAAATCTACATTTACAGAATCGGAAAAATTATTGGTTCGGTAAAATACCGAATCGGTAATTTTACCGATTCTGTAAATTTGCTATGTAGGGGGAACTCTTCTGAGTCCCAAAGGCCTTAACGAATCGGTATTTTAGCATGAAATCAAACTTCATGGTAAAATACCGATTCCGGTGTGCATGCACATGTGTGCATGCACACTTATGTCATGTGAAAGGCAGACCTGCCCTTAGGGCTGGTATGCCTGCCAAATGGCACCTGTGCCTGTTTTGAGGGTACCAGAGGGTGTCATAGGGATACCCCTGCACCCTTGTGAATACTTTTTTTTTTTATAGCATTGTCGAATCTAGTTCTTACTGTTATTGATTTACTGTTTGGTAATAGTGGTTAATAACATTTCTTATTATATTTCACCACAGATTCAACTGCAGATTATATGGGAATTAGACAATGCCGTCTAAGGATAGAATTCGAAAGGCTACAAAACGTCAAAGACAGCAGTTACCAAAAATTTTGCAGCAGTCCTCTACATTAATATTAACTCAACGGACGAAGAGAACACCGGGTAAGAGAACGAAATCATTCCTTAAAAACATTTGTAGAAACAAAAGTATAACTACAGAACAAGTTTTAGTCCAGAAAAAGAGAGCCAATTTAAATGGAAAGGAAAGGCCTGTGAAAAAAGTTTGTGCTAGAGCAGGAGATAACTCTGTGCATGGCAGTAGAAGGGCAAATATTTTCAGGGACATTCGTAAGCGAATGTTCCGTAACAGGGTAATTGTCAATTTGGTAAAACAATTTAAAAAAGGTCAACAGAAAGTGTCATTTTATAAGAAAAAGAAAAATGTAGAGAAAATTATTGATCAGGCTTTCGAAATCAAGCGAAAGTTATTTATTTTGGTAATTAATAGAATTAGGAAACTAAACAAGGTAATCTATGTTTTCAAATCTAATAGTAGATGGAAGAGAGACGTTAATCGGAGTAATTTTTGTGAAGTTCTCTTAGGAGAATGGATGCATAGTTCAAATAGTGAGGCATTTTTTAATGAGGAGAGTTATTTTCAGGACAATGTTTTGGTGCATGCCGTTGACAGCAGTGGTCGAGCATATGAGGTAAAAGATGGTCATCCGGTTGAAAAAGAAATACTTGTGTCTGCAGATGCAGAAGAGGCGCTAAGTGATGAGGTTTTAGGGAGACGTCCTAAGGGACCAGTGTACACCTGGAAGTGTAGTTCTATTTGCAGTGTGCGACAGGATTCTATCAATTTGCTTTGTGATTTTATACGGACATTTCATAAGAAAAGTGTAAAGCAAAAAATAAAGTTGTTGCAAGAATTAGATCCTTGCAGAGTGAGACAAGTGACAGGTTTGCGTGGTCATTCACTGGCTTGTCTTTCTAGGAGAGTATGCCAGAGTGTATTTCATCATTTCAGGATGCTTGCAGTGCATCATAATAAAGTGAGGAAATTAGTTAGAATGTTGTATTATGCTAAGAGTCCAGCAATTATGCTTAAAAAATTAAGCAAAGCTCTTTTGCATGGTTCTGAAGTAGATATGAAGAATATTTTTCAAGAAATTGAGTTCTGTTATTTTGCTGGTAAAGAGAACAATGTTGATATTGAACCACTAGAAGATGGTAATGTGGAAGACAGTGAACAGATTTTCAGTACAGATAAGTTTCACAAGGAAATTTCCACGTTTATGGTAAAATCAAGTGAGAGGCCTAATTTCACTTGTGTGTGTTGTCGACGGACTTATTATAAGAATCAGACTAAGTTAGTGGATATATATGCAAAGAGTGATATGGAAAACAATAGTGAATGGAAGGATTTTGCCACATACTTGATGGTAGAAAATTGTTTTGATTTGGGAGCAGACGAACATATGTGTACTTATTGCTATAACAAATTAAACCAAAACCAGATGCCTGCTAGAGCAGTTTATAATAATCTGGAATTAGATGACATTCCTTATGAATTGAAGGATTTAAATACTTATGAATCTATTTTGATTCAAAGTGTCCATCCCTTCCAGGCTATTGTACGAATGGAGCCAAAGACAGGGAAGTTGCCTCCATCAGATTTACAGAGAGGATTAAAGGGAAGGGTTGTTTATTTGCCTTTGGATTTGAAGAAAAACATTAATACAATTGGAGTAGAGAAAGTGGAAGAGGAACCTCTGGTTATCATAGTTAATGGTGTTCCGACAAAGAGTAAGAAAATCTGGCAAGATTTAGTGGATGTTAGGAAAGTTAAAAAGGCAACATTGTATTTGATAAAAAATAATAAGTACTACAAGAATGTATGTGTTGCAGAAGAGGAAGTAAGTGAAGAAGAGGACAGCGATTTGTGTCCTGGTCAAATTGAGAAAATAGAAGCCTCTAAAAAGGAAGAAATATATGAACATTATAGTGTTCATCCTTTGCATTCCAAGGAAGTCATGGGGAATGCTATTGAGTTGTTTCAAATGAAACAAGCCAAAGGGAGTCCTATTAGTGTTTGGGAGGAAAGTTTGGAAGCTCGGTGTTTCCCTCAGGTATTTCCCACAGGTCGAGGAGGACGTTATGATGAGCGACCTGTTCAAATTCCTGCTTCAGAATACCGGACTTTACGATTGTATACAGAAGATCCTAGGTTTCGACAATGCATTCCCTATTTATTTCATCTATTGTTTGAAAGTGATCTCTCTGGATTGTCTTATGCAGTGAACCACATCTTGAAAAGTGGTATACAACTGCGAAATATCTCGGCAAAGGACTTTATGGATAAAGTCAATGTGCAAGACAGTATTTTGGATTCTCACCTGATTAATCTCATGGCTTGTCAGCGTGGTACTAATGAGTATTGGTACCGCCGTCATGGTGACTTAAAATGTATGCTGAGGAACTTAGGAACTCCCACATGGTTCCTCACTCTCAGCTGTGCTGAGTATGGCTGGGAAGACTTACTTGAATTTCTACGAGAGGTAAATGGAAACATTGAAAATATTGAAATTAAGACACCCGGAGAACTATGCTCTTTGGATCCTGTGAATGTTTGCAGGTACTTCAATCATAGATTTGAAGCTATGATGTCTTTCATCACGAACAAGAAAAATCCACCTCTTGGAGAGGTGTTGGATTTCTTTTGGAGAAAGGAGTATCAAGCAAGAGGTGCTCCTCATATACATATGCTACTATGGATCAAAGATGCACCCAAATTTGAAACAGAGCCGGATGACTTAGTGATGAGTTTCATAGAACAGTATGCTACATGTGCTGTTCCAAAGACAAATGAAGACAAAAGTCTAAGAGAACAAGTTTTACGGTTTCAAAGTCATCGTTGTGGAAAGTACTGTCGTCGTAAATTCAGAAACAAGGACAAATACTACACCAAATGTCGTTTTGCATTTCCACGGTCGGTGTTATCAAAAGGAAGAGTTAACAATTTGATGTCATCGCTGCGACATAATGTGACGAGGAAATCACCCAAAAACACATACAATTTGAAAAGAAACGAAGAGTCCAAGTACATCAACGACTACAACCCAGTGATTTTGTCCATGTGGAATGCTAACATGGATATACAGTTTGTGGCTGACAACTGTATGGCTGTGGCTCGGTATGTGACGTCTTACATCACTAAAAAAGAAAAGACAGAACTGAAGGATATGTGGGAGGATATTTCCCATGAAAAGAGCCTCAGTAAGAAGTTGTACAGTTTCAGTCTGAAGATGTTGTCGCATCGAGAAATTGGAGCTTACGAATGTTCTGACCGGTTATCTTCAGCAAGTCTCTATGCCAAATCTAGGAGTATCATTTGGGCGAGTCTTGGTCTTGCTGCAACGCGTAATCGAGTTTTGAAACCTGTACGGGAAATTGAGTATTTGGCGGAGAAGGAGCCAAACAGTACAGATATTTTGAAGAGCAACATGTTGGATACATATTATTCAAATAGAAGCAGTCACCTGGAGAATGCTTGTCTGTATGAAGTTCTTCAAAATTACGTTTTCAAGAGGAACATCAAAGAAGATATTGATAAAGGTGTGTATGCTGTAATTGGAAGTGAGGGATGTCTGGTCAAGCAAAAAAAATGTCAATTGATAAATCATCGAAAATTGGATTGCGAATCTCCCGAAAGAAAAGAGTTTTTCTATTTAGCTCTTTTGCAACTTTTCAAGCCTTGGCGTACAGAAGAGGAACTGCTTGGGGATTTCCTCTGTTACGAAGACTCTTTAAATGCAGCCAAGGAGTCCATAGAATGTCCTGTTTTTCCAAAATATCAACAAATGTTGAATGCAGAAATTGAGCAGGAAGCAACAATTGCAGCCGAGATTGCTAGAGACAGTTCTCAGGACAGTCAAAGTTCTGTTTCATTGAGTCAGGATCCACTAGGAGAACCAGTTATTGAAAATGAAGCTGCCACTGCCATGATTGAAGAGGAAAGAGCCATGGCACATGCTCAGAAGGATGCGGTTAACTTAGAAGAATTGGAAAGACAAATTAACGTTGAGCAGAGGAAAATATATGTCGAAGTTACCAACCAAATTGAGCATGGATTAAGTCATGAGAAGAAAGAGTGCTCATGTACGTCGTTGAAGCCTGTCCGACTGTACGTGAGTGGAGAAGCCGGAACTGGAAAAAGTTTCCTTATTAAAGCAATTTCATGTTATATGCAGAAAAGGACTGATTCATCACTGTCATGTGTTGTGACCGCTCCAACTGGACTGGCAGCTCATAACATTAAAGGGATTACTTTGCATCGGTTACTGATGCTGCCAGTGGAGCATGATAACAAATTACAATACCACAAGTTATCTGGAGATGCTTGTTGTGAAGTATCTCGAGTTTTGAAGAAGATGAAACTTCTTATTATTGACGAAGTAAGCATGGTTTCCAATCTCATGCTTGCTTTTGTGTATTTAAGAATGCAGGAAGTTCTTAAAACAGAGTATGATGTGTTATTCGGTGGCAAACACATCATTGTT
Organism: Lissotriton vulgaris; assembly: GCF_964263255.1. Taxonomy (NCBI): domain Eukaryota; kingdom Metazoa; phylum Chordata; class Amphibia; order Caudata; family Salamandridae; genus Lissotriton; species Lissotriton vulgaris. The sequence continues at coordinate 1,391,716,795 of NC_141693.1, forward strand.
TTTGGTGATCTTATGCAGCTGACACCAGTGAAAGGACAACCAGTGTTTAAACTGCTTACACATGAAGATACCAAGAAGTGCCTAGGGAGCATTGGCAACGTTAACATATGGTTAAACTTCAGTTATGCTGAGCTGCGTGAAAATATGCGTCAGGCGAAGGACGAAGATTACAAGAATATTCTACAAGATATTAGAATCGGGAGAGTGACTGAGCGTGGTAAACAAGCTTTACATGCACACTTACTGTCAAATTTATATCCAGAAGAAGACGGTTTGCCAGAGGATATTTTTCAGAAAATTACTGTGAAGAAATCTGGAATATGTTTGATGCCAACTCTTGCAGAATGTTCCAACTTCAACAACAAAATGTTGAATTTAGAAAAAGAAGAGATTGTAAAACTTGAAGCTATTGACAAAATAGAGCATATGGGAGCAACAATTATTTTGTCAGAGAATTTGAAATCTAAATTGGATTCATTAGAGAAGACTTTATCTAAAACTGCGGGTTTTGAAAAGACTTTGAATGTGTGCTTAAATTGCCGAATCATTTTGAGAAGGAATTTACATGTTGAAAGAGGTCTGGTAAATGGATCAATGGGTAATGTTGTTGATTTTGAGAAATACAGAAATAGAGATGGAATTGAATTTTTAAAAATTAAATTTGATGGCATTGAGGAAGTACAGCTAATTGGTCGTTGCTCTGCTAGGTTTTTGCTTGTTAAAGACTTATATGTTCGCCGTAAGCAGTTTCCTGTTTGCTTGGCATATGCGGTGACAATTCATAAATCGCAAGGTTTAAGTGTAGACACTGCTTTAGTGAATATTGGCAGTTCTGTATTCAAAGAGGGTATGGCTTATGTAGCATTGTCACGAGTCAAAACTTTATCGGGTTTGTACTTGATTGACTGTGATGTCACAAACATTTGTGCAGATCTAGATTGTGTTAAGGAATACAATAGGTTAAGAAGAGAGTATGCGCCACATTTGCCTCAATATCCTTTGATTGAGAAACGTGTGGTAGGCCGGAAACGAATAAATATCAGTAATAGTAGGGAGGTTGTAGCAAAAAGAGCAAAAGTCGATGAACCCAAAAGTGGAAGCAGGAATAAAATGAATTCTGTTGAAAATGTTGTTGGTTTTAAATTTGAAAATAGTTCTGGTGTCAACTGCTATGCTAATGTAGTTGTTAATGTTCTCTTTTCACTAGAGACTTTCAAAGAACAGATTGTGATCAATTCGGAACAAAGTTTATGCTGTTTGTTGAATTCTGTGTTAGAAAAATGTAGTGCTGATAAAACGAGAGTAGAAAGTGTGTCTGAAATTCGTTTTCTGTTAGACGAATGTTCAGGTCAAACAGAATTCTCTGCAAATATTCAGCAGGATTGTCAGGAGTTTTTAATGTATATGCTTGATGTATTGCAAGATGAGGGTGTAGATGTAGATTATCTATTTGGCCTTTCTTATCAATGGCAGCATGACTGCGAGAACTGTAGGCTATCAAGTACTACTAGTGTAGACTCAGAAAGATTTATATATTTAACTTTGCCTGACATTAAATCAGTATCCTTCAATAAGCTAGTAAATGCAGCCGATCAAAACATGGAGTGCAGCCAATGTAAGTCTGGAATGCTGTCCACGTTAATTTTACGAAGTTATGGCCAGTATGTCATTTTAATGTTCCAACGATGTAGGCCTGATGGAACTAAATTGACAACTTTAATTAATAATTTTGTGGCTTCGCAGTTGTCAATATCAGGAAGGACTTTTAAAACTACTGCAATTATATATCATAACGGTCCATCAACTAATTCAGGACATTACACAGCTTATTTAAAATCTGGAAACGGATGGTCATTCTGCAATGATTCTGTTTTAACTTTTAAAAAAAGATTGCCTTTCCACCTTCAAAATTCTTACCTGGTGTTCTTACAACCAAAATTTTAGGAAAGGAAGCTTGGGATTTGTTTAGAGAAATTTACAGAGGTTCTAATGGCTCCTACTATATATGGCCTTGTGGATAATTGTAGTACAGAGCGAAAACTATTTGTTTTTATAAGCAAAGTCAAGCAGCAGATCAAAAAAAGGAGTAGAGGAAATGTAAGTCTGCAATGCTGTCCACATTATTTTTGAAAACTTATGGATGAAATGTCATTTTACAATTTCAACTACATAAACTAGAAGAAAATAAGTTGTCCAGTCTAATTAAAAATGTTTTTGCTACACAGTCATCGATTTCAGGAAGAACATTTCCATTGCAGTTATTACATAATATGCTGGTCCTTTGACAATATCTGGATATTACACAGCTTATTTAAAATTTTAAAAATGGCTATTCTTTCATCAAACATTACTAATTGAGTATGAAGCAATGTTGCCTTTTAACTTGATTTTTGAAGTCAGAATTTAGGGTAGGTAATTGGACTACAATGATTCTAGGTGTTGCTGTAACTTAGTGTGTTGTTTCAAATTGCTTTGTATGTCTCAGTTTTCTTAAAACAATTGAGTTTATCTTTCAGAAAGTGGCGGGCAGAAAATAGTAACAGCACAACTGAGTATAAGCTGTTCATAGGATATCCTTAGACGTCATAGAAAGTAAGTTACTTTGGAGAAGTTCCTATTTCTGCTTATTTATATTATTTGAGTTTTTTAAACACAATCATTTTGATTGTGTTTTTTTTTCCCCGCTGTTATATGATGAATACCTTCAACTCACTGTTTTCAGTGAAATTTGATTTTTTCTGATAACAGCAAAAATAAACCATTAAATATGTTTAATTAATGTTCTACTTTGAATTGTGATTTTGTAATATGTATATGGATTGGTGTGGCTCACTGATTAGAGGCGGTAGACCTAGAAGCAGAGGTCGGCCTGGGACCAGGGTTCAATTCCTGACGTGGCAGGATCTTGGGCCTGGGTCAGCGGACTCGATAATTTTTGCTTCGGTGCCTACTTCAACCATGGGTCCCACTCAGCAACTTTGGGTAATAGCTTGCTTAATCTCAACTAACAGCCCCATCAGCGCCGGGGATGCCTGGCATCACCTTGGGGATGCTCAGGAGGGTTTATCTCACAGGGAAAGCCAGGATGGGTTCCCCAGCAAAATACAGCGCCGGGACGCTTCTTTGCTGGGTCAGCTGTACGCTTTACTAGTATACCACATTTAACATTTAACATTCATTTTGTCTTATGCTCACTCTTTTTTTACCATCTTGTATTAATTTAATTTTTTTTGTTTTTTCTTACACAGATAAAAAGTATGAAAATGACAATACAGTACGGTAATGACAATTATAAGGTAAGCGTTTAGTACTTTTTACGTTACATGTCTATCAGATTTAACTTTTATTAGTTCTTCTGCTTCTTTTTTTTAACCCTTAGTTTCCTGTCTTTGCTACTTCTTTCATTTCTTTTTCTATTACTTATTTATACTACTATTTTCACTTCTTTTATCAGTCCCTCTTTCTACAGTAACTGTGTGTTACTCACTCTATTTTTCTTTCTTTTCACATTACTCTCTGTTTATTAATTCGTCTTTTTTTTAAAAATATTTTTTTTACTTCGCTCCCGGTTCGCGTTGAATTTTTTTTGAGGAAGGAGAAACAAAAATGATTTACTTCAAAGGGCTCAACAGGAGCAACAAGAAAAAAAAAATTACTTTCTAGGACGTTTTGGACATTGATGATTTTCAAATGATCTATTTATTAAAGTAATACTCATTTCTCCGCATGAAATTAATTTTCCACACTGTAAACAAGTCAATCTCATGTGCACAAAGTTCTTTTGCAGATTTGGAACCGTTTCCCTTGCCTCTGACTCACTTATTGTAAAGTCATTGGTGGATGTTTTTGCCGGTCGGGGGTTTTCCACCAAATCTCGAAATTGCGCTTTGGAATAATTAAGACGGTGCCAAGTCTCCATGTGCCGATGCATGGTATGATTACCATAGCTATATTTTTTTTCGGTCCCTCTCGAGAGTGTTTTTTTGCAGATGAGGCAGGTAACGTACCTAGCATTAACTTTCTTTTCATGAGAAGGAAAAGAAAAAAATTGCCAGATAAAATTCACTTTCACACGGGACGTTCTTGGCATTTCTTTCAGAAAGCCACTTGTCCCTTGCTCCTGTTCCTCGTCTTCCTCTTCTTCTTCTTCCTGGTCGAAGATGACCTGGCTAGTCGGTCCTCTCTTCTTTGGTGGTGATGGAGGTGGTGGAGATCCACCAGCTGCAGCTAATAGAAATGCCACGTCTTAGCAAACAAAAACAGGACTTTCTCTCATAAAAATGAAAGTCGGAGTGAGGAAAAAAGGTGGGACTTTCATCATTTGAGAAAACAAAATGTTCTAAACCAATGAAAAGTGTTTGTTAAACGTCATATGATCAAGCGTTCCATCATTAGGAAACTAAAAGTAAAATCAACCAATGAAAAGTTTTATTAACTAGTCACATGACCTGTTATGCTTACGTTCCGCGTTCCGCACCGCGCCTTGGATCGATTCCGGGGCTTTACGTTTCGCGCCTTTGTTCGCGTTCCAGAACGCTTCCGGGTGTGCTAACGCAGCACGTCATAAGGGGCATTACGTAGTAACGCGATATGTTGCGTTTACGGGACGCGTCACGATGTGCATTTCTAAGTCGGTATTTGCACTAACGGAACGTTTACCGATTTGCGGACCGGCAACGAAACAAGAAAAAATAATTTAAACTATAATATAAATTGAATTAAAAAAATATAATACAAATATATATAAAAAATATTTGTGAATTAGAATAAAAATATATGTTACAGCTACAGATATTTGCTATTAAAAAAACCATTGAAATTCACTGAAAAAACCATAGGTTTTAGGCCATATATAGTTCGGGGTTAGCATTTACAAAACCTTAATTTACTCGCACAAAACCATAGAAATTCGCATATATAGTTAGATGAAATAACTATATATCGCGCACCCGCAATCCACTGCTGATGATGTCACATATTACATCATTAATGACATGGTCAGTGACATCACTGATGACATCACTGATGACATCTCAAATGACATCACTGATGACATCACTGATGACATCTCAAATGACATCTCAAATGACATCACTGATTTCATCACTGATGACATCAATCATGTGATAATACGATCAACCTCTTCAGACTCTAATATAACCTTAGATACACTCAGAGTAAACAGACACTCACAGACTGTCACTCATCCATGGAGTTACTCACACACCTAGTCAGTCATGCACTGAATCAAGCACACCTCCATTTCATCAACTATACAGTTATACACACCTTACTTATTCAAACATATACTAACACATATTTACTCTCTTATACAATTCCTGATACAAGTTTTCAATGATCCATTCAGCCACTAACACATTCACTGGCTCTTATACACAGTAATTTATATATGTGAACTCTCACATGTACTGTGCTTTACATATTTACTTACTTTGACATATAGCACTGAGATATCCATTCACTCACCAATACACTCATACAGACAGTCAACCGCCCATACAGCTGTTTCCACATGCACTTTTGAACCCATACATCTAGTGAATCAACTGCTCACACATCTATGCACAGAGTCACACACCTCCCAGCCACCCCCACACACACACTCACTCTCCCATACAAATATTTGGGCAACCAATCAATAACCCATATAGTTACTCATATAGCTACTGATCAACACATGCAGCAGTTTACAGAACTACAGAAATAATGATGCACAAATTAAGACAGTTTAGTCACTAACCCATGCACTCAGTGAGACACATTTAATCATTCCCTCATACAATCAGTCATGCACCTACTAAATCCTTCATCCAAACACTTATACATCCACTCATTCTTCAATATGTAAGACATATTTTAACTTTACAGAAACATACAGTCACTGGATGTTGTCATTTGAGATGTCATCAGTGATGTCATTTGAGATGTCATCAGTGATGTCATCAGTGATGTCACTGACCATGTCATTAATGATGTAATATGTGACATCATCAGCAGTGGATTGCGGGTGCGCGATATATAGTTATTGCATCTAACTATATATGCAAATTTCTATGGTTTTGTGCGAGTAAATTAAGGTTTTGTAAATGCTAACCCCTAACTATATATGGCCGAAAACCTATGGTTTTTTCAGTGAATATATATATAAACATAGTATTAATTAAAAAAAAATACAATATATTTACCATAGGATAGTGAGAGGGTTAAATTTACTATTACCACAACAGTAGAAAAAACATTGGATAGCATGGCCGTAAACATTACCATTCCCACTCCAGTGAGTGCAACAGTAGGGAAAACGTTGGATAGCGGGAGGGTAAGAATTGCTATTCCCACTCCAGTTAGTGCAACAGTAGGGAAAGCGTTGAATAGCGTAGGGGTAAAAATTACTATTCCCACTCCAGAGAGTGCAACAGTAGGGAAAGCGCTGGATAGCGTACAGGTAAAAATTACTATTCCCACTCCAGAGAGTGCATCAGTAGGGAAAGCTTTGGATAGCGTAGGGGTAAAAATTACTATTCCCACTCCAGTGAGTGCAACAGTAGGGAAAGCGTTGGATAGCAGGAGGGTAAAAATTACTATTCCCACTACAAAGAGTGCATCAGTAGGGAAAGGGTTGAATAGCGTAGGGGTAAAAATTACTATTCCCACTCCAGTAGACACAACAGTAGGGAAAGCGTTGGATAGCGTAGGGGTATTATTTTGGAATTTTATATAGCGCATGGCATTACGCACACCGGCGTGTCCCCACGCTGAGAGAGAGAGTGAGGAGGCAGAAAACAGGGAGATTACATCAGAGCTGAGCAAAAAAGATGAGTTTTAAGAGCTCTGCGGAACTTTGCTTCAGAAGGTTCAAGGCGCATCTCCTTCGGAAGCATGTTCCAGCTCTTGGCCGCTAGTAGCCTGAAGGATCTACCTCCCATTCTGGCTTTATGAATTTTGGGAATTACTAGTAGCCCGGTACCAGAGGATCTAAGCCTACGTCCTGGACTATAGGGAGTAATAAGGCATTGAAGGGGGTTGGGTGCCTTGCCATTGATGATACGATGGCAGACGCATAGTGCTTTAAAAGTAATCCTCTCCTTTACCGGAAGCCAATGGAGGGATTTCAAAGCAACTCTAGAGGCAGTTCTTCTTGGAAGCCTCAGCACCAGCGGGGCTGTGGCATTTTGAAGTACCTGGAGGCGATTGAGACTTTTTGCTGTTATTCCCAGATAGAGGAGGTTGGAATAGTCCAATCTTGATGTAACCACGGCATGCACAAGAGTCTGTCTGGCACCGACAGGAAGTAGGTCCAGGATCTTTCGTAGTCTCTTGAGTATGCCGAAGCACATCCCGACTACACGATCGATCTGGGGAGCAAATGTCAGGGCAGAGTCAAACATTACCCCAAGATTTTTCGCCTGTTGGCTGGGTACTGGAGTGGAGCCCAGGCACGCAGGCCACCATGGCGAGGACCACACGTCCGGACCACCCCCTACCACGAGCACTTCAGTTTTGGACCCATTCAGCTTCAGGCAGTTGTCAGACATCCAGGAAGCAAGCTCCTGCATGCAAGCACTGAAGCTGACTGCCGCAACATCCGGTGCTCGTGACAGTGAGATGACCAGTTGTGTGTCATCGGCATATGACACTAGTTGGACTCCGTGGCTTTCCACCATGGTAGCCAGCGGGGAAGCATAAAGGTTAAACAGGGTGGGACTCAGGGCAGAGCCCTGAGGCACTCCTTGATCAAGATTGAACAAGCGGGAGTAATGTTCACCCTGTCTGACCTGAAAGCCCCGGTCAGTGAGGAATGATTGAATCCATCTCAGCGCTGACCCCGTGACTCCACCTTTGTTTAGACACTGTAGCAGAGTATAATGTGCCACAGTGTCAAACGCTGCGCTTAGGTCGAGTAGAATGAGGGCCATAGTTTGACCCTCATCTACTCCTTGCCTGATGGTCTCTGTGGCCATAAGCAGCGCAGATTCAGTGGAATGGCGTGACCGGAAGCCAAACTGAGTAGGATGAAGCAGATTGGCCTGCTCAACAAATGCCATAAGTTGGAGGTTTGACACCTTTTCTGCCATACTATTCCCACTCCAGTGAGTGCAACAGTAGGTAAAGCGTTGGATAGCGTAGGGCTAAAAATTACTATTCCCACTCCGGAGACTGCAACAGTAGGGAAAGCTTTGAATAGCGTAGGGGTAACAATTACTATTCCCACTCCAGAGAGTGCAACAGTAGGGAAAGCTTTGGATAGCGTAGGGGTAGAAATTACCATTCCCACTCCAGAGGATACAACAGTAGGGAAAGTGTTGGCTAGCGTAGGGGTAAAAATTACTATTTCCACTCCAGTGGGTGCAACAGGAGGAAAAGCGTTGGATAGCGTAGAGGTTTAAATTACTATTCCCACTCCAGTGAGTGCAACAGTAGGGAAAGCGTTGGATAGGGTAGGGGTAAAAATTACTATTCCCACTCCAGAGAGTGCAACAGTAGGGAAAGCGCTGGATAGCGTAGGGGTAAAAATTACTATTCCCACTCCAGTGAGTGCAACAGTAGGGAAAGCGTTGGATAGCGGGAGGGTAGAAATTACCATTCCCACTCCAGAGAGTACAACGATAGGGAAAGTGTTGGCTAGCATAGGGGTAAAAATTACTATTTCCACTCCAGTGAGTGCAACAGGAGGAAAAGCGTTGGATAGCATAGAGGTTTGAATTACTATTCCCACTGCACTGAGTGCAACAGTAGGGAAAGCGTTGGATAGCGGGAGGGTAAAAATTACTATTCCTACTCCAGAGAGTGCAACAGTAGGTAAAACGTTGGATAGCGTAGGGGTAAAAAAATACTATTCCCACTCCAGTGAGTGCAACAGTAGGTAAAGCGTTGGATAGCGTAGGGCTAAAAATTACTATTCCCACTCCGGAGACTGCAACAGTAGGAAAAACTTTGAATAGCGTAGGGGTAAAAAGTACTATTCCCACTCCAGTGCATGCAACAGTAGGGAAAGCGTTGGATAGCAGGAGGGTAAAAATTACTATTCCCACTCCAGAGAGTGCAACAGTAGGGAAAGCGTTGGATAGCGTAGGGGTAAAAATTACTATTCCCACTCCACTGAGTGCAACAGTAGGGAAAGCGTTGGATAGCATAGGGGTAGAAATTACTATTCCCACTCCAGAGAGTGCAACAGTAGGGAAAGATGTGGATAGCGTAGGGGTAAAAATTACTATTCCCACTCTAAAGAGTGCAACAGTAGGGAAAGTGTTGGATAGCGTAGGGGTAAAATGACTATTCTCCCTCCAGTAAGTGCAACAGTAGAGAAAGCATTGGATAGTGAGAGGGTAAAAATTACTATTCCCACTCCAGTGAGTGCAACAGTAGGGAAACTAAATACTTCATATATGAATAAAAATAACATAAATATTAATGCCAAGTACAAATAAATTTAAATAATTAACAATTTTATATAATGTTAATGAATCAATTAAAAAGAAAATGACAATTAATTATTATTAACAATTACCTACTAATACAAATTATTTACCAATTAACAATACATTAATTAACAATTTAAAGTTAATAAAATATTAGATCAAAAAATAGAAATAAAAAAATGTAATTACTTACAATTAAATTACTTCCCACCCTATTCCCCTATAAACCCACAACCCACTACAGAAAATAAATTAATAAAAGTAACATAATTATCAATTAATCAATTATTTAAAATTAATTAACAATTATATTTTAATCATTTACCAATTATTATTAATTAACAATTAATTCAAATTAAATACCAATAAAGAAATTAAAATATTTAAGTAATTATAATTAAATTACTTCCCACCATATTCCCCTCTAAACCCACAACCCGCTACAGAAAATAAATGACTACAATTAACATATTTATCAAATAATCAATTAAATAAATTACCAATTATATTTTAATTAATTACCAATTAATAATTAATTAACAATGAATTCAAAATAAATACCAATAAATAAATTAACATATTTAATTAATTATAATTAAATTACTTCCCACCCTATTCCAATATAAACCCACAACAAATGGATAGGGCAAGAAAATAACCATAGTCTAAAAGTGGCATTTTCAGAATTGCAATTTAAAATCTGACTCCACCATAAGTTCTGATTTTAAATTGTGATTCTAGGGATACCAAATTTGGCTCTCGCTCTCGGCCCCCGGAAAGTTGGATTCTCACCTGCCTTGTGCCTCATTGTTCCTTCAACCAGACTCTGCCTTTTGTGGCATTTTCCTCTGCCTTTTGCACCTTCCTGACTGCGCTCATTCTTCCTTCATTGCCTTTGTGTGCCTTCCTAATCCTTATTACCTGTGCCTCACATCCCTCCTTTTTGCCTTGCCTTTGTGCACCTTTTTTTTCTGTATCGCCGTGGACTCTCTTGTCTCCCCTTTTTCTCCTGCTTGTTTTGTTGCTGCCTGTTTCTTCCTCCGCTAGCCCCACCCCATACCACCCAGTGCCCCTCCTTCCTTCCAGGACCTACTTAATGGAGGTGCACTAAACGCAAGCCCATGTATGTCTGTCCATGCCTGGACCACGCCCAGCTTCAAGAACCCTAATTCTCCTAAACCTCACAGCTGCACTTCTGACAAACTCCTAGCCCAGGAAGGTCTGTTCCCCTACATCCATTGCTGCTTCTCCTGCAACATCAGATCACCGACCAAAATGCCATCTACCACCATGCAAAACAGCCAACTAAACACACCTACTTCACTTCAATTTGCCTGCTTCCTCCTCACCACACAATTTCTTTGCAATCACGTCACCCGGATCTGAGACCTCATCACCACTAGGCCAGGTGTGGAGGGGAGTTCACAGAGTTCTACTCTACAGAACTCCACAAAGTGCCGGAAAAATTCCACCACGCTCCGCGGAGTTCGCCAGTGGCAGAGCCTAGTATAATGCGCTGCTCGTACTGATTTTTAGCTCCAGGAGTTTATCCCATGATGTAGTAAAATCAATATGAATGGCACTCCGTGTTGTACCAGAGGTCACTGCTGCTTTCTGCCGCTCAATTAGACATTCTACTTGAGTGGCAGCTTCCTCCACGCAAGAGGCAGAGTTCTCAAACTGAGCGGTCGTGACCTGCTGCGAACCCCCGCATTGAGAAATCTCAATGGGAGGGGGTCTAGCATGTGATTTCACACTCTCGAGCACTAGCAAACTTACAGTTGGTGAGCCACATGAGAAAAAATTATGCTCTGCTTAGCTTCGCAGAGTTTTGCAGAACAATGTGCCCAATCCTAATCACCACCCTGGATGTTGTCTTCCTCCCCGAAACCTGGCTCACACCTGCATCCACTACTGACATTGCAACAGTAATAACTACCAGATACAAAATCACACACCAAGACTGCACCAAAAGAATGGGAGGAAGGGTCCACAAAGAAAGCATCCACTGTACCACCAAGAAAGAAGACCCAATCCAAGAATGGAACACTTCAACTTCAAACTCGAAACAGATTGAAAAACCACCATCAGATGCGACCTCGCCTTCAGACCACCTGGACCACACCCCAGCTTCTGCACGGTTATCCCTGACTTCATTGCCCCTCTCTCCATTGACTCCAAAAACAACACCTTGCCCGGAGATCTGAATTTCCACCTCGATGACCTCACCAACCCCAACACCACCAGCCTCCATAGACAGCATGAATAAAATCAGACTCACCCAACTCATCACCAACCCCACCCACAACACAGGACACATGCTCCACCCCATCTTCACCTCCAGAAACGGTATCAAGTACAGCCCCATCACCAAATTCACCTAGACTGACCACTCCATCATACACTTCAACATCTCCACCACTGAGCCACTCAGCACCCCCCACAGCAGTTGGAGCAAAGTATCATAGAGCCAATGGGCTGATGCCTTCAATATATCATACCTCAACACTGGATCAAACCAGGAAGAGATGTCAAAAGCTTCAACTGCTGGATCACCAACTGAGCAGGCATCATAGTTCCCATCCAGACCATAAAAAACAAGAGAACCATCAAGCAGGCAAGATGGTACTCCAAGGAACTAGTGGCAGAAAAACGCCACTGCATGCAACTGGAAAGAAGATGGAGCACAAGCAGGGGCACTCAAAACAGAACCACCTTCAAGACCTTTCTCAACCTATACCACCAGCTTCTGAGAGAGACAAAGAGGAATGTCTTAGCCAACCACATTCAGTCTAGCTCCAACCACAGCAAAGAGCTCTTCAACATCATCTAAGAGTTGGGCTAACCCCTCAGCCACAGAAAACAACATTATGCCCCAAAAGACCTTGACAAATTCGTCAAATTTTCTATGACAAGATCACTACCATCTATAAGAACTTTGTACCCCAGACAAGCCCTCAGACTTCCTTCACTTTCATACACTCATCAAACCAACATGGACCTTTAGCTGACCGCATGGGACCAGCACGCTCCCTAAGCCACCACCACCATCATGAACTCCATTCACTCGGGAGCCCCAATGGACCCCTGCCTGCACCATTCAATGTTTTAGTGTAAAATAGGTTGTATTGCACGTGAATCGATTGACTGATATGTGCCACATCTCACTCTTTGTTCTATGTTTTCTTCCAGATTTCCGATTTGTTACAAAAAGCAAGTGGAAGGCAAAATGAGCAATTTATCTTTCTAGTACCTCTGGAACACTCCCTTGAAGAAGTTGACCGAAAGGTTTCTGTCTATTATGCAAAACTATATATAAATTTTAGCTCGGTACATAAGTAGTTGAGAATTACGATATACACTAAGGCTGGGTATCCACTAGGATAAACTTTCACCCAATGGGGTTCTTCATTACCAATATTGCCACTGTTATTTTTCATGCCCAATAGGGCAGTGTGGCACTGTTCTGAATGATACTGTTGGTACCCTCTCACACGTGTGAATCTATGCCCAGATTGTGGACCTGATATAAAATGTCGGGAACAGTCCATACTGGTGGCAAAGTGCGGTTCTAATCGAGGCCCCAATAATCTACATGTAACCATGTAGATTATCCTTATGATTCTCTGTATGGCTTACCATGCCCACTGGGTCAAGACTCTATCCGATTGGGTCAATATCTACATCCACTGGGTCAATATTTACACCCACTGGGGTTTGAAGAAAATAAGAATTATAGGTGTGAACACTAGTCCATGGGGGCAGTATTTTTTAAAACATTTTTTTATTGCCATTTAGTCTCATTTACAACATGCATCATTGTACCACAAATTAACTGTGGTCTTCAATGTTCCAGTCACAGTTCAGTTCAGTTGGGCAATACATAGTTATGCGAGGATACCTTCGCACATTACATAAACAGAGGAAAAACCTTTCAAAATATTGTGGTGTACTCCAACTTTGGTGCCAATATTATGTAAAACTGCTACAAACGTAAACAATAAACCCCCCATATACCCGTCCTGTCCCCTAGAGCAACGTGAGTCCCAACGGAATGCACACCCTCAACGTAGACCGTATCATCTACTGATGCACCAACCTCTCCTGGCCTGGGCTAGTAAACCTGACCGGATCACGATGACCCCTTCCTTTTCTCAGCATCTTCATGACTCCCTCAACAATTATTTTGTTGAGAAGATAGCTTAATCAAAGCAAGTATCCCTACACCCGACGCAAGCTTTGATACAGGCAATATCCCCAACAATCCTTCCTCATTTTCGAACTTCCCGTTAATCACACGGGAAATGATTGTATCTCTCCTTAGCAAGGTTTGCTCTGGCTCTCCCGCTGACAGTTGCCCTGCCCACATTGCCTGTGAGATCTTCCTCAGTCTCCCAGAGGTGCCCCTCTCGCTGCTCAATAATTCCCTTGTTCTGGGGATGGTCCCAGTACATTTAAATCCGCCGTTGTTTCACCTATCCTTAAGAAACCTGGGGCAGATCCGGCGATATTGAGCAATTTTCGGCCAATGTCCCTGCTCCCCTTCTTGGGCAAACACTTAGAGGCCCATGTCTCTAGCTGCCTTGGCTCCTTTGTGGAAAGCTCCCAGTTTTTAGAACAACATCAGGCCGGTTTTAGACCGCAGCATTCCACAGAATCCGTGATGGTGGCAGTTCATGACGAACTTAAAAAAGGGGCTGATCTAAACATCTGGTGCTCCTCGACTTGTCGGCAGCGTTCGACACCGTTGATGATTCCATCCTTCTTCAACGGGTCAAGAGCACCGGCATCAGTGGCACCCCGCTTAGGTGGTTCACCTCTTTTTTACAAGATCGTAAGCAAGGTGTTCGTCTTGGACCCTTCACGTCTGAAGCTAATGGCCTTACTTGTGGGGTCCCTCAGGGTTCTTCCCTCCCCCGTTATTATTTAACCTTTATATTTCCCCCCTCATTTCCAGGCTGCGTGAGAGACCAGGGGTCATCTTCAATCATGCGGATGACCTCCAGCACATTTTCAACATTGATTCCTCTCCTGCCTCTATTGAGAACTTTCAGTCAACTATGTCATACATCAGCAATTGGATGAATGCGAACCAACTCAAGCTTAATCCAGGAAAGACCGAGCTTGTGCTCACCGGGCCTCCGGGCAACCCCTGGAACTCTGTCTTCTGGCCACACTCGCTGGGAAGTGCCCCCTGCCCGGTGAGCTCGGTCAAGAGTCTTGGAGTCACCATCAGTGAGGATCTGACTATGAAATCCAAAATTAAATCTCTGATGTTGGCGTGTTTTTTTCATCTTTGCAGCATCAGAAAGATTAGCAGATTCCTCACTCATGAGGCCCTAGTCCAAGTTAAGCTTGGTCTGGTTATTTCCCGCATTGATTATGGGAACGCATTGTATGTTGGTATTCCCCTTTACCAGTCTCATCAACTTCAGCTTATCCAGAATCAAGCGGCTAGACTGGTCTTTCAGCAGCCTAGGACTAGTTCAACCAAGACTCTCTTGAGGAGCCCGCACTGGCTCCCTGTGATCCAGCGCAGCCTTTTCAAGGTGGGCTGTTTGACCTACCAGGCCCTTGCCCATCAAGGCCCGGCTTTCATATCCTCTCGCCTTCATCGATATATCCCTTCCCGAGTTCTCCGCTCTGCGAGCTCCAACTTGCTGTTCATGTGCCCCTTCAAGCAGAAAAGGCTCGGGGGACTAAGATTCGCTTCTCAAGCTCCCCTTTTCTGGAACTCCTTTCCCTCTGACCTCCGTCTTATTTCTTCTTATCACTCCTTTAGGAAGGCTTTGAAGACTTGGTTGTTCTCTCAAGCTTTTGATTGATTATTGATTGATTAATGTTTCTATCTTGCAGTCTTTTCCTTTGTCTGTCCAAAAGCGCCAAGAAGCCGTTGGTGAACGTGCGCTGTACAAATTCTTTTATCATATCATATCATATCAATGCTCACATTACTCTGGGTAGCGTTCCCCAGCTTAGCATGTTGGTATGTCTGATCTTGGTCTCCCTGGATGTCTATTATCATGCATTCCATGCCATCCTATCATCTTCTGCATTGTCACCTCATATCACAAATTTCATTCTAACTAACTCCACCATTGCCCACTCCGTCATGTCTCTTAGCCAGTCAGTGTGTGTCGGTGGTTGAGGTTGCATCCACTGTATAACTACTCCTTGCTTAGCCATCCCAGATTTACACATTTCCTATTCAGTGCCTTATTCTTGGGTTTAGGTAGTAGGCCTAAGAGTACCTATATAATCTCCCGTGGGATAGTTCATCCTGCGGCCTCCCCTATACATGTCAGAACAGTGTCCCTGTAAGGCTGGAGTCTGGAGCACTGCCAGATCACATGTAAAAAGTCTGCTCCACCAGCAGTGCACCTGGGGCAGGTTTCAGTGTGGTGTAGATAAATCACGTGGAGAGTGTGCGGGGTTAGATACACCTGATGAATGACATTATAATGGAGTAGTTTAAATCTTGCATTAGCATTAATCTTATGGACCGCTCCATGTAACTTTCTCCATTCCGCCGCCAGAGGCGAATGCAGTATCTGGTCCAACTTGAGTTGCAGTCCGAAATTTTCTCATGGAACATCATCTTGTTATGCTCGGTAGAGGTGAGAGATGAGGTGTCGCCCCTGTGCCATGCACAACATTGTCACTAGTATATTGGTGGTGGGGTTTTGGAGGAAAAATCCTGCCATATCCCCCGAGCTGACATCAATATTTTGGCATATTGAAGGAACTGTCCTGTTCCCAGTCCAAACTTGGTTTGTGCGTCGTCTTGCGGTATGAATTGCCCTTCTCTATAAAGGTCTCCCAGAAGTAGACAACCCCCCTCCTTCCAACATTAGATCGACATAGAGTTGGCAATCATGGCGAAGGGTTGGATTTCCTACAGGGCCATGTTCGGCACGTAGGAAGCGTGCCAGAATTACCATTGAACCAAACTCTCCCAGACGTTAGCTACATGATGTATTACATACGGGTAGTTGTTAGGAACCGCTTACCCCATTATCAAGAGCCCTTAAAGTGCATGTTGTCGGTATGTCCTAGCCAAAAGGGATTTTTCTCAATTGTCTCTATCATCGAGCCAGTGTACCACAAACTGGAGCTGGCAGGCCATATAATAGAGTTCTAGATTTAGAACCTCCAGTCCCGCCGTCCCCCAAGTTCTCTGCAATGTCTGTAAGCTCACACGCCTACGTTTCCTGCCCGACAGTAAGTCTCCAAGCAAGACTTCCAACGTATATAAATAGGATCACGGGATCTTGAAAAGAGTGTGCTGCAGTGTATAGAGGAACCGCGGTAATAAAATCATTTTAATGATTGCTATTCACCCCATTGAGAGTGGTAAATCCGCACAGAAGCAAATGGAACCTCTCAGACCCTCCACCACCCGATTGATATTCAGTCTGTGGAAGGAGTCCGGGATGTCCCCCTAATAAATCACTAAGTATCTTGACCCCTCTTCCGTCCACGGAATAGTCAGGGGAGGCCTCGAGTCTGGGGTAGCCACCGCCAACCTACCCATTGGTATCAATTTAGATTTTGCAGGTTTGACATGTACTCCCAAGATATTGCCAAATGCATTAATTTCAGCCAAAAGTAGTGGAACGGAGTGCTCCGGTTGTCTCAGATAAACCAAGGTATCATCAGCACAAATCGATACCACATGATTGGTAGTCGCCAACCGTTTTCCCCAGGGATCCATAACCATTCTCAGCCGTATAGCCATGTGTTCCATAGAAATGGCCAATAGGAGCGGTGATAAAGGACATCCCTGGCTGGTGCCTCACTTTAATGCAATAGATCTCGATGCTGTTTTACCCACCCGTACTCTGGCCGCGGGGGCCAAGTAAAGTTAGTCACTACACTGCAGGTATTGCGTACCCGCTCCCATCCTTCTCAGAACATGCCACATATACGGCCATTCCACCGAGTCGAATGCTTGTGCTATATCTAATAAAGCATTGGTAGCGACAGTCTCCAGGAGAGCAGGAGCATGCCACACGTGTGTGAGCCATGGAAAATTATAAGTTGTGTTCTATCCTGGTATAAACCCTGACTGATCGGGGCAAATCAGGCATTACATCAGTGGGAGAAGGCACTCAGCCAGGATAACACTCAATATTTTGATGTCAATGTTCAGTAGCGATATCGGCCTGTAGGAGCCTGGTAGATCAGGGTCTTTATCCTGTTTAAGGATCGTAGCGATAAGTGCCTCACTCATGGTAGGTGGGAGTTCAGTCCAGTCCAATGCCTCCTTGTAGACCTCTAATAGTTTATCCACCAAGAGTGGTCCGAAGCACCCGTAGAACTCCGCGGGCAGGCCATGGGAGCTGGATTTTTGGCTGTCTTAAGGCAGCCTATGTGACCATGTATTTCTTCTCTAATAACCATGGTATCCAGTGCCTCTTGTTCTTCCCTAATAACTAGGGGAGCCCCAGGGTATCTAAGTAACCTCCCATTATTTCTGAGTCTGTGTCGGGATGGTTAGTGTATACTAGTTCCAAATGGGTTGCCAGCGCCTCTGTAATAGCATGTTGTGTGTACACTAGGGCCCCAGCCTCATCCCTTATCTGTAATGTTTGAGTAGCAGCCATTTCCTGTTTAACTAACTGTGCCAGTAGCGTCCCAGTTCTATGACCCTCCCTATAAAGTTGTTTACTATATGTTGTGTAAGTGTATTTTTCTAACCTATGGACATCTGTCAGAACAATTCCTTAGCCACGGTCCACTCTGTCAACTTTTCTGGGGCTGTACAAGTCTCTGCCTCGAGTTTCCCCAGTGTAGATTTGTGTTGAGCAACATCCCTTTCCAACTGCATTCGGACGCCAAATGTGGTCTTTATGCATATGCCCTGGATCACCAACTTCATGACTTCCCACTCCAAAGTGCGGCTCGAGGCCGCCCCCGAATTTTCCTTGAAGTAGTTACTTATTTTCTTGGAAATCGTGGCCACAAAGGGCGGGTCCATGAGTGCATCAGTGTTAAGTTGCCAAAGTGGTATGTTGGGTCTCAATTTTATGGTCCCCAATTCCAGTAGGACCGGGGCATGGTCAGAGAGGGATCTTGTTTGGTATGTTATCCCTCCCAAACTCCAACCAAAGTATGAGGATAGGAACCAGTGATCCATCCTACTGGAAGTTTGTGTGGGCAGTGTATAACACGAAAAGTGTCTCACAGTGGAGTGATGTTCCCTCCACACATCACGCAATTGTAGCCCCTGTATCATCCCTTGGAGTGGTGTGGTCATTTTTGGCTTACTGTGTAGCTTTGGAGGTTCCCTATCCAGAGTGCCATCTAGTACACAGTTCACGTCCCCAACCAAAAGTATCAGAGCTCCCAGGTAGGGGCAGGCTATCGCAAGAAGATCCTCAAAAAAGGAAGCATTGTCATCATTTGGAGCATACACGTTAATTATACATATTTCTGGCGCGTTTATCCTCCCATGCAAAAAAACATACTGTCTGTCAGGATCTATAACATGGTGTAAGTGTTGGAATGGAACCCCCAGTGCTATCCATATAAGGGCCCCCTGAGCAAAGCCAGGATAGGAAGTGGCATAGACTTGTCCCCTCCATCGTTTCCTCAAAGATTTTATAGAATCACCCCAACATGTGTCTCCTGGAGACATGCCAGAGCCACCTTATATCTTTTTAAATAAGTAAATATTCACCTACGTTTTTCAAGAGTGGAGATGCCTCGCACGTTCCACACAAACAATTTATTCATGGTGGCTGCCCCAGTACATTTCGCTTGACGTTCCATCGTACCCAATTTAAGCGGTGAGCATTACCCACCGCAGATACAGTGCAGTATTGCCACTTAGCTGAGCTCTAAAAAGGACGGACTGGTGATCATCAAACATTACTACCCCAACTTCCCCCCATCCCTGGGCAATATCACATTCCCCACCCTTGCCACATGTAGCCTGGTGCAGGTATGTAGGTGTCGCCCCATTCCCAACTGTAACTTCTCAAACCTTAAGAATATAAAAAACAAGGAAATAACAGTATCCTTTCCTCCCCACCCTTCCCATTGAAATAAGTGGATGGTAGGCTGTTGAGGTGTGAGTACATGCCTCCAACTCCAACAAGGGAAACCAGCCTCTATAGGGGGGGCCTCGAGCCCCTGCCATCAGGTGTAGATCTGTGATAAACTCCATGATATGCTAATGTTTCCATCCTTGTCCTCAATAGTTCAGTCTTACCGAGTATGCATCTCGCATACGCCATGGGATTTTGAGCAGTTTGGGTACCCCATCATAGTCCCCTCTCAAACACCGGTGATGATGGTCATGAGTCTGGCACAATGTCCGATGCCTGCAATGTGCCGTCTGAGCAAACCCGGATCCTGGTAGGGCTGTAGCTCTTAGCCGCATCCAGTGACTGTCCTTGGCCCCGGCGTCCTCGAGACTGGCTACGAGTCCATGCTTCTGTGGTGTCATGGTGGAGGGGACCAGACAGGCCCGTTGAGCCTCTTGCTTCCAGCCAGTCCGTCGCTTCTCACCCCAAGAAAAAGTATAATGTTTTGCCCCCATACTCAACTCGGTGTTTCGCCTGATAAAATACACTGTACAAAGGTTCAGGTCTCTCATTCGACATTTTACGGGTAAGAAGGATCGCCTTTGCTCTTGCACCCTCTGCGTATTTAGTACCCTTCATAATGCAATTGGCCTTTGTTGCACGACATTTGCAGCAGTAAGTCCTGATCTCGAAAATTAAGAAAAAGACTATTATAGCTCTCGGGGGAGCCCCCGGTTTTGGGAGGGGGCCAGTGCCCGGTGTGCTCTTTCCACTGTAAAGAAGCGTGAAGGTTTCTTTCAGAGCTACAATGCTGGTCAGCCATTCCTCCAGGAACAGCTCCATCGAAGAGCCTTCAGCTTTCTCAGGAAACCCAATAAAGCGAAGGTTGTTACGCCAGGAGCGCCTTTCAGTGTCCTCGGCCTGTTCATCCAGTCGTACCAGTTTCTGCTACCTGCTGACCACCGTGTCCTTGGGCGCGTGCATCTCTGTTTGTAGTGTACCCACATTCTTTTCATTGATGGTCACGCGGTCTGCGATCTTCCTCAGAACGCATCAAAGCAGGTTCAAGTCTATAGCCACAGAGTCAATCTTGGTGTTTAATTCATCCCTCGTGGCATAGATAGCCATTAGGACCTCCGCAAAAGAAGGTCGATCAGTACTCTGCGCTGCTGGCTCCTGGTCCCTAGGCAGCATCGACGGTAACTAGCCATAATATCGAAAATAAATAATATATATAATGGACATAATATCGAAGTAAAAATATAGAATGGACAAAATATCGAATGTACACAATATAGTAGTTAAAAATATCAAATTGAAGGTAAGTAATATTGGTTGTCAAAATATAGAAGTCAAAATATCGAAGTAAATAATATAGGCATTAAAATATATCGAATGTTTAATAATATCGAATTTTTTAAAGTATTTTGTATGTTAGTATATGAGTGAAAAGTGTATATCATTTTTGTAATGTATGTTTAATTTATTTTAAGTAATTAATTTTATGTTTTTTAATTTTTGCGTAATTTAATTCTGTAGGGGGTTGTGGGTTTGTAGGGGAAAAGGGTGGGAAGTAATTTATTAGATTAAATTAAATATACATTTATTGAAATTATTAATCATTTTTAATTTAATTTTGCTTTTTAGTTCTGTAGCTGGTAGTGGATTTATAGGGGAATAGGGTGGGAAGTAATTTAATTGTAATTAATCAAATATTGTTATTTATTTATTGGTATTCATTTTGAACCTATTGTTAATTGGTAATTCATTTTTATTAATTGATAAATATGTTAATTGTATTAATTTATTTTCCGTAGCGGGTTGTGGGTTTATAGGGGAATAGGGTGGGAAGTAATTTTATTGTCATTAAGTGAATAATTCTTTTATATTTATCGGTATTGATTTTTAATTTGTTGTTAATTCATTTTTAATTGGTAATTCATTTGTATTAATTGGTAATTAATTTGTATAAATTGAATAATTGATAATTATGATAATTGTATGAATTTATTTTCCTTAACGGATTGTGGGTTTATAGGGGGATAGGGTGGGAAGTAATTTAATGTTACTGTTAATTAATATTAATTGGTGTTACTTTTTATTATTATCCAAAGCTTTCCCTACTGTTGCACTCTCTGGAATGGGAATAGTAATTTTTACCCTCCAGCTATCCAACGTCTTCCCTACTGTTGCACTCACTGGAGTGGGAATAATAATTTTTACCCCTACGCTATTCAACGCTTTCCCTACTGTTGCACTCACTGGAGTGGGAATAGCAATTTCTACCCCTACACTATCCAGCGCTTTCACTACTGTTGCACTCTCTGGAGTGGGAATAGTCATTTTTACCCTCCCGCTATCCAATGCTTTCCCTACTGTTGCACTCACTGGAGTGGGAAGAGTTATTTTTACCCCCAAGCTATCCAACGCTTTCCCTACTGTTGCACTCTATGGAGTTGGAATAGTATATTTTTACCCCTACGCTATCCAACGCTTTTCCTACTTTTGCACTGTGTGGAGAAGGAATAGTAATTTTTCGCCCCTACACTATCCAACGCTTTCCCTACTGTTGCACTCTCTGGTGTGGGAATAGTAATGTTTACCCCTACGCTATCCAACGCTTTCCCTACTGTTGCACTCTCTGGAGTGGGAATAGTAATCTTTACCCCTATGCTATCCAACGCTTTCCCCACTGTTGCACTCTCTGGAGTGGGAATAGTAATGTTTCCCCTACGCTATCCAACGCTTTCCCTACTGTTGCACTCTCTGGAGTGGGAATAGTAATTTTTACCTCTACGCTATCCAATGCTTTCGCTACTGTTGCACTCTCTGGAGTTCGAATAGTAATTCTTACCCTACCGCTATCCAACGCTTTCCCTACTGTTGCACTCACTGGAGTGGGAATAGTCATTTTTACCCCTTCGCTATCCAACTCTTTCCCTACTGTTTCACTCACTGGAGAGTAATAGTAAATGTTACCCTCCCACTATCCTGCGGTAAAAATATTGTATATTTTTTATTAATATTACGTTAATATATATTTATATGTATTAAAAAAATTGTATGTTTATTTTTTTAACTTACAATAATTATTTAACCATTTTAAGGTTATTTAAGTATTTTTAAGTATGTTTTAGTTAATTATATTTATTATTTCATTATTTTAAATTACTTTTAAGACATTTAATAAAATTCAATATTTTGACTATATTTTTTACAACTGTATTTTTGATTCTATATTTTTGTACTTACCTGTTTGCAGATAGGAATTCAATATTTTTGCATTCTATATTTTGTCCACTCTATTTTAGTAGGTCGATATTTTGGCATTCTATATTTTGTCAGTGATCCGTTTTGTTCCCTTTATCTTTGACCATTGTGGGTGTGTGGTTGAATGACAATAGCAAGGATGGCCCCAGGTAGTGTATAATTTTGGCCACGACAGTCAATGATGACGGGCCTGACCCTCTTGGTGAGCCAGCCAGCTAGATTACCAATAATACATGGGGCAGGCCGCAAACTGTTGGACAAATAATGACTACTGTCAGAAATCACCACTAGCAGGGGATGGTTATCCTAAACTTTATGTTCCATACACATGTAGGGTGTCAGTATTGGGCGTAGAATGTATATGGCCACAATTCTCCCCCTTCCACAGTGAGGCCGTCAGCAGTGTCAGCAGGTATATATGCCCAAGGCCTTGGCAGAGTCCAGGAGCAGCCGGCTCCACACCTCACCGGATCGCTGCAGTGAAACAAGGAGCAAGACACTCCCGCCTGGTTGGGGAGCCAAAGTCAAAATATGCTGCCCAACGTCTCACCTGCTATCAGGCCCGTGGCTTGGGCTGTAGGAGAAGGTTGCAGGTCTTGAATGTGGCGGTGCAGTGCGGATCGTCCTATAGTGTTCTGCAAGGCCGGGCCAGAGCGCAGCAGCCCAGTCCTCCACCAGTACCAGTTGAAGCTTCAGATAATCGCTGCAGTAGGTAGGTCATCAGGCACGAGGAGAACGCACCTCCTAGGTGCCCACGTGCAGCGCTCTTTAGCCCACAACACAGCAGCCATGGGAGGAACGCCTCCCGATGCTTCAACGGTCGCGGCAAGCCGAGACCACGCAATTTACCTCCTGCGCCACTCTCTGCCGACTTCCATAAATAGAAGCCCTCCAATGGCACCGTGCAGTCTACTTCTGGGCACTCAGCAGCGGCCTGGGCCGAGGCTCAGGCATGCCAGCTTCGACGTCGGATCAATCCCCAGGCTGCCGGGTCACACAAGATGGCCGGTAGGTTCCAGTCACCACAGTCGGAGACTCTCCGCAGCAACAGGCACATCAGGTCAGTAGTCCAGCGACTGATAACTGGGCAGGGACAGGGGAGGTTTGTAGAATGCGGGTTGTTATGGGTTGCCTACCACCATCAGGATGTTTACATGAAGTAGAGATAGCGGGAGCTCTCAAAGAGGGTGACATGCACCCACGGGGGCTATAATATAGATACACAGTGAAAAAGTGGCCATCTGACAGGCATGTTTCCCCCATTAAAGTTTTTGTTCAAAAACGAGCTCACAACAAGTACCCCATGGGCAGTTAATTATTCCTGTGAATCGCATTTGCACATTATTATTAACAGTGAAAAAGTGGCCTTCTGACGGGCTTTTTTCCCCATGGAAAGTTTTTGTTTAAAACCTTGGCTGCTTGAGAGATTCCTCTCCTGTGCTGGGCCCTAATAGAAATGGGTGTGGTAATGACGAGCTCAGCTCATCATGAGCACACGAGCACTGTGCCTCATGACGAGCTGAGCTCGTCATGAGCACCGACGGGGTTAAAAACAAGCTCAACACGAGTACCTTACGGGTAGTTAAATATTCCTGTAAATCACACTTGCAAATTAGATATTAAATATTATGTTAATGAAAACAACTTCTGTTTTGTTTTATTATGGCAGAAAGTTTTGTAAATACGTTTTTCAATGGATTAGAATGTTTTCTATGTAACAGTTTGGAGTCTGTTTTCATTGTTTATACGGAGATGTGTCAGATGATGAATTAAAAACACTATGGTAGTGCATTCACGTTACTTGTGAGGAAGGAGCAGATGCTCGGAAACGTGTAGAGTTACATTGCTACAAATCAATCACGCTTAAAGAAGTTTTGTGCCACGATGTGTTGTTTCATTGATCTGGAAAATGATGCTGTTTGTCATTGTCAAGCGGCTCGAGTTTCTGCACGAAAACAAGTGTTGGATATATATATATATATATATATATATATATATATATATATATATATATATATATTAAGGGTGGGCGAGCAGCTACGCACGGAGTGTGCGTAGTGCCGGCTTCTACGCATTTTGCGTAGCAGGCGTAGAATTCGACACTACGCACGCTCCGCAGATGGAGCGTAGCTGGCCGCCACCCGCCTCCCTCCCGCCCTCCCTAAATCCTTTAATTTAAACGTTAGTAATAATTAAAAGGCACTTACCTTGCGCGCCGCTGCCCGCCGCGTCTCCGGGTCTCCCTTTCTTCATCTGCGCCGTCTTGGGTACTAATGCGCATGCGCGGGCGGCCACGCATGCGCATTTCTCACGCAATGCTAATTGTATATTGTCAATAAATTTTCATTCGGTGAATTGATACCTACGGACATAAGAGGCTGGTATCTATTTGGGACATAAATATTCAGGGTAATGTGCAAATACAATTCTTTGCTCAATTCATCAAAGTTAATGCACAGAGCTAGTTACGTTCTATTGTTTCCCCCAGTGGGTGATTGTGAATATGATAGTAGAAATTATACTGCCCCAGTGGGTAATACATCAAAACAATATCATAGAAACGGCCTAAAGCTCATAAATTTAGAAACCAGCTCAAGCATATTGCGTCAAATTACCCAAAAAAAATTCTTTGCTAATGAATTAGGAAATCCCAAGTGGGAAAAGAAACTTATTGTACCAAAATATACCATACTGCCTCAAACGTCATAAGTCAATAACAATGTTCATAACAAATTAAATCTCAAATGTCGGTAGATCTTCACAGTATTCTATCTTGATTGTTTTGGTACCTAAACAAAACAAAAGAAAGGAAAACCACCTCAGTGACGATTGTAAGGTAGAATGATTATCCTATACTACAGCCTTAGTTTGCAACAGCTAACAATAAACAAACAGTGAAAAGTTATATCAAGTTACGTGAAGATTAAAAACAATCTTGAAGTCTAACTACAGGAGATTAAAAGAACAAATAACAGACTACTCAACGAATAATTCAGAGAACGGAATCACCACTTCAATCATTCACCCAAATACCAGGACAATCGTAAAATGAAAATTTATTGACAATATACGATTAGGTGGAGTTATTTAAAACTGTATATATGAAGGAATAAGCACAATATAATTCGATATGCTCTGTGATGCCTCAGGCGGTTAATTGTCTTCTAGCGAATGTATTAATTCACCTGTTGAGTATATACATGTATATTATCAATGTGTTTCCACAGAGAAAACCCCTTTCTAAGATGGCCGCCGTTTGCAAAAAGCGATCACCGTGAAGTCCTACATCTATGTTTTGGCTTTCACTATGTGTGTTTTTCACTTGTGTATACTTTATTTAAAGAACAACGTTAGACATGGGTGTCACCCGTGATCAAGACGAGTCTGGCGTCGAAACGCGTTGGGTTTTCCATCCAGCTCGTGATACCATGCGAATGATTATGGAAGAATAAACCAGTTTCTTTGCATCTGATATTGGATTGGTAAGATTTTTCTCTGGAGGGGAGTGCGCCAGCAATTTCTTTTTGCTTTGTGATTTGCGAGTACACGGAAAGGGCGACCTCCGACCCTTGGGCGCACCGCTGTCCTGGTGTCCCGGCTACCTTGGAGGAGGTGTGGAACTGTATTGTTTGAGTAAGCCGGTCGACCGCACTGCCATGCGTTGTATTGGTGGTGCTGTGTGGAGTAACGGTGACTGTGTGTGTAACAGTCGGGTGGAACTCGGACTTATACCTCAAGCCTGCGGTGACGGAAGAATCGAAAGAAGAAGGGAGCGCTGATTACTATGCGCATGAATTGCTTCGAGTCTCCGTAGGGTGAGTCTTCTGTTCGAGCCGCTTTTGCCTAAACTTACCTGTTGGCTGCAAGAACTTTCATTGCTGCCACTGTTTAAACACGCACCACCTTTTTCACTTTGGGAAACGCTTCAGACGGCAGCGCGACTTCTCCCTGCCCACTTTCCGGGTGATGATTGGACCGGCGCGTGTTAGCGGGGAACCACAGAATTTACCACAGAATA
Organism: Lissotriton vulgaris; assembly: GCF_964263255.1. Lineage (NCBI taxonomy): Eukaryota > Metazoa > Chordata > Amphibia > Caudata > Salamandridae > Lissotriton > Lissotriton vulgaris. Next base: position 1,391,743,551 of record NC_141693.1, read on the forward strand.
CACAAAGATCAAAATAAAGAAACTTTGGGTTAATTACCAACACAATATTTACTAACCACTATGCATGGATAATAGGTGTGGTACACCTGTAATAGTGAGCAAGAATGGATGATGAAATGGAGTCACGCAGGAGGCTTCGGGCACAATCTATGTTTTTGCAACAAACCAAGCAGACATCCAATGTAGAACAAGCAGCAGTCTCCAACACTACTGTGAATAAATATCAAAAATTGGAGAAACTGATCCGCAAAGAGGTGTCCCGATGGTGGGAAGCCATAACATTAGAAAAGTACCAGGAAGAGAAACGAGTTCCTAGGGGCCTGCGGATCTTAATTTCCCCCTCACATGAAGATCCTGATGTTGAATTGGCTGAAGAATGGACTGGGAACCTTATGGATTGTTCAAACAGAATGATGTCAATGTTAATTAAACATGCTTGGAAAGATAGACTGATGCTACTTAAACAAATAGCGGAGCTCAAGGATGAAATAGAGAAGGAAGAAACCGCTGAGAACTTTACCAAAAAAATGGAAGAAATTAACAAACGGATCTGTAAACATGAGGATGAAATTGTGGCAAAAAAGGAAAGAAAATTTACACGCGATAAAATTGATTATCAAGCTGGTCGTATCTTTACCTTCAGCCGCAAGTATGATACCATGAAACGGAAAGGCATTCAGGCCAATCTGGATATGGTACAACCAGGGAACGAAGTGGATGGTGAAATAAATGAAAGTGACATCTCAGAAGATGGTACAATACCAGTCAGAGTACAAAATCCTCCTAAATCGTCAAATTTTTGGGAGGAATTCCGCATGATGAACCAATCTGCCCAACAGCAGAACTGGCAGATAGATCGAGGCCGAGGGAAGGGCAGAACCTTTCGCGGAAGAGGAAGAGGGAAAGGCAACGATGAAGGAGAAGCCACGCAATCCAAAAAGAAATCAGGAGAGGAGACTGGAAGCAAACCAAACACAACCCCCATGGGAGTGGAAACACGGGGTCAAAGAAAAAGAGGAAAAGGAATCTGAACCTAAAGAATGTGGTAAATGTATCTTCCCGTACTTTATCTAATATGGAGTATAATGTTTTGCAACATGGTCTTTCCTTTTGCCCTACCTCTAACTTTTGGTACTCCCAAGAACGCATTGATTTGTTCAAATTCAACAGAAAACTGAGACTCCACAAATGGCATAAACTTAAAGTCAAAGGCACTGTCAATAGTACTGCTGTAGTGCCGCCGGCAATTGAAACCATAGGGGAGGTTGATACTCTCATTGATCTGAAACAATTGGAGAATGAAGACCTGGAGGATGGAACTATCAATGCTTTGTCTTTCGGCTTTAAGACTAACCTTAATACCAACAACACTTTCAAACCTAAATCTAACTTTAACCCTACCTTACCGTTTTGTAGCATTGATACTTTTGAAAATCTTGTAATCAATGACTTAAAGAAATTGGCTAAGATGAAGCAGTGGTCCAATGACAATCTCAGCAAACCTGAACGTTTAGCGATACGTACCCTAGAGTGTGATCCCTCAATTGTAATCCGCCAGTCGGATAAAGGAGGGAATGTTGTAATTTTAGACAGAGTCAAATATTTAGAGGAAGGGATGCGTCAACTAAACTGTATGGAGTGCTATGAGAGGACCACATTGGATGTAATTGAAAGCTCTAACAAAATGTACCATGATATGCTAAAAAATTGGCATGCAAAGGGGATCTTAGAATGGAATGAATCTTCTTTTCTACTTAATCGCAATCCCAAGGTGGCAATCTTATATCTTCTACCTAAGTTGCATAAAAATGCAGTGTAACCCCCAGGGAGACCCATCGTTTCCTCTATGGGATCACTATTGGAAAAAACATCTAAGTATATAGACCACTTTTTGCGTCCCTTTGTGGAAAAACTTCCGTCTTACTTAAAAGACAGTAGAGATTTCATTACTAAGATTAAAGATGTGGACTGGAAAGAAGGGTATCTGCTGATCTCATTAGATGTATGCAGCTTATACACGTCAATCAGACATGCAGATGGTATTCAAGCATGTCATCAGTTCCTTAAAGGCCGTTCAATCTCATTTTTGGACCACACTGAGATGTTGCTCCAGATGATGTTGTTTTGTCTGGAAAACAATTTCTTTATTTTCAATGACAGCTACTTCAGGCAACGACAAGGGACTGCCATGGGAACATGTTTTGCTCCCAGCTTTGCCAATCTTTTCATGGCCAGCTGGGAGCAACAAGTCGCACGAACTCAGGATCTATATCGCAGCCATGTGATTCTTTGGCTGCGATATAAAGATGACCTGTTTATCATCTGGGACGGTCCTTGTACAGTGGCAGAACAATTTATTCAGAGATTGAATCAAAATTCTCTGAATCTTAGTTTGGAAGGTTAAATCAGTGACAACACAATGGAATTTTTAGATCTAACTGTCCATGTGGTAAACAAGAAACTTGTCACCAAACTTTTCAGAAAGGAAACTGCTGGTAATACTTTGTTACACGCAGATAGTGGCAACCCAAAATCTTTGATTCGGAGCATACCATTTGGCGAATTCTTCCGGGCTCGGAGAAATCGCAGCTCTGAACAAGATTTTTTAGCTGAAGGTAGCTGTATGACTGAACGTTTCATCGAGAGGGGCTATGACACCAACATTATCCAGGTAGCATTTGAGAAAGCTAGTTCCCTCAGTCAGGTAGAACTATTAGTACCCAAAGTAAAACCCCTGGACAAGAATGACAACAAGATTAGATTTGTAGCCACCTACCATTCTAAATCCTGGCAGGTACAAAAAAGTCTAAGAAAACACTTGAATGTATTAGGCACAGAATCTACTCTAGATGATGCATTGAGTAGTATTCCTGATATATCTTATCGCAAGGCTGGTTCCTTGAAGGACAAACTCAGCAGGAATGATGTTAGTGCTCTGCAAATCAAAAAAACTGGTATAGAAGGTTTCTTCACCTACATGGCCTGTAAGGCCTGCAAGTTCAGTACCAATGTTAAAAAGGTGTACTTTCCAGTGGAGAATAAGGAGAGGAATATTAAAAAACATCTGTCGTGCCTGTCAGACTTTTGTGTTTATGTTCTGACTTGCCCATGTGCGAAAAAATACGTGGGAAGCACAATGTTCCCCGCTAAGAAACGTATTCTGGAGCACATGAGAGCAATTCAAAACAGGGATCAAATGTCACCCATTGCTAGACACTTTGATGAACTTCATAAGAGCAATCGAAATTTGTTAAAGTTTTTTGTCATTGATCGGATCCCCCCATTAAAGAGAGGAGGGGACAGAATACGGAAACTTCAACAATTGGAGAGTCAGTACATCATTGATTTAGACTCTAAGATCCCAACAGGGCTGAATTCTGAGGAAGAACTGTCCTGGTATTTGGGTGAATGATTGAAGTGGTGATTCCGTTCTCTGAATTATTCCTTGAGTAGTCTGTTATTTGTTCTTTTAATCTCCTGTAGTTTGACTTCAAGATTGTTTTTAATCTTCACGTAACTTGATATAACTTTTCACTGTTTGTTTATTGTTAGCTGTTGCAAACTAAGGCTGTAGTATAGGATAATCATTCTACCTTACAATCGTCACTGAGGTGGTTTTCCTTTCTTTTGTTTTGTTTAGGTACCAAAGCAATCAAGATAGAATACTGTGAAGATCTACCGACATTTGAGATTTAATTTGTTATGAACATTGTTATTGACTTATGAAGTTTGAGGCAGTATGGTATATTTTGGTACAATAAGTTTCTTTTCCCACTTGGGATTTCCTAATTCATTAGCAAATAATTTTTTTGGGTAATTTGACGCAATATGCTTGAGCTGGTTTCTAAATTTATGAGCTTTAGGCCGTTTCTATGATATTGTTTTGATGTGTTACCCACTGGGGCAGTATAATTTCTACTATCATATTCACAATCACCCACTGGGGGAAACAATAGAACGTAACTAGCTCTGTGCATTTACTTTGATGAATTGAGCAAAGAATTGTATTTGCGCATTACCCTGAATATTTATGTCCCAAATAGATACCAGCCTCTTATGTCCGTAGGTATCAATTCACTGAATGAAAATTTATTGACAATATACGATTAGGTGGAGTTATTTAAAACTGTATATATGAAGGAATAAGCACAATATAATTCAATATGCTCTGTGATGCCTCAGGCGGTTAATTGTATTCTGGCGAATGTATTAATTCGGCTGTTGAGTATATACATGTATATTATCAATGTGTTTCCACGGAGAAAACCCCTTTCTAAGAAGGCCACCGTTTGCAAAAAGCGATCACCGTGAAGTCCTACATCTATGTTTTGGCTTTCACTATGTGTGTTTTTCACTTGTGTATACTTTATTTAAAGAACAACTTTAGACATGGGTGTCACCCGTGATCAGGACGAGTCTGTCGTCGAAATGCGTTGGGTTTTCCATCCAGCTCGTGATACCATGCGAATGATTATGGAAAAATAAACCCGTTTCTTTGCATCTGATAATGGAGTGGTAACATTTTTCTCTGGAGGGGAGTGCGCCAGCAATTTATTTTTTACTTTGTGATTTGCGAGTACACGGAAAGGGCGACCTCCGACCCTTGGGCGCACCGCTGTCCTGGTGTCCCGGCTACCTCGGAGGAGGTGTGGAACTATATATATACATATATATATATATTATTTCCTGGGTGACTCGGTTTTCGTCGGGGCTTGGCGTCTATTTTTGCGGTGCGATTTCCACGGCAGAGCCCAGCCATAAAATTTTCTTCTACTCTCTATCGTTCTCAACTAACTGGGTTTTCCTGGAAGTCTATCCTTGTGAATTTTTAATTCCCCAACAACCAAGAAGTTGGGGAAAAAGGGATCAATGTTCTATTGTCTCTTAGAAGCTATTTACATGTGCTGGCTATAGAAAATGTACATACATCTCCTCATCCTGGTTCAAACCATATGGGGGAAAAAGACTCGCATTGCCTCATTCTTGTTTCACGGTCACCGCCTCTTGCATGTTTATTCACGCTTTCAGTGCAATAAAATTTTAAGGCCTTCCAGTCACTGTTGTGTTTCTCCTCCATCTGTTGCGCCACCGCGTTGCTCCTGTCCTTATTTGCGGTGGCTCTCACATGTTCCAGAATTCGTAGTTTTTTTTCCTTTATGGTGCTGCCCACATATTTCAAGGGGCAGGGGCATTCTATAATGTACACCACATATGGTGTTTTGCAGTTTATCAACTGTCGAATTTTCCATTTTCTTTGGTTGAAGCCTGTGAATGTTTTGGTATTTCTTTGCTATTTGACATACTTTACAGCTTGAACATTTTACAAAGCCTGATGCTTTGAGCCAATGTTTCTTTTTACTTTGATTTTTCCAGTAATGGCTTTGTACCAACTTGTCTTTTAAATTGCCTGCTCTTTTATATGTCACTTTGGAGTGATTTCCTACAATTTCTGCCACAGTTTGGTCAATTTTTAGAAAAAAAGTTACACGTTCTCTGCTCATCGTGTAAGTAAATTAGAAGCCGGCGTCTGTTGTGTTCAAAATGGAAAAATAGTCCTTGAAGTCCTATTCTTCACCGTCCCATATAATTCACAAGGATAGACTTCCAGGGAAACCCAGTTAGTTGAGAACGATAAGGAAGTTGCCTTCAGAGATAATGGGTACCCTTTAAAAGACTAATTCCCCACCAGGAATTAAATTATCCTCCCCTCCTTACCCCAACCCCGCCATTCCCTCCTTTCCTTCCCTCCCCTTCCTGGCCCTCCCCTTCCCTTCCTTCTTTGATTGGGAAATATTGCAAACGAAGCACGTATTGAACAGATAATATGGGTCCTAGGACGTTATTTGTTTGATGAGTTTGTGTTGGGTCTTTGGAGTTTTAATGCCCAAATTAAATGTAGTATGATCAAAAAAGAGAGGGGTCTAGGAGTGTAAAGAACTTGTTATATTGAAATAAGTTGTTTTAAACTACATATACCAGAATCCTACCTGTGAGGAAACAGGAAGTCATGTGACTAAAAAGTTCAAAGATTTCAAAAATGTATATATGTGGAAAAAAAGAGTAATGACCTCCGACCGTGATCAAGGTGTCAGCAGACACTGAAACGCGTTGGTTGTGCATTCATCATTGAAAATAAAGAAAATACCTGGAAAGTGCCCGTGAGTGCGAATCCTTTCTTCTTTAAGAGAGTAGAAGAATATTACAAGCAATCGCAATTACAAGAGGAGCAGACCAAGGGAACAGAGGCAACTCGAGAAAGAGGAATATTAAATAAAAATATAAACGGATAACAACAACACGCAGTGCACACATTTAAGAATACTCAACTAACCCTAATATCACAACAAAAACGAAGGGAAGAAAAAAAGAGAAAAACACATAAAAATGGCTGAAAGAATGACAAATCGCACGCAGAGAGCAAATCAACTATTGGATGATAATATGGTGGCTCAGGCTCCCCAAAGCTCAACCAGTGCAGCAATATCTTCAGATAACAAAAAGAGATCAATACAGAGCATCATCAAAGAGTTACAACAGGCTAAAATCGTGGAGGTCAATAAGTGGTGGGAAAAAACAACCCTTGAAAAATATATCGAATTTAAAAGAGTTTCAAGGGGTTTGAGAATCTTAATTATGCCTACACTAAATGACCTAGACATAGATTTGATCAAACAATGGCAGATGGACACTAATGAATGCTCATTAAAACTCATGAAGACACTAATAATACATGCTGAACGGAAGCTAGAGGGAGTCTTGGAGAAAATTCAAGAACTTGAAAAAGAGCTGGATAAACATCCCGAGAATGAGGAGAAAAAAGAATTATTGGAGGCCATGGAGAAAAAGATTCTCAAACATGAAGCGGATGTGGAAAAAAGAAAAGCGAGTAAATTCAACCGAGATCGCATAGATTATGCAAATGGCAGGATATACACCTTTGCCAGGAAGTATGACTCATTAAGAAATAGAGCAGCTATGGATAGATGCATCAGTCATGACAATCAGGGTGTCTATGATAGCTCTGACCCGACCTCAACAGATGAAGAATCAGACTTGGCGAAGTTGGATTTTCATGGGGAAATGAGGCTAGCCCAAATGGAGATGAGACAACGAGGAAGAGCACGAGGGACCACATGGGGAAGAGGGAGGGGATCAAATCTCCCGCAACCAGACGTGGCAAAAGAAGGAACAAGGCCCAAAAGAGGAGAAGAAAAGAAAAAACAAAAATAAAAAAGATGGCACAGAACAAAGACTTGGTTATAAATTTGTCAAGCATGATCTTGAACAAAGACCGTATTAGTCTCCTAAATAAAGGACTTTCTTTTTGCCCCAAAACTAAAATGGACATCCCCAATTTTCGTATCGACCTATACAAATTCTGTCGCAAAGCGAAACTGAAGAAACACTTTGAAGCAAGACCGCCCAATAAATCCAACTCACGTGTTTTACCAACTGAAAAATCTCTGTTGACACGGAAGGAATTACCTGCCCTGAGGATAATGTCAAATCTACATACTGACGCCACAGGAAATAACTACTCTGAGTCTACAACTAATGAAACTGATCTCGACATCTGCAGACGGGAAGGCATTATGACCAACAAGGGTGGAGAGAGTGGACTTAAGTCACAATCAAAATTCTGCCCACAACTACCACCTGGCAATAAAATAGATCTATTCCATGAAAGCGTTGTAGATGAAATGAACCAGCTTACCAAACAGAAAAAAAGAGATGAAAAACCATCATGGAATCTCACGAAAGGAGAACAAAAGGCCTTGAAAGAACTGAGAGACAATCAAAAAGTCATCATAAAGGCCACAGATAAAGGCGGAAATATTGTCATGCAAAATCGAGAGCAATATATCACAGAGGCCTACCGCCAACTGAACATCCAAGATCATTACACTAAGCTAGAGATTAACCCAACAGAAAGATGGACCAAAGAGTATCATTCGCTACTTCTGAATTGGAAAGATAGAGGACTCATAAACTTTGAGGAATTTATGTACTTGAAGGTGGAGAACCCCATAACAGCAACGATATACTTTCTACCAAAAGTACATAAGTCTCTCAGCAATCCACCAGACAGACCCATAGTCAGCTCTATGGGTTCACTACTTGAGAAAACCTCACATTTTATAGACGTGTTCTTGATGGAGTATGTGAAATCTCTTCCGTCCTACTTTAAGGACACAACAGCCTTCCTGAACAAATTGAAAAATCTTACTTGGAATGAGAATCTTACCATGGTAACAATAGATGTAAATTCATTGTACACGTCCATCCAACATCAAAATGGACTGTCAGCTGTGAGGAAATTCTTGGATTTACGGTCATTAAGCTTCCTCGAACACTCAGAAATGCTCATGGACATGCTAAACTATTGCTTAACTCACAATGTTTTTCTCTTTAATGGGGAAATTTACCTTCAAAGGGAGGGCACTGCCATGGGAACATCTGTAGCCCCAACATACGCAAATCTCTTTATGGCAGTATGGGAGGAAAACATATTACGAGCAAGCACAAGTCCAATATACAAACTTGGATAAGGTATATTGATGATTTATTCGTTTTGTGGGAAGGAGACCAAAATCATCTGTCAGAATTCTTAGATGATCTAGACCACAACGATCTGAACTTAACATTTACATCATCTAGTAGCAAAACCAGAGTGTTCTACCTAGACGTGGAAGTCTTTGTCAAAAATCAACTGTTCTGCACAAAAATACGTAGGAAACCCACTGCCACTAATAGTGTTCTTCATGCTAGCAGCGGACACCCGGACCATCTAAAGTGGAGCATCCCGTATGGAGAGATGCTTCGCGTAAAAAGAAACTGCTCAGAAGATGAGGACATAGAACAAACCATTGAAGACACCGGCCTCAGGGTACCCTGGACTTTGTGGTAAGGCACACCCACTCAGGCAACCCTAACACCTCTTTCTAGGTTGTACAGTCCAAGTCTTTGTCAAGCAAACAATCCACAGGCATGGACAGACTCACAGCTATCCTCAAGGAACCTGAGACCCCTTCCCCATTAAAAGGGAACCAGAGCCATTATATAGTGACTCTCATGGTTGTCAGCAACAACAACTTGGTGGAATACATCAGGGCCTAGCTGCTCTGAGGTGAGCAGGTGACATCTGACAGTTGTGATGCTAGAGCCAGTGTCTCTCAGAGCTTCCACCCTTTGCCTATTGAGGATGACCCACTGCTTGTACTTCCTAGTATCACATAGAGACACTAGTGTAGCCTGTACTCTGTCCCCCACACTATCTGGGATAATCTCCTCCCTAAGCATTATGCTAGCCATCCCTAGTGATGGCCCACCAGTGGGGGCTGTTTCTGCTTGGGACCCTTGGCATCCCCCTTGACGTGCCTCTTTGTTGGCACTCAAAGAACTTAGGGGGTGCTTTCCCTGCAGACCTACTATCAGCAAATCATCTCTTTTTCTTTTCAGCGGGGGATGGGAGTCCTACCTGAGGAACTACTTTTGGGCCCTTTAAAAAACCCCTTGATTCTTTTATCTTCCCTCCTTCTTCTGGGGAGGACCAAGCCCATCCTTGTGGACCTCCCCAGATACCTTCCTGCGGACCCTGATGCTGATGCAATGGTCTGCCCCCTTTGCAAGCTCCCTGGTGTCAGAGAGCTTACTGTTAATCAAGTCTTAGCATAAATCTAATAAAGCAAAGACTGAACATGTGCTCCTTTGCAGTGAAACTGTACGACCCCTGATAATAGTTTACTTCACCGCCTTGCAAAAAGAATTAACACAGTCTACCCAGATCTGTTGAACCACCTTCTAACTGTCCCTGAACTTCTGCCTATACCTTTCTGGGGTCATATTTCCTCATAAGGATCTCTTTCATGGGGGATAGCTCATCCTGTCCTCCTTCTCTAGGGCCAGTCCGGTGTCCCTCCCCTCGCTAGGGATCTGCCTTCACAGACTAGCTCCCCAATCCCCCTTAGGGGTCCTAATCATTAATAAAACAATCTCATAAGCTTCAAACCACAATATTGTCTCCCACCACAAAATGAGGCAACAGAACTTTAGGAATGTGAATCCTCTTGTCAGAGGGCACCGAAGAATTGCTGCTACCATAACTGCTGGACTCTGCCTCTCTGGCCTAGAGGTCCAGCTCTTTAAGGATCCCCTCATGAGCTAATTGCTCAAAAGCAATTCTCTCATCCATAGTCAATATTTTTGCTTTATTTCCATGAATACCTTTTTATCCTCTAAGGCTGTTTCTTTCTCCAATTTCAATTTGGCCAGTTACAACTTTAGCTTTCTCTCTTCCCATCTTTCCTCCAGTTCCTCAGGGACATGCCCAATCAGGACACACAACTATCAGTCTGGAGAGGGATTTCTAATCCTCTTTATATGTTATCCCCTGCCTCAACAGGTCGCAGTCCAAGATCCTCCTGTGGGTCTTGGTCTAATTCCACCTCATCATCCATCTATTCGTCCTCATCATCTGTATGAGTATGGTGGGCCTTTGCCCATGTCCTAAAGGCTTTTTGGAGCTCTGCCTTTTTAGTGCGCCTCTTAGCAGGCACACTCCCTCTCATGGCAAAAATCCTTGAGCAGGGCCACAGTGTAGCTCTTCAGGTTGGTCAGCTCAAACTCCAACTTTGCAGGTGTGATCACAGACACAACAGTAAAGTAGAGCAAGAATGAATTTGGAAAAAGCAAAAAGCTGAATCAGGGAGAATTTACTCAAATTGGTCTTAGATATGGGATGGTAGTGTACATTGAATCACTGCATGGCACTGCACCAACACAAGTCCTATCTGTACCGATGAATACCAATGTTAGAAATTGGATTTTTGGTTGACTGAGGAGTGAGCCCTGTTCAAGCAGTAACTAAGCATGGGCGAATTTTGCGAATTTGCAATTCGCAAATTTGGGAATTTGCGAATTCGCGAACCGCAAAATCCACGAATTTGCGGATTTTGCGGATTGTGTGGGTAAAGGCCGGGCGGGAAAACGGTGCACATTGCTAGTGTGAGGGGCAGGGCCAAACGGGTGAGCCTTATATGCGAGTTCACATGCCTCTTCTGTGTATAAAAGGACAGGCACGGATCAGAGAAGCTCGTGGTCACAGGAACTGCTCAGGGATTGAGCTCTTGAAAGTCAATAATGCAAAGGCATCCATCAAGCATCATATCTATTTTTCGACGATAGATATGGGGAGAACGCACACCTGCCCAGCTTCGACAAAACTCACATTTTTGGGGGGGCTGGTTAACTTTGCCATCACACCGAAGAGCACCGGGGTCCCTCGAGTGAGCTGTCCTTCATAGTGGGTAAAGGGCTGGAAAATGGTGCAAATCTCTAGTGTGAGGGGCAGGGCAAAACGGGCGAGGCTTATATGCGAGTTCACATGCCTCTTGTGTGTATAAAAGGACAGGCACGGATCAGAGAAGCTCGTGGTCACAGGAACTGCACAGGGATTGAGCTCGTGAAAGTCAATAATGCAAAGCCCTCCATCAAGCATCATAGCTATTTTTCGACGATAGATATGGGGAGAACGCACACCTGCCCAGCCTCGACAAAACTCACATTTTTGGGAGGGCTGATTAACTTTGCCATCACACCGAAGAGCACCGGGGTCCCTCGATTGAGCTGTCCTTCATAGTGGGTAAAGGGCTGGAAAACGGTGCACAACGGTAGTGTGAGGGGCAGGGCCAAACGGGCGAGCCTTATATGCGAGTTCACATGCCTCTTGTGTGCATAAAAGGACAGGCATGGATCAGAGAAGCTTGTGGTCACAGGAACTGCACAGGGATTGAGCTCGTGAAAGTCAATAATGCAAAGGCCTCCATCAAGCATCATAGCTAATTTTCGACGATAGATATGGTGAGAACGCACACCTGCCCAACCTCGACAAAACTCACATTTTTGTCCTGTAATTATTTTAGGATGGCACCGGCAAGCTGCCAGCGCCATCCTAAAATAGTTACTAAATTAGCTTCATCAGGAAGCACTAATAGATAAAATAAAGCAGGTGCTCAAGCACCTGCTTTATTTTATCTATTAGTGCTTCCTGTTGAAGCTAACTTAGTAACTATTTTAGGATGGCGCTGGCAGCTTGCCGGCGACATCCTAAAATAGTTACAAGTTCAACAGGCTTGAACTTTTGCCCCCCAAATCCGCCGATCGCGGATTTCGCGGATTTTCAGTAAATTCGCGGGAGTTCGCGGATCGCGGATTTACCGAAAATCCGCGAAATCCGCGAGCGGAACGGATTTTGCGCACATGCTTAGCAGTAACTACAATCCTAGTCAGGGTATGGCACCAGCAATCCCCAAAGTAACTCGGCATATAGCAGGCAGGCTTAACTTGAAGGCAATGTGAAAAGTATATGTGCAACACTTCTAACAGTAAACATTGAGAAAACACCACACAAGAACATCTCACTCCGGTTTAGAAAAATAAACACTATTTTAATAAATAAAACAAGACCAAATTGACAGAAAGCCAACAAGTAGAACTTGAGAAATAGATGTTTTTTAAATAAACTGTAAAATAACACTTAGAAGCAATAAGCGCATACTTGAGATAGCTGGTCGCACTGGACTGGGACAAAGTCAAAAGTTTAGGCTGACCATGATGGAACTCAGTGAGGTCCGCTGAACAAAAGTATCTTAATCTAGGTTGCATTAACATCAAGGATGCATTGTGCATATGTGGCGCAGTGTTGGTGCCATTCCATGCAGTGGCGGCAATGCCCTGGCCCTGATACATGTAGCAGCAGCGATGTGTCAGCTCCCAGTACCCTAGTGCGGCGCCTCAGCAACATCGGAATCCAGGAGAAGGCACTGGAATGGATCATCTCGTTCCTCGCCGGAAGGACACAGAGAGTCCGCCTCCCCCGTTCAGATCAGAAGCCACCGAAGTCATCAGCGGCGTTCCTCAAGGCTCCTCGCTCAGCCCAACCCTCTTCAATGTCTACATGAGCCCCCTCGCAGCCATCGCACGCCAGCACAACCTCAACATCATCTCCTACGCCGACGACACCCAGCTGATTCTCTCCCTCACCAACGACCCCGCCACCACCAGAGCCAACCTACACGAAGGGATGACAGACGTAGCCAAGTGGATGACGAACAGCCGCCTGAAACTGACCTCGGACAAGACGGAAGTCCTCATCCTGGGATCTTCACCCTACGCCTGGGACGACTTCTGGTGGCCCCCCGCCCTGGGCAGCGCACCCAAACCAACAGACCACGCACGCAACCTGGGCTTCATCCTGGACTCCTCCCTCTCCATGACCAGACAAGTCAACGCCGTCTTCTCGTCGTGCTTCAACATCCTGCGCATGCTACGTAAGATCTTCCGGTGGATCCCCACCGAGACCAGGAAGACAGTCACCCAGGCCCTCGTCACCAGCCGGCTGGACTACGGCAACTCCCTCTACGCCGGAACCACCGCCAAACTCCAGAAGAGACTCCAGTGGATTCAGAACGCCTCAGCACGACTCATCCTGGAATTCCCCCATCGCAGCCACATCTCCGGACACCTGAGAGATCTGCACTGGCTCCCGGTCAACAAGAGAATCACCTTCTGTCTCCTCACCCACGCACACAAAGCCCTACACAACCAAGGCCCTGGATACCTCAACAGCCGCCTCAACTTCTACGCTCCCACACGCCAGCTTCGCTCGACTGGCCACGCCCTCGCCGCCGTCCCCCGCATCCGAAGAGCCACCACAGGAGGAAGGCCCTTCTCCTACCTGGCCGCCAAGACCTGGAACTCCCTCCCGACCCACCTCCGCATGACCTAGGACCACCTGGCCTTCAGGAAGCAGCTCAAGACCTGGCTGTTAGAGCAGTAGCGGACCCCCCCTCCCCCAGCGCCTTGAGACCCTCTGGGTGAGTAGTGCGCTATATAAATGCTTTGATTGATTGATTGAGGAGCAGGGTGCTGCGATATGGAGGTTTTTGGCAAGGCTGCCGTTAACAGAGATGTGAGGACTCTTCTCCAGGATGAGCGCTGTTCAGTGGTGGTTCTAAAAGTGATGCATGGACTCCAATCCATGCAGCAGTACCAACATGTTGGTGTTAATCCATGCTGCAGAGCTGATGCACTGGTTCTGATCCGTAGACCAGAGGCAAAGCGCCAGTTCTGATCTGTGCAGTGGCAGGGATGCTTTGGGTTGACAGTAGATGCGTCAGTTCAGCTGAAGCAAGCTTCGTAGCACACTTACCATGGTCCAGAACTGTGGCACACTCACAGATGACAGAGTTGAGATGCAGAAAAAGGGTAGTTGAAAGTCTTTTATGTCCATGAAAGTTTAGATCAGGAGGCCAGCCAACTAGCCCTTGGAGCCACTCTGGGTTCTGGATTCAAGTGATGGGGGGTCCAGTCCTTCTCAGCCAGACAAGGTGGCAGCAAGCAGCAGGTCAGCAAAGCAAAGCAGGACACCAGCAGAGTAGCAGTCCAGCAGATTGGCAGTGCATTCAGCAGCACACCAGTACAACAGTCCTTCCTGACAGAGTAGCCACATGTCCAGAAGTGTACTGAAGTCTGAGACCTAGTCCTTATACCCAATGGTGCCTTTGAAGTTGGAAGGCTTCAAAGAGATGCTTTGGTAGTGCACAGATGCCATCCTTTTCTGCCCTGGTTCCAGAATCACTACAGGGGTATGCAGCCCTTTGTGTGTGGACAGGACAGAGCCTAGTCAGGTGTGAGGCTGTGCCAAGCTCCTTCCTACCATTGCGTCAGGATTACTCCCAAGCTCCCATTTTGTGTTGCTATCTAGGTGGAATACACAAAGCCCATCTGTCACCCTGACCCTGCATGTGATCACTATTAGGATGCAGGCACCAAATGGATAAGTCAAGAAAATTGCCACATTCTAAAAGTACCATTTTCAGAATTGGAATTTAAAATCTTACTTCACCATGATTTGTGATTCTAATTGTGATTCTATATACACCACATTTTGGGGTCAAACTCTTCCCAATTGGAAATTACACTTATAAAATGTAATAAGGAAATCCCAATGTTATCCTATGGGAGAGACAGACTTTGCAGTAGTGAAAAACAAATGTAAGAGTTTTTTCACAACCAGGACATGTAAAACCTAAAGGCACATGTCCTACATTTTAAATAAACTGTACTCTGCTCTTGGGCTGTCCAGTGCTTACCTTAGGGGTGATATATACATATTAAAAAGGAACGTTTGGGCCTGGCAAGGGGGCTTGCTTGACAGGCCGACATGAGGGTTTAAACTGCACACACAGGCTCTGCAATGGCAGGCCTGAGACATGTTTGAAGGGCTACTTAAGTGGGTGGCACAACCAGTGTTGCAAACCCACTGTTGGCATTTAATTTACAGGCCCTGGACACATGTAGTGCACTTTATTAGGGACTTGTCTGTAAATTAACTATGCCGATTGGGGTTAAGATAATTCAACTATGTTTTAGGGAAGGAAGACAAACACTTTAGCACTGGTTAGCAGTGGTAACGTTTGCAGAATCCTAAGGCTAGCAAAAACAGGTCTATAGGCAAAAGTTAGGGAAGCCATGCCAAGGATGCCAGGTCTAACAGGTATGGTGGAAAGCCAATGATCATGGATCATGGCCTGATCGGTTTATTATAAAATGTTGTTCTAAAGTCACTAGACCTGATATACGTATTGTGGAAAGCATATGTTAAAGTCATTTTGGTGTGTATTATTATTACTCTATATTAAATCCTATAGATAGGTGTCATAGTTTACCATAGTAGGCAAGGGTTTTGATGTCAGCCACCAACACTGGGGGACCAACAAGGTTTCACTGTGAGGATTCTTGTTAGGACTTGTTTAAAGGGGTTATATATTGTTTTGCAAGCTGTATTATACTACATATTTATCATTTTATAACTGTATTCATGATGGCTGGTTTTTATGTGCACTTGCATAGGCCTGCATTTGGTAAAGTATAAAGCCAATCAGTTAATTGGGAGAAGCATGCTAGATTTTATAGATTTGATCTGTATATTATGAATTGTTATGACAAAACCGGTAGACCTCACCTACTTATTGTGATATATTTGTTAAAGACAACAGGCTTTGAAGAATGGATTGGTACTAGACTGTGTTAAAGCCTGTAAGCAGGGACTTTTTACATGTAATTTCATACATTTCACAAATGGTTCACCCCAGAACTTAAGGAGAAAAAACGTTCTGCCCGCCGCGTAGAACGTGCGTGGAGACACACTTACTGCACAGCCTCCAAATCACTGTACTCCTCCACCCAGGCAGAGTACAAGAAAGCCATCCTTGATGCCAAAACCTGCTACTTTTCAAACAAGATTCTCCGGACAGAGAACCAACCCAGAGAAATATTTGCCGAATTAGCCTCTTCGGACAGGACTTCATCCAAGCCGGTACCTTCCCAGCACTTGTGCGACTCGCTGAACAACTTCTTCATCAATAAAATTGCCGACTTTAAGGCCAATATACCTCCACCCTCCCAAGCTTTCCTAAACCCTGACCCTCAACCCAACGCCTGTCACCTCGACTTCATAGCCCCACTGTCTAAAGAAACCTTCTTCTCCTTGCACCCATGCGTCAAGTCGGGATCCCCCTCTGACATCTGCCCGGCCTACATCTTGCGTGATATTTCCGTACTTGCCCATCTCCCTCCATCACCTTTCTCAATGAGACCCTCAAATCAGGCACTGTCCTTTCATGTCATAAATCAGTCACCATCATCCCAATCTGAAAAACCAGGTGCAGACCCCACAGCGCCAGTAAACTATCAGCCCATTTCCCTCCTCCCCTACCAGGCCAAAGTCCTCGAATGCCACATAACCAAAGTCCTTAGCTCTTTTATAGAGGACAGCGGCTATCTATCACCATGCCAAGCAGGGTTCCGCCCTCTCCATTCCACCGAAAAAGTGGTGCTCTCTCTCATTAACACACTCAGAGCGGGGCAAGATGCTAATCTCCCCAGGCATTGGTTCTCCTTGATCTGTCGGCCGCCTTCAACACGGTCGATCACACCATCCTCCTTTCCCGTGTCGAGGCGACAGGCATTGGAGGTTCTGCCCTGGCCTGGATCAGCTCGTTCCTGAGCGACCGCTCACAGGCAGTCCACCTGTCAAATTTTTCCTCCGAGGCCCGCAAAGTGCTATGTGGCGTCCCTCAGGGCTCCTCTCTCTCCCCCCTTCTTTTTAATTTATACGTCTGCCCGCTCATTCTTGCTCTGCAGTGGATGGAGGTCACGGTGTTTAACTACGCCGATGACCACCAACTCATTTTTAACCTCTCTAACTCCCCCAATTCTATTTCTAATTTCCAGTCGGTGATGGTCTTTATCAGGGATTGGATGTGCTGTAACCACCTCAAGCTCAACCCTGATAAGACCGAGCTTCTTCTCACTGGCGGCAAACTCAACCCCTGGTCCCCCTTCTTTTGGCCCTCCTCCTTTGGTCCCCCCCTTCTCCCTCTCCCGCCGTTAAGACATTGGGAATCACCCTCAACCAACAACTGACCCTACACTCTCAGATCAGCACAGTGGTCTCCTCCTGTTTTTTTACTTTGCGCACCATTCGCAAGATCTCACGTTTTTTTTCCTTTTCAGCCCTTAAATTGATCTTGATGGTTATGGTCTTTTCCCGGCTGGATTATGGGAATGCCCTATACAACGGCGCCCCCGCTTACGCCATCCAGAGGCTCCAACTGGTGCAAAACCAAGCTGCCCGCCTGGCCTATGGTTTACCCAAGTCACACCATACCACTCCCCTTCTCAGATCCCTCCATTGGCTCCCAATTAGAGAAAGGGCCCTCTTCAAGATGGGATGTATCACGTTCCAGGCTCTTGCGGGAACAGCCCCATCTTTTATCATGTCAAAAATCGTCCCCTACATCCCCAGCAGACAACTCCGATCCTCCTCTCTGTCCCTACTGGTGGTGCCCAGATTCAAGAAGAGCAGAATGGGAGGCTCAATGTTCTCCATTCTTGCTCCGCAATTTTGGAATTCTCTACCTTTCCAAATGAGATCAACACCCTCGTACCTGGAGTTCTGGAGCACCCTGAAAACCAATTTGTTTGCACAGGTTTTTAAAATCTAAGCCGCATCACCCTCTCACTTAGGTATCATTTTCCTCTACAGCGCCATGAAACCGCTTGGTGTACGAGCGCTCAATAAATATTTTTAAATTCAAATTCAAATAGAATATCGTGGAAGTCAAGGTTTTTAGTGTTTGTAATTTACCCAAACAAACTGTAGGAATAGAAGATACATACTACAGTAAACCGTGTTGGGCTTCCTTAGGAGAGTTAGTATTTAGCATTTAATATCATATATATATTTATATATAACAGCGCGCTTGTCCTTGATTCTTCAATCCTTTAAAAAGAAGGCAAGAGAAGACCCAAATTTGTATTAGTGATTTATTTCACAATCACCATGTCGCCATGACGCGTTTCGTCCGGAAAAGGTGGCCTTGATCACATGATGGTTGCCTTGGTCAGTACAATTGGCTTAAGCTGGTTATGGCGACATGCCAATGATAAAGACTATATGTTGGATTGTTTATTATGAAAAGTTATGATAAAGGCAGTAGGCCTGAAATATTGATTGTAAAAACTCTCTGTTAAGGTCAGTGGGCATTGAAGGGTGATTATTAAAGACTACGGATAGGTTTTTTGTTACATGGACTCTCATAGATTTCCTTAGTAGGCAAGGGCTATGATGTTGCTCACCACCGCTGACAAAATATGAATATAGATGATTTGCGCTATGAGAGTCCTTGTTAAGCATTCTTAGGAGAGATACTATTTAGCTTTGTTGCCTGCAAATTTTTATGCATTTGCAATTTTATGACTATATACCTGACGGGTGCCTTATGGGAAAACCTATGCTGTGTTTATGAAGCATCAGTTGTTTATGGGGATACACCATCGATAACAGCTACAGGCCTGACTGGTTTACTAGGAGCTCTTTGAACCCACTCTGTTCAGCCATTAGACTAACTGAATTGCATGGGGTAATGGTTCAGTCTGCATCAGTCATGCACTATTTTGCCCTGGGAACTATGACATTTTCTAATCAAATGCGTACATCCACCCAAAAATAAATGTACTTCAGTATCAGTGCAGGTTGGTTGGTCTTTTAGTTTTGCATTTTCTCCTTTTATAGTTCCCATTTCATGTATTTGTTTCTCTTTTTATTTTAATGTTTCTTAAGAGGATACTACAGCGCACCAGTGAGAGCTAACAGGCTGCGTGCTTGTTGCTCACTTCATCTGCACTGAACTGCACCGCATTCCAGAAGATCATTATGGAATGAATGTTGTCCATAGTGCATCACTGTTTTACCTTTCCAAGAGGGCCAACATGTTAGTTCTAAATGTGGCGGCTATGCTTGGACTTTCAAACACTGCTAGACAATTTGAAAAACCTTTGTAATACTTAGTTTTGTAATTGCAAACATATGCCCGCCGGGTTTTCAAGGCAACATGTTTTACTTTTTTCCATTTGTATTCTTTTAATTTATCTTGCACTTGTTTTTGAGTTTGCGTGTGTTGTATTGCTGTTGTGTCCGACCTAGGGTGACTGCGAGGATGAATAGGTAGATTGGTGAATCGATGTATGAGTGAAAGGATGAGTGACAGCATGTGTATGATGACTTATTGAGTGTCTACACATATGAGTGATAAAACAGGTACTTTCATTCATAAGTCAGACATATTGGCATTGCCAATGCTTGTGTTGTTTATGAAGTGCATGGAATCCAGCTAGTTATGGAACAAAAACAACCTTGGGTACCCAATCTCCGTTATGAGTACAATACCTTCTCTTTGTGAATGTCTCAAATTCATTTACTCTGAATAATTTAGTTCTCTGGTGTCTCAGAGTTGTTCCTTCTCCCTTCTCCCTTTGTAAGAGTTTATTGAAGCTGGATATTCTCCCACGGGCAGAGTACTCAACATTTATCTTTGCTATACTTTACTCCTAAGGCATACATTCAAGGCTAATGTTACATTAAGGCCATCGTATGCAGCTGCTGTGTGACATCCAACAAGAGGCCACAAGACATGGCCTACGAATTCTCTTTATTACTTTAGGATAAGGAGCACCCAAATATTAAACCACCTTTTTGGCCTAGCCACCGAAAAAATGGTTGCACTGGAGTTGGGTGACGAAAACAGAGACAAACCTGTTACCTAACAAGTTCTGCCATATGTTAAAAGACAACCTCATGACCTTGTGGGGATCCTGTGCAGTCCTTGAGCAGCACAGCGTTCCTACCAACCTCAGGTCCTTTGAGAACACCCGCTGGATTGTCATCCTCTGCCTCAGATGGTTAGGAAAGCAGTGGATGGGAGAGGAGTTCTGCCTACCTCAAGAAAGTTGGTGCCCAACGACTGTGCTGATGTCAGAATGGAATGGGCGATACAAATTACAATTCTCTAATTCATTACAAGAAATTAAACGTATTTAAACTAGGTTCATTAAATGCACAATGAATGTCTGGTGTAATGAATTGTTCATTAAGTTAATGACATGTGAACTGGAATCCATTAACCAATTACTATTGAATATGGTAAGTGATTAAACTGAATAAAGAAAATGATAATGACCTTTTTGTTACCTTATTACATTTATATGTTTTATGATATCAGTGACTTCCCTGGAGTGTGCTAGGGAAAGAGCAGACAATAAATTAGAACATCTCATTCACATGAAATATGTATGAAGAGAAACTTTCTTAGCTGGTGTTCGCTGATGGATCTTTAATTCTTCCCTTTCCTTTTGTTTTTCACATAGGAATTTGTTTTGGGGAGATACATCCGGTTTGATGTTCTTTTTGTAATCTTTCTAATAGACCTTGAGAAAAGCATTTTACAGTACATTTTACCCTTCTAGTACTATCTTGAAATAGTTTCACTTTATATTATGATACAACTTTGGTCTCTCGTTCTTCCTGTGTTAACAGTAGCTGTAAAAAAAGTAAAGAAATACAATTAAATGAAATTCAATGTATCTGAGTGTGCCTACAGAACTGCATGGTAGTCAATTAGCTTCCAAATTTACTTTGCATAATATGCTTCAATGAAAACACAGGGTGTAATGAATGCTTTTACATTTTTCAAGACATTCCATGGAATGTGGTGACTGCTTGGTGGTAATGAAGTACTTGCTAGACACCAGTTTGAGTTGTTTTCTTGAATGGGCTTTCCCCACTGATACACTGTGTCACATAACAGTTTCGCTGATGGTCTCAAAACAGAAATGTATTTCTTTCTGTAGCTTTAATGGTCCATTGCTATTAGCAGTCATTTTATATATATATATATTTTTTTTTTTCACTGAAAAAACCATAGGTTTCACACCAGTTATAGTTAGCTGGAAATTTTACTGACATAAAACCATTAAAATTCCCACGTTATAGTTAGTTGGACTCACTATAACTTGCGCGCCTGCAATGCACTGCTGATGACGTCACATATTACATCAATCATGACATGGTCAGTGACATCACTCATGACATCACTGATGACACAATCCAGTGAATGTGTGTCTTTCTGAAAAATAAATATGTTTTATATTTGTATTTGTAAAGGTCGATGGAAGAATAAATGTTTAAATAAGTGTGTAAATGGATTTTTTTAAATAAAATATTGATTGGTTAACTGGCTTAGAAAGTGTATCTTAGTGAATACATATATTAGTGAGTAATGTTTAAATATTTATATATATGTATTAGTGTTTCACTTTGTGTATAAGTGGCTGCATGGGTTGATGAGTAGGTACATGTGTAGGTATATGGGTTATTAGATGTTTTTTAGTATCAGTATGAGTGTTTGTATGGTTTGGTGGGGGTATTACTTATCACAGATGCATGAATGACTAACTCTCTCTTTGTATGTGTTTTGAAGACAGCATATGTGCAGGACTGTGTGGGTGGATGAGTGTGTATATGTGTGTGTTAGTGAGTGAATGACTGTCTCACTAGTGTCTTTATCAGTAACTACATATGTTTTAATCTAGTATATGTGAGTATTGATGTATATACGTGAGTATATGTGAGAGTGAGATATTGAAAGAGTTCCTGTTTAAATAAATATGTGTTTCTATAAGTGATTGTTTAAGAGAGTAAGTATGTGTACGTTTCCTTAGAAGTAAGGTGGTAGTGTGTGTATAGCTGTATATGCAAATAAATGGATGTTCAATAGTTTACTTGCATGTGTGAGAGTAACTTTTGGATGACTGTCGGTGTGTAACAGGATGTATAGGTGAATCACTACATATGATGAGTGAGTATGTGTATGAGTGATTGTATAGAACTGTTGGTGAATGAGTGGATGTGTATATAGATGGTGGAATTATTGAATTGGTTGTTGAAACTGGTATGGGTATCTCTATTTTTTTGAAAATTTAATTTTTTATTTTTGAATATGTGTTTCAAGGGTTACATTACACTGAAAGGAGGTCTGGCACTCTGTCACAAGGATGGTGTCATCAGTGATGTCATGAGTGATGTCACTGACCATGTCATGAGTGATGTAATATTTGACGTCATCAGCAGTGCATTGCAGGCGCACAAGTTATAGTGAGTCCAACTAACTATAACGTGGGAATTTCAATGGTTTTATGTCAGTAAAATTTCCAGCTAACTATAACTGGTGTGAAACCTATGGTTTTTTCAGTGAATTTCAAAGGTTTTTTAAAAGCTAATTCCTTTCTATATCGAGTTTCTAACCTACGATTTTTTTATAAATTTGCTGTTTTGTGTAAGTATTAATTATTATTTTTTATTTTTAATAATAATATTTTAATATATATATTTTGTTATAATTTTTTCCTGGGGTGCTCTGGGTCCGCGCACCGGTAAGCTCTCCGGAAAGCGCACCCAGAGCGCTACTTGCGTTCGTGAAAAAAAATATGAATGAAAAGTAAATAATAACGCAAGACATTTAGTACCAAACATATAAAAGCAGTTTTTTTGAATAAGGAAATGAAAATGATTTTGCATTTCCATGAAACTATCAAAACGTCACTTAGGCGCGCCGCGTAAGTGCCCACAGAAACGCCTTCGTTTGCGCCGCGTATGCGCCACCAGAAGCGCCTACGTTTGCGCCGCGTTAGCGCCCCCGGAAGCGCTTCGGTGCGCGCAGCATAAGTGCGTCAAGTCATGTGACCTTAAAATAACACTTTTCATTGGTTGCTAACAGTTTTTTTTACAAAGAATGAAATCCCCACCCATTTGCTTCACTTCTTCTTTCACTTTTGTGACTGAAAGACCTGCCTTTTTGCTCTCGGTTCTTTGTTGGATATCTTGGATTATCATGGCTCCAACACCATCCAGCAGTGAAGATGACTCCAATGAATTCCTTGATGAAGAGCCTCCTCAGCCGAAGGTGAAAGAACATTTCATCTGGAAGTTTTTTTCCATACCTGATGACCAGAAGAAAGTCAATTCTCCAAAAGTGGAGTGCAGGATCTGTCACACAGTCCTGTCACGGGGTGACCCCACTAAAAAATATTCTTTTGGGAACTCCACAATGATTCGCCATGTGGAGAAGAGGCACCCCCAGAATTTTGCCCGGGAAAGTGTCAGGGCTCTGGCACAAGAGGTTCCCAGTGATGGGACCTCTACATCAACCGGAGGACCAACCACATCGGTGAGGGGGAGATCACAAGAGCTGGTTCCGAACATTCAGCCTGCATTTAACAAAGGCGTCCTTAAATGCAGATACTGTGATCAGCTACTTTGCTTTGGGGAGCAAAGTGTTCTGCTCATTGTTCGATCTTTGGAGAACAATCGCTGCCGTTCCCAGCTCTAATTTATTTATTTTTTTTGCTCCTGTTGAGCAGTTTCCATTCCCTGTTTTTGTTTTTGTTCTAAAAAAAGAAAAAAGAAGAAAAAAAAAGTTCTTTTCAGAACAACCTCCAATTCTCATCAAAGAGCTATATTCTTAAAAAAATTAAAAAGAGTCAGTGAAGTGGAGTGCATTGATAAAGGAAAGGAAAATGTGTAAGAAAGAACAGAAAGGTATGAGAGGAAAAAAGGAAGTGAAGTAGGGGGACTGAAAGAAGGTGAGTGTTGAGAAGGAAAGTAAGGAGAAGGAGAGTGAACATGGGGAATGTAGATATTCAAAGAAAATGTAGAAAAGGAACAGGGGTGTGGAAGGGTAAGAAAAGATGCATTGCTGGAGTTGCATCATTTTTGTGGCGCACTCCAGCAATTCATCACTTTTGCGCTTACAGATACATCTGAAATACTGACGTATCTGTAGGTACTTGCGACATAATATGTCATATATTTAAAGACGCATGAGTAGAACACTGAAGGCCTCATTTATGAGGCCATGTGTCACTTTTATGCCACCGGTACGTCACTTTTTGTGACGCACCAGTGCTGTTAAAAATGCACCTATTGAGTCATATTTACAAAGTGACGCATCTAAGTAGATGCTTCACTTTGTAAACCCCTGCGCCACATTATACCTACATCAGGTGTAATGTATGCAAAAGGGATGTATTGACGCAAGAAAGGGTCGTAGAGGTGACGCAGTGAAATCTATGAGATATGTCTGCGTCACTTTTATGACGCTGTTGCGTCCAAATCTTGCGCCTGTTTCACATCAGGCGTAAGATTGATGCAGGCCCATCCACATGGGCCTGGCCCCATGTGAAAGGATGCATTGCTGGAATTGCATCATTTTTGTAACGCACTCCGGCAATGCATCACTTTTGCGCTTACAGATACATCTGAAATACTGACTATCTCTAAGTACTTGCAACATAATACATCATATATTTAATATGACGCATGAGTAGAAGACTGAAGGCCTCATATATGATGCCATGCGTCACTTTTACGCAACAGGTACGTCACTTTTTGTGGCGCACCAGTGCTGTTAAAAATGCACCTTTTTGAGCCATATTTACAAAGTGACGCATCTAGGTAGATACGTCACTTTGTAAACCCCTGCGCCACATTATACCTACGTCAGGTGTAATGTATGCAAAAGGGATGTATTGACGCAAGAAAGGGTCGTAGAGGTGACGCAGTGAAATCTATGAGATATCTCTGCGTCACTTTTATGACGCTGTTGCGTCCAAATCTTGCGCCTGTTTCAAATCAGGCGTAAGACTGAGGCAGGCCCTTTCACATGGGCCTGGCCCCATGTGAAAGGATGCATTGCTGGAAATGCATCATTTTTGTAACGCACTCCAGCAATGCATCACTTTTGCGCTTACAGATACATCTGAAATACTGACGTATCTGTAAGTACTTGCGACATAATGCGTCATATATTTAATATGACGCATGAGTAGAAGACTGAAGGCCTCATTTATGAGGCCATGCGTCACTTTTACACCACCGGTACGTCACTTTTTGTGACACACCAGTGCTGTAAAAAATGCACCTTATTGAGTCATATTTACAAAGTGGCGCATCTAGGTAGATGCGTCACTTTGGAAACCCATGTGCCACATTATACCTACGTCAGGTGTAATGTATGCCAAAGGGACGTATTGACGCAAGAAAGGGTCGTAGAGGTGACGCAGTGAAATCTATGAGATATCACTGCGTCACTTTTATGACGCTGTTGCGTCCAAATCTTGCGCCTGTTTCACAGCAGGCATAAGACTGATGCAGGCCCTTTCACATGGGACTGGCCCCATGTGAAAGGATGCATTGCTGGAGTTGCATCATTTTTGTGACACACTCCAGCAATGCATCACTTTTGCGCTTACAGATACGTCTGAAATACTGACGTATCTGTAAGTACTTGCGACATAATACGTCATTTATTTAATATGACGCATGAGTAGAAGACTGAAGGCCTCATTTATAAAGCCATGCGTCACTTTTACGCCACCAGTACATCACTTTTTGTGATGCACCAGTGCTGTTAAAAATGCACCTTATTGAGTCATATTTACGAAGTGAAGCATCTAGGTAGATGCGTCACTTTGTACTTTTACGCCACCGGTACGTCACTTTTTGTGACGCATCAGCAGCGTAAAATATGCACCTTATTTAGTTATATTTACAAAGTGACGCATCTAGGTAGATGCGTCACTTTGTAAACCCCTGCGCCACATTATAACTTTGTCAGGTGTAATGTATGCAAAAGGGGCGTATTGACGCAATAAAGGGTCGTACAGGTGACGCAGTGAATAAACTGGGTTTTTCCCATGCTACGCTCCCCGGTCCGCTCCCCTGTGCGCGTACCGGGCGCTCCCCCCGCAAAAATCGAATTTTTTTTTTCTCCCGCGGAGCCCTTTTATAGCCCCCACATCAAACCTAGGGGGTCAGGGGGGGTCTACTCTGCCCCCTTATGGTCATTTCCCTCTTTGTTTTTGCCTCCTCTTGTGTCTCGATCTTACCGAGACACAAGATGGCGGCCGCTCCGGACTGTTTCGAATGTTTACAGACACCGGAGAGCCAATCAGCTTTCCGCGCGCGTAGCGCGCCCGGAGCGCTCCTCGGTGCGCGTACTGGAGCGCGGCCATAGATATATATATTTTTTTGAACCTAAATTACTCAAAATCCACTGGAGCACATATCTTCAGACATAGCAAAGGCATATCGCACTACCAGTCCCTACAATTTTGCCAAGTTTGGTGGAAATCCATTCAGCCGTTCGGGCTAAAAGTGAGGTTGATCGCCCTATGGTAATTAACATTGGGAAAAACACGTTTTGGGACCCCCCTTTTTTCTCGGCCCCCGCTTGACGAATCCCCCCCAAACTTTTAGGGAAGGAGCGGAGCGCCACGAGGCAAATTTGAGGACATTTTCAGGCAGATTCCTCAACCGGCGCCAAAGTTATTCCCAATAGAATCTTGAGATTTTGCATTGAAAATAATCCTAACTATAACTACCTACTGGCGACCGCCAGTAGGTAATATATATATATATATATATATATATATATATATATATATATATATATATATATATATATATATATATATATATATATTTTTTATTTTTTTTTTTCGAAAGGGCTGACAGCTTGCATCCACGCCGCAACCACACAAAGAGACTCGCACTCCAGGGTCTGTGTTTTAAAGATGTTTAATGGCGACGCGTTTCGACCAAACGGTCTTCTTCCAAATGGACAGTCTTCCAAAAGTGACTCACACACATACTCACACATGCAAATAAACTATTGAACATCCATTTATTAGCATATACATTAATACACACACTACCACCTTACTTCTAAGAAAACTTACACATACTTACTCTCTTAAACAATCACTTATAGAAACACATACTTATTTAAACAGGAACTCTTACAATCTCTCACTCTCACATATACTCACTTATATACATCAATACTCACATATACTAGATTACAACATATGTTGTTACTGATAAAGACACTAGTGAGACAGTCTTTCACTCACTAACACACACATATACACACTCATCCACCCATACAGTCCTGCACATATGTTGTGTTCAAAACACATACAAACAGAGAGTCATTCAATTACTAACACATACATATACACACTCATTCACACATACAGTCCGCATATGCTGTCTTCAAAACACATACAAACAGAGAGTCAGTCATTGATGCATCTATGTGCTAAGTCATACCCCCACCAAACCATACAGACACTCATACTGATACTAAAAACAACATCTAATAACCCATATACACACACATGTAGCTACTCACAAACCCATGCAGCCACTTATACACAAAGTGAAACACTGATACATATATTTAAATATTTAAACATTACTCACTAATATATGTATTCACTAAGATACACTTAATAAGCCAGTTCACCAATCAATTTTAAAAAAAAACATCCATTTAGACACTTATTTAAACATTTATTCTTCCATCGACCTTTACATATACATATATAAAACATATTTATTTTTCAGAAAGACACACATTCACTGGATGGTGTCATGAGTGATGTCACTGACCATGTCATGAGTGATGTAATATGTGACGTCATCAGCAGTGCATTGCAGGCGCGCTAGTTATAGTGAGTCCAACTAACTATAACGTGGGAATTTCAATGGTTTTATGTCAGTAAAATTTCCAGCTAACTATAACTGGTGTGAAACCTATGGTTTTTCAGTGAATTTAATAGGTTTTTTAAATGCTAAGTAGGTATATATAGTTAGGACCTAGTTACCATAGGAAATCCCCAATATTCTATTGGGAATACCTTTGGCGCCGATTGAGGAAACTGCGTGTAATTGTCCTTCAATTAGCTCATCTACGCTCCGCTACTTCCCTGAAAGTTTCGGGGGGATCGTCAAGCGGGGGCCGAGAAAAAAGGGGGGTCCCAAAACGTGTTAATTTCCATAGGGACCTTTAGACACGGCTACAGCCCGAACGACCCCCCAACCCTCTAGCCCTTCTCAGGGGGTCCCAGAAGAACCCCCAAGGGCAAGATGTACCCCGCGATTTAAAAAAAAAAATTAGGTGGTCCGTCTGGGACCCCCTGAGAAGGGCTAGGGAGTCAAGGGGTCTCTACCCTGCCCCCTTTTTGCGTTTTCCACTCTTGTTTTGTGCTCTCTTGTGCCTCACTTCTCCTGAGAAACAAGATGGCTGCTCAGGTGGTCCCAGAAGGATAATAACATATATAAACGTTATCTGCTAATAGAATTAGCATTTACAAAACCTTTGAAATTTATTGAAAAAAAATATAGGTTTCACGCTTGATATATTCAGGAATTAGCATTTAAAAAACCTTGCAAATTCACTGAAAAAAAACATAGGTTTTAGGCCTTATATAGTTAGGAATTAGCATTTAAAAAACCTTGCAAATTCACTTAAAGAAACCATAGGTTTCAGGCCTTATATAGTATTATAGTTAGGAATTAGTATTAAAAAAACCTTGCAAATTCACTTGAAAAACCATAGGTTTCAGGCCTTATATAGTTAGGAATTAGCATTTTAAAAACCATGCAAATTCACTTAAAAAACCATAGGTTTCAGGCTTTATATAGTTAGGAATTAGCATTTAAAAAAACAATGAAATTGTTCCTATATAGTTAGTTGTACTAACTATATTTCGCGCACCCGCAATCTACTGCTGATGATGTCTCATATTACATCATTCATGACATGGTCAGTGACATCACTGATGACATCACTGATGACATCTCGAATGACATCACTGATGACATCACTGATGACATCTCATTTGACATCACTGATCACATCACTGATGATATCATTCATGTGATAATACGATGCACCTCCTCACACTCTAATATAGCCTTTGGTACACCCAATGTTAAATACAGACTACCATTATTGAAACCAATGACACACCAATACCAGTTACTGCATACGCACTCACTGATTCCTAGGTCTACACACTCATTCACTCATTCACCCATAGAATCACTCATACATACAGTCACTCATCAATACAACACTATCATATGCACTCATACACCTATACAGACACTCACACACTGCCACTCATCCATGGAGTTACTCACACACCTAGTCAGTATGCAAAGAATCAATCACACTTCCTTTTCCTCAACTATACAGTTATACACACAACACCTTACTTATTCAAACATATACTAAAACATACTTACTCTCTTATGCAATCACTGATACAAGTACACAATGATTCATACAGCCACTCGCACATTCACTGGCTCTCATGTATAGTCATTTATATATGCCAACTCTCACATGCACTGTGGTTTATATATGTACTTACTTGGACATGTAGCACTGAGATATCCATTCACTCACCAACACATCCATGCAAACAGTAAACCGCCCATATAGCTGTTTCCACATGCACTCTTGAACTCATACACCTAGTGAATCAACTGCTCACACATCTATGCACAGAGTCACACACCTCCCAGCCACCCACACACACAGTCTCCCATTCAAATACTTGGGCAACCAATCAATAACCCATATAGCCATTCATATAGCTACTGATCAACACATGCAGCAGCTTACACAACAACAGACATACTGATGCACTCATTCAGACAGTTTAGTCACTAACACATGCATTTAGTAAGACACATTTAATCACTCACTCATACAGTCAGTCACGCACCTACTAAATCCTTCATCCAGACACGTATACATCCACTCATTCTTCAATATTTAAACTTTACAGAAACACACAGTCACTGGATGATGTCATCAGTGATGTCATCAGTGATGTCAAATGAGATGTAATCAGTGATGTCATCAGTGATGTAATTTGAGATGTCATGCAAGGGGAATTAGTCCCCCCTCTGCAAATGCGCCAGTGGCCTGCGTTGCAGAGAGGTGTAACAAGGGGCATAGCCTCATCACACCTCTGCAATGCAGCCCCCAGGCGCATACTGGAGGTTCCAGGTGGGCTAGTTGGCCCCCAGGGGCCCCCAGTATGCAAGGGGAATTAGTTCCCCCTCTTCAAACATGCACGGGGGCTGCGTTGCAGAGAGGTGTAAAAATGGGCGTGGCTTCATTACACCTTTCTGCAATGCAGTCCCCTGGCGTATACTGGAGATTCCTGGTGGGCTTTCAGGTCTTATATAGTTGGGAATTAGCATTAAAAAAACCTTTGAAATTGACTGAAAAAAACATAGGTTTCAGGCCTTATATAGTTAGGAATTAGCATTTAAAAAACCTTGCAAATTCAGAGAAAAAACCATAGGTTTCAGGCCTTATATAGTTAGGAATTAGCATTTAAAAAACCTTTGAAATTCACTGAAAAAAACATAAGTTTCAGGTCTTATATAGTTTGGAATTAGCATTTAAAAAGCCTTTAAAATTCACTCAAAAAACTATACGTTTTAGGGGTGTTATAGTTAGCTGGACATTTCACTCATACAAAACCATTGAAATTGCTCCTATATAGTTAATTGTACCCGCAATCCACTGCTGATGATGTCAAATATTACATCATTCATGACAAGGTCAGTGACATCACTGATGACATCTCAAATGACATCACAAAAAGATTGTTTGTTCAAAAAACACATTTTGGGCTATATTGCATGATGTGATCACTGGAAGTGCTAATTTAATACATGTCAATATCATAGTTTGGGTCTGACTGGTGTTTAAAATAACCAGAGACCAGAAAATGGGTTATTTTAGCACAATATACTGTAGTGTAGTTCCTATTTTCCCAAAAGGCTCTGCGCATTGGAATAACATAAACAGCAGTGTAGACGTAGGACTGAGGTCATCTAGGTCTCTACTGACTATGTTAAACTTAATTTAGGTTTGCGCCAGCTAGCTCAGAGGTCACTAGAAACTTTCTTGAATGAATAGGGAGGGGTGAACTTCCCTGACTCAGACAAGAAGGGATTCAGTTTCTGACAACCGCATAAACATGACAACTTTGCTCCCTCAGAATAAGAGTGTATCTCTAGAGTTGTGTGAAAACAATAGGCAGCTATTTCACTCAGTGAACCGTGCATACTTAGTTTCACCAGAGTGCAGAGAAATAGAGAGACGGGCGTTTTCAATAAAAGGTGTTATTTATTGAGCAGTCTTCTTTCTCACGCAAGAGAGGTGAATTGCCACAATTGCAATACTTATCATAAAGTAAAGTGCGTACAGTAAAAGTAGTATTATGAAATAATACTGTAAAAGCACTGATATGGTTTCTTAGCCATATGATACTTTAAAATGGATACAATATATACATACATAAATACATTGACTAACGTACTCAACTGGTGCTTCTAACTAAGCCTACCCCGGTGTACCTGACCTAACCGTAATACTGGGGAAGGGATGAGTAAGTAGCAGTTTAAGTTAAGTTGGTTAAAATTGTTTTGCCAAGAATCTGCATCAAGAATTCTCCTAAGGGTATAGTCAGCTCCGTACCTTGGTAATAGAATGTGGGAGGTCTGGTATCTCTTTCCTCAGGACTCGATATCCCAGCCACCCGCAAGAGTAGGCTGGAAACACCGGAGCTGGATTTTTTTCGGCTGGAGAAAAAGACAGCATCTCTCCAGGGCGTCAAACGGGAGGGGCGGCTTCCGTGGGCTCTCGCATCAGCTGGGCTCTCGGGCAAGTAGATGGCCGCTCTGCTCCAAACCACTGTGTGTTTGTATATTTATACCTGAAAGGTGCCAGGTTTGACGTAAGGTTGGACATAAGACGTCACTAAGAGCTAACAGTTCTTTCTGGAATCCAGGAGTTCTTGTTCAAATAAAAAACAAAAGCAGGGGGGAATTTCCTGGGCTGCTGGAGGCTTGGTTTGTTTAAAGAACGCTTTGTGCTTTCTAGGAGTCGATGGGAGTAGCCGTGCTGTGCTTTGGACTGCATGGACTATTACTGAATATGGATCTGATTCTTATGCCTTTATCAGGATATTATTGATTATAACCTCATAAGGGCATGAATCGGGAATATCGAATTAGGGTCCTAGATATAAACACGACAATACTGTTGTAATGGTTGCTTGTTATTGTAAATTTAAAGGAGAGTGCTGCTTTTGGCTTGAAATGTATTAGAATTTGTTGCTGCCTCGAAAGTAAAGAAGAGAACATAAATTCATGAATTAGCAAAGCAACATACACAATTAAAACATAAGCAGTCAAAATAGAATACAAAACAAGAAGAGTAGAATAAAACAAGAATGCAATGCAATAATGCAGTGCCAAAATACAATAGTACTAGCAACATAACACATCATCAAAATAAAATGCTGCTCAATAAATATATGCAAACATGCTTCAAATACATTGGCACCTTTTGGAATATTTTCTTTTAAATATGATGCTATAAATTGTTAGCAATATGCTCATAATTAACGTTCTTTCAAAACTACTGTATCATCAACACTGCTTATCTATAAGGTTCCAGGATTTGCATTAAAGGGAATAAGCATGTTATCCTTCTAGTCTTTAAAAATGCAAATTAGTACTCTTAAATGCTGGCCACTCCACTGGGGATAATGCAGTGGTTTAGCCCAATAAAGGATGATACAGGCTTTCAACTCAATCATTACAATGTCTGTCTTTCTGCTTCTCCCTTTTTAATTCAGCACATTCTATCCTTAGTGGCCTGAATATTCGAACAGTCTTGTAGTCCTTTTGCTTTGGACTGTACTGGTTGTTAAAAACGGTCTCCGTTGGGTTATAATACGAGTTCAGGGCCTTAAACAGTTGGTATAGCCCTCAGCAGCAAGCAATAAGGCAATCTTATCAGATAGGATTGTGATCAGAAGTCCTGAATCCACAATTCCCCAATAAAAAATTCACATATAGGATGCGCCCATTCAGAATTGTGGGACTATGACAAATTAACAATAACGCCTATGTTTTCCCATTACAGCTCTTGACGATAATCTGATCCATCAATTACAGCTCTGTGGAATTATCAAATTCACATTTTGTGCCCAATATATATAAGGACATGACATTACCCTACATTAGACATCTGCTTCCTAATGAAGAATTAGTGTCTCTCCACCTCAGAACTCAGGCATTCAATATAGTAACTCTCTAGCGATTCCCTGTTTTCATCTCAACTGACCCATTCTAAGACACCAGGTATTCTTATCTCAGATATATGGTACAAAACAAGAGTAATTCAAAGAAAGAGCAGCCTGTTTTTCTGTCTCAAAGAGTCTGGGATAATAGCCTCAGAGTAATTGCCAGATGTTATTAGCCACAATTTCCATTTCATGCCAGCAGATTCACGTCTTGCACTACAAGGCAACACTATAAATTATGCCAGAAAGATACACAAACCAATATGACCTAAAAACGAAGAATTGGTTTTTATTTTCAGTTGTCTCTCTATCATGCACTTAGGGTGTCATTTTTTGGTGGAGGATTTTTTAATGAAGTTCATTGAATCATGTGACCTTGGAACTGATATAACTAAACTTATGCGCCTGTATATGTTATTTTGCAGCATTGCCCCTGACGAAGGGACCCTACTTTTGTCCCGAAATGCATTGGGCGAACAACAACACGCACAAGAGAATTTTTTTTTTTTATTTATTTTATTTTATTTTCAATTTCCCCCCCCCCCCCTTTTTTCTGTTACAACCAGTACATTTTTATCGTTACAAAAGTTTTAAACCATGTACAGATTTGTGTTTTAGAAAGTTATACAAATGCAAATAATTAAAGTAAAAGTGAATAGAATACATCATATATCATACATTACAATCTTATAGTCCGTACAAATTTCACAAATACTACCAAAAGAAGCAAAGAAAGCATACTTTTAACTCTTTCCACTCTTCCATTGATCAATGGGGAGCCATATCCTGCCCCCCAGGGCTCTTGCCTTTCTACCTTTTCTATCATATATGGCCCTCTCTAAATTATATGTAGCTAGTAATCTTGCCATCCAGATCTGAAATGACGGTGCTGATTTCTCTTTTCAAGCTTTTGCGACAATTATCCTAAATACTGCTGTAACCATGAATAGAAATTCTGGATGGATAATATTTTCTCCTAAACTTATGCCCAATATTATCAATTCGTCAGTTAGTTTAGTTTTTATTCCCAACGACTTTTCCAAAAACTCCTCTATTGCCAATTTAAGGTGTATAATTGCGGGCATTGTGCAAACATGTGTGTGATATTAGCACCTATTGCATTGCATCGTGGGCATGTTATTCCGGTGGTTCCCCCCCATTGGGCAATTCTAGCAGGTGTGTGATATAGTGAATAGACTGTTTTATAATGTTGGGTTTGAAGTGTGGCTGAACACAAAATGGTTCGTCCAAGGTCTAAGGAGGTTTGTAGATCTTCCGGGCGGGCTCTTACTTGTTCGCTCCATTTGTTACTATATTTCTCTCTGTCGTCTGTTTTGTAGACCTGTAGCTCTGCATACAACTGCCTAATTGAGCACAAAAAGCTGCTTCCCAGATAGTCCATTATCTTACAGTTTGTCATTCCTCCTGCTCCCCCCAGTTTTGTGTAGAAGTAACTCCTCACTTGTAAGTATTTAAAGAAGCTATTCCCAACTAGTTTATACCTATACTGTATGTCTTGGAACGTTAAGAATCCTCCTCCTGAATCCATTAGGTCCCCCAATTTCTTGATCCCTTTTTCATCCCACTCTTTCATAACTGTGTCCCTAAAAATTTCTAGTGGAAGATCATTATTCATATAAAGCCTCAGATATCTGTTATACCTCCCCAATCCCAGTTTTTTCTTTATTGCCCTCCAAACTTTATGTATTGCGCTCAAAGTCTTAAATCTTGTGTGTTTGAAGTATGCGTAGTCCACAGTTGTTACTAAGGCGTTCTCTGCCGCTTTTCCCAAAAGTGCTTCATAAACATTCGCTGGACATATTCTCTCCTCCTGTTGTGCACTTCCACCTAATAGCCCTTTAGAGTATTGTAGAGCTGTTGCCCAATAGTAAAATTTAAAATCAGGTGCCCCCCAACCTCCCCTCTCTCGTGGTAATGTCAGAAAACGGTATGCTCTACCTGTCTTCCCCTGTGCCCAAATTAATTTATTTACTGTTGATTCTATTCTGTTGAACCATATGCCTTCAAAGAATAGTGGATTTGCACTGAACAGATATAAAAATTTCGGAAAAGTAACCATTTTAATAAAATTAATTCGACCCATAAGAGTTAGGTGTAAGTTATTAACCCTCTCCATGTTATTTTTAACCTTTCCTAGCAAGAGTTCCATATTTATCTCCATTAATTTTCCTAACTCTGCAGTCACCCTGACCCCCAGATATTTTGTGTCTGGAACTACTCTTGCATCTGCAAATGTAGCGTATCTGTTATGTACTACTTGTGTTTTTCCCCTGTTTATCAGGTACCCGGACACCTCACCGAATTTCCTTGCCTCCTGTTCTATTTCAATCAATGATTCCTCTGGTGTCGGTGTTATAACAGCCACATCATCTGCATAGGCAAATAATTTGT
This sequence comes from Lissotriton vulgaris, assembly GCF_964263255.1. Lineage (NCBI taxonomy): Eukaryota > Metazoa > Chordata > Amphibia > Caudata > Salamandridae > Lissotriton > Lissotriton vulgaris. The sequence goes on from NC_141693.1 coordinate 1,391,779,389, forward strand.
ACTCTTTCTCATGCAGTATAACTGGGGTAATCCCCCTATTTTGTGTAAGCCTTCTCAAAAAGGGATCTAAATATATCGCAAATAGTAAAGGTGAAGCTGGGCATCCCTGCCTAGTCCCCCGTCTAATCTGTACCGCATTGGAATAAGATCTATTAATACGTATCCTAGCACTGGGGTGTTTGTAAAGTGCCTGGATTGCTGTTATATATCCTCTACCTATACCAGCCCACTCCATAGCCTTCCATAAGTACGCCCAGGAGACCCTGTCAAAAGCCTTTTCGGCATCCAGAAAAATAGCCGCGACAGGGTCCCCTAAGGCTTCTGCTGCGTCCAGAATAGTGATTAGCTGTCTAGTGTGTTCAGTAGTTCCTTTGCCAGGTATGAAGCCATGTTGTGTAGGGGAGACCACTCTTTCTATTACCTTACTCAATCTATTGGCCAGTGCTTTGGAGTATATTTTTGCATCAGCGTTAAGCAATGTGATCGGCCTGTAAGAGCCTGGCTCAGTGGGGGGCTTATCTTTTTTCAGGATCACTATTATATCCGCACCCGCCCAAGACTGCAGGACTATTCTGCCCCCCTGTGCCAAACAACAAATTGCCCATATATCCTTAGCTAGCACATCCCAAAAGGTTTTATAAATTCTACCGGGATCTGATCTTGTCCAGTTGCTTTACCGGATGGTAAGCTAAATATCGCATCTCTTATCTCCTGGACTGTTAGTTGTGTGTCTAGCTTGTCCCTTTCTTCAATACTCAACCCATCCTGTAGACCTTGCATGAGGTATTCCAAACTTTCTGCCTCTATCTTTTCGTCGTTTTTATCTTGTTCATATAGCACCTCATAGAACCTTCTGAATACCTCCTGTATCTCCTCCACTTTATTAACAATTGCCCCAGTACAATCCTTAATTTCTTTTATCTCACCCGCTGCTAGCGTTTGCCTGGTTCTAACTGCGAGCAAGTGGCCAACCCTCTCATTAAATTCATAGCATTTCTCTTTATTTGCTAGGTACTTCCTTGCTGTTCTCTGTGCCAGAGTAACCCCTGTTTCTGACTTCTGCACTTCCATAGTCACTAGAATCTGTTCAATGGGGTCTTGCCTGCCTATTGCATCTACTAGCATTTTTTCCAAGCCCATCAGAGTTCTGATCTCCTCTTCCACCTTCTCCTTTTCCTTTTTGCTTCTTGCCAGGGTGTAACTTAGTGTCTCTCCCCTCACTCCTGCTTTAAAGCTATCCCACACCATGTCTGCTGAAGCTGAATACCTATTCATATCCCAAAATTGGGTTATCCATTCTTGCATTCTTATAATATACTCCTCCTCCTTCAACAGACCTCTCTCAAACGTCCATGTCGAGTTTATCCTTTCTGTCTTTTGGGGCACTGCTAAACTTAGAACCAGCGGGTTGTGGTCTGACATTATTCTGGGGAGACATTCTATTTTAGCTCTGCTAACTAATGAGCTAGAGATAAAGAAATAGTCCAGTCTGGCTACTGTTTGATGTGGCGCTGAATAGAAAGTGCAGCCTGTACCTAGAGGGTTAAATTCCACCCACGTATCCACCAGTGCATTATGATGAGCAAGGTTTTGTACCGCTTTGTGCACCTTCTTTTTTCTCCCTTGATATCTACCCCCCTCATGCCTATTAAGCCGTTCAATCCATTAATATTAAAGTCCCCGCAGCAGATCACAGGCTCTGGCCACAATGCTAATTCGCTGTCAATGAATTCAAATAATTCGGGCTCATCTTCATTTGAACCATACAATGAGGACAGTGTACATCTTCCTGCGGCAGTTTCTATGTCTAGCATCAACCATCTCCCTTCGTGATCCTCCTTTTTCTTTTTAATTTTAACAACACCTTTTCTAGCCAGAACTGCAACCCCCTTGTTTCTCCCCTCTTGTCCTGTGCTAGCAAGAACCTCAAAGCCCATCTGATCAAACAAAAATGTATCTTTAACTGCTACATGTGTTTCCTGTAAGCAAGTTATATCAATTCTCCAATAACGCAGCAATGCAGAGAGCTTCTGTCTTTTCTCCTTATTGTTTAAACCACAGATATTAATCGTCATTATCCTAACTGCCATGATTTTAGTTTTGCTCTTACCAACACCTCAGCTACTATTTTATCTTTATCTGAACATTTTCTTTCTGCTTCCTTGCATACTTTACAAATCTGTACCATGTTACACCACCACCTTTCACCAGTGTTTTCTTCCCTTCCGCCCCTCCCCCCCTTTAACCCCCCACCCCAACTGCTGCCCCGCCCCCCCTGTGACAGGCAAATAGGTCACTCCTGACCTATGCGTGTCCGCTTAACGTTGTAGTGTCGCTCCCCCTCTCCTCCCCTCTTGTCTAATACTGTTCTTAACTATCAGGCTCAGTAAATTATCCAACAATTATACTCTCATAATTTAGGAGCTTTCTGCTCCCTTTTCTGCCTATTTCCTTCTGGCTCCCCCTTGCTCTTTTAATTCTGTCAGAAATTCCCCTGCTTTTATCTCAGAAAAGAACATTCTTGTGCGGCCCGCTGAGATAACTTTTAACTTTGCTGGAAACATTAGATAGGCCTCTGCCCCTTGTGTCTGAAATGCAGTAATCAACTGCCTGAGCCTCCACCGCCTTTCCACTGTTACATGACAAAAGTCAGGTCTAGCAAAGAAAGTTATTCCTTCCACCGTTTTTTTAGAGTCAGGCCTGGCTTTTTCCATTAGTTCCTGCCTTGCCAAGAAATTGCCAAAGAATACTAACATGGCCCTTGGCAGAGTCTCTGAGCCCTCTCTGTGAGTTTTCCTTGCAAAAAGCGGGAATCTATGGGCTCTCTGCACTTCTTGTTCCCAGTCCCATGGCACCTCCGGGAAGGCTCCCTTTAGTAGCTTGATGACAAAACCTCTGGGGTCCTGTCCCTCCATCCCTTCCTTTATTCCAAGAAGCCTGGCATTATTGCGCCGCTGGCGATTCTCCAAGTCCTCCACCTTCCATTGTAAGTCATCCACGATCTTAGACTGTTCCTCTCTGGATGTTTGCCAATCATTTACCTCATCCTCTAATCTGCCAGTTCTCTCTTCGACTCCAATAACTCTCTCCTCCACTTCCTCAAATTTTTTATTTATTTTTCTGATTGACGCTTGAATTTTTTTAGTATCATGCCTGGCCCTCCGACTTTCAGCCCTGGCCTCCGTTTGCATCTGTTTTAATGTGGCAAACATTATATCTAGCTTTCCTCCATCATTTTGAGACTCTTGCACATCTTCTTTATACATGTTGGAGGTAGCGGAGTAATCCCATACAAGTTTCTTTTGTGTACCCTTATGTAAGCTCCCAGGGGAGTCTGTCTTTCTGGATGTCGTTTTACGCCTTTTTTGCGTGCCTCTCCCCCTGGAGCTGCAACTATCATCAGAGCTCGAGCATGAGTCCGAGGAGTCCCCCTCTTCATTACTACTTGCAGGTGTGGAATCAGATTCTTCTGGGACAGAGAAGAACCCGTCTCCCTCAACCCCTTCTGTAAAATCCACCTCTGGCATGTTATCATAAAGTCTAGGGCTTGCAGTGTCCTCACCCAGTGCAGCGTTTTCTTTTCTCTGAGCTTGAGCCTGCTCCTCGCGTATCTCTGCCTCCACCTCTATCAGGGCCTCTAACATTTGTCCTGTATTCGACATCCCTGACATCCCTGCCCCGGCATCAACCTCTCTCACCTCTTTTTCTGTGTCCTGCTTCAGTTTGCATTCATCGGCGTCTGTTTGAGCAGCTACGCGGCGTTCCGCGGGAAGCGTGAGCTCCGTGATCTCTGGTTGCTTGGCTGAGGTTGCTGTATCTGATCCTGATGCCTCTGGAGGAGCTTTCGCGCTGAATACTTCAGACATCGACGGCTGCCGATAGGTGACTTCGTTTTTCTTCTTCTCTGGTATTTCCCGCGCCGCTGGGGTGATACTGCTGCCTCGTCCCTCTTTACTTTGGCTGGCCCCCTTCTCTTTCTCGCTGGCTTTCTCCAACTTGCGCATTTGTGCTTTGGTTATCGTGGAGACTGTAGGGGTTGTTCTCTTGCTGGTAGATGGTGCTTTTGTCTTCGGAATTGCACCCGTTCTTCCCGCTTCTTTCTGAAGCACCTCTTTGTTTGCTCCACTCGATATGGGTTGTTGTTGCTGCTTATCTTTGCCACGGGTCGCCATCTCTGCCATGAGCGCTCCGAGGAGCTTGATATATATTGTTTTCGTTTTCACAAGAGCTCGTGTGAGGCCAACAATTCCGTCGTGAAATAATCTCACATAAGCGTTTCCTATTTGTTGACTCCAAGAAGCAGGTTGCATGCTGTTTTCATATTTCCATTAAAGCCCTGGTTTATGCGTAGGTCGGAGAGGGGTCTGAGAGCGACTGACTCCTACAGCGCTTCAGCGGCCATCTTGCCCCCACGCACAAGAGAATTTAATGTTTTCTTTATTGTATTAAATGCTTTACATTGCTTTGCAAATGGATGATAATTATGTGTATGTAAATCATCAGATATCGTTTTGTTGAAAAAGATTTATTGAATGTTAATATGAATAAATAATGTGTGCAGAAAGTACAAAACAAAAGTTTGATCGATAGATTTCATTTAAGTTGTGCGCAGCTAAGCCTGTGTTAACAGTGTGTTGACCAGCCACATTTCCATGTTAGTTTTTAGAGTATTTGGGTATACTCTATTAGTTGCAGCACACAGATCAAAAAATTAGGTTTAAGTTTAAATAAAACTGGGAAACTAAGGAGTGCTCAGAACACAACAGTTCAGATTTCTAAAAACGAAGAAGCCATGAGTCGCGAGAGGTATGGGGTGCAGAACAAGCCTGCTCTCTGCCCTCCAACAATGCACATCCTTTTTTAGACCACCAAGGTAGACGTCCACACTTTTGTAGTGAATTGTCAGAGTATGTCATAGCGTTTCCTAGATAAATCAATCAACTGCTTGAGCAGAGAGAAACCACTATATGACCGTGGACATGAAAATGTTAATGCTGGCACAGTGACTTACTAGCATCCGAAGGACAATGCCTGTCAATAGTGTGGAGAGTAAACGTTTTGGGATAGCATTTTTAATCATATTGAAAAATGAATACCATTTATAATAACTATGCAGAATTTAAGTGTAAGATTTAATGAAAATAATGCGTTTAAAATGCATAATTATAGCAAGCAATCATATTTACTTGACGTAGGCCTCAAATGGCTGAGGCAACATTGCTTGAATAGCTGACTTGACTAAAAGCGCTGATTATGCATGAAAAGTTTCATTCTTGCCGTTTCCATGAACATGTTTTTCGTAATAAATAGTAGTTGATTAAATATTTTCATATATTTTTACAGAATGTTCCCACTTACACAAAGAACACTGTTAACACATTATTAGAAATTAGTCTTTTGTTGTGGTAGTGAAGAGTTCATACATGAAGATGCAGCATTCTTAATGAAAATGAATGATTTCCTGTGTTAGATGTATTTCTTTCGTTAAAGTGATGTTTCAACTTCTTCATAGACCATCATTAGTAACTTGAAATATTAGAAGGTTAGAAAGTAAGTCTAAATGTGGGGAAGCAGACCTGAATGGAAGAATGTGCAACATGAACTTAGAAATGATACAACGTGGTTGCAAATTTACCATTGGTGTCTGTGGACTACTCTATTCTTGTGACAAGACGAGGAGTGATCCTGTTCCCAGGAAAACATTGAAAGATGATTGGCTGTCTGAAGGAGAAAGGAAACCATAAGTGTTGCATTGATGAAATATGTTGTCTACATTAGTGCGTGCTCCTGGAGTAGGTTACCACTCTTTTCTATGCACTTGTCCAGACCCTTTCCCAGACCCAGACCCTTACGCCACATTGCTTAGAGACTCTACTGATTTTCTTGAACCTCTCTTTATGGGATGATTTGCTTTATTGATTTGATTCCATATAGCTGACTTTGATGCTAAAGCTTTATGCTTTCCTCTCACTCTCTGGAGCTAGAGCCCTTTACGGTTTCTGACTGAGATCTTTTATCTTCTTATTGCTAGAATGGGGATTATTTCCTTTATGGAACAAGCTTAATTTCATTTAATATATTTTGATTAACCAATATTGATTTTCTCTTTCTGTCATATATGGATGATTAAGATTAATGCGAATTTAACTTGTGATTTGCCAATAAAAATGAAGTGCTAAAATATTTGATTAATAAAAGCCTTTAACCCACAACAAACTTTCGTTATTGACTGAAAATAGATTAGTGATTGTAATTAATATTTAATGTGATCTTTTCTAAAACAACGGCAAAGATCCATTAGACCTAGAAGAGACCTAAAAGTGGGGATTAGACCGTATAATGGTATACCAAAATACTCTACCTTAAGCCAAATCACCACTCCAGCAGTATAATCATAGGCAAAGAATGAGAAGATATATTTCATTAACAAGCCTTAGCTGCCACATATATCTGACAATTCTATTCTAATGTGGCCACCAAATGAAGAAATCAATATAAATCCCATGATGATCCACTTTTAGGCCTGGCATTAGCCTAGACCTTGTTTATGTGTTCATATATGTTCAATATAGGGGCTTTCAGCCAGCTTTCTTCATCGATTAGCCTGCTGTTGTGTCATTCACATGTTGCTTCTGCTCACTACAGCATACAGCATTGGGTAGGGGTCATCCCACTTCAGCCACTGGATGGATAACTTCACTTAGAGTGACTGCATTTAGCTCTTTTACAGGGTGCACAACCACACGCAAACTAGTCCCTTTCTGTGCCAATGTTTTTGCTGTTTGTTTATTACTTTGATGTTTCCTTTGTGTGTAATGTCTGATGTGGCATCAGGGCACTTTATACTAGATCTGAGCAGAGGCCACATTCCACGCACTATCAGTTTCTGTCTCCTGTCAATACTGCTGTAAATTCATTTTGAAGTGTCCTTTATCTGACTTCTTGGTATTTCACTGCATAACATATTGCATCCATTTTTTTAACAGGTAGAAGTCATACTTCAGTTTAATTTGGGAAAAAACATTAAAAACACAGCACAAAATAGTTCAAATCCTTCAACATACATCATTAATATAAAAGAAGTAATTCATCCTACTTGTGATTTGTGATCACATTAGTGAAACATTTTCGTAAAAGCACAATTCAATATAAAGTATAAAATAAATCATTCATCTTAGATAATTAACAGACTCAGGTTGTAAACGTTTTAGAAACAGCTCATTGCACTTAGGGACTGAATCATTGAACTATATAAGACAAAATAGGTCACCCTGAATATTCCGAGTTGGAATGAGATTATTTTAGCCCGCCCCTATAAATCATAGCAGTCCGGAGAAATGATAAAAATCGAGTCTGTGGTAACCTCCATCAATAAGGCAAGAAGTCATAAATTCAACCTCACTTCCTCCACAGACTCGCTACTGCAAACAAACAGCTTCTTAAGCTGGAAATTACTAGAGAGGAGGTATCGCTTGAAAATACTCTTAGGACCAATCTAGTTCTTTCTTGGCCTTTTGTAGGCAGGGACAGAAAACAGTACATGTGCTACATTTTAGCTATTTCCGACTGTGGACTATGTTTAATATTCAGAAATTGTGCATGTAGGTTCCCCAATCTTCTATTTTGGTGTAGAGTGGCCAAAATGTAATGCCAAAAGGTTAATTTCAACTGATTTTGGCTGACATAGGCAGATAATCAGGGCAAGGCCAAAAGGACCTTAATCCTAACTTGGGGGGTCATTAGGATGGCGGACGAAAGGACGTCCGCCGGCATGAAGTAGGCGGAAAATGCCTTTTTTTCAGTCCGCCAGCCGCGGCCAGTCCGTCCGCCACAATAGGATGGGAAGCACTGTCAAATTTACGTACGCCGCGGAAGAACAAGCACCACCGCGGAAATACACCCGACCCCGCGGCCGACGTAACCAACCAGAGACACTGCCGTTCGGAATGACGTCTCCGACCGTCCAAGTAATTACGATAGCGGATAAGACAGCAAATCGCAGTGGAAAAACCACCAGCCATAACACGGCGGATTCACCATAGTGGAGAGGCAAAACATTGCAGAGAGATACCCACCACAGGCAGATCTCAGTCATGGACCCAGCTCTGAACGCATTTGAGATCCTCTTCGTGCTCCACCACCACCAAGTCATGGTCCGTCGCCGATGACGATGCAGGTACGCAAACACAACAATCGCTGCCGGAAGGGGAGTACCTGCCGGGGCTGTGATGTGGGGAGGGGGGAGGTGTATGTTGGGGAAACTGCATTTACGATACCACCAATATATCAACAATGCAAGAAGACAACCAGGAATGACACACAGAAAGCACAACACAAGAATACATTGATTTTATTGCACATATTAGTAAATAACTACTAGAGTAGGCAGGAGCATGGGCACTGGATACAACAGAAAAGGTACATCTGAGGTAGCACATGAGAGGGTACAATGCAGCATCCTAACAGCAACAGGGCAGTGTTCGTAACAGAGTAGGTACATCAGAGGCAGCACATGAGAGAGAGGGGTTAAGTGCCTCAACAGTCTATGGCACACAGCAGGGACATCAGTGGCAGCACATGAGAGGGCACAATGCAGCATCCTAACAGCAACAGGGCAGTGTTCGTAACAGAGCAAGTACATTAGAGGCAGCACATGAGAGGGGTTATGTGCCTCAACAGTCCAATGCACACAGCAGGGACATCAGTGGCAGCACATGAGGGGGGCCAAGGGCCTCAACAGTCCATGGCACACAGCAGGTACATCAGTGGCAGCACATGAGAGGGCACAATGCAGCATCCTAACAGCAACAGGGCAGTGTTCGTAACAGAGCAGGTACATCAGAGGCAGCACATGAGAGGGGTTAAGTGCCTCAACAGTCCATGGCACACAGCAGGGACATCAGTGGCAGCACATGAGAGAGGCCAAGTGCATCAACAGTCCATGGCACACAGCACGGACACCATTGGCAGCACATGAGAAGGGCCAAGTGCATCAACAGTCCATGGCAAGGCACAGAGCAGGTACATCAGAGGAAGCACATGAAAGTGCACAATGCAACATCATAACAGCAACAGGGCAGTGTTCATAACAGAGCAGGTACATCTGAGGCAGCACATGAGAGGGGCACAGAGCATCAACAGTCCATGGCAAGGCACAGAGCAGGTACATCAGAGGCAGCACATGAGAGGACACAATGCAGCATCCTAACAGCAACAGGGCAGTGTTCGTAACAGAGCAGGTACATCTGAGGCAGCACATGAGAGGGGCACAGAGCATCAACAGTCCATAGCAAAGAACAGGTACATCCTAGGCAGCACAAGAGAGGGGCACAGAGCATCAACAGTCCATGGCAAACAACAGGTACATCTGATGCAGCACATGAGAGGGGCACAGAGCATCAACAGTCCATGGCAAAGCACAGGTACATCTGAGGCAGCACATGAGAGGCCACAATGCAGCATCCTAACAGCAACAGGGCATTTTTCGTAACAGAGCAGGTACATCAGAGGCAGCACATGAGAGGGGTTAAGTGCCTCAACAGTCCATGGCACACAGCAAGGACATCAGTGGCAGCACATGAGAGGGCACAATGCAGCATCTTAACAGCAACAGGGCAGTGTTCATAACAAGCAGCTACATCAGAGGCAGCACAAGGACATGTGTCAAGCGGCCCGTCCCATGGGCATTAATAATGCAAGGGTGGTTACAATGGGATATCTACACACCAAGTACAATGACATGTGAGTAATGGGAACTACACCTCACAGCACTGAATCTGGTGGACTGCTCGACCTAGTAGCCTCGGACACAGTGGCAGAATCTGATACCGGATTGGGAGACACAGCCATAGCTCTAGTAACTGACACATGAGCCATAGACCCAGACACACTGCCAGCACCTGAAACAGGAGTGTGGGACACAGCCACAGCTCTAGTGACTGACACATGAGCCATAGACCCGGATACACTGCCAGCACCAGATATAGGAGTGTGAGACACAGCCACAGCTCTAGTGACTGACACATGAGCCATAGACCCAGACACATTGCCAGCACCAGAAACAGGAGTGTGAGACACAGCCACAGCTCTAGTGACTGACACATGAGCCATAGACCCAGACGCACTGCCAGCACCAGAAACAGGAGTGTGAGACACAGCCACACAACTAGTGACTGACACATGAGCCATAGACCCAGACACACTGCCAGCACCAGAAACAGGAGTGTGGGACACAGCCACAGATGTAGTAACTGACACATGAGCCATAGACCAAGACACACTGCCAGCACCAGATACAGGAGTGTGAGACACAGCCACAGCTCAAGTGACTGACACATGAGCCATAGACCGTGCACAGTGACCAACAAATACCATGCCAGCATCTGAGACATGAGAGTGGCAGACACACACAATGTTAGTACCTGAAACAGGAGAGGGCACAACTGACACAGTGCTGCTACATGAGGCATGACAGCGAACAACAGACACAGTGCCACTATCTGACACATGAGAGTGAAATGCAGGTGACACACTAGGACCACTGAAATGATGAGCCACAGGCCAGTATGGGCCAGGAGGCAGGGTGGCTCTGGGAGCTAGGGACAGCTGTACTTGAGCGACATTGGGGTGGGCAGGTGTCATAGGTGTGTGTCTCAGTTTCTTTGGGATATGGAAAGGCACCCTGGACATGACTGGACTGGTAAGTGGTGTGGCCTCATCATGAACATCACCCATCAAAGGTGGATCATGTGCTGGTGTGGGTCTGCTCTCTGGGGACGTGCTGGACCCTGCTTGACGTTTGCTGTGGCCCTGCCTTCTGCCCTCTGCATCATGTGTAATGGGTGATGCAACAACTGTGTACTCCTTCCTCTGCTTCTGCGGGGTGTGGATGGGAGTAGAGGTATGGGGGGACTCCACCGCTGACTCATGTGTTTTACGTTCCTTCTCCAACATCAGCCTCAGGGCATGCAGGAGTGATGTATGCCTGTCCTTGATGGAGCTCGTGTCCATGGGGGAACCCTTGGCCCTGGGAGGTGCCTTGCCTGTAGGATGTGTCCTGTCTCTGGAATGTGCCTGATCCGTTGGCGGTGCCCTGTCCCGGGAGTTGGCTTGTCCTTTGTAGTGTCCCTTTCCTTTGCAGTGTCCTTGTCCTTGGGAGTGTCCCTGGCCTTGGGAGGTGTCCTTTCCTTTGCAGTGTCCTTGTCCTTTGCAGTGTCCCTGGCCTTGGGAGGTGCCCTTTCCTTTGCAGTGTCCTTGTCCTTGGGAGTGTCCCTGGCCTTGGGAGGTGCCCTTTCCTTTGCAGTGTCCTTGTCCTTTGCAGTGTCCCTGGCCTTGTGAGGTGCCCTTTCCTTTGCAGTGTCCTTTTCCTTTGCAGTGTCACTGGCCTTGGGAGGTGCCCTTTCCTTTGCAGTGTCCTTGTCCTTTGCAGTGTCCCTGGCCTTGGGAGGTGCCCTTTCCTTTGCAGTGTCCTTGTCCTTTGCAGTGTCCCTGGCCTTGGGAGGTGCCCTTTAATTTGCAGTGTCCTTGTCCTTTGCAGTGTCCTTGGCCTTGGGAGGTGCCCTTGCCTTGGGAGTACGTTTGGAGGGGGATGCCTGTGTTACATGTGAATCCTTGTCCCCCAACACCCCTTGAGTATCCTGTGTGTCAACTCCAGGGTAGCTGATGTCGTGGTCTGTGAAAGATTTCCCTGTCCTAGAGGATGGTGTCTGTGCCCTCCGTGCCCTGCCTTGCTGCCTGTGGCTGCTTCTAGTGCAATATCCCGAAAATGAAGCCTGCTCTGAAATGTCACTCTCCGCTGAGACATCAAGTGGTGTGGATGGGGGAACTGAAGCAGAACCTTGTCCCTGCGACTTTTGAATGGCTGCAGACACTGTGTTGGATAACGACTGAACTGTTCTGTGGAGACCAGCAACTTCGCCATGCATCCCCTCCATGAATGCTACCACCTGCCCCAACTTCCTATTGTGGTCTAGGAATGCATTGTTCATGTTGGTCTGCCCTACACACAGCTGTTGAAGCAGATCAACCGCCTCAGCACTTTGTGTCACAGGGGCAGTGGCAGCGGTGCCTGCACCGAAGGCAACTCTGCTCCCCCTACTCTGGCGAGCACGAGCAGTACTTGTTGCAGTTGGTGGCAGTGTTGGCCCTGTGTGCTGTGTACCAACTGAAGGTGTAGATTGCCTACTCCCTGTGCCTACCAACAGTGCTGACTCACCAACACCGTCTGAAGATGAGGACGATGGTGTCTCCACATGTGAGTCCTCAGGGACAGTCCTGTCCCCCTCTCCGGGGCTGCTCTCTTCAGTCTCTGTGTGCATGTGTGTGATTTTGGATTCTGATGCATTCCCACCAATGAGCTCTGTCGTTTGTGGGTCAGTGCCCTCGGCCAAAGCTGAAAGAGAGAAAAGAGGTATACGTAAGTGCCACACTCATGTACTGCAAATTACAAAACTAAAACACCTTGACTGCTGACCAAAATGTAGCCCCCATCCTGCACAAGAACCACCCCTACCAGACATCCTCATGTCAAAGAACCGAGGGTGCCTGTTTAACATGTACATCTAACAAACAGGGCAAGTGCATGCAGACCACCACACATGTGTTGCCATGAGACCACAGACCTCAAGGGCATGTCCTGGGACCCTGTGCTACAATGCAACTGGTATGTCCACCTGGCTGACATGGATGCCAACGCACACTCCGATAATGGCACCAACATGCTATTGCAGCACAACAATCACACCACGGATGTCACTACTGCGTCTGAGCATCAATACATGCATGCACTCACAAGTCACAAACACATTCAGTGTGCTTAACGCTAGTTTGCTGCTGATCCCCTCTCAACCGGGCAGACAGGTCAGGATGCGTCACTGCAATGAAACGGAGCATCAGAGGGTTCATGGTGCGTCGTGCAAGCCGGGATGAACGTGGAATCTGCCCCAGTGTCATCTCCGCCACATTCTTGCTGAGCCTGGAGATGTTGTCCCAGCGCTTGTGGCAGTGTGTGTGTCGCCTATTGCACACCCCCACTGCCCGTACATCACGTGCTATGGTCCTCCACACGGCCTTGCGAAGGTGCAGCTTGACCTACCATGATGGGAGACAAAAGGGGAAAGTCAGTGGACATTTGGTCATTCACACAGATAGGAGCAACACATATCCTTCAGCAGCCATGCACAGTACAGCACATGTGAAGGTCCCACAGCACACCGCCAAGATTGCAGAAGCCAGGAGTCAGTGACCACCTCATGCACACCAACATGTCCCGCACTGCACTTACCATCTGTCCAGGGGCACCGTAGAGCCGGTCCTAGTGGCAGAGCACACCGTCCACAAGGATATCCAGCTCCGCTGCGGTGAAGTGACGAGACCGGATCTCTCGCACTCTCGACATGGCAGGGTCCCGGACTGTGGCACAACAGCAGCAGTTGGTGGATTGGTCAGCAGCAGTAGGTAGAGGAGATGGGTGCAGGCAGCAGTTGGTGGATTGGTCAGCAGCAGCAGGTAGAGGTGGTGAGTGCAGGCAGCAGTTGGTGGATTGGTCAGCAGCAGGAAGTAGAGGTGATGGGTGCAGGCAGCAGTTGGTGGATTGGTCAGCAGCAGGTAGAGGTGATGGGTGCAGGCAGCAGTGACTGGAAGCAGTGGATCTGGCTGCACAGATTCACACATATATAGGGCCCTGAGCTGATATCAGTGGCACACGTCTGCAGCAATTGGTTTTCCCGGGCTGCCTCTTTCAAAAAGAGCCAATGACTGGCCCTGCTGTGGCTTTGCACGGCTTCCGCAATTTTTTGAATTCGCTTACGCGCCTCGCGTTACCTGTTTCCATTGGCTACATGTGCAAGGACCGTCACGGTCGCACACCGGCAACCGCATGTGCGCGCTACCGTGATGGTGCATCACTTGAAATTCAACACTCACTGGCGTCGCAATGGCGGAGCACGCATTCCGCGGAGGCAGGGCAGGCTAACACATACATTTGAATGTGCAAGTGGAGATGGCAGTTGGTACCCCCCCTTACAGTCACATTGCAGCACCCACCGCAGACCGCCGGGCCTGGCCGCTTACCCACCGCTGGGTGCGGATGGTGGTTTACCGCTGTGTTTAGGCGGTGGTTGACCGCTGTGTGCAGGCGGTGGGTGACCGCCCTGTGTAATGATATCAGCCTGGCATGGTTGCCCTGGCTGCTCACCCACCGCCGTGTGCAGCAGGTGGGTGACTGCGGGGTGCGGTTGGTACATGACCGCCCGGTGTAGTGATATCAGCCTGGCATGGTTGCCCCTGGCCGCTCACTCACTGCCGTGTGCAGGCGGTGGGTGACCGCGGGGTGCGGTCGGTGCGTGACCGCCCTTTGTAGTGATATCAGCCTGGCATGGTTGCCCCTGGCTGCTCACCCACTGCTGGGTGCAGGCGGTGGGTGACCGCGGGGTGCGGTCGGTGGGTGACCGTGGGGTGCGGGCGGTGGGTGACCGCCCTGTGTAGTGTTATGAGCCTGGCATGGTTTCCCCTGGCCGCTCACACACCGCCTGCACCTGGCAGTCACCCACCGGCTGCACCCGGCGGTCACCCACCGCCTGCACCCAGCGGTGCCTGAGCAGCCGGGGGCAACCATGCCAGGCTGATAACACTACACAGGGTGGTCACCCACCGCCCGCACCCCGCAGTCACCCACAGCCTGCACCCCACGGTCACCCACCACCTGCACCCCGCGGTCACCCACCACCTGCACCCTGCGGTCACCTACCAGCCGCACCCCGTGGTCACCCACTGCCCGCACCCCGCAGTCACCCACTGCCTGCACACGGCGGTCAACCACCACCCGCACCCAGTGGTGGGTGAGCGGCCAGGGGCAACCATGCCAAGCTGATAACACTACACAGGGCGGTCACCCACCGCCCACACCCCGTGGTCACCCACCGCCCGCAGTCACCCACCGGCCGCACCCAGCGGTCACCCACCGCCTGCACACGGCGGTCAACCACCGCCCGCACCCAGCGATGGGTGAGCGGCCAGGGGCAACCATGCCAGGCTAATATCACTACACAGGGCGGTCAGCCACCGCCTGCACATGGTGGTCAACGGCCACCTGCACACGGTGGTCAACCACCCCCCACACCCAGTGGTGGGTGAGCGGCCAGGCCCGGCGGTCTGCGGTGGGTGCTGCTATGTGACTGTAAGGGGGGATTCCAGCTGTCATTTCGACTTGTCCATTCAAATGTATGTGTTAGCCTGCCCCGCCCACGCGGAATGCGTGCTCGCCATTGCGATGCCAGTGATTGATGATTTTCAAATGATGCACAGTTGCGTTAATGTGCACATGCAGTTTGCGGGGTGTGACCGTGATGGTCCTTGTCAACTCAGCAAATGTAATGCACAATTGCAGTATCAAGGATCATCTTATGTGTTGGGGGAAGGCGTGCCCGGATGTCATTTGTTCACACAATGCTTGTCTCCGCACACATGTGATGTTCATAGATGTGCATGTGTGTCAGGACATGTCCGGAACGCGTCAGTAATCCTTATGTCATGTCAATGGCCCTGTACACGTGTATCAGTTATGTCCATTGTTTACATGTGTGGCCATACCATTGACCTTGCCAGTGTTGAAGTCAAGTCAAAGTCAAAAACCACTTTATTCGATTTAGTTAAAAATCATAAAAGCATACTACAATCAATTTAAAAAGGGCAGTTCAATTTCATAAAAAATTACATACACCAATAACAATTACATATATACTTTAAAAACAGCTAAAAAGGTAATAATCAGCTAAAAATTATACAAGTAGAAAAAACACATTTCATCCTCCAGTACAGACCCCCCTATTACATTTGCAATCGCCTCCTCCTGATCCTGACAGCAGCAACAAGATAGTTAGCCACGCTAAACATAACCAAAGGTGAATCTAACATTTGTAGATACAGGAGAGCTGGTTTTGCCTGAAGAAAGGCTTTGTCCTTCAATAAAGGCACCAAATACTTCTGTCTAGGCATATTGAAGAAATGGCAGAACAGCATTAGGTGCATATTGTCTTGCAGTGAGAAATTGTCACAATTACACACAGGTGTATCCTCCTGCTTGAACCAACCATGGCTGTCACGGAGAACCGTATAAATCTGATTAAACCGAAATTTGACCAGAAGCCACCTGTGGAAAGGAATGTTAACTATGGCAAGATACGGTTGAATAGTTAGGAAAGTAATGGTCAAAAAATGGGCTCTAACTGTGGGCTTTGTAAGTTGATGTTCCTCTCTCTGCAAGGTCTTCAGTTTAGAGAAGTGAAGCTTAACCCAGTCTAAATCAGATTTTTTCAAACCCAGAGGGGCGGAAAATATCTCAGGACGACCAAGTTCCAAAGAGCACTTATAAATGTATGACAACCAAGCAATATCTTTAAATTTGTCCAATTTTAGACAGTCCATCAGTACTTTATGATTTAGACCTAGGTTGTTATTGGTCCAAGTCCTAATCCAAAGAAGAATAGGTGCCATTGAAAGGATATCAGCAATGTACCCTAAACCAAGCTCCTGATGGACTGAGAATGAGGCTGTCGATTGGGGAAGCCCTAGTATAGACCGAAGGAACTTGTTTTCCTCCCTTTGGATGGTTTCACTGTTCACATAGCCCCACAGACCTGCTCCGTACCTAGCTATTGCCAAAGTTTTTGCCTTGTACAAGCTTAATAATGCACCGCTCGGCTTCCCTCCAAGTCTCCTTGAAAAACTTAAAATTGCATTTGCCAGTGTTGAACATAGGCCAGTGATGTGAGCCCAAGTTGCGTCAGATGTGCATGGTTATGTGTTTACGTCTTGGTTTTGAGGTCACACGTTTCTGTTGGTACACATCTACACAGTACATCTTGGCTGTTTACCCACATCCAGAAGCTGTCGTGAGTGTGTGGTTTGTGTGTGCAAGTCGCATTGATGGTGGTATACATGCATACTGGGTATGCGTCTGTGTGTCGCATGTTGTATGCCCATGCCTGTCATGTGAGGATGCAGAGCTTTGTAGGTGGGGTCATGGGTGCATGATGACAAGGAACGTGTGGTCCATGTTCGTGTTGTGTGTGCACGTCAAAGTGTGTCTGTGGGGACGCTTCTCCACACTTGGGCAATCAGTCATGTTATGTTGGCAGTTCTTTCAACATGTCTGCACGTAACATTCGACATTTTTGCACACCGGATGTTGTTTGTGGGTGTACATTGTGTGTGTAGTCAGCTGTAGTGCCTTATATTTTGGTCACGTCACACATACAATCAGTGTCTGCAACATGTATAATTTGTATTGTGTTGGTCAAGATGTGATAGTGTGGCCCAGCTGTGCGTTGTTGTTCAATTGACATCTGCTCCCATCTACTCCCACACAGGAGGGCTCCAAATGTGCATCGACCATACACTGTGCTGGAGGACATGGTTGAAGAGGAGGTAATCCGCAAATTCCGGCTGGACAGGCGGAGGTTGCAGGACCTTGTAGGCCAATTGTCACCTCATCTGTAGCCACGCAGGCCATATCCAGGAGCAATTACTCCCACAGCAAAGGTGATGGCGGCACTTCACTTCTTCGCAACTGGCACTTTCCAGTACACAGTTGGTCATGCCGGGGGGATGTCCCAAACAATGTTCAGCATGGTACTGCGGGATGTGTTGGATGCCATGATGTCTTACAAGGATGATTACATCCATTTCCCACGTCCGGCAGAGCTGGCTGCAGTGAAGGGTGACTTCTATGTCCTGGCCCAGATCCCCCACGTAGTGGGGGCCATTGATGGGACACATATTGGTCTGATTCCACCCCAGGCACCTGAAGCCGTCTATCGTAATAGGAAGCAATACCACTCAACAAATGTGCAAGTGGTGTGTATGGCTGACAACATCATCTCCCATGTGTGTGCAAGATTTCCAGGGTCCGCACATGACTCCCACATCCTGCGGAGCAGCATTGTCCCCCAACTTGACCCTAATTCTCCTGAGGCGGAAGCCGGGAGCGACGCTGAGCACAAAAATTGAATTATCTTTTTAAAACTGTCTGAATCTGTGTTTTTAAAACCACTTTGCACCTTTCCCCCTGCACTCACCTGTGTCACTGGTAACAGCCGATCTGAACGCTGTGTGACACAGGACCCACTCGCACGCCGCCATTACCGGCCGCGAGGAGACCAGGACACGCCCCCTCCGGGTGGCCACGCCCACCTCCTGCCAAAACAGATAAAAGCGCGCTCTGACCACTAGAGCTGCACTTGACCCTAATTCTCCTGAGGCGGAAGCCGGGAGCGACGCTGAGCACAAAAATTGAATTATCTTTTTAAAACTGTCTGAATCTGTGTTTTTAAAACCACTTTGCACCTTTCCCCCTGCACTCACCTGTGTCACTGGTAACAGCCGATCTGAACGCTGTGTGACACAGGACCCACTCGCACGCCGCCATTACCGGCCGCGAGGAGACCAGGACACGCCCCCTCCGGGTGGCCACGCCCACCTCCTGCCAAAACATATAAAAGCGCGCTCTGACCACTAGAGCTGCACTTGACCCTAATTCTCCTGAGAGGAAGCCGGGAGCGACGCTGAGCACAAAAATTGAATTATCTTTTTAAAACTGTCTGAATCTGTGTTTTTAAAACCACTTTGCACCTTTCCCCCTGCACTGACCTGTGTCACTGGTAACAGCCGATCTGAACGCTGTGTGACACAGGACCCACTCGCACGCCGCCATTACCGGCCGCGAGGAGACCAGGACACGCCCCCTCCGGGTGGCCACGCCCACCTCCTGCCAAAACAGATAAAAGCGCGCTCTGACCACTAGAGCTGCACTTGACCCTAATTCTCCTGAGGCGGAAGCCGGGAGCGACGCTGAGCACAAAAATTGAATTATCTTTTTAAAACTGTCTGAATCTGTGTTTTTAAAACCACTTTGCACCTTTCCCCCTGCACTGACCTGTGTCACTGGTAACAGCCGATCTGAACGCTGTGTGACACAGGACCCACTCGCACGCCGCCATTACCGGCCGCGAGGAGACCAGAACACGCCCCCTCCGGGTGGCCACGCCCACCTCCTGCCAAAACAGATAAAAGAGCGCTCTGACCACTAGAGCTGCACTTGACCCTAATTCTCCTGAGGCGGAAGCCGGGAGCGACGCTGAGCACAAAAATTGAATTATCTTTTTAAAACTGTCTGAATCTGTTTTTTTAAAACCACTTTGCACCTTTCCCCCTGCACTCACCTGTGTCACTGGTAACAGCCGATCTGAACGCTGTGTGACACAGGACCCACTCGCACGCCGCCATTACCGGCCGCGAGGAGACCAGGACACGCCCCCTCCGGGTGGCCACGCCCACCTCCTGCCAAAACAGATAAAAGCGCGCTCTGACCACTAGAGCTGCACTTGACCCTAATTCTCCTGAGGCGGAAGCCGGGAGCGACGCTGAGCACAAAAATTGAATTATCTTTTTAAAACTGTCTGAATCTGTGTTTTTAAAACCACTTTGCACCTTTCCCCCTGCACTGACCTGTGTCACTGGTAACAGCCGATCTGAACGCTGTGTGACACAGGACCCACTCGCACGCCGCCATTACCGGCCGCGAGGAGACCAGGACACGCCCCCTCCGGGTGGCCACGCCCCCTCCGGGTGGCCACGCCCACCTCCTGCCAAAACAGATAAAAGCGCGCTCTGACCACTAGAGCTGCACTTGACCCTAATTCTCCTGAGGCGGAAGCCGGGAGCGACGCTGAGCACAAAAATTGAATTATCTTTTTAAAACTGTCTGAATCTGTGTTTTTAAAACCACTTTGCACCTTTCCCCCTGCACTCACCTGTGTCACTGGTAACAGCCGATCTGAACGCTGTGTGACACAGGACCCACTCGCACGCCGCCATTACCGGCCGCGAGGAGACCAGGACACGCCCCCTCCGGGTGGCCACGCCCACCTCCTGCCAAAACAGATAAAAGCGCGCTCTGACCACTAGAGCTGCACTTGACCCTAATTCTCCTGAAGCGGAAGCCGGGAGCGACGCTGAGCACAAAAATTGAATTATCTTTTTAAAACTGTCTGAATCTGTGTTTTTAAAACCACTTTGCACCTTTCCCCCTGCACTCACCTGTGTCACTGGTAACAGCCGATTTGAACGCTGTGTGACACAGGACCCACTCGCACGCCGCCATTACCGGCCGCGAGGAGACCAGGACACGCCCCCTCTGGGTGGCCACGCCCACCTCCTGGCAATACTCTTTCCGCCCATAAATAATGCGTCAGTTCAGGGAGCGCAGCGGACGGGCGCAGCGGGCGAGCCGTCAGCGCGCCGAAGGCGTGCCAAAGGCAAGCCCGTCTGGGCCCGTCCGTGGCCAAAAGGGTCCCAGGCCCAGTGACTCTGCCAGGTGGCCCTCATGACCGGGTGACGTATACGGGAGATGCACTTCGCGCTCTACAACCTAAGAAAATCTTTGCCTGCTACCATACGCATACTGAAGGTAATACCTTCTCTAATTGTATGCGCTGCAATCTGACTCCTCTGAACTCGACAAAACCTGCATTGAAGATGGGACTTCTTAACTGCCGCTCCCTCCCTAAACACGCGATCGAAACTAATCTGCTAATTCAAGATCAGGATCTCGACCTACTGTTTTTAACGGAAACATGGCTATCAGATAGCACCGACTCGGACATCGTTACGGCCCTTCCCCCAGGGTATCTCTGCCAAGCCTTACACAGACCCAAAGGGAGAGGAGGGGGGCTAGCTATAATTTTCAGGGAACATTTCACCTGTAGAACCTCCAACGCTTATATCGAGGATTGCGAGAGCTGTCAATTCTCCATCCAAACCTCCCCAGCTCACTCCCTGGCAGGGCTACTGATCTACCGCCCCCCAGGTGCTCCTGGGAATTTTATTAATGCCGTCATCGAATCAGTGTCACAACTAGCTTCGTCCACCTCCAACTTCCTTATGCTAGGTGACCTAAACTTCCACTTCATGGACCCTATGGATCGGTTAGCCTCTGACCTTCGGCAAGACCTCACATTACTAAATATCCGACTGGTGAACAACGAGCCTACCCATGAGAAGGGACACCTATTGGACCCCATCCTCACTAATATAGCAACCATCACCACCAGACCACCCGTGACCCTTCCATGGACGGACCATTTTCTGGTCCCTATCTCCTGGGAAATTCCCACCACGAACCCCCTAACCTCTAAAATTCAGGTTACCGACCGACGATGGGGCAAACTCGCACCTGAGGAATGGGCCGCCGCCCTTACAGACTCCATCCCCGAGCTCTCCACCGACCCTGCCATGGCTGACAAGCAGTTTAATGAGTGGATTACCTCCTCCCTAGATACACTGCTCCCAAAAACTGCGACCCTTAAACATCCTAAAAGACTATCCTCTGCTCTATGGTACACCCCAGAGCTCAAAGCCCTGCGCCAGGAGTGCAAGAGAACGGAACGCTCCTGGAGAAGAAACAAATCGGAAATTAACAAAGACATCTACTCTACCTCTCTTTTAACCTATAAAACCGCTATCCAAAAAACCAAAAGCTTTTTCTTCCAGGAGAGAATAGAGAAAGCTGGATGCTCCAGTAAGGAATCCTATGCCATCCTTAAAGAGCTTCTGAAAACCCCAGAACCGGGACCGAGACACCCCACTGATCCTAAAGCTGATCAGGAGAAATGCCAACAACTGGCTAATTTCTTTCATGACAAAATTCAAACAATTCTGGTTTCAATCCCCCCCGCGAGTCTGTGCGAAGAAATCGATCTCTCGTACTCTCCATCACCTACTTGTCTTTCTTCTTGGGGCCAAGTTACAGCGGAAGAAGTAGGAAACATGCTTAAATCCATGAAGAGCGGATCCCCCAGGGACCCTGCCCCACTCCGGATCCTCAAGGAGGTAGCCCCCACGATCATTCCCCCCCTGACCCATCTGATCAACGCCTCACTCCAACAGGGAGTTGTACCCCCGAGTTGGAAGACGGCCGTCGTAAAAGCCCTACTAAAGAAACCATCTCTCTACCCTGAAAATCTGGCTAATTACAGGCCCATCTCCCTACTCGCAGGAGTCAGCAAGATTGCTGAAAAATTGGTCAATAGGAAACTCTCGCAGTTTCTGGAGGTCAATAATAAGCTAAAAAGTTCCCAGACGGGCTTTCGACCAGGGCAGGGCACTGACATCGCCCTCCTGGCAGCGGTAGAGGAGGCCAGAGCACTATTGGATGGAGGAGGATCAGTGGCAGTGATCCTCCTCGACCTAAGTGCGGCATTCGATACCGTCAACCACCAACTCCTCATCAAAAGACTTAAAAGAGTTGGTGTGGAAGGCTCAGCCCTATCCTGGCTTTCATCCTTTCTAGCTCAACGGACCTATCAGATCTGGGAGAAGAACGCCTGCTCCTCCGAAATGCCCCTCCAATGTGGTGTGCCTCAGGGCTCCTCCCTGAGCCCCACATTATTTAATATCTATATGTCCACATTGGAGGAGGTCATCACCCCATTCGGAGTGAGCGTCGTCAGCTATGCTGACGACACACAACTAGTGGTGTCTTTGTCCCACCCCAGACAACAAACAGCTGACCTATTCAACTGTCTTACACAGGTCCACTGTTGGATGAATAGGTCAGCCCTAAAACTAAATGGGACGAAAACTGAAGTCCTGCTTCTTGGCCCGAAAGGAATCTCACTCTCCCCGAACATCTGGCCAGCCTGTCTGGGCCCCCCCCCCTGACCCAAAAGCAGAGGTAAAAAGTCTGGGTGTGTGGATCGACACTGACCTCTCATTCACAGTACAGGCAAAGAAAGTAGCCGGGACCTGCTTCGGGCTCCTGAAATCTCGGAGGAAAGTCCTGCCCCTCTTACCCTTCAACTCCCAAAAATTGCTAATCCAAGGCCTAATAATATCGAGGCTTGATTACAGCAATGTGATTTATCTAGGCGCTCCTGAAGCGACCTTCAACAAGCTTCAGAGAATCCAGAATACCGCTGCCCTGATTATCACAAATACCCCTGCCAGAATTTCCGCTAAACCTGCTCTCAAACTCCTCCATTGGCTCCCCATAAGGGAGCGAGTCAAATTCAAGGCCTTATGCCTAGCCCACAAATTACTGCAAAATCAAGGCCCCCTAGTCCTTAGTAAACTCATCACTCCCTATAAAGCTACAAGATCCCTCCGGTCGGACACAGAAAATTTCATCATCACCCCCAGATTCAAGAAAGCCCGATCAGGAGGAAGACGTTTCTCGGTCCAAGCTGCACGCCTTTGGAACTCGCTCCCCCGCGACCTGCGACTCGAATCACAATACCTGCGCTTCAGGAAGCAGCTAAAGACTCATCTTTTTCCCTAATGATTCATGCCCTCCCTTTACACTGATTCTCTGCCCCCCCCCCCCCTTTTGTTGCCCCTGGCCCGCTGAACTGAGGAGTCAGGGTTCCTAGCGCTGGGATACCTCAGGGTGACTATGCGCTCTAGAAAAATAAATAATAATAATAATAATAATAATAATAACTGATGGCTAATTTGCATCAAGAACGTGCAAGGCTTGTAGGTGAGTGTGCTGTGATGACTTCTCTGTTGTATGTGTTCCATGCTGTTCCCACCAATCCTGGTAATAATGTATGTGTCTGTCATCCACCACCTAGGCAACTCTGCGTACCCAAACCGACCGTGGCTGCTGAGCCCCCTACGGAATCCAACTACCCCAGGAGAAATGCGCTACAATGAGGCCCATGGGAGGACACGTCGGGTGGTGGAACGTACATTTGGACTGCTGAAGTCTAGGTTTCGCTGCCTTGATAAAACCGGAGGGGCCCTGCCATACTCACCCAGCAAAGTATGCAAAATCGTGGCTGCCTGCTTCATGCTCCACAACCTGGCCTTACGCAATAACATTGCACTGATCATGGACCCTGCAGACCAACAGGTTGCTCCGCCTCCCATACCACCCATGTCCAGTGATGAGGAGAGTGGGGAGGAAGAAGGTGTGGACCAGAGGCATCAGCTCATTGCTTGCTACTTTACTTGAATATGAGTAACTACCTCTTGTGCTGGTGTTCATAGCGTGATGTATGTTCGCGGGTGATGTGTGGATGTGGTGTGTGGATGATGCCTGTTCTGGTATGTTCTGTTTGCAAATGGGTGTGGGAGATGGTGTACGTCCAATGCTCTCTGATGTGTGTCCTGTGATCCGCTTAATTTGTGATGAGTGTGGTTTGTGGGATGTTGCTGAACGGTGTGGTGTGATGGTTGTGATTCAGTTTCCTGACCTGTGCTTGTTGTTCTCTCATTATCCCTAGGTCACTCCCACAGAGACATGATTCTCAAGTACATTGATACCTGCACCTGGTAATGACAAGTACTAAGACGAACCTTTGATTGAAACATGGAGGTCACACAGCATTGAGTGTTTACGTGGTGTTTATTTCCAGGGTGTGGATTACTGTTTGTGCATATTTACAAATACGTGTTGGTGGGGAAGTGAGAGATGAAGGTCATGTCAGATGAAAACACCGTGGGGATACCACATTGTGTGATGTACACCTAGTCCAAAAGACGTGTGCCAATGCTTGGCATTGTGGTGCAAGATAGTTCGCAGAGTGTATGCCAGACTCAAGGAAGGGTGAAGCCAGTGGCGGCCCCTCTTTGAGCGGGTGGATGGTGCATTGCCACTGCTGTCAGCTGGATCCAGCCTCGGACGGCCCCTCCGTCTTGGAGCCGGAGCGGTGCCAGTTGTGGGGGCAGGTTGTTCTAGGACCACCTCCCTGTCAGTGGCTTCAGGTGATGGTGGCGGTGGTGTTGGTGCCTTGTCCCGCTGGCCACTTGGGGGAGGGGGAAGTGGTGTTGGTGCCCTGTCTTGCTGGCCACTTGGGGGAGGGGGAGGTTGTGTTGGTACCCTGTGCAGCTGCCCACTTGGGGGAGGGGGAGGTGGTGTGGTGCGGGATAACCACTCCCTCCAAAGAGCTGTTTGCTGCCCCATGATGTCAACAATTTGTCCCAATCGGGTGTCCACGGACCGCAACAGCTGGCAGGTGTCTATGGAGTCTTGGTGTGCATGACCGCTCGTAGGAGGCTTCCACTCTGGTGATGGCATCCAGTGTCTCTGTCCAAGGATGGGCTGGGGGTTGTTCACGGCCTCGCCTTGCAGCTGCACTCCTGTTTGTGACCTGTGCCGTCACCTGTGTCCTCACCCGTCCTCTCTCCCTGATAGCCTGTGATGTTGATGGTTCATCATCGTCCGATGGGTCAGGCAGGATGGCAGAGGCAGGAGTGGTGGTGGTGGTGGTGGTGGTAGCTGCACAGGTCACAGTGGCAGTAGTTGCTGTTGGTCCAGTGTTCAAGGTGGTGGAGGTAAGGATGTCCTGGTAGCCTGATGGCCCTGCGAGTGTAGTTGGGCCGACATCGTCCTCCGCACCCAAGGTGTCCATGGGATCATCGCCTGAGAGTCCAGGCTGTGAGGGGGGCGACTGGTGCTGGCGGTTGCTGGTTTCTCCTGTCAAGTCTCGGTCACCTGAGGGACAAGAATATAGAAATCAATGCTGTGGACATGACAGGTTTGTTGTTGTTACATTTCTATTTTGTAGGGAATAAGGACATGGTTGTTGGTGTCATCAAATTGGTGTGTTACACAGTACTGGGCATTATGTTGATGTGGAGGTGGGGAGACAATACTTGGATATGTGTGGGCCTGTCCTGCTATTGAATGGTGCCCCTGTGAAGATGGCTACCTACATGTAAGTTTGAAGAGGGAGATGCAGTGGCCAGCACATGGTTGGCGGACTCCATCTTGCTCTGGGATGGGACATGGGGGCCTGTTGGTAGTTGTAGTGCTGGACCCACACCCACCACCACCCTCCCTGTGAACATGGGGGCCTGTTGGGAGTTGTAGTGCTGGACCCACACCCACCACCACCCTCCCTGTGAACATGGGGGCCTGTTGGAAGTTCTAGTGCTGGACCTGCACCCCCATCCTCCACCACCCTCCCTGTGAACATGGGGGCCTGTTGGGAGTTGTAGTGCTGGACCTACTCCACCACCCACCCCCACCCTCCCTGTAGACGTGGGGGCCTGTTGGGAGCTGTAGTTCTGGACCTAAACCCCCACCCTTCCCCGCCCTCCCTGTAGACGTGGGGGCCTGTTGGGAGTTGTAGTGCTGGATCTACCCCCCCACCCTTCCCCACCCTCCCTGTAGTCATGGAAGCCAGTTGGGAGTTTTAGTGCTTGACCCACACCCACAACCACCCTTCCTGTAGTCATGGGGGCCTGTTGGGAGTTGTAGTGCTGAACCTGCCCCCCCCACCCTTCCACACCCTCCCTGTAGACATGGTGGCCTGTTGGGAGTTGTAGTGCTGGACCTACCCCCCCATCCTTCCCCACCCTCCATGTAGTCATGGGGGACTGTTGGGAGTTGTAGTGCTGGACCCACACCCACCACCACCCTCCCTGTAGTCATAAGGGCCTGTTGGGAGTTGTAGTGCTGGACCTGCCCCCCACCCTTCCCCACCCTCCCTGTAGACATGGTGGCCTGTTGGGAGTTGTAGGGCTGGACCTACCCCCCACACTTCCCCACCCTCCCTGTAGTCATGGGGGCCTGTTGGGAGTTGTAGTGCTTGACCCACACCCACCACCACCCTCTCTGTAGTCATGGGGGCATTTTGGGAGTTGTAGTGCTGGACCAACACCGCCCCACCCACCCCACCTTCCCTGTCGACGTAGGGGACTGTTGGGAATTGTA
The DNA here is from genome assembly GCF_964263255.1 of Lissotriton vulgaris. NCBI lineage: Eukaryota > Metazoa > Chordata > Amphibia > Caudata > Salamandridae > Lissotriton > Lissotriton vulgaris. The sequence continues at coordinate 1,391,806,105 of NC_141693.1, forward strand.
GTGCTGGACCTGCCCCCCCACCCTTCCCCACACTCCCTGTGAATATGAGGGCCTGTTGGGAGTTGTAGTGCTGGACCAACCCCCCCACCCTCCCTGTGAACATGGGGGCCTGTTGGAAGTTGTAGTGCTGGACCAACCCCCCTACCCACCCCCACCCTCCCTGTAGATGTGGGGGCCTGTTGGGTGTTGTAATGCTGGACCTACCCCCCCACCCTCCCTATGAACGTGGGGGCCTGTTGGGAGTTGTAGTGCTGGACCTAAAGCCACCCACCCCCACACTCCCTGTAGATGTGGGGGCCTGTTGGGAGTTGTAGTGCTGGACCTACCACCCACCCTTCCCCACCCTCCCTGTGAACATGGGGGCCTGTTGGCAGTTGTAGTGCTGGACCTACCCCACCACCCTCCCTGTGAACATGGGGGCCTGCTGGGAGTTGTAGTGTTGGACCTAGACCCCACCCTCCCTGTGAACATGGGGCCTGTTGGGAGTTGTAGTGCTGGACCTACCACCCCACCCACCCCCACCCTCCCTGTAGATGTGGGGGCCTTTTGGGAGTTGTAGTGCTGGACCTGCCCCCCACCCTCCCTGTAGACATGGGGGCCTGTTGGGAATTGTAGTGCTGGACCTAACACCCCACCCCCACCATCCATGTAGACGTGGGAGCCAGTTGGGAGTTGTAGTGCTAGACCTACCCCCCACCCTCCACTACCCTCCCTGTGAACATGGGGGCCTGTTGGGAGTAGTAGTGCTGGACCTGCCCCCCCACCCTCCCTGTAGACATGGGGGCCTGTTGGGAATTGTAGTGCTGGACCTAACACCCCACCCTTCCCCACCCTCCATGTAGACATGGGGGCCTGTTGGGAGTTGTAGTGCTGGACCTGCCCCCCACCCTCCACCACCCTCCCTGTGAACATGGGGGCCTGTTGGAAGTTCTAGTGCTGGACCTACCCCCCCACCCTCCCTGTAGACGTGGGGGCCTGTTGGGAGTTGTAGTGCTGGACCTACCCCCCCCCCCCACCCTTCCCCACCCTCCACCACCCTCCCTGTGAACATGGGGGCCTGTTGGGAGTTGTTGTGCTGGACCTACCCCCCCACCCTCCCCCACCCTCCCTGTGAACATGGGGGCCTGTTGGGCGTTGTAGTGCTGGACCAAACCCCCCACCCACCCCCACCCTCCCTGTAGACGTGGGGGCCTGTTGGGTGTTGTAGTGCTGGACCTACCCCCCACCCTCCCTGTGAACATAGGGGCCTGTTGGGAGTTGTAGTGCTGGACCAACCCCCTACCCACCCCCACCCTCGCTGTAGACGTGGGGGCCTGTTGGATGTTGTAGTGCTGGACCTACCCCCCCACCCTCCCTGTGAACATGGGGGCCTGTTGGGAGTTGTATTGCTGAACCTGCCCCCACACCCTTCCCCACCCTCCCTGTGAACATGGGGGTCTGTTGGGAGTTGTAGTGGTGGACCTACCCCCCACCCACCCCCACACTCCCTGTAGATGTGGGGGCCTGTTGGGAGTTGTAGTGCTGGACCTACCCCCCACCCTCCCTGTGAACATGGGGGCCTGTTGGGAGTTGTAGTGTTGGACCTACCCCCCACCCTACCCCACCCTCCCTGTGAACATGGGGCCTGTTGGGAGTTGTAGTACTGGACCTACCCCCCCACCCACCCCCGCCCTCCCTGTAGACGTGGGGGCCTTTTGGGAGTTGTAGTGCTGGACCTGCCCCCCCACCCTCCACCACCCTCCCTGTGGACATGGGGGCCTGTTGAGAGTTGTAGTGCTGGACCTACCCCCCACACCCACCATCCATGTAGACGTGGGAGCCAGTTGGGAGTTGTAGTGCTGGACCTACCCCCCACCCTTCCCCACCCTCCACTACCCTCCCTGTGAACATGGGGGCCTGTTGGGAGTTGTAGTGCTGGACCTGCCCCCCACCCTCCCTGTAGACATGGGGGCCTGTTGGGAATTGTAGTGCTGGACCTACCACCCTACCCTTACCCACCCTCCATGTAGACATGGGGGCCTGTTGGGAGTTGTAGTGCTGGACCTGCCCCCAACCCTCCACCACCCTCCCTGTGAACATGGGGGCCTGTTGGAAGTTCTAGTGCTGGACCTACATCCCCCACCCACCCCCACCCTCCCTGTAGACGTGGGGGCCTGTTGGGAGTTGTAGTGCTGGACCTACCCCCCCACCCTTCCCCACCCTCCACCACCCTCCCTGTGAACATGAGGGCATGTTGGGAGTCGTTGTGCTGGACCTACCCCCCCACCCTCCCTGTGAACATGGGGGCCTGTTGGGCGTTGTAGTGCTGGACCAACCCCCCCACCCACCCCCACCCTCCCTGTAGACGTGGGGGCCTGTTGGGTGTTTTAGTGCTGGACCTACCCCCCCACCCACCCTGTGAACATGGGGGCCTGTTGGGAGTTGTAGTGCTGGACCAACCCCCTACCCACCCCCACCCTCCCTGTAGACGTGGGAGCCTGTTCGGTGTTGTAGTGCTGGACCTACCTCCCCACCCTCCCCCACCCTCCCTGTGAACATGGGGGCCTGTTGGGAGTTGTATTGCTGGACCTGCCCCCCCACCCTTCCCCACCCTCCCTTTGACAATGGGGTCCTGTTGGGAGTTGTAGTACTGGACCAGCCCCCACCCTCTTCCACCCTCCCTGTAGACATGGGGGCCTGTTGGGAGTTGTGGTGCTGGACCTGACCACCCACCCCCACCCTCCAAGTAGACATAGGGGCTTGTTGGCAGTTGTAGTGCTGTGTGACAGTGGTCATTGGTTTGTACTTACCAGCTCTTCTATTCCTTCCAGGCTCTCAGGGTGCAGTATGCCCAGCACCTTCTCCTCCCATTCGGCAAATGGTATGGGCTCCGTTAGAGTGCCGCCGCCAGTGTCGTGTGCCTGCAGGTGGTTCTTGGCCCTGCTGCCTTTCACCCTTGCCTTGAGGTCGTGCCACCGCCTCTGGATCTCGTGTTTGGTGCGTGGCACTGTCTCTGAAGCATTCACTCTGGTCACTATCCTGTTCCACATGTTGATTTTGGTTGCCAACGTGGTCTGCTGGACTAGGTTGCCGAATAGATGTGGTTCGACACAGATAATTCCATCCACCATGACCTTCAACTCAGTGTCTGTGAACTTGGGGTTTTTCCTGGGTGCCATGGTGTGTGATGTGCAAGGTGTGGGTGGTGTGGGGTGGAGTGTGCAGGTGTGTGGTATGTAGGGATGGTGTTGTGGGGGTTTGTGTGGTGGGTGTGCTGGTGTGCAGGTTGTATGTATGTGTGTGTCTGCTGTTTGTGCTATTCTGCCTCTTTCTTCCAGCTGTGCTGTGATGCAAAGGATTGTGGTAATGGGAGGGATTCTTTTTATACTCTGTGTGGTTCTTGTGTCCCAATGGTTGTTGGCAGTCATGTGTTCTGTGGGTGTGGTGACTTGGGTGCTCTTGTTTGTGTTGGGGGGGTCCTTGGGGCATGTAGTTGTTGGTGGTGGGTGTTTCAGGTGGGTGGGTGTCCTGTTTTGTGTGTTTTTCTATTTACTTCCGTCCGCCATTTTTTAATCGGTTTGACGGCAGGGGTGATGTTCGTTTGGTCCTTCCGCAGTCATGCTCCGTATTTCAATGATTCTGCGGCGGTCGTGGGAGCTGGTGAGTTCCGTAGGGATTGCGGGGTTATCCTAATCGTGCGGCCGGACCCTCCTCAGTTCATGCGGCGGTTGGCCCTGTTTCCGCTGTGTTTGCATCCGCGGCGGAGGGAATTTATGTTGTACCGTCCGCCTGTGCCGGTCTTTCATGTGATCCGTCCGCCGCGGTCGGTGTTTGCTGTCAGTTATATCCTAATCGCTACCGTGGATTATCCGCGGAGTGGTCAGGAGTATTTTTCCCGCGACCATGGCGGACGGAACACGTTTCCGTCTGCCATCCTAATCGACCCCTTGGTTAGCCATGCCTCGACGTACCGAAACCACTGAAAACTAAGGTTGGTGTCAATGCACAGAAGTTACCTAATTCTCTCTCTATAAGGTTCTAGCTGTAGTACAGTCCAGATCCTCATACAGTAAAGGAGAGGTCTGAGAGCCAAATGACTATCCTGTCTTCTGAAGGGGACATCATGGTACAATGGATTACATCCATTTGAAACTGCTCAGTATTAAATAATCAAAAGCTTCAATATTAAACCATTGAATTTATAAGCATTCTATTCCTCATGACACATTTATTCTGGACTCAGTTTCACTAATGGCTCTTTAATAAACTTTACCCATGAAGAAACAGAGCCTTTACACGTTCTTCTTCATTTATTTCCTTCCTTCTTTCTTTCTTTCTTTCTTTCTTTCTTTCTTTCTTTCTTTCTTTCTTTCTTTCCATTCTTTCTCTTTCTCTTTCTTTAATTCCTTTCTTTTTCTTTCTTTCTTTCTTTCTTTTTTTTTTCTTTCTTTCTTTCTTTCCTTCTTTCTTTTATTCATTATTTCCTTCTGTCTTGGTTTCCTTTCTCTTTTATTCTTTCATCCCTTCTTTACTTTTTTCTTTCCTTTGCATATTTCTTTTTTCTTTCTTTATTGGTTTCCTTTTTTCTTTCATTCCTTCTTTTCTCTTTTCTTTTTTTCTTTAATGTCTCCTTTCTTTCATGTTTTCCTCCATTCCTTCTTTCCTTGTATCTTTAATTATTTAATTCCTTTCCTTCTTTCTTCCTTTCCTTTCATCCATTCATTAATTCCTTTTTTGTTTCTTTCCATTTTCTTTTATTTTTTCGTTCCGTCTTTCTTGCTTTATTTCTTTTTCTATTCCTTCCGTTCTTTTTTCTTGGCTTGTTTCTCTCTTGACATCTTTCCTTCCCTCTTTCTTGCTTTTATTCCTTTTCTCCTTCTTTCTTTTCAGTCCTTCTATCTTGTTTTCGTTCCATCTTTCTTGCTTTCATTCCTTTTTTCCTTTATCTCTTTTCGTCTTTCCTTCCTCTTCTCCATTCCTTTCTCTCCTTAATACTTCCTTTTTGTTTCAATCTCTCTCATTTTCTTTTTTTCTTCTTTCTCTTTCCTAATTTCTGTCTTTCTTGCTTTCTGTCTTCAATCCTTTCTTCTTTCTTCCCTTCATTCTTGTTTTTCTTCTTCACGCCTTCCTCCTTTCTTTCTTTCCTTTTTCCTGCATTATTTCATTCTTTACTTTTTTCTGCGTTCTTTCCTTCTCTTTTTTTATCTCTCTTTCCTTCTTTTGGGTTTCGCCTGCACATGCATTGTGCTTGTGAAATCTATTGTAAAAGGGGCTTACATCTCGCCTTTGCATTTCATTGGTTCCGGTGCTGGTCACTTATATTTCCTCTGTTTCTATTGTCTGAAATATTCTATTTCCTGTTATTCCTCTGTTCATTTCTCTAATCAGTCTTACATGGCCCAAGTACTGTTTTCATCTGCTTTGTGGGACTTTATTTAAGCTTTTGCCTTCACAGTGCTTGCATTGAGCTTGTTTACATATCACCCCTTGACTGCCCCATTTCAAGCGTGCTTGTTTTCAATCTTTCTTTCTCCGCCTTCCTTTACCTAATCTCCCTGTGCATTCCATGTGTGCATGTTGGCTGTGTTAAGGGTCACATGACCATTGCTGTTGGGCACCATTCCGCGGCAGCAGCTTCATGCCCTCTAGGAGAAAGCGTTTTTTAAATTGTTTTTGCAATTTCAGCGTGAACTTGTCACAAAGGTATTGGAGCGCTTTGATTTCTTTTGTGCTCTGCAACTGCTGAAGGGCTACGTAATGCCGTTCTAAGATGGCCGCCCTGTATGAGCGTGATTGCTGGGTCAAAGACCACGCAAGACAGTAGGCTCCCCTACATATCCGTTTTGCTTCTGGTGGGATGAAGAAGTACGCAGCTTTCACTCTACATGAGTAGATTTGCGCTCCATACGCGCGTGAATGACTCTTAGAGGAGCTTGTAGGGTGACAAGGAGAGTGTTTACATGTGTGGACATGGGGCTGTGCGCTCGTGGTACAGTGGCTACTATGCGTGTTTCAAACATAAATAAATATTCCTGTCAGCATCTTTTGAGAACTTCACGTGTACTTCTTTGTAAATGTCAGTTTTTTTTTTTACTTTGCTAGGTACACCACAATGTTGATGATTTTAAAAACAGGGAAGACTAGTAGTTTGCCCTTTATCATTGTGAGTCTGAAATGAGTTACAGTCAATAAAACGTTTGGACAAAGCAATCCAAGCATTCGCGGGGCAATCTTGAAATTATGTCTGATCTAGGAGAAGTTATTTCTTGCCTTTTGTTTTACAAAATGTTTTTTACTGGCATCTTTAAGTGCAACCACACAGAGCGGCACATAGCACAAGTAAAGCAAAGCATCCAGGTAATACCACAGATGACAGTGATATGAGAGATGTGAATAACTGTTGAGTGGACAGAAAGGCCCTGGGGTATCTCTTCAGGGAACCGCTGGCCCCTTCTGCTGTTCCCAGACTTTTGTTTCTAAATTTGATGAAATAGCCGAACGATCTGCATTGGAGAACAGAAAATAGGCACTCTCATGAAGTTATTGCTGGGCACATAATGCAGGGGTGTATGCACGTGGGTTTTCCTCTAAATGTGTAGGATCTCTCACAGACAAGGTGCACAAAGAATGCCATCTACAGTGTTGGCACTGCATGGGTGTACTGTCCCATAATGTGTCCATTTATTTGGTTTTTCTTGCCATGTCTGGTGGCAATACGGTGAAATGTCCTATCAACCTGTTCCTGTCAATCACTGCTGGATACACTGCATGAGGTTGTTTTCCTCCCTCTGTTGGGCAAATGTTTAGTATTTCCGATCAGGCAAAGTGAGCGAGACTGGTGAATTATATCGGCGGCTAACACAAATATTGCACTAACCATGGAAGCCGCAGGCTGTTATTTGAAACAAACGTCACCGAATGTGTGTAACACTCTGCAGATTCACAATGAAGTTCATCAGAAATCTAATAGTGCTGCCAAGAAAGATGATGTGAAAGTCTAGGTCTTAAAATTACCCAACAGGCATTGCATGGTGTGCGTAGACTATACCTGGAACACGTTTGATGATGTTTAGCAACAGCTGCATTACGACTGAGTGAAGTCACCGTGTGTTGATTTAAAATATTATAACACATAGTAAGTCTAGTTGTGTCACAGTAATTGAATTTTAACTAGAAATACATTAGTGGTGGATGTTTGTTAAAAGCAAGCATTGGCAATGCAAATAGGTTTGAATTCAATGCGCTACACCCTGCATTCACCAAAGCATGCTACTCACTCTGCATCCATATGGGTACACCTTTCACCCTGACACTCGTTCATCCTGAAATCACACAGGCTCACCACCCGCCTCTCAACCTGCACTCACAAACTAAGCACCCAGCCCTTATTCTCCTCTTACCCATGACTCACCCTCTGCATACAGTTCTGCCGTTACCCAATGTTCCACTTACACTCATCCACAAACACAGCTCATCCTTACCCCAGCCATCCAACTGCTCACCAAGCTAAAACTTACAAAATATATATATTAATAATCACGTACGGGAAACCTATTGCATTTATATATGCTTGTTTTAATAAAGGCAAGAGTCTGGCAACCAATGGCACAACGATTTGCTTTTTTAGGCTTGATTTAGCCAAGACCTTTTGATTTTACTAACATTATGGGGTCAATTCCGATCCTGGAAAAAAAACGTCCGCACGATTCGTATCCGGATCCCTCTCCGTAAGAATCGTAAATATGCCGTACGACCCGACGAGTACGATCCGGACTGGGGTATGAGGACGCGATTCATACGGTCCACGTCAGGTAAGGGAGATTCGTACGGACAACCACACAATCACATACAAACCGTACCCGGGGGGAGGCGTTCCGTACCTGTTTCGAGGCGAACTCTGCTTCTCCAGGTGTTTTCGGCTCCCGTAGAAAAAGCATTGTACGGTGCGTACCCGACACGAATCGGACTTGCCTGGTCGGAAAAACCAGCCACGGACCGTATGGATGTCGGGTACAGCGGGTTCCGAGGGAGATTCAAACGGGGATTAGATTCGTACGGTCTCTGTACAATTCGCACGGAGTCCAGCTCCTGGTACGAATCGTACTTTGTTGTACATAAGGGGGACGTTGCAGGAAACGATTTGTACGGGAAAAACGCTCCGTACGGCTATTCGTAGCAGTTTTACCTGAATCGGAATCGACCCCTATATGTGTGAGATAGTGACACATCAGGGTTTTCACCCATGCTTCATCCATTTGTCCCTGGTTGTCATTCACATTTTTCTCCAACTGACTTGAGCATGCATCAATGGGCATCTCATCACCTCCCTTCAGCCATTGGCTAACTTTACTATGAGTTACTGCTTGCTGCCCTTTTAGAAGGAGCACATCCACACACAGAGTAGGCCCCTTCAGTGCCAGTGAGTAGTATAGTAATGGGTGCTTTATTGCGACCAAAAAACATTTTGACTTAAGTAAATGTTTTTTAGATTGACAAATGCTCAGCAGCTTTCCAAACAATAAAGTTTTGAAAAACTCACAGCAAAATAAAATAAGACTTGCCAAAAGACTAGTGGACGATGCCAAATCCATTGTATCTGCCAATGCTTGTTTCACAAGTGACAAGAGAGCAGTAGTAAACACAATGCAGTTGAGGCAATATTTGAGCTTTGTAGGCCATAATAAGCCATTCTTGTTGCCAAATGTTGAATCAATACCAGAGAAATATCCGCTATATGTTGGTATTTTTCTTATTCTATATGGACAAAGTCTGCAGACAACACCCCTCATCAAATGCTTCCAACTCCCAGAGCCCAGAATGTGGAGTTCCAAATGAGGTAAATACATAAATGAACTGATATTTGGAAATGAACCGTCGCACTCGTCGTTGATCTTTAGGGTAAAGTAATTTGGTGCTATCTGAGTTGCTCCTTCTGGGTCTAGGAGGCAATGATTAAAAGAGCAGTAGCGTTATTCCAATCGGGAATGACGTCCTCAAATGCACACAGAACAAAAAGTTTCCTTTGTAATTTGGTTCTCTTTCAAATAAAGTGTTATTGAAACATTCAATTCAAATGGTTTTCACAGTTGTTTTTCACAATATCACTGTTGTCCTTATGTTGAAATTTTAATACATGGCCCAATGCATTTCGGGCATTATGCCCTTCCTCAGGGACATTATTCAACTGTCGAAGGAAAATAAACACAACTGTAATATATTGTTAATATAGCGTGCGCTTTTTTGTGTAAAGAACACACAAATTTAGAAACCTTATATCCCTTTGTGTGAACGCACACAGAAAATCATTGTGCATCACATGAGTCTTATGTCTCAAAAAGTGTCCTTGACGTTTCAATTACCTGTGTATTCATGTCATGTATGCTAACATGCGTTATCACATTGTGGATATTAATAGACGCTGATTGTACTGTTGGTTAGATCATGTAACAACCTTTCACCATTACTAAAATGGTCCCCTACCGATATTTAAGTGTCATACCTTTAAAAAATGAAGAATGTGTAGAATATGAGTTCATGGAGAATGTGAGTCGATGAATATAGTCACGCAAAATTCACCTGAAAAAATAATAATAGTAACACCCATCAAGTTGCGGTGATAGTGTCATAGAGCTTCCGTCAGTATTACCGTTAGTACAGTCACAAACATACCTGATGTTTTACAGCATGTGAACTAGTTCGATTTTCTTTAAGAATCACCAGGGTTCGCGGACCGCGTTCTAAAAGGGAAGAACCGGAGCGTTGCTTAGGAAACAAGTCAAACCTTGCCGGTTCTCTTAACTCGGGTATTTAAACATGAAGACACTCACCATGTCGCGTCAGTCGCATCTAAGCATGGGCGAATTTTGCGAATCTGGCGTTCGCGAATTTGCGTATTTGCGAATTCGCAATCCGCAAAATCTGCGAACTCTCGCGAATTTGCGGATTTTTTTTTGTGTTCGCAAGGGTTTCTGCCAGTTCGTGAGGGTTTTGTACCAGTTCGCAATTGCGAACTTACTTGTCGGCTCGCAACGGTCGCGACTTTGTTGTTTCTACATCTGTTTCATCATCACAGGTTCACAGCACCCTCTGCTTCACCACTGCCATCCTCTGGTTCACCCATGCCACCCTCTGGTACATCACTGCCACCCTCTGATTCATCACTGTAGATTGTGGGGGGGGAAAGCAAGCACACCTGGCCTGCTTCAACTGACATGAATTAATTTCTGGTTCATCACTGTAGATTATGGGGGGGAAAAGCAAACACACCTGCCCTGCTTCAACTGACATGAATTAATTTGGGGTTGATTAATGTGTCACTGAATATAAACTTCCTGTCTGGCACCTGCTTCCTTATCTGTAATTTGCTTTCTGTTGCAGTGCAATTTTTTTCCCAGGACCTTTGTGGCCTACTTGTAGCTATTCTATGAGCCTGTTGTGAGGGTCAGAGCAGGGTCATAGAATAGTTGCAAGTAGGCAACTGAACTCTGGAGGGGCCCCTCAGGAAGCACTACAGGGAATGGTTACTAATGATGAGTTTGAACTTTTGCACTTGCTGAGTGCTTTCAGTTTTGCAAAACTTGTTTTTCTGTGGGGCACTTCCTTCCTCCCACTCCCCCCCCCCCAAAAATGGACTCCTTGCAAAAAAGAGTGCAGGCAAATGTCAACCTCAGGAGTTATTCTGATAAAAATCATCATTTTCAGAAGGTTTATGCTGCTTGCTGGTGGATTTCTTGTGCAAAATTGCAAATTTTTGAATTTCGCGAGTGCGAGATTGTTGCTGCCCGCCGCATCTACATGTTCGCAATTGCGAACTCTCGCGATGCGTCGCCAAACTCCCGCGGGATCCCGCAGCAAGATCCAAAATGGCGCAGCACTCGCAAAATATCAAGAAAAACAACTCGGCAAACGCTGAATAACGGTAAGTGAACGCCGCACGCCGCAATATTGTATCACCAAGCAAAAAAATCCGCTGCGTGCGAAATTGCGGATTTTCGGTAAATTCCCGAGAGTTCGCGGATTGCAAATTTACCAAAAATCCACAAAATCCGCTAGCGGAACGGACTTTCCGCCGATGCTTAGTCGCGTCAAACAAAGATTTGAATCCTCATACCGGTGCGTGAAGATGTTCTGGAATACCGGATATTGCCACTTATAACCCGGAAGTGCTACTTCTGTTTCAAAACAATGGAAACAGAGAAGATCCTACTGATTGTGTTGTGTAATATATGTGAACGGTGTTGTAAATATGCCAAAGTTTATGGCCACTGCTGGCATGACCAAAATAAACGGTACTGTGAGTCAAAACGGATGTGTCGTATACCTAAAAGGTCTGTGTGTGCATATTTATCATTACTCCTCGTATGTCAAATACACATAGTCAATTCAGAAAAAACATCAAAAACATCAAAAACATTATAATAGCATGGTTTTAGCTGGATACTTGTAAAACAAAACATAAAATTAACCAGAACATAAAATTGATTGTAGTACTCAAAAAATACGAATACAGATTCATATTCGGTATATGAGCAAGCCAGTCCAGCTCATGATGTAAGAATGTCCTTTGAATTTATAAGAAACAATTCAGGTCAATCCGATCGTTAAGACCCCTCGGTTGCATCGTGTTCAAATAGGTAATCCAAAAAACTTCTCTACGTAGTAGATGTTGAGTGTTGTCTCTTCCAGGTAACAAGGATACAGTTTCCAAAGTAAGAAATCATAACTGACTGGGAAAGTGATTGTGATTATTGAAATGAGATGCCAATGGAGATTTTACATTTTTGGTTTGAATGTTACTCTTATGTTCAATGATGCGTGTCTTTATTTTGCGTTCCGTTTTCCCAACATATGCTAGGCCACAAGGGCATTTAATCAGGTAAATGACATTCCGGCTGTCACAGGTCGCAGTGACACGTAACGTGATGGTAAAGCCTTGACTTACATGTTTAATTTCTTTCCCTTTTATTCTGGCGTTGCAATTACCACAATTGTGGCAAGGTAAGGTACCTTTGTGCTTTTCAGTGCGAACTTGTATCTTTCTGTTCAGCATTTCTTTGATGTTTTGGGACCTTTGGAATGCGAACCTTGGAGTATGCTGAAATATATTATTGAAGTCTTCCTCCAGTGTTAGTAATGACCAATTCCTCAATACAATTCGTTTGATTTTCGTGTTCTCTGTTGAATATTTGGAAACAAATACCATTCTATCTTGATTTGATGTTTTCAGGAGGGCCTGCAATAATGACTGTTTGTTTTGGCTTCTTCCAGAATTCCCATTGGGTCACCTCGCTCTTTGAATTTGTCAATGCATGTCTGGGTGCTCTCTTTTCATGACTGTTCCGTAGAGGAGATCCTCTTTATTCTTAGTACTTGAGAATACGGTAAATGTCTTTTTAATGTGTTGGTGAAAGCTCTGAAAGTGTAGTAGGTTGTTCCTGTCTGTGCTCTTAGTAAAGACACTGGTCTCAAGTTTACCTTCATTCTTCTGTATTAACACATCCAGAAATGGTATCTGATCTGTTTGTATGTTGTGGGTGAATTTGATCCCGTCATTCACTTCATTCAAATCTTCTATAGCTTGCTCCAACTCAATCCGTATTCTTTTCCACAAGACGAATACGTTGTCGATATATCTCTTGCATTCAGTAATTGTGCTGGTTTTGGGAATGCTCAGTATTAGCGAGCGTAGCAGGGACAAGGGCTTAGACCACGCTGAAACGATCATGCTGATGGCAACATCCAGTCTCACTGATTGCGATGACGAGAAGGACGCAAGCCATTGGAGAATGTTTATATGTTGCTGGAAGATAATGCGTTTTTGCTATTCTAAAGTGAATCTCCTAGCAACTGTAAGAAGCGGGATGTCCCGCTCTCTGCAAAGCGTGACCAGTACACTATGGAGTCTGGGGAGATAGCTACGGAGAAAACCCACAATATGGAGGAGCCGCAGGCAGCGGTGGCTGCTGCTGTTTGTCAGGAGAGGGAGTTTCACCCGTCGGCAAAAAGGCCTTGCTTGGAGTCAGTGTCTACTGTGGATTCTGACAATAAGGTTGAGATCAAGGGGAGATGTGTACAAGGACAGGAGTTGAAAGAAGTCCTTCAGCGCATCAGGCAAAACCTGGATTTTCTAGAGATGGTTTTGCAAAAAGAAAGTGAGGAGCCAGAATTCTTGTCACTCCATTCATCAGTTAAGAATGTTATGGAGACAGGATGGATAGAGGTGGACAAGCATGCCTTTCCTAGGTTTTTGCCAAAAAGGTATCCCCTACAGGAATTTGCTGAGAAGTTTCCTTCTTTCATGAAGGTGGATTCTTTAATGACAGGTCTGGTGTCCTAGGGTACTGTCGTTTCTGAGGTTGCAGCTCCATCAGACCCCGTAGATGAAAGGGTGGATGTGGGTGTAAAACATACTTTTATGGCATCAAACTTTGCGATTAGTGGAACTGTATATTCATCCTATGTCACTCATGAAATATTTTTAGCCACTAGCAGAGTTGATTGATCAAGGGAAGGCCATTACTCCTACACTGGCCTTGATGGAAAAGCAAGTTAGGCTCTTATCAGACATTTAATTAGTTTCTTTAGGTGTGGCAGGTTCATCCATAGTGGCTAGATGGCAATTGTGGCTGAGATCTTGGAAGACAGATGCTTCACAGAAGGCATTATTGATGAAAATTCCTTTTTTTAGGGTTAAACTCTTTGGCCTCCATTAGAGGAGATGATTAAGAAGTCTGTTTAGGGCCACACACTGATGGCTCCAGAAGGGATAGTGAGGTATATATTTTAGAGCAGTAAAAGGGTTTTTGGTTCAGCAAGTCAGTGGAAGTCTAACCAACCCTTCTTGGGGGAGGAGCCAGGCCAGGGTGCCATTTCCTCAGATAAATCCTGGTGTCATCACCCTCTCAGCCCACCGCAAAAACCGGTCTGTATGACCTGTGCGCATATTTAGCTTGGAGGGCGAATTTCTTTGTTCTGACATGATTAGGAAAGGACAGTGGGTACGGAAAATGGTGAAGGAAGCTTCCGGATTGGTTTTGTGCCTGCACCTCCAGTTGTTTTCCCTGGAACTCCATGCCTAGGAATTGAAGGATTTTAAAAACTCTTGGAAAAAGGAGCAATTATGTCTGTTCCACATTCTCAGAGAGGATAGGGTGTGTATTATGTTCTTTTTCTGGTTTAAAAAGAATTAGGAGAACCGAGACCTGTGGTGGATCTGAAATGATTTAACCAGTTCATACCCCATGTACAGTTCTAAATGATTGGGCTGCAATGCATTCTCCCCTTTATCAACCAGGTGGATTTTCTAGCACCATGGGAATTAACGGATGCTTTCTGCATGTCCCAGTCCATCAAGTTTGCAGAGATTTATCTGTTTTTTTTATGTGCATGGTCAGCATTATCAGTTCCAGGTATTGCATCACTAAGGTACTGGCTACCCTAATAGGAATCATGCATAATAAGCGGTTTCAGGTTTTTCCTTATCTGGACAATTCGCAGATTTCTGCTTCTTCTTCCCAAAGGTGGAGCATCAGATGAAAGAGGTTTGCAGAGTGTTGCAGAATCACATATTCTTAGTGAATCAAAAGGAGTTGAGTCTCCCTCCAACACAAGATTTGACTTTCATTGGAACACATTTCAAGACTTAGTGGGAAAAGTGTTCCTGTCAATGGAGTGGAGGCAGACTCTAGTGGTGGAAATCCAGGGGTTATTGGAACAACAATGTCCCCCAGTAAGATAATGGTTATGTCTCCGGCTGTGAAGTCAGCTTACCTTTTGGTTCTTCCATGGGTGTGCCTGGATATGTACCCTATAATCAATCATTTACTGTCGCACTGGTTACTGAGTTGTAAGGATTTTACACAGGTGATTCTGGCAACAGCACAATAGAGGGAATGTTTGCATTAGTGGGTGGACAAGGAGAATCTGGAAAAAGGGCATCTTTTCCATGTAGTGCCATCACAAATTGTCACCACAGATGCCAACAAGCAAGGTTGGGGCACAACCCTAGAGGAGTTGTCAGAACAAGGGAGAAGGTCAAAGGTCCAATCAGCGTGTTCATTCAATTGCAGGGAACTGAAGGCAGTGCAGGTGGGTCTCATGGCATTTGCTCCTCAGATAACGAAGCATCAGTTACAGGTCCAGATGGGCAAGAGAGTGGTCATGGGATATGTAAATCACCAGTGGGGTGCAGAGTTCCATCCCTCAGTTGCTTGAGTTGGGAAATTTGCAGTTGGGCAGAAAAGAAGCTCAGTTCTCTAACTGCAGTTTACTTACCAGGGATGGAGAACTGGTGGGTGGGCAAGCGCAGCCGTGTTTTTCCACTGTAGAGTTTGTTATCTTTCATGAAGGAAGTATTCCTGCAGTTGCAGAAAAGGTGTGGTCACCCGGGGATAGCTTTAGTTGCCTCAAAGGAGAATGCCAAGATGCCGCAATTCTGCACAATTATTCCTTGCCAGGAGGCCTGAAAATTGGACGCAATATTATTCAAACGGCCTAAGGAGCTGGTGTATGCATTTCCACATCACTTCTACTGCTGTTTTTGCTGCTATCCTGCGGTTGCCTGACTTCATCATCCTGCTCGCCACCTGCTCATACCCCTCACTGCGTCACATGCACCGGCCCACAACCCAGATCACGATAAGTCCAGGACAAGGACCAGGACTAAGACCAGGACTCAGTATGGGGGTGGTGATTGAAGATGCCTTCTTTCCCTCTCCTGAGTTTTGGTAGGAGCTGATAGCAGCCCGTTCTGAGCTGAGGTAAGCTGAGGATGGTGCTTGATGCGCTAGGTTACAGGCACTACCTCCTGCAGTACAGAAGTGACCATCGTTAGGCGGGAGCCCCTTGATGCAGTAGGTGGCCAGTGGGAACCTGCTAATACTCAGCTCCTACTCAAGCATGCTGCAGTGACTAGACCACCTTGCTTCCAAGGCCATTGCAGCTGACAACTCAGGATAGCCCTCTCCCAACGATTACTTGAACACCAGTCCTAAAACAAGTACTTGTGGTAGCAAGTGCACAACTCTCTCATCTAAGACTAGTCTTCAAAGTGCAGCATGCTCGTGCTCCTCCCTTGTTCCCAGCCAAAGTTCATCACTCAGGTGAGGTAAGGTGGCACTGTAGAGGTCTCATTGCTGTCTGGAGGAAACCCTGGTGGAATTTACATGTGGGATAGCTATTTAGTCAGGCAGAATGAGGAAAGAACCCCTTGCTGCCCCAAAGCCAAGAAAGAAAAAGTCATGATATGTGGGGAGCCCCCCCAGAGAAAGAGGAACTAAGAGACAGGCAAACAATGCTCATCACCACCCTCTTTCCCCCTGGATTCTGCATCAGACCTTGGTTTTAGGAGCTTTAATTGTCTTGAAGCAAACTCTGCTCCCAACCACAATTTGGCTGCCTTTCCAGGCATAAGAATAATGGATAGCCTTTTTAAAAAGATCATCCAGGGCAGATAGTGCTGGCACCCCCACAAGCAGCGATAGTGCATCCCCATCGCATTAGTCCAGAGCAAACAAGATCAGGGCCACCACAATTCAAATTTTGAGCCATAGTGCCCCCAGTCCCACCCATATAGCCCACTCCAGATTACAGTGGCGCTTACAGCAGCACGGTGGTCAAAGGAGCCATAGATGCAATGGCAAAGGCCAAGAAGTTAGTCCTAGCAGTTCCAATGGCTCCTATACAGCTGTCTGGTAAGCAGTCTCCCCCTCGGATGCCCAAATCACCACACAATCTCACACTTGATGTTGCACCAAGTGACTTCTCCCTTGAACTCTGTGAAGCTGTTCCTTCCATCAATGAACTGTTTGACATTATAACAATGTCATCACCCCATCGGGACATGCTACACCCACAATTCAGAGACCACCCTCACCTGGCAACCTGCTCCTGGCCCAAGACTACACCGGTCACATGCACCCAAAGGATTCGGGCCACAACAGGAAACATAATACTACTCTCCCCATCAAAACCACTCCATTCAGAAGGCAAGGTAAACCTGGATCAAAGACCTGGTGGCATGGAATTAGGTGATCAATCTCTTCTGGAGCTCTCTCTTTTTCTTACAGAGCCTACCAGTGTGGTTCCGTGGTTCGAGGGTCTGTGGTTCGAAGATTCTGAACCCGTTCAATGAAGGTCATCGGATATAGACGATTTTGGTATCAGCGGACCGCAACTCACGAGTGCGGTGTGTACGAGTGTTTTCGTCGTAATCGATCAATGAGAACACTACATATTCAGGGATTTCGTTTGAACCCTCGGGTTCCATTTTGTGTGCAGCAGCCATTTTGTGTGGTTGCCCTCACATAGGCCGATGACTATGGCCGAACGAGTCCTTGGGACACGTGCACCTTAGCTGACTCTTGTGTGACCTGGCCGAACTGACTCCCTTGCCCGAGGCTGACCTCGCTGAGCCAGTTCCTTGTTAAGCAGCTGGTCAGATAAAGATCAAAGAGCAGGACATTGCTGAGTTTATGGTACACGCACACACCCTTCTATCTTGCTTCTCATCTGTTTCTGTTCATTGCTTTATGGCTTAATCACTGATTTGGGTTGAGGTCTTTATGATGAGTTTGTCCGGCCTGATCGAACAGGAATATTGGAATTTGCTTAAGTCCTTTCTGGTGGGCTGGACAACGGAAAGTGGGATTGTCGTCATGCGATATGTTTGAAATGTCATGTTTCCATTGGTCAGTTTGTATGTAATTGATGCTAGCCAGGAATGTGAATTTTAGCATAAAAGACGATGCTCCGCTCCTTGAATTTGTGCAGTCTCTAGCGAACCACCCTTGTTGTGCTTTGTAGACCTCTGTTCCTGGTTGCAGCCAATAAACTTGGTCTTTGACGTCATTAAGAAGTGTCCCGTGTCTCTGTTTGCCGAGGTAGGAGAATCCGAAGACATCGGGCGTTATCCCTGGCGCCGCTGGGTCCTAAAACCCGGTTCTTCAGTTGGCACCCAACGTAGGGCGACTTCAGCGGTACCGGTCCAAGTCCGAAGATCCGGAGGAACTTCATTTGGAAATTCTGGAGGAAGGCCTGCCACTTCATCGACCCCTGTATGTCGTCGTGGTCCGAAAGTCTTTGCTGCAAGGTTCCCCGCTTTCCGACAGCTAGGAAGGACTGCTGCCCTGACTGTCGCCCTGTCTTGGAGCCATTAGACGATTTGTAGAGCGAGACAATAGACGGGTCTTCTGGTGACGCCATCGACATTTCAGTTAAGTATGAGTGGAGCGTCTCCCAGTCCTTAGTTTTGTTTGGGTATCCTTCGGGATCGCTTTGATTTGGTACCTGCAGGCCCCAAAGCCGAGGGACTCGTGTATTCACGAGACTAACGTTTTAAGATTTCCCTTGAAGTTTGAAGCTCGACTAGTGAGCGAAGATGCCTGGTCTTAGCAGACTTGGAAAGATATTTGGTTTTGGTTGTACTAGGGATTCCCGATTGGAGGATTCGTGTCCGGTTCCTCCGATTGGAACTCCGACCTATGAGCTCTACGTAAAACATGGAGTGGGCCCCATCGCGTATAATGAAATATGGGTTAAATATACCAGGAAAGACGGTGTCCTACAGTGGCCCTGTTATGGTAGCTTTGAAACAGAGATTTTAGACAATCTCAAAGTTAAACTGTTCAAAAAGAAAGCCCGGCCGGCAATGTTTGACTCTTTCCGCTTATGGCGAAAGGAAGCCAAACAGAAAGAAATTAAGTTAGCGAAGAAGAATAAACGTGAACGAGGTATGTCAATGGTGCAAGCTGCTATACAGTTTAGGGATAATGAGGAAGAGCAAGAGAGCGAACAGATGCTTAGGCAGCGTAAACTAGCGGTAGACAAGTGCTACCCAGCTTTGCCACCTCGACAACAAGACGAGAAGAAAGACCTTGTGAAAGATCCTTTAATGTCACATCTATTGAGTTCGCCACCCCCTTATGCGCAGAATGCTACGGCACCTCCGCCACCAGTTGTAGTTGCGCAACCCCCGGTTGCTTTGCCACCTGCGATTCCTCAACAGCCAGCTCCTCTTCCGTTGGCTTCTATTCCTTTGGTGCAGCCTTCTCAAGGGCCGCTGTTTTTGCTACCTCCTTCGTCTGCTACTCCTTCGCCTGTCTTGTATACTCCTCCTGTTACTGTTCCGTCTTTGGTTTCCTCTCATTCTGCTCCGTCCCCTGTTCTTTTGTCACCTTCTCCTTCTGCTCGACAGAGAATGACTGATGCGGTTGCTAGTATCTTTTCTCCTCCGTTGGGTTCATTGGGTATGTCTCCTGTTGTCGAGCGTAGGCAATCGCGTAGTCAGTTGCCTGATGCTATTGAAAGGACAGTGTTAGATCACTTAGCGCGTAAATGGGTTTTGTATCCTTTGCACTATGATCTTGAGGGTGTTATGTAAATGTAAATGTAAAGGGCACTTTTATAGCGCACCTATCACTCCAAGGAGTATCTTGGTGCTCAAACAACCAGATGACAAGGTTGAGGGAAAGAGATCAATTCGATGGAGAATGCTTTACACTTTACACCAATGCTCTGCAGGCCACATCTGTAAGAGAAAACACCCAAGTTATGGATGTTTTCCTTCAATGGGAAGCACCGAAACAAAGATACGTTTTTGTTATGATGTGTTCTTTTCTTCGTGAACAATGGGAAGATAGTGAGGTAGGTCAGACTCCGCCTGAGTTGTACTGTATATGTTCTGAGTTTGCGAAAGGGACTGTTGTGGGTCTCGAGATTGAGAGAGCAGTTGGGACGTTGTTGTTTTCTTTACGGAATGCATCTCCTTCTGAGCGACTGTTTGAGCCTGATTCGTCAGTTAGGAGAAAGGCGCGACAATATCCGATGCATGAGGTTCCTCCAGTTTGGAGACCTGGTGATGCAAATGCTGCTCCACCTATTATTGCACACTTTCAGCGAGTTTGGGTGCATGTTCCTTGGAAGCATGCTGAAGTTTTAGCCCTTAAGCAGACTTTGCCTGATCCGCGCAAAAATCCAGCAGGGTTTTATAAGGAGCTATCTCAGACTGCGGATTAATGTATTATGAATCTAGCAGATATAGTTATGTTGTTTGGGAATGTTGTTCCACAGTCTATTTGGGAAAAGATTCGTCATTCGGATCATGCGCAGGAATTAGGTGATACATGGAATAATCTTAGAGCTGCGAATGATAGACAAGTAGGTGGTGCTAAGCCTGAAGATATAATTGCTGAACTCCCTGGTAGGATAATTAATTATATGAAGACTTTGATGCCTGATATGCGTGTTAATTGGGACAAGTTGTCTGCATGCAAGCAGAAGAAAGATGAGACTGTGTCCGACTTTTTCACGCGGTTCGAAGAGACCTTTGTTGACCACAGTGGTCAGGACATGAGTACCGAAGGTGGTCAAAGGTTGTTCGTCGACAAATTTGTTCATAATTTGCTTCCAGAATTGTACAATAGGTTGAAGGATTCTGAGAGTGCTTGGGCTGTTTCCACGTCAGCGCAGATTTTAGCTACTGCCCAGTACTATGAAAATAGGAATAAGGATGAGATAGAGAAAGCGGATAAGAAGACTAAGGAATTGAAGACTAAAGTTCTTCTACAGCAAGCTTATCCACCCCGTAATAATCAGCGCGATTATCAGCAACCTCAGCAATATCAAAGAAACCCGCAGAGGTTCGAGGCTTCTCAACAGCTTTTTCCCGTTGGTCCCAATCAGTCTGCGTATTGCAAAGAAGAGGGTCATTTCAAGAGTAGTTGTCCGGTTCTGTTACAGCGCACGAATGGTGCTTCTGGTGTGAGAGGTCGAGGTGCTCCACAAGCGCCTAGAGGTAGAGGTCGTGGTCAGAATACGCGTTCTTTGCCTCCACAGAACTCTATGAATAGCTTTGATCAGCAGAATGGTGTGTCTGGTAGGACGCCACAGTACTATGCGGATGATTACTATGTTGAAGGTGAGGATGTGGATGGTAATGATTGCTAGGACAGCCATAGACAGAGAGAGGGAGTTGTTTCAGGTCCAGTAGATCAGAGTGGACCCTATGTTGAAGTGATTGCATCATGTGTGTCAGAGCCTTTTCTGTTGGATACTGGTGCTGCGAAGAGTTCTATCATGCACTCTAAACTCCCTGGCGCACCTTTGTCTGGCTTAAAGAATGTTTCAGTAGGTTTTTCTGGCGCCCCGGTTACGAATCCGATTTCTAGTCCGTTGTCTATTTCTGTTGGACCTTGTGAATTCGAAGCACCCCTCATTTTGACGACTGGTTGTGGTGAGAACTTGTTGGGATTGGACTTGTTAAAGAGATTGTATGCGACACAATATTGTTCTCCTTCTGGAGTACATCTTACATTGGGTGAGAGAGTGATCTCTCCGATGTACTTGTCTAAAGATCGACTTCCACCTGAATTGTCTTCTCTCCCTGATTCTCTTTGGGCTACTGGTCCGAACGATGTAGGTCTCTTAGAGATTCCGCCATATGTTGTGACGTTGAAAGCAAATGCTAGATTGCCACGCATTCCACAGTATTGTATCTCAAGTGATGGTGAGAGAGCACTTTTGGCGATCAACTATGATCTGATTGAAAAGGGTGTGATTGAGGAAACGAGAGGTAATATGTGTAATAGCCAGGTTTTGCCTGTTCTGAAGAGAACGGATTCTTCACAGCCTCCTGTATATAGGTTTGTGATCGATCTTTGCGAGGTGAATAAGATTGTAGTTCCGCAATTTCCTGTTGTGCCTGATATCACCGCTTTACTGACTTTGATCCCGGCTACAGCCACGTGGTTTTCGGTGATTGACTTGAAGAATGCTTTCTTCAGCATCCCGATTGCCGTGGAAAGTAGAGATATTTTTGGCTTCTCTTTAGGAGGACCAAGCTTCCGCTTTAAGCGTGCTCCCCAAGGCTATTGCGAAAGTCCATCGATCTATAGTCAGGCTTTGAAGACACAACTTGACTTGCTTGTTTTACCTGTTGGTGCTGCTCTTATTCAGTACGTTGACGATCTGTTAGTTGCTGCTGACGATGAAGAGATTTGTAGAGAGGCTACTTTTTCGCTGTTACAACATTTGTATGATTTCCATCATAAGGTTTCTCTTTCGAAGTTGCAATATTGTCGACAAGAAGTTACCTACTTAGGTCACCTCTTATCGAAGGAGGGAAGGAAACTGACCCCAGAAAGAATTCAAGCTATTGCGAAAATGAGTGTGCCTACGGCACAAATAGAAGTACATGCTTTATTAGGTATTACGTCGTTCTGTAGACAGTGGATCCCTAATTTTTCGTTGCTCGCGAAACCTTTGATAGCTCTTACTGTCAAGTATACTCCAAATCCTATCCCTTGGACTGACGAATGTCAGAAAAGCTTTTCAGAATTGCGCCATGCGTTGTGTTCGGCTCCTGTGTTGGGTACCCCCGACTACAGTAAGCCTTTCACATTGTACGTCCACGAGAGAGAGGGATGTGCATTGGCAGTTTTGACTCAACAGTTTGGTGATAAGCAGCGTCCATGTGCTTATTTTTCATCAACTTTGGATCCGGTAGCTAGAGCGCTGCCGAGTTGTTTGAGAGCTACAGCAGCAGCGGCTGTTTCGATTCGACAGTCTGCTGGTTTGGTTATGGACAATACACTGATTGTGATGGTTCCACATGCAGTGGATACCTTGTTGAATCGTACCAAGACACAGCACTTAACTAGTGCTCGGTTGTCGGGTTACGAATTGACCTTGTTAGCGAGTCATGTGCATATAAAGAGATGCAACACGTTGAATCCAGCCACGTTGTTGCCGATTTCAATTGAGTCAGACGACACTGAACAACATGATTGTTTCCTTAGAACTGAGGAAGAAACAAAAGGGAGGATAGACCTTAGGGATACTCCTCTTCCAGAATGTGATGGTACCTTGTGGGTTGATGGTTCGTGCTTCAAGCTTCCGAATGGTGATACGACTGCGGCATATGCTGTTACGACTTTGCATACTATTGTTGAAGCTGCACGTATCCTACATAATTCAGCGCAAGCAGCAGAGTTGATTTCATTAACGAGAGCGTGTGTGTTGGCGAAAGGAAGACGAGTGACTGTGTATACTGACAGCCAGTATGCATTTGGTGTGGTTCATAGTTTTGGACGTTTGTGGAGAGAGCGTGGGTTCCTGACTTTGCATGGGACTAAGATCCAGCATGGACAGTTGGTGAATGAACTCCTTGAATCACTCACTTTGCCATTGCAAGTAGCGATTGTAAAATGCAGTGCGCATAAGAAAGTTACGGATGATGTTGGTCGTGGTAATGCTTTTGCAGATGAAGTCGCGAAAGAAACTGCAAGAAATGTGATGAGCCGAAAGTATGTTGCATGTCCGGCGAGATTGGTTCCAGATGGTATGTGTGAAGATACGATTGAGAGTGTGAAATCCATCCAAGCTGAAGCTACAGAGAAAGAGTTGAATGAATGGAGAGAGAGTAAGGGTAAATTGGATTCGAATGGTTGTTGGATTGATTTGTCAGAGCATCAGAGATGGTTGTTACCTGATGCGTATGTGCTTCCAGTGGTTACAATGGCTCATGGAATGACTCATATCAGCGTGAAAGGAATTTGCAAGTTGTTGGCTCCGGCTTGGCAGAATGCTGGAATTCTTAAGTGTGCAGAGAATCTGGTTAAGAACTGTATGGTGTGTTTGATGTACAATCCTGGTAAGGGAATTCCAACTCCAGCGGGTCATTTTGCTCCTCCAACGTATCCGTTTGAGGCTTTGCAGCTAGATTTCATCCACATGGAGAGGTGCAACAACCTAAAGTATGTGTTAGTGGTTGTTTGCTCTTTTTCTAGATGGGTGGAAGCCTACCATTTGAAGGACAATACTGCCTTGTCCACAGCGAAAGCCCTTATTAAAGAGTTCTTCCCTAGGTTTGGATTGCCGAGAATGATCTGGAGAGACAATGGGAGTGAATTTGTGGGTCAAGTGATGAATAGAGTATGTGACGGGTTAGGTATCCGGCAGAAGTTTCACGCTGCAAATCACCCCCAATCAGCTGATCTAGTCGAGTGCTACAATGGCACCCTAAAATTGAAGTTAGCCAAAATTCAAGCGAGCTCTGGTTTACAATGGCCAGATGCTTTGACTCTAGCCCTTCTGTCCACTAGAATGACTGTGCATTCACGAATGGGTTTAAGTCCATATGAGATAGTATTTGGTCGCCCGGCGAACATTTGGGGAGTGCCGAGGCCGACAAAATTTAGTGAGCTAGAACATCCTGTGTTGCTTGACTATCTGTATGAATTGACGGTTAAATTGCATGTTTTGCATCAACAGGTTCACGATACATTGCCACAAGCTTCTGAACATCCAGGGCACGCCATTGAACCTGGATCCTGGTGAAAAACTTTCAGCGGAGCAAGAACGAGCAGCCCCGCTGGACCGGACCCTACCTTGTTTTATTGTCGACCCGTTCTGCAGTACGAGTGCATGGTAAAAAGAACTGGATCCACGGCGTACATTGCAAAAGGGCTCCTTTGCATCTGTCGTACGACCGGTGGGTCCAGAATGGACTTCCTGATTCTGAGACTGAGACCGTGCCTCGTTTTCTGCCATTCAGCGTTGCCCGTTTGATTGGGACGAACACTGAGAAAGAAAGTGACGATCTTCTTCAAGAAGCTGTGCCTCTAGTGAACCGTTTGAACACTTCTGAACCTGAACTCCTTTTCTGTGAACAAACATTGCCTGGCAAAGAGCGTTATAATTTGCGACCGAGAGTCGTGGGACAAATAAAATAAAGTTTCCTTTTTATGATTTCTTTTTTGCAGGTTGACTCTCCTCCGAGGAACTACTTTGATTTTTGTTTTTCGAACCGCCATCCGGGTTCAGCTGTAGGGTCGCAGTTGCCAAAGTCTTTGGACTGCACGCCGAAGACACTAGGTCGACGGTTCTGGTTGGCCTAAGGGAGTTGTCCTGGGCTGACAGAGGCATTCCTTAGCATAGAACACCCTACCACCGCGAGCAGCAAATTAGAGAGGATGGAGTTCTTCGAGATGGAGAGACATGTTGAGACAATAAGCTTTAAGAACAAAATCTGTAAATTAATGTCCCGGAAAATATTTTTATTATTGTGTTTATTTATGTTGCTTAGTTTAATGATGTTTTTAATTGGATATGTGACATTCTCTTTTCAAGTGACGTTTATGCCCACTACGCAACCTATATCTCCTCCTACTATTTCTTCTCATTCTTTTCACCCTCTGCCCGAACATGAAATAGTTAGAAGACTGGAATTTGCTAACAATTCCTTTGTTCAACTCCTACACCAACACCAGCTAGTCATGAACACGACAAATTGTTAGGTTTG
Source organism: Lissotriton vulgaris (assembly GCF_964263255.1). Taxonomy (NCBI): domain Eukaryota; kingdom Metazoa; phylum Chordata; class Amphibia; order Caudata; family Salamandridae; genus Lissotriton; species Lissotriton vulgaris. Next base: position 1,391,831,381 of record NC_141693.1, read on the forward strand.
TGGCTTAATGCCCCATTTGACTGATAAAGGTATTCCTTACCTGGTTTTGCCTTTCAGCTATAATGGTTCTATTTGGGCATATAGAACGATGTTCATTTATGCTCATAGTGTCTATCCCCAACGTTCCGTGAAAGATAGTCCGAAGACTGGTGCTCTGGTCAAGGGTATAGTCGACATGATTAGGGGAATTAGTTTGTACGAGACTATCCCGAGAGATGAGACACAAGCCTACATTGGTTGGAACGTTACTGGATACGGAGTTAGTCTGAGTGTTAACCAGCGAGCGAAAAGTTCTCCACCGATTTGGATAGTGCCCCATCAGGGCCGTTATTGTCTGCAGGGTAATGGCAAGAATCCGAGAGCTCAGTTAGGGAAGAGTGTCTGCACTGAGACTTATGTATTTGCATCTCAGACTTCCCCAGCATTCTTAGCAGCTAAGGGTACCTACTTCATCTGTTATGACAAAGCTTACACATGGTTGCCCCCTGACTTCTCGGGCACATGTTTTGTTTCTTTCCTGTTGCCTCCCACTTTTACAGCTGCGGCAGATTATCATAAAATGAGAGTTGCTAGAGGTGTCTTCAGTAAGGAAGATACCGCAGGGCAAGAGTTGGGAGATTTCTTTAAGGGGTTTCTGCCGTTCTGGGGACCGATGGCTAACAGCAGAAACATTCGCCAGTTGACGAGAGTGGTTGAGTCACCATAATCGAAACTGCCGGTGCCCTTAGTAACTTGACTGCTGAGCTCCAGTCGGATCGACTTATGACACTTCAGAATAGAGTTGCTCTTGATGTCATACTTGCAGATAGAGGTGGAGTGTGTAAACTGATTCAATCGAGCTGCTGCGTTTTCATTCCAGACAACGCACCAACAGTCTTCCAGGCCATTTCCAAGCTACATAAAATCTCTGAGTCTGTACATATAGACGAGGGAGATTGGTCGTTGATGGGATGGTTTTGGGGATTGATATCCACATGGGGATGGAAGATTCTGATGGTCATTGGGATGATCTTAGCTATCCTTTTCCTGTTCTGTCTCTGTGTACAGTGTGCTCCGGCTATATGTGGCCTCTGTGCTACTTCGTTTGTGAGGAGACCTGTCCAGAGAGAGTTGCTAAGTACTAGGATGATGCTACAGCAACATCTTGATGATCTGATGAATATAGACCTAGATTCAGACTGACATGGGTTTGGGTTTATTGCCTATGTAAGGGCAAAAGGAGGGTCTGTGGTTCCGTGGTTCGAGGGTCTGTGGTTTGTAGATTCTGAACCCGTTCAATGAAGGTCGTCGGATATGGACGATTTTGGTATCAGCGGACCGTAAATCACGAGTGGGGTGTGTACGAGTGTTTTCGTCGTAATTGATCAATGAGAACACTACGTATTCAGGGATTTCTTTTGAACCCTCGCATTCCATTTTGTGTGCGGCAGCCATTTTGTGTGGTTGCCCTCACATAGGCCGATGACTATGGCCGAACGAGTCCTTGGGACACGTACACCTTAGCTGACTCATGTGTGACCTGGCCGAACTGACTCCCTTGCCCGAGGCTGACCTCGCTGAGCCAGTTCCTTGTTAAGCAGCTGGTCAGATAAATATCAAAGAGCAGGACATTGCTGAGTTTATGGTACACGCACACACCCTTCTATCTTGCTTCTCATCTGTTTCTGTTCCTTCCTTTATGGCTTTATCACTGATTTGGGTTGAGGTCTTTATGATGGGTTTGTCCGGCCTGATTGAACAGGAATATTGGAATTTGCTTAAGTCATTTCTGGTGGGCTGGACAACAGAAAGTGGGATTGTCGTCATGCGATATGTTTGAAATGTCATGTTTTCATTGGTCAGTTTGTATGTAATTGATGCTAGCCAGGAATGTGAATTTTAGCATAAAAGACGATGCGCCGCTACTTGAATTTGTGCAGTCTCTAGCGAACCACCCGTGTTGTGCTTCGTAGACCTCTGTTCCTGGTTGCAGCCAATAGACTTGGTCTTTGATGTCATCAAGAAGTGTCCCGTGTCTCTGTTTGCCGAGGCAGGGGAATCCGAAGACATTGGGCGTTTCCCCTGGCGCCTCTGGGTTCTAAAACCCGGTTCTTTACCAGCAGTCCTGGCCTGCAGGAAAGATCTGCACTAGAATAAATCACAGATCGTTTCAGTACAATCTGGCCAAAGCTCCTGCAAACACTCCAATCAACTGTTTCTGCCCTTACCTGAAGGAGTAAGGATTCGTAGAAAAGAGGCTTGCTCGGATATAATCCTCTCGTTTAACTTCTAATATTGTATTAACAGTGTATTGTGTAAATTAATATGCACAACATTATACATACAAGAAAGAGAAGCTTGCCTGTGTATACTACTAATAAGTAACTTGAGTGAATTTCTAAAATGGCATCTAACGGGAAAACTGTACTGCGCATGCATCAGCAGCACCTATGTAGTATGACGAGCTGTCGCTTGGAGGGAATTTCTTGTGCTTGCGCAAATGCTAATAACATGAATGCCTTGAAACTCACATGCTCAGCATCTGCTTTGTCAAAAGTAAAACATGATATTTTACAAACCCTAATGTGGGGAAAGTATAAATAAATAAATGGGATTAGAGTAGAGATAGGTGGTATACAGTGAAACCATTTATGTTTGAAATTAACAAAAGTCTTTTTGATTCTTTTATTAGTGCTTATCTAGGGCCTTTCATATGAGACTAAGGCCTGTTTACCACCCAATTTCTATGCACAACGCATGTGTGATGTGAACAAGTTAAAAGAAGTAATGGGACTCCTGAACGCAGCTCAAAGGCCGAAATGGATACATACCCTGGGAACCAGTTTGGGAACCTCTAAGACGAATGGGAGCGGAGGAAATGTTATACATTTGTTTCTAATATGATGTGAATACCGATGGGAATTCAATTTTATGAATAAAAATTAAGGGGTGGGATCTTTAAACAATGGACTGAAAGACTGAATGAGAAAATAAGTATGGTGTGATGATCATCCCCCCCTTGCCTGTCCAATCAGAGTTAGCAGTTTCATGATATGGAAACATTATTGGGAGGTACATGAATATTGTAGAGTATAATTGAGGTAGTTCTTAGTAAGGAGAATTGCTGAATGCTGCAGAACTCAGGATGCTGTCAAAGTGACGAGAGAATCTGAAGATGAATTGAATGGAGAACCACCTATTTTAATTTAATTTACTTAGAAGAAGATCGTGGAAGAATCTTGAGGAGAAGGAGAGTGTCAGAGAGGGGTGCTACGCAAGCATCGGTGGTAAAGGGGTAATCTATCCTGTCCTGAAGCCTTTGTCACCTGATCTTTCGTAGGGACCCTTCCTAGCTCCTTGGCCGGGGGTCTGGTTTACACACCATTCTTGGCAACTATATATTCGTGTTGGTGCAGATGTACTTTTCTTTCTATCCTCTCCTTTCTGAAATCATTGCAGAAAATGATATATATTTGTTTGACTGATTGATTAATTGAATCTTCCTTCCTATGGCTGAAGGTGGCTGTACTGTACTTTGTAAGTGGTTCACATGAAATTAATTTAGATAAATATTCAAAATATTTCCAGAGTCTGTGGTTATTTCATCAAATGTAAGTAGATTATATTTCTGTCATTTCACCATCAACTAGTTCAACTAATTTGGTCCATTGACCAGAGGAGAGAACTTTTTGATCAGTGAAAGATTAGTTAAGAATAAGAAATGACTTATCTTGAACGATTAAAGAGGTATAAACAATTGACCCCAGCAATTTATTACCAGGTAGTGTGTATGTGTGTTTATGGACCCCGGTGAGTACATGGTATTAGAGTACCTGTTGCTGGTAACCCGCTGGATCAGTACTACCACTCTGGCAAATTAGACATTCTAGTCACCCTCTTGAAATCAATAGTGGTCTATATGACAGGCATTGAAAGCAAGCTCGATAATCTAAATAAATGAATTTCCAGAGCACAATATATTGCAAAGTTCATGCAGTCCATTTGCTGCTGCTCCGCCATTATAGATAGTCTGTCCACAAATGCACCTATTGTGTCCATCAGCTCCAGTCCGGAACCTGAAGTTTCTTGGCAGGTGACCAGTCCCCCTGAGTTCATCAATGCTGTCAGTGCCTGGGCCCGAGCAGGCCCTGATTGTCAACCAACGAACTCACATTCATAACTATCATGCTCAAGACCTGAACAGGCATGGATCTCTTCCCTGTTACACCAAGCAGTGGTGTCGACCTCAGATATTCAGATAGTATTCAGATACCCCGCTCCAGATGGATCCAAGCCTGCTCCCATAGTAAAAGGTAAAGGAAAAGACTTCGGAAACTGCGAAATAAGATGAGTGGAACACTTCTTCTGCCACTTGTAATCTGTTTCCGTTGTTTGCAAGTAGAAGAACAAGGCCAGATGCTCACCTTCAGCCCCCTCTGCCAGCGGGCACAGTCAATCACCCATGCAACCTGGCGCATACCCTGAAGCTGCAATATCAAGGGCACCCTGCATGGGTGCAAGTGTACAAGAGCTGTCTACAAATCAAGGCTTTTCAGCTGACCAATCAAGGTTCTTGGGCCCGGTTGATGGAGACCACATCCAATTCATAGAGGACACCTATTGAGTGATGATCACATGGCCCCGCCAACCCCCGATCCACCAGTCACAACAAGCGCTTAATACTGAGTTTCCCCTACCTAGCACATTGGAAGGTATCCAAACAAGTTAGCCCATTTCGGCCTAGCACACATAGCTCACAACAGCAAGTATCCTTGCAACCCTTAAACACCAAATTGCTGTTTATTGAGGAATTTTACTTGCCAGGCCCACATGATATTCTAAAAAAGAGCTAATAGCCTAAGGTTACTGAAGGCCATCCCTGCGATGAGGAGCCTGAAGTCACGTAACATTGCATCAATTGATTACTCCTCCCCAGGGTTTCTCAAACCTCAGAAGTCACTCTTGCAACCTTTGTCTCAAATACCCTTGCTCAGTCAGTTCTAATCAGATCGAAGGCATTCAGCGCATGGGGCATCAAGATCAGTCCCCACAAAGCAAGCGGTTACCTGGTTATACTGGCAAAGTCCAAGGCCCCCACAGAGACGTCCAGGAAGGAGCCCCACTCAATTCTAAAACATTTATTGGGCAGCACCATTCCAACCAGTTGTGATGTAAGAGTGTCAACTACTGATCCAAGAAATGATTGGAACTGGTTGTGCTCAGACCTGTCCTGTAAACGCCACGACTAAATTGATTGCCTGGTGCCTTTGTGCCCAAAGCTGCTCCAGCTATCTGTTTGCTCTTGGAACATCAACAGTCTCCAGCAGAAACTTCAGTCCCCCAACATAATAGCTTTCTTAAATGGCTATGATATTATAGCCCAAGAGGAAACATGGGCGGAGCAGAGCTGTCCAATAACAGGCTTCATTGAGTATAGGAAGCTGCACTTCAAAGAGTATAAGTGTGGTAGATAAAAGGGTGGTCGTTCAATATATACCTTAGTAAAATTGCAAGGGCATATCGATCTATTAACGTTCCAAGAGAGCTGGCAGCAAGGAATCAAAATCAGCAACTAGAGATCACAGCACCCCCTCCTGATGATCAATGTCTACATCAATCCAAATGCAAGGGAGAAGAGGTCAAAATGTAACCACTTTCTATTGATTCTGTTTGACTTAATCAGGGATCATCCCTCAGGGGACTGCATGATAAATGGCGAGTTCAATATGAATCTCTTTCAAGATCTCTATGAGGACTCTGACGAGATGCCCCTAAGAATCCTCCAGAACATCGGCGAACAATCCTGGCTGAGGAGCTGCCTACGTATCCCACTTAGAGAACTCCTTGTTCCGCAATTCAATAGTGTGGGATTCATAGTATTGATTGGTTGATTACCACAAGACGCACCACCCAACTGTTCAAGAACAGATGGAAAAATCTGCGCAACCTACAACATTTGTAACACAGTAATGCTACCCTTAGTAGACAGCTACTGCATCGTTCCACATACCAAGAGCGATCACCATCCTCAGATCACTATAACAAACTCCAACCTTTCTTATCATGCTACGGCCAGTATCACATGTAAGGTATGTACACTGAGAACCTTAAGCATCTCAAATGAAGGGACATCATCAGTAGCAACATTGAGGCTGAATGCACAAAACCCATGTAGGCGGGCCCAGTTGCAGTATCCTCGCTCACTGAATGGGCAAGCCTTATCACCTGGCTTCTCACTAAAGTTCCAAGATCAGCCTGACCACATGGCCTTGCCAAGTCAGCCATCATCTTGATAATGATTCAAGGATTAAATAAAGCCTGCATAAAGGCCTTGAGGGGCATTCAAAATAACACGTTCTCGAAGGAGCAAACTGACAAATTCATGCTGGTGCAGGAAAACTTCAGGCAAGCGGTTTACGCAGAGAAACAAAGATGTTCACACCCCTTCTGGGCCACTCACCTTTGCAAGAGTGAGTAATCTAATTCCAGGAACTTTTGGGCCTTGGTGAACAGGCTAGTGAATGGAGTCAGTAGGTTCGGTTGTGCAAACATCACTAAATCGGAATGGACATCCTTCCTCTCGAGGTATTTCATGGCAAATGAGGATGGAGACTGCACACCAGGTGGGGGCCTCTAATGCTCTAGTGCAAAAGTCAGCCCGCCGTGCCTCAAGATCAGGAATGTTTGCCCTGCTCTGCCCTGGATATGCCTCTACTGATAAACCGGCTGGATCATTTATTTTCTAAGGCAGGTACGGATGGAAGTCCTAGATCCAAATGCCTCCGCAAGGCCTTCTTCAAACAGGAGAGGACTGTATCTTGAACATGAAATACATTAAAAAAATAGGAGACAAACTACGCTTAGAAAAACAGGTACAGTTCATTCAAATAAACAGAGCAGCTAGGAGAACAGTTACAGGCATAGGATCTAAGGGCTGTCTCAACTCACAATTGAAATGAGTTTATATACAATTAATTCAATGTTGTAAACAGTTCTGGAGATCTTCTTTTGGTAAAGAATGTGAACCGCTGTCTTTGCAGTCATAAATTAGTGTCTTTGAGGAGGAATCCTGGTTGGCCTCGATCTAGCGTGGACACAATGCTGTAGTAAGTAACGTGTCCAGATGTCCGGCACGGGGAGCACGTGATCACTGCGTGTACTGTGTGCATTGTGTCCTGATTGGTTATATGTTCATAATTTTATGTGGCCTCTGACTATATAGTGTTTTGGGAACACACATACCCCTCTAGACATGTGTGCTTTATTGGAGCCAATCTCCTTGGACTATTGTGGTGTTGCTGCGCCTATCTGTTGGATTGATCTGGGGTTTCCTGTTTGTGCATTTGTCTGATGGCTACGTGACATCCCACCTGTTGTCTGTTAATCAGTGACTTCAGGCCTGGGTTTTAGAGGCTGCCTAACTACTTATTTCTGAGTCGGGTTGACGTGGAGTTCATAATGGGTAAATTATTTTAAAAAGATGTATTTTTATTTTTATTCATATTGACATAACTGTTCTCAATATTATTATCATGTTTTGGGCAGGAAGGCTTTCTTTACTCTTTGACTTCTGCCTGAGGAGTTCAACAATACCTGAAGATGGTGTGGGCCGTAATACATCTTATTCACAAAGGAGGCTCCAGATCTCATCAGAGCAATTATAGATTAATTGCACTCCTTGTCAATTAAACCAAATTCCATGCTAGTTTGCTCCTAGAGGACTTGCAGCTATGGGCGGAGTCAAAGGGACTTATTCCAAAAAATCCAACAGGTTTCAGGGCTAAATCTGGTACATTATCCAACTTGTTAGCAATATCAATCCTGGTGGACAAAGCAATCTCTTCAAATTCCCTGCTGCACTGTTGTTTTGTTGATTTGAAAGCTGCATTCAATTGTGCACCAAGGAGGCTACACTTGGTCAAAGTCTTGAGATGGGGTATTCCTTCCAAACTCTTGGAGTCCATAATCCAGCTGCATTACAATACGTACATCTGCATCAAACTAGACAATGGGGCATGCATATTTAGAAAAATTGTCATTACGCTGGTTGTAGAGCAGGGGTCCGTGCTAGCCCCCTACTTTTTACCCTGTTCATTGCCGATCTGTTCTTTTTTGAAAAAGAGATCTATACACCGGGTTATGTGTGTGTTTTATCTAAAATGCATCACAAATTGTTTTATAGATTGATTGACAACATGGTGCAGAAATGTATGAAAATCTATTTTATTATCTTTTTCATAAATATTTGATGAATTTTTTCCTTTTTTTTCCCCTTTTTCTCTTTTTTTAACTCATATACATTTTATACATATCCATCAAATTCAGTACAAATATCCACAATAAATTCTATAGCATCCTATTTACAATGATAAATGCATTTGCTCATTTTAGCACACAAATGGGGATTGTTTGTTGTTGACAAATACAAAACCAGTTCCTATCTGTTGCAATCCCTTGATTGCATCAACAGTCACTATGGGTGCCCAGGGGAGGTTTATTAGAAGCATTGTTATGGGCCAAAACAACACATCCAGCCCAAGTAAGTGCACCACCAGCATCTTGTGGACTCTCAGCACCTACTGAATGTGAAGGCACTCTGGGACTCCAACTTGAGCCAACAAGCCTTTAAAACAGGAATTAAAACAAGTGTCTGCCTCTGGTTATTTCAATCTGAAAAGGCCATCACAGCCAAACCTAAGCACACCTGGGCTGTTATTATCATCTCCCAGCCCGCATCCCCTTCAGTGTACGTACTCCAACCGCCTGAAGGCAAGATTTACGGCCCTCAGGCTAGTAAAATAGTCATTTTTTAAACATCTTGCCATTTGGCGTCGAGCATTGGAAGGAACAATCAGCAGGACTGTGCCCAGTGCGAGGAATCCCTTGAACACGTTGGGGCAGATTTATGTCCGACTTGCGGCACTTTTGCTCTTCCGTTGCGTCACTTCTGTGACGCAGCGGTGGCGTAAACCCAGCGCCACGTTGCTACATACTTACATCGTGATGCATTAATGGGGATGCGTCACGGAGTAAGGCCCTGCGCCACAAGAAACCTGCGTCAGGTTTTCATGTGGGCGTTTCTACGCAGGGGGGGGCGTTCCGTCGCAGGAACGCCCCTGAAAAGTGACTCAGTAAAATCTACAAGATTTCACTGAGTCACTTTCCCAACGCTGATGCATCAAAACCCTGCGCCTGCTTGAAGCAGGCGTAAGGCTTGACGCTCCACGTTAGAGATAGGGCAAGTTAGAATAGTGCTGGAGTTGCGTGCCGCACACAACACAACTTCAGCACTGCGCCAACTTCACCCGCTAGATTCGACACGCATCTGTTCATTCCTGCCCATGGTGCGCCGCATTGTAAATGCGGCGCATCATTGGTGGCGCAAGGATAAACTTGCGTGCCGTATCTTTCCTGGCGCATCTCTGCCGATTTGCAGAGATGCGCCAGGCAACATAAATCTGCCATGTTGTGTCCCGCAGCCCTGCATTGCCGGACGTGCATAAATTAAGACTAAGGCAAGAGTGGAACTATCTGGTAGTCCGTTCATGTTGACAGGTCGTCATCGCCTCTCTCACTCGAGACAATACCTCTTTAAATATCCTGATGACCAAATTCATCTCCCTTGCACTCAACAGGCTCAGGTGCCTAGAGGTGTCACCAAGGAACTCTGCACCTACCCCTGGCACCTACCCCTGGCACACCTCTGCTGGATCGACTCGGCTGGGTGAGACTCTCGGATTGTAGAGTCAGTGGCTTTATTGTTATGCAGTCTGGTCTACGGCACTCCCAATGGATAATTTGCTCCCATTATCATTATACTGTTGTCAGGGGGTTCTTCCCATAAGCAGCGTGGCTGATACTAATCAAACGCTGTGTGTTTTTTTCAACAGGCATCTGGGAGTTTATTGTTATGCAAGTTGGTCAAGTGGCACTTCTCAACGAATATTTGGCTGCTATTATTTATTCAATTTGAAAGTTGTAATAGGTTTGCCACCTTGAGTTCGGTTTCAACTTCCTAGATCCTTCATCCTAGTGCGTTTTTAAAATGTGTTCAATGGCCCAGGTGCTAGATAAATTTAAAGGTTCTTCTGGATTCCTCTGTAATAGCATTTAGTTTAACCATCTTTATATGGAACAACATCAGTGTGACTGTTTTAGTTATTATGATATCTTTTTATTGTGTCACTGCTGACTATCTGGGAACTTTTGCAATAGCACTTCGTTTTACAATGCTAATATGGAAAAACTACCACATGACATTTTTAGGAATTACTGACAGGATATTGAGAGACAAATAATCGACCTACTAAAATATCGACGCAAAAATATCGAAGTCAAGAATATCAACATCCTATCTACATTATGGTAAATACAAAAACTATTGGAAAAATAATATCGATGTCAAAAATATGGATGTACGTTGTTACAATGCATGCTTTTACCACGCATGCTGTAACAACGCAAGTTTTAAAACGCATTCCATTACAACGCATTACACTGAGGGGTGCTGGATAGTGAATAGTTTAATTTACTATTCCAACACCAGTCCCCGTGGACACTAGGGAAGGTGTTGGATAGTAAATTAAAACTATTCCCTATCCTAGAGCGCCGCCCAGTGTAATGCGTTGTAATGGTTTTCGTTTTAAAGTCTGCGTTGTAATAGCACTGCGTGCTAAAAGTTGCGTTATAAAGGTTGTTCCCCCAAAAATATTGGTGTTAAAAATATGTTTTTTTTAAGTTGCAAAAATAATGTAAGATAAACAATACATATAATTAAAATAAACATAGTTAAAATATTTTTAAATGTTTACAATTATAATAATATATATAATGTAAAAATACATTAAACATATACATATAATATGTAATATATATACTTACTTAATATTATTTTTTCATAATAATTTTAATACTTTATAACTTATTAAAACATATCTTATAAATTCCAAATACAACTCTATACATAAAACAATAATATAAAAAAATTACATAAATATGTACAACAAACTAAAAAAAGTAAAATTATTTTTAATATTTTTTAAATTAATTGTATACTACATTAACAAAAATAAGACAAATAATATTAGATAGCGAAGTGAATAAAATTATTATTCCTACTCCAAACAGTGTAACAGTAGGGAAAATGTTGGATAGGGTAGGGGTAAAAATTACTATTCCCACTCCACTGAGTGCAACAGTAGGGAAAGTGTTGGATAGCGTAGGGATAAAAATTACTATTCCCACTCCAGTGAGTGCTACAGTAGGGAAAGCGTTGGATAGCGTAGTGGTAAAAATTACTATTCCCACTCCAGTGAGTGCAACAGTAGGGAAAGTGTTGGATAGCGTTGGGGTAAAAATCACTATTCCCACTCCAGTGAGTGCAACAGTATGGAAAGTGTTGGATAGCGTAGGGGTTAAAATTACTATTCCCACTCCAGTGAGTGCAAAAGTAGGGAAAGTGTTAGATAGTGTAGGGGTAAAGATTACTATTCCCACTCCAGTGAATGCAACAACAGGCAAAGTGTTGGATAGCGTAGAGGTTAAAATTACTATTCCCACTCCAGAGAGTGCAACAGTGGGGAAAGTATTGGGTAGCATAGGGGTTAAAACTACTATTCCCACTCCAGAAAGTGCAACAGTAGTAAAACTGTTGGATAGCATAGGGATTAACTTAACATACTTATTAATCAAATAATATTTTTTTAACATATTAATAATTAATTAACAAAAATATTGCTAATAAATACCAATAACATTAAATAAAGATTTACTTAAATAACATTAAATTACTTCTCACCGTATTCCCCTATAAATGCACAACCCACTACACAAAAAAGATAACACAAATAATTAGATTTTCAATTAATCAATTAATAAAAATGTATTACCAATTCATAATTAAATAACAATAACTTAATAATCAATACCAATTAATGAAGATTAAAATGTACTTAATTATAATAAATTACTTCCCATCCTATTCCATAAACCCACAACCCGCTACACATAAAAACTAACACAATTAATGTAATTATCAATTAATCAATTTATACAAATTAATTACCAATTGTTATTATTTAACAATAAATATTAATCAATACCAAATACAAATTAATATATACTTAATTATAATAAATTACTTTCCATCCTATTCCCCTATAAACCAACAAACAGCTACACATAAAAAATAACACATTTAATTTAATTATCATATAATCAATTAATAAAAAGTCATTTCCAATTAATAATTAATTAACTATGAATTAATTAACAATAACAATAAATAATAATACAAATATAAGCAATATAATTATAAATTAATCAATCAATAAAAATGTATTTCCAAATAATAATTAATTAACACTCAATTAATAATCAGTACAAATTAAATACAAAATATTAATTAATGATAATTAAATTACTTCCCACCCTATTCTCCTATAAACCCACAATCCTCTACACGTAAAACATAACACATTTAATTTAATTATCAATTAATCAATTAATAAAAATTAATTACCAATTAATATTTTAGCAACAATAAATTATTTAACAAAAACAAAAAATAAATAATAATACATTCATTATAAAAAATGTAATTATAAATTAAAACATTAATAAAAATAAATTTCCTATTAAAACAATTAACAACAAATGAATAATAAATAAAAAATATTAATTAATTAATTATAATTAAATTACTTCCCACCCTATTCCCCTATAAACCTACAACCCGCTCTGATACTTAAACGCAAAATTTGCTTTAAAAAATTACTAATTTCTCAACATTTAATACATGTATTTTTTTTAAAATAATTAAAAAACATTACAAGAAATGTTAAACTTATACATTTAAAATACATACTAAAATACATAACACTAATATAACTATCAATATAATTAACTATATTTTTGCTAACGATATTACTTACTTCGATATACTTTGAAATAAAAAAAAACAATATTACTTACCTTAAGGTCATTATTCTGGTCCCCGATATTCTTGACATCGATATTCTGTCTCTATGATATTTAGAAATCGATTTAAAAAAGTAGATATTATGACTGCATACACATTTTTTGTTTATTATGATGTTTTTTTTAATCTGCGTGCTTCTTTCCTTTATTTAAGATGGCTTGTATTCTGTATGTGTTTTAAATTATTGCAGTAGTTTTAGCTAACTGCACAATAAACAATATGTACATTTCCCCCGATTCCTTTGATTCTCAAAGTCTTACACAAGATCAGAGTAGACAGGTCCTATGTCGTTCTGATTGTTCCAGAGTGCCAGAGACACCTATGGTTTTCCCCTGTTGAGAGAGTTGGTGGTTCAGCCTCAGTGGGAGATTCCATGTCACTCTTATCCACTGGCGGGTCCTCATCTGCTGGCCCCATTCTATGGACAATGCACCTTCAGGTCTGGTTGTTAAAAGGATGAATTTGATAGCTAGAGGGTGTGTGTCTTTAGTAGCAGATTTGAGCCAACAGTCTAAGTGCCCTTATACATGAAATGCATAGCGTATGCCAAACATTCGGCAAAGTGTATCTAATGGTGTGTAAGGAAGAGTTTTGATTCTGTGGAGTTGGACCCAATTAGAGTTCTTGATTATTTATCAGATAGTTTTGCTTTGGGATTGACCTCTTCAACTGTAAGAGCTCCGTGGGCAGGGCTTAGAGCTTACAAAAGTCTTTTGTTCGATCATAGAGATACTCTAGTGCAGGGGTCTTCAAAGTGTGGGCGCGACCCCCAGGGGGGCCGTGAAGTGAAGGAAAGGGGGTCACGCAGTCCCGATCACACTTCTGCCAGGGGCCCATCTGACTACAGGGATTCAGCCCCCCTCCTCCCCCGTAGTGTGTCTCAGCTCGAGCCCGCTGGGCTGTGTCTGCAGTCTTATCTCCAGCACAGCCCGGCACCCCTGAGTTTTTCACAGGTCGTTAACAACCATTTGCATATTTACATACCTTTTGAAAACTGGTTACTGAGGCTTCGTTTTTTTTTTTTAATAGTTCCAGTACCCCCTGGCCCCCAACTCAGCCTTTCCTTACATTTGTATTTTACATTTACTGCAAAAGGGTGAGAATGCATTTCATGAAAAGAAATAAAAAGTAGGGTTGCCAGAAGAAAAAAATACCAGCCATTTCTTTTGTAACACACTGTTTGCTACCTCTCACATTTTGTTTGCTTTACATACTTGACAAGTGCCACCATTGCCTACTTCACGTTTGTTCTTGTGTTTGAGTGTCTGCCATTTATTGGAGTATTATACCTCTATTTGTACTTTGCACGCTTTAGTAACCTGCACACATCACTTTTTCCTCCTGTAATGTACCGTTTGCTACCTCTTGTATTTTGGTTGTTCACTATTGTCACTATTGCCTCATGCGACTTAACGTTTGCTTTTGTAATTTGTTCACTTGTAATTTTCTCCTCATGTAACATTACTGTTCCTATTGTGAAGCGCTCTGACACCTTCAGGTAAAGTCTGCGCTATATAAAAATGCATAAATAAATACATTCGTAATGTGACTTTTCTGTCTTTGTTCTCTTTAATTATCAGTCATGGATCATTGAGGCAGCCCTAGAACACAATTAAAAGTGCTTTCTATTTAGATTTGCTGTTCCAAGTATGCACAGATGAGTGCTGAAATATAAAGCTTTGGGTGACTGCTTATTTTTGTACCGTCTGGGACATCAAAATAATGGGCAGGCAACCATAACCATAGGACTGGAAGTATGTTGCAAGATCAGCATATTATTTATTTCCTCCACCCTCGATCCCTGATTAATGTCATAATAGCAATAGTTTAACTTATATCTTAAACACTACGCCGCCGTCATTAATATGTTGAGTTATTTCAAGTGTCTGGAAATGCACCCTGCATTCAGAGAACTCACTTCTCATTCTCGCACTTCACTTTCATACTCACCCTGCACTCACAGCGATCACAATGCACTCACACTGATCACCATGCACTCACATCATTCACCCTCTCACCCTGCACTCACAGTGATCACTCTGCAATCACAATGCACTTGCGTTGTTCACCCTGTACCTCAGCCTGCAGTCACACTACTCATCTGCACTCATCCTGCACTCATGTGACACCTCATTCACCTGTCCCCCTCACTGCTCAATTTGCAACTCGCTCAAAAAAGCCCTTCATTAACCATGCATTCATTCATCCCATACTGCACTTATATCCACACCCAAATTCATTTGGCCACCTCACTCACCCTGCAGTTACTCCTTTTTCCCTACTCTCATACTGTTGCATCGCTCACCGTGCACTCACATGGGCACTCTTCTCATCCACAGAGCGCAGAGGGTTAATGTGCCTGCTACAAAGAATATGTACTATGCAGATCACAGAACTGATTGTGAGTAAACTATGCGTAGCACTATAAAAAAAAAGTTTGTCAGAAAGGTGCTACAGAGAGATGAGGTGCATTGTTGGTGCCACTGCAACTTTAAGCACCCACCCATTGCCTTGCCTGTGCGGCCAATGACAATACCTATGCAACTACCAACCATAACACTGTACAAGTGTGACTATTTCAAGCCCCCAAAGCTATAAGAATGGCATGGATGTCAGGAGTTTATCGTTTTTAATGTATATTGAATTAATAAACAGCTGTTCTGCTCATCTCTAAATTACACAGGCAGAGCCACCATGTGGCAGACGGTCATAGTGCCTGTGGGCACAATTAGGTGCCAGTGCGGACGACCGGAAACCACCTGCTCTAATTAAGCACTGGTGCTGAGGTAACAGTGGAGAGGGACATTTGTTCAAGAAGGTGTGAAAGAACAAAGTAGAGATGTGAAAGATGAATAGGGGGTCTGGAGAGGTGTAAGATACAAATAGACAACAATTTGAATGGAGAGTCTTAATGAGAAGTGCAGATGGGCATGGGAGGTGACAGGGCCAGAGAGGCCATGAGATAAATGCGAGAAACTGTTAGAGATGAGAGCAGTGAAAATATAGAATGGCAAGAGGTGATTAAGGGTGAAGTGAGAAGTTGAATTGGGAGAGTTCAGAAGTTGTAAAAAGGGGTGAAATAAAATGCCGGCAATATGAGAGAGGGATACGGGGTTGAGAGAGGGATGGAAGGGAGGGGGTGAGAGGAAAGCTGCATGGGTAAATTGCTTAACTCTGCACAAGACCGCCAGGGTTTTAGGGACCCCTGCTGCTCCCGGCCAGAGCCAGGTGAGCTTCTAATGTGGCAACACGTATTCCTGCGGAGTGGAAGGCCCATCCCAAAGGTTGACTAGACATCTTTCTGATGTTAATTGCTGTATTTTGGTTATAAACTGGTACTGATGGGGTGAAATCTTTCCTCTGTGTTATTGTGTGCACAAAATGTCAAAATAATGAAGCTATTCTTTCCCAAAATAACGTGGCATCACATAACATTATTTACATTTTCCTCTCACACAATTTAGTCAAGCCTTTCATGTAATTTAGTCCTCACCTGCCTCGTAATTCCAGAAGCCCTGCCTACAGGTTTAGAAATGTTTGTCAGGAGGGGGTCCTTACGACTAAAAATGATGACAGGGGGGTCTCGGCACCCAAAAGTTTGAAGACCTCTGCTCTAGTGGCATGATTGTTGAAATCCTTTGCTTGAGAAGATCTAGATCTATGGCGGCAGCTCCATCGTGGGACTTACCTAAAGTTCTTGACGCCTAAAGTGGCATTTTGGATGAGTGAGTTGGGTTCTTTCTTGAGAGCGGAACCTTTCTTGAGGATTTTGTTTGCCAGAGTTTTTTTTGAAAGCTAATACCATTTCTATAGCTAAAGTGTCCTTGTTTTTTCACAGGTCTGCTGAGGTGGGGCGGCAAGTGTTTTGTCCTGATGCTAAGTCTGATGATGAGGCTTTTTGCAGCTGTTAAATGCAAAAGGGCGTTACTGATTTACCTTACCAGAACAGAGTTTTTCAGGAAGCTTGACAGTCTTTTTGCAACTTTTTGGTCTATGAGAAATGGTTTGAAATCCTCGAATTCTACATTGATTTGGGGGGATTAAGCAAGCAATTCTATTGGCTTATAAGTCGAGTCCCAAGATAAAGAAGTGGGGAGTCTGATTTCGGAGAAATCAACTAGGGTGATATCGATTTCCTGGGCTGCATTTTAAGCTGTGTCAATTACGGAAATTTACAATGCAGCCACATTGTCTTCTCCTCATACTTTGATATGGAACAATATAGGTTGAAAGTAGGGGGAAACAAGATTTGGGTGGGGATGACTTTCATTTTTTTTATAATGAAGTAGGAAGGAGAAGTCGGCCTTCTTGGGGCGATACGAAGCTAGAAGGCTAACTTTTTCGACTTTGGAGTTTTCTGTCATGGAAGATAATGCTCATTGTGTGATTACTGTGGCGAGGAAAACCTTAATGAAGGCTGCCTGTAAGTAACCGGGGCATTCCACAACGGTGGAGGAAGCACTTATGCCACTGAGACTCCCCACCTGGGAAGGAGTGCTGCCTCAATGGAGTGGGTGACTCTCCACCAGTGTGTGGAGCGCGGGTCCATACCGATTAAGCCACCTAGAAGGGAGCCTGCCCCGAGCTAAATGATGCACTTTGCCCTGCAATCTCACACGCTGTACAGTTTTCCGACCCAGTTCCTCTTCAAATTGTCCGTGTCTCATGTGATGTTCAAGGGTTCAGCAGATTAAGGCACTCGGTCACAGTTACAGAGTTGCACCTGCAAGTTCCAATCTTTGGACAAGGCTGATCTGTCTCCCGTCCTCTTTCATGTGAAGGTAACAAGTGTATCCGTTTTCTTAGCTGGTGGGTCAGCTACCTGGCATACATGCTACACAGTCGCGTACTTTGATGCTTAACAAAGTTAAAACATCAACATAGTAAACGGTTAACGGTTTTCTTATTTTCGAGTATTTCCCCTAGGAGGAACTGCGCACCTGCCTAATGTCTGAAAGAAAACAGAAAATACAAATTGAAAGGACGAGCTAATGAAAGAGCGGGGGAAGGCGGATGGTCCGCGTTCTCATAGCTTTGGTTAAATGAACTTGAATGACTGTGGTGTCTCGTTTACAGTTAATTAGTCAGGCAAATGAGCTGCTTAAATGTCAATTATGACGAGTCTACTTTAGCATTAGCCACCTCTGACCGCGGTACTCTAAAGAAAATCTCAGTGAAATGCAGGACTGTGACATATTTGTAGGCAACAGCGACACCCAGTGGCTATTACAGAGCACTTCTCGAATTCGAGTGTCCGTCCGTCATATGATTCGTGTCTGAATATACTTCTCCCGATAATTTACCACCATAAAAAAAAGTTAGATTCCATGTGCCTGAGTGATATTACAGAGGCAAGGATTTGTTTCACAATTCTGGAATACAAAAAATGAACAACCTGGGGGCATATTCACAAAGAAAAGAATGGCACAGCGCACTGCGAGTAATTGAACAGCGCCACGGCCCACGATGCGTCTTTTCAAAAACGCAGGGATGCGCCCTATTCACAAGAATACGGCGCACCCCTGTGTTTTCCACTTTCACTGAGCAAAAGAAACCTACCTAGCACAAACAGAGACACCCTTGCGCCATGGTGCAAGGGTGGCTGGGTTGAAAGGTTGAATTCAGACACCTTCCTGTATATAAACAATCATTAAAGGGAATTTGCTCTTTCTATGTGTACTGCAAAAACTAGCAGCAATATTGATATTTCACCTCGTTGTGCCAATCTAATGCCTTCATTATACTGGCGTTAGTTTCTGGCACTTTCTCAGATGTACACATCCTTGTAAATCTGGGGCAGCGTCAAAAAAGCAATGGGTGTTACGGTGGAATGCCCACAGCAACACCCATTGCACATCCTTTTCACCCAACTACCTGCGTGAAAGGGTATGATATTCACAAAGCAGGGTTATGCCACGCAAAGTGGCTTAATGCCGCTTTGTACATATGGAGCAGAGAAATGCGCCAACAGAGCATCCTAAAAAGTGACGCTCTGGTGGCGCAATTTGCGGGTTTGTAACGCGCTTGAATCGACTCCATCAGGAGTATCTCTGCGCACATAAAAACAGACAAAACCGACCAGAAGCATGGCTGTAAGCAATCAGTGTGAAAGATTCAGTAAGTTAAGTCCGGAACAGAAACGTTTTAAGTTGTTTCCTAAAGCTCAGATGTTCTGAGCATTTCCTGAGCGTGAGATTGAGCTTGTTCCATAGAGTGGGCCCGATGACGGACAAGGCCTTGCCGCCCTGTCTGTCCTTTGTCGTCGCTGGCACTCTCAGTAAGAGCTGGCTGTTTGACCCAAGAGACCGGACAGGGTTATATGGGATAAATTTGTCTGTCCAGTAAGATGGGCCAAGTCCATTCAGGCTCTTATGAATTAGACAGCAAATTTTGAACGTAACCCTGTTTCGAACTGACAGCCAGTGTAATTTTTCCAGTAGGGGTTTAGATGGTGATCTGTGCGGGGCGTTTAACACCAGCCTGGCTGCCGTGTTTTGCACCACCTGGAGTTTAGTTAGTACTCCCTCATTGGCTGACAGCAAGAGTCCATTACAGTAATGAAAGCTGCTCAATATCAAAGCCTGTACCAGGGTTTTTCTAGTAGAGTCAGGCAGCATGGGAAAGACTTTTCGCAAGAGACCGATGACGTGAAAGCATGAGCCCACCATCCAGTTGCCATGATGTTTAAGGGAGAGCTCACGGTCAAGGCGTACCCCTAGATTTTTCACGAACTGTTTAGGTTCAGGCACTGGGCCCAGATCCCGTGGCCACCAGTACGGTGTCCACATGATCCTGGCCTCCCCAAAAAACATAACCTCCGTCTTGCCTACGTTACATTGGAGGTAGTTTGATGACATCCACTTAGCCACAGTTTCCATGCCCTCGGAGAAGGACGTCCTCACTTCGTCGGTGGGAGCTCTAAAAGGAAAAAAGAGCTGAGTATCATCCGCGTAAGAAACCGGTATGAACCCAAACTCTCTCAAGATTCTGGCCAGGGGGGCCACGTAGATATTAAAAAGGGTAGGGCTCAGGCAAGAGCCCTGTGGCACCCCCTTGGTAATCTCAGTCTCTGCCGATCGAAATGAACCCATGCTGACAGATTGGGTACGGTTGGATAAAAAGCTCCTTAGCCAGGCCAGTGCTGTGTTCTCAATGCCGATCTTAGCAAGTCGTCCGATCAAGATATTATGAGATATAGTGTCGAACGCTGCCAATAGTACCAGGAGAACAGAATCACCTCTGTCCTGGTACATGTGAAGGTCATCAGTCACCGACAATAAAGCAGACTCGGTGCTATGTTTTGGTCTAAAACCAAATTGAGAATAATCCAAACTGCCAGCCTGTTCGATAAAATTTGATAGGTGCCTGTTTATATGTTTTTCTGTAAGTTTACCCATAAATGGAAGCAGGGATATCGGTCTAAGATTAGACATGTCAGTCCAGGGAATGGTGGAATTTTTTCTGATAGGTCTTACCAATGCTTTTTTCCATTCTCCAGGAACCCGTCCTTCCATCAGTGAAGAATTCACAAGGTACTGGATCCCTGGGCTCAGTGTATTTCCGCAAATGGTAATTTTTTACATAATACGCTACTCCCTTACCTATTTACAACATCAAAATACGCCAGCCATAATTTTATGCCTTGCTTCTCTTTTTTTCCCCCACTATCCAAGGCAATTGTGGCCTAACTACCGACAAAACAAATGGTCTTCAGTATAACCAATTTAACTTTGGATACTGACATACAGTGGGGGCAATAAAGGTCGTAACAAATTTAAACAGGTAGGCATTGACCTATTTTTAACATATCTCTAAAAATCAAGTAGCATATAAAACTAGTACTAATTTAATATTTCCTGGTACCATAGAATATACAACTGGTAGCAATAAATTTAACTTGGCCCCAGTTGAAGTCCATGCTCCGATCAGGAATTGGAAATCGATCACTATAATATCCTAGGGTAAGCTGAGTTTATTAAGACTAACTTATACGTCCGTCCATGAATTCTGGGTGCTTCATGGTTTAGTTTATACGGGATATGGTCTCCTTGTCTCCAGGGTTAAGATTAGTGTGGATATTGCCCCCATGTTCCCCCTCCCAGTATTTCTTAAAAATCACCTTATGTGGAAATGCATAACGTGAAGTTGTGTTACCAATGAAAGGTCGAATTTACTCAATAAATAGCCTTGCTGGTTTTTATTAATGCTATTATAGTTTTAGGTACTATTTGAAAGTGTAAGACATACATGTTACTAATAAATGCCCAGTGTTGACAGATAATGTGACCTGATTTAGAGTGGTAATATGAAAAGCAATGTACCATTACCAGATATGCACTTCCTTTATACAATCCTCTTGGTATAGATGAATGTGATTTGTGTAAACTCACATATGTATCTCTAGAACCTAAGTTTCAGACTTCACCGATACAATATAGGTGTCAATGGATTATAATAGATTCGTGAATATGTTGTGATTTATTTACATTTGACCTATTGAAATGCAATAAGTTCACTGCATTAATTTGGATGTTAACTATTTGTATGATATTCATTTCAGGGCGATTATATACACTCCCTGGTATTGACAGATAATTCAGATGTCTTGATATAGGTGGTTATAATAAGGAGATACCACCGAAACGCATCGACGCAACAAACTGTATAATTCAAGCCTCCAACACCATAATAGATATGCTGAGGTGGTAGCGATACAACACTGGTGTTATCAGATCGGAGCGAGAATATACAAATCGTATCCAACAATTCCATATTGTAACTGTTCTGTCTTTTCCTAATTGTGCAGGTCACAATTAACTGTACTGTTTCAATTTTAATTTTGTTTTAGATTAGGGATCTAGATTAGTTATCCCTATTATTGTGTTTTTTAACGTATTCAAAATAAATCAATTTTTAACTTTTCATATGTTTTTGTTGTATGTACTTGTGACGTTATAAGGTTTGTTATTTTAAACCTGTGTGTAGTTGTGCCTCAAGGGAACCTACTTCTCTTACTTTGGTTTAATAACCCCATTTCCCTTCGCCTATTGAAGGGGTACCTCTCCGTTTTGTACATTTATTGCACTGCCGGCTGGCTGGGGAGGCTGTTTCTGTCTCTAGACTAGACCCCAATTTTGGGTTGTTACGCGTGGATAGGGGTAAACCCACCACTCAATATGGACAAATTGAAAACCTTTGGTTTTTCCGATGACCAATACAATAGGTTGATGAACCTCAATCCTAGGGCCAAAAGCTCTACTGGGCTGAATAATGCCAGCCATGATCAACTAATTAAAATCCTTAATACAAAAAAGATGTTGATCAGAACAGAACTTCATGCAGAATTTTTAATAGACTATCTTCAAGCAGGAGTTATCCCTATAAGACTGCAGGTCCGCAATGAGCCAGGATTATTTGTGGAACACCCAAAATTCATAGAAACCTGGACGTTAATAGCAAATCGCTGCAGTCGTGACTGGCTAATACTAATAATAGAAACAGCTCAAGAAATCATAGAAATAGAAAAGGTAGAGATTGAGAAACTAGAAACATCACTTAACCAATCACCAGCATTAGATGATGCCAAAAAGAAACTAGATGAAATTAACCAGGACGTCGAAGGATATCGGGAATACCTGTCCAATAAAAAGTTGAAAAAATTCAAAAAAGATACTGAAAAATATTCAGAAGAGTTAGTATATCCCTATACCCATAAAGATTACTCCTCCAACAAAAGTGAACCACGTTGGGAGAAACCTAACCATCAAAGACAAATTTACTCAAGAGGGGGTAATAAACACATTACTTTCTCAGAAACATCTGGGTCTAGTAGTGAGGAAGAATCAGAGAGACCGACTGAAAATCGGGGGGGACCCAATTTCTCTAGGGAACCTTTTTTAGAGAGAGGACCGAATCGGGGGCAACGGAACTTCAGGGGCTACAATCGGTCAGAACCACTTCGGAACCATCTACCTCAGAACAACTCCAGGGAATACATTGCCACAAGAAGCAAACAATACTGGAGATAGAGGAATTCCCAATTGTCAACCTCTCTAGCAGAATACTGACTAAGGCTGAACAAGAAGTGCTTCAAAAGGGATTTAGTTTCTCCCCAACAAATAATAATTCCATGTTTAACTTAGAAAGTGATCTAAAAAACTTTTTCAGAAAGGTACGACTCAACAGATTTTTTGAAAATAGAACATACGACCCAGTCCCTAGTGTCACGGGCCTTAAGCCAAAATCAACCTTATTCCCCAGTTTGTATCAAGTGGACAAAAGCGTCGAGATCTTCGAACGTGTGGTGGAGGTAGAGATTAAGAGTCTTTTTACCAACCCAGACCATAAGAAATTCAATAACAACATCTCTAAAGCGCAGAGAGCAGCCCTAACCAATCTCCAAAATAGTGATGAGATAACAATTAAGCCGGCTGATAAAGGCGGAGGGGTAGTGTTATTCAACACCCCAGTTTATGAAAAGAAAATAAGAGATCTTCTCAATGTACAAGAACACTATAAGAGAGCAAAATATATGGAACTCAGCCAACTAAAAATGGACGTAGCAAATCTTCTAGCAAGGGGTAAAGAAGAAGGCTTTATTAATGATCAAGAATATAGCCGGCCTCTCTCGGGGGGCCGGTGCGTAGAGCCGCTCGCTTGGGGACCGGAGCACGGACGGAAGGGGGCCGCCTCCATCGCCCTTAGTGCACCGCATGTTCGTGGGGCACCCGGTGCTAAATCATTCGTAGACGACCTGATTCTGGGTCAGGGTTTCGTAAGTAGCAGAGCAGCTACCTCGCTGTGATCTATTGAAAGTCATCCTCTGAGCCAAGCAAAGAAAAAAAAAGGAAAAAAAATATATAACCGGCCTCTCTCGGGGGGCCAGTGGGTAGAGCCGCTCGCTTGGGGACCGGAGCGCAGACGGAAGGGGGCCGCCTCCATGGCCCTTAGTGCACCGCATGTTCGTGGGGCACCCGGTGGTAAATCATTCGTAGACGACCTGATTCTGGGTCAGGGTTTCGTAAGTAGCAGAGCAGCTACCTCGCTCCGATCTATTGAAAGTCATCCTCTGAGCCAAGCAAAGGAAAAAAAAAAAAAAGAATATAAATTTCTCCTTAACTCGCACCCTACCATCCCGGCAATTTATGGTCTGCCAAAAATACATAAAAACGCAGCAGATCCCCAGATGAGACCTATCATTAGTGGGATTGGTTCTATTCTTGAACCACTTAGCCGCTATGCAGACCATTTCCTGCAACCATTAGTGAAGAAACAAAGGTCGTACCTTAAAGACACTTCCCACGCGATTTCCACGTTCGAAGGTAGAGATTTCAACAGGGCGACCCAGTTTCTGGTCGCCCTAGATATCGAAGCCCTCTATACAAATATCCCGCAAAACGACACTCTGGAGGTTATACAGTCTATTTTAGAGACTGAGGATTTAAGAGGGGGTAATAGTGATTTTATCATGTCCTGCCTTTTCTTTATCCTTAAAAGAAATTATGTCTTATTTAAGGATGAACTTTACCTCCAAATCAAGGGGACCAGCATGGGGGCCACTTGTGCCCCCAGCCTGGCATGCCTCTATGTAGGCAACTTCGAGGAACTACATATATTCAATGAGATAGCTCCCTCTTATGAAAATATATCCTGCTGGCATCGCTACATAGATGATATAATCTTCATCTGGAGCGGTGCCAGCAGTGATTTAGATAGCTTTCTAACATGGTTGAATATGGGTGATCCCAATGTAAAGTTCACGGGATACTACAGCAACGATAGAGTTGCTTTTTTTGAAAATCAACATAAAAGAGCAGGACGGTATCCTCAAGGTGGAACTTTACACCAAACCCACCGACAAAAATTCACTACTTCATTATTCCAGCAATCACCCTAGGGCCCAGAAAGATAATGTGCCTTTCGGCGAATTTCTCAGATTGAGGCGCAACTGCTCTAATCTCAAGGACTTCTATAAACACGCCGAAAACACCAAAAACAAACTAAAGGCACAGGGATACCCCAATAAACTCATAAAGAATGCACTCAAACGTGCACGCTTTTATGATCGAGATAGCTTATTAGATCAGGACAAACCTAATAAGAGACAAGATGTGACCTTAAACAGACTAGTTTTTGTTACACAGTACTCGCATGTCTATAATCAAATCAAAAACATTATAAATAGAAACGGGAAAATTCTCAATTTCAATATGGACAAACAACTAAATAAACCCCTCTTCTCCTTCCGTAGAAACAAAACCATCAGGAATAGCTTTGTTCATACCTACAAATCCATTAAGGAAACCCAATCAACCTTAACTGGGGGAGTGGCGTCCGGCAATTACAAATGTGGGACATGTTCCATATGTCCCAATTGTATTACAGGAAAATATTTGGAACATAATGGCAAGAAACTAACCCCTACCACGTTTAACAACTGCCGAAGCCAAAATGTGGTATACCTGCTCCTATGCCCCTGCAACTTGAGGTATGTTGGAGAAACAAGTGGGGAGTTGCGTACTCGCGTTTTGGAACATAAATCAGCAATACGGACAAAAAAAAACAATGCCCCATTAACTGAACACTTTCAATCCCTCAACCACACGTGCGACGATCTAAGATGGTTTATCTTGGAAAAAATCAGAATCAACAGGAGAGGGGGAGACATCGAGAAAACCAGAAAGATGAGGGAACAGTGGTATTTTTGCCACTTAAACACAATTTATCAAGGATTGAACAGTAGGGAAGATTGGACTAAATGTTTATAGATCTCTCTACCACCTTGGTGTTAGGATAACTACCCGCGGAGAAGTTAGACATGACACTTCCATCGTGAACGTACTGGCCTCCAACTGACTGTTTCATCGCATTGGTACCTATTCCACTCGATACTATAGTTATCCAAGGTTTCTAGAATTATGTTTTACAAGTTCTTTAAAACATATTAGAAGTTTACATTTCAATATTCCCCTCCGTCCCTCTTCTGCCTTCCCGACAGTTAACAATCTACGCATCCTCCACACCTGAATTGACGTTGTTTAGGCACTATTTATATACCTGTTATTGAGAGAATCCTAGAGAGTCATGGAATCAAGACACGACCCCGTCACCTTTCGGGAGTCACCCGTTCTTGGGTTCGGCATGACACAATATTTATTGGCGTCCGACTAATCACGCCTAATGTAATATTTACCCCGATCGCGGGCCTCTAATCCCTCAAGGATCGCGCGTGAGCAATAATGCGCGCATCAGCTAGCTATAGACGAATTCCAGTCATAGTACTCTCTCGACAACCTTATTTCTCCGGTCTATTTATTCCTCTTTAACCACATTCAACGCTAAATATCGTGGAATCTATTGAATTTAAATGTTACAGAGTCGGCTTTCCGGGCTTGTCTTCACGAGCGGAGACACAGCTACGGACCAGAAAGGAAACCTGGTCTCTGTTTCACCGATTACTTTGATTGGACACTCCGACCCTATGAGATCCTATACTGTCAGGTAAAGCTTCGCAGGATTCAGCTGCAGTAGATTAAAGGACCATCTCATGACATCACCAAGTACCCTGACGTGGGGTTGCCCCCCAGGGTCTTCGAGTTGTCAAGCGAGGGATACCAGGTAGGGGAGGGGTCAGCAGGGACAAAGGCTCTGAAAAGACATAAACAAGATTATACGATAATGCCAACAATCTACACTCATCAATTCTCGCTAATGCACCTGAGACGAAGTAGTGCCTGTTTGTCCTCTGCATATGTATATAACAGCACACCATATAACACCCTGTAACACCATCCTGCTGGGAACTCCTATGTGCTTCACAGGACTTGGAAGCCTCCAGGGGAATAAAGGAACCAGAGGCAAATTAGATAAGGTTAAAAACACCCAGCCAGCTGGCGTCCCCAGCGATGAAATAATAGCCTTCCTTGAAATAGGCACTTGGATCCCCTACCTAGGAAATGATAGTTGTTCATATAACCAAAGTAAATCAAGCACGCTGTTAAACTCACAGCAAGCTAAAAGAAATCAATCCAAAGGAAAAATCCACAGGTACGGTAACTTGCGGTTGCGACCACCGCCGAGCTCCGCACTTAGCACCCACCAGATTAATCCCAAACAACAGACGGAGTTACACTGCCGATTGCCCACAGTAACCCGCTGTAATGTCAATGACCTTTGAACCCAACACGGCTAACAGATGACGTTACGCTGCAATCCCATGCATGCAGTAACCCGCTGTAATGTCCCAAAGCAATACAAAATGAAAACCTTACAGACGGAGTTGCGCGGCCGTAGCCCGCAGTAACCCGCTGTAAGGAGGAGTGATCTGTCAAGCGGCGTCCGCCCGCCAACAGACCTCAGCAATGAACGGAGCAATGAGAAGCCCCCGCTCCAATTGTACGCACGGACTCCAAAGGCGCGGAGTCACAGCAGTCAACCTCACACGGCAGAACCCAGAATCCCCTCGTCAACCCGAAGAAGGCAGGAATCAGGAAAAATTATGCGCAAGCAGTCGCGCACCACAACAGGATTTCACACTTCCTGTCGACCTCTAGGCATCATGGGAATTGTAGTTCCGTGCCGCGTTTGCGGTACGGGGAACGATTCCTGACAGTACATCCCCCTTCCTAATGCCTCCTCGGACCCGGCTTGGCAGGGAACCGGCGATGGAAGGATCGAACAGCAGCAGGGACATGCACATCCCGACTTGATTCCCAGAAATCGTCTTCAGCTGTATACCCCTTCCAGGATACCAAGTACCACAACACTCCCCTGCGCATCTTGGAATCCTTGATGCTCCAGCCTCGTATTCCAGTCCCCCATCACACATCACCGGAGGAGGAGCCCTCCGTCTAGCACCCATTGCAGGTTTCAATAGACTACAGTGAAAGACGGGGTGTATTCTCAAGGAACCTGGCAAGCGCAGCTTATAGGCCACAGGATTGATACGCTTTACCACCACATATGGCCCGATGAACCTGGGATGGAAGATACTGCGCAGCTTGAACTTGATGTTCTTAGTTGACAGCCAAACCTTGTCTCCCACCTGATATTGCAGTCCCTCACGTCTATGTCTGTCTTCCCATCTCTTGTACACCTCTTTTGCCTGAATCAAATGCTGTCTCACTTTTTTCTGTAGGTTGTGTAATTTCCTAACTTCCATCAACACCTTGGGCTGATAGCGAATTTCTACAGGGATGTTTATAGGCAGTACTTTGGCATCAAACCCATATGTGGCATGGAAGGGAGACAAACCAATCGAACTGTGCCATGAATTGTTGTAGGCCAGTTCTGCCATCCACAATCTGTCTACCCATGATTCCTGGGCATCCTTGGCATCACACCTCAAATACTTTTTCAGTGTCTGGTTTAACCTCTCCGTCTGCCCGTCCCTCTGCGGATGGAAAGAGGTTGATAGGGTGGAATCGATGTGCAAAGCCTTACACCACATCTTCCAGAACCTGGCCATAAATTGAGGTCCCCTATCCGACACGATAGTCTCAGGAACTCCATGCAATTTGATCACGTTAGACATGAGAAGTTGAGTAGTTTGGCTAGCTGTGGGAAGATTGTTACAGGGGATAAAGTGTCCAAGTTTAGTAAGTCTGTCTATGACCACTAAGACTGCTGAAAACCCCTTTTCTAGAGGTAGACCTGTGATGAAGTCCAGACTTATGTGTGTCCAAGGACTAATAGGTGTGGGCATGGGCATCAATTTACCTTTCTGGCACCTTGTCTCTCCTTTTGCCCATGCACATTCTTCACATTCAGTCACCCAACTTGCCGCCTCTTTATTGAGCTCTGGCCACCAGAAGTGTCTTTGCACCAACTCTTGTGTCTTCTTGATACCCTGATGACCTGCCAATGGAGACTCATGACACCACTGAAAAGCCTCTTTATGTAGGGATACAAGGGGTAGGTACAGCTTGGATCGATGGAATGGCAACCCTTGACGCATAGACCGCCCAATGTGTTGAGTCACCCATGCCTTCCATTCATCCACTGAGCGTTGTTCTTTTACCTTGTCCAGAAACCTATCGGAGGGTTCTATAACAGAAACAGGCACATCCTCCCTTGAACAGTTCTCTCCGGTATCTAACCGAGACAAGGAATCCGCTTTATGATTTTCCGCCCCTGGGCGGAAAGTAACCACAAAATCGTACTCTGCAAAAAACAGCATCCACCTCATCTGTCTTTGGGATAGATATCTCGCTGTTCTCATGTATTGCAGATTCCTGTGGTCAGTATACACTGTGTTAGGATGTCTGACACCCCACAAATAGTGTCGCCATTCCTCAAAAGCCCTTTTTATAGCCAGTAGTTCCTTTTCTGCTATGGTGTAGTGTTTTTCGGCTGAATTCAACTTCTTTGACAGATAAGCTACTGGATGCAACTGTCCCGTGCTATGATCCCTCTGGGACAAAATCGCTCCCACTGCTTCATCAAATGCATCTGCCTCAACTATGAATGGATCCTCTGTACGAGGATGAGACAAAACAGGGGCCTCCGTAAAGGCCTTTTTATTGTATTTGAATGAGTCATCGGCCTCCTGGGTCCACTGGAACTCACACCCTTTTTTTAGCAGTCTAGTAATGGGAACAGCGACCTTGGAGAACTGCAGGATGAACCGTCTGTAGTAGTTCGCAAAGCCCAAAAAGCATTGCACCTCTCTGACTGTCTTTGGAATCGGCCATTCCTGCACAGCTAGTACTTTCCTGTCGGTTATTTGCAAACCCTCCGGGCACAACATTACTCCCAGGAATTCAACATGCCTCACCCCAAACTCGCATTTACTGAATTTGCAGTATAGTTTATGCAACCTTAGCCTAGCCAACACCTTGCACACATGACTGACGTGTACCTCGGGATTTATGGAATAGATCAAAATGTCGTCTATATAGACAACGACAAACAAGTCCACGAAATCCTTCAGAACATCGTTTAAAAAGAATTGAAATGCCGCAGGGGCATTACAAAGGCCGAATGGCATGACCTTATATTCGTACAGCCCGTACCTAGTTTTGAAAGCTGTCTTCCATTCAACCCCGCTCTTTATTCGTACCAAATGGTACGCCCCTCTCAAATCTAGTCTTGTATAGATCTGGGCCTCCTTCACCTGGTCTAGCAGCACAGGAATCAGGGGTAACGGATATCAGTTTCTCACTGTGTTCTTGTTGAGAACTCTATAATATACACAAGCCCTCAGGTCGCCGTTCGCTTTAGAGATAAAGAAAAGAGGCGACGCAGCAGGAGACCTAGAAGGCTGAATAAAACCTATATCAAGGTAATGGTCCAGATACCCCCTTAAATGCTTGGTTTCAGGTTCGGAAAGCGCATATACCCTGCATGATGGAATGGTGGCCCCCTCAATCAGATCGATACGGCAGTCGGATTCCCTATGAGGGGGCAAGAGCTCTGCCATCTTTTCGCTAAACACATCCTCATACTGTATATATTCCACGGGTAACAACACCTCCTTCTCTTCTGCAGTGGCCACTACATACGCTCGAGACAAGGCTGTAACTGCTATCTGCTGCAGTGTGAACAAGTGGTCTATACATTCCTCAGCTGAGAATGTGATGGTTTTCGTCTTCCGTTCTATGATGGGATTATGGAAGCACAACCACGGCATGCCCAGAATCACCTCATATTGGGGTGCCTCTATTATGTTCAGGGCCAGACTCTCAGTATGTCTCTCCGCCACCATTTTGTATGTCAATTCTACAGTTTCGGTCCGCTCCACCACCAATCCAGATTTCAGTGGTTGCCCATCAACAGTAAACACTTCCTCCGCCTTACCCAGTCTCACCCTGAGTATGCCCAACCAGGATACCAAGCCACTGTCAATGAAGTTGCCGGTGGCACCTGAATCCAACATCACTTGTACCTGATGTGACTCGTGTTTGTATGTTAGATCCATGAGTATGTTCATGTGTGTCTCACTGTCCAATAACGCCAAAGCCGTCAAGGAAGGAAGCTGCAATCCTTGATCAACCCTCCCCCTCTACGTTAGTTCGCTGCGATGTGAAGGACCACCAGTCGATGACACAGCTACTTTCTTTCCACTGGACCCATATTCAGAGGTTCGGGGTTTGGTAGGACATTCCCTTACAAAATGCCCTCTTTTCCCATAATACATACAAAGCCCCTGCATGTGTCTAGTGTTTAGTTCCTCTTTGGACAGGGTAGGTCTCACCGCACCTATTTCCATAGG
Organism: Lissotriton vulgaris; assembly: GCF_964263255.1. Lineage (NCBI taxonomy): Eukaryota > Metazoa > Chordata > Amphibia > Caudata > Salamandridae > Lissotriton > Lissotriton vulgaris. The sequence continues at coordinate 1,391,862,550 of NC_141693.1, forward strand.
TTCTACTCCCACCTCAGGGGAGGAAAGGGGTTTCTGAGAGAACCTATCATACCTGTATGACCCCCTGTCCCATCTTCTTCTGTCCCCACCTCTATCCACCATCCTGCCATCTAATCTCAGTGTCAAGCTAATCATAGCAGCACAAGTGGTAGGTTGGGGATCTATCTGGGCTATAACATCCTTAAGCTCATCTCATAGGCCCTGGTAAAACAATGACATCCTTTTCTCCTCGGGCCACTCAGTCTCTGCAATAAGCCTATTGAAGGTGGTTAAGTAAGTGATCAAATCTTTTTTCCCTTGTCGTAACTCAAGCAACTCCCTATCAGCGCTGAATGTGGTAGCCCTTCAATCGAATACATGCTCAAACTCTGCCTTAAAAGCTGCCCAATCAGATAAAATATGATCGTTATTTCTAACCAAAGGAACTGCCCAATTAGCCGCATCCCCCACTAAATATGAAATGGCAAAGGCAACACGTGAGTGGTTATTCGAGAAAGATGCGGGTTTGCAGGAGAAATGTAGCATAATCTGTGTCAGGAACACCTGCACCTTAGAGGGATCACCAGAGTATCTCTCTGGACTAGCCAGGGGGATGGGAGGAGGGACAGTCACCTGAATCTGAGAGGCCCCAGCGCCAGCATCGAACGGATTCCGTGACAACCTCTCAACCTTTTTTTTTAAGGCTGTGGCTTCTGCTTTGGATGAAGCCAGCTCCTGCTGTACCAACAGAAGAGCCTGCAGCACGTCATTCATGGTCGCCATTATTCCACTACAACAGAACCGGCAAAGCCAATATCTCAGGCGCGTAATTCTGTCAGGTAAAGCTTTGCAGGATTCAGCTGCAGTAGAATAAAGGACCATCTCATGACATCACCAAGTACCCTGACTTGGGGTTGCCCCCCAGGGCCTTCGAGTTGTCAAGCGAGGGACACCAGGTAAGGGAGGGGTCAGCAGGGACAAAGGCTCTGAAAAGACATAAACAAGATTATAAGATAATGCCAACAATCTACACTCATCAATTCTCGCTAATGCACCTGAGACGAAGTAGTACCTGTTTGTCCTCTGCATATGTATATAACAGCACACCATATGACACCCTGTAACACCGTCCTGCTGGGAACTCCTATGTGCTTCACAGGACTTGGAAGCCTCCAGGGGAATAAAGGAACCAGAGGCAAATTAGATAAGGTTAGAAACACCCAGCCAGATGGCGTCCCCAGCGATGAAATAATAGCCTTCCTTGAAATAGGCACTTGGATCCCCTACGTAGGAAATGATAGTTGTTCATATAACCAAAGTAAATCAAGCACGCTGCTTAACTCACAGCAAGCTAAAAGAAATCAATCCAAAGGAAAAATCCACAGGTACGGTAACTTGCGGTTGCGACCACCGCCGAGCTCCGCACTTAGCACCCACCAGATTAATCCCAAACAACAGACGGAGTTACGCTGCCGATTGCCTGCAGTAACCCGCTGTAATGTCAATGACCTTTGAACCCAACACGGCTAACAGACGGCGTTACGCTGCAATCCCATGCACGCAGTAACCTGCTGTAATGTCCCAAAGCAATACAAAATGAAACCTGACAGACGGAGTTACGCAGCCGTAGCCCGCAGTAACCCGCTGTAAGGAGGAGTGATCTGTCAAGCCGCGTCCGCCCGCCAACAGACCTCAGCAATGAACCAATGAACGGAGCAATGAGAAGCCCCCGCTCCAATTGTACTCACGGACTCCAAAGGCGCGGAGTCACAGCAGTCTACCTCACACGGCAGAACCAGGAATCCCCTCGTCAACCCGACGAAGGCAGGAATCAGGAAGAATTACGCGCAAGCAGTCGCGCACCACAACAGGATTTAACACTTCCTGTCGACCTCTAGGCATCATGGGAATTGTAGTTCCGTGCCGCGTTTGCGGTACGGGGACCGATTCCTGACAGATACTGCATAAGACATTAATTAGCATACCTAAATTTCACCTGCTCACCTCGGATTGGAGCATATAATACTCAGTACTGACCAATCACGTAGGACATTTCCAGTTATAACTGCAAGCAACATGGCGTGGCCCCACACATGACTCGGACCCCCACAGAGAGCGGAACTCTAAGCTACTGATAAGGTGAGTGAGCTATTTGGCCGTGCCCCAACCACTGAGGGATACAAATAGAGCATGTAGGCATAGTTAAGATTCCCTCTAGCCCTATCCTGACACTTGTTTCTACCCGTCTGCAGGTAGTCTCTGGCCTTTATGATCAAGAAAAGGATCTAAAGGGACATCGGAACCACGTACCATCCCATTAGGTAAGCAGTATTCAACTAGCTTTACCAAGCCGTTTAGAGTACCTAGAGAAATATTTAGGGCACTCTTCTTATAATAGTTTTAAACTGCAAGAAGCTGGGACTTCGCGATTTCCGCAAATGGTAATTTTTTACATAATACGCTACTCCCTTACCTATTCATAACATCAAAATACGCCAGCCATAATGTTATGCCTTGCTTCTCTTTTTTTCCCCCACTATCCCAGGCAATTGTGGCCTAACTACCGACAAAACAAATGGTCTCTAGTATAACCAATTTAACTTTGGAGACTGACATACAGTGGGGACAATAAAGGTTGTAACAAATTTAAACAGGTAGGCATTGACCTATTTTTAACATATTTCTAAAAATCAAGTAGCATATAAAACTAGTACTAATTTAATATTTCCTGGTACCATAGAATATACGCTCAACACTAACTGGCACACCTATAGTCTACAACATATGTGTGTGAAAACCTGTGGGTGGTCTCTCTAAACCAACCTAATACTACAAGTGAAATATGACTGGGGAGACATCCCTTAAGGATAAGAACCCTCACTCACCCGAGGGTGACATGCTTCATCATATGGGTTCTCTTTACCATTGTGGAAAACCTAGTCAACACTGGGAGCTGCTACTTCGGTGGTTAAAGAAGGAGCTCAGAGATGTTTTTATATATAAGGAAGTAAGGATGGTATTCCCATATGTGAGGGAGTTCGTGTAGTGAGGTATGCAGCGCTGTGTGAAGGATAGGTAGGTGAGATTAAGACTATCTAAGTGGATACACTATATAACTTTATTGATGTGTTCCGCTTGACAGGGTTAAAAAAGGAAACAGCACAGTGGTATAGATATAGACCACTGTCACTTAATGGTCAACATGTTTCAGCCTATTGATCCAAAACATAGTATCAGCGGCTTTCTTCAGGACCAAATCAAAATATGTGAGACTCTATAGCCATCTGCAGGGGTGTAGGGTGGGGGGTATGGGGGTGGGGTTACTTGTTTTAGTTCCATTTAGTTCTATGGCCCCTTTTTTCTTTCTTTCCTTCCTGTTCTTTCTTTTTACTCAACTCTTTCGGGTTTTCCTCTGGGCGACAGGCGCGCTGCTAGTGGGGTAGGCCGTAGCCATTGCGGGGCAGCAGGGTGGGGGGTGTGAGGGGGGTTTGTTATTTTGCCTTTGTTGTGTTCTATGGCCCCTTTTCTTCTTCTTTTCTTGCAGGGTCCGGTAGCGATAACTTTCGGTTTCATCCTGAAGTAAATGAGTGGGCGGGGTCGGGGTGGGTGGCTGCGATGATAGATAGGTAGCGTTGTTCTTTACTCTTAGTGAACTCACTGGCGCTTACATTTATATTGTTGATCTAGTTTGATTGACGACTACTTTTAACACCTACCCGCATTTTTGTACCTCCGAGTGTGTAGCTCCGGATATCCTGTATTTTCTTCTTTATCTCATTCTTTTGCGGGGGGGGTTAAACATAAAATGAAACCTTATTCATATCCTTGATTCGAAATGTTTCCGATACACTGCCTATCCTTTACCGCTGCCGGACCCATGGGTTGTCGGCTGAATAGCTGTGTTATTGGTATTACTGATCTGTGTTGCATACCTGTGGTACCGGCCCCTGCTGCTGCAGGGCTACTTTTGTATCTTATGTTGAATGATATAATAAAGGTTTCCAAAAAAAAAAAAATGTGAGACTGCTGCTGCAAAAATGCGTGACAACTAATAACCCTAATAGAATAAAGTAAATTGTTATGTACTACACCGGTATTCCTGCTTTATATTTGTAGGTCAGGTCATACACAGGTATCTAAAATGAAACACAAGTGGTACAAGGAAGAAAAGAAAGACAAACATACACATTGTTTATTTGACATATGTACAGTGAAGCAAACTTAATATATTTGTCACTAGTAACTAGTGTAATCATGCTTACACCTAGTCGGGACTTACCCTCATTAGTAGGGATATCCTGCCTCACCTCTACCTGGCTGGCTGCTCTGGGAGGAGGCCCCGCACTGCAGGGAGAAAATGCAGGTGTCTGAGAAGGTACACCATAAAACTTCCAAAACCTATGAGCTACAGTGAAACAGGGTATCAAAGCTACTCCCAGGTACACTAAGTGTTGCCCCAAGATGTGCATAACATTGAATATAGAAAGCTAGTTCAATACTGAGGAAGGTTTACCGGTCTAACAAGGCAAAAAGACCTATTTAGGGTACTGCATCCCTATTAAACCATTTAGAACGTAAAAACAGTTAGGGAGCCTCAAAGTCTTACCTGTCCGTCGGTACCTCGTTACTCAGTAGAGCTCGCCCCGGGAGGTACCGATCGGCAGGAAGACTGTTCTTTAAATAGCGCTCTGTTCATTGCTGGCAGCTGTGTGTGGGTCCTGCCGTGTAAGCCGTCTAAATCAGCGCCTGTATTGATTCTGCGCATGCGTCGGAGTAGAGTGTTACCGCCCCGCTCATGCGTAATGAAACAAGCGATTCCGGTGCTTCTAAACAAAATGCGCATGCGTCGGGAAACAACAGTAGAAGCTTGTGCATGCTTAGTAATTAAAACACGGGGAAATGTTGAACCCAATGTGGCAACGTCAAATCGGACGTGAAGCGCATACTGTGGCGCCTGAACTAATCTGGGAACTTAGTTACAGTCGCTGTGCATCGTAAAGAGCACTAACATAAGACAGAGAGAGACTCGGTAAGAGAAATATTCAGAAGAAAACAACAAATCTTACGAGGGGATAGTGACCCTCATAACACTATTCACTCAAAGAACAAGCAACTTAGAGCCACGTGTAAAACGCTCTCTTGTGTGCTTTTTTTGTGACAGTGAAATAGTATTTGTAATGTGTAAGATAGGTTTGGTATTGTGTCAGAACAATGGCAAAAAGTCAGGAGACACTATTACTACCAATATTTCTATCTTACATACAACATAACAGAGTATGGTTATGTATCACTTATAGTCACCTCACTGAAAACATGCATAAAGGACTATGAGCTGTGTATCAATCAGATTGTTTGGAGAATAGTATTACTATTATCAGTGATAGAAATATTCATATATCTCTTTCTCTCACAATTTACAACCCAATAAATACTTTTCAAAGCTAATCAGTTAGGTCATCATATCGACACCCAGGGTATGTCATCGTTAAGACCTAGGGTGTCTGTTTTCAGTTTATACACCCACTGTTGTTCTCTACGGAGCAAGAATTTTGTAGGGTCCGTCAGATGTGGGGGTATCCAAGGTTTTCCCAAAACCACCCTATGTAAATCAGTATCAAGATGTCCTTTATCAATGAAATGATTGGTCAGTTTTTTTGACCGTTTTCCGCATCTAATAGTGCTTTTGTGCTCTTGGATGCGGATCTTGATTCTTCTCGTAGTCATGCCCACATAGCGGAGTTGACAGGGACACCATATCAAGTAGATCAAACGATCACCATTACAATTTGTGTGTTTTACTATTTTCCAGGGGCGTGGTGTACCTATATCTATTTCCAGAGTTCTCTCAGTTTGTGGGCACACTGAGCAAAGCCCACATGGGAAGTGGCCAACTACCTGGGGTAAATTCCACAATGTGGTCTGTGACTGAATGGTCGTAGTACCATGTGGTCGAGTATGGACCAATTTGTCGCGAAGATTAGGGCTGCGTTTGCATGCAAACAGCGGACGTGGGAGGGTGTTATTAGCTAGGTTTAAGATCCCCCAATGTTTGTTAATGCTCTTTTTTACTGAGTTGGAAAAACTAGAGAAGGTGTTAACAAACGTGATTCTCTCGTTTGTTTCTTTGGTAGAGCTCCTTTCTAACAATGCTTCTCTATTGTTGTTAGCTGCTCTTTTCTTGGAGTTACGAATCAAGTGTGTAGGGTAGTTTTTTTCTTTGAGATCAAGTGACAGTACCTTAGCATGCTTCTCATATTCCGCCAGTTCAGTACAGTTACGTCTTATTCGTAAAAACAGCCCGAACGGCAAGTTTTCGCGAAGGGCTCGTGGATGATAGCTTTGGAAGGGTAAAAGAGAATTACAAGAGATAGGTTTTTTGTACAGTTCTGTCACTAGGACACCGTTGTTCGGTTTGATGAGTAAATCCAAGAATGATAGACTGGATCTAGAGAATTCCAGAGTGAATCTTAGAAAGTCATCCTGCTGATTTAGCCATTCATGGAACAATTTAAGAGTATCTTCATTGCCTCGCCAGATGACAAAAATGTCATCTATGTACCGTTTCCAGGTACATAGATGACTGAAGAACGGGTTACTTGGTGTCAGTATGGACTCCTGTTCAACTTTGTGGACATACAAGTTGGCCAGACTTGGGGCACAAACACTCCCCATACAAGTACCGGAAATTTGTAGGTACAGCTGGTCTTCAAACTCACCAGTGGCAACAACGATGACAGCTCAATCGTCGGGAACAGCATCAACGAGCGGCATGAACAGATAATAATCAATCTGAGCTCGTATGTACCCAATGAAGTAGAGCTCCAGATCCTGAAGAAAGGGCTTGGTTTTGTGCCGACGTTTAAAGGAGACGCCTTTCAAACACGGCAAGAACTAGCGTCCTTCTTCAGAAAGATTCGACTCAATGCCTTTTTTAAGGACAGAGAACAAGGAGATACTAGCGATACTAACACTGGACTATGTCCTCAATCTACATTTAATCTCCTATGCACCTAATTCCAGCACGGATTGTGGCCTTTGAGGAAGCTGTACTATACGACTTTGAAATCATTACGAACAGTAACCGGAACCAATATCAAAACCTGTCCAGGGTGGAAAAAACTGCCCTTACGAACCTGGCTAATAACCCAGACCTTGTCATAAAACCCGCAGACAAGGGTGGTGCGGTAGTCCTTCTGAATAAAGAGACATAAAGAGATGAATGCTTACGTCAACTGAATGATTCAAAATCCTATCAAAAATTACTTATGGATCCAACAAAATGATTGACTAACGAAATTACCATCAAAGTGGAAGAGGCCAAGGAGAAAAAATGGATTACTGATCATGAGGCACTGTACCTAGTAGTCACGGCCCCAATCACACCGTATTTTTTTTACATACTGCCAAAAATACATAAAGCCCCTAGACCACCACCAGGACGACCGATTGTTTCGGGGATCGCATCGTTACTTGAACCTCTATCTACTTTTGTGGATTCGTTCCTTCGACCAATGATATCACAAATGCCTACGTTCATCCAAGATACCAAGCATCTTCTGACTGAGATTCAAGAACTATCATTCGATGTGGAAAAAGATTGGCTGGTGTCTTTTGACGTGGAATCTCTTTATACATGTATCCCACAAGAACAGACCCTTACTACTATCAAATCAATGCTGGAAAATCTTGTTTGGGAAAGCATATCACCTATAGATTTTGTGATGTTCTGTGACAGGAAGGTGCTTAAAGAAAACTTTTTTAAGTTTGAAGATCAGCTGTACCTACAAATTCCTGGTACTTGTATGGGGAGTGTTTGTGCCCCAAGTCTGGCCAACTTGTATGTCCACAAAGTTGAACAGGAGTCCATATTGACACCAAGTAACCCGTTCTTCAGTCATCTATGTACCTGGAAACGGTACATAGATGACATTTTTGTCATCTGGCGAGGCAATGAAGATACTCTTAAATTGTTCCATGAATGGCTAAATCAGCAGGATGACTTTCTAAGATTCACTCTGGAATTCTCTAGATCAAGTCTACCATTCTTGGATTTACTCATCAAACCGAACAACGGTGTCCTAGTGACAGAACTGTACAAAAAACCTACCTCAAGTAACTCTCTTTTACCCTTCCAAAGCTATCATCCACGAGCCCTTCGCGAAAACTTGCCGTTCGGGCAGTTTTCACGAATAAGACGTAACTGTACTGAACTGGCGGGATATGAGAAGCATGCTAAGGTACTGTCACTTGATCTCAAAGAAAAGAAATACCCTACATACTTTATTCGTAACTCCAAGAAAAGAGCAGCTAACAGCAATAGAGAAGCATTGTTAGAAAGGAGCTCTACCAAAGAAACAAACTAGAGAATCACGTTTGTTAACACCTTCTCTAGTTTTTCCAACTCTGTAAAAAAGAGCATTAACAAACATTGGGGGATCTTAAACCTAGCTAATAACACCCTCCCCCGTCCGCTGTTTGCATTCAAACGCAGCCCTAATCTTCGCGACAAATTGGTCCATACTCGACCACATGGTACTAAGACCATTCAGTCACAGACCACATTGTGGAATTTACCCCAGGTAGTTGGCCACTTCCCATGTGGGCTTTGCTCAGTGTGCCCCCAAACTGAGAGAACTCTGGAAATAGATATAGGTACACCACACCCCTGGAAAATAGTAAAACACACAAATTGTAATAGTGATCGTTTGATCTACTTGATATGGTGTCCCTGTCAACTCCGCTATGTGGGCATGACTACGAGAAGAATCAAGATCCGCATCCAAGAGCACAAAAGCACTATTAGATGCGGAAAACGGTCAACAAAACTGACCAATCATTTCATTGATAAAGGACATCTTGATACTGATTTACATTGGGTGGTTTTGGAAAAACCTTGGATACCCCCACATCTGACGGACCCTACAAAATTCTTGTTCCGTAGAGAACAACAGTGGGTGTATAAACTGAAAACAGACACCCTCAGTCTTAACGATGACATACCCTGGGTGTCGATATGATGACCTAACTGATTGGCTTTGAAAAGTATTTATTGGGTTGTAAATTGTGAGAGAAAGAGATATATGAATATTTTTATCCCTGATAGTAGTTATACTATTCTCCAAACAATCTGATTGATACACAGCTCATAGTCCTTTATGCATGTTTTCAGTGAGGTGACTATAAGTGATACATAACCATACTCTGTTATGATGTATGTAAGATAGAAATATTGGTAGTAATAGTGTCTCCTGACTTTTTGCTATCGTTCTGACATAATACCAAACCTATCTTACACATTACAAATACTATTTCACTGTCACAAAAAAAGCACACAAGAGAGCGTTTTACACGTGGCTCTAAGTTGCTTGTTCTTTGAGTGAATAGTGTTATGAGGGTCACTATCCCCTCGTAAGATTTGTTGTTTTCTTCTGAATATTTCTCTTACCGAGTCTCTCTCTGTCTTATGTTAGTGCTCTTTACGATGCACATCTACTGTAACTAAGTTCCCAGATTAGTTCAGGCGCCACAGTATACGCTTCACGTCCGATTTGACTTTGCCACATTGGGTTCAACATTTCCCCGTGTTTTAATAACTAAGCATGCGCGGGCTTTTACTGTTGTTTCCCGACGCATGCGCAGTTTTTTTAGAAGCACCGGAATTGCTTGTTTCATTACGCATGCGCGGGGCGTTAACACTCTACTCCGACGTATGCGCAGAATCGATACAGGCTCTGATTTAGACGGCTTACACAGCAGGACCCACACACAGCTGCCGCCAATGAACAGAGCGCTATTTAAAAAACAGTCTTCCTGCCGATCGGTACCTCCCGGGGCGAGCTCTACTGAGTAACGAGGTACCGACGGACAGGTAAGACTTTGAGGCTCCCTAACTGTTTTTACTTTCTCAATGGTTCAATAGTGGTGCAGTACCCTAAATAGGTCTTTTTGCCTTGTTAGACTGTTAAACCTTCCTCAGTATTGAACTAGATTTCTAGATTCAATGTTATACACATCTTGGGGCAACACTTAGTGTACCTGGGAGTAGCTTTGATACCCTGTTTCACTGTAGCTCATAGGTTTTGAAAGTTTTATGGTGTACCTTCTCAGACACCTGCATTTTCTCCCTGCAGTGCGGGGCCTCCTCCCAGAGCAGCCAGCCAGGTAGAGGTGAGGCAGGATATCCCTACTAATGAGGGTAAGTCCTGACTAGGTGTAAGCATGATTACACTAGTTACTAGTGACAAATATATTAAGTTTGCTTCACTGTACATATGTTAACTAAACAATGTGTATGTATGTCTCTCTTTTCTTCCTTGTACCACTTGTGTTTCATTTTAGATACCTGTGTATGACCTGACCTACAAATATAAAGCAGGAATACCGGTGTAGTACAAAACAATTTACTTTATTCTATTAGATGTATTAGTTGTCACACATTTTTGCAGCAGCAGTCTCACATATTTTGATCTGGTCCTGAAGAAAGCCGCTGATACTATGTTTTGGATCAATAGGCTGAAACATGTTGACCATTAAGTGACAGTGGTCTATATCTATACCACTGTGCTGTTTCCTTTTTTAATCCTGTCAAGCGGAACACATCAATAAAGTTACATAGTGTATCCACTTAGATAGTCTTAATCTCACCTACCTATCCTTCACATAGCACTGCATACCTCACTACACCAACTCCCTCACATATGGGCATACCATCCTTACTTCCTTATATATAAAAACATCTCTGAGCTCCTTCTTTAACCACCGAAGTAGCAGCTCCCAGTGTTGACTAGGTTTTCCACACTGGTAAGGAGGACCCATATGATGAAGCATGTCACCCTCGGGTGAGTGAGGGTTCTTATCCTTAAGGGATGTCTCCCCCAGTCATATTTCACTTGTAGTATTAGGTTGGTTTAGAGAGACCACCCACATGTTTTCACACACATATGTTGTAGACTATAGGTGTGCCAGTTAGTGTTGAGCTTATATTAGGGAACACACACCTAGTGGTCTATAAACTATCCCTTTAGACCCCCAATCTACGGTAGTTTTTCATACCATAGAATATACAACTGGTATCAGCAAATTTAACGTGGCCCCAGTTGAAGTCCATGCTCCGATCAGGAATTGGAAATCGATCACTATGAGTGGACCTCAATAATATCCTAGGGTAAGCTGAGTTTATTAAGACTAACTTATACATCCGTCCATGAATTCTGGGTGCTTCATGGTTTAGTTAATACAGGATATGGTCCCCTTGTCTCCAGGGTTAAGATTAGTGTGGATATTGCCGCCATGTTCCCACTCCCAGTATTTCTTAAAAATCGCCTTATGTGGAAATCCATAACGTGAAGTTGTGTTACCAATGAAAGGTCGAATTTACTCAATAAATAGCCTTGCTGGTTTTTATTAATGCTATTATAGTTTTAGGTACTATTTGAAAGTGTAAGACATACATGTTACTAATAAATGCCCAGTGTTGACAGATAATGTAACCTGATTTAGAGTGGTAATATGAAAAGCAATGTACAATGACCAGATATGCACCTCCATTATACAATCCTCTTAGTATAGATGAATGTGATTTGTGTAAACTCACACATGTATCTCTAGAACCTAAGTTTCAGACTTCACCGATACAATATAGGTGTCAATGGATTATAATGAATTGTGAATATGTTGTTTATTTATTTACATTTGACCTATTGAAATGCAATAAGTTTACTGCATTAATTTGAATGTTAACTGCTTGTATGATATTCATTTCAGGGCAATTATATACACTCCCTGGTATCGACAGATAAATCACATGTCTTGATAAAGGTGGTTATACTAAGGAGATACCACCGAAACGCGTCGACGCAACAAACTGTATAATTCAAGCTTCCAACACCATAATAGATATGCTGAGGTGGTAGCGATACAACACTGGTGTTATCAGATCGGAGTAAGAATATACAAATCATATCCAACAATTCCATGTTGTAACTGTTCTGTCTTTTCCTAATTGTTCAGGTCACAATTAACTGTACTGTTTCAATTTTAATTTTGTTTTAGATTAGGGATCTAGATTAGTTATCCCTATTATTGTGTTTTTTAACGTATTCAAAATAAATGAATTTTTAACTTTCCATATGTTTTTGTTGTATGTACTTGTGACGTTATAAGGTTTGTTATTTCAAACCTGTGTGTAGTTGTGCCTCAAGGGAACCTACTTCTCTTACTCAGTGTATTCCCTACCACCGGCATAATTCTGGCCGGGATAGCATCTCAAGGGCTGCCACTCTTAATCTGGCTTACAGAGCATTCAACCTCTACCAGAGAAATGGGGAGGAATACACTAAGGGTAGTAGAGCATGGTTCTTCTTTCTCCTCCGGGGGCAACAATGCACCTCCTATGGAAGACAGATTCACATTGGTGATAATATATGTACATATATATATATATGTTCAAAGAGTCCAAAACCATAGGTCAGGTCTGCAATCCTCGGAACACCAAAACAGCAAAGAACACGAGACCCAGGAAATCAGGTGAGCTTGTTATTTTAATAGCACCTTCGCCAGCATAATGTTTCGGCCTGCACAGAGGCCTTGGTCACATGACGCAATGGAGAGCGTGGGCAAAATTTAAAGTGCAAGTGCTTGAATTTTAAGACATTTGATTGGAGAGTAGTGTGAATAGAAAAAACAACATTGAAGACAGACTTGTCAAGGCACATATTGGGATAATCCAGGTAACTAGACACATCATTCCAATTTCAATGACGCATGTATATTGAGTTAAAACCGTTTTTGATTCATATCATTAGCAATCTGAGACATGAAAAATTGCAATTTGGCAACTCATTCCCTGATAATATTTTTAAGGTAAATGCAAATACCATGATTTACGGTAAAACCCATGTTCCATAAATGAACAGTCAGCTACGACCAACTAGTCCACCCCTTCTGGCACACGGCTGGCATGCTGACATTAAACGTGTATCCCCACCATTCAATAACTGTATAAATACAAACAATGCATCTGTTTCTCTCCTTAATGCGCCTGAGTTAACAAAAGAATCTAATAAACACACTATGTCCAATTTCATGCGTGATATATATATATATATTTACAATGCGCTTGCAAATATTCCCCCAGTATGTTTGTATGCTAGTATCGCTGTTGCACCTGCTGTTTGGAAAACTGCCTTTTTTGCCTGTAAACTGTGCTTATTTAGCCCCTTTGAGAACTCTGACAAGTAGATAGATAGATAGATAGATAGATAGATAGATAGATAGATAGATAGATAGATAGATAGATAGATAGATAGATAGATACTGTTGCTAAGATTCTTTTGCGACCTTTTAGTATTCCTGGTGTTTTGCAAGGAAAGCAGCACTGTTATGACAGAGTACAGTACAATACTAGTGAGAAAATTCGGGTGGCTAATGCATTTGCTGAGAATTCTGCGTGTGATCTCCGGTCATAGGTTTCAATCACTGAATAGCTCAGAAGAATGATGTGCCAGAGTACATTCGGGCGGTGGATGTGAACCTTGTAGGTCACAACGCGGGGAGCCATCGGAGATGAGGGTTTTCCGATGTGAAGTTATCCCTGCCACTTTGCCCATGAAGTGAGACAGATACTGGTTTCACATTGTAAAACCTGGATATACCAGGGTGAACCGGTATTAAGAACCGTGAGTTTTGTATTGTTTTCAAGAACACTGAGGTTAGGGTACGCCTTAGAGTGCGCACACCGCCCAGTGTTGGTATCGTTTTTCTGGCCCTGAAGAAAGCTCGGCCAAATTGGCCTCAATGAGCAGAAACATGTCGACCATTTGACCTACTGAATAGGACAATTTGACTCAAATTCATAGTCAAGACTGTCCTTTCAATAATTTTTAACTGTGTGCTCACATTGATCTTTATTAAAGTTGGTTTTTGATCAATGTTCGCACCTTTTCATTTTTATCACTATCACATTTTTGCACTGTTTTTATCTTTACCCAGCTCCACTGCAACTGCAGGTGTTGTAGCACACCAGGTAGGTCTTATACCTTCCTGGTGAAAAATACCCAAAGATGAAGCATGTCACCCAATAGACGGGTGAGTGAGGGTAATACAAAAAACTTTTTGTCTATTTTCTCATGTATCACTCCACTTTTGTCACTCGTTTGAATTTTTCAGCCACTCCTATGTTGTTGGTTATATCTGAACTGGGCTAGAGGAGTGTCCTTTGAACCCTATCTCTCCTGTTGTTTATTCGTGCCAGAGTACACTACATAACTTGTAGAGCGTGTTTGTTAAAGATATCCATTTCATGCAAGATAGCCCAATTGCATAAGGCTTCTTTTGGCGAGAGCTTTATTTAACCTGTAGGTCAGAAGTTACATTCAGATAAAATAGCTGAGTGAGTTATGCATTGCACTCACTGCTAACAACTGCATATCACCCATAATGCATAATTAATATTTCCGGGCGAGCGACCAGGGAAAGTATGCAGAAATCATTTTGGCAATACAGATATCACTTGTTATTATTTCCCAAACACATAATAACAATCTTGTATAGAGATTAGGCACAGATCTCTACACAATTACATTAACCAACTGAGCTACCATTGCACTATTGTAATCTGAGATACGCTAGATTGAAATAAATCTTTGCTGCATTTGTTTTGAGCCCGTAACCTATTTTAAAATGCCTTCCTCTGTGACTAATGAAGCATGGACGTCATTTAGGGGCCGCAACTGTGACCGCTGGCTTGTCTCCGCCGCTACTGGCACTGCCATTGCAAACCCCGGCCTGAGAGGTCACTAAGGTATAGGTGTAAATGTATTTGTATAGTTAATTAAAACAGTTGCAAAATGCCAACATTATCAAAAGAAAAGAACACAATTTATATACATTTACAACGCATTCCTTCATAATTATTAATTTTAAAAGCTTCTAAAAAATAAAAAGAATGACATTTCTAAAATGAAGCAGCTTTAACAGCGAAATGTATAATTTCTGTCCAATTGCTGCCACAGCATTCCAGACCATCCAACCAAACTTTTTGCCGACCATTGACAAGCCCTTCTAACCTTGGCGAACCACCACTCGTTTCCGTATGACATGCCCTCAGGTACTGTACTGTCCAACCTCCGCGTACTGCAGATGTAAAAGGTAATTTCTTTGAGGGAAATTTCTTGAGTGCTCCTCAGGACATTTGCGCATTAGTTCCCCACATAAATTCCTTATGTCTCCATTTCAGGCATTTTACTATCGCACAGTTTCAGATACTTCACCAGGCTGCAATTCAGTTGTGGATCGTTCGGTGCAAAGCATGCCAGTAGAGCTTGCCTCCTGGTGCAAATTACCTGTTGATTAAATTGTCCCCTCAACAGTTGTTTCCGTTCTTTAAGCAGTTTTTTTGCAGGAGCACAGTAAATGCAGCAGATCTTCTGATGCTGAACCACATAAGCAGCACGCAGTGCCCGTTTTCTCTCTTAACCAGGGAGGAAGATGTTGACTGCAGGCTAACAGCCCCAGTCTGTACTTCATAAAAGCAATTTTTATATTCTTGTCATACCCCAGATTGAAAAAGGCGGCGACTCCGTATATGTCTTTAATTTCATCCAGCTATGGGCCCTTTTTGTCAATGAGGCCTTGTCCTCCAACAAGAAAAGATGTTGCACTGTTTTCCACACTAGTTTTTTGAAAATAATAGTGGTTGTTCCCAAAGCTGACATAGGCCCAACCCATTTAAACTGCTATAAAGATATTCCGTGGCAGGTGATTTGGAATGTTGTTCTATCTCCTTTCATAGCTGTTCATTTAGTGTACCAGGTGGAGCTTTTAGTACTTTGTGCCATGCAATGATGAATGCTCCTTGCCTTGTAACTGTTTGTTTTTGAACAAGCCTAATTTGCGCCGGTGAGTTGTGTTTAGGCAGCCCAAAGATGATCCTATATACAGTTGTTACTACGGCGTCAAGTATTTTAGCGTCTCTGCCTTTCTGAGCTTCGCTGCCATAGGTGATTGTTGGCAGCAATTTTGCCCAAACTACCTCAGTCAAAGGGAGGATCGATGGCCCCATCAACTTTGAATTTAGTGTGGAAGTCAGTATTAGGCCTTTGCGCCTAATGCTATTCTTCTGTGATGCAAAGTGATACCCGCTATCCAACTTCACGCCCAGGTATTTGTATTCCGCTGTATTTGAGAGGTCACTAAAGGAGTGGCAGGAAAAGAAGTTACCAAGCATTGGCATAGACAATAGGTCTCGCCTTTTGGACCTTATAAGTGTTTAGCCACACAACAGTTGATGTTGTTGCACCAACGAAATTGTGCTGCATAACTAAATACTTAGGGGCAGATTTACAATAACTGGTGCATCCCAGGGATGTGCCAGTTATTGTGCTCCACAGCTCCGCCACCCATTGTGCGCCGCATTTAGAATGCAAACAAAACAGGTGATGGACAGAATGTGGATCAATGTCACACATTCACCCCAGTCCAAAGATCTGGGCCCAAATCCATCGTTTTTTTGCACTCCACACCACCCTGGGTTAGACAATGGCGATGGATTTGGGCCCAGATTTTGGACTGGGTTGAATATGTGACATTGATCCACATTCTGTCCATCACCTGTTTTGTTTGCAAATTCCGCCCTAAGTGCGCTGGGGATGCTCAGACGTGGGTCCCAGGCACTCCACACCACTGGAGTCAAGCTAGCCAGGCTGATGAGAGGTGTTACCTCGAAACCGGTCCGGTCCTCGGATGCTTGATTCCGTTCTGGGAAGGACATGGCTTTTGTAGTTTGGACTGGACTGTTCCCTTGGGGCACAGGGTCAGAGCTGATTTGCATATCGCCATTGTCTAACCCAGAGTGGTGCGGAGTGCAATTTAACGATGGATTTGGGCCCAGATCTTTGGACTGGGTTGAATGTGTGACATTGATCCACATTCTGTCCATCACCTGTTTTGTTTGCAAATTCCGCCCTAAGTGCGCTGGGGATGCTCAGACGTGGGGCCCAGGCACTCCACACCACTTGGGTCAAGCTAGCCGGGCTGATGAGAGGTGTTACCTCGAAACCGGTCCGGTCCTCGGATGCTTGATTCCGTTCTGGGAAGGACATGGCTTTTGTAGTTCGGACTGGACTGTTCCCATGGGGCACAGGGTCAGAGCTGATTTGCATATCGCCATTGTCTAACTCAGGGTGGTGTGGAGTGCAAAAAAACGATGGATTTGGGCCCAGATCTTTGGACTGGGTTGAATGTGTGACATTGATCCACATTCTGTCCATCACCTGTTTTGTTTGCAAATTCCGCCCTAAGTGCGCTGGGGATGCTCAGACGTGGGTCCCAGGCACTCCACACCACTGGAGTCAAGCTAGCCGGGCTGATGAGAGGTGTTACCTCGAAACCGGTCCGGTCCTCGGATGCTTGATTCCGTTCTGGGAAGGACATGGCTTTTGTAGTTCGGACTGGACTGTTCCCATGGGGCACAGGGTCAGAGCTGATTTGCATATCGCCATTGTCTAACCCAGGGTGGTGTGGAGTGCAAACAAACGATGGATTTGGGCCCAGATCTTTGGACTGGGTTGAATGTGTGACATTGATCCACATTCTGTCCATCACCTGTTTTGTTTGCAAATTCCGCCCTAAGTGCGCTGGGGATGCTCAGATGTGGGTCCCAGGCACTCCACACCACTGGAGTCAAGCTAGCCGGGCTGATGAGAGGTGTTACCTCGAAATCGGTCCGGTCCTCGGATGCTTGATTCCGTTCTGGGAAGGACATGGCTTTTGTAGTTCGGACTGGACTGTTCCCATGGGGCACAGGGTCAGAGCTGATTTGCATATCGCCATTGTCTAACCCAGGGTGGTGTGGAGTGCAAAAAAACGATGGATTTGGGCCCAAATCTTTGGACTGGGTTGAATGTGTGACATTGATCCACATTCTGTCCATCACCTGTTTTGTTTGCAAATTCCGCCCTAAGTGCGCTGGGGATGCTCAGACGTGGGTCCCAGGCACTCCAAACCACTGGAGTCAAGCTAGCCGGGCTGATGAGAGGTGTTACCTCGAAACCGGTCCGGTCCTCGGATGCTTGATTCCGTTCTGGGAAGGACATGGCTTTTGTAGTTCAGACTGGACTGTTCCCATGGGGCACAGGGTCAGAGCTGATTTGCATATCGCCATTGTCTGACCCAGGGTGGTGTGGAGTGCAAAAAAACGATGGATTTGGGCCCAGATCTTTGGACTGGGTTGAATGTGTGACATTGATCCACATTCTGTCCATCACCTGTTTTGTTAGCAAATTCCGCCCTAAGTGCGCTGGGGATGCTCAGACGTGGGTCCCAGGCACTCCACACCACTGGAGTCAAGCTAGCCGGGCTGATGAGAGGTGTTACCTCGAAACCGGTCCGGTCCTCGGATGCTTGATTCCATTCTGGGAAGGACATGGCTTTTGTAGTTCGGACTGGACTGTTCCCATGGGGCACAGGGTCAGAGCTGATTTGCATATCGCCATTGTCTAACCCAGGGTGGTGTGGAGTGCAAAAAAACGATGGATTTGGGCCCAGATCTTTGGACTGGGTTGAATGTGTGACATTGATCCACATTCTGTCCATCACCTGTTTTGTTTGCAAATTCCGCCCTAAGTGCGCTGGGGATGCTCAGACGTGGGTCCCAGGCACTCCACACCACTGGAGTCAAGCTAGCCGGGCTGATGAGAGGTGTTACCTCGAAACCGGTCTGGTCCTTGGATGCTTGATTCTGTTCTGGGAAGGACATGGCTTTTGTAGTTCGGACTGGACTGTTCCCATGGGGCACAGGGTCAGAGCTGATTTGCATATCGCCATTGTCTAACCCAGGGTGGTGTGGAGTGCAAAAAAACGATGGATTTGGGCCCAGATCTTTGGACTGGGTTGAATGTGTGACATTGATCCACATTCTGTCCATCACCTGTTTTGTTTGCAAATTCCGCCCTAAGTGCGCTGGGGATGCTCAGACGTGGGTCCCAGGCACTCCACACCACTGGAGTCAAGCTAGCCGGGCTGATGAGAGGTGTTACCTCGAAATCGGTCCGGTCCTCGGATGCTTGATTCCATTCTGGGAAGGACATGGCTTTTGTAGTTCGGACTGGACTGTTCCCATGGGGCACAGGGTCAGAGCTGATTTGCATATCGCCATTGTCTAACCCAGGGTGGTGTGGAGTGCAAAAAAACAATGGATTTGGGCCCAGACCTTTGGACTGGGTTGAATGTGTGACATTGATCCACATTCTGTCCATCACCTGTTTTGTTTGCAAATTCCGCCCTAAGTGCGCTGGGGATGCTCAGACGTGGGTCCCAGGCACTCCACACCACTGGAGTCAAGCTAGCCGGGCTGATGAGAGGTGTTACCTCGAAACCGGTCCGGTCCTCGGATGCTTGATTCCGTTCTGGGAAGGACATGGCTTTTGTAGTTCGGACTGGACTGTTCCCATGGGGCACAGGGTCAGAGCTGATTTGCATATCGCCATTGTCTAACCCAGGGTGGTGTGGAGTGCAAAGAAACGATGGATTGGGGCCCAGATCTTTGGACTGGGTTGAATGTGTGACATTGATCCACATTCTGTCCATCACCTGTTTTGTTTGCAAATTCCGCCCTACGTGCGCTGGGGATGCTCAGACGTGGGTCCCAGGCACTCCACACCACTGGAGTCAAGCTAGCCGGGCTGATGAGAGGTGTTACCTCGAAACCGGTCCGGTCCTCGGATGCTTGATTCTGTTCTGGGAAGGACATGGCTTTTGTAGTTTGGACTGGACTGTTCCCATGGGGCACAGGGTCAGAGCTGATTTGCATATCGTCATTGTCTAACCCAGGGTGGTGTGGAGTGCAAAAAAACGATGGATTTGGGCCCAGATCTTTGGACTGGGTTGAATGTGTGACATTGATCCACATTCTGTCCATCACCTGTTCTGTTTGCATTTAGAATGCGGCGCACCATGGGGCAAAAATGCCATAAAGGCGGCGCATTGCTGGAGTTGCGTCGCAAGTGCGACGCAGCTCCAGCAATGCTCTGGGGAGCCCTATCTGTCCAATGCTGCATCAAGCCTTATGCCTGCTTCAAGCAGGCGCAGGGTTTTGATGCAGCATTGGCCTGAACATGACGGAGTGAAATCTTGTAGATATCACTCAGCCACTTTTAGGAGGTGTTCCTGCGTAGGAACACCCCCCCCCCCCTGCACCGGAACGCCTCCTTATGGCGCAGGGCTTTACATCGTCCTGTACTCTGGCACACTCAGGAAGGTTCATACAGGCGTGGAGGAGGGGGTGTGGTGTAGACAAGTAGCCTTGTGCAGGAAAAGAGGTGCCATGTGTGAATAAATAGGTGGGGGTGGTCAGATGAGCACCTCGCTCACTGGGGAAAAGGAAGGCTCACTTTGGAAGGCACCAAAGTAACTTCACGCACGGAAAGAGGTGCGCGTGTGAAGAAATCGGTGGGGACGGGTGCGAGGGTCAAATGAAGCACCGCTCTTGCTGAAGAAAAGGAATGCTCACTTTGGGAGAGCACCATAAAAAAAAAGAAAGCAGCCAGAAATATTATTAATGAACAATATTACACACGTTGACTTCTACAGAGCGGTGCAGGGGTCACATGAATCACCACGATCGCTGGGGAGAAAAATCTCCTCCCCCGCTCCACTAATTTAAATAAAACAACCCCCCTCCAAAAATGACATGTGGCCCCGTTAGCATTGCTGATAAACAAATGTCTGTTTAGCGACAGTAAATCAGAGACAGCTGGAGAAAACAAGTGACTTGGGAAGTGAAAGTGCACATGAAGCACTGAATGTTGCAGGAAAGCATGTCGTGCCTGCAGAACGAACAAGAGTGGGCGACGCTTTTAAGACACTAATGAGAACGGGAGTTGTGAGGGCGCACGCAAAAGTGAAAGAGATCGCGGGTGCTTATGTGCGCGAGAGTAAGCTGGTCGCAGCTTTGGAAGCACTTCCAAAAGCTTGTTACTAAATGTCTTGCTGACAGCGCTTGCTCGCTGGATCAGCGAGACATAAAAAGTGCACTCATGAACCTTTTCATACTTTACCTATCCTGCAGTAAACCGGGATCTTTGACTGCCATAAATGCATTCCGCAGTGAAACTCTGAACACTGGATTAAAAGAAATGTTACCGTCATCCCTGAGTGAGGTCCCTGGCCTGAGCTACCTCCGCAGCCCGTTGTAAATGTGGTGTGTGCTCAATAAGAAAATAACCATTGCAAAAAGGCCCAGGCAGACGAGAGGGAAAAGGAAGAGTACATGGCCTGGAGTAACAGAGGATCTAGAAGAGAGGACAGGCCATGCCAGACAGACAGGTGAGACAGAGATAAAAAGACATTTGTGACACAGGTGGGGAAGAGATAGTAAAAAAGAGTGAGAAAAAAAAAAGATGTGTCACGCTGACAGACGAGAACAACACTGCCTAGAGTGTCATAAACAGAGAAGGGCCGCGTTTGACAAAGGTGATAAAGAACAGTCTACAAAGAGACAGCCATGGGGAAGAAAAGAGACATCTGAAAGAAAGGAGAGACAGATGACCAACAAGAGAAAAAGAGACAGCTCAACAGTAATGAACGGAAGAGTAGGAGACATGAGTTAGAGGAGCTGAGGAACGCTCAGAACAGGCCTGGCAAACTCTTTGAACTGGTCAAACACCAATCCAACAAATTGGCTAAAACATCAAAAGAAAACCCCAAGTCTCTAATTTCATCTGAGGAATTCTCCTTGTTTTTTGCGGACAAAATTAAAAGCTTAGGTAACGAATTTAGTTCAGCCCCATTTTCTCTACCCCCCCCCCCCCCCCTGACCTGCCTTCTCCACCCACGCCGCCCCAACAGGCTTCACCCAAGAACCAAGCACAGTGGACCAACTTCACACTATACGACGAGGACTCTGTCCCCAAAATCCTATCTACCTTAAAGCCGAACAACCCCTTCAACGACCCGCTCCTCTCCAAATGCCTAGCTACTGTTACCCAATCCAATATCCCTAGCTGGACTATGATAATTAATACCTCCCTCCGGCAGGGATCAGTTCCTGACTCCCTGAAAGTGGGCCAAGTCCTCCCCATTTTGAAAAAGCCATCTCTGGATCCAGCCTCACCTGACAATTTCAGACCTATTTCCAACATCCCTCTCTTAACCAAAGTGCTGGAGAAATGTGTGCAGCTGTAGCTTAGTCATCACATCAATAACTTTCACCTGCTCGATGACTTCCAATCTGGATTCAGGCCAGGACACAGAACTGAAACCAGCATGCTCCACATGCTCGATGATGCCCTCCAAGCCCTTGACCAAGGCAAAACCTGTCTCTAATCCTCCTAGACCTATCCTCTGCCTTCGAAACAGTCAACTATGGGAAACTTCTCGATCGTCTAGAACTTAGGATGGGACTAGATGGTACCGTCCTTGAATGGTTTAGCTCCTTCCTCCAAAAACAATCCCAAAGATTCCTAGTCAATGGTATCTTGTCTGCTCCCTCTTCCGTCACAGTAGGAGTCCCTCAAGGCTCAACGCTGTCCCCCACCCGCTTCAACCTTTATCTAGAACCACTGTCGAAGTCCTCCGCACCGCACATATCTCCTACCATATGTATGCTGATGACACGCAGGTCTACATCAAAATCTCATCTCTCGAAGAGGTTCTCTCGCTGAATGAGGCCCTGAAGCAAACCGTCCAATGGGTCGCCTGCAATCAACTCAAACTCAACGCAAAGAAAACTGAATTTCTTCTCATTTTCCTTCCTAAAACCGACCCTGAAACTCAGACTTGGATTAAGGCCATTACAGCCTTAAACTGTCCTCCGACCATTGTGAACTCGGCCAAATCGCTGGGAATAACCTTGGACTGCAACTTGAACATGTGAAACCCCATCAGCTCGACTGAGCTATCTATGGAAACTGAAACCCTTCCTGGACGCTCCCGACCTAAAAATGGAAGTCCAAGCACTAGTCATTTCTAGACTGGAATATGGTTGCTCCACCCTCTCTGGCTTACCGAAGATCTCGCTAGCACCATTAAAAGCCTGGCTCAATGCGTCCGCCAGACTACTCACTGGCACAAGGAAACTTGATCCCATTTCCCCACACTTGAAAATGCTGAACTGGCTTCCTCTCAAGGACAGAATACAGCTTAAACTGGCATGCATCACGCACACGGCCTAATACTCGAACTCCCTGCCTACCTGTCACAGAAACTTGTGTTATCGGCTGGTCCGCGCCGCCAAGAAAACTGCTTTCAAGGACCGGCTGGACAACAACGCACACAACTGCAAGGAACTCTTCAACATCGTGAAAGAGCTATCCAACCCCAGCGCAGGAAACAACGACATCACCCCATCGCAAGACCTCTGCAACTCCCTCGCTTCATACTTCCACAACAAGATCGCAGACATACACAACAGCTTCAACAACCAACCAACGCACACCAAGACCGAACAACCACCCCCCACCACCACCCTCCACGCCTGGACCCCGATCAGCACCGAAGACACCATACGCACGATGAACTCCATCCACTCCGGATCACCGACTGACCCCTGCCCTCACCACGTCTTCAACAAGGCTGACGCTGTCATCGCACCCCACCTGCGAGACATCATCAACACATCCTTCGACACCGCCACCTTCCCTGAGAGCTGGAAGCACGCCGAACTCAGCGCTCTTCTCAAGAAACCCACAGCGGACCCCACCGAACTCAAGAATTACCGCCCCATCTCGCTCCTCCCGTTTCCAGCCAAAGTCATCGAGAAGACCGTCAACAAGCAGATGGCCGCCTTCCTCGAGACGAATGGATCCCTCGACCCCTCACAGTCCGGCTTCCGAGCCAATCACAGCACCGAGACCGCCCTCATCGCCGCCACCGATGACATCCGAGCCCTGATGGACAACGGAGAAACAGCGGCCCTCATCCTCCTAGACCTCTCCGCGGCATTCGACACTGTCTGCCACCGCACCCTAGTACAGCGCCTCAGCAACGTCGGAATCCAGGACAAGGCGCTGGAATGGATCATCTCCTTCCTCGACGGAAGAACACAGAGAGTCCGCCTACCACCGTACAAGTCAGAGGCCACCGAAGTCATCTGCGGCGTCCCTCAAGGATCCTCTCTGAGCCCCACCCTCTTCAACGTCTACATGAGCCCCCTCGCGGCCATCGCACGCCAGCACAACCTCAACATAATCTCCTACGCCGACGACACCCAGCTGATCCTCTCCCTGACCAACGACCCCGCCGCCGCCAGAGCCAACCTGCACGAAGGGATGAAAGAGGTAGCCGAGTGGATGACGACCAGCCGCCTGAAACTGAACTCGGACAAGACGGAGGTCCTCATCCTGGGCTCCTCACCCTCCGCCTGGGACGACTCCTGGTGGCCTCCTGCCCTGGGCACCGCACCCAAACCGACAGACCATGCATGCAACCTGGGCTTCATCCTGGACTCCTCCCTCTCCATGACCAGGCAAGTCAACAACGTCTCCTCGGCGTGCTTCAACATCCTACGCATGCTACGGAAGATCTTCTGGTGGATCCCCACCGAGACCAGGAAGACCGTCACCCAGGCTCTCGTCACCAGCCGACTGGACTACGGCAACGCCCTCTACGCCGGTACCACCGCCAAGCTCCAGAAGAGACTCCAGCGGATCCAGAACGCCTCAGCCAGACTCATCCTCGACATCCCACGAACCAGCCACATCTCCGGACATCTGAGAGACCTTCACTGGCTCCCCGTCAACAAAAGAATCACCTTCCGCCTCCTCACCCACGCACACAAAGCCCTACACGACCAAGGCCCGAGCTACCTCAACAGCCGAGTCAACTTCTACGCTCCCAAACGCCACCTCCGATCAGCCAACCACGCCCTCGCCGCCGTCCCCCGCATCCGAAGAGCGACTACAGGAGGAAGGTCCTTCTCCTACCTGGCCGCCAAGACCTGGAACTCCCTCCCGACCGACCTGCGCCTGACCCAAGACCACCTCTCCTTCAGGAAGAAGCTGAAGACCTGGCTGTTCGAGCAGTAGCGGCACCCCCCCACCCCCAGCGCCTTGAGACCCTACGGGTATGTAGCGCGCTCTATAAATGTCATTGATTGATTGATTGAATCAGAAACTCACGGTCCGCCAGAGACCTCTTACTCCAGCCTGCATGCTTTTGGAAAAAAAAACGTATAATTAGGCGGTCACTGGGACTGCGCCAAGAATTTGGAATCCCCCTCTGTTGCACGTTTCAAAAAGGAGGCTAAATCCTACCTCATGAGTAAATTTGTCGTCTAAACCCTGTCCCATAACCCCACAGAGACTATTGCCTCCTTCCGTCGACCTTTCGCCCCACCGTGAAACCGGGAGCCTACCTTCAGCAACTATAATGTTAACCATACTTGTATCCTTCCTCCCTCCGCTGTCCTATGCTATTGTAATGCTAACTGTACCTTGTGTTCCTTGCATCCCCTTGTACTCTCATGATTCCCTTCATATTGTACAACTCCTTGACTATGTAAAGTGCTCTGATACCCTAGCAAGTCAAGTTTGCGCTCTAAAAAACACAAAATAAATAAATACATTTAAAAAAATGGCGTGCGAGAACTTAAAAGTAAGACAGAGAGAGAGGGATACACGTGGAAGAGAGAGAGGAGTATTGAACATACAGGATCAAAAGAATAGCTGAGAGGTGGGGAATGGACACATAGATTAGGGGTTGCCACAGGTAGCATGAGACTCTTGGATTGCCCTTTGAAGCCCTTGGAACTGCTTTTACTGTTCCTTGTCCACTGAAGTGGCAAAACCAGTGACAAAAACAGAGGGGCAGGGGCAGTCAGCCTTGCGAATGTCAGGGCTCCTCCGTTCTTGTTTTCCTCTGATTTGTTATCATACCAATATTAATGAATAGTCTATCATTCAGAATTAGTCTAATAAAAATGGAGCACCAGGAGCTCTAACAGGACATTTACTGACAGCTCAACTAAGTTAAATAAAATGCTTTTACATGTTTGTTGTATGCTTGTGTGCAGGTGAGACCGTGTTTGTGTGTATGTGTTTGTGTGTGTGTGTGTGTAAGAGAGAGCTTGAATAAGTGTGAGGATCTGTCTTTATGTGTGATCATGAATGTATGTGTGAGAGTGAGCAGCCGCGGGCCATGGAGTGAGTTTTATTAATTCAATTGTTTACTTACCTGCAATCATCCAAATTCCGGTGTTTATCACCCCCCACCCTGCCCCTCCCCGCCCCGCCTGCCTGCCCCACTGCAACTCCCTCCACGGGCCACAGCTGAGAGTGAGTGTGAGTGAATGAAAAGAAGAATGAGTGTGAAGCGTGTTAGCAAAAATGAGGGATTGTGAAGGAGAATGAATGGCAGTGAGAGTGAGTTGCCATGAGTGAATGTAACTGTGAATGAGAATGGATGTGCCAGAGTGAGAATAAGTGAAAATAAGTGAATAAGAGTGTAAGTGAGCGTGAGCAGGAATGTATGAGAGGGATAGAGCAAGGGAGAATGTGAGTAAGAGTGAAAGAATATGAATGAGTGAGTCAGAGTGCCAACATAAAGTGAGACTGAGTCAGAAAAAATGCATGAGTGGGAGTAAGAATGAGTGGAAGAGTGTGAGTGCGAACATATATGTGAGTGTAAATGAGAGTGAGTATAAATGGATGAGAATGAGTGAGTGCAAGTAAGAGTAAGTGAGGATGAGTGAGTGCAAGCGAGTGAGAATGAATGAGCTTGAGTGAGAATTTGTGTGAATGAATTAACTTAATTTAGCTTGAGAAAGAATGCTCTGTTATTCTTGCACATCTTCAGTTGGCCATGGCATACTGAAGGTAATTCTTAGCTTATAGTGGCACACAGGACAAAAGACTCGCACTGGCATACTAGATACAACTGTTAGCAATACAAGCACCTGTGATAAAATACTGCCATTGCCATTCTAGAGGAAATACTTAGCATTTGGGAACACCCATGGAACACCTCCTGAACTAATTTTGACTGCTTGTCATCTCATTAAGTAGAGCAGGTCAAGAGCGTTAGCATCCTCCAGTAACAGGAGATGCCTGGGTTACATTTCAAAGGTGGCATCACCTTTTGAAGCTTCCCGTCTTAGAATGGCATTCTGGTCTGGAGGAGGTGTGAAGATCCTCCACCCAGAGCAGGCATTCTTCCAGGGCTCTGAGAGCAAACGCTCTCATCTTATGAGGTCAGAATCATGTTTGGTGGTGGCAGGCTGGCTAAGACTAGTCAGAGGCCACATTAGTGTTTGGTAGGTTATCGGGGGTACCTCTAAAATCCCCTCTGTGTGCATTTATTAACAAATCCTACACTGGCATCAGTGTGGATTTATTATGATGAGATGTTTGATACGGTTGTATGACGTTACAACGCACACTTTTACAACGCATACCTTTACAACACATTTTTTACAATGCAACATCCATTACAATGCATGCCATTACAACGCATGCCATTACAACAAATTTTTAAAAACTACCTTTACAACGCATTCCATTACAACGCATACTACCTTTACAACGCATACCATTACAACGCATTACATTACATTGCATGTATGGTAAGTATTGGATAGTGTAGGGGTAAAAAATTACTATTCTAACTCCAGGGGGGTGCAACATTAGGGTAAGTGTTGGATAGTGTAGGGGTAAATATTACTATTCTAACTCCAGGGGGTGCAACAGTAGGGTAAGTGTTGGAAAGTGTAAGGGTACTATGCGTTGTAATGTTATGTGTTGTAATGGTATGGGTTGTAATGATATGCATTGTAGTGGTATGTGTTGTAGTGTCATGCATTGTAATGGCATGCGATTTAATGGATGTTGCGTTGTAAAAGTTTTGTTGTAATAGTAGTGCGTTGTAAAAGTTGAGTTGAAAAGGTTGTTTCCCTTTGATACCCAACATCCCTGGGTACAGTGAAACCATCATGGTGCTGGGGCACCCATAATGATTGGTGTCCAGCCTATGTACTTTGTATGTACTCTATATGACTTCCCTGCACACTTACAATATTGGACTTAGGTATTGTAGGGCACCATTGCCTTAGAGCAGTAAGGCCTGCAGTAGGGGTGGCTTAACTATACCTCATGCAGTGTCTGTGGGCATGGCACTCTTTTTTTCATGCCATGTTTGCCTCTTCCATTTTCTCTGCTGCAAGACACACAGGGTGAAGTGGCATTTTGCATGGTCTTGGTGGAATCCCATCAGTGGCACAATTTGTGCTTCAGCCCCCTCTTTAGTCCAAATGCCAAAGGTACCAGGGGTCCCATTTACAAGGAACTTGACAAGGGTTGCTGAAGTTGTGCCAATTGTGGTACAGTTTTGGTAAAGAGCTCTGCTATCCAGGTTTCAAGAGCATTTGCATTCAAAATTGCATCATGTTCCAGGCAAAAAGTAGGGAGTAACCGTGTCAAAAGAGGCCCTTTCTTGCAAGATGACAGGGGAATACCATATTATAAAATAAAATGTTGTGCACAATTGGGAAGCTCCTATTGAGTATTAACACCAAAAGAAAAAATTGTTCCCTGAACGTAAGCAATAGAATGATTCAAGTCATCCAATGTAGTGGATGGTAACGGATCAATACTCCAGGGGCAAACACAGGAAGAGGAGGGAAGACTTTGAATAAGAAGCATGCAATGTTGACTTGGAAGCCAACCAATTATATGCAATGGACTGAACCAAAGCATCTTGTAAGTATTAATATTGTCCCCAGCATGTCTTTTAAGACAAAAGGGTTGGAAACCCATTTTTGTCCCAGGTATGAGTCGTGTTCAGGAACAGCTTTCAGATAAGCGTCACCAAAGATTTGTAACGGCAGAATTTTGTCTATGCCTGAAGAAAATATTTTTGATTCATTATTTTTTATTGTACTTATTTAATGTTTTTATTTTAAATGATCTGAGTTTTAAAATGTTAAGATATTTATCACAAAATACTGTCGTTATTTTGGTGTTTGGAAAACTCAATCACCGCCTCACAGGAACTTGCTGACCACTTCCACAACTAGATAGCAACCATCTACAATAACATTGATCCCTCTACCCTCCAACCTCCTCAGTATCTCATTGACTACCCGCTCACCACATGCTAACAACTCAGCACACCGAACACTACCACTCTTATGGACTCCATCCACCCAGCAGCACCTACTT
Organism: Lissotriton vulgaris; assembly: GCF_964263255.1. NCBI lineage: Eukaryota > Metazoa > Chordata > Amphibia > Caudata > Salamandridae > Lissotriton > Lissotriton vulgaris. The sequence goes on from NC_141693.1 coordinate 1,391,891,676, forward strand.
TCCCCTTCCCCCACTGACTTTTCAATCTCAGAAGAGATGAGATCAGCTACCACCTCACCACCATCCTCAAAACTCTGATAACCACAGCCAGCTTTACCAAAGCCTGGAAACACGCTGAGGTCAGACCCCTCCTCAAGAAACATTCTGCAGACCCCAGTAAGCTCCAGAACTACCATCCAATCTCACTGCTCCCATTCCATGTCAAACTCCAACTCACCAAACACCTGGAGAGAAAAAAAACCAGTGGACCATTCCTAATCAGGCTTCAGAACCAACCATGACACCTAGACAGCTCTGATTGCCACAACAGATGACATCCACACCCCACTCGACAGAAGAGAATCAGGTGCCCTGATCCTGCTTGACTTCTCTTCAGCCTTTTGACGCAGTCTCCCCTCACACACTCATCTATCACCTACGCCAGATTGGTACCACAGACCATGCACTCAGATAGATGGCATCCATTCTCACAGGACGCAGCCAGAGAGTCTGCCTCCCTCCCTTCACATTGCAAGCCAAGCACACAATCTGTGGTGTCCCCCAAGGCTATTCCCTTAGCACAACCCGTTCCAACATCTGTATGACACCACTCGCAGACATCATCAGAGCGCACAACAACAATATTATCTCTTATGCCAATGACACTCAGCTTGTCTCCTAGCTTTCAGCTGATACCTCCTTGACAAAGACCAACTTCTACAACTGTATGAAGAGCGTTTCAGCCTGGATGAAGGTCAACTGCCTGAAGCTCAATACAGAAAAAACTGAAACCTAATCCTTGGCAAACACACAGCCCTCTGGAACATCTCCTGGTGGGCGTTGGAACATGGACCCACTCCCATGCCAAAAAGATCACACCTGCAACCTCGGCATCATCCTCAACAGTAAACTCTCCATGAAATGTCAGTTCAGTGCAGTATCCTCAACCTGTTCCTCAGTCTCCATATGGTCAGCAGATTTTCAAGTGGCTCCCCACAAACACCAGGAAGACGGTGACACAGGCTCTCATCACTTGCCAGCAATGGCAATGCACTCTATCCACGCATCACCACTGCACTCATGCAAAGACTCCAGACTATATAGAACGCAGACTGATGTTCAACCGGCCCAAGAGAACCCACATCACCTAGCACATGAGGAACTCCACTGGCCCCAGGTCTAGAAGAGATGCAATTTCAAGTGCCTAACCCATGCCTACAAAACCTTTCATGACCAAGGACCCCCCTACATAAACTACCACCTTGACTTCCACCAACTCCCCAGGAAACTCCGCTCCACACACTTTACTCTTGCACAGATCCCTCACATATGCCCCCACTGCGACAGACAGGTGCTCTTTCTCCTATCTCGCATAGCCAAAGCCTGGAACACCCTTCCTCACCTCCACCTTACCACCATCTCACTGACCCTGTTCCGGAAGGTGCTCAAGACCCAGCTCAACTACTGAGACATGCTGCAAGTGCCTGGATACCATCTCGGGTGACAAGCCACACTTTACAAGTACGACCTGATTAAATTATTGATTTTATTTGTACTTAAAAGGTTTATTGTCTGAGCAATAAAAATCATTACAATGTAAAAAAAACCTGCATTTTAACAACTATACATCAGTCACAATAATAATCTATACATGATAAAATTAAAGGGCCTGGCGACAGAGGTTTTTCATCTAGAAAAGAGAAACTTGCAATTTTATCAAGTCTATAGGAATTGACTTCTAAAAACATTATCAATCATATTTAAGATTTATTGCAAGGTAGCACTAAAGTGCTTAGGTTTTTACAGTATAATATAGTTAATATAAAATAGGACAAAAATCATCTCCTAGAAACAATACCAATCATAATATTTTGGTTTTGTTGCACATGCACTGTAGGAAAGTAGCATCTGCTTCTATGGTTATCCCCACTTTTTGCTTGATGTAGCACTGTTTCTGACTAGTCTGACTGGGATCCTTCTAATCAGGACCCCAGTCTCTGCTTCCTCCCCTAAATTGTTAGGTTAAGTACTTAGGTTCATCCCAGTTTGGATACTGGGTTACAGTTATCAGTCCCTGGTATATTGTACAAAGGTAGCCAGGGCATAGGTGCCCCAGAGGTCCCCCGTACGCTAAAGCATGTATTATGCCCTTATGAGAAACCATTCAAACTATCTCTACAGGCCTGCCATTGCAGCCTGTGTAAGCTGGTACTAGCACCACATCAGAAAATATAGGTTTCCCTATATTTATGGTCATTGCACTTAAAATTATGTCACCCCTACAGCAGGCCTTTTCAATCGTGAAGGCAGAGTACTTGGTTCTAAGTTTAAGGGTGCCCCTGCATTAGCAGGACACCCCTACACACTTCAGAGTCTATTCTCCGAGGTTGTAAGTGAGACAGTAATATAACATAAAGAGGGGCACCGCATCATTACGCGATGCCCATCTCGAAACTGGCTGTAACAAACCTTGTCGTGTTTGGTATCAAACATGTTGGAATCATACACCCACATCAGAAGTGGTGTGGGAGGTATGATTCCAAACACTGTAAAGGCCCTCTGTTAGGCCCTCAGTGCTCCCGGTACCAGTCTTCTACACCAGACATCACAACATGGCTGCTACCGACCAGAGACACGATTCTGCCCTCCTTCTGCTGAGCCAGGCTCTAGCAGGTGAAGGCAGAACAATAGGCATCCTGTCACAGGGAGGGTGGGAACGTTTGCCAATGCCACATAGTCTGCGTGCAGGGCACATTTGATGCCCTCCATGCATAGTCCAGCTCAAACCAGTTCAGGGAGCAGTTGGCTCTTGCTGTGGTGTGAAACTGGACAAAGGACAGGGGAGTATCCCCCCCTTGTCCAGCCCCTCCTTAGGGAGGGACCCCTGTATCATCTCAACCCTTTTCTTAGGGTACTTAAAGGCTTAACTGTGGGTGGGTTCCTAGATTTGTTATGGGACACAATACAATTCAGACACCACTTCAACTTCGATCATCTGGGCACTCTGGACTTCACTGGACTTCGGTTTGGGCATCAAGGTTGCAACGGGGAAGAATCCTGCTGCCTGCTGCGGTGCGTCCATTGGGGGCATTGGGGCGTTGCCCCACTAGCTGGAACGACCGCACTGCCAACTTGCCAAGAATTAAAAAAGATTTGAAAAATTAATAAAATTTGAGCGGCATGCAGTGACTCAGGCTCCCGCACTGCATGCTACCGCCCCGGGACAAGCCCGACAGAATCGGGCATCTCACAAGGAAGTGGGCCGTGGGGGGCGGGCAACCAAAAGAATATAGTGTAGAAGTAGCGAGTGGCCTGCGCATGTGAAATCCCGGAGTACTAAATCTTTCGACTGGCCCGCGCATGCGTTAACTGGTACACTCCCCCCCCCTAATAGCACTAAGGGACTGTCGCAGGGACCCGTGGCCTCGGCCTCATTATGGGCAGAATAGTACCTGCTAGCAGCCAATCCTGACGCAGTGGCGCTGTTCAGGATTGGCTGCTGCAGCAGTATGGTGCGGCGTGTGGGTGTTGGCTGCTCTGCATTCGGGCCGCACAGTATGGCCAATCACATATGGCTATATCCAGCCATGTGGAGGTGATTGGCCATTTCGCGCGTGGCGCACCAGACAGTGCTGCCAATGCCAGAACAACAACTAAAGTGAAAGTAGAAGTGACCCAGTCAGTCTGAGAATCAGGACCAGAAGAGTGGACTGCGTGACTGGCTGCCAGTGCCTGGCTGCTACTACGGACGGTCCGGACGGCCTGGTGCTTCCCACTTCTCTGGCGGAGTCACTCACTAAAATGAGGTATGTCAAGGAAGGTGTAGCGGGTGCTTTACTTTTGTAAATGGTGCCCACCCAGGTGCAATGCTTGCTTGTGCTGTAATTACCCCGATCCCTCTCCCCAGCCAACAAGAACTAAAGTGAAAGTAGAAGTGACTCAGTCAGTCTGAGAGTCAGGACCAGTAGAGTGGACCGCGTGACTGGCTGCCAGTGCCTGGCTGCTACTACCAGCACTGGCTACTACGGACGGTCCGGACTGCCTGGCCTGGTGCTTCCCACTTCTCTGGCGGAGTCACTCACTAAAATGAGGTATGTCAAGGAAGGTGTAGCGGGTGCTTTACTTTTGTAAATGGCCCACCCAGGTGTAATGCTTGTGCTATAATTACCCCAAACTCTCTCCCCGGCCAACAAGCATTGACTAACCGTTGAGTTGCCTTGGCGACAAGAAAACCTCGGCCAGGATAGGGACAAGTGCTGACTGTCGCTGTCTTATTATTTCATGCCGCCATAAATATAAACGTTTAACCCCTTCAATGCTCATGACGAGCTCGGCTCTTCATGCAGTACACTGCTCGTGTGCTCATGACGAGCTGAGCTCGTCATGAACAATGGGATTCAAGGGAGGTCAGCATCCGGGATGAATTGCTGCATCATTCAAGGTGTTAAACAGCAGCTTCGCAAATCGACTTGAAAAGTGCCTTAGTTTGATCCTTTCACACTAAATATAATAACGCTTTTTAACTTATATATAGCTCTTAATGGTGATGCAAAACCATTTTCAAGCACTCGCAGCAGTGTTGATAAAAAAGGGCAATGACGCACAGACAGTGAAAGTAAAGCGTGTCATCCAGGTGCAGAGAATGCCGGTAAACCAGGATATATTGCAGATTCTCAAGGCCTACTTGCGGCAATGTTTACACGTGTTACACATCTTCACAGCAGTCAGTGACTTAGGCCACTGTGCAATCTTACCATAATGAGATACAGCATTGGTGCAAACAACTAGGTGTGTGCAGCACTTACTTTGCCCTTTGAATTTCCGGATGATGGTGTCCAAGAAGGTATTCTGGGGGGCTATGTGACAACGACGCACAGCACGGGCACTCTTAGGCCATCTGCGCTATTCAGAGGCTCGGGCGATGCTCACGGGGACCCCGCCAGGCTGTGCACATGCATGTTCCTCAGCACGTCCTGAGCGCTACCCTTCCATCAGGGAAGTACATTCCAGGCCGGGCAGTAGAGCACCCCTCGGTGTGTCTTCCAGATGGGCACAGATGGGTACTAGCTCGACATACCCAACCGGGGAAGGGGAAGCCTCCTTCAAAATATCCCTAGGCAGTGACACACATTACATCCACTGAAATTTAGGCCACCTTGTAGAAAAGAAGTGAATGGGGAATCACAGAACAAGGGCTGAGTAATGCCGCAGGCTCGCACAACCTCCCAAATGTAAGAGATGGCCACAGACGAGGTGAATGTTCTGTCCGGGCATCATGTAAGTTTTCCCTGGGCAATTCCACTAAAGGTGCGTAGCTGGACCAGGGGAGGAAGAGATGTGGCTCCTGTTTGAGCCCGTGCTTGAATCCTTTGTGTGCACCACAGTGCACTGACTGAGTCTGCTGTGTCGCCGGCGACCACGTAAGTTTTTTTACTGTGCCACTGTGCCAGGCCTCCTCTGCTTCTGCTCTCTCTGCCGACTGGCTGCCATCCCAGATCCCCCCAACCAGTCCAGTCAGTAGCTTTCCCGTCATGGCGTCATTGTCAGAGCGATAACAAACCAGGCCCTTGCATACCATATTGGTATTGGTATTATCAGGTTAGCGCGCCGCTTCGTATCAACATATTATTGAAGCTCCTAATTGGGAGACCCCGCAGGCAGCTTTCCAAGTGCGGTATCTAGGCCCGAATCTCGAGCATGTCCTAGTGATGAGCCGTGTGCATGTGCTGGGCATACCTGCAGCAGTCCCTTCACCTTGTCCATAATTCCCTGTGTGTGTCTTTAAAATCTTTGTTTCGGTTCAGACCTCATTGAATCCAAGCCTGCCTTACATATTAATGCACAGAGTCTAGGGAAGAAAGTTCACTTTGTTGTAGTCACTTCATGCATGTATTTATTTACCCATTCATTCTCATCAGCAATCAAACCATGAACCCTTCATTTGGCACTCGTCAGCCTCTTTCCCACTCTCATTTATCTGAATAATTTGCCATCTGATGTACTATTGGACACTGTTTCACACGTGGTATTAAAGTGTTAAGATAACCGATATTGAACATATGCCAGCCCACAACCCCACACATGGGTGTGTCACTTGCTTGCCTTATTTTGTCTTTTCTGTTGACAAGCAGGGATAGAAATCTGCTTTTTCGTCTTTGATAGCATGTTAAGCTGATGCCCCTCTCCTAGGACCACACCTGAGCGGTATATCAGGGGAAAATACCACCAGGCGATAGTGGCATTCACAGATCTGTGATCAGCTGTATTATACCATTCACATCATGATATACCACTTTATTTTTAAACCATAATCATTCATTACACGACTCGTGTAATGAATGATTATGGTTTAAAAATAAAGTGGTATTTCATGATGTGAACGGTATAATACAGCTGATCACAGATCTGTGAATGCCACTAACGACGAGTGTGACTGTGCAGTACCGCTGCAGCTGAGCGCGCAGTGCTAGTCTGACACTCTGAAGTGCTCCTGCCGCCCTTCCTTTGATGCGCTTCATCTGCACATGGCACGGGGCTCCCCTTTTTAAAATCAAGTCGTATATTAATTTGTACAGCAGTGACTGCTCCATTATGTCAGGTCTTAGCACTGTTTGAGCTTTGTTGTAATTTCCATGCTGGCAAATGTGTTCACTTACTTTCACTTTCTTCTTCAGAACAAAGAGCTTTTCTGGGGTGAGTGGGGTTGGGTGAGTGGGGTGGGGTGGGGGATTCACCGGGCACATTGCCGTACAACATACAAACTTCTCAAGCAATTCTCAAGGCAATATATTGCAAAACATTGTGATAATCAGTAACTGAACTAATCGAGAGATCTTGGCTGTAGCATTCTTTTTTTAAAGATTTGAATTTTCACATAGAACTCTAAGCCTATTTTAAATCCCACTTGGCTTTGTTTCAAAGTCTATGGAAAATTTCAGGAGGAAGCCAGGTGCTGTATAGCTGTAAATACTTACACACCGTACCTGCAGAAGGGCTCACAAGTGACCGGCATGGGCGCAGAAAGTGCACATGCCCATGGCGCCCCACGGGCAACAATGTAATATATTCCAAGAAGTGTAGAAATAGCAGTAGTGACCAGGGGATTATTTAATGAGTGCAGCCCTACTCATTGTACTGATTGGTCGGGAAGTGCATGAATAGAATCAGCAGGTTGCATTTTCTACTTTCTGTTAGATTGAAGGAAATGGGAGAGATTGCTTTTTCAGTAATAACATATCCACAGAACTTGGATTTTATTTGCGTATCAGAAAATCCTGCACAATTCCTGCTTTCTCAAATTTGCTTGAAAATGCACCATTTTTCACTATTTTTTCAAAATTTTCTCGGGGGGAAATCCCTCGAACCCTACTTAGGGGGTTCTGGATCGCTCGCTACGCTCGCTTGCTCGCTACATTGCAGGATGATTATCATTTTACGTCTCACCACTTTCAAATGTCACCAGCCGCCACTGCCTGCTGCCCCTGATCTCTTCTCCCTGCTTATCTGCTGCAATGCCTGTGCCTGTGTTCCATACAGGAACCCGTCTTTGGCCTGTGGACATCCAGGACACCTGAAGGAATCTCCCTTGAAGTGAAGGAGTCACTTCCCAGCATCTGCAGGCACCACAACCAAGCTGACCGGTCTGCTAATCCTGGGCTCCTACGGACTCCGAAAAGCTCAGCAACTCAGGTGTTGGTTCTCCACATCTGACAAGGCATGCCCTCTCCCAAGTTTGAGGCCAGTATCCAGCGTCTGAGCCCCAGGTATCAAACCCCTGTGCATTGCAATGACTTGCAGTTGCAAAGGCTTATTGGCTTAATTCCAGAAAGATCTTTGGGCTCCAAGTAGCCCCAAACTCATGCATCTCCAGTGACCAAGATCTTCATCCTCACCACATCACTTGCACCGTGGGCCTGCATGCTTGGTGAACTGCTCGAGGTCCTCGGTGACTCCAGTGGCTTTGGCCTGTGGGTCCTCTTGAGGGTCACTTTTGAATTATTTTGGGCTCCTCTGATTGCTCATGGCCTGCCCTGACACTCCTGCTTATGGTGAGTCTCCTGGACCTTGCTGGTCCCAACATTGCACCTTCTTCTACTTCCACGTTTTTTGTTGTTGCCAAGACTTGTTGGTGCTCCCGCCGGACATCGACCCCTCCACTGTCGACATCTAACGCGGAACAGCTCCTGAATGGCTCCTGGTCCTCCACAGTGTCACCTTTTCCTCATAGCTGCAGCACCAAGAGCACCATCAACTCTCTGATAACACCTGACATTGGTGGGCATTTGTCTTACGTGTCTCCTAATCACTTCCAAGTGGCATAGACTCCGTTCCCTCTGCTTTCAGGTACTTATCAACTTGAATTCACTGGACACTTTCACCTTCTCCAGCAGTGGCATCTTCCTGTTTTGGACAGCGGTTTCCGACGCCACTTCACACCTATGCACCTGGATCCACTGGGGCAGGTATCCTGGTTCCTAAGGCATCCACGGGTGGGGTGGCTCTCCAACCTTCTGTCTTCCTAGGGGTTTCTTCAGGGTTGACTGGAAAGGGACTTTCTTCTTTCAAATTACAATCACGACTCACACGCTGATTTGTAAAGAGAACACGGTCATGTTCCTACACTGCACATGACCTTCGTGGGGCACCTAGGGACTCACCTTGGGTGGTTCCTTGGTTCCTGGCACTTTTATATCGTCTGACTAGTGTCTTGATTTGAGTCGAGGTTTACATACCACTATTTTAGTACATGGATTGATCTTTCCCTGGGGAACCCTGTCTATTCTATGCTACTTATATACCACTTGCATTTCTCTCAGGAAAACCTTGCTATGTGACTCATCATCCAAAGGTGGGCTAAGCATTTCTCACAAACTTACTTATTGTGAGTCAGATTGTTTTGAGTTTGTGGGAGTTCACACACAACTGACCTCAATCACCTAGTTTAAAATAATTTGTTCATAATTTTAGTAATTAGCTGACATGCATTTTGTATTTGGGTGCCTTTATTTAGTGCACTGCTGGAGTGCAGTGTAAAAAAGCTCTATCTAATTCTCTTTTTAGTCACTCTGACTCAGTCTGGAAAGTTAGCAGTGAATCACTAAGAGCTTCTATATTTTGCTCCTCCTTGTCTCCACAGTTGAAAAATGACCCTCTTTGAATGGTCACCACAAAGGTTTTGCCTTCTTCCTCCTCTTTTTGGTCAACAAGTTTTGTTGACCTTAAGACTCTGAGGCCCACATGCATCAAGGGTTTTTGGAGTCACAAACGGTGCGATTCCTTAAAATCGGCCGTTTGCGATTCCAAAATACATTTTTGGAATGCATCATACATTTTCAGAAATCGCAACATTTTTGCGATTTCTAAAAATGCGATTGCTTTCAAGAAATCGCAAATTTGCGATTTCTTAAAAGCAATGCATGATTAGTTTTAAAATTGCGAATTCGCAATTAGGGTGTCAAATTTACCGAGTGGTTGAACCACTCGGTAAATTTACAAAAAGTGTTAAAAACGCAGCAAATGCATTTTTTAAACAATCATGTTACGGACACACATGTCCATAGGAAATGTGTGTGTGCAACATGATGCAAAAACAACATTTCATGGGTGCAGGGGGGGTTCATTTGAACCCCCCTCACCACCCTTGAAATGCAATCAGGATTTGCGATTTTCAAAGTGCGAATTCGCAATTCCCATTGATCCCTATGGGCCTTTTGGATCAATGTGAATTGCGAATTCGCACTTTGAAAATCGCATAATATTTGCGATTTGGTAGAAATTGCGATTTCTACCGAATCGCAAATAATTTGCGAAAATATTCATGCATACCGTTTTGCGAATTCTAAAATGCAAATCGCTATTTTTCGCACTTTAGAACTCGCAAAATCCCAGGATGATGCATGTGGGCCTTTGCCCTTTACTACTGCTATCCAGTGCTAAGTGCAGGTGCTTCTCCCTAAAAATTATGCCATTGGTGTGTACCGGAGTAGCATGTTTGTAGGCATGGGTGTGAAATTCCACTCTGTTCATGGAGTTTGGGGAGCTTTTCTCACTCTGTGCTCCGTGTAGCGCATTGAGTTCCTCGCTTGCACTTGCCAACATTAAGTTGGCGAGCGCAAGCAAGTAAAATCTTACTCCAGACCACCTCCTGATGAGATTTCTCAATGCGGTCAGTCGAGAATGTCCAGGACTGCTTGCACTGAGAAACCTTCCGTTTCACGTTGGGGAAGCTGCCGCTCAAGCAGAAATTCTACTAGAGCAGCAGAATGAAACAGCGCCCTCTTGCACTGCACATGGTGCCATTTGCACTGATTTTCAAGCACTAGAAATCAGTGCGAATGGCGCAACCTAAGCACTCTGATGCTTGACTAACTCTACGTATTGCAGCAGAGTTTTTGGGTCAATTCGGAAACCACAAACTTTGCACAGGTCTACATATTTATTGTACTGGTAAGACCCTTGTACATTTTTATACCATATACACAGGGCCTATACTTCAAATTCTACTAGTGGGCTGCAGCACTGATTGAGCCATCCACAGAAGTAGCTTCTCAGACCTTTCCCAGATCTGCCACTGCAGTGCTAGTGTGTGCAGTTTACTGCCACTGCGGCTTGGCATTTAAAACTACGTCCCAAGCCTCAATCTCCCATTTTAATACATATAAGTCTCCCCTAAGGTAGTCCCTAAGGCAGGGTCCTTTGTAAGTAAATGTTAGGACATGTACTTTTATGTTTTACATGTCCTGGTAGTGACAAAAGCCTGTTTATTGTACACTACTGTGAGGCCTACCCCTCTAATAGGCCAGCATTGAGAATTCCTTAATACACTTTAGTTTTCAGCTGTAATTCCTGATCAGTGGCTTTTTTCATGTTGTTTAATATCTTTGGAATGGTAATGAGAAATTCTCCTTACTGGTGAAGTTGTGTTTAACAGTACAGGTTTAAAAATGCCACTTTCAGGAAGTGGACATTTCTCTGCATTTTCTGCTCTATGTGCTCCACATATGTCCTTATACCAGGACGGGTGAGTATATTCAGAATATTTCTTCCATCTGAATAACGAATTAATAGTATTGCAGGCAATGTAATGGTAGTGTCTTTACTTAACAAGGTAAATCAAAGCTCTAAAGGGATTCTTATAGAATCAGAATCACTGGATCCGAAAAAACTGCCATCACGTGTTTCACCTCCGTAACGGCGCTCAGACCTGGGTCTTTATCAAGGCTGATCAAACATACAGCAATAGAAAATAGATGTGTGTAATCACAATGTATATCTAACATAAAATTATAAAAGGGAAAGAAAAGGATTAAGTCATCTAATAAAGTTATTATGGCAAAGATCTGAGAAAGACAAAAATCAAAAAAAGACAAAAAACAAAACACCAAAATATTGTAGTGTTTGTTGTAAGGGTGTGAATATTATTAAATATATGTAGATGAATTTATACATTGACATTGTTGGAAAGAACATGGCAGCATTCAATATAGTGTAGGAAGACACAAAAGTTGCCAATCATTGTCAATAAAACACAGAGGTACGTGTAGGGCAAACCACAATAAATAAATTAATTTCAATTGTGTATACCCATTATTAACATTAGTTTATATGTATACCCATGAATGAGATATCTTACCATTCATATCATAAGTCAGCAAGTACCAAATGCAAAGAAATGAAATAAATAATTAGGCAGAAGAATGGAAAGTTATGAGTCGATAAAGCAGGAATAACATGTGAATATGATACATTTACATACGTAAATCCATGAGTCACATCGGGCACAGAGTTGCAATGTATTGAAAAAAAGGGGAAGCAATTACATAATGAAATAACATAGTGAGTGACTGTTCTCTAAAGTTTGTGTCCCAGTAAGGCCAACATCATCCTTTTGCACGAGTGAGAGGTCCGAACCTGGACCAAAGATATATGTGATACAATAAAATATCTTCAACCTGGTGTCAGATTAGAAAGAAAAATATAAGATGATACCTGTTTCATTATGCTTATCATATTATGTGGGTGTGAGTAATATGTGCAAATCAGCCGAAAAACATCAATGTGAAAGGAGAGGTAAATCGGAAAGACAGACGGAAGAAAGTGACCTGCGAAAGCCAGTGCGAAGCGTCACCATATTTAATGCTGTGGTGATGAGCAACTTATAAAAGTAAGAGTAAGTAGAAACCGAACTCTTACCGTCATAAGATAGTCTGTTGTAAGTATATTTATTATAGGACATGGGTCCTGCAAATCAAATGGTAAGCTCATCAGTAATTGTATAATGAGAGTGTGCACGGCAGGTTGTATTCGAATCGTGGCTATCCATTTACATGAATTGTGACAAATAGGTATGTAAACACCGTGTTGGTCATTTATTGGAGGACATCTGAGAGAGCTGGAAAATGTAAAAGTCACAGTTTAGAGTGGAAATATGAAAGACATGTCTGAAGAGGGGGGTGGGTCAGGTAGTGGATTTCTTACCTGCGGTCTATAGGTTAAAGAATCACTTGCAGTCGGCTTGGGCAGGATAGGATACTCCTGGTGTCGCTTAAGTGAATGTAATGAGACTTTCAGGTTAGAAGCCTGACCGAATTCCGTTTTACTCCATGTGGCTAGATCTTGATGCCACATTGAGCGAATTAGATCGTTCATTAGCAAGTACGCAAAGGGATATCCAACTCCCCGAAGACCTCATCATAAGAGACCACGTAGTCTACGCATCCTTATTTTTCCACCAGTGGACACTTCCAACCCTGAACATATCGAACGATGGGAAGGCAACTTAAAGTAGTCCTCTAAAAATAAGTTAAGACAACTTATCAATATTGCTGAAGAAGAATATAATAAAGCTAAACTAGAAATGAACAACCTAACCAAACATATTGAGGAATCCAACTGGGGCAACCAGACAAAAAATAATGATGACACCATAAATAATATTAGTGATGAATTTGAGGAGGATCTCATTGAAATAAAGAATTGTACATTTCATAGAGATCAACTTGACTACCAATTAGGGCGAGTGTATGCATTTGCTGAGAAACATGACTTGGCGCCGAAACCAGTGACAGGAGTTGGAAAGTTCACACCTCCACAGGGACCAACCTCTATCTTGGATATCCATTCACCTGCAACTAATCAAGATGTAAGCACATCATCATGCAAAGAAAGATTTTACAAGGAGGTTCTAAGCTACAGGCTCAGTATAAGAACATCAAACATCAAGCATACCAAACCTATCCCAGATTCTTTACAAAACAAACCACCACAATCCTCAACACCAGGAATTACCACTCGAGCAAGGAGGAAGGAACTCAAAAAAGCACCCATGACCAATTTTGCTGTGTACGTTTTGCTTTGCTTATCCGCTCCTTGAGGATCTATGATGTTACAACGCGTTATTTTACAACGCATGCTGTAACATCGTAACTTTTACAACGCAGCTTCCATTACATCGGATGCCATTACAACGCAGGATATTACATAGCAGATGCTATTACAACGCATACCATTACATCGTAAGTATAGGTAAGTATAACTTTTTAAAAAAAATTTAATTAAGTTAATATAATTAATTTTATTTTACTAATATAATTAAATTAATTTAAAAAATGTAATTAATATAATTTATTTAAATAGGTTTAATTTAATTTAAAATAGGAATTAATGTAATTTAATTAATTTAATATACTTTTATTAATTTGATTTAATAAATTTTATAATAGTAATTATTTAAATTTAATTAATTTAATTTAATTAATATAATTGAATTAATCTTAAAATTGTAATTAATTTGATTTAATACATTTAATTAATTAAAAATAATTTAATTAATTTAATTTAATTAAAGTTGTACTTTAAAAAAAATAAACCCTAAAAATACCCCTGTACCCCAAAACCCAAACCCAGCCCTAAACCCTAAAAATACCCCTGTACCCCAAAACCCAAACCCAGCCCTAAAACCTAAAAATAACCCTGTACCCCAAAACCCAAACCCGGCCCTAAACCCTAAAAACACCCCTGTACCCCAAAACCCAAACCCTGCCCTAAAACCTAAAAACACCCCTGTACCCCAAAACCCAAACCCTGCCCTAAAACCTAAAAACTCCCCTGTACCCCAAAACCCAAACCCTGCCCTAAAACCTAAAAACACCCCTGTACCCCAAAACCCAAACCCTGCCCTAAAACCTAAAAACACCCCAGTACCCCAAAACCCAAACCCTGCCCTAAAACCTAAAAACACCCCTGTACCCCAAAACCCAAACCCTGCCCTAAAACCTAAAAACACCCCAGTACCCCAAAACCCAAACCCTGCCCTAAAACCTAAAAATACCCCTGTACCCCAAAACCCAAACCCTGCCCTAAAACCTAAAAACACCCCTGTACCCCAAAACCCAAACCCTGCCCTAAAACCTAAAAACACCCATGTACCCCAAAATTACTTAAATTAATATATTTAATTTATAATATTTAAAAACATAAATAAATATGTTTATTTATAATTAATAATAATTAAATCAATTATATAATATTAAATAAAATAAAAAAAATTATATACTTACCAATACTTACGATGTAATGGTATGCGTTGTAATACCATCTGCTATGTAATGCCATGCGTTGTAATGGATCCTGCGTTGTAATAGCTGCGTTGTAACAGCATTACGACGTAAAAGTTGCGTTGTAAGTGTTACATACCGCTCCTTGATAGTGCTCTCTAATTGGTTGGATATCCCAAATCTCATCATGTAAACTTGTATGGCTGTTGTTTGGATCATCTTGCATTAAGTTGGTGTTGAAGTCGCCCATGATTATCCACATGTCATCACGGTTCGTAGCACTGAGATCCCGGACAATTGGGAGCAGAAACATCAAGCTTGCTCACTTTAGCCTGATGGGACATAAGTATATGCTGCCTACAACGAGACATAGCTGCTCACCCAATGCTAGTCAGGATTAATTTCAGATTGATATAGTCCCCCTTCCTGCTTTTAGTATCTTGGTTGTTGCCAGTAAGTCATTTTTAACATAACTTGATACCTCACTAGAGGCATGCCCCCGACTTTTGAGGCCTTTGCAGGTGATTCATATGCTGTGAAGTCAGGCCAGGGGGAGGAAATTAGTGCCAAGGTTTCTTAAAGGGTGGTGATGTCATGTTTCTGCAGCTCTTTGATGGTTTTATTCTTGACTACTGACTCGGTTAGCCCTCTTGTGTTCCGTGAGCTTATTGTCAAATGAGGCACCTGTAATTGATTATAGTGCTTGAGGCCTTTAGCTTGGAGATGGCATTTAATACGCTTGAGAGCCATGCCCTTTCCGTTGGTGTAGTGTTGGGCTGTGCAGTGTCGGCCTTCGCCAGATCTGCTTGCTGTTATAGTTAATGATTCCTGTATTGTTTCCAGGGACAGGCTACTCCCAGAAGTGCCCCTTAGAACTGAGCCAGTACCGGGCAGGAAGCAGGTGAGGTATATCCTTATCACAGGATCAACAAGTTTTACACCCCATTGCTCGAGCAGCGTTTTGATTTCCCAGAGAGCACAGATGAGGTTTGGCCTTTTGAAAATAATTTCAAGGCACTCGTTGGTATACCCCTTCCCTGGTCAAAGGAAGGCAACCCCTTCTATATCAGCAGAGTAAATATTATGGTTTCATGTTTATTATTTGACCTATTCTGGGCTTGTTTTTATAATTTACGAGGGAGTGACTTTTCCAGGGTGTGTTCTCGCTGGGAGTTTCTTCCCACTCAACTGGTCTGGTTGGGGTTGAAAAGGCTTTCTCTCTCAGGTCTCTTAGCACTGCTATTATTTGCGTTGTTTGCCACCCTCGTGAGGACATGAGGGGGGCTTTTGGACTCCTTTCCTCCCGCTGCATTGACTGACTTATCAAGATTGTGTGGGTTGGGGTATCCTTTTTTAGTAGATGGACTGGGTAACTGGCTTCTTCTGGAGTTACAGTCTCATTAGATGTTAAGGTGGACTTCAGGACATCCTCAGAGTCCTTCTTTTGTTATGATTTGGTGGGCCCCTGGACGCCAGAATTCATCACTTGACTGGATGTGCTGCTCCCTTTATCTTTTAACATGTGCATTTCTTCCTTCCCTTGTTCCTATTCTGAGTTTGATCGTACCAATTGAATAATAGTTGTTCTCTGTTATTATTATTGCTTATATATATTTTTAATCTTTTCTTATTTTTCCTTGACATGAAAGGTCTTTCATTTTCCAGTGACTCTGAGTTATTGATTATATCTGTTTTTTTTGGTTGTGGCATCTTCTGCCCTGGACACGGCTGATTCAGGTTATTGCTTACCTGGGGTGGATCATTTTCACTTGAGTGATAGTTATCACGTGGAGCATCTGCCTATGTCATTACCTCACCCCGGTTTTTAAGGGATGCGTCCTTATCCACCTGGGTTTCATCACATGCTGGCCTAGTGGCCATCTTGGGGGGATTGTGTCCTCCTAAATGTTGATGTTAAGCCAGCCCAGAATTGGTTTCCTTGGAGATGGCTGACTTTTTCGAGTTGTTGATCAAGGTTGTCATCACTTCTGGTAGGATTACTAGTGTTTCTATAATTGGCCTACAGGTGCATGTATCTTGCTTTTGTTCCACTTGGACTGAATCTTGTGGTCAATCATTTGAAGTATGGAGATTTGCATTCCCCATTTATCTGTGTGCTAGGGTCCTGCATTTGCCATAGCAGCCAGTGTTTTGTTGATGTTTACAATTGTAACTATTTATGGCACTGCTCCTGTTTGTTGTTCCATCATTCCAACTGGTTGCTCGGGTTCCTGACTATAAGTAAAGCAAGTGCATTAGAAGTTCGAGCATCAGCTCAACAAAGAGCACCTTTCTTGAGTAATCTCTTCTGGCCATGCCTTACTAATTTGTTGGCTGGCTAGCGTTTCCGATGGTGCTGAAATATTTAACAGAGAGCCAGCTTGAGGGATGTGTTTTTGACTTTCACTAATTTTGGTGTCTTCAGGCCCCTTATTTTTGATTAGTTATTTTTGTTTCTGTGTTTTTGCATTACCTCCTCCCTCTCTTCTTCCGTCTTTTGCCATCATGGCTTCTCCTGTGCTTACTGTAGGTTTGGGCATGAGACTGTTCAATTCACAGAGTTTGCAGAATTCTGCAATTTTTGTTGCCACAATCGAAATGTTGTTTTGTGCGTGTGGGGAAGTGACGAGAAAGTTGCCAGACACTCGTCAGCGGCAACAATATCTTCTAGCCACCCACGAGCTCCAGCAAGATTTTGCTAATACTAGCGCTGTTTTAGGTTGCGGCAACGACTTCTATCACTTTTTTTGTAATGTGCGCTAGTGAGTGCTATCAACTGCGGCTGCAGCATGAAGAAGATTCTCTCCTTGAGAAGGAGCTAAATCTCCTCAAAATGACAATTTGGGGTTAAAAACCTTCTCAATTGGACCGCTCGCATTGGTTTTTGTGAGATGAGTCTTTTATTTTTTCTATTTTTTTCCCAACAGGAAGGAAGTGCCCCAGAGTCTCCAACTTTCTGGTCCTGTCCAGCAGGCTCCTTCCCGTGCTTTGTCTATCTCCTGGTCACTTTTTATTTGGATTTGGAGCTTGAGAGACCACTCTTTTTGTCTGCTGCATCTATACAATTGGATTTAAGGACTTTGTATATAATAATTCACAAGTTAAAAAGCTGTCGTATAAGTGTATTGTTTGTTTGATAAAGGACATGTACCAGGATTTATTTGGGTTTTTATTTGATTTTTTAAATTTACTGTGGTGGGTGGCCTATAGTTTCAGTAGGGGCCTAGGTTTTTTTTAATGTAATTTTTCTTCTTTTATAAAGGAAAAATGTTGCAAAGTTCAGTACTTTTTCTCCATGGTTTAAAAAAAATGCACTGTTCATTCAATTAACTATGTGACCCAGTCTGCCAATGAGCTTTCCAGCCAATTGGCCCAGTACTAGTCATGGTTGTATGTAATAACTCTCTGTGGTGTCTGTTGAATTGAAACATCATTTAGGCCATGAATGGCATTAGTTTAAATTACGAAATGTGTGTTTTTTGGGCTATTTAACATTTCTTTTCTGCAAACAGTGTATAAGTGTAGTAATATAATTGATGCCTATGGAGGATGTGTGTTGTGAAATTTCTTATACCTCCTTGCTTGTCTTTGACCATTTGGTTGGTGGCCATTTGGTGTAGGTAGTCAGTATTCTTTTGCCATAGGCATGCAACTCTTCTTTGTTGTGGCCATGCCTCATTGCTTGCTGTTTGATCATGTGGTCAGTGGCCATTTGTGTAGCCAGCCAGTGTGCTTTTGCCAGAGCTCTGCATGTATTCCTTGTTGTAGCCATGCCTCCTGCTTGTTTTTTTACTCAATGCTCGATGCTCATATGAAATGCTCTATATGACCAGTGTTTTATATACTTTTTTTGTATTTTTTTACCAGCACCACTCCTTGCCTCGCAAATCCCAGTGGGTTTCAATTCTCATGGTAGTCCTCTTCCCCTAGTACATCACCAATTATGTTTTGGGATAATTTTATCACAAACGTTTTAGTTCATTTTAACATTTAAATTATTTTTTAATTTCTTGTTCATGTTTGTGAATATTTTTTCCAGATTATTTTTATTTCTTGTTAATTACATTTTATGTTTCCTAGTGTGTTTTAATTTATTAATTTTATTACAATTTAGTTTTTCCCCATATTCCTGACATTCGGCATCAACCCATGTCAGGTATAGGTGCACAGTCGCATAACACCCTACATTTTCTAAGGATTATTCCATTGTCACCTGCATTTCCCCGAGTGCCACATTCCAACTTGATACCCATAAAGGAAACAGTTTGTATGTTGTTGTTGCTCTTTCCTATCCTTCCTGAGCGTACATGAAAGTTTATGTTGGTTATGTTTTATGAATGGATACACTGTATTTTTAATTATTTATAACTCAAGTAACCAAAGCATACTAAATTATATTGTTTGTTTTGTACTACTAATTCAACTGCAGCAATGTCACATTTCACTGATATTCTTCATGCTTGTTTGCTTTCAGGTGCACAAGAGAAGGGACATTTCCCACGGTACTGCCGGACAGAAAGCCTGTTCCTAATATAACACATGATCACACAACATGGACATCTCTTCTGCTTGTGATTGTGAAGCTAAGTGCCACTGCCAACTGACAGCTTGAAGAAGGCCCCAAAGTAAGGTGCTTCCAAGAAAGTGGCAAGTGGTGAGGAGACAAAGCTGATTTCCACCACCAGCATGCTGACCAGAACCTTTTTTGGCAAACTTGCGCTTGCCGTACCAGCCTCTGCAGAACAAGCTGGGAGCAGCACTCTCACATCAACATCCCAACCACAACCTAGGTCCAAGCCCATGTCTGGCACAAAGGCAGCCACTCTAATCACAGCAACGCCAACAAGTATGACGTTGAATTGGAGTTATCTCTTTCGCAAAGTAGTACCCCATCTTTGAAGGAACCTCAGCTAATTGGATAACAACACCCACAGCCAACAATAGTCAGTCACTTCACGAGATTTAGTTTCATGCTGAGGAAGTAGAAGAGGCACATTTTTTAGAAGATCCATTTTCTGCCACATCTCCAGCAAGAGCAAGGAGGGGTAGACCATGTACACCAAAATCCTCTTCTCCAAGCCCCGATCTGATGATCAAGACTCCACTTGTATGCCAGCTCAGTCTTGGACATGCCAGCAGAGCCTAGTGAAAAGGAAGTTTCCTGAAATCCTTAGAGTTATGGATGAAGAAGAGAAGAATGATGATTAGCTAGTCATCATGGATGTTAGCTCAGCCCCAGTGGAGACTGGCGATACCCCAGCTCAACCTGCTATGAGGGATGTGGTACAGATACCACCACCACCACTGCCAGCTTCCATTTTTTCAACCACCTCAGAAGAAGTAGGCACTGCAGAGAGGCAAACGTCAAAATGGCCACCTACCACCACTATTTCCGACATTGGCAGCTACACCAGTGTCAGCAAGTGGACTGCCCTAGTTTGGGACTTCTTCACAGTTAGCAATAAAGAGACAAATGTTGCCATCTGCTCCATTCACGGAGCAAGTGCTAGTCGGAGTAAGTTTGGTACAAACAATGGTACCTGAGGCAAAAAACTCATTTGAGAAAACTACACACAATCCTCTGGGATGAGCACCTTAGCGGGCCAAAAAACTGTAAGTGGTGTTGGTAAAGGGGGTGAGAGCAAGGAATCCAATCTGATCTGCTCAAGGTGGAAAGTGAATGTGAAGAAGAGGGTGACATTTTTGTTACATAAATCAGCTCTGTCCCCGATAGTGCAGGAGTATAGCCCAAATCAGAAACATCACAATGGCACAAGAGTCAGGTTGAGACACAAAGGCAAGTGCATGCAGTGACTGCCCTGCTGAGAGAGACATTGAGCCTACCTACGTCTGTTCTGAAGAAGTCACCTGCATCAGTGGCACCAGAAAAGAAAAAAATCCAGTCTACTATCCTGGTATGTATAGGGTGGAGGGGCAGAACAAATGCAACTACCCAATGGCATGTTTGAAAAACGTGAAGTTGGCTAAAATGTTAGCACTGGCCCTCCCTTTTGCTTTTGTGGAAGGAGTAGTTTCCTAGAATTGGTGACAGCCATCTGCCCGAAATGGATACCAGGAACTATTTTTACAGAGTTGCTGTCCAGTACTACATCACGATGTGCTGGAACTAATGGAAAAGCTGCGCAGCAGAGTACTGTTACTACTATCCACCTGACTACAGACATGTGGACCAGTAGCCAAGCCACTGATTATGTGTGCATCACTGCACACTTCGTCTCTTTTGTGGGTGTTAGAGAAAAGATATATGGAGGTGTTGACACTGCTGAATATTTTAATGGCACCTGGAAGAATGCAACAGTAGGCATGTTTGCCATGGAGAAATACCATACTTTTAAAGCCTGGAAGAAGTTGAGGATCATTCAGCGTGATAAAGAACTCATACAGGAGGTGCCAACATGTTGGAACTCAACTTATTACATGTTAGAACAACTATTTGAGCAGTACAGACCGATCAATGAATATGTCATGCCAAGATGAGATGCAACTGTGAAAGGTATGATCATTGTGATGGACCAATGTGGCCCTAGTCAAATATCTGACAGAGATGCTGCTTCTTTTTGAGGTTTTCACCCTGGGAGTCAGCAAGGAGGGCAATGCCATGGGTCAAGCTATCCCATTGTTGTATATACTATAGGAACAGCTAAAGCAGTTGTCTGAATGTGTATGCGGGTATGGATGAAAAAATAGATGTACGAGTTGGTGAGAGCTTAACCCTTCACTTATCTGTTAATAAAAGGGTGCAAAGTGACATTGTGTCATCAAAACATCACATTTGTCGCACAATTTTTGATCCATGGTGCAAACAATTACTGGCCACTCACATTCCTTTTATCAGACAGGGATGTTTCAAACTTCAATATGTGGATTGCTGAGCTAGCCAGGGAGCAGTGCTATTGGCTCACAGCAGCCAAAACAAACAACAAGAATACAAGCAACAACAGAAGGAGGAGCACTGGCCCAACAACCTGCATTAGTTTCTAAAAACAGGGCTTAAGTCCAGTGCAGAGGCAATGGAAAAAAAGATCGAGCAAGGTGGACCACCAATGCCTGTAGAGAGGAAGGTCCAGGATGATCTAGATGACCAAACAGAGGTGGCAATGGCCAGTGCTCAGCTCGTTGGCAATAGAGTACCTGGCTTGCCGGTAGCCAGTGTTTCTGCTGAGCACGTTCTCAGTGCAGCTGGTGCAGTTGTCACAGTGAGAAGGACCAGTCGCTTTCCCCAAAATGTGGAGAGATTAACTATGATTAAAATGAATCAGACCTTTATACCACTGAATTGCACCAGACCTGAAGTACGACAGGAGGAAAATGAGTGATTGGTCAGACTCAGGTCATAGAAGTGTGCTAGTTGACCAACTTCTTCTGGGTGAACCACCAGAGTTTGAGGATGAACCCTGCTTCCCTGACTACGGAGTAGACCTTGGCCACCATAGAATGGATATGACAAAAAATTTACAAAATAAATAGCTTGGGGAACATTATATTATTGTGTTTGTTTGTGTGTGACTGACTAATACAGCCCCACCATGTATGGCCAGATTGAAGTTATACCACTGTGCAGTGATGAAGCCTATCCACTATTCAATTGAAGGACATTGGAGAGAGTAAATGCCTGCCTCATTACCATGCCCATCTATCCTTTCTTTTTTCTCCTAGCAGGACTACCCCAAAATATTTGATTCACAAGACTGGCCAATGTGTGTTTCCTGATTTAAAGAGGATCAGCAATGCTTGAATTAGAGCAGGTAAATGGCAAGCACCAAAGGTTGTTATATATTATGAGTGATTGTTGTTTGTAAGTGTGTTGAGATGATTCATGTGATGGTAGACAGTGAGAGTGGGCATTTAACTATAATTATTAGGCTTGATTGTGTTTGTAATGATTTACAATTTTGGTGGACTTACTGGTGATCATTAGTTTTGTGAAGGTGATTTTTCCTTCCCCTTTAAAACTTAACAAGAATTGTTTGCTGGGTCCACACTGCTTTGTTTTCTGGTTCACACTTTTCAAGGATCTGACAAGTCCATTTAGGTAACAAACACAAATCTAGTCTACACCGAAAAATGACTCAATATTTCTCTTGTGTTTTATCATCAGCAGCGTTGGCCTACACTAAAGGCTGATCACTTTCCTTTGAGTAGGGAGTCAGAACTGGAGTTGTTCCGTTCAATGGAGTTGTACATATTATTGCTTAGAGTCAGGAGGAGGATAGAAAGACATAGGACGTGAGTCGTGATGACCTCAACAACTGCCAGAAGAGGAAAGTTATCAACTTCCCAGAAACCAACATGGTGATAACTCTAAGAGGCATACTCAACTCTGTCTGTGGACTGGTGAGAGGTGCGTTCATTACTTCATTTGAGAAATGCAATATTCGTGAGTGCATGTGCTACCTGGCTCGAATTTAAAACGATGTGGTTGGGTGGGTGGTCTATTGTTGTAGATAACTGGAGACAGACATTGATGATGTCAGTCATATCATCACATTATGCATGCACTAGGCTAAACATTATGATAATCATGACAGTTGCGAGTTTAATCGTCTCAATACATACAGACACTTGTGTGTGATTGATGGTTGTTGTAATTGAATTACTCTCAATTAATCGCACATCATTTATAAAATGAATGATTGCAAAGGACTATGCTCCTACTCAGCCTCTGAGTCTTCTTGGTAAACTCTTCATGAAGCTTACCTTCTGGCCTTCTCTTTGATTCTACAATATAAATTCTATTTCACAATTCGCAGGCCTTTTCTTCTCCTGTACAAAGGAAAAAGTACCATAGCACTCATGATTACCTTACCGGACCACTTCAGCAAGGCACCGCTCAGTTTGGCAATACAGTATAATTTTTCTTTTAATAATCATTTTTATAGCACTGTGTGTGTTGTTTGCTTCACTCCTGCTTAACCCCTTCGATGCTCATGACGGAACGGTTCCCTCATGAGCATCGGTCGAGCTGTGCTTATGACGGAACCGTTTCGTCATGACCACGCCCGTTTTAATTAGGGCTCAGCACTGGGGGGGAATCGGCGCCGCACGGAAGCGGTTAAGTACAATTCACTATATTTCAAACCTATGAGACAGAACATTTATATATATAATATAACTTGGCTCTCTCTGTGGCTGATGGACTGTTTACAAACTCTGCAATGCATTTAAGTTAACTTTATCATAGTCATTCCTTTGTTTCCTCCTACAACAGTTTAATGATGGTTGGCTGCTCATTGCCCAGATGAATATTGTCTATGTTTAGTGTTTGCCTTTGTCACACCTTTCCCCATATACACTTTTCCATCCATTCTTCAAACACCTAACCCTTTTCCCATAGGCTGTGCGATTTATTGAAGTGTCACTTAATAATTTACATAATAATTGATCACACGTCTCGTAGGGAGGATGTGGTGAAAAGAACACCAACACAGTGCAGGATCAACATTTCTTCTATCACATAAACAGTAGCCCACACTGGCCCCAGTTTCCCACCCATACTGCAAAATTATCAATATTTTAGATATAGAAGAACATCATTCATCCGCATAATCATTCAGACATTCGGTTGGGTTAATGCTTAACCTTGTCCACTCCAGACTTTGAATCCACTTCATGGTTTGAGTATTTACTCTGTTAGTTTTCATTTAAATATTCTCACCATTGCTCTGAATAATTCAGCATTACATTTGTTTTCTCGCTATCATGTACTCTTTGTTGTGTAGTAGTCTGGCCTCAATTGTTTGTAAAGCTATGATTTAATAATGTTTATAACCCACTAACTCAGTTTTTCTTTCAATTTAGTTACCAGTGATGAGTAATCCTTCTGATTAATCCTACAGTTGGAGTTCACCTAGGTTGGAGTGTTACTTTGCTTCTGATTCCTTTACTTTTAGTGAGCTAGCCACTACCACCACCATGACACCTTAGGACATCATGCATCCCTCACTTCATCTAATCAGGTAAGAGAACTATGCAGCGTTGTTATACTTGTGGTCACTATAGGGAATGGAAATTGGAAAGTCCCATCTCATCCCCTCTTAGTGGTCAATATAATTTCAGACTGCAGAGACTTGGGGAGTAGTAGTATGACAAGGATACAACAGTAACTAATTTTTGTACATCATCAGCAGACTTTAGAAACAGTCTGCTGCCGCTAAGACAGATGTGCAAAGTGAAAATCTTCAAAAAAGATTTGAAGCATAAATAACGTAAAATTAAAATGTATTACCCTACTAAATAACATAATGAAAAACCCACCCATTCAACCCTATACTGACTCACCCATCCCTCCAAACAATTTTGCCCATCCCAAACCTATGTCCAAAATGTCTTAAAAAACTAAAGTCCAAACTGTCCCGGTCCCAACTCTCATCGTTTCCACCTTTTCCACCCATAACAAGTTCCACTCACCAAAACAAATGTTAAAAAAGGAGCAGAAGAGGGCACTAACTCCAAGCCAGAAGTTTTCTAACGTGCCCCTCCATCTTTATCTGACTGGCTTCTATTCATGCTAGACTCTGCATGATGCGGAGTACGATGCGGTCAGCTACTTCCTCCTTCTCCTTCTGGACCACCATCCACTGGTACTCAGCCTGTATTGGCGACCAGCTTCTTCTCCCACATATGGGCTGCTAAATCCTGTCGAGATGGATGACCAGCAGGAGAAAAAAAGACAAATTGTAAACCCTGCTCTGTGCAAAACACTTATTTAAAATTATGTAGTGGGTGGCACAGTAGCAGTACGTTGTTGGTTCCCTAGGGCCATTCGATTTGATGTGATTAGAATCACATGCCTCACATAAAACTAAAGGAAAATGGCAAACACACTAACTATATGAAATAAATGAAGGCAATACAAACACAGCATACCAGTTAATAAAACAGTTTTTTTTCTTCTTTTGATGGATATCCTAGAAAAAAATAAACAGACAATTTGTGTGGAAAAATAAAAATCAATTACCTCTCATTAATGAGTAAGACAATATGCTCTATGGAGTACAAGTATTCACGTGTTGTGCTAAATTAATGAATGCATGCTAGATCATCTGGCACCCTAGTCTTACTCGTTAGTCTTACTTTGCTACTCACTGCAGCCTTCAGCTGGTGTAGGTGTAATAGACAATAAGCTTATTCCAATTCAGAGTTGCCCTTCCTGCTGAAAGCCAGCCGAGGCAAGGACAAATAAAATGATAATACAACTTTTTTATCATCATTGTATTTTGCGTCCTGCCCGCCGAGCTGGGGGAGCAGCGGACACAGCCACAGTGATGCTGCAGCTGCAGCACTGGGTAGAGGGGAGAATGGTGGGCACTGCTAAATGTGCCTGATGGTATGACCGGCTTCATAGGGCCGGCCAAACCGTCATATGTACTTAACCTTTCTCCATCTAGCTGTGTTGTACAGCTGGGTGAAAAAACAAATACAGGCTCACACTCTGTATCTGAGTGCCAAACCGAGGTGATCAGACCAATCCTAGCGCTGTTCACATGCTGGGAATAGCATTCCAAGCATGTGAGCAGCACTGGGATTAGGAACTGGGAGCCAGTGCAGTGTGTACCAGGTTCTTGACATGAGCGCGAAGATCGGTAGGAAGGCGGCAGCTGTCGGAGCAAGTAGGTGCTATTTTTTTGTTGATGTATTTTTTCTTTTGTGTTCCCCCTCCACACCACTTCACAGTACCAGTGGCCGCTCCTGTTCCAATGGCCCCGGTCTTCTCCAAAGTGCCTTTCAATCTTACCCTGACTACAAGGCAGATGAACAATATGAATAATACACGTCAAGTATTTATTTAATTTATTTGTATTTGAAAAGTTTTATATATCAGGTATCAGAGCGCTTTACAGGAGGACGAGCATTGTTTCTGAGCATAGTTACCAGTTACAAAGTTACAAGTTACAAGTTACACAGTTTTAGAGCATAGTTACAAGTTGCTGGAGCGTGGTTACATGTGTTAAAACATATACGTAAGGGAAAAAGCAGGCAAGGGGAGAGATTCAGGGGAGTGAGAATAGGAGCAGGGGAGGTAGACAAAGAATGAAAGAGGAAAAGAGGTGGGGGGTGAAGCAAACGCAACCAGGAGAAGAGAAAAAACAGTGTCCAATGTCCGGAGTGCTGTGATCCCAGTGGAAATGGCGTAATTCCTACACCTCTGCTGTGCGTGGCTCCCTTTACACTGTGGACTCTCTTAGAGGGGTCTCTGAGACTTCAGGGCATAAATAAATACTGGATCCTTCCCCAACAAGGGGAGAGGGATTGCTTTGGCAAGGGGCACCATTCCCACACCACCGCTGTGTGTGGCTCCCATGACACTGTGGACTCTCTCAGGGGGGTCTCTGAGACTCCAGGGAACAAATACTGGATCCCTCCCTCGGCGCCGCACGGAAGCGGTTAAGTACAATTCACTATATTTCAAACCTATGAGACAGAACATTTATATATATAATATAACTTGGCTCTCTCTGTGGCTGATGGACTGTTTACAAACTCTGCAATGCATTTAAGTTAACTTTATCATAGTCATTCCTTTGTTTCCTCCTACAACAGTTTAATGATGGTTGGCTGCTCATTGCCCAGATGAATATTGTCTATGTTTAGTGTTTGCCTTTGTCACACCTTTCCCCATATACACTTTTCCATCCATTCATCAAACACCTAACCCTTTTCCCATAGGCTGTGCGATTTATTGAAGTGTCACTTAATAATTTACATAATAATTGATCACACGTCTCGTAGGGAGGATGTGGTGAAAAGAACACCAACACAGTGCAGGATCAACATTTCTTCTATCACATAAACAGTAGCCCACACTGGCCCCAGTTTCCCACCCATACTTGCAAAATTATCAATATTTTAGATATAGAAGAACATCATTCATCCGCATAATCATTCAGACATTCGGTTGGGTTAATGCTTAACCTTGTCCACTCCAGACTTTGAATCCACTTCATGGTTTGAGTATTTACTCTGTTAGTTTTAATTTAAATATTCTCACCATTGCTCTGAATAATTCAGCATTACATTTGTTTTCTCGCTATCATGTACTCTTTGTTGTGTAGTAGTCTGGCCTCAATTGTTTGTAAAGCTATGATTTAATAATGTTTATAACCCACTAACTCAGTTTTTGTTTCAATTTAGTTACCAGTGATGAGTAATCCTTCTGATTAATCCTACAGTTGGAGTTCACCTAGGTTGGAGTGTTACTTTGCTTCTGATTCCTTTACTTTTAGTGAGCTAGCCACTACCACCACCATGACACCTTAGGACATCATGCATCCCTCACTTCATCTAATCAGGTAAGAGAACTATGCAGCGTTGTTATACTTGTGGTCACTATAGGGAATGGAAATTGGAAAGTCCCATCTCATCCCCTCTTAGTGGTCAATATAATTTCAGACTGCAGAGACTAGGGGAGTAGTAGTATGACAAGGATACAACAGTAACTAATTTTTGTACATCATCAGCAGACTTTAGAAACAGTCTGCTGCCGCTAAGACAGATGTGCAAAGTGAAAATCCTCAAAAAAGATTTGAAGCATAAATAACGTAAAATTAAAATGTATTACCCTACTAAATAACATAATGAAAAAGCCACCCATTCAACCCTATACTGACTCACCCATCCCTCCAAACAATTTTGCCCATCCCAAACCTATGTCCAAAATGTCTTAAAAAACTAAAGTCCAAACTGTCCCGGTCCCAACTCTCATCGTTTCCACCTTTTCCACCCATAACAAGTTCCACTCACCAAAACAAATGTTAAAAAAGGAGCAGAAGAGGGCACTAACTCCAAGCCAGAAGTTTTCTAACGTGCCCCTCCATCTTTATCTGACTGGCTTCTATTCATGCTAGACTCTGCATGATGCGGAGTACGATGCGGTCAGCTACTTCCTCCTTCTCCTTCTGGACCACCATCCACTGGTACTCAGCCTGTATTGGCGACCAGCTTCTTCTCCCACATATGGGCTGCTAAATCCTGTCGAGATGGATGACCAGCAGGAGAAAAAAAGACAAATTGTAAACCCTGCTCTGTGCAAAACACTTATTTAAAATTATGTAGTGGATGGCACAGTAGCAGTACGTTGTTGGTTCCCTAGGGCCATTCGATTTGATGTGATTAGAATCACATGCCTCACATAAAACTAAAGGAAAATGGCAAACACACTAACTATATGAAATAAATGAAGGCAATACAAACACAGCATACCAGTTAATAAAACAGTTTTTTTTCTTCTTTTGATGGATATCCTAGAAAAAAATAAACAGACAATTTGTGTGGAAAAATAAAAATCAATTACCTCTCATTAATGAGTAAGACAATATGCTCTATGGAGTACAAGTATTCACGTGTTGTGCTAAATTAATGAATGCATGCTAGATCATCTGGCACCCTAGTCTTACTCGTTAGTCTTACTTTGCTACTCACTGCAGCCTTCAGCTGGTGTAGGTGTAATAGACAATAAGCTTATTCCAATTCAGAGTTGCCCTTCCTGCTGAAAGCCAGCCGAGGCAAGGACAAATAAAATGATAATACAACTTTTTTATCATCATTGTATTTTGCGTCCTGCCCGCCGAGCTGGGGGAGCGGCGGATACAGCCACAGTGATGCTGCAGCTGCAGCACTGGGTAGAGGGGAGAATGGTGGGCACTGCTAAATGTGCCTGATGGTATGACCGGCTTCATAGGGCCGGCCAAACCGTCATATGTACTTAACCTTTCTCCATCTAGCTGTGTTGTACAGCTGGGTGAAAAAACAAATACAGGCTCACACTCTGTATCTGAGTGCCAAACCGAGGTGATCAGACCAATCCTAGCGCTGTTCACATGCTGGGAATAGCATTCCAAGCATGTGAGCAGCACTGGGATTAGGAACTGGGAGCCAGTGCAGTGTGTACCAGGTTCTTGACATGAGCGCGAAGATCGGTAGGAAGGCGGCAGCTGTCGGAGCAAGTAGGTGCTATTTTTTTGTTGATGTATTTTTTCTTTTGTGTTCCCCCTCCACACCACTTCACAGTACCAGTGGCCGCTCCTGTTCCAATGGCCCCGGTCTTCTCCAAAGTGCCTTTCAATCTTACCCTGACTACAAGGCAGATGAACAATATGAATAATACACGTCAAGTATTTATTTAATTTATTTGTATTTGAAAAGTTTTATATATCAGGTATCAGAGCGCTTTACAGGAGGACGAGCATTGTTTCTGAGCATAGTTACCAGTTACAAAGTTACAAGTTACAAGTTACACAGTTTTAGAGCATAGTTACAAGTTGCTGGAGCGTGGTTACATGTGTTAAAACATATACGTAAGGGAAAAAGCAGGCAAGGGGAGAGATTCAGGGGAGTGAGAATAGGAGCAGGGGAGGTAGACAAAGAATGAAAGAGGAAAAGAGGTGGGGGGTGAAGCAAACGCAACCAGGAGATGAGAAAAAACAGTGTCCAATGTCCGGAGTGCTGTGATCCCAGTGGAAATGGCGTAATTCCTACACCTCTGCTGTGCGTGGCTCCCTTTACACTGTGGACTCTCTTAGAGGGGTCTCTGAGACTTCAGGGCATAAATAAATACTGGATCCTTCCCCAACAAGGGGAGAGGGATTGCTTTGGCAAGGGGCACCATTCCCACACCACCGCTGTGTGTGGCTCCCATGACACTGTGGACTCTCTCAGGGGGGTCTCTGAGACTCCAGGGAATAAATACTGGATCCCTCCCTCTGCGCCGCACGGAAGCGGTTAAGTACAATTCACTATATTTCAAACCTATGAGACAGAACATTTATATATATATATAATATAACTTGGCTCTCTCTGTGGCTGATGGACTGTTTACAAACTCTGCAATGCATTTAAGTTAACTTTATCATAGTCATTCCTTTGTTTCCTCCTACAACAGTTTAATGATGGTTGGCTGCTCATTGCCCAGATGAATATTGTCTATGTTTAGTGTTTGCCTTTGTCACACCTTTCCCCATATACACTTTTCCATCCATTCATCAAACACCTAACCCTTTTCCCATAGGCTGTGCGATTTATTGAAGTGTCACTTAATAATTTACATAATAATTGATCACACGTCTCGTAGGGAGGATGTGGTGAAAAGAACACCAACACAGTGCAGGATCAACATTTCTTCTATCACATAAACAGTAGCCCACACTGGCCCCAGTTTCCCACCCATACTTGCAAAATTATCAATATTTTAGATATAGAAGAACATCATTCATCCGCATAATCATTCAGACATTCGGTTGGGTTAATGCTTAACCTTGTCCACTCCAGACTTTGAATCCACTTCATGGTTTGAGTATTTACTCTGTTAGTTTTAATTTAAATATTCTCACCATTGCTCTGAATAATTCAGCATTACATTTGTTTTCTCGCTATCATGTACTCTTTGTTGTGTAGTAGTCTGGCCTCAATTGTTTGTAAAGCTATGATTTAATAATGTTTATAACCCACTAACTCAGTTTTTGTTTCAATTTAGTTACCAGTGATGAGTAATCCTTCTGATTAATCCTACAGTTGGAGTTCACCTAGGTTGGAGTGTTACTTTGCTTCTGATTCCTTTACTTTTAGTGAGCTAGCCACTACCACCACCATGACACCTTAGGACATCATGCATCCCTCACTTCATCTAATCAGGTAAGAGAACTATGCAGCGTTGTTATACTTGTGGTCACTATAGGGAATGGAAATTGGAAAGTCCCATCTCATCCCCTCTTAGTGGTCAATATAATTTCAGACTGCAGAGACTAGGGGAGTAGTAGTATGACAAGGATACAACAGTAACTAATTTTTGTACATCATCAGCAGACTTTAGAAACAGTCTGCTGCCGCTAAGACAGATGTGCAAAGTGAAAATCCTCAAAAAAGATTTGAAGCATAAATAACATAAAATTAAAATGTATTACCCTACTAAATAACATAATGAAAAAGCCACCCATTCAACCCTATACTGACTCACCCATCCCTCCAAACAATTTTGCCCATCCCAAACCTATGTCCAAAATGTCTTAAAAAACTAAAGTCCAAACTGTCCCGGTCCCAACTCTCATCGTTTCCACCTTTTCCACCCATAACAAGTTCCACTCACCAAAACAAATGTTAAAAAAGGAGCAGAAGAGGGCACTAACCCCAAGCCAGAAGTTTTCTAACGTGCCCCTCCATCTTTATCTGACTGGCTTCTATTCATGCTAGACTCTGCATGATGCGGAGTACGATGCGGTCAGCTACTTCCTCCTTCTCCTTCTGGACCACCATCCACTGGTACTCAGCCTGTATTGGCGACTAGCTTCTTCTCCCACATATGGGCTGCTAAATCCTGTCGAGATGGATGACCAGCAGGAGAAAAAAAGACAAATTGTAAACCATGCTCTGTGCAAAACACTTATTTAAAATTATGTAGTGGGTGGCACAGTAGCAGTACGTTGTTGGTTCCCTAGGGCCATTCGATTTGATGTGATTAGAATCACATGCCTCACATAAAACTAAAGGAAAATGGCAAACACACTAACTATATGAAATAAATGAAGGCAATACAAACACAGCATACCAGTTAATAAAACAGTTTTTTTTTCTTCTTTTGATGGATATCCTAGAAAAAAATAAACAGACAATTTGTGTGGAAAAATAAAAATCAATTACCTCTCATTAATGAGTAAGACAATATGCTCTATGGAGTACAAGTATTCACGTGTTGTGCTAAATTAATGAATGCATGCTAGATCATCTGGCACCCTAGTCTTACTCGTTAGTCTTACTTTGCTACTCACTGCAGCCTTCAGCTGGTGTAGGTGTAATAGACAATAAGCTTATTCCAATTCAGAGTTGCCCTTCCTGCTGAAAGCCAGCCGAGGCAAGGACAAATAAAATGATAATACAACTTTTTTATCATCATTGTATTTTGCGTCCTGCCCGCCGAGCTGGGGGAGCAGCGGATACAGCCACAGTGATGCTGCAGCTGCAGCACTGGGTAGAGGGGAGAATGGTGGGCACTGCTAAATGTGCCTGATGGTATGACCGGCTTCATAGGGCCGGCCAAACCGTCATATGTACTTAACCTTTCTCCATCTAGCTGTGTTGTACAGCTGGGTGAAAAAACAAATACAGGCTCACACTCTGTATCTGAGTGCCAAACCGAGGTGATCAGACCAATCCTAGCGCTGTTCACATGCTGGGAATAGCATTCCAAGCATGTGAGCAGCACTGGGATTAGGAACTGGGAGCCAGTGCAGTGTGTACCAGGTTCTTGACATGAGCGCGAAGATCGGTAGGAAGGCGGCAGCTGTCAGAGCAAGTAGGTGCTATTTTTTTGTTGATGTATTTTTTCTTTTGTGTTCCCCCTCCACACCACTTCACAGTACCAGTGGCCGCTCCTGTTCCAATGGCCCCGGTCTTCTCCAAAGTGCCTTTCAATCTTACCCTGACTACAAGGCAGATGAACAATATGAATAATACACGTCAAGTATTTATTTAATTTATTTGTATTTGAAAAGTTTTATATATCAGGTATCAGAGCGCTTTACAGGAGGACGAGCATTGTTTCTGAGCATAGTTACCAGTTACAAAGTTACAAGTTACAAGTTACACAGTTTTAGAGCATAGTTACAAGTTGCTGGAGCATGGTTACATGTGTTAAAACATATACGTAAGGGAAAAAGCAGGCAAGGGGAGAGATTCAGGGGAGTGAGAATAGGAGCAGGGGAGGTAGACAAAGAATGAAAGAGGAAAAGAGGTGGGGGGTGAAGCAAACCCAACCAGGAGATGAGAAAAAACAGTGTCCAATGTCCGGAGTGCTGTGATCCCAGTGGAAATGGCGTAATTCCTACACCTCTGGTGTGCGTGGCTCCCTTTACACTGTGGACTCTCTTAGAGGGGTCTCTGAGACTTCAGGGCATAAATAAATACTGGATCCTTCCCCAACAAGGGGAGAGGGATAGCTTTGGCAAGGGGCACCATTCCCACACCACCGCTGTGTGTGGCTCCCATGACACTGTGGACTCTCTCAGGGGGGTCTCTGAGACTCCAGGGAATAAATACTGGATCCCTCCCCAACAAGGGGAGAAAGAAGTGCTTTGGTAAAGGGCACAGACCATGGGGGTAACTTTAGGGATAATGGTGTATTGCGTGGTAAAGCCATTTTAGAATGGAGGGGACAGTTCCAAAGTCTGTAGAATTGTGGGGCAACCCCTTGTTCCTGCCATCAGCTGTCTTGGCAGGAGTGAATCTGAAAGGAGTCCATGGATAGTCGCCACCTTAAAGTCAGGCAGGTCAGAAATACTAGATTAAGGCATTTGGCATCTTTTTGGTGGCCATTTTGAAGTCAGGCTGTTCACTAGTAAAATAATGAACCATAAGAAAGAGGAAAATACCTGAAATGTTCCGGAAAATCAACAACCCCCAGTGTAGTCAGGATTCACATAGTAGGTACCACCCCCACCGGGTACTTAGGCCTCACCACTGCTGTAATTCAAGTCTTGAAGCAGACAACATGCATTAGTATAGTGCCTAGATAGCTGAGATGACTCTTCACTCTCCTCAGGTCAAAGCTGTCCACCTATCGTCAGGGTCTGTGCGCTTCACTCCCAGAGCTGCGGGTGGAGTCACCCGGCCCACAGAGCTCGGGACACAGACCCGCCATCAGCAGTTACAGCACCTCACCCATCAGCAGGGAAGGAGAGATAGTCATGTGAGTGCCTGCAATGGCAGCATCTTGCACTGCACAGCAGGGTCTCAACTTGCTGATCCATCGCCGCACCTCCTGTGCTCAATTACGCCCTCAGTACCCGGTCAGTGGAGGGCCAAAACCATTGTATGGGCAGCAAACTCCCGGTGAGTTTAGCCACCAAAGGAGAGTCGCCTCCAGCCGTCTGCGGTCACCAGGCAGGAGCCGCAGCCATCTTGATATCAAGATCCTCCATGTTATCAGGACACCACGCCACCAACTGTGAACTTTCAGATCATGAAAGCATTTTGGGAAATGTAGTCTTTATTTTCACTTATCGGATCAATTGGACTCACGCTCTTGCTGAAAGTGCACAAAAATTGTGAACCCCTGTTCAGATGGCATGGAGTGAGGGGAAACCTCCCGGGCCTGGTCGTCATCCTGACTGGCCTTTCCTCCCTCTGACCTGGTCACACTCTCCCCTGGGTGCTTTGTGGCCGGCAGGGCACCATTATGGCAGGACCCCCCTTGCCGGGTCACCAGGGGGTTTGGCATGCCAGAGGAGGTTTCCTTTTCCTTCCACACGGTTTCTGCTGGCCAGGATGTCGGGTACCGGGTACTGGAGCTGAGCTTCGGGGGAAGCGGATATCTTGGGGGAGAGAAGGACGCCTGGCGGCGCCATCTTGGTTGACGGTCTAGTTGTCATAAGGATGATAGACCTCTATTTAAGGCGGGTAAATTAGGTGGCCAGTCTTTAGAACTGACCGGTGGCACGAATACTTGACCAGAGCGTGCTGCGCTTATATCTGCAACATTGCGAGCTTTGCTTCGATATTTTAAAAATTCCCGTTTTGTGATTTACTTTTATTTTATTTCCTTTTCCCCTAGTTTTAACTTCCGGTCCACTTGCTTGCACTATAATCTGTTAAACCACTGCTTCTTTAACGGGTCCCTTTCCGATCATCACCACTCCGGCGGACATCTTGGGGGAGGAAAGGACGCCTGGCGGCACCATCTTGGTTGACGGTCTAGTCGTCATAAGGATGCTAGACCTCTATTTAAAACGGTCATGCTAACGCCCAGCGGGCACGCGCAGCGGGCTCGCCAGACTTCCGCCAGAGTTACGCCTGAGTTCAGCCCGTCTGCGCCCGTCAGCGCTAAGGAGGCGCCAGAAGCCAGAGACGCTGCTCCTCGTTTCTCTCTTGCTGCAAATTGTGAGTTGTATTCTCGAGCTACATTGTTATCTCTCAAACCTTCCTCGTGCCCCTGTTTTCATACTAGAGGTCCGGAGAATATAACCTGTGGATGTACTATTCCTTTGGATATAGATACTAAACGAACGCTTATAAGCAAAAAGTCTTGGACGCATATAGAAAAAGGGCATATACTTACCCCTATGAAATCGGGCTTTCTCATTAATGCAAGGTCGCTTGTTAAATACAACCTAGCCTTTAGGGAGTTTGTTGTGATGAAGCAAGCTTCAGAAAATATTTTATTCTGACTCGTGGATTTAATCTCCCATAACATGAACTAATTTATTAATGAGCTGTTGCATGATTTATTTCATTAATTCAACCTAGATTAAGTTTGCACCACTCATGAACACGCGGGAATTAATAACATGTGCTCTTGTTGCATTTGCAAGTCTGTTTTGTAACATGTGATTAATATTGTTTTGTTTGTCATGTCTGTCCTATTGTCTTTGTCACTATTAATATGCGGCAGATTATTCATGGCATGTGCTTTTTATATGTGCTTACATGTTTGTCCTATGTTGTGTTTGTCTGTCTGTGTATTATTTAATCATCTTTTTACTCTTTCAGAAACATAAAGCTGGATTACATGAAGAATGGTAGATATTTTATGTGCTGCTTTATTTGTTTGCTTTTGCTAGATGTCTTTTATTAGTGGGTTAATTAATAATTAGCAAGGGCTGGGTGGTACAGAAGGGTTTGCTTTACCTGAATTAATCACTCTTTTTGTGTTTGTTTAAATACTAGCCCGAGAGTGGTTTGAGGCCTAGCCTCTGTTTCTGAAGAAAAGTTGGTCGGCCTGTACGTGAGCAGAGTTGGAGCCAAGTGCAGTCATCTTGGAAATATTCCATGGAACTTTGCTTTCACATAACCTTTGAAAAAGACTGTGGCTCTAACAAAAGAGTCTTTTTTCACGAACTGCTCTGGATGTTCTTTTTACAAGGCCGAGGAAGTGGCAGGCATAATTTTGCCGAGCTTTGGTGGAAGTCAGAAAGGCAACTTTTAAAATGTTCCAAAGCTCGGAAGTCATGTCACTCTATGTCAACGAACAATAGCAGGGTGACGTTCATACCCTGGAAGAGGTGGCTTTGGTGGTCTGACAGCCATCAACCAATCAGAGTGCTGAACTTTTAAAAAGAAATACATTTAGCTAAATTTGAGAGCAAAAATGATATAAAATTGGCCCTCTTGAAGGGATTGGGGCTGACTGTTTCCTGAGGGCGAAGTGCTGTCCGATTTCCTTTGGATTGTAAGCATTCTACTGTTTATTAATTTGTTTCCCTTTCAGGTCAGAAAGCTAACTTAGGGAATAAGATTTATGTTTTTCTTGATTCATTATTTTGAGCAATGCTGAGTTGACAGTTATCTTTGTACCAATGTTTAATGCATTTAACTGAATTAATAAAACTAAATGTTTGATTCTAATAAAGAGAGTTAATAAAGATTATCCAATTAAGAATTTTAAAATAAACTTTTAAAATGACAAGCTGGGCTTGTTTATTGTAGATAGCATCAAAATCAACATAATTGATCCATTCACCTCATGATTCAGCTGCTCTATTGTTTCTTATGAGCCTGGTATTGATTGGTAAGTGTGATAGTGGATTGTGACATCATTTATAAAGTATTTTAGTTGGAGCGCTGGATCAGTTGTCTCTAGAAATCCCCCTTGGGTCTTCATTACGGAGACTTTGGGTTCTGAAGCTGCTGGTCCTGACCTGGTGGATGCAATCCCAGAAGGCTATGTTATGTCCAGAATGGACCAAGAGCTGCTTAGAGGGGGTGGTCTCGGGATTATCTGCAAAGAGGATTTTATCTGCCGTATTGATCTGCTATCATCCCCCTAGGATAGGTTGGAGGCCTTGTATTTCTCCATACAGCCGAATTCCACTACATCTTTTTCGGGCATTTTGTGTTACAGGCCGCCTGGTCCTCGATCTGCATTCACCAATGACATTCTTCTTCTACTAGAGCCCTTTATGAATAGATCGTGTTTCACTCTTTTAGGTGACTTTAATGTTCACCTTGAGAAGGCTGAGGACACCAACATAGTTTCTCTGGTGGAAGGTCTGAAGGCATATGGGTTTAACCAACTGGTTACTGGCCCGACCCATTTGGCTGGTCATACGCTAGATGGTATCTTTACGAATGATGATAGGCTTACCATAGAGACCCCCATTCCTCTTACGTGGTCAGACCACTTGGCCGTCCCTTTTAATCTGAATATGCCTGCGGCATCTGTAACTTGAGGAAACTCATGGGAGATTAGAAGAAATTTTAGAGAGTTAAACAATGATACGTTAGCTCCTTTGCTACAACCGGCCTCCATCTGTTCGAGATCAGACCCAAATGCGGCCGCTCAGAACTGGTCTAATGGGCTGGGGAGAGCTATAAACACCTTAGCACCCCCTAAAAGGCACTACGTTGCCAGAAAGAGCCCGTTGGCCCCTTGGTATTCCGAGCGACTTAGAGCGTTGCGGCAGATTTGCAGACAAAAGGAGAGGGCCTGGCTTGCAATGCCCAATGTCGCGAAGAAAATACAACATAAATTAGCGCTTAAGGAATACAAAAAAGCTATAATGGAGGAGAAAAGGAACCACTTTACTAAGATCACCTCCTGGCTGAGATCATCTAGGGAGCTTTTTAAAACCATTAACTCCCTTTCTGTCCCTAAGTTGGCTAACTCTGTAACTGAGTCACAGTTGTTATGTAACAACATTGCTGACTTTTTCCAATCCAAAATTAGCTGATATTAACTCTTCATTGGAAATTCTTAACCAAAAATTGAATAGTGAAGCTGATTCCCAGGCTCCTACAGTGCAGTTGGCTGACATGAATATAGATGGGGTACCCAGCTCTACTTCCCTCTTTTTGAAATTTCCCGAGTTATGTTGGGAAGAGCTAAATCGCATCTTAGATGCCACCAAATCCTGTTCCCCCTTGGACCCTTGTCCTTTGAAAATCCTAAAGGTCTGCAGTAGTACCCTAATATCGTCTCTCCTTGAGATCCTAAATAGCGCTATCACAGAAGGAATTTTCCCTCAAGTGTGGAAACTCGCTGTGGTCAATCCCCTGCTGAAGAAGGCTTCCCTGAACCATGAGGTGCTGAAAAACCTCCGGCCGATTTCTTTATTACCAGCACCTGCAAAAATTCTTGAAGCCCATTTAAATCGGCATCTGACAGCATTTTTGGAGAGGGAGAACCGTTTGGACTCTTCTCAACATGGTTTTCGCGTGGCCCATAGCACGGAGACTGCCCTTACGGTCGTGGTAAATAATATTAGATCTGAGGTAGATAAAGGCCAGTCCACGCTGTTGGTCTTGCTGGATCGAACAGCAGCCTTTGATACCCTATCCCCCTCTATTCTGGTGGACAGACTGAGGGGGATAGGAGACCAAGGTGGTGCCCTGAGTCTCCTGTCCTCTTTTTTTGCACCAGAGACAGCAAAGAGTAAAACTTGGTAACTATATGTCCCCTACCCAGGCGGTGCAATGTGGGGTCCCACAGGGCTTGGCGCTTAGCCCGGTTCTGTTTAACGTTTACGTGACCCCCCTTGCAAAAATAATAAGAGCCTTTGGATATCAGGTGTTATCCTTCGCCGATGATACGCAGATCATTGTCTCGACAACTCAGTCGGGGCAACACTGTGCTGTAAAATTCAAGACCTGTATGGAAGCAGTATCATCATGGATGATAAGGAACTTTCTCAAGCTCAACGGTAAGAAGACTGAGGTCCTGGTCTTTGGTGGGAATCAAGATCTGTGGAGTGAGGAGTGGTGGCCTACCTCCTTGGGCGAATGCCCTCATCCAGCCAAATTCGCCAAGAATCTAGGCGTAACTATAGACCCTACCCTGTCATTTGACCTA
The DNA here is from genome assembly GCF_964263255.1 of Lissotriton vulgaris. Lineage (NCBI taxonomy): Eukaryota > Metazoa > Chordata > Amphibia > Caudata > Salamandridae > Lissotriton > Lissotriton vulgaris. The sequence goes on from NC_141693.1 coordinate 1,391,931,000, forward strand.
CAGGTTAACAAAATGGTTGGCACCTGCTGTACCATCATTCGGACCATAAAGAAGATCGCCCCTTTCCTCTCCCCTGAGGCGCGTAAACAATCTACGGTCGCCCTGGTATTGTCCAGGATCGACTATTATAACGCTCTCTATGGTGGTATAAATAAGAAAGCGATCCAAAGACTTCAGGTAACCCAGAATGTGGCCGCCAGGCTAGTTCTGAATCTGCCTAGGCAATCGTCAGCGACGGCGGCTAGAAGAGAACTGCATTGGATGCCTATTCAGGCGAGAATATAATTTAAGATTCTTTGTTTTGCCACAGTGTGTTCGTTGGTTCAGGCCCAGAAGGGGTTAAATCCCTATTGACACCTTACAATCCCAGCAGATGCCTTAGATCTGCCTCGAAAAATCTGCTCATAGTTCCGAGGGTTAACAAGGCGAGATGGGCGGTAGAGCATTCTCCTTGTTGGCCCCCAAACTATGGAATTCGCTCCAGCCGGAAATTGCCAGACAACCATCCCTGACAATTTTTCACAAACTTATGAAAACATGGCTGTTCTCCCTAGCTTATTAACTCTGATACTCTGAGCGTTTCTACTCTTTTTGATATTCTGCCTCATGTTATGTTTCTGTCGTTTCCATCTGATAGCGCCTTGATGCCCTTGGGGGCTAAGTTCTTTTTGCGCGATACAAATAAGCATTCATTCATTCATTCATTTCAGAGGCTGAGGCAAGCCAGGCGCTCCCCAGCAAATCCAATAAAAAGTATGCAAAGTATAAAACCAATAATGCACACACCCTGTCTGCCATAAAAGCAATGCACTGCAGTACTGGACAAGGATTAAGGAACGAAATATAGATTGTATTTGGCATGTTCGTCACAAACTATCCCATCTGAAAGGCACATCCTTAGTCCCACTATACTACCTGGCTTCACCCTCCAGGCCTCCACCCTCCACCACACTTTATAAAAAAGGTTCCTCAACAAATACATTTGCTTGACAGTAAGGTAAGGAAACTTAACTTACTCTACCGCATGGTAAGTTAGAGGAATTAGGCTGGGTAAATTGACATTTTACTGATCATCATCATGTGCCTCAGCTTTGGCTACTGAGTCACATTGGTTGATAATTTTGGAAGGGAAGAATTTGAATTGGCGTAAATCCAATATGAAAGCCATGATGAAATATATCTCTTGGCTAAACAAATGTGGCACATGCAAATAATGGATTTTTTAGAATTTTTGGGAAGATTGGGGCAGAACTTTGGAAACAATAAAGGAGTGAAGTACCTATAGCAAGTGACTAAGTAGGCACTGAGAGGTAAAGGAAATACACATTCTTTTCACATTGACATGCATTCAAAACTTTGCAAATGTCACATTAACTCAAGCAGATGCACATTGCACAGCTAAAACTGCAGTACTGAATTAAACCATATAGCAGTTAGGTCATCATGGGTGGCACTGGCAAAATACCACTGGTATGGAGGGAGGTGATGATTGATGATGGGATGATGGGTGGAATACAAAATATCTGCCTTGCTTAATAAATACTGTGAGTCAATGAAATAAACAGAAATACTACTCAATCCCTTTGCATCAGAGCTTTGATGGAACCAATTCAAGCAAGTGAAGTAGGTGAGAGCACACCCATATCCAGAAGAGTGCCCTTATTTCTTCAGCCATCAATTATCCATTCAGCATTTCATTGTTCTAGTATTGAATTCTTCATTCTTAGCTTGGATACACACATTTAAAATTTGCATTCTCTCACCCAGTCTTTCACCATTAAAAACCATCCAACCATATTTATCGATGTATCCATCTATCCAAACATTGCTCTCAAAGACCTTTCACCAGCATCCATTACCCATCCATGCATCCTTTCACCCATTCAACCACCCTGCTTAAACCAAACCGCAACATTCCTTATACCCATCCTGACAGGCATCCTGTCACCCATATGGTTATACCTACCCAGGCAGGCCTCCTTTCACCAGTAAACCCTTCCTTCCATCCTTCATCAATCCATGCATTGTATCACCCACCAATATACATCCTTTCAGTCACCCATGCATCCTTTCACTCATATATATTAAATTTGACCCATAATTTCTCCTTCCATCCTTTTCCCCTTTTCCATTAACCCATTGTTGTTCAAGTTCATTATGAACCATAATCTGTTAAGCTGGAGATAGAAGAGGCCATTAAATACTCAACCCCCTCTATATCAGCGACATCGGGGTAGACATGAATCACAAGTAAATGCCCTTGTAGTGAGTATATGACTAATTGTCAATAAGCAAGCAATGTGACATACCATCACCCATCCCTGCTGCCACTGAGACCCCCCTTTTGAAATCTGCTTCTACATTTGCTCCACTGGCGCTCTTGCTGCCGGCCCAGGCACTGGTGCTCTGTGCGCCCCCAAAAAAAATTCCACATTTTAGATGACAGATATGCCTCCCCGAGTCATTAAAAAAATAATTAACCATAGTACATCACTACAGTTCTGTTACAGTATCTTCTATAAAAACATCACATTGGGCATTTTGTTGGTTGGCAATGTTTGAAAAGCCAGGTAGTCAAGCAAACCAAAAATATTTTGTAATGGAGGGGCAGAACCAGGATGAATCTCACTCTGAGTCATTAAAGCCCAATGAAAGGGTTGAATAATTGATCAATGCTGAGCATATGGTCTTGGTTGGCAAATGCAATGGGGCTGCCCTCATACTTCAGGTCATGCTCAACTGTAATCAACTGCTAGTAGACTATGATCTTAGATACATACACAACATTGAGGGATCCACCATGACCATAGCCAGTCTCTTCTTTTACTGTTTGAGAATGAACAGAAAAACGAAAGCCTTCTCAACAAACATGCATTCAATACTTTATTTGGGCATGCAATCTTCAGAGTAGAGTGCCTGACCTAAAATGGGTTCCCTGAGTCGGGAAAACATTTTGAAAAAGCAGAAAAAAAGCTATAAAACAGACAGGCTAGTACAGTACAGACAGTTTAAAGTCAAGTACAGAAAATTGAAATATCTAAAATAGGTAAATAGGATAATACAAGGATAAGAAGAATTTAGGTAACAAATAAAACAAAGAGGAGTTGGAAAAGAAATTGGAGACAACACAGCAAAAAGGGAAATAATTCAAAATGTGGTGTGGTAAAAGTTAGGGAAATAATAATTTTAACAAGAGGAGGACTTACTGGTGCCAGTAGAGTAATCTGCCAAGGCACTTGTGGAGGCACCACCACCTCCCTCACCTGCCGTAGTGGATCCAGGCCCATCCCTCTTCTTGCCCCTGGATGCTGATGTAATAAATAAATAAAATAAGATTAGTGGTACAATTAATAATAATCTCCCCAACAATATTTTGACAGGAAAAGCAAACACAGTAAACTTTTGAACTTTTCTAAAACAGATTTACTATAGTATTACTAGTGTCGCTGACCTATTCCTCATTTCCTAAACCTAACCCTAACCCAAATTTCCTAAACACAATTTTGGAGCTACTAATACATTTTAAACAAATGATCTTTGCTTCTCATCTCGTTTTCAATCTCTCGGTCTCAAGTTCAACCCCCTTTGACGGGCACACTCAGTCTGCTTTTTTTTGCAAAGCATAGACGCATAAACATACTAAACATGAATGGAAATTGCTTTGGATGGGATTGGGACTGTACGAGATACAACAACAAAGAAATGCACAGAGAAGTGAGAGAATGCACTAACTCAGTAATAGCTACTATCTTAGTGACAGGACAGAGGAGTCACTGCATCACTTCTTAAATAAACAAACCACGCGAGCGACAACAAACACCCGGAACAACTGTCTATATGATGATCACATAATATTTATATCATGCACTTAACCTACCTGAGTGTGAGCAACATGCTTGCCAGTTGGGAAATAAATATTATCATGAATAGATCATAACAAACAAATAATTATTATTCACCGAGCCCCGCAACCGCCACGCCCAGTCGGTCGAACAGGTCCTGGTCCCTATCCAGGGAGTCAGCCCACTGTTTCATAAGCTGTTGTTGGGTGCGCCAGACCCCAGAGCAGTGGCGCACAGTTTTGTGCACCCTCTCCGAGCACTGTTGATGCTCCAGGAGGCCGTACCCACTGCCAGGCTTGCCACCTGCTGCCAGGATGGAGGGTAGGAGGAGCTGCACATAAAAAACTAGCTCAGCCACCTCCACCTTTGAATAAATGGCATGGGGCTGCATCACTTCCCAGCAAGGCTGACAAGAAGGTAGGTGGCTTGTGCTATGGGCGGTTCAAGAGGGGCCTGGCTCTGCCACTCTCGTGCTCTGCCATGGCACTGGGTGGGAGGAAGAGAAGATAAGAATAGAAAGAGAAAGAGAAAAAGAAAGCAATAAAATAAAATGCAAAAGTAAAGCAAAAAATGAAAAAAGTGCAAAAGTCACAAAAACAACGACAAAAATTAGGATTAAAGTACAATACACGAATACAAACACACACAGTAAGATAATGAATAAAAATAAGCAGTAGATAAGTTAGTGAGGGGTAGAATTGAACACATTAAAAAAGGATTCAGGAGTAGGCCCCAGCACCATAAACGGACCAAAAAAACAAGATGGCCACACCCATGCAAACTACATGGTGCTGTTTGTGCGTGATTTCCAGTGCGAGAACACACTTCGTGTTGTGTATGGACACGAATGGGCTCTGCAGTCAACACCGCCCCCTCTCAGAACTTTGCATAGCATTGCAGAGTTCTTTTGACACTTCTCAGAGTTCCACGTAGCGCGACAATGCAAACTCTACCCAGACCTAGCTTACTGCCCGTTTTTGATGTGTCTAGGTAGGGAAAGGGGGGCTGCAGTGGCTTGGGGCCTTAGGGGCCAGCCTAAAGGTTCAAGGTTTTCATCTATCCCCTGTTGATTTTCTAATTTGATCACTTGTATCTCCTGGCTTAGTGGTATAACTCTGCCAGGTAACTGGTGGGTGAAAACTCTATCAGTTGCCTCCTCTACGGGAGCTAGGGCTTCCTCCATTAAACTCACTAATATGGGTGGAGAAGGCCCCCAGTGCTGGGCCCTTCTTAGCACCTGTATGGAATCTGAATTAAGTGGAGTTAAGGTTACCCTTTGTTTTGCCTTTCGATGTTGAATCATATTAAGTGTATCACTGTCGAGCTTAGTATGTTTGGCAGGCCAGATGTCTGGAACAGTGCAGCCTGAGTCAGGCATCCTGATTGGATTTGGCTTTCTGTAATTAGTATTTCGGGCTTGCTGGCCTTTGTAATGTATCCTCAGATATCATTCTTGAATGTTTCCGGTGGCTGTTGATCCTCTGGACTAACTTTTTTTGTGGTCAGGGAGGTATCCAGGGTAATATCCTCTTTATGCATGTTCAGACCCATGGTTGCTCCTTGGACTTTTTTAGGTCCTTGCTTGCTGAAGTGCAGATGCCTCTCTTTCGGGAATTTTGTAGATTTATGGGTTCTTTGGTGGGCCTGAGTTGGGGCTGATGTTGCACTACGAATCTGCATTTATTGATATAGAAAAATAAGACTTGGGGTTTCTCTTTGATTTTCAATTTTTGCCCTGGCACTGCCTCGGGTTTCCTGGGAGGACTGTGCTGCCTCGCCTCTCCACCAGACTTTGTTGCTATAGGGTGAAGGAGGGCACGAGCACAAGGGACAATGGCCACAGGGTGCCTGGTACCAGGCTGTTTTACCAGACAGCTTTTCTTTGCTTGCTGTATTTACTGTCCCCTTGGGTTGCATGATAGGGCTGTAAAATTATCTATTAGGATCGCTTGAGAGAAGGCCTCAATAGGAGGAGGAGAAGGTAGAAGTGCCTTGCTTGCTTGTATTTTCATCCTGGCCCCTTGAGTGGCATGAGCGGGCATCAAAATTATCTTTAAAGGTGGTCTCAGGGAGGGCCTCAGGTGGAGGAGGTAAAGGTGAAGGTAGAGGTAAGGAATGGCCCCTGAAAGTAACTGGAAAGGTAATCAGGGAGCAGGAAGAGGGTGGGGCTGAACCCAAGGTATTGGGGGGCAGAAGGCAGCAAACCACACCAAGTCAAATGTAGCCTCCTCCACTGCACTTGTGCTCACAAACAGCACCCCCCAGACCCATATGCTTTTGGTCACCATGATGTTTCAGCACCACATGTCTGCATCAAATATCTTTGCTGTTGCTGGGGGGGATCACTGGCTCCTCTCCCTGTGACCTTTGATGCCCCAGTATCTTCGTTTACATTGGCTGGAGGCAATTGTTGGCAGGGCAGGAGAAGCTGGAGAGGCAGCAGGGAGGAATCCTCCCCACTGAGGCTGCAATGGCCCCCCAAGGGTGCAGCATCTGCGGAATGGGCCCAAACCCAGCTGTCACAGTCCTGTTTGGTCTGTGTAGGCTGTAGCTGTAAGGCCTCTGAGAGGTATAACAATCACTCGATCTGATACGCTGGGCTGCTCACAGCTCACACCCTCACAGGCACTTTCATGGGAGCCAGGGGGACAGGAGCAAAAGCTGGAACACACAAACTAGAGAAAATGGGCTCTTGGGTCCTAACACCTCTGCTGCTGCAGTGCCGCAGCTTTGAATCTGAACTGGAAGTAGGACTTTGCTTGACCCGGAAGTACTATCCCTTGAGCATGTAACCTGCACATCAACCAGGTTGCAGGAGTAAAATTAGAGCATTGCATGGGAACCGGAGCTTTGCCTTTAGAGATCAACTCATCAGGCAACATATCGCCGCCAGTGCTGCAGCTTGGTGAGATTGACAGCTCCCTTCAACTGCGTAGCAGAATCAGGTGCATCGTTTGATACTGGCTGGTGCTCCATTACGGCCGGTCGAACTTTAACTCCACGTCCAGGGTTATCTAACGTAACCTTTTTAGGACAACTTGCTTCTAAGCGCGTTACTGTATTTATACCTTTAATATATCAACTTTTATAATTTCATTTTTGGGTTTTTGGTCTTTTGTTGTTCAGAATATAATAATCTTCATTTCTAAAACTGTATGGAGTCTTTTTGTGGTGTATTTTTGTGTTTCTGTGTGTGTGTGTGTGTGCGTGTGTGTGTGTGTGTGTGTGTGTGTGTGTGTGTGAGTGTGTGTGTGGGTGTGTGTGTGTGTGTGTGTGTGTGTTGAACAAATACTTTACACATTGCCTCTTTTGATATGCCTGACTGTACTGTGCCAAGCTGCCAGAAAGTGAGCAAAGGTTATCTATTAGTGTGTATCTAGCTTACCCTGACTAGAATGGAGGTTTCTGTCTGGGTGTATACCTCAGCCAACCAGGAATCCGAATTCTAACATTGGTGATCAGTGGTGAGGGTAGGACTTGTGTTTGTGCAATACCAAAAAGCAACTCATTATGCAACTCTATACTTAGGCCAATTTTTCTTTAATGTCTGTGGTCCTGCCTGGCATTACTGAATTCATGCACGCCAGTCTGGAGGCCTACACAGTTGCCTAGCTCAAGGGGTTCTGCAAGGGAAGAGAGTGGGGTTCCTTAAGGGAAATGCCAAGAAGGCAGAGCTTCTAAAAGCCTTAAGAGAATGGGCAGCATTCCACCCAGAAAGAGAAATCTATGAGGAGGTGCGATCTACATCTGAGGAAGGATCAGAGCGGGATCTGACAGAGGGTATTGTCATGTAGCCTACAGAGAGGGGAAGCAATTTCCTCCTATAACTGGAAGTCCACTCTACATCAGGCAGCAGTGTGTCTTCAAAGAGCTAGACCCCAGAGGAGCTGGCAGACAGGAGGTAGGAGAGGGACCTCAAACTAGAACTTGCTCAGACTGACAGAGAACAGGCCCTGGCTTTGCTATGGAAGAAGCAAGCTCTAGAAGAGATGAGGCTGGCCATGGAGGAAAGGAAGTTGCCACATGATCTTAGCCTGGTATCAGAGCCCTCCAATTGGGGTCCAGCAACAATAATATTGGTGGCAGCATACCCACAGTGTCTTTACATAAACCCAGATTTCCTATCACAAAATATGTGATGCCCAGTTATAATGTGGGGAATAGCATAGATAAATGTTTGACAGCCTATGAAGTGAATTGGAAAGTGCACTGGGTCCCTAGGAATTTCTAGGGGAGGGGTAGTTTTTGATGGTACTTGTCCATGGTGGAGAGGAGCACACTCCTTACACTAGAGGTGGTGGACAAGACTGACTACACTGCAGTGAATACAATTTTAATTACTAAGTTTGGGTTGATGCTTCAGAAGTACAGGCAATGATTCAGGGGCAGTCACAAACTCTCTACATAAACATTGGTGAATTTCTTGGACTATGCTGGTAAGGCACCCTCTGGGCCAGCACCTGAGTGTCCAGAAAGGTGCCTGAGGGTGACCCCAAGAAGGGTTAGGGAGAGGTCCACAGAGACCCAGATAGGTCTCAGAGTAAAGCGGAAGGAAAGAATTACAATCTCACATGCACGATGGAGGCTCCCATCATCCAAGAGTTCGTCAGGTATTGTGGCATTTGTTGGACTGTAGTAATAAAATCAGCCAGCACCACCACAGCCCTGTGAATAGATTACGCCTGCTGATAAGAATTCAGGACATGACTACATGTAAAGGGACACGTCACTCAGACAAGAACCTTTAGGTACAGGACTACGAAGGGGAAGAAAGCGGTCGACGAGGGGAATAGTATGTCATGTAAACTGCTCCCGACTTACAGCACACAGTGTCATTAAAATGTCAAGAGTGTGTTATGAAAAATGTAACATCCTTTCCCATTATGTGAATGGAGGGTTACTAAAATGTGTTGTCTTCATGCAAGTGGCGCAAGACTATGTGATCAAGGCTCACCAAACACCTGTTAAGATGGTGGCATTATGAGCTAAGGAAACTGTATCCAACTGATGGATTCCTTGATGGCCACTGTGCAGGGGGCCGGACAAACTAAATTAAATACAGGCATGAACTTTATTAGAGCTACTATGGGCATTTGAAAAAGGCTGAAATACCGAAACTCGTCATGCTGAGTGACTGAAATTGCATGTTTTAAAATGCAGGGTGGAATAAATGCTGTTTTTAACCCTGTGAGTGATAGGTTGTTCCTGGAGGAAGGGACTGTTGTTTGGTAATATATATATATATATATATATATATATATATATATATATATATATATATATATATATATATATATATATATATATATATATATATATATATACATTCGCTGAAAGAAAACCATAGGTTTCATACTAGTTATAGTTAGCTGGATATTTTACTGACATAAAACCATTGAAATTCCCACGTTATAGTTAGTTGGACTCACTATAACTTGCGCGCCTGCAATGCACTGCTGATGACGTCACATATTACATCACTCATGACATGGTCAGTGACATCACTCATGACATCACTGATGAAACCATCCTTGTGACAGATTGACAGACCTCCTTTCAGTGTAATGTAACCCTTGAAACACATATTCAAAAATAGAAACTAAAATTTTCAAATAAATAGAGATACCCATACCAGTTTCAACAACCAATTCAGTAATACCACCATCTATATACACATCCACTCATTCACCAACAGTTCTATATAGTCACTCCTACATACATGAGTGATGTCACTGACCATGTCATGAGTAATGTAATATGTGACGTCATCAGCAGTGCATTGCAGGCGCGCAAATTATAGTGAGTCCAACTAACTATAACGTGGGAATTTCAATGGTTTTATGTCAGTAAAATTTCCAGCTAACTATAACTGGTGTGAAACCTATGGTTTTTTCAGTGAATTTAATAGGTTTTTTAAATGCTAATTCCTAACTATACCTAGTGTGAAACCTATGGTTTTTTCAGTGAATTTCATAGGTTTTTTAAATGCTAATTCCTTTCTATATCGAGTTTGTAACCTATGATTTTTTTTAATTTGCTGTTTTGTGTGAGTATTAATTAGTATTTATTTTTTTATAATAATATTTTTTTTAATTTTTTTTTTATATCATTTTTTCTTGTGGCGCTCTGGGTTTGCGCACCGGTAAGCTCTCCGGAAAGCGCACCCAGAGCGCTACTTGCGTTTGTGTAAAAAAATATGAATGAAAAGTAAATAATAACGCAAGACATTTAGTACCATACATCTAAAAGCAGTTTTTTTGAATAAGGAAATGAAAATAATTTTACATTTCCGTGAAACTATCAAAACGTCACTTCGGCGCGCCGCGTAAGCGCCCCCGGAAGTGCCTACGTTTGCTCTGCGTATGCGCCTCGGAAGCGCCTACGTTCGCGCCGCGTATGTGCCCCGGAAGTGCCTACGTTCGTGCCGCGTATGCGCCTACGTTCACGCCGCGTATGTGCCCCGGAAGCGCCTACGTTCGCGCCGCGTATGCGCCCCCCGGAAGCGCCTACGTTCGCGCCGCGTATGCGCCCCCGAAAGTGCTCCGGTGCGCACAGCGTCAGCACGTCAAGTCATGTGACCTTAAAATAACACTTTTCTTTGGTTGCTGTCAGTTTTTTTTACAAAGAATGAAATCCCCACCCATTTCCTTCACTTCTTCTTTCACTTTTTTGACTGAAAGACCTGCCTTTTTTCTCTTCGATCTTTCTTGGATAATCATGGCTGCCAGACCATCCAGCAGTGAAGATGAGCCTGAATACATTGATGAAGAGCCTCCTCAGCTGAAGGTCAAAGAGCATTTCATCTGGAATTTTTTTCCATACCAGATGACCAGAAGAAGGTCAATGCTCCAAAAGTGGAGTGCAGGATCTGCCACACAGTCCTGTCATGGGGTGACCCCACAAAGAAATATTCTTTTGGGAACTCCACAATGCTTCGCCATGTGGAGAGGAGGCACCCCCAGAATTTTGCCCGGGAAAGTGTCAGGGCTCTGGCACAAGAGGTTCCCAGTGATGGGGCCTCTACATCCACCGGAGGAGCAACTACTTCAGTGAGGGGGCGATCGCAAGAGCTGGTTCCAAACATTCAGCCTGCATTCAACAAAGGCGTCCTGAAATGCAGATACTGCAATCAGCTACTTACCTTTGGGGAGCAAAGTGTTCTGCTCATGGTTCGAGCATTGGAGAACCATCGCTGCCGTTCCCAGCCCTAATTTTTTTTTTGCTCCTGTTGAGCAGTTTCCATTCCCTGTTTTTGTTCTAAAAAAAGAAAAAAGAAGAAAAAAAAAAGTTATTTTCAGAACTACCTCCAATTCTCATCAAAGAGCTATATTCTTAAAAAAATGAAAAAGAGTAAGTGAAGCGGAGTGCATTGATAAAGGAAAGGAAAATGAGTAAGAAAGAACAGAAAGGTATGAGAGGAGAAAGGAAGTAAAGTAGGGGGACTGAAAGAAGGTGAGTGTGGGGAAGGAGAGTGAGGAGAAGGAGAGTGAACATGGGAAATGTAGATATTCAAAGAAAATGTAGTAAAGGAACGGGGGTGTGGAAGGGTAAGAAAAGAGCAGTGATATCTGGCTGATATTTGGGCTCTTTTGTCTCTGGTGGCCATCTTGGGAGACTGCATATCAGAATTGTTTTAATGAAATATAAGAGGATTTGAGAAGTCACTCAAAATGTGCCCTAATTTTTCTTTCTTCAGCACTAATCATAATTTCTATGGCAAAATTAACCCCCTCATTTTGTTCCTTTGCAAATTAAATGTTTTAAGTGTTAACACTTTATTTCAATCAAGATGACTTCAGGTGTGCCATACTTTTGTCATAAGTAAGACTGTTAGCGCTCTAGTTGTTCTTTAGAACACTCTGGGACATTCTGTCATTGGGCTATAGTTGGGCTACATCTGGCTGATATTTGGGCTACATTTGGTTTTTTTTTGTCTCTGGTGGCCATCTTTGGGCTACATGGGGCTACATTGGGCTACATTTGGGCTCTAACATACATATAGCCCAATGTAGCCCAATATATATTTTTATAAAAGGTAATTTTCATAAAAACCACTGGAGCATATATCTTGAGACATAGCAAAGGCACATCGGGGTACCAGTCCCTACAATTTTGCCAAGTTTGGTGGAAATCCATTCAGCCGTTCGGGCTAAAAGTGAGTTCGACCGCCCTATGGAAATTAACATGGAGAAAACACGTTTTGGGACCCCCCTTTTATCTCGGCCCCCGCTTGACGAATCCCCCCTACATTTTCAGGGAAGGAGCGGAGAGGAGCAGGCCACAAACTTTGAGAAATTCGCTGAGATTCGTCTACCGGCGCCAAAGTTATTCCCAATAGAATGTTGCGGATTTCCTATGGAAAGTAGATCCTAACTATAACTACCTACTGGCGACCGCCAGTAGGTAATATATATATATATATATATATATATATATATATATATATATATATATACACACACACACACACACTCACACACGTGTAGTACCAGATTTCACTTGCCACAGCACCAGACTGTACGTAAGCACATCTGCTGCTACAGCAGCACTGGATTGCATCCACAGCACCAGATTTCCCCAAAATCACTAGCCACAGCATTCACAGCTATAATCCACAGCACTTGCCTTGGCAGTGGCAAAGGATGGCTTCCACATCATTCAGCAGATATAAATCTCCGACATCACCAGGTATAACCCTACCACATCAGATAATCCTATAACCCCCCATGGCAGCACAAAATAGAAACCCACTGCCTTCTCCTGCATTCGCCTAATTTTTTTCTGCTCTCCCCCTTTTTTTGTGAGTGCTTACTCCTTGCCCTATTTTTTTAATGCTTTCTCCTTCCTCTACCCTATTTTGGTGAGTGATTCTTCATGCTTTTGCCTTGTTATTTATTGCTTTACCCTTCCTCTCCCCCATTATTCTGACTGAGTTGTCCTGCTTTTGCCCCATTTTTTACTGCTTTCTCCTTACTCTCCCCTATTTTTGCTTTCTCATGCTTTTGCCTTGTTCTTTGCTACTTTTTTCTTCCTCTCAACTCTAACTTTTTTTCTGACTGCTTTCTGCTGCGGTTGCCTTATTTTTTACTGCTTTTTCCTTAGTCTCCAGCCCTTGTTCTGAATATTTCCGCCTGCTTTTGCTCCGATTTTACAGTTTTTCACTTTCCCTCCCTCCATTTTTCTGACTGCTTTCTCCTGCTTTTGTCCTGTTTTTTAACTTTCTCTTCCTGTTTTTTTTTCTTTCCCCATTTTTCTATTACTGAACCCAACAAAAATGCCTCCAGCAGCAAACTATGACATACAGCTGCCACTGCTGCCAAGAGGTTTGGGTGCAGTAGCTTCGTAGGGGCCAACAACCACTCAAGTAAAGTGAAACTTGGCCCTATCTATGCTTCAGCACTCCACACAACACAGACGCAGCCTGCTTCGCTGAACTCTGTCTTTTTCTGTTTTCCGGCTGAGCTACAGTGCTCACTTGCTGGGGCTGGGGGCTGGTCAAACCATGATTGGTCCATCTCACTTAGGCAATGAGGGCTCCTGGGAGGTGGCACTTGCAGAGTGTCCACACCGGGGCAGCTTTGGGCACATAGTATGACCCTAAGGACAGGAGGCTGCACTAATAGGCTGGTGGTCAGCAGCGCGAGCGCCAGGAATGCAAAATTCCGTGTGGCGCATTTGCTCCTGACCGGTGTGAGCGGGGGAAAAAAATAAATGTAGCTCCCTGCTAGTCAGCACATATCTGATGAAAAATATGGATTTTTCTCTGTCATGGAGGCAGCAGCTTCAGTTAAAGAAGCGCTGCGCATACTGTGTGAGGCCGGGAGGGAAGATTTGATTATGCCTGGAGTGCTGTTGCAGGCGAGGGTGCGCCTACGTTCACGCCGCGTATGTGCCCCGGAAGCGCCTACGTTCGCGCCGCGTATGCGCCCCCCGGAAGCGCCTACGTTCGCGCCGCGTATGCGCCCCCGAAAGTGCTCCGGTGCGCACAGCGTCAGCACGTCAAGTCATGTGACCTTAAAATAACACTTTTCTTTGGTTGCTGTCAGTTTTTTTTACAAAGAATGAAATCCCCACCCATTTCCTTCACTTCTTCTTTCACTTTTTTGACTGAAAGACCTGCCTTTTTTCTCTTCGATCTTTCTTGGATAATCATGGCTGCCAGACCATCCAGCAGTGAAGATGAGCCTGAATACATTGATGAAGAGCCTCCTCAGCTGAAGGTCAAAGAGCATTTCATCTGGAATTTTTTTCCATACCAGATGACCAGAAGAAGGTCAATGCTCCAAAAGTGGAGTGCAGGATCTGCCACACAGTCCTGTCATGGGGTGACCCCACAAAGAAATATTCTTTTGGGAACTCCACAATGCTTCGCCATGTGGAGAGGAGGCACCCCCAGAATTTTGCCCGGGAAAGTGTCAGGGCTCTGGCACAAGAGGTTCCCAGTGATGGGGCCTCTACATCCACCGGAGGAGCAACTACTTCAGTGAGGGGGCGATCGCAAGAGCTGGTTCCAAACATTCAGCCTGCATTCAACAAAGGCGTCCTGAAATGCAGATACTGCAATCAGCTACTTACCTTTGGGGAGCAAAGTGTTCTGCTCATGGTTCGAGCATTGGAGAACCATCGCTGCCGTTCCCAGCCCTAATTTTTTTTTTGCTCCTGTTGAGCAGTTTCCATTCCCTGTTTTTGTTCTAAAAAAAGAAAAAAGAAGAAAAAAAAAAGTTATTTTCAGAACTACCTCCAATTCTCATCAAAGAGCTATATTCTTAAAAAAATGAAAAAGAGTAAGTGAAGCGGAGTGCATTGATAAAGGAAAGGAAAATGAGTAAGAAAGAACAGAAAGGTATGAGAGGAGAAAGGAAGTAAAGTAGGGGGACTGAAAGAAGGTGAGTGTGGGGAAGGAGAGTGAGGAGAAGGAGAGTGAACATGGGAAATGTAGATATTCAAAGAAAATGTAGTAAAGGAACGGGGGTGTGGAAGGGTAAGAAAAGAGCAGTGATATCTGGCTGATATTTGGGCTCTTTTGTCTCTGGTGGCCATCTTGGGAGACTGCATATCAGAATTTTTTTAATGAAATATAAGAGGATTTGAGAAGTCACTCAAAATGTGCCCTAATTTTTCTTTCTTCAGCACTAATCATAATTTCTATGGCAAAATTAACCCCCTCATTTTGTTCCTTTGCAAATTAAATGTTTTAAGTGTTAACACTTTATTTCAATCAAGATGACTTCAGGTGTGCCATACTTTTGTCATAAGTAAGACTGTTAGCGCTCTAGTTGTTCTTTAGAACACTCTGGGACATTCTGTCATTGGGCTATAGTTGGGCTACATCTGGCTGATATTTGGGCTACATTTGGTTTTTTTTGTCTCTGGTGGCCATCTTTGGGCTACATGGGGCTACATTGGGCTACATTTGGGCTCTAACATACATATAGCCCAATGTAGCCCAATATATATTTTTATAAAAGGTAATTTTCATAAAAACCACTGGAGCATATATCTTGAGACATAGCAAAGGCACATCGGGGTACCAGTCCCTACAATTTTGCCAAGTTTGGTGGAAATCCATTCAGCCGTTCGGGCTAAAAGTGAGTTCGACCGCCCTATGGAAATTAACATGGAGAAAACACGTTTTGGGACCCCCCTTTTATCTCGGCCCCCGCTTGACGAATCCCCCCTACATTTTCAGGGAAGGAGCGGAGAGGAGCAGGCCACAAACTTTGAGAAATTCGCTGAGATTCGTCTACCGGCGCCAAAGTTATTCCCAATAGAATGTTGCGGATTTCCTATGGAAAGTAGATCCTAACTATAACTACCTACTGGTGACCGCCAGTAGGTAATATATATATATATATATATATATATATATATATATATATATATATATACACACACACACACACACACACTCACACACGTGTAGTACCAGATTTCACTTGCCACAGCACCAGACTGTACGTAAGCACATCTGCTGCTACAGCAGCACTGGATTGCATCCACAGCACCAGATTTCCCCAAAATCACTAGCCACAGCATTCACAGCTATAATCCACAGCACTTGCCTTGGCAGTGGCAAAGGATGGCTTCCACATCATTCAGCAGATATAAATCTCCGACATCACCAGGTATAACCCTACCACATCAGATAATCCTATAACCCCCCATGGCAGCACAAAATAGAAACCCACTGCCTTCTCCTGCATTCGCCTAATTTTTTTCTGCTCTCCCCCTTTTTTTGTGAGTGCTTACTCCTTGCCCTATTTTTTTAATGCTTTCTCCTTCCTCTACCCTATTTTGGTGAGTGATTCTTCATGCTTTTGCCTTGTTATTTATTGCTTTACCCTTCCTCTCCCCCATTATTCTGACTGAGTTGTCCTGCTTTTGCCCCATTTTTTACTGCTTTCTCCTTACTCTCCCCTATTTTTGCTTTCTCATGCTTTTGCCTTGTTCTTTGCTACTTTTTTCTTCCTCTCAACTCTAACTTTTTTTCTGACTGCTTTCTGCTGCGGTTGCCTTATTTTTTACTGCTTTTTCCTTAGTCTCCAGCCCTTGTTCTGAATATTTCCGCCTGCTTTTGCTCCGATTTTACAGTTTTTCACTTTCCCTCCCTCCATTTTTCTGACTGCTTTCTCCTGCTTTTGTCCTGTTTTTTAACTTTCTCTTCCTGTTTTTTTTTCTTTCCCCATTTTTCTATTACTGAACCCAACAAAAATGCCTCCAGCAGCAAACTATGACATACAGCTGCCACTGCTGCCAAGAGGTTTGGGTGCAGTAGCTTCGTAGGGGCCAACAACCACTCAAGTAAAGTGAAACTTGGCCCTATCTATGCTTCAGCACTCCACACAACACAGACGCAGCCTGCTTCGCTGAACTCTGTCTTTTTCTGTTTTCCGGCTGAGCTACAGTGCTCACTTGCTGGGGCTGGGGGCTGGTCAAACCATGATTGGTCCATCTCACTTAGGCAATGAGGGCTCCTGGGAGGTGGCACTTGCAGAGTGTCCACACCGGGGCAGCTTTGGGCACATAGTATGACCCTAAGGACAGGAGGCTGCACTAATAGGCTGGTGGTCAGCAGCGCGAGCGCCAGGAATGCAAAATTCCGTGTGGCGCATTTGCTCCTGACCGGTGTGAGCGGGGGAAAAAAATAAATGTAGCTCCCTGCTAGTCAGCACATATCTGATGAAAAATATGGATTTTTCTCTGTCATGGAGGCAGCAGCTTCAGTTAAAGAAGCGCTGCGCATACTGTGTGAGGCCGGGAGGGAAGATTTGATTATGCCTGGAGTGCTGTTGCAGGCGAGGGTGCGCCTACGTTCACGCCGCGTATGTGCCCCGGAAGCGCCTACGTTCGCGCCGCGTATGCGCCCCCCGGAAGCGCCTACGTTCGCGCCGCGTATGCGCCCCCGAAAGTGCTCCGGTGCGCACAGCGTCAGCACGTCAAGTCATGTGACCTTAAAATAACACTTTTCTTTGGTTGCTGTCAGTTTTTTTTACAAAGAATGAAATCCCCACCCATTTCCTTCACTTCTTCTTTCACTTTTTTGACTGAAAGACCTGCCTTTTTTCTCTTCGATCTTTCTTGGATAATCATGGCTGCCAGACCATCCAGCAGTGAAGATGAGCCTGAATACATTGATGAAGAGCCTCCTCAGCTGAAGGTCAAAGAGCATTTCATCTGGAATTTTTTTCCATACCAGATGACCAGAAGAAGGTCAATGCTCCAAAAGTGGAGTGCAGGATCTGCCACACAGTCCTGTCATGGGGTGACCCCACAAAGAAATATTCTTTTGGGAACTCCACAATGCTTCGCCATGTGGAGAGGAGGCACCCCCAGAATTTTGCCCGGGAAAGTGTCAGGGCTCTGGCACAAGAGGTTCCCAGTGATGGGGCCTCTACATCCACCGGAGGAGCAACTACTTCAGTGAGGGGGCGATCGCAAGAGCTGGTTCCAAACATTCAGCCTGCATTCAACAAAGGCGTCCTGAAATGCAGATACTGCAATCAGCTACTTACCTTTGGGGAGCAAAGTGTTCTGCTCATGGTTCGAGCATTGGAGAACCATCGCTGCCGTTCCCAGCCCTAATTTTTTTTTTGCTCCTGTTGAGCAGTTTCCATTCCCTGTTTTTGTTCTAAAAAAAGAAAAAAGAAGAAAAAAAAAAGTTATTTTCAGAACTACCTCCAATTCTCATCAAAGAGCTATATTCTTAAAAAAATGAAAAAGAGTAAGTGAAGCGGAGTGCATTGATAAAGGAAAGGAAAATGAGTAAGAAAGAACAGAAAGGTATGAGAGGAGAAAGGAAGTAAAGTAGGGGGACTGAAAGAAGGTGAGTGTGGGGAAGGAGAGTGAGGAGAAGGAGAGTGAACATGGGAAATGTAGATATTCAAAGAAAATGTAGTAAAGGAACGGGGGTGTGGAAGGGTAAGAAAAGAGCAGTGATATCTGGCTGATATTTGGGCTCTTTTGTCTCTGGTGGCCATCTTGGGAGACTGCATATCAGAATTTTTTTAATGAAATATAAGAGGATTTGAGAAGTCACTCAAAATGTGCCCTAATTTTTCTTTCTTCAGCACTAATCATAATTTCTATGGCAAAATTAACCCCCTCATTTTGTTCCTTTGCAAATTAAATGTTTTAAGTGTTAACACTTTATTTCAATCAAGATGACTTCAGGTGTGCCATACTTTTGTCATAAGTAAGACTGTTAGCGCTCTAGTTGTTCTTTAGAACACTCTGGGACATTCTGTCATTGGGCTATAGTTGGGCTACATCTGGCTGATATTTGGGCTACATTTGGTTTTTTTTGTCTCTGGTGGCCATCTTTGGGCTACATGGGGCTACATTGGGCTACATTTGGGCTCTAACATACATATAGCCCAATGTAGCCCAATATATATTTTTATAAAAGGTAATTTTCATAAAAACCACTGGAGCATATATCTTGAGACATAGCAAAGGCACATCGGGGTACCAGTCCCTACAATTTTGCCAAGTTTGGTGGAAATCCATTCAGCCGTTCGGGCTAAAAGTGAGTTCGACCGCCCTATGGAAATTAACATGGAGAAAACACGTTTTGGGACCCCCCTTTTATCTCGGCCCCCGCTTGACGAATCCCCCCTACATTTTCAGGGAAGGAGCGGAGAGGAGCAGGCCACAAACTTTGAGAAATTCGCTGAGATTCGTCTACCGGCGCCAAAGTTATTCCCAATAGAATGTTGCGGATTTCCTATGGAAAGTAGATCCTAACTATAACTACCTACTGGTGACCGCCAGTAGGTAATATATATATATATATATATATATATATATATATATATATATATATATATATACACACACACACACACACACACACTCACACACGTGTAGTACCAGATTTCACTTGCCACAGCACCAGACTGTACGTAAGCACATCTGCTGCTACAGCAGCACTGGATTGCATCCACAGCACCAGATTTCCCCAAAATCACTAGCCACAGCATTCACAGCTATAATCCACAGCACTTGCCTTGGCAGTGGCAAAGGATGGCTTCCACATCATTCAGCAGATATAAATCTCCGACATCACCAGGTATAACCCTACCACATCAGATAATCCTATAACCCCCCATGGCAGCACAAAATAGAAACCCACTGCCTTCTCCTGCATTCGCCTAATTTTTTTCTGCTCTCCCCCTTTTTTTGTGAGTGCTTACTCCTTGCCCTATTTTTTTAATGCTTTCTCCTTCCTCTACCCTATTTTGGTGAGTGATTCTTCATGCTTTTGCCTTGTTATTTATTGCTTTACCCTTCCTCTCCCCCATTATTCTGACTGAGTTGTCCTGCTTTTGCCCCATTTTTTACTGCTTTCTCCTTACTCTCCCCTATTTTTGCTTTCTCATGCTTTTGCCTTGTTCTTTGCTACTTTTTTCTTCCTCTCAACTCTAACTTTTTTTCTGACTGCTTTCTGCTGCGGTTGCCTTATTTTTTACTGCTTTTTCCTTAGTCTCCAGCCCTTGTTCTGAATATTTCCGCCTGCTTTTGCTCCGATTTTACAGTTTTTCACTTTCCCTCCCTCCATTTTTCTGACTGCTTTCTCCTGCTTTTGTCCTGTTTTTTAACTTTCTCTTCCTGTTTTTTTTTCTTTCCCCATTTTTCTATTACTGAACCCAACAAAAATGCCTCCAGCAGCAAACTATGACATACAGCTGCCACTGCTGCCAAGAGGTTTGGGTGCAGTAGCTTCGTAGGGGCCAACAACCACTCAAGTAAAGTGAAACTTGGCCCTATCTATGCTTCAGCACTCCACACAACACAGACGCAGCCTGCTTCGCTGAACTCTGTCTTTTTCTGTTTTCCGGCTGAGCTACAGTGCTCACTTGCTGGGGCTGGGGGCTGGTCAAACCATGATTGGTCCATCTCACTTAGGCAATGAGGGCTCCTGGGAGGTGGCACTTGCAGAGTGTCCACACCGGGGCAGCTTTGGGCACATAGTATGACCCTAAGGACAGGAGGCTGCACTAATAGGCTGGTGGTCAGCAGCGCGAGCGCCAGGAATGCAAAATTCCGTGTGGCGCATTTGCTCCTGACCGGTGTGAGCGGGGGAAAAAAATAAATGTAGCTCCCTGCTTGTCAGCACATATCTGATGAAAAATATGGATTTTTCTCTGTCATGGAGGCAGCAGCTTCAGTTAAAGAAGCGCTGCGCATACTGTGTGAGGCCGGGAGGGAAGATTTGATTATGCCTGGAGTGCTGTTGCAGGCGAGGGTGGGAATGGAACAGTGGGGTCGACAAGATGCAAGCGGCGTTCCAGCAGCCATAAATGCGTGCATTTCTAGTGAGGGCTCACAGGTGCATTTAATAGGCGACAACCTCTTGGTGACAGACACCTCACCTGGTGTGAGCAGGCAGCTCTCCCGGTCACCGTCTTCTTCTAAAGTGCCCAACACATTGAAAAATGGGAGGGGCAGGCCGCGCACACGCGCAGTGCTTTGCCCTTCCCTTTCTAAGAAAAAGAGCAAGAAGGAAAAAGACTTGATAGCTGTGCTAAATAATGAAAATACCCCACCTAGTGCCCAAACAGGGCAAATGGGAAACACTGCTGATTTTAAACCACAGGGTTTGGAGGGGAAAAGAGACATTTTCGTATTTTGCAAATGCCTCCTTAAAAATAATGAGTTGTCAGGTGAACGGGCAACTGACAGAGGTTTGTCTCCTATAGTTGCTAATGAAAAGGGGGACATCATTTTGTTATCAAATAAAACATCAAGAGAATTGGATGTTTCCCATACATTGCCTCAGAAATCTGGACATGAGTTGGATAATTTTGATAGGTCTACAGATGTATGTAAAGACAGCCCCCTTTTGTTTGACAATGCCATTAAAGACGGGTTTAGTCTGGTTGACCGTTCACATGGAACGGAGCAGGATGGACAATGGGTGTGGATACCAAAAGAAATAAACAATGAAAACAGGTTATTAAATCTGAAAAAGAATAGGTATCTCCCAGCTGCAAGTTCAAGCATCTTGCACCCCAACCTGGGCGAGATACTGCCAGACCCAAGAAGGGGCAGTACAGATTTTCCGGTCAGGCATCTAGCGTCCTGCAACGGAAGAAACAGTGAGGAGGGAGATTTTCAAATGAAATTCCCCACATAGTTGGACACAGAGAGAGTTTCACATTAAAAAAAGCTTTTAACTGAAAAGAATATGATGGTGGTATAGGGGACGGGGAACAGCCAAGCGATAGCAGAAGGGATGGTAGTGCAGGAAATAGCGGGTGGTAGGTTCACAATTTTTTAGATGATGAGAATGAATCCTTTGAAGAAGGTGAAATTGTGGAGAATGGAGGAATATCAAAAGGTTTTCAAAAAAATTACAGGGAAAAGGGGGGGCTGTACTAAAGATGTCTTGACAATTTACTATTCACAGGACAGAGAAAGTGAAGGCACCCATGGCAGACTCAGCTCAAGACATCAGATCAAAGGTACGCATAAACATTTGCGGGTAGATAAAGGTTTTGGCACAGATTGCGTTCATAATGAGATCATAGTGCAAGATAAATATAGTCAGGGTGCTGAAGACGACAAGGTTAGAATTCCGGTAAGTTCAGATACCATTAATAAAGCAGTGGTTGAGGTACAGAGTACATTACATTTCAGGTGTTTATCTTATATGGGATTTTCTATGCCATTGGGTGCACATTTAAATAAGTCTACAAAAGAAAAGATATGGAAATAGGAGTTGATTAATGTATATAAACTACTCCATAGATAAATACAAGAAAAAGAAGGCTCAAAAGAATACGCGTGGGAACTAGCAAAGAGACCTAGGATTCCATAGATACATGGACATCTTCCTTTCTTATGTTCACCAGTGTATACTGCAAAAAATGTCCTGATAGGTCAGTGTTAATTTTTACGTATTTAGACACAAGTGGTTTTAGGACCAGACTGGTTGTAATACCAGAAAAGCCTTGAGGGAAGGGAGATAATGAGCTTTGGGTCCAATGGATGTACCCTCAACAGCCTCCACCATCCATGCACCCAGCTAGTGGCTTAGCGGTTTCTTACTGGCCCTTTCAGAACATACCC
The DNA here is from genome assembly GCF_964263255.1 of Lissotriton vulgaris. Classification (NCBI taxonomy): domain Eukaryota; kingdom Metazoa; phylum Chordata; class Amphibia; order Caudata; family Salamandridae; genus Lissotriton; species Lissotriton vulgaris. The sequence continues at coordinate 1,391,953,412 of NC_141693.1, forward strand.
ACCCTGAGTGCTTGAAGTGTGGGGGAAAACATGCAGTTATGCAATGTTTCAGAGAGCAATCAAATCGGGGTAGTGGTTTTCCAAGCAGAGGAAGAGGTTTTGGTTTTCATTCTGGGAACAAGGGTGTCTACTCCAATCAAGATGGACAATTTATGTAAATGGCTAAAACTCTACCCTGATACACAAGAAGCAGTAATGTTAGAACGGGGTTTTCAGGGAAGGGTTTAAATTAGAATATCAAGGGCCAGATGTCGCAGATTTGCACACAATCTAAAATCCTCAAACTAATTCCAGCACATTGTGAGGAAGAAACTGTTGATGGAAGTTAACGAAGGGAGGATGATAGAGCCTTTCGATTCATGGCCACTAGACAATCTCATTGTTTCAACCTTTAGACGTGGTTCCTAAGAAAACGGAGGGGGAATTAGGGATGATCCAACACCTATCATGGCCCCAAGGTTCCTCAGTTAATGATTTCATTGCAAGGGCAGATTCCTTGGTCAAATTTGCCTCAGTAGATTCAGCATTGGCAATGATAAGAAACTCAGGGGAGAACTCTGAATTGGCTAAATGTGATATTAAGTCAGCTTTCAGGTTACTGTCAGTACATCCCCATGATTTTTCATTGCATGGAATCTTTTTTGAAGATCATTTTTATGTAGATAAGTCCCTTCCCATGGGTTGTGCAATATCGTGCAGACTGTTTGAGTCTTTCAGCTCATTCCTGCAGTGGTGTTTTTCTTTTTGTACAGGGCATACCGGAGTGACACAGTACCTTGATGATTTTTTATTTATGGGTATTTCTGGTTCTAAACAGTGTGAAAATGCGTTACAGGATTTCAAAAAGTTTGCACAAGACATGGGAGTGCCTTTAGCGGAGGACAAAACAGAAGGCCCCAGCTGTTGTCTCACATATCTCGACATTCAAATAGATACAAATAGAATGCAGGCTAGACTACCCAAAAAGAAAATAACTAAAATAACTAGATTATTGGAATATGCACGCAAGGCAGAGAAATTGACATTAATTGAAGTGCAATGTTTGTTGGGTCATCTTCTGCTTACATCTGGGCTTTTCCATGTCTGGTATCAAGCTACCACACCATAGAATCAGGATAATAGCACATATGCGAGCAGATTTTGAAGTATGGTCTAAGTTTTTAACAGAGTTTAACGGCATCACACTGTGGTCATTGGAAGAAGATTTAATTTGGCAGATGCAAATATTCTCAGACGCTTCAGGGGCCAATGGTTTCAGCCTCTTTTTGGAGGTAAAATGGTGCGCAGAAAGATGACCAGCCAGGTGGGTTACTGAGAAGAAGAGTATAGCTTTTCTGGAATTTTTTCCATTGATAGTGGCTCTAGCAGTTTGGGGAACAACACTGCCTAATAAAACATTGCTGTTTAATGTAGATAACAAGACTGTAGTTGACCTGGTAAACAGTAAGACGGCCAAGGACAAGCAGATGTTGAAGGTATTGCAGACATTTATGCTTGGCTTTTTAAAGTTTAACATAATATTCAAGGTTAAACATATCGCAGGAGTTGAAAATAACATCGCAGATGCCCTATCTCGTTTTCAGTGGGAGAGATTCCGTGGTTTTGCGATCGGAGCAGATATATGGGATACTCAGATACCCAGCGAGATATGGGATTTGGTGATATGAATGCTCATCAACTCATCGAGAATTCATTAGCAAAGAGTACCAAACTGGCATACAAAAGAGCTTGGCTGCAGTTCTTAGATTCAGGTGCTATTTACAGAGTTCATGATAGCGAAGGGTTTCAGCAACGCAGAAAGGATATTGTTAAGTTCATTATGCTTAATATACATAGGAGCATTCCTTCTACTACATTAGCTGGGAAGCTAGCTGGAATATCACTTTATGGAAAGTTCTTTAGGGGATACGAGCCATCGGCTGGGGAAATGGGTAGGAGAATTCTGCAAGGCAAGGCGAAAATAAGAAAGAAAGGGCTATACAAAAGAGAACCAATAACTTTAAAAAAGCTTTAAAAGATAACACTCAGTTTTCCACGAGATTTGTTCCTCTACGTTTGAATTTCACCTGTTCAAATTATGCACGGTTTGGCTCTTTTTCGTGCCTTCAGGATATCTGAATTGTTAGGTACAGCCATTAATGACTATCTAAAAGCAAAAAACATATCTCTGGTTCATTCAAATATAGAAATTTGTCTTGAACACTCAAAAACAGACCAAGCAGGGAAAGGACAAAGAGTTATTTTGCAAACCATAGGCTGACCGTTATGTCCTAAACAAGCATGGTTACATTTTCCAAAGATAGGAGTTGCAACATCAAATTTTATTTTACGGCACCTGGAGGGATCTCAGCTAAAAGCTTCACAGTTGCTATCAATTTTGAGGAAGTCATTAAAGAAATTTAGGAATAATCCGGTAAATTTTGGGACACACTCATTCCGCATTGGGGCAGCTTTAGAAGCTGCCAGATGGGGGGTTTCCATTAGTGATGTTAAAAAAACGGATGCGCTGGTCCTCAGATTGTGGTTTACGCTACATTAGAGAGTTAGAATATGAAAGCTAAAAGAAGAAATATTAATTGTCTTCTCTTTTCATGTCTGGTGGCAGGCTTGTCAATGTCACAGCGTCAAGTTTGGATAACTGGACACTCATTTGTGAAATGGCCAGCAAAAAAAGAGGAGAAAAAGGCATTTTGGGAAGAATTTAGGTTTTAGTTCTGAAGAGGTGTCGGTTTGCTGGTGTGAAAAAAGTGGCATGAAGTGGGGTCAGTTCTTGCCTTTAATGAGTGAGCTGTCTTTTAGGAACAAACTCGAGGTTGTTGTGTTACACCTAGGGGAAAACGATCTAGTACAGTTGTCGGCGCTTGGGTCATTGATAGAGATGAAAACAGATTTGGAACTTTTTTCAAAGACTTAGTCCAAAACACAGCTCATCTTAACCACACTGATGCATGTCGAATTTGGAGGGTGGCAGAGAGATTTACTGCAGCTGAAAGAGCACAGAGGAAAGTGATCATAGATCTGCAAAGTTTCTGTTTCATTAACATAATGTTTTGGTTAGTCCTCGACGAAATCACTAAAGAAGAATATCAGTTTTTTAGGCATGATGGCATTAATTTGTCCTTTATTGGGAACAAAATCTATATTTTAAACATTAAAGAAATGATTTCTAAGATTCTTGAAGTATGAACATGGTGTTGAACATATGCTGTTGAAGTGACAGCATTCATGTGTTTTTCTAGAGTAACAGAATGTCCTTACAAGTTTTTTCATTAATAAAACTCATGCCATCTCCCCACCCAGACCCCCTCCTCCCACCCTCCCAAACAAGTTTTATATTAGATTATGGTAGTAGTTTTCAGGCTATACATATATTGTGGATATATTATTACCTGTTTGGCGACAGAGTGAGTTTGTGCTTACGGATAGCACTTGTTTAGAAAATGAATAAAGTTTCTTCACCTGTTTGGTGACATTGGTGCTCTCTTTATAATTTAACTGATGACAAGCATCCAGTTGGTATTGTGAATTTTCAGCAAAATGGTGGGGGGACAGGAACAACTCCTGAGTAAGGGTTTTTCCTTGTGGCAGAGTTAGAGGAGATCAAGGCAGGCAGGAAGGGTTGGGGTCATTAGGAATAGCTTTCGACAGAGGGAAGCAAGGGAGCGTAGTTAGAGGTAAGAGGTAGGTAGGAGATGGAGATAGGGGCTTGGGGAGGAAGATTAGGCCAAATAAGGTTGGGTAATAGTTGCGATGGGGATATTGCTTAGGGGCGGGGGTGATAGGGTGGAATATGTTTTGAAGTATGATTTGTATATAAATATGTACTGAATTGCCTACCTGTCCAATAAAGCAGCCTTTTACCTCAAATTTGGGACTTGGACGTGCTTATTGCCCAAGGTGGGCAGGCAGCTATCATTGCTAGTGCTTAGCTACCAATGTCAAAGGCGCCGGATGCAGACTGCAGGAGGTCGGACTATTATTCGTAGCTGAGTGCTAAGCTTCTGCGAGACAAGTCTCATTCGTAGCGCATTGTGCTCAGCTACCAGTGACAGTGAGGCTTCGTCTACAGCATTGTGTCTAGACTGTTTTTGCCCAACAATGGCGCCAGTGCCGTAGCTAGAGTGTAGTTATGGGCTGCGCAGGCACCATTGTTATGGTGCACTAAAGTCGACTAATGCAGCGTAACACTATGGCAGATGAGATGGTGGCCATAGTGTTACGTATTGCACTGTCTCTCTACCACTGCCCAAACCACAGAGTGACTCAGGGTGGACAAGCTCCCACGATTATGGGGCCAAGTATATCATATGTATTTGACTTTTATATTACTCCTCTTAAACTATGCAGATTGTATAAAACACCTTATCGGTGCCCACGCTGCTCAATTGCGAGGGCTGAACAAATACATATGTTTATCAACTGCCCTGGAGCTAATCGATTCTGGATCCAGATATCTCAGAAAATACAACTGTCAAGGGTCACACTGACTCCCCAAAAAGATTTACTAGGAGTTAGAACACAATATTGAGCCTTTTGTGCATTGACAGTTGCTAAGCTGATAGCAAAAAAATGTAAATCAGAGACCGCAACTACATACGAGAAACGGTGGAGGGACACTGCACAGGCATATAAATGTGAGCATCGGATAGCCAAAATGCGTGGTTTAACTATCAAATTTCAACAAACTTTGAGAATCATTAAATAAATGAGTATGTAATGATACGGATTCCTGGCCCACTGTGAAACAAAAATGTATTTTTTATGGCATTTCCCTCGCTAATTAATTCTTCTATGTACCATGATATACTTTTTTTACATTCTGGACATATGCTAAAAAATACAAAGAATAGTAAAATTGGTTCCATGGCACACCCAAGTGATGCTGGGACTTGCTATATCTACTGACCCTTCAAGCAAAACTGTCCTTCAAAATAATAAAAGCAACCATGACACCAAGGCCTCGATTCCGATCCTGGAAAAAAATCCGCCGTACAAATCGTATTCGTAGGCGAATCCGTACGAATGGATAAATTCCGTCCGACTTGCATAGTACGATCCTTTTCTGCCTCTTTCCGTACGATTATCAACGATCCGTACGACCCACAGTCCAAGACCCGTACAACTTCGCGTCGGAAACCAATCCATATGATTCGTAAACCTGCCGTACATGTATACAACAACATGAAAGGGTGGTTCCCAGATATCAAGGACCAAATAATTCCAAAAGTAGCAATTGCCCACAGAACAGCTAAGTATATTTAAATTATTTTATTGTCATTTGTATTCATAGAAAAATATATATTAAATGTACATAGAGCAAAATCCATACTTCATTGCAAAAGGACTACATATAATTCATGTAACATCAGCCCAGAGACAGGAAGAACAATAAAAGAAGGAACCTACATCACTCACTCATTCTACCAATCACTGACTCACTCAGAAACCGATACATCCATATTGACTCAACCAACTAAAATCTCTCATCAACCAGACAGAAAAAGCGCTGACGTGCGTTTCGGAACAGTTCCACAGTGGGGAATTCCTTCATCAGGGCGCAATTCATCAAGTTACATAGGGAGAGCACGATCTCAGACATCCAGGTTAATATGATTAATTCCCGTTCATAGGTTCTGGGCAAGCAAAAGCATATCAGAAAATAAGCTCCCAACGAGGCTGGAACAGAAGAATAATAAACGAACAGCCTCACGATATTCAATAGTCAACATTGAATCAGAGTGGAAGCATCAGGAGAAATCTGAATACTCAAAAGGATGCGTGTTCCAAGAGAGCACAAAAGCCCAAAATGCTTAGTACGGGCAACGTTAAGGTAAATGTTCGAAACTCCAAGTAGTCGAATAAACTAAATGCATTCTTAAATGCAACTGTGCCAACCACCAGATCCATTCCCACCACATCCCAGCAGACAGGTCAGAGCCCTGCCCATGATCCACCAGAGAGCCAGTTTGAAAATGAGGGACACCCTTCGCCGGGGACCCTGGAGGTGGCAGACAACATCCACCCTGACAACACTCGGGGGTCCCGTCGATCCGATGTACCCACAAGCGAAGGCCATGCTCGTGTGGGTCAGGGTGGTGGGAGTGGCGCAAGGCAGAGGCGAGATTCTGGACAGTCAGCTGCAGGACCTGGTATGTCTAAACTGAGTACCATCCTGGAGGCATACTGGCGGGACACCAGGGAGGTCAGCCAGGTAGTGGAGGCCCTCAACGAACTGAAACAACAGCAGGCCGAGCAACATGCCAGTCAAGAACGACATCAGGGACGGGTGGGGGCAACACTGGATGAGCTCTTGACGGTGCATTGGGATATGAGCCAATCACTCCGTCAGATTGCTGCCAACATGCAGCACCCTCCCTGTGTCACCAGGCCACAAACATCAAGGCAAAGTTCAACACCAGCCACAGGGAGGGAGGAGGAGGAGGAGGAGGAACTGTCTGACGGAGCGTCCCATGCATCGTCAAGGCCTGCACATGAGGGTCCCCCAAGGAAGAAGGGTCGTCCAAGGCTAAGACGTTGAGAGGCAGTGGGCCATGCACAACTCCCAGGACACCTGACCTGGCATATTGCCCTTGGGTGCAACAGCATCACCTATTTGACTCTCCCACATGGACTTGCTGGTCACAGTCTGCCCAATGATGCCAAGCACTGTGGCCTGGACTCTGTTGACTGAAACTGTAAGGCATCTCATCTCCAGCTGTGAACTTTGGATTCCCCCCTTTTTGTACAGCACCTACTCAAGTTTCCTTCACAAGATCACCAAATAAATCTAAGAAACATCATACGCATTGGTGTAGTAATCTTGTACCCAGAGTCCGAAACATATGTGTGTGAAAATGTATGAAATGCCAGAGTAGTTAACAAACTGCAGCCAATGTAAAATGTAAATTGTAAGTTGACACAGTCACAGGTCAGTAATCCATAAATTGATCAGCAACTCAGATCCTTTCAATCAAGGTTAATTTATTTCTTGATAGTTCCTTTTCTTCAAAATTCACAGTTATCCATATACAGCAGTCATCGGAAAAAAGCAGCCTGAGGAACTATCAAGAAATAAATCAACCTTGATTAAAAGGATCTGAGTTGCTGATCAATTTATGGATTACTGACCTGTGACTGTGTCAACTTACAATTTACATATTACATTGGACTGTGAACATTGTGTTTTGTATATAAGCCTGAGTGCTCGGGGAGATTTTTGAATTTTTAGTGACCTACTGTGTGGGTTGTGGTGGGTGTTGGTAACCACACCTCTCCTCCTAGAAGCACCAAAAATATTGTAAATTACTAATTTCCCTGATTTTGCTGAGCGCCCTATTACCTGGGTTACCAATCTTTAGTCAACAAACTGCAGCCATCCACACACTTGGATCTGAGTCTGGGTGAGGACACACATAGGTCACAATATTCAATCAACTAGATGCATGGATGGCAATGCACACCTGTGATGTTTACTAAATGTTGGAGGGGGGTTTTGCTTGCAATACTGCAATTACAGACAGGCACAGGAGAGTCACTTGGAGGTGTATAGATCATGGTTAAAATGTAGGTGTCCACGTAGGTAGTACCTACATCTGTGTCCTGAGGTATGAGAACTATCATCACCATGCTGCTGTACTGTGGATGTGATGAATGGTGCACAGGCCAAGGGTGGCAGGACAGACTGTGGGCAATGGGCAGTTCTACTTTGCACAAGCTCACCTGATCATGTGACCGCCCCCTATGCAGCTCCAACAACCAAACTCATGTTGAAGGACTGGGTTTTTCTAAGACCCAGCGGTGCCAGGGATAACACCTGAAACCTTCGTGGGTAACCTGTTCTGGCGTACAAATGACAGAGACACGGGACACTTCCTTTGGCGTCAAAGATTCGAGGTTTATTTACTGCAGGGAACACAGAAGTCACGAGAAGTACATAGCATGTAAGTTCAAGGAGTCTGATTCGAATTGTATCTGTGGATCGCTCTTTTTATGCAGTTTTTCGTCATAGGATAACATGACAGACAAAAGATTACAACCTGGTTCCCACAGTAAATGTCATAGGGGGTCGCTTTCATGTATTCAGGGCCCGGAACACAATTACAGTAGCATTTGGCAGTTCCCAACTGTAAAAGTACATCTTCCCACCATTAGTACATTCCGTTCAGCTGTAAACGAATCAAGGAAGAGACAGAAACAGGTGCAGGGGAAAACGAGAATAGCGAACAGATCGAAGAGAGTGTAAAAGGGGTGGTATCAGGAAACACGATTGCAGGGATCAAAGGAGACGTGCCTAATGAATGCACAACTGAGGCAATAGACCGGTACGGCAAGATGAGCCTCGAGCGGGGCCATCTGCCTTACAGTGTCATCCCCCTCACCATAAAGACACCCTCAAAGGAACACGTGTCTTCCGCAAGAGTTTGGGAATCCCAGGGTCACGAAGCGGACAACGTCCGTTCGCTGGCTACTTGAGGGCAAGAAACAAAATGGATGCCGTATCTAAAATGGAACCCGTGGGTTCAGATGAAGAAACCCACGAAACAAACGAACGGTTTAGGCTAGCACAGCGAAAACGCGTACACCCACTAAACTCGTCATTTGCGGTTCATAGATACCAGACTCGACCATATTTGGGTGAGTCGAAAACACCACTTACAATTGTCACGGAACCTCAGACGCTCCTTTTGCCCTCATGTAGGCAAGCACTAGTCGGAATCAGAATCGATTTCGATATTCATCAGATCATCCAGATGCTGCTGCAACATTATTCTATTCATCAGCGCTTCCTTGGTAACAGGCGGCCGCCTTATACACGTCGTAGCACAGAGGCCACATAAGGCAGGACCACACTGCACACAAAGACAACACGTGAACAGGAATGCTACAACAACCCCAATGATCATCAGAATCTTCCAACCCCAAGTCGACATCAGGCCCCAAAACCACCCTAGTAGCGTCCAATCCCCTACGTCCACGTGTATGGACTCGGAGATCTTATGCAACTTCGAGATGGCTTGATAGACAGTTGGAGCGTTGTCAGGAATAAAAATACAACAACTCGAATGGATCACCTTACATACTCCACCTCTATCTGCTAAGACGACGTCTAAAACCATACGATTTTGTAACGTCATAAGCCTGTCCGCCTGAAGCTCTGCGGTGATATTGCCAAGGGCACTCGCAGTGATATTAGCGGTTGATTCCACCACTCGAGTCAACTGTCTCAGGTTCCTACTATTGATCATAGGTCCCCAAAACGGCAAGAAACCCTTAAAGAAGTCTCCTGCTTCTTGACTGGTAGTGTCCTCTTTGCTAATCACGCCTCTCACAACTCTGGTCTTGTGATAATCTGAGGCAACCGTAAAAGTCGGTGGCAGCAAATTTGCAATATAACAGGTGCCCGAGAAGTCAAGGGGCAACCATGTATATGCACGGTCGTAACAGACAAAGTACGTACCCTTGGCAGTCAGGAGAACAGGGGAAGAGAGCATCGGTAAAACATACGTTTCAGTGCAAGCACTCTCCCCAAGGTGAGCTCTCGGGCTTCGGCCACGACCTTTCAAACAGAAATTAGCAAGGTGGGGTACAATCCATATTGGAGATGAACTTTTGAGCTGTCTATCACCCACTAGCACACTATACTCAGCCTCACTCAGATCCCTATAGGCTCGCACCTCTTCCTCTGGGATAAGCGATGGATCAAAGATATCCCTATCTAAATCAGCAATCGCTATTGCTAAAGACTTATGGTACGGGCCGGGACCAAAGTGTGGAGAACGTGGCTCTCGATTGGGGTAAGAATCTAGTGCGCTACGAAACATTGTTTGGAATGCTCGAGCTGAACCCTGGGAACTGTAAGGAAGGACCAAGTACGGAATTCCCTTACCGGTGGTATGTGGCATTAGCCCACACACCCAACAATTGGTAGTGTTCATCACCAACTGATGCTGATGAAGGAGCTGAACGAAGGAATTGTTCATAAATTCCGCACGTTTAACATGCTTGTGTTGGGGTAGGATGTGGAAGGAATGAGGAGAAACAGTGGAGATAGGTTTAGGTTCAGAAGAAGGGGTAGGTGAGGCAGAGGGCAATAACGACTGTATCATATAATACACCCCACCCACCAACAACGAAGAAACAGTTAGGAATAGAAGGAACACCTGAAACATGAAGCATTTGGTACGTGCAATTCTATGCAGTTCGAATCTTCGAGATTGAGTCTTTTCCAATTCCAACAGCTTCGAGAAAGCCATCCTCTAAAACCGTCTGCAACGTTCTTGACGCACTTCGTTCTGTGTAGCAATAATCAATCCCCAGGAGTTCCTAGGAATCGACGGTCTCCAACCTAGTGTCAGGACCTACTAACCAGAAGGAAGTACCCGCACAGCCCTACGGTCCACCCGGATGTAAGGTACTTTTAATTAAACAGTATATACAAAATCTCCTAGCGGTGGAAACAAATACACATGTGCAGAAAAGGACTCAAAATCTATAAAAATTACAGTTATTCAAAAATGTTCAGAGTGAAAAAGTGATAATGGGGTAACGTGAATGTCAGGGGAGGAAGCAAAAATATTCTTTATTAGTCTCTGGTGTTAGAGCGGAGGAAATATCTGCTTCTCCCAGGACGAGTCTGATCTTCGAACAGTTAGTCAGATAATGAAACAGAATCCTGTCGACCAGACAATTGTTCAGTTCTTGAGTTCTCCGATGACAAATGTTCAACAGTATCGTCCGGCTGCACTGAGGTATCTCCTACAGGCTGAGCGTCTCTGAATGGAACAAAGTTCGGCAAGACCTCAGCTTCAGACGAGGCGATGCCCTTCCTCACCCACGAGTCCGCTGGCAAAGGTATAGGTACCTTCTTGGTGTGGGTGGCGTGCACCCAGTGCTTGCAGCCCTCCAAACGAACAGCAGTTCTCGTGGCAAGGAGCACCTGATAGGGTCCGATGAACCTTGGCTCCAGATTTCGTTTTCGGCCAAAATTCCTCGTAACCACCCAGTCTCCGGGCAGGAGCTGGTGGCCTGGACCCTCCATCTGCGTCGGTAGTGCTTCAAAAACCTGTTGGTGAATTAACCTCAGTTTAGCAGTCAGATCATGAAGATAATCGATCAACATTGGGTACTCAAGATCAGCGAACACACTGGGTCTAGGGACCCCCCAAACATTGGCAGGACGGCCGAACACAATTTCATATGGGCTGAGCCCTACTCGAGAGTGTACAGTCGCCCTATTTGACAGAAGAGCTAAGGGCAAAGCGTCAGGCCACGAGAGACCAGTCATAGCTTGAATCTTTGTGAGTTTTAGTTTGAGAGTTCCATTGTATCCCTCAACCAAACCTGCTGACTGGGGATGGTTGGCGCTGTGGAATTTTTGTGCAATTCCAAGGCCCTTACACACACTCTTCATCACACTCCCCACAAACTTACTTCCGTTATCAGACCATACAATCCGTGGCATTCCATACCGAGGAAAGTATTCCTTCAGTAGGACTTTTGCGGTGGACAGGGCAGTATTGTCTTTAAGAGGGTAGGCTTCGATCCATCGGGAGAATGCGCAAACCACAACTAAAACGTATTTTAGGTTATTGCATCGCTCCATATGGATGAAGTCCAACTGAATCACTTCAAAGGGACATGAAGGAGGAGCAAAGTGGGCAGGGGGTGTAGGAGTTCCCTTACCAGGATTGTACATCATACATATCATACAGTTCTTGACCAATCTCTCAGCACACTTAGCAATACCATCATTCTTCCATACGGGGGACAACAACTTACAAATACCTTTCGCACTAATATGTGACAAGCCGTGTGCCATAGTCACAACAGCCAGCACATACGCATCCGGCAACATCCACCTTTTATTCTCAGACAGATCAATCCAACAGCCATTCGCATCCAGCTTTCCCGTACTCTCTTTCCACTTGGTCTTTTCAGTCTCGGTGGCTTCATTCTGAATCGCTTTCACACTTTCAATAGTATCTTCACACATACCAGCTTCTGCAGGCCACCTTACCGAACTCGTCAGATACATTCTAGTTGTAAGGTTCTTGCAGTCTCCTTAGCAATCTCATCAGCAAACGCATTGCCACGACCAACATCATCCGTCACCTTACGGTGTGCACTACATTTAATAATTGCCACCTGCTTGGGCAATGTAAGGGCATCCAAAAGATCATTCACAAGCTGTCCATGCTGAATCTTTGTACCATGCGATGTCATAAAACCTCTCTCTCTCCACAATCGTCCAAAGCTGTGCGCAACACCGAACGCATACTGACTATCCGTAAACACATTCACCCGTTTCCCTTTCGATAAAATACACGCTCTGGTCAAGGCAATCAGTTCTGCCGCCTGTGCAGAGTTCTGATTCAATCTCGCAGTCTCCACAACCGTACTCAACGTCACCACAGCATACGCAGTCGTCACATCACCATTCGGCAACTTAAAACACGAGCCATCCACATACAAGGTACCATCGGGGTCTTCCAACGGAGTGTTTTTTAGGTCAACACGACCTTTTGTTTCCTCCTCAGTTCGTAAGTAACAGTTGTGCGGTGCTACCTCGTCTGATTCCATATTGGTTGGCAACAAAGTCGCCGGGTTTAGGACATTGCAGCGCTTTATTTGAATGTGACTTGCCAGAAGCGTCAACTCATAACCAGACAACCTTGCACTCGTCAGATGTTGGGTTTTCGTACGATTCAAGAGAGTGTCAACTGCATGCGAAACCATCACCGTAAGCATATTATCCATGACCAATCCTGCAGATTGTCGGATGGACACCGCAGCTGCCGCTGTTGCTCTCAAACAACTCGGCAATGCTCTAGCTACTGGGTCCAAGGTCGAGGAAAAATATGCACATGGACGCTGCTTACCTCCGAATTGTTGCGTCAAAACACTCAACGCACAACCTTCCCTCTCGTGAACGTATAGTGTAAACGGCTTACTGTAGTCAGGAGTACCTAACACAGGGGCCGAACACAACGCATCACGCAGTTCAGAAAAACTTTTCTGACATTCTTCCGTCCATGGCAAAGGAGTTGGAACATCCTTGCACGTGAGAGCCACCAAAGGTTTTGCTAGTAATGAAAAATTTGGAATCCATTGCCTGCAGTATGACGTGATACCTAAAAAGGCACGCACATCTCTCTGAGTTGTTGGCACAGTCATTCGAGCAATCGCTGCAATCCTCTCTGGGGTCAACCTTCTTCCCTCCTTTGACAATAAGTGACCTAGATAGGTAACTTCTTGGCAACAATATTGCAGTTTAGAAGGTGACACCTTGTGATGTAAGTCACAGAGATGCTGCAACAACGACACCGTAGCGATTTTGCAAATGTCCTGTGTGTCCGCAGCCACCAATAAGTCATTGACATATTGGATCAAGGCCGCACCGGCCGGCAACATAAACGCGTCAAGTTGGCTCTTCAAAGCTTGGCTGTATATTGATGGACTCTCACAATAGCCCTGAGGAGCACGTTTGAACCTAAAGCTGCGACCACCTAGAGAGAAACCGAAAAGGTCCCTACTCTCCTCAGCAATCGGAATTCTAAAGAAAACATTCTTCAGATCGATCACTGAGAAACAGGACGCAGATGCTGGAATCAAAGTCAGTAAAGCCGTAATGTCGGGCACCACAGGGAACTGAGGAATCACAATTTTATTCACCTCCCGTAAGTCGATGACAAAACGATAAACAGGAGGCTTAGATGGATCAGTGCGTTTCAGAATGGGCAGCACAGGGCTATTACACACGTTTCCCCGAGTCTCCTCGATAACATCTTTTTCGATCAAATCGTAGATGATCGCTAACAGCGCTCGCTCACCATCAAGGGAGATACGATACTGGGGAATACGCGGTAAGCGCACATTGGATTTCAATTGAACAACATAAGGGGAGATGTCAAGCAGGCCCACATCATTGGGACCTGTTGCCCACAAAGATGCAGGAAGAGAACTCAATTCCGGAGGGAGCTTATCGATGGACAAGTACATAGGAGAGATAACTCTCTCACCCAATGTAAGCTTTACTCCTGCAGGAGAACAAGACAAAGTCGCATACAGACGTTTCAGCAAATCCAGGCCCAAAAGATTTTCACCACAACCAGTAGTCAAAATCAAAGGTGCTTGCAGCTCACGAGGCCCAATTGTAAGGGGCAAAGGGCGCGAAACCGGATTGCTAACAGGGGCGCCAGAGAATCCAACGGAAACATTTGTTAAGCCAGACAAAGGTGCGCCAGGGAGTTTCGAATGCATGATAGAACTTTTCGCTGCACCAGTGTCCAACAGAAAAGGCTCAACTACGCCCGAGGTGGCAACTGCGACGTAAGGCCCTCTCTGATCAACCGGAACTGATACTACTCCCTCTCCTCGTCTATGGCTGTCCTAGTAATTACCGTCGTCAGCACCCTGATCGACGTAATAATCATCCACATTGTACTGTGCGGATCTGCCTGATGATGGTCCACGCTGATCGAAACAATTATTACAATCAGAAGAATTGTTAGAACGATCATTTTGATTTTGCGTAACACCACGACCTCTACCTCGTGAAGCCTGTTGAGGACCACTACGGTCTCCTCTAGATGAATTACCACTATTTCGATCACGCAAAACTGGACAGTCAAATTTCAAATGACCCTCGCCCCTACAATAGGCACACTGATTGTACCCAAGCATAGATCTCTGCGAAGAAGAGTCAGTCCGCGATTGTGACCTATTTGACTGTGACTGCGATCGGTTCAGGTGCTGCGAATCATTCTGATTCGAGCGCGGAGGATACGCTTGTTGCAACAACACTTTTGTTTTGAGCTCTTTCGTCTTTTTGTCCGCACAATCGTTTTCCTCTTTTTCTCTATTCTCATAATATTGGGCCGTAGCCAATATCTGAGCAGAAGTGGAAACAGCCCACGCACTCTCTGAATTCTTTAATTTGTTGCTCAGGTCCGGCAACAAATTCGACACAAATTTGTCCACAAACAATCTCTGACCTCCCTCAGTGCCCATATCTTGGCCACTGTGATCGATGAATGCCTCCTCAAATCTCGTGAAGAAATAAAAGACACTCTCTTCCTTCTTTTGCTTACAAGCGGACAATTTGCCCCAATTAACTTTCATAGCTGGCATAAGCGTTTTCATAAGAGTAATTATTCGCTGAGGAAGATCGGTAATGAGCTGTTCAGGTTTAGCCCCACAAATTTGTCGGGTATCAGCCGCTACAAGAGCAGGCCAGTCACCGCCTAACTCGGCTACATGGTTTTCCTGACGAATTTTCGCCCATACAGGCTGCGGTACGACATTGCCGAACAGCATATCGATGTCGGCTAGATTCATTATTGTAGCATCCACTAGCTGAGACAATTCTTTATAGTACCCTGCAGGATTTTTGCGAGGGTCGGGCAAAGTCTGCTTAACCTGCAGAACTTCCGACCGTTTCCACGGAAGATGTATCCACACTCTCTGGAAATGTGGCAAAATAATAGGATTAGCCTGTGCATCACCAGGCATCCACACTGGTGGAACTTCGCGCATGGGATACTGACCAGGCGTTGATATCCATTCCTCAGTTTCGTCTTTGAATAATGCTCGAGGCATTATAGCAGGACGAAAAGATAGTAACTGCTCGACAGCACGTCGAACATTGCTACCTACCATTATACCGCTCGAAAACTGGAGCTGAAGGTCAGTGAGAGCAGCCAAAACATCATCAGCCGCATCTACTGATATCTCATCACGTAAGAGCTTGCACATTTCTTCGAACACGAATCTCTGTGTTGGCTCATTGAATTGAGAAAACGTATCAACAACTACACGTGGAGGATTCTTAAGGGGATATCTAATCCAATTTTTCGCCATATTATATAGTGTGTCACGTTCCCTACCGCCAGGAAGCTGACTTCGTCTTTGGGGAGCATCAGAACCAGCAGACCCAAGAATCGGTCCAAGAGAAGTGTAGAAGTTAGCAGCAACAGTAGGAACACGACGTCGAACAGACGGGGTAGAAGAGAAAAGCAAAGGGGTAACAATAGAAGGGTCAGAAACAGAAGGAACGGCAGGAGTAACCACAAGAGTGGAAGTAGCGGGAACAGGAGTTTGAGAAGGTATAGATGGAGGAGCAGTAGGAACAGGAGCAGGTAGAGGAACAGGAACAAGAGGAGCAGCTGCCGGAACAGCAGGTTGAGGAACAGGGGGAACCACAGGAGTTGTGGTATCCTGCGCATATGGAGGTGGCGATTTTAGTAGATAAGACAACAAAGGGTCCTCTACTGCTTCCTCTCCCTTCTTATCCGTACCCATCGGTAAAGCGGGGTAACATTTATCCACTGTCATACGCTGCAATCTATCAAAAATTTCCTTTTCCTTCTCCTCTTTATCTCGCTGAAACTGCTCTGCATTTTTCATCGTAGTAACGATACCTTCTCTCTTATTACGTTTAAGCTGCTTGATTTCTTTCTGCTTGGCTTCTTTACGCCACAACCGAAAGGAATCAAACATGGCCGGCCTTGCTTTTCTTTGGAACAATTTAGCTTCAAGATTATCTAAAATCGGGGCCTCAAAACTACCATGAGGTGGCCAACTAAGGACACCGTCATCTTTAGTGTAATGAACCCAACACTCGTTGAATGTGATTGGACCCAAACCATGTCGACTATATAATTCGTAAGTTGGAGTTCCGACCGGAGGTATCGGACACGAGTCCTCCAACCGGGAATCCGCACCACAACCTCTAAAGCAACTGAACAAAGTACTACGGCCAGGCATCGTGCACACTAACCGAGTTTCACAAACATCAAGGGTTATAGGATTACAATGTCCCTGCAAAAGTGCAAAAACCCCGGTTTTTGACGACTGCAGACATCAAATAGCACAACAAAGAACAAAATACCAAGAACCACAAATGCAATGGAACCATGCAACAACTAAGCACCCACAACAACAAAGGACTCTGGGAACGACCCACAAATACTTAACTCAAAGATCAATGGCGTCACCAGGAAGGCCCGTCAATCGTCTCGCTGTACCAAGGTCTACGCCAGGCGCCAAAACAGGTCTACAGTCAGGGCAGCAGTCCGTTGCAGCCGTCAGGAGGCGGGGATCTTCGCGGGAAAAGTCGTCGGGCCACTTGTTTCGACAACAGGATCGATGAAGCGGGGTGCACCTTCCCTCGGAGATTTCACACGAAGTTCCTCACGATCGTCGGGCTTTGGACCGGTACCGCTGACGCAACCCCACGTTGGGCGCCAACTGAAGGACTGGGTTTTTCTAAGACCCAGCGGTGCCAGGGATAACACCTGAAACCTTCGTGGGTAACCTGTTCCGGCGTTCAAATGACAGAGACACGGGACACTTCCTTTGGTGTCAAAGATTCGAGGTTTATTTACTGCAGGGAACACAGAAGTCACGAGAAGTACATAGCATGTAAGTTCAAGGAGTCTGATTCGAATTGTATCTGTGGATCGCTCTTTTTATGCAGTTTTTCGTCATAGGATAACATGACAGACAAAAGATTACAACCTGGTTCCCACAGTAAATGTCATAGGGGGACGCTTTCATGTATTCAGGGCCCGGAACACAATTACAGTAGCATTTGGCAGTTCCCAACTGTAAAAGTACATCTTCCCACCATTAGTACATTCCGTTCGGCTGTAAACGAATCAAGGAAGAAACAGAAACAGGTGCAGGGGAAAACGAGAATAGCGAACAGATCGAAGAGAGTGTAAAAGGGGTGGTATCAGGAAACACGATTGCAGGGATCAAAGGAGACGTTCCTAATGAATGCACAACTGAGACAATATACCGGTACGGCAAGATGAGCCTCGAGCGGGGCCATCTGCCTTACAGTGTCATCCCCCTCACCATAAAGACACCCTCAAAGGAACACGTGTCTTCCGCAAGAGTTTGGAAATCCCAGGGTCACGAAGCGGACAACGTCCGTTCGCTGGCTACTTGAGGGCAAGAAACAAAATGGATGCCGTATCTAAAATGGAAACCGTGGGTTCAGATGAAGAAACCCACGAAACAAACGAACGGTTTAGGCTAGCACAGCGAAAACGCGTACACCCACTAAACTCGTCATTTGCTGTTCATAGATACCAGACTCGACCATATTCGGGTGAGTCGAAAACACCACTTACAATTGTCACAGAACCTCAATGTGACGGGTGCAACACATCCAGAACACCTTGCCACGTCTGTAATTCCCTACACCAGAACGGCCACATCACACCACACCCAAGAGACGTGGTTTTGGTGTGTTTACCTGGTGGCTTTTAGACTGTCTGTGATGGCTAGGTCGAAGTTGTGTGCTGAGGTTGCCTACTGCCACGTTACTGTAATGAAGGTAAGGTGTGCTGCTGTGGTGTTGACAATGTAACACATTTCAATATTGTGCTGCTGGAAGGTGTGTGTGTGCTGTACGAGGCACATGACCTGGTTGTACATAGACACACTGTCATGTGGTGCAGCATAGTATTGCCAGTATGTGTTGCACACACAGGCAGAGAAGCTGTTATGAGTGAGCCTGAGGTATCGTGATACCAGGTGGATGATTGTCTGGTGTTCTCTGTGTGTATGGTGTCTGGAGCATGCTCTACAAATGGATGGAAGGATGATTATCCTGTAGACGTGTGTGCTCGAGGATCTGGCCACTCGGTGCTGCATTGTGGCTGTGGATGCAGCAGCAGGAATGAGTGAACACATGCTGGCAGAAGGGGTGAGACAACATGCAAAACAAGAACACACCACAAGGGCTTTTGCAAGCCACAACGTGACATGTGTATGTGAATGCAGGAGTGTCTGGTCCCTGCAAGCAAAATGGCAGAGTAATCACCAAAAATCACTGTCACAGGATCATGCCCCTTAGGGCCAAGTGGGGCACAGGACACACAGCATCAGCAGGTGTAGTCTGCACGTAGTGAGTAGCAAGCAAAACAGCACCTACACAGCCATCTACCTCACACACAATATTGTAATTTTGACTTTACCAACACCATGCATGTTGTCACTGTACACGTAACCACATGTGCACAATGAACCTACATTAGGCCATATTGAATACATGCACTTTGGAAAGACATGTGCGTTGACAGCAAGGAGGCACAATATTCTGTTTGAATCACACATCATACACAACATGATGAATTACTTTGGGAGGCCATGCAGCCCCATCCAATGTACATGGTCAGTGACATTGGCATGAAGACAATAACAGTCATGCAATGATGTCACCTGTAATACTGCAGAAAGATGCTCCACACGACTGCCAGGGACTGTTCGTACCTTTTGTCATCAGAGTGGTGCGATGCTGAAAGTATTCCACCTCCAAATAGCCCCTTGGTCTGAGTATGAATGACAGACACAAAAGGGTGATCAGGCAAGGGAAGGAGAGGATGGGAACTGCAGGGAGGGAGATCTGAAATAGAGGCAAAGAAGCATTAGGATTACATTTTAATGTCACTGAATCAACAAATACCTCATGAGATACACTGTACCAGTCACACCTGTGAAGTGTAACCACTGTACCCAATTTGAGGTAACAGATAATGCTCAACACCATTGCCCCCGACGTAGCCTTCCTGAGCGAGACATGGTGGACACACATCGCAATTGCCATCCCAGACGGCTACAAGATCTCCCGCAGGGACCGCACCAACGGCATCGGAGGAGGAATCGCCATCATCCACAAGTCCATCCTCAAGTCGCAGACGACTACCTCAATGCCGCCAAGCACCTGCACTTTCGGATCCGCACTGACCCCAACACCACCCTCAGAGGACCCCCCGGACCATGTGCCCAGTTCAGCAACGCCATCGCCGACCTTGCCAGCACCCACGCACTCGCCTCCAAGGACTACATCCTTCCCTCATGCAGAACCCTGAGCGTCCACCTCCCACCATTCTGCTCAGAAGCCACCAACATCATCTGCGGTGTCCCCCAGGACTCCTCCCTAAGCCCGATGCTATTCAACATCTACATGGCCCCCTTTGCACAAGTGGCCCGCAGTCACAACCTCAACATCATCTCCTATGCCGACGACACCCAGCTCATCCTCTCCCTCACCAAGGACACCATCACCGCCAAATCCAATCTCCACGAGGGAATGAATTCCGTCGCCGACTCGATGAGGAACAGCTGCCTGCAATTGAACTCGGACAAGACAAAGTCCTCATCCTCGGACCTTCCCCCTCAGCCTGGGACAACTCCTGGTGGCCTACCACCCTATGAACGCCACCAACCCCCACCGACCACGCTCACAACCTGGGATTCATCCTTGACTCTTCCCTCTCCATGGCCAAACATGTCAACGCCATCTCCTCCTCCTGCAAAAACACCCTCCGCCCTCTCCGCAGGATCTACAAGTGGATTCCCACCAAAACCAGAAAAACTGTGACACAGGACCTCGTCAGCAGTAGACTGTACTACGGCAACGCACTCTACGCAGGAATCCCAGCCAAACACCGACGACGACTACAACGCATCCAAAACGCCTCTGCCCCACTCATTGCAAATGTCCCCCGCCGCAGACACATCACCCCCCACCTGAGAGAGCTCCAGTGGCTCCCCGTCAACAAGAGGATCAGCTTCCAACTCATCACCCACGCACCCAAAGCACTCCACAACGCCGGACCAGCCTACCTAAACAGCCGACTCAACTTGTACACTCCCACCCACCAGCTCCGCTCCACCAGCTTCGCTCTCGCCACCGTTCCCCGCATACAAAGAACCACCTCTGGCAGCAGATCCTTCTCCTACCTTGCCGCCAAGACCTGGAACACCCTACCCATCTACCTGTGAAAGACCCAAGACCTACTCGCCTCCAGAAGACTCCTCAAGACCTGGCTCTTCGAGCAGTAGCACCCCCCCCCCCCCCAAGCGCCTTGAAACCCTTATGGGTAAGTAGCACATTACAATATTACAATTTTGGTTGATTGATTGATTGATTGATGACATAAGATCAGATGCTATAACACGGACACATCAAATGTAGGACAGTCTGTCATCTATTTTAATCTTGTGTAAGGCTCACAAGTCTGCTACTATGCAATGAGATCCATGTGTACACAAACTAAATCACAGTGTATGATGATGTGTCCCTAACCAAGAAATAAAAATGTTTGGCAGTGCTACTCACGCAAAGACAAATATCTGTATTTGTTCCTGTGTAACTGCTAGGGACATGAAGGCAAACTTTACATCACCCGCAATAGATGTAAGCATCTCATATGATGAGTAAGCTAATGACCTGAATTGTATGAAGCCCCTCTGGAGCCAGTCTTTTGCTCTTGCAACTGAGCCTCACTATGCTAAACATGACAAGCATGTCGAAATTAAGTCAACAGCAAGTAATGAAGAGCTAAGCCACATGAAGAACCCTACCGTCACCATGAGATGCTGCACGGGACAAGAGAATCATGTGAATTACCTCACTCCACTGGTGTCACCGAATAATTTACATGTGCTTTAGCCCACCATTGTGATGTCATCAGCGCAACATACCTGGCATCATATGAATGGAAACTGAACTTATACTCACCGTGAAGGCTAGCGTAGCAGTATTCTCAACCTGCACTGAGGTAACGACATGACAGTGACATGACATACTGGCACAAGGGGCAATGCATCCATGCAAACACACTCACAGGACAGTTGTCTTAACATGTGGGACATACACCGGCACACACCTACACAACATGGTTTTTGGTTAATCAAACTGTACTGGCCCACAAGGTTGAGGAGATGATCCAGACACATGCTCCTGCACACAGTGAGGCTGCAATCCCCCACAGAGTCCATGTTTGTGATCTCCCACACAATGTTAAACCATGTTATTTGCAATGTCTCAGTGTCAATGTTTACACACATTGATGCATTTACCAGAGTCAAAACTCAACAACAGATGACTGTCACATAGGGTGACTATCCTGTCATGGGAGTGGGGCTACATGGTATAGGAGTTTAGGTCAAGAGGTGCTACAAGGGACTTATTTAAAACAGATTTACATTCATTGATGAGTCGTACATATGTAACGCACTCTTGTGTATCCACAGGATAACCGTCTTATGTCAACTGTAACAGATATATTGGTGGAAGGCAAAAGGAACATATAGAGCAAGTGACACTCCATCATCTCCTGTTACGTTACTCTGTCACCAATTCGCAACCCTTTTTTATTAACTAATTTTGGTTGTGTCTTTAAATATCTGGAGTTGATGTTCCTAGTTATGAACTGTAGTGAAAATTTGATTTATCTCTGTTCATGACCGTTCTGCCCTATTTCATTTGTATTTGTCTCCCTACTTTTGTTGCAGTATAAAGAATATTTTGAATACTTAATACGATTCTTGCTCTATATGTTCCTTTTGCCTTCCACCAATATATCTGTTACAGTTGACATAAGACGGTTATCCTGTGGATACACAAGAGTGCGTTACATATGTACGACTCATCAATGAATGTAAATCTGTTTTAAATAAGTCCCTTGTAGCACCTCTTGACCTAAACTACTTTGTGCCCAAGCCTACAAGGGTTTATTGGGTTTCCCCTGCCTTTAACACATGGTATAGGAAACATGATGATGTTGCATATATGCATGGTCCAACAACATGCGCATGAACATGTACCACAAATTTGAAACCATACCAACGCAAAACAGCCTTATATGAGTCCTTACCCAAACTGACATTTCTACATGTCCGTGCATGGTCCGTTGATTCGGCTGACGTTGCTATCATCATGAGCAATAGCAGGATGACCAAGATGACTCCAACCAGCAACAGGCAGGGCGACCTGGGAATGAGAGGCACACAAGGGGTGAATTTCAGAATACTGTCATTCAGACATGGTTATGTTGAATAGACTGAGATTGTACTACACTTGTACGTTCAAAGTTCACACATAGCACGTATGGGTGTGGCCTAACATCTGCACCTGTGTGACATTGCACAACAAACCTCAAAGTGACATTGCATACAGTCAGCTGGACACACAGCATGCTACCCATGCAACTCTATGATACATGCTTGAACAAAATGCAGCTTGGACTCACCATCATGAAAAGAAGTTGCGGATGAGGTGACTCCGGATGTCATCTTCAACCTTCTCATCACTGGCATCCTGGCCAAGGCCTTCATCCTCAACGGGCGGATGTTCCAGCTCATCAGGATCTAGGATGAGTGGCACGGCCTTCTCCACTGTCATGTTGTGTAGCATGCAGCACACCATGAAGATGTTACACAGTAACAACAAAGCCCCTGCACTGGAGAAGAAACAGTAATGTCTGGGTGGTTTTGAGTTTCAATGAGAAAGGTAAACTGAGCACATCAAGACTTTCAAAGTAAATAGACCATTTGGTGCAATAAAAGAGTTCAGAAGATGTAAAGTTCTTGGTGTTAAACACCGGTTTAATGTTCCTCTGTACAGGCCAACACGTGTTTCATCGCAGGGAACAGACTGCGAATCTTCAGGGCTGGATATAGATACAAAAAAATGCATTTGTAAGGGTGTTCTACACGAAATATATTAAGGTGGTATGTGAAACCAGGGTGAAAGATGGCATGCCATGGAGTGACACTGTGTCAATTGTGACTTGAACCGTATTGTACAGGTGACTTTAGTGAGAGTGAAATGTGATATTGATTCTGTCATGTGACAACAGATTGTGAAGATGTGACTATATGCTAGGAGTCTAGAGCATTATTTCAAAACACTGACCAGTGCGAAAAAACATGAAGGTGGCGGAGTGAATCATGAGTGTTTGTGTTCTTTATCGGGTACAATCCCCCATGTGACATACAGTGACTGTCTGAAAGTACACATAAACTATACTGTCTGACATGTTTCATTTAATGCAATACACCTAACCACAGGTTTCGCAATACATAATTCATTAGAGATAATTATAGCATCAAAGTCAATTGTAGATCGCACTATATGTCAAAATAAAGCATTATTTTCTTGACTGGATTGTACTTATTTTATAGTTTCATGTTTATTAAGACATCGTATTTGGTTCAACAAGGCTCGTGTTAGTTTCTTGGTTAAAAAACAAAGCCCAACGGGTTTTTAATTCTCATGTCAAGGGGGAGTGTCAACAGTTTGGTTGAAGCGACAATTGGTTTGCACGACACTAGTCAGTGAGAGTGCTTAATGATCTATAAAAAGGGGGGCATGATGGAAAAGGAGGATATCTGGAAAGTAGGTGCATGGAAGTGAAAATCTGTTAACCTAAAAGAACACCAACTGTAGGATACCTCGTTCGTATTAAGACACGTGGTACGCGGTGTTACGGTAATCTGAGCCAGTAATTATATGATTGGGGCAACAATGATAATGGCACGTCGTTCCATGAGAATGAACAAAGTATAGATAGTTTTCCAAAATTGTACAGCACTAAAAACTCACCCTCATAGATTATGGACCGGAATTGGTGGTGTGGCCAAACCCGATATGGGTGAAATATTGCAGAAAGTAAACGTTGCTCGCGTAGTTGGTAGTTTCTAGAAATATACATAATGCGTATTTTATAATAATATATACATAGACGGTTGTGTAAGAAAATAACGGCGGTGGAAACCCACTTGATTGGTAATCCTACCTCATTAGTATTCAAAGGAAGCCATGACCGGGAGGAGAAGATTTGACGCAGTAGCGCTCAGAGTAATAGACAGGCGGATACACCTGTATAAAAAGTAAAGGAACAAGAGTGTGGTGGATATATAACCCTTTGCATTATAGCACTTATTGGTGGGGTAATAGTATTGGACCAAAACGCGAGATTATTTACCTGACTATCCGTGTTCCCCCTCCTGTAGTTCCCGGCGCCGTTTTTCAAAGACGGTCACCTGACAGGAAGTCGGAACACCATTTATAATTTAGTTCCGCCTGTGTGTTCATAAAGAACTAGACCGGCGGTATGCTTACTACTAGTGCAAAGCATGTCTGTATGTAGAAGAAATACTGTAATACACCGTTGTGTGGAGTTGAGTGAGGATAGGTGAGGGGATTTTGGAAAATATTATGTTGCTCCAATTAGTTGGTGTTCGAAAAGGGGCACATCTTTAAGACTTCCGGAAACCAAAAGGGGGGAGCAGAAATTAATTAATTGGTTCTTGGTCTCGTGGATAATTGTCCCTAAAGGTTATGTGGTGTATTGGTCAGAAGACAACGTGCTAGTGATATACATGGATGTCAGCTGTAGCTACAATGTATTACATGGATAAAAAACATGGGTAGAAAATACAGACGTCCACATGTATGTGGTATATATAATTCTGTTGGATAAATACACTCTCCAATATTATTGTAACATTCATAAAGTACGGGTATACAGCCTTTTGGTATTGGTATACATTATGAATCTATTTGTTCTCATACTGCAATGTGATAATGGGAGAACAATGGAAAATATCAGGGTGCACACATAGTCTCAGTTTAGTTCCCCAGGAAATATTGCATCTCAGGGTCGTAGTTCAATCCGAATTCTATACTGCGGAGACGCATAATCCAAGTTGCTTCTTTGCGTCTTAGAGCCAGCTCACGGTTTCCACCTCTCACATGGATGGGCACCGTTTCAATGCCATAGAAACAGATACGGAAATCTTCAATGGCAGGTTGGCATTTGGCTATATGTAGGGCAACAGGATATTTTGGGTCTTGTTTTTGGATGGCCCTCATGTGTTCGGAGATTCTGTCTTTCAAGCTCCTTATTGTGCTGCCCACGTATTGTTTCCCACATTGGCATTCAATTATGTATATTACATATTTGGTGGTACAGTTGATGTTTACTCTGATGTCATATGTGTCTCTATTTGGTCCATTAAATTTCGTGGTTTTGTGTTTGGCCCATTTACACATTGCACAGAAGCCACATTTGAAAAACCCCTTGCTGTGTTGTGTCAGCCAGTCGGGGGTCATGTCTGTTCGTGGAACAGTGGGGCTGAGTCTGTTCCTCAAAGTTCTTCCTCTGCGGAAAGTTATTTGAGGAGATGAGGGAATCATATCTTTCAGTATCGGATCATTTCTTAGCAGACTCCAATGTTTAGTCATACTATTGCGGATTGATTTGTGTAGACTATTAAATTCAGTGATCATTCTCACTGTAGAGTCTTTCGCCTTGTTAGAGTTGTTCATTTTCAGTGTCTCTGGTCTTGTAATTTTGGTCAGTCTCTTTTTGGCTGAGGATAGGATGGTTTGAGGATACCCACGTCTTTCGAATCTTAGTTCCATGTCCTGTAGGGTGTTGACCAGGTCACTTTCTTTGCTGCAATTTCTTCTAGCTCTAAGAAATTCCCCAAATGGTATGGATCTAATCTGGTGCGACGGATGGAAACTGTCTGCTCGAAGAATAGCATTACAAGACGTAGGTTTCCTGTAAAGTCTACTGTGTAGTTTATTCTCAAGGACATAGAATTCTAGGTCTAAAAACTCCATTTTAGTTTTACTGGACTTCATGGTAAAGTTCAGTTCCCAGTTGTTGTGGTTAAGGTGTTCAAAGAAACTTAGGAGTAATTCATCTGAACCCGTCCAGAGTAAAATGCAGTCGTCAATGTAACGTCCCCAAAAGAGTATGGAGTTGGTATAAGAACTGCCTTGGGTACCCCAAATGTGGTCAGCTTCGAATGCACCCATGAAAAGATTGGCGAAAGATGGCGAAAACTTTGAACCCATGGCTACTCCGCGTTTTTGTCGATACCAGTTTTTTTGAAACATGAAAAAGTTATTGTTAAGGATCAAGTTCATCATGGAAATTAACATTTGTGTATGAGCCCACAGGGATGCTGGTCTATTGGACAGAACCCGCGTGATTGCTTCTATACCCAGGACTGGATTAATGCTCGTATAGAGAGCGACAACATCCATTGTCACTATAGTGGTGTTCGGTTGCCATTCCAGGTCGCTTAGTACACTCAATATATGTTTAGAGTCCTGTATGAAGGAGGGTAGGTTTTTCACTAGTGGGCCTAGAAATACATCCACATACTCTGCCAGTCTCTCAGTGGGGCCCCCTATTCCAGAGACAATGGGTCTGCCTGGTGGGAAGGGGAGATCGTTGTGGATTTTAGGAAGGGTGTATAGCCATGGGTATGTCGGTTTGAGTACTTTGAGATAAAGGTATTCATCCTCATTTAGGAGACCATCTTCTTTCCATTTTTGTAGATGGTTGTTGATGGTCATTGTCAAAGTACCCATAGGGTTTAGTGCGATTGGTTCATAACAAGAGGTGTCTGCTAGTTGATTTAGTATTTCGTTGTTGTAGTCGTCTGCATTCATAATCACAATGTTACCTCCTTTATCCGCCTCGCGGATCACAATGGTGGAAGTCTGTGTGAGTGTAATGAGGGCAAGACGCTCTCCTTTGGTAAGATTGTCTTTAAAAGTAAACGTTTCATTGAGTTTCTTAGTGTTAATTTTGTTGATGTCATCAAGAACCCGTTTGTAAAAAGTGTCAATGTTGTTACCACCTGGTAGTGTCGGTGTCCATGTGGATTTACTTCTGAGACCACTAACAACCCCAAGATCTGTGTCTATGTTCAGTTCTTCTAGAAGCTGTCCCATCTCTAGGGGGCTGTCTTCACATTCAGTAATAGATAACAATAAATGAATGGCTTGTATATCCTTTATTGTTGTTACATCATCAGTTAAAACATCAGGAATGTTTCTAACATTTTTGGTGTTGGTGGTTTTTCCAGCAAAATACTTTTTTAGTTTGAGGCTCCGTACAAATTTAAAGAGATCTATTTTGGTTTGACATGTGTCTCCTGTTGAGTAGGGGTTGAAGTTAAGACCTTTAGAAAGAAGGTTGGTCATGTCAGGAGTTAGTGGGAAAGAGGAAAGGTTAACCACTTGAACTTCATTATGCTCGTTTCCTATTTCTTTGCTGTTCCTGACCTTAGTTTCCTTCAATACTCTTCGTTTGCCACCCCTGCTGCCTCTATGGGTCTTTGGTTTGTTGTATCCCTTTGGGGTTGGGTCTTGTTCCCTTTGCGCATACGTTCTAATTCCACTAAAAAAGGAGTACTGTTGCTGTCTTGCATGTCACCCCTTTCTTGTTCAGGTTCGCTTACACCTGCAGAATTTAGGGATGCGTTGCTGGATGAGACAGAGCTGGGGGCAGATGAGATGTTTCCACTTTTTTTAGGGTTATTAGGTCGAATCAGTGAGTCGTATTTGCGATCATAAGTGAAGATTCTACCATTCCGGTAGTCTGCATCGTCTCTCTTAATTTGCCTCGCCTTTCTGTTTTTTATTTCTTCCTGATGTTTCAATAATACCTCATCTAGAATGGTGTAATTTTTTACAGTGGGTTCAGGCATGTTAAGATCTTTTATTTCTTGTTCTAATGTCGCAATTTCTCCCAGTAGTTTACTGGACTTGCGATCCGCGCTCTCTATCAGGATGTCCATGAGGGCAAAAGAGTTGTTAGTTACAGAATCTTCCCATTTTTTTACTAGGTCTAAATCAAGATCATCATATGTCGGGAAGGTATCAGAGCGTAAGCCTCTCGGTATTTGTTTAAGACAAAAAAAACCCTCCCAGTTGAATAACATGAAGATGTTACACACCTTGAGTGGGTTGTATTGGAGGGCTCCGCCAGTCTTGTAGAGGCACCTAAACCGGCTCTTCAGGAGTCCAAATGTTCTCTCTATCACCCGCCTGGTCTGCCCATTAGCATTGTTGTACCGCTGGTCTGCAGCTGTCCTGGGGTTGCGTAGCGGAGTCATGAGCCACGGCATGTTTGGATATCCTGCGTCTCCTACAAATTGACATCATGGAAATGAGTATGTAATATGATGCAGTTAAGGAAATAATTACATACAGACATACATGAGTAACAGAGTTTACCCACCGACAAGACATGCCCGATGGTTGTGCAGCTGCAGCATCATCTGTGGTACCCTGCTACGCCTCATGATGAATGCATCATGGCACGATTCTGGAAAACGTGCACAAACATGGGAGATCAGCATGTTGGCAAGACACACCACCAGGGCATTTATTGAGTGGTAATGTTTCCTGTTGCGGTACGCTTGCTCCTGAGTCTGTGGTGGCACCTGAGAAACATGTGTCCCATCAATAGCACCAATTACATGTGGCATGCATCCCAGGGCATAGAATTCCCCCTTAACATCTGTCAACTGTTCAGGAGTAGGGAATGTTATGAATTCATCTATGTGCAGCAACATAGCAGCCAATACATCTCGTAACACCCGGCTAAACATGGTTTGGGACATCCCCCCACATCACCTATGGTAAATTGGAATGTACCTGTGGCAAAGAAATGTAGGGCTGCCATCACCTTTACCTTGGGTGTCAGTGCAGTTGGATACCTGTGTCGTGGTTGGAGATGTGGCTCAAGCCTGTCCGTCAGGTCCTGAATCAACTGTTGTGTGAAGCGGTAACACCGTATGCAATCACGTTTCCTCATGTCATCCAAGTTTGGCAATGGACGTGGCAGAGGGGGTGCCCTGCACAACATATTTAGGAAAAAAAAGTTTACAACTGTCAGACAAAGACAATTACTATGTCCATGGCACAAGCAACACTGATTCAACGCATATAATCAATTTTGAGTCTGGCGTGGGCTACACATTGAGGACACATGTGCCACCTGGCTGCCACTCCTCCATGATAACTGATAGACCTGTAGTCTGTGGAATGGACATGACATGCATACAAATGATCTGCTGGGCTGGTCTGAGTAAGCAGGACAATCTGTAATGTCAGTGACACACGTCACGTGAACTCCATGAGGAGGTTGTCTGCACATTGAGACAGCTGACAGCAATGCACACACTCACATCACATGTGCCATCATTTGCACATATCAGACATATTGTGATTGAGGTGTGCATCTGCAAAAACTACTACATGGACATTATCAGACCGCAGAAATGTATGTTTGGGGGAAAAAAGTTCTATGATGCCATCACACATATGAGCGGTTGATTCGCACCAGTGGCATGGTGTGCGTACATGTGAAACCCTGTCATCACAGCAAATACCCATAAAAGATGCTCCTACAGCACATAAACTTCACAGTATACAAACAGCATGCACAATCTTGCACAAGGCACACACATGACGTGGTCACACAGGATCATGATGTGCGTCATTTTGACATCTGTGACAGTGGGCATGTTGCTGTCATCATATGACAGATGCCTGTACTGAATGGTGTGCCATACCAGTGTTGATGTGCTTCACAATATGTTCAATATGTAACTCAGGTGAGAAGTGTTGAATGTATGTGACACACATGTGCACCATGCTTAATGAAATGTATCAACCGCTCTTCACACATCAACTGTGCCACAAGATCACATTGCCTGTGCTATATCACTGTCTGCCACACCTAGGGCCTGCTGATGTAAGGATGACATGCAGCTCTATACATCCACATCCACAACATGAGCCTACACCTACATCCCTGCCATGTGATTACCCGGTATCACTCTCCCAATGGTGCCATGAATGAGCTAATGAACGCAGCCTACACATGCATTGACTTGAGCATGTCAAACGCACAGTACCCCAACTGTATGTGCCTATGTACAGCTCATTTTCCTATGGCATTGTAGACATACGCGAGCAGAGCGTACCCCAATGGTACGTGCCTGTGTACGACTCGTTTCCCTATTGCATTGTAGACATACGCGAGCAGAGCGTACCCCAACGAAACGTGCCTGTGTATGACTCGTTTCCCTATTGCATTGTACACATAAGCGAGCAGAGCGTACCGCAACTGTACGTGCCTGTGTACGGCTCGTTTCACCATTGAATGAGTTTGATTTGCGACAGAAATCACACCGTACTTGTGTGGGGATTCAAGAAAATACATAGGGGACATCTAGGGGAACAGTGGAATGGGCAAAATGCAGCCTGGTTGTCAAGGGAACAGAGATTTGAGAATGTTCTACAGGTGTTCTGGAAAATTCAGGTGGACAAAAATATACAATGTTGCAGAAGTTGTTGTTGAGCTACGGCTCAGTTTTTTAAACCATGCAAATGTGTGTCATGGCGTTATGTGTCATGGGATTGGATGAAACATAGGATGCAAAATATTGTGGCCTATCACACAGTACTCCTTGGACTCACAGACCCTCTGCAGCACAGATATAAGGCAACATGTGGCTGTGAGAGGGCACTTGCCTGCACAACATTGGAGTGGACAACACAGCTGCTGTCTCTGTATCCTCTGGACCCTGATTTTGCTGAGCATGGAGAGGGCACCTGCATTCAGTGAGGGGGAGAACAAGGCCCTGCTGGATGCCCTCCTGCCTACTACAGCAAGCTGTATGGGAGACCAGAGGAGTAGGTGAGTCATGAGTGCACTACCTTGGACTGTGCACCTGTTGAGTGTGTGACACTACAACCATTGTGTATTTATTGTCAAGAGATGCGTGAGTGCGTGTGTGTACAGTGTGGTATCTCACATGCAGTTAATGATGTGGTCTAATAGTGTTTACTGCTCCTCGTCATTGTGCTAACTGTGACATTAACTGAAATGTGATTCACACTTTCTGCTGTGCCACACCTTGCATGTTCTTTTTGATTGTTTTCCTGTACTGTTGCAGTGTTCCCCCATGAATGACAGATGAATGTACTCACTGTAGATGGATTTGGCCATGACCTGTGTGCTTGTTGGACTGAAGCATGCTTTGATGTGATGTACTTTGAAGAGTTCAAGTTCAAGTTCAGGAATTTGTATAGCGCACTACTCATCCAGAGGGTCTCAAGACGCTTGAGGGAGGGTGTGTGCATTACTTATCGAATAGCCAGGTTTTTAGCTGCTTTCTGAAGGAGAGGTGGTTCTGTGTAAGGAGGAGGTGAGTGTGATTGATCTTTGTCACCTTGCAAATTGTGTCAGTGATGTTTTGCAAGACTGGTGCTCTATGTATGCCACAGCTATACCCATATGATGATACAAGTATGCTGCGCCCTGTGCATGACTTTGACAGTTAGCATGGGGCCTATGTCACATCTTTCAAAGGTGTGACATGTGGTAAGTGATGTTGTATACACTGTTGACAACGATAAGCAGATGAGCTGTGCCAGGGTGTGCATGTGTGGTCTGATGAGGTTTCTTTGTTGTAGTGGTGTATGTGACAGCATGTCACGTGCTGCAGTGCACCCTGATGTAGTACAAAAGGGGGTGGTGATGGACGGCGCATCTGAATCAATCAAACACTCACACCCAGTCAAAAGATCTGGGTTTAATCCATCACCATTCTTTAGCCCACTCTGCCACCCCAGTTCAGACATGGCTATATGCAAATCAGTCTGACCCTGTGCCTCATGGGAACAGTCCAGCCCGAACTGCCAAGCCATGTCTTCCCTGGACCGGAAACAAGCTTCCGAGGACCGGTTTCTGGCATTCCAGCCGTCTTCAGCCCGGCTTGCTTGAATCCAGTGGCAAAGTGAGCAAGGGACTCACGTCTGAGCATACCCTGCCACACTCATGGCGGCCAAAAGCGGAACAAAAGGTGGTGGTGATGGGCGGCACATCTGAATCAATCAAACACTCACACCCAGTCAAAAGATCTGGGTTTAATTCATCACCGTTCTTTAGCCCACTCTGCCACCCCAGTTCAGACATGGCTATATGCAAATCAGTCTGACCCTGTGCCTCATGGGAACAGTCCTGCCCGAACTGGACGCCACAGGTCAGACACCACAACAGACACACCCACAGACTCTCCGGAGGAGGGGGAATTTGCAGCTATGCCATCTTCTCCATCTTTGGCTGTCCACTCCTCCTCCAGTACCATCTCCACCAGCCATGTCTGATCCACGACGGAGTGTGGCTGGCATAGAATCATCACTGACGGCAGCACTGTCCATCCTGCAGCATCTGCCCCCCCTCCTGCAGACCCATCCACCTCAGTCTCTCCCATACCTGCCCAACGTACATGCAGACGCCACAGGTCAAACACCACAACAGACACACCCAGCACACCCACACGCCAGACAAAGCACAAATCTCCACGCACCCAATCTCAAGGGGATGTAGGCACACCCACAGGGAGAGGGGAAAGAAGTCACACACGCATCCACAGATCCATGACAACAGACTCACAGCCCTCTACCTCTACCCCCAATGTGTCCCCGGGTTCAGGTGGTAGGTTTTCTGAACTGGCTGAAGTGTGCAGACAAGTATATTTAGCCACATTCAGCGAGGCACCTGCACCCACTACACCTGTCCTTCCCTCTCATGTCCCTGTGGTGCAGGAGGATTTCCCAGAAGATGCCCCCACTGTTTCCACAGATGATTGAACTCTATGTGCAGGCAAGTTTGGGTGTGACAACATCCAGAATGCCCCAACCTTTTTTCCCCATTATTTAGACTGGCCATTGGCCTTCTGTGAGCATGGACTCATATTTACGTTTTTTCTTTTAGTGAGGCTGAATAAAGCTTTTGATTTTTGGTTCTGTACTTTTGCTTTTTTGATAATGGCTTTGAGTGCTGTGTGCCTGGGAGCTGGTGTGATGTTCAGATTTGGGTATTGTAATTTGTGTCTCTTTCCTGATGGTAATGAGGTTCACCATGGTATGTTTCTGATTTAACTGCTGGGTACTGCTGGGGGTCTTAGACACACACACCCTCTACTGCTGGGCACTGCTAGGGGTCTTAGCCACACACACCCTCTACTTCTGGGCACTGCTGGCGGTCTTAGCCACACACACACCCTCTACTGTTGGGCAGTGCTGGGCACTGCTGAGGGTCTTAGCCACACTCACCCTCTACTGCTGGGCACTGCTGGGGGTCTTAGCCACACACACCCTCTACTGCTGGGCACTGCTGGGGGTCTTAGCCACACACACCCTCTACTGCTGGGCACTGCTGGGGGTCTTAGACACACACACCCTCTACTGCTGGGCACTGCTGGGCACTGCTGGGGGTCTTAGCCACACACACCCTCTACTGCAGGGCACTGCTGGGGGTCTTAGCCACACACACCCTCTACTGCTGGGCACTGCTGGGGGTCTTAGCCACACACACCCTCTACTGCTGGGCACTTCTGGGTACTGCTGGGGGTCCTCACCCTCTACTGCTGGGCACTGCTGAGCACTGCTGGGGGTCTTAGCCACACTCACCCTCTACTGCTGGGCACTGCTGGGGGTCTTAGCCACACACATCCTCTACTCCTGGGCACTGCTGGGCACTGCTGGGGGTCTTAGCCATACACACCCTCTACTGCTGGGCACTGCTGGGCACTTCTGGGGGTCTTAGCCACACATACCCTATACTGCTTGGCACTGCTGGGCACTGCTGGGTGTATTTTCCACAGATCACTTAGATGTGATGCAACATACACATACATTTCTGACGTATGTCCCACACGTCTCACCATTCCACTGGTGATATGCGGTAGAGTGTGGCGCACCATACACCGAGGTTAATGACGTAGGTGCGACACATCTCACTATTCCACTGGTGAGATGCGGTAGCGTGTGGCACACCGTACACCGAGGTTAATGACGTAGGTGCGACAGGTCTCACTATTCCACTGGTGATATGCGCTAGCGTGTGGCGCACCGTACCCCGAGGTTGATGACGTAGGTGCGACAGGTCTCACTATTACACTGGTGATATGCAGTAGCGTGTGGCGCTACGTACCCCGAAGTTGAGGCGTAGGTGCGACACGTCTCACTATTACAATGGTGAGATGCGGTAGCGTGTGGCGCACCGTACCCCGACATTACAGGCGTGCAATGGTGATGTGCGCGTGTGGCGCCACGTACAGGTATACTTCAGTTGTTGGGGTTTGTTGTA
This sequence comes from Lissotriton vulgaris, assembly GCF_964263255.1. Lineage (NCBI taxonomy): Eukaryota > Metazoa > Chordata > Amphibia > Caudata > Salamandridae > Lissotriton > Lissotriton vulgaris. The sequence goes on from NC_141693.1 coordinate 1,391,988,187, forward strand.
CTCACCGTCTGCTCCGTTGTCGGTTCCTATGTACGAGGTGGTGGGCGTACAGGACTGGGATGACACGGACGATGGGGTTCATGTCTTGTTTGTCTCGTACCGGGGTGCGGTTCGACCCGGACTCTGCTTTTACGGCTGTTTGCAGCTCTCGTACCAAAAGGGCCGTACGGAGTGTCTTCAACATGCATAGTACTTCCTGGTATGGATGACGCAGTCTATTTCCGTTCGGACGGAGCGTGAAGCGTCACCAGATTGCTATTCGTATGTACTTTCGATTTGTACGGAGTTTGTTACGAGTCGTATGGAGTGACGATTTGGGTTGGGATCGTACTTGCAGATTTGTACGGGGACGTTTAGGAGTGCGATTTGTACGGGGAAAAACGCTCCGTATGACGATTCGGAGCGCTTTTTACCCGATCGGAATCGACCCCCAAATGTCTTTCAATGAAAAATCTCTCTCAGTCTCAAAGACATCGAACGCCTAAGCAATACTCATAGAGGGAAATTGAATGTCAACAATAATTAACCATACACAGAACTGATATTAGAGAGTGCCAAGACAGCAATGATACTGGGCAACCTATGACCCCCCCCAGACACTGTCATTTAGTGCAAAGGTTAACCCCTACATCCATTAAACCATCAGTCATATCAGTCGTGTCTAAGTGTGAGTTTATGACCCGCCCACTTTCTTTTTTTAAATTTATTTTATTTTTATATTTAGAGTTTTCTATAGTGCAAACAAGACCCAGGATAAGGTATCAGAGCGCTTTACAAAGAAGCAGAGTAAATGTAGGAACATTTTGCACAAACAGAGCAGACAAAGTATCAAAATATCTTTAACAAGGTTTGACAGGTAGCAGAAGCGAAAAAACAGGTAATTTGTTCGGAGCAGTATGAACAAGTTTGAGTATGCGTAAGTCATAGGGCCAACGGTGTCATTAAGGGGAGTGAAGAAAAAAGTTTGGAGTCGTAGACTGGTTCAGTTCCTTGCAAGTCAGTGAGAGCTGGTGTGGAAGTGAGGTCCCTTATGGTGAGGAATGTGCAGAATTAGGGGAGGAATTTGCTCATGAGGAAGGATTTTGCTTCCCTTTTAAATAGTAGTGCAGAAGAGATTTTTCTGATATGTAGTGGTAGTGGGTTCAATATTCAGATCCCTGATCAAATATCGATCACAAAAACACCGACCAACAAAAACATAGACGCAAAAATATCGTATACAAAAATATCGTCATCATATACTTAAACAAGGATTTACACAAATATTGATATTTAATTATCATCAAAAAACATTGTTACCAATTATATCGACTACAAACATATCGACCACAAAAATATTGAAAATACATAAAATCAAAAGAAAGATGACAAAAATATTGACAACACTATTATCGACTTACAAATAGCCTAATAACTTATACAAAAAATATTGACAATATTATTCAACATTAAATAAACACTCCTCTCAACTATGTAACAATTTAGTTAATAAAAACATTTAAATAAATACTAAACAAACATATATAAATATATTATATACCTAAAATATATATAAATACATTATTTATACACCAATAAATATAAACATACTATAATTAAAATATACTCAATAAAACGTATTTATTAACATACATTGCATATACAATTGTTTTTTTAATTATAAAACAAATGTATCAATTTTATCTTAAAACACCTACAAAATATATTTAATTATATACCACTCACAAAAAAGAAATAAAACACCCTAATTAAAAAGTAACCACTACCAAATTCAAAATATTTTTCTCAACCAATAAAGTACAACACCATTAACCAATTAAAATGCAGAACTACTTAACTAACAACTATAAAAACAATTACCTAACTAACTAAAATTACCGTTTTTTGGCCAAACACGTAGGAAGACTGTTACTTTGGTGAGAGAGAGAGAAATTCTACAACAATGACTACAACAGATTATACAACAACACAAGTAAGAAAAATCTTATTTTATTGACTATTAAATGCTCAACATCATTAGTTTAACTCCCTAAAGTATATAAATGCTCTTTTTTTATTAAAACAAAACTTCCTATCAGCAACAGCAAAAAGAATAATCTACAAAAACTATTTTCTACCTTATCTATTCCTACAAAAAAAAGTAACTAATAAATAATAAAATAGCAAACTATAACTAACAAGGCTTTGCAATGCAATAGGGCTCGCATTAGTAAAGTTAGAGGTATTAGTATTGTAAATGACAATTTTTTATTTATGTTTTTGTTTTGAAAATAGCGAAACTAATAACGTTGTAATTTACAATGCCAATAGTGTTAACTTTTGCAAATGTGACACCTATAGCATTTGTAATGCAATATGTGTTGTATTTACATGACTTAGATGTATTAATATTAAAAATAAAAATGGCTTTTATTTTTTTAATAATTAATACTTAAATAAAAGTGATTGTAATTTATAATGGCAATATCTTTTGTAAATAGCTTTTGTGAACATTATGTTCATTGTATTTTATTGTGATGAACATCCAAGAACAGAAGTGAAATATTAACATCTTTTTGTGACATTTGTAATAAAGCTTGAAACATTGAGAGAACATATTTGAACCAGTTGTTGTTGAATGGTTGCACAGAATGATGCTGTGGTGGCGCTAAGTGGTGTTGTTTTTATATGGCACTGAGTAGTATTGTTTGGAGTGTATGTTATATTGAGTGCAGTGTAATTATGTAGCATATAATTATGTTGCACTGAGTGGTATTGTGTGGAATGTGTGTTGCATTCAGTAGAGTGTAATTATGTGGTGTGTAATTATGTGGCACTGAGTGGTATTTGAAGTGTCTGTTGCATTGAGTGCAGTGTAATTATGTTGCATATAATTATGTGGCACTGAGTGGTATTATGGGATGGTTATGTTGTATTCAGTAGAGTGTAATTGTGTGGCGTGTAATTATGTGGCACTGAGTGGTATTGTTTGAAGTGTATGTTGCATTTAGTGCAGTGTAATTATGTAGCATATAATTATGTGGAACTGAGTGGTATTGTGTGGATTGTGTGTTGCATTCAGTAGAGTGTAATTATGTGGTGTGTAATTATGTGGCACTGAGTGGTATTTGGAGTGTATGTTGCATTGAGTGCAGTGTAATTATGCTGCATATAACTATCTGACACTGAGTGGTATTTGGAGTATATGTTGGATTGGCTGCAGTGTAATTATATGGTATGTAATTATGTGGCACTGAGTGGTATTTGGAGTGTATGTTGCATTGAGTGCTGTGTAATTATGTGGCATGTAATTATGTGGCACTGAGTGGGATTTGGAGTGTATGTTGCATTGAGTGCTGAGTAATTATGTGGTGTGTAATTATGTGGCACTGAATGGTATTTGGAGTGTATGTTGCATTGAGTGCAGTGTAATAATGTGGCGTGTATTTATGTGACACAGTGGTATTTGGAATGTATGTTTCATTTATTGCAGTGTAATTATGTGGCACTGAGTGGTATTTGGAGTGTATGTTGCATTGAATGCAGTGTAATTATGTGGCGTGTAATTATGTGGCACTCAGTGCTATTTGGAGTGTATGTTGCATTGAGTGCAGTGTAAATATGTGGAGTGTAATTATGTGGCACTGAGTGGTATTTGGAGTGTATGTTGCATTGAGCGCAGTGTAAATATGTAGCATACAATTATGTGGCACTGAGTGGTATTGTGTGGAGTGTATGTTGTATTCAGTAGAGTGTAATTGTGTGGCGTGTAATTATGTGGCACTGATTGGTATTGTTTGGAGTGTATGTTGCATTGAGTGCAGTGTAATTATGTAGCATATAATTATGTGGCACTGAGTGGTATTGTGTGGAGTGTGTGTTGCATTCAGTAGAGTGTAATTATGTGGTGTTCAATTATGTGGCACTGAGTGGTTTTTGGGGTGTATGTTGCATTGAGTGTCGTGTAATTATGTGGCGTGTAATTATGTGGCATTGAGTGGTATTTGGAGTGTATGTTGTATTGAGTGCAGTGTAATTATGTGTACTGAGTGGTGTTTGGAGTGTATGTTGCGTTGAGCGCAGTGTAATTGTGTAGCATATAATTATGTGGCACTGAGTGGTGTTGTGTGGAGTGTATGTTGTATTCCATGGATTGTAATTGTGTGGCGTGTAATTATGTGGCACTGAGTGGTATTGTTTGGACTGTATGTTGCATTGAGTGCAGTCTAATTATGTTGCATATAATTATATGGCACTGAGTTGTATTGGGTGGAGTGTGTGTTGCATTCAGTAGAGTGTAATTATGTGGTACTGAGTGGTATTTGGAGTGTATGTTGCATTGAGTGCAGTGTAAATATGTGGAGTGTAATTATGTGGCACTGAGTGGTATTTGGAGTGTATGTTCCATTGCAGTGTGTGAGGGTACAGCGTGTGAGGGTGCAGAGTGTGAGGGTGCAGAGTGTGAGGGTGTGCAGAGTGTGAGGGTGCAGAGTGGGCAGTGTGTGTGTGAGGGTGGAATGTGTGCTTTGTGTGCAAGGGTGCAGTGTGTGTGTGCAGTGTGTGTGAGGGTGCAGTGTGTGTGTGTGTGTGCAGTGTGTGTGTGAGGGTGCAGCATGTCAGTTTGTGTGAGGGTGCATTGTGTGTGAGTGCAGTGGGTGTGTGGGTGCAGTGTGTGTGATTGCAGTGTGTGTGGGTGCAGTGTGTGTGGGTGCAGTGTATGCAGTGTGTGTGAGGGTGGAGTGTGTGCAGTGTGTGTGAGGATGCAGTGTGTGTGAGTCAGAAGCATCTCATTGATAGGGCAGATTAAAGACTAAAATGTCACAGTTTTTGGATCATAAAATAGAAGTTTTATTTGGAATCGGATTCAGGAATGTAGAGAACAATTGTAGGACTAGAGCACCCTCACTGTGTTGGCCGGAAGTACCTATGTAGTGGGGGTCACCAGCTGCGCTGCACCCATTACGTTCTAAATAAGGAAAAGGTTTCAGGTTGAGAAAAGCCAAGTTCTGTAATAGAAAACACGCGGAGTATAACAAATTATTCATGTGAAACAAACAGAAATATTCCACCCGGCAAAACAGTTTTAGCTTGCCAAGTAAGATGTGAAGAAAAGATAGAACAAATTACCCGATCTCTGCCCTATTCTCAATTCTTCTTTTTGTAAGTTTTTTAAAAGGCAGGCTTCTAAGATGGCATGTAGTAGTTTTGAATGGGGCACAGCAGAAATAAATCAAGCCCCCGAATAAGTAAAACCCCGGAATTTACCGACCCGGCTCGGCTCTCGTGTTAAGTTGTTGGCTCGCCCACCACCACTAATCTGTAACTGAATATATGGACTCTTATCAATGGCATTGATGTTCACCCTGAAGGGGTTGGAGGTAGCTTAGCGGCACACGAACCTTACACCGATAATAAAGAAATGATTAACCGGATCTCTGTCTTTCCTTCTATCCCTCAACATTACGCAAGTTTCGTTTTCCTAAATTCACCGCCATTCAAGAGAGAAAACAATTCTGGGACGAAAGTGATGCTCACCTCGTAGCAAGCGATGGTGTGGGACAAAGGGAGTGGATTTCCATCCGCCTATCAGAGAAAGGCACACTGTGCGTGCATCACAGGGAAGGCGCTATAAAGCGCTGCTGTGGGGCTTTATCGGAACATTCGATCCAGAAGACGGAGACAGCTGGAGGAGGGGAGGGAGTTAAGCAAGCAAGAAAAGAAAGAAGAGATTCCGTACGTTTTCATACACAGTTTATTTACTTACTGGTTTGCACAAATGTTTTTAAGACGCACCAGATGGAGTTTAATTACCAAAGTGTTGCATTCTGGGGTTTGTAGTGCGAGTTCACCTCAAAGCAAGCCAGTAAAAGGAGGTTCACAGCATTTCAAAGCAGGAAAAAGTGGTTTCAATATGCTATATCTAGCGACAGTGATTCAGTGGTATGAATCCTGGGTTTTGGACGATTAGCCCCAGTGCTTTAAATGTGTCAGTACTCACAGTACTGAATACCGGCACTCTCCGTTACCTGTACTCAGTGTATCAACGCAGCATTTTATGTCACAAATAATCATGTGAGCATGCATCTCCATGTACACTGCGGGGCATGCTCACATGAAGGTAATTTCACAGTGCACGGAATGCTTTGGTAAAGGAATCCGGCTGTAATCCCCGAGGGTTCCCCAAACCGGAGAAGCGATGGGTGTTTGTTCTCTGAATGAGGTAGGGAAGACCAGGGTCACTTTTGTGGGAGCTAGTGAGTACATTTTCTGAGAGAAGGGTTGGGCGCTCGGTGGGTTGGTAGTGTACAGAGGGTGGTGTTTTGGTAAGGCACGGAGAGGGCGATCCATGACGGAGAGAGAGAGGCCTGTGGCTGAGGGATACGCATGAGGATGCGCTTGCCCACTGACCATTTTTGTGGAACAAATAAACAACAGACAGGGAATGCGACTGGTGTGCGACTCTAGCACCTTGGCTCGGATGAGCACTCAATGCCCCCATTGACAGAAAATTAGTAAAAGCAAAGACACGTTACCAAATCCTTTGTAAACAAGATTTTTGTTTCTTTTGGAGAGATGAGGGGAACTTTTGGTCTGCTGTCTGCAGCAGCTAACCATCCTTCCGACGGGGAGGGAGGGAGCAGCCAAACGAAGAACAAGCTCTTGGCAGAAATGCATGAGGCAAAGCGGCCGGGAAAGGATCCCTTTGATGTGGCCGTGAAAGCAATTAGAGGGAGGAGAATTGAGGCCAGCGCGCACTGCGCAGCTGAAGCCTTTGATGTGGCAAATGCTGCTGGCAGGGGGAAGCCTGTGGGGAAATGCAAGCTTGTGCACGAGGCGTGCACTTCCCAAAATCCTCTGGGGAGACCCCTTTGCCTTAAGAGATGGGTTGACTGCATTAGGGCTCGTTTCCTATCCCTACGGAATAGGAAAGGACGAGCCCTAAAAATGAAGTAACATTGTCTACGTTTTTAAAAATATACAAATATCACAGACAACTAATACGAATAGTTTTCATTTCATCTTCAACAAACTTCATCTACCAAAGAACATCCACAAAATAAAAATCTTCTACCAGATAAAGTAAGTATACTTATAGTTTAAAAAAATAATAACAAAAGAAAAATAACAAAATATCAAACAATATTATTAATTAAAACTATTTTCTACCACAACTACAGGAATTACAACAGTGAAACTTCAATAAAAAGAAATAAAGCCATCAACAAAACAGAAAGAACAATATTATAGAGTATTATTTTTAAATTACTAAATAAACATAGACATTTTGATATAACTATTGCATATTTACAAAAAACACATATATATGTCTTCACAGATACACCCTAGAAATGGCTGAAGGAGCTACTTTTATCACATCACAAAAAGGAAAATTAATGCTCAGCTACATGGGTTATACCTACACCAAAGAAAAAGTAAAAGATAACAAAACACATTGGACATGTAGCAAATACTATTCCACAGCATGTTATGGTAGAGCTACAACTGTAGACAACAATGTTGTAAATGTAAGATAGCATAACCACCCACCCAATGTGACCAAAGTAGAAGTAAGAGAAGCTTTAGAAACAATTAGAGAAGCAAGCACAGGCTCCCAACAAACATGCACTGACATTTTGAAAAATGTATTAACAAAAGGACCTGAACACGTAACAGGACAGTTGCCCTCAGTCCCCAACCTGAAACGATTAATAGCTAAAACTAAAAGAGCATCTGGTCCAACTCCATCTTCACCCCAAACCTTTCAAGAAATAGAAATAATACCAGAATATACTATCACCCATAAAAAAGACAAATGCTTGTTGTATGAGCCATGATAAAAGAATTCAGAATTTTGCAACAAATAACAACTTGAAAGAATTAAAAAATTGTGGACCAAGGATGATGGACGGAACATTTAAAGTGTTTCCGAAACCATTTTACCAACTTTATATTATTCATGATGAATATCAGGAAACTAATATCCCCTTAATTTATACATTGCTGCCAAATAAAACAAACACCACCAACACAGAACTATTAACAACAATAAAAGAATTGACAGATAATTACTATCTGCAAAGAATAATAATAGACTTTGAAATAGCTATGATACAAGCTATACTAAAAATATACCCACACATTGCCATACAAGGGTGTTATTACCACTTTAATCAAAGTATATGGAGACACCTCCAAAAATCTACCTTAATATCGACTACTCTACCAACAGCAACTTTGCTCACCAGATAAAAAAAGAATTGCACTACATAAGTGCTAAAAACAGATGTGGCAAATTACTACAATATATTAATTGACAATCCTTTCTGACGCACTAATAAAAAAAAATAACTGCCTAATTAGATTATTTCGAAGACACCTGGGTAGGAAGATTGAACCATTCAGGTCACCGTAGACAACCAAAATTCCAAATTCCCTGGTGGAATGTCTTTGCTAGCACTATTGCACAAAAAGCCAAAACAAATAATGCAGTAGAAGGATGGCATAATGCCTTTCAAGCCTCAATAGGGAGAGGACAACCAACACGGCACAAACGTATCCAATCAATGAAAAAGAACAAAGTTACCAAGAGCTAAGAATTGAACAATCTTTTTCAAAAACAGGACCAAAACTAAGCAAACAAATAATAAATATGTATGAATACCTCCAACCAAAAACAAGAATGTATCCAAGTATCCAAGGTCTAGAATACATAGACCTAATAGCAAAATCCATTCTTTAATTAAATACAAATAGCAAACAGTCAAAACATATAAAACACAGAATATTTTTTTTTTATATTAGATTAAATTATGTCATGAAATGTCACATATAAATTATTATCACATGACATAATATAACTAATAAAAAAATGTAATGCACAAATAAACATATGGCCGGGATGCCTGTCACCCCCTCCCAACACAATCCCCAAGGATGGGAAGACGGACGCAGTTCTTAACTTTTGGAAGGCGGGAGGGAGTTACCCTCCCGGCCGTATTTATTAAAATATGAAACAAAATTAAAACATAAAATAACAGTTTCATATCATGTACAATTTTACATTTATGACATTACGATGCAGACACGTTTATTGGCTAACCTTAACAAATCTCTAATACAAAGGTTCTCCTAGCCGAGTCTAAGCATCCTGCAAATGCATACTTTCTAAATAAAATTGTACATCCTAACATTACGGGCCAACGGCAAGGTCGTAACCGGTGTCAGATCCCTACTACCAGAACTCTCCCCTCACGTGTGAGGGGCGGGCGCACAGAGGACTGTACCTCTGTGCCAACTTCCAATTTCCCTTGTCTTAGCGGGGGCCCCTTATTTAATTCAACGCCATCTTAATGGTCGTCCGAGAGCTCGTGTGAGGTGTCTATAAGGTAGCGTGGACCCCCCTCCCACCCCACACTGTTTATCACATCCGCCGTCGCGGATATCCTGGCCCCGGGAAATCCGTCGGAGGGGCATCTAGCCGCCTCCTCCCCTGGGAGGGGCCTATGACCGCCCTCCCTTAGGCGACCCCATACTTAGTGGGTGCCGCCTCCCCGTGTGAGGGGCCAATGGCCGCCTCCCCCCGGGTGCTCCCATCCATAATGGGTGGCGCCCCCCCTATAGGGATCTTGAAATTACTGCTCACCGATCATGACCTTACCGCCCGACCAAAAAGAAATACGACGTTTTATAAACCTAATGAAGAAAGAAAATAAACTTTACATTGCAATATTTATCCTGTAAACTAAACATTCGACACATCTTTCAATTAGACTGTGATACTCCGCTCCACTGGGGAAGAAAAAATGTTATGCAGCAATTCATTTTATTGCAGTACCAACATTGACATCTTTATTAATCACTAAACCAGGAGAAAAAAGATATTCTCAGAGAAAATCAATTTTATTGCAGTACTAACGTTGCCATCAGGGGCTGGTGGGTGGGTCAAAAATTGCTCTTTGTTCCGTCGAGGGCTCACGTGCAACGAGAGGGTGCAGCTTCCAAGCACAGGAACAAGAGGATGCTTCTTCGGAATGTTGCTCCTTTTATTCCTCTTCGGGAGGGCGTGTGCCCTCCTCCAGTACGCCTACGGGGCGTGGCCAACGGTGTAGGTGTCTAGGACAACCCCTCTTGGGCGGAAAAAGGCGCGCCCCGGCTACGCCCCTTCGGGCATACCAGCCGAGACACGCCCCTCCCGCCCAAAACGGTTTCCCGGGGGGATCCGGGCCCCCTACCATACGTTCGGGGGGAACGATTGGTCGCCCCTTTCCATATGGCCGGGATGCCTGTCACCCCCTCCCAACACAATCCCCAAGGATGGGAAGACGGACGCAGTTCTGAACTTTTGGAAGGCGGGAGGGAGTTACCCTCCCGGCCGTATTTATTAAAATATGAAACAAAATTAAAACATAAAATAACAGTTTCATATCATGTACAATTTTACATTTATGACATTACGATGCAGACACGTTTATTGGCTAACCTTAACAAATCTCTAATACAAAGGTTTTCCTAGCCGAGTCTAAGCATCCTGCAAATGCATACTTTCTAAATAAAATTGTACATCCTAACATTACGGGCCAACGGCAAGGTCGTAACCGGTGTCAGATCCCTACTACCAGAACTCCCCCCTCACTTGTGAGGGGCGGGCGCACAGAGGACTGTACCTCTGTGCCAACTTCCAATTTCCCTTGTCTTAGCGGGGGCCCCCTATTTAACTCGACGCCATCTTAATGGTCGTCCGAGAGCTCGTGTGAGGTGTCTAGAAGGTAGCGTGGACCCCCCTCCCACCCCACACTGTTTATCACATCCGCCGTCGCGGATATCCTGGCCCCGGGAAATCCGTTGGAGGGGCATCAAGCCGCCTCCTCCCCTGGGAGGGGCCTATGACCGCCTTCCCTTAGGCGACCCCATACTTAGTGGGTGCTGCCTCCCCGTGTGAGGGGCCAATGGCCGCCTCCCCCCGGGCGCTCCCATCCATAATGGGTGGCGCCCCCCCTCTAGGGATCTTGAAATTACTGCTCACCGATCATGACCTTACCGCCACAGGCCGGATAGTTGACCGGCTATCCGGCCCCCCACAAACTCCTACTAAAAGGTCATGCTATTACAAACCCTGTAACCATGCTAAGAAGTCTCCTATGAGTAAGACATTCCCCTCCCGGGACAAATGGACCCCATCTTCGAGATACATCTGATCCCCCCTAATACAACCATGCGGAATACAATGCAACTGTCCCGTGCGAAATAACCTACCAAGCTTGTTATTGACTTTCTTTACTGAATGATTCAAAGCTGATACAGAGAGGGCCCCCCACCACACCTTCCTGGGAATCATGTGTGACCATGCTATCGTGCACCCCGGGATCCTTCTCGCCAACCAGCTAACAGTATCTAGCACTCGCTCGAGTAGTACTCGCCGCCCGAGTGTCACCAAATCATTGCCTCCCAGGTGTACTATAACTACAGACGGCGGTGACCTTGTCCGCTCTAACAGTCCCTCAACAAAACACTGGAATTGGTCAATACAGAGCCCGCCCCTTCCGTGGAAGGTCACCCTGCACCCGTATTCCCCAGCCACGTGAATCATGTCACCTGCTTTGAATACGTCCCCAGCACGCCTCACGTATGAGTGGCCCACGACCCACACCACTCTTTCCTCAGTCGGTGATCTTTGACCGCTGGTCCACAGGTGTTGGGTCGACTGCACAGTCCGCCCCGCATAGCATGCTTGCGAAACTGTAAACCAAACAGAAGACAAGAAGCGTGAGTGCATGACATTAGCTTCACAACATGTGCAACCGCACATACCTTTTATAACAGTTCGAGGACCAACGCCCCAATTGTTTCACCTTTTCCACACTCTGACCCCTGGCTGTAGCTTCTGTAGCAGCCCCTATCCTGAAGGAATGGGTCCCAAAATCGCCCGGGTCCAAGCCCGCTGCCGCGATTGCCATTGTTAGCACCCGCTGAAACTGAAACTTAGTCAGTGGGGTGGCGTCGTTGTGTCTCAGCAAGCTTCCCCCCCATGCCACCGCCCTTCGCGCTAGATATTCTTCAACGCATTTCACCGGGCACATGGGAGACCCACGCATGCGCTGGATCACAATACTGTCCCCCAGAGCGCCCTGATCGGTCTTGGACCTGGCTATTGTGACTACCATTGAGTCACCCTTGATCAGAACGTGATCCCGACACAGACCTCCCCCCATATCCTGCTTATTTTTTGCCACCAGCTCGCTCACCCGCATAGCCCCATGGAATGCTAATGCGAAGGCGGCCCGGAACAGCACCGCCTCGGACTGGGAGGAACATGTCGCGGGGAGTACCGACATCAGCATAGACAACCTTTCTAACCCAATCGGGCGCCTCTCGTCTACTTTATGACCCTCGAGGCATTGCCACCCACGCAGTGCCTTCTTTACCAGGAAGGACGATGTGGGGTCCTTGATGCCATGCGCCTGTGCCATGAATGCAATGGCGGCCCGGTGCCTATTGGCGGTTGCCGCTGATCGGCCTGCCTTGTGGAGTACTACTAAAAATTTTAGAACATACTCCTCCTGCCCCCAATTATGTTATGTTATGTTATGTTATTTATTATTTGTTAAGCGCACATACGCCCAAGGGCTTCTTGGCGCTGGTGAGAGAGTCAAACATAACAATACATAGAAGACATACAATCACTGTTTACAATAAGCCTGAGAAAAAAGAAAAGTTTTAAATGCCTTCCTAAAGGCAAGGAGGTCCTTACTGTGTCGCAGAGTCAAAGGGAGGGAATTCCACAATGAAGCAGCTAAAAATTGAAAACTGCTGCCTCCCTGACGTTTCTTTTTGAAACGAGGGACCTCAAGTAGGTCTTTGTGGATTGATCTCAAGCTGCGCAAGGGTTTGTATTTGCGCAGTAGTAGTCTAAGGAACATGGGACCCTTACCCTCCAAAGCCTTGAACACAATACAGCCCACCTTGAATGTAGCTCTCTGTTCCACAGGCAGCCAGTGCAAAGTCTCTAGTCCATGTCTAATTGATTCCCACTTCGGGACTTTGCAGATAAGTCTCGCAGCTTGATTTTGCAAGTATTGCAATCTTTTAAGTTGGCCAATAGGCGCCCCCAAATAGAGGCCATTTGAGAAATCGATGTGAGATAGGACTAGAGCACTAACTGTCTGAATTAAGGCCAAACCTGTAAGGAGATGTGCTATTTTCTTGATCTTCCTCAGTTGAAAAAACCCAGAGGAGACCACAGTTCCGACTTGACTTTCCAAGGTAAGATCCTCACTAAGAGTCACTCCCAAACTTTTTACTGTACGGGATTTTTTTGGGGGCGAGCCCATGTCCGACGGCCAAAAGCTAGGACTCCAACTGATCTCACTCTTCCCAGGTAGAATGAGCTCCGTTTTTCCCGGATTTAACTTAAGGTGGTTTAGAGACATCCACCTCTGGATAAAAGACATAGTTGCTCGAAATTCCTCGGCAGCATTGTGAGAATTTAGCACAAAAACCAACTGCAGGTCGTCTGCATAATTATATACATCAACCTTAAACTCTCGTAGGGAGAACAACAGAGGCCGCATATACAAATTAAATAATAAAGGGGACAAGGAGGATCCTTGAGGAACCCCACAAAAGGAAATATTTTTAGGGGCTGTGAAAGAACCCAGTCGAACCGATTGGGTACGTCCTGAAATAAAGGACTTGAGCCAGGCCAAGGCCAAGTCCCGAAGACCGGCCTGTTCGACACGGTTGACCAGGATGGTATAGTCAACCGTGTCGAACGCGGCAGACAGGTCCAATAACACCAAAGCCTGGTGCAAGTCCCTGTCTGCGTTAGACCTTAAAGTATTCTGAACGGCCAATATCACTGCCTCAGTAGAGTGACCAGGCCGGAAACCTGCCTGGTTGGGTTGTAAATAGCCAGAGGCTTCAACAAAACTTGATAGGCAGTTGGTTACATGCGCCTCCAATATTTTGGATAAATAAGGCAGTAGCGATATTGGTCTATAATTAGAAAGGTCTGAGGAGTCAATGCCAGGTTTCTTTTTTAAAGGGATCAATAAGGCCTGTTTAAAACTATTAGGAACATTCCCTGACATGAGGGAGTTATTAAGCAGAGGAATCAGGCTACTTGGGAATGCCCGACCAATTTCTCTCATTACTTGGGGAGGGCAGACATCCTGAGGAGATCCTGATTTAACTCTAGTGAGCAAATCTTGAAGGGTTTGGTCAGTGATTAAGGGAAAGGAATGCAAAGTAAGAGGGTTTAAAAAGGTATCATCTATCGGGACACAAACTGGAAGCTTGGATAGAGTATCCTTAATCAACACTATTTTATCATTAAAATAGTCATTCAGCGAGTTGCAGAGCAATTGTGAGGGGACAACCGGGGGAGAAGTTCTCTCATCATTGCACAACTCAGTCACAATCCTGAAAATTTCTTTCGACTTATTAGTCGCGTTAAGTATTTTAGAAGAGAAATAAGCAGTTTTGTGAGTGTGCAACGTCTTTTGGTAGGCTTTACGAGTTGAACAGTATGCGATCCTTGCTTGAGGACAGTAATTGGTACGCCATGTTCTCTCTTGCTGCCTCACTTCAAGTTTTAATTTCCTCAACTCCGGCGTGAATCACTTATGTGCGTCCGCGCCGCGTGAGTTATCGAAGCGAGTGAGGGGGACACAGACATTAATGGCCGAGTTTAGCCAATCTTGAAGCCTACAATCGGCTATCTCCACATCTGAGCTCTGCTCTGGCAGAGTAGACTTTAACAAATTTAAAAAAGCTGACATGTCCAACGAGGACCATTTCCGAGTCAGACTGGTAGCCGCCTTGTTCAGCACACCCGGCACGTGCCTCGCCCTAAACTGAACGTTCAGTCTCATGCAAAGCAGTACAATTTCCTTCAGTAATCTCAATATCCATTTGCAGCGTGCTGCCTGATTATTTATACACTCGACTACGGTCATGTTGTCAGACCAGAACACCACTGTGCGATCACGAAACTCATCCGGCCACGCTTTCAGGGCCACAAAAATGGGGAACAACTCCAGAAACCCAATGTTACCTGTGAGTCCACTGGTGTGCCACCACGTCGGCCATGTCTGCGCCGACCATCGATTACCAAAGATGGCGCCAAACCCCACGCTCCCTGCCGAGTCGGTCCACAAACCCAGCTCGTCCGAGGACGCTGGCGGCTTGTTCCACACCACTCGACCGTTGAAATCCGCCAGAAATGCCAACCATATGCGCATGTCCTGGCGAACCTCTGCAGACAGTCTCGTGCGATGGTGTCCTTCCTTGAGACCGACCATGGCCTGTGCAATCGAGCAGGAAAAGGGGCGGGCCATTGGTATCACTCTAAGGGCAAAGTTAAGCTGCCCCACTGCTTGCTGTAACTGATGGAGGGTTACTTTTCCTTTGCTAATGCACAATTCTAGAGAGGCCCTGAATTTCATTACCTTTTCCCTGGGCAAACAGAAGCATCCCTCCACTGAATCGAGCTCTATTCCAAGAAACTCGAGTGAAGTCGATGGCCCCACCATTTTCCCTGGTGCCAGTGGCACGCCAAACTGCTTCATGAGAGTGCAAAATTCCAATAAGGCCTGCGCACATTCAGTGTCGCCGGCTGGCCCCAAGAACAAAAAATCATCTAGGTAGTGCATAACCTGGGTATAGCCCGTGGCTCTGGTGAACGCCCATTGTAGAAAAGAACTGAATATCTCAAAATAAGCACAAGAGATGGCGCAACCCATTGGCATACATCTATCCATATAGTAGCGTCCCTGAAACACAAAACCTAACAGACGCTGATCCTGTGGGTGTACCGGGAGCAACCGGAACGCTGACTCGATATCTGATTTGGCCATCAGCGCTCCGTGCCCCAGACGATTCAACATGGCGACGGCCTCATCGAAGGATGCGTACCGCACCGAACAAACTCCTGGATCAATCGCATCGTTCACTGAAAGACCCCTCGGAGCCGACAAGTTATGAATTAACCTAAACTCACCTGGGTCCTTCTTGGGGACTACTCCCAATGGTGAACAAACAAAATTAGTGACTGGCGGTTGCCCATATGGGCCAGCTACCCGGCCTCGTGCAACCTCTTTCGCAATCTTACTTTCCACCACCGCTGTATTCTGCTGAACCGATAGTTGGTTCTTACACAGCGGTTCCCCCCGAAAATCACCCGCCGGGATGTGGAAACCATACGAGAAGCCGTCTCGCAACATCCCAGCGGAGACATGGTCAGGGTACTCATTTAGCCAAGGGATCATTGCCATGATATCAACGGGGGTAGGTAGCGGTCCCCCATGGTCGACATTAAACCTGTTTGGCCCCACCTCTACCCCCTGTATCGCCATTCTTGGCTCTGCACGAACTCTCAGGGTGTGAAGAGTGTCCGCACCCCGCACACTCATGCCTGAACTTGCACGTCCCTTGTGGCCTCGTGCACTTGCCTCTGTTGAAGTTCCAACAAACCCCTTTTTTACCCCCGTTCCCGCCACTCCTCGGTTGGTGGTCTCCCGCGGTACCTGCCCGAAAGGGCGCCGCCGATTGGTGCCGGGGGGGCACCGACCCATTCCCGCCAAGCGAAGACGACTTCGTCGCGCCCGGCAGGAGCTGCTTCTGCCAAGAGATGGAGTCGAGACAATCCCACGTCAGAGATGAATCGTGCTCCTTGGCCTTACGAAACTTACTATCATAACCCAACCATTCATTGCCTTCATACGATTCATAGAAATCCATTATACGTGTCTGATAGCAGGCCAATCCGGTCAAAACCTCGGGCTTACGTTCCCCCATGATTGCAGTAAACATTGCAAATGCCCTGGCCCAATTCGAGATCGTCTCATCCACCCTGAATCCCGCCATTTTTGCACGCCACACACTCGGGTGCCACAAATCCTTCTGACTTTTTACATACTCCACCTCATGATGGTCAGTCAAGAGAGAAAACATATTCACATACTTATCAGCCCAAATCAATTCTTTCGTGGCCAGCGGAATATGTTGGACCACCCTTTCCCTCCTTGAGGGTAACGATCCCTCCCTCGCCATTGGCAATGGCTGCTTACCCGAATCCATTGCTGGTCCCGCTGTTTTTTCCACGCCCAACGCCGGTCGTTCTGAGTGAACCTGCGGGGAGACAAGAGGAAGATTCGCCTTCGCGGCATCTCTCGATTGCCGCAACTGCTTCATTAGTAACCTGGCCTCCTCGGCCGTGTCTCCTGGTGCCGTAGCACCCTCAGTATTTTTGCCGAGCCATGCGGCTAACTGGGCAGCCAACTCCGGAGGCATATCCCCCTCGTTAGTGGGTGTAACTACAACCGGAATCGGTTGGCCCGCATCCGGGATCGGTACCGGGGCCTCCACTGGACTAGCCGGGCTTGCCGGGGGTGACTCGGGAACTGGGACCTCCCCCCCTGCCGCCCTGTTTCTGGCTCTTTTACCTCTCCCAGCGGGGACTACTCCCGGCAATGCTGGTCCGATTACCTTCTTCGGCCTGCCCAAATTGTTCATTGCCGCCATCTGCTTTTTCATGTTCGCCATATCTTTCACTAACATGCGAAGCATCTGGTCAGTCCCTGCCTTCTTTCCGACCTTCTTGCCAGGCATCGTTGTCGGATATTCGAGACTTGCTGCCCAACGAGGTCCTGGATCCAAGGGTACGGAGTCGCTGAAAGAGAAACACAAAAATGACAAGTTCTCAAAAATTGCTCTTTGTTCCGTCGAGGGCTCACGTGCAACGAGAGGGTGCAGCTTCCAAGCACAGGAACAAGAGGATGCTTCTTCGGAATGTTGCTCCTTTTATTCCTCTTCGGGAGGGCGTGTACCCTCCTCCAGTACGCCTACGGGGCGTGGCCAACGGTGTAGGTGTTTAGGACAACCCCTCTTGGGCGGAAAAAGGCGCGCCCCGGCTACGCCGCTTCGGGCATACCAGCCGAGACACGCCCCTCCCGCCCAAAACGGTTTCCCGGGGGATCCGGGCCCCCTACCATACGTTCGGGGGGACCGATTGGTCGCCCCTTTCCATTACCCACCCAAAAAACAGAATAAAAAAGAACTTACGGTTGTTTAGCTGTAGAATATCCTCCAAAAAGACGATTTTAAAAACCAATCCAAAGGAAAAACAATCCACATAGTAATTACAATCTGCAAAAAATGGAAAAATCCAACTGTATAAAAAAAATTCAACGTAGCAATCCTCTCGATAATGAAACCATAAAACCCCAAAAAAATTCACAATAAAAAACGCACCAAAATCCCGAAAAATAAGGAAATGTATATAACTTGTTGTAAAACAAGTAACAACAATTTCCTTTATTTAAAAAAAAAATAAAACAAGGACAATTCCGTCCGTTCACCAAATCCTGCACCTATAAATAAAATACAAACACCCACCTGTATCAAATAATAAACCCACAAATAGAAATAACATTATATAAAACTTATGAACATGCATAATAAAATAGTAAGCGCAAAACATTAACATTAGTTAGTAAATAAACTATGCTATCACTACCCTACATAAATAACATGTAAATTTCACAAAAAACAGTTAAATAACACTCTTACTAACACATATACACTACCACTAACTAAACACTACCTTAAAACTAACTTAAAAGTGATTAAGATCAAACTCACAGTAAAAAACACGAAGCAGCTCTCAACCGCGAGGTTCCGTCTTCACAAATGACCCAAACAACAATGTAGATAGTCTAAAAAGTGAACTAAGGAAAACAAAATGGCGGCATAATTAAAACAAAAATAGGATTAAATCCCCATAGAAATGAATAAGAACAAATAAAAAATGGTGTTACATTTTTTTTTTTAAATGTGTAAAATAAACATATTAATATTGTAAAATATACATTAATTATTATATGTGAAAACATATAGAATACAAAAATTATTGTATATTAAAAATATGTTTATAACATTAACTTTTTATTTACTTATAATATACAAATGTTAAAAATGTATATATGTACTTTTGCAAATCCAAACAATTTGTAAATTATTTAACATATTACATTTTATTGAAATTAAATAAAATTTAATATGGTAATTAATAAAACATTATATTAAAAATGTACTATGTATATATATTACAACTACTGCAATGCTATACATCATTAAATACAAATGTAAAAAAAGTTCATGAAAAATGTAGAAATGTTTTCATTTATAAATATGAACAACACAATAAAGACTGTATATTCATGACAAAATTATGCTATGTTATTTTATAAAGTTACTTGCATTACAAATAAATAATAAAGTGATACAAAAATGTGTAATTCATTTGTATATATTTGTTATTAAATATAATTTGTTTAAAAGCTCAAAATACATGATACAATATTTAAATAAAACATTTCAAACAATAACACGTTCTATTTATTTACAATATTGTAATTACAAAATAATTCAATAATCGTAATTCACTATTATAACTCCAAATACAATTAAAGTGAAAGAAAATATAGTATAGTAAAATATAATGAATTACTATTCAAATTCCAAATCCAATACAATTCACTGAAAATGCTGGACAGTAAACCATAATAATTTACTATTCTAACTCCAAGCCCACCATAACTCAGGGAAAGTGCTGGACAGTAAACCATAATAATTTACTATTCTAACTCCAAGCTCAATATAACTCAGGGAAAGTGCTAGACATCAAACCATAATCAATTTTAATTTTTAAAAATTACAATTAAAATTTCAACATTTAATATTTTTGAAATTCTAATTATTTAAATTTCGAGAAATTGTTACACAACTTTTTAAAATTATTACCCACCCTTATCACCTATAAATACAACATCCCAATGCTAAATTATAAACCCATCTTATTAATATATAACATAATTTCAATACATTTTGAAATTCTAATTTCAAATTGAACATTTTGAAAAATAAAAAAAATCTTTTAATTTTCAAAATGTCTATACATTTTAACATAACATTTTTAAATTACTACCCATCCTTATCCCCTATAAATGCAACCCGCTCCTAAAATATATACAAATGTAAATGATATAGAACATAATTTCAATAAATTAAACATTTTAAATGTCAATTTTAAAATTTTGAAATGTAAAATATTTTCACTTCTCATTTTTAAAATTTCTAAAAATTTCAACACAACATTTTTGAATTACTACCCACCCTTATCCTCTATAAACCTAACAACCCACTCTGAAAATATTTACAAATGTAATACTATTTAACAAAATGTAATTAAATAAATAAAATCTAAGTTCAAATCTCGAAATTTGAAAATTATTTCCTTCTAATTTTATATTCTATAAATTTTCATACAACTTTTTAAAATTACTACCCACCCTTATCCCCTATAAACCCAACAACCCACTCCTAAAATATTTACTAATATTCAAAGTGAATAAATAATTTACATTTATATTTTTAAATTCCTAACCACTCTTATCCCCTATAAAATAAACATCCTGCTCCTAAAAATTAAAATAAAAATAAAAAAAATTATTAGAAAATAACATTTATTATTTACATAAAAACATTAAAAATATGAAAACATAACATAACTATTAAAAAACAAAAAAAATGTATCCATTTAAAATGTAATATCGATATAAATTACATCGATATTTATTTCAACTATATTTACTACATCGATATTTCACAATGTCGACATTTCTGCAGTACTAAAAAAACGATATTTCCTACATCGATATTTAAGACATCGATATTTTACACAGAGGACATTCTTACCTCCATATTTCCCCATCGATATTTCTGCTATGCACCCCATATTCTTGACGTCTCTCTAAAGAATGCTCTGTCAGACCTTTTTTCTTGCTGAAACAAGAGCGTTTCAGGAGTAGATTGTCAGAGCTCCTACAGTGTCTGTTTCCTCCAGGTAAAGTACGTTTTTGGGATAGGTACTGTGTGATATTGTGGTGTAGGGCTTTATGAGTGATGCAAGCCATCTTTCGGTGGATTCTGACTTCATAGGGTAACCAGTTGAGCACCTTCATATGTGGCAATATGTGATGATCAAATTCCCTAGATCCTGTTAGGAGTCTTGCTGCTACATTGAGACAGCCATTTAAAGGGGTTGTTGAGATTTTGGGAAGCCCCGAAAGGGTATTATATCCGTACACCAACCTCGAGAGGACGAAGGTTTGCACTGCCGTTTTGAGGTCATGGTTCTCGATGAATGGTTCAATTTTTCTGAGATAGCTGAGGTGAAAGCGGGCATTTTCAGTCAACATGTTGATGAGTGTTTGTGTGTTAAGGTTCTTATCCAGTTAATTCCAAGCAATTTGGTGGAGTCCACCAAAGTCAGCATGCAATTCAGAGAAGGGATCATCTTGGTCCATTCTTTTATCTCCAGAGAGTTTTTAGGGGGGGGGGAGATTAAAAGACATTCAGGGGTCGATTCCGATTCGGGAAAGGAAACAGTCCTATGATTCGTATTTGTATGCGTTTCCGTACGATTCGTGCAATGCCGTCCGAATTGGGTAGTACGATCCGTTTGCAAATATTCTGTCCAAATGTTTACAATTTGTACGGAAAACTAGCGAAGAACCTTACGATACGGACTTGGCTAGTGAACCGTACGATTTGTAAACATGGCGTACGACCCTCCAAGTACGATCCTGACCGGAGACCTTCACCGCAATCCGTACGGGAAAACACCATCGCCTATGAGCTGCGATTTGTACGGAAATGTCAGGACTAAGGTGGTTTGCGGTCTAGGGCCCGCCCCACGTCATGTACCATGTCCTAGGCATTTGTGTGGAAAGGTACATTGTTTTCCTTCTAAGGGGCGTTGGTGGTTCAATTGTGCAACTCTATGATGTAGATGATGTACTTTGGTGAAATGTACTTTTTCTGTATTATAATGTGCACTTTGTATGGAGTTTATCCTCCCCTGTCCGCCTAATGCGTTAGATTTGGCACACTGAACGTGTCCGCGAGATGCGTGAGGTTTGGTAGCCTCACGCGAGATGCGTGGGATTTGGCAAGCGGCTTTAACGCGTCCGCGAGATGCGTGAGAAATGGCAAGCGGTCGCTTAAAACACCGGGCGTAGTCACGTCAACGTATGCGACCACGCCCAAACCCCTTTGCTCACTATTCCTGGGATTTTGAAGGTGTGGCAGCTTCCTCCTGATGCTCTGAGTTGGAATCAGAGCTTGGGAAGCATTTTTTGATTCTTGTTGCAGCCAGCGAGTGGTATCCAGCAGAAGGTCCATTGGAGAAGGCGAATCCAGTAGTAAGATTGCTGTGGAGAACTTGTCAGATCCTGTAAGTTACTTCTCCGAGGCTTTAGTTTCTGCAGCCACGCCTTTCTATTGAGTAGAGTAGGTCGTACATTACCGGTAGGACCATTTCAGGTTATTTAAAAGGCTAAAATTTGGCGCAATCATTGCAAATGTGCTTTTAGAATGTTTCTTTGGGTAAATTAAAACATTCTTTGTTTCCTTTGATATAAATTCACTAAGAGTTTCGACTCAATCTTCTTGAGTTCTTCTTTGAATGGTTTTGGTCACTATTCTTAACTGGCGCAATTCATTTTGCAGTTTACAGCAAAAGGATTTATTTTGCTTAAAGAAATATATTTATGTGCAGTTTTTGGGTTTGAAGATTATTGATGAAAAGTGAATATTTATAAGGTAAAAGAGACATTTGAGGTTACCAATGTAAAGCAGATATTTACAAGGCAAAGAGACATTTGTGGCTATCATTGTAAAGAGGTTATTTACAAGGAAAGAGTCATTAAGTCTTTGGTAACCCTGAGATTCTAATGTGTTTTTCAATGCGCAATTCAAGATATTGTTACATTTGATGACTTTGGAGTTTAGGCTGAATTTAAAGTCAAAAGCCTTTTAATTTAAGAAGCAATTTTAGTTATTAAAGTTGTTGCAGAGTTTTCAAAAATATTAGAAAAAACTTGCAGCATTAACTTTTCCTTTTCAGATCTCCCTCCCTGCTGTTCCCTTCCCAACACCCTTTTCCCCCCGCTTGATCACTTCAATATTCTGTGTATTTACTACAATCAGAATTGGAGGTATCGAGAGGTGGGCCCTTATATCAACTCGACAGATCCTGAGGAAGACCTCGTCTGACAGAATAGTGAGCCCACGAATTCTTTTCCTCCCGATCTGTCTGAGTTGCCATAATGGCCACCATCGATGATTTGATGGCAGTTATTGTAAAGATGCAGGCTGATTTAAATGAAACCATGAATGCAACCACGGTATTGCCCGAAAAGGTGGAAAATATACAACTTCAGAGTACTCTACTTCCTGATGAGGTTCAGGATACTGGTTCTAGAGCTGCTACTAACATTTCAGTCACTGTTCCACCGCAAATTCCTTTAGCTTCTCCTGAACGTTTCTCGGGGCATCCTTCGAAAGTGCAAACATTTCTAACACAAATTGAGTTACATTATTCCTGTAGACCAGCCGCCTTTCCTACCCCTCAATCTAGGATTGCGTTTCTAATTTCCTATCTATCTGGAGATGGTGCTAATTGGGCGGTTCCATTAGTTAGGCAAGATAGCGCTTTATTGTATAATTGGAGACGCTTTGTTGAGGAATTTGAAAAGGTGTTTGATAGGCGAACTGTCACTCTATCTGCTGATCGAGAACTACTACAGTTAAGACAAGGAAGCAGAGACCTCATTACATATCTGTCTCATTTTAATAGACTGGTTGCCGAAACTTCTTGGCCAGAAGAAAAAAGGGCTGCTCTCTTTTATCAAGGTCTGAAAGACGAGTTAAAGGATGTCCTGGCCCAAATTGACCCACAACCAACAGCTTGTTCAGATTTAATAATCCTAACCTTACGTCTAGATCATCGACTCTCTGAAAGAAGATCAGATAAAAAAAGAAGTGAAAAACCAAGTTGGAAGAATGAACCAAGATCTCGAACCCAATTTGCCCATTCCGAATCAAGTTTAGAACCAATGGAAATTGGAACTCTTCGGCAACCTTTATCAAAGGAAGAAAAAGATAACAGACGAAAAAATGGTCAGTGTCTTTACTGTGGTCGAAAAGGGCATTTTGTGAAATATTGCATGATGAAACCCAAAAATAAATCTCCTAATAGCAATAAAGCAGCAGTCATTGAAAGAACCAATCAAACGTCGGAAAATTAACTTGCCCAAGATGTTTAGAAGGGGATCTCTTGGGTACCTTCGCTTACCCTTCCATAAACTCTTGTGTAACGACCTACAAAGCTCATTTTAGATTAGCAGTTCAAATTCAAATAACTCTAAAAATCTGGCAAATGGAAGTTTTAATTGATTCTGGAGCCACTGGAAATTTTGTCGATCCGGAAACTGCTCAACGGCTAAGTATCATCTGTGAAAAAAAAGAAACACCAGAAATAGTGCAAGCAGTGGATGGGAAAATTTTGTCTGGAGGGCCAGTCAGGATGCAAACTTCCAGGGTCATAATGGTTTGTGAGGATTCAAAGAAACAAAGACATAGAGAAGAAGTACAATTTGATGTAATACAAGCTCCCCAATATGGATTTATTTTAGGAATGCCCTGGCTTTGTTTACATAATCCGTTGATTGATTGGCAAAAAAGAGAACTTGTATTTCTTTCTGATTTTTGTCAGTCATCTTGTTTAAAATTTTTGGAACCAACTGTGAGTCAAATAGCAACTGCGGAAGAAAAGGAGACAATATTACCCATAGTCTACAAAGAATATCAAGAGGTATTCAGTGAAGAAAAGGCTGCAAAACTCCCACCACATCGTAGTTATGACTGCCAGATTGACCTCATACCAGGATCTTGTGTACCAAATTGTAGAATTTATGCTTCATCAGAAAAGGAAAATCAACATCTGAGAGACTATTTCGATCAATATTTGGAAAAAGGTTTTATCCGCCCCTCTAAATCTCCAGCCGCCTCCCCTTTGTTTTTTATCCCAAAAGCCAATGGGGAATTAAGAACTTGCATTGACTATAGGGCGTTGAACAAGATAACGATTAAGAACAAATATCCCTTGCCTTTGATTCCGGTCCTTTTAGATCAAGTTAAGACAGCAGTGATTTACACTAAACTTGATCTTAGAGGGGCCTATCATTTGGTACGAATAAGACAAGGAGATGAGTGGAAGACCGCTTTTAAAACTCGTTATGGCTTATTTGAATATCTGGTAATGCCATTTGGCCTTTGCAACGCTCCAGCGGCCTTTCAGTTTTTCCTCAATGATGTTCTAAGAGAATTTTTGGACCTGTTTGTAATCGTTTATATAGACGATATCTTAATTTATTCGGACTCAGTGGAAAAACATGAAGGCCATGTTAAACAAGTTTTGAAAACCCTGCAAGCACATAATCTGTATTGTAAATTAACTAAATGTGACTTCCATGTTTTTGAAGTAGAGTTCTTAGGAGTGCTCCTCACACCAACTGGCATGAAAATGACTGATAGAAAGATTCAAGCAGTAGCTGAATGGCCCATTCCAAAGTCTGTTCGAGATCTACAATGCTTTTTGGGATTTGCGAATTTCTATCGCCGTTTTATTGATCACTTTTCAGCAGTGGTTGCTCCTATCACTCGATTACTAAGGAAAAAGGTGAAATTTGAATGGACTCCAGAAGCTAATGATGCATTCCAGAATTTAAAGAAGGCTTTCACAGCAGCTCCAATTTTGATGCATCCAGATGTAAATGAACCTTTCATTATTGAAGCCGATGCCTCAGATGTAGCTATAGCAGCCATTCTTTCTCAAAGACACCCCAAAACAGGTCAAATGCACCCAGTTGCATACATGTCCCGGAAATTGAACTCAGCAGAGCAAAACTATGTTATCACAGAAAAAGAATTGCTTGCTATTTTAGAAGCATTCATAGAATTGAGACACTCTATAATGGGAGCAAAATTCACAGTAACAGTATATACAGATCACAGAAATCTGCAATTCATGAGTTCAGCCAGAATGTTAACACCAAGGCAGTTAAGATGGATGATGTTTTTTGCAGAATATGATTTTATTGTAACTTATCGTCCAGGACAAGATAATAAGAAGGCAGATGCTCTTTCCAGAAAAGGCTCCTCTTTGCAAAGATTTGAAGGAGCTCCACAGGCAATCATAGATCCAGATAAAGTACTTTGTTTGTTGTCTGCAGACCAATTCCTAGAAAATATTTATGAAAACTTTCCTCTTTCTCAATGGAAAAAATGGGAAAAGAAAGGGGAGAATCAAACAATCAAAGAAGGAATACCATTCCATGGAAAACAAGTTTATCTCCCTACCAAAGAACTACAAAAAACTGTATTCAATTGGTTACACTCTCATCCGATGGCAGGGCATCCTAGTCCTAAAAAGACTATAGAAAAGATACAACAAATATTCTGGTGGCCAACTCTTCAAAAGGATGTAATTCAAATGGCTCAGAATTGTGAGACTTGTGCAAGGTTTAAAACGGATCACAGTAAACCGAAAGGACTATTACAAGTTTTACCTGCACCAACCAAACCGTGGGAACATATTTCTCTAGACTTTATCACAAATCTCCCACAAGTCAATCAGCATTCAGTTATCTTGGTTGTTGTAGACAGTTTGACTAAGTATGCACATTTCATTGCTTGTAAACGATTGCCTACAGCAGGACAATTAGCACAAATCTTTCTGGAGAATGTAGTACGATTACATGGTTTGCCGTCAGTGTTGTTATCAGATCGAGGTTCACAGTTTTCCTCCAAATTTTGACAGCAATGGTGTCAATGTTTACAGATCACTTCAAATATGTCTACCAGTTATCATCCACAAACGGATGGTCAAACCGAGCGTTTAAATCAATCATTAAAACAATATTTGAGATGCTATGTAACAGATTCCAAACGATCTTGGTTAGAATTGTTGTGGATTGCAGAACTAGCTTATAATTCATCACCTCACTCATCCACTGGATCATCCCCTTTTGAAGCCCTTTATGGATATTTACCAAAGACAACCCCTTTAACACTGCCTAAAGAGGAGAGTAATGCACCAGCAGTACAAGACACAGTACAACTTATGCAGACTGTTCACCAGAAAATTCACAAAAGATTATTGCAAAGTAAAGAAGAGTACAAGAGACAATATGATAAACATCATAGATCAGGACCAACATATGAATCAGGAGACAAAGTGTGGTTGTCCACAAAGAACTTACATTTCAAACATAAAAACATATTTCACCCCAAGTTCATCGGTCCATATCCAGTGATTCGTCAGGTCAATCCAGTAACATATAAGCTACGAATTCCCAAGACCTTACAAATTCATCCTGTGTTTCATACATCTTTGCTAAAACCAGCTAGACAAAATATAACACCCAAACCAGCACCAATCTTAGTTCATGGCAATTGGGAGTATGAAGTACGAAAAATACTAGACTCTAAGCGCAGCGGTACAAAGCTATGGTATCTGGTATCCTGGAAAGGTTATGGATCTGAAATTGATTCTTGGGAACCAGCTGAGAACATACATGCCCCTCGTTTGTTACACAGCTTCCACCTCCTCCATCCTACAAAGCCGGGCCCTAGACCGCTCTTGGGAGGGGGGAGTACTGTCAGGACTAGGGTGCTTTGCGGTCTAGGGCCCGCCCCACGTCATGTACCATGTCCTAGGCATTTGTGTGGAAAGGTACATTGTTTTCCTTCTAAGGGGCGTTGGTGGTTCAATTGTGCAACTCTATGATGTAGATGATGTACTTTGGTGAAATGTACTTTTTCGGTATTATAATGTGCACTTTGTATGGAGTTTATCCTCCCCTGTCCACCTAATGCGTTAGATTTGGCACCCTGAACGCGTCCGCGAGATGCGTGAGGTTTGGTAGCCTCACGCGAGATGCGTGGGATTTGGCAAGCGGCTTTAACGCGTCCGCGAGATGCGTGAGAAATGGCAAGCGGTCGCTTAAAACACCGGGCGTAGTCACGTCAACGTACGCGACCACGCCCAAACCCCTTTGCTCACTATTCCTGGGATTTTGAAGGTGTGGCAGCTTCCTCCTGATGCTCTGAGTTGGAATCAGAGCTTGGGAAGCATTTTTTGATTCTTGTTGCAGCCAGCGAGTGGTATCCAGCAGAAGGTCCATTGGAGAAGGCGAATCCAGTAGTAAGATTGCTGTGGAGAACTTGTCAGATCCTGTAAGTTACTTCTCTGAGGCTTTAGTCTCCTGCAGCCACGCCCTTCTATTGAGTAGAGTAGGTCGTACTCTACAGGTAGGACCATTTCAGGTTATTTAAAAGGCTAAAATTTGGCGCAATCATTGCAAATGTGCTTTTAGAATGTTTCTTTGGGTAAATTAAAACATTCTTTGTTTCCTTTGATATAAATTCACTGAGAGTTTCGACTCAATCTTCTTGAGTTCTTCTTTGAATGGTTTTGGTCGCTATTCTTAACTGGCGCAATTCATTTTGCAGTTTACAGCAAAAGGATTTATTTTGCTTAAAGAAATATATTCATGTGCAGTTTTTGGGTTTGAAGATTATTGATGTAAAGTGAATATTTATAAGGTAAAAGAGACATTTGAGGTTACCAATGTAAAGCAGATATTTATAAGGCAAAGAGACATTTGTGGCTATCTTTGTAAAGAGGTTATTTACAAGGAAAGAGTCATTAAGTCTTTGGTAACCCTGAGATTCTAATGTGTTTTTCAATGCGCAATTCAAGATATTGTTACATTTGATGACTTTGGAGTTTAGGCTGAATTTAAAGTCAAAAGCCTTTTAATTCAAGAAGCACTTTTAGTTATTAAAGTTGTTGCAGAGTTTTCAAAAATATTAGAAAAAACTTGCAGCATTAACTTTTCCTTTTCAGATCTCCCTCCCTGCTGTTCCCTTCCCAACACCCTTTTCCCCCCGCTTGATCACTTCAATATTCTGTGTATTTACTACAATCAGAATTGGAGGTATCGAGAGGTGGGCCCTTATATCAACTCGACAGATCCTGAGGAAGACCTCGTCTGACAGGAAACCATCGCGTATGATCTAGCCGCACAATAAAGTAAGAATCGAACCCCCAGCAACGAAGTGAACGAGTACCCCGCCAATACGTCGTGTATGAGAGAGCCACACAATAAAGTACGATTCCAACCCCCATCCACGAAGCGCACACGTACTCCGCCAATACGTCACATATGAGAGAGCCACACAATAAAGTACGATTCTAAGTTCCCCTGAAAGAAGCGCACGCGTACCCGACCAATACGTCACGTATGAGAGAGCCGCACAATAAAGTACGATTCTAAGCCCCCCTCAAAGAAGCGCACATGTATCCCGTAAATACGTAGCGTATGAGAGAACTTCACAATAAAGTACGAGTCGAACCCCCACTCAAAAAATAGACAAGTACCCAAAAAAAAGCACAAAGAGTGTTCGAAAGAGGCACACAACACCACTAAACATATCTCCTGTGTACAAAGCAATGTCCTGGCCAGATCAAAAATGGCAAAGAGAGGTCCCAACTCAGACCCACCCCCTATGACACTCCCACCCAAAAATTCAAAATAAGCCACACCCACTAATGGACCAATAAAAAGGGCCCACATCCACAAACCATCAGCCTTTACAACATAACCATTTTCTGACAGAGACGGACAACACACCAACAACTGCACACATCCTCCTTCACACATACCCACAATCATATTCTGACCCACACACCCCCTTCACATTCTGACGCACACCCCCATCCATACACACTGTCACTCCTCCAAACACATTTGCCCCACAACGTGACTACACCAAAGAATCCAAAGTTCACTAACCAGGAGATGGAGATCCTTGCAGATGAAGTCATCAGAGGTGAACCACAGCTGTTTGGTACATTGGTTAGACAGACCAGCATAGCGGAGAAAACACGCATGTGGGACAGTATCGTCGATAGGGTCAATGCTGTTGCACCCATCAGGCGCAACAGGAAGGATTGCCAGGCCAGGTGGTACGATCTGCGGAGGATGGTCAAGCGCAAGATGGATGAGGACTACGCCAATGCTCACCACACCGGAGGTGGTGGTACCCGCAGACCAGTACAGTTCCAGCACTGGGAGGAGAAAGTCATGGCCCTGCTACCACCGATGGGAATACATGGAATTCCAAGAGTCTTTGAACCTGGTGAGTATACAAAAAACTCATGTAACATGGGTGGACCACCAGCATTAGCCTGAGACATGAGGGGTAGCTGGATAGGACTCCCAGCAGCGCCCGGACGTAGGAGGAGGGTGTGCGTATGACTCCCAGCAGTGCCCAGACAAAGGAGGAGGGTGTGGATAGGACTCCCAGCAGTGCCCAAACATAGGAGGGGGTGTACGTGTGACTCCCAGCAGTGCCCAGACATAGGAGGAGGGTGTAGATAGGACTCCTAGCAGTGCCCATACATAGGAGGGGGTATGCGTGTGACTCCCAGCAGTGCCCAGACATAGGAGGAGGGTGTAGATAGGACTCCCAGCAGTGCCCAGACATAGGAGGAGGGTGTAGATAGGACTCCCAACAGTGGCTAGACATAGGAGAAGGGTGTAGATAGGACTCCCAGCAGTGCCCAGACATAGGAGGGGGATGTGCGTCTGACTCCCAGCAGTGCCCAGACATAGGAAGGGTGGCTGGATAGGACTCCCAGCAGTGCCCAGACATAGGAGGAGGGTGTGTGTATGACTCACATCAGTGCCCAGACATAGGAGGAGGGTGTGCGTATGACCCCCAGCAGTGCCCAGACATAGGAGGGGTGGCTGGATAGGACTCCCAGCAGTGCCCAGACATAGGAGGAGCATGTGCGTGTGACTCCCAGCAGTGCCCAGACATAGGAGGGGGTGTGCGTATGACTCCCAGCAGTGCCCAGACATAGGAGGGGTGTCTGGATAGGACTCCCAGCAGTGCCCAGACATAGGAGCGGTGTGAGCGTGGGACTCCCTGCAGTGCCCAGACATAGGAGGGGGGTGTGCGTGTGATTCCCAGCAGTGCCCAGACATAGGAGGAGGGTGTAGATAGGACTCCCAGCAGTGCCCAGACATAGGAGGAGGGTGTAGATAAGACTCCCAGCAGTGGCCAGACATAGGAGGATGGTGTGGATAAGACTCCTAGCAGTGGCCAGACATAGGAGGAGGGTTTAGATATGACTCCCAGCAGTGGCCGGACATAGGAGGAGGGTGTGGATAGGACTCCCAGCAGTGACCAGACGTAGGAGGGGGGTGTAGATAGGACTCCCAGCAGTGGCCAGACATAGGAGGAGGGTGTAGATAGGACTCCCAGCAGTGCCCAGACATAGGGGGGTGTAGATAGGACTCCCAGCACTGCCCAGACATAGGAGGGGTGGTTGGATAGGACTCCCATCAGTTCCCAGACATAGGAGGGGGTGTAGATAGGACTCCCTGCAGTGCCCAGATATAGGAGTGGTGGCGTGATAGGACTCCCAGCAGTGCCCAGACATAGGAGGGGGGTGTGCGTCTGACTCCCAGCAGTGCCAAGACATAGGAGGGTGGCTGGATAGGACTCCCAGCAGTGCCCAGACATAGGAAGGGTGGCTGGATAGGACTCCCAGCAGTGCCCAGACATAGGAGGAGGGTGTGTGTATGACTCCCATCAGTGCCCAGACATAGGAGAAGGGTGTGCGTATGACCCCCAGCAGTGCCCAGACATAGGATGGGTGGCTGGATAGGACTCCCAGCAGTGCCCAGAATTAGGAGGAGGCTGTGCGTGTGACTCCCAGCAGTGCCCAGACATAGGAGGGGGGTGTGCGTATGACTCCCAGCAGTGCCGAGACATAGGAGGGGTGGCTGGATAGGACTCCCAGCAGTGCCCAGACATAGGAGGGGTGTGTGCGTGTGACTCCCAGCTGTGCCCAGACATAGGAGGGTGTGTGCGTGTGACTCCCAGCAGTGCCCAGACATAGGAGGAGTGTGTAGATAGGACTCCCAGCAGTGGCCAGACATAGGAGGAGGGTGTAGATAGGACTCCCAGCAGTGACCAGACGTAGGAGGGGGGTGTAGATAGGACTCCCAGCAGTGGCCAGAAATAGGAGGAGGGTCTAGATAGGACTCCCAGCAGTGTCCAGACATAGGAGGGGGGTGTAGATAGGACTCCCAGCTGTGCCCAGACATAGGGGGGTGTAGATAGGACTCCCAGCACTGCCCAGACATAGGAGGGGTGGCTGGATAGGACTCCCATCAGTGCCCAGACATAGGAAGGGGTGTAGATAGGACTCCCTGCAGTGCCCAGATATAGGAGTGGTGGCGTGATAGGACTCCCAGCAGTGCCCAGACATAGGAGGGGGTGTGCGTCTGACTCCCAGCAGTGCCCAGACATAGGAGGGTGGCTGGATAGGACTCCCAGCAGTGCCCAGACATAGGAAGGGTGGCTGGATAGGACTCTCAGCAGTGCCCAGACATAGGAGGAGGGTGTGTGTATGACTCCCATCAGTGCCCAGACATAGGAGAAGGGTGTGCGTATGACCCCCAGCAGTGCCCAGACATAGGATGGGTGGCTGGATAGGACTCCCAGCAGTGCCCAGAATTAGGAGGAGGCTGTGCATGTGACTCCCAGCAGTGCCCAGACATAGGAGGGGGGTGTGCGTATGACTCCCAGCAGTGCTGAGACATAGGAGGGGTGGTTGGATAGGACTTCCAGCAGTGCCCAGACATAGGAGGGGTGTGTGCGTGTGACTCCCAGCAGTGCCCAGACATAGGAGGGGGGTGTGCGTGTGACTCCCAGCAGTGCCCAGACATAGGAGGAGGGTGTAGATAGGACTCCCAGCAGTGCCCAGACATAGGAGGAGGGTGTAGATAAGACTCCCAACAGTGGCCTGACATAGGAGAAGGGGGTAGATAAGACTCCTAGCAGTGGCCAGACATAGGAGGAGTGTGTAGATAGGACTCCCAGCAGTGGCCAGACATAGGAGGAGGGTGTAGATAGGACTCCCAGCAGTGACCAGACGTAGGAGGGGGGTGTAGATAGGACTCACAGCAGTGGCCAGAAATAGGAGGAGGGTCTAGATAGGACTCCCAGCAGTGTCCAGACATAGGAGGGGGTGTAGATAGGACTCCCAGCTGTGCCCAGACATAGGGGGGTGTAGATAGGACTCCCAGCACTGCCCAGACATAGGAGGGGTGGCTGGATAGGACTCCCATCAGTGCCCAGACATAGGAGGGGTGTAGATAGGACTCCCTGCAGTCCCATACATAGGAGGGGTGGCTGGATAGGACTCCCAGCAGTACCTAGACATAGGGGGGGTGGCTGGATAGGACTCCCAGCAGTGCCCAGACATAGGAGGGGGTGTGCGTATGACTCCCAGCAGTGCCCAGACATAAGAGGGGTGGCTGGATATCACACCCAGCAGTGCTCAGACATAGGAGGGGGGTGTGCGTGTGACTCCCAGCAGGGCTCAGACATAGGAGGGGGTGTGCATATGACTCCCAGCAGTGCCCAGACATAGGAGGGGTGGCTGGATAGGACTCCCAGCAGTGCCCAGACATCGGAGGGGGGTGTGCTTATGACTTCCAGCAGTGCCCAGACATAGGAGGGGTGGCTGGATAGGACTCCCAGCAGTGCCCAGACATAGGAGGGGGGTGTGCGTGTGACTCTCAGCAGTGCCCAGATATAGGAGGGGTGTGTGCGTATGACTCCCAGCAGTGCCCAGACATAGGAGGGGTGGCTGGATAGAACTCCCAGCTGTCCCCGGACATAGGAGGGGTGGCTGGATAGGACTCCCAGCAGTGCCCAGACATAGGAGGGGGGTGTGCGTGTGACTCCCAGCAGTGCCCAGACATAGGATGGGGGTGTGCGTATGACTCCCAGCAGTGCCCAGACATTGGAGGGGGGTGTAGATAGGACTCCCAGCAGTGACCAGACATAAGGGGGTGTAGATAGGACTCCCAGCACTGCCCAGACATAGGAGGGATGGCTGGATAGGACTCCCATCAGTGCCCAGACATAGGAGGGGGTGTAGATAGGACTCCCTGCAGTCCCATATATAGGAGGGGTGGCTGGATATTCTCCCAGCAGTGCCCAGACATAGGGGGGGTGGCTGGATAGGACTCCCAGCAGTGCCCAGACATAGGAGGGGGTGTGCTTATGACTCCCAGCAGTGCCCAGACATAAGAGGGGTGGCTGGATAGCACTCCCAGCAGTGCCCAGACATAGGAGGGGGTGTGCGTGTGACTCCCAGCAGGGCTCAGACATAGGAGGGGGTGTGCATATGACTCCCAGAAGTGCCCAGACATAGGAGGGGTGGCTGGATAGGACTCCCAGCAGTGCCCAGACATCGGAGGGGGGTGTGCTTATGACTTCCAGCAGTGCCCAGACATAGGAGGGGTGGCTGGATAGGACTCCCAGCAGTGCCCAGACATAGGAGGGGGGTGTGCTTGTGACTCTCAGCAGTGCCCAGATATAGGAGGGGTGTGTGCGTATGACTCCCAGCAGTGCCCAGACATAGGAGGGGTGGCTGGATAGGACTCCCAGCAGTCCCCGGACATTGGAGGGGTGGCTGGATAGGACTCCTAGCAGTGCCCAGACATAGGAGGGGGGTGTGCATGTGACTCCCAGCAATGCCCAGACATAGGATGGGGGTGTGCATATGACTCCCAGCAGTGCCCAGACATTGGAGGGGTGGCTGGATAGGACTCCCAGCAGTGCCCAGACATCGGAGGGCGGTGTGCGTATGACTCCCAGCAGTGCCCAGACATAGGAGGAGTGGCCAGATAGGACTCCCAGCAGTGCCCAGACATAGGAGGGGGTGTAGATAGGACTCCCCGCAGCGCCCAGACATAGGAGGGGGGTGTGCGTATGTTTCCCAGCAGTGCCAAGACATAGGAGGGGTGTGTGCGTGTGACTCCCAGCAGTGCCCAGACATAGGATGGGGTGTGCGTATGACTTCCAGCAGTGCCCAGACATTGGAGGGGGTGTAGATAGGACTCCCAGCAGTGCCCAGACATAGGGGGTGTAGATAGGACTCCCAGCACTGCCGCGACATAGGAGGGATGGCTGGATAGGACTCCCATCAGTGACCAGACATAGGAGGGGGTGTAGATAGGACTCCCTGCAGTCCCATATATAGGAGAGGTGGCTGGATAAGACTCCCAGCAGTGCCCAGACATAGGGGGGATGGCTGGATAGGACTCCCAGCAGTGCCCAGACATAGGAGGGGGTGTGCGTATGACTCCCAGCAGTGCCCTGACATAAGAGGGGTGGCTGGATAGCACTCCCAGCAGTGCCCAGACATAGGAGGGGGGTGTGCTTGTGACTCTCAGCAGTGCCCAGATATAGGAGGGGTGTGTGCATATGACTCCCAGCAGTGCCCAGACATAGGAGGGATGGCTGGATAGGACTCCCAGCAGTCCCCGTACACAGGAGGGGTGGCTGGATAGGACTCCTAGCAGTGCCCAGACATAGGAGGGGGGTGTGCGTGTGACTCCCAGCAGTGCCCAGACATAGGATGGGGGTGTGCATATGACTCCCAGCAGTGCCCAGACATTGGAGGGGTGGCTGGATAGGACTCCCAGCAGGGCCCAGACATAGGAGGGCGGTGTGCGTATGACTCCCAGCAGTGCCCAGACATAGGAGGAGTGGCCGAATAGGATTCCAAGCAGTGCCCAGACATAGGAGGGGGTGTAGATTGGACTCCCCGCAGTGCCCAGACATAGGAGGGGGGTGTGCGTATGATTCCCAGCAGTGCCAAGACATAGGAGGGGTGGCTGGAGAGTACTCCCAGCAATGCCCAGACATAGGAGGGGGTGTGCGTGTGACTCCCAGCAGTGCCCAGACATAGAAGGGGGTGTGCATGTGACTCCCAGCAGTGCCCAGACATAGGAGGACGGTGTAGATAGGACTCCCAGCAGTGCCCAGACATAGGATGAGGGTGTAGATAGGACTCCCAGCAGTGGCCAGATATAGGAGGAGGGTGTAGATAGGACTCCCAGCAGTGCCCAGACATAGGAGGAGGGTGTAGTTAGGACTCCCAGCAGTGGCCAGACATAGGAGGAGCGTGTAGCTAGGACTCCCAGCAGTCACCAGACATAGGAGGGGTGTAGATGGGACTCCCAGCAGTGGCCAGACATAGGAGGAGGGTGTAGATAGGACTCCCAGCAGTGCCCAGACATAGGAGGGGGGTGTAGATAGGACTCCCAGCTGTGCCCAGACATAGGAGGGGTGGCTGCATAGGACTTCCAGCAGTGCCCAGACATAGAAGGAGGGTGTATATAGGACTCCCAGCAGTGCCCAGACATAGTAGAAGGGTGTTGATATGACTCCTACCACTGGTCAACAGCATGGGGGTGGGTGCAAGGTTCAGGGCCAGAAGGCTGCAAGGGAGATGGCGTAGAAGCTGAAACTAAGGACAACCCTATCACCACTACTGTGTACACACAAGCCCAATTTCAAGCATCCCATATGGACAAGGTACACACCCATGGGCCATGATCAATGTACAGGGAGTGAGAAAGTACTGACAACATAGCTGACACAGGGCCATGGTGTATGGTGCAAAAGGTCATCCTGTGACCAGTGCAAACAGTAACATCAGGACAACAAGGTCAGATATCTTAAACCGGAGCTCACAAACATGGTCATGGCACCAGGGTCCATGGGGGGACTGCCACACCATGAGTGAGGCACAGTTCCAACACACACTCAAGACACCAGCACAGCCTGTCTCACACACCCCTTACATAAACAAAGCCAGCTGGGACAGGCAATGTAGTGTTCCACTGTCACCACCCTCATGTAACATCACAAATACAGATTTGATGAAGAATCTAAGCCAAAACATGCACAGGCCTGATTCCCAAGTCACTTGCACTTATAACACAATGCCATATCTACACGTTACTCATGCAGCAGACGCACAAATATTACTGCAATGGTGTTTGGTATTGACAAGGTGATGCACATGGGAGATGTGTCACGTTCTAAAGCCCTGCTGCAGAAGTATGTGGATTGGTCATGGTGTGGTTGTGGTGTGGTGTGGTGTGCATTGGTAGCCTGTCACAGCACAGCAACACCTCACAAAAGTGGCAGATTGAAATATTAACAAATTCACTAAGCCACTTTCATGCGCATGCTGCCTCAAAAACATGTGCATGCCTGAAGCAGACGTAAGGATTGACACAGCATTGTGCATATAGGGCTGCACAGAGCATTGCTGGATCAGCGTTGCACCAGCGACACAACTCAAGCAATGTGCTACTTCCATGGCACAGATGCGGGATACACCTGTACTGTTATCACACTCTGGGAATCCACAGTGTGAAAGTGTTGCATCCATGTTGGCATAGGTGTGGTGTACTATGACTCTCAAATCACTGCTGAAATGCCTGCCAGTGCCATTCAATGTAAATAGACCCTCACATTAAAAAGTGTCCTGAACACAGATCAATCTGACACCACCACTGAACAGTGTAAAAAATCTAAAACAGGTGTAAAAGTGACAACAAAAATGTATATGAAACTTTTTATTTTCGCATTGAATGTCATTAACATCTTCTGTCTCACACACACAGGGCAACGTGCACAATCTTCCCCCAACCAGGGTGGAGAAGGATCACAGTCCCAGGCTCCACAGGACCCAGATCCCACCAACAGCGATGCCTCTCATCACTCTACGGATGACACAGACCAACCTGGCACCTCTGGATCCCAAACCCATGCAGCAGCTGGATCAGGGGCCTCTGTGCCAACCACCACACCCACTCCTGCCACATCCAAGCAGACAGTTCGGAGCCCTGCACACAATCCACAACTGAGCCAGTCTGACAATGAGGGACAAGGTTCGGTGGACACCCAGGAGGAGGCAGACAACACAACCACTGTCAACCCTCAGGGGTCCCGTCGACCTGATGTGCTCACAACAGCTGGCCAGGCTTGTGTGGGCAGGGTTGGTGGGAGTGGCTCAAGGCGGAGGCGAGAACCTGACCAGCAAGCTGACGGGCCCGGTATGTCTGAACTCAGAAACATCATGCAGGGATATCGGCGGGATACCAGGGAGTTCAGCCAGGGAGTGGTTGGCCCTCATTGCTTTGAAAAACCAGCAGGCCGAGTAACACACCAGTCAACTACTACACCAAGGACGGATAGAGGCAAGACTGTATCAGCTCTTGGTGGTGCAGAGGCACATCAGCCTTTCACTCCGTCAGATTGCTGACAACATGCAGCACCCTCCCTGTGTCACTAGGCCACAAACATCCAGGCAAACACTGGCAACACGCACAGGGAGGGAGGAAGAGGTGGATACATCAGAGGAGAGTCCCACACATCATCAAGGCCTGCATATGAGGGTCCCCCAAAGAAGGCAAGTTGTCCACGGAAAAGACGTTGAGAGGCAGAGGGCCATGCACATCTCCCAGGTCACCGGGTCTGGCATCTTGCCTTTGTGTGCAACAGCAACACCCTATTGACTGTCACACTCTCCCACATAGACTTGCTGGTCGCTGTCTCACCAATGATTCTATACACTGTGTTCTGGACTCAGTTAAATGAAACTGCAAGGCATCACATCTCCTTTTGTGAACTTTGGATTCCCCACATTTTTGTACAGCCCCTAACACCTACTCACCTTTCACTCACAAGATGGAGAATAAAATATTTATAATACAATAGGTATTGATGTTGCAATATTTCCCCCCCCAGAGTCAACAACATACATGTTGGGATATGTCAAAGTATGCCAGAGTGTCGAACAAACACAAGCCATACGTACACTGGGATCTGAGTCTGGTTGGGGACACACATAGGTCACAATGTATGAATAACTACATCCATTGTGGTAAGTACTCGCACCTGATGGTTACTAACTGCTGAGGGGGGTTGCCATACTGCTCTGACAGACAGTTATATAAGAGTCTCATGGAAGTATACAGGTCATGGGTAATGTGTTGGTGTCCAAAGAGGGACTACCTGTTTTTTTTCTTGATGTGGGAAATCTATCAGCCTCATGCAGTTGTACTTTGGAAGTGATGAATGTTGTCCAGGGAAAGGGTGGCTGGACGCACTACAGGCAACGTGGTGTTGGATGGGAGACATCCATATTAGTATAGTTTTGGTTGTGGTTGTGGAGTGCCTACTGAGTGTGGCTGAGGAGTATGAAGGTCTGCCCGTAGTTGACAGTGGCACTCACAAACAATCAATCAAACAGGATATTTCTAAAGTGCGCTACATACCCGTGATGGTTTGAAGGCGCTGGGTGGAGGGGAGGGGGCTACTACTGACCGAAGAGCCAGGTATTGAGGAGTCTTGTGAAAGGCAACAGCTCCTAGGTCTGATGTAGGTTGTTTGGGAGAGTGTTCCAGATCTTGGTGGAGAGGTGGGAAAAGGATCAGCCTCCGGCGGTGGATTTCAGGATGTGTTCAACAGTGGCGAGGGCAAGGTTAGCAGACCAGAGGATGTGGGAAGGGGTGTAGAAGCTGACTGTGTCATTGAGGTATGTTGGTACGGCGTTGTGTAGGGCTTTTTGGGTGTGGATGTGGAGTTTGAAGGTGGTCCTCTTGTTGACGGGAAGCCAATGCAGGCTCTCTCAGTTGGTGTTTGATGTCACTGTGTTGGGGGGCGTTGAGGATCAGTTGTGCCTAGGCATTCAGGATGTGTTTCAGCTGTCTCCGGAGCTTGGTTAATGTTCCTGCATAGAGGGTGTTCCTGTACTCCAGTCTGCTGGTGACGAGTGCCTGGGTGACGTTATAACTTGTGTTGGAGGGGATACTTTTGAAGATCGGTGGAGCTATTGCCCAACATGAGTCGTTCCCAGGCTGATGGGGTGTTGCTGAGAATGAGGACGTCCGTCTTGTCGGAATTCTGCTCCAGCCTGCTGTCCATAATCCATTCTGCCAAGGCCTTCATTCCGCTGTGGACGTTGGCTTTGGTGGTGTGGGTGTCTCTGGTGAGTGATATGACCATTTCAGTGTTGTTGGCGGCCATGATGTTGAGGCTGTGTTGTTGAGCAATGTGGCTGAGTGGTGCCATGTAGATATAGAACTGTACTGGGCTGATGGATGATCCCTGTGGGATGCCGAAGAAGATCTTGGTGGTCTTGGAGCAGAAGTGTGTGAGGGGTACATTCGGGGTACTGCTGGAGAGGAAGGATGTGGTCCAGACCAGGGCCATCTCTTGTATTCTAGCGTCATGGAGGCGTGCTGTTTGGGTGCAGTGGCAGACCGTGTTGAAGGCTGCTGATAGGTCCAGAAGGATGAGTGTGGCTGGTCCTTCTTTGTCCTTCAGGATCCTGCCAATCAGGACCCCAGGCCTACTGCTCTCTCTGTAAAATGGATTCCATGTACCTTAAGTGCATTTCCAATTGGTACTGGGCCACCCTATCAGACCCTGTAACTCAGGGCATGGGTGTCCCAGGGCTGCCAGGGGCTGCAGCATGTATTATGCCACCCCTGGCTGGCCTCCTAAATTTGACACAACTGGCTGCATGACAGCTGGGGCAAAGTCGTGTAATCACCCTTTGCTGTAGATATAGTATACCTATATCTAACCCTAAAAATGGACACACAGGTTCCTAACAGTCACTCCTATGGCAGGCCTTAACAATCCTGAAGGCAGAGTGCTTGGAATCGTGTGAGATGGTGCTCTGGCATGAGCTGAGCCTGTCTGCAGCTTGCGGAACCAAGTCCTAATAGCTGTTCCATGATAACGCATACCATATACTCTTAAGTGCATTATAATCCTCGCGGTTAAATGCTATCTTTGGTATTGCTTTATCAAAACATGTCGAGTAAGGTGTCATACAAATTGGAATACTAACCCCTCGCCAATTCTGGCGACGGGGTTAGCATTCCACCCTTCTAGAGGGACACAACATGTATGTAACTGTGAACCCCGGTTAAAGTTAAGCGAAGCCTCAGCTCCACAAAATGGATGCTGCCACCACAGACACGAGTCTGACCTCCTGCTGCTGGGAGTCCTCCCAGAGAGGAGAGCTTGGACAAAGGGTTTCCTGTCGAGGGCGGTGCTAGCACCGTCCCAGACAGGGTTTTGTGTATCCTGGGTAGGCAGGGCTTTACAGGAAGGTGACTGCTGAGTGGCACCCCGGTGCTCACTACGCATAGGCCGGTCAGAACCAGTTCCAGGGGCACACCAGCCCCTGGCCTGGGGAAAGTCCGGCATGGGAGAGGGGTGTAACCACCCCCCTCCTAGTCCCACCCATAGGCAGGACCTAGTCACCGGGTCAGCCCCCTTTTTTAGTATAAAGATAGGAGCGGGCCCCCTGTTCAGATTAGATCATCTTTGAATCAAGAATACTTTCTACGAAAGGACTTCAAGACTCTTCTCAAGATTTCTCCCTTGTGGCTAAGGAGTAGTCACCCTGCATCCGCAGGCACCATCTAAGAACTCTGCGGTTTGCTGCAAGTCCTTCCTCAAGGATCCGACGGCCCAGCTCGACGAGAACCGGCTTCCCTGGCACCTCTGACCTCTACCCACGTCGTCAGCTCAGCTGAGATCTGTGGGTGCGACGAGACCTCGAGGGACCGGCCATCATCAAAACCTGCACGCTTTCTTAACCAGCACGACCATCGAAGCAATTCTCTGGTGAGTGCTCTGGGGTCCGAGAAGCCCCGACCCTGAGTAGCTCCAGCACCGAAGTGCAGTTTCCCAGCATCTCCACGATCTGCGTGGGGCCCTTCTGCTCGCTGCTCAGCACGTTGTCTGGTCACTAGCCGCTGGCTTGTGCCCTTCTTTGACGACATCCGACAACCAACGCTGCTGGTCTGGTTGCTCCAGATCGGCCCTTGCTCCCTTTTTCGAGAGGAGCACCCCGGACCCTCCTGGTCTACTCAGGACGCCATCTTAGGCCCACCACGTGGCCCTGAGATCTGCCAAGGCTTGTTGCCCCAATCCTGGGCCCAGCGACGCCGACAGCATCAACCTTCGTGGGACAGCTCGCACCTCCATCCTGGTCGCCGACAACGCCTCCTGGTCCGTGAGACTGCAGAGCCTAGCGTCGCCCACTCACCTAGTCGAGGTGACGGCCATCCGGTGCCTTCCTGGTACCCTCTGACTACTGGCTAGTAGTACGAACTTGGTCCCCTCTGCTTTCAGGTATCAACGATCACTGATCCAGGCTTGGATTTCCACGAACTATTCATCACTGGTCGCCGGCCAGCAACTCCTTTTCTTCCGGCTCCTGGCTCGTCAGCGAAGACCCCCGACGCCTGTAAGACTTGTGCAGCCGCAGTCCCCGTGGCTAGGTAACTTCGGCATTTCGGTGCCTGCATAGCCTCCTTACTCTAGGGTCCCGAGTCCCTCGCTTCCAACTTGCCTTATCGGGTCCGCCCGAGACCACTAAACTTTCCGTGCCCTCGGGCACTTGTTTTAAATTGTGCACTTGAAGTATTTTCTAAGAGCTTTGGTTCTGTG
Organism: Lissotriton vulgaris; assembly: GCF_964263255.1. Classification (NCBI taxonomy): domain Eukaryota; kingdom Metazoa; phylum Chordata; class Amphibia; order Caudata; family Salamandridae; genus Lissotriton; species Lissotriton vulgaris. Next base: position 1,392,030,496 of record NC_141693.1, read on the forward strand.
CTTAGTACCCTGTCCTCATAAAGAGTACAGGGCTGTTGTGATTCTAATAAATATACTGTTTATTTTCATAACACTTGTGTGGTGTCCTTTCACTTGGTGTTCAAGGGGTATGTGATGGTATTACAGCTGGCTTAACACGCCCTCTAGAGTTTAGCCCGAAGACTGCTCGTATCCACGCTACTAGGATAGCTGGTCTAAGGTTGACTTGCAACCAATCACCATAAGGGTCGTCTGGAACGATACATAGTGGTCGCTAGAATAGCGAACCCTGCATATCGGGCCAACTTCTCACAGGCTGGTCCTTCTTTGTCCTTCAGGATCCAGATGTCGTTGGTGGTGGTGATGAGGGCCGTCTCAGTGCTGTGGTTGCTGCAAAAGCTGGACTGTGATGGGTCCAGGATGTCATTGTCTACTAGGTAACAGGTCAGCTGTCCATTGACAATCTTCGCCGTGACTTTTGTGGGGAAAGTGAGCAAGGAGATGGTCTGAAAGTTACTTAAGTCATTTGGGCCTGCCTTGTGTTACTTCAGTAGGGTGTTAATCTCGGTGTGCTGACAGCTCTCTTTAAAGGTTGCAGTCTTGAAGGAGATGTTGATAGTTTTTTGGAGATGGTGTGCGATGGCTGTGCTTTCTTTGTTTAAAACATGGTGGGGGCATGGGTCAGATGGGGATCCAGAGTGGATGGAGTTCATGGGCTTCATGGTGTGTTTGTAACTGACGTTGGACCAGGCGGTCAGGCGACTGGTGCATGTGGGATGGTGGGTTTGGTGGTGGATGAGGGGGTATCAATATCCAGCCTCCATCCCACCCATACTACACAGGTGGCCCTCATACAAATGGCAGACTCAATACGCTGGGAGGTAGATGGAGCTTCCAAGGCGGCATTGCTATTGTCCGACATGTCTACAGCATTTTACACCGTAGACCATCACAATCTTCAGACCCACATGAAGACCATAGGTGTGTGTTCCTCAGTGCTGAACTAGATATTGTCATAACTATATGACTGCACACATCAGGTCCGCACCTACAACACCGACTCCTTAGTCAAAACACACAAGTGGGGTATGCTGCAGGGCCCTGCTCAGAGTACGCATACTTTGGCAATATTTCCATTTCCACGCAGGCTGAATAGATTGCCATGTCTATAGTCTAAACGTTATCATATGCAGAAAATCTACTGATTCAAATCAACTAAAATTCAGTGAGATCTGCACATTTTGAGCATCACCACAATTGGTACTTGGTGTAGTATGTCACTCTGGGGGTGTACCTCACAAACTTTTATCAATCATACTCCTGGAAAGTTGGTGTCGTCCTTGTGGGTGGTCTACTATCCATCTGTGATGGCAATGTAGAAGTAGTGTCTTGGTCTTACTTACAGCCAGGTCACAGTAATGATGGTTTTGTGCTGTGCTGTTGTGTTGATACGGTAACAGAGTCCAATGAAGTGCTGCTGTAAGTAGCATGTGTGCAGAACAATGCACATGAGCTGCTTGTACGGACATGCACTGTCATGTGTGGCAGTGCCGGGTTGGCAGTATGAGTTGCACACAGCCTGCAAAGCTGTAATGTGTGCTCTTAGGGGTTGCCTGATGCCAGGTGGATGATTTTCTGGTATTCACTGTGTGGAGTGTGGCTGGAGCATGAGTCTGTAATATAACCTGTGTCAATCAATGACGACTGGGCTTTACACTGTGCACATTGCAGGTGCTGACGGTCCTCCCTTTGTCATGCATGTGGTGCAACAGTGGCACCGACAATCTGCTGTCTGCCTTAAGAATGGATTGCTGGATGTTGTAGCATTTTGGAGGGGTGTGTGTCGCAGAATCTGGCCACCGGCTTTTGCGGTGTCACTGGGGATGCGGCATCAGGAATTTCTGAACACATGATGGCTGAAGGTGTGAGACGCCATGTTAAAGTGGCACTCAAAGACAAGGATATTTGAATAGCAGCATGTTACATGTGTATGGAAAGGAAGGAGTGTCTGGTTACTCATCGGTCACTGCTAGAAATTGTGAAAACAATCACTAAATATGACGGCCACAGGACCAGGCACCAAAAGGCCAAGCGGGGCACAGGACAATCAGCGTCAGCAAGTGTTGCATGTCCGTTGTGGGTATTAAGCTCAAAGAATACATACACAACCATGTATGCCAATCACAATATGGACCAAGACCTATTACAAACACCATACATGTTGAACCCGTACACATAACCACATATGCAGATTCATTGTAAAGAATACCATAGATGACCCATGCAGACTGCAAGAGATCTGCGGTGACAGTAATGGGGCACAATGTACACTTTGGAAAACATTTCATACTTAAATGGTGCAATTTTGTTGTGAGGCCTAGCTGCTTAAGGCAATGTACATGGCTCGTAGCATTGCTCAGAGGAAAATAACTGTCATGCAATGAGGGTACCTGTAATGCTGGTGAAACAATCTCCACTCGACTGCAATGGACTGTTGGTACCTTTGATACTCTGATCTGTTTGATGCTCAAAGGGGTCCATCTCCAGATAGCCCCTTGGTCCGAGTATGAATGACAGACTCAATAGGGAGATCAGGTGAGGGAAGGAGAGGATGGGAACAGCAGGGAGGGAGATCTGAAACAAAGGTAAACAAGCATTACAATGCAACTAGTCTTGGCACTGATTCACATGTTACTGATGACCTATTCTGTAACTGTTACACCTGTGTACATTAATCACAGCCACTGTATCCGATTTGTCTGCACATGTATAGATCTGATAGTACATCACAGTGTTTAACATGGACACATAACAGGTAGCAGAGTTTGTCTCCAAAATGAAGGGGGTCTAACGCACACCAGGCTGCTTCTATGCAATTTGAACCAGGTGCTCCCAAACTTACTCACAGTGTATGAATGTGGCTCAAAATAATACAGTGAATTGAATGTGTAGCAGTGCTACCCACAAAAATCAAATTACTGTAGTCAGCCATGGAAATCAGTGAGGCTCATGATTGTAATATACACATCACCTTCAAGAGCAGTACTTAGCTGACGCAACGAGGAAGGGGATTATCTAAACACAAGGAAGCCTAGCAAGAGCCAAGCATTGGCTCATCAAACTGTGCCTTACAATGCCAAACATGACAAGCAGCTGTGAGCAAACTCTACAGAGAGTAATAAGGAACAACCCAGTAAACCACCCCTGCCGTGACCATGATATCCACCACGGCACAAGACTTGTCTGCAATTAACGGCAACCGACTGGTGTAAGGAAGTGTTTACATTACCAACACCTCTACGTTCCTACGTTATCAGTGCAAAATTCCTGGAATAATGGGAATAGAAAGTTGACATAAAGTTACCAAGAAGGCTTGCAAAGCAGTGGTCTCCACCGGCACAGATGTTGCGACCTGACAGTGACATTACAGACTGGCACAGGGGGCAATGCATCCATACGAACACACTCACTGGACAATTGTCAGAACATTTGAGACCTACAATGGTCCACACCTTCACAACATGTCAATAGGTAAACCTAACTGTACTGGCCAACAACATCAATGTGATGAGCCAAACACATCCTGCTGCACACAGTGAGTTTGCAAATCCACACAGATCCTGTGGTTGTGATGTCACACACAATGTAAACCGGTCACATCTGCAATGTCTCAGGACCATGGTTTACACACATTGATGCATTCCCCAGAGTCCTCAATCAACAGCAGATGACTGAGAAGAAGGTTGAGTATCCAGTAACGGGAGTGTTGCAACAGGCATCTTGATCCATGTAAATGACACATGTATGGATGCTTCAACAACAAGCACAGTAACAGCTACCACACATTCCCATAGCATACCAACCCAATAAAAATATGTTAAGATATCTTACTAAAAATAATTCAATTTAAATGGAAAAATGTTTTTTATTAAATTAAGTAAAATATATGTGTAGGTATATATATATATATATATATATATATATATATATATATACTTTTAGTATATGCCTTCACCACGAATGTCTTTGCTTTATGATGGCATGCCTGGTAAAGGCATATGCGGAGTAGATGTTTACGGCGTCATGGTATTTAGTTGTAAACGCACTTGCGTTATAAAATGGTATGCAGGATTTTATCCTGCGGAATAACATCATACATTCGTGAGTGATGTGTTGATATGCAACTATCATGAGTGTAACAGGTTAGGGATGTACTCATACAGGCATGTATTTTTTGGATGCTGGTGGAAATGCACACCCCTATGTCTGGGCACTGCTGGGAGTACTATCCAGCCGCCCCTCCTATGTCTGGGCACTGCTGGGAGTACTATCTACACACTCCTCCTATGTCTGGGCACTGCTGGGAGTCCTATCTACACCCTCCTCCTATGTCTGTGCAAGGCTTGGAGTCCTATCCACACCCCATCCTATGTCTGGGCACTGCTGGGAGTCCTATCTACACCCCGTCCTATGTCTGGGCACTGCTGGGAGTCATACGCACACCCTCCTTGGTAAACGGTCGGTTTAAAAGAGCTATGAGAGGCACCCCGCGCTGGGTCCCGGTCTTTGTCAGAACAAGCTGCTCATTTCTTAATACGCTGTGGGCACATCAGACATTTTTTGGACGGCGCTTTGCCGCGTTTGACGATCTGCGCACAAACATACTTGGCAATGCGGTTCGTTTGAAAAGAGTTGCGAGAGGCACCCCACGCTGAGTCCCACGCTCGGTTTTTGTCAAAACCAGCAGCTTATTTGTAAACAACTCGTGGGCTCATTAATCATTCTTTCGACGGCTCTCGCTGCATTTACCGATCGACTCGCACTCTATATTATGTAATCTACTAACAACATTACGAGTGATCTTTTCCACTACAAATGCAACGATTAACATGACCCATGATCTTCTAAATCCCTGGCCCGTCTATATTAAAAACAAGTGTTTGGCGTGATAGAGAGGTCAGAAGTTACATCTTGATAGTGGGATGTGTGACTTATTTATGTAATACAATAATTGACTCACATGCATTAATTCTCAATTTCCAGAGCATATTCTTGCTCAGCCTTATGAATACCTAAGGTTTTTACTTGTCAATGTTGCTTTGATATGAATTGGTTGAGTGCTTCTACGATTGTCTTTTGCTAAACAGAGCGGTGCTCCTTATTTACCTGAGCTGCAGCCAGGTGAGGTGAGGCGCCATCCCCACAGAAATTGGGTGAGTGTTATCATGTCATTTGAACTTTATGTACATGACCACAAGAATACCACTACTGAGAAGTGCATTCTGTGATAAATATGCCTGCTTCTCTTTTTTCTTTTCTCACTATTATGACTACTCTAGATTGTGGTGGAGAATCAACACCTGACAAACAGGTGATATTTTTTCAATTTATTCTTTTTCACTCAATAATACAGCAGTAGCAACATCATGGTCCTGATGAAAGCATAGGAAACCTTCCACCTATATGCAGAAACATGTCGACCACTTGCTGAGTAGATATTATGTTAAATCTACTTGTTCTTTCACTATTCACTTGTTTTTAAACTTAGGGGTCTGAAAGAAATCATTAAAATATCTATTGTACTCAGTTCTACCTAATTTTACTCACTTCACTTATTTTCACTTGCACTGCTTTTCCTCAGTTGTAAACACCAACACCATACTGACACCACCCAGTAACAACACTATTACCAACACTTCCTGACTCATATAGCCCTCACCTTATAATCAGGGTGACGGACTTCATACTAACTCCTGGGTAAGGAGTACCCAAATGATGTAATAGTGGTGGCACAGAACGATAACTGATGGGAAAAATTTCCTGCCTGGGTTGTATGTCATAGATATGAGCGATGAGATGGTGTTTACATATTTAATTGTATTTAACTCACAATTTAGTTTGCTAGTCATATAGTGGTTAGTCTAGAGTATGATAACAGGGTTGTGACTCCTGGATACCTTTTGTTGCAAGTAGTTCTATTGGGGGCATGTGTCCAGTTTGGAGTCGTTAAAGTAGCCCTTGGACCCTCTTTTAGATAGTATGTGTTTGTGATTAAGTACAGCCTCGGCTGTGGGTCCCTGTTGTTGAAAAATACAGACATACAACCTTTATTGTTTGTCCCAGACCTCTGTTTTGACTTTTCTTTCAGTTGTAGAGCATTCCCTTTTCTTCACGTCTTAGCAAGACATTGAAAATCCCTAGTTCTGTATATTGGTGAATTATAAATACTGTTTACAATGGCATCAAATTGTGGGCTAGCTTTTGAGGAAGCAGAGATCCAAAAAATCTTAGATGAAAATCCCAGTATACTAGATAGTGCCCCCCTTGCAGTAAATACCACCGATGATGGTTGGAACAAAATCTTGATCTTAAAAAAATCCCATACAAGGACCACAGTGCACGGTATAATCATGGCACAATACCTACACGGTAATTGTGCACCGTCAGGACTAATCGTGACTAATGCACCAAGACCTTTCTTGGATGACAAAGAATTCCTAAAAGACTGGTCACTGATTGCCTGGCGGTGCACTAGGGACTGGCTTGTCCTAATTATTAAAACCGCAAAGCGTGCAGCAGATAAAATCTTAGTTGAAATACAACTACTTGAAGGGAAAATAAAAACTACCCTAAAAAATCCAGCCTTCAAATCTGGACAAGATGACTGCAACAAGAAAAATTCTGAATTTAAAGAATCCATTTTGTTCACAAAATTGGAGAAATTCAAGAAGGATTTAGCTAAATTCTCAAGTGAAAAGGTGTATCCTTACACCAGTGAATCCTATGTAGCCCCATCATTCAATCAGAACGGACGTCGAGGGGGCTCGGGCTATGCCACTTCAAGCTCTGATGACAACTCAAGTGACTCCGAAACATCACAGCGTGGCAATGGAAATTCCTTTAAGGGACGAGGTAATAGAAGAGGACGAAGAGGAAATTATAATAATTTCGGACAGAACCAGTTCCAACCCTTCTGGCAACCAGGCCCGTGGATGTATGGTCCCAATTTCCCTCAAATGGGTCCAGCCTTCTTCCCGCACCAAATGCAACAAGCACAAGGACAACAGCCTTTTTTAGGGTTTTGCCCCAGGACCAACAGGGGCAGAAGAAGACAGGGACAACGGTCCCAGGTCAGATGGACGACTCCGGTGCAACAACCGACAATGGACCTCAGGAGCGGGAAAAGGATTCCACAGGACGGAGCGGGAACAAGCGGGATAACCGACCCTCCAGCCTTGTGATCAACCTGAGTTCCCACACTTTGTCCCAGGACGAAGAAAACCTTCTCAATCGTGGACTAGGCTTTGTTGCAACACATGAAGGTGACCAGTTTAACACACAAGTGGAACTGTCCAAACTATTTAGGAAGGTTAGGCTTCACTATTTCTTTGCCAGACAGAACCCTGATGGGAACATGGAACCGGTCATCAATACTGGTCTGAAAAGACCATCGACTTTTAATCCCACAACCATTGGCTTACCCACAAGAGTTCAAACTTTTGAGGAGGCAGTTGAAACAGACATTAATCGACTTTTCAACACTCAAACTCCGAGATCTTTCGTCAACTTACCGAATAAGGAGAGACTAGCACTGCAGGCTTTAACAAAAAATGAAGCCATCACAATAAAGCCTGCAGACAAGGGTGGCGCAATCGTCATCCTAGACACAGAGACGTACAGACAAGAATGTCTGAGACAGTTACAAGACCGAAAGTCTTACTTACCTTTGAAAGATGATCCAACGGAATGATTGAGGACCAAGATCAGCCAACTTGTCGAGGAAGCAACTACAGAAGGGTGGATCACCCCTCAAGAGGGCCAATATCTATGTACCGCACATCCATCGGTGCCCTATTTTTATTGCCTACCAAAGGTACACAAACCACAGAGACCGCCTCCTGGAAGACCAATAATCTCCGGTATAGGGTCAGTGTTGGAACCATTATCCACATTTGTGGACTTTTTCCTGAACCCTATAGTCAAAGAGATGCCCACGTACCTAAAAGATACGAAAGACATGCTACAACTACTACCCAGTATAGACTTCAACACCTCTACGGACCTACTTGTTTCATTTGATGTAGAGTCCTTATATACATCGATTCCCCAGACAGAGACACTAGAGGTTGTGGGCAGCATACTACAAGAGAGGGATTTTCAATCTATTACCCCAGTTGCCTTCATCATGGACCTAGCAGAGCTGGCCATGAAAGAAAACTACTTCAAATTCGAAGACACTACCTATCTCCAGATCTCTGGGACCAGTATGGGTAGTGTCTTCGTGCCCAGTCTAGCAAATTTATACGTCCATATGCTGGAACAGACCAAGGTGCTGAATAATGACAACCCTTACTATGTATCGCTTCGAGTCTGGAAGCGATACATAGATGACATTTTTGTCGTGTAGAGAGGGTCTGAGGCTAGCCTGTTGGAATTTCATAATTGGCTTAACGGTTGTAACCAATTTCTCAAATTTACACTGGAATTTAGCAGAAGGGAGTTACCCTTCTTGGACCTTCTGATATCGGCAACAAGTGAAGGGCTTACAACCGAACTGTATCAAAAACCGATGGCACGGAATGCACTTCTCAATTTCGAGAGTTGTCATCCAAGAGCATTAAGGGAGAATCTGCCCTTCGGGCAATTTCTCAGGCTCCAGAGGAACTGTTCAACGAAAGAAGCCTTTGAGAAACATTCTAAGAAATTGTCTGAAGATCTACGGGAAAAGAACTACCCTACGAAGATCATTCGTCAATCCAAGAAGAGGGCGTCCAACAACAACAGGGACGCCCTGTTGGACATCAGTGTCCCTAAAGAGAAAACGAAAAGGATGACATTTGTAAACACCTTTCATACAAAATCCAACCAGGTCCGTAAAATTATAACCAAACACTGGTCCATATTGAACACAAGTGGAGACACAATACCTCCCCCCCTCTTTGCCTTCAAAAGAGGACCTAATATAAAAGATCAATTGGTCCACACCAGACCGAAAAGTAAACCTTCTAGGCAAGTTGGAACTCTATGGGATCTTCCACCAGTACAAGGTCATCACCCTTGTGGTAACTGCTCTGCATGCCCCCAAACATCTAAGTCAACTACAGTGGACATAGGAACCATGCGCCCGTGGCAACAACGCAAATTCACTAATTGTAACAGTGAAAACACCATATACATGATCACTTGTCCGTGCCCTAAAAGATATGTTGGCATGACGACAAGAAAAACTAAAATCAGGATCGGTGAACACAAAAGCACTGTCCGCTGCCGGAAACAGGCAACACGTTTAACAGCACATTTTTTGGAAAAAGGACATGGTCCTAACGACTTCACATGGACCATATTGGAACAACCCAATATTCCAGATAGTTGTCCGGACATAGGCAAATTCCTGTTCAAAATTGAGCAGAAGTGGGTCTATAAGCTGAACAGTGACAAGGAAGGTCTTAATGAACCCATACCGTGGATGTCACTATAGAAAAATGTAGCCTGTATGTAAAAACCACCTTTTTGCCGGAATGTGTAGAGATAAAATACTTTAGAATGTCACACTGATCATACACACTGCGCAAAAACCTGTGACGAGTTGAATACTCATTTTTGGGTGGGAATATGTGTTCAATGATGCAGAACACTCCTTCGCCGTTTAACACATATTGGAATTAATACCATCCGATGGCTATCCTTTAACCATAATACGGCAGTTTCCATCAGCCAGTGACAACAAGTCCCAACATGTCTAATTAACAACTGTATCATGGCGCAGTATTCTCTTTTCATTACATGTGTGCCTAGTACAAACCATCTGTGACACACATTAGGTACAAGTTATGTACCCTTAGACTACTACACTTAGATGTATACTCTGTTTAATCACAGCGTGCTTGCTTTGTTGTGTCTCAGATCCATAGTCAACTGCTCATTCATAGTGCTTTCAATTATATATTTTTTTGTATTCTATAAGACCGTCATTCCATATGTTTAAAATAAAGTAAACGAGTTTTCACACAGCCGCGTTAACATGGCTGAAAGGGTGCTAATATAACATGGGGCTTAAAATCGTCCTTCCTTCTGACATTGTTTTCGCTACATTCGAAAACTACTATTCCCAGAAACCATTGCGCTACAGGCAATGTTTGAAAGGCCCGTTTTGCCTCCGTTCGGTGCCTCCCCAGAACAGCCCAGAGGGACGCTGGGAGACACCGACGGAGAGGTAAGCAGAGGGAGGGGAGGTGTGTGCGCTCTACCTTTCCCCTGCTGGCCGCGCACAGCGTGTACCTTGCAGCTTGGTAAACGGTCGGTTTAAAAGAGCTATGAGAGGCACCCCGCGCTGGGTCCCGGTCTTTGTCAGAACAAGCTGCTCATTTCTTAATACACTGTGGGCACATCAGACATTTTTTTGACGGCGCTTTGCCGCGTTTGACGATCTGCGCACAAACATACTTGGCAATGCGGTTCGTTTGAAAAGAGTTGCGAGAGGCACCCCACGCTGAGTCCCATGCTCGGTTTTTGTCAAAACCAGCAGCTTATTTGTAAACAACTCGTGGGCTCATTAATCATTCTTTCGACGGCTCTCGCTGCATTTACCGATCGACTCGCACTCTATATTATGTAATCTACTAACAACATTGCGAGTGATCTTTTCCACTACAAATGCAACGATTAACATGACCCATGATCTTCTAAATCCCTGGCCCGTCTATATTAAAAACAAGTGTTTGGCGTGATAGAGAGGTCAGAAGTTACATCTTGATAGTGGGATGTGTGACTTATTTATGTAATACAATAATTGACTCACATGCATTAATTCTCAATTTCCAGAGCATATTCTTGCTCAGCCTTATGAATACCTAAGGTTTTTACTTGTCAATGTTGCTTTGATATGAATTGGTTGAGTGCTTCTACGATTGTCTTTTGCTAAACAGAGCGGTGCTCCTTATTTACCTGAGCTGCAGCCAGGTGAGGTGAGGCGCCATCCATACAGAAATTGGGTGAGTGTTATCATGTCATTTGAACTTTATGTACATGACCACAAGAATACCACTACTGAGAAGTGCATTCTGTGATAAATATGCCTGTTTCTCTTTTTTCTTTTCTCACTATTATGACTACTCTAGATTGTGGTGGAGAATCAACACCTGACAAACAGGTGATATTTTTTCTATTTATTCTTTTTCACTCAATAATACAGCAGTAGCAACATCATGGTCCTGATGAAAGCATAGGAAACCTTCCACCTATATGCAGAAACATGTCGACCACTTGCTGAGTAGATATTATGTTAAATCTACTTGTTCTTTCACTATTCACTTGTTTTTAAACTTAGGGGTCTGAGAGAAATCATTAAAATATCTATTGTACTCAGTTCTACCTAATTTTACTCACTTCACTTATTTTCACTTGCACTGCTTTTCCTCAGTTGTAAACACCAACACCATACTGACACCACCCAGTAACAACACTATTACCAACGCCTCCTGACTCATATAGCCCTCACCTTATAATCAGGGTGACGGACTTCATACTAACTCCTGGGTAAGGAGTACCCAAATGATGTAATAGTGGTGGCACAGAACGATAACTGATGGGAAAAATTTCCTGCCTGGGTTGTATGTCATAGATATGAGTGATGAGATGGTGTTTACATATTTAATTGTATTTAACTCACAATTTAGTTTGCTAGTCATATAGTGGTTAGTCTAGAGTATGATAACAGGGTTGTGACTCCTGGATACCTTTTGTTGCAAGTAGTTCTATTGGGGGCATGTGTCCAGTTTGGAGTCGTTAAAGTAGCCCTTAGACCCTCTTTTAGATAGTATGTGTTTGTGAGTCCTATCTACACCCCACTCCTATGTCTGGGCACTGGTGGGAGTCATACGCACACCCTCCTCCTATATCTGGGCACTGCTGGGAGTCCTATCTACACCCTCCTCCTATATCTGGGCACTGCTGGGAGTCATATCTACACCCCCCTCCTATGTCTGGGCACTTCTGGGAGTCCTATCTACACCCTCCTCCTATGTCTGGGCACTGCTGGGAGTCCTATCTACACCCCCCTCCTATGTCTGGGCACTGCTGGGAGTCCGATCTACACCCTCCTCCTATGTCTGGGCACTGCTGGGAGTCCTATCTACACCCTCCTCCTATGTCGGGGCACTGCTGGGAGTCCTATCTTCACCCCCTCCTATGTCTGGGCACTACTGGGAGTCCCATCTCCACCCTCCTCCTATGTCTGGCCATGCTTGAAGTCCTATCTACTCCCTCCTCCTATGTCTGGGCACTGCTGGGAGTCCTATCTACACCCCCCTTCTATGTCTGGGCACTGCTGGGAGTCCTATCTATACCCTCCTCCTATGTCTGGGCACTGCTGGGAGTCCTATCCACACCCCATCCTATGTCTGGGCACTGCTGGGAGTCCTATCTACACCCCCATCCTATGTCTGGGCACTGCTGGGAGTCATACGCACACCCTCCTCCTATATCTGGGCACTGCTGGGAGTCCTATCTACACCCCCTTCCTATGTCTGGGCACTGCTGGGAGTCACAGCACACCCTCCTCTTATATCTGGGCACTGCTGGGATTCCTATCTACACCCCCTCCTATGTCTGGGCACTGCTGGGAGTCTTATGCACACCCTCCTCCTATATATGGGCACTGCTGGGAGTCCTATATACACCCTCCTCCAATGTCTGGGCACTGCAGGGAGTCCTATCTACACCCTAGTCCTATGTCTGGGCACTGCTGGAGTCCTATCTACACCCTCCTCCTATGTCTCGGCACTCCTGGGAGTCCTATCCACACCCCCTCCTATGTCTGGGCACTGCTGGGAGTCATACGCACACCCTCCTCCTATATCTGAGCACTGCTGGGAGTCCTATCTACACCCCCCTCCTGTGACTGGGCACTGCTGGGAGTCATACGCACACCCTCCTCCTATATCTGGGTACTGCTGGGAGTCCTATCTACACCCTCCTCCTATGTCTGAGCACTGCTGGGAGTCCTATCTACACCCTCCTCCTATGTCTGAGCACTGCTGGGAGTCCTATCTACACCCTCCTCCTATGTCTGGGCACTACTGGGAGTCCTATCTACACCCCCCTCCTATGTCTGGGCACTACTGGGAGTCCTATCTACACCCCCTCCTATGTCTGGGCACTGCTGGGAGTCCAATCTACACCCTCCTCCTATGTCTGGGCACTGCTGGAAGTCCTATCTTTACCCTCCTCCTATGTCTGGGCACTGCTGGGAGTCCTATCTACACCCTCCTCCTATGTCTGGGCACTGCTGGGAGTCCTATCTACACCCCCTCCTATGTCTGGGCACTGCTGGGAGTCCAATCTACACCCTCCTCCTATGTCCGGGCACTGCTGGGAGTCCTATCTACACCCTCATCCTATGACTGGGCACTGCTGGGAGTCCTATCTACACCCTCCTCCTATGTCTGGGCACTGTTGGGAGTCCGATCTACACCCTCCTCCTATATCTGGGCACTGCTGGGAGTCCTATCTACACCCCCTTCCTATGTCTGGGCACTGCTGGGAGTCACAGCACACCCTCCTCTTATATCTGGGCACTGCTGGGATTCCTATCTACACCCCCTCCTATGTCTGGGCACTGCTGGGAGTCTTATGCACACCCTCCTCCTATATATGGGCACTGCTGGGAGTCCTATATACACCCTCCTCCAAAGTCTGGGCACTGCAGGGAGTCCTATCTACACCCTAGTCCTATGTCTGGGCACTGCTGGAGTCCTATCTACACCCTCCTCCTATGTCTCGGCACTCCTGGGAGTCCTATCCACACCCCCCTCCTATGTCTGGGCACTGCTGGGAGTCATACGCAAACCCTCCTCCTATATCTGAGCACTGCTGGGAGTCCTATCTACACCCCCCTCCTGTGACTGGGCACTGCTGGGAGTCATACGCACACCCTCCTCCTATATCTGGGTACTGCTGGGAGTCCTATCTACACCCTCCTCCTATGTCTGAGCACTGCTGGGAGTCCTATCTACACCCTCCTCCTATGTCTGAGCACTGCTGGGAGTCCTATCTACACCCTCCTCCTATGTCTGGGCACTACTGGGAGTCCTATCTACACCCCCCTCCTATGTCTGGGCACTACTGGGAGTCCTATCTACACCCCCTCCTATGTCTGGGCACTGCTGGGAGTCCAATCTACACCCTCCTCCTATGTCTGGGCACTGCTGGAAGTCCTATCTTTACCCTCCTCCTATGTCTGGGCACTGCTGGGAGTCCTATCTACACCCTCCTCCTATGTCTGGGCACTGCTGGGAGTCCTATCTACACCCCCTCCTATGTCTGGGCACTGCTGGGAGTCCAATCTACACCCTCCTCCTATGTCCGGGCACTGCTGGGAGTCCTATCTACACCCTCATCCTATGACTGGGCACTGCTGGGAGTCCTATCTACACCCTCCTCCTATGTCTGGGCACTGTTGGGAGTCCTATCTACACCCCATCCTATGTCTGGGCACTGCTGGGTGTCCTATCTACACCCCCATCCTATGTCTGTGCACTGCTGGGAGTCATACGCACACCCTCCTCCTATATCTGGGCACTGCTGGGAGTCCTATCTACACCCTCTCCTATGTCTGGGCACTGCTGGGAATCCTATCTACACCCTCCTCCTATGTCTGGGCACTGCTGGGAGTCCTATCTATACCCTCCTCCTATGTCTGGGGACTGCTGGGAGTCCTATCTACACCCTCCTATGTCTGGGCACTGCTGGGAGTCCTATCTACACCCTCCTCCTATGTCTGGGCACTGCTGGGAGTCCTATCTACACCCCATCCTATGTCTGGGCACTGCTGGGTGTCCTATCTACACCCCGTCCTATGTCTGGGCACTGCTGGGAGTCATACGTACACCCTCCTCCTATATCTGGGCACTGCTGGGAGTCCTATCTACACCCTCTCCTATGTCTGGGCACTGCTGGGAGTCATAGCACACCCTCCTCTTATATCTGGGCACTGCTGGGATTCCTATTTACACCCCCTCATATGTCTGGGCACTGCTGGGAGTCTTATGCACACCCTCCCCCTATATATGGGCACTGCTGGGAGTCCTATATACACCCTCCTCCAATGTCTGGGCACTGCTGGGAGTCCTATCTGCACCCCCATCCTATGTCTGAGCACTGCTGGGAGTCATACGCACACCCTCCTCCTATGTCTGGGCACTGCTGGGAGTCCTATTTACACCCCCTCCTATGTCTGGGCACTGCTGGGAGTCCTATCTACACCCTCCTCCTATGTCTGGGCACTGCTGGGAGTCCTATCTATACCCTCCTTCTATGTCTGGGGACTGCTGGGAGTCCTATCTACACCCTCCTTCTATGTCTGGGCACTGCTGGGAGTCCTATCCACACCCTCCTCCTATGTCTGGGCACTGCTGGGAGTCCTATCTACACCCCATCCTATGTCTGGGCACTGCTGGGTGTCCTATCTACACCCCCGTCCTATGTCTGGGCACTGCTGGGAGTCATACGCACACCCTCCTCCTATATCTGGGCACTGCTGGGAGTCCTATCTACACCCTCTTCTATGTCTGGGCACTGCTGGGAGTCATAGCACACCCTCCTCTTATATCTGGGCACTGCTGGGATTCCTATTTACACCCCCTCATATGTCTGGGCACTGCTGGGAGTCTTATGCACACCCTCCTCCTATATATGAGCACTGCTGGGAGTCCTATATACACCCTCCTCCAATGTCTGGGCACTGCTGGGAGTCCTATCTACACCCTCCTCCTATGTCTTGGCACTGCTGGGAGTCCTATCTACACCCTCCTCCTATGTCTGGGCACTCCTGTGCTGATCTGCTGCTCTCATCCCCTCACCTCCTTCTTTAACTCCCTGTTCACTTCTCTTCTCTGTGATGATCTGCTGTTCTCTTTCACCCGCCTCCTTCTTTAACTCCCTGATCTCTTCTCCTGTGCTAATATGTTGTTCTCTTCCACCCGCTTCTTTGCTTAACTCCTTGTTCTCTTCTCCTGTGCTGATCTGCTGCTCTCTTCCACCCCACCTCCTTCTTTAACTCCATGTTCTCTTCACCTGTGCTGATCTTCTGCTCTCTTCCACCCCGCCTCCTTCTTTAACTCTGTTTTTTTCTCCTGTGCTGGTCTGCTGTTCCCTCCCACCACCTCCTTCTCTAACTACCTGTTCTCTTCTCCTGTGATGACCTTTCTGCTATCTTCCATCCCCCTCCTTCTCTAACTCTTTGTTCTCTTCTCCTGTGCTGATCTGGTGTTCTCTTCTACCCCACCTCCTTTTTAACTCCCTGTTCTCTTCTCCTGTGCTGGTCTGCTGCCCTCTTCCACCTGCCTCCTTCTTTAACTCAATGTTCTTTTCTGCTGTGCTGTTATGCTGCTCTCTTCCACCCACCTCCTTCTCCAACTCCCTTTTTTCTTTTCTTCTCCCGAGCTGATCTGCTGCTCTCTTCCACCCGCCTTCTTCTCTAGCTCCCTGTTCTCCATTGCTGTGCTGATCTGCTGCTCTCTTCCACCCCACCTCCTTCTTTAACTCCCTGGTCTCTTCTCCTGTGCTGATCTGCTGCTCTCATCCACCCCACCTCCTTCTTTAAATCCCAGGTCTCTTCTCTTCTTCTGTACTGAACTGCTGTTCTCTTCCACCCGCCTCCTTATTTAACTCCCTGTTATCTTCTCTTGTGCTGATCTGCTGCTCTTGTCCACCCCAACTCCTTCTTTAACTCCGCTTCTCCTTTGATGATCTGCTGTTCTCTTACACCCCCTCCTTCTCTAACTCCCTGTTCTCTTCTCCTGTGCTAATATGTTGTTCTCTTCCATTCGCTTCCTTCTTTCACTCCCTGTTCTCTTCTCCTGTGCTGATCTGCTGATCTTTTCCGCCCCACCTCCTTCTTTAAATCCATGTTCTCTTCACCTGTGCTGATCTGCTGCTCTCTTCCACCCGCCTCCTTCTTTAACTCAGTTTTTTTCTCCAGTGCTGATCTGTTGCTCCCTTCCACCACCTCCTTCTCTAACTCCCTGTTCTCTTCTCCTGTGCTGATCTGCTGTTCTCTTTCACCCCACCTCCTTCTCTAACTCCCTTTTCTCTTCTCCTGTGCTGATCTGCTGTTCTCTTTCACCCCGCCTCCTTCTCTAACTCCCTGTTCTCTTCTCCTGTGCTAATATGCTGTTCTCTTTCACCGGCTTCCTTCCTGAACTCCCTGTTCTCTTCTCCTGTGCTGATCTGCTGCTCTCTTCCACCCCACCTCCTTCTTTAACTCCATGTTCTTTTCACCTGTGCTGATCTGCTGCTCTCTTCTATCCCGCCTCCTTCTTTAACTCTGTTCTTTTCTCCTGTGCTGATCTGCTGTTCTCCTACACCCCTCTCCGTCTTTAAATCCCTGTTCTCTTCTTCCTTGCTGACCTGCTGCTCTCTTCACCCCACCTCCTTCTTTACCTCCCTGTTCTCTTCTCTTCTCCTGTGCTGATCTGCTACTCTCTTCCACCCGCCTCCTTCTTTCACTCCCTGTTCTGTTCTCCCATGCTGATCTACTGATCTCTTCCACCCGCCCCCTTCTCTAACTCCCTGTTCTCTTCTCCTGTGCTGATTTGGTCTTCTCTTCCACTCCGCCTCATTCTCTAACTCCTTGTTGCCTTCTCCTGTGATGATCTTTTTGCTCTCTTCCATCCGCCTCCTTCTCTAGCTCCTTTTACTCTTCTCCGGTTCTGATCTGCTGTTCTCTTTCACCGCCTCCTTCTCTAACTCCCTGTTCTCTTCTGTACTAATCTGCTGTTCTTTTCCACCGCTTCCTCCTGTAACTCCTGATTCTCTTCTCCTGTGCCGATTTGCTGTTCTCTTCCACCCGCCTCCTTCTTTAACTCCCTGTTCTCTTCTCTCATGCTGCTCTGCTGATCTCTTCCACCCCACCTCCTTCTCTATCTCCCTGTTCTCTTCTCCTGTGCTGTTCTGCTGCTCTCTTCCACCCCACCTCCTTCTTTAACTCCCTGTTCTCTTCTGCTGTGCTAATCTGCTGCTCTCTTCCACCTCACCTCCTTCTCTAACTCCCTGTTCTCTTCTCTTCTTCTGTGCTGATCTGCTGCTCTCTTCTACCCGCCTCCTTCTCTGACTCCCTGTTCTCTTCTCTTCTCTTGTGCTGATCTGTTGCTCTCTTCCACCCTGCCTCCTTCTTTAACTCCCTGTTAACTTTTGCTGATCTGCTGCTCTCTTCCACCTCACCTCCTTCTCTAACTCCCTGTTCTATACTCTTCTCCTATGCTGAGCTGCTGCTCTCATCCACCCCACCTGCTTCTTTAACTCCCTGTTCTCTTCTCTTGTGCTAATCTGCTGTTCTCTTCCACCCACCTCTTTCTCTAACTCCCTGTGCTCTTCTCATGTGCTGATCTGCTTTTCTCTTCCACCAGCCTCCTTCTTTAACTCACTGTTCTCTTCTCCTGTGTTGATCTGCTGCTCTCTTCGAGCTGCCTCCTTCTTTAACTCACTGTTCTCTTCTCCTGTGCTGATCTGCTGCTCTCTTCCACCTCACCTCCTTCTCTAACTCAATGTTCTATTCTCTTCTCTTCTCCTGTGCTGAGCTGCTGCTCTCTTCCACCCCATCTCCTTCTTTAACTCCCTGTTCTCTTCTGTTGTGCCGATCTGTTCCTCTCTTCCAACGACCTCCTTCTTTAAATCCCTGTTCTCTTTTGCTGTGCCAGTCTGCTGCTCTCTTCCACCCGCCTCCTTCTTTAACTCCCTGTTCTCTTCTCCTGTGCTAATCTGCTGTTCTCTTCCACCCGCCTCTTTCTCTAACTCCCTGTTCTCTTCTCATGTGCCAATCTGATTTTCTCTTCCTCCCGCCTCCTTCTTTAACTCCCTGTTCTCTTCTCCTGTGCTGATCTACTGCTCTCTTCCACCCCGCCTACTTTTTTAACTACCTGTACTTTTATCCAGTGCTGATCTGCTGCTCTCTTCCACCCGCCTCCTTCTTTAACTCCCTGTTCTTTTCTCCAGTGCTGATATGCTGTTTTCTTCCACCTGCTTCCTTCTTTAACTCCCTGTTCTCTTCTCCTGTGCTGATTTGCTGCTCTCTTCCAATCCACCTCCTTCTTTAACTCCCTGTTCTCTTCTCTTCTCCTGTGCTGATCTGCTGCTCTCTTCCACCTGCCTCCTTCTTAAACTCCCTGTTCTGCTCTCCCATGCTGATCTGCTGCTCTCTTGTACCCCGCCTCCTTCTCCAACTCCCTGTTCTCTTCTCCCGTGCTGATCTGCTGTTCCCTTCCATTTCGTCCTTCTCTAATTCCCTATTCTCTTCTCCTGTGCTGATCTGCTGCGCTCTTCCACCAGCCTCCTTTTTTAACTCCCTCTTCTCTTCTGCTGTGCTGATCTGCTGCTCTCTTCCACATACATCCTTCTCTAACCGCACACACACACATACATACAACCAAGCACACACACATACAATCGCACACACACAACCACACAAACACACACAACCACACCACACACACAATCTCACACACAACCACACACACAGCCACACATTCACATACACACACACACACAATCACACACAACCACACATACAACCACACACACAACACCACATACAACTCCACACACAAACACACACATATCACCCCCCACACAACCACACACACAAGCACACACACGCACACCCAACCACACACACAACCGCACACACAACCACACACACAACCACACACACAACCACACATGCAGCCACATATACAACCACACACAACCACAAACACAACCCACACAATCACACACAACCACAGACACACACACACAACCACAGCCACACACCCAACCAAACACACACAACCACACCCAACCACACACACAACCACAACCACACACACAGCCACACATACAACCACACACACCCACAACCATACATACACACAACCACACACACAACCACACCCACTGACACACAACCACACACACACAACCACACACACAACCACACACAACCACACACACATACAACCACACATAACCACACACACACAACCACACACAACCACACACATCTATCGCTATCTATCTATCTATCTATCTATCTATCTATCTATCTATCTATCTATCTATCTATCTATCTATCTATCTATCTATCTTTCTATCTATCTATCTATCTATCTATCTATCTGTCACCCTCACTCTATCTATCTATCGCCCTCACTGTATCTATCTATATCCCTCACTTTATCTATCTATCCATTGCCTTCACTCTATCTATCTATCTCCCTTACTCTATCTATCACCCTCACTCTATCTATCTTTCGCCCTCCCTCTAGCTATCTATCGCCCTCACTCTATCTATCGCACCACCACAGCAGCACTCAGGGGCACCACAGCATCACTCAGGTGCACCAAAACATCACTATGCGATACCACAGCATCACTGACTGCCACAGCATCACTTGTCGCCACCACAACATTACGCAGCGCCACCACTGTATCAATCTGTGCAACCATTCAACAACAACTGGTTCAAATATGTTCTCTCAATGTTTCCAGCTTTGTTACAAATGTCACAAAAAGATGTTAATATTTCACTTCTGTTCTTGGATTTTCGTCACAATAAAATACACTGAACATAATCTTCACAAAAGTTATTTACAAAAGTTTAAGCTATAGCCATTATAAATTTCAATAACTTTTATTTAAGTATTAATTATTTAAAAAAATTAAAAGCCATTGTCATTTGTAATATCAATACATCTAAGTCACGTAAATACAACACATGTTGCATTTCGAATGCTATAGGTGTCACATTTGCAAAAGATAAAAGTATTGGCATTGTGAATGACAAAGCTATTAATTTTGCTTTTTTCAAAACCAACACATAAATAAAAAAATTGTAATTTACAAGACCAATAGCTCAAAGTTTCCTAATGCGAGACCTATTGCATTGCAAATGCTTGCTTTATGGGCCACTAGGGCACCCAGGTTTATTTTAATGTTGTGGCTCTGCCCCATGGACATGGGTCGATCCCCTTTATGGGAGGATGATTGTGGCCTTTTCTGCCCTCTTTGAGTGGCAAAGTAGCAGTATGTGTTTAGTCCCATATGACCCCAAGAGGGGCAGAAGCCACTAGACACCAGAGTTTTTAAAATTTTTGTTTTAGTGGGGGTGGCTTCAAGGGCAAGGGTTCTCCCCTATTGATTTTATACTGTTAGGCCCACCTACCCCTTAGCTTGGCAGGTGGACTGGTGCATTTTTTGTATATGTGGTTGTAATGTTTTTTTCTTCTTTTTAAATCTAGTGTAAAGCTTTTGATTCCTGTTTGCGGTTTGGACAGTGGGTGTTCTGCAGTTTTGTGTAGTTGCATTTTTTAGGTAAGAAAAACATTTTTATTGTATGTACTCCAAATGAGTAATATTGCAATGTATGAATTGTGGTGTCATAGTTGCATTTAGTTCGTTTTTTCAGCATGAAAATCTTTGTGATGTGTTTTGCATTGTCTTATGTGTATTTTTTTTCTCTCTTTCTTTTTTAGTGGGATATTGTTGATCCATACTGTGTCTGTGCAGAGTACGTGGTGGTGAGTTTAGCTGCTTCTGGTAAGTGAGTGGTATTGTTTTGCAGTTAATTGGTATTATTGATAAAGGTGAATTTTGTTCATTGCTTATTTTACATGGTGCTTGTTGTTATTGACTTGTGTGACAAGTTACCTTTATTAATAATATTATGGCTAGCTGTAGAATGACTTCTCAGCAGGTGGTTGGTATCCTTCTGCAATCTTCCTCTGAGCCGGATTATGACACTGACAGTGCGTCTGAGGGAGAGGAGGAAGGGGAAGATTCTGGCAGTCAGTTTTCTCTCCACATGGAATATTCGGATGCAGATGAAGGGCCTGTTTTAGAGGAGGATACTGCTGAGCCGATGGTGCAAGAGGCATCTGGATTGCAGCATGAGGCTGCTATAGTCTTCCTTCTGAAAGTGCTGGACTCTGAGTTGATCCTAACATGGCGCAGCCGGTGCTGCCTACCTTCAGCAGTGATGCAGGGTGTAGAGTGGATTGTGTTTTTTTTTTGCCTATACGGTATTTTCAGTTATTTATGGATGATGTGTTTTTGGGTAAGATTGTTGAGCAGACTAATTTGTATGCTGAACAGTTTTTGAGGGACAACAGTGACAAACTTAGGCCCCCCTCTAGAGCTACCCGGAGGACTCCCACAAATCTGGAAGAGCTAAAGAAGTTTTGGGGTTTGACTTTATTGATGGGTTTGGTAAGGAAGTCAAACCTGGTTTCATATTGGTCTTCCAGTCCCTTGATGGCAACAGCCATATTTCCGGCTGTTATGACTCGTGATCGGTATTTACTTTTCCTACACATGTTGCATTTGTGGATAATTCTTTGGCATTGCCACGTAGTCACCCTGACTGTGACCGTCTTTTTAAGATTCGGCCTGTTCTTGATCACTTTGTTGATCGATTTTCAGAGATTTACATTCCAGCGAAATAAATATCTATTGATGAGTCTTTGGTTTTATTCAAGGGTTGTTTGGTTTTTAGGCAGTACATCCCTAACAAGAGGCCACGCAATGGAATTAAACTGTATATGTTGTCTGAGAGTAAGACAGGATATGTTTTTAATTTTCATGTGTACACTGGTAGAGATTCCACTATTGACCCCCCTGGTTGTCCGTCCACTTTTGGAGTTTTAGAGAAAATTGTGTGGGATCTTGCTTTTATTGTGTTCAAGGAGTTTTCTCCTGCATCCAAGTTGAAATTTCTTCAGTTTCAGCACTCCATTATTATTATTTAGAAGTTTTCTATAGTGCTAACAAGACCCGAAGGTAGCAGAGCGCTTTACAGTAAAAGGAATGAAAAGGTGAACAAAAAGACACATAACAAATAAGGCGATCATCGAATGACAATTAGGGAGGAGGAGAAGTTCGTACAGTAGGACTTCTTGGTAATAGGATACAGCGATAACACATAGTTCTGGGGATGGTTGTTGATCCTAGTTACCCAGGACCTAGAGAACGGATGAGGAACAAGGATTTGAGTTGGTTCTTGAATTCCGCATAGGACGGTATGGTTCTGATATGCGGGGGGGGATAGAGTTTCATATTTTGGGGGCATTTCCTGTGAAGGAGCAGTCCGCAGTTTTCTTCTTTCTGGCTTTTGGTAGGATGAGCAGCAGGGAGTTAGAGCTTCTCAAGTTTCTACTTTGGCCAGCTTTTGTGAGCTTGTTTGCCAAGTATTCTGGTTTTCCGGTGTGGAGGGCCTTGTGGGTTAGGCAGGCCGTTCTGAAGGTGCTACGCATTTCCACCAGGAGCCATTCAAGTTCTTTGAGAGCTGGGGAGATGTGGTCAGATTTTTTGCATCCTGTGATCATTCTTGCTGCCGCATGCAATGTTGTTTTTAGTGGAGCCAGGTGTGATTTGGGGATGCCTGTTAGGATTGAGTTCCCATAGTCCAGTCTAGATAGAACTAGAGATTGCGTGGCTAGTTTAAGGTCCTTGTTGGGAATGAAAGGTTTGATTTTGTTCAGAAGTCTGAGGTTAAAGAATGCACTTTTTGCCGAGTTCTTAATATGGTTTGTCAAGGTTAGTTTGGGGTCTAAGGTGAAACCTAGAGATTTTACGGAATCAGCTAGCGTGAGAGAACCTTTAAGAGCATCGATCCACTTCAACCACTCAATGATTTGAGGGTTGTCTTCTTTGTTTGAGATGAGAAGAGTTTCGGTCTTGTCGGGATTGAGTTTCAGGTGATTCTTTGTCAGCCAATCTTGAACATCATTTAAGACGGCATTTAGTCTGTGGATGTTGTTAAGTGAAGAGGTTTCCAAGTAGATCTGTGTGTCATCCGCGTAGAGGTGGAAGTGGATATTGGGATTCCTGAGTAGTTTGGCGAGCGGTTCCATATAGATGTTGAAGAGCTGAGGAGAAAGTACTGATCCTTGGGGGACACCCTTGTTGACTTGCTGGGTTTCGGAGGTGAAGCTCTCCATTTTTATTATTTGCGAGCGGTTGTGTAGAAAGGAGGAAAACCACTCAAGAACTACCTCGCCGAGGCCAGCTCTTACTTGCAGTCTTGATGAGGAGCTTATGGTCCACTGTGTCGAAAGCTGCGGATAAATCAAGGAGTATGAGGAGGCAGCACTTGTCAGCGTCAAGGGAATCGTGAATGTCGTCTATGATGTTCAGCATCGCAGTTTCTGTGCTGCGGCCTTGCCTGAAGCCGGATTGGAGGGGTCCAGGAGATTGATGTTATCCAGATGATGAGTCAATTGCAGGAGAACGCATCGTTCCAGTGTTTTGGCGAATAGAGGGAGGTTAGATATCGGTCAGAAATTGTTCAAGTCAGTAGAGTCAAGACCGGGTTTTTTCAGCAAAGGGGTGACTTGTCCCATTTTTAGACTACTCCGCCCTTGTAGGGAGCTGTTTATGATTTTTCCCCAGATGGGTGCTAAGGTGAGCTTCATTTTTTTGATTAGTGAGGGAGGAATGGGGTCTGAGATGTGAGATGATGGTTTGGAGGTCGAGATCAACGAGATTATCTCAGTTTTCTGCACGTGGCGAAAGCTTAGCCAAAGGAGGGGAGAGGGGCCGGGTGGTAGGGCCTGTGGGATGGCCGCGTTGTTCTTCGGGAGGTGTAAGTTGTTGATGTCTAGAGATAATTCGATTTTTGAGACTTTATCGTTGAAGAAGGTGGCGAAGTTATCGCATAGTTCTTTGGATGCCTGCAGGGGTGAGGGCAGAGGCTTGGATGTTTGATGTCTGTTATGTAGTAGAGCTCCTTAGGTCTGTTTTTGGAATTGGCTAGTGCCTCTCGGAAGAAGCTGGATTTCTTGTTTTTGTTATGGTTGTTGTACTTCCTGCGGGCTGTTTTTAATTGTAAGCGAAGGATGGCTGTTGGGTTGTTTCTCCACTTTCTTTCTTTAGCTCTCAAGGTTCTTCTTTCTGCATTGAGGTCCACATTGAACCAGGTTCTAGAAGTGGTGGCACAGCGTCTTTTGAGCTTTAGAGGAGATAGATTGTCGAGAATGGAGACTAGCTCGTAGTTGTAGTGGTCGATGAGATCATTTCTTTCCAAAATAATTTTTATTGCAGAAAAAGACGAGCATGTTATGCAATCACTCCACCTCCCCCTGTACGGGAGAGGCAATATGTTCAGAAGATACTTCATCACACGGCCATTCAGCCCACACCCCTGAGGTTGGGCGGCGCTTGTAAAATGTATGTTAAAGGCACACCAGTGCCGCCGGTGGAGGTGGTCCATATCACTGTACACATCTGCTTTTATAGTGTGGGATTGATTCCCACTGAAAAACTCCCAACTCCCCCCCCCCCTTCCCCCCTGCAACTTGTTAACTGTATAGCCACTTGATACACCTTGGGTTGGTAGCAGGAGTTGTTGTTCACGCACATAGATCAATCAGACTCTCGCAATGCCCCCCCCCATCCCCTTCCACCTCCCCCCCCCCCCGCCACTGCTCATTTCAACCAACTAGTCTCCCCGACGGGGCGTCATGTACCCGCATAGCCTCAATGTCCGACGTGGTAATCAACACGTGTCTTGGTAGTTCATGGTTCACATTCAATGCTCCTCTGTCCTCCAAAGCCCTCCCTCATTGCCCTCCCTCCAGGCCGTGATAATGCCTCCACTTGGCCCATACCCGGCGGAACTTTTTTGGACACCCCCTCGCCTTATAAGTCACCCTCTCCGCTGCCATGTAGAGGTCGAGCCCCCGTCTCCACTCCTCAAGGTTCGGCACTTCCGCTGCTCCCCAGTGTTTGGCGATGTCTCTCCTGGCGACTACTAGCGCCAGAGCTAGAAAAATGAGCTGGGGACGAGGCAGGTCCACCTCAGTTGTCAGGCCCAGCAGGGCTAGCTTAGGCTCCTGGTTGAGTTCCGCCCCCAAAACCTCTCCCAGCTCTGTAAAGATGTCAGACCAGTAATGTTGTATGTTCGTACATTGCCATAGGGTGTGGTAGAAGTCTCCCTGGTGGCTACCGCACCGCAAGCATGTAGCGTCTGCGATTTTCCCCATTTTGAACAGTTTCACCCTATCAAAATATGTCCTATGCAGGATGTTGAGCTGGATGAGGCGGAGCCTGGACTTGATCGCCACCTCCCTGGGGTGCATAAGGACCATCTCCCAATCAATATCTTCCATCTCACCCACCTCCGCCTCCCACACTCCCCTCAGCTTCCCCAAGTCGCCCAACATATTATTTGTCAAGGTTTTATAGGTGAGGGAGACCGCTTTACCCAATATATGTTCCTGGAGTAGTCTACCCTCCAATGGTGCGTATTCAGGTATGTCTGCGAGTTGTATCTGTTGTGCCCTCCAAGCGTGTTTCAATTGCATGTATTTGAATATTTGCGAGTGGTGGAGCCCAAATTCTGTCTTAAGCGCCTGGAAGTCCTTCAGTTCCCCCCTGTAGATCATGTCGCCTATGTGGGACATGCCGATGTCATCCCATCGCTGGAAGCCCCTTAGTTTACCCAGCTCCGGGAGCCACCGGCAGTGCCACAAGGGTGTTTGTCTGGTGAGCTTCCCCTCCCAGCCCATGCGTTTGGTCGCCAGCCGCCACGCCTTAAGTGTGATTAACGTCGCCGGTAGCAGTGACTTCCCAGCCTTTCCGCCATATAAATAGTATAGTACGTTTCTGTTGGACAGCGTGTGTTTCTCAAGGATATACGTCGGGTGGTCTGCCGGGACATGGATCCAGTCGTTTATGGGCGTCAGGTGCTCCGCCCAGTAATAGGCTTCCAGGTTCGGTAGGGAGATGCCCCCACTATACTGGTGCCGTTGGAGAGTCTGTAGGGCTATTCGCGGTTGCTTTCCCAGCCAGAGGAATGTACGAAGGTCCGCATGTATCTTCCTCATCGTATCCGGCGGGAGCGGGTAGTATTCATTCTGCAGTGCATAGAGGAACTTGGGCAGGGTGATCATTTTGTACATTGCAGCCCGGCCCAGGAGCGTGAGTGGGAGCCGTTTCCATCTGTCCATGTCACATACCGCCTCTCTCATGATTCTGCCGACATTTTTGGAGAAGGAGAGTGCCTTGTCCTGGGTGATGTATATCCCCAAGTATTGAAAGCCCGCGGATGTCGTAACTAGGCGTTCCGGGACGTTTCCCCATTGCTCCCGCCCCTGTGGATCGTATAGTATCGATTTGTGCCAATTAATGGTGTGGCCAGCTCGTGCACCAAAGCTGCCCAATTCCCGAAATAATTCTGGCACTGTAACGTCGGGGTTGGTGATGTATAGGAGCACATCATCCGCGTAAAGCGATATCTTTTCCTGCATCGCCCCCGGGGTGTCTAGCGAAAAGCCATGTATGTGCGGGTTTCGCCTGATGTGAATGGCCAGTATTTCAATCGTGAGTGTGAACAGTAGGGGGGATAGAGGGCAACCTTGCCGGGTGCCCCGTTCGACCTTGAATTCGCGGGACAGTTTCCCATTGACTCTCACTCGCGCTCTCGGGGCGTGGTATAGGAGCCGTATCCAGCCGCAGATTACCGGACCGAATCCGAACCTCTGGAGCACCGCCAGAAGGAAGGGCCAATGTACCGCGTCAAATGCCTTTTCTGCGTCAAGGGAGAGGAACCAGTGCGGTTCGGCCCTACCCTTGACTGCTTGCAGCCAGTTGTGCGTGCGCCTAAGATTGAGCTTCGTTGCTCTGTCCGGGAGGAACCCTGACTGGTCTAAGTGGACAAGGTCTAAGATCACTCCCCTCATGCGTGTTGCTAGGATGGTAGCTAACACCTTCACTTCGATGTTAAGGAGGGAAATGGGGCGATACGATGCACAATCCTCTTTAGGTTTGCCTTCTTTGTGGATCGGCACAATGGTCGCCAGCGCGAGGTCTGGTGGTAGCGCATGCTGCTGGAAAGATTCCGTAAGGAGATGTTTAAGGTGCCGTGTCAGGAGGTCCGACGTTTTTTTAAAGAATTCCGCCGGGAACCCGTTGGGGCCCGGCGTCTTGCCAGTTTTTAGGTGCGCTATGGCGTCTGCAATCTCTTCAAGCGTTATGTCTGCGTCCAGTGCCGCGCTGGATTCAGAAGATAGGCTCGGGATTTCCGTCTGGTCCAGATATTGCAGTGCCACATCTATGCCTCCGAGGTCTCTGGCTGTGTAGAATTGTTCGTAGTGGGTCGCGAACGCCTCTGCTATCTCCGCGTCGGTGCGGCACACAGCCCCATCACCCGTTTTGATTTGCTCCACCCATCGCGCATCTCTCTCCTTCCTGCTGAGCCAGGCCAAAAGCCTACCCGACTTATCCCCCACGTCGTATAGACGGTGGAGCGTCGCCAGCGACTGTGTCTTCGCCTCATTTGACACCATCTCCCTATAGCTCCGTTGGGCATCCAGCAGGCGCCGCAACGTGTCTTCTCCCTTGTGTGCCTGATATTCCTCTTCTAGTGTCAGGATGGAGGCCTCCAAGGCCGCCACTTCCGCCTGTTGTTTCTGTCTCGCCTCTTTTAGTCTGCCCTGTATTCTGTCTCTTAGTACTGGCTTCATCGCCTCCCAGAGGGTTATCTTAGAGGCGACGGACCCTTCATTTTCCGCGAAGTACACTTTAATGTCCGCCCTAACTCCGCTCACAAGGTCTGGGGATTGGATGTCCCATGTTGCCAGGCGCCATTCAGTTCCTCCTCTCCGTCTCGCCCCCCCCACTTTCGCATACAGGGGCGAGTGGTCAGAAATGCCCCTCGCCTTGTATTCCACCACATCGCCCGTCGTTAAGTGTTGCCTAGCCATAAAAAGATAGTCTAGTCTTGAGAAGACTTTGTGTGCCCCCGAGTAAAAGGAGTAGGCAGGATGTGTGGGGTGTCGCCATCGCCATAGGTCCGTGAGTCCCAGTGTATCCATCGTTTGTGCCAAAGCTGTCTGTGATCCCCCTCTACGTGTCTGCCCCGTACGGTCCAGTTCATCCGACATCACGTCATTAAAGTCCCCTCCCACTATCTGTATAGTGTCTGCCGTGTCGATGAGGAGTGAGGTGATCGCTTGTAATGTACGCGATTGAAGCTTGGGCGGCGCATATACCGACACTATAGTGTATCGCTGTCTCCTCCCCGTCCCTTGAACCCCCACATACGTGCCCTGTGGGTCGCTCCATGTGTGTGTGATGCAGAAAGGTGGTGATTTCTTAACCAGGATCGCTACTCCCCTCGAGTCTGAGGTGTACCCCGCGTGTGCCAGGGCTCTGAGCCTACCCCTCGCAATGAATGGACATTTGTCACCTTTAAGGTGGGTCTCCTGCAGGAGGACGACATCCGGTGCCAGCCTCTTAAGATATGTGTTCACCAGGCCCCGTTTGACTTTGGCACCGAGGCGGTTAACGTTCCACGTCAAAATGGACAGTGCCTCCTCCTCCCCTGGTTGCGCTGTTAGTGTACCTGCCATTCTGTGTGTTGGTTGTCATCTGTTAGCGGTGCGTAAGGTGGGTGTGGCAGTGAAAGTGGTATAGCAGGTGTCTGTGCGTGTCCCCCAACTGTGGCTACCCCCACCCCTGTCCCCCCCTCCCCCAACTCCAAATAACTCTGGTCCCCATAGCACCCCCCCCCCTCCCCACCACCCTCCCCTTCCAGACTCATCCCAGTAAAGGGCAGAGCTTTCAGTGGGAGCCGGTCTGTCGCCCACCCCCTTTTTCCCCTTAACTCAACTAGCCCCCACCTTTCACCCCAACTCGAAAGGTTGTGAGAGCACCAGGCCCAGTGTCGTTTCTAGCCTAATGTCCCAACCGGCTCAAAGGAAGAAAACATATACACTGGACATGGAAAAGATAGCAAAACAGGAGAGAGGACTGTCAACTTGCGTGTCTTCGTGCCTCCCGACCGTCGTCCTTAGAATGCCACTCTGCAATGTTCATGAGTGTGAGTCTTGCGTAGCGGAGTCCGTTCCACTCAGTTTGCCAGACAAGTCCCTTTCCAGATCGTGGATTTCCTTTTCCAGTGGGTGCATCGAGTCCCGTTCCTCATTGGGGCTCGCCTCCTCAGGGTCTGATTCTCCATCTTCTTGTCGATCGTTGCCGTCGCCATCCGAGAGTGGCGGGTGATGTAAGGCCTGTCTCCGTGCGCCTGCCGTTGAGGATTCCCCCGGTGATTCCGACCTTCCTCTTCTGGCCCCCGCAGACGTGCGGGCTTGATATGGTGTCCCGGGAGTGCGGGAGTGCAGCCTCCTTGATTTCCGCCTTTGAGGTTTAGGGAGCCCCCAGTTGACTTTTTCTCTCAGCGATCTGTCCGATGCCTCTCGTCCTGCCGCCTCTCTGCTGTTGAGGATGGGCCTCTCCTCCAGCCACTGCCATGCGTCCTCAGGGTGCGTGAAGAAAATTGACTTATCTTTGTAAAGGACCTTGAGTTTCGCTGGGAAGAGCAGCATGTAGGTGATCTTTAGCGTTCTCAGTTTTGCTTTCACCTGGTCGAAGGAGCGACGCTGTTTCTGGACCTCCTGGCTATAGTCCGGGAAGATCATAATGTTAGTGTTTTCGAGCCGGATCTCGCCCAGTTTCCTGGCCTCACGAAGAATTAGATCTCTGTCTGCAAAGTTCAGGAAGCGTGCTATCACTGGTCTAGGTCTCGCACCCTCCGGAGGTTTCGCCAGCAGTGCCCTATGCGCTCTTTCAATAACAAAGCATGCCGAAAAGCCTGCTGTTGGGAAGGTCGAGGTCAGACACGAGTGAAGGAAAGCCGCCATATCGTTCCCTTCAATTCCTTCTCTAAAGCCTACAAAGCGTAGGTTGTTGCGGCGTGCCCTGTTTTCGGCATCATCCACCTTCCACAGGAGTTGTCTGTGGGATGCTTGGAGTTCCACCATGTCTTTACGGAGCGTGGTAAGAGAGTCTTCCGCCTCGCCAATTCGGGTCTCGGTCTCCGTCACTCGCGCCGAAAGATTCCTGAAGTCCTGTCGGAGAAGGGTGACCTCGGATCCCACCTCGCCTATTTTAACTTCCAGCGCGGCTCTCGATTCCTGGATGTCGGACCTAGAGGCTTGGATGGCTGCTAGGAGTCTGTCGGTGTCGGGCGAGCCGTCCTGAGCTGTGTTGGTGTGGACTTTCCCCGGGCGGGAGGTTGCGAAGTTGTCCATAGGGCCTTGCTTCATGGGTTTTGGTACTGGATCCTTCTTTCTCATGGTCTCCCCCGGACAAGGCCCAAGGCTGTAGCTGTCGGCACGGTCCACTCTCCCCGTGCGCTAGATAATGCAGTCTGTACGGCAGTGGGGCTCGTGGGTGGTGGCCGCCAGCTCCCACTGCGTGTCCCAGGAGAGCTGCACCCCAATAGCCGCGCTTCTCCGGTCCCGTCGATGGTAGTGGGCGAGTCGTCGGCCACTAGGGAGGTAAGGTCCACGTTAACAGGCGAGATTCCAGGGCCGTGTTCCGGGATTATCTAGGCCGCTGGCGGTGCCGCCTTCCTCCTCTGGGCCTGTCTCCCCCACAATAACAACAGCAGCCCTGCCTCTGCGTCTCCCCTCGGGGCACCTCACTCCGCAGTTTGCCGGTGCTGACTCGAGCCTCTTCCTCCGGGCTGTCCCCGTTTAGCCCCCAGGTCCGCTGGATCCCTGGCTTGCTGCTGGCTCCTTCTTTGCGTGATCACGCTAGTGTTGTCCCCCAGGCGGGTCACAGTCACTCGGGCGCCCTGCTGGTAAAGGGCGGCCCCGCTCGCAGAAGTTTCACGTGACCTCTCCCGGCTGCGCCTGTTAGTCCGTGGGTAGGCGGGTGGTGACCCCCAGGCAGTTCACTCTGGTTTCCCGTCAGGCCACGGCCCCCCCCCGGGTGATCCCGAGTCCCGAGTCCCGGACCGCAATCAGGCCGCCATGTTGGTGAAGGGCGGTCGGTCGCGGCCGGGTGGCAGTGGGGGGGGGGGGGACTCCCTCTCCTTACTTGTACCGCCGGTGCCGGGTGTGTCAAGGTCCGCCTGGGGTCCGCGGTGCAGCCCGGGGTTCCTCCCCAGCATCGGAGGTCGGGCCCCTCGCTGCCAATACCCCGTCCGCTCACCGCAGCGTCACGGTTCCCCGGGATCGGTCTGGGAGATCTGGTGGATCGCTACTCCTTCTCCTGCGGTGCCTGTGTGGATACCGCTGGGCTGCTGCACTCCTCCTCTCACCGATCGGTGTCCGGCCGAGGCTAGCGCCGGTCCCGGGGCGCCATCTTGGATTTGCCTGACCCTCTGTCTCCTTCTCGGGGGATCGCGGAGAACAGGCTTTTTTCGTGGCAGCGGAGCTCTCTCGACGGCGTCGCTGCCTCTGGGAGTCTTTGGGCGAGCCGTGGGATGATTCTGTCGTTTGTGGCAGTTGTTTTATGACGGATTTTGGTGGCGACGGCCGGGAGCTCCCGAGCCTTGCGTCTAGCTCTGCATGTTGCTAAGCCACGCCCCCCGGTCGATGAGATCATTGATCGAGAGGTGCAGAGAGTTGTCTGGAAGAAGTGAACTTAGCTGACCTTCTAGAATGTCTTGGGGTACTTGGGAGAGGTTTCTCGACCATTTGGGGGGTCTTGGGGAGGTTTAAGCGGGATGATGGATATCTAGCCTTGTTGTTGTTTAACAGGTAAGTGTTCCTAGATTTGGAGTGGTGGAGGATGTGGATCGATTGAAAGATCGCCACTTTCCTGATTACATTCCTCCCACATCTACAAAAGACTTTCCCACTAGGAGATGTAGAGTCTGTTGGCGAAGAGGTTTGCGGAAGGAGACTCGTCTTTTCTGCCCTGGGTGCCCTTCCGACCCTGGGCACTGTGTGCCTGCTTGTTCTACAGCTTAACACACACAAAAGATTTTTTGGGAGTATTCATGAGTGATAAAATGAACTGCCTGGTCTGTATTTTTTTTAATTTGTATTCTGTTTTAAGGTTGACATTTGTGCAATGTATTTAGTTTCAGATTTTGTGTTACTAGATTTCTATCGATTTGCAATTTGTTTGTGTTTGTTTTGTAAAAATTAATCAAAATGTGATAGCGGTGTGTGTAGGCTGGTGCTTGGCAGGTGGTGTGCATGGACTGGCGATTGGCTGGCGGTGTGTGTAGATTGGCGCTTGGCTGGCGGTGTGCGTGGATTGGCGCTTGGCTGGTGGTGTGCATGGATTGGTGCTTGGCCGGCGATGTGCATGGAGTGGTGTTTAGCTGGCGGTGTGCGTGGAGTGGTGCCTAGCTGGTGGTGTGCGTGGAGTGGCGCTTGGCTGGTGGTGTGCGTGGAGTGGCGTTTAGCTGGCAGTGTGCGTGCAGTGGCGCTTGACTGGCAGTGTGGAGCTTGGCTGGCGCTGTTCGTGGAGTGGCACTTGGCTTGCGGTGTGCATGGAGTGGTGCTTGGCTGGCGATGTGCAAGGCCTCGTGCTTGGATGGTGGTGTGGGTGGACTGGCACTAGGCTGGCGGTGTGTGAGTAGTTACTTTCTGTTTGTCACTATACACACTGCTAGCTAAGCGCCACTCCACGCAGTCCATCACTTTGTGTAGTTGCTGTGTCAGGAATGTGGGCGTGTGAAAGTGATGGGCCCTTGAATGGCTCTGTCTGCTGGTGTAGGTGTTGTAATGTGGTGGGCCCGCGGCTGGTGGTGTGAATGTTTTGTATGCGTCACATGAATGAAAGGTGTATGAATGGCCTGTAAAGCGGTTGGTGCCTTGACTTGGCTTTACAGCTCACGAGCTGTAAGTCAATGGTTCAGTTTCTCATCCTTTCAATTATTAACAATGCATTTCATTTTTGTGAAATGACTTGCTAATACAATTGTATATGCTGAATCATCACTCACCCTCGTGCCAAATCCAACCAGTATGTGTGTGTGCTTGAGGATTAGATGGCTGTGCAGTAATATTTGTATTTTTTCTCTTTCTGAAGCAGGGTGTACCTTATCCATTTTTGTGAATGTTGTAATGTGTTGCTTTTGCTCCCGAATGGTGTGAATGGTCTGGTATGTATTAGGTATGAAAGGTGCATGAATGGTCTGTAAAACGGTTGGTGCCTTGTCATGGCTTTACAGCTCACGAGTTGCGAGTCACTGGTTCGGTTTTTATGCATGTATTTATTGACAGAGCATTTCATTTGTGTGAAATCTCTTGTTAATACAATTTTATGTACTGAACCATCACTCGTTCTCGTGCCAAATCCAACCAGTATGTGTGTCTGTTTGAGGAATAGATAGCTGTGTTGGAATGTTTGACTTTTGAGTAACTCTGTTAAGGTGTACATTACAGCTAAGAATAACTTACTAAATGAAGATATTATTGTTAAACCATGGGAGTATATGGTGATGTCTCTCTTGTGAATTCCAAGTTATTTTTTCATCCACAATGTCCTGCAAACTTGAAAATGTCTGTCACAATTTCCATGCAATATTGTCCCAAAAATCTCACGCTGTAGAACTGAACACATAATTAAGTCAAAACAATTTGGTTTTGCAAGGGAGATTGCCTGCGTTTTTGGTCCTGAGCGTGGCGGCCATCTAGGGAAACCTATTAAACCCACACACTTCTGAAAACTAGACACCCAGGGCTTTTCAAGGAGGTATGGCTTGCATGGATCCCACAACGTTCCCTTACCCATAATCCTTTGCAAACTTCAATTTTAGATGAAAAAAAATCGTTTTTTCACACATATTTGTGTGGGAAAGCATGGCATCACTGGGTTCACACACATTTCCTACCACCCAGCGTTCCCCTAGGTCTTCTGATAAAAATGGTGCCTCACTAGTGTGGGAGGCCCAAGTACCCGCGACAGGCAAGGGCCCAATACGTAGTGAGGTGAGTTCTAAATTACCTATGTCAAAACCACCTGCTTTTGCAAGGTGGGTCACATGGGGTTTTGGCCCCATGCTCGACGGCCATCTAGGGAAACCTACCAAACCCACACATTTCTGAAAAGAAGACACCCGGGGGCTTCCAAGGAAGTATGGCATGCCTGAATCCCCCAACGTTCCATTACCCAGAATCCCTTGCAAACCTCAATTGTAGATGAAAAAAGTCTGTTTTTTCACACTTTTTTGTGTGGGAAAGCGTGGCATCACTGGGCTCATACAAATTTCCTACCACCCAGCGTTCCTCCAGGTCTCCGCATACAAATGGTGCCTCACTTGTGTGGGAGTCCCAAGTACCCGTGACAGACAAGGGCCCAATACGTAGTAGGGCCTCCCACGCAAGTGAGGCACCATTTTTATTGGGATACCTGGGGGAACGCTGGGTGTTAGGAAATTTGTTTTTTTCATAAAAAATTGAGGTTTGCAAGGGATTCTGGGTAATGGAACGTTGGGGGATCCACGTAAGCCATACCTACTTAAAACCCCTGGGCGTCTACTTTCCATAAATGTGTGGGTTTGAAAGGTTTCCCTGGTTGCCGGCAGAGCTAGGGTTCACAAACTACAGCTAGGCACTTTGTCAGAAAAGGGTCATTTTTCACTGTGAAACTGAGGTATGACCACGTTGCGTTTTCCGCCGTTTCCTGTCGCAGGCACTAGGCTGACCCACACAAGTGGGGTACCTTTTTTCACGAAAGACTTTGGGGAATGCGGGATGGAATGAAATTTGACGATCCATGCAGATTCCAGAACTTACCACCACAGAAATGTGGGGGAAATGTGTTTTTTTGTCAATTTTTTAGGTTTGCAAGGGATTCTGGGTAACAGAACCTGGTGGGAGGCAGTCACGTCACCCCATCCTGGATTGCCCTGGGTGTATAGTTTTGAAAAATGTATAGGCTTGCTAGTTTTCCCTAGGTGCCGGCAGAGCTAGGGTTCAAAAACTACAGCTAGGCACTTTGCCAAAAAAGGGTAATTTTTCACAGCAAAATTGAGGTGTGACCATGTTGCGTTTTGCACCGTTTCCTGTCGCAGGTACTAGGCCGACCCACACAAGTGGGGTGCCATTTTTCTCAGAAGACTTTGAGGAACGCAGGGTAGGAGGAAATTTGTTGATACACGCAGATTCCAGAACTTTCCACCACAGAAATGTGGAGAAAATGTGTTTTTTGTCTCTTTTTGTTAGGTTTGCAAGGGATTCTGAGTAACAGAACCTGGTGGGAGGCAGTAAAGTGACCCAATCATAGATTTTCCTGGGTGTCTAGTTTTCAAAAATGTATAGGTTTGCTAGGTTTCCATAGGTGCCGGCAGAGCTAGGATTAACAAACTATAGCTAGGCACTTTGCCAAAAAAGGGTCATTTTTCACTGCGAAATTGAGGTGTGACCACGTTGCGTTTGGCGCCGTTTCCTGTTGCAGGCACTAGGCTGACCCAAACAAGTGGGGTACCATTTTTCTCGGAAGGCTTTGGGGAACAGGGTTGGGTGGAAATTTGTGGATCCACGCAGATCCCAGAACTTTCCACCACATAAATACAGGTAAAATGTGTTTTTTGGACAATTCTTTAGGTTTGCAAGGGATTCTGGGTAACTGAACCTGGTGGGAGGCAATCAAGTCACCCCATCCTGGATTCCACAGGGTGTCTACTTTTAAAAAATGTATAGGTTTGCTAAGTTTCCCTAGGTGTCAGCAGAGCTAGGGTGCAAAAACTACAGCTAGGCACTTTGCCAAAAAAGGGTCATTTTTCACTGCGAAATTGAGGTGTGACCACGTTGCGTTTTGCACCGTTTCCTGTCGCGGGCATAAGGCCGACCCACACAAGCGAGGAACCGTTTTTATTGGGAGACTTAGGGTAATTCAGATTTGTAAATCAACTATTGTTACCTATTGAGTTTTCATGCATTTATCCCTTCCAAATGAAAGACATTGTGTAAAAAAAATAGTCATTTTGAAAAATGACCAATATTTCTCATGCTAGAATGAGTATTCGCAATTTGGAAAATGTGCAAATATATACTGTTTCTAAACTCTATAATTTGTACCCAATTCATAAATACATAGGTGTCTTTCATACCGATTTTTCCATGTATACATGTCAGAATACTTGCTCCGTACCCAGTACATAATAAAATACCATTGCAAGTTGCTGCTCAGTTTTTGGCTTTGGGTTCGTCGGGTTCTTGGTGAACCTACAAGCCCTATATATCCCCACAACCAGGAAGGTCCAGCGGGTGTAATGGTATATATCACTTTTTGAAAGAGCTGTCATAATTATAAGAAGTTACAGGTGAAATTTGAGACAAAAGGCTGTTTTTTTCAACTAATTTTCAATTTTTACAATATTTAACTGTTAGTTTCTATAAAGAAACTTTCATAGATTTAGACAAATGATCCCTTTCTGAATTCAGCATTTTGTCTACTTTTCTAAAATGTATAGATTTCCAGGATCCATTATTGATTTCATACTCATTTTTACCCTTAACTGGAAGGAGGTTGAAAGCACTAAAAATAGCAAAAATAGGCTATGTCTCAGAAAAATGCCAAAACTGTGTGAAAAATTTTGGTTCTCTGACAAAAAACTGTCATTCCCTAAAATATGGAAAAATTGTGATTTCAGCCTCACAAACCCTTTGTTGATAACATTTCAGGGAAAACCGCAGAGGCTCTCATTTGCAGCCCGATTTTTCTGAAAAAATACTAAGATTTTACTGCATTTTGCTTAATTTCTGGGACCCCTCCAAGGGAATCCACAAACCCTGGATACCTTTAAAATCCCCATGATGTTGGAAGAAAAGGTCGCATAATTGGCATGGATACCTTATGTGGTCAAAAAGTTACAGGGACCTAAGCACGTACTACCCCAAATATCCCAAGAAAGGCTTAGCACAAGAGGGGAAAAGGCCTAGCAGCGAAGGGGTTAATAAATATAGCTAAGTCTGAAAATGATCAGACGTTAGCTTACGGCGATAAAAGCGGTTAGCATGGATTTTATTATCGCTATGTGTGTCAGGGCAATGCTTGTACATACCGCGATGTGAAGTCAGAAATATTTTACATGTTTTTATGTATGGAAACGTCCACTTTGCTTCTCCTTAGAGATGCAAAGCGAGGCATCTGTAAAAAGACTGCAAACATGCTCTGATGCATGTTAGCACTGCCTTGTAAATAGGGTGAAAACATTATCTCTGCTCTTTTGGCTTTTAAAGCTCAAAAAGTGGTGATAAGGCCCTTGATAATATGCCCCCAAGTTTGTTTAGCATACTCTGCACAGATTTCTACATACTTCAATAATAATAGTGAGACCATCTATGTTTCTGTTTCCTCTTTCTCTAATTCATAGTTGGCTGCTTATTGAGTTTTTTTACGCCGCCCAAAAATCTACATTATGCAACTCAGTGTCGTTTGATGTCACCTCAAACAACTTAGGGGCATATTATCAAGGACAGGTGATACATTATCGCCGCTTTTACCGGCAGGAAACTGCCGATAAAGCGGCGATAATGGCCTTGATAATATGCTCAATGAATTCCAATCGAAGCCCATGTTAGATGTGAACACATCTAACATGGGCTTCGATTGGAATTCATAGAGCATATTATCAAGGCCATTATCGCCGCTTTATCGGCAGTTTCCTGCCGATAAAAGCGGCGATAATGTATTGCCTGTCCTTGATAATATGCCCCTTATTTCTTTAATCTT
Organism: Lissotriton vulgaris; assembly: GCF_964263255.1. Classification (NCBI taxonomy): domain Eukaryota; kingdom Metazoa; phylum Chordata; class Amphibia; order Caudata; family Salamandridae; genus Lissotriton; species Lissotriton vulgaris. Next base: position 1,392,068,929 of record NC_141693.1, read on the forward strand.
CTGACCTCTAAATTTGAGAATGAGCTCATACCTGACATTACACTGTCACCGTGTTTAGCTTTGTTTTAGACAATAATCAGCTCCAATCACCAATGATGTATAAGCACCACAAATCTCTGTATTTGTATTTCTCAATTATTTTGAGTGTGTGTATGATTTTTTACAGCATCCTGTATGAAAGTGAGATAATACATTTATGTTAGTGAAAAAATATAATAAATCATAAACATAATTTTCTTCAACATAATTGCCCCACAGAATGAGATTTTTAAAATAACTACTAAGATGAATATTACTCAAAACTCTGATATGCAAGTAGTTATTATTCAAGAATAACTGAAGAAGTAAATGAAGAGTACCCTAAATACACAGGACATAAAAATGTAGTAGTACATTGTTTCTCAAATTGCATTGTAGTTGGTATCGGAATTTCTTAAGAGTCAAAATGTTCTTCTTATGGTGCTCCTTCTTCAGGTTCAGACGCCACCACCTTCCTTAGCGCGGAATTGCTAGAACCTTATAATTTACTGGGATGCCTATTAACCCACTCAGCCTTGGCTTGATGTCAATTTCTTTTGGATCACAAGAAAATGTAAGTTTGAAGCTCTGAAGGACCGAGGTGATGTATATGAACAGTTCGTTGCTGGCCATCCCTTCTCCAATACAAATTCGCTTCCCTGTAGTGAGAAAAGCCAGAAGAAAATTAAAGCTGAAGTCCAGTATAGCAAACATAAATTATACATTTTAAGAGCCATTCATTGGCACACATTGAGGTATCTGCATTGTACATAAGCATGTTAAGTATGACCGCACAATATGTCTATGTAAAATGTTTTACAGCGCAACTATAACCCCAGAGGGTGTCTGTTCTGCTGCTGTGTATATCAAAAAATGAGAGCAAACAACCAAATTTGTAAGGATTCACAGGATTGCGGATGACTAGATAGAGCTCTAACAGAGAGCGGGTTAAGATTCCTGTGCTTAGCTGCTTGAGAGGAGAACAACCAGGGGCAGCTGCAACTTTAAAAATTTGTGCGGCATGGCGTGCTGTAAAACTCACTGATATTGCCATTCTCCTCTCGACAGCGAGTAGGAAAATAATGTGGTTTACTTCCTGCATGCAAATCCAACCAATTCTGGAGGTGCTCTCATGCTGTTAACAGCTTCAGGATTGTTGTAGCAGGCTAACCCAAAGCTCATTTTGAGGCTGGGGCTTTTACTAAATTATTTTCAGTGAATTTCTGTTCTTGATGGTACTATATTACAAACAACTTGATAACAGACACAGCATCCGCCCTTCCTGAGACACTGTATTATTATTATTACTATTATTATTATTGTTTTGAGTTTTATATAGCGATATCTAGACCCAAGGTATAAGAGTCTTTTACCTGTTATGTGATAACATTTACAAGAGGTACATGAGAGGATTCATAAGAGTCATAGGTGAACGTTTCAGCATTAAGTGATTATAAAGTCACACAGGTATAGCAAAAGGACACATGGAGGAATGGCATCTGGGACAGTCTGGCAACTTAGGACCTGAGGGTTACAGGAACATGATATTCCTTTTGGCTGCACGGAGTCCCTCACCAGATCACCGCTGCCCGGGGCGTTGCATCGCCACCGCTGATCTCCTTAGCCGGTGCTGCCGCCTGCCTGCCCAGAACGCTGCCTTGCCATCGCCGGTCTCCTCCCCCCGCCGCAGCCTCTGACCACCTGTGCTGCCGCTGAGTGGGGGAGTTAGAGACTACAGCCCCCAGAAGCCTCCGCGACCTGACCGGAAGTCGCGTCGAGGCTGAGCGCGCCAGGAGGCGCTCAAAAAGGGGCATCACTTGCTGGGGAGTGGGTGTTCCTTTCGGCTGCACGGAGTCCCTCACCAGATCGCCGCTGCTGCTGCCCGGGGCGTTGCCTCGCCACCGCCGATCTCCTTTGCCGGTACTGCCGCCTGCCTGCCCAGAACGCTGCCTTGCCATCGCCGGTCTCCTCCCCCCGCCACAGCCTCTGACCACCTGTGCTGTCGCTGAGTGGGGGAGTTAGAGACTACAGCCCCCAGAAGCCTCCGCGACCTGACCGGAAGTCACGTCGAGGCTGAGCGCGCCAGGAGGCGCTCAAAAAGGGGCATCACTTGCTGGGGAGCGGGTGTTCCTTTCGGCTGCACGGAGTCCCTCACCAGATCGCCGCTGCTGCTGCCCGGGGTGTTGCTTCGCCACCGCCGATCTCCTTTGCCGGTACTGCCGCCTGCCTGCCCAGAACGCTGCCTTGCCATCGCCGGTCTCCTCCCCCCGCCGCAGCCTCTGACTACCTGTGCTGCCGCTGAGTGGGGGAGTTAGAGACTACAGCCCCCAGAAGCCTCCGCGACCTGACCGGAAGTCGCGTTGAGGCTGAGCGCGCCAGGAGGCGCTCAAAAAGAGGCATCACTTCCCGCGTCGCGGGACGCGCGCGGGCGGGCGCCGGGCTAAGCCCGGGCAAAGGGCGGGCCCTCTGAGGCCCTCAGAGGTCAACAGTGGTCGGGCGGGCCACCCATCTAACCCCCATCCAAAGGTGAGCCAGTTGTCTCTATCATGGGGAAACGTAACACCACCATTACTACTACTAATACAGACACACAGGCTACTGCAGATCCTGCATCTTTCCAACTCTCCTTTGAGAGTCTATTGGACAATGCCTTTAATGAGATTGCAGAGACTGAGAGGAGGCTGTCATTGGGTTCCCTTAACATCAGCCAACCTACTATTATAGTCAGTCCCAAACATACCATGCCTCTACTCCCAGAAGTTATTGTGGTGAATTCTATCCCTGCGGTCAGCTCATCTGAATCACCACAAGAGGGAAACACCCCTGATATAGCTACTGATATTGATCTTGATCCCGCGTCGCAACCAGCGCCACCCCCCACAACTACGAACACCGAGACCACCGGAGCAAAACGTAAAAGGGGTCCAGCTAAGACAACAATAAATAAGAGGAAGCAGCCCCCTAGGAGTAACGACCAACCAACCCCACAGAGTATGTGGACTAGGGGGAAGAAACAACAAACAGGGGTCCCAACAGTCTGTTTTGACTCAGTGGAACATTGTGGTATTGCTATACCAAATGAGGATACAAATTCCATCTGTACACAGACTGACTTCCCTAATGAAAGCACCCACCAATCTAAACCAAAGGGAAATCTCATAGAGATCATTGCCGATACAATTTTTAAACAACTAGAAGGTCAAATGATCAAACAATTTAATATTATTTTTAAGAGACTTGATAGACTGGAAACCCTCGTGAAAAACGATGAAGCTAAGAGGAAAGGTATGGTTTGCCTAGACCAAATTAGAGGCGAACGCCTGTTAAAAGACTTAGAGACTATTACTAGCGCCCTATCTAGCGGAGGTCCCACCATAAACTGTAATCCAGCTATAGCTAAAGGGGCCAAAGGGGCACCAAACGCTAGTACTCTCTCTATACCTACATTACCACCGGTGGAAGTAAATACAAGGCAAAACCATTCTGCCTCAACTCCGCCATCCATTCCTTTACCACCCCCCAGTCTACCTAGCACCACAAATAACACTCAGAAGAGTAATCCCCCAAGAGGCATAGCCAAGCAGAAGGTATCTCCCAACCCTGGCCAGCACAGGGGACAACCGGAGGACAACAGGCCGATAAAACATCAAGGTCCTGCTTTACATCTCCCTCCTGAGGCTTTCCCCTACGTCTTGGTTTTGGCTGGTATACCACTGCTTAGGGAGGGTCAAGGAGAATCCTGGGTCCAGTTACATAACAAATGCATTGACTGGTTAACTAAACATAAGGGGTCGGCTATGACATATCCAATGAAATTCTTTCTACACGCCGGGTGACCTGGGTTGGACCTCTGTTCAAAAACATCAACGGAGACTGTATCACAATCAACTTTAGGAACCCGGTCACAGTAAAATTCTTATTAAATAGGAATTACACCCAGCACGGCCCGACTACTGTGGTGACCCCCTTACCTCTGAGTTACTTTTACAGACCCCCACACAGAATGCTGCAACCACCCCCCTTGTTTCCGTTACATAATAGATTCTCGGCACTTTCTGACCAGGGCACTTTGGACTGACTGCCAGCCATCCAGGAAGGTCTAGCTGCAGCGGTGCCCGATGCTGAACTTTCACAGAGAGTAGAGTCTGAGGTGTTTTTGATACCATCCGACCTTCCCCTGCCTTCCAACGTACAATGCGATCCATTGGCTAATCCAACAGCCATTGCCCAGGTGTCTGTCCAGGATGTTTGCCCACGGCCTGACGAGAACATGTCCATTATAAGCTGGAACATTGCTGGGCTGAAGGCAAAAATGGAAATTAAAGCCTGGAAAGATTGGGTAAACCGCTATGATGTCCTAATGTTTCAAGAAACTTGGTGTACAACCCATTTGTTATTTGAAGGGTATAGTTGTCATAATAGGATTGTACCGGGCCCCCCTTCAGGCCGTCCTAGTGGGGGTTTATCGATTTGGGTAAAGATAACCGCAGAGGTAAAAACAGAAGTAATACAAATTAATAACCCTAGTTTTATGGCACTGATATATGCAAGAAGGGTAAAACTATGTCTGATTAATTTCTACAACAATGATTTTACATCCCACCCTAATTGTAATTTTTTAGACTTGTTTAATTTTATTGATCCAATAGTGGAGGGACAGAAATATGGGAAGTTTGATGGCATTTGTTTAGGAGGGGATTTCAATGCACACATTCATTCAAGAAATCCCCCTTGTAAGAGAGGTGTAGAACTATCTGATCTCCTTGCAACCAGAGAACTAGTAAACTCTATGGAGTTTGCCGGTACTGGTATAAGCACTGCCCCGGTCCCTACTTACGTCGGTCATGGGAGCGCAACAACAATCGACTATATAATTGTTTCGCCCTCCCTTGCTGATGTTTTATTAAAAGCTGAGGTAGTGTATAACGTATACAGTGATCACTATCCAATTGTGATTTACCTTAAATCATTAGGGGGAAAAATATCACATAGTGAAATCGGGGCAACAAACCTGGAAGCCTCGACGTATAGATTAAGGGTTGTTTGGAGGGGGGTGGACAACAGGGGTGTTTTGGCCAGTGTGATTAAGAAACATCCTGTATTGATATTGGACTGTCTCGCCATTGATAGCCGCGGGGCAACATGATTAAATCATTCTGTGAACTTTGCTCCGCAATAAAAAGCGAGATCTCTAAACCAGCATCTAGGAAAACTGAGGAAGCCCCAAGATGGTTTGATGCCTCTTGCTCAAAGGCAAACCGGGATTTAAGGGCTGCACTCATGGCCAAACCGCGGTATATTTCCCGGGTAAGGTTCCTGGGAGCAAGGTACAAATCCACCTTACTCACTAGATCCAATGAATTAGTCAAAGATCATTGGGAATCCCTTGTACGTACGGCTGCCCTAAAAGATACCCCAGGGTTTTGGAGGGAGGTAAAGAACCTAAGATCCCTTGGTTCAAATATAACATCAATTAACTGTAACATCATAGGGCCTATGTGGGTTGACCACTTCTCGAAGATCTATGCTGTATCTGGCAACCCCGCAGTAACCCTTTCCCCGCCAACTCCTTTGAATATTACATTGCTTGAGGTAGAGGATGCCATCGCAGAAAGTGCCGGTAATAAAGCCCCTGGCCCTGACGGCCTTTCTATTGACCAACTAAAATGTGAAATTAATTTTTGGGCCCCGCTGCTGTGTAATGTTTTCAACAACCTAACATATGAATCTATCCCTGAAACATGGTCCAGCAGTACTATTGTACCCATTTTTAAAAAAGGCGACAGGCTGGACCCTGGGTGCTACCGCCCAATATCATTAATTGATAACACCCTGAAAGTCTTGGGTAGGGTAATTTTTAAAAGAATTAGAACTTGGGCGGAGGAAAGTACCATTCTACACCCGAGCCAGCTAGGTTTCCGTAGTAATATGGGCACAGTAGAACAATGTCTGAACCTGAATTTAATAATGGCTAAATATACCATCACTAAAAAATCCCCCTTATATTTTGGTTTCATGGATTTGAGTTCTGCCTTTGATTTTGTAAATCGCTCCCGTTTATGGTCCGTCCTACTCAATTATGGTTTAGATGATTATTTAGTTTACTTTTTATCTTACCTTCATAGCGACCTAAGAGCCTGTGTGCGTATTAACCACACTGGCGAAGTTTCCAGTGATATTTTAATCGGCAGGGGGGTCAGACAGGGTTGTGTTCTGGCCCCTCTGCTTTTTATCTTATACATTAATGAGCTGAGTAGTTCCCTTAGTACCCTAACAAAAGATGTACCGTATGTAAATGGCACTCCCATACCCACCCTCCTTTACGCAGACAATGCGGTCCTAATGGGCCGCACCCCAAAGGCACTGCGTATTTTAATTTCAGGCTTTGTACGTTTTATGGCTGACTTAGGTTTAACCACAAATTTTAAAAAATCCCTTATTATGACCTGTGGTCCAAAAAAGTATAACAATATTGAGATTATGTCAGGGGAAAATGTTTTAAAAAGCACCTGCACTTTCCCATACTTGGGGCTGTTGTTTTCTAACACTGGTTCTTGGCAACCACATGTTTCCTATGCGAGAAATAAATTAGGTAAAGCGATTAATTCAATAATCTCTCTGCGCCAACCTAATCAGGCTGATGTGATCATGCCATTACTAAAGATCTATCAAACCCAATGCATCCCAACAGGTACCTATGGCGCAGAGGTATGGGTCATACAAATTGTCTCCATATCCAGACAGAAGAAAATAGATTCTGTCGGAAGGTGTTGGGTGGAGTTATCTGTGCCTCAAACTATATATGCCACAGTGAATTAAATATCCCTTATATAGAGGACTTTGTTAGATCAAGGCCGCCCCTTTTCTGGTTAAAGATATGGATGAACCCTGCAGCCACATTGACACTTGATATAATCTCAGACTGTTTAAAATGTGACAGGGCACATTGTATATCATGGTTGAAAGACGTGAATGAACGTCTAATAAGTGTAGGGCAAGGACATCTGTTTACATCTCCTAATCTCATAGACCATTCACATAAGACTCTGATTCAAAGGGCTCTGTATAACCTCTATAGAGAAGAGCGGGAAAGGAAAAATTTCCCAAAGTGTACAGTTGCAAAGTATATGGGCCATCTGGAGCCCCCTGTTAGTTACCCTGCCCCGCCCCAGAAATATCTACGTTTCAATCTCGGTAGATGGAACAGGAGTTTACTGTTCCGTTTTCGGGACGGGAGCATCGTAAATCTACTAAACTTCCCTTTGGGCTATAATAAACATTTGGAAACCTTACGTTGTCCGTGTAACCCTATCATGAAACAAAGTCTCATGCACTTTATGTTCTTTTGTGATTTTTATAAATTGTTTACTGTCCATTATTTAATGCCATACTGTCGGAAACATGACCTGTTAGATTTCAAGATAGCGTTGAGGAATTTATTAATGTTAGGATCAGATGAAATAATATTTAGAGTGAGTTGCTTCCTCAAAGCTGCAGTCCACTCACGAGCTACTTTGCACATTGACTGACAAAATTTGCACATTGCACTTTGCACTTTATACCGTTTACCAATTTGCACATCTGTGATTTGCACATGTATCTGTCCTGATTTTATTCTTGTTTTTGTCCTATACTCCATAGTTGTCGCTATTTTTAAATGATCTAAAAAAAAATTAATTACATATACTGTCCTCTTTTAATATGTACCTGCATTGTTGTAGAACTAGATAGACTACATTTTTGGTTGTTTATTCTTGTATTGTATTTTTTGCCATTGTATTTTGTTATGCACTTTTATGGATGTTTTATTCCGAATAAAGATCTTTGACTTGACTTGATAATACATTTCCATCCGTTCATGTAAGATTTCATAGTAACAGCTCTCTTTTAAATTAAGTGAAGCAGTTTCTTCCAGAAAGTGATTCCAGAACTGCTGTTCAGACCCTCGTATATTCAGATTGGGATGTTGGACCACCCTACTCCATGGCCTCCTAGATGCCATGCTTGCACTCCTTAGGGGCATTTGTAGACAGTGTGCAGATTCCTATACTTGGGATCTTATAAATGGCTAAAGCCACCCACAGAACTTGGAGGATGGGGGTGTTGGTCAAGAACCCCTGTTAGAGTCTCCACCAGAAACAGCACTACCGCAGGTAAGGTACTAGTTCTGATTGAAACTTCTAGCTGCAAATTCCACAGCTTTTGATTAGATAGCAAACCAGTACCTATTCAGCAGTGGGTCTGTGTACAGATTTAAAGGAGAATGTTGTGCAGGACCAAGGGGCTAAATGCCCCTCTCAGAGAATTTGACCATCCAGGCAATAGTTCTTTGTGAATGAAAAGAAGGATGCCCACGTAGCTGCCTGGCAAATGTCTAGGACAGGGAATTTGCTTGGCAATGAAGTAGTAGCAGCTTTGGTCCTGGTGGAATGATCACACAGTACTTTGAAATGTGAGATCTCTGCACTTTATCTGTTGTCAACCTTTCCAAAGCATCAATCAGGCCCTGCTCTGAAACGTCTTCACCTTTATCAATAGAAACTTCTGTCCCTTCCCTCACCCTAACATATACCAACCAAACAATTAATCAACTTTCAAATATTTACCAAATAGAAGTGCTTAGGAAGAAAGTATTCACAGTCTCTTTCTGATAAAGTTAATGGGATTGCTAAACATATCAGTTGTAATATTTCTCTCATGGTTTCTTCTTTTCCTATGTTCCCCTTCCTTTACCTCACCCTGGTACCTACGCTATTTCCAACTGTCAAGCTGAAGATTCTATGTGAGCTGACTGACACAGATGACTGGAAATGTGATGGTGCGATGTGATATATTAAAGCTGCCTTTTATTCTAAGCCTTTTGGTTTCATTCTTCATAACACTGGCAACAAGCATGGGATTACTTGTGTTCCCGTTCAGGGAGGACCTCACTTGGCCCTTTGTGTTGGACTATTTCAATTGGAGCATGGTCAAGAGTGATTTGCATATAGCTGGGTCCGAACTGAGGTGGTGTGGTGTGCAAAATAATGATGGATTGGGATGCGGCCAGCCCGAGTAATTACCAGTGGCTGAGATTAATTCAAGCATTCCATCCATCACTTTTTTGTATACTTGAGATGGCTTTTGGGCACAAATCTTACAGGTTGAAATTACATTTCAGACATCCTGGTTAAGGGCTTGTCACCAAAGGTTTCTTTTGACTAAGTCTTCAGTTACTCGTTGGCCTCTATATCCGGAAAATTAGTGCATCATGGCACAGCTGTAATATATATTTTTGTGATTGTCTAGTGGGAATGGAAAGCTTCTCTTGAACTAGGATGAAACAGTTTGTATTTTTTTTTATCTGAGAACGGTGATGCAGTTGTCTCAGTTTTTGTAGATTGATGCAATTTGTCTCCAAACGAATTGATTTGAGAAATATTAAAGTCATGGAAGTGACAAAGGCAGCTGTTCCATTGGTTTAAAGTTTTTTGATTCTGGATAACATCTATACAATGAGCCGGCCACTAGATTTAAAGAAATACGCCCAAGCAGTCTTGTCCACTATTTTGGCACTCAGCTTGCCGAAGCATTTGGAGATTTGTGTGAAATATATACGAACAACCACACGATGTTGTGCACCAAGTAGGTACTGTCTCTATTCTATAAAGGTTGTCTTGATAGAAGCTTGAACAAACTCAGATTTCAGCTTCGTAAAAGCAAAGGTGGCTTTCTCACTCCAGTGAAAGTGCTTGTAATTGTTTTATCAGGTCTGTGATTGGGAAAACAAGTTTAGAAAAAAAACCTTTTTTAATTTCTGGTAGTAGTTCACTAGCCCAAGAAAACTTCGGCTCAGATTTACAAACCTGTAATGCAACACAGCACAGCACCCATAGTTGCTACACTGCGTTACTTGATCGGGAGAGAGGAGGGAAGCAGCGTACCGGCAGAGATATGGCACTATCGTGCTCTCTCCCTAGCACTGGCGCACAATTAGGCTGCCCAGTGTCACGCACACACCTTTCCACCATAGCATGAATCTAACATAGGTTTTTCATTGGAAGGGCACCCTTCATGCACCAACTATTATGCTAAGACTATTTTTTAAAGCTTTTCTCACTTTATTTCTGCTTTTTAATGCAACTTTCAAGTGGCACTAATTTTGGGCGCAAAACCATGTCTACTATTCTTGGTAAGTAGGGCTTTGTCTCAAAAACCATGGGTGGTTGCACAGGAACACCCATCTACCACCCATGGAAAGCCCCCTTGATGCAGAGTAATTCATAGCAGCACTTTGCATTGGTTTGCATTATTTTTTCATATAAACTAACACAAATACCAATTAACAGTGGATTGTAAATCATAGAAAGGATTTTGCATAGGCCTGGATTTAAAAACGAACGCAAACCTTTGTAAATCTGGGCCTTTGTGTTTCTTTTAGTGAGGAATGAATGAGCATGACAACATGACAAGGATTGCTCCAACCTTTCAGTTATCCATTGCAATACCCTTAGACAACAAAACATAAGCTAAATCGTCAACGGATTACTCTTTGGACATGCATTTTGCAGGTTTGTCCAGCAATCTTTTTTTCTTTATTATTACAGACCTTGTTTGTCATGATTTCGATGTTTCACAGGATCTTTAGAAAATACCAGGACATCATCTTAGTAAACAACCACAGCTTGAAGAATCAGATCATTTATCGTATGGCCGGGATGCCTATCACCCCCTCCCAACACAATCCCCAAGGATGGGAAGACGGACGCAGTTCTGAACTTTTGGAAGGCGGGAGGGAGTTACCCTCCCGGCCGTATTTATTAAAATATGAAACAAAATTAAAACATTAAAATAACAGTTTCATATCCTGTACAATTTTCATTTATACATTTCTCTGCAGTCACGTTTATTGGCTAACCTTAACAAATCTCTAATACAAAGGTTCTCCTAGCCGAGTCTAAACATCCTGCAAATGCATACTTTCTAAAAGTTGTACATCCTAACATTACGGGCCAACGGCAAGGTCGTAACCGGTGTCAGATCCCTACCACCAGAACTCCCCCCTCACGGTGTGAGGGGCGGTCGCACAGAGGACTGTACCTCTGTGCCAACTTCCAATTTCCCTTGTCTTAGCGGGGGCCCCTTATTTAACTCGACGCCATCTTAGTGGTCGTCCGAGGACTCGTGTGAGGTGTCTAGAAGGTAGCGTGGACCCCCCTCCCACCCCACACTGTTCACCACATCCGCCGTCGCGGATATCCTGGCCCCGGGAAATTCCTAGGAGGGGCATCGAGCCGCCTCCTCCCCTGGGAGGGGCCTATGACCGCCTTCCCTTCGGCGACCCCATACTTAGTGGGTGCCGCCTCCCCTTGTGAGGGGCCAATGGCCGCCTCCCCCCGGGCGCTCCCATCCATAATGGGTGGCGCCCCCTCTAGGGATCTTGAAATTACTGCTCACCGATCATGACCTTACCGCCCGACCAAAATAAATACGACGTTTTGGAACCTAATGAAGAGAGCGAAATAGCGGTTAACTGGACACATGCTACACATTCAATTAGACTGTGCTACTCCGCTCAACTGGATGAGAAAATTGTTATGAATCAAATCACTTTATTGCAGTTCAAACATTTGACATCTTTATTATACGCTAAAAGACCTTGGAAAAAGATACTATCAACGCAAAACCACTTCATTGCATTACTAACGTTGCCATAAGGGGCTGGTGGGTGGGTCAAAATTGCTCCTTGTTCCGTCTAGGGCTCACGTGCAACGAGAGGGTGCAACTTCCAAGCACAGGAACAAGAGGATGCTTCTCTGGATTGTTGCTCCTTTTATTCCTCTTCGGGAGGGCGTGTACCCTCCTCTGGTAAGCCTACGGGGCGTGACCAACGGTGTAGGTGTCTAGGACAACCCCTTCTTGGGCGGGAAAAGGCGCGCCCCGGCTACGCCGCTTCGGGCATACCAGCCGAGACACGCCCCCCGCCCAAAATGGTTTCCCGGGGGGATCCGGGCACCCTGCCATACGTTCGGGGGGGCCGAGTGGTCGCCCCTTTCCATATGGCCGGGATGCCTATCACCCCCTCCCAACACAATCCCCAAGGATGGGAAGACGGACGCAGTTCTGAACTTTTGGAAGGCAGGAGGGAGTTACCCTCCCGGCCGTATTTATTAAAATATGAAACAAAATTAAAACATTAAAATAACAGTTTCATATCCTGTACAATTTTCATTTATACATTTCTCTGCAGTCTCGTTTATTGGCTAACCTTAACAAATCTCTAATACAAAGGTTCTCCTAGCCGAGTCTAAACATCCTGCAAATGCATACTTTCTAAAAATTGTACATCCTAACATTACGGGCCAACGGCAAGGTCGTAACCGGTGTCAGATCCCTACCACCAGAACTCCCCCCTCACGGTGTGAGGGGCGGTCGCACAGAGGACTGTACCTCTGTGCCAACTTCCAATTTCCCTTGTCTTAGCGGGGGCCCCTTATTTAACTCGACGCCATCTTAGTGGTCGTCCGAGGACTCGTGTGAGGTGCCTAGAAGGTAGCGTGGACCCCCCTCCCACCACACACTGTTCACCACATCCGCCGTCGCGGATATCCTGGCCCCGGGAAATTCCTAGGAGGGGCATCGAGCCGCCTCCTCCCCTGGGAGGGGCCTATGACCGCCTTCCCTTCGGCGACCCCATACTTAGTGGGTGCCGCCTCCCCTTGTGAGGGGCCAATGGCCGCCTCCCCCCGGGCGCTCCCATCCATAATGGGTGGCGCCCCCTCTAGGGATCTTGAAATTACTGCTCACCGATCATGACCTTACCGCCACAGGCCGGATAGTTGACCGGCTATCCGGACCCCCCACACTCCTACTAAAGGTCATGACTATACAAACCCCGTAACCATGCTATGAAGTCTCCTATGAGTAAGACATTCCCCTCCCGGGACAAATGAACCCCGTCTTCGAGATACATGTTATCCCCCCGGATACATCCATGCGGAATACAGTGCAACTGTCCAGAACGAAACAATCTACCCAGCTTGTTATTAACTTTCTTTACTGAATGATTCAAAGCTGACACAGAGAGGGCCCCCCGCCACACCTTCCTTGGAATCATGTGTGACCATGCTATCGTGCACCCCGGAATCCTCTTTGCCAACCAGCTAACAGTGGATAGAACCCGCTCGAGGAGTACTCGCCGACCGAGCGGCACCAAGTCATTGCCCCCCAGATGCACTATGATTATAGACGGCGGTGACCTTGTCCGCCCTAACAGTTCCTCGACAAAACACTGAAACCGGTCAATACAGAGCCCGCCCCTTCCATGGAAGGTCACCCTGTACCCGTATTCCCCAGCTGCGTGAATCATGTCACCTGCTTTGAATACGTCCGCGGCTCGCCTCACGTATGAGTGGCCCACGACCCACACCACTCTTTCCTCATCTGGTGATCTTTGACCGCTGGTTCCCAGGTGTCGGGTCGACTGCACAGTCCGCCCCGCCTCGCAAGCTCGCGAAACTGTAAACCAAACAAAAGACAAGAAGCGTGAGTGCATGACATTAGCTTCACAACATGTGCAACCGCACATACCTTTTATAACAGTTCGAGGACCATCGCCCCAATTGTTTCACCATTTCCACACTTTGACCCCTGGCTGTAGCTTCTGTAGCAGCCCCTATCCTGAAGGAATGGGTCCCAAAATCGCTCGGGTCCAAGCCCGCTGCCGCGATTGCCAAAGTTAACACCCGCTGAAACTGAAACCTTGTCAGTGGGGTGGCGTCGGTGTGTCTCAGCAAGCTTCCCCCCCATGCTACCGCCCTTTGCGCCAGGTATTCCTCAACGCACTGCACCGGGCACATGGGGGACCCTCGCATGCGCTGGACCACAATACTGTCTCCCATCGCACCCTGGTCGGTTTTAGACCTGGCTATTGTGATTACCATTGAATCACCCTTGATCTGAACGTGTTCCCGACATAGACCTCCCCCCACATCCTTCTTATTTCTTGCCACCAGCTCGCTCACCCGCATAGCCCCCTGGAATGCTAATGCGAAAGCGGCCCGGAATAGCACTGCTTCGGACTGGGAGGAACATGTCGCGGGGAGCACTGACATCAACAGGGACAATCTTTTTAACCCAATCGGGCGCCTCTCGTCTACTCTATGACCCTCGAGGCGTTGCCACCCTCGTAGTGCCTTCGTAACCAAAAAGGACGATGTAGGGTCCTTGATGCCGTAAGCCTGCGCCATGAATGCAATGGCGGCCCGGTGCCTATTGGCCGTTGCTGCTGATCGGCCTGCCTTGTGGAGTGCTACTAAAAACTTCAGTACATACTCCTCCTGTCCCCACTTATCCCCTCCTGCTGGACCCAAAAATGCACAATAGGAACAAAACGCTCCTTCGTATGCCTTCCATGTCCTGGGGGCTAAGCTGGCTCCCACGAGGTCCTGTAATCCGGGGCACCGAGTGACCAGAGAGCTTCGGGAAATGGTGCCGCCACTAGATCCGCAGAAGGTAGCTAACCCCTGAAGGCCTGCATGTGGGAACGAGAGAGTGCATCAGCCGCCTGGTTCAGTACACCCGGCACATGCCTTGCCCTAAACTGAACGTTCAGTCTCATGCACAGTAGTACAATTTCCTTTAACAATCTCAGAATCAACTTGCAGCGTGCTGCCTGGTTATTTATGCATTCAACCACGGTCATGTTATCGGACCAAAATACCACAGAGCGATCACGGAAATTGTCCAGCCATGCCTTCAGGGCCACCAAAATGGGGAACAATTCAAGAAACCCAATGTTACCTGTTAGCCCACTGGTGTGCCACCACGTCGGCCATGTTTGCGCCGACCATCGATTACCAAAGATGGCGCCAAATCCCACGCTCCCTGCCGAGTCGGTCCACAAACCCAGCTCGTCCGAGGATGCTGGTGGTTTGCTCCATACCACTCGACCGTTGAAATCCGCCAGAAATGCCAACCATATGCGCATATCCTGGCGAACCTCTGCAGACAGTCTTGTGCGGTGGTGTCCTTCTTTGAGACCGACCATGGCTTGTGCAATAGAGCGGGAAAAGGGACGGGCCATTGGTATCACTCTGAGGGCAAAGTTAAGCTGGCCCACCGCTTGCTGCAACTGATGGAGAGTTACCTTCTCTTTGCTAATGCACAATTCTAGCGAGGCCCTAAATTTCATAACTTTGTCCCTGGGTAAACGGAAGCATCCCTCCACTGAATCGATTCCAAGAAACTCGAATGAAGCAGATGGCCCCACAGTTTTCCCCGGTGCCAATGGCACGCCGAATCGTTTCATGAGATTGCAAAATTCCAGTAAAGCCTGTGCACATTCCGTGTCCCTGGCTGGCCCCAAGAACAAAAAATCATCTAGATAGTGCATAACCTGCGTATAGCCCGTAGCTCTGGTGAACGCCCATTGCAGAAAACAGCTGAATTTCTCAAAATAAGCACAAGAGATGGAGCAACCCATTGGCATACATCTATCCATGTAATAGCGTCCTTGAAACACAAAACCTAACAGACGCTGTTCCTGAGGATGTACCGGGAGCAACCGGAATGCTGACTCAATATCTGATTTAGCCATCAGCGCTCCGGGCCCCAGGCGATTCAACATGGCGACGGCCTCATCAAAGGATGCGTACCGCACCGAACAGACTCCTGGATCAATCGCATCGTTTACCGAAAGACCCCTAGGAGCCGACAAGTTATGAATTAACCTAAACTCACCTGGGTCCTTCTTGGGGACTACTCCCAACGGTGAACAAATGAATTTAGGAACAGGCGGGTGCCTATATGGGCCGGCGACCCGGCCCCGGGCAACTTCCTTCGCAATCTTGCTTTCTACCACCATCGGGTGCTGCTGAACGGACAGTTGATTTCTGCACAGTGAGTCCCCCCGAAAATCCCCCGCCGGGATGTGGAAACCATACGAGAAGCCGTCCCGTAACACCCCAGCGGAGACATGATCAGGGTATTCGTTTAGCCAGGGGATCATTGCCATGATATCTACGGGGGTAGGTAGTGGTACCCCTTGGCCGATATTAGACCTGTTTGGTACCTCCTCTACCCCCGGTATCCCCATTCTTGGCTCTGCACGAACTCTCCGGGTGTGAAGAATGTCCGCAACCTGCACACTCAGGCCTGAACTTACATGTCCCATGTGGCCTCGTGCACTTGCCTCTGTTAAAATTCCAGCAAACCCCTTTTCTACCCCCATTCCCACCACTCCTGGGTTGGTGATCACCTGCGGGGTTTGTTCGAAAGGGCGCCGCCGATTGATGGCGGGAAGGCGCCGACCCATACTTCGTCGTGCCCGGCAAGAGCTGCTTCTGCCAAGAGACGGAGTCGAGACAGTCCCACGTCAGAGACGAATCGTGCTCCTTGGCCTTACGAAACTTACTATCATAACCCCTCCATTGATCGCCCTCATATGTTTCATAGAAATCCATTATACGTGTCAGATAACAGGCTAATTCAGTCATAATCTCAGGCTTACGTTCGCCCATAATGGCAGTAAACATCCCAAAGGCCTTGGCCCAATTAGAGATCGTCTCATCCACCCTGAAGCCCACCATTTTTGCGCGCCACACACTCGGATGCAACAACTCCTTCTGAGCCTTAACATACTCAATCTCGTGATGGTCAGTCAGGAGCGAAAACATATTTACATATTTATCAGCCCAAATCATCTCTTTCGTGGCCAGAGGAATATGCTGAACTACTTTCTCCCTTCTTGAGGGCAAAGACCCCCCATTTGCCATTGGCAATGGCTGCTTACCAGACTCCATAGCTGGACCTGCTGATTTTCCACCGCCAGCCGCTGGTTCTTCCGAGGGAATCTGTGAGGGGACAAGAGGGACATTCGCCTTCGCAGCATCTCGCGATTGCCGCAACTGCTTCATTAGTAACCTAGCCTCTTTGGCCGTGTCTCCGGGCGCCGCTGCACCCTCGGTATTTTTCCCAAGCCATGCGGCCAACTGGGCGGCCAACTCAGGAGGCATTTCCTCCTCGCTGGTGGGCGTAACTACTACCGGAATCGGTTGGCCTGCATCCGGGATCGGTACTGGTACCGGGGCCTCGACCGGACTAACCGGGCTTACCGGGGGTGACTCGGGAACTGGGGACCCCCCCCTGCCGCCCTACTCCTGTCCCTTTTACCTCTCCCTGTGGGGACTACTCCCGGCAATGCTGGTCCGACGACCTTCTTCGGTCTGCCCGTATTATTCATTGCCGCCATTTGCTTTTTCATGTTTGCCATGTCTTTCACCAGCATGCGGAGCATCTGCTCCGTCCCTGCCTTCTTTCCGACCTTCTTGCCAGGCATCGTTGTCAGGTACTCGACCCTTGCTGTTTAGCTGCTCGACGAGGTCCTGGATCCGGAGGTCCGAAGACGCTGGGAGAGAAGGCTCCTGGAAGAGAAACACAAAAATTACAAGTTCTCAAAATTGCTCCTTGTTCCGTCTAGGGCTCACGTGCAACGAGAGGGTGCAGCTTCCAAGCACAGGAACAAGAGGATGCTTCTCTGGATTGTTGCTCCTTTTATTCCTCTTCGGGAGGGCGTGTACCCTCCTCTGGTACGCCTACGGGGCGTGACCAACGGTGTAGGTGTCTAGGACAACCCCTTCTTGGGCGGGAAAAGGCGCGCCCCGGCTACGCCGCTTCGGGCATACCAGCCGAGACACGCCCCCCGCCCAAAATGGTTTCCCGGGGGGATCCTGGCACCCTGCTATACATTCGGGGGGACCGAGTGGTCGCCCCTTTCCATTATTTTCTCAATGCACCCTCCAGTTTAAATAGATGCGAGGACGCTCACTAAATTTGCTCTTGCAGTAGGATGTTTCCCTTTAAGTTACTCTTAGCTACCAGATCTGGCTAATTGTATTGTTATTGGTAATTCTGCTTCAAAGAGTAACACATAGTTAGTAAAATTACTTTGATTATTCCAGCATAATTTAAATTATGCCCAGACCTAAAGGGCACTGGGACAGAACCCAAAAAATAAAGTAGCTATCTCCCGCCGGCCCCCACAATGGGTCCTGGCTGAGAAGCCGAAAGGGGTAGCTGGGCCCTGGGGCCTTCCCTCCTGCAGATCAGAGCACAAAAAAAGCTGCAGATGTACTGGGACACACCCAAAACTAATGAAAAAAATATAGAGACGGTATAGAATAATAAATGAGTAAATGGAACCACTGATTTTTAATTCACTGCTCTGCAAAGCAGTGCCCTATAATGCCCTTAATGCGGTAATTGAAATACTTTTTTCATGCCTGGTGTTGCTATATTCTGGGCAGGGAAACCACCAGCATTTTTTTAAAGTGGTTTGGGAAGCTTGGTAGTTTATATGTAGGTGACCTTTGCCAGTTTCGAAAATTACATTTAAAATTTCAAAAATAAACACTGAAATCCACAAGTTATACGTAACTGAAGTAACTATAACTCGAGCCCTCGCCATGCACTCTTCATACCCTCACATATTACAGCACTGTGGGCATGTAGAGTGACAGCGTTGATAGCATCACGTATGACATCCAAAATTACATCATGTAAGACAATACTATGCCTAGCAGGTACAAGTTGAATTTCAGAGGTTTTTTTTTATTTGAAAATGTAGTTTTGCACCTGGTGTTGTTTCCTAACTAGAAAGTCACTTTATCTTTTGTTTTGCGAGGAGAGAGAGACAGACAGAGAGAAAGAGTGTGAGAGAGAGTGTGTGTGTTTGTGTGTGTGGGTGTGGGTTTGTGTGTGTGTGTGTGTGTGGGTGTGTGTTTGTGCGTGTGTGTGTGTGTGAGATTGCTGACTGGAATACCATCTCTATGTCTTAGGAAATTCTTGAGAGCTTTCTTTTAGATACTTTTTAAAATAGATAAAATACTCAGCATTGGTGTGTTCCTTTTATATTAGAATGGAAATATTTATGAATCGCATGAAAACTCAACAGAATGGATAAAACCAAGACTAATTTCAATATGAAAATGAGTGCACCACGGATTAAGACCGCACATTTACAATATGAACTCTTGTTTTTCATTGTAAATTGGATCGCTAGAAAGAAAAATGTTTTAATGCACTGGCATTTTCTTTAGAGCGGTACCATCCCCAGCCCAAACCTAAAGTGGAGCGTCTTGGGGAAACATCACATTGCAAAAGACTTAACAAAGTCTTTCAATCCCTAATTTGCAGGGCTGGGCTGGCTGTCCCTGGCATCTGAAATTTCCCTGGTAGGCTGAAAGAGTTGGGGGCTGCTTTTCTTTTAGGGGGCCACTTTTGTAGCAGTGCAGCAGCTTTAAATGCACTGCATTGTTAATTGTATATCCAGCAGTCTTCAGGCAGCAATATAAGTGCCTAAACAACTCTGGTGATTAATGTAACTGCAGAAGAGTGAATGGAGTTTTGTCTAGTGGCAGTTTTGACTCTCTACGGTAGCACACAGGGTTTATATACCTGCTGCAAAGAAGCTGTACTATGCAGATCACAGAACAGTATTTTATTTGCATAGCTCAGTGGGTTACTGCTTTTGTCACAGAGATCCTTTTGCTACTGTGCATATCATCAATTAGTATCCTAATCTAGGTTAGAAAGTTATGTTTTTTTTCAAGTCTTTTGTTATCCTAATATTGCTAAAAAGAGTTTGTTTGTGTAAAAATAAATTATTATTAGAAAAGTCAACCCTATCCACTGTTACATTCTGAATTCTGAGTTTGTGTTTCCCCAGACCAAGGACTCTTAAAAAATGCTTACCAGTATGGACGACATTTGAATTCTACACCTTATAGTCCCCCTCCTATCATGTAACATTTTCTAAGCACTGATATACACACGTATGATTCATCTTCTCTGTATGTGTGTGGGATGTAAAATGCTCCTTCACCCTGGATGATATGAAAGGTGCATTTAAAGAAATGAAGTACAATTGAGAGAGGTGCTAGGAGAGAAGAGAGGCAATGTTGGAGGGTGCTAGTAAAGAAATCAATGATAAGCCCCAATAAAGATTGCCATATCCTGGTGCACTTTAAGGTAATCATTTAATAAGCTTTAAAACGAATACAATAATGACACATGTGTTGTAGAATGCACCTTATTTTTCCAAATCATCTTGGGGGAGATCCCTGCAAACCACGTTGTAGTAGTCAGTCTCACTTGCTGCGCTCGCTCACTATGCACTGTATGGGTTCCCAGTCCGGTCCTGCTCATTTGTTTACTCCCCAAAAGAGTATTTTACGTCCTGCTCAATTTATTAACAAGTGTGTTTAAGAAAGACAAGGGAACCCAGAAGGTATGCCATAGGGACCTTGGGCAGTATCATGTTTCAAAAAACAGTGGTCCCTACTCGTGGACACAATGGTATACTAAACTGATAATCACACACCTGATAAGTGTTATGTCTTTTGTCCAGCCAGACAAGGAATTTATTTAACAATTCTCTTAATAAAACAGAATGAGTACATTAATAACAAGTGGGCACAGCCGTGACCCACAACATTCAGACAAAACAACAAATAGAATGGTAAAAGGAGCAAAGCAAAAATACTTACGGGACTCACTCTCCTATTCTCAGTTTTTGCGCATCAGGCGTAACTGTTATTTTAAAGAAGATTACTCTACAGAGGCCAAAACACTCAGTAAGAAACTCAGAAACCGTGGTTATCCCAGAAAATTGGTACTTCGCTCTCTCAAAAGAGCTTGGTATTGCCCAAGAGAAGCCCTCTTGGAACCCAAACAAAAGAAAGAACAAGATAGGCTAATCTGTGTGACCACCTTTTTCCCTGTTTCCAATGCTGTCAGAAAAAGTGTGTTGAAACACTGGCCTGTTCTCAATGCAGGTCAACTGACTCTGGACCGCCCCATGTTTGCTTTTAAAAGAGCAAAGAATATAAAGGACGATCTAGTGAGAGCTTCCCTACCACAGCAACCCCTCAAAACTACAATAAATGATGCATGGGGTCTGCCGCCACTCTTGGGCCATTCAAAATGTGGAAACTGTGTATGTTGCAACTCAACCATTGAAGGCAAAACTTTTGAGTATGGAAATATAAAATTTGACCGTAAATACTTTTCTAACTGCAACTCCACAAATCTTGTATATGCTATTTTATGTCCATGCATGCTCATTTACATAGGCCAAACAAGCCAGAAAGTAAACTACGAATTGGCCAACACAGAAGCAGGATAAGGTGCAAGATAGCTAATGCACCGCTTGTTGAACTTTTTTCAGAAAAAGGTCACAGTGACAAAGACTTGGTATGGACTGTGATAACAATCATCAAACCCCTCCTCGAGGAGCAGACATGTCCCTTTTGCTCAACAAGGAGGAACTCCATTGGATCGTTAAAACCAACTGCATCAGGAATGGCCTGAATCGTCTCGAAGATTGGACCTCCCTACTGTAAACAAAGCTTACAAGAAATAATCCTCTAAATGTTATTCTATGTACTGCAGTGTGCCTGATTAACTTGAACATTGTTCACTTTTTTCACAATATTCACCTCCTTAAGATGGCCGCTGCGTCTGCACACCATGACTAGAGGTTTCACTTCCACAGTCCTTTCTCACTGTTCACAGCCTAACCGGCTCCCACCTCCGCAGTCCATCTTCGCTTTCTGCAGACCACATGGTCCTTTTAATAAACTTGCCACATGGGAGCTCTTTAACACCAGAACCCCACTATCTGCCACAGCGCCGTTTACTTCTGCATGTAAGTAACCCGCTTGCGCCGTTTCCTCTCACCCCAGTCTTTCCATGCCCCGCAGAATGCAGCACACATAGAAAAATGAAAAACGAGGAGAAATAAAGATATTTCTCCCGGTTGCGCCTAACTTACGCCTCCCTAGGGTGAGGCGTAAGCTATTGTCACTGCCTCAGATTTACGATTTCTCGTAAACCTGGGGCAGTGTCAAACGGCCATGAATGTTGCTGCGAATGCCCCAGCAACACCTATTGCACGCCCCTTTAACGCAGAACACTGCATTAAAGGGACTGATATTTATCAGGTAACATTAAGTAAACCAAAGTGGCTTAGTACTGCCTAATAAATATCATGCAGGCTTCTGCGCCAGGAACGTCACAAAAAGCGACGTTCTGATGGCACATGCGGCCTCATAAATGAGGCCCTCAATGTCTGGGATCAGAATATTTTTGCCTTTATCAAGTTATCAAATGACAAAACAATTGTTAAAATTCTATATTGCAAGGCAGGATGTTATTTTTGCCATGGTATTCCCATTCTTTCCTGTCTTATTTTGCTGGTGATAATACTCTGTGCACTATACCACTGATACATTTTAGTGGGGTCTAAGCCTTCTCCTTAACCACATGTATGGTATTGCAGAAATGTGAGTTTTTAATTGAGGGGGGTTAAGCCACTCCTCAAGCAACAACAACAAACCCTGTCAGGGTGAACAACAAAGGTCACTAAATTAACCTGTGCTTAATCTTCTGGTAATTTGGCACAAAAGCAGTCATGTTTATGTTTCACTTTGTTTTGAAAACGCAGATGTAAGAAAGGACAATTTTAATTGGGGTTGATGGTACCTCTTTACAATTATCAAAATATCTAACCTGTTAGGTTCAGTCTAAGTTTCAATAATTTAAACCTGAGCTCAACCAGTTGCAGCTTTGGCACAGAGCAAACCTGCTTAAATTTGAGTAAATGTGTGAATCATTTAGACCTACCAAAGCAGTTAAAAATTCAAAAACACAACACAATACAAATTCAACTCCAGTTTAGAAAGTTAAAATATTATTAGCAAAACAACACCAAAATGATAAAAATCAAAAAACAGGAACCGGAGAAATGAATCTTTGAAGATTTTAGGGTAGGTAAGCACCAAGAAAAAAGTAAAGTCGCAATGATAGTCCCTTCTCATAGCTTACCAGAAACTAGGTGTGATTCCAGGCTCACTGCGTTAAATTGCCAGTTAGATACACCAAGCAGGTTAGTCCTAGTCAAAGATTTAAGGTCTCTGAAATCGAAGTTGAATTCCTTCAGCTGGACAAGGTTACCGGCTATATCTGCTAAAGTCCCCTCAAAGCAGCCTAGCCACTGGACTAGGTCTCACTGAAGTAGGATAATTTCAAGTTTTGCAGCGGATGAAGTCCTCTCATCAGGCAGAGACTTTTTACACCACCGAGTGGTCAAGAGTTCTACCTTTCGAGTAACCCCTTTTTATGGAGCTAAAATTCTCCAGTTGGGCAAGACTGAAGTTGTATCCAATGAAGTTGAATCAACATCAGACACCTCCCAACTTTTCAGAGTTTGTGTAGCAGCTCCTCTTAGTTCCCATAACCTTAGGGACAGCATTTAAGGGCCAGGACCTACCTCAGCAAAGGTCATGAGCAGGGTCCAGTCTAGTTTCAGTTGCTACTAGTCACCTGGGCACTTCAGGAAGAAGGGCCTCTTGCAGCTTGTTGTGCCCCTGTAGTCACAGAGGACGTCAGCCAATTATCCCTGGGTGCAAGTGAAAGTAGGTCCAGCACTTGAGCTCTCCTCACAGGTTTCAGGCAGCAGGTCCGGTCCTCTTCTGTAGGTTTATAGGTGTTCTGAGTAGGGTACCCTGGGATGCCACATTTTGGCACTATCTAGAGGGTGGCGGTGAATCCAGCTGCTCCTTAACCAATTGGGTCAAAGTTCCCAGAGGCAATCCTATCTACTTTTGCAGCAGTCCTTGTTTGCCCTACTGCAAATAATTCTACGACTACCTTACTCCTAAAATCCAAAATGAGGGAACACTTTTTCTGTTTTGCAGAGCCTGTTTGCCTACCTGGAACACTGGCCATAGAAATGAGCAGTCCCCACTTCTGTGGTCACTTAAAGCCAATTCTAGGTTTAACTCTACTCCAACTGAGTTTGAAGCCAGCATGGACACATGGATTCATTCCCCTGGACTCACCTTACATTTACTAGTGACGGGCAGGCCCATTACAAGATAATGAAGTTCGAGGGTACAGTACAACTGGCCTTGCTGCAAGAGGAAAGAACACTTCCCCACATTCTGGCCATTGTTCCTGCTATGAGAGCAGATTTCACACCTCATTGAGGTCAAGCACTATTTGACCATCTGCTAGAGAGGAAATACAAATTAGCCTCCAGGAGTATCATACAGGGAAAAGTTTAAGTTTCTAAAAGTGATTTTCTTAAGTATGTATTCAAAATCCCAATTCTCCATTGATTGGGCTTTTAATACATATTAAAAATAGAGGTTGGCCTTTTTTAACCTAGTTCCAAGCTATAGACACCAGAATTAATATTTTAATCTGTTCTTTGGTTTTCCTTACAGGACAACCAAAACCTTCACAGTGAAAATAGCTTTTGGAGCCTTGTCACTGTAGAGACATGGTGACAACTTTAACATTTAGCCCTTTTTGAATTCCATGCACTCTACCTTGTAGACTATAGAGCTGCATAGGGATTGCATATCAATATTTAATTGGGCGGAGGTTCCTGTCTAAAAGTGTTTCTGACAGATTGGTTTGCAAGTTTAAACTGCAGCTGTAAGGCTACAATAGTAGACCTGAATCTATGTTTCCCTTGCACATTAGTGGATGGCACAATAAGTGATAGAGGCCTTATATGGCATTAAACTTTCCATGCCATGGGTGTAGTTTCTGCACCATAAAGCGTGGTCCTGCAGGAGAATTAAAAATACCAATCCAGGTTTAGCCATTTTTAACATGTTGTAGGGGTCAGAGGACATACACTGTGTACTGACCAGTAGAACCCAAGTGTGCAGAGTCTAAAAACTAGCAATAAAGTTCAGCAAACAGTGGGGGTGACCTTGCAAGAAGAGGTATTTTCTCTTCATAGTATAATGTTGAAATTAGAATTTTGATTACTTTGGTGGAAAAGTAACTTTGTGTTCCATGAGCCAACACTGGATTAGAAAGAGGAAAGCAATCTCACCTTCAGAGGTTCAACCCACATTCTTGCCTGGAGTTAACAACCATGCTTTGCAGAGGACAAAAATCTAGTACCTGGGTCCAGGAAGGCTGTGGTATTGTTAACCAACTTCTTAGAAGGGTGTATATGTCTGGGAGGAAGGCAGGAACAGTTGGCAGAACAGCTTGACACTGTTTTGTGAAGCTGCCAAATGGGGCTGACAGGATCTGCTTTCATTCACTCCGGGGGCCCTGGACATTCAGTCTCCAGTCGTAGCAGGAAGGAAAAGCAGTTTTAACTGACAGAGGGGAAAATTACCTCATCTAAATAGGGATGTAGTCCAATAAGAGTCAAAGACCCTCCTAGTGGTGGAAGGGGTTAGCCATTTCTGATTTAGGGTGTAACTCTGAATGACTGGGCCATTATGTGGAGGTTTGCCATCGAGATCACACCAGAGACATAAATAAACAAACAGGTAATTCCTAGAGAGAGTATTTTTCATGCAGAAAACAGAAACTCATGAAAAGTGTATTTGACCTCATCCACAACTTACTGACCAGCTTTACCTAAGGATTTTGGGAATCAAAAAAGTGACCTGAGCTAGAATCTTGAGAATGAAAACTCAGTCACAAACATGCTGGATATCCTGTTTTCTATATTACAGGTGTATTAGTATAAAACGCACTTGTAATAAGATGGATGGGATATCTCCCAGATTTGTGATGGTGTACCAATTCTCAATCTCTAAATAAGGTTAAAAGTTTGAAGAGAAAAGTTTGACGTGGCAAGGCAGCACATCCATTCCAGAGGCAAATGTTCCTCAGTGGCTATACAGCTTTGTACCACTTCGAACTCTTGGTGCCAATTCTGTATGATGATATATCTGACTTTAAGGGACGCACACCAGATTTAACCTTGGACCTTGCCCTGCTGGTAGACCTTGACCTTGTAAATACATTTAAAAAGAATTTTCTGCTCCATTGTGGTCAGTCTGAGATCATACCCAGATCCTGGTCAATCACAAATTGATAATTTTCGCAACTTCTCTGGGCACTTTTTGCGCTACATTTATTTCCTTAATTCATATTTTCGGTACCTCTTTTCTGAATTGGCTTACCAATGTCTTCATTAATTTAATTTGTCCCTATTTTTCGCATTGTCTTGACCATGTTATTATGCTGTTTTCTGCACTTAGAAATTGTTAATGCTGCTGGAACAATATAAATATTTCTCAGGGATTTACCACCTGCTTGTGCCTTATCAATCAAGTAATAACCAGAGAGTATCTAAGAACTTTGTTTATCCCTAATCAGATTGTGTTTATTAAATTCATAAAAGTATCCTGTTTTCCATAATACAAGTGTATTAGTATATAACACACTTGTAATAAGATGGATGGAATATCTATCAAATTTGGAATGGTGTACCAATCCCCCAAGCTCTAAATAAGGTTCAAAGTTTGAAGAGAAGAGTTGGACGAGGTAAGGCAGCAAATCCATATCAGAGGCAAAAGGATCTCAGTGGCTGCACAGCTTTGTCCCACTTCGAACTTTTGGTGCCAATTCTGTATTTTGATATATCTGACTTTAATGGAAACACACCAGCTTTAAACCTGGACCATGTCCTGCTGGTAGACCTTGACCTTGTAAATACATTTGAAAAAAAGCTTCTGCTCCATTGTGGTCAGCCTGAGATCATACCCAGATCCTAGTCAACCACAAATTGATCATTTACACAACTTCTCTGGGCACTTATTGCCCTACAATTGTTAAAAGAATTCATTTTTTCGGTACCTCTTACCTGAATTGGCTTACCAACGTCTTTGTTAATTTAATTCGTCCCTATTTTTCACATTGACTTGGCAATGTTATTGTGCTGTTTTCTTCACTTAGAAATTGTTATTACTGCTGGAACAATTTAAATTCTGCTCTGGGATTTGCAACCTGCTTGGGCCTTACCAATTGAGTAATAACCAGAGAGTAGCTAAGAACTGTGTTAATCTCGAATCAGATTGTGTTAATTAAATTCATAAAAGTTCCATAACCAAATTAATACCACACTTTCTGACATATCTTTTAGGCAAAAAGTGAATTGTGCTCTGAATAAGTGCATTTGTTGAAATGGCAATTGATCTGAGTAGTCATCACGCCAAGGGATAAAAGGTACAATCCTATTTCTGTACTTCAATTTTTGCCAGCTATGTGGCATTTTTCACAGAAATGTTTTCATAGCACAGTCAAAATGCTTATGCAATTAACAAATATCTCAATTAAATTAAGTAGTGTTATTTGTGTACGGGTATTTTTAAAATATAATTCGCATCACCGCTGCTCAGATATCTACCTGCAGAAAAAGGCATGAAAGCATCAGACTTCTTGAAGTTGCCATATTCATCCAAGAAGCGTTCAGGTTTAAAGGTGTCTGGATCTGTAAACTGTGTGGTATCATGAAGCACAGATGATAATATGGGATACACTTCTTCACCCTACAAAAATAAAAAAGCAAAATATTTTTCCCAATTAGTTCATCAACGTTTTTATTATACTACATCATTACATAACTAACAGGTGGTGGTTAAAACTCTTCTGTGCCAAGTAAGTAACAGCATGTTTAAAAATGCCCTTACATGGTCCTCGTTATGTAGAAATTTTGGAAGTGGAACAACATGAAAGTTTTACTGCTGATTTGGTTTAAGTAGCCATCAGGGGGGCAGAATCGACGACTTTAGCAACTTTAGCGAGGGTGAGTGGTATTTGGCTGTTCCGTGTTTATATTAATGTTCTCAATGCTTTTGACTGTAATTGGAGATACTGGTCTCCAAAAAGAAGCGCATAGATGTATTTATTTATTTATTTAAAAAGTTTTATATATCGCTAGCTCCACCCGGGGGTATCAGGGCTCTTAACATTTGCATAATAATATTTAGGGAATACAGAACATTTTATATAAATGAAGCATTCATATATGGTGGACTAAAAGTGTCAATTGAGCAATATAGACAGTAACAGTATAATAGTAACCAAGGGTAGGTTCAGTGGGCAGAACAACACGTGATGGGATTAAGTATGTGAGAAAGAGTGGGAGGGGAAATGTTAGGATGGGAAAGGAGGGAAGAAGGAAGGATAGGGGTCAGGAAGGGGTAGTGTGTGGAGAGAGAGAGGGAAAACAGTAGCGTTTAAAGGCGGAGGGGGAGTAAAGCAAGTACGGTAGGTGTGGGATTAAGTACCCCAATATTTGTTGAGCAGGTGTATTTTAAGATCTTTTCTGAAACTGACATAAGAAGGGGTCCATCGTAGATCTTTGGGGATGGCATTCCAAATTCTTGGGGCCTTACCAGAGAAGGAGCGGGATTGAGAGGCGCATTTTTTTTTAACAGCGGGGGGACAAGAAGAAGAGAGTTAGTGCTTCTCAACGTCCGGCTGCAACCTGCTTTATTGAGTTTGCTGGAGAGATAGAGCGGTGTCTTTTGATAAAGGGTTTTGTGCGTAATGCAGGCAATTTTATAGGAGGATCTGCCTTCGATGGGAAGCCATTCGACGTCCTTGAGGGCATGTGAGATGTGTATGAAACACTTACAGTCAGTTGTTAGCCTGGCCGCTAAGTGGAGGACAGATTTGAGGTGGGCAAGGTGAAAAATGTGGGTGTTCCGGAGAGTAAAGCGTTTCCGCAGTCAATCTTTGAAAGAACAGGAGATTGGATAACCAATTTGAAATCTTCAGCTGGAATGAAAGGTTTGATTTTTTTGTGAAGCCGGAGTGTGAAGAGTGCTCCTTTTACTGAGGTTTTTATATGAATATTGAGCGCTAGCTTACTGTTGATGGTGATGCTAAGAGACTTAACTGATTCAGCAAGGAAGAGAGAACAGTTTAGGGCATTAAGGTCAGCGATCTATGCTCGAGTGGGGAGAGGGTTATTTTTAGGAGAGAAGAGAATGATTTAAGTTTTGTTTGGATTGAGTTTGAGATGGTTGGTGAAGAACCAGGTTTGAATCTTGGTTAGGGCAGTGTTGAGGTGTTAGATATCAGAGTGGGATTTGATTTTATAATACAGGTGGGTGTCATCAGCATACAGGTGATAGTTAATTCTGGATTGTTTATGTATGAGGGTAAGGGGTTCCATGAAGAGGTTCAAGAGGGCAGGAGAGAAGATAGATCCTTGGGTGACACCGAGGGAGACAGATGTGGGGCAAGAGAGGCAAGATAGGACATTGGATGATTATTAGATAGAAAGGAGGTTGGAGAAAGGGATGGAGATCAGAAGGGATGTATGAAGTGACAGACTGATGGATGGATGGTGAAAAGGATTTATGAGAGTGTGGATGGATTCAGAGATAGTAGAGATGAAGAGAGGTATAGACAGATGAATAAAAGAAAATAACGATGGAAAAATGATTTGAAGAGATGATAAGGAGAAGGATGGACATGGAGAATGATCGAGAGTGGGTTTGACAGAGGGAGGAAAGGATGGAGAGATGATGCCGAAAAGTAAGGAAGAATGAATGATGTTTGAATGGATGAAAGGAATGAGGAATAGATAGATGAAAAGACAAAAAGGGGAATTGAGACATGGAAGAAAGAAAAGAATGATGGTAACGAGTGCTGAGCTCATTCGTATCACTTACTTGTTCAGTGCTATTTGAGATATGGTTCAAACTGGGGAGTATTTCTGCCATCTCAGGTGCATACTCTGCCAACATGTTAAGTGTTTGCCTCGTTCTTTTGTGGAAAGACTATTAAAATTTAAAATGAGCTATGAGCTCTACAAGACAAACAGGACCCAACTCTCTCATGCCAGACTAATCCAACTTCCTCGTCTTTACCTCATTCCCTGCCTGCTATTGTCCCCCCACTCAAAAATATCTCCTGCTGGAATGAACTCACTCCACCTCAGCCTCTACCTCACTTAGGTCTCTCAACCCAAAATTAATGCTTGCTGGAGCCAATTTACTCTCTATGATGATTTCTCAATTCTCAACTTGCTTTCTCCTCTGAAACCCTCTAACCACTTCAGTGACCCTCTGCCTGCTAGTCTCTTCAAAGACATGATAGGGACCTCAGTACAATCTGGACCAAAATAGTTAATGCCTCCCTTTGTCAAGGCGTGATTCCTGACTGTCTGAAGGTAGGGCAGGTCATGCCCATACTCAAAAACCCAATGGCGGACCAAGAGGAGCTTAATAACTTTCGTCCTATCACTAGCATTCCAACTCTTGCAAAGCTCCTGTGAAATGTATTGTTGTCCAACTTTTTAACCACATAAACCAATTCCAGCTTTTAGATCAATTCCAATTGGGTTTTCATTGGGTACACAGTACTGAAACAGCTATTAATCACATAGTAGATGTTGGCCTAAAAATGCTGGATCGAAAGGAAGCTTGCCTGCTAATCCTCCTTGATTTATCTTCAGCGTTTAATACGGTCAAGCATGATAACCTCCTGGACTTACTGGAATGGAGGATGGGTCTCTCTGGCCCTGTACTAAACTGGTTTGCCTCATTTCTCATCAACATAAAGCAAAGATTTAGAGTCAAATGTTCCCTCTCTAACTCCTTGCCATCCATTCTTGGGGTCCCTCAGGGATATGCACTTACTCCCACGCTGTTCAACTTGTTCATGGAGCCTCTTACGGATTTACTCAATTCATTCAACATTTACTATCACATGTATGCCGATGACACCCAACTTTATCTGAAAATCTCCTCCCCTGACGACATCATACCACTCAACTCTACCCTTCTCAAATCCCAACACTGGCTGACTTCCCAACATCTTAGTCTCAACTCCTCCAAAACGGAATTCCTCCTGATAGCACCATCCAAACAGACTGCCATCATCGCTGAGTACCTCAACCACCTAACAGCTCCCAACTGTACCCCACACATTATTGACT
Source organism: Lissotriton vulgaris (assembly GCF_964263255.1). Taxonomy (NCBI): domain Eukaryota; kingdom Metazoa; phylum Chordata; class Amphibia; order Caudata; family Salamandridae; genus Lissotriton; species Lissotriton vulgaris. Next base: position 1,392,099,701 of record NC_141693.1, read on the forward strand.
CTGCTAGGGCTCTGGGAGTTATACTTGACAAGTCATTGAGCATGCAGGAACAGATTAGCTCAGCCACCAAAAGGACTAACTTCCCCTTGAGTATTATAAGAAAAATAAAACCCTTCCTCCCCCCAGACGACTTCAAGTCTGCGGTTCAAGTGCTAGTAATATCCAGGCTAGCCTATGGCTGCGCAACACTCTGATACAAGTTGGGTTCGCTCAGGGCTTCCCTGAACGCAGTAGCAAGGCTCATCACAGGTTCCAGAAGAAAAAGCCACATCAGGCCAGTACTGAAATCTTTAAACTGGCTGCCTTTGGAGGCTAGGATTCATCTAAAAATTGTGTGCATAACACACAAGGCCCCCCACTTTGACACCCCTCTGTACCTAGCCCAAAAACTGGAGCTCTCTGGGGGGTGCAGATCTTCTAGGAGCTCTAGCACTCTGCTTCTGAAACCACAACAATTCGGGAAAAAGAAAACCAACAATCAGGCGTTCTAGGGGATTGCCCCGAGAATCTGAAACTCCTTGCCTCTGCACATCAGAATGATTCCCTCTATGGCTTGCTTAAAAAAAGAACTGAAAGCCCCATGGATGAATGGCCTCATTTGACGTCAAATACTGTCAGGATGGGGCCGAAACTTTTGACTATCTCTATGATGCTGGTTTGTGCTTTACCCCTCGATTTGTATGGGGAACTTATTTTCTATACTATCTCCTTTTGTCTTGGCACATATTTTACTGCTCCATTACTTGCTTATCATTGTTATTGGTTTATTCTTTTTTATTTTTTATTTTTTTCACTTTTAACACTGTTTGTACTTCTGTACTGTAGAGCGCTTAGATGCCCACTCGGGTCATGTCCGACAATATATCCAACTTTTATTAAATAAATTAAATAAAAATAAATGTAATCTTTCTTGCTACTTCCTTGGTAGCCATCATGTCTTTTGCAGCGCTCTTCAATCTCACTGTCTTTTAACAGGTCACAACTCATTGTCAGATGTTATGAGTTTCCACCTTATTTTGGAGAGGTCCCCATTAAAAGTAAAAGGTAAAATGTATCTGCATTTCTTAACTTTAATTTATCTACACAGAATGTCTACCAAGTAGAGAGGATCCACATAGAGGCATACTCTCAAAGAGGTGGGACAAACCGGAGGGTCACTAGTTGTATGAACAGCAGAGGCACATGGAGGGGACACAGAAAGGAGACCATGAGAATAAGTTCATAAAAGGGTAACATTGAGAGTCGAGACAAGCGCAGGAACCACACAACAGGACCCCATATAAGCAACACACAAGTGGAAAAAGGGTGGAAATAAGAGGAACAGAGAATTTGAAGAAATTGAACATATGAAAGCGCCATGAACACTGGGACCAGGGAAATTTCCAGACTGAAGTAGTGATGTGGCATTTTCAAATAGCATGGGCATTCACAGGGGCACAGTATCAAAAGCATTTACGTGGTACTCACTCTCATAGTCACTCAAGACAAGAGAAAAATTTGCCTTTGCCCTTTTGCAACTTTATGGGACTCACAATCTTTTTCTAAAAACTTTTTTTATTAAAGAAAAATGCATGTTACATAAACAACACATTTACAGTCAGGGTGATTCACACAATGGACAGTCTCTACCCTATCCGAGAGCACACATTACAATAACTAGACGGCAATCTTATCATACAACATCAAGACCCTCCATGACTTTTTCTCTGGTCCATGGCGGTGCACAAATCTCCCCTCTGTAAGTGTTTCACTGACCACAGACATGCGTCCATTTGTTCGGGCACCCCTTAGCTTCGGAGATGGATTTTTCAGTCACCATGCACCAATCCATATTGTTGGACTAGTCCACTATTGTCGGTGGGTTTGGAGCCCTCCAAAAGCTGTGCAATGTTTCTTTTAGCGACCATGAACCCCAGCATCACCCACTGTCGCTCTCTGGAGTTCAAGTCTGCAGGGTCCCAAATATTTAACAGTTCTAACTTTATGTTACAATGAATGATTTGCCTGAGTGCCTTCTCCATACGGCCCACCACCCGTTCTCAATACCCCTTGATCACCGCACATTCCCAGATAATATAAATAAATGTGCCTTCCTGCCCACATTGCCTCGCACAGCCACCCTCCGGAATGTAACCCATGTGAACCAGCAAAGGTTCTGACAAATAGGATCTATGGAGCAGTTTAAGTCGGACCAGCTGGAACCAGGAGGAAATTGCCACTTAGCGAGGGGAAGCCACCACCGCCCATCATGCCTTCCATCCAGATCTGCAATATCGTGGTCCCACTTAGCCCGCAGGCTGGTCAGAGGGTCCACCATGTTATTAATGAGCTTTATGTAAAAAAGGGAAATTACCTTTTGCGGTAGGTCACCATAAAGTATTCTATCCTCAAGCAAGGAAGAGTCAGGGAGGTTGGTAACTCTAGAGAGAACCACAAGCAGGGCATGTCTGATTTGAAAATGCTGAAAATATTCAGATTTAGCAAGTTCCTACTCCTGTTGCAGTCAGGAAAAGGGCACCACATCTCCAGATTTCCATAAGTCACCAATCCTGGAGATGCCAATGAGGTCCCACTTGTCAAAGCCCTTAGACCGGATCAATCTGCCCAGTTGTTCACTGTGCCATAGTGGCTTGGCTTGTGTGAGTTTGCACTCCCATCCCAGACTCGTATTGGCCCCCTTCCTTAAAGGCCACTGCATGCCAAGTCAGGTCGGTGAGGACCAGCCGCAAAAGTCCCACATAGATCACACCACCGAAGCCGACCAATATGCGCACTGGTTAATAGCTGCTAGATGCGCCGTCCAGTAATTTGTTTTAATTTGTTTTATTATCCGGGAGCACCGATTTAGACCAGTTGATGGTATACCCTGAAAATCTGCTAAACACGCAGAAGATATCCAAGACAACATTGAGGGAAGCCGCTGAGAGGCCAGATAAAGCAGGATGTTATCCGCATTTAGGGAAATGCGGTTTTCCCACCACTGTGTCCAATGAAGGCCCCGAATAGTGGGGTCTTGACGGACCCATGTTGCCAAGGACTCCAGGGCAAGTGCAAAAAGAAGCGGTGATAGAGGACAGCCCTGTCGGTTGCCTCTACCTAGAACAAAAATGGGGAATTTCCTGTTGTTAAGAACCACTAGCGCAAGTGGCTGGAAAATAGAGAAGTCGCAACCAGTCAATAAACTCCGACCCAAACACAATTTGTGGAGTAGGGCAAACAGATAGGGCCTTTCAATGGTTTCAAAAGCAGATGCAGGGTCCAGTGACACCTCGACCTCATCCTCTCTAATCGTGTCTACCCTGCCCAGAATCATGTGGAGCCTGCGCAGGTTAAGAGAGGTGTTTCTCGCTGGCAAAAATCCCGACTGATCCGGATGTACCAGGCGTATGAGGACCCTGAGCAAACGAGTGGCAAGGACCTTCGCAGGATTTTCACTTCACAGTTGAGCAATGAGATCAGTCTATAGGACAAGCATTTGGGGAGGACAACTATGTTTGCCAGCCTTTGATCCTCAGGTAGGTTACCCCTTTATTTACTGTCACGATACATGGTGACAAGATAAGGTTTACTCTTGCTTGCCATGATTTTGAACAATTCTATAGATATGCAGTTAGGACCCAATGCTTTCCCTCCCCGCAGGTCATGGATGGCCTTTTTGACTTCCACCACTGCAATCTCAAGATCCAAGTCAGGGGGTTCCTCCTCAGTAAAGATCGGCATCAAGATATCACGGAGGAGAGAAGCGGCGTCTTTCTCAGACTTTGTCGTGCAGGATGTGTAAAGCGACTGGTAATATTGGCAAAACACGTCCGCTATGTCTTGGGGCAGAGTGAGAAGGGGAGGAGAGTCGGTTTCCAGCTCCACCACAACTTGCTGGGCCCTGTCCCTGGGGTCCAACCAGGCTAGCAGTTTGCCCACCTTGTCTCCCACATTGTAGATCTTACTGAGTGTGGCCCGATTATATGCCTAAGTGGCTTCTGAGGCCAAGTCGGAAAACTTCTTGACATTTAAGCAGAGTTTCTGGCGTACTTCTACTGAGTCATGTGTTCGAATCGTTTTCTTGAAAATAGAGGTCCTTCTTGTTCAGGACCTTATCTCTGGTGGAGGGCTGTGAGATACCAAGAGTAGATCGGGCCACATGGCCTACCGTTGGCTCTCCCACTTCCAAATGACATAGAATAGGTGAATGGTCCAAGATTCCCCTGGCCAGATGCTGAATATTTTTGACCATGTGAAGTTGATGAGCGAGCATCAGAATTTAGTCTATCCGGGACATTCTAAGGGGAGGCCAGACAGATATGTGCATTGGAGATCGGTTGGGTGTAGGCTCCTCCATACATCGACAAGCCCCATCATGCCAAGAAAGCTATGGATCCACTTGCGGGAAGGCGGCAGATCCCTCTGGGACCATGGGTCAAGTGAGCCAGCGACAATGGAATTAAAGCTGCCCCCAATCAGTAACCTGCCGTCTAGGAAACCAAGAAGGAGATCAGCAAGGTCAATAAAGGATTGGGTATGTAGGCCTGGGGGTACACAGACTGAAAGAAGGTTGATTGTGCACACTTCCCAATACCCAGAGATAGCTAAAAATCTGCCAAGAGCTTCATTGCGGACCGAGGCCACAGTCAGGGGGAATGATTTACAGACCAGGATGCCCACCCCCGGGAGCCGGAGCCGAAGGCCGAGTGGGCCAACAAATGGAAACCCCAGCGGGAAAGGGCTGTACACACATTCCCTAACAAGTATGTCTCTTGTAGTAATACCAAGTCCGGGGCATGACGCTTTACAAACTGGAGAACTACACCCCTCTTAATTTTGGCACCTAACTCATTGATATTCCATGACAGTACCTTAAGCTTCTGTCTGGTTGCCATACCCATTACTTCTCTCTTGAGGAAGACATAAATACGGAGAGAACCACTGGGAACGACCATCGAAGGGAGAACGCCCAGAGTGCCTTGAACCATTCACTAAATTGTACCCCAAAAACAAGAAGCCTGCAACCGCCCATGTGTGAGACCTGTCCGTTGTGTCATGCCTACATGATAAAAAATATACAATATACATTAGAACAATCCCCTCCAACCCAAGAAACCAGCCCCAAAGCCCCTATCCCGGCCTCCTGGCTTGGCGGTGTCAAAACCTCCCGCCCACCCAAACTAGCAGAGTGTGTATCGCCCACCTTTACTAAACATGTGGGTGCGTGTGCCAACTGAGCACCCGTCTTGGCAAATAGCAACTGGTACTCACATTTCACAAAATGAGATTGATTTGAAGCAACTAATAAACCCCTCAGAAACATTTTGGACACTACAAAAGGCCATGGATCAGTAGAAAGTCACAGGAAGTCTGTTTCGGAGTCCCCGATGAGGCCCTGTCCCAGCCTGAATAGAAGGACAACAGCATAGGGGGAGGGCAATTTTACGTTTAGTCCCCAGAAATCGGAGAAACCCCACCACTCCTAAGAAACCCACATACAGACCAGTCATTCTGGCCCACCAGTCGCTGCCTCATGCTCTTCAGGCAGGGTATTTCTACCGGATAGGCTTGTGTCCTCTTCCGTCCTTGCTTTCTGGACGCGATTGTTCCTCGGGAAAGCCGTATGCCATCCGTCAAGTCAGTCCCAGGCCTCCTCAGGGGTGGTGAAAAACTAAGCCTTTCCCTCCGACTCACCCTCAGCTTGGTGGGGAAGAGCATGGCATACTTCAGTTTCTGCTAACGAAGTAATTTCTTTACATCCAGGAAACTGCGTCCCTGAAGCTGCACTTTGAGGGTGAAATCAGGGAAGAAGGTAAAGCGACTGTTCTGGAATGCCACCGGTGTCGCTGACTGGGCACACTGCAGGATTGCATCTCGTTCCCGGAAGTTGAAGATCCTAGCCAGCAAGGGCCACGGGGGGCTCCGGGCCTCTGCCGGCCGCCCGGCACGTGATGAGCCCTTTCAACAGAAAAGAAATTGGAAAGACCAGTTGGCTTGAGGTAGGTTGTGATCTGTTCATCCACAAAGAGGTCCGCTGATGTCCCCTCTGTCCACTCCGGCACCCCAAGTATATGAACGTTGCCTTCAATTTAGCATCATGGGCCTGCATGGCCTCCATCTTGCTCTGCAGGTCGGAAGTGTCCTCGACCAGGGAACTTGTTTTTATCTCAACGTCTTTCTGCCGCGAGTTCATTGAGTGCATGTCTCCCGGATAAGGGACACCTCCGAGGACACAGCATCAATGTGTGACGATGTGCTCACCGGTATAATGGCCTCCATAATGTCCTGGAGCATCAGTTCCTTCTGCTTCCCACCTGGGTGAGACTTCTCAAGTGTAGCGGGTCCCTCATTTGGGCTCGTGCCATGGCCACCATCCCACGCATACTTGCTCAATTTGGCCTGCACCGCTGCTTTAGAACTACGACCCTCTGCCATGGTTTTGCCGATGTGGAGTTAAAAAAAAGAGGGGTAGAGGACTGTTCCGTGCAAGCGGCATTCAGCATGAGTCATCCCTCTAGCTGCAGCAGTATTGTATTGTATTAGGTTATTTGTTGTAATGTATTTTTGGTGTATTTGAAATTGAGTATTGATTGTGTACATATTGAACACTTGTATATGTTGCGCACATTGTTTTCTGAATGCACTCTTTATTGTTTGATAGCTGCTCTTTTGATGACATACAATAAATCACATGAACAAGTTTAACAAGATAAAAAACTAAAATAAAATAGATGATCACTCAGTACTCATAGGCTGGGTGGGATCAAATAACAAAAAAGTAAACCTGACTGGCTATCTGTTCTGTTTGGTATATTTGAGTGGTCCAAGCCGGTCAGAGACAGGACCCAAACCTTCCTTGTTGCCCTGGTCACATTAGTATGGCAGTGTTGACTGTGGCGGTGAGAATTCACGCCCTCCACTTATCTGCCAGTAGAAGTCCACACACTTGCCTGACATCCAGAGCTGGACCGCTAAAAAGGGGCCGGTGCAGGGCCATGCTCCGCCAGCATGATTATGATGCCTGCGGAGGCCGCCTTTCTGCTGCGGTGGAACCGCCATTGAAAGGCATGCAGTGAATGTCTTAGGGGGCTCGTTGTGGGCCTCCCTTGTGTTGTGGGGGGGTGAGGTTGCCTGTCCATTTACCAGGTGGCAGGCAATGTGCAGTGCCTGCCACGCTGTGCAGGGAGATGCAGGACATGCTCCTTTTGACATCGTGGCAGTGCTGCTGGCAGCAGCAACCGCCACAATGTTAATGGCCCCGCTTGTACCGCCGCGGTTAGATTTGGACTGCAGATCATACTAATTGGACCGGCGGTTGTGCCACGGTCCTGGCAGGTGGTCTTTTTCCGCTACCATGGCGGTCGGGGTAAATTTCCGACCGCCATCCCAATAGACCCCTAAGTATTTTTTTTATAACATCTCAAAATCATACAGAGATTTTAGAAACGGAAGGACAATTAAAAAGCATATTTTTTTAACAAACAAACATGTAAATTACAATGCCAACAATTTGAAATCAGAAGTTCAGCTTGAAAAAATCTCAATGAAGACCATAGACAATTATATTAAATATAGCAATTTGTTTGAGAAAGCGAAACAGGTAACCATCCTGAAATATTAATAAGCTAAATTGTTTTCCATGTATTGTGAGAGAGAGGTTAAAAGTTCATTATTCCAGAAAGGTTAAATCACATTAATGTTGTTACCTTGAAATGCAATCATCTTTTTATAAATTAATCAAATACCATGCAACAAAGTGTATACAGTTTGAATATAAACTGATAAATTTGATTTAGTATTAATAGGTATATTATGAGGAAATTAATCTAAAATAGAATTACATAATTAAACTATTAAAAAAGCCTACTCTAGATGCTACCAACACCTTGAATTACCATACCATTGCTCGTCTCCCTTTACCAGCAAAGATTGTTGACAAAATCATGAACTGTCAACTGACTCAGTTCATTAATGACAATGGGCTGTTGGATCATTCACAGTTTGGTTTCCGTAAGGAACACAGTACTGAAACAGCGCTCATTAAGGCGACCAAAGAGATTAGAGCTGTTATGGATGGAGGAGGAACTGCCGCATTGATACTCCTCGATCTCTCCACCGCTTTTGACACTTGATCATACTCTCTTGCTACACCGACTAAAAACCTTGGGTGTGGCGGCATGGCCTTGGCACTGCTAGCTTCCTTCTTGCAGTTGAGGAGATCGTTAGTGTCTCTCGACACGGATCCTTATCTGCTGCCATGCGGAGTACCGCAAGGCAGCTTGTTGAGTCCTTCGTTATTTAATGTTCATGTCTCCGAACCGCCCCCTTGGTTAGGGACTTTGGTTTCATGTTAACATCATATGCGGACGACTCCCAGATTGTGGTAGCTGCGTATAAAAAACAGATCTCTCCTGCTTTGCCGATTCAATACTGCATGGTTGCGATCAACAATTGGATGGGTAGGCATTCCCCTAAATTAAACTCAGATAAGACAGAAGTTTTGATTTTTGTCAATTTACAGCCCTCCTGGAGCAATCCTTGGTGGCCAGCAGAAATGGGTGCCCCGCCCACTCCAACCGCAAAGACAAAAATCTTGGGTGTGTTGATTGACAACAGACTGACATTTGCTCAACAAACTAAAGCCATGTGTCTTCTTCATACTTTCTCATAAAGAAAATACGGAAGGTACTACTCTATATTCCAGCTCATACGCAGAAAGTGGTGGTTACCTCCCTCATACAGTCAAAGCTGGACTACTGCAATGGGCTTTATTTGATTGCTCAAAAGCAGTGTCTGAAGAAATTCCAGGTAGTGCAGAATTCGTCGGCTCGTCTCTTGCTGAATCTGTCTCGGTATAAGTCTGTCTCAGAGGAAATTCGGAAGCTGAACTGGCTGCCAGTGGTGCAACAAATTAAATGTAAGGTTCTTTGTGTGGCCTATAAAGCCCTGATACAGAATGGTCCGTCTTTCCTTCAGAAGCTCTTTGTGTGGTATCAGCCAGCTAGACAGCTCCGTTCAACGGGGCCAAAACTGCTGGGGGTGCCTACAATCCGGACCTTGAACTGGGGCGGGCGGAGCTTCCAGTACAGTACATCAAAGCTGTGGAACTCTCTTCCTCTTGAGATCAGGAAGGCCAGTTCCCTCCTGAGTTTTAGAAAAATCCTGAAAACTTGGCTGTTTCAGTGAGGAGTGCTTTGTAGGGTACTTGCTGTCCTTAGTGCCGAGACACCATTTTGGTATTTGTGTGCTTTATAAATAGCATTATCATTATCATCATTATCATTATCATATTTAAGAAAATCATAAGAAGGTAATTGAAATTTTGTCTGTAAAACATCAAAAGATATAAAAGTATTATTACTGTAGACATCTTTGAGGCACAAAATACCAGCTTTAATCCATGAATGCAAAAATCTAACATTTCCAGTAAGTTTTAGGGTTGGATTATACCATAATGACATATCTTCAGTAATGGACATGGGTGATTGGAAAATTAGGTCAAAATCATTTAATAGGGAGGGATCATGGCCGCCGTGCGGGAGCTCCCCATTGTAGCTCCAGGGCTTGGGATCACGCTTTGGTGAAAATCCCTGCTCATGCCCCCATCCACCCTTCATTTCGACTGAAAGATATAAAGAAGAGTGGTGGCACTGCAACGAACCCTGCCTCATCCGCGGAAAGGAAAGATTTTGCCAGGAATTCTCACCTGAAGACTTGCTCTGCTGAGTCGCCTCCCTGAAACGTCCCTAGCCCCAAGAGGATTTCGGAGTCTCCAGTGGCTTGGTGATGGGGTTGCAGAGTCCTGTTACAGGCCTTGTTTGGTGAGTCTCCCTGCTGCCAAGTGTAGCACCAGAACCTGCATTGATTGTCAATAGTCCCCGGGGGACGGCTCGTGATTCATCACCCCCACTCCCCCCTTGCCAGCCTCACCCCGCCCCTGTTGAGCCCCTGCACTCCGCAGCTGTTGAGCCCGCTTCCGAAGCCTAACGCGGAACGGCTCCGGTCCTGTGGGGCAGGCTTGTGGGAATGACCATCACGTTGGTGCCTCCTTATAGATCTGCGGTTCAAGTCGGGGTCTGGGACCGGCTGCCACTCTTCTCTGTGTTTGCCCAGATCTTTGCAGCGTGGTCCCGGGACTGTCATACTGGGGATCAGGCGCGCAACACCCATTGGGCTCACCGGGCTTCAGCCCCCCCGTCGCCTCCTCTGCCCGGGCTAAGATGACACGCACTGAAATGGTGCAATAAGGCTGCGCATCCGATCCGAGAATGTGATTGTTTTAATGATTTCTGAGAGGCCCAGCAGCCCGAGCCAGACAGCGAGCCTCTGAACAGCTTCAGCGAGTGAACCCCCTGCCCTGACCTCTTGTGTTTCCTTTAGAGTGGGCAGAGGTGAAATCCTTGCCTGAAGGCAAGGATTTCACCTAAGCACTTGATGGGTTGTGAGCATGGGGTGTGAAGATGTGCACAGCAGGGGGAAGGCATGGCCAGTTAAGGTGATGCTTTTCCTTTGTAAAGGAATTTCTGCTGGCATCTTAGCCCAGGGTGTGCTGTCTGTACACTTGTATAGATGTGTATTCCATACAAGTGCACAGACAGTAAACCCTGGGCTATGACGCCAGCAGGAATTAATTTACAAAGGAAAAGCATCACCTGCACTGGCCATCCCTTTCCCCCTGCTGTCTGCGCATTTGACCCACATTGATCTACACAGTGAGACCTTCGGGAGGAGCTGGATGCCAGGACACAGTGCTGCTGATCAGCCAGACTCCACAGTATAGTATCAGAAGAGCAGGCAGCAGTTTTTTGTGTAAGTTCCAGTAACTTTAATGCATTTTTCAGCACAGCATTACCTACTGCCTGCATATCTAGGTTACTGTGAATGTTGTTCTTGACTTACATACATAGAAACGTCAAAGAGGACAGTCCCCTCCAAATATGCAAATGTAGTGTAAGTTTGTAGTGTTCATTTTTTTTGGGGTGTTAGTGGGTAATTTTAGAGTTCAGGGTGGGTGTGGGTTTTAGGGTGCCAGTGAGTAATTTTATGATTCAGGGTGGGTTACGGATTGGGGTGCCAGGGGGTAATTTTAGGGTTCTGAGCGGGTATGGGTTTTGGGATTCCAGGGGGCAATTTTAGGGTTCAGGGTAGGTATGGGTTTTGGGGTGCCAGGGGACATTTTAGGGTTCAGCGTGGGTATGTGTTTTGGTGTGCCAGGGGTAATTTTAGGGTTCAGGGCAGGTGTGGGTTTTGGGATGTCAGGGGGCTACTTTAGGGTTCAGGGTGGGTATGGGTTATGGGGTGCCAGGGGACATTTTAGGGTTCAGCCTGGGTATGTGTTTTGGTGTGCCAGGGGCAATTTTAGGGTTCAGGGTGGGTATGGGTTATGGGGTGCCAGTGGGGAATTTATGGTTCAGGGAGGGTGTGGGTTATGGGTTGCCGGGGGGCATTTATGGTTCAGCATGGGTATGGGGTTTGGGGTGCCAGGGGTAATTTTAAGGTTCAGGGTGGGTGTGGGTTTTGAGGTGCCAGGGGTAATTTTAGGGTTTAGGGCAGGTGTGGGTTTGGGATGTCAGGGGGCTATTTTAGGGTTCATGGTGGGTATGGGTTATGGGGTGCCAGATGGGAATTTATGGTTCAGCATGGGTATGGGTATGGGTTTTGGGGTGCCTGGGGTAATTTTAAGGTTCAGGGTGGGTTTGGGTTTTGGGGGGCAAGGGGGAATTTATGGTTCAGCATGGGTATGGTTTCTGGGGTGCCAGGGGTAATTTAAGGTTCAGGGCGGGTATGGGTTTTGGGGCTCCAGGGGGGTGATTTTAGGGTTCAGGGTGGTATTGGGTTTTGGGGTGCCAGGGGGTAATTTTAGGGTGTGGGGTGGGTATGGGTTTTGGGGTGCCGGGGAGGGATAATTTTAGGGATAGGATGGGTATGGGTTTTGGTGTGCCAGGGGTAATTATAGATTTCAGGGCGGGTATGGGTTTTAGGGTGTGAGGGGGTTAATTTTAGGGTTCAGCGTGGGTATATGTTTTGGTGTGCCAGGGGTAATTTTAAGATTCAGGGTGAGTATGGGTTTTGGGGGGCAATGCATCAAACTAACAAAAATGTGTGCTTTAATTGTTGTCCAGTTTCAAATGCAGAATTCACCACATTTTTTTCTCAGCTTTACCTGAGCATTAACCGATCCTGATTGTCTGCCATTTTAGCTCCGCCCCATTGATTTACATTAGCCACGCCCCTTCATCTGCCATGTTAGCCCCCCCGAAATTAAGACCTAGTTGCGCCCCTGCTGGGGATGGGTGTTGCCCGCCGGCCTCAGCTGATGATGTCTGGACCCCGGAGGGGAGAGCCTACGGTGGGGTAAAGCGGCACACTGATGGTCAGTCGATGTTTTGCTGGTTGACTACAAGACTACAGAGGGGAGAGCCGGAAAAGCGCCGCATTTGAGGGGGTCAATATCCTTTATTTGGTCTTCACTCGTTGCGTGCGGTAACGTCTCCATCTCATTACACTGTGAGTGTGCCCATTTCCCCTTGGATAACTTAATTTAGCCTTGAACTCTGAATCAGCAGAGACTATAAAGGTGGTTGAAATTTAAATGCTCACTTTGAAAATGGCCACCGCGCTGGAGCCCCCCCATTGAAGCTCTTGGACTTGGCATTACTCGTGAAAATCCCACATCCCAACAGGATTTCACCTCTCCCAAATTGGTAGCCTATGAGGCAGCTGCATAGTGCTATTCAAATGGTACACCCTGCTTTGAAGTAACATATTCAACTCGTAAACGGCGGGTCTGCCAATTGTGATTTTTTAATACTCAATAACTCACTAGTGTAACCAACAGCTAAGTATCTGGCCATAAGGCTTCAAAAGCATTGCACGCTCATGAAATATACAAAGCAAGAATAATTTTGAGGTATCAGCGCCATCTTCTGGCCATTTTCATACATCTGCGAGACAAACAAACCTAAACCAAGATAACCGTAATTAAGCCTCCTGCTTGCTCCCAGCCTTTAACTTTGTCAGGATACATGAAGCTACATGAAGGCATTTGTGATAGAGAGAATGCATTTTATTTTTATTGAACTGTTCCTCAGAATCATTATATCAACAGTAATTGATAGCCCTCTATTATGTATGCTGATACTCCCTATTCTACGTGAGTTTAAAACTTAAATGTCCTGTTCCCTACAAGTTACCTTAGCGTTACTCCCCAGCCTTTTAGTAACACGTAATTGTAATATGTAACTGGTATTGTAATTTTATCTATTTTTTATTTCAAATTCAGCTCTCCCTGCTACTAGACAATCTGTATTTAATGTTGTAGAGCTATTAGATACATTTAACCAAATGCGATATGTGTTCCCAAATTGATCTACCTCATTTGGTGGCTTTTTACTAAGGGTGGGCGTAGTGTGCGTAGTGGTGCTACGCGAAGCTTCGTGAAGTGGGGAGGACGCTACGCACACCCACACACTTCTCGTAGCCCCACTACACGCCGCCCGCCACCCTCCTGCCCTCTTCTACATGTCTCATTTAATTTAAAATACAGTTAAAGTAAATTAAAAGCACTTACCTTATATGCGGCATCCCAGGGCTCCCTCTTCGGCTGACGTGCCGAATTCTTCCAGCCAAATGCGCATGCGCGGGTGCAGAAGAGGGAGCCCCGGTACGCTGTATATAAGGTAAGTGCTTTTAATTTACTCTAGCTGTATTTTAAAATAAATGAGGCATGTAGAAGAGGGCGGGAGGGAGGCGGGTGGCGGGTAACTTCGCTCCGTTCACGGAGTGTGCGCAGTGTTGCCTACTAGGGTGACCAACTGGTATTGGTGCAAATTCAGGACGGTGAGTGTAAAAATTCAGGACAAAGGGTCAAAATTCAGGACACAAATTCAGGACAGGAGGTCAAAATTCAGGACAAAACTTCAGGACAATAGGTACGTTTTACAGACACATCAGAGGTTGCGCAATAGTATATAAGTAAGCCCAGCCATTTCCAAACATATTCAACCATTTGCAAACCTATCCATCATGTATCCTTCCATCTATCATTTCACTCATCCATCCCTTCATCCATCCCCTCATCCATCCTTTCACTCATCCTCCATTATCCATCCATCCATCCACCCTTTCACCCTATCCATCTGTACACTTATCCATCCACTCTTCATCCCATCCATCCATTCACTCATCCATTCAGCCATTTACCCTTTCACCAATCCAGCCATCCTTTCACTTACTAATCCTTCCACTCTTTTAGTCATCCATCAATCCTCCCTTTCTCTCTCCATCGACCCTTTCACTTAGCCTTCCTTCCATCCATCCACCCACCCATCCATCCATCCATCTTCTCATCCACTCATGAATCCATCCATTGCCCTTATCACTCATCCATCTATCATTTCACTCCTTCACACATCTATTCATCCTTTTGTCCATCTACCCTCCCTTTCACTCACTCATCCATCCCTACACCCAACCTTTCACTCATATGTCCATTCATTCACCCTTGCACTTATCAATCCATCAATCCATCCATCATTTCACTCATCCACCTACACCCACCATCCACCCACCCACTCATCCATCCTTTCACCCACCATCCAATCCACTGATCCATCCTTTCACCCACCCACCCACTGATCCATCCATCCTTTCACCCACCCACTCATCATCCATCCATCCATCCTTTCACCCACCCACTTATCCATCCATCCATCCATCCTTTCACCCCCTCTCCATCCATCCATCCTTTCACCCACCCATCATCCATCCATCCATCTGTCCTTCCCCTCATCATCCATCCATCCATCCCCTCATCATCCATCCATCCTTCCCCTCATCATCCATCCATCCTTTTCCCTCATCATCCATCCATCCCTTTCCCTCATCATCCATCCATCCTTCCCCTCATCATCCATCCATCATTTTCCTCATCATCCATCCATCCATCCATCGGTCCTTCCCCTCATCATCCATCCATCCTTCCCATCATCCATCCATCCATCCTTCCCCTCATCATCCATCCATCCATCCTTCCCCTCATCATCCATCCATCCTTTTCCCTCATCATCCATCCATCCTTCCCCTCATCATCCATCCATCCATCCATCCTTTCACCCACCCCCTCATCATCCATCCATTCCCTCATCATCCATCCATCAATCCTTTCACCCACCCCCTCATCATCCATCCATTCCCTCATCATCCATCCATCCATCCTTTCACCCACCCCCTCATCATCCATCCATTCCCTCATCATCCATCCATCCATCCTTTCACCCACCCCCTCATCATCCATCCATCCACCCTTCCCCTCATCATCCATCCTTTCACCCACCCCGCATCATCCATCCATCCATCCTTCCCCTAATGATCCATCCATCCATCCTTCCCCTCATCATCATCCTTTCCCGTCATCCATCCATCCTTTCCCTCATCCATCCATCCATCCCATCCATTTATCCTGCCCCTCATCCATCCATCTATCCATCCTTCTCCTCATCCATCATCCTTCCCCTCACCCATCCATTTATCTTGCCCCTCATCCATCCATCCTTCTCCTCATCCATCATCCTTCCCCTCATCCATCCTTCCTTTCATCCATCCTTCCCCTCACCCATCCATCCATCCCATCCATTTATCCTGCCCCTCATCCATCCATCCTTCCCCTCCATCCATCCATCCTTCCCCTCATCCATTTATCCTTCCCCTCACCCATTCATCCTTCCCCTCATCCATCTTTCCCCTCATCAATCATCCAGCTACCCTTCCACCCATACATCCAGCTATTTACATTTTCTCTCCATCCTTCCCCTCACTCATCAATCCATCTATCCTCTCTCATTATCCATTTATTCAATCTTTCATTCATCCATTCACCCTTTCACTAATTCATCCAGCCATTCACACATCCCTTCACTTACTTACTCGCCCACCTTTCCATATTAATTTTGAGCTGAGCCCTTTTGAGAAGAGGCCCATCAAGAACTTCACCCTCGCTGCAGGGGCCGTTCCAGGACTGGGACAGAAGCCACCCAGGGCGAAGACAGGATCCACCACAGGGGGGGACAAGAGCCATCACAGGCAGGGGTGGACTGGAGCCACAACATGGGGGGACAGGAGCAGGAGTCATCACAGAAGAGGGAACGTGATCCACCAGGGTGGGCACAGGGGTGGGCATGCAGTATTCTAGTATCATCTTGGGCTTCTCGCCCCCTCCTGCACAAGACAACGAGAAAACAGGCTCTCTGTCCAAAATGCCATCCCCCACTGTGATATACAGTACTTACAGGAGATACTCTACTAGAACTGATTGAACTGATTGTCCTCCATACTTTGTTAATCAGTGTGGGTGCGATTGTGCCATTTCTTTATTGTATTACATTATGCATGTTTGAAGAACCGAGGTTTGCTTACAAATTAGTGATAGTAATTAAGCTTGGTGAAGAGAAGCAGGTACTGCCTCGGTGTAATCAGGGGTGTAATCTGGCCGAGTCTAGGATGTTTGGGGCCCTGGGTAGAAATTGAATGTGTGAGCCCCCCTCTAAATAGCAGATACAAGACGCATTCAGGGCTGTTTGCATGTGAATGGATGCCCCCTGCTCCTGAACCTGCAGCCCCTCCCTCTGTCACCTTCGAGCACCTCTTAACAGCTCATCAAGAGCTGGAGGTGTGAGGGTTGCCATCCCGCTGTGCCTCTACACTGCTGCTGGGGGTCTGAGCTTTCCTACAGCATCGGAGTCAAGAAGGGAGGTGGGGGCAAGCTGTGCCCGGTTAAAATTACGGACAAATGGTGTCTGTTAAAGAATCCTTCACGGACACTGGACAGACGGCCGAAATTACGGACTGTCCGTGAAATTTACGGACGGTTGGTCACCCTATTGCCTACTACGCCTATTTTGCAAATTGCCAAGTAGGCAACACTACGTACACTGCGTGGACGGAGCGTAGCACTGTGCCCAGGGTTACTTTTTACCTTAACCGTTTCTTTCTAGCTGCTTGAAAATCTGTATTTTAGCTGGAAATGTTCCAAGAAGTTTTTACTTTATGCGCTATGTACTCCCAAAATTATCTACCTCACTGTGGTACTTTTATATTTAATATGGTTTCTTGCCCACTCCTAGGCTAGCTGTATTGTTAACCTATTATGCTATGTGCACCCAAAGTAATTTATCTCATTTTGATGTGTTTTGTTTTTTGCCTGCTGCTAGACTATCTGTATTCTGAACCTAATATGCTACGTGCACCGAAAGTTATTTAACTAATTTTGATGTTTTCGTATTTCAAACGTTTATTAGCCTGCTGCTAGTCTATCAGTATTTTATTTGGAATTGTGACTAGATCTTTTTAACTCATTGCGCTGCATGCTCCCAAACTGTTCTACCTCATCTTGATTTTAATTGCCTTGAATGGTTATCCGCTCTGTCACCCTAATTAACTCCGTACTATTCACTGCTGTCCCATGGACTGGACCCCTAACTTCCCATGGGAAAAAGATCATTGTGATCCTGCACAACTCCCTGCTCTCCTCACCATCTTAATCTCTCCCCCCTCGCTCAGGCCTACTCACTCATTCGCGGGTTATAACAGGGACTCCCCAAGTCGCTCTTACTATTCTTCATTTATCCCCTTCCTCACTCCCCCTTATCTCCCCAAGTCCTAGCCATGTCACCCTCCCAAAACCCAGTCTCTCCTCCTGACCCTGCACTTTCTATACATGGCCCCAACTCATGGAACATCCTATACCCCACCAACTTTTCAAAAAATGGTAAGAAAAACTTCAAGCATAAATTACTTACTCGTCACCCAGAAACCTTAATAGTCGATACCTATCATAGTCTCACCTCTCCCATTAAATCGAATGACATTTTCTTTACCAAACGCCCCTCTAAATGGAAAAGCACTTTCCTCCGCCAAATTCAAATCTCTAAGTCCACTAACATTTTATATGGTTTCAAACAGTCTACCTCCCTTTTTCCATCTTCACAACTGGCAACATCTTCATACGAGCCTCAGACCACCACCTCTCCCTCCTTAAGAAATACTTTAGTACCTTGACACACCAACTCTCTCTACCTTCTCCAAGCCACACCCAAACCCAACTACCCGATGACCTCACCAGGTTACCTCCCCCACTAGATCTCCCCCTCCCTCCCCTACACACCAACCCAGTACAGACTGTCATGCCTACTCTCCCTCTCACCCATGACCAACCTTTGCCTGCACTACCAACTGCACCCCCGGATCCCCCTCCAGACACTAGACATCCTCCCAAGACAAGAACAAAACCCACTGCATCCCCCCACACCCCTTCAACCAAACCCCCACCTACTCTTCTAAAACAGAGGCTTACCAACATCGAGCAAAATCTCTCCATTTTGACCTCTGAACTTTCATGGTCAGAAAGGACTTCAACTCCCTCAAATTCCTGGTCCTCCCCAACTACAAGGACCTCCCCTGTTCCTGTGCCTAAGGCATGCACCTACCCAATATGTGGAGAACTACACCCTCCTGTGACTGAGCTCATAGGCCTGTTTGCACTGTCAGCGACTTATCTTTCTGACCTCAGGGACCTCTGTAATGCCTACCTTCCTAATATGTCGGATCCTGACCTTCCCCCCAACATGCCAGTATTCCCGTGATCACTGGTATCAAGAGAATCCCATCCGCACGCCCTTCCCCTGACCCCCTGTTCAACTCACCATCATCCAATTCAATCCTACATCAGACAGCCCAATTCCCTCTCCTCCATGCTGGTAAACTGCAGCTTCACGGTCCAACATGCAACCAAATTATCCAAAACCATACTCAGCGAAGGCATTGACATCGCCTTCCTGACTGAAACCTGGTTCAAGGACCACTCGGCGGCTTTTCTGGCCCTAATCATCCCCCCTGGCTTCTCTATCCTCAGGAAGGATAGGCCAGTTAATAAAGGTGGCGGTCTAGCCATAATATATAAAAACGTTCTTAATCTCTCCCTGCTAAAAGACTCAGACCACCATACCTTTGAATACCTTGGTGCTGAACTCTTGATACAGGGCGCGTCCCCCATCCGACTGCACAACATCTCCCACCTGCCAGGTGAACCGCCTCTCTTTGTTGAAGAACTGTCTGACTTCATCTCACTATCCTCTTTTTCAAACTCCAAAATCCTCTTTCTAGGAGATTTTAACATCTATTGGAACAATGCAGAGTATCCCATAGTCATGCACCTAATTAACCTCCTAGAGATTAACAATCTCAAACAACTATGTCAACATCCAACTCACATCAAAGGAGCAACTCTTGACGCCATCATTTCTGGCAACGACCTCTGGTCCCTTTCCAGCATCACCCCCCACTAACTGGTCGGACCATCAACTTATTCTTTATAAGATCGTAACTAATCCCACTCCCCCAACAAAAATCCCCAAACCCTTAAAATGGACCAGAAACCTTAGTCATATTCCCCCAGACATACTTGCATCTGAACTCCAAGCCCAACTCCTGCTCACCCCTCACTCCCACAATGCCAACGAGCTCACTGAGCATTTTAACAAGACAGTCGAAGAGGTGCTGGATCACTTAGCCCCTCCCAAACTAAAAAAACAAAGAAACATCCCATCTAAATCTTGGTTCGACTCCGATCTGAATAATGAAAGACGATCTCTCAGACACACCGAAAGAACATGGAGGCAACACCCCTCTCCCTCCCATCTAGCACTCCTCAGATCAGCAAGATCGAAATACAAGACACACTTCTTCAAGGAAAAGGCTCATTTTTTTCGATCACAACTTGATCGTGCCAAAAATAGGCCCAGAGAACTGTTCAATATTGTTAGAAAACAAACATCATCTGCCCCTTAGAGCTGATTCTTTCTCAGAGAGATGAGCAGAAATTGCCAACTTCTTCTCAGAGAAAATCACTAAAATCGAGCAATCTTTCCTCACTCCCCCTACCTCTCCATCCCTTCTACCTGCCGGTGACATCTATTCAGCCCTCCCACCCATGTCGACCCTGCCCCTCCATCCCAGCACTCCAACACATAGTCCTGTCTCTACCTCTCCTGATTCCTTTCCCCATCTTACAGCTGAAAAATAATTCCTCATGCCAAACTTTCCATCCTGTTACTGAACAAGAAGTCCTTAGCATTATCTCCAAACTTAAGCCTTCTTCGAACTACAAAGATCCTCTACCCTCCAGCCTCGTCCATGACCTCAAACAAATCATCGCCCCTTACTGGACTTCAATCATTAACTCCTCCTTTGCCACAGGCGTGTACCTGACTCTCTCCAGCTGGGTCAATTCACTCCCATCCTCAAAAACCTTTCACCCCATTTCGAATTCCCCACTGCTATCTAAAGTTCTGGAAAAATGCGCTCTCCGACAACTCGACAATCACATCTACAATTTCCACCTCCTTGACCCGTTGCAATCCGGTTTTAGAAAAGGATGCAGCAAGGAAACAGCTATGCTCAAGATTGCCAACGACCTCCACCGGTTCCTTGACAATGCGGATTCCTCCCTTCCCATTCTCCTTGACCTCTCCACTGCCTTCGATACAGTTAACCACGCCTCTCTACTTAGTTCTCCTCCTTTCTCCAACACAGAACACAACAAATCAAAACCAAGGGCTGCCTCTCCAACCCCATGCCGGTCTCCCAAGGTGTACGCCAGGGCTCTATTTTCTCTCCCTCCCTCTTCAACCTCTTTATGGAACCCCTTACCCTCATTCTGAAACAAGCAGGAATTAAGTACCACCTCTACGTGGACGACACCCAACTGTACTACAAGATTAAATCCCACTCCGATATTATTCAAAGAGACTATTTTAATGTTATGAACATTATTGGTAGTAAAGTAGAGAGCAAGAAGCAACTAAGAAGAGGATAAAAAGTTGAAGAAGAAAAGGAAGAATAGTAGCTCTAAGAAAGTGTATAAGGAAAAAGAAGGTAAAAAGAGAAGACAAACAAACATAAAAAAGACGACAACAATTACACATTAATAACAAGTTTGAAACGCACACACGCTTTGCAAGCATGACCGAACCGTTGGAGCCCTGTGTGGAAATAAACAGTAAATTAGTCAGAAATACATATGATAATAATGTTCAAGTAGCAGAAACATTTGTATCCATAGAATGCTTTTAATGTTGATCCAGGAATATTCTTAAGTCATCAGGTCGTTGGACGGGCTTTGAAAAATGATCTTTCCAAATTCGCATGGTGGAAGGAACCAAAACACCATACTTGAAGCCAAGACTTCTTAAACGTGGACGAATGTCCGTGGATTCCGTGCACATCTTAACAGTATCCTTAGAAAAGTCTTGGTGAATAAAAATGTTGTTGCCATTGCCCATTATGGAAGGAATTTTAAGTGCTGCTTTCCTTATCAAGCTCAAATGATGGTGAAGTAAATCCTAAAAAATAATTTGTCTCGCTTTTGTGTGGTGAGGATTACGATGAGACGGAATCCTATGTGCTTTATCTATTTCAAATTTCTCCGGAAATTTGATGTTCAAAAGTCCAGGTATCGAATTCTCCAAATATAGTCTGCAATTGGAACCTTATACATCATCTGGCAAATAAAAATATGTGAGCAGTATTGCCTGTTAAGGTTTTCCATATCCAAAAGGAGAGCAGACATACAAGATATTTTTTGCCACAAGCGGTGCACAGACATCAATTTTAACTTTATTGTCTTGTATTTTATTTATTTATTTATTTATTTATTTGCGAGTTTATATAGCGCTGGAATCGACTCCAACTGGAGTATCTCTGCGCTTTTGGCCCGGTTGACATCCACAAAGAAATGAGTAATGCTGGAGCTAGATCTCGTTTTTAAATAACAGGGTTTTAAGGTGTTTTCTGAATGAATTATCTGAAACCTTCATTGACATATTAGCCATATCTTTGCACAGGTTTTTAATCTCTGATGCTATTGTATCAGTGCTAGAATGAAGTGCCTGAATTTCATCAAGAATTAATGCCAAGGAAGGTTCACTAGATTCCACCACTTTATACTTTGTTGGAGGAGGGGAAATATATTGTTTCCTCTTATTGTGAGGCGTTTGCGCATTTTTATTCTCCATTTTCCTATTATAAAAAACTAAGGATGTATATATATGCAAAATGAAGGAAAAGGAGATTACTGAAGAGAAAATGCTTCAAAAAAGGCTGGTGCAGCAGCTAAAACAGACTGTGGGAGTGGTTAGGCCGAAGCCAGGCCCTTACAAAAACAATGCTCCGCCCCCCTGACAGGAAATCTGGGCAGTACCTTGAAGGAGAGATTGAAGTTGAAGCAGGAGGGAAGAAAAAAACAGGCTCTGATGTTGCGCAGACCAGGAAAACCACCACAGCGATAGGCAAGACCTTCAGAGCACTGCTGCAATCATTTTAAATACATTTCTGAAAGGAATTCGTAGGTAAATCAGCAATTACAGGCTGTTCCATCAAGGAGCTCACAGGGGGCATCCATCTTGTTTTGCACAAGTGTACGTCTAGCATTTTACATACACTGCACCCTGCCCTCCATGCTGGGTCGGCCTACCATAGGGGTGACCTAATATGTATAAAAAAGGGAGGTTTGGGCCTGGCGAGATGTTTATCTTGCCAGGTCGAGATAGCAGTTTAAAATTGTGCCACAGATTGCAATGGGTGGTCTGGGGCATGTGTTAAGAGCTACTTAAGTGGCACAATAAATACTGCAGGCCTACTAGTAGCTTTTACCTTATAGGCCCTGAGTACTTGAAATACCACTTTATAGGGATTTACAAATGAATTAAATAAGCCAATGTGACCGTGTTTACAGGAAAGAGCACACACACTTTAGCACTGGTTAGCAGTTGTAAACTGTGCAGACTCAAAAGCCAGCAAAAACAGGAAGCAGGAAGGTAAAAATTTGGGGGTAAGCCAGGCCAAAGATGTCAGGTCCCAAAAACACATTTCGTACTAAGGAGTAATGTTTCAAAATGTTCCTAAATGTCACCATAACTATGTATTTTCACCTACCGAACAAGCAAACTTGATGGGTAAATTAACAAAAGGACTCCAATCAACAGGTAAAGGAACTGACTCTTGCCCTCTCTTGCAAAGCGTTCACAATCTGAATTCAGGCCCAAAGTCTTTCTGTGGAGAGAGAAGAGCTTTTCTGCGCTTTTGGGCTGGCAGTACCTCTTAGCCTGCTGGCAGGGGTAGAGGGCAGCACAACCATGGCAGTATTTCTCTAGCGCTAGCTTTTACACACTGACATTAAGAAACAGAGAAGATGAAAAGCCAGGTTTTCAGCTTGACCTTCTTTTTGATGGCTCTGGTGGGTGTAAGGATTCTAACCTATTCCTACCCTTTGTACTGAAGTCTCAGTCAGCTGCAGTTGCTAAGGATTGTGGCCATCATTACTTAGAAATCCTTAAAATGTTTTTCAAAGCAGCCATTGGAAAACATATTTACTACCAGGCCATGGGTTAGTTATATGGTCTTCAACTGAGGCAAAGATAACCTCTCTCATGAGTGTAATGAGCTGTAAGGACCATACAGAAAGTCAGTTTCTTTGAAAATGTTCAGTTCACAGGAGAAGGTGTTTAGCTCCTTTGTGGGTTTGTTGCAATAACTCTAAATGTAGGGAAAGCAGATGATGAAGACCAGAGACCAGAAATCACTAATGTGGTGGGGAAGGATCATTCTTCTTTCATTGGCTTCACAGCAGGAAGCCACTGATACACCATACATGCTGGTTATTCTTTTCAAGACATAAACATTTTGAGAATGAAAACACATATAAAGAAGAATGTGCACTTTGCACGGATTTTAAAAGATGGCAATGATTTCTGAGAAAGCATAGTACATGCACTGTACAAGAATGCTTAAAGCTGTAGAAATAGAGAGAATTCATATATGGTGTGTATTACATGCTTAACAATTGATCCTTTTATAAGATTTAAACCAGTTGAAAGAAACTTATAAAATGTATTTTCTGCTACTATGCAAATAAATATGAAAATTACACATGGTAAATAGGTACTTATGTATTATTAAGTCTTATTTCTAATTGTGTACACTTTTATGATGAATGTGAATCATCCCTCACTACGTTCAGTGTAATGCACCATAGATAGTAAAAAGCTGGTGCAAAATCAATATGCTTTAATTTAGACTAATGAAACGTTCTATGATGAAGCCTTGCACAAAAGAGTCTCGCATTTCTTAAAACAATCTTATTAAATAGTTTATGAGAATATTTTACATGTATGTACTTTAAATTGTGGCAATTGGTCATACTAAAGACTGAACATTTCTATGCAACAAAATTTGACAATTCATACGTGACTATTTGACACGAATGCTAATTTGAATTTCACTTTGCCTGAGTCTACTTATGCATTATTCCTTTAATTGCGTTTGATTAGAAAACACTGTCATTGAATATGTTAGGTTGTCTTTATTTCTTAGACCTGTATTTAATCTTAGACTAATGAGAAGAAATATTGCTTCTCTTCTCACACATGTAACTTTTCCTGTACTTTTACATGACATTCCTGAAGGGAAATTATACATTTTGATATATCTATATGGACATTACTGTGTGAACTCAAAAATGTTTGCCTCAGCATATGAGATGTTATAATAATTAATTACCGTTTGTGGACTAGGCTGTCTGCCTGAATGGACCATCGAATCTACAGACATGGTTTGAGAAAATATGCCAACCTATCTACTTTTGCACCTTGTTACCGGATGGTGGTGACACATGGTTCAAACAATGTTAGTGTGACATTTGATGTCATCTCCACCAAGGATGGATTATACTAAGGATTTCTCTGGCAAAGAGGGTTTGGGGTGTGTTTCAGAACTCTGAGAAGACAGCCAGAACAGCCTATGCAGCAGGTGCAGTAGAATGCACATAAGCCTTTCTTTCCCCATTTGTGTGGCCGTTTCCTTTGTCTTATTACCCATGAACTTCTTGGTGGCGGACTCAGACCAGACCCTATGCCTATGCTGAAAGAACTCTTCTAAACCGTCCCCTGCGCTTGTTAGTGGTAGCAACTCCCAGGCTAAGCAAACTTTCCATGGACTTTTTGGCTTAACCATAGATTCTCAAATGCCCTGTTGGTGTTATCTTTTGTTTATATTCCACTTAATGTGTAGTTTTATACTACATCTGTAACAGTATACTGAGACTCATGGCTGAACTTCCGAAAATGCTAATTATTTCCTCGATTACTAAATGTGTCTAAATATAATTACAATTTTCAATCTAAATTGTGTAAGTCTTTCTCAATTTTAACTCTAATGTTCTTTCGACAGAGACTGTGTATATAATAATTGGGAATCTAATGCATAATGGAAATGCTCATTTATTATTCTCAGAACATCAGATCTTGTTACTATTGTTCTTCATAGCAACCGCAAAACTGTTGGTATGAATGATCTTGACCCAGTTGGACTTCTTCAGGAGAATTGGATTTGCCATTGCTATCCGATATATCTACATCTCATTGGATAACCAACAATCAAAACCCTTATTCCTCACCCCACAATGCAGTGAGCAAGGTCCTTCGGAGGACCAAAGCCTCTATGGGTGTGGCTAAGTATTGAGATCCAGTTTAAGGTATAATATTTAGTGATTGGGCCTAGGTAAAACACTGGAACACCATCATCTTGGTTGGGTGCCATAAGCCATATAAAGAACTGCCCTTACTTGGAGCCAATGTGACAAAGAATTTTTATCCTGGTTGGATTGCCTGGTCTAATCAATCAATCAATCAATCAAATCAATCAATCAATCATTCGTAAAGTGCACTACATACCCGCAAGGGTCCCAAGGCGCTGGGGGGGGGGGGGCGTTACTGATCGAAGAGCCAGGTCTAGAGTATCCTCCTGATGGTCAGCAGGTCTTGGGCCTGTCGTCGGCTGAGTGGGAGTAGTAATCAACAACCAACTCACAATGACAAGTTAAGTGAGTGCAGTCTATGCCTCCTACTTCCACACTCTTAAGATGCTCAAGAGGATATTCAGATGACTTCCCATAACCACAGGCAGAATCGTCACTCAAACCCTCCTCACCAGCAAGCTAGAGTACGGCTATACAATCTATGGTGGAAACAACTCATTACTGACCAAAGACATCCAGACCATGCAAACCTTAGTGGTCAAGATCACCCTCAACCCCCAGCCACACCCTTACCGCAGCTCATATCTAAAAGAGCCCCACTGACTCCAAAACTACAAAAGTGCACTCTTCAAACTACTCACGCACACATAGAAAGTCCTACAAAACACTGGCACCACATACCTCCACAGCCGCACATATTTACGCAAAGCTACTAGACTCCCCTGCCCAGTCAGACTCTTACCTGCACACAACCCCTGCATACAAAGAACCACATGCCGTCTTCTACATCACTACAAAAATCTGAAATTACTTGCCCCTGCACATCAGAGCCGCCTACTCAGTTCTGAAATTCTGCAAAAACTGAAGACCTGGCAAATCAACTAGCCTTTACAATGGCTCAACCCATACAGAAATGTCTTCAGAGAAAGGATAGCCTTCCGGGTGAGTTGTTTGATATACACATGCTCATAACAAAACATAACATACTCTGGATTTCAACCCCTAGTATCCCAAATGAGAATTAAAAGTAGATTCATCCAACCAGTAATTGTAGTTTTTCTGAGTTCTGAGGGGAACTCTTTGCATCAGTCCAGTTTGACATTTGCCAGAAATAAGACCCTAATAGTAGTTGCATTTCACAAAGCCAGAAGTTTCCCTAAGATTCTATGGATAGTCCACTGCTGCAGTTTTCCTTGGAGGAAGAGGAAATGTTGCTACCTATTTTGTGGAGTGAAGCAGTGACCTGATTAGAAAGACAATGAGCAAGGTCCACCAAATTCAAGCTTGAGTTCTTGAACAATCAATTAGTCACAAGGCACATACATCCAGGTAGCAGCTATAAAATATATGAAGCATTCTGTAATAAGAGAGATGAGTGTGAAAAAATAATATTCCAGAACTATGCATATATAATTGTCACAAGCTGCCTGTTACCTTCCTTTACTTTGTGTGGCTGCATGTCTGCCACTTTCCAGCCATGATATGATACAGTGATTGTTTCCCTTTATCTGATGTATTACCCTGTTTCAGCCAGAAAGGTTTCCTACTGTGAATACCCACTACCAAACTCCCGGTAGCCCTATAAATTGTACACTGATAATCATGTGAACTGGGCAGGTGTTATCCTAATTTTCAGCTTTAGAAACTGGGTGAAACCCTTGCTTATTTTGGGTGGTGGGATTTTTGCCCTACTCGGATTTTGAATCAGTGCAGTGGATTCTTATTTATCCTGGGTTCACACCCAATGAGTTCTTCAGCCTTTCACCAAAAACAGAAAGTCAGAAACTAAGGCAGAAAGCGCAAAGATTTTGCAGACTTCATTGCGCTGGGCGCTCTGACCATCGCGCTTCTATTTTAAACTACACCCTTTGGATATTTAGTTTTACTTGTGTTATTTAGCCCTTGTTTTTAGCTTGAACTCTTGTGGCCCCTTACTTGCACCATAATCGGTCGAGCACCGCTGTTTGGCGGGTCCGGTTTCCGGGTGGTGGTGGGGAAGTTCGGGCGCCATCTTGGAGTGGTGCAGAGCTGCAGGGGACGCCAGTTGAGAGCGCTCTAGCGCTCCGGACAGCCAGAGGGACGCCTACTTAAAGCTCCCTCAACCGCGCAGCGGTAACGCGCAGCGGTCGTGCCTTCGCTGTGCCTGAGTCTTGCCAGAGTCCTGCCCGTCAGCGTCCCGGAGGCGGCGGAGTGGCGGCTGGGCTCGGCCCCGCAGTGCCTTCGGTTACTGTTAGGAGGATGGTGTTTTACTCGTCGCTGGAACTTCGCTCCTTGCAAAAGGTATTATGCGCCTGTCGGTCTGTCTTCCCTGGTCGTTATAGGGGTAAGAGGCAATGTTCTGGTTGCGGATGGTCACCCGGGTATAGCCCTGCTACTTCATCGCAGAGGGGAGAGGCTAGGGCGAAACATCTCTGTCTGCTTCTTAATACCAGATCAGTGTGCAGACATGCCCTGGAGATCTTTGATCTCCTTGCTGCGGAAAAACCATTATGTCTGATGCTGACAGAAACATGGTTGGGGGAATTGTCCAATCCCGACATTATGGCGGCCATTCCACCGGAATATAATATCTTTCGGCAGGATAGAGTGAAAGGGAGGGGAGGAGGGGTGGCTCTCGTGGTGGATAAGCGTGTTGCTTGTTCTATTATCCCATTGGACACGATTACAGGTTCGGAGTCCCTAGCCTTCTCCATTACTTTGGCCCCCCATCAAGCGCTGAAAGGGCTGCTGGTATACAGACCTCCTGGACCGGCGGGATCCTTTTTTGATGAACTTCAGGCTGCCATTGCAGGCTTAGCTTTGAGGGCTGAGCACTGTGTGTTGGCGGGCGACTTCAACTTGCACATGGACGAGGGTGAGGATCCTAATATAAACAAGCTGCTCGATATTACGGTTCCCCTCGGCCTTGTGCCATATCTCACTGGCCCCACACACGACAAGGGCAACACGTTGAATCAAGTATTTTCCACGGCCCCTCTAGAGGACATAGAACTCGTTCCGGTTCTCTGGTCTGACCACAGGCTGGCCAGGTTCTATGTACCAGGCAGGGAGAAACTGCCTAGCAATGCGGCTAGACAGCATGGGCCGGTTTCCAGGGCACTCCATTGTGTGACTCCTGAGATGCTAGCTAAGGCTTCTCTAGACCATCCGTGTCCCCTCTCAGGCGACCTTGAGCAGGATGTGGACTCTCTGCAGTTGTGGCTGACGGAGAGGTTGAACGATCTAGCCCCGGTGTTGGATTCCCGGGGGACATCAAAACGGGTTTCTGCTCCATGGTTTACGCAGGCGCTGTCTGCCTCCCGGCGCCAGTGTAAGGTGGCGGAGAGGGCCTGGCGCACTCAGTATGACCCGTTGGCTAGACTTGCATACAGGACCGCAATCAAGGCTTACCACCGCGACATTCTCCGCGAGAAAAAGGATTACCTGGCTAGGAGGATAGAGGCAGCCTCTAATTCCTGCAGGGAGATCTTTACGGTGGTGAGGGAGTTCACGGCACCCAGATCTAATCTCTCTCAAACCGCTCGCCCTGAGTCGTGGGCCTGTGATCTTGCTACTTTTTTTACGGACAAGATTAAACTGATCCAGGACTCCTTCCCGAGGAGGTCGGTTGAAGCACCTCCCTGTAATGGGGTTGGTTAAGTTCCATCTCCTACCCTGGATTCTGTTTTGTCTGCTTTTCCGCCTATTTCTCCATCAGCGTCACTGGCACTTCTGGCCAACCTGAAGTCGGGGTCGCCGTTAGATCCCAGTCCGGCTAGATTTCTTGCGAGGATGGCGGATGTGGTGAACCCTTTGGTCAATCCACTCTTGAACCTCTCTTTGAGGGAGGGGACGGTCCCGCAGGCCTGGAAACGGGCAATGGTGATCCCCCTCCTTAAGAAGCCCGGCCTAGACCCCGAGGTGCTGGCCAATTACAGGCCTATATCGCTCCTTCCAGCGCTGGCTAAAATTACCGAGTAGCACGTCCATAGCGTGCTCTCCGTTTTTTTGGTAACCAACGATTTGCTTCACTCGACTCAATCGGGCTTCCGCCCTAACTTGTGTACCGAGACGGCGCTGCTGGAGGTGTCTGAGGCCATCAAGGAGGTTTTGGACTCTGAAGGCAAAACCATGCTTGTCATGCTTGATCTGTCGGCGGCCTTTGACACCGTCCCCCATGAGGGACTCCTCGCCAGACTTTATCACATCGGTCTGAGGGGGACGGTGCTCAGCTGGTTTACATCTTTTTTAGCTGGCCGCCGAGAAACGGTCTGGGCCTCTGTTAGCTCCGCTAAGATGCCACCACTGGGAGTCGGGGTTCCACAGGGCTCTGTGTTGAGCCCAACTCTTTTTAACATCTTTATGACCCCTTTGGCGGCACTGGTGGAGTCTTTTGGGGCCCAGATCGTTTCTTACGCTGATGACACCCAGCTCCTCTTCATGTGTAGGAGGGGTGAGGATTTCGCCAACGTCCTCTATCTGGGCCTTCCGGACTATCTGGTGCAGCGGCTGCAGGTCGTGCAGAATTCTGCAGCGCTCGCAATCTTTGGCCTTCGTGGACGAGCCAGAGTGTCCGGCCTCCTGCAGTCGCTCCACTGGCTGCCTATCCGGAAGCGGATAGTTTTCAAGCGCTGACCCTGGCTCATAAAGCGCTATTTGGCACGGGAGCGAAATATCTTCAGCGTAGGCTTGCTTTTTACCGACCGGCCAGATCCTTGCGATCTGAATCTCTGGCTCTCGCAGTGGTTCCCCGAGTGAAGAGGGCGCGTATTCGGGGGCGCTCCTTTAGTCTGAGGGCACCACAGCTGTGGAACACTCTGCCTCTGGCCTTACGGAACACTGCTAATCTTCTGTTGTTTAGGAAGGGATTGAAAACTTGGCTTTTTACCCTTTAGTTTATGTCACTCTGCTGGATGCTTTTAGTTGTTATGTTTCTGTTCAATGAGCTGCTTATCTAAAGCGCCGGGACACTCCATTGGAGTAGCCGTGCGCTATATAAATAAATTGTAACATAACATAACATAACATAACAATTGGATACATTGTAGCATTCAATGTAAACGTTCAGCAGATTGTAAAAAAATTACTTTGGGCAGCTTGAATCCTCTGAAGTTGGTGTCTCGCAACACCCTGTGTGGGACTCCAAGTGGAAGAATGTCACTGAATCGCTGGATCTCGTGGATCACTGCATCTGTGTATGGCATCTTGTGCCTGTCCTCAATGGAAGGAATGCGGAGCCGGCCAATCACGTTATCAATCTCCACAATGACCTTGTCTGTAGTAAAAAATATAAAATAAGCAAAAAAGTTTGGCATTTTTTTCTTTTCAGCATTGCTTATAATTTACAAATAGTGTTGAATTACTGAAATTTGATTATGCTATATTATCATATTTGGATAATTATTATTTGTATTTTTTTTTATTTTTATTTTTGTTAATTTTTATTGAGAATTCATACGTACAAAAAACACAGTTCAATATACAAATTCATAATACAAGAAGTCTTCAGGATGCTAGAAAATCACGTTATATAATAATGCAGTTCATTAAAATACCATACATAAATCCGTACAAGACATATATATATAAATAAGCATATAAATATACACATAAATATATATATAGATAACTAGGGGGGAGGTATTTCAGATATTTGCAGGGAGTCCATAAGATATATCCGTGTGGTTTACAGACAAAAGCATGCACATACCCCAACCCTGATTAATTACAGCTGACCATCCCTCCAATCTTTCAGGGGAGCCCATATTTTACAACCAAAATCACGCAATTTCCTACCTTATGCAGATACAATGTGGATTCAATGTTATGAATACCAAGAAGCCTAGTCAGCCACATTTGAAAAGTTGGGGCATTTGAATCTTTCCAGGCAGCTGACAACAGAATACGTAGTACAGCAACAGCTAAAAAAATGAATGCCTCCATTTCATTGTTATTGAGGCCCAGCTTACTGTCACTCCAGAGAATCATCACTATTGGGGATAGACTGATCTTGGTGCCTAGCAGCCCCTCCAGGAATTTCTCAATCTCGGTTATGATCGTGCTGAGCTTCTCACAGTAATAGAACATATGTAAAAGATCCCCGGGCCTTTCTGGCATCGGGGGCAGTTACTATCCGTCTTCATACCCCAGTCATGCAGCTTAGATGGTGTGTAATACAGTTTAAAGAGTGTTTTAAAGTGCTGTACCTTCAAATTTGAGGACCGTAGAACCTGCTTATCCAGATATAAAGCTTTGTCAAGATCCGCATCCGGATCTTGAAATTTAACTGCCCAAGCGGCCTCATGCTTCTTGAGGTCATCGGACACCCTCTCAATTAGATCCTGATATATAACCCGGATCCTATTCCACCCTTTTAATAGATATTCCAGTATGGGGCAACAAGTGCCGGGGACAAAGCTAGAGCTAACAGCTTTACGCGTCTGTGAGACCTGAACATACTTTAAGCTTTGGCTACTGGGTAAACCATACTTCTGCTGTACAGCATTAACACCTTGGCTGCTTGTCAGATTTTTCCCCTGTGCTGGGACTCAATGTCAATGGATGTGGTCATGACGACACCCTAGAGGTATACCTCATGACGAGCTGAGCTCGTCATGAGCATGCAAGGGGTTATAGCTAAGCATGGGTGAATTTTGTGAATTTGCGATCCGCGAATTTGCGGATTTGCGAATTCGCGATCCGCAACATTTGTGAATTTGTGCGAATTTGCGGATTTTTGTTTTTTTGCGTGTTCGCGGGGTTTTTTGCATGTTCGCAGGGCTTTTTGCATCTTCGCAAGCCGCTTGCATAGCGAAGTTACCCATGCAGTCGTTTATGGGAGAGGGAGAGAGAGCTAGATAGATAGATAGATAGATAGATAGAGAAAGAGAGGGAAAGAGAGGGAGAGAGAGAACGAGAGAAAGAAAGAGAGGCCGGATCTCTGAAGGGCCAGATTCCTGAGTTGCCCCTACAGAACATACAGCTTTTTATTTTTAGCAAAATGCATATGAAAATTGTGCTGTAAAGGTCTCTTTTAGTTTAACCCCTCCTGACAACTCAAAATGGGTGTATTTGCCATCCTCTCCCTTCTTCCTGTTTTTTATATCTGTAAGTGCTTCCTGATGAGGTTTAATTCCTTGGACAGGTGCCTTGTTGCCTACTAGTAACTATTCTCTGACCCTGCTTCAAGGGTCAGAGCAGGGTCAGAGAATAGTTGCAAGTAGGCAACGAGGCGCCAGGAAGCAATTAGCAGCAGGTGTCCAAGTTGAAGTTAATTTGTTTGTAACCCTTTTGTAAAAGGTTACAAAGAAATTAGGTTCAACTTTTGCACCTGCTGCTGTAACCCTTGCTTGGCTGAAATTTCGTCCCCGCTGATTCGCGGATTTTACCGCGATTTCACGAGATTCGCGGATCGCGAAATCACGGAAAATCCGCAAATTTGCCCGCGAAACGGATTTTACGCCCACCCTTAGTTATAGCTCATAATACTGCCATCCAACATTACATCCCCCACCGTCTGGATACCTTGCTGTTCCCAGCATTTCCAGGCACCGTCCAGGCTTAAGTTTGGAAAGTACCCTGATTTCCACAACGGCGTATACATGGTGATCCTAGGGACTTGTAGCAATTTCTGCAGTGTTTTCAACAGATCCCAGGTGCTTAAAGGGACCTCATACCGAGTTTTCTTAAAAATTCTGCGACCAGTTTTCCTTAACAGTGCGCCCGCGGCCTCCTTTCCCATCAATAGCTAGTATATTGATGGAATATCATGCAGATCTGAAGAAGGGTCTTGAGTATGTCTTTTACTAGGTACTGGTTCAAATAAAATGGGCATCTGTATCAACAGACAGGCCCAGTGATAATATCTTACTTTTGGGGCTCCTAGGCTTCCACGTTCCTGTGGGAGGGTTATGTATCTTGCTGACCACCTAGTCTTACCATACTGCCACAAAAAGCTATTGAAGATGGACTTGATTTTTTTTATCACCCCTTTCTCGATTAAGTAAGGCATGGATCGGAACAAATAGAGGAGTTTGGGCAGCATTGTCATTTTTAACACATTTGTCCTACCTATAAGGGATAGGTGCAGTGCATCCAGATGCTTCAGATCTGTCTCAATTTTTTTAAGGAGTGGATTAAGATTATCCTGGATGATTGAGCCCATTGCTGCATTAATTATTACCCCAAGATATGTCGCAGAATCGACATACCTTTGGTCAGTTTTGACAATGTCCTTCGAACATATTACCTGAGATTTTGCCTCATTCAAACGATACCCAGAGTGGTATACGAATTACCTAGTGACTTCGACCAAAGTTTGCATAGTCTCGGCAGGTTCTGAATGTAATCACTGCCTGATCGTAGGCATACGCTAGTATTTTACTCTCAAATCCACTGGTTATTTCAGGCTTAATGCCACGATTCCCCAGAATTTGCCTAACCAGTGGATCGATGTACAGTGCAAACAGGATAGGCAAGCAGGGTCACCCCTGCCGGGTATCCCTGGTTATCATGATCTTGTCTGAGCTCTGACCCATCATCTGGATTTGGGCCACCGGATCGGAGTACATGGCTTTTATAGCCATCAAGATTTTTGGGCCAAAGCCTCTCTCAGCCAGGACATCCCACAAATACTGCCATCGGACACAATCGAACGCTTTTTCCGCGTCGAGGAGGATCATAGAAACCCCCTTCACCCCCACAGCATGAACCTCAAACAACGAGATTGCTCTTCTAATGTGGTCCGTTGTTCCTCGACCAGGGATGAACCCATGCTGCCAGGGGGAAATGAGCCCGCCAATGACCCTCCCCAAACGCGTAGCCAAGATCTTTGCATAGAGCTTATTGTCTCCATTTATAAGAGATATCGGCCTGTAGGACCCTGGGCTCTCTCTTGGCTTCCCTTTTTTGTGAAAGACGACTACATTAGTGTCCTTCTATGTTTCTGGGATTTTGCCCGTGCAGATGATTCCATTAAAAATATCTAACAACATCGAAGCCACCTCGACCGAAAGACACTTATAGAGCTCCAAAAGGATGCTATCTGGACCGGCGGCTTTACCGACAGCCAGATCGAGTGATGCCTTCCGGACTTCATCGGTCGTTACATCGCTCTCTAAGTTTTCCATCTCATACAGTCCCAGTTTGGGCCCTGTGTCCGGGTATCTACCAAACGGCCACGCGCCCCCCATTTCTTCCCTATAAAGGGATCGATAGAAGTTTGCAAATACCAAAAGGATGTCCTGAGGCTCCACAAAATCCCGTCCGTTCTCATGGATACTAGTTATACATTTTTTTTACTGTCCTGCCTGATCCTCAGTGCCAGGGCCTTCCCTGCCTGCTCCCCTGTCTCATACATTTTCCTCCTGTACGTCCAGTATTCTGTCGCCGCTTTCTCGGCCAGATGTTTTTGTAGTGTAGCAATGCTGTTCTTCTTCCTTAACTAGATCTGCTAAAAGGTTATTCTTACCAGCCTGTAATTTTTTCCTGGCCTGAGCGGTATAGCTGGTGATCTCCCCCCTCAGTGCTGCTTTAAATGAGTCCCAAACACAATTCCTGGATGAGCTGTAACGATTGGCATCGAAGAACTCCCGAGCCCATTTCCGCAGATGCTCCACAAACGTGGCGTCAGCCAGGAGTTTCCGATTAAATGTCCACGCCCTACATTTTCTAACTGGCCCTACGCCATTATATCTGATTGGCAATGGGCTATGGTCCGAGAGGACCTTGGGAAGCTTCCTAATGTTCACCTTGCTGATTTCTACGGATGAGATTAAAAAATAATCCAATTTACTATACTTCTGGTGTGGACATGAGAAATATGTGAACCCTGGGTCATCGGGCTCCTTTGCCCCCCAGACATCTATTAGCTCTTGTGACTGCATCATTGAGCGGAGGACCCTATAGACCCTTGGCTTTCTGCTGGTATAAGGACTTCAATCAGTCAGATCAATAGAAATATAAAAATCCCCGCACACCAAAATGGGTACGGGCCAGGTTGACAGTTCCCCCTCCAATGTTTCAAATACTTCTGGATCAACCTGATTTGATCCATATATCCCACAGATTGTGAGGCCAAACTCCAGCTCTGCCAAGGCCCATCTACCTAGTGTATTCGATTTAACCCGTTTAGCCCCCCCAGCACTGTTTTACCTAATATCGCTACCCCCCCTTACTGTTGAAGTCTGGGAAGAGCATGCCAGGATATTGAATCCGCCAACCCTGAGAAGCTTTTTTTTTGCCCAAGGTAGATGCGTTTCCTGAAGGCACAGGATATAAATGGGCTCGGATTTAACAAACTATGACAATCTGGCTATCTTTCTCAAATCATTCAGGCCCCTCTCTGTATTTTTTTGTAACACTTTGATCTGGTGGGCGTCCGGTTGTTTGGCCGCTGGCTAAACAGAAGAAGAAGAAGACACAGATGGTATTGTACTTGAAGATGCTTCTTTTAGTTGTGCACTGGTTGCTGTTGCTTGTTGATCAGTGCAAAGTGAAGTCCTTGTTACTTCCACCTCTTGATCGGGAACCACACCTTCTTGTGAAGATGACACTGTTTTTTGTGATGTTCTCCTCTGAGCATACACCTTTGCCAATGTGTACACCTCGTTTAATTTGTAATCTATAGAGTCTCGGAGGAATTTACTTAGCTTTCATTCTTCAATTCCTCTTTGGGACACATCCAATTTGTTATTCAAATCATCCAGTGTAATTTTCCAGTATTCTGGTTCGCACTCTGATGACAAATCAGCTTCGATAATTTCTACTTCTTCTTCTAATTCCCGGATGGTACGGGAAAGTTCTTCTATAGATAATAAAATCAAGTCAAGTGAACATTTGTTTAGAACTGCTTACCACTTCTCCATAAACAGCTTAATAAATTGGAATTTGTACAGCAATGGTTTAATCGGTAGTCTTAAACCACACGGTATTCTTTGCACCTTATGATACTGTATCAAAGGAGACATGTGTAAGTGTTGGCTGAGTACTTTTCTGGTGATAAATTCTAGTTGTCGTAATTGTTGAGAAAATGGAACCACCCTGTATCTTGAATGTAGTTGTTTCCTGTATTAATGCGTATATGTCACTCGCCTGTGTAGACGAGTAAGTGTGGGTATCTGCTCTGTTATCAGTGATATTCGAAATAGTCTTGATAGTCATATTTTATTGGAAACTGTGGGTGCTGCTAACCAAATAGTGGCAACAAATTAGTGAGAGTTAATATGTTAGTGCACACCTCTGCCTGTCAACCAATGTAACACAAGAAAAAATTACTAAACTTGTATGCGTGCACATCAGCTAGGGGGAGCCCTCCCCTCAATGTAGAACAAAGTGTACGAGTGACTCTTCACTCAATGACTGATTGCACAGCGTAAATAAAGTATCTCACGTTGTCAATATGTAAACATACAATCTACGTAAGTTCAACAATAGTGCATGGATTTCACCATGACACATATGGCATTCTCTGTACAAACCCAGCCTTCTTTCTCAAATCTCAGTGCCACAGAACCTCTGAGGGGTATTCCATTTGGATTAGAACTAGATTTTTGTTTTTATGTTTGGGATTCACCAGTTGTACTTGAAACTTGTGTGGGTGGAGGGATGGTTTTTTGTTAACTTAAATTTGTTGTATGTGACTGTTTGTTTATCATTGTGCAATATCATGTCACAGCTGAGACACTGTCTCATTGTGCAATATCATGTCACAGCTGAGACACACTCTACAACTGTCATTAGTTTTTTCCCAGCTGAATGCAATCCCAGGCCAGAGGGGCAAGGGTGATGGAACTGACCTGCATGTCATGGAACATTCGAGATCTTAACAACCCCCGAAGGGTAAACAAGTGCTATGTAATCTAGCCCACCATGGCGTTAGGCTACCGTTCATTCAAGAGACGCACCTAGCCCCCAGAGACAGGTGCACATACGTCTCTACATGGAGAATAATCAATATTTGGCCTATTTTTGCTCATAATCCCACAGAGTTTGTATCCTGATACATTAAAGTATCCCCTTCAAAACAGCTTTAGAGATAAAGAGGGGAGATACGCACTTGTCTCTGGCATACTGGCAGGCAAGTCTACGCACTTAGTTAATGTTTATGCTCCCAATTAGGACTCTCAATCCTTCTACTCTAGCTCTCAGCTCTTTTGAGGCAGATATGATATTCCTGTACTGTGATGTAACTATGGCTTACAACCCGGCGTTCAACTCCTTGGTCTCTAATATCAGCAGCAAGCCTCACGCTCTGCCCGTATCCCAGGACGTTGTTGGTGCGTTTCAGCCGACTGATCCATGGAGGTCACGTAATGCTACCATTCCAGACTACACTTTTTATTCTGCACCCCAAGCTATCTGGACTTCCATTGATTACTGATTTGTGTCTAGAGAGGTAACCCCATGGCTATCAGACATAGCACACCTCCCCCACTCGTTATTCAACCATGCACCAGTTAAGATAGTCCTGAAACTTCCAAATGGAAGTGGATTGTCATGACAGTGGAGATTCCCCGACAACGCCCTCAGTGATTACGTATTTCCCTTGGAGCTATGCAATTCCACAATTTAATACTTTACTCTCAACATCGGCTCGATCAACAAACAGGCCCTTTGGGGGGTCTTTTAGGCTTACATTCACAGTCCACATAGTAACCATGTAACCAGATGTGTGACCACTGAAAGTGAGACAGCGTTTGATAACAATAGTATCACCATGGATTTTCTTCAGTACTACCAGCGGCTGTTCCCATACACATGGTAGAGGACACTTCAAAGATCTCAGAATACCTGTCAGAGGTAGCAATGGTCTGGGTGACGGATAGCCAGCAGCAATTTCTGGCAACACCCATCTCCAGTGAAGAAACTATTCAAGCGATCGATGCGCTAGACGGCTCCAAGGCCCCGGGACAGGATGGTTCAACAGGCAAGCTTTTGCAAGGCCTACAAACATGTGCTTGCCCCCCATGTTTTTCAGGTCTACTCAGAGCCCCTCAAATCTGGCATTCTCCCTCACACACTAAGAGAGGTTGTGATAACATTGCTGCTTAAACCCAGTAAAGATCCCCACCTCTGAATGTTCTATAGGCCCCTCTCACTTCCTAACCATTACAATAAGATCCTTGCCGAAGTCATCGCTATGCGTCTTGCGCTTTTGATGGAACAAGTTATAACGTCTATACAAACTGGTTTCGTCCCACACAGATCCACCATTCTCAACCTCTGGACCATTTTCGCTGTGCTGAATTGCTTTTCTCCTGACCTATCTGCAGCTATCGCACTTCTTGGCACCGAAAAGGCATTTGATTCACTTGAATGACCTTTTTTGAAATCAGAAAGAAATGGTGACCTGCCTGAACTATGGCCCTGCAATAGACAGGCTCACCCCAAAAATGGAACAGTGGGTCAAGTTGCCACTATCCATGGTGGAACGCATGGCCATTATTAAAATGGTTATCTTCCCTCATATTCTTTATTTGTTTACAAATATATTGACCCTCCTCACTATTTATTTTTTTAGAACTTTACAGAGCCTTTGGCTCCACCTGATATGGGCAGGTCATGACCCAGAATTAAATGGGGTGTTCTAACGCTTGCATATTAAAAAGGATGGTTTGATGTACTGGATTTACACTTGTATTTCTTGGCTGCGTAATGTCACCTCTCGAATTACTGATACCAACCTGATGCTCACCTACCGCACCTGAAGCCAGAAAAAGACCAGGCAGGGCAGACCCCACTCTCCTCTATATTGCTATTTGGTCTCCCAAGAGCTCCTTCTGATATTGAAACCTTGTCCACAACAAGCTCAGCTTGGGCAAAGCTACATGAAGGGTTGCTCTATTCCCCAGCCCTACCTCTAACCCACAGTTAAGAACTTGAGGGTCTGGCTGGATACTACACTCTCCTTCACAAGCCATACGAAGAAGGTTGCAGCTACCTGCTATGGTATTCTGCGAGGGCTGAGACCGGTCCTCAAATTCTTCGACCCCCCTACTCGGCAACTGCTGGTCCAAGCCTCCATTCTCTCTCGGCTGGACTATGGGAGTGCGCTGCTGCTCGGAGTGAATCAGGCGGAGGCTACTAGACTGCAAAGGGTGCAGAATGCCGCGGCGCGTGCCATCGTCGGCCTTCCTAGACAGTGCTCTGTCTCTGCAGTTTTGACCTCGCTCCACTGGCTGCCGGTCAGACAGAGAATTAAATTTAAGGCTCTCTGCCTGACATTTAAAATCTTGAAGCTCTCTTCTCCCCCAGCCCTTGCTAAGCTTGTTACCTCCTATGTTCCTACGCGGTCTCTTAGATCGGAATTTCTCCATCTGGCGGTTAGTACACGGTTTAGACTGAGTAGGATGGGAGGTCGCTCCTTTCGAGTACTAGCGGCAGGATTATGGAATTCTCTCCCTGTCCATATTCGAGCCTTGAACAGCCTCACTTCCTTTAGGCGTGCCATAAAAACTTTTTTGTTCCCGATTGCTGACTGATTCCTCTTCTCCTTCCCAGCATCGATTTGTAGTGTTGTGGTACCTGATCAGGCGCCGGGACGCCCCTTGGCTGGGGCAGCTGTGCGCCTTAGAAATATTACTAACATAACATAACATAACATAACTCTTGGCTATCCTTAACAAAATGAAAACCAGTACCATGCTCGCTACTAAAACATGACTTACAAACCATGGGTGATCTCTTCGCTGATGGGCAAACTATTATAGCTGATCCATTTACCAGTACTGGGGTCTTTAGACTTATGGACAACTTCAAACTCTGACGCTTATATAATACGCTAGGCAACAGTTTTCAGTCGTACCCAGTGGCACCTGAGGAATTCTCTCCACTGATGTTGATTAACTCCACCACTAAGAGGTCCTGCCTAGTCTCTAGGTTATATCCAATTTTGTTGGCCTAGAAATTTAAAGATGTGAAGGCCTGGGCAGAATGGGAGTGTGACTTAGGTCACCAATTACCAGAAAAGACATGTTTTAATTGTTGTACCCAAACTAAGCTTATATCACCCAATGACAGGCATAAACTGCTTTAAATTGAATTCCTCCATTATGCCTACATCACCCCACAGAGATTAGCGAAACTTGATCCTACATGATCGCATCAATGTCCAAAATATAGCTCTTCCAACACAGAGTTTAT
The DNA here is from genome assembly GCF_964263255.1 of Lissotriton vulgaris. Taxonomy (NCBI): domain Eukaryota; kingdom Metazoa; phylum Chordata; class Amphibia; order Caudata; family Salamandridae; genus Lissotriton; species Lissotriton vulgaris. The sequence goes on from NC_141693.1 coordinate 1,392,140,385, forward strand.
AAATCTTACATGGACCTGCTCTGTTATTCAAACATACTGGCTCCAAATCCTGGCTTTGAATTTTGCTATGACTGGACACCAGATAGAGCCAGACACTTTGTTGACGCTCTGCGGTAATGTTAATCTCATTTCGCCCTACTCCAAATGCGTCACCACTATGGCGCTGCAGCTGGCCATGCATAAAAAAGCTATCTGTTGGGGCAGCATTCAAACTCCCACCAAAGATGAATTGGCTGAAAGATATGATTTATTGCGACATTACCGGTGAGATATATGCTAGACTCCAGCACCCAACCTCCTGGCCCAAGGGCATTTGGCAATCCTTACATGGCTACCTGCCAACTGATGTCCCCGATGGTGACACGGGCTTAAGACATTTCTAATGCTCCCTTTTGATGTACATCGAAGAACTCTGTTACCCCGTTATGTTTGTACACTCCCCAAACCTGTGCCAACAACCCGAACCCCGTGGTCCTCCCTCAGCACCTTACCCCTGGCACCAATCTGAACTCCTTATGCAATTTGTTACTTTTATCTAGTTAATTTTTTTGTATATGCTAAGTTTCACAACAAGTGAACAATGTGTTACCCATAACTGCATATTGTTTCATTTAATTTTTTGCTTTTCCGAAATAAAGTGACCCGATATTTCTGTTATTGGCAAAAACCTATTTTCTGCTGAAATATTATTACAAGTGTCCCAGTATAATATAGCATATAGCCACCCACTAAAAGCAGGTGGTGTATATGCCAGGAAAATGGCCCATAATTCAGAAAGAGGCAGGTAGAGCAGTGATGCATTGCTGTGATAGTAGCGGCCTGTATAAACATTAATGAGTGCAGTAGTACTGTATTGTTCTTACCAAGACACTTGTAATGGGTCCCATATCTTATGATTTTTCAGTGGTGGCTGCCAACTCCAAAAAGTGATTGGGCGTGTGGGGGGAGCATGGCGAGGAGGTACGGGGGAGGGGGAACAAGGGCGTATAATATATTAAAAACATTTTTTAAAGAGAAACTTACCTGCTTCCGGCCACCTCCAGCGTCACTACTCGATGCTGGGTCTTCCTCGTCCCAGCAGACACTGTGACTACATCACAGACTCCCTGTCCAATTTCCACCCTACAGCCTGAGCGGGCTGGAAAGACGCCCCACTCAGGTCAGGGAGTCATTGGGGTTACTTTAACCTGGCTGCTCTATACAGCTGGTTTTGAGAAAGCTAAGTGCGCATGTGTGTTTTGGTCAGCCTGAGAGGACCCTCCAAATACACATGAGCACTTAGGGAGTGCACGTAGTGAAGAAAACAACAAACCTTCTCAGGGGTCCCACTGATACTTGTTCCTTTTAAAGCAACAAAGAAGAAATTGGCACAGAAGCTGAAATATATAAGAGCATCTTTATTAACTTCAAATGAGGGAGACTACGTCACACAGAAGCCTTAGCAACTGAATGAGGCAGTCTGAGGAGTGCAGAAAACAGAGGCCTTATATATGCTTAGGGTTACATAGTCATCATAAGACCAAGGGGCAGTCCTGGCACATGTAAGCATGCAAAAATGACTAAGATGGGCATACAAGATCTGCCTACTCAACAAAGTGGGAGGAGAGTTACTTCTCCATACAGCAGCAAAAATAGCCTGACAGTTATACTAGAGAAGCAGGTGCATTCTGCTAGCTAGGCCCTTCTGGGCATGTGCGAAGGTGAAAGATGCTAAATATAGTTTGTTTCTAGGCAGATTACAAGAGCAGTCAACACTGAGGGAGGACAGAGCACAAGGCGAGCACGTGGCAGCACATGACTAACTAAAATGGCTGACAGAAATACAAAATGGCTTTCAGCTCATGCTAACAAATCCATCCAATATTTAACAGTAGGACTCCTCCTCCCCCTCCCATGCTTTGGCCACACCCTTCCCCGCACACAGTGGCCGATCCTGCGGCTTGAAAACAAAATGATAATGAAATATCTTTTTTTTTTTTTGCTGCTGGTGTTATATTCAATATAGGTACCCCCATATAGGTCTGGGTAACATCACAACCTTTTACCTATATTCGTCCCTACATTACATACATAACGGGCTTCTAGGACTAACCCTTTACCCAGTTACAGTACGTCTTACAGAACGTGGGGTTTTCCCTGAACAAGAACCTCATACATTATGCATGAGGATCCTCTATTCTCAGAAACTCAGCAGGACTACCATCTCCTGCATTATAACTATGTACAAGGTTCATTCCCAACGTAATCCTAAGTCCGACAGTTGCACAGGTAGAACCCCTATGGATACCTCCGGGTACATAAACATCACATCTTGCTGAGATAGGCAGAGGAGATCCTGTATGGAGACACTCCCGCTTGCAGTGGTCTGAACATCCCTTGTGGGGTGTCCGGCTCGAGATCAAGACGGGGACTCACAGTCTCTCAGTTCAGGTAATGGAGTTAACTTTATCCTAGAGGGATTCTTGGCTTAACACTTACACACATGCTAGGTACACTTAGGTACAACTAGTTAGGATTGCATCTTAGGAGTACGCATTTTATTGTCATGTATTTTATTTACTTGCCTGTATTCATGATTATATCAAAATGGTAGACATCTACAATCCCTTTACCTTTTAAGTGCTTCTCATCATATATATTTGTTACTATCTGATGATTGTTTCATCCCACCTATTTTACACTAGAATGACTATTGTTCAATAAAAACCTATTGAAAAACGTTCATACCGTTTATATTGTGTACCTCTCAGAGACTAAGGGCCATATGTAGATAGCTAAATACCTGTCGGTAACGGCCTAAATTCGGTAAATTTGCCGTTACCGACCGGTATTTAGGCATTTGAGGTGTAGGTGGCCAAATTTAAGGATTCGGTAAATATGAATCGGTAAATATCGATTCATCATTACTGAATTCAAAATTACCAAATCGGCATTTACCGAATCGGTAAATATGAAACAGTAAAATGAGAAAAGATATGTAGGTAAACTCAGAAATACCGAATTTCATGAAATTCGGTATTTAAGAGTCGGTAATTAACACCAACTGGAAGCAGGTGGTAATCAGCCACATGGTATATAAGCAATCCCAAAATGCAACATTTTGAGCACTATGGCGGCTTTCTACGTCATTGCAAGGCGGCTACGGCTACAGGCAGCAGGAGAGAGGCTACAGCTACAGGCAGCAGGAGAGAGGATCTGGAGACGGGAGGAGCAAGTCTACAGACAGCAGATCACACTCTTCCAACTTACTGAGGCAGAGATCCATGAAAGGTACAGGCTACACCCCCACATCATCCTGGACCTGATAAGCGACCTGCACCCACTCCTGGAGCACCCAACACCAAGGGCGCATGCCATACCCCCACATGTGTATGTGCTCTGTAGCTTACATCTCCCAGCATTTGGCAGTTACAAGGGGGTGATAGCTGTGTTAGGAGGGGTGTCTCAGAGTCCCCTGTCCCGTTTCTTTAGAAAGTTCCTGGATGCCATGATGCAGAGAATGCACCACTACATCAGCTTCCCAAACACACAGGCGAAACTGCAGAAAACTAAGACAGACATTTATAAGATTGCACAGTTCCCACACGTCATAGGCTGCATTGATGGGACATACATTCCAATCTGCCCTCCTGCAGCCACTGAGTACATCTACAGTAACAGAAAGTCCACACACTCAATAAATGTGCAGGGAATCTGTGACACTGGCAACATGATCACTGAGATTGTGACCAAATCTCCTGGGAGCACCCACGACTTGTACATATTCCAGAACAGTGGAATCTACACACTGCTGGAGACTTTGGGGAAGAATACCTACTAGGTAAATCACTGTGACACACCCTGATAGATACTGAAGCTGAATATGTTCTTTTGTATGTAACTAATGGCACTTTCTTTCCCATCTAGGTGATAGCGCTTATGCTGTGAGGTCCTTTGTCCTCACTCCCTACCTGAACCCATCAAGCCGGAGTGAGAGACGTTACAATGTGGCACACAAATCAACACGCAACGTTGTGGAGCGCACCTTTGGACTTTTGAAAAGCAGGTTCCGATACCTCCACAAAGCGGAGGTGCACGTCAGTACACACCCATCATCTGTTGTAAAATCATTGCAACCTGTACTATGCTGCACAACCTTGCCACAAAGAAAGGTACAGAAGTTGAAATAGCTTATCATGAGGACATTGTTGATGGACCTGAACAGCCAGAGCCCTACGCAGCAGGAGTACTACCAGCAACAGATGGGAGACTAAGGCGGGCAGACATCACACGCAACTATTTTTAAGTGAGTAAGGAAACACAGCCCAGTGTTGCATGTGCATGACGAAGTTTAATAACTGGGCACTATGACAATTAACAAATGGCACACCATGCCAGTCCAATTGGTGACAACCTTAAGAGGTAGTCAGGGGTTACTCCACCCAAAATTTAAAGTATTACTGCTCCTGCTGGTGGTCTCTTCACTCTCCCCCACACCTAGAGCACCAGCTTTGGCTGACTGGGTGGTCAGCAGCAGTTCCATATCGGATGTCACCTACCTTCCCCATCTCCCTGTAGACATCTGTGCAGCAGTGCACAATCCCCTCCTGCATTGCCACAGAGCGCCTGCAGAGCAGGGAAGTGGCAGTTGTCAGACGGTTCACCGCCTTGGTGTGCTACTGCATGTACTGCCTCTCCCTTTGCCTTCTTGCCCTGTCATCATCAAGTTTGTCACAGAGCACCAGCAAGGACTGGGACATGTCCCGCATTCCCTCTGCTATTTTCCTAATGCCCTCCGCCATAGAGCTGATGCCCCTTTCAATGTTGCCCATGTTTTGATTTAAGTGCCACATTTGTCTTTGCACTGATTGTATGGCCTTGTCCTGCAGGCGCTGCACTTTAACCATGGTGGCCTTCAGCCCTCCAAAGACCCTGTCACCCTGAAGAGTTGTGCTGGGCTCACGGATCCTACGGCGTCTCACACCTGTGTGCACACCCTCGGAAGTGGATTGCTGCCCAGCATTGGTTTCCTCCAGGGTAACAGTTGGCGTCTCACTCTCCCTTGTCTCGTCAGAGGATGACTCCATGACATGGAGTGTGGGTACAGCATGCCTCCTGGGCCTTACCACTACCGATGCAGTTGAAGCTGGTGAGGCTGATTGTCCTTGAGAGTCCTGCTGTGGTGATTTGATCACTAGTGGCGATGCTGGCTCTGCTGTTGTGGCTGTCTCTGGTGGTGAAGCTGCCTGTGGTGTTGTTGTGGGTGGTGGCTAAGTGCTGTGGCCTGCACTCGTGCTGGCATCCTCAGTCCTTCCCTAACGGGGTGCCCTTCCCTCCTTCTCCTGCGCTGTCCTGCTCGATGACTCTTCTGTGGACAGATATGGACATTAGCTCAGTGGTCCAGCTACCCTGCATATCAGTATTAAATTATAATTATAACACACTATCTCAATGTCCTCTACTGCTTCTGACTGATGTGTGTTTGGCATGCCTTGTTGTTTGGTGGGCTGACTGTCATGATGGGTGTTTCAATGACTACATCTCCAATGATGCATTGCTGGTGTATACCAAAACCTGTACTGGAGTGTGAGTCACACAGCCACATTGGGGAAGGGGGATAGGGAGGGGGGGGGATTGCTGGACATGCTACTTACCTTGTTTTGTGGCAGCTCTGGCTGAGCTGTCTGCATCCCCGATCCTAAACACATTCTCGAGCTCCAGGGTCGACTCCAGCAGCTGCCCCAGGTCAGTGAGGGCAGGTACCCTGCTCCTTCTTCCCCCTGTGACACTGGCCTCTTGCCTCTGTGCAGCGAACTTCTTCTTCATTATGATCCTGAGATCATGCCATCTCTTCTTTAAATCATAAATTTCTCGTGGGCTCACCCCTATGACGTTCACCTTCACCTGGATTCCCAGCCAGGTCTTCTTCTTCACAGCCTCAGCCTCCTGGTGTGACTATTTCCCAAAAAGCTGGGTGTGGTGTTTCACAACCTCCTCCACAAGCACCTGAAGCTCACTCGTGGTGAACTTCAGCTTTCTTTTTCTATCAGCTCCTTCCCTCTGTGAATCTTGCGATGCCATCCTGCAGTTCTGCTGAGCACAGTTCAGCCAGTGGCTCAGTTGATCACAGCTCTCAAGAAGGTTCTTATTGTCTGCACCTGCATGGGCGTGGTCACTTCCTGGTTGTGGGGTGGGGTGGATGAACATGATTGGTTGAATCCTCAATTGCTTGTATTTTGAATCTCCGGTTTGGTACTTAGCGAATCGGTATTTACCAATTCGGTAAATACTGATTCTGAAAATACGGATTTGGAAAAATGTTTGGAATTTTTCTGAATCTGTAAATGTTACTGAATTTTCAGCTACATCTCATTTACCGATTCCGGAATACCGAATCGGTAAAATTCGGTATTTAGGAATCTGTAAAATATATTTACCTACATATAGCCCCAAGTGAGCACGAGTGACTGAGTGAAAAAGTATTACACTGTTTCCACGATTCTGAGGGATCAGGGTTGTCATGTTCAATAGTTGCCAGGAACTATTCTCTCCTTGATAAAAAGAGTTTCTAGTGGCACTGTGAAGTGGCTGGCATACATGCCAACATACCCGGCGGTGGTGTCTGGAATCAGTTCAGACACCAAGCACACAGTGTATGTTGTCTAAACATGCAGATCCTATATAGGTCTTATAGGAACTACACCATACTGGCTCTGAGCCAGTGGTGTGGCGCTCCGCCGCCATGTTAACTTTTTAATTGGATCTGGCTGGATAATCACTACAATATGTGTCAAATATCTTATATATTAAATGTACCTTGCAACAGTGACAGAGGACTACATTTTCTGTATCTGCTCCATAGGTTATAGAGGCATTCTTTAGTGGTGTGGAGACTTTTGTCTCCTCTCCAGAGATACTGTTTGCATTTGAAAAGCAAGAAGCCAACTTTGGTCATCCTAGATACCTGACTCATATATGCATTTACTAATAGAGTCTCTGGATGTGATCCCAGGGTAGCTTTCCATATCCTTTTCATTACATATGTGTGTTGGGATGTAGTTGAATTGGCAAGTGTGAAGGTGTCAGGGTCTACTTTTGGTAGTTCACCGGTGACAATTGTTTTCTGGGTGAAAGATCTTGATGTGTACAGTTGTAAAGGCCTTTGTTTGACCCAAAGAGGCTGATATAAAACAGCCCGCTGGGCGGAGATGATATAAGCAGCATAACTGACAACAGGGATGCATATTCTGATGTGTATTCTGGAATCAGCAGGGTGATTCACAAAGTAATTTTTGAGTTTGGATAGTAGTCCTCATTCAGACCTACTTTACATACTCTTTAAGATCTTTGTAAATTGGCCCAGAATATCGTAAAATAGAAATAAAATGGGGATGTTCCACAACACTAAGTTAAACCTAAAGGCTAGATCAGTAGTACTAGTGTTCTCTGTGAATCCAAGGTTAAGATGGGGTAAGATATACGCGTTATCACACCATTCCTTTATCTTTTACAGTATTGTTCTGCAAAACAAAATTTCAGAAACATGCACCAAGTTACCTCAACTTTCCTTTTTGACTTTTGGGATGTTTCCTGCACACATTAATGCTTGAAGAATTGTAACGTCCTGTGTGACCGGACTTTAGATAACGTGAAGATAAGGACCCCAGATCAGAGCCTCAGATTGCAAGAAATCTAATGTATTTTTTTCTACACCTAGAGGTTTTCCTAGATTCTGGCTTGTTGGAGCAACTTGGACATCACAACTGACATTTCTTCAAACAAAGGCATAAAGGAGAGGGTGTCATGATTTGGCAGAATTCATCTTCTGCGCCATAACCCTTACCATAAAGTAAAGTAAAATTATGAGTCCAAACTACTGGCAGTATTTTTGTTACAAAGATATTTACTAGAGGTTAACTGACATGAGCTATAATATAAAAAAACACAATGAACCTACTGGTCTAGAAACCATGAGACATAGATTAGTAGAGAATATAGAATGTCTAGGCCAAAGAGAAGAGAGAACATTCACTAAGTAGAAAGGAATCCCATCAGCCCAGTTACTCTGAATTTGGCTGGTCAATAGTCTCTGCTTTTTCATAGAAGGATATGGAGGTTTTACATGACATTAGTCTTTTGTAAATATATACTTTTTGATGTACACTCGGATAAGAGGAATCTTGCGAGGTGGCTATGGACAGTGTGTGGGTTTTTAAATGTAACAAGGATTATGATTAATTTGGGAGACTGATTTACAGAGATGTTTACTCTGTTCGCGTTTTTTCTGTTTACCCATTTCTAGAGTGGGGCTTCATTTCCCTGAGCAGTCGCCAGGAGAGGTGAGGAGTACTCCCACATATAGCTGGGTGAGAACACCATTTTTGTTTCTGATTATTGATATTGCTGCAAATGAGTGGTAAATTGGACAATAATGTCATTTCTTAAATAAGAGATATTGAGCAACAGTGTTCCTGGATGTTCTAGATCAGGGAAGAAGATTTTTATAATTCACTATTATATATTGTTTTGTAGGAATGAATCCAAGTTTCCTGTGTTATTCTTCCACCTGACGGGACTTACAGGATATGGTAGGCTGTAGCACACCAACCATTTAAGTTGTTAAGAAATATTTGTTGCACTATTTTCACTTCATTGCAGTAGCGTTTTTATATTGGTCCTGATGAAAGCCTGGATAGAAGTAATCCATGAAACCTATAGACTTGCCATTTCATCGGATAGGACAGTAATTCTTTCGAACTGTCAGCACACTGTTTTTATATTTGACACTAGGATATTGTTGATTAAAATTTCCGTAATATCCTAGTAGCCAATTTTAACATTCACACCACTTTTTCCACTTCATTGCACTGCAAACCTTCAGCACCACTGATCAAAACTGGCTAGTGGCAGTACCAATCACTGGGGTACAAAGCAAGCATAGTTTTGATATAATTTCTTGCTGGCTGCACAAGTCGTGCAACCAATCATAAATCCCAGATGATGAAGTGTCGCTACTCACTAACAGTCCTCTAGTTCTAGTGTCTAATGTAATTAGTGAATACTTCCATTTTTTGATGCCCAGTCTTACATTTTGACATTGATGTGTAGAACACTATACTCTTTGTCAATGGAGTCATGCAACTCCCATTTATCATATTATCTCTGTGGCCATAACAACATACAACTGTGTTGTTATTCATATAAGTACAACCCTTGGTTTGGGCACTAACTTTGTAAATATTACGCGGTGACAACATTAATCAAATCATTTCAGTATGAGAATTGCAAAACAATAGATTTTCCATATGCAAAGTGCTTTCTGTTTCAGGTGAACATTCCGCGCAATCACCATGTGCCCCACATGCTCAGGTAAATGAGGCCCCGATCTAGAAGTGGGTAAACAGAAAAAATGCAAACAGAGTAAACATCTCTGTAAGTCAGTCTCCCAAATTAATCATAAGCCCTGTTACATTTAAAAACCCACACACTGTCCATAGCCACATCGCAAGGTTCCACGATTAGGTGTAACAAACAGTCGACACGCTTGACTAATCACTTCCTGAGTTTGAGACATAAGGCAGAAGATATGAAATGGATTGTCCTTGAGCAACCATTTGTTCCATCACATGTCAGCGATGTCACTAAGTTCTTGTTCGTCAAAGAACAGAATGGAAAGGGAAGACCACTCGGTCCCCCCGAACGTATGGATGGGTGCCCCGATCCCCCCGGGAAACCGTTGTGGGCGGGGGCGTGTTTCGGCTGGTATGCCCAAAGCGGCGTAGCCGGAGCACGCCCTTTCCGCCCAGAAGGGGTTGTCCTAGACACCCGCCCGGAAGTCCGCGCACGGATGGGCGTACCTGAGGCGGGCCCCCGCCCTCCCGCAGAAGGATAAATAGAGCGGGAATCCAACAAGGCTTCCTCTTGTTCCAGTGCTCTGAAGGCTGCACCACTCGTCGCTCGTGAGCCCTCGAAGGAACAAGCGGCAATTTTGACCCACCCACCACCCCCTTTTTGCAATGTTTTGTTGAATAAAGTAATTGTTGGTGATATTTGATGTATTAAAAAGATAAAGTCATTTTTTGCATCGGGAATGTATGACTTTTATTGAATAAATGTTTGTAGGCCTTTTTTCCTTTGTAGAAAAGTAAAGGAATGTATTAAATAGTATAAATTGTCTTGTTTTTTAGGACTTTTTTCCCTTTGTAGTAATGTCTAAGTTGGTAAATAATCGAGCTGTTACAGATTCGGCGTCTTTTTCTTCCCTTAGTAGGTAAAACAACTGTCGTATTTATTTCGGTCGGGCGGTAAGGTCATGATCGGTGAGCAGTGATTTCAAGGTCCCTAGCGGGGGCGCCACCCAGTACGGATGGGAGCGCCCAGGGGGAGGCGGCCATTGGCCCCTCCCACGGGGAGGCGGCACCCACTACGAATGGGTCGCCTAGGGGGAGACGGCCATTGGCCCCTCCCACGGGGAGGCGGCACCCACTACGAATGGGTCGCCTAGGGGGAGACGGCCATAGGCCCCTCCGGGGGGGGAGACGGCTATATGCCCCTCCTACGAATTTCCCGGGGGCCGGATATCCGCTCCGGCGGAAGAGAGTGTGGGGAAGGGGGGGGGGGAGTCCACGCTGTCCTTCTTACGGATACCTCGCACGAGAACTCGGACGACCTTTAAGATGGCGTCGAGTGAAAGGGGGCCCCCACGACAAGGGAAGTTACAGTTGGCAACGAGGGTAAAGTCCTCTGCGCATGCCCCACTCACACCGTGAGGGCGGGAATTTGGTAGTAGGGATCTGACACCGGTTAAGACCTTGCCGTTGGCCCTTAATGCTAGGATGTACAATTTTATTTTAGATTGTTATGCATTTTCAGGATGTTAGACTCTGCTAGGAAACCTTTGTATTAGAGATCTGTTAAGGTTAGCCAAAGAACTTGTCTTCATCAGAATGTAATGGAAATAAAATTGTACATAATCATGAAACGTTTTATTTAAAGTTTTAAATTTTGTTTCATATTTTAATAAATACGGCCGGGGGGGGTAACTACCCCCCGCCTTCCAAAAGCTCAAACTTGTGTCTGTCTCCTCCCGTAGGGAATTGGTGTTGGGAGGGGGTGGCGGGCATCCCGGCCCATAATGGATATTCAAACTTAAATCTGACAGTCAGGGGTCGAATGATGATATTCCGTGGGTTACTTTGTGAGTCATCCTTATTCCCACAAATGTCATTTGTTGTTGTTACTTTTCACACTTCTCAAATCAGGTTTCCATACATTGAGCATGTTTCATCTTGTAAAACCCATTTGATGCTCAGGAGGTGATTTACTGAATACCCGTCACCGAGTTAAGGGGGTTTATGTTGACACTACTCGACTATACTGACATAAGTCTACAGCATTTTGTGATTTATTAGTTGACTTATACTTAAAGAAAAGTCTTTGCCCTAACAGTCCTCTAGTTCTAAAGTGCTTAGTGTAAATAGTGCATACTTCCATTTTTTGATGCCCAGCCTTACATTTTGACATCGATGTGTAGAACACTATACTGTTTGTGAATGGAGTCATGCAACTCCCATTTATCATATTATCTTTGTGGCCATAACAACATACAACTGTGTTGTTATTCATATAAGTGCAACCACTGGTTTGGGCACTAACTTTGTAAATATTACGGGGTGACAACATTAATCAAATCTCATTTCGGTATGAGAATTGAAAAATTATAGGTTTTCCATATGCAAAGTGCTTGTGTTTCAGGTGAACATTCCGCTCAATCACCATGTGCCCAACATGTTCTGGGACTTGACAGTGGATAGAATTATACATCTCTGAGACTTTCAATGACATAATAGTATTTGGGTTCTATCGGAAATTGTTAAGAACAATACATTTAAGTTACATGTAGACTTCATTTTACACCATTTCTGACCAATCGCTATGCCTCAGAAGCCATTACCTATCCCGTGAGCCATATGTTTTATTATTAGGGGACAAGTCGCACGGAGAACGCATGCGCAGCTTGTTCCAGGAAGTAAACACGGAATAGAGTATGCTTTGCCAAGGTGCCGTTGCGACTCTGTCAAGATCGCAAAGGGATTGTTTGACCAATGAGCACACACAGGAAGTTCTATTTAATCAGGATATCCTGGGCCGACGGGTTACCTCCCCCTCGGCCCAGGAATACCGACAGACAGGTAGGAAGGAACATGTTTTTTTTTACCCAAGGTAGTAGATTTTGTCTCATGCAAGTGTGTACTCCCACTGGGTACGAGGGTATCCGTACACAATATACTGTTTGATTCCCACTGCAGTTTTGGATTGACTCGAGTTGGTGCTTGGATTCGAGTTCATTGGGGGATTAACTTTTATACGAGATGGGATTATGAGGCATAATGTTTGAGATCGGAATCAATCTCATTGTGTTCGTTGAGACTTTAGGCTGTGATAAACCATTGCACTGCATAATAAGGTCCAAGTGGAGACTGCTATATATAAAAATTAATTTTTACGGGTACCCCTTCATACATCAACCAACCCCAGTTACACTGGGTTGGGCTGGTCAATGGTCTCTGCTTTTTCATAGAATGATATGGAGGTTTTACATGACATTAGTCTTTGTAAATATATACTAGGGGTACCTTGCAAGGTGGCTATGGACAGTGTGTGGGTTTTTAAATGTAACAAGGCTTATGATTAATTTGGGTGACTCACTTACAGAGATGTTTACTCTGTTTGTGTTTTTTCTGGTTAACCACTTCTAGAGCGGGCCTCATTTCCCTGAGCAGTCGCCAGGAGAGGTGAGGTGTACTGCCACATATAGCTGGTTGAGTACACAATTTTTGTTTTTTATAAATGATATTGCTGCAAACGAGTGGTAATTTGGACAATAATGCCATTTCTTAAATAAAGGATATTGAGCAACAGTGTTTCTGGATGTTTTAGATCAGGGAAGAAGATTTTTATAAATCACTATTATATATTGTTTTGTAGGAATGAATCCAAGTTTCCTGTGTTATTCGTCCACCTGATGGGACTTACAGGATATGGTAGGGTGTTATGTTATGTTTTGTTAATTTTGATTTATATAGCGCCAAATCACCGACAGGTCTCTTAGCGCTTGCTTTGGGAACCCGTCCTGGCTTTCCCTGCAAGATAACCCCTACTGGGCATCCCCAAGGTGAAGACCAGGCATCCCATCACGGTGGGCCGTAGTGGAGATTAAGCAAGCTATTGCCCAGAGTTGCAGAGTGTGAACCCATGATTCGAGTAGGCACCGAGGCGAGAAATATCGAGTCCTTGGACATTTTTGAGCTCAAGACTCTGCCGCGTCGGGAATTGAACCCTGGTCCCGGGTCTGACCTCTGCATCAGGGTCTGCCTCCTCTAACCAGTGAGCCACACTTCTCCACTGTACAGGGTGTATCGCACCAACTATTTAAGTTGTTAAGAAATATTTGTTGCACTATTTTCATATCATTGCAGTAGCGTTTTTGAATTGGTCTTGACGAAAGCCTGGATAGAAGTAATCCATGTGGCTGAAACATGTAGACCTGCCATTTCATTACATTGGACAGTTATTCTTTTGTACTGTCAGCACACTGTTTTTAGATTTGACACTAGGATATTGTTTATTAAAATTTCCGTAATATCCTAGTAGCCAATTTTAACATTTGCACCACTTTTTTACTTCATTGCACTGCAAACCTTTGTAGTGTAGTTCCTATATTCTCAATAGGCTCTGCACATTGGAATGATATATCCTATAGATTAGACGTAGAACTGAGGTCTACTAGGTCTCTATCGAATATACTAGACTTAATTTGACTGCCAGCTAGCTCAGAGGTCACTAGAAAATTTCTCTAATTCACAAGAAGAGATTAGTCTCTGACAACTGCATAAACATGACAACTTTGTTTCCCCAAGATAAAGGGGTCTCTGTGAAAAGCACGACTGAGTTACTCTAGTATCTAGCGTTAAATTAGTGCCTTACCAAACGTTGGGTCCCATGTAGTGTAGTTCCTATATTCCCAATAGGTTCTAAGCATTGGAATAATATATCCTATAGATTACACGTAGGACTGAGGTCTACTAGGTCTCTATCGAATATACTAGACTTAATTGTGAGTGCCAGCTAGCTCAGAGGTCACTAGAAACTTTCTCTAATTCACAAGAAGGGATTAGTCTCTGACAACCGCATAAACATGACAACTTTGTTTCCCCAAGATAAAACGTATATTCAGAATAGTGGAAACAATAGATAGATATTTCACTCAGTCAATCGTGCATGCTTCGTTTCACCAGAGGTGCAGAGAACAGTCTTCTTTCTCAAGCATAGGAAATGAACTGCTACAATAGTAAAACTGGTTATAAAATGTAATGCATACAGTATAAATAGTAGAATAAAATAATACTGTAAGAGCATTGTATGGTTCCTCAACCATAGATAAATACATACATAAATAACAGAGGCTAAAAGTACTGGTGCTTCTAAAATATGCCTACCCTGGTGTACCTAACCTAAGCTTAGTACGAGGGAGGAAGTAAGTGAGGTGTAGCATCAATGTAGTATTCTTTTGCCAAGAATCTGTCAAAGATTTCTCTAAGGGTCTAATCAGCTCCATACTTTAGATTAGAATGAAGAAGGCCAGTCTCGGGACTCTATTTCACAACAACCCGCAAGGGTCGCTTGGAAACACTGGAGCTGGATTTCTCGTCTAGAGAATAGACATCGTCTCTCTCAGTGCGTCTGCTGGAGGGCCAGCTTCCTTCGGCACTTGCTATGACAGGCTGCATAGGGCAAGTAGATAGTCGAACTGCTCCAAACCACTGTGTGTTTGCTTGGGCAAGTGTGGGCATATTTATACCTTGAAGGTGCCGGGTTTGACGTATGGTTGGACATAATAACGTCATCAAAGCGTCTCAGTTCTTTGAAAACTCCATGAGTTCTTGGACAAATCAATATTCAATCGAGGGGAAGTCCCTGACTGCTGAAGACGGATTTTTCCAAGAAATCATTGTGGATTTTCGGAACTAGTGGAAGTAGCCGTGCCGTATTTGGACTGCATGAGCTATGCCTAAATATGGTTATGATTTTTATGCCTATATAAGGATATGGTGATTTATACCTATATAAGGGCATGAATCGGGAAACTTACAACAGGGTCCTAAAATAATACATACCACCTTCAGTACCACTGATCAAAACTGGCTAGTGGCAGTACCAATCACTGGGGTAAAAAGCAAGCATAGGTTTGATATAATTTCTTGCTGGCTGCACAAGTCATGCAACCAATCACAAATCCCAGATGATGAAGTGTCGCCACTCATGTGGGCTGATGGGATTCCTCTCTACTTAGTGAATGCTCTCTCTTCTCTTTTGCCTAGACATTCTAGTTTCTCTGCTAATCTATTTCTCATGGCTTCTAGACCGGTAGGTTCATTGTGTTTTTTTAGTTGTAGAATGGGGATAGAACACTGCCTGGTCTTTAAAAATAGATAATCCCTACTACCCTCTGGATGAAGTTTTTTGTGTAAATGAGCTGTAATATGCTAGGGAGCTCTTTTGTCTTTGGACAAAGCTGTGATTCCCAGTACTCGCCTTGTATGTTATTAGATGGAGTTGTAAGATTTACAGGATTGTATTATGTCCATGGGCAAACTGCAAATACCACTGCTCCCTTCCACTTTTCTAGATTTCAGTTCAATATAGAACTCTCCTTGCAACCCTACCCAATGCAGTGATATCTGCATGTTCTTTGCTGTCTTGACTTTATTTAACCATGAATCTGAACAGGGCAGTATCCAAGAGCTTCCTGAACTGCATGCAGTTGGGTTCAGAACCCAGATTCAGTTTGAGGGATTTCAAGAGTCAGAGACTGCTTGCATCCGGCATCCTAATCAGTGTTTCATCCTATTGGTTCATCAGTTGGGTGGGTGCATGTAGAATTAATGATTCTGGTTAGGGTATAATTGGATGGAGTTTCTTCTGGTGTGCACTGCTCTACTGAGGTATGCTTTATGGATAGCACACAAGGGCGTAAACTTAATCTTGGCGTCTACTTTGACCCAATAGATTGCTGCTATGGGGGGTTAATACCGTCCTGCTTGTGAAGTATAAAGCTCAATCACGTTGTCAAGTTCTGAAGTTTGGCAATGAGTTTTCAAGCCGACCAGAGTTCGTAATAAATATCACATTAGCTGAGAATCGGCGCTGTCTGTGCTCAGGGAGTAGAAGAAAATTGAATTTTCATAAGAGAGAGAGAGAGATGCATTTTTCACCATTATTTGACTTAAAGCTAAAATGTGAAGTCTGAGTAATAGAGAATTTCCAGATTCCTTCATTTTTGCAAGGTAAAGGAGGGATATTAAGCTCTGAGGGTCAATAAAATAGTCAAGCTCAGCGTTCCCAAATACAAAATGTCAAACTTGGTGCTGTGCCTTGTTGTAGTTCTTGTCTAGTCCCTACCCATATTGCCTATATTTCCAGTCCGGTCCATCTCGTTCCTGTTTCTTACCCGGTTACCTGTTTGGTCTCAGTGCACTCAAGACTGTCCTAAATCAGTGAATGCCTTTTATAGCTCTCTGTGACTTTCCTCTGCAGTGCATTTCTGCTGCTTTAATCTCATCGGTCTTTTTAATGCTTCCACTGTTTCTCAGAAGGATCTTTATCTTGCTGCTTTATGTGGCCCTTTTTGGCTGCTTTCTGCCATGCAGTGGAGTGGTGACCAAGGAGAAGTTTACGTGATGGTTTTTTCTGGCTGGGAGGGGGGCTGTGCAATCCCTAAGCTTGACTGCATGTCCATATTACTGCTCTGCTGGTGGGTCTGGCAGGATATTGAACCGCCCATTGGCAGCAGGCACCAATGCAATCTCTATGTATGTGGCAGAGGTGCAAATCAGGGGCAAAATCAAGCAGTGTTGGGGAGGCTGGGAGATCAGGGCTTCGGATACTTTAGAAGCACTGCGGTGGCAAAAGAGGAAGATGTTGTTGCAATCACCTATACCAGTGACCTCGAAACACATCCAAGCAGCAGCATTAGCACTAGAATGTAACTAATGTAACAGGTAGTACTGCATTCAGCCTCAAAGAATTAAAGAACAGCCTAAAGGAAGAAACGATCCGAAGTACATCAAGATCATTAAGGGATTACTTGAGGCTCGTAAACACAGAGCAAGCCCATAGGCACTATAAAAGAAAAATTATTGGCAAACTACAGGCTGAAAGCTCCACGTTGACTGCAAGTGTTGCTAGTTTATTGCAGCTTCTGATGTCAAGGAAATGCAGAAGTGTACCCCATCGCATGTTTTCGCACACACAAACACTTGACCTGCCTTATTGATATCAAATGTCCTACTCATCTGCATGCTATTATATAATGCAAACCAAGTTATCAAAATATCTGATAAACAGTAACTGGACAGCACCACGGCAGAAACAAAACCAGGGACCACAATGGCCGGGCAACACAACCCTTGGTATGCAGTGGAGGAACCCAAGGAAAAAAGAAAGTATCAGGAAATATGCATAAATACCAAGCCCCAATCTACGTTCTGGGGCAATACACCGGACATAACAGATAGTCATAAAAGGGGAGGTGTATGAAACTCCAAAGGCTTCAAGAATAGTAAAATTGGGGGCAATATGGCGGCCAAAAGTAAGAATGCCACGGGCAGCGGGCAAATAGCTCCTCAGAGTGATACCTCGTTCCTTAAGATGGTGAGCCGACATTAATAGCCCCCAAACTGATGTACTGCTGACTTTGAGGAAGCTGAGTTTGGGATCACTGATAAACTGAGGGCCAGACTGGGATAATGAGGTGAGGGAGAGAGCCCTCTACATATGTCCACTAATGCTGGTGGCCGATTGTGCTGATTCAGAAAGGCTGCAACCGTCCGGAAGTCGGGTAGTCCTCCAATCAATGCAGCAGCTACTCCATTTGCCTCAGAAACCGATGTAAGAGTGAGAAGGATGCAGAGGGAGCCCCACAATGCTGATTGATGGAGCTCCGGAGATCGTACTAGCTGACATCAGAAATCTGCCCGAATGCATCAGGAAAGGTGGAGGTGAGTGAGGCTGACAGTTTTTGCTGAACTTTGGATTACTTTTCCGAACTTTGGTATTTCCTGGGCCAGTGGCAGCTGCATGGAGGGAATGCAGAAGGGTAGGAGGAAGAGGATGAGTTTGAGGAGGAGGGGGAGAAGACTCACTCCTGGACTCACTGACTTCCCAATCTTATAGTGCTGTATGCAATTGTCTCTAGTAGACTTGGTTTACTACTTTTTCACCTGAGCTGTAATTGTTAAGTGTATTATTTTTGCAGAGCAGCACTAATAAACAGGTAGCAACTCTGTATCTGTTCCTGTTAGATATTCTCTAAGACTAAGTCAGAAGCAACAATTATAAGAAATCTGAACCATGTAAAATGGAGACTCAAAGCCTTGAAGGTTGTGTAATGGGGAAGGGAGAGCATGGTACAACAAAATTAAGATCTCCGCTGGTGGGCTAAATGAAGTACCCAAACGTCAAATGGAGGACGGAAGAACAAACCCTGATGGCAATTTTGATTTCTACAGGAAGCTGTTAGGAGCTAAGAGCAAATCCCCTATGAATGGAGCCCTCACAGTCAGCTCCAGTCTAGAGAAGGGTTGTAACACCCCATGCTCCTCGGCTCATCTTGTTGCTCACACTTCAATGATATCAGATAACATGATGGATAAGATCTCCCATATGCCTTGTACAATGCTCACTCCAAACCTATTTGCAACCCCAATGGTAACCAGCATCAACTTGATACTCCCTCAAGTCAATCCTATTCAAGAGGATTTATCTCTGAAGGAGCAGTGAAACAATATAGGAGAACATGGGAGCTCACCGATTAGCCCCAAAATCAGGAGCCGGATAGCAACTAGTATAGCAGATGAGAAATAAATCCAATAGCTCGAAGAGTAAGCTTCAAATCCCAACTCAATTACGAAATCCCCGCCAAGTCTGGCACCATGCTCATTGAACACCCTTGAGGTCCCTTCTTTGTTACTAATCCAACTTGATTTGAAACTGAGGGGCTTATTTACAAGCCCCTATCACCCCCACAATGTCACTTTTCACAGCATTGATTTTGACGCTGTCCCATATTTTCAAAGGTGCCGTAAATATGGAGCAGTGTCAAAATTAAGACCAGGGAAGACCTGGTGCCACAAGGAATTTTTTGTTATTTCTCCTCGTTTTTGCTGTTTCCATGTGTGCTGCGTTTTGCAGCACAAATGGAAACAGCAACAACGCCATCGATTGTTTATGGGCAGGAAGGGGCACTGTTAGATTTTGGGGTCCCTAGTTTCCGTAGGTAGGTACGTATGACAAATAGGGACCCTTGCGTCCAGTCAGGTGGGGTACACTCCTAAAATAACCTCTGCTCTCCTTCTTGGTACTTTGGCACGAGCGGACAGGCTTATCTCAGAGGCAGTGTGTAAAGCATTTGTGAACACATACACTAATCAAGTGACAACACTACAGATGGACCCCACACAAGTTGTACATTAAATATACGTATCTTTTATATAGACTTAACACAAGACCACAAACGACAAAAATCCACAATACTGTACTTAAAATGGTAGAATTAGCTTAGTTCTCTCTTGGATGTAAAATGCCACACTTTGAGTCAATGTACCTGAAAATGCAATACAATGAAAGTATTGCAGGGAAGGTGATGCGTTGGTTCCTTACACAAAAGAACAGTGATGCGTTGGTTCCCTACTGCTGCGTAGAGGACTGTGATGCTTTGATTCTTCTCTGCGAGGGGGGTTGATGAGTTGGTTTCTTTCTGCACTTCCGTGGCGATGCGGCGAGCAATGCCGTGATGTGATGAAGATTTGGTGCAAAGAAATAAAGGTGTCTTCTTCTTGGTGCCAAACGATGCGGCCCGCGACGGGCCCTGCAACACGCTTGCCGGTGATGCGGCGGCGTCTGCTGCGACGTCGATCCTCTTCTACGGCGATCCGCGGCTTTAACAACGATGCGAGCTGTGACAGGCCCTGCAACACACTTCCCGGTGATGAGGCGTCATCTGATGCGACGTCAATCCTCTTCACCGGCGATGGGAGGTGCTTTGGGGGCCCTGCGACGATTCATTGGTTCTTGGGGACCACGACAGGCCCTGCAACACGCTTTCCGGTGATGCGGTAGAGT
The DNA here is from genome assembly GCF_964263255.1 of Lissotriton vulgaris. NCBI lineage: Eukaryota > Metazoa > Chordata > Amphibia > Caudata > Salamandridae > Lissotriton > Lissotriton vulgaris. Next base: position 1,392,160,545 of record NC_141693.1, read on the forward strand.
CTGTGGCGACATCGATCCTCTTCCCGGCGATGCGAGGCACTCTCGTGTTTTTAAGCGGCAGTTCAACATCATGCTTTTTGCTCGTGAGTCACACTTCCAGCTCCTTGCGATGCGCAGTTCCTAAAAAAAACCTGCACAACTGCAGGCACTTCCAAAGAACTTTTGGGGAGCTGGTGGGTGAAGTCTGTTGTCCCCGAGACTTCAGCAGGAGGCAAGATCTTTTCTCAAGCCCTTAGAGATCCTTACAAGTGATGAAAATACGCACAAAGTTCCTCTCTTCTTTCTTTGGCAGTCAGGCAACCACTGCAGGCCAATCCCCGAAGCAGCACTTCAGCTTAGGGATAGTCTCTAAGGTTACTTCTAAAATCTGGTGTCTGGGTACCCTCTTTTATACACAGTTTCTCTTTGTTCTCTGAAGGCAGAGAGACCTTTGCCTAGTCCAAACCAGTTCTGGTTAGTCCTGGACCGCTCTGTTCACATGACTCCTTCTTTCCTTTCACAGTGCAAGGCAGAGACATCAGACGCACCACAGGAGGTGGAGCCAGCATTGTGGAGGGAAGGCACAGCCCTATTCGGGTCCCAGGTGCAACTCCTCCTTCCCATTTAGATGCAAATCTCTCTATTCACCCTGGGCTGACTCAACCTGTCAGTCAGTCAGTCAGTCAAAATACTTTATTCGTTTTTTTTAAAGCCATAAAAGCATACTACAAATTTTATACCAAGGAATTATAAAACCATTAATTATGTATAAAAATAGTTACAGTATAGAAAAACATTTAAATACACAATACATATGTTCAAATTCATTTTGGGTGAATTTCATAAAACCACATTACTGACCTGAGACAACTATACATTCAATTATTTCAGATAGGTGCGTTGGGGCCGGTTATACATAGCTTATATTTTCTCATGATTCTTACGGCCACAGTGAGGAAGCTAGCGACATTAAAAATGTTCCACACATTTGATAATAGCTGGAGGCAAAGAAGAACTGGCTTAGCTTGTAAAAAGCCTTTATTAGCTAGGATTGGGAGGATAAAATGCCTCCAGATAGCGGTAAAGTGCTCACAGAAAAAAATATAGTGCATTGTATCCTGTGTGGAAAAATCATCGCACGAACAAACCCCCAACTCTTCCATCCTCTTCCATCCTGATGACTCTGTAAGGAGGAAATGAACTTGGTTCAGCCTAAATCTGACCAGTAAGAATCGATGGTTGGGGTGTGTAACGCTAACCAAATATGGTTCAATAGACAAGGTGCTTTTCTGCAGTTGATGAGCCCTTACCGTCGGCTTTGCCAACTCCCTATCTTCTCTAGCCATGGCAGCCATTGAGAGATATGAATCCTTGACCCAGTTGATGCCCCCCTTCGACAGCTTCTCAGGCCAGTTATTTAACTCGGGTCGGCCCAATTGCACTGTCAAGTTATAAACATATCTAAACCAGGGGATGCGATTCCCATGGTCGAGAGCTAAACAATCTTTAAATATTTCCTGGTTTAACTCCAGTTCCGGATTCAGCCAGGTCAAGATCCATTTTAAAAGTGGTGCCATGGCTATTAAATCCTACATAAAACCAGCTCCACACTCCTGATAAACAATATAACCAGCTGTGGATTGTGGGACATATAAAAGTTTTCTAAAAAACTTATCCTCAATTACCTGAATTGCTTTCACGTTCCTAATTCCCAAATGTCAGCACCATACATTGCGAGGGAGACGCATTTCGCACCATATATTTTCAAAAGGGCTTGCATGGGTCTTGCCCCCAAATTACATGCAAAGCCCAAAACAGCAGACGTCGATCTCGCCAAGGCATTTCTTTTTGCTAAATTTGTGGAGCCCAGGAGCCTTGATCGTCAAATATAATTCCTAAATGAGGGAAGGTAGAAACCTTGGACAATACGTTCCCCTCGCATTGAAAGGTTTTAGCCCTTATGGTCTTAGGACCAATTTTCATTATGTGGGACTTGGAGAAATTGACAGTAAGGTCTAGGGATTTCATGAAGGCCGCAAAGGAATTTAATAGTAGTTGTAACCCCACTGCAGTTCGTGCTAGAAGAGCGGCATCATCCGCATAAAGTAGTGCCGGGATCAGGCGTTTCCCAACATGCGGGATATCTTTGCACACATCACATAGTGCAGAATCCAGATTATTAATGTAAAGAGTAAAAAGTAAGGGGGCCAGAATGCACTCCTGCCTGACACCGTTTGTGATACGTATTCCTCCTGTGCAGTTGCCAATCTGATCATATCGCACGGTGGCAGATAAACCCCTATGCAAATCTGCAAGGAAATAAACAATGTTACTGTCAACTCCTACTTTCTGGAGCATGACCCACAGTGTGGACCTGTTCACTCGATCAAAGGCCGAGGAAATGTCCATAAATGCAAGAAATAGTGCTCCCTTCTTGGCAACTGTATATTTCCAAATCAGTAGGTGTAAGTTGAGGCATTGATCTGACGTGCCCATACCCTTCCTGAAACCATATTGCAGATCTGAAAGGGTTTTTGTTTCCTCCAGCCATCCAGTGAGTTGACTAAGCACCATCCTTCCGAGCACCTTGACTGCCGAATCAATGAGGGAGATCGGACGGTAACAAGTAGGATCCCCTCTATTACCTTTTTTGAAAATTGGTACTAATACGGACTCTGACCACGTGTTGGGTAGGCCAAATCGACAGGCCTTGTTAAAAACGTTACACAATATTTGGACCATGTCTTAATATCAGATTTAAAGAGGTCAGCCGGCACACCATCCGGTCCTGGAGCCTTGCTACTCGTCATCTGTTTTATTGCCACTGACACCTCTGAATCTGAGAAAGATAAAGTATACGCCTCAATCTTAAATTCTGGATTGACACAAACATCATCCCCATCATATACTGATTTAAAATGATTATGCCAGATCTGCTCCTGGATGCCACAATCAAGCTGGCTATTAGGAGACTCATGAAAGAAGGGCTTATTAACCACTTCCCAAAACTTGGCGCTATTTTTGATGACATCAGTGGATAATAACTAATTCCAAGCCTCCTTTCTGATCTCCTTTTTCTGATTTGTTTGGGTCAATTTATAAGTTTTCCTTAGTGCAGCTATTGTTGGCTTATCTAGTGGGTTTAGTTTTAGAGCAGCCAACAGCTTCCTGTGGGCTACTGAACAGTTATGGTAAAACATCTCTCCCCTACTATATCCTGTCCTTTGCATGGCCGTTTGAGGTCTGAGGCGATCTGAGTGCAGATTTTAGTGTAAGCCGCCAGAACATCTTCATCCCCATTACATTCATTCATGCAAATGGACATCTCGTGACCGGCCGTAGCCAGCAGATTGGCATGGAAATCCTGGGGTATCACTGGACACCATTTAATTCTACAGGCTTGGTCTGTGGGACGTATATCTAATTTGCCCACCGTTCTATTGTTTTTTCCACATTTCTTTAGGTTATCCACTATGGTCAGTGTGACGGGATTATGGTCACTAAACATAGACCAAGATACAGTATACCCACTTACCCTATTAATTAATATATTGCTAATAAAAATATAGTCAATAATTGACCCAGTGCCATTGCCCTTAAAAGTTGGAACCGTCAGATCCCCGCCAGTTGGCTTAGGATAAATCAGGCCATTTTCTGCCAGCAATTCCTCCAGGTAAAGTCCCTGTGAGGAATTTTCAAAATGGGGATCTTCTTGGTCAGCCGGTCCCAAGCTATCCCAAACATGGCATTTTTCATTACAACAATGTATATTAAAATCACCCAAAACAATAACCGAATAGGATTTGTTGTTTATCTCGCTATATGATTCGAGAAAATGATATAGACTGACTAAATGTTCGTTGTTAAAGTTCTTTCAAAGGAATTATAAAAATTAACAATAATCCTGTTGCCAGCCTCAGTGGACGCAATTTGAACTGCCAGGACATTGGGGAGAAACTGTCTCCAATTTGGTGTACCCGCAATTTTCAGGGAGATCAGTGTCATTAAACCACCCTTCGCCCTCCCCATGGGAGAACCTGTTGCAGATGACCAGTAGGTTGTATAACCATTCAAATTAAATGAATTGTTAGTGTCCCAAGTTTCCTGTAACCCAATAATGTCAGACTCAGTTAGACAAGCCCTCCACCTAACATCATCACACTTATTCTTTAACCCTGCAATATTCCAAGTGAGCATCTTTGTCCCTGCATGGGTTATCTTATTGGGGGTACCTGGCACTAGAATTTCCTTTTTGAAAACCGGCCCACTATCTATAACAATCTTCGTTGGTACTAGGGGGCCAAGTCAATCAATTTCCTCTAGGTTTGTGAATGTCTCAAACCTATTGTGGGTGGGGACATTGAACTCATGGGTACCCCGGGTGTGTGTTCTCTCTATTGTCTCGCTCCTGCCTCTTGTAGATAGTAATGTGTTTCGGTAAAAGAACCCTAAGGGTAAAACACTAATGCCAGCCCCACTTAGGTCTCCTAGTTTCAGCCCTCTCTAAGATCAGCTTGACAATTTGCGGAGATCCAAAATTTAGTATCATGCAGTCGCCTCTACAAGGTTTGACAGAGTTTCCTATCCAGGTAATCCTGCGCGTCATTTTAAACTCTCTGAATAAACAGCTGCCAAGTCCTGTTAAATTATGCAGATGATGGAGGGCTTTATTCCTGAGGGAGGTCCAATGTTCCTCCATCCCAGATTGCAGTGGCGGTACATTTGACAAGATGACAGTGTAGGGGGTGGCCTCTGGTGGTAAATTAAACTGGGTAGCTCTATTTGGTCGATAGTGTACTCCCTGTCTACCCCTAAACACAAAGCTTCACTTAGATCAGGGCTTCGCCTCTCATTGACATGTAGGACAGATTTACTGCTTCTCGGTGCTGGGGAGGCTTGAGAAACAGTATTGCAGCCTCTACCCGGCACCCATGGCGGCTCATTTAGAGCAATGAGTGATTCCTTAATCCGATTAGTGGACCCATTTGGCCCTCCACCATCCAAAGTACATTGAGGCGAGGGTAGCGGGTTCTCAATTTTGCTCAATCTACAATCTATTTCAGCTAACTTAATCGAGATAGGTTTAAGTAGAGACAGAATTTTTTCTTCTAGTTTTGCTACTATTCGGTCTTCCAGGTCAAATTGCACCTGCCTAAGAGAACTTTGTCAATTTACACTTATTGTACTAGATACACTTGGGACAACCACCTCTTGCACACAGCCTTTCCGTCCACGAGGGCCTCTGGTTTTTAGCACCTTACTGGTGGTGATGTGAGGTAGCTGGAATGCTACCTGCCTTCCTTTTTAACAATGACAGCATCCCCCCCTTTTTCCGCATTAAATAATCGTTGCTGGCGTGTTAAAATTTTAGTAGGAGATTATCCATTATGGACAGAGGTCTCGACTACATGAAATAAGTCATCTGACGCTGCAACCGGTGATGCTGTAGCCGGTTGGTGAATCTGGACCTCGTGCAGAGTCAGTGTATCTCTTGTATCCACTATATCTGATGACAACAATGGGCCAATTAAAAGGACTCCAAAAGAGGCCCGATTAGGTTCTAACAACAGCCTCCTTTGGGTCACCTCAATTTCCTGAATTAGTGCTGATTCGGCCCCAATGAGAAAAGCGTCAAGAGTGCCCACCATCCCTGCTACCCCAGCCCCCTTGCAATGACCCTTATTCATTCTGACACACAGATGTTAAAAGAAGAATACAACACTTTATAAGAAATGGGAGCCCTGGTGCCCTATTGAGCACCCCCTGGTGCTCTCGGGATGTCCTGCGAGGTTTTCCGCGTGGGCTGCTGGGAAATGTAGTCCCCCTCAGGTGGCCCCGGCAATGGCGGCAAGATTGATATTATTCGGGCGTCAGTGGCAGCATCAAGAACTGGCCCCGGTCACTAAATCAGCAGGTAGGCTTTGATAGGGTTCAGAGTTCTCAACAGTTGCTTGAAATTACGAGCTCGTCTATTCACAAAGTGTGCCAGCAGTCCGTGCACTTTGGCCCAACCAGCGCTAATGTCCGCCAAAGAAATGTTGCCTTAACAGTTTTTGCTAGCTCCACACACTCACCGGAATACTTCACAGGCTACTGTATCCGAAGCAAGGAAAATAAACTGGAAACAGACTATCCAGCACCATTCACTTCACCAGCTGCTCACCAGTATCAACAATTCCCTTGCAGCAACCCCCTCTCTCCACACTGTGGTGCTGCCGAGCTGTCCCTGCTCGCGAATCCAGCACAGAGCTCCGAATCCAGATGCTCCGTATTTGGCTGCCAAACTGTTGCTGCGGTCCGGCGCCCACTTGCGTCCCACGTCCTGCTACCACTCCTCTCCTCTCCTGCTTCTTTTCTGGGGGCCTTGGCACAAGGAGCCCTCCGGTCACCGAAAAAGGGTCTCATAGCCACCTTGCTGAAATTTGGTCATCCGCCGGTCCACCACCACCGCTGAAAACGACGGGGAAGAGGTGAGCTACTCGGAGCTCCTCACTCTTGCGTTCATTCCGTGAACGCCATCTTGCGCAAACCTGTCTCCAGGAATCCCCCAGCTGCTGTCACTGAAACTCCAGACAAGGATTACACAACCTACCAGAGGCAGGCTTGGATAGTTAGACATGAAAATACCTACGTTGTAAAAGTGGTATTTTCAAACACAGAATGTTACAACCAACTTTACTAAAAGATGTATTTTATCATTCTGAGTTCAGGCATACTAAACTCGAATTTCTACCTAGTTCCCTGAGTCAGTTAGGATTATAGGATGTAATAATCAAATTGCCCATTCTGGCCTATGGGGAACAGGTAGCCTTGCAATAGTGAAAAACAAAAATGGCTGTAATTCACTATTAGGACATGCCACACACACCAGGGCTTGTCCTACCTATACTTACAATGCACCCTGCCATTGGGCCTACCATAGGGGTGTCTGATATGAAGAAAAGGGAATGTTTAGGGACTGGGAAGTGGGTGCACTTGCTCAGTCAGCATGGCAGTACCAGACTGCACACAGGCTCTGCAATGGCAGACCTGAGACACACTTTACAGGCTGCTTCTGTGGGTGGCACGACCAGTGCTGCAAGCCCACCAGCAGCATTTGGTTTACAAGCCCAGGGCACACTCAGTGCACTGTGCTAGGGTCTGACAAGTAAACCAAACCAGTCAATCATGGAATCACTAATCATACATCAATTTACAATTGGGAGAGCATATGCACTTTAGCATTGATCAGCAGTGGTAAAGTGCCCATAGTCATAAAATAGCCAATAACAGGTTAGAAGAAAATAGAGAAGGAAGGAAAAAAGTTCAGGGATGACCCTGCAATCAGGGCTAAGTCCAACAGGCACCATCTTGCACATAAACAATCATTTAAAAAACGTATGTTTTGCTCAGTGCAGCACACATAGAAGTTACAAAACGCCATTTAAAGATTGTTTATGTGTAGCAAGCGACACCTTCCTGCACATGAACAATCTTCCCCTTAATGCAGGCACCCATGCACTATGGTGCAAGTGTGCCTACGTTGGCACTAGGCTGCTAAATTTAGCATCAGCAGAGGGGAAAAAACAGGGCTACACTATATTGTTGTAAATAAGGTGCAGCCCTGCATTACAGAAGTGGCAGAGCACGGCGTTAAGCCAAGGAGTCTAACACTGTGCTCTATCACTCCCTAGTAAATATGCCCCTGAAAGATTTTAATAAGACCACTCCCCCCCAATTGCTGACTGGAGGCAGCCTTCCTTTATGAAGGCTGCCTATTTTGATAGGGAGCCCCAACTAGCTATGCTACATATACCTTACAATCAGTGGTTCTTAATAAGAGACCAAGTAATGGATTCTTCATTTTAGATCCCTCTTATAAGATTCTAGAGGGAGGAACTTAAGATCTCTTGGCCGAGCAGGATATGCTTTTAGAAGCTTCATACACTTCCTGAGCTGACAAGTTTGTAGAAAACTCCACCAGTTTCTCAGCTTCCGCTTCTATGAAGTCAATGTTTTAACCATCTTGGGGGTGGAGCTTGGCCAATCAGCAAGATGGCCGCGCCCTAGAAAGATCTGCCGACCAGATTATAAAATCCATCATCATCCTTCCACAGAGTGTACATAATATTTCCTATCTCCGGTAGAGACATTGTGGCCTGTGGCTGTTGCGGGGGAGTGGCAGTGCCATGCTTGGAGAGTCCTGAAGCATGCAAGCTCACCGGAGCTCTGGGAGTGGCTACCGGGCTGGGATACCGGAGCCAATGAGAGCAGCTCCTGACCGGCTGTGCGAGACAGGCTGACTGGAGTTACTGTGGCGCTGGACTTGCCCTGAGCTGTGCGTGCTGCATGAAGTACTGGTGGACTGCTGAGAGTGACAGGCACCTGCTGGGGAGTGGAGTGCCGCCGCCCTTCCTGTACTGAATCGGGGAAGCTGCTGGCAAGCATAAAGGTGATGGCCGGCTGATGTGCCGAATGCCTCAAAGTATGCTGCACCACCCTTTGACCTTGCTGGGCCCAAGGCAGCGCTGCCCCCAGCCAAACAGCTTGGCTGTGGCAGCCACTTGAAAGCACCTGTACCCATGACCCTGCACCTGCCGTGAATGCATAAAGGCGTTGGGACAGAGTAGGCCTGATTTTGCATGTTGAGGATGCACCGCCGGGCACCTGAGACCACTAACAGCCGCTTTTATCCTGTGAGTGCCCACTGGCCACCCATTGTACTGATGCACACACAGCAGTTGGTAGGGAGTTGCCTAAAGAGGAGGCAGACCTGGCTGTGAGAGACTGATCCTGTGTGCTGCCTCGTCCCTTTAACCCTACTGCACCTCCAACTACCAGCTCTCTATGAGACCGGACGACTATGACACCTGCATGCTACCTATAGTGATCATGCTCAATTAGAACTCCACAGTCTTGGATTTCCTGACAGCGCGATCCTCACAGACACTTTGAGTCCCTCCAACGCTCCTACTCACTCACCACCTCGCTGCTCCACCCGCCATCTGTTTTCAATGATAGGCCTCCTGGACCCCAGGCCTGCTTTTGCCCCCTGTTAGAGGACTTTGGGGTGTGGCGAGGAACAACGTGACGCTGATCAAACATTTACCTGCCATCCATGAGAGGCGGGCAAACGCCTGAGAACCAGACCCAGGAAAAGACCGCTGAGGGTGATTCACACCATTCATTGATGCGGCGCACTAGTCGGTCAGTCATGGGTAAGCATGACACTAGACAACCCAAATTATCCTTTGAGGGCAAGCGCTCAACTCGTCTCGTAGATGTTGATATTGAAGAATTGCTAATTGATGTTAAAACCAGCCTTAGAGCTATTGATGCCAAGCTGGATGCACTCACACACAGGCTAGATCATATGAAACAGAGTCGACAAACATGACACTAGACTTGACCACCTAGAGAATCACGTTTCTGATGCAGGGGATGCCCAAGTGGAATCCAAGGAACACTTGCTGCATATGGACAAAATCCTAGATCTGTTCATAGCCAAAAATGAGGACCTTGATGTGAGGTCCCGGCGAAAAAATCTTCAAATACAAGCATTCCTGAATCCACCACTGTCACCACCATGGAAATCTTATGAAGTTTTCATTGTAGAAAGGGTGCACCAGTTTTAGGGCCCTCAGCCCCATCAGGGGCTCCAGTGCGGCCCATAGTGGCATGCTTACTGACTTATAAAGACAGAGACATGATCCTGCGCCTTGCCTGCGAGGGTTAATCCATAAGACATCATGGTAACTCCATGATCTTTTATGTAGACTTCTCTAATACTGTTCAAAACGCCAGAAGAAAATGTATCCCTCCTTAGAGAATCCTTCAGAAAGCTGTAATTCCATATGTGCTCCTATATCATGCTAAACATTGCATCTTGCAAGATGGTAAATCACACTTCTTTACTGATGCCAAGTTGGCCCTCAAATTTGCAAAGCATATCACCAAGCAACTGGTTTCCCCGACAGATCGCCGCGTTGTTCCTCTGAGGACCCTCTCAATAAATATGACTGAAACATCCCAGATGAAGGAATCTCCTGGCAAGCTTGCCACTGAATCTTCTTGCTTCGACTATCACCCGACAAGTAGTGCCGTGGTCCTTGGACGGCTAGCTGAGACCCCAAACTGTTTATTGCACCGCTGTTTCTGAAACTTTACTGTGAGGCATAATTGGGTTCTTAACTAATCATGTCACCAGGCCTATGTGACAGGGGAGTAAGTTTGGCCTTGTTCTGCCACCTGGGATGTTTCCTGTTGCAGTTAATGTTGATATTAAGGGGAATTGGGGAGGGTGGAGAATTTTGAATTATCAACCATGTTCAGGGGTTGGAGTGGCTGGCTGGTGGTTAAGGGTTCTTCTAACTGTCTTTTTTCCTTTTTCAGTCTTTAGATCCTCCTGTAGCCCAAAGCGATGTTTTTTAATACATACTGTCTGCTTATCCCAACACACAAACACTACTAACAAGAGCTACACACACCACACAAAATCATCAGGGGTAGGTGGACATTTCCGTTCCACCACAGAATGTGCGGAGATTTGACCCTTCCGCCTTCCGCAAAGTAGGCGTAAAACAGGGCAAATTTCTGCACACTCGGGGGCGGAACGGAAGTTGGGCGCCCACCCGCCTCCCACCCGCCTCCCGTGCGCAATATTAAACAGATTAAAGCCTAAAATAAGATTTAATAAACAAAACGGAGTTTGGTCCTGGGACAGAGGGGCAGCTGGACCTAATATGAACTAGAAAAGCGAAAATGCTAGCCCTCAAAATAATTTTTCTCACAATTTTTGAGAATACAAACAAAGAGAGATCTTTTGTTTGTATGGGTTATTTTATTTGACCCATTTCAATCTTTTTTTAGAAACATTTTTTCATAGGTGAGAAAAGACACAAAATATTAACATTTACAATATTTACAACTCACATGCATACAACTATCATACCACTATGACGACTGACATATATACAAATAGTCCACAATATATATACAAGCTTCTTTTACAAGAGGAAATGGATAACAATGAAACAACCACATGAAACCCATACAAACAAAAGATCTCTCTTTGTTTGTATTCTCAAAAATTGTGAGAAAAATTATTTTGAGGGCTAGCATTTTCGCTTTTCTAGTTCATATTAGGTCCAGCTGCCCCTCTGTCCCAGGACCAAACTCCGTTTTGTTTACAAATTCTAGAGCGAGTGCACACTCGCGAGAGTTGTAAGGGCATTTGAATCTTTCCATGTTGTAAGTTGTTACGGCTCACAGCTAGGAGAGACTTCTTTGTCTCTCCAAAGTAATGGGCGAGAAGGACACCCTTTCTTTTTCTGAAGGCCACATTAAAAATCTGCTAGCCACATCCCCCTTTGCAGAAGTCACTCTGAGCTCTTCAGCTCAGCAGCAGAACGAAACTGACAAATTGACCAGACTTCGTAAAAAACAGATCCGCACAGAACTTCACGGTCATTTTCTCCTGAGGCACCTAAGGGGTGGGACCATCCCTTGGGGCCTTCAGGTGAAAAATGTTCCGGTCATATTTACTGATGATGCAGACTATAAAAAGGGTTTTAGCTGTATAAATACCAAGTGCAGTAGGGACCTGATGGTCCACACCATAGAAACTGCCCAGAGATTATGTGCAAAGGAACTCCAAGAAATTGAGGAACTCACTACGGCCATCAGAGACAACCAGGTGGTTTCTGACTCTAAAGCTCTTTTAGAGAAAATTGACAAAGAGATACAGTCCTTTAAAGACAACACTATTAATAGCAAGACAGCACAGTACGAAAGGGACTCCAAGTCCTTCACATTAGAAAGGGCTTATCCCTTCTTGAAGGACGACTTTCATTCCCAAGTAGAATCTCGAGGAGCACTCACTAATTTCCAAGGAAGATCTAAGAATAGATTTAAAACTTTCTCAGAAACCTCGTCCTCGGAGTCATCTGGTTCGGACTCAAGAGGAGGGAATAAAAAACAAAATTCTTTTTTAGAGAAAGGACAGCAGTCAAAAGTAAGGTTCAAGCCACAATGGGAAATGCGAACCCGGAGGAACTACTACAAATCATAGAAAACCCGTCCACCATAGTTAACTTATCAGCTCGGACATTGTCAAGGGATGAAGAGTCAGTCTTGAATTTGGGGCTCAAATTTGTCCCCACTAGACGGACAGACTTTACCAAGATAAAGTTGGAAACAATAGAATTCTGTCGCAAGATTCGACTTAAAGCCTTCTTTGCTAACCAACCCTCCACTAGTAATATGGAAACTACGGGCTTGAGGAATAAATCCACTTTCGTACCCACTCAGAACATTCCCAAACAAGTCCTCGCATTTGAACAAATTCTCTTGTCATCTATTAACAAATTAGAACACCAACAGAAATTTGTTAAACCAAATATCACTAAGGGGCAAAGAACCGCCATACAAAATCTTAAGGCAGATCCATCTGTGGTAATAAAGCAGGCCGATAAGGGCGGCGCGGTGGTGATTTGGCCAAGAGATAAATATTTAGCTGAAGGATTTTCTCAGGTTAACAATCAGGAATGGTATCGAAAATTGACAGAGGACCCCTTACAACAAATACAGTCCCTGATCCTTGAGGTGGTACAAACTGGCAAAGAAAGTGGATTCTTGGCCTCCAAAGAAACTGATTTCTTGATTAAAAAATTCCCCAGGACCCCGGTGGCATATTTTTTGCCCAAGATTCATAAAAATCTGTCCGATCCCCCGGGACGACCAATTGTCTCGGGGTGTGATTCATGCCTAGAGCCACTGTCCAAATTTGTGGACTTTTTCCTTAAGCCCTTTGTAGCTAAAGTAAAAGCCTACCTACGGGACACTACGGATTTTCTGACAAAAGTTGAGGACACTGTGTTTGATGACACATCGCAACTAATGGTTACTATGGATGTGACGTCCCTCTACACGCAAATCCCGCAGGAGGAAGCGTTAGAGGTGATTGAATTTTATTTAGACTCCAGAGAGAGACCTCACAGAGTCCCAACGTCTTTCATACTAAGACTGGCTGAAATAACTCTGAAAAAGAATTATTTCCGCTTTAACAACGATTTTTTCATGCAGATTAAGGGCACCGCGATGGGGTGCCCTTATGCTCCGGAAATGGCCGTACTGTACATGGCCGAGTACGAGAAAAAATTCATTGATTCAAATAACCCTTACACACAACACATAATGCACTGGTATCGTTATATCGACGACGTGTGGCTCCTGTGGCAGGGGAGCCACACCAACTTGATTGACTTTCACCACTGGCTAAATTCACGACACCAGGACATACATTTCTCACTTGATTCAAGTAATGTCAAAATGACTTTTTTGGACGTGGAAATAACAAATGTTGGAGGCACTTTGAAATCATCATTGTTCAAGAAGGCAACGGACAAAAATACCATCCTTCATTATGGCAGCTCGCATCCCAGGAATTTGAGGGCTAATCTGCCCTATGGGCAACTACTCCGGATCCGGAGAAATTGCTCAGAGGTTGAACAGTTTGAACAACATGGCCAACATTTTTGTGATGAATTACAGCAGCGGGGTTACCCCAAAAAATTATTGAAACACTCTTTCAAGAGAGCTCGATATACACCTAGAGAATGCCTCTTTGAAACTAAAAGCAAACGTGAATTAGAGAGTTTGGTCTGCGTCACGACATTCTGTGCTGAAACCCACAAAATAAGACAAATGGTCCTGAAACATTGGCATTTGTTAGAAGAACTAGAAACACCTTTCCCCCGTCCAATATTTGCTTTCAGAAAAAATCAAAATATTGGCCAACAACTAGTCCGTGCGGATATCAGAATAACCAAACCAAAGAGCGACTTATTGTCAAAATGGGGACTGAAACCGGTAGAGGGACACCACAGATGTGGGAATTGCATTGCATGTGACACAACCATTGAAGGGAAAATTTTCCAACACATGACCACCACGTGGACCCACTCGAATTTCACTAATTGTAGAACCAAGAATGTGGTTTATGCCATTATTTGTCCTTGTCTTAAAATTTATATAGGAAAGACAAATCAACAAGCTAACACACGCATGACGCAACATAGGTCACGCATTAGGAACAAAGTACTCACAGCGCCTCTCGTCCAACATTTTATTGACAACAACCATGGGGAAAATGAGTTCAAATGGACTGTGTTGTTCAATCTGAATCAACCTAATTCTGGCACTAATAGTGAACAAATGCTACTAAAAAAAGAAGCGTATCTGATACTTAAATTTAATAGTACCCAAACGGGGCTCAACTCACTATCAGAGGTCTCTCGTTTGTAAAATGATATGCGCAAATTCCTGAGTAACTACATTGACCACAATGCCGAGCGGCGGGTTTGCTATCAAGTAGGAACCTCACATGGTGGTTTTCCACCAATGGGTTCGCATTTCCTGGTTCAACTGTTGGAGAGTAAGGTTAGTACCAGTATGCCCCGAGCTTTAAACCTAGACAGAGAAGATTTTGCGCTCCGCGCTAAACAATACAATTTAATTTCTTCTAGAAACCAGCGCGATTTATCTCGGCTTTTTGGCACGCCGTGTAAGAGTTCTCGGCTCGCCGCCCGCACGACAACAAAGGAACTGCGGGCTGGCTCATTAGCAACCATTTTTGCTCCAAAACATATCTGTCAGGTATGTCTCACTGATTCCACCGCATACCTTGTTATTTCAATATTGTTGTGATTAAATCAACATGTACTGAGCGCCGCTCATGTTTACACGTTCCAGGCATTAGTGATCCCGCCTCGGAAGCGGAGAAAGTTCAGCGCTAAAGAAATCAGTAGCTTCGCTGTTATAACAACTTAAGGTAGGACTTTTTAGCTTTTCAGTTGTGGAGCCACAGTCACTGCGTGTCTCTGGATGGTCTGGTAACCATAATATATTCTTTTAACAGAACCTCTGTCAAAATCAAAGCCCTTTCCTTACCTGAAAAATGGGACCGCGGGACCGCGCAATCCATTCCTAAAGGTAAAATTCTGTGACAATCTGTTCAGTCAGGGGGTCTACACAATTCGATAACTAGTGGTTAAAACAAGCTTCCTCTCTTTTTCCAGAATATCTACATTTAAAGAGCCCTGAGGAGAATCTGAGATTCCACCCAGATTCGAAACGCGTCGGCAAAACAGCAAATAGGCATTTCTGATTTAGCATTTTCATGTTGTTGATTCACTAATTCGAATTAATTGTAGAGTTTAAAATTCAATTTCTTGTTGCCTTTTCTGTTTTTTTTACCCTGTTTGGGCATTACAATGACTTGATTTTCCACAAAGATTAATTATTTGTGGTTGTTTAATTGTTATCCATTTCCTCTTGTAAAAGAAGCTTGTATATATATTGTGGACTATTTGTATATATGTCAGTCGTCATAGTGGTATGATAGTTGTATGCATGTGAGTTGTAAATATTGTAAATGTTAATATTTTGTGTCTTTTCTCACCTATGAAAAAATGTTTCTAAAAAAAGATTGAAAATCCATGAAATGGGTCAAATAAAATAACCCATACAAACAAAAGATCTCTCTTTGTTTGTATTCTCAAAAATTGTGAGAAAAATTATTTTGAGGGCTAGCATTTTCGCTTTTCTAGTTTAAAATAAGATTTAAAACACTTACCTTATTGCCAGGTCATCTCTTCCTGGTCTATCGGGCCTCTTTCTTGAAACTGCACACAAGCGGGAGCCTGCGCATGCGCATTCTTGGCGAGGAATGCGCATGTGAAGGCTCCCACGCATGCACAGTTTCCATGCTTCTCCGCGAAAGTCCCTTACGCAACTTCCGCCCACCCCTAAAAATCACCCTAGATGTCAATAAAATGTCTCACCTGTAATATTCGAGGGGGTAATAATTATAGTAAATCTTGCTTCATACATTCTTACCATAGTACGGGCATTTGTTTTCTCCAAGAGATACACCGCACATCACACACAGGTCCAGGGTTGAATGCTAGATGGTGTGGTGGAACATATACCTTGCTATACTCCAATTATGCTAGAGGAGTGCTCATTATAATCCACAAAGGACTACCATAGTGCCCTAAAGATAGTATCATAGACAGAGATGGTCAATTCATCATAGTAATATGCATGCTACACAGACTGCCATTAATCTTAGTAGCAGTCTATGGGCCTAACATAGATGCTCTAGAGTCTGTCTCTGAGCTGTGGAGACTGGTGGCTGAGGCGGGCTCTGGGGAGGAGACTTCAGTGTGATACTGGATGACGGATATCATCGATATGGCTTGTCATGCCCCCCACATCCTGGTGCGGCCTCTGTGCTCACGACCCTCACACAAGACAATAAATTACTTGACATATGTGGATAGCTCATAGGGAACAGTGGGAGAGTACCTGTTTTTCCTCCTATCAGAATATCTGGTTGAGAATAGACTATTGGCTGGTGTCCAGGGATTTGAAACTATGTGTAGCCAAGACAACATATCTCACCCGCACAGTGTTAGACCATGTCCCAGTGCTACTAAAGTTGCTGATTCCTCAGAATCCCCTCCAGCACGTTTTAATTGCGCCTCCCTCTGGTGCACTGCTCGACGCTGCATTTAAGGAGGTAATACCTATCAAAAAATGATCCCTCCTTAAGATTAACTAGCAAAGATCCTTCCCTATTTTTTCGAACCCTGAGAGGGCCATACAGTTTCTGGAGGAGACATTCACTAGGTTAATATATATGATAAGAATCTGAAAATTGCTCCCTTTTTTTCTTATATTCTGGGGAACTTCTGCTATAGAAGGAAATAATCACTTTTAATTTTGCAGAGATGACAAAAGTGACATCTAGGCAGCTATGGGCCCTTCTAACCCATGGCAGCACCGATCCACGGAATTGTAGAAGGCCAGGGGAGGGAAGACTGTGGGTGAGGGAAGGAGAAGGAGGGATACAGAATTATCACGGACAAAAGAAAAAAAGGGACCATTTGACGTAAGTAAATTATATGGATATTTAATAGAAGGGGGTATGCTTACAATTCTGTCATGGAATAATAATGGTAAAAGGGTAAAAGAGCAAGAGGGAAGCCGAAATCAGATATTCTGGTTCAACAGGATATCCATGTTGCCATATCTGAGGCCACGAATAATAATATTACCAGATGCAGTAAATGCCTTAAAGGCTATACTATGCCCAGAATCAACAGGATAGTTAGATTTTACATATCTATCAGGAGGGAGAGGAGGTTGTTGTATAGTCCTTTCTTAGTGTTCCTACCCTCTCTATCTCCCATGTCACCTGTCTGTGTTCTATTTGTGGTGTTGTGGATTCCAGCCCTGGCAGTTGGTCTGGTCAGCTGTGGGGTTTCTCTGCTCTGTGTCTTAACTTATCTTGTAACTTAATAAATACATCTAACTGCAAGAAGACGTGTCCTGCTGCTTACTTAATCTTATTTACAACATTTTGGCGACGTTTGGAGCTGACCAGACCAGAGGCAGATCAAGGGAGAAGACCAGGAAGACCAGAGTAGTACCTCACCAAAAAAAGAACCCATCTAACTGTGGCAAGTAACAAGAGGAAAAGTGTGAAACCGGTGTATGCAAGAAAAGTTGAAGAAATTCGCAATTTTCATGAGAAAATCAACATAACAAGCCACAAGTGGTGAACGCGTGTATTTAAGCATAAGCAACTGTGAGTAATTGGATAATACGAAAAGACTCTGCTCCTGCTACAATTATTGAAATATTTATTTTGGCAACTTCAAAAAAAAAGAAATGTGTAATCCTTTCATGAGGAAAATGCAAGAAACGCAGTGGGAATGTGCAGCCAAACTCTCATGAAAAACGGACCAACCCTCTACTAGAAACTCCGCAAGAAACATGTCATCTAATGCTATTAACAGAATTACATGTCACCGAGCAAGCTGCAGCCACTGAGTTTTGAATCGATAATTACTCTTTGCCCCAGTTTGAAGGAAAATGCTGCCAGTAATGAGAATTTCACCGCCCATAAACCATCAGCAACAGAAACAAATATCTTAAGGAGCCATCGGCAACAGAGACAATTATTTTAAGGTACTTTTCACCGCATCGTTAAAAATAGTCTGTCAATTCTTGGTATGCCTGGAATTAAGTGCGTCTGTCTCCTTTACCGTTTGGCTGTCGAGGGATCTAACTGCAACGCTGCCTTGATAGCAATAGTGACGTCGTAGAACTTCATGTTTCTATGTGGAGGTACAGCGTCAGCAGCTTTGCGCATTCCAGCTGATGAGGAGGGTGAAGCGTCACTGCGCTGTAAGAAACCTCATCACGGCACGTCAATCAGCGTCACGTCACGTCAGTCAGCCATTTTATAGCTGCGTTTACATGGTTACGATGTTTCGTGATTTTGTAGTGTGCAAAGTGAAGGATGAAGACAAGCTAGTCTCTGCCTGTTGTTCAACCGATGTCGAGTGTAAGGTTAGCCCAGCTCATTCATAGTGAGTGAAAAGAAAGCAATTTCCATTCAATGTGTGTTGGAAATGAACGGACATAATTGACAGTATATTTATATATTTAAGTCCATATAGGTTCTACGTTATGTTCTTACAACGTAAATTACAGTTTCGTCATGTTAGAAGCTCGAGGCTGACACGATTTCGTTTTATGGTGTTTGTTAAAGGGATCACATTTTATTATTCTACGGAGCAGTGCCATCCTGTGGTATTTGGCGGTATCACTTTCTGAGGTCAGAGTTTTATCTTATGCCAGCTTTTGACAGAGATTAATTTGCAGGCATGTGTGGCAGTCAAAACGGAAAAAATATATAATTTGTTAAAAAGAAATCTCATGGTGCAGAGGTGTGCAACTGAAGAATTAGAAGTGGCATTTGGGAAAATGTTGAAAGCAAGTTGGGGTAGTGTGGAAAAAGCAAGCTGCAAGGCAAAAGAGGCAGAGTCCTAATTTGAGAAGAAGAGATGTTTCTGTGCAACAGTTAAAGACTGTAGATTCAAGTTGTTGTCTAAGGAGGCAAATGTTCTATAAAAAAAATAACAAAGGAGAGGTGACAAAGAACCCGAAGAACCCAAGAGTTGGTGGGGACAGGAAAATGTCTCTGGACTGGAAGAGGTGAAGGTGAATTTCAGTACCCGCTGAACCATGAGAAGGTTCTAAAAAGAGCAAAGGAGAGACGGAAAAAGTTTCTTTCAACATGGCAGTACTGTACACTTTTATCAGCATTTTAGGGCAGCGTTTTAAGATGAGTGTAACTGGGGCAAAAGAAGTCTAGTCTGACAGAAGTAAATAAAAAAAAAATAAGTACTGTGCGTCCAGGAACAACAAAGAGAAGCACGAATCAGTTAAGGAGCAGAGGCTGTTCAGAGGATCTAGAACAGTAATAAAGTTCTACACAATTAGAAGCTGGTCAAAGAGTCTGAAAAAAAAACAGAGCATGGACAGTGGTCTTGCAAGCAGAGTCAAGTTTGCAAGATGAACAAAATGTTCACAACCGGGACAAAGGTCCCAGGTGAGAGTCTCGACGGAAAGTCTACATCGGGGACAGAGGTCCCAAGTGAGACTCTGGATAGTAAGTTCTAACGGGGACAAAGGTCCTGGTCCCATGGGAGTCTTTGGACGGTAAGTCCACAACGGGGACAGAGGTTCCAGGTGAGACTCGGGA
The DNA here is from genome assembly GCF_964263255.1 of Lissotriton vulgaris. NCBI lineage: Eukaryota > Metazoa > Chordata > Amphibia > Caudata > Salamandridae > Lissotriton > Lissotriton vulgaris. The sequence goes on from NC_141693.1 coordinate 1,392,180,121, forward strand.
CGGTGAGTTCACAAAGAGGAGAGAGGATCCACGTGTGACTCTGGACGGTAAGTCCACAACGGGGACAAAAGTTCCAAGTGAGTGTTTGGACTGAAAGTCCACGACGGGAACTGTCAGAGTTTGGACAAGAAGTCCACAACGGAAGCAAAGTCTGAAAGCCTGTATTTGGGACAAAGGTTCCAAGATTTACAGCAAGGATGGACGAATCCATCTTTTGAAGTGAAAGTTTCTCAAAGGACAAAAATTCTAGCATCTTAACAAGAGAGGGCAAACGATGTCAAGGAGAAGTGAAGGAGTCCGGAATAGTGGCGTGGGGTCTAGAGACTCCGAAACAGGCACAGTGAGTTCTAGACTGGGTCGGTGAATAAAGTAGTGTCTAAAACCTGTGCTCAGGACTGAGAACGTACACGATAATTGCTGTAAGTGTGGTGACTTCAAAGCTTAAAGGAAAAGATCTGAAATGGGACAGTGAGTCCTGAAGCAAGTCAAGGAGTCTAGGAGAGGTTTGAGCGTCTGAGCGATTGTGACTGAGAAATTTCCAGTTGAATTAAGAAGAAAGTTTTGAGTCCCGGAACCTTGAGGAAATTTGTGACAGTGGGGCTTACAGAAGTACCAGGTCTAAGGTCCTAGATTCACGACAGAGAGTTGTGACAGAAAGGTTCCGAGAGGAAACAGGACTTGGGTTTGCCCCACAACACATGTTTATGGCCACCCCTGTTTGGTTGCATTATAGGTGATTGAGTCACTAAATGCGTTGGTAAATGGTGCATGAATGAGGTATGAGAGTGCTCGTACTAGATCAACACCAGGTACACGATGGCAGTTTCAAAGTTACTTATGAGACTTGATTGGTCTTGCCTGCTGCAGGTCACGATGCTTGTGTCAATGTTTGGGTTGACTTGTTGTTAATAGTAGAGGACAATAGTAGAGGACAACCTTCATGGAGCCACATAGAGCTATTTATAACGAACTTTGAACCAGTCTCATATTAGTGTTTACTTCTGATTGTATGAGTGATTCCCTCTTCATCCAGTTTCATGGGTCTGTTCTCCTTTTGTTTTCTTCATGGAGAGGTTGTTCTGACATTCAGTGCCTTATTCTAGTTTTAAAGGTCAATACCCCTGATGTACTCTATCTAGGAGATCCTATATAATCTTACCTGGGGTGTTTAACCTATTGTGTGTTTTGGGTGTCATTATGGAAAGCGTAAGAAGAGCAGTTGTGGCTGTGCTTTCCTAAGGCGGTGTCTTTTACCCAATGGTGTACCCTTCTTTGGGTATGGTGTGTTTCTCTCAAGGGTTTATGTCTACACCTACCTGTGTGTTTTGGGTGTCATTGTGGAAAGTGTAAGAAGAGCGGTTGTGGCTGTACTTTCCTAGGGCGGTGTTTTTACCCAATGGTGTACCCTTCTTTCGGGAGGGTGTGGGGCCAGTCAGTACCCATGGTTTACTCTTTGTTGTACTGACGTTCAGTGCCTCATTCTTGTTTTAAGGGTCAATACCCCTGATGTACTCTATCTAAGTGAGCTCGTACAATTTTACCTGGTTTGTTTAACTTATTGTGAGTTTTGGGGGGTCAGTGTGGAAGGCGTACCTACCCTATGGTGTACCTGTGTTTAGGGAGGTTGTGGGCGTGAACTCCTTTCCTTGTTGAATTGATTTTCATTCATCCAAACCATGTTTTTGGTTTATCCAAGGGAGGGGGATGGAGTGTGTTGTACAAATATCTACTATCTTATTGTATTTCTGTTCATAGTGTTCTTCATCTTATTTCTTGAGTCTTTCATTTGTGTTTTGTTTGTAAGGGAAGGAGATGTGTTGTATAGTCCTTTCTTAGTGTTCCTACCCTCTCTATCTCCCATGTCACCTGTCTGTGTTCTATTTGTGGTGTTGTGGATTCCAGCCCTGGCAGTTGGTCTGGTCAGCTGTGGGGTTTCTCTGCTCTGTGTCTTAACTTATCTTGTAACTTAATAAATACATCTAACTGCAAGAAGACGTGTCCTGCTGCTTACTTAATCTTATTTACAACAGAGGTTCTATGATCTTTTTTATTCTTTTGGAATTCTTTATTGACAATTCTTTAAGAGATAACAGTTTGAGAGCAACAACATTGGCCACACAAATACAATGGCCGGAGGAAATAATGTAACGAGAACTTGTATGGCATGTGCCTCTTGGGAACTGAAAAAAGTGTCTAAAGGGTGACCGGGTGGGGGAGGTGTGGAATTTTAGTTTACGAGCTGAACATCATCTGCGCCAGCTTGTCACCCACGTACAACGTGCACAACAGCCATTTTAGGTATCATGGTCTCCCTGTCCACGATCGATCGCCAGCGCGCTCCTCTGACCCTGCAAGCATCCTCCGCACACCCTGACTCCCCCTCCCTCCCTCACATGAGCATAACCCTTCTCCTCCTGCATGACCCTGTCCTTGGGAGTCACGCCCGCGCCTGACCCGCACCTCCTCTCCTTCCATGAATACCCCTCTGTTGATAAACCATCCCTCCGCGCTTGATTGTCCACGCGGCATGAATACCTCTCCTTTGATGACCCCTTCCCCCGAGTCCGACTGTCCACACAGGTCCGAGGCCATCGCCTAAGCTGGGAGATACCGTTTACTGCCCCTTATTGTATGGAGTCGCTCCTCTTCAAAGGACCCACTATTGATCATGGCCTCCCCACCCCATGGGATACGATCAGGCGCACACATCCTAAGAATCGGCAGAACACTCAGCCGCGTGATAGCTCCCTCCTGTTATCAGCAGGGTGAGGACCTCTATTGTGGATGTATGTGGGGGTGGGTTTGACACAAGGATTATGGGGACGTCATTTCATAAGTTTAAAGAGTCTTTTATGCAATAAAGAATGCTCACATGTCATAAACCAGTGTATAAGAGGCCAGGCCTCAGAGAGGCTGTTAGAGCACCTCGAGACGATACCTTGTTGTCTGATCTGATGTGTTCTGCTCCGTCGCAATAAAACTTCTGTTTCCTGCCTTCTGGTCTCCGGCGCCTGCCTCATTGCTTGGTAATTTGAATGGTACAAAGGCGGTTAGCGACGGGCAAATCTTGAAAAAGGTCATAGCCCTACCCTTTTTCCACAATTGGCGTCCCAAAGCGTGGGGCCCATCAGCGACACGTGGATCCAGTGGGAGAGGTCCCGACGACAGAGTGAACGACTGCAACGATCGGGAGAGCTCGTGTCCGATAGACCCTCGTCTGACAGCCGATCACCTGACCTTCACTAGTTCCGAACAGACCTCTCTCGAGTGATCTACGGTCCTGACTGGGAACCATCAGGAGTGCCACGAACATCACGAAGAATAGAGGACGATCGGGCGCTGGATTCGGAAGACAGGAAACCGTCCATGCGGTCCGGGTAAGGTCGTATAAACACGACAAATTGAGAAATGATTGTTTGATTTGGATAATACTAGTATTACTCTTTTGTTGATCCCTCTGGAGATTCACCGTCTGCAAACGGAGAAACAACAGGCTCTCTCTTTGCAAGCAGTGAAGGATAGGTAACGCAGACTTTTGTCCCCATTGTAATCCGTCGTGCCTATCTTCCTCCCCCACTGTTTTCCCGAACTACTGTTCGTGGATTGTTGTCTGAAGATTCTCTGTCTGCAAACAGGGAAGAACAAGGTCTCTCTTTGCAGGTAGAGAAAGAGTGGGTAACGCAAACCTTTAACACGTCGTACCCACTTATTCTCCCCACTGATTGTTTGATTGACCGAACATTGATTGTTCGATATTGGTTCTTTTGAGGTATTCACCGCCGGCAAACAACGGAGAATAGAAATATTCTGTCTAGTCTTTGCCCGCCGTGATAAGATAGGTAGTGCAGACCTTTGTCCCCGTTGTAACCCGTCATGCCTATCTTCTCCCCACTGATTGGTAGCCTGTTCAGCCCGGACCGCTTATTAGAGATGAACCATCCAGCTCCACTGGAAGGCACCCCTAATAAGGACATGTTCACCAAGCATGGACTAGTCGCTATTGCCTATACTAGGTTATGGCATAAATACACAAAAACGGACCTCAAAAGTCAGTGGCCACTGATAGGTTCCTTTGATGATCATAAAATAAAAACATTAGAAATAGCGCTTCAGAAAAATAAGACTACGCCCACTATGCTCGATAGTATCGGCATGTGGCGCAAAGAAATGGAACAGCGAAGAAAAAGAGAAGAAGCAAAAATAGGGAAAGAATTACGAAAGGCAGCCCACCTAGCCGCTAAGCAACTAGAAGAAGAAATAAAAGAAAGAAAAGAAGCTACGCAAAAACAAGAATTAGGGCTGACAGGTCAATGTCCTGTTAGGACCCCCTCTGCGCTCTACCCTGAATTGCCCTCCAAACAACGGGCAAACGATGAGTTACTGCTAGGTCCCCCAATCATCTACATGCCCCCTCCATATGCCCCCTGCCAACAACACCTGCAGGCACTGAGTGCGAACGAGAACGACCTTAGCGCTAGTGCACCAGCCCTCACGGCCTCCGCACCAGCCACATTAACAGCACCACCTGATGACCTCGAGACTAGCAAGCACCCACCAGTCAGACCAAATAGGTTGAGCAAAGATGAGCGGGATGGGATTGACAAAATAGCAAAGACACTAGTAGAACGAAGGGAGAGCGAAGAGTACACAATGAACATGTATAACTCGCATGCCGACAGCCACAGACGGCATTTCATTTTGCGATTCAGCTACCACACCCTGAACGCATATGAGGATAGGTATCAAAGTAAGGGCCCCGCTAAACTGACAACGCTGTATAGGAAGGTTGATGTTGGAGATGGGACTGAATGTGAGGCAACGGAGCTCTTCATGCAGATGCTTGAGGTCTTCCGCCACCTCACGGAACAAAAACCAGAAGCCAAGGTTACAGTCCCTGAAACGACATCAGTAGAAGTAGCCAATACTATGATGCCCATCAGAGAAGCGGCCCCTTACTGGATTCCGCCACGTGGTCTGGGAACAAACGATGATATTAATCACGCAGATGCAAAAGGGAGGGTTGTGTACAATTGGGTTTACCAACCATGGGACCGACAAGATATCCTAACTTTTAGACAAACTCTGCCCGATTTAAGAAAGAACCCGACAGCATTCTATACCGAATTGGCCACAGCCTTGGGTTCGACGATAATGACTTTAGCGGACATTGACTTGTTTTTCGGGTTATGCCTACCAGCTGACGTGTGGAAGCAAATCCGGAAGGCTGACCACACAGATCTGTTTGGACATACCTGGAACCAACTCAGTGAACTAGATAGACAGCGAGAGCCTGGAAGGAAACCAGTAAAGGACATATTAGAACTCCCAGACAAATTAGTTCAGAAGTTAAAGACACTGATCCCAGAGAAAAAGGTAGATTGGTCGATAGTCACGGCCTGTAGTCAGAAACCCCAGGAAGATGTATCAGAATACTTCTCCCGATTCTAGACAGTGTTCTCCGACTACAGTGGCCAAGACATGACCACTGCAACCGGACAACACCTGTTTGTACAAAACTATGTGAAGGGCCTATCACAAGAGGTCTCCCAAAAACTGCAGACGAGTGAGAGTAGTTGGGGGGCCTCCAAACCCGCAGCTATCCTCCAGATGGCTCAGTATTACGAGCACCAGAAAAATGAGAATGATAGGGCGTCCGAGAAAAAGAAGAAAGATTTGAAAGAAAGGGTGATGATAGCCCAGATACAAGGTATAGCGGTCGGACGGGAACCCCAAAGGGGGAACTACCAATCGACCATCCCTAGAAATCCACCTCCTAAAGATCACACCCCAACACCCCACACTGGACGAAGAGACATTAGCGATGACCAATGTGCCTTCTGCAAAGGATTCGGCCATTGGAAATCCCAGTGTCCGGTTCTGCTAGAGATGACCAGAAATAGGGACCCCAAGGATGTAGCGGGTGGACCGAGAAATAGGGGACAAGGACGAGGGCACACAAACGACACCAACAATGACAGATCAGGGAGATCGAACACATTTGACCGCCCCCGACAGAACCAGTATCAACTATCTGACGGTGAGAATGCCCCCGATTTTGCATAGGACTGCCAGGGGCAAGGGAGGGATCCATTCGAGCTCTGTGTTGACCAGCAAGGTCCTTATGTCACTGCTAAGGTCCTGGGTACAGAGTCTCCATTTTTGGTAGACACTGGGGCGACACGTAGTGTGTTATCGAAATGACTGATTCCAAGGGCACCCTTGTCTGGCTCACACATTACATCGATAGGTTTCGATGGGACGCCCTCCACTAACCCCCTGTCCGTACCTGTCACCTTTGACCTAGAAAGCAACACCACTGACACAACATTTCTGCTCTCCTCCAACTCCCCTGACGCCATTATGGGCATTGACTTACTGAAGCATTTTCGAGCTACCATTAGGTGTTCCCCGGATGGAGTCCGAGTCATCCTGTACGACAACCCAGAAATACCCAAATCTTGCCCTGCACGACACATGTGTTCCATAACTGATGCTGACCTGTCCTTGCTTGATACCCTGCCCCCGTACCTATGGGCCAAAAATGACTCTGATGTGGGACGAATGATGATTGACCCTATTCATATAACTGTGAAACAGGACGCTATGCTCCCGAAACTCCCGCAGTATCGGATATCGCCCGAGGGTGAGAAGGCACTGGTAGCGATCATTCAGTCTCTGGTAGATGCAGGAGTGGTCGAAGAAGTGGTTAGCAATGTCTGCAACAGCCCTATCCTACCCATTGTCAAGAAGCAAGGCGAGGGAGATGAGAAAGCATACCGCTTCATCATCAACCTGCGAGAGATCAACAAAGTGGTTGTACCCCAATACCCCGTAGTCTCAGATATCACCACCATTCTGACCCTCATCCCGTCCACTGCCACCAACTTCACTGTTATCGACCTCAAGAATGCGTTTTTCTCTATCCCCATCCATCCAGACAGCCGTTATCTCTTCGGCTTCACCCTGAAATCCCGCTCGTACCGATTTTGTAGAGCTCCCCAGGGGTACACTGAAAGTCCCAGTATTTACAGCCAGGCCCTCAAAAGACAGCTGGACGCCGTCCAGCTACCGGATGGAGTGGTGTTGATCCAATATGTCGATGATATCCTTTTGGCGGCCGACACCACCCCACTTGCAATCACAGCCACTGTTCAACTCCTACACTTTCTTGCAGAAAATGGCCACAAAGTTTCCAAAAAGAAATTACAGTTCTGCCAGCCACAAGTGACATACCTAGGCCATCTCCTGTCCAAAGAAGGGAGGAAACTCACACCCGACCGAATCCAAACCATCCTAGACACCCCCGTCCCAAAAACACAAAAGCAAGTCCGCTCTTTGGTTGGCCTAACCTCTTTCTGCAGACAATGGTTACCCAATTTCAGCCTCATTGTAAAACCCCTACTTGCCCTGTTGGCCAAAGATGCCCCCTTCCCGCTCCCTTGGACCCCTGAGTGTCAAGAATCCTTTAAGGAATTACGAGATGCCCTCTGTTCAGCGCCCGTCCTGGGAACCCCGGATTACTCCAAACCCTTCTCCCTCTTCACCCACGAAAGGGAGGGGTGTGCATTGTCCGTCCTAACACAATCAATTGGTCCAAAGCAGCGCCCTTGTGCCTACTTCTCCGCCACTCTTGATCCTGTAGCCAGAGCTTTGCCTGCCTGCCTTCGAGCAGTAGCTGCCGCTGCTGTCTCTATCCGTCAGAGCGAAGGAATTGTACTTTCAAACTCCCTCACCGTGTTAGTACCCCATGCAGTCGACACCCTTCTGAACCAAACCAAGACTCAACATTTGACTAGCGCACGACTGACAGGGTACGAATTGATGCTACTTGCACCCCACATCACACTAAAGAGATGCACGACTTTGAATCCTGCCACATTGTTGCCCCTGCCTGAAAATGACCCCGACGTTCCTCCCATACACGACTGTGTGACCCTCACGGGCGAACAAACTAGGAGTAGAGTTGACCTCCGAGATACTGCTTTCACAGACCCCGATGGAGAGCTATGGGTAGACGGCTCATGCATCAAACTCCCAGATGGCACCACTTCAGCTGTCTATGCAGTAACGACAGCCCGAACAGTAGTTGAGACAGCCCGCATCACACAACGATCTGCCCAGGCAGCAGAGCTGATAGCCCTCACACGAGCATGCATCATAGCCACAGGAACCACCGCGAACGTATATACAGACAGCCAGTATGCCTTCGGGGTGGTTCACCATTTTGGGCTCCTGTGGAGGGAAAGGGGATTCCTGACGTCCCACGGCACCCCCATCCTTCACGGAGATCTGGTTTCTGCCCTGATTAAAGCGGTTCTCCTCCCCAAACGACTAGCAGTGATCAAATGCCAGGCACACAAGAAGGTGACAGACTTAGTCGGACAAGGGAATGCACTGGCCGACATCACTGCACGAACCACAGCTGAGAATAGGACGGTGACAACATGTATGTGACCAGGTCACAAGCAGAGAAATGGACTGATGCAAGGGAAATGATCAGAGACATCCAGTCGGCCAGCACCCCTCACGAACTGACTAAGTGGGCAGGGGTGGGTTTGAAGGATGATGAGGGCTGCTGGCGAACAAAGGATGCAAGCAGATGGTTGCTGCCTGACTCATACCTGATCCCCATACTGACGATGGCTCATTCCCCCGCACACATAGGATCTGCACCCATGATCGAACTCATTTCCAAAGTCTGGCACAACGACAAAATCCCCGACTCAGCCAGACGCCTAGTCCAGCAGTGCCTTATCTGTCTGCAACACAACCCCGGGAAAGGAACTGTGGTACCCCGGGGAGGGTTTGGGACCCCCAATCACCCCTTTGAGGTCCTCCAGATGGACTACATCCAGATGGAGAGATGTCAGGGCTTGAAGTATGTACTAGTCATTGTATGTGCCTTCAGCAAATGGGTAGAGGCCTATTCAACCCGTGACAACACTGCCATGACTACTGCCAAAGTACTCCTGAAAGAATTCTTTCCTCGCTATGGCCTTTGTCGAATTTTGTGGAGCGACAATGGCCCCCACTTCATAGCTGAGGTTATCCAACTAATCCTAAAGGGGTTGGGGGTGAAACAGAGATTTCATGCTTTCTTCCACCCCCAATCCGCCAGCCTGGTGGAGCGCCATAATGCCACACTAAAGTTGAAATTGTCAAAAATAGTGGCCACCACCGGACTTAAATGGCCGGATGCCCTCCCACTGGCTTTGCTATCGATGCGCTCCACTCCCACCAAACACCATTTGACTCCCTACGAGGTTGTATTCGGGCGACCGATGAACCTCTGGACTGCTCCCAAACCGACCTCCATTCATGACGTCCTGGACGTCCTACTGTCTGATTATTTGTGCAAGTTAACTAAAACGTTGTCTGTCATTCATCAACAGGTGCAGCAGGCCATCCCCGATGCTTCCAGGGGCCCAGGCCACGACATCCAACCGGGGGACTTCGTTCTAGTCCGAAACTTCCAACGGACCAAGAGCCTGGAACCCCGGTGGACGGGCCCCTGGCAAGTGCTGATCACCACACGGACGGCGCTTCGAGTGGAGGGGAAGAGGCACTAGCTGCACGCACACCACTGCCGGAAGGTCTCCGCGACCCTGGCCACGACAGAAAACGTCAACACCCAAGAGGAGCTCCTGAACAAAGACCGACCAACATTGAACTGTTATCCCGATACTGAGGCACTTGAACTTGCAAAATTCTCTGATCCCACTGTGCCATCCAGAGAAGGGTATTTCCTGCGTCGAAAGGAGGGAGCTTCGGCTAAGTAGGCCACGGACTAAGTTAAATCTCGGAACGGTGACCTAAGCACAACCAAGGGTTACCGGGAGAGAAGCTAAACAAAGTCTGTGGTTCTGCCCACTACCGAGCACCTTGAAGATGATGGAAGCGCCAGATAAGAAGATGATGGAAGCGCCAGATAAGAAGATGATGGAAGCAACAGGAAATACCCGCTACAGGAACCCAAAGACTGACAATCTGCACAAATCAAAGACAATCGCCTTCTTGGTTGTCTTCCTCTTTTGCCTCCTCCTCATGACCTCCTTCTGGATTCTGGAGGAAAGCACACCCGCTCATCAGGCATTGCTGCCCACTGCACAACCGACCCCCATGAAAGAGCAAAACCTGATCTCCCTGTCGCCTCAGCTCCGAGAAAGGCGTAGGGAATTCTGGAACAATTCCTTCGTGCAACTGTTGCACCAACACAACCTTGCTGCAAATGCCACGAACTGTTGGATCTGCGGGTTGCTCCCGCACGCCGCTGGACACTCCATCCCTTTCATCCCTTCTCCTTTCTCAGTTCACGGCTCCTGCCTCACCTGGTTGATCCTCATGCAAGAGAGCCACAAGGATAACGCCACTTCCAGCCAGACAGTATCGCACTTCTACTCTGAGTTTTGGCTGAACAGAACCGGAAGGACCTCTGCTCCCCTGTGTCCTGTGCCCTCGGGTGCCACCTTCCTTAAGAACATCCCAGCCAAAGAACGTGTTGAAGTGCAGGTGCTCCACAATCCAGCTAGATCCACCTTCTCTCATCTGCGAAAACAAGCTACCGCCACTCTGACTGTGGCTCTGTCTGTTATCAATGTCACAGGTCTTGTGTGCCTCGAAGGCCAGGGAACACAGCTGGTGGGGCACAGTTCCTGCCGAATCATCAGAACATTGGACTCAGTTGATCCCCCTTCCTTTGTTGCTTCTCCAAATATGTACTTTGTTTGTGGCACCAAAGCTTACACCTGGCTCCCGAAAGGTTGGAAGGGCACCTGCTACATCGCCTTCGTTCTCCCTCCCACATATGTCGCCCCTGCTAACCATCACCGGCAGAGGCGCGCAAATGACATTGAACAAGCCGACTCCACTGGAGCACAGTTCCTGGATGCAGCAAAGGGACTCGTTCCCCTGTGGGGCCCAATGGCAAACAGCCGCGCTATCCGGCACCTGACCCAGGCAGTAGAAACAACGATCAACATCACGGCTGGCATCCTCGCTAACAACACGGCTGAGCTTCAGGCGGTCCGCCTTGTGGCCCCTCAAAACCGCCTTGTTCTAGATGTGGTTCTGGCCGATCGAGGAGGAGCATGCCGCATCATCGGATCTAGCTGTTGTACCTACGTGCCAGATAACTCGCCCTCAGTCTACAAAGCAATTGAACACCTCCACAGACTTTCCTCAGAGGTTCACCAAGAACAAGAAGGATGGTCGCTTGGGAGCTGGTTTTGGGACACTTTGAAGGACTGGGGTTGGAGGTTGTTTTCCTTCGTACTGATGCCTGTTGTGATATTATGTGGGTGTTGTTTAGGTATCCAATGTCTGCCATCTTTATTCAGCCTAGTTTCTAACTGTATGTGCCCAAAGACTTTGGACTTCCGAAATGAGCACATGAGTCCCCTCTATGAAGTAGAAATACGTGGCCTTATGGGGATAAATCCGAACTGACAAGTTGGCGAGACATGTTGAAAGGGAGGACTGTGGAATTTTAGTTTACGAGCTGAACATCATCTGCGCCAGCTTGTCACCCACGTACAACGTGCACAACAGCCATTTTAGGTATCATGGTCTCCCTGTCCACGATCGATCGCCAGCGCGCTCCTCTGACCCTGCAAGCATCCTCCGCACACCCTGACTCCCCCTCCCTCCCTCACATGAGCATAACCCTTCTCCTCCTGCATGACCCTGTCCTTGGGAGTCACGCCCGCGCCTGACCCGCACCTCCTCTCCTTCCATGAATACCCCTCTGTTGATAAACCATCCCTCCGCGCTTGATTGTCCACGCGGCATGAATACCTCTCCTTTGATGACCCCTTCCCCCGAGTCCGACTGTCCACACAGGTCCGAGGCCATCGCCTAAGCCGGGAGATACCGTTTACTGCCCCTTATTGTATGGAGTCGCTCCTCTTCAAAGGACCCACTATTGATCATGGCCTCCCCACCCCATGGGATACGATCAGGCGCACACATCCTAAGAATCGGCGGAACACTCAGCCGCGTGATAGCCCCCTCCTGTTATCAGCAGGGTGAGGACCTCTATTGTGGATGTATGTGGGGGTGGGTTTGACACAAGGATTATGGGGACGTCATTTCATAAGTTTAAAGAGTCTTTTATGCAATAAAGAATGCTCACATGTCATAAACCAGGGTATAAGAGGCCAGGCCTCAGAGAGGCTGTTAGAGCACCTCGAGACGATACCTTGTTGTCTGATCTGATGTGTTCTGCTCCGTCGGAATAAAACTTCTGTTTCCTGCCTTCTGGTCTCCGGCGCCTGCCTCATTGCTTGGTAATTTGAATGGTACAAAGGCGGTTAGCGCCGGGCAAATCTTAAAAAAGGTCATAGCCCTACCCTTTTTCCACAGAGGTAGATAGTGGGGAGGGGAGATGCACATGTCATAGGAGACATGCCAATTTCAGCATTTCAAGTGGTGGCCGTGCTCTGGTTGGGTGTGAGTAAGGGGGAGGGGGAGCTTGAAATATTGTTGGTAGCATAGGGTACTCTGAGGACTTTGAGCACTTGCGTCATGCTGGGGATAGGTTGTTCTCTAGTTGTAGGGGGGTTATATGCAGGGTGTGCGAGCCGATAGGGGGTATGGCAGGTAATGGAGGGAAATTCCTCTTCTAAGTATTGCTTTGTAGCACGGGGGATGGGTTCTGCTCTTAAGTTGGGTAGTCTTCTTCTTCTGGGGATTCCCAAGCTTGTACCTGGATGGGGCTTGGTTAATGGTCATCTGTGGTTGCCGCGGTGCCTGGTGGTGGGTAGAGGGGGAGAGGGTTGGGGTTGCATGGGGTGTACAGTATCAGTGTTAAACTAGGCCTTTTGATGCTCATGCAATGCCATGTTTTAGTTAGCATTCGCTGCACCATTTTCTTATTAGACTCCATTTTGTATGCAATATGTAATCTTTCTAAGTTCTGAGAAATGCCCTTTGCTAAGTTTCATTTCTGCAATAAAGACTGTTAGTGCCAGCACATAGCTTTCCCACTTGATAAAGTTCCTCTTCCACCTGTCTGGTCGTTTGATCGCTGCCATGAAACAGCCTTGGACTGTTCTGGGTTGTGCAAGATACGAGAGAGAAAACCTTTTTTTTGTCTTTCACTGTCCAGTTACATCTGCCTGGAAAATTCCACTGTGGGCGCGTTCTTGTCTAACCATGAAATGTACATAATGTATCTCTATGCTTACTGTTCCTTAGTTCCCTCTGTAGCACTCTCTCAAGATTTTGCAGACTGGGACCCAAACAGAGGGTCTATGAATAAACAGTTATTGGTATATATTCTCCACTGTCTCTTCGACTCTTCATTTGGTACGGAAGGCTGAGAGGTGGTCAGAGGTGGCCCAGATCGCCCTACGCAGGTCACTTCCTTATGCAGGGGCAAATAGGGGTAGGGGAGGGTGGAGGGATAGAGAGGGTGGGGAGGTGGGTAAGGGAGGGCATATGCGTGGGGGGTGAAAGAGACCGTAGTGACGCCGGGACCTCAGAGGGTGCAGGCTGGTTGTAGATAAAGGGTTGGTGGTAAGGACAATTTTTGCATGCCTGGGGGATATGCAAGGGAAAGAGGGGGAGGGGGATTGGCACAGCATATGTCTGCAGGGTCATTGGTGCTGGGGGAGGGCCTTTAGTTCATGGGATGCCCGCGCTCACTGCAGTTACAAGCCATTGATTGGCATTATTGCCACTGTCTGTGTTGGGTTCTCTGTTGAGGGGCTCTCCTCATTGCTGCTGCCTGGGCATAGGAAGGGTGCCCATACCTGAAGGAATAGTTCAGATTGTTCCTGAAGGTTGTAAATGACTCGCTCATGGGAGGTCATGTGGATCATGGCCACTAGCCCGGCCTCTTGTGATGGTGGGGTCAACAACCTCCATTGACATAGGATACATATTTTGGCTGTAGCCACTACTGTGTGGAAGAGACAGCATTGTGGCTTTGATAACACTGGGGAGTGCTGCAGAAGAATAGCTGCGGGGGTAAGTGGTAGGTGCAGGGGCATGGTGATGCTCAGGGTCCAGGTCATGTAGACAACAGAAGGTCTGCACAGATGGACATTCACATAATATGGGTCATTTTACAACCTGTGTTTGCACATCTCCCGCAATTTGCATGCAGGGTTAGGCCTGCCCTGTGTAGTTATATTGGTGACCAGTGCCAATCATGTAGGGTCTTAAATATACAGATTTAAAATATTGCCTCCTGGGTGCCTCTGTCCAGGTCTTCTAGAAGGTCTGCCCACTCATCCTCCACATAGGTGACCGATAGCCGGGCATGCCAATTGGTGTGAAGTGCTTGTGAGAAAAGGTGGGAGGTGAGTACCCTGTACAATCCGGACGTCACTCATTTGTGTGTTCCCCACGTGTGTAAATATGATGTCACTGGCGAGGCCGGTAGCAACCAAGAGGGTGGTCGTAGGCCTTTCCTCAGACTGTGTCGGAGTTGCATGAGTTTCCAGGACTGCAGCACGGGAAGGCCAAACTCATCTCTGAGTTGTGTTAATGTCTTGAGGGCCTGGTAGGAGCTGGTCCTGGGTGTGGATGCCGCTGCCCTCACCAGGGGCCAGGGTAGTGTCTGTCCATAGATGGGTATGTCTGCATCCCCCCACAAGGGGATTTTCTCGTGGAGTCGTGGGTTCGAACCCAACAGCCGATGTGCCTGTTGCCCAGCATTGTGCATGGCCAATAGTACCTGATTGTCCTGTCCCCAGCCCATATAGTGCAGAGAGGCCTACCTCTGTAGACAATAGGTGCCTTTCTAAGTGCACCCATTGTGGCCAGTCATGGATTCCTGGCAACATATACACCATTTGGGAGAGCTGCAGTGCGAGGGCAATGTTTTTTACCAACGGGAGGCTTAGTCCTTTGCGGGAGAGACAAGCTTTTAGCATTATCACGACCAAGTGGGGCCTCGAGGGACCCCACACAAAGGATTTAATCATGTAAATGATTAGGCACAGTGTGGCCAGAGGCACCTGAATGAGAATCATGCCAAGGGTATATATGAAGCGCAGGAGTGTGACCATGTGCATGGCTTGTACTCTACCCCACATGGAGAGCCCCAGCGCCTTCCATTTTTGAAAGTTGAGTTGCATCTGAGTGAGCAGAGGGATTAGATTGTCCGCGACCATCACCTCCATCCCTTTGTTGACTAAGATACCCAAGTATTTGAGGCTCAAGTGTTGTCAGTTGAAGGGGAATTCATGTATGGAGGGCGTTTGTGGTGCTGTCTCAGATGGGTAGAACTTCGCTTTGATCCCAGTTTATTTTGTAACCTAAGAAGGATGAGAAGTCATTTATAATTTGAAGCAGAAATGGCAGTGAGCGGGGTAGGTATGTGAGAGTGATTAGGATGTCTTCTGCGTACAGGTAGAGTTTGGAATCGCCCGTCGGGAGGCTTATGACTGAGACATTGGCCGATTGGTGTTTGGTAGCTGCTATGCGTTCCATAGCCCAGAAAAAGAGGATTGGGGAAAGTGTACATCCTTGATGCATCACCCGGCAGATCGGGAATGGGTCTGATACAAAGCCCCTATAGTTTACCTGTGCTGTGGGGCTGTCGTATAACAGTAGCACTTTAGCGATGAACTGGTCTCCAAGTCCGAATCGTTCCATCCCTTTAAAAAGATGGTCCCACTTGATACGATTGAAAGGTTTCTCTGCGTCGAGTGACAGTGCCTTTGCGTCAGTTCGAAGGCTTTTGGCAGACTATAATGTGTGGGCCAAGGTATGCAGGTGGTTTCTGGAGGAGAGGCCGGGTACGAATCCTACATGTGTGTGGTGGACCAGGGAGGGAAGGACTTTACGGAGGCGGGAGGCCCGGACACTGTCCAGGATTTTGATATTGGAGTTCAGCAGCAGGATAGGGCAGAGGCTGCAACACAGCATGGGAACCTTGCTGGTTTTGGTAGGATGGCAATCACTGCTTTATTAGCAAGGGGACCTAGATAGGATGTATGTTCCGCCTCTTGGAATGCAGCGTGCAGCATGTTTGCCACCCCCTCTCCAGCCCAGAGATAAAACTCTGCTGGGAAGCTGTCTTCGCCCGGGGCCTTGCGGTAAAGTAAGTTCACTATTGGGTGCACAATCTCCTCCCTACTAATCTCTCCTTCAAGGAGTTCCCTGCCCTTATCTGCGAGTTGATGGAGAGTCGCCTCTATAAGGAAGGCAGCTCGTATATCCTCATCAACCTGAGTCCCTGGGGTGTAAAGAGTCTGCTAGAACAGAGCAAATTTGTCCACAATATCTTGGGGGTGGGTAAGTGTTGCCCCTCTGACTGACTGTATAGCCGGTATGGCCATGGCAGTTTTCCTTTGGCGTAGGTGCAACACCAGTAGTCTTCCTGCCTTTCCCCCCTGCTCGTAGTGTGTCCCTTTCATCCTTTGTAGGGCGTATTCTGCCTTGATGGTGAAGAGGCCAATTAGCGCCATGCAGGCATGCACTAAGGACTCGCGGTGCTGTAGGGTTGGTTTTGCTGTGTATAAGCCGGTGTAGGACGCAATGTCCTTTTCTAGCTCCTACTGCATGGCAGCTGTTTGCCTGTTGGCTTGCGCTGCGTCCCGCATAAGATGTCCCCAGATTTTACATTTTTCTGTGGCCCAGAGGGTCCTGCCCGAGTCCACTGATCCCTGGTTGGTGGAGAGGTAGCCCTGGACGTGCGCGCACAATTGAGATTTGCCCTTGGGTGACCAGTGGTGCTGTATATTCATGCGCCAGGGTTTACGGCCTGGTCTGGCCAATCCTTTGTTTAGAGATAGGAGGACATGATAGTGATCGGAGAGGGCTACCTCTAGAATGTGGGATTCTTGGACAAATTGCACCATCCTCTGGGAGACCATGAAATAGTCCAAGCAGGAGAGCGTGCCATGGGTAAAGGTATGTTCTGGGTCAACCAGGTGACATAGGCCCTAATGATCCACTAATCCATTGTTCGCCAGTATGTCAACCATCAGAGGTCTGTCAGTGGCATTGCTTCTGTTGAGTGGGCCCATTTTATCCAGAACTGAGTCTCTCACCAGGTTTCAGTCCCTGCCAATAAAGTACAGTGAGGTGCCTATCTATGCGAAAAAAACTATATAGGAAACACTATTGACTGTGGACCAAATGCCTATACAACTATGTACACACCCATAGAGAGTTATTTATCACAATTTATATTTTGCTAGCTTACCCGTCGCGCGTTGCTGCGATCTCTGAAGAAAGGAAATTCAGGGAAACTCGTTATGATAACATTCAATTTACATTGTGTCATTTTTATTAAAACATATTCATTTTAATATGGAAAACATTTCAAAGTGTCGTTTTAATTCTATTTATTTATTTGAGTGCTTGTGGATACACGATTTTTTGTTTTTCCGTCTGGTGCGTACATCAGTATTCGAAAGATTATGAGGGCCCTGGGGGGGGCCGATATTTTAGAAAAAATCATGCCAGAAACCTTCACGGGAGTGTACTCAACAACTTTGCAAAGTTTCCTGGCGATTGGATGAATGCTGTTTTAATTCTATTTATTTATTCGAGTGCCTGTGGATACACAATTTTTTGTTTTTCTGTCTTGTGCGTACATCAGTATTTGAAAGATTATGAGGGCTATGGGGGACCGATATTTAAAAATAATTTATGCCAGAAACCTTCGCTGGATTGTACTCAACAATTCCCCAAAGTTTCATGGCGATTGGTTGAATGGATTTTTAATTCCATTTATTTATTCGAGTGCTTGTGGATACACAATTTGTTGTTTTTCCATCTTGTGCGTACATCAGTATTCTAAAGATTATGAGGGCCCTGGGGGGGGCGATATTTAAAAAAATGTTGTATCAGAAACCTTCGCAGGAGTGTACTCAACAACTTCCCAAAGTTTCATGGGGATCGGATGAATGGTGTTTTAATTCTATTTATTTATTCGAGTGCTTGTGGATACACAATTTGTTGCTTTACCGTCTGGTGCGTACAATTCGAAAGATTATGAGGGCCCTGGGGGGCCAATATTTTTTTTTTAAAGTGCCAGAAACCTTTGCTGGAGTGTACTCTACAACTTCCCAAAGTTTCATGGCGATCGGATGAATGGTGTAGTAATGCATAAAGGACAAACAGACAGACAGACAGACATACATTCGTTTTTATATATATAGATTATGCAATAGTTCATAAGGGAAAACAGGGGAATTAAGAACAATATGATGGATATATGTGCTTGTCATTGAATAAATAGGGCCAGATATATTTAATCAATCTCTTCTTGATATCATGATCCAATAACGAGAGCCTATCTGTACTATATAGTACCTTATCTCTATGTTCAACATTTCATCTGTACAGTATCAATAGTCCTATGTCACATTATTATATCCTATTTACAATCAATATCCAACAAACACAAAAGAAAAAAAGGAAAATACAAACAAACCCCAAAATCAATTAAAGCGTATACGTCTTTTATGGCTAGAATTAAATCTACGCGTGTTTCGGCCTTAAGCCTTCATCAGGTGGCCATGTGCTTGTGCAATCTGGAAAAAGAAAGGGATAAGAAAACATGGAAACAAATTTGTTGCAGTATATCAAAGAAGTATGTCTATGGGGAATACTTATTAACAGTCCTACTACTTGTTCAATATATACAGTGATAAAAATAATGGTAAAAGACATCATATGTACATACATGACATGGAGTCACTTGGGAGAAACATGGCGGCCGCCAGCTAAATGGCCGCGGCTCGGCTCCTCAGGATGCAAGGACGTTAATGGAGGTCCTGACTGTGTAGCGGTCGGTTATCGAGCCCTGAGCAGCAGGATGTGCGGATTGAGATGACTTCAGCGGTAAAACAAAAGGAAAACACACGGTCGTTTGGAGACATAACGTTGAATTTTAATATCGGCATCAGTCTAGGTGGACACAGTGAGTACGCTAGGTGCGCGAGATGGGCGGAGGCAGCCCAGGCACGGAAGAGACGTGACTCGGCGTTGTTTTTGCTTCGAGCGCCAAGACTGAGAGACGGATGCATCTACAACGGAGGTGGAGGTGGGGGCGGTGAGAATGGTGAGAGCAGCGAGAGCAGTAGCGTTCTTTGCGCTTCCAGCGTACCTGGTATAAGTATCTGGGTAAAACGAATATCGCTAAAACTTTCAACTGCAGAAGCGGGGAAAGCTAAAGTAACCCCTGTGGTAGGGCAGCATCGGAGATATGTTTTAAAATACTTGCCGGGGGGTGCTTGTCAAAAAAGTGTGAGCGATTTGATTCCACCCACCGTAGAAAGTATTACTGTCTTACAGCAGGAAGGGGGCGCTTTTGGGGGTGTAGGCAGATGGATGGATGTCGACACCTGTAAACTTGTGGGAGCTGAGGCGTGGGGGGTGGATAAACCAGTAAAATCAGTAAAAGTGGAGGAAATAGTGCAGCAGACAGGAGCTCTAGCACAGGCTCAAGCACAAAGCAGGAAAGTAAACAGGTACGCTCTCAGAGCGAGACTGACACAAGACTCCTTGCAAGAGAGCTCCGGGTACCCTACGCAAATATCTCCTCCCCTTTCTCTTGTTAGATCAAGCAACAAGCAAGGCAAGGGTAAAGCCTGTAGCCCAGATGGAAACCTAGAGGTGCCCGGGTCAGGGAAAAAAAACGGATACAGGTGTAAATAGAGGGAAGGCAAAAACTAAAAAGGGTATTCCACCATACACCAAGGTTACACCCTCGCTGAAAACTTACTATAAAGTCATGGCTACCATTACCTCTCAGACACCATCCAAGTCATCAAAGTCGTTAAAACCACCGACGTCCTCACCTCCACCTGCACCTCAAAAAACTGTCACTAAACAAAGCACAGTGGACCAAAAGAAACTTTCCACGTTGGAGGGAAGTTTAGAAAATAAGAAAAAAAAAATCCATGAAAGCACCCATGAAAAATCCTCTCAGCGACGAGGCCGATAAGGCCGATAAGGCTGATAAGGTGGTTATTGAGGCTGAAAATGAAGTCATTTTGAGTGTACATCCGGATGTGAGCCTATCAAATAAATATTCTGCACTGACAAATAGCAACTCTGAAGAAGGGGATATCCGTCAACCATGTCACCTATCTCTTGGACAGCTTGAGAAGCAGGGAAATCCAATATATATAAGTAAACCCGGTGAAACTAACTTAGAAGTAACCTCATCAACACTGGCAGATATTCTCTTGACTATGAAAGAATAGGTTTACTCTTTCAGAAAATAATCAGGAAGAGTTGACTAGTCGCTTTTTCATATCTGAAGAAAATCAGGCAGCTATACAGGCCTCGTGTGAGGATTTAGCAAAGAAATTGGAAGATGTTACTTTAAGAACGGAGGCACTGGAAAAGGAAATGCCGTTGATAATGGATGCTCTGCATGCTACCGACGAAGTGGTTGCGAAGTTAAGTGCGCAAAATGGTGAACTAAAAGGCTAGAAAATCATTCTCGACTGAATAATTTAAAACTACTAAATGTGCCCGAAGCCTTGGAAGGAGAGGATCTGAAGGGGTTTGTGATAACGTTGATGAAAGGAACTGTTTTGAAAGGAGACGAGACGGTGGACCTAGCAAGGGAAAACCAGAGGGTGCACCGAGATCCTTTTCGAAGGAATCCTGCTAGGCAAAAAACCACAGAAAATATTGGTACATTTTCTGACATACACAGTGAAAGAGCAGATCCTTTCACTGGCTCTGAAAGAAAAATCAATTGCTTTTAACAGTTCCAACCCGTTCAACTTCCAAATAAGGTCTGATATCTCCCATGTGACAGCTACTAGACAATGGGAGCTTGGGAAAAGGCTGGACGAGTTGAATGGGCACAGTTAAAGTTTCCTGCACATCTCAGGGTGATGTGGAATAACCACATGCATCTGGTAAAATCAGGGGAAGAGGCAGACACTCTAATCACGAAGATCAGGAAAGAGCTGGGATCATAGTGCAGTGAATAGAGATTCAGTCCTGTTTCTTTGTTCTTTTTCTTCTTCCATTTTTTCTTCCTTTTCCTTTTCTTTTTTTTTATGCCACTTGGGTCGGTTGATAAGTTGTACCAACATCATGATAGAGAGTTGAATTTCAGGACCATGTATATTTAAAAAAAAACTGAAAACAAATATTGCATCCTGGCGAGGGAGTTGAGCCAAATAGGCTTCGCCTATTGGAAGGGAAGGTTCCTCATTGGGGGGTTGGGCACAGGGGGGGAAGCCGAGAGGCAGGGTTAAAGGGGGAGCACCTGGGGGGGGAGGCATAGGGAAAAAATCCCAAAATTGACTCATCTCACTAGAATCAAGAGTTTAGGCCTGTTAGGAAATAGAAAGAACGATGGGGGACCAAAGTTTGGGGAGTAAACAGACCATTTTCACGACTTGGAATGTCAATGGCAGGCGGTGCCCCCGCAGGCAATGACTCATTCTTAAATATCTAGAACTGTCGAGTGCTCAGATCTGTTTATCACAGGAGACCCACTTAAGCTTAATTGAAAGTGTTGTGTTTTCTAGGACTAAATGGATAAAACATTTAGAAGTATCACAACAGACAGCACATAATAGAGGGGTAGCTATATTGGTTAAACATGGTATTTCCTGCACGAAAGGGCGGTCCAAACAGATACCTCTGGGAGATGGATAGTTGTGAAAATGGCATTGAATAATATAGATATAATATGTGTCTCTTTCTACGGCCCCAACATGGATGATTACTCCTACCTTCTGAAATTACAATCTATATTAATGTTGGAGGCGCCACCTGTTGTAAATAAAACAGCGATAATGTTAAGCATTAGCTAAAGACATGATATTGTGATTCACTTGTTGCGTTTTCCCGCTCTAACTCTTGATACGACCAGACTCCATCTTGTTTTCTGTCCTCCATTTTGTCTGTTACATATTGCCATGTGCTCGCCATGTGACAAGTCCTACCTCTTCGCTAGTCGCCCTTAGGATCTGCCCAGCAACAGTCTATAAATAGTCCTTTGTGCGTCTAGCGCATGCTCAGTAAAAGTCACATCTGTCTCTGATTACCTTAGATAGGAATGTGCATTTTCGCGGGCTTCAAGAACCGTTAACTCCACCCATGCATTGATCATGTTCAGAAATGTCCATATATGGTCGTAAATCATGTTCTGAGTTGTACCCGCCTACTTATGAGCCCCTTCTTTGTGTATAAAAGGGGACTGTGTACTCGAGTTCTGTGTGCTACCTTGTACAATACTGTAGAGTGTTGTGTGGGCTGTAGCACCACCTTTAAAGGTTTATTAAACTATGCTTTTGTATTTTCAGTTTCCGTGCCAAATTCTTTGTGTAGTCTGAGGACTTCGTGCACAGAAGGGCAAACCCTTTGCACTCGCAGGCCTTGCTAAGGCCTGAACTCATCAATTAGCGCCCGACACGTGGAGCTCATCGGCGACTCGGATGCTCGAAGGACTGGTCATGACGAAGGATTGGAACCTTGCCGGGGACGTGATCACTGCCAGCAGCGTCTTTATTCCTGGCATCCCGAGGTTTTCTTCCTTCTCTTCCGATCTGACCATCTGGGTGGCGCCGGTCCTCGACTGATACCTCTTCTGTCGGTTTGCCGTGCAGTGGCCGTTTGGGCGAATTTGGAACTTGGCAGTTGGAATCTGGATGCTCTAGATTGGTAAGAACCGTTCTACGGTACTTGCTGCGAGCTTTTGGAAGCCTGGGTTAGCAAGGCAGTTTTAGGATACGCTTGCTGTGGCTATTTGGTTTTGTGGGACTAGTCATACTTGGTTTTGGATTTGGGATATATGCGTTGCAACACATATAGACAGGCAATGTGGAGAGATTTCTCCTGAATTTTGGATTTGAGCGGCGCAACGTTTTAAGTGCCATTTTGATTATAATATTGCATATTTTGCATTATTTTTGACATGCCTTTTTTTAGCGCACTCCGTAAGTGGTGTGCTGTTTTGGAAGTGACCGGTTAAGACTTGAGGAATCGCAGCCGGCTCCCCCAGAGGGGACGCCTAATAGCGACATGTATGTGAAGTTTGGTCTTTCTTCTATAATGTACAGCGCATTGTGGAGGAAATACACAAAAAAGGATCCTGAGTTACGTTGGCCTTTGTATGGATCGTTTGATTTGCGTAAAATTGAGTATGTGGAGCAGTGTATGTGTAAGCGACAAGCGAGGCAAGATATGTTTGAATGTGTGCGTATGTGGGTGAAAGAAGTGCGTGAGTGCGAGAAACTTGAGAAAGCGCTGATTTTGAAGGAACAACGAAAGAGTGAACGTGAGAGGGCGCAAGAGTTGAAAAGGCGTGAAGCAAATGAATTAGAAGAGAAACAAGAAAAGGAACGCAGATTGCAGATATCTGGCCAGTATGCTGTTCGGCAGCCTCTTTATCCTGTCCTTAATAAACCTGATGATGATTTTTCGTTATTAGATAACTCTCCGCCTCCGTACGCTGGTCCGTCCGCTGCGAGAAGGGAAAGGTGAAGATTCTGGATCATCCACAGAGAAGGTGGACACGCGGTCTATGTTATCGAACAATCGTATGGCTGACCTCCGAAAGATCGCTCATCGAGTCCTCAAAGCTACTGTTTCTCTTCCTGAGTAAATGCAGTCTCTTGAAGGATGGCAGGATAGGGAGAAATTATATTTTACTGAATCTATTTCTGATGAAGTGGTTACATCTTTTCGGAAATATTCCGAAGTTCTTGAACCTGATGATGTGGTAGCTGATTCTGAAGAATTGCGTAACGGTCTTTTTCCCCCTTCTCAGGTGCCCGACGCGGTCCGACGGCTGTTTGCATTGCGGGACAAGATGTCTCAGCTACGGGACAAAGCGCGCAAAAAGAAGGCGGAAGAGGAGCAAACGAATCCGAGCGGCGGCGGGAAGCAGTCATCTATTCTTCATTCAGATAAGACCGAGCTAGTGCATGTCAAGCCTATGCGAGAGGCAACGCCTTTGTATGTTCCTCCTAAAGGAGCGGGTACTAGTTCGGATAAATCTTCCCCTGATGCTAGAGGGTATTTCATTTATAATTGGGTTTACACTCCATGGAATAGAGGGGATGTTATGGCATTAAAAGCTGCATTACCTGACCCACGAAAGAATCCTGCCGCCTTTTATGAGCAAGTTGAGGGAGCGCTAAACCCTTGCACTATGACATTAGCTGATATTGATTTATTTTTTGGGCTCACATTACCACCCGATATGTGGAGATCTGTGCAGAAAGTAGATGATCTTGTCGCTTAAAGTTAGATGGAAGGATCTTGAGGAGGAGGACAGAGAAAGGAAAACTGCGCAGAAGCCACCCCAGTCGATTTTAGACCTTCCTGCTGCTATTTTGGCTAAACTAAAAACGATTATCCCCCTAAAAAGATTGATTGGACTATGTTAGCATCGTGTAAGCAGAAGAGAGATGAATCAGTTTCAGATTTCTTTACACGATTTGAGGAAACTTTTCATGATTTTAGCGGCCAGTCGCTTACGGACGACACAGGCCGACATCTTTTTGTTGATAAGTATGTTTCGAATTTATTGCCAGGAGTAGCAGCTCGGTTAAAAGTGAGTGAAAGCTCTTGGACGACTTCGTCTCCGGCATCCCTCCTGATGATGGCTCAGTATTATGAGCGTCAGGAATTAGAAGCGAAGGGTAATGAAGAGAAGAAGTCTAAAGATTTGAAAACGAAGGTTATGTTAGCACAAGTGTATGGACCACCCAATAGGGATACCGTAGGGGTGGTCGAGGATCTTATGGTTCTTCCTTTGTTCGTTCGGATCTGGCTAGGGATCGATGTGCGAATTGTAAGCAGATGGGCCATTGGGCTAGGGAGTGTCCATTGTTGCACGCACAGCGGCAAGGGCGTGGTCAAGGACCGATGAGAAATAGAGGGGGCTTTCCAGGCCCCAGGGGCAACACGAATGATCATGCTAGGTTTGATTCTAATATGCGACTGCAAGATAGGTCTAATGTTTTTGATCGACGGAATCAATGCCAAATATCTGATTACGAACACCCTGAATGTCATGATTCACAGTATGCATAGGATTGCTTAGGATGGGGTAAGGAATCAATTGAAGTGCCAGTAGATCAGAGGGGTCCTTATGTTGCAGCACATGTTTTGGGTTCTACTGATCGGTTTCTGGTTGATAGAGGAGCTACTCGAAGCGCTTTGTCTAAACAATTGGTTCCGAGGGCTCCCCTGTCTGGCTTAACAATTACATCAATAGTGTTCGATGGAACACCTTCTCTTAGCCCACTGTCACAACCTCTTGCACTTCATGTAGATAAGTTTGTTGCACCATGTCCATTCTTGCTCTCCCCCAACACACCTGATAACATTGTGGGTTTGGATATGCGCAAGCATTTTCGAACTACAATACGTTGCTCCCCTGAAGGAGTATGTGTTATTTTGAACGACAACTATCCAACAATGGAGAGGGTGTGTACGATTAAAGAAGATACTGCACTGGCCTCTTTACCTCGTACCTTGTGGGCTACTTCAGATACTGATGTGGGACAGATGGTCATTCCCCAGGTGCACATAAGTGTAAAGGAGGGAGCTGTGTTACCGCGCCTGCCTCAGTATTGTATCTCACAGGAGGGGGAGGAGGCGCTTACACAGATCATGCAGGATCTCATTAAAGTGGAGGTAGTAGAAGAGGTTCCATATAATGTGTGTAACAGTCCTATCTTACCGATTTTGAAGAAAGACACTGACACTAGGATCTATCGATTTATTATCGATCTGCGGGAGGTGAATAGGATAGTGATACCTCAATAACCAGTGGTTTCTGACATTACGACACTTCTTACTCTGGTTCCACCAACTGCAACCACGTTCTCCGTCATAGACTTGAAGAACGCTTTCTTTTCGATCCCTATTCATCCTGATAGCCGATATCTTTTCGGCTTCACTTTGAATAATCAATCGTATAGATTTTGTAGAGTTCCTCAAGGCTATACTGAGAGTCCTAGCATTTATAGCCAAGCGTTGAAACGACAATTGGATTCTTTTGTTCTACCTGAAGGTGTGGCGGCTAATACAATATGCCGACAACATCTTGTTGGCGGCCGATACCCCTGAGCAATGTGAGAAGTGTACACTGTCTTTGCTTGCTTTTCTGGCATCACATAATCACAAAGTATCGAAGAAGAAATTGCAATATTGTAGACCAAAGGTAACCTACTTAGGTCACCTTTTGTCTAAGGAGGGGCGTGCACTTACACCAGATCGTATTCAAGCAATTTTGGACACACCAGCACCCTCTACGCAGAAAGATGTTCGAGCATTCTTGGGTCTCACTTCCTTTTGTAGACAGAGGATATTGGGTTTTTCACACATAGTTAAACCACTGTTAGCGCATTTGACAAAGGACACTCCAGTTCCCCTTCCCTGGACAAATGAGTGTGAGAATGCTTTCCAGCAATTAGGACAGGCCCTTTGTTCAGCACCAGTGCTAGGCACCCCTGATTACATGAAGCCTTTTACATTGTACGTACATGAGAGAGATGCATGCGCATTATCAGTGTTAGTGCAGATGCATGGTGATAAACAACGCCCTTGCGCATACTTCTCGGCGGTGCTTGACCCTGTTGCTCGAGCGTTACCTGGTTGCTTTCGCTTGGTTGCAGCGACAGCTGTGTCAATACGTCAGAGTGAGGGGATTGTGTTATCTCATAAGCTGTTGGTGTTGGTCCCCCATGCTGTTGATGCCCTTTTGAATCAGACAAAGACGCAGCACTTAACTAGTGCTCGTCTAACAGGATATGAGCTAACGCTGTTGGCTCCTCACATTACACTAAAGAGATGTGCAACACTAAACCCAGCCACGTTGTTGCCATTTCCACGGACTCAGCCTGAAGCGCAAGAAACACATGGCTGTGTTTTTGTGACTGAGGAACAGACAAAGGGTCGTATTGATTTGCAGGACACGCCCTTTACAAATGTGGATGGAGAGCTGTGGGTGGATGGGTCTTGCCTGAAGCTATCAGACGGTACTACCTCAGCAGCATATGCAATTACTACGCTACACACAATAGTGGAGACAGCAAGCATACCGCAGAAATCAGCTCAAGCAGCAGAACTGATAGCGTTGACACGAGCATGTGAGCTTAGTGCAGGATTATGCCTGAATGTCTACACGGACAGCCGCTATGCTTTTGGAGCAGTGCACGATTTTGGCCTGCTCTGGAAGGAAAGGGGCTTTTTGACATCACATGGAGCATAGATAATGTACGGAGAGTTAGTGCATAATCTTTTGACTGCATTGACTTATCCAAAGAAGATAGCCATAGTGAAGTGCAACACACACAAGAAGGTGACAGATAAAGTGGGACAAGGAACTGCTTTTGTAGAACGAGTAGCACCTGAAACTGCGATGCAGCCTGACTCCACTCCAATGTATGTTGTGAAGTCACAAGCTGAGCGGTGGCACGATGCAAGGAAGGAGGTGCTAGAGATACAGAGGACCGTTTCTGACAAAGAGCGGGAGCAATGGTCCAAGGATGGAGAGTTGGATGATGAAGGTTGTTGGAGAAATAAACAAATGGATAAGTGGAAGTTACCCACAGCTTTTGTGCAACCTATGGTTCAGATGGCCCATGGGCTAGCACATGTTGGAGCTTCGGCAATTGTGAAATTGCTTACGCAAGTTAGGGAGCATCCAGAGATTTCTAGCACGGCTAAGAGAGTAGTACAGATCTGCATGATTTGTCTTAAGTATAATCCAGGAAAAGGGACACAAACTCCTGCAGGAGGATTTGCAACACCTACCGCTCCTTTTGAAGTATTGCAAATGGATTATATTCAGCTGGAACGCTGCAATAATCTGAAATACGTCTTAGTTGTGGTTTGTGCATTCAGTAAATGGATTGAAGCATACCCTACGAAGGACAATACTGCAATTACTACGGCAAAGGTGTTACTGAAGGAATTTTTTCCTCAATACGGTGTTTGTAGATTGTTGTGGAGTGACAACGGGCCTCATTTTATAGCGGACGTTGTTAAGTATGTCCTGAAAGGATTGGGAATAAAACTGAAATTTCATGCAGTGTTCCACCCGCAATCAGCAGGATTGGTGGAAAAGTACAATGGTACTCTAAAGCTTAAAATAGCAAAGATACAAGCTTTTACTTCTTTGACTTGGCCAGATGCTTGCCTTGGCATTATTGTCTATCAGATCAGTACCACACTCTCGGACGGGCCTTAGGCCCTCTGAGATCATATTCGGGCGTCCCTTGAATATATGGGGAGTGCCCAAGCCAAGCTCAGTGTATGATGTACCTTGTGCTTTAATGAATTACTATTTGGCACAATTAATTGACAGTCTGGTTTCCATTCATCAACAGGTTCAAGAGGCACTCCCTGACCGGTCCACAGGTGAAGTCCATAATCTCCGGCCCGGAGATTTCGTCCTCATAAAATCATTTGAGAGGTCGAGCAGTCTGGAGCCGAGGTGGTGTGGTCCCGAGCAGGTTCTCCTTGCCATGAGAACAGCTGTCCGAGTCACCAACCGGAAGAATTGGATCCATTCCGTACGTTGTCGCAAGGTGCAACCCGGACTGGTGGAGCCTGCTCTATTGACTGACCATCGAGAAATCCTGACTGCGGAGAGAGGCAAGGGGGGGGATCAGCCCTGCATTAGTGTTGTGACACCTGTCTTGGCCCGCTGGTGAAGAAAGCAACGGCTGCCTAGGGGGAAGAGTTCTGACAACACTTTTAGTTTCAGGAAGATACTGTTTGTACATTTGTTTGAATGGATAAGAAGAAGATTTTCTGTGCTGTAGGGTTCATTGCTGCTGTAGCAGTTGCTACAATCACGTGGTTTGTCGAGGATGCAATTCCTGCCCGTGAGTTGTATGTTGTTTCCACTCCAGTCCCAGATGAGCATTTCTTTTATACACTTCCATATCAAGAGTTGAAGCATCGACAGTCGCATTGAATAATACTTTCATTCAAATGCTGCACCATACCCACGTAGCTACTAATGCCACAAACTGTTGGATATGTGGGATGATGCCAGCACATCAGAAGAAGGGGGGAACACCGTTTATACCTCTCCCTTTCTCTCATAACGGCTCTTGTCGAGTATGGTACACTTTGCTTTTTGCCACGAGAAAGCCTACAGTGGGCAGACTGCTTTTCAGACTGAATAAAGAATGCCATCAGAATATAGAAGGCTATCCACAAGCCAACAGAACTATGTGGGAGTGGGAAGAATATCGACCGGACAATGATTTAATGCCCTATATTTTTACGAACACTAGAGACATTGTTGGCAATGAAAAGTTTGTGATTTCAGTGGCCCAAGCACAAGCAGATTTATGTGAACAGAGTGTAGGTTATATCCCTGTAGGTGTTAGTGATTGTATTATTGTGTTGAATATTGATGGTCTGAATAACAGCACATTCCTTGCCTCTCATAACACTTACTTCGTAAGTGGTAATAGAGGTTATTACCGATTACCAGCCGGATAGTCTGGAGTATGATATGTAGCATTTTTACTACCACCTGTATTCATAGCACCTGCATCGTATCATTAAGATTTGAAATTATTGAATAATGTGACTGTAAACAGATACAAACGGAATTTGTCTATTGATGATGTAGACCAAACTGACACTAGTCTGCAACAATATATAGATTTCAATTTAGGATTATTTTTCTTTGTTGGAGCTGCTCTGAATAGTAGAAAGATACGGCGATTAACGAGAGTAGTAGAAGCCGTAACAAATCAAACTGCCGCAGCTCTTGGCAATCTCACTGAAGAGCTGCAAATTACTAGAATTGTTGCGTTACAGAACCAAATGGTTTTGGACGTGATGTTAGCAGATAGAGGCGGTGCTTGTAGAATTATTGGAAGTAGCTATTCTGTATTTATCCCTGATCACACTCCTTCTGTATACAAGGCAATTAATAAGTTACATAAGATCGCTGCTGATATACATGTCGAAAATGGAACTTGGACATTTTCAAGTTGGTTCTGGACTCTGATCTCCACATGGGGCTGGAAAGTACTTACTGGTCTCTGTATAATTATTGCAATTATTTTTACATGTTGTGTATGTATTCAATGTAGTCCAATGATATGTTCCCTATGTGTTTCATTTTGTGTACCTAATAAAAGAGCTGTTGCTGAGGCTGTCCACCAGAAAAGTATAACTAGAGAGGTAGCTGAAATGATGAGCATCGATATTAACGATGAGTATCTAGATTATCCTAGGAAACCGAATGTCTTCAGCTAATGCTGAAAGGGACGTCTGTTGTAAATAAAACAGCGATAATGTTAAGCATTAGCTAAAGACATGATATCGTGATTCACTTGTTGCGTTTTCCCGCTCTAACTCTTGATACGACCAGACTCCATCTTGTTTTCTGTCCTCCATTTTGTCTGCTACATATTGCCATGTGCTCGCCATGTGACGAGTCCTACCTCTTCGCTAGTCACCCTTAGGATCTGCCCAGCAACAGTCTATAAATAGTCCTTTGTGCGTCTAGCGCATGCTCAGTAAAAGTCACGTCTGTCTCTGATTAGCTTAGATAGGAATGTGCATTTTCGCGGGCTTCAAGAACCGTTAACTCCACCCATGTATTAATCATGTTCAGAATGTCCATATATGGTCGTAAATCATGTTCTGAGTTGTACCCGTCTACTTATGAGCCCCTTCTTTGTGTATAAAAGGGGACTGTGTACTCGAGTTCTGTGTGCTACCTTGTACAATACTGTAGAATGTTGTGTGGGCTGTAGCACCACCTTTAAAGGTTTATTAAACTATGCTTTTGTATTTTCAGTTTCCGTGCCAAATTCTTTGTATAGTCTGAGGACTATGTGCCTTGCTGATGCCTGAACTCATCACCACCCTATATTTTGGGAGGTGATTTCAATGTACTATTAGATCCCATTAAAGACAGGTCAAATGTGAGTAACTATGTAGGGGCACCAAAGATACGGCGTGCACTGCAAAATATGATCCACGATCTAGACCTGGCGGATGTGTGGAGAGCTAAACAGGGTTCACACCAGGGGTTTACATTCTATAGTAAGAAGTGCAAACAAGCCTCAAGAATTGACTATGTCTTTATAGAAAGACACTCCATAACAGATATCAAGAAGATAGTGGCTAAGCCTTGCCTACTGTCAGATCATGCTCCTCTACAGTTTGTGTATTTGAAAAACGATCAGCAGATGCAGTCCAGATGGACATTAAAGAGGGCCATGCTCTTAAACCCGGAAATAGTTGGCTCCATCCAGTCCTTCACTTTAGATTTCTTTGTATTCAATATGGGGTTTACATCCTTTGATCTAGGATTGATATTAAAGAGCTAATAATAAACAGCAATGGGGAAACATCGAGTAAAATAGAGGATATGCAAAGATGCCACCTCTCATTATTTTCAGATCTTTATAGAGAGGATGTTAACCCGTCCTCTGAAGCTATACGCACATGGTTGGACAGTAAAAATCTACCAATATTTTCCGAGGAGGGTAGAAATAGCTTGGACGCCCCTATTACAGAACAAGAGATAGCAGAACAGATAAGGAAATCAAAAAACAAAACTTAGTTGGCAAGATGGCCGGCGTGAGGCCGTTGGGGACGGTCGCTCTCATCCTCCTCTCCCGAGAGTAAATGTGACTCTTGCCATTTACCGAGTCATTACTGAGTGTCCCCGTTTCTCTATATTGAAAATGCATTTTTGATATTTGAAAATTACTTGATTTATCTAGACTTTTGACGCAAAATAAAGGAAGATTGAAAGCGGCAAGTTGAGTCAAAGACATGGCGGGTTAGGAATGCTGGAAGCACTCTCCTCCCGGGCGGCCCATAACTCATTCTTTTCACGGAGGCCAACCGTCTTACTAGGCGCTATAAAACACCGCTATTTGGGGTGGAGCAGCCTGAAACGAATCATGGCACCGAAATTCCAGAAGTCATCTAAGGATCAAGAGGGGCCACGAGAGAAAGAGGACGAGAAAGAAGAAGATTCCAGTGATGCCGGTGCTCCGGCAGCTAATCTCAGGACAAAATCCCAGCTGCGAGCACAAAACCGTAAGGGGGCTCCAGAGGCACTGAGGGAGAAAAGACAACAAAAGTAATAAGTATTAAAAAGGAAAAAGAAAAGGAGATCGTCAAGAAGAAGACGGGCTCGAGTAAAAAGAATAAAGATTAATATAAAGACCAGATAGCGGCTGTGGATAGAGGAAGCCCTGCGGGAAGAGAAGTGGTTCACCGGCAGCCTACCTTGTTTGAATCTTTCCTTGCAAGACCTATGAACGTGTTGCTGACGACAAGCGAGGCTACAGGGCAGTTGCAGACCCAAGTCCATCCCCAGCTCCCAGCACAGCCGCTCTCTTCACCTTCACCGCTTGAAGTTACAGAAGCAGCAGGCACGCCCGGGAATTATAGTGGAGCACGCAGCGGCAGTGCGAGTACCGAGCCGACAGCTGATACGCAGGTGATGGTGTCGGCTACAGAGTGCAAGATACATGATACTCGAGAGGTGCACAGTGGGACTAGCGCGGATATATCAGCGGCTGGGAAAACGACCCAGGCAGCTGGCGAAAATGATTTCTCGGACGCCCGACCAACCACAAACAGACAGGTACAGTGGCGCGCTGGAGTACAACCTCCGATTAATATGGGGGCGCCAGCAATTGCAGTTGGAGTCGTAACACAAGACTATGATACGGCTAGTAGAGATAAAAACAGCGAAGTTAACGGTAATAAGATGGCACAAACTGGCAGCAAAAGCAGTGATGGTATCATGTGCAGCGATATAACTGGGGTAAAGGCAGCGGCCTCAATTACCAGCTCTCCAAGGTGGGTTCAAGGTGATGAAGCAGACTTATTAGTCAGCGATGGTGCTCCTGCTCCAGAGGTTCAGACTGTGACAAAAGTGGACATTATAAATATAGAGGTGCCACAAGTTGATACTGTTTTGCCGATAGGAGGTTTAAATAACACCTCTATATTAGCCATAGGTTCGCCTAGTGACGAATGTTTCTTTACTGGGAATGATGGTGAAGAAGATGAGGAAGATGAGGGCGGGGAGGAGGTGGAGGAGGAGGAGGAGGAGGAAGAATCAGAGTCAGCTTCAAGTGAGGGCTCAAATACAGATACAGACCCGGACACGGAGCCTGATCCCATTTCATTATCTCAGGAGAGCCAGGAATCGGATTTAATAGTTTCAGATGCAGAGTTGGATACCGTACAAAAGGGATATGCTAGCCGAAGGATAGTTAAGACAAAGCACAGGTCACGCAGTAGAGCTAAGACCTCCCTGAGCCCTGCGCAAACAGGAGTTGCAAAAAAACTTGATTGGGATTACTCAGCCACTTCGCAACTACACCATGAGGGAGCTAGTGGCTCACATCAATTACAACCAGGGACAACGGGATCAAGCCCTAATTCGAGCTCTATATCCAACTCCAATTTTGACCTTTTGTTTACAACCTTAAAACAGATCCAGAGTGAAGCCAGAGCTGAGAGCCGTAGGGCAAGACAAGCTAATAAAAAGATACAGGGATCATTAAGAAAAGTAAATAAACTGTATGCTGAAGTGGCAGGACGAGTCACAGAGGTGGAGGAAAGAACAGGCAAACTAGAAGACGAGGTGGTGAAACTGCAGGAAACCAGAATGGAACAAGAAAAGACCTCTTCAGCTGTGTTGTGGAAGCTCGAAGATTTTAAAAACAGACAGAGACGCAATAATATAAGACTACTTGTCCCCTGCCCGCGTGCTGAGAAATCTCTTTACCTCTTGCCCCACTACTCCTCTTTCCTTTCTTAATGCTTCCCTTTCAACTGGCTTGGTCCCCTCCTCATTTAAATCTGCGATTGTTTTTCCCATCCTCAAAAAACCTGGTCTTGATTCTTTCCTCCCTTCTAATTTCAGACCTATTTCTCTTCTTCCCTATCTTGCCAAAATCCTCGAAAGCTATGCCACCTCCTGTCTTTCCTCCTATATTGAGCAGAACCATCTCTTTGCTTCCCACCAAGCAGGCTTCCGCTCGGGCCACTCGACCGAGTCAGTGGTGCTTGCGGTTCTCGATGAGTTGAAAGCCAAGGCTGACACCAACTCCCCTCAAGCTTTGGTTCTCCTGGATTTATCCGCTGCGTTTGACACGGTCGATCATACCATCCTTCTTGACCATGTCAGCGCAGCGGGTATCCGAGGCTCCGCTCTCTCCTGGATCACGTCCTTTCTTTCAGGACGCTCACAAGCTGTTCACCTCTCTGGTTTCTCTGCCTCCCCCCTCCCGGTGTCCTGTGGGGTTCCCCAAGGTTCCTCTCTCTCCCCTCTTCTTTTCAATCTTTATATTCGCCCCCTTATTGTTTCTCTTCTCGATCTGGGGGTCTCTGTGTACAACTACGCAGATGACCTCCAGCTCGTCTATGATCTTTCTTCCTCTTCTCACTCCTTATCTTTTTTTCGCTCCACTCTGGTTTTCATTTCTGGGTGGATGAGCGCCAATCACCTCAAGCTCAATCCAGACAAGACTGAGCTTGTCTTGACGGGTGGCTCATCCAGCCCCTGGTCCTCTGCTTTCTGGCCCCCTATTTTTGGTCCCCCTCCTACCCCTGTTCCTTCCATCAAAACGCTGGGCATTAAGGTCAGCCATGACCTGTCAATGCACGGCCAGGTCAATTCTGTAGTGTCTTCCTGCTTTCTTTCCCTCCGTCTGATTCGTAAAATTTCCCATTTTTTTTCCCTTGATTCCCTCAAAATTATCATTTCAGCCCTCATCACTTCCCGCCTTGATTATGGAAACAGCTTGTTCGTGGGTATTCCTGCCTACGAAACCCGTCGTCTCCAAGCAATCCAAAATCAGGCAGCCCGACTTATTTTTCATTTTCCCAAAACTCACCATATCACTCCCGTCCTCAAATCTCTCCACTGGCTCCCCGTTCTACAGAGATCCCTGTTTAAACTAGGGTATCTAGTCTTTCGGGCTGTTGATCACTCTGCTCCGGCGTTCATCTATTCTTTGCTCTCTACTCACACCCCTGCCCGTACCCTCCGCTCATCCACCTCTGCCCTCCTCACGGTTCCCCGCTTTCGTAAATCCCGCACTGGTGGAACCAGATTCTCTGTCCTCGCCCCCCGGTTCTGGAACTCTCTCCCTCTCTCCATGCGTTCTATTCCCATCTTTTCACACTTCCGTAAAGCGCTCAAAACATTCTTGTTCGCCCAGGCCTACCCCTGCTAACTTCCTCGGCCCTGTCTGTTCTGTTCAGTAGAGCTCTCAGCGCCAGGAAGCCGTTTGGCCACCGTGCGCTCTATAAATACCTTATTTCATTTCATTTCATTACTTGGGGTGGAGGAAGGGAAGGAAGGTCAGGATGTGCGGGCATTTGTGGTCGATTTACTTAAGGGTGCATTTCCGGAAATGGATAAGTGGGATTGGGAAAATGAAATTCAGCGTGCCCACAGGTTCCCATTGACTCAGAAAAAGGGGAGCACGTTTAGTAAAACACGGGCAATCTTGGTCTACGTGGGCAATTATTTGTTAAGAGAGGAAATAATGAGCAAGGCAAAACCACAGACCAAGCAATCGTACAAAGGCATAACCTTTTTCGCCCAACCTGATTTCTGCCACACCACCGTTGAAAGGAGGTGGCGTATGCGACAACTAATCACTCCATTCCAAAATGCAGGTTGTGAGGTGTTTTTAATGTTTCCATCACATCTAAAAGTTGGTCTTAACGGCCAGTTCAGAGTATTCTACTCAGAGATCATGGCCCAAGAGTACCTTAACTCACTTAGAGAGAATAGAGGGGAGAACAGTCAAGTAGTTGCCGTGAGGCAACCAGTCTGCAAGCTTTAGCTATGACCCAGGAGTAAATATGTGAGTAAATAGAGTCATAGGGAGTCACAGGGAGGAAAAAGGGAAAAAAAGAGGGGAAACGCTTAGTGTGACTTTGGATTGGACTTCATTGGACTTTGGATTGTACTGTAATGACAAGGGTGTGGAATGGATATGTGTAATAAGAAGGGCGAGGGGGACGGAGGGGGCAATCCAGGGGCCCTGGCTGTCAGATATAGGTCAGGATTGACCTATTTGCCAGTATGGGGGAGGGTTTCCAAGAGTGGGATGTCAGGGGAGGAGGAGAGGGAGGGAGGGGAGGGATACAGAGCACTGCATAATAAGAGATTATAAGGAAGTAACAGACAAACAATTGTTGAGATTAGGCAGAGCAGGCAGAGACATGTGGTTTAAAGATAAGATTGAGCAACATGACATTGGTTTAAATTCATCGCAGAAGGATCTTCTAGACTCTATAGTTAGGAAATGTATCACAAAACAGGAATGGGTACTAGGTTAGCAACATGGAATGTTTGCTGGCTGAAGGATCGCCAGAAAAGGCAAAGGATCTCTATTGTACTAAAACAGATGAACGCAGATTTCATTTTTTTACAAGAAACGCATATCATGGCCTCACAGGAATATATGCTGGATCAGTTGGGATTCCACGTATAAGTATGCTCAAAGCAAGGTGCTAAAAACAGAGGGGTCACTATACTAGCAATAAATAAAAATGTGATTACCAGGAAAAAATTGGAAGATCAGTGGGGAAGGTGGGCACTTATTGAATGCCTCTTGGAGGGGGAATGGACCACTCTCGGGATGGTATACGGTTCAACAGAAGATGACCCTGAGGTTTTTGATTTTCTAGATACGGAACTTGCTGCTTGGGCTCCCCGAGTGATTATTTCTGGGGATTTTAATATTAATGGGACAGATGGGCTAGGGGCAGGCTCTTTTGGAAAATACAAAGGCAGGAATAAAAGGGTATACCAAGCGCTGCTTAGAAGGGCAATGAATAATGTATTCGCAGATGTGTGGGGGAAAATTAGACCAAAGGAGAAGGGGTTTACATACTATTCAGCCCCACACCAAATATGCGTAAGGCTGGATTATTTTTATATATCAACTGCATTACTCTCTAAGTCTAGTATCGATAGACTTCCACGTATATTTAGCACCATAATCTCCTTACTTTAACATTAACATTGTCTACAGCGAGAAGGAAAGAAAGGATATGGACTTTTGAAAGAGCGTTACTACAAGATGATAAATACATATATCATATGAAAAAATGGATTAAAAGTTTCTTTGAAATAAATAGGGGCAGCGCGGCAGTAGGGATGTTCTGGGATGCCTTCAAGGCAGGGGCTCGCGGCGAGACACTGAGTTTTAGCACTTTTAAACGTAAGCAAGAGCAACTCAGAAATAGAGAATTAATTAACGCAATCCTTGTTGCTGAGGACGAGCTACATCAATGCGTACTATCAGGGGCTGCACTAGATCATGCGCTCAATAAGCTTTTGAAAGCCAAAATGGAGGCAGAAGAAGACATTGCAACTAAGGCAGCTAAGAGCTTTACTATAAAAAGAGAGAAATGCTATGAACTTAGTGAAAGGATTGGGCGCACATTAGCTATTCGTACTAGGCAAAATGCGCCTTCAGGAGTAGTAAGGGAAATTAGTGATATAACAGGTACCTTATGCTTAGATTCTGACGAAATACGGGAAGTATTCAGGAAATTTTCAGAGACATTATATGATGACAGGCAGGATAGAGACCTAGGGGAAATAAAGGATTATTTAAATGAAACTCCACTTGAAAGATTGACAGAAGAAGAGGCAGAGCAGTTGGAAGACCCGTTAGATTTGGAAGAGATCAAAAAAGCCATATCATACCTTCCCTCAGGAAAAGCTGCTGGCCCGGATCAGCTGTCAATTGAATGTTATAAGGTGTTCTGGGATATACTGGCTGACGATATGGTTATAACAATACAATCAGCACAGGCGGGTGTATCTGTACCAGGGACCTGGGGGGGGAGCGGAAATTGTGATAATACTTAAAAAGGGGAAACCTGCTACTGAGCCGGGGTCTTATAGGCCGATTACTTTAATGAATTCGGATACGAAAATCTTCTCCAAGGTGCTGGCCATAAGATTCACCGGAATAATAGAAAATCTTGTGTCTGATAACCAAAATGGTTTTATTACGGGAAGGGGCACCACCCACCACACACGTAAAGTAATCACCTTGTTTGACGCAGCAGAAGTCGCAGGGGACCCGATGGCGGTTATGTTACTAGACGCCGAGAAGGCATTTGATCGGGTCTCCTGGGACTTTCTGTGGTAGGTTTTAATTAGAGCAGGATTTAGAGAAGGATTCATTAAGGCAATCCAATCGTTGTATACTGCCCCAGTGGCTTCTATACGGGTTAATTCAGGATCCACGTCCCCATTTCAAGTAAGACGAGGAACGAGGCAGGGGTGCCCGTGTTCCCCGCTTTTATTTGCAATGTATATGGACCCTCTGATTCGCAAGATAGAGATGTGTGAAAGAATTATCCCACTGGACACATGCATGGGTCAATGCAAGATACTTGCATATGCTGATGATGTGGCAGTGATTACACCGAACCCCACGGAGGCGATAAGGGAGGTAGAGATAGAGGCCAAGAGTTTTGGTAAAATCTCAGGATATGCGTTAAACACCACCAAGACACAGATAATTAAAAATCAGCAGACAGATTGCTCTGATAATTGGGTGGTTCATGCAGGAGTATATCTGGGAGTGACTATCACTGCTGATTTGAATATACTAGTGGAAAAAAATATTACACCCATAATAGCTAATGTAAGGAAGGAGTTAGATAGGCTCGATAATCTACACCTAACAATTGTTGGTCGCACTAATATCGTAAAAATGATGATACTGCCCACATTTTTATATATTTTTAGAGCCATCCCACTTCTATTTGAAGCTAAGTGGTTTAAAAGCTGCGAGCACATGATTAATAGGTTTATCTGGGCGAAGGGGAAAACTAGGAGAGCCCTTCGTTTTATGTCACTCCCTCGTGAAAGGGGTGGGTGGTCACTCCCAGATCTTAAACTCTATTATTGGGCAGCGGCCTTTCAGTATATGGCGGGCCTTTTTGGGGGGGGCGGAGGTAGAAGGGCAGGACAAACTAGGTACATTAGCTATATACGTTCTGGTTATGGGGGCAGAAGCAGAAAATCTATTCCTGAAGTTCACTGATGCGAGCTACTTTAAAAGGACCAGATTCAAGACAATCCAGGCTGCACACACGGTTTGGAAAGCGTTTGCTAAAAAGTTTGGTCTGGGAAAATACAATGCCTACACAAGAATGAATAGTAACCCTACCTTCCCAAATGAGGTATTCACTGGTCCAGCTTTTGATGAATGGGTGAGAAAGAAAATAATCATGTTTGGTAACATGGTTCGCCCACAAGGACTGTTGCAATTTTCTGAATTACAGGCTATATATGATCTAGATATGAGACATTTTTTTAAGTATTTACAAGTCAGAAGTTTTCTTATCACAAAAAGGGGGGGGTTGGCTGGATTTGGGAAAAACTCAATAATGGAAATTATCCAAAAGGGTGCTGATTGCACGATTAAGAGATTGTATTCTGAACAGACAAAATTAAAACAAGACGATATGGAAAAATGGGCAGAGAAGTGGGCAAATAGCCTGGATATTGGGGCGGAAATTTTCTGTCAGTCATTGGAGCTGGGGCAACAAATTCTCTGCTCTGCTTCACTTCAGGCACAACATTATAAAACCCTGTACCATCTATATTATACACCTGCAAAAATAGCCCAATGGGGAGGGGTATCGGGCACCATATGTTTTAGATGCAGGAGTTCAGAGGCAGATCTAGTGCATGTTTTTGCTACATGTCCCCACTTACAAACAACAAAAAAAGATATTGAAACTTTTTTAAACATACTACTAGGAAAGGAGGTAGTATTAACTCCAGCAATATAACTTCTAGGAGTTAATAATGAAGACACGCAAATGCATGGTAATAGACTTATTTTCCTGGCCATGGCAGTCCTGAGATTATGTATAGCCTCGGCATGGTTGGATCCTTTGCTGTCAATATATAATCTAGAATTTGCAATATATGCAAGAAAGGGGAAAAAGGGAAAAAAGCTGGGAATACAAATCTGGGAACCTATTACACTATGGAAGGAAGAAAATTTTAGTTAACTGGATGTAATTCAGTTTACCGGCACGACTTTCTTTTTTTCCCTTACTTGTTTGATTGTCTCTTCCTGCCCGATATGTATATATAAAAGTATGATCATTTAAGAATGCAATGAAGGTAATTGCATTATATTAGTCTGCACTAATTGTTACTGATTATGTCTTTTTGTTTATAAGATAAGTGCTCTGTACATGTATATACAGGGGAAAAATGCTTAATAAAAATATTTTTAAAAAAAAAAGGAAATCAAAAAACAAAAAAGCTGCCGGCACAGATGCACTTCCAAGTGAAGTTTATAAACATGTGCCCTGTACTGGGAACCTTTTTTAACTCTGTATATTCATCTACAGGTAGAGTCCCCAACTCATGGAAGGAAGAAATTACTGTTTTGATCTTGAAGCCCGGAAAAGACCCTTTAAGGGCAGACTCATATCAACCAATCTCCTTGCTAAATGCAGATTATAAATTTTTTATGGGTATTCTGGCGGGGAGATTGGCCAAATTGACACCTAAACTGATACATGTGGATCAAAAAGTCTTCGTGGCTGGAAGACACATCGAAGATCAAATACACCTTTTACTAGGAAATATAGATTTAGCGGTAGAAAAATCGGAACCCTTGGCCGTGGTAGCTTTAGACGCGGCTAAGGCATTCGATAAAGTCTGCTGGAAATATCTGTGGGAAGTGTTAGAAATAATGGGGTTTGGCCCAGTATTTATCCATACTTTAAAAAACTGTTATAACGGTGCCTCTGCATGAATTCTTCTAAACGGTACATTAACATCAGCCTTTAACATACAGCAGGGAACCAGACAGGAGTGCCCTATCTCTCCACTACTGTTCAATATATATATTGAACCTTTGGCCCGGGCAATCAGGCTCGATGCCATTATAACTCAATTTCAGTCAGGCCTGTATAGCTCCAAGATGGCCCTGTATGCAGACGACTTAATTTTATACACAAGAGACGGATGTATGACGTTACAACGCATGCTTTTATCACGCATGCTGTTACAACGCCAGTTTTACAACGCAAACCGTTAAAACGCATAGTGCTTTGGGGTGCTGGATAGTGAATGGTTTAATTTACTATTCCAACTCCAGTCCCTGTGGACACTAGGGAAGTTGTTGGATAGTAAATTAAATCTATTCCCTATCCTAGAGCGCCCCCAGCGCAATGCGTTGTAATGGTTTTTGTTGTAAAACCTGCGTTGTAATAGCACTGCGTTGTAAAAGTTTTGTTGTAAAGGATGTTTCCCCAAGGGACCCAAGTTCAGCCATCCCTCGGATCGAGGAACTGTCCGCAGAATTTGGAGCCTTATTAGGCTACGAGGTGAATAGATCCAATACAGAGGTCATGTGTTGGAACATAGATCAATGGTATGGTACTGAGAGTCTGGAGTTTAGGTATCTCGGAATATATATTGTGAGGGAATTGGATCGAATCCCTAACTTAAATCTGGACAGAATAACTAGGGAAATAGACCATCTGTTTAGCAGATGGAAAAATCTTCCATTGACCATATATGGGAAAGTGAATTCGGTGAAAATGGTCATCCTGCCCAAGCTCTCCTATCTGTTTTCCACAATACCGCTATCATTTCCAAAGAAAGACTTAAATAAGATACAGAGCAAAATAGGGAGTTTTGTGTGGGGGGATAAAGGGGTGCGCCTGACTTGGAAGAAACTTCGAAGAAGGTTATTAAAAGGTGGATTAGCTCTCCCTGATATTAGTCTCTATGTAGTGGCATTCCAGTTTAAGAGCATACGCATGTTACTTACCAAACCGGATGACTCACCCTGGGGAAGACTGTTGGGTGAATTGCTGAGAGTAGAAGGGGGAAGTGAGGCCTTTCTCTATAAATTTGGATCTCCGAAATTCTTTAAGCGGGTTCGATTGAAGGTATTGAAAACAGCCCTAGAGATATAGTACAGGGTAAGGGTAAGTAGCGAGACTTGGTACTACTCAGATTTGGCTACAGTCTGGGACTCACCCGGTACCCCGGATTGTGTAAATGACGCCTTGGCAATACCAATAAAAAGGGCAGGGATCATGATATGGAAAGAGTTAATGGATGAGGACGGAATACACCCATGGGAGTACTTAAGGGCAAAGGTAGGGACAGACCTATCAAGATTTAAATATCTTCAATTGGTCTCATGGCACACAGCAGAATGCGAGGTGATAAAACGCAGTGAGGCAATCGGAAGGCTAATCCAATCCACCACACCAATTAAAAAAGAAATCTCTGTATGGTATCAACAACTACTAAAGGCTGAAGATAATGGGATAGCCTCGGCAGAGGGGGTTTGGAATAATTCCTCCATGGCACCACAGGCGGAGGGCATGCTCGAACCATCTTTGAAGACATTGTACAAACATATAAAGCCTGCTTGTTTGAAAAAGAATCATTTTTTCATGGTCAATAGGCTCTACTATACTCCTTCTAAAATCGCGAAATTCGCCCCTACACCATCACCAAAATGCCCGAGATGTCAGGAAATGTTGGCAGACGATATCCACATGTTTTCCGAATGTAAAGAGCTGGAACTTTTTTGGAAAGATGTGGGCCTAGTACTGTCGGGAGTTTTTAAGACCAGGGTCAAAGTTAACCCCTCTTTGATTATATTTGGGGATGACGGTCTATTCTATCAGACTGCCACATGGCAGGAAAAAGGGCTGTAATTGTACATGACCCTACTGGCAAGGAGGGAAATATGTAGGAGATAGAAAGATCGCCTTCCCCCGGGAAGAGAGGATTGGTTAAAAGCATCTTTTAATATGGCTCGGCTGGAATATGAAAGGGCAGACGATAAGCCATCTAACATCTGGCACCCTCTAATGAGGTGGGGGAGAACTGTAATAATGATCCAGTCGCTCCAATGATTACACCATGTCCCCGGTACTAAAGGGGAAGAGGTCAGGCGACCCAAGTGAAGTGTGGTCAGCTAAGTGGCCCACAGGTAGAGAATATGGCTATAAAAGTTCCACAAAGACTTGATACGGTGAGATGAGGAGCAAAAAAAAAAAATCATACATACATATATACATTTTACACTGTCATTGGAGGTGCATAGAGGGAAGAAAAACATTTCCAAATACCATGAACCGTTTGTTCTGATGCCACACCCATTGTGACAAAAGTAACAAGAGAAGATAACTTACTATATAGTACATATGGAATCTCATTATTGGATCATGATATCAAGAAGAGATTGATTAAATATATATGGCCCTATTTATTCAATGACAAGCACATATATCCACATATATCCATCATATTGTTCTTAATTCCCCTGTTTTCCCTTATGAACTATTGCATAATAATAATTAAATTGTGATAGATAACTGCCTATCGGTGTGTACATCATTGTATAGGCATTAGGTCAACAGTAGTATGTGTTTCCTATATAGTTTTTGCGCATACCCTAATATAGGAAACGTTATTAGGGGTACCCTTTTTTTGTTACACTGTGAGGCGCCTATCTTCACCAGTAGGCGATTGTGGTAAAGGAGGAATGATTTTTTCACTACAGTCAGGGCATAGACTGATCCAACGAAGCCTCTCCTATACGTAACTTGGCAAACGCAAACCAGATGTCTGGGTCCGTCCACGTCTTTGACACCGTGGCCTGGAGAGATTTGCATATGAGGATTGAAAACCCACATTTAGAGGTGGGTCCCGCATCTGGGGCATCCCCACCCCTTATACTGCTGTAGATCCCCTTTCCCATCCAGTCCTGCTGCAACTTATCAGACTCAAGGGCATCTAGGTGCATTTCCTGCAGTAGAGCTATGTTTACTCGCTTTGATGGAAGGTAAGTACTTTTTTCCTTTTGATGTAGTATGTGAGTTCATGCACGTTCCATGTTACCGCTCGTAGAGGGTGAGTGGCGTCCATGTTGAGGAAGCAAGGAGGGACGGGCAGTAGCAGGAGGTCTCTAAAGATACGTGAAGGGCCCTCAGTGGTGTGGAGAGTGTGTTGGAGGTCAGCAGGGCTGTTCTCACCTTCTGTGTGTGCTTGGGTAGCAGGGCGTCCGGCATGGTGCGCATGGAAGTGGGGAGTATTTAAAGATATAAAGGCTCGGATGCAGGTATAGAGAGGAGAGGGGAGAAGGGGGGGTTGGGACCATGAGGGGAGAAGGACATGTGAGCAATAGGGGGGCCCCTGGCATGCAGCAGAAGTTTTACAGTGTGGCGATGCAGTCGAGGTCAGCGGTGGGTGAAATGAGGGCCTGGATGTAGGGCACAGAAGGGGGGGTGCGACATGATAGAGGGAGTGCAGAGGGAGAGGGGGCGGAGGCGGGGAACTACCAGAAGGGAGGCGCTAATCTTTGA
This sequence comes from Lissotriton vulgaris, assembly GCF_964263255.1. Taxonomy (NCBI): domain Eukaryota; kingdom Metazoa; phylum Chordata; class Amphibia; order Caudata; family Salamandridae; genus Lissotriton; species Lissotriton vulgaris. The sequence continues at coordinate 1,392,224,431 of NC_141693.1, forward strand.
ACCGTGGGTTTAAGCTCACCGGAGCTCCACCGTGAGGTGGGGGCCCCATTGAGAGGGCAGGACGGTGGTTGGGAAATGAGACAGAAGAGTGTCTATGCAATGTTGGCTGGGGTGTATGCTGTGTTGGTGAGATGGGGGAGAGGGTCGGTGGTGATCCTGGGGGAGCATCCTGGTGCAGCATGGTAGTGAATTTGTTGGGCCTGGGGGCACAAGAAGGGTTAAAGGCATTTTGCAGATGGAGTAGAACTAGAGGCAGTGACGCCAATTACGGTACAAGTAGGAAGGGTCATGGGAACCATGTCTACAGATAACATGAACTGCATGTACAACTATTCAGACAAATAAAACAGTAAACACATTTAACACAATGAGGGCGAATCTTAGCTGTCCGGTGTCTAGAAGTCTTCTTTTCTTCTCAGCATAGCGCCCATCTCCAGTTCTGTCTCTAGTGTGGGAGGCTCTGGCTAGACCCCTCTTCGAACCCAGTCTGCTTTTGAAGTGGGTATGAGGGGAGAGCAGGACTTGTCTCGGTGTTGTTCCTGGATGAAGGCGTCCATGGTTTGTAGGGCTAAGGCCTTGTCCTCATGGGTGCGGGTGGAACTCTCCAGATCGCCGCAGTGCTGTTAGCCGCTGGTGTTCGGTCTTCTGTTGCCTGCCATCTGAGGGGATGGGTCGGATTGCACCTGCTCTGAGGTAACATGTTGGTTGTCCATGTCCTGCAGTCCCAAGCCGTCCAGGAAAAGGCGCAGGTCATGTGGGTTGTAGAAGTCCTTTGAGTCCTTTGAGACCCCATCTTTGGTGATGAGTAAGTGGGCAGGCTCAAAGAGGCCGTATTTGATGTCCATTTGATGCAGTTGAGGCCTCATGGACAGAAATGCCTTGTGGTGATCATTTGTCTTCTTGGAAAAGTTGGCTGCCATGTGAATATCGTGTCCATTGCCTTGGGTGCGGGCTGTGTTCAACAGCTACCTTGTCTATTCATGTCGTAGAAAGCAGGAGATGAGGGGTCGTGGCGATGTTTCAGAGTCCTCACGAGGGGGGGGGGGCAATGCGATGGACGTGTTGTATTTCCAGTGGCAGGTTGAAGGTGATGCCCAACAGGTTCCCGAGGGTGTCGCGGAGGAATGCTCTGGCGTTCGGGCCTTCAATTTTCTCTGGGAATTCAAAGAAGAATACGTTGTCCCTCCCGCTGCGGTCTACCAAGTTGATTCAATTGCTGCGGAGAAACAGTACTTCTTGGTCCCTGCCTTGGACGGATTCAAGGCTGCCAGCTACCGCTGTCAGCCTTTGGTCCAGCCCCTCTGCTCTTATGTGGAACCCTGCAATATCTGCCCTGATTGATTTTGCCTACACTGCTAGAGCAGTGATATTAGTGTCCATCCCTTCCAGTCATCGGCTGACGGCTGAGATTTCCTGCAAGATGCAGTCCATGCTCTCAGCTTGTGGTGGAGTGGCCTGGGAAGGATTGCTTGCTGGTGGGTGGTGCCCTTTGTGGACATATTGTACAGCTGTTTGAGCACTTCTGCAAAGAGTTGCCTGGAGGACTTACTTCCATGCTTGTTCGTGGACATTCATCTTTAGTCGCAGGATGCTGTGCTGTGACAGGGCAGAGGTTCAGCAGAAATCTGAGGGGCAGGGTTCTGGTGTTACGGTTACGGGATGATTCCGGCTTCTATCTGCGGGCAGTCCAGGTGTGGGTGGAGGTCCTCTATGTGACCCCGCCTTTTGTCAAGGTGCTGGTGCTAGCCAGGTCCGTGTAGGTCTTCTGTAGGGCTCCAATGCCGTGTCAGTGGTCTTTATGTCGGGCCCTTGGGTGTGCCTACAGAGTGCTGTCAATCGTCCCGCAGGGAGCTACAGTGGGGGCCCGCCTGTTTCTGTCTCTGTGAGCTGCATGCTGGGGTTCATATCTCGGTTTTGAGGTGCAGTAGGGCACTTAGGAACTCTCTCTTTTGAGTGGAGGGTCATGCTCCAGACCTCCACCCTGCACGCATGCTGCCTTTTTAGTCCCCCCTGAGGCTTGTGCTGTGCTGCATCCCTGCCAATAATCAGGGGTCAGTTGTAATGGCATGCATTCCTTCAGGCTTCCAGACCCACTGAGGTCATGGCATAGGCCTGCATTGATTGCCCATATCTCTTGCTTTGGCACTCTCTTGCTCCTTCCTGCCGGGATGTTTGGGCGGTGAACAGGAGACCTTGGGTGCTCTTTCTTGCCGATGGTGCGGGGAAGGTCATGTTCACGATTGTGACTCCCCCTTCCATTCCCATTATCCTGCTTGTTGTGTCACGGCCCTACTGGTGTTAGATGGGCCGGGGTCCTGGGTGGTGAATGAGAGGCCCAGGAAGTGTGGAGTCTGGCTGAGGCTGTAAGCGCGTCACTAAGCCCAGAGCTCAATGGTGCTCCTTGGACGTTCCTACTTGTGGGCAGGGGGGTCATGCTCAGGACTTCCCCCTCTTCCCTGGTTGCTCCTACTTCTGCTTGCCTGTGTGGGGGGGGCCACATCAATGACCCCCCCTCCGCAGTTGTGGTCCTATTGTGGTGCTCTGTGGTGCGTTTGCCGCATTGCGGCCCTGTTTGTGCCAGGAGGAGCCGGGTATTGGGCATTGAACACGAGGCTCAAGATTTGGGGTGTCTGATTGCCTGAGGGCCAAGGCTGGGAACTTGCCTCCAGGCCCAGCACTCTTGGTCGTATTACAGGCTGTGCTCCCACCTATGTAGCCATTGGTGGAGTTGGGTCCAGAGCTGCCACAGTCCCCGAGCCACAGGACCATGGGGTGGGATGCCACTGCTATGTCTTTGGACGTGCAGACCAGGCGGGCCTGCTGTTACCAATGGGGTAGTGGATGCTGGGCAGGAGGTGCAAGATGTGGGGTCGTCAGGCTGCACAAGGGCCGATGTTGTAAGTGTGCCTCTAGGGCTGGCGCACTCACCTGCACTTTAGTTTGCATCTTCTCCGGTGCGAGCGTTAGCGATGTCAGGACCCCCGCTTTCGATATCCAGAGTTCTCAGCACTCTGTGGGACATTGATTAGTGTCCCCAGCCCCACTTGGAAGGCCACCGCCCCATCAGGAGCCTGTCTCCAAGTGGAGCTCCCCGTTCAGGCGGCCATATTCGCTCATTGCCAGACCACGCCCCCTCAGTGATCATTTTCAATAATATATTTAAAATGATGAATTTTAAGGTAGTCCTAGCTGGATGATGGGTAATAGGGGAGAGGTATAATTAAGAAAACAATTATTGATTTATCATAGTTAAACTGTGCTAGAAATTGGGCTACTGGTTGACTGGGGTATGATGCTGGTCAAGCAGCAACCACAATCATGCAGGCAAACCCTAAATTAACCTGTGGAGATATTTATTTTTAAAGTTCATAGTGATAAATAGTGCCTAAAGCACAAAGCGCTATTGAGGCTATCTTGCTGTGCGGGTTCCCAACAAAGGCACAAGTTCAGGCCAACCACAATGGCATGCAGGCCAGCTACAGAGCTCCAGTTAGGCCTGCTCAACTGAGTACCTTAAATCCTGGCTGCAGAGCATTGCATGTATCTATGTCAAAGGTGGGTTGTACAGCCGAGGAGATGCATAGTGTCCAAGATGTGACAAGGCCGAAGTATGAGGTCCTAATGCATCAAGGTCGATGATCCTGTGAACTGGGCTTGCATTGCAAAGTCCGGTGTCAAGGATGTGAGGCACGGCCAAGGTGATGCGCTGATTCTGTTGAGGGGTAAAACTGTGATGCTTAGCTTCATCATCTTCTTTGAGCCTGCCGTCGTTGAAGGATGCGAGGAGCTTGCACCAGAAAAAGTATTGCATAGTGAAGGTTCGGAAGGTAATTCTTTGGTCCCAAGATGCATGAGAATGCGATGAGGTGAGTCGTTTGAGACGGGACTAATTAATGCAGCAGAAGGGATGTGTCAGTTCTGCTCAGGGATGCGCCACTCAGGAGAGGATATGCGTCGGTTGTGCCAGGGGGTGATTCGCTCAGCAGAGAAGTTACATCAGTTTCGCTGGGCACCTTAGGCCCACTTCTGAGGTTCCAGGACTGGGGTGGTGGAACTTGACAGGGTAGACTCACAGATGGCAGAGTCCAGGTGCCGGGGTTGGACGCCTGTTATGTTACTGAGGCTTCAGATCAGATGGCCAGCCAAGTAGCCCTTGTAGTCACTCTGGGTTCTGGGGTCAGCAGATGCAGGTCAGGTCCTTCTCACCCAGGCTAGAGGACAGAAGGAAGCAGATCAGCACGCAAAGCAGCAGTTCAGTGAAGTGCAGTCCAGCAAAGTGTCCTTTAACAGCACAGCAGTCCTTCTTCGTGGCAGAGTATCCACAGTCCCAGAAGTGTACTGAGGTGGTGGTGTCTTAGGTCCAGTACTTAAAGCCAGTGGTGCCATTGACATGGGGGGAGGCTTTAAAGTCATGACTTTCTATTCCAATTGTCACCCACCGCAGACGTGTTTTGGAGGCAACCAGCAGGCACACAGGACTAAGAGCAGCTAAATGGCATCTTTCTCAAAGAGGCATTTCTAAAAGGGGCATTTTTAAAAGGGCAATGATAGATTAATCTTTACCAGTAAAGAAGATTTATCATTACTATTCTAATGATATGAAACTTGATAGAGCTACTTGTTATAACTTTCCCCTTTTCTCATTACCCGCATTCCTTCCTTTCCCTGTCCCCTCCACCCCTCCCTTTCTTTTCCCCTTGGTCTATTCCCAAGGAAGGTGAATTCGAACGTTGATCTCTGTGGTACTGCGTTACCACTTTGCTTTCAGAAGAGCATGAAACTGGTCTATGAATAAACCTAATCTTTCGCACTTACCTCTGTGGACTGCTTTTCCTAACAATTTGGCGACGAGGGTCCCAGCCGTGAGGGGGACGGCACCAGTTTCACCCCCGCCTTCTTCAACTCCTCTGATGCAAGTTTCTCTGTTGATGTGAAGATTCCTGGGCGCTACGTGGGTGACACCTTTGAAACCTTTTTCTTCAATTCTTCTGGGGACAGTTCGTTTTTTTTTACCTTGCTGGGCCTCCCGACTGTCTAGCTCGTTGTGTTTCCAGCTGGAGCTTCAGGTGTTCCTTCATCGGTCCTGCATCGGTTTTTGGTGCCATCCCTCTTCATCCTCCTATTCCCTGGTATTCCAGTGAGCAGTTTTGAGCGGAGGTGGCATTTTTCTTCACGCCCTGAAGGAATTTCTGTCAGCGTTTGGTTCTTCAGGAGATCATTCAGTGGCAATCATTTGCTGAAGAGAGACTCTTCTTTCTTCTTCGCGCACTACTGTCTCCGGTGCATAGTCCGGTTTCTTCAGCTTCCATCCCGGTTTTGCGCAGTGTGTTTCTGAGGCAGTGTCTTTCTAAGGACCGTTTGTGCGCAAGTGCAGATTCCCGCGCACAACTCTGGTCTCCTCAGCGGGGATTTCAGTCCTGCGCAGTTGGTTTCTGGGGCAGTGTTTCTTCTCTCGATCTGGCATTTCCCTCGCTACTGCGCAAGTGCTGTTTCCCGCGCACTACTCTGGTCCAGTCCTGCGCTGTGTGTACATTAAGCAGCGTCTGGCAAGAGATCAGGTATTCTCTTCGTTTATGCGCTGATGCTGTTTCCACCCACGAATCTGGTCTCCTCAGCAGAGTTGCAGTCCTGCATGGTGAGTTTAAAAAAAAACAGCGTCGTGTAAGGAATCAAGCATTTTCTTTGTTTCTGCACATATGCTGAAATCTGCACACTAACTTGTTCTCCTCAGCGGGGATTTCAGTCCTGCGCAATGTTATTCTAAAGTCGGCATTTTAAGTCATTTCATCTGTATGCCGATTCTGGAGGCTGGAATGCACATTTCTCGGAGGTAGTGTTTTCAACCGTCAAAACAACGCTGTACCTGGCATTTCTTATAACTTTCCAGTTCGAAGTAGTTTCATTGCTGCTCCAGCATTCTTCTATTCAAGAACTTTTCTGCATATTTCTAAAGATACTCCACAGGGTATACTCAGCAAAACGTGCTTTGACTTTATGTGCATAGTTGTTCTCACTGACTTTTCTAGGAAAATGAATGGTTTTCTTCATTGAAAGAGAAAGTTGAATGCCTATTCTCCTTGCCTCTGTAGAGTTACCTTCATCTTCACTTCAGACATTTTCTTCTCTTTCTTTACTTCTTCTTTGTTTTTTGTTTTCTTTCTCTGTATTTCTCTGGCTCTTTCTCACATTTTCTTTAAATTACACTCTTCTTTGTCTTTCTTTCCATATTTCTTGTGCGATTTACTGAACTTCACCCTCTAGTTACTCACTTAAAACAATGTCAGTAAAAAACATGAGTCAACCCCCTCCATTCCTTAATGAGGAAGGTGAACCAGATATACCTTGGGAGCAATGGATAAAAATGTTACACTCCTATTTAATTGCTATAGGTGGGGAAAAATTCTCAGCAGTTAGAAAGCAACATATCTTGCTTCACAATTTAGGTACACAAGCTAGAAAAGTGTATGAGGCTCTGGCTATAGGTGAAGAAGAGAGTGGTGAAGGTGATGATGATGTTTTTACCACAACATTACGCAAATTAAGTGCTCACTTTAAAGATAAAATAAATGTTGTTCTGGAAAGACACAAATTTTTTAAGAGAGCTCAAAGTAAAAATGAGAAAGTTACCAATTACATTGCTGCGTTGAGAGGTCTTTCTGCAACTTGTGAATTCGGGGCACTTACAGATTCTCTTATTAGAGATCAACTTGTTCGTTGCACGAATGACCATAAGGTGCAAAAAAGATTATTAACAGTTAATCCTGGTTTAGAAGAAGCTGTTAGCATTGCAAAGGGCATAGAGCATACAGCATTTTGTGTCAAAGAAATGAAAATGAACAAATCGGGTATTTATGATGAAAGCAATGTTAATGAAATTAATGATGTGGAAGGTGTGCTAAAGATTACAAAAGTTAATACAGAAACCAAACCCAAAGTTTTGAAAGATCAAATTAGATGTTTCCGCTGTGGAAACACAAACCATCTGGCAAATTTTCCTAAATGTCCTGCAATAAGAGTAACTTGTAGAAAATGCAATAAGATTGGTCATTTTTCCAAATGTTGTAATTCAAAAGAAAGTAGGCCTGAAGTGCACCTTGTACAGCAAGAGCAAGATTCTAGAAGTTCTGAAAATAAGTTTATTTTCCAAATTAAGGATGAAGAAGAAAATGATGAAGATGTTACCTATCCTAAATGTGACATATTATTGAATGGCAAAAATGTAAATGTATATGCTGATTCGTGTTCGCCATATACTCTGGTAGAGGAAGAGACCTTTAAAAGTTTATTTAATTCAGATGAATATGTGTTAGAAGAACCAGACATTCATCCTGGCGGTTACAACAAAGACCCTATCCCTATAAAAGGTATGGTCAAAATGCAAATATCATTTAAGGATAGACACACTTATGGTAAAATATATGTTACCAAGAGAGGTAGTAACTTGCTGGGATGGAGACATCAAAAAGATTTGGGTATCACTCTTGATCCCAATAACAAAGAACAAGTTTTACTTGTTGACAGATCTCTCACTGGTGGCAAAATATGTGAAGAATATCCTGAAGTGTTTGCTGATCACATAGGGGTGCTTAAGGAGTATGAACACAAAATAAATCTCAAAAAAGGGGCTGTACCTATTATTCATAAAACTCGCTCAGTGCCATTGTTACTAAGAGATCCTTTAAAAATGGAATTGGATAAATTGGTTAAACAAGGGATCATAAAAGAAATTGAAGATTCTGAGTGGGTCGCACCCATTGTTATCACATCCAAAAAGAATAGCACAGACATACGCATGTGTGTTGACCTCAGGAGCCTTAATGCTAGTATTTGGGTAGATAGATTTCCTCTCCCAAATATAAACGAGATGCTATCTGTAATTAAAGGTGCAAAATTTTTCACAGTTTTAGACCTCACGTCAGCCTATTACCAAGTACCTTTACGCCCTGAGTCACAGATTCTCACAGCTTTCACCACTCCTTTCGGTACTTTTAAGTTTTTGAGATTACCGTTTGGTCTGGCATCGGCTGCTTCAGCTTTCCAAAGAATTATGCAACATATTCTAAGGAATGTTGAAAAGTCATTGTGTTTTCAAGATGACATACTTGTCTACGGATCCAATGAATCAGAACATGATAGCAACTTAAGAAAAGTGTGTGACAGACTTAAAGAAGCAGGTCTAACCATAAAAAAGGAAAAATGCAAATTTGGTATGGCGTCTGTTGATTTTCTAGGACATACGCTGTCGTCAGAAGGTATTAGACCAAAGGTGGATCTCATTGAGGCAGTGGGAAAAGCCCCTTCTCCTTTGAACAAGGAAGAAATCAAATCCTTTTTAGGTCTTGCTGAATATATGTCCAAATTCATAAAAAATTTTGCTGACTTGGTACAACCCATTAGAGATCTTTTAAAAAAGGATGTTAAATACTTGTGGACTTCTGAACATGAGCAAGTTTTTTCCAAAATCAAATTAGCCATTGCTTCTGCGCCTTGCATTGGGAATTTTGATAGCACCAAGAATACTATCCTCACGACCGATGCCAGTAAAAGGGGTCTTGGCGCCACTCTCTCCCAAATCCAAGATGGTAAGGAAAAAATCATAGCATTTGCCTCAAGGACCTTAAAGGATGCTGAGGTAAATTACTCTACTATTGAAAAGGAAGCCCTGTCATGTTTTTGGGCCACCAATCACTTCAAATATTTTTTATGGGGGATACCATTCAAACTTAAAACTGATCATAAACCCCTCATCGCTTTATTTGCTTCCAAAAGTATAGAGAAGACTACCCCTAGAATAGGTAAATGGTTGATTTCTCTTCAAACCTTCAACTACACTATGGAATACATTCCTGGAGAGAAAAATCTCATAGCGGATTGTCTCTCCCGCTTACCCTTAGAGGCATCTATTTCTACAGACGAAAAAAAAGAGGATTTTGATGTTTTACAAGTTTCCATTCCCTCGATTTTAGAGAAAGAATGGAAATGCTCCTATAATAATGACAACGTCCTTAAAAATGTGAGAGACAAAATCATTCATGGTTGGCCTGACAGGTGCAAAAATCTTCCCTCTGATCTCCATCCATTCTGGAATGTTAGGGATGAACTGTCTATTGTGGATGCTTATGTATACAAAAATGACAAGGTTGTACCCCCTGAAAATCTCAGGAAACAAATTTGTGAATTGGCACATGAAGGGCACTTAGGAAGGAGCCTCACTAAAAGTAAACTTCGTGCTGGGTACTGGTTTCCGTCCATGGACTCTTGTGTGGAAGAATTAGTCAAGGGCTGTCACGCATGTGGTTTAAGTGACAAAACTAAAATTACTAGAAGAACACCTTTAGAACCTATTTCAATTCCTATCAAGGCATGGGAAAAGTTAGGCATGGACATTATAGGACCTCTACAAGTACCTGGTTTGCAAGAAAAGTATATCCTGGTTCTGGTGGACTACTTTTCTAAGTGGATCATCACAAAGTTTGTAAACAAAGTCTGCACTAAAACCATTAAATGTTTCTTATCCGACACCTTTTCTAATGAAGGTGTTCCACATACACTCATTACTGACAATGGAGTTCAATTTGTCTCGGAAGAGATGAAAGATTTCTTGAGTAGTTTAGCCATCAAACATATTTCTACACCATTGTATTGTCCCCGTGCCAATGGTCTAGTGGAGCGATGCAATAGGATGATAAAAGACACCTTGCAATTGGCAGTGGCATCTCACAAACCCATTATTCAAACTGTCAAAGATATGATTTGGTCATATGTCATTACACCTAACAGTGTGACAGGTTACTCTCCTTTCAGCCTTTTAAGAGGACGAAAACCTGGTTCAAAGCTCACACCAAATTGGTTGTTCCAAGATAGTACCTTTAGTTGGGACAAACAGGTTGCTCAAGAGAAAATTCTGAATAACCAAGAAAAGTATAAAAGTAAATATGATCAACAATGGGGAACCAAACCCAGATTGTGGGAGGCTGGTCAGCAAGTTTTGGTAAGGAAGCCTGTGTCAACGAGTAGTAAGTACAATAAATTTTATGGAGCTGAAAAGATAAAAGCAGTAGGAAAAAATGTGGTTACTATGTCGGATGGCAAAAAATGGAGCATGGACAGATTGGTCAAAGCTCCTGCTCTATCTGACAATTCTGTCTCACGCAATGAAGACGAGATTGCCCATGAGCATCACAATAAAAGAATCATAAGAACGCCTTTATGGCAGAGAGACTATGTGATGAAATGATTTTATAATCTATTGTGTGACTGTTCTAGAATCTGTTTTGATCATTCTATATTCCTGGCAGAAAGGAAGATGTGTTATAACTTTCCCCTTTTCTCATTACCCGCATTCCTTCCTTTCCCTGTCCCCTCCACCCCTCCCTTTCTTTTCCCCTTGGTCTATTCCCAAGGAAGGTGAATTCGAACGTTGATCTCTGTGGTACTGCGTTACCACTTTGCTTTCAGAGGAGCATGAAACTGGTCTATGAATAAACCTAATCTTTCGCACTTACCTCTGTGGACTGCTTTTCCTAACACTACTCCTTTCCAATCAGGAATTAGAGCTAAAAAGTGTATGCCTTTTGATAATATCATTACAACTGTTTTCCTGTTTTGAAACATCAATTGTGCAAGATCTGACTACATCTTACTATGTTTTGAAACTTGCCATTGTGCTTCTTCCTTTTATTCAAAGATAGAAATATTTGTCCGAAAGGAACAACATGTTTTGTAGCAAATGATTTAAAGCCCTGGTTCTTTTCGCGTAGGGTTGCATTTGTGTTTTGTTAATTGTCCTTCTTTCCAGAACTGCATTGGTGTTGGATTGTCTTCTTAACTCCTTTGTTCACTGTATGGAGTACTAATTTTTGTAAATTACATGTTATGGTGATTTGACCCCGGTTTACTAAGTCTGGAACTTTTCAGATGAAAGGCAATACTGTCAGCCTTGATGCAACTTTAGCTTATTTAGAGTTCTTTTTTATTCATCTGGACTTGGTCTTCTCTGGTCTTTTCCAGATGCCTTTTGTTTACTAAGAGTATTGCTTCCGTCTTTAATTTTTCACAGATTGGGGCACAAATGTATCATGTTCATGCTTGACATTTATAAAGCAAATGGTGTTCCTAATGCTGCTGATGGTAGCGATATTGGTGGCTTTGCTAACTTCTTGGCAGTAAATGTAATCGAGAATACATTTTTAAGAAAGCTGTTACGCCGTCCCCAAAGCTCCTAATCCTGTATCATTAATAAGGAACTTGAATTAAGCTTTTTGGCCAATACCCTGCAGATTCAACCACTATTTCTCTGGTTATTGGTCTAGCCAAGCCCCAAAAAAAGTTTTAACCGTTTGTCATTAAGGATTGTTTGGCCCTCGACCATATATATGACCAGCATAGCCTGGCAAATGTATGTAAGAAATTGTTTTAGCAAGCTGGGCGGGTCGGACGTTTTTAATAATCTGGATTTATTAGTCACAGGTGATGTTGTTTAGGCTAAAATGGCTTTTAAAGCCTTGGAAGTAAAAGAGAGAGAGTTAAATGTTTTGGGTAAAACCTCTATCAGAGCCTATTTCCCATTACAAATGACCTCTTTTATTGAGCCGTATTTCACTTTTAATAGTTCGACCACTGCTTTCGTATGACATGTTTAAGATTAAAACTTATTTATCTCCTGTTGGCTATCTCTCGCAGTAGCTGATTTGACTCTGTTTATATCTCATGCAGGTGCGATGACATTTCCACTCAGGACACTTTGCACTTTATAATGTTTTGTTCTTTTGATACATTCCTTCACAAATCTTGTATTATTTCTTTGCTAGCTGGTACCTATTTCATTCAGGTACGATCTTCTTTGTTCCATTAAATGTTGCCTGATATGTAGTCATATTTTTTTGGGACAATTTATTTATCAGGTGATGCCCCATTAGAGCAAATTCTATTCCAAGTATGATATTTCTAAGGTTTTGATGCTGTTGTCTTTTATGGCTTTATGTGGAAACTGAGTAAAGATTACGATAATGATGATGATGACAACTCTAAACTTGGCAGGTGTAGGTCCCTCAGGATGGCAGTGGTATTATCCTCCAACATCCTGGTGGAGTTAACGCCATCTCCCTAACTCTAAATCGGGGACATAGTTTTCTTTCCCCTCGTTATGTGATTTGAATGAAGCATCTCAATTATACTGTGTTGCTGACTTCATAAGGGTCCCCATGCAATTGTTTCTATTTTGCTAAGATCACCCCATATATTAGATGGCACTATGTCACTGGAATACAATATTTGTAGATCCGGCATTTGCTTTTACAAATTATTATTTTCTGGTGAATTAGTCTGAATTGTTTAATTAAACTTAACCGGAATTATTAAATCAATAATGCACTGATTTGCTGCAAAGAAAGAGGCATCTTATGACACGGAGCCTTTTGGTAGTCCTATAACTGGCCCAGGTACATTCCCAGGGCTTTGTGATCAAACGCTAGTACATAACTGTGAAAGTGAAAACAGTATCAACTAGTCTTGCAAAGGTTCTAATCATCTTTATCATTAGTCTCCTCTGCAGGTAAACCTAAAGGAGTAGGAGCATATATGGAGCACAAGACAGCTCCAAAAGCTTCCCAAGTTGCTATGTCTTGGACCATGGTGTAATGGAGTGGCTTTCTGTGCTATGTCTGTCTTAATTAGGTAAAAAGGTGTAATCACATAATTGTTTGTAATTTTGCATCACAACAACAGTAATGTGGAATTATTGATATTACCCTGATTACTTTGGTATAATTTAGATTTCTCCCTGGCCTATATATTAATTAACACTAGCATCTATGCCAGATTTAGCAGTAAGGTTTGCTGACCACAAAAGTGATTATTACTATGTACAAAACCCCTTTTACAATTTGGACAATCTTTTGAAATTGAAAAAAGGCAATAGCGGCCTCTGCATGTAACAGCAGTGGTGAGGTGGGGGTTTGTCGACAGATGACTACGAGGGAAAATTATGTTTAAAAAAAGAAAAACACTTATCTTGCATTAGCTTCATCACCAAGTCGGCGATGGGGCGAGTGCAAGGTAAGTGGTTTTCTTTTTTTAAAGTTCATTTTTCTTCTCATTGTCTGGTCAACTCCCCCCACTGAGACCCCCCGTCCCACTGCTCTTACCTGCATGGCCGCTACTGGTAAAAGGACTACTATGGCAGTTGTTTCTGATTTGCAAACAGGAGGGCTCATGAAAGGAGTTCAACCCTCTCCTTACTTATTTATAAAGGAATTTATTGATAGTTCACAACTGCAATTAATGTCACAAACCGTTTGTGATATATTAACCCCTGAGCTGGGGTGATAACTAATTTGCAAAGGGGAAGGGGTCCCCACAGGAATCTTTTTTCTTTGGGAATCATGCTGGCAGCTTATGGGGTAGGCTGTGTTTTAACAAAAAGCATATTTGATTTTGGAATGCAGTAATAAGCATGGTAGTGTGCTTTGATTACAGCCCATGACACAGGGTCATGCACTGACACCTGTGTAATGAATTTGAATTAGGCAGGTCATTCTGCACCCCCTTGGAAATCAGTATCTTGTGACAGACCTAGTAACATAGGTCAGTTTGTAAATATTACTCCATTTGAAAAAAGCATGTGTGCAATTATCTACTAAATTTTGTGAATGAAATAATAATACATCCGGACCTTAACTTTCATAAGAAGACGAATGCCAAATATATTCTCTCCTTCTTTGCAGTTCTACCTGGTTGTAAGTAGCTGTTAAAATTTGTAAAAGGATTAGTAGCACAAAATCTAAGCTGTTTAGAAAGCAGTTGGGTAAATAGTGAAGTGCCTCCGCTATTTGATGGCTACTGGACAAGTTGTGTAAAATGTCTACTACTTAGCAAGGCACCAGGTGACTAATGGAGTTTCTTTTTATTTACTGGTCACTGGTCTGAAAGTACAACTTTTCTGCTATTTCAGCTGCACCAGCACACCAGCACACCCCCTGAGCGCCGGACACCGCTCTTAAGCGGCCGCGGGCTCCCGCAGTGCCGGACACGCGCGGGCGTGCCAGGGCAAAGCCCAGGACAAGGGCGGGCCCATCTGTGCCCGTCCGAGCTAGGCAGAGGCTGGGCTGGGCCACCCCCCTTTCTCCTTCTGTTTCGGAGTGGACCTTCATGCAGGTACTTTTTCAGTAGGAATTCTCACAGGATCTCCTACGAGACAATTTTCAGGACAAAGAGTAATCAAGTTCATGTATACTCTAGTATTGTGGCCAAACTGATTTGGGAATAAGTCATACTGTCTTTTGAAATAGGGATTTACTTTACCCGTAATTATTGTGCTAGGACAGTACTGTTCTCCCTCTTCTGTTTGAGCTTTTTATCTCACATGGAAACAAATGTACAGTTGAGAAGATAACCAGTTTCAGCTTTAGATTCATTTTTATAATATTGCCCCGAGGATCATCCTATAATAATGTTTTGAAGTGTTTTCCTTTTTAATATCCTTGTTTTTTGTTCTGCTGACATTTTAGAAGTGTATTAGCTTCTTTGCCAACTTGCATTAGATCAGTGTGTAGACCCCGTGTTTACTGAATGAGAAAAACAATTCTATGCCTGTTATTCTGTTTACAGACCTATACGTGTCTTCACATACTACAGCTGTCGTCCTGAGGATACTATTTTTTACTACGCATTAACATTATTTACTGCCGGATTTCGATACCTTGGAACATACATTAAGGTAATTGTTTGTTTTAGCGCTTTGTGGTAGTCTATACTTGCCAATTTTGTTAGGAACACCATGGATAATTATTTGTCTGTCATTTGTTTACAGACTTACATGTGTCTTTATAGGCGACATTTGCCGGCCTGGGGTAGTTACATTTGCTGAAACGTTATCACTGCACGTAGCCTTATTTTGACAACATGACATTTTGAAACATTCAGGTAATTATCAGTTTGAATTTTATGGGGCAACTCGGTGCTGTCACTGCTTTTAGGAACATCTATGAGCACTAGAGTAATTTGATATATCTATATCTCGGGGCGCATTACTCTCTCTACAGCCAGCTGTTCGTGCATTTTTAAGAAAAGGGTCCGAAAATTCCTGCATCCTTTCGTATACTTCTCAAGTGGACTTCTTGTATATCTTTCAAGTGGGGCCTCTGTCTCAGCTATACTATGTCAGGTAATTATATCACAGTCTGACTATGTAGAAAGCTTTGCTTAAACATCCATCATAGTATCATGATGTGACTGATACAAATATTTGTATGTGTTTGTCTATCAGTGATTGTTCTCAATAAGGGGAGTTCAAAATGATAATAACTCTTGCCTGAGCCCGCAGCAATATATTTTTTCATACGTAGCTTGCCTGAGCCCGCAGCAATATATATATTTTTTCATGTGTAGCTTATACATATGAGGTTCACATCGGTATCACATCATGGTATGCTCCACTAAGGATTTTTGATTGCAGCTAGATATGTGACCACTTATTTCTTAGCAATTCATTTATCCTGTCCGTCCCCCAGATAGATTGCATCCCTTTTAAAGAACTGCTCCGTTATCTTTGACGACCAGTGACTGATTTCATCGTAGCATCTTTAGATTCATTTCCACAGGTAATCTGCTTATAATTCACTAATATGTTGTGCGTTTATGAGTTAAGATAACTCGTACCTGCCAATATTATCCCCATAGCATCATACTATTGTTTCTGCCTGAGATGACATTTTCCCTTCATTTAGAGGGTTTATTTCTCCCGAATTGCTCCTATACCTAGCAGTTTTCCATCTTTTGGTACATTCATGTGACATCATGTGCTCTTTGGACTCTAACAGCCTGATTCATCAAAGGGCCGTTTTGCGAGTCAGGAATAGCGATTCATAAGGAATCGCTATTACTGACTTGCAAAACGGTATTCATGTAGGAATCGCAAAATAAAATGCGATTCCTACATATTCCTTATTTGCGATTAGCTAATTGCTAATCGCAAATAAGGAATAACTCCCCATTCATTCCTATGGGCCAAAAGGCCCATAGGAATGAACGGGGAGTATTCCTTATTTGCGATTAGCAATTAGCTATTCGCAAATAAGATAGCGATTTAAAGGGTGCCAGGGGTGTCCAAAGGACACCCTGTAGCACCCCTTAAATGCAAATTTAAACAGGTGTTGCGCACACACATGTCCAAAGGACATGTGTGTGTGCAACATGCAACTTAGAAAAATGCTTTTAAAAGCATTTTTCTGAGTTTTCGCTATTTACCACGAGGTTTGACCTCGCGGTAAATAGCGGCCGAATTTTGCAATTTCGCAATTTTAAAATGTTTCAAGAATAGCATTTAAGGAATCTCTAATAGAGATTCCTTAAATGCTATTCCTCGCAAATTTGCGAGTTTCTAAATAGCGATTTTTGCATTTGGGATGATGAATCCCAAATGCAAAAATTGCACTCGCAAAGGGCCAGATTCTCAGAATCTGGCCCTTTTCGAGCGCATATTTGAATGATGAATCAGGCGGGTAGAATCTCTCTGATGTGCTATCAGTAAAAACCATGATGACATTTTTGTCTTTATTGTCCAGGAACATCAATTGCCTGTTGTTGTTTTTTATCTTGAACGAAGATATCATCTGCTTGTCATCAGTATCCTAATGTAAGTCATCACCAATATATGTATTTACCCTGGAGATTTCAATGCATTATGATAACGATTATCTTTATGTTATCAATACTACTTTCACTCACTTGCTGCTCGTTACTTAGTAGATTAGAAATTGTTGACAGTTGAGTACTACACAATCTAATGAAAAGACATGTCCATTCTGTGACATGTAGGGAACAAATTGGTAAGTCTGAACCGAATAGCACAAAGGATATTCTTGTTAGAGATATACAATGTTATGCCCTGGTTACCTACGTTTTACTAGAGAATGCATTTATGACTTGTATGTTTACATTATATAAGAATTGTACCTTATATATGCTTTTTATATATACTTCCAGATAATCAACTACGACTCCTGAGGAAGGCGTTTTCCGCCGAAACGCGCGTCAAGTTCTTATTCGCCATTAAACTTTAGGCACCATTTATGATTTAGGGTGTCTTTTTTTTTTTAAAGTGTTAAATCCTTTTTTTTAAATGTATATGTATTAATTGTATATGTTCTGATTATGATATGCATATGTATTGTTTATTGTATGATTTCATCATATAGTCTGATATTCGTTCAGGTCTCTCTATGATTTTTATTACGTCAATTAAAAGTATGTTTCTTTTATAAATTGATTCTTGAATGTTCCTTTTGCTATTGGGTCAGATTAATTGTTTGCCTACTGGTTAGACTGCCTAGGAATTTTTTCACAGACCCCGTGTTTACTGTCTGCCCAAATTATTAGTAAAATGAGAAGGCGGAAAGTAACTGTGGGGAAGGGTGTAGTGGGAACTTTAGACGCTTTCCAAACTAGGGCTGAATCTGTCCTTACCAACGAAATTTTGCTAACGGAGCGTAGGCTTTCTTTGGAGCCCATTATTCCACATGGCAGGCTTTTCCTCACCCTTGCTCTTCCAGTTGTTTCGCCTGCCTCTAATCAGGAGATGCCACTAAAACAGTGTAGCTAATCTCCAATTGCTGATACATCTCAGTTATATGAAACAGTCCATTCTGTAATTGTGGAGCAGAAGCTTAGTCCAGTTAAACAACCGAGAACAAGAGCACAAAAAGTAAAAGCAAAGCCAACCCACCCAACTATCCCCCCAGTTGCAACTAAGGGAAACCGGGGGACGAGACAGACAAAGAAATCTATGAAGGGTAGTCCAGGGAGGACTAGGGTTGAAGTTCCTACTAGGGGCAATGTCAATGATGCAACCTTAACCACCAGGAATCACCCCAAGACAGGGACATCATCTACGGGCTCCCTGGAGGGGGATTATAGGGGGAGATTAGAAACCATGATGACCACCCTAATAGACCCCATTGAAGTCAGGTTGCTTAAGCTAGAAACATTGGTGGCGAATACCCAGGGGGGCAGTAAAACAGCAAACTTAACGACGCACAACACTCAAGTTATGAATGAAAGTGCCACAGTGGGGTTGGATAGAGATGGGGGAGCCACCACTGTGAGAATTTTCACCAACAATAGGTCACCAGAAAAGAGCTGCACAGGGAGTCATACGCCTATAAGTACCGTTACCTTAGACTCTAGTCAGGTTCTACTGACTAGTATAAGACCTTCTGTGTCGCAGAAGGATAAGAGCTCAGACGTGAAGACCCTTCAGTCTACCAATCTCCCTCCTATTGACTTCCCTTCCAAATCCACTCTCTACGTAGCGATCTTGGGGCATGTTCCTGCCCTTCCCCCTGTGAAAAGTGAAAACTAGGGGCAGCTAAAAAATAAAATAAGCAATTGGTTTGTACAGAACACCACAGTTGGTGCTAATATCTCCCACAACATAATTATGGCACGTAGGGTTAACTGGATTGGGAAATCTTTCAAACAAGGGACTGGGAACTGTATTATTATTATTAACTTTGACAACCCTCACGTTGTAGGCCATATATTTTCTAGGGATTACAGTCTGTCCCCATTAGTGAGCTCTGTAATTAGAATATTACTTAAGGGGTTTTTTTGTAGGGCGATGGGCGGCAGGACTATGGTGGAAGCAGACTATGGAGCACACCGTTCAGGAGATGCTTGAATTAGACCTGAACCCCTTTATCATTGCATCTCTCCGGTGCAACCCCAACCACTGATGGATAGGTATCTTGGATTTGATCACAGATTGGCGTTAAATAATCGTTTTGACACACTGTCCGGCATGGAGGAATGTGACTGACTGCGGGGCCCTGTTTCTGATGGGTTGGAGCAGGTTTCAGTATCCCAGGAGCTGAGGGTTGTAGCAGCTGGGCCCCCAGGTAGGAGTTTAAATAACTTTCTATCCTGGAATTTAGCGGGTTTGGCGGATAAGCTACAGGATCCTGGTTGGACGACTTACGTTAAGCAACTCCTAGTAATTATTTTACAGGAAACATGCTCAGTAGAATGTGACCTTTTCCTGGAAGGCTATAAAGCCTATTTTGTTAGAACAAAACCCTCATACAAGGGGCGACCAAAGGGAGAATTGGTCATCTATATCTCTGTGAAAATTGCATGTAAAGTGGAGGTAACTTCAATTACACACCCAGGAATCCAAGCTTTAATGCTATGAAAGGGGGTCAATAGTTGGGGATTGGTTACCTTCTATAACTCTGTCTCTTTCCCGTATGAGCTCAGCAATGTATCGGCCCTCAGTGAAACTATAACTCAATTCCTGAGTCAAAGTCTACCCGGTCTCGTGTTTGCCGGAGACTTTAACATAAATCCCTGTGGCGAGCCGCTGATTTCTTCCATATCTGACATGGCTGTCCTCTCATGCATGGTTTCCATTTCGAACACACGTCTGAAGGGGAGCTGCTAAACACTCTGATTAATGAATTAGATCTGATGGCCACAATGGCTTTAACGGACCCCAGCCTTAATCTCACCGTACCTACGTTTAAGGGATATAGAAAGGGGTCATTTATTGATTATGTCTTAATCTCTTCTTCCCTAAAATCCTCAGTAAGCACTTTTAGAATATCACAGAGTGAATTTAGTGACCGCAACCCCATAACACTCCACTTGACGGGTCCCCTTGCTAAAACAATTGGGGTTGCACCTAAACTGGGCTTACTAAGACCCACCGACGCTATGCGCAGATTGAAATGTTCTCAAGTGACCATAGACATAATCTTTGATAGAATAAAAATCGATTGTTTTGATGAACTACGCCTTTGCACAATGGAACAGTCCTCGCCTAAGGTGGTTCTGGTTGCCTTTAAATCCATCTCAGCTAAGGTTGAGGGGTTGTTATCTGCCCCAGCAACAGGTGAAACCTTGGCCGGCCCCAGATGGATTGACACCAACTGCTCTAAAGCAGCTAGGAGGCTTAGGAAGCTCTGGCACTTAAGAGTGCAAGCTGATGTTATCGCTTGTCGTAGGCAAAACAAGTTGGCCCTCGCAGCACGAATGGGTATTTTGAAGGAGGAAGCGTGGAGGGAGTTGTTGGATCCTGGTACTCTCAGAAGCAGTTCGAACTTATGGGGAGTGATTAAAAAAACGCTGTTTGATCAGGAAGAGGCGGGCCTCAATTGCCACATAACAGAGGAGGAGTGGAAATCATATTTTGAACTTTTGTTTGTCTGCCTGTCCGAGCATAATCAAGGAACTCCTCATGGTATTCAGGAGGCAGTCTTAAGATTTGAGAGGGGTGAGATTCAGGAAGGCATAATAGGTCTAACTGCTGGAAAAGCACCCGGCCCTGATGGGATCCCCCCAGACCTTTTTAAGGCAGACCCCTCATTTTGGGCGCCGATATTGGAGTCCGTTTTAAATGCAGCGGCCCAGTACGGTTGCCCCCTGTCTTGAGCAACCTTCACAATAGTCCCTGTTTTTAAAAAAGGTGATAGAGGCAGCCCTAATTGTTACAGACCCATCTCACTTATAGACTCAGTGGTAAAAGTGGTGGGTAGGGTCCTCATCCAAAGACTAGCATCTTGGGCAGAGGATACTGTCGGAAGCTCAGTATGGGTTCCGACAGGGATGGTCTACAGTTGCTCAATGTTTTAACCTTTACCTAATACTGAGTAAATATACTGTCGCTCGCCTCGGGACCATTCACCTTGCCTTCATGGACTTGACATCAGCTTTTTATATTGTCAATAGGAATAAGCTTTGGCAGTCCATGAGGGCAATGGGCGTGGAGACCAGTATTGTAAACTTCTTGGAGGACCTACATAAGTCTACCAAAGCCAATGTTAGGTTTTCACAAGACCTGCGTGTTACGAGGGATTTTAATATAAAGAAGAGAGTCCGGCAAAGCTGCATAACTGGCTCCTTTTTTATTCAACTTTTATATTATTGAATTGGATAATGTTTTACAGGCAGCTGGGGCTGACAGCCCAAGGGTAGGAAGGGGAGGGATCCCCGTCCTGTTATATGCGGGCGATACTGTCTTCATTTCCAGGACCGAAAGGGGTTTACAATTACTGCTAACCGCCTTCGCAGGATTTATGTCTGACAAGGATTTGGCATTTAATAATGCCAAATCCTACGTTATGCAAGTGGGGCAGCCCGCAAAGAAGAATTTTCAATTTTAGAGTGGGAGACTCAAAAACTACCCATACCAAGGTGTTTTCATACCTAGGGGTCTTCTTTGACAACAAGCTTAATTGGGGTCCACTATTTTGGAGAAAAAAGGGGATGTTGTCAAGGTGAACGCAGCAGTTTTCAATTTTGCTTCCAAATTAGGGAAGAAACCCACTGGAGCTATGCTTCAAGTGTACCAGGCTAAAAGCCTAGCCATAGCTTCTTATGGCAGCGAAACCTGGGGATACAAAGTGGGAGAATCCCTCCAGATAGCGGAAAAAGATTTCATGAACCGGCTTTTGTGTGTTCCACGAGGTACCTCCAACGTAGCAGCTCACGGGGGGTTCTGTATGTAAATGATGCATTTTCCCTACGCCCATTGATTTTTGGGTTAAAGTGCTAGCTGAACCCAGACCTCCGGCTGACCCCCCTGATTATAAAAGATTGTATGCTACTTGACAACTCAGCTCGCATTCTGTGGCTGAGGTATGTCAAGGAAAATCTTGATAGGCTAGGGCAGAGAAGCAAAGGAGGTACAGAAACCAAGGGTGCGGATGTACATAATGCTCAAAACAACCCCTAGAGCAGACCCTTATCTTATGGGTTCATTGTCAACGCACAAAAAATTCCTTTTAACCAGGTTTCGACTAAACCTTTTTTATCTTCTGCTTGTCAGACCCAAATGTTTCTACTACAGGTACAGTTGCAGCTCCCGCAGCTGGGACGGAAAGTCTCTGCAGTATATACTGCATTTTATGTTTTTATGTCACCTGTATGAATTTCCTCGCAAACGCTACCTGGTTCCTCTCTCAAAAAGACTGAACTTTAGGCAGATTCGACCTGCATTGGTGTATCTCCAACTACTGAAAAAGGACTGTATATTTTTTATTGTGGGTTTTTTAAAAGCAATTGTCAACTGTAGAAATTATATGGATCAGTAATGAGTGTCTCCCAGGTTTTTTAATAATTTATTCATGTATTTTTGCTGTTGTGGATATCTTTTAACCAAAGCACTGTCACTTTTATTGTATTTTGTTGTGTAACTTTTATGGTTTACATCTTTACACCGAATAAAGCTATATTGATTGGATGATTGAAAAAACAAACATAATTCTTTCAACAAGATAGTTTTGGGCCATAGCATGTAGAATCATTTTTTTCCACAGGGTGATTGATTCAAATGTGAGGCTTTTTGCGTGAACTTTCGTACAACCTGCTCCACTGTGGACAATATCCACTTTTAATGGAAATTTTCACACCTGAAGTACTTTGGTATTTACATAAATACTGGACTTGTTAATGTGGTGAATGAGAACATAGAGCCCCTTAGTTATAAAATGACAACAGATCTCACGTGGTGATCTTCCCCGGCAAGTGTGGACGGTTGCAGATCTTTAAAATTAATTCAGCACCCCTGTTTAATGATGCGCTTGGCATGCTACCTTTACAAAAGCCCCAAGCACCACTTCCCACATTAAATGCTACCCTTAGTTCCATTGTGTTGGATAGGCAGCAACCATGACTCAGGGGGGCAAATCTGTATGCTTTCATTAATAAGGGGGGAATACAACTACCTTACATGGAAACTTACTCTCTTGCCCAACAACTGGCACCAGCTGCATATTTTCTCCCTCAATACATGGAAACACCCACTTGGGTCATGATAGGGAGAGAGCTCACAAATATGAACCATCTACTGGGCATGTACTACATGGCACAGGGAAGTGGCAGCTGGGACGGACACCCCATACTTTCAGCCTCCTGCTGTGCCCAAAGGAGAGCTCATGTTCCTACACAAATCCTGTGCTTCTATAAACAGGGCAGCGCATGTTTGGAATGATACTGCATTACAAATAGGTAACCTGGAAATATTCATGCCCTTATGGGTTGACAATGAAAACTTTGCTTTAGACTCCCTTAAAGATACAGACTCCCTTAAACCCATGTTTCAACTGGAGTATGCTGTACCGAAAGCCTAACGCTGGTGTTACTTACAACTGGCTCATTGTCTCCATCCAACTTTGAGGGGGACTCTGCATACCACTTCAGAAATCGCCAATAGTGCACAATATACAGATCTGGAAAGAATTTCAGGGTACAGTATCAGGGTTTTACATCAATATTGTCGATGGTCTTTCTCAGCCCAGACTTCCTTAGTTAAACAGTGGAAGGAGGGGAGGCTCACAATCCAATGATCTGTCGGCGATCGGTTTGAGAGCGGTCCGGTTAAAATCAGTAGAGGCTACTACCAGGTGGTGAGGCGGGGGCAGGAGGAGCGGGAGGACTTAAAAAACACTTACCTGTGATGGACGGACGGCTGCCGCCTCTCCTCCGTCCTCTTCTTTCTGCTCCAGTCCTGCAGCAGGATAAAGACAGCAGCAGGAAGCACCTGCCTCCCAGGCTCCCGATAGCCAATGCTGCATTGTGATTGGTCTGAGCGCCGTGGATCAGCACTCAGCCAGGGAATGAGGGCCTGGGCATGTCCTCCATGCAGACAGTAATACAGCCTGCATGGAGAATATGAGAAGTGTGCATGACTTTTTTGGGTGGCCTGAGAGGACTGACCAAACAGTCATGTGCACTTAAGAGTCCTCAGAGTAGCCCTGCATATAAAGCTGCAGCAGCAGAAGGAAACATAACATGAAAATATTGCAAGTTATTATCATTTTATGTTTCCTGCTGCGGAATAGTGAAGCGACACTCCTCTGCATTAGCACTGGTTTAAACGTTCCTATTAAGCAATCTTACAAAGATGGCATTAGAGATCCTACACATTACAGAGAGGGGACATACGTGCTAGGCGAGTTGTAGGTGCGGGAGGGAAGAGGGGATAGTGTTGTCATTTTAAGGTACTGTCCCAGGATACAAACACAATTTGAGATGAGATCTGCTCAGAGGTCCTGACCATTGTAGAGGAACATGGGCCACACTGTGTGATGATTTTACATGACATGACAGATTTCCCACCTCTGCCACTCACTGCTGGGTAGCCATGGCCCTTCAGTGGCTAAAATAGATATACTGTGCCTCTGGAACTCTAACACCCTTTCCAAATGCATGAGTTGGCAACCTTTAAATATTCCATCTATAAACTGAAGGACAACATGCTACAGTCTGAAGATGTGTGAGACAAATTCTTGAAACAGCCAGGAACTGTTCAACCATCTTATTTGAGTTCTGGATAGCATAAAAACATCGTTTTGGAGTCTTTTTTGATGTTCATGAGGTACATCATACTCCGATGCTTCAGTAGGGTGTACTAAGACTGGAAACCTTAATGTATGGGTGCTGGGGTGTGTAGCTGAGACAATGGAGGTTTGCTTTGGCTGGAAAGGAAACAGGGAGGTGACGTGATTTAAGCAGAAGTGTTTAGTGCAATGGGGACCTTGAGGTGCTTTTTGTTTCCTTGTTGCAGATACAATTTCAGGCCAAGGTGTTGTATTTATTGTGCTAGTTCTTTATCAGGGATTGCAAAACACCTGTAATTTGTTACTTTTGAACAATTAACATTGTTTACACCAAAACAAAAAGCCCAGACAAAGGGCTAAACAATGCAAGCATCTGGGCTTTTTTATAAAAAGAGAATTTAAAAATGACCTCCTTTACCACAATCCTAGATTATCATATGACATCACATAAACAGCAGACAAACAACATATTATGCAATATTAAAGCCTTTCTGACATATACACATCTGGCATAGAGAACAGCGTGATTTATTATTTTCATATTTCATAAGTTATATGAATTAAAAAAAACAAGTATTCATATAATTGTGTTGATGCACATTTTAGTGAATTCTCTATACTGAGAAAACTGACATTTGATGACATAATTAATGGTAAAAGAAAGGCGTTGTTTTGTGTTGTGTAAATAGGCTCATTGGTAACTGAGCTGTGAACACCACCCAACTGAAAGTTTGAGAGTCCAATATAATGATGTGTGATAACAGTGAACTGAGATTAAAAGGAATGCTCAAGGGTAACATCTCTTTAACCATGTAATGTAAACAAAGCTTGCAATTGATGTGTATTATGCAGCCTTAAATATAGTACCTCTGATTTCAGGATACTTGAGAAGAAGAAGAAAGGCATATCTTAAAGTTGTGCTGACTGTTTCGGTGCCCGCTAAGAACAGACTCAGTACACTCTTGACCAATTGTGACATGTGGAATTCTGTTTCAGGGTTATCCTTTTCCTTGGGTTGATAAAAAACAAATATTAAATTGCATGACCTGAGCTTTGGAATTAGCAATAAAACACACGTTCAACAAGATAAGAACTCCTTATATATATTTTTTTTATTACTCTTAGGAGCCCCCCACGTCAGCATGTCTTTGCTTAGCTGTTTATTGAGTCCTTATTTCAAATAAGACCATATTAACTTGCAACAGTTGATGCATTAATTTCTCATTATTGTGAAACAATGTTGTGTTACATTCATCATATATTTTGACAATATGCTTATATTTCTTATATTGATGTGTACATTGGCATACGTGTTGCTTAATAAAAAGCATAATAGCATTAGGCTTTCACATGGTGTGCAAGAGATTTCTCAAGTTGTTTTCTTACCTAACAAGATTTGTTATGCCCAAAATATGATTTGGGTGGCGTAAATGAGTTGTTTACAGGCCTCTCCGTGGTAGAGACTGGGAGTTCTTAAGCAATTCCAGACAGCAGAGCAATGTGGCTTCAAGCAGAACCATACTGAGCTCCTCTTCTCATAAACTGTCCTACGGTGAAAGGATAATTCTATCTAGTCTTGTCAACAGATGAGCCCTCAGATAATACTGTACATTAACTCTGCGCTGTCTAGAATACCAAGCATGATAATCTATTGTTCATTGTGCAGATACAATCATATGACAAGCATTTATGATGTATGTCTTTCTCACAAGCTGTTGTATGTATTTTTTTATTTTCCTTTTGTTTCTTTTTAGGTCTCGTATAGGGCAGCGCATGTGCTACGAGGCATTGAGTAATTAGTAGTAGTGGCGAAACTCCACCCATTGTGTGTATATATGTTTTTTTAGCTTGCCATTGGTTAAATCTGGCATTGCTCTTTTTATGTATATATTTGATTGCCTGGTGGTCCGTAAAGTCACTTCCGTTTTGCTTCCATTGTTCCATTGACCAACTACCATTTACTTCCAACCTCTTGCTTTGGCCCCGCCCTTCACTTCTCATTTGCATTTATTAATGGGGCGCAGTAGTTTTAGGCTTGAGGGTATCTTTTTCTGTGCTGTTTTAGCCCCACCCTTCCATTTCCCGTGTTGGCCAAATTAATCCTTAGTCTGTCCCCATCTGTCTGCAGCACACATGGCGCTGCGTCTCCTCCGGTAGCGCTGATAGTCATTGCTCCTGCAACTGCCTCAGACCTGCCGTCACCACTTTCAGTCTAGCAGGGGAAAAGGTGTGTGTTTATTTATTTTAAATTGTGTTTGTGTTTTCAGCGGCTAAGTACTTGCAAGCTAACAAGGATCAGCTGCAAACACAAGCACTTGCAGCTTCTATTTTCAACCGATCCTCGCCCTTCTCCCTAGCCCCTCGCTCCCACTTTACTTTGTTTTAAGCAACCAAGCCAAGCATAGTTGTGATTTACCCTTGCCGCTCCGTTGGGATTAAAGAAAAAGTGACAAAGGCACTGTGTTTCAGTTTGCTACTGCTACCTCTTTGTGCAGACACTACTCGCATATTCATCCGCCAGACGCCGATAAAATGTTTAACGTTAAAATATGTAATAGTAATAAAGAGTGGCTGGTTTACTTAGAGCCCCACGCAGAATCCTGCATTAATACCCCAAACAGTGCTCAATTTGTGATTCAATGAGTACCGGTGCCCACATTTCTGCTCAGAGAGAAGGGAAGCTTAGAAATACTGCTTCATCTAGTACATTAGTACCTAATTGTCTTTCGACTACCTCTGCCGCCCCAAACTGATGCTATGTAAGGCGTGGAGAGGCACAGAAATACTTTTCTATGCAATATGGTTACATTTGTAGGCTCTTCCTTTCCCAAAATCAACTTTGCATTTTGTGCATCAAAATATTGCTCTAAGCTATGTTTTAAATGCCATTGTTTCACTATTGTAGTCCTGAGTGAGGAATGCAGCGTCGTAAAGGAGACCTCTCACGCAAGGCTGTCTTTAATTAGAAGAGTCAGCGGAGTGCAGCGCTAACAGCCAGGCTCAGAAAGCATCGATCGGCTGGATTAAGCAATTTTGAAATGCCCCTCAATTAACACGGCCCATACACAACCTTATAACACATACCAGCCTGTTTATGAGTGGATGTTAATTCCCACGAGGGGGTGTACATGTAAATCAGATTGCTGGGACTTTTTTTTTTATTTTTATTTTTTTTAAGTTTTTTATTGAGCATGATCAGTAGTAATTAAGAATTTTCATTACAAAAGAGTAACAACGTAATATAATGATAATACATCAGAAAATTCGGTAGAGAAAATATATATATACCAATATACCAATAACAAGTACACAAAAAACAGGAAAACAATAATAACCAATACAGGTGAGCACCAAAAAACAGCGATTCAGCAGAAGAAACAAAATAAAAAATTATATAAATTTATAACATCATATCAATTAACCTCACATCAGGAAGAAAGTCTTGCATTGGAGTACCAATCCGAAATTGGGGCCCAAATCTGGGTGACGAGAGCTCTAGATTTTCTACCTCTTGTACTATATATAGCTACCTCCTGCTTGTATGTGGCAAGAAATCGACTAAGCCACATCTGGAAGTGGGTGCAGTAGGATATTTCCACCGGGCAGCCAGTATAATATGAAAGACGGCGGTGCCTAAAAAGACAATCCTACGTTCCTCCATACTATAGCCTAAGGATTCATCATGACCCAAAAGATATAAAGTGGTGGAGGAGCTGAGGTTCCGACCAAAAACTTGAGCCCAAAATCCTCCAATCATAGTTTGTAAAGTATCTAGCTTAGGACATTCAGCAGACATGTGGATTAGATTTGCTTGTCCCTGTCCACATCTTGGGCAGCAATCGTCTGCCCGCAATCCTCATGTGAAAAGCTTAAACGGGGTAAAATAAAGATTGTAAATAGTTTTGTAGTATTGCGCTTTAAGATTGGGGGCTAAAAATAATGTTGCTGAGAGGGTTAGGGAATAGTCAATGTCCACATCTGGGTTTCCAAGTTTTAGTGCCCAAGATCGCTCGACACTATCTAAATCATCAGCAGAGAATTCGGAGAGTATATCATATAGGGTTCCTATCCTGGTAGCCCGTTTCCCGATAATAGAAAAAAAATGAAAAATCTCTAAATTAATGTTGAATTTAGAGTTACGGATACTGGTAAACACTTGAAAGTATTTTAAATAGTCTGTGGATGGAATATCGAATCTCTGCTGTAACCCTTCAAAAGATGGGGTAACATCTTGTCCAAATAAGTGACCTAGTGTATGAATGCCAAGATTCTCCCAATTCCTAGAAATACTATCCTTTAAACAAACTGGTAGGATCTTACTATGCCATAAGGAGGTGTATTTAGTGATTTTAGGAATGCCTAGATGTTTAGAGGCAAGTTTCCATATTTTCTATGAGTCGCTAATCACCTTGAATTTGATCTTTTTATAATATGATGCTTCAACTTGTCTCAAGAATAATCCTTGGCACCTAGCGCCTAGTCCAAGTTAAAAAATAGAAGGGATACACAAATCTATATTAGACGGAGTGGAAGGTTTGGCATTAAAAAGTGGGCCCATTTGCTGAAGTAGTGTCGCCCAAAGATAGAATGTCAAATTCGGGATACCAAGGCCACCTCTATGTAGAGGAAGGGTCAGTAACGGTAGCGCTCTCCTAATTTTCCCATAGTTCCATAAGAATTTAGATATAGTGGAATCTAGAATTTTAATAGTGCTACCGTCAGCCATCAGTGGTATGGCCCGGAACAAATAGAGTATTCTCGGGAATATGCTCATTTTAATATAATTCGCCCTCCCTATTATAGAAAGATGTAGATTGTCTACCCTCTTGAGGTCAGTTTTTACTAAATTGATCAAAGGGTCATAGTTAAGCCGATTGATATCTTTCATTTCAGGAGATATATTTACACCAAGATAAATTGCATTTTTAACCTTATAGGGGCTGTCATATGTGATGTTATTTGTACAGAGAACCATGGTTTTATCCCTATTTAGGGAATAGCCAGAGTAGGATCCGAAAACCTGGGTTATTTGCTCTATTTCTACCACTGCGTCAGCCGGATTGGTTGTAAGCACGGCGATATCATCGGCGTATGCCAGAATTTTAGTTCAGTAGGGGCCCACCTTAACTGGTTGTATTTGAGGGGAGGTAAGAAGCTTTAAAATTAAAGGATTAATTACTAGGGGGAATAATATCGGGGAGCATGGGCATCCCTGCCTAGTGCCTCTTTGTACCTCAACAAACTCTGACTCTGAGCCACCAATGGAAAGTTTAGCCCTTGGATTGATGTACAAAGCTTTTATGGCTTTAATAAAGCCAGGTCCAAAATTGTTGAATTCCATAATGTCCCATAAGAACTGCCAAGATACACGGTCAAATGCCTTTTCGGCATCGAGTAGAATCATCGACATTTTACCCCCGCGGCGCCCATGATGTCAAATAGGGAAATGACTCTGCGGGTATGATCAGTCGTGCCCCGCCCGGGAATAAAGCCATGCTGCCACGGGGATACAAGATGTTCGATGACCCTACTCAGCCGATTTGCAAGAATCTTAGCATATAGCTTTGAGTTAGAGTTTATGAGGGAGATAGGCCTGTATGATGATGGAAACTGAGGGGGTTTCCCCTTTTTAGGGAATATCGCTATGTTGGTATTTTTCCAGGAGTCTGGTGATTTTGAGTGGTATTGCACCCCCAGAAACAGGTCTAATAGGTAGGGTAGTATCTGCTTGCCCAAAGCCTTATATAAGTGTAAAGGGATCTTGTCAGGACCAGCAGCCTTCCCGTTAGCGAGGTCCGATAGTGCAATCTCTAGCTCTGTAGTTGTGATTTCTTTTTCGAGATCTTCCTTAACTGCTTGATCAATTTTTCTAGTTGATTCTGATTCAAGCAGCCACTCATTGAGAAAGGTTTTCGTATCTCTGGTAGGCTGGTGTTCATTTTCTCTTTGATAAAGATTTTGATAGTATTTTTGAAACACACCTACGCTGTCTTGAGTGAAAGTGTATTGTTGTCCCTCATATTCAATATGCTTTATTTTCTTGTATGTTTGCTTTTGTCGGGTTTTAAGGGCTAACTGTCTCCCTACATTTTCTCCTGATTCATAGATTTTATTTTTATTAGCTCAATATATTTCCGCCGCTTTTTGAGTTAACGAGCTATTAATTTCTGTTTTTAAAATCAATAACTTTTGTAGTGTATCAGAAGTTGATATTCCTTGCTGAATCTGACTAGCGTGTAGCGTTTCAAGGTTAGTGAGTTCCAGATTAAGCTGAGTGTTGATACTATCTTGAGTTTTTTTGCGTTTAGCTACGTACGATATAGTCTCCCCCCTCATTGCCGCCTTAAAACAGTCCCAGACAGTAAATCTAGGTTCGCTATATTGATTGCAATCAAAGAAGGATTGGGCCCATGATGTTATCTGGTCTATATATTCTGGGTTAACAAGGAGCTTGCGGTCAAATGACCATTGGATATTAGGTCTTTTAAAACTATCCAAATCAAAGAAAAGAGTAAGCGCATTGTGGTCGAAATGGTTTTAGGGGATTTAATTATGTCTATTAGGGCCAATTTCTGTAACGATGTCATGATGTAATCTAATCGGGCATACGTATTATGGGGATAGGAATAGTAGGTAAAGCCGTTATGGTTCTGTCTCAACATATCCCATACATCCAGTAAGTCATGACTGTCCATCAGATGGGATACTGCCCTATAAACCTTAGGTTTACGGCCGTTATAATTCTGGGGCAATTTATTATTTGCTAAATTCCCAATGTTCACATTAAAATCCCCACACAGAATTCATTGTATTAAAGTAATTTCTGGCGGTGGGTATGCTCATCTTTGGTGCTTTCGCCGTCGAATTACAGGCCGACAACCAGGAGTCCAATTTCAGGAGCTCTGGGGGGAAGGTAAGATGTGACCCTTGTTTTTGTAGCCACTCTGCTCCGAGATATAGCCGTGCTCCCCCTTAGAGTCAGCAGCCAGCTGAAGTAGTCTACGGGTCTACAAAGGACCTCCACATGTTTAGAGGGGGTTAACTAGCAAGAGAGTGTTGGGGTGCGGGGGCTCCCTTTTTATTCTGCTTGTTTTGCTCTGGGACGCCATCTTGTCAGAGCCTGCACTGCCCCCAGAACCGCTATCTGCAGCTAGCCCTCCTGCCTGTGAGTGTTCCTGTCTTTTTTGGACGGCTTTCAACTTTTAGAGCGAAGGGAAACACATTTATCGCAAGGTTAAAAAAATTGTTCTAGCGAGGGAGATTTACTGGGACATGCCCTTTTGTAAGTGTATGTTTGCTATCCGTCTGTACGAAGGAATTTGTTTAAATAACCTTGTATCTTTCTGTTCTTTAATTTCTTACCTCTCACGCATGATAATCCTGATTTGATAACCATGTAAATGTTCACTTGATTTACGATAGATTGGTAGTTGTAACTGGTGTTTTTTTAATATTTTTATTTCAAATCGAGTGTAGTTGGTGTATTGCTTTGTTTATATATAACAGTCTCTATTGGTGTTGTGGGGGAACAGGCCTTAAATCTTGATTAAAGTTGTGAGCAGTTTAGGCCTAACGTTGTCCGCTCTTTTGGAGCTGTGTGGTATTGTATCTACGCTTGTTTGTGGTGCATTCGTACCACATTATAACATATAGAACCTCTGTAATCATTTAACAACATTTTTGTTTACTGATGAGAATACGTTGCATAAAGTCAGTCCTCCCTACACGCTAAATCTAGGGGTGGCCAGCATACGGAAACGTTATATAATTTCACTTGAATTTAGGCTGCATTCTTTCTGTGTAACTGAACTGTGTTTTCTATTTAGGCAGTCACTTCAGTGTTAGATACCCTGGGGTTAATGCCCTCTTCATGATTTTCTTAAGATGGTGCCCATACGATTATTGCCTGAACATCGTTTCACTAATGTATGTACCTGCTTGGTTTGGCTAAAAAACAATACAAATCATTAATAGCAAAAAAAGTTTAATTCTGATAAAATGAAGGGTCTTTGGATTGACCCTAACCAACTTTTGAGACCCTCTCTATCCAATCTCCGGCCTAAATACTGTTCTGAGCCTCCTGACACAGAGAAGTCTGTCAAAACTGTGGGATACTATTTTGAGGTGGATCTTCCCTTGAAAAGACAATTTAATTATCTGTTTTCCACATGCTTCCTGATGTTACAGGCTTGGAGGCACATTCTACAAATCCTTCTAATGGCAGCTTACCAAGTTGCAGTCCAGGAGAAAATTGGGAGTCATCTGAACGACTTTGATTATCTCTTCCTTGGTGTATCATTGGACCTACTGAAAATACTCCAAACCATCCAAAATGTTGCAGCTAAATTTGCTCTAAGTCTTCCCTGGCACACCTCTTCTTCCACTGCATTGGATTAATTGCATTGGAACCCAGTGTAGAAAGGATCTTTTAAAATCCCTCGGACACGTTCATTGAGCATTTTATCACTCCGGTCCAATGTATCTCAGGAACAATTTCTTTCTTTATGTTCTGGGCCACATGGTCTGCTCTATCAATGCATGCCTTCTGTCTGTGACCAGATTCAATTGGACTTGGTCCAATGGAAGTGCTTTTAAACTTTGAAAGACCTTTCTGGTGAGACAGCCTACAACGTAGCCCATGCTGCTTTTTGGTAAAGGTTTGTAGACTGGGCCTTATGAACAGAACTCTTGTTTCTGTGTCATAATTCGTTTTGTCTCCTAGTGTTCAGATACCTGCATAGTTAACAGTGAGCTTACCAAAATGCCTAACAGGAGATTTGAGACTAAGAAAGGACAGAACTAACGTTATATGTTTTACTTTGAGAAATGTATTTGAAATACATGTGCACACTTGTTATCCTTCTATATTCACTCTCATTTCATGTTGTATTACTATTGCCTTATAAATGCAAACTCCATAGCTTTCTTACCTCCTTCATTTTTATGAGGAAGCAGTCAATATAGTCACGAGGAGAATTTGGATCCAATGTTTCTTGATTAATTTTCACTCTTCTTTCAACAAATTTTTCAAGACAGCACATTACTTCATGTATTTTCTTGTGAGGTCCAGGTAAATATTCCAGGATATCTGTGTACATGCTGTAAAGCTATAAAAAGTTTGGAGAAAATTAATTAATAATTACATTACAATTGAAAGTAATCTCTGTCCATGTGTGTGTGTGTTTGTGTGTGGGGTGTGTGAGTGAGTGTGCATTCCTCTCTCTTGCTTTACACATGAACATAGTAGGGTGTGGGGAGAGATTGGTCCTTTAACTGATACGAACGTAGTAGGGTGGTGGGAGAGATTGGTCTTTTAACTGATACCTCTCACTTGAATGACAGGGTCCATAACCGGGTGTACAGAAGGACTGGCTTCTCCACTAAGACCTCTCTCAGAGGTGACAGATGCACATACAAGGGAGTGTGGAAGGGTTTCCCTCCACTGAGACCTCCACTCTAGGATAACAGATGTGCATAGTAGGGTATGAACAGAGACTGTCCTCTCTCCTTGATCACAAGTTTATATCGTAGAGTGTGGGAAGGAGCTGGCCTCTCTGCTGCACCGTGTTCCAGTTCCCTGACGCGTTTCGGCTTATCCCAGCCTTTCTCAAAGTTACACTAGTGATATGGCCCTTTCTTTTGAAAGGTACATCATATCATAGATGGAAGACATCTATGTTTCATTAGTCTTTTTTCAGGATTTTTTTTTTCATGTTTCTTTTTCAATAAAATGCATTTAGTGTAACAGAATCATGATGATGTTATAAACATAATCATTTATATAAAAATGTAAACCAATAGTTCCTATAAAAATTCATTTACAGGAAAAAGATGTCTTCACACTTATTTCAACCTTATTTGAAGTGTACAAGATTTTGGCCTGGGAACCAGGAGGTCTAGATGGATCTCATAGTATCTTTGGCCAGTGCTCCTGATTTACTATCCTCTGACTTCAATTGTTTCCGTTACTTGGTGATCTTTTGGAGACCATCTTCTACCAAGTCGCTAGCTGCAAGTCATTTCCTCAAATTGATAATTAAAATGTATATTCAAGATGAAATTGATATGAATCTTTACAGCTTTGGTAAATAAATACATATGTATATATACAAATCCTATCCAATGCCTAAGGGTAAAACCACTCCCAACAGATAATTAATATATACTAAAATTAATTAATTAAATATGTCATAAGTTGTATCAAAAATAGTTGTTTTTTCTCCCTAGGGTATAAATACTCAAGAACATATGGCTACAAAATATTAATAACGTAAATTCATCATATCAAGCTATTCATTTGATCAATAAATACATCAATAACATCAAACGAGAGGTGCTGCTGGCAAAGCAGTTACATAATGTGGGCAGTTTAGGTCTCCTGATCTATATATCTACTCAATAAAACAGATATAGACTACTCCAAGATGGCATATGGAGAAGACAACATTAAATTATCAGTAGTCAACCCAGATGCACTTCTAACTCTTCATCCTTTTTTTAAACCAGCTGGAAATTTTGTATGTAGGTTTAAGATATACCTAGACTCAAGGCGCCTCAAATTATTTACCATATTCTCTCCTCTTATATTCGGGACATCTCTGTCTACTACAAAGTAGTTCAGTAATCACGGGTCACTCTCATGCTGATCACAAAAGTGTCTAGCCACCAAGGAGGTAAAATCATGATTTCCTATTACTGTTAAAATGTATTAAAATACATAAAACCAAAAGCCAATCCACTATTCCTATATAAGAAATGTACCATCTTGTGAGCGGCTGATTGGGGAAGCAGAGGGATTGCATGCTTTGGAGACTTTGTACAATGAGAGTGAGGGAGAGGATTCCCATGTTGACATGGAACATATAATGGAAAATATGAGGATTGATAATAGATCAGCCAGTGGGAGTGGTTTTAAAATGAAATCACATTCTATTCCCCTAACTGTACATGACAATTTGGATGTGTTCCACGAAATGCTAATCAAAGATTTGATGAGGCTGAGAAAATCTGGTGGGGTCTTATACAGATAATCTAATGGTGGAATGTAGGAAAATGTTACGATCCTTGAAGAATGATACCTCTATTATTATCAAGATAAGTGATAAAGGAGGTAATGTGGTTGTGATGGATGCAGATTTATATCACTAGGAAGCCATGAGACAACTGGGGGATGTGATTTGTAATGAGGTGATAACCATGAATGAGTATAGAACTAGTGTAGATACTTATTAGGTACAACTTAAAAGATGGTATGATGAAACGGTTTTGGAACAGGATGTATACAATTTCTTAAAATCTGAATATCCGAGAATTTCATTGTTTTATTTATTACCCACAGTGCATAATGGTCTACAGGATCCACCAGGGAGGCCCATTGTTTCTTCCAATGGAAGTTTTTTTGCGAACACTGCCATTTATATAACCCTGGGTGGAGTATTATGCTACGCTCGCGTAGTTTGCAATGTTTGCGCTACTTCCTACTACGCGAATTGCACGTAGCACAGAGCAAACACCCGTAGAGTGGTTTCTCCTTCCAAACTTCGAATCGCAATCACATCCTCCTTCATATGGGTGCACCACAGCTGGAATGGCTCCAACCTACACATCCATTCCAAGTCTCTCGACACATGAGAAAGAGTGGGCACTCCAGACGGGGAAAGAATGAATTATTTTATTGTTATTCACAGTGCTCCAGGTCCCTGACGCATTTTGGCTGATCCCAGCCTTTCCCAAAGTTACACTCGCCATAGGGCCCTTTCTTTTGAAAGGTACAGCATATTAAAGATATGGAAGACATCTATGTTTCATTAGTATTTTTTTATTTTTTTTATTTTTTTTTCATTTTTCTTTTTTCAATAAAATGCATTTATTGCAACACAATCATGTTGCTGGTATACACAATCATTTATATCAAAATTCAAACCAATTTTTCCTATTATTATAACATTAATTTAGAGGAAAAAGATGTATTCACACTTAATTCAACCTTATTTGAAGTGTACAAGATTTTGGCCTGAGAACCAGGAGGTCTATATGGAACTTATAGTATATATATATATATATATTAACTACTGGTGGTCGCCAGTAGGTAGTCATTGTTAGGATCTTGTTTCTATTCAAAAAGTGCTTTTTCTTTTGCCAATATCTTTGGTGCAGTTTGACGAATCTTTGTGAAATTTTTAAAGATAATGGGGTGCTCCGGCCAGCTCCTGTTTTGAAATTTCTTCAAGTGATTCATCAATCGGGGCAGAGAAAAAAGGGGGTCACAAAACACGTTTTTTCCATGTTCATTTCTATAGGAAACTTTAGACAAGGGCCCCAAAAAGTTGTATCTAAAAAAAAAGAATTGGCTGGATTAGAGTAGGGTCCATGAATCCCGCCAGAAAAAAATACCCGGGACATTGTAGTTTGCTATGGCAGGGAGGGAGCACTGCTCCTGCCCTGCCGTAGCAAACATCTGCTTTGCTTCATGTACGTGAGAGCAGGAAAACTGCTCTTGCTTCCATGAAGTGAAGCAAAATTGCTTTTGGGTAAAGGGAGCTGCATGTTAGCAGCTCCTTTTACCCAAAAACAATGTTGGCTTCCTCAGAAGGCTTGGACGGTTTGGCCCAGGAGGTGCCACTCGGCCCCACTCCCTTTTTATTTTGTTAGAAAACAAAATGGCCAGGCCCCAGGGTATGGGGTCTTTGGGGCCAAAAATAGCTTCAGGAAGGGGGCTTTAAATGTAGTTTAAAAACAAAAATAGAAGTTGCCATGCCCCAGGAGATGGGGTCCAGGGGCCGAAAATGATCTCAGGAGGGAGGCCTGAAAACTGCTCTCACTTCCATGAAGCGAAGCAGAATTTCTTTTTGGCAAAGGGAGCTGCATGTTGGCAGCTTCCTTTGCTAAAAAGTAATACCGGCTCCCTCAAAACATCGACTATAGGTGCCGCCTCCCTTCAGGATCTATGTCATGAAAAATTCTCCTGATGAAAGTAGGTGCCTCTGCATTTTTTGACATTGTAATAACCTTGATAATATAACTTAGGGCATATCACGGTGATAAACTATAATATTCAATATAGCCAGACCTTTAGTTTTACTTTTGCCTCGATCTATATATCACTCCAATTTCTCCAAAACTGATTACCCATGGCTTGCGATCAGAAAAGAGTCACTGCATGATTGTATACCTGACGAATACCTTTGCGATCCACAAGTGTTGCACATAAAACCTCTTCATGCATGGACAATTAGCCAATTTTGCACTAATTGATGATACATTGATAATTGCTACTTCCACATCAATATAGACCTTCTATTGATTTTGAATTAGTTGTGTACCCTTTACCTTTTTCTTCACAGGCACAGAAACTATGACGGTAAATAACCGTAAGTGATATTCCTTTGCGCAGCTTAGCCTGTGTGCTTAGTTCAACGTGAGCTCCGGATTCATTATGAGCAGCGGGTCCTGAAGAAAGCCATTTTAATTAATATATTTGGCTGAAACATATAGACCACCACACAATAAACTCACTTTTGCACAAGAATTGTCGAGACGTGTGGGACCGGTGTTTCACTCACATCCACCAACAATTTAAATGTTTACCCCTACCCCAGAAACCATATATTAAAAGGATTAGGTATCCTGTAGGTTGTTTTAATCTATCACTATCACAGTATTCACTTTTCACAAAAAACAAAAAAAAACAGCTCCGCTGTGATCAGGCACCGAACCACCTCTGGAAGGCACTCGGCCTTCTGGGTGGGAACCGATGATGAAGCATGCCACCAACTAGGTTGGTGGGTGAGGGTTCTTCTAAAAAAAACAAATGGTTTTTCTGTCAAGGAGTCTTAAATGCAAAAAGAAATGTTTGGTAATGCAATAATCTAATTCGAACACCAAATGTGTATTTTGTAGAGCATAGTTTTATGCTTGTTCTCTTTGTTTAGATATCTATACCCAGGGGAGACAAACAAGCTCTCTATTTTTCCTCCTCATTTGTTTTTTGTATATATATATATTCACTGAAAAAACCATAGGTTATAGACCATATATAGTTAGGAATTAGCATTTACAAAACCTTATTTTATTCACACAAAACCATTGAAATTCGCATATATAGTTAGTTGCACTAACTATATATCGCGCACCCGCAATCCACTGCTGATCATGTGACATATTACATCATTCATGACATGGTCAGTGACATCACTGATGACATCTCAAATGACATCACTGATGACATCACTGATGACATCTCAAATGACATCACTGATGACATCACTGATGACATCTCATTTGACATTACTGATCACATCACTGATGACATCATTCATGTGATAATACGATGAACCTCTTCAGACTCTAATATAACCTTAGATACACTCAGTGTAAACAGACATTCACAGACTGTCACTCATCCATGGAGTTACTCACACACCTAGTCAGTCATGCAAAGAATCAATCACACCTCAATTTCCTCAACTATACAGTTATACACACCTTACTTATTCAAACATATACTAACACATATTTACTCTTTTATACAATCCCTGATACAAGTTCACAATGATCCATACAGCCACTCACACATTCACTGGCTCTTATGCACAGTTATTTATATATGTCAACTCTCACATGTACTGTGTTTTACATATGTACTTACTTTGACATGTAGCACTGAGATATCCATTCACTCACCAATACACTCATGCACACAGTCAACCACCCATACAGCTGTTTCCACATGCACTTTTGAACCCATACATCTAGTGAATCAACTGCTCACACATCTATGCACAGAGTCATACACCTCCCAGCCACCCACACACACACTCAGTCTCCCATACAAATACTTGGGCAACCAATCAATAATCAATATAGTTACTCATATAGCTACTGATCAACACATGCAGCAGTTTACAGAACAACAGACATAATGATGCACAGATTAAGACAGTTTAGTCACTAACCCATGCACTCAGTGAGACACATTTAATCACTCACTCATATACAGTCAGTCATGCACCTACTAAATCCTTCATCCAGACACTTATACATCCACTCATTCTTCAATATGTAAGACATATTTTAACTTTAAAGAAACATACAGTTACTGGATGTTGTCATCAGTGATGTCATTTGAGATGTCATCAGTGATGTCATCAGTGATGTCACTGACCATGTCATGAATGATGTAATATGTGACATGATCAGCAGTGGATTGCGGGTGCGCGATATATAGTTAGTGCAACTAACTATATATGCGAATTTCAATGGTTTTGTGTGAGTAAAATAAGGTATTGTAAATGCTAATTCCTAACTATATATGGTCTATAACCTATGGTTTTTTCAGTGAATTTTCAAGGTTTTGTAAATGCTAATTCCTAACTATCTATGGTCTATAACCTATGTTTTTTTCAGTGAATTTCAATGGTTTTTTAATAGCAAATATCAAAAGCTGTAAAATGTATTCTTCTTTCTAAAGGACAAATATATTTTATATGTATTTAATATAATTTTTTTATGTATATGAATTTTTGGAGGGCACGAATTTATCAACTATCATGCTGAAGAAGAGTGTGGGGGAAAAAAAACAAAGAGGAGGACTAAGAGGAAAGAACAATTAGTTCAAAAATACAATTGCTTTAAAGCATGAAGTGCTTTTCCACACATTTACATTTAGATAACCCATATTAGAACATACAAAATATCTACAGAGGAGACGGTGTACATTGAATTTTAGACTCTTCATTGGTACCTACATGTTGGTACTTACATCACCCACACAACACAACAGCTCTATTCAGAGCTACCCTACCTCAAAGCACTCTAAAATATTATTTTACTATTTCCCTTGGTGTTCCCCTTGTTACGCTTTCCGGAACGCTACCCGGTGCGCGGACCGGGCGCTAACCGTGTGAATATTTGAAAAAAAAGGTGTTTTTTTTACATATATGGGCCTCCTCAGCCACCCTTAGAAAACCTAGGGGGTCAGGATATGTCTCCCGTGCCCCCTTATACCCATTCCCAACATTGTTTATCCTCCATCTTGTGACTAAATTCGTCCGAAACACAAGATGGCGGACTCCTTTTACGCTACCGGTGAGCTACCCGGTTCGCGTAACACGCTTCCACCGCGAAAAATCCAAAAAAAAATGATTTTATTTTTTTGCCCCGCGGGGCCCTTTAATAGCCCCCACATCAATCCTAGGGGGTCAGGAGGGGTCTACCTTGCCCCCTTTCATTCATTTCCCCCTTCGTTTATTTCCACCTCTTGTCTTTCGATCCTACCGTATTTATTAAAATATGAAACAAAAATTAAAACATTAAAATAACAGTTTCATATCATGTACAATTTTCATTTATCCATTGCGATGTTTATTGGCTAACTTAACAAATCTCTAATACATCCATAATGGGTGGCGCCCCACCTCTAGGGATCTTCCAATTACTGCTCACCGATCATGACCTTACCGCCACAGGCCGGATAGTTGACCAGCTATCCGGACCCCCCACAAACTCCTACTAAAGGTCATGAACTCACAAACCCCTTAACCATGCTATGAAGTCTCCTATGAGTAAGACGTTCCCCTCCCGGGACAAATGGACCCCATCTTCGAGATACATGTGGCCCCCCCGAATACATCCATGCGGAATACAATGCAACTGTCCTGAACGAAACAACCTACTAAGTTTGTTATTGACTTTCTTAACCGAATGCTTCAGAGCTGTCACAGAGAGGGCCCCCCGCCACACCTTCCTGGGAATCATGTGTGACCATGCTATCACGCACCCTGGAACCCTTCTCGCCAACCAACTCACAGTGCTTAGAATTCGCTCGAGCAGTGCTCGTCGACCAATGGACACCAAATCATTTCCCCCCAGGTGTACTATGATTACAATCGGCGGTGACCTTGTCCGCCCTAACAGTCCCTCCATAAAACATTGAAATTGGTCAATACAGAGCCCGCCCCTTCCGTGGAAGGTCACCCTGTACCCGTATTCCCCAGCCACGTGAATCATGTCACCTGCTTTGAATACGTCCCCAGCACGCCACACGTATGAGTGGCCAACGACCTACACCACTCTTTCCTCAGCCGGTGATCTTTGACCGCTGGTCCCCAGGTGTCGGGTCAACTGCACAGTCCGCCCCGCAAAGCCTGCTCGCAAAACTGTAAACCAAACAGAAAGAAGAAGCATGAGCGCATGACATTGGCTTCACAACATGTGCAACCGCACATACCTTTTATAACAGCTGGAGGACCAACGCCCCAATTGTTTCACTTTTTCAACACTCAGCCCCCTGGCTGTAGCCTCTGTAGCAGCCCCTATCCGGAAGGAATGGGTCCCAAAATCGCTCGGGTCCAAGCCCGCTGCCGCGATTGCCATTGTTAGCACCCGCTGAAACTGAAACCTAGTCAGCGGGGTGGCGTCGTTGTGTCTCAGCAAGCTTCCCCCCCACGATACTGCCCTTTGCGCCAAATATGCCTCCACGCATTTGACCGGGCACGTGTGGGACCCTTGAATGCGCTGGACCACTACACTGTCC
The DNA here is from genome assembly GCF_964263255.1 of Lissotriton vulgaris. Lineage (NCBI taxonomy): Eukaryota > Metazoa > Chordata > Amphibia > Caudata > Salamandridae > Lissotriton > Lissotriton vulgaris. The sequence goes on from NC_141693.1 coordinate 1,392,266,296, forward strand.
CCGATAGCCCCCTGATCGGTTTTGGACCTGGCTATTGTGACTACCATTGAATCACCATTGATCAGAATGTGTTCTCGACACAAACCTCCCTCCGTATCCTGCTTGTTCTTTGCTACCAGCTCGCTAACCCGCATAGTCCCATGGAATGCTAATGCAAAAGCGGCCCGGAACAGTACTGCCTCTGACTGGGATGAACATGTCGCAGGGAGTACGGACATTAACAGGGATAATCTCTCTAGCCCGATCGGGCGCCTTACGTCCCTTCTACGACCCTCGAGCCGTTGCCAACCACGCAGCGCCTTCTTTACTAGAAAGGATGATGTGGGGTCCTTGATGCCATGCGCCTGCGCCATGAAGGCAATGGCGGCCCGGTGCATATTGGCCGTTGCCGCTGATCGGCCTGCCTGGGGGAGTGACACTAGGAACTTCAGGACATATTCTTCCTGCCCCCAATGATCCCCCCTAGCTGTACCCAAAAATGACCAATAGGAACGGAACGCCCCTTCGTATGCCTTCCTTGTCCTGGGCGCTAGACTTGCTCCCATGAGGTCCTGTAATCCGGGGCACCGAGTGACCAGAGAGCTTCGGGAAATGGTGCCGCCACCAAGTCCGCGGAAGGAAGATAACCCCTGAAGGCCTGCATGTGGGAACGAGATAGTGCATCAGCCGCCTGGTTCAGTACACCCGGCACGTGCTTTGCCCTAAAGTGGACGTTCAACCCCAAACACAGTAGAACAATTTCCTTCAGTAATCTCAAAATCCATCTGCAGCGTGCTGCTTGATTATTGATACATTCAACCACAGTCATGTTGTCGGACCAAAACACTACAGTGCGATCTCGAAACCCATCCGGCCATGTCTTTAAGGCCACAAAAATGGGGAACAGCTCAAGAAACCCAATGTTACCTGTGAGCCCACTGTCGTGCCACCACGTCGGCCATGTTTGTGCCGACCATCGATTACCGAAGATGGCGCCAAATTCCACGCTCCCCGCCGAATCGGTCCATAAACCCAGCTCCTCGAAGGAGACTGGTGGCTTGTTCCACACGACACGACGGTTGAAATCCGCCAGAAATGCCAACCATATGCGCATATCCTGGCGAACCTCTACAGACAGTCTTGTGCGGTGGTGCCCTTCCTTGAGACCGACCATGGCTTGTGCAATAGAGCGGGAAAAGGGGCGAGCCATAGGTATCACTCTAAGGGCAAAGTTAAGCTGGCCCACTGCTTGTTGCAACTGATGAAGAGTAACCTTTTCTTTGCTGATACGCAATTCTAGAGAGGCCCTAAATTTCTTTACTTTCTCCCTGGGCAGACGGAAGCATCCCTCCACTGAATCGAGCTCAATTCCAAGAAACTCAAGTGAAGTAGATGGCCCCACAGTCTTCCCCGGTGCCAATGGCACGCCGAATCGTTTCATGAGATCGCAAAATTTCATTAACGCCTGTGCACATTCCGTGTCACCGGCTGACCCCAAGAACAAGAAATCATCAAGGTAATGCATAACCTGCTTATAACCCGTAGCTCTGGTGAACGCCCATTGCAAAAAACCACTGAATTTTTCAAAATAAGCACAAGAGATGGAGCAACCCATTGGCATACATTTATCCATGTAGTAGCGTCCTTGAAACACAAAACCTAGCAGACGCTGATCCTGAGGGTGTACCGGGAGCAACCGGAACGCTGACTCAATATCCGATTTGGCCATCAGCGCTCCGTGCCCCAGGCGATTCAACATGGCGACGGCCTCATCGAAGGATGCATACCGCACCGAACAAACTCCTGGGTCAATCGCATCATTCACCGAGAGACCCTTCTGAGCCGACAAGTTATGGATCAACCTAAACTCACCTGGGTCCTTCTTGGGAACTACTCCCAACGGTGAACAAATGAAGTTAGCGACTGGCGGTCGCCCGTATGGGCCAGCAACCCGGCCACGGGCCACCTCCTTTGCAATCTTAGCCTGCACCACCGCCGTATTCTGCTGAACCGATAATTGGTTTTTACACAGCGATTGCCCCCGAAAATCCCCCGCCGGGATGTGGAAACCATACAAGAAACCGTCTCACAACACCCCAGCGGAGACATGATCAGGGTATTCATTCAGCCAAGGGATCATTGCCATGATGTCTACGGCGGTAGGTAGTGGTGCCCCCCGGTCGATGTTAGACCTGTTTGGACCCTCCTCTACCCCCTGTATCACCATTCTTGGCTCTGCACGAACTCTCAGGGTGTGACGATTGTCCGCACCCCGCACACTCATGCCTGAACTTACATGACCCTTGTGGCCTCGTGCACTTGCCTCTGTTGAAGCTCCAACAGACCCCTTTCCTACCCGAATTCCCACCATTCCTTGATTGATGGTCACTATTGGTGCTTGCTCGAAAGGGCGCCGCCGCATAATGGCGGGCGGGCTCCGCCCCATTCCCGCCAAGCGAAGACGACTTCGTCGTGCCCGGCATGAGCTGCTTCTGCCACGAGATGGAGTCGAAACAATCCCACGTCAGAGATGAGTCGTGCTCCTTGGACTTACGAAACTTGCTATCATAACCCAACCATTGATTGCCTTCATATGTCTCATAGAAACCCATTATACGTGTCTGGTAGCAGGCCAATTCAGTCAACACTTCAGGCTTACGCTCCCCCATGATCGCAGTGAACATCGCAAATGCCCTGCCCCAATTGGCAATCGTCTCATCCACCCTGAATGCCGCCATTTTTGCGCGCCATACGCTCGGGTGCAACAAGTCCTTCTGACTTTTGACATGCTCTATTTTGTGGTGGTCTGTTAATAGAGAAAACATATTCACATATTTATCAGCCCAAATCATTTCTTTCGTGGCCAGCGGAATATGTTGGACCACCCTTTCCCTCCTCGAGGGCAACGACCCCTCCCCTGCCATCGGCAACAGCTGCTTACCCGAATCGGCGGCTGATCCTGCTGATGTTCCAACGCCAGACGCCGGTCGTTCCGAGGGAACCTGGGAGGAAACAATAGGGAGATTCGCCTTCGCAGCATCTCCCGATTGCCGCAACTGCTTCATTAGTAACCTGGCCTCTTCGGCCTTGTCTCCTGGCGCCGTAGTACCCTTCGTATTTCTTCCCAGCCATGCGGCCAACTGGGCGGCCAACTCCGGAGGCATATCCCCCTCATTATTGGGCGTAACTACCACGGGGATCGGTTGTCCCGCGTCCGGGATCGGAAGGGGGGCCTCCACTGGACTAACCAGGCTTGCCGGGGTGACTCGGGAACTGGGGCTTCCCCCCCTGCCGCCCCATTCCTGGCCCTTTTACCTCTCCCTGCGGGGACTACTCCCGGCAATGCTGGTCCGATGACCTTCTTCGGTCTGCCCATATTGTTCATTGCCGCCATCTGTTTCTTCATGTTCGCCATGTCCTTAACCAGCATGCGAAGCTTTTGATCGGTCCCAACCTTCTTTCCGACCTTCTTGCCAGGCATTGTCGTCGGTTATTCGCTGAAAGAGAAACACAAAAATTACAAGTTCTCAAAATTGGCTCCTTGTTCCGTCGAGGGCTCACGTGCAACGCGGAGGTGCAGCTTCCAAGCACAGGAACAAGAGGATGCTTCTTTGAATTGTTGCTCCTTTTATTCCTCTTCGGGAGGGCGTGTACCCTCCTCTGGTACGCCTTCAGGGCGTGGCCAACGGTGTAGGTGTCTAGGACAACCCCTCTTGGGTGGGAAAAAGCGCGCCCCGGCTACGCCGCTTCGGGCATACCAGCCGGGACACGCCCCCCGCCCAAAATGGCTTCCCGGGGGGATCAGGGCACCCGACCATACGTTCGGGGGGACCGAATTGGTCGCCCCTTTCCAATAACATTTCTATGGCAAAATTAAACCCCTCATTTTGTTCCTTTTCAAATTAAATGTATTAAGTGTTACCACTTTAATCCAATCAAGATGACTTCAGGTGTGCCATACTTTTGTCATAAGTAAGACTGTTAGCGTTCTAGTTGTTCTTTAGAACACTCTGAGACAATCTGTCATTGGGCTATAGTTGGGCTACATCTGGCTGATATTTGGGCTACATTTGTTTTTTTTGTCTCTGGTGGCCATCTGTGGGCTACATTGGGCTACATTTGGGCTCTAACATATATATAGCCCAATGTAGCCCAATATATATTTTTCAAAGTTAATTTTCGTAAAAACCACTGAAGCATATATCTTGAGATATAGCAAAGGCACATCGGGCTACCAGTCCCTACAATTTTGCCAAGTTTTGTGGAAATCCATTCAGCCGTTCGAGCTAAAAGTGAGTCCAACCGCCCTATGGAAAACTCAATGTTAAAAACACGTTTTGGGACCCCCCTTTTTTCTCGGCCCCCGCTTGACGAAACCCCCCCCAAACTTTCAGGGGACGCTCGGAAATAAAATGTGGCATTTTCCTGAAAATTTCAGCCAATTCCGTCCATCAACGCCAAAGTTATTCAACATAGAATTTTCAGAAATCCCTATTCAAAAAAATCCTAACTATATATACCTACTGGCGACCGCCAGTAGGTAATATATATATTGCACTACAGATACCATCATACCCAGCAACAGGAAGTGACCTGAAAAAGAACGGACCATTGGAGGCCTGAAAACATTTAAATTATCGTGCACCTGTGGTAGCAAACCGGCTTTCCCAGAAGAACGGTGTTTCACAACTGAAGAAGTTCAAAGGTGAACTAAACGCGTCTTGTGCAATGCCGTGCTGAAAATGCAGTCAAAGAAATAAAAGAAAATTGGCCAATATTTGGTTGTCGTGTGCGGCTCCCCCTTCCTCTGCGGGGGAAAACAGTTCGAATATATGATCGGCTTGGTTCCGCCGAAGGAGACTGCGCTGCCACTAAGAGCGCCAAACACCCTCTGAATTGAACCCCATCGTTGCTTCCGTGAACACGGCCTAGGAGGATGTGGTGCTCCCGGGTACTGGACCCGGTATTGGACCCAAACGTGCCAACAAAAAAAGTGCCGATTTGGAGAAACCTGCTGCCTGACAATGTTGGAAAACAGATAATAACGGCATTGGAACAACACCAAACCCACTGGAGGGTAGAAAGACTCTTAATAGAGGAATTTGGGAGCCGCTTGCACTACAGGTACCATCATACCCAGCAACAGGAAGTGACCTGAAAAAGAACGGACCATTGGAGGCCTGAAAACCTTTAAGTTATCGTGCATCTGTGGTAGCAAACCGGCTTTCCCAGAAGAATGGTGTTTAACAGCTGAAGAAGTTCAAAGGTGAACGAAACGCGTCTTGTGCAATGCCGTGCTGAAAATGCAATCAAAGAAATAAAAGAAAATTGGCAAATATTTGGTTGTCGTGTGCGGCTCCACCTTCCTCTGCGGGGGAAAACAGTTTGAATATATATATATGGGGTCATCGTCAAAAAATCAGACAAAGGCGGGAATATTGTTCTGTGGCCTAAATCAGATTATGAAAAAGAAGTGATGCGCCAACTCATGAATGCGGAATGCTATGAAAAGACATCCATGAAGGCATACATCAAGTCAAAAGACAATCTCAAAAAGGAACTCCTCAAGTGGAAAAGTGAGGGTTTGATTACCTCAGAGGAATTCAACTTCATGCACAATGCACATCCTGAGATACCCTTTATATATTTACTACCTAAAATTCATAAGGGGAAAATGCCTATTCCAGGACGTCCGATCATATCAGCCATAAACAGCATGACAGAACACGTTGGCCAATACATTGATTTCTACCTGCAAGATCTGGTAAGAGCTCTGCCATCGTATTTAAAAGATACTGGGGATTTTCTCAGGCACATCAATGATTTTATTTGGTATAACGACCTAACTTTAGTGACTCTGGACATAGAGTCGTTATACACAAGCATCCAACACGAATGTGGCCTACAGGGGGTTGCACACTTCTTGGACACTAGATCTGCTGATTATTCAATGCACAACAGAATGTTACTATCACTTACTGCCTGGTGTCTCAATAACAATTTTTTCTCTTATGGCATGGACATGTACAGACAAAAGCAGGGCGTGGCGATGGGGGCTTGCTTCTCCCCGAGCTACGCATGTTTGCACGTCGGGCTCTGGGAGAAGCAAGTCCTCATGGGCAAATATAAGAATATTTTTGAACAAAAAGTAATAGTTTGGCTGCGTTTCATTGATGACGTTTTTATGATTTGGAAAGGTGACAGCAACAGTGCTGAAGAATTTGTGAATCAGATCAATGACAATGATTGTAACCTACACTTCACATCGCACTGCAGTTCAACCAGTGTAGACTTCCTGGATGTGCGAGTACAGGTAGCTGAGGGAAGATTGAACACTAGTGCATTTAGGAAACCCACCGCAGGCAATGCATTACTGCACGCAACTAGTGCTCATCCCAAACATTTGATTGCCAGCATTCCCTTCGGGGAGTTGCTGCGATTAAAAAGAATATGCAGCACACAGGAAGAATATGAAAAAAGCAAGAATGAAACCTTAAATCGTTTCAGAAGAAGAGGTTACACGGAAAGCGTACTCAGTAAGGCAGTAGACAAAGCCAATGGAAGATCCAGAGAATCCCTGCTTCCAAATGACCATGAGAATACGTTAGATGAAGACAATGAGATGGGGACCCCTAGATTAGTGACCACCTATAGTATGCAGGAACGTAAGATTAAGGCTATTCTTACCAAAAAGTGGCCCATAGTGCTAACAGATAATGTCTTAAAATATAGACTACCTGACAAACCTACTGTAACATTTCGAAGATTTAAGACCATGGAAGCACATTTATCCAAATCTACAGGGGAAGGGGCCTCGGTTAAAACCTGGTTACCTGAAAAAGAAGGATTTTTTAAGTGTGCAACCTGTAGAGCATGCAATTTTGGGGTAAACACTTCGAAATACAGTACCCCATTCAGGGAACAAGAACTCAAAATTAGAGGAAACTTTAATTGTCGCACGGATTATGCTGTGTATGTTCTCACGTGCACTTGTGGGCTCAGGTATGTGGGCAGTATGATAAAACAAGTGCACGTGAGAATCCTGCAACACATAAGAGCTATTATCAACAGTGATCCGACTTATCCGGTAGCTTGGCATTTTAAGTCCGTGCATAATAAGGACATTAACTGTTTAAAATATTTTGTAATTGATCACGTCCCGATGCCCAGGAAGGGAGGTGACAGGGAAACTCTCTTGCGACAACTAGAGACCAAGTATATTCTGAATCTTAATTCGAAGTTTCCCCAGGGCCTTAACAATACAGAGGACTTACATTCATTTCTGTAAAACAAATTATCTTGTTAGTCCGGTACTGTTGACTCTCTAGTTTCTGAATCTATAACCATATGACTACTATTCTCTCTTCACACTGTTATTTTTTTCCTTTTTTAGAAACTTTGGAAGAATTGGTAGTAAAGGAATATTAAGAGAGAAGAGTGGATATGATAATTACATCAAGTTCCAATATATTCATATTTCCTACACGAGTTATAGGATTACAGAACCTTGACTTATCTGGATAAAATTGAGGAAATAAGCCATACTTCTCCTTGATCACTTTGATTAAGAATGTGTTTTTTGATTATATGTTTATATCAATGAATTACAGTTAAGGCATAGGAACTCGCACAATTAGTCAAATTTTATACATGTATAAGCTTTTTAATACTGTATATTTTAGCATCTACTCACCTTATTTTGTACAGCACCTAGCACTTTATACATTCTTCTGACATAGGAATTGGAGTGAGCTGTTTACAAACAACTGGGACCAGTTGTTAGGAACACTATGATTATTGAATCTGGTGTCATTTTGCACATGGATATATGTATTTGGATATGTTTGCACTTTTTTGCTTATTTGCACATATGTAACTGCATTTACGCAGAAGATTTGCACAAATGGTAGTACTGGGCTAAGCACTATAGAACATCATATAGCGAAGCTTACAAGATGGCATAATTTTGCACATATTTATAATAGCATTCATGCTGTTAGAATTTATATGTATTTAAAATTGCATATTTTCTTATAATTGTGTATAAATAGATGGACATATTTATTCTGGTAATAGTATAAATTTTGTATTTGGATATATATATTTTTATACACGTTTTTAATATGTATATAATTAATGGTTTTAGAACTCCATTTTTTATAATAACATGTGCCATATCAATTGATTCTTGTAAACTGTTATACATTTAAAGTCCAGATTTACCACTAATGCATTTATGCTGCTAGTATGTGTTTGAGCTGGATAGAACAAAAAGTGTCTTATTTTAAAAATAAGAAAGAGATTACATAAATGTGCTTTGAAATACATGAAAGAGCCACTTCTCCTATGTATATTGTTTAGAAGTGTGTTTTCACTGTTCATTAATCACGTGGTGTGGTCAGCAACAAAATGAGTATTTAAGGTTCTCTTAACCAAAGTACCGTTATGTGATCAAGGGTAGTTTCTACCCGAAACGCGTCATGCCAGAGAGAATGAGAGGAGATAATAAACTGACCTTTTAAAACTGGAAAAGCTGTGTGGTGGTCCTTGTGTCCTGCATGCCGAGCCCAGAGAGGCAGAAAGAAGTGGTGGTATATATATATATATATATATATATATATATATATATATATATATATATATATATTACCTACTGGCGGTCGCCAGTAGGTATATATAGTTAGGATTTTTTCTCTATGGGATTTTTGAAAATTCTATGTCTAATAACTTTGGCGTTTGTGGACGGAATTGGCTGAAATTTTCATGAAAATGGAACATTTTGTTTCTGAGCAGCCCCTGACAATTTGGGGGGGTTTCATCAAGGGGGGGCCGAGAAAAAAGGGGGGTCCCAAAACGCGTTTTTCCCATGTTAATTTCCATAGGGCGGTTGGCCTCACTTTTAGCTCGAACGGCTGAATGGATTTGCACGAAACTTGGCAAAATTGTAGGGACTGTTAGCCCGATGTGCCTTTGCTAGGTCTCAATATATGTGCTCCAGTAGTTTTTGAGAAATTAACGTTCAAACCAAGATATATATCTGTAACAGCGCTCTGGGCAGCGATCCGGTCCGCTTACTTTTCGCTTATCGGAACTTTGCGCGCAGAAAGCTGATTGGCTCTCCGGTGTCTGTCAACATTCTAAACAGTCCGGAGCGGACGCCATCTTGTCTCTCGGTAGGATCGAGAGAGAAGAAGAGGTGGAAAACGAAGGGGGAATTTAATGAAAGGGGGCAAGGTATCCCCCTCTTGACCTCCTAGGAATGTTGTTGGGGTTATTAAAGGGTCCCGTGGGGAAAATAAAAAAAAAATGATTTTTCACGGTAGAAGCGCGGCCGCGAACTGGTAGCGAAACGGGAATTCGCCATTTTGTGCTTCGTAAATTAAATTACTAGTTATAAGTGGGTACGGGAGACGTATCCTAATCCCCTATGTTTCCTGAGGGTGGGTGAGGAGGCTGATATATGTTGATACATCTTTTCCAGCGGCTGTGCGTGAGCTTTTTTTTTTTTTTTGCTGCGTGACAGTCCGGAGCGGCCGCCATCTTGTCTCTCGGTAGGATCGAGAGAGAAGAAAAGGTGAAAAACTAAGGGGGAATTTAATGAAAGGGGGCAAGGTATCCCCCTCTTGACCCCCTAGGAATGTTGTTGGGGTTATTAAAGGGTCCCGTGGGGAAAATAAAAAAAAAATGATTTTTCACGGTAGAAGCGCTTCACGGGCCGCGAACTGGGCCGCAAACTGGTAGCGAAACGGGAATTCGCCATTTTGTGCTTCGTTAATTAAAGTACTAGGTATAAGGGGGTGCGGGAGACATATCCTAATCCCCTATGTTTCCTGAGGGTGGCTGAGGAGGCTGATATATGTTGATATATCTCTTCCAGCGGCTGCGCCATCTTGCCTTTTTTCGAATGCCACAATTTTGTCGTGCACGGCAGCCATTTTAGATGCCAGGCTGGTCCCAGGCTATCACCTACCCCTGCGGATGTAGTTTATGGCCCCAGCTGTAGAGAATTCAGACATGCCAATTCTCCTGATTCAGGCGTGTGAGTACTGATTTCAGTGCTAGTCTCCCGCCTCCCGATTTCTGCAAGCAAAAACCCGGGGGCATATTACTAACAACTAGCGATAATTTTTGTCTATAACTTGTTTAGAGACAAAAATTATCGCCGCACATCGGCGATTTTTATCGCAGATAAACCTTGCTATTATCGCAGAAAAGTCAGCGATATTCATGTATTATCGACCTAATGCTCTTAGCCATGTTATCCACCTCCCATTGGATAACATGGCTAAGAACTGCTCAGGGCAGGTGTTAGCTTTTGGAGATATTCGCGCTTAGTGCGAATATCTCCAAAAGTTGGTAATAGAAGGTAGCGATGTTAGGGACTGTTTCCAGTCGCTAACATCTTGGCACGCCACTTTGCATGTCATTAGTGATAAGTATCACTGACATGCAAAGCCGGGCCCAAGATGGTCGCTATCTCCTTTTAGGTGTCACTAACTGGTGTTAGCGACAGCTTGATAATAGGGAAATAATTTTATCTCCGCTTTCATGGTTTTTAAAGCCAAAAAAGCGGAGATAAACCCCCTTGATAATATGCCCCACGATTCCTTGGGGGTTTCAGCTGATAGGGCTTGGTATTGTGTTACATGGTAATTTTTCCATGAAACGTCAGAGGGTCGATGTAGGGGTTCTAGAAGAGGTGATAAACCATTTAAGCCTCATGAACAAGCGCATGGTCTTTTAAAGATTTCTGAAGTACTCGGGGCGGCGGTGTGTGTGTGCCCTCTTTCAGGAGCGGGCGGGGGGGCACTGCCAGCAACTTGCCAGGTCAGGTAGTGTTCAACACGTGCATCACCCTTTCTCTGCCTGCTATTGCGCTCCATGCTTCGGAAAGGTAAGAAAAAGAACGTGCATTTGAGTTTGAAATGTCCGATCCTGCAGCAGCACACTTCCAAAGCCCACACATGACAATAACCCGATTCAAGGCCCCATTCACCCGTTTTTCAAAAAATAGATAACACTCCAACAAAGTAAGGTTATAAAACTTTATTAACTTTTAACGATAATGAACAGAACAAAAACTAAAAACATTTAAACATTTATTAACACAAAAAGCAACAATGGTTAGAAGCTGTCTTTTGTGCGAATAGTCCCAAGGCAGCACAACGTGCAGAGTTCTGGACGGCACCCAGGTGATGTCGCCTGGGTGCCGCACTGGTTTAGGGATCCTACAATGCTGCTCCGAAAATTGGCGTGGGGCGTCCCGGGTGGGGCGGGGGGAGGCCTCGTCAGTAGCGGTCTGTTGTGCGAATAGTCCCAAGGCAGCACAACGTGCAGAGTTCTGGACGGCACCCAGGTGATGTCGCCTGGGTGCCGCACTGGTTTAGGGATCCTACAATGCAGCACAGAAAAACAGCGTGGGGCGTCCCGGGTGGTGCGGGGGGAGGCCTCGTCAGTAGCGGTCTGTGTCCAGTGTCACATGGCTGACACAACATGTACGACAGGCACCCAGGTGATGTCCAGTAAACTGCCGCACTGGTTTTGGTATCCTACAATGCTGCTCCGAAAATTGGCGTGCGGCGGCCCGGGGGGGGGGGGGGGGGAGGCGGCGTGAACGGGCCTCCCCAGGTGGCGGCCATTCAGCTGTTTACCGCCCGCTCTTGCGACTACAGCGTCTCGCTCACCATGTAGTTGAGTTGTTCCCACTCTTGCGGTGCAGCGATAGGCGGCTGCCACATGACTCTTAAAATGGCGGACGGCTCTTCGGTTTTGGGCCTGGTCCACTGAAATGGCCCTGGGACACCTTGGAAGTCGGATGCTTGCCTGCTAGGGCTTGGGCTCCATTCTCGAAAAGCGTCCCCTCAGCCGTGAAGATTGTATAAAAGTCTTGGGGGCTCCCGACTCCCGCAGGCTTTCGGTGGGGAGCGGCTGCCATGATTGCTCGCGGAATGACCACGACGGAGCCACGAGATGGTGGTGCTCTCATGCTGACGCCAGCTTCAGTCTGAATGATCCAGAAACAAGGTGGGGCTTTCATCGTTTGGGAAAAAAAAATGTTCTAAACCAATGAAAAGTGTTATTTTTAGGTCATATGACCAAGCCTTCCATCTTTAGGAAACCAAAAGTAAAATGAACCAATGAAAAGTTTTATAAACAAGTCACATGACCTGTTATGCGACATAGGGCTACAAAAAGCGTAGAAAATCCGTTGGCACGTGAGGCGGCGTCAGTAGCGGACCGATGTGCGAATAGGCCGAAGGCAGCACAACGCGCCGAGATCCGGATGGCACCGAGGTGGTGTCCAGCAAATTGCCGCACTGGTGTGGCCATCCTACAATGCTGCGCCGAAAGACGGCGTGTCCAGCTGAATTGCGGTCACTGTTGCGGTACAGTGACTCGAACGCGCCGAGATCCGGATGGCGCTGAGGTGGTGTCCAGCAAATTGCCGTACTGGTGTGGCCATCCTACAATGCTGCGCCGAAAGACGGCGTGTTCAGCTGAGTTCCGGTCACTCTTCCGGCACAGTGACTCAAACGCGCTGAGATCCGGATGGCACCGAGGTGGTGTCCAGCAAGTGGCTGCACTGGTGTGGCCATCCTACAATGCTGCGCCGGAAGTCGGCGTGGGGTGCCCCGTTGGCTTATGAGGTGATGTCAGTAGTGGACTGATGTGTGAATAGGTCGGAACCAGCACAAGGCGCCAAGATCCGAATGGCAAGTCCTGGATGTTGAGTGCCTCAGTTGAGATTTCTGAGCAGTGCTTGTAGAACTGTCTGAAGCTTATTTGCACCTGCTGCAGCTTCACTAGGTCCGGCGGAACTTGTTGCTTTTTCCTTTCTGCTTCTTTTCCTACAATGCGTTTCTTCTGAAGACACGACCAGGTCCCTGAATGTGTGCAGGGGGACGCTATTGAATGAATGAACGCGCCGAGATCTGGATGGCACCGAGGTGGTATCCATCAAATTGCCGCACTGGTGTGTCCATCCTACAATGCTGCGCCGAAAGTCGGCGTTGGGTGCCCCGTTGGTTTATGAGGTGATGTCAGTAGCGGACCGATGTGTGAATAGGTCGGAACCAGCACAAGGCGCCCTGCACTGTTGAGCCTTTTTCAATGTCTGTTTTTTGTTCTTTCCCTTCCATCAAAAACAAAACAAAAATACAAGGCGCCAAGATCCGAATGGCAAGTCCTGGATGTTGAGTGCCTCAGTTGAGAGTTCTGAGCAGTGCTTGTAAGACTGTCTGAAGCTTATTTGCACCTGCTGCAGCTTCACTAGGTCCGGCGGAACTTTTTTCCTTTTCCTTTCTGCTTCTTTTCCTACAATGCGTTTCATCTGAAGACACGACCAGGTCCCTGAATGTGTGCAGGGGGACGCTATTGATTGAATGAAAATGGCGGCTTGACACAAAGCTGACTCAAGCGTTACTGTTGGTGCTATACAGACAAAAATTGGTTTTCAGTTTGTACATTCTTCAGGTTTTTTTTTCCATCCAAGTCTGATTGAGAGTTTGTAGAAAAATGGCTTCAGATTTTCCACATACTACTCTTCAACATTCTTCCTAAATGTAACAATGTGAAACTCACTAGGAGAACGGCTGTTTCTGTTTCCTTTCAAAATGCTGCCACCAATATTTTCTGAATGGAAGACATCATCTTGTAACATAAAGGGCCGAAAGGGGTTCTGGTCTGGCCGATGGTTGGTGGAGACATTTTGACTATATCTTGGACCTGCCCGGCCTCGCCCAAAATGGCGCCGGTATAAATGGGACTCGTAACTCTTTGCCCGCAAATGTATATCTAGAAAATGTTATTGTAAGTGGCCCTGTCGTATTTTAATTACAAAATGTACGTCCACCGATACCGCAACTGTTAGACACCTTTGTTCTTGTCACCTAATGGCCCGCTCGTTACGTTCTTCTACAGTGTAAATGTCTCCTCATCATATACGATTTGAGTTTGCTCCGTGGCCGGCCCACGTGGTTATAGGCCCGTATTTGTATACTGACATTTTCACAATAAAGGTTTTTAAAACAAAACACGGTAGTAGTATTTTCATTTGTAAAGTTTTTACTTTTAGTGACTGTTTTCGAATCAGTAAAAGGCAAGTGAAATAAAGCAGTCCAATTACATGACGGATAAAAGGTATAATATGTAGGAACGCAGTAAAGATAAATGGTCAAGGGCAGTTGTGTTTTTCATGTCTGCAACATAAAGTGATCGATAAGAATCTGATAATCAGGCGTATCGGCGACTAAGACAGCAGGCCGAATCTCTTTTACTCAACGGCTCCGTCATGGAAGGAAGAAACGCCCTTTTTCTCGAAAAAGGAATATATTTTACTTGCCAGACAGTTGTAAATTTTCCGGGAAAGTACATTAGCCTGGAATATTATAACATATGTTTGAAAAAAAAATATTGTTCGAAAATAATAAAAAGCGTAATTTTTAGGTCATATGACCAAGCTTTTCATCATTAAATTAACAAAAGTAAAATGAACCAATGAAAAGTTTTATTAACAAGTCACATGACCTGTTATGCTTACGTTACGCGCTGCGCGCCGCGCCTCGGATCACTTCCGGGTGCGCTAACGCGGCGTGTCATAAAACGCATTACGCGACAACGTAGGTCAAGAATATAGTCTAAATGTCTCCACCAACCAGCGTTCAGAACACAACCCCTTTCAGCAGTCCAAAAAGTTCTGTTAAATGACAACAGAGGGGACAGGCAACAAGAACCATCAGTCAAAGAGGGGAGGGCAAGTTCTTCTCTTCCGGGTCATGTTGGGGCGCTACCGGAACTGATCGAATTGGTAGTCTACAGTGTTTCTGGATGTTTCAGACTAAAGCTGGCGTCAGCATGAGACCACTACCATCTCGTAGCTCCGTCGTGGCCATTCCACGAGCAATCATGGCAGCCGCTCCCCACCAGAAGCCTGCGGGAGTCGGAGGCCCCCAAGACTTTTGTAGAATCTTCACGGCTGAGGGGACGCTTTTCGAGAATGGGATCCAAGCCCTAGCAGACAAGCGTCCGAGTTCCAAGGTGTCCCAGGGCCATTTTAGTGGACCAGGCCCAAAACCGAAGAGCCGGCCGCCATTTTGAGAGTCCTGTGGCAGCCGCCTATCGCTGCACCGCTAGAGCGGGCGCATCTCAACTACATGGTGAGCGAGACGCTGTAGTCGCAAGAGCGGGCGGAAAACAGCTGAATGGCGGAAGAGGCACAGTGTAGCAAAAGCGGGCGGAATGGCAACTAAAACGATAAAGGGGCGCCTCACTACAGCTTGTCTTCAGGTCAAACGGATTGTGGGACAAGGTCCAGAATTGAAGAGTCATCAAAAGGCAAAAAGTACCGCCGGACCCCGGGAGCCGGCCGCCTATGTCGGGGGCGATCTCAGGCTACACCAGTGCTATAAGACTTGGGGAGGGTGTCGGAGCCAAGCGTCTTCTCCGAGTCCAAGGCCATCACAGCGCCCCTCAGGGGCCTCCGTCAAGCTGTTTAGGAAGGTAACATATCATATTGTTTTCTAATGCAGTCAGGTCCACAAACGACACTCACTTACTTTGAGAATAGTGAAGCTGCAGTAGGAGGAAATAAGCTTCAGACAGTGTTACAAGCGCTGCTCAGAACTCTTAACTATGGCACCCAACATCCAGAACTTATGCTATTTGAGAATGGTAGTGACATCGAAGCATCTCGGGGACCAAAACCATTAACGTACTTTCACGTATGAAAATCTTACTTGGGGAGGGGGCAGGAGCGAAGCGCCCCCTCCCAGTCAGCGCCACCACACCGTATGTTGAAAATCTGAAGCCATCGTTCTACAAAGTCAACCAAACTTGGATTGAAAAATCTAGAAAAATGTACAAACTGAAAACCAGTTTTGGTCTGCATAGCATCAGTAACAACGCTTGAGTCAGCTTTGTGTCAAGCCGCCATTTTGATTCAACAAAGCACAGGCATTGAAAAAGGCTGAAATTCAGAACTCTAAACTATGGCACCCAACATCCAGGAGCTTGCTATCCGGATCTTGGAGCCTTGTGCTGTTTTCGATCTATTCACACATCGGTCCACTACTGACATCATCTTATAAACCAACGTTAT
Organism: Lissotriton vulgaris; assembly: GCF_964263255.1. Taxonomy (NCBI): domain Eukaryota; kingdom Metazoa; phylum Chordata; class Amphibia; order Caudata; family Salamandridae; genus Lissotriton; species Lissotriton vulgaris. The sequence goes on from NC_141693.1 coordinate 1,392,282,371, forward strand.
GTAAATAGTTTTTTAATAAAATGTTTTACCCTATTTCTTTGCTGGTGTGTTGTCTATATTTTTAATATTTGCATAGGGTTTGTCATTATTTTGTGCGGGATGGGTGATGGAGCCGAGCTGTCTTGCAGCCCTCATGGTGTGGAGCTCAGTTCATCTCACTATTTTCGTATTTCTCAAGAAGGGTTGTTCCTAATATTTCTATTTTAGCGAGGTCAAAAAGAGATCCAATTAGTGGCCTACTGATTTTGCTCGATTACTTTTATTTTTTTACACGATTTTTCACTATCTGCAAAGACTAAACAGAGTATTGCGACTTTGTGCTTGTTTGTAAATAGAGAATGATCCAAAGAGAACCAATTCTAAAACAGTAAATGCTTGGACAACAATCAATCAAATGGAGAGACAAGGAGGTACGACGGATTACAACGGGGGTAAAGGCCTGCGTTAACTACCCTTCTGTATCTGCAAAGAGAGAGTACTAACAAAGGCAAAAGAGGGGAGGGGGGGGGGGGCAGCGTTCAAAGCACATCAGCGTGCATAAATACGAAAATGTTTTTATCTATCACGTACTTGACATTTTAAAGCTTTTCATATTTGCTATTAAAAAACCAATGAAATTCACAGAAAAAACCATAGGTTATAGTGGATATATAGTTAGGAATTTGCATTTACAAAACCTTGAAAATTCAATGAAAAAACCATAGGTTATAGGCCATATATAGTTAGGAATTAGCATTTACAAAACCTTATTTTACTCGCATAAAACCATTGAAATTCCATATATAGTTAGCTAACTATAAGCGCTAACTATATATCGCGCACCCGCAATCCACTGCTGATGATGTCACATATTACATCATTCATGACATGGTCAGTGACATCACTGATGACATCACTGATGACATCTCAAATGACATCACTGATGACAACTCAAATGATATCAATGATGACATCTCAAATGACATCACTGATGACAACTCAAATGACATCACTGATGACATCTCATTTGTCATCACTGATCACATCACTCATGTGATAATACAATGAACCTCTTCAGACTCTAATATAACCTTACATACACTCAGTATAAACAGACACTCACAGACTGTCACTCATCCATGGAGTTACTCACACACCTAGTCAGTCATGCAAAGAATCAATCACACCTCCATTTCCTCAACTATACAGTTATACACATCTTACTTATTCAAACATATAATAACACATATTTACTCTCTTATATAATCCCTGATACAAGCTCACAGTGATCGATACAGCCACTCACACATTCACTGGGTCTTATGTTCAGTTATTTATATATCTCAACTCTCACATGTATTGTGTTTTACATACGTACTTACTTGCACATGTAGCAATGAGAAATCCATTCACTCACCAACACACCCATGCACAGTCAACCGCCCATATAGCTGTTTCCACATGCACTCTTGAACTCATACTCCTAGTGAATCAACTGCTTACACATCTATGCACAGAGTCACGCACCTCCCAGCCACCCACACACACACTCAGCCTCCCATTCAAATATTTGGGCAACCAATCAATAACCCATATGGCCACTCTTATAGCTACTGATCAACACATGCAGCAGCTTACACAACAACAAACATACTGATGCACGAATTAAGACAGTTTAGTCACTAACCCATGTACTCAGTGAGACACATTTAATCACTCACTCATACAGTCAGTCATGCACCTACTAAATTCTTCATCCAGACACTTATACATCCACTCATTCTTCAATATGTGAAACATATTTAAACTTTACAGACACATACAATCACTGGTTGTTTTGATCAGTGATGTCATCAGTGATGTCACTGACCATGTCATGAATGATGTAATATGTGACATCATCAGCAGTGGATTGCGGGTGCGCGATATATAGTTAGCGCTTATAGTTAGCTAACTATATATGGAATTTCAATGGTTTTATGCGAGTAAAATAAGGTTTTGTAAATGCTAATTCCTAACTATATATGGCCTATAACCTATGGTTTTTTCATTGAATTTTCAAGGTTTTGTAAATGCAAATTCCTAACTATATATCCACTATAACCTATGGTTTTTTCTGTGAATATATATATATATATATATATATACATATATATATATATATATATATATATATTCACTGAAAAAACCATAGGTTTTACACACGTTATAGTTAGGATGTAGCATTTGAAAAACCTATGAAATTCACTGAAAAAACCATAGGTTTGACACCAGTTATAGTTAGCTGGAAATTTTACTGACATAAAACCAATGAAATTCCACGTTATAGTTAGTTGGACTCACTATAACTTGCGCGTGTAAAGCACTGCTGATGACATTACACATTACATCACTCATGACATGGTCAGTGACATCACTTATGACATCACTGATGACAGACCTCCTTTAGGTGTAATGTAACCCTTAAAACACATATTGGAAAATAGAAATTAACATTGTCAAAAATATGGACATACTCATACCAGTTACAACAACCAATTCAGTAATTCCACTATCTATATACACATTCTCTCATTCACCAACAGTTCTATATAGTCACTCATACATATACTCACTCATCATATGTAGTGATACACCTATACATCCTGTTACACACCGACAATCATCCAAAAGTTACTCACACACATACTCACACATGCAAATAAACTATTGAACATCCATTTATTTGCATATAAAACTATACACACTCAACCACCCATACAGTCCTGCACATATGGTGTCTTCTAAACACATACAAAGAGAGAGTTAGTCATTCATGCATCTATGTGATTAGTAATACCCCCATGAAACCATAGAAACACTCATACTGATACTAAAAAAACATCTAAGAACCCAAATACCTACACATGTAGGTACTCATCAACCCATGCAGCCAGTTATTCACAAAGTGAAACACTGATACATATATTTAAATATTTAAACATTACTCGCTAATATATTTATTCACTAAGGTACACTTAATAAGCCAGTTATCCAATCATTTCTTTTTGAAAAAAACATTCATTAAGACAATAATTTAAACATTTATTCTTTCCTCGACCTTTACATATACATATATAAAACATATTTATTTTTTAGAAAGACACACATTCACTGGATGGTGTCATAAGTGATGTCACTGACCATGTCATGAGTGATGTAATATGTAATGTCATCAGCAGTGCATTACACGCGCAAGTTATAGTGAGTCCAACTAACTATAACGTGGAATTTCATTGGTATTATGTCAGTAACATTTCCAGCTAACTATAACTGGTGTCAAACCTATGGTTTTTTCAGTGAATTTCATAGGTTTTTCAAATGCTACATCCTAACTATAACGTGTGTAAAACCTATGGTTTTTTCAGTGAATTTCATAGTTTTTTTGAATGCTAGTTCCTAAGTATGTAATCACGTTCGTAACTACATAGTGTCACCGCCTACACGTCCTGAGAAGCGCATGTAAAGTCACGTGACTTGAAAACAAAACTTCCAATTGGTTATTAGTAGTTTCTGTTCTGGAATATACACGAAGCACTCCACCCACTTTCCTCACAATCTTTTCTACTCTCAAGAGACAACAACGTCGAGCATCTTCCGGAAGTCTTTGCTGAAATGGCTTCCCTACCAGATTCATCTTCCGAATCTGAAGGAAATGAGCGACCACCGTTAAGAAGAAAAAAGGAATCTTTCATTTGGCAATTTTTCACTTATCCTGAAGATCAAAAGAAAGTGAATGCGCCAAAAGTAACCTGCACGATATGCAATTCGGAGCTCTCAAGGGGAAATCCAAATAAAAAATATTCCTTTTCTGCACACACCATGCAGCGGCATGTTAAACAAAGGCATCCTGAGCATTATGCAAAAGCATCGACAAGAGCCCTGGCCACGCTATTACCATCAGAGGTGGCCAGCACATCTTCTGGTGTACGACCTGTATCTCCATCGAGTGCTGAAATGGACTTGAGACCATATCTTGCGAAGGTGCATATGAAATGCAACAAGTGTGGAGAAATTCTTTTATATGGAGAGCAGAGCCTCGTTCTTATTAAACTCAAAATTGACAGTCACAAATGCCCCAAGAAAAGATACATTTCTTCACTTCATTTTCAAACTATTACATACTGAAAAATGTAGTAGCAACTTTAAGAAATTGAAAGCATTATAACACTTCTTTCCCCCCCAAAAAAAAAAAAAAAAAAAGTTCTTTTCAGAACTAACTCTTTCTACCAAAACGTGCTCCAAGAGCATATTATGAGATATTTTTTCGCCGCTTTATTTTAGTGCGAGACCGGGTGCGCGCACCCTCCTATCGCGTACAGGACCTGACACTTGCATATGAAGTCATGTGACTTCTAAACAACACTTCTAATTGGTTCTTGGTAGTTTCTATTCTGGAATTTACACGCAGCACTCCACCCACTTCCATCACTTTCTTTTCTACTCTCAAGAGACAACAACGTCGAACATCTTCCCGAAGACTTCGGTACAATGACTACCGTTCCGCATTCATCTTCCGAATCTGATGAAAATGAGCGACCACCTTTGACAAGAAAAACGGAGGCCACGCTATTACCATCAGAAGTAATCAGCACATCTTCCGGTGGACGACCTGTATCTCCATCGAGTGCTAAAATGGACTTGAAACCATGTCTGGCGAAGGTGCACATAAAATGCAACAACTGTGGAGAACTTCTTGTATACGGAGAGCAAAGCTTTACTCTAATTAAACACAAAATTGAGAGTCATAAATGCTGCAAGAAAAGTTAAATTTCTTCACTTTATTTGGATAGTATGACATACTGAAAAATATCATAGCAACTTTAAGAAATCAAATGCATCAAAACACTTGTTTCCAAAAAAAAAAAAAAAAAGTTCTTTTCAGAACTAACTCTTTCCACCAAAACATGCTCGAAGAGCATATTATAAGATGTTTTTTCGCCGCTTTATTTTAGTGCGAGACCGAGTGCGCGCACCCTTCTATCGCGTACAGGACCTGACACTCCCATGTGAAGTCATGTGACTTCTAAACAACACTTCTAATTGGTTCTTGGTAGTTTCTATTCTGCAATTTACACGCAGCACTCCACCCACTACCATCACTTTCTTTTCTACTCTCAAGAGACAACAACGTCGAACATCTTCCCGAAGACTTCGATACAATGGCTACCGTTCCGCATTCATCTTCCGAATCTGATGAAAATGAGCGACCACCTTTCACAAGAAAAACGGAGGCCACGCTATTACCATCAGAAGTAATCAACACATCTTCCGGTGTACGACCTGTATCTCCATCGAGTGCTGAGATGGACTTGAGACCATATCTGGCGAACGTGCACATGAAATGCACGAACTGTGGAGAACTTCTTGTATACGGAGAGCAAAGCTTTACTCTAATTAAACAAATAATTGAGAGTCATAAATGCTCCAAGAAAAGTTAAATTTCTTCACTTTATTTGGATAGTATGACATACTGAAAAATGTCGTCGCAACTTTAAGAAATAAATAGCATCATAACACTTGTTTCCAAAAAAAAAAAAAAAAAAAAAAAGTTTGAAGAGCATATTAGCTGATATTTTCTCGCCGCTTTCTTATAGTGCGCGACCGGGTGCGCGCACCCACCTATCGCGTACAGGCGTCGAGACACGCATGTGCAGTCATGTGACTTTAAAACAACACTTCCAATTGGTTCTTACTAGTTTCTATTCTGCAATTTACACGGAACACTCCACCCACTTCCCTAGAAAACCAGTTTATCGTAAATCTTTTAAAGCCTCCTCTTATGAAATATTCAACATCAATCACATAGCAGAGTTCTAAATAGCACTATATACACTCCGTCCCTTAATTATAAGAGACTTATTGCTATGTAAAATCAACTTTTGCTCTCCAAGATAATGTAAAATGCTGAGCCTATTACATAATTTTATTACACATATATGTTACTAGTCTCCTTCGAGTACTAACACCGTAGAAAATACCACCAATAGCGGTGATATTTTTTACACCGAGAACGGGCGATTTCTATCGCTTACAGCCCTTACAATTATAAAGTTTTATTTCCTAAGTCTCTGATCGCCAACTGTGCAACGTAAATCCCCTGTGTGTCGCAATAAGGTCCATAAACAAAAACTACAGAGCCAGCATTATAAACATACACAAAACAACAAAACGACAAGAGCCACCATGCTAATATATATCCTTAATATAATAAACCTCTGAGAATAAATACATATTTCCGTGGCAGCCCATAACACAAATGTGGCGTCCTCTGACTCTGCTCCATTACCAAACACCGTAACTCCCCGCCCCCCTCACTTTTCACTAAACTCCGCACTCCACCCCAGCCAAACCCCCTATTACAAACCCCCAACCTACCCTCCCTGCCCAAACCCACCATGAACCTCAAACCGCCCCTAGAAAACTTATAAGACACAGGATTACTAAAACTCAAAGAATACGCAACAGGCACATAATGTAAATAGTACATAAAGACACATATTTTTTCCAAAATACTATTTAAAAACATGTTCTATTTTTAATAAATCTATCATGCATCTGACCCTCTAGAACTGCTTTCAAAACGTGAACTATAAACCTCTACTTTTCATTTTCAAACCATACACTTTCTTCTGACCCTCTAGAACTGCTTTCAAAACATGAACTATAAACCTCTACTTTTCATTTTCAAACCATACACTTTCAATTACATTATTTTTTTTCCACAATTCATGTAATGTTACAAACCTTTTCTAAAATACACCAGTCCGTATCATTTATAAGGATTTATTTTCAGTCTTCATCAGTGACACTTTCTTCACATACAATAGAAATCACTATAACTTTTTAAACGACAATGCTAACGCGGTAAAAATAACCCTTCATTTACTTTCCTTTAAGAATGCACACTATGTACCCCACGCATGCGTTTCTTAATCTTTGTATTTGGCAGCGAATACCGACCTTGAATCGGAAGACATGAACAAGAGCGCCATTGTCACATTTAAAACTGAACGTTGCATCTGCTCACACACATATCTTTCACTAAGCTAACATTCACAGAAAACAGCATTGATGTAAAAAAAATTGACCTTGCTTTACAACTCCCTCAAATCACTCCCTTATTTTTTAACGCATCCTCCAGTTAAAAAAAAGCTACTTTTTTAATAACCACTAAGCAATATATAAGTGAGTAGACTCCTAGAAAATGTATCAAGTCATTCTGCTCCTCTCCACTGCATAGCCGGCGACCTAATTCTGTGGAGTTGCTATACAACCAGCGGTGCTGCGCCGTTTCCTGTACCATCTTGGGAAATTCAAAATGGATGTCCCTCCTGCCTTCGCAAACGAGCCGGGCCACTTAGAACTATTTCGCCAGAGGATGCTTGACTACTACGGCATCTTAGCACTCTCGACTTTGAATACTTCATATCGATTATCATTTCGATATTCGCATTTCACCTGTGTGCAGCCTGAATTTCATTGCCTGAGCTGTGATTTCACGTGGGCCCTGGATTTATGTCTCTGCAATTTGGTACCTCCTGAACCGAATTACAATCACCTCATGAATCCGTTACTTGATCATGAACAGCTTTGTTACAACGGAGGGTTTATGGCCTTTGCAGCGATACAAGGTGTTCTGGGTCATTGGAATATATTCGCAGCGGCGCAAGATTTCCTAACAGAGAGCTACATCGAAAACCCACCGAGCTGCCCAATGATGGTAAAAGACACTCCAATAATGACAGATCATGAATGCTCCTTTCATCTTCTCAATTGGATGGCTGACATGTTTTCAGATGATAACAATGATTTCATGTTAGAGGCACTTGCTGCATACTTTGCCTACACAATGGACACTTAACTCTTTCCTAACAGCGAGCTACATCGAAAACCCACCGAGCTCCCTCTGATGGTAAAAGACGCTCCGATTATAACAGATCATCAGTACTGCTTTACTCTTTTCCATTGGATAGCTGATATACTTTCCGGAGGGTTTATGGCCTTTGCAGCGATACAAGGAGTTCTGGGTCATTGGAATATATTCGCAGCGGCGCAAGATTTCCTAACAGAGAGCTACATCGAAAACCCACTGAGCTGCCCTATGATGGTAAAAGACGCTCCAATAATGACAGATCATGAATGCTCCTTTCATCTTCTCAATTGGATGGCTGACATGTTTTCAAATAATAAAACTGATTTCCTGTTACAAGCAGAAGCTACCTATTTTCCCTAAACAATGCTTCAATAACTCTCAAACAAGCCATTGATGTCCTCATTTCCTTTTGGTTTTCTATATTCTTCACGTTCTTTTCCATATTTTCTTTTGAAGAACAGACCTATTTGCTTTACTAACAGTGGACATTATAATTTCGTGTTGTTTGACAGCTGATTCATAAAGTAATGATGTATAACCACTTGCATTTTCATATATCGTTCCCAAACTGAAAGGCCAGAGACCTTCTTCCATTTATTAAAATATAATATACTTCCTTATAAGAGTGTACAATGTTTTTTTCCAACTATATTCATTTTTCTTCAACTATAGCGTTTGTATTCCATGTACTACTGACAATACCAATTACTGTGTTTTTTGCAATTTCTGTACTCATATTACATAATGATTTGCCTTTAAAACAGTACATTTCTGAATAAACATTTCAAATATTCACGGTTTCTCTTTTAATCCATAATCTCAACTGAAATGATTTCATATTGAAAAACTATTCATGGGTTCCACATAACCTTAACTGTAGTCACTGAGGACCTTATTTATGAAGACCTTCCGCCGCCAGTGCCTCATTTTTTAAAATGGGAAAAAGTAACGCACCGGTGGCGCAAGGCCTTCATAAATAAAGTCCTGAATGTTTTCTTTTCTCGACCTCACTTACTGATACTAGAACCTGCAAACCAATTACGGCCCGTGAACTCTTTCTTAGTAGGTCACGCACCGTAAAGACAGTTATACCACTGTTAACATTTTTTTTTTACTGTTACTAAGCACCGACACAGTTCCGCTTCACTCAGAGTTAATCACTGCTCCCACGCTTCTACAGGCCAGACGCTATGTCGTATTTCTCTCCTTATCACCCTTTCATCTCCACAATAACAAACAGTTGTCCGCCAGCCACCAGAGAACAGACTCAGATGCAGAGGCACCAAAGAGTGAACCCATCACCAACTGCCATCTCCGGCTGTTTCCATGGTTACACCTCATTCTGCACCTTGCTGAAGGCACAGGTCAAAAGTTCATGTCTCAACGTTCTACAGCTAACTAAGAAGACTATTTTCCCTCCAGAAACACCTGCCAATCCACAACTCTGTTACATGTCTTGTTTTTTCACACCAAATAGTACTTTTCGTTTAACATAAACATTGAACTGTTCACTCTCCACTTGTTACAATCAACCAATCATTTTTATTTTTTTAACCACACCCAGCCTCTTCCTTTTTCTTTATTTAAAATTTCAACTTCTAACTACCATTCCACTTCCAGAACCGATCGGAGGACAACTACAAATCCCTTGAAAATGAAGGTCTGGCTAATAGGACACAGTTATATTCACTGGAGTGAAAAATATGCAGTAAGCAGACGAATTTGCAACCTCAGCTTACCAAATGTACACATAACATGGATTTCCAAAAGAGGATTGAAATGTCACCAATTGATTCCATTGGTGAAAACTTTTATGCATCTCCCAGAACCAGACCTTATAATTGTGCACTGTGGTGGGAACGATCTAGGCACAATCACTGGGGTAGGTCTGGAAATGCTTTTAAAAGACACCTTTCGACAATTGATGACACTTTTTCCTCGATCTGCCTTGGTATATTCCAATATATGCCAAAGACAGAAATGGAATTGGTCCAATCACCATTGTGCACAATTTGAGAAAGCAAGGAGACATATAAATAAATCTGTTTCTGCGTTCCTCAGAGATTATAGCATGGGTTCTATTTACCACAACAACTTGCGCTACCACATGCAAGACGTCTATAGGAGAGACGGTGTTCATTTCACGAATGAGGGAAACAGAATCTTCCTCTGCAACATCAGGCTCTGCATCGGTACTTACTTATAAATGCAGAAAACACTCAATTAACACAAGGGCTCTTTTCAGAGCCACCTTATATCTAAGCACTCAAACTTCTGATTTACCTCCTTTTCCAGACTCTTGTAAATAGGTGTGCGCGACCGGGTGCGCGCACCCCGTATTTTTTTTTCGGGGAAAAATTATATCTTTTTGCGTTTAAGGGCCTTACTGCACACCCCGAGAAAACCTACGCAGGAAGACAATCTCTACCTTCTCCCCTTTCCATGTTTCAACGCTTTGAAATGAACAATATATTTACTCGCAGTGACAAAATGGCGGACAAAACTTCCTGATTTCCTTCGAATCGAACGTTAACAGACGTCACGCAGCAAAATTCCGCTCGCTCGCGCAGCCGCTTGGGTGCGCGCACATGTGCGCGCCTATAGATATATAATTGACTTTAACTTTAATTTTCTCAACAACTACTGAACGGATTTACACCATTCCAAAAAAAGCGTAATCTGCGAACAAGACTCTACAGTTTTGGCAAATTTCTTATAAATTCATTCACCCGTTCGAACTGTAGCCGAGTCTAAAGGTCCTATGGAAAATAACATTGAGAAAACACGTTTTGGGACCCCCCTTATATCTCAGCCCCCACTCGACCAATCCCCCCCAAACTTTCAGGGAAGGAGTGCAGCGAACCTAGCCATCTTCTTTGAGAAATTCGCAAAGACTCATCCACCAGGGCCAAAGTTATTCCAAATAGAATGTTGAGGATTTCCTATGGAAAACAATCCTAACTATAACTACCTACTGGCGACCGCCAGTAGGTAATATATCTCATATATATATATATATATATATATATATATATATATATATATATATATATATATATATATATATATATATATATATATATATATATATCTCATATATATATATGTCTGTTTGTGTATATATTACCTACTGGCGGTCGAAATTATAGGTAGGATTTTTTTCAATGCAAAATCTAAAAATTTGATTGTGAATAACTTTGGCGTTGGTTGACGAATCTGCCTGAAAATTTCCTCAAATTTTCAGAAATCCCTTTTCAAAAAAATCCTTACTATATATACCTACTGGCGACCGCCAGTAGGTAATATATATATTGCACTACAGATACCATCATACCCAGCAACAGGAAGTGACCTGAAAAAGAACGGACCATTGGAGGCCTGAAAACATTTAAATTATCGTGCACCTGTGGCAGCAAACCGGCTTTCCCAGAAGAACGGTGTTTCACAACTGAAGAAGTTCAAAGGTGATCTAAACGCGTCTTGTGCAATGCCGTGCTGAAAATGCAATCAAAGAAATAAAATAAAATTGGCAAATATTTGGTTGTCGTGTGCGGCTCCACCTTCCTATGCGGGGGAAAACAGTTTGAATATATGATCGGCTTGGTTCCGCCGAAGGAGACTGCGCTGACACTAAGAGCGCCAAACGCCCTCTGAATTGAACCCCATCGTTGCTTCCGTGAACACGGCCTAGGAGGATGCCGTGCTCCCGGGTACTGGACCCGGTATTGGACCCAAACGTGCCAGGAAAAAGGGCCGATTTGGGGAAACCTGCTGCCTGACAATGTTGGAAAAAAGATAATACCGGCATTGGAACAACACCGAACCCACTGGAGGGTAGAAAGACTCTTAATAGAGGAATTTGGGAGCCGCTTGCACTACAGGTACCATCATACCCAGCAACAGGAAGTGACCTGAAAAAGAACGGACCATTGGAGGCCTGAAAACCTTTAAATTATCGTGCACCTGTGGTAGCAAACCGGCTTTCCCAGAAGAATGGTGTTTCACAGCTGAAGAAGTTCAAAGGTGAACGAAACGCGTCTTGTGCAATGCCGTGCTGAAAATGCAATCAAAGAAATAAAAGAAAATTGGCAAATATTTGGTTGTCGTGTGCGGCTCCACCTTCCTCTGCGGGGGAAAACAGTTTGAATATATATATATGGGGTCATCGTCAAAAAATCAGACAAAGGCGGGAATATTGTTCTGTGGCCTAAATCAGATTATGAAAAAGAAGTGATGCGCCAACTCATGAATGCGGAATGCTATGAAAAGACATCCATGAAGGCATACATCAAGTCAAAAGACAATCTCAAAAAGGAACTCCTCAAGTGGAAAAGTGAGGGTTTGATTACCTCAGAGGAATTCAACTTCATGCACAATGCACATCCTGAGATACCCTTTATATATTTAGAATGAAACCTTAAATCGTTTCAGAAGAAGAGGTTACACGGAAAGCGTACTCAGTAAGGCAGTAGACAAAGCCAATGGAAGATCCAGAGAATCCCTGCTTCCAAATGACCATGAGAATACGTTAGATGAAGACAATGAGAGGGGGACCCCTAGATTAGTGACCACCTATAGTATGCAGGAACGTAAGATTAAGGCTATTCTTACCAAAAATGTGCCCATAGTGCTATCAGATAATGTCTTAAAATATAGACTACCTGACAAACCTACTGTAACATTTCGAAGACCATGGAAGCACATTTATCCAAATCTGCAGGGGAAGGGGCCTCGGTTAAAACCTGGTTACCTGAAAAAGAAGGATTTTTTAAGTGTGCAACCTGTAGAGCATGCAATTTTGGGGTAAACACTTCAAAATACAGTACCCCATTCAGGGAACAAGAACTCAAAATTAGAGGAAACTTTAATTGTCGCACGGATTATGCTGTGTGTGTTCTCACGTGCACTTGTGGGCTCAGGTATGTGGGCAGTACGATAAAACAAGTGCACGTGAGAATCCTGCAACACATAAGAGCTATTATCAACAGTGATCCGGCTTATCCGGTAGCTCGTCATTTTAAGTCCGTGCATAATAAGGACATTAACTGTTTAAAATATTTTGTAATTGATCACGTCCCGATGCCCAGGATGGGAGGTGACAGGGAAACTCTCTTGGGACAACTAGAGACCAAGTATATTCACTATGTATAAACATCACGCATACACACGGTACCATGCCAGTCCTTGTCGTTTTTTACAATGCTTATTTTGTTCAATTTAACAACAATTTGGGCTATGTACATATCATTAATTTAATGTTTTCATCAACAAACTATGACAGACAACTAATGTGAGATATGGTTACATGTGAATATCTGGACATTTGTTACATTGTTACTATGTCAGACCCACTCTAAGATGGCGCCCTTAATGACTGAGTTCAGGCTTGTTAGTCCATCGTTGATGTTTACATGTGGACACACGGTAAAAACAGCAAACTTTCAGAGTACTATTGTGTGAACAAGCACTCACGGAGTGCGAAACGCGTCACGTAGGGCTTATGGCGTGAATAAACCCAACTTTTTTGACAGACCTGCAGTATTGGTGTGGATTATTGTTGTACCTGAGTGCACGCTTGGAACGCCGCTTTGAACTTCATATTGAATACCGGATACCTCACCGGCAGCGTGCCACCCCCATTTGACGAGGGATACCCCACTGAGGTGATCTTTGGACTTATATATATATATATATATATATATATATATATATACATATATATATATATTATATATATTATATATATATATAGTTAGGATCTACTTTCCATAGGAAATCCGCAACATTCTATTGGGAATAACTTTGGCGCCAGTGGACGAATCTTCGCAAATTTATCTCAAAAAATGGCCCGCTCCTTCCCTGAAAGTTTGGGGGGGATTCGTCAAGTGGGGGCGAGATAAAAGGGGGGTCCCAAAACGGGTTTTCCCCATGTTAATTTCCATAGGGCGGTTGGTTTCACTTTTAGCCCGAACAGCTGAATGGATTTCCACCAAACTTGGCAAAATTTTAGGGACTGGTAGCCCGATGTGCCTTTGCTATGTCTCAAGATATGTGCTCCAGTGGATTTTGAGTAATTTAGGTTCAAAAAAATATATATATCTATGGCAGCGCCCCGGTACGCGCTCCGGGGAGCGCTCCGGGCGCGCCACCTGACTTGCGCATAGAAAGCTGATTGGCTCTCGGGTGTCTGTAAACATTCGAAACAGTCCGGAGCGGCCGCCATCTTGTGTCTCGGTAAAATCAAGACATAAGAGGTGGAAAAATCCAAGGAGGAAATGACCATAAGGGGGCAGGGATAGACCCCCCTGACCTCCTAGGTTTGATGTGGGGGCCATAAAAGTGCCCAGCGGGGCAAACCATTTTTTTATTTTTTTTTTATTTGCGCGGGGGGAGCGGACCGGGGAGCGTCCAACGGGGAAAAATGAATATTAGAGTTTTTTAAAAATGTAGCCTTTTTTTATAAATTGGAGGTAGTTCTAAAAAGAACTGGTTTTTTTCTTGTTTTTTTGAACATTTTGTACTTTTTTTGGGTTTTCTGAACAGTTTTATATTTTTTTTGTATTTTTCATGGGGAGAAACGAAAAAACAGGGAATTGAAAATGGCTCAACTGGAGCAAAAAAAAAAAGAAAAGAAATAATTAGGGTTTAATGGGGCATTTGTGGTTGTCCCCAGCAAGGACGATGAGCTTTACGCTCTGTTCTCCGTAGGAGATGGTCTTCCCACAATATTTACAGATAATTCGGAAATCTGCAAATCGTGGCTGAATGCAAGGCATCGTCTCACTTTCCTCTGGTGCCGACGGAGTGGGTTGCTTCCTTTTTGAGGTGGTGCTTGTGGATTGGGGAGGGTTACTGGCCAGTTCCCTCATCTCTGCAGCAGAATAATTTATTGGATGCTTGCGCTGCATGTGGCGTATCATCGTGTTGTTTCCAAATGAATATTTCTTGTTCGGGGTCCCCCTGGAAAGTTCCACGCCACAGATTTTGCAAGTCACCTTGGCTGCATTTACTTTTTTCTTCCCCTGCGGGATGGAAAAAAACTCCCATATAATGAGTGGTCTTGGCTGGTATGGGGTATTTTGTTCTTCAAGCCATCTTCTCCTCCCTTCTTCCTCCTCCTCCTCCTCTTCCTCCTCTTGTTGACCACCAATGATATCTTGTGGTGGTCCTCTTGGTGGTTGTGGTGGTGGTGGTGGTGGTGGTGCAGATGCACCACCTGCTGCTGCTACTGAAGCCATTATAAAGATCAAAAAGGTACAGAGAGGTACAAACAGGTCTTCCTAAGTCAAAGGACAAACTCAGAATAAGGAAAAAAGGTGGGGTCTTTCATCCTTTTGAAAAAAAAATGTATTGAACCAATGAAAAGTGTTATTTTCAGGTCACATGACCAGGGGCTTCATCATTATGAAACCAAAACTGTTATGAACCAATGAAAAGTGTTATTTTCAGGTCACATGACCCGGGGCGCGCCCCAGGGCGCGTCGCGTAAGCGCGTCAGACGCCTACGTTGCGCGATCGTATTCGCTCGAGTGCTTCCGGGTGCGTTTACGCCGTGCGTATCACGCGGTCGCGGCTACGCGATACGTCACGATCATGTTTTCGTTCGCGATATTGGCGCTTACGGGACGCTCCCCGGGGCGCTTCATAAAACTACGCTTTCCGGGGCGCTCACCGGGGCGCGCACCGGGAGCACTCCAAGGCAAAAAAATATATATATAAAAAAAAAATTGGCAAAATTGTAGGGACTGGTAGCCCGATGTGCCTTTGCTATGCCTCAAGATATATGCTCAAGTGGTTTTTACGAAAATTAACTTTAAAAAAATATATATTGGGCTACATTGGGCTATATATATGTTAGAGCCCACCAGAGACAAAAAAAACAAATGTAGCCCAAATATCAGCCAGATGTAGCCCAAATATAGCCCAATGACAGAATGTCACAGAGTGTTCTAAAGAACAACTAGAGTGCTAACAGTCTTACTTATAAACTGAGACTTATTGTTAGGAATTAGCATTTAAAAAACCTTTGACATTCACTGAAAAAACCATAGATTTCACACCTGTTATAGTTAGGAATTAGCATTTAAAAAACCTATTAAATTCACTGAAAAAACCATAGGTTTCACACCAGTTATAGTTACCTGGAAATTTTACTGAAATAAAACCATTGAAATTCCCACGTTATAGTTAGTTGGACTCACTATAACTTGCGCGTGCAATGCACTGCTGATGACGTCACATATTACATCACTCATGACATGGTCAGTGACATCACTCATGATATCACTGATGACACCATCCTTGTGACAGAGTGACAGACCTCCTTTCACTGTAATGTAACCCTTGAAACACATATTCAAAAATAGAAACAAAAATTTATAAAATTGGAGATAACCATATCGGTTTCAACAACTAGTTCAGTAATTCCACCATCTATATACACATCTACTCATTCACAAACAGTTCAATATACTCACTCATACATATACTCACTCATCATATGTAGTGATACATGGAGAAGTGTGGCTCAGGGGTTAGAGGCGGCAGACCTGGAAGCTGAGATCGGCCCTGGACCGGGGTTCAATTCCCCGCCTCGGCGGGTCTTGGACTAAAAATTCCACGGACTCGATAATTCTTGCTCCGGTGCCCTCTCGACTCACGGGTTCACACTCTGCGACTCTGGGCAATAGCTTGCTTAATCTCCACAACGGCCCCACGCCGCGGGATGCCTGGCTTTCACCTTGTGAAAACCCTGCCGGGGTTATCTCACAGGGGAATACCAGGACGGGTTCCCTAAGCAAGCAAGCGCCGGGAAACCCACTGCGCTATATAAGCTCAAATACATACACCTATACACACTGTTACACACTGACAGTCATCCAAAGGTTACTCACACACATACTCACACATGCAAATAAACAATTGAACATCCGTTTATTTGCATATAGAGCTATACACACTACCACCTTACTTCTATTGAAATTTAAACATATTTATTCTCTTAAACAATCCCTTATAGAAACACATACTTATTTAAACAGGAACTCTTACAATCTCTTACTCTCACATATACTCACTTATATACATCAATATTCACATATACTAGATTAAAACATATGTAGTTACAGATAAAGACACTAGTGAGACAGTCATTCACTCAGTAACACACACATATACACACTCATTCACTCATACAGTCCTGCACATATGCTGTCTTCAAAACACATACAAACAGAGAGTCAGTCAATCATGTCAAGTCAAGTCAAGTCAGGTCAGACTTTATGTAGCGCACTACATACCCAGAGGGTCCCAAGGCGCTTGAGGGAGGGGGGGAGGTTTAACTATCGAATATCCAGGTTTTAAGCTGTTTTCTGAAGGCTAGGTGGTTTTGGGTAATGCGGAGGTGGATGGGAAGGGAGTTCCAGGTTTTGGCCGCTAAGTAGGAGAAGGATCTTCCCCCCATGGTTGCTTTGTGGATGCGCGGTACAGCGGCGAGGGCTTGGTTGGACGAACGCAGTTGGCGGGTGGGAGTGTAGAAGGAAAGGCGTGTGTTGAGGCAATCAGGTCCAAGTTCGTAGAGGGCTTTGTGTGCGTGGGTGAGGAGGCGGAACGTTATCCTTTTGTTGATGGGGAGCCAGTGAAGGTCTTTCAGGTGGCCGGAGATGTGGTCTGTGCGGGGGATGTCTAGTATGAGTCTGGCTGAGGCGTTTTGGATACGTTGGAGTTTTTTCAGCAGTAGTGCGGAGGTGCCGGCGTAAAGGGTGTTTCCGTAGTCCAGACGGCTTGTAACCAGTGCGTGGGTGACCGTTTTTCTTGTTTCGGTGGGGATCCAGCGAAATGTTTTTTTGAGCATGCGTAGGATGTTGAAGCATGACGAGGAGACAGCGTTGATTTGTCTGGTCATCGAAAGAGTGGAGTCCAGGATGATGCCCAGGTTTCGTGCGTGGTCCGTCGGTATGGGAGCTTTTCCTAGGGCCGTTGGCCACCAAGAGTTGTCCCAGGTGGAAGGGGATGTACCTAAGATGAGGACTTCCGTTTTGTCCGAGTTCAGTTTCAGATGGCTGTGCTTCATCCATTCGGCTACTTCTTTCATCCCTTAATGGAGGTTGGTTTTGGCGGTGGTTGGGTCTTTGGTGAGTGAGAGGATCAGTTGCGTGTCATCAGCGTAGGAGATGATGTTGAGGTTGTGCTGACGTGCGATGGTTGCGAGGGGGCTCATGTAGCTGTTGAAGAGGGTAGGGCTGAGAGAAGATCCCTGCGGTACGCCGCAGATGACTTCGGTGGCCTCTGATTTGAAAGGGGGGAGCCGGACTCTCTGAGTTCTTCCAGCGAGGAACGAGATGATCCAGTCTAATGCTTTTCCTTGAATTCCGATGTTGTTAAGGCGTTGTATTAGGGTACTATGACAGACTGTGTCGAAGGCTGCGGAAAGGTCAAGGAGGATGAGGGCGACTGTGTCTCCGTTGTCCAGTAGTGTTCGAATGTCGTCTGTTGCTGCGATGAGGGCGGTCTCGGTACTGTGTTTGGCTTGGAAGCCAGACTGTGAGGAGTCGAGTGATTTGTTGGTTTCGAGGAAGGTGGCGAGCTGATTGTTGACGGCTTTCTCAATGACTTTGGCAGGGAAGGGGAGGAGCGAGATGGGGCGGTAATTTTTGAGTTCGGTGGGGTCAGCAGTGGGTTTCTTCAGAAGGGCGCTGAGTTTGGCGTGTTTCCATTTTTCTGGGAATGTGCCGGATTTGAGGGAGCAGTTGATGATGTCTCGGAGATAGGGTGCGATGATGGAGTCTGCTTTGTTGAAGAGGGCAAGGGTCTGTGGGGGATCCGGAGTGGATGGAGTTCATAAGGCGGATGGTGTCTTGTGTGGTGATTGTGTTTCAGTTGAGAAGGTTATTCAGGGGGGGTACAGGTTCGGAGGTGAGAGGGGTTGACTGGGTTACGGGTTGGTTGTCAAAGCTGTTATGAATGTCGGCGATTTTGACATGGAAGAAAGAGGCGAGGGATTTGCAGAGGACTTGAGAGGGGGTGATGTCGTTGGAGCTGGCGGTGGGGTTGGTGAATTCTTTGATGATGTTGAAAAGTTCCTTGCTGTTGTGGGCGTTGTTGTCTAGTCGGTCTGTGAGTGCTGATTTCTTGGCTGTCCGGATTAGTTGGTGGTGTTTGCGGGTGGCGTTTTTGAAGGCGGCTTGGGTGATAGTGTTTGGGTTTTTTTTTCCAGGTTTTTTCAAGGGAGCGGCAGAGTTTCTTGGATTTCTTGAGGTCATCATTAAACCATGGGGCGTTCTTGCTTCCTTGCTTGATTTGATGTTTTTTTCAGGGGTGCTAGTTTGTCGGCGGTTTGGGCTAACCATTGTGTGAAGTTGGTGGCGGCTTGGTTAGGGTTCGTTGAATAGGCAGGGGGTTTTTGAAGAAGTGATGTGGAGATCAGAGAGGGCATGGCAGCAGTGGCACAATGGATGACGGATAACTACCTCCAACTCAACGCCGGAAAAACCGAGGTGCTCCTCCTTGGCAGAAACACCAGCCTATGGAACGAGCACTGGTGGCCGTCATCCCTTGGCACCACCCCACTCCCCAAAAACTGTGTAAAAAACTTGGGAGTTTGGATGGATGCCAACCTCAGCTTCCAGTCACACACTAAAAAGGTGGCAGCCACCTGTATAGGTCTCCTAAGAAACCTCAGGCCTATACTCGGATTCTTTGATCCTAAGGT
The DNA here is from genome assembly GCF_964263255.1 of Lissotriton vulgaris. Taxonomy (NCBI): domain Eukaryota; kingdom Metazoa; phylum Chordata; class Amphibia; order Caudata; family Salamandridae; genus Lissotriton; species Lissotriton vulgaris. The sequence continues at coordinate 1,392,301,975 of NC_141693.1, forward strand.
TCGACAGCTAATTGTCCAGGCAACCATCTTGTCACGCCTAGACTATGCGAACGTCCTCCTCCTGGGAGCAAACAAAGCAGAAACGGCCAGGTTCCAACGAGTCCAGAATGCGGCAGCTAGAATGCTGGTCGGTCTCCCACGCAGATGCTCAGCCAGAGCCACCATCCGCAAACTCCACTGGCTGCCCGTGGAGCACAGAGTCAAATTTAAAGCTCTCATTACGATCTTTAAAATTGCCAAACAGGAAAACCCCCCTCTGCTGCGACACCTGGCCTGCCCCTATGTCCCTGGCCGGGAACTACGCTCCTCCAACCAACTTCTTCTGAAAGTACCCAGAACAAAGCGCTGTCGTACTGGAGGCCGCTCCTTTGGCGTTCTCGGTCCCAAACTTTGGAACGATCTTCCTCTCAGTATACGCTCCATAGATTCTCTCGCTGCCTTTCGTAAGGCAATCAAGACCCTTCTCTTCCCTGCCCCCTAGAATATTTCTCCATTCCCCCCCTCCCCCGTCCAGTAAGGTTTGTGCATGTCTCTCAGCGCCGGGACGCCCCATTGCTGGGGTAGCTGTTGCGCTTCACCAAACATAGAATAGAATAGAATAGATTTGGTCGATTGTGGTTTTGTTCCAATTTCTTCGCAGTGTTGGCTGAGGGTGGTTGTGGATCATGGTCTTATTGTAAATGAAGTGGATGCAACTGTGATCCGTCCAGTGGAGGGTTGTGGAGTGAGTGAATGAGATATGCTTGCTGGAGGTGAAGATAAGGTAGAGTGTGTGTCCTGCATAGTGGGTGGGGGTGTTAACAAGTTGTTTGAGTCCGAGATTGGCAAGATTGTCCAGGAGGGTGGTAGTTTTCCTGTCGTTGCTCTTTTCCAGACGGAAATTGAGGTCTCCCAGAAGAATGTATTCTTCTGAGGGTAGGGTGTGTGGGGTGATCTAGTCAGTGATGTCTTCGCTGAATTGAGTACGGGGTCCTGGAGGTCTGTAGAGGAGGGTGCCTCTGAGAGTGGTCTTGGGGTCGGTGTGGATCTGGAAGTGGAGGTGTTCGGCGATAGCGAGGTTGTTTTCTGAGCTGGTTGAGACGCGGATGGTGTTCTTATGGACGATGGCGATGCCTCCACCTGTTTGCTTGGTACGGTCCTTACGGATGATCTTGTAGCCGTCCGGGATGGCAATGGCGATGTCTGGAGCAGATGAGGCATTCATCCAAGTTTCTGTTAGGAAGGCGACGTCCGGGGAGATGGTGTCGAGTAGGTTCCAAAGGTCGATGGCGTGTTTGTGAACCGAGCGGGTGTTGAGAAGGATGCATTTGAGGTGGTTTGAGTTGGATCTCTGTTTGGTGTTGGTGGGTTTGGTGTGGGTCTCGAAGGAGTTGTACTTGCAGGAGTGGCAGGTGAAGGGTCCGTGGGTGTGTCCCGGTGCGGCCTGGGCACAATTAGGGAGTCGGCCGGGGTTAAGTGTTAGGAGGGTGGATGGGTCGTATGTGATGCGAGAGGGGTGGGAGATGCGGGGACCAGGGGGTCTGGCGCTGGGCTCGGTCCAGGCGCAGATGGGCGTAGACGGGCTTACCTTTGGCGCACCTTCGGCGCGGCCGTAGCGCGTGGACGCTGCGCGTTGGTACATCTGTCATATAAGGAAAGTGGAGGGGGCGGAGCGTGGGAGGGTCAGCTGGGAGGCGGGAGCGAGGTGGCGGAAGGGCCAGGGGTTGCAAACAAAATGGCAGCAACAACAACAAGGCAGCAACAACAACAAGCGCACCAGCAGTGGAAACGGAGGCGCTTTGGAAATATGCAAAACTCTGTACCAAGCACAGCCAAGAAGTGTGCGTTAGCGATATTAAAAGCTATTAGAATTCAAGCACTATGATCTGAATAGGGACAGTGCAGTCAAGCGCTACGTAATGAGAAATATTCTGCACTCAAGCGCTACGATAATAATTGCGGAGGCAGAGTCAGGCGCTACAATCTCAGGTCTGCAGTCAAGCGCTACGGTGATATTTCCAGCAGAGTCAGGCGCTACAATACCAGGTCTTCGCAGGAGGAGGCAAGGGGAGCGACCGCTCGTGTCCAGGACAGGACGGTCACAGCTCAATGAGAGTGCGAGGACGGCCTATAGTTTCCGTGGGTGGGAGGGTCAGCTGGGAGGCGGGAGCGAGGTGGGGGAAGGGCCAGGGGTTGCAAACAAAATGGCAGCAACAACAACAAGGCAGCAACAACAACAAGTGCAGCAGCAGTGGAAACGGAGGCGCTTTGAAAATATGCAAAACTCTGTACCAAGCACAGCCAAGAAGTGCGCGTTAGCGATATTAAAAGCTATTAGAATTCAAGCACCATGATCTGAATAGGGACAGTGCAGTCAAGCGCTACGTAATGAGAAATAATCTGCACTCAAGCGCTACGATAATAATTGCAGAGTCAGGCGCTACAATCTCAGGTCTGCAGTCAAGCGCTACGGTGATATTTCCAGCAGAGTCAGGCGCTACATGCTAAGTAATACCCCCACCAAACCATATAGACACTCATACTGATACTAAGAAAAACATCTAATATCCCATGTACATACACATGTAGCTACTCACCAACCCATGCAGCCACTCATACACAAAGTGAAACACTAATACATATATTAAAAAATTTAAACATTACTCACTAATATTTATTTTTCAGAATTCACATTCACTGGATGGTGTCATCAGTGATGTCATGAGTGATGTCACTGACCATGTCATGAGTGATGTAATATGTGACGTCATCAGCAGTGCATTGCACGCGCAAGTAAGCATGGGCGGAAAATCCGTTCCGCTCGCGGATTTTGCGGATTTTCGAACTCCCGCGAATTTACCGAAAATCCGCAAATACGCGAGCGGCGGATTTTTCCGGGGGCAAAAGTTCAAGCCTGCCCTGTTGTAACTATTTTAGGATGGCGCCGGCAAGCTGCCAGCGCCATCCTAAAATAGTTACTAAGTTAGCTTCAACAGGAAGCTCTAATAGATAAAATAAAGCAGGTGCTCGCAACTGCTTTATTTTATCTATTAGAGCTTCCTGTTGAAGCTAATTTAGTAAGTATTTTAGGATGGTGCTGGCAGCTTGCCAGCGCCATCCTAAAATATTTACAAATGCTCTTCCTGTGACCCTTCCTGTGGAGCTTTTTCTCTTCATCTGCTGAACTGATCTTTCTCTGACCTTTTATGCACACAAGAGGCATGTGAACTCGCATGGAAGCCCCGCACGTTTGGCCCCGCGCACACACTCGCGGTTTGCACCGTCTTGCCGCCATTCACCCACTATGATGGACAGCTCACTCAAGGGACCCCTGCGACCTTCGGGGCGATTGCATAGTAACACACACATGGTCGCTCGAACTAGTTGATGCTCAAATTCAGTGACTCATTCATTAGCCCAAAAACAATCATGAGCGTCTTCGAGGCTGGACAGGTGTGCCTCTTCCCAAATCTACCGTGGAAAGTCAGCTGTGATGCTGGGTAGAGGCCTTTGCATCCTTGACTTTCATGAGCGCAATCCCCGTGCTGTTCCTGTGACCAGGAGCTTCTTTCTCTTCATATTATTGTGTTCGCACGGGTTGCTGCAAGTTCGCACGCGTTTTGTACAATTTTGCAATTTGCGAAATTGTACAAAACCCTCGCGAACTTGCAGAAACCTGTGCGAACATAAAAAAAAAAATCCGCAAATTCGCGAGAATTCGCGGATTTTGCGGATTGCGAGTTTGCAAATCCGCAAAATCCGCGAACGCGAGATCCGCAAAATTCGCCCATGCTTACGCGCAAGTTATAGTGAGTCAAACTAACTATGACGTGGGAATTTCAATGGTTTTATGCGAGTAAAATTTCCACCTAACTATAACTGGTGTAAAACCTATGGTTTTTTCAGTAAATTTAATAGGTTTTTTAAATGCTAATTCCTAACTATAACTGGTGTGAAACCTATGGTTTTTTTCAGTGAATATATATATTGCGCGTGCAATGCACTGTTGATGACGTCACATATAACATCACTCATGACATGGTCAGTGACATCACTCATGACATCACTGATGACATCTCAAATGGGGGTGCACAAAGAGGGAATAAGGGTACAGAAAGGGCACAGGGGGCTTAGAAAGTAGCAGCAGAAGTGCAGAAAGAGGCTAGAGGTGTGCCGAGAGAGGCAAGAGAAATGCAGAAAGAAGAAAAAGAGGTGCAGAAAGAGGCAAGAGGGGTGAAGAAAGAGGCAAGAGAGGAGAACAAAGGCAAGAGAGGTGCATACATTTGCAAGAGAGGCATAGAAAGAAGCAAGAGAGGTGCAGAAAGAAGCAAGAGAGGTGCAGAAAGAAGCAAGAGAAGTGCAGAAACAAGCCGCTGAGGTGCAGAAAGAGGCAAGACAAGTAAAGAAAGAAGCAAAAGAGGTGCAGAAAGAGGCAAAAGGGGTGCAGAAAGAGGCAAGATTATTGCAGAAAGGAGCAACAGGTGCAGAAAGCAGCAGGAGACATGCAGAAAGAAGCAAGAGAGGTACAGAAAGAAGCAAGACAGTACAGAAGCAACAGCGGTGCAGAACGAAGCAAGAGTGATTCGGCAGGAGGGAAGAAAAGTACAGAGGTACAGAAAGAAGAAACAGAGATGTAGAAAGAGGCAAGAGAAGTGCAGAAAGAGGTATAAGGGTTGCAGAAACAGGCAACAGAGGTGAAGAAAGAGGGAACAGAGGTGCAGACAGAGGCAAGAGAGGTACATAAAGAAGGCAGAAGGGTGCAGAAAGAGGTAAGAAGGTAGCAAGAGCAGTGCATAAATAACCAACAGAGGTGCAGAAAGAGGCAAGAGGGGTGCAGAAAAAGGCAAGAGAAGTTCAGAAAGAAGCAACAGATGTGCAGAAAGAAGGAAGACAAGTACAGAAAGAAGCAACAGAGGTGTAGAAAGAGGCATGCAGAACGAAGGAAGAAAGGTGCAGAAGGAAGCAAGAGAAGTGTCCAAAGGAGCAACAAAGGTGCAGAAAGTGGCAAGTGAAGTGCAGAAAGAGGCAGAAGAGTTGCAGAAACAGGCAAAAGAGGTACAGAATGAGGGAACAGTAGTGCAGACAGAGGCAAGAGAGGTACAGCACGAAGGAAGAAACGTGCAGAAAGAGGCAAAAGGGTTGTAGAAATTTGTAAGAGAAGTGCAGAAAGAAGCAAGAGTAGTGCAGATAGAACTCAGAGAGGTCCAGATTGAGGCAGGAGGGGTACAGAAATAGGAAAGAGAAGTGCAGAAAGATGTAGAAGAGTTACAGAAAGGGGCAAGAGGGGTACAGAAAGAGGCAAGACAAGTGAACAAAAAGGCAAGAGGCAAGAGACATGCAGAAAGAAGCAAGAGAGGTACAGAAAGGAGCAAGATAAGTGCAGAGAGAAGCAACAGAGGTGCAGAAAAAGGCAAGAGGGATGCAGAAAAAGGAAAGAGAAGTACAGAAAGAAGCAACAGGGGTACAGAAAGAGGCAAGAGAAGTGAAGAGTGAGGCACGAGAGTTGCAGAAGAGCTCCAATTACTACACAATTGAAACAAACAACATAACTTTCCTGGACATAATAATTTTTAATGATGATACAGGTCGGCAGACTTAGACCCACTATAAACCCTTGCTTAAGTTCAACAGTTTTCATCCCAGGGCTTTGAGCGAAAGCCTACCATATGGCCAATTTCTAAGAATAAGAAGACATTGTAGCAAATTGGAGGGCTTCAATACAAAAGCTAAAGATCTCTCCAAGAAATTTAGAACCCGAGACTATCCCAAAGATCATTGCAACAACCTTAAAAAGAGCCAGAAACCAAAACAGAGATGCACTCCTTGAAGACACGGATAAGTGTATTACAGACCCCCCACTAACATGTGTCACCACCTACACTCCAATCTCTAACCAGATGAAAATATTATCAACAAGCATTGGAGGATTCTCCAGACAGTGAACCTGATTTGGCAAAGACCACTCTTCTCCTTTAGAAGGGGACGAGTCCTAAAAGACCCAGGAAACCATCACAAGAGTACAATATGCAATGTGTGGGGCCTACCAGATGTCACAGGCCATTACCAAGCTGGGAATAAAGAAAGTATACTTATTTATCACACTGGTGCATGAAGCTATTTAGTCTTAATCCTGCCATTTTCAAAGAATCTCCCCAAGTCAGTACCATAACTGAACATTATTACCCTTCATTATGCAAATAAACAATTAATCAACTCATATGGTCATTTGTTTTATAGACTGCATTCAAATGTCTTCCTATCCAACAAAAATATTCATACCATCTTAACAAAAGGGATATAATGATATGTTGCCTGGATTCATTCTAGTGCGCTCTTAGGAAATTTTCAAAATACCGAAGAGTGGACTTGGCCCGCATGCAACTTCAGTGTCCACCATCAAACATTTTTGTCCTTTATATCATTTTAATATAACTGTATATTTCTGGTATATTCAGCCTTACTCACATGATTGAGGTTTTTATTACTCTTGCTCTACTCTTTCACCTCCTTTTTCAAAAACTTCTTAGATAACTGAGGGCTGGGTCTAAGGAGCCAAGTGGTTCACACTGCTCTGTAATTTTCTCAAAATTAACATCTAAGGTATTCTTTTTTTAGAACGGAGGTATTTTTTAATGCCATGTCTTAGTGTATCTTTTGTGGATGTCAAAATTCAACACGAATAATTCCTTAATCTTGGAGTTTATATTCAACAATCTGAGCTCCAACCATATAGCACCATTCACTGACACCTTCGGGAGTCCAATCCATCTGTTCCATAAATTCATCTCAGTTTGCCCTACATATTTCATCTGCTTTTTTTCTATTCACTTACACCCGTAAAGTAATAAACAAGATAGATGACCACGTTGCTGGGCCAGCTCAACGAGAGCTCCTGCCACTGCTGTGCCTCTTTTTTCTTGGTCTTAAAATGTCTTTAATTGGAAAGGGTGTTTCTAAAAATAATTCCGAGATACTCAGACACAGTGTCCACTTTTTGACCATCACCACTGTTTCAATCTAATTCTTTTCAATATTCTTGTAAAAAACTTTGCTTTTGGTTTTTTTCACATATATTTATAATTCATAAGAAACACAATAATTAGCAAATTCATAAAATTTTCTCTGTAAACCAACTAGGGTCAGTTCAAATAAAATAGTATAATCTGCACAAAATATACAGGATAGATGTTTCTATACCAGTTTCAGTGGGATAACATGGCCTTTTCCCAATATTTCAGTGCATCTTCAATATATATGGAAATCAAACGAGGTTCCAATATGCATCGTGTTCTAAGCCCATGTGGTGTTATTTTTTTTATTACCAGTAAGCGATTATTCTGCAGTTCAATCTGGGTTCATGAACCTTGATGCAAATTGATCATCAATTCTAATAAACTATAAGTGCAATATCCCATCTATAACTTTTATCCCATAAATGTCCCTATTTTACTGTATCAAACGCAATAGGCATATCAATATATGTAACATAGAATGGTTCATTCTTACGACATATTTTTTGGCTAGAGGTTTTAGTAAAAAACATCTATTTATCGGGTACTATGCCTTCTTTAAGAAGAGAAAATATCATGGACATCGAAGTGATATCAATAAAGTGCATATTTTTAGCATCATACTTTGATTTTGTTTTTCATTCCATAATATTCTTAGCCATGTAATTTAAATTGTGCTGTGTTTTTTTTTAGTTTCCAAATTTGATGCAGATAATAGTTAGCATATGTTTATTTATTTATTTATAGATTTTATAAAGCGCACGGCTACCCCCAGCGGGGGTGTCCCGGCGCTAAAATTATCTGCTAGAGGAGAAGAGCAATCTAGATAGAGGCGAATAGCCAAGTTTTCAGGCGCCTTCGGAACAGAGCTTCAGATGGGGCGAATCTAAGGTCGATCGGTAAGCTGTTCCAATGTTTGGCAGCTAAGACAGCAAATGCTCTGCCACCCATTCTTGAGCGACGGAATCTAGGCACAAGCATGAGACGCAGATTGTTAGAACGAAGGTCTCTGACTGAGTGAGACAGTCTCAATCTCTTTCTTAAGTATTCTGGACCAGAGCCGTTAAGAGCTCGATAGGCCAGAACAAGCGTTTTAAATTTGATACGGTTGGCTATAGGAAGCCAATGGAGTTCTTTGCGGAACGCGGAGATTGAGTGTCTGTATGGGATGTTACCAATCAATCTTGCCGCAGCATTCTGAACCACCTGCAGGCGTTCAATTTGATATAGAGGGGCCCCCGCATACAGACTGTTGGCATAATCCAGATGGGCAGTGATTAAGGCCTGAGTGACGGTTCTGCGAGCCTCCATTGGCAGAAATGGAAAGATCTTTCTCATCATTTTTAATTTGCCAAAGCAGGTCGCAGTAACCTTATTGATTTGAGGGCTACAGGAGAGGGTGTCATCAAATGTGAACCCCAGATTGCGGGCCGAATGGACCGGGACTGGAGGGGGGTTGAGTACCGTTGGCCACCAGAGTGGGGGTGGAATGGTCATTTTTTGATTAAAGAACAAGACCTCAGTCTTGTCAGTATTAAGCCGTAGGTGATTCGAGGACATCCACGAACAGATTTCGCCGAGACAATGGCGGAAGCTGGAGAGGCTGGAGTCAGAGTGATCTCTAAATGAGAATATCAGCTGTGTGTCATCAGCATATGAGATCACTCTGACTCCACATGCCTCCACTACCCTGGCTAGCGGAGCTAAGTAAACATTGAAAAACAAAGGACTCAGCGCTGAGCCTTGTGGAACTCCGCGTTCGAGAGGTTTACATCCAGATTTAAAGGGTCTGAGAAGAACCCTCTGTGAGCGTTCTAGAAGAAAAGAGCAGACCCATGCCAAGGCAGTGCCACTCAGTCCAATCTGCTCCAGTCGGCCTAGAAGAATTTGGTGGGACACCGTATCGAAAGCGGCGGATAGGTCGAGGAGGACCAACATGGCCTCCTCGCCCTTATCCACACATTCTCGTACAGTCTCCGAAACCTCTAGTAGTGCGGTCTCCGTACTGTAACCAGCACGAAAGCCGGACTGGGAATCATGTAGCAGAGAATAGGTCTCTAGGTACTCTGCCAGTTGTAGTTGGACTGCCTTCTCCAAGACCTTCGCGGGTTTCGGGAGAAGGGAAATGGGCCGATAATTACTGAATTGCATGGGGTCAGCATCTGATTTCTTAAGGATGGGCACAAGAAGGGCCTCCTTCCAAGCAGAGGGGAATTGGCCTAATCGTAGGGAGGCATTCCAGATGGTGGTGAGTGGCTCCAACAGTAGGGTAGATAGTTCACTCATGATTTTTGAGGGGACAGGGTCTAACGGGGAGCCCGATTTGCACTGTAGAAATAATTTAAGTGCAAGATCAGGAGTAAGTTCCTTAAAGGAGTCTAGAGTAGGAGCAGTATCATGGGTGGTGGAGGCCGAGGGGAGGGGAATGGCAGGTGGAGGAAAGGAGGATGCAATTTTTTCTTGAAAAAAATCGGATAGTCCGTTGCAAAGAGACTGGTTGGCTAAGTTGTTAGGAGTCATAACAGGAGGTTTTACAAAATCTTTAACAATTTTAAACAGTGTCTTTGCTGAATTGTCAGCGGCTTTTATTTGAGAGGCAAAGAACTCTGTCATGGCAGATTTTTTTAATTTGATGAATTTCTTAAGGGCCATTCTGTAGGTAGTTTTAGCCTCAGCATCATATGTCCGTCTCCAGCAGCGTTCTAATTTTTTACAGTGACTTTTCTCTTTACGGAGAGCGGCTGAGAACCAGGGAGCAGAGGGGCGAGATCTTGCGGAAGATACCGGTAGGAGTGGGGCAATTTCGTCAACCGCAGCCGATAGGGTCGTATTGAATGTGGTGACACAGTAATCAATATTTACCACTTGAGACTCAAGAGGGCAACTAAATAACGGCTCTAAGGTAGAACAGGTGATCTTATGCCATTTTCTCCTGTAGTCTGTTCCCAGTACCACCGGGGTTGGTGCCTGAGGGAGGGGAATGTCCACCCTAAGTAGGAAATGGTCAGACCAAGTAAGGGGGAGTGAGGGATAAGTAATGGTCCCTGGGAGGTTGGAGAAAATAAGATCCAGAGTATGGCCAGCAACATGCGTTGGACCATGGATAAGTTGTATCAAGCTAAGGCTATGAAGGGCGTCGAGGAAACGCCTGGCTTGAATACAGGTGGAATCATCTACATGGAGGTTAAAATCTCCTAATGCAATAAAGTGCGGGTGCTTGAGAGATAGATCCGTGATAATGCTTACCAACTGGGATAATGCGGAAGGAGAAGCTTTAGGGGGATTGTAAACTAAGATGCCAGTTAGATAAACTGCCGCTAGGTCAGCAATAGAGAAATACATAGCTTCAATCAGTCCAATGTTAGTGATTTTTTTAATGGTTATATTAAGGTGGGATTTGTACAAAATGGCAAGACCACCTCCCGTTTTTCCCTCACGGTTAATACCCAGGAAGCGATACTCCGGGGGGGTGGCTAGATAGATGTCCGGGTTAGAAGAATCTTTCGTCCAGGATTCTGTAAGGAACAAAATGTCCCAGCTGTGAGTGGTCAGAATCGACCAAATTTCATTGGCGTGGCGAGGAAGGGATCTACAGTTGATCAGTGCTAATTTTAAAATACGAGCACCCGGGGCGGGGGAGAGAGGAAGGGTACGTTCACTCCAAGGGGGGAGAGATAGGTTACACTGAGGACAGTTAAAGGCATGTCCGTCCAAGTTATTAGGGGGGCAGCGGGCCGGTGTGGAACAGGAGCTCGCTCCTATTTGTAATAGATGTTCCCTAGACCAACTAACACGTGACTTGGTGGTTGCCTGAGCAGGGGGACTGGCCCTAGGCCCGGGCCAGGCGCGGACGGGCGCAGACGGGCTTGCCTTAGGCGCGCCTTCGGCGCGCCATCGGCGCGGTCGGGACGTGTAGTTGTGTTTATACATAACAGGAGGGTGGGAGTGGTCGAGAAGCTGGACCGCTACCCTGCCTGCCTTCCCAAGATGGCGGTGGCAATTCCGCGTCTACCGGCGTCAGCGCCTTGACTCGGCTGCGCCGGTAGGATCAAGCTATACTAGTAGACCCAGGAGGTAAATTACATCTCACCTTCTAGTTTGCGCTTTTACAGGGGTGATAAAAGCGAGCCCAGTAAAATATATACAATTGTTAAAAACAGTCCTGCAAATGTCTAACACACCGTAATTGCTTCTACATGTGAGGAAGAGAAAGAGCGCCCCCGGCTTCCGCCTCAGGGGAAAGTAGCAAACAATTTACCGGAGGAGCCTAAGACGATCCTTAAGTAGGCGGGAGGGTGGGAGTGGTCGAGAAGCTGGACCGCTACCCTGCCTGCCTTCCCAAGATGGCGGTGGCAATTCCGCGTCTACCGGCGTCAGCGCCTTGACTCGGCTGCGCCGGTAGGATCAAGCTATACTAGTAGACCCAGGAGGTAAATTACATCTCACCTTCTAGTTTGCGCTTTTACAGGGGTGATAAAAGCGAGCCCAGTAAAATATATACAATTGTTAAAAACAGTCCTGCAAATGTCTAACACACCGTAATTGCTTCTACATGTGAGGAAGAGAAAGAGCGCCCCCGGCTTCCGCCTCAGGGGAAAGTAGCAAACAATTTACCGGAGGAGCCTAAGACGATCCTTAAGTAGGCGGGAGGGCGGGAGTGGTCGAGAAGCTGGACCGCTACCCTGCCTGCCTTCCCAAGATGGCGGTGGCAATTCCGCGTCTACCGGCGTCAGCGCCTTGACTCGGCTGCGCCGGTAGGATCAAGCTATACTAGTAGACCCAGGAGGTAAATTACATCTCACCTTCTAGTTTGCGCTTTTACAGGGGTGATAAAAGCGAGCCCAGTAAAATATATACAATTGTTAAAAACAGTCCTGCAAATGTCTAACACACCGTAATTGCTTCTACATGTGAGGAAGAGAAAGAGCGCCCCCGGCTTCCGCCTCAGGGGAAAGTAGCAAACAATTTACCGGAGGAGCCTAAGACGATCCTTAAGTAGGCGGGAGGGCGGGAGTGGTCGAGAAGCTGGACCGCTACCCTGCCTGCCTTCCCAAGATGGCGGTGGCAATTCCGCGTCTACCGGCGTCAGCGCCTTGACTCGGCTGCGCCGGTAGGATCAAGCTATACTAGTAGACCCAGGAGGTAAATTACATCTCACCTTCTAGTTTGCGCTTTTACAGGGGTGATAAAAGCGAGCCCAGTAAAATATATACAATTGTTAAAAACAGTCCTGCAAATGTCTAACACACCGTAATTGCTTCTACATGTGAGGAAGAGAAAGAGCGCCCCCGGCTTCCGCCTCAGGGGAAAGTAGCAAACAATTAGTTTATTATTGTTTACACACTTTACAATGAAGTCACTAAACATCTAACCATTATAAAGTAATGTACATGATAAATGAATCACATGTTTAGTAACCTGATGACATAACAGCTTTTAATCAATCTGCATTTAATGTTTTTCATAGTGTTTAGTCTCTTGGGTAGCAAGTGTTTTAAAATTATTTTTCTTTTCTTTGTCTAGCAGTTAGCATAGCTTACCACAGTTCTCATGAAGTGAGGATCCTAAGAGATTCATGAATCAACTGATCGGAGCAATATGCCTAACTTCATAAAAGATATGGGTTGTGCCAGAATGAAAGTAAAATGATTTAGATTTCATGGAATGAGGTAGTGTTTAGTGCTTCCAACATAACACTATAAGTCCAGTCAGCGCCACCCTAGTGCAATTATTTTAAGTGCATGTGTTAGTGTGCTGGAATGTCTTTTAAGTTCATAGCTTTCTTTTAAAATGAATATCTTGCCTGTTATGTGCCATGTACCTAAATGCACACTTTCAGCAAAATTTACGAATAATTTGCACTGAGCAAAAGCACGCATAGTGACACAAAGCAACACAAACTCTTGCAGCACAAACAGTAGTCCTAAAAGATATTTCAAGCTAGAAAGGCACCTATTTCAAAGTGCAAATAACGCTTTGCATTGCTTTGTGCCACTTTGCCACTTTTGTTGTAACTTGAGTGGATCAGTTTTGATGCAAAGCCCATATGGCCGGGATGCCTGTCACCCCCTCCCAACACAATCCCCAAGAATGGGAAGACGGACGCAGTTCTGAACTTTTGGAAGGCGGGAGGGAGTTACCCTCCCGGCCGTATTTATTAAAATATGAAACAAAATTAAAACATTAAAATAACAGTTTCATATTATGTACAATTTTATATTTATGACATTACAATGCAGACATGTTCATTGGCTAACCTTAACAAATCTCTAATACAAAGGTTCTCCTAGCCGAGTCTAAGCATCCTGCAAATGCATACTTTCTAAAATAAAATTGTACATCCTAACATTACGGGCCAACGGCAAGGTCGTAACCGGTATCAGGTCCCCACTACCAACATTCCCCCCTCACGGTGTGAGGGGCGGGCGCACAGAGGACTGTACCTCTGTGCCAACTTCCAATTTCCCTTGTCTTAGCGGGGGCCCCTTATTTAACTCGACGCCATCTTAATGGTCATCCGAGGACTCGTGTGAGGTGTCTAGAAGGTAGCGTGGACCCCCCTCCCACCCCACACTGCTTCTCACATCCACCGTCGCGGATATCCTGGCCCCGGGAAATTCGTAGGAGGGGCATCTCGCCGCCTCCTCCCCTGGGAGGGGCCTATGACCGCCTTCCCTTCGGCGACCCCATACTTAGTGGGTGCCGCCTCCCCGTGTGAGGGGCCAATGGCCGCCTCCCCCCGGGCGCTCCCATCCATAATGGGTGGTGCCCCCCTGTAGGGACCTTGAAATTACTGCTCACCGATCATGACCTTACCGCCCGACCAAAAATAAATACGACGTTTTAACTACCTATTGAAGAAAGAAAGTTACCTTTTACGTTGCAATATTTATCGTCTTTAATTTAAACATTCCACACATCTTTCAATTAGACTGTGATACTATGCCTCACTGGGGAAAAATTGTTATGCAGCAAATCATTTTATTGCAGTACAGACATCGACATCTTTATTAACCACTACATCAGGAGAAAAGGATATTATCAAAGCAAAACCAATTTTATTGCAATACTAACGTTGCCATAAGGGGCTGGTGGGAGGGTCAAAATTGCTCCTTGTTCCGTCGAGGGCTCACGTGCAACAAGACGGTGCAGCTTCCAAGCACAGGAACAAGAGGATGCTTCTTTGGATTGTTGCTCCTTTTATTCTTCTTCGGGAGGGCGTGTACCCTCCTCGGGTACGCCTACGGGGCGTGGCCAACGGTGTAGGTGTCTAGGACAACCCTCCTTGGGCGGGAAAAAGGCGCGCCCCGGCTACGCCGCTTCGGGCATACCAGCCGAGACACGCCCCCCGCCCAAAATGGTTTCCCGGGGGGATCCGGGCCCCCTACCATACGTTCGGGGGGACCGAGTGGTCGCCCCTTTCCATATGGCCGGGATGCCTGTCACCCCCTCCCAACACAATCCCCAAGGATGGGAAGATGAACGCAGTTCTGAACTTTTGGAAGGCGGGAGGGAGTTACCCTCCCGGCCGTATTTATTAAAATATGAAACAAAATTAAAACATTAAAATAACAGTTTCATATTATGTACAATTTTATATTTATGACATTACGATGCAGACATGTTCATTGGCTAACCTTAACAAATCTCTAATACAAAGGTTCTCCTAGCCGAGTCTAAGCATCCTGCAAATGCATACTTTCTAAAATAAAATTGTACATCCTAACATTACGGGCCAACGGCAAGGTCGTAACCGGTGTCAGGTCCCCACTACCAACATTCCCCCCTCATGGTGTGAGGGGCGGGCGCACAGAGGACTGTACCTCTGTGCCAACTTCCAATTTCCCTTGTCTTAGCGGGGGCCCCTTATTTAACTCGACGCCATCTTAATGGTCGTCCGAGGACTCGTGTGAGGTGTCTAGAAGGTAGCGTGGACCCCCCTCCCACCCCACACTGCTTCTCACATCCGCCGTCGCGGATATCCTGGCCCCGGGAAATTCGTAGGAGGGGCATCTCGCCGCCTCCTCCCCTGGGAGGGGCCTATGACCGCCTTCCCTTCGGCGACCCCATACTTAGTGGGTGCCGCCTCCCCGTGTGAGGGGCCAATGGCCGCCTCCCCCCGGGCGCTCCCATCCATAATGGGTGGCGCCCCCCTGTAGGGACCTTGAAATTACTGCTCACCGATCATGACCTTACCGCCACAGGCCGGATAGTTGACCGGCTATCCGGCCCCCCACACTCCTACTAAAGGTCATGCTGTTATAAACCCATTAACCATGCTACGAAGTCTCCTATGAGTAAGACATTCCCCTCCCGGGACAAATGTACCCCATCCTCGAGATACATTTGATCCCCCCGAATACATCCATGCGGAATACAGTGCAACTGCGCCGAGCGAAACAACCTACCAAGCTTGTTATTGACTTTCTTTACAGAATGATTCAACGCTGATACTGAAAGGGCCCCCCGCCACACCTTCCTGGGAATCATGTGGGACCATGCTATCGTGCACCCCGGGACCCTTCTTGCCAACCAGCTAACAGTGGATAGAATTCTCTCGAGTAGTACTCGCCTACCGAGTGTCACCAAATCATTGCCCCCCAGGTGTACTATGATTACAGACGGCGGTGACCTTGTCCGCCCTAACAGTCCCTCGACAAAACGTTGAAACTGGTCAATACAGAGCCCACCCCTTCCGTAGAAGGTCACCCTGTACCCGTATTCCCCAGCTGCGTGAATCATGTCACCTGCTTTGAATACGTCCGTGGCACGCCTCACGTATGAGTGGCCCACGACCCACACCACTCTCTCCTCAGTCGGTGATCTTTGACCGCTGGTCCCCAGGTGTCGGGTCGACTGCACAGTACGCCCCGCATCGTATGCTTGTGAAACTGTAAACCAAAACAGAAGACAAGAAGCGTGAGTGCATGACATTGGCTTCACAACATGTGCAACCGCACATACCTTTTATAACAGTTCGAGGACCAACGCCCCAATTGTTTCACCTGTTCCACACTTTGACCCCTAGCTGTAGCCTCTGTAGCAGCCCCGATCCTAAAGGAATGGGTCCCAAAATCACCCGGGTCCAGGCCCGCTGCCGCGATTGCCATTGTAAGCACCCGCTGAAACTGAAACCTAGTCAGTGGGGTGCCGTCGGTGTGTCTCAGCAAGCTTCCCCCCCATGTTACAGCCCTTTGCGCTAAATATTCCTCAACGCATTTCACCGGGCACATGGGGGACCCTCGCATGCGCTGGACAACAATACTGTCCCCCATAGCACCTTGATCGGTCTTGGACATGGCTATTGTGATTACCATTGAATCACCCTTGATCATAATGTGTTCCCGACACAGTCCTCCCCCCACATCCTGCTTATTTTTTGCCACCAGCTCGCTCACCCGCATAGCCCCATGGAATGCTAATCCGAAAGCGGCCCGGAACAGCACTGCCTCGGACTGGGAGGAACATGTTGCGGGGAGTACTGACATCAACAGGGACAATCTTTCTAACCCAATCGGGTGCCTCTCGTCAGCTCTATGACCCTCGAGGCGTTGCCACCCACGTAGTGCCTTCTTTACCAGAAAGGACGATGTGGGGTCCTTGATGCCATGCGCCTGTGCCATGAATGCAATGGCGGCCCGGTGCCTATTGGCTGTTGCCGCAGATCGGCCTGCCTTGTGGAGTGCCACTAAAAACTTTAGAACATACTCCTCCTGGCCCCAATTATCCCCTCCCGCTGGACCCAAAAATGCACAATAGGAACGAAACGCTCCTTCGTATGCCTTCCTTGTCCTGGGGGCTAGGCTTGCTCCCACGAGGTCCTGTAATCCGGGGCACCGAGTAACCTGAGAGATTCGGGAAATGGTGCTGCCACTAGGTCCACGGAAGGTAGATAACCCCTGAAGGCCTGCATATGGGAACGAGAGAGTGCATCAGCCGCTTGGTTCAACACACCCGGCACGTGCCTCGCCCTAAACTGTACGTTCAGTCTCATGCAAAGTAGTACAATTTCTTTTAGCAATCTCAATATCCACTTGCAGCGTGCTGCCTGATTATTTATACATTCAACAACGGTCATGTTGTCGGACCAAAACACCACTGTGCGATCACGAAACTCATCCGGCCATGCCTTCAGAGCCACAAAAATAGGGAACAGCTCAAGAAACCCAATGTTACCTGTGAGCCCACTGGTGTGCCACCACGTCGGCCATGTTTGTGCCGACCATCGATTACCGAAGATGGCGCCAAATCCCACGCTCCCTGCCGAGTCGGTCCACAAACCCAGCTCGTCCGAGGACGCTGGTGCCTTGCCCCACACCACTCGACCGTTGAAGTCCGCCAGAAATGCCAACCATATGCGCATGTCCTGGTGAACCTCTGCAGACAGTCTGGTGCGATGGTGTCCTTCTTTGAGACCGACCGTGGCTTGAGCAATAGAGCGGGAAAAGGGGCGGGCCATTGCTATCACTCGTAGGGCAAAGTTAAGCTGGCCCACTGTTTGTTGCAACTGATGGAGAGTAACCTTCTCTTTGCTAATGCACAGTTCCAGTGAAGCCCTGAACTTCGCTACCTTCCCCACCGGCAAACGGAAACATCCTTCCACTGAATCAAGCTCAATTCCAAGAAACTCGAGTGAAGTGGATGGTCCGACCGTTTTACCGGGTGCCAATGGCACCCCGAACCTCTTCATGAGAGTGCAAAATTCCGGTATACCAATGCACATTTTGTGTCGCCAGCAGCCCCCAGGAACAAAAAATCGTCTAGGTAATGCATAACCTGGGTATAGCCCGTGGCTTTGGTGAACGCCCATTGCAGAAAACAACTGAATTTTTCAAAGTAGGCACAAGAGATAGAACAACCCATTGGCATACATTTATCCATGTAGTAGCGTCCCTGAAACACAAAGCCTAACAGACGCTGATCCTGTGGGTGTACCGGGAGCAACCGGAACGCTGACTCGATATCCGATTTTGCCATCAGCGCTCCGGGCCCGAGGCGATTCAACATGGCGACGGCCTCATCGAAGGATGCATACCGCACCGAACAAATTCCGGAATCAATCGCATCGTTCACCGAAAGACCCCTTGGGGCCGACAGATTATGAATTAACCTAAACTCACCTGGGTCCTTCTTGGGGACTACTCCCAACGGTGAACAAACAAAATTAGGGACTGGCGGGTGCCTAAATTGGCCAGCAACCCGGCCCCGGGCAACCTCTTTTGCAATCTTACTTTCCACCACTGCCGTATTCTGCTGTACCGACAGTTGGTTTTTACATAGTGATTCCCCCCGAAAATCCCCCGCCGGGATGTGGAAACCATACGAGAAGCCATCCCGCAACACCCCAGCGGAGATATGATCAGGGTATTCATTAAGCCAAGGGATCATTGCCATGATATCTACGGGGGTAGGTAGCGGTACCCCTCGGTCGATATTAGACCTGTTTGGTCCCTCCTCTACCCCCTGTATCACCATTCTTGGCTCTGCACGAACTCTCAGGGTGCGAAGAGTGTCCGCACCCTGCACACTCATGCTTGAACTTACATGTCCCTTGTGGCCTCGTGCACTTGCCTCTGTTAAAGTTCCAACAAACCCCCTTTTTACCTCCGTTCCAACCACTCCTTGGCTGGTGGTCACCATTGGCGCCTGCTCGAAAGGGCGCCGCCGAATGTTGGCGGGGGGGCGCCGACCCGTTCCCGCCAAGTGAAGATGACTTGGTCGGGCTCGGCAGGAGCTGCTTCTGCCAAGATATGGAGTCGAGACAATCCCACGTCAGAGATGAATCGTGCTCCTTGGCCTTACGAAACTTACTATCATAACCCAACCATTCATTGCCTTCATATGATTCATAGAAATCCATTATACGCGTCTGATAGCAGGCCAATTCGGTCAACACTTCGGGCCTACGTTCCCCCATGATAGCGGTAAACATCGCAAATGCACTGGCCCAATTTGAGATCGTCTCATCAACCCTGAATCCCGCCATTTTTGCACGCCACACATTCGGGTGCCACAAATCTTTCTGACTTTTAACATACTCCACCTCGTGGTGGTCGGTCAACAGAGAAAACATATTTACATATTTATCTGCCCAAATCAACTCTTTCGTGGCCAGCGGAATATGCTGGACCACTTTTTCCCTTCTTGAGGGTATCGAACCCTCCCTCGCCATCGGCAATGGCTGCTTACCGGAATCCGTAGCTGGTCCCGCTGTCTTTCCAACGCCAGACGCCGGTCGTTCCGAGGGAACCTGTGGGGGGACAACAGGGAGATTCGCCTTTGCAGCATCTCTCGATTGCCGCAACTGCTTCATTAGTAATCTGGCCTCTTCGGCCGTGTCTCCTGGCGCCGTAGCACTTTCGGTATTTCTGCCGAGCCATGCGGCTAACTGGGCGGCCAGCTCCGGAGGCATATCCTCCTCGTTAGTGGGCGTCACTACAACCGGAATCGGTTGGCCTGCGTCGGGGATCGGGACCGGGGTTTCTACTGGGGTAACCGGACTTGCCGGGGGTGACTCGGGAACTGGGGCCTCCCCCCCTGCTGCCCTGTTCCTGGCCCTTTTACCTCTCCCAGCGGGGACTACTCACGGCAATGCTGGGCCGATTACCTTTTTCGGTCTGCCCGAGTTGTTCATTGCCGCCATTTGTTTTTTCATGCTCGCCATTTCCTTCATTAACATGCGGAGCATCTGGTCAGTCCCTGCCTTCTTTCCGGGCTTCTTGCCAGGCATCGTTGTCGGATATTCGATCCTTGCTGCGTACGAGGTCCTGGAAGTCCTGGATCCAAAAGTACGGATTCGCTGAAAGAGAAACACAAGAATTACAAGTTCTCAAAATTGCTCCTTGTTCCGTCGAGGGCTCACGTGCAACGAGAGGGTGCAGCTTCCAAGCACAGGAACAAGAGGATGCTTCTTTGGATTGTTGCTCCTTTTATTCTTCTTCGGGAGGGCGTGTACCCTCCTCGGGTACGCCTACGGGGCGTGGCCAATGGTGTAGGTGTCTAGGACAACCCTCCTTGGGCGGGAAAAAGGCGCGCCCCGGCTACGCCGCTTCGGGCATACCAGCCGAGACACGCCCCCCGCCCAAAATGGTTTCCCGGGGGGATCCGGGCCCCCTACCATACGTTCGGGGGGACCGAGTGGTCGCCCCTTTCCAATCTACTATGACAGCAACACTGGACTTTGCATAAAAAAATAACACCAACTTGAAGCAGGTACCAAAAAGGAGAAATGTTTTAATTTTGCAAAACATCTATAAATTGTCTATGTGCTGTGTTGCACTTCAAGGCATGCACATAAAGGCCCAGACTTACAAATATTTTGCACAGAGTTTGTGTCGCAAAAGTGACACAAACTTGCACAAAATGTATTTTTAACTTTACTTTCCAGTGCAAGTTTTGCGATAGAAAGTTGCCTCAAATTAATGCAAACCAGCGTAAAGCACTGCTTTTCATTACTCTACATCAAGAGTGCATTCCATGGGCCTTACATGGGCGCCCCAATGTAACCATACATAATTCTGTATGGAAAACGTATCTACTAACAATAGTAGAAAGGGTTTGCTCAAAAAATAATGGCAGATTTAAAAGGTGCTAAAAAGAGAAATGCTTTTATTTCTCCTTATTTTTCCAGTTTGCATGTGTGCTGCACTGTACAGCACAAATCCAAAGTGGAAACATGTAAGAGTTAGTCTAAGCACTGTATTTTGTGCTGGAAGTGTTTCTTTCCTGTACAAAAACCTTACGAGACTTGACAGACTTTTGTCAATTGCACTATTGAGTGTGTGGCGATAGGCCGCAGAGTGCTTTCCTGCTCTCTCCCTCTCACACAACGCACTGCAGCAACATTGATTGCAGCTCTGCATTGTATAACATCTTTGTAAATCTGTATCAATGTGTGGAATGTTTAGGAACTTACCAAGGCATAGAATTTTTTACTGCAAGGGTATAATTCCAGCACAAATTCTATACTATACAGTAAACGGACACCTCTGCCCCATTTTGCAAAGGTTTTGTGTGGTGCTAGGCAGGCTGTATGCGCACTAGCACAAATGTAGTGAGCATCTCCAGGCCATTTTTGCTACGTATGGCTCTGCTCTGCTTTCACACCATTGCACAGTGCATAACCTATGGTTAGATTATTGCTCAAAAACATAATTTTTCTCGCACTGCTTAATGACATACATTTTTCTTTTTATTGACTTTAATCCAGATGAAGAATGCATGACAAATATGCAATTTTGCAATGTTTGAACATTTCAATGATTACCAATTTGGCAGATTTTACCATAGAAGTTTAGGGTATGACAATCCAGATTTGTCTCAAGAATAGGTGTCAATTTTACTGCAGTTTGTTAATTTTGTGTTTCTGCAAAACTTACAGAAACATCTTTTAATGGCCTCCACTCCTACAGCTCCTAAAATCATTATGGTTGTTGAAAGAACAAGCCTTTTCTTTATATTTTTAAAGCTAGTTTAATCTTCATACTTAAAACAATAGTTCATTTTTGCAAACATCTATTCAAAGTTTGTGAACATCAAACACAAATGAATAGTGTTGTATCATTTAAGCCATTTGACAGCACAAAATAGGACCTTACAAAAGAAAATTGTAAAGAAATGTTCTCACTATTTCACATTTAATAGAGTGTACAACTTTACAACTGCTTATGGGTAGTCAGCTTAATATTCACAAATGACAAAACACCGCAGAATAGGCATATGCCAAACTAATCACAGTAAAGAGAACACAAGTGTCAGTAAGTCCGTACATATTTTGTACTGGCATTTTTGAGGCATGTGCTGTTGTTCATATGAATGAAGTGCTTCATTCAGTATAGTTAGTTTGTTGTTGTGTGCCACATGAGGTTAGCCTCGGCATATTTTACAAGCAATGATGGCATTGTCATTGTCTTTGCAAAGAATGAAGTTTATCATATTTATGGACATCATCAAGTTACCAACATATTATCACTCCTGCATGCTTATGATCTGTCCTGTATATAGGTTCAAATATATGAGACATTCTCCAAACAAGAAAAACGACCCCACTTGGCAATACTTGTGGTTGTATTTTGTAAAGATAAAAAAGTACATCCAAGTGTAAATAGATTGCAATTTTTGTTTATTCTTTTTTGTTGTTTCCAAAATGGTATTGTTTAAATTCACAATACATTATAGACTTTATTTCAACTTCTTCATATGTTTAAGAAACCCAAATGGATTTTGGGCTGGTCCGTTCATCAGGGGATAGTTCCTAAAGAAAAGAATATCACTTATGAATAGCCAAGTCCTGAGTACCACCTTTAGCTGAAATTATATACCAGAACAAAAAATGTAGGTCGTGAAAAATGATATTGAAAAAACTAGTAGGTGATAAAACCTGACGAAAATAACCAGCCGTATGGCGGAAAAGAAGGGTGACTATGTGAACCATAATCTAAGATAATATTTATGCGCAGTAGAGTGAAATTATAAAACATCCAGTTAAAGACATGTCAAATGTCAGTGTGAACATCAAGAGTATACCGAGGTGCCATGCAAATAGTGCAGGTGAAATTATGAAATCCTGGGTGAAAATATACATGTAACAAAATATTTTATAAAGTCATGACGGAAGTTGAAAAAAGAGAAAGACATTGAATAAACAAAAAGGGAAATGAGAATAACAGCAAAGTGTGCATTACATCTAAACAACTTAGCTTGTGTGTTTCGGTGAAACGTTTGTAAAAGTACTGTAACATTTAGTTAGCTATAGTAAAAAATGCGATAAATAAAGAAATAGAACAGAATGAAAACAATAGAATGAAAGCTGAGTAAAGCAACTGCATACATGCCAGTATCATAGGAAACAACTAAGATCCATCAGTTCATTTAGTCCCTTGGGGCTAATCAATTGAATTGTTTCATCCAGTAAATTTCTTGTTGAAGGAGATATTTGATATTGTCTATTCCTTCTTTTAAAGGTATGTGTTCCAGTACTAACAATCTGAGTTCACCTATGTTATGGTTTAAATTAATAAATTGCATGGAGACAGTCCATTTCAGATGTTTTGTCTGTATGTTGCTTTTGTGTTCTATTAATCGTGTTTTAAATTCATGCTCAGTCTTTCCCACATATGGTATCCACAGGGCACTTCAGTTAGTAAATGACATTATTTGTGTCACAAGTCGCTGTAATTCTTAGTTTAATCAGTGTTTCCTGAGTAGGGTGCATGATTGTGGTGCCTTTTATTATATTATTGCAGTTCCCACAATTTAAGCATGGTATTGACCCTCTGTATATCCAGTTGCTCTGATTGCTTGTTTTATTAAGTAGTTGCTTGAGATTGTAGATCCTATGAAATGTAAAATCGGTTAATGCCGAAATATAGCTTTAAATTCAATTTCTATTTGTAATATTGGCCAATATTTATGAATCATCGTTTAATTTTTTGACTTTTAGTTGAAAACTTTGATACGAACACTGATCTCTCTTCCTGTTCATTTGTTGTTTCTCTTGGTTTCAATAACTATAGGCGATCCATAATCTGTACTCTTTCAACCGCTGCTTGTATGACAGTTGAGGGATATCCCCTTTGTTTAAACCTACTAACCATCTTGTTTTTACTTTTTTATGTAAGTCTTCACTGAAAGAAATCCTTTTCCACCTCTGGAGTTGAGAATAAGGTAGATATTTCTTTAAGGCAATTTGATGGAAACTTGTAAAATGTAGTAAATTATTACGATCAGTTGGCTTGGTAAATATAGTGGTTGTTAATCGTTTATCCTGTATGATGATCTTTACATCTAAAAATGTAATCCTCTCAGTACTCATGTGATGGGTAAACTCAATTCTTTCATCAATAGAATAGTCTTGGTTAAGCTAGATTGTGCTCCCCTCCAGGTTTAGGACTTCTAACTTTACTACTAATAAACTGAGATAAAATTTTTGTACTCACAGAAGGTATTTAGTAGTAATAAAGTTAGGACCCCTCACTTTACTACTACTATTTACTACTACTAAATGCTTTTTGTGAATACCAAAAGTCGTAAAGTTAGGATTTTGTCTCAGTTTAGTAGTAGTAAAGTAAGGAATCCTAACTTTACAAATACTAAATGCGTTCTGTGAAGTAGTACGTTAAGGATTTTATCCCAGATTAGTTCTGTGAATCGTACAATTGAAGTGGTCCCAGTGGAAGGACAATAGGAACAAATACACATTGAGAACGGTTAAAAATATAATAAACCCTGGTGCTTTGAAGAGTAATAAGTTCAATGTTATTTAATCACAATGAACAACGTGCTGGTAAATCAATCAGTAATTCCAAGATATTTGACAAATATTACACACAAGTGCCCCACAGCAGTGGGAGAAGCGAAAAGGGAAGTAGAAGTGCCTCAAGTGAGGGTCATAGAAGTGAAGGAAAAAGGTTGTCATAGTTACGAAAAGGTCTGTTTAACAATGCCATAACAAAACAGATAACACAGTTGTAAATCACTTTTTATAATGGTTGGCATAGGATGAGAGCACAGTCGACTTTTCGACCCCAAATAAGAGTGTAGGCAGTTGCAATCCTTACAACAGGGTCTTCCTCAGGACGAAATGGAGGAGGCGCCTAGGAAAAATGAGAAACATTGCTGAGTTTTAAGCAGCAATCAATGCTGACAAAATAGGTGTGTGTATCTAAGTTATCATATAATTGCCATGCAACACCCTTGTTACTGGGTGTGGGAATTGGAGTGAGGCCCGTTGGCTCGCCAAGGTGAGGATCGAAGGATTGGCACCTGAAAAGTGAATAAGGTATCATCAGAAACATGGTACCGGCCTGCCATCAAATCAAGATGGCAGCGGGAGGAAGAGCTCCGAATCGGGCCCCCGGTTTGGGATCACGATTTTAGTGTAAATCCCACCAGGCCCATTCACCCCGCCACAGTCCTCACCTACTGGGACCCAGGACTTACAGGTGAAGAACAGGGCGACAGAAGAAGTGTTCCAGAGAGCACCCTTGGCATCCAGGTGGGCATGCTCCTCTCCGGTCTTCCAGGTCAGCCAGCAATTCTGCCCAGGAGTCTTGCACCGGGCGCGCCCCAGGCTCGGAGCGGCGTCCTAGAGGCGGCGCTTTCCGGGAGTGTGAGGACCGCTGCCGACGAGGTTCCGGTAAGGAGCGGTGCAGGCACCTCGTGGACCCCTGGGGGGCGCCTACTCTAAGCGAGAGCCATGAGGCTCCGGCCCCCAGCCCCGCTCACTGGAGAATTCAGGTGGCTACTCTTTCACCCTGCATGTGCTTTGATTGGATTGGAACTGGGAAGGCTTCATAATTAGCTCTGGTTCAGCTTCCCTGTTTCAGCTTTGGTTCGACTGCGGTGCCTGGCCCCAAGATGGCCGACACCACAGACATTGCCTGATGGTCCAAATGATCCCTGCCGTTCATCTGCACATTTTGCATCGGAGCTCAGCCTGGATTATGGAAGTGGCTTCACCCCCTGTGACCTGCCGTGATGGTAGATTGTAAAGACCCCCGACGTCGCTCCGGATCTGCACGGAGTCTTTGCCTGGCCCCAAGATGGCCAACGCTGTGGACCTCCCCTGATGTTCCCAATGCAGACAGCCCTGTTTTCTGCAGTTCTTCCTGCTCCTGCCCACGTCGAGAGACATGGCTCCACCCCCTTCTTACCTGCCAAGAGAGTAGTTAATCTGAGATCCCCGACTCCACCTCGGTTCTGCATGGAGGGATCGCCTGGACCGAAGATGGCTGACGCTGTGGACCTTGCATGATGGTCCCTATGCATACAGCCCCGTTCTCCGCAGTTTTCCCTGCTCCCCCAAACCGGAGCTCTCATCGGACGGAAGCACAGCTCTTCCCTCCCCTGTCATACCCCGGAGGAAGCCTGATGAGGAACCTGACTGGCACTGCGCTGATACCTGGCCCTGAGATGACCTCTGACAGTACCTCACTGCAAATGGAAAGTGGCATCTGACTGTCTAGAGGGGTATCCATGCAGCTTAGGACCATGCCTAGATTAATTTCTGGAGCGTAACCCGAACCAACACAGCACCTGACCCTCTTAGATCCCTAGTGTGGATTTGGGACATACTCCTGGAGCCTAGGACTACCCTTCAACTGCCCCAGAGATGCTGGTGATGCCTGGCCCACACAAAGATACCTGCTCTGTCTGTGTCGTTTTCACCCCCTGGCAGCACTCACCTCAATCTCCTCACTGAATTCTGGATCAGCACTGGCTCGGGATCAGCACTTACAATGCTGTTCCATTACTCCGAGGCCCTCTCTACCTACCGAACCCTACAGCGACCATAGTAGCAATGGCCCCACGTACCTGCCAACCACACGAAACCAAAACAATGGCACCAGGCACCCCAATGTCCGTCAACTCACCCTTGATCCACACGAAACCGCTCGGTGTGAACGCCTTTGCAATTAGCTTCCCCCCAATCTCTCCATCAAAGCGAGAAGAAACCACAAACACAATCTGATCAGACAACACGCTGAATTACTATTTGTTGACACCTACCACTGCACCTCGAAAGGACAGGTAAAGATGGATCTCATCTTCTACTCGGACAGACCTGAGGACTGGTTCACTACACTAAGATTGTAACTTCACATATATAAAATGACGACCATCACACATAGCTGTAAATTGACGACCTCTCTTGCCAATCAGACATCTAGAAACAGGAACACAACAGTGACCATCTACTCAAATGGTACAGTGTTGATACAGGCTAACAATGAGAACCTTGAGGCCTTCAACTCCCTCTTCTCTGTTCTCCGTTCTGCCCATCTCACTTCAATTTGCCCCACCCCAACCCCCTTCCCCGGTCACCCTTCCCCACCAGGGAACACAAATACCCATTCCCTCTCCCCTACCTCCCCCCTGGTGAGACCATTCAGCCTCCCTGCTAGACACTCCTCTCACTCCTCCGTTCATATTAACCACGACCATCAATATTTCGAGGTGGATCGGTCCTCTTTTCTCCTCAGACTCGCCCTCCTCTACACCCCATCACCATCTCACGAGTCTGGTCCACTGACCCCTTTTTCAATACTGTAGAACCACAGAGGAAGAGCTCTGGACTCGACCCTTCACTGACGGTCGTGAACAGTGGCAGTCTGGGTGACCCAATTAGCATTGGACCCCTGAATGCGATCTCGCCCCCCTCCTCAAGGGCGGTCCATACTCACAACTGCATGCCCCCTGCCCCTTAAACCATAATGCACCGGTTTATACTATTAGACATTCAGCTAGAAATAATATTCAGAGGCCTTGACAAAATCTTAATCAACCTAGACAAGGCTTGAATGCCCCAGCAATACCATACCAGGCCCTTCTCACCGACCAACTCCAACTTCCTAAAACCCCACTCCGAGCCCTCCTTCACCTTAAAAAATCAGCTCCAGAGGCCTACAAAAACCGACGCTGAGATCCCGCCACAGACCCACACTAGAATCAAATCCCCTGTGTCCAGGCTTCAGAGTCCCCCTAGTAATGATGGGGTAACGCAGAATCAAAGACCGTCCAGGACCATAGCATCAATGTCTGCGGAAGAAGCAGCGGACTTAGCCACTACCTACGACTCTCCCCCCACAGCCTCCCCTAAATCCAATTTCCAAGTGATCACAGGCTTCAGAAGAGATTACCCCCGCTTAAAAGCCTCAAGACCCCCGCCCTCCCTCTCCTCCATACCCAGGGCCCCATCAGAAAAGTATCCTAGTAAAAAGAAAGTATCCACTAACTGCCTGC
The DNA here is from genome assembly GCF_964263255.1 of Lissotriton vulgaris. Classification (NCBI taxonomy): domain Eukaryota; kingdom Metazoa; phylum Chordata; class Amphibia; order Caudata; family Salamandridae; genus Lissotriton; species Lissotriton vulgaris. The sequence continues at coordinate 1,392,329,706 of NC_141693.1, forward strand.
TCATTAACTCATTAAATCTACTCCCAAACATGCAACGGAATTAGCAGAAGCCATCGTCTCGCATGATCTAGACATTGCTTTCATCACCGAGACATGGCTAAATGAGATTTCCCCTCCCTGTTTTGATATGCTCGTACCCCCAGGTTTCACCATCATCAACAAAAATAGAAAGGATCAACGAGGTGGAGGTGTAGCAATCATCCACAAGGACGACATAGACATCACTGTAACTGACTCCTGCCGATACAGCTCCTTTGAATGTCTTTCTGTCACCATTAAGACTAATGACAACAGCCCTTTAGCCTGTCACCTTCTCTATCACCCTCCAGGCAACACCCCCACATTAGGTAAACACTTATCCGACCTGATTGCCCATTGCACACTAAAAGACACTAACTCTCTAATCCTGGGTGATCTCAACCTGCGCTGGAATGAAACCAACAGCTCTCTAATTCAATCTCTCATTAACCTCCTCTGTGACAACAACCTTTCCCAACACTGTTCGGAAGAAACTCACAACAAAGGAGCAACCTTAGACGCCATCATCGCCCACCTTGATGCAATCACGATCAACAACACTCTTCCAGTTGACTTGTCTGATCACCACATGATCTTATTCTACAGCAACCAAAAAATCTTATCCCTTCCTCCTGATCACGACTCCCCCAAATGGTCCAGCTATATCTCCCAGATTCCCCTAGATGTCCTGGAAGAGAGGCTAAATTTGCTCCTCCCTAGCGACAACGAGCTCTCCACAACTGATCTCACCTCGCTTTATAACTAGAATATGGTAATCTTGCTCGACCAACTTGCACCCCTGAAACTAAAAAAAACTCATCCCATTCCATCCAGATCTTGGTTCGACTCAGACATCAATGATGAAAGAAGGGAACTAAGAGCCACAGAAAGATGATGGAGGACCATGCCCACTACAGTTCATCTTGGCCAACTTAGAGCTTTCCGTAAGAAATACAACAGTCATATCGAAAACAAAAAATCTATGTACTTTTGCTCCGTACTGGATAGCGCCAAGAGCAGACCCAAACCTCAGACCCGATACGTCCCTAGGGCCTGCATCCAAAGAACAGCGTGACAACTTTGCAACCTTCTCCAATGATAAGATCTCCAAGATCGAGCAATCTCTCAACACCAATTGCGCCCCCCTTTCCGGTAGCAGCCCAGGTGGGGTGTTTGGTAGCCCTCCCTCTCTTACTGCTAAACTCTGTTCACTCTTCCAGCCCATCCCTGAAGAAGAGATAACACAACTTATCTCCACCTCCAAACCGTCATCCCATGACCTAGACCCTTTACCTGCTCAAATCACCAAAAAGCTGAAACTCCACCCAACCCCAATCTGGTGTAGGATTATTAACAGCTCCCTAAAAAGCGGAGTCGTTCCAGATTGTCTGAAAGTGGGTCAAGTAACCCCACTGCTGAAAAAAACAGGCCTTGAAATCAACGACCTCAACAACTTCCGACCCATCTCCAACCATCCCCTTCTCTCCAAAATCCTAGAAAAATGTGTACTCCAACAACTAACCCAACACCTGGACAATACCAGCCTCCTCGACTCCCATCAGTCGGGATTCAGGAAAGGTTGCAGCACTGAAACCGCGATCCTCAACATAATCGATGATATCCACTAATCAATGGACTCTGATCAATGTTACCTCCTCATTCTCCTAGACCTCTCGGCAGTATTCAACACAGTTGACCAAAAACTCCTACAGGCTCTCGAAGACAGGGCCGGTCTGGACGAGGTGGTTCTCAAATGGTTTGCTTCTTTCCTCCACAACTGCTTCCAGAGAATCAAAATCAAAACTTTTGAGTCCGACCTCCACCCCGTCAATAGGGGAGTACCCCAAGGATCAGCGCTCTCCCCTCAACTCTTCAACATTTACATTGAACCCCTCACCTCGCCACTCAGAAAAGCCAACATCCCTTTTCACTTGTATGCTGACGATACTCAAATTTATTTGGAAATCTCCTTGGCCAAAGACATTCAAAGACTCAATGAAACACTAAGAGAAGTGCAACTTTGGCTGACTAGTAACTAAGTATGAGCGTAAAATCCATTCCGTTCGAGGTCGTCGAATTGCGCAAATTTGTCCAAAAATCCGCAATTTTCAAGCTGGCGGATTTTTTTGCTTGGTCGCGCTTCAAAAATCCAATCTCGCACATGCGGCATTGACTTACCATGATTCTGAGTTTGCTGAGTTGTTTTTCCTCCCGGGTTGCGTGCGCTGTGCCATTTTGGATCTTGCTGCGTGATCGCGCAAGAGTTTTTCGACCGAGAGTACGTCATTGCGGTCCGCCATCTTGCACAGTGAGAGTTTGACAACGCAAGTACGTCATGAGGGCCCGCGATCACGCATCGCAGGAGCAAACAATTGCGAAAACGTAGATGCGGCGCGCAGCTGACTTCCGGCAGGAGATTTGAACAGCTCGCTTTCGCGAACTTGCAAAAATTGCAATTCTGCAAAGAAATCTACCGCAGGCAGCATAAACCTTCTGAAAATCATGATTTTGATCAGAATAACTCAGATTGACATTTGGCTGCACTTTTTTGGGCAAGGAGTCCATTTTTTGGGGAGGGGAGGAAGGAAGTGCCCCAGAGTCTCCAACTTCCTGTTCTTCTCCAGCAGGCTCCGCCCAGTGCTTTGTCCATGACATGGTCACTTTTCATTTGGATCTGGAGCTGGAAGGATTACTTTTTGTGGCTGCTGATGGATATTTGTATTTGAGGTCTTTTTGGACTTTGGATCACTTTTGGATTTGAGATTTTAAGTAAGTTGGTGTTGTTTGTTTGGGGCATTGCAGTTGCTGCAACTACAATTGTAAAACTTTTTCACAACTTAAAAAAACATATATTGTGGGTAGCGACAGTAGGCCCAGGGTTAGTCATGGGTGCCTGGATACAACTGTTTCTGTGAGTTTTGTTGAACTTAAATCTCATTTATGTCATGGAATTTTAGCTCACTGTTATATGTGGAATTATTTTTTCAATTTTGGGGTGCCTGTAAAGCCACACTAGCCAGTAGGCCCAGAGTACTCAGTGGTGCATGGACCAAGTATTTCTGTGGGGTGTATTGAGTTTAAACATCATTGAGGGCATGGATGGCATTGGATTGTGGTGAGTTTTTTGTGTTTTTTTACTTTTTGGGGTGGTGTTGGGGCCTGTCCATGTGCTGGGGGCCATTGTGTGGCCTGGTACAGGCAGGGCCTGGCCATGTGGGTGGGGGTCAAGGGGCAAGCTTGAAGCCAGGGAGTCTGCTCAGGCCTGCACCCAGTTTTCCTTGCTTTCATCCATTATGCCCAGGGATACTCAGTGGTACATGGACCAAGTCTTTCTGTGGGGTGTCTTGAATTTAAACATCATTGAAGGCATGGATGGCATTGGATTGTGGTGATTTGTGTGTGTTTTTTAACTTTTTGGGGTGTTGTTGCGGCCTGGCCTTGAGGGTGGGGGCCATTTTGAGGCCTGGTAGAGGCAGGGCCTAGCCATGTGGGTGGGGGTCAAGGACCATTTTGAAGCCAGGCAGTGTGCTCAGGCCTGCACCCAGTTTGCCTTGCTTTTATCCATTATGCCCTGGGGTACTTAATGGTGCATGGACCAAGTCTTTCTGTGGGGTATCTTGAATTTAAACATCATTGAGGGCATGGATGGCATTGGATTGTGGTGATTTTTGTGCGTTTTTCAACTTTTTGGGGTATTGTTGGGGCCTGCCCATGAGGGTGGGGGCCTTTTGAGGCCTGGTACAGGCAGGGCCTGGCCATGTGGGTGGCGGTCAAGGGGCCATTTTGAAGCCAGGCAGTGTGCTCAGGCCTGCACCCAGTTTGCCTTGATTTCATCCATTATGCCCAGGGGTACTTGGTGGTGCATGGACCAAGTCTTTCTGTGGGGTGTCTTGAATTTAAACATCATTGAGGGCATGGATGGCATTGGATTGTGGTGATTTTTGTGTGTTTTTCGACTTTTTGGGTGTTGTTGGGGCCTGGCCATGAGGGTGGGGGCCAATTTGAGGCCTGTTACTGGCAGGGCCTGGCCATGTGGGTGGCGGTCAAGGGGCCATTTTGAAGCCAGGCAGTGTGCTCAGGCCTGCACCCAGTTTGCCTTGCTTTCATCCATTATGCCCTGGGGTACTTAGTGGTGCATGGACCAAGTCTTTCTGTGGGGTGTCTTGAATTTAAACATCATTGACGGCATGGATGGCATCGAATAGTGTTTATTTTCTGTGTTTTTCGACTTTTTGGGGTGTTGTTGGGGCCTTGCCATGAGGGTGGGGGCCATTTTGAAGCCTGGTTCAGGCAGGGCCTGGCCATGTGGGCGGGGGTCAAGGGGCTATTTTGAAGCCAGGCACTGTGCTCAGGCCTACACCCAGTTTGACTTGCTTTCATCCATTATGCCCAGGGGTACTCAGTGGTGCATAAAACAACCCTCTCTGTGTGGTCTCTCTTCTATTAATGTAAACATCCATTTTTGATTAGAATTGCAATTTTTATTTTCGGTCTTTCCGTTTTTGGATATGTTGTAAAAATAAATGCCTAGTTGCAAATATTAATTGAAGCACGTCATATGCAACATTTATTTAACTAATGTTCCTCTGGCTTCCTTTGCTTTTAGGTGCACAAGAGAACCACAAAACAGTCATCGTTCATCATCAGTGCCAGGAAGAAGTCCTGCTGTGTTGTGTGCAGCGTGACATCACCTGTGGCCACAGACAACTCTAGTCTGCAACTCGTGCAACTGCAGCCTGCTGCTCTGACATCTGAAGAAAATGGGCCCAAAGAAAGGTGGCCATAGCTCCTCTACCAAGAAAGTTGCCAGTGCCACTGCCAGTAAGAAGGAGCAGAAGAAGCAAGTGGCGCCACTTACCAAGGAGACTGGTGTGCCCACAGACACTTTTTTTGGGGAAAAAAAAACTACGCCTGCAGCAGCGGGGTCCGCCGGGGACCAAGCTGGGAGCAGCACCTCCGCTTCATTGGGCTCAGTTCCACCACGCCAAGTTAGGTCCAAGGCCATGAGTGCTGCAGAGGCAGCCACTTTTATTGTTCAATCACCATTGACCAGTGATGTTGGCTCATCCCAAGAAAGTAGCATCCAAACAACGCAGGGTGTAACTCATTTGACAAGTGTTCAACAACCACAGCTGCTACGACAACCACAGGTGCAACTAGTACATGCACAAGTACATGTACAAGGAGAGGTGCAAGTAGAGGCGCAAGTAGAGGCGCAAGGAGAGGCGCAATGAGAGGCGCAAGTAGAGGTGAATGGAGAGGCGCATGGAGAGGTGCAAGTAGAGGCGCATGGAGAGGCGCATGGAGAGGCACAACTGCCCACAATGTTGTTCCTCCAGATGAAGCAGCACATGAGGAAATCGAGATTCATGGGGAGGTATCAGCCGAGCAAGCCACTCCTCTGAGTCCTGATGATCCATTGTTGTCTTCCAGATCCCCAGCAAGGAAAAGGTCAAGGAGGGTTAGTAAAAGTTTTTCTTCAAGCCCCCTTCCTTCTGATGATCTCGATCGTGTTTGACACCCACCAATGCAGTCTGAGCGGGAGGCATGCCATGAGCCGACAAAGTTTGGTAAAAGGAAGGTTCCCGCAAGGCTTCCACTTATGGGTGATGACGAAGAAGAAGTAGAAGTGGTGTATTCTGCTGCTGATGAACAGTCTGACGATGACGACCCAGTCATCACAGTCATCCCTCCAGCTGCAGCGGGCATGCAGCAGACATGCAGCAGACAAACATTTTTACCCGATCCCGAAATGCTGCCCAGCAGGATGTGGGGGGCGAGGCACTGGTACCACCACCAACACAGGTACTAACTACTACACCAACACGACCTACAGCTGCCATATTTTCTCGTCAGAAGGACCGGTAGGGACATCTATCCAGCTCGACCTCCATTAGCTCAAGCAGTGGTACACAACAGAGTAAAATTCCGCCACACCCATCCTCCACTTCATCTGGCATTGAAAGTAGCACCTCCACCACCCCCAGAAATCTCAACTCCCCAGTTTGAGACTTCTTAAGTATTAGCCAAAAGGCGGATAACCTAGTCACTTGTTCGATTTGTTAACAAGTAGTTAGTCAGGGAAAGCTTTGTACCAACTATGGTACCGGAGGCCAGAGAGGTCATCTCTAAAAACACCACATTATCCAGTGGGAGGCGCACCTAAGTAATATCCAGAAAAAAGCCAAAACTACAAATCCAAATGAATCCATTGATATTGCATCAGATGATGACGAGGAGCTGACCGTGCAGGGGGGAGGTGAAGAACCGGGAGAATTTTTTTCTGGTACACACAGTACCCCTGGCAGCAGCACTGCAGTGGTAGACCCCACACGTTCCTCTACCCCAGCAACATCTAGGAGGCACAGTAAGAGTCTGGTAGAGACACCAATGCGAAAAAGTACATCAATGAGCCTAACTAGGTTGAAGAAGTCTGGATCATCATCATCACATATGAAAACAGTCCAGACCACCATTAAAAGCATGTTTTGGTCAGAGGCGCCATTTGAACGCAACCACCCAATGGCACGTCTGTATAATGCAAAGCTGGCTAAAATGCTAGCGCTGGACCTTCTCCCTTTTTCTTTCGTTTAAGGGGTGGGTTTTCTAGAATTTGTGGCAACAGTCTGCCCTAAATGGAAGGTTCCTAGCCGGTCCTATTTTGCCAGAGTTGCGGTTCCAGCACTGCATGAAGATGTGCTGAAAGTGATTGGGTCATCCCGCTAAAATCACGAAAACAAAAAACTGCGGACAGGTCCTTCGCTGGTAACGCGCCCAAAATATGGAACTCTATTCCCCCTCACATCAGAACTATTCTTTCTTTCGCTAAATTAAAAAATCAGCTCAAAACTCACTTCCTCGATCGAGCCCTGGCGAACAGATAGAAACAGCTGGAACCCTGAGATTGACTCCTCACCCCTCCTGGATGCAGTGTTTTCAAGTCCTTGCATCGGAACTCTGAATCATTGTCATTACGTCTGTCCTGTGTTATTGTATTATGTTCTGCTCTCATTTCATTTGCTCTGTAACTGATGTGAAAAGCTCTGATACCCCCCGGTCTTGCTAGCGCTATATAAAACTTCCTAAATAAATAAATAAATAAATTCCTTCGTGATGAGGACATTTTGAAAAAAGGACTAAGGATAAAAATGTTGAATGAATCCCACCTTGTGAAATGGAGATGAGTGGCCTGTTAAATTTCTAAACACAGTCAATCAAGTAACATGGACCAGGAGGTTCCGTTGCTATGAGGAGGGCAACTGTAAAGAAAAAGAAAAAGAGGATCCCATTTCAAAAACCTGATTAACAGTATGGAGAAGAAAAAAAGAGCCAATGCAGTGTGGGCAGAGGGCTCTAGGCCATCTCGCGCATTGCAGAGTCATGCAGGCTGAAGTCAAGTCAAGTGATCCTCAGCGGTCTTAATCACTTGACATGCGTACGCTAGTAATGGTGTTTTTTTGTATTCCTCATTCATTTTTTACTTTTTTTTCAAAGCATAGACATGGAAGTAATACTTTACATCAATGTATTATGTCAGTTAATTTTTTGTTTACATTTTTCTCTTTACATTTTCCATTTTACACATTGGTGCCTTCAAATTTCCTTCACTTTCCTAGCTTGTAATTAATCTATGGTTAAAGCAAATACAAATAATGTCTATGATAAAGCATGCATAAAACTCAATTACAATTATTGCCCAAGGAAATCATTGTCTATTTATTAACCTATATGGATTATCTCAATACATTATTTCCTTCTAATGGTTGATACAGTGTAAGATATTATTGTGCAAGTGCTCTCAAATCCTACGGGCTCCTCTCATACCTTCCTTTGCATATGTCCTATATATTTACTAAGTGCGTAATTAATATGTGAGTCATCATGCTATAATCTTTTTTGTGTCTATCCTCATTTAATTAATTTACAGTTTTAAAATTGATGCCATACATAACGACTGCAAATATACAGAAAATAAAAAAAGGACTGTTCATTAATCAAAAGAAGGATCATAATCGGCAATGACAATTAAAAATCACAGCATCATCATCCTACTCGTAATGTTTTCATGATTTCAAGGTATATTCTAAAGCCCCTGTGTGTTTATTCCTCCATGAATTATTATACAATTCCCTCTAAAGGCTTGAGTACAGCACCTCATCCATGTTAAGGCCATTTGGCACCATACAGTTTAGGTTTTTTATGTGTCAACATCTGGACAGGGATGACATTATCTTATTTTTAGCTGACTCTTCTTGTGGGGGGTATAGCATAGATCACAAAGTACTTTATCTGATTAAGGTCTTTAATATGGTAATTTGTGCAGTGCCAATGGGCCAGATTCACAAAAGTAATCTGAGACAAAATCCTAAGTTTATGACTTTTGGTATTCACAAAAGGCAATTAGGAGTCGTATAGTTAGGATTTTGTCTTAAGACAAAATGCTAACTTAAGTTTAACTTAAGTTAGAATTTTATCCTAAGACCAAAACTTAAGACAAACATAAGACAAAATCCTAACTCTCATACTCCGAAATGCCTTTTGTGAATACCGAAAGCCGTAAGGATTTTGTCTCAGATTTCTTTTGTTAATCGGGCCCAATTTTTTTGTTTATTTGTTATATTTTAATATTTTATATTAGTTAACATTTTTGAAATTATAATCTAAATTAAAATTATGAGTTTAATAATTGATTTTTAAGTAGATATATGTAAATATATATATATTATATATGCATGTTTAACTTTTTATTTACATTTATTTGTTATATTTGTTGAAATAAATATTAAATCTTTTTTTTCAAAATAATGTTACTATTCAATATATTTAATATGTATTATTTTAAATATTATATAGTCAAAAAACAATATTTAATACAATAGTTATTACAACAATTATTTCCCAATAATTTTGATCTTGACATTATAAGTATAGGGTGATGACGTTTTTTAGCCTTGATGAACTCCACACTTAGGAATCCTCACTTCAGAAAAAAATGGCTTAAGCCAGGGTAGGGCAGTCGTCTTCACACCTATAGAAGCAAGGCATTGTAACGGGCTCTCATGTGAGATTGTGTCAAATGCAACAGAGAGATCTAATAAAATTGGGGCAGAGTACATTTGATAGAGTCAGCACTGTCTCCATGCAATAGTGAGCCCTTAATCCTGATTGTTAGGGGTGGAGGAGATTGAAGGAGCTCAAGTATAACGATTGTAGGGTTTTTACATGGCTTCTCAATAATCTTAGAGACCCCCAGGAGTAAAGAGATTGGTCTGAAGTTAGAAAGTTGAAGTTGAAGTAAGAAAGGATTTCTCGGTTACATTCAGTTTTTTAAGCAGAGGATGACATTTGCCCTTTTCCAGGAACAAAGAACTCTCCCTGTTAGCCTCATAACATGAGGAGGGAAAGGATAAAGGGGAGACATATATATATACTTTTCTGTTCAACTGGATCAGTAATCAGTGCAAGATAGTGCTCAAGGCTAGTGATAGACTTGAATTCAACAAACTCGCTTGAAAAAAAGCCCATGTTGTTAAAAGCATCATTCTATGCTATCCATGCCCAGTACAGTTCTTTTATTTTCTCTTTGGAAGGGAAACGCTAGGTGTTAGCGGTATCCCACGGCTCATGCAAACGCAGAGAGTTCAACAATATTTTAATATTATTGAGCCAGTCTATCTTATAAAACCTATACTGCTTAACTACCTGCAGCGGGTGGGTTGAACTCACCGATGTGCATGATCTTCCAATAAAGAAGGAGACAGTGAAAGACATGTTCTATAGTGCTAGTTTTTTCCCAAAATCTAGCCAGTAGTGAGGTATTTGTTATCCTCTATCCATTCATGGATTTTCCTCAGTTCTACCTGACAGAAAATGTTGTATATGGTGTCAAATAAACTTATTGGCCTATAATTCATGAACATCAATCAGTCACCCTTTTGGCATATTGCGACAACCTCTGCTCCTTTCCAAGAGCTAGGGATAGGCACTCCCCTTGCAATTGCATTGAACAGTGCAAGAATGTGTTTAGCCCAGTTTCCTTTATAGTGGATGAAGCTATCACCCAGTATACTATCAAAGCGTGGTATTTTCCCATTGTGCAATGGCATTAAGGGCAGAATTTATATCATTTAAGGTAAAGACCAGAGAATCTAGCTTCAAATCTACCCACGTCAAATGAGAATCACAATAGAAGGCGTGACGTTTGTTAGCATATAAGGCCTTGAAATGGTTGAATCTGTCAAGACAACATTTTACGCGGGTCTTGCTTGGAACATGATTGGGGTAAATTGCACCATCTCTTCTCATCCCAATCACTCTTAGCTTTTTGTTGCTCTTGTGTATATGCCTTCCTAAAAGCTTTTATCTGTCCCAAGTCTTTTGATCAGATTGCCTTGGCCTGTAAACACTTAATTTCAAACCCGGTTTTCTGTTAGGATTATTACACTTAGTTGGAGTATTAGGAGCTAAGTTTAAATATTAGGAGCTAAAAAATACAAGGCTAGATGATCGAAAGAGCTTGAATGAATATGTGCTGTTCCCTTTATATTGCTACTTTCAATCAATAGAGTGTCTAAGTTGAATGTAGCACTTTATAAATCCAGAGTGATGGAAGACAACATATCACGATGTATGGTAGCTGATGCCATTTAAGTGTGCGCTTGTTATTAGGTAACTGGAGGATCATGGTTGTTCTTTGCAGGAGACAACCAGGGGACAGTTTTTTTCAGAGTGATGAAGAAGCATAAAGGGTTAGGGTCACTCTCGGTCCTCTCTTTAACAATAATATCCACTACTGTGTGCCAAATGCTAAGATCAATCAGTAATGTCGTAAATACAACTCTCGCAGTTAGGTATATTCTATCTTCTTTTCTAGTGGAATCAATGTCCTCCCTGTCCAGATTTTGAAACATTGTATTGAAATCCCAAACTAGGATGTGATGTCTATTTCCTTTTCTTCAGATAGCTGTCTATTGTTTTAATGTATCTGATGGTTTGCTTCCCTTAACCCCTCTTGCATATGCATTATAGATATCAACATTGGGGTAAATTTTTGTCCTAAATTTGATGCCCAGAATGTCAGAAGAATCGATCTCTAAATCTTACGTTGTGCAATTGAGGGAGCCCCTAGCCCATATCAACAGCCCACTATATGGACAGTCACTGAAATTGGCTTTTGGCCAAAGTGCAAAAGCTAGTATAACTGGCCTTAAGCACAGACTCTATACACTAAGTTTTCTGGATTATACATATGTCAAATTGCTCAACAAACTCGTTCTAGTCCCGTAATTACATTTTCAACTTAAAACCTACCATACTCCAAGATGCCACAGTTAGCTTATCATTTGCATTCTGTTTTAATGTGTCTGTAAGCATGAGTTACTGTAAAGGTCGAGTCATATTAATATTCAGACCAACATTTTCCGGGGCATTATGTACTAGTTGATTGACTGTAGAGTCTTCTTCCATTGCTCTGGACTAGGAGGTAGATTAGGTGACTCGAATGCAGAAGTCTTTCTCTCTTAATATACCTTGTGTCACTGCAAAAGTTCTCGAATTGTGCATGGCGTGTAAATAAGGGAGGAGTGCTCTTTTTGATTAGTCACTCAAGATCCCCCGAGGTGGAATCACTCTCAAGTGGAGGCGGTAATGTTTGGTGAATATTAGCCATGTGTTCCTCTGCTTGATGATATTTGAATTGAATAGTGAGATTACTTGGAGAGCTAGTCCTAGCATCAAGTGCCACCAAACCATCAGTTAGGTTCCTATTCATAAAGGCAATTCAAAACAATCAGAATCAGAGCCAATGGTAAGACGTCTTTTAGCACTAAAAATTTAAATTCAATATTTAGTTAAGGGATGGTGTATAAGATGGTGTTAGATGATGCTTCATTATATTGCATATTCTGATTTTTCAACTTTGTGCAGCAGCATAATTAATCACCTTATGCTAACATTGCGATTTCACTATGTATTTTCTTATGAAAGGGGCTGTTTTAGGAGGTGATCCAAGTCGGGTTTACTACGACTTTCGTGAATGGACCCATGTTTGTCTGTCTCTTGATTTGAAGTTCGAAATATTTTGCTCTGAGACTTGACTTTGTTAGACTCTTAACTGAATTTTCTTTGAGCCTTATTCTAATTCCCTATATTGATGTACCAGGTATTTCGACTAACTTCACTTTTGCCTTTTGTATTGCACTTCAACTTTTAATAAACCATCATTGTTACCAAATTTTTCACGACTATAGTCTTTTGTTTTAAAGTTTATTTGATAGACAATGCAGATTTATTGTTGATTTATTTAATAGTTGAGACACATTGTCTCATATGTTATTGAAGTAAACACCACCAAGACTATCAGATAAAGTGCCATCAATAGTTTTACCAGAGAATACCATCAGATCAGATAACAGATTAGATAAGATTTAGAAATAAAGTATTACCCTTCTTAGAATTCTGCCTACCCTCTTGGGTCTGCCCAAATTTGATTAATGCCATTGTTATAGTGTTCCTGAGCATCTTATGAGCAAAGGAAAGTGTGTATTGATGGGATGAATGAATGAGGTGAATTGTGGTGTTAGACTGGTTAGATTGTAAATGGAGAATGCAGAAAATATTGTAGAGAAAAGTTATAATGATGGTGTGGGTGTATTTCCTGCAATTGTCAATGATTCAGTTCAGGTCTAACAGTGAATTACATGGAAATGTAATAATAGAAAGATGAGATTAAAAATGATAAAGAAAAGAAAAATATGGAAAATAATTCAGATAAGGATGACAATTTCCCTGATGATATACTAGATTTCAGACCTCATTCATATGTTTTAGAAATACTCAAATGACCTCAAGATGTGATAGAAGGAGAGCTAAGCAAGCACCCACCTGAAAATTAGCAGGTCCAAGTAGAATTATTACTGCTAATGCTAGTTCACCTGCCAATACAACTGCTCCTTATAAAGTTAATACGGTGACTGTGTTATAACAAGTGAACAGGTAGAGAGCATAACTGATGTTAAATTTAAAACTGAATTTGAAAAAATTCTTACAGGGTGTAATTTGTGTAGATGTATAGACTGCATAGAAGAAACCTGCCAAATAGAGAACACAATTTCAACTTCACCTGCTCGTAACCAACATCATCAACATCACATATGGATCCAATCTCACTATATCCCCTTCCCCAACATTTTGCTGAGAACTGCCCATATCCATATACAGAAACTTTATCCAAGCCACAGTTCAGAATCTCACCAGTTTTTGACTGCTACTTCCCCACTCTCTGCACCGCCATGCCATACACTCTCAGCACCACTCTGCCTCTTCCAGTCATAAAACATATCCCCAAACATTCTCCTCTCCAAAAGAACCCTCAATTCCCTAATCCCCTCACACTAACACTAACTACACCGCCTCCACATCCTCTCCCATCCCTAAACCCCATGAAGTTTTGAGAATACCCCAAGATATATCTCTTCCTCAATCCAGACCCACTTCCCCAATGCAGTTGGACCAAACTACCACACCTGAGTCCTCAGTCCTTTAACCACATCAGACTGGATTCAACCATAGCACACTCCAGTTTACAACAACCAACTGTCAACCTGTCCACTCTACTACCCGCAACAGATCCACCCACCTAACTGATCCCCTTAAGAACCCATCTAGAACTCCCAAATCAACACCATATTGGAAATCCCCTCACTATGAAATAACACCAAGACATGCTCTAACTCACTTTCTAATCTCACAACTATGGTGAACACGAATATTGCCACAAACCTGCACCCGACTAATCAAGCTCGACCCTCTGGTCAACTATTCACTTGATTCACTCCCACTTCAAACCTAGATCCACCACTTCTTGAAATATCCTAGCTTGAAGCGGAAAAGCTGAGCAACACATATGACAATGTTCCCACCCAACCCTGCTACCTTATGATTCCAGTCATCCTAGGCTGAAGTAGGCTCCCTTCTTTCAATTACCCTCCCAGATCTCCTGCCAAACCAACTACCATCCAGCCTAGCCAATCTGAGCAGGAAATGTCGCTGATGCCAAACTGCATGTTATTAAACTACCGATAAGCAGTCAAGCATGCCACCAAAATAGCGTAATTGCAAAAACAACAAGTGATGGACTGAATGTGGATCAATGTCACACACTCCCCCAGTCAAAAGATCTGGGCCCAAATCCATCGTTTTTTTGCACTCCACACCACCCTGGGTTAGACAATGGCGATATGCAAATCAGCTCTGACCCTGTTGCCCCATGGGAACAGTCCAGTCCGAACTACAAAAGCCATGTCCTTCCCAGAACGGAATCAAGCATCCGAGGACCGGACCGGACCGGTTTCGAGGTAACACCTCACATCAGCCCGGCTAGCTTGACTCCAAGTGGTGTGGAGTGCCTGGGACCCACGTCTGGGCATCCCCAGCGCACTTAGGGCGGCAATTGCAAAAACAACAAGTGATGGACTGAATGTGGATCAATGTCACACACTCCCCCAGTCAAAAGATCTGGGCCCAAATCCATCGTTTTTTTGCACTCCACACCACCCTGGGTTAGACAATGGCGATATGCAAATCAGCTCTGACCCTGTTGCCCCATGGGAACAGTCCAGTCCGAACTACAAAAGCCATGTCCTTCCCAGAACGGAATCAAGCATCCGAGGACCGGACCGGTTTCGAGGTAACACCTCTCATCAGCCCGGCTAGCTTGACTCCAAGTGGTGTGGAGTGCCTGGGACCCACGTCTGGGCATCCCCAGCGCACTTAGGGCGGCAATTGCAAAAACAACAAGTGATGGACTGAATGTGGATCAATGTCACACACTCCCCCAGTCAAAAGATCTGGGCCCAAATCCATCGTTTTTTTGCACTGCACACCACCCTGGGTTAGACAATGGCGATATGCAAATCAGCTCTGACCCTGTTGCCCCATGGGAACAGTCCAGTCCGAACTACAAAAGCCATGTCCTTCCCAGAACGGAATCAAGCATCCGAGGACCGGACCGGTTTCGAGGTAACACCTCTCATCAGCCCGGCTAGCTTGACTCCAAGTGGTGTGGAGTGCCTGGGACCCACGTCTGGGCATCCCCAGCGCACTTAGGGCGGCAATTGCAAAAACAACAAGTGATGGACTGAATGTGGATCAATGTCACACACTCCCCCAGTCAAAAGATCTGGGCCCAAATCCATCGTTTTTTCTTCTGGGAAGGACATGGCTTTTGTAGTTCGGACTGGACTGTTCCCATGGGGCACAGGGTCAGAGCTGATTTGCATATTGCCATTGTCTAACCCAGGGTGGTGTGGAGTGCAAAATAACGATGGATTTGGGCCCAGATCTTTGGACTGGGGTGAGTGTGTGACATTGATCCACATTCGGTCCATCACCTGTTGTGTTTGCATATTCCGCCCTAAGTGCGCTGGGGATGCCCAGACGTGGGTCCCAGGCACTCCACACCACTGGAGTCAAGCTAGCCGGGCTGATGAGAGGTGTTACCTCGAAACCGGTCCGGTCCTCGGATGCTTGATTCCGTTCTGGGAAGGACATGGCTTTTGTAGTTCGGACTGGACTGTTCCCATGGGGCACAGGGTCAGAGCTGATTTGCATATTGCCATTGTCTAACCCAGGGTGGTGTGGAGTGCAAAATAACAATGGATTTGGGCCCAGATCTTTGGACTGGGGTGAGTGTGTGACATTGATCCACATTCGGTCCATCACCTGTTGTGTTTGCATATTCCGCCCTAAGTGCGCTGGGGATGCCCAGACGTGGGTCCCAGGCACTCCACACCACTGGAGTCAAGCTAGCCGGGCTGATGAGAGGTGTTACCTCGAAACCGGTCCGGTCCTCGGATGCTTGATTCCGTTCTGGGAAGGACATGGCTTTTGTAGTTCAGACTGGACTGTTCCCATGGGGCACAGGGTCAGAGCTGATTTGCATATTGCCATTGTCTAACCCAGGGTGGTGTGGAGTGCAAAATAACGATGGATTTGGGCCCAGATCTTTGGACTGGGGTGAGTGTGTGACATTGATCCACATTCGGTCCATCACCTGTTGTGTTTGCATATTCCGCCCTAAGTGCGCTGGGGATGCCCAGACGTGGGTCCCAGGCACTCCACACCACTGGAGTCAAGCTAGCCGGGCTGATGAGAGGTGTTACCTCGAAACCGGTCCGGTCCTTGGATGCTTGATTCCGTTCTGGGAAGGACATGGCTTTTGTAGTTCGGACTGGACTGTTCCCATGGGGCACAGGGTCAGAGCTGATTTGCATATTGCCATTGTCTAACCCAGGGTGGTGTGGAGTGCAAAATAACGATGGATTTGGGCCCAGATCTTTGGACTGGGGTGAGTGTGTGACATTGATCCACATTCGGTCCATCACCTGTTGTGTTTGCATATTCCGCCCTAAGTGCGCTGGGGATGCCCAGACGTGGGTCCCAGGCACTCCACACCACTGGAGTCAAGCTAGCCGGGCTGATGAGAGGTGTTACCTCGAAACCGGTCCGGTCCTCGGATGCTTGATTCCGTTCTGGGAAGGACATGGCTTTTGTAGTTCGGACTGGACTGTTCCCATGGGGCACAGGGTCAGAGCTGATTTGCATATTGCCATTGTCTAACCCAGGGTGGTGTGGAGTGCAAAATAACGATGGATTTGGGCCCAGATCTTTGGACTGGGGTGAGTGTGTGACATTGATCCACATTCGGTCCATCACCTGTTGTGTTTGCACCAAAATAGCGTAAGCCATCCTTCCATATAATATTCACATTTGTTTTCTCACCAAAACCTGGCTAAATATACACTCACACCATTTATTACCAATTTCCTCACCCCAAAAGGCTACCACACGATTGTATTGGTGCTACTTGAGCTATCATACACAAAATCAATCTATGCCTAACCCTTCCAGACAGCGGAATACTCTCCCTTCAAATATCTAGGAGTTGATCTCCCCTCCTAAAACCCCAACCCTATCAAGTTCCATTTTGAATGACACCCTCTAGGTGAAAAAGCACAATTCTTTGAGGACTTAACAGACTTCATAACACAAAACTCCCTCAAGGAAACATAGACATTTTACTAGGAGACCTAAACCTGCAACTGAATGATGCTGACGACTCAACAGTAAAAGCCTATTCCACCCTCCTAGAAACAAAATCTCTCACGCAACACTGTAAACAACAAACTCAAACCAAAGGCTCTTCCCTCAACACAATTATTTCAAACCCTAATACCATTTCCCTCCAGTCCATGTTACCCACAGACTGGACCGACCACCACCCAATTCTATTTTATCTCAGTGTCAACCAGCCTAAACTCAACACCCAAGCTAATAGCCCTAAGCACTGGGCGAGAAATATGCACACAATCCCTCAATTAGACTTAGAATCCTTATTTAGTTCCCAAATTCTACCCCTTCCTGACCTAATTGCAACTGATAGCTTCACCTCTCATAAACTTTCATTGGGATGTGGCACTCAGGGAGCTGCAGGTGACAATGGAATAATTCTTAGACACTAAATGCTGTTGGGCGCCTTTAGCAGATATGGGGTTGATGTCGGATTTTAGGAAAATGGGAAAAGAAATAGAAAAAAATGAAGATATTACAAAAACATGGAGAAAATGTACTAAACTCTGAGAACGTGGCGTAATGTTTGGAGAATAGTTGGTAATTCCAGGCAGTAACCATGTTGGATAATTCCTAGCACCTATTTGCTGTATTTATCGACTGCCAGATGGGGAGAAATTGTAAAAGACATCCCACAACAGGTGTTAAATTATTGGGGAAAGCGTAGGCAAGTCACTGTTTGTTAGGCGGTGGGGAGGTACATGTTGTAGAACCTGTTCCTCTACCCTTGCAATTGTTACCTCTGTACCCTCCTCTAATGAAGTCTCTTGAGGAGGAGGATTGATTGTTGTCCTTGTGGGGTTCAACAGTAGTGTCTGAAGAGATGGTCTTGAACACCCCATGATATAAGGTACGATGAAAGGAGCCACGATTAGAAAGAGACTGCAGGGCTCCCATAGATTTAGTTACTTCTGTATCCTTTTTCATCTTTTCTAAGGACATATCTAATACAGGTTCAAAGAGATGCTGTTTATCGAATGGTGTATTCAAAATGGATTACTGGACTTCTAGTTTAAATCCATAGATCTTTAACCATGCATGCCTACTTAATAATACACTAGTATTGATTTCTCTACCTGCAGTATCAGCAACATCTAAAGCACACCTAATTGATGAATTTATGAGATGATCTTTCCTTTTTGGACTAGGTCTTAAGCTTTAGCCTTACGCTCATCTGTAAAGAAATTGGAACAATTTCTCCATCACGTCCCAGTGTGCCCTATCATACCTGGCTAGAAGGACATGTATGTTATCAATACACCAGTGAGTTGCTGCTTGGGTGGCTACCCTTTTGCCAGATACATCAATTAGTTTGGACTATTTGTCCCCTGAAGTTTGTGAATTGACCCATTTACACACATTAGAGACTAATAAGGAGTCCAGTGGTAACTGCCCTTTAATAAAAGATGGATCTGATGGGGCATGCTTGTACTTTTTGTACATCCTGGGGGTGATAATGTGAGCAAAAACAGGGTATTTGAATATATTGTCTGTGTGAGTGGACCTTTGTGGGCTACTAAGGGCAAAATAATGATGGATTAAACCCAGATCTGTGACTGGGGGTGAATGTTTTGCCATTGTGCAACATTCTGTCCATCATCTTGTGTGTTTTGCTGTTCACCCTAAGTGGGAAGGGTATGCCCAGACGTGGGTCCCTTGCTCACTAGGCCACTGGAGTCAAGCTATCCTGGCTGAAGACGGCTGATAGCCAGAAACCGGTCCTAGGATGCTTGATTCTGGTCCAGGGAAGACATGGCTTGGCAGTTCGGGCTGGACTGTTCCCATGAGGCACATGGTCAAGACTGATTTGCATATGGCCATGTCTGAGCTGGGGTGGCTTGGTGAGCAAAATAACGATGGATTAAACCCAGATCTGTGACTGGGGGTGAATGTTTTACCATTGTGCAACATCCCGTCCATCATCTTGTGTGTTTTGCTGTTCACCCTATGTGGGAAGGGTATGCCCAGCCGTGGGTCCCTTGCTCACTAGGCCACTGGAGTCAAGCTATCCTGGCTGAAGACGGCTGATAGCCAGAAACCGGTCCTAGGATGCTTGATTCTGGTCCAGGGAAGACATGGCTTTGCAGTTCGGGCTGGATTGTTCCCATGAGGCACAGGGTCAAAACTGATTTGCAACTGGCCACGTCTGAACTGTGTTGGCTTGGTGAGCAAAATAACGATGGATTAAACTCAGATCTGTGACTGGGGTGAATGTTTTGCCATTGTGCAACATTCCGTCCATCATCTTGTGTGTTTTGCTGAATCAGTGTTATACTCTTCCAGTTATCTGCTGGTAAAGGATCATCCCCACCATTCTCATCATCCTTATCATCAGGTTGTCGAGGAGAGTTTGTTGGTGTAATTAGTAAGTGGTGCAACTGTGGAGAAGGAGTTAAAGGAGGAAGAGGAGGAGAGGGGTTAGTACCAACATGCTTCCTCTTCAAAGGAATATGATAAGTATCCTCTGACTCAGGTTTACATTTCTGAGGCAATTTGGTAGAAAGATGTCCTGTCTGAGGATTAATATGGAGTTATTTCTGTTTGGGGTCCAATTTTGGGTGTTGGACGTTGAAACAGGGGTCCTAATGCTGCAGAGTAGTATCTTTCTGTTTCGGACCCGAAAATGTTGGTGCTGGGGTCAGATGAATTTTTGGGCCGAAGGTTTAAGTTCAGAAGCCTGTTTTGTATTATGCGTTGAATGTTTCGGCTCTGAAGAGACTTTCAGTTTTGAGCATGAAGGTTTCAGCTCCGTGCCCAACTTTGACAGACTCAATCCCAGGCCAGAAGACTTTGGTGTGTGTTTTGGTGCCGAGCCGGAAGGCAGGGTGCTGCGAACATCTTCTCAGTGCTGACCGTGGCCAGAAGGCAGAGGTGGGACCAGAGCTTTTTGCTTGGGCTGAATAGGTATTTAGGGCAAGGGTTGTTTGGTGCTCACGATACATCGAACTTGCGGCACATGTTCTTCCATGTCAGAGTCCGATTATGAAATAGATACAAGTTCTTCTTGTTCTTCTGTGGACCCTTGTACATTGTTATATTCTTGCTTGGTACCTTCTCCAAAGATGTCCGGCTCGATTCCATGTTTTCGCTCTGCATTTCACGATATTGAGCCAGACGATTGCAGAGAGTTTTCTTCTAATGAAAAGATTTGCATGCGCCACAGCTCTGTTTTCTGTGCTTCGGACAAAAGCACAGGTTTCACACTTCGTGTGAGTTGGTGCGTGGGTACTTCACATGGCACCTAGGACAGAATTTGAATGGAGTCTATTTCATTGACTGCAAGGTGGGACACCGTTGTGAGGCCCAATGGCCTTCCATGAGTTTTCCGATCAACACAGAAGTTTTGTCAACCAATAATTGGAGAAGTGGGATACGCATAAGAAAACAATACTGTCAATGGTAGATTGGATTGTGCACTGAGGGGAACCCGAAGAACAGCTTCGAGCCGGAGTGCAGCAATACAGTTCCGAACACGATGGCGGAAAAAACAATTTAACAATGTAGTGTATACTCATGCGCTCTATCACTGAAGAAAAACAAATTGAAAACATCCGGACCCTAGATCGCAAGAGTATGCAATGCATGTGATATACAGCTCGAAAAAGATTTTTTAAAAGTGCTAAAAGATACGTTCTATAGAAGCTTAAATATTGTGATAATAAACAGCAGACTAGAAATTAATTTCTTAATTAGTTTTTTCAACTAGTATACATCTCTCAAAAGAAGGCCTCATTTGCTAGCACTCTCTACACAACTCTAACATCTCTTTTAGGATATTGATAAAAAGGTCTTATTGCTAGCCACGTGACAGTGCACCCTTCTCATTGCAATTCTTGTAGGTTATGTTACACTAATAGCAATTATATTAGCTGATAAGTTGGGAAAGGAAAGTTTATTCTACACTTTGTAGGAACAGTATAGATTGTGAATAACACAGTTTAACAATCTGCATTTTCACAAATTGCTAGCAGTAAAGTAACACCAAGAATATTATGATCAACCGCACCTCCATACGAATGTATAAATCTCAAATGGTGCCCTAATTTCTTTCATAGCATACAGTTGGGCCTGATACCTAACCTGATACCAATTTCAATACCAGCAAAATTGTATCCGATTGCTTGCTAGACCATTTATTTCCCTCATGTCAGATGACATCCTGCTGTAGCTTTAGGATGTCAGGGTGTTGTGTAGTTCCTATAATTCTATATTGAATCTGCATGTTTAGACAACATATACTGTAGGATTGGAGCCAGACTGATTCTGGACACCCCTACCAAATATGTCAGTCTGAATACCAGCTAGCTCAAGTGCCACTAGAAACTCAGAATCGTGGAAACAGTGTACTACTTTTTGCTTGGTCACTCGTGCTCACTTTGTCTCAGAGAGATACACAGAATAAATGGTAGCAATGTTTTTAAAAAAGTATTTATTGATCCAGAGTCATTCTAGTGTAAAATAGATTTGCTGAAACAACTATTAGACAGTAACAGATATACAATATTTTAAGCACTAACAAAGAAAAGAAAGGATGGTAGATTTCTACCATCATGCTAAAACAATCAATGCAGGCAAGTATATAAAATAAATGACAGTAGTAAAATGTGTACTCATACGAAAAAATCAAGAAGTATCCCCTTCAGAACTTTGTTCAACAAACACCTCAATAAAGTAAAATGAAAACTTAGGCTGGCCGAAAGAAAATGGAGAGGACAACCCTCGCTGACTCACTGTCTCCTCTGAACTGAATGCCTATTATACAAAAAAACTAATTCTTCTCTGAAAAAACAGTAAATATTAAACTCTTACTGGACTCCTCCACCTCCTTTCTCTACACCAAATATCCCCCCTACCAAAGTTGGTCCCCCCACTGCCATACTTCTAACCTATGGTGATGTCCCTCAATATAACTTTCCCATCAAACCAAAACACCAACCATAATCAGATACATCTGAAAAGCAATGCTTCCTGGACCAAATTTGAAGAAAATAACTCTGAAGAAGTCATCAAAATAATTGCATGCATGAAGCCGACATCACATCTCTTTGACCCTCTTTCACTCTTTCAAGTCAAAAATCTCTGACACAATTAGGTTTCCCCAAAGCACATTCACTATTATCTACTTTATTTAAATCCTCAAGTTTGTTACTCCTTAGTATATATCTTGTTCTCCAAAATTCTCCAAAACTCCCTCTCATAAAGTACAGGCATCAACGGTACTGTCCTTCATTGGCCAGTACCATCCCTGAACCAACAATCTCACCTAATCAAACTAAACAGCTCCACCTCATCAGCAGTATCAGTCCCACAAGGAGTTTCCCAAGGTTCAATCCTGTCCCCAGGCTTATTCAACCTCTATATGGAAGCTCTTGCAGTGATTCTGCAACAAGCTAATATAACCTACCACCTCTATGCTGAACCCCAACAAAACAGAACTCCTCCTCATGCAACCAAAAGGAAAGTCTTACCTTATCAACAACTGGCTTGACAACCTAACTACTCTAAACTGTGAACTATCTATCTCCAACTCTGTTATGTCACTAGGGATGACACTTGACAACAACCTGCACATGAAAGACCACGTCAATGCCTCTACAAAAATAACCTTTTACACATTGGAACGCCTAAAAATACATCTAACCATTTAGCTCCCTTGAAGACTTAAAGATTGTAGTGAAATCTTTAGTCCTCTCCAAGATGGACTATGGTAACGGTAAACAGCCTTTACCACACAGTCGGAACCCCTTATGCCTTTACCACACAG
Source organism: Lissotriton vulgaris (assembly GCF_964263255.1). Classification (NCBI taxonomy): domain Eukaryota; kingdom Metazoa; phylum Chordata; class Amphibia; order Caudata; family Salamandridae; genus Lissotriton; species Lissotriton vulgaris. Next base: position 1,392,352,615 of record NC_141693.1, read on the forward strand.
ACTGAACTATACAGGTACCTTTACCATTTACCATGAAAGTCTTTACCATGCAGGAATTTACAATGAATATGCCTTTACCACACATTCATTTACAACAAATTTCATAGTAAAAGCACCATTGGTAAAGGTATGCTGACCATCCCATAGCAAACTGAAAAGTCCCAAAGGTGGGCACCCAGGGACATTGCTGGAGCCGGACCAGGGGGATGGCAATCCCCAGGGCCATTTATGCCCGGGTCAAAGTAGCCCTGGGGTGGTGGTAGTCTCCAGGGCTGCGGGAGGGCCACATGCCCCAAATGAATTTCACAAACATAGCCCCGTGGAGGTGGTGGTCCCTGGGGCTGAATGGGGGCAAAATCTTCCCCAACCATTATTTTTTTAGATGTAGCCCCAGTAATGTTATGTGAGATGTCATCAGTGATGTCATTAGTGAAATCACTGACCATGTCATGAATGATGTAATATGTGACGTCATCAGCAGTTCCTTGTGGAGGCGGGAGTTATAGTTAGCTCAACTAAGTATATCAGACAAATTTCTTTTTGCACGAGTGAAATGTCCAACTAACTATAACGTCCCTGAAATCTATGTTTTTTTCAGTAAATTTCTAAGGTTTATTTAAAATGCAAAATTCTAACTATAACGTCCCGGAAACCTATGGGTTTTTCAGTGAATTTCCAATGTTTTTTTTAAATGCTGATTTCTAACTATAACATCCCCGAAACCTATGGTTTTTAATTGATTTTCAAAGGTTTTTTTAATGCTAATTTCTAACTATATCGTCCCTGAAACCTATGTTTTTTTAAGTGAATTTCAAAGGTTTTTTAAATGTTAATTTCCAACTATAATGTCCCAAAAATACTATTTATTTGTTTTTTAATTCTTATAAAAATATTGTAATGTTTTATCTTTTCCAAAATATTAAATATACATTTTTTTGTTAAAGTGGATTTGCATACCGATTGTGTACCTGTCTCGGTAGATGAGTAAATCCACAAAAATTGCCGTCATATTGGTTAACCAAAAAGGGATGGCAGGGGATGCACAGCAAAGTTAATATAATATATGTTAATTTGAAAGTAGGTTAGTTAATGGTTAGGGTGCTCCACACAGGTGGCGTTTCCGTCCTTGTAACATCTGTGAGTAAGTTCAATTGAGTGTCACCATGAACACATTGGTGACATCCCTGTGACTGTGGGCACACCTTTGGTTCTTGTACAAAGCAAGATTCCACTGAAAGTTGATTTCAAAAGTTTTAATCCAATATCATCATTAGATTCATGATAACATTCTGTCTTTCAATACTTTTTTCTTTTCAACACTTCAAATCTTCTAATTACTCCAATGCATTTCGGGCTGACCGCCCTTCATCTGGGAGTTCTACAAACGATAGAGGATACGGCACTAAATGTTTACACGAACTGCAAGGTAACAAAACAAATTATCTAAAGTGCGTAACATGCGGGTTCGTGCTGGTGAGGAGTGTTCGCGAAGTGACTAACCCGAGCATGCATTGGTGGGTGGATGTGAACATGGCTAAGTGTTCGTATAGTGATTGGGCGTGTTAAGGAAGTGATCAACATTATGAGACAGTCCTCGGCATCTTATATATTAACGGGGTAATGATAGTGACTAACACCAATGTGAACACTGAACGTCCGGAGCACTCACGTGTCATCCGACGTTTGGAGCATATAAACCTGTGGGAATACGAAGAGAACGGAAATCATCAAGTGAATACCCGTAGCAATATATCACGTTACAATAAATACTATTAAATTATCGTGGCAATGTATTGCCGACTTACAGGATTGATGATGTGGTGTCTTCAGAAAAGTAGATGCGGATTTCGGCATTTGCGATATTAACCCGGAAGGGGAAGGTGTAAATAGGGAAGTGCAATGGTAGATAAATAAAGAGGACTGTGGAGGAGTGAATATAGACGAGGGACTAGGTGGTGTAGTCCTCTAGCTGTCATATTGGGTGAGTCATAACAGTCTAACTTAGGATCGAAAAGCTGTCAATCCATAGGTTGAAAATAATGATAGAAAAAAATGGTGACAGAGTACAATAATATAAAATTAAGCATAACAGAATTAAGCATAACAGAATCTCAAAAGAATGTAAACATGACAAAATCACAATTTTAGTCGCACTAGGTAGGAATCATGTATGCGATAAACTACACCCATATCAGGGTGCTTCATAAGTAACAAGAAAATTCCAGGCGATCATTAAGTCCCAACGGTTTTGTAGATTGCATTCCGAAAATCCATGCAATTTCTCTCCTTAACAATTGTTTGTTGTTGTCAATGCCCTCACATTTGTTGACAACCTCAAGAATCAGAAACTTTAGTTGTGAGATGTTGTGTCTGGTTTCATTGAAATGTATCGCTACATTAGATTTGGTATTCTGCATCCTTATGTTGGATTTGTGCTCGTTAATATGAGTTTTGATTTTTCTTTCAGTCTTTCCAATGTAAATCATACCACATGGACATTTGATTAGATATATGACATTCTGGGTATCACAAGTAGCATTAACGTGCAGTTTTGTCTCATTCCCTTTCATTGGGTGGTTGATGGAATTGCCTCTGATACTGTTATTGAAATTTCCGCAATTCATGCAGGGTCTGGTGCCTTTACAATTCGTTTGGGTGAATGTCTTTCTGATTAGGATCTCTTTAAAATTGGCACTGCGAATGTAAGCAAAAATGGGTGGATTTTCACAAGTAGTTCCAAAAGTCAAAATGGGCCAGTGGCGTTTGATGATTTTCTTATAGGCTGTGCTTAGAGTGGAAAATTTGGAGAGTAGGACCATCCTGGTATCCTTGTTCTTCATGGTTCTAGATAAAAGTTTCTCTCCTGGAGTTTCTCGAGCTCTTCTTTTAGCTTGTTCAATAAGCATTTCAGGATAACCTCTGTTATGAAATCTTTTGCCCATTTCATTCAAGCAAAGTTCCATTGATATGGGATTAGAAGCAATTCTCTTCACTCGTAACATTTGTGATGTGGGTAAATGTTCTGTAAGAGACCCTTGGTGGAAGCTTGCATAATGTAGTGTATTATTCCTATCTGTATTTTTTCTGTAAAGATCTGTTTCAAATCCAGAATCCGTGATAGTAATTTTAACATCCAAAAATGTTATCAATTTGTCATTTGTTTCCCATGTGAATTGTATGCGTTCATTGGCGTTGTTTAGGATGTTCAATGACTGTGTCAGAGATTCTTCTGAGTTTTTCCATACTATGAATACATCATCGATGTATCTAGCGTACATTTTGATGTTTTCAGTCCAGATTGGGTTGTCGTAGATATTTTCTTCCTCAACGTATTTCATGTAGATATTGGCATGTGTTGGTGCGGAACAATTGCCCATCGAAGTTCCGGACAGCTGGAGATACCAATCATCATTATGTTGAAAATAGCTTTGATAGAGTGTAAAGATCATTAATTCCATTAGGAATTGTTGCATTTTGGTCTCAATATTGCTTTCAAGGATTCTCTATTTCTCTATGGCCTCTATTCCTCCATCATGGGGGATTGAGGTGTAGATTGAGCAAACATTGGCTGTACACAATATTAGCTGGTCATCTTTGGAAATTTTAATTTGAGCCAGTTTATTCAAGAAGTCTGTGGTATCTTGATTGTAGCTTCTCATTTGTCTTACTATTGGTTGCAGGTATCGGTCTATGAACTTACCGACCGGTTCATGTAAAGAACCCTTAGTCAAAACAATTGGTCTAAAAGGAGGGTCTATCAAACGTTTGTGAATCTTGGCGGTCATGTGTATTACGGGACTTTTAGGAAAAGATTTCAGTAGATATTTTTCGGTTCTCTCATTGATTGTTCCCAATTCATGTGCTTTATTTACAATCTGGTTGAGTATTTCTTTGAATTGTGTAGTAGGGTTACTAGGAAGCTTCATGTAGATTAGTTTATTTTGAATGTGCTCCTCCATTTTTTGGTTGTACATTGTGGTGTTCATAACTACCAGCGCTCCTCCTTTGTCCGCCTTTATGCATTTTATTTGATCATTGTTGGCTATGCTCTTTAGGGTATCCAGATCCTTTTGTGTCAAGTTCTTATATGAGGATTTGTTATAATTGAGTTTAGAGATATCCTGTTTAACCAAGGTCTCAAACAGATCTATACTTTTGTGACTTATAGGAGCTTCAACCGAGCTGTCTGGTCTCAATCCCAATCTTGATCAGGTTTCCTAGTAGTCGGGGGGTTGACATGCTCAAAAAAATGTCTCAGTCTGAGCTTCCGTGTGAATTTGTATGTACTTATTTGTAACTCTAATGGATTAGTCTTAGTTGTATGAACGAGGTCCCTTTAGACAACAGTTTCATTTCATAAGTATTCAAGTTTGTATTAGATATGTTAATGACTAGGTGGTCTTCTTCTTGTCCTTTTTCGTGCTTCGAGTGCTCGGATGTAATGTCTCTTTTTCTTTTTTTTTTCCAAGACCCCTCCTGGGTCGTCTCGGGTCTCTTGTCCTGCGTCTAAAAAAGGTACCGCAGTAGATGGTCCTGCTGATTGGTTTGTTTGATTTTTAGTAATTGTGGAGATGTCATCAGATCGGGGTTTCTCTTGTGTGTTTGTTTTTCTTGGCGGACGGTTGGATGTGTCACTTCCCGAGGAAGAGGTGTCAGTCTGTGGATTAAAAGGTTTGTTTCGCCTGCGTTGGGCATACACGTCTGCCCACGTGTATACCTCCCCTAATTTGTAATCTTGTGTGTCTCTCCTAAACTTTCTAATTTTTCGATCATTTATTTCTCTGGAATGTTTATCTAACTGTACCTTTATATCTTCAAGAATTTTCGACAACTCTTCTGTGGATACCATGTTGGATAATTCTGATTCCACGTCTTTAATTTCTTTATTAAGTTCCAAAAGGATATTGGACAATTATTGCACGATAAGCAATATTAAATCCAGGCTGCATTTATTAAGATTGCGTTCCATTTCTCCTGGAAGGCTTTGGAGTTTTTACATAATGATGGTTTCAACACTATCCTTAGTCCTCTGGGAATTCGCATTGATCGGTGATATTTGAGTAGTGTGCTTGCATGAAGCTTTTGATTTACTTCTCGTTTGGACAGGTATAATAGTTGTCGAATACATTGTTCCTTGGTGCGACTAGAAGTGCTGGTGGCTATATCCTTATTAATCAAGGCATATATGCGTGCTGTTTCTCCTTCATCAAAAGCCAGAATGTCCGCTCTGGCTTCCGTTGATCTGGCTATTTCATCGTATTGCATTTTATTTAGATGTGGCGTGCTATCCTCCTCTGGGTGGAAATGTTTAAGTCATTTACAATGCGGGTATGGTATGCAAAGGGTTCATGGCTCCGGCCCCCCGTAACGTCACAACCGTATATCCAGAAGTCACGGTGGGTGCATGAATCCATCACAAATCTTCAAGTTTTAAAAGTAAATGTATATAACTTTATTATATATATATATTATACCAATAGATTACTCACTATAACTGTAACTATCATTTATTTGTAAGTGTAAAAAAGATATATTATTGTTAAATATATTATCCGGGATTCGCACTGGGTGTGCCCCGGTTGCACGTCGGGTGTGCGATTCCCATGTGACTTCAAAAGAAAGTATTTAATTGGATAAGAAGCTTTTCATTCTGGACCTTGAAGGACCCACCCTATTTTTTCATTCTTTCAACTGCATCGCAGGAGTCACAGCTCTTCTGTTTTGCTCTTCTTCTTTAGTTTTTTTGGCGTTTTTTTTCTTCATCAGAAAACGGCTGCTTTCAATCCAGCACAGCAGCTTCCACCTAAAGATGAAGATGAGTTGGAAGAACCGGTGAAGGTGAGATACAAAAGTATCGTTTTGGCTTTCTTCTCAATTCACCTGGGGAGAAGAAGGTAAATGCATGAAAGAATGTCTTGTTACGAGGATCTGACAAGAAGTATTCCTGTGGCACCTCTTCACTGCTCACGCATTTACAAACTATGCATCCACAGCATCTTGTGAGGAAACAGCAGCGACAAGACCTGAAGAAGCTGTCAACACAGTGCAGGACCAAGTACTTCATCTGGTTCCTCTGCAACATCAACACTGCAGATCATGCCTACATTTGCCAGAGTGGAGCAGCATTGTGTAAAATGCAAAACAACGATGTGTCATAGAGGACAATCAGTGGATGCCATCATGGTTGCCATTAAAAACCACCAATGCTATATTTTTTTTGCAATGACTTTGTCTTTGTCTGATGTTTTGAAACTTTTCACCATTGGCTCTGTTAATTTTTCATTTGTTTTTAAAAACACACCCAAAATATCTAAAGAGTTGAAAAATATAGGAAATAAAAGAAAAAAGAAGAAAAAAGTGTTCTTTTTAGAACCGCCTATTTGGTTAAAAATAGACACATTTGTAGGTGTTGTATGAATTGTGGCAAGTGTGATATATGGAGAAGTGTATGGGGAGTGCATGTCTGATTGCATGAGTGCATTTGTAGTGCCTGGGTGATTGGAGAAGTGCATGTGTATTACCTGAGTGATTCCATGGCTAACATCTGGGTGATTGTAAGAGTGTATGGGTAGTGGCTTCATAATTGCATGAGTGGAGGGGTAGTGCCTGCGTACTTAGAGGAGTGCATAGATAGTGCCTGAGTGATTAATGGAGTGCGTGGGTAATGTTTCGGTGATTGCAAGAGTGCAAGGGTAGTACCTGGATGATTGGAGGAGTGCATAGTAGTGCTTGGGTGATTGGAGGAGTGTAAGAGTAGTGGCTGTGTGATTGGAGAAGTGCATAGATAGTGCCTGGGTGATTGCATGAGTGGAGGGGTAATGCCTATGTGATTTCATGAGTGGAGGGGTAATGCATGGGTGATTGGGCAAGTGTATGGGTGCGCCTGAGTGATTGAAGGAATTGATGGGTAATACCTGGGTGATTGCATGAGTGCATGGCAAGTGCCTGGGTTATTGCATGAGTAATATCAGGGTGATTGGAAGAGTGCATGGGTACTGCCAGAGTGATTGAAGAAGTGCATCAATAATGCCTGAGTGATTTTGAAAGTGCATGGGTAATGTCTGGTTGATGGCATGACTGCAGGGTTAGTGTTTGAGTGATTGGCATTGGCATGGGTAATGCCTTTGTAATTGCTGGAGTTCAGGGGTAATGTCTGAGTGATTGAAGGAGTGCATGGGTAATGCCTAGGTTCATGGAAGAGTGTGTTGGTATTGACTGGGTGCATGTAGGATTACATGGGTAGTTCTTGGGTGATTGTAGCAGTGGATGAGTAGTACCAGGGCAATTGCATGAATGCAGGAGTAGTGCCTGGGTGATTGGAAGACTGCATAGGTAGTGCTTGGAGGATTGCATGAGTGTAGCAGAAGTGCCTGAGTGCATGTATGACTGACTGCATGGGCACTGCCTGAATGATTGTAGGAGTGCATGGGTAATTGCTGGGTGATTGCATGAATACAGGGGTGATGTCTGGGTGATTGGAGGAGTGCATGGGTAATGCCTGGGTGCATGGAAGAGTGCATCGGTAGTGCCTTGGTGCATGGAAGAGTGCATGGGTAGTTGTTGTGTGATAGAAAGTGTGCATAAGAAGAACCTGGGTGATTGCATGAGTGTACGGGTAGTGTATGGATGATTGGAAGACTGCATGGGTAGTGACGGAGTGATTGCATAAGTGCAGCAGAAGTGTGTGAATGCATGTATGAGTGCATGGGTAGTACCTGAGTGCATTCAAGAGTACATGGGTAGTGCCTGGGTGATGAAGAAGTGCATGGTAATGTCTGGGTGATTGCATAAGTGCATCAGTTGAGCCTGGGTGATCGGAGGAGTGCATGGGTATTACATGAGTAATTGAAAAAGTGCATAGGGAGTGCCTGGGAAATTGCATAAGTGCAGGGCTAATGTCTGGGTGATTGGAGGAGTGCATGGGTACTGCCTCAGCGATTGAAGGAGTGCATGACTAATGCCTGGGTGATTGCATGAATGCAGGGTTAATGTCTGGATGAATGGAGAAGTGCATGGGTAGTGCCTGAGTGGTTAGACAAGTGCATAGCTAGTTACTCAGTTATTTTACAAGTGCACTGCTAGTGGCTGGCTGATTGGAGGAGTGCATGGATAGTGCCTGGATGAGTGGAGGAGTGCAAGGGTGGTGCCTGGATTAGTCCATGAGTGCATGGCTAGTGCTTGTGTGATAGCATGAGTGCATGATTAGTGGCTGGGTGATTGGAGGAGTGCATGGATAGTGCCTGGGTGATTGGAGGAGTGTAAGGGTAGTGCCTGGTTTATTGTATGAGTGCAAAGCTGACTGCATGAGTGCAGGTGTAGTACCTAGGTGATTGGAACAGTACATAGGTAGTGTCTGGATGATTGGAAGACTGCATGTGTAGTGCTTGAATGATTGCATGAGTGTAGCAGAAGTGCTTGAGCTCATGTATGACTGCATGGGCACTGCCTCTGTGATTGTAGGAGTGCATGAGTAATGCCTGTGTGATTGCATGAATGCAGGGATATTGTCTGGGTGATTCAAGGAATGCATGGATAATGCCTGGGTGCATGGAAGAGTGCATGGGTAGCGCCTCTTTGATTGCATGAGTGCATAGGTTGTGTCTGGATGATTTTATAAATGCACAGGTACTGCCTTAGTGATTAAAGGAGTGCATGGTAATGCCTCTATGATTTTATGAGTGCATGGGGTAATGTCATGGTTAATGGAAGAGTGCACGTATAATGCCTAAGTGATTGCATGGGTGCAGGCATAATGACTGGGGGATTAGAGGAATGCATAATTAATACCTTGGTAATTGCATGAGTGTAGGAGTAATATCTTCCTGATTGCAAGAGTGTAATAATTGGGCCTGGGTGATTGGAGGAGTGCGTAGGTACTGTCTCAGTGATTTTAAAATTTGAAGGGTTCTGGCTGGGTGATTGAAGGAGTACAGGAGTAGTACCTGGGTGATTGGAGAACTGTATAAATAGAACGTGGGTGATTTTATAAGTGTATGTAAATTAACCCTGGGCGGAGTTGGCGGAGTGGGGCTTCGCGGAGCTACGCGAAGTGGGCGAGAAACTACGCCCACCTCCGCACTCCGCGTAGCCCCACTCCGCAAACACCACTGGCCGCCAGCCCCGCCACCCGCCACCCGCCTCCCTCCCGCCCACCCTAAATACTTTAAATTAAAGGAATCAAATAATTTAAAACACACTTACCTTGCCCGCCGCTGCCCGCCGCGTCCCCGGGGCTCGCTATCTTCCGTCTTCTTTACTAATGCGCATGCGCGGGAGGCAGCGCATGCGCATTTCTGACGAGAAAATGAGCATGCGCGGCCGCCCGCGCATGCGCATTAGTAAAGAAGACGGAAGACGGAAGATAGCGAGCCCCGGGGACGCGGCGGGCAGCGGCGGGCAAGGTAAGTGTGTTTTAAATTATTTGATTCCTTTAATTTAAAGTATTTAGGGAGGGCGGGAGGGAGGCGGGTGGCGGCCAGCTACGCTCCGTCTGCGGAGCGTGCGTAGTGCCGCCTGGCTACGCCCGCTCCGCAAAATGCGGAGTAGGCGGCACTACGCACACTCCGTGCACGGAGCGTAGCTGGCCGCCCACCCCTAATGTAAATTGCCTGAATGAATAGAGAATTGTATAGATACTGCCTGGATGATCGAAAAGAGTGCAAGGGTAGTGTCTAGGTGATTGCATCAGTGCAGAGATAATATGTAGGGTATTGGAGAAGTGTATAGGTACTACCTGGGTGATTGGAAGAGTGTATAGACAATGTCTACCTGATTGCATGAGTATACAGATAGTACCTGGGTGACTGAAAAAGTACATAGGAAGTGTCTGGGTGATCTTATAACTGTATGAATACAGGCTACATGATCAGAGAAATGCAGGGATAGTGCATGAGTGATGGCAGGAATGTGGGAATATTGCCTAAAGCTATAGACCAGTGCATGGGTAGTGTTTAAAAAACGTCTACTTACCTAACATAGAGACCGGTTTGTGACTCTGGGGTAGTTTTCTGTAATCAGGGAGTTGATGGTGTTCGCCCTTGTATGGCAAGAGATTTGGGATTCGTGTTTGAGTAGGGTCTTGAGATGTAGTTTCCCTTTTGTTAGCTATGTTACATACTTACGAACTAGTTGAATCCCTATTCAGGGGTTCATGTTCATAATTTGGTTTTGGTGCCACCCCGTGGCCACAATCAGTCCTTTCCATTAAAGTGGTATCCTCTTCTTTGAGTGTGCACACCTCAGCTCTCAGGGCTTCTATCAGATCTTTTAGTGACTGAATCACGCCTATCGTACTTCCTGTCTCACGATTACCTATGGTAACAACCCCCCCTTCCACCTCCCATTCCCTTCCTCATCCACTCCAAGAGCATCAAATCTGTTATGGCACTTGATGTTTGAAATCGGGCTTCTACTAGGGGAAGTTCGAAGGTCAACACCAGGTGACAAGACTCAAGCACATGGCCCCAGAGCAGTGCCTCTATCCTTTCTATGCTTAGCGTGATGTTTTCTAGGTATTGGTGGGGTCAGCCTAGCTGTCTTCTTAGCGGGGGGAAGTTCCAGGGAGGTGACTAACAATAATCCATAATCTAGTGCTTTAGTACCTCTTTTTTGTCTTTTTGAACATCAGAGGGATCTGTTTTGCTACTTTCTTGGCAGGGGAAGTCCTGGGGAAGAAGCAGACATTTGTCCAATGGTGTTATCACTACCAATAAGACTACCGCAGGGGGGAGAAGCACCAGGGGATCAGAGTTAGCAATAACCTGACATTCTGCCAGGATTGACTCAATCCTATCCATTCTTATGTTATTTTAACCCATTTTATATAGCGCAACAGCTGCCTCAGCAAATAGGCGTCCCGCCGTGGAAAGCAGCAAGACACAGAGGAAAAGACCTAAGTCGGGGGAAGAGATAGGTGTCTCTTGGCAGACAACATTTGATGGCCTGTCATGACCCATAGGTTTGGCCTTAGCCTTTCTTTGCCCATATTATTATTAAACTACAAACCCCCAGATTCCTCAAAGTCCTCTTTTGCGAGTCTGTATTAGCGATTATTAAGGAATCGCTATTACAGACTCGCAAAACGGGATGCATGTAGAAATCGCAATATTTTTTGTGATTTCTACTGCTTCCTTATTTGCGATTTGTTTGCCTGGACGTAGCAATGTTAGCAGCAATGTCTAAAGCAGGGTAGTTCAAACTGAAACCAGCAAAAGCAGTTTCTCTGGAGGGCGGAGAGAGTGTCAACACAAGGGACGCACCGTTTGTGACCTACTAAGATTGTAAATTCCCAGTGCCAAATAATGAGAACCTAAGCAAGCTGCCACAACACAGGAAAGAAGTCCTTGGGGGCCGTAGTCAAAAAGGAATTTTTGTGTGAGCAAATCTCACCAGATAGTCCAGGCAAATCCTCAGTGGCCAACCTCGCCTTCTCTGTTGCTCCCACACATTCGCTTTTTAGCGGGTGCCTTTTCGTCTGGCAAAATACCCCAAAAACCAAGAGGAGTGACACTGCCCTGCCTTGTCCATGCGGGGATGGGAGCAGACAGGCCCGCCCTTGGCCTGGGCACGCCTGCGCATGACCCGCACTGTGGGAGCCCACGCCTACGTTTAAAAGTGCCTCCCGGTGCTGGGATTGGCTTTCAGGAAGATGTCAGGCAAGCGGCACCTGCCGCGAAAACTGGTGGCTCATGCGGTGCTGCAACAGCGGGACCCGTGCTGTGGGACCCACGCTGTGGGAGCCTTCACTGAGTTTTAAAGCACCTCCCGGCACTGGTACTGGCTGGCAGGAATATGGCAGGCAAACGGCTCCTGCCGCGAAACCGGTTGGCTCCTACTGTGCTGCAACAGCGCGACCCACGTTGCGGGAGCCCACAATGAGTTTTAAAGTACCTCCCAGTGCTGGGATTGGCTTGCAGGACAATGGCAGGCAAGCGGCTCCTGCCGCGAAAACTGGTGGCACCTACGGCATTGCAACTGCGGGACCCTAATCAATGACACCTTATGTCAACATCTTTTAAACCACACTATTATGCTCCATCTTTACCATTCCACTACTTCTCACGTTCTTGAGCCTACCACATAAAAAGCAACAACACCACTTTGTTATACATCATGCACCTTCAAATGTATAATACATATGAAAATACACATACAAGTAGAGACACACTTCAGACAGAAGTCCATGCGCACCTTAAAACTTGACAGACTCCACCTCTAATTTTAAAGCAACACCCAAAATTATGCGGTATACTACAAATGTAGATTTCCACACACTAAAACAAACTACCATAGTTACTTATCTATTTTATTTATAATACACATATTACTATGCAAAATCTATTCCAAACAACATTTAATCCCTTGACCGCAGTGCAAATTCTGCTGCGGTGCTGGGGAAATAATGAGTGGGCGGGGTTCGGACAGCAGAGGCCGTCCTCCGCACACGGCCACCGTGACGCCTGATAGCTCCCGGCCGTCATGCACACACAAGGGGTTAACTACAATAAAAACAATCTACCATACACATTTCTACATTTAATAATATATTTCAAACATCGCAGTTCATCAATAGGAGTAAAAATTAACCTAATACATAATACACCTCACAAATGTATAACTCACCTTCCAAATTGATTTGTAGAATATACAATATCACAAACTCATAAAAGATTTCCTTATGCACACAAACAGTGTAATGTATCACTCCCAGCAAGGTAAAACCAGTAATGGCAAACTTTCCCACTCTTGCTCCACACAAATACATGTAAGTAACAAATCACACTGCTTCCTACATTATTTCAAATGATAAGACACATTTCTAATGGTTGGGCATATTATTAACCCTTTCCGACTGACTTGTGAAGGTCAAGAAACTGGTTCTGGAATTTTTGGGAGTCGCGACTCCACCATGCACCAACGCGAGGAAGCTGCAAATCCGTATGGAAGTTCAAAAATATATTACAAATAAAAATACCACTATTTTTCAACAACATACCACTTCTAAAGATAGTCCTGACTTGGGAAATTATACTTTAATAACATATTACCTATATACAAAATAATATTTCACATTTTAAGTCCACAGTTAAGTTTCAACCCTTCCCCACATTCTGCCTAATGCCAGTTTCCATAGTAACAGTTCATGGAACATTCAACTGAACTGCCCAGGTCACAAGTCACAAGTACACCATATTTTCAAATCCAGCACACAAAGTTAAAAATGCAAACAGCAGGTGTGGTTGACGTTTTTAAAATATCTCCTTATCCTATCTACTGTAACTTTCAAACATTTTCTACTAACCAATAAGGAAAAATTATTTTTAAAGAAAGTATTATGCACCCAATTTTGAGTGTACAATCTTCTTAACCAGCCGATCAGTTCTCTTTTTTTTAAAAACAGCATCTTGTCCACCTTTTACTCTAACAACCCCTTGAAGATGCTTACAGAGTGAATGTTTGGACACAGCTATGTTTTCTGGTGCAAAAGGTATGCTGAACGCAGAAGAATTGACAAAGACCTAGCTTTGTAAAATGTGGATATTAAATGGATTGCACAGAGAGGATTAAAGTTGCGCCAATTGATGCCTTTGGTTAAAACATTTTTGCATCTCCAATGCCCTGACCTCATGATTGTGCACTGTGGTGGCAATGACCTAGGCACATTGGCTGGGGTAGGTCTGGAAATGCTTATTAACACCTTGGCTGCGGCCGGAATTCCGGCGCAGTGCTGACATTCCGATCACGGGCGTGGTCTGACGGCTCCCGGCCGTCATCAGCACACGCCCACCGTGACTCATGACGGCTGGGAGCAGTCATGAGCACTAAAGGGGTTAAGGACACCTTAGCACAGTTGATGTTGCTTTTACCTCAAGCTGTCTTTGTATACTCTAATATATGATATGTATGTATGTATAGGCATTTATATAGCGCACTACTTACCCGGAGGGTCCCAATGCGCTTCGACCGCTGCGAAACCCTTCCTGGCTTCCCTGAGAGATGGTCCCTTAATGGGTATCTCCAGGGTGAGACCAGGCATCCCCGGCGGTCTGGTGGGGCCGTTAGTGAAGATGAGGCAAGCTAATGCCCAGAGTTGCCGAGTGTGATCGCTGATCAGAGTGGGCACCGAGGCGAGAGAATTATCGAGTCCGCTGACCCTGGTCCAGAAACCTGCCGCGCCGGGAATCGAACCCTGGTCCCGGGCCGTCCTCTGCTCTCGGGTCTGCCGCCTCTAACCAGTGAGCCACACTACTTCACGTATGCCTAAGACAGAAATGGAAGTGGTCAAATCAATTCTGACCACAGATTGAAAAAGCTAGAAAACATGTCTCACTTTTATTATTAGCTTCCCGTCCGGGGACCACATCCCCAGGGTCTGCCACCATTTATTGTTAAAAAGATTAGGAGGGGGACTGCGTGGCTACCCTCCTCAGGCCAATAATGGCCTCAGGGACCCCATCCCACCGGGGCCTGCCACCATTGAAAAAAAAAGGGGGTGGTCTCATGCACCCTCCCCCTCAGGCCAATTATGATCCCGGGGACCCCATTCCCCAGGGCCAACAAGTTGGAGACCGCGGTGGAAACCGCAGTGCCTCCCCAGTCCCAGCCAGCTCCCCCCCTACTGCAGAGGCCGGCATTGCTTTTGAACAAGAGTCCAAAAGCAATTCTGCTTTGCTTGTTGGAAGCAATAGCAGTGTTTGCAATGACAGGGATCCCTCCCTGTCATTGCAAACTGCAATGTCCATAGGATGGGCACCCTGGCCCTGTAACTGGCCCTGGGGGGTGGAGGTCCCCAGGGCTATTGAGGGCTCCAGGAGGGTCCTGGGGCCGGGGGTCTGTTGCATATTTAATGCCCCAGGGAGGTGGTGGCCCACAAGGCATTGTGGGGGGCTCTAGCCCCCACACTAGTTATCTATCAAAGCCCCTGGGAGGTGGCAGTCCCCGGGGCTTGGGAGGCCTTCAAGGTCCCCCACCCTATTTTATTAAAGCCCTGGAGAGGTGGCAGTCCCCGGGGCTTGGGGGGGGGGGAGCTATTGTAAGAAGTACCCCTGCCAAAGGCAGTACAAAATGTCACACTTGCTGCCCTTCTTGGCTGGGGTTATCAATTGTTCGTGAATTTCATATTCTGATTCAAACTCATGGCCCTTTAATAAGGCTTTTTGTTGTACCTACAACTCCGGCTGAAGGCAGTGAAACTTCACACACTAACTGCCTTTTTTGGCTAGGGGTTATCAATTGTTCATGAATTTCATATTCGGATACAAGCTTGTGGCCCTTTATTGAGGCTTTTTGTTGTACCTACGACTCCGGCTGAAGGAAGTGAACATTTGCACACTAACTGCCTTTCTTGGCTAGGGGTTATCAATTATTGTTCAATTTCATTTTCCGATTTACAGTCTATGACCTTTATCAAACCTTTTTATTGTAGCTAATACCCCGGCCGAACAAAGTAGGATATTTTCACACTTGCTGCTTTTCTTCACTGGGGTTGTCAATTATTTTAAAAGTACATACAAGCTTAGCAACAATATTTTCTTTTGAAACAAATTTCAAACTAATTGTCTCTGTAAAACTTCTTTGACATGTTCAGTCATTTCTCCAATTCTTATTTCTTGTAGAATAGTTCCATAGTCAGCATCATTTCCTTATTGCATATTTGTAATAACTTCCTTATATTAAAAATATAACCAAATGTTAACATTACCAATGCTACATTACATAATTTACTTATACTACCTATGAAGCATAACAACAAATTACAATACCACAAGATATCTGGAGAAGCTTGTTGTGAAGACGCTTGAAGAAAATTAAACTTCTCATTATTGATGGCATAAGCATGGTATCAAACTTAATGCTTGCCTTTGTGCATGTAATAATGCTGCAAACTCTTAAAACAGAGTAGGACATATTAGTCTCAATTTATTTAAGTCACAGACAATTGTACTATGTCCTCAGATTCTGTTAACTGTACAAAATAACATTCATCAATGTTTGTGTCAAGTAGCACCTTCAATATACATTGCAGACATCAGGGTTCACAACTTCACTTCAGCTTTCCTTCTACATTAATGACAGCATTGAATCCAGCCTTGCTTTACTTAAGGCAGAGACAATTGTACTGTATCCTCACATTCTGTTAACTGTGACAAAATAGCATTCATCGATCTTTCTGTCAACAACTACCTTCAATCTACACTGCGGACAGCTGGGTTCATAACTTGCATTGACCAATCTTTTTGTCAACAACTACCTTCAATCTACACTGCGAACAGCTGCGTTAACTACTTGCAATGACCAACCTTTCTGTCAACAACTACCTTCTATCTACACAGCAAACAGCTGGATTCACAACTTCAATTCTGCTTTCCTTCTACATTGAGGACAGCATTGTATTCTAGCCTTTATTTTCTTAAGGCAGAGACGATTCTACTGTCTCCCCAGATTCCGTTATCTGTAACTAAATAGCATTCTTCAATTTTTGTGTGAACCACTGCCTTCAATTTACAGTACGGACAGCTGGGTTCAAAACTTGAATTCAGCTTTCCTTCAACATTAAGGACAGCATTGCATTCAGCCTTGCTTTCATTAAGGCAGAGACAATTATACTGTGTCCTCATATTCTGTTAACTGTACAAAATAGCATTCATCGATCTTTGTGTCTACAACTGCCTTCAATCTACACTGCGGACAGCTGCGTTCACACCTTCAATGTAGCTTTCCTTCTACATTAAGGACAGCATTACATTCAACATTGTTTTCCTTAACGCAGATACAATTCTACTCTGTCTTAAGATTCTGTTAACTGTACAAAATACCATTCATCAATGTTTCCATCAATTAGTACCTTTGATCTACATTACAGACAGCAGGGTTCAAAACTTCAATTCAGTTTTCCATGTTATTTTCTCTTCACTATGTGTGCTGAGAACTGCCATCAATCAATTCTGCGCTCAGTAGAGTTCACAACTAGATACCAAGAGCGCCAGCACTACAGAAAACATTCAATACAATCTTGATTTACTTAAAACACAGACAATTGGTGTAGAAAATGTACAGGATGAACATTTAGTTATTCTTGTCCATGGCGTTCATACTAGGAGTAAGAAAATCTGGCAAGAATAAGTGGATAATAGTAAAGTGAAAAAGGCAACGTTCTATCTGCTATCAAAAAAATAATATTACAAAAATAAGTATGTGGGAAAATAATAAATAACTGTAGAAGAGACTGACTTCCCATCTGGACAAATTGAAAAACTGGATGTTTCCATAACTGAAGAAATCTACGAACATTTTAGTATTCATCCACTTCATTCTAAAGAAGTGATGGGGAATACTATGGAGTTATTCCAAATGAAAGAAGCAAAGGGAAATCCCATTACTGTATGGGAAAAAAGCTTGGAAAATTGTTGTTTCCCTCAGTTCCTTCCCACACAAAAATAGAGGACGATATGATGACCGACCTGTGCAGATTCCTGCATCTGAATACCGGAAATCAATATTATATGCAGAAAATCCAAGATTTCAACAATGTATTCCATATTTGTTCCATCTTTTGTTTGAGAATGATTTGTCTGGACTTCTTATGCAGAAAACCATATATTGAAAACAGGTGTACATCTGCAAAATGTGTCAGCAAACAAATGTATGCATAAAGTACAGCAGAAAGATAATATTTTGGAATCTCACCTCATTAATCTCATGGCATGTCAGCGATGTAGTAATGAGTACTGGTACCGTCGTCATGGAGAACTAAAATGTATGCTAAGGAACTCCTACATAGTTCCTTACTCTAAGCTCTGCTGACTATGCTTGGGATGATTTACTTCAATTTCTTGATTACACAAATTCATATGAACATACTCGATGTCATCTAATGCTTCCACAAAATCAGCATCTAAAGTTTAGTTTAGAAAATCACAGCTCATATCTACAGCATTTATATCTTCCTCTTCATTCTCCCTACTTATAACAATTATGTTTAGCTCTTCTATGACACTGTTACTAATGTCGAAACCGTCTTTCAAATTTTGTTGATTTTCCATACTGAAATTCTTATGTTGTAGGTCCTTGTACAAAAACATAAACACTTAATTTTATCTTCACTCTAATATCAGCGTATGTGGTGATTCATATGAAATATCTTATAATTAAACCAGCAGTATTTTCTACATGAGTGTATATTATTTTCAAAATATTCTAAAATTAAATACAATAAATACAGTGTCACTCTGCATTGTGTCAAGTGCTTTATTTATTTATTTATACTACCTACTGTTTTGCAAACTTAAAACAATGACAACAGCACTGCTTTAGTTTGACGTATCCCATTACGTTCTCAATTAGGGTTGAGGGAGGCAAAGGAAAGGAGTAAACTACATGTCTACAGATGTACTCCTATATTTAGAACACTGGATGAAGTACTGAATAAATAAAGTTAGATACAAAAGAACATACACAAAAAAAGGCTGCATAAAAGATACACAAAGGAAAGCAACAAAAAAAGGTCACCGAATCTGGAACACAATCTGGTAAGTCATCAAAAGAACAAAAAGGCTAAGAACACTGCAACGGACGCTACGCTGTGGTACTCATTGTGAAGAAAGGTAGAAACATTCTGTAAATAAAGCGGAATTCAAATAAAGAAAAAGTAAAAAAGATACATGGATGACAAAGTCACTGGAGTGGGACCGTGGAAAGAACACCAATGCCCCCTACGGTCCCAGCCGGCTCCCCGCATCCTTCGAGAGCCGGCATTGCTTTCTCAGAGAGCACAGCTTACATGCTGATCTCTCTAACGAAAAGCAATCTGCTTTCCTACTTAAAAGAGACAGCAGATTATCTTGCTCTCTCTTTCAAATAGTAAACCGGTTTGCTGTGCTAAAGTGGGAGCCGCGCGCTCCCGCTCTACCATTGTCCCGGGGATAGGCACCCCGAGACACTGCTAGAGCTGGCCCTGGGAAATGATGGTCCCCAGGGCCATCAAGGGTTCTAGTAAGGAGGACGCACGACCCCCTCCCAACATTAAAAAGTCCAGAGAAGTAGAAGTCCCCGGAGCTGGGAAATCCGTGCCATCACAGACCCCCCTATTTTAAATATTACTGCCCCAGGAAGGTGGCGGTCCCTGAAGCATGTAGGAGAGTCGTGAGCCCCCCGCATACTTCATACTGGTTTGGAGTGCTGACAGACAGTTGACAACCAATCAGCAGGCCGCTAGTGCCCATAAGTGTACAGATTTCCACGATTTTTCTTTATTTATTTTTTTACATATATATATATATATATATAGAGCCTAAACATGCATGTACGACCCCCTGAGCAAGCCTATAGGGTCAGAGTGTTTCTACCCTGCCCCCTTTCCTTATTTCTCTACTTTGTTTTACTGTTTTCTTGTGACTCGGTTCTAGCGACGAACAAGATGGTTGCCAACACTTCCTGGTTTGGAGTGCTGACAGACAGTTGACAGCCAATCAGCATGCAGCTCGTGCTTGTAATTGTAAAGATTTCCGTACGCCGCGATTTTTCTTTAAAAAAAATATTTAAAAAACTAGAGCCTAAACATCCATGTATGACCCCCTGAGCAAGCCAAGGGGGTCAGAATGTTTCTAGCCTGCCCCCTTCCCTTACTTCTCAACTTTGTTTTACTGTTTTCTTGTGACTCGGTTCTACCGAGACACAAGATGGCCGTCAACACTTCCTGGTTTCGAGTGTTGACAGACAGTTGACAGCCAATCAGCATGCAGCTCGCGCTCGTAATTGAACGGATTTCCGTACGCGTGCTGAACTCCGTCTCTATATATCGCTATGAATTTACTTACAATTTTCTCAGAAACTACGGAACGGATTTACACCATTTAACAAAAAGCACAATCTGCGAACCAAACTCTACCTCTCTGCCAAATTTCATGTAATTCCGTTCAGCCGTTCGGGCTGTAGCCAATGGCTAAAGGTCCCTATGGAAAATTGCATGGGGAAAACACCTTTTGGGACCCTCCTTTTTCTTGGCCCCCACTTGACGAATCACTCCCAAACCTTCAGGGAAGGAGCGAAACTGAGCAGGCCATTTTCTCGGAAAAATTTGCAAAGATTCGTCCACCGGCGTCAACGTTTTTCCAAATAGAATGTTGTGGATTTCCTATGGAAACTAGGTCCTAACTATTACTGCCTACTGGCGACCGCCAGTAGGTAATTATATTTATATATATATATATATATATATATATATATATATATATATATCAGGGTTCACAGGTGCCAACAAGCGAGACGCACTCCACATTCGGCGTCGTCAGGTCAAGGCAGGTAGTGGGTAACACCAGCGTCACACAGCAACCGACGCGTTTCGGGCCTCCGCCCTTCTTCCTGGGTTTATGCTGCTCCCCCAACGAATGCCGGCACACAGAACTGCCAAAATACGCCCATTTATTTAAATTTTTCAAGATCAAACTCAGGTGAGTCAATGTCTCTATGAATTCTGGGACTGGAAGTTCTTGCACAAATCACTACCCAAGTGGGTTGCCAGCAAACTTTGGGGCAATAAACAAAGTTCAATTCAAGGGTGAGTCCACATGACCTTCCTCCATTCCGCCTATCGCCAGTTTGGCCCGCAGCGCTGTTAGAGCACAGCAGCGGGACCGCCCGCTGAGCGGCGGTGCGTCTCCCGACCAGGCCGGCCGGAAATACATCAGGGTTCACAGGTGCCAACAAGCGAGACGCACTCCACATTCGGCGTCGTCAGGTCAAGGCAGGTAGTGGGTAACACCAGCGTCACACAGCAACCGACGCGTTTCGGGCCTCCGCCCTTCTTCCTGGGTTTATGCTGCTCCCCCAACGAATGCCGGCACACAGAACTGCCAAAATACGCCCATTTATTTAAATTTTTCAAGATCAAACTCAGGTGAGTCAATGTCTCTATGAATTCTGGGACTGGAAGTTCTTGCACAAATCACTACCCAAGTGGGTTGCCAGCAAACTTTGGGGCAATAAACAAAGTTCAATTCAAGGGTGAGTCCACATGACCTTCCTCCATTCCGCCTATCGCCAGTTTGGCCCGCAGCGCTGTTAGAGCACAGCAGCGGGACCGCCCGCTGAGCGGCGGTGCGTCTCCCGACCAGGCCGGCCGGAAATACATCAGGGTTCACAGGTGCCAACAAGCGAGACGCACTCCACATTCGGCGTCGTCAGGTCAAGGCAGGTAGTGGGTAACACCAGCGTCACACAGCAACCGACGCGTTTCGGGCCTCCGCCCTTCTTCCTGGGTTTATGCTGCTCCCCCAACGAATGCCGGCACACAGAACTGCCAAAATACGCCCATTTATTTAAATTTTTCAAGATCAAACTCAGGTGAGTCAATGTCTCTATGAATTCTGGGACTGGAAGTTCTTGCACAAATCACTACCCAAGTGGGTTGCCAGCAAACTTTGGGGCAATAAACAAAGTTCAATTCAAGGGTGAGTCCACATGACCTTCCTCCATTCCGCCTATCGCCAGTTTGGCCCGCAGCGCTGTTAGAGCACAGCAGCGGGACCGCCCGCTGAGCGGCGGTGCGTCTCCCGACCAGGCCGGCCGGAAATACATCAGGGTTCACAGGTGCCAACAAGCGAGACGCACTCCACATTCGGCGTCGTCAGGTCAAGGCAGGTAGTGGGTAACACCAGCGTCACACAGCAACCGACGCGTTTCGGGCCTCCGCCCTTCTTCCTGGGTTTATGCTGCTCCCCCAACGAATGCCGGCACACAGAACTGCCAAAATACGCCCATTTATTTAAATTTTTCAAGATCAAACTCAGGTGAGTCAATGTCTCTATGAATTCTGGGACTGGAAGTTCTTGCACAAATCACTACCCAAGTGGGTTGCCAGCAAACTTTGGGGCAATAAACAAAGTTCAATTCAAGGGTGAGTCCACATGACCTTCCTCCATTCCGCCTATCGCCAGTTTGGCCCGCAGCGCTGTTAGAGCACAGCAGCGGGACCGCCCGCTGAGCGGCGGTGCGTCTCCCGACCAGGCCGGCCGGAAATACATCAGGGTTCACAGGTGCCAACAAGCGAGACGCACTCCACATTCGGCGTCGTCAGGTCAAGGCAGGTAGTGGGTAACACCAGCGTCACACAGCAACCGACGCGTTTCGGGCCTCCGCCCTTCTTCCTGGGTTTATGCTGCTCCCCCAACGAATGCCGGCACACAGAACTGCCAAAATACGCCCATTTATTTAAATTTTTCAAGATCAAACTCAGGTGAGTCAATGTCTCTATGAATTCTGGGACTGGGCGTATTTTGGCAGTTCTATGTGCCGGCATTCGTTGGGGGAGCAGCATAAACCCAGGAAGAAGGGCGGAGGCCCGAAACGCGTCGGTTGCTGTGTGACGCTGGTGTTACCCACTACCTGCCTTGACCTGACGACGCCGAATGTGGAGTGCGTCTCGCTTGTTGGCACCTGTGAACCCTGATGTATTTCCGGCCGGCCTGGTCGGGAGACGCACCGCCGCTCAGCGGGCGGTCCCGCTGCTGTGCTCTAACAGCGCTGCGGGCCAAACTGGCGATAGGCGGAATGGAGGAAGGTCATGTGGACTCACCCTTGAATTGAACTTTGTTTATTGCCCCAAAGTTTGCTGGCAACCCACTTGGGTAGTGATTTGTGCAAGAACTTCCAGTCCCAGAATTCATAGAGACATTGACTCACCTGAGTTTGATCTTGAAAAATTTAAATAAATGGGCGTATTTTGGCAGTTCTGTGTGCCGGCATTCGTTGGGGGAGCAGCATAAACCCAGGAAGAAGGGCGGAGGCCCGAAACGCGTCGGTTGCTGTGTGACGCTGGTGTTACCCACTACCTGCCTTGACCTGACGACGCCGAATGTGGAGTGCGTCTCGCTTGTTGGCACCTGTGAACCCTGATATATATATATATATATATATATATATATATATATATATATATATATATATATATATATCTGTGTGGGTGTGTATAATACTTAAATATACATGTATAAAAGGGGATTTTTTTTAAATTTAGAGTGGGTAAGTTTTTATGGGATTTTGCATTGTATAAATGTTCAGGGTTTAAGGTGGGTTTGGAGTTTTGAATGGTAAGTGAATTTTAGGGTGTAGGGTAGGTTGAGGATTTTGGATGGCAAGGGTAATTTTAGGGTTTAGAGTGGGTATGGGTTTTTGGGTGGAAAGGGTATTTTTAGGGTTCAGGGCAGGCATGAGTTTTTGGGTGCTAGGAGTTTTTTTAGGGTTTAAGCTGGATATGATTTTTGGGGTTGCAAGGGTCATTTTAGGGTTTAGGGCGGGTATGGGACAGCATTACATTCAAACCTTCATTTAATTTCAGGTCTTTATTCTTTTTCCCCATGACCACCTTAATGAACTTTTCAATTTTTTAAACCCACACTCGAACTAACGGACTCCATGCCCCATAAATCATCAGGGGTCAAGTTTACACCTTCCGTTTCCTGGGAGGTCATGGGGAAAAAGAATAAAGACCGGAAATTAAATGACGGTTTGAATGTTTGTTTATCTGCCCATGAAGAAGGGGCTATCTGGCCTTGAAACGCGTCGGCAAACAGAAAGAAATGAAAGGCAAGCTGAGGGAAGGCTGCGTTATGAAGCTGGAGGGCAGGGCGCTGTCGTGTGCCTTTCAAATGCACAGGGCATTTGTTTTCTACATTTCTGCACGGCAGCCTTGGCCGTGGAAAGTGCACCATCACCAGCAGGAGAGACTCGTGCACCTGCTGTGTGAGGCCAGAGCTTCGAACTCATCAAAGCTGGAAATGGCACAGCGCTCCACACGCATTAATTAGCCAGACCGGAGGCTCTGCCACCTACTTAAGGATTTAATGAACTTTTCAATTTTTTAAACCCACACTCGAACTAACGGACTCCATGCCCCATAAATCATCAGGGGTCAAGTTTACACCTTCCGTTTCCTGGGAGGTCATGGGGAAAAAGAATAAAGACCGGAAATTAAATGAAGGTTTGAATGTTTGTTTATCTGCCCATGAAGAAGGGGCTATCTGGCCTTGAAATGCGTCGGCAAACAGAAAGAAATGAAAGGCAAGCTGAGGGAAGGCTGCGTTATGAAGCTGGAGGGCAGGGCGCTGTCGTGTGCCTTTCAAATGCACAGGGCATTTGTTTTCTACATTTCTGCATGGCAGCCTTGGCCGTGGAAAGTGCACCATCACCAGCAGGAGAGACTCGTGCACCTGCTGTGTGAGGCCAGAGCTTCGAACTCATCAAAGCTGGAAATGGCACAGCGCTCCACACGCATTAATTAGCCAGACCGGAGGCTCTGCCACCTACTTAAGGATTTATTGAACTTTTCAATTTTTTAAACCCACACTCGAACTAACGGACTCCATGCCCCATAAATCATCAGGGGTCAAGTTTACACCTTCCGTTTCCTGGGAGGTCATGGGGAAAAAGAATAAAGACCGGAAATTAAATGAAGGTTTGAATGTTTGTTTATCTGCCCATGAAGAAGGGGCTATCTGGCCTTGAAACGCGTCGGCAAACAGAAAGAAATGAAAGGCAAGCTGAGGGAAGGCTGCGTTATGAAGCTGGAGGGCAGGGCGCTGTCGTGTGCCTTTCAAATGCACAGGGCATTTGTTTTCTACATTTCTGCACGGCAGCCTTGGCCGTGGAAAGTGCACCATCACCAGCAGGAGAGAAACGTGCACCTGCTGTGTGAGGCCAGAGCTTCGAACTCATCAAAGCTGGAAATGGCACAGCGCTCCACACGCATTAATTAGCCAGACCGGAGGCTCTGCCACCTACTTAAGGATTTAATGAACTTTTCAATTTTTTAAACCCACACTCGAACTAACGGACTCCATGCCCCATAAATCATCAGGGGTCAAGTTTACACCTTCCGTTTCCTGGGAGGTCATGGGGAAAAAGAATAAAGACCGGAAATTAAATGAAGGTTTGAATGTTTGTTTATCTGCCCATGAAGAAGGGGCTATCTGGCCTTGAAACGCGTCGGCAAACAGAAAGAAATGAAAGGCAAGCTGAGGGAAGGCTGCGTTATGAAGCTGGAGGGCAGGGCGCTGTCGTGTGCCTTTCAAATGCACAGGGCATTTGTTTTCTACATTTCTGCACGGCAGCCTTGGCCGTGGAAAGTGCACCATCACCAGCAGGAGAGACTCGTGCACCTGCTGTGTGAGGCCAGAGCTTCGAACTCATCAAAGCTGGAAATGGCACAGCGCTCCACACGCATTACTTAGCCAGACCGGAGGCTCTGCCACCTACCTAAGGATTTAATGAACTTTTCAATTTTTTAAACCCACACTCGAACTAACGGACTCCATGCCCCATAAATCATCAGGGGTCAAGTTTACACCTTCCGTTTCCTGGGAGGTCATGGGGAAAAAGAATAAAGACCGGAAATTAAATGAAGGTTTGAATGTTTGTTTATCTGCCCATGAAGAAGGGGCTATCTGGCCTTGAAATGCGTCGGCAAACAGAAAAAAATGAAAGGCAAGCTGAAGGAAGGCTGCGTTATGAAGCTGGAGGGCAGGGCGCTGTCATGTGCCTTTCAAATGCACAGGGCATTTGTTTTCTACATTTCTGCACGGCAGCCTTGGCCGTGGAAAGTGCACCATCACGAGCAGGAGAGACTCGTGCACCTGCTGTGTGAGGCCAGATCTTCGAACTCATCAAAGCTGGAAATGGCACAGCGCTCCACACGCATTAATTAGCCAGACCGGAGGCTCTGCCACCTACTTAAGGATTTAATGAACTTTTCAATTTTTTAAACCCACACTCGAACTAACGGACTCCATGCCCCATAAATCATCAGGGGTCAAGTTTACACCTTCCGTTTCCTGGGAGGTCATGGGGAAAAAGAATAAAGACCGGAAATTAAATGAAGGTTTGAATGTTTGTTTATCTGCCCATGAAGAAGGGGCTATCTGGCCTTGAAACGCGTCGGCAAACAGAAAGAAATGAAAGGCAAGCTGAGGGAAGGCTGCGTTATGAAGCTGGAGGGCAGGGCGCTGTCGTGTGCCTTTCAAATGCACAGGGCATTTGTTATATATATATATATATATATATATATATATATATATATATATATATATATATATATATATATATATATATATATATATATATATATATATATGTGTGTATGTGTGTGTGTGTGTGTACATATATATATATTAGGTTTATCAAAGAGGAAACAGACACTTGTGACACTAAGCCATTGGTTAAGTAAATTTTAGAGTAACCTCAAAAAACCCTATGCAATTTGGAATATAGCGGTATATATGGTTCATCCGCCCCGCATATGGGTTATTGGCCGTTATCATTGGTTACTCTAAATGAGTGATTTAGCCAGCCTCAACCGGAGGCACCTCTGGCATATAGTGCAGTGTCCAGAGAAGGAAAAAGGTGGTGTGTCAAAAAAAGAAAAAAGGGAGAAAAAAGGGGGGGTTTGTTAAAATAACTGGAAAATCACCCTAATTAGTTTTATTGATTGGTGTGATTTCCAGGTTGTTAAAAAACTGGTACTACTAAGTTGATCGAGTTACTAGATCACTGTAGTTGGGAAAAACACTTATTACATAAACGTCGACATGTTTCTGCTCCGTCGGCCCATAGGGGTCTATAGAGCATTCGTCAGGACTAACAGTAAAATAGACAAACAGTGTTTGGATTACTCACACCTTTTGTGTTGCAATACGTTAATAACCTGTATATTTTGCAGGGTATTGACTCCTCTGGTTTCTAAAAAGAAATAGGGAGAGAACATCGAAAAAAGACACCTTTGTTTGGCAGCAACGTCAACACACGAATTGTAATTCGACCCATGTCATCTATACTGTGACCTGCCCTTGCGGCAAACGTTACATCGGGATGACATGTAGAAAGATAAAAACAAGGATTGGCGAACATCGCAGTAACATAAGACTAAAAAAGAACACCACCAAACTTTGTACCCACTTTGTGCAAGCAGGCCATTCCTGCGATGACATCCAATGGTCAGTAATTGAAATGCTAACCGATAAATCACAGAGATGTGAAAGAACATTATTTGAGAAAGAACAAAGGTGGGTGGAACGCCTCAGAACCCACGAAAACGGCCTTAATGATTCCATACCCTGGCACCAATTCTCTAAATGATTGACCATCTTGTTCCATGATACAAATCCCTTTAATACAAGAGATTACCAATTTCAGAAAACGAATTTTCTTACTTCCCTTTGATGAAAACAATAAAGTTTTGTTTCGCGAAAAAAAACACATCAGCCTACTACGCCAGTAAACACGTGAGTCAAGAGTGCCTGCCCCTTTAAAAACGTCTGCCCAGCCGGATTCACTAGCTTCCGGGGGCAGAGTCAGCACTAGACGCAATTGCAGGCACACGCGGGTAATGGCGGAACCACGCAGCACTGCCTACTGAATCTCGGTAAGGTGACTACACAGAATACTAATTAACCCGATATTTTTCAAATACAGCTCTGAGTCCTGAGGGCCCCCCGACGCAAGCAAGTACTCTCTGTTACAAGGTACGAGAACGTGCTGCGTTTAATAACTAATTCGCATATCTCGCCTAAGAGGCTCCCTGCGTTTCCACGCTTCCCTGAGGCTGCTAGACTTGCTAGATAATAGGTTAACGCGTACTAAGTGAAACGCACCCTTGCCGAATGTGCCCGCTATGTATTCTTATAACTTTGTCGGCAGCGCGATAAGTTCAATCCACGCGCTCCTTAGGCGGCATCTCTTTAAAACAACTCACCCACTTTGCTTGCTAGATAAAAGGTTAACACGCACTATAAGTAACGTACCCTTGCTGAATGTGCCGGCTTTGTACTTTCATTACCCTGTCTGCAGCGCGATAAGCTCAACCCGGTTACACTACCCTCCCCCATTTTAGAGATGAAATGTCTTGAATCTTCAAGAATTGAATGAATAATAATGTTATTCTATTAATCGCACTAGCCTAAATCAGGTTAGTCAGTAAATGAGTGTGTCTTTTTTCGATGTTCTCTCCCTATTTCTTTTTAGAAACCAGAGGAGTCAATACCCTGCAAAATATACAGGTTATTAACGTATTGCAACACAAAAGGTGTGAGTAATCCAAACACTGTTTGTCTATTTTACTGTTAGTCCTGACGAATGCTCTATAGACCCCTATGGGCCGACGGAGCAGAAACATGTCGACGTTTATGTAATAAGTGTTTTTCCCAACTACAGTGATCTAGTAACTCGATCAACTTAGTAGTACCAGTTTTTTAACAACCTGGAAATCACACCAATCAATAAAACTAATTAGGGTGATTTTCCAGTTATTTTAACAAACCCCCCCTTTTTTCTCCCTTTTTTCTTTTTTTGACACACCACCTTTTTCCTTCTCTGGACACTGCACTATATGCCAGAGGTGCCTCCGGTTGAGGCTGGCTAAATCACTCATTTAGAGTAACCAATGATAACGGCCAATAACCCATATGCGGGGCGGATGAACCATATATACCGCTATATTCCAAATTGCATAGGGTTTTTTGAGGTTACTCTAAAATTTACTTAACCAATGGCTTAGTGTCACAAGTGTCTGTTTCCTCTTTGATAAACCTTGTACTTTCCCTGGGGAATGAAACAGACCCTTAAATCCCTAGTCCCTCCACATTGATTGATTGATATTTAAGCTGCGCGCAGCAGCGGGACTAAATATTATACACACAGTTGGAGTGTGTATATTACCCAGATACTCTAAATGGAGGGCAATCTTGGTTTGAGCTTTGATGCGAATGACATTGATGAAATTCTGGCTGGACAATCGCTTTTGAAGAACACTGAACTCACGGAGGCATTGGCACAGGCAGATGATTGGGACAAATTGACAGAGAAAAAAAGAGAAGAGATGAGAACATCTATACATGGAATCATTATGACGGAATATTTGAGAGTGAAAGCTGCCCCAAGAGGCCTTTGGGTTAATAACGCCCCACGAATCTTCTTGACTGATCTAGCCTTCCGACGGGATTGGTCCTCAATATCGTGGAAGTGCACCCTTGATTATCTAGTACTAATTGTAAAAACTGCAAAAAGATTATCAGATAAGCTCCTCAAAGAGATTGAGGATTGCGAAAAGGAGCTGAAGAGAGGTATCAATCCTGCAGTGTATAAGCAAAGGCTCGATGAAATCAACAAGGAATTGGAGGAAAACCGGGAATTTCTTACTCAGAGCAAGTTAACCAAACTGGGAAAAGATCTAAAGAAATTCAACCAAGAAAAGATGCACCCGTATACCGTGGAGGAATATTCCCCTCAGGATACAGGATCTGACAACGAATCTAATAATTCCTCCAATAGTTCCTTCAATAGCACGGATGGATATTTCCCCAAACGAGGAAGGAGTAACTACAGACAAAATCGCCCGAGGAGAGGCAATAGATGGCAGAGACCATTCTTTCATGGGTACAACATGCCATTTTACCAACCTTTTGTTCCACCATATGGTGGTTGGATGGACCCATACAATCCAGGCATGCAACAAATGCCAAATTTGGGAGAACAGCAAATGGGACATAATCTGCACACTACCCAAAAAGAACCTCATTTTTTATCGAGAGGCCAAAATCAGCCAAGAGGCAAGAAAAAATCCCTCAGATGGCAAGACCAACAGAGGAATGTGCAGACACGCAGCATGGCAGCATCGCACCCCTCCACCAGCAAAACCAATCCCTCGTAGTAAACCTTTCAGGTATTGAATTACCGCAAGAACAGATCGAAATCCTCAACAAGGGATTGGGATTTGTTCCCACCCCCAGGCTTGACACTTTTAAATTAAAGAGTGAACTAGCCGAATTCTGCAGGACTTTGAAATTGAAGGCCTTCTTCTCCAATCAGAATTCTAACATTGGGGCGACAAAACAGGGTGATACTACTTTGAGGAACAAATCCACCTTTAACCCACCAGCCTCAACCGCGCACCCAGAATTACAGACGTTTGAGCAGGCACTCCTCAACGGAGTAGACAAATTGCAATATAACAAACCCTACCAAAACCTAAGCAAAGACGAGCGTATGGCCTTGGAAGCATTAAAAACCAATGAAAAAATAGTGATCAAGCCAGCAGATAAGGGGGGTGGAACTGTTATCTTAAGCAAAGAAGGATATGACTCACAGTGCCTAGCTCTGCTATCTGATACAAGGTTTTATCAAAAGATAGACTTGGACCCCACTGAAAGACTCAGAAACACCATCTCGATTATGGTTAATGAAGCTGAGACCAAAGGTTGGATTACACCGAAAGAAGCGGATTTCCTGATGGCAAAAGAACCTATTACCCCTTACTTTTATTCTCTGCCAAAAACCCATAAAAACAGGAGTCCACCACCAGGTCGTCCGATAGTTTCGGGCATCGGTTCAATATTAGAACCACTTTCCAGATTTGCCGATGAATTCCTAAAGCCTCTTGTCCAACAATCACCGGCATATTTAAAGGACACACGAGACCTCCTGGTACAAATAGATAAGAAACCTTTCAATCCTGAAACCATGCTCCTTGTGGGCCTGGATGTTGAAGCCCTCTTTACTAGTCTGCCTCAAAACGAGACTTTGCAAGTTCTGGAAGACGTCTTATTCTCAAAAGATTGGGAATTCCAAACACCAAGACATTTTATCCTAGAATGTTGTAAGTTAGCACTGAAGGAGAATTTCTTTGCTTTTGAAGAGGACATGTACCTCCAAATCCATGGAACATCCATGGGGAGCGCCTTCGCTCCCTCGGTAGCAGGGCTCTATGTCAGTCACTTTGAAGAACTCAACATAATCAATGTCGACAACACCTTTTCTTCCAGTATTTTATACTGGAAGAGATACATTGATGATATCATCATGATCTGGGACAAAAAATTGGACCTACAGTCTTTTATGAATTGGCTCAACAGCCTTGATCCATGGCTAAAATTCACACATACAGCTACTAGCTGCAACCTTGACTTCCTTGACATAACTATTTTTGTTAGGAATAATGAGTTACATACCAAAACGTATAGGAAACCCACGGCTAAGAACAGCATTTTGTCCTACAACAGCTTTCACCCTAAACCATTGAGGGACAACCTCCCCTACAGCCAGTTCCTGCGTTTGAAGAGGAATTGCAGTAACAACTCTGATTATGTATTGCAAGCCAATGAATTAAGTGACAGACTGAGACAAAGAAATTATACAGAGAAAACCATCAAAATCTGCAAAAAGAGAGCAAAAAATCAACCAAGAGAATGCCTCCTACAAACATTTGACAAAGAAACAGTACCTGATCTAACTACCTGTGTCACAACATTTAGCCAGGCGTCTTACGCAGTAAAGAAACTAGTAAACAAGAACTGGCATATCCTACATACCGGACAATTTGATTGGCCCAGACCGAGGTTCGCCAATAGGAGATCTAAAAATATCAAGGATGTCTTGGTACATACTCGACCAGCACGTAAAAAACTGCAAGCAATCCCTCTAAGAGATATAACTATGGCACCAGTAACGGGACACTATCCGTGTGGGTCATGCGTTGCATGCAAAACCACAACTGCTACAAAAACATTGCAACTATCTGACACCTTTGTTTGGCAGCAACGTCAACACACGAATTGTAATTCGACCCATGTCATCTATACTGTGACCTGCCCTTGCGGCAAACGTTACATCGGGATGACATGTAGAAAGATAAAAACAAGGATTGGCGAACATCGCAGTAACATAAGACTAAAAAAGAACACCACCAAACTTTGTACCCACTTTGTGCAAGCAGGCCATTCCTGCGATGACATCCAATGGTCAGTAATTGAAATGCTAACCGATAAATCACAGAGATGTGAAAGAACATTATTTGAGAAAGAACAAAGGTGGGTGGAACGCCTCAGAACCCACGAAAACGGCCTTAATGATTCCATACCCTGGCACCAATTCTCTAAATGATTGACCATCTTGTTCCATGATACAAATCCCTTTAATACAAGAGATTACCAATTTCAGAAAACGAATTTTCTTACTTCCCTTTGATGAAAACAATAAAGTTTTGTTTCGGGAAAAAAAACACATCAGCCTACTACGCCAGTAAACACGTGAGTCAAGAGTGCCTGCCCCTTTAAAAACGTCTGCCCAGCCGGATTCACTAGCTTCCGGGGGCAGAGTCAGCACTAGACGCAATTGCAGGCACACGCGGGTAATGGCGGAACCACGCAGCACTGCCTACTGAATCTCGGTAAGGTGACTACACAGAATACTAATTAACCCGATATTTTTCAAATACAGCTCTGAGTCCTGAGGGCCCCCCGACGCAAGCAAGTACTCTCTGTTACAAGGTACGAGAACGTGCTGCGTTTAATAACTAATTCGCATATCTCGCCTAAGAGGCTCCCTGCGTTTCCACGCTTCCCTGAGGCTGCTAGACTTGCTAGATAATAGGTTAACGCGTACTAAGTGAAACGCACCCTTGCCGAATGTGCCCGCTATGTATTCTTATAACTTTGTCGGCAGCGCGATAAGTTCAATCCACGCGCTCCTTAGGCGGCATCTCTTTAAAACAACTCACCCACTTTGCTTGCTAGATAAAAGGTTAACGCGCACTATAAGTAACGTACCCTTGCTGAATGTGCCGGCTTTGTACTTTCATTACCCTGTCTGCAGCGCGATAAGCTCAACCCGGTTACACTACCCTCCCCCATTTTAGAGATGAAATGTCTTGAATCTTCAAGAATTGAATGAATAATAATGTTATTCTATTAATCGCACTAGCCTAAATCAGGTTAGTCAGTAAATGAGTGTGTCTTTTTTCGATGTTCTCTCCCTATTTCTTTTTAGAAACCAGAGGAGTCAATACCCTGCAAAATATACAGGTTATTAAAGTATTGCAACACAAAAGGTGTGAGTAATCCAAACACTGTTTGTCTATTTTACTGTTAGTCCTGACGAATGCTCTATAGACCCCTATGGGCCGACGGAGCAGAAACATGTCGACGTTTATGTAATAAGTGTTTTTCCCAACTACAGTGATCTAGTAACTCGATCAACTTAGTAGTACCAGTTTTTTAACAACCTGGAAATCACACCAATCAATAAAAATAATTAGGGTGATTTTCCAGTTATTTTAACAAACCCCCCCTTTTTTCTCCCTTTTTTCTTTTTTTGACACACCACCTTTTTCCTTCTCTGGACACTGCACTATATGCCAGAGGTGCCTCCGGTTGAGGCTGGCTAAATCACTCATTTAGAGTAACCAATGATAACGGCCAATAACCCATATGCGGGGCGGATGAACCATATATACCGCTATATTCCAAATTGCATAGGGTTTTTTGAGGTTACTCTAAAATTTACTTAACCAATGGCTTAGTGTCACAAGTGTCTGTTTCCTCTTTGATAAACCTTGTACTTTCCCTGGGGAATGAAACAGACCCTTAAATCCCTAGTCCCTCCACATTGATTGATTCATATATATATATTACCTACTGCCGGTTGCCAGTAGGTAGTTATAGTTGGGTCCTATTTTCCTTAGGAAATCTGCAACATTCTATTTGGAATAACTTTGCCGCCGGTTGACGAATCTTTGTTAAATTTTCAAAACCTATGGCTATCTCTGGTCCGCTCCTATCCTGATAGTCTCGGGGTGATTTGTCAAGCGGGGGCCGAGGAAAAAGGGGGGTCCCAAAATGTGTTTTCCCCATGCAATTTTCCATTGAAACCATTAATCGCAGCTACAGCCCGAACTGCTGAACGGAATTACACCAAATTTAGCAAAGAGGTAGTCCTTGGTTCACACTTGTGCCTTTGGTTAAATGATGTAAATCTGTTCAGTAGTTTTTTAGATATTAAAGAAAAAATATGCATATATATCAGGGTGGAGCCTAACAACACATCTCATCATGAGATCTGATTGGCTGTCAGCACTTCATCCAAGAAGTGTTGGCAGCCATCTTGGGACCAATATACATGATAGCACCTCATTGAAAAGCATTGCAGTTAATAGAAGGTTTTAAGACTTAGTTACATTATAAATCATTTGTTGATGGTACCATACTGATTTTAGGAATTGTGGTGTGTTTTAAGGTGATTTTGCCATGTGAAAAAGCCTTCTGCATGAATCATGTTTGAGTGAAAACTATGTTCTCATGCTTTTCCCACAGAGGTTTGGAAGGTGATCTATAAACTAAACTGAGAGCATATTTTCTGTAAATTCACATTATCTTTCTCAGTCATGTGAGAATGAAGTCTGACATTCTCAGTCAAACATATACATCCACAAGGGCAGAGACTGTCAGTTGATTCCTTTGTGTTCTACTGCAGCTTCCCAGAGTGTTCTAAAGAACAACTAGAGCGCTAACAGTCTTACCTATGACAAAAGTATGGAACACCTGAAGCCATCTTGATTGGAATAAAGTGGTAACACTTAAAACATTTAATTTGAAAAGGAACAAAATGAGGGGCTTCATTTTGCCATAGAAATTATGATTAGTGCTGCAGAAAGAAAAATTAGGGCACATTTTGCCTTCTCAAATCCTCATCTATGTCATTAAATCATTCTAACATGCAGACTGAAACATGCACTTTGAATACCAGAAGCGGACTTCCCTGGTGAGCAGTAGCTTTACTACTATTGAGCAACTAGATTGCTAACATTCAGAATTGATTGCAAATGTGTGACACATCTGAATGCCCTCTTGATGGAACCAAAGTAAACAAGCATTGAAAATGCAATAGGCCTCGCTCTTGTTTAAGCTAAAGCAATTAAGGGGTCCATTAGGATGGCATACTGACTTTGTCCGTCCGCCATCCCGGTGGAAACGGGACCGTCCGCCACATGTGCGGTGGTCCGGCCATAGCAATTATGATGCGCCCGCCACTGTGGCGGGCGTATCCAGCATTTTTAACATTGAGGCGGGCGGTGCTCTAAGCACCGCCCGCCGCAATGCTAAAAATGCACATTGTACATTTCAATGCACAACATTACAGGTACCGCGCAGTGCCTGTCATGTTGTACATTGAAATGCTAGGGGTACCATAGGTACCCCCCATGTGTAACCCCCACCCCTCTTCACCCTGGGGGCCCGCAACGGGCCCCCAAAGCAAAGACCGGGCGCGCAAGTTATAGTTAGCTGAACTAACTATAACGGAGGAATTTCAAAGGCTTTGTATGAGAGAAATGTTCAGCTAACTATAACATGCGTGAAACCTATGGTTTTTTCAATGAATTTGCAAGGTTTTTTAAATGCTAATTCCTAAGTATAATGTGTGTGAAACCTATGGTTTTTTCAGTGAATTTCAAAGGTTTTGTAAATGATAATTTATAAATGTATTAATTATTATGTCTTTCTTTTTATTCTAATTTCTTATATTTTTAATATAAATATTTATATTTATTTTATTTTTTTATATTATATTTCATATTCTTATTAGAAAATATTAACAAAACTAAATTGCAAAATATTTTTTGGATTAATTATTGCTTGATTTCGGTTGCAACCGTAACACAGCTCCAGCAATGCTCCCGGGGCCCTGAGCTCACAATGCTGTATCAATCCTTACACCTGCTTCAAGCATGTGCAAGGTTTTGATGCAGCATAAGCTCAAAAGTGACTGAATGAAATCTTATTCATTTCACTCAGTCACTTTTAAGAGGCATTGCTGCACCCCCTCCTGCACAGGAAAGCCTCCTTCTGGCGCAGGGCTTTACAATGTAATGCACCTTCCAGATGCGTCACATTGTTAATAGCACACACCATGGCACATCTTTTGCACCACTGCTGTGTCACAAAAGTGATCCGACAGCTGTGTAAAAGAGGCACAAGGGGATTGTAAATTCATCCCTAACACATACAAATTCACCAAGGCATTTTCACCAGCAGCCCAAATTGAAGCTTAGACCTGTAACATACTTATGTACATTCATTACATTCAAGTGCTTCGGAGGTACTGCAGTATACAATAGCTAAACACCTTATAGATTTATGCTGTAGCACTTCCTTATAGTTCTGCACTTTCACATTCTCCATACACTAGTAATGTATTCATTCATTCATTTATGAACTACACATTCATTCTGACAAACTTTTACACACTGTCATAGAAATAAAGTTCTTTCTTTGACCAGTGAAGGTAGTTCCTGCAAGAACAGTTTTTTTTGTCTTTTTAGTTTTGTATTTTTTTTGTGTTTTCTCAACAAATTCCAAGCGGAACAAAAGAATGAAAAAATAAATAAAATAATGTCGAGGACACCAATGGTCCTACATCCTGCGTTTTATCAGGTCGATAGACTGTTACCCATAAAACAAAAGTTTATCACAATAAATGCAAACAATTTTAACTTTAGCAAAGTCAGGATCATTTTGTGGGTGTGGACTGCTTGCTGAAAATGCTGCTGCACCAGTCGATGTGCTTGGTGTAGCAGCAGGTGGGTTCTCGTGCAACCTCCGCCTTGCAGCTCAAGCAAAGTTGTTGGGGTGCAAGCTCTTCATGTGTCGCACCATATTTGCTGTTCCAAAAGAGTATGTTTTAGAAGGATCTCCCCTTGAAAGAGTTGTTTGGCAAATTTTACAGGTTACTTTTGGAGTATTAACCTTTTTTTTGTCCTTATGGAAAAGTAAAAAACTTCCAAAATAGAGCTTCTTTCCTTTTCTTTGGAGGTTCTTCAGGAATGAAATCTCTCTCTGAAGAACTTCTGGAAGATGAGTCCATTGCTCTTATTATAGTGATCTTACTTCTATTTGAGAAGATTCTCAGAAGAAATGCTTCTTCTTAGAAAGTCAAAGTCGAATGATTATAATGGGAAGGAAATTTCAACAGTCGCGTAATATATGATCTTTGAAAGTGTAAAAAAAATGTTCATAGTTATCCTAAATAATGTCTTCTCTAAGTATGTACATTAACCCCTGGGGTGCGGCGCGATTCTGCGCCTGTGTGGCACATTCCGATCGCGGGTGCCGTCATGATGGCTAGGAGCCGTCATCAGCACACGAGCACTGTGTGCCATGACGGCTCCCGGCCGTCATCAGCTTGGAAGGGGTTAAATACATAAATGGATGTTTTTAACCAAGTAGAAACTTTGGCGCCTTTAGCGTACAGAAATCCGTACATGACGTCACACGGAAGCTTTCATTGCGACGCGTAACATCAAAGCATATTCGTACCGTATGCGTGGGTACACGCTGAGTATGATTAGCAGTACAAAGTATGGTGC
Organism: Lissotriton vulgaris; assembly: GCF_964263255.1. Lineage (NCBI taxonomy): Eukaryota > Metazoa > Chordata > Amphibia > Caudata > Salamandridae > Lissotriton > Lissotriton vulgaris. The sequence continues at coordinate 1,392,389,792 of NC_141693.1, forward strand.
GATCACCATCTCAGTGACAAATCAGAGCTCAGGGCGAGGTAAGGTGAATGATTAGAAGTGGTCACTCATTGGAGATCTGATTCTGGGCCTGCCTCTGTGCACATTATAACAGCGCCCCCATCTCTCTCTGTTGGTAATTGTTTGTGCACACACTCACATTTGTACATGCGCGGGGCATGCCCACCCACACTCCCCTCATACCATCACCTAGCATTCTTGCTATCACTGGAAACCAATACAGGCACTGATGTGAGCACACTCTCTTTTGCCTACCTGTGCTGCGGTGACAGACAGACTGTCGTCATCGATTTTACTACGAACTGATTGCTCGAGCAGAAGAGGACTCCTGACACTCGACGTGGTGTCACTGCTGCTGCCGCCCAGCCACAATACCATAGGTACAGAGGCGGCGGCGTCCGCACCCAAAACACCCCAAACCCAGCGAAACTGCAGCCTTTGAAGACACAACAAAAGACAACAGAAGCAAAGGTTAGAGAAGCCGTCACAACATCAGCATCCGCTGTAAATTGTATATGCATGATGCTATTTTGTTCGCCATCATATGGCTTTCCTACCCCTCAATGGTTTTAAATTGTATGCACATAGTATAAAAGTTTCTTTCTGCATCACAAGTTCCTGCAGACCTCTATTTTTATAAATTGTGCTTGCATGAATTTATGTGTGCGATTTCTGTACTACGCCACGTACTTAGGCCTCTATTCCTATTAATTGTGCGTGTATGATAATATTTTTTTCTGCGTGCATGAATTTCTGTGTCGTTTTTCTTAAGTGTGTCACATGCTTTGGAATCTGTTCTTTTTATTGTATGTCCATGATGGTATTCTTTTCTGCATCACGTGACCCTCCTACTCCTCAATGGTTTTAAATTGTGCTTACATAATGGAAATGTTTTATTTATGCATCACAAGGTCCTATAGACCTCTAATTTTATAAATTGTGCCTGCATAAATTTCTGTGTCGATTTTCTGTACTACGCCAAGTGCTTACGCCTCTAATCTTATTAATTGTGCGTGCATGATAGTATGTTTTTCTGCGTCACAAGCCCCTCCCATGCCTCTATTCATATTCATCCTCCGTTCATGATCGTAATATTTATTTCAGTGTCACGGAACACTCCCAAGCCTCTTTTTTTATAAATTGAGCGTCCATGAATTTATGTGTGGTATTTTTGAAGTGTCACATGCTTTGGCCTCTGTTTTTTTCTGCATGACGTGGCCCTCCCACCCCTCAATGGTTTTAAATTGTGCATACATAATGGAAATTTTTCTTTCTATGTCACAAAGTCCTCCAGGCCTCTTTTTTTATAAATTGAGCATGCATGAATTTCTTTTTCAAATGTCTCTACTACACCACGTGCTTAGGCTGCTATTCTTATTAATTGTGCGTGCATGATGATATTTTTTTTCTGCGTCACAAGGCCGTCCCAGGCCTCTATTCTTATTGATCTTCCTTTGTAGATCCTAATATTTCCTTCTGTCTCAGGGAGCATTCCCAGGCCTTTTTTTTATAAATTGAGCTTGCATGAATTTCTGTGTCGTATTTTCGAAGTGTGTCACGTGCTTTGGAATCTGTTCTTTTTATTGTATGTTCATGATGGTATTCTTTTCTCCATCAAGTGCCCTTCCTACCCCTCAATGGTTTTAAATAGTATGTACATAGTATAAATGTTTCTTTCTGCGTCACAAGGTCCTCCAGACCTGTATTTTTATAAATTCTGCGCGCATAAATTTTGGTTTCGTATTTTTGAACTGTCATGTGCTTTAGCCTGTATTCTTATAAATTGTGCGTTCCTAATAGAATAATTTTTTTTTTAATCTGTCACATGGCCCTCCCAGCTCTGTTTTGCTTTATTTTTGTGGAATATATGCTTTCTGGTTCATCGTATTTGCTCCCTCCTAATTCTCCCATTAGTTTTAATATTTATTACTGCGTCACGTGACATTCCCAAGCCTGTATTCTTTTAAATGATGCGTACATGGTTGTAATAGGTATTGCTGCGTCATATGGCCCTCCCAGACCTCTATTTAAATTAATGTTTAAGAGTAGAATCGAGTAACGTTTAGAAGACTATGACAAATGTAAGATGTTTTCTTTTGAATATATATTGCATTGATATTCTCTTTTTCGAATACTTGTAAGTCTAAACGAATGTAATTGGGTTGTAATGTAAAGCTATTCATGATTGCATTTTTACTCTACAGGTACCTTTTGAGAAAATGGATATTCTTCTTAGTCCGACAAATACTGGCTGTCATTGGATACTTCTGGTAAGTGCAAGTTTTTCAACATTTATTAGTCCGTTTTCAAAGTTATTCTTCGAAAATATAACTGGTTGTAATAGTTTAAACTATCTAAATTTTTTTATCAAATATTTTAACGGCTAATCTTTTTTAATAATTTTGTAATGTATCTAAAGTAGACATCTCTACCATAAAATGTAAACTCTCCATACTAAAAATCATATTTCTATAATATTTTCTATAGATTTCCAAACCTTTAACAAAGACAATCGTTCATGATTCACGGAGTAACATATTTCAGACCTATCAAGAGTTTTTATTAAATTGAAGGTAACCTTTCCCTACAAAAAATGTTCCTTAGCTCTTTATTATTTATTATATTGCACAAATATAAAATTGCCCATATAATTTCTCTTTATGAAATTAAATAAAGCAAAATATTTAACATAACCATTCATATCTCTCTAAAGGGGTTTCCTACAGCAATTGAAGCGTCCCGACTATGACCAATGGAAGATAGTCATCTTAATAGCTTACTTCTTTAAAATACTCGTAAATAGCAAAGAGGGTTTTCAAGGATGACATTTATGAACGTCTACCAAACGAATCTATAATGCCCGTCGGAAGCATATTGCTATTTGCATATCATTTTGTCTCACCACTACTATGGTCCTAACATGGTTGCTCTGAAACCTATGATTGGTTTTCAACCGCAATCCTAATACGAACAGTTATTATATTGTATAAAACCCTGGCATAATCTCAGTGGCTATATAATGAAATTTCTGCCATACTTTGTCGCTGCACTAAATGGCACCGAAGGGACAAGTGGATTTTGTTACAGGACAAGTAGATTTATGAAGCAACCTGCTCCACGGACATGTAAATATTTTATTAAATTCCACACCCCTGAATATTGTTTTGAATAGTTGTGACAGTCTCATTGCTTTGATTTAAAAGCACTTGCAACATGTACAATAATTTGCAAATTACTTTTCAATGGTTAGCATTGCTATTATGATGCGCTAATATACATCTTTTTTACATTTACAGTCTTTTGAAAAGTATTGTGGTGTCTGCAACCAAAAAGCTTCAGCAATTTATACAGAAAACTTTATGGTAAGGATCTTTTCTGAGTTGCGTCCACTATGTTGGAAAGCTGGCTATGCACCGTCAGGGATGTGGAATTCCTATAGCCCGACGCACAGGACATATTGTTTGGGGTCAAGAGCAACATGTTTTCATGGGTATTGTGTGGGGCAAGCAGGCCCAACTCCCAGCAGCACAAACCCTTTGACTGCCAGTTAGCAGTACCACATAATGGATCAGGGAAGGGCACTGTCTGCAGTTAAGGTAATATGTTTGCCCATATGTTAATGCTGTTCAAACCTGTATTTATGGTTCATTAATTGAAGGCCTTTATTATTCGAGTGCGCACTCTAAGTAAATGTTGTAAGCTCTGACTGCACTACTGTCAGTGGCTCCAGTATACAAAAGCGTGCAGCTCTGAAACATGCCTGACCTACGTATGCTTATTAGGAACTCTTGCATCTCTCAATGTTCAGCATAATATATTTATTGGGGCCAATGCCATCAAGATTTCACATTGATTTTGTCCTTGGAACAAGTAGTCCCAGCCCCTGCAGCACAAATCCTCCAGCAGCCACTTTACAGTATAACATTATGGAGCAGGAATGGGAACTGTCTGCTGCAGAGGTAATATTTGTGTCCATATGTTAATGACCTTCGAACTTGTACAGCATTGACGCAAATTATTGTTAGTTACAGTGAGTGTTCCAAATAAATGTTGTAAGCTCAGACTGCACTACTGACAGTTTTACTAGTAAATAAAGTGTACACACATTTGCAAACTTTAGCTCTATGAGGCTATGTATACTGCTCCCAGAATGCTCTGCGATTTAATGCAAATAATTTCAGAAGCTTAAAAGCAAGATTGATGATTCTTTGTTTTCAAAATAAAATGTTTATAAAAAGGAGAAAACAGGAAAAAAACATTTTGCTAAACTACTATAAAATTTCAGTTACCATTTTTTTGCAGCATCATTTAATAACGTGTTGATGCATGCTAGTATTTCCCAAAAATGTTCATTCTGGAAAATCTCTGTAACTAGTTTCAATAAGATTATGGGAATTAAAATTAAACAAGCACTGGCAAAGCCAGTAGGTCTGAAATTGGTGGTCATCTTTTTAGTTTTGTCATTATGTGACTTGTTTTGGCATCGTGTTTGTAAAACGTTATTGGTGTGGGAGCTGCTGGGCCCTCACCATTATAACAAACTTTGGCAAAAGCAAAACATATTTTTGGTTTTAAAAAGCACAAACTTCCACAGTAGTTACTGGCACTGAACAAAACTACTTTGTGTGCTGATATGCTCCTTGTGAAACAGCATAATGCTGTTACTCACAGTGAAGCCAGCCGATACAAAGACAGAGAGAGAGAGAGACAGGAGAGAGAGGAGAGTGGAAGACAGTGGAGGGGAGAGAGAGAGAGAGAGAGATGTAATAAACGCAAAAGGTCATGGTTAATGCCAGACCAAATTAGTGGCCCAATTATTCAAGAAAGTGTCAGAATTGCACCCATTGTATATGTCCTTGCCTTAAGTGCAGCTATACAGCTTTTGTGAATTCCCAAAAATGTACAGAAGTAGGACATGAAATAGTACCCCTAGAAAATATTTGTGAACTGCATTTTAACATGAGCAAATTTGCATTGTAGATTTGCTCATGCGAAAATCTGAGTGTTTTCGAGTTCACTTTTACTCCAACGCCTTTTTTCCCAACTCAGGAAGAAGGTTTATGTCTGCCATTGTCAGGAAGAAATTTTCAACATTCTTCAGTATGAGAAAAGATTTGAGAAGAGTTGTTAAAAACCCTTAAAACATGCAAGTTAGTGGGTTTGCACAGACTCAAAAGGCCATTCTGACCCTGGAACCATTACCTTCAGCCCCAGTATGTAGATCTGAGGAAAGATGGCAACATAAGGGGATAGCAAATATTCAAACACTACAATTGTATAAAACCATGGCATAATCACAGAGGCTATATAAGAGCTCCTATATAATGAACTTCCTGCCATACTTTGTCGCTGCACTAAATGGCACCAAAGGGACAAATGGATTTTGTTACAGGACAAGTAGATTTATGAAGCAACCTGCTTCATGGACAAGTAGATATTTTATTAAATTCCACACCCCTGTGCACCCTTCCAAATTATAAACTAATTATCACGTTTCCACTAAGTGATGGGAGATAACTATGTTTACCATGTAAATACATATAAAGTTTTTTATTTCAAACAGCTATTCACCTTTAAACAATGCAATGTTAATTACAAGTTACTTTTCACTATCTTCTCAACAGGCCCAATGTCTCGAATGCAGCAGATGACTCCACGTTGAATCTATAAAACCAAATGTAAATCATACTTACATTTTACTACTTATATATCTACAAAATATATGTTTTTAAGTAACATATGATCGCATGCAAGATGTCTAATTAGATATTTGCACACTCCTGCAGTCTAGTCTTGTGTCAGAATTATCATAAAAAGTAATATTGAGAAACACTTTTTTTCACCTGTTACGATTTGCACAATCCTTTTAGAGTTGGACAAGACTTCCTCTAACATTCCTACTTAATTTTGTTTTTGAAATTGAGCAATTATTTTGGTTACGTGTTGAAATATCAATTTAAATCTTCCTCCTCTTTGAATGCCAAGAAGGTCAGGAAGCAACACCGCTCCTCTACACATTATTGTTCAATGGTAGTCTAAAAAGTAGTGGTATTTCCACTATAACTAAGGTAGATATCTGACAATAGAATCAATGATATAGTTACACCATTATTCCATAGTCATAATCCAAAAGGTGTGTTTAGACTCAACAAAATGAACAATTATGCACTTTTTATGCTGGGCAGTCTAGCTTCTTAACACCCTTTCACTGCCTTCTTCCATACCTCCAAAAAAGATTTCATGCATTTACATGCATAGTCTTTCAAGTCTGTATATCTCTAATGTAAAACAATCGTACTTGTTTTTCTTTTGTCACTGACATATAGAAACTCATCAGTCACTCCTATGTAAAGCTTTTACAATCCTGAATGCTGAGTGCTACATTTTCTGTGAGAGGATGCCCATGCATAACCATGCTAATTTTGCTTTAGCTGCATGGACACATGTAGTGTAACCTGTCAAAAACTTTAAAATCCTACCCTCCCACTAGTCCTAAAGGCGGATGTAGTATTCAACCGTTCTTCATAAAATAGAATTGGACGTCACTAAGTACAAAGTGTTTCTGTATTATGAATTCCAGCAAAGTCCACACACATACTAACTGAAACACACCAACCATTAGTAACCTGTTAAATTGACCAAACAACTCTTTCAAGGTGTGATCAATTCAAAAAATCCTCCTTTAGCACAGCAAATATAGTGCAACACGTAAACAACTTGCACCCCAACAACTTTGCTGCACTGCGACACAGAGATTGCAGAACAACCCACTTGCTGCTGCATCAAGCAGATCAACTGCTGCAACAGCATCTTCAGCAAACAGTCCAAACTCACATACTGATCTTGAATTTGGTAAACTTACATTTCTATGCATTTATTGCAAATAACTTTTGTGGGTTTGCACAGACTCAAAAGGCCATTCTGACCCTGGAACCATTACCTTCAGCCCCAGTATGTAGATCTGAGGAAAGATGGCAACATAAGGGGATAGCAAATATTCAAACACTACAATTGTATAAAACCATGGCATAATCACAGAGGCTATATAAGAGCTCCTATATAATGAACTTGCTGCCATACTTTGTCGCTGCACTAAATGGCACCAAAGGGACAAGTGGATTTTGTTACAGGACAAGTAGATTTATGAAGCAACCTGCTTCATGGACAAGTAGATATTTTATTAAATTCCACACCCCTGTGCACCCTTCCAAAATATAAACTAATTATCACGTTTCCACTAAGTGATGGGAGATAACTATGTTTACCATGTAAATACATATAAAGTTTTTATTTCAAACAGCTATTCACCTTTAAACAATGCAATGTTAATTACAAGTTACTTTTCACTATCTTCTCAACAGGCCCAATGTCTCGAATGCAGCAGATGACTCCACGTTGAATCTATAAAACCAAATGTAAATCATACTTACATTTTACTACTTATATATCTACAAAATATATGTTTTTAAGTTACATATGATCGCATGCAAGATGTCTAATTAGATATTTGCACACTCCTGCAGTCTAGTATTGTGTCGGAATTATCATAAAAAGTAATATTGAGACACACTTTTTTCACCTGTTACGATTTGCACAATCCTTTTAGAGTTGGACAAGACTTCCTCTAACATTCCTACTTAATTTTGTTTTTGAAATTGAGTAATTATTTTGGTTACGTGTTGAAATATCAATTTAAATCTTCCTCCTCTTTGAATGCCAAGAAGGTCAGGAAGCAACACCGCTCCTCTACACATTATTGTTCAATGGTAGTCTAAAAAGTAGTGGTAATTCCACTATAACTAAGGTAGATATCTGACAATAGAATCAATGATATAGTTACACCAATTTTCCATAGTCATAATCCAAAAGGTGTGTTTAGACTCAACAAAATGAACAATTATGCACTTTTTATGCTGGGCAGTCTAGCTTCTAAACACCCTTTCACTGCCTTCTTCCATACCTCCAAAAAAGATTTCATGCATTTACATGCATAGTCTTTCAAGTCTGTATATCTCTAATGTAAAACAATCGTACTTGTTTTTCTTTTGTCACTGACATATATAAACTCATCAGTCACTCCTATGTAAAGCTTTTACAATCCTGAATGCTGAGTGCTACATTTTCTGTGAGAGGATGCCCATGCATAACCATTTAGCTGCATGGACACATGTAGTGTAACCTGTCAAAAACTTTAAAATCCTACCCTCCCACTAGTCCTAAAGGCGGATGTAGTATTCAACCGTTCTTCATAAAATAGAATTGGACGTCACTAAGTACAAAGTGTTTCTGTATTATGAATTCCAGCAAAGTCCAGACACATACTAACTGAAACACACCAACCATTAGTAACCTGTTAAATTGACCAAACAACTCTTTCAAGGTGTGATCAATTCAAAAAATCCTCCTTTAGCACAGCAAATATAGTGCAACACGTAAACAACTTGCACCCCAACATCTTTGCTGCACTGCGACACAGAGATTGCAGAACAACCCACTTGCTGCTGCATCAAGCAGATCAACTGCTGCAACAGCATCTTCAGCAAACAGTCCAAACTCACATACTGATCTTGAATTTGGTAAACATATATTTCTATGCATTTATTGCAAATAACTTTTGTGTTATGCAAAGCAGTCTATCAACCTCATCAAAAACAAGAAACAGAAGCGTCACTGCCCTTAACATTAGTTATAAGACATTTATCATACTTTTTTGTTTAAGAACTACCCAGACCAAAGGCAGTGGAAAATCTGCACACTTGCTGCCTTTCTTGGCTGGGATTATAAATTCTTCTTCTTGCAATGCAAATTCAAAGTACAGGCCCTTTATTAAGCCTTCTTGGTAACTACTACCCATGAATCGCAGTGGGTAATTTGCACACTTGCAGCCTTTCTTATTTTTCTACATTATTCATCTTCCACTCAATCAACACATCATCTACACGTACACACACACCTACTTTCTACCTTTGTTGGCTATGTTTAACAACTATTCTTCTATTTCATTTCCATATTCAAAATGCAGGCCCTTTATCGAACCTTTTTGTTGTAGCTACTAACCTGGCCGATGGCAGCGGGAAATTTCCAGACTTCCTGCCTTTCTTGGCTGGGGTTATCAAATACTCTTGAATTTCATATTCTGATTCAAACTTATGTCACTTTATCAAGCCTTTTTTCGTGTATATACTGCTCTGCCAGAAGGCAGTAGGAAATTTGCACACTTGCTGCCTTTCTTAGCTGGGATTATCAATTATTCTTCTTGAAATTCAAATGTAAAGTGCAGGCCCTTCATTGATGCAAAAACCACAGTTGATGGACAAAATGCAGAACAATGTCATACATTCACCCCAGTACAGAGATCTGGACCTAAATCCATCGTTTTTTTGCACTCCACACCACTCCAGTTCAGACATGGCTATATGCAAATCAGTCTGACCCTGTACCACATGCGAACAGTCCAGCCTGAACTGCCAAGCCATGCCTTCCCTGGACCGGAAACAAGCTTCCGAGGGCCGGTTTCTGGCATTCCAGCCGTCTTCAGCCCCGCTTGCTTGAATCCAGTGGTGTGGAGAGCATGGGACTTACGTCTGAGCATACCCATCTCACTCTGGGTGACAAATGCAACAACCACAGTTGATGGACAGAATGCAGAACAATGTCATACATTCATCCCAGTACAGAGATCTGGGCCTAAATCCATCGTTTTTTTGTACTCCACACCACCCCTGTTCAGAAATGGCCATATGCAAATCAGTCTGACCCTGTGCCTCATGGGAACAGTCCAGTCCGAACTGCCTAGCCATGCCTTTCCCGGCCCGGAAACAAGCTTCCGAGGACTGGTTTCTGGCATTCCAGCCGTCTTCAGCCCGGCTTGCTTGAATCCAGTGGTGTGGAGAGCATGGGACCCACGTCCGAGCATATCCAACCACTCAGGTTGACAAATGCAAAAACCACAGTTGATGGACAGAATGCAGAACAATGTCATACATTCAACCCAGTACAGAGATCTGGGCCTAAATCCATCGTTTTTTTGCACTCCACACCACCCCAGTTCAGACATGGCCATATGCAAATCAGTCTGACCCTGTGCCTCATGGGAACAGTCCAGTCCGAACTGCCAAGCCATGCCTTCCCTGGACCGGAAACAAGCTTCAGAGGACCGGTTTCTGGCATTCCAGCCGTCTTCAGCCCGGCTTGCTTGAATCCAGTGGTGTGGAGAGCATGGGACTCACGTCTGAGCATACCCATCCCACTTGGGGTGACATATGCAAAAACCACAGTTGATGGACAGAATGCAGAACAATGTCATACATTCACCCCAGTACAGAGATCTGGGCCTAAATCCATCATTTTCTTGCACTCCACACCACCCCAGTTTAGACATGGCCATATGCAAATCAGTCTGACCCTGTACCTCATGGGAACAGTCCCTTCATTGAGCTTTCTTGGTAACTATTACTCGTCAATGGCAGTGGGTAATTTGCACACTTCCTGCCGTTCATGTATAATAAAAAGCTTAACAAAAGTCTACCAATAGCCAGTATAGTCTATGGTTATCAAATCTTCTGTTTCTTATCCTAATTCAAAGTACAGACCCTTTATTGAGCCTTCTTGGTAACTACTACTCGTGATTGGCAGTGGATAATTTACACACTTGCAGCCTTTCTCATTTTTTCACATTATTCATCTTCCACTCAATCAACACATCATTTACGCATACACACACCTACTTGCTGCCTTTCTTGGCTATGGTTATCAACTGTTCTTCTATTTCATATTCCTATAAAAAGTGCAGGCCCTTTATCAAGCCTTTTTATTGTAACATCTACCCCAGCCGAAAGCAGTAAGAGATTTGCATACTTGCTGCCTTTATTGGCTGGGGTTATCAATCATTCTTCAATTTCATATTCTGATTCAAAGTCTACGCCCTTTATGGAGCCTTTTTGTTGTAGCTACTTCCCCGGCCAAAGACAGTGGGAAGTTTTCACTCTTGCTGCCTTGATTGGCTGTGGTTATCAATTATTGTTCAATTTCATATTCTGATTCAAAGTCAAGGCCCTTTATAGAGCCTTTTTGTTGTAACTATTTCCCCAGCTGAAGGCAGTGGGTAATTTGCACACATGCAACCTTTCTTATTGTTCACCTTATTCATCTTCCACTCAATCAACACATCATCCACACATACACACACCTACTTGCTGCCTTTCTTGGCTGTGGTTATCAACAATTCTTATATTTCATATTCCTATTCAAAGTGAAGGCCCTTTATAGAGCCTTTTTGTTGTAGCTACTACCCCGGCCGAAGGCAGTGGAAAATTTGCGAACTTGCTGCCTTTCTTGGCTGGGGTTATCTATTATTCTTCTTGTAATTTAAATTCAAAGTGCAGGCCCTTTATCGAGCCTTCTTGATAACTACTACCCGTGAATGGCAGTGGGTAATTTGCACACTTGCGTCCTTTCTTGCATCCTTTCTACCACACAGTGTGTGTAATTTGTGCACTTGCTTGCCTCCTTAGATGTGGTACCCATTTCTCAGGCTCCCACTGTGGAATCCGATGCCCTGTCAATGTAATACACTGGAAAACTAAAAAACCCACTTCGCTTACAAGGAAGTGATGTTTGTGTCGAGTACTACCTTCAACCTACATTGCAGACAGTGGGGTTCACAACTTCAATTCAGCTTTACATCTACACTATGAACAGCATTCAAATTAACCTTTATTTATGTATGGCAGAGACAATTTTGGTAATGAATGCCAAAAAAAGTTCCTCAATGGCTGTACTAAGTACTGCCTTCAAATGTACACTGCAATCAACAGAGCTTACAGCTTGATACCAGGAGGGCATCAGCACTTCAAACAACATTGAATTCAGTCTCGATTTATTTAAGGCAGAGACAATTGTACTCTGTACTCAGATTTTGTTAAATGAGACAAAAAAACATTAATCGATGTTTGTGTTGAGTAGTACACTCGATCTATATTGCGGACAGCAGGGTTCACAACTTCAATTTAGCTTTACATTTACACTACGGACAGCATTCAAGTTAGCCTTGATTTATGTAAGGCAGAGACCATTTTGTTAATGGATGGCACAAAAAAACGTTCCTCAATGGCTGTGCTAAGTCCTGCCTTCAAATTTACACTGCAATCAACAGAGTTTACGGCTTGATACCAGGAGCACATCAGCACTTCAAACAATATTGAATTCAGTCTCGATTTATTTAAGGCAGAGACAATTGGACACAACTTGATTTATATAAGGCAGAGACATTTTTGTTAATGGATGCCATAAAAAACATTCCTCAGTGGCTGTACTAAGTACTGCCTTCAAATGTACACTGCGATCAACAGAGTTTACCCAATCAAATATCAACACAGAGTACGTTCAAGCTCAGCGCCAAAGGTATTACTAACTCAGTGCACCAGAAATCATCACCACATGACCGTATTGAATGACATGACTTATTTAGAAAAAAAATATCCTACTTTTTTGGATATATACTTAAACCTAACTTCTGTGAATGGACAACCAATATTTATTAGAAAACTTAATTTTAAAGACTTTGCTACCAATGCGTCCTGCTTCGATCATGGATAATTGCAGACTCCACAAAACCTACTTGCTTCAGGTGCCACTAACTCATTCCACCACTTATCATCACTGCATTCACACACACTAACTTACCAACATTGTGAAGCTGTCACACAGACATGAATTCTTGGTAACCGCTACCTCCTACCATCACCACATGTCCGTATTCATCCAGAATTTAACTGATTATTCATTCAATCTACACCGCAGACAGCACAACTTCAATTCAGCTTTCCATCTACTCTAAGGACACCATTGAATCCAGCCTTGCTTTATTTAAGGCAGAGGCAATTCTACTGTATTCTCAGATTATGTTAACTGTGACAAAATAGCATTCATCGATCTTTGTGTCAACAACTGCCTTCAATCTACACTGTAGACAGCAGGCTTCACACCTTCAATTCAGCTTTGAATCTAAATTTCTCTTCATTATCTGTGCTGAGAACTGCCTTCAATATATTCTGCGGACAGTAAAGTTCAAAACTTGATTCCAGGAGCACCAGTATTACAGAAAACATTGAATACGGCCTTGCTTTATGTAAGGAAGAAACTAATGGATTCTGTGTCTTCCGATTTTGTAAAAGAATGTGACAAATAGCATTCATCTATAAATGTGCTCACTAGAGCCTTCAATCTACACTGCGGACAGCAGGGTTCACAACTTCAATTCAGCTTTCCATCTACACTAAGGACACCATTGAATCCAACCTTGCTTTATTTATAACAGAGACAATTGTACTGTGTCCTCAGATTCAGTTAACTGTAACAAAATACCATTCATCGATCTTTGTGTCAACAACTGCCTTCAATCTACACTGCGGACAGCAGGGTTCACAACTTGAATTCAACTTTGGATCTAAATTTGTCTTCAGTATCTCTGCTGAGAACTTTTTTCATGCAGATACTACCCTGCCAGAAGACAGTTGAAAATGTTGCACTTGCTGCCTTTCCTCGCAGGGGTTATCAATTATTGTTCAATTTCATATTCTGATTCAAAGTCATGACCCTTTATCGAGCCTTTTTTGTTGTACCTACTACCCCGCCAAAAGGTAGTGGGAAATTTGCACACTTGCTGCCTTTCTTGGCTGGGATATATCAATTATTGTTCAATTTCATATTTTGATTCAAAATTATGGCCCTTTATCAAGATTTTTTGTTGTAACTATTTCCCTGGCTAAAGGCAGTGAGTAATCCTCACACTTGCAGCCTTTCTTATTTTTTTACATTATTCACCTTCCAACCAATCAACACATCATCTACACATACACACTTACTTACTTACTTGCGGCCTTTCTTGGCTGTGGTTATCAACTATTGTTCTATTTCATATCCGTATTCAAAGTACAGGCCCTTTATCGAGCCTTTTTGTTGTAACAACTACACCGGCCAAAAGCAAGTGAAAAATGTGCACACTTACTGCCTTTCTTAGCTGGGATTATCAATTATTGTTCAATTTCATATTCTGATTCAAAGTCAAGGCCCTTTATCAAACCTTTTTGTTGTACCTACGACCCTGGCCGAAGGCACTACGAAATTTGCACATTTGCTGCCTTTCTTGGCTGGGGTTATCAATTATTCTTCTTGTGATACAAATTCAAAGTGCACGCCCTTTATTCAACCTTCTTAATAACTACTTCCCGTGAACAGCAGTGGGTAATTTTCACACTTGCATCCTTTCTTGCAATGCACAGTCTGTGTAATGAGCTGCGTATCCAATGATCTACTTCCCTGATAAGGCAGTGGTTACTTTGCGCGTCTGCAGCCTTTCTTACTTTTTACCTTATTCATCTTCCATTCAATGAACACATCATCCACACATGCACACCCTTACTTGCTGCCTTTCTTGGCTGGAGTTATCAATTACTCTTCAATTTCATATTCTGATTCAAAGTCAAGACCCTTTAACAAGCCTTTTTCATGTAGATACTACCCCGGCAGAAGACAGTCGAAAATGTTACACTTGCTGCCTTTCTTCACCGGGGTTATCAATTGTTCTTTAATTTCATATTCTAATTCAAAGTCAAGGCCCTTTACCGAGCCTTTTTGTTGTAGCTACTACCTCGCCTAAAGGCAGTGGGTAATTTCCACACTTGTAGCCTTTCTTATTTTTTATATTATTCATCTTCCAACCAATCAACACATCATCTAAACATACACACACCTACTTGCTGCCTTTCTTGGCTGTGGGTATTAACTATTTTTCTATTTCATATCCGTATTCAAAGTGCAATCCCTTTATCAAGCCTTTTTGTCATATTAATTTCTTAGCTGGGTTCATCAATTGTTCTTTAATTTCATATTTTGATTCAAAGTCAAGGCCCTTTATCAAACCTTTTTGTTGTAGCTTTGACCCCAGCCGAAGGCAGAACAAAATGTGCACAATGGCTGATTTCTTGGCTGCAGTTATCAACTATTCTTCTTGTAATACAAATACAAATACAAATTCAAAGTGCAGACCCTTTATTGAGCCTTCTTGCTAACTACTACAGATGAATGGCAGTGCATAATTTGCACACTTACGTCCTTGATTGCGCCCTTTCTACCGCACAGTGTATGTACTTTATACAGTTGCTTCCCTCCTTAGATGTACTGCCAGTTTCTCAGGCTCCCACAACGAAATCCGACTCACAGTCTATAATGGCCTGGAAAACAAAACACCCACTTCTTTTACAAGGCAGTGCATAGTTTCAATGTCTGCTGCCTTTCTTAATTTTTACCTTTTTCATCTTCCACTCAATCAACACATCATCCACACATATACACACCTACTTGCTGCCTTTTTTGACTTGAGTTATCAATTATTCTAGAATTTCACATTTTGATTCAAAGTCAATGCCCTTTATAGAGCCTTTTTGTTATAGCTACTACCTCAGCCAAACACAACACAATAGCAGGACTATAAAAAACATCTAAATCTACAGCACTACATGCCAAAAATAAATGCTTACTGTGCAAGTGGCATTTTCCACCTGTAACATATAAGATCTGTTTATAGAAAAGAAACATGTTCTCAGTGAAGTAAAATTCGTTTTTGTGATATATGTATTCTTATAACGTATGTAGGAAAGAGGACCATTCTGATCCTCCTATACGCAGATGACCTTTATGAATTCCGTGGATTTGTTGGTACATATCTCCAAATCCCATGCCTTGACCATGGGAAAACGTAAAAATACGGCTAAAACTTTTTACTGTATTGGGGCAGAGGTCACTAGAGTAAACGTTTTCACATATTTGTGCACCCTGTTTGATTACAAATGCTCTTGGGCCCCCAGCTTAAAGCCAAAAAATATACTGTGCTAAGATCATCATCAGCATTACTAAGCTTTGCACGGCGATTGGGAACCAAGCCCTGTGAGACTATTCTCGCCATCTATAGGTCCAAATGCCTGTCTATTGTCACTTATGGGGACTATTTGAGGATACAAACAAGCGGTAGGGGGCCAGATGGCAGAACATATATTTTTTTGCCCCCTTCTGTCCATCTCCCAATCCACTCTAACATTTGCTATCCACCAGGAAGTAGGGATGGGATATGTGACCGACCTGGTGAGTTTGACTCCTTTCGTTTGCTGGATAAAAACTTGGATTAACACTGAACTCACATTGAACCACCAGATCTTAAGGGATTGCGTTGCCCTAGACAAACTTTAGCAAAATTGAGTGGCTGCCATATGTCAAGACTATGTTTATTTAAACTTGGCCACCCAGATATTTATCAAGTTCCAGAAGGAATTAAGAAAACTGACCTAAAATGGATTAAATCACTGTATTTGAGTTTACTGGGACTGGAACGGGAGGTTGAGGAAATAAAAAAACTACAGGTTAGGGCTCACTACTTATTAACACAATCGCTGCTGAAGGAATTCCCCTCCTGTGCTGGCCCTTATTTATTCCCATTGTTCATGACGAGCTCAGCTCGTCATAAGCACAGCTCAACCGTGCCTCATGACGAGCTGAGCTCGTCATGAGCATCGAAGGGGTTAATCTTATCACCATTAAGTAAGGGCGAATTTTGCAAATCTGGCGTTCGCGAATTTTGCAAATTTGCGAACTCGCAATCCGCGAATTCTCGCGAATTTGCAGATTTTTTTTTTGTGTGTTCGCAAGGATTTCTGCCAGTTCGCAAGGGTTTTGTACCAGTTCGCAATTGCGAACTTACATGCCGGCTCGCAACAGTCGCGATTATGTTGTTTCTACGTCTGGTTCATCATCACAGGTTCCCAGCACCCTCTGTTTCACCCCTGCCACCCTCTGTTTCACCCATGCCACCCTCTGGTACATCAATGCCACCCTCTGGTTCATCATCACTGTAGATTATGGGGGGAAAAAGCAAGCACACCTGCCCTGCTTCAACTGACATGAATTAATTTGGGGTTGATTTATTAATGTGTCCCTGTTTTAAAATTCCAGTCTGGCACCTGCTTCCTTATCTGTAATTTGCTTTCTGTTGCAGTGCAATTTTTTTTCCAGGACCTTTGTGGCCTACTTGTAGCTATTCCATGAGCCTGCTGTGAGGGTCAGAGCAGGGTCATACAATTGTTGCAACTAGCAACTGAACTCTGGAGGGGCCCCAGTCAGGAAGCACTACAGGGAATGGTTACTAATGATAAGTTTGAACTTTTGCACCTGCTGAATGCTTTCACTTTTGCAAAACTCGTTTTTCTGCAGAACAGCATTACAGCAACTGTAATGCCCCAAACAAGCTTACTTGTGAAAGTTGATTTCTAATCCAAAAGTGATCAAAAGAAAGTCAAAAGGCCTCAAATCCAAAAAAGTGCAGGCAAATGTCAACCTGAGGAGTTATTCTGATAAAAACCATCATTTTCAGACGGTCTATGCTACTTGCTAGTGGATTTCTTGTGCAGAATTGCAATTTTTGTAATTTCGCGAGAGCGAGATTGTTGCTGCCCGCCGCACCTACATGTTCGCAATTGCGAACTTACACCGCACGCCGCAAAATTGTATCACCAAGAAAAAAAAATCCGCTGCGTGCGAATTTGCGGATTTTTGGTAAATTCAGGAGCGTTCGCGGATTGCGAATTTACCGAACATCTGCAAAATTCGCGAGCGGAACGGATTTTCCGCCCATGCTTAATCACCATCACTAGAGCCCTATCTAAGAATCGTGACAAAACCACTCCATTGTTGGCTTTTGACCAGGTTTCGTTTCAACCTGATTTATTTCTCGTTGGGAAATTTTTCAGGATGGTGTAAACCAGAAGACTCAGCTCCGTGTAACTGTGATAGTTTCTCAAATCAAGACACTATGCACTTTATAATGTTCTGTGATTTTTATACTGAAATTAGGAAGAACACTTTAATTCCGCTTTTGAGGGGCAAGGGCTTTCTTCAGGTTATACCAGCACTAATGTACCTTCAATTGTTAGACAATACCTGGAACATTTTTAACATTGCTAGTTTTCTTGTTGCTGCTGTTCACCATAGGAAACAAAGATTCCCACTGATGATTGAACAGTGTATTCCTCCTGAATTTTTAAACACCATGAATTTCTTTTAATTTATATATCTTTCTAGTTTTAAATCATTTTTATATATCTGTGTACTAATGATCCACAGTTTTATATCGCCTAAATGTATTGAATTGTCCCGGGTTTCGTATTTGTACTTTTATGATTTTAATTAATCGAATAAAGTAGTTAGAAGACTGAAGAATATAACACCTCATAACTGAATAGAGCTTCTAAAATAATTTCATCATGTATTTCATATTCCCGATTATCAATTTCAAAAGTCATATGATCATACTCATAATCAGCACCTAAGGTTTAGTCTAGGAAATCACAGCTGATATCTACAGCATTTATATCTTCCTCTTCATTCTCATTACTTGTAAAAATTATGTTTAGATCTGCTATGACACTGTTACTAATTTCGAAACCGTCTTCCATATTGTTTTGTTGATTTTCCATACTGAATTTCTTATGTTGTAGGTCCTTGTACAAAAACATAAACACTTAATGTTATCTTCACTGTAATATCAGCATATGTGGTGATTCATATGAAATATCTTAAATATTTATCTTACAATTAAAGCAATCATATTTTGTACATGAGTGTATATTATTTTCAAAATATTCTAAAATTAAATACAATAAATACAGTGCCAATCTGTATTGTGTCAAGTGCTTTATTTATTTATTTATTTATTTATCCTACCTACTGTTTTGCAAACTTAACACAATGACGACAGCACTGCAATAGTTTGACTCACCCCATTACGTTCTTAATTAGGGTTGAGGGAGGCAAAGGAAAAGAGTAAACTACATGTCTACAGATGTACTCCTATATTCAGAACACTGGGTGAAGCACTGAATAAATAAAGTCAGATATAAAAGAACATACACCAAAAAGTCTGCATAAAAGATACACAAAGGAAAGCAACACAAATAGGACACTGAATCTTTAACACAAACTGGTAAGTCACCAAAAGAACAAAAAGGCTAAGGACACTGCAACGGACTCTACGCTGTGGAACTCATTGTGAAGAAAGGTAGAAACATACTGTAAATAAAGCGGAATTCAAATAAAAAAAAGTAAAAAAGATACATGGATGACAAAGTCACTAAAGGAATACTCTGCTCGCCAACACAAAAAAGATTTTGCAGAAGTTATATGTACGAATGTTTAACGAGCTGCAAAGCGACCCAATCCCCCGGGACTAAAAAAATAACATTGGTGACCGTGGGGAGAACGCCAATGCCCCCACGGTCCCGGCCAGCTCCCCTCATGCTTCGAGAGCCGGCATTGTTTTCTCAGAGAGCAGCTTACATGCTGCTCTCTCTAACAAAAAACAATCTGCTTTCCTACTTGAAAGAGACAGCAGATTAACTTGCTTTCTCTTTGAAATAGTAAACCGGTTTGCTGTGCTAAAGTGAGAGCCGCAGCGCTCCCAACCTACCATAGCAAACAGCAGTGTCCCGCTGATAGGCACCCTGAGACACTGCAAGAGCCGGCCCTGGGAGATGATGGTCCCCATGGCCATCAAGGGTTCCAGTAAGGGGGCCGTGCAACCCCCTCTCAACATTAAAAAGTCCAGAGAAGTGGAAGTTCCCGGGGCTGGGAAATCTGTGTCATCACCGACCCCCTTATTTTAAATATTACTGCCCCAGGAAGGTGGCGGTCCCCGAAGAATGTAGGAGAGCCGTGAGCCCCCCGCATACTTCAAAATAAACGATGGCTGCCAACACTTCCTGGTTTAGAGTGCTGACAGACAGTTGACAGCCAATCAGCATGCAGCTTGTGCTCGTAATTGTACGGATTTCCATACGCCGCAAATTAAAAAAAAAAAAAAATAGAGCCTAAACATCCATGTGCGACCCCCTGAGAAAGCCTATAGGGTCAGAATGTTTCTACCATGCCCCCTTTCCTTATTTCTCCACTTTGTTTTACTGTTTTCTGTGACTAGTTCTACCGATGCACAAGATGGCCGCCAATACTTCCTGGTCTGGAGTGTTGACAGCCAATCAGCATGCAGATCATGCTCGTAATTGTACGGATTTCGGTACGCGTACGCCGCGATTTTTCTTTTTTAAAAATAAATGAATAAATAGAGCCTAAACATCCATGTACGACCCACTGAGCAAGCCTAGAAGGTTGGGATGTTTCTAGCATGTCCCTTTTCCTTATTTCTCAACTTTGTTTTACTGTTTTCTTGTGACTCAGTTCTACCGAGGCACAAGATAGCCACCAACACTTCCTGGTTTCAACTGTTGACAGACAGTTGACAGCCAATCAGCATGCAGGTCGCACTCGTAATTGAACGGATCTCAAGATATCGCTATGATTTTACTTGTAATTTTCTCCAAAAATACTGAACGGATTTACACCATTTAACAAAAAACACATTCTGTGAACCAAACTCTACCTCTCTGCCAAATTTGATGTAATTGTGTTCAGCCGTTCAGGCTGTAGCCCTGGCTAAAGGTCCCTACGGAAAATTGCATGGGGAAAACCCATATTGGGACCCCTCCTTTATTCTCGGCCCCCACTTGACGAATCACCCCCAAACTTTCAGGGAAGGAGCGGAACAAGCAGGCCATTTTCTTGGAGAAATTCAAGAAGATTTGTCCACCGGCGGCAAAGTTATTCCGAATAGAATGTTGTGGATTTCCTATGGAAAGTAGGTCCTAACTATAACTACCTACTGGCATGTATATATATATATATATCGCTGCTTCTCTGCCATGTATATCAGAGGTAAATGCCTGCCACCACCAGACTTCACGTTTGGGACACCACTAGGTGTTAGAGGGAGCAGTTCACTGTACCTGCAGTCTCAGAGGGAGACATGAAAACTCTGACATGATTCACCAGCAGGATGGGCGGTGGTGCAAGCCGAGGATAGTGGGCCAATCAGAGATCATCATGCTGACTTTCAAAATCATGAGACCCTTCGCTTTATGTCATTCAGAGCGAAGCGGGCACTTAAGAAAGCCGTAAGGCGGAAACGTGTCTGCCCCAGCGTTTCGCTATTTTCAACAACAGAGCTGCTTTTAATAAAAGTGAACTTGAGTCACCGAGCATGTGTCAGACCTGTCCTCCTGGGATGGGAGTTTGGTGTGGATATATATATATATATATATATATATATATATATATGTATTACCTACTGGCGGTCGCCTGTAGGTATATATAGTTAGGATTTTTTCTCTATGGGACTTTTGAAAATTCTATGTCTAATAACTTTGGCGTTTGACGGAATCGGCTGAAATTGTCAGGAAAATGGCACATTTTGTTTCTGAGCAGCCCCTGAAAATTTGGGGGGGTTTCGTCAAGGGGGGGCCGAGAAAAAAGGGGGGTCCCAAAACGCGTTTTTCCCATTAATTTTTCCATAGGGCGTTTGGCCTCACTTTTAGCTCGAACGGCTGAATGGATTTGCACGAAACTTGGCAAAATTGTAGGGACTGTTAGCCCGATGTGCCTTTGCTGGGTCTCAATATATGTGCTCCAGTGGATTTTGAGAAATTAACGTTTTAAAAAACAGATATATCTGTGACAGCGTCCCGGGTAGCGCTCCGGTTCGCGTACTTTTTGCGTTACGGAACTTTGCGAAGCGAAGCTGATTGGCTCTCCGGTGTCTGTCAACATTCTAAACAGTCCGGAACGGCCGCCATCTTGTCTCTCGGTAGGATCGAGAGACAAGAGGAGGAGAAAAACGAAGGGGGAATTTAATGAAAGGGGGCAAGGTAGACCCCTCTTGACCCCCTAGGAATGATGTTGGGGTTATTAAAGGGTCCCGTGGGGCAAATAAAAAAAATTTGATTTTTCACGGTAGAAGCGCTTCCCGGTTCGCGAACCGGGTCGCGAAACGGGAATTCGCCATTTTGTGTTTCGTTTTAATTAAATTACAAGATGGAGGAAAAACAATGTGAGAAATGGGTATAAGGGGGTACGGGAGACAAATCCTGACCCCCTATGTTTTCTGAGGGTGGCTGAGGATGCTCATATATGTTGATACATGTCTTCCAGCGGCTGCGCGTGAGCGTTTTTTTTTTGTTTGGGCTGCGTGACGTCTGTTAACGTTCGATTCGAAGGACATCAGGAAGTGTTGACCGCCATTTTGTCACTGCGAGTAAATATTTTGGTAAAAATAATTGTTATAAATTAATCCGTATTGATAAACATTGTCTGCACCATCTTGCCTTTTTTCCAATGCCACACTTTTGTCGTGCACGGCAGCCATTTTAGATGCCTTGACCAGACCCACTCTCTGCACGCCGCCGATCCTCAGCATGGCTCCCCACCCTCGCAAGCATCTCCCCCACGCACTGGTCACCCCCGCTCTCTCTCTCATGCATGGGCCATAAACCTATCCCATCTGCGCTGCTTTTCCCTGAGAATCACACCCTGTGCCCGCCCGACACCTCCCTTTTACCCTATTCACTACCGCACCCTCTGACACTCCTCTTCCTCTGTGTCTGATTGTCCAGGCCGGTCCAATGCTATCACCTAGCCGTGCGGATGTAGTTTATGGCCCCAACTGTAAAGAATCACCCCTCTTCAAAGGAGTTACAGTAGATCAAGGCCCCCACCTCATGAGATCCGTCACACCACACGCGTTCCTACTATCTGATAACGATCCTGTATTGTGATTGGGGAGGGGATTCTCACTGTAAGGGTGTGTGGGACCGAGCCTGAAGCGGAAGATTCCAGGGATGCCTTTTTGTACATCAAAGTCTTCACAATTATGTGTCACATTAAAAATATATAGCACTCCAACAAAGTAGTAGGATTATAACACGTTAATAACTTATAAATATATACATCGCTCCAACAAAGTAAACACGTTAAAAAAAAAAATTTAAACAACTATTTACATGGCAGCCTGCTGCAACATCCTTCTCAAAGCAACAATGGGCTGCTTTGGTTTGTCTTTTAGTCAGTAGATGTCAGTTGTGCGAATAGGCCGAAGGCAGCACAACGCGCCGAGATCCGGACGGCACCCAGGTGGTGTCCAGTAAGTTGTCGCACTGGTCTGGCCATCCTACAATGCTGCGCCGAAAACGGCGTGGGGCGCCCCGGGGGGGGAGGCGGAACGAACGGGCCTCCCCCGCCTCCCCAGGTGGAGGCTCCTCTGCTGCAGTGGGGCGCCCCTTGGCATTTCACTCGCCATCCAGTTGTTTAGCGCCCGCTTTTGCGGCACTGTGCCTCATCCGCCATTCAGCTGAGTTGCGCCCACTCTTGCGGTGCAGCAATAGGCGGCTGCCACAGGACTCTTAAAAGGGCGGCCGGCTCTTCGGATTTGGGCCTGGTCCACTAAAATGGCCCTGGGACACATTTGAACTCGGACATTTGCCTGCTACGGCTTGGGCCCCATTCTCGAAAGCGTCCCCTCAGCCTTGAAGATTCTACAAAAGTCATCGGGGCCCCCGACTCCCGCAGGCTTCCGGTGGGGAGCGGCTGCCATGATTGCTTGCGGAATGGCCACAACGGAGCCACGAGATGGTGGTGCTCTCCTGCTGATGCCAGCTTTAGTCTGAAACATCCAGAAACACTGTCGACTACCAATTCAATGACTTCCGGTGGAGCCCCAACGTGACCCGGTAGGGAAGAACTTGCCCTCCCCTCTTTTGACTGATGGTTATTGTAGCCTGTCCCCTTTGTTGTTATCTAACGGAACCTTTTTGGATTGCCGAGTGAGAAAAAAAAAGGTGGGGCTTTCATCATTTGGGAAAAAAAAATGTTTCAATCCAATGAAAAGTGTTATTTTTAGGTCATATGATTAAGCCTTCCATCATTAGGAAACCAAAAGTAAAATGAACCAATGAAAAGTTTTATAAACAAGTCACATGACCTGTTATGCGGCTTTGGGCTATAAAAAGCCTACAAAATCCGTTGGCCTGTGAGGCGGCGTCAGTAGCGGATCGATGTGCGAATAGGCCGAAGGCAGCACAACGCGCCGAGATCCGGATGGCACCGAGGTGGTGTCCAGCAAGTTGTTGTACTGGTGTGGCCATCCTACAATGCTGCGCCGAAAGACGGCGTGGGGTGCCCGGGGGGAGGCGGCGCGAATGGGCCTCTCCCGCCTCCCCAGGTGGAGGCACCTCATCTGCAGTGCGGCGCCCCTTAGCGTTTCACTCGCCGTCCAGCTGAGTTGCGCCCGCACTTGCTGCTACAGTAGGCCGAAGGCAGCACAACGCGCCGAGATCCGGATGGCACCGAGGTGGTGTCCAGCAAGTTGTTGTACTGGTCTGGCCATCCTACAATGCTGCATCGAAAGTCGGCGTGGGGTGCCCGGGGGTGGGGGGGGAGGCGGCGCAAACAGGCCTCTCCCGCCTCCCCAGGTGGAGGCACCTCATCTGCAGTGGGGCGCCTCTTAGCGTTTCACTCGCCGTCCAGCTGAGTTTCGCCCGCACTTGCGGCACAGTGCCTCACCCGCCATCCAGTTGAGTTTCGCCCGCACTTGCGGCTACAGCGATAGGCGGCTGCAACAGGACTCTCAAAATGGCGGCCGGCTCTTTGGATTTGGGCCTGGTCCACTAAAATGGCCCTGGGACACCTTGGAACTCGTAAGCTTGCCTGCTAGGGCATGGGCCCCATTCCCGAAAGTGTCCCCTCTTTTGACTGATTGTTCTTGTTGCCTATCTCTTCTGTTGTCATTTAACGGAACCTTTTTGGACTGCCGAAAGGGGTTCTGGTTCGACCGCTGGTTGGTGGAGACATTTTGATTATATCCTGGACCTGCCGGGCCTCGCCCAAAATGGCGCCGGTATAAATGGGACTCGTAACTCTTTGTTGTGTACTTGTTGCCCAACCTTGATATCACGAGATACGTATGCAGTTTTGAAGCACATGGCGGGCGGGGACGAGTACTGATTGAACATTTGGACATCCCTATTGATATTAAGTTCTGATGTGTTATTGATTACTGTACTATTGAAAGTTCGAATTAACGTCACCCATGGTACTTGCCCGCAAATGTATATCTAGATAATTTTATTGTAACTGGCCCTGTCGTACTTTAATTATAAAATGTACGTCCACCGATTCCGCAACTATTAGACACCTTAGTTCTTGCAACCTAATGGCCCGCCCGTTACGTTCTTTTACAGTGTAAATGTCCCCTCATCATATACGATTCCAGTTTGCTCCGTGGCCGGCCCACGTGGTTATAGGCCCGTATTTGTATACTGACATTTTCACAATAAAGGTTTTTAAAACAAAACATGGTAGTAGTACCTAGATTGGTAAAGTTTTGAATAATAGCCACTGTTTTCGAATCAGTAAAAGGCAAGTGAAATAAAGCAGCCCGATTACATGACGGTTAAAAGGTATAATACGCAGGAACGCAGTAAAGATAAATGGTCAAGGGCTGTTGTGTTTTCCACTCCTGCAACATAAAGTGATCGATAAGAATCCGATATTCATGCCTATCAGCGACTAAGACAGCAGGCTGAGCCTCTTTTCTTCAACGGCCCTCATGGGACGAAGAAACGCCCTTTTTCTCGAAATAGGAATATTTTACTT
This sequence comes from Lissotriton vulgaris, assembly GCF_964263255.1. Taxonomy (NCBI): domain Eukaryota; kingdom Metazoa; phylum Chordata; class Amphibia; order Caudata; family Salamandridae; genus Lissotriton; species Lissotriton vulgaris. The sequence continues at coordinate 1,392,415,391 of NC_141693.1, forward strand.
GCAGGACAGTTGTAAATTTCCCGGGAAAATACATTAGCCTGGAACATTGTTAGTGATAAACTGTAAATGCATCTGGGTCCTTTGCTTTACAAGTCAGAGTGAGAAAAAAAAAGGTAGGGCTTTCATCATTTAAGAAAAAAAAATGTTCGAAAGCAATGAAAAGTGTTATTTTTAGGTCATATGACCAAGCCTTCCATCATTAGAAATACAAAAGTAAAATGAACCAATGAAAAGTTTTATTAACAAGTCACATGACCTGTTATGCTTACGTTACGCGCTGCGCGCCGCGCTCTGGATCGCCTCCGGGAAGCTGCGCCTCGCGCACCGGAGCACTTCCGGGTGCGCTAACGCGGCGCGTCATATGACGCATTACGCGACAACGCAGGTCCAGAATATAGTCAAAATGTCTCCACCAACCAGCGGTCGGAACACAACCCCTTTCAGTAGTCCAAAAAGTTCTGTTAAATGACAACAGAAGGGACAGGCAACAAGAATCATCAGTCAAAGAGGGGAGGGCAAGTTCTTCTCTACCGGGTCACGTTGGGGCTTCACCGGAAGTGATCGAATTGGTAGTCTACAGTGTTTCTGGATGTTTCAGACTGACGCTGGCGTCAGCATGAGAGCACCACCATCTCGTGGCTACGTCGTGGCCATTCCGCAAGCAATCATGGCAGTCACTCCCCACCGGAAGTTTACGGGAGTCGGGGGTCCCGGTGACTGTTGTAGAATCTTCAAGGCTGAGGGGACTCTTTTGGGAATGGAGCCCATGCCCTAGCAGTCAGCGTCCGAGTTCCACGGTTGCCCAGAGCCATCTTTAAAACACGAAAATGTTTTTACCTACCACGTACTTGACATTTTAAAGCTTTTGATATTTGCTATTAAAAAACCATTGAAATTCACTGAAAGAACCATAGGTTATAGACCATATATAGTTAGGAATTAGCATTTACAAAACCTTGAAAATTCACTGAAAAAACCATGGGTTATAGACCATATATAGTTAGGAATTAGCATTTACAAAACCTTATTTTACTCACTCAAAACCATTCAAATTCGCATATATAGTTAGTTGCACTAACTATATATCGCGCACCCGCAATCCACTGCAGATGATGTCACGTCCTGACTCTGTCGGAAACGGTCGCTCCCTTCTGCCCTGCTCTCTCCTGACCACGCTGGCTGGGTATCGTTAGCGCTGCTCTGCTGACCTCTTTAGCGCTTGAACATAGCTGCTTAATTAATTATTTTCACGCGCCCGGTGTATCTGCTCGACAGTGCCTGCATTGATTCACTAATTTAGAGGACCTGTGTTTAGATTGCATTTGCGCTTCGTTTGTCTGCTTGTTACTGTGGGCACACCATTGCTTCTGCGCCCCACTACCCACCACAATATAAATAAATAAGTCTGTCTCCCAACCCGATCTGCACTTCCCTCTTAGCCGCAATTACTACAGTTGTTGTTGTTGTGCCCGGAGCCCGCCAACTACACCACGCACCCGCCTCCCAGCTGCTCCTCCCTCCCACTAAGAGGCAAGGCTTCTCCCTGGACATCGAGGCGCTGTGACCCCTCCTGACTCTGTCGGAAACGGTCGCTCCCTTCTGCCCTGCTCTCTCCTGACCACGCTGGCTGGGTATCGTTAGCGCTGCTCTGCTGACCTCTTTAGCGCTTGAACATAGCTGCTTAATTAATTATTTTCACGCGCCCGGTGTATCTGCTCGACAGTGCCTGCATTGATTCACTAATTTAGAGGACCTGTGTTTAGATTGCATTTGCGCTTCGTTTGTCTGCTTGTTACTGTGGGCACACCATTGCTTCTGCGCCCCACTACCCACCACAATATAAATAAATAAGTCTGTCTCCCCAACCCGATCTGCACTTCCCTCTTAGCCGCCATTACTACAGTTGTTGTTGTTGTGCCCGGAGCCCGCCCCCTACACCACGCACCCGCCTCCCAGCTGCTCCTCCCTCGCCCCTCCCCTTCCACTATCCATTTATGTCAGATGCTATTGCGCGCAGCGTTAACGCGCAGCGGTCGCGCCCCATGCGCGCCGAAGGTGCGCCAAAGGTAAGCCCGTCTACGCCCGTCCGCGCCTGGACCGCGCCCAGCGCCAGACCCCCTGGCCCCTGTCCCACCCACCCCACCCGCATTACATACGACGCCTCTACCCTCTCAGCCCTAAACCCCGGTCGACTCCCCAACTGCGCCCAAGCCGCTCCTGAACACACCCATGGACCCTTCACATGCAACTCCTGCAAGTATGACAGCACCAAGACCAACTCCTCATCCACTAACAAACAGCGCCGACAACCTAGCACCTCTGAAAAAACGTCAAATCAAACTAGGCAGCAAAAACGCCCCCTGGTTCAACGATGATCTTAAGAAATCCAAGAAACTCTGTCGCTCCCTTGAGAAGGCCTGGAAAAAAGACCCAAACACCAGCACCAGGGACGCCTTCAAAAACGCCACCCGCATACACCACCAACTGATCCGGACTGCCAAAAAAGCCGCATTCAAAGACCGACTAGACAACAACGCCCACAACAGCAAGGAATTATTCAACATCGTCAAAGAGTTTACCAACCCTACTGCCAACTCCAACGACATCACTCCCTCTCAAACACTTTGCGACTCCCTAGCTTCGTTTTTCCACGACAAAATCGCAGACATCCACAACAGCTTCGACAACCAACCCGGAGAATATCTCATGATTTTCCCACAGTGGTTTGGAAGGGGATCTATAAGCTAAACTGAAAGCATATTTTCTGTAAATTCACATTATCTTTCTCAGTCATGTGAAAATGAAGTCTGACATTCTCAGTAAAACATGTACATCCAACAAGGACAGAGACTGTCAGTTGATTCCTTTGTGTTCTACTGCAGCCTCCTAGAGTGTTCTAAAGAACAACTAGAGCGCTAACAGTCCTACTTATTACCTGAAGCCACCTTGATTGGAATAAAGTGGTAACTCTTAAAACATTTAATTTAAAAAGAAACAACATGTGGGGGTATATTTTGCCATAGAAAGTATGATTAGTGCTGCAGAATGAAAAATTAGGGCACATTTTGATTGACTTCTCAAATCCTTTTCTATTTCATTAAAACATTCTGACATGCAGTCTCCCAAAATGGCCACCAGAGACAAAAGAGCCCAAATGTAGCCCAAATATCACCCAGATGTAGCCCAAGTATAGCCCAATGACAGAATGTCCCAGAGTGTTCTAAAGAACAACTAGAGCGCTAACAGTCCTACTTATTACAAAGGTATGGCACACCTGAAGCCATCTTGATTGGAATAAAGTGGTAACTCTTAAAACATTTAATTTAAAAAGAAACAACATGAGGTGGTATATTTTGCCATAGAAAGTATGATTAGTGCTGCAGAATGAAAAATTAGGGCACATTTTGAGTGACTTCTCAAATCCTTTTCTATTTCATTAAAACATTCTGACATGCAGTCTCCCAAAATGGCCACCAGAGACAAAAGAGCCCAAATGTAGCCCAAATATCACCCAGATGTAGCCCAAGTATAGCCCAATGGCAGAATGTCCCAGAGTGTTCTAAAGAACAACTAGAGCGCTAACAGTCCTACTTATTACAAAGGTATAGCACACCTGGAGCCATCGTGATGGGAATAAAGTGGTAACTCTTAAAACATTTAATTTAAAAAGGAACAAATTGAGGGGGTATATTATGCAATAGAAGGTATTATTAGTGCTGCAGAAAGAAAAATTAGGGCACATTTTGAGTGACTTTTCAAATCCTCTTCTATTTCATTAAAAAATTCTGACATGCAGTCTCCCAAAATGGCCACCAGAGACAAACGAGCCCAAATGTAGCCCAAATATCACCCAGATGTAGCCCAAGTATAGCCCAATGACAGAATGTCCCAGAGTGTTCTAAAGAACAACTAGAGCGCTAACAGTCCTACTTATTACAAAGGTATGGCACACCTGAAGCCATCTTGATTGGAATAAAGTGGTAACTCTTAAAACATTTAATTTAAAAAGGAACAAAATGAGGGGGTATATTTTGCCATATGAATTATGATTAGTGCTGCAGAAAGAAAAATTAGGGCACATTTTGAGTGACTTCTCAAACCCTCTTCAATTTCATTAAAAAATTCTGACATACAGTCTCCCAAGATGGCCACCAGAGACAAAAGAGCCTAAATGTAGCCCAAATATCACCCAGATGTACCCCAAGTATAGCCCAATGACAGAATGTCCCAGAGTGTTCTAAAGAACAACTAGAGCGCTAACAGTCTTACTTATGACAAAAGTATGGCACACCAGAAGCCATCTTGATTGGAATGAAGTCGTAAGTCAGAAAACACTCAATTTAAAAAGGAACAACATGAGGGGGTTAATTTTGCCATAGAAAGTATGATTAGTGCTTCAGAAAGAAAAATTAGGGATCATTTTGAGTGACTTCTCAATCCTCTTCTATTTCATTAAAAAAATTCTGACATGCAGACTGAAACATGCACTTTGAATACCAGCAGCAGACGTCCCTGGTGAGCAGTAGCTTTACTACAGTGATCTAATGTGCAACTAGAGTGCTAACATTCAGAATTTATGGCAAATGTGTGACACATCTGAATGCCTTCTTGATGGAACCAAAGTAAACAAGCATTGAAAATGCAATAGATCTCGCCCTCGTTTAAGTTAAAGCCATTCTGTTTGTAATGAGGTGGCTTTTTAGCTTTGCTTTTATTAGTGTTTTTTCAACTTTCATGTAAATAACATGCATCTGTATGCATATAAGTATATGTATGCATGCATTTATGTTTGTATTTATATAGATATACAGATGATATATGTTTATATATGTATGTATATATATATATTCACTGAAAAAACCATAGGTTATAGACCATATATAGTTAGGAATTAGCATTTACAAAACCTTGAAAATTCACTGAAAAAACCATAGGTTATAGACCATATATAGTTAGGAATTAGCATTTACAAAACCTTGAAAATTCACTGAAAAAACCATAGGTTATAGACCATATATAGTTAGGAATTTGCATTTACAAAACCTTATTTTACTCACACAAAACCATTGAAATTCCATATATAGTTAGTTGCACTAACTATATATCGCGCACCCGCAATCCACTGCTGATGATGTCACATATTACATCATTCATGACATGGTCAGTGACATCACTGATGACATCACTGATGACATCTCAAATGACATCACTGATGACATCACTGATGACAACATCCAGTGACTGTATGTTTCTGTAAAGATAAAATATGTCTTACATATTGAAGAATGAGTGGATGTATAAGTGTCTGGATGAAGGATTTAGTAGGTGCATGACTGACTGTATGAGTGAGTGATTAAATGTGTCTCACTGACTGCATGGGTTAGTGACTAAACTGTCTTAATTTGTGCATCATTATGTCTGTTGTTCTGTAAACTGTTGCATGTGTTGATAAGTAGCTATATGAGTAACTATATGGGTTTTTGATTGGTTGCCAAAGTATTTGTATGGGAGACTGAGTGTGTGTGTGGGTGGCTGGGAGGTGTATGACTCTGTGCATAGATGTGTGAGCAGTTGATTCACTAGATGTATGGTTTCAAAAGTGCATGTGGAAACAGCTGTATGGGCGGTTGACTGTGTGCATGAGTGTATTGGTGAGTGAATGGATATCTCAGTGCTACATGTCAAAGTAAGTACATATGTAAAACACAGTACATGTGAGAGTTGACATATATAAATAACTGTGCATAAGAGCCAGTGAATGTGTGAGTGGCTGTATGGATCATTGTGAACTTGTATCAGGGATTGTATAAGAGAGTAAATATGTGTTAGTATATGTTTGAATAAGTAAAGTTTGTATAACTGTATAGTTGAGGAAATGGAGGTGTGATTGATTCTTTGCATGACTGACTAGGTGTGTGAGTAACTCCATGGATGAGTGACAGTCTGTGGGTGTCTGTTTACACTGATTGTATCTAAGGTTATATTAGAGTCTGAAGAGGTTCATCGTATTATCACATGAATGATATCATCAGTGATGTGATCAGTAATGTCAAATGAGATGTCATCAGTGATGTCATCAGTGATGTCATTTGAGATGTCATCAGTGATGTCATTTGAGATGTCATCAGTGATGTCATCAGTGATGTCACTGACCATGTCATGAATGATGTAATATGTGACATCATCAGCAATGGATTGCGGGTGCGCGATATATAGTTAGTGCAACTAACTATATATGGAATTTCAATGGTTTTGTGTGAGTAAAATAAGGTTTTGTAAATGCGAATTCCTAACTATATATGGTCTATAACCTATGGTTTTTTCAGTGAATATATATATATATATATATTACCTACTGGCGATAGCCAGTAGGTATATATAGTTAGGATTTTTTCTCTATGGAACTTTTGAAAATTCTATGTCTAATAACTTTGGCGTTTGTGGACGGAATCAGCTGAAATTTTCAGGAAAATGGCACATGTTGTTTCTGAGTAGCCCCTGAAAATTTGGGGGGTTCCGTCAAGGGGGGGCCGAGAAAAAAGTGGGGTCCCAAAACATGTTTTTCCCATTCATTTTTCCATAGGGCCTTTGGCCTCACTTTTAGCTCGAACGGCTGAATGGATTTACACGAAACTTGGCAAAATTGTAGGGACTGTTAGCCCGATGTGCCTTTGCTGGGTCTCAATATATGTGCTCCAGTGGATTTAGAGAAATTAACGTTTAAAAAAACAGATATATCTGTGACAGCGTCCCAGATAGCGCTCCAGATCGCGTACTTTTCGCGTAACGGAGCTTTGCAAAGCGAAGCTGATTGGCTCTCCGGTGTCTGTCAACATTCTGAACAGTCCGGTGCGGCCGCCATCTTGTCTCTCGGTAGGATCGAGAGACAAGAGGAGGAGAAAAACGAAGGGGGAATTTAATGAAAGGGGGCAAGGTAGACCCCTCTTGACCCCCTAGGAATGATGTTGGGGTTATTAAAGGGTCCCGTGGGGAAAATAAAAAAAATTAGATTTTTCGCGGTAGAAGCGCTTCTCGGTTCGCGAACCGGGTCGCAAACTGGTAGCGAAACGTGAATTCGCCATTTTGTGTTTCGATTTAATTAAATTACTAGATGGAGGAAAAGCAATGTGAGTATTGGGTATAAGGGGGTATGGGAGACGTATCCTGACCCCCTATGTTTTTTGAGGGTGGTTGAGGAGGCTCATATATGTTGATACTTGTCTTCCAGCGGTTGCGCGTGAGCGACTTCTGTTAACGTTCGATTCGAAGGAAATTAGGAAGTGTTGATCGCCATTTTGACACTGCGAGTAAATATATTGTTAAAAATAATTGTTATAAATTAATCTGTATTGATAAACATTGTGTGCGCCATCTTGCTTTTTTTCCAATGCCACACTTTTGTCGTGCACGGCAGCCATTTAAGATGCCTTGACCAGACCCACTCTCTGTATGCCGCAGATCCTCAGCATGGCTCCCCACCCTCGCAAGCATCTCCTCCACGCACTGGTCACCCCTGCTCTCTCTCTCATGCATGGGCCATAAACTTCCCCCCATCTGCGCTGCTCTTCCCTGAGTATCACACCCTGTGCCCGCCCGACACCTCCCTTTCACCCTATTCACTACTGCACCCTCTGACACTCCTCTTCCTCTGTGTCCGATTGTCCAGGCCGGTCCCAGGCTATCACCTAGCCCTGCGGATGTAGTTTATGGCCCCAACTGTAAAGAATCACCCATGTTCAAAGGAGTTACAGTAGATCAAGGTCGCCACCTCATGAGATCCGTCACACCACACGCGTTCCTACTATGTGATAACGATCCTGTATTGTGATTGGGGAAGGGATTCTCACTGTAAGGGTGTGTGGGACCTAGCCTGAAGCGGAAGATTCCAGGGATGCCTTTTTGTACATCAAAGTCTTCACAATTATGTGTCACATTAAAAATATATAGCACTCCAACAAAGTAGTAGGATTATAACACTTTAATAACTTATAAATATATACAACGCTCCAACAAAGTAAACACGTTAAAAAAAAACTTTTTAACAACTATTTATATGACATTGCTTTAACCAGGATAGACAAAGAAATGACACAGTGATGTAAAAGTTTCTGAAAGAAATGCCAAGAACGTCCCATGTGAAAGTGAATTTTATCTGGCAATTTTTTTCTTTTCCTTCTCATGAAAAGAAAGTTAATGCCAGGTTCGTTACCTGCCTCATCTGCAAAAAAAAAACTCTCGAGAGGGACCGAAAAAAAATATAGCTATGGTAAACATACCATGCATCGGCACATGGAGAGGTGGCACCCTCTTAATTATTCTAAAGCACAACTTCGAGATTTGGTGGATAATCCCCTTTCGGCAAAAACATCCATCAATGACTTAGCAATAAGTGAGTCAGAGGCAAGGGAAACGGTCCCAAATCTGCAAAAGAACTTTGGGCAGATGAGATTGACTTGTGTAGCATGTTGAAAATTAATTTCATGCGGAGAGATGAGTATTACTTTAATAAATAGATCATATGAAAATCATCAATGTCCAAAACGTCCTAGAAAGTAATTTTTGTCATTTTTGAGGAAGAGAGATAACCTTTAGTGGTACGGGGTCGTTTTCGTTCGAACTAGGGGGGCCAGGTGACATTCCTTTGGGGTGGCTTAGGGGCATTAAAAACAACTTCCCTGATACAGGTAGCATATAAAGTAGAGGGTAAATACCAGGATCTTTATCGATTGCTTTATGCTGTACAAAAATGAAAAACACATACAACAAACCTGGACCATTCATATTTTCAATGTTTCTGCGTATTATACTTTTTAACCCTTAACTAATTGAGCTGCTTGATTTCACCTGCTTTAAAAAAAAAAAAAAAAAATCGGAAACAGTGGCCATTTCTTCTAAACTTACCAATCTACGCATTACAACTACGTTTGCTTTTTCAAAAACCTTTAATAAAAATGTTGAAGCCCAAATACGGGCCTACAACCCCGTGGGCCGGCCACGGAGCAGGCTGGAACTGTAAATGGGGGGGGGGTATTTATTTGTGGAAAACATAACAGAGTCAGTGGTCGTTGATTTCATAGTAAAAAGTGCGACAAGTGCAACAAAATCATATCGATAATTCATTGTGAGCAAGTACCATTAGTGTCGACAATTCCAACCTTCAATAATAAATACAGTAATCAATGATGCATTAGAACTTAATATTAATTCATTGTTCGAACGTGTAATCAGTCTTATCCCATATCAATTCATGTGCTAAAAACTGCATACATATCTCATGATATCAAGGCTGAGCAATCGGGGCACAACAAGGAGTTGAGAGTTTCATTTGTACCGGCGCCATTTTGGGTGAGGTCAGGAAGGTCCAAGTATAGTCAAAATGTCTCCACCAACTCGTGGTTGGACCGGGACCTCTTTCGGCAATCCAAAAGTTTTCGTTGAAGGGTAGCAGAGGGGACTGCCGACATGAACCATCAGTCAAAGTGGGGTGGGAGGCAACAATCTCTCCTACCGGGTCATACTGGTGTCCCAAACTGATCAAGTTGGTAGTCTTGCAGGATTTTGGTGATTTCAAGACTGAGGCCGGCACCGGCATGAGCGCGCCGACGTCCCGCGGCTACGTCATGGTCGTTCCGTGGGTGATCATGGCAGTCATTCCCCATCGGGGGTCGGGGGCTCCCGTGGCTCTTATAGAATCTTCAAAGTTGAGGAGAACGTTTCTGGACGCAGGAAACTAGAAGCGTCGTTGCACCGCAACAGTGGACGAGACCCCCGCTGGGTGAGCGGAGCATCATTGCCTCGCAATAGTGGACGAGACCTTTTGTCGGGTGAGTGCAGCGCCGCTGCATCGCAAGAGTGGAGGAACCCTTTTGTTGGGTGAGTGGAGCGTTGGGGGTGCAGCTCGTTCGCGCCGCCTCTCCCTCCCAGCGCACCCCACGCCGACACCTGGCGTTGATATCCGTGATGTCCGGACTAGGCGATAAGAGGGGGGGGTAGTCGGAGGCAGAGGCAAGACATCCCCCCCGTGGCCTGCAGGGCGCTGCTTCAGGACCGAACGGGGAGCCCGGGGCCAGACCAGGAGATACGAGGGGAGGGTCGGTGGCATGTGCAAGACATTCCTCTCCAGTGTTGTCGCAGCTATAGTTGCCGTCGGCCTCGGCTCCTCTCCTGGTGCACCTTACGCGACGACCCTTTTGATGGGTGAGTGGAGCGTTGGGGGTGCAGCTGAGGGGCCCCCACCTTGGGTGGTGGTAGAGGCTCGTTCGCGCCGCCTCTCCCTCCCAGCGCACCCCATGCCGACACCTGGCGTTGATATCCGTGATGTCCGGACCAGGCGATAAGAAGGGGGGGGGGTCGAAAGCAGAGGCAAGACATCCCCCCCGTGGCCTGCAAGGCGGAAGAAGAAGGGAATCGGGAGACCAGTACATTTCGGCCCATCCACGCCACGGCTGATGGCGGTTAGCTGGGCTCCGCCCTGCACGTGTCGAGGCCTCATCTTCCGGATGGGCGTAACCGTGGCCCTGTTGCACTTCGGGAGTTTCCGGAATGGGGGTAGGTATCTGCTGATTTGTATCTATTTCATGTTACCGTTAATGGGCGTGGCGGGCGGTGGGACAGACATGCTTGGAGCAGTGGGGGGGTGGCGGAGCCTAGCTACCTCGTGGCTGCCGTAACGTCAAGCTTGGCTTTTTTCACCACTTCCATGTTTCTTATTTCTAGCGAAGTCAAAAACTCATCAGTGGCCTACTGATTTTGTTTGATTTCATTCCCTTTCTTTTCAAGTGTATTTCATGCTAAAGTCTCTGTTTAACAGGATATAGTGATTACTTTGTTTTTTACATATGTCTTCTTTATTAGGGGTACTCTCCGGTTGAGCCAGATGATGTACCTCTAATAAATGGTCCGGGTGGAACTAGTTTCTCAATCAGTGGGGTGTAGATGGGTATGACAGATTACAACGGGGGACAAAGGTCCGCATTACCCACCCTTCACTACTTGCAAAGACTAGACAGAATATTTCTATTCCACGTTATTTGCAAACAGAGAATACCTCGAAAGAACTATTCCTTGAACAATAAATGTCCAGCCAATCAATCAATCAGTGGGGAGAAAAACAGGTATGACGGATTACAACAGGGGACAAAAGTCCGCATTACCTATCCTTCACTATCTGCAAAGGGAGACAGAATATTCCTATTCTTCTCTGTTTGTAGACAGGGAATATCTCAAAGAGTAATAATCAATTAAAAATTAACAACTTTAAGGTAAATACTCACAATATGACTACTCAACGAAGTTAAAAAGTAACGGATATAGGTACTTGAGAGGTTTTCGGTGGCAGATAATCTACAATATACACTTGTACATATGAGTCTGATACAGGGCGGATCTCTGTATAACTATGGATAATTAGATATTAGGATGGCATACAAAGCTCCCAACCTTCTTACTTTTTCTCTTAAAGAGTTTCAAATTGGGGACAAATATTAGGCTGTGCTCTAGAGGTTGACGGTGTTGCTCCACTGGTACTCGGGCCTTCTCATGAAGCAGAAGGAGCCGCTCTCAATCTCCTTAACTCTTCCATTGTAAAGTTGACCGGATTCTTAGTCTGCAACTGCTTCAGCATACTGACCATGTCATGAATGATGTAATATGTGACATCATCAGCAGTGGATTGCGGGTGCGCGATATATAGTTATTGCATCTAACTATATATGCTAATTTCAATGGTTTTGTGCGAGTAAATTAAGGTTTTGTAAACGCTAATCCCTAACTATATATGGCCTAAAACCTATGGTTTTTTCAGTGAATATATATATATATATATATATATGCATATATATATATATATATATGTATAGGTATATGTGTATATATATATATATACATATATATATATATATATATATATATATATATATATATATATATATATATATATATATATATATATATATATGAAATCCAATAGCTCCCAGACACCAACCAATTGCACACGCGAGTGGGTGCACACGAAAACGGGGGTGTGCCCGTTTTTAAATTACGCTCCAAAACTCCCAGGAAAATGACTCCAAAGGAAAGTAGCACACGCAGGGGAGGTTTCCACAGATATTTAATGGAGAAACCAACAGCAACGACGCGTTTCGCCTTGGGGCTTCGTCAAGTTGTGCAGAGAGCCGAGGCGTGCGTCGGATATAAAAGGACTCCATGTGAATTCATGAAACAAAGGTAGGACTATACAGTACTTTCATGGTCGCCATGTTGGAATGGTGAAATTAAAGTAAACAATTACAAGCAATTCAAAATGATATCATCATGAATACAGTTATTCGGCAATACCAAAGAAATGTACAAATAAAGGATGCCTTTGCAAGACCCAATAAATTCGAATATCGAAATGCAAGTCACAACCTCTTGATATGAATTAAGCCAGTGATGGGCAGCGGGACACCTCCACAGACTTTGTGATTTTTGAAAGATACGCTATGTACACAATACATAAGCAAAGTCAACAAGAAGACGCATGTGGCAAAAATCCACCAGAATTCATGCGCCACAACCCTCATTAGTAAAAGGATAGAGCTGCATATACAATATGTATATAAATGTGGGACGGTGTCTCGTTACTATAACGCCCTGGATGGGCAACAATCAATGTATCAAGTATAAAACATGGAGTCAATATCACAATATATCAATGTAAAACCATTAAAACAATATGTAAAATCATTAAGAAACACATATTATAATAAGGAACGGCACAGTCAAGGAAAAATGAGGAAGAGCTGCAATATATACTCAAATATATGCTGAAAATCACAGGAGATCATATCTATCCAGTTAACCTAAATGGACTGATAATTCCTCATGCATGTTGAGGCCGTGCGGGTATTTATGGCCTGGTCTCCAGTCACTATTCTGTACCTGAAATAACACCCAAGTTACCTGTCCTCAATGGCTTCTATCCTTGCGGCCGTTGCAAGGCTTGTAAATATAGTAAGCGGACGCTTACTTACAAGATACCGGGTGTCACCATTCCGAAAAGAATTAGCAAATTTCTAACTTGTTCCACGCCTTATGCTATTTACTGTTTAACATGCCCTTGCGGCCTAAAGTATATTGGCAGCACTACTAACGCAGTAAAGTTGCGTGTATTAGAACACATGCGTGCTATTGCTAAGAAGGATGAGGCCTACCCGGTGGCTAGGCATTTTGCCAAAATGCATAAAAGCAACAGGGACCTGTTAGCTTATATATGCATTGACAGTGTGCCATTTAACATTAGAGGTGGGGATCGTCTGCTTAAACTTAGACGACTTGAATCCAGGTACATTATAGATTTACAGAGTAAATACCCGCACGGCCTCAACATGCATGAGGAATTATCAGTCCATTTAGGTTAACTGGATAGATATGATCTCCTGTGATTTTCAGCATATATTTGAGTATATATTGCAGCTCTTCCTCATTTTTCCTTGACTGTGCCGTTCCTTATTATAATATGTGTTTCTTAATGATTTTACATATTGTTTTAATGGTTTTACATTGATATATTGTGATATTGACTCCATGTTTTATACTTGATACATTGATTGTTGCCCATCCAGGGCGTTATAGTAACGAGACACCGTCCCACATTTATATACATATTGTATATGCAGCTCTATCCTTTTACTAATGAGGGTTGTGGCGCATGAATTCTGGTGGATTTTTGCCACATGCGTCTTCTTGTTGACTTTGCTTATGTATTGTGTACATAGCGTATCTTTCAAAAATCACAAAGTCTGTGGAGGTGTCCCGCTGCCCATCACGGGCTTAATTCATATCAAGAGGTTGTGACTTGCATTTCGATATTCGAATTTATTGGGTCTTGCAAAGGCATCCTTCATTTGTACATTTCTTTGGGATTGCCGAATAACTGTATTCATGATGATATCATTTTGAATTGCTTGTAATTGTTTACTTTAATTTCACCATTCCAACATGGCGACCATGAAAGTACTGTATAGTCCTACCTTTGTTTCATGAATTCACATGGAGTCCTTTTATATCCGACGCACGCCTCGGCTCTCTGCACAACTTGACGAAGCCCCAAGGCGAAACGCGTCGTTGCTGTTGGTTTCTCCATTAAATATCTGTGGAAACCTCCCCTGCGTGTGCTACTTTCCTTTGGAGTCATTTTCCTGGGAGTTTTGGAGCGTAATATATATATATATATATATATATATATATATATATATATATATATATATATATATATATATACATATATTACCTACTGGCGGTCGCCAGTAGGTAGTTATAGTTAGGATTTTTTTCAATGCAAAATCTCAAAATTCTATTTGGAATAACTTTGGCTCCGGTTAACGAATCTGCCTGAAAATTTCCTCAAATTTGCCTCGCGGAGCTCCGGTCCTTCCTTGAAAGTTTGGGGGGGACTCGTCAAGCGGGGGCCGAGATAAAAGGGGGGTGCCAGAAACATGTTTTCCCCATGTTAATTTCCATAGGGCGGTCGAACTCACTTTTAGCCCGAACGGCTGAATGGATTACCACCAAACTTGGAAAAATTGTAGGGACTGGTAGCCCGATGTGCCTTTGCTATGTCTCAAGATATGTGCTCCAGTGGATTTTGAGTAATTTAGGTTCCAAAAAATATATATATCTATGGCAGCGCCCCGGTACGCGCACCGGGGAGCGCTCCTGGCGCGCCACGCGAGGTGCGCAAGGAAAGCTGATTGGCTGTCGGGTGTCTGTAAACATTCGAAACAGTCCGGAGCGGCCGCCATCTTGTGTCTCGGTAGGATCGAGACACAAGAGGTGAAAAAAAAAAAGGGGAAATGACCATAAGGGGGCAGGGACCCCCTAGGTTTGAAGTGGGGGCCAAAAAAAGGGCCCAGCGGGGCAAAAACCAATTTTTTTTTCTCGATTTGCGCGGGGGGATCGCCCGGTACGCGCACCGGGGAGCGGACCATGGGGAAAAAAGAATGACAGAGTTTTTTAAAAATGTAGCCTTTTTTTATAAATTGGAGGTAGTTCTAAAAAGAACTGTTTTTTTTCTTCTTTTTGTTGTTTTATATTTTTTTATTGTTTTTTTGAACATTTTTAACTTTTTTGGGTTTTCTGAACAGGGAATTGAAAATGGCTCAACTGGAGCAAAAAAAAAAGAAAAGAAATAATTAGGGTTTATTGGGGCATTTGTGGTTGTCCCCAGCAAGGACGATGAGCTTTACGCTCTGTTCTCCGTAGGAGATGGTCTTCCCACAATATTTACAGGTTATTCGGAAATCTGCAGACCGTGGCTGAATGCAAGGCATCGTCTCTCTTGCCTCTTGTCCCGACGGAGTGCGTTGCTTTCTTTTCGAGGTGGTGCTTGTAGTTTGTGGAGGGTTTCTGGCCAGTTCCCTCATCTCTGCAGCAGAATAGTTTATTGGATGCCTGCGCTGCATGTGTCTAATCATTGTGTTGTTTCCGAATTAATATTTTTTATTAGGGTTCCCCCTAGAAAGTTCCATGCCACAGATTAGGCAAGTCACCTTGGCTGCATTTACTTTTTTCTTCCCCTCTGGAATCGAAAATAACTCCCATATAATGTGTGGTCTTGGCTGGTATGGGGTATTGTGTTCTTCAAGCCATCTTCTCCTCCCCTCCTCCCCCTCCTCCTTATCTTCCTCCTCTTGTTGACCACCAATGTAGTCTTGCGGTGGTCCTCTTGGTGGTTGTGGTGGTGGTGGTGGTGCAGATGCACCAGCTGCTGCAGCTACTGAAGCCATTATATAGATCAAAAAGGTACAGAGAGGTACAATCAGGTCTTCCTCAGTCAAAGGACAAAGTAAGAATAAGGAAAAAAGTGGGGTCTTTCATCATTTGGAAAAAAAAAAGGCCTGAACCAATGAGAAGTGTTATTTTCAGGTCGCAAGACCAGGGATTTCATCATTATGAAACTAAAACTGTTCTGCCTCGGGTTGCATCGCGTAAGCGCGTCAGATGTTTACGTTG
The DNA here is from genome assembly GCF_964263255.1 of Lissotriton vulgaris. NCBI lineage: Eukaryota > Metazoa > Chordata > Amphibia > Caudata > Salamandridae > Lissotriton > Lissotriton vulgaris. Next base: position 1,392,431,384 of record NC_141693.1, read on the forward strand.
CGCGAGCGTATTCGCTGGAGTGCTTCCGGGTGCGCTTTCGCCATGCGTATCATGCGGACGCGGCTACGCGATACGTCACAATCATGTTTTCGTTCGCGACATTGGTGCTAACGGGACGCTTCCCGGTTCGCGCACCGGGGCGCTTCAAACGACTACGCTCTCCGGGGCGCTCACCGGGGCGCTCACCGGGGCGCGACCCAGGAGCGCTCCAGGGTCAAAAATAAAAAATAAAAAATGTAAAAAATTGTTTAAAATACAAATAAAATATAGGCTTCAATCATTTTCAAACAAATTACATTTCATAGCTATAGACATTTGCTATTAACCAAATTTTGAAATTCAAAGAAAAAAACATAGGTTTGGGGCCTTATATATAGTTAGGAATTAGCATTTAAAAAACCTATGAAATTCACTGAAAAAACCATAGGTTTCACACCAGTTATAGTTAGGAATTAGCATTTAAAAAACCTATTAAATTCACTGAAAAAAACATAGGTTTCACACCAGTTATAGTTAGCTGGAAATTTTACTGACATAAAACCATTGAAATTCCACGTTATAGTTAGTTGGACTCACTATAACTTGCGCGTGTAATGCACTGCTGATGACGTCACATATTACATCACTCATGACATGGTCAGTGACATCACTCATGACATCACTCATGACACCATCTTTGTGACAGAGTGACAGACCTCCTTTCAGTGTAATGTTTGAAAATAGAAATTAACATTTTCAAAAAAATGGAGAGATCCATACCAGTTACAACAACCAATTCAGTAATACACCATCTATATTCACATCCACTCATTCACCAACAGTTCTATATAGTCACTCATACATATACTCACTCATCATATGTAGTGATACACCTATACATCTTGTTACACACCGACAGTCATCCAAAAGTTACTCACACACATACTCACACATGCAAATAAGCTATTGAACATCCATTTATTTGCATATACAACTATACACACACTACCACCTTACTTCTAAGGAAACTTACACATACTTACTCTCTTAAACAATCACTTATAGAAACACATACTTATTTAAACAGGAACTCTTACAATCTCACATATACTCACTTATAAACATCAATACTCACATATACTAGATTAAAACATATGTCGTTACTGATAAAGACACTAGTGAGACAGTCATTCACTCACTAACACACACATATACACACTTATCCACCCATACAGTCCTGCACATATGCTGTCTTCAAAACACATACAAACAGTGAGTCAGTCATTGATGCATCTATGTGCTAAGTAATACCCCCACTAAACCATACAGAGACTCATACTGATGCTAAAAAAAATCTAATAACCCATATACACACACATGTAGCTACTCACCAACCCATGCAGCCAATTATACACAAAGTGAAACACTGATACATATATTTAAATATTTAAACATCACTCGCTAATACATTTATTCACTAAGATATACTTAATAAGTCAGGTATACAATCAATTTTACAAAAAATAACATCCATTTAGACACTTATTTACCCATTCATTCTTCCATCGACCTTTAGATATACATATATAAAAAATATGTATTTTTCAGAAAGAGATTCATTCACTGGATGATGTCATCATTGATGTCATCAGGGATGTCATTTGAGATGTCATCAGTGATGTCATGAGCGATATCACTGACCATGTCATGAGTGATGTAATATGTGCGAGTTATAGTTAGCTGAACTAACTATAACAGGGAAATTTCATTGGTTTTGTATGAGTAAAATGACCAGCTAACTATAACTGGTGTGAAACCTATTATTTTTTAGTGAATATATATGTTGAGAAAATCGACTTTTTTCAAATTATATATCTATGGGCGGGACACAGTGCACGCACGGGCTTGCTCTGTCCTTGCACTGTTCTTTTACATGCATGGACCTTAGCGTGCGCGCGCGGAATTCTGATTGGCTGTTGGACGTCTGCCAACATTCCAGTCAGTCGAAATGAGGAAGTGTTGTCTGCCATCTTGTTTTTGTGGCAGATGATAGTGGTTGTAAACAGAAGTGTAATAGTTGACAAGGAGGCAGGGTAGAGATGCCTGAGCCCCCTAGGTTTTGTCATGGGGTCTGTAAAGGACCCCAAAGGTTGAAAAAAATGAACAAAATTTGCTTTTTTTAAATCGGGGGTCCGCGCACCGTGCGTGGACTTCGGCTCAAAAAGACAAAAAAGAAATACATTAAAATAACAAGTTTCAGTGTTTAGATGTTGGTTGAGTGCAACATTGAGTGATGACTCTTTCACCTTTGGGTTTAGGAAGGAGTTTTCTGGAGAGTTAGTATGGTAATTGGTAGAGAGCATTGGGGCTAGGTTGAAGATTTTGTGATTTTGAAAGTGTTGATGATTTGAACCAATTAAAATGTTACTTTGGTTTTGATTTTGTGTGTGATAAAATTTGATTGGCTTGGTATCTGAATATGTCTGAGAAATGAGAGGGAAACACAGCCATTTTGAGATTTTAGTTTTTGAGATATACTTCTGAGGTGTGAGATTGAGACAGAATTTACTGTTCAACAGTTTTCTAGAAGGTGAGTTGTTAATTTGTAAGGAGAACTCTGTTGTTCACTTTAGGTTGCACAGCCATTTTGAGATTTTAGTGTTTGTGGTATACTTCTGAGGTGTGAGATTGAGACAGAATTTACTGTTCAACAGTTTTCTAGAAGGTGAGTTGTTAATTTGTAAGGAGAACTCTGTTGTTCACTTTAAGTTAATAGGAAAAATGTTTTCTGTTAGTTATTTAATGTTTTTCTGTTATACTTATGGATTGAGTAGGGCAACATCAGATGCAGTGCTTTATATTTCTAATTCTTGCTTGATACTATACACTGTCCAGGGAAACACGGCCATTTTGTGACTATAGTGTCTGAGGTAGTTTTGTGAGGAAATTTTGGTGTTCAATTTCTGGTGTGAGATTTACACAGTAGTGACTCTTCTAATAGAATTTAATAGTTTTTCTCTACCCTATCTCACTCTTAATAAGCGCTGTTTCTCTTTCTTTTAATAGTACACTAACATAAAATGATGACTGAAAATGAGGACCCTATCAACGTCTTCTTGAAATATCAGCAACATTTATTGAGGCAACTTATTCTGTGGTGGATATTGATCCTATAGATGAAACAAATCATGAAGAACATGAAGGAGATACCATGGCAGATTTTTTGGATGAAACTCTAGACATGGAATTAATGGAGTGTGTAGACATTGTTGAGTTTGACGAATCATTTTCAGACACTTTGACGGATGAAATTCCTGATGAAGAAATGCTACAAGTTCTTTTAGATTTTGAAAATTCTGATAAATAAATTTTAATTTATTAATGAAACATTTGTTTTGATTTTTTATACTTATTTAAATCTAATTTATGAGGCAGTAGCAAAGTGATACAATTTTGTGTTCTTCATGTCCTGCATCCTTTCTTTGACTGACTGTCTCAGATTCACTAGTTAACAACATAAGTAAGTATATAGAATAGCAAGTGTGTTTCACCAGAGTAGGAACTCATGACCTCCTAGGCCAATTCTGACCAAACATTGAGAAAGGAAGGAATCATGTGAACAAATCTGTTTCTGCTTTACTGAAAGACTACAGTATTGATTCAATATACCACAATAACTTGAATTACAACATACAAGGTATCTACAGAGGAGACGATGTCCATTTCCATTTAGTTTTGTTTTAAAAAAAAAATTCCATTAGGTACGCGCACCGTGAGTGCTCGGTAAATGCACGGTGCGCGAACCCTATCGCCGCCTTTTTGTGGTTTCAGAAGAGAGTGAATATTATAACTTAAAAACATGGAAAGGGGGTAGGGTAGAGTGCCTCTGACCCCGTAGGCCTTCTCAGGGGGTCCTTCAAGGACTCCTAAGGTTAAAAATAATGTTTATTTTAAAAAAATAACTGAAAACACGATATGTCCGCGCACGGGGAGTGCTCGGTGAGTGCTCAGTGCGTGGACCTCGGTAAAAAGTAATAAAAAAATAAAGTTAAAAATCATATTTGAGTGTTTACATGTTAGTTGGCTCTAAAAAGAGCCGTTGTGATCATTGTGTTTTTTTTGGTACCTACAAGTAAGTACCAATGCAGAGTCTGATGTTACAGAGATAGACTCTGTTCCCTTCATCAGTGAAATGTACACCATCTGACCTATAGATGCCTTGCATGTTGTAACGCAAGTTGTTGTGGTATATCAAACCCATTCCATAGTCTCTCATGTATGCAGAAGCAGATTTATTTACATGTTTCCTTGCTTTCTCAATCTGCGGACAAAATTGATTCGACCAATTCCATTTTTGCCTTTGGCATATATTGGAATAGACAAAGGCAGTTTGAGGAAAAAGTGACATCAATTGTACAAAGATGTCCTTCAATAGCATTTCCAGACCAACCCCAATCAAAGTGCATAAGTCATTTCCACCACAGTGCACAATTATGAGGTAAGGGTGTGGGAGATGCATGAAGGATTTCACCAATAGTATCAATTGGTGATATCTCAATCCTCTCTGGCCAATGCATAAAATATCCACATTTGGTAAATCAAGGTTTAAAATTCCTCTGTTTGTTGCATACCTTTTAGACCAGAATACAAAGCTGTGTCCTACAAACCATACTGAAAGCATGTTCAAGGCAGATCTGGTTTTACTCAGATGAGGGCTGTAAATGAAATGGCAGTTGGAAAGCTTGCAGTTTAGAAAACAAAGAGGAGGACATTCACTGCACTTGAAGCTTAAAAAATGATTGGTGCTTTCTGAAAATGCAAAAGAGCATATTAGGGTGCAATTCTAATGGTTCAGAAAAGGTCATCGAAAGGAACATTGCACATGATTAGCTGTTATATTGAAAGCTCTAACAACCTTGCTGGATTCATTTGCAACATAGTATGATGAACTTTTAAACTCTGCTCTTCCATAGGTGGGAGTTACCATGGTAACAGGTTGAATGAGCAGTAGGGGGATGGGTGAATATTATGTGAGTTTGAAAGTGTGGAAATGTAGAACCAATTGAAATGTTAGTTTAGTTTTGAAATAGTGTGGGAAGACATTTCATTGGTTATGAGCAGAAATAAGTGAGAAGAATGAAACTGTGCCATTTCTGTTTCCAGTGTCTGAGCTGCAGTTCAGGGATTCTGCTTAAGAAAATCGGGTGTGTGTTTCACAATTTTCTACATTTTCAAAAGCGATTTTAAAGGTGAGTAATATAAAGAGAGTGTTGTTTGCAGTATTGGGAAGCATAAAAAGCATATTGGGCTTCATTACTGTTGTATTTTGAAAATGAGTCAGGTTTCTGCATTGTAGTGTAGTGCTCTGTGTGTAAAATTATTTACCATGCTAAATGTTTTTTGCTAAAATGTGTGGCTTAAAGATTTTTGACAAGGATCACAGCGAGTGTCTGTGTGAATTAAGGAATTATATTTTCACCTTTTTCCATAATGTTAACTGTATTTTCTGACAATTTGCATCTCTTAGCTCTTATGTTATGTATATGCCAATGAAACCATTACACTATCTCTATACCAGCATTAATGTTAAACATTGCGCAAGGGGCTTGTAAATATGCCTCTCTTTTTTGTATATTCTATCTCAATTTATGCCATTAGTAAAATCCTGTACGCATCTCTCACAGGCATTTCATATTCTTGTCTGTGTGACAATTTTATTACTCTGCATGCATTTTCTGCTTGCACCCATGTCAAACATTGCGCAAGGGGCTTGTAAATATGCCTCTCTTTTTTGTATATTCTATCTCAATTTATGCCATTAGTAAAATCCTTTTCGCATCTCTCAAGGCATTTCATATTCTTGTCTGTGTGCCAATTTTTTTACTCTGCATGCATTTTCTGCTTGCACCCATGTGAAACATTGCGTAAGGGGCTTGTAAATATACTTCTCCTTTTTTGTATTTTCTATCTCAATTTATGCCATTAGTAAAATCCTTTACGCATCTCTCAAGGCATTTCATATTCTTGTCTGTGTGCCAATTTTATTACTCTGCATGCATTTTCTGGTTGCACCCATGTTAAACATTGCGCAAGGGGCTTGTAAATATGCCCCTCTTTATCTTATATTCCATCTCAATTGATGCCATTAGTGAAATCCTTTATGCATCTCCCACACCATTTCATATTGTTTTCTATCTGCTATTCCTATCCCTCTCCATATATTCACTGCTTGCACCCATGTTAAAGGTTGCGCAAGGCGCTTGTAAAAAAGGAGCATATTTACAAGCCAAATTAAACTATTAGCACTATATCTTTACCAGCATTGAATCCAAGCATGAGAAACACTTTAAAAAGAAGTGTACCCTGTCAGCTAAAAGATACAAACTGTGAGCACACACAGCTATTATTATGGAAAAAGATGAAAATATAATTCCTTAATTCACATACACACTCAGTGTGTTCCTTGTCAAAAAACTTGAAGCCAGACATTTCAACCAAAAAACATTTAGAATGGTAAATCGTTTTAGACACAGAGAGTGAGATGAGACACATACACAAACAGACAGATGGTGTAGGCAGAGATTGAGATGACACACACATACAAACAGAGAGATGGTGGAAGGAGAGAGTGAGATGATGCATGCAAAAAGGAGATGGTGCAGGCAGAGAGTGATATGAGACACACAAAGAGAGATGTGAACTAGTGTTTATATTGTTTAGTTAATGTAATTGCTATGTGCTATGTTAGTAGTGGTCTATAATATGTCATATTTTTCTTTTCAACAGATTCTATATATCTACAAAGTCATAATAGATTATGCCTACCAAGAATCGCAAACAAAGAGTTGATAAGCAAGCTTTATCAATCAAGAGGACTGAATTAGAAGATTCATCCAGAAGATAATCTTCAGAGAAAAGAAAAAATGCTCCTGGTAATGCACCTGTGCTTCCTGTTTTTTTGCAGGATAACTTGAATGGATTCTTGTGCAAAGGTTATTAGTTTCTGGCAACAAATGCATTGCATCATCAAATTCTTAAGTTCAGGTTGGATATTTGCAACCATTGATGCTTGCATTAGTGGTGCTGTTGCTTCAGAAGAAGTGCTAGGAGCAGAGCCCTGCTCCTCTGATGATCTTTTTATTACAACTTTACTCCAATTGTTTAGGTGTATATTCTGGACATGGCATTCCATGCTATATGTTCCAAAGCTGTACTGTTTCTGTGGATTCGCTCTTGAAAGTACTGTGTGACAGATTTTACATGTGACAAAAGGCACATTTACTTTTTTCTCTCTTTCTGTTTTTTTTAAATTAACGTACTATGGACTAAGCATGGGTGTAAAATCCGTTCCGCTCGCGGATTTTGCGGATTTTCGGTAAATTCGCAATCCGCGAACTCTCGCAAATTTGCCGAAAATCTGCAAACTCGCACGCGGCGGATTTCTTTGCTTGGTGATACAATATTGCTGTGCGCGGCGTTCACTTACTGTTTGCCGAGTTGTTTTTCTGCACCCTTTTGGATCTTGCTGTGGGATCCCGCGGGAGTTTGGCGACCGTGATTACGTCATCGTGGCTTGCCACCTTGCACAGCGAGAGTTTGTCAACGCGAGTACGCCGTGATCACGTATCGCGGGAGTACGCAATTGCGAACACGTAGATGCGGCGGGCAGCAACAATCTCGCACTCGCGAAATTACAAAATTTGCAATTCTGCACAAGAAATCCACCAGCAAGTGGCATAAACCTTCTGAAAATGATGATTTTTATCAGAATAACTCCTCAGGTTGAAATTTGCCTGCACTTTTTTTTGCAAGGAGTCCATTTTGGAGGGGGGGGAGGAAGGAAGTGCCCCACAGTCTCCAAGTTCCTGTTCCTGTCCAGCAGGCTCCTCCCAGTGCTTTCTTCATGTGCTGGTCACTTTCATTCGGATCTTGACCTGGAAGGATTACTTTTTGTAGATGCTGCTGGATATTTGGATTTGAGGCCTTTTTGACTTTCTTTGGATCACTTTTGGATTAGAAATTTCACAAGTAAGTTTGTTTGGGGCATTACAGTTGCTGCAACTACAATTTTGGCATTTTCGATTTTTGGGCTGTTGTTGGGGCCTTTTGCCCAGGAGTAGTGAGTGGTGCATGGACTGAGTCTTTCTGTGTGGTCTCTATAATGTAAACATCATGGAGGGCATGTGATTGTGCTGAATTTTGTGTGTTTTTCGATTCTTTTGGCTGCTGTTGGGGCCTTTTGCCCAGGGCTAGTGAGTGGTGCATGGGCCTAGTCTTTCTGTGGGGTGTCTTGAATTTAAACATCATTGAGGGCATGGATGGCATGGGATTGTGGTGATTTTTGTGTGTTTTTCGTTAATGTAAACATCATGGAGGGCATGGATGGCATTGGATTGTGGTGATTTTTGTGTGTTTTTTCGATTTTTTGGGGTGTTCATGGGCCTGTCCATGTGGGTGGGGGCCATTTTGAGGACTGGTGCAGGCCGGGCCTGGCCATGTGGTGGGGGGTCTAGGGGCCATTTTGAAGCCAGGCAGTGTGCTTTGTTGTGCCATAGGCCTGCACCCAGTCTGCCATGCTTTCATCCATTAGGCCGAGGAGTACTCAGGGGTGCATGGGCCTAGTCTCTCTGTGGGGTGTCTTGAATTTGAACATGATTGAGGGCATGGATGGCATGGGATTCTGGTGATTATTGTGTGTTTTTCGATTTTTGGGCTGTTGTTGGGGCCTTTTGCCTAGGGGTAATCACTCAGTGGTGCATGGACTGAGTCTTTCTGTGGGGTCTCTTTAATGTAAACATCATGGAGGGCATGGATGGCATTGGATTGTGGTGATTTTGTGTGTTTTTCGATTTTTGGGCTGTTGTTGGGTCCTTTTGCCCAGGGGTACTCACTCAGTGGTGCATGGACTGAGTCTTTCTGTGGGGTCTCTTTAATGTAAACATGATGGATGGCATTGGATTGTGGTGATTTTTGTGTGTTTTTTCGCTTTTTGGGGGTGTTCATGGGCCCGTCCATGTGGGTGGGGGCCATTTTGAGGACAGGTGCAGGCCAGGCCTGTCCATGTGGTGGGGTCTAAGGGCCATTTTGAAGCCAGGCAGTATGCTTTGTTGTGCCATAGGCCTGCACCCAGTCTGCCATGCTTTCATCCATTATTCCCAGGGGTACTCAGGGGTGCATGGGCCTAGTCTTTCTGTGGGGTGTCTTGAATTTAAACATGATTGAGGGCATGGATGGCATGGGATTGTGGTGATTTATGTGTGTTTTTCGATTTTTGGGCTGTTGTTGGGACCTTTTGCCCAGGGGTACTCACTCAGTGGTGCATGGACTGAGTCTTTCTGTGGGGTCTCTTTAATGTAAAGATCATGGAGGGCATGGATAGCATTGGATTGTGGTGATTTATGTGTGTTTTTTCGATTTTTTGGGGTGTTCATGGGCCTGTCCATGTGGGTGGGGGCCATTTTGAGGACTGGTGCAGGCCGGGTCTGTCCATGTGGTGGGGGTTTAGGGGCCATTTTGAAGCCAGGCAGTGTGCTTTGTTGTGCCCTAGACCTGCACCCACTCTGCCATGCTTTCATCCATTATGCCCAGGGGTACTCAGGGGTGCATGGGCCTAGTCTTTCTGTGGGGTGTCTGGAATTTAAACATCATTGAGGGCATGGATGGCATGGGATTGGCTGATTTTAATGTGTTTTTCGGGTTTTTGGGGTGTATAACTGAACTGATGTTTCTCTGTCTTCCATTGCTTTTAGGTGCAGCATAACGTCACGCAACGTCACGTCTGGCCACAGACAACTCTGCAACTCGTGCAATTGCGGCCTGCTGTTCTGACCTCTGAAGAAGATGGCCCCAAAAAAAATTCCCCGTAGCTCCTCCAGCAAAAAAGTTGCCAGTGAGGAGCAGAAGAAGCAAGTTACCAAGGAGACTGGTGTGCCGCCCGCCACATTTTTTGGGAATAAAAAAAAAAGTACGCCTGCAGCAGCAGCGGGATCTGCTGGGAGCAGCACCCCGCTCCATTGGGCTCAGTGCCACCACCACCACGCCAACTTAAGTCCAAGCCCTTGAGTGCTGCAGAGACAGCCAGTCTACTTGTTCAATCACCATCGACCAGTGATGTTGGCTCATCACAAGAAAGTAGCAGCAATGTCCCTCAATCAACACAGGTTGTTGTAACTCATCTGACGAGTGTTGAACAACCACAGCCAGAGCAACAACCACATGTGCAAGTACAAGCCCAAGTACATGTGGAAGGAGAGGCAGCACAAGGAGATGCGCAAGAAGAGGTGCATGGAGGGGCACAAGTGCCCACAATAGTTGTTCCTCCCGAAGTAGGGGCTCATCAGGAAATGGACATTCAAGCCGAGGTATCATTTGAGGAAGCCGCTCCTCCTGATGATCATTCATTGTCTTCCACATCCCTAGCAAGGAAAAGATTAAGGATGGTGTCTACATCTTCTTCAAGCCCACCTCCTTCTGATGATACTGATCAAACTTGGGAACCACCACTGACGTCTGAGAGTGAGGCACACCATGATCTGACAAAGGTAGCTAAGCGTAAAAGGAAGGTCCCCGAAACTCTCATAGTTATGGAGTGTGATGCTGAACAAGAAGTGGCGTATACTCCTGCTGATGAAGACTCTCACGACGACGACGCAGTCATCATAGACGTCACTCCAGCCTCAGCGGGCATGCAGCAAACAGACATTTTGACCCTAGCCCGAAAAGCTGCTGAGCTTGATGATGTTGTCGACGAGGAGGCAATGGGAACACCACCATCATTGGAGTTAACTAGTACACCACCACCTACCGCTTCCATATTTCTTTCTCGCCAGAAGGGACCTCCATCCACCTCGACCTCAATTAGTGGTGGTGCAAGTGCACAACGTAGTAAAGTTCGGCAACACACACCCTCCACTTCATTTGGCATTAGCAGCATTACCACCACCAGTATCGCCTCCTCCGCCCCCCACAGACATTTCAAGTCCACAGTTTGGGACTTCTTTAGTGTTTTCCCAAAAAGGGAAAACATAGCCATTTGTAGCATTTGTAAGGTTGCAGTTAGTCGTGATAAGTTTGGTACCAACTATGGTACCGGAGGCCAGAGAGGTCATCTTGAGAGACAGCACACTGTCCAATGGCTTGCGCACCTAAAGGAGATCAAGGCAGCCCGAATTGGAAATCAACAAACTCTACACGTTGATGTTTCATCTGATGATGACGAGGAGGAAAAAGCGTCAAACACTTCATTTACACCCATTACCCCTGTCAGGAGCACACCCCCTGTGAGCCACACTAAGGGGTCGATTAGGATCGCGGACGGACTTGAGTCCGTCCGCGACCCCAGAGTATGAGGGAACGTCCGCATGGGCTGCGGCGTTCCCTCATGTGCGATTAGGATGTGACCGCCACCCTGGCGGTCACATCCTGGATATTTAACATTGCGGCGGGTGCTGCTTCAAGCAGCACCGGCCGCAATGTTAAAAGTGCATGTGTAACATTTACATGCACAAAGCGGCAGGCACCGCGCGGTGCCTGCCGCATTGTGCATGTAAATGCTGGGGGGTACCATAGGTACCCCCCATGTGCACCCCCCACCCGCCAACACCCTGGGGGCCCGCAACGGGCCCCCAAAATCAAAAGTACACATGCTTTTCCACGGCGGAAAAACCGCTGCGGAAAAGCATGTTTTCAAATGCTTCCTAATTTGGCCGGCGGTGTCTGATAGACACTGCCAGCCAAATGAGAGCTTTTCCACCGCGGTTGTAATCCGACCGCGGCGGAAAAGCAGCGGACAGAAACCAAGACCCACCAGCCATCGTAATGCGGCGGTGGGTCTTTGGTGAGTCCGCAGAGGATTTTCCGCCTCCTCCGGCCCGGAGGTGGCTTCCGCCGGCCCGGAGGAGGCGGAAAATCCTCCATCCTAATCGGCCCCTAAGAGTGTGGGAGAGAGTGAGACACCAATGCGAAAAAGTTCATCATCGAGCGTAACTGGATCGAAGAAGTCATCATCATCCCATAAAATGGTCCAGCCCACCATTAGAACCATGTTGTTTTCAGAAGCGCCATTTGAACGCAACCACCCAAAGGCGCGTCTGTATAACACTAATCTGGCTAAAATGCTAGCTCTGGACCTTCTCCCTTTTTCTTTTGTGGAAGGGGTTGCTTTTCTAGAATTAGTGGCAACGCTCACCCCTAAATGGAAGGTTCCTAGCCGGCTCTATTTTGCCAGAGTTGCGGTTTCAGCACTACATGAAGATGTGCTGGAGGTGATTGGGGCAGCTTTCCAGAAGAGTGTTAATCACACTATACATCTGACAACAGACATGTGGACCAGTGGTGCAGGCACTGATTACATGTGCATCACTGCACACTGGGTCTCTTTTTCAGGGGTTAAAGCAAAGCTAAACACAGGTGTTGACCCGGACAACGTTTTTAAAGCTGCTCGGAAACATGCAACACTAGCCATGTTTGGCATGGAGACAAGTCATACAGGAGAAAACATTTTGAAGGAGTTTAACACAAAGGTCTTTCAATGGCTGTCCCCAAAGAAACGCATGATTGGTTATGTTTCCATGGATAATGGCACCAATGTAGTTAAGGCCATGGAGCTGGGTAAATATTTCAGAGTGCCGTGTTTGGCGCACTGTATAAACCTGGTTGTTAAAAAATTCTTGAGTGAAGAAAGTCAAGTGTGCGAGTTAATGACCACCTGCCGAAGAATGTGCAACCATTTCAGCCATTCTTTTAAGGCCCGGAAGCATCTGAGGGGCTTGCTATATGAACGTCGAATGCCAGTGAAAGCACTCATCCAGGAGGTGCCACCACGTTGGAACTCAACCTTCTACATACTTGAGCGTCTGTATGAGCAGTATACAGTACTCGATCAGTATTTCTTAACACTGGGTACAGCTCTGAAGGACCTGAGGCTAGATGCGGCGCAATGGAAGCTAGTTAAAAGCCTGACAGACATGCTTCGTCCTTTTGAGGTCTTCACACGTGCAGTCAGCAGGGAGGACTGTAATTTGGGAAAAGCTATCCCATTGTTGCGCATGCTACAGCATCAACTAAAGGCGGTGTCTTTTATGTTTGAAAAAGATGAAGAAAAGCAAGAAGCTTTTGTTTTGGCGGAGAAATTATTACAGCGCCTACTCGGCGATGAACGTCTTCAAATGATCCACTCAGAACAGCATTACATTTGTGCTACTATTCAGGATCCACGCTACAAAAAGGCACTGGCAGGCAGAGCATTCTTCCCTTTTGGTGACTCAGACGTTTCAAAGTACAAACATTGGCTAGCTGTGTCAGCCATGAGGTTTGAAAGAGAACGGCAGAAAATTGAAGGAAAAGGCAGTACATCAGCATCAGCAGGCCATCCCCAGTCAAAAGAATCCACTTCTGCACCTGTGGCTGTGGCAGAAGTGAGCTCTCAGCCGTTAAAGACACCGGCAACCGGATCATCTGCACCAGACGCAGCAGTAACATTGGGTGAAGAAGAGGATTGGCTAATTAAGCGTGGGTTTGCTTCTCAAAAGATCCCAGCCAAAAGTAAGCAAAGTAGAGGAACTGTGAAGAACCTTGAGTCGATGGTGCAGGACTATCTGAATGACTCAACAGAGGTCTATGTTAATGCTGACCCATTGGCGTATTGGCATGGGAAAAAAGAATTGTGGCCAGAGATCTCCAACCTGGCTATAAACTACTTGTCTTGCCCACTCGCAAGCATGTGTTCTGAACGTGTTTTCAGTGCTGCTCGTGGCATTGTAACTTGCAAAAGGACCCGCCTCTCGCCCAAAAATGTGGAGAGGTTAACAATGATCAAGATGAATCAGCACCTCATACCACCAGATGACAAAGTACGAGAATACAGGCAGGAAGAAGACGAGGAGGACAGCAACTTTGATGAGGGAGTTTCTTCTCTGTTAGTTGACCTACTCCCGCCTGAATTCGCAGAATATGAGGACAAACTCTTATTCCCTGACACCGAGCCCTGAAAATGAGCCAATAATTTTCTTTTTTGTCCTTATTCACTTTTATTCCTGTGTGTCTGTCTTTCTTTGTTTTGCACAGTTAATATAATTAAAACTGTAATCACCTAATCACAAAAAGAAGCCCATCAGCAGAACTGTCTTCACTTATTTGCTTATTGATTTGAAGGTGCCGTAGTCTGCATTCCTCAGGTTCACAAGTTCACAAGAACATGCTCCTCTATCCTCCTCCTCCAGACTCCTATTTCCCTCAAGGCAGAGGGCTGGATTACGCCCAATGAAGAAAGACTCTGCACTTGTGGGGGTGTTCTACTTCTTTGAGGGTGAGTTGGCGGGTCTTGGGGCATTGCTGGGAAGGTCTAATACCGGATAAAACTGGTTTGGACAAAATCAGACTTGAAAACTTTTTTGCCTTTTTGCGCACTATCATGTTTTTGGGGGCCTGTTTGGGGGGTTTCCTAGTGTTTGTTGGTGGGTTTCGGGGTCTGGGAGCACTGCTGGCAAAGTCTAATGTTGATTGCATTTCTTTTCTAGGACATCCATGGTGGAAAAGTGGAGTCATGACCTAGCTGCACAGCGCGTTTGGACAGAAGGCCGAAAAATAATGTAAGTATGAGACTTTCCATTTTTGCTCTTTGGCTGTTTGGGGGTGTTGTGCTTTTTTGCGGGTGGGTTGGCGGGTCTTGGGGCATTGCTGGGAAGGTCTAATACCGGATAAAACTGGTTTGGACAAAATCAGACTTGAAAACGTTTTTGCCTTTTTGCTCACTATCATGTTTTCGGGGGCCTGTTTGGGGGGCTTCCCGGTGTTTGTGGGTGGGTTTCGGGGTCAGGGAGCACTGCTGGGTATGCATACTTTTGATTGCAAGAGGTTTAAAGCAAATCCATGGTGGCAGAGGGGAGTTGGGGCCTAGCTGCAGAGCGCGCGCGGAGTGATTTTGGAAATTGCCCTGGAAATGACTAAGTCCCCATTTTTGTACTTTTGCTTTTTGGCTGTTTGGGGGTCTTCTACTTGTTTTCACCTGGGTTGACGGCTCTGTGGCCATTGCTGGGAAGGTCTAATACCGGATAAAACTGGTTTGGACCAAATCGGAGGCAACATTTTTTTTGCGTTTTTGCTGACTTGCTTGTCTTTGAGGTGCTCTTTGGGGGGGTTCCGGGTGTTTGTGGGTGAGTTTTGGGGTCTGGGAGCACTGCTGGCACAGTCTAATTTTGATTGCATTTGCTTTTCAGGAAATCCATGGTGGAAAACGGGAGTTATGGCCTAGCTGCACAGCGCGTTTGGACAGAATTGAAAAAAGGCCGAAAAATATTGTAAGTATGAGATTTTCCATTTTTGCTTTTTGGCTGCTTGAGGGTGTTGTGCTTTCTTGCGGGTGGGTTGGTGGGTCTTGGGGCATTTCTGGGAAGGTCTAATACCGGATAAAACTGGTTTGGAGAAAATCCATGCGGAAAAGCCTTTCGGCACTTTTTGTAACTTAGGGTTCGTTAGGGTTAGCACTAGCAGCAGGATTGCATGTGTTTCGGGGTGTTCTAGACTTTTGCAACTGAGTTCTGGGGTCTTGAAACACTCGTGGGAATGTGTAATTCTGGTTGCAAGTGATTTGAAGAAAATCCATGGTGGGAAAGGGGGGACTTGGCATAGTTAAAGAAAGCGTTTGCCACTATTCTTAACTTAGGGCTCGTTAGGGTTAGCAGTATTTGTATTGCATGTGTTTGGGCGGGGGGCTTTTTGTGGGGGGGTTTGCGATTCTTGGAGCGATGCTGGGTAAGGATACTTTTGCTTGCTTGCAAGTGGTTTGAATACAATCCACGGTGGGTAAGGGGATTTGGGCCTACTTTTACTTTCAAAGTACGTTTTGTCACCAGTTTTCTACTAGGCCTCGTTTTTTGAGATCTGATTGGGGGTCTTCTACATTTTTGCGACTGGCTTTAGTGAGGGTCTGGGTGGGAGCACTGCTGGGAAGGTCTAATTTTGTTCTAAAACACAGTTTACAGTACACCTAGCTTGAGGGGAAAGATCCGCTAAATTAATTTGCCCATAATTATTTATCCTTCAAAAGGAGACTCAGACAGAGTACGCACTTTCAAAAATATTGTACTGTCTATTAGGAAACTCAAAGTGTGACTTTTTGCACTACACAGCGTACATACCTTATATTTATTTGTCAGAGGTGTTCTAATATCACTTCCTGTTTTTCCATCAATAATTACAGGCCGGGTTTCAGTCTGTGCAATGGGAAAAAAAGGATGAAGTCAGGCTTCACATTAGCGAGCCGCAAATCAACATCCGCCAGGCAGGCAGCTGACAGGGTGTCTTCTGGTCACCAACATTGATGGACGGAGCGTCAGCTGGAATGGAGGAGTCCCGCTGATAAGAGGAATGGTTTGATGCATGCAACTTACCAAATTCAACAGGACAACTACAACAACATACAGATACAGTATCTGTTCTTTTCTAATTATCTTTAAAGTAATGTTATTGCTGTGAACTTCTATGAGTGTGAGTCTGCATTTCTTGGATCTTTGCTTTTAAATTCATCCCTACAGCCATTCTATAGGTTTTACTTCTGCTATTTTTTAAACCTAATTTAATGTAAGAAGTGTTTCTCTGAGTGCAGAGATAGGCAAGTGAAAACGCTGCAGCCCTGTACTGCCGCATTCTGTCATTCACGGTTGTCGAAAGTACTACTTACTTTTCAGTAACCATGCATACAGTAGTGAATGCACTTCCTTTATGTCACTTAAAAGATTTATGGTTAGCTTTGTACCCAAAGATTTCTTTATCTTCAATTATTGTTTGTCCATGCTGTGCTTTTTGTTCTTTTCTCAACAAAACTTTCGCAAAATCCCCCATTCCCATCCATTTTCCAAACCCTAACCCTCTCCCCCCGGGCTGTGTGGTTTTGATTGATGTGTGACTAAATGACAGCAATAATTCCACACACTTGCTGGGGAGGATAAGGTCATAGCAACAGGCTGGTGAAGGAATCCGAGGATATATTCTATTCTTACTCACCTTGACACTCAGTCACTATTGGCAAACGAAAGCAGATTTTCATGTGCGCCATCAACTTGATAGGTCATGAAGATTAGAACATCCTCCTTCTAGACGTGGCAAATTATTACGCTGCTGTGTCCTTCACCTTCGGTACTATTTCTTGTAGTAGTAGCCAATGTCAAAGAAATTCAACGCAAGTACTAGTTATACTTTCAATACTTTACCATTTGTTAGGCTACATTGTGGCACTGTTCTAGTGTACTGTCACCTGCTATATTCTCTATTGTACCGTTCTAATGCTACGGTAAGGACAAATAAGGTTTCATTTTCTTTTTTTTCAGATGCTGCAACTGCCACAGTGTAACACCACTAGTACCAACGCAATGATGACATTTCATCCGCCCAGGATTGCCAACCTTAATCGCCATTTGCCGTGCAGCCAGTTCTGTGCCTAGCCCTATTTCCAAACACAAATTACAGGTAAGATAAGCGTTTGGGGGAGGAAGTATAATGGAGTATTAGGAGAGACGAGAGACTGACACTAGTACTAGTAAAGTCCTGGGACAATTGAATTCACTTACTCTGTAAAAGGCACTTAGTTTTGAAAACATTTGGGAAATTAATTACACAACTTGAATCAAGATGCCACTTAAGTTTCACGAAAGCAAAGTTACTCTTAAACCCCCACCCACCAGCCTCAAAAGCAGTAAAAACACGTTTGCTAAGATAAAGTTTAAAGTATATTTATATCCCTGACAAAAAAAATCTCCCACAAGTCCCACCCAACCCACCCCCACTCCCTAACCACAACGAATGTCCGTGAAAAGAAAAAAAAAGTGAAAAAACCTAACCCCCAATTCCCACCCCCCAGAAGTCTTTAAAAAAGGGGCAAGGGACAGTCTCCTCCTACTGCTGGCTGCTGCTGTTGACTTTCCGGGCCAGGTCGGAATGCTACTTGCGGAGGGTCTCGAGCAGGGTTTTCGTGTTGAGCAGCTCCTGCTCAAGGTAGGAAACCCTCAGGGAAAGGCGGCGCATCCGTTTTTTGCAACTGCTGTGGGGGGCAACTGATTTCTTTGCTGCTCGGCGGTGGCAGGTGTCTGCGGCAGTGGTACCCCGGCTCCGTACCGCTAGAGACCTGCTGCGCTGACTGGGTGACCCAGGGAGCGTGGAGGAGGATGCAGCTGTGCAGGTAGATGTTGTTGTAGACTGCGTGTCCCCCTCCTCCTGGGCCACCAGCCGCCGATATTCAGCGACAGTGGCCTCCAGTGTCCGTTGCGGGCCCGTCTAGCCAGCTCCTTCCTCGTTGGTTTGGAAGGAGCATCTATATGAAGAAAGAAAGACATAGTCTGTAACCAATGCTCTTTAAGATTAACACAAAATGATTCAGCAGAAAGTTGTGTCACAGTAGAACTAGCAACTTGCAAGTGCAGTACATAACTATTGTGGCCAGTATCTATCTAATCTCCCACTTCTTCACCCTTGCTCTAACATTAGTGAGAGTTTAAGGAATCAATTCTACGAGCAGTATGGACTCACTCGATTAGAGTCAACTATTACAGTACACCAGTCTTATTCTTCTTCTTCTCTCTTGTTTAGAAAAATTGGTACGTTAACTTCTGCAAGCCGGCATAATACCAGCGCAGTCAACTTGCACCCAAGAAAAACAGACGCCCGCCATGATGAGTGAGACAGACTTGCGTTACTGTACCAGTCCAGTACATGCAGGTGGTGATGCTCTTACTTTTTCTATTACCGGTGGCACTGAGAATACTCTGTTACAAGGGCTACTGCTTAATTAATTTAACTTTCACCCTACAGTGCCAATGAATACTAGAAAAGGAAAATGTAGAAGATGAATAATCTGATTATCTATCACTGCACATGGTATGTATTTGCTTACATATGGGATGACTTTAGGTGATTTGCTTTTTATTGAGTGAACAGTGATACATCCACACATGAATGACCGAGTTCTACTAAACTTATTAACAGAGGTAGTGAGTGGCCATCGTAATAGCCAGATATATGCTGTGCTTGCAATACAAACTACTGCTACTATTCATGGTAGTATTCGGACAAAATTACAACTTCTTTTCCTTGCCTTTCCTAAACTGGGACGGACGTGCGGGTGCGGTGTTACATGCTCTTCAAAGTAACACTTAGTTCATCCAGTGACCGTCTACTCTCTCTAGATACACATATGCTATCTAAGAGTCAGATAGTACCATGATCCAGGCATCCATTTATTCAAACTATGGGGCAGATTAGGATTGCGGATTTCCTGCATCCTCCGGGCCAGCGGAATCCACCGCCGGCCCGGAGGATGCGGGAAATCCGCAGTGGACTGAAAAAGACCCCCCGCCAGATTAGGATGGCTGGGGGATCGTTTTTCAGTCCGCAGCTTTTCTGCCGCGGTCGTCTCCTGTCCGCGGCGGAAAAGCACTAACATGGCTGGCGGTGTCTATCAGACACCGCCAGCCATATTTGGATGTCTGGAGGAACATGCCTTTACACAGCGGCATTTCCGACGCGCAAAGGCATATGGATTTTTGTTTGGGGGCCCGTTGCGGGCCACCAAAGGTGAAGGGGGGGTGGGGTGCACATGGGGGGTACCTATGGTACCCCCCAGCATTTGCCTGAACAAAGCGGTAGGCACCGCGCGGTGCCTGCCGCTTTGTGCATGCAAATGCACAACTTACATTTTTATCATTGCGGCGGGTGCTGCTTCAAGCAGCACCCGCCGCAATGATAAAAATACAGGATGTGACCGCCAGGGTGGCGGTCACATCCTAATTACATCCTAATTACCACGGAGGGACCGCCGCTGCCCCTGCCGACGGTCCCTCCTACTCTATGGTGGCGGACGGACTCAGGTCCCGAACGCTAGGAAAAAATAGATACTCTATATTAAAATTAACTTACCGGGGCCGGCAAAGGAGCCCTCGCCTGACCGATCCTGGCCTTGTTCAGCAGCAGCAGCAGCCTCCTCCAATGCCCTCTTGCCCCTGGGGGGAGCTGATGTACAACATGAAAGAAAGACCAGAAAACATGGATGATATTTGTCAACCAAATCCAACATTTCGAAAGAACAATAACAAAACATTTTGGCGAAATAGCAAATAGACAACTATTCCACGGGATATATTGACCTATCTCATGTGGTCTACTACGATATTAGTATTGCTTGATTTGCGGACCGTTGACTTGGAAAGTTATGTAACTCACTAAACAAACTACTAAAAAGGTTCGCCAAGGACTGGCAGGCAGCAGTCCGCAGCACGCGAAGTGACAGACAAAGTCCATCGTGATTGCAGATCAGCGGCAACACTAAAAAGATTCCTACTACATTAACCAGTCATTAAAATACTCAAACTATCAATCCACCACCACTATTTCTTCTTATTGCCAGACGTACAAAGGAAGGACTGGACTTGAGTCTGTAGGGGCAGATTTACAAGCCCCTTGCAGCTCTTTTGCTCCATTGTTGCGTGACTTTTGTGACGCAGCGGCAAAACAAAAGAGGTGCCATGGTGCGGCGCATATTAACAACCTGACGCATATGGGAGATGCATCACATTGTAAAGCCCTGCGCCATCAGGGGGCGTTCCGGCACAAGGGAGGGCATTCCTGCGCAGGAACGCATCCTAAAAGTGGCTGAGGGAAATCTACACCATTTCAATCAGTCACTTTTAGGACAATGATGCGTGACTCAAACCCTGTGCCTGCATGAAGCAGACGTATGGCTTGACGCAGCATTGGGGAGATAGGGCACCCCAGAGCATTGCTGGAGCTGCGCCATCATTTTGACGCAACTCCAGCAATGCGCCGCCTTTACGGCACAGATGCGTAACGCTTCGGTGACGTTTTGGGCCCATGGTGCGCCGCATTGTAAATACGGCGCACCATGGGTGGTGGTGGCGTGGCGCACAATTACTGGCGCATCCCTGCTACTTTGCAGGGATGCGCCTGTAATTAAATATCTGACCCTTAGTGTCTAGCATTACACAGTTCTTTAAACTACACTCATACATAATTTCTCAGGCCAATGAAATGAACACAAAATCGAAAACAAATAAGCATAGTAGCAACGCTACTGAGAAGGAGAGCAGTGCACCTGAAATGCACAAAAGATTTTGAAATATAATTTACCTACAATGTAATCAGCAGCATTATTGCTCTTGGTAAAAATCAAAAATTTGGAATATAATAACACACAGAGCAGGAGAAAACAGAGTAGTGAAGAACTAGCTACTACTACTCACCAAGCCCGGGGATCTCAAGGCCGAGCAGGTCGATCAAGTTGAGTTCCCGGTCCAGGAGATCCGTCCAACGGTGGGTGGCATGGTTGTAGGTGCGCCGGACCCGAGAGTGTTGGAACATGGCCCGGCACACCTTCCCTTACGGCTTCCGGCGCTCCCAGGTCCCGTACCCGCTAGCGATCTTGCTGCCTGCCATGATGGTCCTGGGGAGGCGGCGCTGAACATAAAAAACTAGTGCGGCCACCTCCTCCACGCTGAAGATCTCCCCGGCTGTGACCTGCTCCCCCCTCAAACGCCCGCACAGGAGCCGGGCACGGGGTGCGGGGCTCTTCCCCTTCTCATGATGCTTCCCGACTCCCTTTACCATGGTCTGGGCAGAACAGAAGGTAAATAATAAAGAAGAAATAGAATAGGGAAGAAGAAAAGAGAAGAGTTTAAAAAAGTTGTTTAAATTTAACCAAAAGTAGCAGAAAACACAAAAAATATAGAGCTAGAAAAATAGAGGGATAGATAATAAGTAAAATAGATAAAAAAAACTTCAAACAAACAAAGGATGGCAGAGATTCAGAGATGATACAGAAAACATGCCCAGAACCATAGCAATGAATGAGAAACAAGATGCCCGCGCCCGTTCACGACCGCGTGGGTAAGTTTGCCCGAGATTTTCCTCGCGATCACACGCGAACTTGTACTAGCGAGCCGCACACTTTGCGAGATTACACATCGCGCCAGGAAACGGTAATACGTCATGCAAACAAGGTGGACGTGCCAGTGAACGACCTTGAGGGTAACTTCGCGCCGTTGCGCTACAAGCAGCTAGCTAAAACGCTCAAAACCTTGCGAACTAACACACCGCAAAAAAACAAATCGCATATTTGCACGAATTTGCGGCTTCCGAATTAGATCTCGCGCGAATTCACGCCCCTCGAATCCCGCGAAATTGCAGAAAAACGAGTTTTGCAAAACTGAAAGCACTCAGCAGGTGCAAAAGTTCAAACTCATCATTAGTAACCATTCCCTTTAGTGCTTCCTGAGGGGCCCCTCCAGAGTTCAGTTGCCTACTTGCAACTATTTTATGACCCTGCTCTGACCCTCACAGCAGGCTCATAGAATAGCTACAAGTAGGCCACAAAGGTCCTGTGAAAAAAAATTGCACTGCAACAGAAAGCAAATTACAGATAAGGAAGCAGGTGCCAGGCTGGAAGTTTAAATTCAGTGACACATTATTCAACCCCAAATTAATTCATGTCAGTTGAAGCAGGGCAGGTTTGCTTGCTTTTCACCCCCATAATCTACAGTGATGAACCAGAGGGTTGCAGTGATGTACCAGAGGGTGGCATGGGTGAACCAGAGGGTGGCAGTGGTGAAACAGAGGGTGCTGTGAACCTGTGATGATGAACCAGACGTAGAAACAACATAGTCGCGGCCTTTGCGAGCCGACAAGTACGTTCGCAATTGCGAACTAGTACAAAACCCTTGCGAACTGGCAGAAACCCTTGCGAACACAAAAAAATAAAAAAATCTGCAAATTCGTGAGAGTTTGCGGATTTGCGGATTGCGAATTCGCAAATACCCAAATTCACGAACCGCGAATTCGCAAAATTCGCCCATTCTTACTATGGACTCTCTCTGTGTTCGAGGGGTTTCAGGAACAAACTCTTCTGAAGATGAAGTAGAAGAATGAACTTTTTACACAAAACAATTGTTGCATCTGTGGTTCCTGTTCTTCGGCAAAATTACAATGGATTGTTGTCCGAAGGCTACTAATTTATTTCAATGTATGCATTGCACCATTACATTTTTCAGTTCTGGCTGAATGTTCGCCACCATTGAAGATGGCATTGGTGGTACTCCGGTTCTTGCTGTAGATGTACTAGGAGAAGAGTCCTGCTCCTGAGATCTTTACACCCCAGCTCTACTCCAGTTGTTGGGGTGTATATTTTTTACATGGCGTTCCATGCTGTGGGTTCCGAATGAATATTTCTTATTAGGTTTACCTCTAAATTACACCGTGTCACAGATCATGCAGGTGACCAGTGGTGCATTTACTTTCTTCTGATGTTCTGGAAAGCTGAAAAACTTCCAGACTATGGACTCCTTCTTCTTACTTGGGCGAGGGACCTCTTCAACAAAGTCTTCATTAGAAGAATGGTCAGACTCTGGATGTTCAGCCATTTCGAAGTATTTTTCTGTAGGTAGGAGCTGTAGAAAAAAGGTGTTGCTTCTCTGAAAGCCAAAGAAGAATGATGAACATGGGAGGGGTCTTTCAACAATTGGAGTAGGAAGTATTATAAATCAATTAAATCTTTTGTTTTAAGGTCACATGGTTGGACGTAAGCTTACGGAGCGCTTACGGAGCGTTTACGGAGCGCCTACGTAAGCTTACTTTGCGTTTACGTTTTATTTACGGAGTTCTTACGTCATCTTATGATGTGCTTATGTGGTACGCACCCTCGTGAGATGTATTATTGTTTAAATAAAGTTATATATGTTGTTTAAAATAAACATGTTCTTTATTATCCCAGTTAATATGTTCCTTTATATTGTACAATAAATATGTAGATATAATGATTTAGCACCCTTGTGAGATTTATAATTGTTTAAATAAAGTTATATATGTTGTTTAAAAGTTTAAAATAAACATGTTCTTTATTATCCCAGGTAATGTGTTCCTTTATATTGTTCAATGAATACGTAGACATAACGATTTAAAGTTTATAAAACTTTCGGAGGTAAATAATGAATTCCTGTGTACATGCATATCTGTGCATGTACATTTGTGCCATGTGGCACACATACATGCTCTAAAACCATGTATGTGTGTGACATGGCACACAAATCAGAATCAAGAGTTCAAAAGGGTGTCAAAGTGACAACCTGTCTCCCTTGACAATTCGGTAATTTTACCGATTTGGTAATTGTCATTGATTCCTATTGGCCTTAACCCCTTCGTGCGGCGGCTATTCCGCCGCAGCGCTAAGGGGGCGGGGGGCCACGTTGCGGGCGCATGCTGGTGACAGAACCGCTCCGCTGCGGTTGAGCTGTGCTCATGACGGAGCGGTTCTGTCATGGCCCCGCCCGCTTAATAGAACGCGCCGCGCAGGCGCGGCGGCCGGGCCATGACGGAACCGCTCCATCATCAGCACAGCACCACCGCGGCTGATGACGGAGCGGTTCCGTCATTAGCATGGAACGAGTTAAGACTTATAGGAATCAATGGCAATTACCAAATCGGTAAATACCGATTCGGTAAAATGACTGAATTATACAGATTCAGTCATTTCAAAAGAGAAATTACCTACATCCAAATTACCTACTCTTAAATATTGAAGTGGAATGATTTGGTATTTATGAGTAGGTAAATCGAGATTACGTACATCTGGCCCATAGAGTTGTAACATATTTATATAGATATGTTACATTTCAGTGCTTTGGAAGTAATACAGTATACTATAGGTTAACACCTTATAGGTTTATGCTGTACCACATCCTTATAGTTTTGCACTTTGACATTCACTATGACAAACTACATACAAACATAGAAATTTAGTTCTTTCTTTAACCAGTAGAGGTAGTTCTAAAAAGAACTGTTTTTTTTTGGGTTTTTGTTTTGGTGGAAAAACGTAGAAAAATGAACTTTTTACACACAACAATTGTTCAACAGGAACAAACTATGAAATTGAAAGAAAAAAATAATTATCTGCATCCGTGGTTCCTGTTCTTCTGCTAAATTACTTCAATGGACTGTTGTCCGAAGGCTACTAATTTATTGCAATGTATGCATTGCATCATTACATTTTTCAGTTCTGGCTGAATGTTCGCCACCATTGAACATGGCATTGGAGGTACTCCGGTTCTTGCTGTAGATGTACTAGGAGAAGAGTCCTGCTCCTGAGATCTTTGCACCACAGCTCTACTCCAATTGTTGGCGTGTATATTTTTTACATGGCGTTCAATGCTGTGGGTTCCGAATGAATATTTCTTATTAGGATTTCCTCTAGATAACACTGTGTCACAGATCTTGCAGGTGACCAGTGGTGCATTTATGTTCTGGAAAGCTGAAAAACTTCCAGACTATGGACTCCTTCTTTTTACTTGGGTGAGGGTCCTCTTCAACAAAGTCTTCATTAGAAGAATGGTCAGACTCTG
Source organism: Lissotriton vulgaris (assembly GCF_964263255.1). NCBI lineage: Eukaryota > Metazoa > Chordata > Amphibia > Caudata > Salamandridae > Lissotriton > Lissotriton vulgaris. The sequence continues at coordinate 1,392,456,754 of NC_141693.1, forward strand.
GATGTTCAGCCATTTGGAAGTATTTTTCTGTAGCTAGGAGCTGTAGAAAAAAGATGTTGCTTCTCTGAAAGCCAAAGTAGAATGATGAACATGGGAGGGGTCTTTCAATTATTGGAGTAGGAAGTATTATAAACCAATTAAATCATTTGTTTTAAGGTCACATGGTTGGACGTAAGCTTACAGAGCGTTTACGGAGCGCTTACGAAAGCTTATGGTGTGTTTAGGCTCTATTTACGGAGCGCTAACGTCGTCTTACGATGCGTTTACGTAGTACGCACCCTCGCGAGATTTATAATTGCTTAAATAAAGTTATATATGGTCTTTAAAAGTATAAATTGACATGTTCTTTATTATCCCAGATAATGTGTACCTTTACATTGTGCAATGAATACGTGGATATATAACGATTTAAAGTTTATTAAACTTTCGGGGTAAGAGCTCGAAGCTTTTACGGTGCGCGGACGGAGCTCTTACGTTGCGTGCACGTGCGATGTACCCTCTCGAGATTTGTTACTACTTCAAAAGTAATATACTGTTGTTAAAAGTTTAAAAAAAACATTTTCTACATTAAAGCAGATTTTGTCTTCCTTTAAAGTCTATGTTAAAAACGTAGATATTATGTTTTAGAAATTTAAAAAATTTGTAGGGGTAAGAGCTCAAAGCGTTTACGGTGCGCAGACCCTGTAATCATATAAACAAAAAACTTGAAAACAAAAATGATATGTATATTATATTAAATATATATATTCACTGAAAAAACCATAGGTTTCAACCCTTACATAGTTAGATATTAGCATAAAAAAAACCTTGCAAATTCACAAAAAAAAACATAGGTTCCAGGTCATATATAGTTAGGTATTAGCATTTTAAAAACCATGCAAATTCACTGAAAAAACCATATGTTTCAGGTCATATATAGTTAGGAATTAGCATTTAAAAAAACCATTGAAATTGCTCCTATATAGTTAGTTGTACTAACTATATTTCGCGCACCCGCAATCCACTGCTGATGATGTCACATATTACATCGTTCATGACATTGTCAGTGACATTACTGATGACATCACTGATGACATCTCAAATGACATCACTGATGACATCTCAATTGACATCACTGATCACATCACTGATGATATCATTCATGTGATAATATGATGCACCTTTTCACACTCTAATATAACCTTTGATACACCCAGTGTTAAACACAGACTACCATTCTTGAAACCATTGACACACCAATACCAGTTACTACATACGCACACACTGATTGCTAGGTCTATACACACATCTAATCATTTACCAATAGAATCACTCATACATACAGTCACTCATCAATACAACACTATCATCTTTGTTATAGAATAACTGATACAAGTACACAATGATCCATACAGCCACTCGCACAATCAGTGGCTCTTATGTATAGTCATTTATATATGCCAGCTACCCACACACACACTCAGTCTCCCATACAAATACTCAGGCAACCAATCAATAACACAAATAGCCACTCATATAGCTACTGATAAACACATGTAGTAGCTTACACAACAACAGACATACTGATGCACACATTCAGACAGTTTAGTCACTAACCCATGTATTCAGTAATCACTCACTCATATATTCAGGCATGTACCTACTAAACCTTTCATCCAGACACTTACACCTCCACTCATTCTTCAATATGTAAAACATATTTAAACTTTACAGAAACACACAGTCACTGGATGATGTCATCAGTGATGTCATTTGAGATGTCATCAGTGATGTCATCAGTGATATCACTGACCATGTCATGAATGATGTAATATGTGGCATCATCAGCAGTGGTTTCCGGGTGCGCAAAATATAGCTAGCTAACTATATAGGAGCAATTTCAATGGTTTTTTAAATGCTAATTCCTAACTATATATGACCTGAAACCCATGGTTTTTCCAGTGAATATATATATATATATGCAACAACAGCAATCTTTCACCACAAACCACCGGCAAGGCAGCTGAGCAGAAAAACCACGCGAGTCCCAATCTTCATTTGGCAATGTTTAATAGAAAGGCAAGTTCATCAAAATCTGACGCGTTTCAGGCGTCCGCCCTTGGTCAGAGATCGTCAGGCAAATAAAGGAACATCCCTTTTAAAGGGTCCATTGCACAAATTCAATTAACCATTTTTTCTTTTTGCAACACCATGTGATTTGAAGCATTAAAACTGAGAACACACTAAATATACTCGACATAGCTAGTCTGTTTTCCAAACCATAATTTGATATATATACATAAAGTTGGATAAAAGGAGGTGTTAATGCATTATTTACATTTTGTTGCCCAAGTTTACACTGACATTTACATTTTTATAAAATTGTAAATTTTAGCGTTGTTTTAGAATTAAATATCAAACAACTGTCGTTGATGCCCATTTGTAGAGGTACATAATACCTGCATAATACCTGCATAAATGCGCTTGTATACTAGATTGCTAAAAAAGAACACAATATAACCGATGGTCATATGTCACTGAAAAGTGCAATGCGCGTAGAAAAAGTGCAAATGCATGTGTGCAAATAATGCAACATAGCATATGAATAAATATAAATACTTATAAATGCTTTTATATTTAAATCATCTAGGCTTTCCAATTCATAAAACCTGATGCTGGACATATGAACACAATAATATTATTTATATTTTGGTCTGTTGCAATCATTTAATTGGCTGCATAAATGCACCGAAAATGTGCCCATAACAATGGATCATAATTGTTTGCCATATATTCATTTGTGTAAATTTGAATAAGGCAACAAATTGCAACCACCCTTTTATAAATCACTCTTCATACATGATTCAAAACAAAGAAAACAAACTGAAGCATTAGTCTTAATGTCTATGTTCCAAAACTGAGATAGGAAAATAATGTGAATCCAATAACCAACAAAGAAAAAAATCAATTGTGCATGTAATAATAAAGAAAAGGGATAATCTACAGTATGTGTAATAAAATTCATAATGAAATTTGAAAGGATAAGGCAGAAAAAGCAAACAGTTTTAGCCCATGAATGAAATACTAAACAGAGACTGGTTATAAGAAAACATGTAAATCTTCCGTTGTATTCAATCCATTAGGAAATCTGTCTAACTCGATGATGAATTGTGACTCTAGACTTCTAAGCATTTTTTCCCTATCGCCACCCCGTCTAGATTTGGGGACAGAAGCAATAACATAATACTCCAAGCATTGCAAGTCGTTGTTATGTATCGCTTTAAAATGTCTGGCAACGGGATATGTGCCATCGTTATTCACGATGGCATGTAAATGCTGGCATGCACCTGTAGCTTAGTGCTGCCCACATATCTGAGGCCACAGGTGCATGTGAGAATGTAGACAGCAAAATCTGTTTTACAATTGAAAATGCCTTTGATGTTTTTGGCAATAGGACTGAACGGTGTCAAATACTCGGAAGTATTTTTACCAAATTTACATGCTCCGCAGGTTGAGCAACGCTTATATCCCGGCCGGGATTTCAACCAGTCATCTTGTTTTGCTAACTCAGGGAATTCGTGAGTGATTTGAGTTTTAAAGGAGGGTCCCCTCCGATAAGTCACCACAGGGTTGTCTGGAAGTCTGGGGGCCAGAACCAAATCTGTTTTTAAGACAGGCCAGCGCTGTTTCATGATGGACTTAATTTGTCTGGCCTGTTTACTGTACCCGGTAATAAGTCTGGGAGTTTGTTCCTCCCTTGAGTCACTTGGTACATTTGATTCATTGTTAATAAACAAGGATTCTCGGGATCTAGCATTGGGTTTCTGGATGGTAGTTTTTAAGACTGACTCTTTATATCCCCTACATCTAAATCTATCTAATGCTTCATTTATACAGACATGTAGATCAGACTCACTGCTACAAATTCGTTTTAACCTGAGTAGCTCCCCAAATGGAATATTGTCAATAGTGTGTCTTGGATGTGAACTGCTGGCATGTAGAATGTTATTACCAGCAGTTTTCTTTCTATGTACTTTGGTGACAATGTATAATTTAACATCTAAGAATTCAGCTTCATGGGTACTAACATTTGAAGTGAATCTCAGATTCTCTTGATTGTTGTTAATGCAGGCAAGGAAATGGTTGACACTTTCCAAATTACCCCTCCAGAGAATAAAGACATCGTCTATAAATCTTATCCACTGTATGACATGTTTGTGGTACATTGCACCATGGGTGCGCAAGAGGACCTGTTCCTCCCACCAGCCCACGTGCAAGCATGCGTAGTTGGGGGAGAAACAGGCCCCCATCGCAACACCTTGTTTTTGTATGTAGATGTTGTTACCAAATAAAAAGAAATTGTTATTTAAACACCAACCAGTAAGTTCCAAAATCATCTTGTTGTGCATGTAACATTCAACCGGTCTCTTCCCAAGGAAATGTTCTAATGCGGTCAGGCCTGTTGTGTGTACAATGCTAGTGTAGAGCGACTCTATGTCTAATGTGACCAATAGAAGATCGTCGCTCCACGGAATATCCCTGACTTTGGCAATAAAATCTCCCGTGTCTTTTACATAGGTTGGTAATCCTTTTACTAAGTCCTGTAGGAAATAGTCAATATATTCGGTAACATGCTCTACCATTCCACCAATGGCCGAAATATATATATTCTCCCAATCCTGACGGCGTCAAACAGTCAGGCACAAAGTCCGTTATGTACTGGCAAAAAGTATTTATTAATCCAACAAAAGCAAGATGCGTTTTGGCGGCGAACCGCCTTGGTCACTACTACTTGGACACAATGTTAAGCAACATAAATACACTGTGTTCGTGACAATGTTGTCATGGTTACCACACGGACACCACCATGGACATAGTAGTTTCCTAAGGCAAAGACGGACATGACAGTGCATTTAGATACATCAAGAAAGTACTGCTAAACTTATCAGCATAGTACTAAACAAATGTCCTGAAAAATAAGGATGACTGTGTTGATATTATAAGGCATACTGTTAAACATCACATGTATGGAAAAATAAAAATAAATACATTGTAACACAGTCTGGTGATAATTAAAGCCCTGGTGTGACATCATCGAGCCTGGGGAAAACACAGATGAAGATGGAAGAAACATGGAGCTCGTCAGAGTTAGTGACTAATGAGAGGACAGACCTGGATCGGGCCGTAAGTCAGAGGGCAGAGGTCGGTGTGTGCCTACATTCCCCATCCCTGGAACGTGACGCGAGGGGGCAGAAGCTACGCCCCCAAGGTGAGCATAGTGTGAGCAAGTGAAGGGCTCAGTATTGAGGATGCAGCATCGTAGTATGCTAAAAAGAGTCTCGACCAGTGCTGGGATCAAGGACACTCACTGCACGGTGTATTAGGCAGATGGGGGAACAAGTGTGCTAAAATAGAGAGAGAGTCAATAGCAATGGACAATCATCTGTGAATTTCCATAACGGTAATGTGGTCTAGCCCAAGTGGGCTTATTTTATAGATACGATGCAAAACAGGGAGTGTACAGACTACGCTCAGAAGGGCATGTGAAGGGTGAGACGGGCAAGTGCTGTGTAACTAGATAACGAGGAGTGAGGGGGAGATGATGTCACACGGTGGAATAAGAACGTGAACACAAAAGAGATACAGTGTAAAATTAAAAACAGATGGTGTGTCCAAGCATCGCAGAATTTGAAAAGAGTAGCGGGTCAGACAGCAAAGATAATTCATAAAGGTACATTAAGTGCTTAGTCTGCATTCATCCCATTCAGTATTTTGGAATTATACAAAATGATGTATTGCGACTCAAGCCCTCTGAGCACTAGTAACTTGTTGCCTGCCCTGGGATTTTTGGGGACTGTGTCTACCACATAAAATGATAGGTCCTGTGCCCTCCCATTGTGTGTTGTGTAGATGTGGCATGCAATAGGGTACGGGGTCGTTATTGGCAACAGCTCTTAAGTGTTGCAAAATACGTACGTGGACTTGATGGATAGTGCTACCCACGTAGTTTTTTCCACAAGTACAACGAAGAACATAAACTGCGAAGTCCGTTTTACAGGTGTAGTACCCTCTGATAAAGTAGGGGGCTTGCCTAAAGGGTAACCTGACCTCTTTGGTATTAATACCGTGTTTGCAGGCCTTGCATTTGGTGCATTTAAAGAAACCCTAGGGAGATTTTAACCACGTGCCACTAGGTCTGGCCTTGCAGGGGGCATTGTTCACTATCTCCTGCCTCATGGATTTAGCCCTGCTAAACGTGATTTGGAGATACTTTTTGGTGAAATTACCAATGACTGGGTCGTTTCTGATAGAGTTCCAGTGTCTGTACACAATTTTTCTGATTTGTGCATTGAACCCTTTTATTAGTCTAGGTGTCTATGTGCGTGTGTGTGTGTGTGTGTGTGTGTGTGTGTGTATATATATATATACACATATACTGGTCGCCAGTAGGTATATATAGTTAGGATTTTTTCTCTATGGGATTTTTGGAAATTCTATGTCTAATAACTTTGGCGTTTGTGGACGGAATTGGCTGAAATTTTCAGGAAAATGGAACATTTTGTTTCTGAGCAGCCCCTGACAATTTGGGGGGGTTTCATCAAGGGGGGGCTGAGAAAAAAGGGGGGTCCCAAAACGCGTTTTTCCCATGTTAATTTCCATAGGGCGGTTGGCCTCACTTTTAGCTCGAACGGCTGAATGGATTTACACGAAACTTGGCAAAATTGTAGGGACTGTTAGCCTGATGTGCCTTTGCTAGGTCTCAATATATGTGCTCCAGTGGATTTTGAGTAATTTAGGTTCAAAAAAAGATATATATCTGGGCGGAGCCTAACCACACATCTGATCTGATTGGCTGTCAGCACTTCATCCAAGAAGTGTTGGCAGCCATCTTGGGACCAATATACATGATAGCACCTCATTAAAAAGCATTGTAGTTAATAGAGGGTTTTAGGACTTTAGTTACATTATAAATCATTTGTTGATGGTACCATACTCGTTTTAGGAATTGTGGTGGGTTCTAAGGTGATTTTACCATGTGAAAAAACCTTCTGCTGTGATATCATGAATATTGTTTGAAAGAAAACTAATATCTCATGATTTTCCCACAGTGGTTTGGAAGGGGATCTATAAGCTAAACTGAAAGCATATTTTCTGTAAATTCACATTATCTTTCTCAGTCATGTGAAAATGAAGTCTGACATTCTCAGTAAAACATGTACATCCAACAAGGACAGAGACTGTCAGTTGATTCCTTTGTGTTCTACTGCAGCCTCCTAGAGTGTTCTAAAGAACAACTAGAGCGCTAACAGTCCTACTTATTACAAAGGTATGGCACACCTGAAGCCATCTTGATTGGAATAAAGTGGTAACTCTTAAAACATTTAATTTAAAAAGAAACAACATGAGGGGGTATATTTTACCATAGAAAGTATGATTAGTGCTGCAGAATGAAAAATTAGGGCACATTTTGAGTGACTTCTCAAATCCTTTTCTATTTCATTAAAACATTCTGACATGCAGTCTCCCAAAATGGCCACCAGAGACAAAAGAGCCCAAATGTAGCCCAAATATCACCCAGATGTAGCCCAAGTATAGCCCAATGACAGAATGTCCCAGAGTGTTCTAAAGAACAACTAGAGCGCTAACAGTCCTACTTATTACAAAGTTATAGCACACCTGGAGCCATCGTGATGGGAATAAAGTGGTAACTCTTAAGATATTTAATTTAAAAAGGAACAAAATGAGGGGGTATATTATGCAATAGAAGGTATTATTAGTGCTGCAGAAAGAAAAGTTAGGGCACATTTTGAGTGACTTTTCAAATCCTCTTCTATTTCATTAAAAAATTCTGACATGCAGTCTCCCAAAATGGCCACCAGAGACAAAAGAGCCCAAATGTAGCCCAAATATCACCTAGATGTAGCCCAAGTATAGCCCAATGACAGAATGTCCCAGAGTGTTCTAAAGAACAACTAGAGCGCTAACAGTCCTACTTATTACAAAGGTATGGCACACCTGAAGCCATCTTGATTGGAATAAAGTGGTAACTCTTAAAACATTTAATTTAAAAAGGAACAAAATGAGGGGGTATATGTTGCCATATGAATTATGATTAGTGCTGCAGAAAGAAAAATTAGGGCACATTTTGAGTGACTTCTCAAACCCTCTTCAATTTCATTAAAAAATTCTGACATAGTCTCCCAAGATGGCCACCAGAGACAAAAGAGCCTAAATGTAGCCCAAATATCACCCAGATGTACCCCAAGTATAGCCCAATGACAGAATGTCCCAGAGTGTTCTAAAGAACAACTAGAGCGCTAACAGTCTTACTTATGACAAAAGTATGGCACACCAGAAGCCATCTTGATTGGAATGAAGTGGTAAGTCTGAAAACACTCAATTTAAAAAGGAACAACATGAGGGGGTTAATTTTGCCATAGAAAGTATGATTAGTGCTTCAGAAAGAAAAATTAGGGATCATTTTGAGTGACTTCTCAAATCCTCTTCTATTTCATTAAAAAAATTCTGACATGCAGACTGAAACATGCACTTTGAATACCAGCAGCAGACGTCCCTGGTGAGCAGTAGCATTACTACAGTGATCTAATGTGCAACTAGAGTGCTAACATTCAGAATTTATGGCAAATATGTGACACATCTGAATGCCTTCTTGATGGAACCAAAGTAAACAAGCATTGAAAATGCAATAGATCTCGCCCTCGTTTAAGTTAAAGCCATTCTGTTTGTAATGAAGTGGCTTTTTAGCTTTGCTTTTATTAGTGTTTTTTCAACTTTCATGTAAATAACGCACCGTTTTCACCAAATCGACTTTGCCCAAGCACACCCTTCCCTTCGGCCAACAAATCCCAAAAATTCGGCACACCTGCCGATCCACTCTCCCTACAGCTCACCCAAGCCCCGTCCCTCTAGCGCAACTGGAACACCCCAAATTCACCTTCTCCATGCGCACCAAAAACCCCCAATGAATAACATGGCAATTCGCTACTCCGCACAAAAATTGCTCTTTAAAGCACTTCCACTGCTCCGATCCGCTTTAAACTTGGCTGGACACTAGTTCCAGCGATTCCCTAACATCTTACCAAAAATCAGCCCAATCCATATACTGGAACGGGGACGAATTTCAACCCGAATACGCACCCCCTGCAAACACAAAAAAAAGCCATAAAACGGCCAAATCTCGACCAAAAACCGCCAAAATCCCTCAAAACCTTGCCAACACCAATACGCACGAAACTGAACCAGCCCCTCAGCCCTAGGCTCCGGGAACCCTACTTAATTGACCCAAAAGCCCTAAAAAAGCAACATAATACACACGAAAACGCCCTAACAACCCTAAAATGCATATAAGTATATGTATGCATGCATTTATGTTTGTATTTATATAGATATACAGATGATATATGTTTATATATGTATGTATATATATATATTCACTGAAAAAACCATAGGCTATAGACCATATATAGTTAGGAATTAGCATTTACAAAACCTTGAAAATTCACTGAAAAAACCATAGGTTATAGACCATATATAGTTAGGAATTAGCATTTACAAAACCTTGAAAATTCACTGAAAAAACCATAGGTTATAGACCATATATAGTTAGGAATTCGCATTTACAAAACCTTATTTTACTCACACAAAACCATTGAAATTCCATATATAGTTAGTTGCACTAACTATATATCGCGCACCCGCAATCCACTGCTGATGATGTCACATATTACATCATTCATGACATGGTCAGTGACATCACTGATGACATCACTGATGACATCTCAAATGACATCACTGATGACATCACTGATGACAACATCCAGTGACTGTATGTTTCTGTAAAGTTAAAATATGTCTTACATATTGAAGAATGAGTGGATGTATAAGTGTCTGGATGAAGGATTTAGTAGGTGCATGACTGACTGTATGAGTGAGTGATTAAATGTGTCTCACTGAGTGCATGGGTTAGTGACTAAACTGTCTTAATTTGTGCATCATTATGTCTGTTGTTCTGTAAACTGTTGCATGTGTTGATAAGTAGCTATATGAGTAACTATATGGGTTATTGATTGGTTGCCCAAGTATTTGTATGGGAGACTGAGTGTGTGTGTGGGTGGCTGGGAGGTGTATGACTCTGTGCATAGATGTGTGAGCAGTTGATTCACTAGATGTATGGTTTCAAAAGTGCATGTGGAAACAGCTGTATGGGCGGTTGACTGTCTGCATGAGTGTATTGGTGAGTGATTGGATTTCTCAGTGCTACATGTCAAAGTAAGTACATATGTAAAACACAGTACATGTAAGAGTTGACATATATAAATAACTGTGCATAAGAGCCAGTGAATGTGTGAGTGGCTGTATGGATCATTGTGAACTTGTATCAGTGATTGTATAAGAGAGTAAATATGTGTTAGTATATGTTTGATTAAGTAAGGTGTGTATAACTGTATAGTTGAGGAAACGGAGGTGTGATTGATTCTTTGCATGACTGACTAGGTGTGTGAGTAACTCCATGGATGAGTGACAGTCTGTGAGTGTCTGTTTACACTGATTGTATCTAAGGTTATATTAGAGTCTGAAGAGGTTCATCGTATTATCACATGAATGATATCATCAGTGATGTGATCAGTAATGTCAAATGAGATGTCATCAGTGATGTCATCAGTGATGTCATTTCAGATGTCATCAGTGATGTCATTTGAGATGTCATCAGTGATGTCATCAGTGATGTCACTGACCATGTCATGAATGATGTAATATGTGACATCATCAGCAGTGGATTGCGGGTGCGCGATATATAGTTAGTGCAACTAACTATATATGGAATTTCAATGGTTTTGTGTGAGTAAAATAAGGTTTTGTAAATGCGAATTCCTAACTATATATGGTCTATAACCTATGGTTTTTTCAGTGAATATATATATATATATATATATATATATATATATATATATATATATATATATATATATATATATATATATATATATATAACATTTTAATTGGGGTTATACTTTCCTGGTACGTTTTTACCACACATATGCCTTTACTATACATGCCTTGACAACTCAAATTGTGTTGTAAAGACATGCATGATAAAGGCATATGTGTGGCCAAGACGTGCGTGTTAAAGACTTGCAATGGTAGTGTTGCGACGATTGTAATGATTGCGTTGTAAAGCAATGCATGGTAATGGCTTGTGTCGTTCCATCATACATCCCTATGGTAATGCAACAATCGCCTGTACCCCAAAAATCTATCTTGTCTCTATGAAATCCAAACTCAGCAAAGCAGCTAGACTCTTCTCTGGGGAGAGCCGCTATGATCACATCACTCCCACTCGAACTGGCTACCAATCATAGCGAGAGGACAATATGCAAAACGGCCTGCTTAACCCACAAAGCTCTCTACACTGAAATACATATCTACTTTGCAAATAAACTATCTAAGGCTGGCCTTTGTAAAGCTCAAATAATTTTAGCTTGATTCTGCCGAAATGTAAGAAAGAATAATTACCAACCAGTTCATTGTCTGGGAATGCGCCCAGAATTTGGAATGCTCAGCCATAAAACTCACTCAATCCTACACTTCAGAAAAACCTTACATGATGAGCCAGATGAATCGTATTTGGAGGTAGACTAACAACAATTTTTAGGGTGCTTAGTAGCTATAAGAGGTAAATTGTATGCTTTTAATTACCTTTTGATAAATGTGCCCTGGGAGTAGAAAATTGAGAAAAGAACTGATAGCACCATCTGTTGAGTTGATTTAAGAGCTAGTAAGGGTTAAGAGGATTGCAACAACACAACTATGACTTGACTGTCCTATGAAGAAAGCAGTACAGCAATGCCCAAGATAGACAGCTTTATACCATATGCCAGTAATCATCCCCCACAAATCTTGCAAGGAAACAATACTTTACCTGGCCACTTAATGAACTTGCGAGTACTGCTGTTTCCTGGATCATTCTAAGTAATTCAAGAAAGTCTGTATCTTGATAGTCAAACCGTTTCCCAAAGATGACAGAACAGGTTACATTGGAAGCTGCATTGCTTAAGTGAAGTGATGGGTCAAAGGGCAACCCTTTTGAGAAAAGAAGAAAAGCAGCATATTATTGCCATGTGTGGAAATATGGTACTGCAGCTTGGTATTGAAGGGATGCTCAGACTCACACAGTAAAAGGTACATTTTTAAATTAGAGTTCCTATGCCCGCTCTCTTTCTTTGAGTTTATAAAACTTTTCTGGCAAAAAAGTGCAGTCTACCCAGATGCATAGATTACAGGTTCAATCTGGAATTATGCACTAATTTAGAGCATGGGTTCAGGCCTGCTGTCCGCTAGTCTGCAGCGTCACTCCAGGGAGAGAATCTTTCTCCAACTGAGTTGCTTTAACCCCTTCCATGCGTTTGTCGGCCAACGTTGGCCGACGTAGCCCCGCCCAATCCGCTAAACCGCCTCATCGCGGCGGAACTGTAACTGCGGTTAAGCAGTTAACTACTTTGTGAGGAGCAACATTGTTGGACACATTTTCTGCCAGAAAAGTCCTCGTTATGTTATGTTATGTTATGTTATTTCATAAAGCCCTTGTAACACTCACGGATACTCAAGAGTGTCCTAGCGCAAAAGCCATCTACAGAAACCACAGAGCACGGAGCAAGGGGGAAGTCTAGATTGGTTAAAAGGCAAGGTCTTTAGCTGCTTTTTAAACAGCTTGAGATTGTTGTCTGTCATTGATAAAACAACATTCTGCAAGCAACTCCGTGGGGGACTGTGCTGGACAATACAGGCCAGTCTAGTAATCACTGGCTTCTCCCTCGGGCGAGATTCTTCAGAACGGCACAGACCAGTGGCACCCTGTGATGTGATGTACATCCCTCTACTATGTGACTCACGTTACCTTTAGAGCTCAGCTTGAACACTTCACACATTCAAGATACTCAGCAGATCATGTTTCAAGGTGTACTATTATTAGCATTCACACCCACAACTATCACCTAGATCATTTCTATAGAACAGAGGAAGAGTGTCCTTATGTGGTATGTAGTTGCTGACCTTTTCTGAACCAATGGGCCAACTCTCCAAACCCTGTAAGGCTATAAAATATGAGTCAATCTTGCATACTTACTGCAAGCTTGCCCCCTCCACAGCAAATGTGATTGGTGCAACACCTTCACAGTGCATGCTCACTTAGTCTCTCACCAGCTCCACCTCTGAGCGCTGAACACTATCTTGAGCTAATGCCCCAGATACAGTGTGCACTGTAGGATCCCTTGTGAGGGCTTAAACAAATGCAAACAATGACAAATGAATTTTAACATGTGATCAAAATATTAATCAAACAAGCCCAAACTAAACACATATATCAAACAGTACTTGAAACCACAATGTGAATCAAGTCAATTTAATTAAAAAATATGATTTTTGGTAAAGTCGTTCACACTTGAAAGCCAGTCTTGACATTCTTAAGACTGGCTGAAAGGTACATCCCAATGCATTTCGGGCAATAACAGAAGCCCTTCGTCAGGTGTATCTAGAAATGAAGAAACATTAGTTGTCTGAATTCAACTATCTGACTCCAGGTAAGAAGCACAATCCATGATACACGTGTACACATTCCCATGGATCTTAATCCAGGCACCAAATGTCCCAAAACAATGGCAATCTACGCTTATAAGTAACTTTAAATACAGAATCACAGGCAAATGAGCATACCCTCATGTTTCCTCTGGACAAATGTTGAGAAAAATAAAGAAATCCCAGAAAAGACCCAAAACTAACCACTAGTAGTGCATAGAAAGGACAAGTGCACATACCCATGCATTATTACTCCAAGTGCCCCTAGTGCTCTACAACCAACTAAGTTGTTGTTGTATGTACTTTATTCGATATAAAAAATATCATAAAAGCATGTACAAGCATGATTTAGTAATCAAAAAATCCATCATTACATACAACTAATGACAATAGTAATGTATCTAAAACCATTAAAAAGCTTATACAATATATACAATAAAAACACATGTCATATAGCAGGCGCAGTAAAACAGATTTGGGACCCTTAAATCACTAACTCTCATCTTGCTTTAGCAGCTTAGTACGTGTCAACCAGGCGCTGACCAGATATTTGGCTATCGCACAGGTCATACTGAGAGAAGAAGGATCAGATTTAAATGTCCGTAATGCTGCCCTGCAGCCTATAAACCCCAGATTTTTACAAGTGGGTTTAAGCCTTTTCCTCCTGGCTGCCCTATATGCGGGACAAGCAAAGAGGTAATGGGGGATAGATTCTGAGGGCATCTGACATCCGGGGTATCTCACAGATAATAAACTATGGCTTCTCCAGCCCGCTACCAACTCATTAACAGGGAGAATTCCTAACCTAAACTTCATATAGAGCATTCTATCTCGTGGAGATTGTATATAATCGAGATAGTATTCAAATATAGCATTAGGCTTATGCTCCAGAAACTGTTTTGTGAGGGTTCCCCAGTAGGATGTTCGCGTCTCCTCCCCTTTTACCCATTCCCAGTATGCCTTTTTGACTATTTGCTTCGCTGGTGGGGTCTGACTTGCCCATGACTCTCCATACCCTATCGCTGTTACCAACTGCTTTAATTTTCAGATCCATTTGATCTTGATCCCTGTGTCTAAACTGATGCTCTCGCTCAGTGCAGCAGCATAGTTGGCCAGTTCAGGGGTCCTTCTTAGGCGCACCCAAAAAAGTAATCTTACAATCTCAGAAAAGGAATGCTTCCCAAAATCCTTTTGGAGAGGTATTAAAGGGGTAGAAAGTGGCAGGGAAAACAGGCCTCTGTAAAACCTATTTTCTGATTTCTCTAAGTCACTAACATTCTCGAATCCCCATAGTTCTGACCCATAAAGTGCTGAGGGCAATGCTTTACCATCGTAGACCACAAGAGCAGGGCCTACTGGTCTGCTAGATGAAAGCTGCTGTTCTCTCAAGATTGCCCCCGCCACCCGCTTGTGGTTAAGGAGCATCTTGGCCAAATGGGCATTCCACTTCATCAAGTTGTTCAACCGAATGGCCAGATAGTCAAAAGACTCTACGGTTTCTAGGGGAGTTCCAGTCAAAGTGATGCCGTTCTTAAAGCGTTTAGACGGAGAGAGCGTCATTAGTTTTGTCTTACTAGTATTAATGGAAAGTCCCCGTAAATTGCAAAACTGACTGAACCTGTCTAACAATTTTTGTAGACCACTAGGGTTTTTTGACACCAATAGGGTGTCGGCGGCTAATAGGAGGGTCGGGGTTTTCTCCCCTGCCAGGGTTGGATCGTCAGTTGGAACCTCTCTCAAATGGTCTACCACCCCATTTAAAAAGAGAGAGAACAGAGTTGGAGCCAGCACGCAACCCTGGCGAACCCCGATAGTCACCACCACCCTTCCAGTCAGCTGTCCTTTGTTACTCCACCCGATTCTGGCATAATTCGCCTCATGGAGGCGCTTGGTAAAATCGAGAATCATAGGTGGGATGCCCAGATCAGACAACACCTGCCAAAGCTTGGCTCGAGGGACCAGATCGAATGCGGTCTTGAGGTCGATAAAGGGTAGATATAAACTGCCTTTCCCGATGGTCACTACTTTCCAATGTAGCATGCAAAATCTAAACACTTGGTCCATTCTGCCGACTTTCTGTCTGAACCCTGCTTGGAAATGCGAAAGGACGTCGCCGTCATCCATCCATGTCCTTATCCTCATTAGAAGGACCCTGCCAACCACCTTCTGTGTTACATCGATTAAACTACTCGGTCTGTAGTTGGCAGGGTCCTCCCTATTACCCTTTTTATATATTGCAACTACCTCTGCGCCCTTCCAAGAGTCCAGGACAGGATGGCCTATAACTATCTGGTTCATTAAAAGCAGAATAAAGTCAGCCCACACTTTTACTTAGCGTAGCAAGAGGTCTCCAGGAAGGCCATCCGGACCCAACGCCTTTCCTGCGGCTAGCCCAGCTATAGCAGATGAAACTTCTTTGAGGTTAAAAGGCTCGGATAGTTTAGAGTTCTCTTGTGCATCATGGGGTGTAAGACCCCCAGCTGGTAGTGGGAGGTTCTCATTATAGGTTGGTGAAATGGTTCCATCATCACAATATAGGCCCAGAAAATGGGCATACCATTCATGTTCTGTGATGTGGTTGGGAATCGGATTGGATCCCTTTCCGGAAACCTTTATTGAGTATTTCCCAGAACACAGTGGTGTCTTTCAATTGGGAGGCGTTTTTAAGTTCCTGTCAATGTAGTTCTTCCCAATTGCGCTTAGCTAGCTCTACTGCCTGAGAGTACTCTTTCCTAGCGATTCTAACTAGAGAGGGGTTGTTACTTTGTAGTGCCAAAGAAAGACTAAGCCTCTTTTCCCTGCAAACGTCTGAGAACCAAAGGTTAGATGGCCTGGGAATATGGCTTTTTTTAATACTCTGATTGCTAGGGTCCGGAATGGCAAAGAACATTCCCAATCCGTCTATCGTATTATGATAGAATTCAGGGAGTGGGGAATTCTGTATATCCTCTATGGCATCACTAATTGACACCAGCTCTATGGTCTTATGCTCAATGAGTTCTCTTATACTAGTCCATTTACCCTCCTGGTATGCAAACTTGTGCCATTTAAGACAGCATTTACAATTGGAAGGTACTACCTCTTTTGTTAGCATCCTCACTGAATTAGGGGGCTTAGAGACGGCCCAGCTGTTTCTTAATTGCATACAAAGGGGGTTATGGTCACTATCCTGGGTAGCCTTCACTTCCATATCCAAAAGGTCACCCCAGAGCCGAATATCCAGCAAGATATAATCAATCCGTGAGGGGTAGCAAGACCTATATTATGTGTTTGACCCTTTTAGATCAGAACGTGTCCTACTGTTCACCGCTCTTAGATTGTACTCTGAGGTTAGGGCGTTCAATAGGCTGGCCCTTTGAGTCCACTTTTTGATTGGGGCTAAGCTGAGCGGCGGAATAGCTAATTTGCTATGCTGCTCCCCTATACCCAATACATCCTCCCCACTCAGCGGTTTGAAGGTACAATTAAAATCTCCTGCCATGATAATGACAGAGTTGGGAGGAGTGGTAGACAGTACGGACTCTAATTCTGCTATGGTAGCTGATAGTTGGTTCCCGGGAGACCCTCTGGCGTACACATTAAAAATCTCCACATTTCGACTATTTAGGTAGGAAACCCAGGTTTATATAAGGGACCAAGCTCCATGTCTCTTGGAACAAGCAGATATCTTGGTTGTCGATAAAATCATTCCACTCAATACAGTCAGTCTGCGAACTTCCCAGTGACACCCTCCTTACTTTTGCCACATCCTCCCTTATTACTGACCTGCATCCCCTTATATGTCTTACCCAATGTATAACTTTATTTTAAAGGGATTTGCGGCTTTCATAACTTTGGTCGCTCATGAGTTTAGGAACCTTAGTCATGTAGATTATGGGGAGAGGTTTCTCAAAAGGGGTGTTTCCCATATAAAAGCCTGGTCTTGGGTGGGTACCCTGGCCTTCCCTAGTCGGCACAAAACTATGGTTGTTTACTTTAGGAGGAAGTCGAGCTGGTGAAACCCATCTGTTTCCCACAAATGTAGCTGGCTCAGAGTGAAGGTTAGGATTTCTACCGGGGTTGGACCTTTCGAAAGGTGTCTGTGCACAAACCATTTGCCCTGTCACTGGCCTCTTCCCTACTCCATCAACCAACTAAGTGCTAAAAGTGCATGCCGCAAACGTATAATACACATGAATTGTGCAAACAAGTTACCTAATAGGAGTTTCAAAATCCTGAGCCCCGAGACAAATAGAGGCAGTCCGGCTTATAAGAGGTCACCCGACTAAAATTGTTTTAATGAAAAGTGCATTATAAATAACTAAAACTACTGCGACTCAATGGGAATGAAAATCCCATAGTAAAATTATACAAAATCCCTTACGGTCCACTCAATCCTCCAAGGATTCACTTGGTGAGTGAATGTCGTATAACGCGGCTGTAACCGACAAATATATATCAGAGAAAATACTTGGGGTTGATGCACTACTAGAAATCAACAGTGAAAAGCACACACACTCACCAAGGATGAGGCGATATTTCAAAGGTGTGGCAAACAATCACCAATAACGGCGTAGCTAAAAATCCCTTTATCGACCACTCGACCCTCCAAGGCATCACTAGGTATTCATATGCAATACAGCACCAGTGTAACTGAAAAATATATGTGAGAAGGATCACTAGGGTTTAATACAGTTCTAGCAATAAACAGTGAAAAATTGGATGCATACACCGAAGATGCGGCGTCTCCACTGTGGGGTGGTAAACAGTCACTGAAATAGCACATCAGACACATCAGGTGCTTTATGGAAGTTATAAAAAACAAGAATGCTATGGGAAGCGAGAAAGAACATGCGGTGGGAGTAACAGCTCACTGTCTCTCTCTGTGGCTGTTCTTTGTTTTACGAAGTTTAACAGTAAAGTTAGATGCCGAAAGTGTGCATGCACTAAAGTGGATAAGAAGAGTGACTAAGCCACGAGAATTGGAAATACACTTAGTGCCTGCTAATATTGCTTGCCAGGAGTAAACACTCCCAATTGTGGCTCCTGATCAAAAGAAGGAAAAAATAATGACAAAACTTAGAAATGTAAAATAATTAAAGATACACATGATGCATGCAATTAGATTATAGTCTCAGTGCAAAATAGTTCAACAGCTAGTGCCCTTCACAAAAGAGAGATATAGGCACTATGTGTAGCATGGTAGGTGGAAAAAAAACAATTGATGGACAGAATGCAGAACAATGTCGTACATTCACCCCAGTACAGAGATCTGGGCCTAAATCCATTGATTTTTTGCTCACCTTGCGATTCCAGTTTTGACCCAGCCATATGCAAATCAGTCTTGACCCTGCGCCCAATGTGAACAGTCCAGCCCGAACTGCCATGCCAGGTCCTCCCTGGACTGGAAACAAGAATTCTAGGACCGCTTTCGGGCTTTCAGCCCTCATCAGCCAAAATAGCTTGACTCCACTGGCATGGAGAGTACAGGACCCATGTCTGGGCATACCCGTCCCACTCGGGGTGACAGATGCAAAAAGAACAATTGTTGGTTAGAATGCAAAACAATGTCATACATTCACCCCATTATAAAGATCTGGGCCTAAATTCATTGTTTTTTTGCTCATCATGCGATTCCAGTTTTGACCCAGCCATATGCAAATCAGTCTTGACCCTGCGCCCAATGGGAACAGTCCAGCCTGAACTCCCATGTCAGGTCCTCCCTGGACTGGAAACAAGAATTCTAGGACCGGTTTCGGGCTTTCAGCCCTCATCAGCCAACATAGCTTGCTTCCACTGGCATGGAGAGTACATGACCCATGTCTGGGCATACCCGTCCCACTCAGAGTGACAGATGCAAAAAGAACAATTGATGGTTAGAATGCAGAACAATGTCATACATTCACCCCATTACAAAAATCTGGGCCTAAATTCATTTTTTTTTTTGCTCAACATGCCATTCCAGTTTCGATCCAGCCATATGCAAATCAGTCTTGACCCTGCGCCCAATGGGAATAGTCCAGCCCGAACTGCAATGCCAGGTCCCCCTTGGACTGGAAACAAGCATCCTAGGACCAGTTTTGGGCTTTCTGCCCTCATTAGCCAGGATAGATTGACTCCACTGGCATGGAGAGCACAGGACCCACATCTGGGCACACCCGTCCCACTCGGGGTGACCGATGCAAAAAGAACAATCGATGGACAGAATGCAGAACAATGTCATACATTCACCCCAGTACAGAGATCTGGGACTGGTGGAACATGGCTAATGCCTAAATGCAGAATAAACAGCAGGTGAGGTCAACGAAAACTGTACCAATGTATGTGTTAATAAACATCTAGCATCCATCAATCAATCAATCAATCAATCAATCAATCAATCAGGGAATTGTAAGCACGCTACTCACCCGTGAGGGTCTCACGGCACTGAGGGAGGGGTCCGCAGATCTGTTTAGCCAAAGAGACAGGTCTTGGGGGTCTTCCTGAAGGTGTTCAGGGAGGGGCGCGTCTGATGTCTGCTGGTAGCTCGTTCTGTCGTAATTTGACAATGACTAGGTTAGCGTTAAGCTTTGCTACACGTTATTCCCTTATCTTGGCCTTATTTGAAAACGCCATTTTGAATGTTACGGTGGCCATTTTAGAGAACGAGTTGCCTCGTGGTCAGCGTGCCCTTTAGTCCTTTGTCCGTGCTACTGACCATTCGAGTTTGCCCAGCAACAGGCTATTTATAGTAACGGTCAAGCCTGTACATGCGCAGTTCCGACTGACCAGTCACCCCTTAGGAATGTTCCGCCAAACTGACCAGTGGCGTTGTAACCCCTCCCATGAGTTGGCTGTGTTCCAAAAATGACCATATATGTACCTAAAACTCTGTAACCATGTACCGCCTACCTTTTTATTACTGTAAATCTGTATAAAAGAAGGACTCGCACCAACGTTCGGGGTGATACTTCTTGCATTGCCGAAGGGTGCTGTAGGAATGTACCACCACCCCATGGGGTCTTAATAAACTTGTCTTTTGTACTTTTCAGTTTCCGTGCCAACAGTTCTTTCGGTGTAATGGGTATTCTGCGGAGTATGTAGGCCTTGGGAACCCAATACCACAGTTCCAGGTCTTGGCTGCAATGTGAGAGAAGGATCTTCCACCTGCTCTGGCTCTGTGGATGCTCAGGGTTTTGGCCAGTGTGAGGTTGGAGGATCGGAGGTTTCCTTTGGGTATGTGGAAGTTGATTCTGTTGTTGAGGTATTTGGGTCCGTTGTTCTGTCGGCATTTGTAGGCGTGAGTGAGGATTCTGAAAGTGACTATTTTCTCCACGGGTGGCCAGTAGAGACTTAGTAGGTGTTGGCTGATGTGTTCGTGTCGGGGGATGCCGAGGACGAGTCTGGCGGCAGTGGTCTGTCTTGCGGAGGATGCGGAGGGTGTTAAAGCAGCTGGAGGTGATGCTGTTGACCTGTCGGTTCATGGTGAGTGATGAGTCGGGTACGCTGCTGAGGTTCTTGCCGTGGTCCTAGGGGGGTAGGTAGGCATCCAAGGGCAGTCGGCCACCAGGTTCTATGCCATACAGAAGGGGTGGTAATGAGGATGAGATCTTCTGTATTCTCAGCGGTGAGCTTCAGGCAGCTGTTGGTCATCCAGACTGCGACGTCTTGCATTCCTTTCTGGAAGTTGAGTTTGGCAGAGGGAGAGGATCAGCTGGGTGTCGTCGGCGTTGGACACGATGTTGAGGAGGTGTTTTCAGAGATAGCTGCGAGGGAAGCCATGTAGATGTTGAAGAGGGCGGGGCTCAGGGATGAACCCTATGGGACTCCGCAGGTGATTTTCATGGGGTCAGAGAGGAAGGGTGGGAGTCTGGTCCTTTGGCTTCTTCCAGTGAGGAATGATCGGATCCAGTTCAGGGCTGTTCCTTGTATGCCAGCATCATGTAGCCTGGCAACTAGTGTGCGGTGGGAGATGGTATCGAAGGCCACAGATAGGTCGAGTAGGAAGAGGGCTGCGAAGTGGCCTTGGTCCAGGAGGGTGCAGATGTCATCTGTGGCAGTGAGTAGGGTGGTCTTTGTGCTGTGGTTGCTTCGGAATTCGGATTGGGATGGGTCGAGGACAGCGTTCTCTTCAATAAATCGTGTCAGTTTCCTGTTGACTGTTTTCTCTGCAACTTTGGCTGGGAAGGGGAGGAGCGAGATGGGCCGATAGTTCTTGAGATCAGTTGTCAGCTGTGGGCTTCATGAGCAGAGGTCTGACATCTGCGCGCTTCAATACATCTGGGAAGGCGCCTGTTTTGATAGTGGTGTTGATAGTGTGTTGTAGTTTGGGTGTGATGGCGGCCGCGTCTCTGTGGTAGATGCAAGGGGGGCAGGGGTCAGTGGGGGCCACCCGAGTGGATGCTTTTCATCGTTGAGGCTGTGTCTTCAGCTGGTGGGTGTTTCTGGGGGGCGGGGCCGTCTTTGGCACCTGGTGGATGGTCGATGAATTTATCATACTGGTTTTTGATCTTGAGGTGGAAATAGATTCCAAGCTTGTCGCGGAGGTCTTGGGATGGTGTGATATCTGTGGCTTCGCTGCGTGGGTTGGTGAATTCTTGAATGACACTGCAAAGTTCCTTGGAGTTGGCCAGGATTTTGTTGTGGATAAAGTTCCTCTTGGTGGCTCTGATCTGGTTGTGGTAGTCCGTCATGGTGTCCTTGTAGGTGGTGTGGTTGTTGGTTGTCTTGGTGTTTCTCCAGTTCTTCTCCAGGCGTCTCAAGGTGCGTCTGGCTTCTTGGAGAGCAGTGGTGAACCAGGCTGCTTTCCTGGGGTGTTGTCTGTTAGGGTTGCATAGCAGGGCGAGCTTGTCTGCCCAGTCGTTTATCCAGGTGTGAAGTTTTCTGGCAGCATCGTTTGCATCGGGTGCCCAGGTGTGTTTGTCTCGGGTGAGGTGGAGTTAAGTTGCTTGTGTAACAAAAATAAGAAAAGAATAGAAAGCAAATTAGCAAAATTGCAGGAGGGTAATTGTAAGTCAATTGAACAAGCTTGAGTAGATGTGATCCAAGAGATTTAAATGATCGAAAAACCTCACATAGAATATGTGGGTAATCTGAAACGTACATGAAATGTTTATGCACCGTATGACCAAAACTGAATAAGTGGACTTAATGTCAAATCAATTGTATTTGAAAAAAAGACTTACATGTAATATGTGAGTGATCTAAAAGCTTGAGTACATTTTTCACTAGCACTGTAACACAATAAGTGTTATTATCCTTATGTTCAATTAATCATGAAAAAACAATTATAATGTGTGTGTGAAACGTGTGAGAGGTGCAATCAGGTGTTCCTGTGAAACACATAAAAAAGTATGTTAACAGAACTATGCTAAGGGGCCTGTTCCTGCCATGTATGGAAATTACGGAAAACACGAGAATTTCAATTTTAATTTATCATTTAGACCTTTAGGAATTAGAGTGTCTAAGAAACATACCCAATATGTTTTGTGTTGGGTCAATCTTTTGGTGAAATCGAATCCAAACTGTCCCCTTGCCAAATTAAGAAAATATCATCAATAATGTAATGTTCTGTTTCTGAATGCAATGAGTGAATTGTATCCTAGAGTTCTTTCGGTTGAGAACCTCCAACTATTTTTCCAAATCCAACCTGTCCCCTTTCCAAATTATGAAAATATCATCAATATATCGATGATACAAGCTAACCTTCCATGTCCAACCAAACTCAGATAGAGTATATTCGGTTTCAAACTTTAACATAAACAGATTTGCATAGATGGGGGCCCCCGAGAAGCCCATGGACGTGCTGTTAGCTTGTAAATAGAATCTCTGCTTCCACTGAAAGTAACTGTGGTATAAACAGAAATTAAGCAGTTCCAGTAAGAATGTCTTGTTGGCATGCATGGCGTTCTCTCTAAGGAGTGATCATTCAGTGGTGTCTAAGAAACATATGCAATAAGTTTTGTGTTGGATCAATCTGTAGGTGAAATCTATATCTGATTGTTGTTTGAGTACCTCCAAGATTGTAAACAGCACCTGCGCAACAGCGTGATGACATTCATTCCAATGGCAGGCAAATGGTGAGTTCAAAGATTTGGTACTAATGTGACTCCTATGTTCAGTGATCCTCTTCTGCAGATTTCTCTCAGTTTTCCCCACATATAACATCCCACAGGGGCACTTGATGACGTATATTACATCTTGTGCATTACAATCTGCTATGTAGTTCAAGTTAATCCGCTTGAGAAGTGTGGCTCAATGATTAGAGCGGCAGACCCTGATGCAGAGGTCTAGCCCGGGACCAGGGTTCAATTCCCCGCCTCAGCGGGTCTTGGGCTCAAAAATTCCACAGACCCGATAATTCTCGCCTCGGTGCTTATTCCAATCATGGAGTCCCACTCTGCAACTCTGGGCAATAGCTTGCTTAATCTCCACAACGCCCCCCACAACGCTAAGGATGCCTGGCCTCCACCTTGGGGGTGCCCAGGAGTGGACGCCTCACAGGGAAAGCCGGGATGGGTTCCACAGCGGTATTCGTACAAGCGCCTTGAGACCCTTGCGGGTGAGTAGTGCGATATACAAGTATCTATTTACATTTACATTGCCTGTCCAAGGATGGAAAATAGATCTGCCAGCTAACACAATATTGCAATGCGTATAATTTTGGCATCTCAAAATAACCTTGTGTGCCGTATCATCTGTTGTATCCGAATGTGCCAACAATTCCTTTAAGTTTCTAGACCTTTAATAGGCAAAAAGCAGTGGATTAGTGAATAAGCCTTTAAAGTCTGGTTCCATCAGAAGTAGCTCCCACCATTTCAGGATGATCTTCTTGATTGATGCAGATGGTGTAGAAAAAGTGGAAACAAAAACTTTTCTTCCTTGGTCTATTTTCTGTTGTTTCTATAATAGAGACAATCTGTTCATAGCTTGTACACATTTAGCTGCTCTCTCTACTACTTCTTGTGGGTAAACTCGTTCCAAAAATTGTTGTTTATATTCCTGTTTAGTGGAAGTACACCAGTCAATTATGATGTAATCCATTAGATTCTAGTGAATTGGGAAAAAGGCGGGTGTTGTTTGAGTGATAGTGGATGGAAACTGTTAAACAAAAGTGTATTATTTCTGTCAGTAGGCTTCTTAAAAACTCTAGTTTGAATCTGTGTATTTGCTAACATGGTTTCAACATTCAATAAAGTAACATTCTGTTTTGGAATGCAATGAGTGAATTGTATCCTAAGGTTCTTTCGGTTCGGAACATCCATCTGTTTTTCCAAATTCAACCTCTTCCCTTGCCAAATTATGAAAATGTCATCAATATATGGACGATACAAGATAATCTTCAGTTTCAAGCCAAACTCAGATAGAATATGTTCGGTTTCAAACTTTAACATGAACAGGTTTGCATAGATACAGGCCCCCGAGAAGCCCATGGATGTGCTGTTAGCTTGTAAATAGAATGTCTGCTTCCACTGAAAGTAACTGTGTGATAATTGGAACCTAAGCAGTTCCAGTAAGAATATCTTGTTGGCTTGCATGGCGTTTTCTCTATGGAGTAATCATTTGATGGCTTCTATACCATTAGCATTGGGAATAGAAGTATATAGGGCTACTACATCCACATTACATAACCATATTTGTTGTGAAGCCGTGAGATGTATGATCCTCTGAGAGTAATTTCAACAGATGAGTGGTATCCTGAAGGTACAATAGACTTGCCTGTACCAGAGGTTGCAGGAAAAAATACAAATATTGCCCAAGAGGTTCATGTATAGACCTGCAGCATGAGACAATCGGTCTGAAGGGGGGATCCACAAGACTTTGATGTATTTTTGGTAGCATGTATATAGATGGACGTCTGGAATGTTCTGTATACAAAAAACGTTTTGTGTTCTCATTGATCCTTTCCCTATCAAGGGCACGTGTGAGACTAGCTGACAAAGTCTTCATAAAAACTGGCGTAGGATCTTCAGACAAAGGTAAATATGTGAGATCATCCTGCAAATGATTATTTCTAGGAGCCTTTAAAGCTGCTTTCTTCTGTTTGGACATTTTGTGATGTTTAGTCTTAAAAGGAGATATTTTCTGTAAATCTTTCTTAACCAATGTCGCAAACACATCAATTATCTTGTGAGAAATAGGAGACATGAAAGTAGTTTAGGGTTTAAATTTGTGACAAGGGGGGTGCACTGGTTGTGGTGGACCTTCAGTTTTATGAGAGGAAAGTCACTGAACATCAGAGATCTCCAGCGGTGTTGCAGTGGCCTTGAGGCTGCAATATGATTGGCAGGGCCACTGCAGCCCCACTCAGCATTTTATGATTTTCCTCACCGTCACACTTTCATGGCGTGTGACCACCATGAAAAGTGTAGCCGTGAGGAAGCAAAGAGGGCCATGCAGGGCTCACTTGTGCATTTGCACCACGTGTGCCCCCCTGTGTACATGCACCCCGATGCCTGCACAGCATGGACCGCTGCTGTACATGCCATGCAGGTTCTGATTTTAACGTTTCGGTGTCTATTTCATTGGCACCGCTGTGGGTACTCCAAAGAACCACCTACCGGACAGGAGAAATCTCCTAATTTGGTGGTGGTTCAAACATGGGTTTGGTGGTGCAGGAGCAGGGCGGTCCCGCACTGCCAGACTCCACCAAACTCATAATAAAGCCCTTAGACTCTGAAATGGAAGTAAAAAAATTCTCAGTTGGGCAAGATAGCAAGTTGTAGCCGAGAAGAGTGCGGGAGGCTTGATAGCCATTGTAAGAAGTCCCAGTGAAACTGATGACTTTCAGTGAGAAGATAGGAACAATAGACATTCAAAATTCATGCACACAGAATGTCCCTCACCAGCCGGATACTTTTGGCACATTCACCTAGTGAAGATTTCTATGTTTGAACGTAGTCACTTTTTTGGAGCTTGGACTTTTCCAGCGGGGTACGGTTGCAAGCTCCAGCTGAACAGTGTTTTATGAGGCTCGATACCCTCTCTGAGATGTACTGCTGAAATGGATGCTGCTGCATAAAAGCTCTGAGTGGGAGCAACCTGATCCTTTTTCCCTGCTGCATCTCACTTTCATCGGATAGACTTGGCAGGCTTCTCATTGTCCTCCAGAGATCTTTGGAGGCAGCAATTGGGGGTCAAGACTCACCCCACCAGAAGCGACCAGCAGTGTCCAGGTCAGGTCCAGTTAGAACTGATAATATGATCTTTTCAAGAAAATTATTTCAAACAACTTGTTGTGCCTTTGAAGGTTAACAAGAGGTCTGCCAACTGACCCTTGGAGAACACTTCTTTGTGTAATGTTATGTCAATATGTATAGTGCACTACTCACCCAGCCTTAGGTGTGTGGGTCCCTCGGGTTAGTCGAAAAGCCAGGTCTTCAGCTGCTTGCGAGATTCAAGAAGTGAGGTGTAGACTCTGATGTGTTGAGGAAGGTCGTTCCATGTTTTGGTAGCTATGTAGGAGAAAGAGTGACCTCCTGCTCTGTTGTTGCCGATGAGGGGAGTGTGAGCGAATGAAAGTGAGGCAAAGAGTAGGTTTCTTGTGGGCTGGCCAAAGTGTATGAGGCTTTCTAAGTATTCTGGACCTGTGTTGTGCAAGGCATTTTATATCTGTGTTTCTGAAGAATTAGAATTGGCTGCGGTTGTGGATAGGGAGTCAGTGAAGCTTCTTAAGGTGCGGTACAATGTGGCTGTGTCATGGAAGGTTGAAAATCAGTCTTGCTCTTACTCCACTAAGTGGACTTTAACGCTTGACAAATGTCTCCAAATATTTTACTAAATTCAAAAGGTTGTGTAGGTATTGATCCCTATGGGTTTCTGATCACTGGGATAGATTGCCGGGCCTATTACTGTCTCAACTGCATGGCTAATGGCCTTCCCGAATCACTGACAGAATATCGACGTTGGAAATATCAACCTCAAAAATATCAGAGCCAGAATATCGACATCAAAAATATCAAAATCCTATCTACATTAAGGTAAGTGCAAAAATATCGAAAACAAAATATCGTTGTAAAAAATATTGTTGTAAAAAATATCGTTTTTATGTTTAAAAATAATATAAAGTTACATAAATAATACATATAAATTACATAAACATACTTAAAAATATATTTAACATTATAAATTAAACATATAATATAAAAATAAACATATCATATTATATAATATATACTATTTACAATTAATTACTCTAATAACTTATCAATTATTAATAAACATATTATAATGTATACATACATACATACGCATACAATAATATAAATGAAATTATCAAAACTATACATAACAAAGTTTAAAAAATAATTTTAAATAAATTACACACTAAATTAACTAAAAATGTATATATTGTATAGCATAAGGGTTAAAGTTACTATTTCAATTCCAGAGGGTGCAACAGTAGGGAGAGTGTTGGATAGTGAAGGGGTTAAAATTACTATTCCAACTCCATAGGGTGCAACAGTAGGGAAATGGTTGGATAGCATAGGGGTTAAAATTACTATTCCAACTCCAGAGGGTGCAACAGCAGGGAAAGTATTGGATAGCGTAGGGGTAACAATTACTATTCCAAATCCAGAGGGTGCAAGAGTACAGAAAGTGTTGGATAGCGTAGGGGTTACAAATTACTATTCCAACTCCAGAGGATGCAACAGTTGGGAAAGTGTTGGATAGCATAAGGGTTCAAATTACTATTCCAACTCCAGAGCGTGCAACAGTAGAGAAAGTGTTTTGGATAGCGTAGGGGTTAGAATTACTATTCCAACTCCAGAGGGTGCAACAGTAGGAAAAGTGTTGGATAGCGTAAGGGTTAAAATTACTATTCCAACTCCAAAGCGTGCAACAGTAGGGAAAGTGTTGGATAGCATAGGGGTCAAAACAACTTACTAATAATTAAAATAAAATTTCTTCAGTAAAAATTATCAATTTAATTATTAATTAACAACAAATTAATTAACAATACCAAGAAATCATTAAAAAAGAATTACCAATTAATAATTAATCAACAATTAAAATAAATATAATTAAATAATAATTATTAAAAATATATTAACAAATAGAAATAAAATAAATAATAAAAATAGAAATAGCAAAAAACAATATTTATTAAAAAACATTTAACAATTAATAATTAATTGACAATAATTTATTGATTAACACAAATACATTTTATAAAAGAAAATGTATTTACCAATTAATAGTTAATTACCAATTAATTACAAAAATAAAATAATTATTAAACATGTATTACCAAATAATAATTAACAATTATTTAATAATAAATACTCAGCACTAATTTTCTTTTTTACTTAATTACAAATAAATACTTACCCTATAACCTCACAACACACATCATTAATAAAATAATACACTTAATATAATTACCAATTAATCAATTAATAAAAAATAATTACCAATACAAAAGTAATTCTATTTTAGCCATGAGTGTATTATCTTTGTAAATTGGTGTATAAATATGAATGAGTTTTTTAGTCTTAGTTTATGTACTATTTAACAATGAATTTTAATGTATTACTGTATGTTTTAAATATGCACTTTTATGGCCCATTGTGGTCGAAATAAAGTTATCAAAAGAAAGAAAAAGTAACTACCAATTAATAATTAATTGAAAATAAAATAATTATCAATACCAATAAATGAAAAAAAATTATTACATAATTACAATTAAATTACTTCCCACCCAATTCCCCTATAAACCCACAACCCGCTACAGAACTTAAATACTAAAAAAAATAAAATTAATTTATAAATCCTAGAAATGTATTATTAATTTAATATAATTAATTTACTTCCCACCCTATTCTCCTGTAAACCGACAACCCGCTCGGGTACTAAAACACAAAATTGACTTAAAAAAACATTATTAACATGTAGAAATATTAGACATATAATTTAAAACACATAGAATACTTAACAAAAAACACATAACACATACATATTAAATCCATAATAAAATATACATAACAATAATATACATATTGATGTTAGTAACATCGAGATTAGTAACATCGATATATTTGATATCGATATTACTAACATCGATATTACGTACATCGATATAAAAAAAATCGATATTACTTACCTTAGGGTCGATATTTTGTCCAACGATATTCTTGACATCAATATCCTTTACCTTCGATATTTCCAACTCAATATTTGTGTAAGTCAAAATTTAGGATTTGATATTTTGACACCGGCCTTCCCACCTTCACCTCCTTCTCACAGTGGTGTTGCTTTAATAATATAGCATAGTTTCTGCTTTAGAGGTAAGAACATTGATTAGAATCCTTTTTAGTATTCAGTAGCCTACGTTACTCCCTGTTGAAATGTGTGTTTATGAAAGTGTGGGTTAGTGCTGCCACTTGCTCTTCTAAATCTTTTTTTTGCGAGGAGAAATATTTGCACGCAACATATGGTTTTTCTGCCTCCCAAAGTATTTGGGTGGGGGAACTATGTGGTCATTCTCTTCCAAATATGTGTTTAGCATTGAGAACATTTTCTGCTTGTCCTGTGGTATCGTGTAATAAGCCATATTATACCTCCATTGTCTTGTTGTTGGTATGAATAACTTATGTCAAGCCAAATCTACATTGCATTATGCTCAGAAGTCCTGTTTCATGTTATGATGGTATCTGGTGTTTGACCCATTAGTGTAGATGATGTCAGAAAATGTATACATGAGCATGTGCTGTGTACACAGGATGTGGGCACAAGTGAGAGCAGGTCTAGCCTTTCAGGTCTTCACACAGGTCTCAACAGAAGGTGCAACCCTTCTTCTGTCTTCCACAGGTCCAGTAGTGCTCTGAATAGGGTTCACTGGGGTGCCACATTTATGCCTGGCACTAGCTTGCTTGTGGGTGAGATAGTCTCTTGGCCCCTCCCTGACCAACAGGGACACATTCCCTGGGGTAATCCTACCAAAACCAATTTTGAATCTGTTTCTGTGTAGCCTACAGCAGTCAATCACACAGTGCCCATCACTGTCCAATTCCAAGATAGGGATACCCTTCTTCCGTTGGGCAGAGCTTGTGGGCCTACCCATGTGGCCACTGAAATGAGCATATGTTGTCACTTCAAACCAGTTTTGGGGGTAGCTACTTTCTCACTGGGATTTGTGCCTGTCTTACTCTTTAAAGTTAATCAAATTCCCAGGGGCGATATAGTGTTCCTGCCAGAACAACTGAACACCTCCCCAGGCCCAAGGCCTTTGTCCTGCTCAAAGCAGTTTACAGACCTCTACAAGGAGGCTATTCAGCTGCAAGGTGACAGTGTGTGCTCATGCAAATAAGCCTCAAGAGGCTTTAGGCAGGGAAAAGTTAACTTTCTAAAAGTAAGTTTACAAATATATTTATTACAAATTCAAATTCTTCAGTGATTTGAGCATGTGATAACAATTTCAAAAAGTCCAGGAGTGAAATTTGTAATTGTTCCCTAGCTGGAGATAACATTATGAAATGGATTATTGTACCCCAGTGCTTTTACCACGGAGCAGTCAACCCGGTGAACTACAGTGAAAACAGCTTTTGGGGAACTTTTACTGGAAAGATACGTTTAACATTAAAGCTTTACATCTTACTTTTAAATACCATAAACCTTGTCTTATGGGCAGTAAGGCCTACTTAGGAGTGACGTATTATCATTTAAAAAGATGGTCTAGGCCAGTGAAAATTAGGTATTTTGACAGGACAGATTTTTAATTTAACAACGGCACAGCTGAAATGCTAGGCCAGCAGACATGTTTTCTCTGTCACTGTTATATGTGGCACAATGCCTGCAGCAGTACACTAGTGAAATTTAACTTACTGGCTCTGGGTACCACTTTGTACGATATACTAGGGACCTGTAGGTATGTTAAATTTGCAATTGGGTGTTCACCAGTTTGACATGTTTTTGTGTCAGAGCGCAACACTGGGCATTGCACAGTAGCGTACCATCTTGTAGAGTTAAACAACTATCAATATAATCTACCAAAACGTTGGGTGGCAACGCAAAAAGGCACATTTTCCTAAAATTCTATTTTACTTACATATGACATTTCATAGTAGATTACCGTTAACACTATGAAAGAGACAACTATGAATTTTGTATTCATGTTTTTGCTGTTTTTATATTTACTTATGCTGTGTTTATATTTCTTAGTACAGAAGCTTTGCTGAGTGAGTGTATTTTCTAGTGTGTCCCCTTAGCAAAGATTTTCTCTTTAATGCAAAAAAAAAAGATATATCCCTGGAATGCCTAGTTGTATACCAGCCAGAGGGAGCCATTCCTTGGGTTTCCTTTTTAGGATTGCCTACAAAATATGTACAATCGAACACTTCCTTCAAAATGACATATGTTCTTTTGCATCTTGACCAATAAACCTTCGGTCACAGAATTCCACCAGTAAGACAGTGTAGTCCCAACTCCCAGAACCATGGCTCATCCCAACTCTTAAAACTCTCGGAGAACTGCTATATGGTGAAGATGGTACCTCCTTTAATTTTTGGAAGATGTTACACAGCTCGACACTACATGTGGCCAAAGTCTTTTATATCAGTGTACTTAATGTTATGTAACATGGGTATGCTGGAGTTTCAATAGTTCTTTCGCATAATTGTTTTAATTCCTCTAATCTATAGTCTACTGTACAAAATGTCACACAAGTACCCATTGAAACCTTTAGTCAGTGAAGCATTAAGGCTCAGTGGAAATAACATTCATTTTGATGAGGGAGTCATTGATTACTTCTTATCAATAATGACGGTAATATATGCCAGCAGCAAAATGATTCACTCTCGTCAATGTGAATGCAAGATTTAATGTTGTAGATTATTATTATACATTATTTAAAATAATCTTCAAAATGCATCCATCTTAATAAACTTATCGGAGTCAGGGGCATATTACCAACAACTCGCGATAATTATCGCTAGGTTGGCTTAGCGGCAATAATTTTAGGCTAATGGCCTTCCCGAATCACTGACAGAATATCGACGTTGGAAATATCAACCTCAAAAATATCAGAGCCAGAATATCGACATCAAAAATATCAAAATCCTATCTACATTAAGGTAAGTGCAAAAATATCGAAAACAAAATATCGTTGTAAAAAATATTGTTGTAAAAAATATCGTTTTTATGTTTAAAAATAATATAAAGTTAAATAAATAATACATATAAATTACATAAACATACTTAAAAATATATTTAACATTATAAATTAAACATATAATATAAAAATAAACATATCATATTATATAATATATACTATTTACAATTAATTACTCTAATAACTTATCAATTATTAATAAACATATTATAATGTATAAATACATACATACGCATACAATAATATAAATGAAATTATCAAAACTATACATAACAAAGTTTAAAAAATAATTTTAAATAAATTACACACTAAATTAACTAAAAATGTATATATTGTATAGCATAAGGGTTAAAGTTACTATTTCAATTCCAGAGGGTGCAACAGTAGGGAGAGTGTTGGATAGTGAAGGGGTTAAAATTACTATTCCAACTCCATAGGGTGCAACAGTAGGGAAATGGTTGGATAGCGTAGGGGTTAAAATTACTATTCCAACTCCAGAGGGTGCAACAGCAGGGAAAGTATTGGATAGCGTAGGGGTAACAATTACTATTCCAAATCCAGAGGGTGCAAGAGTACAGAAAGTGTTGGATAGCGTAGGGGTTACAAATTACTATTCCAACTCCAGAGGATGCAACAGTAGGGAAAGTGTTGGATAGCATAAGGGTTCAAATTACTATTCCAACTCCAGAGCGTGCAACAGTAGAGAAAGTGTTTTGGATAGCGTAGGGGTTAGAATTACTATTCCAACTCCAGAGGGTGCAACAGTAGGAAAAGTGTTGGATAGCGTAAGGGTTAAAATTACTATTCCAACTCCAAAGCGTGCAACAGTAGGGAAAGTGTTGGATAGCATAGGGGTCAAAACAACTTACTAATAATTAAAATAAAATTTCTTCAGTAAAAATTATCAATTTAATTATTAATTAACAACAAATTAATTAACAATACCAAGAAATCATTAAAAAAGAATGACCAATTAATAATTAATCAACAATTAAAATAAATATAATTAAATAATAATTATTAAAAATATATTAACAAATAGAAATAAAAGAAATAATAAAAATAGAAATAGCAAAAAACAATATTTATTAAAAAACATTTAACAATTAATAATTAATTGACAATAATTTATTGATTAACACAAATACATTTTATAAAAGAAAATGTATTTACCAATTAATAGTTAATTACCAATTAATTACAAAAATAAAATAATTATTAAACATGTATTACCAAATAATAATTAACAATTATTTAATAATAAATACTCAGCACTAATTTTCTTTTTTACTTAATTACAAATAAATACTTACCCTATAACCTCACAACACACATCATTAATAAAATAATACACTTAATATAATTACCAATTAATCAATTAATAAAAAATAATTACCAATACAAAAGTAATTCTATTTTAGCCATGAGTGTATTATCTTTGTAAATTGGTGTATAAATATGAATGAGTTTTTTAGTCTTAGTTTATGTACTATTTAACAATGAATTTTAATGTATTACTGTATGTTTTAAATATGCACTTTTATGGCCCATTGTGGTCGAAATAAAGTTATCAAAAGAAAGAAAAAGTAACTACCAATTAATAATTAATTGAAAATAAAATAATTATCAATACCAATAAATGAAAAAAAATTATTACATAATTACAATTAAATTACTTCCCACCCAATTCCCCTATAAACCCACAACCCGCTACAGAACTTAAATACAAAAAAAAATAAAATTAATTTATAAATCCTAGAAATGTATTATTAATTTAATATAATTAATTTACTTCCCACCCTATTCTCCTGTAAACCGACAACCCGCTCGGGTACTAAAACACAAAATTGACTTAAAAAAACATTATTAACATGTAAAAATATTAGACATATAATTTAAAACACATAGAATACTTAACAAAAAACACATAACACATACATATTAAATCCATAATAAAATATACATAACAATAATATACATATTGATGTTAGTAACATCGAGATTAGTAACATCGATATATTTGATATCGATATTACTAACATCGATATTACGTACATCGATATAAAAAAAATCGATATTACTTACCTTAGGGTCGATATTTTGTCCAACGATATTCTTGACATCAATATCCTTTACCTTCGATATTTCCAACTCAATATTTGTGTAAGTCAAAATTTAGGATTTGATATTTTGACACCGGCCTTCCCACCTTCACCTCCTTCTCACAGTGGTGTTGCTTTAATAATATAGCATAGTTTCTGCTTTAGAGGTAAGAACATTGATTAGAATCCTTTTTAGTATTCAGTAGCCTACGTTACTCCCTGTTGAAATGTGTGTTTATGAAAGTGTGGGTTAGTGCTGCCACTTGCTCTTCTAAATCTTTTTTTTGCGAGGAGAAATATTTGCACGCAACATATGGTTTTTCTGCCTCCCAAAGTATTTGGGTGGGGGAACTATGTGGTCATTCTCTTCCAAATATGTGTTTAGCATTGAGAACATTTTCTGCTTGTCCTGTGGTATCGTGTAATAAGCCATATTATACCTCCATTGTCTTGTTGTTGGTATGAATAACTTATGTCAAGCCAAATCTACATTGCATTATGCTCAGAAGTCCTGTTTCATGTTATGATGGTATCTGGTGTTTGACCCATTAGTGTAGATGATGTCAGAAAATGTATACATGAGCATGTGCTGTGTACACAGGATGTGGGCACAAGTGAGAGCAGGTCTAGCCTTTCAGGTCTTCACACAGGTCTCAACAGAAGGTGCAACCCTTCTTCTGTCTTCCACAGGTCCAGTAGTGCTCTGAATAGGGTTCACTGGGGTGCCACATTTATGCCTGGCACTAGCTTGCTTGTGGGTGAGATAGTCTCTTGGCCCCTCCCTGACCAACAGGGACACATTCCCTGGGGTAATCCTACCAAAACCAATTTTGAATCTGTTTCTGTGTAGCCTACAGCAGTCAATCACACAGTGCCCATCACTGTCCAATTCCAAGATAGGGATACCCTTCTTCCGTTGGGCAGAGCTTGTGGGCCTACCCATGTGGCCACTGAAATGAGCATATGTTGTCACTTCAAACCAGTTTTGGGGGTAGCTACTTTCTCACTGGGATTTGTGCCTGTCTTACTCTTTAAAGTTAATCAAATTCCCAGGGGCGATATAGTGTTCCTGCCAGAACAACTGAACACCTCCCCAGGCCCAAGGCCTTTGTCCTGCTCAAAGCAGTTTACAGACCTCTACAAGGAGGCTATTCAGCTGCAAGGTGACAGTGTGTGCTCATGCAAATAAGCCTCAAGAGGCTTTAGGCAGGGAAAAGTTAACTTTCTAAAAGTAAGTTTACAAATATATTTATTACAAATTCAAATTCTTCAGTGATTTGAGCATGTGATAACAATTTCAAAAAGTCCAGGAGTGAAATTTGTAATTGTTCCCTAGCTGGAGATAACATTATGAAATGGATTATTGTACCCCAGTGCTTTTACCACGGAGCAGTCAACCCGGTGAACTACAGTGA
Source organism: Lissotriton vulgaris (assembly GCF_964263255.1). Lineage (NCBI taxonomy): Eukaryota > Metazoa > Chordata > Amphibia > Caudata > Salamandridae > Lissotriton > Lissotriton vulgaris. The sequence goes on from NC_141693.1 coordinate 1,392,492,909, forward strand.
AAACAGCTTTTGGGGAACTTTTACTGGAAAGATACGTTTAACATTCAAGCTTTACATCTTACTTTTAAATACCATAAACCTTGTCTTATGGGCAGTAAGGCCTACTTAGGAGTGACGTATTATCATTTAAAAAGATGGTCTAGGCCAGTGAAAATTAGTTATTTTGACAGGACAGATTTTTAATTTAACAACGGCACAGCTGAAATGCTAGGCCAGCAGACATGTTTTCTCTGTCACTGTTATATGTGGCACAATGCCTGCAGCAGTACACTAGTGAAATTTAACTTACTGGCTCTGGGTACCACTTTGTACGATATACTAGGGACCTGTAGGTATGTTAAATTTGCAATTGGGTGTTCACCAGTTTGACATGTTTTTGTGTCAGAGCGCAACACTGGGCATTGCACAGTAGCGTACCATCTTGTAGAGTTAAACAACTATCAATATAATCTACCAAAACGTTGGGTGGCAACGCAAAAAGGCACATTTTCCTAAAATTCTATTTTACTTACATATGACATTTCATAGTAGATTACCGTTAACACTATGAAAGAGACAACTATGAATTTTGTATTCATCTTTTTGCTGTTTTTATATTTACTTATGCTGTGTTTATATTTCTTAGTACAGAAGCTTTGCTGAGTGAGTGTATTTTCTAGTGTGTCCCCTTAGCAAAGATTTTCTCTTTAATGCAAAAAAAAAAGATATATCCCTGGAATGCCTAGTTTTATACCAGCCAGAGGGAGCCATTCCTTGGGTTTCCTTTTTAGGATTGCCTACAAAATATGTACAATCGAACACTTCCTTCAAAATGACATATGTTCTTTTGCATCTTGACCAATAAACCTTCGGTCACAGAATTCCACCAGTAAGACAGTGTAGTCCCAACTCCCAGAACCATGGCTCATCCCAACTCTTAAAACTCTCGGAGAACTGCTATATGGTGAAGATGGTACCTCCTTTAATTTTTGGAAGATGTTACACAGCTCGACACTACATGTGGCCAAAGTCTTTTATATCAGTGTACTTAATGTTATGTAACATGGGTATGCTGGAGTTTCAATAGTTCTTTCGCATAATTGTTTTAATTCCTCTAATCTATAGTCTACTGTACAAAATGTCACACAAGTACCCATTGAAACCTTTAGTGAGTGAAGCATTAAGGCTCAGTGGAAATAACATTCATTTTGATGAGGGAGTCATTGATTACTTCTTATCAATAATGACGGTAATATATGCCAGCAGCAAAATGATTCACTCTCGTCAATGTGAATGCAAGATTTAATGTTGTAGATTATTATTATACATTATTTAAAATAATCTTCAAAATGCATCCATCTTAATAAACTTATCGGAGTCAGGGGCATATTACCAACAACTCGCGATAATTATCGCTAGGTTGGCTTAGCGGCAATAATTTTATCGCCGTGTAGCGACGATTTTTATCGCTTAGGAGCCTTGATATTATCAAGGTTTATCTCCTAAGCCATAAAAATCGGCCAAAATGCATGAATATCGCTGAAAAGTCAGCGATATTCATGCATTACCGAGCAAATGCTCTTAGCCATGTTATCCACCTCCCATTGGATAACATGGCTAAGAACTGCTCAGGGCAGGTGTTAGCTTTTGGAGATATTCGCGCTTAGCCCGAATATCTCCAAAAGTTGGTAATAGGAGATAGCGATGTTAGCGACTGTTTCCAGTCGCTAACATCTTGGCACGCCCACTTTGCATTCCATTAGTGATAAATATCACTGACATGCAAAGCGGGGCCCAAGATAGTCGCTATCTCCTACTAGCTGTCGCTAACTGGTGTTAGCGACAGCTAGGTATTAGGGAGATAATTTTATCTTCGCTTTCTTGGCTTTTAAAGCCAAAAAAGCGGAGATAAACCCCCTTGATAATATGCCCCTGAATGCGTTATGTCTGAGCTATCAAAACCACAGATCCAAGCAAATAAATAATACTTATAAACATCCTATCTCGACTCCAGGTTGATCATCCACCATGATATGAAAAGATGTACCTTTAGTATTTTTCAGCTCTTCAATTAGATAGCGGGCTTCCTCCTGTATCCGTTCTTCAATGCTTCTCTTCCCCATTCCAAAGTTCCGTAGGGTCAATAAAGAAAAACGACGGATCTCCTTCCATCGAGACCCACTGGATAAGATAGGTCCTAGATGATAAAATAAGGGAGAAATGATGTTATTATCACTATGGAAATATTTCTCTCTCAAGATGGCTCAGACAACTGTATTGAAGGAATACATAGGGATGTCTACTAGGTAAAAAGTTTTTGGTATATCGTTCAGTTATTAAAGCAAGGCAGATTTCTAAGATGGGGTGTCTACAACACAAAGGTAATTCAAGTTATCAGAATACAAAACCTATTATCATATAACCAATAATAGTTAATGTGCCCCTTGTCAATTGTTTTTCAGGGATGGAATATGATTTCTAAAAGATTAATGAATAACGCATCCAACCTTCAGTGAGACATAGATACCCATCTTATTATTTCACAATCTAGTCGGTGGTATGGTGCCGTCCTGCATGCCCATAAAAGAGAGTATATAGCTCAGGCAAAATTTAGAGTGTAAAATCAAGATCCGTAGTGATTTCTAGAAGAGTTATGCTGTTTTCCTGCGGATTGTTGAGAGGGAGAGTATTCTAAAAAGTATTTGACTGTGCCCAAATGCATCTTTTTTTCATCACTTTATATTTTTTGGTCATATAGCTCCCATTTCCTTTCTATCTCAGCAGGTCTCCCCCAGTTCAATGCTTTGAAACTGCCTTCGTGGCGCAGATGATTCCACCAGTCAGAGAAAGTCATCAAAAACTACATTAAGGAAAGAATGCTTTGCAAAATATATTTACCCTATTGGAAGCATCGACTCCTAGGTGGATAATTTCTGAGCACCTTTGAAATACAAGAAAGCACTAAGGGGCATATTATCAACAAATAGCGATACTTATCGCTAAGTAGGCTTAGCGGCAATTTTTTTATCGCAGCGCATCACCGGATTTCGCCGAGATAGCATGCTATTAGCAACGTTTATCTCAAAAGCGATAAAATTCCCGGCAATAGCGGCAAAATCTGTGAATATCACTGAGAATACAGCGATATTTACGCATTATCGATAACATGGTCTTAGCCATTATATCCACCTCCCATTGGATATAATGGCTAAGAACTGGTCTGAGCAGGCGTTAGTTTTTGGAGATATTCGCGCTCAGCGCAAATATTTCCATCGCTACGCCTGCCTTGTTAATAGGTGATAGCGACGTTAGCGATTGCTTTCAGTTGCTAAAAGGTTGGGTCCACCCACTTTGCATGTCATTAGCGATAAATATCGCTGACATGCAAAGCGGGCCCCAAACCGCTCGCTATCGCCTACAAGCTGTCACTAACTGCTGTTAGCGACAGCTTGCTAATAGGGTGCTAGAATCATCGCCGCTTAGCGGCGGAAAAAAGCAGCTAAAGCGGCGGAATTTTCCTATCGCTTCCCCTTGATAAAATGCCCCTTAGGGCCTCAGGTGATAATAGGGTGACAATATGACTTTCCCCTCTAGCTTGCATTATTGCAGTTCTCAGTCCTCCAGAGTGTATATTGGGCTCTAAGGTATGCCCGATGATGGACACTACCTTGAGTTTGGTTGTGCTAAAACATTAGCAAGTCAATTTGAGTGATAAACATACCTACAATAGCCATTTTTATAAACAAGGCTGATGTTAAAGGCAGCCTTGCATGCAGATAATGCTATAATGAAAAAAAGATTTGAACATTTCACTGAGCTATGACCATTTTCAAAAGAATAATTGATTTTAGCTGACCAAAAGATGTTCTGCAGCCAACCTCTGTCCCCAACCTTCTACGGGTGGTCAACCTCGGTTGCATTCAGCCTTTGGTCGCATGCGGTAGATGTTGGCTGCGATCCCTAACTTGTGGGCATGTGCTGTACCTAATGCTCGGGGGTTGGGTTGACGCCAACTACCCCCACCCAGATAAAGGCAACCACATTGAGCTCCTCGCTCCTTGGCAGAGGGGTGGGGGGGTATGGAGGGTTTATCACACTTGGATTGGACCTTGAGAAGTTGCTTGTCAGACCTCTAGGCCCAGATATTGCTGTGACTCCATGGCGCACTGGGAAAAGTGTCTGGCTTTGATTCCTGCATGATGAGATCTGGTTTCAAACAAAGTATTTAAACTTGTCAAACCACTACTAGAGCTTTTTTTTATATTGCTCTGCTTTGTGATGAGAATGGAGCCTGGTAAAGCTTTCTCAAAATAGAGAAATATTAATTCTCCACAGGATGAAAAAATACTTCAAATTTGCACGACTGACCTGAAAGACAGGATGAAGTGAACCCCAGGTAAAGAGGGCTAAATCAGACTCGAATTAGCTGGAATCTAGGCCAAAAGGAAGATTGGTTTTGGGATCACATATTCAGCAATTATTAGCCAATATTAGAATCATGCTGGGTTTTGAGCAGGCCCCACGAAAAGAGGACGCATTCTATGATCAATATAACTCAGCATCAACAGTTTATTTACCTCTCCAGGATGTTATGAAGGAGTTAGTCACCAAAGAGTGAAAGGATATCGCTTCAGCTGGGACCCCTTGTTTTACATCAAAAAGATATTCGATTGAGAATGTTGAGCATGACTCTCCTGACACTCCTAAGATGAACACGGTTCTTTCAGCCACTGCTTCTACAACGTCTCGGGCATCAGAAAATGCTACACTACCGAAGGTTATAGATTGGAAGGTGGAAAATGTATTAAAAAGAGTTTGTGCTGCAGCAAATGGTTCTGTACTTATCCAGCACATGTGACACATTTCCTTCTCAAGGATTTTCCGTTTTTTATGACTGTTTGCAGGAATGTCAATATCCTGTTCAAATGTTGCAAAGCTTAAGCTCGTAGAAAAAATCCTATAAGATGTTTTGCTTGAATCTTTATGGTTGGTAGCTACATCAGCAGGCACAGCCATTCAAAGGAGAACACTTCTATGGATGAGGCCATGGATACTGGATGTGCCCCAGTGTAGTGTAGTTCCTATATTCCCAACAGGCTCTGACATTGGAATAATATATCCTATAGATTTGACGTAGGACTGAGGTCAACTAGGTCGCTATCGAATATACCAAACTTAATTGTGTGTGTGCCAGCTAACTCAGAGGTCACTAGAAACCTTCTCGAATACTCAAGAAGGGATTCGTTTCTGACAATCGCATAAACATGACAACTTTGTTTCCCAAGAATAAGAATATATCTCTCATAGTCGCGGAAACAATAGATAAGTATTTCACTCAGTCAATCGTGCATGCTTTGTTTCTACAAAGTTGCAGGGAAATAGAGAGACAGGCATTTTCAGCTTCTCCAAAAGGTTGGTGCCTTTAGTAAATCTGATGGAAGACGACCATTACATGCCCTCAAGCCATGTCTCACTGTCAGTCTCATTATTTGGAGTGTTAGGGTAGTACACGAGACAGGTTTACAGTTAGATAAAACTGGGATCTTGTTCGCCAGATCTTCATCTTCTAAAATATTGAACAGTCTTCTTTCTCATGCAAGAGAAGTGAACTGCTACAATCGTTATGCAGACTGCAAAGTATAATGTGTACAGCGAGAATAGTATTATAAAATAATACTGTAAGAGCATTGTATGGTTTCTAAGCCATATAAAAATACATACATAAATAACATTGACTAAAATACTCAACTGGTGCTTCTAAAATATGCCTACACCAATGTACCTAACCTAAGTCTAGTATGAGGGAAGAAGTAAGTATTGTGTGGCATAGGTTTAGTTGTTTTTGCCAAGAATCTATCAAAGGTTTCTCTAGGTTCTAATCAGCTCCATACCTTGGTCAGAATGAAGGAGGTCTGGTATCTCTTTCTCGGGACTCTATTTCCCAACACCCCGCAAGGGTAGCCGGAAACACTGGAGCTGTATTCTCGGCAGGAGAAAGGCAGCCTCTTGATCAGTGCGTCAGCTGGAGAGTCGGCTTCCTTTGGCACTTGCTCTAGTGAGCTGCGTCGGGCAAGTAGGTCTTCAAAATGCCCCGAACCACAGTATCTTGCTAGAGCAAGTGAAGGTATATTTATACCTTGAAGGTGTTTAGGAATGCCATTTTTCGACGTAAAGTCGGGCATATGAACATCAGGAAAGAACCCCTTCAAGGAAAGAACTGAGTTCTTGGACAAATAAATATTAAACAAGGGGAAGTACCTGACTGCTTAAGCTGGTTCTCCAAGAAGTCGTTGTGACGTTTGGTACGGGTGGAAGTAGCCATGCCTGTATTTGGGTAGCATGGGACCATGTCTAAATAAGGGCTTGATTTCTATGCCTATATAAGGGCAATGTGAATTGTATGTATGTATAGGCATTTATATAGCGCACTACTTACCCGTAGGGTCCCAAGGCGCTTCGACCGCTGCGAAACCCTTCCTGACTTCCCTGAGAGATGGTCCCTTAATGGGTATCTCCAGGGTGAGACCAGGCATCCCCGGCGGTCTGGTGGGGCCGTTAGTGAAGATGAGGCAAGCTAATGCCCAGAGTTGCCGAGTGTGATCGCTGATCAGAGTGGGCACCGAGGCGAGAGAATTATCGAGTCCGCTGACCCTGGTCCAGAAACCTGCCGCGCCGGGAATAGAACCCTGGTCCCGGGCCGTCCTCTGCTCTCGGGTCTGCCGCCTCTAACCAGTGAGCCACACTACTTCACTGTACTTCAATTGTACCTACACAAGGGCATGAATCGGGAAAATTCACTCAGAGCTTAAAACGCTACACAACACCAGAGATCCCTGGTGCAAAGCTTACTCTCCAGGATATATCTATTTGAGGAATAACTAACCAGAATGGTACAGGAACCAGTGGAGGAAAAGAAGATAGTTAACCCATTTTAAATCTTTTCGGGGAAAAAGTCCTTACTTCAGAAAATAATTTTGTAGAACCAAAGGGAAAGTAAACGTCCTTTTCATGGCCAGGCCCATGGCTGGGGCCTTCATTTGGAGACAAATCCCAGTTCCAACCCTCCCAATGAAAGGAGCAATAGGGCTATTTGAAGGTGGGAGGAAGATTGAAAAAATGTTCTTCAATTGTAACAAACAAAGACAACTGGGTTCTTTTAATCATATAGGAGCATATCCGAACCATTTGAAGCAAGTTCCTCCAGCCTCTTTGTTCAGATGATCCCCATTACCAGACAAAATTGTGAACAGAGACTCAATGCTCCATGGGGTCAAGATCTTCTGTCAAAAGACCTTCAGAACGGCAACTCTTCATACAAAAAATCCTATGATTTTACCAAGCAATTTTCTTGAAACATTGGAATTAAAGGACTCCTATTTCCATGTTCCAATGCACGGCAAAAGCCAGAAGTATCTGATATTTGTTCTTGGCAATGTTAATTGCCAGTTTTATGATCTTCCTTTCGGTCTCGCTACTTCTTTAAGCATATTCACAAAGGTATGAGCACCATTAGTAGGGCAACTACAATTAATAGAAATATCTTAATTTCCATATCTCAATGACTGGTGTTTATGTGCTTCCTCCATGTCTAAGGTCCAACTGCATGTGATGATGGTGTGCGATCTGCTCCAGAGGCTAGGATTGATCATGTTATGTTATGTTACTGAGACTTCTAAAGTGCTCTGTTACCCAGAGGTGTCCTGGTGCTGTGCACTACCAACCTAGTGAAACTCTATAAATGTTAACTAAAATGACCATTTAAGTTAATAGCTATGTTTTTTATTCTTTCCTGAAGGGGAGTAGCTCAGTTGAGTTTCTAAGATGGAAAGGCAGGCTGTTCCAAGCCTTAGTGGCACAGTGATGAAAGCTCCTATCACCTCACCCCAACTAGTCTTGTTGTAGCTTGGAAGGATCACTTGTTTGGATCGCGAAGAGCGCAGAGCTCTTCCAGGAACATACCATTGTATCAAGTGTTTCCAGAAGTCAGGACCAATGCTATTAAGGGCCTTAAAAACTATACACAAGGCCTTAAACTGTACCCGTAGTTCGACGGGAAGCCAATGAAGAATTCTGAGTCCTAACCTCGCCGAGACAAACCTGGGTGTACCTGTAAGCAGCCTAGCAGCTGCATTATGCATGATCTGGAGTCTGACCAAATGTCTCTACTGGATGTTGATATAGAGACTATTGCAGTAATCCAGCCGTGACAGAATGAGCGCTGTGACTGCAGTCTTCAGGCTGTCTTCCGGGAGGAGGAATTTAAATTTCCTCAGAGTTCTAAGAATGAAAAACCAGGATGAGACGACCCTACTAATTTGGTCACCAGAGGAAACTTTCGAATCAGGGATCACTCCCAGATTTTTCGCCCTTTCCACAGGGACTGGAGGCATGGCCATTGCATTTGACGTTCAGTCGGGTTTCCAAAGGTTGGTGATGCTCTTGAACACAATCACCTCAGTTTTCCCTGCATTAAGTTTGACACAGTTTGATGCTATCCAGGCTGAAATCGCCTGCATACAATTGTGGCATTTAGAACCAGTCTCATTCTCTAACCCCTTCTGAATGGACAACACAATTTGCATGTCGTCCACGTAAGAGGTTAACTGGAACCTGAAGGATCTAACCAAAACTGTCAGTGGTGCAACATATACATTAAATAATGTCGGACTACGGAAGGACCCTTGCGGCACTCCACAACGGAGAGAGAAGGGCTTTTTTTCTATCTCTGACAAGGTCCACAGTTTGTATTCTACTGGTCAGGAAAGATTTCAAGAGATCGCAAGCCTTGCCTTGGACCCCGACCGCAGATAGATAGTCCATCAAAAATTCATGATGGACCGTATCAAATGCGGCCGAAAGGTCCAGCATGATAAGTATGCCAGCCCGCCCTGGTCTAAAGCCTCTCTGATCTCATCCGCGGATTTGATCAGTGCCAACTCGGTGCTATGTTCCGCACGGAAGGCAAACTGTGTTGTGTCTAGAAAAGAGTTAGTCTGAAGGACCAGGCTGAGTTGACGATTCATAGGCCTCTCAATCATCTTTCCTGGGAAAGGGAGACGAGAAATAGGTCTATATTTGCTTGGATCCTTTGGATCCAGATTAGATTTCTTAAGTAGGGGGAGAATAGATGCTGTTTTCGAGCATCCCGGAAAATGACCAGTATTAAAAATGGACCCAAACAATGGGGTAAGAACCTCCTCAATGATTTCTGGAACCAGTTTCAGTACAGCGACTGGACATGGGTCCAGAGGGTAGCCTGATCGAATCTCTAGCAGTAATTTAGTAACTCCAGGTAGATCCAGTTATGAAAATTGATCTAGTCTGGGAGTATGCCTGTTGTTCTCAGAAAGCCCTGTTATGACTGCCTCATTGATGACAGTAGACGTAAGAAGTAAGGAGGAAAAAATGTTTTCGACCTTTTGTAGAAAGAAGGCAGCCAAAGACTCACATAGTTCAGAGTTGCTTTGTGTCTTGGGGCTAGAGAAGGTAGTAAGGATGGAGTTTGTATTAAACAGAACTTTGGATAAGGATCCAGCGTTTCTGATTTGTTCCCTGAAGTATATCTTTTTAGTTTCAGAGAGCAGTTTTTTATAATTGGAAAGGCTAACCTCATAGGCATCTCTATCAGAGTTTTTGTACTCTCTTTTGCAGGCTCTCTCTAGCTTCTTACAGTCTGGGTTATGAGTTTTTACATTTTCTGTATACCATGGGGAAGAAGCCCGCTTTAAAAAGCACTGTTTGCGAGGCACTCATCTCCAACAGACAGAATCCACCCAATCCGTGTAGGTGGGTGTAGCTTCATCTACATTAGAAGATGATGTGGGTAATGAGACTTATAAAAGAATTCCTAATGCTACACTGTCAATATTTTTCCAGGCCTTGTAATTGTAACGGCCTTAATGAGAGGCTTGTGTTGATGGTGCTTAGCTTGTTTACATTCAAATAAAATCACAGCACGATCAGTCCAGGTAAGTGTACTGTGTTTGTATAAATAAGATTGGGATTATTGGAGAAAATACCGTCTAATGTATGTCCTGCAGAATGAGTGAGATCTGTCACAAGCTGCTTAAGATCGCCTCCACTGAAAATTTGCTGCAGTCTTATATTTTCCATATCAGTAAAATCTTCAAGATGAAAATTGAAATCTCCCATACCCGTAAAAAACTTATCGCACTGTCCTTCCTCTAAAAGTATACCAATGGAATCTAGAAATACACCCCTTGGACCCGGAGGTCGGTAGAGGAGGATAGCCTTAAATGTGTCATGATCGTATGTTTGAATATTAATTGACAATGCCTCACATGCCTGATTAGAAGCTTTAACAAAAGAGAGTTTCAAAGAGTCAAGATAAATAATTGCCAGCCCACCGCCTCTCTTGACAGGTCTATCAAGCGTATAGCAAATGAAACCAGGTGGAGAAGCTTGAACAAGATCAGGTCCCTGCATCAGACCAGGATTCTGTTATCAGGGCTAATTTAATGTTGTGATCCTCAATAAACAAGGCACATTCCACACTGTTCTTGATCAAGGACCTAGCATTGAGAAGAAGACGTTTAAGTGGTGTCTGCACTATTTGAGTGGTCCTGTCCCCAGATGTATTTCCCCGCAAATTGATAGAATTCTCCGTAAAGCGAGGCAAAGCAAGACAGCACTTAGGACAGCACTCAGCCTGTGCTTCCATAGTTGATTTGGGAATAGCCCTTGGACAGCAGGCCTTGCCCCCTTCAGGACTCCAGCTCATAAGCTGCTCCCTGGTGTAAGACCGAATATTTGATGTAAAAGGGCAGGGGGACAGGCCCTGAGCCCAAAACGAGCACGGACGGGTGCAGACGGGCTTGCCTCTGGCACGCCAGCAGCGTGCCCGCTGCACACATCAGCTGCACGGTCTCGTCAGCGTGAAGATTTATAGGAACAAGCTAAGGAAAGCTATAATACTAACCGCCAAAATGGCGGTGTCCTGCCCATGATTCCCCAACTCCAAAGCAACAGTCAGCGTGTCGCACTGGGAGCAATGTGCCCGGTGCTCTTTCAAAACAAAGTAACAGAAGAAAATCAGGTATCGCTTTTTACAATTTTTAAAAACCGAATTAAAATCAGGAGGTGCTAAATTAGCTCAAAATGTAGTGCAAATAAAGTTAGTCACCAGTCTGGCGAGCATTACACACAGCTTAGACCCAGGAGGTTGTGCTGCGTGGACACGTCAGCATGAAGATTTATAGGAACAAGCTAAGAAAAGCTAGAATGCTAACCACCAAAATGGCAGTGTCCTGCCCGTGATTCCCCCACTCCAAAGCAACAGTAAGCATGTTGCGCTGGGAGCAAAGTGCCCAGTGTGCTTTCAAAACAAAGTAACATAAAAAATCAGGTAACACTTTTAACAATTTTTTTAAAACAGTATTAAAATCAGGAGGTGCTAAATTAGCTTATAATGTAGTGTAAATAAAGTTAGTCACCAGCCTGGTGAGCATTACACACAGCTTCAACTCAGGAGGTAGCGCTCATGAACCATACCAAGTCCAATCTCTCTCTGATACACAGTGAGTAACGTTCATAGGAACCATTTTTGACTATTATGTGGGCTGAGAGTTTTCTCAGAAAAGGGCTTCCACATTACAAATGAATGCCCTCCTACTTCTATAATCTCAGAAAGCTCCAACAAGAACTTGGGTGCAAGTACAAATTTTATGGCTGTTTCACTGCAGCAGTTTTGTGGACCTCATTACATTTGAAACCCTTGGAAATAACCAACTATATCACTTGGACCCGGCATCCCAAGACTTTGAGATGTTAGTCCCCATCCCACCTCAGATTGTTCAGTAACATCCCTGCTGGTTTTTGGATAAGAACATTCTAAAGAGAGTTGCTTTTCAATTACCTGCCCCTTTGCTCCTAACAATTGAAGAACGTCCTTTGAATTGGAGGCCAACTCTTCAACATTAAAAGAAGAGGCTTTGATAGTCATATCAGTAATAATTCAGTCCTCCAACTGGCAGCAATTTGGTAAACAATTCTAGTTTTCAAAATCCAGTTGGAAAGAATGAATCTTGTTATAAGAAACAACAACTTAGTGGAAAGATGTTATCTATATCGACAAAGGGGAACCATGAGGGAGAAGTTCAAAAGTCTGGCAATGATTATCTTCTCTTGGGCAGAACAAGATTTAGTCTCAGTGAGGATGACTTTCATTCAGAGAACTCTAGGGGAGAGGATGTGGCGTAAAAACCAACTAGAGCTGCCAACTTTGAGGCTGGGGAATGTGGTTCGATTTTCAGCATCATCTCAACATCCTGTGATTTTTCGGCAAGTCACTTAATCTCCCTGTGCCCACAAAAAAATGAGTCCTTGTGTAATGTAACTGGTGCTCATGTAACAGTCTCCAATACCTCTGGATCAAGTGTGTGCTATATAAAACTGCAAAAGAAAAAACCCTACATTTCCAGGCAGATGTTCTGAGTTAAAATCTTCTATCCTCAGTGATGTGTCATACCTCTCGGACCCTTTTTACTCAAATCTGGAACTGTTTTGGGATTCCCAAGGTAGACCATTTCACATCCTTGCACAATGCTATGCTTTCTCAGTGTTACACAGAAATTCTGTTTAATCAAGCTCTGGATGCCTTGGCATACCTCAAGTGATGCTGTATGCTTTTCCTCCAAGACCTCTCCTTGCTGAGGAAATTAGAGTGGAGAGGCTTACCGTTATACTTGCAGCTGCTTTTGGCCAAGCAGACTTTAATTCACTCAAATTCTCCACCTGTCAATCGAGGGCCCATTTCTTCTTCCCCTCTATCCTCCATCTCTTCAGTTTTTGAACCTACTGCTGGAATCCTTATGGCAACTAATCTTAGCAGCTTGAAAACTGAAAGGGCCTGATTAGAACATCTGGGCTCTTTAATGCAGGTGGCCTTGGACTATTAGACTCTGGCTAAACTGTGTACATTAGAATCATACTGCATTGTTTTGCCAGTCTTTTGTCACAATATGCTTGGAGGTCTCACTGCAGCACTACCAAGAATATTATGAGTTTCCTCTCCACCACAGTTTTCATGGCGGTGAACTACCATGAAAACTGTGGCGGAGAGGAACCAAGGGTGCTCTAGAAGGCACACTTTTGCTTCAAGGCCATGGCGTACATGCAGGGGGGCACATGTTGTGTTCCCCTGTGTGCATGCAATCCAGTTGCTTTACAGCATGGACTGTGCTAGTCCATGTGTGGTCCAAATGTGGTGCCTTTTTCATAACCACCACCCCCGACTGATATAGAACCGCCAGCCAGACAATAAATAATGTGTAAATGGCAGGCGGTGTTAGAATGGCTTCGGCGAACTTAGAGCGGGTGGCAGTGTGGCATGGCTCCATGCCAAAACTGCCAAAGTCTTAATTAGGCCCTTAGCATAGATCTCTCCCTTAATAAATTGCCTCATTGAAAGTTTAAGGCTCAAGAAACCAGTTGAACCTTGGGTGATGGCCACATTTTCATGGCTTTCGTCTAAGGTTACCTTCATAATAGCTGTCACTTCGACAAGAAGATTAAGGGCAATCTTCCATTCCAACCTCAGTATTTTTCAAGATTGAGTGGTGTTTAAACCAGACTTCAAATTTGTACAAGAGCTAAATTTGAAGTCCCATCACTCCCAAGTGATTATTCTAATAGTCTTGCATTCAGAGCTGAAATTGGGGAACACATCCTCTTTAGATGAGGAAACTAAGTCTTCTAGGGTATCAAGCTCACTATTTGTGTCTTTCATCATGGCCAATAGGGGTAAGAAGGTGTCTACTACCACACGCACTAGATGAGTCAAGTTGGCAATAATATATGCTTATTGGTTAGCAATGTTGGTTCCTCCTGCTAATGTGGGACATTACAAGATCCATTTCGGCTTATATTGGTAGAAGGAGAAGCCTCCTTAGCAGAAATATTCAGAGTTCCAACATGAACATCCGCTCAAACATTTGTCAATATAATAGATTTCAATCAAGCATCAGATACGATTTTTGGATCTGTGATATTAAGTTCAGAAAAGGTGAATATGCCTGTTATTAAAGAAAACAAACCTGACCCCACTTGACCCTGACAGCTACAGACTGATTATAAATGGGTATTTCCTCTGCAATCTGATAGAAAGAGCAGCATTTGCCCAGAGGTCCCAATTCATAGAATATACCTCCATATTTTCCAACTTCCAGGAAGAGGCACAGATTCTGCCCTCATTGCCGTCTAGGATGACCTTAAAAACACAGTAGACTGAAACGGTTTGCTGTAATACTTCTCTTGGACCTCTCAGGTGCCTTTGTTACAGTTGACCATTAAACTCCAATACAAAGACTCTACGAAGCCAGCATAGAGGACACTGCTCTTGACTGGCCCACATCCTACTTTCAAAACAGGACAAATATAATCCATTCTCCACCTTTCTCATCCAAACTGTACTTCACAAAAGCAGGGGTCCCTCAAGGCTCTATCATTTCACCCATGCTTTTCAACATCTACATGAAGTCATTACTGGCAATAATCAATACATTTCAGCTCACATCCTGTAAATAGGCAGATGATGCCAAAATTCTTCTTAAGCTGGAAAGCCCCAAAGACTTTGGAAACTCAAAAATCTTTAGTTGCCTCAAAGCTGTTGATCAGTGTATGATATGGAGTCACCTCAACATGAATGCTTACAAAGCGGAAATACTCACATGTGGTGACTGGAAAAATGTTGACTCACTTTGCGCCTGGCCTGATGATCTGGTAACACCTCCTAAAATATCTAAGAAAGTAAGAAGCCTTGTAATTACCATTGGCTCCAAGTGATCAATGAATGCCCAAGTAAAGAGATCATTATTATCAAGCTTCATTACTATGTAAACTCTGAGACGCATCTTACCCTATCTGGGATTTCCATACAAGGTCCAAGCCACTATCTCTCTTGTAGTGTCTAAACTTGATTACAAAATTGGCCTCAAACATGGATCATCGTTATCAACTATGTATGGACACCAAAAATTCAAAACTTTGCTGCTAAACTACTGCATGTACTGTCACAAGCCCACATCCCCCCTGCCTTGAGGGCCTGCATTGTTTACTGATTTCCAGAAGATCCACATTCAAGCTGCTTTGTATCACACACAATGCAATGCATGAAACATAAACACTCTTCATCAGGAATAAAATGACCAAATACATTCAGCAAAGGAACCGCCGCTCCAGATTGGCACCTCACCTCAAAATCCCACCATACTAGAAAAAAACATGGGTGGCACATCTTTCTCTGTTCAAGCAGACAAACTACGGAATTCATTACCCCAAAACATAAGATCCACAGATAACT
Organism: Lissotriton vulgaris; assembly: GCF_964263255.1. NCBI lineage: Eukaryota > Metazoa > Chordata > Amphibia > Caudata > Salamandridae > Lissotriton > Lissotriton vulgaris. The sequence continues at coordinate 1,392,508,207 of NC_141693.1, forward strand.
ATCATATCTTCAGGAGACTACTCAAAAGTTGGCTCTTTCCTACATAACCACCATATTCAAACACAAATGTACAGCATATTCCTGTGTAGATAAACATTTAATTTAATTATATGTATGCATCAATATATTGCAATCTGGAACCCAGAAGGATTAAATGTGTGTGTGTGTATACTTGTAAAGCGCACTGCCGCCCCATCCCGGGGCATCCTGGCGCTGTATACCGCTGTGGAACCCTTTCTGACTTTCCCTGTGAGATGCCCCCTCCTGGGCACCCCCAAGGTGAAGCCAGGTAACCCAGCACTGTTGGGGCCGTTGTGGAGATTAAGCAAGCTATTGCCCAGAGTTGCAGAGTGGGACCCATGATTAGAGTAGGCACTGAGGCGAGAATTATCAAGTCAGTGGACATTGAGCCCAAGACCTTGCCGCGTAGGGAATTGAACCCTGGTCCCGGGCCTGACCTCTGCTTCAGGGTCTGCCACTTCTAACTAGTGAGCCACACTTCTCCTTTGAATTTGATTGATTAGTATAGGGAAATATGAGCATAGTATTAGTATAGGGAGGTATTACTTAATTTGAGCCTGTTAGTTGGATTGAATAGAGTAATTGGGTGATCATAGTCGTAAGTTGAGGACTGGGATGATTAAAAGAGATATTAAGGAGGAAACTGCCTGCATAAAGGTATTAGGGAGAAAGAGAATCTTGAGAAAATTGAGGTTTGATATGTGTATTTCTTGAAATAAATATGTATAATAATTATGTTTTTTAAATATATAGATATTCTTCAGGTCTGCTTAACAAATGTACATATTACTTATGTTTAAATAAATAAATACATATATATATGTACCTTTAAATATAGATATAGATATCTATATATATCTTTTTTCTATACTTGCCTTGTATATGGGTCACTGCGAGGTATTCGTGTAGGTTGTTTAATTGGGTGTTTATTTATTCCTTTTGATTTGACTCCAATGCACTACCCTAGGGGACCCCTACATCTCTCTCAATATATCCTCTATCTCTGCTCTCTGACTCATCCAAAAAACCTAATTCTACTACTATGATCTTCAATGTAGCCCTTTCTAGACTCTTCCCTCCCTTATCCTTCCATGGATCACCCCAAACCTTCTTTTACTACCAAGATCTCCTAAACAACCTTTTCTAAATTCTTCTGTCAAGTATCCCTCCTTTGACACATCCCAAGACTCATTTTACAACTATGATCTCCCTAATCCAATCCAATCCAATCCAAACATTCTTTATTTCGGTCATATAGACCATAAAAGATACAGTGCAAAACACAATACATACATTTAAAATACATTTTTAAGAAAATACATTGTATAAAAGTCTCTTCTCATCCAGCGAGGAGTAGGGAGTGACATAGCAGTGCCATGGTTCAGAGGGCTTTTTTCTTTCTGATTAGCCATACTGCCATTAGGAATTTGGATATAGCGAACACAATGTGACCCAAAGTGCTAGTTTTCATTACTCTGAATGCCTGTATGTACTTCCTGAACCCCAGGTTTCTACAGAGTGGCGCTATCCAGTATTTTCTGGGTCTGTGATAGGCAGGGCATACAAACATGATGTGGAGGTCATCTTCCTCATGGATGTTACAACATGGGCACATTTTATCACCCCCCTTAATCCATTTGTGGGTAAAAGTTTTGGTCGGGAGTGTAGGAGAAGTGTGGCTCAGGGGTTAGAGGCGGCAGACCTGGAAGCTGAGATCGGTCCTGGACCAGGGTTCAATTCCCCGCCTCGGTGGGTCTTGGGCTCAAAAATTCCACGGACTCGATAATTCTCGTTCCGGTGCCTACTCGACTCATGGGTTCACACTCTGTGACTCTGGGCAATAGCTTGCTTAATCTCCACTACGGCCCCTTGCGGCGGGATGCCTGGCTTTCACCTTGTGGATACCCTGCTGGGGTTATCTCACTGGGGAATAGCAGGACGGGTTCCCAAGGCAAGTGCCTTGATGCCTTCGGGTGATACGTGCGCTATATAAATCGCAATACATTTACATTTACATTACCTAGCCTCCATTGTACATACAGTTTCCTCGCCAGGATAGGGAAAATAAAATCCATAATAGGTTCAAATGCATAAGAATTCTTGGATTCCAGGAATCGCGCAGTAAGGGTGCCGCTGTTTTGTGCATTCATCATAAGTGAAAGGCTCCTGTCTTTATAGATTTGGGTCAAGGCTTTGCGTGAGATCCTTTGGCAACCTCGCGCGGGATCCTCCCATAGCTCCAATAGGTTCATAGTAAGCAGTTCATTCTTTACAAAAGCGAGCCAGGGGATTTTACTATTGCGGTTCAGGCTCATGACATGGATAAGGTCCTGCCTGTAGTGGTGTAATTCGTTTGTGGACCAAAGCCTGTGCCAAAACTTCACTGGCTTTGACACAAGCTCCTCAGCAATAGGGGGAAGACCCATGTCTAATCTCAATGGCAGGAGTGGCGTGCCTCGTGGAAGAACTAATAGGCGCCTTAGAAAGCTGTTTTCCACTCTTGCCAAATCTTTACCTGCTTTGAACCCCCATAGCTCACTGCCATACATGGCCGCTGCCTTGGCTTGAGTCCTATAGGTTTCAAGGGCCGGGCCTATGGGCTTGAAGGTGGAAGTATTTGCCACCTTCAGAATTGCGCCCGACAGCTGGGACAATTTAACCCTTGATCTTGCTATCTGACGGTCCCATGATAGGTTTTCCTGTAGTGTTACCCCCAGATATATGAAAGTAGGAACCCTCTCAAGGCTGACAGTACCCAGGGTGGGATTGGGCCTGGCTTTGTTTGGTGGATTGAAAATCATGAACTTGGTCTTCTCTGTGTTCACCTCCAAACCGTGCTGTCGACAGAAGAGACCAAATCCATCCAGGATCCTCTGGATCCCCATGGGAGATTTGGAAAGCAGGAGGGTATCATCTGCAATCATGATTGCCGGGACCCTCCTGCCTGCCAAATGTGGGGCGTCATTGTCCTTAACGCTATCTAGATGTGATATAGCGTTATTAATGAAGAGACAGAACAGGGTCGGTGCCAGGACACAACCCTGTCTCACCCCTCGACGGACAGGGAACCTGGGCGAAAGGTTGCCATCCCTCCCACACCTGACCTGCGCATAGTTGTTCTCATGCAGCCTGGTTATGATGCTAAGTAGGTGGGGGGGGTACTCCTAGCTTTTCCATAACCTCCCAGAGTTTCCTGCGCGGGACTAGGTCAAAGGCTGACCTCAGATCCACGAAGACCATGTACAGCCTTCCCCCCTCTAGCCTCACCGTCTTCCAATAAAGGAGGAAGAGGCGGAAAATCTGATCCATGGTCGACGTGTTTTTTCTAAAGCCAGCCTGCAGGGGGCTCATGATATCATTGTCCTCCACCCAGTCTAACAGATGGTTTAGGATGATGCGCGAAAAAACCTTTTGGGGAGCATCTATAAGGCTAATCGGCCTGTAGTTGGCCGGGAGCAGAGGAGACCCTTTCTTGTATATCAGCACAATCTCTGCCCCCAGCCAAGAACAGGGGACCGCCATACCTTCTAGGATAGCATTAAAAAGGATAAGAAGGTACGGACCCCAAATGTCAGGGTGATGCCTAAAGACATCCCCCGGTAGTTTATCCAACCCCGGCGCCTTTCCCAGCGTTAGGTGCTCCAACGCAGTCACCACCTCACCTAGGGAAAATTCCAGGGCCATATCCGAGGTACTGGGGGGCACAACCACCACTCCATCGGGCCATAGAATAGTATCTTGGTATAGTGCCCCAAAATGGGCCTCCCAGACAGAGGGGGCGATGTTAGATTCAACTGCTGATTTGAGTTCCCCCGTCCCGTTGTTTACCAGGGCCCAGAATTTCCTAGAGTCTTTAGCTTTTAGGGCTTCTGACAATTCATGCCAATGGTTCCAATCCCACTCTGCCCTTGCATTGGCCATTGCTGTTTTGTACTCCCTCCTGAGATCTGCGACCTTACCCCTATCAGAGCCCTCTTTGATGGTGGCAATTAGCTCGGACTTGATTTTCCTGCAGGAAGAGGTATACCAAGTAGGGGTACGAGTCTCTTTCCTTCGTGACTGTACCACCGGATGGAAGACCTCTGCAAGGTCCCTCACTAGTTCCTGGTGAATGCTAGCTAGTCTCTCATTATAATCAGGGGGTCTCGGTTGATTTATGAGAGCATCCACTTCCTTGAACCTGGGGAGTGCTAGGCCATATAGCTTATTTATGGCATCTTCTGTGTTGAGCAGCTTTCCCCATTTAACACGGCGCCTGTTTGTGGAGAGAAGCATGTCCCCCTGGTCGTCTCCGCAGGCAGTAATGGGCGACCCTACTAGGGGAACTGGATGCTGGATCTCCAATTGAAGAGCATTATGGTCACTATCTGACCTTAGTAACACCCTAAAGTCATGAACTTTGGGCCACATGGTGATATCTATTAGTATATAGTCCAACCTTGACTCATGGTCCTTTCTATTGAAAGTACACTATTAGGGGGTATCAGATGGGGTACGCCCATTGCATGCCCTCAGTGCGAAGTTCAATGTAAGGGACGTGAGTTGTACTGCCAGCGGGGACCAAGCTTTGGGGTGAGGCGAAGACGAGGGTGGAACTCCCCAATGGTCATCCTCAGCGGTGAGAGCACCCTCCTTTAGTCCTTCTAGGGGTTCGAAGTGGCAATTGAAGTCCCCTCCCACCACTATCTTGTGGACACCTGATAATTGACCTAGGAAGGAAGACAATTCCTCTAGGGTGGGGGATTCATTGGGCGCGGCAACTGGTCGCGAGTAAACATTGACAATGGCCCATGATGTTCTGCCAGGCCATGTAAGCAGCACACACTGGATGTCCTGCGAAAATGTGTCCATCTTTTCGCCTGACACCCAATGTGACTCGCAACCCAGATCGCCAGGCCTCCCGAGGGCCTCCCCCTCCCGTTCCACTTTGCTGGAATTTCGAAAATTTCGAACCCCCTTCTAGTCTGTGGCTCCCTCGCCCATGTCTCCTGAAAAAGGAAGATGTCGCTACCACTTATCAGGAGATCCCAATCAGGTGTGCCTGCCTTGTTTGTGATCCCTGCCACATTCCAGGAGAGAATTCTCAGTCCTGGACCTTGTGGTGGTGGTCCTGGCCCACCAGAGAGGGATGATGCGGTAACTGAGGGGGGGTCAGGGTCTCGCGGGCCAGTTGTAATAGCCAGTGTGGTAGGCGATACAGTCACCTCTGCTGATTGCGAGTTGAGACTAGTCGGGGTGTTAGGTGGTGACTCTGCTTGACCCGGGATACTTCCAAGGGTAGCCCTTCCTTCTTTGGCGAGTTCCTGCACCCTATTATCAGTTGCGGGGACAACTCTCACTTCCCCCCTGCCTGTAACCCCAAAAGCAATTTTATCTGGGAACTGTTGAATATCCCCCTTTTGTGGTCAATCCACCTGATCAAGGCAGGAAAATCTATTCTGGTGGATAAAATTACCAGGAGCGGGAAATACATTGTGCTTGGGCCTGTATCGTGAGCCATCTACAGCAAAGCCCACTCTTGTCCAACCCTGCTCCCTCCCCACCTCAGGATTACAAACATTTGGATAGAAGTGTGAGAGAGACACTAATTCAATGGTGGATCTATCAGGCCTTACAAGCCAATTACAGATATATGGGGCAACCTGTGGGCTTTTGAAGCTGACAATGATACAGTCCCCCGCCCTATTCTTAGGAGTAAATCCAATCCATGGAATCCTTCTGACCATCAAAACCTCTCCTTTTAGGTTCAGAGGGAGGGGCCTGTTGATGTTAAGCCAGCTAATTACCTTATTACGTAGCGAGTCCTGCGGCTCCCTTGCATCACCAGTGAGCTCAGGCACTCCCACCATAATTGCCGTGTATGCCACTGCCTCGGGGGGCAGGTTGACCACCCTGCGCCTAGCGTTAGGGCTGAGGAGGCGGCCAGTATGGCCGTTGGCAGAGCTCTCCTCTCTCGTTTGTTGGGAGGGTGCAGGTTGCTTAGACCTTCTAGGAGCAGGAACGGGGGGCCTTGTCGTTTGGGATGACAATGGGAGCATTTGGGGGGCAGAAGCACTATTGTTGCTGTGCAAGTCCCCAGGCTGGACTGGTGCCACGTTTGGGGCCTGAGTTGTCGTTACAGGGGTCGGAGATCTATTCCTAGCGGTCACCAGGGGGACCCTCTGTGCATTTGGACCCACCCCCGGACCAAGACTGTTTCTTTTGTGAGTGTTTTCTAGAGCCATCAGTCTAGCCTCTATAGAGTCCAGTTTTACAGACAAAGGGTTCAGTAAGTTCTTGAAGATGCCCGTAAGTGTACTGATTAGCACGTCTGTGTTGTTAAGTGGGGCCCCACCAAATATGAATGGCCCTGGACACACTGGTGTGGCTGTAGCTGGTGGAGGCCCAGATTGTTCTGACCTGTTTCCCGGGGAAATAACCTCAGGCGAGGCCGAGGTGTCTGTACTAGCATCCAGGTTTTGCTTAGTAGGATCAACTTTGGCCCTCTTTGCCCCTCTTAACTTTCTTGACCTTTTTCTTTTCGATGGTTGGTCCCCTCTGCTGCTTGCGGGTTCTGTTAGAACTACAGCCTGGCTCACATCCTGCGGCTCAATTTCCGTACAATCCGCATTAGGAGAGGGAGCTACAACCCCAGAGAGGCGTAATGAGTCTCTATCCCTTTGTAGGTTTGACGGTGTCCTTAGTTGTTGTAGGACTGACTCAATAGTCTGGTCGATACTATCCATGAGTGACAGGTGGGTGGCATCAAGAAGTAGTGGGGTGCTAGCATCAATTGTAGAATCTGGGGAGTCCAGTGTCAAGTTTTCTGTGCCCACCTCGAGGAGGTTGTCTAGCACTATTTGTCCTTTATTGGCCACAGCACTGGCCTTGGGGAAGAATTTTTCCAAAGTGGTAGAACACTGTTGGGCAGCCTTGCTCCTGGAAACCCTGGTAGCCATGTTGCATTGTAGTACACAGGGGCCACAAAGTTAAGGAGGAAAAGGTATTCTTGGAAGGAGCACGGCGTCAGAGGGGTGGCCCGGTCCGGTCTCTACAGGCCTCTAACGGCCTAGAACGGCCCGCCCTTTGCCCGGGCTTAGCCCGGCGCACGCCCGCGCGCGTCCCGCAATGCGCGTGTATGGGAATGAAGATGTAGTTGATTGGGGCTAGGAGGCGTGGCCAGCCGGGAAGAGTCCCAGGTGCGGCGTCTCAGCAGCCGCTGGGATACCTGGGACTCGCAGTCCCGCTGCGCCGTTAGTGAGAGTCCACGTCCCTCTTCTGGCCAAGTAGTAGCCCCACTGGAGTCTCCTGGGCAATCAAACAGTCGGTCGGTGATCCAAGCCTTCGAGCGGCACCCGCGGAGCGGGGGCCACGAGGCGCGGTTTTGTGCACATGAAGGGGAGGCGCGGCCAGCCGGGAAGAGTCCCAGGTGCGGCGTCTCAGCAGCCGCTGGGATACCTGGGACTCGCAGTCCCGCTGCGCCGTTAGTGAGAGTCCATGTCCCTCTTCTGACCAAGTAGTAGCCCCACTGGAGTCTCCTGGGCAATCAAACAGTCCGCCGGTGATCCAAGCCTTCAAGCGGCGCCCGCGGAGCGTGGGCGGCGAGGCGCAGTTTTGTGCACACGAGGGGGAGGCGTGGCCAGCCGGGAAGAGTCCCAGGTGCTGCGTCTCAGCAGCCGCTGGGATACCTGGGACTCGCAGTCCCGCTGCGCCGTTAGTGAGAGTCCACGTCCCTCTTCTGACCAAGTAGTAGCCCCACTGGAGTCTCCTGGGCAATCAAACAGTCCGCCGGTGATCCAAGCCTTCGAGCGGCTCCCGCGGAGCGGGGGCCGCGAGGCGCGGTTTTGTGCACACGAGGGGGAGGCGCGGCCAGCCGGGAAGAGTCCCAGGTGCGGCGTCTCAGCAGCCGCTGGGATACCTTGGACTCGCAGTCCCGCTGCGCCGTTAGTGAGAGTCCACGTCCCTCTTCTGACCAAGTAGTAGCCCCACTGGAGTCTCCTGGGCAATCAAACAGTCCGCCGGTGATCCAAGCCTTCGAGCGGCCCCCGCGGAGCGGGGGCCGCGAGGCGTGGTTTTGTGCACACGAGGGGGAGGCGCGGCCAACCGGGAAGAGTCCCAGGTGCGGTGTCTCAGCAGCCGCTGGGATACCTGGGACTCGCAGTCCCGCTGCGCCGTTAGTGAGAGTCCACGTCCCTCTTCTGACCAAGTAGTAGCCCCACTGGAGTCTCCTGGGCAATCAAACAGTCCGCCGGTGATCCAAGCCTTCGAGCAAAAGTGAAAATAGTGAAAATTGAAGAATCTGTTTTTACGGTGTTGCCTGCATGAAAACTCATCCTAGAGGGGTAATAGACCGATGGCCCTTGCAAGCTGGGGATAGGTTGGATCATGAGATTGAGATCTAAATTATGGAGATCCTTTTCTCTTTCCTCCCATCTTAGAGGATCACCATATGCAGACGACAGAAGAAAACGTTTGCCTGCACACAGAGTACGAGGGGCTGTTAATGCAGCAAAAGCACCCCTGCTCCCTAATCCTTTTCTAGAGATTCTTCCCTCTTTCTTCTCTACTTTCACTAACACCAAACTTCATCTTACTACTATAATCTCCTAATGAACACTTTCCAGACTCTTCCCTCTTCTATCCCTCTATTATCCTTTTCAATCCAACTAACAGACTCACATATCCACCATTCAAATGAACCCATATTTCCCTATATGAATCCAACACTAATCCTTTTGGGTTCTGGAGTAGCATGCTACTCACCGGAAAGTGCTTCATTGTCTTGTCAGGGGTAGTAAGCACTATATAAATACAATTACAATACAATAAAACAAACTTAGGATAGTGCCAGACTGATTCTATGAACCCCACAGGATATGTTGTCTCTTGGACCAGCTAGATCCAGCGCCAACATTAGCCCCACTAAACTTAGTCAGGGAGTAAACCAATCTGGCAGCTACTGAACATGACAGCTCTGTTCCCTCAGGAACCATGGTGACCGACCGAGAACTTTTCGCCCAGTCACTCGTGCTTTTTTTTGCTCAGAGAATTATACAAAGAATACACCAAGGAACATTTTTTATATTTATTAAACCAAAGTGATTCATGTAAATATCATAACAAAGAGCTCCACCATCCTATTGTGACAACTTATATAGGCATACATATACAATGTTATAACAATCTATCGTACTCCTGCAATGCAAACCCTAACCTATATGTGCAAGGTTAAATGTATGTTCTGCCAAAAAAAAAACCTTCTGGAAGATATAACCCTTTTACCTGCTGGGTAAGAGTGTAGGACCCCACCTTGATCATGATTTAGAAACACTTCATGAAGATTTTGGTCAGCTGCTAGGTAAAAGCTCCAGCATGCCGGGACCCCTCTGAGTCAGCAGAAGTGTCTCCTCTGATTGTATTGAGAAACAAAAGATTATATATAGAAAAAGGCACCCATGCATTGGGCTGAGATTGTGATCAGACTACCAATGTTTGTATTCCACAGATAGCGGTGTTACCATATGGACTAAATAACAACACATTCATATCATGCATGTAAGGTCCTTGCACATAATGCCAAGGCAGAGTGTTAGTGTTTTCAAGAAGTTCTCAGTGTCAGCAAGGTTGGTGTTTCTTAGAAACTAGCCCAATTGTCAAGAAGTCAAATGTGTGTCAAAAGTCGATGTGATAAAGTAAAGGGAACTTTAGTAAAGAACTATGTGCGTGTAAAGTGGCAGTGTCTAAATCAAACTAATCTCATCCTATAAAAATGTGTTTTCATATATAAAAAATGCTAACAAATGTATATGTTGAAATCGCATATAAACCAGGCACTAGTGCAATTTGGGGGCCCAAAGCAGAAAGAAAGCCACGTTTATGTAAGCATATAAAAGCAAAAATTATAAGGCAAATTTTAAAAACAAAGTAAGATATTAAAAACAGGCCAAATAAAAAGTTCACACCACACGGAGATACAGTTGTTTAGATTTTCCGATTGACAGATGAAGCATTGCTGTTCCCAGTGTCCGTAGATGATGTTCCCAGAGCCACACCTTGGAGAAAATCATTAGAGCAAATATGTCCCCATCCAATCGCCACATCACCCACTGAGGGAGCCAAAGCTTACTTATGTACCGTAAGGACAGAGCTCACATCTAAACCACTAGGTGTGGAGGAAACCAAGGAACGCTCTTAAAATGTGGCCTGGAGCAAAGGCATACACAAGGGACAGTGGCACATATGGGTCTTCAAAGGGTCCACTGGTAAGGGTATGTATAAAGGTTCAGCCAGTCGCGACTCTAATCAAAAGTCCAGGGCACAATCGTAAATGCACAGGAGACAGCGGAGCACAAGCTGTACTCTATGAAGCCACACAGGCTGCAATGACAGGAACCAATGCTCATCCAGGTCTCAAAGCAAAGGTATGCCAAATAAGTGTACTATGCGTTCAGAGCACAGCAGGACCTGGGGCAGTGCCAGTTCCATGTTTATTTATTTTATTTATTTATTATTTAGGAGTTATATATAGCGCTAGCCAGACCTGAAGGTATCGGAGCGCTTTATAACATAGGTAGCGGGGAAGTACACATAGATAACAGTAACAGTAGTATACATATTGACTCAATGTAATTGAAAGTCTCATAGGATATCACAGCTTGGGAGTAATGTACACATTGGCTCGTTGGGAGGCCTTTTCCAGGAGGGGGGGCACAGGAATGAGTCAGGAGGTGTGAGAGGTAGAAGTCTTAGTGTTAAGGTGTCTGAGTGCTGCAATGGGCAAGAGTCTGCGGCAGCTATCCATTCGGAAAGGATCAGGTGAGGAAGAGGTTTTTGAGCTGCCTTTTGAATTTTAAGGAGGTGGGGGTAGTCCTAATGTGGACGGAGATGGAGTTCCAGATTTTGGGTGTGTTTCTAGAGAAGGATCGAGAAGACTTTTTTTCTTTGCGCTTTTTTGGGAGGGAGGAGGAGTAGAGTGTTGGTGCTCCTGAGGCTCCTTGCCTGACCGGCTTTCTTGAGTTTGGCGGCCAGGTAGGCATGTTTCCCACTCTGTAGAGCTTTGTGTGTGAGACAGGCAGTTCTGAAGTTGGTGCGCATTTCAATAGGGAGCCATTTTAGTTCTTTGAGTGCAGGCAAGATGTGTTCAAATTTATCTTCCATTCTAGCTGCTGCATTCAGAGTTGTTCTGAGGGAAGCTTAGTGGGACTTTGCTGTTTGGGTGATGGTTGCGTTCCAGTAGTCCAGTCTGGACAACACCAGGGATTCAGTGGCTTGTATGAGGTCAATAGGGGAGATGAAGGGTTTTATTTTGTTGAGCAGTTTAAGGTTGAGGAAGGTGCTCTTGAAGGAGTTTTTGATGTGTTTGGACATATCTAGTTTTGGTTCCAGGTTGATTCCCAGTGATTTTTACAGATTCGGCCAAGGTGAGATTGTTGTTGAGAGCATCAATGGTTTAGCCATTCTGCGATTTGAGGGTTCTGTTCCTTGTTGGAAATTAGAAGTATTTCTGTCTTGTCTCGGTTGAGTTTCAGGTGGCTGAGTGATAGCCATTGTTGGGTTTCTCTTAGAGTGTCATTTAGTCTGTGGATGTCGTTAGGGGAGGAGGCTTCGAGATAGATTTGGGTGTCATCCACATAAATGTGGAAGGGGATATTGGTGTTTTTGAATAAGGAGGTGAGGGGTTCTATGTAGATGTTGAAGAGTTGCAGGGAAAGAACTGACCCTTTGAGGACACCCCTGCTGACAGAGCGTAGGTCAGACAAGAAGTTGTTGATTTTTATTCTTTGGGTGCGGTTCTGTAGAAAGGAGGTGAACCACTGTAAGACCACCTCATCAGCTCCTAACCTTTTTTGCATTACCTTAGTTCAAGATCGACCATGTTGAAGGCTGCTAATCATTCCAAGAGTATCAGTAGACAGCATTGGTCCTTGTCTAGTGAATTGTGGATATCCTGTATGACATTCAGCATCACTGTCTCTGTCCTGCAACCTCTTCTTAAGCCCGATTGGTGAGGGTCTAGAAGGTTGTTGCAGTCCATTTGTTTGGTAAGTTGGAGGAGAACAAATTCTTCCAGAATTTTTGCTAGGAGGAGGAGATTGGAGACAAGTCTGAAATTGTTAGGATCCTTTGTATCAGAGCCTGTTTTTTTAATAGTGGTGTGACTTGGCCGGTTTTGAGACAGACAGGCATGACTCCGGTACTCATGGAGCTATTTATAATCTTGCTACAGATCAAGGCCACGGTGAGTTGGAGGTTTTTGGCCAGTTGGGCAGGAATGGGGTCCGAGATATGTGATGATGGATTGGAGCTCGAAATCAATTCTGAGACCTCCGCTTCAGAGACAGGGTTGAAGGTTTTCCAATTGTTTGAGTGGTGCTTGAGAGAGGTAGCATCTGTCTCAGTGAGCGATCTGCTGTGGGGGTGGGGTTGCGGTGAATATCTAGGGAGAACTCAATCTTGCTGATTTTCTCGTCAAATAAGTTAGCAAAGTTCTCACATAGGCCTTTGGGGGCTTGAACTGAGGCTGAAGGGGTTTGGAAGTTTGCTGTCTGATGAGATTTCAGCCCATTTTTTTGCTTTATAGAAGGCACTGCAGAAGAAGGATTTATTTTTTATTCTTGATGTGTTTTTTGGATTTCCTGCGTAAAGATTTGAGTTGGTTAAGGAGGGTTGTGGACAGGTTATTCCACCATAGTCTTTCAGCATCTCTCAACTGTCTTCTTTCAGCGTTTATGTCCATGTTGAACTGGGATCTAGATGGGGTGTTCCTGACTCTTTTCAGCTTCAAGGAGGCTACTTGGTCTATGATGGAAGTCATGGTTGTATTGTAGTGGGAGGTGAGATCTGTTGTGGAGGAGTTTTTTGTGGTGGTGGGAAGGAGTGAGCTTGCCCTTTCCTTCAAGTCAGTGATGGTAATCTGACGTAGATTTCTCAGCCAGTACGGGGATACTTGTGTGCATGTTAGGCATTGAGTATTTTGGTTGATGTGGAATAAAATGATCTGATGGTCGGACAAATCGACCAATAGGATGTGGTTGATAGGGACTGTATCTGTTTGAGCAATAATGGCATCCAGGATAGCTCCTTTGTAATGAGTTTGTTCTGTGCAATGCTGAGTGAGGTTATTGTTGTATAGGAGTTCATTTAGGGATTGGATCAGTAAGTTGTTTTCCTCGTTCCAGTGTAGGTTGAGGTCACCTACTATCAAAGATTGCAGGAATCGCTGTTAACATGCTCTGAAAGCCATTTTGTACTTGGCAGCCATCTTAGTTAGCCATGTGCTCGCCATGTACTTTCTCCCTCTTGCAATTAATATAGACAGGTAACGAGGAGATTTTCTCTAACTTTTTTAAAACTTGAATGGCACACATTGCGCTAAGTGCCCCTTTGAAAACAATATTGTATATGCTGCAATATTCTTGGCATGCCTGTTCTTAGCACACTTCATAGAATGTGTTGCTTTCCTGGAGGTACCAAAATGGAACTAGAACGGAATGACCCGACTCCCCTAGAGGGCATACCTAAATAGGTTTACGTATATTAAAAAATATATTTCTTCCTTGGTGACTAAGTACCCCATGGAACTAAATGTTTTCATAAAAAAGGATCCTGGTCTGTGCACTTAGTGATGATATGCAGAGCGCTTTTTGAGTGTTCTGCCAGCCAAAACTGGCAAATTTGGTGTATTTTGGCTTCTTGAAGATGGAACAGTCTTTGGGCTGTTTTGGTGCAGTTTTGTTTGGACTACCTTTGAAAAGCTCTTCTTGTAAATATGACTTACAATTAGTATTTACAAACGGTTTGGTTTTAGTACAGTCTGTGGGCTGTCTCTTGGTTTTGTCGTTAGTGTTGATTTGTGGGTTGAGTGTTTGTTTGAATGTCTATGTGATTTGACATTGGTGGTACTTGTGTGAGTAAGTAGCAATTGCACTCTTTGTGAAAGAATGGCTAGCCTTAAGTGTGCTGTATTGTGTGTTCTGAGTGTATGACCCCCTTCTGAAAATGTCTGGAATGAGCTCAATGTGTTTTTTTTGTCATCGTTCTGCTACGCAAAATGTCATTTATTTAATCACATAGTAAAAAAATCCAGAAATGAATGATATAACATATGCTAAATAGCTGCACGCTAACATTAAAATTGACAAAGTAAGAAACTATACATGTGTGCAAATTGACACTATTCTAAAGATAAAATTAGAATTCACATTCAATAGGAATAAAATAGGCCTCATTGAAAGGAAGGGAAACAACACAATTGTGTGCTTTACAATAACTAGGACTAAAATACAAAATGTTACAACATTCTCCTTAGATACATTATATTAGATATTTGAAGGCATTCACATCATCTGAGTGAATTGGTTGTTGCTGACACGACATTACAGAATGATACATTTGTGCTAGCTTGAAAGGTGAACAATTTGACGCCTGCTGGTAAGAGTAACAGCTGTGTCAATAGCACATGGCTATTCCTAACCGCAAGCCACATAGGGAAACAGCTGAGTCAACTAGATTTTTAAGTTAGTGCAAACACGGTATAAAGGCCTGCATTTCAGACTGCTGATTTTAAAAGTTACAAAAGACAATTTCATTATTTTGGATAACAGAGAAAAGATTGAAAGTAGGGATTTCCTTTCTTAATGCCTTTTTACATGAGCATATCTGTGGTTCTGATGTTAAAAAATAACTGTCCTTTAAAATGTCGGGCAGACTTTTCACGTTTCAGTAAAGCTTTCGTGCTTGGGGTTATAAATGAATGCATTTTCTGGCAAAAATGAATGAGGCTTGTGTTTCATATGTGCAACCATCAAAAGGGTTGGTGTTATTAAAAAAAAGATAATTTTGATTATATGAAAAAAAAGTTTCTTGAAAATCAGTGCACTAAATTTGTTTTTTAATCTCTATACTGCCTAATAATCATACTGTAAACTCCTAGAATCAAAGTTGAATTTAAGTGACGGTTTACCGCATTGTGGGGAACTCAAATGGAAAATGTCACTTCACCCAGGCTTACAAAACTCATTTTTTATAAGGGTGTACCTTATACATTTCTGATCCCCCATTCCTGGGATACCTAGGGTACACTCTGGGGATGACTAATATGCCAAAACATTGTAGGTTATTCATTTTTAAGTGCCCCTAACACCAAAGTCGAAATTGGGCAACATTTACTGTTTAAGAGCAGTTCTGCCACTCAGGAAAGGTTTTAAACTGATCTTAGGCTTCAGTAAATGCACACATGTAAGTATAGAATGAGCACTCTGACCTCTATACTGCTTGAAAAGCACACCGCACACTGCTTACAATTGAAAATATATATTACAAAAGCAGCAGAAGTTGTTAACCTACCTCTAAATTACTGGCAAACAGGAACGGAATATGACTGCTTTTCAGCTGTGAGTCTCCATAAGTTGCTTTTTTATTGGAAATTCTGCATGGCGTAGCCCTTCTCAGACAGGGGACAACAGGTTTAAGGGTCAAAGGCCAAAATCTGTTTTTAGAACTAACCAACTGAACGTGCAGTTTCTACGTAGGGAGCCACTGTGACAGTATGTGATTTCTTTGTATTACTTAAATATCCTGATTCTCACACTGTAGGGTAAAGCACTATAAGTAATGTTTTAGATAACATTAGCTAAAGGACATATTGCATATTTTGTAGGAAATGTGCAGGTGGGGCTATCTTATTTAATAACATTATAAGGGATCCCAGCATTTGTAAGGCATATGCAGAGATAGCTCTGCCATGTATATAGCACTAATGGTTTTAGCTTAAAGGTTACTGTGCAAGGGCTGAGATAAGGAGGAAATGGGATTTAGTTTGAATTCATGCGCCCTCATGTTACAACTACTACAGTTGCTTAAGTAATTGGTGGTTAGTTATTAATGCTTTCTAGCTAGCTAAATGTGCTAGTTACTTCCTACAACTTTGTTTATGCCTAGTTGCTACAAATAGGGGTTAATAGTGTCAACAGAAGTGAAATCTGTTTCAGGTTTTCCTACTGTCGCAATGGGGGAAGGAAGTTAGCTCATCTACAAATGAAGGGTAGGCAAAGTTATGTTTTCTCTCTCTTTTTTTAACTTTCTTTTGAGCCTGTGTAAGCTGTCTGGGAAACAGCCATGATACGTTTAATTGGCTACTCAGTAATACTGTTTCAAAAATTGTTAGCATTAATAAAATGAATAAAAAATATGCTAAGTTACTGCCATCCTGTCTGATGAAATTATGAAAGGATGAGTAGTCTAGATTGCTGTTCCCTTATTTGACCTCTAAGGTGAACTAGGTGTGGGGAGTTTTTGTTGTAAAATTCTCAGGTAATAACACTATTATTGTTAATGTTATTCTCATGTTATAGACAGCTTTGCAAGTGCATTGCTAGTTTTTATTAGCTAGTCTGTGTAAATAAGCTGACAGTCCTTATTAGAGCTGATGTTGCATAGTTTGGATCGTGAAAAGTAGAATTCAGGAAAGACATCCATGTGATCCTCAGCATCCATTTTTAAAAAGAAAATATTGTTTTATAGGAGTTTGTTTGTCACAACATGTCCTGCTGGAAAAATGTATGTACCCAATGTGTTGAAGTTTTTTTAAAGTTCTTTATGTAATAGGAATCCCTGTTAAATTAGCAGTTTTAGATTTTTCTCGCTGCACCTATAACATGAGAGCATGGTCCTAAGCGTACAATGTAGGTGCTTTTATTAAGAGAAATACCTTTAGAAGAGTCTGCAGTCCTGCACAAGTAATGAGGAAAAGTATGGAACATTTCCTTTTTTCCTGAGGGGTCTTCGGATGTATAATATAGGAATACACAAATGTAAGGATTAAGAGTATGTCTGTATTGTTTTTCTTTTTTCCTCAGAATTTAGTACATGAACACAGACTTCCTTAGCTGCCTCAAATACTGTAATAGGTCCAGGGTTTTTTACTCTCAGATAGAGGAAGTGGGTCTTGGGGCCCTGCTAATATATGGGGCGTCCCAAGACTAGGAAGTATCCTGAGACTATCCTCTCTGTTGATAGATATTTCTGTGCCTTGTCTAAAGACCTTTTGTTCTGTCCGCAAAAAGATATTTACTGCCTTACAACCATTGCCAGAGGGGTCCAGACATCATATTCAGCCTGGGGAGTCAGCACCAGTCCAGCTTGAAGCAGAGGTAAAGGGAACCGACTGTGTACTGCATTTACCAGGATGCAAAGGGGCGAACTGTGCTGGGACTGTGTGGCAGTGTGCTCCCAACCCCCATTCTGTTTTAAAGGCTCCCTTGAGCCAGCTAGCTGACAAGTTTTGGAGATGCACCTGTGTGCCTGTGAGTTGTACTGTGACCTGAGAGGAACTTGGCAGCATTTCCAGCAACCCCAGACGATTTTTCTTTGCTCTATAAAGCTGCTTTTCTCTACTGATGAAGGGCTCAACCCAGAAACACGTGTCTAGAGATATACAGCAATGTCTGCACCAACTTTGGTGAAAAACTCCAGCTACTTTTGAAGTACGTTTGAACTGTATACTGCATTTACCAAGATGTAAAGGGGCGAACTGTGCTGGGACTGTGAGGCAGTGTGCCCCCAACTCCCATTCTGTTTAAAAGGCTCCCTTGAGCCAGCAAGCTGACGAGATTTGGAGATGCACCTGTGTGCCTGTGAGTGGTACTGTGACCTGAGAGGAACTTGGCAGCATTATCAGCAACCCCAGATGATTTTTCTTTGCTCTCTAAAACTGCTTTTCTCTACTGATGAAGGGCTCAACCCAGAAACAAGTGTCTAGAGATATACAGCAATGTCTGCACCAACTTTGGTGAAAAACTCTAGCTACTTTTGAAGTAAGTTTGAACTGTGTACTGCATTTACCAGGATGCAAATGGTCGAACTGTGCTGGGACTGTGAGGCAGTGTGCCCCCAACTCCCATTCTGTTTAAAAGGCTCCCTTGAGCCAGCAAGCTGACGAGATTTGGAGATGCACCTGTTTTCCTGTGAGTGGTACTGTGACCTGAGAGGAACTTGGCAGCATTACCAGCAACCCCAGATGATTTTTCTTTGCTCTCTAAAACTGCTTCTCTTTAATGATGAAGGGCTCAACCCGAAACACGTGTCTAAAGATATACAGAAATGTCTGCACCAACTTTGGTGAAAAACTCCAGCTACTTTTGAAGTAAGTTTGAACTGTGTACTGCATTTACCAGGATGCAAAGGGGTGAACTGTGCTGGGACTGTGAGACGGTGTTCTCCCAACCCCCATTCTGTTTAAAAGTCTCCCTTGAGCCAGCAAGCTGACAAACTTTGGAGATGCACCTGTGTGCCTGTGAGTGGTACTGTAACCTGAGAGGAACTTGGCAGCATTTCCAGCAACCCCAGATGATTTTTCTTTGCTCTCTAAAACTGCTTTTCTCTACTGATAAAGGGCTCAACCCAGAAACACGTGTCTATAGATATACAGCAATGTCAGCACCAACTTTGGTGAAAAAGTCCAGCTACTTTTGAAGTAAGTTTGAACTATGTACTGCATTTACCAGGATGCAAAGGGGCGAACTGTGCTGGGACTGTGAGGCAGTGTGCTCCCAAACCCCATTCTGTTCAAAGGCTTCCTTGAGCCAGCAAGCTGACGTGCTTTGGAGATGCACCTGTGTGCCTGGGAGTGGTACTGTGACCTGAGAGGAACTTGGCAGCATTTCCAGCAACCCCAGATGATTTTGCTTTGCTCTCTAAAACTGCTTCACTCTACTGATGAAGGGCTCAACCCAGAAACACGTGTCTAGAGATATACAGCAATGTCTGCACCAACTTTGGTGAAAAACTCCAGCTACTTTTGAAGTAAGTTTGAACTGTGTACTGCATTTACCAGGATGCAAAGGGGCGAACTGTGCTGGGACTGTGAGGCAGTGTGCTCCCAACCCCCATTCAGAACCAGCACAGGCGTTGCTGGCAACTAGGACCTCATTGAAGGCAGAAGCACTGGGATGTTGAAGTGTGTACCCCTGCCACTGTCTTGGGCAAAAGACAGGGTCACAAATCAGAAAAAAGAAGTTGTGGATCAAGTTCTTTATGCCCAGCTGAGAGTCACAGACTGACAAGGACGGCAAAGAGGCTTTTGCTTGAGGTGACGCCTTTTGAAACGAGGGTTGCTTCAGAGATCCCAGCATCACACCTTTGACTCCTGGTCCCAAAGTAAATGAAGGTTTGCACCTTTGTTTGTTGATCAAGAGTGCCTGGGCATACTGGATATAATCTTTGGCCCCAACAAGAGAGCAGTGAGCCAGCAGAGCAATACAGGAGATAGGGAAGGACTTGAGTTTAGGGTACAGGTGCTGTGCCCTTGGTGCCTGCTAGATCAAAGTGAAGATAACCGGTGCACTGCCTGGGACACTGGACACGGTTGCGACCCCCCCTCCTCCCGCAGTGAGTAAGAGCGGCGCACCGCAAGGAAATCCGGCAGGGAGGGAGGGGGAGGCCAGCGTTCGCAAGAAGATACCAGTAATGTTCACCGGTTTGAAAAGTAAGGAGATGGATAATCTGAATTTAAATAAAAGGCAGCCTGTTGCAGAAGCGTCGGCTGAAGCGGCGGGTGTACTAAGAACCGATAATCCGGAAGCGAACACTTTGCAGTCCACCTTGGAACCCGCACAGACTTTAAGTTCAACCTTTAGCCCAGAAATGGGATTAATGGTAAAAGAGAAAGTGTCAAATATGAGAGCAAACATGGATAGTGTTGGGGCTGCAGAAGGCTTTGCAGGGCAAACGACCAATGTTTGTCTTGGGGAGAGATCACTTCCGGAAGTACTTGTGAATGAAAAATACAGTAACATCAGTTGCAGGAGATACCGATTCAGCGGATTTTTTTTCAATGTCAGAGCACTCTATGTCTTCTTCTGAGAGTTTGGTTGAACTATATGCCACACGAATGAGCATGGAAGACGGCGGATTAGAGGAGGAGAGTGGGTATAGTGCTCATAGTAGTTTGGATGAAAATATTGAAAGAGATGGATCTGACCCTAGCACTGTTCACAGACTCAGATTGGATATGAGTGAGAAAGATCAAGAGGGGGCTGTGAATAGTAACACGGGCCATATTAACCTAGATTTGGACACAGGGGGCACGGAAGACATCTCATTAGATTTGATTTATCAGACTATGATGCGGCATAGGGACGGAAATCGTGAGGACAGTATTAAAGTACAGAATTCCTGTAAGAAATTACAAAACTCTGTGAGAAGATTGGTAAAATCTCATACTGAATTTGTGACAAGAGTGACGGAGGCAGAAGCACGCATATCTTCTCTAGAGGATGAGATGGCTCAGCAACGAAAGACTATGGAATTACATATGGCGACCAAAGAAGATGTTGATTGGAAGCTTATAGACATCGAGAACAGATCTCGCAAATTGAGGAGGGGAAAGAAGGGTCTGATATACGAGGCTTTATAGTTTCCCTTTTGAAAGCTGCAATGTCAGAGTCAAGGAGATGGGATTGGGGCCGGGAGGTGGAGAGGGCCCATCGATTTCCCTTCAGGGCTAACACTAGAGATCAAAAGCCACAAGCTATATTAGTGGCTTTTAATAGCTTCCAGGCACGGGAGGAGTTATTCTTAAAGGCTCGCCCTGATAAAAAATGTAAAGGCCTTGGCTGTGAATTTTTTGTTAGACCTGATTTATGCAAACAGTCTGTAGAGTTAAGATGGCAGTTTAGACAGCTCATTACGCAATTCCAAGGGAAAGGTGCGCAGGCATATTTGATGTTTCCTGCAAAACTTAAAGTTATTCACAAAGAGCGCACCAAGTTTTTCATGACGGAAACTGCAGCTAAAGAATTTTTGCTGTCATTATAAATCAGGATAGAGGGATTATAAGCTTAAACAGATAGATTAAGTTTAGAATTTCTCACCTAAGTGAAGGATTTTTTTGGTTTTCGAAGATGATGTCTAGAAACTCTGTTGGGGCACGGTAGGGGGGGTGCAGCAAAACTTCCATCACAGGACCATAAGTCCTAAAGCCTCTATGAAGGGTGGGGGGCAGGGGGGGAGGGGGGAGAGAGGGGAGAGTGGTTTTCGGGGTGGTAAGGGGTCACGGGGGGTGAAAAAAGGGGTAAAAAAATGGATCACGACAAATACATGGAAAAAATATTGGTGAAAGACACGATAAAAAGAAAAAAGGGCATTATAATTGGTGTTATAATGGAAACATGCATTATGTATCATAGAAGGATGAACAGTGGACATTATGTTTTTGAGTTAAAAATGGCTAAAATGAGCATTATGATTATGATTATGATTATGAGTTAAAATGGCAGGAAAAAGTTTAAGAATATGTTCTTTGAATGTAGCCGGTTTAAATAATGCAACAAAAAGACACAAAGTTGCGGCGGAGCTAAAATACATACAACCTGATGTTGTTTGCATACAAGAAACCCATATCCCGTGGTCTAAAAGGGAGGTCTTAAAAGATTTAGGATTTATGTTGGTATCTGCTTCTAAACAATCCAGTATGATTCGCGGCGTGGCAATTCTAATTAAAGATAGCTCAATAACTGTTGGTCGCAAAGTGGAAGATAAAAATAGGCGTTGGGCTATTGTAGAACTCAAAATTAGCAACAGACAAGTTACACTAGTTACGGTTTATGGGGCTAATTTGGATGACCCCGAATCGTTAGTTCAGATCAATTTGGAGTTAGTCAACTTTCAACAGCCGATAGTGATCTGCGGTGATATGAACATAAATTTGACTAACAGTGCTTTAGGGGATCCGCAGGAAATATATTAGGGCCGTAAACCCAGGGTGTTTAGAGCACTTGGCAACTTATTACACGATCACGGGCTGGTTGACACATGGGCTACGCTGAGAGAGATGATTACTGGTTTTACCTTTTATTCTCATCCTCATAAAAAGCTAGTGAGATTAGACTATTTTTTCTTACCTCGAAATTTATTAGAAGGAACTAATATCAGAATCTATCCTAGGATATCTTCAGATCATTCTCCTATAGTGATAGATATACATCGTTTAGGTAAAAAGAAAACACAATCCAACTTTTCATATGATCGGAAGTTAGGTTTAAACGCAGAATTCATTGCACATATGCAAAGTTGGATTCAAATTTTCTTCAATGAAAACCGAGGTACCGCTAATATTTCCGTAGTATGGGATATGTTTAAAGCAGGGTTTAGGGGGGAATGCATTAGCTTTGTAATTGGACAACGCAAGAAGTTAAAAAAAGAACTGGATAGTCTATATGAACTTTTGGTTAAAGCAGAGACCCTCCTAACTAGAGCTGTTGCACAAGGTAAAATAGGTCTCTTTGAGGAAGAAAATGAGGTTACTAAGGCTAAGACTAATATTTTGGGTTTTTGGGATAAGGAAATTGCCAGGAAATTTTTATCTTCCAAAATGATGAGCTATGAATTTCGTGAGAAAATAGGCAGGACCTTGGCAATAAAGTTACGAATGAAGCAGACCGCCCAGAATATCAGCTCAATGAAAGACTCTCAAGGCGATTTACATTCAGATCCAGAACGTATATTAGGAATATTTAAAAGCTTTTATGCAATTTTATATGCTAGGGATGATAGTTTGGATTCAAGTGTCCAATGGTACGATAGAATGCTTGTAGATTTGAAGATTTTGGACTCCCAATTGGCAGAAGAATTAGATCTACCAATAACCATGGTTGAAGTGGAGAATGCAGTAAAAAGCCTTGCAGTCGGTAAAGCTGCTGGCCCAGATAGATTGCCAGCTGAGGTTTATAAACGCTTTTTTCATATTTTAAAGGATGAGATCTATCAGGTAATTTTGGCTGCACAAGAGGGTAATCCTCCCTATACATGGTCTGAAGCAACTATAGTTGTGTTTTGTAAAAAAGATAAACCAGCTGATAATGTAGGATCTTATAGACCTATATCGTTATTAAACGTGGATAACAAGATATATTCAAAGATTTTAGCCAATCGGCTATCTGGAGTAGTCGCATCCCTAGTGTCAAGACATCAACATGGGTTCATTCCTAAAAGGAGTACAGTCGACCACATTAATAAAGTTATCACGCTGTTTGACCTGGCAGCTGTAAATAATCAGAAACTGGCGCTTTTTCTGCTAGACGCGGAAAAAGCGTTTGATCGAGTGTCTTGGGAGTATCTCTGGACTCTAATGGAAAAAATGGGCTTTGGACAGAAATACATTCAGGCCATAAAAACACTTTATGTTAAACCCATTGCAAAAATATCTGCCTTGGGAGGACTTTCTGAACCGGAGAACATCACTAGAGGGACTAGTCAAGGCTGCCCCTGTTCCCCGTTATTGTTTTCATTATACATTAACCGGTTTATTGAATTATTGAGTCGGAACCCTTTAATTCCTCCCTTTACTGTTTCTGATTTTTCTTTCTCAGTATTCGCATATGCGGATGACATAGCAGTAGTAACAGATACACCAGAAACAGCTAGTTTGGAGATTGAAAGGATGGCTACGGATTTCGGTATGATAACGGGGTATAAACTTAATGTATCCAAAACACAGATTCTCTGTTCAGAAGCCATAACATGGGAGGATGAAAGGGTGGTTGGAGAAGTTACCTATTTAGGGATACGGATTAAAACAAATATGGTTGAATTGGTTAATACTAATTGAAACAATGTTTATCAGAAAATTAAGACCTCTTTGGAGAAATGGGATAGGTTATATCTGACCATTATAGGTAGGACCAATATTATAAAAATGAATGTACTTCCCAAAATTCTTTATCTATTTCGCGCTATTCCCTTGGAATTCCCAAAACCAAAGTTGCAGGCTCTACAATCACTTTGTGGTAAATTTATTTGGAACCCTGGGAAACCTAGGAGGGCGATGCGGTATCTGACTTTACCCATTGAAAGGGGAGGGCTAGGGGTACCTGATTTTTTTTGTATTATACAGTGTGTTTTCTGTTAAAAATGAGAATTCTTACAATAAGAGGATCCTTGGAGTATGCACATAATCACCCTTCTATATTTGAGATTCTGATAGGAACATATGCAAGACAAATTTTCTTTAATGAAATCGATGGTAATTACTACAAAAGGACTCGATTTAAGGTTCTTATTAGTGCCTATAAAACATGGAAATGGCTGGTTCGCACTATTGATATAAGAAAATTGTCGTTTTATACTCCCTATTTTTCTTCTAGATTATTACCTATGATACTTTCAGATGGGACAGCCAGGAACTGGCAAAAAAAAGGGGTGAATTGTTTGGGGGATTTTTTTTCTAGTGAAGGTAAATGTAAATTGTTCATTGAAATGTGCGAAGAATTTGATTTGTCTAGAAGCCATTTTTTTAAATTTTTACAAATAAGGGATTACCTTATTAGACACAAATTATGTTTAAAAAAGCATCAAGTAATAGAGGGAATGGCTCGACAAGTGAAGATCGGAATTCTTTATCGTATGCTCTTGGAGGAGAAACCTGATGATTTGGAGAAAATACGGGCAAAGTGGGGGGATTTACTGGGAGATAATGAGATTGTTGTGGAAAATTTGATTTTGCTTTCTAAAGAGGTTCTGATGTCAGCTAATTTAAAAGTTTAATTTTTTAAAACCCTATTTGATTTATATTATACTCCAGCTCGAATGTTAAAATGGAAAAGAGGCTTTGATGGAAAATGTTTTAGTTGTAAAGCTGACAATGCCGATAGTGCACACATTTTTTTCTATTGCCCTGCTTTAGGAAGATTTATACAAGACATTGAAAATTTTTTGTCTTTAATGTTGAATGTTAATCTAATGATTACTCCATCTATGCTGGTGCTGGGGAAGATCCCTAATGACAATAGGATTAATGAACTTTATCGTTTTCGTTATTTTATTTTTTTCTCAATGACGGTAGCAAGGCTATGTATTGCTACAGGGTGGCTTCAAGAAAAACCACCATTATTTCAACAGTGGCAACCCCGATTGTACAAACTTTATAAATTAGAGTGGAGTCTTTTCTCGCTCTCTGCATCAAGGCGGAGGAAAAAGCTGGGATGGAAAATTTGGGGGACTTTTTCAGATTTTTATGAAGCTTGAAAAAGTGTATGTCCAAAATTAATTTGGTGTGTTCCTTGGTTTATTGTTATATTTTTGATCTTGTGTTAATGTCGTTATTTGCTCTTACTTTTATAGTTTATTTTATGTACATGTCTTTATGAATTATTTGACTAAGGTATTTTGTCGTGAACCAATAAAAAAATATATTAAAAAAATATATATATATGTATATCTGAAGGTTGATGGAAGAAGAATTGAGTATATAAGTGTATAAATGGCTGCTTTTTAGGTGAAAAATAGATTGTAAAACTGACTGATTAAGTATATCTTAATGAGTACATGGGTTAGTGAGTAATGTTTAAATATATACATATCTGTATCAGTCTCTCAGTTTCTGTGTAAGTGGCTGCATGTGTTGGTGAGTAGCTATATGAGTGATACATAATGTCTATATAGGTTATTGTTTGTTTGATTATTAGTTGGAGTGTCTGAGTGTCTAAGTGTCAATATGCTTTGTTGGGAGATCTTACGTAGTGCATAGATGCATGAATGAGTGACTTACTGTTTGTATGTGTTGTAGGCAGCATATATGCTGAACTGTATGGGTGAGTGAGTGTGTGTGGTGAGTAGGTATATAGGTTATTATTTGTTTTTTTTCTGTATGAGTGTATATATGACTGTCTAAGTGAATGAATATCTGTTTTAATAGTGTATTTCTGAGTAAGTACATATGTTTTAAACTAGTACATATAAGTTATGTGTGAGTAACTCTATGGTTGAGTGTCGGTGTGTAACAGGATGATCAGGATGTATCAGTGTATAAGAACATATGATGACTGAATACATATATGAGTGACTGTATATAATATATGAGTGACTGTATATGTCTGTTGATGAATAAGTGGTTGTGTATATAGATCTTCAAATTACTAAATAGGTGTGTTCTAAGTGGCATTGGTATGGCTATTGTATTGAAAATGTTATTTTCTATTTTTGAGTGTGTGTAATAAAGGTTATATTAGGGTGAGTGAAGGTCTGCCACTCTTCCACAAGGATGATGTCATCAGTGATGTCATTTGAGATGTCATCAGTGATGTCATGAGTGATGTCACTGACCATGTCATGAGTGATGTAATATGTGAAGTCATCAGCAGTGCATTGCGGGCGCGCGAGTTATAGTTAGCTGAAGTAACTATAACGGGGGAATTTCATTGGTTTTATATGAGTAAAATATCCAGCTAACTATAACATGTGTCAAACCTATGGTTTTTTCAGTGAATTTCATAGGTTTTGTAAATGCTACTTCCTAACTATAACGTGTGTAAAACCTATGTTTTTTTCAGTGAATATAAATATATATATATATATATATATATATATTACCTACTGGCGGTCGCCAGTAGGTATATATAGTTAGGATTTTTTTCCTATGGGATTTCTGAAAATTCTATGTTGAATAACTTTGGCGTTTGTGGACGGAATTAGCTGAAATTTTCAGACAAATGGCACATTGTGTTTCTGAGCAGCCCCTTAAACTTTGGGGGGGTTTCGTCAAGGGCGGGCCGTGAAAAAAGGGGGGTCCCAAAACGCGTTTTTCCCATTCATTTTTCCATAGGGCGGTTGGAATCACTTTTAGCTCGACTGGCTGAATGGATTTACACGAAACTTGGCAGAATTGTAGATATGGTTTGCCCGACGTGCCTTTGCTATGTCTCAATATATGTGCTCCAGTGGATTTTGAGAAATTAACGTTTTAAAAAACAGATATATCTGTAACAGCGCTCCGGTTCGCGTACCTGACGCGTAACGGAACTTCGCGAAGCGAAGCTGATTGGCTCTCCGTTGTCTGTCAACATTCTAAACAGTCCGGGCCGGCCGCCATCTTGTCTCTCGGTAGGATCGAGAGACAAGATGTTGTGAAAAACGAAGGGGGAAAAAAAGGAAAGGGGGCAAGGTAGACCCCTCCTGACCCCCTAGGATTGATGAGGGGGATATTAAAGTGCCCCGTGGGGCAAAAAAATAAAAATAAAAATTTTTGGGGACTTTTCGTAGTAGAGGCGCGTCCCGGTACGCGAACCGGGTAGCTTACCGGTAGCGTAACGGGAGTTCGCCATTTTGTGTTTTGGACAAATTTTATCACAAGATGGAGGAATAACAATGTGGAAAATGGGTGTAAGGGGGCATGGGAGAAGTATCTTGACCCCCTATGTTTTCTGAGGGTAGCTGAGGAGGCTCATATATGTCGTAAGAAAAAAAAATTAGATTTTTTCTCGCGGTTAGCTGCCGGTACGCGAACCGGGTAGCGAACCGGGACGCGAACATAAGTGAAAATTAGTGAAAAAAGGTACATTTGAAATTTAAAAAAAGTAATTATAGTTAAGGTAGCTCTGAAAAGAGCTTTTGGGTTCTGTGTAAGTTCTAGGTACTTATAAGTAGGTACCAATACACAGTCCTAAATTTTGTATGAAAACTCTGTTTCCCTCATCTGAGAAGTGCACACCATCTCCTCTGTAGATATCTTGCATGTAATAACGCAAGTTATTGTTGTAGATGGCGCCCATTCCATGGTCTCTCATATAAGCTGAAACAGACTTATTTACATGCTTCCTCGCTTTCTCAATTTGTGAACAAATTTGATTGGACCACATCTATTTCTGTCTTTGGCATATATTGGAATATACCAAGGCAGTTTGAGGGAAAAGTGCAATTAATTGCTCAAAGGTGTCCTTTAAGAGCATTTCCAGACCTACCCCAGTCAAAGTGCCCAAATCATTTCCTCCACAGTGCACTATTATGAGGTCAGGGTTTGGCAAATGTAAAAAGGTTTTCACCAATGGTATCAATTGGTGACATCTCAATCCTCTTTGGCCAATCCATTTGATTTCCACATTTTGTAAATTGAGGTTGTGTAAATTTCTGTTTTCAGCATACCTGTGAGCCCAGTGGATGTAGCTATGTCCAAGAATCCAGACAGAAAACATGGTGAGAGGAGGTTCTGCTGCAGTCAGATGAAGTGTGGGAATGAAATGGCAGTTGAAACAGTAGGAGTTTGTAAAGAAGAAAAACTGTGGAGTTTCAGTGCTAATGATTCAGTAGCAGTGATTGGTGGATTTCCATTGCTGAAAACAGAAAGTTAGGGTGCATGGATGTGTTCTTTGAAACATGTAATTTGAATGGTTAAGAAAACATGATTTTAAGAAACATTGCAGTGGATTAGCAGGTGTACTGAGAGTTCAAAGTTCATTTGAAACATTGTTGTGTGAACTTGTAAACGTTTACCGGACTCACCCATCCTCCCCGTTCTGCGAACCGATATCTAGGGTTAAGGTCATCCCCTTTCAGGGCCCTAGTTTCATGGCACCAGTGTTGGTTTTTTGGCATGGCTCTGCGCTTCTAACGGACCGGGTCGTGAAACAAAATGAAGCTAACGGGAAGCTGCCCGGTTCGCGGACCGGCAGCGAAACCCCCAAAAAATAATAAAAAATATATACATAAATAAATTAAAAAATTATATTACAAAAATATAAAATATATTTTTGAATAAGAATAAGAATACATTTTACAGCTTTTGATATTTGCAAATAAAAAAACATTGAAATTCACTGAAAAAACCATAGGTTATAGACCATATATAGTTAGGAATTAGCATTTACAAAACCTTAAAAATTCACTGAAAAAACCATAGGTTATAGACCATATATAGTTAGGGATTAGCATTTACAAAACCTTATTTTACTCGCACAAAACCATTGAAATTCGCATATATAGTTAGTTGCACTAACTATATATCGCGCACCCGCAATCCACTGCTGATGATGTCACATATTACATCATTCATGACATGGTCAGTGACATTTGAGATGTCATCAGTGATGTCATCAGTGATGTCACTGACCATGTCATGAATGATGTAATATGTGACATCATCAGCAGTGGATTGCGGGTGCGCGATATATAGTTAGTGCAACTAACTATATATGGAATTTCAATGGTTTTGTGTGAGTAAAATAAGGTTTTGTAAATGCTAATTCCTAACTATATATGGTCTATAACCTATGGTTTTTTCATTGGATTTTCAAGGTTTTGTAAATGCAAATTCCTAACTATATATGGTCTATAACCTATGTTTTTTTCTGTGAATTTCATTGGTTTTTTAAAAGCTAATATCTATAGCTGTAAAATATATTCTTTATTAAGTGACGTATCACGTAGCCCGTGAGACGCCTCATGATGCATCGCATAACCGTGACGTATCGTCTCTGCAGCGCAAACCAAACCCAAAACGTAAGCGCGCCAGAACACGCTTAAAGATATATATATATTTTTTTAACCTTAATTAGACAAAATCCACACGTGCACATATCACAAACGTTCAAAAAACACAATATGTCGGACTCCCATTACGCTGCCGGTTAGCTGCCTGGTTAACGTACCAGGAAGCACCTTTTCGGCGAAAAATCGCAATTTTTCAATCCTAGGGGTTCAGGAGGGGTCTGCCTTGCCCTCTTCCTTCATTTCCCCCTTTGTTTTGGCCTCCTCTTGTCTCTCGATCCTACCGAGAGACAAGATGGCGGCCGCTCCGGACTGTTTACAATGTTGACAGCCAATCAGCTACTCCTCAGACTCCCGTTACACTGCCGGTTAGCTTCCCGGTTAGCTGCCTGGTTCGCGTACCAAGACGCGTCTCTACGGCGAAAAAATCGGAATTTTTTTTTTTTTTTGGGCCCCGCGTGGCTCTATAATATCCCCCTCATCAATCCTAGGGGGTCAGAAGGGGTCTACCTTGCCCCCTTTCCTTCATTTCCCCGTTTGTTTTGGCCTCCTCTTGTCTCTCGATCCTACCGAGAGACAAGATGGCGGCCGCTCCGGACTGTTTAGAATGTTGACAGACACCGGAGAGCCAATCAGCTTCGCATCGCAAAGTTCCGTTACGCGAAAAGTACGCGAACCGGAGCGCTGCCCGGAGCGCTGTTACAGATATATATCTTATTTTAAACATTAATTTCTCAAAATCCACTGAAGCACATATATTGAGACCTAGCAAAGGCACATCGGGCTAACAGTCCCTACAATTTTGCCAAGTTTGGTGCAAATCCATTCAGCCGTTCGAGCTAAAAGTGAGGCCAACCGCCCTATGGAAAAATGAATGGGAAAAACGCGTTTTGGGACCCCCCTTTTTTCTCGGCCCCCCCCCAAATTTTCAGGGGCTGCTCAGAAACAAAATGTGCCATTTTCCTGAAAATTTCAGCCAATTCCGTCCACAAACGCCAAAGTTATTAGACATAGAATTTTCAAAAGTTCCATAGAGAAAAAATCCTAACTATATATACCTACTGGCTATCGCCAGTAGGTAATATATATATATATATTCAGCCACGTTATAGTTAGGAATTAGCATTTAAAAAACCTTAAAAAGTTACTGAAAAAACCATAGGTTTCACCGTTTTATAGTTAGCTGGACATTTCTCTCATACAAAACCATCGAAATTCCCCCGTTATAGTTATTTCAGCTAACTATAACTTGTGCGCCCGCAATGCTCTGCTGATGACAGCACATATTACATCACTCATGACATGGTCAGTGACATCACTCATCACACCACTGATAACATCTCAAATGACATCACTGATGACCTCACTGATGACATCATCCTTGTGAAAAAGTGGCAGACTGCCTCTCAACCGAATATAACCTTTGATACATACATTCAAAAATAGACACTAACATTTTCTAAAAAAATTGGGATACCGATACCAGTTACAACAACCTATTAGGTAATTCCAACATCTACATACACATCCACTCATTCAGCAACAGTTCTATATAGTCACTCATACATGTACTCACTCATCATATGTACTCATACACATATACATCCTGTTACACACCGATACTCATGCATAGAGTTACTCAAACATCCATTTACTTGCATGTACAGCTATACACATACTACTACACTTACTTCTACAGAAACGTACACATACTCAAGCTCTTAAAAGATCATTAATAGAAATACATACTTATTTATACAAGAACTCCTCCAATCTGTCACTCTCACATATTCTCACTTACATACATCAATACTCACATATACTAGTTTACCACATATGTAGTTACTCATAAAGATACTATTGAGACAGTGATTCACTCACTAACACACCCATACACACACTCATCCACACACTCATCCACCCATAAAGTCCTGCACACATACTGTCTTCAAAACACATACAAACAGTGAGTCATTCATTCATGTATCTGTGCGCTAAGTAATACCCCCCACCAAACCCTACAGGCACTCATTCTGATACTCAAAAACCAACTAATATTTATATTTATTTTATTTTTTAGATTATATTTCATATTCTTATTATAATATACGAACAAAACTAAATTCCAAAGTAATTTTTGGATTAATTATTGCTTGACTTCGGTTGCAAGTATAACACAGCTCCAGCAATGCTCTTGGGACTCTATGCTCACAATGATGTATCAGTCCTTACACCTGCTTCAAGCATGTGCAAGGTTTTGATGCAGCATAAGCTCAAAAGTGACTGAATGAAATGTTCTACATTTCACTCAGTCACTTTTAGGAGGCGTTGCTGCACCCCTTTCTGCACAGGAAAGCCTCTTCTGGCGTAGGACACAATGTAATACACCCTCCAGAGGCTTCACATTGTTAATAGCACACACCGTGGTACATCTTTTGCACCACCGCTGTCCCACAAAAGTGACGCAACAGCTGTGTAAAAGAGGCACAAGTGGATTATAAATCCGCCCCTAACAGATACAAATTCACCCAGGCAGTTTCACCAGCAGCGCAAATTGAAACATAGACTTCTAACACATTTATGTACATATATTACATTCAAGTGTTTCGGACATACTACAGTATACTATAGGTAAACGCCTTATAGATTTATGCTGTAGCACTTCCTTATACTTCTGCACTTTCATATTGTCCATAAACTAGTAATATATTCATTTATTCATTTATCAACTGCACATTCATTCTGACAAACTTTTACACACTAACATAGAAATATAGTTCTTTCTTTCACTATTGACGGTAGTTCTAAAAAGAACAGTTTGTTATTGTTTTTTTTGTTTTTTTGTGTTTTCTGAACAAATTCCAAGCGGAACAAACTAATAAAAAAGTAAAAAAAATAATGTCGAGAACAGCGATGCTCCTGCATCCTGCATTTCATCAGGTCCATAGACTGTTCCCCATAGCACAAAAGTTTATCGCAATAAATGCATATAATTTTAACTCTAGCAAAGTCAGAATCAATTTGTGGGTGTGGACTGCTTGCTGAAAATGCTGCTGCAGCAGTTGATGTGCTTGGTGTAGCAGCAGGTAGGTTCTCGTGCAACGTGCGCCTTGCAGCTGGAGCAAAGTTGTTGGGGTGCAATTGCTTCACCTGTCGCACCATATTTGATGTCCCAAAGGAGTATTTTTTACATGGATCACCCTTTGACAGAGTTATTTCGCAAATTTTACAGGTTACTTTTGGAGCATTAACCTTTGTTTGTCCTTCTGGAAAAGTAAACAACTTCCAAATTATAGCTTCTTCCCTCTTCATTGGAGGATCTTCAGGAATGAAATCTCCCTCTGAAGAACTACTGGAACATGAGTCCATTGCTCTTATTATTGCGATCTTCCTTCTATTTGAGAAGATTCTCAGAAGAAATGCTTCTTCTTAGAAACTCAAAGTAGAATAATTATAATGGGATGGAACTTTCAACAGTCACAATAGTAAAAGTTACGAACCAATGAAATCTCTACTTTTAAAGTCACATGACTGTACGTACGCTTATGATGCGCTTGCGCAGCTCTTTCAATACGAGTACGCATCATGTTCTACCGTAATTTGTGTAATTGTTTTTAAAAGTAATATATGAAGTCACAGAGAGGCTTTAATGCAACGCGTAACATCAAAGCATATTCGTACCGTATGCACTGAGCCAGGGACAGACTAATTTGCATGTAGCCAGGTTCTGAGCTGAGATGATGCATTGAGCTAAAAAACGGTGATAGATCAAGGCCTGATCTGTTGACTGGGTATGAGTGTTCTGTTTAATTCAGATACTCTGTCCATCACCACCCCCTTTTCTGAATCGTTTTGTCCACCATAAGCGTGGAAGGGTATACTCAGATGTGAGTCCCTTGCTCATTGCATCATCAGGATTCAAGCAAGCAGGGCCGAAGACGGCTGTAATGCCAGAAACCAGTCCCCGGAAGCTTGTTTCCTTCCCAGTATAAGAATTGGCTTGGTAGTTTGGTCTGCCCTGTTCCCATGATGCACTGGGCCAGGGACAGACTAATTTGCATGTAGCTAGGTTCTGAGCTGGGATGGTGCAGTGAGCTAAAAAAAGGTGATGGATCAAGCCCTGATCTGTTGACTGGGTATGAGTGTTCTGTTTAATTCAGATACTCTGTCCATCACCACCCCCTTTTCTGAATCGTTTTGTCCACCATAAGCGTGGAAGGGTATACTCAGATGTGAGTCCCTTGCTCATTGCATCGTCAGGATTCAAGCAAGCCGGGCCGAAGACGGCTGTAATGCCAGAAACCAGTCCCCGGAAGCTTGTTTCCTTCCCAGTATAAGAATTGGCTTGGTAGTTTGGTCTGCCCTATTCCCATGATGCACTGGGCCAGGGACAGACTAATATGCATGTAGCCAGGTTCTGAGCTGGGATGGTGCAGTGAGCTACAAAATGGTGATGGATCAAGCCCTGATCTGTTGACTGGGTATGAGTGTTCTGTTTAATTCCGATACTCTGTTCATCACCACCCCCTTTTCTGAATTGTTTTGTCCACCACAAGCGTGGAAGGGTATACTCAGATGTGAGTCCCTTGCTCATTGCATCATCAGGATTCAAGCAAGCCGGGCCGAAGACGGCTGTAATGCCAGAAACTGGTCCCCGGAACCTTGTTTCCTTCCCAGTATAAGAATTGGCTTGGTAGTTTGGTCTGCCCTGTTCCCATGATGCACTGGGCCAGGGACAGACTAATTTGCATGTAGCCAGGTTCTGAGCTGGGATGGTGCAGTGAGCTAAAAAACAGTGATGGATCAAGCCCTGATCTGTTGACTGGGTATGAGTGTTCTGTTTAATTCAGATACTCTGTCCATCACCACCCCCTTTTCTGAATCGTTTTGTCCACCACAAGCGTGGAACGGTATACTCAGATGTGAGTCCCTTGCTCATTGCATCATCAGGATTCAAGCAAGCCGGGCCGAAGACGGCTGTAATGCCAGAAACGGGTCCCCGGAAGCGTGTTTCCTTCCCAGTATAAGAATTGGTTTGGTAGTTTGGTCTGCCCTGTTCCCATGATGCACTGGGCCAGGGACAGATTAATTTGCATGTAGCCACGTTCTGAGCTGGGATGGTGCAGTGAGCTAAAAAACGGTGATGGATCAAGCCCTGATCTGTTGACTGGGTATGAGTGTTCTGTTTAATTCAGATACTCTGTCCATCACCACCCCCTTTTCTGAATCGTTTTGTCCACCATTAGCGTGGAAGGGTATACTCAGATGTGAGTCCCTTGCTCATTGCATCATCAGGATTTAAGCAAGCCGGGCCGAAGACGGCTTTAATGCCAGAAACCGGTCCCCGGAAGCTTGTTTCCTTCCCAGTATAAGAATTGGCTTGGTAGTTTGGCCTGCCCTGTTCCCATGATGCACTGGGCCAGGGACAGACTAATTTGCATGTAGCCAGGTTCTGAGCTGGGATGGTGCAGTGAGCTAAAAAACGGTGATGTATCAAGCCCTGATCTGTTGACTCGGTATGAGTGTTCTGTTTAATTCGGATACTCTGTCCATCGCCACCCCCTTTTCTGAATAGAAGGAAAAGTGAGCGCTGATTCCGCCATGAGTTGATTTTGACCCCGAGTAGCCATTCTTCATCGATGGATAGTCGTTATATTGGGCCTTTTAAGTTGTTTGATATGTATATTGACAGGCCTCCTTTAGAGTGACTGTAGCGGCTATCCCTGAGTGCTGGTTTCGATACTTCAGTGTAGCCAATAACGCGGCGTCCTTGTAAGGCCCAAGTTTCCTGTATAACTATTACTGCATGCTCACATAGAAAGGAAAATGTTTCAGGATTCGTAATTTTCTGATGGAGGCCACTTATGTTCCAGGAACACATTGAGAAGGTGGAATCTGCTTGTAAGTTAAGCACAGTTGCTGGTGAGGCTACTAGGAGGAATGACTTTGCCAGGGTTTTGAGCTTGGGGCCTCTGTAATCTACTTCGAACAGTCATTCTATACTTTTGGTTGACAGGATGGCTGGAAGCCACTCCCAACCTTGACTTGTGTCGACATAGGAGACCAATATCGGGGGGATTTTATAGTGTTCTTCTGGTCCTGATGTATTTTTTTTAAATCCAATACGGTCTGGGGAGTTCCTCCGGTCTGGTAGTTCCAGCTTTCCGAGGAGTGATTGACTGATTCAATAGGGCGGTGGGGTAGCCTGGAGTGGAATATGGGTAGCCCCAATCCCGCAGAATGTCCTTATGATCCAAAAATGCTCCTACCCAACTGGCCGACTTAAGAGACACCAAGATAAACTCAGATGGTTGGGCGCCTCTTGGTGGGAGGAATTCGATAGCTTCGATGTCCAAGCAGCTATAAAATCCCTTGCATTAAAAGACCTTTGGGATTCGAGCTGTTCACATAAGTGCTTCAAGCGCCTTGGCAATAAGTCAGTGAAAATTCTTTCCTTGGAAGAAGACAAAGCAGCGTTAACCAGGAGATCACATGGGTGGTTCGTAATCCAAAGCTACACCAGCGCTTCACCTCAACCATACCTCAGTACCAGCTTTTCAACGCCTGGAATCCAACTCCAAATGCAGGCTTTGCGATAATCCAAATGAGAACGTTTTACACTTGTTATGCAGCTGTAAAGCCCTATACAATGCCCGAAGGGGCCTACTAACCCAGCTCTGGAACCAATACGGTGTGCGAACTCGCAGACAAGCCCTGCTGATCAGCTTTAAAGGAGAAAATATCCAACTGGCCTGCCGACTAGTGCACTTCATGCAAACAGTTAATACAATCCAAAATCCAGAGACCAGCGATTGAATCAGACTCACAAAGACCCGCTCTGCACCTTAAGAAAACTCTTTTCCGACCAACAAAGACTTAGTAAATGCTGAACAGTCTCTTTTTTAAACAAATGCAATTCATTGTACCACTTTGTATAGATTTTTTGTCCATCCTCTGAACCTTCTTTTACTGATTTTAAATGCTTTTTTGTAAAACTCATGATTGGGAAATTCTTCCAGTATTTTTTATAAAGTGTCATTGCAAAGATTTTTATTAATCATGCAATAAAGTAAAGTAAAGTAAAGATAGCTTCGATGTCATCCGATACCAGACCTGCGAGCCCCGGAATGCCATCCGCTAGTTTTATTAGGTTCGACCTGTTAAGGATGTCTTGCCGACCCTTTGATTTATATTCCGGTGCCAGTAAAATATGGAAATGAGATGAATTGTTGTTGTTCTCTCACTTGGGGCCATCTTATTGAGTTTATTAAAAAAATCGGCCTGCGTCTAAATCTTGCTCCTGTTGTGATGGGCGATGTGGGGCCTTCCACAAAGGCTGATTATTTTTAGATAACATTGTTTTTTGATTATGAATAGTTTTTGTGAGGTTCATTCTTGTTATTGTGGGGTCCACCCGAGGCAGAGTCGAGGCTGAGACTGATTTAGATTTTTCTTGGGTCACTGTGGACTCGGGTAAGATGAGTTTGTCAGTTATCATCCTTCGCTGTTCTGTGACAGTGCTGAGCTCGTCTGTTTGCTGTTCGCGCAGCTAGTTCGGTCGTGAGAACTCCCCGCAGATAATTGGATGGTGGGTACTAGTGGAACCACTTTTACATTGTTGACACTACGATTTACTAGGGGTGATGGTGTAGCTGTCTCTCTTAGAGCTTTTTTGTTAGCCGCCGTTTCAAAAAGGCGAAGAATTTCGGGTGGATAGCTGTTGTTTTTGCCCTTATTTTGTTTCTCTGTTTTCGCAAACGCTCTTACTACAGGGTGGTAGAGGGGCTGGTGGTCCTTCCGCTTTGGAGGAGTCTGAGGTCATTAAACTGGCCGTTGACCCAGTCACTTGATGGTCCGGACAGGTAGTGCACCCATTTGGGGCCCCGGCATTTTCGGTCGTCACTTTGGTCGGGACAAGCCCCGTTAGTGTTGCATAAGGTTTGCCGGTTTTTAACTGTTCACTCGGCAGGTTTTGACAGAGAACAGTTCCCCCGCTTGACTTAGTGCCTTTGTTTGCAGTAGTCCACGGGTTAGCTAGATCTTGGGTAGTGTCTTGTATTGTTTGTGATTGCGGACTTGGAGTTATGTGTGAGTTGCCTCCCTTCCACAGCTTGAATTCTTTATTACACTAGTTAGGAAATCTGGGAGCGAAGAGAGTGAATCAATAATTGGGGAGCAGCAACAGACTGACTGTGTAAGCTTTGTTGAGGCTTGCGCTCCTAGTATTAAGTTGTTCAGTTTATCAAGTTTATTATCGATCCCTGCCATGAACAACGCTAGGTTGCTCAGAAGATTGACCTGCACATCCAGTTTGTTCAAATTGTAATTGAGTGCGTTGACTGTTTGTTGAAAGGTTTGAAGAAGTTGCGGCCAAACCCCAGTTGCTGTAGGCTCTTCTTGATTGAGCTTTGGGTTTGGCATATGATTGGTTGGATTTTGATTGTTTTTAAAGAAAAATGACAGGTCAGCTAAAAGCTGATCATTTTGATCAGATTTTTTGGGCGATTTTTGTTGGGATATCGTTATGGGTGCCGGTGGTGAGAAAGCTATATGCTGGAGACTTGACGCATCCAAGTGCTCCTTAGGTGTACTTATGGTTTGAGAAGAGTGGGACAGATGAAGAATGTTGTTGTGCGCATACGAGTTTTGCGCATGAATTTGTGCAAGAGTTAGTTGACGATGAGGAACCATTGTGATTTCCTTTGACACATCAAGATCTTGTTGGGGGGAGTTGTTATTGTTTCCGGTTTCTGAATATGATCTGTGGAGGAACTTGTGTGATGTTGTAGGCTCCCCGGAGAGGGTTGCCGTGGGCATACTCCTTGCATGTCCTCTGCTGTGGGTGAACATTGCTGACCAGGTTGCGGCTCTAAGTGGTGACTAGATTAGTTTTGTTTGGAGCTTGGGCCCCCCTGCCAGGCCGGGGTTAGGTTGTTAAGTGCTGATCCAAAGATGTAAACTCCCGGAGGTTGAGCTGACTCTTTAGTTTTTATTGGCCACTGTAGTGGAGAAAGCAGCTGTAGGGGGCGCGTACTTAACTCGGCCTGCTGGTCCGAGGCTACAAGGTTGATTGACTCCTGGGGCTGGGGTTTTAAGAGAACATTGGTCATAGTTGAATTTTTTTTAAAGTAGTCCAACAGGTTCAGGTGTTTTAAGGTGTTTGGCATATCCGTACTCTTGCATTTAAGACTGGGGTTACAGCAACCGTCTGGCGAAGATTTTACCACTGTCGCTGTTTCCTGACAGGCCCAGGAGGGCTTGTGGTTACCCAAATGGGGCTCTTCTTTTAATGACGGCTGTTTTGATTTCCGCCGTTTTGGTGCCGCTGTGGTCTTTCTTATTTTCCCAGATCTCATAGATTTGGTTAATTTATTGAAGCCAATGCTGTGCTGGTGTGAGTTTGGTAACTGAAGCTGCTGGAGTGGCACTGCCAAAGAAAATTGATAGTCTGAGAGAGGTTGCAGTGCTTTGGAGCTCAGATGACTCTGATGGCTCAGCAGGCTCTGATGTATCTGGGATCTGGGAGTTCTACCAGTTCTGACATCGCTGACTAGCTGGCTGACTGAGGTGCAATTTTAACACTTTTGAACACTTTTTTGGGCGTGTGCCTCGTCGTTGGCTGGATCGTGGCTAGCTGGATCGAGGCCCCCCCCCGCTCTTTAACTATTTCCTGACCCCCACCGTTTGTCCACAAGCACCCACACCCGCCGCACCGCTCGAACCTGGACTGGGCTAACTGGACTGAACTGGGAGTCAGGACCTCACCTCTTGTGCTACCCCCCCACCAAATTGGGTCGAGTGCACAGATAGTGGAGTGAGGGGGTCAGTTAGCTCACCAATCAGCCAGTCAATCAGTCGACGGTCCGAGCAGGCAGCTCATGGAAGGGGAGGCGGGGGAGCAGCCCCAGAGCTGGAAAAATCAGCCTTTTTTATCCTAATTCAAAGTACAGACCCTTTATTGACCCTTCTTCGTAACTACTACCCATAAATGGCAGTGGGTAATTAGTGCACTTCCTACCGTTCATGTATAACAAAAGCTTAAAAGTCTAACAATATTAAAAAAGAGCCAGTATAGTCAATGCTTATCAAATCTTCTGTTTGTTATTGTAATTCAAACCACAGGCCCTTTATGGAGCCCTCTTGCTAACTACTACCCATGAATGGCAGTGGGTAATTTGGACACTTTCAGCCTTTCATATTTTTTATATTATTCATCTACAACTCAACGAACACATCATCTACACGTACACACACCTACTTGCTGCCTTTCTTGACTATGGGTATCAACTATTCTTCTATTTCATATCTGTATTCAAAGT
Source organism: Lissotriton vulgaris (assembly GCF_964263255.1). Lineage (NCBI taxonomy): Eukaryota > Metazoa > Chordata > Amphibia > Caudata > Salamandridae > Lissotriton > Lissotriton vulgaris. The sequence goes on from NC_141693.1 coordinate 1,392,547,779, forward strand.
GCTGGCCCTTTATTGAGCCTTTTTGTGTAGATACTGCACTGCCAGAAGGAAGTGGAAAATGTGTGCACTTACTGCATTTCTACACAGGGGCTATAAACTATTGTTCAATTACATATTCCTATTCAAACTGCACTCCCTTTATCAACCCTTTTTATTCTATCAACTACCCCGGCCGAAAGCAGTAGGAAATTTAAACTATTGCTGCCTTTCTTACCTAGGGTTAACAATTATCCTTCTTGTAATACAACTTCAAAGTGCAGGCCCTTTATTGAGCCTTCCTGGTAACTATTACTCGTGAATGGCAGTGGGTAATTTACGCACTTACTGCCATTCATGTATAAACAAAAGCTTAAAAGTCTAACAATATTAAAAAAGAGCCAGTATAGTCTATGGTTATCAAATCTTCTGTTTCTTATTAAAATTCAAACTACAGGCCCTTTATAGAGCCTTCTTGCTAACTACTACCCATGAATGGCAGTGGGTAATTTGAACACTTTCAGCCTATCATTTTTTTTTTTGATTAGTCTTCTACCACTCAATCAACAAATCATCTACACGTACATGCAAATACTTGCTGCCTTTCTTGGCTATGTTTATCAACTATTCTTCTATTTCATATCTGTATTCAAAGTGCGGGCCTTTTATCGAGCCTTTTTCATGTAGATAGTGTACTGCCAGAAGGAAGTGGAACATTTGTGCACTTACTGAATTTCTTCAAAGGGGCTATGAACTATTGTTCAATTTCCTATTCCTATTCAAACTGCAGTCCCTTTATCAAAGCCCTTTTTATTCTATCAACTACCCCAGCCGAAGGCAGTAGGAAATTTAAACTCTTGCTGCCTTTCTTACCTGGGGTTATCAATTATCCTTCTTGTAATACAATTTCAAAGTGCAGGCCCTTTATTGAGCCTTCTTGGTAACTATTACTCGTGAATGGCAGTGGATAATTTGCGCACTTCCTGCCATTCATTTATGAAAAAAGCTTAACAAAAGTCTACCAATATTAAAAAAGAGCCAGTATAGTTTATGGTTATCAAATCTTCTCTTTGTTAGTCTAGTTCAAAGTGCAGGCCATTTACTGAGCCTTCTTGCAAACTACTACCTGTGAATGGCAGTGGCTAATTTGCACACTTACAGCCTTTCTTAGTTTTTAAATTATTAATTTTCCACTCAATCAACACATTATCTACACGTACACACACCTACTTGCTGCCTTTCTTGACTATGGTTATCAACTATTCTATTTTATATTCGTATTCAAACTACAGGCCCTTTATCGAGCCTTTTTGTGGTAACAAGTATCCCAGCCAAAGGCAGTAAAAAATTGCAAACTTGCTGCCTGTCTTGGCTGAAGTTATCAATTATTCATCAATTTCATATTCTGATACAAACTCATGGCTCTTTATTGAGGCTTTTTGTTGTACCTACGACTACGACCGAAGGCAGTGAACATTTATACACTAACTGCCTTTCTTGGCTAGAGGATATCAATTATTGTTCAATTTCATTTTCTGATTTAAAGTCAAGGGCCTTTATCGCATCTTTTTATTGTAGTTAATACCCCGGCCGAACACAGTAGGATATTTTCACACTTCCTGCTTTTCTTCACTGGGTTTGTCAATCATTTTAAAAATACCTACAAACTTAGCAACAATATTTTCTTTTGGAAACAAATTTCAAACTATTCGTCTCTGTAAAACTTGTTTGACGTGTTTAGTCATTTCTCCAATTCTTATTTCTAGTAGAATAGTTCCATATTTAGCAGCATTTCCTTATTGTATATTTGTAATAACTTCCTTATATTAAAAATATAACCAAATGTTAACATTACCAATGCTACATTACATCATTTACTTATACTACCTATGGAGTATAACAACAAATTACCACAAGATATCTGGACAAGCTTGTTGTGAAGACTCTTCAAGAAAATGAAACATCTCATTATTGATCACATAATCATGCCATCAAACTTAATGCTTGCTTTTGTGCATTTAAGAATGCTGCAAACTCTTGAAACAGAGAATGACATATTAGTCTCAATGTATTTAAGGCACAGACAACTGTACTATGTCCTCAAATTCTGTTAACTGTACAAAATAACATTCATCAATGTTTGTGTCGAGTAGCACCTTCAATATACATTGCAGACATCAGGGTTCACAACTTCACTTCAGCTTTCCTTCTACATTAATGACATCATTGATTCGAGCCTTGCTTTACTTAAGACAGAGACAATTATACTGTGTCCTCAGATTCTGTTATTGGTGGCTAAATAGCATTCTTCGATCTTTGTCTCAACAACTGCCTTCAATCTACACTGCGGACAGCTGAATTAACAACTTGAATTCAGCTTTCCTTCTACATTAAAGACACCATTGTATTCAGCTTTACTTTCCTTAAGACAGACACAATTATACTGCGTCCACAGATACTGTTAACTTTCCCAACTTGCCTTGACAGATCTTTCTGTAAACAAACACCTTCAATATACACTGCGGACAGCTGGGTTCACAAATTCAATTCAGCTTTCCTTCTACATTAAGAACAGCATTGTATTCAACCTTCCTTTCGTTAAGGCTGAGACAGTTATACTGTGTCCTCACATTCTGTTACCTGTACAAAATAGCATTCATCGATCATTTTGTCAACAACTGCCTTCAATCTACACTGCAGACAGCTGCATTCAGACCTTCAATGTAGCTTTCCTTCTACATAACTCCTTTGGCACACAAACTATGATGCAACATGTAAAAAGTTGTACCCCAACAACTTCACTTGAGCTGCAACACAGAGATTGCATGACAACCCACTTGCTGCTGCACCAACCACATCAACTGCTGGAACAGCATCTTCGGCAAGCAGTCCATACTCACATATTGATCTTCATTTTGGTAAACTTGAATTTCTATGCATTTATTGCAATGAACTTTTCTGTTACATCAAATAGTCTATCAACCTCATCAAAAATAAAAAAAGATCACTCTCCTCAACATCACTCACTACACATTTATCAAGCTTTTTATCTTCGAAGAACTATCCCATCCAAAGGCAGTGAGAAATTTGCACACTTGCTGCCTTTATTGGCTGCGGTTGTCAATTGTCCTTCTTGTAATACAAATTCAAAAAGCAGGCCCTTTAATGAGACTACTTGGTAACTATTACTTGTGAATGGCAGTGGCTAATTTGCGCACTTCCTGCCGTTCATGTATAAACAAAAGCTCAAAAGTCTAACAATATTAAAAAAGAGCCAGTATAGTCTATAGTTATCAAATCTTCTGTTTCTTATTGAAATTCAAACTACAGGCCCTTTAATGAGCCTCATACTCATGAGATTTTGGATATTACTTTGAAAATAATTGAAGAACTAATCATGTCTATCACAGGCTATGAGAGTGAAGGAGAAATTACTGCTGCAAACACGAATTGTGATTTTGAACACGAAAGCTTTGATGGCAATTTTAAATTATGTTGACATTTTAGTACAAATTGAATCAGAAACTGCTGCCTTCAGTCTACACTGCGAACACCTGTGTTCACAACTTGAATTCAGCTCTCCTTCTACATTAAGGACAGCATTGCATTAAGCCTTGCTTTCCTTAAAGCAGAAATAATTCTACTGTGACCTCAAATTCTGTTATCGGTAAATAAATAGCATTCTTCAATCTTTGTGTCAACAACTGTCTTCAATCTACACTGCGGACAACTGGGTTGACGACTTGCATTTACCGATGTTTCTGTCAACAACTACCTTCGATCTACACTACAGAAAGCAGGGTTCACAACTTCAATTCACCTTTCCTTCTACATTAAGGACCACATTACATTCAACACTGTTTTCCTTATCACAAATACAATTCTATGTCCTCAGATTCTGTTATCTGTAACTAAATAGCATTCTTCAATCTTTGCCTCCACAACTGCCTTCAATCTACACTGCAGACAGCAGAGTTCACAACTTGCATTCACCGATCTTTCTGTCAACAACTACCTTCGATCTACACTGCAGACAGCAGAGTTCACAACTTCAATTGAGCTTTTCTTCTACATTAAGCACCGCATTACATTCAACACTGTTTTCCTTATCACAAATGCAAATCTATGTCCTCAGATTCTGTTATCTGTAACTAAATAGCATTCTTCAATCTTTATCTCAAAAACTGCCTTCAATCCACACTGCAGACAGCAAAGTTCACAACTTCAATTGAACTTTCCTTCTACATTAAGGACTGCATTACATTCAACCTCAGCGCCAAAGATTTCTAACTCAGTGCACCACAAATCATCTCCACAACACCATATTGAATGAAGTGACCTAATTAGTAAAAAAATATATCAAACTTTTCAGAGACATACTTCAACTTACTTCTGTAAATAAACAACCAATATTTATTCAACAACTTGATTATAAACACTTTGTTACCAATGCGTCCTCCTTCGACCACTCCTCATCGCAAACTCCACAAAACATTCTTGCTTTAGATGCCCCCTTACTGCCTTTCTTGCCTGGGATTATCAATTATTCAATCTACACTGTGGACAACAGGGTTCCCAACTTGCATTGACCAACCTTTCTGTCAATAACTACCTTCGATCTACACTGTAGACAGCCGAGTTCAAAACTTAAATAAAACGTTCCTTCTACAATAAGAACCGCATGACATTCAACACTGTTTTCCTTATCACAAATAAAATTCTCTGTCCTCAGATTCTGTTATCTGTAACTAAATACAATTCTTCAATTTTTGTCTCAACAACTGACTTGAATCTACACTGCATACAGCAGGGTTGACAACTTCAATTGAGCTGTCCTTCTACATGAAGGACTGCATTACATAAACACTGTTTTCCATATAACAAATACAATTCTATGTCCTCAGATTCTGTTATCTGTAACTAAATACAATTCTTCAATCTTTGTCTCAACAACTGCCTTCAATCTACACTGCAGAGAGCAAGGTTGACAACTTCAATTGAGCTTTTCTTCTACATGAAGGACCGCATTACATTTAACACTGTTTTCCTTATCACAAATAGAATTCGATGTCCTCAGATTGTGTTATCTGTAACTAAATAGCATTCTTCATTCTTTGTCTCAGCAACTGCCTTCAATCTACACTGCAGACAGCAGGGTTGACAACTTCAATTGAGCTTTCCTTCTACATGAAGGACCGCATTACATTCAACACTGTTTTCCTTATCACAAATAGAATTCTATGTCCTCTGATTCTGTTATCTGTAACTAAATATCATTCTTAAATCTTTGTCTCAACAAGTGCCTTCAAACCACACTGCAGACAGCAAGGTTGACAACTTCAATTGAGCTTTTCCTTCTACATGAATGATCGCATTACATTAAACACTGTTTTCCTTATCACAAATACAATTCTATGTTCTCAGATTCTGTTATCTGTAACTAAATACCATTCTTTAATCTTTCTGATAACTACCTTAAATCTATACTGTGGACAAACGGCTTAACAACTTGCATTGACCGATCTCTCTGTCAACAACAACCTTCGATCTACACTGCACACTGCAGGGTTCACAACTTCAATTCACCTTTCCTTCAACATGAAGGACCGCATTACATTCAACACTTTTTTCCTTATCACAAATAGAATTCTATGTCCTCTGATTCTGTTATCTGTAACTAAATAGCATTCTTCAATCTTTGTCTCAACAACGGCCTTTAATCTACACTGCAGAAAGCAGGGTTGACAACTTCAATTGTGCTTTCCTGCTACATGAAGGACCGGATTACATTCAAAACTATTTTCCTTATTACAAATAGAATTCTATGTCCTCAGATTCTGTTATCTGTAACTAAATTGCATTCTTCAATCTTAGTCTCAACAACTGCTTTCAATCTACATTGCAGACAGCAGGGTTGACAACTTCAATTGAGCTTTCCTTCTACATGAAGGACCACATTACATAAAACACTGTTTTCCTTATCACAAATAGAATTCTATGTCCTCAGATTCTGTTATCTGTAACTAAATAGCATTCTTCAATCTTTCTGACAATAACTGCCTTCAATATACACTGCAGAGAGCAAGGTTGACAACTTCAATTGAGCTTTTCTTCTTCAAGAAGGAACGCATTACGTTCAACACTGTTTTCCTTATTACAAATAGAATTCTATGTCCTCAGATTCTGTTATCTGTAACTAAATAGCATTCTTCATTCTTGTCTCAACAACTGCCTTCAATCTACAATGCAGACAGCAGGGTTGACAACTTCAATTGCACTTTCCTTCTATATGAAGGACCGCATTACATTCAACACTGTTTTCTTTATCACAAATAGAATTCTATGTCCTCAGATTCTGTTATCTGTAACTAAATATCATTCTTCAATCTTTGTCTCAACGTGTGCCTTCAATCTACACTGCAGACAGCAAGGTTGACAACTTCAATTGTGCTTTCCTGCTACATGAAGGACCGCATTACATTCAACACTGTTTTCCTTATCACAAATACAAATCTATGTCCTCAGATTCTGTTATCTGTAACTAAAAAGCACTCTTCAATATGTATCTCAAAAACTGCCTTTCTGACACCTACCTCCAATCTATACTGCGGGCAACTGGCTTAACAACTTGCATTGACCGATCTCTCTGTCAACAACAACCTTCGATCTACACTGCACACAGCAGGGTTCACAACTTCAATTCACCTTTCCTTCAACATGAAGGACCGCATTACATTCAACACTTTTTTCCTTATCACAAATAGAATTCTATGTCCTCAGATTCTGTTATCTGTAACTAAATAGCATTCTTCAATCTTTGTTCCAACAACTGCCTTCAATCTACACTGCAGACAGCAGGGTTGACAACTTCAAATGTGCTTTCCTGCTACATGAAGGACCGCATTACATTCAACACTATTTTCCTTATCACAAATAGAATTCTATGTCCTCAGATTCTGTTATCTGTAACTAAATAGCATTCTTCAATCTTAGTCTCAACAACTGCCTCCAAACTACACTGCAGACAGCAGGTTTGACAACTTCAATTGTGCTTTCCTGCTACATGAAGGACTGCATTACATTCAACACTAGGGGTGGGCGGCCAGCTACGCTCTGTGCACGGAGTGTGCGTAGTGCCGTCTCCTACGCATTTTGCGTAGCGGGCGTAGCCAGGCGGCACTACGCACGCTCCGCAGACGGTGCGTAGCCGGCCGCCACCCGCCTCCCTCCCGCCCTCCCTAAATACTTCAATAAAGGCTAGGAAGCTTTTAAAAACACTTACCTTGTCCGCCGCGTCCCCAGGGCTCCCTCTTGCCGTCCCTGGATTCGCGCCGCCAGTTCGAATACTAATGCGCATGCGCGGGCGCCCGCGCATGCGCATTAGTATTCGAAATGACGGCGCGAATCCAGGGACGGCGAGAGGGAGACCAAGGGACGCGGCGGACAAGGTAAGTGTTTTTAAAAGCTTTCTAGCCTTTATTGAAGTATTTAGGGAGGGCGGGAGGGAGGTGGACAGCGCATAGTGGGGCTACGCGGAGTGCGCGGGTGGGCGTAGTTTTGTGCCCACTTAGCGTAGCTCCGCGTAGCCCCACTCCGCAAACTACGCCCAGGGTTATTCAACACTGTTTTCCTTATTACAAATAAAATTCTATGTCCTCAGATTCTGTTATCTGTAACTAAATAGCATTCTTCATTCTTTGTCTCAACAACTGCCTTCAATCTACACTGCAGACAGCAGGGTTGACAACTTCAATTGAGCTTTCCTTCTACATGAAGGACCGCATTACATTCAACACTGTTTTCCTTATCACAAATAGAATTCTATGTCCTCAGATTCTGTTATCTGTAACTAAATAGCATTCTTCATTCTTTGTCTCAACAACTGCCTTCAATCTACACTGCAGAGAGCAAGGTTGACAACTTCAATTGAGCTTTTCTTCTACATGAAGGACCGCATTACATTTAACACTGTTTTCCTTATCACAAATAGAATTCTATGTCCTCAGATTCTGTTATCTGTAACTAAATAGCATTCTTCATTCTTTGTCTCAACAACTGCCTTCAATCTACACTGCAGACAGCAGGGTTGACAACTTCAATTGAGCTTTCCTTCTACATGAAGGACCGCATTACATTCAACACTGTTTTCCTTATCACAAATAGAATTCTATGTCCTCTGATTCTGTTATCTGTAACTAAATATCATTCTTAAATCTTTGTCTCCACAAGTGCCTTCAAACCACACTGCAGACAGCAAGGTTGACAACTTCAATTGAGCTTTTCCTTCTACATGAATGATCGCATTACATTAAACACTGTTTTCCTTATCACAAATACAATTCTATGTTTTCAGATTCTGTTATCTGTAACTAAATACCATTCTTCAATCTTTCTGACAACTACCTTAAATCTATACTGTGGGCAAATGGCTTAACAACTTGCATTGACCGATCTCTCTGTCAACAACAACCTTCGATCTACACTGCACACTGCAGGGTTCACAACTTCAATTCACCTTTCCTTCAACATGAAGGACCGCATTACATTCAACACTTTTTTCCTTATCACAAATAGAATTCTATGTCCTCAGATTCTGTTATGTGTAACTAAATAGCATTCTTCAATCTTTGTCTCAACAACGGCCTTTAATCTACACTGCAGAAAGCAGGGTTGACAACTTCAATTGTGCTTTCCTGCTACATGAAGGACCGCATTACACTCAACATTATTTTCCTTATTACAAATAGAATTCTATGTCCTCAGATTCTGTTATCTGTAACTAAATTGCATTCTTCAATCTTAGTCTCAACAACTGCTTTCAATCTACATTGCAGACAGCAGGGTTGACAACTTCAATTGAGCTTTCCTTCTACATGAAGGACCACATTACATGAAACACTGTTTTCCTTATCACAAATAGAATTCTATGTCCTCAGATTCTGTTATCTGTAACTAAATAGCATTCTTCAATCTTTCTGACAACAACTGCCTTCGATATACACTGCAGAGAGCAAGGTTGACAACTTCAATTGAGCTTTTCTTCTACATGAAGGAACGCATTACGTTCAACACTGTTTTCCTTATTACAAATAGAATTCTATATCCTCAGATTCTGTTATCTGTAACTAAATAGCATTCTTCATTCTTTGTCTCAACAACTGCCTTCAATCTACAATCCAGACAGCAGGGTTGACAACTTCAATAGCACTTTCCTTCTATATGAAGGACCGCATTACATTCAACACTGTTTTCCTTATCACAAATAGAATTCTTTGTCCTCAGATTCTGTTATCTGTAACTAAATATCATTCTTCAATCTTTGTCTCAACATGTGCCTTCAATCTACACTGCAGACAGCAAGGTTGACAACTTCAATTGTGCTTTCCTGCTACATGAAGGACCGCATTACATTCAACACTGTTTTCCTTATCACAAATACACATCTATGTCTTCATATTCTGTTATCTGTAACTAAAAAGCACTCTTCAATATTTATCTCAAAAACTGCCTTTCTGACACCTACCTCCAATCTATACTGCGGGCAACTGGCTTAACAACTTGCATTGACCGATCTCTCTGTCAACAACAACCTTCGATCTACACTGCACACAGCAGGGTTCACAACTTCAATTCACCTTTCCTTCAACATGAAGGACCGCATTACTTTCAACACTTTTTTCCTTATCACAAATAGAATTCTATGTCCTCAAATTCTGTTATCTGTAACTAAATAGCATTCTTCAATCTTTGTTTCAACAACTGCCTTCAATCTACACTGCAGACAGCAGGGTTGACAACTTCAATTCACCTTTCCTTCAACATGAAGGACCGCATTACATTCAACACTATTTTCCTTATCACAAATAGAATTCTATGTCCTCAGATTTTGTTATCTGTAGCTAAATAGCCTCCTCCAATCTTGTCTCAACAGCTGCCTTAAATCTAAACTGCAGACAGCAGGGTTGACAACTTCAATTGAGCTTTCTTCTACATGAAGGACCACATTATATTCAACACTGTTTTCCTTATAACAAATAGAAATAATGCTATGTCCTCAGATTCTGGTATCTGTAACTAAATAGCATTCTTCAATCTTTGTCTCAACAACTGCCTTCAATCTACACTGCAGACAGCAGGGTTGACAACTTCAATTGAGCTTTCCTTCTACATGAAGGACCACATTATGTTAAACACTGTTTTTCTTATCACAAATAGAATGCTATGTCCTCAGAGTCTGTTATCTGTAACTAAATAGCATTCTTCAATCTTTGTCTCAACAATTGCCTTAAATCTACACTGCAGACAACAGGGTTAACAACTTCAATTGAGCTTTCCTTCTACATGAAGGACCGCATTACATTCAACACTGTTTTCCTTATCACAAAAACAATTCTATGTCCTCAGATTCTGTTATCTGTAACTAAATACAATTCTTCAATCTTTGTCTCAACAACTGACTTCAATCTACACTGCAGACAGCAGGGTTGACAACTTCAATTGAGCTGTCCTTCTACGTGAAGGACTGCATTACATTAAACACTTTTTTCCTTATCACAAATACAATTCTATGTCCTCAGATTCTGTTATCTGTAACTAAATACAATTCTTCAATCTTTGTCTCAACAACTGCCTGCAATCTACACTGCAGAGAGCAAGGTTGACAACTTCAATTGAGCTTTTCTTCTACATGAAGGACTGCATTACATTCAACACTGTTTTCCTTATCACAAATAGAATTCTATGTCCTCAGATTCTGTTATCTGTAACTAAATAGCATTCTTAAATCTTTGTCTCAACAAGTGCCTTCAAACCACACTGCAGACAGCAAGGTTGACAACTTCAATTGAGCTTTTCCTTCTACATGAATGATCGCATTACATTAAACACTGTTTTCCTTATCACAAATACAATTCTATGTCCTCAGAATCTGTTATCTGTAACTAAATACAATTCTTCAATCTTTGTCTCAAAAACTGCCTTCAATCAACACTGCAGGCAGCAGGGTTGACAACTTCAATTCACTTTTGCATGTAAATTTCTCTTATGTCTACCAAGAAAAGCCTTCAATAAATTCTGCACTCACTAGAGTTCACAACTAGATACCAATACCACCAGTAGTACAGAAAACATTCAATACAATCTTGATGTATTTAAAACAGACAATTTCACAATGTCATCACATTTCATTACAGTTTGTACATTATGAAGTTTAGCCTTCATTTCTTAAAATTATAGATGTTTCTACTGTATGTCTTCAGATTTTGTATTAAAAAAGAGACATAGCATTCCTCCATTTCTCTGTCAACTACTGCGTTCGACCTACACTACGAAGAAGAGGATTAACAACTTCAATTCACCTTTCCATCTTCACTACGGACAACATTGAATGTAGCTTTGCCTTATTTAAGACAGACAATTGTATTGTGTCTACAAATTCTGTTAACTGTGAGAAAATTGCATTCATAGATCCCTTTAATGAAAGCCAAAAGTAAATGGAAAAGAGAAACTAACAAATGTTTCAGACATTGTTCCTAGCAGAATGGAACGATAAATCAAGTTCTAAGCCTTTTTTTAATGACTAGTTATCTTCAGAGTAATTATTTGCATACAGATGACACTAGTATTCGTACGTATGAAGTTAGAAATGGTTGTTCTATTGTGAAACACAAAATTGTTCCTACAAATGCAAAAGAAGTGTTACCTGAGGAACTTTTAGGGACACATTCTAAAACTTCAGTGAACACTTCCAATTGTAGTAGTATTTATGCTGTACGTTTTTACCAAACTATAATAACAAAAGTGTTAAACAAAAGATTAAGATGTGGCACGCACTAGACTCTTGCAGAGTGAGAGGAAATACTGGTTTGCAAAGTCATTCCCTGCCTTGTCTTTCTAAAAAAGTATACCAAATTGTTTTTCACCAATTCAGAATGTTACCAGTTAATCATACTCAAATCAGAAAATTAATCAGAACATCGTATTACGCAAACATTCCAGCACTAATGTTAAAAAAAATTGAACAGTAGTCTTTTCCATGCATCTGTATCAGATGTAACAAATCTCTCTGAAAAAAATCAGCTTTGTTACTTTGAGCCTCAGAAAAACTGTGCAGAAACTGAAATATTAATAGAAGAAAATGTGGAACAGAATATACAATGTTGTACTATACATAATTGTGAGCAAAATATTACAAAGTTATAGGTGATTTCACTAACACCAACACACCAAATTTTTCTTCCATTTTTTTTCAACAAACTCATTTAAAAATTCAAACCAGTACTGTTGATGTATATTTAAAAAGGAAAATAATAATGAAGAAACATTTTGCAACTTATTACTCACAGAATTGTTTTGAATTGCATTCTAATCAGCATATTTCTAAATATTTTTATTCCAAATTGGATAAGAACAAAATGCCTCCAAGTGCTGTGCATAATAATGAAGACTTCGTAATAATTCCTTCTGAACTGATGAATTTAAATACCTATGAGTCTATTCTTATTAAATGTGTCCAACCATTTCAGGCTATTATTCGTATAGAGCCTAAGACAGAAAATTGTCCTCCTTTTCATTTACAAAGAGAACCCACCTACTGCTGCACCAAGCACAGCGATTGCTGAAGCAGCACATTCAGCAACAAATCCACACCCACAAATTAATCCTCATTTCCATGAAATTAACATTCTATGCATTTATTGTGATGAACTTTTGTCTTACAGGGAACAGTCTATCGACCTAATAAAATGCATGGATCAGGAGCATCACTATGCTCAACATTACTTTTTTGACATTATCTTCTAATTAGTATGAACTACCTCAACCGAACGCAGTGTTTCAATTGCACACTTTCTACCTTTCTTGACTGGTATTATCAATTATTCTTCAATATCACATTCTGATTGAACGTCAAGGCCCTTCATTGAGCCTTTTTGTTGTAACTACTTCCCTGGCTAAAGGCTTTGGGTATTTCCCACACTTCCAGCCATTTTAATAAATGTATTCTTATAACATCTCATAACTTAATAGACCTAAAATAATTTCATCATTTATTCCATATACCTCATTATCAATTTCAAAACTCATATGATCATACTCGATGTCATGTAATTCTTCCAAAAAATAAACATCTAACCGTTAATCTAGGAAATCACAGCTAATATCTCCAGCATTTATATCTTGCTCCTCATTCTCGCTACTTATAAAGTATGTTCAGCTCTTCTATGACACTGTTACTAATTTCGAAAATGTGTTCAAATTATGTAGTTGATTTTCCATGCTGAATTTCTTCTGTTGAAGCTCCTTGTACATAAACACTTCTTTTTATCTATACTATAATATCAGCTCATGTGGTGATTCATGAAAATTATATTAAATATTTATTTTTGAAATAAAACAATAATTTGTACATGAGTATATTCTATTTTCAAAACATTGGAAAATTAAATATAATAAATAGTGTCACTCTACATTGTGTCAAGTGCTTTATTTATTCTTCCTACTGTGTTGCAAAGTTAAAACAGACACTACAGTAGTGCCCCCATTACGTTATCAATTAGGATGAAGGGAGGCAAACAAAAACCAACACTGCCACAGACGCTACCCTGTGGAACTCATTCTGAAGAGACGTAGAAACATACTGTAAATAAAACAAAATACAACTAACAGTTGAACAGTTTATATGCTGCTCTCTAACGAAAAGCAGTCTAATTCCTACTTGAAAGACACAGCACCTTAACTTGCTCTCCCTTTCAAATAGGAAACTGGTTTGTTGTGCTGAAGTGAGAGCAGCGACGCTACCGCCCTACCATACCAAACAGCAGTGTCCCGGGGGTACACACCCCGGGACACTGCAGGGCTCCCCAGAACAATCAAGAGCTCCAGGACGGAATCACCGGTACCCCCTCCCAACATTAAAAAGCCCAAAAAAGTGGTAACCCCCGGGCTAGGTGATCCACACCCTCACGACCACCCTACTTCAAAGATTACTGCTCCAGGAAGGTGGTGGACCCCGGGGCACGTACGCCTCCTCAACAACATGAAGCGTTGACAGCCAATCAACATGCAACTCGTGATTGTACGTCCGCGCACGCCACAATTTTTCCATTGTAAAAAAAATATATAGACCTTAAAAAACCATACACTACCCCCTGACGAACCCTACAGGAACACAATATTTCTACCATGCCCCCTTTCATAAATCTCTCACATTTGACAGACAGTCGACAACCAATCAGCATGCACGTAAATACAATTACTGCACAATTTTTCTATTCAAAATAAAAAAAGATCTAGAGCTTAAAAATCCATGAACAACCCCCTAACCAAACATACAAGATCAGGATGTTTGTACCATGCCCCCTTTCCTTATTTCTTGCCTTTTTTTTTTGACTCGGTTCTGGCAACCAACAACATGGCTGCCAACACTTCCTGGTTTAGAGTATCGAAAACCAATTAGCATACAGCTTGTGCACGTAAATACGCATACTCCACAATTTTTCTATTCAAAATAAAAAATTTAAAAATAGCCTACAAATTCTAAACCTAACACCTGACGAAGCCTACAGGGTCAGGATAGTTATACCCTGCCTCCTTTCCTTATTTCTCAACTTTGTTTACTGTTTTCTTGTGACTCGCTTCTAGCTACGAATAAGATGGCTACCAACACTTCCTGGTATCGAGAGTTCAGACAGTTCACAACCAATCAGCATGCAGCTCCTGCTCGTAATTCTAGGTATTTCCGTACGCGTACTCTGCGATTTTTAATTTAAAAATAAATAAATAGAGCCTAAACATCTATGTACAACCCCCTGAGCAAGCCTAGATGGTCAGAATGTTTCTAGCCTAACCCCTTCTCTTATTTTCAATGATGTCATCAGGGATGTCATTTGAGATGTCATCAATGATGTCATGAGTGATGTCACTGACCATGTCATGAGTGATGTAATATGTGACATCATCAGCAGTGCATTGCGGGCGCGCAAGTTATAGTTAGCTGAGCTAACTATAATGGAGGAATTTAAAAGGTTTTGTATGAGAGAAATGTTCAATAATAATAATAAAGACATTTATAAAGCGCTATGGTTACGCCATTCCGGCGTGTCCCCGCGCTAAAGAGAGAAGGAGCTCGCCAGAGGAGAGGTCAGTACATGGCCAGAAACACTAATGTAGACTTACAAGGAGAACAGGTGTGTTTTCAGTTGACGGCGGAATTTGGTTTCAGATGGCTCCAGGCGGAGACTGGTGGGAAGTTTGTCAGCTAACTATAACATGTTTGTCAGCTAACTATAACGTGTGAAACCTATGTTTTTTTTAATGAATTTGCATGGTTTTTTAAATGCTAATTCCTAACTATAACGTGTGTGAAACCTATGGTTTTTTCAGTGAATTTCATAGGTTTTGTAAATGATAATTTATAAATGTAATAATTAATATGTCTTTCTTTTTATACTAGTTTCTTATATTTTTAATATAAATATTTATATTTATTTTATTTTTTAAGATCATATTTCATATTCTTATTATAAAATAATAACAAAACTAATTTGCAAAGTCATTTTTAGATGAATAATTGCTTGACATTGGTTGCAAGTATAACACAGCTCCAGCAATTCTCTTGGGGCCCTATGCTCACAATGCTGTATCAATCCTTACACCTGCTTCAAACACGTGAAAGGTTTTGACGCAGCATAAGTTCAAAAGTCACTGAATAAAATGTTATACATTTCACTCAGGCACTTTTAGGAGGCCTTGCTGCACCCCCTTCTGCACAAGAAACACTCTTCTGGGGCAGCGCTTTACAATGTAATGCACCCTCCAGATGCATCAAATTGTTAATACCACACACCATGGCACATCTTTTGCACCACTGCTGTGTCACAAAAGTGACACAACAGCTGTGTGAAAGAGGCACAAGGGGATTGTAAATCCACCCCTAAGACATACAAATTCACCCAGGCACTTTCACCAGCAGCGCTAATTGAAACATAGACTTGTAACATATTTATGTACATATGATACATTCAAGTGCTTCGGACATACTACAGTATATTATAGATAAACACCTTATAGATTTGTGCTGTAGCAGTTCCTTATAGTTCTGCACTTTCACATTCTCCATACACTAGTAACATATTCATTCATTCATTTATGAACTACACATTCATTCTAACAAACATTTACACACTAACATACAAATATAGTTCTTTCTTTGACCAGTGAAGGTAGTTCTAAAAAGAACTGTTTTTTAATTTTTTTATTTTTTTGTCTTTTCTCAACAAATTCCAAGTGGAACAAAAGAATGAATAAAAGAACAACTAATGTCGAGGACAGCAATGATCCTGCGTTTCATCACGTCTATAGACTGTTCCCCATAACAAAAAAGTTTATCGCAATAAATGCATAGAATTTTAACTTTAGCAAAGTCAGAATCAATATGTGGGTGTGGACTCACCCCTTGAAAGAATTGTTTCGCAAATTTTACAAGTTACATTTGGAGCATTAACCTTTTTTTGACCTTCTGGAAAATTGAAAAACTTCCAAATTAGAGCTTCTTTCCTCTTCCTCTGAAGAACTGCTGGAATATGACTCCATTAATCTTATTATTGTGATCTTCCTTCTATTTGAGAAGATTCTCAGAACAAATGCTTCTTCTTAGAAAGTCAAAGTCGAATATTTATAATGGGACAGAACTTTCAACAATAGCAATAGGAAAAGTTATGAACCAATCAAATCTCTATTTTTTAAGTCACATGGCTTTGCGTACGCTTATGATGCGCTTCCGCAACTCTTTCAATACGAGTACGCATGTTGTTCTACCGCGATATGTGTAATTCTTTTTAAAAGTAATATATGATTATTACAAGTATTAAAAAAAATCATAGTTATCCCAAATGTCTGCCCTTCATATTTACATTAGATACATACATGTTTTAAACCAAGTAGACACATTGCCCCCTTTCGCATACAGAACGCCGTACAAGACGTCACACCGAAGCTTTAATGCAACGCGTAACGTAAAAGCATATTCATACTGTATGCGCGGGTACACGCTGAGTATGATAAGCAGTACAAACTATGGTGCTATCACCCTCTCAGTGACAAATCAGAGCTCAGGGCGCGCTAAGGAGAATGATTGGAAGTGTTGACTCATTGCAGATCCGATTCTGGGCCTGCCTCTGCGCACATGATAACACCGCCCCATCTCTCTGTTGTTGGTGCACACACTCACACTTGCACATGCGTCCACACTACACACCTGCCACCACCAAGCATGCTTGCTATCATTTAGCCAGGAAACCAATACATTAGCCAATGGGATGTCCCCCAGGGCCATCATTCTTGCAGACCGCGAAAACGCTACCAATGACGGCCCTGGGCTTGGTTTGGTCAGCCCCCGTGGTTCCCATATAATGCAGGCACTGACGTGAGCACGCTCTCTTTTGCCTTCCTCTGCTGCGATGACACACAGACTGTCGAAAACACCCCAGACTCAGCGAAACCACAGCCTTTCAAGACACGACAAAAGACGACAAAAACAAAGGTAAGAGAAGACGTCACAATATCAGCCTCCACTGTAAATTGTATATGCATAATACTATTTTTTATCCTTCATATGGCTTTCGGTCAGCCAGGAAGGATGTCAGCCATTCCAGCGCCGCGTTCGACACGGTGAACCATGTCACGCTATTACAACGACTGGCGGACATGGGCATGTCGGGCGCGGCCCTGGAATGGCTGACATCCTTCCTGGCTGACCGTTTCTTCCAGGTCTTTGAGGGCGAGGCGGTGTCTCCTAAACACCCACTCAGGTGTGGGGTCCCTCAGGGCTCCTCCCTGAGCCCTACCCTGTTTAATGCCTACATGGAACCCCTAGACAGGATAGTCCATCCCTTCGGTGTGTGTATCGTCACCTACGCGGACGATACCCAACTGGTGGTCTCTCTAGACCTCTCTGAGGGATCGTCCCACACCTTAGGCCCCTGTCTGGAGGCTGTTGCCAGATGGATGCAATCTTCCTGCCTAAAACTTAACGGGGAGAAGACCGACGTCATCCTATTGGGCAATCCTTCTCCCTCTGTTCTTGCATCCATCTGGCCACCATGTTTGGGCCTGCCCCCCGTCCCCAAGTCCCAAATAAAAAGCCTCGGGATCTGGTTCGATAAAGCTTTGGACTTTTCAGTCCAAGCCACAAAGACCGCCGCCACCTGCTTTGGGCTTATGAGGATGTTGCGGAAGGTGCTCCCTCTGCTCCCATTCCAGGCAAGGAGGATCCTAGTCCAGGCCCTCATACTCTCCCGCCTGGATTACGGGAATGCCCTCTACATGGGAGCTCTGACCTTTGCCACCCAGAAGCTCCAAGTCACACACAATAGTGCGGCCCGCCTACTCTATAACCTCCCTCGCTGGCAGTCAGCGAGGAATGCCCTAAGGGAGCTTCACTGGCTCCCTATAGTGGCAAGAGTACAATTTAAGGCTATGTGTATCCTACACAAAGCCTTTCATCGCACAGGTCCCGCCATTCTGCATCCCTTGGCTACTCCCTACGTCCCGTTCCCTCCGTTCCTGCACCCTCCGGCTGGCCACTTCTGCCAGGGTCAGGAAAGCTCGATGGGGAGGCCGCTCTTTTTCCCATACTGCGGCCAAACTCTGGAACACCCTCCCTCTATCCAATCGAGGCAACAGTAACCACCTGTCCTTCAGGAAAGCCTTGAAAACACACTTGTATGTCAAATTCTGCTGACCTGCCCTGAGCCTGCGTTAAGCAAATTCAGTCACAAGCGCTACGAGGCCTCCGGGTAGTTTAGCGCTATACAAGTGCAATTTTCATTCATTCATTCATTCATTTCCTACCCCTCAATGGTTTTAAATTGTACTTACATAATTGAAATATGTCTTTATAAGTCACGAGGTCCTATACACCTCTAATCTTAAAAATTGTGCGAGCATACATTTCTGTGTCATATTTCTGTACTACGCCATGTGCTTAGGCCTTATTAATTGTGCGTCCATGATAGTATTTTTTTTCTGCGTCACAAGGCCTTCCCAGGCCTCTATTAACGTATTGATCTTCCTTTGTTTGCTGGAGCTGCAACAGTCTTAACTACGGAATATTAGGAACTCACATTAAAATTCACTTTTGATAGTAGTTACGCAACTCCGTTTACGTTGACTAATCAAAATGTCCTTTTGTTTCCTTCAGCAAACATCGTTCAGAAGCAACTACAGCCTATCGAGCAACAGCAATGGAATTCTCTGCAACTTATTGAATATACTTTGATGTATAGAAGCAGAGTTCAAGTGGAGTGGTGAACTCCGGTGGCCGCACACTTTATACAAGGTAAGCACAGCAGCCTAGATCTACAAAGCATTCACAGGAATGCATTAGAAACAAGTCACCATAACGGGCGTCAGTAACGCAGTAGGTACTTCCATATAGACACCACTTGAATGGGGCACTATAACAAGTAAAATGTACAAGGTACACTACTCTCGTAAAACTGTAGTGTTAGCTTTATTTGTGAAACGAGAGAGGGCCATATTATCAAGCCTTGGCGACCAAATTATCGCCACTTTATCGGCAGCAAACTGCCGCTAAAGTGGCTATAATGGGTTTGATCTATAATTACCTTTGAGCAATGACAACAGATAGGTTACAACAGTCTGACAAACAGATCCAAAACCTTATTACGCCACTTGTGAGTCACTTTTAACATGAGTAAAGTGGCGCAAGGAAAAAATCTCAACTCCAGACTCTGCGACACAGTTTTAATGTTGTTTTCTCTCTCTTTCTCTCTCTCACTCTCTGTGACATCATGTCTCTTTATCTCTTAAACTTAGACACTGCTGTCTTCATCGTGTAGACGCGTAGAAGAATTGTTCAGAATAAGTTGTGACACCAACTGCCTAAAATGTTTACCCGCAAGGTTTATACAACGGTAAGCACAAAGGCCTAGATCTACAAAGCCTTTCCAGGAATGCATTAGAAATAAGTCACCATAACGGGGATCAGTAACGCACTAGGCACTTCCATATATACACCACTTGAACACCGCACTATAACAGAACTGGAATGTACAAGTCACACTGCACACGTAAAACCATAGAGTTACCAAAACTTGTAGGGGCATAGTTTCAAGAACGGCGATAAAACTATCACCATTTCAGCGGCAAGAAACTGCCGCTAAAGCGGTGATAATGAGCTTGATAATATGCCCTTGGAAATTCCCATAGTAGCCCAGGTTAACACCAGAACATGCACTGCTATGGGATTTCACAACAGCATATTATCAAGCCCATTATCGCCGATCTTGATAATATGCCCCGTAATGCTTCGGCTCATTTACTCACATCTACATAATTCTAAACTCTAATTTTTTATTTTCTTTTGTTGATTAACAATCAGACACCTTTTGGAATGCATTTCATAATTTGTTTATAACATTGTTTAAGTTATTTTTCCAGTTCTAATATAGTTATAATTTAGTTTTGTTTATATTTATTGTTTAAAAAAAAGTTAAGAAAAAAAAACTACACACTTCTTTTATTTTGTGGGGTAGGGGTATGACGACCCACAATAAAAATAAAGTTGAAATACTATAGTATTATAGTCAAGACTAGGATTGAAAACTACTGAGTTCTACTAAAATGGCGGTGGACGAAGTATGTAATCAACGTTTGGCTCCTCGGCACTGCCTTTCAAATAAATATATTAAAAATATGACTAATAATACAGTACAAAAGTACAGCAGCGGATGACACACGAACCGGGAAAAAAAGAGACAGATTTACTAACTGATATGAAGAAAGGTTTGCTTGTTAAACTTGAAGAAAAAGAAAACGTGGGCTTCGAAACAACGCTGAGCATGCAAAGACAGTACAACTGCTACACTAAAAAAAAAGGGAAAGCTTTTCATACTATCATAGAAATGAAGGAGCGTATTATCAACAAAAGGCGATACATTATCGCCGCTTTTATCGTCAGGAAACTGCTGATAAAGCGGCGATAATGTGCTTTATAATAGGCCCTTGTAACTTCCCATAGCAGCCCAGGTTCTGGTGTTAACCTCTGCTCCTATGGCTATTCACAAGGGCATATTATCAAGCCCATTATCGCCGCTTTATTGCCAGTTTCCTACTGATAAAAGCGACGATAATGTATCGCCTTTTGTTGATAATATGGCTCATTGCTCTTTTTTTTACCAGTAAACTTAGGTGCATATTATCAAGGACCGGTGTTACAATTATCACCATTTAATTGGCAAGAAACTGCCGATAAAACGGCGATAATGACCATGATAATACGGCCTTGTTATTTCCCATAGAAGCCCATGTTAACACCAGAACATAGGCTTCTAAGGCAATTACCAAGAAGGTATTATCAAGCCCACCTTCCCAACATTATTAAAAAACCATAGGCCCTTGTAAATTCCCATAGCAGCCCAAGTTCTGATGTTAACCTGGGCTGCTATTGTTATTCACAAGGGCATTTTATCAAGCCCATTATCACAGCTTTATCAGCAGTTTCCTGCCAATAAAAGCGGCGATAATTTATCGCCTTTTGTTGATAATATGGCCCATTGCTTTTTTTTGTAGCAGTAAACTTAGGTGCATATTATCAAGGACCGGTATTATAATTATCGCCGTTTTATTGACAGGAAACTGCTGATAAACTGGCGATAATGAGCTTGATATTACGGCCTTGTTGTTTCCCATAGAAGCCCATGTTAACTCCAGAGCATAGGCTTCTATGGGAATTTACAAGGACGTATTATCAAACCCACCCTCCCAACATTAATAAAAAACTCCACACAATGAAGGTACCCGGAGCGGGAAGGTCATTTTACATATATCACTGCCCCAGAAATGTGGCGTTCCCCGCGACATGTATGGGGAGAGAGAGAGAGAGACCTCAAAAAATAATTTTTTTTTTAAAAGACCCGAGGGGTGCCGCCCACCGAGGCTGCGAGGAGTACGACCGTAACCCCCCCCGCATACTTCAAAATACAAGCTCCCATTATGCAGAAAAATTGCCCAGTAATTTCCCCCCTGGGACCTAATGTATAAAACGGACTTCTACTTTTTTCAACTTTTCCACCGCGTACAACTACTGCACGAGTACCCCGCCATTTTTTATTTTAAAAAAATTAAAAATTTAGCCTAAAGATCCATGTACCACACCCTGACCAAGACTATAGGCTCAGAATGTTTCTACCCTGCCCCGTTTCCTTATTTGTCAACTTTGTTTTACTGTTTTCTTCTGACTCTGCTCTCCCGACAAACAACATGGCTGCCAACACTTCCTGGTTTGGCGTATTAACAGCCAATCAGCATGCAGCTCCTGCTCGTAATTGCACGTATTTCCATACGCGTGCGCCGCCACAAACACTTCCTGGTTTCGAGTGTTAACAGACAGTTCACAGCCAATCAGCATGCAGCTCGTGCTCGTAATTGAACAGATTTCAGTACTCGTGCTGAACTATGTCTCTAGATATCGCTATGATTTTACTTACAATTTTCTCAGAAACTACTGAACGGATTTACACCATTTAACACAAAGCACATTCTGCGAACAGAACCCTACCTCTCTGCCAAATTTCGTGTAATTCCGTTCAGCCGTTCGGGCTGTAGCCCTGGCTAAAAGTCCCTATGAAAAATTGCATGGGGAAAACATGTTTTGGGACCCCCTTTTTTATCTGCCCCACTTGATGAATCACCCCCAACCTTTCAGGGAAGGAGCGGAACTGAGCAGGCCATTTTCTTGGAGAAATTCACGAAGATTCGTCCACCAGCGCCAAATTTATTCCAAATAGAATGTTGTGGATTTTCTATGGAAACTAGGTCCTAACTATAACTACCTACTGGCGACCGCCAGTAGGATGGATATATATATATATATATATATATATATATATATATATATATATATATATATATATATATATATATATATATATATATATATTCACTGAAAAAAACATAGGTTTCACATCCGTTATAGTTAGGAATTAGCATTTAAAAACCTATTAAGTTCACTGAAAAAAACATAGGTTTCACACCAGTTATAGTTAGCTGGAAATTTTACTGCCATAAAACCATTGAAATTCCCACGTTATAGTTAGTTGGACTCACTATAACTTGCGCGCGTTTAATGCACTGCTGATGATGTTACATATTACATCATTCATGACATGGTCAGTGACATCACTCATGACATCACTGATGACACCATCCAGTGAATGTGTGTCTTTCTGAAAAATCAATATTCTTTTGGTAATTACACCATGATTCGCCACTTGCAACGCAAGCATCCTAACAACTATTCTGCGGCAGAGGTGAGAGAACTGTCCAGAAACCTTCCCCAATCTTCTGCAAGAACCTCAACAAGCAAAGAACCCACTCCATCGGGTCCAGAGGCAAGGGAGATGGTCCCAAACATCCAAACCAAGTTTGGATGTTTTAAAATTGTTTTTATCTATTGTGGGACTACAATTACATAAGACGAAAAAAGTATAAACCTAATTAACCGTGCAGGAGATAACCATATCTGCAGAAAAAAACCTTAATTTTTTTCCTGATTTTTGTTGCTCCAGTTGAGCCATTTACAATTCCCTGTTTTTTGTTTCTCCCCAAATTCAAAAAAACTAAAAAAATATAAAATAACAAAAAGAAAAAAAACTGTTCTTTTTAGAACTACCTCCAATTTATAAAAAAAGGCTACATTTTTTAAAAACTCTGTCATTCTTTTTTCCCCATGGTATGCTCCCCGGTTCGTTCCCTGGTGCGCGTACCGGGCAATACCCCCGCGCAATTCAGAAAAAAATAAATGTGTTGCCCCGCAGGGCCCTTTTATGGCCCCCACATCAAACCTAGGGGGTCAGGGGGGGTCTAACCTGCCCCCTTTTGCTCATTTCCCCCTTTGTTTTTGCCACCTCTTGTGTTCCGATCCTACTGAGACACAAGATGGCGGCCGCTCCGGACTGTTTGGAATGTTGACAGACACCCGAGAGCCAATCAGCTTTCCGCGCGCGAACTCGCGTAGCACGCTGGTACGCGCCCGGGTGCGCGTACCGGGGCGCGCTCATAGATATATATATGTTTTTTGAACCTAAATTACTCAAAATCCACTGGAGCACATATCTTGAGACATAGCAAAGGCACATCGGGCTACCAGTCCCTACAATTTTGCCAAGTTTGGTGGAAATCCATTCTGCCGTTCGGGCTAAAAGTGAGTTCAACCTCTCTATGGAAATTAACATGGGGAAAACACGTTTTGGGACCCCCCTTTTATCTCGGCCCCCGCTTGAGGAATCCCCCCCAAACTTTCAGGGAAGGAGCGAGGCAAATTTGAGGAAAATTTCAGGAAGATTCCTCAACCGGCCCCAAAGTTATTCCCAATAGAATGTTGCGAATTCCCTATATAAAATAATCCTAACTATAACTACCTACTGGTGACTGCCAGTAGGTTTTATATATATATATATATATATGTATGAAATACCGAAACGCGTAGATCGTAACAACTGCCTGTGGAATGTAATGAAAAAATAAAAAAAATTGCAAAATACAACCCGTGGAGTGCGACCCAATTGTTTCCTTCGTGAGGGAGCTGTGATAAATGGATTAGCAGCGTGGTTCAGCTGCAGGGCGCCGCACCCGTTTCGAGCGCTGTTTGAGTGGCAAAAGGAACCAGCAATGGAAAATATCTAAAATGCCATGAACAGCGACCGCTGACGAGAAACGAGAAAAACAGAGAAGTTAGCCACACTCCGCTCGTGAACAGAAGTCCGAGGTAAGCGTGTGTGTGAAGCTTAATGTCAGCCAGCTATTTTTTGCTGAATAAGATCGGCAAAGTCAGCTTTACGGACTCCCGCGTAAACAACGTGCAAGGTTAAATGCCGCAATAGACTTTCAATGCAGAAATAAGCGGCCAAAGCTAATCAGACAGTGCTTGTTTCTAAGGGAGTACACGGGTTAGCAATAATAACAATCAGGACACGATACAGAATTGTTAAACTACACAGGCAGTAACATGGAGAAAAGAGAAGCGAAGCGCAATGATTTACTACGACAAATGTTTGAAAAAGGCTCAGTGGAAAAGGAAATTGGCGGGGCCAATGTGCAAGCTAAAACGGATACTAAATCGAAATTGAAAAACTGGGAGAAATTGAGCAGAAAAGAAATAAACAAGTCTTGGGAGTTGATCACCTTAAAGGAATACCTGGATGTAAAACGGGTACCCAGAGGATTGAGGATTATGCTCATGCCCAGCCACCAAGACAGTTCTAATGAACTACTACAAGAATGGGGAGAGTTCATCTTACAGTCATCCCTAGGACTAGTAGCAATTCTAGTCAAGCATATCGAAATAAGCCTACAAAAAGTAAAAGAACAACTACATGAAATGGAGAAAGAGCTTGCAACACTCAAGCTAAATGCTGATATGACTAAGTTCAAGGAAGAACTAGAACTACAAATTGAAAAACATGAGGATACTGTGAGAGAACGCAAGCATCAAAAATTTATCAGGGATGCAACTGACTACGCAGAAGGACGAATCTTCTCATTTTCAAAAAAGTTTGATCAAATGAGACAGCAAGTATTGAGCACCAGCTCTATAAGTCTATCAAGCAGTGCATCTTCCTTGGTATCGGAAAACAATGAAGGAGAGCCTGGAACATCGGCCGCTATGGGACAGCAGCCTTTTTTAGGGGACATGCGATTGGTACTGCACCAAAAACAGTGGGAGCAGAATCTACCCCCTCGCCAACAGCAAAGAGGGAGAGGGAGAGGACGCAGATGGCCCCCAAAAGACCAAAAAGGAGAGGAAAAAGGAGCAAAAAGCAACGAAGGAACAAAAGTGGGGACAGAGACGCGCAGTATGCGCAGGAAGATGAACCTATAGAGGACGAACTACAGGTGGTCAATCTATCCAAAAGGGAAATATCAACGACAGAAGAACAACTCCTGAAAAAGGGAATTAACTTCTGCCCAATGAGAAAAATGGACTTAGCCCAAGTCCGGATAGATTTTTACCTCTACATCAGGAAGATAAAGCTAGCCAAATATTTCGCTGAAAAACAGAAAACTGGAGAGAAAAAAAACAAAATCCCCACACAGGAAAGGGGCACAGCCTTGTCAGTAAAAGATTCGGAGGCCCTGCTGACCCTGATAAACTTGAATGATGATGTGAATCATGATATCCCCTTGGAAGAAGCTTGTAAACAAACAGGTGCGGGACTGAGCGGGATGAAACCTAAATCAAAGTTTTATCCTCAATTAGCCCCTGGAAACAAAATTGATCTTTTCCAGGAGGCAGTAACTCAAGACTTATACAAACTGAAAAACACAAAATACAAAGACAACCTAACTGAATTGGAGAGGAAGGCACTCGTGGAGCTCGCTACAAACAATCAAATTGAAATAAAAATGGCCGATAAAGGCGGAAACGTTGTGATACTGGAGAAAACGGCATATATCACGGAAGCGCATCGCCAATTAAGAAACACAAAGTATTATGACAAATTGAAAAAAAACCCCACCATGGAAATAAAAGAAATGGTGGATGCGAGATTGTCAGAATGGACAGAAAAGGGCTTAATTGATGAAGAGGAAAGGAAATACCTAACAGTTGCGCATCCAGTAACAGCAACTATATATTTCCTCCCTAAACTCCACAAACATCCAAAAATGCCCCCGGGACGCCCAATCCTGTCTGCTAAAGGCTCACTCCTGGAACCTATTGCCAACTACATCGATCATTTCTTAAACCCGTTTGTATTATGCCTGGATTCATATATACAAGATACAAGTGATCTACTCAGGAAACTTGAGAATACCCCATGGCAAGACACATACTACCTGGTATCCATGGACGTCATTTCCCTTTATACCAACATAGGGAATGACATGGGTCTGACAGCCTGCAACCACTTCCTAAAGGAAAGGAAAATGGAATTTGCCAACCACAATCAAATGATCTTGGAAATGATCCAGATCTGCTTGACGAGAAACATCTTCATGTTCGGGGAGGAATTATACTCCCAAAACAGCGGGACGGCGATGGGATTTTCCTTCAGTCCCAGCTATGCCTGTTTAGCGATGGGATGGTGAGAGAAGGAAATCGCTTGGAGTAACAGCAACGAAACATCATTGAACAAAGTAATAAGCTGGACTCGATATATAGATGATTTACTCATCATTTGGGATGGCAGCAAAGAAGAATTCCAGAAATACTTCGACATCATGAATAACAGCATACCAAACCTCAAGTTCAGTTTTGAAATAAGCAATGAGAGGATTGTATTTCTGGACACAGAGATCTACATACGAGAACACCAAATACATACAACATTGCATCGTAAATGTACTGCCACCAATTCGACACTAGAAGCAACCAGCTTCCACCAGCAATCCCTGATCAGTAGTATCCCGTACGGGGAATTTTTGAGGATCCGAAGGATTTGCAGCGAAAAGGATGAGTGGGAAAAACACAGCACTGCAACCTCGGAGAGATTCAAAAAACGCAAATATAACAATGGCATAGTGAAAAAATGCTGGGAAAGAACAGACCAAAAAAGCAGAGAGGAATGTCTTCAAAGAAAATCCAAAAAACCAACAGAGGAATCAGAGCCAATACGCATGATAATGAACTATTCAAATGAAAGCAAAAGAATCGCAAACATTCTTAAACGCAATTGGAAAATTCTTCAATTGGATGAAACAGTGAAAGACATTGTGGGAACACATCCAACGATCACCTATAGAAGAGCTAAGAACCTCAAAGATCATCTTATTCATAGCCACTTTAAGAAAACAAAAAAGGATGAGTGGCTAAAAACAACGGGGTTTGTGAAATGCTATGCCTGCAAGGTGTGTCAGATTGCCAAACCGATTAAACAAGTACAGATGTCAAACAAAAAAAACTGGGAGATAAAGGAACTGATCACTTGTAAAACAACACATGTTGTTTATGTCGTCGAGTGTCCATGCCCCATGAGGTATGTGGGCAGCACAGTGTGCAAACTGAAAAAACGCATTCTCAAGCACGTTCGTGCGACTATTCATAAGGACAAGGCTAATGCAATAGCTAAACACATGGAACTGTATCATCGAAGTGACTGGAGCCAATTAAAATTCTTTGGTCTGGAAAGTGTCCCTAAGAAAGAAAGAGGGGGAGACAGAGAGAGGCTCTTGAGACAAAAGGAATCCCGCCATATCCTAAACCTACGAACCTTAACGCCCTATGGGCTGAACCAGTCTGAAGAGTTATACACACATTTGTGAGAGTTTCGCTTTGATAAATTGTTTGGTTGCCCAATATACACTCATAGTATCATGACTGGGGATGACACGCAAAATGTATAATGATGAGATTGGAAATGTCACTAATGTTTGAATTTCATAAGCGGGACTTTAAGGCTATGTTACGAATTAGAAAAAATTAATATGGTGATACATCTGTGACAAGAATGTAGTCCCATTAAGGAGTAAGAAGAGCTTAATCTTTAGCAATTCAAGATACCTAAGTCACTGTTTTTGAATTAAGACTATCAAATTAAATATGTAATGTCATCCCACTGGAGGGAAAATATCAGTAGTAAATAGTGTAACTGCTTACGTACTAACGGAGGTAAACTAGTTATCAAATCAAAAATGAAATGAAAAATCTATCTAACCAGTCCCACTAGAGGGATCCTCTCATCGTTAGTGTGTCCAAATATCTCAAATCATAATCAATGTGATGTGAATTATGCATAATATTGGGCAAATATGGAGTAAGGTGAACACCTTAGTAAAAAACTACATGTCCCATAAAGCTTAGAGGCACTGACAAACCCCCAACAGGAAGTGATGTAATGTATACAATGTAATGCAAGTATATCTTAGAGGGGGAGTCAAGTGAACGGTTGATCGTGAGCAAGGTATTTGAAATACCGAAACGCGTAGATCGTAACAACTGCCTGTGGAATGTAATGAAAAAATAAAAAAAATTGCAAAATACAACCCGTGGAGTGCGACCCAATTGTTTGCTAGGTGAGGGAGCTGTGATAAATGGATTAGCAGCGTGGTTCAGCTGCAGGGCGCCGCACCCGCCGTTTTCGAGCGCTGTTTGAGTGGCAAAAGGAACCAGCAATGGAAATATATATATATATATATATATATATATATATATATATATATATATATATATATATATATATATATATATATATATCAAGGGTTTATCCCTACCTGCGAAATACCTATTTTCTTTGCTAAGGCATGCGTGGTAAAGACATATGTGTTGTACAATTTTCCATGATAAAACATGTGGTAACGACATATGTGTTGAAATGGATGCATGGTAATGGTATTGCATGGTAATGGCCAGATTGTAAAGGCTGTTTCCCAATCCAGGCAGTGAGTTTTGCCCACTGTCAAATACATTCGACTTGATGTGTGTGTTCTACAAGTGGGCTTCACCTGTCATTTGAGCAGAATGCTTTGCTCTATCTGATGGCTGCCTTCTCATGCAGGGGAAAGCAGCCACCAACATGTTTTGTGGTAAATGTTCTGCAGCAACAGCTTCCCTCTTTTTACTATTTCTCAGAGCTACAACTGGCCTTGTCCATTACTAATGACTTGATCATTGGAGAACTGTTTTATATTTATATTTTGATTATTAATAGTAGTGCGAGTAATAATAATGGTAATTACAAAATGTTCAATAATAATAGTAATATACAAAATGACATAATTATTCTAATGAATACAACTGCTTTGGTAACCACACTTACAAACATTTACGCACCCCGAACATTAAGATTTATCCCACGATAATGTCAAACTAGCATAGCAATGTAAACACATACCTTTGATGTGGACAATATATCCACTTGTGCAGGCACTGTTCGCACATAGTCGCATGCAATATATGACCTCTTACCTGATTGTATGAGTGTAATGAAACAATGCAATTGTCATTGAGATGACCGCACAGATTGCTATTTCTTTAAAGCGCACTCATATACAAATGGACTCACCATAGTCTTTGATCAAAGTCTGAAAGGCTGGCACAGCCCCCCTCCCGCTGAAGTCATCTCCCTGGTCCACCAGGGCTTCCTTCACTGCATCATACCCCCAGAGTATCACCACTCGACGGAGGCCCAAGTGCAGGGTGTACACCGGACCATACTTCTCGCTCAGCTGCAGGTCTCAACAAAAGAGAAGTCTAATGAAGGGGTAATTAAGGCAAACATGGTGTTCAGAAACAGCAAAGTGCAATGCTCCACTTAATGCATTTTGGGCTTTTGTAGACCTGCATAAGCCTGAATTAGTTGTCATGAAGAGAAATGACTAAAGAGATGTGGGTTCTTACTTCTGAAGAGCCTCAAATGTAATTTTTGGCAATTTTTTGTCCTTTAACCAGCAATAGCCCATCCTAAAAGGCGGAGAGGCTTGGCCCATCCAGTTTTACCAAACATAATGAGTGTCAGTCAGGCTGAGAAATGATCAGCCTGGCAAACGCTCTTCATGTTCAGGTCAGGCAGCCAGATGCTGTACTTGTGCTAAATGCACAGGCGCCTGGGTACTTGAGCTAAAGTTTGCTAGGATGATGATGTTACAGCCCAGTGGGCATGACATTTTCAAACCCGTAAAGCATTTGGTGGTTCTCCCTCATGAGGGAGTGTCACTGCCTCAGACCTAGATGCTTCAGTTTTCAGGTGCCCAGGGGTGAGTGTCTATCAGTGGTGCTTGTCAAAGTGTGGGTTTGGCAAGCAGTCTCACTGACCCCATCCCACTCTGTGGCTAGTACGAGGTTGGCATCTCCTCTCATTGGCTGACCCCTAACAAGGTCAGCAAAATGTAATTTTCTTAAATATTTGGTGCATGTTAATATGTGTATATGTATGAATGTATGTGTATTTGTGTGTGCTGTAAATGCATGGGTGTATGTGTACTTGTGAATGCATGAGTGTGAGCCAGCTAGTGTGATTGTGGGCTTGTGTGGTCATCCACTGCCTGCTAAAATTACAGTCCACTACTGGCTGCTGTAACACCTCCCTGAGTCCCTTCCGCAACAAACTTTGTTCAATTTAAAATTCTTAAACCATCAGTACAAGTGATCTCATGAAATGGGCCTATAATATTCATCTTTTATTATCGCTACTCCATATAAGTGATTCTGGGTCTCAGTATTAAAGGAGGATAAGAATTTATCGGTTCCATCAGGAATTACAGGCTGCTTGTAAAAGGCATAGAAAACAAACTGAAGAGGGTCACTTCATAGAATGGGATTCTTATTCAGGCTATAAAAAGTGCCCTGTAGAGAAAGACAAAACACAGCAGTACCTAGAACCATAGAGTCCTGTTGGCCATGTTAGCTAATGTCATTATTAATTACAGCAGCTTTGATGTAGCATGAGCGCTGGACCCTAAAAACGCCCTGAGCCTGGGAATATGCCCTCATCTGCTTCCAAGGGCCTGACTCCTACTGAATACCTTTGATTTGGCACTGTACCTTCTGTTTTGCCTCAGAAATTAAATATTATGCTAGCCCAAGTAAGGAAAGGTACAATTCAAGTACAAAATGCTATTGGTAGATATACCTTGAAAATGTTCCACATTTGTTTATGTGCTGGACAGCACAACACACATGCAAAGTTGGAAACATTTGGAGTGATGGAGCGAGATGTTGTTCAAAACTCGCAAAGTTAAACTTCCATAATGTAACCGTATTAATAGCATGTGTTGAAATAATGAATCAATCTAGATTAAATTTGCACACATTACACGCGGGACTAATGTGCTTTCATGTTGCATTTGCAAGTTTGTGAAAAATAATAAACTAACCTTGTGTATCGTTATTGTCAGTATTAAATGCGGCTGTTTTATTAATAGCATGTGCTATATTTCTGTGCATATGTTTTGTCGTGTCATTTCTGTGGCAAAAGCTCGTGGAAAATCCTGGTGGCCTAAAAGAAGAAGGTTTTTATACACGCTGCTTATATGTGCCTTATTAGGTAATTTAATTAATGGGTTAATATTTAGTAAAGGGGAGGGTAACAGAATGGGTTTCAATTCATTAATTAATTACTGTCTTGTGTTTGTTTAAATACTAGTTCTCGAGTGGGCCTAAGAAAATGGCTGACTGGCAGTGCTGGAAAATGTGAAACTTGACCAGAGTTTAGCCTTCACTCACATGCAGAAAAACTAGCTTTTTTGCCAAACAATGGAATAATAAATGGAAATGTTTTTGGTTGAGTTGTACGTGTTCTTGGAGAAAAGCACCAAGGACAAAAAGCCTGAATTGCCTGCCAAGATTAGGAAGTAAAAGTTTTTATGTTCGGTGAAATGTTTCTTTTCTGAGGAAGTTAGAAGAATGGAATCTAAGAACAAAAAGGGCTTATGATGTCCCCCTGACTTGGTAATGAAAGTATGACATGAGGATTGTCTGACATCTGTCATCCAATGGGAACCCTGATGGCAAGGAAAAGTGTACTTTTTGAGAAGATTAGCTAGTAAGAGAGGTATAAAAACTGGCCCTACAGGCAGGAGGGGGCTCTTGCTTCCCGATTCCTGAATGACGTGCTGACCGACTCTTGGCGCATGTAAGGATAGCAGTCTTTATCATTTTATTAGGTGAAGAGAGTTTTAGACAGGGAAATAGAATTTAGGGAATGGAAACTTTATTTTGCTTTAATTCATGCTAAATGATCTACTTTAAAATGTCAGACTAATAAGCCTTATCCTTGAATGATGCTTTCAAATTGCTAATTAAATAATGATTTCAGAATAAAAATGCTCTTTTTCTGAATATAATAAAGTTAATAAAATAGATTTTGAAACGACAAGCTGGTCTTGTTTATTCATGGTGTAGTTATCATTATTAGCAAGCATGGACGAAATTTGCGAATTTGCGTTCCGCGAATTCGCGGATTTCCCCGCGAAATCACACAAAAAATCAGCAAAAAAACAAATTTTTCCGCGAATTATTTTGCGATTTGCCCGGAGTACTTTCTACTGGCTAATCCAGTAAGTGCTACCTCATTGGGTAAATGTATAGTGCTTTTACTACACTGTAGCTGCGTAAAGGGCCAGAAGATGTGTCTCCAGTGACCATGTGTGCCTGTAACATCTTCTGGCCCTTTACGCAGCTACAATGTAGTAACAGCACTATGGGGCAGATTTACAAGCCGCTTGCACCTCTTTTGCGCCTCAGTTGCGTCACCTCAAAAGATGCGCCATGGTGCTGGGTATTAACAACGTGATGCATCTGAGAGATGCGTCACGTTGTAAAGCTCTGCCTCATCAGGAGGCGTTCCGGCGCAGGGGAGGGCGTTTCTGCGCAGGAACGCCTCCTAAAGTGGCTGAGTGAAATCTACAAGATTTCACACAGTCACTTTTAGGCCAATGCTGCGTCAAAACCCTGCGCCTGCTTGAAGTAGGCGCAAGGCTTGACGCAGCATTGGGGAGATAGGGCCCCCGAGAGCATTGCTGGAGCTACGTCGCGCTTGCGACACAGCTCCAGCAATGCGCTGCTTTTACGGCAGAGATGTGTGATGCATCTGTGCCATTTTTGCCACATGGTGCGCCGCATTGTAAATGCGGCGCACCATGGGTGGCAGAGCTGCAGCACACAATAACTGGCGCATCCCTGGGGATGCGCCAGTTATTGTAAATCTGCCCCTATACATTTAGCCAACGAGGGAGCACTTACTGATTAGACAGTAGAAAGTGCTCCAGTTGAGTAGAGGTATTGCACAAAAAGGTGGCATCTTCGTGGACAAACAAGCAGGGCGGGATTCATTCTGCCCCCTGTTAGACTCGTTTTTTGTGCCCTTCTGCCCTCTGTTAGACTAGTTTTTCCCTTGTTTTTCTGCCCTTCTGACCTCTGTTAGACTCGTTTTTTGTGCCCTTCTGCCCTCTGTTAGACTCGTTTTTCCCTTGTTTTACTGCCCTTCTGTCCTCCGTTAAACTGGATTTTTGTGCCCTTCTGCCCTCTGTTAGACTCGTTTTACCCTTTTTTTCTGCCCTTCTGCCCTTTGTTAGACTGCTTTTTGTACCTTTCTGCCCTCTGCATCACCACATCATCACTCAGCACTACCCCAGCATCACTCAGCACCACCACATTATCACTCAGCACCACCACATTATCACTCAGCACCACCACAACATCACTCAGCACCACCACAGTATCACTCAGCACCACCACATCACCACTCAGCACCACCACAGCACCACTCAGCACCACCACAGCATCACTCAGCACCACCACAGCACCACTCAGCGCCACCACAGCATCACTCAGCGCCACCACAGCATCACTCAGCGCCACCACATTATCACTCAGCACAACCACAGCACCACTCAGCACCACCACAGCATCACTCAGCACCACCACAGCCCCAATCAGCACCACCACAGCACCAATCAGCACCACCACAGCATCACTGAGCACCACCACAGCATCACTCAGCACCACCACATTATCACTCAGCACCACCACAGCACCACTCAGCACCACCACAGCATCACTCAGCACCACCACAGCATCACTCAGCACCACCACAGCACCACTCAGCACCACCCCAGCATCACTCAGCACCATCCCAGTATCACTCAGCACCACCACAGCACCACTCAGCATCACCACAGCACCACTCAGCACCTCCAAAGCACCACTCAGGGCCACCCCAGCATCAATCTGCGCAACCATTCAACAACAACTGGTTCAAATATGTTCTCTCAATGTTGCAAGCGTCATTACAAATGTCACAAAAAGATGTTAATATTTCACTTCTGTTCTTGGATTTTCATCACAATAAAATACACTGAACATAATCTTCACAAAAGTTATTTACAAAAGTTTAAGCTATTGCCATTATAAATTAAAATCACGTTTATTTAAGTATTAATTATTTAAAAAAATTAAAAGCCATTGTAATTTGTAATATCAATACATCTAAGTCATGTAAATACAAAACATGTTGCATTACAAATGCTATAGGTGTCACATTTGCAAAAGTAATAACTATTGGCATTGTAAATGACAAAGCTATTAATTTAGCTATTTTCAAAACCAACACATAAATAAAAAAAATTGTAATTTACAAGACCAATAGCTCAAACTTTCCTAATGCGAGATCTATTGCATTGAAAATGCTTGTTTTTATATCTGTCAGTGTTTCCTGTTGAGGTTTAATTTTCATGACAGGTTATATATGAGTGGGTTACCCAAATATAGTCACTGGGACCTGCGTTCAGTAATTACTAGGAGGAAGGGGTCCCAGTGTGGACAAGGAACAATTTACACAATTCAATGAATTAATCAGAAAACAATCATTAGATCCACAGAGTTTTATTCACTGAGGGATTAAGTATAATGAATACACATAGCAAACAGTCAGCTGTATTCAAGGTCATACAGTGCCCCGGGAGGGAGGAAGGAAGTGATAAAAGTGAGGATAAGGGAGTGGTAGGATTATGTGACAGTAAAATCAAACATTTGAAAACACCTTTGGCTGTAATTTATATAACAGCAACGTCCATAATAAAAATGGCGACCATTATTTAGAAAGGCATACTTCACAAGGTACAATTTATCTACACAATATTGGCGTGAGGTTGCCACAAATAGAACAACAGTCGACGTTTGGACCCTCTTATCAATGCAGGAAATGTTATCCTTGCTGCGGGGTCTTCATCAGGACCAGGGGATTGGGGCAGGTAACCTGAGATAGACTGAACATAAGCTAGAACTCGGTCCCAAATGTCCTAGGAGAACCACTGGGTTAGAAGCCCTCCATGTGGTCAATGATTAATTAAGGCAACGTCAATAGTCGAGCTGCACCGATCGCTACAGAGAGCACTCATGCGGTGCTAGACACATTTAAGGCATCGTGGGAAGTTAATCCAATGTTCGTTACGTTAGATTTAATCAGAGAGCTCCGTGCGGGTCATGTAAATACAAAACATGTTGCATTACAAATGCTATAGGTGTCACATTTGCGAAAGTTATAACTATTGGCATTGTAAATGACAAAGCTATTAATTTAGCTATTTTCAAAACCAACACATAAATAAAAAAAATTGTCATTTACAAGACCAATAGCTCAAACTTTCCTAATGCGAGATCTATTGCATTGCAAATGCTTGTTTTTATATCTGTCAGTGTTTCCTGTTGAGGTTTAATTTTCATGACAGGCGCCTCATTGCCTACTTATAACTATTCTCTGACCCTGCTTCAAGGGTCAGAGCAGGGTCAGAGAATAGTTGCAAGTAGGCAACGAGGCGCCAGGAAGCACTTACAGGCTTACAGCAGCAGGTGCCCAAGTTGAAGTTAATTTCTTTGTAACCCTTTTGTAAAAGGTTACAAAAATTAGCTTAAACTTTTGCACCTGCTGCTGAAACCCTGTAAGTGCTTGGCTGAAAATCTGTCCCCGCTGATTCGCTGATTTTACCGCGATTGCACGAGATTCGCGGATCACGAAATCGCGGAAAATCCGCAAATTCCGAGAGCGGAATGAATTTTCAGCCCATGGTTACTTATTAGATCCATTCGCCTATGTGACTTAATTAATGTTGTAAGATTTAAAAACCATGGTTAAATATATTATACTGCAGTTGTATATAGTTTTGTAAATAGTTTACGAACAGAGTGTTTTAATTAGGTCACATGATTTAGTCGCTCAAAAATTTTCTCTTTAGTTTATGGGCCTAGAAAGTGATTTATAATTAACAGTGAGTTTTGTGGAGATGAGTAGCGTTTGTGAGACAGTTTTTCATTAGGAGCGCTGGATCAATTATCTGGTAGCAGAGTTACGGTTACTATGGTAACTGACATGCTACATGTAGATACATAGGATACATGTCTAAAACATGTTAAGTTTGTTCAGTTGTTATATGTAGTCGAAAGGTCTTTTCCAGCAGTGAGAAAATTCCTAGTGTGCCGGCAAGAGTAGTGTGACAAGTGAGGTTACACAGTGCATTTGTTCTGTTTCAAAATAGTGGTATTGTCATATATCACTAGTGTTGTGGACGTACAGCACAAGTTTAGGGACCTTAGGTGTGATAGGTAGTTGAATTTATAGTGAGAATTGTCTATGAAATTGTAGCTTTCGAGTATAGGGACAACTGTCCTGTTTTAAAACTTACTGTGAAAAGAGTAGTAGAATTTATCTAAGCTTGAGTGAAGGGTAAGGAAGCGTTGTTTCTTACTGGCAAGTGAGGATTTTTATTGGCGGGTTAAAGTCCTACCAAAAATTTCATGTATAAATGATTGCATATGCTAGAAAATATTTTGTGAAAATAGCGTCGTCTATTTCACGCGAAAGGATACTTAAATGATTGTAAAAGCTATCTCTTTATTTTAGCGAAACAGACAAATGGTTTGTTTATGTGAAGTTACTAACTGAATTTCATTGAAAGATTTGTAAAATATGGCGCTGTGAAAATATTTTGTAAAGGAGGGGTTAGTTCAAGGAGTGGAACGGAGACAGTGAAGCTGCAGCGGCAGCATACGTCACTAGGTTTGCGCTGTGATTGGCTAGCATACGTCACAGTATTCGCGCACTGATTGGCTCATGTGACTTTACAGGCTTGTACCTGATTGGCTCATTCTGAAATACGGTAATTCTATTGGCCGAACAGAATAGTGACGTGGCTTAACCTGATTGGCTTGTTGGTGAGTTTCGCGCACGGATTGACTAGAGTAGTGGAACAATAAGAAAATATTTACGATCTTTTTGAAGCAAGCGGATTTGTTTTAAAACATGAGTTATTACTACATGTATGATGAAAAGAAGCCTACATGGTTTCAGAAATTAAAAAAATATTTTTAAAAGTGACAAGAAAATTGAGACGTGAGGTAGAAAATTACTTCATAAGTATAACACACCTGCAGCCTATATGGAAGGTGAATTTGGTTATCATACTTGCCTATGGATGGAGAATTAGATGGAATATACCAAAGATGATGGTGTATTGGCATGGCCAGAAGATGGGTAATTTAATATGAAGGTGTTGAAAAACTTGAGAGAAAAAATTATGTCTCTCATACCGAAACCCAGACCTACACAATTTGAGGCTTTAGCTGAATGGGAGGATGAGATGTTTGATTTAGGACGGGAAAACAGAGGTGTAACAAGAGGTACTAGAATGAATATTAATAGAGAAACTCATGAAGATAGAATGCGTCGTTGGAGACAGGCAGACATGTGTAATGGTTTATACCCAGCAAGATTTAGTGAAGAATCTGGTCAAAAGAGTTCTGCAAAGAAAAATAATATTGGTAAAGATAGTGAATTAGAGGATCCAGTTTTAGAAGAGATTTACATTACGAAATCAAAACAACCGCCACCTTATCAACCAGTTTGTTCATGGTCTACCCCGGGAATTCCTCAAGGAACTTCTCCAAGTGCTCCTCCTAGAGAAATTAGTGGTGAATCTCCATTTAGATTAAATCAGAATAATGCAAAATTTCCTGAGAGTAGAAACAAGAACTAATTCTAGTACATCTGGAGAAAGTAGAAATGATGCTGAAACTCCAGTTCAGAGAAATGAGATCCCAAGAAATGTAATAAGAACAGAAAGACTTGAGGATACTCAAAATATTTCAGAATATCTTCGATCAAAAGAAGAATTAATACAGCAGTTAACTAAAAGCATGGAGGCAGTAACTGTACCAGTAACAATTGGACCCGTTGTTCCAGTTTTTGATCAAAAAGAAATTAGACATTCAGCTCTGACTGTCCCTTTAAATGCAGAAATTCAGAAAGTGGCTGAAAAATTTTATTCAGATTTATCAGAAATTCACAGAGAGAAAAAGATGCCAGACTTAACTTTTATTCAAAGTTTTTCAAATGGTCAATCTCCAATTGTTGCAGAATCTGATTCTGGAACTCCAGAAAGAGAAAGAAGTATGAATAAGTCCTCAGAATCTAAACTACTTGATGTCGCAAAATTGAAAGCAGATTTGGAGGAATTAATTATTGGCACAATTGGTCCTGACAGTTTAAAGTTATATCAGGATGATGAATTGTTGTTCCATTGTTAAAGCATACAATGGAAAACAAAAAATAAATATGATTTGTTAGAAGAAATAGCTGCTGAATTAGATATAGATTTGATGAGACAGAAAAATGTGCAGAAACATTATAGAGTAGATTTCTCTGAAAAAGATATTGAAAATATGAACACCACAGGAAGAATAACTCATATAAAAGAATTGATAGTGTTTCTAAAAAGAATAGGTGAATTAAGCAAATGGAGAATGAAATGGACAAAGAAAAGAGAGGAAGAAAAAAGAGAAAGAGGGGAAGTTGCAACTGAGTTTCCTATGAGAGAAATAGCTGGTGGAGGGTATGTTCATGTTCCTTGGTCAAGACAGGACATTTTACTGTTCACAAATGATTTTCCAAAATTGAGAGAAAACCTATGGAATGGTATCGTCAGGTAGAGAGATTTGTTAAAGTCTCAAAAGTTCTGTGGATTGATCTTGATGGATTCTTTGACATCGTTGTTCCTTCAGATCTTTGGACAGAATGTAAAATTTCTATAGATTGGCCCAAAGAAGAACCTATTCGAGATAAAGTGACAGGTGCACCTTCATCAGATGTTATAAAGCTGTATGATAGAGTAATTGTGTGGCTGAAAAACAAGATTCCCCCAAAAGAAGTGGATTGGGTTAAAATTGACAGAACAAACCAAGAGCCAAAAGAGTCAGTACATTCCTTCTATGAAAGATTACTCCTGGTATTTAAACCATACAGTGGTTATGAGAAGCTGAGTGAGAAGGATATGAGCCATTTTATTTACAGATTTGTATATGGCCTAAGACCTGAAATTGGTGAGATGATTAGATCAGGAATAGTTGGTTGGCAATCACTTACAGTTGATGACATCCTGAGAAAAGCAAAATACTGCAGTGATGAGATAGACGTTAAGCAAAAAAAGCTGAAAGAAAAAGCAATGTGGGCACAGGTGAAAGTAGCTGAACAACAAATTGCAGCTTTAGAAAACAAAAATGTTCAACAGAATCAAGGGAAATGTAAGGGAAATTTTAATAAGCCATAATTAATGGGTACTATTGAAGAATTAAAGCAGAAACTCCCATGTTTTAATTGCGGCGAAATTGGACACTGGAAGTGTGAGTGTAAAAATCTGCCCATAAATTTCAAAAATACATCATTAAATCCACAGATGCAGAATGAGGTAAATCAGCAGCAACAGCTACAGCGATAGTTAAACGAGATAAATCAGCAGCTACAGTGACAGTTAGTGAATCAGCAGAGTCAGATTCCACAACCGCCACTTCCAAATTGTATTAATGTGCAAAGGTACACTTGTGAAACAGGAACAGATCACCAAGAGTGAATGAGTCGAATGTTTCTCAGCAATATTGGCTGAAAGAAAATGATGGAAGCGAGTCTGATGATTACTTATGACGGTGCCTGAGAGAGGAGGAAGAGTGTGTGCTTGGAGCCACTCTTGAGGTAGACCAGTCAGGTCCATTTAATAATGGTAAAGTGAATGATGTAGAAATCACTTTTCTTGTGGACACTGGTGCTACGCGTTCTACTGTTAGATCAGTGGAAATAGAAAACCTGCCTCTCTCTGGTGACACTATCTAAGTAGTTGGCATAGCTAATCAGCAAATTAAAACAGATTTAACAAAACCAGTTAAAGTAGAAATTGGTAAATTTAAAGACAAACATAGATTTGTAGTCTGTGATAGCAGTCCTGTAAACTTGTTAGGGAGGGACATCCTTTGCAAAATTAATTGCAAAATATATTGCTCACCGGATGGTATTGAGCTTCAAACTC
Organism: Lissotriton vulgaris; assembly: GCF_964263255.1. Classification (NCBI taxonomy): domain Eukaryota; kingdom Metazoa; phylum Chordata; class Amphibia; order Caudata; family Salamandridae; genus Lissotriton; species Lissotriton vulgaris. The sequence goes on from NC_141693.1 coordinate 1,392,588,558, forward strand.
CCGAAGAAGAGGATGGCCTTTATAAATTAACAATGGTAATGTTTGAAGCAGAAGAAAGTAAATTATTTCCCACTTTTGACAAAAATGATTTACCTGAAGAATTAAAAGAAACAGTCAATATTGACGTTTGGGATTTGACTGGAGATGAAATGGGTTTAATGAAACATGTAGACCCAGTACAAATTACAGTAAAACAAGGATCAGATTATCCGAATATTCCTCAGTCTAAAATGAAAGCTGAAACAATTGAAGGAGTAATTCCTGTAATTGAAAAATTTATAAAACAAGTTGTTTTAAAAGAAATTGAGAGCAGTCCATGTAATTCACCGATTATGGAATCAAAAAGCCAAATGGAACTTACAGAATAGTTCAGGACTTGAGAAAGGTTAATCAAATAGTTGTTCCATGTTGCCTAGTTGTACCAAACACAGCGGTAATTCTTTATCAGATTCCGCATGATGCAGAATGGTACACAGTTACAGACCTTTGTAACACGTTCTTTACTGTTCCACTGCATCCAGAGAGCCAACAAATGTTTGCGTTCAGATTCCAAGAGCGCATATTAGCATGGTGTCGTATCCCACAAGGGTATACAGAAAGTCCATCTATTTTTAATCAGTTGCCAAAGAAATCTCTGGAAAATGTAGATTTGCCTGGAAAATCGACACTAGTGCATTACATTGATGATCTCCTTATTGCTGCCAAAACGCGAGACAACTGTGTGACAGATACAATTACTCTTTTAAATCATTTGGTAGATGTGGGACACAGAGTGTCTCCTGCAAAATTACAGTTTTGCAAACAGGAAGTAAAATATCTTGGTCACAGGATTGCAAAAGGAATTAGACAGGTAACGATTGAAATAATAAAAATGATCCAAGCAATGCAACCTCCAAAAACACAGAGACAGGTCAGAATGTTTCTTGGAATGGTAGGTTATTGTCGTCAATGGATTAGTGGATTTTCGGTAATTGCAAAACCATTACAGAGACTGACAAAAGCAGACATGAAAGACCCGATTATCCTAACAATAACTGAATTAGAGGCTTTTGAACAATTAAAAAGAAGCTTGTGTGAAGCACCAGCATTGGGTATGCCTGATTACGAAAAGGAATTTGAGCTGTACTGCAGTGAAAGGGAAGGGTGTGCATTATCAGTTTTGAATCAGAGACATGGAAAACTGGGAAAGCCAATTGCTTACTTCTCAGCAGTTCTTGACCCTGTTGCAAAAGCATTACCAGGTTGCTTAAAAGCAGTGGCTGCAACAAGTGTAAGTTTGGAACAAAGTGAAGGGATAATAATGGGGTTTCCTGTAAAAGTATATGTTTCCCATTCAGTTGAGATTCTTCTTACCAGAAGTAAACCTCAGCACTTAACAAGCAACAGATTGACAAAATATGAAAAAGTTATTCTGGGATCAGATAACGTTTCGATTGCAAGATGTGTGAATTTAAATCCATCCACATTATTGCCTGATGGTGTTGTAACAGAAATCAGAAATGAGAATGACATTGATCATGAATGCCTGGATGTTTTAAAATATTGCACCAAACCGAGGCAGGACATAAAAGATGTACCATAGCCTGAGTCTGATTTTGTTTATTTTGTTGATGGCTCATGTTTGAGAACGGATCAAGGTGTTCTGAGTGCAGCATACTCTGTACAGTTGCAGTTGTGGTTGAAGCTTCTTGTCTCAAAGAAATTCGTTCAGCTCAGATAGCAGAATTAATTGCTTTGATTCGTGCATCTGAAAGAGCAAAAGGATTGAAAATTACCATTGTGACTTGTAGTCAGTATGGGTATGGCGTAGTCCATGAATTAGTGGTGAATCTCCATTTAGATTAAATCAGAATAATGCAAAATTTCCTGAGAGTAGAAACAAGAACTAATTCTAGTACATCTGGAGAAAGTAGAAATGATGCTGAAACTCCAGTTCAGAGAAATGAGATCCCAAGAAATGTAATAAGAACAGAAAGACTTGAGGATACTCAAAATATTTCAGAATATCTTCGATCAAAAGAAGAATTAATACAGCAGTTAACTAAAAGCATGGAGGCAGTAACTGTACCAGTAACAATTGGACCCGTTGTTCCAGTTTTTGATCACAAAGAAATTAGACATTCAGCTCTGACTGTCCCTTTAAATGCAGAAATTCAGAAAGTGGCTGAAAAATTTTATTCAGATTTATCAGAAATTCACAGAGAGAAAAAGATGCCAGACTTAACTTTTATTCAAAGTTTTTCAAATGGTCAATCTCCAATTGTTGCAGAATCTGATTCTGGAACTCCAGAAAGAGAAAGAAGTATGAATAAGTCCTCAGAATCTAAACTACTTGATGTCGCAAAATTGAAAGCAGATTTGGAGGAATTAATTATTGGCACAATTGGTCCTGACAGTTTAAAGTTATATCAGGATGATGAATTGTTGTTCCATTGTTAAAGCATACAATGGAAAACAAAAAATAAATATGATTTGTTAGAAGAAATAGCTGCTGAATTAGATATAGATTTGATGAGACAGAAAAATGTGCAGAAACATTATAGAGTAGATTTCTCTGAAAAAGATATTGAAAATATGAACACCACAGGAAGAATAACTCATATAAAAGAATTGATAGTGTTTCTAAAAAGAATAGGTGAATTAAGCAAATGGAGAATGAAATGGACAAAGAAAAGAGAGGAAGAAAAAAGAGAAAGAGGGGAAGTTGGTAATGGTAATGTTTGAAGCAGAAGAAAGTAAATTATTTCCCACTTTTGACAAAAATGATTTACCTGAAGAATTAAAAGAAACAGTCAATATTGACGTTTGGGATTTGACTGGAGATGAAATGGGTTTAATGAAACATGTAGACCCAGTACAAATTACAGTAAAACAAGGATCAGATTATCCGAATATTCCTCAGTCTAAAATGAAAGCTGAAACAATTGAAGGAGTAATTCCTGTAATTGAAAAATTTATAAAACAAGTTGTTTTAAAAGAAATTGAGAGCAGTCCATGTAATTCACCGATTATGGAATCAAAAAGCCAAATGGAACTTACAGAATAGTTCAGGACTTGAGAAAGGTTAATCAAATAGTTGTTCCATGTTGCCTAGTTGTACCAAACACAGCGGTAATTCTTTATCAGATTCCGCATGATGCAGAATGGTACACAGTTACAGACCTTTGTAACACGTTCTTTACTGTTCCACTGCATCCAGAGAGCCAACAAATGTTTGCGTTCAGATTCCAAGAGCGCATATTAGCATGGTGTCGTATCCCACAAGGGTATACAGAAAGTCCATCTATTTTTAATCAGTTGCCAAAGAAATCTCTGGAAAATGTAGATTTGCCTGGAAAATCGACACTAGTGCATTACATTGATGATCTCCTTATTGCTGCCAAAACGCGAGACAACTGTGTGACAGATACAATTACTCTTTTAAATCATTTGGTAGATGTGGGACACAGAGTGTCTCCTGCAAAATTACAGTTTTGCAAACAGGAAGTAAAATATCTTGGTCACAGGATTGCAAAAGGAATTAGACAGGTAACGATTGAAATAATAAAAATGATCCAAGCAATGCAACCTCCAAAAACACAGAGACAGGTCAGAATGTTTCTTGGAATGGTAGGTTATTGTCGTCAATGGATTAGTGGATTTTCGGTAATTGCAAAACCATTACAGAGACTGACAAAAGCAGACATGAAAGACCCGATTATCCTAACAATAACTGAATTAGAGGCTTTTGAACAATTAAAAAGAAGCTTGTGTGAAGCACCAGCATTGGGTATGCCTGATTACGAAAAGGAATTTGAGCTGTACTGCAGTGAAAGGGAAGGGTGTGCATTATCAGTTTTGAATCAGAGACATGGAAAACTGGGAAAGCCAATTGCTTACTTCTCAGCAGTTCTTGACCCTGTTGCAAAAGCATTACCAGGTTGCTTAAAAGCAGTGGCTGCAACAAGTGTAAGTTTGGAACAAAGTGAAGGGATAATAATGGGGTTTCCTGTAAAAGTATATGTTTCCCATTCAGTTGAGATTCTTCTTACCAGAAGTAAACCTCAGCACTTAACAAGCAACAGATTGACAAAATATGAAAAAGTTATTCTGGGATCAGATAACGTTTCGATTGCAAGATGTGTGAATTTAAATCCATCCACATTATTGCCTGATGGTGTTGTAACAGAAATCAGAAATGAGAATGACATTGATCATGAATGCCTGGATGTTTTAAAATATTGCACCAATCCGAGGCAGGACATAAAAGATGTACCATAGCCTGAGTCTGATTTTGTTTATTTTGTTGATGGCTCATGTTTGAGAACGGATCAAGGTGTTCTGAGTGCAGCATACTCTGTACAGTTGCAGTTGTGGTTGAAGCTTCTTGTCTCAAAGAAATTCGTTCAGCTCAGATAGCAGAATTAATTGCTTTGATTCGTGCATCTGAAAGAGCAAAAGGATTGAAAATTACCATTGTGACTTGTAGTCAGTATGGGTATGGCGTAGTCCATGACTATGGCCAGCTTTGGTCTCAAAGAGGTTATTTAACTTCTGCGGGAACTCCAATCAGGAATGCAACATTGATTAAAAGATTAATTGATGGCATTCAACTACCATAGAAAATTGCTGTGGTAAAATGCACAGCTCATAAAAAGGGCAATGATTATATGACGAGGTAATGCATACGCGGATGAAGTTGCTAAGTTCTGTGCGAAAAACAATATGTCAGTTAATCGGGAAAAAGACAATGATCATGTTTTGAACTCACTCATGCTAATATCTGTAGTTGAGACATGGCAAGGAGTAAAAGATTTACAAGATGAGGCAGATGATGAGGAGAAAGACACATGGCTAAAAGCAGGTTGCAGGCAGCGAGAAGAAGATGGAATTTGGGTTTACAAAGATGACAGACCAGTAATGCCAAACTGCATGATTGCTGACATGGCACGAATGTATCATGGTCCAGGAGACTTAGGCAGAGATTCAATGATTAGGCTGTTTAGACAGACATGGTATAATCCAAAATTCAGGATAATTGCAGAATCTTTTTGCCAAAGATGCCTGATCTGTCAACAGATCAATCTGAACAGAAAAACAGTTGTAAGCTTGGGAACCATAGGACGGGAGGGTTGTCCTTTTACCAGGTTACAGATAGATTTCATTGATATGCCTCCACACAACAGATTGATATATGTCCTAGTGATAATCTGTCTGTTTTCAAGATGGGTGGAAGCTTTCCCGACTCCTCAGGATGATTCAGTTACTGTGGCGGAATTGCTTTTGAGAGACATCATACCTAGGTATGGATTTCCAGTGACGGTTGAAACTGATTGCGGCACGCATTTTAAAAACAGATTGTTACAGATTATTTGTGAAGCACTTGGTATAAAACAAAAGCTGCACTGTGCTTACAGGCCAGAAGCATCAGGTGTTGTTGAGCAAGTCAATGGTATTATCAAAAATAGGCTTGCTTAAATGTGCTTGGCTACAGGAATGAAGTGGACTGACGCACTTCCACTTGTCTTAATGTCTTTGAGAAGTACTCCAGATAGAAAAACTGGTTTAAGTCCTCATGATATTCTCATGGGCAGAGTAATGAGACAAGCATTTGTTCCAGTTGGAAAGGTACTCAGCATTAATGATAGTGCAGTTATGGAGTACTGTAAAACTCTGTCTGACGTAGTAACTTCTGTGTTCCATCCGGTGGGAACTGAAGTGCTCACAAGAGAAAAGGAGCAGGCTCATGATCTTTTGCCAGGAGATTGGGTGAGGACAAAGGTTCATCGGAAGAGAAATTGTCTGGTACCCAGGTGGCAGAAAGCGAGACAAGTGATACTTGTTACAACAAATGCAGTTCAGTGTAAAGGTCTGAAAAGATGGATTCACGCTTGCCATACTATTCGAATACCACCACCTGAGAATTCTGATGAAGAAGGTGATACAACAACTGATTCAGACTTTGAAGAAGAACCTGAGAATCCAGATACTGAAGATCGACAAGAAAGTCGAGATCTGGAAGATGCAGATGTGAATCGGGCATCAAATGGAGTGGAGAAGTTTGGCTCAATGGTTAGAGCGGCAGACCCTGATGCAAAGGTCTAGCCCGGGACCAGAGTTCAATTCCACACCTCAGCGGGTCTTGGGTTCAAAAATTCCACGGACCTGAAAGTTCTCGCCTTGGTGCCTATTCCAATCATGGAGTCCCACTCTGCAACTCTGGGCAATAGCTTGCTTAATCTCCACAACGCTAAGGATGCCTGGCCTCCACCTTGGGGGTGCCCAGAAGTGGACGCAGCACAGGGAAAGCCAGGATGGGTTCCACAGCGGTATTTGTACAAGCGCCTTGAGACCCTTGCGGGTGAGTAGTGCGCTATACAAGTATCAATTTACATATCGAATGAAAACGATCTAGAAATCGTGATACTAGACTCTGAAAATGATCTGCTAGACAAAGAAGCAGAAAAGGAGTCTGGTCAAGAAGTGATTCAAGATCAGGAAAGTATTGAAAAGCAGACTGGAAGCTCTGGAAGAAGGAACGAAAATTCTGAAACTGGTGGATTGGAAGTAATTCAAGAAGAAGAGGAAGACGAATTACCAAGTACCAGCTATAAGGATTATGTTCCTAACGGAGTGAAGCTGCCGAGTAAAGAAGTACCTCAATCTAGAATTCAAATCTCGGAAACGGAAAGTGAAACTGATGAAAGTGATGACGAATCAAAAATAAGAGAATTCAGAAAAAGAGCTTGGAGAACTGAATGTAATCAATCTGAGCCAAAGAAGAAACTATTCAGAAAAGGAGATAATTGGCCAAATGAGAATGAAGGCCTGACATTCAAATTAGTGAATAAGTCAAGGAACAAATAAATGAGATTTCGAGTCAGAAAAGTGAATTGGATAAGAAAAATCAAGCAGGAAAGAAAATAGAAGTGATTAGCAAGTGGGGAAAAAGACCATTAAAGCCAAACCAGAAGTATAAGTCACCTGAATGGACTTAGATCATTATCCCACCAGTAGTGGAAGTGAGCAGTAGTAGTCAGTAAGAAATAGATGACACAAGTGACATTGATTGAATTTGTTTTAATTTCAGGTTAAAATTGTAAGTGTCATAAGGTCGAAGAAAATGTGTTAGGTGACACAAGGTCGAAGAAATTGTGTTAGCTGGAAAAACACATTGTAAGACGTAAGGTCGAAGAAAAGCTGTTAGTGGATTCTTTTTTAAAAAAAAATTAAAAAGGGGGGTGTCATTTTTAATTTAAGTGATTTTTGAGAATTTTAATTTTTGTTTTTTCTGAAAGGCTCTTGTCTCTTGTCTCAAGTAAGGATGCCTAATTCTAACAATATTTCGAGATGCTCTATCTTAAGAAGGTGTTGCAAAATGTCTTCTATTTGTGTGATTTTATTAATTTTGGTTTGGTTAATTCTAGCTGTCATTTTCCCTTTTGGAATTGACAAAGAAATATACAAAGCTAATATGACTAGTAAAGCTGAGACTAAACAAGCTGTTCATGATGCAGCAGGCAAAACTAATAGAGTCATTGAGCACAAACCAGAGATCCACCAAGATAGATCTGTTGGTGATTTTTCTAGTAATACTTTTTCTAGACTCCTGTCTGAATATGTCAAGGTGATGAATGTCAAAGATTGCTACATTTGTGTGAAATTACCTGCTTCAGTTTCGGAAGGGGTGACTTATAATATGCTTCCCCTTACCTATGGCATAACTTGTAGTGTATTAACAAGCTTGTTTTATGATTGGAATATTATTATTCTGACTTTGATGAAATCTTTGCAAATCTAAAAGTTGTACATAGCTTAAACAAAGTGAGGCCTGCGAAACAGATGAGGGAATTTTTCTTAGTAACTGGAGAACTCAATTATGAGTATGCATTCAAAAATAATCTAACATGTAAGTTGAGAACAGAAGAAAAAACTTTGCTAAATATGGTGGAAGAGAGAAGAGCAATCTATAAGAGAAACATGATGACAAAACATACTAAATCCAAGTTTTGGCAAAAGGAGGACGAGAAACTTAATGGAAGAAATGAAAATGTTGCTATTAACATAGATAAACCTGATAGAGGAAAGCTTTGCATTAGGAGAGATAACACGTTATACGATAATTACTTTGTTGGGACTAGTCAATGTGAAGATACCTATCGTATTATAGTGGGTTGGGGATTTAAAGGGAACAAAGATCCGATCTTTCCTGGAATTTATTTCATTTGTGGGAATAAAGCCTATCACAGTCTTCCCGACCATTGGTATGGGACTTGTTTTGTAGGTTTAGTTTTCCCAAAGATATTCCATGCAGATAGAAATTCAAAGGGTTCATTTGAAATTAGTGATCACCTGAGCAGATTTAAAAGAGAAAGTTTTTCAGAAATTATTGGAGATATATTTGGTGCAATAATACCTATGGTGGGAATTACCCTGAATGCAAAAAAAATCAGAAAAGTATCTACAATTGTTGACAGATTGTCAACAGACACAGCAAGTGGATTTCAATTAGTTGACACTGAACTTGTTGCTGTGAGATCCATGGTAATGCAGAACCGTCTTGCTCTAGACATTCTGCTAGCAAAAGAAGGAGGAGTCTGTGGGACATTGCATTTCCAACATTGCTGTACATTTAATCCAGATAAAAGTAGAGATACAGAAATGTATATAAAGAATTTAACAGAAATACATACTGAAATTGAACCTGTTGAAGATGAAGAGTTTTACAGAGCGCTTGCCTAAAAGATTCACAACAATTAAAAACTGGTTCCAAGAGATTGGTAGCTCAATCATTGGGAAAATACTTTATCCTGTAATAGTTATATCTATAGTAATACTTTTGTTAGAAATGAGTTGCATGTTACACAAGAGAAAGAAATTTGTGAGGGAAAAGAAGAGAATTTATAAGCTCAGAAAGGAACAGGAGAAGGAAATAGAACTGGAAGATTTTCGTAGAGCTCATTATGAGAGTAGTAGACAAATTGCTGAATCTAAGCTTTAGAAAAACTAACACAGAGAATGTTCAAAACATGATCAATATAGATAACATTTTTCTGAAAATTTTTGGGTGTGGTTTGGTGATTATGAAATCACCAGATGAGGGAGTTGATGGAGCGAGATGTTGTTCAAAACTTGCAAAGTTAAACTTCCATAATGTAACCGTATTAATAGCATGTGTTGAAATAATTAATCAATCTAGATTAAATTTGCACACATTACACGCGGGACTAATGTGCTTTCATGTTGCACTTGCAAGTTTGTGAAAAATAATAAACTAACCTTGTCTATCGTTATTGTCAGTATAAAATGCGGCTGTTTTATTAATAGCATGTGCTATATTTCTGTGCATATGTTTTGCCGTGTCATTTCTGTGGCAAAAGCTTGTGGAGAATCCTGTTGGCCTAAAAGAAGAAGGTTTTTATACACGCTGCTTATATGTGCCTTGCTAGGTAACTTAATTAATGGGTTAATATTTAGTAAAGGGAAGGGTAACAGAATGGGTTTCAATTCTTTAATTAATTACTGTCTTGTGTTTGTTTAAATACTAGTTCTCGAGTGGGCCTAAGAAAATGGCTGACAGGCAGTGCTGGAAAATGCGAAACTTGACCAGAGTGAAGCCTTCACTCACATACAGAAAAAAAGAGCTTTTTTGCCAAACAATGGAATAGTAAACGGAACTGTTTTTGGTTGAGTTGTACGTGTTCTTGGAGAAGAGCACCAAGGACAAAAAGCCTGAATTGTCTGCCAAGATTAGGAAGTAAAAGTTTTTATGTTCGGTGAAATGTTTCTTTTCCGAGGAAGCTAGAAGGATGGAATCTAAGAACAATAAGGGCTTATGATGTGCCCCAGACTTAGTCAGGAAAGTATGACATGGGGATGGTCTGACATCTGTCAACCAATGGGAACCCTGATGGCAAGGAAAAGTGTACCTTTTGAGAAGATTAGCTAGTAAGAAAGGTATAAAAACTGGTCCTACAGGCAGGAGGGGGCTCTTGCTTCCCGATTCCTGAATGACGTGCTGACGGAGTCTTGGCGCACCTAAGAATAGCAGTCTTTATCATTTTATTAGGTGAAGAGAGTTTTAGACAGGGAAATAGAATCCAGGGTATGGAAACTTCATTTTGCTTTAATTCATGCTAAATGATCTACTTTAAAATGTCAGACTAATAAGCCATATCCTTGAATGATGCTTTCAAATTGCTAATTAAATATTGATTTCAGATTAAAAATGCTCTTTCTCTGAATATAATAAAGTTAATAAAATAGATTTTGAAATGACAAGCTGGTCTTCTTTATTCATGGTCTAGTTATCATTATTAGATCCATTCGCCTATGTGACTTAATTAATGTTGTAAGATTTAAAAACCATGGTTAAATATATTATATTGCAGTTGTATATAGTTTTGTAAGTAGTTTACGAACAGAGTGTTTTAATTAGGTCACATGATTCAGTCGCTCAAAAATTGTCTCCTTAGTTTATGGGCCTAGGTAGTGATTTATGATTAATGGTGAGTTTTGTGGAGATGAGTAGCGTTTGTGAGACAGTTTTTCATTAGGAGCACTGGATCAGGAGAAAAGATAAGTTTTCTCCAAAATGATGCCTTCTTGGAGGAGGTGGATATTTTTGGTGCAAATCTATGTCTTCCTTGTTTAGTAGCTTGAGCTTTGCTTCAAAAACCATAGTTGTTTGCATGTTAACTGTACTACCCATAGAACTGAAGGGAAACAGAGGCACTCCGCAAGTTGGGAACCACCAACCCCAAACTATTGCAGGATCCATCCTTCAGGTCCTGCTCAGAAATACACAGAAGAGACTAGATTTATTTACGTCATATGATCAATGAAATGTAATAACTGAGTAGTAGGAAGATTCACATTTTCTTAAAATCTCCTTCAAAATTAGAATCCATACAAAGGGTCAACACGTGTTTCATGACAAACAAGTCGCTTTATCTTGGCAAATCAAAAATTGCATATACTACACTGTCCGTGATTTATAAACAAAGATTCAATGTTACGATAAAGTAAAAGAAAAAAATAAAAGAATACGTTTTTAGAAACAAAATCTTAAAAGCAGGAAAAGAAAGAAATCAAACAGGAGAAATCAAAACTTGCAAAATGAAACAATTAGTATCAAATTGAAGACAATATATTTATTTTGTCAGCACCGCAAATGAAAAACAAGGGAGAAAAAGGGAAGGTCAAAATCTCCTCCTGAACTAATATTAAGCAGCTACAGTTCCATGTGCAACCATAAAATGTGTAATAAACAAAAAAGTCATCCATGAAAGTGTGCTTGAGACAAAGGGAAAAGTATTATGTGAGACCAGGAAAAAAGTATGGTTCTGAACCATATGTTTAAAAGACACAATTCCACGTGTAAACAAATGCTGTGAAGAACAGGAAAGAAAAGATCAGGCTTTTATGTGCTAGCACTTCTCATTGTGAGACCAGAACAAAAAAAAGAAAGCAACTGAACACATGGAGAAACGTTATATCAAGCACACAAGGCAATAAATACAACAGTTAAAGGGTTATTTAGACCCTTGTATCAGTATAGCACGTAGAACAATGATGCATCATTTTTTGGGGCCATTTCCTTGTATTCATCAAAAGAACATCTGCAGGCATAATTATAAACATCATATTAAACATAAAGTTGTGCTTTACTCAATTTAATCTTGCTGTACCCGATCTTTTCTTTCCTATTCTTCACAGCATCTGTTTACAAGTGGAACTGTGAGTCTTTTAACCCTTTTTCTGCTAGGCCTTCCCCCCACCCCCTGTGCTAAGCCTTTTTTTGGCTTTTTGGAGTAGTTCACACTTAGGCTCCTGTAACATTTTGTCCATATAAGGTATCCATGCCAAATTTTCACCCTTTTTTTCAACACCCTAAAGATTCTAAAGGTACCCAGGGTTTATGGATTCCCCTAGAAGGGACCCATACAGTTGCTGAAATACAGCTTCATTTTGGGGTATATTCACAAGAACGTGTGGTAACTATTTCAAGAGTAGTGTTACACAGCTGTCAACTTCGCAGCCTATCTTGGGAAAATAACACTGTGTCAACATGGAATTCACAACGCTGTGGTAGCATGAGATAGTCACCATAAACATGTCAAATGTCTGTGTGAAAATCAATGCCACACTGCAAAAAATGCTATACACAAAGGTTATAAAAGATGCGATGAGGACAGCCGCGGTACAAAAAGTAGCGAAAACCAGCCACAGGCCTGCAAATCGCACGCGTCTGGCGGGACAATGCACCAGAAAAAACACAGAAAATACACACCCGAAACAAGCCAAAGCACGTAGCAACATGGATGCACCCTGACCCAGCGCAGTGGCCAACTCGAACCCCGTAACCCCCACAGACTACCAACAAGGAACAACTGGGTCAGGGAAGGCCAAGGAGAAGAGGGAGAGGAAGATGGGGTGCAGACAGCAGGAAAACAAGACCATTGTCACAGAGGTGACAGAACACTACCAGCAACTGACCCACTAGCAGACAACCTGGAATGCAGTCGGAGTGCCGAGGAGGCCAATACGGGCAGGCAAGACGTGCCAACCCAAACCAGGCACAAACCCGCTGCCAACAGGAAGGCAGCAACGGTGACAGGAGGTGGCAGTCCAGCGCTAGAGGAGGAGCTGGAGAAAACCCAGGCCACAGTCATCAGTGTGGAGATGGTGCAAGGAGTAGGGAGTACTAACACAGCTCAAGAGGACCTGACACACCGACAACAGGGAGTGTAACGAACTGGGACTGGGGGATGGGGAGATAGACACAATGGCATACATGCACAATGAGGTGTAGCACACTGCACAACCACAATTACCCAGGATCACGTCCCAGACACAACTTCCTGTAACATGCACGCCTGGGCGCACGTGCACCTATTTCTCCCAGGGCGTGCAGTGTAATAAGCGAAGCCCGCACACTCAGCTGAGGACAGTTTGCGCTGCCGCTTTTAAAATGCAGGCGGCGCGAAAGGCAGAAGGAGACCACCCAAAGTTCGTTGGCAAGTGACTCCTGCTGCATTTCTTTTGTTTAAAAGGACTCGGCTCTGGGGCGGATTGTGTGCTTTTTTTCAAAGTAATCATGTGAATCACAGCACCCATGTGCGCTGTGATTGACATGATTACTTTAACAAAGGCACACAATCTGCCCCGCAGCTGGGCCATATTAACAAATGAAAGGCAGCAGCTTGGTAGGTATTTTTATGCCAATGCAGGTAAAAAATGGGAATAGCTCTTCAGAATTCATAATTTTTCACTTTGAAATATAAACCTGCAGCTCCAAATACATCACTGTGTTATTAAGTTGTCTAAAATTGTCATAAATGAATTTTAAAACATGGTACCTCGATAGAAGGCCTATATAATATAAAAAAAAAAATATATATATATGGTTTCTTAAATGTTTTGTCCCGATTCCTCCTTGCTGAGCTGAGTCCTGCTAAGAGTAAAGGCCAGCCACTGTCTCTAAAATACGAGAGCTGTGATGCTGTTACTAACGATAAACTATTTAATAACAGTAAAATAGTTTAAAAAAATTTGCTGACTTGCAAATCATGTTTTCTCAACATTTATAATCAGTATTTAGCAATGAAATGCTTTATGTGAGCACTAACCTGTTATGCCCGGAACGTAAGTCTGCTGCCAGTGTACTGGGTGCAAGGCACCTGATGACCTGCCTTTACCATCAGGTACGCAGGGCTCGGCCTGCCTACGCCATGCATAAAAAACAGAGGTAAAACTACAATTCAGGGGGGTAGGTGCAGCCACAGCATAGGGTTCCTTTAGAGTGCGCAGCAGTGTGATCGTAGATGGCCGCTGCCAGCAATATGGGCAGGTAGATCCTGTGTGCTTCGCCCCGTGCACACAGCTTCACTTTAACCACCATCAGTTCTGTGCAGCAGCAATGAGAGGAGAAAAGGTTGACTTCAGGCTTTGACCGGCCGCATGAGGCTCCAGTGTTGACGGGAAGAGAAACGAAGGCAAGTGCTTGCTAAGCCAAACCCAAGTGGTAGACTCATCCAGGCCGATCAGCTTTCCTGACGTCCTGTGAGTCTCGGCGGGGCCATCCTATGACAGACTGACTAATGAGGATATATATTTAAATTAAGCATGGGAGAGGTAAAAACAGCCGCTGATAGCAGGCAGTTACCCGGGCTGGTGTGCCTTGCAGCAGGCAGCGCTGAGAGCAGCAACGCAGCCTGAGCCATGAATATTTGTAGCACTCCGACCACGCAGCGCTGCCAGCAAACTAGCCACACGCCCTGTTACTCCCAAAACAAACCCTGCGCTCCGGCAGCAGGATGTGACGTGACTTCTCCTGCGATGATGTCAGGCCAATAGTGAGACTAGAGCCCCGCCTGGGTACTGGAAAGCGCAATCATGATACTGTAGCAAGCAGCTGAGTGTGGCTGCCAACAGCCTGCTGGAGCAGCACGCGCAAGTCAGAGGCGGTGTGCTGCCACAGGCTCAGATTTGATCAGGGATTTTAGTGACAGAGCTGCCACACAGCATATGTGTGAGATTGCATTTCAGTTTGGTAATTAGGAATACCACACTGATATGTGTTAGTTTCACGCCTGATGCGTGACACTTGGCAGGACTGAGGGTGCCTTCAGACAAGTAAGAAACAAAGGCCTCCAGCAGTCGCAGTTTGGTAGCAAAAGGAAACCATACTTGGGTGAGGTGGGTCTCTCATGGTCCTGTGCCCAGTTCAACTGCACCTGCTGCTCTATCAACAGCGTCACCCTGCATTCAGTTTGTGGAATATTTTCTCAATGCCACCCACATTTCCTCACAAAAACTAAAATGATATTGTTCTCTGTATTAAAAACTATGATGCTTTCTAAATTATTTTAAGTGTGCTGCATTATAACTACACGTAGGACCATCTCATGCTTTACAATAGCAATGTCTATGGAGTAGGGTAAAACATAGGGGATAATTGCTTCACCCAACAAGGACAGAAGGATCACATGCACAGTGCTCTCCACTGTTAACCTCCTAGATGGACGTGTGTTGCATAATAATTGTATAACATAACTTATACCTCTCAACATAGCCAGGCCATGCATGACCAAAAAGTACTGGGGCTCTTCTACTAGGGTGGGTTTGAGCTCAAACATTCCCATTAATGCAAAGTTGAGTTCTGCTGGTCGAGCCACCAGATAGTACCATTCAGCCAGGATTTTAGAATATCTGCAATGAAAACATCTGAGAAAAATGTACCTCGCATACATTTCATTGGAAATAATTTGCATATTTGTTAGCTATCCTAAAGTAGGATTGTGTGTAACTAACTATTCGCTGGATCAAGAAAACCAGCCAATGCTTAGTTAGTTTGTAAAAAATGCCAGGGCTCTCGTCAGGAGGCCACTTCAGCTTGCACCACACATGCTGCCAATTACAGTAACAATACAACTACTAACCATCACACTCCTCCTACAAGTGTGACAATTCGGACTATTACAGGCCTCCAAAGTTTCAAAAATGACTTGAGCAGCAAGCAGCAAGTAATACCAGTTTACAACGTATATTGAATTAATAATTAACTATTGTTGTTGTCATCTCTAAATTAGCCAGATACCGCCACATTGTGGCATACTTTCACAAGCGCTGGTGTTGACAAGTGCTGGTTCCAACTAAGCATGGGCGGAAAATCCGTTCCGCTCGCGGATTTTGCGGATTTTCGGTAAATTCGCAATCCGCGAGATTCGCGAATTTCCCGCAAAATCCGCAAATCCGCGAGCAGCGGATTTTATGGCTTGCTTGCACTGTTCGCGTGAGTTCGCGGCTTCCCAGTTCAACTTCGCGCCCCGCGAATAAGCGCTAAATTGCAGAAATACGATCTTAGCAAAACTGAAACTACTTACCAGGTTCAAGAGTTCAAGCTCATCATTAGTAGCCATTTCCTGTAGTGCTTCCTGAGGGGCCCCTCCAGAGTTCAGTTGCCTACTTGCAACTATTATGTGACCCTGCTCTGACCCTCAGAATAGTTACACATATGCCACAAAGGTCCTGAATTACAGCTAAGGGAGACAAGCAGGAGCCAGGCTGGAAGTTCAAATCCAGTGACACATTAATCAGCCCCTAATTCATTATTGTCAGTTGGGGCAGGGCAGGTGTTGTAACTAATTTTGCAACAATGAAAGCACTTAGCAAGTGCAAAAGATCACTAATCAGGAAGCACTAAGGAAGCAGGTGCCAGCTAAAAAAATATTCTGTGACACATTATTCAGCCCCAAATTAATTCAGGTCACTTGAGGCAGGGAAGGTGTGCTTTGCTTTGCCACAATAATGTACACTGGACAACCAGAGGGTGCTGTGATGAAACAGAGGGTGGCATGGGTGGGCCAGAGGGTGGCATGAGTAGTCAGAGAGTGGCAGTGGTGACAGAGAGTGGCAGTGATGAAGAAGAGTGTCCCAAACAGGCTGGACACGTAGAAACAACAAGTTCGCAAAACTTGTGACCCGACAGGTAAGTTCGCGTTTGCGAAATTGTACAAAACCCTCGCGAACTGGCAGAAACCCGCGCGAACACAAAAAAAAATCTGCAAATTCGCGAGAATTCGCGGATTTTGCGGATTGCGAGTTCGCAAATCCGCAAAATTCGCGAACGCGAGATTCGCAAAATTCGCCCATGCTTAGTTCCAACACTGGAAACCACCAGCGCAAATTAAGCACTGAACCCAGTGCTAATAAGTTGGCAAGCAATCTTTTTCAAGACTCTCCGCTTGGACACGCGGACAAGCGCTCCACTGTCAGGGATCCAATATGGCTGTCTGCTTTCGAGGAGACCGCAGGGAATTTAGTGCGCCCAACAAACCCCTAAGGAGAGCTTTGGAAAAACTAACAACAGCATGCAAATAAATAAGCACAGAAGCACAGATGGTCCCTTAAACTACGAGAATGTTACTCTCTCACTTGGATCCCTCCTCCTTGCATCTGTTTCTACACCTTTGTTCTCATATGTGTTGTATAATATGTCACAATTGCTTTACTTTCCAACGAACCCTGCTGCGGAGGGGGCGGCTCCACAGAAAAGTAGGTATCTAGCGCACATAAAGGTTGCCTTCTATAAAAATATCAAACCTTACTTTCTCACCCGATCTGGGATTGTTTGAGTTTTGCCTTCCACACAGCTCAATCTGTCTGGTTGTAAAAACTGGTAAACTTGCAGTGGTCTTAGAAGCTGCCCACTTCCTTCCATTGGTTTGCTTTATTTCTACTATCAGCTTGATCACTATTAACTTTCTTGTGTGGGCTTACCTTCCTTTCCTGTTTTCCATCCCCCTGGAACATAGCATCTTTACTTCCTTCAACCACCTACTTTTCGGGAACTGAATTTTTGGTTCAGCACTCCATGAGAGTGCTTGTGTTTTCCAGCTGACTCCCTCATGTACTTCTCTTCCATATTCTGCTATGTCCCATGTTGCCCTCTCTTGCCCATGTGTTTCCTCCCCCTCTTGTGTGTCACGCATCTTCGTGTGCTACTCTACCACTTTGCTTCTACACTTCTGTTCTTCTGCCATAAGTGATACCTTTCCCAATCTCTCCCCACTGCTTCCCTCTTTCCCCCCTTCCATTTTAAAAGCACTTTTGTGCTACATTTATTCTTTTTTTTTTAAATCTACTATTCCATCTGAGATCTGCAAACGTAAAACATTTTGTAGGCATGCATGCGCAATGCAACATACTCGTGCCTACAAAATAGCATGGCGGCATAATAGTACCTTCTATTTTTTAGCTTTCCATTATGCTGCACAGCATCTTGATGTTGCTGAATAGCATAGCTAAAAGGTTTTGGCAAAGAGGCCGTAAAAACAAGACATATCGGATTTGCCAATGCTTGTTATCATTTTGCTAGTTTTGCTGCAAAGACATTCCATGCAATTATTACACATTCTGAGCTACTCCTAAACAAATCCTTATCTATTGAAAGGCTTCCCCTTGTATATGATGGTCTCTTCAACTGTATTTATACGTTTGGTATTTTGAATCTCTGACAGAATATCGACGGACAAAATATCGACCTACAGAAAAATTGACGCTGAAATATCAAAGGCAAGAATATCGACATCCTATCTACAACATTGTAAGTACAAAAATATCGGGAATAAAATATTGATGTTAAAAATATCGTAATTAAAAATATCGGGTTTTTTTATAATAAAAAAAGTTGAAAATTATTTAATAATGTTTACAATTAATAAATGATACATATACAGTTATGTAACATTAATTAAACATATACATAAAATTATTTTAATAACTCCTAAATTATTAAAAATATTATAAATTACAAATACATCTAAACATAAAACTGTAACATAAATAAAAAGTAAATAATTATATTTAATACATTAAAAACATGAAATATACTTTCAATATTTTTTAAAATATTATTATACTACATTATCAAAAATAATAATAAAAATATTAAATAGCTAAATAAATAAAGGTACTATTCAAAGTCCAAAAAACTGCAGTAATGATAGCATTAGGTGCTACAGTAGGGAAAGCTTTGGATAGTGTAGGGGTAAAAATTACTATTCCAACTCAAGAGGGAGTTGGAATAGCGCTGAGGCATACTGCCTGGTGGTAACATTTACGGCAATTTTTAAAACCTGTTATTTTCATTCTGAGCTGACTACGAGCTCTATTGCACTTTTAATCTCCTGACTCACCCTCTCATGCTGTGTCATCCCCGCTGGACTCCTCGTTCCACAGCGAGCTGAGTAGAGCTCGATTGTTGTGGAGGTAGCCCAGTGAGTGAGTCACTTCCTGCCAACTCTGCACTTCCGGTTGGAGGAGGTGAGCGGTCTAGCGCTCCTACCTCACTCACCTTAAAACCCGATGCAGGGGACAACGCGCAGCGGCCGCGCGCAGTCAGTGCGCCGGCGGCGCACCAAAGGCTGGGGCTAGGGGCCACTCCCTCAGGGGGTTGCCCCCCCGCCTGGGTGTATTCCCCTGAGAAACTGCTCTCCTTACGCTGACAGGAGTCCTCCGCGAGGCATCGTCTAGCTCCACACGAGTATTCTGCTTCACTGCAGCGCTCTCACTCTTCCCCTACCATCAACACCACAATGCTTGATGGTGACTCAGATTTGAATAGGCTACAAACTCTCTTTCTCCCTGGCAGTTCGGGCTCTGGGCAAAATTGTCTGTCTATCTGCTACCTGAACACCCGCTTGCTGGTAAAACACCAGGCGGAGGTATTCTACCAGCTAAGCCAGATGTACTGTTGCTGTCTGAAACATGACTGACATCTGAGTCCACCCCTGATATCCTGGCTGCCGTTCCTTACGGATATTATATTTTGCAGGCAAATCCGCCACAGGAGAAAACTGGGGGGGGGGGGGTGTTGCTGCCATAATTTCTCAAGCATATAAAGTTATCTCTCTCACCTTGCACCCCATCCAGTCGGTGTATTATGTGATCTTTACATTTGAGTCGGACACCCTTCCCCTCACTTTTGCTCTTTTTTATCGCCCTCCTGGACAGTCGCCTGGCTTACTGCATTTTTTTGGCAGCATGGCGGCTGAATTGGGAATTAATCATGCTAGAACCCTTATCATAGGGGATTTCAATTATTGGCCCCATACTCAGCATGAAATCGCCCCTTCTAGGGAGTTCACGGACCTGTCAACCGGTCTAAATTTTCTCCAGCATGTCCACACGGCCACCCATGTCAAGGGTCATATCCTGGACCAGTTGTGGTCTTTAAATCAGGATGTTTTAAGTCTACAGATCTCCCCTTGTGCTTGGTCTGATCACTTTTTTATCTCTTTCACTGTACCTAGAATTTTACCCACCAGAGTGTGCCCCACTAATCACCCACTGATTCGGAATTGGGGCAAAGTAGATATCCCTTCGCTCTGTCTTTCGTTAGCCACCCCAATCCCCTCCTCTGTGGACGAAGCAGGCTCCCCCCTGCTGTTCATATTCAGGCGGAAAATATTCACACCTGGCTTACAGACGCTCGGTACGCTGTTGCTCCACTAAAGAAGCTTAGCAATAAGCGTCCTCACGATGCACAGCGCTGGTTTTATAAGGCCTTAACAGACATGAAGCTTGCCCTTCGACAAACTGAACGCAAGTGGAGGTCGGATTATTCTCCCCTTAAGAAGCTCACCTTCCTGGCTGCACTGAAAGAATATACATTACCTATTCTTGGGGAAAAAACTGAGTATTTTTTGGATAGAATCCTTAACTCCTCCAATAAATCGAGGGAGATCTTCACAATAGTTGATGAATTGGCCAAACCTGACCGAATCACAATGACTCCTTCCTTCTTCCAGCATCTCTGTGACTCCCTCAATGATTACTTTGTTGAAAAGATAGCCCTAATCAAGGCAAGTATCCCTACACCCGATGCAAGCTTTGACCCAGGCAATATCCCTAGTAACCCCTCCTTATTTTTGAACTTCCCGCCAATCACACGTGAAATGTTCGTCTCTCTTCTTAGAAAGGTTCGCTCTGGTTGCCCTGCTGACAGCTGCCCCACCCACATTGCCCGCGAGATCTTCCTCTGTCTCCCTGAGGTGCCACTTTCATTGCTCAATGATTCCCTTCTTTGGGGGGTAGTCCCCAGCATATTTAAATATGCTGTGGTCTCACCTATCCTTAAGAAACCTGGGGCAGACCCGGCATCATTGAGTAACTTTCGTCCAATATCCCTGCTCCCCTTCTTGGGCAAACTCATGGAGGCTTATGTCTCCAGTTACCTTGGTTCCATTGTAGAAAGCTCTCTTGATCAACATCAGGCTGGCTTTAGACCCCAGCATTCTACAGAATCCGTGACGGTGGCAGTCCATGACGAACTTAGGAAAGGGGCTGATCAAAATATCTCCCAGGCCCTGGTGCTCCTTGATTTGTCGGCGGCGTTCGACACCATTGACCATTCCATCCTTCTTCAGCGAGTCGAGAACGCCGGCATCAGGGGCACCCCGCTTAGGTGGCTCTCCTCCTTCTTACAGCATCGTAAGCAAGCTGTTCATCTTAGCCCCTTCACGTCGGAAGCTAAAAATCTTACTTGTGGGGTCCCTCAAGGTTCTTCCCTTTCCCTGTTATTATTAAATCTTTATATTTCTCCCCTGCCTCTATTGAGAACTTCCAGTCAACCATGTCATTCATCAGCAACTGGATGAATGCGAACCAACTTAAGCTAAATCCAGGAAAGACCAAGCTTGTGCTTACTGGACCCTCGGGCAACCCCTGGAACTCCAGCTTCTGGCCGCACTCGCTGAGAAGTGCCCCCTGCCTGGTGAGTTCGGTCAAGAGTCTTGGAGTCTCCATTAGTGAGGATCTGACTATGAAATCCCAAATTAAATCGGTGATGTCGGAGTGTTTTTTTCACCTCTGCCGCATCAGAAAGATCAGCAGACTCCTCACTCATGAGGCCCTAGTCCAAGTTACGCTGGGTTTGGTCATCTCCCGCATTGATTATGGGAACACATTGTATGTTGGTATTCCCCTCTACCAGTCTCATCAACTTCAGCTTATCCAGAATCAAGCGACCAGACTGGTCTTCCGGCAGCCTAAGACCAGCTCTGCTAATCCTCTCCTGAAGAGCTTGCACTGGCTCCCGGTGATCCAGCGCAGCCTTTTTAAGGTGTGCTGTCTGACCTTCCAGGCCCTTATCCATCATGGCCCGGCCTTCATTTCCTCTCGCCTCCAAGGATATGTTCCTTCCCGAGTTCTCCGCTCTTCTAGCTCCAATTTGCTGTTTGTGTGCCCCTTCAAGCGGAAAAGACTTGGGGGATTGAGATTCGCCTCTCAAGCTCCTCTGTTCTGAAACTCCCTACCCTCTGACCTTCGTCTTATCTCCTCTTACCACTCATTTAGGAAGGCATTAAAGACTTGGTTGTTTTTCCAAGCCTTTGATTGATTATTGACCGATTAATGTTTCTATCCCGCAGATTTTTTCCATTGCCTATCCAATAGCGCCAAGAAACCGTTGGTGAACGTGCGCTGAATAAATTCTTTTATCATATCATATCATATCAGGGGCAACAGTAGAGAAAATAATAATAAAAATATAAAAAAAATTACTATTCCAACTCCAGAGGGTGCAACAGTAAGGAAAGCATTGGATAGTGTGGGGGTAAAAATGACTATTCCAACTCCAAAGGGTGCTACAGTAGGGAAAGCGTTGGATAGCGTAGAGGTAAAAATGACTATTCCAACTCCAGAGGGGACAACAGTAGGGAAAACATTGGATAGCGTAGGGGTAAAAATTACTATTCCAACTCCAGAGGGGACAACAGTAGGGAAAACATTGGATAGCGTAAGGGTAAAAATTACTATTTCCACTCCAGAGGGTGCTACAGTAGGGAAAGCGTTGGATAGCGTAGGGGTAAAAATTGCTATTCCAACTCCAAAGAGTGCTACAGTAGGGAAAGAGTTGGATAGCGTAGAGGTAAAAATTACTATTCCAACTCCAGAGGGGGCAACAGTAGGGAAAGCATTGGATAGCTTAGGGGTAAAAATTACTATTCCAACTCCAGAGGGTATAACAGTAGGGAAAGCGTTGGATAGCGTAGGGGTAAAAATTACTATTCCAACTCCAGACAGTGTAACAGTAGGGAAAGCGTTGAATAGCGTAGGGGTAAAAATTACTATTCCTACTCCAAAGAGTGCCAAAGTAGGGAGATCCTTGGATAGCGTAGAGGTGAAAGTTACTATTCGAACACCAGAGGGGTCAACAGTAGGCAAAGCATTGGATAGCGTAGTGGTAAAAATTACCATTCTAACTCCAGAGGGTGTAACAGTAGGGAAAGCGTTGGATAGCGAAGGGGTAAACATTACTATTCCAACTCCAGAGGGTGCTACAGTAGGGAAAGCGTTGGATAGCGTACGGGTAAAAACAGCTATTCCAAATCCAGGGAGCGAAACAGTAAAGAAAACGTTGGATAGCCTAGAATTTAAATATAAATTAAAATAATGAATTATGACATTTTTAAATAAATCTACATCTTTACAAACAATTAATAATTATTCAAATCAATTACAATTGAATAATTAACAATAAATTAACAATACATACCAATAATTAATAATTAATAAATATTAGTCACCAAATATTAAACAATAAAATATGTGTCATTACAAAAAAAAATAATTATTTAAAATTAATTCACAATTAAAAATCATTAAACAATAAAATGATTTTTCATACCAATAATACTTTTTATGAAACATTGATTACCAATTAATTAAAAATAATTTCCAATTAATAAAAAGTTATTACCAATTAAAAATATTAATTGCCATGTAACAAAATTATTTTCCATTTAAAAATGTAATTACCAATTAAAAACATTAATTAACAATTGAAAACATTAACAATTACAATATTTAATTGCCAATTAACTAATTATAAATAAAATAATTATCCATACCAATAAATAAATACAAATCATTAATTATTTATAATTAAATTACTTCCCATCCAATTCCCCTATAAACCCACATTGCGCTACAGAAATAAAAATAAAAATGAATTATAATTAATTTATAATTCCTAAAAATGAATAATTAATTTAGTATATTTAAATTACTTCCCACCCTATTCCCCTATAAACCCACAACCCGCTCTGGTGCTAAAACATAAAATGTACTTAAAAATGACATTATTAATGTATACAAATAGTACACACATTATTGAAAACGATTAAAATACTTAACAAAAACATATTACACATACATAATAAAATACATAACAATAATACAAATATCGATATTAGTAACATCGAGATTAGTTACATCGATATATATGCTATCGATAATACTAACTTCGATATTACTTACATCAATATAAAAAAAATAGGTATTACTTACCTTAGGGTCGATATTCTGTCCAACGATATTCTTGACCTCGATATTCTATACCTTCAATATTTCCAAATCAATATTTTTGTAGGTCGAGATATAAAACTTGATATTTAGACTGCGCACCGGGTATTTTACTGTCTACCTTATCTTACTCCTTGCCGCCACAAAATATGTATCAATTTTATGTCTGAACAGGTCCTCCAACAATTGAAGAAAATATGAAATGCAGTGAAGTGCATTAAACAGTAATAGGAAAGTGAAACCATATTAGTTCACGTGGAGACTAGGGAGCAATTCAGAGTGTATGATGGAAGGAGAAAGTTAAGTGGGACATAAATTCTTCATAGTTGGGCTCATAGACAGAGGAGCTCGGAGGTCCTTATCGATGCCAGATGAGGTGACAACAGATGAGAAAAGACTTTAGTTCCTTTTTGAACTTTGAGAGGGATGTGATGAGCCTGAAATCCAGAAGGGGTTTTCTTGGAGGTTCTTGTGCGTACACTGTCTCCAGTTTTCATTCTTGCATTTCTCTATCTGAAGTCTTCAAATGACATGTTTTTCAAGCAGGTGAAGCAGTGGACCTGCTGTTACTGATATATAGGTTCAAGAATAAAAGTCTATGCAGTTTTTGATGGACAGCATTTGCAGATTCATCACTCTTGCTGTGATGTGTTATATATTCAACCTTGTAATAAGATGTGCGGTGGCACATTGGATGCAATGCCATGGAGCAACTGCGGAGTGATGGAAGCTGTTGAGTAGGACATTTCCACCACCCAGGTGAGAGAGGATCAGGCCTTGTGCATTGCTTCTTACTCAGTTAGAACTGTGACTCAGTTCTTTAATGTCTCTGGTGAATTGATGAATTTATCCATTCAACCACTGTTCCCTGTAAGGTGACCTTACACTGCCGCACACAGAGAAAAAAAATTAGAGGGAACATTGGTCGATGCACCCTCATGTGTGGCTTGGTTCCTGGCGCACATAGCCTTGACTGCAGCGCACAGAGACCTTACACTGCTGCACACAGAGGAAAGAAATTAAAGGGAACATTGGTCCCAGATCCCCTTGGCACACTGCAGCACACACACATATTCAAGTACAGCATACCCACATTGATGACAACGTTGTACAATGCGAATATCCGTCACTGCAGAACAGAGTGCGCAACTGGCTCAGCACATGCACAGAAACATGCCTACAACTTCTAACAGAGCCGGGAACTGTGAAATGGAAATGTACTCGTATGACCTCACATCTGTCATGTAGTCCAACTGTACACTGTCCCGCAGAAGAAGCCAGCACCCCCAAACAGTCACAATGTACATTGCCATACAGTCTGCATGCAAACCAGCACAATGCGCCAACATACATGTCAACAGAATTTCAACATGCATCTCCCCTTCACATAGCAGATGGGCACACAACACCTTCAGCAGAGCACAGAATACAACACATCCATGATGCCAAAGAGGACCACCACACTGTTGACACCTACGCACTACAACAGCCCATGGATATCCCATGCAATCCCCCACCAGCACCCGGCTAGTCAAGCTACTCAGAGGATAACACTGAGCCTGCAACAGACCACACAGCAGGAAGCACCTGCAAGCACAGCTGGCTCACAACACTTCACCCACCCACACATGGCACCCCAATTGCCATGTGTCAGCATGCCAAAAGGAGGTGGCCCAACAGGTGTTGGTGTGGGCCGAACCCATGGAATGCGAACTAGGAAACATACATTGGTGTCTATCACCCTTTAGGGCCCACCCATACCCCACCAAGGAGACCCACACTGCCATAGAAACACATGGGATGCACATTCACAGTACAGAACCACGCCTAGAGGTGCTCAAATAGCAGTCACACACCCAAGTTGGCTCTGGGTACGACGACCCTGGCCACTCCCCTTACGAATTGAGTGGGTGACGACAAAGCTACATATCCAAGCTCCAACCGGCTGCCTGCAGTGACATGTTTGCATTCGATGTACACAGCACAATGTAATATCGTAGAGGCCAGGGCCCCCATGCATACAAAACCACAGGGACACATGCATATATCATGTTGAACTGGCTACAGGCACATGCGTCCGACCCCTTTATTGGCAGGGCCACATGTACAGTGACGCCTGTGCTGGATGTATGTGGGGTGAGTGTAAGCCATTCCGCACGGAATGTCAGGTGCTGGCAACCCCTTGAACATTGGACACCAGTGCAACGGAAGCAGAAAACACATGCATAACAGACTCAACTGCTGAGTAACATGGAGTGAGCCAGAGAAAGTCCAACATGCAAACACTAGTATCAGTGAGTTGCAGTGCACTGGGGTTGGGACACTAGAGATGAGAGCGCTCATGTTAAGAAAAAGTCTCAGATTGTGTCCCTTCGATATAATTCTGAAGAAGATGCAGTGGGGTGTGTTAGAACTGCAAATTTTAACAGGAGGGGGGAGAGAGAGAGAGTCAGTGGATTCAGTCTCCCAAGTTATGTAAATAAACAAAGTGGAATCCACTCAAGTGATAGTGATCCCTAGAGTGATGGGGAACACACAGTGTTGTTTAAATGCCCCTCACACACCAACAGGCCCCTTGGTGTCATGCTTCATCATCGGGGCCTTCGCACCCCTCTACGGGATGCGGCGTGCTGCGACTCGCGAATACGCAGGAGCACTTGAAGTGAACTATGTGTGGGGGTGTGTGTTATATACCAAGATGTGAGTGAGGTGAGGTGAAAAAATGTGAATTAAAAAATACCTGGCACGTGGGAAGAAAAAAACGTTATTAAATCCCCGGCTGGTATTATTAAAATTAAAGTGCAGGGCGTGGTTTCAAAAGATACGTGTTAGGGTATCAAACCACTGTGTTAAAAGTCACTTTTAACACAGTGGTTTGATACCCTAACACGTATCTTTTGAAACCACGCCCTGCACTTTAATTTTAATAATACCAGCCGGGGATTTAATAAAGTTTTTTTCTTCCCACGTGCCAGGTATTTTTTAATTCACATTTTTTCACCTCACCTCACTCACATCTTGGTATATAACACACACCCCCACACATAGTTCACTTCAAGTGCTCCTGCGTATTCGCGAGTCGCAGCACGCCGCATCCCGTAGAGGGGTGCGAAGGCCCCGATGATGAAGCATGACACCAAGGGGCCTGTTGGTGTGTGAGGGGCATTTAAACAACACCGTGTGTTAGAACTGCATCATCTTCACCATCAACATCCCACACTGTTTGAGGTGACATAACTGCGTAACCGCTCCACATAAAAAAACGCAATCAGCAACGGACAACGGCCTGCCTTGCATTGAATCACGGGCACCTGGAGTGCTGAGCAGGTTATCAGCCCCAACTATGGCATCCACGACTGATCTGAGAAACTCTGTAAGTCTGTCAGGACCACTGTTTCGACTCTGGCAGATGGCGGTTGGAGGTGGTCCTTGCGGTGGTGGCATGTGCCTCCTGCGGTGATGCGGCATACGATCCGGGCCGGTCTGGACTCGCTTTGGTGTGTGAGCCCTGGTGGGACGCATTTGGGCTCGGAAGCTGCATACAACGCAAGGCCACAGGGAAATGGCGTTGATGACCCCAAGGCCAATGCTTTGGGGGCCATCCAAAATCTCAGAAGATGGGGTCCCAGCCCGGACCAGCACAGAGTTAGTGGTCCCGGATGCACTGCAGCTGGCACAGGCACCCAACTGTAGCACATTCCATCTTGCTACAGTGTCTGAACAAAGGAGGGGTGAGAGGAGCAGCGTTGAAATGGATTTATTCATTTCTCACTGGCCGAGGCTTCCAAGTGAGGCAGGGAGACCACTACTCTGAGCGAATTTCTTTGGACCAGGGGGTGCCGCAGGGCTCGTCCCTGAGTCCAACACTTTTCAATCTTTATGTCGCTCCTATCGCCACCCTAGTAGAGAGTCACGGCCTCCGCTTGGTGTCTTACGCCGACGACACGCAGTTGGTGATCTCCCTGTCGCGTGCACCCAGTCTCTCGGCGGACATCTTCAGAGCTTGCATGCAAGATCTAGCTGCCTGGATGTCCGCCAACTGCCTCAAGCTCAACGGAGGCAAGACTGAGGTGCTGGTCGTGGGGGGCTGCCAATCAGCGTGGACGTCGGCATGGTGGCCATCCTGCCTAGGTCCAACACCCTCTCCGTGCCAGAAAGCAAAGAATCTGGGCATCTGGTTTGACACTGATCTCACCTTTGGCCCCCAGATCAATCAGGTGGTTGGATCATGTTTTGGGACCCTTAAAAGCCTCAGGAAGACCTTGAAGTTTTTACCCGTGAAAGCCCGTCAAACCCTGGTGCATGCACTAGTCACATCAAAGATGGACTATGGCAATCTTCTCTATTTAGGGACTTTGGAGAAGAACTTCAACCGCCTACAGGTCCTACAGAATGCCGCTGCCCGCTTAGTGCTTAAACTACCCAGGAGAGCTGCATCGGCCGCGGCCCTCCGATCTCTGCATTGGCTTCCGGTCAGAAGCAGGGTAGAATTTAAAGCTCTATGTACGTGCCATCGGATCATCAATGGGAGATCTCCTCTTCCACTGCAGGGACTACTGACTACTTATGAGCCGTCCCGTTCGTTGAGATCCTCTGGCTCTGGACTCCTGGTCATTCCCAAGGTGTCTAGAGCTCGAATGGGCGGAAGATCTTTTAGGTACCTCGCAGCCTCAAGATGGAACAAACTTCCCCTGGCACTGAGATTAGAGCCATCTGAATCAATTTTCAGAGCCAAACTTAAAACTGCACTATTTGCCCGGTAAGGTATGCCGCATCTATAGGTTCCAATAAGAGTTGCTCCTTAGCGCGGGGACACGCCGTTGTGCGTCACCAAGCGCTTTACAAAACTCCCTAAATAGAAATAGCCATGGGACAGTGACTTGCGGTGAAGTCAGATTGGCCATGTGACCTGAGCAGGTCCTCATCAATGTCTGAGTGTATGTTGCGGAGTGTTGGGGGGGACAGTGGAAGGTGTCCTCCAGGGCATGATGCGGAAGGTTTGATTTTATCAGGAAGCAGCAAATTGTGGGGTGGAAAGCGCAAGCTTCATTTTCACCACCAATTCTGTATCAGCTACATGAGGATGAAAACTAGCCCCCTGTCCATAGACTCAGATGCCACCAATTCACGACCAGTGAGTGTCCATGAATATAGGGGAACAGACTTAGTGGCACCAGGGCTGAGAGGGGATGCAGTCTGCGATGATGCCCGTACACTGCTATGAACTCCCCCATTGCTAAATCAAGACTCTGTGACCTACTGGACCGCAGAGTAGGATGGAGGCAGAGGTCATCAGTGGCCCACAGCCATGTGTTGTTGGCTTGCAGTGCACAGAGTTAGTGGCACATGGGCAGTTGTCGGTAGTGTATGATCACCTCCATAATGATGAGCATTTTTTTACGCTAAGATGCATCGCGTCATCCTCTTATGCCTCTCCTTGTGTGCAATGATATGTAATCTGCCTTTGCATACTCGATGTTCAGTTCCGAATCTGTGACCTACTCGAGCGCAGCCCAGGCCAAGAGCAGCGTAGGCCAGAGGCAGAGGTCAGCACTGGCCATTCACCGAGTGTCGCTGGCATGAGTTGGTGGCCCCACCGGCCTGCGTAGTTCAGGTTCAATGGCACCACATGTTCGGTCACCTCCGTGACTGTGACCCGGCTTTCGTCCGGACTGAGCTGCATCTTCCTCTTACTCCTCTCCGTGCGACCACTGGTGTGGACTCTGCCACTTGTGATTCACGACTAGGTGCTGGATGTGAGACCTACTGGTCTGCAGGGTAGTCCTGGTCCCTCATCCACGTGTCGTTTGCTTGCGTTAAACAGGGTTTGTGGCACCACATGTCGCAGACTGGCGTTAAAGAGAGTTTGTGGCACTATGTGTTGCAAGATGCCCATTTGGAAATATGCCTCACTGATAGGGGGTCTGGCCTGGATTTGGAGTCACTGCCATTCAGGACCCAGGGCACAGTTTCATATATGGTACCTACTGGGCCGCAGAGGACACCGATGTAGTATGTGAATGAGGAAGGATTAATATGGGCCAGTGTCGGGGGCCAGCAAATGTCTGAGAGGCTAGTAGGGTACCTGGCCTCAGGCTCGGAGCTTACACAGGCATGTGGTGGGTCCTCCTTGACACACGCCGGTGTCGGCAGGTGATCAGCATGGCCTGGCGGCGCAGGGGTGGGCCTGACGGGTTTGTGGTCCGGTGGGCTGGGGTACGGCAGGTGCACAGGATTGAAGGCAACTCCGCTCATGAGGACGGCGTTGGCCTCATGGTGGGGTGGGAGGTGCCGCCCTGGCAGAGAAGCTGGCCTTTCTGGAAGAGGACCAGGCCCAGGGCTACATCCTTTTTACTCATACCCCTATGCTGGTATGGTGTACGCCGGGCCATTGCACTCTGCTCATGCTTACATGGGGCATAAAAGGCAACATTTCTGCTGTGAGGACCCCCACTGGCTAGGGTGACATGGTTGCGTCCACTGTCCACTACACTCCATACACCAGAGGTGTATGTTGCTGTGGATATGGGAGTATTCTGCATACTGCGGTCTGTCCAGCACATGGCTGCCACTCTTGGCATTGTGTACTTTCCCAATCATGGTTCTAATGCATCCTTCACACATACCTGGTTGCCACCTCTCCCCACATTTGGCTATTGTGTGGCTGAGGTGCCATGCTGTTGATGGCTCATGTTCATGGCTTGCCCAGGTTACCACTGTCAGTTGTTCTTTTGTGTCTGGTGCGTGGGCATGTTGTTGTGCATGTTGGTTGTGATTTTGTGACGTGTGCATTGCCAGAATTGTGGATTGCATGGTTGTGGAGTTGAGGTCAGGGGGGTGTTAATTTAGAATTTTCCAAGGGACTGTGCATTTCCATTGGTGCCATCCTAGGAATTCTGGTTGCTGATGGACTGTCAGAGGATGAAGGGATCATGCACACTGGCTGTGAATTTGGAGGCAACAAAGGTGAAGGTCCCACAGTGTTCTGATGTTGCCTGCACATTGATGTGTGACGTGTGCTTAATCTTGTGGTTATTGTGTGCTGTGTCACCAGGGGGCACAGGTAGGACATGTGTGCTGTGGGTTGCCCCTAACATGTGCGTGCATCCAGCTATGGCCTTTGGTCCTTGCTTGGTCTCCAGCAGATCCTCCACATTGTGTTGGACGTATGATGACTGGGGTGCCAGGGTGATGGTGATGTCCAGGTCAGGTGTGGGGGACTTGGATGTGGCTGGCTGTGAGACTCCTTCGACTCTGGCAGCTGTTGGTTGGGGTGTGCCAGGGGCCAACAGGTACAGCACAGCCAGCAGCTTGGTGTGGATGTTGGTTGTCTGCTGCGTTGATGCCATAGGCCTGTTAAACGATGATGGTCAGGATGCGTAGGATGGTTATCCCTTTCAGCCAGTAGTGGACAGTGACTTTGTCAGATGTTGGGTCTGTGAGGCAGGTGCATTTTCTGGGGGGCCGCTGTCCTTGTCTGCGTTGCCTCTGTGGTGGTCCGGGTGATGTTCCAGGTGGGGGTTTGGGTCCTGGGGTGGTGAAAGTGTGGGTGTTGTAGCCAACTTGGGTGTCCGGGCTGCATGATGAGTGGCTCCATGGTATCTGTTGCCCTTCCAATGACGCCCTGGACTGGGCTCCCTTTTGTGGTGCAGGCTGCCGTCCGACCTTACACCAGGTCTGAGCAGGTGTTAATTTCCTGCTGCTAACACGCCTTATTGCATCTTTTGTGTTCTTATTGCCGATCAGGCTGGTCATTGAGAATGTTAAGGTGTTGCGTTGTTACTGCTTTTTGCACGGGAACGCCTAATCAGCATCTCATTAGCGATAGTTGCGGAGCTCCTCTGTGTCAATATTTTTTGTGGTTGCTATCGCGGGTTAACTGGTACTGTGGGCTGTTAACCACAGCTTGTGAATGGGGAGGTAAATTAAACATCAACAAAGTGGTTGTGGTGCTGAAACCACCATCTTCTCAGCTTTCAGGGGCAGGAGGTGTTTGGTCAGAAAACCAAAACTGTCTACACAGTTTTGACATTTTACTGGGACATAGCCTATTTTTCGTGCTTTCAACCTCCTTTGAGTTAGTGACAAAAACGGGTGTGAAACCAATAATGTATCCCAGAAAGCTATACATTTATAAAACCTAGACAAAATCATGAATTCAGCAAGGGGTCATTTGAGCAGATCCTTTAAGGTTTTGTTAATACAAACGAACAGTTGAAAAGAGAAAATATTAAAATTGAGTCGGAAAACACAGCCATTTGTGCCAACGTTTTCACCTGTACCTTCTTCTAAGTATGATAGATGTTTTAAAGCAATATACCATTACATCAGCTACACCCTTGAAGTTGTGGGGATATATAGGACTTGTAGGTTCACCAAGAACCCGAGGAGCCCAGAGCCAATAACTGAGCTGCGTCTTGCAATGTGTTTTCATTGTGTAATAGGTATATAGCAATTTATTTGGTAAAAAATAAAGAGTGAAAAATAGGTACCAAAGACACCGATATATTTCTGAAATGGGAAAAAATATATAATTTATAAGCAGTGTTTTTTTGCCCATCCCCAAAATTGTGGGTACCCATTCAAGCATTTGAATTAGAAGTCATTTTTCACTTCTTTTTTTACAAAATGTCTTTCATTTTGGAGGCAGAAATACAAAGAAAGCCAAATGCTAATAACACTTGTTCTACTATTCTCTGTTTCCATTAGTCTCAGATGAAAATACTACCTCACTTGTGTGGGTAGGCCTAGTGTCCCTGAAAGGAAACGGCCCAAAACGCAACACGGACCATCACATTCTATTCTTCCAGTGAAAACTGACCCTTTTTTTGCAATGTGCCTAGCTGTGGATTTTGAACCCTAGCTTAACCGGCACTTAGGAAAACCTGCAAACCTATACATGTATGAAAACTAGACACCCTTGGGAAGCCAGGATGGGGTGACTTGTGTGGCCCTCACTAGGTTCTGTTACCCAGAATCGCTTGCAAATCTCAAACTTTGCCAATAAAACACATTTTCCTCACATTTCTGTGAAGGAAAGTTCTGAAATATGCTTGGATCCACAAACGTACATGCACTCAGAATTTCCCAAAGTCTTCCAATAAAAATGGTACCTCACTTGTGTTGGTAGGCCTAGTGCCCACAATAGAAAATGGCCCAAAACACAACATGGACACACCACATTTTTACAGTGAAAACAGACCCTTTTTTTGCAAAGTGATTGGCTTTTGATTTTGAACCCTAGCTCAGCCGGCACCTAGGGTGATCTAGCAAACCTATATTTTTCTGAAAAAATGGACATCAACGGAATCCAGGATGGGGTGACTTGTGTGGTCTCACCAAGTTCTGTTACAGAAAATCCCTTGCCAATCTCAAACTTTGTAAAAAAAAACAACACATTTTACTCACATTCTGTGATGGAAAGTTTACAGTGACAACTGACCCTTTTTTTGCAAAGTGCCTAGCTGTGGATTTTGAACACTAGCTCAGCCTGCACTGAGGGAAACGTAGCATACCTATACATTTTTTAAAACTAGACATCAGGGGAATCCAGTTTGTGGTGACTGGTGTGGCTCTCACCAGGTTCTGTTACCCAGAATCCCTTGCAAACCTTAAACTTCGTTAAAAAAATACACTTTCTTCACATTTCTCTGATGGAAAGTTCTGTAATCTGCATAAATCCACAAATGTCCACTCACCCCACATTCCCCAAGGTTTCCTGATAAAAATGGTACTTCACTTGGGTGGGTAGGCCTACTGCCCATGACAGGAAATGGCCCAAAATGCAAAGTGCACACAACACATTTTTACAGTGAAAACAAACCAGTTTTTTGCAAAGTGCCTAGCTGTGGATTTTGAACCCTAGCTCTGTCGGGACCTAGGGAAACCGAGCAAACCAATGCATTTTTAGGACATTTGTGGTGGCATGGTGATCCCACACAGAAATGTGAGAAAAAATTGATTTTTTCAGCATAATTTGAGGTTTACAGGGGATTCTGAGTAGGAAGGCTTTGGGGGATTCACTCAAGTTATACCTCCTTGGATCTCCTAGGGTGTCCAATTTTCAGAAATGTGTGGGTTTGGTAGGTTTGCCTAGATGGCAGCTGAGCCCAGGGCCAAAAACACAGGAGCCCCCCCTGCAAAACCAGGTTGTTTTATAATTGGGAATTGTGATGTCTCCACAATACGTTTTGGGCCCTTGAATGTCTTGGGTACTTGGACCACTCACACAAGTGAGCTAACATTTTGGTCTGGAGACCTGGGGGAACGCTGAGTGGTGGAAAGTCTGTGTCCGTCCAGTGATCCTACAACTTTCACCCACAGAAATGTTAGAAAAATTAAAAATGTTCAGCTACATTGTAGGTTTGGAAGATATTCTGGTAGAAAAATGTTGCGAGATCCATGCAAGCCACCCCTTCATGGACTCCACTGGGTGTCTTGTTTCAGAAATGTCTGGGTTTGGTAGGTTTCGCTAGATTGCTGCTGAACCTGGTTCCAAAAATGCAGCTGACCCCCTCCAAACCCAGGTTATTTTGTGATAGATAGTTGGGCACCTGTGTTTTTGGTCCCGGGCTTGCTGACATCTAGGGGAACATAAAAAATCCTGAAAACTAAACACCCATGGGAGTCCAGGGATGTGTAGCTTGTGATAATCTCCCAATGTTTTCCATCCACGAATCTGCTGCAAACCTTCAAATTTAGCTAAAAAGTCACATTTTCCACTAATATCTGTGTGGGAAAGTTGTGGGATCACCGCACAGCACATATTTCCAACCACTCAGTGTTCCCCACAGTCGCCAGTCAAAAATGATACCTTACTTGTGTGGATGGCCAAGTGCCTATGACATGGAAAGGCCAAAAACGCGTAGATATTGAGGGGGACCCAAAGTGGGTCCAAAAGGGCAGTTTGCTTATATGTGTTTAGGCTGACACTACTTTGAGCACCCACACAAGTGAGGTATCATTTTTCTCTGGAGACCAAGGGGAATGATGGGTTGTAGAAATATGTGCCTGCACGGTGATCCTACGACTTACCTACACAGAGGAAAATTTGACTTTGTAATTAAATTTCAGGTTTGCGGGGGTTCTGGGTAAGAAATCGTTGGAGCATCCATTTATGCCACACTGCCAGCCAGGAGTCAGAACACCCACACCACCAGCCAATGGCCATCCACGCACACTACCACCCCAGTACCATCCCTGCATACCGCCAGCCAAGCAGGGTCGGACTGGGAATGGCAACCAGCCCAGGCAAATTGATCTTGGATGGGGGGCGTGCTATTAAAAAGCACAGCTCCCACTTTTGTTATTGGGGCCAATATTGCAGCATTGCTGCAAAACTGGCCTCCAGTGACAAAACCACCCCCTACGCCCAGAAAACGAGTCACCGCCCCTCTGGTCCACCAGGGAAAAGCCCAGTGCCTGCTATGGCCATTCTGGTCCCGCAGTCAAGCACCATCCATGCACACAGCCAGCCAAGCACCAGTCCACCTACACTGCCAGCCAAGCAACCCTCCATAAACCTATCCCCAGTGCCTCGTGGGCTTTCTGTCCCCCAAGGGAGCAGATAAGGGGCTATTGCTCCGATCTGCCTTCCGGTGGGGCAGGAAGACTGAGGCTAATTTTTATGGGGGGAGTAGGTGTATTTGCATGCCCATTCTGGGCAGCCCCAACCCGTAAGTATAAAAAAAATCCTAGTGGGCTTTCTTTCCCCCCTAAGGAGCAGATTGGGGACATTTACCCCATCTACCTCCCGGGAGAGGCAGAAAGATTGTGGCAAATTTTTATGGGGTGGTAGGCACATTGGCATTCCCATTCTGGGCAGCCTCACCCCTACGTATAATAAAAAAACAACATAATCCCCATTTGGGCAGACCCCACTCTTACATAAATATAAAAAGAAAAGTCCCTAGTGGGATTTCTGCCCCACCCGGGGGGGGCAGATAAGGGACTATTGCCATATCTGCCTCTGGGGGAGCAAAAAGGCTCTGTTAACTTTCTTTGGGGCTGGGGCGTTGGTATTTATTTATTTTTTATTTTATTTTATATTGAGAGTTTTATATAGTGCTGGCTAGACCCAGGAGGTATCAAAGCGCTTTACATGAGAAGCTAATATGAGTCAAACAATGGCATACATGAAGATATAAAAAAATGAAACAACAAGTAGCGTATACAAATCAAGAATATATAAATGTGGAGAAAGCTAAACACAACCAGTGGTTAGGAAGATTATGTAGGAAGAAGGACAAATAGTTACTAAACAAAAAATATAACATGATGATTTGTAGAGTCAGGTGCATGTCACAGGTTAAATGCCCTCAATATAAAATTGGCCAAACATGTCATACAAATAGATAAAAGAATAGTGAAAACAATCTGTGAGATATACACATAAAATAGATTGATATGGGCAAGAGCTGTAGAAATTAAATAGTTTGTAGAAGGATGTACACAGAAAAGGAAAAATATTACTGACACATAGGGAAAATGGTGAGATTGGAGATTAAGTGCATGCCCCAAGTTATGATCCCCAATAATAATTGAGGAGGTGAATTTTTCAGTTGTTTTTGAAGCTGAAATAGGAGGGGTTACAGCACAGGCTTTTTGGGAGGGCATTCCAGATGATAGGGGCATTTCCAGAGAAGGAGCATGAATGTGGGGGGATTTCTTTTTATGCAGTGGTGGGATTAGAAGGAGGGTGTTGGTGCTTCTCAGAGGTCGTGTGGTGCCTGCTATGAGGAGTTTCTTGGAGAGGTACTCAGGTGTGTTTTGGTGGAGGACTTTATGAATAATGCAGGCAGTTTTGTAGGCTGATCTACCTTCTATAGGGAGCCATTTAAGAGATTTGAGAGCTGTGGAGATATGATCGAAACGTTTGCAGTCAGTGATGAGCCTGGCTGCAAGGTTTAGCACAGCTTTGATTGGAGCTAGGTGGACCTTGGGGATTCCGTTGAGGATGGCGTTACCATAATCTATACGTAAAAGGACAAGTGATTGAACTACAAGTTTAAAGTCACCGGTAGGTATAAAAGGTTTGATTTTTTTGAGGTGACAGAGAGTGCAGAGGGCTCCTTTAGCAGCGTTTTTGATGTGGACGTTAAGGGTTAGTGTGTTGTCGATAGAAATACCAAGAGATTTGATGGAGTTGGATAGGGTGAGTGAGCAGTTGAGTGCGTTGAGGTCAGATATCCAGGATTGAATGAGAAGAATATTTTTTTCAGGGGAGAAGAGAATGATTTCGGTTTTGTTAGGGTTAAGTCTTAGATGATTGGATTGAAACCAGGTTTGGATCTTGGTGAGGGTTTTGGTCAGGTGTAGGATGTCAGCGTGATTTTTAATCTTGTAATATATTTGGGTGCCATTGGCGGAGAGGTGGTAGTTAATGCCTGCTTGTTTAAGAATGACAGTGAGGGGTTCCATAAAGAGGATAAAGAGGGAGGGAGAGAAAATAGATTATTGGGGTACTCCAAGGGAGACAGGAGTGAGGTTAGAGAGACAGTTTTGAATTTTGATTTGCTGAGTTCGATGTTGTAGGTAGGAGACAAACCATTTGTAGGCAGTGCCATTAAGGCCGAAACGGGTCTTAAGCACTTTAAGTAAAGCTGAATGGTTGACTGTATTGAACGCGGCAGAGAGATCAAGTAGGATAAGAAGACAGGACTCCCCATTATCAAGTGAGATGTGGATGTCGTCAATGACATTGAGCATTGCCTTTTCGGTGCTGCAGCCTTTCCTGAAACCTGATTGATATGTTTATCTAGTTGTAGTAGGACACATTTTTTCAGGACCTTTGAGAGAAGAGGGAGGTTAGTAATGGGGCGGAGGTTGTTAAGGTCGTTGGGGTCAGCTTTGGGGTTCTTGATTATGGGAGAGATTTGTCAAAGGTGTAGGGAGATGGGCACACAGCCAGTGGAGAGAGATGTCTTGATGATTGTAGTCCATTATGGGGCGATAATATGTTTAAGGGCAGGGACAAGGTTAGATGGTAAGGGGTCTTTTGTGTGCGAGGGTGGTTTAAGATTACCAATTATTTTAAGGACTTCTAGCTCAGTCATGGGGAGGAAGTTGAACAAGGAGGCATTGTTTTTTAGTTGTGAGTCAAGGGAGTTGGATTCTGGAGATGTGGTAGGGGATAGATGTGGGGAGTGGTTAGTGGGGCCTGAGGGAGTAGTCAGGTGAGGAGAGTCACTGGGGAGCGGTAGAATGGTGGGTGAACGAGAGAAGGGGTCAACTGGTCGAGGGGATGTGGAGAAGGCATTAGAGGTGAGGGCAGGGTTGCATTGGGAATTAGAGGAGAGCTTCGTGGGAAGGAAGGATTGATCTATTTTGGCTATCTTTTTGCAGAGAAGAAGTGGGAAATTTATTCACATCTGGCTGAGGAGGCGATCAGAATTGGAGGTGCGGGGGAAGTTTGGTTTCGAATGATTTTGAAGAGTTCGGTCTATTTTTGGCACAATCAAGTTGATTGCGGAAAAAGGATGCCTTTTCATTTAAGATGTGTTTTTTGTACTTGGATTTAGCATGTCTGAGGTGTGCAAGATGGGAGGGAGAAGGATGGTATCTCCAAGTTCTTTCCGCCGATCTGAGTGACCGTCTCTCATTATTAAGTTCGGTATTAAACCAAGAGTTGGGGGGTGTTTCTTTGGAATTTCAGTTTAGGCCAGGCCAATTGGTTAAGGATATCGGTGACAGCATTGTTAAAGTGTTCAGTGAGCGCATTGGCATGTTGTGAGGGGTGAATGAGAAGGAGTTGAGCTTGGAGTTTAGACTCAAGTACACACGGGGGATACGTTTCAGATTTCTGGTCAAATTCTTAGGTCTATTAAGTTTAGCGGTGGGGAGATTCGCAGTGGTAGCAATGGTGAACAGTAGAAGGTGATGGTCAGACCAGTCAATAGGGACGATGTTGGTCACGGAGGTCAGATCGTTGTTAGAATGAATAGGGTCAAGGATAGCTCCTTTAGTGTGTGTCAGGGACAGGCATAGTTGTTTGAGGTCATTGATCTCAAGAATATTAGTGAGAAGGGAGATGGTGGGGTCATCAGTATCATTACAATGGAGGTTCAGATCCCCAAGAAAGAGATTATTTGAGTTGGATAGAGAGGATTGTGTCAGGAGCTCAGATAAGTCTTCTATGAAGAGTTGGGGGGCTCCAGGGGGGCGGTAGATATTGTGTAGACAAATTGGCTGGGAATTTTGAGTTGTCAGTTCAGCTTCCAGGTATTCACAGGAGGAGTGACCAGAGTTATTGACAAGGGATAACGGAAGTTAATTTTTGAAAATAATGGCTAGGTCACCCCCAACTCTGAGTAACAAGGTCTATCTTTTCTAAGAATAGAGTATCCCGGGGGAGAGAGTAGGTCAAGTATGCTTGTGGAGTGGTCATTGAGTCAGGTTTCTGTGAGGAATGCAATGTCAATTGATTCACTCAGAATAGTTTCTGAAATTTCTGTGGCATGCTGGACTCCGGAGCGACAGTTAACAAGCATACATGTAAGAAGTGAGGGGTTGAATAAAGTCGGTGTGCAAGAGTGGATTGATGTGAGTTGAGGCGGTGGTCTGGGGGAAGTGGGGAGGGCGGGGATTCTATTCATCCCAAGGATAACAGGGATGTGGGAGGATAGGGGTGGAGGATTTGTGGTTGGTAAGCTAGGAAGGTAAGAATTGCATAGATTGGAGAGGTCGGATGTGAAGAGATTGTTCAAGGTGCAGTGAGGTTTATGTCAACGGCAGCGGAGAGGAGTTGATCTCCAAGTATTTTGTTTGGTGTTAGGGATTCGTTTTGGGCGGTGGAGGGGGATTTTATGGTGAGGGAGGGCTCTGGCGTTGAGGTAGATAAAATATTTCCTGAATTGTGAAAGTTCAGTAGTTAACTTAGATAGAACTAGTTCAATATTGTGTAGTCTCTGTACAATTATGGTGAAGGAAGGTGCCGTGGGTGTATTATTAGGGCTAGTTGTGGAGGGTATACTGAAGTGTGTGGTGGGAGATAGGGTAGTGGGTGTTTGTTAGAGGAGGGACAAGGCTGTTAGGCCCCTTTTGGTCAGTCACCACCCCTATGCATAAAAAAAACAATCCCTGGTACCTAGTGGGCTTGCTGCTCCCCCAGGGGGCAGATCAGCGGCTATTGCCAACATCTGCCTATCAGGGGTGCAGAAAGACTGTAGAAGTTAGCAGGGGTGGGGGCAGTGGCATGCCCATCTCAGTCAGCACCCACCCCTAAATACAATAAATGTAAATGTATGTGTCTTGTAAAGCGCACTGCTGCGCTGAGGCGTCGGGCCCTGTAAACCGCTGGGGAACCCGTCCTGGCTATCCCTGTGAGATGGTCCCTACTGGGTATCTCCAAGGTGAAACCAGGCATCCCCGGCGAATGTGGGGGGCCATTGTAGAGATGAGGCACGCTAATGCCCAGAGTTGCCGAGTGTGATCCCTGGTTGGAGTAGGCACTGAGGCGAGAATTATCGAGTCCAGTGAACCTGGTCCACGACCCTGCCGCATCGAGAATTGAACCCTGGTCCCGGGCCGTTCTCTGCTTCCGGGTCTGCCGTCTCTAACCAGTGAGCCACACGACTCCACTGTGAAAAATAATCGCTTGCATCTAGTGGGCTTTCTGACCAGCAGGGGCAGATCGGGGGCAATTGCCCTAATAAGCCTCCCAGCTGAGGCAAAAAGTATGTGAAATGTTGTGGGGGTGGGGGCATTGACATGCCCATATCGGACATCCCCCACCCCGAAATATAATAAATCAAATAACCCCTGACATCTAGTGGGCTTTCTGCCCCCGAGGAGGCAGATTGGAGGTTACTCCCTCAATATGCCCCCCAGGGGGGGCAGAAAGACTGAATAACGAAAGAACAACTGGGGGAGCAAAAAAGGTAATTGCCCAAGGGGTCACACCCACTCCCTGGTGTCCAGTGGGTGGATCCCTGCTTGGTGATCGCCCTCCTTGGGCAATACCAAGCAGAGATCCACTTATGATACCATTGGAAAGGGGAGATTCTCCCTTTCAAAATGATACCTCACATGTCTTTCTACCTGCTCGGGGGGGCTGCGATAGCCCCCTGAGCAAGTAGAAAGTGAAACTGAAATGATCCTATTGGTTCAGTTCAGTTTCGGTTTCAGAGAAATGACGTCATCGTGACATGCGCATCAATCCTCATATCCCTGAAAATAGCAGAACAGCCTCAGGAGTTGGGGAAGCCCTTCCCCAGGTCCCAAGGTTGTTGATGGCTCAAAGAAATCAGAGGGATTTTCTGTGCCATGTGCCTGGACTGCCGGAAGCCATCAACGCACATGAGCACTGGTGCATTGGACAGCTCCTGGCCGTCTGATGCACCGAAGGGGTTTGATATTTGATATTTATTAATTTTTATAAAGCGCGACTATCGCTCCGGAAGGAGCATCTTGGCGCTGAGCAATCGGAAGAGACCAGCTTGGTGAGATCAGGAATCATATGGCTGCGAGGACTAAAGGGTCGGGTTGAAGGAAGATTCAGGTCTTCAGGAGTTTCCTGAAAAGGCTTTCTGAGGGGGCATGCCTAAGGTTAGAGGGAAGGCCGTTCCATGCCTTAGCCGCCAGAAATGAAAAGGTTTTTCCACCTTTCGTTTTGAGCTTAAACCTGGGTATGGTAACCAGATTGGCTCCTGATGACCTCAGGCAGCGCGATGGAATGTACTGAGGGAAGCGCTTGACAAGATAGGAGGGGCCTGTGTTCTTAGTGGCTTTGAAAACAGTGACAAGGAGTTTAAAAAGGATCCTTTTGTGGAGGGGCAGCCAATGGAGGGTGTAGAGGGCCGCAGAGGCCGAGGACCTTCTCGGGAGTCCGAGAACGAGCCTGGCTGCCGCATGCTGGACGCTCTGCAGCTTCTTGAGGGTGGACTTTTTTATACCTGCCAGGATACCATTGCAATAATCAAGCCTGGACAGGATCAGAGCCACGGCCACTGATTTCCTGGCAGAAATAGGGAGAAAGTCGAAGAATTTCTTTAGCTGTCTAATGAGATTAAAACAACACCCTGCAGTGATGCGCACATGGTCGTCAAAACTGAGGGACGAGTCAAATTGGACACCCAGATTGCGGGCCGATGAGACAGCACTGGGGGGTGCCTCAGAGTGTTGGGGCCACCAGTCTTTTGGAGAGAAAAGGGTGTCTTTGCCTAAGGGTATGATTTCAGTGTTGGCGCTATTGCACTTGAGGTGGTTATTATTGAGCCACGCAAAGACTTGGGAAAGGCAATTCTGGAATCTAAGAGCGGCATCGGGAAGTTTTTTGTCTATGGTGACGACAAGTTGGGTGTCGTCAGCGTAAGATGTTACGAGGATGCCATGAGATTCGATCAGGGTAAGCAGGGGGGCCATGTAAATATTGAAGAAAAGTGGGCTAAGAATGGACCCCTGGGGCACACCTGATAGAATGGTTCTTTCGCTAGAGAGGAAGGGGCCAAGTGAGACTGTTTGTGATCTGTTGGATAGAAATGAAGATATCCATTTCAGAGCGGTATCCGACACACCAATTTCGCGCATTCTGTGGATGAGGATTGCATGAGAGATGGTATCAAATGCTGCGGTTAAGTCGAGCAGGATGAGTACTGCGTGTTTCCCCTCATCCTGCAGGAACTTAATGGTGTCGGACAACTCGATCAGAGCAGTTTCAGTAGAATGGCCGGAGCGGAAACCAGATTGCTGTGGATGGAGAATATGGTTGTTTTCTACAAAGGCTTTTAATTCTGCCTGTACTATTTGCTCAGTAATTTTGCCCAGTGCTGGGAGTAGAGAAATTGGGCGCATATTGGAAAGGTCTGTCGGGGGTTTATTATGTTTTTTCATTAGCGGCTTTACAATGGCTTTCTTCCATTCAGCTGGGACAGTGCCTGTGCTAAGGGATTGATTAATGATGGAATTAATAAGGGGGTTGACGGCCTCAATGAGAAGATGGAGGATAGCCGGTGGACAGGAGTCGGTGGGGGCTCCCGAACGGCAGGTCATGATGGCCTTCTGGGATTGAAGCAGGGATACAGGTGAAAAATTACAAAAAGAGGATGAATCAGTGTTGTGAGGTAAGGGGGGGGTGGCAGGAGGAGGGAAATCCTTGTGGATATTATTAATTTTCTCAACAAAGAAATCAGCGATTTGGTTACAAAGAATTTGCGATGGGGGGATTTCCAATGCCAGGGCTTTGGGGTGGGTGAAAGACTTAACAATATTGAAAATGGTTTGTTGTTTTTGATTAGCTACTTCTATAGCTGTGGTGAAAAAATCTTTTTTGGCTTTCTTTATGTGGGACAGGTATAGTTTCCTCTGCCGAATGTATAGGGTTCTGGAGGTGGGGTTGTATGTTTTCCTCCACTCTCTTTCAAGAATCCTACACGTACGATGGCTGTCGGTGAGGGCCTGAGTATACCACGGGGCATTGGGCTTCCTTTTATGGGAGATTGGTTTTTGGTGGGTTAACTTGGACTTATCCAGAACCAGTTTATTGATCCAGATATGAAAATTTTTGGAATCTTGCGATACATCTCCTACGATAGTGGGAGGATGGGTAGGGAGCTGAGGATGGGACTTAATGGACTCAGCTACTTTCTTCCAGTTTATCGCAAAGGTTGAAGGGGAATTCTTAATGTGTGGATGGGGAGAGGGTGTTGCCTTGATGAGAAAAGGTATAAAATGATGGTCAGTCCAAATTTGTGGGATTGGGGGGGATACAGTTAGAGTGGCTAAATTGGTGCAAATGCCATCTAATGTGTGTCCAGCTGAGTGCGTGGGGGGCGCGACCAGTTGAGAAAGACCAAAGATATCCAGGGATTGTTGAAAAGTTAGAGTGTGGGGGTCTACGCGGGATTCCAAATGAAGATTGAAATCACCGAGAAGAGTAAAGCTGGGGTAATGGGTCAGGAGAGATCCAAGAGTTTCATCCAGGGAGTCCAGGAAAGGCGTGGCGTTTCCGGGGGGGCGATACACAAGTCCACCCGTAAAAGAGGTAGAGGAGTTAATGTGAATCACAAAGCCTAAACTCTCACAGTCCTTGAGTGAGGTCAGTTCAAATGTGTGGAATCTAACATCTTTTCTAATGATGATGGCTAACCCGCCTCCCCTGCCGACTGGTCTATCTCGTCTGAGAATCGTGAAATCAGGGGGAAGGGCAGTTGCCAGATCTGGATTAGATGAGTCATTTAACCACAACTCGGTGATAAACAGTGC
The DNA here is from genome assembly GCF_964263255.1 of Lissotriton vulgaris. Taxonomy (NCBI): domain Eukaryota; kingdom Metazoa; phylum Chordata; class Amphibia; order Caudata; family Salamandridae; genus Lissotriton; species Lissotriton vulgaris. Next base: position 1,392,632,607 of record NC_141693.1, read on the forward strand.
GTCTAGATCATGGGAGAGTACGAGGTCATGGGTATCTTGTCCATGACAAGCTAGGGATCTGGCGTTAATAAGTCCACAACGAAAGATAACTGGCTTATGTGAAGGTGGAGGGGAAGGGTGTGGGATAATGCCAGTGGGTCCCAAGGATGACCATCTACAGAAGCGGCATGAGAATGGTCCCCAGAGGTGAGCAATGGGACGGTGATCCCTGCAGCTATGGCTTGCTGTTGTCGGGCGCATAGCGAGTAGCGTGTTAGAGTCATACCTGAGAACAGGGTTAAATTGAGCAGCATGGCCCGCGCCCGGCGCCGTCCTGGCGCAGACGGGCTTGGCTTTGGTGCGGCTTCGGCGCGCGCCCGGCGCGCCCGCTGCGCCAGCCCGCTGCGCCGTCTGGCCGGATTGCACATTTATGCAGAGGAAGAAGGGTGGGAGGACGGCGCGACTAGAGCGCTGACCTCACCTGCCTCGCTCAATATGGCGCCCACCGCCGCCGGGTGCTGGAAGAGGACGGCTGGGCTGAGAGGGAGAGGAAGAGTAGGTGTCAAGGATGTCAGTGTGCCTGCTACTCAATTCCCCTTAGCTGACAGCCCCCCAAAAGTTGAGAATACAACAAGTTTAAAATTGGAATAAAAACGCTCAGATTACTGTGCTCGTAATCGTGACAATTTGCTGCCTAAAATCGCTATTTCTTTCAGTTTCAGTCGCTCGCAGCCCCAGTACCTCTCACCAGGGAGAGCTTCTGAAAGGCGCAGAGCGCTGGGCAGGGCTCCCTAAATACAACAGAAGGGCGGGAGGACGGCGCGACTAGAGCGCTGACCTCACCTGCCTCGCTCAATATGGCGCCCACCGCCGCCGGGTGCTGGAAGAGGACGGCTGGGCTGAGAGGGAGAGGAAGAGTAGGTGTCAAGGATGTCAGTGTGCCTGCTACTCAATTCCCCTTAGCTGACAGCCCCCCAAAAGTTGAGAATACAACAAGTTTAAAATTGGAATAAAAACGCTCAGATTACTGTGCTCGTAATCGTGACAATTTGCTGCCTAAAATCGCTATTTCTTTCAGTTTCAGTCGCTCGCAGCCCCAGTACCTCTCACCAGGGAGAGCTTTTGAAAGGCGCAGAGCGCTGGGCAGGGCTCCCTAAATACAACAGAAGGGCGGGAGGACGGCGCGACTAGAGCGCTGACCTCACCTGCCTCGCTCAATATGGCGCCCACCGCCGCCGGGTGCTGGAAGAGGACGGCTGGGCTGAGAGGGAGAGGAAGAGTAGGTGTCAAGGATGTCAGTGTGCCTGCTACTCAATTCTCCTTAGCTGACAGCCCCCCAAAAGTTGAGAATACAACAAGTTTAAAATTGGAATAAAAACGCTCAGATTACTGTGCTCGTAATCGTGACAATTTGCTGCCTAAAATCGCTATTTCTTTCAGTTTCAGTCGCTCGCAGCCCCAGTACCTCTCACCAGGGAGAGCTTCTGAAAGGTTAAACGTATGGTCATGATAATTCCTTTTTTCCAGGTCTCACATAATACATTTCCCCTTGTCTCAGGCACACTTCAAGTGATGAGGTTAGTACACATGATGTGACTGCACATAGGACTGTAGCCAGTTAATATGAGTTCAGGAAAAGAATTGTATCTTCCTTTTTTTCTCCCTTGTTTTCGGTTGCAGTGCTAACAAAATCAATAATGCATTTTCAATTTGATACAACGTGTATCATGTTGTTGTTTTTGTTTTATCCTTTTCTATTTCTTTCTTTTCCTGCTTTTACGTTTATGTTTCCAAAAAACTTCTCCTTTACTTTTCTTTCTTTCATTTCATTGTGACATTGAAACGTTCATTATAAATTCACTCTCAGTGTAGTATATTTAACTGTGTACTGGCCCTGATGAAGTGTGTTGGGCCTTTCTTTGTACAGATTCTACTGTTGAATTAAAGAGCATGTAAGTCTTCTGTACGACTGAGTAATTAAATTTAATTGACCCTATCATCTCCAAAAATCTAGTCTCCACTAATCAACCCATAGTAGACCCCCTTAAAGCAACGTGGCCATAAGTAGAGTCTACCACTTCTTTGTATTTTGTTTTGCTACTTTGCAGCCCAAAGCAGGTTTTGCACTGGAAAGTAAATCCCAATTCAATAGTTTACACCAGTGTCCATAACCTTTGGATGCAAATCACACACAAAGTGTTAGTAAATCTGGACCTTACTCTTTAACACCTGTAATGCTAAATGCGGGCAAACAGTTTAATTCCAAAAATCACCCTTGCGGGCAAACAGTTTAATTCCAAAAACATTGAAATTATGCCAGCAGAAGAAGCATTTTCATGAACCAAAAAAAAATTATGTCGACTTATTCAGAGTATCTGAAACATACGAGTTATTGAATGCATAACTTGCCACAGAAAGGACAATAAAACTCACCGCCTTCAGGGATTTGACCATGGAACTGGTATTTAACTGATGCAGGTTTCCCAAGATAGGAAAGGGAACTGGGCCAGGAGGCAGGTTTCCTCGACAGAAGTACAGTTTCCAGAAAAAGAAACAGAGGAGGCAGCAGATGCAGCTTAGCAGATAGATAGACAAATCGCCAGAAAGAATCATTATTAAATCTCCCGATCCGTGTGTATTCCAAAATAAAATATATATGTATGTCGTAGTTATACAGCGCAATCCTAGCCAAAAGTCAGCGAAGCACTGTATGGGTGAAAGGCAAAGTCAGTGAATGATAACAAAAGTAGCTGGTTATGTAGTGTGAACCCTGCTAAGAAGGCGGGTCCGCCTGTCCATTATTTTTTATTTGGCATTTGCTTGTGGGTGCAGTTTAGTTTTCGATGTTTGTATTTGGCCTACGTTATGCAATCGTGTTATGCTCCTAAAAGGCACGTCCCAGAACAGGTTTTAAGAGTACAGCCAGCTGGATTAGAAGGGCTGCTTGACTTGGCAGGGTAGTTTGCCAGGGGCAAAGTGTATCTTGAACTCAGGCTGAGGTTAAACTTAATCCGAGCTCCCATCAGTAGAAAACAATAGCAACAACGTGTTCACCAACATAACTGAAGATCAAACACATATAAATCCCATAACTGACTTAACTGACATAACTGACTTGTTAGCATCCCAGTCTGAACATTTGCACTGAGTTATTGGTCCATAAAGGATGTTTTTCGTGCCCTGGCACATGCCTTCTTATGCCTAGCTTGACAACAGGGCTGTTGAGATACCATATGTTATCAACAAGAAAAGAGCTTTCCGAAGTAGTACTGAGAGAGGGCCTTTGAATTCACAAATGTTGATTCCCTTAAATACAGACTTCATTTGGGAAGAAGTGTCTTCCACTGCTAATGAGTGCTTGCATTGCATTTTTTGCCTTGCCTGGCATTTCGTGCTCAACATAGCCTGGGTCATTTGCTTATGGTGACAAGACATTGTACGCCTGTATAATGATGGGTGCTTTATAGCAAAGCGTGTGCTCAATACAGTAGGCATACGTTTTTATGTTGGCAATTTATTAGAAAAAGCCAAAGGTCTGATTAGTTGATGGTGACAAGTTGTCTGAGATGCTATGATCTGGTCTTTTTATTGTAAACAATTATCGGAAAAGCAGTATGCTTATTTACTGTGAAAAGCATATGGTAAAGAGACCTTTAGAGGTGAATTGTTGTTACACTGTGTCAAAGCCTGTTGACAGATATTGTTTTACATTATTCTTATGTATTACTGTAATGGGCAAGTAGTCGGATGTTGGTTAACTATCTAACAAAAACCTGGGAGAATAAGCTTTGCAGTGGGTGAATCCTTGTTACTATCGCTTGGGATTGGTTGTATGTCGTTTTGCCAACTTTAATTTCATACATAATTCTAATTTTATGACTGTATATTTGATGGTTACTTTAGGGCATATTATCAAGAACGGTGTTAAAATTATCACAGGTTTAGCAGCAGAAAACTGCTGCTAAAGTGGCGATAATGGACTTGATAATATGCCCTGTCGAAATCCAATAGAAGCCCATGTTCACACCAGTACTTCAGCACTTGTCTTTTACTAGGCACCCCCGTGAGACCCCACTGTCATTTCGTCTCTTGTCTTATCATTGATGAACAAGTTCAGTGCTCTTCAAGGGAGGAGGGGTCGGTGCCACACAGGCCTCCTTCAATTCTTCAGATTTTTGAGTTTTAGCAGTCTAGACACTTAAACATTGGCAGACATTTCTGGAGAGTTTCTCTCTCCACAATTCATGTTTCATAGAATCCATCAAGAAAAGCGTAGTCCATACATTTTCAAGTTTAAAGGTGCAGGCCATGTAGCTCTTATGGTCAGTTTTGGTGCATGAACCAATCGGAAAGCGGGGTGCTGACCATGGGCTCCAACAACCTTTATTTGGAACAAAACATGTTATGGCAGCACACTCCTTTTGTTGTAATAACATGCAGTGTTCATGTCTTCATGCATAGTTGTCTGTCAGGCCCTTGTAATACACACACATGCACAAAGGAGCTTTGGGTAATCTGCCTTCTGTCTGTTGAAGTGTCTGTCATTCACAACCCACCTTTCTGCTTAAAAGGGCACTGCATGGGAAATGCATTATTCCATTTCTGCCATTTGCTCTCCAGCTATTATGGGTATTAGCATGTGTCCTGATCACATGTATACATCTGCCGGAAAACAATGGCAAGGCTGAGCACTAAACTGCAGTGCACAATCCTGCTGGAGCATGAAGAACACCAGGTCCTTCTCAGGGCTCACCTCCTCTGCCATAGTGTAAGTAAATGGAAATGGTTCGTGGTCCAGCAGGCGAAAGGGGAATGGAAGAAGAGAAAGAGAGATGATGCATTAATTGCAGTGCTTTTATGGATGTTGTCGGCTTCCAAGTCCTTCTGGCGCTGCCTTCACCGAAGCTCCATTCAGCTCAGCTATTTGAATACAATACATTGGCTACTTGGTGTTCAGGTAAGTCTCACTAACACTTCTACTTTAAAACATTAGTCTGTGAACTTGTCCTTGCACTCCCCCTTTCCTGCTGTGGTTAATGTTCCTGTAGTGACCCTTCTATAATGGAAAACATCCATTACAACGCAGGCATTACATTTTAATGCCTTTACCAATGCAAGTTGTTACAACAACACATTGCTACATCGCATGCCATTACAACACAAGTCATTACAATGACTTGCTGTAGCGGGCACAAGATGTTGGATTTGTTGGATTTTCAATCCAACACCTTCCCTACTGTTGCACACACTGGAGTTGGAATAGTAAAATTATACTATTCCAAACTCCAGCCCCCCCCTACAGCAAGTAATTGTAACGATTTGGGTTGTAATGACATGCAATGTAACAAAAAGTCATTGTAATGATTTGCATTGTGATGGCATGCGTTGTATACGCATGCGTTATAATGAGTGCTATTCTTCTATATCACGTTACATCTCCTGGGAATACAGGCACAGCAGTCTTTCATGGCTCTATTACCTCTCTCAGTGATCTATTGCGACACAACTTCTAGTTTTTCTAACCTGTTCTGCACAGCTCTGGTGTCTTGCATCATCTCAGTTCTATGAACTATACCGCACATGGGAGAAAAACACATGGGAGGGAGTCATCAGTGAGGGCTAGAACCGAAAGGTTGTTCTTGGAGTTCAAGGCAAACATTGCTTTGGAGAGAGAAAGGCACACCCTGACACAATTAACATCAGGGGTGACAGAAATACACCTTTGGGATGAGCTAATCTGTGATTGATAATAGCTCAATACAAAAAGTAGCTGTGAAAATAACATCCAGTGTTTGAAGGGGCACATGCAAAGCCCCCTCATTTCATACTATAGGCTAGAAAGTCTGCATTGACAACACAGATCTAAATATTCAGTTTATCAAATACAAAGGAACATTCTTAATTGTATTTAAGACACTGAGGTAGATACTATATTTGTGTCAAGGCCGAGGCATATTTGGGAACATTCGTCTAATTTGTCACAGGATTAGCAGAAGCCGTCTTGTACTCTAGAACTAAGCGTCAGTGGCAGACGGTTGGTGATACGGTCTAGACTATTTAAGCTCCAGCTGACCGCTGAAACAGAAGTGTGGACTCGAAGTTGGAGCAGACGCATGGTAGCAGCAGTTTTAAGGGTGCTGCAGGCGTTGTGTCCAGTTCTACATGTAGTTTTCAGTGCTATTAAGATGGCCGGCAGGAGTTCTCTCAGCACTGCTACACAGCCTATGATTTTTACCAATGTGAAAGATGTAGATTGTGCTTGTTTCTATAGAGGCTGCTTCTGTCACATCAGCTCTGTCTTCATTGAAGCCAAGGCCCGGTTGCTACATAGCATGGTTTATCTAAAAGGATAAAAGAAATGCAGTAACAAGGGGAATAGTGAAATGGTTCATAAGAAGAAAATTAGACTTTTGCAGGTTCAATAAAATGTTGCAATCAAAGGGAGGTTTAGAGTCGTGCCATAAGCCATTCTGGGATTTTTAAATGTATCTTCCCTCCCCTTCCGAAGCTGCTAGGCATTTGATATTTTTTCTCACCAAGCCAGTGACCACAAACTGATGTCGTTGAATAAGAGGCAAAAGAGTATATGTAAGATGTTATTTTGTATCGGGGAATGACTTTGGGCTGATTCACAAAGGCAAGTGACTGCTATAGTGACTTTACTACCTTTTAGAATATGCAAACTACTAGTGTAATTTTACTGTTAGTAAAATTACTAGTAGTAAAATTACACTTGTAGCTTATAAGTCCTAAAAAAGTAGTGCATTTATTACAATGTGTAAGTTTACTTTTGTGAACCAAGACCTTTAATTTTAATACTTGTAATTAGCATCCATCGAAGAAAGATTCAAAATGATTCAAACGTATAATACAAAATTTCTGTTAGAACTGGCATCCTTGGTGTGGTTTGCCCCTAATATTTTGCCTCAGACCTTCTGCTTTTGTTGATTTTGCTTTTGCTGGTCGTAGGACTCTGCGAACCTTACCACGGCTAACATGTGCTAAAGTGCTTGTGCTCTTTCTCTATGACCTGGTATCAATGACTTATACCCAATTGACATATTTAATTTCTTGATATGTCCCTAGTCAATTGGTAATACATATATCTAGGGCCGGCCTGTATATTAAATTCTACGAGTGGGCCTACAGCACTGATTGTGCCACCCACTTCAGTAGCCCTTTAAGCATGTCTCAGGCCTGCCATTGCAAAGCCTGTGTGTGCAATTTAAACTGCCATTTCGAACTGGCAAAATAAAACTTTTGCTAGGTCCAAACCTTTTTTTTTAGAACATATAAGTCAACCCTAATGTAAGCCCTAGACAGACCAGGGGAAGGGTGCAATGTATTGAAAAAGTAGGAGATGTTCTTTCATGTTTTACATGTCCTAACAGCGAAAAAACTCTTAAATTCATTTTTCACTACTGCAAGCCTATCTTTCCCATAGGATAACATTTGAGTTGCGTTATTGCATTTTATGTGTCATTTCTGAATGGGAAGAGTTTACCAGTTCATGTGCCTTGAAGTCGGATTTTAAATTACAGTTCTGAAAATGTCACATTTAGAAAGATGAAAGCGAATGAAACAATTGATTGCCAGAATGCTGAACAAGGCAAACATTCACTCCCAGTCACAAGGATCTGGGTGTAATCCATCATTCTTCTGCCCTCACCGTCACCCCAGTTTGGACGCAGCCATATGCAAATCATTCTTGCGCCTGTTCCTGCAGTCTGAAATGCCAAGCCAGGTCCTCTCTAGACTGGAAACAACCATCCTGGGATCAGTTTAAGGGCATCACCACTCATCAGCCAGTCTACCTTGAATCCAGTTGTGCAATGAGCATGGGTCCCACATCTAGGCATATCCTTCCCACTTTAGAAACATGTCATTTTCTTGCCTAAGTCATTTGGTGCCTGCAGCCTGTCTTTGGATCACATGAGTGTAGCTGAGAGTAGGGTCTGTGTATTCCGCCTAGATAGGCAAACACAATGGGAGCTTAGATATGACTGAATGGGCCATCAATGGCAGGATGGAAGGATGGAAGGATGGAGCTGGGCACCCAGTAGTGAGGGCCTGATTACAAGTTTGCTCTGCCAAAACCACGCATTGGCTGTGGAAAAAGGTAGGGCTGATGTCGATCGAGAACCTTTTTCAGTATTGCCCGGCGCTAACCGCCTCCCATACCACTAGAATCTTTCAAACAAAGAGGCAGGCGCTGGAGACTGGAAGGCAGGAAACAGAAGTTTTATTCCGACGGAGCAGAACACCTCAACTGAGACAACAGGGTATCTTCTCGAGGTGCTCTAACCGCATCTCTGAGGCCTGGCCTCTTATACACAAGTTTACTGCTTTATTGCATAAAACACATCTCTGTCAACACTTTGATGTACGGAAAGACATCCTCGGAATCCCCGCTTCAAGCCCGTTCCCACACACATTTACAATAGAAGTCCCCACCCTGGTCACAACAGGTGATGATTGTCACGCAGCCGGGCATTCCGCCGATTCCCGGAATGCATGTGGTTGATCGGATCTCATGGGGTGGGGGCTTTGATCAGTTGGATCCTTTGATGGGGGAGGAAAAGGGGGGTTTATCAAAGGATACAGGATCATGAAAGGAATGGAGGGAGTTGTCGAGCTGGGAACAGGATGGGGTTCCGAGGCAGGGTTGCGCTGGAGAGGGGTTTATGGCCCAAGCATGTGCGAGCGGGGGCTGTCAGCGCGCGGGGGATGCCCGCGAGGTCAGGAGAGAGAGAGACGCGCTGGCTACTGGCAGTGGGCAGAGAGGCCATGGCTTTCAAAATGGCTGCTGCTTACGCGCATGAATGGGCCTAAAAAGGGGCAAGATGGCGCCGATAATGTTGATGTCGCAAACTAGATTTCAACATGGCAGCCAGTCATATTACAAGTTAAACTTGTGTTACATGTGGGATTGGCATAAAAGTTCCAGCGCAGCATGGATGGTGTCATCCATGCCATGCTGAAGCTGTGTGAGGTCAAGTGCCCCCCTGAATGTATTCCCATGGTGGGGGCACATGGGGTCCCATAGCGCCCCTTTGTTTCTGCACTGCCAGCCTTTTCATGGTGGGGCTCTGCCATGAAATGGCTGGCACTGCAGAAACTCAAAATACGCTGAGCGGGACTGCACCAGTCCCTGTTCAGCATAATGTGTTGTAGCGCTCCTGTCCCACCGCCAGGGAATGACGGTTCCCTGGCGCAGCCTGTTGTCCACCCTTATTCAACTTTTAAGTCATAAAAACGGTTGACCGCCACTTCTGCCCTACTGTGAGTCTGCCAGTCGCAAGACCAACATACTCGTGATCAGCCTCATTATCAGGAGCTAGGCCAGGGATAGCAGGGCATTTGTGTACTTCACAGGCATGCCTCTAGAAGTGTCTCCCCATTTCAAAGACACAGCAGTGTATAAAAGAAGGATATTAGACACCAACTCTTCAGTACACTTCTTACACTGTGGATATCAGGAAGAAGGACAGCTGTGCTGCTACAAGGACCTCCACTCTGCTGGACTGCTGCTCTAAAGGCACTGATGTCCTGCTGAGCTGACCTGCTGTCTGCTTCCCTCTTGCCTGGGGAAGAAGAACTGCACCCACAACGTTACCTTGAACCCAGAACTCCAGAGTGGCTCAAAGGGCTAGCCTGATGGCCTCCAGATCTGAACCTCCCCAACCATCTCCAGGATCCAGCTGTAGTTTGTTCCTGGTCTCCAAGTGGTGCCTCTCAGGTCCTGGACACGTGGTGTGGGTCATGGGGTCTTAAATCAAGCAGAACATCCCAGGACTATACACTATCCCTAAGATACATAAGAGCACCACAAACACTCCAGGGAGTCCCATTTTTTCCGGATGTGATTCAATTCTTGAACCCATCAGCAAGTACATAGATTTATTCATAAAGGACTTTGTCCCAATACAGGAATCATATGTCAGGGCCTCAATGCACATGATCAACCTATTGGAAGAAAGGCCCTACAATATTGAAGAGGATTGGCTTGCACCCTCAACATTACCTCCCTATACACTAACATACCATAGACACCAGACCTAGACCCATACAGGTTCCTACCTCGTTCATTGTATCACTGCTACAAATTGCACTCACCCACAGCTACTTTGTCTCAGGAGGCAAATACAATCAGCAATGTTCTGGCCCAAGTATGGAACAATTGTTGCTTCCAATCTGGCAAATATATACATGGATCATGTGGAACACAAATATCTACTTAACAACATGAACATTTACCGCCTAATGACTCCATGTTGGAAACGGTATGTCGACGATATCTTCCTCATCTGGTCAGTAAGTAATTCTGAATTTAATGCCTTTGTAGCACATTTAAATCCGTTACAGCCCCATCTCACCTTCACTTCCACGATACACAAGTCAAGTGTAGCTTTCCTCAATTTGAATATTCAATATGAAGAGGGGAAACTTTACACATCCTTACACAGGAAACCAACAGAACACAACACGTTACTGACATACAACAGCTATCATCCTCAGGCACTCAGAGATGGTTTACCTTATGGGCAATATTTGCGACTACGCCACATTTGCAGCAAAAAGGAAGATTACATGAAGGAAGCAAACACACTAAGAGATAAACTCCGAGCAAGGTCGTACCCTAACAGATTAGTCAAAAACGCCCTGAATAGAGCATGGTTTTGCTCATGAGAAACATTACTAACTCCCAAAGAAAAATCCAAAATTAACAGGCTCATCTGCGTCCCCACGTTTGGCATACACATCAACAAGTTGTGTAAACTGATCACAAAAAACTGGCATATGATCAAAAGCATAGATCCCAACATCGAGGTGCCTATGTTGGCCTTTAAAAGAGGTAAAAATGTAAAGGACCACCTTATCAGGTCATCCTTAGAGAGTCCAATACAAACCAGTAGATCGTTGCAACCTACATGGGGTCTGCCAGAGGTCAAGGGTCACTACAAATGTGGCAACTGCGTGGCGTGTGCATTCACTTCTAACACCAAGACATTTAAACATGGCAATGTCAAACAGAACTTGGAATTCTTTGCCAACCGTAATACCAAAAATGTGGTGTACTGCATCATCTGTCCCTGCGGTCTTCCTTACATAGGACAAACCCAACAACAAGTAAAGGCAAGAATAGGACAGCACAGCAGCAGAATCAGAAATGCGGAACCAAATGGCCCCCTAGTAAACCAGTATTGTGACAAAAATCGCACAGCAGACAACATCAGGTGGCAAGTGATAGACAGGGTATTGATTCCACCAAGAGGTGGCGATCTCTCCCAGATTCTACAACAACTTGAGTGTCGCTGGATTGAGCGTACAAACTCAATCGCGCAGGGATTGAATTCCGCAGAAGAGTGGCTCATCTTTGTAACCACACTGAATATCAAATGCCACCACGGCCCGCACAAATTCTACAGTCATACACCATGAGATCCAGGCGCAGATATTCACCTTGAGCCACACACAGGCAGCCAATGTGTAGTTGGTCCCAAACGGCTAATATATAAGCGCGCACAGATCGCTCAATGGTGTCACCACATGAACACTTTAAAAGATGTGTGGACCTTTAGCTCCTGGCAATTTGCATTAGCTTTAATTACACACTACAAGCACAAGCCATTTAGATGCACACGCTAGTGACACAGACTACATGCATGCGGTTACACTTAGTACCCTGTACTCTTTTAGGGACATGACACACTGTTGTTGTAGAGCATGGAATTAGAAAGGACCTCTGGATCATGCATTTAAGTGCTGGCCTTAACAAATATGTATGTTTTGACACACATGACATGCATGCGGTTACACTTAGTACCCTGTACTCTTCCAGGGACATGACACACTGTTGTTGTAGAGCATGGAATTAGAAAGGACCTCTGTATCACGCATTTCAGTGCTGGCCTTAATAAATATGTATGTTTTGTTCATTTATATATCAATTTTGATGTGTAATCAAGCACACAAAATGTTTTATTAATGTGTATCTCGCTAACACCACATTCCAACAATGCAATTAATGTGTACAACTCTAAGACCTATGAGCACACTTAATGTTTCAATTATGTAATGTTTTCTCACATGCTGATGTTAACGCTGATACTTTCTTAATTGTGTGGCTGTAAACATTAGACATCACGATTAAGGCACAATGTCACTGTATCATTATTAGTTCAGTCAGCGATTTTGTTCACAGAGCTCCTACCCGCTCTCCCAATAACTAAACCGCAGTAGCACTCTAAAACGCGTCCACACACGTACACTATTCATGGTCTGTTGTCTACATCGATCATGGACGACTGATCCATTGATCACAACAGGGCTCCAGATCAGGTAGCCCAGTCTTGCAGGCCCTCGCACTGGTGGGAAGATGTATATATAGAGCCCACATCAGTTTTCATTGCTGTCCAGCATAGCAGAGGAATATCTCAAGCATCTATGTGGTTAAGAATGACACAAGGTTCAGCAGACTAATAAAAATTGTCAAAGTCAATACTAATAGTGTAGTTGCACAAGATGGTCAAGTTTGGAATGTAAGACGTTTTTCCAAATGTAAAATTGTTTTTCCTTTATGCTTCTAATTATTTTTTTTAATGTTTCTAAGGGGGAAAATGTGTTACATCCTTGTACCTTCGCATTATATTTCTCTTTTAAATTTATGTTGCCCTTTTAATTGTACTGTGTACTTTTAACTTGTAGCACATGCATTGCAGTTGTGATTAAATCATATAGAATTATGATGAGACATTCTTCATCTGTATCTCTGCAGAAGCAGCAGTACTGTGCTCTTTCCAATAAATTGGACTTTCTATTTCCTGGATTTTGCTTGAATCGTTTATTGATCCTTACACACACACTAATGCAATACCACCAATTTATTGAAAGCATTGTTTTCCTTAACTTTCCCAGAGCACCCGGCCAGGTTCCCTGTGAGTTTTCTTTTCTTTTATTACACACCACGTAGGGTGTCACTGCATCTTGTCACCAGGCAAGCTAGGCCCTTCCTTCAGGTATTACTTTGATTGAGCTCTGACAATTCTGTCATTAATAATTTTATTGCGGGCATACACTTACATACGACTATACTATCTCCCTCAGGTGCCCCTACATTGCCAGGTCCTGAAGAGACCCAATACCCTAACTGGGTCGTAACGCCATTGACAATCGAAGAGGCGAACCCAAAGCAGCATTTTTTGATTGTTAAAAGTGTTGCAGCGCATGAGACTACAACATTCCAGGGTCGCCTCATTTGTTTTAAGATTGAAACCTTACCCATCTGTCACTTTTTTGAAGTCACTTTGTAGCTTAGGTTCAATTTCACTTTCACTGGGACACCAGACACTACTGTGTAAATGTTTAGTTTTGTATAAATACAATTCTCCACTGTAAATATGATTGTATGTACTATACAATCTATGCGATTTCTATATAACTAACTATGCTAGTTTAACACACCTCGCAGTTTTATGGTCAGCTTTCTGTCTGATAACTCCCAACCCTTTTTTATAGCCATTGTCCGTTAAGTCTACTATAAATTATCTCTTATCAGTCCACAGGAGCCTTGTTTTCTCAAATAGAGTTGAAACTTTTTGGCATATTTACAAGCCCTTATCACCACCACAACTTTTAAAGATATTGTGGTGGCGATACGGGCTTCACCGTATTTACAAGTCAGTGTAAAGCCACATAACGTGGCTTAATGTTGCCTTGTAAATAAGGCACCATTTCATGCTATAGTTAGCGTAAAAAGGGAGGGTAATGAGTAATTGTTGTGGGCATTCCATCACAGCAACCCATTGATTTTGATGCTGCCCCATATTTACATATGGAGCGGTGCCAAAATTAAAAGCAGGGTAAACCTGGTCTAACCCTGGCGAAACGAGGAGAAATTTAGAATTACTACTCGATTTTTCTGTTTTCATGTGTGCTGCATTATGCAGCGCACATGGAAAAAGCAAAGCGTCTTTGATTGTTTATTTTCAGAAAGGTGTTCCTCCCTGCATATAAACAATCATTAAAAATTTACGTTTTGCAACTTTTGTGTGTTGCATTAACCACATCCGCGCTAGTGGAATTCTGGAGCTATGCTGAGATATTTAAAAACCCATGTTACATGACGAGCTGGGCTCGTCATCAGCGTGCGAGGAGGCTACACCATGACGAGCCCAGCTCGTCATGAGCCTGGAAGGGGTTAAGCAGCAAAAATAGAAGTTTCGAATGGCCATTTCAAATTTTCTTTGTGTACAACGGGACACCATCCTGCACATAACAATTACTCCCCTCAATGCAAACACCCTTGCTCTATGGTGCAAGTGTGCCTGTATTGGCGCTAGGCAGCTAAATTTAGCTCCGGCGCAGGGGGAGACGCACAGCTGCACCATAATCTTGTAAATACGGTTACACCCTGCATTTTTAAAGTGACTGAGCCTGTTGTTAGCCTTCTTGGCTTAACGACCCGTGTCATCACTCTTGTGAATTCGCCCCTTTATTCTTAAAAAATTCATATCTTCGGTCCAACTGATTTGATGTATTTATTACATTAAGCTCTTTGTTTTCAAAACTGGTGTGGGATCTTTTTGTGTGGTCTTTTCACTGTTTTGCATGTTTAAAGTGTTGGACAAATATTTTACACATTGCCTCTAAACTATGCCTGCCTACTCTGTATCAACCTACCCGTAGGGTGGGGGGGGGGGGGGGGTGAGCACAGATTAATTTGGGGTTTGCTTGCCTTACCCTGACTTGGATTGTTGTTGTTGCTTGACCAGGGCTCACACGCCAGTCAACCAGTAAACCAATTTCTCACAACTTCAATGTGTCTAATAAATTCGTTTGCAGTGGGATAGACAGCCACATCTTCCATGATGGTACCCTATCCTTGACTGCGCAAGACAGCTATAAGATAACTCAAAAGACTCTGCAGGAGATAGTCATTGGCCCAGATGCTTCAAGTGCATACAATCACCCTCCAGCTGGTTCCTGCAGCTGAACAGCTGTTAAATTGTGGAGCAGCTGCAAAACATAATGCTGCTATTGAAAGTGCCACAATACTGTCAGTGTCTGAATCAACTTCATGCTGTTAGAGATAGGTGAACTTGTAACATGAAATCACAAAACATTCTTGAAAATATAATACGTGAAAACTGAACACCAGGGCAAACCTTACACTCTAAAGTCAAATAAAACACTGGCACTGAGACGGGTTGGAGGAAATAATACCTCTTAGCTGCAGTTGCACTGCTCCCAAAAAACATTGTCTTTTTGTTCCTGCATACGGTTATCCATGTTTAGTCTAGCATCCGTGTTGGTGAATGGCAGCTCAAATAAACACCTTTCCATAGCCTGCTACTGTTATGAAAAGTTGTACATGCATATTTCAGGACTGCCCTCATACCACCCATAACATATGCATATGCATATCTGCTCCGTAAGTTCCATAGAGTGTTGCATTTGTGAGCAGTCAGCTGCGAGACTAAGGCATTTGGATTAACTCCTGGTGATGCTCAGACGAGTCCTGGGGAGTCTGATTGGGGCTGTGGTGGATTGACCAATGAGCAGAGTTTCCAGACAACATTCAGATCACAGCATACAAAGACTACCATGACCGTACCAAGATTATGCTATTATGACGTGCCACGTAATGAGACTCCCGTTTACGGGCAAACAATAACACAAGATTTGCAATTTGGGTCATTTTTGAGCATGAGCCATAGTGGTTTGAGCACAAGCAGCAGTTCTTTAAACACTGACAGACAACAAAAATTTCAGGTAGATTTTTACCCAAACTGCTTGTTGAAGTAATTTTTTAGAGTCAAACTACAAATTAAGACCGATGCAGTACTGTTTTCAATGTAAACAGCAGTTCCTTCAATTTTGGCAGTGAAGAAATATTGCCAATTAAAATTGTACCAAGTAAACTGTTCTGGTAACTTTCGAGCATGAAACTTCAAATCTGAAAGTGAGCTGTAGTGTTTTAAATGTGAGCTACTTTAAATCAACTCAAAATGTCATTTGAATTTTTGCCCAGTGGAGTGTTTGGGCAATTTTTTTAGTGCAAGATGCATTTTGTCAAATTATGCGTGATGTCACAGCAACTTAAAGTAATGAAGTGCCTGATAACCAGTCGCATTCGCCCTGGCGGTGGTACGTCCACCGTATTACGACTCTAAAACTATTTGCAGAAGAAGACCACCAGATGCACCTGGCAGTGGCGGAGCAGCTCCACAATGCAATATGCCCAGCTGGACGGGCACAGTCCCACTGAGCATATTACAAGTTCCTGCTGTAGGTGCAGGAACAAATGCGGCCCTACAGGGCCACTATATCCCCCCTGCCATGAGAACACATTCGGGGAAGCACAGCATGTGATCCCCTGTCTGTATTACCCAGCAGGTTCCAGCAAGGCCTACACGTCACCGTCCATGCAATGCTGGAACTTTTTTTGTCATTCCCTTTGCAGTACCTATTTACCCAGTCTCTCAGCCTTGAAAAAACCCACGATCAGCACACCTTGTAGGGGCAACACAGGTTTTGGCTGTAAAATGATTAGGCCTGGCAAACATTTGATTAAACCAGAGTAATTGGAGTAATTTCAGTAATTCCACATTACTCTTTGCTCTATCACCCCTTCTAGTGTATTTACCATTAATTTGGGAAAACAACCCTACACAAGCGCGCATTAAGCAAGTGCAATCGGGTGCTCGCTATTCACGTTCTGATGTATTTAGTGCTGTTTCTTAGCACAGAATGCATCCTCACATATTGGACACAAGGGTTTTTTTGCGCTAGGAAAAAAAAGCAAAACATGCTGACAGTAAGTTGGGGAAAATTCTACCTCAAGAGCACTATGCGCAATTGAGTTGTTGGCTGAGAGGGGCGAAACCCTACTCAAGCAACATCCACAATCCTTGTCAGGGCGAACTACCAAAAGTCACTAAATTAACCTGTAGTGAACTGGCTGATAGCTTGAAACACATGCAGTCAGGCTTAACTTAGAGGCAAGTATTTGTGCAGCACTTAAACAGTAATACATTTCAAACACAATACAAGAAAAATCCTGCATTAATTTAGAAGAATAGAGTACAATTCAATAAATTAGTTGACATCACAATGACGAAAGTCTAAGCAGTAGAAAGGGAGACATGCAATTTTAAATATTTCAGGTTAATTTAACATCTAACTTGCACTGAGTGCCACTTGCTGTTATCGGATTGTGCGAGACAGGGTGGAATTCATAAGTTCAGTCCGACCGCGATGGAGCGTGTGTCGGATACAGTGACTAAGTCAGTCCTACTGAAAAAGTTACCTTCCAAACTCCGGCTCAAAGAGTTTTGTTTGCGGTGGAGGAAGCATTGCATGGCATTGTGAACAGTCAGTTCTGAAGTGTGAAGAACCTGTCAAGTGCCACGGACAGTCATTGCTAGAGATTCATGTTGACAGTCATAGCGGGCTGTAGATGCTGTAGCACTAAGTGCCGATCTCATGTTACCAGTCATAGCTGGTGGTCGCTGTAGCACTAAATGTCCAGTTCACTTTAGCTTCGCGTTGAAGGTTGGCTAGGGTGGCAAGATTTTGGCAAAAACGAGACCATTTCCAGGTCACAAAGACCTCGGAAACTTCAGGACTTCTTTTCTTCAAGAAAGAGTGTAACTGAGGCCACACCAATGGTTCAGGACCTGAGAGACACCTCTTTGGGCTCAGGGACTCATTCTAGCAGAAGCCAGCAGTGCTCAGGCAGGTCCAGTTGCAGCAGGTCAACTGGGTAGTTGCATTGAGGTCTCTGGTGTTTATGTGCTTGTAGCTCAGAACAGGAGGTCAATCACCAGACCCTTGGAGTTACTTCAGCCTGGGATGAAGGGTACATATCTAGTCTTCCTTCTCAGCAAGCAAGGCAGGCCTCAAGCAGCACAGCATCAGGGTGTCCTTCTTTTGTAGTATCCACAGTTCCAGGAGTGTACTGAAGAGTGGTTCTTATACATGGTGGCTACTTTGAGGTGGTAGAAGCTTTGGGAGTTTTCCTTTACAGAGGTGTATGGAATGTCCTGCCTTCAGCTTTGAAAAATTGGGTATTTGTAAGGAACAAACTAAATATTTCTTATTATGCGCCGCAGGCACCCATATGGGACTCACCAGGCCTTCCAGCCTGTCTAAATGATCTATTATCTTTACCATTGAAGCAGGCAGGGTTGGAGAGTTGGGGAGACTTGCAGGGAGATGGCCAACTTTTAAGTTGGGATATATTGTCGAATCCAACTAGGGGATCTCTGACGCGGTTTAAATATTATCAACTATCAGGTTGGTGGACAACGAGACCTGTGACAACCGGAGATAACAACCCCCTAACCCCAAATTTGATGCGGTAACAAGAAGGGGTAAGTGGAAGAGTCAAATATCTTTTTGGTATTCGGCAATGTTAGAGGGTGAGGATGTTACGGAGGCTGAAATTAGCAAATTGTGGTGCAACGCTTTTACGCCGGCCAGCGGGTCCTTCATGGATTTCTGGCATGACTCTTTCAGGGTGTTAAACGCTGTAATTAAGCCGGCAGCGCTGAAAAGAAATCATATATACACTATGTACAGGGTTTATATAACTCCTAAAAAACTGGCCAAATTTTCAAATATAGACTACAACTGCCCAAGGTGTGGCCTTCTGAAGGCAGATGATGTACATATGTTTGTAGATTGCCCTGAATTGGTGGATTATTGGAGCAAGATAAGGGAATTCCTGGAAGAAGTCCTCTTATCAGTCCCAAGGTTTACAGTAATGTCTGGGCTTGTCACGAACTATCAGGTGAATGATCTTCCCAAAAAATTAGTATTCTACATTATCCTGTTAGCAAGGCTTGAGATCTGCAGGGCGTGGAAAGATCCAACTCCCCCCACTTTTGCTAACTGCCTGAGGCAGATTATGATAACTAGTAAATCAGATGTGGCATGTGATCCCAGAAGTGAGACGAATGTTTGGGCGGCCTTGGCGGCATGGCAATCTCGATGATTGGTATTCCAATGATTTGTCTGGAGCCCTGCTGGTTCCCCGATCTCCTAAGCAGCATGGGGCGCCCAAAGATCGGTGAAAAAAGGAGTATGGAGGGGAAGGTAGTGGCTACTTGAGGATACGGGCAAACCAACTTGCATCAGGCCGAAATCAACAAGGGCAGGTACAGAATGACCATTGGTGCATGGAGGAGCCAGTTTCCCATCAAGAGTTCCATCTGTGATATATGAGGATTACCAAAAAATTAAAAAAAAAAGGAATGTCCTGCCTTCCTGTTCCCAGTCTGCCAGGGGGGCACATAAAGCTAGTGGGAAGTCATTTGTGTGTGTACTGGGCAAGTGCCTTGGAAGTGCAAGTGGTGTATGTGCAGCTAAATCCACCCCATTAAGTCTGGATAGCTCGTCCTGCCAAAAGCTATACCCTATTTTGGTATACTGTCTAGGTCAGGGGTCTCCAAACCGGTCCTGGAGGGCTGGATAATGCCAGATTTTTAAAATTACTACATGTATCTCAATGGGGATATCTAAAAACTCTGGCCCTCCAGGACCGGTTTGGAGACCCCTGGTCTAGGTGGAATAGCCAAGGGCCAACTGCAAACTAAATCTAGTCATGTGACCCAAGAACCGGCTGCGAGCACCAAATGGTTTGGGCAAGAAAATTCCAACTTACTAAAACTGGCATTTTTAGAATTGGGAATTAAAATCTATCTTTGCCATTAAACAGGATTTTAAACCACAATTACTCTGACATCAAACATGGCTTTCCTATCTGCTCTGATTCAAACTCTAGCACATTTAAATGCAATAAGGTTACTCAATTGTACCCCATGGGAATGGCATGCCTCAAAGGAGCAAACAAAAATTAATTCCTCTGGTTTTTCCCTACAAGGGACACTATTGCACAAGTTCTGTAGTGTAGTTCCTGTATTCTCAATAGGCTCTGCACATTGGAATAATATATCCTGTAGTTTAGACATAGGACTGAGGTCGACTAGGTCTCTAACGAATATATTAAACTTAATTGTGAGTGCCAGCTAGCTCAGAGGTCACTAGAAACTTTCTCCAATTCACAAGAAGGGGTTAGTTTCTGCCAACCGCATAAACATGACATCTTTGTTTCCCAAGAATAAGAAATCAATCTCTAGAGTTGCGGAAACAATAGATAGCTATTTTACTCAGTCAATCGTGCATGCTTCGTTTCACCAGAGGTGCTGAGAAAATAGAGATTCGGGCGTTTTCAATAAAAAGTATTTATTGAACAGTCTTCTTTCTCAAGCATAAGAAATGTACTACTACAATCGTAATACTGGTTATAAAGTACAAGGTATATAATACGAAAAGTATTATAAAACTGTAAAAGCATGGTATGGTTTCTAAGCCATATAAAATAACATACATTAAATAAAATACATACAGTGATGAAGAATGACTAAAAGAACTCAACTGGTGCTTCTAAAATACGTCTACCCTGGTGTACCTAACCTAAGTCTAGTACAAGGAAAGAAGTAAGTGAGGTGTAGCTTAAGTTTTAGTATTCTTTGCCAAGCATCTATTCCAAGAATTCTCTAAGGGTCTAATCAGCTCCGTACCTTGGATTTAGAATGAAGGAGGTCTTGTATCTCTCTCTCAGGACTCGATTTCCCAGCAACCCGCAAGGGTAGGCTGGAAACACTTGAGCTGGATTTCTTGGCAAGAGAAAAGACAGCATCTCTCAGTGCGTCAGCTGGAGGGTTGGCTTCCTTCGGCACTTGCTGCAGCAGGGCGCATCGGGGACGTAGATAGTCGAACTGCTCCAAATCACTGTGTGTTTGTCTGGGCAAATGTAGGCATATTTATACCTTGAAGGTGCCATGTTTGACATATGATTGGACATAATACCGTTATCAAACACTCAGTTCTTATGCCAAATGGGTTGGGTATGGGTAGAGGAAGTAGAAGGGTAGGAGGATAATAAGTAAGGTTGAAGAAGAGAGCGTGAGTGAGAAATAATGGGGGAACGGAGAGACGTTACATTAGAGGAAAAGGAAAGAATCTCATTAAATTCATAAGGATGAAGGAAAGAAGATTCTAACGTCAGCCATAGGGGAGGATAATAAGGAAGATCTGAAGAGAACACCTTAAAATTCGTAATCGCTCATTATATTGGAAATCCTGGCATTCTCTTGGCTTAAAAAGGATCTCTCAACTTCTTTCCGGTACTCAACCTCTTCCTTTTCACCTCCTCCAAACTCAATTTTCGTTGCCATCCTCTTCTCGTAAACAATACTTATCGCTGATTCCCTCCCTTACCCAATACCTTTCTTCTCTCCCTGCCACCAACTCTATTCCTGTAACACATCTTCCTGTTTCTAATGCCCTCGACCAATCCCCCTCTGCTTCTTTTCTCTATAAATCTATGCAATATTCTACTGAACGTACTAAATCTAAGGTTGAGTTGGCTTGGGAAAAAGATTTGTCTCAAATTTGGCCCTTTACTCTATGGGATAAAATTTGGTCTAAAATTCACAGTACATCCAGAGCTGCCAACACTACCCAAACTTTATTCTTTGTTTATAACCGTACACTATTTACTCCTTTAATTCTGTCATCATTCTCCTCAGACACTCCCTCCACTTGTTGGTCCTGTCCCTGCCCTTTGGCTGATTTGAAACACATGCTGTTTGAATGTCCTCCCATTTTACATTTCTGGCAATTAGTTTGGTCCCAATTTCAAAAAAATTTCAATTTCAATCTCCCCTTTTCCAATGTTCATATTTTTCTAGGTTCTCTTTCTCCTGTTTTTTCCGGGTCCCACCATAAACATAAATTACTTGATCTCTTGATAGCCATTGCCTTCCACCATATTACGTCGCATTGGAAACAGGCTAAAGATGTTTCCTTTCATGCTTGGTGGAACGCAGTTTGTTTTAATCATCGTCTAGACACCAATTTTGTTTCCCCTATTTCCCTAGCAATCAAACGTGACCTTTTATGGCTCCCCCTTACCGAATATTTATCCAGAATTGTCAGACTTCCTCCCACTTCTCCAGTACGTAATGTCGAAGTTCAGAAACCACTGTGATTGCATTTATCTTAATTATATGTAATGTTTATTAATTGCATCTTCTGTTTCTTTTATATCACTTATACGTTTTATTATTCAGACTGTTCCCTCTATCCCCTATATTCCTGAGCATTTATTGTATACCCTATTTTTCTGTATAAGATATTTATTTTGATCAGTTCCATCATTTTGTAAGAGAGATTTCTTGTTTTTCATAACTTATGACTGTTTCTTCATTTTCTGTCTTTACTTCTTTATGCTTTAATAAACTTCAAACTAAAAAAAAAAAAACACTCAGTTCATTGAAAACTCCATGATTTCCTAGATAAATTAGTATTCAGGCAAGGAGAAGTCCCTAGCTGCTGAAGGCAGGTTTTTCTAAGAAATCGTTGTTCATTCTCAGAACTTAGTGGAAGTAGCCATGCCAAATTTGGGATGCATAGGCTCAGTCTAAATATGGTAATGGTTTATATGCCTATATAAGGGTTGGGTGATTTATACCTATAGATGGGCATGAATCTGGAAAATTACACTAGGGTCCTAGATTCCAACACAACACCCACTCCACGATATTAAGATCAATAAAACTAAATGTATAAGCACTAAACATATCTAAGGCAAGTGTTTACAATCCCACCCAATATACAAATTGCCTTTGAAAGGTTTGTTCACATGAAATGAGTATAAACTGTATGAGAAAAATAGGTCTCAACCGATATGAAGCATAGTATGAGAGCATACATTCTAACATTCATGAAAGATGAAATTACATATATGAAATGTCTCTTTAAGGTACAGAAAAAAGAATTCGAGACTATCCCATAGCATAATATTTAAACAGTTTTGGTTTTTAGGACGAGGCCAAATATTGTCATTAGGAAGTTTTCAAAAGAAATCTTGTTCTCCAAGAATAGTTCTACTTTAAGCAGATTACTCTGTGCCAACAAGTTCTATTTTGGAAAAAGTTCAAATTTGTTAGACGGTTTGTTTTTGAAAAAATGAAGGCCGAATTTCAGAGTTCAGGGAATTAGTCAAAAGTTATTCTCTGTGTCAGGAGAAAACATCAGATCGTCTAGGCTGGCAAAGAAACCGTCTACCATAGTAGGTGAAAGTGAAACCACTTCAGTTAGCAGGTCAAATGTGCATAGATGAGGATCATCACCATCAGCGTTTGATGCATTAGCAATGTCCGCAGTAGGTACCAGTGTGCCTGTAGTATCACGTATCTCATCCTCAGTTAGACTTGCCAGTGAGACCTCAATGAATGCCGTCATCAGAATGGGCAGCCGTTGGGGGCAACACAATGCATGAGTCATTACTGGACCTAGCAAAGCGTCAACATCCGATGGAAGGACTGATGGGAGTGTAAGACAAACTTCCAACACGCATTCTTCTCCGCAAAGCAGGCATCGCAGAACAGTTAAGATGCAATCTTGCCAGATTGGTCAGAACGAAAGGAACCAAGTTGAGTTCAGATCCCTCAAATGAGCCAAGCCAAGAATCTGTGTAATTCTCTCATGATACCTCATGGCAAGGATGTCTTCTTCCATGGTAATCTGGGTATTGCTGGTTACTGAACTTGCCATATCGGAGCCGAAGTAATAAAAAACAGAATTCCTGCTACGAGTCCCAAGATGAGAGGCAGGCCGCCGAACACAGAGTGCACGAAATTTGGAAAAATGCAGAGGACTGCTTCAAAATGGTGCTAACAGTCCCAGACTTTCTGCGAATGTACTGGGCAGTTTGTTGATAATAATGCAGGTATCTCTGTAGAAGTCCTTGAAACTTGCAGATCATACGGTTCTCTAGACGATTTTTTTGTAAAAGAATGACTTTCATTCTGCTTAAAGTATCAATTTGTAGAGAAGAGATATTCAGTGAAGGCCATAACGCCGTCTCCCTTTCTGTCTTACTTTTTGGATACAATACTTGCATACAACAAGTGACCCTGGATGACACACTAACTAGATACGCTTTTCCTGTCAACATGCCACAACAGCTGTGATCATTGAGCATAACGTAGCTGCCATTGGATAGCTGCCTGAAAATTGGTTGTATCACTTTGGAGGGTGAACCGTGCAGGTGGCAAGAAAGGTTATTTGCAGAACCTTTGCAGGTTCCGTGTAAATTAATACCTTGGCATAACAGTGTACCACTTAGTGAGTTCCTACAATTTTTACCACTAAGGAATACTCCCTTTCCCCCATTCCAACATTTGTGTGTGTATGGTAAATTCCAGGACGACTTAATGTATTCTTTACCCAACCTTTTATACAGGCCCGCTGGTTTATGCTGTAGACAATACTGAAATTGGAAAGCCGTCACTGGTATCGTGATGGTGCCATGTATTATCCATTCAATGACAGGCTTCTCAGAATCTGTCAATGGTAATCTTTCCAGTTTCTCAATGCTCAGCACTGTATTGTCTGCTCCTCTTTGTGCCAAAGAGATTTGTTTATCTGTAAGGTTAAACACAGTAAATAATGACGTGGTGTTGATTAGACGCCATGGCAAGTAGCCTGAATGGAGATTTTGTGACGTCCAGCCTAGCAGCATTATAGAACATAATTGAGACTGGCCTTGTTGTAACATTAGCAAGTCTTGCTCTATTAAGTCAATTGCAGATGATACGACGCTGTCCAAAGAATACATTCTGGAGGACAGAGTTGTTAACCCATTGTCCA
The DNA here is from genome assembly GCF_964263255.1 of Lissotriton vulgaris. Taxonomy (NCBI): domain Eukaryota; kingdom Metazoa; phylum Chordata; class Amphibia; order Caudata; family Salamandridae; genus Lissotriton; species Lissotriton vulgaris. The sequence goes on from NC_141693.1 coordinate 1,392,657,312, forward strand.
CTACAGAGAGGCTTTTCTCTAAATTAATACAATCAATTTCTTGTATTCTTTCAGGTTTCCATTTGCGTTATTTTCCATGCTTCATTGTAAGCAGCGTATATACCGACTAATATAAAACGTTTTTGACGTGGTTTGCGAGGCCCCATTAAGAAATCTCGTAAATCATTGCCTTCTTTAAGTAAAGATAAGTGTTGTTTGATTTCTGGAAGTATAGATTTATGTAGCCACTCAAGGTATAGCTTTCCTACACTATAAGAAGTTACTATCCCTGGATGTTGTCTCTGGGAATATCTTGGATCTGACCTGTTTACTGTGAACCCCTGTGTTTTGTTCAGGAATCTATCTTGACAGTTATTCGGATCTGAGGGCCAGATTAACCATTTTTTCCAATCAGGATTAATTCTGTTTTGTTTAAAAATATATGGTACCTCTACCTCCTCTTCTGTAGTGTCATTACTGTCAGATGTGGGCTTAGGTATAGACGGTTTATTTAAATCTTTTATCTTAGCCAGGCCAAGACAAGAAGTTTGTTGAACAGTGTCATTTAAAAACATTATTTGTTCTGGGAAGATGCAGGATCTAAATAAGGCTTCTAAACCTTGCACCTGCCAATCTTTTGTGCCCCAGACAGTTTTTGTCTCTATGTTGTCTTTTCAAAAGTTAAACCCTGATGTAACAGCTGAGCATAAAAGTTTGCAGAATAAATGTGTTTAGTATTGGTCAACATTGTTTTCATTCCTGTCCTATTTATATTTTTAAAATAAAACGTTTCTGGATTTGTAACATTAAACCCTGAGAAGTATGGACATTTTTCATAAAATGTTTTTGAGCTACCCCTTGGTGGCGTTGGACAATGTTCCCATTGATTATAAGTAAAAACATTTCTAGAGTTTGCAGATTTATGCAAATAATGGTGACCATAATGATTAAAACAATACATTTGTTCATAATCTGATGAACCTTCCAGGTGTTCACGTTCTGTAAATTTAGCTGACATTTCTAAATCTGTCATCATGTTGTTAACAGTTTCAAAGTCCCAATCATCAGAAAATGTGCTGGGTGCAACAAAGTCACTTAAAGAAACCTTGAACTGGCATGGAATCTTCAGCAGTTCCACCGGGCCATAAATGTCATAATCAGTTATGTCCCATGCTATACCACCAGGTATAGGAACGGCTGTGATATTTACTGATGATAGGTCTCTTCTTCCACGATGAGTTGATTTGTGAGGTTTCTGGACCAAGTTGATTTTCTTACTTGCTGTTTCCATTTACTGTATTCTCCATCTATCATCATTCCCGAACCTAACAGCAGCATGAGCCAGAGCAGGAGGAAAAGTACACCTAACACAATCCAAAATTCAACCCATGGTAAAACCAGATATGTTTTTTCAAGTTGATGAGAGTTCTGTTATTTTTTCTTTGAACTTTTAATTTGCTGGCGTATTTTCAGGTTCACTGGGATCCTCAGAAAATGTATCAAAGTTGATGAAATAGCCAGAGGCAATTTTGTCAATTGTTGGAATTGCATCCGGATTACTTGAAATCTCTGGAGCTGTTTCTTCTCTTGCTATGTTGGTATAGTGAGATGCTATATTATTGTAGACAGGTGTTTCCTGACAAACTGTTATTTGGGTATCCAGAGGCACAAGTTCCATGGCTTTGTTGCATAGTCCTTCATTTCTTACTACAGGTTTATTAAAGGTGATACGTCTTTCAGTTTGAACCTCTTGGATTGTAGCAAGATTTGGACGTCTGCTACTTCTTGGGAGTCCACTGGGCCTACTACTTATTATCGGCCACATGATGTGGTTTGACCAGGTCGATGGACACAACTCTGTTCTCCCTTTTACCAGCAAGGAGCGGTGGTAATACTGATCTTGTTCCATGGATAGCTAAGACAGGTACTGCTTTCCTGTAAGAAGGCCCAAATTCCTTCTTTACCGCAATCTTTTTCCTGACTAGATCCCCAATCTTTGAAATCCAGACAGGTCTTGCTGGGACAGGTGGTTTTTCTTCAGTGGTCGTTTGTATTGTGTTACTCAGACTTCTTCTTGTTTCATTTCAGTCCTATAAAACTGCCAAACGATCTTTGACATTAAGGGTTTTTGTTCTACCACTGAAGTTTGACAATCGAGGTCTTCAATTATCATTCTAGTACCAAACAGTAATTCATATGGAATGATTACACCCAGAGAATTTCTTGGCAGATTATTAAGACTACGTTGGACACTTATTAGATATTTATGTCACATTTTTTCTTTCCACTACCACATTACCCTCAGGATGGAAGTGACTAGAATACTGCAATGCAACGCCCAAGCTAGCCATGACCTCTTTGTAAGCTCAAGAGCTAAACGCAGGATCCTGGTCAGAATGTAGCGTGCTGATTGCGTATGTGCCGATAAAGACTCTCTAATCCTTTATAACAGTTCTAGCGTCAGCCGAGTTCTGGGGCCACATCCAAATAAATCTTGTCCTAGTAGTTGTGGGATCACATCTGTCCATGGTGACGTCTGCGTGTAGATAGTCTAATGCTGTCTAACAATGGTGTCTGAACTGGGCTGGCTACACTGTAGTCAGGTACCTGGTGGTTTTCAAAGATATGATCTTTGTAACAGGTATCACAGTTAATTCCGAATTTGTAAACAACGATGCTCATTCCCTGCCACCAGTACATCTCTTCTAATTCTATTAGAGATTTTAAGATCCCTTGATGTGTCAGACCCTCTCCCATATGTGCTTCGTGAACCAAAGCACCTCTCCGGTTCCTGTTTAGAATTACTCTGTCCCCCATTCCAGGGATTCGAGCAAAAGGAGTGGAGTTTGCATCAATTATGTATGTATATGTGAGTGGATTGTTTAGAGGTAATGCTGCATAGTCGCCTTCCATTGAGGCTTTTACTGCTAGTAAAGTTTCACCATCTATTACTTTTTTCAAGTGAGCGATTGGAGCTACGTAAGCCGTTTGCACAGCTGCCTTTGCGGCTTCATCAGCCAATGAATTCCCTGCAACGTGAACGCCATCACGCTGATGACTCAGTATATGAATCACGTGAGTCTTTTGTAGTTCTTTCTGTAATAGAACTACTTGTTCCCAAAGCATTTTATGCTTAATTGTGAAACATTTTGCATTTTTGAAACCGTTTCGAACCCAGTTCTGCAAGTGCTTTTTTTCAAACATTCAACGCAGAAATACGAATCGCACACTATGAGTGTGGGGAATTGCGATCAGTATTTTCAAGCGCCATCTTGAAAGCCTGTAGTTCAGCTCGCTGAGCTGTACAGTCTCTGAGTGATTGAGATTTAGTGACCATAGGTAGAAATTTTCCTTCTCGCCAGCGACCTTTAACAATCGCGCATGCAGCATTATAGGCTTGTTTACCCCCAATTGTGGGCTGTGCTGATCCGTCTGTATAGATTATACATCCGTAATGTTTCTAGAGGAAGAATTTTGGTCGGCAGAGGACATTCGTGTTCGTATTGTAGGAATTCTTGTGTCTTCAAGTAGGGATCAAAAACGTATTCAACGTCTGTTGCTGCAATGGAATTAACCCATTTTGTCCATCTCAGATGTAAAGCCATAGCATTGGGAATGCTTGCTTTTGTCACTGCCTCTAAGGCAGGTACAGGTGTAACGATCATTATGGGTTTACCCTGTGCTAGAGCTCTCTCTTTTGCTACTGCAGCTTGAACCGCTGTCAGAATTTTTTTCTGTTGAAGTGAATTTTATTTCCGCTTGTGTGTGATTTGTATGCTATTGGTACCTTTTCACCTTCATTAAAGGTCAGGTACGTGAATCTGCATCTCCCTGGAATGATTTGGATCACAAGAGTTTTTGCTAACATGTCTGTTTGCACTGAATGCAAAATTTTCTGTATGGTTTTGAGTCCAATTTGTTGGTTTGAAATCAGGTTTGATTAGTTCTTCTGGAATTCAGGAAACCTAGAATTGACTGTAAGTTTTTCAGCGTTTTCGGAGGTTGGAGCAACGCAAATTTTTCTAGAAAGTTTGCTGCCAGGCTTTTAACTTCACTTGATAACTCGTATCCTGAGAATAGGATGTTGAGGTGGGCAATTCGTGATTTCTTGAAATTAAATTTATACCTTTCGGAAGCAAACCCAAGTATTATGGTGTTCACTCTTTTCAAGTGCACGTCCAGATCTGTCAGATAGATGTCATCGACATAAGATAATGCTTCATCATCATACATTTGTAGTAACTTTGTTACTCTGGCTGAAAATAACCCTGGACTATTGTCATAACCCTGGGGGAGACAGCAAAATTGTCGCTGTGTCCCCATGATTGTGAAAACGGTCAAGTGCCTGCTTTGAGGTGCAATGTTTTGACAGAAAAACCCATTTGAAATACCTAATGTGGTTTTATATTTTTTACGCACAATGTTATTCATCAGTGCTGCATGTGAGCGTTTTGCACTGCAAAAGTTTTGCAGCAAGAGTTTAAGTGTCTGTAGTCCTAAACTAAAATATATGTATTGTCTGGTTTGGAGACAGGAAACAAAGGATTTTTTATTGATGAGGTGCATGTTTCAATCACCCCTTGGTATTCAAGTTGATTTAAAATCTCCCTGACTTGTTTTTTAGCTTCCTGTTTTACAGGTTACTGCCTTTGCATTGTTGGTTGATTTTGTAACTGGATTTTAGGGTGAGGAAAATTCGCATCCCATCCTACGTGATTTTTATATAATGCTGGTGCCTGAGCTACTGCCCATTTCCTGGCATATGTGTATTTTTTATGAATTGGAATGTGATTTGAGAAGGCTGGCATAATTATCTATTCGCAATGTGGGCACTCCCTGACAAATTCAGGTGGCCAGTTTTGTTCAGCTAGAAGAATGTCATAACCATTGGAAAGCTTATCCCAAAAGAGAGCTTTTATTTTCCTAGTTATTTCCCCCTCCTTCCGGAGTGTTACTTCATATAACTTGTGGGGTACACTAACCCTGGTGTCAGCAGTTTCAACTTGAATGCATTCATTCAAGTCCACTGTCTCCAGATGATCCTTCAGGATCTTGCGAATTATGGTTCCTTCTGCTGTGCTGTCTAGCATTGTTTGGGCCCACTCCCCGTTCTTGAGTTGTGTCATCAAGATCCTTGGCATGTCTGATCTTTATACTTGCTACCTTCTTCTTGGTAAATTGAGTTTTCTAGTTTTTTGGAACAGACTGTTTGTCTTTAGACTTCACACGTTCTTCTTTTTGTTCTGATCATCCTCTTCATTCTGATTTCTGCAAGGAAGCCTGAAAGGTACGAGAGGAATGTGCATCAGTATCTTGATATCTATCAGGTTTTCTTAAGCTATCCCTATTTCTGAGATTGTACCTTTTTTAAGGGGCTCCCGTTGGGGAGACCTGCCTCCGCGTTAGGGAGATCTTCCTCTGGACTGGGAACGCTTCTCTTTAGGAAGTGTTTGTTTAGTGTTTTCCCACTTCTTTTTAGGAGTTGTGAGATTATTTTTAATAAAAACTTTTTCAGGATTTTCTGTTAGTTGTGGTTTTACTGGTTTCCCACTCAAACTATCTCTACCTAGTTCTTCATAGGATTTTTCAATGATTCTGGCAAGCTCATATGGTTGCTCAGTAATATCTGTTTCTTTTAGCTTCTGGCGGATTGCCACTGATGCTGCTTCACCTTTAATGTTGGCTAATAAGATAGCCAAGACCTGTTTGAAATCCTTCAGTATTTCATACCCAGATTCAAGGCCGGTTCAGGACCGTATTCATTTTGAATCTGTCTTAGAATGTCTGGTATTACCACCATAGACGGGACACCATGTGTTTTTGTATAGATGAAAGCAAAGACTGTACCCCAAGTGTCACAGTCCTCCACATGTGGTGCAATCCCTATTGGTAAACAGATTGTCAGAATCCTGTTTTTCTTGATGAGGTGTACTATCAGGGAATACTGCCTCTATTTGAGTAATTTTCTGGGCTAACCAGAATGGAATTTGTTCCCTTTTTGCTGCAATTTACCAATGACTGATTGTATAGTCTGTGGTGTGATTTTGTTTGTGTTGTTTTAGTTGTACTAATAGTTCAGGACCTGTCATTGTTTCAATATCAGGATTTGGTGTATAGCTTGCTAGTACCGGCCATGTTGCTCCTGGTCTTCCTAGTGGACCAAGCCTGGTAATGTGATTTTGATGTTGTAGGGCACCTTTAACCCAGAGCTGATGCTCTTGGTAAGTTAATGGAATTTCAACGTCCTCATAAGGAACGTATTCCATTGGAGGTTCCTCTACTATGTAGTAGTGAAACTCAGGTGTTCCTGCATCTGCTGGAGGAAACTGAATCCATGAATAGAATACCTCTGTCTGCCGATATTCATGTGCCTCTATAACAAAGATTACTTTACCACCTCTCGATGATACTCCATTGTTTATGAGTCTGTAAGTTATAGTTTTTCTTACATTTACCGGGATGATTTTAACATCTGGGTCATTCTGTAGGAGATTTCTGTCATCTAAAGCCGCTTAAGCTGCTGCTGCAACTCTTTCCCTCTCGTCGTCACTCTCCGTCATTTTGTTGACCTAAAGTTTGCTGAGCAATTTTCAAGGAAACAAAGATTAGGTGCACAATATTTTGCAACACTGTATCCTTCAACGTTGAACAAGCTAAAAACTAATACATAGGATGTTTTCGTCCTACTCAGTTTAAAGCTAATATTTTATCCTTTAACCCACGCCAGACATCTATTGGAGTATTTTTACGGGAAAAAGGGGTCTGTGTGAATAGCACGACTGAGTTACTCCAGTATCTAGCGTTAAATTATCACGTTGGGTGCCACAATTCCACGCATCCAAAGATCCACCATGGGGGGAAAATCCTTCTCCTACTTAGCGGCCAAGACCTGGAATTCTCTCCCCACCCATCTCCGCCTTACACAGAACCACCTCTCCTTCAGAAAACAACTAAAAACTTGGATATTTGATAAGTAAAGCTCCCCCCCTCCCTCAAGCGCCTTGAGACCCTCTGGGTGAGTAGTGCGCTATACAAATTCAAACTTGACTTGACTTGATGTAGTGTAGTTCCTATATTCCCAATAGGCTCTGCACATTGGAATAATATATCCTGTAGTTTAGACGTAGGACTGAGGTCGACTAGGTCTCTACCAAATATATTAAACTTAATTGTGAGTGCCAGCTAGCTGAGAGGTCACTAGAAACTTTCGGGAATTCACAAGAAGGTTTTCGTTTCAGACAACCGCATAAACATGACAACTTTTTTCCCAAGAATGAGAAATCAATCCCGAGAGTCACTGAAACAATAGATAGCTATTTTATGTGAGTGCCAGCTAGCTCAGAGGTCACTAGAAACTTTCTTGAATACACAATAAGGGTTTAGATTCGGACAACCGCATAAATATTACAACTTTGTTTCCTCAAGAATAAAAACGTATCTTCAGAGTTGTGGAAACAATAGATAAATATTTTACTCCGTCAATCGTGACAATAGATAAATATTTTACCCAGTCAATCGTGCATGCTCCGTTTCACCAGAGGTGCTGAGAAAATAGAGAGAAGGGCGTTTTCAATAAAAAGTATTTATTGAACAGTCTTCTTTCTCAAGCTTAAGAAATGTACTGCTACAATTGTAATACTGGTTAAAAAGTACAAGGTATATCATACGAAAAGTATTATAAAATAGTACTGTAAAAGCATAGTATGGCTTCTAAGCCATATAAAATAACATACAATAAATAAAATACATACAGTGTTGAAGAATGACTAAAAGTACTCAACTGGTGCTTCTAAAATACACCTACCCGGGTGCACCTAACCTACGTCTAGGACAAGGGAAGAAGTAAGTGAGGTGTAGCTTAAGTTTTAGTATTCTTTGCCAAGAATCTATTCCAAGAATTCTCTAAGGGTCAGCTCCGTACCTTGGTTTTAGAATGAAGGAGGTCTTGTATCTCTCTCAGGACTCGATTTCCCATCAACCCGCAAGGGTACGCTGGAAAGACTGGAGCTGGATTTCTCGGCAAGAGAAAAGATAGCGTCTCTCAGTGCATCAGCTGGAGGGTCGGCTTCCTTCGGCACTTGCTGCAGCAGGGCGTCTCGGGCAAGTATTTAGTCGAACTGCTCCAAACCACTGTGTGTTTGTCTAGGCAAATGTAGGCATATTTATACCTTGAAGGTGCCAAGTTTGACGTATGATTGGACATAATAATGTCTTCAAAGACTCAGTTCTTTGATAACTCCATGATTTCCATGATAAACTAGTATTCAGGCAAGAGGTAGTCCCTAGCTGCTGAAGGCGGGTTTTCTAAGAAATTGTTGTTGATTCTCAGAACTTAGTGGAAGTAGCCATGCCGTATTTGGGCTGCATAGGCTCAGTCTAAATATGGTAATGATTTCTATGCCTATATAAGGATCGGGTGATTAATACCTATATATGGGCATGAATCAGGAAAATTACACTAGGGTCCTAGATTCCAACACTACAGTTCCCTCTGGGCAAAACATCCATGTCCACTTTATTTGTGCACCCCAGTACACTTTGGTACACTTTGGCATTACACAGGGGCCACAGACATTTGTGAGGCCCCCTTCTGTAATAATGATAGCACTGTGTTTCAAAAGGGCATTCCTTCTTTTACATTGTAATGTGACCCCTTAAAAATGAGTGAGTGTGTTTGTCTTTCCACCAGTGCCATATTATGGATGTGGGCACAAAGGCAAACAAGCTATCAGGAAGCACTCTGATAGTGCACCACAAAAAAAGTAGTGCACTGTCAGCGTGCCCCAAGGGCAGCCCACTGGATGGGACCGAGAGGGTCCCATTTACTCTCCAGTCATATTCCTGAACGTGGGTGCAGACTCTCACTGCCCCTGCCTGCAAGGGGATCTCTCCCCTCTCAAAGTGCTTTTAATCAGCTACTCAGTATTTCACGTTAATGAGATATCCTAGGAGTAGCAAAACTTTGCGGCTGCCCTGGGGGCAGCGCCTCATTTTTAATAGGATGCACTGTACCGGTTTCTGTCTAGCTCATCTTTTGAAAGAAAACAGGGAAAGTGCCCCTTATGGATATTATCGCCACAGGGAATATAAAACCTAAAAATACATATCAAACCTTTTAGTTACAATGCACCCTGACCTATGTCTAGGGCCTACCTTACATGTGACTTCTGTCTATTAAAAAGGGAGTTTTTAAGTGGGCATGGGGCTGCAATGGAAGACCTAAGACAAGTTTAAAAAGGCTACTTAAGTGGGTGACACAAAAAGATCTGCAGGCCCACCAATAGCATTTAATTTACAGGACCTGGGAACGTGTAGTACCAATTTACTAGGGACTTAGAAGTCAATAAATGTGCTAATTTGTTGTAAGAAAATGTTACCATTAAAGTAGAGAGTACAAGCCCTTTAACACTACAGAGATGGCCAAGCTAAACAAGCACATTTAGTGTGCAAAAGCGGCAGCTCACGCTTGCTAATCATGTTCTATTGCATTAAGCACTATTTCGTAGCACAGAATGTGCCCTTGCATCCATTTTGGATGCACAGAGTATTTTTGTGCTAGGAAATAGTTCTGAATGCAGAATTACTCTTCTTGCTTCGTTCAAGCATAATCAAATGGAATTCTTAGGTAATTCGGAGTGATTGTGCTGCATGATCCCCCTCCTATGATTTCAAATCCTGAGATTCCTTTCTCAGCTGTGGCCATTGATGTATGTAGCAGTTCAACACTGAATGCAGGATTCAACATGTATCTTCTGTAATATACTCTAAAGCATGGGTAATCTATATACCACTTTTCTTATTCTTTAAGAATGTATTTTGGAATTAACACTGACTCAAGAAAAATAGTTGTATACAGGATCATATTTATCAAATAAATCTATAGAAGAAAGAACAAAATATTTGTATTTGCATCTACATAGAAGGTTATTTTGTTCTGAAGTGGTTGAAATATGATTAAAGTTGCAATTTTCTGCTGATATCAGAGTGTCTGCACCTCATACACTTTTCTTAAACCAATCACTCCTGTGGTTGAGGGCATCATCGGGTTTAGAAGTGGTGCAATAGGAAACTATAGAACATCTGAGCACACTGATCAGGCTACTACAGGGGGCTCAAAGATAAGGGGTGACTTTTCCTCTTAGTTAGACTGAAACAGACTCCTTAGTATTGGTTTGTAAACTTAGTGACTGCATCATCCTTATGTCTGGATTCGGAAAGGAGCACCCTTTGCACATTGTCCTGGCTGGTATATTTTGGACTGATGGTAATTTGCGAGAAAAATTGATTATCTCCTTAAACACCTCATTTACATTTACTAGTGAAAGGTATGTGAGTTAAGGCAGTTGATTCACAAGTGTTGTGAAAAATTGTGGTGAGATGTAAGGTGCCCCTAACGACCTGGATATCTGAACATTTATATATCCCATTAGAGAACAGTATGAGTACTCAGGATCACACGTTCTGCTAGGTTTAAAGCAATGCCTTTTATTTCAACTCCTGAATGCCAGTTATACTCCAAAAACCCCCTCTCCAATTTCTTTATGTTCTCACTGTCAAAGGGTAGACATGGATCTTATCAGACCTTTGGAACTCTCAGGAGAAGACTATCAACATATGTTGGTATTGCACACTATGTTAAAAGATACCCTAAGGCTGTTCTTTTATTAGGCACATTTATGGCACATTTATATAATGTTTTAATCTCTTCATTTTTAAGAGGTTATTTTACTGACGAGATTTTAACAAACCAGGGCACCAACTTTATGTACGTTATGAGGGCTCCAAAATGCAATAGGTTAAAGGTCATGTATCTCACACAAGGCGGCTACAGGAAGACTTACGTTACAAAATAGACAATGTTTATCCTGTATACCTTTCCAATACCTAAATCTCACACTAAATATAGGGTAGTATTGTGATGTGCTGTATAAAAACGAAGAAAGGGGTGAAAAACAGGCACAACCTAGTTGTGGACTATAACCCTCACTCACCCGAGGGTGACATGCTTCATCATTGGGTTTCTCCAACACACGGGGACCACAAGGTACCCCGTGTGGGCTACGACTTAACCCAAGAGAGAAGGAGCTGGAGTCCAAAGCACTTGTTGGTTCTACCAACTCGACATGGTAAGGAGGGGCAGAGTGCAAACAATAAGTGTAAAAAGTGTGTTTAAAAACTACCTATTTAGGGGTTACAACATTATTCTTCCATCATAAGTGGTAGTGATTAAAAATGTGAGTGAATGCAGGTTTATGGATATATACCCTATCTGTAGATCGACATGTTTCTGCCATAATGACAAAAAGGTTCAGGGCATCCATCAGGATCAAGCAACAGTCACTCTGCTATATCAAGTGTGTAAATAAAAAGTTATACTTAGGCCTCTATTTCTTGACTGTCAAACATTTAAATTGAACAAGATGATCAGTCAGTGTCACGATTAGGCATTAGTTTATGGGAAATGTGTGTTGGACTGCATCTCCCAGAATGCCTGTAACATGAGTCCTACCTCCCTTTCTTCACTATCTATGCTTCCTCTTCCTCTCTGCTTGTCACCTGAGTTCTTTACAGAATCTTCGCGGAGAACAAGATCCTGTGTAGGTTTTGTAGGAACTACATGACATGACACTGCCAACGTCTGTTGGGTACTTATTTAACAGTCAAAACTGAGTAGTTCAGTCATGCTATTCTCAGAGACCCCTACTCAGATTTCCACAAAGAGGTCTGGAGTGGTAGGGTGCAAAAATTCGCTGCAGCTGAGTAGGCAAAATTCTATGTATTCTAAAAATCGCTAAATTGCGAATAATTGCATTTAAGGAATCTCAATTTGAGATTCCTTAAATGCAATTCATGAAACATTTTAAAATTGCGAATTTGCAATCTGGGGCCGCTGTTTACCGCAAAGTGTAACTACGTGGTAAATAGCGAAAACTTAGAAAAATGCACTTTAGTGCATTTTTCTAAGTTGTATGTTACACACACACATGTCCATTAAACATGTGTGTGCGCAACACCTGTGTACATTACCATTTCAGGGGTGCTACAGGTTGTCCTTTGGACACCCTGGCACCCTTGAAATCGCATCCTTATTTGCGAATCGCTATTTGCTAATCGCAAATAAGGTTCATAGGAATGAATGGGGAGTCATTCCTTATTTGCGATCAGCAATTAGCGAATCGCAAATAAGGAAGCTGTAGAAATCGCAATAAATATTGCGATTTCTACATGAATCCCGTTTTGTGAGTCTTTAATAGCGATTCCTTAATAATCGATATTAAGGACTTGCAAAACATGACAATGATGAATCTGGGGGATTGTTCCTATTGTGCATTACACCTTATCTCAGTTCCCTTGAACAACTTTTCTAACTAAATACAATGACTGAGCAGAGAGATGCTGTGCGCAAACTGAATATAACAGTGCAGGAAGAAGATGCAGATGCAATACAAATGAAAGAAAATGTTAGAAATGCCATTACCCTAAAACTAGCTTCATATGGTTTAACAGCTCAGGATGGGCCAGTAATGTTCGCGATTGAGGCATAAGAATCATTTGGAACAGAGGTATTCTATTCATGGGTTACATTCTGTTGGAAGCCGTAATCCCAGGTCCGCACCACTGTCACCAAGTGCGCGACCCGCTGCTCCCCACTCAACGTTAGGACAAGTAAGGACACTGTTTGAGATAGCCCTGCTCACCCCCTTAGTAGCTTGGCATGAGCAGCCAGGCCTATCTCCAAGGCACGAGTATTCTGTATGTGCAACCACGCCCACAGCAACCCCACAATACATAAGGCAACATAGGGTAAAGAGCAATATTCGTCCCGGCTGGCTGGTAGGTTTAAATCCCAACCACCGCGTTCTACATGCTATGCTGGTCGTAATGCAAGAATCACAAACGTTATGATTGTCAAACAATAGTGCACTGCTTAACGATACAATCCTGTGCTGGGTAAAGTAGAAATATTACAATGCGTAACGTTGCACCCCGGTACCTGCAATGGGAGAAATACTGCAATACGTACTGCTACATGCTGAGCAATGAAGGAATAATGCAATTCGTCAAGCCCCAATCACATACTATGCAATGAATAACTAATGCAACACTGGCTGCTACAATTATGTACTTTTCAATCAAGGACTAATGCAATGCATCACAACAATTGTGTACTTTGCAATAAAGAAATAATGCAATGTGTGCCGCTAGACTCCTGTACTTGGCAAGAGAAAAATAATGCAATGCGTAGAGCTACAATCATGTACTTCATTAGGCAATAATAATATCAGACGTCCTAAGTCAGTCTGGCAGTTTGTTAGCTGCAATATTGGCAATGTGTATTACAAAAAATCAGCCTCTTCGATAACCGTTGCACCCCTCACGGTTCAACGATGACACGGAGTAGAGCTTCTTACTGTGGCCCCCGTACTGCTACTCCTTTTGTCAGTAGGGGCCCCACGCTGAGCCGAAGCAAAGGCTCACTTCGTCAGAAGGACTGAGAGGCCGAGAGAGTGTCTCTCCAAGCCCGCACCCCGCCCAGGTAGTAATCCACTTTACCTGGGGGCCCGACCCCACTCTCCTCCTTCCTCGAATATGGCCTTCTGTGCAGAACTCTCTCAATGGGCCTCAGCGGCTCGGCTTGGCAGCTCAGCTCCTTTGGGGCTGCCGGTCCTGGCCACACCTGTTAAGAAGGTCTCGTGCGGCTGCCGGGCACACATGCCCCACGCTCCTGAGATTACTTTTACTCTGGGTGCACATTCATCACCGCACCCTCCGGATCTCTTCTGGCACAAAGCCAAGCACACAACACTGATGGGACTCCATGTTGTCTCTGAGAGCATGCTCCCCTGGCACTCCTTCCTGCGGTCTCAGTTGACACCAAGACACGCACACCTAGCTGCAAAGACTCACTTTATTCCGGTGCACACAATGATCAGCCAATCACCTCCACAGTCCCAGGTTGCACAAAGCATGCACGCTGTTTTACTGAGTATTACTGAGAATTACTCCAACTCCAGTGCCCCGATATTCAGGTGCTGTTCACCAATGCCTTCGGCCGCACTATGACACGCTCACCGTGTCAGAGCTTCACTTCTCATTCTGTGCACTTGATTGCCAGGTGCACCTCACCAACACCGTTGATGCACCCCGACCCGCAACCTGCGCATCCGAGACTCAATCTACTTCCGATGCACATGTTGATCAGGCTCTCGTCAGCAATGCTTTCCGCGCATCATGAAATGCACCCTGTGTGTCCGAGACTCACTACTCCTCCAGTGAACACGCCGACCAGGGGCTCCTCACCAGCGCCTATGGTGCACCACAACATGCACCATGCATGTCCGAGTCTCACTTCAGCTTTGGTGCACATGCTGACCAGGTCAGGTGGTCTAAACTAATGCCGGGGATGCACCATAATACGCACTCTGCGCATCCGAGGCTCACTCCACCTGCGATGCCTGTGTTGGCAAGGCGCTCTTCACCTGTGATTCCTGTGCACCACGGCACGCATCCAGCATGTCCGAGTCTCACTCCCCCTTTGTGTCTAAGAATACAGGGCAGACCTTCCGAGGGTCTCAAGCTGCAACAACACACGCCCACCGAGTCGCTTGAAACTTCTTAAACTTTTATGTTCCTGTGTTTCCGAACAGGAAGCCAGCTCACCTCGGGCCCTTGGGGTTACAAGACACAGCAAAAAGCACAGTCTCTGTCAAGCTGGGGGACCCAGCACCTCCAAACATAGTCCCAACAGACTCTTCCTTGGTTAGAACAGCAAATTGCAGACCAGCCCAGGATCACGAAGCAAGGAGTTGCCTTTCCACAGCAGTCTCTTCAGTTGCTTCTTCTTTAAAAGAGGTTCCTCTTGACCACAAAATGGGTCGAAGCCTTTTCAGTCTCAATCCATTTCTGTTTTGTACCAATGTTTAGAGGTTTTAGGTCCCATAGTTATACCCCTTAACCCCTTCGCTGCTAGGCCTTTTTCCCCCATGTGCAAAGCCTTTTTTTGGCTTTTTGGGTTACTTCATGCTTAGGCCCTTTAACTTTTTAACCACATAAGGTATCAACGCCAAATTTGCATCCTTTTTTTGGAACATCATGAGGATTCTAAAGGTACCCAGGGTTTGTGGATTCCCAAGGAGGGGAGCCAGAAATTAGCCAAAACACAGCTAGATTTTACTTTTTTGGGGAAAAATGGGAATAAAGTGCTGCAAATGAAAGTGTCTGTATTTTCCCCGCAAATAGCTGAAATCACCATTTTGTATACAGTTTTGGCATTTTTAAGGGACATAGCCTATTTTTGCTATTTTTTGTGCTTTTAACCTCCTTCCAGTTAATGGTAGTAATGGGTATGAAAGCAATAATGGATCCTGGAAATCTATACACTTTACAAAAATAGACACAATTCTGAATTCAGAAAGGGGTAATTTGTGTAGATCCTTTGAGGTTTCTTTATAGAAACTAACAGTTCAATAAAGGAAAAAAATTAAATTAGTTGAAAAAAACACCGATATGTGTCAATGTTTTTTATCTGTAACTTCTTCTAATTATGACAGTTCTTTGAAAGCGATATACTGTTACATCACTTTACTGGTGGTGGAGATATACAGGACTTAAAGGTTCACCAAGAACTCGACAAACTCAGAGCCAAAAACTGAGCAGCGATTTGCAATGGTTTTTTATTATATACCGGGAACATAACAATTATTCTGGGAATTTTTATACATGGAAACATTGGTATGAAAGACACCTATGTATTTCTGAAATGGGAACAAAACATAGAGTTTAGAAACAGTATATATTTGCACATTTCCAAAATTGGGAATACGCATACTCATACTAGCATGAGAATTATCAGTCATTTTTCAAAATGACTTCTTTTTTACACATTGTCTTTCATTTGGAAGGCAGAAATGCATGTAAAATCAATAGGTAATAACAGTTGCTTTACATATCTGAATTATATGAAGTCTCCCGATAAAAATGGTACCTCACTTGTGTGGGTAGGCATAGTGTCCACAACAGGAAATGGCTCAAAACGCAATGTGAACACACCACATTTTGACAATGAAAAATTACTCTTTTTTTGCAAAGTGCCTAGCTGTAGTTTTTGAACCCTAGCTGTGCCGGCACCTATGGAAACCTAGCAAATTTATACATTTTTGAAACCTAGATAAGCAGGGTAATCCATGATGGGCTGACTTGCCTGTCTCTCACCAGGTTCTGTTACCCAGAATCCCTTGCAATTTTAATTTTTTTTTAATATTTCTTTATTTCGGCAATGCATGCCATAAAAGACGAACAAACAATCATAAAAACTACATTTGTCAATTCATTAAAAACATTAAAAACAGTATCAATTTCAGCTATCGAAGATCTGTAGGACAGGAATTACCGAACAGTCCATGACCTTTACAACAATCAATTAGACAGATATCTTTATATAGTGCATGTGCATTAGCAGTTTTGAATGATGTTCAGCACTCCCCTACGTTTTAGCCACACCGCCGCCAGATATTTAGCAACGGCAAAAACAACTACAGATGCCAAATCCGTTTTCAGTATGCGTAAGGCTTGCATACAATGTGTGATTCGCATGTTTTTGCATAAGAGCACCAACCAGTACCTTCTCGCTCTCCGAGATGCAGGGCAAAAGAACATAATGTGTACTTCACTCTCAATATCACAACTGCAATTAGGACAGTTTTTCAAAGCAGCTGGAAGCCAATTGCATGTGAAAGCTCTAATTGGTAGTGTGCCGTACCGCCACTGCAAATACAACTTCCTTGTAAAAGCCGGGAAGATAACATCTAGGACAGTTTCAAAATAGTAAAAATCCTTCACCTTTGAAAAAAAATCTATTAAAGTGCCACTGTGAGTGCTAGATATCGAGACTGTCAATCTAATTTCATAAAAACGTTTAGATAGACTTTTTCGTGAGGTTCTCGGGCAAGCGGTTTCAGGTTTATACCACATTTGCGAGAGGCCCAACTTGATGAATTCATCTTTAATATAAGCTAGCCAAGGAATTTTCCCCATATTAGTTGTATTTAAAATCTCTAATAGTTCCTGTCTGTAAACAGAAAGCTACGGGGTACTCCACAATCTCCTCCAAAATGCAACGTGAACACACCACATTTTGACAATGAAAAATTACTCTTAGTTTGCAAAGTGCCTAGCTGTAGTTTTTGAACCCTAGCTCTGCCGGCACCTAGGGAAACCTAGCAAATTTATACATTTTTGAAACCTAGACAAGCAGGGTAATCCAGGATGGGGTGACATGCCTGTCTCTCACCAGGTTCTGTTACCCAGAATCCCTAGCAATTTTAATTTATTTAAACAAAACACATTTTCCTCACATTTCTTTGGTAAAAAGTTCTGGAATCTGTATGCCTCCACACATTTCCACCCACCCCGCATTCCCCAAAGTCTTCCGAGAAAAATGTCATCTAACTTGTGTGGTTAGGTCTGGTGCTCGTGGCAGGTAATGGCGCAAAACGCAACATGGACACACCGCAATTTCACAGTGAAAAATGACCTTTTTTTTGGAAAAGTGCCTAGCTGTAGTTTTTGAACACTAGCTCTGCCGGCACCTAGTGAAAATTACAAAACCCATGCATTTCTTAAATCTAGACACCCAGGGGAATCCAGGAAGGGGTAACTTGACTGCCTTTCACCAGGTGGTTCTGTAACCCAGAATCCCTTGCAAACCTAAAAGATTATCCAAAAAAACACATTTTCCTCACATTTCTGTGGTGGAAAGTTCTGGAATCTGTGCGGATCTACAAATGTCCACCCACACCGCATTCCCCAAAGTCTTCAGAGAAAAATGGTACCTCACATGCGTGGGTGGGTCAAGGACGTTATCATTTTACTCAGGAGACTCAAGGGAACGCTGTAGGATACAACATTTGTGCCGGCACAGTGATTCCACACAAAAATATGTGGAAGATGTTTTTTTTTTTCAACTAAATTTGAGGTTTGCATGGCATTCTGGGTAGGAAAACGCGATCCACGCAAGGCATACCTCAATGAATTCCCCCGGGTGTCTAGTTTTCAGATATGTTTGGTACTTACCCAAAATGGCTGCCTAGCCCGTGTCCAAAACCCCAGGTCCCCACCCCAAAACCAGGTAGTTTTGTTATAGGTAATTTTGAAATCTCCACAGTACGATTTGGGCCATTTCCGATTGCAGCCACTATGCTTACCCACACAAGTGTGGAAGGAAATGTGTGGGTCCAAGCAGATTCCAGATCAATCCCTTACATAAATTTTAGCTGTTTTTTTTCTGCGAAATTTGAGGTTTGCCGGGGATTCTGGGTTGGAGAATGTTCGGAGACCCATGCAAGCCATACCTTGCTGGACTGTCCCGGGTGTCTAGTTTCTATATATGTGTGGGTCAAGTACCTGCGACAGGCAAGGGCCCAAAACATTTTGAGGAGACATCAAAATGACCTATCAGAATACAACCTGGTTTTGCAAGGGGGGGTCACCTGTGTTTTTGGTCCCGGGCTCGGTGGCTATCTTGGAAAACTACCAAAGCTACACATTTCTGTAAACTCCACACCAGGTGGAGTCCAGCGAGGTATGGCTTCCATGGGTCCCCCAAAGTTTCCTACCCAGAATGCCCAGGAAACCTCAAATTTAACTGAAAAAAAACAGTTTTTTTTCTCACATTTCTGTGTGGGAAAGTTCTGGAATCTATGTGGATCCAAAAATTTACTACCACCCAGTGTCCCCCCAGGTCACCCAATAAAAATTATACCTCACTTGTGTGGGTGGGTCAAGTACCCATGACAGGCAAGCCCCCAAAACATATTGAGGAGACATCAAAGTGACCTATCACAAAACAACCTGGTTTTGCAAGAGGGGTCACCTGGGTTTTCGGCCCCAGGCTCAGCAGCCATCTTGGAAAACTACCAAACCAACACATTTCTGAAAACTAGACACCAGGGAGAGTCCAGCGAAAAAACACATTTTCCACATATTTTTATGTGAAATAACCGTGGCGGCACACATGTCCTACCCCACAGCATTATCCTTAGTGTCCCGAGTCCTGACTTTGGGGCATGCAGAGGTGTGTTGAATTTTGTGGATCCAAGCAGATTCCAGAACTTTCCACCACATAAATGTGAGGAAAATATGTTTTTTTTACAGATTTTAAGGTTTGCAAGGGATTCTGGGTAACATAACCTGGTGAGAGCAAGATAAGTCACACTATCCTGGATTTCCCTGGGTGTATAGGTTTGCTAGGTGTCCCTAGGTGCCGGAAGAGCTAGTGTTCAAAATCTACAGCTAGGCACTTTGCAAAATAGTGTCAGTTTTCACTGTGAATTGTGGTGTCTCCATGTTGCATTTTGGGCCGTTTCCTGTCACAGGCACTAGGCCTACCCACACCATTTTTCTCAGAAGACTTTGTGGAATGCGGGGTGGGTAGAATTTTGTGGATCCACGCAGATTCCAGAATTTTCCACCACAGAAAGTTGGAGTTTGCAAGGGATGCTGGGTAACCAAATCCAGTGCGAGCCAGTCAAGTCACCCCATCCTAGATTCCCCGCAGTGTCTAGTTTTAAAAAATGTATAGTTTTACTGGGTTTCCCTAGGTGCAGGCAGAGTAAGGTTCAGAATCTACAGCTAGGCACTTTGCAAAAAAAGGGTCAGTTTTCACTGGGAAAATGTGTGTCCATTTTGTGTTTTGGGCCATTTCCTGTTGCGGGCACTAGGCCCACTCACAAAAGTGAGGTACCATTTTTTTCAGACTACTTTAGGAAACACAGGGTGTGTGGAATTTTGTGGATCCATCACAGAAATGTGAGGAAAATGTGTTTTTATTTGACAAATTTGTAGGTTTGCAAGGGATTCTGGGTAACAGAACCTGGTGAGAGGCGGTCAAGTCTCCCCATCCTGGATTCCCCTGGGTGTCTAGTTTTCATAAATGTATAGGTTTGCTAGGTTTGTCTAGGTGCCCCAGAGGTAGGGCTCCAAAGCTGGAGCTAGGCACTTTACAAAAAAGGGTCAGTTTTCACTGTGAAAATGTGGTGCACCATGTTGCGTTTTGGGCCGTTTCCTGTCGTGGGCCTTAGGCCCACCCTTACAAGTGAGGTACCATTTTTCTCAGACGACTTTGGGGAACATGGGGGTGGAATTTTGGGAATCCTCGCAGATTCCAGATCTTTCCACCACAGAAAAGTGAGGAAAATGTGTTTTTTTAGACAAAATGTTAGGTTTGCAAGTGGTTCTGGGTATCAGAACCTGGTGAGAGTCAGTCAAGTCACCCCGGCCTGGGTTCCCATGGGTATCTACTTTTCAAAAATGTATAGGTTTGCTAGGTTTCCCTAGGTGCTGACAGAGTTAGGGTTGAAAATCTAGAGCTAGGCACATTGCTAAAAAAAAAATTTGGTGCCTAGTGGGCTTTCTGCCGCCCTGGGGGGAATCGGGGGTGGGTTGCCCGATATTCCTCAAGGGGGGCAGAAAGACTGTGGCTATTTTTTGTGGCCTAATCTCTGGTGACTTGTGGGATTTCTGCCCCCCCCTGAGGTGGGTCAGAAAGACTGGACTTTCCCTGGGGGTGGGTGGGGTGTATTTTCATGCCCATTTTCGGCAGCCCCCACCCCTACACAAATCCCTGGTTTCTAGTCTAGCAGACTGTAATTGTTGTTTGGGTGGGGGCATTGGCATGCCTGTTTTGGGCAACACCCACCCAAATTCAACTTGCCTCCCAAAAAATCCCTGGCATCTTGTGGGTTTTTTGCCCCGGGGGGCAGATTTGGGCGGCTGCACCATCTGCCCCGGGGGGGGGGCAGAACAACTGTAATTGTGGCAGAGGGTGGTGGCATTGGCATTCCCATTCTGGGAAGCCTCTACCCTAAATAAATTGCTCCAATAAAAATTCCTGTTGTCTAGTGGGCTTTCTGCCCCCGGGTCAGATTGGGGGCTACTGCCCCGATATTCCCCCCAAGGGGGACAGAAAGTCTGCAAATGTGGTGGGGGCAGGGGACATTGGCATGACCATTGTGGTCAGTGCCCACCCTAATTAAAATTTCCCATACAAAATCCCTGGGGTCTAGAGGGCTTTCTGCCCCCAGGGGGGTCAATTGGGATACTACTGCCCCATCTGAAGGCTGTCATTGTAGCGTGGGGGTGGGGGCATTGGCATTTTGGGCAGCCCCCACCCTATAAATAAGAGCAAGGATAACCTTCATGGACAGAAACAATTATAAGAGGCTTTTCCTCTTTCTATGTGTGCTCCAGAATGTTTCAGAATGCAGCACACATAGAAAGAGGAAAAATTAGGATAAATAAAGATATTTCTCCTCGTTGTGCCTCTCTTACACCTCCCATGGGGAAGTGTACGTTTTTGGCACAGTCTTTGACTTACAATTTCTTGGCAGTGTAAAAAAGCCATAGAAGTTAGTGGGAACGCCCACAGCAACATATATTAAATGCCCCTTTCACCAGTTTTCTGTGTGAAAGGGGCATATCTTTATAAGGCCATGAAAAGCCACATAACGTGGTTGTATGTGGCCTTATAAATATGCAAGTGGAGCATTGCACCACGTAACGTAAAAAAAAGGGACAATCGGGTGGCACAAAAGTGCCAGTAGGGCCTCATATAAGATGTTGAAATGGTTGTCATGCCCATTTTAGGAATAACATGAAGGGCTTAGGAATAAACTGACCAGACCCATATTACATGCAGACACAACACTCAGAAGTAGTAGCATATACTGTGGGACGATTGAGCCTTGAATGGCTAGAACATTCCATGTTAGATGAGATGAAAGAACACTTGCCTCTCCTTTCTGATCACATGGATTTACAGGATTTTTTGTAGGTCCTAGAAGGCCCCGTCAAAGATACTTTTTTGTATATAATATACAATTAATTGTATAACATTTCACAGCAGAAAGCTGCTGAGCTGATACCTGAAATTGACATAGTTAATTTAGAAAAGGCTCTAGTAGTTAATGATAATGGTATGACTGTTATCCACTAGAATTTATTTTTTGAGTAACATTGTATTGTCAGCAATTAATATAATACAGCATGTCATGTCCCTCTCACAGTTTGTAAAGAGTCAGCTTATATCCATCCTTTTATAGAGTTGGACTTTACAGACTCTGCACAATGGCTGTGTGCCCTGGAAGTATTTAAATGCAACAAACATATTCTTGACATATAATTTAACAAGAGAACAGAAGATTATGGCTAGGTAGGATGCGACATACACAATGTTAAATATAGAACCTCTAGAGAAATTACACTTCAATTTGGCAGAAAAAATGGTAAGCCTTTGGATAAATATTGGGTTTATATCTCTGCTAATTTCCACATTCCACTTTACGAACTGCTTAGAACACTATCAAGTAGGCAAGTATGAAGACTTGGGGGAGAGTTTTGTACACAATACATGGGTTCTAACTTTCAAGGTCTGGTGTAGGAATGGAGTAACTGAAGTCTTTCTTAGAATTAATAATATTAATAATAAAGGGCATTCATAGAGCTCACATCTACCTCAAGCAAGGTATCCCAGCCCCAAGGTGGGGAGCATCAGAGAAGAGGAACCGGACCTCTAATCATTTATCTTAAAGAGCCAGGTTTTCAGTGACCTTCTAAACTCCTGTTCCGAATTCAACAGCGTAGGCGTGGAGGTAAGTCATTCCGCCGTTTGGGAAAGATCTGCCCCCCGCCAGCATTGGAAAAGCAAGGGATAGTGAGGTAGCAGTTATAGCTAGATCGATCTTAAGGATCGAACCTGGAAGTATGGGTGCAGTGTTTTCCTCAGATAGCTAGGGACCCTGCCCTGGTAGGCTCAGAAAACGATTGGTGACTGGTAGCCCGTAGAGTTGTTTGAGTAGAGGAGAGATGTGATGGCGCAGAGAAACCTTACGGACTAGCCTCGCTGCTGCACTCTGCACTATTTGCAGCCTTCTGATCAGAAACCTGGGCAAGCCTTGGTAGAGGCTGTTGGCATAGTCAATTTGAGAGGTCACAAGGGCATGAACCACTGTTCTATGCTTTCATCTGGCAGAAAATCTAGGAATCTTCGGATGGTTCTCATTTCTCCAAAACAGGCAGCAGAGACTTGACGGACTTGGGCCGATAGGATAGGATCTTTATTGCAACTGACACCAAGGTTTTTAACCAAGTCCTTCAGCATAGGTGGTGTATCGAGTTCTCCAGGCAACCATAGGCCTGCGGGGGGAGCTTGGTTAATAAATAGAACTTCTGTTTTTTCTGTGTTAAGCTTCAGGAAGTTGCCCTCCTCCAGGTTGCTATGTCTTTGAGACAATCTCTGAAAGAATCAAAAGCTGCAGCGGATTAATCTCTAAATGAAAACATCAGCTGCGTGTCACCTGTGAAGGATATCACCTTGACCCCACTTGTGGCGATGAGAGCTGCCAGTGGTGTGAAGTAAATGTTGAAAAGTAGAGGGCTCAAGGCGGTGCCCAGAGGGACTCCGCACCTGAGTGATTTTACAGTGGAGGTGTACGGGCGGAGAAGAACTTGTTGATTGCAGCCGTGGAGGTAAGAGGATACCTATCTGTTGCAGTCTGTCTAGCAGGATTGAATGTGATCCAGTATCCAATGCTGCTGACAGGTTGAGGAGCACTAACAGGGCCGATGAGCCTCTGTCAACAGACAGGCGGATGGAATCTGCTACTTTGATCAGTGCAGTTTCTGTGCTGTGCCTTGTACGGAAGCCTGATTCAGAATCATGTAGCAACTTATTGGCTTCCACAAAGTCCGCAAGTTGAAAATAGACCAATTTCTCTGGTATTTTGGCAGTAGCTGTAAGTAAGGAGATGAGCATAAAACTACTGGCTACCTCCGGGTCAGCATTGGGTTTCTTCAGGATAGGTACTAGATAGGCATGTTTCCAAGCTGCAGGGACAAACTCCAGCCTAAGTGAGGAATTCCACATGGGATTGAGGAACGGGTTAAGCCAGTCGGCTAATGGCCGAAACTGCCAAGATGGGCAAGTGTCCCCCGTAGACCGGGATTTGCATTTCCGCAGTTCTGCCAGAGACACCTCTGTGGGATTCAATGAAAAAAAAGCAAACACTGGCTGGTTGTTAGTTGGGCCATGGGTGTCTCCCGCTACTCTGGAGTCAAGAGGAGAGGAGAAGGAGGCCTAAATCTGCAAGATTTTGTCTTCAAAGTAATTTGTGAGGCTAGTGCACAGGTCCTGGGATGGTCGAGCTTCATGCACCAGTATTGTGGGATTAGTGAAAGCTTTCACAATCTTGAACACTTCCTTGGAGGAGCTTTTTGCACTGGCAATACGATCAGCCAGGAAGTCCCTTCTTTTGATATTTAGGAATATATGATTTTTTTCACAGCATTTTTATATTTGATTTTGGCCTCTTGAGCCTATGACTTTCTCTGCTCCCGGTCCAGTCTTTTGCATTCTCTTTTTTTGTGTCTAATATCCTCTGAGAACCAAGGTGCAGATGGCATAGCTGTAGTAGAGCCAACAGATCTCAGGGGGGGCTAGATTATCCAATGCAGCCGTCAGCCAAGTATTCACGTTCACAGTATTGTGGTCGGGTTGTCCATGAGGATAGGCCTTGAACCAGCCACTAAGAGCATAGTATCTCCGGGGTGAGCCTGTTCCAGTTCCTCCTCACTTCCTTAGAATGGGCTGCGGCCCTAGGGGTGGCCATCGAGGGGAGCCGTAATGAGATAAGGTAGTGGTTTGACCAGATAATCTGTATCGGCTTGTCTACCTTCATCTCCAGCATATTAGAGCTGATGAGGTCAAGCATGGGTCCGGCTTTATGGCTGGGGGAGGAGACCAATTGGACAAGATTAAAACCAGCAAGGGTCGATGAAGAATTTGCTCTATGAGTGCAAAAAGGGTCATCACCATGGAGGTTAAGGTCACCTAGGATAGTGAAGTTTGCAAACCAGGTGGAAGCCTGGGCATTATAGCCTGCAAGAACAATTTCAGCTATTCTTTAGTTTGCAGTAAAGTTACATTTCAATGAGCTTATAATGTGTCCAAGTCAAAAATAGCCTGTTGTAATTCATCCGACATTTAGGTTACTTTAGCATGGAAGTTATTATATATTGAATGACCAATATGTGTTATGAAACTGGGAGTTCCCTATGGGATAACAGTTTCCAGGGCCGTGACCTGTTGTACAAATGTGCTTTTTCCACCTGCCCATACCGTTGGAGAAATGATGATTTAGGCTACAATTTCTAGCTTAAACATGAATTTTGTTCTGAGCAGACTGAAAGTCTTTTTTTCAATAGGAAGTTTCCTTAACATCTACAAGGGATGATCTTCAAATTGCAACGTCTTCTTCTGAAATCCAGTCGCAACTATGCAGTAATCTCACACAACGCTTCGAAGAACTTATGCACTGCATTTTTAACACATCAACAACTGCAGGAGTATTACATTATTTTAAAGTGATTGGGTCTTGATTTGTTAGCAGTTTCCAGAATGTCTACGGACTGATTTCCTCCTCATACATGGCCTGGTCTCCAGCAATTACTGAGGCAAATAACTAATCTTGTTTCTGATTGAAAGGATCTTGATTATTTTTTTGCTGCTCAACAATGGATATTCCATCACACCGCAGCATGGGAAACATATAATGCAGTATTTTGGAGCATCCTTATTTCAGTAGTAGAGTCCTTCAACCTATATGGCTACATTACATACAGCCCTTTCAGGTATGCTTAGGATAGATGCCTTAAGATGCCAATGGTCCAATCTATGGCTATGGAAATGCTGATGGGTCCATTAAGAATTCACCTGCAAAGAGGTCCTGAGAGAATGTAATTGCTTTGGAATGCAAATTATGAGCTGTAAGCCTGGGCTTCTCGATTTTCGGATCCAGCTTGTATTCTGTGGAAAGACTACTGGTTGTCATACCTTCAGCGGCTGCTGATTGGGTTGAAATTTACCATGTGTTTTCTTTGGAACTTATCGGGTGCCAACAAAATCATCCCCAGTGTAAGCTGGAAACAACAATGTTTCATCCAGCTCATATAACATTTAAATAAAAACAAGTCCAGTTTTGAGAAGACAAGGGCCAGTGAGCAGCAAAAGGGGAGCATTGTGGCATTGTGGCAATAGGGCTCACCTACGCCGGGGACCAACTCTTCCTGCAGTTCCCCCCTCGCCGCCGCAAACACAACAGCGGCCGGAGCGCGAGGGGTCGGGACTTCAATCCCCAGACGCCCCAGCGGCGCTTCTCGCCGGACACGGGATCAGCGCGCCCGGAGGCGCCACAAAAGGACAACAGACCCGCAGGAGCGGGGGGCCAGTGAGCAGCAAAAGGGGAGCATTGTGGCATTGTGGCAATAGGGCTCACCTACGCCGGGGACCAACTCTTCCTGCAGTTCCCCCCTCGCCGCCGCAAACACAACAGCGGCCGGAGTGCGAGAGGTCGGGACTACAATCCCCAGACGCCCCAGCGGTGCTTCTCGCCGGACACGGGATCAGCGCGCCAGGAGGCGCCCCAAAAGGACAACAGACTTTCTGTTTCGCCTGCAAATCCACATCACATAAATCATGACTTCTAAGGGGCCCTATCCAATTTTCATTCAAAAACAATGCCCGGCCCAGGAAATGGACACGTACACTCAAAAGCATAGGACCCTTAGCACTATCAGCGAAACCAATACCGATTATTGCCGCCAACTTCTAGATCCAATTCAAATTCTCCCTCAAACCCCTGTCAGATCGGGAAAAATGTCTTACTGGGAGGAACTAAATGCTTTGTGCGGGACTAATTTTCTTCCTGTTATAGCCCCTTCCCCTATAAAAGGCTTTACTATCGACCATCGCGCTGATAGTCCTTGAGATCCACCCCTATCACCCAAGGAGGATAGCAGCCAAGCTAGTGGACTGTCACATGGCCAAAGTGCGAAAAGGAAGCACGAAGGGGTTAACGAATACGAAACAGAAGTCAAAATACAAAAACTCTGTAGTGATCCCTCATCGCCTGCCACAAATCCTATCTTATGTAAGATGCATACGGAAACCCTGGATGACGAAGTAGCATCCCCTCATCTGCAACTATTGCCCCAGTTTGAACTGATGTTAAGAACTGTAATAGCACCCCTGCTTGACCAAATCAACATCTTAGGGGACAGGTTGACAAGCCTAGAGACTATCATTAAAGCCAATTCTTTCCCTCCCGCAAAGATTGATAGATCTAATAATTTTACTCTCCCTACTGCTCCCAAAGTGCCTCACACTACAAAAACTGTTCCCACTGTAAGTAAACCTCCCAACTGCCCACCTCACACCGTTACCAAAATCGCCCATACATCTGTGAGCAATACCACAAATAATGCCTTTATCGATAGACAACCTCCCATGAGACAATCTCCAACTGCCACCAAAATTGCTCGTAAACCTGCATTATCTAATTACTTTGCTACCAGAGCAGAATCTAACAGAGTAGCTCGTATAGATTTGCCTCCAGAAGCCGCCCCCTTTGTGCTCGTTCTTACAGGAGTACCTGCACCCATCCACGGGAAACCTGAAAGTCACCAGGACCTATTGCACAAGGTCCTGTTTTGGTTATCAAAAAATAGACCCCTCCCACCCAACAAAGACGGTGGTATCCTGAGCGTTAGAAGGGTGGGCGGGTTAGGGTCATCACCTAAATTAATTCCCGGGGACCTAGTTCTAGTCAAATTCAGGGACAGCCACACAGTCCCCTACTTACGGTCCTCCCTGCCCCATGAAAATGATGGCTCCATCTCCGTTTGGGATCTGTATGATTTTTATCCGAGTACCCCACCTATCCCCCCACCAAGATTAACAGCCTTACACAAATATCCCCTAGGTAAGGGCACTATCAATACTATCAATTCTCCTACCCTTTTTAGATCAGCGTTTGCTATTAGAAACCCATAGTGAAGGTTTATGAAAATCCAGCAAATGTTTATGAAAATTAGAATTATGTAAATATGTACCGTGGTTTTATTGTAGCTGGTGTTTTATATTGATATTGATGTATACTTTTATGATTTCTTTGTGAAATCGAAATAAAGTTATGAAATGAGAAGACAATTTTTTTCAATTCAGCTAATGTTTATGAGAAAAATTGCTTTTTTCAATATATGAAGATATTAATGGAACAATTGTTTACAATGTACTTTTATTTTCAGTTTAGCTTGCTTTGTGCTTTTATTTTTAAAGTGCATAATACTTTTAAAACCTTTTAGGTTTCATGTGCAAGTCACACTTTTAGGCGAAGGTATAAGTTTAATATGAATCTTTTTAGTCACCTACCAGAAAAGATGTGGCTGTTGTATGGTTACATAGGCCATGGGGTACACACAATTTCATTTTGCTAGCTCACGTTTAAAGTTTTTACACAATAACTTTTAACACACATTTGCTTGTGCAGCCTCATAAGATAAAGTACTCAGCAATGTACACTTCTTCACACATTATCAGACCTTAGAATATTCTGCATAAGGACTTAGTACACTTAGCGAAATGTAGTTTGTTGTTGTGCATTCCGCAACAGCTCTGGATGGATAGAAACAACCATGAAAATAGGACCAGGACCTAAGCGCAGTTTATTACATGTAAGACACTGTGCCTCTGTTTAAGCAGAGGAGCATCCCAATGTATTGTCGAAGGTCACCCCATGCCTGATCAGCTGAATTACAACACTTTCCTGAAGAGGACAGCGTCCTGTTCTACACCAAGGCTGGATGCTTGATGACACACTCACAGGTAAATAGGGAGTTAGACCACTCTAGGGTATTCTGGCATTATAGGATATGCAGCACTATGTAGGAGTGAAATTATATATATGCATATAATCTAATACAAAGGCACAATGGTTGAAATATTAATTCTGTTCACCATTCTTGAAATGCTGGTATTATTGTTTTGCACCATTCTGTTAATCAGTGCAGCACAAATATTTTATACAGGAGTGCAATTGCTTCAATAAATGTTTGAAATGCCAATTTGCATACTTCTTGTGTCTCCCTTTGTGCATGCCTGAGTTAGTAAGAAAAGGGTAGAATCTGTTTCCTCAATTTCCTTGGGGGAATTAGAAGTCATGTTCAGAGGTTACAGACACCATTCGGTGACCTGTTTGTTCAGGGGCTCAGATGGCGCATTGTGAGGTTGCCAGGAATTAGTTCAATGTATTCTAATGGTATGCACAGACTTAGTCCCACATTGTTTTTACGCTTATGTTGCCCAAACGTAGAGCCTTACTGAGAAAGTAGGAAGCGTACAACACCGCTAGATACATATAACTCATTAACTATACGTTTGCCCTTGATCCAGTGCAATGTTCTGCTGCCTTTTAGATATGTCTGCACTATAAAAATACTACCTACATACCTGTTAGTGCTGCTGTGTGCACAAAATAATGCTTTTTTTGGAAATGTTGGTTCGTTTCTTCTGAGTTCTATTAATTGAATACTATTCCATGTGGGAAGCATAATGGATCTACTTTTTGTTTCCTAATTTATTAATGATCTCCACGAAATTTGATTGCGTTTAATTTAGATGCGCAATTTGACCTTTTGACACACTCCTTTCTTTCTACACTTTCTGTTTTAGGAGTTGTGGCATGGAGGTATATTGGTTTCGCTGGTATATATCAGACGCCACTTTTCTATGCGTTAGAAAGGTACATCTTCATCCTTAAATAGTTCCCATTGTGCACTTTGTTCTCATTCCAAAAGATTCTGTTCATCTGCTCCATATATATTTTGCAAAGTTTGCTTTATATTTCTGTTTCCTTTTTTCTATCATTTGGACCCAAAGCTAAAATTGAAGTCATTGACTCTCAAATTTCGTTTTATTTTCATTCCTTTGCTGTTGCCTCCATACTTGATTTTCAGCTTGTCTTTTCGTTATAACATAGTAGGTGGCTTAAAGAATTCTTAAACTCGCACCTTCAAAATCAGAGGATTTGTGTTTTTTTTCTACTTCAGATACTATAGCGTCTTCTCTCACCTTCTATTTCATTTATCTCAGTTGTCTTTGCATTCATGTGCAGGTTGTGATGGTTTTATCTTCATCACTAATCCACTTTGAATATATTTCCTCAGTAATTAAGGTTTTTTGGTTCATGTCTATAACAACGTAGTCATTAGTTCTTCGCGTTCCATCTTCGCCTCTTCAGCAGTTGCAAACTCTTGTGTTTCTTTATCTAATGTTACTGTTCTCTCTATGTCATGTAAACAAATCAATGACTCCATTTACCGCTTACTCTAAATAAGAGGTTTCCAGCCGTTTCTGTACTGAGAGCTACTTAGGTTTAGCTTCGTTTTAGACAATTCTCGGTTCCAATCACCAATCATGAATTTACATCACAAATATATATATTTGTCAATTATTTGGAGTGTGTGTATTATTTTCCTCTGTATACATCATCTTAGAAAAAATTGACAAAATACATTTATGTTAGTGAAAAAATATTAAAAATGATAAACATTATTTTCTTCAACAGAATTTCCTCACAGCATGAGATTTTGAATCAAAGCTGCTATGATGAATGTTAATTGCACCTCTGATATGCAAGTAGTTATTGTTCAAGAACAAATGAGGAACTAAATAAAGAGTACCATATAAAAAAAAGAAATAATACAGTTGTAGGTTATGGTTTAGGAATGTGTAAAGAGTCACAGATGCCTTTCCTATGGGGTTCCTTCTTGAGGTTCAGACACAGCCACCTTCCCTAGCGCAGAATTGCTAGAACCTTATAATTTACTGGTATGCCTACTAAACCACTCAGTCTTGGCTTGATGTCAATTTCATTTGGATCACAAGAAAACTTAAGTTGGAAGTTCTGAAGGACCGAGGTGATGTATATGAACAGTTCATTCCTGGCCAACCCTTCTCCAATACAAATTCGTTTCCCTGTAGTGAGAAAAGCCAGACGAAAATTAAAGCTGTAGTCCATTGTAGAAAACATTAACTATACATTTTAATAGCAATTCATTAGCACACATTGAGATAACTGCATTGTACGTAAGCATGCTCAAGTATGACAGCACAATATGTTAATATAAAAGTCTGTCCTGCAGACGTGTATATTAGAACATGAGAGCAAACAGGCACATTTATAGGATTCATGAGGGTGCAGATGACCAGATAGAGCTCTAACAGAGACCCGGTTAAGTTCCAGTTTTTGCTGCTTGAGAGGAGAACAACCGGGGGAGGGGTGCTAGCAACTTTAAATATTGGTGAGGCGTGACGGGCAGTAAAACTCCCCGATATGTTGCCTTTCTCCTCTCCGGAAGACGATGAGCAGTAAAGAAAGGTGGTTTACTTCCTGCATGCAATTCCAACCAATCCTGGGGCTGCTCGCATGCTGTTAGCAGCTCTAGGATTGGTTGGAGTAGGCTAGCCCAGCATTATTTTTGCCTTCAATCTCTTGGCTGTTTCACAGCACTGGAATTTCAGGCTTGGCAGTGCGCATGACAGATGGGCTGGAGGTAACCAGCTGGCCAGCATGTCATGCACACTGAGCAGTTGAAGCAGTCATCCTGCAATAGGAAGGAATGTGTCTGCACCGCCCCCAGCATTACACTTGCAATAGCGCAGCCGGAGGCACACAGAATAATAAAATGGTAATTACCATTTTATTATTCTGTGTATACCCGCTGCACTCGCAGCAGGCAGGGCGACGATGCTCTTGGGTATTGGCAATAGATAGAGATGAGAGGAAAAGAGGTGACAGCTTAGGTGTTGGGATGAAGGAAATTCTTAAAGTATATGGGGATAATTTTGTAGTAGGCCTGAAGGAAGATGTAGAGGGCTTTAAATAGGACCCTATGCTTGATAGGCAACCAGGAAAACCTGGGCAAGAGATGGTATAATGATAATTGCTGAAGTACATTGCACAAAACACTGGGAGCAGGATTTTCGGTTACTTAAAGATGATCAAGTGATTGTCCAATTGTATTTGATTCCATATATGTTGTAAATCCCTCCCTATGCTTTGTAGCACTAAGCTAAACCTGATCAATGTTTCTTAAATGGCTTGCATATATCATGCAAACATAACAAATATGTTAGTTAGGCCATTGCCTTGGGTCTTCAGACCAGCTTTTCAGACTTTCTTTCTCTTTAAAAGATGGAAGATTCCCTTCCCCGTAAAATTGCAAATTCACTTTAAATACAATCTTGAAATGTCAACTCTTTTAATGTATGAAGCAAAATAATGCCAAATGAATGAGCAATGCTACCGTCAACACTCTATAACGTATTTGTTCTATTGCAAACAGATTTAAAACCTAAAACATATAATTCAAACCAAACTAATATTGATCTGTCATACTAAAAGGAACACTAAATGAATATCCAATAGACTAGCCATATATTGTACGATAAATACTTATATATCTCGGAATAAATTAATGACATGAAAGCAATGGGGAGCAAACGAATGGCAGGCATAAACAAGTAAGTTCCTTGGATGCTGGAAATGCTGGATGTGAGTGGGAAAACATATGCCTGAGAACATGAGACCATCTGGGCCAATATCATCTCTTTAGAGTGGCCAAAAAGGTTAAAGGTATATAAAAAAACACTTTATTTCTGTATGTTATTCTGAGTGTGTGGATTGTATACTCAGTGAGTGTGGGTTTTCAGTATCAACTTTTTATCTCAGATTCTCACAGTCCTAATGACTTCCTGTTCCTGCTTCTCATTGTCCCAATTTAAATTGTCAATTTGAAGGAACAAATATTATAGAAAAGTGTACATATTTCATTGTTTTGTTTTGTATTTCATAGGACGTAGTACTGATAAGAAATACGTGGTAGTCAGTGTAGTGATATGATGGTGCCTACCACCACCAATGGTAATCCTAATTTGGTAGTAAAAGTGACGGACCATTATGGTCTCACTATGTGTCAAGTACACAGTACTTCTTCAGGATGTGATATCATTGTTGCTGCAAACAGTTTGTGTGGTATCAACCAGATGTATGCAGAGTTGTACTTTGTTAGGCAGTGAAATTTGAATAGGGTATGATATGGTTCTTAAGAGCTTCCATTTTGAAGGCTCACAGGCAAGTGGCACCTCTGAATATAAAAACAAAGACCATAATTTGGATGATGTGTATATGGTGTTGTAGGTGCTGAGAATATTGATACTGCTCAAAGTCAAAGAGGACTATGATGACAGAACTATAGACTACAGAACAATACAACTTTGGGGTGTCCCTCAGGAAAGAGCCAGCATTGAGACAGCACCAAGAGTATACATATTTTAATTTTAAACACACTTGCTTTTCCTCCTCTGACCTTTTCTGACAAGTACTGATGTTCTTTGTTTTTCGTGAAGGAAAACCTACAGAAGGAGGCGGCAGTGTCAGCCCTTTGGCCAGGATAGTTATGCTTATATGTGTGTTATGTGTTCACTGTTGACACAAACACATGAAAAATAGTGTGCAAGATATGTATGTATTTGTATGCAAGACACTTGTAAATTACTTAAATAGGCTTGTGATGGATGCAATGAAAGTGCGCACGTCCAGTTTCAGAGTTCTCACAATACATTGAACTCAAAACTCATCTCAGGGGAGAAACCTACTCCGCCAGCACTGACATAAGAAAAATGGGAAACCATGCATACAGTGGGTATCAAAATAATTAGAATTAACACTAAATTTATGGGGCATTTGCTCAATGTTTTTATTATCAATGAAACCTTGTACATATTTGTTGGGGCTGGCAATCAGGTTGCCCAGAATAAGATGTGAGAATGAAAGTGTGTTGGATGAAATTAGATAGTTCACTGTCAAAGATATTATTTATGGCAGCCCCACTACGTTATGATATACCTGATGGAAAGAGGAGCTCAGTCCAACATTTATGCCACTGGAGGCAGTACGAAACCATGGCTTCATTCAGGGGTTAGGATTCCTAACTTTACTACTCCTGAATACCGAAAGTCGTAAAGTTAGGATTTTGTCTCAGTTTAGGAGTAGTAAAGTTAGGAATCCTAACTTTACTACTCCTAAATGCATTTTGTGAATACCGAAAGTCACAGTTAGGATTTTGTCTCAGATCACTTTTATGAATCGGGCCCTGTGTTTATCCCTAAGCAGATTGTGTTTCTTAAATTCATAAAAGTTCCATAACCAAATTAATAGCACAATTCATAAAAGTTCCATAACCAAATTAATATCACACTTTCTAACATAACTTTTTGGCAAAAAGTGAGTTGAGCACTGAATGAGCGCAGTTGTTGCAATAGGAATTGATCTGAGTAGTCATCATGCCAAGGGATAACAGGTACAATCCTAATTCTGTACTTCAACTTTTGCCAGCTAAGTTGCATTTCACGAAGAAATATTTCCATAGCACTGTCAAAATGCCTATGCAATTACACAACTATCTCAATTAAATTAGGTAGTGTTATTTGTGTTTTAAATATACTTCACATTACCAGTGCTGTGATATCTACCTGCAGAAAAAGGCATGAAAGCATCTGCCTTCTTGAAGTTGCCACGTTCATCCAAGAAGCGTCCAGGATTAAAGGTATCTGGATCTGTGAACTGTGTGGGATCCCGAAGCACAGATGATATTATGGGATACACTTCTGTACCCTACAAAAAATGACAAAGCAGTATTTCTTTCTCAAATAATTTATCAACGTTTACAACAGTCGTTAAAACGCATCTGTACTATGTAAGTTACAGCGTGTTCAAAAAGGCTCTTATATGGTCCTCGTTATGTGTAAATGTTGGTAGTGGAGCAGGATGACATTTGTACTGCTGATTTGGTTTAAGTAGCCATCAGGGGGCCATGAATTGACGGTTCCAGCAGCTAGAGGGTGGGTGAGTGGCACTGGGTAGTTCTGTTATGTAAAGTGTTTATATTAATGTTCATAATACCTTTGACTGCAATTGAAGATACAGGTCTCCAAAAAGAAGCACTTAGATGGATGATTATTAGATGGAAAGAAGGATGGAGGAAGGTATGGAGATTAGAAGTGATGTATGAAGAGAGGGACATTTGAGGGATGGATGGTAATGAGAATGGATGAGCGTGTGGGTGGATGCAGAGATGAGAGGATGGATAGAGAGAATGATGACTGGATGAGAGATGAATATAGATATAGACAGATGGAGAAAGATGGAAAAAAAGATGGGTGGATGATAAAGAGAAAGACCGACATGGAGAAGGATGGTGATTGAGTTTGACAGAGGGAAGAAAGGATGGAGAGATGATGCAGGAAAGAAAGGAAGTATGAATGTTGGTTGCATGGATAATGGGAAGGTGAGACATATAGATGAAGAAGACAAAAAAGGAAATTCAGAAATGGAAGAAAGAAAAGAATGATGGTCAGCCCTTTACAAATTAGTACTTTGCTCACTCGTATCACTTACTTGCACATTGGTATTTCAGATATGGGTCAAACTGGGTAGTATTTAAGGCTACTCCCTTGGTAATCATCACATTTTTTGCAGTGATCTTCAATCCTTCCTGTAACAGGTCTCTACTCCTTGTCAGATGTTACAACCATTCTCCCTATTTTGGAGAAGTCCCCATTCAAAGTAAGAGGCAAAATGTATCTGCATTTCTTAACTTTAATTTAGAGACACACACCTGGCCCCCGTGTTGTGGAACTAACTTCCATTTTTACTTTGGCATGAAACCTATCACAAAAGTTTCCGCAAAATCCTTAAGACCTGGCTATTTAACCAGTAAATCTTGTTTTTCTGTTGCGTTGTCCTTGGCGCCAGGAAACCTCCAGGTAGCTGTGCGCCCTACAAATTTGATTAAATAATAATAATAAAAACGTCTACTAAGTAGGGAAGTTCCACATAGAAGCATACTCTCAAAGAAATGTGACAAACATGAGGGTAACTTCACTAAGTGTAGGAACATAGCAGGGGCAATTAGAAGGGAATCAGATAGGAATGCTGTGAGAAGTTGGCCTGGTATATGATGCTCACTAGTTCTAGTGATCACCTTGTACCATGCCAAGCAACCCTTATGATGATTGGTTGTAAGTCAACCTTATAGACCAGTTATCCTAGTGGTAACGTGGACAAAGCAGTCTTAGGCTAAACTCTTAAAGGCATGTGAAGCCAGCTGTATTACCTTACACAATCCCCTTGAATACCAAATGAAAGGACACCACACATGGATATATATTGAAAATATATATATTTATTAACTACAAATATCCCCTATACTCTTTATGAGCACAGAAGCACAAGCGTTAAAACAAAACACAGTTTAAAATACACAAAAGTTGCACAATGTGGATGAGCCCTAGGGGCCACCTAAACCATATACTAATAAAGTGGTATAAGAGATACCAATCGAAAAGGAAACAGGCCTAGGGCCTTGGGAATCGCTGGAGCTGATTGGGACTAGCAGTGACTAAGTCGGGAAAGGCCCGTGGGAATCGGGTGCAGTGTTTAAAGTGCACGCACTCACCAATGTTAAGTCTATGGTGCGTAAAAGTTGCAAAGTTAGTTATTTAGGAACCTTCCGAGTGACCTAGAGGAGTGAAACTTAAGACACAGACACTAGAGGTGTGTACCAGTGTGGGAACATTGGCGTTGCTGAGTTACCTCACCCACAGGACGCGGGTGCATAGGGTCGAAGTAGTGTCGGGTTTCGTCACGCAGGTCGATGGTGCTTGGAGCTGAAGATGCTGCAGGCGGCTCGATGTGAAGAGTTCCGGTGGATCCAAGGGTGGATCTGAAGTGGTGAAGACCCGAAATCAGAGGGGACAATGTTCAAAGTCACTAGCCAGCGACTACCGTGGAACCAGATTGGAACCAGGCGATGTTGGGTGCAAAGAGGCGATGAGGTGTAGCTTCTCTCTGCAGCCACGTGGACACGAAGAGGTCGAGGACGTCTTGGATTCAATCACGAGCTGTCCCACGGAGGCTTTTTGCTGTTGGCGGTGTCGGCAACTTGATTGGAGCAAACAGGCCTTGGCTAATGCAAGCCATGCAGGAATCGAAAAAGGCTTATCACTCGGACCAGCAAGGTCAGAGCGGGTGCTCCCTTTTACAGGAGCGAGGGCAAATCTGGAGCAACCAGACCCGCAGTGTAGTTTGTAGGTTTTGTCGCCAAGATGGCCGCTAACCACGTGGCAAGTGGCCGGGATGGCGCGTCGAGTGGCACGATGCAAAAAGGGCCCCACGCAGATCGTGGAGATGCTGGGGGGCTGATCTTCGGTGCAAGGGCTGCTCGGTGATGGGGCTTCTCAGTCCCCAAAGCACAACGTCGAGGGTGCCTCGGATGCTGCGCAGTCAGCTTCTCGGGGGTCTTTCAAGAGGTCCGGTCCCACGTCTCTCGGTGCCTCCATGGGTCCCTTCTTTGTAGGGACTGTGGATCGGGTTGTGAGAAGTCTGGGAGTCTGAGTCTTGTCAGGCTCTGGGCTCAGGCTCCGGCGGGAGGCGGCGGCAAAGCAGACGTTGAGTTGCTGGATGGTATCTGTGTTCACAGGGTGGCTACTCCTAGGCCACAAGGGAGATGCTTTTCAGTCTTCTGGGTAGCAGAATGTCGAAGTCCAGTCGTCTTCTTAGTTTCAAGTTGATTCAGGATGATCTGAGGTGCTATGGCACTGCTCCCACTCTTATTCCCAATCTGAGGGGTGGATCACCTGCTAGGTCCCTCCTCTGGGTGGTACCAGGAAGGGGGGCGGTTACACCCCCTTTCCTTTGTCCAGCTCATCGCCAAGCCTGGGTCTGGAAAGTCCCAGGACCGGTTTGGTCTGGCTTATGCACGGGGACACCTTGTGTGCCCCGGACATGTCTGATTCTATTCAGCGCTGTCCTACCCAATACACAAAATCCTGTCTGGGGTGGTGCTCGCACCTCCCAAGGCAGGAAACCCTTTGTCCAAGCCTCCCTCGCTGGAAGGACTCTCAGCAGCAGGAGGTCAGACTTGTGTGTGTGGTGGCAGCATCCATTTTGTGATGCTGAGGCTCTGGGTAACTTTAACCGGGGTTAAGGCTCTGTACATGTCGTGTCCCTCTAGAAGGGTGGAATGCTATCCCCGTCGACAGAACTGTCGAGGGGATAGTATTCCAAATCGTATGACACCTTACTCGACATGTTGTGATAAAGCCAAACCAAAGTTAGCATATAACCGTGAGGATTATAATGCACTTAAGAGTATATGGTATGGCAATATCCCGGAACAGCTAAGGGAGTTGTTCCCAACAGCTGCAGACAGGCTCAGCTCATGCTAGAGCACCATCTCACATGTAACCACGCACTCTGCCCCGAGGATTGCAGGGGCCTTCCATAGGAATGGCTTATAGTTTAACATGTGTCCAGTTAAGGTTAGATATAGGAATACTATATCTAAGCAAGAGGTGATTACACCAACTTACCCCAGCTGAGTGATCAGCCAGTTGTGTCAAATATGGAGGCCAGGCCAGGGGTGGCACAATACATGCTGCAGCCCCTGGTAGGCCTTGGAAACACCTATGCCCTGGGTACCTAGGGTACTCTGTTACAGGGGCCAATAAGGTGAACCAGTTCCAATTCGTAATGCACCTAGAGTGCATTGACAGTAATTTAGAGAGAGAACAGCAGGCTGTGGGTCTGATTAGCAGGCCCACAGCCACATTAAGTCATAAACCAGTGAAGCAAAAAGCAAAAATTTGGGGTGACCATAGGATAGCAGACCCTACTCTCCTACAAATGCACGAGTGTAATTTCATAAAAGATTAACACTGAGAGTCAAGACCAGCAAAGTAATCACAAAGAGGGTCCCATATAGTCAATACACACATAGAAATAGTCTGGAAACAAGACGACCAAAGAATTAGAAGAAACTGAACATATGAAAATGGCATGAACAGTGAGAGCAAGGAAATAGCAAGACTACAGTAGCAAGGTGACATGTTTAAACAGCTGGGGCAATCACTGGTACTCAGTATCAAATGCACTTTCGTGGTACTCACTCTCATAGTCATTCAAGACAAGAGAGACATGTCCCTTTGCTCCTGTGCAACATTGTGAGACTTGCAATCTTTATTTTGAAGTTACCAGAGGCCGGTAAGTGAGTAACTTGGGTCATGCATGAGAGGCCTTGGTTGAAGGCTGTTTGGACACCGGGGTCCCTGCACACTGTGATTGAACCAATGTATCGAAGGCCATTTTTTATTAAAGGGTTGTGTTGATTTTGCAACACGGAACGAGGTGCAACCCTCAAATGCCATGCAAGGCGACTGTGAGTGGCATGATAAATCCAGAGAAACGCAATGCATCGCAAATCATAGTGTTGCATTACGCTGCCCCGGGAAGCATTCCACTCGTGGTGTGTGGGTTTTCCCATGCGACACTCATGGGTTTTGATGCATTCCCAGATTTACCATAAGTGGGAGACCTGGGAACGGCCCATCTTCCTGATGGCACTGGTGAATGTAAGGATTTTAAGTGTTTCCCACTCTTTGTACTGAATGCTCAGTCAGGTGCAAAAGGGGATAATTGTGGCCACCATAACCTAGACATCATTAAAATGTTTCTCCAAGATACCATTGGTAAACATATTTACCACTAGACCATGGGTTAGTTATACGGCCTTCTTCTGAGTGTGTGTAAGGAGCTGTAAGGACCATACAGAAAGTCAGTTTCTATGAAAATACAACAGTGACCAGTGTTCAGTTCACAGAGGGTGGAGTTTATATCCTTTGTGGCTTTCTTCCAGAAATTATACTCAGAACATCAGATCTTGTTAATATTGTTCTGCATAGCAACCGCAGAACGTTGGTATGAATGATCTTGGCCCAGTTAAACTTATTCAGCAGGTTTTGACTTCCTGTTGCTATCCTATATATCTACAGCATAGTCCTGAGGGTGGTATATTTGAATCTAATTTCTAACTTTTAGAGTTGATTACCAATTATTGGTCCTCTTTGGGTAGCTAAAAGTCGAGGCCTTGATTCCTCCCCCTTAATGGGATGAGCTAAGTCCATTGGAGAATCAACGCCTCTATGTTTTTTTTGAGGTATTAGGATGTAGAGTAAGTTATAATATTTAGTGATTCGGCCTAGGTAAAATGCTGGAACACCATCATCTTGGTTGGGTGCCATCAGCCGTACAAAGAACTGCCCTTGCTTGAAGCTAATGTGACAAAGAAACTTTTTCCTGGTTGGATTGCAGGTCTAGGGCTCTCAAACGTCCTACCAAAGGTACATGGAGCTTTGTACCAATGTTCAAATGGACAGAAACTATCCTTGATGGTCTATAGGAGTGCTCCTAGACCTCCTGTAAGATATCCTTGATCAAATTGCTTACTGACCATTGCACATGTGGATTTCCTAGATGTCTGATGTGAGATAGACATGCTGTATGGACAAACATCACTTTGGTGCTATGAACGTTGTTTCACCCTCCCCTGTTTTTCTTTTTCCGTATTGAATTGAGTTATTTTCACAAAGTAGGCTCAATAATCAGTCTGATTGACTAACCGCAATAAATATAGCTCATACTACCTAATGGAGTCTTGACACTAGGAGACCACTTTCCTGACAGCAGGTCTCTGTCTCTCATAGTTCATAGACCCTCTTGAATGTGTTCTTTGTTCTTATACAATTACTTCATCAGGCTGGCAACCAAGGTCTGCACTTCACTAGATTTGCTTTTTACATACAAG
Source organism: Lissotriton vulgaris (assembly GCF_964263255.1). Lineage (NCBI taxonomy): Eukaryota > Metazoa > Chordata > Amphibia > Caudata > Salamandridae > Lissotriton > Lissotriton vulgaris. The sequence continues at coordinate 1,392,697,884 of NC_141693.1, forward strand.
CTGCACTCAGTTGGTTAGCCTGACCTCCTTCCACTGCGACACCATCAACCTCATCTGTGGAATCCCACAAGAATTCTCACCCAGCCCCCCTCTGCTCAACGCCTACATGGCCCCACTGCACTCCCATTCTCCCTCTCTGACAAGACTCAAAACACTCAGACCAATATCTGCATGGCCATAGTCACCAGAAGGATGAAAAGCACCTGACTTAAACCCAACATTGACAAGAGGGTAGTAGTAATTTTTGGCAAAGTCAGCTCGCTCGAGGTCTCCACCTGCACCTACCGGCAACCTACACCAAGAGTCTCAGATTAGTAATCAACAACCAACTCACCATGACAGGCCAAGTGAATGTAGTCTCCGCCTACTGCTTCCACACTCTTAAGATGCTTAAGAAGATCTTCAGATTACCCCACACCACCACATGAAGAATCGTCACCGAAGTACTCATCACCAGCAAGCTGGACTATGGACTATGGTAATACATTCTATGGTGGAATCAACCCTTTACTGACCAGAAACATCCAAACAATACAAAACGTAGGGGTCAGATCACCCTGAACCTCCCACCTCACACTTACATTAACCTGCATCTGAAAAAGAGCTCCACTTACTTTATTTATTTTAAAAGGTTTACATGGGGCAAACAAGACTGCATGGGCTATCAGGGTACTTTACAGATTGGCAGTTAGAAAGATACAGGAAGTGGAAACCATAGCACAACCAGACAAGAAACAGGCATAACTGATCAGAACAATCATAACAGTTTGATAAAGACAAGTGTAAACTAATGAGTCCAAGGGTGATTGGGATCTAGCCCAGAAATTTCTACAGCAGCATTTTTATAAATTCCCATTAGAAGGAAGCCGTGGAATTATTCAGTCTTATTTTATGGGGAAAGAGTTCATAATTCTTGGTGAAATACCAGAGAATGGTCGATTGTGGGTTTTCTTTTTATGGAATTTCGGGGGATTGAGCAGTAAAGTGCTGGAGCCCCTAGAGGATCTAGAGCCCCCAGAGAGCCCACGTTTTTACACAAGATCTATTGGGGTGTTGAAATGTAAAGATGTGTGGGTCATGCATGCAATTTCTAGATGTATCCTTGCTTCATACGTGGCCATTTTTGTGATTTAAACTCAGGCGTGATGTAATGATAAAATTTTGAGCCTACAATGAGCATTGCAGCGGAGTTGGGAGAGGCCCTAAGTGGTGCCGCCTTCGATCTAGAAAGGCCACTGAGGGTTGCACTGCCATAATCCAGTTTAGAGATCACTGCCATAATCCAGTTCAGAGATCACTAGGGCTTGCACCGCAAACTTGAATTCGTTGTGGGATAGGAACGGTTTTATTTTCATAGGGTTTCATATTCAGGATGCTCTGTTGGAAGTTCGCTCCTTTGGTGAGACCACTAATGTGCTTCTGCATGTTCAGATGCTTATCTATCAATATTCCCAGAGTGCTTGCAGAATCAATGATGTTTGGAGTGCAGTTGAGAGCTGCTAGTTGATGCATTCATTCTTCAATGTCTGGAGACTGATGTCCTCTTGGGAGGAGACTTTCATGTACAGATGAGTGTCATCGGCATACATGTGATAATGTATGTTGGACAATTTCAGGATTTCTGTTAGAGGCTCTGTTAGACCTGTCTGGCTTTTTGCGTAGTCCCTCCAATTTATTATTTATTTTGTCCCCTTTTTGCCCCGCATACCTTTATTAATTTTTGTGTCCACTAGCTTTTTCTAGGTGTTGGTCAAGGGGATAGGTGTTCTTTCCCCCCCTCATAGTTTTTCACCTCAGGCCTAGAGGCCTTTTCTGACAGGAATATACTGAAGTTCACAAAATGGTGGCCACTAACTGTTTCCAACTGCCACATCCTAGACTTCCCCATAGGTTAACCTTAGGCCTTCCAGAACTTTCTGGACCACACTGGACCCTGTGTGGTCTGGCTATAAAAGGTCATGGGTTAGGGAGCCATTTTGTGTAGTCCAGAGAGTGGAGGAGAGAGGCAGTGGTGTGAGGAGGAGGACGCACTGGAAGCAGTTAGTTTGTCCTTGTGATAGACAACTACTACAGGGAGACGTTCCCCCTCTGGCCCCTGACCAATCCCTCCCAACCGCCTTCTTCTGCTGTGAGATCGGCCTGTCTGTGGCGAAAAACCCCCCTTGAGCCCCTGGCCCCACTGTCCCCTGTCGACCACGCTCCTGCGGGGAATCTTCTCCCTACTTCCCTTTTGCAGAGCTTCACCTACCAGCGTTGTGGTGGAAGCGGATCGGAGCAAGGTGTGGTGTCCTGCATCTCCCCGAAGCTGCAGGGGAGAGGCGAGTGACCGCGGAGCATTGGTGGCCCTGAGGAAGTGAGCGTTCCGCTCTGGGCAGTGTCGACAGTGCAGCCGGGTGAGGAGAGGGACCGCAGGCTTGGGAGCAGAGACAGGGCGGGCGAGCAGCACGTAAGGCGGCGCCAGGCGGGAACACTAGTCCCTCACGCCTGCGCTGCCTCGCATCCGGAGGTGTGGAAGCAGCCCGAGTGACGGGCAGGCCTGCGGGAGGCGGGGCAGAGTGAGGAGCGTGTCTCTGAGGCGAGCCGCCTCGGCGTGCAGGCGGCCTGTGAAAACAGGGAAGCGTCCAGGTGACGCACAGGCCCAGTGAAGGGCTGGAGGACTCCTTTGGTGGAACCCGACGGGAGGCGGAGGAGCCTCTCTTCAAAGGATCAGGCGGGAAGCGCCCACGTCCCTCGCCGCCTAAGGAGCCCCACTTCTAACGTTGTGCTGAGGGAGCGTGGCTGGTCTGAGAGGATCGGCGTAGGAAGCGAGCCGCCCTCGAGGAGCTCCTCTGTTGGTCCATTACCCCCCCCCCCCTTCCTCCAGTAATTCTAGTCGGCGAGACAAAGGGCCCACATTGAAAGTAAGGAGAGTGGGGGTGTGGGAAGCCAGAGTGCAGGGAACCTCTTCTTGCGGCACAGAAACCCATGTACAGGAAGTTGATTCCAGAACCCTCACAGATTTACAACAAAGGCTTATAGGTCTATAAGAATTGTAAGAGCTCCTCGTCCTGAAACTGGGTCAGGAGAAGGCCTGGTATTAGGGGCGGCAAAGGAGATTGATCATAACAGTTCTACAGGGTGTAATTCCTGGATCAACTGCCTGGAGAAACCTACTTTTTATGTCCATGCTAAGGTTTCACTAAAGTAAATGTGCTTATTGAATTTCCTCACTCCTGTCTTTTGCTTAATGACTGTACCTCCTTATTAGGAAGTGTGTGGGACGGAGGGGTGTAAGTGGAGGAAGCTGTAGAAGATTACTTAAACGTCCATCTGTCCTGCTTCCCCCTACGTTGAATTGTACTGATATGAAACTATAGAACATAGAAGGCTTAATGTGATCTCTACTGAAATTGATAGAGTTACTGAAATGAACTGTTGATGCTGGGTAATGATTTGACTTGCCAACTTTGAAAGTAATATCATTAATTTTCCAGACAAACTGTAAAATACTAAACTGTATTTCTAAAGAAAAGAGAGCAAATATTATTTTTATAAACAAGCTCATATTTTTCCAACATTGGTGTAGTGTCCTTTTTGTGTGTTTTACTGCTGGGAAGTTTGCAACCTTAGCACATGTGCCTCTAGTGAATGTGACTTACCCTAGGCCAGGCTACCCTAGGTGACCTGACATCCCAGGTTCCAACAGGCTCCATCAACAGGTTGAAGATGGTCGGTTAAATCGTGGACCCCTGTTGCACCCCCAGAGTGAACAAAGAGGGGTTAGACAAAGACTGATTCACTTTGAGTCTTTTTGTTCTATTGTGTAGGAATGAGGAGAACCAGTTTAGCACAGTACCTGAGTGCCCCATCACATGCTCCAGTACATCGATAAGGGCATAATGTTTGACTGTATCAAAAGCTGACAATAGGTCTAGGAAGATAAAAAGGCACCATTCATTTAGGTCCAGCATTCGTGGATCATCATCAACAATGCGGGTAAGAGCAGATTCTGTGCTATGACCCTGACTAAATCCGAATCAGAAAATGCTTTTTTCGATTTTAAGAATTAATAAAATAATAAAAGCAGATAATACAAAATAGCAATTAATTGAATATATACATTTAAAAGTGCATTAAACTAAGCAGTAAGCTATAAATGTAGTATCAGTATGCTTTTTAAAAAAACAGACATGATTCCAACACAATACACATAACTCAGTAATTGAAGAAATAAAAAGGCCGGACGGCATTGCGCCATGTACCCTTCCTTAAGAATGGAATATTCTATCTGGCTTGTTCATTTACATAAAATTTACAGAAAAGAGTCATGTGCATAGTCGTTTGATTTGATAAAACTATCGCACAGACAAAGACAAAGATGTCTGGATCAGTCGTTAACTGTTGGAAATGAAACCAGACGATGAAAACAATCAAACCTAAACCTAGTCAAGATGTATCTATCGTAACCCCCTAGACACCATACTAAATAAGGTTGAATGGAGCTACAGACCAGGGACGGAAGCCGGATTGGAATTGGTCCAGCAAGTGGAATTGTTCAATGTGGCTACATAGCTCGGCATGTACAAATTTCTCTAGGAGATTTGCCAGAGTAGGAAAGTTGGAAATTGGGCAAAAATTATGAAGGTTAGTATGGTCTGCCATCGTTTTTTTAATGATGGGGTGACCTGCCGCAATTTTAGGCAATCCTGAATGGTACCTTAAAAGCAGAGAGGCATTAACTATATTCGTCCAAATAGGGAGTATGGATGATCTGATCTCATCAAGAAGTTCGATGGCAAGGTATCACTTGAGTAGTTGGATGGTTTCAGAGTCATCAGAGTGTTCGGAATGGTGCTTTTGTCCAAGGTTTGTAATATGCTTCAAGAAGCATTGTTTTTTTGGGGGGAGAACCAGAATGGGTGGGGGCACCCCAACCCAGAGGGAGGATAGGTGGCAGGTAGATTCTCCAAAGCTGCCTGTAGTTCTAGTTTGATCTTTGTTGTCTTTTCATAGAAGAAGGCATCAAATTCCTCACAATTAGGCAACAAACAGAGTTCCATGGACTCCCTAACTACAACTGTACACTCTTCAACTCCTCACACACATAGAAAACCTTATACAGCATTGGCACCGCATACCTCTACAGCCGCATACAATTCCACATACCTACCAGACTCCCCCACTCAGCCCAACTCCTACTTGCACACACCCCCTGCATACAAAGAACCAGATCCGGTGGTCATGCCTTCTTCTACCTCACTCCTAAAACCTTGAACGATCTGCCCCTGTGCATCAGAGCCTCCTACTCAGTTCTTGAATTCAGAAAGCTGAAGACCTGGCTCATCACCTAACCCTGACCATGCTCGACACATACATCGATTTCATACTCTGGATTTCCATCAGTCCCCACTCCCAGTTTCCCAAATGAGAATTATTAATAACTTCATCCAACCATTAATTGTGTTTTTTCATAGTTCTGAGGGAGCATCTTTGCATCAGGCCAGTTCGACATTTGCCAGAGGTAAGACCCTAATAGTTGTTGCACTCCACAAAGCCAGGAATTTCCCTAGTATTCTATGGATAGTCCACTGCTGCAGTCTGCCTCAGGGGAAGAGGAATCAGTGCTGCCTATTGTGTGGAGTGAAGCAGTGACTTGATCAGAAGGATGATAAGCAAGGTCCAGCAAACTGATGCTTGAGTTCTGGGCATCTTGAACAATGAATAGGTCACAAGACCTTTACGTCCAGGAAGCAGCCACTAATGTATGAAGCATTCTGTTATAAGACAGTTGATGGTGAGTAAAGAATATTTCAGGACCATGCATATATAATTATCTCAAGCTGCCTGTTACCATCCTTTTCTGTGTGGCTGCATGTCTGCCATTTTCTAGCCATGATATATTACAGCAATCGTTTCCTGTCATCTGATGTGTTATCCTGTTTCAGCCAGAATACTTTCCTACTGTGAATACGTACTACCAAACGTCCACCAGCCCTATAAGTTGTACATTGATAACTGTGTAAACTGGGCAAGTGCTAGTATCATTTTAAGCTTTAGATGCTGTGTGAAAGCCTTTTTTTGTTTTGGATGGTTATTGTTTTGCGCTACTTGAATTTCGATTCAGTGTGGTTTAGTTTTATTTTTTTCAATTTGTAAAGCACATGGTTACACTAATGGTGTGTCCCCGCTCTATTGTGGACTTCTAAGTAGAACAAGTGGGGAAGCTGCACTAACTAAAAGTGCCCGGAATATAAAGAGGCTCTAAGAGTAGTGAACTCTCAGCTATCCTGGGTTCCCACCAAATGAGTTGTTCAGTCTTGCACTCAAAACCACTTCTAAACTAGGGCATGCGGCAAATAGCTCAAAAACAACTGATACTTTGTAGCATTTAATCTAAATATTTGGTAAATTGTTAAACAATTACTTTGGGCAGCGTGAATCCTCTGAAGTTGGTGTCTCGAATCACTATGTGTGGTACTCCTAGTGGAACAATGTCACTGAATCGCTGGATCTCGTGGATCACTGCATCTGTGTATGGCATCTTGATCCTGTCCTCAATAGATGGAATGCGGATCCGGCCAATCATGTTATCAATCTCCGCAATGACCTTACCTGTAATAAGAAATATATGTTGTGTTATGTTGTTATGTTAAAAAGATTTCTACCGCGCACGGTCACCAGTCGGTTTCATGGCGCTCCATATATAATAAGCAAAAAGTGTTTGGCATTTTTTCTTTCCAATGTTGCTTATAATTTACAAATTGTTTGGCAATACTGAAATTTGAACATGTTACATTATCATATGTGTATAAATATATAGTGGCTGTTTTTCTCCCATGGGTATCAAATGACATCAAAGAGTCAATGAGAGCAAGCTTTCTGTCTATGATGTCACTTAGAACCCCAGGGAGAAATCCCCCTACTGTAACCAGTTATCCATCTACAATTTCATGATGTCTATGGGTTGCGTCTACAAATTATGTGTTAGGGTTTTGCAATGCTAGCATTGTGTCATGTGGTTGTGTGCCTCATGATGGTGATGTCCAGTGATGGACTTCTGTGAGTGTATGCATTTGTGTTTAAAGGGTGAACATTCACCCAGAGACAGTGGCGGCTGGTGACATTTGAAAGTGGTGGGGCGTAAAAGTTCAGCGTGTTTGGACTGGTCTGCATCAACATCCAAACATGTAAAAATGACATTCAAAATGCTGCATAAACTACCTTAACTCGCAAAACTGCATAATGAGCCCTTTTCATGCCACAGAATTTAGTCCACCATGCCACAGAATTTCCTCCTGTAAAACCACATATTGGTTACAAAGATGGCGAGCAGTTCTTGGGTCAGCGAATGCGGACTTCGACATCACATACTACAGCTATAGAAAATTCAAGCTAAGAATATGTCAGTAGTAGATCCTCTAAGATTAACATGTGGAGGAAGTGATCAGTGAGTTAGTGTCTGGTTTATCCTTGACACTGATTATATATAATGTTGCCTGTAGCACTTAAATTACCAGTCCTGTAGCACCAGTACAGCCACCACCTGCCCTAATGTTACCACCATACCTGCTTCTACTCTACCACCATTTCCTCACCACCACATGCCCTGGCCTGGCAGTATTATAGTAACCATGCTCCAACACTAGTATCTGCCAGTACTGCACTATGCTACCACCACAATCCACTACCACTGACAAAGTGTGCACTATACATGTTCACAATGCAGTATTTCATCAGAGGGGCTTTTTCACGCACACACTATCACCATCTTCAACGTTAGCGCCCACCCAGTTCAGGGTGTAAAGTACGAAACAGAGTCGGAGTTCTTTAATGAGCAGCCTTGCGTGATAGCAGACACCTTGTACACAGCTTCCCAGCACCTTATCAATATAATATGTAAACATACAATTAATGGAATAGTGAACTAGAACGTAATTACAGTGTAAAAAGGGTTAAAAAAAATGCAGACTGATACTATACACTTCCCTCCCCTTATCCGAACACAAACAAAAGAAAGTAAAACCACACATAGATTAAACACAATGTATTGAGACATGCACACAATTAAACACAGACCTAAAAAGGAATGTATGAAACAAAGCCACAATAGCAAATTGCACGCAAAATCTTTAAAGTTCTTGGGAGTAAGAGTGGAAGGTTCTAATCGTCCCTAATTAGACCTTTGCTATTGTAGTGTCTACCATGCTTTCCCCCTGCCCACCAACAGCAGATACTTCAGTAAAGATGCACCCTATGTGCCCTTCCATACTACAGCCAACTTCCTTATGAACCAAGTGAGCCAACAAGAGGTTCTTCTTTCCCATTATCCTCAGTTATTTTTCACTTTTCATTAACCATCTGGGCCTGAGCACTTGCCTGTACCGTGCTTCCGTTGCTTTGCACACTCTGCAACTCATACCTTCCTTCCTGCGCTGCAGCTCCATCCAACCACCACAAGCTCCTTCCGTCTCTTGGTGCCATTTGAAATTCTACCTTTAGGCATCGTTGCACCTGGCTAAATGGCTCACGTGCTAGACTCCCATCACTCAACTTGTCAGAGTCTGCCAGAACCCTAGTGACTGTTATGGGTTCAGAAAACACAATGTCACCCTTGCCTACTTTTCTGTACTTCTTAATACGCACCCAATCCCCTTCTTTCAGAATATAAAGCCACCCCCACCAGTTTATTCAGACAATCTTGGCTATATTAAGGCAGTAGCAAGGTGCATGCTGGAACCTGTAGTTCTCACATTTAAGTTTCGAGAGCTAGTTAAGCAAAGTTTTGCCGATTGAAAGCCAAGGCTACAACAAATCTGGACAGGCCAGACATAAAAGTAAGGCTAAAGGCTTTAGTTCTGTTTTTATGTCTGGCCTGTCCCGAATTTCCCTTCTCAAAATCTAGTCACCCTATCAATGCAGTCGCCGCCTGCTGAGCGATGATTCTCACTCTCGGCTCCTTTCCCACTCCCCCACCCGCCTCGCTGCTGCTAACTCCCGGCAGGGGCCAGCACCGCCTCCCTCCCGTAATGCGCCAATTAGCCCAGCAAAGGATTGCATTTTTACACTACTAGTCTCGTAAAATCGAGATTTTTATTGATACCACAAGCACAGACGCCAAACTTTTTTTGTTGCTCGTAACAGGCCAGCTAGGCACATTATTCTCCTTGCTCACAACAGACAACTGAAAAAGTCTTCCTCCTTACTACCCTCTGTTGCTTCCTCACCATATTTTATGCCATTACTCCCCATTTTCTAGCTGCACGTGCACCCGATTGCGTTCCAGGGGATTATGAACTCAGAAAACTAAGATGCAGTTAGTAAGACTTCCAACCAATTCCATGTGTTTATTTTGACGTTCACAGTTCGTTCAGTTTTGACATTCATATTTTACTTCTTGCTTCGGCATGACCTCTCTTGAAAGAGTTTTTTCGTGTTTAATATTAAAATGGGTTTAGAAGTGTGTCTGTCTTAAATGCAGCCTTCATTTTTATATGCTTGCTTTTCACTTTTAGATTGTCAATATTGCCAGAAGAAAGTCGGTCTCGCTTTTCCGCTGTCCAGTCACGGCCTGCATTACAGGGGGGGGGGAGGGGGGGAAATGGGGTTGTTGCGGTGGAGTAGATGGGGGGGAGGTGGGATAAATAACTTACCTTAACTTCCCGCTTTTCTCTCAAGTCCAGACTGAGACTCGAGACTTGCGACTCCCGCTGCATTCGAATTCCTCTGGGCTGAGCTCGTCATCAGAAGGCAGCAGGCAGCCTCCCTCCCCTCCACAGCAGCCAGTGCTGTGATTGGTTCGGCCGGCTGCCCTACTGACGTCATTTCTCTCTGTATGCTGCAGCACAGCAGCATACAGAGAGACAGGGAGAGTGGGAGGGGTTACTCGAGGGCAGGGGGGAGCGGCTTGCCTACTGTGTTAATACTGTCTGTTTGGGTAGCCTCTCAGGATGCCCAAACAGACAGTATTACCAACAGTGGGCAAGCCGCTCCCCCCTGCCCTCGAGTAACCCCGCCCACACAGGAACTATTGATTTCTTGTCGTGCGAGAACGCAAGGCAGAAACAAATGGTAGTTATTATCATTGGTGATAATAACTACCTTTGTTTGCCTTCTCGCACGGCGAGAAAACAGGGGGGGCGGCGCCCAAACGCCCCCACGGACCAGCCGCCACTGCCCAGAGAAGGTTTGGAGAACAGCAGTAGTGAGGAGTCACTGTGCATGTCTGGAATAAAAGTGTTGCATTTCCACTTAACCGTGTCTACCTCTTCCTGATAGCATGCTTTCCTGACCACTCCAGAAAAAAATGCAGGGGCAGAGGAGTCATAGATAAGCCAAACAAAATAGCTTTTTTTTTTTCATTAGATACCCGGTACAGTCCATTAAATACTGTATACAATAAGCTTAAGACCACTGTGCAAGTATCAAAGCAATACAAAAAAAAAAGAAAAACAATATGCGAGAAGGCAACATTAGAGATGTAACAGTTGTAGCTAATATCATAATTCATTTCTATGTTTACTGCAGGAAAAACATAACAACAGGGCTATAGGCGGGAGTCTCTCCAGATTTTTAGCGGGCCCAGAGTTTCAAACCGACTTCTCTGGTTTTACTACCTCTTCCCCTATCGAGGGCAGACTCGATATTATGGATCCCTAAAAGGCGAGAGAGCCACATCTGGAAGGACGGGGCCTCGCTATCCTTCCAACCTGCTGCCAGAATAATCCGAAGGATAGCCACTGAGATAAAAACAAAAGCTTCTGCGTCCTTATCCAGTTTTAATTTGCTGTCATATCCAAGAATCATCAATGTAGGGGATAGACTGATCTCAATACCTATAAACCCCTCCCAAAATTGGATATCATTACGAATCTCTGAGAGCTTTACACAGTAAAAAAACATATGGGCTAAATTGGCTGCTTCCTCCGTACACCTAGGACATTTACTATCAACCCTCTTACCCCACCCAAATAACTTAGCTGGGGTAAAATATAGGTTGAATATTGTCTTATAATGCTGAGCTCTCAAATTTGTAGAGCGGAACCAAAAAAACGCCTTTATTAAATCAACTGCTGAATCCCCCAGTTTGGCCATCCAAGTTGCTTCAGTCTTATAAATATCACTCTGTAGAGTTAAGATAAGGACTTTATAGATAGGATTAATTTTAATCCCCCCACCTACAATATATTCCACCACGATGTTTCTGCCCCCTGGGGTGATAGTTGGCCTTCTTCTTGAAAGTGTTTGTTGCAGCTGCAGAAATTTAAATCCTTGGACAGTGGGAATTTGATATTTACCCATTTTGTTTGTTGTTGTTTTGCCAAACAAAATAGCTTTCATATCCCCACTACCATCTCGCTCCCTTACTTCCTAACACCCCACAGAGCAGCTCCCTGCAGACTACATTGAAAAACATCTGGCATCCTAACACCCAGCAGACTCCTTCCTTCCCTAGCCCAAATAACTAAAATAAAAGCATTAAAAGTTAACTTATGTTTTTACCTCTGTGATGCAATGGATACTTGGATGCAGATTACAGACTGATACCTGGGCATGAACATTTTGTATTAAATAGTTCGCAATGGACAATATTGCTAGACACACAGCCAAATAAAGCTCTGGAGCTGATACAATGACTGAAGTGAACATTGTAGGTGAAAGAAAGGGAGTTTAAAGTACGTCTAAATGAAGTGACCAGGGAGTGGCCATGCATGCCAGTGTGCAAGATGACCACACAGCAGGCAAGTTATGGAGCCTATCGCCCGAATAAGTCATTTTTTGCAACAGTATCCAAGACCCTCCTCATGCTTAAGCAGGCCAGGTGACATGGCCATCACCAAAGCAACAGATCAACCAGATTGCCACCTGATGGATGTCAGATTGCAGGGATAAGTTGTGGCCAGCAGGCTACTGCAGCCAAGCGCACTCTTCGGAAGCCCCGTAGCAACAGGGGCTGTAGGGGAACCTGAGGCACGGTGCTGCCAAGCCCCACTGTGTCGCTTCCTGCCCTGCCTACATACCTGCCCTGTGGGGAGCACTGCATGGGCAGAAGCTCTCCTTGCACATTGAACCTGAGGCTGATGTCAGGTATGGGCCCATCCCACCTTTTAACTCGCCAGCTTTATGCATCTCTTCGGAGTTGATCCTCCTCTGGTGCCTCTGGAGCCACAAACCCTCTCACCTGATTACTCTGCTGATGGGAAGACTATTCCACATTTGGAGTGAGTTCCTGCACTGTTCCCCCTCCCCAAAGCACCCAGAGGAGGTCTAGCCTCCTGATCCCTCCACTCATTCCCTGGATCATGCTATCACACCCTTTGTCCACATGGGACTCAGGAGCTAGAGGGACTGGTGAACTTTATTTGCTGTGTCTCCCCTTCTGCCTGGCACTTGTTGACTGTGAAGCACGATCTGCCTGCCAAACAGTAAGTCTTGGGGGTTCCCCCCTAAAGACATTGAAACTTACTTTCTTGTCCATTTACGTGAGGGCCAAATACAGGTTTTTGTGGGTTTGACTCTTCACCTGAGAAGTCACTTCTGATTCTGAAAATGTATCCGCTGTACCTTGGATATTCTAGAAGTTTTCACTGTCCAATTTCCCCACTACACCAAGGGGACTGGAAACTGTCCAGCACTTACAAATAAAGAACAAAATAGTTACAGTTGAAGCCTTGAGAAAGTAGTCTACACGACAAAACATGTTTTGGCTGTCTGCGCCCACATTCTACCTACGTGTCAACCAATTAACAAATTATTCAAATATTGTGTTTATATTAGGTCTCTATGACACTGTCCAACTTTGTTTTTCTTGGAATGTGGTTTAAATTCAAATCAAACTGACAACTGAGTCAGTTTCAAACTATCTTGGTGCTGTGGTCTGAATCATATTTTTGGTTGTTCTTATTGTTAGATGTTTTTGCCTGTTTTTTACCAGGACACGTATGGCTTTCTCTGTACGGCACCCAACCTTTTTTCACACGTCTCAGTGCCATAGAATCTCTATGGTGTATACCTTTTGTATTATGACTGGATTTTGTTTTTTATGTTTTAGGATTCACCAGTTGTATTTGAAACTGGTGTGGGTAGAGGGATGGTTTAGTTTGACCTAAATTTGTTGTATTTGATTGCCATATCATGTCACTGCTGCAACACCTTCTACAACAGTCATTAGTTCTTTACTGGCCTAGTGGGGTCCCAAATTAGAAGGGCAAGGGTGACCTGCATGTCATGGAACATCTGAGATCTTAACAACCTTCGGAAGGGTGTACAAGTGCTTTCCTACTTGGCCTGCCGTGGGGTTGATCTGGTGTTCATTCAAGAGACACACCTAGCCCCCAAAGACACATACATATACGCCTTTACAAGGAGGACAATCAATATTTTGTCTATATTGGCTCATAATTCTACAGGCTTTGTACCCTGATACATAAAAGTATCCTCTTCACATACCGCAACAGCTTTATAAATGAAGAGGGGAGATCCATATTTGTCTCTGGCATACTGGCGGGCAAGTCTACACTCTTAGTTAATGTGTATGCCCCCAATCAGGACTCTCCATCTTTCTATCATGAGCTCTCAGCTCGTATAGGATGGTTAGAGGCAGATCTGATATTCCTGGACGGTGACTTAAATAAGGCTGACACCCAGTGTTAGACTCCCTGGGCTTTAATGTCAGTGGCATGCCTCATGCTCTGCACTTATTACAGGACATTGTTGATGTGTTCCAGCACACTGATGCATGGAGGTCACTTAATGCTACCATCCCAGAATACACATTTTATTCTGCACCCCTTGCTGTATGGACTTGCATTGATTATTGCCGTGTGCCTAGAGAGGCAACTCCATGGCAATCAGACATATCACGCCCCCCCCACTATGCACCACTTAAGAAGGTGCTGAAACGTCCATGTGGAGCAGCATTGTCGCGACAGTGGGGAGTCCCCCACAACGCCCTCCACAATGCAGGATTTTTGCTTGGAGCTGTGTGATTCCATATTGGAATACTTTGTTCTCAACACCTGGTTGATTGACAAACAGGCCACTGTTTGGAGAGCATTTAAGACTTCTATTCACAGTCTCTGCATAGCCAAACATATTATATACTTAAAAGCATCAGACACGACCTGGCCGCATGGAACTTGAGTTGCTAAAGATTGACAATAAATCAGTGTTATATGGACACAATGCGTAAGGTGCCATATCTGGGGAATATGCCCTGGCACGCAGATATTGCAAGGGTGAGCTACCAGGACGCAAGCTGGCATGCCTACTACTCCCTAATCCACATAGTAACCATGTCACCACACTTGTGTCCACTGAAAGTGTGAAAGCGGTTGATAACGATAGCATCACAAAGGAATTTCTGCAATACTACCAGCGGCTGTACACAACACGCATGGTAGAGCATGCTGCAAAGATCTCAGAATACCTGTCAGAGCTAGCAATGGTCAGGATGACAGATGACAGATGGCCAGCAGCAATTCCTGGTGACACCCATCTCAAGTGAAAAAATTATTCAGGCGACTGAGGCGCTAGACAGTCCCAAGGCCCTGGGACACGATGGTCATCAGGCAGCTTTTACAAGGCCTAAAAACATGTGCTTGCCGTCCATATTTTTCAGGTCTATGCAGAGTCGTCCCTCCAATCTGACATACTAGCCCCCACTCTAAGAGAGGTTGTGATAACATTGCTGCACAAACTCGGTAAAGATCCCTACCTCTCAATGTCATGTAGGCCACTTCTTAACCATGACAATAAGATCCTTGCCAAAGACATCGTTATGCGTCTTTTGCTTTTGATGGAACAAATTAAATCATCAATACAAACTGGCTTTGCCCCACACAGATCCACCATCTTCAACCTCGGTACTATTTTCGCTGTGCTGAATCACATCTCTGCTGACCTATCTGCGGCTGTCGCCCTTTTTGAAATCGAAAATACCTTTTTTTTGATTTAATGACCTTTTTTTAAATCAACCCTGGTTGAGTGACATTGATCCACATTCTGTCCATCACCTGTTTTGTTTGCGAGGACTCACTGCATGGCAGGGGGGGCCCTAACTCTCACTTTTATCCTGTGGGCTCCCACTGGGGCCCCAGTGTTCCGGTGCACAAACGGCAGCCTAAGGGGAGCTTCCTAATGAGGAGGCAGGCCGAGTTCTGGGCCTGGCTGTGAGGGGCTACCCCTGAGTGCTGCCTCCTCTCTTTAGCCCTACTACACCTCAAACTACGCCCTCTCTCAGTCTGAATGACCGAGGGACCTGACTGTCACCTATAGTGATCATGCTAGGGCAGCTCAATTGGACCTTCTTATTCATGGATTTCCCAACAGCATGATCCCCACAGACTCTTTGGCCCCTGCAGCATGCCTACCTGCTCACCTCCTTGCTGCTCAAGCCACCATCTGTATCAGGCATAGGCCTACTGGACTCCCATTGGAGGACTTTGAGGTGTGGTGGGATCCAAGTTGATGCTGATATAACATTTAGATGCTATCCACGACACGCGGGAACAAGCCCGAGTACCAGACCCCGGCAAAAGACCACTGAGGGAGATCCACACCATTCATTGATGTGGCGCACTGGTCGCAAGGCAGACCGAGGTACATACAATACTAGGCAGTCCAATTTATCCTATGAGAGCAAGCGCTCAAATTGCAACATAAACCAGGAGGAATATTTAGAAATCAATCTGGAGTCCCTACCGGGCAGCAACTCATAAGATGTTGAGATTAAAGAGTTGCTAATTGACATTAAAATCAGCCTTACAGCCACTGATGGCAAGCGGGATTTTCTCACTAACAGGCTAGATCATATGAAACAGAGGGTCAACAAACATGGCACTAGACTTGACCAACTAGAGAATCGCATCTCTGATGCAGAGGATGCTCAAGTGGGATCCAAGGAACACTTGCTGCAAATGGACCAAATCCCAGATCTCATCAAAGCCAAAAAAGAGGACCTTGAAGTGAGGTCACGACAAAATAACCTTTGAATCACAGGCATTCCTGAATCTCTCACCTTCACTACCATGGAAATCTTTCTGGAGTCACTCCTCTGACACCTCATTGAAGAAATAGCAAACTGCTCTTTGGGCCTGCAGCTCCCTGACCCCAGGTACTCCGGCATGGCCCATAGTGGTGCGCTCTCTGCACTATAAAGACAGGGATACAATCCTGTGCCCAGCCTAACAGGGGTAATCCATGCGCCACCAGGGTAACTCCATTTCCTTTTATCTGAACTTCGCTATTACTATTCATAATGCCAGAAGATAATTAATCCCTGCTAAGAGAACCCTTCAGGAATGTGAAATTCCATATGCCCTCCTATACCCTGCTAAACTTTGCAACCTGCAACATGGTAAAACACACTTCTTTACTGATGTCAAGTTGGCCCTCAAATTCACCAAGCATATCACAAAGCGACAGGTTTACCCAATGAGTTTGCTTCATTGTTCTTCTGAGGACTCTCTCAATGACAATAACTGAACCATACCAGACAAAGGGATCTCCTGGCGAGTTTGCCACTGAAACTACTTGCTTTGACTAGCGCTGGGCAGTCAGTGCTGTGGTCCTTGAGCTGCTAACTAAGGTCCCAAACTGTTTATTACACTACTGTTTCTGAAACTTTACTGTGTGGTAATATTGGGTTTTTAATCCATCTGGTCACCCAGCCTATATGGCAGGGGAATGAGTTCAGTCTTGTTCTGCCCCCTAGGATGTTTCCTGTTGTAGTGGATATAAAGGGGAATTGCAGATGGAGGATGCTTTTTGATTCTCAACCATGTTCGAGTGTTAGGGTGGGTAGCAGGGGGCTAGAGTTCTTCTACCTGTCTTTCATCCGTTTTCAGTCCTTAGATACTGCTTTACTCCCAAGCAATGTTTTTTAATAAATGTTGTTTAATGCACCTATCTCACCACACAATCACTTCTAACAAGCGCCTCACACACCACAATGAAACATCATACATGCCTATGAAATGCAGCACCTGGAATATCCAAGACCTTAAATATTATCGTAAATCTTGCCTCGTACACACATACATTGTACGCCACATGTGGACATTTGTTTTCTCCAAGAGTTACACTTCACATCACGCACAGCTCCAGGGTAGAAAGCTAGATGGTGCAGTGAAACCTATATCTCGCTATACTCCAATTATGCTAGCGGAGTGTGCATTGTAATTCCACAAAGGACTACTATGGCGCCCAGTGATGTTATCATAGACAATGATCGTCGATACATCATAGTAACAGGCATGCTACACAGACAACCATTAATCCTATTTGCAGTCTTTGGGCCTAACACAGATGCTCCAAGTTTTTCTCTGAGTTGTGGAGAACGGAAGCAGGGGCGGGCCCTGCGGCAATACTCTGGGGAGGAGACTCCAATGTGATAATGGACAACAAATATGATCAATCCGACTTGTCACACCGCCCACCTTCTGGTGCAGCCTCTGCGCTCACGCCCAACATACAAGACAATCATTTACTTGACATATGGAGATAGTTTCATGGGAAACAACGGGATGGTACCTGTTTTTCCTCCTACCACAATACCTGGTCAACAATAAACTACTGGCTGGTGTCTAGGGATGTGAAATTATGGGGAGCCAACACAACCCACCTCACCCGCACATTGTCACACCATGCCCCAGTGCTCCTGGAGTTATTTATCCCTCAGGACTTCTTCGCTCAATGTGTTTTCCTGGTAACTCCCTCCCGGGACGCTGCTCAATGCAGCATTTCGGGAGGAAATACAAGTGGATATAATTGTGTAATTTGAATGTAATTCAGGCATGTGGCATCTCCATCAACGCTATGGTAGGCATTCGAAGTAGTTCTGCACGAAGTGTGTATCACTAAGCAGGCATATCATATGCGCTGAGGGCGATACACACACAACTATTCTTGCCACCATTGCCAGCGACCCGCGAGGCCACGCCAACTTCGAGGCCACGCCCCCCGCCCTCGTCTCCTCCTTTATAATATGTGCATCCACTGGACGTGCAGCGGACGAGCACAGCGGGCGCGCCTAAGGCAAGCCCGTCTACGCCCGTCATCGCCAAGACATCACCTCTTGCGTGTCCCCCTGGCCGAGCTCCACGGGAACTCCCTCAATATGATAGAGAACTCCTTATCGCCCTGAACCCTGGACGGAGCTGTGAGGAGACATCAGGCAATCTTGGCCGCACATGCCTTCAATGTAAGTCTTGACACTTTACCACATCTAGCCCCCGTCATCCTAGGCAGAGGCGAGGCTCGCCCAAACTTACCCCTCTCACCGTCCTCCAACTCAGCGTCAGGTCTCTCACTAAACATCACCTAGAGGTAAACACCCTCCTACTTGACGAGAATCCTGACATTCTCTTCCTATGTGAAACCTGGTTATGCGATGATATGACTACTATACCTAACCTCACGCTACCAGAGAACTACCTAATGATGACCCTAAATAGAGACGCGAGAGGTGGAGGTATCGCAGTCATCTACAAAAAGCAATTCACTTGCTCCTTCACCAAGGAAGAAATTCCGGGCTGTGAAAGTGCCAGTTTCAAAATCACAACCAGCCCTCACTTTTCCCTATCAGGCCTCTACATCTATCGCCCACCCGGACCTGCTTCTAAATTCATTGAAGCTCTCCTTGAGGTGGCAAACTCCTTAGTGATGAGATCAGCCAACTTCACTATACTTGGCGACCTCAATCTCCATTTTGATCTGTCTCATGACCCCACTATCAAAAACCTCCTGGCCGACTTTGCTGCCTTACAACTCAATTCTCTAATCCAAGCCCCCACGCACTCGGCTGGACATATCCTAGATCCGGTTTTCACCAACATCCCGGAGGTTAAGACAGATGTGCCCAAACCTATGGGATGGACAGACCACTATCTTATTAAAATGACTATGTTAGTTAAAGAAGCATTGCACAAAACTGAGCCAACTCGCCGCCTAAAGAGACCTTGGCACAAACTTTCTACCAGTGACCTACATGTCACCCTAGGAGAATTCCATTGTGAGGCAAACCAGGACATCAATAAGACCTATGGCGCTTTTCACGACTGGATTACTAGAGGACTAGAGGCTCTCATCCCAGCCAAAGGGACCAAAGGGCGCAGCTCTCCCTCCAACCCATGGTACAACGACACCCTAAAATCCATGCGAAAAGACTGCAAAAAAGCCGAGCGTATCTGGAGAAAGGAATACAATAATGGGGACAAAGTTCTCTACCTATCCAAACAAAAACTTTACCACAAAGCTATCTGCGCCGCACGCGCTTCCTTCTACGCAGAAGAAATTAACTCGAGCTCGAATCCCGCTAAAGTTGTTTTTAAACTGGTACAAGAACTGCAGAGCAGCAGATCTCCTTCCTCCAGCATTTCCTCTGCGCAGCAATGTGAGGACCTTGCCACGTTCTTTGTAGAGAAAGTACAAAGAATATACAGATCATTTCCACAGCACTCCCCCAATCCGACCAACCCCACCAATTCCATTACCAACGGCACCACCATGACGCACATACCAGAAATCTCATATGAAGACCTCACTAAACTATGCAGGAAAGTTAAATACGGCTCCCCAGCAGACCCCATGAGGCCTACCCAATTTATGGAATCACTCAAATTTTTTCTGCCTTCCCTGGCCTACATACTGAATCTCTCCTTCTCATTGGCTAGTGTCCCGACAGCCTGGTAACAAGCTTGGGTCTCCCCTATCATCAAGAAGCCCACCCTAGATCCTTCCAAACTGGAACATTTCCGACCTATCTCACTGCTCCCATGGCTGTCCAAACTTGCAGAGGCCCATGCTAACAACGTCCTGTCCCTACACATGGACCAAAACAACATCCTGGACCCATCTCAAAACGGGTTCAGACCGGGCCACAGCACTGAGTCTGCCCTCCTGGCTACGACTGAACATCTCCGGATGATCCTCGATGCCGGTCAGAGTGCTGCGCTGATTCTACTAGACCTCAGCGAAGCCTTTGACACAGTATCCCATAACATCCTACTTAATCGTCTGGAGACAGTAGGGATCTCCGGTCTTGCCCTGGAATGGTTCTGTTCCTTCCTGAAGGACAGATCCTTCCGGGTTTCAGCTCCCCCATTTCTATCAAAACCCCATCCCATTGGACAGGGAGTCCTGCAGGGCTCTGCACTGAGCTCATCCCTTTTTAATCTTTACGTGCAGCCACTTGCGGTAGTGGCTAAAGAGTGGGACCTAACGCTGGTGTCTTACGCTGATGACACACAGCTGGCCATCACTCTCACGGAAGGCCCTTCCACCTCGACCTCAAGATTTAGGGATGGCCTTGCTGCAGTAGCCCAATGGATGACAGATAACTGCCTGCAGCTTAATGCAGGCAAGACGGAGGTGCTGCTCCTCGGAAAGAACACCAGTTACTGGAATGAGCACTGGTGGCCCTCGTTACTAGGCACCATCCCACCTCCTAAATCCCTGGTCAAACCTAGGAGTCTGGATGGACTCCTCACTCAGCTTTCAGACCCACACAAAAAAAGTGGCAGCTACTTGTGTCGGCCTGCTGAGGAGTCTCAGCCCTATACTTGGCTTCTTTGACGCTAAGGTTCGTCAACTCATTGTCCAAGCCACAATTCTCTCCCGCCTGGACTACACCAATGTTCTTCTTCTTGGCGCCAACAAAGGAGAGATAGCACGACTGCAACACGTGCAGAACTCTGAGGCAAGAGCCTTGGTTGGTCTACCCCGCAGATGCTCGGCTAGAGCAACTATCCATAAGCTGCACTGGTTACCTATCGACTCCAGAATCCAGTTCAAAACCCTCATTATGACATTCAAAATCTTTAAACTTGGACGCCCAGAACTGTTACAACCTCTCCTTACACCGTATGTACCGCGGCGCAACCTGCGCTCCTCAGGTCAGTACCTACTGAGCGTACCCCGCACAAAGCTCTGCCGCACTGGCGGTCGCTCCTTTAGGGTTCTGGGAGCCAAGCTTTGGAACGCTCTGCCATTGAACATCTGTTCTTTGGAAAACTTGTCTACCTTCCGGAAGGCCATCAAGACCCACCTGTTCCCCTCTCCTTAGGCCACCTCTAGTCCCACTCTTCCCATCCTCAGTATAGTGTCTGTGGTTCCTTAGCGCCGGGACGCCTCTTTGCTGGGGCAGCTGTTTGCGCTTTACCAAAACTATAACTAACTATCTAACTAACTAGTTAATCTTGAATGAGACATTCACAACCTAGAATTAGACTAACACCATACCAGCGATCCAAGCACATTAGCGGCTATTTCGGGGAAAATATCAGAATACTCTGCTGAGGCTTAGCGGGAAGTGAAGTATTCAGGTCAAGATGCCCAAGCTTGCCGCTACAGGAAAGGGGACCGCCCTGGGAAAACACTAGTGAGCTTCCTCCATAAACCACATGCCTCCTCCATTGAACTACCGGATGACCATGACTGCATCCAAGACACTTCCTCATGAACTCTAAAAACAATGTTCACCTTCCATGCTCAGTTGTATATTGCAACCTCAACCCAAAACAGGGGGGAATTGACAGCATACTTTGACAGGATTCATCTTCTCTGGCTCAAAAATACACATAGAGAATACCTCGATTACCCTATCACAGTAGAAGAAATCCCTCAAACCATAGACTTACTCCCTGGTAATAAGGCACCAGGCCTCAATGGATCTGCCACCTCCCTTTATGAAGAATATGTAGCCCTTTTAGCCCCCCATTTTTGCCCATGTTTGAGAACTCCTTGAAGGTGGTAGCCTACCCCTTTCACTTAGAGAGGCCATAATTGTTTCACACACACATGAAACCTCACAAACCTGCTTCCACGTGTGACTAATATAGGCCACTATCGCTGATTAACGCGGAAAATAAGATATTTCCAAAACTTCTGGTGAATCAACTGCTCCCCCTATTGCCTAACATCATGAGACTGGACCAATCTGCATTCATACCTATTTGCTGAAATGCACCACTTTAATCCACAGGTACAGGCAGTGGCCGCCCTACTTAATGCTACTAAGGAGTTTTACTCGCTGGCATGTGACTATCTTTTCCATCTACCTCACTGACTAGGACTTTATCTGCTATTCCCAACTGTTATACATATCCAACAGTGCAAGTCCGCCTGAATGGATTAATCTCCGATCCCATGTCAATCACTGTGGCACGTGACGGGGATGCCCACTTTTGCCACTATTATTCGCCATAATGATGGAGTCCCTGGCTGCCAGGCTTGGGCAACCTCATATACATCGCCAAATCGGTATTACCTTGCGTGGCTGATCATCTCATTGTATGCAGACAACATCATATTATATATATGCGATCCATGTGTACACCTGGTGCAGATAACATGGGAAGTGTTTCTCTTTGGGGGCCTCTCCGGTATACATATAAACTTGGCAAAATCAACACTTTCCCCATCACAGATCACACACATCCATTCAGCACCAAATACCCTTTGAAGTGAGCAGAAGGTCCAGTATGGTATTTTGGTATATGGCTCGTGACACACAGAGACTGTGGACAGTCAATTTTGGCAGTGGAATAGAATGGCTTGAAGACAGGATTCCCATATGGTCTGAACTGCCTCTTTTGCTGGCCGGCCACATTGCCATCGCCAACATGGTGGTGCTCCCCAAACTTTTATATTTATTTCTCAATGTCCCCTTACCACTCACAAGCACCTTTCTCCGGTGTCTTATATCTAATTCAATCACCCTGGCATGGGCGGGTGGACAACCCTGCTTTTCTTGGGAAATATTCACAATGCTTCACACTCAAGGAGTAATGGGGGCACCAGATTTTGCCCTCTAGGCATTAAGCGCTCAGGTGCAATTTGTACACTTATGGATCTACCAAAATCCACGCTGCAGTGGGGAGAGACCGTGTGGATCCCTGGCCCTTGACCACAGCACTTTATATTCCATACAAGACACCCAGGGCCAGATGTAGGTAAATCACATTTACCGATTTTGAAATACCGAATTTTACCGATTTGGTATTTCAAAATCGGTAAATGGGATGTAGGTACCAACATCTGGATTATTTTCAGATTCCTTAAAAATTCGGTATTTACCGATTCGGTAAATACCGAATCGGTATTTGCTATTGAATCCTATGGGCCTTGAAGCCCATAGGATTCAATTCAAATACCGATTCGGTATTTACCGAATCAGTAAATACCGAATTTGTCAAGGGTGCAGGGGGTGTCACTTTGACACCCTCTAGCACCCCCAAAACGGGCTTGTGTGCAATGTGGCACACAGACGTGCCCTAAGGGCAAGTCTGTCTGTCACATGGCACATGTGTACATGCACAGATGTGCATGTACACAGTAATCGGTATTTTACCATGGATTTGTATTCCATGGTAAAATACCGATTCTGAAAGCCATGTGCCAATGGAAAATTGGCTACCCACATTTCAATCTTGCATTTTCGGTAAAATCACCAAATCGTTAAAATTACCGAATCGGTAAATATTACCGATTCGGTAAATTTACCGATTCGGTAACTTTACCGATTGGCTATATGTAGCTAATTGGTAAAATTACGGAAAATGCAACATTTAAGGGCCCCTACATGTCAATGGCCATTTACCGGTCGGTAATGGCCGAATTCGGCCGTTACCGATCGGTAAATGGCTATTTCCGGCCACCTACATCTGGCCCCTAGAATGGAAATAGACATGGTGGAATATGTCCGTTGGGGATGGGATTGCCTACCGAAGAGGGCAGGGCTCACTCACTTATATGCTCCATTGATTCAGTAGTGCAATAACGTCCTGATGCCACCAAAGGTGCCAAGCACAGGACCTGCTGACTAAACGGCCTTACTTTTTCTGATCTAGACCCTGGGGGCACGTTCCTGCAATCAATTACCACTGATCCGTCTCTCCCACTCATCACACTAGACCTCTTCCTATATTACCCAATCAGTGCCATCTGTTGCACTACTCATAAAACCTTTCCAGCACAGCCTACGACATTTCAAGCACTTAAACATATTCTCACCATGCCCTCCGTCGTAAACTGATAGCACACTTATCCACCATTGTTCAGCAATATTCTCCAGTGACAACCACTGTGTTAGAACATTCCACTGCGGGCAACTGGAAATGCTTTCACCTAATTATAGATCACGGCTGATACACTTCAAGTTCTCACACGTATATATTATACCCCAACACAGCTGCATAAGCTGGGCCTGGACTGTGACACTAGCTGTCCCCAGTGCGCAGACCCAAGGGCCTCTTTTTTCCACCTAGCATGGGAATGCCCAACCGTAGCCAATTTTTTTTTAAGGAAGTAGTATTGACCATACAGTCACTATTGAACTTGCAAATTGATTACACCCACTAGTAGGCTTACTGGACTTTGTCAAAGTCATTCCAGATGATAATCGCAGGATCATGGCTATGATGCCTCTTTGAGCCAAACATGGAGTAGCCATGAACTGGGGAAGATGCCCAGCACCGAAGGTTGAGGACTGATTGCAGTATGTTGCGTACTGCTCCAAAGAACTGTCACACTTCTAGGAATTGATGCCACCACCGTCCTACATATATTTTGGAACCCTAACTTGCTTATTTGAGGTCCAGGGACACTGATGCTTCATAAACACTGTCAAACCACCTCGGTGTGCCGCACTGCCAAGACAATACACATAACCTCCTCCTCTAAAACCGGATGGGGCCGCCCTGTCCTTTAACCATCACTCGATTAACTTATCTTATGGTGTTGTTGGTAAACGTGACAAAGATGATGGGTGTCTACTTATACAGGCATGCATTATAAATTACTACCACTGTGATTCTATTAAATATGTGTGGTTGTGTGACCCAGGATTCTAGTCTAATGCATAATGACGTATGTACTTTCTCATCGCTGTTTCTTTTTTGTTTATCTCGGTTGCTCCCTCTTCTCTCTGTTTTCTCATATTTTCTAGTTTCATATAAATGATATTGACTGTAACTGACCACGACATCTCATTTAATGTCATAAAATGAAAAGAAAAATAAAGAAATTAAAAAGAAATGTTTTAAACCATCTTGAAAAATGTTTGCCATATCAAAGCTAATCAAATAACCCAGTCGGCTCAAAAAGAAAACCCAATACAGAAGGTATTTTCAATTGAGTAACAGCTCTCTGGCTTTATCGAGAATAGCAAAACTATCTAAGTTAAAATCTAAGGCTTGCAGACTGCTTCCACTGAGCAACAACAAAAGCAAGAAACCTTGAGTCTTCAAATCAAAAGCGTATCACTCATATGCAAGGATTTGGAAAATCGCTCTAAAAGATCTACCCTTCAAATTGTTGGGATACTGGGAGGCTCAAAACTCTTTGATGGAGCAGAGGCGACTTTGGTTAATTGGGATGACAAGCTTATTTTCAAGCATGTTCCTTGCCATTCTAAGGAAGATAACCAAAGAACTACACCTTCACTTCAGCGCCGAGATGCCCACGAGCAATTGTTCGTGCTTTATTAAATATCATTAATAAATAAATAAATTCACTCTTTATTTCTCAAGCATACAGAGCGCTACCAGGAACTGTAAAGCCAGGGAGCAAGCCACGTACCATCATTGCACACTACCCGGACTTTACTACAATTGAGAAGATGATATGGATTGCTCGCAAATGTAGAAGACTCACAACACAAAAAGGGGTTTTCTTTTCCACTTTTCAGGACTTATCCTGGGAAACTCTTCTTGATTCCAAGAACCGAATCTACCCATTCCTAGATTCCAATCTGTCACTATCCCAGTCTCAATCATAGACTGATCACCCCCTAAGAGAAACTGGCAAAGTTCCTTCACTATTTTTTTTAACCCTGAGAGGGCCACACAGTTTCAAGCAGAGAGACATTTACTAGTTTAACATATGTGATAAGAATGTGAAAATTGCTCCCTTTTTTTTCGTTTATTCTGGGAACATCAGCTAAGGAAGGAATGAATCACTCTTAATTTTGCAGAGAGGTCAAGATTGCACTGCCGAGCCAGGGTATAGCAGAAGGCATGAGGGGAAAGACTCTGGGTGGGGGAAGAGAGAAGGAAGGATACAGGGTAATCAGAAACAAAATAAGAAAAAGGGGTAATTTGAAGTAAAAAAAATTTTATGAATATATAATAGAAGGGGTATGGTTAAGATTCTGTCATGGAATATTAATGGTAAAAGGGGAAAAAACAAGAGTTTTCACTGAAACATGTCAGCAGAAGTCAGATATTCTGGCTTGAAAGGATACCCATCTTACTGAATCTGAGGCCACGATTCATAATGTAACAAGATGCGGTAAAGGCTTTAAAGGCTATACTATGCCAAGAATCTATGACATAGTTAGTTCTACATATCTATCAAGACAGGGAGGAGGTTCTATGATCATTTTCATTTATATATTAAAATGATGAATTTGAAGGCAGGCCTAGCTGGATGATAGTTAATAGGGGAGATATATAATTGAGGAAATAATAATCAATTTATGTTACTTGACCTGTGTTAGAAATTTGTTTACTGGTTGACTGGGGGAGGAGTGCTGGCCAAGCAGCAACCACAATCCTAATCAGGCAGGCAAATCCTCAATTAACCTGTGTTCACCCTCTAGTAGCTTGGCACAGTGCAGTCAGGCTTAACTTAGAGGCAGTGTGTTAAGTATTAGTGCCATACTGAAAACACTAAAACAGTGAAAACACCACACAAAAAGATACAACTCCAAATTACAAAAAATATATTTGAATAAATAAAAC
Organism: Lissotriton vulgaris; assembly: GCF_964263255.1. Lineage (NCBI taxonomy): Eukaryota > Metazoa > Chordata > Amphibia > Caudata > Salamandridae > Lissotriton > Lissotriton vulgaris. The sequence continues at coordinate 1,392,724,601 of NC_141693.1, forward strand.
AAAAACAAAATGAACAAATCCCATTTGTAGAACCAGAGTTATTTATTTTAAAATGTTATAGTGAAAAATAGTGCCAAAAGCACAAAAACCTATTAGAGATATCTCGTTGTGTGGGTCTGGGACAATGTCACAAGTTCAGGACGACCGTGATGGCGTGTAGGCCAGCTAAAGGAATCCAGTTAGGTCTGCTGAACCTTTAATCTTGGTTGTGGAGTGTTGGGTGAATCCATTTCGAAGATGTGTTGTGCCACAGAGGCAAAGCATTGTTTCCAATGTGCGGCGAGGCTGCAGTGTGAGGTCCTGATGTGTCATCGTTGATGATCCTGTCAACTGGGCTTGCGAAGCAAAGTCCAGTGTTGAGAATAAGAGGCACAGCCGAGGTGATGCCTTGATTCTTATGAGGGGTGAACTGCGATCCTGAGTTTCATCATCAACCTCGAGGCTTCCGTCGATGAGGGATGCTAGGACCTTGTGCCCTAAAAATTGTTGCACAGTGCAGGTTCCAAAAGCAATGCTTTGGTCTCTAGATGCAGGAGAAGGGGATGATGCAAGTTTCTGTGACAGGTCCAATCAACTCATCAGCAGTGATGTGTGGGTACTGCACGGGGATGCACCACTCAGGAGAGGATATGCCTCAGTTGTGCTAGGAATTGCATCTCTCCGCATAGAAGATGCATTGATTCGGCTGGGCCCCTTAGGCCCACTTCTAAAGTTTCAGGGCTAGTGTGGCACCACTTGGCAGGGTAGACTCACAGATGACAGAGTCCAGGTGCATGGGTTGGAAGTCTGTTATGTTCCTGCGGCTTCCGATCAGGAGGACAGCCAAGTAGCTGTTGGAGTCATCCAACAGCTAGAGGTAAGCAGGCAAGAGGTAAGCAGGCAGCAGTCCAGCACAGCAAAGCAAATCAGGAATCCAGTGGAGTTCAGTCCAGCAGAGTAGCAGTCCTTCTTCATGGCAGAGTATCTACAGGTCCAGAAGTGTACTGAAGTGGCTTATACCTAGTGATGCTTTAGATGTGGAGGGAGACTTCAAAGTCATGCCTTTCAGGTTCACTTGTCACCCACCACAGACCTGTATTGGAGGCACACTGCATGCACACAGGGCTAAGAGCAGAAAAATGGCATCTCTCTAAAAGTGGCATTTCTAAATGGGTAGTGATAAATTCATTGCTACCAGCAAAGAGGATTTATCATTATCATTTCAATGATATGAAACTTGATAGAGCTACTCCTTTTCAATCAGGAATTACAACGTATAAGTGTAATATGTCTTTTGACCTGACTTATCTTATTTAGGAGTTATTTTCGATTCATCTATGACCCAGTCCTCTCTAGTCCCTTCCAGATGCCTTATGCTTACTGGGAGAATTGCTTCCATTCTTGATTTTTCAAAAAAATATGGGCACAAATCCATCAATGGCATGCTTGATATTTATGTACAAAGTGAGTTCCTATTGCTGCCTATTTGTGGTTTTGCTAAATTCTCTGGATCAAATGTAATAGAAAACAGATTTTTAAGAAACTTTTATGTCATCCCCAAAGCTCCTCATACTTGAAGGATTGTTTAGCCCTTGATCGTGTGCCCAGCATAGCTTGGTAAAATTAGGTAAGAGATTGTTTTTGCAAGCTGGGCCAACGAGACATTTTTAATAATCCGAACTTAACAGTCACAGGTGATATTGCTTTAACTAAGGCGGCTTTTAAGGCCTTGGATGAAACCACTGCAATAACCAATTTCCCATTACAAACTCCTCTTTTATTGAGCTGATTTAACTCTTGATATGTCAAAGCACCACTGCTTTCTTATGACTCGTCTTGGAATAAATATTATTCATCACCTGTTGGCCATCTCTCGCGGTAGCTCATTTGACTTTGTTTTTATCCCATGCAGGTGTGAGGGTGTTTCCACCCGGGACACTGTGCACTTTATAATTTTTAGTTCTTTTTATAAAAAACTTTGTGAAACTTTTATTATTACTTTGCTTGCTGGTACCCATTTCATTCAAGTACGATCTGCTTTGTTTTAATTAATGTTGTTACCTGATGTGCAGTAATATTTTTATTTGACTATTTTTCATCAGGTGCTGTCTGTTTATGGAAAATTCTATCTCAATTATGATGTTTCCAAAAATGTTATGGTGTTGTCTTTCATGATTTTATTTGCAAACCAAGTAATGGTTACAATGATGATTATGACAACTATATATTTGGCAGGTATAGGTCCCTCAGGATAGCAGAGGTATTGTACTCCACCATCCTGATGGAGGTAACTCCATCTCAGAACTCCAAGCCCATAGTTTTTCCTCCCGTGGTTATGAGATTGGAAGGAAGCCTCTCAATTATACTGTGTTGGTGACTTCATAAGGGGTCCCATGCAAGTGTCTCTGTTTTGATAACAACGCTCTATATATTAGACTACACTATGTCACTGAGATACAATATTTGTAGTTCCAGTGTTTGCTTTTACAAATCATTGTTTTCAGGTGAATTCGTCTGAATTGTTTAATTAAATTGAATCAGAATTATTAATCCAAGAATGCATTGATATGATGCAAAAAAGAAGTATCTTATGGTATGAAGCCTTTTAGTAATTCTGTTTCTGGCCCAGGTACATTCCAAATGCATTGTGAGCAAAAGCAAGTACATCGCTGTGGAAGACAAAACAGCATCAACCAATCTTGCAAAGGTTCTAATCATCTTTATCATTAGCCACCCCTGCAGGTAAACCTGAAGGAGAGGGAGCATGTATGGAGAGCCAGTCAGAGCTTGGCCCTGACAGGGCCAGGGCCAAGCTCTGGCCCTGGGAAAAGGGCCAGAGCTTAACTGGCCCTTTTCCCACCGGAGTCCCCCTCCTGGATACGTCCAGAGGATGTTTTAAGGGGTTGACCAAGTGCATTGGTGGAAGTTAAGTCCATGGCTACCAAGGACCAACTATGAGATTCCAGACCCTTGGATTTGTGTTTTCGTCACATGGACCCCACTAGGATGGACCTCTAGAAGTTTGGGAAAGTTTGGTAAACTTTATGAAAAAGGCTTCAATAAGTGACTGACCTGACCACTAGATAAAGCCGGCCATCTTCATCTGCTACCTGGACTGAATTCCCGATTTTTCCAGCTAAAGAGCTACAGAGGTCCTACTTTCAGAGTTTGACTGGGAGCTCCCTAAAAATCAAGCAGGCGAACCCTCTGCAGAACCCTCTGCAAATCTGGACTGGTGGAGGGCAATGAGGGCCCTCGATAGAAACATCTCTAGAAAAGTTTCCAAGTCTGAATGTAAAAGTTTAACCGTGGCCGACCATGTGGGGCGTATTGGTTTCTAGGCACTAGAAATTGTTTACTCATTAAAATGTAATACCTACATTGGATTTTCATTGTTTTGGTGTCATTTTAAAGATGCTAATTGTTCCTATTTTTATGAATTGGTGGTGGATTTATATAGTGTGTTGAGAAAGAGACTAATTTATAGAGACCCTAATTAGGACCCAGTACCATGTTGGTGACCTTGCTGGTGGTGTTAGGTGGCTACCTACCATTCCCTATAACTCACCTTCCAAAAGCCGCTGTGCCACTATGGGCTGATTCTGCAGATGAGTAACAGCACTGGTTAACCCCGGAATAGCTGAGTCTATAACCTTCCTTCCCCTAAACATAGTGTATTTCTTCAATGAGAATGACAGAGGCATCATAATGCAGCCAGATGACAGAGGCATCATAATGCAGCAGATTCAAGAAAACAGCATCCCTCTTACGTCTGTTATTTAACCCATTTTCATTATGACAAACTACAGTAAAAAACATTTACTAGTATGCATGTGTATGTTTTTATATATATATATATATATATATATATATATATTCACACGATCTTCAAACCTCCACACGCAGGCGGCGAAAGAAGAGGCAGACCCCACGTTATCCGGGCAAGATGTTATTTATTTAAATGCCTTTCAAAAATGCAACGTTTCGAGTACTAGCGTACTCTTGTTCACACACCACATTTGAGTTCGGAGATTTCTTTTATCTATGCAGTTCTGACCCAACCTTTAGGGCCACACCTACCACACGTGGGTCACATGGTTCAACCTACGGCTAGGTTTAAGCAATTTAAAGCCACAGTACACATATTTGCTATGTCTTTGATGTTGACTTAAATCAACTTAAAAAAACATCTTGTCAATAAATGCCTAATACAGATCTTGTCAAAATCACTGACAATACATGTATATTGCTGTACGAATACTTTAAAATGTGAATGTCTCATAACTGCATGAATGCAATAAATATACTGTAGATCGCAAGATAGCTAAAGTGATATGCATGAATGCATGATTCAACTCTCAATAAATTGACAAAACAGAGCTAGACCATTCACAAAATATTTACATAAAGCATTATAAAAATGTTTTAACGTTGAAATTGATAGCAGTACCGTTGTGAATTGCTACACAGCTTGGCAGAACTTTGTGAAAAGAGGAAAATATATCACCAAGAAGCACCTCAGTGTAAAAACCAAGATTTCGAGCTACAGTCCTGTATACTTATTTAAAATTTATACATTTTAAATTTTATATGACATAAATATTAAGGACTATTTACAAAAAAAACTTATATGTTATATATATCAAAAGTGCTCAAGTGAATTCACAGTGCAAATAAACCACCTAAAGACATTTTCACCAATAATTATTTAAAAGACTGCACTGCCCAGAAACCTGAACAGATGGCTTAGAACCAGAAATCGGACTACAGAATCCATAAAACAGGTGCTTTATTGTGAATTTCATGTACTTCAAGACATATATGATTCATCATTTTTGGCTTAGATAGCATAACAACAGAACCATGGTGTATTGTATGTATACTGAATACAGAGTGTGTAAGCTGGATCAACACTCCTACAGAAAATTGTGCATGTCCTCTGTCGCGTTTAACCCATTAGGTTGTTTGCTGTCGAGCTTAATAATATACTGCGTTTCCAGTCGGCGTAATAATTTGTCACGGTCGCCGCCACGCCTCAATGGAGCAACAGCATCGATGACATAATAAGTAAGACACGACAGATCCCTGTTGTGCCTGCTGTTGAAATGGCGTGCAACCGGATACGCCCCGTCGTGATTAACAATAGCACGAAGGTGCTGCAGTATTCTAACATGCACCTGAGCGCCGGTACTGCCCACATAGCGTAGACCGCAGGTGCATGTTAGGACGTAAACCGCAAACTCCGTGCGGCAGTTGTAATTGCCGCGAATTGGAAATTCAGTATCAGAGAACGGAGTGCGGTAATGGGTGATGTTCTGTCCAAATTTACATGCTCGACACGAGGAACATTTGTGGAAGCCTTTACCTCCAAACCATTGAGTGACTGTAGATAATTCAGGGCTAGATTTAACCAGCTTGCTGCGCATACTGAATGCACGCCTGAATGTGATCACAGGTCTATCGGGAGTCATATCTCGTAAGACACCATCAGTTTTTAAGACTGCCCAGTGTTTATTGATTATGGATTTAATCTTGGGGTGCTGTCTACTGTATGTAGTTATTAACCTGGTAGTATCTGCCATGGCATCATTGTCAGGGGGTTTAGGTGCCAACAAGGAGTCTCTAGATCTTTCTTGACTCCTTTTCAATCCTTTTATTTATACATATATATATGATCAAGCCACTCCGGTGGTGAAACGCGTTATGGCGGACTATTGAGAAATAAAACGCTTCTTGCTTGCACTTACTTTGGGCTCGTGTCTGCTTTTTCGGTGCTTGCTGGAAACCCCTTGTTGCACCTGATCCTTCTAAGCAGCCTCTGGTATATATATATATATATATATATATATATATATATACAAGTAAATTCGCCACATCAGCTGAAGCAGCCGCCTCAGCCCTGGAATTAAATGACGAAGGAACAGACCCAAGTTAAGTGCTTAATCGAGGTGTTTATTCTTTTCCATTACGCGTTTCGCCTCTTACAAAGCTTCATCATATATATATGTGTATATAGGATCACTGAAATAATATCGAGGGACAAAATATCGACTTGCAAAAATATCGTGGACAAAATATCGACAGACAGAATATCGAGTTTGTATCTACAAACAGGTAAGTACAAAAATATGGAGTACAAAATATTGTTTACAAAAATATAGTTTTAAAAAAAATCGACTTTAGTAAAAACAGTGTCAAATTAAATTAATATTAAAATGTAATTACTAAAATATACTTAAAAATACTTACATTAACTTATAATAATTAAATAATAAATGAAATTAATAAAAATACATTTTTACAATCATATTTGTTAAAACTATATATATAGTAACATACTATAATTAAATAAGATACTATTATATTACCGTACGATAGCAAAAGTGTAAAAAATACTATTCCCACTCCAAAGAGTGCAAGCGTAGGGAAAGCATTGGATAGCGTAGGGGTTAAAATTACTATTCCCACTCCAGTGAGTGCAACAGTAGGGAAAGTGTTGGATAGCGTAGGGGTTTAAATTACTATTCCCACTCCAGTGGGTGCAACAGTAGGAAAAGCGTTGGATAGCGTAGAGGTTAAAATTTCTATTCCCACTCCAGTGAGTGCAACAGTAGGGAAAGGGTTGGATAGCGTAGGGGTTTAAATTACTATTCCCACTCCAGTGGGTGCAACAGTAGGGAAAGCGTTGGATAGCGTAGGGGTTAAAATTACTATTACCACTCCAAAGAGTGCAACAGTAGGGAAAGCGTTGGATAGCGTAGGGGTAAAAATTACTATTCCCACTCCAGTGGGTGCAACAGTAAGGAAAGCGTTGGATAGCGTAGGGGTTTAAATTACTATTCCCACTCCAGTGGGTGCAACAGTAGGGAAAGCGTTGGATAGCGTAGGCGTTAAAATTACTATTCCCACTCCAAAGAGTGCAACAGTAGGGAAAGCGTTGGATAGCGTAGGGGTAAAAATTACTATTCCCACTCCAGTGGGTGCAACAGTAGGGAAAGCGTTGGATAGCGTAGGGGTAAAAATTACTATTCCCACTCCAGTGGGTGCAACAGTAGGGAAAGCGTTGGATAGCGTAGGGGTTAAAGTTACTATTCCCACTCCAGTGGGTGCAACAGTAGGGAAAGTGTTGGATAGCGTAGGGGTTAAAATTACTATTCCCACTCCAGAGAATACAACATTAGGGAAAGTAAATACTTCATAAATAATTAAAAAATGTATTATAGAATATCTATTAATAATTAATTAAAAATAAATAATATTTGTATACAATATAATAATTATTATATTAAATTTACTAATTAACAATCATTATTTCTATTGATCACCTATTAATACTAATTAATAAAAATATTTACAATTAATTATTTAATAATTAAAAAGTACTTAACAATTATTTGAAATTAAATAAATATAAATAAATGTAATTAATTAATTATTTATAATTTAATCACTTCCCACCCAATTCCCCTATAAACTCACAACCCGCTACAAAAATAATTTGTTAAAATTTACATAATTACCAATTAATCAATTAATAAAAATTAATTACCAATTAAAATTTAATTAATTAACTATTATTAATTAATTAACTATTAATTTAAATTTACTATAAATAAATAAATTTAAATATTTAATTAATTATAATTAAAATACTTCCCACCCTATTCCCCTATAAACCCACAACCCGCTACAGAATTAAATTACGCAATAATTATAAAAACAAAAATCATTAATAAAAATTAATTATAACATAAATACACACTTTTCACACATATTATACCATAAAAATACACTATAAAAAAATTAGATATTATTAAAAAATCGATATCTTTTTTACTATCTATATTTTTAACAGTCGATATTATATCACTTACCTTAAAAACGATATTTTGGTCATCTATATTCTGTCCTGTTGATATTTTGTCCAGTCTATATTTAAAAGTCGATATTTTGTCCAGTCGATATTTTGGAGTCGATATTATGTCTGCACCTTGTATATATATGTACTAGTTAGTTAGTTGGACATTTCACTCATGCAAAACCATGGAAATTCCCCCGTTATAGTCAGTTCAGCTAACTATAACTCGCACCCTCGCGATGCACTGCTGATGACGTCACATATTACATCATTCATGACATGGTCAGTGACATCACTGATCACATCAACTACTGAACGGATATACACCATTTGGAAAAAAAGGGCGTTTTCTGTACCAAACACTACCTTCTTGCCAAATTTGGTGTAATTCCATTCAGCAGTTCGAGCTGTAGCCGTGTCTAAAGTTTCCTATGGGAGATTCATTTTGTGACCTTTTTTGTAATTACATTTCTCAGGAATTACTGAACGGATTTACACCAATTAACAAAAAGAGTTCTTTCTGAAACAATGGCTACCATTTTGCCCAAATTTGGTGTAATTCCGTTCAGCAGTTCGGGCTGTAGCCGTGTCTAAAGTTTCCTATGGAAAATAACATGGAGAAAACACATGTAGGGACCCCCCATTTTTCTCGGCCCCTGTGATCAAGCCTCTTGGAGGAGGCAAAGCGCGTCATGGCGGACTGCTGGGTGATGATATTTGCATAATAAAGCACAGAGAATTGTACCAGTTCATGGGTCCTCTCATCGTCATTTTCTTGAAAAGGGGAAACGTTTTATGTGACGAGAACTTTGCAATATATATATATATATATATATATATATACATATATATATATATATATATATATATATATATATATATATATATATATATATATATATATATATATATATATATATTCCACACAAATGCCCCAAGCATTTTGAAGAGCAACACGACCTCCCTCTCACCATCCGGCGTTGTGTGCAGCTCGCCAAAATCGTCCCTCTTTTGTTAATGTTTGCCAACGCGTTCCAAGGCACTCAGGCCCCTTCTTCATGGGCGGCTAATAAATACCATTGAAGCCTGCAGTGTTTTGTTTTTAGGTTTTTATTCACACCACATGCTCCCGCTGCAGCTCCTCCCTTTACGTATTGCTGCGCTACCATCTGGGGCATGTAGGCACCTCATTGCAGGTAAAGTTTCTGCTTTAAGTAAGTTCAATGCATATCTACAACGTTTGAGCATTTTAAAATCCTTTAGTAGGTGGGGGGTTTTTCAGTTGGCGAGTTTCGTTCTGATGGAGCGAGCTTCAGAAATTATTTTATTCTGGCTCGTGAAGTTAATCCCTTGTAACATGAACTAATATATTAATGTGTTATTGCATGTTTGTTGTACTAAATTAATCTAGATTAAAAGTTCATCATTGTATTACACGCGGGTTTAATGATATATGTGCTCTTGTTGCATTTGCTAGTACGTTTAATAATACATAACTAATGTTGTTTTGTTTGTCCTATTGTCTTTGTCAACATTAATGCGGCTGATTTGTTGATGGCATGTGCTTAATTTATATGTGCTACTGTCTATGTTATGTTGTTGTCTATGTTGTGTTTGTATTTCTTTTTATCATTTCAGATTTATGAAGAAACCTGCTGGATTTTATGAAGAATGGTAGATTATAAATGTGCTGCTTTTTATGTGCTTCTGCTAGGTGACCTATACTAATGGGATAACATTAGTAATGGAGGTTGGGTAAAAGAACGACTTTCTTTTCTTGTATTAATTATTCTTTTGTGTTTGTTTGAATACTAGCCCGAGAGAAAGGCTTGAGGCCTAGTTCTGGAAAATGATGGTTAGCCCGACTGTGAGCAGAGCCAAGCACAGCCATGTTGAAGCTTTTCCACAAAAACTATTCTCTGAAAAAAAAACTGAAGCCTAAACAAAGACATTTGTGCGTAATGTGCTCTGAATGATATTTTTCCAAGGCTAAGGAAGTGACAAGAGATGGTTTGGCCGAGCTATGGAGGAAACAGAGAACTGTATCAATCCTTCGGAAGCCGGTGTCTCTTCATGTCAATGGACAATGACGAGTGACGTTTTGATATTTGGAAGCGGTGGCCTCTTGGTGGTCTGACAGACAGCAACCAATCAGGGTCCTGGAAATTATTAAAAATATATCGTTTAGCTAGATTAGTGAGTTAGAAAAAGTATAAAAACTTAGCCCATTGAGGAGAGCGGGGCAGACTGTTCCTGAAGGCGAACTGCTGTCCGATTCACCTTGGACACGTAAGAATTCTAAATGCATATCAAATGTCTTTCTTTTTCAGGTCAGAAAGCTTAACATAGGGAATTTATTTATTTTATTTATTTATTTAGTATTTTGTAGAGCGCACAGCTACCTCCGACGGAGGTGTCCCGGCGCTGAAGACCTTATCTCAGAAGGGAAAGGGGGAAGGGAGGAAAGGAGGAAGTTTAGATCTGGGAGAAGAACCAGGTCTTTAATTTTTTTCGGAAAAGGGGTTCTGAGGTGGTGAATCTTAACTCTGTGGGTAGCTGGTTCCAGAGTTTAGAGGTGACAATGGCAAAAGCCCTTCCACCCGTACGTGAGAGACGAAACCGGGGGGTTATGATTAAGCGTAGATTATTGGATCTGAGGTTACGCTGTGACTGAGAGAGCCTCAGTCTGCGCCGGAGGTATGCAGGGCCACGGTCATTGAGGGCTCTGAAAGCCAAGGTCAGGGCTTTGAATTGGATCCGCATTTTTATTGGGTTTAGGGTTGATGTTTATTTTAATTCATTAATTTTGTACAATTTTGAAGTGCCAGACTTTTGTGCCAATAAACTAATGGATAATACTGATTTAATAAAAATGTTTGAAATGAATAAATGAGCTAATAAAGATTTTGGATCTGAAACTTTGAAACTTTAAAAATAAAAGACTTAAAACGTCAAGCTGGTCTTGATCATTTTAGTCGTTACCAATAGTTAAATCCATTGACCAAAATGGTCTAATTAAATGTTTTCCTTAAGAGTCAATGAATAAAATGTTATACTGCAGTTGTATATAATGTACATAGTTTGTTTAGATAGTGTGATTAATTAGGCCACATGATTCAGCTGCACACTTTTCTGTCTCAGTTGTATGGGCCTTAGTTTTGATTAGTATGGTGAGTATTAGGTAGAGATTGGTGCTTATAGAGAGACAGAATTTCTATAGTGACGCTGGATCAGTTCGCATCTAGAGAGAGGTGCCGTCAGAACGGATCAGTTCAGTTCCCAGCCTCTCCTTGTTTCGCTGGAGATGGTGCTTCTTCCACGGCAGGGACCGGCCGTGTATTTCGATATTCCACACAAATGCCCCAAGCATTTTGAAGAGCAACACGACCTCCCTCTCACCATCCGGCGTTGTGTGCAGCTCGCCAAAATCGTCCCTCTTTTGTTAATGTTTGCCAACGCGTTTCAAGGCACTCAGGCCCCTTCTTCATGGGCGGCTCATAAATACCATTGAAGCCTGCAGTGTTTTGTTTTCAGGTTTTTATTCACACCACATGCTCCCGCTGCAGCTTCTCCCATTACGTATTGCTGCGCTACCTTCTGGGGCATGTAGGCACCTAATTGCAGGTAAAGTTTTTGCTTGAAGTAAGTTCAATGCATATCTACAACGTTTGAGCATTTTAAAATCCTTTAGTAGGTGGGGGTTTTTCAGTTGGCGAGTTTCGTTCGCATCTAGAGAGAGGTGCCGTCAGAATGGATCAGTTCAGTTCCCAGCCTCTCCTTGTTTCGCCTGAGATGGTGCTTCTTCCACGGCAGGGAAGAAGCACCATGTTTGTTAGTTAGTTGGACGTTTCACTCATGCTAAACCATGGAAATTCCCCTGTCATAGTCAGTTCAGCTAACTATAACTCGCATCCCCGCGATGCACTGCTGATGACGTCACATATTACATCATTCAAGACATGGTCAGTGACATCACTGATGACATCACTGATGACATCAACTACTGAATGGATTTACACCATTTAAATAAAAGGGCGCTTTCTGTACCAAACACTACCTCCTTGCCAAATTTGGTGTAATTCCATTCAGCAGTTGGAGCTGTAGCCATGTCTAAAGTTTCCTATGGAAAATAACATGGAGAAAACACATGTAGGGACCCCCATTTTTCTCGGCCCCTGCTTGACAAATCACCTCAAAACTTTCATGACAGTAGGTAGTTAAAGTTAGGATTATTTTTAATAGGAAAATCGCAACATTCTATTGTGAATAACTTTGACGCCGGTTGATGAATCTGCCTGAAAATTTCTTCAAATTTGCCTGGCGGCGCTCCGCTCCTTCCCTGAAAGTTTGGGGGGGGATTCCTCAAGCGGGGGCCGAGATAAAAGGGGGGTCCCAAAACGTGTTTTCCCCATGTTAATTTCCATAGGGCGGTCAAACTCACTTTTAGTCCGAACGGCTGAATGGATTTTCACCAAACTTGGCAAAATTGTAGGGACTGGTAGCCCGATATCTCAAGATATGTGCTCCAGTGGATTTCGAGTAATTTAGGTTTAAAAAAATATATATATCTATAAGCGCGCCCCGGTAAGCGCACCGGGGCGCGCTCCAGCGCGCTACGCGAGTTCGCAGCGGAAAGCTCATTGGCTCACGGGTGTCTGTCAACATTCCAAACAGTCCGGAGCGGCCACCATCTTGTGTCTCGGTAGGATCGAGACACGAGGTGGCAAAAATAAAAGGGAGAAATGACCAAAAGGGGGCTGGGTAGACCCCCCCTGATCCCCTAGGTTTGATGTTGGGGCCATAAAAGGGCCCTGCGTGGCAAAAAAAACCAAACGATTTTCGCGGGGGGAGAGCCCGGTACGCGCACCGGGGGGCGTACCGGGGAGCGTACCATGGGGAAAACCCAGTGAAACAGTAAAATAATAAATTTAAAGTGCTTAGAGGTAGGGTAGCTCTGAATAGAGTTGTTGTGTTGTGTGGGTGATTTAAGTACCAACATGTAGGTACCAATGCAGAGTCTTAAATTTAATGTACACCGTCTCCTCTGTAGATATCTTGCATGTTGTTACAGAAGTTATTGTGGTATATGGAATCCATACCATAGTCTGTCAGGAAAGCAGAAACAAATCCTTTAAGCACTCCCTGAGAAGGCCTAGGGGATCATGGGTATATACTATACTGCTCCCTTATGATGAAAAAGAGATGTAAAATACACATTGGCGATAATATAGTGGGAGAAAGGAAGTAACTATGAGCAAACTTATTATGTAACACAAAAAAGTTGCACAGTATACTATAAGTCTCACTTCATATTATAATCATTTTGGTACTACTTCATGATTTACATATAAAAATGAATAATGTCACAAACAATTTATGATTATTAAATATACATTTATTCTTCTGATTTTTCAAAATGTAATAAAACTTCCAACATTAGATTGTCTGGTATTTCTTCATAATTTTCATTGCATGAATCAATTTTTTCCAAACAGTCAATTAATTGTTGGTCCAGAGAGTCCTCCATAAAATCCAAGTCATCTTTTTTTTCTTCTGGATTGTTCTCAACCTTTACTTCGAAAGAAATAATATTGGATTGTTCTTTTCCTTCCATTTTCTTTCTGTAAATTGCATAAAAAATAACTATATCAGTAGAGTTAGGGTACTGTTGGGTTTAAGTTCAGACAGGTACTTCTGAGTTTTTAACAGTGAAGTAATTTTTGGGCAGTGTATGGTTTCAGGCAGGAAGTAGAACTATTAAAAAGTGCATGTGATGAAGCCCAAGTAAATTCATAATTTTACCAGAGAAGCCTAACTCAATCCTTAACTATAACAGAGAAGCCTATCTCAATCTATAACTATTACAGAGGGACAGTATATAACTATCAGAAAACGTTTTCCCAAATTAACTTAAAGTGCACAACATAGTTCCCCTTCCAAATTAACAAATTACCTTTGTCAAAGCAGTTGAAGTTTTCAGTGAAAATTCTTCCCAAATGTACCTCAGGTAGTACTAGTCAAAATGGCTGTGTTGCCCTCTCATTTTTCATATATAAAACATGAAAGTAACATTTTAATTGGTTGTAAATTCTAACACTTTCATATGTGTTTTTGTCATGTAATTTACCTCAGGATATTTAGACAGGGCTACAGCCTGAATGGCTCAATGGAATTCCACCAAATTTGGGAAAATGGTAGGGACTGGTATGTAGTAGGGCCTATTCTATATTTGGTGAAAGTGTCTCCAGTGGTTTTTATGTAAATTAACTTCCCACATTTTTTGGTAACGCTTACCGGTGCGCGTACCGGAGCACGCACCAGGAGCGCTACGGGAGTCCGCCATTTTGTGTTTCGGTAGAATTGAGACACAAGATGGAGGACAAACAACGTTGGGAATGGGTAAAAGGGGGCACGGTAGACACCCCCTGACCCTCTAGGTTTTCTGAGCGGAGTTTATGAGGTACATATATGCAAAAAAAAAAAATTTCTAATGCCCAGTTTAAGTTCTAATGCCCAGTTTAAGTTCAGGAGGAATATTCTATTCCCCTCATCTGAGAAGTGCACACCATCTCCTCTGTAGATATCTTGCATGTTGTAACACAAGTTATTGTTGTATATTAAACCCATTATATAGTCGCTCATGTAAGCAGAAACAGATTTATTCACATGTTTCCGTGCTTTCTCAAATTGTGGACAAAATTGGTTGGATCACTTCCATTTCTGTCTTTGACATATATTGGAATATACCAAGGCAGTTTGTGGAAAAAGTGCCATCAATTGTCCAAAGATGTCCTTTAAAAGCATTTCCAGACCTACCCCAGTCAAATTGCGCAAGTCATTTCCACCACAGTGCACAATTAAGAGGTCAGGGTGTGGCAGATGCAAAACGGTTTTCACCAATGGTATCAATTGGTGACATCTCAATCCTCTCTGGCCAATCCACTTGATGTCCACATTTGGTAAATCAAGTTTGTGAAAATTTCTGATAGCTGCATACCTTTGAGCCCAGTGGATGTAGCTATGTCCAATAATCCAGACAGAATACATGGTGAGAGAAGGTTCTGGTGCAGTCAGATGAAGTGTGGGAATGAAATGGGAGTTGGAACAGTAGGAGTTTACAAAAAAATAACTGTGGAGTTTCACTGCTCTTGAATCACAAGCAATGATTGGTGAATTAAGATAGTTGAAAACTGAAAGTTAGGGTGCATGGTTGTGTTGTGTGAAAGAAGCAATTTGAATGGTTAAGAAAAAGTCATTTAAAGAAACATTGCACCGGATAAGCTGGTGTATTGAGAGGTCAAACATCCTTGCTGAGTTGATTTACAACATTGTAGAGTAAACTTTTGAACCTGAGAGTTCAGTGAGGAGGGAGTTGCTATGGTAACAGGTAGAAAGTAGGCGTGGGCGGAAAATCCGTTCCGCTCGCGGATTTTGCGGATTTTCGGGAAATCCGCAATCCGCGAGATTTGCGAATTTCCCGCAAAATCCGCAAATCCGCGAGCAGCGGATTTTGCTCGCACTGCTCGCACTGTTCGCGTGAGTTCGCGCCCCGCGAATAAGTGCAAAATTGCAGAAATACGATCTTAGCAAAACTGAAAGTAACTACTTACCAGGTTCAAAAGTTCAGGCTCATCATTAGTAGCCATTTCCTGGAGTGCTTCCTGAGGGGCCCCTCCAGAGTTCAGTTGCCAGTTGAAACTATTATGTGACCCTGCTCTGAACCTCAGAATAGTTACACATATGCCACAAAGGTCCTGAATTACAGCTAAGGGAGACAAGCAGGAGCCAGGCTGGAAGTTAAAATCCATTAATCAGCCCCTAATTCATTATTGTCAGTTGGGGCAGGGCAGGTGTTGTAACTAATTTTGCAACAATGAAAGCACTTAGCAAGTGCAAAAGATCACTAATCAGGGCGCACTAAGGAAGCAGGTGCCAGCTAAAAAAATATTCTGTGACACATGAATCAGCCCCAAATTAATTCAGGTCACTTGAGGCAGGGAAGGTGTGCTTTGCTTTGCCGAAAATAATGTACACTGGACAACCAGAGGGTGTGGTGATGAAACAGAGGGTGGCATGGGTGGGCCAGAGGGTGGCATGAGTAGTCAGAGAGTGGCAGTGGTGACAGAGAGTGGCAGTGATGAAGAAGAGTGTCCCAAACAGGCTGGACACGTAGAAACAACAAGTTCGCGAAACTTGCGACCCGACAGGTAAGTTCGCAATTTGCGAAAGTGTACAAAACCCTCGCGAACTGGCAGAAACACGGGCGAACACAAAAAAAAAAAAATCCGCAAATTCGCGGGAATTCGCGGATTTTGCGGATTGCGAATCCGCAAATCCGCAAAATTCGCGAACGCGAGATCCGCAAAATTCGCTCATGCTTAGTAGAAAGGGCTGAGGGGGGAAGGGTGTTGGTTTGAAAATAGTGAGGGAAGAGTTTTAATTGGTTGAAATGAGGCATATGTGTGTAGAATTAGAGGTTTTCTGTGCCAGTCTTGGTTGCATGTCTGGAGTGCATACCTTTTGCTCTGCTAAAGAAAAATTGGTGTGTGTGTCTGACACTGTTCTCAATCTCTCAAAGCATTTGTTAAGGTGAGTAATGATTCATTTAATTTAGATAGAGACTTTTATGGTCTATGGAGAATACTTGGGAGCAGATTGTGTTTTTTTAATGTTGCTTTGTGTCATCTTTTATTTGAACCTTTCACAATGATGTCACCTGTGTTACCTCTGATTAGGAAGCAGATAGAGCTTCTTTCTTGTTGGTTTGTGTCATGTTTTTTGATAATGCTTGGTAAAAAGATTTTGCTGCATAGAGGAATTGTATTATGTAAAATTGAGAAGTTTCAGTAGTGACATGGAATGCTTGTACATAGGACCTGTGCTGTGTTTCTAAAATGTTATAAAAAAACGATTTTGGGGTTAATGAATGGCTTTTATATTTTTGAGAAGGAATGCATAGTGTCTGCCTGATTAAATAAATATATTTGAACCTTTCACAATGATGTCACCTGTGTTACCTCTGATTAGGAAGCAGATAGAGCTTCTTTCTTGTTGGTTTGTGTCATGTTTTTTGATAATGCTTGGTAAAAAGATTTTGCTGCATAGAGGAATTGTATTATGTAAAATTGAGAAGTTTCAGTAGTGACATGGAATGCTTGTACATAGGACCTGTGCTGTGTTTCTAAAATGTTATTAAAAAAACGATTTTGGGGTAAATGAATGGCTTTTATATTTTTGAGAAGGAATGCATAGTGTCTGCCTGATTAAATAAATATATTTGAACCTGTCACAATGATGTTACCTCAGATTAGGAAGCAGATAGAGCTTCTTTCTTGTTGGTTTGTGTCATGTTTTTGGATAATGCTTGGTAAAAAGATTTTGCTGTATAGAGGAATTGTATTATGTAAAATTGAGAAGTTTCAGTAGTGACATGGAATGCTTGTACATAGGTCCTGTGCTGTGTTTCTAAAACGTTATTAAAAGAGCGATTTTGGGGTAAATGAATGGCTTTTATATTTTTGAGAAGGAATGCATAGTGTCTGCCTGATTAAATAAATATATTTGAACCTTTCACAATGATGTCACCTGCGTTACCTCAGATTAGGAAGCAGATAGAGCTTCTTTCTTGTTGGTTTGTGTCATGTTTTTTGATATTGCTTGATATGAACATATGCAAGATAGAGGAATTGTACTTTGTGAAATAGTGAGGTTTCAGTAGTGAAATGGAATGCTTGTACATAGGACCTGCGCTGTGTTTCTAAAATTTTATTTAAAAAACGATTTTGGGGTAAATGAATGGCTTTTACATTTTTAAGAAAGAATAAATAGTGTCTGCAAGATTAAATAAATATATTTGAACCTTTTAGAATAATGTCACCTGCGTTACCTCAGATTAGGAAGCAGATTGAGGTTCTTTCTTGTTGGTTTGTGGCATGTTTTTTGGAAATGCTTGATATCAACATATGCCAGATAGAGGAATTGTCTTTCGTGAAATAGTGAGGTTTCACTAGTGAAATTGAATGCTTGTACATAGGACCTGTGCTGTGTTTCTTAAATGTGATGTGAAAAATGATTTTGGGGAAAATGGATGGCTTTTACATTTTTGAGAAGGAATAATTAGTGTCTGTATGATTCAGGGTTGCAGATGAGGTGAGGCTTGTACAGGGATGCAGAGGAGGCGAGGCCTGTGTTAAAGAGTGTAGTGGGAGAGAGGCCTGTCCAGGGGTGCAAAGGAGGTGAGGACTGTGTGCAAGAGTGCAGTGGGGGAGAGGCTTCATGCAGTCCAGTCCACTGTACTCTTAGACACAGGCCTCACCACCTCTGCTCCCCTGGACAGGCCTCACCTCCTCTACGCTTCTGGACAGGCCTCACCTCATCTACACCCTTGGACAAGCATCTCCCCCACTACACTCTTGAACACAGGCCTCACCTCCTTTGCACCCCTGGACAGGCCTCATCTACACCCCTGGACAGGCCTCACCTCATCTGCACAATCTACTTCCTAATCTGACGAAATACAGGTGACATCATTGTGAAAGATTCAAATATATTTATTTAATCATGCAGACAAGCATTCCATTTCACTACTGAAATCTCAGTTTTTTCCAAAATACAATTCCTCTATGCAGCAAAAAACATTTACCAAGCATTAACAGAAAACATAACAGAAAGCAACAATAAAAAAACACAATCTGATTCCTAATCTAAGGAAATACACCTGACATGATTGCAGAGGAGGTGAGGAAAGCCCAAATGGCTTTCATGATTGTGAAAGGTTCTGAGGATGTGTGTCCAAGAGTGCAGTGGGGGAGAGGCTTTATGAAGTCCTGTCCACTGCACTCTTGGACACAGGCCTCACCTCCTCTGTTCCCCTGGACAAGCATTACCTCATCTGCACTCCTGATCAGGCCTCACCTCATCTGCACCCTGTTACCATCAATTATACCCAATACATTGAGGTCTGTCCAGGGGGCACGGAGGAGGTGAGGCTTGCCCAAGGGTCAGAGGAGGTGAGTCCTGTCCATTGCACTATTGGACACAGGCCTCACCTCCTCTTCACCCCTGGACAGGCCTCACCTCATCTGCACAATCTGTTTACTATTCTGAGGAAACACAGGTGACATGATTGTGAAATGTGGTAATATATTTTTTTAATCATGCAGATACTATCTAATCCTTGTCAATAATGTAAAACCAATTCATGTGCCAGAAATCTTTTTTTAAATAACATTAAAAAAACAGAGCACAGGTCATATGTACAAGCATTTTATTACACTACTGAAACCTCACTTATTTTCAAAATACAATTCCTTTATGCATCAACATTTCTTTACCAAGCATTATTATTATTTTTCCACCTGTCCCCTTCTAACACCCTCGCTCTGACTTACTCCTTTTTACATCCTGACTCTGTGTTACACTCTCTTACACTCTCTCTTTGACTTACTTTCTCTTACACCCTGTCTCTGATTTATTCCCTCTCTCTCTTTTTAACAGCAATTTCTAAATCATACTCTCTCTTACATCCTCTTCCTGATTTACTCTGTCTTACAACATTACTCTTTGTAACATTCTCTCCCTGTCTTACTCCCTATTACATCTTTTGTCTGTTTTTTACACCCTCTCTCCCTCTTTCTGACTTTTTTATTCACTTCCTCTCTTCCTGTTACATCCTCTGTCTGACCTACTTCTTGTTATATCCTCTCTCTAATTTACTTCCTCTTACACCCTCTCTCAAACTTACTTTCTCTCTCTCCCTTTTACAGGCTCTCTCTGTTTTAGTCTCTTTTACATCCTCTTCCCTTCTAACAACCTGTCTCTGTCTTACATCCTCTTACACCCTTTCTCTGTTTTACACCCTGTTATACCCTTTTTCTGACATACTCTTTTTCTCCCTTTCTTTGACATACTCCCTCTCTCTATTACATCCTTTCTCTGTCTTACAACATATTATACACTCTCTCTGTCTTACTCCTTCTCTATGTTTTACTCCCTCTACCTGTTTCTTTGTCTGACTCTCTCTGTCTCTTTGTGTTACTCCCTCTAGCTGTTTTTCTCTGTTTTACTCCTAGTTATATAGTTGCTGTGGTATAAACTTAGATATGATGTAAACTAGTGTTTATATTGTTTGCTTATTGTCATTGCTTTGTTGTTTGCTAATAGTGGTCTATAATGTGTTATTTTTTTCTTTACCACAGATTGAAATCAACATTTCAGAAGTAAGGAAATATGCCCTCAAGGCAGAGGAGAAGGAAAGATGCCATACGGAAAAAATCAAAAACAGCAACGGAATTAAAGCACTCCCCTACAGCAAGTACTTCAAAAAACACAAAAAAAGCTCCTGGTAAGACAACTAAGTCTTTTTTTCGGAACATATGTAGAGCAAAAACAAATGTTAATGGGAATGTGAATATACAGAAGGAGAGAGCAAATTTGAAAAGGAAGGAGAGGCCCCCCAAACATGTTACTACTGGAGCAGGAGAGAACAGTACTTATAGCAATAGATGGCAAAATCAATTTAGGGACATTCGTAGACGAATGTTTCGCAATAGGGTAGTTTTAAATTTGTTAAAAAATGTAAAGAAAGGTAAACAGAGAGCTGCTTTTTACAAGAAAAAGAAAAGTGTAGAGAAGATTTTTGATCAGGCTTTTGAAGTTAAGAAAAAATTATTTATTTTAGTAATCAATAGAATTAGGATACTTAACAAGGCAATTGATGTTTTCAAATCGAACAGTAGATGGAAAAGAATAATTAATCGGACTAATTTTTGTGAAGTTTTTTCTGGAGAATGGATGCATAGTTCAAGTTCTGAGCCATTTTTTAATGAGGAGAGTTACTTGCAGGAGACTGTTTTGGTGCATGCAGTTGACACCAGTGGCCGAGCATATGAGGTGAAAGACGGTTGTCCGATGGAAAAAGAGAAACTTGTGTCTAGAGATGCAGAAGAGGTGTTAGCTGATGAAGTTTTAGGGAGACGTACTAAGGGTCCAGTCTACACTTGGAAGTGTAGTAGTATTTGTAGTGTGCGACAGGATTCAATCGATTTGCTTCATAATTTCTTACGTACATATAGTAAGAAAAGTCTAAAACAGAAAATGAAGATGTTGCAAGAGTTAGATCCTTGCAGAGTGAGAGAAAACACAGGTTTGCATGGACATTCACTGGCTTGTCTTTCTAGAAAAGTATGTCAGAGTGTTTTTCATCATTTTAGGATGTTAGCAGTGCATCATAATAAAGTGAGGACATTAGTGAGAAGGTTGTATTATGCAAAAAGTCCAGCACTTAAGCTTAAACAGTTAAACAGTGCTCTTTTGCATGGATCTGAATTGGATGTGAAGAACATTTGTGAAGAAAATGAGTTTTGTTATTTTGGTGACAAAGAGGACAGTGTAGAAATTGATACAGTAGAAGGTAATGTGGTAGACAATGTACAGATTTCAAGTACAGAAAAGTTTGATGAGGAAATTACCAAGTTTAAGGTGAAATCAAGTTAAAGGCCTAATTTTACTTGTGTGTGTTGTCGACGGACTCATTATAAGATTCAGACTAGGTTAGTTGATTTATATGCAAAAAGTGAAATGGAAAATAATAGTGAATAGTGAATAATAGTGAATGGAAAGATTTTGTAACTTATTTGTTGGTGGAGAATTCTTTTGATTTGAGTTCTGATCAGCGTATTTGTAATTATTGTTTTAAAAAAATTAATGAAAACAGAATGCCTGCTAGAGCTGTTCATAATGATCTTGAGTTGGTAGACATTCCTTCTGAATTGATGGATTTAAATACCTATGAATCTATTTTGATTCAATGTGTCCATCCTTTTCAGGCTATTGTTCGCATGGAGCCTAAGATAGGGAAATTGCCTCCTTCAGATTTACAGAGAGGATTAAAGGGAAGAGTTGTTTATTTGCCTCTAGATTTCAAGAAAAATATTGATACAATTGGTGTAGAAAGAGTGGAAGAGGAACCTCTGCTTATTCTAGTTAATGGGGTTCCGACAAAGATTAAGAACATCTGGCAAGATTTAGTGGATGTTAGGAAAGTCAAAAAGGCAATGTTGTATTTGGTCAAAAACAATGAGTACTATAAACATGTATGTGTTGGAACAAGGTTTCGTCAATGCATTCCGTATTTGTTTCATCTACTGTATGAAAGTGACTTGTCTGGGCTTTCTTATGCAGTGAACCATATACTGAAAAGTGGAGCACATCTGCAAAATGTTTCGGCGAGAGACTTTATGGAGAAAGTCAATCTGCAAGACAGTATTTTGGAATCTCAGCTAATCAATCTCATGGCATGTCAGCGTGGTACAAACAAGTATTGGTTCCGTCGTCATGGGGAATTGAAATGTATGCTAAGAAACTTAGGAACTCCTACATGGTTCCTCACTCTTAGCTGTGCTGAGTATGCATGGGACGACTTACTTCAATTTCTACGAGAGGCAAATGGAAACATACAAAATATAGAATTCAAAACACCTGGAGAACTATGTTCTTTAGATCCAGTAAATGTATGCAGATATTTCAATCATAGATTTGAAGCTATGATGTCTTTTATTACTAACAAAAAAAATCCTCCCCTTGGAGAGGTTTTGGATTTCTTTTGGAGAAAGGAGTATCAAGCGAGAGGTGCTCCTCACATACATATGTTGTTATGGATTAAAGATGCACCCAAATTTGGAACTGATTCCGATGACACAGTGATGAGTTTCATTGAAGAGTATTCAACATGTGCTGTTCCGAAAACTACCGAAGAAAACAGTTTAAGGCAACAAGTTTTACGGTTTCAAACCCATCGTTGTGGAAAGTACTGCCGTCGAAAATTCAGAAACAAGCACAAGTTCTACACAAAATGTAATTTCGGGTTTCCACGACCAGTGAATTCTAAAGGAAGAGTAAATAATTTGATGTCTTCTCTGCGACATACTGTGACGAGGAAATCACCAAAAAATACATACAATTTAAAAAGAAACGAAGAGTCCAAGTACATTAGCTACTACAACCCAGTGATTTTGTCCATGTGGAATGCTAACATGGATATTCAGTTTGTTGCTGACAACTCTATTGCTGTGGCTCGATATGTGACGTCTTACATCCCAAAAAAAGAAAAGACAGAACTGAAGGAAATGTGGGAGGACATTTCACATGAAAAGAGTATAAGTAAAAAACTATACAGTTTCAGTCTGAAGATGTTGTTGCATCGAGAAATTGGAGCATATGAATGTTCTGATCGGTTATCATCAGCAAGTCTCTATGTCAAATCTAGATCAATCATTTGGGTGAGTCTAGGTCTTGCTGCAGCACGAAACCGAGTTTTGAAATCTGTACAAGAAATTGAGTATCTGGCGGAGAAAGAACCAAATAGTACAGATATTTTGAAGACAAACATGTTGGATACATACTATCCAAATAGAAGTAGTTATCTTGAGAACACTTGTTTGTATGAAGTTCTGCAAAACTATAGTTATAAGAGGAACATCACAGAAGATATCAATAATGGAAAATATGCTGTCATTGGGTATGAAGGATGTCTAGTGAAGCAGAGAAAAGGCCATTTGATTAATCATCGAAAATTGAGTTGCGAATCTCCAGACAAAAGGGAATTTTACTATTTAGCTCTTTTGCAACTCTTTAAGCCATGGCGTACAGATTAGAAGAGGAACTACTTGGAGATTTTCTCTGTTACGAAGATTCTTTTAATGCAACCAAGGATACCATAGAATGTCCTGTTTTTCCAAATTATCTGCAAATGTTGAACGAAGAACTAGAGCAAGAAGCCACAATTGCTGCAGAGATTGTTAGAGACAGTTCTCCAGACAGTCAGAGTTCTACTTCATTGAGTCAGGATCCACTAGGAGGACCAATTATCCAAAATGAAGCTGCCACTGCCATGGATGAGGTGGAAAGAGCTATGGAACAAGCTCAAGAGGATGTAGTTACCTTGGAAGATTTGGTGAAACAACTAAACGTTGAGCAGAAACAGATATATGATGAAGTCACAGAACAGATTGAACATGGATTCAGTCATGAGAAAAAAGAGTGCTCATGTACATCATTTAAGCCTGTCCAACTGTACGTAAGTGGAGAAGCGGGAACTGGAAAAAGTTTCCTGATTAAAGCAATTGCAACGTATCTGCAGAAAAGGACTGAATCACCTCTGTCTTGTGTTGTAACTGCTCCATCTGAACTGGCAGCACATAACATTAAAGGGATAACTCTACATCGTTTACTGATGCTACCAGTTGAGCATGATAATAAATTGCAATACAACAAGCTATCTGGAGATGCGTGTTCTGAAGTTTCCAGAGTCCTGAAGAAAATGAAACTTCTTATCATGGTCTCAAATCTAATGCTTGTTTTGTGCATTTGAGAATGCAAGAAATTCTTAGAACAGAATATGATGTGTTATTTGGAGGGAAACACATTATTTTTTTTGGAGATCTACTGAAGTTGACTCCAGTAAAAGGACAACCAGTGTTTAAAATGCTCACACATGAAGATACCAGGAAGTCCCTAGGAAGCATTGGAAACGTTAATATATGGTTAAATTTCAAATATGCAGAACTGCTTCAAAATATGCGACAGGCAAAGGATGAAGATTATAAAAATATTCTACAAGATGTAAGAATCGGAAAACTAAGTGAGCATGGGAAAGAAGCTTTACATGCACTATTAATTTCAAATTTGTATCCAAATGAAAACATTCTTCCAGAGAATATTTTTAAGAAAATTACTGAGAACAAATCTGGGATATGTTTGATGCTAACTCTGCAAGAATGTTCCATCTTCAACAGCAAAATGTTTAAGTTAGAAAATTAAGAGATAGTGAAACTGGAAGCTATAGATAAAATAGAGCATATGGGAGCAACAATTATTTTGTCAGAAAATTTGAAATCAAAATTGGATTCATTAGAGAAGAGTATATCTAAAACTGCTGGTCTTGAAAAGACTCTGAATGTGTGTTTAAATTGTCGTATTATTTTGAGAAGGAATTTAAATGTTGAAAGAGGTGTGGTAAATGGAGCAATGGGTCATGTTGTTGATTTTGTGAATTATAGAAATAGAGATGGAATTGAATTTTTTTTTTTTTTAATATTTTTATTGAAGAGATTTTTTACCCATTTTTCCCCCCCCCTTATTTACATGAACAGGGCACAATAGGATACAGAAAAGAATCATAGAACACAGATTAATAAAACACAAAAATTGCAATATGCTTAATACATACCAATTCATCCTGGGAATATACATGCATAATCATAAATTCCAGTATTTGATAGTACAAATTCTTCATATTCCATCATTCAGTTCCAATCTTCCACCGAATAAAGGGGCCCCAAATTTGCATACCCAGTTTTTTACCCTTTTTTCCCTTCCTGGCATAGATAGCTGTTTCCAGTTTTTGTACTGATAGTACTTTACCTAGCCATTGATGATAGGTTGGAGGATTTGGGTCAAGCCAGGCCGAGGCCACTAACAGTCTAAGAATCGCCATTGCCACAAACATAAAGTATTTACAGATTATTTGCCCATTGGGGTATACCCCCAGTAGTATGATAGCTGGGGTTAGCTCTATTGTTGTTACTAAAGCATTTTGAAAAAAGTTTTCAATATCCTGTTTTAGCTTATCTAGGTGCGGATATGTCGAAAAAATGTGTATCAGATTAGCCTCCATGCTGCCACACGAAAAACAGGTAGTCCCAGATAAACCCCCCCATTGAGCAATTTTCCATGGCGTATAGTACAAATGATACAAAATCTTATAATGCTGGGCCTGAAGAGACGATGAGCACAGTATCTTGCTTCCCATCTCTAGTGATTCAGTAAAAATATCCCTATCCCTATCTATGTCTAAATCTAGAGACCATTTATCTGTCCATTTCTCAAGATCATCTCTCTTTAATTTTGTCATCTCTGAGTAAAATCTCTTTATAGTACAGTCATGACCATTTTCTATAAGATCCATCATTATATTCTTCCCGAAGCCCAGTGATCCCCCTTTTTTATTCAGTATACAGCTTCTGATTTTAAGGTATTTAAAGAAGTGTTTTGTATTCAACGTGTACTTATTTCTCAGATCTATAAATTGAAGTATACCATAGTCACCTAGCATATCTCCAATCTTACCTATCCCCCGCCTCTCCCATTCTTGATATACAATTCCTGAAAACACCACACTGGGTAAAGAAGGGTTATTTTTGAATCTGGTGTATGCATTGTATTTCCCTATTCCAACCTTTTTAGAAAATCCTTTCCATATATTGTAAGCAGCCGTTATTGTCTTAAATCGTGTTCTTTTAAAATAGCTTTCCTCCGTAAACCTCAAAAATATATTTTCAGCGTTTGTGCCCAAAACCAAACCATAAATAGCGAGCGAGCCTATCTTGTCCCAACCATCCTTCTCTGCTCCTCCAATCAGATCCGCCATACCTTGCAGTGCTGCAGCCCAATAATATAACTTTAAATCTGGTAATGACCACCCCCCTCTCTCCCGTGGAAGTGACATGTACCTCAGTGCCCTCCGCGTCTTACCTCTTGCCCAAATAAAACGATTAATCATATGTTCACAAATTTTAAACCATTTGTTATCAACTAAAAGTGGTATTGCCCTGAAAAGATATAAAAATTTTGGTAAAATCAACATTTTAATAATATTGACTCGTCCTACTAATGACAAATGTAGATTCTCGTATCGATCCAAGTCTTTCCTTGCTTTATCGATTACTGGAGAAACATTTTTTTCCACCAGATTATTTAAGTCTGCTGAAATGTTGATTCCTAAATGCCTCCCTATTGGTACCACTCGTCTGTCATCACAGGGAGTCCTTGAGTTTTTAATAATTTGGGTTTTTGATGCATTCAGGGAGTAGCCCGAGACATGTCCGAATCTTTGGGCCTCCGCCTCTACCAATGCAGTCGCTTCCGTAGAGCAAGGTGTTATCACCTCCACATCGTCTGCATAGGTGAGTATCTTACATGGTCCAAGAGCTGTGCATAGTGGGGTAATTTCTGGTGATGATTCTATTTTACGGATTAGTGGATCCATATACATGGCAAATAGCAGCGGAGAGCATGGGCAGCCCTGCCGAGTTCCTCTCTTGATCATAAATTGTCCTGTAGTGCCCCCGTTTATTCTTAAGGCTGCAACCGGTTTCTTGTACAGGGTCTGGAGTGCTTTCACATAGCCACCCTTAATCCCGGCTCTGACTAGAGTGTGCCACAGATAATCCCAGGAGACCCGATCGAATGCTTTTTCCGCATCCAGTAGCATTACTGCCATCGGGTCTCCTGTTACCTCGGCAGCATCAAACAAAGTTATGACTTTCCTGGTGTGATGAGTCGTCCCTCTTCCGGGGATAAAACCATGTTGGTTATCGCTAACCAGGGTACTTATTATTCTAGCAAATCTTATAGCCAGAGCTTTTGAATATATTTTAGTATCATTATTCATCAGCGTAATTGGTCGATAGGACCCTGGTTCAGTCGGGGGTTTCTCTTTTTTTAAGATTAACACTATGTCTGCACCCCCCCAGGATTTTGGGACAGACTCACCCATCTGCGCAGCTTGAATCGTTTTAATTAGATCTTGTCCTAAGCATCCCCAGAAAGTTTTATAGAACTCAATAGGTAACTGATCTGGACCAGCAGCCTTTCCCGAGGGTAGAGCAGACATAGCCTCTTTAATCTCGATATTATCCAACAGAGCCTCTAACTCATCTGCCTCTTCAGAAGAAATAGTCTTAGCCTGAATATTCTGAAGGTATTCATTTATCTCTTCGACACTACTGGGATTTTGGTCATCATATAATGACTGATAAAATTTCCTAAACACTTCCCGAATTTCTTCTGGGTCTGAGTGTAATGTTCCCCTTTCATCCATGATCTCCTTGATAGTCCCTTCCGCCGCTATCTGCCTGGTACGTATAGCGAGAACCCGTCCTACTTTTTCACTAAACTCATACTATCACTCCCTTCTAGTTGTGTATTGCTTTGCTGCTCTATTTGCGAGTTCCTCTTCTGCTTCACTTTTCACTTTCATTAAATCTATTATGTATTGTTCAATTGGTTCATTCCTTATTACACATTTATTGAGCTGTTCCTCTGCTTCTAATACTGCTTTCTCTATCTCACTATCACGTAGCCGTTCTGTTTTCCGTTTATAGGCACTATAACTACATGTCTCTCCACGAGCTCCTGCCTTAAAGGCATCCCATATTACGCCCATCGCAGCACTCCCTCTGTTGTGTTCAAAGAACTCATTGATCCATTTAGACATATGTGTTATGTAGTCATTATCTGCGAGAAGTCCTCTTTCGAATGTCCATACCCTCCTTAGTTTTATTCCCCCTCCTTGCATTATTGTTAAAATTAAGGGGTTGTGGTCACTAAGTATCCGGGGGAGTTTATCAATTTTTGCTCTGTTAATTAAATCTTTGGATATCAAAAAATAGTCTAATCTGACACAGATATGATGTGGTGCAGAGTAGTATGTGTAGCCTGTTTGCTCTGATCTTATTGTCCCCCAAACGTCTCGCAAGGTATTGTTTCCTAGAAGGTCAATAAGAACCTTGTGAACTCTTTTCTTCCTGCCGTTATACTTTCTTATTGTACCTAGTCCCAAACCCTCCGCCCCGTTGATATTCAAGTCTCCTCCTATAATAACCTGAGGGGACCAGGCTGCCAACTCAGAATCCAGAAACTGTAGGATTTCTGGATCATCCTGAGTTGAACCATACACCGCCACGAGTGTTGTCCATACTCCTTCTATTAAAATCTCAACCATAGCCCACCTCCCCCATTGATCTTCTAATTTTCTCCTAGTAACCACATTTGTACTCCTTGATAGGATAGCTACCCCTCTTTTTTTTGTCCCTTGTTTAGAACTAACTATTAAATGAAACCCCAACTGATTGAGACAAAACTCCTGAGTGTTCATTATATGTGTCTCTTGTAGGAATACAAAATCTACATTCATTTGTCGTAACCGTAAACCTATTTTTGTCTTTTTTGAGCATCATTTAGGCCACATACATTCCACGTCACATATCTAAGAGACATACTTTTTTTCTGTGGAGCTATCGGCTACTTGCTCGCTTTTATTTATCAAACTAATAAATTTATTCTTAGCTAGTTCTACTACACAAACTAAACAGATTTCCATTTTTGTGTTCATACTATCTTCAATACAGTAATCAAGCTCATGCATTTGTTTCAAATTGTGTTCTTCGCATTCCAACCAGTTTCTAGTGCCCTTGTGCCCTGTCCATATTCCCGCCCTCCCCCACCCCAGACTGCCCACCCTCAGGATCCCGCCCCCCCTACAGGCAAATAGGTCCAAAGGACCTATGTCTGGCCGACGTTGCCTACAGGATGTCGCACCCGTCCACCCCCCTGGCTTTTTTTTTCTGAGTCATCCCGTTGTGCCCAATATGCTCCCCCCATTTTAGTGTTCAACCTCAGACACTATTCTTAATGTGCTGGTGCCAACCGCTATATTAGACAGGCCTACATATCCCCAATACCCTAGGTGACGAAATCATAAGCATAGAGCTAAAACAACTTTAACTCTTGATTTAAACAGACACTTGTATCTTATTTTTCCCCCCAAGATGTTAATGTTATTAGTCTCTATCTTTATTTTATTTTATCTTTACTTCTTGCGAGGACTGTCTCTGATAGCAACCGTGCGGGAATCATGTTCTACATGTTCCTCATGGCGTGCTTTTTGATGACCCCTAGTTTCACGCAAGTAGTTGAGGTACTCTTGTGCCATGATTTCAGAGTAAAAAATTTTGAAGTTCCCATTTAAGCCAATCTTCAGGCGTGCTGGAAACATGAGGTATGCCTCACAACCTATGTTCTGGAAGGGGGTAATGAGCTGCCTCATTCGCCACCTACAAGGGTGTTAAATTTTTTGCCCGGAATTGAATTTTTAAAAATTAAATTTGATGGCATTGAGCAAGTACAACAAATCAGTCATTGTTCTGCTAGATTTTTGCTTGTAAAAGACTTATATGTTCGCCGAAAAGAGTTTCCTGTTTGTTTGGCATATGCGGTGACAATTCATAAATCTCAAGGTTTAAGTGTAGATAGTACTTTGGTGAACATTGGAAGTTCTGTGTTTAAAGAGGGTATGGCATATGTGGCATTATCACGAGTCAGAACTTTATCAGGATTGTACTTGATTAAGTGTGATGAGTCAAAGATTTGTGCAGATCTAGATTGTGTTAAAGAATACAATAGGTTAAGAAGACAGTATGCTCCACATTTGCCTCAATATCTTCAGTTTGAAAAACGTGTGGTAGGCTGAAAAAGAAGAAATGAGAATAATTGCAGTGAGGTAGTAGCAAAAAGACAAAAAGTAGATGAAACTGTAATTGTAAGCAGAAAGAAAAAGGATTCTGTTGAAGATGTGGTTGGATTTCAGTTTGAAAACAGTTCTGGTGTCAACCGCTATGCTAATGTAGTGGTTAATGTTGTTTTTTTCTTCAAACTTTACAAGAACAGATTGTTGAAAATCGGGATCAAAGATTCTGCGTTTTTTTTAATTCTGTGTTTGAGAAATGTAGCAGTGATAGGGCAAAAATAGAAAGTGTTTCAGAAATTCGAAATCTTTTAGACATATGTTCTGGTCAAAATAAATTTTCACAGAACATTCAGCAGGATTGTCAGAAATTTTTAATGTATATGTTTGGTGTTTTGGAAGATGAAGGTGTAGATGTAGAAAATCTTTTTAGCCTTTCTTATCAATGGCAGCATGACTGCGATAATTGTACTTTATCAAGTACTACTAGAATAGACACTGAAAGATTTATATATTTGACTTTATCAGACTGCAAATCAGTGTCTTTTAAAAAAAATCTAGTTCAAGCAGCTGATCATAATATGGTGTGTACCCAATGTAAGTGTCCAATGCTGTCCACATTATTTATACAAACTTATGGTCAGTATGTCATTTTAATGTTCCAACGATGTAGACCTGATGTAACTAAATTGACAACTTCTATTAAACATTTCGTGGCTTCTCAGTTATCAATTTCAAAAAGAACCTTTGCAACTGTAGCTATTATTTATCATGACGGTCCTTCGACAACATCAGGGCATTATACAGCTTATTTAAAATGTCGAAGAGGTTGGACTTACTGTAATAATACTCATTTGACTTTCAAACAGCGTTTGCCTTTTGACTTAAAAAATTCTTACCTAGTGTTTTTAGAACCAAAATGTAAGTAAAGGTAATTGGCCTGTTTAAGACGGGAGCAGCTAATAAAAGTTGGTCTACTGTTCAAAATTATATTGTGAGTAAAAGTGATCAACATAATATAAAAAATCAAGTTCTCATATAGGTACTGTAAGTGGATCTCATAGTAAGTGATATCAGTATTATAGGAAATGTTGAACATGAGTGATCCAGAGATGGGAATATAAATATTTAAACATTGTGAAAATGTTGTATGAGCTTTTCTTTCAGAACATCGGCAAAACGGTAATTTCAGAATTTGTTTTGAGTAATTTGAAAACATACTGATATCTGACACTATTTGGCCGTAAGGAAAGGTGAAGGAATGAGCAAAGAGTCATGATTTAACACAAGGAGGAAATGAAAACATTGACATATATTTCAGATGTTCTTGGAGCTTTTTTTATAGAAAGTCGATGAAATGGAAGTTTTAGAGAACAGCAGAGTATTTTCCTACGAAAAGGACCTTCACGATCTACTATTTGGCCTCAAGGAAAAGTAAGTGAATCAAAGATTAGTGTACATATGTGATTTGTAAGTTTATATGTTTTTTTTTAAACACAATCTTTTAGATTTTGTTTTTTTTTCCCGCTGTCATATGATGAATAGTTTGAACTCACTGTTTTAAGTGAAATTCAATATATTCTGAGAACAGCAAAAATAAACTACCTAACATGTTGTACAAGTTATTCTGTAGTTTGTATTGTGTAATATATATTGTATTCCCATTGTCTTACACTCACTTTCCTTTTTCCACCCTCTTTCAGCTCTCTTTACTCACTCACACTGCCTTTCTCTCACTCTGTTTCATCCCCGTTCCTTAACTCCACTTCTTTCACAACCCCTCAATCCAATTTCAACTGTCTGCATCCCCTCTCTCCCTTGCACCACTTTTCAGCTTTCAGTCTCTCTGCTTTACTTCCCTTTTCCGTCTTTTCCTCCTTTGCTCTTTTACTAATTCCTCTTTACTCACTCACCTCTTTTGTCGCACTCTGTCACTATAACTCACCCATTCTCCCTCACTTATCTTTCTTTGCTTCTTTGTTTTGTCCTCATTTTTTCGTTCACTACCTCTATGTCCTCAGTCCCTCACTCTCTTTGTGTTATGCTCACTTGTGTTTATCTACCTTCTATCATTTTTCCTACAACAACTTCACTACTCCTCTCTCATCATTCTTCACCCCAGTTCTTTTACTCCGGTACCATTACTACCCCTCATTTCCTATCTTTCAGTGTCCTTCTCTTTACTTTCATCACAGAATCACATTTTCTCAGTACCATTGCTTTAGTCCTCTCCCCCTCTCTTTCCTTTTTTTGCTCCTTACTCATTTTCCTTTCCTCACTCATTGTACTCCACTTCACTCAGTCCTTCCCTTAGTCCCTCTGTCTACTTACTTCCTCACTCCTTTTCCCTCAATCCTTCCATATTATCCTCACTCCCTTCATCCCTTCATTCTGTGACTCCCCTTCACTCACTCTCATTCATCTTCCATTCCTCTTTCTTGTAAATGGATCCTCATTCAGACTCCTTTCCCTCTCACTCATTCCCCTTTTACTTACTCCTCTTTCCTGATTTAGTTTTGCTAACTCACATTCTTTTAGTATCTTACTTACCTTCAGTTCATTTCTCTCTTCTTCTCTTCCTCTCTGTCACTGAATTTATCTGCCTTACTCTTAGTAATTTGCTCTCCTTCTATTTCTTTTTCCCTCTTTTGTTGTCCTTCTACATTACTTTATTTCCCTTTCTGTATCCTTCACTGTTGCTTTATTTCTTAGTACACTTTTATGATTTTTAACCCCTTGACCTGTCTCTTCTATTTTAAAATATATATTTTACTAATTATAACTTATTTTTTCTTCTCTCTTTCATAGATACAAAGTGTAGTAAAAACATGTCATTAAGTTTACATTAATTATATGGTAAGTGTGACTAAAAAAATATAGTTTGTCATCACCCTTTTGCATTAACCTCACTACTTTTCTCTCACCCTACCTCACCCCTGTTTCCTTACTCTGCTTCCCTCACTTATTCTTACCCTCCATGTTTACTTCTCTTTTCCTTACTTTCCTACCACAATCAACTTCTTCCAGTCGCTATGCTTTACTTCCCTTACCCTGTGTTTGCTTCGTTCACTCCCTCACTCATTCCCTTTCCCTTACTCACTTACTCCACTCCTCTCACTTCTTCTCTCAGTCCCTCTGTCCTCACAGTTCCTCACTCCCATTCCCTCACTCCGTCTCTGTTATCCTCACTGTCTCTGTCCTTTCACTGTGTCACTACTCTTTCGTCATGCTCACTCCCTATAACTCACCCACACTCCCTCACTTACCTTTCTTTTCTGCTTCACTCAGTCCCTTTCTGTCACTCCTTCCTTTACTCTCTCTGTCTTTTCTCCCTGTCACTCCCCATGTCTTACCCTTATTCACTTTTTTTCATCCTCTTTCACCCCTTTTTACTTACACTCACTGGTCTTTTCTTACCCTCCCTCACCGCTGTTCCTTTTCTCTGGTTCCGTCAATACCCCTCATTCCCCATCCTTTACTCTCCTTCCCTTTACTTCCATCACCCACTCACATTCTCCCAGTACCACTGCTTTAGTCTTCTTCCTCTTTCTTCTCTTCTTTCGCTCCCTTATTAATTTTCCTTTTCTCAGGTATTTCCTCTTACACCTTTTCTCTGTCTTACTATCTATTACACAGTCCCTCTGTGTTCCTCCCTCTAGCTCTCTTTCTGTTAACACCACTCTCTCTGTCCCCTTTCCATATGGTCACTCCTTCATTATTTTATTATTTTTTTTTGGGTGCGCTAACGGGACGCGCCCCGGTACGCGCACCGGGGCGAGCCGGAATACTGCGCTTACTGGTGCGCTCACCGGTACGCGCACCGGGAGCGCTCCAGGGCAACAAAAAAATATATATATATGAATATACATAAAAAAAAGTATTGCATAAATATACAATATAGCATTCATTTTAAAAAATATTACATTTCATAGCTATAGACATTTGCTATTATAAAACCTTTGAAATTCACTGAAAAAAACATAGGTTTGAGGCCCTATATATATAGTTAGGAATTCGCATTTAAAAAAACCTATGAAATTCACTGAAAAAACCATAGGTTTCACACCAGTTATAGTTAGGAATTAGCATTTAAAAAAACCTATTAAATTCACTGAAAAAACCATAGGTTTCACACCAGTTATAGTTAGCTGGAAATTTTACTGACATAAAACCATTGAAATTCACACATTATAGTTAGTTGGACTCACTATAACTTGCGCGCCTGCAATGCACTGCTGATGACATCACATATTACATCACTCATGACATGGTCAGTGACATCACTCATGACATCACTGATGACACCATCCTTGTGACAGAGCGACAGACCTCCTTTCAGTGTAATGTTACCGTTGAAACACATATTCGAAAAATGAAACTAACATTTTCAAAAAAATGGAGATACCCATACCAGTTACAACAACCAATTCTGCAATTCCACCATCTAAATACACATCCACTCATTCACCAACAGTTCTATATAGTCACTCATACATATACTCACTCATCATATGTAGTGATACATCTATACATCCTGTTACACACCGACAGTCATCCAAAAGTTACTCACACACATACTCACACATGCAAATAAACTATTGAACATCCATTTATTTGCATATACAACTATACACACACTACCACCTTACTTCTAAGGAAACTTACACATACTTACTCTCTTAAACAATCACTTATAGAAACACATACTTATTTAAACAGGTACTCTTACAATCTCTCACTCTCACATATACTCACTTATATACATCAATACTCACATATACTAGATTAAAACATATGTCGTCACTGATAAAGACACTAGTGAGACAGTCATTCACTCACTAACACACACATATACACACTCATCCACCCATACAGTCCTGCACATATGCTGTCTTCAAAACACATACAAACAGTGAGTCAGTCATTGATGCATCTATGTGCTAAGTAACACCTCCACCAAACCATACAGACACTCATACTGATACTAAAAAAAAATCTAATAATCCATATACACACACGTGTAGCTACTCACCAACCCACGCAGCCACTAATACACAAAGTGAAACACTGATACAAACATTTAAATATTTAAACAATACTCGCTAATATATGTATTCACTAAGATACACTTAATAAGCCAGTTAACCAATCAACCTTTACATATACATAAATAAAACATATTCATTTTTCAGAAAGACACACATTCACTGGATGGTGTCATCAGTGATGTCATGAGTGATGTCACTGACCATGTCATGAGTGATGTAATATGTGACGTCATCAGCAGTGCATTGCAGGCGCGCAAGTTATAGTGAGTCCAACTAACTATAACGTGGGAATTTCAATGGTTTTATGTCAGTAAAATTTCCAGCTCGTCTTGGGTTAACGAGTGCACAATAAAGGGTTTGTGCAAGAATTCCTGGTGTGCCGTCTCTGTTTCCTTCTAATTGGTGGGATCCAGTACCTGTAGATATATATATATATATATATATATATATATATATATATATATATATATATATATATATATATATATATATATATATATATATATATATATATATATATATATATATATATATATATATTACCAGTATCGCCAGTAGGTAGTAATAGTTAGGATTTTTTTCAATGCAAAATCTAAAAATTCTATTTAGAATAACTTTGGCGCCGGTTGACGAATCTGCCTGAAAACTTCCTCAAATTTGCCTCGCGGAGCTCCAGTTCTTCCTTGAAAGTTTCGGGGGGATTCATCAAGCGGGGGCCGAGATAAAAGGGGGTCCCAAAACATGTTTTCCCCATGTTAATTTCCATAGGGCGGTCAAACTCACTTTTAGCCCGAACGGCTGAATGGATTTGCACCAAACTTGGCAAAATTGTAGGGACTGGTAGCCCGATGTGCCTTTGCTATGTCTCAAGATATGTGCTCCAGTGGTTTTTGAGTAATTTATGTTCAAAAAAATATATATATCTACGGCAGCGCTCCGGGCGCGCCAGGCGACTTGCGCACAGAAAGCTGATTGGCTCTCAGGTGTCTGTAAACATTCGAAACAGTCCGGAGCGGCCGCCATCTTGTGTCTCGGTAAAATCGAGACATAAGAGGTGGAAAAATCAAAGGGGGAAATGACCATAAGGGGGCAGGGATAGACCCCCCCTGACCACCTAGGTTTGATGTGGGGGCCATAAAAGGGCCCAGCGGGGCAAAAGATTTTTTTTTTTTTTTTGGATTTGCACGGGGGGAGCGCCCGGTACGTGCACCGGGAAGGGTCCCATGGGGAAAAATGAATAATAGAGTTTTTAAAAAATTTAGCCTTTTTTTAGAAATTGGAGGTAGTTCTAAAAAGAACAGTTTTTTTTTCTTCTTTTTGTTGTTTTATATTTTTTTTATTGTTTTTAGAACATTTTAAACTTTTTGGGGGTTTTCTGAACAGTTTTATATTTTTTTTGTATTTTTCATGGGGAGAAACGAAAAAACAGGGAATTGAAAATGGCTCAACTGGAGCAAAAAAAAAGAAAAGAAATAATTAGGGTTTATTGGGGCATTTGTGGTTGTCCCCAGCAAGGACGATGAGTTTTACGCTCTGTTCTTCGTAGGAGATGGTCTTCCCACAATATTTACAGATAATTCGGAAATCTGCAAATCGTGGCTGAATGCAAGGCATCGTATCACTTTCCTCTGGTGCCGACGGAGTGGGTTGCTTTCTTTTTGTGGTGGTGCTTGTGGATTGGGGAGGGTTACTGGCCAGTTCCCTCATCTTTGCAGCAGAATAGTTTATTGGATGGCTGCGTTGCATGTGGCGAATCATCGTGTTGTTTCCAAATGAATATTTTTTATTAGGGTTCCACCTAGAAAGTTCCATGCCACAGATTAGGCAAGTCACCTTGGCTGCATTTACTTTTTTCTTCCCCTCTGGGATCGTAAAAAACTCCCATATAATGTGTGGTCTTGGCTGGTATGGGGTATTTTGTTCTTCAAACCATCTTCTCCTCCCCTCTTCCTCCTCCTCCTCCTCTTCCTCCTCTTGTTGACCACCAATGATATCTTGTGGTGGTCCTCTTGGTGGTTGTGGTGGTGGTGCAGATGCACCAGCTGCTGCTGCTACTGAAGCCATTATAAAGATCAAAAAGGTACAGAGAGGTACAAACAGGTCTTCCTAAGTCAAAGGACAAAGTCAGAATAAGGAAAAAAGGTGGGGTCTTTCATCCTTTTGAAAAAAAAAAATTATTGAACCAATGAAAAGTGTTATTTTCAGGTCACATGACCAGGGGCTTCATCATTATGAAACCAAAACTGTTATGAACCAATGAAAAGTGTTATTTCAGGTCACATGACCAGACGCGCTTACGCTACGCGCCCCAGGGTGCACCCCGGGGCGCGCCCAGGGGCGTGTCACGTAAGCGCGTCGGACGCCTACGTTGCGCGATCGTATTCGCTCGAGTGCTTCCGGGTGCGCTTATGCCGTGCGTATCACGCGGACGCGGCTACGCGATACATCTTGATCATGTTTTCGTTCGCGATATTGGCGCTTACGGGACGCTTCGCGGTGCGCGCCCCGGGGCGCTTCATAAAACTACGCTTTCTGGGGCGCTCACCGGGGCGCGCACCGGGAGCGCTCCAAGACAAAAAATAAATAAATAAATAAAACAATATCCCCCAAAAAATTGGGCTAAATTGTAGGGACTGGTAGCCCGATGTGCCTTTGCTATGTCTCAAGATATATGCTCAAGTGTTTTTTACGAAAATTAACTTTGAAAAAATATATATTGGGCTATATATATGTTAGAGACCAAATGTAGCCCAATGTAGCCCAATGTAGCCCAATGTAGCCCAAAGATGGCCACCAGAGACAAAAAAACACCATATGTAGCCCAAATATCAGCCAGATGTAGCCCAAATATCGCCCAATGACAGAATGTCCCAGAGTGTTCTAAAGAACAACTAGAGCGCTAACAGTCTTACTTATAAACTGAGACTTATAGTTAGGAATTAGCATTTAAAAAACCTTTGAAATTCACTGAAAAAACCATAGGTTTCACACCAGTTAGAATTAGCATTTAAAAAACCTATTAAATTCACTGAAAAAACCATAGGTTTCACACCAGTTATAGTTAGCTGGAAATTTTACTGACATAAAACCATTGAAATTCCCACGTTATAGTTAGTTGGACTCACTATAACTTGCGCGTGCAATGCACTGCAGATGACGTCACATATTACATCACTCATGACATGGTCAGTGACATCACTGATGACATCACTGATGACACCATCCTTGTGACAGAGTGACAGACCTCCTTTCACTGTAATGTAACCCTTGAAACACATATTCAAAAATAGAAACTAAAATGTTTTTAAAAATGGAGATAACCATATCAGTTACAACAACCAATTCTGTAATTCCACCATCTATATACACATCTACTCATTCACAAATAGTTCAATATACTCACTCATACATATACTCACTCATCATATGTAGTGATACACCTATACATCCTGTTACACACCGACAGTCATCGAAAAGTTACTCACACACATACTCACACATGTAAATAAACAATTGAACATCCATTTATTTGCATATAGAGCTATACACACACTACCACCTTACTTCTATTGAAATTTAAACATATTTATTCTCTTAAACAATCCCTTATAGAAACACATACTTATTTAAACAGGAACTCTTACAATCTCTTACTCTCACATATACTCACTTATATACATCAATATTCACATATACTAGATTAAAACATATGTAGTGAGACAGTCATTCACTCACTAACACACACATATACACACACATCCACCCATACAGTCCTGCACATATGCTGTCTTCAAAAGACATAGAAACAGTGAGTCAATCATTGATGCATCTATGTGTTAAGTAACACCCCCACCAAAGCATACAGACACTCATACTGATACTAAAAAAAACATCTAATAACCCATATACACACACATGTTGCTACTCACCAACCCATGCAGCCACTTATACACAAAGTGAAACACTGATACAAACATTTAAATATTTAAACAATACTCGCTAACAATAATCCAGTTAACCAATCAATTTAAAAAAAAAAACATCCATTAGGACACTTATTTAAACATTTATTCTTCCATCGTCCTTTTTCATATACATATATAAAACATATTTATTTTTCAGAAAGACACACATTCACTGGATGGTGTCATCAGTGATGTCATGAGTGATGTCACTGACCATGTCATGAGTGATGTAATATGTGACGTCAGCAGCAGTGCATTGCATGCGCAAGTTATAGTGAGTCCAACTTACTATAACGTGGGAATTTCAATGGTTTTATGTCAGTAAAATTTCCAGCTAACTATAACTGGTGTGAAACCTATGGTTTTTTCAGTGAATATATATATTTATATATATATATATATATATATATATATATATATATATATATATATATATATATATATATATATATATATATATATATATATATATAACTCAGTTCCGCACACACGGAGACTGGGAATTTTGACGGGATTCTTTCCTTGCCAAAATTGCAAAGCATGCAAGGCAAGTACCAAACAAACAAGTTACTCAGTCCCAGGGAAACCACTAGTCAGAAAAATCACCAAATTTGTAACGTGTACCACCCCATTCTGTGTTTACTACCTCATATGTCCATGCAATCTGCAATACATAGGCAGCACAATTCACCCAGTAAAGTGGAGAATCTTAGAACATGCCAGGGCAATACAACATCATGACCCAAATTATCCAGTAGCAAGGCACTTTGCAAAAGAGCACGGAAGTGATCGGAATCTTCTGCGCTTTTGCCTTGACCAAGTCCCTATCAAGGAAAGAGGCGGAGATAGGAAAATCCAGCTACGCCGTCTTGAGTCGAGATACATTATTGATCGCAATAGGAGAACTCCCTTTAGGTTAAACACAGAAGAAGAATTAGCCACACTTTTAAGCAAGTGAGTCCCAGCCTATGTGTGTATATACTTTTTGATTAGTCTGAAAGTAGTACTTGCAAAGCCAACTCATGATTAACTCTGAATTAACTAATTGGTTGACCATGTATCATGAATAAGGGTTCGAAAAAATGAAGGGTGAATACTTCTTTTTAATTTTGAAATGTATTTGTAAATATGATGATTTTGGGCGAGATACCTTTTCTTTATGATTACAAAATGACAAATATTTATGAGAAGAATGAATCACTAGCATGTTTCAACAAAATGATTTATCATGTTTGACTATGCCCATCCAGGGCTCGATATTTTCGTTTCACCTTCTTTCATGTGTTTAAAAAAAGCCAGTTGTTTAAAGCAGTGGTATTGATACACTCTAAAATGGCCGCATCTTTAGCATGAAATTTAGTCCATCACTGGTGTTTATCACAGGAAATGATGTTATTCAATCAAAACTTTATTTAAATTTGAATTATTGTGCTGGAAAGTAACATCTAGAGGAAGGCGCTAAGCAGAAACGCGTCCTGTTGCTACAATTGTGAAAAAGAATAAAGAATAACTAACCTTATCCACCGAGTGCGGTCCATTGTCTTGCTTGAGAGGGAAATTGAGGGGTGATATATATATATATATATATATATATATATATATATTACCTACTGGCGGTCGCCAGTAGGTATATATAGTTAGGATTTTTTTCCTATGGGATTTCTGAAAATTCTATGTCAAATAACTTTGGCGTTTGTGGACGGAATTGGCTGACATTCTCAGGAAAATGGCACATTTTGTTTCTGACAAGGGGTGGTGAGGGACAGAGTCTCTGAATTAAACAGAATACTCTCACCCAGTCAAGAGATCAGGGCTAGATCCCACACCGTTTTTTAGCTCACTGCACCATCCCAGTTTCAGAACCTGGCTGTATGCAAATTAGTCTGTTCCTGTCCCAGTGCATGATGGGAACAGGGCAAACCAAACTACAAAAGCCAATTCTTACACTGGGAAGGAAACAAGCTACCGGGGACCGGTTTCTGGCATTTCAGCCTCTTCGGCCCGGCTTGCTTGAATCCTGATGGTGCAATGAGCAAGGGACTCACATCTGAGTATACCCTTCCACGCTTAGGGTGGACAAAAATATTTACAACAAGGGGTGGTGAGGGACAGAGTCTCTGAATTAAACAGAATACTCTCACCCAGTCAAGAGATCAGGGCTAGATCCCACACCGTTTTTTAGCTCACTGCACCATCCCAGTTTCAGAACCTGGCTGTATGCAAATTAGTCTGTTCCTGTCCCAGTGCATGATGGGAACAGGGCAAACCAAACTACAAAAGCCAATTCTTACACTGGGAAGGAAACAAGCTACCGGGGACCGGTTTCTGGCATTTCAGCCTCTTCGGCCCGGCTTGCTTGAATCCTGATGGTGCAATGAGCAAGGGACTCACATCTGAGTATACCCTTCCACGCTTAGGGTGGACAAAAATATTTACAACAAGGGGTGGTGAGGGACAGAGTCTCTGAATTAAACAGAATACTCTCACCCAGTCAAGAGATCAGGGCTAGATCCCACACCGTTTTTTAGCTCACTGCACCATCCCAGTTTCAGAACCTGGCTGTATGCAAATTAGTCTGTTCCTGTCCCAGTGCATGATGGGAACAGGGCAAACCAAACTACAAAAGCCAATTCTTACACTGGGAAGGAAACAAGCTACCGGGGACCGGTTTCTGGCATTTCAGCCTCTTCGGCCCGGCTTGCTTGAATCCTGATGGTGCAATGAGCAAGGGACTCACATCTGAGTATACCCTTCCACGCTTAGGGTGGACAAAAATATTTACAACAAGGGGTGGTGAGGGACAGAGTCTCTGAATTAAACAGAATACTCTCACCCAGTCAAGAGATCAGGGCTAGATCCCACACCGTTTTTTAGCTCACTGCACCATCCCAGTTTCAGAACCTGGCTGTATGCAAATTAGTCTGTTCCTGTCCCAGTGCATGATGGGAACAGGGCAAACCAAACTACAAAAGCCAATTCTTACACTGGGAAGGAAACAAGCTACCGGGGATGGGGCAGTGAGATAAATAACGGTGATGGATCAAGCCCTGATCTTTGGACTGGGTAAGAGTGGTCTGCTTAATTCAGACACTCTGTTCATCACCACCCCCTTTTCTAAATCGTTTTTGGCCACTATAGGTGTGGCAGAGTATACTCAGACATGAGTCCCTTTCTCACTGCTCCATCAGGATTCAAGCAAGCCGGGCCGAAGACGGCTGAAATGCCAGAAACCGGTCCCCGGAAGCTTGTCTCCTTTCTGGTGAAGAATTGGCTTAGTAGTTTAGTCTGCCCTGTTCCCATGATGCACTGGGCCAGGGACAGACTGATTTGCATATAGCCAGGTTCTGAGCTGGGATGGGGCAGTGAGATAAATAACGGTGATGGATCAAGCCCTGATCTTTGGACTGGGTAAGAGTGGTCTGCTTAATTCAGACACTCTGTTCATCACCACCCCCTTTTCTAAAACATTTTGTTTCTGAGCAGCCCCTAAAAATTTGGGGGGGTTTCGTCAAGGGTGGGCCGAGAAAAAAGGGGGGTCCCAAAACGCATTTTTCCCATTCATTTTTCCATAGGGCGGT
Source organism: Lissotriton vulgaris (assembly GCF_964263255.1). Taxonomy (NCBI): domain Eukaryota; kingdom Metazoa; phylum Chordata; class Amphibia; order Caudata; family Salamandridae; genus Lissotriton; species Lissotriton vulgaris. The sequence goes on from NC_141693.1 coordinate 1,392,767,332, forward strand.
TGGAATCACTTTTAGCTCGAATGGCTGAATGGATTTATACGAAACTTGGCAAAACTGTAGATATGGTTTGCCCGACGTGCCTTTGCTATGTCTCAATATATGTGCTCCAGTGGATTTTGAGAAATTAACGTTTTAAAAAACAGATATATCTGTGACAGCGTCCCGGTTAGCGCCCCGGTTCGCGTACCTGACGCGTAACAGAACTTCGCGAGGAGAAGCGGATTGGCTCCCCGGTGACTGTGAACATTCTAAACAGTCCGGAGCGGCCGCCATCTTGTGTCTCGGTAGGATCGAGACACAAGAGGTGGCAAAAACAAAGGGGGAAATGAGCATAAGGGGGCAGAGTACATCCTCCCTGACCCCCTAGGTTTGATGAGGGGGCTTTAAAAGGGCCCCGCGGGGCAAAAAAAAAAAAAAATTATTATCTTTTTTTTGCGGGGGGAGCACCCGGTACGCGCACCGGGAAGCGGTCCGTGGAGCGTAATATACGGAAAAAAGAATGAAAGAATGTTCAAATATTGTATGTTTATTGATTTTTTTATTTAAGTACCAACATGTAGGTACCAATGCAGAGTCTAAAAATAAATATACACCGTTTTCTTTGTAGATATCTTGCATGTTGTTTCAGAAGTTATTGTGGTTTATGGAATTCATAGCATAGTCTGTGAGGAAAGCAGAAAGAACATGGAGGCAGGAGATGATAAAGAGATGTTAAATACACATTGGAGATAATATAGTGGGAGAAAGGAAGTAACTATGAGCAAACTTACTATGTAACACAAAAAAAGTTGCACAGTATATTTTAAGTCTCAGTTTATATTTGATCTTTTTGGGTACTATTTCATAATTTTTATATTAAAAAGAATAATGTCTCAAACTATTTTAACTTATAAAATTTAAATTTATTGTTCTGATTTTTCAAAATCTAAGAGAATTTCTAACATTAAATCATCAGGAATGTCCTCCTTTTCATTCCAAGAATCACATTCACATTCTTCAGCACATTTTAATAATTCTTGGTCTACTGATTCATCCATAAACTCTAGTTCTTCTTTTTCTTGGTTTGGATTGCTTTCAGTCTTAATTTCAAATGAAATTGTATTTTCTTTTGGCTGTGCTTCCATTTTCTTGCTATAAATTGCATTAAAAAAAATATATCAGTGGAGATAGGGCACTGTTGGGTTTAAGTTCAGACAGGTGCCTGTGAGTTTTTAACAGTGAAGTAATCTTTGGGCAGTGCATGGTTTCAGGCAGGAAGTAAAACTATTAAAAAGTGCCTGTGATGAAGCCTAAGTAAATTCATAATTATACCACAGAAGCCTAACTCAATCAATAATTTAAATAATTAAGTCTTTCTCAATGACTAACTCTTATAGAGGGACAGTATGTAACTATCTGAAAACGTTTTCCTTATTTAATTTAAAGTGCATAACATAGTTCTCCTTTCAAATTTTTAAAATTATATCTTACCTTTGAAAAAGAAGTTAAAGTTGACAGTCAAAATGCTCTTGAAATGTACTTCAGGAAGTAGTAGTCAAAATGGCTGTGTTTCTCTCTCTTTCTTTATATATATTCAGGTACATAACCAATCAAATGTCTTGAAATAATAGTAGAAAATGAAAGTAACAGTTTAATTGGTTGTCAATTCTAACACTTCATATGTGTTTCTGTCATGTAATTTACCTCAGGATATTTAGTCAGTCCTACAGCATAATTTTCTCAATGGAATTCCATCAAATTTGGGTAAATGGTAGGGACTGCTATGTAGTAGGGCCTATTCTATATTTGATGAAAGTGTCTCCAGTGGTTTTTCTGTAGATTACTTTCCCATCTTTTTTTAGCGAGCGCTCACCGGTGCGCGCCCCGGTACGCGTACCGGCAGCGTTACGGGAGTCCTTCATTTTGTGTATCGGTAGAATTGAGACACAAGATGGAGGGGAAACAATGTTCGGAATGGGTAGAAGGGGGCACGGTAGACACTTTGTGACCCTCTAGGTTTTCTGAGGGGGGCTTAGGATGCTGATATATGCAAAAATAAAAAATAAAAATTTGAAAAATTTCGCGGGGGAGCGCCCGGTACGCGCACCAGTAAGCGAACCGGGGAGCGTACTTTGGTGAAAAATAGTGAAAAAAGTTAGAAAAAGATAAACGTTTACAATGATCAGAGGTAGGGTAGCTCTGAAAAGAGCTATTGGGTTCTGTGGCTGATTTAGGTACCTACAAGTAGGTTCCAATGCACAGTTTTAAATTCAGGAGGAATATTCTATTCCCCTCATCTGAGAAGTGCACACCATCTCCTCTGTAGATGTCTTGCATGTTGTAACGCAAGTTATTGTTGTATATTGAACCCATTCTAAAGTCTCTCATGTAAGCAGAAAGAGATTTATTCACATGTTTCTGTGCTTTCTCAAATTGTGGACAAAATTGGTTGGACCAGTTCCATTTCTGTCTTTGGCATATATTGGAATATACCAAGGCAGTTTGGGGAAAAAGTGTCATCAATTGATGAAAGGTGTCCTTTAAAAGCATTTCCAGACAACCCCAGCCATAGTCACAAAATCATTTCCACCACAGTGCACTATTAAGAGGTCAGGGTTTGGCAGATGCATAAAACAATTATAATAAAAACATATAAAATATATTTTTCATTTAAAAGAAGAATACATTTTACAGCTTTTGATATTTGCTATTAAAAAACCATTGAAATTCACTGAAAAAACCATAGGTTATAGACCATATATAGTTAGGGATTAGCATTTAAAAAACCTTGAAAATTCACTGAAAAAACCATAGGTTATAGACCATATATAGTTAGGGATTAGCATTTACAAAACCTTATTTTACTCACACAAAACCATTGAAATTCGCATATATAGTTAGTTGCACTAAATATATATCGCGCACCCGCAATCCACTGCTGATGATGTCACATATTACATCATTCATGACATGGTCAGTGACATCACTGATGACATCACTGAAGCTCAAGTAGGTCACATACTTGGAACTGAGTCTTGATCATGCAATGGCCGGGTGCACATGGCAATGCAGACTTTACATCACTATACTCCCTTCGATGTGGTGACAGCATGTCTATGAATAGCATCACAACCACACGTTTCTGTGGCCCCTTGCTGGAAACGTCTACCCCCTACACTGCGGTGGAGTTGGTCACACAATTGGAACTGAGAATCGATTTTTCAATGGCAGAGTACATATTTCACACAAGGAGAGGTGTAAGAGGATGATACGTTGCAGTCTGGAGTAAAAAAGGATCATCATTACGGAGGTGATCGAACACTGCATCACAAGCCAACAACACATGTCTGTGGGCCCTTGTGACCGCTGCCTCTGGCCTACACTGTGGTCCAGTAGGTCAAACATTAAGTCTGTTCCCCAACATTCATGGACACTCACTGGTCGTACATTGGTGGCGTCTGAGTCTATGTACTAGGGGGTAGTTTCATACTAATGTAGCTGATACCGAATTGATTTTGGCAACAAGGCTATCACTTTCCACCCCACCATTTGCTGCTTACAGATAAAATCAAACCTTCCGCATCATGCCCCAGAGGACACCTTTCGCTGTCCCCCACAACCCTCCACCACATTCACCTTCGACATCGATGAGGACCCACCAAGTCCGTGTGGCCCTACCTCAGAGCACCGCAAGTCACTGTCCCGCGGCAGGGGGACTGTGCCGGCCGCTGTGCATCCGAGGCCAGTAACTCTGTGCAGCTCAAGTCAGGGAGCCTGTTTGATTAAATATTTGATGGCCTCTGAGACGATGGCCTTGGGGGCGTCAACGCCATGTGCCTGTGACCCTGTGCTGCTCTCCTCAACTGTGGTCCACCAAGGCTCACACATCAAATCGAGTCCTGATCGGCCCGGACGTGGCATCACCGCAGGAGGCACACGCTACCATCACCAGGACCACCTCCAACCGCCATCTGCAAGAGTCTAAATAGTGGTCCTGAGAGACTAACTGAGTTGCTTGCACCTGTTGTGGATGCCATCATCTGCATGTAACCCTGCTCAGCATTCCAAGTGCACCCATGGACCGTGACTGGTTGAGTTTTGTGCTGTGGAGAGTTTGTGCAGCAATGTCACCTCAGGCAGTGTGGGAGACCTGGGATGTTGATGTGGAAGATGATGCAGGTCTAACACACCCCACTGCGTCTGCATCAGGAATGTCCCAAAGGGAAACAATACAAGACATTTTCTGAACATTGGGTGCTCTGAGTTCTAGTGCCCCAAGCTCAGTGTACTGCAACTCACGGACACTTCTGTTTGTATGTTGGGTGATCTCTGTACTTGCTCTGCTCCCTCCATGTTGCTCATCAGTTGCCTCTGTTATGCAGGTTTCTATGTTTCCGTCGCACTGGTGTCTACTGTTCAGGTTGTTGCCAGCACCGAACACTCCATGCAGGCTGGCTTACACTCACCCCACACACATCCAGCACAGGCGTCACTGTACATGTGGCCCTGCCAATAAAGGGGCCGGGCGCACGTACCTGTAGCCATTTTGACATGATATCTGCATGTGTTTCTGTGGTCTTGTTGTATGAATGAGGGCCCCGTGCCCTACAACATTACTATGTGCTGTGTACAGCGGATGCAACCATGTCACCGCAGGCAGCGGGTTGGAGCTTGGAGATGTAGCTTTGTTGATAACCACTCAGATCGTAAGGGGAGTGGACGGGGCCGTATGCAGAGTCAACCTGGGTGTGTGACTGATGTTTGTGTGCCCATGGGCATGGTTATGTACTGGGTATGTGCATCTGCTTGTGTAAATGGCGGTGTGGGTCTCCTCTGTGGGGTGTAGGTGGTCCCTGAAGGATAATGGACACCCACGTCTGTGATCTAGTTCGCCTTCCATGGGTTCGGACCCCACCCATACCTATTTGGCCACCTACTTTTGGCGTTCTCACACCTGCCATTGGAGTGCTTTGTGTGGCTCGGTGAAGTGTTGTGAGCCAGCTGTGCTTGCGGGTGCTTCCTGCTGTGTGGTCTGTTGCAGGGTCTGTGTTTTCATCTGTGTAGCTTGGCTGCCCTGGTCCTGGTGGTGGGTTTAGTGGGATGTCCATGGGCTGTTGCAGGGCATCAGTGTCAAAGGTGTGGTGGTCATCTCCAGCATCACTGATGTGTGGTCTTCTGTACTCTGCTGGTGGTGTTGTGTGTCCCTCTGCGATGTGAAGGGGAGATGCATGTTGGCATTGTGTTGACATGTATGTTGGCGCATTGTTCTTGTTTACAAGCATACTGTATGACAATGTTCATTGTGACTGTTTGGGAAGTGCAGGATTTGGATGCGGGACCATGTACATTTAGGCTACATGACAGATGTGAGGTTGTGCGCGTACATTTCCATTTCACAGTTTCCAGCTCTGTCAGATGTAGTAGGTCTCTTTCTGCGCGTGTGCATACCAGTTGTGTCCTCTGGTATGCACAGTCATGTTTGCGCATTGTACCACATTGTCTTCAATGTTGGTGTGCAGTTCATGCTATGTGTGTGTGCCGGAGTGTGTAACGGGGAACATGGACATGATCCTGGGTCATTGTGGGTGTGCAGTGTGCTAGACCTCGTTGTGCATGTATGCCATTGTGCCCATCTCCCCCCATCCCCCAAGTCCCTGGTCGTTATTCACCCTGTGGATGTTGTTTCAGGTCCTCCCAAGCTGTGTCCGCACTCTTGACTCCTTGCACCATCTCCACACTGAAGACTGTTACCTCTGTTTCCTCCTGTGGCGCAGGCCTCCCGCCACCTGTCACCATTACTGCCTTCCTGTTGGCAGCAGCTTTGTGCCTGGTTTAGATTTTTATATCATGCCAGTGCCTCATGGCCTCCTCCATTGGCCTCCTCGACACTCTGACTGCATTCCCGGTAGTCTAATTGTGGGACAGTTGATGGTAGTGTTCTGTCACCTCCGTGACGCTGATGTGGTTTTCCTGCGGACTGCACCCCTTCTTCCTCTCCCTCTTCTCCCTAGCCTTCCCCAACCCAGTTGTTTCTTACTGGTGGTCTTGGGGTGTTGTGGGGTTCGCGTGAGCCTCTACGCTCGGTCGGAGTGCATCCATGTTAAGATAAATGCTGCCAGTAGGTCTTCGGTGTCAGTCATGCTGTGATCCTGACTATTGTTGTTATATTTTAATTCCTACACTACGTTGTGTATTCTAGAGTATTGCTGAATTTTAATTTGCCGCAGTTAGGCAGCATAAAGATTGTATTCACTTCAGAACTATAAGGGTTGGGCTTACTGCTGAAACGCATTATTACCTGTGTAGCTCTTGTTGCTTGAGTCTTCTTGCTACTCTGCGTTTGTTCCCTGGTCCACCACAGTTTCTGCTGATTGCGCCAGATTTGCCCTCACTTCTGCCAAGACTTTTTACGGATGCCATCTTGTGTGGGAGACGATCTAGTCTCTCCACAAGCACACCGGCAGCTCATCTATAAAAACAGCTGATGGTGCCAACGCGCAGAGGACGCGTGCAGCAGGCATGCCAGCGGCGCGCCAAAGGCAAGCCCGTCTGCGCCCATCTGCTTCCGGAACGCGTCGAGCGCCAGCCATGCTGCCGGTTCACAATCAGATAAGGTATTTTCTTCCATCTCTTTAGTACAATTAAATACTAAAAATCAGTTTGGACATCACTTGGATGTGGACAAAATCAGAGGCCCTATTACTTGCAGGGAATGTTGTGTATAGCTACCACCAATGAAATGTAATCATGTAATGAAAAAAAACAAAATGGCCAATCATGAAACGGTAAATAAGGGGGGCTTAATTAATGCAAAGCTCCCAGGTCAAACATACTCTTGACATCAGGGAACTAATCATTGGAAATTACTTAGATTTTCTATGCATTACCGAAAGATGGCTAAAGAAAGACTGAAGTCCAGATATTTCAGTTGCCTTACCCCCTAATTACACCATCTGTAGGAAAGCAGAGAGGATGGTAGGGGAGGAGGGGTGGCTATCATTCACAGAGATACTCTACGGTGGAAGAACTTTCCTCTATATGAGCTCAAGGGAGCCAAAAGCCTTGGCTTCTGCTGTGCCATAAATGGATCAACCTCATTCGTAGGAGCCTCAATCTATCGCTCTCCAGGCAATAGCGGTACTTTTTAGACTCATTATGGGAAACTCTTAGCCAAGCTCTGCTTAGATATGCCAACTTTACATTGCTTGGGGACATAAACCTTCCTTTATAACCTGGTAATACCCTGGGGTCACCACATTCCTGGAAATGGTCACTCCCCTTGGTTTAAATCAACTAGTCCAGGAGCCGACACATAGGGCAGGACATACATTGGATGGTGTTTGTTCCAACTCTCCTTCAATCCAGATAGAGGCATCTATTCCACAGGCTTGGTCAGATCATCGTTTTATCCCCTTGGCTATCCCAATACACAAGGCAATACAAGCAGCCAAGAATAGCTCTATGGGGGTGCCAAAAAGCAAATGGCATCTGCTAGCTGCTAATCCCAGCTTGCCCAAAATTTCCCAAGAAAAGATTCAGAGACTGACTGGAGAGCCAGCAATAGACTCCCATCGCGTCTACACTTGGATGACGGCCATAGGTGATGATCTAATGCCTTTAAAACATTCCTCTAGAAGGGTCAAAATAAATTCCCATAATGATCCATGGTTCACTAAAGATCTAGCAAAACACCATCTACACTGCAAACAGCTCGAACATAGATGGAGAAGGGGCTATGAGATAGCAAATCTGCAGATCTTTAAATCATATAGGAAGCAACACCACACAGTCATCAAAATATTAAAAAAGAGTCCTTTGGGGAAAGAATAGCCATGGCAAAGCAAAATTAAAAAGAGATATTTGCTTTTGTGAATTCTTTTATGGATCCTAAAGCCCTACAATCAGAAATCCCCCCTCCCAATCTCTCTGTAATGACATTGCAACATTCATTGAGGAAAAAAATTACTAATATCCAAAAAGACTTTGGAGCATTAACATCAGAAAAATCGGTGAACGATCTGGAGTCAAATCATAGGGAGGATAGACCCGCTCTTCATGCCTTTCAAACGGTTACTCTATCTCAGAGACATGGAGCTATCCTAGCATGTAAATCAGGCTCCCCACTGGATGCATTTCCTCCAATGATATTGCATCATACTATGGACAAAGTGAATCCTGTGATTAATGGTATTGTGAATTATTCGCTGTCCTCTGGCATAGTGCCTGATGAGTGGAAATTTGCGATAGTGACGCCCCTAAAGAAAAAACAAAATATAGATCCTTCTAATCTCTCCAACTATAGGCCCATATCTTTACTGCCAATCTTAGGTAAGATTACAGAAAAAATGGTCTACAAGGAACTCTCTACTTTTGTCCTGAATCACATCCTTCCTGTCAAATTGGAGGCAGGCAGTCTCCCTAGGCACCATTCTTTCCTCAGAACGTACTATCACTACAGGAGTCCCACAGGGTGCCTCCCTTAGTTCACTCTTGTTCAATATAAACATGGCCCGCTTATTTCCCTCATATCTGCCCACAGGATTGAAAAAACATCCTATGCTGACGACACTCAGCTGATCTTGTCCCTTGAGAAAAATTCCAAAGAGGCTGAAGAAAATGTTAAAGCCTGTCTCACGGCGGTCATCACATGAATGAAAAACAACCATCTCCGTTGTAATATGGACAAGACAGAAATCCTGTTGATCGGGAAAGATAATCCCTTTCAACCGAAGGATTGCTGGCCAGAGGAGGCAGCAGCTCCCCCAGCCACTGTGGAGGTGGACAAAAATCTGGGGGGGGGGGGGTTTGACTCCTCTCTTTATTTCAAACACCATATCCTTAAGGTGGTGGGCACTTGCTCTGGCCTAATTAAAACCATGAAAACATTATTTGATTTGATCCCACACGCTGCAAGGAAAACAGTGGCTGTGGCGTTAATACTCTCACGCCCAGAATACTATAGTAGGGGTTAATAAATCAATGCAATAAACAGCTGCTAGACTGGTTTTGAAACTTCCACGTGGGTCATCAGTTTCAGAGGCTCTGAAAACTCTTCATTGGCTCCCGCTACACAAGAGACTTCTATTCAAAGTCTTGGTCATTACCTTCAGAGCTACCCGCCAAATTGGACCAGACTATCTCTCTACGAGATTCACACATACACCACAATGAAGAAACCAGGGGAGGGAAGACTGCTACAGTTTTAGGTGCTAAAGCTTGGAACTTTATGCCTTACAAATTGAGAATGATGGTATCAGAAATACAGTTCAGGAAAGCTCTAAAGACCTGGTTCTATGGAATAAGTGAAGAGTCCTGTCTTGCCTTAATTTAGGCCATAACTCCTCACTAGTATGCCTGTTATCTGTATAGCGCCAGGAGGCTCCTTTAGGAGCGACAGTTCGTGCTTTATAAATATCACATTTCATTTCATTTTATGTTGCTAAGCACTTTGGATTGTTTCTGGTGTGTTGTATTTGCAGCTTTTACAGTGCATTTTCTCACCAGACGTGTGGGATTTGCAGAATTGCCGCTGATGTTCGCTGCTTTTTGTACCGCAATTGGCCTCATTGCAGGATTTTTTGTGTTTGCTTTTCGCGTTTTTGCTGCATGGCGTTGATTCTTTCTTGGACATTTGACGCATTATCTGGAGACTATCGCACAGGAACCGCCATGTTGAGAATGCTTGCTTAACACGGCGTAAATTTCCCGCAATAGACAGCGATGTTGGAAGTTGCGTTAGGTAACATTTGCGATGGTTACCACACGTTCTTGAGAATATGCCCCAGTGTCTCTTAACATCAATGGACTCATGCACTTCATCAAAAGGAAGAAGGTGTCGAGCTTCTTGAAATCTAGGACCCTGAGCTAGTGTTGCTACAAAAAATGCACCCCATCCCAGCTGAAAACAAGAACCTGCAGCACAATTGGATGGGAAAGGTTCTCAATGCAAATATACGCCGGAGGCTCACTGTACCTTTGACTCCCCTGGATCACCACAAAGGGAATTAGCCCCATTGGTCTGTAAGTATCTATTCATTCATATATTTAAAACATGGCTTGACGTGGATGGCAGAAATGTCTTCGTCAAGTTGGAATTACAGGACTTAATGCCCATTATAGGTAATGGCCATGCCCAGGTTAGGCCAAACACTGCTTTTCTTCTGGACCTTTGTAGACTCCTTGATCTTTTTGCAAAACCCTTAATTGGAGGGAACTGGAATATAGTCCTAGATCCCTCTTTTGGTTAGGTTGGGACTGCATATCTACTACTGTCTGAGATGCCAAAATACTTCAAAATGTCATGTCTGCTTACTTATTTGTAAACTTATGGCACTTCCCTTTCCCTGAGGACAGGGAATACATGTTCACATCAGAGGTTCATTGGTCCAGATCCAGGATTGATTTCTTCCTCCACTAATTAGAGGGCTGTCTGTGACCTACATATCTCTGAATGGAATATCTGAGCATGAGCTGATAGGAATCAGTCTTGAATTGGTTAAACTGGCACCTCTGCCTCCCACATGGCGAATGCACATGGCTGGCTGTAGAACTCCTGTGGAGAAAGACCGCTTATGATGTTTTTTCAAGGCTTACCTGACACGCAATGAAGGCTGGTAAACCATATGTGCAAGGTGAGATGATGAGAAACTTCACAATTACTAAACATAAATTGCAGTAGAGGGGAAAAAGCCTGGAGATAGAGGTAGAAAGAAAGATTGCATTATACAATTTCTACCCCAGACCGGAGAATTTAAAGTTATTACCCTGCACCAAATGCAAATTGAATCAGTCATTCACTACACATGCAGAAACTGCTCTGTTCAAGATCCGACAGCATAACTATGAAAGGGGTCAGAAAACTGGATGCCTGTTGGTAGCACAACAGAGACAGGAAAATGCCAATAGAATAATACCAGGATTTGTAAACATAATTAGCACACTGCTTACTTACCTGGTATCTTTGGCCTGGGAATTTGCCTCCTGCTATGTGATGCTATATGATTCTACCCCTACAACCTCGAAGGATGTTATTGCAGACTTCCAACAAAAACTCCCTTTACCTTGACTGGAAGACTTGCATGGGGAGAAATTAGGCCAGTACATCGCAGTTGATGAGATAGCTCAGGACGGCCTCTCTAAGGAAGTCAGAGGAAGATGGACTCACGCTAGAATTGTATAAGATAATAAAAGATCTGGTCACCCCACTGCTTTGTAAAATGTACAAAGACATCGGTCAAAGAGGACCTCTCCGTCGCAAATTTAGATCCACTAACCCTCAAGGATGACAAAAATCCATTGAAATGTGCTAGTTATAGATCAATATTGCTACTAAATTATGATATGAAGATCTGCGCAAAAATATTGGTGAATGAGCTCAGAAGAATTATACTTCACCTTTTACATCCATAAGATGTAGGTTTTGTCCCTGGTGGACCCTCTGCGAATAACTTGAGGACACTTCTACATCTTCTGTGGCACAACTGAGATAGTACGGGTGATCAGTTGATGACATCTTAGATGTGGAAAAACATTTGACAGCGTTGAATGATCCTAAATATTTTCAATACTAGGAAGGTTCTGCCTGGGCTGAGCATCTATCTGTAAGGTAGGACTGCTCTATACCAATTCCACAGCCATTGTCAACAGTGGTGGTTACCTGTCACTGGGGGTAGGTATACATAGAGGAACCTGCCAGAGTTGTCCCTGTCCTCTCTGCTATTTCTATTGCTGTTGGAACCATTGGTGGCAGCCATTAGGAAGGTTCAAGAGTATCTGTGGCTATGGTTCCCTCCATGGTGGGAGAAGATACAGAACTGTACTATGCTGATGAAATTTTGGTGACCATCTACTGTCCGGCAACATCCATTCCGGCACTCATTTCCCCCTTAGATTCATTTTCTGGGTATAACATGAATTGGCTCAAATCAAGGTTAGCACAAGCTGCCTCACTCGGGACAATATTCACTTTTAATGGAATTGTTTTTGTATTTACATCAATACTGGACTTGGTAAGATGGTGAATGAGAACAAAACGCTCCTTATTGATAAAATGGCAAAATATTTCAGTCTCATTTTCAATGTGATATACAATGAAGCCTTAGTTGGTACTTATTTATGTTACGCAACTAACAACCATTGACAAAGTCAACAGTCCTTGCTTGTTGAAGAGGTAAAGCTACTTGGTATATTATATATCTGGCTGCAAGGACAGAAGCAGCAAAATTCCAGTCAGGCAGCACACTATATTAGGCACAAATTATTAGCTGATGTGTTTTTAAGCCTTACCTACTTTGAGAGACCCCTCGGTTTTTTCATCCCACGTTTAGTCCTGGGTACACCATACTCTGATGCTCCACTAGGCTGTTCTAGGACTGGAAAACTTAATGTATGGGATGCCAGGGGGTGTAGCTGAGACAGTGGAGGTTTGTGGGTTTGTGTTTGGCTGTAATGGAACCAAGGTGGTGGTGTGACTTACTTTGCTGTGTTTAGAGGTATGGGAACCTAAAGGCACTTAGTTTTTCTTTGTTGCAGTTACAATTTCAGGCTAAGTTGTTGTAATCATTGTGCCAGTTCTTTATCAGTGATTGCAAAACATCTGTAATTTGTTACTTTTGCACAAATAACATTGTTTACTAAAACAAAAAGACTGGACGATGGGTTAAGCATTGCAAGCATTCTAGGCTTTTTCACAAGAGGAACTTAAGAATGATCTCCTTTACCACAATCCTATAATAGCATATGACATCACAGCGACACCAGATAAACAACATATTATGCAATATTAAAGCCTTCCTGCCATATATGCATCTGAGATGGACAACAGCGTGATTTATTTACATATATGTTCAATGAATAGAAAGGATTTAAAGTACTAATTTAATTGTATTGATCTCGGTACTGAGAAAACTGTCATTTCATCACATAATTAATGTTAAGAGGAAGGGGGATGTTAGTAGTGTGTAAATAGGCCCATTGGTAACTGAGCTGTGAACACCAACTAATTTTAGTTTGAGAGTGTATAATAATGTGTGATAACAGCGAAACGAGATGTAAATGTAAATGTATAGGCATTTATATAGCACACTACTTACCCGTAGGGTCCCAAGGCGCTTCGACTGCTGCGAAACCCTTCCTGGCTTCCCTGAGAGATGGTCCCTTAATGGGTATCTCCAGGGTGAGACCAGGCATCCCCAGCGGTCTTGTGGGGCCGTTAGTGAAGATGAGGCAAGCTAATGCCCAGAGTTGCCGAGTGTGATCGCTGATCAGAGTGGGCACCGAGGCGAGAGAATTATCGAGTCCGCTGACCCTGGTCCAGAAACCTGCCGCGCCGGGAATCGAACCCTGGTCCCGGGCCGTCCTCTGCTCTCGGGTCTGCCGCCTCTAACCAGTGAGCCACACTACTTCACTAGAAGATCTAAAGGAATACTGAAGGGTAACATCTCTTTAAGCAAGTAATATAAACAAAGCTTGCAATTGATGTGTAATATTCAGCCTTAAATATAGTACCTTTGATTTCAGGATACTTGAGAAGAAGAAGAAAGGCATATCTTAAAGTTGTGCTGATTGTTTCCGTGCCCGCTAAAAACAGACTCAGTACACTCTTGACCAATTGTGACATGTGGAATTCTGTTTCAGGGTTATCCTTTTCCTTGGGTTGAAAAAACACACACATCAAAATGCATGACCTAAACTTTGGAATTCACAAAAAAACACACGTTTAACAAGATTAGAATGCCTTATATATTTGTCCTTAAAGCCTCCTAGGAGCCCCCCTTAAGCATGTCTTTGCCTTGTTTATTGTGCAACAGTGGTGTGTTACATTCATAATACATTTTGATAGTAGGCTTATATTTCATATATTCATGTGTTCATTAGAATAGCTGGTATATAATAAAAAGCATCATAGCTTTAGGCTTTGACATAGTGTGTAAGAGATTTCTCAAGTTTCTTTCCTAGTCATGGTCACAAGATTTATGCTCCCCAAAATAAATGATTTGGGTGGCATAAATGAGCTGTTCACAGGTCTCCCCATTATAGAGACTGGGAGCTCTGAAGCATTTCCAAACAGCAGAGCAATGTTGCTCCAAGCAGAGCCATACCAAGTTCATGATTTCATAAACTGCCTTTTTTTGGAAGCATAATTCATTCTAGTAGCTGAGTCTCTGACTGGAAACCTCGGTGGCAGCTGTCATCTGCACATATAGGTGACAGACGTCAGCTACACGCCTGTTCACAAGTAAATACTGAGCCCTCATTACTACAAACCTTTGGCGCTAAAGATTTGGCATGCATGTCTCCTTAAAAAATAACTATGTAAAATCTTATCTCATTTCATATTGTTTACATTCTGTGCTTTTCCATTCTCTGCAATAATATTGATTGCTGCAATTATTTTTTACATTTATTCTTCACTACAAAATGGCTTGAAATACAGTATCTCACCTTCTAAGCAAGAACATTGGAGAAGGAAACGGTATAATCACAGAAGGGGCAACCCTAATAGCCGATTTAAAACTGCTCACAGGGGATAAGAGAGTCTGTGATGATGTGGATAAAACATCAAAAATCTTAAACCAATCAGGCACAGGATCCTCAAGTAGAGCCCAGTTAAGAAATGGTGCGGAGGTTGTAAGGGCACATGAGCAAAAGAGGAAGTCCACTGTCAGTCCACATAACATCCTATCTGGCTCAGAGCGTGCCAGTTGTAGGGCAACAATGTATAGCCCCAAGGGGACAGACTTGATTCCTAATCTAGATAAATTGAATTTGCCACCTGCCACGTGTCCCTATGTTTTAGTTCTAGCAGGCGTCCCTGCACAGAAGAGGGATCAGAGTGAATCCTGGCATAACTTGAGGAACAATGCTGTAGATTGGTTATCTAAATATAACAGGTTTAATATAAACAAAACAAGTGAAAATCTGATGGTGCGTAGGGTAGGATGGGTGGGAGGTTCCCCTAAAGATATACAGGGAGACTGCATTGTTGTAAATTTTAGACACCCCCATACAGTCCGCACCCTACTGAAAGCACATGAGGAAACTCTAACTTGGAAAACTAATATCCACGCATTACCATTGGGATATTTTTATAAACCCTCGGAAACTGGAGCAAATAAAGAACAAGTTAATTTACTATTCTCAGACACCCCTAATAGATTTCAGGAGTTATCTCTGTTGGAAGCAGTAGACTGACTGCATCAGCCAAAATCTATTGCAAATGTATTTACTGCATTAGATAGGGAAATAGAAGGGACAAGTATACTACCCATTGGGAACCTGTATGAGAAGAAAAATGCTGTGTGAGTAAGGATGAGTTATTGCTCTTAAACGGCATTGATATAAAAACTAGTGAAGAACCTATACGTGATGCAAACTATATAGCTTGTCCCGACTTAAAAATTATTTAATGGAACATCACGGTTCTTAAAAAGAACACCAGGGATCCTGAGTGGAACGGTATATTTGTTTGCTACAGGAGACATGGTCAACTAAGAACATACACAGGGTGGGATACAAAAGTTTTCACATAGCAGCTGTTCCGTCCATAAGAGGAAGAGCCTCTGGTGGTCTATGTTATCTGGGTCAAGATGACCAGCGATATTAGTGTAACACAATTAGTGACGGATTCCTTAGATATATTAGGGATCAAAATAGTGACCAAGGATAAATGGGTGCTGCATATATATAATATTTATAACAGACCAGGTTTGGCATTAAAGGAGTCCATTTTAACTTTAGGGGACACTAGTGCAAGTATAGTAATTGGTGGAAATTGCACCTATGAACCCATTACGGGGCTCGGAATGATTTTAGAAGATGAAGATCTGGCGAACAAGATCCCTGTTTTATCTAACTGTAAACCGGTCTTGTGTACTACCCTAACACTCCAAATAATGAGACTGACAGTGAGACATGGCTTGAGGGCATGTAATGGTTGCCTTCCATCAGATTGACTAAAGGCACCAACCTTTTGGAGAAGTACTACTCAAAGTAAAATAGATTACATTATTTTATCATTTGATATTTGGCACTATGCTGTAGATCTAAAAATTATACCAAGAGTGGAGCGCAATCATCGTCTGCTTGAACTAGTCCTAAAAAGTAGTATATTGACTAGCTTAGCATAGAGTAGAAGTAACCCAAGTAATTGTATGGATAATATCATAGTTAGTAATAACCACCGCTCTGTCAAATGGGCACACATGCTGGAGCACGGCGAGAAGTTAGCAAGTATCTATAACATTTTTGCAAATACTTTTTTAAATTATACTACTATGAATTGTTCATGAATTGTGTTGGTGGGTCCTGTGGTCCGATCCCCTGGTCACTAGCTGCCATGGCTTCTCCTTCACTACTAAGGGCACTGGAAACTTCTATATATCCTTTCCCATGGTCATGATTGGGCATAGGGCTCGGCGTGTGTGATTTGCCTTCGATACTGGATGCACAGCCCGTGGCTAACTTCAGTCAATCAACTGCATCTAAACAGCTGAATCTATTATAGGTTGGTGCCCCTGCCCATTGATTTGGATTGATCATGCCCCTATCACATGTCCCACTCTGAGAATGATAATTGACCCTAGTCCAACTTCCGCCACCTTCAGGACATATCCTGAGAGGATAAAAAAACGAAAGAGGTCTAGTTTCAATTGCGGAGTTCCCTCCTTGGGAATCTCATAAGCATATATGGTGCACAGTTCGCGGGTCTTCAAAATTGATTACCACACAATCACCACTTACTGTTTTTCTTGTGGGCCCTATCCAGGGAACCCTTCGTACCATTAAAATTTTACTCTTTATATGTGTAGGAAGGGGCCTATTTTCGTTTAACCAATAGGATACTTTACCCCTATCAGAACAATTACATAGGGGCTGACGTTTGGTGGGAGATTAATGTAGCCTCCCCTAGGTTTTCTCTCGATCAGATGTCCTTTCTGATCCTGCTGGTTGGTTTTATTGACTTTATTATTCTGTACTGGGTTTTCTTCGCTATTGTATCAGGGTTTACTAATTTTTCCACAATAGCATTATTACTGTTTTTACTAATACCCTGGATAGCAGGTTGAGGTATAGTCTTATCAGGTACTAGTACTATTGGTACTATTGGTGCAGTACCCTCAGAGGTTTTCGAAGGTAAGCCAACTATACTGAGGCTTGCCAGTGTTATGATACTTTTTTCTACCTCTAATGGCTGGTTTTGTATCCGTGTCAGTCTCGTTTCCAGTGGGTTTAGGAGTTTTTTTTAAATTTCCCCCATATTCTTTAGCAGGATTGAGGTCCCATCATCTATCAACCCAGCTCTGCTGTCTCCCCGCTCATTTCTAAGTAGAGGGTCCTGAGTGTCTTCTGTTATATCTAGATTGACAATGGTTTGAACATCAGCCTCGTTACTCCCACTTTGTGCTACCTGTCGTATTGCTCCTGTTGCCTCCCCCTTTTTATTTACTATGTCCCTATTCTCCTGTGCTTTTGTAACTTTTGCTTTTTTACTATTATTATGAGCAGGTGCAGGCGCGGTCAGGCATTTGCGTTTTGATATAGCACCCTCCTGTCTCCCACGTAATTGTCTTTTGCTGGCCTCATCTTCCTGGCCCTCCCGCTCCAAGGTTTCAATTAAGTCTTCATCCCCAGCAACTGACCCTGGAAGGATTATAGAGTCATTGGGTTGATGTATTGGTACTTGAGCAACAGTAGATGACTCGGGATGTGAATTAGGAGTGTGGTGCACATCTGCAAGTAATACAGTAGGGACTGAGCGGCCAATATGTTCTGGGGTTCTGGAAGATGCTATCTGACCCAGGGATGATCTTTTGATCATTGCAGGGTCCTGTGACATTCTTCTGGCTGCTGCTAGGTCCAATGATACTCTTTTTTCCATCAAAATTATGCCTTGGTCTATTACAGAGTTAGCTCTAGTGATGAAGTTATCAAGAGTACCTGTTAGCTGTCCCCCCCCCCCCTTTGCTGTCCCCTTTGCTGCCTTGCTCCTGCTTTCACGAGTGGCCATCCTATTAGCAATAACTCAACTATGGGACACAAGCTCACGTAGTCAATAGGAAGATTTGCAGTACATACGGTTTTTAGTCCCACCCGATTTGACGCGCAATAGGGGGGGCCCGGTCCGGTCTTGATCGGTCTGGAACAGGCTGAAACGGTCCCGCCCTTGGCCCGGGCTTCGCCCAGCGCCCACCCGCGCGCGTCCCGCGTTCGTGGTAGGGGTGGGGGCTAAATAACAGAATGTAGGGCAGGAAGAGGACCAGCAGCGGCCGATCACCAGCCGCTCAGCATGCTGGTCCTCACAGTCCCGCAATAGGCGTAGGGTTCAAGAGGCTTAACAGTCGACGGCCTCCCTGCACGAGCGGCTCCCACGCAGCGGGGGCCGCGAGAAGTGATGGATTTTCCGGCAGGATTCTTCGCAGTAGCTGGCTCTCCCCTTCAGCAATGAAGCAGCACCCAACTGCAGTGTTTCACCGAGGCTTTAACTAGGTAGAAGGTAGGGCGGGAAGAGGACCAGCTACGGCCGATCACCAGCCACTCAGCATCTTGGTCCTCGCAGTCCCGCAATAAGCGTAGGGTTCAAGAGGCTTACCAGTCGAGAGCCTCCCTGCACGAGCGGCACCCGCACAGCGGGGGCCGCGAGAAGTGATGGATTTTCCGGCAGGATTCCTCGCAGTAGCTGGCTCTCCCCTTCAGCAATGAAGCAGCACTCAACTGCAGCGTTTCACCGAGGCTTTAACCAGGCAGAAGGTAGGGCGGGAAGAGGACCAGCTATGGCGGATCACCAGCCGCTCAGCATACTGGTCCTCGCAGTCCCGCAATAGGCGTAGGGTTCAAGAGGCTTAACAGTCCACAGCCTCCCTGCACGAGCGGCTCCCGCACAGCGGGGGCCACGAGAAGTGATGGATTTTCCGGCAGGATTCCTCGCAGTAGCTGGCTCTCCCCTCCAGCAATGAAGCAGCACTCAACTGCAGCTTTTCACCGAGGCTTTAACCAGGCAGAAGGTAGGGCGGGAAGAGGACCAGCTACGGCCGATCACCAGCCGCTCAGCATGCTGGCCCTCGCAGTCCCGCAATAGGCGTAGGGTTCAAGAGGCTTAACAGTCCACAGCCTCCCTGCAGGAGCGGCTCTCGCGCAGCGGGGGCCGCGAGAAGTGATGGATTTTCCGACAGGATTCCTCGCAGTAGCTGGCTCTCTCCTCTTCAGCAATGAAGCAGCACCCAACTGCAGCGTTTCACCGAGGCTTTAACCAGGCAGAAGGTAGGGCGGGAAGAGGACCAGCTACGGCCGATCACCAGCCGCTCAGCATGCTGGTCCTCGCAGTCCCGCAATAGGCGTAGGGTTCAAGAGGCTTAACAGTCCACAGCCTCCCTGCACGAGCGGCTCCCGTGCAGCGGGGGCCGCCAGAAGTGATGGATTTTCCGGCAGGATTCCTCGCAGTAGCTGGCTCTCCCCTTCAGCAATGAAGCAGCACTCAACTGCAGCGTTTCACCGAGGGTTTAACCAGGCAGCAACGTGTCTCTCATTTTTAGTAAAGGCCCAAACCTGAGGCCCAGGCTGATCAGATTTGTCACTCAACTCTTAAAAGAAGGGAGGTGCTTGCTAGTCAAAAGACACTAGAATCACAAATAGCCCACCCACCAGCATGATACAAGACAATACACTCCCAACCCATATCAAGGGACCTATTGAGCCTATTGAGGAATAAATCAGAACTCAATGAATTGTTCAACTCCCAAGCAGAAAAATCTCTCCTTGCCCAGAAGCAGAGACAATACGAATCGGGAGGAAAGCTGGACATCTCCTAGCCTATCAACTACATCAGCAGGTAGCCTTATGTATGATCCCTGCCATCGAAAATACCTCTGGTGAGAATAGATTTTACCACTCAAGCAGATATTGTCTAGACATTCTGATCATTTTCTGAAGAAATAAATAGGGCCGATGGTATGGATATGTGGTAGGAGGAGGAAAGCTTCCTTTCTCCACTCTTGCTTCCTAAATTATTGTTGAAAGGGTCAAACCAACTTGCAAAAGACATAACAGAAGATAAGGTGTGCTAGGCCATTGATAGCCTCCCCACTTATAACATCCCTTGGATAAATGGTTATCCTACAGAATTTTACAACAAGGAACTGTGAGTCCTCCTGCTGTTTAATACTATGGAAGACGGGTCTCCCACACCCACTGAGGCTAATATGGCTAGAATTATTGTTCTGTTGGAATTGGAACAAAATACACTTGATTGAACCAGGTACTGACCAATCGTGTTGATCAGTACTGAGTCTATTTGCTAGCAAAAAGTATCAGCAAATAGACTGAAAGATTTGCCCCCTTGCTCCTTGACTACTCACCTTTGGACACAGATGCACGTCCTCTGGCAGGAACGGGACAAGCTGGATAAGAAACTGCTTATATTTCTGGATTCCAACAAGACCGTGGACACAGTGGGGTAGGGGGGATTGATCTGGTTATTAGAACTCATGGGTTTTGGTCCAGAATTTCTGACTAAGATTAAATGGTTATTTGCGAACCCCACTGCTGTGGTCTACAGCAATGGGCACATCTCTCAACCCCTTCTGATCCTGAGGGAATAAACGGGGAAACTCACTCTCCCCTTTACTCTTCATGCTGGTAGACAAGCCTCTGGCAGTAGCCATTTGTCTGCACCCAGAATCCATGGCAATCCTACCTCTACTGGGAACTTAAGGCATTATTATATGCTGATGATGCTGTCATCTCCCTCTACCTCCCAATCACATCTTACTGCACTAATCTCTGGCTGCTCCATATTCATGGGCTATCACATTTACTAGGAGAAATGTGAGGCAATTCCCTGGACCTGCACCACCACAATAACTGCACTAGGGCCATATCTATTCCACTGGTAACCCTCCAAATTCAAGTACATGTGCATTATTTTGAATCCCAGTTTAGCAAATTTGGGGCGAATAGCATTAATCCTTTGATAACTAGGAGTTACTAAGATCTGAACAAATTGTTGGCCTTAAATCTTTCCCTTTGGTCAAGGTTCAGGTGCATAAAATGAATGTTGCCCCAGGGATCAACTATAAATTCACTATGATCCCCCTACTGTTAATTAAATCAATCCTCACAGACCTTACCCTCATGATCAAGCTGTATCTCTGTAGGCAGAGAAAACCCAGATGGAAACTGCACAAACTCTATGCTAGTATGGAAATCGTTGGCCTTAAGATACTCAAAACTGAAATCTCCTGATTGTTGTTCCATCTTGCACAGCTCAAAAACGTATTTCATGCATCATTGAAACATCAAGCTGGGTGCCCATTGAAAAATTATTGATGGGTAAACCAGGATTTTTTGGGGCCCTTTATTTGAAGGAGAAACAGCAGCTGGTCAATGCCTACACTGTCCTCAAGGCACTTCCTTTTTGTAGCTTTAGGCTCATAGCTTAATGAGAGTAGTCGTGGGACTCAATGCAGGGGGGGCACTTATGAGGCAATGGTAAAGGTCAGAAAGCCTTCTGAGAACCCATGTGGACAGACTTCATTCATCGTGGAGTACACCACATTGGTTGGATGGCAGAATATTTTCGTTTGTGGATGCACATACATGTCAGTCATGTAGATACTGTCACTTGTCCCACTGTTTACTTGCATTGCTAGTAGGCCTAACCATTGTTCTGCTGACATCCCCTGTAAATCTAACCTTCAACAATGGGGAACCTACAAGTGGGTCGTCTCTGGCCTATATGGAATTCTAATCAGCTTAACACTGTCCCAATGCATACCCATTTTAAAGAGTGGTGGTCTATAAGCCTTTTGCTAGAATTCATGGAAGATCCACCCTCCTCATGCAGTATAACAATTATTCACCGAAGGCTAGATTAAAATCAGAATACTGTAAGATCTTGCATAGGTGGCATTGGTGCACACAAAGATTACACAAGGAACAGATCTTCATTGATCCATCTTGTTGGAAATGCAAGACAGCAGATGGTGACTTTAAGCATACAATTTAGGAATGCCCATTACTGAACGTAGTGGAACTCAATTAGGGCGGCGCTGTGCACACACGTGAGGATTGAGGGAACCTGAATGGTGCAACTGAGCTGCTTAATGATGTCACCTTCTACCTAGAAATGATTCCACAATTGCACCTTTGGTGCACAACAGCACTGACGGTTGTTAAACACTGCCGTCTCTGAAATTGGAAGGCAACTCCTTACAATTGGCTCAAGGAAAAGTCCCTTGTTGCCACTTATGAATGAATTGTCTATAAATTAGAGGATTGTCTCCAACTCTGCGATAAGATCTGGAGTAACTTCCTATGACCTGGCACTGAATGCCTGTAGTTTTACAAGGGAGCTCTAACCTCAGTTCATAGGGCAGGGTATGACTTGGTAGTTTAAGGATGAGTATGGCCTACCCTGAAAGGATCGACCACTGCTCAAAACAAAATGGATCCTTGGGTAGGTAGGAGTTTTGTCTTTCACTCTTTCTTTTTATCTTCATGATATTTGTTTCTGTTCATTTCCATTCAATACAAAGGAAGTGAGTGGAGAGAGGAAGTGGGTGGGGATAGGGACAGGAGGGACAGAAGAGAATTTCAGGTTTGCAAGTCATAGTACATAAAGCCCTCGTTACAGCTTTGAGTGCTATTTATGGTCACTTCAATGTTGGATACCCTGTGGGTGAATTGTCTGAACGTTGTTTTACTAATGTATGTACCAGCTTGTTTTGGCTAGAAAGCAATACAAATTATTAATAGCAAAAACGGTTTAATTATGAGAAATTGAGGTTCTCTGGATTTACCCTAACCAACTTTTTCAACCCCCTCCATCCAAGCTCTTGCCTGAATACTGCTCTGAGCCTCCTGATTCAGAGAATTCTGTCAAACTGTGGGCTGCTACTTTGAGGCGGATCTTTCCTTGGAAAGACAAGTTAATTATCAATTTTCCACATGCATCTTGTTGATACGGGTTTTGACTATTCCCAAGAGGCACAGGGTCAATACTGATTTGCATATGGCCATGTCTGAACTGGGGTGGCTTGGTGAGCAAAATAACGATGGATTAAACCCAGGTCTATGACTGGGGGTGAATGTTTTGCCATTGTGCAACATTCCGTCCATCATCTTGTGTGTTTTGCTGTTCATCCTATGTGGGAATGGTATGCCCAGACGTGGGTCCTGTGCTCACTAAGCCACTGGAGTCAAGCTATCCTGGCTGATGAAGGCTGATAGCCAGAAACCGGTCTAGGATGCTTGATTCTGGTCCAGGGAAGACATGGCTTGGCAGTTCTGGCTGGACTGTTCCCATGAGGCACAGGGTCAAGACTGATTTGCATATGGCCATGTCTGAACTGGGGTGACTTGGTGAGCAAAATAACGATGGATTGAACCCAGATCTGTGACTGGGGTTGAATGTTTTTCCATTGTGCAACATTCCGTCCATTATCTTGTGTGTTTTGCCACTCCTTCCAATGGCAGCTCACCAAGTTGTGGTTCCGGTGACCATTCTGTGTCATCTGAGCAACTTGATTCTCTCTTCCTGAGTCTATCATTGAGCCTGCTGAAAATACTTCAAAGCATCCATAATGCTGCAGCTAGATTTACTCTGGGTCTTCCTTGGCGCACCTCTTCTTCAAATGCATTTGATCAATTGCATTGGAACCCAGTGGTGGAGAGAATCTTTTTAAAACCCTCAACCACATTCATTGAGCACTTTATCACTCGGGTATCTCAGGAACAAGATCACCTGCTGTGTTCTGGGCCTCACCCTCCGCTCCAGCAATGGATAGTTCTGTCTGTACCCAGATTCAAATGGGTCCGGTGGCAAGCTTTTTTGGTGGGGATGATCAAACTGTGGGAAGACCTTCTGGGAAGTCTGCCTCGGATGTAGGTTATGCTGCTTTTTAGTAAAGGTTCGAAGACTTGGCCCTATGGCCAGCACTGTTATTTCTGTGGCATAATCAGTTTTGTCTCCTAATGTTCATACACCTACATAGTTAACAGTGCGCTTAACAAAATAAATACCATAGAGTTGGCAAATAGCATTGATCTATGCACTTGCAGCACACAGTATAAGGATTAGGCCTACCGAGAGATTTGAAACAAAAAAAGGACAGGAAGAATGTTATATGTTTTACTTTGAGAAATGTGTTTGCAATACATGTGTTTTCCTGTTATCTTCTCTCTCATTTCATGTGTTATTATTATTGCCCTATAAATGCAAACTACATAGCCCTCTTACCTCCTCCATTTTTATGAGAAAGCAGTCAATATAGTCACGTGGAGAATTTGGATCCAATGTTTCTTGATTCATTTTCACTCTTCTTTCAACAAACTTTTCAAGACAACACATTAATCCATGTATCTTCTTGTGTGGTCCAGGTAAATATTCCAGGATATCTGTGTACATGCTGTAAAGCTATTAAGAGGTTAGAAAACATTGATTAACAATGACATTGCAATTGAAAATATTCTCTCTCCATGTGCTTATGTGTGTGTGTACATATCTCTCTATTGCATGACACATGAACTTAGTAGGTTGTGAGGAGCTATTGGCCTTTCTACTGACACCTCACACTTAAATGACATGTGTCCACATTCTCCGCTAAGAGCTCTCTCAGAGCTGACAGGTGGACATGCAAGGGAGTGTGGAAAGGCTTCCTTCTCCAATAAGTCTTCTCTCTGGGATAACAGGTATTCATAGTAGGGTGTGAACAGAGACTGCCTTCTCCACTGAGACCTCTCTCTTTGATCACAGATTTATATATTAGATTGTTACTTGACAGCTGAGCATCCTAGGGTATGAGGAGGGACTAGCCTCTTTTGATAATAGCTCTTTCTTCGATAGCAAATGTCTGTAATAGGGTGTAGAAAACAACAGACATCTCCACAAATACATCTCTCTGGTATCACAGATGTGCATAGAAGTGTAGGAAGAGGGACTGGTCTCTCCACTGACAGCTAACCTCAGGGGGATATGTGCACGTAGTAGGGTGTGGGGAGGGACTGGCCTGGGTGTAATGATGAGCTACTTCTGCAGTGAGACTCCTCCCTAAGGTTACAGATGTGCATTGCAGAGCTAGAAGACATTTTTTCAAACCCCTCCCTATTTTATGGGCACAATCCTGCAAGAGTCTCAGAGGATCCAAACATTTTTATAAAATGAGTTGACCAATGTTACCATGTTTACTTCATTCTCACAACACCAGCAATTTTAAATAATAAACAGTAATGGGAGCCATTTAATTAAATTTCTAAACCTCCAACAGTCAGCCAATCGAAGCGCCCACTCCCACCTGACTCGTAGAAACATCTTGCTCTTAGAGGAGCAAGATGTCTAACGGAAAAAGAGGGTTCTCCACCAATCATAGGCTTCCATTTATTAATTGGTGCTCTTGCGGTACACTCGAGTACCCAAATCTCCAGATAAACACATTTTTTAACCCTAATTTCTCCAAAACTACTGAAAAGATGTACACTAAATTCCAAAATGCACGTTTTCTGGATCAAGATCTGGCTTCTTGCCAAATTTGGTGTGATTCCGTTAAACAGTTTTTGCAGTAGCGCTGTCTAAAAATTGTGATTGGTAGAACTGTATAAAGATTGTGGTTCGCATTAAAATATATAGGCATTTGTGTTTATCTTCCCTCCAAGCAAAGTGATGTAAAACAGCACAAAAGGGGTTTTGTGGTGAGAAAAAGTAATCTTTTCAGGGAAAAACACTTTTGCACTGAATATTAAATGTCCTTGCAAGACTTTGTGTCACTTGTCATCACTTTACATTAATTTTAATGCTAATGCTTTAGTGAATGTGGGCCTTTATTTCCACCTAATACAATGAATGAAAATAACAACCATTGATACCTCAGTCAAATGTCATAAATAAAAGGCTATGCATTCAGTTTTATTTTACAGCGTAATTATGTTTGATAATATACCAATATAGACAAAACAAAGATTAAAAATATAAAGCAAAACATTAATTGACATACACAATATATCCTGATAAATAGTTGTTAAAACATATATTGGAGTATATAATCAGTGTGTAAATAGATTGTATACAAAAAGTGTGGTGCATAGTGCAGTATATAATGCTAGCAAATATCTCAATTTGATAAGGTCCAAAATGTGTTAATTCAAATTCAAAGTCCAGATAAAAGTTATGACAGACACAATTGGGCACTTTATTATCCAAGAAAGTTGATAACAAGACAGTACACTTATTTATCACACTTCCATTATTGTGCATGATGCAAATTAGTCTTAATCCTGCTCTTTGGAAGAATTTTACAAGTAAGCATTATAACTGAACATTATCACTCTTCATTAGGCAAATTAACAACCCATAAGCTTTGTTTAGTCATTTATTTTATTCACATCATTAAAATCTCTTTCCATCCAACAAAAAATACATATAAAGAAAAAAAGAAATGCATAAGTGTGTTCACAACCTCTTTACGAAAGGGACACAATTATATGTTGCCTGGGTTGGGTCCAATGTCGCTCTTAGGAAATTTCCAAAATATCAAAGAAGGCACTTGGCACACATGCAACTTCAGTGTCCAACATCAAACTTTTTTGTCCTTTTTATCATTACAAAATAACTGTATACTTCTGGTATATTAAGCCTTACTCATTTAATTTAGGTTTTTATTATTCTTGCAGTTTTCTAGGTCTTTTTTGTTGCTCAACTCTTTAACCACCTTTGTCAATAACTTCTTCCTAGATAACTGAGTACTCAGCTGGGTCTATGGAGCCAAGTGTGTCAAACTGTGATGTAATTTTCTCAAATGTAACATCCAATGTACACTATTTTTAGACAGGAGATAATTTTTAATGCTGTTCCTAAGAGTATCTTTTGTGGATGATACCAATAATTCCTTATTCTTGGAATTTGTATTGAACAATGTGAGCTCCAACAATATAGTGACATTCAATTACCCTTTCGGGAGGCCAATCAATCTTTTCCATATGCTTCTCAGTTTGCTCTACACATTTCATCTGCTTCGTTCTATTCACTCACACCCTTAGAGTAATACACTAAATAGACTCTCTAAGAATTTCTGCAGATTCATGGCCAAAATCCTGGACTAGTAGAACCAGAGCCCCAGCCACAGCTGTGCCTCTTTTTTTTGTGACTCAAAATGTCTTTACTGGAAAGGGTGATTCTGAAAATAATTCCCAGATACTCAGACACCGTTTTTACTTTTTGACTATCTAAACACCATTTCAATCTGATCATTCTCAATGATGTTGTACAAAACATTGCTTTTGTTTTTTTCACATTTATCATTTATTAGAGAAACAATAATTAGCAAGTTCATTCAAATGTCTGTGTAAACTAACTAGGGACAGATCACGTATAATCTGCATAAAATATAGGGGACAGATGTTCCTCTCCCAGTTTCCATGGTATGTTCTGGCCTTTACCCAATATTTCAGGGCATCTGCAATCTATGTGGAAAACAAAAGATGTGCCAATATGGTTTGTGAACTAAGCCCATGTGGTGTTTCTATTTTTCCTAACAGTGAGCCATTATTCCCCAATTCAATCTGGGTTTATGAGCCTTGATGCAGATTCATAATCAATTTTAATTACCCACAGGTGCAATACCCCATCTATTAATTTGTTCCCATAGATGTCCCTAATTTACTGTATTAGACGCAGTGGGTAGATTAATGTATGTAACATACAATTGATGATTCTTAATTAAGACATATTTCTTGGTTAGAGGTTTTAGTAAAAGAACTTCTATAAATAGTGAACTATCCATTCTCTAAGAAGAGGAAATATCATAGACATTGAAGTGATATCAATAAAGTGCACATTTTTTGCATCAAACTTTGATTTTGTTTTTCTTCTATAATGCTCTTAGCCTTGCAATTTAAATTGTGCTTTGTTTTTTTAGTTTCAAAAGGTGATGCATATTTCAAATAACAATCATATGTTTATTATTGTTTACACACTTTTCAATGAAGTCACTAAACATCTAACCATTATAAAGTAAGTTACATAATAAATAAGTCACATGTTTAGTAACCTGGTGACAAAATAGCTTCCAAGAAACCCGTGTTTAATGTTTTTGACAGTGTTTAGGCTTGTAGGTGGCAAGTGTTTCATAATTATTTTTCTTTTCTTTGTCTAACAATGAGAATGGCCCCTGAAGTGAGTATCCAAGGAGATTTATGGATATACTTATCGGAGCAATCTGCTTTGAGCATAACTTCATAGCAGATTTTGATTGTGCCAGAATGAAAGTAAAATGATTTCGATTTCATGGTATGGGGTAGTGTTTTGTGCTTCCAACATTACACTGTTTGTCCAATCAGCACCAACCTAGTGCAATTATTTTACGTGCATGTGGTGTTGTGCTGGAGCATGTTACAAGTTCATAGCTTTGTTTTATAATAAAATCTTGCCTCTTACGTGCCATGTAGCTAAAGGCACACTTTGAGCTAAGTATACCCATGGTTTGCACTGGACAAAGTCACGCATAGTGACCCAAAGCAACACAATCTCTTTCAGCACAAAAAGTAGTCACAAAAGGAGTTTTGAGCTGAAAAGGTGCAGATTTCAAAGTGGAAATAAAACTTTGCATTTCATTGTGCCACTTTGGCTGTAACTTGAGTAGATTCGTTTTTGATGCAAAGCCCAATCTACTATGACAGCAACACTTGGCTTTGTATAAAAAATAACACCATCTTGAAGCAGATGCCAACAAGGAGAGATGGTTTCATTTTGCCAAACATCCCATAAATTGCATATGTGCTTTGCTGCACTTCACAGTACACACATACAGGCACAGATATACAAATATTTTGTGCAGAGTTTGTGTCACAAAGTGACACAAGCCCACACAAAATGTATTTTTAAATTTACTTTCCAACGCAAAACTTGTTTTGAGATGGAAAGTTACGTTAAAGTAATGTAAAGCAGCGTAAACACTGCTTTTCATTACTCTGCATGTAGGGGGCATTCCATGGATTTTTCAAGGGTTCCCCCATGCAACCTAACATATTTTATATGGAAATCCCCATCTACTAACAATAGTAGAAAGTGTTTGCCCCAAAACCCTTAACGCCAGTTTGAAGCAGGTGTTAGGAAGGAGAAATGCTTTTATTTCTCCTGACGTTTCCCATTTGCTGCACTGTCAGGCGCGTAGCTAGGGGGGTGCTGTGGGGTCGGTCCGCCCCAGGCGGCACTGTTTTGGGGGAGGCGGCGGCTGCGCTGCACTGGGGGCCCGTGGCAGCATTGCACACGTGAATGAAGTGCAAGCGCACCTCTGTGCAGAATTCACGAAAGCGCTACCAATGACGGCCCTTCGGTAAAATGGAATGTCTGCTGCTGCATAAGTTCAAAGTAGGTTATTGCGAAGAATGCATCTTTTATTCATTAAAACTGCGAGAGGAAATGTTTCTGAGGTGTTAAAATTGGAAAATGTATGTGCACACAGTGTTCATCAGAATAGTGGGAGCCCGCAAGGATTTGCAGTTAAGATAAGGCATGTATGTTAAAGATCTTTCCAGATGTCATAAAAGTGTTGAACACTCAGTATTTATATATATATTTTTTTCTACGTGGTGCTGGAATGATATTCAGAGTGGCGGTGCTACACTCACTGAACTCATACAGATTCTGAAAATGTTTCAAAATTAACAGGTGTCGCACCAGGCCCAATCAGATGAAGGGTCCTAAAAGGGTGGGGTTTTTTGTCTCAGAGTTTTATATAGCTTGAACTTGACCGAAGGTATCAGCGCGATTTACAGGAGCACCAGTTGCGTTTCATATAGACAGATAATTTTAGGCACGGGGAAATTAAGTGATTTGCCCAGAATCCCCGCCGAGACTAGAACCCGGTTCTGTAGTCGGAGGTGTATTTAGGTATCCCCAAGGGTTGTGAATGCCCAGATGTCAGCACCTTGATAGATGTTAAGCTACCTGGGATTTTACCATCTTCAAATGTCTTCATTTTTTTTTTGCTGTGGTCAACCTTAAGAAATGTACGAATAAAGGCGCGGAAAAGAAACAGACATTAAAAGGTTAATTAAGACAAGAAGGGTAGAGACATCGATTAACTTTATGACTCCATGCAGAGTTTGGCACAAGCACCGGTCATTGCATGTACCCACAAAGTCACGGGGAGTCGTTGTTTCTTGAGCACGTTTGCCTTTCCAGCTGACACATGTGCTTGGAAAGAGAGTTAAGTATGGGAAAGTTGCAATACCAGCTTTCTGGATGCGGAGCACCTGGGCCACTGTGGCGTCACTCCCACCTTCAAAGGGTGGTGGATTTCCTGTGAACAAATATTATGTGTGAGGTGCCTCGATCCTAATTTCTTTAATACCATTTGTGGGTTCAAAAGTGTATAAAAAGACAAGTGCAGAAATAAATGTTTTATTCTGAAACGCTATGTGCATTTTATGTGGCGTTCACTAGGTCCTTGACTCATGCACCAATTTTGTAATCTGTAGAAACAGAATGGAGGCAGCACGAAGTATGAAGTAGACCAGGACCACGTTGTATCAAAAATATATTTTCTTTTATTTTTTCATTTTTAAGACAGCCAACGCGTTTCGCTCCCCAACCATGGGAGCTTCGTCAGGGCAAAGATGTTATTAGATCTTGAAGCGACGGAATGACGTAAGTGAAAAAGTTTGACCAAAACAGTAGTATGGATGCCGATATCAAAATTCCGATATCCGGATAATGTTATACACACGTCAAGAGCTTATGGGTAAAGGGCACGATTAACCAAGGAGGTAATATTTCCAAAAGATAATGTAAAATTTTGCGTCCAATGACAGGCACGTGCGCAGACCTTAATAAGCTGCTACCACAAATGCTCCATGCTTCCTGTTACAGCAGTGTCCTCATGACGGATTCGGTCGAACTCCGTCATGAGGACACTGCTGTAACAGGAAGCATGGAGCATTTGTGGTAGCAGCTTATCAAGGTCTGCGCACGTGCCTGTCATTGGACGCAAAATTTTACATTATCTTTTGGAAATATTACCTCCTTGGTTAATCGTGCCCTTTACCCATAAGCTCTTGACGTGTGTATAACATTATCCGGATATCGGAATTTTGATATCGGCATCCATACTACTGTTTTGGTCAAACTTTTTCACTTACGTCATTCCGTCGCTTCAAGATCTAATAACATCTTTGCCCTGACGAAGCTCCCATGGTTGGGGAGCGAAACGCGTTGGCTGTCTTAAAAATGAAAAAATAAAAGAAAATATATTTTTGATACAACGTGGTCCTAGTCTACTTCATACTTGGTGCTGCCTCCATTCTGTTTCTAAAGTTTTCTTCTGGATTTCCAGTAGGACCAAACCGCAGCAGGTCCTGGAGGTTATCAGCACAACAAAAAATTGGACATTTGAGGGACATCGGAATACAGAGGTGCTGGCTGTCAGATCCGCTGTGGAACTTTTTTCTTTCAATTTTGTAATCTGGGCAACATTTACAGTTCTGGGGAAATTGTGAAGTCAGTTGACACTGTAATTGGGTTTGCATTTTACCACGTAGGGTGATTTACATTTACATTTATAATTGCTGGGGAGGTTAGAAGAGAGTAGTTCTCACAGTTTTGACTATTTAGTCACTGACCTCTGTTACTTCAGCAATACTGGAAGTTATACAGTTCTTTTAGAAGGAGTACATGACTTTGGAAGGCATGTGGATGAGAGAGCATGAAATTGCGGTAGCTGTGGGGAAAAATAGGTACATTGTATTTTTTTTACTCTTGAAAATAATGGGGGTTCATTTGGGGAAAAAATTGGCAAAGCAGGTTTGTTTTTGGGTAAAATTCTTCCTTCATAAAATGGAATACCTTGAAGCTGTGGACTTTCGTGCACCTCCAGCATATGGGGGGGGGGGGCTAACCTAGTTAGTCAGTATGCAAGTGACATTGTGATGTGTGCCATCACAGTCAGTGATGTCATAATGCATGACATCACATGTGGCATCACAGTAAGTGATATCACAAGAAGTAACATCAGATATTTTGATCTCGCACATTTGTTTTTATTAGGTATATCATGAGTTCATTTAAGCACATTATGAGATTTACCAAATTGGATTTTGCTTTGGGGTTGTGCTAAAAATGAGGCGCAATCCCGATGCAAAATCTGCGTCTCAACTAATTAAAAAAATAAAAAATAAAACCTTGACACAAACAAAATGGCAACAAGGAGAAGCACGTTAGTAGATGTTTTATGATTAATTGGTTACAGAGTCTACGTTTTCTAATATTTTTATAGGGTTAAGACATCTGCTGCAGAGATGCCCAGTAAATATCAGGGAATAATAATTGGTGAGACAACCCTGGAGGTTAAAATATTTCTTGAAGAGATTTCTGTTTGTTTAGTCCCAGATCTGACTCAAAGTAGTATAAAAAGTTAATGTTATGTTATGTTACATATTTTTATATAGTGCTCAGCTGCCCCAGCTGAGGGGCGTCCCGGCGCTTATCAAACAGCAAGGAGGGTAACTGCCTCTAGCACAGTGCGGCAGGCCCTAACATAACAGTACAAAGGGTCCAATCTGAGGGGAAAAGGTGAGTCTTAATGGCTTTCCTGAA
This sequence comes from Lissotriton vulgaris, assembly GCF_964263255.1. Taxonomy (NCBI): domain Eukaryota; kingdom Metazoa; phylum Chordata; class Amphibia; order Caudata; family Salamandridae; genus Lissotriton; species Lissotriton vulgaris. The sequence continues at coordinate 1,392,799,889 of NC_141693.1, forward strand.
AATCAGGAGATCGTTTAAGCCCCGCAGCTGGAACGGTAAGGCATTCCACAGTTTTGTAGCCAGATAGCGGAATAAGCGGCCACCCATGCAAGAGCGTTTCAGCTGAGGGACCGCTACCAGGTGCTGGCCAACCGAACGCAAGGATCGTCGGGGAACATATGGGGTCAGGAGAGGGCAGAGCATAGGTGGAGTCACGAGCTTCAGGATCTTGAATGAAAGACAAAGAACCTTGAATTTGATCCGTTTGGCCACAGGCAGCCAATGGAGTTTGCTCAAGGTGTCCACAACCGGAAGAAAACGGGGAGGCCTATCAAGGTTCTACCTGCCGCATTTTGCACCCGCTGCAATCTTCCAATCTCTGCCTGGGTGACCCCTACAAGCAAGGAGCTCGCATAGTCCAAGCGAGAGAGGATGGTTGATTGCACAATGAGCTGGCGAGTAGAAGGGTCAAAAAATGTTAGGATAGGTTTGAGATTCCGTAGGATCCCAAAACAAGTGGCTGCAGTTTTCTTGGTGTGAGTGATAAAACTAAGACTCCAAGGTTTTTTACTTCTGGTTTTGGGTCGGGAAGGTTTCCTAGAGTCTCGGGCCACCATTTTTCTCCCCATGCAGAAGCATTTTTCCCCACCGATAAGACCTCCGTCTTACTGGCATTTAGCTGTAGGTAATTTGAGGTCATCCAGTTAACCACGGCCGTTAGGCCACTCTTAAACTTAGAGGCGCTCAAAGTGGAGTTGTCCGTCAGAGCCACCACTAGCTGGGTATCGTCAGCGTATGACACCATTGAAAGCTCCCACCGCTTGGCGACCTCAGCTAGTGGCTGTATGTAAAGATTAAATAACGTAGGGCTAAGTGCCAAGCCCTGGGGGACTCCCTGCTCAATAGGTCATTCCTTAGACAGAAACGGGGGTGAAGACCCGAAAGGATCTTCCAGTTAGAAAAGCCCTGAACCACTCCAAAGCGAGTCCTCCGACACCGGCCGCCTCCATTCGATGCAGCAAAACCGCATGCAAGACCGTGTCAAAGGCGGCACGCAGATCCAACAAGATCAGTGCCGCCGTTTGAGTCCAAGATGGTCCGAAGGTGTTCCGTCATGCTCAAAAGTGCCCTCTCTGTGCTATGACCAGCTCGGAAGCTGTGCTGTGAGGCAGCCAAAATTTTATTTGAGCAGAGAAAGCCCGTCAGAGTGTTGTTGACGTGGGATTCTGCCACCTTGGCCAGCCAAGGGAGCAGGGAAATAGGCCTAAAGTTCTCAGGCTTGGTAGGGTCCAATGTGGCTTTTTTGAAAATGGGGGATACCCAAGCCTGTTTCCATCTCGCCGGTATCACGGCTGATTAAAAGGAAGAATTGATTATCAGGCGGAGGGGGTTAAGCACAAGCGCGGATGCCTCTCTAAATTGGGAAGTTTTTGAAGGGGTCCGCAGGAGAGCCAGATTTGATTTTCCCACATAGTCTAATAAATTCGTCCTGGGACATTTCAGGAATCGCCGTAAGTTTGTTGATCGACTCAGGACTAGAAAGAATGGATAAAGGTGCAGATAGAAAGGATCCATAGATCGCCCGCACTTTATCTACAAAGAAGGAGGCCAATTTTTCACAGTATGTTTCAGAGACAGTCACCGATATTGATGCTTTTTTGGCATTGAGATCCTTCAGGATCTTAAAAATAGATTTTGAGGGATTCGGGCTAAGCCTGATCTCTTTGGCATAGTAGGCAGCTCGTGTCTTACGTATTCTTCTGTGGTAGTTTTTTTGTGCGGCAATGAATTGTTCTTTTATTTTCGGATCATACGATTTCCTCCATTTGCGTTTGATTTTTTTACAGATTTTCCTTAGGGTAGTTAGAGACTCACTATACCATGGGTTATATTCTTGGGAACGGCCTTTGATCCAGCTGGCCGGGATCAAAGAATCCAGAGCCCGGGTTAGCCAGGTACAAAACAGCTCATACCCCAACTCTGTGTTGTCAAAGGATTCTGGAGGGTCTACTCTAAGCAGGGCATAAAAGTCGTCAAGGAGTAGTTTTCACCAAGAACTATTGTATGCAGATTGCCCATTGACCATAACTGGTGAATCTTTTAAAGGCAGTGACATGCCGACCAGCATATGGTCGGACCAAGGGACCGGAATAGGGGCATCCACTACCGCCTCTTCCATATTAGAGAAGATGGGATCTAATGGTGTCCTGATCTATGGGTAGGGCTCTTGACCAATTGCCGCAGTTGGAATGCTGCAAGGTCAGCTAACAGGCCGTTTATCTTTTTGTCCAAGGTAAGGTCGAAATGGAGATTCAAGTCTCCAAAAATGTTGAAATTAGCAGTTCCTACCGCTAATGAGCCTACTGCTTCCAAGAAAGCCTTGGTAAAGCTGCCATCTTGCCCGGGGGGCCTATTTATCAGAACGCCAGATAGGGTCAGATAAGGGTTTATCAAGATGCTAAAGCGGGCACATTCGCATCCTTCAATATCCACTTTAGTAAAAAGGCAGGGATAGTGTGAGTTGACCATCACAGCAATGCCTCCACCCCTTGTTTGCCTATTTAAAGTGTGTATTGAATAGCCGGACGGCACAGCCAAATTGAGGACTGTAGTCATGTCGTCCTGTAGCCAGGTTTCAGTAAGAAACAAGATGTCCAGTGAATTGTCCTCAATGAGATTGTGCACTTCGACATAGTGTTTAGCTAAAGATCTTACATTTAGCTGAGCGATTGACAGCCATTGTTGAGGGCAGGTGATTATTGGGGGCGTGAGCGCCGTTGGTTTAGGTAGGGAGAACCCACAGGCGCACTGAAAAGGGCCACTCAGATGGTATAGTGGGGTCCTAGTACATAGGGTAACTGACGTGTTAAGGCCTATGATTGTTTCCCTGGTATAGGTGTGTCCAACCAGCTTGTCGCGACCAGACTTCCTGGTGAGAGGCGACGTACTGGCACCGACGGGTGCAGACAGCCTTTGGCGCACCGTCGGCGCGTCCGTTGCGCGCTTGGAAAGGCATCCCCTTATATTCCTAGGGACCGTCTGACTAGCGCAGGATGTACAACGGAAGTCTAATCACTTCCGGTGTGCTCGGCGAGTCCGTCTTCCCTCCTCAACAATCTGACCTAAAGTCAGAGGTGGACCGGGGAAGCGGCAAAGGTGAGTGTTTAAAAAACAAAGTCAGGTTAAAAAGCACAACACTACAATTCAGCTAATTACAGCCCTTCACGCTGAGCGTCGTGAGCAGCGTCTCCTTACTTTTAGATTCAAAAGATGTGCCTGCAAAGCACATCATGTAATCTGCAGATGGCAGAATTGTGTTTTTTTCATTTTAAATGTAGCTAGGTGAGTGGGTTACTGCTTTAAACAGAGATCCTTTTGTTACTTGCATTTCTTAAATACTAAGCCTTTTAATATAACACAGTGAGCTAAATAGGATATGTTACTGCTACACCTTTTAACCCTCACTGACTCATGCAACACATCTTGTACACTGATTTACGCACTTGCGTGATTTATTGTCAATCTGTACGTAATGTAAATTGCTCTGACACCGTGCATTGGGTTCGAGGTTAGTGTCGGGCATGCAGCACCTCGGCTCCAACCTTTGCTTTCACCTGCCCCCCCCCCACCCATGGGCGGCAATCTGGGGGATTGCCCCGGGCGCCAGAATCTCTAGCTACGCCACTGTGCACTGTACCACACACATCAAAAGTGGATAAAGTTTAAAAGTTAATTTAACAACTGTGTTTCCTACTGGAAGGTTTTTTTTTTCCTGTCAACAACTTTACTAGACATGACACAGACTTTTTGACATTCGCACTGTTAAGTGTGTGGTGATCGCCATCTAGTGCTTTCCTGTTCTCTCCCTCTCAACGGACTTTAGCAACATTGGTTGCGGTGAAGGCGAAGCAAGATGGCGGCTGTGTAGATAGCCGCGGAGCAGCAGCACGGGCACGGCGCAGCAACCTCTCTCCCCACAGCGAGGAAGCAACTTACCCAGCCGAGGGAAGGTGCACGGATGATCCACAGCCCCTGGCAGACCGGAGCAGCGGGCTACGGTGCGAGGCCGATCGCGGTCGCAGACGGGATACAGAGGCTGCTGCTAGCGGCCGTTCTGGCATTTTGGAGCTGACGCTTGCGGCGCTGGGGGCGTGTCAGAGTTTGGCCGAGGCAGGTCGGTCGAGCCGAGGGAAGAACAGCGGGAGGAGCTGCTCTGCTTGGACACTTGGAACGAGGGCTGTATTCAGTCATTACTAGCCTAACTATGGCCCCGAAAACTATAGCAGGAGCATCAGCAAGGGCAGCGGCTGCTGCAAAGAAGAAAGCCCAGGCAGCACAATCAATGCAGACTGCACAGATGGCCCAAGAAGATGCTCCAAGCACAGAGCAAACGCAGCATGAGACAACAAACCTTTCTCCACCCTCAGCAGTACTGAATATAGGTGAAAATGCTGAATCACCGGCGCAAACCAGGAGAGGAAAATTAGTGGCACAGCGCCTACGGCAGTCCCCTTCAATTTCAGAGCTGTTGATTCGTGGTGGCAACAACCAAAAGAATGCTGATGTGGTGGTCCTGCAGCCCGCAGCCCAGGAGACAGCAACACAAAAATGTAAGGAATCCAAAGAAGCAGGTATCGATCCTAAACTTGCCCCCCTTCCGGATGAAGAAGAGGAGCAGGTGGAGCAGGTGGAGCAGGTGGATGAGACGCTGCCGGTGGTTGTGGCTGTGGCTGGGCAAGCCGATGATTCGGCCGGAAACGAAGAACAAGTGATTGCTGATGAGCTCTTGGCACTTACAGGTACAGACAAACAACCTGGTGGGACTGCATTTGATAGTGGGGGGTCAATTGAACCCGTTTTGAATACCGCACAACCGGTGCCTGAACAATCCTCACAGTCAAGTAATCAGCTGGAGTTGGCTCCGGGGCAAGCTGTGGTGTTTGAAGATGATGTGGGCAGAGTAAAAGCAAAAGAGATTACACAATTGTGCCCTCCTCTAGCTCAGCTGACTCTTACAGATGAGATGTATATAGAACAAGAGAAGGAGAAAGACAGTAGCAAATGTTTTTTCTCAGTATCAGAGGATGCGGAATGGTCAGATGAGGTGAGGTCCTCTGAGGAGGAAAGCATTCTGGGTTCCGATAGTGATTTGGAACTGAACCCCCCCAGCACGGCTAAAAGACTTGCTGCCCATGGAAGTGTCCATACACAACCTATCCAAGACCTGGCGAGGGATCATTCTTCAGCAACACCCCTTCAGGGAAGTCTTAATACCGAAGTCCCCGCATCCTATCCTCCATTATTAGTGTCATCTATCAGACCATCCTTACGCATAGGGAAGAAGCAAGGCAGGATACCCGGAAGGCACAGGCAGCAATGCGTAAGATGCAGGGTGTCGTTAGAAAATTGTCTAAGGCATACACTAATGTGGGGGATAGAGTCACCAACTTGGAGGAACGGATAGTGTCAACTGAAGCTGAAGCTGCAGCAGCATCATCTAAGGTAGATTCCCAGAGCGCCCAGGTTATTGACATTCAGTGGAAACTGGAGGACATGGAAAATCGGTTAAGGCGCAATAACCTGCGAGTTCTGGGGGTTCCGGAAGGGGCAGAGGGTTCGGACATCAGGGCCTTTATGATCAACCTTTTTAAATCAGCATTCCCCGAATTATCGGAGTGGAATTGGGCGGCGGAAATGCAAAGAATACATCGCACTCCGTTTAGACCTCGCTCGGGAGCTGGAAGCAGAGACAAGCCAAGGGCAGTCTTGATTTTCTTTGGAAACTTTGTTCTTCGACAGCTTGTCTCTGAAAAGGCCCGCCCTGACGCAAAAAGATCTAGCGAGAGAGTGACCTTTTTTGTGAGACCGGATTTTTGCCACGCAACGGTCGAGAGGCGGTTGAGACTCCGCCAGTTGATTAAGCCCCTTCAGGATAAACATCTCCAGGTCTACTTAGTGAATCCAGCACAGTTAAAGATAATTAAGGATGGCAGGACTCTCTACTTCTCGTCAGAAGTAAAAGCAAGGGAGTTTTTGGACTCTCTGTAACTCAAATAAGCTTAGATAGCGGAAGACTCAGTCTATTGAGGGGTTTAAAATGCATAACATAACTGTTCTTTTTTTTTTTTTTTTGGTTGTTAGATCTGTTTAGTGTTATAGTCCTTGATTCACTCTTTTGATTTCTCTTCTTTATTTTCTCTTTTTCTCGCAGGGGGGTATGGGAGGGGTAAGATATGGTTCATTTGATTGTTTTGGTTTAATGTATTGCTGCGCCCACGCTCCGTGCTGCTGTACTTAACCATCATCAGCTCAGACCAAGGTCTGAGTGCTTCCAGTGGGAGGGGGGTAGGAAGCAGGAGTGAGGGTGGGAGGGTAGTTTGAGGTGTGGGGGGGTCACAGGTTTGGGGGGTAAGGGGGGGAAAGCAAAATAAAACGAGAATTTATGATACAGCGATCTTTGTAGTTTTCGTACTTTTAGGAAATGACATATATGGTACAGAAAAAATCTTCATGTTATATTTTCTGCAGGAAAGAGTAGGGTGCCTTTTTTGTAATGGGTATGGCGAGCCTTAGTGTATATTCAATAACCATAGGTGGGTTGAATGATTGGAGAAAGAGAGTAAGATTGGCACAGTTTGTTAAAACCGAACCTATCGACATTCTATGCCTACAGGAAACCCACCTACCATGGGCTAAGAAGCAGCTCCTCAGGCCTGAGGGGTTCAATATATTGGCATGCTCTACTCAAACCTCAACAGTAAGAGGAGTTGTGATTCTGGGGAGAACTATGCTGGGGGCGGTGAAACGGGCTAAGTCTGATGCACATGGTAGATGGGCCCTGGCGGAGTTGGAGTGTGGCCTCACAATCTGCAGTATTTATGGGTCAAATCAGGATGACCCAGCGGTTTTTGAAATATTGGAAGAAGAATTGGCTACTTGGCCAGTCCCCATCCTCGTTTGTGGGGATTTCAATATTTCTATAGACCTTTCTGCAGGGAGTTTGTATGCTGGCAGAAAACCCAGGGTAGCTACGGCTCTTCGGTCTATGATGTCATCCCATGGCCTAAGGGATGTCTGGGAGGCAAAGGAGCCTAATGACCCATGCCACACATATTTTTCCTGTCCCCACCAGAGGTATAGCAAGTTGGATTACTTCCTTGTTTTGTCTACGGAAATTAGTAAGTAAAGTATCAGGAAACTCCCCAAGGTCCTCTCGGATCATAGTCCGCTTGCAATCTCATACAATGGTATAGCATTGGTTAGGAACTGCAGGGCTTGGACATTCAATCGAAAACTCCTGTCAGATGCACAGTTTGTGGAATATATGCAAAAATGGACCATAGAATATTTTGATGCCAATAGATATAGCGCATCAAGAAACTGTCATTAGCTATACCGCTCATTCCAGGAAAAAAGTTAGTAAAGGCAGAGGAACAGCATTGTCAAGATCTATCACAAGGAAAGGAAGGAAAAGAGAGTCAAACCAGTATCTGCCTAATTAAAGCGGAAATACAAAAACAACTGGCAGAGAAAGCAGCAGCAGAATATTGGACTTATAGGAGGAGAGTGTATGAGACGGGTGAGCAGGCAGGGAAGGAGCTGGCGTTAAGGGTCAGGCAAGGTAATACTCAAAATACAATAACTAGCATTCAAGAGAATGGAAGGGAGGTTGTGGAACCACAGGGTATCCTTGCAGTATTTGCAAATTTCTATCAATCCTTGTACAAGGAAGAAACGGGTGAGGTGCGCCCACTTGGCAGATATCCGGACATTGGGCCCAGAGTGGGATCAGAGGACAGAGTAAGGTTGGAGCTGGACATAACACTGGAAGAGATTCGGGGGGCGCTGTCTGAACTGGCCTCTGGAAAGGCTGCTGGGCCAGACAGCATCCCCCTTGAGTTGTACAAGTGTCTCTCAGGCAAGCTGGCTCCAATTCTGCTGGACCTATTTAACGGCATCATATGTACGGGCAGGATCCCGGAAACATGGAAAGACACTACCATCATAGTCTTTCATAAAAAGGGAAAGCCAAGGGAGAATCCTGGGTCCTACAGGCCTATTTCTCTGATCAACTCAGACAACAAGCTGTACGCAAAGATTTTGGCCGCACGGTTAGGGAGGATCATTGGGGGGCTCGTTTCGCCCTGGCAGCACGGGTTCATCCCCGGCCGGGGAACGACAGACCACGTTAGGAGAGCAATTTCAGTGTTTGAGGCCCGTGCTTCTGGGGGGAGGGGGGTCACCATGATCTCCTTGACGCTGAAAAAGCGTTCGACTGCGCCAGGTGGCTATATTTGTGGGATGTTCTGATAGACAGAGGCTTTGGCCCAAAATTCCGGATGGCCATGGAGGCCATGTATCGAGATCCAACAGCCCGCATCCAGTTGATGGGTCAGCGCTCCGACAGGATCAGGATTAGCAGGGGCACCCGTCAGGGTTGCCCCTGTTCACCGATCCTGTTTGCACTATACATTGATCCACTGATCAGGCAAATTGTGGGGAATGAGGGAATTTCGCCAGTAGTAACCAATGGTTTTGAAACTAAAATATTGGCGTATGCCGATGATCTGGCAGTCACTACCCCAGAGCCAAGTGAGGCTATGCGGATTTTGGTGGAACTCACCAGGGAGTTTGGAAAGTTCTCGGGGTACCGATTGAATGAGTCAAAAACTCAGGTAATTTGCTCAAATGAGGTCGTTAAAGTTGATGCAAGATATGTAGATTCAGCGACATATCTTGGGGTAGTAATTAATGCAGAAACAGGCTCTATCATTCAGGATAACTAGGTTCCACTGTTAAAAAAAATCGAGACAGACTTGAAGCGGATGGATTCCCTGCACTTATCTTTGATAGGGAGAACTAATGTACTAAAGATGACCATGTTACCCAAACTTTGTTTGTTTAGATGTATACCTTTTTTAATTGAGGAAGGGTTGTTAAAAAAGTTTGAGTCTATTTTTAACAGCTTTCTCTGGCAGTATGGTAAAGTCAGAAGAGCAGCCAGGTATATGACCCTCCCACAGGAACGAGGAGGTCTGGCAGCCCCAAATATAAGATTCTATCACTGGGCTTGCTTGCTGTCGCAGATGTCTATATTATTTATACCAGCACCCAGTAGAAGGTACTCATATGATCCGAGATCTGACGTATACGTACCACCGTCAATCTACGAGCTATTGATGGGCAAGGAGGCCGTTGGGGCTTTGTTGAGAAAAACTAGTCATAAGGGGCTGCTCAGCGCCTGGGATCTATGGAAAAAGTTACAGAAACTGCTTCATATCCCCAAGATTAATAAGTATACCCCGTTATGGAACTCAGGGTATCTACCAAACCTGAGTGTAGATGGGGCCTGGCAACAATGGGAACTACTGGGTATTCGGATGGTTGGAGATGTGATGCCAAATGACAGCATACTGAGCTTTAACAGGCTACAGGAGAAGTTCGGTTTGACCAGCGGCCAAATTTTAAAATATCTCCAGGTCTCACAAACCCTTAAAAATGCTATATCAGATATCGCTCCTGGCCCACCATGTCCAGTGCTGGGATATTTGATAAGAGGGGGAGATAAGATCAGGAACATATACCAAGCCCTTATTGAAAGAATATCCGATGACCTCGAGAAGCACAAGGTTGCTTGGGCAGATAGATTACAAGATCCTGATACCGATCTCGATAAAGCTTTGATGCTGGATAAACAAATATTGCGGTCCTCAAACCTGAAGGCTCAACATTTTAAAACTTTATTTAATCTGTACTATACCCCATCTAAGTTACATGACTGGGGCATGAGGATAGATAGCAATTGTCCCAGATGTCAGAAAGGCCCCAGTGATCGTTTACACATGTTCTTCTATTGTGAGAAGCTCAGTCTGATAAAGACTGAGATTGAGAAATTTTTGGAGGGGCTGCTAGGCATAAAGATCAGCCTATCCCCGACGGTATTGATTTTTGGAAGCGATAGTAAAACAGCCCTTGTTAACAGGGAAACTGAGGCTTTTATCTTTCTGGCCATGGCGGTATTACGCATCTTACTGTCAGCCGCCTGGAAGGATCCTAATGCCCCAACATTCCAAATGTGGTTGGTATACATAATATTGAATCTACCTTATATCTCTATAAGGGTAAGAAAATGCGCGATTTTGGCAATAAGTTGTGGGACCCCCTGAAAGTCTGGAGGGATGAGCAGGAATAGTTTGAATGAGGCTAGGTCCACTTATATTTATATTTATAATATATGTGTAAGTATGTATTTATCTGTATATTTATTGTATATATATTGTATGAACTCATTTTAAGCTGTATCCCTGTTTTACCGAACTGTTTTTACTAGCCATTATACCTTTATCAGTACTATGTGCTTTAATTGTAAAGAAAATATTCTATGCTGCTACATATGTTTTGTATCAATGAATTCTCAATAAATAAAAAATTAAAAATAAATAAAAAAGCAACATTGGTCGCTTCTCCCCGTTTTACAACATCTTTGTCAATCTGATCCAATCTGTGGAATGTTTAAAAACTTGCCAAGGCATAGAATGTTGTACTGGAAGGGTATGATTCACGTACAAATTGTATGCTAGATAGCAAACGCACACCTCTGTACCAAAATGCAAAGGAGACAGCTTGTATGTTCACTAGTGTAAATGTAGTGAGCAGCACAAGGCCATTTTTATTAAATATTGCTCTGCATTGGTTTCACATCTTTGCACAATGCAGTAACGTTAGTAAAATTATTTTACAAAAAACATACTTCTGCTCGCACTTAAGTCCAAACGGGTTTTCTCTCTATTGACTTTAATGTAAAGATGAAGAATGCATGACACATCTGCAATTTTGTTATGTTTGCACATTTCGGTGATCAGTTTGATTGTATTTAGTTTAGGGTATGACAATCCAGATTTGTTTTATAGAGGATGTGTCAATTTTACTAAAGTTAGTCAAGCTGTCTTTCTACATAATGTGCAAAGTGCTGTCAGAAATACATTTTAATTACATATTGCACAATCACCCTCCCAGACTTCCTACCGAGCTGACTACCAGCCTAGCCAATCTGAGCCGAGAAATTCTCTAATGCTGCATCTAACTAAGTGTTTTTGATGCTATATTTATATCTTGCCTACGAAATTTGAATATGGAAGGTAAGAATTTAAAAGCAACATCTAACAAACGTAAGCAAACAAGTAGCAAGAGAGGTCCTGAATTTAATGGTTAATAGAAATACAATTTTCATACATACAAGACTTTGCTAAGGAGACTGTTAAAATTTGCGAAGAATTCACGTAACTTAGATCTCGGCTAAGAAGCTGTGGTTATAAATGTGGCCTTTGTGATCCTTCTGCTTTGAGAATTTGGAAGGATGATTTCAAAATCATCTCACCGCTCTGATGGTCTTCGTTCGTTTTTAGATAAACATTCTCTGCTCCGGCTTCATTTTAAGGGCTTTTCTGTCAAGCTTTCTCCCTGCATCGAGCTGACCTGTGTGGAGCTGCTAAAACTTCCTGTCAGAGAGGTGGAGATTTTCTCAGGAAAGGACGTGGCTGAGGCCTAACCACACCCACAGCTGGTTATAGGTGCTGCACAGTTGCTTACTCTGGTGATGTTTTATGTCTTTTCATTTTCTTTGCTTTTAAAAGTGTTTGTGATGCTATTTTTATCTCTTGTCTACTACCATCTAAGAAACGCAAGCAAACAATTTTTCCTCCACCAGTACAATCCAAAATTGTGGATTCTAATGAGCCTTCATTAACAACTTTATTAGAAGAGTTGCAAGCAGTAAGTTCTTACACTGATAACATTGTTTTATAAATCAAAAATGTTCGCACAGATACAGCTGGCCTTTCAATGAAAGTCACTGACAATGGAATAAAGATCCAGGATAATATGGTTAGAATTGACAGTGTTTTGCTCCTCACCATGAAAATTGTGCCAACGTATGCCTTATTACTCAAGTTAGAAAACTGTAAGGCAGGATAACCTGCACATTTTTAATTTGCCAGGGCTGTTGTAGACAATGGCTGCAGGCAATACTTGGATTACTTGATACCTGGTCTTTTTTACAATTAAACCTTTCAGAAAAATTAGAAATTGATAAGACTCACAGAATTCCAAATTCCAATTTGCTCCATGCGTAGTAGTAAGCATAAGAGGTTGATGGTATACTTTTAATTCACTTTTGATAAATGTGCCCTGGGAGAAAAAGTTGAGAAAATAACTAATAGCACCATCTGTTGCGTTGAGTTCAGAGCTAGTACTTGCATAGGAAGGGTTAAGAGTATTGCGGCAACCAAACTATGACATGGCTGCCCTATGATGAAAGCAGTACTGAAATGCCCAACATAGACAGCTTTATACCATTTGCCAGTAATCATCCCCCACAACTTTTCTAAGGAAACATTGATTTACCTGGCCACTTAATGAACTTGCAAGTGCAGCTACTTCATTGATCATTCTAAGTAAATCAAGAAAGTCTGTGTCTTGATAGTCAAACCGTTTCCCAAAGATGACGGAACAGGTGACATTGGAAGCTGAGTTGCTTACATGAAGTGTTGGGTCAAAGGGCAACCCTGTGAAAAATAGAAAAGCAGCAGATTATTGCAATGTGCGGAAATATGACACTGCAGCATGGTATTGAAGGGATGCTCAGCCTCACACAGTAAAATCAAAACAAGCTACGGAACGGTCTTGAACAAAATATCCGACATCGCCGGCATGGCAAAAGTAAGTGTTGCCTATAAATTATAAAGCAACAATGTGCCATAATACCGTATATGCAATTCAATGACGTGGTGCTCATTTCCATTCATAGATCGCCCCATCAAAGCTCAGCTAAACTTACATTTACCTCCAACAAGCATAACTACTGCATTGGTAGAAGTATTGCCCGATTGGCGCAAGTAAGTGCCCCTTCTTTTTTCCTTCCAGCCGTAAAATAATGAAAACCACTAAAACCCAACATGTGACTGATGGTAGATCCCTTCTAGGTTGCGATACTTACATTTTACCATGCATCTTTTCACCTGCAACACACAAATTGCTTACTCACATCGATCCGGTACCTATGAAGCATTATTTTGTAGTTTGAGTAAATTGGAAGTGCAGAGCTCCTTCACAGGTTCAACTTATGCCCCCTTTGTTTTTTAGAAAAAACACTCCATGCCCTGAAGAGAATCAAGCCACCCTGGGAATCGAAACGCATCGGCATTACACAACACGGGGACTGTTGTATTTGATTACATTTTTCCGCCCAGTGGAAATGTTTTTTGAATTGTCTCACTACTGGGTTTGATTGTTTTATCCCCGTGATAGCAGCTACTTAACCCAGTTATACAATGTAGATGTTAAAGAATATCCAAGTAGCTGCTTTGTTTGCAAATTAAGACTGATGACATAATTTTTGTATAACTTGCTGGTTTGTATCCCTTGTTCATGTATTGTTTTTTACATCACAATACTTCACCACAAAGTTTGTATATTTTTGTTTGATCTGTGGCATAACTAAATGTAATTTGTTCTAGCCTGAAACGTATCTAACTTCTCTGACCCACGATTCATATGTGGAGTAAATTACAAAGAAATGAGCAGCAAATAAAGGCCTCAAGCCAATATCAATTATGTTGTTGGTTCATAGTCTGTTACAATCATGTAGCAGCATTTGAAAGGTGATGGCTAGGACTAGTCTTGGTTTAATACAGCCCGTCCAGCTGCCTAGGGCCAACCCCCTTGTTGGTATTGCCTATTTGAAAGTTGGCATTTTCTTACTTAATCATTCTGTGCCTCTGCCTGCCTGCTGAATACGTATCTGGGTCAGGATGTCAGTGGGTTGTTTGTGCTTTCACTTAGACAGTTGCACACAGAGGGCGCTGAAGTGTGCCCTGCATATCCTGAAGGCCCATCACCAGGCTGATGGCCTTCCTGATCTAGAGTGATGGGAGGAGTTAACACTGACACCAGAATAGGGATGTGCCTGTCCTTACACAGAGCCTTCCCCATCCCCCTGTAGTGTGTCAAGAGCCAGTACAGGGAAAGGTAGGGTCTTATCAACTACAAAGACTTTCCTTTGAAGTTTGCCTACTTCAAAGGCTGACATGGGTATAAGTACTGGGCCTGTTACACTATATCCTCAGAACACTTCTGAGCTGAGCACATTCTGCCAAGAAAAAGAGCTGTAAAGCTGTCAGGAGGGACTGTCACTTTGCTCTTTGCTTTGCTGTGTTGACCTGCTGCTTTTCTGCTTCGTTCCTGGGAATGAAAAGACTGGACTTTGCCTTGTACATCCTGGTTCCAAGGTCCTCCAAGGGCTTGAGTTGAGCTTACATTCTGGTAATAAGTCTCAAGGCCACCAAATACTAACCTGTTCTTTCTTACAGCACTTGGGCTCTTATGCTGACAGCCCTGTCTTGCCAAGTGGTGCCAAATCCAGTTCCTGGGACCCTGGAGTCAAGTGGTTTGTGCTGCAACTCAAGAAAAGCACCTCTGATGTGGGCTTGGATGCAGCTGAATGCACTTGGGCCAAGGACACTGCTTGTGAAAAGCATGACACACTACCCTGACTTGCACCACAGCTCTGGTTGCTGACAACACCAACTTATCAACTCCAATATCATCATCAAGGCCACTGCTTGCACCGGAGCCGAGAGCACTGCTTTTGAAAAGCATGACGCACCACCCGGACTTGCACCGTAGCCCCGGCCCAGCCGGCGCCAGCGCCAGTGCTTCTTTATCGACAATGTGGAACCGATGCCTTGCGGCTTGACCTTCGACCCCTAATTGATGCTGCTCCACAGTAAGGACCTGAGGTACTGCACTGGCCACTTTAGCCTCACCTCCTCTGCAGCAATAAGGAACTGACACATCACCTCAGCAGTAAGGAACCCACGCCTCTCCTTCCCTGCAACACTAAGGAACCAATGCTGCACAGGCCTTAGTAACCTCTCACCTCCTTGGTGCTTTGAATACCTTTGTTTTGCACAACATCTCAAAGCTACTGTACTGGGTTTGCTCAACTCTGTAACCGGCCCTCACTCCATCGGATTCAGACTGTCTTTGGTTGTGTGAAGTTTACCGCGACAAATAGCCTCGGTTAGAGCTATTTTTGATTTCTTAAAGATGCACTTGATTGAATCTTTCAACAGTGATATCTTGTGTTGTGTATGTTGGATTTTTGTTGTTTTGCTCTTGTTTGATTCAGATAAACATTGGCTATTTTTCTATCTGGAGTACATATGTGGTGTTTTCACTGTGTTACTGTGTGTGTGTGTCTGTGTGTACATATACTTTAGACATTGTAACTGGGATAAGCCTGACTGCTCTGTGCAAAACTACCAAGGGGGTGAGCATGGATTATTTTAGGTGTGTAACCTACTTCTCCTGACTAAAATGGTAGATTCTGCCTGGCTTAGGTGCATACCCTAGCCAACCAGAACCCCCCCCCGCCCCACCCCTCCATTTCTAACAGTCAGGAACCAAGTCTGTTGACGTTACCCCTGAGAAAAACTGGTGTGAAAGTGGTTAGGTTTTCAATGAATTTTAATCCTAGTGCCTATAAAATGCTGGCAAACACCACCTAGAATGTTAAGGAGATTGGTAAGAATAGTGAAGTGTAATGTCACTGGTGATGGATTCAATTATGGTATTTCTGATGTCATCTGTGACATAATTTGTGAGGCCATGACATGAGCAGGGCATTGAGAATAAGATAGGGTGAACCCTAAATTCAAATATTCAGTTGCTGTTTAAATGAAATAACACTATATTATTTTAATGGAGCTTATATTTAGTGATTATATATTTGTTGCTCTATATCTTTATTTCAACTGCGCTTATGTTCAATGAACATCTATCTATCACTCTATCTACCTATCTATCTATTGAATATCTATCGATATGGGAAAACATCAGCTTGGAGTTGACAGGGACCTCGGTGCAAATTCAGGCCAACAGTGATAAAACAGAGGCTGAATTTATGACACAAGAAATTCAGATGTTAACATAGGACTACGGTCATTTCTTAGAATTTGTCAGACAAGATACTCCATACCATACATTCACCCGGCATTTTGCAGGTACTGTTAGGATCCTGCCCCGTAGTCCTCTTTCTCTTGCCATGTACACAGAGCCCATGTGATGCTAGGTGGGGTTAAAAGGCTGATTTTCCCTGGTCCCGGTGCTCGTTATCTTGAATTGTGGTTCCTGGTTTTTGCTGGGAGCTGTATTAGTACCTTGGGAACTTTGCAGCAATCACGGGCTCGTGATATTTCCCGTTTCGTTTTTGACCCTTGATAATTCCTTGATATCCCTTGTCCCCCCTTCTTTTTTGAATTCCCTTGATCCCTTTTCATTGTTTGTTTGCTCCTGGGTTTTGATATTGTGTACTTTTGTTTTGTCTCGTTTTGTGTTTGTGTTTACCTTCTGTGTGGTTGGAGTCATTTTATCCCGGCTGGGATCAAGGAGTGTCTGGGGCTCCGGCGCTTCTTGCGGGAATCGGTGGTCCGGCTGGATTACCCGGTGGTTCCTGGTGTTGTTTTGTCTTTTTGACGCTGCCCCGCACTTCCGCCTCTTGTGCATTCTATCCATCTCGTTGTGCGGAGGCGGAGTGCCGGTTTGGGCGTTTCCGGGTTCTGGCTAGTGCACAACGAAGCCTGTGTTGTGCTGTGATTATTTCCCCGTGTTGACCTGGTTTGGTCTCCTTTTTGGCGGTACGCCAGGAAGACTCATAGCGGACCACTAAACGGAGGTTTTTTCAGTTGTTTTTACGACTTTTTCCTCCTTTTCCCTTTGACCCCCATTGGTCCCAAGTTTCCTTTAGCGTGATTCCCCCCCCCTGCCGCCTAGCCCTTACTTCCCCTAATTTTGCCCTCTTGCCCCCTGCCTGCCTGTTGGACATCGTATATACTCCAGGACGGAGTACTCCACCCGGCGATTATCACAGTGTTTAGTGGTAAGGAGGAGTGTTATGGGGTGGTATGTGGGTGCATGAGATGAGAAAGAGGACTGATGTATTTAAACTGCTGACATCTGTTGTTTTTTCTGTGTGGCAGATGGTGATTTAGCCAGTCCCCTGTGATACAGTCCGTGGAGTAACGTGGTCCCGGCAGAAGGACCCTTCCCCTAGGAAAGAAGACCTAGGATCCCTTGTCTGTCTTTCCCTCATTCCCGCCCCCTGTCCCTTGCTAGTCCGTTGGCCCATGTTACTATATATGGTGTGAGCCACGGAGTGGTAGGTTCAGAGGAACGGGGCTTTCTTCGCTCCTGCAGTGCATGGGCATAGTCGGGCAGGAGCCAACAGAATAACGAGCCCACGTAATAATTGCACTGCCTGAGCGACGATGGATGAGGACGTGGGGGCTGCGGCCGGTACGACTCCCACTTTACAGGATGTCATGGGTGCTTTGACTGCCCTCCAGAGCCAGATCCATGATTTGCGACAAGAGAATGTGGCTATGAAGCAAGAGGTTGGGGCACTGCTTAGTAGGGAAAGGGTGCAGCTTAGGACTCCTCAGGCTCAGGTGATACAGCCAGCCACTTTCCAATATTCTGGTGGGCAAGGGCAGGGAGCTAGTGGGGGGGTACCGGTAGCAGTTACTGTTAACACTCCTGTTCCTGTCCCATTGGCACCACCTGAGAGGTTTGCAGGGGATAGCGCCAGATTTGGCACATTTATGAATCAATGCCAACTGCACTTTATATGCAAACCAACTGCTTTTCCCAATGATTCGGCCAAAGTGGCGTTCACAATATCATACTTGGCTGGTACAGCGGCACAGTGGGCTATACCCCTAGTAGATAGGGATGACCCGGTACTCACCAACTATCCTGCATTTAAAGAACTGATGCGTGGCTTGTTTGCAAAACACGCCTTTATGCAGGCAAGTGACGCAGAATTATTGAAATTGCGGCAAGGACGTCAGGACTTATTAACATACATTTCTACCTTCAATCGCTTGGTGTCGGAGACACATTGGCCCGAAGATAAGAGGACTTCTTTATTTTATCAGGGATTGTCCGAAGATTTGAAGGACATAGTCTCACAGGTAGTAGATCCCCCAACTGACTGTGCGGCTTTTATCGATCTCGTAGTCAAGTTGAACCATCGCCTAGCGGAGAGACGAGGGGAGAAGAGTCGTTATCAGGCGCCACGGGGAGGGTTTGTGAAGCCCGAGAATAAGTCCCTGGGAGCTGGAGAGACAAAGGGAGTGTCTGAGCCAATGGAGATAGGTGGAGTAAGGGGGCCTTTGTCTGATGAGGAGAAGAAACGAAGGAGAGAGATGGGTCTGTGTTTGTATTGTGGCCAGGGTGGGCATTTTGCAAGGGAATGTCCCGTGAAACCCTCTGGATCCTCTTATGGAAAGAGGGTGGCCTGTTTGTACCATGAAAGGAAGGAGCGGCAGTATGAGGTGCTTGGAGCAGTAGACAGGGCCCCTAGGCACTTCATTATTAATGCTCATCTGGTATTGTGTGGAGAGAGTAGAGTGCCGGTATCGGTATTATTAGATTCGGGGGCTACAGGGAACTTCCTTGACATCACGCTGGCTAAGAAATTGAATGTTCCATGTTGCGTAAAAGACCAGCCTGAACCTGTGCGGGCGATCGATGGCACCGAATTGACATCGGGCTCTATTACAAAGCGGACGGTGCCTTTATGTCTGGTGTGTGAGAACGGACACTCAGAGATGGTGTGTTTTGACCTTATTGATGCTCCCTCTTTTGGGATGGTCTTGGGTGTGCCATGGTTGCAGGAGCACAATCCCAGGATAGATTGGGTACAAAGGCTAGTGTCTCTTGATTCCTCGTATTGTTTAAAGCACTGCTATAAGGTTGCAGGTGAAAAGGAGTTGTCATTGTCCTGTGCTGCCACTGACATGGACTCAGTACCTTTGCAATATCAGGAGTTCAGGGAGGTATTCGACGCAGAAGAAGCGCAGGGTTTGCCCCCACACAGATCGTTTGATTGCAAGATCGATCTTATTCCCGGGGCGCCTCTTCCTTGTAGTAGGGTGTATGCTCTCTCTGAGCCGGAGGAGTTGCACCTGAAGGTGTATCTCGATGAGATGTTGCGTCTGGGGTTTATCCGTCCATCGTGTTCGCCTGTTTCTTCGTCTATCTTTTTTATTCCGAAGAAGGAAGGTACTTTACGGGCGTGTGTGGACTATCGCACGCTAAACAAGGCTACTGTCAAGAACAAATACCCGCTTCCACTCATCCCCGTGTTACTAGATCAGCTTCGCAGCGCAAAGGTGTTCACCAAGTTGGACTTGCGGGGCGCCTATCATCTGGTGCGCGTGCGAACTGGGGATGAGTGGAAAACAGCGTTTAAGACAAAGCATGGCCTTTATGAATACTGTGTAATGCCGTTCGGTCTATGCAATGCGCCGGCGGCATTCCAGTATTTCATAAATGAGGTACTTCGGGAGTTCCTGGATCGGAGCGTGATTGTGTATCTGGATGATATCCTGATCTTTTCTGAGACAGGGATCGAGCATCAGCAACACGTGATCCAGGTTCTGCGCAAGTTGCGGGAGCACCATCTTTATGCTAAACTGGAAAAATGCCAGTTTGGCACCACGCAGGTGGAGTTCCTAGGGTTTGTGGTGTCTGCCGGAGGGGTTCGGATGGATCCAAGAAAGATCGAGGCCATCATCACCTGGCCTGTTCCAACGTCCGTAAAGCATATACAGGTGTTGTTGGGATTCGCCAATTTTTATAGGCGTTTTATCTCACATTTCTCGGACATTGTGGCTCCCCTGACTCAGCTGCTGCGAAAGGGGGTGTCCTTTGAGTGGTCTGCAGAGGCGCAGGGGGCTTTTCAACGGTTGTTGGGGGCGTTTACATCGGCACCAGTGTTAATCCATCCTGACCCGGCTCTACCCTTTTTTGTGGAGACGGATGCATCATTGTGTGCAGTTGGTGGAGTGCTGTCCCAGAGAGTGGCCGAGACAGGTTATATGCATCCTATTGCTTATTTCTCCAAAACCTTGCTGCCTGCAGAGCGCAATTATACCGTGGCTGAGAGGGAGCTGTTAGCAGTTAAGTTGTCTTTTGAGGAATGGAGACATTATTTGTGGGGAGCACGACACACAGTTACCATCTATACGGACCATAAAAATCTGGAGTTTTTCCGCTCTGCGCGAGCTTTGACGCCACGCCAAATGCGGTGGGTTCTCTTTTTTAATGAGTTCGATTTTATCATTACGTACAGACCAGCAGCACAGCAAGTTAAATCTGACGCTTTGTCCCGTATCCATGTAGATCCCAAAGAGCAGGGCCAGGGGAAGGAGAGTAGGCCTATGATATCTGAAGACAGAATTGTTGGGGCAGTGGAAAGGGAGGTGTTTACTGCATCGGTAAAGAACCAACTGCGTAAGATGGATCTTACTCCATGGTTGTCCTTGCCCCAGGCAACAGTTCAGGATGGATTGATGTATTATGAGGATCGGTTGTTTGTACCCCCTACATTGAGAGATCAGGTCATGGAGTGGTGTCATTCATCTGCTTTGGTGGCACATCCTGGGATCCCTAAGACAAAGGAGATGTGTACAAGATGGTTTTGGTGGGATTCCTTGGCCAAGGATGTTCAGGGGTATGTTGCGGCCTGTCCGGTATGCGCCATCAGTAAACCTTCTCATAGTAAGCCATCGGGTCTGTTGCAACCTTTGGAGGTGCCTCCTTCTCCTTGGCACACCATTAGTATGGATTTTGTGACCGACCTTCCTTCTGTTTCTGGGTTCACTGCTATTCTGGTGGTGGTTGATTTGTTTACCAAGATGGCTCATTTTGTCCCTCTTCCGAAGATTCCTACAGCCAGAGAGATGGCGTTGGTTTTCATGTCTTCTATAGTGCGGATTCATGGGTTGCCTTCTGCAGTGGTGACGGACAGGGGGGCTCAGTTTGTTTCCCATTTTTGGAAGGAATTGTGTTCAGTGTTGCGGGTGGACGTCAGATTGTCATCTGCATACCATCCACAATCTGACGGCCAGACCGAACGTACCAATCAGACTATGGAACAGTATCTTCGGTGTTTAACATCATCGCTGTCTTGCGATTGGGTTATGGCTCTTCCCATCGCCGAGTTTGCGTATAATAACAGTCAGCACTCAGCTTTAGGCATGACACCCTTCTACTGTTCTTTAGGTTATCATCCTAGAGCGGTGGCTATTCAACCCACGGGACATGTGCCAGCCATAGATGATGTGTGTAACCGTCTGGGCAAGATATGGGAGATCGCCCGGGAGCAGTTGTTGACAGCTAAGGCTGCTATGAAGTTGCAGGCGGACAAACATCGTGTCCCCGCACCTGGTTATCAAGTTGGAGACCAGGTATGGTTGGCTACGAAGAACTTGAGGCTTGGGGGATCCCGTAAATTACAACCTAGGTACGCGGGACCATTCCCGATAACACAGATCATAAATCCCGTGGCTATGAAATTGGATCTGCCCGGAGACTATCGGGTTCATCCCGTATTTCATACATCCCTATTGAAGCCCTATGTACCATCTTCACAGGTCTTACCGCCTCCTCCCCCTATAATTGTGGATGGACAGAAGGAGTATGAGGTCCGGGCTATCCTGGATTCGGAAAGACGTAAGGGTCGTCTTTTCTATTTGATAGACTGGAAAGGATATGCCCCTGAGGACCGTACATGGGAGCCTGCTGGGGGAGTGCACTCCCCTCGTCTGGTCCGTATGTTCCATCGTCAACATCCGTCTAAACCCTGCCCTGTGGGGAGGATCGTTGGGAGGGGGTACTGTTAGGATCCTGCCCCGTAGTCCTCTTTCTCTTGCCATGTACACAGAGCCCATGTGATGCTAGGTGGGGTTAAAAGGCTGATTTTCCCTGGTCCCGGTGCTCGTTATCTTGAATTGTGGTTCCTGGTTTTTGCTGGGAGCTGTATTAGTACCTTGGGAACTTTGCAGCAATCACGGGCTCGTGATATTTCCCGTTTCGTTTTTGACCCTTGATAATTCCTTGATATCCCTTGTCCCCCCTTCTTTTTTGAATTCCCTTGATCCCTTTTCATTGTTTGTTTGCTCCTGGGTTTTGATATTGTGTACTTTTGTTTTGTCTCGTTTTGTGTTTGTGTTTACCTTCTGTGTGGTTGGAGTCATTTTATCCCGGCTGGGATCAAGGAGTGTCTGGGGCTCCGGCGCTTCTTGCGGGAATCGGTGGTCCGGCTGGATTACCCGGTGGTTCCTGGTGTTGTTTTGTCTTTTTGACGCTGCCCCGCACTTCCGCCTCTTGTGCATTCTATCCATCTCGTTGTGCGGAGGCGGAGTGCCGGTTTGGGCGTTTCCGGGTTCTGGCTAGTGCACAACGAAGCCTGTGTTGTGCTGTGATTATTTCCCCGTGTTGACCTGGTTTGGTCTCCTTTTTGGCGGTACGCCAGGAAGACTCATAGCGGACCACTAAACGGAGGTTTTTTCAGTTGTTTTTACGACTTTTTCCTCCTTTTCCCTTTGACCCCCATTGGTCCCAAGTTTCCTTTAGCGTGATTCCCCCCCCCTGCCGCCTAGCCCTTACTTCCCCTAATTTTGCCCTCTTGCCCCCTGCCTGCCTGTTGGACATCGTATATACTCCAGGACGGAGTACTCCACCCGGCGATTATCACAGTGTTTAGTGGTAAGGAGGAGTGTTATGGGGTGGTATGTGGGTGCATGAGATGAGAAAGAGGACTGATGTATTTAAACTGCTGACATCTGTTGTTTTTTCTGTGTGGCAGATGGTGATTTAGCCAGTCCCCTGTGATACAGTCCGTGGAGTAACGTGGTCCCGGCAGAAGGACCCTTCCCCTAGGAAAGAAGACCTAGGATCCCTTGTCTGTCTTTCCCTCATTCCCGCCCCCTGTCCCTTGCTAGTCCGTTGGCCCATGTTACTATATATGGTGTGAGCCACGGAGTGGTAGGTTCAGAGGAACGGGGCTTTCTTCGCTCCTGCAGTGCATGGGCATAGTCGGGCAGGAGCCAACAGGTACCTTATAGCCTCTGGCACTTGTAATTCAGGTACTAGATGTCTGCCTTGTTTTGATGGAGTATCCTGTCTGCCTGGCTATAAATAGAGATACATTGTAATAAAGGGTACACAGTAGCATTTGTGATAGATTACCCTGTATGCCATTCTCTAAATCAGGCACTGGGTCAATTTATTTTCATTCACCAGAGGGACAAAACTGTAAATTATAACCAGGCAGGGCATGGGTACCCTTACCATATGGTCTTGTGGAAGTTATTGTGAGTAGGGTACAAAGTCCAGAGTACAAAGAACCCAGGGCCATATTGTCAAGAACGGTGTTAACATTATCTCCGCTTTAGCGGCAGGAAACATCCGCTAAAGTGGCGATAAGGGGCTTGATAATATGACCTTGTGAATTCCCATGGAAGCCCAGGTTCTGGTGTGAACCTGGGCTTCTATGGGAATTCACAAGGGCATATTATTATCAAGCCCCTTATCGCCACTTTAGCGGCAGTTTGCTGCCGCTAATGTGGCGATAATGTTATTGCAGTTCTTGATAATGTGGCCCCTTGTTCCTTTCCCACTTTGAAGATCTAGGAAAGCACCCTGTACGGTCCTCCACTTTTCTCCAACTGCTGAGAAAGTTCATTTTGACCAGTCCCTCACCCTAGGCTCCTAATGGCAGGCTTCTAGTCATTAGGTCTCCCTCCATCCAGATCTTTGGCTGAGGTCAGTCTTCTGTGGTTAGTGTGCCCCCTATAAAGTCGGAAGTCTTTTTGCATCTTTGTGTCCCATGTGCAGGCACACATTAGGCAAACCATGTGACACTTTGAGAGCAGTTCTAGTCCTTAGGTGTCAGCAGGAGTCCGTGAATCAATTAGCCATCCTCTTCTTCAAGCAGGTGTCTTTTTTTCTTCCAGATGGGCCTTTTATGTTATGACTACGATTCTTGGGTACAGGATTGCTCTTAGGTGGTGGAAGTTGAAGTGCAAAGTTTATCCAGTGCACTAGCTAGTGAATGAAGAAATGATACCACCCAATGAGTATTTCCTTACAGTTCCCTACCTGTTTTGCAACACTTTATCCTTGTTTATTGTAAATTCACCCAGGAGCCCCTGCTGCAAGAGTCCATAATCGGTATGCCACCAGGTAGGCCTGTCTTCATTTTCTTAGGTAATTCCTAATTAAGGTATTCATGCATGTATGTATAGGGTAATTCTATAGTACAAACACATCCAAAAGGCGGTGGAGTGCTGTACAGGTTTAAAGACATGCATAAAGTCAATGAGTGACAACAGAGGGAGCTAGTATGTGGACTATTAATGCATTGTGATGTAGTGTTCTTTAAAAAGGTGCCTGGGCACATATGTTTTTATTCTAACGGTATTAGGATTATTCAGATGGATATGGGAATGTTGTTCCAGATTCTGTGGGTCTTGTTACTCCTTTTGAATTTCTGAGATTTACCACACTATCACTTACATCATCAAAAGTTGGACCAATGGCCATGTGCAATGGCGATTGGATGTAGAGTATCAGGGCAGGCCCTGCTCCCAACAAGCAGTGAGTGGTCAAACTGTGCATAGTTGGAGTTGGTCACAGGAACTGTCATCTGGTGAAGCCTTACACACAATTGGACCAAGATAGCCAACGCCTCCTGTGCCATATCTGTGTTTATCTCACTGTGTGTTTCTTCCATAATTTTCTTTGTCAGGTACAACTAAGCCATCTGTGACATGAGTGGTGATGTGGTGACCTCAGAATTGCAACACAAAAAAGAAACCCACACACAGTTAAAGTGAAAAAAGGGTTATGAATTACATCCAAAAAACACTCGCAATTGTAAGTTATGGTTAGGACCATAATCCATAGCACACAATAGCTATGCAAACCATAACTTGCATGTCAAATGCAACTCTTGTGACCTCACCCTTGTTGTTTAAATGTTTTTTCTGAGAAAGTGGAATAATGTTACAATTCTTTTTATCTTCAAAATGGTTTCAGTTATTTAAACCAGAGCTCAACCCCTAGTTGCTATGGAACAGAGCAGAAAGGCTTAGCTTAAGGAAATGTGTTAAGTATTTAGTTGTACCAAAACAGTCAAATAGTCAAAAACACAACAAAAGAAAACTCCCATTCCAATGTATCGAAATAAAGAATAATGTAATGACCAGAATAACATTAACAAAACAAAAATCCAATAAGGGGAACACATGTTATATTTTATTTTTTTAATGAAAATAGCACCAAAAAACGTTACCTGCCAACAGCAGTCCTCTGGTTGAGCTTGTTTGGGATCTAGCTGCAGCTTGAGCCCAACTGCGTTGGAGGACAGATCAGACACAGAGAGTAGGTTTGTTCTGGTTGGAAGTTTTACCTTCTGACTAAGGGGCTTATTATAAGTCTGGAGGTCCACGCATCACCAGACTCGTTATGGCATGGTGGTTATTATTGCTCTAGTTGGCCAGGGCGGTCGGGCCACCCTTGTACCCAGCAACTGCCGCTGATACCCCACCAAGCATATTACAAGTTTCCTCATTACCACTCTCTTCATGGCGGCTGGCCTCTTGTGCCTCTGCGCCATGGGAATGCATACATGTATATAACATATGCCACCCTGTGTGCATGCACCCCAGTACCTGTTCGGCATGGACTGCAGCAGTCCATGCTGTGCAGGCACTGACTTTGATGGTCCCATTGTGGTGCCTATTTCATAGGTTCTGTGTTATAAAGGGCTTTGTATGTGTCTGTGTTTATGAGGAGTTTGAATTGGCTGCGCTTGTGGATAGGGAGCCAGCGAAACTTCTTGAGGTGCAGTATATTGTGGGTATGGCTTGGGAGATTGAGAATGAGTCTTGATCATACTCCACTCAGTGGATTTTAACGCTTGACAAAAGTCTCCAAATATATTACAAATGTCAATATGGTGTGTAGGTGTTGTGGGTTTCTGATATCTGGGATAGATAGCTGTGCCTACGGCTGTCTTAATTGCACCCCCCTTTCTCCCCCTTCTCACAGTGGTGTTGCTTCAAGTATATAGAATGGTTTCTGCATTAGAGATGAGCAATTGATCAGTGGCCCACGTAGCTTCCTGTTGAAGTTTGTTTTCGTGTAAGTGTGTGTTAGTGCTGTCACTTACTCTTCTAATTCTCTCTTTCTTGTATGGAGAATTGTTTGTCCGCAGCAAATGAATTTTCTGCTGCCAAAGCGCTGTTTGGTGTTATGATAGTATCTGTTATTTTACTAGTCAGTGTAGTAGACGTCAGAAAATGTATACATGAGCATGTGATGTGTACACAGGAGGCTGGTACAAGTGAGAGCAGGTCTAGCCTTTCAAGTCTTCTCAGAGGCCTCAATCACCTGCAATCCTTCTGCCTCCCACAGGTCCGGTAGTGCTCTGTAGAAGGTTCCCAAGGGAGCCATATTTATGCCTGGTACTAGCTTGTGTTTGTAATAGTTTCTTGGCCCCTCCCTTACCAATAGAGAAAACATTCCCAGTGGTAGTCCTACCACATTTTTAATCTGTCTCTGTGTGGCCTACTGCAGACAATACCACAGTGCCCCTTACTGCCAAAATCCAAGATGGTGAACGTTACCACGACTTGCGCTGTAGGGTGTTGACTTAGGAATAGTTTAATTTACTATTCCAACACCAGTCCCCGTGGATAGTAGGGAAGGTGTTGGAATAGTAAATTAAATATTCCTTGTTCTTGAGCACCCTCCAGCTCAAGTCGTGTTTACGACTTGCGTTGTAAGAGACGCATCATAATGGTAGTCGAATGGCACCTCTCAATGTCCAAGGCCTTTGTCCTGCTATATCAGCAGTTTACAGACTTCATCAAATAGGCTATGCAGCTGCCAGATGACAGTGTGGGCTCTTGAAAATAGGCCTCCATGGGCTTTCGGCAGGAAAAAGCGAACTTTCTAAAAGTACGTTTACAAATATATTTATAATGTTACACAACTGCACACTGAAACCTATACTGACAGGACAATAAAGGATCAGTGGATAGCTCCTTTTCAATAATTACAGTAATATTTGTCAACAGCGAAAGGATTCACTCTCTTGTCAATGTCGAGGCAAAATCAAAATGTTGGAGATTATTATACATTATTTAAAATAACTTTTAAAATACATCCATTGTAATGAACTTATTGGAATTAAAAGTGTCATGTCTGAGCTATGAAGGAGTACAGATCCAAGCAAATAAATACTTATGCAATTCATTTCTCGACTACAGTGTGTTTATCCACCATGATATAAAAAGATGAACCTTTAGTATTTTTCAGCTCTTCAATTAGATAGCGGGCTTCCTCCTGTATCCGCTCTTCAATGCTTCTCTTCCCCATTCCAAAGTTCCGTAGGGTCAATAAAGAAAAACGACGGATCTCCTTCCATCGCGATCCATTGGAAAAGATAGGTCCTAGATGATAAAATAAGAGAGAAATGATTTTATTATCACTATGCCAATATTTCTCTTTCAAGATGGCTCAGACAACTGTATTGAAGGAAGACCTAGGAATGTCTACTAGGTAAAAAGTGTCTGTTAAATCTGTATTAAAGCAAGGCGGATATCTTAGGTGGACAAGCTACAACATAAAGATAATACAAGTTATCGCAATACAAAACATATGATCGGAGAACCAATATCAGTAAATTTCTCCATTATTCACTAATGGAATAAAGATTTCTATGCAAGTGCTCTAAAAAAATTCCTGAGCAACCTATCCAAATTAAACGAGACATAGAGACCCATCTTATTTATTCACATTCCAGTTGCAGGTATGGTGCTGTCCTGCATGACCATAACAAAGAGAGTATACAACTCAGACAAAATTTAGAGTGCAAATCAAGATCCATAACGATTTCTAGAATAGCTTTTGTTCAGGCCTGTTGGGAGGGAAGACTATTCTAAAAAGTATTTGACTGTGCCCAAAAGTATCTCTCTTTCATTTATTTCTTTGTTGATCACATAGCCTCCTTTTCCTATCTAGCTAAATAGGTCCCCCCCAGGTCAATTCTTTCAATCTGTCTTTGCAGCACAGAGGA
Source organism: Lissotriton vulgaris (assembly GCF_964263255.1). Lineage (NCBI taxonomy): Eukaryota > Metazoa > Chordata > Amphibia > Caudata > Salamandridae > Lissotriton > Lissotriton vulgaris. The sequence goes on from NC_141693.1 coordinate 1,392,827,859, forward strand.
TTCCACCATCATCAGAAACGACACTAAACAAAGAATATTTTGCAAAACATATATTTAAGATATTGAAAACATAGATTCATAAGCAGATAATTTCTGAGCACCTTTGAAGTATAAGAAAGCACTAAGGGCCTCAGGTGGTGATAGGATGACTGTTAGTCAAATTGGGAGGACACCACTAATAGTTCCCAACAGGCCTGTCTGTAATGAGTTTTAGAACATTGGAATGTTGAGCGCTCCGTTGAAAACAATAGAGTGCTCTGGGCTTCTAATGACCAATAGAAGCCCAGAGCTCAAAACATTCCAATGTTGTCTTTCACAGTTGTTGCTATGAACGCTTAATGCTTTTAATACCTACTGTGCTGAAAAATTCTTGACTATCAACTTGGATAAAACAAAAACCCTATGTTTCGGGAAAAAGCTAAGCAGATTTAGCTGGTACATAGGTGACCTTAAATTAGAGACAGTAAATGAGTACTGTTACTTGGGTATTTGGTTCGATAGGACACTAAATTGGAACACCCATTTAGAAACGCAAAAAGCAAAGGCTCTCTCCTCCATTTGCGGACTTAAAAGGTTCAATAGGGAATATGGTGAGATGTCACACCGGCCAATGCTCAGAGCTTTTTAGGCAATGATCCCCCCCCCCAAGTTCTTTATGGCGCAGAGATCCTTTATTTGAGCGGTAAGGGATCCTGGGACGTCATAGAGGGAAATTGCATAAAAAGGCTCCTATCACTTCCTAAATCTGCTATGATTCAAGCCATCAGAACAGAAATAGGCACAAAGTCCTGGGCGATATTAACCCAGATGGCTGTGAACATATTCTGGAAGAGATTAGAAGACCCTGAAACAAAAAAAGTGGCATACTGGTGTCGCAAAGAAATCCAGAAAAGCGAGCTAAAATGGGCGAAGTCCAGTAGGGATAAAGTGAAGGGAATCTGTAACACTCTTGAGCTCGACTGGGACCTGAGCTCATTGCAAATCACTAGTACCAAAGGTGAATTGAAGCAAAGAGGGAAAGAAGTCTCGAAAATGCTTGATAGAGGCTATTTAAGAAAGAAAAAATCAGTGGTACATATGCTAAATGCGTGGTCCCTTGATAATTGGTTCCCCTACCTCGACAGATTACCCAATCGCGGATACAGGCAAGAGATCCTCAGAATTAGAATCGGGATCAACCCATGGTTAATAAGCAGAGACCTGAATGCAAAAATGTTAGATAAGGAAGGTCACTGCAAGTGTTACTTGAGGACAAAGGGAGACCCGCTGCATATCTTGTTAGACTGTTTTACACTCCTAGACCTTAGGAAACTTTTGTTGCGTCCTGTCTTCATAAAATATGATGTAAAAACAAGATCACAGGCAGCCAGTCTCTTAACAGAAATCCCCTACATTGATATCGCAATTGCCCTCGGGAAATTTTTAAAGGTGTCTCTGACTGCACTGAGAGATACAGAATAACATGTAGTACTGTATGAGTTTTTAGCAGTTTGTAATTGTACGGAGTAATAAGAATAGGAATAGGTTTTATTAGACAAATTAAGTTTTAAGATAACTGTAAATGTTACTGATTTTTTGTATTTTTGATAATGGTGTGTACGAACCTCGTATATGGACAAAGTTTTAAAAATAATAAGTCATACTCCATTCTGTGCTATTCTAATTGCATTGTTTAAAGACTACGGTCATAATAAACATATATTTTGACTGACTGACTGACTGTTAGTCAAATTGGGAGGACACCACTAATAGTTCCCAACAGGCCTGTCTGTAATGAGTTTTAGAACATTGGAATGTTGAGCGCTCCGTTGAAAACAATAGAGTGCTCTGGGCTTCTAATGACCAATAGAAGCCCAGAGCTCAAAACATTCCAATGTTGTCCTTCACAGTTGTTGCTATGAACAAAGACCTCATATTTGCTAGAACATTCTGTCCTCTAGAGGTGGAATGTTCTAATAGCCTTTTAGCCCTCTGTAGTTGTGTTACACTGGCATGAAAGTCTGCTACACTGTTAAAGGCCATCACTTAACGCTGGAGCGTGCCTTTAATGACCGGTATACACCAAGGCTAAAATATCTGCATCAGAATGCTGTAGTGTGGTGCTGTATTTCCACTATTGCTTGCATTATTGCAATTCTCAGTCCTCCAGCGAGCTTATTGTGCTCTAATGCTTGCCCGATGATGGACACTACCATGAGTTTAGCTGTGCTAAAATATTGGCAAGTCCATGAGAGTGGCCCAAATCAATTTAAAAGTAAGTCTGAAGGGAAGTTGGTGGTTGTTTTGAGTGATGAACATTCCTATTAGAGCCATTCCACAACACGTTTGATGTTAGAAGGCAGCCTTGACTGCAGATAGGGCAATAAAGAATACAAAGATTTAAACATATTACTGAGCTGTAACAGTTTTTCTGCTACCAGGCTCTGTCCCCAAACTTCCACAGATGGACAACCCCAGTTGCACCCAGCCTTTCACTGCATGCATCACTGTGTATGGACTTAAGCACTGAACATAGGTGCCACCCCGCGCCGTGCACAGGTTCACGCAGATTGGGTTGGCCACAAGGTTTAGACAATGTCAGGTTAGGACTTGTGGCCAACTTCCACTGCACATGAGCAAAGGCTATGAGCTGCTATGTTTGGAAATTATGTACATCATATAAAACAATTCACTGAACATTTTTAAAAAACTTGACGTTCTTTGCTCTGCACAAGACAGGTAGCGCATGACTCTTCCTTTAACAATTTCTGCCCTGATGTTCCCCGATCCTCTGTTTTGAATCTGCTGCTATTCTCTATCTATAACAACTTACCAGCTTCTCTGACCTCTACTTTAAAAATGTCCTGACACTAGGCAGACATTTTCCAGCTCTTTCTTCCCCTCCCCTGTTTTAATCCTTCTTTTATCAACAATTTAATTGAGATGGTTGTCTGCGGTCCAGTACAGGATGCTGTCCCACTCCTTAAAACATCCAAAACTGGAATTGATTTCTTTTTCTCACTACCTCCTCACTCCTGACGCCTTCTTTCACAGTATTCCCTCAGGATTAGTTCTTTATGTCTTCAATGTCTTGATTTCGTAATAGTTTCATTTGTGCACTTTTTTTTACCTACATCTTTTCTACTGCCCTGTTAAAGGGTGTAATAAACCTGTCATCATTGGCACCTGGGAGCCTTGGGATGTTAAAAAATACTTTACTTTCTGGAGGCTGCAGCCTTTGGCAGCAGCCACAGTGACGACGCTATTTGTAATACAGGAACGGCTATGTAAGGCCTGTAATGCTTCTTCCAGTGGTGAACACTCTGCAGCTACTGGAATGCTCGGCAGAGTTATGCCCTGACAGTCTGAAATGGCCTTTACCATGCTGTCTGGACCACGTGGAAATCTGAGAAACTCATAACTTAGCCATGCATGACTTTAAAACACAATTGCCTGAACAATGCATGCCTGAATCACACATTTTGGCAAGCATATATGTGCTGTATATATGTCAATTGTTTTTGTACTGTTTTTAAAAGATTTTAGGCCTACGGTGGCACAGTGGTGGCGCTTCTGCAACCACTGCACCGGTGGTCTGACTGCTGGATTACAACTTGGGTGGTCGGAGCACCCTGGGACCGCAATGGCACAGTGGTCTTGAGCCGTCGATGTGCTTTGTGCTGCCCTTTCATCACCGCCAAGCATATTAAACTTTCCTCATTGCCAGTGGTCTCATGGAGGTTCTTACTCCTTGAAACCGCTGGCGAACTGCTGGTGGCGAGAAAAGTAAATAGACCCAACTGGACCCCGTCTTGGCCCCTTGCACAGGAGTGTATGCAGGCAGTCAGATTTGGAATTATCCGTGCACTGGCGGTTCCACAGCAGTGCAGTTTAAGGCTCACATACGAGCCTTTAAAGTGCACCGAGCAGCGGTACAGTTTAGTTTGACAGTCCTAGAGCGGGCGGTGGTGATTGCGCAATATTACTACTTCAGGATATTTTCCTAAATACCATACTCACCTGGGCCCATAAACTTACACACCTCGAACCGGTAATCTATTTTCTCTTCCTGCCTATCAGTGGTTTTACCTGTTATACATGAACATCATAACTTACCAATTCCTTATCACTTCTACTTACTTTAATCACTTAGGTGATTTGGATAAGGATGTTAGAATAATAGGTAGTATAACAATTCACCTTATAATAAAATAACCACAGACTCGCGAAAAGTTTCAATACTTTCTCTATGCAATATTTTGTGAGTCAGGTACCAGTACAGAGTGATCAAAGACTTTTCAAGTAGGAAAATAATGATCAAAGAATACATCTTTAGAGACTTAGCTAAATAATTGTTAGACATTGGTACCTGGCAAGGGTGAGAAAAAGAAATAGCACACGGACATACCACACAGATTTATATTTACCTAGAATGGTGCGAGGACCAACCTCTGGCCAAGGGTTGGAAAGAAAGGGATCCAGATTAATAAGGAGCCAACAGGCCAGGACAGGTGCAGGACAGGACAGGTAACCTCCGCTAAGTGCAATGCCAGCGTCACACCCCTCTCTGCAGCTACTCTCGTTCCCCTTCTGTAGGACAGAGTCTTCTCATCCAGCAAAACTCCTGATTCTTCTTTCAGGGTGCTTGACCAGCCCTCTGAGGTCTTCGGCATCCACAAACTCCTTCAGCATACGTTGAGTCAGTGACAGGTTTGTGACAAGTCGGACAATCAAACTAACTAAGCCTACCTTAGTTATACTATTTTCCATGGTGTGTACCACCGCCCAATGTTGCATATTTGTGCATTTCCTTCATTTGATTGGTCAGAAATACGGGGAGAGGTTATCACACCATACCAGTATAAAATAATTTTCCTTTATTTTAATTGAGCTAGGTTCCCGCCAATACATTTACTTTCCCATGTCTTTATTCCACCCTGCATTATTTCATTTAAATTCATATACAATGTATAACAAATTATTTTCTTTTTCTTTCTTTCTCTGGGTCATGGGGTGAGGTTCCCAGGCGCATCGCTGGTGAAGTGAGACTCTGCGGGGTTTCAATGTCAGTGATTTTAAGGCTTGCGAAGTTTCACTGCGCATGCACCGCAAATCCAAGAAGGAGAATACAGTTACTCGTGAGGCCCAAATACGAGCTATTAATAAAGTCAAAGAGAGAGACATCAGAATACAAAAATAAATGAATGCACTGTATACCACTTATTTCTACTCGAACCCCATTACTTTACTTTAACTAAAGCATTAATTATTTAGCAGAACACACAAGGTTTAGTTTAAGCAAAAGCATATGCATTAGCATGTGAGGTTTGAAGCGGCCATATTAGGTGCTACTGCGCAGCTGCAAAGAATTTCCACTAAACGCAAGGACATCATACTACGTACATGCAGTAGACGCATGCGCGAAAGAGTTCATGTATTTTCGGAGCCCATTTTAGGGCACTCGGGCATATGAAAGCTTCCTCCTCATTAGAGAAATGTTGTGTGGTGCAATTATTAGTACTTACAAAACGTGTTGGTTAATTTGTAACATGTTATTTCAAGAGGACTGAATCCAAGCAAGTTTATTTACATATGAAACCTTGCTCCATCAGTGGCGGTCCACACCAGGACACCCAAACTTGAAATGAGACCCCTATTGTTTTTTATATAAATATTTATATTTTTAAATATATGATATAGGAGTGATGGGTATAGAAACGTATTTATATTCAGGTATGTATTTTGATACCTGAGTATTATTTTACATGATATATATATATATAGATATATATAAATATTTAAACATAATTAATTGGGAAAAACAGTAACAACCACCTTTAGGGACAAAATGCAAGGGATATAGGGGTTATAGGTGGGGAAGTGTATTAATACTCAGGAATTAATTGTAATACTTGTGTTTTCATTTATAATGGTAGTAATATATTTACATAGAATTTTGCTATTAAAGATAATTAACTAAAACAAATTGAAACAATCACATTTAGGGATGGGATGCAAGGGGTAAAGGGTGTGGAAGTGTATTGATACTCAGGTATTAATTTTAATACCTGGGTTATAATTTATAATAGTAGAAATATATTTACATTTAATATTGATATTAAACATAGCTAATTTAAAAAAATCTCTCACACCTTCCTTTAGGGGCAGGATGCAAGGTTATAGGGGTTATGAGTGGGGAAGTGTATTAATACTCAGGTGTTAATTTTAATCTGAGCTGATGGAGGGAGTTTGGTGCACCATCAACTCACCTTGTACCAAGACATTGGATAGGCACAGCTTATCGAGCCCTGATCGGGATTCTGCTGGATCACAGAGCACGGTCTGAGCACAGCCGCAGCGGAAAACAAGCTGCGGTCTGATCTCAAATATTGACCGCTGAAGCCCCCTCGATAAGTCTATTCCAGGCAGGTCAACAGCTAAGAAAGTGGTGAAGGTAGTGGTAGGCTAGCCACCTGCAAGAAAGGCTGCAATGGGGTGAGAAAGATCCTAGCACTAGAGAATAGCAGCTGTAGTCAGCTGCCACAGAGAACTGAGCCCAGGTCCCTGCAGAAGCAGTCCAGCTAGGTCCGGGTGCAGCTTATAGGGAACCTGGTAAACTACAGCTGTAGTGCCACCTTCCATAAGCTGTGGGTTGTCATTTCTCAAGCTTTGCTTCATGCCCAGTGTCCTTGTGCCCTTGAATACCAGCTTTAATCTGCTCTTTGGCTACAGTTTGGAGTGAGGAACTCAGGGCTGCTAGCAGAGCCAGCAAAACAGGGGAGGAAGCAGAGGCCTCCTCATGGCAATCAGTGTCGGTGTACAATTTGGTATCCTATTACTACATCAAAATCAGTGCTCAGATTGGAGGAACCCCTTAGACAATAGGGAAAGCCTGGTCCTTCATGGAATGCCTGACTGGGAACAGGGATTCCCTCTTTTCACCTGGATGTTGATTTATTAATTGATCCGGTATGACACTACAGGAACAGAGGTCAGTAGTGCACTTGTGCCATCCCGTGTAGAGTGGTTACAAGACATGGGAGAAGGCGGCACCCTGTAATATCAGCTTTTTTACCATCTACAACCATCGGGGAGGAGAAGAATTTACAAGGAAAACCTATTCAGTTAATATATAAACATTAAACTATAGCTGAAACGACAGAAAAGAAAAGGAATTCATAACCCTGCATAAGAGTGAGCCATGAGGTCAGGCCTGGAGAGAGCACCCCCGTATAAGGAAGAAGTAAAAACGTCAAGTGTTGCCTACAGTAAAAAATACAATAGTAAAAACTAGTGGGGATGGTTAACCATTAATGTCACCAGTGTATCGAACGCTCGAAAAAGCAACTACATTTCTGCATAAATTTGACTTTCTGAATGATCCAGTGGGAGCAATATTGTCTAATCAAGAGGACATAGTTTTCCTCCATCACTGATCACACCAATTGCGAAAGTCATAATTACTATAATGGGCCTAACTAATGGCATTATGGACCCGATTTTGACACAACCTAATTAGGAATGAAAAAAAAAATTAAAGATCCTCAATCGGGTACCATTACAGACATGGAGCTACACTCAAGAGTGGCTCATTCTCCACAATCCTCAATTAGTTTTTACTCACCTCAAAAATAAAAAATGACCATAGAGATGTAGAGAAATTAATGGATTCTAGTTGTAAATCAATGCAACTACATCATGCGGAAAACAGTCAAAGTGAGCAGCAGCACTCAATAACCCCTCAAAATATGAGACACATGCTGTTGACTCTTGACATTCAAAACAGTACAAAAAATCTGCAACGTGTTGTGGCAAACCAACCTTTGAAAGGCTTGCATGCTGGAAAACTGAGGAAGAGATAGTGGATCACTGTATTCATAACAGTATTGCTATGACACACATTGGATAGGAGCAAACAAGATTCTGTGTAAATGCCACTGTGACTTTTAACCAAATCAAGAGCCCTCACCTGCACCAATCTCTAATTCCGGAGCCACATGAGACATCTTTTTCAAACCATTGCAGCTCACATTGGACGCTTTGACTTAGCAATAAAATGAGATGGATGTCCACATAGAGCTTCTTCAGTTTCAGGGATCTGTCAGAAGTTGGCTGAACTAAATAATTTGATAACACGAGCACAAACCCATCCAGCTACATTGTACATGGAGGGCACATGTTGCCCAATGTATAATAAACTAGCAACAATACCGGAAGTTTCAACCACATTAATTGAGGATATAAAAATCAATGTGGCTGTTGCTGGCTGTAACAAAATTTCTATTACATCTGTGCAAAAAGTTGTGATAATGGCTTAAAGTGACGATAGTATTAATAAGAACGCAGGCTCAGGATATTACAGTCAAGTGATAAACCTATTAGAGTAGACAGACAAGGCTGGTGTGGGAAAAGCCACCATTCAAATGTACCTATATGTCTATCCCCAACAATTCTCTCAGCCATGCACAATGACAAAAAAACAGAAGAAAAACAGTGCAAATTCAGAAATGAAACAACATCCAGTGCAGTAATTACTCCTAGTGTAGAGAATAATTGGACAACGACTGAGATAATATAGAAAGCAATTTGTGAGGAAAGCCTGAAAACGGGGATGCAAGCAAAACCTAGAAAAGAAGGAATCCTACCCCATAATTGATATAAAAGCCAGGGAAGAGTTCCCAAAACATGCCTACCTTGAAGAGAGTGAACCATTAACACATGCAATAGACACAACGACCCATCCGGGAGGCTTGGTTCACTAAATCAAAATCAAATGGGAAATATTTGGACCCCTGAAATGACGGTGGATAATAAAGCAAAGAGTCTTTCGCCAGACTTGGCTATGGCTTATCTTCCACTGAGGTGTCTTTAAAAAAATCCAGGTCAAATAAATCTAAAGTTAGGTTAAATGAGCAACACAATCCAGTTGAGGAACGAAATAGTCTAAAGCCAACAGACCAACCATCACTCTCGCTCCTGCGGATGAAATTGGTCAAACAGGCCATGTACTAGCATATCATTCTTGGGAAAGCCACAACATTCTTAATTGCTGAAACATTTTAAGACTTTTTATGGCAATTCCATTTCTTGAAAAATTCACCACAGGAGATATTGAATCTATTACATTTCTACCCCAGCCAGGTGGTAATACACAATACCCTACTCTGGTGACCTGGGCTTTGAACCACCTAGCTGCAAAAGTGCCACAAGAAAAGGAGTCCTTCTTAAACTGGAGAATTGAAATAAATAAGCCTCCTTCAATCTCTTACCCAAGTCATTTTGTTCTTGCAAAAGAGTACAGTAGCACTAACAATAACACACAACTATATTCAGTACTAAATAATCCAATCAGCTAGACGTAAATCCCAGCTGTGATTTCACAGTTAGGAACACAGAGCGTAACTCAATTTAATTTAGGTTTGTCAACAATGGTTTTACAGGATGGCTCCTGTCCTTGACAAACAAAATTACGGAATATTCATGAAAAACAAGTAAATTATCTACAGGAAACTATAAAATTGTCTTCATGGAACATTAACGGTATGAAAGACAAAAAACATAACGCAAATATGAATACATTGTTCAGACATTTTCATATTATATTATTACAAGAAACCTGGGTAACTGAGCCATTTGTGATGTACAGCTTCATTGCGTACTTTATTCCTGCTATTAAAATTTATTTATTTATTTATTTATTTATTTTTGAGAATTTTATTGCGCAAACAATTACCCTGAGGTGTCTCGGCGCATGTGTGAGCTAGCAGGACCACAATAGTAGAGTTCACTGATCAAACAGCCATGTCTTTACGAGCCTCCGGAAGCTCATCAGGTTGGGGGCATTTTTGATATTTAGTGGAAGGAGGTTCCAGAGTTTTGGTGCAGCCACTAAAAAGCGACGGTCTCCCCAAGTTGCCGTTCTGGTGCGAGGTACAGGTAGAAGGCAAGTGTTAGCCGATCTCAGCAATCTTTTGGGGGTGTACAGCTGGAGTGCCTCAGTCAGGAATTTGGGTCCTGTGCCATGCACTGCCTTGTAGGCAATGCAGAGGGCCTTGAACTTAATACGGCTATCTACTCTGAGCCAGTGAAGCTGGCGGATGGCAAGGGTAGTAGGCTGGCGGCGAGGGATGTTTAAAAGAATTCTGGCAGCCGCGTTCTGTACAGACTGTAACTTTGACAGCACAGATTTCTGGGTGTTGAGGAAGAGGGCAGTTCCATAATCCATTTTGGAGAATACCAGAGTGGTAACTAAAGTAAGGAGATAAGGTCATCTAAGGGGGGGGGGGTGGCAGCATTTCTAGCCATTGGATTAAATATTAAAGGTGAACAGGTGACAACGGATGACAGGCAAGGAAGTCGATGCCCCTTAAACTCACAAGTATTTTATCAGAACTAGTTCGAGAGGGATTTTCTTGGTAAATTATGATTTACGGGGACTTTATTGTGAATTTGCAGTGGCCATTATGCAAGAGGATAAAATAATACAACAAGAATATATATGGTCAATCCCTAATCAATACAGTGTCCTTGACTGCAGTAGGTCAAGAGGTTTGGATTTAGTAAAAGATCTTGAATCCCTCGGTCTAAGAGTAATGAATGGAAGGAACCAAAACGACACTCCACCTGCAAGGACTTATCAGGCTGCAGGTTTGCAATCAATAATTGACTTTACGGCAGCAACTCTAGCTTCTTTACAATTAATAACCTCATTTCCGTGTTCATACAAGAGGCGAAAGCAACCCAAGTCAACAATTCATTGAGATTCAAGCCAAACAATAGTATCATGAAAAAGTAGAATCGTTCTTGGTAAAGAGAGAAACAGCAAATTGTAGGAGATTATGCTGATCGGGAGGATCACTCGATGGCATTAGTCTGATGGCTTCACTCCTGGTTAAAACTGTTTCTCTGTTGAGGCAGGGCCTCCAGTGGAGCAGTGGACAGAATGTACAGAACGATTATTAGGTGTCTACTCCTCAAAAACTAAATTGACTAACCAGCAATTTAAAACTCAGTTACAGAATATAAAACCGGATAAAAACATCTGCATCATGTCGTGAATTTTGCGCCAAGCAGGGTAGCATCCACCGAATCAGGAACTTCAAAACAAACTCAAGATGATAAATAAAGATTAACGGGGGGGGATCTGGGAAGAGAAGTTAAAAACAAAGCCAACCCACTGGGCTAAGGTTCTGTTCCTCTGTAAAGGAAAAAATTCAAGGGATTTTTGGAGAATGATTAATTGTTTGAACAGGGCCCCAGTGAAGAAGATCACAATTTCAAATATAACAGAATCAGCCTAGGTAGGTTTCTTAATAAAGCATTTTAATCAATCAGAAGAAATTAAACCCCTACCTGATCTGTGTAATGGAAAGTAATACAGTGATGGAACAGATAGACCCAGACACAATAACATTTTCAGAAGTGCAAGTTTGTAATCTAATTAAAAGGAGTAGACAAGATGGGGCACCTAGCCCAAATGGTAACAATGTTCCCCAATCAGAAACAATCCATGAGTCATGGAAAGGCCCTAAAATAGCACCTAAATTTAAAAGGAGGAGAGTGACCACAACAAGAAAATTATCGCATTATCGCGCTCCAAAACAGAGAGGCAAAACATTTTGCATGGATACTTCTGAAATATTTATTATAATGGGCAGAGGAAAAGCAGATTGTTCCTTCATACCAATTCAGGTTTGTTCAAGGATCAGGCCCTTCGATCAACATCCTAGCGCTTACAAACTAAGCAAGCAAACAATCTACCTTTGTTTTGTAGATTTTAAATCAGCGTTCAGCACCATCCTCTTTGGCAAAAACTGGCTAAACCAAACATCCTTCCTTGTCTCTTAAAAGCAATTCAAATGGTGTACTCTGATACATGGATAAGGGTCAAAATAGGTGATGGTTCCTTACTGCCCAAAAAATTTAAAACTCTCAGGGACTGAAGTTCAGTTGTGTTCTTGTGCGATATTTATTAAATCTGTTTTTGGCTGATTTAACTCACGCGCTGGATGAAGTAAATGCGCATCCTCCAAAGTTAGAAGACAAGTATATATAAGGCAGTCAACATATTCGTGATATCTCCATGTGATTGGTCAGACTACTATTCTATTACCTTCCAAATTCCAGGAGTTATAAAGGAAAGATCTACACAATTTGTCAGACCAAAGAGATGGATTAGAGATAAAAAAGACCTGGACTTTGAGAAACTGGCTGAGCGCTGTGAGAAGGATCTTCCCCCGCCCTCCAGCAAAACAAACATCAGCAAACTCACAGATCATTACAATGCTATTATATCAGAAATAATTGATTCAGCGGCTTCTCTAAAATGGGGAAGAATCACAGATAGAGATAAAAAAACCTTCATTTATTAGTGTCATGAACGAGGAAAGGAAAAACCTGAGACTAAGCATCCATCATCCCTTCAACTAAAACTTCTAAGAAAGACTAGCAATGCATACAGCAACAGCATTCTCAAATAAAAAAAATAATTCTTTAGATTGGAACTTTGGAACGCTCAAAATAGACGACGAAACCTCTTTCAAATGGTAAAACTACAGACAAATAAATTGGGCAAATCCTCTAAAGAAGCGACAAAACCCCTAATAAATTGTGAGTAATTCTTGTCTTTCTTCACAGACAAAGTTAACTCCCTGAGAAGTGAGCGTAATGCAGCTGCTACCAACCTACCTTCCCTATCGGCTTCGCAAATCGGTGAACCTGCACACCCTTCTCAAGCAGTGCCAAAAAATGAAGCGCAATGTTCCTCTTTCAAGTTATATGATGACATCAACACCTCTAAAATCCTCTCATCTACAAAGCCCAATAACCACTGCAATGACCCCCTCCCGTCCAAACTCTCGACTACAACACCCAATCTGTCGTACTCATCTGGAGAGCAATATTCAATGCATTACTGTCGCAAGGCTCAGTTTCCAGGCTGTCTAAAAATTTGGCAAGTCACATCCATCTTAAAAAACTCAATCAATCAATAAATCACTTGTCACAAGGGTACATCCCCGAATTGAAAGATGCAAAGGGGAGGGGGGAGTTGGCCGCATGTCACATGGGGGCCCATCTGCTGATTGATTATTGATTTTGAATCATTTTTAGTTGGTCGGGTTCTGTGCTGCGGCGACCTGAAGCTTAAACTAAAGCTGGCTTAATTCCTTTTCTTTTCTAATATTCTTAGGTTTAGATAGTAACTGGGGGTGGGTTTATATGGTGTTTTGGGGCTTTGGGGGGAGGGGGACTGCGGCGACTTGAGATGTGAGATCGGCTATCATACATAGGTCATGCTTGACATATCTGCCTGTAAGACTTGTTAGGGGGGTGAGGGGCTGTTTTCCGGTAGGAGGGCTGGGAAGGGTGGGGTGGATAAGGACACAGCACAATATTGCACAGTACAGCATGTGAGGGAAATTTTGGTAAACAGCTATGGAAATGGAAAGAAAATGATCATTGATAGACCACTCTTGGTTGAATTAAAGAGGCAATCATGTTTGTCTTTAGAAAGAAATGATCTTAATATGTTATAATGAGTCTTCGACTTGCTTCAATTAATGTCTGAGGGGTAAATGACTAAGGTGCAAGGAAAAAGGCTGCAATTTTATTTAAAACATTGCGAATTGATATACTATGTATTCCAGATACCCACATAGAGGGCACCAGAGGTAACATCCTGGATCAACTTGGATATAAGCTTATGGTTAATACTAAGCAAGGTACCCGAACAAGAGGGGTTGCTATCCTCACTCGGAGGAGGGATATAATGGTTAAAAGAAAATTATCTGGTGGGGCTGCTGGGCTGTGGTCGAATGCTCATGGGGAGGTGAAATGTTTACAATTTGTTCAGTCTAGGGATCGAGCGGTGATGACCCTGGGGCCCTTGAATTTTTGGATACTGAGCTTGCAACATGACCCACACCTGTAATAATGTTATGGGATTTTAATATTAATGGGCTGGGTGTGCTTTGGCGCAATGTGGGATGTGGATATTCCGGTCAAAAAGGAGGGTTTTAAAGTTCTGACAAATTTAGTAAGGAATAATATACTTACTAATGCGTGGGCTTATTTAAAGCCCGATGACCCTGGTACTAAATTTTTTTTGTTTGCTCCACATACGGCTGCTTTTTTAACTTGATTATTTCTTTGTGTCACACTTTTTTATCTCAAGGTTTAGGATAGATAAATATCCCCGGATACTTTCAGACCATAACCCCTTAGTTCTCACAATTGCCTTTCACTGGGGGAATAAGGCCCGAGCGGGTCTGGACTTTTGAAAGGGGGCTTCCAAAAGATCCAGAATATGTACTCCACATGAAAGGTTGGATTAAGGAATTCTGGGATATCAACAGGGAGAGCGCTTACACAGGGATAGTCTGGGATGTGTTTAGACGGGTGTTAGAGGTGAGGCATTTAGTTACAGTTTGCACCGGCAGAAAAAGGTGGCACATCGAGAGGAAGTACTTAGTTACACTCTGACTGGGATAGAGGAGGAGCTTGCCAAGCTATTAATATGGGTAAATCAATTGAGGATATATTGCCCCGGTTGGCCCTAGCCAAGGCCAAAGTCGGAGATCAGATAGCTGTTAAGGCTGCGGAAAGCTTCCTGGCAAAAAGATTGCTATGAGTTGAGTGAGCGGGTGGGGCATACTCTTGCAGTTAGATTTAGACAAAAGAGCATGGTAGGGGAGATACTTGAAATTTTGAATGATAGTGGGAACATAACGGCGACTCATCCGGGATCCGGGAAGTGTTCCGACAATTCTATCAACGCCTATATAGTGAGGAATCTCCGATGGAGCAGAGCTCAATCCAGGAGTATTTAAGTAAAATCCTCTTCCAGAGCATTGACCCTGAAGATAATGAGGTTCTTGAGGCCACGCTGACCCAAGATGAGATCTTTGGTGCATTGTGCAGTCTACCCTCTGGCAAGGCTGCTGGTCCGGATCAGATCCCACTAGAGTTTTATAAAACCTTTGTAGATATATTCAGACCTGATCTGGTTGATATTATTTGCCAAGTTCAAAAGGGTGGTTTTGCTCCAGAGTCATGGGCAGGAGTAGATATTATAACTGTTTTGAAAAAGGGTAAGGCACCCAGAGAACCTGGGTCATATAGGTCAATAACACTTATGAATGGTGACGTTAAAATCTTTTCCAAAGCTATGGTGACAAGTTTGAAATATATTATTGGGAAAACAATTCATCCTTGCCAGCACGGGTTTATACCTTGGAGGGGAACAACGCAGCATATTTGTTGGGTAATCATTCTTTTTGATGCAATTGAGGTCTCAGGGGACCCTATGGCTGTTATGCTTTTGGATGCTGAAAAAGCATTTGAAAGGGTCTCCTGGGACTACCTTTGGGAGGCTCTGAGATGGTTTGGCATCAGGAGAGGACTTATCAAAGCTTTTCAGCCTCTGTATAGAGCACCTACAGCTCGGTTAAGATTGAATGGGGGCTATACTGCACCCTTTTTTATTAAGCGCAGAACAAGGCAGGCTGCCCGTGCTCCCCTATCCTTTTTGCCATCTATATTGATCCTCTAATACAGCTGCTGGAGGCTAATAATGGAATAATGGAATCAAGCCTATTGTTTGTCAGACATTGGAAACAAAAGTATTGGCTAACGCGGACAATATCACCATCATTACAGTGAATCCTTCAACTGCACTAGCTGCAGTTGAGCTGGTAGCATATGACTTTGGCAGATTCTCTGGGGATGCCTTAAATAAGCAAAAACCCCAGATAATCAAAAACGGGAATGTGGATTTTGACGATCCGCTAGTGACCGAATCAGCTGTCTATTTGGGCACTGATATTACGCCGGAACTGGGTAAGTTACATATGTCATTAGTGGACTGCTGTAATGTGGTAAATATGGTGTTTTACCTAAAATACTTTACCTGTTCAGCGCAATTCCCTTAGAATTTGAAAAACTGGTTTGCGGCCCTGGAGAACATAGTAAACCGGTTTATCTGGGTGCATCGAAAACCAGGAGGGCAAATAGGTATATGTCTTTGCCTAGGGAAAGAGGTTGGTTTTGTGGTCCCTGATTTTAAAACCTTTTATTGGGTGGTGGCCTTCCAATATATGAGTAGTTTGTTTGGTGGGTGCCCTATGGATCCATAGGCCGAGTCAGGGCTCCCAGAGGTATACAAGTTATTGCAGGGCGAACAAGCAGTCAACTGCTTTATGAAATTCTGCGAGCCTGGGTACTATAAGAAAACAAAATTCAAGACCTTGCTGGCAGCTTTTACAATTTGGGCTGCACTTTAAAAGAAGACGGGGCTCGGGAGGATCAATTACTATACTCAGATGTACGAAAACCCTATGCTTCCTGGAATTTTCCCTGATTTAACTATGGCAGAGTGGGCGCGACGAGGGGATTGGAATGCTGGGGATTTATTACGGACGGATGGAAGCCGGAAATTTTGCTACATTCAGACTGAGTTTGGCCTTGAAAGGAGTCATTTTTTAAAATATTTGCAGTTACGAAGCTTTTTTTACCAGGAAGGGGGGAGGGCTCAATGGTTTCGGCAAAGTCAGAGTCATTGATGTGATCTGAGATGGTAGGAACTGCACTATAAAGATAATGTATGCTGAATTAGTAGCCCTCAAGCAGGATGATCTGGAAAAACATGGGGAAAAGTGAGCAGAACGGCTGGGTGTAGAATCTGAGAAGTTTCTTGATTCCTTAGAACTGGGTCAGAAGGTTGTGTTTATTACACCCCAGCGAGGATTGTACAATGGGGGAGGCAGGTAGGAGTTAGATACCCTCGGTGTGACTCGCTGGATGCTGATTTAGCTCATAAGTTTGCATACTGTCCACATCTTGAAACCTTAATGAACTTCATTGAGAAATCTCTTGATCTGACATTTGGTGTGAAAGTTAAGCTAAACCCGGCTTTGATACTTCTTGGGGCTAGTAGCAATGGAGCGCAAGACCATCTTATCGCTTCCTCTTCCTGGCTATGGCTGTAGTACGGACATGCATTGCTTCTGCCTGGTTAGACCCAGCAGCCCCAACATTCCAGCATGGGCTTGTGTGGTTGCTGTCCATGTTTAATTTGGAAAGAGTCATTTCTGAGAGAAATGGCAAAAGAGGGAAACTACTGGGTAGGAGCATTTGGGCTCCTATTTTGAGCTGGAAGGAGTCTCAGGGTTTCAATGGCCCCTGAACTATTAGAATGTGTGGACTGTGGAATTTATTGTTATTATAGATATATCTAATTTTGCAATTTGAACATTTTGTTGCATAATTTAGATTATTATTTGTCTCTCTTGATTGTCTAGCGAAACAGGATGAAATCCTTTTTTTTTTTACTGTTAAGAAGATCTCATTAACCCTCATGGTTAATTTGTCATCAATCTGCAACCGCTGCCTACTTCCACCTTCTCCAGTCCTAGGGCACCGCTGTATCAGCTCCTTAACTGCTTAACTGCTGCACCCACCTACTGTGCCCACCGGTGCCCACTCACCCTCTCGCACACTGCCTAGGGGCAGACACCTGTTCATGGGGGGACTACAGTGCAGAGCAATAGATACGACAAGACTTTAAGATTCTTCAACCATCTCAGCCCTCTACCGCGGCACAGATAAAAAGAGTACTCGCTCCTCACTGCCATCAGGGGCGCTGCCCGGCAAGATCTGCTGGGGAATTACTTGGAGCAAACCTCAGGAGGAGCCCCCTCAGTGCTTCAACCAGCAATGGGCCCCAAACGAAAAGGGTAAGAGCACACAACCCCAGAGGAACTCTTCAAAGCCCACTCCTCAAAAAAGGGGACCACAAGGGTCACAAGGAGTAAATCTCTTGCAGATTACAGAAAGGAAATACTGCAAGACGCAGCCCAAAAGGGCTCAATATTGCAATTCCTTAGGAAAAAGGACACTCTGAACCCTGACTATGATACAACTCATAAGACACCCCTTGGCCATCCACCTCATGGCTTGAGAGTGCCCCAAGTCAGCAGTCCCAAGGGGCCAGGCAGAGCAACTCCGGAGCACACCTGAAAATGCAGGGAGGGTCAACTCCCGAGTAAGGATTCCAAGGGACAGGAGGGAAAGGAGGGCGCAGCCTGCATCCAACCAGACTCAACACAGTCTAAAGGCACAATTATAATTCCAACTCCCCACCAAAGCTCTGTCATAGGGCAAGATGCCACACCCACCAAGCTAAATAAACCAGCTTTAACCAAGGAAGCACCAACGTTTGTGAAAAAGCACAAATTCATCAAGTAAGTGACCACGGCCTCGATTCCCAGAGCACAGACTCTGAAGAAAATTGCACAACCACGTGGTCACACTCAGTTACCGAGGAGATAATTTCCTCAGTGGAAAGAGACCTAACAGCCTAATTCCTCCACAATCTGGGTCAGAAGATGAAAAGAACCCTTGAATTAACCCCTAATCTGTTGTTGACGCCAACATCCTCATGGGGCACTAATCCAAAAGCCGACCACAATCTTAGAAACGTCAGCACAGATGCGGATTTGGAGAAATCTCCCCTGACCGAGAAAAAGTCTTCCTCCAACAAAGCCCTTCTCTGGCAGTCATCCAAAATGGAAGTCCAAAGAGACCTCCAACAAGCCGTCACAGCCCGTTTAGTCAATATTAGCACCAGGTTGGACAAATTGAACAACAGGGTTTATCAGCACTCAACCGCCAATCCAGGGGACTGTACCTGCTGCTTCTCAACCCTTATGGAGAAATGGGCCTCCCTCCCTGAGATCCTAACGGACATAGTTGAAATAGCCAAAGGAAGCTGGGAGACATCATTAATATCCATCACTGAGGACTCAGAGTTGATAAACCGCAAACACCTTCAGGCACAAAAGCTAGCAGGATCCCAAGTGAGCCCAGATTCAGAATCTCAAGACAAAAAGCGCAGCCCCCTCAATGCCAAAGGGATATCAAGCACAATCCAGGGGCAGTGTGGCTGTTGACTTGCTGGAACACACCATCAGTACAACTAACGCACAAGACTCAACTCTATCAAGGCGAGCAAAAAAGAAGTTAAGGAAACTACGGAAAAAAACAAATACAAGAGGGAGGCAAATGGAAAGGGGCGACCACTCGGTCCCCCCGAACGTATGGCAGAGTGCCTCGATCCCCCCGGGAAGCCATTTTGGGCGGGAGGCGCGTCTCGGCTGGTATGCCCGAAGCGGCGTAGCCGGGGCGCGCTTTTTCCCGCCCTAGAGTAGGCTGGCCTAGACACTGACGCGGCCGGCCACGCCCTCGGGGCAGGCAGGGGCGGGTTTACGCCCGCCCTGAAGATGGATAAAAAGGGACGCAAGACCAGAAGACATCCTCTTGTTCCTGTGCTCTGAAGCAGCACCTCCTCGCTGCACGTGAGCTCGAGACGGAACGAAGAGCCAATTTTGACCCACCCACCAGCCCCTGAGGACAGCCAGTTGTTTTAATAAATTTGATCAATTATTCTATTTCATTTACAGGTTATTGTAGTGTTGTGTTGATGTTGAATGTGTAATAAAGATTGGTCTAATTTTACAAGTTTGTGATTAAAGAACTTCGGAGGTAAGGTCCGTTTATAAACAGGCTTTTTCGGTCATAGTGGCCAATGTAGTTTCGTTTAGTTAGCATTTGTCGTATTTATTTTGGTCGGGCGGTAAGGTCATGATCGGTGAGCACTAATTGGAAGATCCCTATGAGTGGGCGTCACCCAACACGGATGGGAGCGCTCGGGGGAGGTGGCCTTTGGCCCCTCAACGGGGAGGCGGTCCCTTCTAAGGATGGGTCGCCGAAAGAAGAGGAAAGGCGGTCAAGGCCCCTTCCTGTGTAGGAGGGGTTACAGCCCCCTCCTGGGGAATTTCCCGGGGCCAGTGACATCTGCGACGGCAGATGCGGTAAGTTGTGTGGGGTTGGGGGGAGGTCTACGATACCTTCTAGATACCTCACACGAGTCTTCGAACGACCTTTAACTGGCGTCGAGTTGATAAGTGCCCCCGTCAAGTCAAGGGAAATTGGTAGTAGTTGCACTTGAGTACGCCTCAGTGCTGTCGCCCCTCCAAGTGGGGGGGGTATGTCTGGTTAGGGATCTTGACACCGGTTACGACCTTGCCGTTGGCCCTTAAACGTTAGGATGTACAATTTCAATATTTTAAGTAAATGTTTTGTAGGATGTTAGTTCGGCTAGGAGAACCTCTGTATTAGAGAATCTGTTAAGGTTAGCCAAACATCGCAATGTGGTATGAAATTGTACATTAATGTTTAAATGTGTTTAATTTTTTGTTTTAATAAATACGGCCGGGAGGGTCACTCCCTCCCACTTCCAAAAACTTCAAGAACTGTTTCCGGTTTCCCTCCTTTGGGGATTGTGTTGAGAGGGGGTGGCGGGTATCTCAGCCATATGCAGCTGAGGAGGAGCATCCCCCAGCCCCCGCAAGGGAACATCAATCCTCCCCAGCTCTATCTTATTTTTTGGGCTAAAAACTGGGGCAAAAAGTCCGCCCAGGGCGTTTGCCCCTGAGCAGAAGAGAAAAGCCAATTATGTTCTCTGAATACCACAGCTGTGATGTACCATAAACCTTCAGCAAGGTCAGAATCTTCCGTAAAGCCAGAATATCTCATTGGACAGGTCTCAACAGCCACAATAAGCCAGGCACCAAGTGAAGCAAGCCCCCGGACAGCAACAGCCACAACAGCGCCGCAATAGCCGTATCTGTCCTCATTTGAAGCAGAATTGGGACAAGAGATGGATGCTGGGTCCAATCAAGGTCACATCAATTGGTCCCAAGCAGGACATTCATTGAGAAAACAAGGAAACCAAAACTCAGGACTGGGTCAGGCAGAGCCCTCCCCATATAGGGGAACAGTGGCTCAAATCCCGGGCTCACCAATAACAGTCCAAGAGATAATCCTCACCCCTAGGTATCAAGGCATGGATCAGCACAACATCTTGAACAGGAGCAATATACTCCGCCTTTTTAAACATCTGGCAACCCTAGATCAAATACAAACAGGTGACATAGAATGGGTGAAATTCCTGAATATGAAGGGGGACACACACAGCGACTAAACAGTGGTGGGTCTAAAGCATATAAAAATACTACAAGCCATCGCAAAGAACACCATTCAACTCGCCGAATGGAGCATCGATGTTCAGACGGTGCTGCACCCAAGATATCCTCATGTCCTGGCACCGGATAACAGAGCAAAGGCCCTGTGGTCAATCTTGGACGGGACAAATAGCTCGGGCGCTTTTGGCAAAATTCAGACAGCCCCCAAGGTCCAAACAGGTATCAGGATTTCATGCCAAAACAACCACTGGGTCATCAGTGCAGGCCCCTCTGTCCTTAACCCCTTCGCTGCTCATGACGAGCTCAGCTCGTCATGAGGCACACTGGAGCTGTGCTTATGACGAGCTGAGCTTGTCATGAACAATGGGATTCAAAGCCTCCCAGCACAGGAGGGGAAAAGTCATAGCAGCCAAGGTGTTAATCAATCAGGAAGGATAAATGGGGGGAACCAGCATGCCTAACATTAAAGAATCTAGACTGGGAAGGGACAACGCAAAGAGCAGTCTACTAGGAGAAATTAACTATAATCTCCTGGAACATAGCAGGAATAAGCAAAATCAGTGGCAATGAAAATCTGAAGCAGTTTCTGGAAACTGCTGACATACTCTGCCTCCAAGAGACCCAGGCCCTGTCCAGCACCTCTTTGTCAGAGCTCTACGAACACTTCATTCCAGCCATAAAAAAGAATCTATTCGGCCGACCTGCCGACGGTCTATCAGTTTTTCTAAAGCACGGCATTGTCTTGAAGCTAAAGCTATCAACTTAAACACAACGGGATTGCAAGTAATACAAATCAGAGGCTTGAATATTAACTCACATCCTATGCCTCTTCTAATAATTAACTGTTACATCAATCCGGCCCAGCTTACTATAACAAGGCCTGGTCGCCCCCTCCTGCTCCTGCTGACGCCGCTTGCAGCCTTCTCCTGCCTGCCTGCCGCTTCCCGAGCGAGCCAGCCGCCGCTGAGCCGCCCGCCTGCCCAGACTTTCCCGCTGCTGCCTCCCTGTGGCCCCGCCCCCGCCAGCCCATTCGCCGCTCCCGCCACCCAGCTGACCCGCCCTCCCGGCTCCTTACTTATGACGCCCATGCCCACGCGCATTGATGACGCGCAGTGGGCACGCCGATTGTGCGCCAAAGGCGCGCCAAAGGCAAGCCCGTGTGTGCCCGTCCGTGCCTGGACTGCACCCAGTGCCAGGACCCCTGGCCCCCGAGAATGCCAGCCAACACAACAGACTTACGACCCCACCACCCTCAACGCACTCAACGCCGGCCAGAACCCCGCCTGCTACCGAGCCACCCCGAGAGGCACCCACGGACCCTTCACCTGCCAAGACTGCAAATTCACCTGCCTCCGGACCTGCACCGCTCCCGCCTAGCCAGACACCAGCAACAACCACCTCAAGTGCATCCTGCTCAACACCCACTCCGTCCACAGGCACGCCGTCAAACTCTGGAACCTGCTCGACGCAACAGCACCAGACGTCGCCTTCCACACTGAAACCTGGATGAACGCCTCCTCAGCACCCGACATCGCTATACCCATCCGGGACAGATACAAGATCACCCGGAGGGACCGTGTCAACTAGACGGGAGGAGGCATCGCCATCGTACACAAGAACACCATCCGCATTTCGACCAACTCTGACGAAACCTTCACCGCCGCCGAACACCTCCACTTTCAGATACACACCGACCCCAAGACCACCCTCAGAGGCACCCTCATCTACAGACCCCCGGGACCACGCACACAATTCAGCGAAGACATCGCAGACTTCATCAGCCCGCACGCCCTTCCCTCCATTGACTACATCCTCCTAGGGGACCTCAAATTCCACCTGGAGAACAACAATGACAGAAACACCACCACCCTGCTGGACAACCTCGCCAACCTCGGACTCAAGCAACTAGTGAACACCCCCACCCACTACGCCGGCCACACGCTTGACCCCGTCTTCTCATCCAGCAAGCACATCTCCTTCAGCCACTCCACCGGACTCCACTGGACTGACCACAGCTGCGTCCACTTCAGCTTCAGAAGAACCACGACCCACCACCAAACGCAACAGGTTCCTTGACGGAGCTGGAGCTGGAGCAAGATCACCGCCGAGCAGCTCACCGCCTCCCTCAGCCAGAACCCTCCCACCAGCACAACGGACCCCAACAAAGCATCTAGCAACCTAGCAACCTCACCAAGTGGCTGACCACCTGCGCCGATGACCTTGCACCACTAAAGAACCCTCCCAGCAGACCCAGCAGCAAGAAAACCCCCTGGTGCACCAACGAAATCAAGGACTCCAAGAAGAACTGCCGCACCCTCGAGAAAGCCTGGCGGCTCGACCAGACCACAGACAACAGGACCGCCCTCAAGCCCTCAAGCACGCCACCCGCAAACACCATCAGCTGATCCGTGCCACCAAGAAGACAGCACTCAAAGAACGACTGGACAACAACGCCCACGACAGCAAGGAACTCTTCAGCATCGTCAAAGAGTTCTCCAACCCCAGCGCCGGAAACAACAACATCACTCCCTCGCAAGACCTCTGCAACTCACTCGCCTCGTTCTTCCACCGCAAGATCGCCAACATACACAACAGCTTCGAAGCACAGGCCATGCACCCTACCACCGAACCAACACCCGCCACCACCACCCTCTGCAACTGGACCCCGATCAGCACCGAAGACACCACCCATACGATGAACACCATCCACTCCGGATCCCCCACCGACCCCTGCCCCCACCATGTCTTCAACAAGGCTGACGCCATCATCGCACCCCATCTCCGGGACATCATCAACACCTCCTTCCACACCGCCACCTTCCCGGAGAGCTGGAAGCATGCCGAGCTTAGTGCCCTCCTGAAGAAACCAACGGCGAACCCCACCGACCTCAAGAACTACCATCCCATCTCGCTCCTACCTTTTCCTGCCAAAGTCATTGAGAAGACCGTCAACAGTCAGCTCGCCGCCTTCCTCAAGACGAACGGATCCCTCTACCCCTCGCAGCCCAGGTTTCGGGCCAACCACAGCACCGAGACCGCACTAATCGCAGCCACCGACGACATCATATCTCTGAATCTCTGATCGACAACGGGGAAACAGCGGCCCTCATCCTCCTGGAACTCTCCGCTGCGTTCGACACTTTCTGCCACCGCACCCTAGTGCAGCGCCTCAGCAACATCGGAATCCAAGAGAAGGCACTGGAGTGGATCATCTTGTTCCTCGCCCCCCCCCCGTTCAGATCCGAGGCCACCAAAGTCATCTGCGGCGTACCACAAGGATCATCACTCAGCCCAACCCTCTTCAACGTCTGCATGAGCCCCCTCGCAGCCATCGCACGCCAACACAACCTCAACATCATCTCCTACACCGACGACACCCAACCGATCATTTCCCTCATCAACAACCTCGCCACCGCCAGAGCCAGCCTACACGATGGGATGAAAGACGTCGTCGAGTGGATGAAGAATAGCCGCCTGAAACTGAACTCAGACAAGACGGAAGTACTCATCCTGGGATCATCCCCCTCCGCCTGGGACGATTCCTGGTGGCCCCCGGCCCTGGGCACCACTTCCAAAGCAATGGACCACGCACGAAACCTGGGCTTCATCTTGGACTCCTCCCTCTCGATGACCAGACAAGTCAACTCCGTCTCCTCATCATGCTTCAACACCCTGCGCATGCTCCGCAAGATCTTCAGATGGATCCCCACAGAAACCAGGAAGACCGTTACCCAGGCACTCGTCACAAGCCGACTGGACTACGGGAACACCCTCCACGCCGGAACCACAGCCAAACTTCAAAAAAGACTCCAACGCATCCAGAACGCCTCCGCACGACTCATCCTGGACATCCCCCGACAAAGCCACATCACCGGACACCTGAGAGACCTGCACTGGCTCCCCATCAGCAAAAGAATCACGTTCAGACTCCTCGCCCACGCACACAAGGCTCTCCACGACCTGGGCCCCAAGTACCTCAACGACCACATGACCTTCTACACGCCCACCCGCCAGCTACGATCAACCAGCCACGCCTTTGCCACCGTACCACGCATCCGCAGAGCCACCACCGGAGGAAGATCCTTCTCCTACCTTGCAGCCAAGATGTGGAACTCCCTCCCCATCCACCTTCGATCAAACCCAAGACCATCTCTCCTTCAGGAAGCAGCTCAAGACCTGGCTGTTCGAGCAGTAACGTACCCCTCTCCCCCAGCGCCTTGAGACACTTCCGGAGCACGCTATACAAATGTCATGATTGATTGATTGATTGATTGAGAAGATGGAGGGGCTGCTGGGGAAACTATAAGACCTCTTGTGTAAATATGAATCTCACCAGGTTATCCTAGCAGGGGATTTCAATCTGAGGGATCTGGACATTAACAAATCCCCTCCCCTGAGTTCTGGCAGGGCAGCACCCTTGATCAACTGCATCAGCAACCATAAGCTGACCTCAACTCATGCACTGAAAAAAGCACACTCGAACACTTGGGACCCTCCTCCTACCTTCAGAGACATTTCAAGAATTGACTACATCATGATCAGCGAAGCACTGGCGGCCAGCTTGAATGACTTTGAAGTGGAAGATAGGACGGAAAGCGATCATAGGCCACTGAGAGCGGTCTTCCTGATGACAGTTCCGTCAGCTCTATACCACCAAACCATTAGAGCATCAAGAGGGGATGAAAAACACAATGTCCTGAGGAGGATCAAATGGTCGGTCAAGATAGGCAACACGTTACAAAAATGGTTGGAAGAAAAACAGGAAGGCATTCTGTTTTTGCCGGTATCACCCATAAAGGCCTGGGAAGATATCGTGGAGGACCTACAAGAAAAGCTTTGGATCCCCCAAACAAAACACATCAGACTTAAAGGACAACCAAGAGTGGGCTGCGTAGGGCCAAATGAAGACATACAAGTTTGTAAACGCCTCCTGCGTAAGGCCCTAGTAAAAAAGAAAAGAGTGGGCGGCGTTTTGGAGGGACCGTCAGTCGCCTCCCAGAGGGCAGAACTAAGAAAAAAAATTTGGGAACATAAAAACGCCATCACGGAAAGGGAATGGCTAAAAGTCTTTGCCCTGATAAAACAGAAGAACCCAACCCATCTGTGGAGACATATAAATCAACTTAGCAGTAGAGGAATCTCAAGACAGAACAGAGTAGCAGGAAAGGACTGGCTGATGTACGTCAAACAGCTTTACGCAATTACCACTGCCAATAAAGACAGCCCAGAAGGAGCCAGTGGCAAAGAGGGCCCAGACCGGCAAATAAACATCGCTCCAGGAGACACAAAAGTGGGCCCAGGCCGGCAAATAAACATCATTCTAGGAGACACGAAAGTCGGCCAACACAACTTGCCTGAGGGTAATAGAACGCCGGCTGAAATATATGGTAAAAACCCAGCCAAGCTAAATCCCCATACGGTCAGTAAGATCATTAAGAACATGAAGAAAGATGGGGCCCCCGGACCAAATGGAATTCCAGCTCGTCTTTAAAAAGGCCCCCGACTTCTGGGCAGGTTTGCTAACTCCTTTATACAACCATACATTCCAATCAGCAACAACCCCCGATTCCTGGAGGGGATCCATTTTGGTCCCTATTTTCAAAAAAGGATACCACTTAAAACCATCAAATTATAGGCTTATTGCCCTGCTTGACCTTGAAACCAAGGCTTAGCCTCACCTTCTACTAAAGGACTTGGAGGGGTGGGAAGAAGAGAATAGCATTATACCATCCTATCAAACTAGCTACAGGTCACAGTCATCAACCATGGATAACATACTGGCATTGGCCTACTTATCTACCCAGGCTACCATGAAGAACCACCCCTCACTCTTCTGCTGCTTCTTGGATTACAGCACATCCTTTGACAAAGTGGTGCACAGAAGAATATGGTGGAAACTAGAAAACTGTGGCATCCCACCGAACCTACTGAAGGCAATAATATCGCTCTATTAAGACACCTGGGTAAGAGTCAAAACCAGTGCCAGCACGGTGACCATGAAAATTAACATGGAGAAGGGGCTGAAACAAGGTTGCGTGTTGGCTCCCATTCTTTTCAATCTATATATAGGGGATCTGGGAGATGCCCTATAAGGAGCTAGCCTAGTAACAACAAAATTAAGAAACACGAGGCTGCCAGTACTTCAATATGCTGATGATACCGCCATAATGGATCATACAAAGGTGGGTCTACAAAGAGCCCTTTAATAACATCAATAATCTGACAGTAAACCAAGGAAAGACGAAGTTTGTCATCTTTGGGATCTATCATCAGAAAAATAAAGCACAATTGTATTTGGGCAACTTACAAAGCAAGACGGCAGAGTGATACAATTACCTAGGGGTCTGGCTGACGGAACGGTCAAAGGCGATTGCCCATTTGAAACATTAGAGAACCAAGACCAACAGGGTCATATATCCACTCGAGCAACTAAACCATCATCTGATCAGTCCGACTGCCGGCCCAATATTGAAAGCTATGAAAGCGAAACTGCTACCAGATATCAGCTATGGCCACCAGGCTTTCCAGGGGTCACAGCATGCCTGCCTAAATACAGTGCAATCTAAAGCTTATAAAACAGTGCTTCAAATCCCAAGGGCAGCAAGGAATGCAAGGCTAAGGCTAGAGCTAGGAGCGTGGAAGCCGGACTTGATGTGCCAGGGTGACATCATAAAACTCTATCTCAGGATCTTAAGGACTCCAACTAATTCCTTAAAACACCAATTAAGATCAATCTTCGAAGAGCCTTGCACGTCCTGGCACTCTGCCCTTGATAAAACGATTGAAACATTGCATATAGTGGAAGAAAGCATATTGAGACAGGAGATCCCTCTGAACACATGGGAAAAAGTGATATACAAACAAGTGTGCGAAATCTCATTTGACCTGGACTGTAAATCCCTCCGTTCAAGTTCACTCTTAGACCCGCTGAATAGTTCTTACACAGCAGGCAAAGCCCAGGCTTACCTAAGTGATGCTATCACACCATCAGCTTGAAGCAAAATTCGATTCATGAGACTAATCACCTTAGGAATCGCTGATTTTAATCCTGCGTGGGCTTGTAGAGGGGAAGCCCCTAAATGTAGACTCTGCTCATACAAGAGGGAATCATGGCTCCACCTTCTATGCTATTGCCTCAATCTTATCATGGAACGAAGGCGATTGCTGCGTCCGATTTGCTCCATCAACGGAACAAAATCCTGTAGCGGGCTGTCAGCCATGTGTTTTTCCAAGCCTAGCATGATGACCCTAGCTAGACTGGGGAAATTATCCATCATATCATGACTGCCCTAAAACTGGCAAATGAACGAAAGAAAACTCTGAAGAAGTACATTACAAAACCAGCGCAAGGGCATTGAGGTGGCTTTGACCGTGCATCGATGCTTGTCTGTACTTTCAGTATTCTCTCCAGGAAAGCATCCCTCATTGCTAATGGTTTAGAGGCCAAGGGGAATGAATCATAGCTCTATAATGCCACCCATATAACAACACAGGATTCCGGACTTCCACCAAAGCCACACCTCCATAAACACAAACTCTGGGGAAGATTGACTTTGGTGGAATTGGGGAGGCGGGCCAAACTTCTTTTTTCAAAATATACTTTAAGCCTGTGTCACAAATAAAAAATGTTAATTATCTGTTTTAGCTGCAATATGATGAGCACTTTTACTGTAATAATTTTAATTAATTGTACAGTTAATAAATAAATTACAAATTTGTCATATAATTCTGTGCTGGATATGTAAAAAATCACAATAAAAATATTTTTTTTTAAAACAAAGTATACTGTCTCAATCAAAATTCAAGAAGGAAGATAAGATTTTCCTAATGGGAAAATTCCTTTCTTAACTCTCCACTAGCTTTCGCCTTGCGTCTGTCCATTGACTCTTCATCTTTCCACATCAGTTTTACAACTCAGAAGATCCCTATCTGAGTTCCGGAATGAAGGGCTCTGAGGATCTGCACAATCTTTTCCTGGTTCCTCTGCGCGGTATGCCACTGAGGGAGAACTCATCTAAACTTTGAACTATAAGTCCTTCTGTGGTTAAAAAAGAAATTTATATTTTTACATTTTCAGTCAGTCTTCTTTTACTGCCACTGTTTATGTGTATTGTTTTATATTGTTCTTTATTCGTACGTTTTTTGATGCTTGCTACTGTCACATTCGGGATGCCTATATCTCTGTTAAGCGCTCTGACAACCTTTCAGGTCACGTTCGTGCTATGTAAAACACTAAATAAATAAATAATATATCAAACCTCTTATACTATGTCAACATGATTTTGCTGCAGCAACTAATCAGCAACTAATTAATAAATTATCGAATTAGGTATTGCTTAATGGCATGGTAATAAAAGAAAAAAAACAAACGTGATGGAAGTAAGCAACAAGATCTATACAAAAAGTAGTTCCTACAAGCATGACAGCAGGTCAAATGATATAGATACCTCAGCGTAAGATGGAACTACAGAGCAAAGGAAATACTTTACTCTTGGCATTTCACTTGTTGCAGAGGTAACTGGACAGTCCTAGTCATCTACCACTATTAAAAATAGTATCTGCAAATCTTCTACCAAAGTTCTTGTATGTAAGCAAGGCCATGCGGGGAAGAGAAGCAGCAACATTAAATATAATTGTTGCACAAATATCTGAGTCTCTTTTTCATCTTCCATGCAACGTATCGCCATCCCAGACAAGGTTAGAATTTGGTCTGTTAAATCAAATCATTGCATGTAAAGGAGCCTGAATTAAAATTTGGAAAATAATAAAATCCAATACCTCTAATCATCTAGACCAAGCTCTCTAGGATGAAGTTCAAACAAACTCAAATTCTCCAACATGAAAGAATTTAAATGTGGCAATCGAAGTTCTGTCTGTTCGTTCTTTGTGGTAAATGCTTTTACCCCCAGCAACTTTCTTAAAAAACATCAACGGATTAATGAAAAAGGAAATGTTAAAAGACAAATGCTTTACCTATACTTATATCACATGCCTGGATGGTTATAAATGAATACAAAACTCTCAAATCACAATCCTACTTATAGACTAGATTGTCGCCACAACAAAAAAGAAGGTTTACAAGAGCACGATTTAGAGTACTCCTTGGGCTTGCGCATGCGATGCCCTGGCTGTGTCAAAAAAAACTATGTATTATAGACTGGAAAACAGGTGAAGAAAACATTATTCATTTCATTTGCATATACCCATCCTTATGGGAAGTAAGACTTGGGTTACTAAGGGTAACAATTATCTAGCGGGCATTCTCTCATCCACACATCCAATACAGCATTGAACTGCATATTTACAAAGTTCCTGGGGGCAGTGGAAATAAAAATAGATGCATGCGATGCTATCACAGTCTGAGTTCTAGCAAATGACTGTTCTTTCAAATAATCAAGAATTATGAACACAGTTGTGGAGTAATTGTGTAGAAGTGAAATTCACTATTAGCGGTGCTTTTGAGTATTTGAACATCAGGCAATTGTATAAATAAATGTAAGACAATTCACTTTCTCGGTGCCTCAATAATTGTAAATATTTAACAATTCTTTTTTTTAAATGTTATAGTGATTTTATCATTTTGGCTTGATTGAATACTTCATTGTTTAATAAGATGGTACTTTTTATGGCTTTTACATTGTAAGATTTAAGATAATCAACAATACCTGAGTATAATTTTTTTAATTAGACTAATATTTATATCATATTATAATTATTATACTAGGTTGATAAAAAGAAGTAGATGAAAGGGGCAAAGATGTTTAAAAATAATAAAACATTTGCAAAATATTTATGACACTGTTAAATATTTTAAACAATAAAATAAGATTTTAATTTATTAGTATGACAAAAAATAAAAACAGATTTTTGGGACAATAAACATTTTATTAACAGTAAAATAAAAACACAGAAAGATTTTTTAAAAGTCTTAGTAAATATAAAATGTATTCCAAAAATATAATTAGAGTTTTTAGCATTTAGCAAAATTACAAAAAAATCTTATATGTACTTTCTCACACTTTTCCATTCATTTCAATGGCAAAAATATCCTTTTTTATTTTTACAGCTTTGCCTCATGTATGCAGTTGTACGTCTGTTTTGACAGTCGGTGGAGCGTCGTTGTCAAGATCGGAAGCAAAGATGATCTCCATCCAGGTAAGGACAATTTAACTTATCATTCTAAGAACATGTGTGGCCATCTCTAATGTAAGGATAGAGGGGGTAGAAGTTTAGATAATAGGTAGCCCGAATGTAAACATTTATGTTGTAATCACCACATACATCGCATGTCCTCATCGGCATGGTTGCTTTGAGTCTTGGGGTGCACCTATAGTGCCCCACTACATATACCTGCACCATGTGGCAAGCACTGCATGGTGCCTTCCACGTAGTGCAGGTATATGTGCAATTCACTTTTTGCACTTCGGCATGTGCTGCAGCCTGCATTACCCACCATAATGCTAAATATAGGCATTGGGACCGCCATGGTGGTGGTTGCATCCTTATACCTCTGTGGGGGACCACCAACAACCCGTCGGGCGGTCCAATTTATGAAAGGATGGCAGTTGAACGAAAGTCGGCTTGCCATCCTAATCAGTCCCTAAGTTAAATTTTGTGAATATTAGAAGGCCTGGTGGCTGTTGTGGAGTAAGTTGTCTTTTTTAAATTTACTTTTTTTCTCAGAGAGCCATACTTTGGATTCCAGCATCTTTTGTGGATTTTATGATATGTTGTGCCATTTTTAATAAGCGGTACTCCACTTTGCCAACAAAGGACTATTAGAATTTGGAAAAGGAGAAGACGACTGGGGTAGAAGAAAGCTTCCCTGATCAAATGTTTTGATTTTTCCTAATGGCGACTGCTGTTTTAGGATGATAGACTTTTAAGAAACATACGTTTTTGGGGGCTGTTTTTGGAACACATGTGGGTTTATTCACTGGCATGGGATTTTGCACTGAAGTGACCCAGGACGACAATTGGATTTAAAAAGTCACCATGAGTTGTAAAAAAGGAGACAGCGTCAGGAAGGAACCTCAAAACTCCTTTAATTTGGATGAAAAAAATTGCAAACATTTCATACAATTTAGTGTAGGAATTGCAAATTTGCCCACCAGTCACAGTCAAGCACTAGCCCTGAGGTAAGAACCTGGCAAAGTAGAAATATTAATTTTGCCCCAGTCACTGTCTAACACCTGCCCTGGGATAAATACCCAGTGGAGCGGGAATAGCAATTTTTCCCAGTCACTGTCCAGCACCTGCCCTGAGGTAAGTACAAAGTGGAGTAGGAGTAGTAATGTTGCCCCAGTCACTGTCCAGCACCTGCCCTGAGGTAAGTCCTCGGCGGAGCAGGAATTAAAATTTTGGCCTCCAGTCACTGTCCAGCACCTTCCCTGATTTAAGTACCTGGAGGAATAGAAATAGTAATTTTGCCCCACAGTCACAGTCCAGCACCTATCCTCAGGTACGCACCAGTGGAGTAGAATTTTGTAGAAATTTGGCCACCCAGTTACTGTCCAGCACCTGCCATGAGGTAAATACGCAGAGGAGTAGGAATAGTAATTGTGCCCCTAGTCATTGTAAAGCACCTAACCTGGGGGAATATTCTAGATGAGGTAGAAATACAATTGTTGCCCCTGTCACTGTTCAACACCTGCCCTTAGGTAATTACCTGGAGGAGTTGGAAAAGTAATTTTGCTCCCCAGTCACTGGCAAGCACGTGCCCTGAGGTAAGTGCCCTGTGGAGTAGGAATAGAAACGTTGCCCTTCCAGTCACTGTCCAGCAGATGCCCTGAGGTAAGTACCCGGAGGAATAGGAATAGTAATTTTGGCCCCCGGTCACTGTCCAGCACCTGCCCTGAAGTAAGTACCAGGCAGAGTTCCCTTCTGCTTTTTACTGAAGTTAGGGGGTGATTAGGGTGGTTTGAGACTGCAACCAATAGGCTGTCAGTGGCAGTCTATCCCAAGCAGCTTTACCGCCCACAAGATCTTGATGGAGGGAGGTGTGCAAGCGGGTGGAAGCCCGACGGCAACGCATCTGACGGGCACCTTGAGCCCATTAGTGCTGTGGAGGGCCTCCCAATCCCTACGATGGTGGCAGTGTCAACCATGCACCGCCATCAGGAGTAGGATGATCTTTCCCAGCTAGCCTTTCCATAGCGATTCACCTGCCATGGAAAGGCTAACACGGATGAACATTGGGGGCTTGTATTGGGCCCCCTTTACCCAGGTCTTTTTTCTTTGAGTGTGGGGTGGCATCTATGGTGCCACCAGTGGTTGAAGTGGGGGAAAAAAGTAGGGGAACTGTGTTCGGAGCATCAGGAGGCGGGAATAACAGAGCATTGGGTTAGTGGGTGGAGTCAGAGGTGTGCTTTAAAAGAGCAAAACATAACAAATTTTTGTATATTTGGCATTTCAATCAATCAATCAAGCAATCATTTGTAGAGCGCGCTACATACCTGTGAGGGTCTCAAGGCGCTGAGGGAGGTGGGGGGAGGGAGAAGGGGAGCTGCTACTGATCAATAAGCCAGGTCTTGAGAAATCTTCTGAAGGTCAGCAGGTACTGGGTCTGTCATGGGCCGGTAGGGAGAGTGTTCCAGGCCTTGGCGGCGAGGTAGGAGAAGGATCTATCACCGGCCGTGGTTTTCCTGATGCGTGGAACTGTGGCGAGGGTGAGGTTGGCTGAGCGAAGGCTGCTGGTGGGGGTGTAGAAGCTGAGCCGACCGTTTAGGTATGCTGATCCGGCGTTGTGTAGGGCTTTGTGTGCGTGGATGAGGAGCTTGAAGGTGATCCTCTTGTCTACAGGGAGCCAATACAGGTCTTTTAGGTGGAGTGTGATGTGGCTGCGTCAGGGGACGCCGAGGACCAGTCGTGCCGAGACGTTCTGGATGCTTTGCAGCCGTCTCAGGAGCTTGGTTGTTGTTCCTGCGTAGACGGCGTTCCCGTAGTCCAGTCTGCTGGTGCCAAGGGCCTGGGTGACGGTTTTTCTTGTGTCAGAGGGGATCCACTTGAAGATCCTGCGGAGCATTTGGAGGGTGTTGAAACAGGAAGCGGAGACGGCATTGACCTGCTTGGTCATGGAGAGGGCGGAGTCGAGGATGACCCCCAGGTTGCGTGCGTGGTCGGTGGGTTCTGCGTCTGTTCCTAGCAATGTTGGCCACCAGGAGTCTTCCCAGGCTGAGGGCGAGGAGCAGAGGATGAGGACCTCCATCTTGTCTGAATTCAGCTTCAACCTGCTGTCCTTCATCCATTCAGTGATGGCCTTCATTCCTCTGTGGAGGTTGGCTTTGACGGTGCGGGGGTCTTCGTTGAGGGAGATGATCAGCTGGGTGTCGTCGGCATAGGAGAAGATGTTGAGGCTATGCTGTCTGGTGATGTGGGCGAGTGGTGCCATGTAGATGCTGAACAGAGTCGGGCTGAGGAATGATCCCTGTGGAATGCCGCAGAGTATCTCGTTGGTCTTGGAGAGGAAGGGTGGGAGGCGGATGCTCTGGGTTCTGCCGGAGAGGAAGGATGTGGTCCAGGCCATCGCCTTCTCTTGGATTCCGGCATAGTGGAGGCATGCTGTTCGGCTGCGGTGGCTGACCGTGTCGGAAGCGGCTGATAGGTCCAGAAGGATGAGGGCTGCTGTTTCTCCTTTGTCCATAAGGATCCTGATGTCATTGGTGGCGATGATGGGGGCGTTCTCGGTGCTGTGGTTGCTGCGGAAGCCGGACTGGGATGGGTCCAGGATGTTGTTGTCTTCGAGGTAGCGGGTCAGCTGTCTGTTGACGATCTTCTCTGTGACTGTCGCCGAGAAAGAAGGCAGGGAGATGGTCCAGAAGTTCTTGAGGTCTTTGGGTCCGCCTTGGGTTTCTTCAGTAGGGCGTTGATCTCTGCATGCTTCCAGCTCTCCAGGAAGGTTGCTGTCTCAAGGGAGATGTAGATTGTTTTCCGGAGATGTGGTGCTATGGCTGTGCTGGCGTTGTTGAAAACGTGGTGTGGACATGGGTCAGATGGGGATCCGGAGTGGATGGAGTTCATGGTTTTGATGGTGTCTTCGTCGCTGACGTTGGACCAGGCGGTCAGGCGACCAGTTACAGCTTATAACGATCGTTATTTAATACAGCCAATGGATACACGTTTATTTGAGGTTTAATATATGTGTTAATGACATTAAAATATATTTACAATGTGAGATATGTTTTGAATCACAGAATGTCCCAAATATGATCATAAGTAGAACCAGACCGAAGTTGGCTCTGAGCCATTCAGTTTCTTTCATCAGCATGTCTCCCTTCTTGTAACCGTTTCTTAACATAAAATGTGGGTTTAAATTCTATGACAGGAGATCCGACGGGTTGGGGAGTACTGTTGATTACATCATTCTGTGCGCCTCTGTCAATGCAAAATTGTAGCCCTACATGTGTTATGTGCTTCAAGCAACATGTCATGAAGCCAGCATTAGTTGCCTCCTGGTTTCCTGTTATTGCATCTAGAAATAGCAGTCAAAAATGATTATATACACCTCAAACCACCCAGACCTACTTTTTAAATACAATGCCCCCTGCCCTGTGGGCTGTGTAGAGCCTACCCTCGACATGTGTATTCAATAGGAAGGGTTAGGCCTGGCAAGAGGTTTACTTTGTCAGGTTGAAAAGATAGTTGAAACTGCACACACAGGCTGCAATGTCAGACCTGCGACAGGCTGGCGAGGCTACTTAAGTGGGTGGCACAATAAGTGCTGCCGGGCCACTAATAGTATTTAATTTATAGGTCCTGAGTACAGGGAGTACCACTTTACTTGAGACTTACGGGTAAATTAAATTTGCCAATTGAGTGTAACCAATGTTTTTAGGGAGTTAGCAGTGGTTAAATGCACAGAGTCCTAAGGCCAAGAAAACAAGATCAGAAAAGTATGGAGTTGTAAGGTCAAACCTTTGGTGGGAAGATCAACTTAAAGGTTGAGGGGTCTAACCTAGAACTCTTCATCCAAGTCCAGGTCCTCTTCCCCCTCCCTGTATTCTGTCTTCCTGAACTCTGCGTGTACTACTTGCTATAAACAGGAAGAAGGAAGTAAATAAGTAAATGGGGCGGTCTTATCACATGCAATAGAATAAAACATAGATACAAGAATAGCAGTCCTTTAACTTTTTTTGTAAAGCAAGCTATAGGGAGATGGGACTCTAAATTATTGTGAGGACTGTAATAAGGAGGACTATAATTAAGGGTAATGAATGGTTATCATACCCTTTTAAACAGAGCACATTGATTTCATGTAAGTCATTATGCTCTGAATCGAACATGGTTGAGTAAAATAATGCCGCAAGAAAAAGCTAATTATGCTGTGTAATGCAGAACATATTTTGATAGTATTGCTTTATCATATTGTACTTTTTACACTTGTTGAACTGCTTGGGCATAGGGTGTATTTCCTTAGGACAAGTTTAATACCCAAATACAGCAATAAGCAACATAAATGTAACCCGTCGAGCTTTACAAAGGACCTTCCACTGCATGGCAAAACATGGCACTTGGGTTTTGAGTAACTTTTGAACCATTTGAGCTAGAAACAAAACATGTTATTGTTGTTGAAATCTGCAGACTATGCAGCAGATGATGGATTATGTGGCAAATGCAGCAAATGTATAATGATGTGAAAATCGCTGCAGCCCTCATAATTGCAGAAGTCCTGTGGACTTGATCTATTATTAACAGCTACGTTACAGTTGTAGCCAGCCCTTGGCTTAATAGCTCATATTCTCAAGTCCCAATGGCTTATTATCATTAATGGAGTATGATAATTGAAGTTATCGATGCTGTTAAATATTTCCTCACTCAGCTTCAAAGCAACTTTCATTGACATTGTAATTGTTCATGTGGTAACTTTTGCACACATGTACCTTCAATTTGAGTTCTGACACATATTTTACTCTATTTAGAGCTATTCAGAGAAGTATTTTTGAAAGTGGGAATATTTTATAGTAATGGTAATTGCCACAAGGAAATGTCTACCCTAGTGAGACCTAATTTGCCCCTCCTGAGTCAGAGTTGAAAATGAAGACAGACAATCTAGGCTTCAACAAACCAGCCTGAATTATTTTCAGGTAGCAGACCTACCTCTGATCTGGTTTCCTACAGCAGTGTGGAGCTGGACCGCTATATTGCAATTTAGTTCAGCTGCATATTTAATTATCAAAATGTGCCAGCTATATTGCCCATGAGCAGGGTCCCTGTAATTATGCGATTCTGCAGCCACAGTGTTTGCTGCATAATTATGATTCTACCATATGTTCTGCATCATCCAGAATGTAGAGCATAATCTGCATATTTTTACTTTACAACAAAAAAGTTTCTAGCTAAATCAGATCAAAAGTTGCTAAATTTGAAGCAACACATGTTGTTGTGCAATGGAAAGGACTTCATAAAGGTCAGCTTAGTCATTTTTCAGTTGCTTATTGCTGTATTTATGTGTAAAATTGGTACTAATGAGGTTAAAGCTTTTCCCTCTTAGTGTTAACATGTGACAAATGACAAAATAATGGAGCAATACAATCAAAATGTGATTACACTGCACAATTTGGCCTTTTCTTGCTGCATAATTTATTTAATGCTGTCATTTATGTTGTTCCTTCTGTGTCACCCAATTCCAGTGGCCTTGCGACTGAGTTCAGTGTCCTGGACTGTTTATTCAGTTTGGAGTGCTTCACTACCAGTACTGGAACTCATTCACTTACATAATCCTTTGAGACAGATCCTCACACACCCCTCGCATACATTTTTCTCTTCTGTCCACAGCGCTTGCTTCTATCATCCCATTTTGAAGCTCAGTTAGTTAACGGCTAATTCAGAGCTGATATGGGTTAGTAACTTCCAGTGCTAGACTGGCAGAAGAATTCCATGCAGTCACCAG
Organism: Lissotriton vulgaris; assembly: GCF_964263255.1. Classification (NCBI taxonomy): domain Eukaryota; kingdom Metazoa; phylum Chordata; class Amphibia; order Caudata; family Salamandridae; genus Lissotriton; species Lissotriton vulgaris. Next base: position 1,392,865,767 of record NC_141693.1, read on the forward strand.
ATCACCAGCCAGAATAAGCAATTTTTAGTACCAACACGGCAGAGGGAAAAAGCTTCACAAGACACCAGTGTAAGAAATTGGGTTACTGGTTTAAGAGGGTGGAACCCTTCTCAAGCAGCAACCACAATTGTTTCCAGGGTCAAGTCACAAGAAAATCCTAATTCAACCAGTGCTGAACTTTCGGGTAGCTTGGCACAGAGCACTCATGCTTAACTCAGAGGCAATGAGTAAAGTAGTTGTGCAACACTTCAAATAGCAACATAGTGAAAACACCCCACAAAAAGGAGCACACAACAGAGTAGGAAACTGAGGGTCATATTTACAAGGGGTTTTTGCCACCGGAACTTCATTTTTTTAGGTGCTGGTGGCGATATCCCCTTTGCTTTATTCACAAGGCAGTGTTATGCCACTCAAAGTGGATTAACGGTGTTTTGTAAATAATGACCCCCATTCACTCAGCACTTATTGTGAAATAGGTGCAATGGGTATTGCAGAGGGCCTTTTACCGCAGCACCCATTGCTTTTGGACTGTGCCTCTTATTTACAAGGGTGGCGTAACTATGAGGCAGCACTAACAATAAGACCAGGGATAAAGTGGTCTTAAACAGGCACAATGAGAAGAAATTATACATTTCTCCTTGTTTTTGCTGTTTCTATGTGTGCTGCAGAATTACTACTAGTGATTGTTCATGCATTCTGTAGCACACATATAACTTGTAAATTGCCACTGGTTATTGTTTATGTGCAGGAAGGGACACCCTTCTGCACATGAACATTCATTCCACTATTGTGCAAATGTGCTTGCGTTGGCGCTAGGCACTTAAATTTAGCACAGCACTATGGGAAATGCAGGGGTGTGCTGTATTATTGTAAATACGACGCATCCCTGCGTTTTCATAATGTCGTAGTGTAGTGTTATCAATTGTGGCATAACACAACACTTTACCATTCTGTCATGAATATGGCCCTGAGAGTAATTTTTAATCAATAAAACAAGAACATGACAACAAAAAATTCTAATGAGTAGAACCAGAACTGTTCAGTTAAAAAAAAATTGTGAAAAATAGTGCCAAAAGACATAAACTTTGGATATTTGGTCATGCCGGACTGGGACTAATTCAGAAGTTCAGGCTGACCACAATGGAGTGTGGGCCAGTTACAGGGACCCAGTTAGGCCCGCTGGACAGAGTACCTTATTCCCTGTTTGGGGAGCATTGTGAGGATCAGCTCTGAAGATTGCGCAGCTGAAGCAATGGTGCTGTGAGGCTGCGATGTGGGAACCTGAATCTTAGTCGAGGATCCCATTGACGAGGGTTTGCAATGCAAACTCCGGGATCTAGGATGCGTCTAGCGGTCAAAGTAATGCGTCAGTTCCAAGGAGCTGAAAGAGTCTGGCGTCACCATGACGACTGTCATTTATGAGGTATGTGAGGGACTGTACAGAGGATACATTGTGCAATGGTGATTCTGATCCAGTGATTGGCTGCGATGGGACCCACAGAGGCTGGCAAACCATCTAGGCCCATTTCCAAGGCTCCAGTACTAGGGTGGCATCACTTAGCAGGGTAGACTCACAGATTGCAGAGTCCAGGTGCAGGTGCAAGGTTGTTGGAAGCCTATTGTGCCCCTGAGGCTTCTGATCAGGAGACAGAGCTAACTAGCCCTGGTAGTCACTCTGGATTCTGGGTTCAAAATATACAGGTCCAGTCCTCCTCACCCAGGCAAAAGGGCAGCAGGAAGCAGGTAGCAGATCAGCACAGCAAGGCAATAGTCCAGCTGGGCAGCAGTCTGGCAGTGTGGCACTTGTTCAGTAGCTCAGCAATCCTTCTTTCTGGCTGAGTAGCTACAGGTTCAGAAGCGTACTGAAGTGGTGCTATCTGAGGTCTGATATATATTAAATTGTACCTTTGAAGTGGGGAAAAGCTTCTGCTAGAGGTTTCCTATTGAAGTCCCCAGTCATCCTGCCTTTCCTGTACTGGCTCCAGACTAACTATGATGAATATGTAGACCTTTGTATGGAGGCAGGACATAGCCTATCCAAGTTTAACTGGTGCTGTTTCAAAGCTACTCCCTAACATCCTGTCAGTGATGGCCCATCCAGCCACACATAAGCTTCCTATTGTGTGTGGCTTTTTAGGAGGAATACAGATAGCTCAACTGTCAGCTACACCTAGTCATATCACCGAGGTAAAGGCTACATGCACTAAATGGCTAAATGGCTAATTGCCAAGTTTCTAAAAATGGCATTTCCAAATTGCACTTTGAAAACCAACTTCACCATAAGTTAGGATCTCGCTTACAATTCCAAAGAGACCAAACATGAACTGGCTACCTGCTCGCCTTTGGAAACTATAGCTTATTAAATATATTAAGGTAACTCCGGTGTTAATCTATGGGAGAGGTATACGTTACAGCAGAGAACAAATTGAATTATTTTCACTACCAGGACATATAAAACTTAAATGATCATATTCTACCTTTTGAATACAGTGTACCCTGCTCTCTGGGCTCTCTAGGGCCTACCCAGGGTTGCAATACATGTAAAAAAAAGAAAAATGTATGCATGGTAAAATGTTTCTACATCATCAAATAGATTTATTCGGTTTCTTTTTTAACCTTAAAAGTATACAACAGGCTAAATAAGTTTGAATATGTATGTTCACAATACAAACAAGTTAAAATACATATTAATAATAAAAATTGAGTTAAACTTTCTACAAACTCCTAAGATTCATGATAGCTTTAGAAAAAAGTGCTGCAAAATAAATTATAGATTTATCGGACAACATCTGTAAAAATAGGAGAGCAGGTCATACTTATGAGAATCCCTTGTCCTTAAGTAGCAGGATCATAAAAGCTCTTGTGGGCTTAATAACAAAACTACAAAACATCACAACATGTAGCTTGTCCTACAGAAACCCCTTATCACAGCTGCAGGGACCCAAAACCATAATATATTCTGGGAAGAGGTAACAACAAGTGCAAGAGATATAGGGCCTGATTACGAATTCAGTGGTCAATCGGACCACCAAACCCATGGTGGCGGTGCGGTGGCAGTAAGGGCCTGACCCACCAGTGTTCACACCACTATATTACAACTATGGTAGTCAGACCATTTTTGGACCACCACAACCTCCAGGGATACACGATTCCTGGCAGTGGCACGCCGTGTAAGGCCACAATATACTTGGCGGGCTGTCATGGCCATGCCAAACATATTATGAGTTTCCTAACTGCCAGCGGTCTCATGGTGGTGTTCACACTATGAAATTGCCATTGGGATCCATGCAAGGGGGCACATGGTGTGCCTCCCTGTCTGCATGCACACCAAGTTCCTGCACAGCATACACATAAAAATCCATGCCATGTAGGAACCTGCTTTGGTATTGTCATTGCAGTGCCTTTTTCAGAGGCACCCCAGTGGGAACGCTGAAGGGCAACCTGCCAGACAACGAGAATACTCGTTATCGGGTGGGCACCTAGTGGTCAAGTTTGGCAGTGCATGAGCTGGGCGGTGGCATGCAAGAATAAACTTGGTGAGCAAAAAATTATCCTAGTTTGTTTTTAACATCGGTGAAATAGGGCTCCATCATCTGAGTTGTTGTCAACCACATAACCTCGAACTATGGGTGTCACCAATTCTGTCTCATCTCTATACATGTTTCTCTGTACTAAAAAGATGTCCTTCGATGACTTTTTAATAGATTTGCATATTCTCTACAGGTTGTTAAAAAATCCCCCCTCCCTAGATATAGAAAAGAATCCTTGACATATTTAAGCTAAGGGATTTTAAGAGTATGGTTGCGCAAAAGACAATATTTCAAAATCATTCTATTCAATCTAAATTCCTCCTTGGCCCACAACCTGATCCCCCAGCAAAGGATTAAGAGCTAATAAATCACTTATGTATCTAGCGCCTAACTCTTCGTGAACACACAAAGATAGGTTACTTGGGGACACATAATAACCACTGCAGATATCTATATTCAGTTATCTGAAAATGGCTAGCTGCCACATAGTCCCAGATGTCACCACCATAAGTGACGTTGGAAATATATTGGGCTTTCTAGACATTCACTAAGCATTTAAGGGGTTTACTAACCAGCCTAGACATAAAATTAAAAACTGATGCAACAGATCTCGTAAACTCCTTATTCTTAGCACCCACAAGGGGTATGAAGTTCATATTGGAATTAAACAGATCTTCCAGATATGGGAAATATCTTACCTTTAAAATGGTGTGATTGAAAATACCAAATGTTTGCATCTTAGTCGAATTGGGACCCAACACTTGCACAAATGACTTAGGGCCTAATGACGAGTTTGGCGGTCCATCAGACCGCCAAACCTGTGGTGGAGGTGTGGTGTTGTTCAGGGATTGCCGCACCAGTGGTCTGACCGCTGAATTATGACTAAGGCATCCAGACTGTATTAGGACTGCCAGCAACCTTCAGGGATCTGCAATCCATAAAAGTGGTGTGGTGGTCTGAGTCCTCAATATGCTTGGGAGTGCAGCTGCGGCTCTACCATGCATTTTACAAGTTTCCTTACCACAAGCAGTCTCATGGCGGTGCTCGTGCCCTGAAAATGCTGGTGGGAAGGCAATAAGGGGGCCACAAATGGCCCCCAGTTGCCTCAGGGGCTGGGGATAAATGCAGGGGGACACATGGTGTGCCGCCCCCCCTGTGTGCATGCAACTCAGTTCCTGCACGGTAAGGACTGCAAAGTCCACGCTGTGCAGAAACTAGCTTTGGCTCTCCGCTCTGCAATTTCCTAGATGACTTACTTCAAATTAAATTCCACATATGATCTCCTGGAAATACTACTGCTTCCACTTGGGGTGAATAATTATATATACCATCAAAGCGAACAATATGATGGCATAAGGCAACATCATTAGCGTGCACAAAATGCGGCTGATTAGAAATATGCAAAAAAGTCGAGCTACTTTTCCATTTGTTTTCTTGCTCCAAATCATCCAAAGCTTGTTCCCTCAGGGCATCTTTACAACTTTTTAGCTAAGACTTGTAGTTCAAACTGCAATTTGCAACAAGTTCTCCATCTCTGTGGCTAGTTTGTAGTGCACTCTCTAGAATCTGTTAGCCTTTGGAACATGTAGGATCAAATCATCTGGGGCAAGAGTGGGTAGAGTTAGTTACAGGAAGGTGTACCTTATTGGAAATGTACCTTGAAGGTCACTGGGATAACCTAATCAGTGGCAGTTAAATCTAAACAATTGACAAAATCCTGTGTGAAGCTATGAAACAAAGTTTGTTTATGACTTTCAGGCTCTATGATACCCAGCTTAAGTGCCTTCTCTGATTAATTGGAGTATACACTTCTAATGGCTCCAGTGCTCTAATAAAAATGCAAAAGACACTTAATTGATGGACGGAATGCAGAACAAATCAAAACATTCACCCCCAGTCAAGAGATCTGGGTTACATCCATCATTCTTTTGGTTACCATGTCACCCCAATTTAGACCTGGCCAAGTGGCCATATGCAAACCAGTCTTGACCCTGTGCCTCATGGTGACAGTCCAGCCCGAACTGGCAAGCCAGGTCCTCCCTGGACCGAAAATAAGCATCCTAGGACAGGTTTCGGGGTTTTGCCCCTCTTCAGCCAGGACAGCTTCATTTCAGTGAAACAGTGAGCCCAGCACCCACGTCTGGGCATACCCATTGCCCTTAGGGGGGGAAAGAAAAAGACACATAATTGATGGATAGATGCAGAACAAATCACAACATTCACCCCCAGTCAAGAGATCTGGGTTAAATCCATCATTATTTTGCTCACCATGCCACCCCAATTTAGACCTGTCCATATGCAAATCAGTCTTAATCCTGTGCCTCATGGGAACAGTCCAGCTCGAACTGCCAAGCCAGGACCTCCCTGAACCAGAAACAAGCATCCAAGGACCGTTTTTATGGTTTCACCCCTCTTCAGCCATGATAGCTTGATTCCAGTGGCACAGTGAGCCCAGGACCCCCGTCTGGGCATACCTGGCACTCTTAGGGTGAGAAAGCAAAAGACACACAATTGACGGAATGCAGAACAAATCAAAACATTCACCCCCAGTCAAGAGATCTGGGTTAAATCCATCATTCATTTGCCTGTTTAGACCTGGCCATATGCAAATCAGTTTTAACCTGTGCCTCATGGGAACAGTCTAGCCCAAACTGCCAAGCCCGGTCCTTGACCGGGGGTGAATTTTTTTATTTGCTTTGCATTCCGTCCATCAATTGTGTGTCTTTTGCTAATGAAAATGGGCAGCTGCCAGCTCAGAGTAAGGGAACAATACGGTGTGCCATTTTAAAACTAGATATCAATAAAAAAGGGCAGAGATGAAAACACAATCTATAATAGTAGAACAGTTCCTGAGAGTAGAAGTAGGGAGAATTTACAATGTTGGTAAGTCAATCAACTTGTCCAGAGAGAAGACTAGGTTATTACAATTTGATGTGCAGTCCTTCCTGGATCCTACAGGATTTCTTTTTTACTTTTGGCATCAAGAGGGCTCTGGCATAAATATGTATTTAAATCATCAGTAATAATGAAATTAGATGAGAAGTCCCCTTTTTCCAGGCAATGATTTAATAAAAGATCCCGGGAATTGAATAGTATAAGAATTCTGTGACCCTGATTCCGTGGATTAAAAATGCAATAAATAAAGTGCAGGGGAACTAGACAAAATTATTCTTAAGGCAGAATATCATTCATTAACCATCGCCCTAACTTCCAGTGAGACATAAATCAGTAGAACCTCATTAGCCCTACCTAATCTTGAATGCCCAGTACGAATGAAAATAGAAACAAGTCTCCCATGATTCCGGTAAACATATCATATTCAACTTTCTGAAGAATAAATGCCAGTTCAGGCAGCTAAATTCTGCGGCAAGTCCAGCGATATTCCAGCTTAATAAATTCAAATAATTAAGGTTATACACAAAAGATTCCAAAAGAGTAGGCTGTGATATGGACAGTAGTAGCAGTAATGAGTAATACCTTTTATTTATGACAATATTCAAACAGTTGAGGCGTTTAAAAACGAGCTGTAGTCTGGTTTATTAATGCAACATAGACAATACAAGTATTTCCACTACACAAGGGACACCCAGGTGGATGAGCATTAGCCGCGCCGGGTCCACTAGTAAACGTCTGAACATTTGGTAGAATCATTATTTTAAAATTGTATCCAGAAATATTAATCCGTTGGAGAGAAGTGGTTATATATTGGTTTATGAAACGTAACTCCTTGATCCAGGAGATGTAACCTATTTTGTTTGTGCCAATTTAAAAGTGATGATTTTAAATTGTGTAATGCTTGTCCTAAAGAAGGTGATTAATAGTTAGTTGATCTTTCACCGAAATGCTGTGTCAATAGTTTTTCTACAGTTTTAATCAATTTTGAAGCTGTTCCTAATCAAATTTTTTTTTTTTTACAAAACAGTGTCCTGTTGTTGATTATAGTGTCTATGGGTATTTAAATGTGTTCATGAGAGCTGTTATTTTAGACGTTTATTTTGTCTGCACCGGCACTTTTAAATGATGGATTTTTAAATCATCATCATAAATAACTTTATTTCGGTCAAGAGACCATAAAAGTGCAAGTAAAATACATACAACAGAGAACGAGTCAGTAAAACAATAAATAGAGGACAAGTCAATATTAGAGATAAAAATAGATTAAACTAGATAGTTATCAAAGACCTGAAAATATAAAATTTATAATTGAACACAATTAAACACAGGAATTTATCCAAAACCTTTCCTTCTACACCACATGCCAAATAGAAAACGAGATACGGGAAAGACGATGAGGGGGTGAGTATCATACGTTAGGACCCTACATGCCTGAATGCAATGTCTAAACCCTAGATTCCTGCATAACTGAATCAGACAGCATTTCCTTATAGTTTCATACGCAGGGCAAAAAAACATAACATGGTAAACATCTTCGCGCTTATAATTACATGCCGGACAGGCTATATTTTCTGATTTTGCCCATTTACAGGTGAATGCCCAAAATGGTAGACTGCCATGCCTTAAATGGATGTAAAGCTTCCTCGCTAGGGGTGGATAGATTACATCTGAGAATTCCTCCGCTCGCAATTCAGCTTTCACCAGGAGGAACTCTGCAGACAGTCTTCCTAGGGAACCTGATCTCTGTAAGGCAAGTGAGTTCTGCTGCCTCAGCTGACTTATGAGTTCCAATTTGGATATCCCCGGGCAACACACCTCAAGAGTCTCCCAGAGCTCAGACAAACCAATCCGGATGCTAAGAGTTTTGAGGAAGCTTTTAGTTGTCAATCGCTAACGGACGATATGGGCCGACACTTGTTTCTAGATAAGTCTGTTACCAATTTATTACCAGGAGTGGCTAGCCGCTTGAAAGCTAGCGAAAGCTCTTCGACCACCTCTTCTCCGGCATCCCTCCTGACAATGGCACAATATTACGAGCGTCAGGAACTCGAAGTGAAGGGCTACAAGGATAAAAGTCTAAAGAATTAATAACAAAGGTTATGTTATCTCAGGTTTATGGTCCCCCTCTTCGTGGTAACGATAGCGACGGACGAGGATTTTATAGTACCTCTTATACTCGTCCCTCTTTGACCGTTGATCATTGCGCATATTGTAGAACATTTGGCCATTGGGCAGATGAGTGTCCATTGTTGCGCTCACAGCGCTATGTTCGTGGCCGAGGATCCATGAGGAACTGCTCAGGGAACTCAGGACCCAGAGGTGCTATGAACGATCGTGCTAGGTTTGACTCTAATGTACGGGTACAAAATGGGTCCAATACTTTTGATAGGCGCAACCAATACCAGATGTCTGATTATGTGCAGCCTGAGTCGCATGATTCTGCTTATGCATAGGATTGCGTAGGATGGGGTAAGGAATCAGTTGAAGTTCCAGTAGATCAGAGGGGTCCTTATGTTACAGCGCATGTTTTGGGTTCTACTGATCAGTTTCTGGTTGATACAGGAGCTACTCGTAGCGCTTTGTCTAAACAATTGGTTTCTGAGGGCTCCCCCGTCTGGCTTAACGATTACATCTATAGGGTTCGATGGAACACCTTCCCTTAGCTCATTGTCACAACTACTTGCATTTCATGTTGATAAGTTTGCTGCTCCATGCCCATTTTTGTTTTCCCCAAATACACCAGACAATATTGTGGGTCTTGATATGCTCAAGTATTTCAGAGCCACAATAAGATGTTCCCCTGAAGGAGTGCGTGTGATTTTGAATGACAATTATCCAGTAACAGACAGAGTTTGTATTGTCCAAGAGGATACTGCATTAGCCTCTCTACCTAAAACTCTGTGGGCTACTTCAGATACCGATGTAGGACAGATGGTTATTCCACCAGTGCATATTAGTGTAAAGGAGGGAGCTGTGTTGCCATGCTTGCCTCAATATCGAATTTCACAGGAGGGTGAGGAAGCACTCATACGAATTGTACAAGAGCTCATTGAAGTTGGAGTTGTTGAGGAAGTTCCATTTAACATTTGTAATAGTCCGATCCTCCCAATTTTGAAAAAAGACACTGATACCAGGATCTACAGATTTATTATTGATTTGCGGGAGGTGAATAAGATGGTGGTACCACAATATCCTGTGGTTTCTGATATCACAACACTTCTTACTTTAGTTCCACCTACTGTAACTACGTTCTCTGTTATAGACTTGAAGAACGCTTTCTTTTCGATCCCTATTCATCCTGATAGCCGATATCTGTTTGGTTTCACTTTAAATAATCGATCGTATAGATTTTGTAGAGTTCCTCAAGGCTATACTGAGAGTCCTAGTATTTACAGCCAAGCATTGAAAAGACAACTTGATTCTTTTGTTCTACCTGAGGGTGTGGCGCTCATACAGTATGTTGATGATATTTTGTTGGCAGCCGATACCCCTGAACAATGTGAGAAATGTACTCTGTCTTTGCTTTCTTTCCTTGCCTTACATCACCATAAGGTATCGAGAAAGAAACTGCAGTATTGTAGACCAAAGGTAACCAACTTAGGTCACCTTTTGTCTAAGGAGGGGCGTGCACTCACATCCGATCACATTCAAGCAATTCTAGACACACCAGTACCTTCCACACAGAAAGAGGTTCGAGTATTTTTAGGTCTTATTTCTTTTTGTAGGCAATGGATATTAGGATTTTCATATAACGCTAAACCCTTGTTAGCACTTTTGACAAACAACACTCCAATACCCCTCCCTTGGACAGATGAATGTGAGAGTGCTTTTCGACAGTTAAGACAAGCTCTTTGTTCAGCACCAGTGTTAGGTACTCCAGATTACACGAAGCTCTTTTTATTGTACGTACACCAGAGAGATGGATGTGCATTGTCAGTTTTAGTACAGACACATGGTGATAAGCAACGCCCTTGTGCATATTTTTCAGCAGTACTTGATCCTGTTGCTCGAGCGTTGCCTGGTTGTTTTCGTTCGCTTGCAGCAACAGCTGTGTCAATACGCCAGAGTGAATATATAGTCTTATCACATAAACTGTTGGTGTTGGTACCCCATGCTGTAGATGCCATTTTGAATCAAACAAAGACGTAGCACTTAACTAGCGCTCGTCGTCTGACAGGATACGAGTTGACGTTGTTAGCTCCTCACATTACATTGAAGAGATGTGCAACGCTAAACCCAGCCACGTTGTTGCCATTTTCGGCGACTCAGCCTGAGGCGCAGGAAACATATGTTTGTATTTTCCTGACTGAGGAACAGACAAAGGGTCGTATTGATTTGCAAGATACGTCCCTTCCAGATGTGGATGGAGAATTGTGGGTTGATGGGTCTTGTCTGAAGTTACCGGATGGTACAACTTCAGACGCATATGCAATTACTAAGCTTCACATGATAGTAGAGACAGCTCGCATACCACAGACGTCAGCTTAAGCAGCGGAACTAATAGCTTTGACACGAGTGTGTGAGCTTAGTACAGGATTGTGTGTGAATATTTATACAGATAGCCGCTATGCTTTTGGAGTGGCACATGATTTTGGCCTACTCTGGAAGGAAAGAGGCTTTTTGACATCACACGGGGTGCAGATAATGCACGGAGAACTAGTGCATAATCGTTTGACTGTATTAACATATCCAAAGAAAGTAGCTATAGTGAAATGCAGTTTGCATAAAAAGGTGACGGATAAGGCAGAACAAGGAAATGCTTTTGTAGATCGAGTGGCACGTGAGACTGCGATGCAGCCTGACACTACTTCTATGTATGTAGTGAAGTCACAAGCTGAGCGGTGACACGATGCTAGGAAGGAAGTACTAGAGATACAGAGGACCGCTTCTGACAAAGAATGGGAGCAATGGTCCAGGGATGGAGAGTTGGATGACGAAGGTTGTTGGCGAAACAAGCAGATGGATAGATGGAAGTTGCCTATAGCTTTTGTACAACCTATGGTTCAGATGGCGCATGGGCTAGCACATGTTGGAGCTTCAGCAATAGTGAGATTGCTTACACAAGTTTGGGAGCATCCAGAAATTGTTAGCACAGCTAAGAGAGCAGTACAGTCCTGTATGATTTGCCTGCGATTTAATGCTGGAAAGGGGACACGAACTCCAGCAGGAGGATTTGCTACACCGACTGCACCTTGAACGCTGTAATAATCTGAAGTATCACTTAGTGGTGGTATGTGCCTTCAGTAAATGGATTGAGGCGTACCCCACAATGGACAATTCTGCTTCTGAAGGAATTCTTTCCTCGCTATGGTGTTTGTAGATTTTTGTGGAGTGATAACGGACCTCATTTTGCAGGGGACGTTATAAAGTATGTCCTGAAAGGATTAGGGATCAAACAGAAGTTTCATGCAGCGTTCCACCCACAATCAGCAGGATTGGTGGAAAGATACAATGCTACTCTGAAACTGAAATTATCTAAGATACAGGCTTTTACTTCTCTGAATTGGCCAGATGCGTTGCCACTGGCATTGTTGTCAATTAGGTCAGTGCCTCATTCTCGAACAGGTCTCACACCCTATGAGGTCCTGTTTGGTAGGTCAATGAATATCTGAGGAATTCCTAAACCGAGTTCTGTGTATGTTGTACCTTGTGTCTTAATGAATGACTATTTGGCACAATTAACTTATAACTTAGTTTCTATTCATCAACAGGTTCGAGAAGCACTTCCTGACAGATCCACAGGTGAGGGCCACAACCTCCGGCCTGGTGACTTCGTCGTCCTGAAGTCCTTTGAGAGATCAAGCAGTTTGGAGCCAAGGTGGCGTGGGCCAGAGCAAGTTCTACTTGCCACGATAACAGCAGTTCGAGTCACGAACCGGAAAAATTGGGTCCATTGTACCCATTGTCGCCGAGTACTCCCGACCTTGGTGGAGCCTGCTGTGTTGACCGATCATCAAGAGGTTCTGACTGCGGAGAGAGGCCGTGCTGTGACACCTGATGGATCTGGGGAGTTATTCCTGGACCAGACAGTCCCTGGAGTAACAAGATACAATTTGAGACCAAGAGAGAAATCTGCAGCATTTGTGAAAAATGTCTGAGCGTTCCCTGGGTCAGTGAAATGGAGAGCCGATGTGGCATGGGGGGGTGGGATCAGCCCTGCACTAGAGTAGTGACACCCGTCTTGGCCCGCGGTGAAGAAATCAATGGCTACCCAGGGGTAAGAGCTCTGACAACTACTTTAGTTTCAGGAAGATTTGTTTTGTGTTGTGACTAAAATGGAAAAGTAGAAGAAGATTTTTTGTCTGTAGGGTTTGTTGTCATGAGTGATGTCACTGACAAAGTCATGAGGGAGGTAATATGTGACGTCATCAGCAGTGCATTGCAGGCGCGCTTGTTATAGTGAGTCCAACTAACTATAACGTTGGGATTTCTATGGTTTTATATCAGTAAAATTTCCAGCTAACTATAACTGGTGTGAAACCTATGGTTTTTTTCAGTGAATTTAATAGGTTTTTTAAATGCTAATTCCTAACTATAACTGGTGTGAAACCTATGGTTTTTTCAGTGAATTTCATAGGTTTTTTAAATGCTAATTCCTAACTATATATAGGGCCTTAAACCTATGAAATGTAATATTTTTTATAATGAATCCTATATTGTATATTTATATAATACTATTTTTTATTTTTATTTTTTGCCCTGGTGCGCTCCCGGTGCGTGCCCCGGTGTGCGCACCGGAAAGCGCAGTTTTCCGGAGCGCCCCGGGTCGCGCCCCGGTGAGCGTCCCGTTAGCGCTATTGCTGCAAATAAAAACATCATTGTGATGTATCGCGTAGCCGCGTCCGCGTGATATGCACGGCGTAAGCGCACCCGGAAGCACTCGAGCGAATACGATCGCGCAACGTAAGCATCCGACGCGCTTACGCGACGCGTCCCGTGACCTGAAAATAACACTTTTTATTGGTGCAGAACAGTTTTGGTTTCCAAATGATGAAAGCCCGGGCCATGTGACCTGAAAATAACACTTTTCATTGGTTCAGGACAGTTTTTTTTTTCCAAATGATGAAAGACCCCAACTTTTTTCCTTATTCTGACTTTGTCCTTTGACTGAGGAAGACCTGTTTGGAGATCTTTGAGTAATATTTTGTACTTTAAAATGGCTACAGTGGCAGCAGCAGCTGGAGCATCTGCACCACCACCACCACCAAGAGGACCACCACAACATCACATTGGTGGTCAAGAAGAAGAGGAGGAAGAGGAGGAGGAGGAGGAGGGGAGGAGGTGGCTGCCAGAAGACAATACCCCATACAGGCCAAAGCAGCACATTGTATGGGAGTTTTTTTCCATCCCAGAGGGCAAAAAGAAAGTGAATGCGTCAAAGGTGACTTGCCAAATCTGTGGCATTGAACTTTCAAGGGGGAACCCTAATAATAAATATTCATTTGGTAATAACACCATGATTCGGCACATGCAGCGCAAGCATCCCAACAACTATGCTGCGGCAGAGGTGGGAGAACTGGCCAGCAACCCTCCCCAATCTTCACCCAGCACCTCCAAACGAAAGCAACCCACTCCATCGGGACCAGAAACAAGGGAGATGGTCCCAAACATTCAATCAAAGTTTGGGCAATACAAAATCTCTTGTATTTTTTGTGGTAAGAGCATCTCCTATGGTGAGCAAAGCATAACGCTCATCAACCATGCTGGTGACAACCACAAATGCCCCAAAAATCCATAATTTTTCCCTGATTTTTTTTGCTCCAGTTGAGCCGTTTTCAATTCCCTGTTTTTTGTTTCTCCCCATAAAAATAACAAAAAAAATAAATTAGTTCACAAAAGCCAAATAAAGTACAAAATGTTCAAAAAAACATTAAAAAAATATAAAACAACAAAAAGAAGAAAAAAACAGTTCTTTTTAGAACTACCTCCAAATGATAAAAAAGGCTACATTTTTTAAAAACTCTATCATTCTTTTTTCCCCTTAGAACACTTCCCGGTACGCTCCGTGGTGCGCGTACCAGGCGCTCCCCCAGCGCAAAAAAAAAATATATATATTATTTTGCCCAGCGGGGCCCTTTTATAGCCCCCACATCAAACCTAGGGAGTCAAGGGGGTCTACTCTGCCCTGTAATGGTCATTTCCCCCTTTGTTTTTGCCAACTCTTGTGTCTCGATCCTACCGAGACACAAGATGGCGGCCGCTCCGGACTGTTTGGAATGTTGACAGACACCCGAGAGCCAATCAGCTTTCACGGCGCGAACTCGCGTAGCGTGCTGGTTAGCACCCCGGTGCGTGTACCGGGGTGCGCTTATAGATATATATATTTTTTTGAACCTAAATTACTCGAAATCCACTGGAGCACAAATCTTGAGACATAGCAAAGGCACATCGGGCTACCAGTCCCTACAATTTTGCCAAGTTTGGTGGAAATCCATTTAGCCGTTCGGGCTAAAAGTGAGGTTGACCGCCCTATGGAAATTAACATGGGGAAAACACGTTTTGGGGCCCCCCTTTTAACTCGGCCCCCGCTTGAGGAATCCCCCCAAACTTTCAGGGAAGGACCGGAGCGGCGCAAGGCAAATTTGAGCAAATTTTCAGGCAGATTCCTCAACCGGCGCCAAAGTTATTCACAATAGAATGTTGAGATTTTCTATTGAAAATAATCCTAACTATAACTACCTACTGGCGACCGCCAGTGGGTAATATATACATATATATACACACACATATACATACATACACACACACATATATATATACATATATGTGTATATATATATATATATATATATATATATATATATATATATATTTTTTTTTTTTTTTTTTTTTTTCATATCTATAAAACCTACCAGTATGTAGCTATAGTTAGGATCTACTTTCCATAGGAAAACACAGTTTTTATTTTTGCTATAACTTTGGTTCCCTTGAATTAATTCTAGTGACATTTTCAAAACCAGTTCGCCATCAACCTCAGCAGTTGTCTTGAAAGGTTCGGGGTGATCCATCAAGTGAGAAAAAGGGGAGCCCAAAACACATTTTCCCCCATTCAATTTCCGATTGGGATTTTAGACACAACTACAGCCTGCATGGAATTACACCAAATATGGCAGAATAGTGGCTGTTGGTCAAGCGACCTTTTTGTAAATTGGTGTAAATCCATTTAATAGTTTTGGCAATATTAATAGAAATGCAAATTTATAGATATAGGGATGCAGATCCTCAGAGGATTCAACAGTCTACATGCTGAAAAGTGATTGGGTGCCAACACTTCAACAAGGAAGTGTTGGCAGGCATCTTGGGGCTCAGCTTCAACAATGTTCCACACAAAAAAATTACAAAAAATAAAAGAAAAGGGTGTAGTGTAGGAATGCTTGACCCCCTATCTGTGATCCCCCTGTGACTTCGACAAGGCCAAAAACACTTTTTTTTAAATATTGTTAGGGGACACGAACTCCAGCAGGAGGATTTGCTACACCGACTGCACCTTTTGAAGTTTTGCAGATGGATTATACTCAGCTTGAACGCTGTAATAATCTGAAGTATCACTTAGTGGTGGTATGTGCCTTCAGTAAATGGATTGAGGCGTACCCCACAATGGACAATTCTGCTTCTGAAGGAATTCTTTCCTCGCTATGGTGTTTGTAGATTTTTGTGGAGTGATAACGGACCTCATTTTGCAGGGGACGTTATAAAGTATGTCCTGAAAGGATTAGGGATCAAACAGAAGTTTCATGCAGCGTTCCACCCACAATCAGCAGGATTGGTGGAAAGATACAATGCTACTCTGAAACTGAAATTATCTAAGATACAGGCTTTTACTTCTCTGAATTGGCCAGATGCGTTGCCACTGGCATTGTTGTCAATTAGGTCAGTGCCTCATTCTCGAACAGGTCTCACACCCTATGAGGTCCTGTTTGGTAGGTCAATGAATATCTGAGGAATTCCTAAACCGAGTTCTGTGTATGTTGTACCTTGTGTCTTAATGAATGACTATTTGGCACAATTAACTTATAACTTAGTTTCTATTCATCAACAGGTTCGAGAAGCACTTCCTGACAGATCCACAGGTGAGGGCCACAACCTCCGGCCTGGTGACTTCGTCGTCCTGAAGTCCTTTGAGAGATCAAGCAGTTTGGAGCCAAGGTGGCGTGGGCCAGAGCAAGTTCTACTTGCCACGATAACAGCAGTTCGAGTCACGAACCGGAAAAATTGGGTCCATGGTACCCATTGTCGCCGAGTACTCCCGACCTTGGTGGAGCCTGCTGTGTTGACCGATCATCAAGAGGTTCTGACTGCGGAGAGAGGCCGTGCTGTGACACCTGATGGATCTGGGGAGTTATTCCTGGACCAGACAGTCCCTGGAGTAACAAGATACAATTTGAGACCAAGAGAGAAATCTGCAGCATTTGTGAAAAATGTCTGAGCGTTCCCTGGGTCAGTGAAATGGAGAGCCGATGTGGCATGGGGGGGTGGGATCAGCCCTGCACTAGAGTAGTGACACCCGTCTTGGCCCGCGGTGAAGAAATCAATGTCTACCCAGGGGTAAGAGCTCTGACAACTACTTTAGTTTCAGGAAGATTTGTTTTGTGTTGTGACTAAAATGGAAAAGTAGAAGAAGATTTTTTGTCTGTAGGGTTTGTTGTCATGAGTGATGTCACTGACAAAGTTATGAGTGAGGTAATATGTGACGTCATCAGCAGTGCATTGCAGGCGCGCTTGTTATAGTGAGTCCAACTAACTATAACGTTGGGATTTCTATGGTTTTATATCAGTAAAATTTCCAGCTAACTATAACTGGTGTGAAACCTATGGTTTTTTTCAGTGAATTTAATAGGTTTTTTAAATGCTAATTCCTAACTATAACTGGTGTGAAACCTATGGTTTTTTCAGTGAATTTCATAGGTTTTTTAAATGCTAATTCCTAACTATATATAGGGCCTTAAACCTATGAAATGTAATATTTTTTATAATGAATCCTATATTGTATATTTATATAATACTATTTTTTATTTTTATTTTTTGCCCTGGTGCGCTCCCGGTGCGTGCCCCGGTGTGCGCACCGGAAAGCGCAGTTTTCCAGAGCGCCCCGGGTCGCGCCCCGGTGAGCGTCCCGTTAGCGCTATTGCTGCAAACGAAAACATCATTGTGATGTATCGCGTAGCCGCGTCCGCGTGATATGCACGGCGTAAGCGCACCCGGAAGCACTCGAGCGAATACGATCGCGCAACGTAAGCATCCGACGCGCTTACGCGACGCGTCCCGTGACCTGAAAATAACACTTTTTATTGGTGCAGAACAGTTTTGGTTTCCAAATGATGAAAGCCCGGGCCATGTGACCTGAAAATAACACGTTTCATTGGTTCAGGACAGTTTTTTTTTTCCAAATGATGAAAGACCCCAACTTTTTTCCTTATTCTGACTTTGTCCTTTGACTGAGGAAGACCTGTTTGGAGATCTTTGAGTAATATTTTGTACTTTAAAATGGCTACAGTGGCAGCAGCAGCTGGAGCATCTGCACCACCACCACCACCAAGAGGACCACCACAACATCACATTGGTGGTCAAGAAGAAGAGGAGGAAGAGGAGGAGGAGGAGGAGGGGAGGAGGTGGCTGCCAGAAGACAATACCCCATACAGGCCAAAGCAGCACATTGTATGGGAGTTTTTTTCCATCCCAGAGGGCAAAAAGAAAGTGAATGCGTCAAAGGTGACTTGCCAAATCTGTGGCATTGAACTTTCAAGGGGGAACCCTAATAATAAATATTCATTTGGTAATAACACCATGATTCGGCACATGCAGCGCAAGCATCCCAACAACTATGCTGCGGCAGAGGTGGGAGAACTGGCCAGCAACCCTCCCCAATCTTCACCCAGCACCTCCAAACGAAAGCAACCCACTCCATCGGGACCAGAAACAAGGGAGATGGTCCCAAACATTCAATCAAAGTTTGGGCAATACAAAATCTCTTGTATTTTTTGTGGTAAGAGCATCTCCTATGGTGAGCAAAGCATAACGCTCATCAACCATGCTGGTGACAACCACAAATGCCCCAAAAATCCATAATTTTTCCCTGATTTTTTTTGCTCCAGTTGAGCCGTTTTCAATTCCCTGTTTTTTGTTTCTCCCCATAAAAATAACAAAAAAAATAAAATAGTTCACAAAAGCCAAATAAAGTACAAAATGTTCAAAAAAACATTAAAAAAATATAAAACAACAAAAAGAAGAAAAAAACTGTTCTTTTTAGAACTACCTCCAAATGATAAAAAAGGCTACATTTTTTAAAAACTCTATCATTCTTTTTTCCCCTTAGAACACTTCCCGGTACGCTCCGTGGTGCGCGTACCAGGCGCTCCCCCAGCGCAAAAAAAATATATATATATTTTTTTGCCCAGCGGGGCCCTTTTATAGCCCTCACATCAAACCTAGGGAGTCAAGGGGGTCTACTCTGCCCTGTAATGGTCATTTCCCCCTTTGTTTTTGCCAACTCTTGTGTCTCGATCCTACCGAGACACAAGATGGCGGCCGCTCCGGACTGTTTGGAATGTTGACAGACACCCGAGAGCCAATCAGCTTTCACGGCGCGAACTCGCGTAGCGTGCTGGTTAGCACCCCGGTGCGTGTACCGGGGTGCGCTTATAGATATATATATTTTTTGGAACCTAAATTACTCGAAATCCACTGGAGCACAAATCTTGAGACATAGCAAAGGCACATCGGGCTACCAGTCCCTACAATTTTGCCAAGTTTGGTGGAAATCCATTTAGCCGTTCGGGCTAAAAGTGAGGTCGACCGCCCTATGGAAATTAACATGGGGAAAACACGTTTTGGGACCCCCCTTTTATCTCGGCCCCCGCTTGAGGAATCCCCCCAAACTTTCAGGGAAGGACCGGAGCGGCGCAAGGCAAATTTGAGGAAATTTTCAGGCAGATTCCTCAACCGGCGCCAGTTATTCACAATAGAATGTTGAGATTTTCTATTGAAAATAATCCTAACTATAACTACCTACTGGCGACCGCCAGTGGGTAATATATACATATATATACACACACATATACATACATACACACACACATATATATATACATATATGTGTATATATATATATATATATATATATATATATATATATATATATATATATATATATATATATATATATATATATTTTTTTTTTTCTTTTTCATATCTATAAAACCTACCAGTATGTAGCTATAGTTAGGATCTACTTTCCATAGGAAAACACAGTTTTTATTTTTGCTATAACTTTGGTTCCCTTGAATTAATTCTAGTGACATTTTCAAAACCAGTTCGCCATCAACCTCAGCAGTTGTCTTGAAAGGTTCGGGGTGATCCATCAAGTGAGAAAAAGGGGAGCCCAAAACACATTTTCCCCCATTCAATTTCCGATTGGGATTTTAGACACAACTACAGCCTGCATGGAATTACACCAAATATGGCAGAATAGTGGCTGTTGGTCAAGCGACCTTTTTGTAAATTGGTGTAAATCCATTTAATAGTTTTGGCAATATTAATAGAAATCCAAATTTATAGATATAGGGATGCAGATCCTCAGAGGATTCAACAGTCTACATGCTGAAAAGTGATTGGGTGCCAACACTTCAACAAGGAAGTGTTGGCAGGCATCTTGGGGCTCAGCTTCAACAATGTTCCACACAAAAAAATTACAAAAAATAAAAGAAAAGGGTGTAGTGTAGGAATGCTTGACCCCCTATCTGTGATCCCCCTGTGACTTCGACAAGGCCAAAAACACTTTTTTTTAAATATTGTTGCCGTGGAAATGCAATGGAGCCATGAATCTGCAGCACACATTTTTTTTAAAAAAAAGTGTGGGCTCACACTGCCCATACAGCCACTCACATAATATATGTAAGAAATAGTTTCACACACTAGTAGTACATAAAGTATACTATTATAACTTTTGTAGTACCTTGGTATACATGTTAGCACACATATTCTTTTAGAAAACACTCTCACACTCACTTGATGATATCACCAATGATATCATTTGAGATGTTATCAGTGATGTCACTGACCCTATTATGAGTGATGTAATATGTGAGGTCAAAAGCAGTGCATTGAGGTGGCGTAAGTTATAGTTAGCTCACCCTAACCATAACTGCTGAATTTCACTGGTTTTGTATGAGTGGAATCTGAGCAAAACTATAATGTCCCTGTAACCTTTATTTTCAGTAAATTTCTATTTCTTAACTATAACATTCCTGTAGACTTTGTTTTTTTCTTTGAATATCTAAGATTTTTTAAAGTTGTTTCTTAACTCTAACTTCCCTGTAAACTTAGGGCTTTATTAGGATAGCGGGCGGAAAATCACCCCAACCGCCACGGGTGCGGAAAACAACCGTGGATAAACTGGCGATCAAATTAGGAACAACTGCCAAAAATGACCGACCACGGCGGTAGCGGGCTAACAAAAACTGCCCGACACGGGCGTTGATGTCCAAAAACCGACCGCGGTGGTCGGAATCGCAGCGGAAAAGCTATAATCCGCCGCAAGCAAAGCGGAGACACCGCATGGGAAATTAGGATATCCCCGATAGTCCCGCGGTACGATCCGCTGTTTCCGACCTCTGCGGTTGCACACAGAAGTGAATGGGAGAGACAGCGGAAGAGCAGCAGCATAGCCACTGCAGCGAACGGTACATGAAAAACATGGCGGACGATGCCCAAACACCGCAACAATGCCAAACTTAGCATAAATCAAAGTAGCCATGAACTCCAAATGCACAAAACACATACCAATAAAAAAACAAATGCCAAAAAAAACATAAATTACACAGGACAACACCCACAACACACCTGACATCAAAATCCCATTTGGACACACCCACACAGCTGAGTATAAAACCAGCCCCTTTACTGGCCACAATCCTTTGCAACACTCTAGAAGAGAAGGGCATACACCAGATCTGACAGGAGAGGCAAAAGAACACAGCACACACACCGCCACCACCACCACCACTACCACCATCACTACCACCATCACATCAGCACCAAAAATTCCCCAGCACACAACACACCTCACACATCAACACCACACCCACCACACACCCCTGCACCCACAAACACTTCAAACACCACACACCAAGGCAGCACATAAAATGCCCAAATTCACAGAGAGTGAGTTGGCAGTCATGGTCAATGAGATAGTGGGAGTGGAACCACAACTGTTTGGTACCCCGGTCCAACAGACACCATTAGCCACAAGGACAGAAATGTGGGAAAGGATAGTTCAAAGGGTAAATGCAGTAGGGACCACCCCTCAAACTAAGAAGGAGATCATGAAGCGGTGGCATGATCTCAAGAGGGTTGTCAAAGAGAGGAGAAGCAAGAACCGGGAGCTGGCTGACAAGACTGGCGGTGGCCCTCCCATTCCACCAAAACCATTCACACCATAGGAGGAGAAGGTGCTTGCCATACTGCATCCTGAGAGTCTCACAGGAGTATCCGGGGAGTAGAGGCTGGTAAGTACAAACAAATGCTAACTAACACACTGATAAGTACTTCCTTGCACAACCCAAACACCATTGCATTTTCCACCCTCAACTAACAGGTAGCTAGCCATCTTGCTTGGGAGGCCCTGTTTGGGGGTGGGAGGGCTGTACCACGACTCCCACCATGCCCCCTGTCACACGCCTGAGCAGGATAGAGGCCTCACCCACCCAGGAGCTTGTCAGCCATTGCACTGTTCACCCTCACCTAACAGGTAGGTAGCCATCTTCACTGGGAGGCTTGTTTGGAGGTGGGAGGCCTGTACCATCACTCCCACAATGCTCCCTGTCCCACACCCCAGCAGCATGGAGCACTTCCTCCCACCCAGGAGCACCTGGAAGCCATTGCACTGTTTACCAAACAAACTTACAGGTAGGTAGCCATCTTCCCTGTTCTGACTGTTTGGGGGTGGGGGGAGCCCTGCACAACCACTCACACCAGGCCCCCTGTCCCACACCCCAGCAGCATGGAGGCCTCCCCCACCCAGGAGCATGTGTCAGCCATTGCATTGTGCACCAAACAAACTTACAGGTAGGTAGCCATCTTGCTTGGGAGGCTTGTTTGGGGGAGGGAGGCCTGTACCACGACTCCCACCACGCTCCCTGTCCCACACCCCAGCAGCATGGAGCACTCCTCCCACCCAGGATGACCTGGAAGCCATTACACTGTTTACCAAACAAACTTACAGGTAGGTAGCTATCTTCCCTGTTCTGGCTTTTTGGGGGTGGGAGCCCTGCACTACCATTCCCACCATGCCCCCTGTCCCACACCCCAGCAGCATGGAGGCCTCCCCCACCCAGGAGCATGTGTCAGCCATTGCACTGTTCACCCTCACCTAACGGGTAGGTAGCCATCTTGCTTGGGAGGCTTGTTTGGAGGTGATAGGCCTTTACCATGACTCCCACCATGCTTCCTGTCCCACACCCCAGCAGCATGGAGGCTTCCCCCACCCAGGAGCATGTATCAGCCATTGCACTGTTCAGCCTCACCTAACAGGTAGGTAGCCATCTTGCTTGGGAGGCTTGTTTGGGGGTGGGAGGCCTGTACCACGACTCCCACTATGCTCCCTGTCCCACACCCCAGCAGCATGGAGCACTCCCTCCCACCCAGTAGCACCTGAAGGCCATTGCACTGTTTACCAAACAAACTCACAGGTAGGTAGCCATCTTCCCTTTTCTGGCTGTTTGGGGGTGGGAGCCCTGCACTACCACTCCCACCATGTCCCCTGATCCACACCCCAGCAGCATGAAGGCCTCCCCCTCCCAGGAGTATGTGCCAGCCATTGCACTGTTCAGCCTCACCTAACAGGTAGGTAGCCATATTACTTAAGAGGCTTGTTTGGGGGTGGGAGGCCTCTACCCTGACTCCCATCGTGCTCCCTGTCCCACACCCGAGCAGAATGGAGGCCTCCCCTACCCAGGAGCATGTGTCAGCCATTGCACTGTTCAGCCTCACCTAACATGTAGGTAGTCATCTTGCTTGGGAGGCTTGTTTGGGGTTGGGAGGCCTGTACCACGACTCCCACCATGCTCCCTGTCCCACACCCCAGCAGCATGGAGGCTTCCCCCACCCACGAGCTTGTGTTTAGACGTAGGACTGAGGTCGACTAGGTCTCCATTGAATATCACTAGAAACTTTCTCGAATGAAAAGGGAGGAGTGAACTTTCCCGATTAGACAAGAAGGGATTCAGCTTCTGACAACCGCATAAACATGACAACTTTGCTCCCCCAGAATAAGGAGTATATCTCCAGAGTCGTGTGAAAACAATAGATAGCTATTTCACTCAGTCAGTTGTGCATACTTAGTTTCATCAGAGTGCAGAGAGATAGAGAGATGGGCGTTTTCAATAAAAAGGTGTTATTTATTGAACAGTCTTCTTTCTCATGCAAGAGAAATGAATTGCTATGATTGCAATACTTGTTATAAAGTAAAGTGCGTATAGTAAAAAGAGTATTATGAAATAATACTGTAAAAGCATTGATATGGTTTCTGAGCCATATGATACTTAAAAGGTATAAAATATATACAGTTACATACAAAGATAAAAGCGTGACTAAACGTACTCAACTGGTGCTTCTAAATACGCCTACCCCGCTGTACCTAACCTAAGCCTAGTACGTGGGAAGGAGTAGATGGGCTGCAGTTTAAGTTAAGTTAGTTTTTTGCCAAGTATCGGACCCAAGAATTCTCTAAGGATCTAATCAGCTCCGTACCTTGGTTTTTATGGAGGAGGTCTTGTATCTCGCTCTCAGGACTCGATCTCCTAGTAACCCGCGAGGGTGACTGGAAACACCGGAGCTGGATTTTCTCGGCAGGAGAAAAAGACAGCTTCTTTCTCAGTGCGTCAAATGGGAGGGACGGCTTCGTTCAACACTCGCATCAGCTGGGCTTCGGATAAGTAGATAGCTGCTCTGCTCCACACCACTGTGTGTTGCTTAAGGCAAACGTTGGTATATTTATACCTGGAAGGTGCTGTGTTTGACGTAAGGTTGGACATAAGACGTCAATTAACGATGTCACTAAGAACTGACCATTCTTTCAGTGCTTGCAGGAGTTGTAAGACAAATCAAAACAAAAGCACAGGGAATTCCCAGGTTGCTGGAGGTTTGGTATGTTGTAAGAACTAGTTGTGGTTTCTAGGAGTCTAAGGAAGTAGCCTTGCCGCATTTGGTTTGCAGTGGCTTATTATTAAATATGAAATATTTAATTAGGGTCCTAGATAAAACACAACACCCACTCCACGTATAATGTCCATAATTACTAAATACTAAGCAATATATAAACATATAGGTATGCATGTGTTTTTCCATCCCACCCCAAAATACTTTAAAAGCATTTGAAAGGGTATAGATACACCAAAATGAGTATTATACTGTACGCATTCAAGCAGTGGTATCATTTAGAAAATTCAAACATAAATATCAGCTGAATGAAATTGCGAAAATTACATTTATGAAATGGCTCTTACTACAGAAGAGAAGGCACAGACCATTTCATCACATATTCATAAAAGATTGTAAGTGTGCTAGAGGCTGATTCAAAATATTGTCTCTAGAGTCACTAGAAATAGAAGCTCTGTTCTCTAAGAATAGTTCTAGTTTAAGCAGAGTACCTTGTGCCAAAAAAAAGGTAAATATTTTGGAAGTTCTTGAAGAGGGAAAAAAATTATTTTCTTTCAGGGCAAGAAAAATAGATCCAAGTCTTTCAGCCGTGATGTTTTTTAAAAGTTGAAGGCCGAATTCAGAGTTCGCTATTTCAATTGTTATTCTCGTTGTTAGGAGAGAACATTACCTCAGATAGACTAGCAAAAAATGTGTCTACCACAGTAGGTGAAAGTTGGGCCAACTCCGAAAAAGTTGAAATAGTGCATATAGGAGATGCATTGCCATCATCGATGTCTAGATCAGCAATGTTCACAGAGGGTTGTACCTGTGTGCTGCTGCTTTCATCTCCTACTTCACCGCCACCTACTCGTGATGGTGAAGTCTCAACGAATGCCGTCATCAGAATCGGTAGCTGCTGGGGACAACACGTTGCATGAGTCGTTACTGGACAAAGCAAAGCGTCGATATCCATTGGTACTATTAATGGTAGTGTAAGACAAACGTCCAACACGTATTGTTCTCCGCATAGCAGACATCGAAGCACAGGTAAGATGCAATTTTGCCAGATCGGTCTGAATAAAAAAAAACAGGTTGTATTCAGATCTCTTAGCCGGGCCAATCCGAGGACCTTAGTGATACGGTCTCGGTATCGTATTGCTAGGATCGTTTCTTACATCGAAGCCAGAGTTTTGTTTGTGACTTGGCTTGCCATATTGGAGCAGAAGGAGTAAAAATAAAATTCCTGCTACGAGTCCCAAAATAAGTGGCAGGCCACCAAAAAGAGAGTGCACAAAATTCGGGAAGATGCCCAGGACTTTCTCAAAGGGTGTTAATAGTCCCGAAAAATTTGTCTTAAATACATGTGTGATGCCACTGGTATCTGACATGTTTAAAATTTCAGCGAAATGCGCGGGGCAGTTTGTTGCTAAAAGGGTATGTATTTCTGCTGCTGTCCTTGCAGCTTGCAGGTCGAACGTCTCTTTGGTCGAGGTTAAAGGCACAGTTGTCTGTAAAAGAATAGACTTCATTCTGCTGAAAGTATCAATTCGAATAGAAGAGATATTCACAGAAGGCCAAATTTCCGCCTCCATGCCTGGATTGCTTTTTGGTACAATACTTGCATACAACAAATGACCCTGGAAGTGACGCTCACGCAATAGGGTTTCCCTGGCACCATGCCACAACAGCTGCGGTCACTTAATATAACGTAGCTACCGTTGGAAAGATGTCTGAAAAATGGCTCTATCTGTGTAGCCGGGGTTCCGTGCAGGTGACATGAAAGGTTATTTGATTAACCCTTGCAAGGTCCATGCAGGTTTATAACTTTGCATAGAAGTGTACCGCTCAGTGATGTTTTGCAGTTACGAACCACTAAGAAATACCTCTTTCTTTCCCCCACTCCAACACCTGTGTGTAAATGGTAAATTCCAGGTTGATTTGATGTACCCTTTACCCAACCTTTCAAACAGGCCTGCTGGTATATACTCTTGGCAGTATTGAAACTGAAAAGTCGTTATCGGGATTGTAATGGTGCCATGTATTATCCATTCAATGACAGGTCTTTCTGACATTGTCAATGGTAATCTCTCAAGTTTTTCAATGCTTAGCGCCGTATAGTCTGCTCCTTTCTGTGCCAACGAGATTTGTCTATCAGTAAGGTTAAAGATAGAAAATAATGACGTTATGTTGATTAGACACCAAGGCACGTGACCTGAACACAAGTTTTGTAACGTCCAGCCTAGCAACTGGGACTGACCATGTTGTAACATTATCATATCCTGTTCTATTATATCATAGCAGATGATACAATGCTATCCAGTGAATAGATTCTGGAGGACGGAGTCGTTAACCCATTGTTAACTACAGAAAATGCTTTTTCCAAATTAATACAATACATTTCTCGTATTTTTTCGGCAGTTTCAAATTGATTTAATTTCCAAGCTTCATTGTATGATGCATATTTACCGGCGTATATGAAATGTTTTTGACGCTGTTTGCGAGGTCCCATTATGAAATCTCGAAAGTCAGCACCTTCTTTAAGTAAAGTTAAGTGTTGCTTAATTTCTGGAAGTGTGGATTTCTGTAGCCATTCGAGGCATAGTTTTCCCACACTGTATGTTGTAATAATCCCTGGATGTTGTCTTTGGGAATATCTTGGGTCTGGTCTGTTTTGTTTGAACCCCTGTATTTTGTTCAGGAATCTATCATGACAGTTATTAGTGTCTGTGGGCCAGATTAACCTTTTTTTCCAATCAGGAAGTGTTCTGTTTTGTTTTAAAATATAGGCCACGTCTAATCCCTCATCTGCAGGGGTGTTTCCATCAGGTATTGGCTTTGGTATAGACGGGTTTTTCAAAACCTTTATCTTGGCTAAACCAAGACAGGTTGTTTGCTGAACTGTGTCATTTAGGAACATTATTTGTTCTGGGATCATGCAGGCTCTGAACAATGCTTCTACACCTTGTACATGCCATTCTTTTGTTCCCCAAATGGTTTTTGTCTCAATGTTATTTTTCCAATATTCAAAACCAAATGTGGACATTTTTTCATAACATTTTTCTGAATAAATCAGTTTAGTGTTTGTCAACATATTTTTCACCCCTGTCTTATTTAACATTTTAAAATAGAATATTTCCGGATCAGTGAAATTAAACCCCGAGAAGTATGGGAATTTTTCCAAAAATTTCTTTGAGCTGCCTTTTGGCGGGGTTGGACAATGCTCCCATTGATTATAAACAAAAGTATTTCTAGGATTTGCAGATTTATGCAGATAATGATGCCCGTTGTGGAAAAAACAGTACATTTCCTCATAATTCGACGAACCTTGTAAATAATCATGTGCAGTAAATTTTGCTGACATTTCTAAATCTGACATCATATTATTAATATTTTCAAAGTCCCAATCATCAGATAGAATCTACTAGGTGAAACAAAGTCACTAAACGAAATCTTAAATTGGTGTGGCAATTTCAAGAGCTCAACCGGGCCATAAATTTCATAGTCAATTTTGTCCCATGCTATACCACCAGGTATGGGGATGGCTGTGATGTTTACTGATGACAGTTCTCTTTTTTCGATGTGTGAGGATCTGTGTGGTTTCAGGACCAAGTTGATGTTCTGACTTTCAGTGTCCATTGTACTATATTTTCCATCAATAAATCTACCCAAACTTAAAACCAAGATGAGCCATAGGAAGAGGAAAAGTACACCTAACACAATCCAGAATTTAATCCATTGAGGAGTTAGATATGTTTCTTTGAGTTGATGATAGAGTTCTTTTACTTTTTCTTTGAATGTTTTTGTTGCTGGCTTGTCTCCATGTTCACTTGGATCATCGGAAAAATCATCAAAGATGCTAAAGTAGCCAGATGCAGTTCTGTCAATTGGTGGGATTGCTTCTGGATTTCCATTGATCTTTGCATTGTCTTTTGTTACATTCGTACAGTCTGAAGCTACATCGTTGTAAACTGGAGTTTCTTGTTGAACTGTAGCAATTTGGGTCTCAAGAGGCACAAGTTCCATGGCTTTGTTACATAGTCCTTTCTTAATCACCGTAGGTTTATCAAATGTGATTAGTCTCTCAGTTTGGACCTCTTGCATTGTAGCAAGATTTGGTCTTCTGCTATTTCTTGGGAGTCCACTGGGCCTACTACTTATTATTGGCCACATGGTTGTGGTTTCACCAGGTCGATTGATACAACTTGGTTCTCCTTTTTACCAGCAAGAGGCGGTAGCACTACTGATCTTGTTCCGCTGACAGCTAAGACAGGTACTGCTTTTCTGTAAGAAGGCCCAAATTCCTTCTTTACCGCGATCTTTTCTCTGACCAGATCCCCAATCTTTGGAATACAGACAGGTCTTGCTGGGACAGGTGGTTTTTCTTCAGTGGTAGTTGACTTTAATTTTCCGTTACTCAGATTGTTCTTGTTTCATTTAGGTCCTGTAAAACAGCCAAACGATTTTTGATATCAAACGCTTTTTGTAGCACCACTGAAGTTTGACGATCTAAGTCTTGAATAAGCATTCTAGTTTCAAATAAAAGTTCATACGGGCTGACACCTCCTAGACAATTTCTTGGCATATTATTAAGACTACGTTGGACACTTGTTAGATGTTTGACCCACCCATCACCCGAACCTAATACCCTCGCTGTTATAGATTGCTTTATGTCCCGTTTTTTTCTTTCCACAACCGAATTTTCCTCAGGATGGATGGGAGAAGAGTACCGCAACGCAATGCCCATGCTGGCCATGGCCTCCTTGTAAGCCTGTGAGCTAAACGCAGGACCCTGGTCAGAATGTAGCATGCCAATTGCGTATGTGCTGATAAAGACTCGCAAATCTTTTATAACAGTTCTGGCGTCAGCCGAGCGCTGGGGCCACATCCAAATGAATCCTGTCTTAATTTTTGTGGGACCGCATTTGTCCGTTCGGACGTCTGCTTATAGATAGCCTGATGCTGTCTAATAGTGGTGCCTGGGCTGGTGTCTGGCCCGGTTCACAACTGCGATCTCTGTTGTAGTCCTCACAATTCATTGCAAATTTATAAAGTTCTACGCTCATCCCCGGCCACCAGATTTCAGAATCTCTTGGTGCCTCAGACCCAATCCCATGTGCGCTTCTTGTATCAAGAAGACTCTCCGGTACGTGTTTGGAATTAGTCTATCCCCCACTCCAGGGGTTTGAGCAAACGGAACAAAGTTCGCATCAATTATGTACGTATTACCGAGTGGATAGTTTAGAGGTAACGCCGCATAATTGCCATCCATTGAGGCTTTTACAGCAAGTAGCGTTTCGCCATCTATTTGTTTTTTTGTACGCTTTTTTGTAACTACGGAAGCCGAGTGATCAGCCGCCGCTGTGGCTTTGTCAGCCAACGAATTCCCTGCAACGTGAACACCATCACGTTGAAGACTCTGTGTATGTATCACGTGAGTCTTTTGTAGTTCTTTCTGCAAAAGAACTTCTTGTTCCCATAGTTTTTTATGTTTTATTGTGGCACCTGTCTCATCTTTGTAACCGTTTTTTTATCCAGGTCTGCATGGAATTATTGTAAGATCGGACGCAGTAATGCGAATCGCATACTATCAGTGTCGGGAATTCACGATCGGCATTTTCAAGCGCCATTATTAGGTATCTTATTTCAGCTCGCTGAGCTGAACAATTTCTGAGTGATTCAGTTTTAGTGACCATTAGTCTGAATTTACCTAAGCGCCAGCAACCTTTAATGATCGTGCATGCTGCATTGTAAATCTGTTTCTCCACAACGTAGTGTTGTGCAAATCTGTCTGTGTAGATAACAAAGGTGTATTGTTCTAGAGGCAGAATTTCTATTGGTAGAGGATATTCATGTTTGTATTCTAGATTTTCTAGTTTTTTCATTTTCGGATCAAAATAGTGTTTCACATCTTCTGCAGTAAGAGAATTTTCCCATTGTATCCATTCTGGATCTAATGTCACAGCATTTAGATTGTGTGGGCTTGTTAATGCTTCCATAGCCGATTCTGCTGTTAACACAGATATCCTTTTGCGGTGCGCTAGGGATCTTTCTTTTGCTACAGAAGTTTGAACTGCAGTCAGAATTTTTTCTGTTGAACTAAATTTCATTTCAGCTTGTGTGTACAAATGTGATTTGTAGGCTATTGGTACCGTTTCTCCCTCATTAGAGGTCAGGTATGTGAATCCGCATCTGCCTGGGATGACGCGGATTACAAGGTTGCATTCATTTGCGCGTGTTTGCAGTTTTGTTTTAGTTAACATATCTGTCTGTAATGATCTTAATATTTCTGTGTTCTTGAGTCCAATTAATTGATTTAAAATCAGGTTTTATTAGTTCGTAGAGAGGTTTAACCCTCTCTGCATAATTTAGAATGTATGTTCTTCCGAAATTCAGGAATCCTAGGTTTTTCAGCGTTTTTGTAGCTTGTATTACAGCACACTTCTCTAAGAAGTTGTCTGCCATGCTTTTGCCTTCACTTGATAATTCGTATCCTAAAAATAGGACAGTTAAATGGGCAATTCTTGATTTTTTAAAATTAAATTTGTACCCTTCAGAAGCGAACCCAAGTATTATGGTGTTCACTCTTTTCAAGTGAGTCTCCAGGTCATCATCTGTAAGATAGATTTCGTCTACATAAGATAATGCTTCATCATCATAAATGTGTAGTAACTCTGTTACCCTTGCCGAAAATAATTCTGGGCTGTTCTTGAATCCCTGTGGGACACGAAAAAATAGTTTTTGCGACCCCATTATTGAGAAAGAGGTCAAATACTTGTCTTCAGGTGCAATGTTTTGACAGAAGAATCCATTAGAGATATCTAATGTCGTTTTATATTTTTTGCACATAATGTTATTCATTAGTGCTGCACTGTGTGAGTTTTGGACTGCAAAAGTTTTATAGCAGGAGTTTAGATGTCTGTAGTCCAAGACTAGACGATATGAATCGTCTGGCTTGGAGACAGGAAACAAAGGATTGTTCATTTGTGAGGTGCATGTTTCAATCACCCCCTGATATTCAAGTTGATCTAAAATTTATTTTCCTTGTTTTTTAGGTTCTTGTTTAACCGGATACTGCCTCTGTGCAGTAGGTGGATTATTTAACTGGATTTTATGATGAGGAGAGGCCTCATTCCATCCTACATAATCTATACTACTATTATAAAGGAAGAACTTTGAACCTTTGAGGCGGGTAAACTCTGGAACCACAGCGCCAATCCGCACACCCGATACATCGTTGTAATCGTCAGGGTGTGCAGATGGACATAGGCTATATAAACGTAATAAATAGACGTTATTTAAAAAATTTACAGAAAAAAAAGTAGTCCCTTGGAAGAAGCGCCGGCCACTACGTGCGTGTCCGACGTGAGGAGCGGCGTTTAGGAGCGCGAGGAGGACCGGCGGACATGGCGCAGGGAGGAGCGGCGGACAGGCGGGGAGGAGCGGTGAGCAGCGGATGAGGTAGGTTATTTATTCATTTAGGAGCAGTGAGCGGTGGAAAAATTAAGCAAAAATGAAAATCGTGAGCAAGAAGAAGCAAATGGAGCATTACAAAAGTAGCCAAACGGTGCATTACAGGAGGAAAAAGTTACGTGTGCAGGTTACAAAAGTGTAGAAAGTAAACATAGAGGTATAGGAGGAAAAAGTGACGTGTGCAGGTAGCAAGAGGAAGCAAACGGAGCATTAAAAAAGTGAGCCAAACGGTGCATTACAGGAGGAAAAAGTTACGTGTGCAGGTTACAAAAGCATACAAAGTAAACATAGAGGTATAATACTGCAATATATGGAGGATGGCCCTGGGGGACCCACGGACAACATCGGGGCGGGCGGGGGCCCTGAAGCCTAATTGCTCCCGGACAACGTCGGGACGGGCTGCTAGTTTTTATATAATGCTGGGGCTTGGGCCACTGCCCATTTTCTAGCAAGTGTGTATTTTTTATGTATTGGAATGTGATTTGAGAAGGCAGGCATAATCATTTCTTCGCCATGTGGGCACTCCCTGACAAACTCTGGTGGCCAGTCTTTTTATGCTAGAAGGATGTCATAGCCTTTATTTTCCTAGTTTTATCTCCCTCTATACGTAATGTTATTTCATATAGTTTATGGGGCACACTCACTTGGGTGTCTGCAGTTTCCACTTGAATGTATTCATTCGTGTCCACTGTCTCCAGAAGATTCATCAGGATCTTGCGAGCTATGCTCACTTCTGCTGCGCTGTCTAGCATTGTCTGGGCCCACTCTCCGTTTTTCAGTTGTGTCCTCAGGATTCTCGGCATGTTTTATTTTAATACTTGCTACCTTCTTTCTGGGAAATTGTGATTTTTTATTTTGATGAGCAGGTTCTTTGTCTTTGGACTTGAAGTGCTCTTCCTTGTGTTCTGACCGTCCTCTTCTTTCCGATTTCTTTGAGGAAGTCTGAAAAGATCGAGAGGAACGTGTATCAATATCTTGATATCTGTCAGGTTTTCTCAGATTGTCCCTATTTCTAAGGTTATATCTTTTCTCAGAGGGCTCCCTTTGGGGAGACTTGCCCCACCTCTCTGGAGATCTATTTCTCCATTGGGGAGACCTTCCTCTGGCCTGAAATTGTTTTTCTCTGGGAGTGGTTTGTTTGTTACCCTCCCAGTTCTTCTTTTGAGAATTGAGATTATTTTTAATAAAGGTTTTTTCAGGATTTTCAATTAGTTGGGGTTTTACTGGTTTACCACCCAAACTATCTCTGCCTAATTCTTCATAGGATTTTTCAAATATTTTTGCGAGCTCAAAAGGTTGGTCTGTGATATCTGTCTCCTTCCATTTTTGGCGGACTGCCACGCACGCTGCTTCTCCTTTTATATTGGCTAATAATATAGCCGAGACCTGCTTAAAATCTTTTAGTAATTTCATACCCAGAGTTAAAGCAGGTTCTAGACCATATTCGTTTTGAATCTGTCTTAGTACATCTGGTATAACCGCCATAGACGGAACACCATGTGTTTTTGTGTAGATAGAAGCAAAGACTGTGCACCAAGTGTCACAGTCCTCCACATGTGGTGCGATCCCCATTGGGAGGCAGATAGTCAGAATTCTGTGTTTTTCGTGAGGGGTGGTATCAGGAAACACGGCCTCTATCTGAGTGATTTTTTGAGCTAACCAGAATGGAATTTGCTCCTGTTTTGCAGGTGTTTTACCAAGACATGATTGTATATTCTGTGGTGTAATTTTATTTGTGTTCCCCTGATGTGGGGTGTTTTGCGGAAGTTTAATTGCAGGTTGGACTGTTGAAGTCCGCATGACATATTGAACTAATTGTCTATGTATTTTAATTAGTTGTTTTAACTGAACTAAAAGTTCTCCGTCTAACATTGTTTCAATGTCAGGATGTGGTGTGTAGCCGGCTAGAACCGGCCATGTGGCTCCTGGTCTACCAAATGGACCTAGCCTGGTAATGTGATTTTGATGATTTAGGGTGCCATTAAACAAGAGCAGGTGCTCTTGGTATGTTAGTGGAATTTCAACTTCCTCAAAAGGACAGTATTCCTCTGGAGATTCCGCTACTTTGTAGAAGTGGAACTCATGTGTTACAGAATTTGCTGCTGGAAAAGTTATCCAGGAATAGAATACCTCTGTCTGCCGAAACTCATGTGCCTCTACCACAAATACAACCGTACCACCTCTCGATGTTACTCCATTTTCTATAATTTTTATAGTTATGGTTTTTCTTATGTTGGCCGGGATGATTACTGTAACACAAAAGAGAGTACAAAGTTCCCCAGGGAGGCGAAGGAAAAGAAGAAGAAAGTACGTGTGAGTGTAGTGAAGAGCAAAAAAGAAGGGAAATTCCCTTGTTGGAACTAAAACCCTCACACACCCAGTAAACTAGGTGTCATGCTTCATCATATGGGTTCTGCTCCTCGTCAGACTGGCGCTGCAATGTCTGACAGGCTCCTGAAACCGGGGCTCTTTAACA
The DNA here is from genome assembly GCF_964263255.1 of Lissotriton vulgaris. Classification (NCBI taxonomy): domain Eukaryota; kingdom Metazoa; phylum Chordata; class Amphibia; order Caudata; family Salamandridae; genus Lissotriton; species Lissotriton vulgaris. Next base: position 1,392,900,273 of record NC_141693.1, read on the forward strand.
GAGATCTTTTGTTCCAGCCATATGGTGCATGCGTGTGAGAGGGCAGGGAAAGTGTAGTTGTGAAGTGAAATGTGTCTACAAAAGGTGAGTCAGTCCACAATGTACTTTATTAGCATGGTTGACTCCCTTGGTTAAAAGGGGTGGGAGGGGAGATATATGCCAAGAAGCTCCAGAGCAGGATATCTACTACCCTCAGGTCAGGTCAACATGTTTCTTGCCATCATGGCAATTCTTCAGGACCTAGGTGTTTGGTACTACACAGTGAGAAAAAATAATAAATTACAACCTTATTGAATAGGTCTGTGGATGGGCAGGCCAATTGGTCCTGCTACAGTTAAGTGACCTAGAGGAGATAAAAAACAAGCAACAGAGGATCGTGGTGAGTGTAATGCTCTGTTAGGAACTAGTTTGCATATGCTCTATATTGTACACACACACGGAAAGGTATAAAGAGCATAACCAAAGGCAGGGGCTTTTTTGAGGATAAAACTACCCATAGTTATGCCTTGACAAACTCACTTAAGAGTGAAAATAATAATAAAAGCAGTGCGAATGAAGAAACTGAGGACTAAAAACTGTGGAATTAAAGGGCTCAGTGCTTACCCTGGGCAGTTCCCTAAGGTGCCCCGCAGACTGCTCCCGTGGGACCGGCAAAGGGTATGGTACCTGTGGGAGAGAAAGATGTCGAGCACGGGGCATGTTTACAAGAACGGAGACAACTAATAGCCTCTGTTGACAAACCGTCATAATGGAGCCCATCGGGTTTATCAATGACAGCTCAAGAAAATAGTAAACTCTCCTCGAGCCCAAGGTCTGTATAGTGTGAAGACCAGAGTTGCCTAATCGACAACACGCGGCACCCGAGGCCATCCGCCTCCACGAGGAACCGCCAACCCGCAAAGCTGCACACCGCCCGTATCCCGGTACCGCTGGAGAACCTGCGGGGGGATTCAGGCCGTGCCAGGTAAGCAGATCGGCGGGAACCATTAATGGGAAACGGAACGGCCCCACATGGATCGTGCTATCCTAGAAGCAAGTGTCTTCCACGTTACCACCGACAAAGGGAAAATCGAGGCGGAGCCGGCCACAGACTGTGAAATGCCACCGACGTGGTTGTGGGCATCACTCAGAGTATAGATACCCCATTAGCTTACCTCAGGTGGCACGCGGTACAAGCCGAGTAACCTACCCCACGAGCAGCGCCTGGTCAAGGCGCAGAGCAGCTGGTGGCTAGCCCGGTGGAGAAATCGGGTTTATGAGCCATCGGTAATCCGCCGAGTCGGTGTGTTCGGGGGCGTGGTGTCTCTCGTCGGGGACCGCGCATGCGCGGGTCCAGGCACACAATGTGAGTACTACAACGATTTTGAGCCAGAGAACCACCGGGTAAATGCGGCGGCCATGATGGGAGCGAAAAACTATCAGAGATAGTGCAGGTGGATAACGGAACTGGACAAGGTGTTCAGACCCGGGATTTGTAGTTATGGCATGCTCAAAATTACAGTGATGGTGATTGGTAGATCAATTTTCTGAAATGTTGACATTGTGTGAGTCCCAAATGAGAAGTGCCGATAGGCAGACAGTTCTGAGTTAGATATCAGTAGGACTGGTTGTCTATTCGTAGTAATGGCACCCATCTGGTTGGTGGTGTAGTAAGTTGGTCTGTTCATAATCAGTAAGCCCACAGTGTGAATTGTGCAGTCAGCGTAATGGAAAGAAGTACACACTATGGAAAAACTAGATGTACACACTGCGGGAAAATTAGAGAGGGGATGTATCATATCAGAACCCTTATGATGAAGCATGACACCTAGTTTACTTGGTGTGTGAGGGTTTTAGTTCCAACAAGGGAATTTCCCTTATTTTTTGCTCTTCACTACACTCACACGTACTTTCTTCTTCTTTTCCTTCGCCTCCCTGGGGAACTTTGTACTCTCTTTTGTGTTACTAGTTGTTTGGACTTGTACACTGGACCCCATTAAACATAGTACGTCTCAGTTCCTCCCTTTTGTTCTAATGATTACTGTATCTTGGTTGTCTTCATTAAACCCTGTAAGGTCTGCACCCGTTTGATTCGCATTTACTGCGGCTTCACCGGTTACGTTGTTGTCGCCGTTAAGCGACATTATTTGATGAAAAAGTGTCTTGCAGAGCAAGTTTTTTGAGGAAACAAAAGATTAGATGCACAATATTTTGGAACACTGTATCCTTCAACGTTGATTATACTATAAACGAATACATAGGATTCTCATCCTACTAAGTTCCGGCGGATATTAACCTTTCACCCACTCCAGACGTCTATTGGAGTTTTTACGGGAAAAGGAGTCTGTGTGAAAAAGCACGACTGAGTTACTCTAGTATCTTGCGTTAGATTATCGCCTTACCAAACGTTGGGCACCATGTAGTGTAGTTCCTATTTTCCCAATAGGCTCTGTGCATTGGAATAACATAAACAATATTTTAGACGTAGGACTGAGGTCGACTAGGTCTCTATTGAAAACGTTAAACTTAATTTAGGTTTGCCAGCTAGCTCAGAGGTCACTAGAAACTTTCTCGAATTAAAAGGGAGGAGTGAACTTCCCTGATTAGACAAGAAGGGATTCAGCTTCTGACAACCGCATAAACATGACAACTTTACTCCCCCAGAATAAGGAGTATATCTCCAGAGTCGTGTGAAAACGATAGATAGCTATTTCACTCAGTCAGTTGTGCATACTTAGTTTCACCAGAGTACAAAGAAATAGAGAGACGGGCGTTTTCAATAAAAAGGTGTTATTTATTGAAAAGTCTTATTTCTCATGCAAGAGAAATGAATTGCTATGATTGCAATACTTGTTATAAAGTAAAGTGCGTACAGTAAAAGGAGTATTATGAAATAATACTGTAAAAGCATTGATTTGGTTTCTGAGCCATATGATACTTAAAAGGTATAAAATATATACAGTTACATACAAAGATAAAAGCTTGACTAAACGTACTCAACTGGTGCTTCTAAATACGCCTACCCCGGTGTACCTAACCTAAGCCTAGTAAGTGGGAAGGAGTACATGGGCTGCAGTTTAGGTTAAGTTATTTTTTTGCCAAGTATCGGACCCAAGAATTCTCTAAGGATCTAATCAGCTCCCTACCTTGGTATTTAGAATGGAGGAGGTCTTGTATCTCGCTCTCAGGACTCGATCTCCCAGTAACCTGCGAGGGTGACTGGAAACACCGGAGCTGGATTTTCTCGGCAGGAGAAAAAGACAGGACCTTTCTCAGTGCGTCAAATGGGAGGGACGGCTTCCTTCGGCACTCGCATCAGCTGGGCCTCGGATAAGTAGATAGCCGCTCTGCTCTACACCACCGTGTGTTGCTTAAGGCAAACGTTGGTATATTTATACCTGGAAGGTGCTGTGTTTAACGTAAGGTTGGACATAAGATGTCAATTAAAGATGTCACTAAGAACTGACCATTCTTTCAGTGCTTGCAGGAGTTCTAAGACAAATCAAAACAAAAGCACGGGGAATTCCCAGGTTGCTGGAGGTTTGGTATGTTGTAAGAACTCGTTGTGCTTTCTAGGAGTCTAAGGAAGTAGCCTTGCCGCATTTGGTTTGCAGTGGCTTATTATTAAATATGAAATATTTAATTAGGGTCCTAGATAAAACACAACACATCTAATCCAAAGGTGATGAATAACTCGCTGCTGAGGACAACGACCAGCAGAGCCACTCTCCACCCCCAGTACATGGACTCTCTGATGTTGACTCCCAGGATAGTTTGGACGATGAACTCCAGGCTGGCCCATCTGGTTTGCCAGGGACCAACAGGTCCCAGGCCCCCATCCTCCCCACCACCACCTCTGCTGCAACAACAACAGCACAGCAGACCCCTGCAGTCACTGCATGTGCCTCCTCTGCTGCCACCTCCGCCGCCACCACCAATACCACCTGCAGCACCCTCCCTGTCCCAGGGGATGACCAGGACACACCAACAACTGTGGAGGGCAGGGAGAGTGTGCGTGGACCCACCGTGATGAGTAACAGGTCAGTGGCAGTAGGGCAGGTGGGAGGGACAGGGTCACCCCCAGACCTCAGGAGGTTAGCACACCATCCCTGGACCACTTCACCAGAATCATTGGGGCATATGAACAGTTCCAGGGACAAAGCGGCCGGTCTGACGAACTATTACGTGAGCTCATCCTGCTGATTAGGTCCATCGACACACGCATTGGACAAATGGTGGACCTCATGGCCCAGCACATGGCGTTACTGAGGGACAGGCCTGCATCCCAAACAACAACTCCGCCCCCTCTGTTGTGCTGCAGGATGACAGTGCACCATCCTCCCCTGCGATCACAGAGAGGGATGAGTCCTCAGATGCCGCTGGCCATGCAGCAGGCCATGCATTTGGTTGCCTGTGCCCCATGCTCTATGTGTCACTTCAACATTGCCAAGATCTTTGCCCGCATCACATTTTTAAACAGGGGTGTCAGGGTCTTCAGTCCATTCAGACACTGATACTTGTGTTATCTGTGTTGGCTCTTTTACCTGTCATGCAGTTTACTTTTTAGTGGTTTGCTATTGTTGGCTACGTTGTTGCCATGTCAGGTTGGGGTACACTGCCAGCACAGGGTGTGATTCTGTGCACAGGTTTACATGCAGGCTGGGCAATGCCATTATGTATGTGTGTTATTCCTGTATATGTGCCCAGCTGTCTATGTGTATGGTCATTTTGTGTTGGCCCTTAGTCCTGGTCCCCTGGCCTACATGAGATGTGTGCTCTTGGGTGGCAAGAAGGTGTGCAGTGTGAAGGGTGTGACTTTGTAGTGGGTGTGGATGTGTGTGCGCCCCTGAATTGTGATAGACACACATGTGTCACCCAGGAGTTGTGTGCTTGTTGTTTGGATTGTCCTGCCATGTGTAAATGATTGTATGCACTTGTGTGAGTTGCCTGTTGTGCACTGTGCAGTGTGTTGGTGTGTGACCCCTCCTTGCTGTTTTGTTCACTTATGAGTGTGCAAAGTGTGTGACTTGCACATCAGTGTTGTATTTGTGTGATCATCAATGTGTCTAGAGTGTGTTTGTGTAGACTGTGTGGCCCTGCTGCTCCTCACTGGCATTGAGTTTGTGTTTCTCATGCATTGCAGGCGCATGGTGCCTTTTCTTCTCCTGTATGGCATGGCATGTGTGGTGAAATGCCATCACCTATGTGTGCCACTTGTGCCTAGCCATTGTGGGTCTGCACTCCCTCTATTTGTGTATGGTACACCTCTTACATGTCTACTACTGACATGCAAGTCAGTTGACTTTGATGGCAGCTGCCTCTTTGTGTACATGTGTATGTGCCTTTCCATCACTTCATTTGTGAGACCATGCCTTGTTGTGCAGTTCTTGGGCCAAGTGTGATGTTCCACTCTAGACATTGCCCTAATGGTTTATGTGTGATGTTCTTGAGCTATTTATCAGTGAGGATTGCCCATGTGCACTTGAGCTGTGTGTGCTGCCCAGTGATCTGGTGTAGATGGTTCTGCTCTTGTATCCCAGAGTGGTGCATCCTGTTGTTGCTATGTTGGATGTATGTGTGTTGGCTGTGGTATTGCTTCACTTCATGGGTGTGCTGTTGTTTTTGTGCTGTGCTCATTTGTGGTGTGTGTGTTGAAGTTGTGTCAGTCATGTCTGTGTGTAGCTGTTGTGCTTGTGCACACACTGCTTGTTGTGCATACAGTGCTGTGTGTATGTGGGCTTGGCATTGCTTGATGTGCATCCCCTGATATCCTTTGGTGTTTGTTGATTTGTGCTTTCCAGTGCATCTGTGGTTGGTTTGATGTGGCAGTGTTGTTCTGTGCAGGTGCACCTCTTGTGTGTTGTAGTACTTTATTCGATAAAAACATTTATCATGAAAGTAAGACCAATTTCAAGTACCGACAACCCTTAAAATTCATACAAAACAATGTACAGGTTTTAAGTGCATTAAAAAAACATATATACAGTTAAAATGGGTGAACCGATAAAAACATTAAAATAGAGTAGCAGCATAGTCAGTCACAGTTAACCTGAAATATCATTTAGCAACCTCCTTTGAGATCGTCTTTAACTTATTTGATCTTATCTTCCAGGCTCTTCCCAGATATTTTGCCAACCTCACACACCAGAGCCAGTGATGTTACATCTGTTGTAGGAATGCGCAGGGCGTTAAGGTGCTGTCTGAAGCCCAGTTCCCTACAAATTGGCCTAAGCCACCGTCTTCTTACACCCCTATATGCTCTACAAGCAAATAAAAATGTTCTAAAGACTCTTTGGGGCATGGGCAACATGGGCATGAGGTATGGTCAGGCAGGGAAGGTCTCCACTTTTCAGTGAATGTATTTAATGGTAAGCTTCCATACCTACATTTTAAGAAAAGTGTTCTGTCACCAGGTGATTGGATGAAATCCAGAAATGGATCGAGCTTCCTGACAGACTTATAGTTCGGAAATTGGTCGGTCAGAGGTCCCCACCTATGTCCCTCTAGCTCCTCTTTCAGATCCCAGTCCCAATACAGTTTCTTAACAACATTTTTTGGTGGGGGGGACTGGGTCAGCCAAAGCTCACCCAATCCTATCCACGTTAACATCTGTTTCAGCTTGCTCAGCCATCGGATCTTGGCACAGCCTCCCAAGCTGATGAGTTCGTCAAATGCTGCAGCATAATTGACTAGATCCGTGGATCTTCGCAGGCGCACCCAGAACAGCAAAGGACGCAGTCCGACTATTTCCTTGATTGAGCGTCTGCCCAAATCAAGAAAAAGTGGTTTTAGAGGTGTTGAGACTGGGAGCGAGGCTAAATCTCAAAAAAACTTGTTTTCTGCCTTGACCAATTCCGGGTGTTCTCAATCCCCCAAAGTTCGGATCCATAAACTGCTGAGGCCAATGCCTTCCCTTCGTAGACTGCCAGGGCCGGGGCTATAGGTCTGCTGGTCGAGCCTCGCTGGCCTCTTGTGTGGTTTATGGTATGTTGTGTGTGTGTTTAGTTTTTGAGTGATGATGTTGTGCACTCATGTTGTGTTTGTGCTCCCATTGCCTTTCCACAGTTTGGCTGACAGGGTATGTCTGTTTCGGTTGGGGTTCTATGTGTGTTCCTGTGGTGTTTGTGTTTAGTTTTTGGGCAGGCATCTGTTCAGGCTTCCCTGTGTGTGTGTTCTGTTTGTGGATACACCCAGGGTGTGTGTTTGTTTGTGTGTGCATGTGCTGGGAAGTATTGGCAGTATTCAGTGTGTGAGGCACTGGTGTTGTGTGTTCCTTGGAAGCCACTCCTGCAGTGATTATCTCCCTGGTTGTTTGTTGTGTGGTGCAGGGTGTGTATTGTGCTTGCTTGTTGCTGTGCTTGTTGCTGTGCATGGAGCTGCACAGGATGGGCACCTGGCCTGTGACTTGATGAGGTGTGTTGATGTGTGGTTGGGGGTGGTATGTCCCTGTGGTCTCTTTGCCCTGCCCATGACTTGGAGTGGCCCTGCCTTCTGCATTGTACACATGTGTTGACTGCGGTGGTGACGTGATTGGGACCGGGACGTTGCTGCTAGTTCGCAGTCGATGTGTGTCCCGGATGCAGAGGGGTGACTTGGTGGCAGGTGGCTAATGTGTGGGTGCCCTTTTGGCTGTGTTGTGACCCCAGCAGGGTGTCTGTGGTGGAATTGGATCCATGTCAGCCCGTGTGTTGTGTGTTGTATTTGTGTAGTTGCGTACCTGCGCGGTGTCCACGGCGGCCCATTTGATGGTAGTGCTGTAGAAGGTACATCACTGAATGCATATGTAGAGATGGGTCCCTGGCATTCATGCCTGGGTGGAGAGTACCGGGTCTCTGCTATGGCGCTCCGTTGTTGAGTTTCCGCTGTGTCTAGTTGGGCGGTGTCTCCGCTGCGGTGCATCTGCCTGTTTGGGCCATCCTAATTTGTGGAGCGGGGAGGACGTCATTCTGCACGGCCGTGAGTCACCATTGGCTCCCACCGCCGTGGTGGCGGGCGCACATTGATGGCGTTGCGCGGCGCTTCGCGGTTGACGGGAAATTACCTAAGTTTTGCTATACTAATATGGCGGACGTGAGTACCGATGCTCGCGGGCGGAAAAAGGCGTTTTTTCTGCCCCGCCAGCACCGAGGTGGTGCCACCGCCCGACATACTAATTGACCCCTAAGTATTTTGTTTTTAAATAAATACTAATTTTAATTATAAAGGCTTGCTTGGTAAAGGCATATGCAATTGATCCATGGTAATGGTATTGCATGGTAACCGCAACTTTGTAAAGCCTGTTTCCCTGTCTAGGCAATGAGTTTGTCAATTGTCTCATACATGTGATGTAAGAGGTTTGTGTTCCACAAGGAAGCTTCATCTGTCATTTGTGGAGAATACTTGGCTCTGCCTCATGGCAATGGCTGCCTTCTAATGGGAGGGATAACAGCCACCCACATTTAATACTCCACACAAAATCTTAAATATGTCTGGCAGTAAATGTTCTGCAGCAACAGAATCCCTCTCTTAACTAATTCACAGAGCTACAATTGCCTTGCTACAGTACAAAAGACTTGAAAGTTGTAGAACTGTTTTATAATTATATTTTGATTATTAACAATAGTGCTAGTAATATTTACAATAATAATAGTAATACACAAAATTAGATAATTGCTGCAATGGTCACCACTGCTTTGATAACCACACTTGCAAACATTGATGCACCCCGAACATTAAGATCCATCCTGCTATAATGTCAAATTAGCAGAGATTTGTAAACAAATTATTTGATATGGACAACAGATCCGCTTCTGCAGGCACTCCACACACATTCACCTTCAATATATGACTGCTTACCTGATTGTACGAGTATAAACAAATTACAATTTGATTGAGACGACGGACAGATTGCTATTGCTTTAAAGTACATTCGTTTAATAATTGTACTCACCATAGTCTTCAATCACAGTCTGAATGGCAGGTACAGCCCCTCTCCCGCTGAAGTCATCTCCCTGGTCCACGAGGGCTTCCTTCACTGCGTCATACCCCCAGAGTATCACCACTCGACGGAGGCCCAAGTGCAGGGTGTACACAGGACCGTACTTCTCGCTCAGCTGCAGGCCTCAACAAAAGAGAAGTCTAATGAGGGGGTTATCAGGGCATGACATGCACAATTTCTAGGCCACTTTGGGTGATTAGAAGGAGGGCACTGTGAACCCTTTTGTCTGGAATTGAGAGCTAAAAGGAAAAATGCGATGACCAGTTTATTGAGGAATAACTCCCAATGTTGCTACTATTTTATATTGTAAATAGTTGTCCCTTTAGTATTATTTTTATACATTGTAACTCTGACATTTCTGTTTGATTATGAGTAATGGCGATTTTAAGGGGAAAAAATGGGTCTTTTTATGAACTGTTGTCCTATGTTTGGGTGGGAAATTTGGGGTCTGCCCCATACAAAATACGTGAATGCACCTGCACTTTAGTTATGTGGTTCTATTGCCCTGCCTCGTATTGCTGGAGACATCAAAATTATGATCTACTTGAGAATTGAATCATATCTGCTTTTTTGCACGTTGTTAATATTATGCCAATCATAGCTATTTCTAGCTTCAAATTGTTTTGTTCGCCATTTGAATGTTGCCTTTCCGCCCAGAATGTACTCAACTATCATTTGGGAGGCTGTATCTTTCATGTTTATTTACTAACCAAAATAAAGAGAATTTGACTTGATTTGACATGGTTTTCAGAAACAACAAAGTGCAGTGCTCCACTTAATGCATTTTGGAATTCTTTAGACCTGCATAAGCCCAAATTAGTTTTCAGAAGAGAAACAAGTAAGGCGATGGGGGTTCTTCATTCTGAAGAGCCTCAAACTATATTGTTGTGTGTTTTTTTTCCCCTTTAACCTCTCCCCTGCTGATGACGGAACCGCTCCGTCATCAGCTGCGGTGGCGCTGTGCTGATGACGGAGCGGTTCCGTCATGGCCTGGCTGCCGCGCGTGCACGGCGCTGATTTCGCGCCTGCGCGGCGCATTCTATTGAGCGGGGCGGGCCTTGCCGGAACTGCTCCGTCAGGAGCACAGCTCAACCGCGGCTGGTGACGGACCAGTTCTGTCACCAGCATGCGGCCGCCGGGCGGCCGCCCCGCCCTGTTAGCGCTGCGGCGGAATAGCCGCCGCAGCGAAAGGGTTAACCAGCAGTAGTCCATCCTTAAAGTCAGAGGAGCTTTTCCTCTCCACCTTTTAAAAAACTTAAAGAGTGTCTATCAGGCTGAGCAAAGGACAACCTTACAAACACTCTTCATGTTCAGGGTAGGCAGCCAGACGCTGTACTTGCACTAAAAGCATAGGCACCTAGCTACTAGATTTCAACTTTGCTTGGATGATGATGTCACAGTCCAGTGGGCATGACCTTCTAAGCCTGGTAAAGCACTTGGTGGTACTCCCTCATGATGAGAGGGAGCCTCTATCAGTGACACTCATCAAAAAGAGGATGATGTAAGCAGTTTAATGTGACCCCATCCCGCTCTGTGACTAGTAAGGGACTGCAGCCCCCTTTCAATAGCTGACCCATAACAAGTTCAGCAAATGAAAAGAGGTGGCAGTTCCTGTCGTCAGGGACCACCGAGGCTTCCCTCCCACCACTGCTGCGGCCCTATATATGTTTATCTTTTACAATATTTGGACCATGCGACCATGTGATTATGCATGAATGTGTGTGTACTTGTGAGTGCCTGCTGCAATGTGTGTATTTCCCGTTGAACGCATGGGTGTAAGCCAGTAACTGTTCAATTAAATTACATGCCTCTGTTGCCTTGAACACCTTCCTGAGTCCCGTCCTCCACAAACTGTGTTCAGTTTAAAATTCTTCAGCCCTCAATACGAGTGACCTTGTAAAATGGACCTAAACCAATGCATCTTTTATTATCGATATTCTTTATTAGTGATACGGGGTTGGAACAATTTATTGATCTCATCAAGAATTACAGGTTGCTTGTAAAGGCATGAAAAAAAACTGAAAAAGGGTCACTTCACAGAATGAGGTCACTATAATAAGTGCACTGTATCTAGCACCATAGATTACTGCTAGCAATGCCAGCTGGTGCTATTATTAGTTAAAGAAGCTTGGTTGTAGCACGATCACTGGACCCTAAATCCTGGGAATATTTACTCGTCTGCTCCCCATTCTATAAAGGCTGACTCCTTCTAAAGGCCTATGATTTGCCACAGTCCCTTATGTTTTGCCTCAGAAATGAAAAAGTATGCCTAGCCCAGGTTGCGTGAAGAAACGTACAATTTCAGTTCAAAATACTATTTCTAGATGTAATGTCGAAATTTGTAAATGTTCTGTACAGTAAAGCACACAGGCAAAGTTGGAAAATGTGCATAACAGTAAAGTTTGCTCTAACATTATGCCTGCTTGGAGGAGGTGGATAATTTTATGGGGGAAAGTCATTTCTACCTTTTTTGTTAGATTGAACTTTGTGTCAAAAACCATCGTTGGTTGCATGGCAACTGTACCACCTATATATAGTACGACCCCTTAATGCAAAGTGGCAGAAAGTAACGTCTAGCACTACTTTGCAGCCCAAAACAAGTGTTGCACTGGAAAGTAAATCTCAATTTAATACTGTGCATAAAGCATTAGTAAATCTGGGATTTATTTCTTAACAGCCATAATGCAAATTAAAGGCAAGCACGATACGAGTGCAGCAGTGGGCATACGTTTAGGATGCATCATGTAACTTACAATTGGGTGTCATTATGTACCATATAAAATCAAATTATTTGTAAGCACACAATGAAGCCTTTAAGGCATTGAAATTATGCCAGCAGAAGAAGCATTTTCAAGAACCACATACAAATTTAGAGGAGTTATCCAGAGTATCTGAAACATGAGTTATTGGATGCATAAAATCCCACAAAAAGGTCAATAAAACTCACCGTCTTCAAGGATTCGATCATGGAACTAGTTTTTAAGTGATGCAGGTTTCCCAAGATAGGAAGGGGAACTGGGCCAGGAGGTAGGTGTCCTCGACAGAAGTACAGTTTCCAGAAAGAGAAACAGAGGAGGCAGCAGATGCAGCTTAGCAGATAGATAGACAAATCTCCAGAAAGAATCATTTTTAAATTCCCCAATCCGTGTCTATTGCAAAATAAAATATATTTGTATGGCGTATTTATATAGCGCAAATCTAGCCAAAAAGGAAGCAGAGCACTATATGGGCATTGAAGGCAAAGTCAATGAATGACAGCTGAGGCTACTGGTTATGTAGTAGGAACCTAAGTAGGCGGGCCTGCCTGTCCTGTATTTATATTTGGCTTTTGTTTGTGGGTGCAGTGTGTATTTCGATGTTTGCATTTGGCCTCCCTTATGCAATATTGTCATGGTCATGATAATCCTGTTATAAAAGGCTCATCTAGAACATTTTTCAAGAGTACTGCCAGCTGGATTTGAAGTGATGCTTGACTTGTGTTTACACATTAATTGTCAGGGGCAAGCTGTATCTCGTACTCAGTTTAAGGTTAACCCTAATCCGAGCTCCCATTTCTGAATCAGTGAAACATAATAGCAACAACGCGTTCACCAACATAACTGAAGATCAAACAAATATAAATCCCATAACTGACTTGTTAGCATCCCAGTCTGAACATTTGCACCGAGTCATTAGTCCACGAAGAATGTTTTTCATGCCCTTGCATATGCCTTTTTATGCCTAGCTTGACAGCACGGTTGTTGGGAGACCATATTTTATCAACAAGTAAAGCGCTTTATGAAGTTGTACTGAGCGAGGGTGTTTGAATCAATATTTACAAATATTGATTCTCTTAAATACAAACTTCATTTGGGAAGAAGTGTCTTCCATTGAAAATTAGTGCTTGCCTTGCATTTTTTGACTAGAGTGAAATGTTATGCTTAACACAGCTGAGCTCATTTGTTTATGATGGTTGCTTTATGGCAAAGCTTGTGAGCATGAGTTTTTATGTTGGCAATCTAGTAAAAACAAAAAGCTAAAGGTCTGATTAGGTGACAGTGACAAGTTATGTCTGATGCTAAAGTTCTGGTCTTTTTTATTATAAACAATTATGACAAATGCAGTATGCCTGATTATTTATTATGAAAACCATATTGTAAAGTAAAGAGACCTTTAGAGGTGAATTGTTCTCACACTGTGTCAAAGCCTATAGACCGGTATTGTTTTACATTGATTCTCATGTATTACTGTCACAAGCAAGTAGTCTGATGAGATTACTTACCTGACAAAAACCTGGGAGTAGAAGCTTTGCAGTGAGAGAATCCTTGCTAGTAACTTCTAGGAGTGGTTGTATATTGTTTTGCTAACTTTAATTTCATACACAATTCTATTTTAAGACTGTATACTTGATCCTCACTTTGTTGGAAGGTTCAATCTCTGTATAGTAGACCTGAGTTGGTTATGGCGATGAGGCAATGATTGTTATCTGATGCAAGAAGTCCGATCAGTTTATTATGACAAATTACAGCAAAGGCAGTAGACTTGACTTACTCATTGAGAACATCATATTTGTGGTCCACTACACCCTTAAGGGTAGATTGGTATTAGAAAGTCTGCAATGGCAATACATTTCTTCACTACTCCAGTACTTAAGTTCTTAATTTTGTTGTCAAAAAATAGGTTTGAAGGGGTCAAAAAGTCATAAAGACACAGAAAATAACTCTTCAAGGCAACCCATCCTCAACTTTCCAAAATGTCGGCTCTTTAAAGATGAGCCATCATTTTGGTGATTTATTTTATTATTGTTTTTGTTTGTGGTTTTCAATTGATTTAAATTTGTAAACATGAGCCAAGCAGGTGGTAGCAGAGGGTCTTTACCTCCTGACAGGGTGTTGCATCTACAAAATCTGAGGACTCCTTCAACAACGAAAAATGTTTCATATGCCAAACTAACTCGAAAGAGAAGCTAACATCAACTGAAAATTCTAGATGCTGCAGAAATATGGTAAGACGAAGTTCACAAAAGATTGAAACTGATAGTTGAAGAGGATCAAATATTTTTTCATTGAAACAGCAAGTGCTATAAATTGTATACAATGGAATATAGCCTGGAAAAAAATTGTCAGAAAATAGAAAACACTAGTGAATCACAACAAGAATGTGCGCCTTCTGAGAAAGCAATGACAACCAAACCCAAAGCCCAGAAGACAGATGACTACCCCTCATCTAACTCCAACAACTGATCAGAATGTAACATGTTATCTATAGTTTAGCCAGACAAGGGCCAAAGGGATTGACAAAAGAACAAAGTACAGATTATGTGAGTCACAAAGGACAAACATATTTTCATCTGTTGCTAGTTTCTTCCAAGCAGTTGTTTTCAGCTGAGTAGCTGATCTAAAAAGCAAGGTGAATTTATTTGCATTGGATTTGTATGGCCACCCTAACTATGTACGTGCATCCATTTGAAAATATGATTGTACAAAGAGCTCCCAGCAACAATGTAACAGCCAGCCTTCATTTAAGTTTGCACACTTTTAAAAAACAAATTAGGTTTTGAAGACACTCTTGAGTGCTGGCTATGGGTTCACACTCAATGAGATCAGAGACATAATGGTCAACATTGTTGAAACTATATTGATCCTTAATAATGAAATTAAGATTCAGCTGGTGAGACTTCATTTGTTGTTGTCAGTCTAACAAAGAAAATAGACACTTATGGTGTTTCAGCTGATTTTACTCCTAAAGTTCTTGCTGCCAAAATAAGGTCACAAGATGTAATAAAATTAGCAGGAACCATTTTAAGAAACATCCTGAAAGATGTCGATTTTGGACTTAATGACAAACTCTGTGATGCTCCAGAGCTCCGCAAATCATGGAAGGCAACAAGAATGCCTGATGCTGTCTTAACATTGATACATCATTGTTTATTATCAGAAGAGCAAAACATTAAGCAAAGATGTGCAAGACGGTCCAATGAACCTGAAGTGCATATGTACTGTCTTTTCCAAAGTATTGTTTTATGAATTTCATCAAGGCAAAAAGGATATTCCACAAAACATGATGACTGCCCACGCAATCTATGACAAGTGCAAAAGTAGAGAGCTAACCACTTCAATGAATAGGAGTGTTATATCAACAAGTAATAATGATATAGTACTACGCAGGAACATATTAGCAGCTCATGATGTTAAATCTTGTGAATCTGATACCACACAACTTCCAAGTCACTGACCAGGAAAGAATTTACAATTTGAAGACACTTCTTCTTTGTCTGGAATTTCCAGTACACATGATACATCCATGGTGCTTTTTCAAGACTGTACCAATGAAGTAGCTGCCTGGAAACAAGCTGTGTCAGCTGTAGACATACTAAAGAAAAGAAATTCCTAGGCAAAGAACAATTTCGGCAATATCGACTTAATCATAAAACAATTTCATAAAAAATTATTTTAAAAAATTACTAGTGTAACAACCATGAACTACATATATGTGTCAGTCTTTATTTTCAATTAAACAATCTTTGACAGTATAAAAATACAATTTTATAAAAAGGAAATCAAATTATTGACAACCATGTTTTTTTTATAAATATATAAAAAAATGAATTACTACATCAACAGTAAATCCATTTTACAAAATTTCACAATACAATAATACACATAAATTACAATAAAAATATCAATAATCCTTGGCAACAGATAAGCCTCCAACGCAAGTTTCGAAGCCCTTTGCCCCTTTGTCAGGAATACCACAATTTACCTAAGAACAATGGTAATGATGAATGGAGGTCACACTGAGAAGTTCACTTTTTACCACAATGGGCTAACTATATACCTTCAGCAAACGGATTTAATTGAGGAATCATCTCAAGAAAAGATACATAAAATGAAAATAGAAAAAGAGTTAAAGAAAGGGGTGACTTATCCAAGTATAAGAATAGTAAATTACAGTAAAGGGAAGTCTAGATAGTCCCTTTTCCAACTTGATAACACCTTGTGAAAAAGTTTTTTTGATGTTGCTTACTAGATGAGTTTTGTAGTTGGCTTTCTGTTTGATATGAGCCAATTGATGCACTTTGGTGCACTCAGCAAATTCAATCGGTAACAACCCATATATTTTATGAGCAATATTTAACATGATGTATTGTCGTGAACTACTTTTATAAGGGGATAAAATAATTACCTTTAATCTCCGAATTGCGAACATACTCTTAATGTTACTTTCTGGGCAGCACTTGCTGTTCGAATTCTTTATTTCTATTTTGTGATGCTATCCTAGTTTTTAGCCAAAATGGTCTCTAGACAAACTGAAGATAAAGAGCCATCAATTAGATCTAGCATATTTGCTCTATAATATATGTCACAACCTTTGTATAATCAGCAAAATTACAAACTGTTTAAATGCTTACCAAATATATTTTTCACGTCACGTTGGCAATAAAAGACTAAACCAGTTCTAAACACTTTTTATTTTTCCCAAGAAAGCGATTCTACTGTAAGACGAGAAAAGAGAGAAGGCAGGGAACAGGGAGTTCTCATCAAGGTCTTCCTCTTAAACTTCAACTTTAAAAATAACGGTTTCTATGTCCAAGTACCGTTTACCTATTTTAAACTGCGTTGGAGAGGTTGTCGTCCAGATTGGTCTCAAGCGAATATTCAATATGTGCTATTTTCTCAAGAATCACCACTGTGTTTAGGGTTTAAATACTGGTGGATCTCTCCTTTTACTGGTCAGCTGGTACCGACTTGCCATCATGACGTTCTGCCTACGTACGTTTCGTCTGAGTGATATATTACCTACTGTGTATTCAGCTATCTGAAAACACTAGAATGCTAACTTCATTATGTATCACAGTGTTAATTCTTACCTCCTATTTTTATTTACTAACTTTATTGTTTTTCATTTATGCTGACTAAATTTAGTTATTTATTCCTGCAAATTTCAATTTATATACCATCTATTGTCTCCTGTCGGTCAAATAATTATCGGCTTACTTTCATTATAATAACAATAGTTAAAAGCTCAGAGGGTTTATATAAAAGACTCGAAAGAAGGATCTCCCACAGATTCTTAAAGGGAGGTTCTTATATTTGAATTTATAACAGACTGGAACCATTCATATATTAAATAGCATTTTCCCACATTAATTCATTATTCAATCCACGTGTAAAAGTATTCAGTGAAAAAGACATAGACAAACAAAGCTGCAAACTTATAAAACAACTGCCTTGCCAACGTGTGCAAAATGACTACAAGTCATCAACATGTCCCAGTCTACCAAAAGGTTCAAAGAGGACATGGATCTTCTTCTACCAGATGCTGCTGCTCACAAAGCTGATTTAACTAAATTCATCATATCGCTTATTCGGTGCGGACTGATGGATGAAGAAAAAACAGATCCTGCATGCTTGGAGTTCATGCTCTGATCTCCCAAGATATCGTACTGCTGAAGAAAGTTGGGTTTTTACCAGTAATACTCTCTCGACAAACTACCTAACAGTAAGCACATCTCTATACATTTTCCAAATTGTGCGTGCTCAGCTTGAGGCCAGACTGTCTAGCCAATCTTCTGTGATGAAGGGGTTTTCCGCATTGTAGCTGACATTTGCATGAGCAATCCAGCTGAATTTGAAGATCTTTATCACATGATGGACAATTTCCACATAACAACATTTGTGTTACGGTGTGCAGGAAGTTATCTCAGTGGGTGTGGCATAGACAATGCACTTATTAAGGCTGAAATCTTCAGAAGCAAAACTGTCAAGTCCATATTTGAGTAGAACTCATTATGTTTGTTCATTACAAGGTATGCTCATGATACCTTAGGCTATAGAAACATTGCGTTTGAATACTTTCTGGAACAATAATTACAAATTAAGTTTTGCACATCTTATCTCCGAAGGCACAAGATGCACTTCATTCAAAAGACATAATTCAAAGCCAGGCAATGTTCAGTACACTCAGTTCAAAATAAGAAAAACAGAAAATCAAGTTCATAGAGTTTGTCAAAGAATGTGAAGAATAATCAGAACTTTGCAGGTAGTGGGGAAATGTTTTTACAATGGTAGCTCTAATGTAAAACTTGCTACATGCTGATCAGTAAGGTAATTGGGAGCTGCACTTGAAGACTGTGCAGTCACTGATCACTTTGATTGCATAAACTACCTGAGGTATGGGCCCTGGTACTTGGAAAGAGTAAAGAAGATAGAGGTGGAAAAACCATACCTCTAGAGAAAATGCAAGACAATCAGTGGTGAAAAATAGAGAGGGAGGTTTCAATGCTGTGGCTGTAGATATGAAACTGAAAAAGAGGATCCAGAGATCACAGAAAAGCGCAATGGAATTGTTGATCAGAGACGTAAAAGTGAAGATGTTCCTCAATGCAGCTAGTTTGCCATGAAGCCTTTTCTATTTGCTATGTGTTTAGTGAGATGACAAATTCTAAATTAAAGGACCATTGTGAAACTGTTCCTCACCACAGAATTGTGGGTAAGAGAGGGGAATGTTTTAATAAACATGTTGACTGCCTTTTTCATTACATGCAGCAGCAAGGAAATTCCTTTGAAATTACTGAGCCTGTGTGGCTGCACAACTTTGTGACCAAACAATAAGTGGATAACAATATAAAGACATGTCTACTAGATATCCTAGAACATAGACCAAATCTATATGCACAAGTGAAGCAGGAGCGAGTAGTATTGAAAAGCTGTTAGACATAATCACTAAAGTTAAACTTCCACGCTTTAATTTCCATAGTAAGAGTTTTGTCCAACAATCCACTGCAAAAAAGTTTACACAAACAACTTAAGAAAGCACCTTGAGAAATAGATGTGGCAAAACAAAGGGGGGAATTTATTGAAGATAATCTGTTGCATGATCTTTCAACAAGCACATTATTAGATGGTGATGCTGCAACCAAACCAGTGAATCACACACTTGTACAAGAGCTCAAAAAAAACTTTCACAAGAAGAATTTAAATTGGAAAAGGTCTCCCCATTGAAAACTGATGTTGTTGTGGACTATATGTCAAAATTTCAAATGGTCAAGATTCCATCCATGCAAAATGAGTGGTTGTTCCTACTGTTTTACAGATATCAAAATCAGCGTGCACCTTCCAAGAACTGCACATTGTTTTTGACAGTTCTCTTGAAGTATCTGTCAAAGAATGTGAGAAAATCAGACAATTGTCTACAAGTGAAACATTTGAGCTTGACTGCCTCAAAAATTCAACACCCAGGGGTGTGGCGAGCCAAGATGGCCGCGTAGATGTTACTTCGCTCTGCTCCCTGAAAGAGCCCTGTGGGAGTGCCGGGTTTGGGCATCTAATCGATTGGGACCACTACCGTCTTGTGAGCGTTCGGAATGAGGACCAAGTTACCGCCTCCTGATTCACCTGCCGCATCAGCACTCAATCGGGGGCGATTATTTGTTCAGCAGCTCCCTTAAAAGAATTTAAAAGGGAGCTCTGAGAAGACATACAGGCAGGCATAGGGGCCTCCTTTCAATTCTACAAGTCAGAAATGGGCAAAAAGATTTTTGCTCTTCAGCCATGCAAAGACTTGATTGGAGCACGCACCCTTGACCTGTAGGCAAAATGCCATGACCTGGAGGGTAGATTCCAACTGCTGGAGGAGGGTGCTGAATCCCTTTCCGTCCAATTGAACTCTACGCTTCAAAAATGCGAGGATCCGGAGAACCGTTCCTGCAGGGACATCATCAGGGTACGTGGCCTGGAGGAAGGAAGGGACGGACTTGGATGCTTACATGATGGGTCCTTTCGCTAGTATCCTAGGTGAGAGAAGCACAATATTCAGTTGGAAAGCGCCCACAGAGTGGGACCGGTGCTAGTAGGGGGGAACAAATCCCAGAGAGATATCCTGTCTAAATTTGCTTCCTTTAAAGTCAAGGAACTGGTGCTCTGCAAAGTATGAGACAAAGAGCTGGTAGACTACCAGGGAGCCACTTGTGTGTTTTTCAGGATGTTGCGGAGGCCACGCTGATGAGACACCAACAATTTCGACTGATCACATCCACATTGAGGGAGCGCCGCATTAAGTATATGTGGACTTACCCATTTGGTCTTGCTTTTTCTTTCAATAACAAACAGCAGCACTTCCCAGAAGTGAAGGGGCGGCAGCAATCCTTGCCCTGGGGAGAGAGTCGCTACATAGGGAGACATCACCGAAAGGAGCTCCGAGGCACTGGCAAATGGCTAAAAAGCTCTGGCTGTTGAAGTGGTCTTGCCGCAATAGCCTTCCGAAGTTGAGGTCCAACAGGGCTTTAAAAATCATCGAACAGTTCATGGTTTTTGTTAGTTTAACTTTGTTGTTTCATGTTTTACCTAGGTTATACAACGCAACTGAATTGGGGTCTTGAGGGGAATCACTGCTTTTTTGCATGTCAGGACGAAGGGGTGAATGGGGGTTAAGCTAATGTTGCGGAAAGTTAGGGGCCCAACACCCCCAACAATCTACAATGCTTTTGTAAGTTCCTGGGGGATCAGGGTCCACAGCTGGTGGCGGTGCATGATACACTTCTTAAGGGTGAGGAACAACAGCTGAAGCATAGGCATTACCCCCTAATATTCCGAGCAGAATGTCTGACAAAATATCAAAAGACAAAATATCGAGGTACAAAAATATCGGAGCAATAATATCGATGTCAACAGTATCAACATCCTATCTACAACAAGGTAAGTACAAAAATATCAAAAAAAATATTGATGTCAAAAATATTGTTTAAAAAAAATATCAATTTGTAAAATACATTAAATATTACTTAAAAATACAATAACCATAGTTAAAAATATGTTATAGTATTTAAAATAATACGTAATGTACATAATTTATAAAAAATTAACTAAACATGTACATATAATATATAATCTATATATAATTACTTAATAATCAGTTTTAAGATTTATTCTAATAGGTTATAAATAAATAAAAATATTATAAATTACAAATTCATCTATACACATAAAGGGCTCGATTCCGATTCGGGAAACAAATCCGTACGATGATTCGTATTCGTAGCCGTTATCGTACGAATCCATACGAATCGCTTAGTACTATCCGTGCGAATTATTGAGAACCGTATGAAAATGAAGGGTAAATCCGTATGACATCGACCCGCACAGTGAACCGTACAATTCGTAAACATGCCGTATGACCCGCCAAGTACGATCCGGACCAGGGAATGAGGACCCTATTCGTACAGTAAACGTCACGTATGAGCAATTCGTACCGAGGGCAACTGTATCACATACACACCGTACCCCTAAAATCAAGGGGTGTATGCACTGGATGTACGCTCCGTACACCTATGACCTTGTGGTATACAAACTGTACCCCAACAGTCCATACACCTACGATCATGGGGTGTATGCACAGGGACATATGCACCGTACCCCTGAAATCCAGGGGTGTACGCACCGTACCCTGAAGCACTGTACCCCTGCAATCATGGGGTGTATGTACCATACCCGGGGGGGGGCATTTCATACGCATTTTGAGGCAAAATCTGCTTTTCCGGCCGTTTTAAGCTCCAGTAGAAAAAAAATCGTACGGAGTGTTGTCGATACGATTAGTACTTGTTGGGTCGGAAAATACTGCTTCGATCCGTATGGACATCGCGTACTGCGCGTTCTGAATGCAATTCGTACGGATTATTGAATTGTACAGTCTTCCGTACGATTTGTATGGAGGGCAGCTTTGGGTACACATCATACTACATCGTACGTACGGGTAGGGTTTTGCATACGATTCATACAGGAAAAGGCTCCGTACGAATATTCGGAGGGCATTTTACCGAATCGGAATCGGCCCCAAAATATTAACATAAGTAAAAATTACATAATTATGCAAAATAAATTTATAAAATGTAATTTACTTTTAATATGTTTAAATTAATTATATACTACATTAGCTAAAACAATACAAAAAATATTAAATAACAGAGGGAATAAAATATTATTACCACTCCCAAAAAAACAGCAGTAGGTAAAATGTTGGATAGCGTAGGGGTAAAAATTACTATTCTCACTCCAAAGAGTGCAACAGTAGAGAAAGTGTTGGATAGCGTAGGGGTAAAAATTACTTTTCCCACTCCAAAAAGTGCAACAGTAGGGAAAGTGTTAGATAGCGTAGGGGTAAAATTTACTATCCCCACTACAGAGAGTACAACTTTAGGGAAAGTGTTTGATAGTGTAGTGGTAAAAATTACTATTCCCACTCTAGAGATTGCAACAGTAGGGAAAGTGTTGGATAGCGTAGGGGTAAAAATTACTAATCCCACTCCAGAGAGTTCAACAGTAGGGAAAGTGTTGGATAGCTTAGGGGTAAAAATTACTATTCCCACTGCGGAGAGTGCAAAAGTAGGGAAAGTGTTGCAAAGCGTAGGGGTAAAAATTACTATTCCGAATCCAGAGAGTGCAACAGTAGGGAAAGTGTTGGATAGCGTAGGGGTACAAATTACTATTCCCACTCCAAAAAGTGCAACAGTAGGAAAAGTGTTGGATAGCGTAGGGCAGTGGTTCCCAAACTTTTGACTCCTGAGGACCCCCATTGACTCACCACTGGAAGCCGGGGACCCCCCCAGCAATTTGTAAGATTTAAATTTCAAACATTAAAAGAGTATTTCGAAAAAAATAAACACACATGTGAACACAAAACAAATACTCAAATTACTATGGATTTTAGTATTTTATATTGAAAGAGTTTGCAAAAACAGAAAATTTTAATGGGAAGGTTGGTGCTGCATCTCTGTGATTATCTTTTAAATGGATACTTTTATTTCGAGGTACAAGGCTCCTGCTCCTACCAGGGCGAGAGTGGAAACCCAAAGCTGCCCTGGCAAATGTTTTCAGACCAGTCCCCAAATCACCTAGAATTCCATACTTCTATTCACTTCCTAAAACTCTTTGGGCCAGATGTATCAAGATACCGTTTTGCAATTTCTAAATAGCAATTTTTTGCGAATCGCTATTTAGAATTCGCAAAACAGTATGTATGTACAAAATCGCTATTTTTTAGCGATTCTTTATTATTCTTTATTTGCGAATTCGCAATTTGCGAATTCGCAAATAAAGAATCATTTCCAATGCATTCCTACGGGCCAGTGCAATAATTCTCAAATTGCGAATTCGCAATTTGCTAATCGCAATTTGAGAATTATTTCAAGGGTGCAGGGGTGCCTCAAAGACACCCTGCTGCACCCCTGAAATCTACATGTGTGTGCATGTGGCACACATACATGCCCTATGGGCATGTATGTGTGTCACAACCCACCCTCACAAATGACAAATAGGGCATTATTAAAAGAAATCGCAAATTACCACCAACTACAAGTTATATCAATCTGTATGCTGAAAACAATACTCTGCAAACCCGCACTTTCTTCAACCCCACAGCCAAGAACAGCCTACTCTCCTTCAAATGTTTTCACCCACGCCCCCTCCGTGAAAACCTCCCATACAGCCAATTTCTCAGACTTAGGAGGAATTGTAGCAAAACCTCAGATTATAAAAGACAAGCGAACTAACTTTGTGAGAAATTGAAAGTACGAGACTACCCACAATCGGTCATTAACAAATGTAAAAAGAGAGCACGCAACCAACCAAGGGAAACCCTACTGGAAACAATACCGAAACAACCACAAGAGGACGTCATCACCTGCGTAACGACATACAGTCCAGTGACGAACAAAATCAAAAAAATCATTCACAAAAATTGGAGGATCTTGACATCCAACACATTAACTGGGCAAAAACCAAGGTTTGCGAACAAAAGGAGTCTCAACCTTAAAGACCTTTTGGTCCATACAAGACCTCCACCGAAGAAACCCAAAGAGAGAACGGGCCTATGGGACAACCCTCCCATAACAGGACACTTCCCCTGCGGCACATGTTCGGTGTGTCACCTTACCCAACCAACCAAGGAGATACAACTACTGCCCAATTTGAAATGGACGATAAGGTGACATACTAATTGCCAAACTAGTCATGTAATCTGTTTGTTTACATGCCTGTGCCAAATGAGATACATTGGCATGACCTGCAGGAAAGCAAAGCAAAGACCCTATGAGCACTGGAGCAATATCCACTGAAAAAGAAGTACCACCAAAATGTCTACCCACTATCTTGAAGCGGGACATACTGTAACTGACCTACAGTGGGTCATCTTGGAAACTCTCGACACAAGGGACAGGAACGCGGCCAAAACCCTCTTTGAAAAAGAACAACGTTGGGTACACAGATTAAAAACTGATACTGAGGGGCTGAACGATAACATCCCCTGGCTAAGCCTCAATAAATAATCTGACGTCCCACACAATCAAAACATTGAATGCTGATTTTCTGAAAAAATGAGTTCTCTTCACCTAGCATGTTTTCTGAACAAAAAGGTGCAAATACTTAGCCTCCCTCAATAACCAACTTTTAACTTTGAGCTTTATATCCATACACCACATCCAATTCAACGGGTTTTACCAACCCACGATTAATTAATCATATAATTGTAATCGTTCACCACTTTGTGAACCAATAGTCTTTCTTCAGCATACACGCATAGTATCTCTACCCTTTCCAAACGACAGCCTTATCTGAAAACAGGAACTTCACACCAGCATATCCGGGTGAGAAGAGGCAGAGATAGCACTAGCTACGCAGGAGAAGTCACGCCACAGGTATTGGGAGATAGTCCACTGACAGCGAGCAGGATTCCCCCCATTAGATATTTTTATATTAATCCTTTTTCATCTCCCGGCAGATATGCACCTTCTTCTATGCCCCTGACCCGAAGAAGTGCGCACACGCATTTCACCAGGTATGTGGACTTAACAACTACCGCCATGTGCCATTCATTATCCCCACGACCGCCACGCATGTGTCGTTTACAGTTAGTTGCTTTCAGTAACCTTACCCCAATATCGCAGTTAAATACAAACTTTCATTGGGGTCTTTTGAGCCTAGTAGTGCCCTAAACACACCTCCGCAACTCCAGCGCACTTGAAATCGTAGCCCTCCATAACCACTTAATGCGCCACCAATATAGCTCACAGCAAATAATTTCACGAGGCCAAGAATATTGACAACTACTCTCCGCTAGCATGCTATCACCTTCACCAGGCATGAGAATGAAAGAGTTGACACCTTCTTGGAGTGTGAACCTTTGCTAAAGTATTGCCATTTTAAAGCTGTTTAGAATCTATACAGTTTTTAACTTGTTCATTGTTTGTACACACGTGTTGTGTCTCCCTCTTACCCTTTACCCCCGTCTTTTTTGCATGTAAATATTTTTCATTTCAGGTACAATGCGACCAAGGACTTATTTTTCACTTCCCCCTATTTTTGCACTGGTCCTGAGGAAAGCCTACCGACTGATACAGGCAACTAGGCTGAAACATGTCGACCGTTTTCTAATACACATCATGCAGTGTGCTTGAATTCCTAATCATTCCAAAGCGGCACAATATTCAATTACCCTCCCTCACTTGGGCTACCCGAATCCAGACCCAATAAAGTCCGACATCTGGCTGTCCGGGTATTTTAACTCACTTCCCTAGCACTACTCTATCCACGATCACTACTGTTTTTAACCAAGGGTAAATCCTCCAGGCGGAGGTTGCATAAACACTGACCCAAGGATTATGCACACACGTGTATAAAAGCGGGGAGACAACATATACCGCTACGATCATCCAAAATACACGTGTATGAGGGTCTTTTAATTCGTCAGACACCATGTACCCACCTGCATACCCTGGTTATGCAGGACAAGTGATCCTTCCCCTTTGATTTACTGTTCATCCAGTATGCCCAGGGCTAGCCAGTGGTGCATGGGCCAAGTCTTTCTGTGTGTTCTCTTGATTTTAAACATCATTTAGGGCATGGATGCCACTGGATTGGGGTGATTTTGTGTGTGTATTTCGATTTTTATGGGTGTTGTTGGGGCCTGGACCAGGGCCCGGCCATGTGGGTTAGGGCCTTTTTATGCCTGGTCCAGGGCCTGGACATATGGGTCGGGGTCTAGGGGCCATTTTGAAGCCAGGCAGTGTGCTTTGTGTTTAGGCCTGCAACCAGTCTGCCTTGCTTTCATCCATTATGCCCAGGGGTACTCAGTGGTGCATGAAACAACTCTCTCTCTGTGGTCTCTCTCTCTTCTATTAATTTAAACATCCATTTTGGATTAATTTAGCAATTTTTATTTTGGGTCTTTCCGTTTTTGGGTGTGTTATGTTAATAATAATAATGATAAATGCCTACTTGCAAATTCTAATTGAAGCACGACATATGCAACATTTATTTAACTGATGTTGCTCTGGCTTCCTTTGCTTTAGGTGCACGAAGACTGACAAAATCATCCTCATCATCATCACTTGCTGTAGTGCCAGGAAGAAGTCCTGCTGCGGTGTGTGCACAACGTCACGTGACGTCACGTGTGGTGGCCACAGACAACTCTGCAACTGGTGCAACAGCATCCTGCTGTTCTGACAACTGAAGAAGATGGGCCCAAAGAAAGGTGGCCGTAGCTCCTCTACCAAGAAAATAGCCAGTGCCACTGCCAGTAAGAAGGAGCAGAAGAAGCAAATGGCGCCACTTACCAAGGAGACTGGTGTGTTGACAGACACTTTTTTGGGGCAAAAAAAAATACGCCGGCAGCAGCGGTGTCCGCCGGGGACCAAGCGGGGAGCAGCACCTCCACTTCATTGGTCTCAGTGCCACCACGCTAAGTTAGGCCCAGTTAGGCAGCCTCTTTAATTGCTCTTTAATCATCGACCAGTGATGTTGGCGTTGACTCATCGCAAAGTAGCATCAAATCAACGCAGGGTGTAACTCATCTGACGAGTGTTCAACCACAGCGGCAACAGCAACCACAGATGCAACAAGGAGTGGCGCAAGGAGTGGCGCAAGGAGTGGCGCAAGGAGTGGCGCAAGTAGAGGCGCATGGAGAGGCGCATGGAGAGGCACAACTGCCCACAATGCTTGTTCCTCCAGAAGTAGGGGCACATCAGGAAATCGAGATTCAAGCAGAGGTATCATCCAAGCAAGCCACTCCTCCTGGTGATCCATTGTCTTCCAGATCCCCAGCAAGACAAAGGTCACGGAGGACTAGTACAAGTTCTTCTTCAAGAACCACCAATGCAGTCTGAGAGGAAGGCATGCCATGAGCTGACAAATGTAGCTAAAAGGAAGGTTCCCGCAAGGCTTTCACTTATGGGTGATGACGACAAACAAGAAGTAGAAGTGGTGTATTCTGCTGCTGATGAGCAGTCCGACGATGACGACCCAGTCATCACAGTCGTCACTCCAGCCCCAGCAGGCATGCAGCACACAGACATTTTTACCCTATCCAAAAATGCTGCTGTGCAGGATGTGTGTGGCGTGGCACTACTCGTGGTACCCGCAACATTGGGACACTGTGTAGTGCCCCCAACCATAGCACAATTGCTGCTGCTTGTGCAGTGTATAAACCAATGTTCATTATTTTAAACCTTTTCAATCCGTCTTTTTACATTTTCCATTCCTTTTATACGTTAACCATTTTCGATCCGCATGTAGTGTAATGCCAATTTTCTAAGTTTCAAGTATTCCTGATGGGCCATCCAAACCTCTTCATTGAAGAATATGCACTGAAGCAGATTTCATTAAAATAGCAATTTATTTGCAAACCCAATGTTTTCGGGCCTCCTTGGGCCCTTTGTCAGGGGTAACTAGAAAATCAATTAAATAGGTGTTACAATACATTTCTCCACAGAATATATACATTTAGCATATTTATCCATTGTTAACTGGTCTACAAACATCATCGAAAATTTCACTAACACATCATGCTTAACTATGATCTCTTGCTGAACCTGTCGTTTATAACTCACATTAATCACTGGACTCATATCAAGTAAACATATATTAAACACGGCTTTCGCAACATCGACATCCATCCCTAAGATGTTCTAACTATTATTAACCCTCCTCGAAACACGACTTGGATCTGTGTGCTGAGTGCTATAACTTGTGTAAAGGAAGCGCTTTTCCCGTGGCCTGCTGTGCTTCTACATGCTAACAAACCGGCTACCCGCCCCAAGAAATTGCTGATCATATTATACTCTAAACATTCTGCTTTGGTGTTTGCTTAACCTAACATCCGCCTTGCAAATTACAGGAAATTGCACATTCTCTTAACTACATTCTGTTACTCTTGTGAAATACATTGCTCAATTCCTTTCTTTCTAATTATCAACCCGTGCCTGTTCCACGTACCTGCTAGCTCATTACCGAACTTCTCTTTAAAATGCCAAACGAGTCTCCCTCAGTTTTCCCCAGATTTTTAAAACCACCTTACGCCCCTCCTCCCAATTTAACCCACCTGTGGCGCACTAGCGATTCTATTCCTACTGTCGCACTACATTACCCAGGATGCATGGTAATGATGAAAAACCATTATGTGTCTTGTGTTTACCACCACCAACACAGGTAACTACTACACGAACACGACCTACAGCTTCCATATTTTCTCATCAGAAGGGTCGGTAGGGACCTCCATCCAGCTGAACCTCCATTACCTCAAGTAGTGGTGCTGTAAGTGCACAACAGAGTCAAATTCAGCCACACCCATCCTCCACTTCATCTGGCATTGAAAGTAGCACCTCCACCACCACCAGAAATCTCCAGTCCCCAGTTTGGGACTTCTTTAATATTACCAAAAATGCGGAAAACCTAGTCATTTGTTCGATTTGTAAACAAGTAGTTAGTCGGGGTAAGCTTGGTACCAACTATGGTACCAGAGGACAGAGAGGTCATCTAAAAAAACACCGCATTATCCAGTGGGGGGCGCACCTAAGTAACATCCGGAAAGGCAAAAGTACAAATCCAAATTTAGACATTGATATTGCATCTGATGATGAGGAGGAGCTGATCGTTCAGGGGGGAGGTGAACAACCGAGAGACATTTTTTTTCTTGTACACACAGTACCCCTGGCAGCAGCAATGCAGTGGTAGCGCCCACACCCTCCTCTATCCCAACAACATCAAGGAGGCACAGTAGTCCGGTCGAGACACTAATGCGAAAAAGTACATCAATGAGCCTAACTGGGTTAAAGAGGTCTGGATCCTCCTCATCACATATGAAAATGGTCCAGACCACCATTAAAAGCATGTTTTGGTCGGAGGCGCCATTTGAAGGCAACCACCCAACGGCACGTCTTTATATTGCAATGCTAGCTAAAATGTTAGCGATGGACCTTCTCCTTTTTCCTTTTGTGGAAGGGGTGGGTTTTCTAGAATATGTGGCAACAGTCTGCCCTAAATGGAAGGTTCCTAGCCCGTCCTATTTTGCCAGAGTTCCGGTTCCAGCACTACATCAAGATGTGCTAGAGGTGATTGGGGCAGCTTTACAGAAGAGTGTTGTTCACATTATGTAGTGAAGTGCTTTTTTTTATATAGTGCCCAAATCACCCCCGAAGGGGTCTCTCAGGCACTGCGCACATACCGCTGTGCAACACTTCCTGGCCTTTCCCTGTGAAGTGCCCACTCCTGGGCACCCCCAAGGTGAAGCCAGGCATCCTAACGCTGTTGGGGCCGTTGTGGAGATTAAGCAAGCTATTGCCCAGAGTTGCAGAGTGGGACCCATGATTAGAATACGCACTGAGGTGAGAATTATCAGGTCCGGGGAAATTGAGCCCAAGAACTGCTGAGGCGGGAATTGAACCCTGGTCCGGGCCAGTCCTCTGCATCAGCGTCTGCCGCTTTAACCATTGAGCCACACTTCTCCACTATCCACCTGACAACAGTCATGTGGACCAGTTGCCAAGCCATTGATTACATGTGCATCACTGCACACTGGGTCTCTTTTGCAGGGGTTAGAGACAAGATATCTGCAGGTGTTGACAGTGCCACAATTTTTCAAGCTAGTCGGAAACATGCAACAGTAGCCATGTTTGCCATGGAGAAATCTCATACTGCAGTAAACATTTTGGAGAAGTTTAAAAGTAAGGTCTTTTAATGGCTGCATCCAAGAAAGCACATGATTGGTTATGTTTCCATGGATAATGGCAGTAATATAGTTAGGGCCATGAATGATGGTAGCTATTTCAGAGTGCCGTGTTTGGCGCACAGTATTAACATTGTTGTTCAAGATTTCTTGAAAAAACAAAACAAAGTCAGCAAGTTACTGACCATCTGCCGAATAATCTGCACACATTTCATCCATTCTTTTAAGGCCCTGAAGCAGCTGAGGATCATTCAACGTGTCCATAGAGTGCCAGCCAGAGGACTCATCCAGGAGCTGGCAACACGTTGGAACTCAACCTTCTATATGCTTGAGCGTCTGTTTGAGCAGTGCTTGGTAATCAATGAGTATGTCTTTGCACAGGTTTCTTCTAAGAAAGACATGAGGCTAGAGGTGGAGGAATGGGACCTAGTTGAAAGCCTGACAGACATGCTTCGTCCTTTTGAGGTCTTCACGCGTGAAGTCAGCTGGGAGGACTGTACTTTGGGCAAAGCTATCCCATTCTTGCGCATGCTAGAGCACCAACTGAAGGCGGTGTCTTCAACGTTCAAAGACGATACTGACAAGCAAGATTATTAACCCGCCTACTTGACAATGCAAGGCTTAGAGGAATACATTGAGAACAACATTACATTTGTGACACTATTCTGGATCCACGGTACAAAAAGGCACTGGCCAGCTATACATTAATTCCTTTTAATGGGGCAGATGTTTCAAAGAACAAACATTGGTTAGCTATATCAGCCACTCGGTTTGAAAAAGAGTGGTAGGACATTGAAGGAACCGGCAGAAGTACTACTGAATCAGCAGGCCATCCGGCATCAAGGTCCACTTCTGTGGCCGAAGGCAGTCACTTTCCCTCAGAGCCGTTACCAAAACCAGCAACTGTATCATCATCATCCTCTCCTGCACCAGGCCCAGCATAATATTGTTGGAAGCGGATTGGATAACTCATCATGGGTTTTCTCCTTCCAGTGTTGATGCAAAGGCCACAAATGGAACGCAAAGTGGAGCACCCCTGGATGACCTTTAGTGGATGGTGCAGGCCTATCTGGATGACCCAACAGAGGTCTTCATTGATCACAGCCCATTGCTGTATTGGTATGGGAAAAGGGGTCATTGGCCACTGATCACCAAGCTGGCTCTAAATTATTTATTTTACCCACTCGCAAGTGTGTCTTCAGAACGTGTTTTCAGTGCTGCTGGTGCTATTGTAACTTCAAAAAGGACCCGCCTCTCACCCAAAAATGTGGAGAGGTTAACAATGATCAAGATGAATCAGCACTTCATACCACCAGATTACAAAATAAATGAATCCACGCAGGAAGAAGAGAACACCGACTTAGGTGATGGAAGTTCTTCTCTGTTAGCTGACCTACTCCCGTCTCAATTCACAGAGTTTGAGCAGGAGCTCTACTTCCCTGACACCTAGGCCTGAAACTGTCTTCCTTTTTTTTCTCCTTATTCACTTTTATTCCTGCGGGTCTTTCTTTGTTTTGCAACTTTTACCACAACAAAACTCTAATCACAACAAATCCATCAGCAGCACTGTCTTCATTTTATTTCCTTATTGAAGGTGCCGCTGTCTGCATTCCTGAAGTTCACAAGTTCACAACTCAGTCATGCTCCACTTTCCTCCTCCTCCAGACTCCCCCTATCCATTTTCCTCAAGGCAGAGGGCTGGATTACGCAGAATCAAGAAACGGTTGCTTCGTAGACGAGTCCCCTCAAAAGAAGTGGGACTGGAATTACTGACAATATGCTGATTGCTGCTAGTTTCTTCTGAAATTGACTTTAGAGGCTGCCCTGTGGGCCTTCACTTTAAGAACAAGATGCAGACAAAAAATGGAACAGGTAATGAATAATGAGATGGCATGCAGTGGACAACACTGGCTGTCTGGCTCTAATGAAAGCAATTGCTATTTGTTTGTTTGGCATGAAATGAATCATATGTCTTCTGTTATTATTTATTCTTTTACACACTAAATGTAACTCAAGTCTACTCTGTTTTTACCTTGGTAAATTCAAATTGTACTTCTACTGCAGGGGCCACTACGTTGCATTTTTGTAATATGCAAAATGCCCTTGGACTTAGTGTGTGTGTAGACTGTGACTGCATGAACAACATTGAATTTGCCAATATACCATGATGATGATGAGTCTTGATGATCAAAGTTACATAATATCTTTTTTCTTTACAGTCACTCACTGGGATGGATGGATCATCATCGTTGGAATACGGAAGAACTTTGGTCATTTCGTGAGTGGCAAAGAGGTAAACAAGTCAACAACATCTACAGCAAAACTGCATGTCTGTATAGTCATGGTATGGAGTGGTCGAACCAGTGTAGTGTTGTTATGCCAGAGTCCAGACAGCAGTTCATGTAAAAATGCGGCTATGTGGCTTGCTGCCTACAATTAGATATGTTTTGTCTGTCTGTGTCAAAGAGGTATGCTACATCAGGTTGCTTCACTCAGTGGTGCCTGCCTTGACCGTCTGCATGGCCCTGGCCTGCTGTGTGCTAATTACTATTCTTGAAAAGGAGACTCAGAGTAGGCACTTTAGATATGATGCTTGTATGTAATAGTGTCGCAACTGAAAGTGTTATTTTTGCACTACACACCGTACCTTATATTTTTTTCTCCGTGGTGTTTTAATATCACTTCCTGTTTTTCCATCAAAAATTACAGGCCGGCTTTTACCCTGTGCGATGGGAAAAACGATTAACTCAGGCTTACCATTAGCGATCCGCAATTCCGCATCCGCCAGGCAGGCAGTGGACAGTGTGTCTGGTCACCAAGATTGATTGACGGAGCGTCAGATGCAATAAAAGAGTACCGCAAATAAGAGGAATGGCTGGATGCATGCAACTTCCCAAATTGAACAGGACAACTACAACATACAGTTACAGTATCCTCTTCACTTTTAAAACTAATTTAATGTACTAATAAGTGTTTATTCTCTCTGAGGGCAGATAGGCAAGTGAAATTGTGTAATTACTGCAGCCCTGTACTGTCAAATTGTTTCTTCATAGTTAGTAAGTAGTAGTAAGTACTTCTTTTCGGTAACCTAACCATCCACTTAGCAACCAACTTCATGCATGCAGTAGTGCACTTCCTTTATGTCCCTTAAAAGATTTATGGATATCTTCATATTCAAAGATTTGTTTTTCTTCATTTGTTGTTTGTACATGCTGTGTTTTTTTTTCCTCTCTCCACAAAACTTTTTCAAAAACCCCTATTCCCATCCAATTTTCAAACCCTAACCCTCTTCCCCCGGGCTGTGTGGTTTTCATTGAGGTGTGACTAAATTACAACAATAATTCCACACACTTACTGGGGAGGATAAGGTAAAAGCAACATAAAATCAATTTCAAGGCTGGTGAAGGAATCTGAGGATATATTCTTATTCTTATTCTGCTTGACACACACCCATGAGTATTTGCAAATCAAATCAGAATTTCATGTGTGCCATCAAGTGGATTGATCATCAAGAACATCCTCCTCCTACACGTGACGAATGCTTACGCTGCTGTGTCCTTCACCTTCAGTACTATTTCTTGTAGTAGCCATACTCCACACAACTAGTACTTATATTTTTAATACTTTAGCATTGCTTAGGCTACAATTTATGGCACTGTTCTTGTGTACTGTACTATCTATCATACTCTGCTAATGCTACGCTCAGGCCACTCAATGTTTAATTTCCTTTTTTTTCATATGCTGCTCCTGCCAGTGTGTACCACTACTACTACCACCACAAGGATGACATTTCATCCTTCCAGGATTCCATAGCCAACCTTAATCACCATTTGCCATGCAGCCAGCCCTGTGCCTAGCCCTATTCTCAAACATGAATCACAGGTAAGATAAGCATTTTGGGGGAGGAAGAATAATGGAGTAGGAGGAGAGGAGAGACTGACAGTAGTACTAGTAAAGTAGTAGGACAATTGAATTCACTAACTCTGACAGTAGCACTTTTGTACAAATTTGGGCGATTAGACAATTTGAACCAACCAGCCAGTTAAGTTTCAGGAAAACAAATGTAGAGTTAACCCACCCCTGCCTCCCCCACAAAACAGTAAAAAAACGCGGATGCTATGTTTAAGTTGAAATACATAAATATTTGAGCCCTAACAAAAATAAACTATCCCACAAGAAGACCCGACTCACCCCCCTCCCTAATCCCAACCAATGTCCATGAAATCAATGTCCCCTGTCCAAAAACCCCAAAGCCCAATTCCCATCCCCCCAAAAGTCTTTAAAAAGGGGCAAGGGCCAGTCTCTCTACTTCCGCCGACGGTGTCCTTTGGCCAGGTGGTAACGCTGCTCTCTCCAGAGGTCCTCGAGCAGGGCTTTCAGCCTCGCCACCTCCTGCTCAAAGTTGGACACTCTCAGGGTCAAGGGGTACACACAACCCTTGCACTTGCAGGTACAGTGGGGGGCAGCTGTTGTTTTTGATGCTCGGCGGTGGCGCATGGCTGCCAGACCGCGGCTCCGTACCGCTGGAGGTTTGAGCTGGCTGTATGACCCAGGGGCAGCGGAGGAGGATGCAGCTGTTGTGGATGTTGTTGTTGTAGACTGCGTGTCATCCTTCTTCTCCTGGGTCACCAGCCGCCAATATTCGGCGACAATTGCCTCCAGCTTCCGTTGCCGGGCCCGTCTAGCCAACCCTTTCCCTGTTAGTTTGGAAGGAGTATTTATATGAAGAAAGAAAAACATGCTGTAACCAATCCTCTTTAAGATTAACACAAAATAATTCAGCAGAAAGTTGTGTCACAGTAGCAAGAACAGTACATAACACTTGTGGCACGTACTATCTAACCTCCCACTTCATCGCCCTCTGGTCTAACATTAGTGGGAGTTGCAGGAATTCTACTAGCACTATATGGACTCACTACATTAGACTCAGACAGTACACCAGTCTTCTTCTTCTCTCTTGTTTAGCGAAATTGGTACGTAAAGTTGTGGAAGCTGGCATAATGACAGTGCAGTCAACTTGCACCCGAGAAAATCAGACGCAAGCCATGATGACACAGACTTGCGTTTCTGTTACCTGTCCAGTACATGCAGGTGGTGAAGCTCTTACTTTTCTATTACAGATGGCACTGCCCATACTCTGTTACAAGGGCTACTGCTTAATTAATTTAACTTTCACCCTGCCCTGCCCCTGACTACTACAAAAGGAAAATAGGATCATCTATCCCTTCACAGGATATTTGTTTACATATGGAATGACATTTAGGTGCTTCGTTTTTGATTGAGTGAACACCTATAGGCCACACATGAATGACAGAGTTGTAAAAGAATTATTACCAGAGGCAGTGAGTGAGTGGTCACCGTAATCGCCGGATATATGCTGTGCTTGCAAACTATTGTTACGAGTCATGGTAGTATTCTGAAAAATCACAACTTCTACTTTCCTCAGCTTTGCTACTCTGGCACAGACGTGCGGTGTTACATGCTCTTCAAGGTAACACTCTTTATCCAGTGACCTTCTACTCTGTCTACATACACCTATGCTAACTATGAGTAAGATACCATCCAGGCATCCATCCATTCAAAGTAAATGTCAATCATTCTTCTTAATGTCTGACTCTCAACTGGACAAACCTTACTTTTTCTCACCGAAAAGCAAACCTATTTATTTTATTTTGTAAACCGCCAGCCAAGCATCCGTGCTTGACTTGTTTTGAATTTGAACCAAAGAATATATTGCGCACACATACAGTTTCTGGTTCACCCACCCAGGCAGTCCTCTTTTCTTTCTCCTTCCAACCATCCTTGCTTCAGCCTTCAACCGGCCATGCATCAGATTACCAGCCACCTCGAACAGCATTCAAAAACAAGTATCATTCTTTGCCAGTCATTAATTTTTACTTGCTCGTCCTTCCTTACACCCTTCTTTCCCTTTTTGTTCATCCCATCCATCAAGTTCATCTCTGATCTGACTTGGCTTCTCGATAAAACTTTCACAGCTGAGTTGAAGTCAAATTTAGAGGAGGCCATTGGTTACTCGTTAACTCCCGCCGCAATTGCTAATGAGAAGTCAAGGGTGACTGTCTTCTACCTGGTTGACAAAAACTTAGTTCTAAAGTGTAAGTCTTCTTAACAGTAAAGTGTACTTGTACTTTAAAACATATACAACCCTGCAGAGAGCCCACTCTGCAATCTCAATAAGTAAGGAATATAATAGCTTACCACTGCCCGCCACTACTGTGGCATCCCCCACAGCAGTTCCTGCTGGCCGTGGAATCGCATCCGCCCCTGGAGTACCCATCTCCGCCCTGGCCCCAGCACTGGTGGTTGGCTGTGCCGATGGTGTTACACCTAGAAAATAAATTTAATATTTTTAGGTGCCATATACACCACTCCC
This sequence comes from Lissotriton vulgaris, assembly GCF_964263255.1. Lineage (NCBI taxonomy): Eukaryota > Metazoa > Chordata > Amphibia > Caudata > Salamandridae > Lissotriton > Lissotriton vulgaris. Next base: position 1,392,936,593 of record NC_141693.1, read on the forward strand.
TATTTTGTCTAGGAATGAAAAAAAGTTACTAGTACTACATAAACAAATGTAATAATTTGTGAATCTCTAGTCTAAACTAAAAATGTCCCTTTCTTCAAGGAAGGGTGTTTTTTATTCATGCTTAGCCATAACATGTGATGCTACACTTTTTGACACAACTGATGAATGATTGCTTTCTAACACGCATCATTTTTCTCATAACAGACAGAAGCTTCCCTTCTGCGAACAAGATCAAGATCATCATCATATGTTAGTCGGAGTCGTCAATGATTCATCCCCACCAAGACTTTAAGTTCCAACCAGGGGAGGGATCTCCCACAATTAATGTGTGAAATCAGCCACTTTTCAGTCGTTCACCGTTTATCTTATATGACATTGATTTTAACAACATTTTTTATATAAGGCACAATTTACATTTTTACAGAGTACACATGAGCTAAATATTTTACTTTTAATAAACCTTTAAAACTTACATAGACTCTGTGGTTTTCGGTCATGAGTGAGTGAGCGAAAGGGTTTGCAATTTGCAAGTATGAGTACGTGACTCTGAGAGGTCGGGACTCTGACTCATTGGGGATCATCGCTGCATTCAGGAGCTAAATAATGACTCTGACACACTAGCTAGTCAGTAAGGAGATTGGGGGTTCAACTTCTGTTATGACTGAGGTATGTGGAAAGTCTAACTGCGCCTATTATAATTTATAACCAATACCCTATTTTAGTCCATAGTTCTGTATGTGCAGAATAGTCACTGCAACAGTAATATTATGTCCTCCTATCCAATCAAAAAGTAAACTAGTATCTTATTCTTGGTGGCCATTGAAATTTTCTTGTTGGCAAGCATAAACATTAAGAAGACTTCAATAGACATTATGGACAACCCAGAGGACTGCACTCAGTGCATAGATCTATTGCTGAATAGAATAGGAGTTTTGTTTAACACCTTTTGCCAACTGTGCAAGCTTAGCTAGCTACGAAGACAGACTAATAATGTAGTAGTACCACAGAGAGTCATAGTAGAGGCAGGATAAGAATTTAGAAACAGTCTACACGAAGATCAAAGACGATTTAGGAAAAAATAGAATTATGAGGAACGTTTGGAATAAATAGGTGTTGTAAAAGATAGGGAAGTATATTTATTAATATTAACAGTAAAACTTACTGGGGCCAGCAGAGGAGCCCTCAGCGGACCTATGCTGGCCTTCCTGCTCCGCCGGCACCACTACCTCCACCTCTGTCCTCTTGCCCCTGGGGGGATTTGATGTACATGAAAGATTGTTGTCAACCAAATCAAACATTTAAAAAAAACAATAACAAATTATTTCGGGGAAATGGACAACCATTGCACTAAATTTATTGACCTGCTGTGGTCTACTAGGATATGAATATTGCTGGATTCATGGACCATCTACTTGGAAAGTTATGTAACTCCCTAAGCCAACTACAAAAAGGTTCTACTAGGACTGGCAGGTAGCACTTCGCAGCACGCGAAGTGACAGACACAGTTTGCCATGATTACAGACCACTAAAAATCACAGAAACTTTTGAAACATAATTTACCTGCAATGTAATCTCTATTGTCTAGCATTATGCAGTTCTGTATAGTACACTCATACATAATCAGTCACCCAGGCCAAATGAGCACAAAATTGAAAACAAGTAAGCATAGTAGCACCGGCAGTGAGAAGGTGAGCACCTGCAATCACCAAAACATTTGAAACATAATTTACCTGCAATGTAATCTCTATTGTCAAGCATTATGCAGTTCTGTAAAGTACACTCATACATAATCAGTCACCCAGGCCATTGAGCACAAAATTGAAAACAAGTAAGCATAGTAGCACCGCCAGTGAGCAGGTGAGCACCTGCAATCACAGAACCTTTTGAAACATAATTTACCTGCAATGTAATCAGCAGCATTCTTGCTCTTCGGAAAAAAACAATATTTGCAATATCATAACACAGAGCAGGAGAAAACAAAATAGTGAGCAAATAGCTACTAGTACTCACCTAGCCCAGGGATCACCAAACCAAGCAGGTCGAGCAGGTTGTGTTCCAGGTGCAGGATGTCGGACCACCGGTGCGTCGTCTGGTTGTAGGTGTGCCAGACCCCATACTCCCGATACATTGCCCGGCACACCTTCCCCCATAGCTGGCGATGCTCCCGGAGCTCGTACCCGGTACCAGGCCTGCCGCCGGCCGCGACGGTCTTGGGGAGGTGGCGTTAGACAAAGAAAATCAGTGCGCCCAGCTCCACCGTGCTGATGATCTCCCGGGCAGTTACTGCATCCCCCCTTAAGCGCCCACACGGGAGCCGGCTACGGGGTGAGGGACCTTTCCCCTTAAGGTTTTTGCCGGCTCCCTTTGCCATGGTCCTGGACAGTTAAAGGAAAATAAAATAGGAAAGAATAGGAAAAGTAAGTAAAAGAAAAGAGAGTTTAAAAAAGTCATTTTAAAGTAACCAAAAGTAGAAAAAAAGACAAAATATAGATGTAGAAAAATAGAGAGATAGATAAAGAGTAAAAAAGATTAAAAAACAAAAGATTGCAATGATTAAAGCAGGATAGAAAAAGCATGCCCAGATCCATAGCAATGACTATTTCCCCCGTGAGCATGCAAAAACGGACGCAAACACATAATTCACCCCGCACATAGGAAATGCCCAACGCGAGCATGCAACTTGCGTCTGGAAACGGAAATACGCAACGCGAACACTGAAAACAAGATGGCCGCGCCCATGTACGACCGCATGGGTAACTTAGCGGTAGCTGTGCTGAAAAAACTACCCTGCATATATCCAAAAATAAAAAATAAAAAATCCGCAAATTTGCACAAATTCGCAGATTTTGCAGGCCGCGAGTACGTATTTGCGGGAAATTCTCATACCGCAAATTCGCAAATTTCGCCCATACCAGTTAACAGCAAATTGGAGGAAACTGATATTCGTGTTGTATAGCATGTTGAGTGGGCTGTTTGAAATTTATCCTATCTATTTCTTGTAGTGTCAAATGACACAGATGTTATTATTGTGCTACTTAGATTTGCTGCTAGGTTCATAGGTCAAGGGTTGTCAGAGTTATGGATATGGTATGGAACAGGCGAGAAAAGATACTTGATCTCGCTTCATATTCTGTACAAGAAAGTTGACACAGATATGCCCAGTGTTCTCATCAAGGCCCATATTTTTACTGGTGATGACACTCTGAGCAAAACTACAACAAAACATGTAGCTTTGACTGCTGAACTTGTGAAGTTTCTAAATGATTTGCTGAGGGATTGGAAGAATTTTAAATTTAAAGATATAGACAAATACCTTCTTAGTGTGTGAAAAATTAGCTCTGACTGTCCCAGATTTGACTGTCTTTGGTCCTGTGAGTTCAAGAGATCAGTGCCTTAAAGTGACCCTCCACCAACATCATATTCTGTGCGTGGATATATTAAAAGGGCATTCTACGTAATAAAAAGATGTGCAAATGTGTTGGATCATGCATATGTAGAGAAAGATCTTTGTGAGTTTGATTGGGAAGATATTGATGGGGTGCTAAAACCTATGAAATTTCTAAAGCCTCTACCCACAGAACTTACATGTACTTACAAAACCAGTGCCTCTAAAAAATGTCCTTGTGGGTATAATCTTTTCAAATGTTCGACATTCTACAAATGTACCACAAGCGATTGCCAAACCAAATAAATAAATATAACTATGGAAATGTGTCTAAAACAGGAGTCAGATCAAGGTTAAAAAATATTTTTTAACACATTTCTATTTATGTCTCTTATGTCTCTTCTTCCTCTATTATAGCTGCCATATTAGAAAATGGTTAAAGGGTTACCCTGAGGAGTTATTTTCTGCCGCTATATAACTACATGACCCGCAAACCTATTTTTTGACGCCTAAATGAAGTACATATGTCTCATGATCCCTGAAATATTACATCATCACTGCTACACATCCACCATTTTAAAAAATGTCGGCCAGAAAATTTCGACCACAGTCAGCAATGCCTTCCCAAGCTAAATCACTTTTCTAATGATCCAAAACACAAATCAGAAATGAAAATCTCTGGACAACAAATTTTAACGGGGGTATATAAGGAGGCCAGGATTAATCAACAGAAGTGGGCCAGCGCTCCAGAAGTAAGGATCAGTGGCAAAGGGTTTATGATGAGGTCTAAACTATTTGAGCTTCTGCTGCCAGCTGAGACAAAAGTGTGGACTGGGTGTTGTAGTTGGAGCATGGTTGCAGCACAATTAGCTTGCTGTAGGATTTGCGTTCAGTTTACATGCACAAAGAGTACACCAAGACAGTGTTAGGGAAATTTTGCATCAGTTCTGCTAAGGTATCATTTATTAGGATTTCCAATCCCATCCCAGTCAGTGTGCCTAGATCATTTCCATCACAGTGCACAATCATGAGGTGAGGAGCTCGGCATTCCACAATGGTTTCAACGAAAGCCAGCAACTGATGAAACTTTCATCCTGAAACTTTAGTCTTCTCTGGCCAAGCCAAGTAATCTTCACATTTGGCAAACTCAAGTCCCTGTCAATACCTCTATCTTGCAGCCTCTCTATTCCAACAGAATTAGCTGTGGCCAACAATCCACACTCTAAGCATTTTGAAGTAAATCCCAGTAAGGAAAAAACTAGGGCTGAATGAGGCAGTTTTCTAAATGATGGGAGTTAAAATGGAGGTGTTTTCTTTTTAAAAACAAACATGTATCTGATTGAATGCTGTCAGCATGTAGCTGAATAATATTAGGTAATGTGTTGGATGCTTTAGCAAAAAGTCCTATTATTGGCTGTTGTTTAAAAAAAGAAATGTTATATGGACATGGATATGCTTTTGAATCTGTGGAGTAAACCACACCTGCTGCACCTCATTTGAAAGCAGCATGTTCTTTCTAGAATTTGCTGGGATCTTCCGACCTACTGGTTCCACTGGGTTGCTAGACCTACTAAGCTAAGAGTGCCTGGGGGGGGGGTGTTATAGGGGCAGAAACTTTTTTTAAACATAGAGGAGTTATGACACAATGTAACAGTTAGAAATGGGATTTCGGGTTGGATAGGGCTTGCGCCTGAGCCAGGTAGAACCCACCACTTTAGTCGTGGCAAGGGAGTTACACACTGAAGATAACCCCTGCTCACCCCCTTGGTAGCTTGGCACGAGCAGTCAGGCTTATCCCAGAGGCAATGTGTAAAGCGTGTGTGCTACACACACACACAGCAGCAACGCACTAGGCATACCACAAAGGAAACTCCACACAAGGTTATATAAAAAATAGCATTTGTAGTATCCAAAACACGTTAGAATTATAATCACACATGTACACTGTGCCAACTGGCACTAGGCAATATTCACATGGATTATATACAGGACCGGGCCGGACCGGGCCAATCGGGCCACTGTCAGAACCTTTAGAAAGCACTAGTAGCACATACAAAACAAACAGTTACTACTGGTAAAATACTGTATTAGCACCTACAACATAAGGGCATTATGTCTGCAACACATTAGGCATCAAACTCATAAGCATAATCGCATTACGCAACCACTGTAGACATAAACACATTATGCAATAGGCATCATAAGAATCAACACATTATGCATAAATCACAAGCATAAACACACTATGCTGCAATTTCACCCAAAATGACCCCCAGGCCAACTGGCCTTTCAATGCCCCAATGTCCTCTGTCCAGAATGTCAGGGCTCTCACAGGACCTTCCACTGGCACATTTGGCTGCCTTCGCAATGAAAACTCTGTGTGCAATGAGCTGGGGTGGAGGAGTATCTCTCTCTCTCCTTTCTTAGCAAGAAATGAACTGCCCCCTTAGTTGCAGCTGCCCTCTCTCCTGCGGTGCAGCTGAGAACATACCTGGGCCCTGGCACTAACTGCCCCACTGAAGCCCCACTCCGGGACTTCCAAAACAGCAGGGGTTCCTCATTGCAGCTGCCCTCCAACTGGCGGGTCAGCTGTGAAAATGTAGCTTTGGCACCAGCCGTGTCTGGGGGAGCCCCAAACACCAGGCTCCTCCTGGTTCCATAAAGAAATGCTTCCTTGGTTATAGCTGCCTGCACTCGGGCAGCGCACCTATGCTCTCTCAAAATCGGTACCCACTGTGCCTGAGGAGTGCCAACACGGCTCCCCACTCTGCCCCCACTCACCATGGGCTTTGTTGTGGACTCCGCCTCCTCCGGAACCTTCTAAGGGTCTCCTCTTTGGCCAGAAGGAACTCTGACGACCTGCAGCCCTCGAAGCTCCGGATGAACCCCTTCCTGCAACCTAACTCACCAGGGCTCTTCTTCTCTTGGAAGGACACAGCAGCAACACGTGAGGCTCACACTGGCAAATAGGGGCCCCTCCTTCCTCCAGGCATGCTCTGCCTGGTTGCCGTGTCGCCTGCTCTCCTCTATTGGCCTTCTCAGAGTCAGGCAGCAGGCACCTGGCTCCCGGATTGCTTATCTTGGCGGCAGCTTCAGGGCAAGGCATAAATGTGCGGTGGACTCCCGCTCAGATTTAAGGCATTAATGCTAGGTAAGCTCCCGTTTCTAAAAAAGGGGTGGGGTCCTGCTTCGTTTTAAAGCACAAATGTGGGCTGGGCTCCTCCTGGACTCAGATTGGCACCCCGATGCGGGGTAGGCTCCTGCTCTCAAATGCTATCAAATGCGGGGTGGGCTCCCACTGATAAGAGCACAAAAACAGCAGGGTCGGCTCCCGCTTCCAGTAGCCTAAAAGCAGGGGAACCCCCTCTGAAGTTGGCGCAGCTCCTGCACTGCAAAAGCACCAGCAGCCTCCTTGAAAAGTAGATAGAGCGCCCACGAGGCGCTAAGGCCCCTACAGTTCCAGGGCAAAGGCTGAGCCCAGGTGGCCAGCTCACAAGACCCTCCAGCAGTGAAGCAGTCCCTCATGGCGGTTCCTTCTGGGGCCCAGCAGCAGCAAGTCACAACGAAGCACAATTACATGCGGTCACAGCCCCAATATTTATACTACATTCTTTCTTTGTTCTGTCTTGGCACAGGGGTGGGGGAACCAGTCCCAACTGGTTCTGGGAGGTTTTGGAGCACTCTGTTTATAGGGCTCCTCTTTCCCTTTTTCAGGTGGGGGCTTGGTCATGAGACGACAACAGGGGGGCGGAGCCAGCATTCACCCAGGCATGCAGAGACCTATTCAAGTTCAGGGGACTACTCCTCCCACTACTCCAAATGCAGATCCCCTATTTAGCGTAGCACTGGCTCACACCTGCCCTCCCTGAAGCCACACGCACCTCACCAACCCCTGTCACTCCAAAGCCAGACATGTAATACACATCAGGCAGGCAGACACATCGCACACAGAAATGCCAACTTCTTAAAGTGGCACTTCTAAAATAGTGATAATAAATCTGTGCACACCATTGCGCAGCATTTATTACCTATTCCAACCATACCAAACTTGACCACGCTGCTCCTCTCATATCAGGAATTACCACTGAAACACTTATCAGGGAATCCCCAATGCATTCTTATGAGCAGGCAGCCTCACAGCAGCGAGAAACCAAAATTGCGGTTTGTCACTACTAGGACATGTCATACACTTAAGGTACATGTTCTACCTTCTACCTACAATGCACACTGCCCATAGGGCTAGCAAGGACCTACCTTAGGGGTGACTGACATGTGGAAAAAGGGGGGTCAAAGATGTGGCACACTTTAGGTGTCATGTCACGGGGGCAGTAACACTGTGTGCACAGGCACTGCAATGGCAGAGGCCTTAGAGAGGTTTGAAAGGCTACTTTGGTGGGTGGCTCAATCAGTGCTGCAAGCCCACAAGTACCATTAGTATTTACAGGCCATGGGTATCTGAGATACCACTTTACCAGGGACTGACAGGTAAATATGCCAAACAGGTGTAGACCACTCTTACCATGTTTACCACAGAGAGCACACACACTTTAAGCTAATACCACCAACACTATGTCAGAAAAAAGGCTAGGAGGAAAGCAAAAAGTTCAGGGATGACCCTGCAAAAAGGGCCAAGTTCTACAGTAACTAATTATACACTTTATTTACCCATTCAGCACTATGTAATGAACTGGGGTGCAGAATTTACATTTTAAGTAACTGAAGCTAAAAATATGTTTTGCCTCCCATTGTGTTATGCTATTGCTCCACTATGATCATGAAGACATTGCGAACATGCATTGATAGTATTCTCTTTTTGAAAGAGCAGGAAAGGGTTAACAGATACTACCTATTCACAAGTGGACATAGAGGAGTCTAAAATGAAAGACAGGATTTCATTTGCTGCCTTTCTCAATTATCACAGTGTGCAAATCGAAGAGGATGCTATTTTATGGTTGCTGTGTATGAGAGTGATGTACAATTATTCTGCTTATTTTTCACAAATCCTAACAGTGTCAAAACTATCCATAAAGAGCTAAAATAAAACAATAACACAATATACAAACTCAATTCACTGATATGTACCCAACATTTTATTCATTTTAAAAATTGCATTAACCCCTACGGTGCTGATGACGGCTCCCGGTCTTCATCAGGTACAGTGGGTGTGCTGATGACGGCCGGGAGCCGTCATGACCACGCCCACGATCGGAATGTGCCGCACAGGCGCAGAATTCCGGCCGCGGCGGAGGGGTTAAAACAAAGATGCACATGGAACTTTGATTAAAAAAAGAGTACCACATCCATATGGAAAAAATATGTGAAATGAACTATGACTGGCAGTGTATGTGATTTTACATATTTTAAGATAGGTAACATATATAAAGTGGGTTTTACTTGTAGGGTATGTCTTTAAGATATTAGTACTGAATGTTTTGGGAAGTAAGAGGAATATGAATTTGTGTCCTTTATTCCATTGTGTACTTCATAGAAAAACAACAATATAGTACTGTTGAAAGTTACAATGAGCAATGTCTTTAAAAATATCAATGTTTCAAATGTCTAAGCATCATGTGCAGAACCGACAGAGCTATGCTATTCTCACTCTACGAGTTGCAGTACTTTCAGTCGCATTATTAAACAGAAGTAGTGTAGTCACAAATGAAAGATGAGAAAATGTACTGTACCTGTATATGAATTATGAAGATGTAGTCAAGTTAAATCAAATACTTTTTTTCAGTTACAATGTATAACCATAAAAGTGTAAATGTATACCAGAGACCACCCAATTAAAATGCAGAATTGGAACACAGTTCAGCATAATAATTATTGTTTTAAACTCGTTAAATACAACAAAAAGATTTCCTATTAATGTAGATAAAATCTGATATAAAAAGCTATTAAAGCTAAATTTGATAAAAATGTGTTATATGCAAAAGTGATGGACAGACAAAAATCCCAAGGGTCCGCCATGTAAGTCCCAATCACTCCTATTGGATTTTCCATAGATGACAAGAAATGCTCTGTTATGTTAATGGAATTTATATCGCGCACAAATACTCCAGGGAGGGGAAGGGAAATAGATTAAATAAAAAGGTGCGTTTTCAGATTTTTTTTTTAAAAGGCAGGGGTCCCGGATGCAAGGGAGGGCAAATGGAAGAGGATTCCAGGCCAGACCGGCCTCAAGAGCAAGGGAACTGACGCCCATCCTTTGCAAACGAAAGCAAGGAACATGGGCTAAGAGTTGAGAGTAGCGCAGATGTCAGGCTGGAGTATAGAACATAAAGCTTTTCCGCAAATAGATTGGGCCAGAATCATATAGGGCACAATATTCCATAACCAGAGCTTCGACCTTAACTCGCTCAGCTATGGGCAGACAGGGGAGTGAGCACAAATGCTGTCTTACACTGCTTCTGATCGGGATGTTAAACAGAAGCCTGTACCCCACATTCTGGACTACCTGCAATTTGTTAAGTAAGTAGCCTGGTATACTAACAGACAAAGCTCTGGCATAATCTATATGTGAAAGAATCAGGGCCCGGGTAACTGTTTCTTTAGCTGCTCTAGGGAGAAATGGGAGAAATAGAAGGATTCCGATGCAGTATTCGGAGAGCCTCTTGATCTGTGTGGGAAAGGAGAGATTCTCTTCAAACCAGATCCCCAGGTTCTTGGCGGGTTGCCAGTTGAGGCGGGTGTCGGATAGTCAGCTGGTCACAGAGCGTACCTAAACTGAGGGGGGAAACTTCCATAAAGGAGGATTTCAGATTTGTGTCATTACATTTTAACTGAGCAGGGCACAGCCAATTAAAGACTGCTGTCAGGCAGTTTTTTGCAGAGGAGGTGGCGCACTCTGATTTTCCCCAGGCAAGCAAAAGATGGCTATGGTCTGCATATGCAATTATTTTGACCCCCAGATCCTCAGCCATTTGAATAAAGAACGTAACATAGATGTTAATCCCTTCGATGCTGATGACGAGCTCAGCTCATCATCAGCCACAGGTGGCGTGTGCTGATGACGAGCTGAGCTCGTCATGAACAATGGGAAAGGATGGGAATCAGCACAGCACAAAAATCACCGCAGCAGCGATGCGGTTAAAAAGAAGGCGACTCAAGGAGGATCCCTGCTGAACTTTTGCAGGGAGGAGGCAAACGGGGAGAGCCAAACCTGTTGCGTCTGTCACTCTAAGAATGATTTCAGCCAGCTCCAAACAGTACCTGAGACTCCTATATCAGCAAGTTGGGCTAGCAGCATAGCGTGGGGAACGGTATTGAATGCTGCAGAGACGTCCAGCAAAATCAGAGCTGCCCTTCTACCAGAATCCAAGCATTCCCAAATGTTGTTGTTGTTGTAAAGCTTTATTCGACAGATAGTGTCATAAAAGCTATCTGAATACATTTTTTTAAAAGAAGTATAAAAGAAAAATCACACAATACCATAAACATCATATAAGCGAACAATGCATCATGATGGTCTGTTTGATTCTAGACCTAATAAAACAATTGTTGTAATCAATTTGTTAAGAAATAGGTTTGTCAGATAAAAACAAGCAGTTAATACAACAAATAAAAATATACAGCAACAACAGATTAAAAACGAATGCCATTTCATCTTACTGCCAGACCATCAAAGTGTAATGGATGGCTGGTATTTAATTGGTACTATAAAGTGAGTCCAGGGAAACCCGGGACTGAACCCTGCACAGCTTAATAGCACTAAGGCCTGAATTCCATAAACAAACTTTTCACAAGTAAGAAACTCACATTTTTTAATTCAGTAATCTTACAAGAATCAATAGTATGATGAATGAATTCAAATAAATTTGAAAGAAAAAAAACGATATTCTGATAAGTTTCAAAGAATGAAAAAAGTTAAACACATATACATTCTTTGTAAATTCACATCCAAAAACAACATTTATCAATAACCAAATGCATTTCGGGTTCAATCTGAACCCTTCATCACATATTCTAAACATCCTAGTATAAATTCAATTTGAAGACTTCGGAGTCAGTCAGGTTGCGAATCTACAAAAAGAAGTTACACTTCCCTCAGTTATAACAATAATGGAATACAATAGAAAAAATGCTCAACAATTCGCATGCGGCTGTGGGTGTTTACATTCCTAAAACCGACACCAAACAGAGGACAATAGCGATAGAGAAATGGAAACCGTGTCTCTAAAAGGAACACAGTGTCAACCGAAAGAAACAAATAGAAAGGACCAAGAGAAAAATGGCTAGAAACTGAATCAATAATACACCACACTCCTGTGTCATCCGCAGTGCATGATACTGCCCTACACCACACATTGATAATGAATTGACTGTGTACCTCATACAGTCCAACCAGGACCAGACAAATCTGTCCAGTGTTTTTAAAGGAATATTACTGTGAAAGTAAAAATGATAATGAATGAACAATGTGGGTAGGTAAAACGCAGATAGTGCAATGAAACCAAGGACTTGAACATCACTTATTTGAATATTGGTGAGACATACCCCTATGCGTGGTGAAAATATCAAAAGAAGTTTCAAGCTGTGGCCAGACTTCATTCCATGGTGAACTTCGTAGGTCACTAAAGTGAGAGATACATAACCTTCATGAAATCTACAAGATGCTACGAGCCTAGTTCTCAACTTTGAAAAATGGGACGGTGTCTCCATCTTACCTTAATATGAAAATTACTCGCCCTCTCTGTGTTCTTACGATGATCTAGAACGAACGTGAAAAGTGCTCAATATGAGTATCTAAATGTGGGCCAATACGATAAAATAGAACTAACAGAAGCAGTGGTGGATACGCCAGGGCACTGAGGAACTGGATTCTGTAGTCAATTATTATCCTCAAGCATGGAGGCCCCTGCTGCACGCGCTGAGTTTTGCAAAGTTAATGTTCTATCGTGCTCGTATATTGGAATATGCCTGAATTGAATGGAGGACCCGTCTAGGGGACAGGTGCAAAACTGCAGGGCAAGTATGTTTTCCCTAACTCGCTGTTCTTAAAGATGATCTCAATGCAATCGAGCAAGTTAGTAGGTGAGATACACCTCCATGCCCTAAAGATGTTCTCTCTGATTACAGATCGGCACGCCCTTACATGATGGTTCCAATGAGTCACTTTATTAATCAGAGAGTCTTCACTCCCATACGCACCTCTTGCATTGATCTTTGGGACATTAGTCATGTAGATTTTCTAAGCTTGCATTGGGTATGTGGTCCCTAAGGTGGATGGAGAGGGGAGCTGGTGTTGGCCGCCGCAAAAGGGAGATTCAGCATGTCTTGGGAATTTAGCCCTGCGGTCCATAGCATGATCTTGTGTTACCGCTGAGTTCCTGTGGCTATTATGTGTGGTGTTGATAAGATTTCTTACTCTCCTTTCTGCATGGTCAAGTGAAGGTTGGCTTCTAGCAGGGATAGCAGAGGGCGCCGAGTGGTGCATAATCGAGACATTGGAAGTATTACTATTAGTATTTCTGCAATGAACTGGTTCTTGATTCCCACACAAGTTTTGGGAGAGCTGCTGCAAGCGCTATTATACTAAAGGGTAATACTGTGGATTGATCTGCAATAGCGTTTCAACTAAGGTGGTTAGGTCCTCTAGCACTGATCTCATGATGTCTATATTTGCTTTACGAGCATTTATAATGGGATGGGTGTCCTGAGATTCTGCTTTCTGTCCTGAAATAACTGTGTCTGCACATGAGGGTAGCAATGGGGCACATCGTCAGTGCAATCACCATTGGAATCCTGAAGAGGCAGAACCCTACTCGCACAGGGTACTGCCGGCTCAAACTGCTGGGTTCCATGACAATTGGGAGTGTGTGGGAATGGCTCCAAGTCATGTGTTGGTGGCTTCTGTGGCATTGTAGGTAATTTCTGGAGGGGTACTTATTGGTCTTAACAGGTGAACTACTGCAGTGTCCACGTGCGGTTTGCTTTTCCGCAAGAATGTCCTCACACTCAGTTATCAAGGTATCGATTCGACCAAGTACACAGTTACTGGGTGGATGTTTCGAGGCTTTCCTAGCCTTTTTCTCCTTTGAGATTTGGCTACTGCTACCTCCCCCAGTGCCCTTCGTCAGTTTCCTCTTACCCATGTCACAGGCACAGAAACACCTCCCGGACAATTAGATCAGCAGATAAGCAATGAAGGTAAACTTGCGCTAACAGTTGTGTGTTACCAGCCAATAGACAGAGTAAGTCAGAAAGCACAGTACCTCACTGTACAGTTGTCGCCGGTCAGAAAAATCTGGAGGATAATTGTAAAGGGGTGACCCTGCCATGCCTCTTCCTGGCAATGACGGGCAATGATGACCCTGCCCTTGGCCTGGGCTAGGCCTGGACGCATCCCACGCGCGTCCCCTGCCGCGGTGGGAGAGGCATTACTTTGTGGCACCATGGAAGCACCTCTCCCTCAGCTTTGGCAGCCAAAATCCGGAGCTGCGGTGGGAGTGCATTGCACCCTGGGACTTCTAGTCCCACCAGGGTGGATGGTGGTCCATGAAATGGAGGCGCAAGAAGAAGAAGAAGGATTTTAAATATTACACCCTGGGCTTAGGCTCACGCCAGGGTTTACTCTGCCAGAGTTGATGATCAGCCGAGCCCCGCACGCAACAGCGTCCTGCACTGCGGGGGGAGAGGCAGCGCTTTGTAGTGTGATAGAAGCACCTCCCTCTCACCTGTGGCAGCGGAAATGTGGAGCTGCGGCGGGAATGCAGGAATGCGTTGCACCCTGGGACTTGTTGTCCCACCAGGGTGGATGGTGGCCCAGGTAATGGAGGAGCAAGAAGAAGGATGTCAAATATTACACCTTGGGCTTAGTCTCCCGCAACGGTGTAGTCTGCCAGAGTTGTTGATCAGCCGAGCCCCGCATACAACAGCATCCCATGCCCCGGGGGGAGAGGCAGCGCTTTGAAGCGCGATGTAAGAGCCTCCCCATCACCTGTAGAAGCGGAAATGCGGAGCTGCCGCGGGAATGGGGGAATGCAGTGCACCCTGGGACTTGTAGTCCCACCAGGGTGGATGGTGGCCCAGGTAATGGAGGTGCAAGAAGAAGAAGGATGTTGAATATTACACTCTGGGCTTAGGCTCCCGCAAGGGTGTATTCTGCCAGAGTTGATGATCAGCCGAGCCCCACAAACAACAGCGTCCCATGCCCCGGGGGGAGAGGCAGCGCTTTGAAGCGCGATGTAAGAGCCTCCCGACAATGACGGGCAAGGATAATTAATGTTTGCGAGATCCAGCTGGGGAATTTAGCGACCGCCCCCTCTAGGTCATTAGAAAGTGCTGGCCTTGAGCTAGACAGGGTATGACTGAAAATTAGAGGGTCAATTTTAGCAGAGGCAGGGCTTTGATCAGTCCGGCCTGGTGTGTTAGTGCCATCTCGTACCCAGATACAATAGGACAGGAATGTTGTAATTTGGCAGCGATCGGGGTTAGCCTTTAGCAGACGACATCTTGTTTTCAGCAGCCATCTTATCTGCCATGTGCTCACCATGTGCTCTGTCCTTCCTCTGCTTATGGACAGACTATATTTAGGTTTTGCTATTCTGCATTTGTGCAGAAGAATCTGCAACTGTTCACATATGCCTTAGTCTGTAACTGTCAGGTTATTTTTACCGTAACTAGCAAACTGCTAAGCTCCGCCCTACTGTTGACTGTGCATTTCTGTATGACCTTTTATGTATGTAAACCTTCTCTTCTGTACTTGTGCGGCCTTCTTCTGAGCACCTGTGTGGGTATAAAAGGACCATGTTCCTTGTGTTCAGTGTGCTAATTCACACACTAGCAAAGGGTGTTGTGTGAATGTGGTTCCACCTCTTGAGGTTAATAAAAGTACTTTGTTTTATATTTCAGTTTCTGTGCCAACGTCTATCCTATTGGTCTGAGGACTTTGTGCAGAGAAGGGCAAACCCCTAGCATTGGTAGGCCTAGCTGAGGCTCACCACAACAAATTGGCGCCCAACCAGTGGGGCTCATCGGCGACTTGGATGCCCGAAGGAGTGGTCGAACCGACGGAGTGGAATCTCGCTGCTGATGATCACTGCCGGAGGAGACCCGCATCTTGGCAACCACAGCGTTTTTCCACTCTTTCTGATCTGACCCTCCAGGTGGTGCCGGTCCTTGACTGAGATCTCTTCTGTTGATTCGCCGTGCAGTGACCATTTGGTCGATTCAAGAACTTGGCAGTTGGAATCTGGACATTTGGGTTTGGTAAGGTAATTTGGTGCAACGCTTGCTGTTCGGTTTGGCATTTGTATTGGCCAATTTTGGGATTTTGGGATTTGTATATATATATAAATGCCAATTTATATAGGCAGGTAATGAGGAGAATTTTCTCTACTTTGTATACGATTTGAACGAACGGCACAACATGACTTAAGTGCTACTTTGCGTATAATACTGCATATATTGCACTATTTTTGGCATGCCTGTTTCTAGCACACTTCGTAGAATGTTTTTGCTACTGTGGAGGTACCAGTATGAGACTCGATGAGACACAACGCGCCCCCCCCGGAGGGGACACCTAATAGGGATAAGTGTATTAAATATGGTATTTCTTCTATAATGTACAGCACGTTATGGAATAAATATACTAGTAAGGATCCTGAGTTGCGTTGGCCTATGCATTGGTCATTTGATTTCCGAAAGATTCAGTATGTGGAACAATGTATGTTTAAGCGAAAGATTAGGCAAGATATGTTTGACTGTGTACGAATGTGGGAGAAAGAAGTGCATGAACGAATGAAGGCGAGAGCCAGCCTTGATCGAAAAAAGAACAACGAAAAAGTATTCATGCGAAAGCATTGGAAATGAAAAATAAAGAAATAAAAGAGAGAGAAGATAGGGAGCGTCATTTGCAGATAACTGGCCAATACGCTGTTCAGCGACCCCTTTATCCTAATCTTAATAAACCGCAAGATGATTCCCTTTTGCTAGAACGTTCTCCGCCTCCGTATACTTTTCCTTCTGCTCCTCATGAGTCAGATGAGGACTCTGCTACAGAGCAAGAGAAATTATGGGAAACACGTTCTATGTTGACAGCTGAACGTGCGGCTAACCTTAGATCCTCCGCTCGCAAACACATTCATGGCATTGCTTCTGCTTCTGAACTTATAGATAACATGCAAAGCTGTCAGGAAAGGAAGCAAATATATTTTACCGAGGTATTTGCCGCAGAGGTCATTGAGTCGTTTAGGAAAGATTCCGGAGAGTTGGAACCTGATGATATAGCAGATGATTGTAAGCAAATGCGTAATGGGAGCTGACTCAATCAGACCTTTGGTTAAATTCCGTGCTGAGGCAGTCCGTTTGCGAGAAGATAAAAAGACAGCTGACGCAGCTGCACAAACATCCCAGACCAGTGGGACGCAGGCTTCTACTTCCCTGAGACCTATGCGTGAAGCCGCAGCTTTGTATGTTCCTCCTAGAGGTACGGAAACAGATGATCATAAGAATTCCACTGATGCAAAGGGTTACTTTATTTATAATTGGGTTTACACTCCTTGGAATAGAGTGGATGTTATGGCTCTTAAAACTGCATTGCTCGATCCGCAGAAAAATCTAGACGTTTATCATGAGGAAGTTGAGGGTGCCATTAGCTCTTGTACCATGATTCTGCCTGATATTGATATGTTTTTCAGATTGATATTACCCCCTGATATGTGGAGAATTGTTCGTAAAGTTGATGATTGTGCATCTTTTGGGGCGAGATGAAAAGATTTAGAACAAATGTAAGTAGAAAAGGAACCCGCACAGAAACCATGTCAGCTAATTTCAGATCTTCCAGCAGCTATATTAGTTAAGTTCCCCCTAAAAAGATAGACTGGACTGTATTAGCATCCTGTAAGCAAAAGACAGTTGAATCGGTTTATGACTTCTTTACACATTTTGAGGATTCCACGATTTTAGTGGCCAGTCATTGACAGATAACACTGGCAGGCATCTGTTTTTTGATAAATATGTTGCCAACATGTTGCCAGGAATAGCTAGTTGCCTAAAGGCCAGCAAGAGTTCATGGAACATCTCTTCGCTGGTTTCTCTTTTAACTATGGCTCAGTATTATGAACGGCAGGAATTAGAAGCAATGGGTAATGAGGATAAGAAGACTAAGGAGTTGAAAATGAAGGTTACATTATCTCAGGCTTATGGTCCACCTTCTAGAGGGGGTGACAGGGGTGAACTTGTGTCTTATGGTCCGTCTTTTCCTCCTTATGCTCGTCTGACTTTGTCTTCTGACCAGTGTGCGTACTGTAAAGAATTTGACATTGTGCTGCCGATTGTCCGGTATTGCGTGCTCAGCAGTACCGACGGGGACAAATGAGGAATCGTTCAGGATATTTAGGGCCTAGAGGGAGCATGGATGATCGTGCTAGATTTGATACTAATATGCGTGGACAGAATGGTTTTAACACTTTTGATAGACAGAACCAATATCAAATGTCTAACTATTTGCCGTCTGATTTGAAAGATTCTGCTTATGCATAGGACTGCCTAGGATGGGGTAAGGAATCAGTTGAAGTTCCGGTAGATCAGAAGGGTACCTAATGTTACTGCACATGTTTTGGGTTCTACTGATCGGTTTCTGGTTGATACAAGAGTTATTTGTAGCGCCTTATCTAAGCAATTGATTTCAAGTTCTCCCCTGTCTCACTTAACCGTTACATTGATAGGTTTCGATGGAACACCTTCCCTTAGCTCACTGTCACAACCACTTGCATTTCATGTTGACAAATTTACTGCTCCATTTCCATTTTTGCTTTCTCCAAACACACCGGACAATATTGTGGGTCTTGATATGCTCAAGTATTTCAGGGCTACGATACAATGTTCTCCAGAAGGTGTACGCGTTATTTTGAATGACAATTACCCTGTGATTGAGAGATCTTGTCTTGTTAAAGAGGACATTGCATTAGCTTCACTCCCTAGTACTTAGTGGGATACTTTAGACACCGATTTAAGGCAAATGGTTATTTCACCAGTACATATCAGTGTCAAGGAGGGCGCTTCATTGCCATCCTTGCCTCAATAAAAAAATTCTCAAGAAGGCAAAGAAGCACTTGTGCGCATTGTCCATGATTTAATTGAAGCGGGGTTGTTGAAGAAGTTCCTTACAATATTTACACCAGTCCTATTCTTCCCATTTTGAAAAAAGACATTGACACTTGGATTTACAAATTAATCATTTATTTGCAAGAATTTAATAAGATTGTAGTACCACAATACCCCGTGGTTTCTGACATAACAACACTTCTTACCTTAGTTCCTCCGACAGCAACTACATTCACTTTGATTGACCTCAAGAATGCTTTCTTTTCGATTCCTATTCATCCTGACAGCCAATATTTGTTCAGCTTAACTTTGAACAATCAATCGTACATATTTTGTAGAATTCCTCAAGGGTATACTGAGAGTTCTAGTATTTACTGTCAAGCATTGAAAAGACAACTTGATTCTTTCACTTTGCCTGAAGGACTGGCTCTCAAACAATATGTTGATGACATCTTGTTGGCAGCCGATTCGCCTGAACAGTGTGAACAATGTACTTTGTCTTTGCTTTCCTTTCTTGCTTCACACCACCACAAAGTGTCACAGAAGAAATTGCAATATTGTAGACCAAAGGTTACCTACTTAGGTCACCTTCTGTGTAAGGAGGAGTGTGCACTTACACCATATCACATTCAAGCAATTTTAGATACACCAGTGCCTTGTTCTCAGAAAGATGTCTGTGCATTCATTGGTCTTACTTCTTTTTTTAGGCAATGGATATTAGGTTTTTCACACATTGTTAAACCCTTGTTGGCACTTTTGACCAAAGACACTCCAATGCCTCTTCCATGAATGAATGAATGCCAGAATGCTTTACGTCAGTTACGTCAAGCTCTTTGCTCTGCACCAGTGTTAGGCACTCCAGGTTATATGAAGGCTATTACACTCTATGTACATGAGAAAGATGGGTGTGTATTGTCAGTTTTAGTACAGACACACGGTGACAAGCAGCGTCCCTGTGCATATTTTTCAGCTGTTCTTGATCCTGTTGCTCGTGCATTACCTGGGTGCTTCCGTTCAGTAGCAGCAGTTGGCCTATTTAAGGCGGATCTACCCTTCCAGCTTCCTTGATAGCGCTGCTGCTGGCGCTTCTCTATTTTAAATTCCCTCGTTTTGTATTTGATTTGATTGCTCATTTTGTCACTTTTCCCCTGCTTTTAGCGGGATTTGGCTGGGTGTCGCCCCCCCTCCCTCCCACCGCATTTAAAAGGTTGCTGCACCGCCGTTTTAGCGGGTCCGGGTCCCGAGGGTGGTCCTGTGTGGGCGCCATTTTGAGTTGGGCTCAGCTTTCCAGCTACGGGCGCAATCTTGGAGCGTCCTCGCGCTCGCGCTGGGATTGGTTGGCCTATTTAATGCAGATCTACCCTTCCAGCTTCCTTGATAGGTACTAGCACTGCTGCGCACGCGCTGCTGCTGGCGCTTCTCTATTTTAAATTCCCTCGTTTGTATTTGATTTGATTGCTCATTTTATCACTTTTCCCCTGCTTTTAGCGGGATTTGGCTGGGTGTCACCCCCCCTCCCTCTCACCGCATTTAAAAGGTTGCTGCACCACTGTTTTGGCGGGTCCGGGTCCCGAGGGTGGTCCTGTGTGGGCGCCATTTTGAGTTGGGCTCAGCTTTCCAGCTACGGGCGCCATCTTGGAGCGTCCTCGCACTCGCGCTGGTATTGGTTGGCCTATTTAAAGCTTTCCTCTCCCGCGCAGCGGGACGCGCAGGTGGGACGCCCTCGCTTAGCCTGAGTCGTGCCAGAGTCCTGCCCGTCTGCGCCCATCAGCGGCGAGGAAGCGTGAGACGTGGTATTTATTTATTTATGGGTTTGTAACGTGCCGGAATCACACCCAAAGGTGTATCTCCACGCAGTGCTGTCTGAGGGTGCAGGGAGAGGTAAGCTCTAGTACTGGAACAGAGTGGTCTTAAGACTCTTCCTGAATAATGAGTGGCTGGTACACTGCGTAAGGGAATAGGGAAGGCTGTTCCACAGACGGGGACCCATAACAGAGAGGGCACGTCCTCCCTGTCTGGTCTTGCTGAAACGGGGAATCTGCAGTAGGAGCTGGTTACTGGAACGCAGGTTACGTGAGGGGCGATGATAGACAAATTTTTCGGCTAGATAGGATGGCCCTAGATTATGCAGACTTTTGTGCACCACACAGCAGGTCTTAAATTCCACCCGTTTCCGGATGGGCAGCCAGTGGAGCAGTTTAAGAAGGGGCCGGGGGGGAGTTCTGGGGGGAGCATTTGCCACCAGGCGTGCAGCGGTATTCTGTACCACTTGGAGTTTGTTTAACACTCCTTCATTGGCCGCTAGGAGAAGACCGTTACAGTAGTCCAGGCGACTCAACACGAGGGCCTGAACCAAGGTCTTCCTCGAGCTGTCGGGGAGAAGAGGGAACACCTTCCGAAGGAGGCTGATGACATGGAAGCAGGACCCCACCGTAATGTTGACATGATGTACAAGTGTGAGGTCGTGGTCAAGGCGGACCCCCAGATTTTTCACCACCTGTTTAGGGGAGGGGGCCTCTCCCAAACTAGTGGGCCACCAGTCAGGAGTCCACAAGATCTTAGCTTCCCTGAACAACATGACTTCAGACTTTCCCACATTACAATGGAGAAAGTTTTTGGCCATCCAGCTGGCGACCGCCGTCATGCCACTCGAGAAAGCCTGCCTTACCTCAGGGGTAAAGGTTTTAAAGGTAAACAACAACTGAGTGTCATCGGCGTATGAAATGGGTACAAACCCGTACGACCTCATAATGTTAGCAAAAGAGGCAACATAAACATTAAATAGCGTTGGGCTAAGGCAGGAGCCCTGCGGGACTCCTCTAGTGATTTTAGAAGGATTGGAACTGAAAGTGCCCATGTTCACCTGCTGGGTACGTTCTGTAAGGAAGCTGGTGAACCACGCCAAGGCAGATTTTTCTAGGCCGATCTCCTCTAGTCTTCTTAGAAGAGTGGTGTGTGATATGGTGTCGAATGCTGCGGACAAGTCCAACAGCACCAACACCACAGACAGACCCCTGTCCAAGGACATACGTATAGTATCCGTAACCGAAAGAAGAGCAGTCTCGGTACTATACTTTGGCCTGAACCCTGATTGGGAATGGTCCAAGCAGCCGGTCCGCTCAATAAAACTGGAGAGGTGAAGGTTGACGTGTTTCTCCATCAGTTTGCTGACAAACGGCAAGAGGGAGATGGGCCTCAAGTTGGACATATCAGACCAAGGGACGGAGGTGTTTTTCCTTATGGGCTTAACCAGGGCATTTTTCCACTCCAGAGGAACTAAGCCTTCAGATAGCGAGCGGTTAATCAGGGTCTGAATAGTGGGACTAAGAACGTTCCCTATGAGATACATCACTCGGGCAGGAACAAGGTCCGCCGGGAAACCCGATTTAATAGTGCCAATCAGAGAATTTACCTCGTCCAGACTGATCTCAGGAATGCAGGACAGTTTAGTAGGGCCAGATTCAACAGTCTCTAGCTGAGCGCTTGGAAAGGAATCACTAGTATCGACCAAATTAGTAGATTGAGCAATTTTTTGGTAGATAGAGTCGATTTTATTCAAGAAGAACTCAGCAGTGTCATCACACAGTTGTTGGGACACCGTCTCTGGACTTTCACAAGCAACAGGCTTGGTGAAGGTTTGGAGTTAGGGCTCGGTCTTTCAATTTTTGCTGTTACTTCCATCTGGCATGCCTTATTAATGCCTCATTACTCCCGGGCAGAGTTGATATCTATTGGGGACAGGGCTGGGGTCTGCTCATGTCATCCAGTGGACCCCTTATCTGGCCCATATGTCTGTGCCTGTAAGGCCTGGTCTTTAGCAAGCCCGACCATGATCCATTCTCTGGAGGGCGTCAACCCGATTAAACGTAATTTCAAGGCAGACCAGGGCCTCCGGATCTGGAGTTTGAATGTGAGGTCACTGGTCAAACATCACCAGTTGATTCATGACCTCATTGAAAAAGACGATCCTGATCTTTTTTTAGTTACTGAAACCTGGCTTCAGGACTCAGATGCCGCTATTCTAAATCTTGCTTTTCCTCCGAATTATACGGTTTTTACATTAAATCGGACTACGAGAGGCGGTGGCATTGCCATGGCAGTCAAATCCTGCTTTCCTGCGGAATGGAAAGCTCTCGGGCTGCCCGCATGTGAAAGCGCCCTTTTCAAAGTTGCTTTTAGTCACCACTTTACGTTTAGCGGTATGCTCATCTATCGCCCACCTGGCAATGATTCTGTCTTCAAGTCCGCTCTTGCCGATATGGTAAGCCCCTTAGCGCTCGGCTGTGCGAATTTTAACATCATGGGTGATCTTAATATCCATTTTGATAACAGATCGTCCACAGCCGTTAACATCTTGCTCGCGGATCTGGAAGCTCTTCAACTTGTCCAGCTTGTTACCCTTCCCACTCACACTGGAGGCCATATTCTTGACCCTTTTTTTTCCACTCTCGTGAGGGTGAAGGTGTCTGAACCGTTGTTGATGGGATGGATGGATCATTTGCTGGTGGAAGCCTTTTGCCCGATCCACGATAAACCATTTAAACCTGTGGATAGGCCAATTCTTAAAAGGCACTGGCACAAACTCAAACTTGAAGAGTTCTACAGGCTGCTGGAGCAGAAACCCCTAGGCGCTTTCTTAGATGTGGATCATGGCTACCAGCTGTTTTGCTCATGGATTTCAGATGCTCTTGACTCTCTTATACCCATGCACTGGTCGAAAGGTCATCTGAAGGTACCCAGCCCATGGTATAATGAGTCCCTTGCCGAGGTAAAAAAAACTTGCCGGAAAGCAGAGAGGGATTGGAGACGATCTTATGATCCTGCCCTGAAAACCCTGTATTTCGCCAAACTTAAGCTCTATCATAGGGCAATCTGCAGAGCACGAGCCGCATTCTATGCGCAGGAATTTCTAGCCAGCACCAATCCATCTAAACTAATATTTAAGGTTTTGAAAGACCTTATGAAGAAAAGAGCTACCTCGGCTGAGAACTGCACTGACTCCCATTGCGAGAATTTGGCAACTTTCTTCTTGGAGAAAGTGCAGAAAATATACCGAGGTTTTGATACTTGTCGGACGGATCCAGAGCTAGTTGACCCTAATCTCCTGGGGTATGAGAATCTGACCTCTCTACCTGATTTGTCCACTGAGGCTTTTGACAAACTTAGCCTCAGCGTTAAATCAGGCTCTCCTCTGGACCCGCTGAAGCCAGCTCTTATTAGTACTCTTTCCCCGCTGTGCCGAGCTCCCATACTAAATCTTATCAACATGACATTGTCAACTGGAACGGTTCCATCTTCATGGAAGCAGGCGGTAGTCACTCCTATCCTAAAAAAGGCAAATTCTGATCCTCTTTTGCCAGAAAACTACCGCCCCATATCTTTATTGCCTTGGGTGGCTAAAGTTACCGAAGCCCATGTAAACTCGATCTTGTCTGAACATCTGGCCTGTAATCAGATACTGGACCCCAGCCAGAATGGCTTCCGGCCAGGACACAGTACCGAGACTGCTTTGCTCTTTATTATCGAGCATTTACGCCTGATGCTTGACTCAGGACGTACAGCAGCGCTCCTGCTATTAGATCTGAGCGCTGCTTTCGATACTGTGTCCCACCAGATACTGATTCAACGCCTAGAGGAAGCTGGAGTAGCAGGCACCGCGCTCCAGTGGTTTCGATCCTTTCTCTCAGATCGAACCTTTAAAGTGGCAATCCCACCCTGCCAATCCACCATCTATCCCTTGGACCTGGGGGTCCCACAGGGTTCTTCATTAAGCCCCACATTGTTCAATCTCTATGTGAAACCGCTAGCTGCAGTCGTCAAACAGTGGGGTCTGACGATGACCTCATATGCGGACGATACGCAGCTGGCGGTGACACTTAGTGGAGACCCTGAAGTGGAGGCCCCCAAATTCTGAGCTGGACTTGTGGCAGTAGCGAGTTGGCTTCGTACCAATTGCCTTCAGTTGAATGCCACCAAAACCGAGGTGCTGGTCCTAGGGAAACATGTCGAGCTTTGGGGAAACCAGTGGTGGCCTCCAGAGCTGGGCATTATCCCTATCCCAGCTTCTGGAGTGAAAAACCTAGGTATTTGGCTGGATCCTGCACTCACCTTCACGGACCACACGAAGAGGGTTGCAGCTACCTGCTATGGTATCTTGCGTGGTATAAGGCCGGTCTTGAAATATTTTGACCCCCCCACCAGACAGCTCGTGGTCCAGGCATCAATTCTATCTCGGCTGGACTACGGTAGCTCGCTGATGATAGGGGTAAACCAGGCTGAGGCATCCAGGCTCCAAAGGTTTCAAAATGCCGCGGCGCGAGCCATCGTGGGTCTTCCCAGACATTGTTCTGTGTCAGGTACCATCTCGGCCCTACACTGGCTTCCGGTCAGACAGCGGATCAAGTTTAAGGCACTCTGTCTGGCCTTTAAAATCATGAAATTTTCTTCACCACCGGCACTGTCCAACCTGCTCACTCGCTACATCCCTCCGAGATCATTAAGATCTGAGGCTCTTCACCTAGCAGTCTTAGCAGAATGGGTGGCCGCTCTTACCGGGTGCTTGCGGCGGGATTGTGGAACTCGCTCCCGGTGCACATTCGAGCCCTGAATGATCTGTCCACCTTCAGACGTGCAATCAAAACTTTTTTGTTTCCCGTTTCCGAGTAGTCGCCATTTTCTTCTTTTTCCCTTTGTGTGTTATGTTATAGTACCTGTCTAGCGCCAGGACGCCCCTTGGCTGGGGCATCTGTGCGCTATAAAAATATAATTAACATAACATAACAGCTGTGTACATACATCGGAGTGAATGGATAGTTTTGTCACATGAATTTCAGGTGCTAGTAACCCATGCGGTCGATGCCCTTTTGAACCATACTAAGACACAACACTTGACTAGGCCTCGCTTGACAGGATATGAATTGACATTGTTGGCCGCTCACATTACTCTAAAGAGATGTGCGACTTTGAACCCAGCAACTTTGTTACCATATTCAGTGACTCAGACTCAGTCACAGGAGTCTCCTGATTGTATATTCCTTATGAGGAACAGACAAAGGGTCGCATCGATTTGCAAGATACGCCCCTTTCAGATGTAGATGGGGAACTATGAGTTGATGGGTCTTGTTTGAAGTTACCAGATGGCATGACCTCAGCCAAATACGCAATTACAACACTTCAGACAGTAGTGGAGACAGTTCGTATACCACATAAGTCAGCACAAGCAGCTGAGCTATTAGCTTTGACACAAGCGTGTGACCTTAGCACTGACATGCGTGAACATCTATACAGATAGCCGCTATGCTTTTGGAGTGGCCCATGATTTTGGCCTACTTTGGAAGGAAAGAGGATTTCTTACATCCCAGGGTATGCAGATAATGCATGGAGAGCTAGTGCATAATCTTTTGACTGCACCGACATATCCGAAGAAAATAGCTATTGTTAAGTGTAGCACACACAAGAAAGGGACTGACAAGACAGGACAAGGCAATGCCTTCGCAGATCGCACAACCCGTGAGACTGCGATGTAATGAAGCACTACATCAATGTTCGTAGTAAAGTCACAAGCTGAAGATGATACTAGACAAGAAGTGCTAGACATAGAGATCTGCTTCTGTGGAAGAACTTGAGCAATGGTCTAAAGAGAAAATGTTGGATGATGAGGGCTGTTGGCGCAATAAAGAGATGGATACGTGGAAACTGCCTATAGCCTATTTACAGCCTATGGTTCAGATGGCACATGGTCCGGCACATGTTGGAGCCTCAGCAATAATGAAATTGCTTATGCAAGTTTTGGAGCATCCAGAAATTGGCGGCACACCTAAATGGATAGTACAGTCCTGTTTGATCTGTTGGCAGTACAATCCTGGTAAAGGTACAGAGACTCCTACAGGAGAGTTTGCTACACCAACTGCACCTTTTGAAGTTTTGCAAATGGATTATATCCAACTTGAACATTGCAATAACTTGAAGTATGTTCTATTGGTGGTATGTGCTTTCTGTAAATGGATAGAGGCATATCCTACAAAGGATAATATGGCTCTCACCACAGCAAAGGTGCCTTTAAAGGAATGATTCTCTAGATTTGGTGTTTGCAAACTTTTGTGGAGAGACAAGGGACCTCATTTTATTGGGCAAGTTGTCTAGTATGACCTGAAAGGCTTAGGGATCAAACAGAAGTTCCATGCAGTTTTTCACCCACAATCAGCAGGATCAGTGGAAAGGTATAACGCTACTTTGAAATTGAAATTAGCAAAAATACTGGCTTCCACGTCTTTGAAATGGCCTGATGCGTTGCCCTTGGCATTGTTGTCTATTAGATCAGTGCCACATTGATGATCTGGGCTTACACCATATGAGGTGGTATTTGGGAAACCGATGAACATTTGGGCCACGCCCCATACACGATGTACCATGTGTTCTGATGAGTGACTATTTAGCACAGTTGAATGACAGTTTGATTTCTATTCATCAACAGGTTCGAGAAGCTCTTCCTGACAGGTTCACAGGTGAGGCCCATGGCCTGGAGATCATGTGATGGTAAAAGTAATCGAGAGGTCAAACAGCTTGGAGCCCAGGTAGCGAGGACCGGAGCAGCTGCTCCTAGCTAGGAGGACAGCAGTTCAAGTGACTAACAGGAAGAACTGGGTTCACAGCACTCACTGTAAGCAAGTGTCGCCTACCTTGGTGAAGCCTGCTGTGCTTACCGACCATCGAGAGATTCTGGATACAGAAAAAGGCCACGCCATCTCACCTGACGAATCTGAGGAAGTCTTCCCGGACCACATGATCTCTGGTGTATCCCGATACCATCTGAGACCACGTTAAGAGCCTGCATTGTTGAAAAAGACTGGTTGAGCTACCGTCCTGGGTTTGTGAAACGGAGCTGATGTGGCAACCCGTCTTGACCCTCGGCGAAGAAACCAACGGCTGCCCAGGACTTTATAGCTACAACGATTGATTCAACAATGAAGTGATCATGTCTGCAGGGAGATCAACTGTTGCTAAGATCTGTGATAAAAAGTCCATATGTGCTGTAGGATTTGTTTTTGCTATGGTAGTTGTAGCAGTGACAACCTGGTTTGATGAAAAAGTGGCTCCTGCTCAGCAGCTTCTGATTGCCACTACTCCAGTACCAGCTGAACATCATTACTTTATGCTTCCATACCATGAGCAAAAGCATAGACAATCCTACCTGAACAACATGTTTATTCAAAGGTTACATCACACGCACAATGCCACAAATACTACTGACTGTTGGGTGTGTGGGATGATACCTGCTTACCAGAAGAAGGAACGAACACCTTTTATTCCTCTTCCATTCCCGCATAATGGTTCTTGCCAAGCCTGGTTTGCACTTTTGTTTGCTTCTGAAAAGGCTAACATTTCAAGGATGAAAGTAGGATGGATTGATCATCATCTCAATAACGTGTGTTATCCAGATGAAGATGGTTATCCTCGATCTGGAGGGACTGAATGGGAATGGGAGGAGTATCGATCTGAAAATATTTCACCGCCATATGTTTTCCCAAATATGAGAAGTATTAAGAACAATGGACCATTTGTGATTTATGTTACTAGAGCTAAAGTAGACGTGTGTATAGGAAGTGTTGGGAGAATTCCAGTAGGAAGAAGTGAGTGTACTGTGGTTCTGACTATTGAAGGTACCAATAATAGTAGTTTCATATCCTTACATAATACCTACCTTGTCTGTGGTAACAAGGGATACTACCAACTATCTGTTGGATGGTCTGGAGTATGCTATGTGTCCTTTCTGTTGCCCCCTGTGTTTCTGGTGCCTGCATCGTATCACAAGGATTTCAAACTGTACAATGATATTTCTAAGAACAGCTATAAGAGCACAACAAGCCCTGATGAGGTGGACCAAACTGACACCACCTTGCAACAATACATTGATTTCAATTTGGGCTTGTTTTTCTATGTGGGTGCCGCATTAAACAGCAGACGATTGACTCGTTTTGTGGAAGCTGTTACCAATCAGACAGCTATGGCACTTGGGAACATTACAGAGGAGTTGCAAGTTGCAAGGATTGTAGCACTCCAAAATCGTATGGCTTTAGATGTGGTTTTAGCTGATCGAGGTGGTGCATGTCGCATCATCGGTCGTAGTTGCTGAGTCTACATTCCTGATCACTCTCCTTCAGTGTTTGATGCCATCTCTAAACTGCATAAGATTGCTGCTGAAATTCTCCCAGAGACTGGCAACTGGACTTTTGCAAGCTGGTTTTGGACATTGATTGTTACCTGGGGCTGGAAGCTATTGATCATCCTATGTGTATTACTAGTGATATTATTTACAAGCTGTGTATGTATACAATGTGGTCTAATGCTTTGCTCCATCTGCATTACTGCCTGTACACCTGCTAAGCGAAATGTTGCAGAAATAAAAACCCAACACATACTGAATAAAGAGATTACTGAAATGCTGCAATTAAACGCACAAGATGTGAATCCAGATTACCCCAAATGAACAAATGTCTTCAGCTAATGCTAAAAAAGTCGTCTATTGTAATTTGGCAGTGATCTGGGTTAGCATTTGGCTGAAGCCATCTTGTTTTCGGCAGCCATCTTGTCTGCCATGTGCTCACCATGTGCTCTGTCCTTCCTTGCTGTTGTTTACTCTTGTACTCTGCTTATGGACAGACTATATTTAGGTTCTGCTACTCTGCACTTGTGCAGAAGACACTGCAGTCTTAGTCTGTACCTGTCAGGGTATTTTTACCATAATTAGCAAACTGCTAAGCTCCGCCCTACTGTTGACTGTGCTTTTCTGTATGACCTTTTATGTATGGAAACCTTCTCTTCTGTACTTGTACTGCCTTCTTCTGAGCCCCTGTGGGGGTATAAAAGGACCATGTTACTTCTGTTCAGTGTGCTACTTCATACACTACCGAAGGGTGTTGTGTGAATGTAGTTCCACCTCTTGAGGTTAATAAAAGTACTTTGTTTTATATTTCAGTTTCTGTGCCAACTCCTATCCTATTAGTCTGAGGACTGTGCAGAGAAGGTCAAACCCCTAGCACTGGTTGGCCTAGCTGAGGCTCACCACAACAGCAAGCGGTCAGACCAAGGCACTGGAAGAGGGTTCTCCACTATAATGGGAAAGTAATAACAAATGGGGTCAAGAATATGACTACCCAGATAAGTTGGTAGGCTAATCCATTGAGTGAACTGGGAAAGGTTCAGTAAATCTAGAAATTCCCGGGAATCCCCAGCGTCTACCTGATCTAGGTGGATATTCAGATCCCCAAGGAAAAGATAGTGGGAAACCCGTAGGGCATGGGGAACAATGACCTCCTCTATTCATTTAGAAAAAGCCCCTGCTGGCCGAAGGACCTGTAAACCAGAGTGCCTCCCAGTGAGAACTGTGATGAAATGCAGATGTTGAAATCAAGAGCTTCACACTCTTCCAGCAATAAAGCTTTGCCACAGTGGAAGGTCCACTTATATCTATAGATAACTGCCACTCACCACCTCTGCCAACTGTACGGTCTGCTCTAGAGATCTTAACCTCCTGGATGGCCATTGTACCTATAGGATTGGAAACTTAATTCAGCCATGTCTCAATAATGAAAAGGAGATTAACTGGCTTGTCCAAAAGAAGGTCAGATATGCCCTGGTAGTGTTTTCTTAATGATCAAGTGTTAATCAAGGCAGCATGGATTAAGGGGCCCCTCCTACCAATGCAAGGTGAATAACTGGACTGAGAGGAGCAGACTAAACCAGAACTCATGACTTATGACTCCTGACTCCCTGGTCCACCACAGCTCCCATAGCTGATTGTTGTGGAAGGAGGCTCATACGCCGAACATCCTTACTTCTGGGTGGCCACTAGGTGATGGTCATCTTGAAAGTCGGCACTCCAATCTTTTCTTCAGGCTTTACTTAAATTGGGCATGGCCGCGACGCGCAGTTGATCAGATAGAGGCTGCAACAGACTTAAAGCACACGCTGGCCGAGGGAAACTACCACGCGTTTTTTAAATTATTTTAAATGCCACTGATCTTGCTCACATTACAAAGGGGGGGTTTTACCCATGCAGTCGCGGGGACCTAGGCGATAATTGGTACATAAGAAAGGGATCCCCGCTGAAAAGGGAGTTGTGTTAACAAACCAACAAAGTTTAATTAAACACTTTCATAAAGAATGATTTCAGGAGAAGGAATGCACCCGTACTTTGTTTTCTCAGACTCATCCCTGTCCGTGCTTTTGAGTGCTAGTCAATTAAACCCTGACGGGATACAGACCATTTGGTTGCGGAGTCAACCTACGCCCTTCGGCAATTCCGCTGATCGGCATTTTACATCACAGGTATATTGAGCACCCCAGGTATCTGTGTTTTGTGTTCTGTGCTTTGGGATTAACTCATTTCTAGCGTCCCTTTTGAAATAAATTAGTAAGTAGTTCCATATTTGTCATGAGCCATTCAAATACTGGGATTCCATACCAATGTCCTCCCTTTTCCTCCTAGAATATCCTGTGGTTTCACGACCCACACCGTCTGCAAAACCAGCGACCGTTGTTGTTTATATTAACCCAGCGTCTCCAGCAAAACTTTTGAAAATCGCATTCACGATTTTCCGTTTAAATGCTGGATATTCATATATCAACACAACAATATGCTTATTCTCCGTTTAATTACTGTGTAGTCCTGTGACATTGGCTAGTCCGGTTTTGATAGCATGATTAGATTAATTTTATTTTCCCTTTGTCCCGATGTACAAAAAACTGACACCGTGTTCTTACGAATTACCTGGTGTTTTTAATCGACAGTGATATTTGAGAATCTCACTGGTTTTTCTTCTCCTCTGTAGCATTGTGATTATCTCACTTGGTGAATGACATGTGATTCATGCACCTACCATCATCACTCCACGTCCTGAGCCCAGACGGGCCACGACTCCATGGTAATTTATTCTAAGTTGTTGGTGCAAATTTTCTCATGGTCCATATTTATAGGCCATGGTGTATTAGTTGAAATCATTTAATCATACTTACTCAATTTATTAATTTATCTGACAGGTTGCCCCTCACTCTCCCTGGTCCTTGTCCTGATGAAGACCCCATTTAAGGACTGTATCTAGCCTACGCACAGGGGTCGAAACGTCGACGGCTTTCCCTTCAAACTTCCGACACAAGCCCTTTACAGCTTCTGATTGACTGTGTGTGCGTTGAAAGTTTTGTTTGGTCACTTAGTTATCATTGTGTGCCCTGACTCCCGGGCTTTTGTATTTGTATATAATTTGAAACTGTTGCAACTACTGTACCTGTCACTTGTCTATTGAACTGTGTTGATTCCTCCTTTACACTTCCCCAAGCACTCCCCCTCCCTTTCCCTCTTCCATTTTGGGGCTTTTTCACAAAACTGCTATGATTATGTTACTATTCAGGTATTGTTAATTAAATTACTGATCTTGCTCACTGCTGCTATCGCTTTTGCACAGGGCGACCGCGCATATTTTTAAAATCTTTTTAGTGTTCCTAAAATTTGCTCTAAAATTATCTTAGCTGTTGTTACTTACTGCCCCTGATTCCTCGGTCCACCACAGCTCCCATAGCTGATTGTTGTGGAGGGAGGCTCATACTTCGAACATCCTCACTTCCGGGTGGCCACTAGGTGATGCCATCTTGGAGGTCGGCGCTCTAGTCTCTTTTTCAGGCTTCACTTAAATTGGGCATGGCACTGATGTGCAGCGGAAGAGCGCAGTGGATGCGCCGAAGGTGTGCCTAAGGCAAACCCATTTGCGCCGGTCCAGGCCCATCCAAGACCAGGAACCCTGCCCAAATCACCATCCCCCATGGAAAATCAATCACTTACACTAACTTGGAGCTTCTTGCCATAAATGTAGTAGCCCATCCAATGTGCATGCATAATCTGAGAGCAGAACAGCCCTTGAGTTGCCCGGTTTGTGTGACCAGTGTGCCTATCACACAGGGACTGGATAATAGGTCCGCTCACTGCAAAGTCTTGAATATGAAACTAATTAATAGTAGGTCCCTACCCAAGCCTGCAGTGGAAATTAAACTTTTAATAGAGGAAGAGGAATTGAAGGTCCTGTTTTTAACCGAAACCTGGCTCAGAGCTCTGCCCCTGAAATCCTAGAGGCCCTTCCTCTGGGCTATGAAATGTTCCAACTTGACAGAGTTGGAGCCATAGGAGGGGTAATTGCAATCATCTGTAAAGCTGAACTAGGGTGCACCATCACTCCTCTCAATATCACTTAATCTGAGGCCTTCGCCTTCAGAATATCCCTCTCTACGTCATGCTCCTACTCAGGTGGACTGATTTGCAGACCCCCAGGAGCCTGTACGCAGTTTTTAGAATCCGCTCCTGACTTTTGGGCGAGCATGCTAATAGGGAAAAGTGCACTCACATCCACCTGAATGACCCCAATGGAAGAAACCGTTTTCTACCACCTGGATGTCGCCCGTATCTAGATAACCCCATAGGTCGCACCCATAAGTCGCCATTGGGATGCACTTTGCGTTATATATTTTTAAAAGTGCAGGGAGGGGTTTTGAGCCAATTCTTTTTGCAAACTCCATGATGGCTCCTGACGCTCGGGCTAAAGTATTTCTTTTATGTGTACGTTGTATGACCCACGAGTGTCGGTCATCAATGAGCACCCCCAGATAAGGGAAGGCGGGCACTTTTGTTAATTCAGATTTAGTGCAGTAGAACTTAGCCTTCCTTGCTTTGACAGAGCCGATTGACATAGAATGGGACTTTTTAAAATTCATAACTAAATCTAAAGAGTCCATAAAATCAATAAAACAATTTAAAAGAGTTTGAAGCCCTCTTGGGGTCCTTACTAACAGCACAGCATCGTCTGCGTAAAGCCGACCCTTGGGATGTCTTTACAAATGGATATTAAGGCCTCCCCTAAATTGTTAATGTATAGAGTGAACAACAGGGGTGTCAAAATGCACCCCTGTCTCACCCCTCTTTTAACGGGCCAAGAATCTGTGAGACTACCATCTTTATTATAGTGCACAGAAGCTATGGTGTTCTTGTGCATTGTCACCAAGAAGGAGACCAAAGCTGCATCTAAACCCATTCCATGGAGCATCGTCCATAGCTCTGCTCGGTTTACAAGATCAAAGGCAGAGGATAAATCCATAAATGCAAGATGCATGTCCCCCGCTTAGCAACTGTATACTTTCCAATTATAAGATTAAGGTTAAGACATTGACCCACAGTACCTTTGCCCTGCCTAAAACTATATTGGAGATCTGAGATGATGCAATTTTGATCCAACCAATCTGTTAATCGGGCTAGGACAACTTTCCCCATAATTTTGTCTGCGGAGTCCCAGAGAGATATTGTCCTATAACATGACGGGTCATCTCTTGCTCCCTTTATAAACATCGGAATAATAACTGCTTTAGCCCAAGACAGGGGAATGCCAACTTGAGCTGCTGCATTAAAAACCTGAGTAAGGATTTTAGACCATAAAATGGGATCCGCTCTGTAAAGATCTGCGGGGATGCCGTAAGGACCTGGGGCTTTTCCACCTGCTGTTGACCTAATTGCCTCAATTACTTCATCGTCTGTAAAGTGTAAAGGAGGCACGACAGACCCACTGTCTGGTATCCAACCTGGGATGTCTTGCCCAAAATCTCCATAGACATTCCCAAAGTGTTGTACCCATTTCTCTGGAGCAATGTGACAGTCAGAGACAAGATTAGATGATTCGCCAAAGATAGGACTGTTCACTGTGCTCCTGAGTTTAAAGCTATTTGGAAGGTTACTAGCTTGACTGAGCTCATCCCAGGCTGTCTCTCTTAGTTGTTTCTTCCTATTCCCTACATCAACTTTGTATGCCCTCCTTGCCTCCTTAATCCTAACCGTATCTCTTGGTTTCCCCTTAAGCACATCCATGAGGGTTTTATGAGCTCTTGTGCAGTTATCATCAAACCATTTTTTAAATTTGAGAGGCTTAGTGTTATAGAGAATAGTCAAATCGGCCGAGACTTGTTTGGTAATACGTTCAAAAGCATCCAGGACAATTCCAGGATCGATCTCAGGGTCTATACAAATGCCAAACTCCTCTGAGCAAAGACCGGTTAAAGTTTCCATAAAGAGTTCCTGGGAGATAGAATCCCATCTTAACCGACGGGCTTGATCTTTTGACACAATAACACCGTTACCTAAGTGAGCCAGAATGCTAACTTTACCTTTAGCATGGATGTTAAGATTCAATGACTGTGGGTTATGGTCACTAAATCAGTTGTCTATTACCTCAAGTGTACCTACAAGGTCCCTCATATAACCGGAGACTAAGATATGACCATGGCCAGTGTATGTGGGTATTGGTAGACGTATGCCCCTGAGTTGGGCAGTACAAATTAAGGTCAGATAAAAGACTCTCTAGAAAGATCCCCGAAGCGGAATGTTCAAAGTGTGTTATCCCTTGCGGGGTTTGTTCCTCATCTAGTTTTAAAAAACTGTCAATTAAACAAGTGTGAATGTTAAAATCACCTAATACTAATGTATGGTAATGCATGTTAGCCGTGGACTCATAATCAATCAAACAGGATGAGAGAGACCTTAAATGCTCTAGATCAGGGGTCTCCAAACCGGTCCTGGAGGGCCGGATCCATGCCAGATTTTTTGGATATCCCCATTGAGATACATGTAGTAATTTTTAAAATCTGGCATGGATCCAGCCCTCCAGGACCGGTTTGGAGACCCCTGCTCTAGATCATAGTCCCTCGTGAAAGAATTACAAAAGTTAATCACTAACAGAGTTGGTAGATTCTTAGCTGTTAGTTCAATAGCTAAAATATTTGAGTAATCAAAATCCATTAACTTGACTTTTTATAAAAATCTACTTTAAATTTACTAAAAGCAAGAGCCGGACTCATAATCAATCAAACAGGATGAGAGAGACCTTAAATGCTCTAGATCAGGGGTCTCCAAACCGGTCCTGGAGGGCCGGATCCATGCCAGATTTTTTGGATATCCCCATTGAGATACATGTAGTAATTTTTAAAATCTGGCATGGATCCAGCCCTCCAGGACCGGTTTGGAGACCCCTGCTCTAGATCATAGTCCCTCGTGAAAGAATTACAAAAGTTAATCACTAACAGAGTTGGTAGATTCTTAGCTGTTAGTTCAATAGCTAAAATATTTGAGTAATCAAAATCCATTAACTTGACTTTTTATAAAAAATCTACTTTAAATTTACTAAAAGCAAGAGCCGCCCTCTCACTCGCCCCAAACTGGACGGGATAGCATGTTTACAAAAAGTTGAAAACCCATCCAGAAAATAGGAATCTCGCGTATCCCAAGTTTCCTGGAGGGCTACAACATCCGCGTAAGCAAGGTATTGCTCCCAATTACTGTCTCCCCTTTTGGACTTGAGGCCCGCTATGTTCCAAGATATACTTTTTATAGTATCCTCCCTGGGCACACAGCCCACCATATTGGAGTTAAAGTCTAAGTAAAGATTGGAGCTAGAAGTACCCACCAGGGAAGAGGCCATAAGAGGAATGTCAGCACAACAGAAGGGGATTGTTCCCCTGTCACCACTTTATCAATTGGTTGCCATCGGGGCTACAGTAGTAGCACTCAGTCAGTCTTGATTATCAAGCCTGGATAGCACCTCAAACCTATTTACATTTGGTGTGAAACAATGTATCACATTTAGATTTCTCTTTGGGGTTCATAGAAATAGCCCAGTGACAATGTCCAGATAGAAGTAGAGGATAGTGGACAGTGATCTTCAGCCTTTAAAATCTTTTGGGCAACCAATGGGGTCCGAAAATTTACAACCACACAGTCCCCTGCCATGCTCTTAGAAAACTGGCCCACCCATGCTATTCTGCGAACCATAAAGATATCATTAACCATAGCAGCCCCTAAACCCTTTGTGTCTGGTCAACCAGTCAGCGGTTGTATTTCTCAACTGTCCCCAAGATTCCATTTGGTCTGGTCTTAGTGCTTGTATGCCGGCCACCGGGGAAAGATCTAAAATATCCAGAACAGGCTTAGTAGCCACGGGAGATGGCAAACTTTGTCTGTCCCTGTGTGATGCTTGAACAGCCCTAGTTTCTCTGTATGTAGGCTCGTGTGGAGGGAA
Source organism: Lissotriton vulgaris (assembly GCF_964263255.1). Taxonomy (NCBI): domain Eukaryota; kingdom Metazoa; phylum Chordata; class Amphibia; order Caudata; family Salamandridae; genus Lissotriton; species Lissotriton vulgaris. The sequence goes on from NC_141693.1 coordinate 1,392,973,127, forward strand.
CATTTGAGAGCCCAATTGCACACCATTCACCAACCCGTTCATCCCCTGGGAGCTTGTTCTCAATTACAAAGGATTGCCTGCAGTGCCAGATAAACACTGCTGGACCTGCGCGCAATCGATGCGCACCCCCGAAACAACGCTCTCCTTCACCTTGGGGTCCTGTCGCCCGTTCCGGTACCCAGTCCTTAGTATAGAGGATGCCACAGGCCTCCCCCCCCCCCCCTCTACATAGTCGTTATTGGACGTGACCAGCTCAGGGTTCATAGTCAAGTGAGTGCCATGTGTCAGGAGACATCATTTTTCTTCAATAGCCCCTAATCTATTAAAAAAAGGAATCTAAAAGTCCCCTAATCAAGACCTCGATGTGGTTCAAATAGTCTGGGATTATTTCTCCTTCTCCTGCCACAAAGTTATCTACGTTTTGAATGGCTGGGACACCATTCACAGATCTTATGGACGACTTTCCACTAGCTCCCTAGGGTTGGAAGTTAGATTTGGTTTTAACACTTGCCCTGGGTCTGGAGACAATTCCACCCCTTGCACGCTTAGCATGCTGTTCCCCGATTCCCTCCTCTTGAGTTTCATCTATCCCTGGTTCGGAGGCGCCTCTTGTAAATTCATTTCCAACAGTCGATCTTTTAGATGTAGTAACTCGCTCAACTCTATCTTCCCTAGGAGATTTTGACTGAGATGGTTGCTGGTAGGTTAGGACAACAGGTACATCTGACACGGGAACCTCAGATGGCCCCAAGGAGGCCCTCTGGGTGGTTATTCCAGGGCAAAGATCTACCACCAAGTCACTAGAATCCCTTGGGGTTGGTAATTCTGATTCACCCACATCAGTGTTCAAATCCATTAAAACAGAACCCACCAAACCTATATCAGTGGTATGGGTGTTGAAGCCAGTTATGGGTTGGGGGACGGCCACTGGTGATATCGCTTTGCTAATAGCCCCCAGGGAGGAACTTTTTTGCCCCATGAGCGGGCCCAGAGAAAGCCTTCTCTCTGGTAACATTATCTCATGCTTTAGAACAGATTCTGCCCTGTTTAAAAAAGCATCTAAAGTGCCTGCCACGCCACCCCTAGCCCTCTGCCCGGTGATCTTACGTTTATTGGACATTTAAAACATATAGATGGGGACACAATAAGAGTTAACAAGTAATTGAATATTATCAATAAAAGTCACTAACCAAGTACGAGTCCAAATAAAAGGGGGGTGGCCCAGCCCAGCCTACTTTGGGCTATGACGAGCGCGGACGGGCCTGCCCTTGGCCCGGGCTTCGTCTCGGCAGTGCCCTGGCACGCCTGAGCGCGTCCCGTGCTGCGGGAGTGCTCCGCTGAATTTAAGCACCTCCCGGCGCTAGATGGCGATGCGGCACAATGCTCCCAGGATTCTGGGGAATATAGTCCTCCTCCCAGATCCCAGAGTGGTCGCGAGACAGATGCAGCAGCCAGACACTTCCTCCCGTGGTGGGCATCACAACTGGCATCAGGGCAGCAGCGAATGATGCAGATTCGGGCAGCAGGTGGGTGAGATGATCCAACGCTGCGGGAGTGCTCCGTTGAATTTAAGCACCTCCCGATGCTAGATGACGACGCAGCACACTGCGCCGAGGATTCTGGGGGGAAGTAGTCCTCCTCCCAGATCTCAGCGTGGTCGCGAGACAGATGCGGCGGCCAGACAGCACTTCCTCCCGTGGTCGGCACCCCAACCGTTGTCAGGGCAGCAGCGAGTGACCCAGATTCGGGCAGCAGGTAGGTGAGATGATCCTGCGCTGGGGGAGTGCTCCACTGAATTTAAGCACCTCCCGGTGCTAGATGACGATGCGGCACACTGCGCCGAGGATTCTGGGGAATGTAGTCCTCCTCCCAGATCCCAGCGTGGTCGTGAGACAGATGCGGTGGCCAGACAGCACTTCCTCCCGTGGTCGGCACCCCAACCGTCGTCAGGGCAGCAGCGAGTGACGCAGATTTGGGCAGCAGGTAGATGAGATGATCCCGCGCTGCGGGAGTGCTCCGCTGAATTTAAGCACCTCCCGGTGCTAGATGACGACGCAGCACACTGTGCCGAGGATTCTGGGGAATGTATTCCTCCTCCCAGATCCCAGCGTGGTCGCAAGACAGATGCGGCGGCCAGACAGCAATTCCTCCTGTGGTCGGCACCCCAACCGTTGCCAGGGCAGCAGCGAGTGACGCATATTCAGGCAGCAGGTAGGTGAGATGATCCACTCATCCAATCATCCTGGCACAACCCATGCACTCATCCAATCACCCAGGCACTGTACTTGCGCTCATCCATTCACCCCAGCACTACACTTGCACTCATCCAATCAGCCAGGCCCTATTCATGCACTCATCCATCCCCCAAGACACTGCACTTGCACATATCTGTTCACCTTGGCAATACACTCATCCATTCACTCAGGCACTACATTTGTACTCATGCATTCACACAGGTATTGCACTTCCACTCATCCCATCTCCCAGGCACTGCTCTTGCACACCTCCAATCACTCAGGCAGGACAAATGCAAGCCTTATACAACATACAGACATTGCAGATGCACTTATTCAATAACACAGAAACACACATATACAGCATTATTTTTTTTACTGTGACATTTGTTTTTTTGAGAGTGTTAAATCTTTATATATGTTCATATTTTTTTTAATGTTTCTTTGCTGAGGAAAATTGCAACTTGGAGAAGTAAACCTTGAAAAGTGCACACTCATGAAAGGTGAAAAAAGATACTGTTCATTGACAAAAATAAACATTTGATATGTCTAAATTCAGTAGCCACATCTTCAGCAACGGTGGTGACATCAGAAGGATCTTGCTGGCACGGTCTGCTTGGTGGAGGTGATGCAGAAGATACTCCTCTCTCTCTCTCTCTCTCTCTCTCTCTCTCTCTCTCTCTCACTCACTATCTCTCTCTCTCCCTATCCCTCTCTCTCGCTATCTCTCTCATTGATGTCATCCCACAAGAGTACTTTTTACAGGTGCCTCTAGAGAGTGTTATCACATATTGTGCATTGCACAAACTTTGCTACTGTTTTCGATTCTCCTGATGGGATTCTAAAAGAATCCCTGGCAATGCTGGATTCCTTCTGGGTAGCCTCCGCCTCTTCAGTTTCCTCTGAATCAATGCCCTGAACTTCCTGCGCCTCCTGCTAGACCACCTCTTCTCCCTCTCCAGGTTGCTATTATTTTCTTGAAACTGACCAAAAACTACTCTCCTAAATGCAGCTATGAGCTCTCTATCAAATGTGCTGTTAGAAAGATCAGGAATGGTGAATGAGTGTGTACTTCCTGTCCACATACATGAAAATTGCAGTATCCAATCATATTCCCTTGTGATGCGTTTCACATGATATTTGCGACATCTAAATTCAAAGCGAATACCAGAAATTATAAAGGAAAAGTCTTCCTGTGAAATTAGTATACAAAAATAAGTGAGATAGCAATAAACCCCTACTGCTCAAAACCCAATGTAAAATGTCTAAATATGCATTAAACACTTTCTCAAAAACACATGGTGGTCGCAACTATCAGACCCTTCATGACGTTCACGGACATCATGAATTCTGGTAAATATATTAAACAGCATTTTTAAAGTAAATGTAATGTAAAATATATATATATTTTTTTTTAGAAACCTCAAGGATACAGCAAACCCCAGGGTTTCTTAATATATGCAAATCTCAAATATTGAAAATGGCATGAGCGTCATGGATGACATCACCGCGACGGCTGGTGAAACCGCGGAGGAAACAAAATTGAGAATTCATTTGAAATGAAAATCCTTAAGATACACTATCTTATAGGGTGAACTACAAAACCCCAAGTGATCATTACTGTGTCTGATATTACTAAATGTGTCTTTTATACTGTTTATAAATGTGCTACTTTTCATGTAGTTGCCGCAACACTGGCGACAGCATCACAAATATTTTAAAAAATTCAAAAAATGTAAGAACAAGTAAAATAAACTATAGTCATAAAAAAGAAATGAAAGAGGGTCATTTAAAAAAAATTCCATTATGAAATAAAAAAATATGGATATATGCATATCTTCGGCTCAAGATCTAGCCACAGACAGACCATGTTGCCAGTTATCAGCTATGAATACAATAAAACAATTAAACATATGTAAAGGAATCAAATGTTATGATATATAATCCACGTAAAACAAATACAAATAATTTAGATTCACTGGAAAAAAATGTTACACAGATGTTAGTGTTAGGAGATATGTGTTCAAAAATGAAAACTAAAAAATTTACTTAAAAAACTAAAGGTACAAGGATGGTATAGTTAGGTATTAGAATTTAAAAGACCTTAGAAATTCACTAGAACATAGGTTACAGAGACATTATAGTTAGGAGTTTACATTTGAAAAAAACTGAAAAAAATCACTGAAAAAAATCAAAGGTCACATGGACTTTATTGTTAGGAATTTGCATTTAAAAAACCTTAGCAATTTACTCATTCAGATTACAGGGTCATTATAGTTAGGCTCAGAATTCACTTATACAAAACCAGTGACATTCAGCTGTTATAGTAAGTGAGCTAATTATAGCTTGCACCCACACAATACACTGCTTATGACCTCACATCCCTCATGACATCGTCAGTGGCATCACTAATGATATCACTATTCCGCCTGCTGGGAGAAATCTTGTGTTCTGTTTCTATACTTGCACTGAAGCAGGCAGGAAAATAAAACACATTTTGCTCCTGGCTGGAGGGCACAGGCAAAAAAAGCTGCTACTCCCTTCAGGTGAGAGAATTACTGGCTCCTTCACCGTGCAGGAAACCGTTGGTGGTTGCTGTGGGGGCCCTGGGCTGCCCCCATGCCCCCATCATGTTGGTTGGTGGGTGTCTTGAATGGGTACTGGATTTCCCACCTGCTTTTAAGAAAAGCTCTCGCTTGTGTAGGAGACAACATGGCCCCCCTCACCTTTTTAATAAGATACTGCCCACGTGGTTGGGGTCCCAAATCCTAATAAGACTCGGGAGGAGGGCTCATATCCCCCCTCCCTTTTATAAAGTTATGTGACCCAGAATGTTGGGGTTCGGGGCCTAATAAGGATGGGGAGGTGGGTCACATTGCCCTCAACTCCTTTTTTTTAAATGCAGGATCCATGAGGATGAGATTCTCACAGCCTAATAAGGCATGGGAGAGTTCCTCGTCGCATCGCTCCCCTCTTTAAGTATATTTGACGCAAGTGGATTGAGTCTCTGGGGTGTAATAGGGCTTGGGGTGGGGGCTACATGTCTCCCTCCCCTTACATTTTGGCTTGTGGGATGGGTTCCTAAGGGCCTAAGAAGGCTCATGTAGGGGGGTTGCATGTTCTCCTCCCCAGCTAAGTTGCATTTGGTCCAGGGAAAAGGGGTCATTTTGTCCTTTAAGAATTGGGAGGAATGCCGCCTTCCTCACCTTTTTATTGGAACTGGCCACGGGGAATGGAGTCAACTGTTGGGATTGGGGACAAATAGGGTTCAGGAAGAGGGCTGTACTTCCCCTCCCCTTAATTTATATGTTTTGGCCACAGTAATGGGATCCTGGAGCCCGAATACCATCCCTACATTGCAGACGCCTAATCTTGTGATCAGCATTAGGTAAGAAACCTGCTGGAAGTTCGAACACAGGTTCTACTACTGGAAGGCCAATCCTTGTGGCCAATCCTCTGCTGAGCATGGCCAAAGTCTCTGCACAGTGTGGGGTTAGCAGACTGCTAAAGTTTTGACTGGGAGTCTGGTCGTAGGGCCGGGGGCAGTGATGTAATTGATAATGTCATTTGAGATGTTGTGTCTAATGTCATAAATGATGTCATAGAACATGTCATGATGATGTAAAATGTTAGGTCATAAGCAGAGCATAGCAGGGGCGCAAGTTATAGTTAGTTCTGGGAACTATAACTTGTGATTTGCTGCATTATTTTGAGTTCGGAATGTTAGTGTTGTCATTGACATATTTACCTAACTATAACATCACTTTAGTGTTTATTTTAATCTGTGAATTTTCTTTTTTTCTAAACAAAATAAACAAAGCCAGATATGTATTATCAAATGTAACTATAACGTTACTTTAACCTGTGATTTTTTCAGAGAGTTATTGATCTTATGTTTAGGTTTCAGGAATTTTCAATTTAACCCCATCCATGCTGATGACGAACCCCAGCCGTCATGCACTACGGTGCTCGTGTGCTGATGACGGCTGGGGTTCATCACGGCCCGCCCCTGTTCTTGTTGTTTACAGCTCACCAGGGGAATCGCGGCTGCATGGAAGGGGTTAATTTCAAGTTGGTTTAACAGAGATTAATTTCAGGTACATATGCAACTTAACTGCATTTAACTACACTTTCTTTGTTTTGCAGGAGCTAATTTTATTCCACAAACCTCATTGACTCCTATTTCATTCTCTTTTCCCGGTCTTTTATAAACATAACATAACGTGTATTTGTAAAGTGCATGCTCACCCAGAATGGTATCTTGGCGCTGAATACCAGTTGTTTATTGTTACTCAACTCAATGTTACTTATTTTATCAACCACAGAAGGATGAAAGGTAGAGTGGACCCACCAGAATTTGAACCTGTGACCATGAGTTCAAACACAGGCCCCTACAGTAGATGCATACACCCACTAAGCTACCAGACCTAGCATTGTTAATAGTGGGTGTTCTGCATAAAGTTAGAGCCATTCTGACAGTAAACAGCATGTTAGAATCCCATTTCATACTTATTAGTGCAACTCCTTCACCAGCCACTTTATTGAATGGGAGTTACATGGATTTCAATATTGTGATGTCCGTGCTATGTTGAGCACCTAAGACCTTTTCCTTTTTCCTTGCATGTTGGTAAAAGGATGTTGGAAGAATTAGGCTCTGCGCAGAAAGGGTTTCCAACAATGAAGTTTATTCATAAGTAAGAAAAGATCCCATCCACAGGAATGATCCAGTTACATAGGAGGCTAAGCTTCAAATAACAGATTCTCACATATGCATTCCGAAGCTCCAGGCAACAGGAGCAGGAACCTAGAATGTCACACATCTCCCTCCTTTACAAATGGGGAAAAGTAAAAACAAATACATGTAAGAACAATAAAACCTATGAACATAAGGAAGAACATTTTGTAACATAAACAATGAATTACTTTACATAATCCTTCAAGTATGTGGGAGTGGAAGAAACTCTTGTGGACCTTTGTACAGTGCCTCCAGTCCTGCCCAAATCCTTCGAGCTTCCTGAAATGTTATCCCGCCTACCAGAAAGATTAGTGCTCTTTGAACTTCCAAGGGAACTTTTTTGACCATTAAAACTGTAGTACGAGCTCTGACCAGGACCTTCATATAAGGGACAAAAAGGTACTAGATCATCTCTAACAACAATCACTCTGTTAAAATTCCATATACGATCGTCGGCAGTTTTAACTGCATTCTTAAAGATTTTAATAACTTGCTAATCTTTAAGAAACACAGTAGAAGTAGCTTTCCTATTCTAGTTCTTAATCAAAACCCAATCTCCCACTTTCACAATAGTCTCTTTTCCACTCTTTCTTCGGTCATAAAGCTCCTTACCAGCTGCAATTCTTTTTGATTCAGCAAGCTTCCAATCACGCTCATCACAACTCGCACCCTGAGTAGTTTGTAAATCATTCACCCATGAAGGTGTTACCAAGGTGTTAGGACGTCTTCCCCTAAACAGTTAAAAAGGTTTGTTTTTAGCTGTGGCATGAGGAGACTCTCTATAAACTTCAACCTTCTTATAAATGTAATCAGGCCAGTCTGACAAAGAAGGCTTAGCCATCTCAGTTGTCTCGATTGAAGCTTTCTACTATACCGTTGGTTTCGGGATGGTATAAAGCACACTTCATGTGCACACTAGGGGCTCCATTACGATGTCGGGCGGATCGCCACCGCCATGGTGGCGGTGGCGATCTGCCCGACAGAAATGCCCGCCCGCCACTCTTTTCCCCCGCCACATTACAATGGCGGGGGGACCGCACTGGAGGGAAACACCGCCCGCCACTTATCCGCCCCGGTGGAAAGGCAGGCGGTGTTCACTCTAGGGGCCCCCTGTGGGCCCCCGGAGTGAAGGCCAAAGGGGGGTGGCACACGGGGGGGGGTACCTGTGGTACACCCCTGCATTTGCATATTCAAAGCGGCAGGCACCGCGCAATGCCTGCCGCTTTGATCATGTAAATGATGCAAAGCAGTTTTAGTATTGTGGCGGGCGGAGCAGAGAGCTCCGCCCGACACAATACTATAGATACAGGATGTGCCCGCCACTTTGGCGGGCACATCCTAATGGTGCGTGCGGGACTCCCGCCCTTAGGGTGCACGGTCCCGATTTCCGATAGGATGGCGGGCGGGCGGGCAGAGCCCGCCCACCATCCTATTAGGGCCCTAGGTTGTCTCCTTAAGAACTTGATTGAAGCTTTCTACTATACCGTTGGTTTCAGGATGGTATAAAGCATACTTCTTGTGCACACTTTGGCGCAGATGTATCGAGATTCGATTTTGCGATTTTGCGATTTCTAAATAGCGATTTTTAAGGAATCGCTATTTAGAAATTGCAAAATGGAATGTATGTACAAAATTGCTATTTTTTAGCGATTCCTTATTTTTCCTTATTTGCGAATTCGCATTTTGCGAATTCGCAAATAAGGACTAATTCCCATGCATTCCTATGGGCCAGGATTGTGAAATAATTCTCCAATTGCGAATTCGCAATTTGCTAATCGCAATTTGAGAATTATTTCAAGGGTGCAGGGGTGTCTCAAAGACACCCTGCTGCACCGCTGAAATTTACATGTGTGTGCATGTAGCGCACATACATGCCCTATGGGCATGTATGTGCGTCACATGCCACCCTCACAAATGTCAAATAGGGCATTTTTAAAAGAAATCGCAAATTACAACCAACTACAAGTTGGTGGTAATTAGCGATTTCTTAACTCAAATTCGCAATCTCAAAAAGTTACATACATCTCATTTAAGGAATCGCAAAATTTGCGATTCCTTAAATGCTTAAGCAAAATAAGGAATCGCAATTTTTTGTGATTCCTTATTTTGCGATTTTTTGTTACATATCAAAAAATGCTAAAATGGCTTTTGCGAGTCGCAAAGGCCGAAATTCTACGAATTTTGGCCTTTGCAAATCGCAAAATGCTTGATACATCTGTCAAGTGTGGCTCAATGGTTAGAGCGGCAGACCCTGATGCAGAAGTCTGGCCCCGGACCAGGGTTCAATTCCTGCCTCGGCAGGTCTTGGGCTCAATTTCCTCTGACCCTGATGCAGAAGTCTGGCCCCGGACCAGGGTTCAATTCCTGCCTCGGCAGGTCTTGGGCTCAATTTCCTCTGACCTGTCCCACTCTGTAACTCTGGGCAATAGCTTGCTTAATCTCCACAACGGCCCCAACAAGACTAGGATGCCTGGCTTCACCTTGGGGGTGCCCAGGAGTGGGTACTTCACAGGGAAAGGCCAGGAAGGGTTCCTCAGCAGTATTCGTACAAGCGCCGGGATGCCTCCGGGTAGTCGTGCGCTATACAAGTACCTCTACATAATCCCATACTGAACCAGAAACTATTGCAGTTCTCTCGACACAAACTGAACGCCATTATCAGTCAATATGGAATCAGGGAAATGTTCCCTAGCCATGAGTTATTGTAAAAATGCTATCACATGTTTAGTCTATATGCCACATGTAACAGTTATTTCAGACAATCTGGAAAATAGATCAACCAACACAAGTACAAACAACTCATATCCATTTGAATGGACAGGACCAACAATATCTAGTCCAACTTCCTTCCATGGACCATCTGGGCAATCACGTATAACCATCTGCTGAACTTTAAGCTTGGCAACTCTCTCACTCAATGCACACTGCACGCAATCCCTGATAGAGCGCTCCACCTGCAAATCCATGCCTGTCCACCAATATGACAACCTTAGTCTCTCTTTGGTTTTCGACATTCCCTGATGTCCAGCATGAGATAACTGAAGAAGATCATTCCTAAGAACCGATGGAGGGATCAATCTCAAACCCCTCACCAGAAGACCGCCATGATCCGAAAGTTCATCCTTGACATGCCAACATTTCTCTAACTCACCATAAGGCTAGGGTTTGGTTTTCCAACTATTCTTCACACATTCCAAAACCTCATGCAAAACATGGTCAGAAGATAAATCTTCAATCCACATTTGTCGAGTAACACTATAACACTCTATGCTACACACCAAGTCATCGTCATCATCTTGTAAAAATTCATCAGTTGAACTTTCTTCACTAGAGCCAACCAGCCGTGACAAAGCATCTGCAACCTTGTTATCAACACCAGGCAAGTACTTAATTTCAAAATCATAGTCTTGTAGACCCACAACTCATTTAGTGATCCTACGAGACACATCATCAATGCCTTTCTTCTTGTATATTTCACACAGGGGTTTGTGATCAGACCTAACTTCAAATACATTACCCCACAACAGGTTTTTTAGTTTTCTGATGGACCGAAGTACAGTGAGGGCTTCCCTTTCAATAACAAAATATCTAAATGCAGCTCCTCTCAGACTTTGTGACAAAAATTAAATTATTTCATCCCAATCACCATTTCTTTTAAATAAAACAGCCCCAAGACCCTTCATACTGGCATTGGTTAACAAATACGATTTCTTCTTTGGATCAAAGCAACTTAGCTTGGGTGCAGTGTTCAACTTTTCTTTAAGATGACACAATTCATCTTCACATGCTTGATCCCAAACAAATTCACACCCCTTGTGTAACAAAGATCTCATCTTGACACAGTGATAAGCAAAACCCTGCACAAACATGCTATTTCCTAAGAAACTCATCAATTCGTCTTTACTAGTAGTTGAATGTAATTTACGAATGGTATCAACACGATCTACCATAGGCATGACACCACCCACAGAAATGGTATGACCTAAATAGTCAATAGATTGTTTCCTGAACTTACACATCTCAATTTTGACAGTGAGATTGTGGTCATTGAGTCTACTCAAAACTTTTAGAACACATTCATCATGTTCTTTAATGTCTTGCCTATAGATCAGTATAGTGTCTTGATATACCCTGACACAGGTGAGATATTGTAAAACCTTTTTTAAAGTCCTCTGTAAAACTGAAGCCGCTGAGACAAGACCAAAAGGTAGTCTGATAAAGCTAAAAGTGCCAAAAGGAGTCACAAAATCGGTAAGGTCTTTGGACTCTTCACTCAACATAATCTGATGATAAGCAGATTTAAGGTCTATGGTCCTAAATACCTCTGCACCTTGAAGAAGCATCAGTAAATCAGCGATCTTGGGTAATGGATAGCGATCTACTAAAAACATGTTTATTTAGTTCTCTTAAGTCCACACAGAGATGTAAAGACCTATCAGCTTTCCTAGCAGCCACCACCGGATCAAGCCAAGGGGTGGATTCAACTTCCTCAATTATGCACTCTGCTTTCAAACATTATAACTCACTCAAGACTTGCTCACATACAGCAACAGGAATATTGCGAACCTTGCTACACACAGGTTTAGCACCATCAACCTACCGAATGTGATGCACGTAATCTGTCTAAAGTGCTACAAATTGTGTCGGAGCATGCATCAGACATGTTCAAGGCTTGATAGGAGTCAATTGGCAATTAAAATAAACTTGGTAAGTTGGTGACTTCTCCATAGGAAAATGACAAAGATCATGAAAAAGTCACATAAAAGAATGAATGCGCAGAGTCTTGAGAATAGAAAAAAATATTAAAAACAGTACCTCAGTAACTTTGTAGTGCAAAGATCATCAAAAGACGTTGAAGAGCTCACTAACAAGAGCACAACGTAGATGGTATTGAGATCCTTTTCAAAAGTATCCAAGTGTATCCCATCATCCTCTGTCGCCAAATGTAAGAATTAGGCTCTGCGCAGATAGGGTTTCCAACACTGGAGTTTATTCATAAGTAAGAAAGGATCCCATCCACAGGAAGGGTCCAGTTACATAGGAGGCTAAGCTTCAACTAACAGTTTCTCACACATGCATTCCGAAGCTCCTGGCAACAGGAGCTCGAACCTAGAAGGGCACACATGTCTATGTTCAATTCAAAATATCTTTATTCGATTGTTAGGTGCAATCATAAAAGTACAGATAAAATTACATAATTACAATGTTAAAATATATATAAAAATACAGGAATTCATTAATTTCGTAGAAATTAAATACAAGGGGGAGAAACAGTTACAATTATAAAGTGCAGGTTATATGACCATACGTTTCCTAATGATCATCACATTTTTTAAATACAAAGTTGTTGTTGCTACAGATACATGATTGTCTAGGGCTTGGATACTAATCGTAGCCACACGGCAATGACGAAGTCCTAATTCTCTTAAAAAAGGCAATAAAACATTTTTCCTCATTTCATCATACAGTTTACAAAATAGGAATACATGGATGGTACTCTGGGGTGAGATAATATCGCAAGGGCAAAGAGGTAGATTGTGCATCCAATTATTAATCATAGGGAAACTAACCAATCTGTGGAAAATGTTAAATCTGAAGCGTGAAAGTAAGAAACCCTCATAATTATTGGTTACGTTGATTAAATAGGGCTGAATCTTAAAAGTTGCTAAAACCAATTGATGCTGCTGAACAGAAGGTTTTAGACCTCCGCAGCAGTCCTGTGGGAATCCAAAAGGGCTGGACACTCCTTCTTCAAATCTTTTCGTGAGATTTCTGAAATATCCATGGGATTCAGAAAATATTCTTCTCTCCCGATGTCTTTTAAAAAATTAAAAACATACTTCACCCATGGTATTTTAGTAGCACCATCCAATTTCAAAATGTCTGTCAGGACATCTCTGTTTAAGTGTGTCGCTTCTTGGGTCCAGAGTCTGTGCCATAACAGCACTGGCTCTATTTTAATCAGCCTAATTCTGGCCTAATTCTGAGTGACAATTAAAATTAGAGGAGCTTTTGGGGAGTGCCAACATATATACCTGGATAGGCGCGGGGTTTACAAAACCCCAAACCCCACTACCATAGGTAGCACCAGCTACCCATTTGGCTTTTTAGATTTGAATCAATTCTGCAGGGGGTCTAGTCCCTAATTTACTTGAGAAAATTTTAAGAGCAGCGGTCGATCTAAAAAGCTCAAGCTTTTTAACAGAAACAGCTTGGGACCACGTCTCATTTTGAGCAAAAAGTATCCCAAGATACGAAAAATGCTTGGCAAATTCTAGCTTCTGTCCCGCTATAAAGATTGGCCTCTTAGATATATTTTGCCTACCACAATAGATAGTGAAAGTCTTTGATGTATTGACTTTCAGGCCCAACTCATTCATGAAGCGGGAAAAGCTGACAACCACCCGCTTTAAGCCCACTTGAGTACGTGACATAAGTACAGCATTGTCAGCGTACAAAAGTGCTGGAATTGGGCGGCCACCTACAAATGGGGGATCCAGGCTATCTTTGCACAAGACGGCTTCCAATCCATGTGTATACAGGTTAAAAAGGAAGGGGGCCACGACACAACCCTGCCTGACCCCGCTCCTGATTGGTATTTTGTCTGTGCGCTCTCCATTTAGGCCAAAACTAACGCGGGCCGACGCGTTGCTATAAAACCGTTTAAGATATTAAATAATGTTAGATTCAACCCCAAGTTGTTCTAATATAAACTACAGTTTGGAATGTACCACACAATCAAAGGCGGCCGAGAGATCTACAAAGGCCAAAAACAAGTTGCCCTGTTTTGCCCTTGTATATTTCCCGACCAGCATAAGCAAATTCAAACCCTGCTCTACTGTCCCCGGACCGGAACGAAAGCCATACTGAAGATCAGACAAAACAGAGTTTTCCTCTGCCCATTCCAGAAGCTGGTCCAGAATAACTCTGCCCGCTATCTTAGTGAAGGAATCCAATAGGGAAATAGGCCTGTAACAGGCTGGGTCCTGCCTATTTCCCTTCTTATAAATCAGAACGATAACAGATTCCACCCAGGTGGGCAGGAATTCAGCAACACAGCTAGCGTTAAGCACCTGGACCAGAAGGGGCAAGCACAGAGAGGGAGTGCTCTTAAATATATCTATGGGAACCCAATCTGGGCCAGGCGCCTTAGCGCCCTTGCTTCTACTCAGGGCCTTTTTGACCTCCACAAGAGTAAAATGCAAGTTACTGCTAGGGGGATGAACAAGAGTGGGGATCAAGGACCCCACTTGTTCTTCTCCTTCATGTTCTTCTCCCTCATATACTCTCGAAAAGTGTCTGACCCTATCTGAGTCGCACATGTCTATAAAACTATATGGTTCTAAAGGAAGACCCAGAGCAATAATTTCACAGTGACATGCTAAAATGCCTACATTGATACTCGTTCATGGACGAAGGCCTACAATGTATAAATTGTACATAAAACATTGTCTATTGCAGGAAGGTATACTGGTCAATCTATTCATCCTCAAATGTTATTGAAGATGACATGTTTTTCATTGGGGGGTGATACCTCTGACAACAATGGCAATAAGATGTAATTTGAAGTTAGTTAGTTAGTGAATGTGAGAGGCTGGCTCAGCATACGATGTACAATTATGTAAGGGGACACCTTTCACTGATCCAGAAAACCCTTATGGTGGTTTTAGTGGTCTTAGACAACCTTAGGAAGCTCTCTAAGTGGTAGCTGTGGAGAAAAGCCTTCAGGCTTAGTCCAGAGGGAGTGTAAAGCAGTTTGTTTTAACAGAACATAATTCTATTGGTATAGATTAATCGGAAAAGAAAAACACTGTGCATTTATAAAAATATGTATTTATCATAAGACACTCACTAACACATACAGATATCTCTTACGCGGAGATATACACAATGCACACAATACCTTTCAATAGAAACAGGTAAGTAGCACAGAAGAGACAGTGGTCCTTACTGGGAGACCAAACCATATACTAAAATAGTGGTATGCGAACCATGACTCGACTACACCCAGAGGACATAGAAGTGTTGGGGACCCAAGGAACCACCATAAGTGATTCTCTAGGAGCCCCAGGGAGACCATGTGCAGTGTGGAAACACGACCGTGTTCTCCCTACAATACTACGTGTAAATTGCGGTTGCAATACATTTTAAAGAAAGAGGACCCTTCCAAGTGGACCATGAAGAAACCTTGTGGAAGACAAGAGGTTGAGATCGCCACCCCACCTGTGGATACCCTTGGAACCAGGTTTCCTGCAACATGGAATCCAGGTACCAAGGTGTGAAGTGTCGTTTAAAAATGGGAGACTTCAGGAAGATGTTGCTGAGGAAGGTGAAAGTGTTTGTTGGAACACAAAGGTGGATTCAAGGTGGAGAGTACCTTCAAGCAGAAGGGACAGAGTTTAGGCCACTCAGGAGTGACTCGGGGCATGGAAGACGAGTGTTGCAGGAAAGATTACAGTGGTCATGGAGCTGCAGCAGTGAGGACCAGGCGACGCTGTGGGAGATCAGGAGCGTTCGCGAGCTGTCCGACGTCAGATGTCGAGAGTTGAGGCATTGGTGTCTGTTGGAAGCACTAACAGGCCTTGGCAACTGCAAAGAACGTGGAAAGCGAAGGCAGTGCTGTGTCGGGACAAGCAAGGTCCAGGGGACACACCACAAATAGGGGAGTTACGGCAGGCCGAAGGCAATCAGGGGAGCCCAAAAAATTCTGTAGTGTAGTTCCTATTTTCCCAATAGGCCCTGCGCATTGGAATAACATAAACAGTAGTATCGACGTAGAAGTGTGGATCTTCCAGGCCTCTACTGACTATGCTAAACTTAATTGTGTTTGTTACCAACTAGCTCAGAGGTCACTGGAAACTTTCTTGACTGAATAGGAAGTGATCAGCTTCCCTGGCACAGCCAAGAAGGGATTCAGTTTTCCAACAACCGTGCAACATGACAACTTTGCTCCTCAGATAAGAGTCAAACTCTAGGGTTGTGTGAAACAATAAACAGTTATTTTACTCAGCCAGTTCTTGTGCAGATTACTTTCACAATATGTAGAGAATAGAGAGATGGGCGTTTTCAATAATAGATAACATTTATTGAACAGTCTTTCTTCTCATACAAGAGAAATGAATTGCCACAATTGCAAGACTTGTTATTATAAAAAGTACGTACAGTAAAATGAGTATTGCGAAATAATACTGTAAAAGCATTGATATGGTTTCTTAGCCATACAATGGTTTAAAATGAATAAAACATATATACATTCTTATATACATTAGGCTAACGTACTCAACTGGTGCTTCTAACTACGCCTACCCCAGTGTACCTGACCTTTGCCTAATACTTGGGAGGGGAGTAAGTAAGTAGCTTTAGTTAAGTTGGTTTTGCCAAGGTTTGCTTCAAAAATTCTCTCTAAGGGTTTAGTCAACACCATACCTCTGAAATAGAATGTTGGAGGTCTGGTATCTCCTTCCAGGGACTCGATATCCCAGTCACTCGCAAGAGTAGGCTGGAAACGCCGGAGCTGGATTTCTCGGCAGGAGAAAAGACAGCGTCTCTCTCAGCGCGTCCAGGAAGAGGAGGGGCAGCGTTCCCGGGTAGCTTCCATCTGCTGGGCTCTTGCAGGGGGACAGCTGTTCAGCTCCTAAGTTCAGCACACCATCGTTCGCTCGTTAGCAGCGATAGCAGTAGCGATAGTAGCATCACCGATGGTATCATCAGCAGCAGCTTCAGCGTTTGCTTAAGGCATCGTTGGTAATATTTATACCTGAAAGGTGCCTTGTTTGACGTAAGTTTTTAAACATAAGACGTCAATAAAGATGTCACTAGGAAGTGATCGTCTATCAGTGCTCATTAGAGTTCTATTACTAATCAAAACATAGCAAGCGGGGCTTTCCCAGGTTGCTGAGTTTTTATCTTGTTGAAGAACTCGGAGAGTTAATCTAGGAATCTTAGATAGTGTCTTCTGCTGTATCATTTGCACTAATGAGCTGCAAAGGAAGTTGCAGAGGAAGCGATTCTGAAATGTGGCTCTGTTCGTGTGAGGCCAGAGACGAGTTTCTGAATATTGCATTTGATCGGTTATGCCAATATAGGGGTACAAGGGGATTATAGCCGTATAGGGGCATAAGGTCACAGTATCGATCAGGGTCCTAGATTAGAACGCAACACCCACTCCACGAATTTATGTCCATCAAATTACTAAAACTAGAGCAATAAGATGCATGTGTAACATTGCCCACCCCAAAATACATATTTGCATTTGAAATAGGCGTATTTGAAATACGTGAAAATATAGGTACTGTACGTCTTTAAGCATAGAAATCATTCAAAATTATAGCATATGTAATCAATGAACGATTTTGCGAAAGAATCACACATGGAATATCTCTTAATACAGAAAAGAAGGGCGAGATAATTTCATCACATATAAATGCATTCGTTGTAAAATGAGCTAGAGGCTGGTGTTCAGTTATCATGTCTCTAGATTTACCTAAATAGAAGTAGAAGCTTCTGTTCTTTATAAATAGGTCTACTTTAAGCAAAGAATTTGTGCCAGAAAAAGGGGAAAATATTATGAAAAATAGTTCAATCCAAAAAATATTTTCTTGTGAACGGGGGAATAGAGTTCCAACGCTTTTAGCAGTTTTTGTTGTTCAAAACTGAAGGCCGAATTCAGAGTTCATGGGAACGCTGTGTGTCGGAATGCTTCTCTATAGTTATTGTTTCTGTTCGGGTGAGAACATCATATCAGACAGGCTCTCAAAGAATTGGTCTACAAAATCAGGTGACAGTTCGACCAAATTCGATAGTGCTGTAACTTGGCAGGTGTGAGAATGATTGCTGTCATCAAAGTCTGGATCAGCAATGCTCACAGAAGGTCGTACCTGGGTGATGTTGCTTTTGTCACTCGCTCCACTGTTACCACGTAGGCGTAGTACAGGAGTCTCCAATGAATGCCGTCATCAGGATTGGTAGCCGCTGGGGACAACACAATGCGTGAGCCGTTATAGGACTGAGCAAAGTATCGATATCCATTGGTACTGCTGATGGAAGTGCAAGACAGATGTCCAACACGCACTCATCTCCGCATAGCATACATCGAAGCACAGGTAAGATGCAGGATTGCCATATCGGTCTGAATGAAAGGAACCAGGTCATGTTTAGATCTCTCAGCCTGGCCAATCCAAGGACTCTAGTTATTCTGTACCGGTAGCGGATTGCTAGGATTGTTTCTTCCATCCTCGTAGGAGGCATGTCGAGCTTTGGCTTGCCATATCGGAGCAGGAGGGTCAAAAATAAAATGCCTGCTTCAAGTCCCAAAAATAGGGGTATGCCGCCAAAGACTGAATGGACAAAATTAGGAATGATTCCCAGAATTGCTTTGAATGGTGTTAGCAGTCCCATAAAAATCGTCTTAAATATGCCTGGGATGCCTATGGCACTGGACATGTTAAGAATTTGGCTAAGCATTTTTGTGAAATGCACGGGGCAATTTGTTGATAAAAGGTCATGAATCTCTGTAGCTGTCCTTGCAACTAGGAGATCATACGTCTCTTTTGATGACATGATGGGCACTGTTGTCTGCAAAAGCACTGACTTCATTCTGCTTAAAGTATCAATTCGTATAGAAGAGAAATTCAGACAAGGCCAGATGGGAGTCTCTATGTCTCCAGGCCCGCTCGGAAACAATGCTTGCATACAGCATTTGACCATGGAAGTTACGCTTACGAGATAGGCTTTCCCTGGCAAAAGGCCACAACAGCTGTGATCCGTTATTAGAATGTAATTCCCATTTGCGAGTTGCATAAAGAAAGGCTCTATCTGCGTTGCAGGTGTGACATGTTGGTGGCATGAAAGGTTGTTAGTATTACCTTCACAGGCTCCGTGTAAATTAATACCCTGGCACAAAAGTATACCGCTAAGTGAACGTTTACAGTTTTCACCACTAAGAAATACATTTTTGTTGCTGTCACTATAGCATGAATGTGTGTATGGTAATTTCCATGTTGACTTAACGTATCCTTTACCCAATCAGTCATACTGGCCAGTAGGTATGTATTCAAGGCACTTTTTAAATTGGAAAGTTGTTATCGGAATTGTGATAATCCCGTGTATTATCGATTCAATGACAGGACTTTCTGACATTGTCAAAGGTAATCTCTCAAGTTTTTCGATGCTCAGGATTGTATAGTCTGCTCCTTTCTGTGCCAAGCTGATTTGTTTATCAGTAAGGTTAAAGATGGAAAACAATGACGTTGTGTTGATTAAACGCCAAGGCACATAGCCTGAACGAAGATTTTGCAGCGTCCAGCCTAATTGTACAATAGAACGTAATTGTGACTGGCCATGCTGTAACATTAGCAAGTCTCTGTCTATTATATCAAAGGCAGATGATACAATATTGTCCAACGAATATATTCTGGAGGACAGAGTCATTAACCCATTGTCCACTACAGAAAGTGATTTTTCCAAATTAATACGATCAATTTCTCGTATTTTTTCAGCTGTTTCAATTTGTGTGACTTTCCAAGCCTCGTTGTATACCGCATAGATACTGGTCGCTATGAAACGCTTTTGACGCTGTTTGCGTGGTCCCATAATAAAATCGCGCAAATCAGCACCATCTTTAAATAAAGACAAGTGTTGCTTAATTTCAGCCAGTGTGGATGATCTTAGCCATTCGAGGCAGAGTTTCCCTACACTGTATGTTGTTACTATCCCTGGATGTTGTCTCTCGGAGTATCTAGGGTCTTGTCTGGTCATAGTTAACCCCTGTGTTTTATTCAGGAAACTATCTTGACAGTTGTTTGTGTCAGTAGGCCAGATTAACCACTTTTTCCAATCAGGATGTGTTCTGTTGTTACATTCTCAGGTATTGGCTTCGTAATAGACGGTTTGTTAAGGTCTTTAATCTTAGCTAGGCCAAGACAGGATGTTTGGTGAATTGTGTCATTTAAAAACATCATTTGTTCTGGTATCATGCAGGTTCTGAATAATGCTTCTAGGCCTTGTACCTGCCACTCTTTTGTACCCCAGATGGTTTTTGTTTCAATGTTATTTTTCCAATAATCAAAACCAAATGTCATAATTTTTTCATAAAATGCTTCTGAATATATCAATTTAGTATTTGTCAGCATTGTTTTCAATCCTGTTTTATCTAACAGTTTGTAATAAAACGTTTCTGCATCACTGGTGTTAAACCCTGAGAAGTACTTGAATTTCTCAAAGAATGTTTTAGAATTACTTTTAGGTGGTGTAGCACAATGTTCCGATTGGTTATACTTAAAAATATTTCTAGGCTGTGCAGATTTATGCAAGTAATGATCACCATAATGTGTGAAGCTGAACATCTGTTCATAACTAGACGAACCTTGTAAATAATCATGTTCTGTGAATCTAGCTGACATTACCAAATCAGACATCATGTTATTAATACTTTCAAAGTCCCAATCATCAGAGAATGTACTAGGTTTTACAAAGTCACTTAAGGAAACCTTGAATTGATGAGGATACTTCAGGATCTCGACCGGACCATAGATTCCATTGTCAGTTTTCTCCCATACTACCCCACCGGGTATTGGAATGGCTGTGCCATTTACTGTTGACAGTTCTCTTTTCTTCACGTGGGATGATCTGTGTGGTTTGAGGACTAAGTTGATGTTCTGACTTGCTGTGTCCATTGAATTGTAATAAACTTTCCTAAAATTAAAACTAAAATTAGGCATAGTAGGAGTATGAATACACCTGAAATAATCCAATGCTCAATCAATGGTGCATCCAGATATACTTCTTTGATTTGTTGAAAGAGTTCTGTTGCTTTATCTTTAAAAGTCTTTTTTGTTTCTGGCATCACTTCGGGGTTGTTTTGATCCTCGGAAAAGTTATCGAAGTTGATGAAGTAGCCAGAGGCAGTTCTGTCAATTGTTGGAATTGTTCTTTCAATTTGTCTTTCGGTAGCACATTCAGATGCCACATCATTGTAGACTGGTGTTTCTTGACGAACTGTTTCAATCTGTGTTTCAAGAGACACGAGTTCCACGGCATTATTGCATAGTCCCTCTCTGTGCACTGCAGGCTGATCGAATGTGATTAGTCTTTCAGTTTGAACCTCTTGGATTGTTGCAAGTTTGGGTATTCTGTTGTTTCTTGGGAGTCCACTGGGCCTACTGTTGATTATAGGCCACATGCTTGTGGTTTTACAAGGTCGATTGATACAACTCTGTTCTCCTTTTTACCAGCAAGGGGCAGTAGTACTACTGATCTTGTTCCGTTGATTGCCAAAACAGGTACTGCTTTTCTGAAAGAAGGCCCAAATTCCTTCTTCACCGCTATTTTTTCTCCGACTAGATCCCCACTCTTTGGAATCCAGACAGGCCTTGCTGGGGTTGGTGCTGGTGGTGCCTCGTCAGTGGTAGCTGGCTGTTGCTTTAACTTTATGTTGCTTAAGGATTTTCTTGTTTCATTCAAGTCCTGTAAAACAGCCAAACGGTCTTTTAATGTCAAAGTCTGTTTTCCTATCTTGTACCACTGATGCCTGACTATCTAAGTCCTAAATTCGCATTCTAGTTCCGAACAATAGTTCGTATGGGCTGAAACCTTTTAGAGAATTTCTTGGCAAATTGTTAAGACTGATCTGGACACTTATTAAATGTTTGACCCACCCAACACCCGAACCTAATACCCTCGCTGTTATAGATCGCTTTATGTCCCGTTTTTTTCTTTCTACCACACTGTTCCCTTCGGGGTGTGACGGACAAGAATACCGCAACCCAACTCCCATGCTGGCCATGGCCTCCTTTCAAGCTCGAGAGCTGAAAGCAGGACCCTGGTCAGAATGGAACATGGCAATTGCGTATGTGCCGATAAAGACTCGCAGATCTTTTATAACCGTTCTGGCCTCAGCCGAGCGCTGGAGGCCACATTTTTTAAGTGTGTTTAGCCTTAATGATTAATAGGACGCAGGATGGCATGTAGACAGCGTTACGCTGTTCCTGATTGGTAGCCGGTAGCGTAGTTCACTACTGCGATCCCTGTCACAGTCGGGACAGTTCTTTACATATATTTGATGTTGCACGCTCATTTCCGGCCACCAGAATACTGATTGTAATTCAGTCAGAGATTCCTTGATCTTTTTGTGCCTAGGACCCAATCCCATGTGTGCGTCTGCTATTAAAAATATTCTCCTGTTCATGTTTGGAATTACCCTATCCCCCACTCCAAGGATTCGAGCAAAAGGAACGGAGTTTGCATCGATTACGTATGCATAATTGAGTGGATAGTTCACGGGTAGTGCTGCACAGTCGCCTTTTACTGACGTTTTTACTGCCAGCATAGTTTCCCCGTCTATGTGTTTTTCTGCACGCTTTTTTGTGGCTACGGAAGCCGGTTTAGTTGCTTCCGCTGTGGCTGTATTAGCCAATGAATTCCCTGCAACGTGAACGCCATCACGTTGAAGACTCTGTGCGTGTATCACGTGAGTCTTTTGTAGTTCTTTCTGTAAAAGAGCTACTTGTTCCCAGAGCAATTTATGCTTTATTGTGGCACCTGTGTCATCTTTGTAATCGTTTTCAATCCAGCTCTGCAACTTATTATTGTAAGAGTTGACGCAAAAATGAGAATCGCACACGATTAGTGTCGGGAATTCACGTTCTGCATTTTCAAGCGCCATCTTTAAAGATCTGATTTCAGCTCTCTGAGCCGAACAGTTTCCTACTGATTCAGTTTTTGTTATTTTCGGTCTGAATTTACCGCACAGCCAGCGACCTTTAACAATCGCACAGGCTGCATCGTAGGATTTGTTCTCTACGTTGAAATGCTGTACAAACCTATCTGTATAGATTATACAGGCGTACTGTTGGAGAGGCAGAAGTTCGATTGGCAGAGGATATTCTTCTTCATAAGTCAATTCATTCAGTTCTTCGAATTGCGGGGCGAAATAGTATTTCACATTTTCAGCTCCTAGAGAATCTACATACTGTGTCCATTTTGGATCCAGTGACACTGTAGGCAGGTTTACTGGGCT
Organism: Lissotriton vulgaris; assembly: GCF_964263255.1. Lineage (NCBI taxonomy): Eukaryota > Metazoa > Chordata > Amphibia > Caudata > Salamandridae > Lissotriton > Lissotriton vulgaris. The sequence continues at coordinate 1,392,996,111 of NC_141693.1, forward strand.
GAATAGCGCCTCGAAGGCGGATTCCGCTGTGAGGATATTAATCCTTTTGCCATGTGCTAGTTCTCGCTCATTCGCTATTGCAGTTTGCACTGCTTTCACAGTATTTTCTGTTTGACTGAATGTTTTTTCCGCTTGTGTGTACAAGTGAGATTTAATCGAAATTGGCACCTTTTCTCCCTCATTAGAGGTCAGGTACGTGAATCCGCATCTTCCTGGGATGACTCGGATTACAAGATTGCGTGTGTTGTCACCTGTATCTAATTTTGTTTTTGCTCACATGTCTGTTTGCAGTGATCTCAAAATTTCTGTGTGTTTTTGAGTCCAATTGATTTGTTTAAAATCAGGTTTAATTAGTTCGTAGAGAGGTTTAACCCTCTCTGCGTAATTTAGAATGTAAGTTCTACCGAAATTCAGAAAGCCTAGAATCGATTGTAAATTCTTCAGCGTTTTTGGTGCTTGGAGTACAGCGCACTTTTATAAGAAGTTGTCCGCTAGGCTTTTTCCTTCACTTGACAATTCGTATCCTAAAAATAATACTGTCAGATGGGCAATTCGAGACTTTTTAAAGTTGAATTTGTAACCCTCTGCTGTGAACCCAAGTATAATGGTGTTCACTCTTTTCAAGTGAGTATCCAAGTCGTCGTCTGTGAGATAGATATCATCTACGTAAGATAATGCCTCATCATCATATATTTGTAGTAACTCTGTTACTCTAGCTGAGAATAGTCCTGGGCTGTTCTTGAACCCCTGTGGGAGCCTACAGAAATTTTTCTGAGACCCCATTACTGAGAAAGCGGTCAAGTATCTGCTTTCTGGTGCAATGTTTTGACAAAAGAAACCATTAGATATGTCTAATGTCGTTTTATATTTTTTCCTAACTATGTTATTCATTAGTGCAGCACTATGCGAATTCTGTACTGCAAAAGTTTTGCAACATGCATTAAGGTGTCTGTAGTCCAAAACTAGACGATATGAATTGTCTGGCTTGGAGACAGGAAACAAAGGATTGTTCATTTGAGAGGTGCATGTTTCAGTCACCCCCTGGTATTCAAGTTGATCTAAAATCTCCCTGGCTTGTTTTTTAGCTTCTTGCTTAATGGGATACTGCCTTTGTGCAGTCGGTTGACTTTTTAACTGGATTTTGTGAGGAGGAGAGTCCTCATCCCATCCTACATGATTTTTATATAATGCTGGTGCCTGGGCTACTGCCCATTCCCTTGCATAAGTATATTTTTTGTGAATCGGAATGTGATTCGAGAAGGCAGGCATAATAATTACTTCGCCACGAGGGCACTCCCTGACAAACTCTGGGGGCCTATCTTTTTCAGCTAACAGAATATCATAGCCTTTTGAGAGTTTATCCCAAAATAGACCCCTTATTTTCCTAGTCTTATCTCCCTCTATACGCAATGTTATTTCGTATATCTTATGGGGCTCGCTAAGTCTGGTGTCAGCAGTTTCAACCTGAATGTATTCATTTGTGTCCACTGTCTCCAGATGACTCATCAGGATCTTGCGGGCTATAGTGATTTCTGCTGCACTGTCTAGCATTGTCTGTGCCCACTCCCCGTTTTTCAACTGTGTCCTCAGTATTCTTGGCATGGTTGATTACTCTAATACTGGCTACCTTCTTTTTCGGAAATTGAGATTTTTTACTCTGAGCAGGTTCCTTGTCTTTGGACTTGGTGTGCTCTCCTGGGTCTGACCGTCCTCTTCTTTCCGATTTCTGCGAAAAAGATCGAGAGGGACGTGTATCAATACTTTGATATCTATCAGGTTTTTTCAAATTATCCCTATTTCTAAGGTTATATCTTTTCTCAGAGGGCTCCCTCTGGGGAGACTGGTGTTCTCGAGTCAGAGTTCTTTCCCTCCGTCGAGGAGACCTTCCTCTGGACTGGAAAACTTTTTCCTTGGGAGTGGATTGTTTATTTCCATCCCAGCTCTTTTTAGGAGTGTTTGGAATATTTTTAATAAATAATTTTTCAGGATTTTCGAGCAGTTGGGGCTTTACTGGTTTTCCACCCAAGCTGTCTCTACCTCATTCTTCATAGCATTTCTCTATGATTCTGGCAAGCTCAATTGGTTGATCTGTTATATCTGTTTCCTTCAACTTCTGGCGGATCGCCACAGATGCTGCTTCTCCTTTTATATTGGCTAGTAATATAGCCGAGACCTGCTTGAAGTCTTTCAGTAATTTCATACCAAGAGTTAAAGCAGGTTCTGGACCGTATTCATTTTGAATCTGTTTTAGCACTTCTGGTATTACCGCCATAGACGGAACACCATGTGTTTTTGTGTAAATGGAAGCAAAGACTGTACCCCAAGTGTCACAGTCCTCTATGTGTGGTGCGACCCCCATTGGAAGGCAGATGGTCAGAATCCTGTGTTTCTCAATAGGGGTAGTATTCGGAAATACTGCCTCTATTTGAGTGATTTTCTGCGTTAACCAGAAAGGAATTTGTTCCCGTTTTATGGGTGTTTTACCAAGACATGACTGTATGTTCTGTGGTGTAATTTTATTAGTGTTCCCCTGATGAAGGGTCAGCTGTGGTACATTAACAGCTGATTGGACTATAGCAGTCCGCATTACATATTGGACTAATTGCCTATGTATTTTATTTAATGTTTTTAGCTGTGCTAACAGCTCTTCTTTTGACATTTTTTCAATGTCCGGATGTGGTGTGTAGCTGGCTAGAACCGGCCACGTTGCTCCTGGTCTACCTAGTGGACCGAGCCTGGTAATATGATCATTATGTTTTAGGGCGCCATTAAACCAGAGCAGGTGCTCTTGGAATTTTAATGGGATTTCAATCTCCTCGAAAGGAGCGTACTCTCCCGGTGGATCCTCTATTTTATAATAGTGGAACTCATGTGTTGCAGCGTTTGCCGCTGGAAATTTTATCCATGAATTGAACACCTCTGTCTGCCAATATTCGTGTGCCTCTATCACAAAGACGACTGTGGCACCTTGTGTGGTCAGTCCATTTTCTATAAGTTTTAATGTTATAGATTTTCTTAAATGTGCCGGGATGATTATTGCACCCGGTTCAGTAGTACCGGCGTCCCGTTGATTTGCATCTACTGCGGTTTCAACGGTCCCGTTATTTTCTAACACTGACATTTTATAAATGCAGGTTTTGCAGAGCAGGTCTCCAAGGAGACAAAGATTAGGTGCACAATATTTTGGAACACTGTATGCTTCAATGTTGAATAAACCAGAGCTTTACATAGGAATCTCTTCCTACTGAGGTCGGGCGGATTTTAACCTTTCACCCACTCCAGACGTCTATTGGAGTATTTACGGGAGAAAGGGGTCTGTGTGAAAAATGCACAACTGAGTTACTCCAACGTCTTGCGTTAGTTTATCGCCTTACCAAACGTTTGGGCGCCATGTAGTGTAGTTCCTATTTTCCCAATAGGCCCTGTGCATTGGAATAACATAAACAGTAGTATCGACGTAGAAGTGGAGATCTTACAGGCCTCTACTGACTATGCTAAACTTAATTGGGTTCGTTACCAACTAGCTCAGAGGTCACTGGAAACTTTCTTGACTGAATAGGAAGTGATCAGCTTCCCTGGCACAGCCAAGAAGGGATTCAGTTTTCCAACAACCGTGCAACATGACAACTTTGCTCCTCAGATAAGAGTCAATCTCTAGGGTCGTGTGAAACAATAGACAGTTATTTTACTCAGTCAGTTGTTGTGCAGATTACTTTCACAATATGTAGAGAATATAGAGACGGGCGTTTTCAATAAAAGGTAACATTTATTGAACTGTCTTTCTTCTCATACAAGAGAAATGAATTGCCACAATTGCAAGACTTGTTATTATAAAAAGTACATACAGTAAAATGAGTATTGCAAAATAATACTGTAAAAGCATTGATATGGTTTCTTAGCCATACAATGGTTTAAAATGAATAAAACATATATACATTCATATATACATTAGGCTAACGTACTCAACTGGTGCTTCTAACTACGCCTACCCCAGTGTACCTGACCTAAGCTTAATACTTGGGAGGGGAGTAAGTAAGTAGCTTTAGTTAAGTTGGTTTTGCCAAGGTTTGCTTCAAGAATTCTCTCTAAGGGTTTAGTCAACACCATACCTCTGAAATAGAATGTTGGAGGTCTGGTATCTCCTTCCAGGGACTCGATATCCCAGTCACTCGCAAGAGTAGGCTGGAAACGCCGGAGCTGGATTTCTCGGCAGGAGAAAAGACAGCATCTCTCTCAGCGCGTCGAGGAAGAGGAGGGGCAGAGTCCGCGGGCAGCTTGCATCTGCTGGGCTCTTGCAGGGGGACAGCTGTTCAGCTCCTAAGTTCACCACACCATCGTTCGCTCGTTAGCAGCGATAGCAGTAGCGATAGTAGCATCAGCGATGGTATCATCAGCAGCAGCTTCAGCGTTTGCTTAAGGCATCGTTGGTAATATTTATACCTGAAAGGTGCCTTGTTTGACGTACGTTTGTGGACATAAGATGTCAATAAATATGTCACTAGGAAGTGATCGTCTATCAGTGCTCATTAGAGTTCTATTACTAATCAAAACATAGCAAGCGGGGCTTTCCCAGGTTGCTGAGTTTTTATCTTGTTGAAGAACTCGGAGTGTTAATCTAGGAATCTTAGATAGTGTCTTCTTCTGTATCATTTGCACTAATGAGCTGCAAAGGAAGTTGCAGAGGAAGCGATTCTGAAATGTTGCTCTGTTCATGTGAGGCCAGAGACGAGTTTCTGAATATTGCATTTGATCGGTTATGCCAATATAGGGGTACAGGGGGATTATAGCCGTATAGGGGCATAAGGTCACAGTATCGATCAGGGTCCTAGATTAGAACGCAACAATTCAAAGGAGACCATCAACAGGACCCTCAGGCCGGAGGCACTCGAGTTGCAAGAGGACCTCGAGCAGCTTACCAAAGAAGCAGGCCCACGGTGTAAGCGGTGTGGTGTGGTCGAAGATTCTAGTCACTGGAGATGCTTGAGATTGGGGTTACTTGGAGCCCGAATGTCTTGATGGAAGATAGCCAACCAGCCTTTGCAATGGCAAGTCGATGCGGTGCACAGGGTTTCGGTTCATGTGGCTCTGATAAGGGATACTGGCCTCAAACTTGGTAAGAGGACAGGGCATACATGGAGAGATGTTAAGAACTACCGCTTGTGTTGCTGAGCCTTTCAGAGTCCATGGGAGCACAGGATCAGCAAACCCGTCAGCTCAGGTGGGGTGCCTGGAGATGCAGGGAAGTGACTCCTTCCCTCTCTTCAAGGGAGATTCCTTCAGGTGTCTTGGATGCCCCCAAGTCTTGGAAGGTTTCTTGTATGGAGCACAGGAATGACATTGTAGCAGGCGAGCAGGGCAAAGAGATCAGGAGCAGCAGACTTCTTCTCGGATGCAGCCTTGATACCCCAAGCAAAGTCCAGCAAAGTCCCAAGTGCCCAGACAGTCGAGGTTCAGGTGGTATCTGAATTGAATCATGTCCCACGATGAATCTAGGGTCCCACCCTCAGGTAAGCACTTAAGTACCCTAAGGAAAGGGTTTAGGCGATTCAAAGTTCTCTCCCAGGAGAGGGGCTGGACAGTAGGGAGGATATTCCCATGTCCTTTGTCCAGTTGTGTTCCAGAGCGGGAGCCAATTGCTCCCTGAGCTGGTTTAAACTGAACTATGCAAGGAGTGCAACAAATGTGCCCTTCAAGCAGACGGAGTGGCGCTAGCAAGGGCTCCCAGCTGGCCCCAATACACTAATCCATGTCTGCGAGGTGGTCACACCTCCCTGTGACAGGATACCTATTGTTATGCATTCCCCCTGCTCGGCTCAGCAGTAGGAGGGAAGAATCATGTCTCTGGTCAGCAGCAGCCATGTTTTGCTGCCCTGGTCAAGAAGACTGGTGACAGGAGCACTGAGGGCCTACCGGAGAGCCTTTACCGCAAATGGAATCATACCCCCACACCACTCATGGTATGGGGTATGAACCAAACATGTTTGATACCAAACATGACCGAGTTCGTTTCAGCCAGTTTTGAGATGGTCATCGTGTAGTTACGCGGTGCCTCTCTATGTTATTTGCAACCTGGGTCAATGGACTCCGAAGGCTGTAGGGGTATCCTGCTCATGCAGCGGCACCCTCATACTTAGTGCCGAGCACCCTGCCTTCAGGATTGGAAAGACCTACTGTCGGAGTGACTTATAGGTTTTAAATTGCAGTGAGCCTAAATATAAGGAACCTATATCTGTTTAAGTGATGTTAGCACCAGTTTACACAGGCTGCAATGGCAGGCCTGTAGTGATAGTTTAAATGGTCTCCCATAGGTAGCAGAATACATGCTCCAGCCTATGGAGGACCCCTGGGGTACCTATGCCCTTGGTACCTTAGTACCATATACTACTGACTTATAAGGGTTCCCCAGTATCCAATCTGGGATGTACCTAAGTACTTACATTAACACTTTAGGGGAGAAAGCTTCCTGATTAGCAGGATTCCATTCAGACGAGTCAGAAACACCACAGCACCAGGCAAAATTTGGGGGTAACCATAAAAGCAGATCCTACTTTCCTACAGTGAATGTAGTCAAAATCAAGTGATTGAAGATGTCTTTGCAAGGTGTAACTGATTTCATGGAAGTTGACACCTCAAGTCATTATACTACATAGGTATCTGCACATCATCTCACAGTATTCTGATTAGGAATGTAAACATTATTATTCATGTCTATTACATATAATTTCTTGTATGACTATAAAACTAAAACAATTTAAAATATATTACACTAAAGCCACTGAATCTTACTACCTTGCCATTGTAATCCAATTGATGTGATTATAGGTATAAGTAGATAAGCACAAGCACTCCTCCATTCATTGAGATGAGCCTGGCCCATGATTTCTACTAGCACATACAAAACCCCACTAGGATATCCACCCCTTGCCTGGGGTGGCCTATACTACCCTACACACTGGGCAATATCCTACCATATGTCCATCCTTCCATAAATACTTAAGGTCAGATTTATTAAGGTTGTGTGTATCCATTAGAATGAGATGCAAAGGCATTGCAAAACCTAGGTGAGATTTATAAAGCCCCTCAAGGCCACCTTGCGTGGCCATGCATGGCTTGATAAATCTGAGTAATGCAAGGCAGTGTAACTTCCTGACTTGCGTTACTCTGCCCCAGCGGGCATTCCATGGGTGGAGCACGGGTGTTCCCATGCACTTACCCATGGATTTTGGGGCATTCACAGTTTAATATTAGTGGTTGCCTTGAGACCGAGGAGAAATAACTCTATTTGTCCTTGTTTATTCCTCTTTCTTTGTGTGCAGCATTCTGTAAGGTTGCAATAAGATTACATATTTTCTCCAGCAGCCCCGGCCAAGGAGCATACTGTTGCCAGGTGAAATTAGAAATAATTCTGCATATTTAACATCTAATAGAAAAGTAGGGAAATTCAATTCCTATTGACACTCAAGACAGAGGTCCATTTGTGCTCAGTGGAATTAGGAGCTTCAAGATGCCTGGACAAGACTGAGATCAGCAGTATTGGTGATGGCAGACGAGAGAGATCCACACTGCTGAGAAAGAGAATCACCATTTCAGATAGGAAGTAAACAGAAGTAGTGATAGTTTTTTCACCACTAAGCATGTATACAGGACAGAAACTTTCTCACATTGCTAGAAATAACCTCAAAGAGGAAGTCGGGGAAATAAATCACGATTTGTTAGTTATGTATTTTCATGACTGGCTGGTTTTCTCTTTAAAATACCCTGTGTGAAAAAGACAAAGAAGCTGGGATAACTTACTGGTTTTTGTGGCCCAGGGCTTAATTTAACTTTATGGGCCCTTTTGCGGTACAGTTTGAATTTATGATCTAATTACAGCTCCTTCGTGCCCTCTTTGGTGATGTCACTCACAAGTCACAGGCCCATTGTTCCAAATTCTAAATGTGTTTCCATCTAATATTCAGGAATACTGATATGTGTCTTCAATATTGTAAAACAGCAGAAGCTCACTAATATTAATGTGCATAATCTCTGTGACCCCTCCCATTTATCATATGTGAGATGCTGTTTCCATCTATCAGTTATATTTTTAATGGTTATTGCATTGTGTTAAAAAGTATAAATACAAAGGTTTTCTGCAACATGCTTGTAATAAACTCCCACACATTACCTATATTAAAAATCCATTAAATGACAATGGTATTTAAAAACGATCAATGTTCCAGAATAATTTCAGGGGGCTCCATGATATGCTGGGGCCCAGGGCCAGTGGCCAAACATGCCATGCTTAAAATGTCTCTGCAAAGAAGAAGACCCCTCATGAGCTGGCAATAACAGTTGTAGGTAACACTTCCTACCTGCTTGCCTGAGTATTGTAAACAAGGTCTACACCTTTTATTGAACTGCTGGGAAGAGCAAGTTCCCCAAAAGGAATTTTATTAAAGGACAATGGGTGCGGCAAAGTTAACAACATTCTACCCTGGACAATGTGCTTCATTACCTAAAAGAAACTAGCCTTTAAGAGCCTGAGTTCTGATAAGGCTGATAAGGGCCAGTACTGAAATTAAAATGGAGGCGCTAAATCGTTTAAAGAAGCATTGGTTAACAGAGCCTTTCCTTGAAGAAATATTAAACTGAAGTAACAAAGTGACACACTCCAGTAAGTCTTTAAAGTGGGCTTATTCCCATTAAGGATCCCATCCGTAACAGCACTGTAACGAAGGTGCAGGCTCAGTTCCTTACATCACTACATTCTGAAGCTCTTGGCAACAGGAGAAGAAGCCTAGAATGCACACATCTCCCTTCCTTACAAACAAAAATGAATTAAAAACAACGAAAACCTTGAATATAATAGGAAAAACAATGAACATAACAAGAGAGAAATAACAGTATGACATTCACTTGACATAATCACTTAAATACGATGGAGAAGGCACTCTTGCAGACTTCCGAATGGCTCCTGAACTTCCAGGAGAAACATTTGAATGACGGGTTTTCCTGCCTCCACTGCCATCAGACCTTCAACACCACCATGAACTCCGGCACCGCCGACACCGGCGCTGACAACACCCTGAGTTGCATCTTCCTCAACATGCACTCCGTCCACACACATGCCAAAGAGATCTGGAATCTATTCGACTCTCTCTCGCCCAACATCGTGTTTTTCACGGAGACCTGAACCAATGGCGCCTCCACCCCGACATCAACAATGCCATCCTGGACGGATACAAGATCCAGAGGAATAACCGCCCCAACCACCAAGGAGGGGTCCTCGCCATCGGTCACAAACACACCCTCTGCCATACCACCTCCAGAAAAACCTTCCCCTCTGCCAAGCAACTGCACTTCCAGATTCGGACCAATCCCAAAGCCACACTCCGAGGAACCCTCTTCTACAGACCCCCGGCCACCGGACACCCTTCGTCACAACCATAACAGACTTTAAAGTACCCCATACCATTGCATCGATGAAATACATACTCATTGGAGACCTTAACTTCCACCTCGACAACCCCAGGACCCCAACTCCACCATCCTCTGGGACAACCTCACCTACATCGGACTCAACCAACTTTTCATCAAGCCCACACACAGAGTGGGACACACCCTCGGCTCCATCTTCGCTGCAGGTAACAGCGTTCCCTTTAACCATACAACGCAGCCACCACGGACCGAACACCACTGCGTTCACTTCACTGTCGACAAAACCAAGGCACCAAAACCCCCCCACCAATGAGTAACTGAACTCCACCCTCACATGAGGCAACCCCACCTGGGTATCTGATTCAAAAATAGCAGCCAGAGGACTCCATACCTGGATCTCCAACTGCACGGTGGAGCTCGGCCAGCTATGCAACCCCGGCAAACAGCGCCTCAGGAAAGCCACCTGGTTCACCACCGATCTCCAAGAAGCTAGACGCACCTGCAGATGCCTTGAGAAGAACTGGAGGAACACCAAGACAACCGACAGCTACTCCACCTAAAAGGACGCATGACGGACTACACAACCAAATCAGAACAACCAACAGGAACTTCATCCATAACAAAATCCTTGCCAACTCCATCAAATCCAAGGAACCCTTCAGTGTCATTTACGAATTCACCAACCCATGCAGCGAAGCCACAGACATCACCTCTGCGACAAGCTTGGAACCTGCTTCCACCTCAAGATCATAACTCAATACGAAAACTTCATCGACCACCCACAAGATGCCACTGCTAGCCCTCTGCCCCCCAGAGACACCAGCCAGCCCATCATCTCCAACTGGACACCTATCACAGCAGAGGACACCGCCACAACCATGAAAGGCATCCACTCGGGTGCCCCCACCAACCCCTTTCCCCGGCACCTCTGCCACAGGGCCACGGACACCATTGCACCTGAACTGCAGCAGACCATCCACATCTCCTTCACAACAGGCACTTTCCCAGATGACTGGAAGCAGGTGGAAGTCAGGCCCCTGCTAAAAAAGCCCACAGCTGACCCCATCGACCTCAAGAACTACCGGCCCATCTCTCTCCACCCCTTCGCAGCCAAAGTGGTAGAGAAAGCAGACAACAGGAAACTGACACAATTCATCGAAGAGAACGTCATCCTCGACCCATCCCAATCTAGATTCCGAAGTAACCACAGCACCAAGATTGCCCTACTCACTGCCACAGATGACAACTGCACCCTCTAGGACCAAGGCCACTCCGCAGCCCTCATCCTCTTTAACCTGTCTGCAGCCTTCGACACCGTCTCTCACCGCACACTAGTCGACATCATACACGATGCCAGCATACAAGGTACTGCCCAAGGCTGGATCCGATCGTTCCTCACTGAAAGAAGCCAAAGGATCAGGCTACCGCCCTTCCTCTCTGCCCCCACAGAAATTACCTGCGCAGTCCCACAGGCGTCATCACTGAGTCCGACCCTCTTCAACTTCTATGTTTCCCCCCTCGCAGCCATCGTCCGACAATATGGTCTCAACATCATATCATATGCCGACGACATCAAGCTCATCCTCTCCCTCACCAGTGACCCCAACACTGCAAAACTCAACTTCCAGAGAGGAATGCAAAACTTCACAGTCTGGATGTCCAATAGCTGCATAAACTCAACGCAGTAAAGACAGAAGTCCTCGTCCGTGGAACGACCTCTTCAGTAAGGCACAACGCCTGGTGGCTCACAGCTCTAAGAAGCCCATCCACCACCTCAGACAATGCCAAAAACCTCAGCATCATACTCGATTCATCACTCACCATAAACCGACAGGTCAACGCCGTCACCTCCAGCTGCTTCAACACCCTCCACATCCTTTGAAAGACCTACAATTGGATCCCCCTGGAGAGTCAAGAAAGTCAGTCACCCACACACTCATCATCACCAGACTGGACTATGTAAATGCTCTCTACACAGGCATCCACAAGTCCCTACTCCACAAACTCCTGACGATACAGAAGATTGCAGCCAGACTAGTCCTGGGCATTCCCTGGCACGAACACATCAGCCAACACCTGCGGGGACTCCACTGGCTCCCTGTGGAGAAGAGGGTCACCTTCAAGAGCCTCACCCACGTCTACAAATGTCTACACAACAATGGACCCAAATACCTCACTGACAGAATAAACTTTAATGTACCCAAAAGAAACCTCTAATCTGCCAACCTCGCACTGGCTGAAACTCTGCACATCCACAGAGTTAGTGCAGGTGGAAAATTGTTCTCCCACATTGCAGCCAAGACCTGAAACGACCTGCCAACAGACATCAGACGCATCCCCTCCCTAAACACCTTTAGGAAGGCTCTTAAGACCTGGCTCTTCGGCTAAATGGATCCGCGTTCCCCATACCCTCAGCGCCTCACGGGTAAGTAGCACGCTTACAATTCCCTGATTGATTGATTGAGAGCAGTTAGACAAATTAGATGGGTGAATCGGAACCAAATCATCTCAACCATAACCCCTCTGTTTAAGTTCCAAATGCGATGATCTGACATTTTGACAGCATTATTAAATTATTTAATAACCTGTATGGGTTGCGATACGCTGTGGAAGAAAAACCTCTCTTGCAAGGATTTTTAATCAACACCCATTTTCATCCACTTTCACAACAGTCTTCTTTACACTTTTCCTCTGATCATAAAGCTCTTTACGAACTTCAATCCTCCTTGACCCTTCCAACCTCCAATCATTCTTCTCACCGTATCCATCACAACTGGTTGGCCGTCTGGAAAGCAAATCAACCAGAACCAGAACATACCAATCAGCACCAGATGATTGAATAGGGTCAACAATATTGAGACCACCTTCCTTCCAAGAACCATCAGGGTGTTCTCTTATGACCATGTGTTGAACCCTAGGCTTGGCCACTCCTTCACCTAATGCACACTGTAGGTGATCCCTGATATTACGTTCTACCTGTAAATTCATACCAGGCCAGCAGTAAGATAATCTAAGCCTCTCCTTAGTCTTTGCTATACCCTGAGCTCCCGCATGAACCAATAAAACAAGTTCCCCTCTAAGGAAAGCCGGTGAAATTAACTTCAAACCCCTGAGTGGTAAACATCCTTTCTCAGAAAGTTGGTCCTTAACATGCCAAACTTTTTCCAATTCATCTTCACCTTTAGATTTGGTTTTCCACCCTGTTCATACACATTCAAAAATCATTCATACCTAGAACATCAATCCATCTTTCTTTGGAAACGCTACCAGCTTCAATAAAACATGCCTTGCTCCGTCCATCATCCCCTTTGGTTTTGCCATAATCATCCGAAGAGCATGTTCCATCTTCATCCTCCAAGTGAGATACAGCATCCTCAACTTTGTTGTTTATTTAAGGTAAATATTTAATGTCAAAATCAAAATCTTGCAATGCCACAACCCACCTGGTTATTCTACTTGACACAGCATCAATACCCTTTTTTTTGAAGATTTTGCACAACGATTTGTGATCAGTCCTGACATCAAATACACAACCCCACAATACATTCTTAAGCTTCTTTATGGACCAATATACAGCGAGTGCCTCTCTTTCAACAACAGAATATCACATTTTCGCACAACACAAACTCATATAAAGAAACAAAATTATGTCATCCTGCCTTTGATTCTTTTGCAGTAACACAGCACCCAGGCCCTTCATACAGGCATCCATTATCTGAAAGGATTTCTTTTTGGGATCAAAACTGCTCTATTTGGACACAGCATTCAATCTCTCCTTGAGAGTGCAAAACTCATCTTCACAAACATGATCCCATTCAAACTCACACCCCTTACGCAACAAAGACCTCATGTTTACACACAAAGAAGCAAAACCTTTGATACATTTGCTGTAATACTCAGCCATTCCTAAAAAAACTCATGAATTCCTCTTTAATAGTGGGAGAGTGTAGTTTGCGAATCACATTAACAAGTTCCTCTTTAGGTATCACACCACCTGCCGAAATAGAATGGCCTAGATAATCAATGGACTCTCTCCTGAAGTTGCACTTCTCAATCTTAGCAGTCAAATTAGATTAAATTAGTCTGCTAATTACCTTCAAGACTCTCTCGTCATGTTCTACATTGTCTTTCCCAAAAATCAAAATATCATCCTGATATATTCTCACACCAGTCAAACCCTTCAAAGCATTCTCCAAAGCTCTCTGAAAAACTGATGCTGCTGATACCAGTCCAAATGGAAGTCTTTGAAAGCGGTATGTACCAAAAGGGATCACAAAATCAGTAAGGTCTTTCTAGTCATCATTCAGCCTTATCCCTTGATAAGGGTGCAGGGGGGGTCCTTGGGACCCCCCTGCACCCCTGAAATTTAACGTTAAGAACATTTTTCACACACACATGCCCCAAGGGCATGCGTGTGTAAAATGAAACTTTCAAAAATGCACTTTTGTGCATTTTTGAAAGTTTTAGAAAATTAGTGATAGTTTTTTCACCACTAAGCATGTATACAGGACAGAAACTTTCTCACATTGCTAGAAATAACCTCAAAGAGGAAGTCGGGGAAATAAATCACGATTTGTTAGTTATGTATTTTCATGACTGGCTGGTTTTCTCTTTAAAATACCCTGTGTGAAAAAGACAAAGAAGCTGGGATAACTTACTGGTTTTTGTGGCCCAGGGCTTAATTTAACTTTATGGGCCCTTTTGCGGTACAGTTTGAATTTATGATCTAATTACAGCTCCTTCGTGCCCTCTTTGGTGATGTCACTCACAAGTCACAGGCCCATTGTTCCAAATTCTAAATGTGTTTCCATCTAATATTCAGGAATACTGATATGTGTCTTCAATATTGTAAAACAGCAGAAGCTCACTAATATTAATGTGCATAATCTCTGTGACCCCTCCCATTTATCATATGTGAGATGCTGTTTCCATCTATCAGTTATATTTTTAATGGTTATTGCATTGTGTTAAAAAGTATAAATACAAAGGTTTTCTGCAACATGCTTGTAATAAACTCCCACACATTACCTATATTAAAAATCCATTAAATGACAATGGTATTTAAAAACGATCAATGTTCCAGAATAATTTCAGGGGGCTCCATGATATGCTGGGGCCCAGGGCCAGTGGCCAAACATGCCATGCTTAAAATGTCTCTGCAAAGAAGAAGACCCCTCATGAGCTGGCAATAACAGTTGTAGGTAACACTTCCTACCTGCTTGCCTGAGTATTGTAAACAAGGTCTACACCTTTTATTGAACTGCTGGGAAGAGCAAGTTCCCCAAAAGGAATTTTATTAAAGGACAATGGGTGCGGCAAAGTTAACAACATTCTACCCTGGACAATGTGCTTCATTACCTAAAAGAAACTAGCCTTTAAGAGCCTGAGTTCTGATAAGGCTGATAAGGGCCAGTACTGAAATTAAAATGGAGGCGCTAAATCGTTTAAAGAAGCATTGGTTAACAGAGCCTTTCCTTGAAGAAATATTAAACTGAAGTAACAAAGTGACACACTCCAGTAAGTCTTTAAAGTGGGCTTATTCCCATTAAGGATCCCATCCGTAACAGCACTGTAACGAAGGTGCAGGCTCAGTTCCTTACATCACTACATTCTGAAGCTCTTGGCAACAGGAGAAGAAGCCTAGAATGCACACATCTCCCTTCCTTACAAACAAAAATGAATTAAAAACAACGAAAACCTTGAATATAATAGGAAAAACAATGAACATAACAAGAGAGAAATAACAGTATGACATTCACTTGACATAATCACTTAAATACGATGGAGAAGGCACTCTTGCAGACTTCCGAATGGCTCCTGAACTTCCAGGAGAAACATTTGAATGACGGGTTTTCCTGCCTCCACTGCCATCAGACCTTCAACACCACCATGAACTCCGGCACCGCCGACACCGGCGCTGACAACACCCTGAGTTGCATCTTCCTCAACATGCACTCCGTCCACACACATGCCAAAGAGATCTGGAATCTATTCGACTCTCTCTCGCCCAACATCGTGTTTTTCACGGAGACCTGAACCAATGGCGCCTCCACCCCGACATCAACAATGCCATCCTGGACGGATACAAGATCCAGAGGAATAACCGCCCCAACCACCAAGGAGGGGTCCTCGCCATCGGTCACAAACACACCCTCTGCCATACCACCTCCAGAAAAACCTTCCCCTCTGCCAAGCAACTGCACTTCCAGATTCGGACCAATCCCAAAGCCACACTCCGAGGAACCCTCTTCTACAGACCCCCGGCCACCGGATACCCTTCGTCACAACCATAACAGACTTTAAAGTACCCCATACCATTGCATCGATGAAATACATACTCATTGGAGACCTTAACTTCCACCTCGACAACCCCAGGACCCCAACTCCACCATCCTCTGGGACAACCTCACCTACATCGGACTCAACCAACTTTTCATCAAGCCCACACACAGAGTGGGACACACCCTCGGCTCCATCTTCGCTGCAGGTAACAGCGTTCCCTTTAACCATACAACGCAGCCACCACGGACCGAACACCACTGCGTTCACTTCACTGTCGACAAAACCAAGGCACCAAAACCCCCCCACCAATGAGTAACTGAACTCCACCCTCACATGAGGCAACCCCACCTGGGTATCTGATTCAAAAATAGCAGCCAGAGGACTCCATACCTGGATCTCCAACTGCACGGTGGAGCTCGGCCAGCTATGCAACCCCGGCAAACAGCGCCTCAGGAAAGCCACCTGGTTCACCACCGATCTCCAAGAAGCTAGACGCACCTGCAGATGCCTTGAGAAGAACTGGAGGAACACCAAGACAACCGACAGCTACTCCACCTAAAAGGACGCATGACGGACTACACAACCAAATCAGAACAACCAACAGGAACTTCATCCATAACAAAATCCTTGCCAACTCCATCAAATCCAAGGAACCCTTCAGTGTCATTTACGAATTCACCAACCCATGCAGCGAAGCCACAGACATCACCTCTGCGACAAGCTTGGAACCTGCTTCCACCTCAAGATCATAACTCAATACGAAAACTTCATCGACCACCCACAAGATGCCACTGCTAGCCCTCTGCCCCCCAGAGACACCAGCCAGCCCATCATCTCCAACTGGACACCTATCACAGCAGAGGACACCGCCACAACCATGAAAGGCATCCACTCGGGTGCCCCCACCAACCCCTTTCCCCGGCACCTCTGCCACAGGGCCACGGACACCATTGCACCTGAACTGCAGCAGACCATCCACATCTCCTTCACAACAGGCACTTTCCCAGATGACTGGAAGCAGGTGGAAGTCAGGCCCCTGCTAAAAAAGCCCACAGCTGACCCCATCGACCTCAAGAACTACCGGCCCATCTCTCTCCACCCCTTCGCAGCCAAAGTGGTAGAGAAAGCAGACAACAGGAAACTGACACAATTCATCGAAGAGAACGTCATCCTCGACCCATCCCAATCTAGATTCCGAAGTAACCACAGCACCAAGATTGCCCTACTCACTGCCACAGATGACAACTGCACCCTCTAGGACCAAGGCCACTCCGCAGCCCTCATCCTCTTTAACCTGTCTGCAGCCTTCGACACCGTCTCTCACCGCACACTAGTCGACATCATACACGATGCCAGCATACAAGGTACTGCCCAAGGCTGGATCCGATCGTTCCTCACTGAAAGAAGCCAAAGGATCAGGCTACCGCCCTTCCTCTCTGCCCCCACAGAAATTACCTGCGCAGTCCCACAGGCGTCATCACTGAGTCCGACCCTCTTCAACTTCTATGTTTCCCCCCTCGCAGCCATCGTCCGACAATATGGTCTCAACATCATATCATATGCCGACGACATCAAGCTCATCCTCTCCCTCACCAGTGACCCCAACACTGCAAAACTCAACTTCCAGAGAGGAATGCAAAACTTCACAGTCTGGATGTCCAATAGCTGCATAAACTCAACGCAGTAAAGACAGAAGTCCTCGTCCGTGGAACGACCTCTTCAGTAAGGCACAACGCCTGGTGGCTCACAGCTCTAAGAAGCCCATCCACCACCTCAGACAATGCCAAAAACCTCAGCATCATACTCGATTCATCACTCACCATAAACCGACAGGTCAACGCCGTCACCTCCAGCTGCTTCAACACCCTCCACATCCTTTGAAAGACCTACAATTGGATCCCCCTGGAGAGTCAAGAAAGTCAGTCACCCACACACTCATCATCACCAGACTGGACTATGTAAATGCTCTCTACACAGGCATCCACAAGTCCCTACTCCACAAACTCCTGACGATACAGAAGATTGCAGCCAGACTAGTCCTGGGCATCCCCTGGCACGAACACATCAGCCAACACCTGCGGGGACTCCACTGGCTCCCTGTGGAGAAGAGGGTCACCTTCAAGAGCCTCACCCACGTCTACAAATGTCTACACAACAATGGACCCAAATACCTCACTGACAGAATAAACTTTAATGTACCCAAAAGAAACCTCTAATCTGCCAACCTCGCACTGGCTGAAACTCTGCACATCCACAGAGTTAGTGCAGGTGGAAAATTGTTCTCCCACATTGCAGCCAAGACCTGAAACGACCTGCCAACAGACATCAGACGCATCCCCTCCCTAAACACCTTTAGGAAGGCTCTTAAGACCTGGCTCTTCGGCTAAATGGATCCGCGTTCCCCATACCCTCAGCGCCTCACGGGTAAGTAGCACGCTTACAATTCCCTGATTGATTGATTGAGAGCAGTTAGACAAATTAGATGGGTGAATCGGAACCAAATCATCTCAACCATAACCCCTCTGTTTAAGTTCCAAATGCGATGATCTGACATTTTGACAGCATTATTAAATTATTTAATAACCTGTATGGGTTGCGATACGCTGTGGAAGAAAAACCTCTCTTGCAAGGATTTTTAATCAACACCCATTTTCATCCACTTTCACAACAGTCTTCTTTACACTTTTCCTCTGATCATAAAGCTCTTTACGAACTTCAATCCTCCTTGACCCTTCCAACCTCCAATCATTCTTCTCACCGTATCCATCACAACTGGTTGGCCGTCTGGAAAGCAAATCAACCAGAACCAGAACATACCAATCAGCACCAGATGATTGAATAGGGTCAACAATATTGAGACCACCTTCCTTCCAAGAACCATCAGGGTGTTCTCTTATGACCATGTGTTGAACCCTAGGCTTGGCCACTCCTTCACCTAATGCACACTGTAGGTGATCCCTGATATTACGTTCTACCTGTAAATTCATACCAGGCCAGCAGTAAGATAATCTAAGCCTCTCCTTAGTCTTTGCTATACCCTGAGCTCCCGCATGAACCAATAAAACAAGTTCCCCTCTAAGGAAAGCCGGTGAAATTAACTTCAAACCCCTGAGTGGTAAACATCCTTTCTCAGAAAGTTGGTCCTTAACATGCCAAACTTTTTCCAATTCATCTTCACCTTTAGATTTGGTTTTCCACCCTGTTCATACACATTCAAAAATCATTCATACCTAGAACATCAATCCATCTTTCTTTGGAAACGCTACCAGCTTCAATAAAACATGCCTTGCTCCGTCCATCATCCCCTTTGGTTTTGCCATAATGATCCGAAGAGCATGTTCCATCTTCATCCTCAAAGTGAGATACAGCATCCTCAACTTTGTTGTTTATTTAAGGTAAATATTTAATGTCAAAATCAAAATCTTGCAATGCCACAACCCACCTGGTTATTCTACTTGACACAGCATCAATACCCTTTTTTTTGAAGATTTTGCACAACGATTTGTGATCAGTCCTGACATCAAATACACAACCCCACAATACATTCTTAAGCTTCTTTATGGACCAATATACAGCGAGTGCCTCTCTTTCAACAACAGAATATCACATTTTCGCACAACACAAACTCATATAAAGAAACAAAATTATGTCATCCTGCCTTTGATTCTTTTGCAGTAACACAGCACCCAGGCCCTTCATACAGGCATCCATTATCTGAAAGGATTTCTTTTTGGGATCAAAACTGCTCTATTTGGACACAGCATTCAATCTCTCCTTGAGAGTGCAAAACTCATCTTCACAAACATGATCCCATTCAAACTCACACCCCTTACGCAACAAAGACCTCATGTTTACACACAAAGAAGCAAAACCTTTGATACATTTGCTGTAATACTCAGCCATTCCTAAAAAAACTCATGAATTCCTCTTTAATAGTGGGAGAGTGTAGTTTGCGAATCACATTAACAAGTTCCTCTTTAGGTATCACACCACCTGCCGAAATAGAATGGCCTAGATAATCAATGGACTCTCTCCTGAAGTTGCACTTCTCAATCTTAGCAGTCAAATTAGATTAAATTAGTCTGCTAATTACCTTCAAGACTCTCTCGTCATGTTCTACATTGTCTTTCCCAAAAATCAAAATATCATCCTGATATATTCTCACACCAGTCAAACCCTTCAAAGCATTCTCCAAAGCTCTCTGAAAAACTGATGCTGCTGATACCAGTCCAAATGGAAGTCTTTGAAAGCGGTATGTACCAAAAGGGATCACAAAATCAGTAAGGTCTTTCTAGTCATCATTCAGCCTTATCCCTTGATAAGGGTGCAGGGGGGGTCCTTGGGACCCCCCTGCACCCCTGAAATTTAACGTTAAGAACATTTTTCACACACACATGCCCCAAGGGCATGCGTGTGTAAAATGAAACTTTCAAAAATGCACTTTTGTGCATTTTTGAAAGTTTTAGAAAATTACCATGAAGTTCAACTTCATGGTAATTTACCTCTTCTTATTTGCGAATTCGCAAAAAAAATATAATCATGCATTGCATTTAAGAAATCACAAATTGCGATTTCTTAAATGCAATCGCAATTTAAGAAATCGCAACATAATTGTGATTCCTTAAATTGCGAAAAAATAAAAAAACCTGATGCATCCCAAAAAAGCAAATTGCATTCGCAAACAGCCGGATTTTGCGATTCGCACCGTTTGCGAATGCAGTTTGCCTTGATGCATGTGGGCATAAATCCTTATAACTTAAAGTGGGGAGAGGATGTATCCTTACGACTAGAGCGGTCGACCTTGAAGCTGGGGAACCAGGTTCAAGTCTCGGCAATAGTGATTCTGGGCAAATCACTTAATCTCCTTTGCCTAACGAAAATTAATGTGTCCTGTAACAAAACTGGTGCTCATGTAAAGCTCTCTGTTACTAGATTTCTTGTGTGTAGTTTGCGCTATATAACACTCTAGAAAAAAAAGTCCTCTTTAATGGTAAAGTCAGATTTTAAGGCACAATTCTGACAATGACACTTTTTGAAAGTTGAAATTTTCTTGTACTAACCATTTGGTGCCTCCAGCATGTTTTCTGGGTCACATGATTTTGTGTGGTTGGCAGTTGGTCTTTGTGTATTGCGCCCAGGCAGTGAGACAAAGGCACATAGGTATTGGCAGATTGGGCCATCTCTGACTTGAGGAGGGGGAGGAGCTGTCACCTACTACACTTGCACATCACAAAGGCTCTGCCTGGGCTCACTGACAAAGGTTTTGGCACTAGTCTATTGCAACATCAGACAAGCTTGGGCATGTAGTAAGAAATGCCAAATCACTCTAGGGGTGGACACCTCTACAACCTTATCTTACTTGAAAGTGGGCATCAGGTATAAATAATGGATCAGCAGACAGGCCCAACTCTTCAGTACACCTCTGGAGCTGAAGAAGGACTGTTACCTTGCTGCCCTGCTGCCTGAGTTAAAGGATTGGAACTAGATCTGGATCCCAGGACCACCAGAGTGACTCTAGGGGCTAGTTGGATGGCTGCCTGGTCAGAGACGATCAGAAAAGGATCCAACCACCTTGACCCCATGGTGGATTCAGTCTGCAGAGAGTCTTGCCCCCAAAGTGGTGCCACACCAGTCCTGGACCATTGAAACTGGGCCTGAAGGTGCTCTGCCAGGCCAGCTCTTGTGCCCTGCTTTGGAACCGCTGTAGTGCGAAGCATCGCATCCCTCATTCTCCTTGGAACCTCTGCTGCATGATGTATTCTGAACGCAGGCCCTCGCATCGCAGGCCCCTCGTCGACTGCATCATCAACAATGACATAGGACTCCTCATCGCAGCCCCAATGCTTCTACAGAACTACTGGTTCACATTGCATCTTTGACACATGACTTTGCATCACAAGCCTCTTGTCGAAAACATCATCGATGCAGGATCTTGCAATGCTGAGCAAACCAGGATTTAAGGTACTTTGTTCAGCTGACCTAACTTAGGGGCATATTACCAAGAGCAGGCAATACAATTATCACTACTTTAGCGTCCCTTTTTCAGGCGCAAAGCGTTGATAATTATATTGCATTATTTACAAGGACATGCTAGCGCGTGTTTTCTTGACTTAACTCCCGTTTCTCACACGCCTCACCTCGCATCGATAATGAGATGCAAAGTAGGCAAGGCTGTGAAAACAACATGCAAAAATATCGGGAAGGCAGCTTCGTGATATTAACAACGAGGCATAGCGATAATTTAAATCACGCTAACTCAGCCTTAACTCAGGAATTTAACTCTGTTAAATTCCTGACTAAGGCATACCTAACATGGGTGGTGGATTGTGGGGCTAAGGCCATAGGCCCCATCATCAAGCTTATCGCCATTTTCCAAGAACATCACTGAAAAAACAGGGATGTTCCATGGAAAACCCCGTTATCGCTGGACTATTTATCGCCATAGCGCTAAGCGTTGGTAATACAGTGCTAGCTTGGCGATATATTCCAGCGACAGCCGGCGATAATTAAAGGCACGCTAAGCACACTCAGCGATAGCAGGAGCTTGATAATTTGCCCCCTAGTCATTGTATCTTGCGCACATTTCATCGAGGTTGGCCTGTAAACGTGATTTTGGCCCGGGGGAGGAGGGTATTGAAGCAACCAGATGGCCACAGTTGGCACTTTGTGGTTTTAGGCACTATTTTCACCTAAAACTTAGAGTTGCATATCTCCAGTTCTACTGATTGGATTTTTATTTCAGTAAATTATTAAATTGTAATCTATTTTTCTAAATTGCTGTGGGATATTTCCTATGTTGGGTCTTTATGGTTGTTTGAAGGGCTGCATACATATTTTGTATATTGCCTCTAAGTTAAGCCTGACTGCTTTGCCCCAAGCTACCTAAGGGTTAAGTGCAGGTTAATATGATTTGTGCTTGTGTTTCACCCTGATAGAGGTTGTGGTTGCTGCTTGAGTAGGGTTTCATACCCCTCACCAGTGACTCAATTTCCAGCATTCTCTATATATTTCCTCTCCCTCTTTATTAACATTAAATGAATGACCACTACTACTTTGAGACCATTTATCCTGAGTTTCTCACTTTCATGATCATGCTCTTTATGTTTTTTTTAATTTGTGTGTGTAGGAAACTAGTCCTTTTACCTCACTCCTCTCCTCGAGCCGAGTGGTCGCTCCCAGTGTCCCCTGCTGGTTCTGGTATCGTAGCGCTGCTCTACCTGTGCCTCTGCAGATTACAATTGCCTGCTGCCTGCCGCTTTGCCTGATTTACACTGTTTTATCATTGTTTTGGTGATTGTGATTCTGTTTAGCGCGTCTAAACTGTAGCGCTCCACTGTGCTCCCGTGCTCCCCCCTCCGCCTCCATTTTAAGTGTTGTTGTTGTCCTCGTGTGCCCGCCCCGCCTCCCAGCTGAGACGCCCTCCCACTGTCCTGAAATAGCGCTTCTCCCCCTTAGCGCGCTGTGACTCACTCCTCTCCTCGAGCCGAGTGGTCGCTCCCAGCGTCCCCTGCTGGTTCTGGTATCGTAGCGCTGCTCTACCTGTGCCTCTGCCGATTACAATTGCCTGCTGCCTGCCGCTTTGCCTGATTTACACTGTTTTATCATTGTTTTGGTGATTGTGATTCTGTTTAGCGCGTCTAAACTGTAGCGCTCCGCTGTGCTCCCCCCTCCGCCTCCATTTTAAGTGTTGTTGTTGTCCTCGTGTGCCCGCCCCGCCTCCCAGCTGAGACGCCCTCCCACTGTCCTGAAATAGCACTTCTCCCCCTTAGCGCGCTGTGACTCACTCCTCTCCTCGAGCCGAGTGGTCGCTCCCAGCGTCCCCTGCTGGTTCTGGTATCGTAGCGCTGCTCTACCTGTGCCTCTGCCGATTACAATTGCCTGCTGCCTGCCGCTTTGCCTGATTTACACTGTTTTATCATTGTTTTGGTGATTGTGATTCTGTTTAGCGCGTCTAAACTGTAGCGCTCCGCTGTGCTCCCCCCTCCGCCTCCATTTTAAGTGTTGTTGTTGTCCTCGTGTGCCCGCCCCGCCTCCCAGCTGAGACGCCCTCCCACTGTCCTGAAATAGCGCTTCTCCCCCTTAGCGCGCTGTGACTCACTCCTCTCCTCGAGCCGAGTGGTCGCTCCCAGCGTCCCCTGCTGGTTCTGGTATCGTAGCGCTGCTCTACCTGTGCCTCTACCGATTACAATTGCCTGCTGCCTGCCGCTTTGCCTGATTTACACTGTTTTATCATTGTTTTGGTGATTGTGATTCTGTTTAGCGCGTCTAAACTGTAGCGCTCCGCTGTGCTCCCCCCTCCGCCTCCATTTTAAGTGTTGTTGTTGTCCTCGTGTGCCCGCCCCGCCTCCCAGCTGAGACGCCCTCGCCCCTCCCCCTCCACCATCCATATATGACAGCCGTTCCCGCGCGCAGCGTTCACGCGCAGCGATCGCGCCCAACCCGCGCCGAAGGTGCGCCAAAGGTAAGCCGGTCTACGCCCGTCCGCGCCTGGACCGCGCCCAGCGCCAGACCCCCTGCCCCTCGCGCTGCCCAGCCCTCCCGCATTACCTACGATGCCGCCACCCTCCTAGCCCTTGACCCCGGACGCGCCCCCAACTGCGTCCAAGCCGCTCCTGGACACACCCATGGACCTTTCTCTTGCTACTCCTGCAAATTCATCGGCACCGTCAACATCTCCGCTACGACCACACCACAGATCCCCGACCCCAATCACCTACAATGCATCCTTCTCAACACCCGATCAGTCCACAGGCACGCCATTGACCTATGGAATCTACTAGACACCATTTCTCCAGACATCGCCTTCCTTACGGAAACATGGATGAATGCTTCCTCCGCACCAGACATCACCATTGCCATCCCTGAAGACTATAAGATCACTCGCAAAGACCGTACCAGCCACACAGGAGGCGGAATCGCTATCGTCCATAAGAAATCAGTCCGCATCTCAACCAGCTCTGACGCCAACCTCGCCAACTCCGAACACCTCCACTTCCAGATCCACATCGACCCCAAAACCACACTCAGAGGCACCCTCCTCTACAGACCACCTGGACCCCGCGCAAAATTCAGTGAAGACATCACGGACTTCATCACTCCACACGCGCTCCCCTCCAAAGACTACATCCTTCTGGGAGACCTCAACTTTCACCTTGAAAAGATCAACGACCACAACACCGCCACCCTCGTGGACAACCTCGCCAACCTCGGACTTAAACAACTAGTCACTTCCCCCACCCACATCGCAGGTCACACACTCGACCCCATCTTCACATCCAGCAATCATGTCTCCTTCAGCCACACCACGGACCTCCTCTGGACTGACCACAGCTGCGTTCACTTCACCTACAACAAACCAAAACCCAACATCCACCTCCAACCTACCCTGCAAAGAAACTGGAACAAAATCACCACGGACCAAATCTCCACATCACTCCTTCGAAACTCCCCAGCCCTCTCTTCTAACGCTAACGAAGCCGCCGCCAACCTCACCTTATGGTTATCCAACACCGCCGACACCTTGGCACCACTGAAAAAACGTCAAAGCAAACCTGGCAGCAAGAAGGCCTCATGGTTCAACGATGATCTCAAGAAGTCCAAGAAACTCTGCCGCTCCCTTGAAAAGGCCTGGAAAAAAGACCCAACCACCAGCACCAAGGACGCCTTCAAAAGCGCCACCCGCACTCACCACCAACTGATCCGAAAAGCCAAGAAAACAGCATTCAAGGATCGACTTGACAACAACGCCCACAACAGCAAGGAACTTTTCAGCATCGTCAAGGAATTTTCCAATCCCTCAGCCAACTCCAACGACATCACCCCCTCTCAAACCCTCTGCGACTCCCTAGCCTCATTTTTCCACAACAAGATTGCAGACATCCACAACAGCTTTGACAACCAACCCGGAAACCAACCCACCCTACCCTTTGCTGATCATCTTCCCCCCGTGAACACCCTTAACGACTGGAACCCAATCTCCACTGAGGACACCATCCGCCTGATGAATTCCATCCACTCAGGATCCCCCACAGACCCATGTCCTCACCACATCTTCAACAAAGCAGACTCCGTCATAGCACCGCACCTCCGAGACGTCATCAACTGCTCCTTCAACTCCGCCACCTTCCCGGAAGACTGGAAACACGCTGAACTCACCGCCCTTCTGAAAAAACCAACTGCGGACCCCACCGAACTCAAAAATTACCGCCCCATCTCGCTTCTTCCATTCCCGGCCAAAGTCATCGAGAAAGCTGTCAACAACCAGCTCGCCGCCTTCCTCGAAGCCAACAAATCCCTCGACCCCTCACAATCTGGCTTCCGAGCAAAACACAGCACTGAGACCGCCCTCATCGCAGCAACAGACGACATTCGAACTCTACTGGACAATGGAGACACAGTCGCCCTCATCCTCCTTGACCTTTCTGCAGCTTTCGACACAGTCTGCCACAGCACCCTTTTACAACGCCTCAATAACATCGGAATCCAAGGAAAAGCACTTGAATGGATCACCTCGTTCCTCACCGGAAGAACCCAGAGAGTCCGCCTTCCTCCATTCAAGTCCGAGGCCTCTGAAGTCATCTGCGGCGTACCACAAGGATCCTCACTCAGTCCCACCCTCTTCAACGTATACATGAGCCCCCTCGCGGCCATCGCACGCCAACACAACCTCAACATCATCTCTTACGCGGATGACACTTAACTGATCCTTTCTCTCACCAATGACCCCAGCACCGCCAAAACTAACCTACACGAAGGAATGAAAGAAGTCGCCGAATGGATGAAACAAAGCCGTCTGAAACTGAACTCAGACAAAACAGAAGTCCTCATCTTAGGTACATCCCCCTCTGCATGGGACGACTCCTGGTGGCCGGAAGCCCTCGGAAAAGCACCCATCCCGACAGACCACGCACGGAACCTAGGCGTCATCCTGGATTCTTCACTCTCAATGAACAGACAAGTCAGCGCCGTATCCTCTTCCTGCTTCAACATTCTTCGCATGCTCAGAAAAACATTTCGCTGGATCCCCTCCGAAACAAGGAAAACAGTCACCCACGCTCTGGTCACGAGCCGACTGGACTACGGAAACACCCTCTACGCAGGTACTACCGCAAAACTCCAGAAGAAACTCCAACGAATCCAAAACGCCTCAGCCAGGCTCATATTAGACATCCCACGCAACGAACACATCTCTGGTCACCTTAAAGACCTCCACTGGCTACCCGTCAATAAGAGGATCACTTTCCGACTGCTTACCCACGCACACAAATCACTCTACGACATCGGACCAGATTGCCTCAACTCACGATTGTCCTTCTACACCCCCTCCCGCCGACTACGTTCTTCCAGCCAAGCCCTCGCCACTGTACCTCGCATCAACAAGACCACCATGGGAGGCAGATCCTTTTCATACCTGGCTGCTAAAACATGGAACTCACTCCCCGCTTACCTTCGCCTTACCCAGAACCACCTAGCATTCAGAAAGCAACTTAAAACGTGGATATTTGACAAGTAATCCTCCTCCCCTTCCTAAGCGCCTTGAAACCCTATGGGTATGTAGTGCGCTATACAAATTCTATGACTTGACTTGACTGACTTGATCAACCCCTATTTTCTGACTGATACTGGTGGTTACTGACTCTGAATATGCTCTGGGCTCTGCTAACCTGGGCCAGTGTTCTGTCCTCAACAATTGTATGACATCTTCAACAGGCTATGGAGCAGATTTTCAAGCCCCTTGTGCCAATTTTGAGTCACTTGTAACATGGGTGAAATTACACAAAAGTGGCAAAAGGGGCTCGTAAATAAGCCCCTATATGTCTATGTTTCTTTTATTTGCTTCAGTCCACAGACGGCTGGATGAGAGGCCCTTCTTGAAAATAGACTAGATAATAATGTTGCTGGGTGCCCTCTCTTTCAGTTACGAACGCCATACGCCTCCACAGGGTTTGGAGAGCATGGTCGTGGTATACATTCTGAAATTAAGACTGGATTTGCAATTGTCGCATGGCTTTTATCATTACAGTGCAGAAATGTCATACCTGCATTTAATCATACTTGCAAATATATATTTTAACAGATTTATATGCTTGCAAATCTAAAATGTCATTGTATTGTCTTCTGCTTAACTGTCAGTCATACATTTAAATGTTCTCCAGAAGTAATTAGGGCCTGATTTAAAGTTCGGAGTATGGGCTGTCATCCCTCCATCAAGGAGTTCTTAATCCACCCGCCAGGAGTTGTTTCTGGAATCCAACCCCAATTACTCTGTTGTCGGTCATAACTCTGTCAATTCCGTATAGAAGCTATACATGTGTCATACTTAGAATTGTGTGCTGCCAATTGGGATAAAAGGATCAGCATGATGGATTAATGTATGCTCTGATGACTGTACATTCTGAGCAAGCTTCCATCAAAATGGCAGATGCATCCTTCAAAGTTCAGTATGTGAATGTCAATATGACAGATGCCTATTTCAGTTAACATGCACACCTGATAAAAATCACCAGCTAGTACCAATTTAAAAGACAATCCAATAACCAGAATGAATTTGTGTTTTTTTAGGATTACTGTCAAATACATGCTAATTGATTTTGTCATAATAAAAATGCATATTATTTCCCAAAAATCTGATTCTATCAAAATTCTCAAGTTTTAATTGTGTCTGTCTTTATGTGGGATTATAACACTTTAGTGCCATTATAAAGTTAATCACTATCTCTGTGAATTTTATTACAGGTTTAGATGATGTCAGCCATGGCCCAACAGCAAGCCCCAGTCCATGTGTAGTTGGCAATTGTCATTCTTCCCTTTTTCATAAATTACACTTATATGATGTTTATTTCATGGTAAACACCCCTTACTACGCATACCTCATCCCGCATGTAGTTACAACGTGGTTGTTACAAGGACCAAATTGTAACGACGCTAACCATTACCCCGAAAGTCGTTACAACAACTTGTGGAGGGGGGAGAAGGTGGATTTAAAATCCAACACCTTCCCTACTGTCCGCACAGACTGGAGTTGGAATAGTAAATTATACTCTTCCAACATCCAGCGCCTCGCCTTCGCAAGTCGTTGTTACAAATTGCAGGGTGATGGTATGCGTTGTTACAACAGAGTCGTAACAACCACGTTGTAACAACATGCGGGGTGAGGGAAAGCAGAAAAAAGATCCATAATCTTATTTCATGCACCCAAAAATTGTCAATGTCAAATCACTCATGGCTCTTCTGAGATCACAGGCAGTATGTTAAGTTCTTTTCTGATCCTACAGACGTCCAGAAAGTGATGTATTATGAGTGCAGCATTTATGAATAACACCAGCCTGCGGGTCGGTTAAATTCCTGGCCAATCCCTAACTAATGGGGAAAAAGTTTCCACAGGCAACACTGCACACCTTTCCAGAATTTTCTCTGTGCCCTGCTGCAAACAACCCCAAAATGCCCCTTTGTTTCTAAATCTTGCATGGATACTACTTCCCAGAGGTGTGGTGATGGAAATAAGCAGCCCCCCCCTGTGTTCACTATAAACCAGTTCCTGGTTCTGCCTTTCCCACTGGGATGGGTTCCCGTCTCATTAGGGGAAAAAGAAGGTGGCATACCCAAAAGGAATCTAGGCCAGCCTGTTACAGGATAAGCCTCAGTGAATGAAAGCAAGTTCCTGGGTACAGCCCACAAGCCACTCTATCAAGAGAATTTCAATACCACCCACAAACCGTAGCCTTTTGTCTCTGTTCTCAGAGAAATTAACACTGCCAGACAACAGTTGGTATTCCAGCCAAAGGGCCTCAAGAGGTTTCATGCACACATAAAGGTAATTTCATTAAAAAAACTTTCCTTAAATAGTTCTTTTAACTCTATATGTACATGAAATGCTTGTTTTTAAAACGAATCTTACAGAGTCATTGAATATTATTTCTAGCTGCTTTGAAATAGATATTAGCCAGAGTTTTACTATAGATCAGGCAGCCTTGCTGCATTGGAAATAATAATTTCAATGTAAGGACATACGTAAATTAAAACTTGTACATTTTCCTTATGTGCAAAAGATCTACTTAGTGGTTAATCTTTACGTTTTTTAAGTGAGCTCATTGTCTTTCAAAATGGGTTATTTTTTGCCCTGTAAAACTGCAACAACCAGGATAGGAATGGTAGGCCTGAAGTGGAATCTGCACCGCCACTGCATTAGTACGGCACATTCTTTGCTCCAGCCCAGTAGCAGCAATTTTCTTAAAGGCCCTGGGTACACTTATACCATCTACCAAGCACTTACAGATAAGTAAAAAACGCCTTACCTCAGTTTAGCACTAGGAATATTGACAGGAAAACAGTAAAAATAAAAGTATGTGCCCAAACCAACCCAAATGATGGTTTCAACATGAGCGAATATGTATTTACTTTCAGAAAGCAATGAAAATGAAAAGGGGGGCCCTTGGCCCCCCCACCCGCATTGCGGTGCAGCGATCCCCTCTCCCCTTGCCTCCCGGTGGTGTGGGGGCGTAATCTCCTGGCGTCAAATGATTACGCGGGAGTTGTGCGCCACACCACCGGTAGGACGGCGCCCAATCCCTAATCCGGAAGATGTGGTGCAGTCTTCCGGGTCAAAGGGGCGGGCGCGGGTGGCCCGCCCTCTCCCCGCGTCCCCGGGAATAAAGGAGGGGGGAGCGCTCAGTTGCCCTTCTTGTCGCCTGACGCTCCTCCACACTGGTTGTGCCCTGCGCTCGGGGCCTCCTAATTTTCTGTTCTTATCTTTCAGGTCAAGGATTGCTGCTGGAGTGTGTGGTAGCACGACATTAGAAGCAGACAGACGGAACGTGGATCGTACGTGCCGAAGCGTTCACCTGGTATACCGGTGTACAGTGGATGTGTGGAGTACGGAACGTAGAACACGCAGGATGTCGATGGTAGGAGGAGAGCGGGGGGCTCGCATTTCATTGCTTCGTGTGGCCGCCGGGTGGGTCTACGTTAGAGTTTGGCCACCCCTAACAATCGGAATAGCCGGTGTTGCGGTTGCAGTTGCGTGGTGCTTATAGCCCCCTGCGTATCCTCCATCTGGTGAAGGTACAGGGTGCATGGGTTCCGAATCCGAGCAGTAAGCGTGTCGGTCAGTAGACAAAATGCCGGGAGCTAAGGGTGCTAAGGGGACAAAAATGGAGATGATGTTGCAGGCCATGATGCGTAAAATGAATGCCATGGATAAGGGATTGGATAAGGTTGATAGCCTAGAAGCTCGCGAGATGGAGAGGATTGATGATATCGCAGGCCCACGCGGTATACCCAAGTGGCAGATTGCTGCGCCTTTGCCTGATTGGGATTCCGACTCCTCGCCTAAAAGGAGCAAGACCAAGTCATCGAGGCGTAGTGCACCCGCTCCTGCACCTGTGGCTGTTCCCACTACCCCCAGCCGGTAGTCCCGGCTCCCATGGCACCGGCTCCTGCCTTGCCATCAGGGGCCCCTCCTGTCGGATCTGCTCCGCCTGCCCCTGTTTGCCCACTTCCGTTGTGTCCCGTGCCAGCACCCATAGGTCCCCCCCCCCCCCCGACGGCGGTGCTGGCAGCAGTACCGGATTCGGAAGCTCCGTTCCCACCCGAGCTAAATGCGCAGATAGCGGCTTTACTTCCTTGGCTGCAGAAGGGGGGTATGATGCTCTCAACGCTAGATCATGCCGCTGAGGCGGCCAAGATGGTGGAAAATATTAGGGCAGCAACAGTTGCGAGTGGGGCTGCGGGCTCCGTTTCTCCTTCTTCTGCAGGTATGGATGCCGCTCGACCGAATGGAAGCGACGCGGGACCGGCCCCAGTGTCCGGTAATGGTAAGAAGGTGGCCCTGCCTCTCTTAGGGGACGGCACAATCCCATCTAGGAATGAAGATTTAGCGCAACATGTTTCTCGGGCGGTGAAAGAAATGATTTGGGCGGGAAAGTATATTTATATTTTCTCTCTGTTATTGGACAATAGGGAAATGGAGAATGCCAAAATGCTTAAGGAATGGATGCACCCTAGTGAATGGAGAGTACAGTGTTCGAAGTTTAGGGTGGAGGAAACTCTGGGCAATTGGATCAGGGCCTTCTCCATCCTTACGGCTATCACTGTTGAACGCCCTCCTAATGTACAGGCAGCAATGGCTTGCTATCAGAGCAGGATTGTAGGGTGGAGCGAGCAGTACCCAGGGGAGGCATGGAAGGAATATGATGTAAATTTCAGGAAGGCTAAGGAATTTGACTTGTCATTGGCATGGGACAAGGTTGACTCGCTGTCCTGGCATAAGCAGTTCTCGGGGAACACGGCCCCTGCCCAGCCTACTAGTGTACCCAGTGTGTTCCCCGCTAAACCCCAGCAGCCCTTTCGTGCAGCACTGGGGAATGAGTTTCCGGGGAAGAATAGGGGGGGGCGGCGGAGGAAAGGAAGGGTGTGTGTTGGGACTTTAATAAGCGCTCCTGTACGAGGCCGGCCAGCACATGTAGACTCAGACATGCCTGCGCAATCTGCGGTCACACCTCCCATCCCGAGACAAAATGCAGATCGAGAGGTGGTAATCGAGAGGGGGAAAGAAACCAGAATAGCGTAGAATGCACGGTTGGCCCCTCCCCCATTAATGTCCTGGCAATGATCCCATGGTTGAACAGATACCCATACCACGCTGCGGCTGCCCTACTACAGGAAGGTTTCTCCAAGGTTTCCGGATCCCGGCAGGGGGATACACAGGCAGCGCACACTGTAGGAATCAGTTATCAGTACAACATAATCCTGCAGTAGTTATGGCTAAGATTCAAAAGGAACTGTCTTTGGGCAGGATAGATGGGCCATTCCTGGAGGTCCCAGTGCCCGACTTTGACTTCTACCACTACTCAAAGATAAGGTTACCGTGCAGTAGCTACAGGAGACGGTGGGTCAATTAAACTTTGCATTGCGAGTCATCCCTATGGCACGCCCCTTCTCTCGATCGATCGTCCAAGCCATGAAGGGTTTGAGAGAGAAACATCACCGCACTAGGTTGTCAGCCGAGGTTCGCCAGGATATGCGGATATGGACGGCATTCCTGGAGGACTTCAATGGCAGGATAGTGTGGCCTGGCCCCCCCACGACATCAGCAGAGTTGGGTTTATGGACAGACGCTGCTGGTAGCGTGGGCTTTGGCGCCATCCTGGGGACCAAGTGGGTCGCCTAGAAATGGCCTGAGGAATGGGGGTCGTGGGGATTGACCACCAACATCGGATTCCTGGAATTATTCCCGATATGGGTAGCACTGATGGTCTGGCCGGAGCACCTTAGCAATCAATCGGTGGTGTTCTGGTCGGATAATATGAGCGTGGTAGAATGCATTAACCAGCAGCGGCACAGTGTCCATTCATACTGCGCCTGGTAAAGGAGATTGTGCTACAATGTTTGAAATGGAATGTGACGTTCAGAGCTAAACATGTACCAGGCGTTCTCAACAATGCAGCTGACGCCCTTTCTCGCTTTAAAATGCAGGTATTCAGGGAGCAGCTTCCAGCAGCAGACCCATCGCCAGCACCTTTTCTGGTTGCTCTCTGGCGGATTGGTGCCCCAGACTACCGTACCTCGTGGCATCTAGCTTAGCCCCCAGGACCAAGACAGCATACGAAGGGGCGTTTTTGTCTTACTGTACTTTCTTAGGGCACAATTGGGAGGCTAGCTGGGCACAGGAGGACAGTTTTGCTGCATACCTAGAGTTGATGCACAGGGAAGGGCGCTCGGTGGCAGCTGCAAGCAGGTCCAGGGTGGCAGTTTCCTTCTTCGCACAAGCCAAGGGCATAAGGGACCCTACCAACACGTTTGTAGTGCGCAAGGCGATGAGGGGCTGGCGTCCCATACAAGGACACTTGACAGATTTGAGAAAGCCGATTGGGCTAGTAAGGCTCACAACCCTGTTGTTAGCACTTCAGGGCGTCTGTAGCTCAACATGGGAGGTGATGCTTTTCAAAGCGGCGTTCACACTAGCGTTCTATGGAGCTATAAGGATAGGCGAGCTTTTAGCTTCGTCAAAGAGTGACAAAATGGGCGGCCTTCAAGTGGCCTGTGTGGTGATCCAGGATGATACAATGTGGGTGACAATTCAAAGATGGAAAACCGACCAAGAGGGAAGGGGGATACCATAGTGCTTCACCGGGTTTGGACCAACCCTTGTTGCCCAGTCTCGCATGTAGAGGCTTTTAGAAGGCAGCGGGTGGGTACGCTTGGGGGGGAACTATTGTGTCACACGGATGGTACACCATTGACCAGGTATCAGTTTAGCAGAGTCCGGGATTTGGCGGTCGCAAAAGCAGGCCTGGATCCCACGGAATTTGGCACCCATTCTTTCAGAATTGGGGCAGCAACTGAGGCAGTTGTAAGAGGATTCCCAGTCAAAAAGGTTCAAAGGATTGGAAGATGGTCTTCTGGGTGTTACAAACGTTATGTACGTATTGACATGTTGTGACATGAACAGAGGCTCACGCTTGGTATCTCTTGGTATTACAGTTTCTCGAACCTGTCACGTGCGAGAGGAACTCGACGGATGTCGGCAAGAAACATCAGCTTCGCAACACAAGCAACAAGAAGATCAATGGACATTGGTGACTTGGATTGTGGGCCACTCTTACGTTCGGCGCGCAAAAAATGTGTTTCTTTCAGGTGAAAGGAGGAGAAGGGCTGAGGAAAGAGGGTTCTCTGTTTCCGTCTTCCGGAGGGGAGGCCTAGGCATTAGACAGTTCAAGGACTACTTTATGGAATTAGTATCTCAGCAACCCGCTCCCCCGTCAGTGGTGATATTTCACCTGGGGGAGAACAATTTGACCAAACTAGGGAGACGCATCCTGATAGACGAAATCATATCCACAGCGGGGTGGGTGTCTAGAACATGCGCGGGTTGTACGGTAGTCTGGTCGCATCTTATTCCTCATTGGCAATGGTGAGGGGGGGGACTCGGTCAAGGTGTTGAATCACTCGGTAAAGAGGATGAACACACAGCTGGACAAGTTATTTCGAGCCCCCCCGGTTGCAGACAATTCCTCACGGGTGTATTTGGGGGGAGCATTCCTACCTGCGGGACGGGGTGCACTTGACTGAGGCTGGGAATGTCCTGTGGTCGAACAACATATTAGCATGGCTAGAGGGATTTGCAAGGTGAACATGACCTTTCTTGGGAGTAGGAAGGGGGGAGGCCAGATCATCGGATAACAATGCTGGCCTGTGGCGGTAAGGTCATGAACGGTGAGCAGCTATTTTAAGGTCTGAGGAGGCGGCATCATCCTTTGGAGGTGTCCGCCCAGGGGGAGGAGGGGTCACTGGCCCCTCCTAGAACTTCAGGGGCAACTGGTGACGCAAGTTAGGACCCTCCTTCAGTGGTTAAATGGAGTTCACGGGGTGGACCGAGTAATTAACGGGCTCGGCTGCATGGGTGGACGCGTAATTACTGGGCTCGGCTGCATGGGTGGACCGAGTAATTAACGGGCTCGGCTGCATGGGTGGACTGAGTAATTAACAGGCTCAGCTGCAGGGGTGGACCGGGTAATTAACAGGCCCGGCTGCGCATGCGCACCTGCGGTAAGGGCGCAGCTTGTAAGACCTGACACCGGTTAGCGACCTTGCCATATCGCCATAAATGTTAGTATGCAAAAATTTTCGGATGAGGATGTTAGATTTGGTTAGGAAACAAGCTGTATTAGAATCTTGTTAAAGCTAGCCGATCACACTTGTCGATATGTATGTATCTAAATGTTCCTGAATATTTTTGCATAAAAAATTGTATATTTTGTTTAAAAACAATTTTATTATTTTGTATCTTAATAAATATGGCCGGGGGGGTCTTCGATCCCCCACCTTCCAAAGACAAATCATGTTCTGTGTCGATGTCTTCTGGGTTGATGTGGGTATACAGGGAGAGGGGCGGTAGCCATCACTGACCTTGTGACAAATAGTACCGTAAAGATTCTTTCAATTTGATGTGTCAAGTAAAATGTTTGTTTTGAAGCCATATTTGCATTGACTCTGGGTTGGATCACAAATGTATTAATTTTGTTTATGGACGATCTACTACTCTGAGTTTTAATATTTCTAATGTATTTATAAGGTGCACAACTTAGCAATCAAACAGCGCCTCATTAATTGTCTTCTCTGCTGGATCAGCCACATTTGGAAGCCTTCAGTGGGAGTACTCGGTTTGCCATGTTGAAGACCATAATGATCAGCAGGGCACTTTCGGCTTATCAAGCTATCGGGCCACAAGTACGAAGTTTAGCATTTGCGATTTCCAAATAGAGTTTTTTTTTCTGATTCGCAATTTGGTAAAAGCAAATACTAATGTACGAAAGTGTGTTTTACACTTTTTGCAATTCCCGATGAGTCGGAAATAGACCTAACTCATGAATAATAATGAGGTATGTCTGAGTTTGTGATCCATTGGGAGTCACAAAAATCACAGGGATGGTGGTCCGCTGGGTTCAGGAGAACACGTCTGTGATTGATTGAATCTATTTTTCAAACGCAGCCCGTTTTCCTTAAAGGAAAATGAGATGCAGTTAAATTTTTTTAATGAAATGTTTAAGTCTAATTTTTTAAGACCAGGCAGGACCACTGCCTGCTCTTAAAAAGTATAAATATTTTAATCCTCAAAGGCGAAGGGGTCCCTTGCAGACTCCCATTTGTGAATAACTTATACCCAACTTACAGTTGGTGGTAAAGTGCAAATGTTTTGCTACTGCATTTCGGACACAAAACATTTGTACAAATTGGTATTTGGACGGGATGCTCTGAACACGTCCCTTCAAAGTACCAAAACGTAAACCCAAATTGTGATTCGATAATAGGTTACTGAATAACCTTTAGGGATTACTACATTTCGAAATGCTGTTATGCGTTCGCTGACTCTGCGAATCTGATTTGGGAACACAATAAGGCTTTGTACATTTGTCTCTGAGGGCTTTGTCTACTATCCCCAATCCACTTGCAACTGTGGAAGCAGCAACCCAAGTCAAGCGTCTATCGGACATTCTGTTGTGTGTCCCCACAACAGAATCAACAGTAGCTAGCCCCTGTCGTGTCACTCCATTCTACAATCAAAAACAGGTGAAGACGCACTCTTGATTTATCTCCTTTAAACATTCTTAAGTTATTGTCAAAAAGGTGTAGGGTGCAAGTGGGTATCACCCTCTGATCTAAGGGGTCCAGGTATATATATGCAGTATCAGCGTTATTTTGGAGAGAATAGCGCCCCCAAATTGCACTCCAATTCGATCCTAGATTTTCTTTTTCTTTCATAAAAAATCATAAATTGTAGAATAATCATCAGTTCTTCTTTATTGATTTTCAATCAATCAATCAGTACATTTGTAGAGCGCGCTACTCACCCATGAGGGTCTCAAGGCACTAAAGGGAGGGGTGCTGTCATTGCTCGAACACCCAGGTCTTCAGGTGCTTCCTGAAGGTGAGATGGTCCTGGGTCAGTCGAAGGTGTGCGGGGAGTGAGTTCCATGTCTTGGCGGCCAGGTAGGAAAAAGACCTTCCTCCGGCGGTGGTTCTGCGGATCCATGGGACGGTGGCGAGGGCGAGGCTGGCTGAACGGAGCTGGCGGGTGGGGGTGTAGAATGAGAGGCGGTTGCTGAGGTATTCAGGTCCTTTGTCGTGAAGCGCTATGTGTGCATGGGTGAGGAGCCTGAACGTGATCCTCTTGTTGACGGGGAGCCAGTGCAGGTTTCTTAGGTGGGCAGATTTGTGGCTATCGCGGGGGATGTCGAGGATGAGTCGGTGGAGGCGTTTTGTATGCGCTGAAGTCGTTTCTGGAGTTTGGTTGTGGTTCCTGCGTAGAGGGCGTTTCCGTAGTCCAGTCGGCTGGTTACGAGGGCCTGGGTGACGGTCTTTCTTGTTTCAGTGGGGATTCATGTGAAGATTTTTCGGAGCATGTGCAGGGTGTTGAAGCGGGATGATGAGACTGCGTTGACTTGCCTGGTCATTGAGAGGGAGGAGTCCAGGATAAATCCCAGGTTATGTGCGTGGTCCGTGGGAGTAGGCGCGGAGCCCAGCGCTGTGGGCCACCAGGAGTCGTCCCAGGCGGAGGGGGATTGTCCGAGGATGAGGACCTCCGTCTTGTCTGAGTTCAGTTTCAGGCGGCCGAGCTTCATCCATTCTGCGACGTCTTTCATTCCTTCCCGGAGGTTGGTTATGGCGGAGGCTGGGTCCTTGGTGAGGGAGAGAAACAGTTGGGTGTCGTCAGCGTAGAGGATGATGTTGATGTTGTGTTTGCGTGCGATGGCGGCAAGGGGGCTCATGTAGATCTGCATCAACATCTGTATGGCTCATGTCGCAATGCATTTGTAGTGTTTAACATTACACTGCAGTGAAAAATTCTTATGCAGTCATTTAGAAACCTATATGCAATCGTCTAGAATCCCAATGCATTTCGGGATGGACCCTTCATCAGGGGATAATCTTCTGTAACATAATAAATAATCTATAGTCACTGTTCAATGAATGACACAGTAAATCACACTATGAAAAGAACTATATATTTTCTTTCAACATGGTTTTCATTTCTAAAGGGAAAAGAGATACAGCACCATGTTATATATGGTGAAATGGGTTGCTTCCTCTCTGCTTTTAGCCCGGTGGACCCGCCTACCTCGCTTAGAATTCTTAAGGCACTTAAATATGGATCACCTAATGACCCATGTGCAGCGAGGCTTCTATCTGGTGTGGCAGATACTATTAATACTGAAGTACATCTAATTGTCAATCAGTCGCTTCGCGAGGCATGTGTTCCTCTGTCATGGAAGCAGGCATTGATTTTGCCCTTCTTTAAGAAGCCGTCTCTCGACCCTCTTGAGAATTACCGCCCCATCTCCCTCTTGCCAAGTTTGGCCAAAGTTTGCGAGAAGGTAGTGACATCGCAACTTACCAACTTTGTAGAGGTGTCTGGTTTGCTTCATCCAGCTCAATCTGGGCTCCGTGCTTCTTAAAGTACAGAGTCAGCATTATTGGAGGTGGCAGATGCGATCCGGGAATGTCTGGATGCCGGCGGGAGAGCAGCTTTGATTATGCTTGATCTCTCGGCATCATTTGACACGGTGCCTCATTCTCTACTCCTTGATCGCCTAGCGGAAATTGGTATTTGAGGCTCGGCACTGAGTTGGATTAGGTCCTTTTTGGAAGATAGGACACAGCAGATCTGGCTTCCTCCCTGTGCCTCTGCGTCTATGCAGCTGACAACTGGCGTTCCACAGGGGTCATCGCTTAGCCCTCTTCTTTTTAATATCTATGTGACTCCGCTGGTTTATCTTGCGGTGTCACTGGGGGCTAAAGTGATGGCCTATGCGGATGATACGCAGCTCCTGTTTTCCTGGAAGAGGGGGTATGACTCTGTCGAAGCTGCGCAGCAGTGTTTGTCCTCTATGTTCCACTGGTTGGCGAACGCACAGTTGAAGTGCAGTGAAGAAAAATCTGAAGTGCTCCTGTACGGCTCGTTCCCAGTGGATTTCAAAGAAAGGCTGTGGCCTCCTGATTTCCCCCGCCCCATCGTGGGAATGGGCACTGCTAAAACCCATGGGGTCTGGTTTGATGAAAACTTGAACTTCTCGACACAGGTAAAGAAGCTGATAGGAACCTTCTTTGGCACTCTGAAAATCTTGAGGAAATTTCTCCCGCTTCTGCCGGCCAGTGCCAAGGAGACAGTGGTCAAGGCTTTGGTTTTGTCCAGATTAGACTACGCCAACGCTCTTTTGGTCGGCAGTCCAGAATACCTGGCTAGGAAATTGCAGGTAGTTCAAAATTCAGCAGCCAGATTGTTATTAGGACTCTCATCTAGACAGAGTGTCCGTAACCATTTACGTAACTTGCACTGGCTCCCAGTTGAATCTAGACTAAAATTCAAAATGCTGTACATTGCTCATCAAGCCCTTCATGGGCTTGGCCCTATCTATCTGCAGAAGAGATTTGCCTTCTACAAACCCACCAGACAACTTCGATCATCTGACCAGCTACTAAGTCAGACCCCTCAGTTTAGGCACCAAAGGCTTGGTGGGAGCTCTTTTGTTCCTAAAGCAGGCTTGGCTTGGAATACGCTACTGTTAGCCCTTCAGAGCATCCAAGACCCACTGCTTTTTAAGAAAAAAGAAAAAACGTTTAGCTTCTGATCAGAGTGGTTGTGAGAAGTTGGCCTGGTATATAATGCTCACTAATTCTTAGTGATCACTTTGTACCATGCCAAGCAACCCTTATGATGATTGGTTGTAATTCAACCTTGTAGACCAGTTATCCTAGTGGTAACGTGGACAAAGCAGTCTTAGGCTAAACTCTGAAAGGCATGTGAAGCCAGTTGTAATACCATACACAACCCCCTTGAATACCAAATGAAAGGGACACCACACAGATATATATTGAAAATATATATTGATTTATTAACTATAAAATCCCCTGGACTCTTTATGAGCACAGAAGCACAAGCGTTAAATCACAAGACAGTTTAAAATACACAAAAGTTGCACAATATGGATGAGCCCTAGGGGCCACCTAAACCATATACTAAGAAAGTGGTATAAGAGATACCAATCGGAATGGGAACAGGCCTAGGGCCTTGGGAATCGCTGGAGCTATTCGAGACTAGCAGCGACTAAGTCGGGAAAGGCCCGCGGGACTCGGGTGCAATGTTCAAAGTGCACGCACTTTCCAATGTAAAGTCTATGGTGCGTAAAAAGTACAAAGTTAAAGAGTTAGGAACCTTTCGAGTGACCTAGAATGCTGAAGCTTAAGACACAGGCCCTTGAGATGTGTACCAGTGTAGGAACACCGGCGGAGCTGAGTTACCTCACCCACAGGAAGCGGGTGCACAGGGTCGAAGTAGTGTCGGGTTTCGTCACGCTGGTCGATGGTGCTTGGAGCTGAAGATGCTGCAGGCGGCTCGATGTGAAGAGTTCCGGTGGATCCAAGGGTGGATCTGAAGTTGTGAAGACCTGAAAGCAGAGGGGACAATGTTCAAAGTCTCTAGCCAGTGACTACCGTGGAACCAGATTGGAACCAGGCGATGTCGGGTGCAAACAGGCGTTGTCAGGTAGCTTCTCTCTGCAGCCACGTGGACACCGGGGGTCGAGGACGTCCAGGAGTCAGTCACGAGCTGTCTCACGCAGGCTTCTCGCTGTTGGCGGTGTCAGCGACCTGATCGGAGCAAACAGGCCTTGGTTAATGCAAGCCACGCAGGAATCAAAAGATGCTTAACACTCGGACCAGCAAGGTCAGAGCGAGTGTTCCTTTTCACAGGAGCTTGGGTAGGTCTGGAGCAACCAGACCTGCTGTGTAGTTCATCGGTTTCATCGCCAAGATGGCCGCTGACCACGTGGCTAGTGGCCGGGATGGCGCATCGAGTGGCACAATGCAAAAGGGCCCCACGCAGATCGTGGAGATGCTGGGGGGCTGATCTTCAGTGCAAGGGCTGCTCGTTGGTGGGGGTTCTCAGTCCCCAAAGCACAACATCGAGGATACCTCAGAAGCGGCGCAGTCAGCTTTTCGAGTGTCTTCTAAGAGGTCCTGTCCCACGTCACTCGGTGCCTCCACGGGTCCCTTCTTTGCAGGGACTTTGGATCGGGCTCTGAGAGGTCTGGGAGTCTGATTCTTGTCGGGCTCTGGACTCGGGCTCCGGCGGGAGGCGGCGGCAAAGCAGACGTTGAGTTGCTGGTTGGTGCCTGTGTTCACAGGGTGGCCACTCCTAGGCCACAAGGGAGATTCTCTTC
The DNA here is from genome assembly GCF_964263255.1 of Lissotriton vulgaris. Lineage (NCBI taxonomy): Eukaryota > Metazoa > Chordata > Amphibia > Caudata > Salamandridae > Lissotriton > Lissotriton vulgaris. The sequence continues at coordinate 1,393,037,525 of NC_141693.1, forward strand.
AGTCTTCTGAGCAGCAGAATGTCGAAGTCCAGTCTTCTTCTTTGTTTAAAGTTGATTCAGGATAATCTGCTGTGCAATGGCACTGCTCCCACTCTTATTCCCAATCTGAGGGGTGGATCACATACTAGGTCCCTCCTCTGGGAGGAACCAGGAAGGGGGGCGGTTACACCCCCTGTCCTTTGTCCAGCTCCTCGCCAGCCCTGGGTCTGGAAAGTCCCAGGAACGGTTTGGACTGGCCTATGCACGGGGACACCTTGTGCGCCCCGGGCATGTCTGATTCTATTTAGCCCTGTCCTACCCAATACACAAAACCCTGTCTGGGGTGGTGCTCGCACCTCCCAAGGCAGGAAACCCTTTGTCCAGGCCACCATCTGCCGGGTTTCGGTCAGCAGCAGGAGGCCAGACTCGTGTCTGTGGTGGCAGCATCCATTTTGTGATGCTGAGGCTCTGGTTAACTTTAACCGGGGTTAAGGCTACACACATGTCGTGTCCCTCTAGAAGGGTGGAATGCTATCCCCGTCGACAGAACTGTCGAGGGGATAGTATTCCAATTCGTATGACACCTTACTCGACATGTTTTGATAAAGCCAAACCAAAGATAGCATTTAACCGCCAGGATTATAATGCACTTAAGAGTGGAACGGCGCGATTGTGCACCGGGACGCTTCCATGTCGTTCTACTATGGACGAAGGTACCGACTCAGCGTATTCCTTTGCTGAAGTTACGGGTCCACCACTATTTTGGGTTCCTACTTACGACCTCACATTTAACTCCACTAGCGCTACCCTTCAATTACTTAGAAGTGACCATGCATTATCCCTTCTAGCGCTGCCACTCCGGTTACCACAAGACCCATGCTGCAGACCGCAGGACGCCTCGCTTCCAACGATAGCATTCCATGATCTGCGTACAGTTGCTCGATCCCTTGACGTCTTAGGTCAATTCAAGACCCACGCAGCAACCTTCGAGATACCCCGTCTCCAGTTGTAGCAACTCTATGTTCGATGCACAGCTGCCCTATTTGTTGTCTCAGGTACAAGTGCCCTGACGCACCCCGGTTAATTAGCTGTGACCCAGTCCGCCCCAGCACCTTGGAATTATCGCATCAATTTCACCGCCTTGATGCTTTTATCAGGCAAACAATGGTAGTCCTGATGATGATCCACTATCCATGAAAGGATCGAACCGCCGGCGACATGATATGTGGGCTTAACACTAGTTCACTATTATGTGCATAATATGTTTTGTTCCCCACATATGTGAAGCAAGTGTATTACAGAGTCCCCTTCTTGCTCCATTTTTCGTTTATATGCCTGATGTATTTGTATATGTTTGTATTGTCCCTTAGTCTGTGTAAGCTTTGAGGATACAGGACTGTGTCCCACTGTTTTATTGCTCTTCTCCAACTGTTTATTTGAATTATTGAATAAATTTTGCAAGTCCGGCTGGACTTTTTTGCTATTATAGTGCACATTGTGGCCTATAATTATTATACCCTTCTATCTTTGTGTCAAGGGCCATTGTTTTTCGTAAAAATGGTGGGGATTGCATCCAGATTTGTTGAAATTGCTGGAACCACTTGATCACTTGTCACTTCATTGTAGACAGGTGTTTCTTGACGAACTGTTATGTGGGTCTCAAGAGGTATAAGATCCATAGCTTTGTTGCTTAGTCCTTCTTTTCTCACTGCAGATTCTTCAAAGGTGATGAGTCTCTCAGTTTGAACCTCTTGAATAGTAGCTACAGGAGTGCATTTGCTACTTGGTCAGAGTCCACTTGCCTACTGCTTAGTATCGGCCACATAGTGTGGTTTGATCAGGTCGATAGACACAAACCCGTTCTCCTTTTTACCGGCAATGGGCGGCAGTAAAACTGTTCTTGATCCATGGATTGCTAGCACAGGTACTGGTTGTCTGTAAGAAGGCTCAAATTCCTTCTTGGCCGTGATCTTTTCTCTGACTAGATCACCAAGCTTCAGGATCCAGACATGCCTTGCTGGGACAGGTGGTTTTTCCCCAGTGGTGGTTGGCTTCAGGAACACGTTGCTTTGTTTCATTCTTAATTCATTTAAGTCCTGTAAAACAGCCAAATGATCTTTGATATCAAAATGCTTTTGTTCCACCACTGATAATCAAGGTTAGTGACTAACATTCTTGTCACAAAAAGGTCCTCATATGGAGTGATACCCCCTAGAAAACTTCTTGGCTGGTTATTAAGACTACGTTGGACACTTATTAGATGTTTGACCCACCTTTCACCCAAACCTAATACCCTAGCTGTTACAGATTGCTTTATGTCCCGTTTTTTTTCTCTCCATAACCAAATTTCCCTCATGATGGAATGGAATAGAATACTGCAATGCAACGCTCAAACTGGCCATGGCTTCTTTGTAAGCTCGAGAGCTAAACGCAGGACCCTGGTCAGAATGTAGCGTGCCGATTTTGTATGTGCCGATAAAGACTCGCAAATCTTTTGTTACAGTTCGAGTGTCAACCGAGCTCTGAGGCCACATCCAAAGGAACCTTGAACACGAATCCACTGCAACCATGATATAATTATAGTTACCATCCCTTTGTAAGGGACTGCAGTGGTCCAGGTAAGCACATGCTAATGGTTTATCTGAGATTAACAGGGCGTCTGCGCAGGACGTTTCACAGTGGAGACTTTCATCTTTTGGCATATTTCACAGTCCAAGACGTAGTTTCTGGTCTGTTTCCTCATGTATGGCTACCTGTATCTCTATTTTAATAACAATACTGTGGCGGAAACACCCACATGTGCAGAGGCAAGCCCTTCATGTGCTGCTAGGATTAGTCCTAATCTATGTTCCATGTTTGGAATTACCCTATCCCCCACTCCAGAGATTCGAGCAAACGAAACATTGTTTGCATCAGTTATATATGAGAAACCCCTTAGGTAACGCTGCACTGCTGCCTTTGCATGTAGCATTGACAGCCAGCATTATTTCACTGTCTATTTTCGTTTTTGAACAAGTGATTGCAGCTACAGAAGCCGTTTGCACAGCCCCCTTCGCAGCTTCATCAGCCAATGCCATCACGTTGATGACTCAGCGTTTGTATCACGTGATTGTTTTGTAGTCCTTCTCGTAACTGAACTACTTGTTGCCAAATCTTTATGCTTTATTGTGCCACCTTTTGCATCTTTGTAACCATTCTGAAGCCAATTTTGTAAATATTCATTATAAGACTGAACACAATAGAAAGAATTGCACACTATGAGTGTGGGGAATTTGCGATCCGTATTTTAAAGTGCCATTTTGAATGGTTGTAGTTCAGCCCCCTGAGCTGCACAATCTCCTAGAGATTGTGTTTTAGTAGCCATTGGTCTAAATTTGCTATCGCGCATACAACCTTTAATGATCAAGCATGCCGCACTATAGGCTTGTTTACCCTTCGTAGCGGGTTGAGCTGATCCATCTGTATAAATTATACATTAATACTGGTCAAGAGGCAGAATTTCTCTAGGCAGAGGACATTCTTGTTTGTATTGCAGAAATACTTGTGTTTTCAAATATGGATAAAAAAAAAGTATTTACCATCGGTTGCAGTAAGAGAGCTAACCCATTGTATCCATCTTGGATGTAAAGCTTTAGCATTTGGAATGCTCGCTTTTGTCACTGCCTCTAAGGCAGTTACAGGAGTTATGACCATAATGTGTTTCCCCTGTGCTAGGGCTCTTTCTTTTGCTACAGCGGTTCGAACAGCTGTCAGAATTTTTTCTGTAGAAGTTAATTTCATTTCTGACTGTGTGTACAAATGTGTTTTTTAAGCTATTGGAACTTTTTCACCTTCATTAAAGGTTAAGTAGGTGAATCCGCATTGACCCGGTATGATATGGATCACTAGGATGCGTACTTTTAGGCATGTTTGCAAATGTGTAGTTGCTAACATGTCTTTCTGTAGTGAACGCAAAATTTCTGTATGTTTTTGTGTCGAATGTACTGTTTTAAAATCAGGTTTGATAAGTTCGTAGAGAGGTTTAACCCTTTCTGCGTCATTAAGAATGTAAGTTCTTCAGAAATCTAGGAAACCTAGAATTCACTATTAGTTGTTTTGCATTTTTGGAGGTCGGAGCTGCGCACACTTTTCTAAAATGTTGTCTGCCAGGCTTTTGCCGTCACTTGAAAGTTCATATCCTAGAAAAGGGACATTTTAATGGGCTATTCTTGATTTTTTTTAATTGAATTTATAACCCTCAGAGGCGGATCCAAGTATAATGGTATTCACCATATTCAAGTGCCTATCCAAGTCATCATCTGTCAGATAGGTGTCATCCATATATGACAATGCTTCATCATCATAAGTATTTAGTAACTCTTGTTACCCTTGCTGAGAATAACCCTGGACTATTCTTGAATCCTTGAGGGAGACGACAGAAGTGACGATGTGTCCCCAAAATTGAGAAAGTAGTCAAATACCTACTTGTTTTGACAATAGAAACTGCTAGAAATATATTATGTGGTTTTATAATTTTTACGCACAATGTTATTCACTAATGCTGTACTGTGTGCATTTTGCACTGCAACATGTTTGCAACAAGAGTTTAGATGTCTGTAATCCAATACTAGACGATATGTATTGTCTGGTTTGGAGACAGAAAACAAAGGATTGTTCATTGATGAGGTGCATGTTTCAATCACCCCTTGGTATTCAAGTTGATCTAATATCTCCCTGACCTGTTTTTTAGCTTCTTGCTTTAACTGGGTACTGCCTTTGTGCAGTTGGTTGATTTTTCAACTGGATTTTATTGTGAGACGAGTCCTCGTTCCATCCTATATGATGCTTGTATAATGCTGGGCTTTGGGCAACTGCCCATTTCCTGGCATAAGTATACTTTAAATGAATTGAAATATGGTTAGAGAAGGCTGGCATAAGGATGTCTTCGCCAAGTGGGCACTCCCTGACAAATTCTAGTGGCCAGTCTTTTTCAGCCAGAAGTATATCGTAACCCTTAGAAAGTCACTCCCAAAAGAGTCCTTTCACTTTTCTTGGTATGTCTCCCTCAATCCGGAGTGTTATTTCATATAACCTATGTGGGGAACTAACCCTGGTGGCCGTAGTTTCAACTTCAATAACTTCACTCAAGTCCACTGTCTCCAGAGGTCCCTTTAGGTTCTGGCCAGCTATTGTCACTTCTGCTGCGCTGTCCAGCATTGTCTGAGCCCATTCTCCATTCTTGAGTTGTGTCCTCAAGATCCTCGGCATGTCTGATTTTAAGACCTGCTACTTTCTTTTTGGTGAATTGAGTTTTTGGTTTACTTTTCTGAACGTGTTGATCATCTTTGGACGTCACGCGTTCTTCCTTGTTTTCTGACCATCCTCTTCTTTTGGATTTCTGTGACAATGTCTGAAAGGTACGAGAGGAATGTGTATCAGTATCTTGCTATCCATCAGGTTGTTTCAAATTATCCCAATTCCTGAGATTTCAGAGGGCTCCTTTTGAGGAGCCCTACCTCTAGATTGAGAACGCTTCTCTTTAGAAGTTTGTTTGCTATTTTCCCACTTCTTTTTAGAAGAGGTAGGAGAGTGTTTAGAAAAGACCTAGTTTGAAGTCAACCAGATAGCACGAAAGGCTGTATGAAATATACTGCCAGTTGCCTGACTATTTGGGTGCCGGTATCTCGAGCTGGTGTTTTTATAAAAAAAATTCTTTCATATAAAAAATTGCTGCACTGCTGCTAATTTCTACAGGTTTTTTTTAAAGAAATTGTTATGCCCGCATACCTGCACATTAAAAATCTTGCCACTCTCACCTCGCAGTTTTAGCGAGCAGTCAGGATTGCTGTGTTTTTTAGGGCCATCTTGGGGGAAGATTGTTACCTCACCTGGGTCGCGCTCTAGCATTTGCCTGCTGACTATTTAAGACAGGAAATGCTAGTTTGAAGTCAACCAGATAGCACGACGGCTGTACAAAAAATACTGCCAGTTGCCTGACTATTTGGGTGCCGGTATCTCGAGCTGTTGTTTTAATAAAAAAATTGTTTCATTTTAAAAATTGCTGTACTGCTGCTAATTTCTACTCGGTTTTGTTTTTAGAAATTGTGATGCCCGCATAACTGCACATTAAAAATCTTGCCACTCTCACCTCACAGTTATAGCGAGCAGTCAGGATTTCTGTGCTTTTTAGCGTCAACTTGGGGGAAGATTGTTACCTAACCTGGGTTGCGCTCTAGTGTTTGCCTGCCTGACTATTTAAGAAAGGAAATGCAAGCGTGCAGCGCGCATGCAGCTGGCGCGCCGGAGTCACCCAGAGGCAAGACCGGCTGCGCCCGTCCGCAAACTGATCGTGCCCAGTGGCAGCTTAAATCGAGGTATGATACAATACTCTAGGGAAGAGTTACTTCATATCGGTAAGAGGGATGTAGGGGGGAACTACCCACCACCTATTGATAAGGGACTAGATAGGGAGATCTTGAAGTGTGGGCTGATTAACAGCAGATCCCTGATAAAGCATTATCAAGAGGTGTCCAATTTGCTAGAGAATATGGACTTAGATGTCCTCTTTCTAACAGAGACTTGGGAAAGCCCGGATACTCTGGGAGAAATGGGCTTTGCCTGCCCAGCTGGATATAAAATACTTCACAAACTGAGGGTTGGTGGAAGAGGAGGGGGGGTTGGGTTAATTTTTCAGGAAAGGTGGAATTTTGCACCTTTACTGATAGATGAAGTTATAGGGATGGAACTGATCGGCTTCTCACTTCAAGAGGCCAAAGGCAGGATACTCACAGGAATGGTCTGTTATAGACCTCCGGGCTCAGCTACCCACTATCAAACCCTATTTGACGTCATTACTAACTTGAGTATATCTCACTCCAGAATGATTGTTCTAGGGGATTTTAATACGTGGGATAAGCCTGATAGTCATCTGAGAGACCTAAGGCATACCTGCGGGAATTCTAACATTTATCCATTGGTCCATCAGCCTCACTCACTCAGTAGGACATATCCTACACCTTCTGTTTGCAAACCACAATGAGACTATGGTGGTTGAGGTTTTACCTTAAAATTGGACTGACCACTCCCTTATTAATTTTGACATCATGATATCTGGTGCAGAAGTTAGTATTGTCCGGCCGGCAATCTATCAAAAGAGAAGAGAATGGGCCAAATTAGTGAGAAATAGGACTCGTCTACCACCCCTGAACCAGAATCTTTTTGACCCTTATGTCTCTGTAAAAGAAAACTATCAAACTTACTGTACCTATGTAGTTGATACTCTTAACCTATTGACTTGAGAAAAAAGACTTAAGAATAGGAAAAAGACCTCTGCCCCATGGTACAATGAGGAGCTGAAAATGCTGCGTGTAATATGTAAAAAGGCTGAAAGAAAATGGAGGAGACCGCTCTGGCCTCAGTCATGGACAACCTACGAATGGGTGCTGACAATGGAAACTCCTCGGTCCTAGTATTACTGGATATGTCAGCCGCATTCAAAACGGTGAGCCATGTATTGCTAGTACAAAGATTAGTGAACATAGGGATGAAAGGATTGGCCTTGCAGTGGTTACTTTCATATCTGTCGGGCGACAACAGGCTGTATCTTTGACACCTTTTAATTCGGCTAAGTCAACAGTTTATCATGGAGTACCTCAAGGTTCCGCGATCAGACCCATACTTTTTAATATCTATTTGCGCCCCCTGTTCCCCATGATTAGATCTTTTGGAATTGACCTGGTCAACTATGCAGATGACACTCAATTGGTGATTTTCCCTGGAAGGAAAACAAGCAGTATCTATGGGGAACTTCCAGTAGTGCATGTGTCAGACTGCTAGTTGGCTCAGAGAAAACACTCTACAGTTTAATCTAGGGAATACAGAGGTGGTGTCAAGTCCAGCAACTAGAGTGTCCCGCCCCTTATCGACAGAATTTAGGCTCACCCCTGAGGATGAACCACTGTTACCTGCTAAAACAGTGCATAATCTGGGGGTCCTGGTGGATGGAAACCTCCAAATGGAGGCACACACCAATAAAACTATTGGTGTTTATCCCTACTGCGCATCTTACAGAAGATCCTCCCGCTATTACCATATGACTCCTGCTCTTTAGTAGTGAGGAGTATAATCTTAAGTAGACTGGAATATTGCAATTCCTTATACTTAGGAGCACAGCAATATATTTTGCAGGGGTTGCAGAGAGTCCAGTCTATGGCCGCAAAGCTGGTGCTTAAGAGACAGCGTCAGTCTTCTACAGCCTTAGCCTTGAGTGATCTTCACAGGTTGCCTCTTAAGGAGAGAATATGTTTTACATTTCTCTGCATTGTATATAAAGCGGTCCATGGTTTGGGACCTGTTCCTCTGCAGGAGAGATTTACTTGGTACAACGCTGGGAGATGGCTTCGTTCCTCCAGTTTTAATTTGATCAAGGCCACCAGGTTCAAGAAATTACGGCTGGGAGGCAGAGCCTTTGGTGCGGCGGCGGCCCGCCTTTGGAACTAGCTGCCCCAGAATCTGAGACAGATCAGCACACTGACGTGCTTCAGAAATAGCCTTAAAACCTGGCTATTCCCTAGGAACAAAAATTAGTTCAGTTCCTCTCTCGGACAGCTTTCTCCATTGTTATACTGTTTTTTTTTTTCACTCTAAGCGCCAGGATGCCCCTATATATGTATCAACTTCACTTCACTTCAAATTTCCGGGACATTCAGACAATTGTGGCTTTAATGGTTTCCCATCCAGACTGTCTCTGCCTAATTCTTCATAGGATTTTTCAATTATTCTGGCTAGTTCTTGAGGTTGTTCTGTTACATCAAATTACCTTCATTTGTGGTGGATCGCCACTGATGCTGCTTCTCCTTTAATATTGGATAATATTTTTGATGAGACCTGGTTAACAATTTTTAGTAATTTCATACCTAAATTTAGAGCAGGCTCTGCCCTGTATTCATTTTGAATCTGTTTCAGAATATCGGGTATTATTGCCATGGACGGAACACCACGTGTTTTAGTGTAGATTGCAGCGAAGCAGGTACCCCAAGTGGTGCAGTCCTCCAGATGTGGTGTGATCCCCATTGGTAAACAAATTGTTAAAATTCTGTGTTTCACATGACGGCTAGTATTAGGAAATACTGCTTTGATTTGAGTAATTTTTCGAGCTATCCAGAATGGCATTTGTTGACGTTTTGCGGGTAATTTACCCATGACTGCATGTAAAGTCTGTGGTGTAATTTTTAGTGTATTCCCCTGAGAGGTTTGTTTTGAGATAACTATTGGTGTTTGGACTGTAAGAGTCAGCATGACATAGTGAACCAATTGTCTGTAAATTTTGATGAGCTCTTTGAGTTGAGTTAGTAACTCTACTTCTGTTATTTCTTCAATGTCAGAATGTGGTGTATATCCGGCTAAATTCAGCCATGTTGCTCCTGGTATACCTAGTGGACCAAGCTGGTAATGAGATTTAAAAATTAGGGCGCCTTTAAACCACAGCTAATGCTCCTGGTATGTTAGTGGAATTTCAATATCCTCGAAAGGAATATATTCATCTGGGAGTTCATCTTCTTTGTAGAAGTGAAGCAAATGTGTTATTGGATTTGATTCTGGGAATACTATCCATGAATAGAATACCTCTGTCTGGGGATATTCATGTGCCTCTATCACAAACACTGCTCTACCACCTCTTGATGATAGGCCATGTTTTATATATGTTTTATAGAGATGGCTTTCCTTACATTTGGAGGAATGATTACGGCATTTGCGTTGGTTTCTTGGAAACCTGTTAGGTTGAAGGCTGGTATGGCGTTTTCGCCTGCAGCTCCACTGGCCCTAGGATTACCTTCATTGGACATTTTGGTGACTGAAAGTTTGCACAGCAAGCTTCAAGGAAAAAAAGATAAGGTGCACAATATTTTGGAACATTGTGTCCTTCAGCAATAGATTACCATTTCACTCAGTCAATTGTGCAGGCTTCGTTTCTACAGAGTTGCACAGAAATAGAGACGGGTGTTACAATAAAAAGAGTTTATTGATTATTGATGTCTTCTTTCTCATGCAAGAGATATGGCCTACTACAACCGTTAGACAGAATGCAAAGTATAATGCATACAGCGCAAACAGTAATATAAAATAATACTGTAATAGCATTGTCTGTTGCTATGGCATTTATTAAAATATATACATAAATACACAGGCTAAAATACTCAACTGGTGCTTCTAAAATACGCCTACCCCAGTGTGCCTAACTTAGGTCTAGTGCAAGGCAAGAAGTAGGTGCTGTCTTTAGTTATAGTTTAGTTCTGCCAAGAACTGCCAAAGGTTTCTCTAGGTTCTAAATCAGCTCCATACCTCAGAATGAGAGAGGTTGGTATCTCTTTCCCTGAACTTGATCTCCCAACACCCCACAAGGGGAGTCAGAGACACTGGAGCTGGATTCTCAGCAGGAGGATGACTTCAGCTAGGGAGTTGGCTTCCTTCGGCACTTGCTTTAGCGAGCTGCGTTGTGCAATTAGGTAGTCGAACTGCACCAAATCACACCGTGCTTTGCCATAGCAAGTGAAGGTATAGTTATACCTTGAAGGTGTTTAGGAATGCCAGTATTGACATAAAAGTCGGCCATATAAACATCATGAATGAACCCCTAAGGAATAGAAGTTCATGCATAATAAATGAATTCTTGGAGGAATCAATATCCAGGCAAGGGCAAGTCCCTTCAGCTTAAGAGTCTAGTTTTCCAAGAAATGATTGTGACTTAGATGAACAGATGGAAGTAGCCATGCCTGTATTTGAGTAGCATGGGCTATGCCTAAATACAGACTTGATTTCTATGCTTACATAAGGGCAATGTGAATTGTATCTATATAAGGGCATGAATCTGGAAGTGCATACAGAATCTAAATTGATGCACAACAAAGTAAAGGGTTTCACGGTCACCTAGGTGTTTGATGTGAAAATTGAAATTGCCTAATATGGAGAAGTCCATAAATCCAATACTGGAAGCCAGGAATGGACTTTAATTGCTAAAAAAGGAGGCTATTGTAACTGGTGGTCGGTAGACCAGTATGCAGTTGAAGGAGTATGTCTTGTTTAGCCTGAAGTTCATACATCATAACACCCTTCTTATATGTAAGTAAGCTAATGAGTTGGTAAGATTGTGTGACTCATATAGCTCCAAATGTTTACAGTTAAAGAGATTGTCGAATGTTCCATGGGATGGACAATGGGAGGGAGGGAGGGAGGGAGGGAGGGAGGAAGGAAGGAAGGAAGGAAGGGAGGGGGGAGAAAGGGAGGGAGGAAGGAAGGAAGGAAGGAAGGAAGGAAGGAAGGAAGGAAGGAAGGAAGGAAGGAAGGAAGGAAGGAAGGAAGGAAGGAAGGAAGGAAGGAAGGAAGGAAGGAAGGAAGGAAGGAAGGAAGGAAGGAAGGAAGGAAGGAAGGAAGGAAGGAAGGAAGGAAGGAGGTTGAGCAGTGAATCTGTAGGTGCATAATACATTTTCCACAGTTCCCAATAAAAGAGGGATTAAGACCTACTGGTCAATAGATGATATGGAAACAGCACGCTTTATTTATAGTTAGGTTTGAAATTGAAATATAGAAGTTCAAAGGAGGGGCGAGGGGAGATATCAGTTGTAATGGAGTTACAGGTGTCACTGTGAATTATGGTGCTGTCATGTCTAGTTTTTGGTGGTCCACCTTTGTTTAGGATGGATGGCGTACTACAGCAAGGATGATAGGGAAGAAGGAGAGAGCTAGAACTAGGTAATGAAGGGTATATCAAGTTATTGAATACTAAATATTTGTCATGTGGGGGGCTGACATCAAGTTTAATGTGTATCAGTTTGTTTCCTAGCTGAATGGAGATGTTTGAAAAAAAGTAACAGGATGCGAATTGGTGAGATGGGGAGGTTAGAAAGCCAAATGTTGAAGGTGAGAGGGGGGACAAGTAGATGCTTGAAGGGAAGCAGACTGTAAGCCTGAAAATAATGGATTGAATATGCTCGAGAGGTATGAAGACTGGGTGGGTAGGGTGACTGTCCTGAAAATATAAACTAGGGGATGCAGTAATAATAAAAAATGTTAAGCATGGAGGATGGTGGAGGCAGCATAAAAAAGAACAGATGTTGAGGGGAAGATAGAAGAAGAGAGAAATAAAGGTGAAGAAGAAGCTGGAAGGAATAGGGAGAGGGAGAGGGAGGAAACAAAGTAGCATCTGAGTTAAAAAACAAGAAAAGAGTGTGGATTACAGGAGGGGGAGGATGATTTGGACAGGTTCTCTGCGATGACTGCAGATTGGGAGGAATCAGACATCAATGGAAGAGTCAAGGTAAAGAGAAGCAATAACATTATGTATAACGTGTAGACTAACCTAGGGTCAGCAGAGATCTTTGTCTGAAGATGAAGGGTTAGATGAAGGCCACAGGATTTGATTTTAGTTAGGTGAGACTAGGTGCAGCAAAATATAGTAGCTGTGAGTGATCCACTGATAACCTTCCTGACTGCTGAGTGACTGAAAAGAGAATTAGGTAGGCCTTTCCAACACTGAATAAAGGCACCTGTATAAAAAATGCATGTCAGCTAAATTCTAAAATTATGACAATTCTGATATACAAATTGTTATTGGGATTGAGATGAGTTGTCTGAGCCTCCACAAACCCAGAACTATCTTACTCATTGTGAACAGCATTTTATTTAATATCAGATTTCCCTGTGAACTCCTGCTTTGCGCACCCTTTCCATTCTGTTGACCCTATCTCTGCTGCCCCTCTCCCTTTGCATACTAACCATGCAACTGGCTTTGCCAAAGGGTCATTATTCTTCAGAGCTCTGGCATTGGCAAAGCCAAAAGCAGAGCATGCAATGCTTTACATACTTTCAAGATTACCACCAAATTGAAAGTTACATGTGGGCGGCCTCTAAAAAAATCTATTTGTTTTATTAGGCTTCTTTCTGATATCATATATACAACAGGCTCTGGTCTCTTCTGTCCTTAGGGGAGACAAAGAGGCTAGGGGCCTGTTGTACAAAGAGGAAAGTTGGAAAAAGATATTTCAATTTGCAACCTGTCATTAATTTTGCAATGCGACCTAAATACTAATTGCCAGGTTTAGGAGCTAGTGGTATGATGTGAGTGACTGCTACTTTGCACATTGGCTGGAAATTAACTGTTTTCATCACTATCTCGGAGCACTTTTAAACTTTGTAAAAATAACTACTCACTGCCGCGATCCCCTCCTCGGACACCTGCAGTCTAGTCCGCCGGCTCCCCGGTCCACCACGGGTCATCCCGGTTGATGTGGAGGGAGTGAAGGCGTGACCAAGACACTCTTCCGGGTTAGAGGCCAGGGGGCGGGAAGACTGCGGAAACAGTATTTAGTGGGCTCGCAGGAAGCCTCACATTGGATTCGCATTGCCAGGTGTAGGAGCTAGTGGTATGATGTGAGTGACTGGTACTTGGCACAATGGCTGGAAACGCGTAACCTTTTAACTGTTTTTATCGCTATCACGGAGCACTTTTAAACTTTGTAAAAATAACTACTCACTGCCGCGATCCCCTCCTCGGACACCCGCGGTCTAGTCCGCCAGCTCCCCGGTCCACCACGGGTCATCCCGGTTGATGTGGCGGGAGTGAAGGTGTGACCAAGACACTCTTCCTGGTTAGAGGCCAGGGGGCGTGAAGACAGCAGAAACAGTATTTTGTTGACTCATGTGCAAGACGCGCAGCGGACGTGCGCAGCGGGCGCACCGGTGGTGCGCCGAAGGCAAGCCCGTCTTCGCCCATCCGCGGCCGGCCTGGACCAGGGGCCACCCCCCCTGTCCAAATCCCGACAGCACTAACCTATTTACACAGAGAACTATCTAGTCTAAGGCCAAATTGTCATCGGGATTGTGAGATGCTAAACTGCGAAAGTCCACCATCTGTCTGCCCCAAATGTCACTTCTCCTTCTCTCATCTGGGGCTGGGAAGAACGGTGGAGTATGGTTGCCATAGGAACATGAACTCTCCGATAAAAAGTAATGAATCAAGAAACTTCAGATTTCTTGGCATAAATTGCAGATCACTACCTGAGCACAAAGAAGATATATACAATTTGCTTACTGATCAAAAACCAGATGCATTATTCCTAACAGAAACGTGGCTGAGTGATAGCTCCAGTCCAGACATTGCTATAGCCCTGCCGCCCAATTCCATCATAGTCAGAAAATATTGGAAATCACAAAGTGGTGGGGGTATAGGTGTCATCTTTAAAAAGGAATTTAAATGCAAATGGGATGATCTTATATTAGACAATTGTGAAGTAGGTCTTTTTAAACTCACTCTCAAACCTCAATCTACCTTATCGGGTATTTTGATTTATCGGCCACCAGGAGCAGCAGGGGGATGGGTAGCTGCTCTTCCTGACTTTATCACCCCATTAGCATTGGAAGCCTCCATATTCGGTATTTTAGGAGACTTCAATCTACATCTGGAGGACGACAACTGCCCCATGAGCATGAACCTTATAGCGGACTTGGAAGCTCTGAATATGCGGCTTTGCAACATCGGACCCACGCATATAGCTGGTCACTTGTTGGACCCGATATTTGCTAATATTGATAATCTCACATGTGAACCGGCATTGCCTGTACCCTGGTCGGACCACTTTCTAATTAGCTTTGAAATCAGGATGTTAACTGTTAAAAGTTTGGATAAGGCTGAAACCATTCGGTTCAGAAATTGGAAAAAAATGAGCATCGAGTGTCTTAACACTCAGTTAATTAACTCAATAACTACCCCAAATGAACGCAGAGTCACTGATCACAACATAATTAGTAAATGGCTATCTGAAGGTGTAGATGTCATTGTTCCACACACTAAGAGTACGCCTGGATCTAGTAACCCCCAGTCCCTTGGTTTTCTGAACCATTAAAAATAGAAAAGAGCAATTGCAAAAAACTGGAGAGACAATGAAGGAAAACCTATTATCTAGCCAGTAAAGAGAGCTACAAACAAGCCATAAAAACCTACCATTTGTCATGCAAGATTGCTAGAGCAGAGTACATACAGAAAAATATTCTAGGAGCCCAAAATAACCAGAGAACTCTTTTTAAAATAATAAAAGACCTAGCTGGGGCAAACCATCAGCCAGAACCCCCAACATTGTCCACCTCACAATGTAATCTCCTTGCAGATTATTTTCAGGAGAAAATCTCTAATATTTATTTAAACTTCAGGGGTTCAGATGACTTAGATCCTATTGGTACTATGGCCACAACTCCAAGCGATCCCAATGAACTGGGTGATCCACCTAGAAATCTGCTCACTGAGTGGACCCCATTAGATTCTAACTCTTTTGTGGAGATCCTAAACAGTAATAAATCTGGATCACCAAATGATCCAATGCCAGCCCACATATTAAAACAACTTGACCCAAGGATCTTGGATGAAATCAGAACGCTGCTTAATGCGTCACTGGCTGAAGCAGCGGTCCCAGAGACATGGAAAGACGCCAAGGTGGTTACACTGCTCAAAAAAGCCAAATGGAGATCCTGAGATTTTCTCTAATTTACGCCCGGTCTCACTCCTTCCAATATTCTCTAAAATCATGGAAAAACATGTGAACAGACAATTAGCAGACTTTGTGGATACCAACAGGTTACTACATCCATCTCAGTCAGGTTTTAGAACTGGGTATTCCACCGAATCCACTTTATTAGGTGTGACGGAAACCATCCGCCAAACAGTGGATGAGGGTGGTACAGTGGCGCTCATCCTATTGGATTTGAGCGCCGCCTTTGACACCATATCCCACAAAACATTAATCCAGACTCTAGGAAGGGATAGGAGTGAGGAGTACTGCTTTGAAGTGGATAACACATTTTCTATCTAACAGATCATTCCAGTTCTTCTCCAAAAACAACACCTCCAATATATTGAGCCCACTGTTTTTTATTATTTACATAAGCCCATTAGCAAAAATAGCTGAGGAAGCTGGTCTCACTATTTTGTCTTATGCAGATGATACGCAGCTCATTTTCTCCCTATCGGCAGCAGACAAACCTGAAACATCACCCCTACTTAGTGGACTACAAAGAATAGCGGAATGGATGCTTGCCAAGAAACTGAAATTGAATTATGAGAAAACTGAGCTGCTCATCTTTGGAGAACGAAAAGAGCTGTGGGGACCGGCGCATTGACCTATGGAAATGGGTCCTATCCCATCTCCTGTTCAATATGCTCGAAACTTGGGTGTTGTAATTGACGAAAAGCTGTTGATGCAACCACAAGTAGTCAAAACGTCATCTGTTTGCTTTGCCATTCTAAAATGGTTGAGGAAAATTATTTGGCAGGTCCCCGAAGGGGGTCATAAAAGAGTAATTCAGGCCCTAATTGGTTCTAGATTAGACTACGGAAATGTTCTCTATCTAGGTTCTAATAAAGAGATAACACGGCTGCTACAGGTCGTTCAAAATGCGGCAGCCAGAGTTTTTTATGCCTCCCTAAGCGAGCACATATCTCTGGTCACCTACACAAGCTACACTGGCTTAGGATGGAAAGTCAATGTAAATTTAAAGCACTGTGTTTCATGTTCAGGGTTAATTCCGGGGAAGCCCCAGAATACTTGTGTAAACTGGTGAGTAAATACACCCCTTCCCGTAACCTGCGCTCTCTAAATCAGTCAAGATTCATTCTCCATAGATTCAAATGCGGGCGAATGGGCAGCCGCTCATTTGCCTGCATAGCACCTACGCTATGGAATTCACTCCCGCTACATTTACGTCTAGAACCAAGTTACAGAAAATTTCGGAAAGGCATCAAGACCTGGCTTTTCATCCAATAATGTGACATAAGCGTATCCTCCTCATGATGGTAAGCGAATCCAAGGCGCCGTGAAACCCTCAGGGTAGCTGTTGCGCCAAATAAGTAAAAAAATAAATAAATAAATAATAAATACTAATAAGTCAAGTTGAACGCTTCTGGTAGCAGGGGACCAAGAATGACCTGACAAATTAATATAGCCTTATAGCCCACCGTAGAGGGCTATACCCGCTATTAGAGGCCCTCTCCAGCGTTAAAGGGAGAGGGACTTTAATAGCTGGTATAGCCCAGCTACGAGGGCTATAAGGCTATTAGAACCATCTGCCACTAGAGGGCAGAATGTTCTAACAAAAAAGAACAAAGCCTTAGGGGGGCGTGAGGGGATTGGAATCCCCTCAGGCTCCCTGAAGCCCTTGTTCACAGCCAGAGCTGTGTACAAAGAAACATTGGAATGTTGGAGCTCCATGCTTATACCGGCCATTATAAGCCCGGAGCACTTCATGTTTTCAATGGAGCTCCCAACATTCTAATATTTTAATATTGATTAGACAGGTCACTCTCTATGATTCCCTGTAATTAGTCACCAACACAGACATGGTGGCCTCCAAGGAACAACTGACCGATATGTCTGTCTTTGAATTCCTTAGCAGGAAATGTTTTTAAAGCAGCCTGTGATTCTAAAGGAACT
Source organism: Lissotriton vulgaris (assembly GCF_964263255.1). Classification (NCBI taxonomy): domain Eukaryota; kingdom Metazoa; phylum Chordata; class Amphibia; order Caudata; family Salamandridae; genus Lissotriton; species Lissotriton vulgaris. Next base: position 1,393,054,957 of record NC_141693.1, read on the forward strand.
GGTGTTGATTTGGAAAATGTTTTCAATTTGGGAAGACAACAGGGCAGACCAAGGCTGACCCAGAAGGGGAATCTCTCTATCAAGAATAGCTTTCGCTTTGCAAATGGGTTACACCTCCATTGAAGAGTTTGTAACTTATCAAGAGTTTGCAATCTCACTGATACAGACCATTGAAAATCAAAGACAGGAGTGAATGCCTTTTTCATGCCCTCTCGTAATTGCAATACGGGTAAACCAATTCTGTGGGTCAACCAATTTTATGATTCAGAAATGCTTTAGTTGATTCAGAAGGTCTTTCTCGATACCACTCTTCTAAAAGCAGGCCTTTGCAAACTGATGCAGAAAAGATAGGCTTTAAACCCCAAATAGCTTTCCAGATTCAAGAGGGGAAAATATTCCATTGAGCCTTGCCTCTGAAGCAAAAAAGAAATCAGGGTGAACCACGTATCCCTGGGGCCTGCCAAGTAATTCTCTTTCCCTCTAGGGTTATATACCAAATGCTGTGTAAAAAAAAAAGATTTTCCTTCCTCACAAGGAAAAGGTTCCTGATACGCAGTTAATTCCATTATTTTTAAGTGGCGTTTTTTGTTCTCGCTTTTGCAATGCCTGCTGGCTCTTATAGCAGGAGTTGTAACATTACTACCCAATTAATAACATTTTATGCTGGAAAGAATTGATATCATTTTTAGGTTGGCTGCTGGCCAGAAAGTATTTTCCTGAAAATAAAAGAGATAATTTGGATCATCACTCTTCTGCCATCGGTTACATTTCTTGTTTTAGATCAGCTCACATGAGTATTGCATAGGCTGACATTTTACTGTAGCCAAGGGTGGCTAATGAGTCTGTGACAGGCACTTTCAACATCACTGTTCAGCCCCCCATCTTTTCACAAGTCACTTCAAAGCCAGAACAGAAACACAGCCCCAGTAGGCCCTGCATGTTGCTGCCAGCCTGCCACATCCATGTGCTAACTCTCAACTGCAGCAGAGATGCAGAGACACATGAATAGGCCACGTTACATCGCATGCCAATACAATGTGGTCATTATAATGACTGCGTTGTATATCGCATACTATTACAATGCAAGTCATAACAATGACTTGCTGTAGAAGGGGTGCTGGATTTCGAAACAGTATAATTCACTATTCCAACTCCAGTCGGTGCAACAGTAGGGAAGGTGATGGATTTTAAATCCAACACCTTCTGCCCCCTACATCAAGTCGTTCCAACGACTTGCATTGTAATGGTATGCGATGTAACAATGCAGTCATTGTAATGACTGCGTTGTAATGGCATTTGATGTATCACATGCGTTGTAAACAATGTTTCCTGAGATATTTAGTTCACCTTCACTTACCTCTTTTTTTCCTCTTCCATTCTGATCATGGAAGTGTTTGGAAGCAGTTGTGCTCCCCTGTAAGTGTGTGTTGTGCTTCCTGCTCTCATTGCAATGTTCAGCTAGCTCTACTGGGAAGCTGGGAGAGGGGGTGAGGTGTTTGCTGTGGGGTTTGAACACCATGTGGGGAGTGACGTTGAATGCCCTTACCCATGGCATCATAAACATCATACTGAAGGAGCAATTTAGTAGGTAGTAGAGTACAGCGGGAGTATTGACAGGAGTGAATGAGTGTGTGGCACCACATGTAGGGTATAGGTGATATTTCCCCAGCTCCCTGTATAATGAAAAATTGGTTTCATTTGATTACAAAAACTTTGGATGTGTGTGTCATTCCCATCAGAGCCTCTGATAGTGAGATTGTGCAAACTGCTGATCTTTTTTCCACTTCTCATTAATTTGCAGTCAGACCACCCAATAAGCTTGTTTCTGAACTTAGGGGCCAGATGTAGGTAATTCATATTTACTCACTCTTAAATACCGAATGTTACCGATTCGGTATTTAAGAGTCGGTAAATATGAAGGGGGGAGATGTAGGTAATTCGAATTTGAGAATTACCGAATCGGTAGGATTCGGTATTTACCGATTCGGTAAATACCGAATCGGTATTTGATTCCTATGGTCCATGAAGCCCATAGGAATCAATGGGCAATACTGATTCGGTATTTACCGAATCGGTAAATACCGAATCCTGCAAAGGTGCAGGGGGTGTCACTTTGACACCCTCTAGCACCCCAATTCCGGACTTGTATGCCATGTGGCACACAGACATGCCCTAAGGGCATGTCTGTGTGTCACATTGCACAGGTGTGCATGCACAGATGTGCATGCATACCTGAATTCAGTATTTTACCACCCAATTGGATTGAGTGGTAAAATACCGATTTTTAAGGGCCTGTGACACTCTTGAGAGTGTCACCTACATGTGGATTTACCGAATCGGTAAAATTACAGATTCGGTATTTTACAGAATCGGTAAATTTACCGAATCGGTAAATTTACCGATTCTGTAAAATGATGGCCCCTACATGCCAAATCCTAAATACCGGTCGGTAACGGCCGAAATCGGCCGTTACCGACCGGTATTTTCTCTCCTACATCTGGCCCTTAGTGTCCATCAATTTGTGACCTTGATTCAATAGAAACTTCAGACTGAGCTCTTAGCCCCCGACATGCTGATTTGTCACACTACGCTTAATAAATACATTCTGTGTTGATGCTGACCCCTTAAATAGATCTAGGGCAGGGGTCTCCAACGAGCAGCTCGGGAGCTACTGGTAGCTTGCCAGTACCTTCAAAATAGCTCTCAGAGGTGAAGTAAAGCCCAGGATGAAATTCAGAGAGTAGGCACCTATTAAAGAAGGCAGCACTGCTCATCTCAAGACCCTTAGAGTGACAGCCAGCCAAACCTATGTCAGTAACTCATACTAAACATGCACGGTATCGGCCTATAGGGCCTGCCACTTGACAGTCGGTATCCAATCTAAGCCACAAGGAGATTGACCATGTTGTAGTCCCTGCTTTATCGGTCACAGCATGTGTGTGAACAGTGGCCCATAAAAGAAGTATGGCAGCAGTAACCTGAGCAGTAATGAGTGCTGACCCACCAAAGTGTGGGACTGCAGGGCCATTTTGAAAACGTGTCAGTTGGGAGCATGATCAGCTCAAAACCTGAGGAGAACAGGGCATGATCCAGACCAGAGAAAATTAAGAGACTCATCAGCATTTAGGTGCGTCCCCGGGGGTGTGCATAGCAGGCGCAAATGCCCCTTGCGCCCCTGGGGCACATTATGTAATACAGTATCTGGAATACGTGGGTGGTAACTACTGATAATCCTGTTTGGGTGGTCATAGTATAGTCACTATTTTACAGTTATAAAATTTACCAGTAGCTCAGGAAGACTTTCCTTGAGCAGAAGTAGCTCTCACTACAGAAAAAATTGGGGACCCCTGATCTAGTACCTTTTCTGATGATTGGGACTTCGTGACAGTTAATAATATGATGTCAGACCTAGAAATATATGCAGTGTTCACTAATCATGAATATTTAGAAGGTTCTTTAGAGTATAAACAAATGTATAGTTATAATCATTATGGTCATCATTTCTTGAACAACTCAAGAATGCCTAGAAATGTATATATGTATAACCAATAGGAACATTGTCCTACGCCACCAAAGGGTAGCTCAAAAACGTTTGCTAATAAGTTTCCATAATTTTCAGGGTTTAAAGTATCCAATCCAGAATCATTTTAATTTAGAAATGTAAACAAAACGAGAACGAAAACTATGTTAACAAATACAAAACAGATTTACTCTGCAGCCTTTTATGCCCAACTATCTAAACAAGGTTTTGACTTTTGGAAAGACAACATTGAGACACAAACTTTCTGGGGTACGAAAGATTGGCACGTGCAGGGGGTATAAGCTTTGTTTAGAGCATGTATCATCCCCAAGCAAATTATGTTTTTGAATGAGACTGTCCAACAAACGTCTTGCCTTGGGTTAGCCAAGATCAAAGACATGAACAACCCGTCCATACCTACACCTACACCTGATAGTGAAGACATTTCAGCGGGGGAGATTGACGTACATACTTTTTTGCTTCACAACAGAACAGATTCAGATTGATAAAAATGGTTGATCTGACCCACAGCCACAAACAACTGTCAAGATAGATTCCTGAACAAAAGACAAGGGGTTAAATACAATAGGCCAGACCCAAGATATGTTCAAAGACAGCATCCTGGAATAGTAGCAACATACAGTGTAGGGAAGCTCTGCCTTGATTGGCTACACAGATCTACACTTAAGGATGTAAAACAACACTTATCTTTACTTAAAGATGGCGCAGATCTTAGAGAATTCTTGCTAGGACCAAGAAAACTGCGTCTAAAACATTTCATATATGCCGGTATATATGGTGCATATGAAAAAAAAGGGAAGATTACGCAAGCAGAGACTGCAGAACGAATACGAGAAATTGATCGTATTAATTTAGAGAAAACTCTCTCTGTAATTGACAATGGGTTAACGACTCTGTCGTCCAGGATATATTCATTGGACAGCATAGTATCTTCTGCCATAGACATCATGGAACAGGACTTGGTCATGTTGCAACGTGGTCAGTCGCAACTAGGTTCTATCATGCTATTAGGCTGGGCATCAAAAAACCTTTGTTCAGGCTTGGCGTTTATTCAATACTACGTCACTGTTTTCAGAATTCAATCTCACTGATAAACAGATCAAATTGGCACAAAGGGGAGCAGACTATACGGTGCTGAGCATTGAAAAACTGGAAAGATTGCCATTTATGGTAGCAGAAAAAACTGCTACTGAAAGGATAATACATGGAAGAATCACTCTGCCTGTTACAATTTTTCATCTACAGTATTGCCTAAAACCCATACCAGCAGGCACATATGAAACATTTGGGTAAAGAATACATCAAGCCATCCTGGGATTTACCATACACACACAGATGTTGGAGTGGGGGACGTGAAGTGTTTCTTAGCGGTTCAAACTGTGAAAACCCACTGAGCGGTTCTCTCCTTGTCAGGGTATTAATTTACAAAGGGCCTGCTATGGTTCCTCTAACAACTTATCCTGTCACCTGCAAGGTTCACCAGTGGCAGTGCTTGATCCAATATTTGGACAACTTTCCAAAGGGAGTTACCTCATGTTGAACGATCACAGAACGATCACAGCTGTTGCGGCATGTTGCCAGGCATACCATATCTAGTAACTGTGTCATCCAGGGTCAATTGCTGTATGAAAGTATTGTTTCCTAAAGCGAAGACAGCTAGGGAGTCGCATTTATGGCCTTCACTGAACATCTCTTCTATACAAATTTATACTCTAAGCAGAATGAAATTCATTCTTTTGCAAAAAACTGTGACACTGACCAAAGAAACCTATGATCTACAATTCGCAAGGACTTCTGCCAAGAACATATGTTCTGGACTGTTTGCACCTTTTCAAGCAGTCCTCGGAATATTTCCAAACTTCGTGCACTCTGTTCGGTGGACTGCCCCTCCTTTTAGGACTCCTTGTAGGGATACTAATTTTGCTCCTTCTGCTACGATATGGCAAGCCAAATCAATAGCGCCACTCCAAGCACCATAGAGAGAGTTCTATTGGAGATGAAGTGTCGTGAGCGCATCGTCCTAATTTTGGGATTTACTTGTCTATGAGAATTAAATACCACATGGTTTCTGTCATTCAGACAAATCTGGCAAGATTGCATCTTACCTGTTCCACGCTGGCTGCTATGAGAAGAATGCATGCTAGACATCTGTCTAACACTCCTATCAGTCATGCCAAATGATGTTGATACTTTGCTTGAACCGGTAACGGCCCATGCTCTGTCTTGTCCCCAGCAGCTACCAATTCTGATGACAGTATTCATTGAGATCTCACAGACGCAAAATGCTGATGCTGAGGTACGAGAGGAAACTACAGGCACGCAGGTAACATCCGATTCGAACATTGCTGATGCAACCAATGCTGAAAGTGATGCTTCACATCTATGTGCGGTTAATCTTCTAAACAAGGTAATCAAACTATCACCTACAATGATAGACAAATTTTTACAGACATAGAAGATTTCATGTTTTCTCCAAGCGCTGAACACTGACTTTTGAATTTGACACACAGTGTTCTGAGAGACTTTAAATTTGACCTTAATTTGTTACAAAACAAAGAACTTTCCTATGATTATTTTTTTTGCCAAATTTGTATTTTTCATTTTTGGCACTAGTAATCTGCTTATAGTAGAACTATTCATAGAGAACAAGAACTCTTTGAATACTTCCAGAGACAATATATGACCTTGTACACAAACAAATAGTTTTATGTAATCTGACATGAAATGGTTTTGGTCTTTTTTCTTCTTTATTCATGAACCATTTCATAAATGTATATTTTTATGATTCATTCATGTTCGCATTTCAAATGTCAAAAATATGCTACGAATGAATACTTGCTTTAATGGGTACAGCACCAATGCATTTTTTATGCTTAGAACCTGTTCAAATGCATTTTTATGTATTTTGGAGGGGTTATAACACTTCATGTGTAGATATGTTTTAGATATGTTTAGACATGTTTAGTCGTACATACGAAAGTGGAGTGGGTGTTTTGAATCGATTTAGATTTTGTATGCATTTACCGATTCATGCCTTTATATAGGTACAATTCACATTGCCCTTATATAGGCATAGAAATCCAGTCCTTATTTAGGCATAGCCCATACTGCTGAAATACAGGCATGGCTACTTCCATGCGTTCATCTACGTCATAACAATTTCTTAGAAAACCAGACTCTTAAGCTGAAGGGACTTACCCTTGCCTGGATATTGATTTCTCCAAGAACTCTTTTATTATGCATGAACATCTATTCCTTAAGCGTTCATTCATGACATTCATATGCCCGACTTTTACGTCAATACTGGCATTCCTAAACAACTTCAAGGTATAAATATACCTTCACTTACTATGGCAAAGCACGGTGTGATTTGGTGCAGTGCCAAGAATCCAGCTCCAGTGTTTATGACTCCCCTTGCGGTATGTTGGGAGATCGAGTCTAGGGAAAGAGATACCACCCTCTCTCATTCTTAGGTATGGAGATGATTAGAACCTAGAGTAACCTTTGGCAATTCTTGGATGAACTAAACTATAACTAAAGACAGCACCTACTTCTTCCCTCGTTCTAGACCTAGGTTAGGTACACTGGGGTAGGCGTATTTTAGAAGCACCAGTTGAGTATTTTAGCCTGTGTTATTTATGTATGTATTTTTATATATGTCATAGCAACAGACAATGCTATTACAGTTTTATTGTATATTACTGTTTCACATTCTGTCTAACGATTGTAGCAGTTCATATCTCTTGCATGAGAAAGAAGACTGTTCAATAAACCCTTTTTATTGAAACCCCCGTCTCTCTATTTCTGTGCAACTCTGTCGAAACGAAGCATGCACGATTGATTAGGTGAAATAGTTATCTATTGTTTCCACGACTCTGAACATACTGTTCCCGTTCTAGGGGAAACAACGTTGTCATGTTTATGCGGTTGTCAGAGACTAATCCCTTCTTGTTTATTCGAGAACGTTTCTAGTGACCGCTGAGTTAGCTGGCACACACACAATTAAGTTTAATATACTCGATAGAGACATACTGACCTCAGTCCTATGTCAAATCTTTAGTGTGTACTATTCCAATGCGCAGAGCCTATTGGGAATATGGGAACTACACTACACCTTGACTGACTCAATCACCAATTTTGATTTACACCAGCAGGTAGCATTGCCTACTAACTAAGCAGAACATACTCTCAAAGGAATCTTTACAAATAATCTTCCGCCTAAGGTCATAGAGGTATTGCCTTTATTATGGACAGACCAGAAAGTAGTTAGATTCGATGTCAGTGGTTCAGGCTCGAAAAGCAGCTATAACAAATCTTCCCCCTCTAGCAGAGGACTCGCCTGGCATAGGATATAGCCCATTACATTTCAATTGGGATTAATCAGCTGTCACTCCTAATCCCTACTAACCCGCCTCCACCTAAGCATCATATATTAGCACAGCAGTTGCAGAAGTAGCACCAGAAAAATCTTTATCTAACAAAAGAAAACCCCCTTCCGGACGTTGGTTTACCAACAAATCTAGATTACAAAAACAGCTTTACAGGAAATTTGAAAGGACGTGGAGAGCTAACTATAATTCCCAAGATAAAAAAATCTATTCCTCAGCTATTGCAGACTATAAAACTCTAATGAAGGAGGAAAAGACCAAATATTTCTCTGATAAAATCACTCAATCTAAGAACTCCACAAAAGAGCTTTTTGCCACAGTTGGCGAAAGCCCCATAACCTACCCAACAAGACTGCAGCCTTAATTTCTGACACTCAGTAGCCAAATTCTTCAGGACGATAGTAGAAGAGGTGCATACCACATTTAATAGCACTGAGCCCAACCTTGTTTAACCTATAGTTAGTCCCATTACCAGAGCTGATCAGAAACTATGGTTTCTCAACTATATCCTACACTGACAACACTCAAATAATTGTCTCAGTATCTAATAACATCCAGGATACAGCTGAATGCCTCAATATCTGTATGACTCAGATCAATAACATGATGCAGCTTAATAGCCTAAAATTGAATTCCGGTAAGACGAAGTTAATACATCTCATTTTGTTCACCCCTTTGGTGGCCTAAGGACATGAAATCTAAGAATTATCATTGACAATACGCTTAGCTTTAAAGATCAGATCAATGTTTTAGTGTCTTCATTTTTCTTATCCTGAAGATGATCAAAAGTATCTGTCCTTTTATTCTACTCCATCTCCAGAAGCCAGTTGTCTCAACATTGGCGATATGGAAACTTGATTATGGAAATGCATTATTTTGAAATATTCAAAGAAACTCCTGCAAAAATTACAAATGCTATAAAATCCATCGGTGTGACTACTCCTAAACACCAATCGGTGTTACAGGGCTTGAGGAAATTACACTGCCTTCCAGTTGAAAAAAAGATCAAGTTTAAATCACTATGTATCGCGTTTTACCCTTTCGGTGCTCATGACGGAATGGTTCCAGCATGAGCACCAGTACTCCTGTGCTCATTATGGAACCATTCCTTCATGGGCAGAGGCGCACTAAATCCCTCAGCTGCTAACAGCAGAGGGATTTCCTTTTCTTGGGGGGGGGCCCCGGGAGGAGGGAAGAGCTTCTTTTTTCAATGTAATGATGATTGCGTGCCAGGCGTGCTTTTGGCAGTACATTGATAATGAAAGTGCAACTTAGTTTTAGTTTCAAGTTTTGTGTACTCATGAGGCTATCTCTGTCCTCCAAGCTCCTGAAAGCATGAGAGAGGTATCGTTGAAAGAAGAAGAATCTCATCTTTCTAATGGCACCCTCTTGTAGTGGATCCCTGCTTGCGGATCACCCAAGGAGGCGATGCCCAAGCAGGGATCCACCCACTAGGCACCATGGAAGGGGGGAGCAGCCCCTTGGGCAAGGGCCACTGCTCCCCCATTGAAATATGGCATAACCAGTCTTTGGGACAATAGCCCACAATCTGCCTCCCGGTGGGGCAGAAAGCACCCTAGACTCCAGGGATACTTTTTTATGGGTAAAAAAGCACATTTTCCTCTCATTTCTGGGATGAAAAGTTCTGAAATCTGTGTGAATCCCCAAACTTCCACCTAAGACTGTGTGGGTAGAAGTTTGTGGATTCACACAGATTCCAAAACTTGCCATCACAGAAATTTGAGGAACATTTGTTTTTTACTACAATGTTTGAGGTTTACACGGTATTCTGGGCAACGGAAACTGGTGAGAGCCACACAAGTCACCTCATCCTGGATTTCCCTGGATGTCTAGTTTTTCAAAATGTATAGGTTTGATATCCCTAGGTGCCAGCTGAGCTAGGATCCAAAATTCACAGCTAGGCACATTGCACAAAAAGGGGCCATTTTCACTGGAAAATGTGATGTGCCCCTGTTGAGTTTTGGGACATTTCATGTTGTGGGCACTCAGCCTACCCACACAAGTGAGGTTATCATGAGACTTTTGGAAATGCTGGAGGTGCCAAAGTTTTTGTATACACACAAATTCCAGAACTTTCCATCACAGAAATGTGAGGAAAATGTGTTTCTTATTACGAAGTTTGAGGTTTGCTAGGAATTTTGGATAACCGAACCTGGTGAGAACCACAAAATACACCCTATCCTGGATTTCACTATATGTCCAGATTTGAAAAATTAATTAGTTTGTTAGGTTTCGTCAGGTGCTGGCAGAGCTAGGGTGCAAAATACACAATGAGGCATATTGCAAAAAAAGGGTCATTTTTCACTGGAAAAATGTGATGTGCACGTTGTATTGTGGGCCGTTTCCTATTGCGGGTACTTGACCTACCCAAACAAATGAGGTACCATTTTTATCGGAAGACTTTGGGGAAAACTTGGTCGCTGAAAGTATGTGGCCTCCCACAGATACTAGAATTTTATATCACAGAAATATAAGAAAAATTAGCTTTTTCTGCCAAAGTTTTAGGTTTACAAGGGAATTTGGGTAACAGAACTTGGTGAGAAATACACATGTCACTCCATCCTGGATTGCCCTGGATTTCTACTTTTAAAAAATGTTAGGTTTGCTAGGTGTCCTTAGGTTTCATCAGAGCTAGGGTACTAGGCCTACCCACAAAAGTGAGGTACCATTTTTATTGGGAGACTTTGGTGGATGCTGAGTGGGTGTAAGTTTGTTCCTCCTCGCAGATTCTAGAACTTTACTTCACAGAAATGTGAGGAAAATGTAGTTCTTTTGACAAACTTTGAGGTTTTGCAAGGGATTCTGGGTAACAGAACCTGGTGAGAGCCACACAAGTGACCATATCCTGGTTTTTCCTGAAATTCAAGTTTGAAAAAATGTATAGGTTTCCTAGGTTTCCTTAGGTGCTGGAAGAGCTAGGGTCCACAATCCAAAGCTTGGCGCATTGGGAAAAAAGGGTTAATTTTCACTGCAAAAATGTTGTGTTTTGGACTGTTTCCTGTCACGGGTACTAGGCCTATCCACACAAGTGAGGTACCATTTTTATCAGAAGACTTTGGGAGATGCTGGGTTGATGGAAGTTTGAGGATTCACAAAGATTCCAGCAATTTCTCTCAAAGAAATGTGAGGAGAATGTATTTTGTTTTCCAATGTTTGAGGTTTGCAAGGGATTCTGGGTAACAGAACCTGGTGACAGCCACACAAGTCACCCCACCCTGGATTTCGCTAGATGTCTTGTTTTAAAAAATGTATAGGTTTGCTAGATGTCTTTAGGTGCCTGCTGAGCTAGGGTCTAAAATTCACTGCTAGGCACACTGCAAATAAAGGGTCAGGCTGACCGGGCACAGTTGATCACTCTTAGACATGTGCTGACATGTGCTTGTGCATATCTGTGCATTCAAGGTGCATTCAAGGTGATAAGCCTATTGTCTCCTCTTCCTCCCTCTCCCTGTGTGTTTTTGGTACATGAGGAACCCCTCGTGTGTATAACCTACCGGGTACTGTGATGCCTGACTAGTCATTGATCTGGGTAAGTCCCTACTTCTCACTCATTCTGCTACCTCCATGTGTGTCACATTAGGTGGAATTCAATGGTTTTAAAGTGTTTTTTCTGCTTGATGCTCACTATGTTTAACTGAAAGACAGCTTGACTATATTGATCCGTGTGATGTATTCTCTTTCCACAGGTAGTTCCTGCACCACCAGGTATTCGACTATTGAGTTTTAAGGTTGTTGTGAGTGTGAAGCCAGAACACATATTTAATTTTAGTGTAGATAGTTATTCTTTTGGTCCTAATGAATCACCTGCAGAATACTGAATTTTGGTGAGAAACATGTTGACCCACTACTTTTCAAAGCACCACAACCTGAGACATTATCCCAGCTTTTGCGCCTTATAGTTTTTGTTTTTGCTTAGGGTAGGAGACCCCTTGGTTAAAGTTGTTTTCTTAGGTACTCCCAGCCCTATTTTACATTCACTTTCATCACTCATACACATCTACACATACGAGGCCCCCCACCTGCACTTCATCTGACGGCTGTTGGATAAAAGATCTCCGAAAAAGTACCCCTATTAAAGGGAGCCCATTGGATAGTGCACCGGCGACCCGATGAGGAGCAGCCTGATGATGAAGCATGTCACCCGACAGGGTGTGTGAGGGCATTACAATCCAATATAATGGATTCCCAAACTTGACCCTTCTAGGTCAGGTTGGTTCATAATTCTCTGTGTTCTGCCTCTCACTCTAGAGGGACAGCATAACCTATTGGTGATATTAGCAACCTTGACAAAGCCACTATGTAAGGAAACACTTGTCGGCTGCTGTTGACATGCCATTAATTCATAAACAAGTTATATGAGAACTAGTGGACGGTAGCAAAAATAAAGATTCTTGGATTCTCCGGCACTTCATAGTCTATTCGACTTTATACAATATAGACGACATTTGAGTGTGTGCTTCCATATTATTTCAATGTTATTAACCCCTTCGGTGCTCATGACGAGCTCAGCTCCTCATGAGGCACGGTGCTCGTGTGCTCATGACGAGCTGAGCTTGTCATGACCACACCCATTATCATTATGGCCCAGCACAGCAGAGGAATATCCTGCGCAGCCAAGGTGTTAAAGATCAAGCATGTCTGTTCTTTGGATTTTACACATTCTAAGGTAGTTGGATGCACATACAATGTGAGCACCAAGATACCTCAAGGATAATAAGTTAATACTTGACCCTTGTATTATTTGTTCTGGATGTGCGATTGCTGGACCACAGCTATTGTTCTGTTGTATAATTGTTCCACCTCTGGAGACTCTCAAGATACCCACAGTCAGGGCATCATGAGACTGAAGACTAAGAAGTTTGATAAAAGAAAGAGCATGGCAGCAGGTATTTTCCAACTATGCACCTAGGGACTGGAACAGCATCCCTCTATCCATTGGGACTGCCCCAGCTTCTGCTCCAATTTAGTAAAGAATTCTTGACTCACCTCTTAATGAACACTAGATTCTGATGCAGAAACAGTACACTACTGTTCTCAGGACAAAGCTGTCATCAGGTTACATAGGCCCCGGAGACAAACACTTCAATTTTACTTCCTCACTTTTAAAGTTGACATGTTGTTAAACAATGATTTTTAACACACATATGCTTGCGCGGTCTCATGAAATAAAGTACTCAGAAATGGTTATGCTTTCAGTTACACTTCTTTAAAGGAACAATATTAGGCCTTAAAAAAGTCTGCACAAGGACTTAGTATACAGAGATAATTTTTGTTGTTTGTTATTATCCATTCAACAACAGCTCTGGATGGATAGAATCAAAAATGAAAAGAGGACTCAGGTACGTAACAAATTAATGCAGTTTATTATATAAACAACACTGCACCTCTGTTTAAGCCGAGGAGCATCTTGATGATTTGTCAAAGGTTGTCCCATGCCTGAAATCTAGCCCAGCTGAATTTCAACACCTTCCTAAAGAGGAAGACAGCCTGTTCTACACCAAGACATGCTGCTTGACACAGGACCCACAGGTAAATGGGGAGTTGGCACCTCTAAGGTATTCTGGCAGACCTGAACATCCTCTTCTTTATGGGATAGACAGTGCTAGGTGGGAGTGCAATTATATGTACGCATATAATCTAATGCAAAGACATGATGGTTGAATTATTTATCTGTTCACCAATATTGTAATGTAAGTAGCATGGTTTTGCACCATTCTATTAATGATTGCAGCACACTTATTTTACACAAGAGCACAATTGCTTCTATAAATGATTGAAATGTCAATTTTTGTACTTCTTGTATCTCCCTTTAGGCATGCCAGAGTTACTGAAGAAAGAGTAGAATCTGTTTCCACAATTTCCTTGGGGGAATTAGGGTTATCATGTTCTGAAGTTGCAGACACCTTCCAGTGCCCTGCTCGTTCAGGGGCCAAGACGGCACACTAGGAGCAAGCAAGGAATTAGGTCAACATATTCAAATGGTATGCACAGACTTAGTCCCAGAAGTGTTGAAGCATATGTTGCCTACATACACAGTCTCACTGAGAAGGTAGGCACCACCAACATTCTAGTTTGGATACTTATTTAATGGGTTTTTTGAGGAGTGTTTTAAGTGTGCCCAAAGACATCTACTCATCAATTAACCAGGGATGTCCATAGTGTTAGAGATACATCTTCCTTAGCAAAACAGGGAACCCCTAATTTGAATTGTATGGATGCTCAAGATGGAACCTTTCAAAGGATCATCTTACTATAGTTACCTTCTCTATATTCTACAAATTAAAATTGTTAGTGCAGCATCAGTAGTTATAGCGGAAAACTGCAGATATGTAGCTACACAGATGCTACAGCAAATTGGCTCTCCCTTACGGGCTGGGTCGTTACCTTCATGGTAGAGGCACACAAAGCATACGGAATAGAGGTATTTTATTCATGGGTAACAATCCCATCAATAAACATAGTCTCACAACATTTTCACACCTATACTGTTGCACCAGTCCCAAATAATTGCATACCATATGAAGAACTAGAAATAATATTAATATTCCAGGAACACCAAAATTGATTCCTAGCTACACCACCACATGCAAGAGACGAAGTTAGACTGGTACCCCTCATCAATGTAGGGGCAACATAGCCAGCCTCAGCCAGTTACACATCTTACTCTGACATAGCAAACCTTACAACACCAGAGCTACATACACTATACAGAAGTCTAGTTAGGTTATACAGATGCATGACACAATACATTATGTGAACACTGAAAGTAAATCCTGTGAGGATCGATCAAGCTTCACAACCACATTTAGCAATGCAGCCCATCAGTCGAGTGGCCATTAATTCAATAATGGGGAACGTTTCCACCAGAAGGGAGGAAATTCTGTTCTGGATTGCATAAAAAGCAAATCATCTTGAAGCAGTATTTCCCCACACAGGACCTCAAGATAAACATTGAGTTCTCACAATGTGCCTACCAATATAGATGTTCCCCTGGTAGACAAGAGCACCACTTGGGACAAAATATTTAGAGCGGTCTATACCATTACACATGGCACACCATCTATTGCTGTTTTGTAGAGGTGCTAAAACAGATTCAAAATGGATAAGAGGCAGCCCCAGCCCCGGAATTGGGGGTGAAACAAATTGGTAATTATGCCATGGTCTGCCAGCATTTCACACAAGTTCCATTAGTAGAGAAGGAGCAAAAACTACCAAAATGATTGCTGACACCTACACAATTACAAATTAAGATAATTTGAGGGCTACACTAAATAAACCACAAATAAAGGGTAATTCTGAAAAGGATAAATCAAAGCAGGCACCTGAGTCTTCTAAAAAATGCTGGGTTAAAAAAAAGAAAAGTCTAAACCACAGGGTGGATCTCCTCCATGGGAGTCCCCTGAAAAGCAGTATCATTTGTGCAACCGTGATATAATGAAGCAACTTGATAAGTATACTGACTTCCTTCTCCTTCCTTTTAGAAGTTATCTGAAAAATGCTCAGGGAGGAGGATGATCAGGGCGCAGACCGGAAGAGTTTGCGAAAAAAAGAAGGACTTACAATGCCTTCTGACTTCATAATAAAGGAAGAAAAACGTCTATAGCAAAAATCTCAATTTAAAAAGAAGAAAGTGGATAGGAAAAAAACTAAACATGCCACACATATTGAGGACTCTGCTTCTGAACCAGGTGCGGGTTCTGACTCTGATAGACAATGCACCAGAAGTTGCGATAGTTCACAGGAATCTTCAAGAGTGTCTTCATCCATTTGGAAACACCAGATCAGAGACTAAGGGGGTCATGGGTACGGCGTGCCCCAGGGGTCTATTCTTAGCCGATTACTTTTTAACATCTACATTAGACCCCTGGCCACCATTGTGGAAGAAGCTGGCTTAACTTTATTTTCGTACGCCGATGACACACAAATTATTATCTGGAAGGGACGGCAGCAATATTTCTGCTCTTAAATTGGGTCCCAAGTGGCAAGATGGATGCAGGTAAACTTCCTTAGGTTAAATGGTGACAAAACCGAGATTGTGATCCTGGGTAAGGACAAAGATCTCTGGGGCCCCCAACATTGGCCCGAGAGTATGGGTCCTACCCCGACGCCCGTGGCCCAGGTTCGCAATCTTGGATTTTTTATTGATGAAAAGCTCACTATGCGACAGCAGGCCGTTAAGGTGGCTGCCATTTGCTTTGCCACACTAAAATGGCTCCAAAAATGCTTGTGGACGCCTCCGGTTTCCACTCAAAGGACGGTGGTCCAGGCTTTAATAACATCTCGCCTGGACTACGGGAATGTACTGTATCTTGGTGCCGATTTGACAACAGTGAGAAAACTTCAGGTTGTTCAAAATGCGGCCGCACGGTTGTTTCGTAATGTTCCCCGGAGAGCATCCGCATCCTCAGCCCTTCGCGACTTGCACTGGCTAGAAATTAAGAATTGAATTAAAATTAAGGCTTTATGTTATATTTTTAAGATAAAACAGGGCTCTGCCCCCAGGTACCTTCAAAGTCTTATTCATGCCTACACACCTAGCCATACTCTCAGATCTGCAGGTAAAGGAGATTTTGTCGTTCCTAGATTTAGGCTGGTGAAGATGGGCGGCCGCTCATTTTCGCACCTGGGCACCAAATCTTGGAATGCTTTGCCTGCTAGGCTGAAGTTGGAAACTGATCTTGTCAGGTTTCGCAAGGGATTAAAAACTTGGCTTTTCCAGCAATAATCTTCAGAACAGTCTCTTTCTAGCTGTCCCACTCTTTAAAGCTTTGTAGTTCTTTCTTCTCTAGTCTATCCCTTGGCGCCGGGAAACCCATTGCGGGTAGCTGCGCGCCTTATAAGTTTAAATAAATAAATAAATAAATAAATAAATAAATAAATTAGGATGGCGGAAGGACTGACACCGCCAGGCTGGTAGTGGCAGTCCTTCTGATATCACCAAGAGTTTTACCCGCCGCTCAATCAGGATGGTGGTGGGTACTGCAGCGGACACAAAGTCAGTCCACGACTACACCACCAAAGGCAATTATGCCAATTGCCTGGCGGATGGTGCAGGGTGCCTGAAATGGTGGTGTGCCTTGCAGGCACCGTCCACCAAATTAGGATGTTGTGTGGACAAGGACTTTCCATGGCGGGGATGCTGCCATGGAAAGGCTGGCGGGGATGGGCTTTGGGAACCCATTGCAGGTCCTCCTTGTCCCGGGGGGAGGGGTTGCTGCACTGGGGGAGGTACCCATGGTACTCCCCTGCATTTACCTGCACTGCATGCCAGGAACCGTGCGATGCCTGCCACGCAGTGCAGGAAAATGCAGTACATACTATTTTGACATTGCGAACGGTGCTGCATCCAGCAGCACCATCCCCAATGTTAAACGCCAGAAATCCGCCCACCATACTGGCGGGTGCATCGTAATATGTGTGGCAGGACTGCCCCATTACGGGTGTGCGGTCCCTACCACTTCAACGATGGCGCGCAGACTCATGTCGACTCGCCATTGTAATAAGCCCCTAAGTGTTCCAAATCAGTTGGAGGGTACTATACTGCTTAGTATTAATTTTCTCTTCTTGGTTATAACATTCTCTTGGCTAAAAAGGATTGGCCACCTGAGTTTGTTCGACAAGTCCCATGAGAGGAAAGTGTATAATTTTTATCTTCCTTCAGCCTCATTCCAGAATCAGTTAAACATAGATATGCCAAGGAGTAGGCCTTTGCACATTTGCAGTACAAAATATGCAGCACTAATGAGCAATATTGTGTGGAATGAAAACAAAACCACATTAGACAATTCAATTGTTTTTTTCTGCTAAAACATAGCACCTGAAAGCATGAACTTGACTCCATTTTCCACTCTCAAGTCCCCAAAAAAATTCCTTTGATTACCACATGGGTGTAAGAATAGTCTAGGCTCATACTCTGCCCAGGTAACATAACTGTTACAGTGCTTTGAAAATGAAGGATTTTCCTATGTTGATGAAATATATATCTTGCAGATAATGATTCAGAAACACATCTGGCCAGATTAGATCGTGCAATTCTAAGATTTTCTCACATTGGCTACAAATTCAATTTCAAAAATTGCCTATCTCAGTGTCCTGTTCATTGAATACAAAATTTCAAATGAAGACAAGAGCATAAGAGCAGCCAGTGATCACATGATGTGATCAATTTTAAACAACAGAATGGCAGACCCGGTGAACTATCGAGGAGACTGGAATGTGGCTGAAATGCGTCTGCCTAGCGTTTCAGGGACCCTTGGATTTCCAGTGCTTTTAAAGTCATTAAGCCCTTTTTTGATCCGCTGGAGCTGTTGTCACACTCTTTTCAGTGTGGAGAGAGACTGGTAATGATATATATATATATATATATATATATATATATTACCTACTGGCTATCGCCAGTAGGTATATATAGTTAGGATTAATTCCCTATGGGACTTTTGAAAATTCTATGTCTAATAACTTTGGCGTTTGTGGATGGAATCGGCTGAAATTTTCAGGAAAATGGCACATTTTGTTTCTGAGCAGCTCCTGAAAATTTGGTGGGGTTTCGTCAAGGGGGGGCTGAGAAAAAAGGGGGGTCCCAAAACGCGTTTTTTGCATTGAGTTTTCCATAGGGCGGTTGGACTCACTTTTAGCTCGAACGGCTGAATGGATTTGCACGAAACTTGGCAAAATTGTAGGGACTGTTAGCCCGATGTGCCTTTGCTAGGTCTCAATATATGTGCTCCAGTAGTTTTTGAGAAATTAACGTTTAAATCAAGATATATATCTGTAACAGCGCTCTGGGCAGCGATCCGGTCCGCTTACTTTTCGCTTATCGGAACTTTGCGCGCAGAAAGCTGATTGGCTCTCCGGTGTCTGTCAACATTCTAAACAGTCCGGAGCGGCCGCCATCTTGTCTCTCGGTAGGATCGAGAGAGAAGAAGAGGTGAAAAACGAAGGGTGAATTTAATGAAAGGGGGCAAGGTATCCTCCTTTTGACCCCCTAGGAATGCTGTTGGGGTTATTAAAGGGACCCGTGGGGAAAAGAAAAAAAAAATGATTTTTCACGGTAGAAGCGCTTCACGGGCCGCGAACTGGGCCGCAAACTGGTAGCGAAACGGGAATTCGCCATTTTGTGCTTCGTAAATTAAATTACTAGTTATAAGTGGGTACGGGAGACGTATCCTAATCCCCTATGTTTCCTGAGGGTGGGTGAGGAGGCTGATATATGTTGATACATCTCTTCCAGCGGCTGTGCGTGAGCTTTTTTTTTTTTTTTGCTGCGTGACAGTCCGGAGCGGCCGCCATCTTGTCTCTCGGTAGGATCGAGAGAGAAGAAAAGGTGAAAAACTAAGGGGGAATTTAATGAAAGGGGGCAAGGTATCCCCCTCTTGACCCCCTAGGAATGTTGTTGGGGTTATTAAAGGGTCCCGTGGGGAAAATAAAAAAAAAATGATTTTTCACGGTAGAAGCGCTTCACGGGCCGCGAACTGGGCCGCAAACTGGTAGCGAAACGGGAATTCGCCATTTTGTGCTTCGTAAATTAAATTACTAGGTATAAGGGGGTGCGGGAGACGTATCCTAATCCCCTATGTTTCCTGAGGGTGGCTGAGGAGGCTGATATATGTTGATACATCTCTTCCAGCGGCTGCGCCATCTTGCCTTTTTTCGAATGCCACAATTTTGTCGTGCACGGCAGCCATTTTAGATGCCAGGCTGGTCCCAGGCTATCACCTACCCCTGCGGATGTAGTTTATGGCCCCAGCTGTAGAGAATTCAGACATGCCAATCCTCCTGATTCAGGCGTGTGAGTACTGATTTCAGTGCTAGTCTCCCGCCTCCCGATTTCTGCAAGCAAAAACCCGGGGGCATATTACTAACAACTAGCGATAATTTTTGTCTATAACTTGTTTAGAGACAAAAATTATCGCCGCACATCGTCGATTTTTATCGCAGATAAACCTTGCTATTATCGCAGAAAAGTCAGCGATATTCATGTATTATCGACCTAATGCTCTTAGCCATGTTATCCACCTCCCATTGGATAACATGGCTAAAACCTGCTCAGGGCAGGTGTTAGCTTTTGGAGATATTCGCGCTTAGTGCGAATATCTCCAAAAGTTGGTAATAGAAGGTAGCGATGTTAGGGACTGTTTCCAGTCGCTAACATCTTGGCACGCCACTTTGCATGTCATTAGTGATAAGTATCACTGACATGCAAAGCCGGGCCCAAGATGGTCGCTATCTCCTTTTAGGTGTCACTAACTGGTGTTAGCGACAGCTTGATAATAGGGAAATAATTTTATCTCCGCTTTCATGGTTTTTAAAGCCAAAAAAGGGGAGATAAACCCCCTTGCTAATATGCCCCACGATTCCTTGGGGGTTTCAGCTGATAGGGCTTGGTATTGTGTTACATGGTAATTTTTCCATGAAACGTCAGAGGGTCGATGTAGGGGTTCTAGAAGAGGTGATAAACCATTTAAGCCTCATGAACAAGCGCATGGTCTTTTAAAGATTTCTGAAGTACTCGGGGCGGCGGTGTGTGTGTGCCCTCTTTCAGGAGCGGGCGGGGGGGCACTGCCAGCAACTTGCCAGGTCAGGTAGTGTTCAACACGTGCATCACCCTTTCTCTGCTTGCTATTGCGCTCCATGCTTCGGAAAGGTAAGAAAAAGAACGTGCATTTGAGTTTGAAATGTCCGATCCTGCAGCAGCACACT
Organism: Lissotriton vulgaris; assembly: GCF_964263255.1. Lineage (NCBI taxonomy): Eukaryota > Metazoa > Chordata > Amphibia > Caudata > Salamandridae > Lissotriton > Lissotriton vulgaris. The sequence goes on from NC_141693.1 coordinate 1,393,075,606, forward strand.
TCCAAAGCCCACACATGACAATAACCCGATTCAAGGCCCCATTCACCCGCTTTCAAAAAATAGATAACACTCCAACAAATTAAGGTTATAAAACTTTATTAACTTTTAACGATAATGAACAGAACAAAAACTAAAAACATTTAAACATTTATTAACACAAAAAGCAACAATGGTTAGAAGCTGTCTTTTGTGCGAATAGTCCCAAGGCAGCACAACGTGCAGAGTTCTGGACGGCACCCAGGTGATGTCGCCTGGGTGCCGCACTGGTTTAGGGATCCTACAATGCTGCTCCGAAAATTGGCGTGGGGCGTCCCGGGTGGGGCGGGGGGAGGCCTCGTCAGTAGCGGTCTGTTGTGCGAATAGTCCCAAGGCAGCACAACGTGCAGAGTTCTGGACGGCACCCAGGTGATGTCGCCTGGGTGCCGCACTGGTTTAGGGATCCTACAATGCAGCACAGAAAAACAGCGTGGGGCGTCCCGGGTGGTGCGGGGGGAGGCCTCGTCAGTAGCGGTCTGTGTCCAGTGTCACATGGCTGACACAACATGTACGACAGGCACCCAGGTGATGTCCAGTAAACTGCCGCACTGGTTTTGGTATCCTACAATGCTGCTCCGAAAATTGGCGTGCGGCGGCCCGGGGGGGGGGGGGGGGAGGCGGCGTGAACGGGTCTCCCCAGGTGGCGGCCATCTAGCTGAGTTGCGCTCGCTCTTGCGGCCACAGCGTCTCGCTCACCATGTTGTGGAGTTGCTCCCACTCTTGCAGTGCAGCGATAGGCGGCTGCCACATGGCTGTCAAAATGGCGGACGGCTCTTCGGTTTTGGGCCTGGTCCACTGAAATGGCCCTGGGACACCTTGGAAGTCGGACGCTTGCCTGCTAGGGCTTGGGCTCCATTCTCGAAAAGCGTCCCCTCAGCCGTGAAGATTGTATAAAAGTCTTGGGGGCCCCCGACTCCCGCAGGCTTCCGGTGGGGAGCGGCTGCCATGATTGCTCGCGGAATGACCACGACGGAGCCACGAGATGGTGGTGCTCTCATGCTGACGCCAGCTTCAGTCTGAATGATCCAGAAACAAGGTGGGGCTTTCATCGTTTGGGAAAAAAAAATGTTCTAAACCAATGAAAAGTGTTATTTTTAGGTCATATGACCAAGCCTTCCATCTTTAGGAAACCAAAAGTAAAATGAACCAATGAAAAGTTTTATAAACAAGTCACATGACCTGTTATGCGACATAGGGCTACAAAAAGCGTAGAAAATCCGTTGGCACGTGAGGCGGCGTCAGTAGCGGACCGATGTGCGAATAGGCCGAAGGCAGCACAACGCGCCGAGATCCGGATGGCACCGAGGTGGTGTCCAGCAAATTGCCGCACTGGTGTGGCCATCCTACAATGCTGCGCCGAAAGACGGCGTGTCCAGCTGAATTGCGGTCACTGTTGCGGTACAGTGACTCGAACGCGCCGAGATCCGGATGGCGCCGAGGTGGTGTCCAGCAAATTGCCGTACTGGTGTGGCCATCCTACAATGCTGCGCCGAAAGACGGCGTGTTCAGCTGAGTTCCGGTTACTCTTCCGGCACAGTGACTCGAACGCGCTGAGATCCGGATGGCACCGAGGTGGTGTCCAGCAAGTGGCTGCACTGGTGTGGCCATCCTACAATGCTGCGCCGGAAGTCGGCGTGGGGTGCCCCGTTGGCTTATGAGGTGATGTCAGTAGTGGACTGATGTGTCAATAGGTCGGAACCAGCACAAGGCGCCAAGATCCGAATGGCAAGTCCTGGATGTTGAGTGCCTCAGTTGAGATTTCTGAGAAGTGCTTGTAGAACTGTCTGAAGCTTATTTGCACCTGCTGCAGCTTCACTAGGTCCGGCGGAACTTGTTGCCTTTTCCTTTGTGCTTCTTTTCCTACAATGCGTTTCTTCTGAAGACACGACCAGGTCCCTGAATGTGTGCAGGGGGACGCTATTGAATGAATGAACGCGCCGAGATCTGGATGGCACCGAGGTGGTGTCCAGCAAATTGCCGCACTGGTGTGGCCATCCTACAATGCTGCGCCGAAAGACGGCGTGTCCAGCTGAATTGCGGTCACTGTTGCGGTACAGTGAGTCGAACGCGCCGAGATCTGGATGGCCAAGTTTCAAGTTTCATCTGGCAGTTTTTCTCCATCCCTCCTGGATCAAAGAAGGTGAATGCTAAATATGCCACCTGCCTCATCTGAACATATGAAGTTAACTTGTATACACTGTGGTGCTATGCTGTCCTATGGCAACATGAGCATCAACCTGATGAATACGGCATTCGAAAATCATAAATGCCCTAATGCACCCAAGAAGTAATTTTTTTTTTGCTCCAGTTGAGCCGTTTTCAATGCCTGTTTTTTGTTGTTTCCCCTCCATCAAGAACAAAACAAAAATACAAGGCGCTAAGATCCGAATGGCAAGTCCTGGATGTTGAGTGCCTCAGTTGAGAGTTCTGAGCAGTGCTTGTAAGACTGTCTGAAGCTTATTTGCACCTGCTGCAGCTTCACTAGGTCCGGCGGAAATTTTTTCCTTTTCCTTTCTGCTTCTTTTCCTACAATGCGTTTCATCTAAAGACACGACCAGGTCCCTGAATGTGTGCAGGGGGACGCTATTGATTGAATGAAAATGGCGGCTTGACACAAAGCTGACTCAAGCGTTACTGTTGGTGCTATACAGACAAAAATTGGTTTTCAGTTTGTACATTCTTCAGGTTTTTTTTCCATCTAAGTCTGATTGAGAGTTTGTAGAAAAATGGCTTCAGATTTTCCACATACTACTCTTCAACATTCTTCCTAAATGTAACAATGTGAAACTCACTAGGAGAACGGCTGTTTCTGTTTCCTTTCAAAATGCTGCCACCAATATTTTCTGAATAGAAGACACCATCTTGTAACATAAAGGGCCGAAAGGGGTTCTGGTCTGGCCGATGGTTGGTGGAGACATTTTGACTATATCTTGGACCTGCCCGGCCTCGCCCAAAATGGCGCCGGTATAAATGGGACTCGTAACTCTTTGCCCGCAAATGTATATCTAGAAAATGTTATTGTAAGTGGCCCTGTCGTATTTTAATTACAAAATGTACGTCCACCGATTCCGCAACTGTTAGACACCTTTGTTCTTGTCACCTAATGGCCCGCTCGTTACGTTCTTCTACAGTGTAAATGTCTCCTCATCATATACGATTTGAGTTTGCTCCGTGGCCGGCCCACGTGGTTATAGGCCCGTATTTGTATACTGACATTTTCACAATAAAGGTTTTTAAAACAAAACACGGTAGTAGTATTTTCATTTGTAAAGTTTTTACTTTTAGTGACTGTTTTCGAATCAGTAAAAGGCAAGTGAAATAAAGCAGTCCAATTACATGACGGATAAAAGGTATAATATGTAGGAACGCAGTAAAGATAAATGGTCAAGGGCAGTTGTGTTTTTCATGTCTGCAACATAAAGTGATCGATAAGAATCTGATAATCAGGCGTATCGGCGACTAAGACAGCAGGCCGAATCTCTTTTACTCAACGGCTCCGTCATGGAAGGAAGAAACGCCCTTTTTCTCGAAAAAGGAATATATTTTACTTGCAAGACAGTTGTAAATTTTCCGGGAAAGTACATTAGCCTGGAATATTATAACATATGTTTGAAAAAAAAATATTGTTCGAAAATAATAAAAAGCGTAATTTTTAGGTCATAAGACCAAGCTTTTCATCATTAAATTAACAAAAGTAAAATGAACCAATGAAAAGTTTTATTAACAAGTCACATGACCTGTTATGCTTACGTTACGCGCTGCGCGCCGCGCCTCGGATCACTTCCGGGTGCGCTAACGCGGCGTGTCATAAAACGCATTACGCGACAACGTAGGTCAAGAATATAGTCTAAATGTCTCCACCAACCAGCGTTCAGAACACAACCCCTTTCAGCAGTCCAAAAAGTTCTGTTAAATGACAACAGAGGGGACAGGCAACAAGAACCATCAGTCAAAGAGGGGAGGGCAAGTTCTTCTCTTCCGGGTCATGTTGGGGCGCTACCGGAACTGATCGAATTGGTAGTCTACAGTGTTTCTGGATGTTTCACACTAAAGCTGGCGTCAGCATGAGACCACTACCATCTCGTAGCTCCGTCGTGGCCATTCCACGAGCAATCATGGCAGCCGCTCCCCACCAGAAGCCTGCGGGAGTCGGAGGCCCCCAAGACTTTTGTAGAATCTTCACGGCTGAGGGGACGCTTTTCGAGAATGGGACCCAAGCCCTAGCAGACAAGCGTCCGAGTTCCAAGGTGTCCCAGGGCCATTTTAGTGGACCAGGCCCAAAACCGAAGAGCCGGCCGCCATTTTGAGAGTCCTGTGGCAGCCGCCTATCGCTGCACCGCAAGAGCGGGCGCATCTCAACTACATGGTGAGCGAGACGCTGTAGTCGCAAGAGCGGGCGGAAAACAGCTGAATGGCGGAAGAGGCACAGTGTAGCAAAAGCGGGCGGAATGGCAACTAAAACGATAAAGGGGCGCCCCACTACAGCTTGTCTTCAGGTCAAACGGATTGTGGGACAAGGTCCAGAATTGAAGAGTCATCAAAAGGCAAAAAGTACCGCCGGGAGCCGGCCGCCTATGTCGGGGGCGATCTCAGGCTACACCAGTGCTATAAGACTTGGGGAGGGTGTCGGAGCCAAGCGTCTTCTCCGAGTCCATGGCCATCACAGCGTCCCTCAGGGGCCTCCGTCAAGCTGTTTAGGAAGGTAACATATCACATTGTTTTCTAATGCAGTCAGGTCCACAAACGACACTCACTTACTTTGAGAATAGTGAAGCTGCAGTAGGTGGAAATAAGCTTCAGACAGTGTTACAAGCGCTGCTCAGAACTCTTAACTATGGCACCCAACATCTAGAACTTATGCTATTTGAGAATGGTAGTGACATCGAAGCATCTCAGGGACCAAAACCATTAACGTACTTTCACGTATGAAAATCTTACTTGGGGAGGGGGCAGGAGCGAAGCGCCCCCTCCCAGTCAGCGCCACCACACCGTATGTTGAAAATCTGAAGCCATCGTTCTACAAAGTCAACCAAACTTGGATTGAAAAATCTAGAAAAATGTACAAACTGAAAACCAGTTTTGGTCTGCATAGCATCAGTAGCAACGCTTGAGTCAGCTTTGTGTCAAGCCGCCATTTTGATTCAACAAAGCACAGGCATTGAAAAAGGCTGAAATTCAGAACTCTAAACTATGGCACCCAACATCCAGGAGCTTGCTATCCGGATCTTGGAGCCTTGTGCTGTTTTCGATCTATTCACACATCGGTCCACTACTGACATCATCTTATAAACCAACGTTATGTAAATAGTTTTTTAATAAAATGTTTTACCCTGTTTCTTTGCTGGTGTGTTGTCTACATTTTTAATATTTGCATAGGGTTTGTCATTATTTTGTGCGGGATGGGTGATGGAGCCGAGCTGTCTTGCAGCCCTCATGGTGTGGAGCTCAGTTCATGTCACTATTTTCGTATTTCTCAAGAAGGGTTGTTCCTAATATTTCTATTTTAGCGAGGTCAAAAAGAGATCCAATTAGTGGCCTACTGATTTTGCTCGATTACTTTTATTTTTTTTACACGATTTTTCACTATCTGCAAAGACTAAACAGAGTATTGCGACTTTGTGCTTGTTTGTAAATAGAGAATGATCCAAAGAGAACCAATTCTAAAACAGTAAATGCTTGGACAACAATCAATCAAATGGAGAGACAAGGAGGTACGACGGATTACAACGGAGGGGAGGGGGGGGCAGCGTTCAAAGCACATCAGCGTGCATAAATACGAAAATGTTTTTATCTATCACGTACTTGACATTTTAAAGCTTTTCATATTTGCTATTAAAAAACCAATGAAATTCACAGAAAAAACCATAGGTTATAGTGGATATATAGTTAGGAATTTGCATTTACAAAACCTTGAAAATTCAATGAAAAAACCATAGGTTATAGGCCATATATAGTTAGGAATTAGCATTTACAAAACCTTATTTTACTCGCATAAAACCATTGAAATTCCATATATAGTTAGCTAACTATAAGCGCTAACTATATATCGCGCACCCGCAATCCACTGCTGATGATGTCACATATTACATCATTCATGACATGGTCAGTGACATCACTGATGACATCACTGATGACATCTCAAATGACATCACTGATGACAACTCAAATGATATCAATGATGACATCTCAAATGACATCACTGATGACAACTCAAATGACATCACTGATGACATCTCATTTGTCATCACTGATCACATCACTCATGTGATAATACAATGAACCTCTTCAGACTCTAATATAACCTTACATACACTCAGTATAAACAGACACTCACAGACTGTCACTCATCCATGGAGTTACTTACACACCTAGTCAGTCATGCAAAGAATCAATCACACCTCCATTTCCTCAACTATACAGTTATACACATCTTACTTATTCAAACATATAATAACACATATTTACTCTCTTATATAATCCCTGATACAAGCTCACAGTGATCGATACAGCCACTCACACATTCACTGGCTCTTATGTTCAGTTATTTATATATCTCAACTCTCACATGTATTGTGTTTTACATACGTACTTACTTGCACATGTAGCAATGAGAAATCCATTCACTCACCAACACACCCATGCACAGTCAACCGCCCATATAGCTGTTTCCACATGCACTCTTGAACTCATACTCCTAGTGAATCAACTGCTTACACATCTATGCACAGAGTCACGCACCTCCCAGCCACCCACACACACACTCAGCCTCCCATTCAAATATTTGGGCAACCAATCAATAACCCATATGGCCACTCTTATAGCTACTGATCAACACATGCAGCAGCTTACACAACATCAAACATACTGATGCACGAATTAAGACAGTTTAGTCACTAACCCATGTACTCAGTGAGACACATTTAATCACTCACTCATACAGTCAGTCATGCACCTACTAAATTCTTCATCCAGACACTTATACATCCACTCATTCTTCAATATGTGAAACATATTTAAACTTTACAGACACATACAATCATTGGATGTTGTGATCAGTGATGTCATCAGTGATGTCACTGACCATGTCATGAATGATGTAATATGTGACATCATCAGCAGTGGATTGCGGGTGCGCGATATATAGTTAGCGCTTATAGTTAGCTAACTATATATGGAATTTCAATGGTTTTATGCGAGTAAAATAAGGTTTTGTAAATGCTAATTCCTAACTATATATGGCCTATAACCTATGGTTTTTTCATTGAATATATATATATATATATATATATATATATATATATATATATATATATATATATATATATATATATATATATATATGTCATCAGCAGTGCATTGCGGGTGCAGGAGTTAAAGTTAGCTGAACTAACTATTACGGGGGAATTTCAATGGTTTTGTATGAGTGAAATGTCCAGCTAAGTATAACATGTGTGAAACCTATGGTTTTTTCAGTGAATTTCAACAGTTTTTTAAATGCTAATTCCTAACTATAACGTGGCTGAGACCTATGGTTTTTTCAGTGAATTTGCAAGGTTTTTTAAATGCTAATCCTAACCATAACGTTTGTAAAACTTATGGTTTTTTCAGTGAATTTTTAAAGGTTTTGTAAATGATAGTTATGAAATGTATTATTTGTTATATTGTTTTCTTTTTATACTAATTTCTTACATTGTTAATATAAATATTTATATTTATTTTATTTTTTAAATTATAGTTCATATTCTTAATGTAAAATATTAACAAAACGATATTTAATTTTTTTTTATTAATCATTTTGTTTCCAATATATTAAAATTGAATTGTATATAATTCCTTTTTGTTAAATGGTGTAAATCCGTTCAGTAGTTCATTAGAAAACCCCTATAGATAACACATGCAGTCTTCTATGCACCGGCAAACTTGTCTTTTATACCTTCAATTCCCCAATCTGTATCCTTACACTTCCAGTAAACACTATCACACTTCTATTTCAGTATTGTAGTGACCATACAGCACTATGTGCTTATGTATAAACTCTTCTAAAATAATTCATTCACTACATTAAAACACTAATCAGCAGATGTACAATAAGTGGTACATCCCCAGAGATATGACAGTTATTGTGTACTGTGATATCACCTTCTTCTGGAGCAGGACTTTATAATGTGATGCACCTTCCACACGCCATGGCACATCTTATAAACTACCATTGCATCACAAAAGTGACGCAACGGCTGTGTTAAAAGAGGCACAAGGGGGTTGTAAATCCACCCGTAACACATAGAAATTCATCCAGGCAGTTTCACCAGCAGTGCAAATTGAAGAATAGACCTACATTTTTAGGTACATATGTTACATTCAAGAGCTTCGGAGGTACTACAGTATACTAAAGGTAAACTGCTTATAGATTAATGCTGTAGTAGTTCCTTATAGTTCTGCACTTTCACATTCACCATACACTAGTAATGTATTCATTCATTCATTTATGAACTACACATTCATTCTGAGAAACTTGTATACACTAACATATAAATATAGTTCTTTCTTTGACTAGTGAAGGTAGTTCTAAAAAGGACTGTTTTTTTTGTTTTTTTAAGTTTTCTATTTTTTTTGTTTTGTCAACAAGTTTTTTTTAAAACCAAAAAACTTGAACTGGAACCCAAAAAGTGTTTAACAGGAACAAAAGAATGAGAAAAAAAACTAATGTCGAGGACAGCGTTGCTCCTGCTTCCTGCGTTTTATCAGTCAATAGACTGTTCCCCATAACACAAAAGTTTATCGCAATAAATGCATAGAATTTTAACTTCACCAAAATCAGGATCAATTTGTGGGTGTGGACTGCTTGCTGAAAATGCTGCTGCCGCAGTTGATGTGCTTGGTGCAGTAGCAGGTGGGTTGTCCTGCAACCTCCGTCTTTCAGCTCGAGCAAAGTTGTTGGGGTGCAAGTTCTTCACGTGTTGCACCATATTTGCTGTGCCAAAGGAGTATTTTTTAGATGGATTACCCCTTTAAAGAGTTGTTTGGCAAATTTTACAGGTTACTTTTGGAGCATTAACCATTTTTTGCCCTTCAGGAAAAGTAAAAAAACTTCCAAATTAAAGCTTCTTTCCTCTTCTTTGGAGGTTCTTCAGGAATTAAATATCCCTATGAAAAATGGCTGGAAGATGAGTCCATTTCTGTTATTATGGTGATCTTCCTTCTATTTGACAGGATTCTCAGAAGAGATGCTTCTTCTTAGAAAGTCAAAGTAGAATAATTAAAATGGGACAGAACTTTCAACAGTTGGAATAGAAAGTGTTATGAACCAATCAAATCTCTTCTTTTAAAGTCTGATGGCTTTGCCTACGCTTACGGTGTGCTTACAGTGCTCTTACAATGCGAGTGCGCATGATGTTCGACCATGATTTGTGTAATTGCTTTTAAAAGTAATATACAATTAAAAACATTTGCGCCTTTCGCGTACGGGGCGCCGTACATGACGTCACACGGAAGCTTTGATGCAACGCGTAACGTCAAAACGTATTAGTAGCATATGCGCGGGTACGCGCTGAGTATGATTAGCAGTACAAAGTATGGTGCGATCACCCTCTCAGTGTCAAATCAGAGCTCAGGGCGAGCTATGAGAATGGTTTCAAGTGGTCACTCATTGGAGATCCGATTCTGGGCGCGCCTCTGCGCACATGATAACCCCGCCCCGTCTCTCTCCTTAATTGTTGGTGCACACACTCACACTTGCACATGCACGGTGCATGCCCACCCACACTCCCCAGATGTCACCACCTAGCTTTCTTGCTATTACTAAGCCTGGAAGCCAATACATTAGCCAATTGGAGGTCCCACAGGGCCGTCATTCTGGTTGAGCACGAAAACCCTACCAATGACGGCTCTGGGCTTGGTTTGCTCAGCCCCCGTGGTTCCCATATAATGCGGGGACTGACGTGAGCACACTCTCTTTTGCCTGCCTGTGCTGCGGTAACAGATAGACTCTCATTGTCGTCGATTGTACTATGAACTGTTTGCTCGAGTGGAGGACGACTCATGACACTCAACGTGGTGTCACTGCTGCTGCCGCCCTGCCAAGCTACCATAGGTGCGGCGGCGCCCGCGCCCAGCTAAGCCTCAGGCCCAGCTAAAGCCCCATCTGTAAATTGTACTTGCATCATAGTATTTTTTTTTACTGTGTCACGTGACTCTCCCAGCTCTGTTTTGCTTTATTTTTGTGCTCCACATGCTTTGTGCTTCATTGTTATTGCTGCCTCATGTGGCCTTCCCAGGCCTTTATTCTTATTGATCGTATATGGTTGATCTGAATATTTTCTTCTGCGTCACAGGGCCCTCCTAGGCCTTTTTTTAAATAAATTGTGCGTGCATACATTTCTGTGTCATATTTTGAAGTATCACGTGCTTTAGCCTGTATTGTTATAAATTTTGCATTCATAATAGTATTATTTTTTTACTGCATCATGTGGTCCTCCCAGCTCTGTAGGTGCGGCGGCGCCCGCGCCCAGCTCAGCCTCAGGCCCAGCTAAAGCCCCAGCTGTAAATTGTACTTGCATCATAGTATTTTTTTTTTACTGCGTCACGTGGCCCTCCAATCTCTGTTTTACTTTATTTTTGTGCGCCACGTGCTTTGTGCTTCATTGTATTTGCTCACTCCTAATCCTCCCATGACTTTTAATATTTATGCTGCCTCACGTGGCCTTCCCAGGCCTCTGTTCTTATTGAGCGTATATGGTTGATCGTAATATTTCCTTCTGCCTCACGGGGCCCTCCTAGGCATTTTTTGAATAAATTGTGCGTGCATGAATTTCTGTGTCGTATTTTTGATTTGTGTCACATGATTTAGCCTGTATTGTTTTAAATTGTGCGTTCATAATAGTATTTTTTACTGCGTCACGTGGCCCTCTAATCTGTTTTACTTGATTTTTGTGCGCCACATGCTTTGTGCTTCATCGTATTTGCTCCCTCCTTATCCTCCCGTGACTTTTATTATTTATGCTGCCTCACGTGGCCTTCCCAGGCCTCTATTCTTATTGATAGTATATGGTAGATCGTAATATTTCCTTGTCGTACTTTGGACGGTGTCACGTGCTTTAGCCTTTATTGTTCCAATTTGTGCGTTCCTATTAGTATTATTTTTTTACTGCGTCACATGGCCCTCCCAGCTCTGTTTTGCTTTATTGTTGTGCGCCACATGCTTTAGTTTGTGCTTCATCGTATTTGCTCCCTCTTAATCCTCCCGTGACTTTTAATGTTTATTGCTACCTCAAGTGGCCTTCCCAGGACTCTATTCTTATTGACGACCATTTCAGCCATTCCATATGGAGAAATGGTCCGTGCACGAAGAAACTGTAGTCAGGAGGACAACTTCAAAAAACCATAAAAGACATACAAAGTAACTTTAAGACAAGAGGATATTCAGAAATGTGTCTAAATAAAGCTGAAAAGCGAGCCAAAAAACTCGTTAGATCAGATACCTTAGTATCCAAGCAGAACAGAAGGAGTGTTGAATTCAACGAACAGGTTGCATTCATAACAGAATATGGTATGTTCAGTGGCCATATTTACACCATTCTGAGACGACATTGGGGCCTTCTTCAATGCACTGCAGTACCAGCTAATGCAATTTCTATGCAATCCACGTACATGGTTGCCGACCGGTTCGGTGGGCTTCCATGTATGTGGAAACTGCAATGTCTGTCAATTTGGAGTTAACAAATGTACCAACTTTCAATATAATCGATCAAAAGATTACCGTATACTTTCGTTCATGAACTGCAACACTACTTTCTGCATATATGTGTTGCAATGTCATTGTGGAAAGATATACGTAGGAAGTAGCAGCAGACTTCTCAAAATAAGAATACAAGAACATGTAAGGGATATCAAAAAGACAGATGATCGGTCACCAGTAGCTCAACAGTAGCTCAACATATAGCAGAGTCACATCCCACCCAGACCGAGATCCAGTTCCATGCAATAGATCATGTACATGCAGGGAAAAGAGGAGGAGATAGACTAGTCAGATTGAGACAAACAGAGGCGAAATGGATATGTCGTTTGAGGGCCGTCTCTGAGGGATTAAATTTTAATAATGAATTTCATCACTTTTTATAAACCCACAGTAGACCATCAATTTGTCTGTAATCTGGCTATCTGCTCAATAGTTGACATGAATACAAATAACTAGATGTTCCATTGCATGTGTCTAACGTGACATTATGAAGTGTATATGTTGGATCAATTACGTTAGAACTGTAACCACATGAACTGACATATGGGGTTTTTTCATCAAGCCTAATACCTAAGAATGTAATTTCATCACTTCTTATAAAGCTGTACAAGAATGCTACTCAGAATGTAGTTGGCCGTTTGTTCAGTTCCAACATGGACACAAAAGAATTGTATACTCCATGACACATATTAAATGAATTATATCTGATAATTCAAAATAAGCAAAATTAAACATCTAATATGGGTTGGACATACATTTAACTATGTCATCAGTTGTTGCGAATAAGCAACATAGTTAAATTAATTGTTTGAGAGCGTATGCACTAGTTTTAACATGGTCTATGCAGAGTGGGCGAATGTCCTAAACACAGAATGGGGTTTTTGTCTACTACATTTCCCATGACGACCGGCATGTAGAAAATCCAAATTAGTGATTGCGAACTGACCAAGAATTATAAGTCCACATATAATGAGACATTTTATATCGTCACATAAATAAATATTATCGCAATGTTCGTTTTTGAACTTTAATTATAAACAAAAAAACGAACACAGACTCTCTAATAGGAAACTTAAACATCACAAGCTGTCTCTGTATAATAGCTACAGTTAATATGGGATCGGTTGACCATTGGGCAATGGCGTGGGTTTTGCGCACAAGTAACGGTGGAGGACTGAGTATCTGGAAGCACACAGGGTTTTTCTCAACTACATTTCCCAGGACAATCGGCACGTCAGATATGACGTTGTACGTCCTGTTGCCTAGAAACACCATAACAAACTTGAATCCGGCCGCTTACGATAGGACTTAATTTCCCATGAACATGCGAGCACATTAAACTACAAAATGTTATTTTCACGCGGTAACAAAAATAAATACTTGCAGCTGTCTCAAATTATCTAATTTAGGGTGGAAACGTGGATATTTAAGGACGCTCGCACAAGGTCGCTCTCATTCATTGGGATGAGGACCTCGGGCAAGACGGTGGCGGCACGCTAAAAGTAAGTAAGGGAGTTATTGTCGGATGGGACGATGGGGTTGTGTTTAACCTGACCAATTTTTGTCTCTCATGCCTGGCATGGGAGCTTTCTGTTAAATAATGCTGGGCTCAGTGTCAAGAAATGGACTCCTTTTATTTTGATATTCAAAAGATTTGATATGAGTCTGAAACCCTTAAGACATAAATGTCGGTTTTACTTTTACTCGCGTAAGTCATGCCAATTAAACCGATGGTACGATTAATAAGTCAGGTCTTGATGTCACTGAAATAATGTGGCATTCAACTCGTAGTGGCTAATTATCTGTCTTCACAGTTAGAGTAGATGGCGATCGGACTCTCACACATAAATAAGACATATAGCGCAAGTTACCCCTTCACTTTATAGGAGAAGGAGGACATATAGCGAAAGGTACCCCATCAATTCACCCTCCTAATTATGTTGGAATCATAAGATATGTCAGTACATAATTAGCATTTACATCTCACAGCATCTAGTCAATGGGGTTATCTTATGAGATATTTTTTTGTAATAGGAAGTCTATTGTAATGTACCAAATACAATGTAAAATAAGATCTATATACATCATTCTAGATGCCCGCTTTTTACTGAGGAGAACCGTTGGGGCCTTGAACAGAACAAAACCTACATATATAACAGAGCAAAAAAAAGATATTACTGGGGATACAACAGAGTAACCCTGACAATGTAAGTAGAAGATCATTTATTATTCCAAATATGAAATCTCATGAAGATTGTTTTTACTAAAGGTGTATTATGTACCTTTAGGTTGTCTATGACTTAGAAGCAAGAAATCTAAAACCACTACACAAGATCTGAATCACTTACAAGCTACACTGAATACAAAGGGACTAGATAAACAGTTCCTCAAATGTAAGAGTTAATTAAATCTGTCTACTTTTTGCACAGTATTTAGAAGAACCGATAGCAATCTAATATGTGTATTTAATACCTTATAAGTCCCCATCTGGACGTATCTCTGCTCTAGTGCTGCAAGTTGTATACGTGACAGTTTTACTGACCTCATAGGTATGCATACCACTGTGCTATATTTATAATGTGTCGAAAAAATGGGGTAACATCAAACCATTATGCTTTGCATCAAATTAGGCTATAAATATGGTGTTATGATATATCTTGAATACATAAGCCTCATTGAAGTGTATATGATAATGTTAAATGCTTTAATCTATAGAAGATAGCATGACCCGTATATGGCAGTAAAACAAGAGGTGGTATTGAGGCCAACTTTCCTCCCTGTGTTGGTTTCTTATCAACATCTTGTCAAAGACCACAGCTGAAAATAGTAGTTGTTGCTGTTTGCTCCATCGCTTTCCAAATATGTGAAACACAATAAATGTAAATTTAGACCTGTCCAATGAAATTAAAATAAGTCTAGAACCCAATAGAAGATATAGAAATGTTTAATGTGTACCAATTTTAAGGTAATCGCACTAGGCTTAGTGTCATTACAGCTTTTTAAAAGTGTATGTGCTGCACATATATCAATCGTCTGTCGTTGTTTTTTATTGTGTAAATATTTCATATATGTAATTTGCTTGTTTTATGTATAATTGCTTCTAGCCCTGAAGAAGTCACGTTAGTGACGAAACGCGTTGGCTGCTAGCAATCAATGAATTCCTGTTTTTCATGAATTAAAAGTTTTTCCATTACAACTTTCAAGATTTGGACTTCACTTCTCTTCTGGAAAGCGTCTATATTACACGTTCTGAAAATACTGTTGCATGATTTTTTGCAAAAGATACAATCTGTGTATAATCTTACCTTGTGCGGGTCATTGTGTATTTCTCTATTCTTATTGATCGTATATGGTTGATCGTAATATTTCCTTCTGCGTCACCGGCCCTCCTAGGCCTTTTTTAATAAATTGTGCGTGCATGAATTTCTGTGTCATATTTATGTTACTCTTGATAATAAAGTATACTATATATACCAGGGATGCTCATGTAAATGCTACTAGTGGGTCTGCAACAGTAATTGTGCCACCCACACAAGTTACCCTAAATAAAAAAAAGTCAGGCTTGACACTGCAGTGCCTTAGCGCCCTTTCTAAAATTGCCATGTTTTCAAACTGCATCCATTTGGCAGGTCTTACCCGTCCCTTTGTATGGAATGTACTCTGTATCCTTCAGCTAAACTTTGTTGGTGTATTGAGCTGTGAAGACGGGGTGACAGTTGTTTCACTAATTATTTATTCACACACCTTTATAGTCATTCATGACTCTATACTTGAATGGGAGCATATAAAATGTGTTCCTTACATCTATAATGCTTTTCTTCTAACGTTTTTGCCCGTTTATCTTAATTTTCCATAGAAATGAATGCCACTAAGTACCAAACAGCTTCTGGATTATATAAGCCGTAATGTGTATCCTGATGGTTTCAGTAAATTCCAGAAGCATGGATTGCGTAGACTATCTAAAAAATTCTCTGTTGACGGTAGTATAATTTTTTTAGTATTGGCACATAATTTGAATGTCTAGATTAATGATGTTCTATTGGCTAGTGTACTTATCTCCTATATAGGTGAAAAGTAAATAGGTTGAAGAACAGTACGTGGTTGCTGAGCTTACACCTTGACACTGCGGAATTTTGTTTTGTTTCTTTTCTTTGCTGCAAACCCCCAACTCCCTCTTGAACAAACCAAAACGTCAAGGATGATAACTCTTGAACACTCTCTTAGTTGTTATCTAGCAAAACATACCTTTAGTTTTTTCAGCCCTTGCTAACACTTCTACAACAATATTTAAGGTTTTTTCTTCTTGGATAGCCTGGATTTCTGTAGTTTACAGCTGGATTAGGGAGTCTGCTCTGAAACGATAATTAGAAGAAAACAAGAAACCAAAAAAAAATCACTGCACCCTAAAGGTGCCTTTCACCTTGCTTAAAACAATGCTTGTTTGTAATTCACAGCTCTTGTTTTTATCAATGCTTGTTTAAAATTCACAGCATGCATTCATGAACATATCCAATACAATGTTATTGTGAAACGCCTTGTTGTACTGCTAATCTGTATATCAATTACACAACTAGTTATTCAATGAAATCACAATAGTCTTTTTGCAGGAGCCAATGCTTTTTGTTGGTAAGTTCGTAGCAAGTTCAAAAGCTTGTTTAATCAAAGTTCCAAATTTCCTTAACGAATTCAATGTCTTTTACTAGTTCTTAACGCCGGGAATTAGATAATATTAGATTTGTCGTTATTTACTGATTAAGTACACTGTTCTTGTACTTACAGGGATTCGAGGGGTTAAATGAACCTTCTTGGCTGGCTGCCGGACCGGAGATGATGCACAGGACAGGAAGCTGGGGAATGCGGTCCGATCAAGAAGAAGTACCTTCATAGGATGCCAGGAACTGAAGGCAGAAAGCAGGCGCCAACCGGGAGCTTCACCAAAGGTAGGGTCGAGGGTAGAGTTACGGGAAAAGGAAGGCAATTGCGGAGAGGTAAGAGAAGGAGAACGAAGAGGAGGGTGAGAGCACTTACAAGATGAGGAGTTCTCCGGGAAGAGGTCAGGGCTTCTGAATGTTCCAAGTGCTGAGGGAGACTAAGTCCGGAATCCTGATACTCGGCAACAAAGCAAGATCTTCAGCAGCAGTATTGAAGGTGACACTCAGTTGAAGCGAAGCGCCGTCACGAGCGCTGCATTCATATTCATAGCTGTTGGTGATTTGCATAGCACACGCTGCACGCGGAAGAGCACTAGCAGTTTACACGTGCCTTTGAACATCTTTTTCTGGTAGAATCTTTCCCTACAACTGTTACCAAGTCTAGCATGCAAACAAACAAGCATAGGCAAATGCAGCTGTTACCAAGTCTAGCATGCAAACAAACAAGCATAGGCAAATGCATTAATGTAGGTAGAAAGAAACTACAGTTCTCTTCATGTTCATTTACTGCTTTAACCAAACCAAAGGCATACATTGAATGCATCCAGGAACCCTAACATAAATCAACCTCTAACAGTGATTATGTCTTTCTGCACACCACATATTTTACAAACTACATTAATGTAAGAAAGGTATTCCTGATGAACTTTTGTGTTGTAGAAAGGTTTATTGTAGGTTGTGAAACTAATTTCTTTTTTAAAAAATGTTACTTTTTATGGATAGTTGATGAGGTTAGTTTCTGCTAATGTAAATTGTGTATACTATGGCTAATAACGTATGGTGTACATGTTGGTTCCTCTTTAGAAGCTCATGTGCTTTCATATATTTTTACAGGTAATCGATATCTTCCTCTCAAATATGTTTGTCAAGACCAAATGTATGTATATTTCCATTCCTAATACAGTTACCTATCTTTCAGTAAATATTTCAAATCAATGTGTGTATTGAAATCTTTTAATTTTAACCTTAGTATTTAGAAATATCAGCAACAGTGTCACCTTGTATCTTCCTCGGCAAATATCGCTCTTCTACTTTTCAGGTAAATATTCATATCTGTTATGTGACTTTTCAGCGTTACTAGTGCAAATACTGATCGTCATTGGATACTTTTGGTAAGTGCATTGATCAATCTATTTTGAAAGTTCTTGTTGGAAAATGACTGGTTGCAATAGTTCAAATTGTCAAAGAAATATTTTTCAAATATTTTAAATGCTAATTTTTCTAAACGATTTTGTAATGTATCTAGAGCACTGAAACCTATGTTTGCTTTTCAACCTCAAACCTTTTGTGATTAATTGTTTTTATGTACATTAACATTCAGGCTGGACTTTTTCTCAACATATACATTGGTTATTATGTTTTCAGTTTGAAGAATGCTATTTAACTCATCAGCAAGTTGCCGAGATTTTTACTAATGTAATATTTCTAGGGAATTATCTACTGAAAATTGCAATGGACCTAAGGGAGTCATCAGGTTTGACTTTAACATTTCAATGATAAATAAGGTGTCACACTGTAGTGTTGTCCTGAACATTGGATTATTCTGTATTTTCTTTTTTCATAGAAGGTCTTTTATAGATAAAGGCATATCATTCACTTTTTAACATAGTATAGTAAGATATTGTCATTATAGTTGTGCATTTTTAATAATGTTTGTAGTGAAGCCATTTGAATATCTTTGCAACAGTTGTGACTGTCTCTATTCATGGATCTGACAACATCTAGAATCATACATGATATATTGCAAAATAAGTTTTGAATTGTTAGCATTGCTGTTATGATGTGCTACTGTACATCTTTTTTTACATTTAGCGGCTGTTGAAAAGTATTGTGGTGTCTGCAACCAAGATACTTCATCAAGTTATATGCAAAACTGACTGTAGATGCTGAAGATAAAAATTAAGTGATATAAGTCCTTGGGGTGTTTTGGGGGCATTAAGTCACCAAATCATATTTGTCTGATGCAGCATGTATCTTAGCATGACTCAGATACTGAGACATTTGCAAGGGGCTTTTCAGAGTTACGTCCACCATGTTGCTTAGCTGGCTATGCGCCCTTCCTAGTTATGGACTCATTACCACTTTCCACTGAGTGTTGAGAGGTCACTTTGTTTACTATGTAAATACATATAACGTTTTCATTTAAAAAAAGCTATTGACCTTTAAACAATGCAATGTTAATAACAAGATACTTTTCACTATCTTCCCAACAGGACCAATGTTTCGAATGCAGCAGATGGGTCCACCTTGAATGTATCAAACCAAATGTAACATCCTGACTACCATTTACTGGTTACAAATGTACAAAATGTATGTCTTGAAGTAAGGATGTGATTGCATGCAAGATGTCTAATTAGATGTTTTGCATACTCCTGCAATCTAGTGTTGTGTCCAGATTATCATAAGAAGTAATGTTGAGACACACTTCCTTCAGCTGTAACGATTTGCACAATCATTTTAGAGTTGGTCCAGACTTCCTCTAACATTCCTACTTCAACTATTTTGTTAAGGTGTTGAAATATAAATGTAAATCTTCCTCCTCTTTGAAGGTCAACAAGCAATACCGCTCCTCCACACATTATTGTTCAATGGTAGTATAACAAGTAGTGGTAATTCCACTTTCACTAAGATAGATGTCTGACAATAGAATCTAGGATATAGTTACACCACTATTCCATGGTCATAATCCAAAATGTGTGTTTAGAGTCAACAAAAAGAATAATCATGCACATTTTATGCTGGACAGTATTGCTTCTAAACACCCTTTCACTGCTTTCTTCCATACCATCAAAAAAGATTTAATTGATTTACATCATCAATTTAACTTTATTTCGGTTTGTTTATGAACCATAAAAGTACATCAAAAATAGAAAAATACATTTACAGCAATAGACTAATACACAGTTACATCTCATTTTAAATATTTGCAATAAAATCAGTTAGCATGTGGTTTATAGAGTGACGATAAAGACCCTAAGCCAATAAAATACATGGATTAAAGTTTAAAACACGGTGGAGGCCTAGTTTTTACTGAGACAAACTGTCTACCTACATTGAAGTAGCTTGCTACTACCTAATCAATCTCCGTCTAATTAACCACATTGAAAACAAAAATTTAGCAATAGCAGTAACTATTAGTGCATTAGTATCAGTTTTTAAAATTCTAAAAAACTCTATATGGTTCCTGACTCCTAGGTTCACACATAACTGTTTGATACATTTTTTCCTGCTAACAGAATAAGCAGGACAAAACAAGATCACATGAATTAAAGATTTGTTTGGATCATTACAACCTGGACAAGGACGAGCTAAACCCATTATCCATTTATCAGTGTAAGAGTAAAGGGGTAGTGTACCATATCTGAACTGTAAATACAGTTTTTTTGCTAGGACAGGTTCTATAGTGTCTAATTCCTTCTCAAAGCTGTAGACATTCTTGAAATCCAGAAAGCCGTCAGTGAGACTAGAAGGCCTGGCTGACCGAAGGACCTCTTCTAGGTTGTAATGTTTTATAGACTCAGCCAGGGTTCTCTTTGAGATGGATTTGCATGCGTCCTCCGGATTAGACCAGAGATTCTCCATGCCGATCCTAGACGCCTGCCCCCTTATAAAGGATAGCCACTTTATCTTCCCTGCACCCGGGCGTGCCATCACAATCTTCAGCTCTTCTCTATAGCACTCAAGCTCCGGGACGCTCCACAATCTGCGCCAGTAAAGGAGCGGGCGTGAGGCTATTGCTTCTGTTATGGGCCTCAGATTTAAATCCAACCTTAAAGGAACTAAAGGAGTGTTTTTTGGTAAGGAGAGCAGCTGTCTAATAAAGTTATTCTCTGTTATGCCAATCTCACTCGCTGGACGATGGCCCCAGAGTTCCGCCCCGTAGAGGGTGGAGGATCTGGTTTGAACCTTATATATTTCCAGTGGTACACTGACAACTTTATGGACACAGGATTTCTGCACTTTAAGAATCCCCCCCATAGACTGAGAAAGGGTTACATTAGCCTTAGTCATTTGAGTTTCCCAACTCATTTTATCATTTAAAGTCAGACCTAAGTAAGTGAAATTAATAATTGATTTACATGCATAGTCTTTCAGGTCTGTATATCTGTAATGTAAAACAAGCGTACTTGATTTCTTTGGTCATTGACATATATAAACTGATCAGTCACTCCTATGGCAAGCTTTTACAATCCTGAATGCTCACATACTCACTTAAACACACCAACCATTATTAGTATCCTATGAAATGTTCCAAACAACTCTTTCAAGGGGTGATCAATACAAAAAATACTCCTTTGGCACAGCGAATATGGTGCAACACGTAAACAACCTGCACCCCAACAACTTTGCTTGAGCTGCAACAGAGAGATTGCAGGACAACCCACTTGCTGCTGCACCAAGCATATCAACTGCTGCAACAGCATCTTCGGCAAACAGTCCATACTCACATATTGGTTTTGATTTTGGTAAACTTAAATTTCCATGCATTTATTGCGATGAACATTTGTGTTACATGTAACAGTCTATCGACCTGATAAAACAGGATACCGGAGCATCGCTAACCTCCACATTAGTCATTAGACATTTATCGAGCTTTTTTGCTGTAACAACTACCCCAGCCGAAGGCAGTGGGAAATTGCTGCCTTTCTTGGCTGGGGTTATCAATTATTGTTCAATTTTATATTCTGATTCAAAGTCAAGGCCGTTTATCAAGCCTTTTTGTTGTAACTACTTCCCCAGCTAAAGGCAGTGGGTAATTTACATACTTGCAGCCTTTCTTATTTTTTAAATTATTCATCTTCCACTCAATCAACACATCATTTACACGTACACACACGTACTTGCTGCCTTTCTTGGCTATGGTTATCAACTATTCTATTTCATATTTGTATTCAATGTGCAGGCCCTTTATCAAGCCTTTTTGTTGTAACAACTACCCCGGCCAAAGGCAGTGGAAAATTTGCACACTTGCTGCCTTTCTTGGCTGGGGTTATCAATTATCTTTCTTGTAATACAAATTCAAAGTGCAGGCCCTTTATTCAGCCTTCTTGGTAACTAATATTCATGAATGGCAGTGGGTAATTTGCACACGTTCATGTACAATGAAAAGCTTAACAAAAGTCTACCAATATTAAAAAAGAGTCAGCATGGGCTATGGTTATCAATTCTTCTCTTTGTTATTCTAATTTAGAGTACAGACATTTATTGAGTCTTCTTGGTAACTACTACCCGTGAATGGCAGTGGGTAATTTTCACACTTGCAGCCTTTCTTATTTTTTACATTATTCATCTTCCACTCAATCAATACCTCATCTACACGTACACACAGCTACTTGCTACCTTTGTTGGCGATGGTTATCAACTATTCTTCTATTTCATATCCATATTCAAAGTGCAGGCTCTTTATTGAACCTTTTTGTTGTACTACTACCCCGGCAGAAGGCAGTGGGAAATTTGCACACTTGCTGCCTTTCTTGGCTGGGGTTATCAATTACTCTTGAATTTCATATTCTGATTGAAACTCATGGCCCTTTATCGAGCCTTTTTCATGTAGATACTACACCGGCAGAAGGCAGTGGGAAATTTGCGCACTTGCTGCGTTTCTTCGCAGGGGTTATGAACTATTGTTCAATTTCATATTCCTATTCAAAGTGCAGGCCCTTTATCGAGCCTTTTTGTTGTATCAACTACCCCGGCCGAAGGCAGTGGGAAATTTGCACACTTGCTGCCTTTCTGAGTTGGGTTTATCAATCATTCTTGAATTTCATATTCTGATTCAAACTCATGGCCCTTTATCGAGCCTTTTTGTCGTAGCTACTACCCCGGCCAAACTCAGTGGTAAATCTGCACACTTACTGCCTTTCTTGGCTGGGATTATCAATTATTGTTCAATTTCATATTCTGATTAAAAGTCAAGGCCCTTTATCAAGCAATTTTGTTGTAACTACTTCCCCAGCTAAAGGCTGTGGGTAATTTTCACACTTGCAGCCTTTCTTATTTTTGAACTTATTCATCTTCCACTCAATCAACACATCATTTACACGTACACACACCTACTTGCTGGCTTTCTTGGCTATGGTTATCAACTGTTCTTCTATTTCATATTCGTATTCATAGTGCAGGCCCTTTATCAAGCCTTTTTATTGTATCAACTACCCCAGCCGAAGGCAGTAAGAACTATGCATACTTGCTGCCTTTCTTGGCTGAGGTTATCAATTATTCTTGAATTTCATATTGTGATTCAAAGTCAAGGCCCTTTATGGAGCCTTTTTGTTGTAGCTACTACTCCGGCCAAATGACCAAATGTAAACATTTCCAATACTACCCAAAGACTTTCTGGTATCTTCATGCACAAGTGTTTTAAATACTGGTTGTCCTTTTACAGGAGTAAGTTGTAGTTGATCTCCAAATCTAGAACAATCATTTGGGTAAGTCTATGTCTTTTTGCAACACAAAATCAAGTACTTAAATCTGTTAAAGAAATTGAATATTTAGCTGAAAAAGAGCCAGAAAGTTCAGATAGTGTGAAAACAAATATGTGGGAAACTTATTATCGAAATAGAAGTCATCATCTTGAGAATATTTCTCTATGAAATGCTGCAAAACTATACTTTTAAACAGAATATTACAAAAAAAATCAAGAATGGTATATATGCTGTGATTGGTTCTGAAATATGCTTGGTGAAACAAAGAAAAGGACATTTGATTAATCACCGAAAAATGAGTTGTGATACTCCTGACAACTATTTATCTCTTTTGTAACTCTTCAAGCCATGGCGTTCAGAATAGGAAATTCAGAGCTGAGAAGATTTGTTCAAAACAACTAAAGATATTATAGAATGTCCTGTTTTTGCTAATTATGTGAAAATGTTGAACGACGAAATTGAGCAAGAAGCTACAATTGCAGTAGATATTGCTAGAAACAGTTCTCAAGACAGTCAAACTTTTGCTCCGTTGAGTCAGGATCCACTAGGAGAACCTATTGTTCAAAATGAAGCAGCAACTGCAATGGAAGAGGTGGAAACAGCAAAGTATCAAGCTCAAGAAGATGTAAAAAACTTAGGAAACTTGGAAGAACAACTAAATGTTGAGCAGAAACAAATATATGAGCAAGTGAAAAAACAGATTGACCATGGATTACTTCATGAAAAGAAAGAGTGCTCTTGCTCATCATTTCAACCTATCCGGATGTACGTGAGTGGACAAGCTGGAACAGGAATACTTTATTTAATTAAAGTAATTACAACTTATCTACAAAAAACAACTGAATCGCATTTGTCTTGTGTTGTCACTGCTCCAACTGGGTTGGCAGCACACAATATTAAAGGAATTACTTTACACACTCTATTAATGCTACCTGTAGAGCATGAAAACAAATTGGAATGCCATAAGCTATCTGTAGAATCTTGTTGTGAAGTTTCAAGAGTCTTGAAGAAAATCAAACTTCTCATTATTGACGAGGTAAGCATGGTATCAAACTTAATGCTTGCCTTTGTGCATTTACGAATGCAGCACATTTTTAAAACAGAGATGTGACGTATTATCTGGAGGAAAACACGTCATAGTTTTTGGAGATCTACTACAACTAAAGAGACATTATGTTTTGCCACACCATCAAAGACTTATATCTGTATTGACTGGTGCCTTCGATCTCCACTGCGGACAGCAGGGTTCACAACTTGAATTCAGCTTTACATCTACACTACGGACAGCATTCAAGTTGCAAATTGATTTATGTAAAGCAGAGACAATTTTGTTAATGGATGCCACCAAATCCGTTCCTCAATGGCTGTACTAACTACTGCCTTCAAATGTACACTGCGATCAACAGAGTTTACTTCTTGATACCAGGAGCCCATCAGTACTACAGAAAACATGGAATTTAGTCTCGATTTATTTAAGGCAGAGACAATTGTTCTATGCCCTCAGATTCTATTAACTGAACAAAATAGCATTCATCGATGTTTGTGTCGAGTAGTACCTTCGATCTACATTGCAGCCAGCAGGGTTCACATCTTCAATTCAACTTTGAATGTAAATTTGTCTTCAGTATCTGTGATGAAAACTGCCTTCAATCAATTCTGCACTCAGTAGAGTTGACAACTAGATACCAAGAGCGCCAGCACTACAGAAAACATTCAATACAATCTTCATTTATTTAAAACAGAGACAATTGCACAATGTCCAGAGATTTTCTTAAAGTTTGAACAGTAGGAAATTGAACTTTCATTTATTTAATGCAGAGACAATTCTACTATATGTCTTCACATTTTGTTTAAATAAGCGACATAAAATAATTTGTCTGTGTCAACAACTGCCTTCAATCTACAATGCAAACTTGAATTCAGTTTTCCATTTACACTATGAACAGCATTCAAGTTAGCCATGATTTATGTAAGGCAGAGACAATTTTGTTAATGGATGCCACAAAAAAGTTCCTCAATGTCTGTACTAAGTACTGCCTTCAAATGTACACTGCGATCAACAGAGTTTACCGCTTGATACCAGGAGTGCATCAGTACTACAGACAACATGGAATTTAGTCTCAATTTATTTAAGGCAGAGACAATTGTACTATGTCCTCAGATTCTGTTAACTGTACAAAATAGCATTCATCGATGTTTGTGTCAAGTAGTACCTTCGATCTACATTGCGGGCAGTAGGGTTCACAACTGCAATTCAGCTTTGGATGTAAATTTCTCTTCAGTATCTGTGCTGAGAAGGGCCTTCAATCAATTCTGCGCTCAGTAGAGTTGACAACTAGATACTAAGAGCGCCAGCACTACAGAAAACATTCAATACAATCTTGATTTATTTAAAACAGAGACAATTGCACAATCTCCTCAGATTTTCTTAAAGTTTAAACAGTAGGAAATTCATCCTTCATTTATTTAATGCAGAGACAATTCTACTATATGTCTTCAAATTTTGTTTAAATAAGTGACAAAAAGCATTCATCTATGTCAGTTAACAACTGCCTTCAATCTACACTGCGCAGGGAACGTACCGGCTCAGCGCCAAAGATACTACTTACTCAGTGCACCATAAACATCACAAAGAAGAGTGAATAGTTTTATGTCACAGTGAGACATACTGTCCCTTTTAAATGGAATTGATGCAGAATACAATTGACAAAAGACATTACTTCAACTACTGTGCCTCCCCCGACCACACATCATCAAGAGAACATTCAAGCTCAGGGCCAAAGGTATTACTAACTCAGTGCACCAGAAATCATCACCACGTGACAGTATTGAAAGAGATGACTAATTTAGAAAAATATATATCATACTTTTTGTAGATATACTTCAACTTACTTCTGTGAATGGACAACCAATATTTATTTGAAACTTAATTTTAAAGACTTTGCTACCACTGCGTCCTGCTTGGACCACGCACCATCACAGACTCCACAGAACTTTGTTGCTTCAGGTGCCACTAACTCATTCCACCACTTATCATCGCTGCGTTCACACACACTAAATTACCAATATTATGCAGCAGTAATCAATGTCACATAGTCATGGGCTCTTGCTAACCGCTGCCTACTGCCATCACCACATGGCCATATTCAGGCAGAATTTAACTGATTCTTCATTCATTACGTATAAAGTCCAGTACCAAAAAAAGTAACCACCCTCAAACCTACACAAAATCGCCAATTGCCCTTACTAAGCCAGAATTCACAACACAAAAAACATTACTATCAGTACGTCCTGCCCAGACCACACATCTTCGCAAGCTCCACAGAGCCTTGTCGTTTCAGGTACCACTAACTCAGTGAAAACCAAACTAAGTATAACACCTATTTCATATTCTGATTCAAACTCAAGGCTCTTTATCGAGCCTTTTTTTTTTGTAACAACTACCCCGGCCAAAGGCAGTGGGAAATTTGCACACTTGCTGCCTTTCTTGGCTGGGTTTATCAATTAATGTTAAATTTCATAATCTGATTCAAAGTCAAGGCCCTTTATGGAGCCTTTTTGTTGTAGCTACTACCCCGGCCAAAGGCAGTGGGAAATTTGCACACTTGCTGCCTTTCTTGGCTGGGGTTATCATTTATTCTTCTATTTGGATAATATGTATTACAATATCTGTATTGATACCACAGGGAAAAATATTGAAACAATTGGTGTACAAAATGTTGAAGATGAACCTCTAGTTGTTTTAGTTAATGGCGTTCCTACTAAGAGTATGAAAATCTGGCAAGAATTAGTGGATGTTAGGAAAGTGAAAAAGGCAATGTTGTATCTGGTAAAAAATAATCAATACTATAAAAAATGTATATTTGGGAGAAGAAGAAATAACTGTAGAAGAAGATAGTGATTCCACATCTGGACAAATTGAAAAAGTAGATGAGTCCAGAACTGAAGAGATCTATGAACATTATAGTATTCATCCACTTCATTACAAAGAAGTGATGGGAATGCTATAGATTTATTCCAAATGAAAGAAGAAAAGTCCCATTAGTGTATGGGAAAAAAGCTTGGAAGCTCGTTGTTTCCCTCAGTTGTTTCCAACAGGGAAAGGAGGACGATATGCAGATCGACCTGAGCAGATTCCTGCATCTGAATACCGGACATCAAGGTTGTATGCAGAAGATCTAAGATTTTGACAATGTATTCCGTATTTGTTTCATCTTTTGTTTGAGAGTGACTTGTCTGGACTTTCTTATGCAGTGAATCATATATTAAAAACATGTTTCGGCAAAGGAATTAATGGATAAAGTACAGCAGAAAGATGTTTTGGAATCTCAGCTAATTAATCTCATGGCATGTCGGCATGGTACTAATGAGTACTGGTACCGTCGTCATGGAGAACTTAAATGTATGCTAAGGAACTTAGGAACTCCTACATGGTTCCTTACTCTAACCTGTGCTAAATATACTTGGGATGATTTACTTCAATTTCTTTGAGAAACAAATCCAAATATACTAAATATTGAATAAAAGACACCTGGAGAATTGTGCTCTTCGGATCCAGTTAATGTATGCAGTTATTTTAGTCATAGATTTGAAGCTATGATGTCTTTTATCACCAATAAAAAAATCCTTCTCTTGGAAGGTTTTGGATTTCTTTTGAAGAAAGGAGTATCAAGCAAGAGGTGCTCCTCACATATGCTAATATGGATCAACAATACTCCCAAATTCGGAACTGAGTCAGATGATACTGTAGTGTCTATGCTACATGTGATATATCCAAAAGTACACAAGATAAGGACTTAAGACAACAAGTCTTACAATTCAAAAGCCATCGTTGTGGGAAATACTGTCGTCGAAAAAACAAATCTAAGGACAAGTTCTATACCAAATGTCGTTTTGTATTTCCATGTCCTGTAATATCGAAAGGAAGAGTAAACAGTTTTATGTCATCTTTGCGACATACTATTAAAAGAAAGTCTCCTTAAAAAGAAATGAAGAGTCAAACTACAAAAATGACTACAACCCAGTCATTTCGTCCATGTGGAATACTAGCATGGACTTTCAATATGTTGCAGACAATTCCATTGCTGTTGCTCGATATGTACCATCCTACATAACAAAATCAGAAAAGACAGAATTGAAGAAGATGTGGGAAGAGATTGCCCATGAGAAGACTCTAAGTAAGAAAGTATATAGTTACAGTTTGAAGATGTTATCTCATCGAGAAATTGAAGCGTTTGAATGTTCAGATCGCTTATCATCTGCAAGTCTTTACTCCAAATCTAGAAGAATCATTTGGGTTAGTCTAGGTCTTGGTGCAACACGAAATCGAGTACTTAAATCTGTACAAAAAATTGAATACTTAGCTGAAAAATAGCCAGAAAGTATATGCATTGTAGTGTAGTGGTTCATAACACATCCTATTCCAACTGTTGAAAGATCCCTCCCATTTCATTCATTCTACCTTGACTTTCTAAGAAGAACCATCTCTTCTGAGAATCCTGTCAAATAGAAGGAAGATCACCATAATAACAGCAATAGACTCATCTTCCAGCTAATCTTCAGAAGGATATTTCATTCCTGAAGAGCCTCCAAAGAAGAAGAAAGAAGCTCTAATTTGGAAGTTATTTACTTTCCCTGAAGGGCACAAAAAAGGTTAATGCTCCGTTAGTAACCTGTAAAATTTGCCAAACAACTCTTTCAAGGGGTGATCCATCCAGAAAATACTCCTTTGGCACACCAAGTATGGGGCGACATGTCAAGAACTTGCACCCCAATAACTTTGCTCGAGCTCCAACACGGAGGTTACAGGAGAACCCACCTACTGGTGCACCAAGCACATCGACTGCCGCAGCAGCTTATTCAGCAAGCAATCCATACCCACAGATTGATCCTGATTTCGGTGAAGTTAACATTCTATGCATTTATTGGAATGAACGTTTGTGTTACAGGGAACAGTCTATCGACCTGATAAACGCAGGAAGCAGGAGCATCGCTGTCCTCAACATTAGTTTTTTTTACATTATCTTGTAATTGGTATCAACTAACCCAGCCGAAACCAGTGGTAAATTTGCACACTTGCTGCCTTTCTTGGTTGGGGTTATCAATTATTGTTCAATTTCATATTCTGATTCAAAGTCAAGGCCCTTTATCGAGCCTTTTTCTTGTAGCTACTAACCCAGCCGAAGGTTACTGATCCAAAAGTAATCTGTAAAATTTTCCAAGCAACTCTTTCAAGGGGTGATCCATCCAAAAAATACTCCTTTGACACAGCAAATATAGTGCGACACGTGAAGAACTTGCACCCCAACAACTTTGCTTGAGCTGCAACACAGAGATTCCAGGACAACCCACTTGCTGCTGCACCAAGCACATCAACTGCTGCAACAGCATCTTCGGCAAGCAGTCCATACTCACATATTCATCTTGATTTTGGTAAACTTAAATTTCTATGCATTTATTGCGATGAACTTTTGTGTTACGTGAAACAGTCTATCAACCTCATAAAAAACAGGAAACAGGAGCATCGCTATTCTCAACATTAGTCATTAGACATTTATCGAGCTTTTTTGTTGTAACATCTACCCCGGCCGAAGGCAGTGGGAAATTTGCACACTTGATGCCTTTCTTGGCTGGGGGTATCAATTATTGTCTATGAGAATAACCACCTAGGCAATAACGTGAAGTATGGAGAGAGCTTCGCATTCGGTTCTCACATACGATGACTAACGATAGAGTCTAAAGTGAGGATAGAAACAGAAACTCTTCTCAAATCGATAAAGAGCCACCTCGAGAGAAAACATATAGGCAATATGCACAATGAATTTCACATTAAAAAAGATGCATATAATTACCTAGCGAGTCTTTGCGATAAAAGCAGCCTTTGGTTGAAACTGATGTTGCTTCAAACTATAAAAGAAAAAAACGAACTAGGAAAATTATTAGACATATAATTCGGAGAACATAAATCTCCATATATCCAAAATGCACCATTACAGAATAAAAACAATTTACAGAATTCCGTTACTCACTCGCATTTAGTTCGGGATAGATACATATCATTACCTGGCAAATTCTTGCAGCAGGTATAGCCTTCGATAGCAACGATATTGCTCCAAACTATAGGAAGACAATAAAACAAAACCGGCCGTTTAGACACACAGTTCAGAAAAGGTTAATCTCCATTTACTCAAAACACACCGTCAGGTACCGACAATGCGTGAAAACATTAACTTATTACCCCGAGCAAGGCTCCCCTTAAAAGTAAAATCTTCCCAAGATTATCAAAGGCGAACTTGAGAACCCGGCGTCCTACGTCACGGGAACAATGGTGGATTGATATCAACAAGGCCTTAAATACTTCAGTGCAATTCGGATCATGTGACCCGACACATGACCATTCATCAAAATAGACAAGTTACTGTTACCGAAAGATACGTGAAGAAAGACGATTAACGCGCAAGGCTCATAAAAACTCATCCTGGTCAAATATAGACGGAAAAAGCGCGAAAAAGTCATTGTTAAATGTAGAATGTAGAAAAATATTTTCTCTTCTCTAACTTTTGCTCCCTTCCACTTTCAGCCCTTCTCTTGATCAACTAGGACCTGAGGTAGCAACATTCGAATTAGTGGTATTACAGAGACTAGAACAAGCCCTTCGCTTGGAATTAAATTGCATAAAGTGAGTGAATATACATCCGTCCTTACCTTTAGTTTCAATTAGTCTTTTCTTTATTTTTCAGAACAAGTGTGAGACTCATATATCTATCGCTTTCTGTTGAGATTATTAAGATTGTGTTTGAAGTAAGTATCATATCTACTTGTGATTTATCCTATTTATTTTAACGGGGATACTACTAGGCGGTATTTAGAAGCAATTACATTCTTTACCCTTGTGACTATATTTATACTATGGATACAGATGAACACTATAGTAAGCCAAAAATATAGACTTGATCTATTTAGAAGTCTTTCTTGTCCATTTCTGGGAGATTTCAAGTTGTCAAATTATAGATCTTCAAATTATGTGATTGATGTTATAGAATATGTATATTTTTATTAGAAACTTTTTAATATTATTATTTCTTTGATGTATTGCATATAACAATGTAACAATGTCTTAATGCAGCTATTTTATTTTCATACTCTTTTTCTCAGGTAATTAATGGCTATTCCTGAAGAAGGCGCTGGTTCACCGAAACGCGCGTTGATTATTATTGTGCCACATTTTTGTGATTTTAAACTGTACCTATGTATTTGAATTCTTTTTAAATTGTATGTTGATACAATTTTTTAGCTAATGTGTATATCGCATAATGTATTTTTATGAATTAATAAAAAATTGGATAATAAAGATAGAACTCAAATTTTCTGTACTGTTCATTCTCCCACTTATCATTGTATAGACAAGAATATACAATTTCCTAGATATTTTTATAGATATTTTCCCTCACCTAGGAATTGAATTAATTATTGTTCAGGGGTTCCTTGTTATATACATTAGTTATCAAATATTGTTCAATTTCATATTCTGATTCAAATTCAAGGCCCTTTGTCGAGCCTTTTTGTTGTAACCACTTCCCCGGCTAAAGGCAGTGGGTAATTTACACACTTGCAGCTTTTCTTATTTTTTACATTATTCATCTTCCACTCAATCAACACATCATCCACACATACACACATCTACTTGCTGCCTTTTTTGACAGGGGTTATCAATTATTGTTCAATTTCATATTCCTATTCAATGTGCAGGCCCTTTATCGAGCCTTTTTGATGTAGCTACTACCCCGGCCGAAGGCAGGGGGAAATTTGCACACTTGCTGCCTTTCTTCGCTGGGGCTATCAATTATTGTTCAATTTCATATTCTGATTCAAAGTCAAGGCCCTTTATCGAGCCTTTTTGTTGTAGCTACTACTCCGGTCAAAGGAAGTGAAAAATGTGCACATTTGCTGCCTTTCTTGGTTGGGGTTATCAATTATTCTTCTTGTAATACAAATTCAAAGTGCAGGCCCTTTATTGAGCCTTCTTGGTAACTATTACCCGTGAATGGCAGTGGGTAATTTGCACACGTCCTGCAATTCATGTACAATTAAAAGCTTAACAAAAGTCTACCAATATTAAAAAAGAGCCAGTATAGGCTATGTTTATCAATTCTTCTGTTTGGTATTCTAATTCAAAGGGAAGGCCCTTTATTGAGCCTTCTTGGTAACTACCACCCGTGAATGGCAGTGGGTAATTTGCGCACTTGCAGCCTTTCCTAGTTATTTTTTACAATATTCAGCTTCCACTCAATCAACACACACCTACTACCCCGGGACACTGCAGGAACCGGCCCTGGGAGGTGGTGGTCCCCAGGGCCATCAAGGGCTCCAGGAGAGAGGCCGTGCAACCCCCTTCCAACATAAAAAAGCCCAAGAGCGTGTGATCCCTGGGGCTGGGCGGTCCGTGCCATCATGGACCCCCTATTTTAAATATTTCTGCCCCAGGACGGTAGCAGTCCCCGGGGCATGTGGAGGGGTCTGAAAATATGAAAAAAACTGTTTATATGGGAAATTAAAAAGAAACTAATAGAGAGAAGTTTAAAACCTAAACGAATCAAGGAAGTATTCTACGGACCCGATGTAGGAGCCCTAATACCGGTTGGAAACGGCCGAATTCGGCCGTTTCCGACCGGTATTACGGTTTTCTTATGTAGGGGGCTATATAAGTACAGATTCGGTAATTTTACTGATTCTGTACATTTACCGATTCGGTAAAATACCGAATCGGTAAATGTACAGAATTGGTAAATAGAGATGTAGGTGGCACTCTAAAGAGTGCCACGGGCCTTCAAGAGTTGGTATTTTACCACCCAATCCAATTGGGTGGTAAAATATCGAATCCCGGTGTGCATGCACATCTGTGCATGCACACCTGTGCCATGTGACACACAGACATGCCCTTAGGGCATGTATGTGTGCCACATGGCACACAAGCCTGTAATTGGGGTGCTAGAGGGTGTCAAAGTGACACCCCCTGCACCCTTGCAAGAATAGGTAATTACCGAATCGGTAAATACCGATTCGGTATTCCACATTGATTCCTATGGGCTTCAAGGCCCATAGGAATCAATGGGGGATACCGATTCGGTATTTACAGAATCAGTAAATACCGAATCTTACAGATTCGGTATTTACCGATTCAGAATTACCTACATTTCGCCCCCTCTAATTTACCACTTCTTAAATACCGAATCGGTATGATTCGGTCTTTTAGAAGTGGTAAATTAGATTTACCTACATCGCGCCCCTAATTTGTTCTTTACATGTATTTATGTTTGGAGGAAAAAAATTATAGAAACAGCACCAGGAATAGGAAGAAGCACGGAAAGGGGGGACGGGGGAGATGGGCACAATGGCACACATGTACAATGAAGTACAGCACAAGTATTGACAAATAATGGCCAAAATGAAGCACACCAACAAGGAGCATAAGTCACGCAACCTGGCAAGATCACACCACTGAATGAGCATAGAAGTGAAAAACCATGCTGGATTCATAAAGGATGTGTACAGAGGCCGGTTGTGGGTGTTGTGGGATGTCTGCGACCTTGGTCATCTTGGGTGAGGTGCCCAGCATGTGGCACATGGGCGGGTTCACTGTGTGTTACGTTGCCAAACAGCTGCTCCTCCCTCTCACGAGCCCCCACACTTTTGTATGGCACGCTGTTGTATCATGTGAACTTGTACGGCACAGCATTGTAATGCCTCTTCCGGCATGTCCTGAGGCATTTCAACTACACCATGAGTGTGCCGTATGGTGGTGGTGCATGCCACTTTACAACATCATTTGCTGTGGCCCTTTTGGCATGCCACACCAGAACACAGAGACACACTTACCGCATTTCCTGCACACGGACATGTCTGAGACACCCCGTTTCCCTTGCCGGATAGGCACACCTCTGCGCTGACCTGGGTACGCCGGCCCAGCACACGTGTATTGTGCTTGCAGGAGGATGCGTGCTTAGCTGCATGTCCAATGTCACTGCCAACGCTGAGGTGACATGGTAACGTCTGCTGAAGACAGCACACTGTGATGTTTCAGGGCCCGTACCTACCATGCTAACACATTGACCACATGGACACACTTGCTCAGATGCAGGTTTGGGGCTGTTGGTGGTCCTGGGGTTGTTGCGATGAGTCTTGTGGCCCTCATGGGTATCCTTGTATCGTGCTCATTGACTCTATGGCACCCGTGGGTGTTCTGGTGTGGCTCTTAGCTGTGTTTCCTTTCATGCTGCAGGTAGTAGTCATGCTTAACACCAGCAGAAAGCAGGTGTAAAATTCCTGGTGGTATTGTGGGTTATCGCCAAAATGAATTTCGCATTGCAGTTGTTAAAGTTGTGATGTCATTATTTTGTGTGCAGAACAATATACGAACTGGACAGTGTATCCCGTCAAGATCCAGCACCTGACACTATTTCTAATCAATATAAATACAATGAGATTTCTACATTGATTTTGTGTTTCCACTGTAAGTGCAGGCACTACCTCAGTGCAATTCAATACAGAATTTTAGTATTTAGAGTAAATCACAAAGGTGCACCTAGTGTCTTTTTGCACGGGATGGCTATTCAGCATTTCATTATCTGCACTTTAATGCAACTAAAGTTGACACAAAACTACACAGTATTCAGAAGTTGGTGCAAACTGCAGAGATCACCAGTATTCCCATGATAAGTGCTCCAAAATTGAACACTATGGTGGATACCAGCAAATAAAAGTAGTAAGAACATGAAAGAGTCACACAGAAGTTAAAAAAACTACCGAAAAGGTTAATAATTTTTTTTGTCAAACTTTATTTTTTTATAAACATATATAAACCATAACCTATTTTAAAATGTTATTAATTTATTAACATATCTATATATAAATAAACCAATTAACAACGTTTAACAAACATAATAGAAAACAACAAGGTGGAAGACTTCTGTGAGGACCATAGATGTCGACGACAGAGCCTGGAAAATAAAGCACAAAATAAGGATGTGTGTAATGCGCATATCAAAGGATTGAGAGAGAGAAACAGAGAAGGACAAACAAGCCAGAGAGAAAAAGAGAGGGAAGGAAAGAAAGGGAGCGAGAAAGGGAGAAGGGAGAGAGAGATAGAAGGAAAATAATGAAGAGAGGGAAGTGAGAGGGAGAGAGAAAGAGAGACTGTCGTCTTTGCGCATCCATGAGAAAATAGTTACCTGGTGCCAGCGGCATGTGCAGCAGTGGGCGGACTCCATGTGCCTGTCAAAACCCCTCCAATCTCAGATGTATTGCTAAATCCTGAGCCATGAATGGCGGAGACCACATCAGATTCTGCACTGATCTCACAGATGCCGCTGAGTCCTGAGTCTTGAATGGCGGAGACCACATCAGCTTCTTCGCGGATCTCACAGATGTCGCTGAGTCCTGAATGGTGGTGACCACTACAGCTTCTCCGCGGCCCGGCAGATCTCACACATGTCGTTGAGTCATGAGTCGTCAATGGCGGAGACCACCTCAGGGGTGGTGCCGCTAAGCTGGTGGAACTCAAGTTCGTGCCACGTGGTGGTAAGCTCCTGATGGCCACATGAGTTTGGGGTGGCAATAACCCTATGCATATGAAGTCTGCACCAAGGTGATGATAGACCGCTGACGGCAATACAGCTGTGGGTACAACTAACATTCTGCGCAACTTTTCATTGAGTCTTTATGGTTGAGACCCGTGGAGCGTTTGCCAGATAGTCAGCACCGGCAATAAAGGATGTAACGTTGTCGATCTATTATATTTCCATGGTCACATGACCTGTGCAGCATGTGCCGTATGGGTGTGGTGTGTGTGCAAACCTGCCCTCATGGAGTGGCCATGAGATGTTGAGAACTAGACCACTGACCTGCACATCAACAGCGAGTACGCCTGCGACATACAGAGAGCCTGTGCTTGTTCTGGCTATTGAAGGTATCAGAACTGTAATTTTACCTTCCTTTGCTGGTAGTAACACAAGAGATTTGTATCTATTAATCTCATAAAACCAAACCATGTGGACAGTTCTCCATAGTAGGCCACATGGGCTACTGGGTTGTTACCTACATCTTCTCACTACCATACAGGAAATCGCACTACAAGCTTCAACCAACACTGAGGTTTCTACTCCCTAGCTGGGGATATCTGATTCTGAGTTCTTGCTACTCCCAGTTACATCTACCTCCACCATAAAATCACGCTTTGCGAATTCACAGGTTTAGTACCATGTGCCAACAACAAAGTTGTTTATTATGAGCTACCGTTTGATTTCACTATTAGTTCTACACAACCCCACAGGGTCACCGGATATTTTGCTCAATTTGATGACTTTTTATCGGATTCGTCAGACTCACCACCGCATGAATCTTGTGCACTTATAATTTGTCTCAAAAATACATATTTTATTCCACATTGGATTTAACTTTGAATTTACATTATATTGCTCTTCCTTTAGATTAGTTGAGTATTATTTTTGCTTCTCAATCACCTTATCTTCCACATAAAATGCGAAGAGACCTGTCCCTGGTGAACAATGAAGAGGTTTTGGTACTTGATGGAATTGTTTGGGCAAGGTACCATAGGACATTTTTTGGCTGACAGAAACTTTGCAGATAGAGTATCTATTTGAGATTTCTTTGAATTACATTATTACTTCGAGCAGCACCTCTGATGATTGGTATATACGTATAGTGAGGTCAATGCTTGATGAGCTAGAACAGTATCTTCATATGTATAGTAGCACATTTAATTATGATGAAATTTTTTGTTTTCTCCACTTCACATGCCGAGCTAGAACTCCATGTGCAATATTTAATTATAAACAATGGGAACATTGCCCTACACCACCTGTGGGTAGCTCCAAACAATTTGCAGAGAAGTGTGCATATGTTTCTGGCAATAACCCCATAGACCCAGAATATTAATAGTATAAACTTCTCACTTCCTCAGCAAAAGAAACATATGTTAACCAACAGTTTTCAATCCAAGGCTAGACTTTTGGAAGGACAATTGTGACGTAGAGTCTGTTTGGGGAGCTAAAGTCCCAGGGCTCCCCTGACCATATGGTCCGGGATGCCCGCCACCCCTTCCACCACCAATCCCAATGGTAGGAGACAGACACAGTTTGAACTTTTGGAAGGCAGCGGGGCCTTGCGACCCCCTTGGCCGTATCTATTAAAATATGAAACAAAATGTAAAACTTTAAAATAAAAGTTTCATTTATCATGTACAAAATTAAACTTTCATTACACTTGATGAAGACAGGTATTCAGGCTAACCTTAACAAATCTCTAATACAAAGATTTTCCTAACCGAGTCTAACATCATGTCATAATGCATTGCATACGAATTTTGTACATCCTATCGTTAGGGGCCAACGGCAAGGTCTTAACCGGTGTCAGATCCCTATCACCAAATTTCCGCCTCTCGTGTGAGTGGCGCATGTGCAGAGGGCTTTACCCTCGTAGCCAACCGTAACTTCCCTTGTCATGGGGGCCCCCTTCCACTCGGCGCCATTTTAAGGTCGTCCGAGTTCCGTGCCGGGTAACCGTAAGAAGGACAGCGTGGACTCCCCCCTTTCCCCGCACTCTCTTCCGCCGGAGCGGATATCCGGCCCCCGAGAAATTCGTGGGAGGGGCATATAGCCGTCTCCCCCTGGGAGGGGCCTATGGCCATCTCCCCCTGGGCGATCCCATCCATAATGGGTGCCGCCCCCCATGGGAGGGGCCAATGGTCGCCTCCCCCCGGGTGCTCCCATCCATAATGGGTGGCGCCCCCCACTAGGGACCTTGAAATCACTGCTCACCGATCATGACCTTACCGCCCGACCGAAGACTAAATAAATACGACAGTAGTTACCTACTAGTGGGGAAAATTTAAACAAAACAAACTTATGCCTAATCATAGCTAGATATATCCCTCCCTGCTACC
Organism: Lissotriton vulgaris; assembly: GCF_964263255.1. Taxonomy (NCBI): domain Eukaryota; kingdom Metazoa; phylum Chordata; class Amphibia; order Caudata; family Salamandridae; genus Lissotriton; species Lissotriton vulgaris. The sequence continues at coordinate 1,393,113,691 of NC_141693.1, forward strand.
CCGCCCTTGTAGAGCAGATGTCCCAGAATAGTATCCATTTTACTATAAACATTGCTACAAAGGAGGAAAAGGTCCTATAACAGAGAAACCATTTTATTGCATATAGTTCATCACACTTCTACAAAGGAAAAAAGGCCTATCGACAAGTGTTCAGTTGCATACACAATCTTGGAATCAGTTTACAATGGGAAAAAACGGCCTAAACAAGACGCTTTATGCATCACAATCAATCGCAAATCACAACTTTGTTTACTCCCAAACTATTGCAACAGGGGCTGGTGGGTGGGTCAAAAAACTGCAGCTTGTTCCCTTGACGGCTCACGAGCGACGAGTGGTGCAGCCTTCGGAGCGCCGGAACAAGCGGACGCCTGCCTGGACCCCTGCGCCTTTTAACTTGCAGCGGGGAAGTGGGGCAGCATCCCCCTCCGGCCCAAAAGTGCACGGACTTCCGGGCAGGTGTTAGGACAACCCTCTTAGGCGGCGTGGGTGTGCTTCAACCACCCCACTTTGGGCATACCGGCCGGGAACACGCCCCCTGCCTGCAAAGGTTTCCCGAGTGCAGCCATACGTTCGGGGTGACCGAGAGGTCTCCCCTTTCCAATCACAATGCTGCAATCTTCACTTCTTCATAGGCACATTATTAGGCCTTAGAACATTCTGTACACGGACTTAGTACACCGAGCAAAATGTCATAGTTTGTTGTTGTCAATTCAGTGACAGCTCCGGATGGATAGAATAGATAGATCCCAGCGCTTTGCAAACATAATGTTTGACTTCTGATCACGCAAGGAGCAGTTTCCAGCTACTGTGCAACTTATTTTATTTTAAAAACGCCGAATTTTAAAACTGCTCTAATTTTCATACTGTTTCCATACAGCATACCTGGCATACTTGGCACTCACTTGCCACTATTTTCGCTCTGTTCCTGACATTCCCAGCCGATTTTAGGGCTGTAGATCGAGGGCTAGTGACAACAGCATTTACCGCGGCCATCTTGAGTGAGGGGGCGAGAGTGGTGAGAGCGCTCTAGTGTCCGGTATTTAAGGAGCCCCTAGGAAGCAGGCGCGAGATCCCATCGCTTTGCAAACATAATGTTTGACTTCTGATCACGTAAGGAGCAATTTCCAGCTACTGTGCAACTTATTTTATTTTAAAAACGCAGAATTTTAAAACTGCTCTAATTTTCATACTGTTTGCATACAGCATACCTGGCATACTTGGCACTCACTTGCCACTATTTTCGCTCTGTTCCTGACATTCCCAGCCGATTTTAGGGCTGTAGATCGAGGGCTAGTGACAACAGCATTTACGGCGGCCATCTTGAGTGAGGGGGCGAGAGTGGTGAGAGCGCTCTAGTGTCCGGTATTTAAGGAGCCCCTAGGAAGCAGGCGCGAGATCCCAGCGCTTTGCAAACATAATGTTTGACTTCTGATCACGCAAGGAGCAATTTCCAGCTACTGTGCAACTTATTTTATTTTAAAAACGCCGAATTTTAAAACTGCTCTAATTTTCATACTGTTTGCATACAGCATACCTGGCATACTTGGCACTCACTTGCCACTATTTTCGCTCTGTTCCTGACATTCCCAGCCGATTTTAGGGCTGTAGATCGAGGGCTAGTGACAACAGCATTTACAGCGGCCATCTTGAGTGAGGGAGCGAGAGTGGTGAGAGCGCTCTAGTGTCCGGTATTTAAGGAGCCCCTAGGAAGCAGGCGCGAGATCCCAGCGCTTTGCAAACATAATGTTTGACTTCTGATCACGCAAGGAGCAATTTCCAGCTACTGTGCAACCTATTTTATTTTAAAAACGCCGAATTTTAAAACTGCTCTAATTTTCATACTGTTTGCATACAGCATACCTGGCATACTTGGCACTCACTTCCACTATTTTCGCTCTGTTCCTGACATTCCCAGCCGATTTTAGGGCTGTAGATCGAGGGCTAGTGACAACAGCATTTACGGCGGCCATCTTGAGTGAGGGGGCGAGAGTGGTGAGAGCGCTCTAGTGTCCGGTATTTAAGGAAACGGTCTATCTCCGCGCTAGCGGTCGCGTTTGCGGAAGCGCCTCCTCAGCGCCGGAGTCACGCCAGAGTCAGCCCATCTGTGCCCGTCCGCGCCTCGGACGTGCCTCAGGGCTATGGCACCACCATATGGTTCAGTCCCCAACCTACCACAGGTACCTATAGCCGATGTAGCAATACATTCAATAGAATCCCCCTACATCAAATATACGTCTGTCGATTTGAAGGCTCTACAACCGGCAATAAAACCCTCCTGCAGGTTGTTAAAATTGGGGTGGGAGAAGGATTCCTGTCAAACCTGTCAATTACACATTGACCCTATAGGGATCAAATCCACGCTGTCTGATTCCCTCAAGAACTCCTCAAAATCAAAGACAAAATCCTTTTCCTTTATTAGCCTCAACTGTCGCTCTTTACCAATGCATAAACTAGAAATTTTTAACCTACTCTTAGATGAAGCACCCGACGCATTGTTTATTACTGAAACCTGGCTCAAAGAAAGTTCGGGTCCAGACATAGCTATGGCACTTCCGGACTCCTACGCTATCACCAGACTTGACAGGGAAAAGATACCTGGCGGAGGAATTGCCATCATCTTCAAAAAGATTTTTAATTGCGAATTTAAACCTCTTTTATGTGATGGCTGCCAAGCGGCGAAATTTAAACTTACGCTAACCCCTTATTTCACTTTAGCCGGAGTCCTTGTGTATCGGCCTCCGGGGGCAGCATCCAAATGGGTGACAAATATGTCTGCACTTATCGGACCGTTAGCCATGAGAACTGCCAATTTCACAATCTTAGGTGACATAAACTTGCATCTAGAGGATGAGGAATGCTCTTTAGCTAAAGACTTCATAAATGACTTAGCAGCTCTCAATCTAACCTTAAAGAACTCAGGGCCTACACATCGTGCTGGACACCTGCTAGATCCCATCTTTTCCAATCTTAACAATATTGTGACGCATTCTGCCCAGCCTCTTGAACGTCAATGGAGGAGGAGTTACTCACCTGTAATCAAGGAAAAATACAAAATTCAGTTAATAGCGTATCAAAAGCAGTGTAGCAAGGCTAAAGCAGAATTCATCTGCACAAAAATCACAAATGCCTTAGACCACTCCAAAACACTTTTTAAGCTAGTAAAAGAGCTGGCTGGCTCTAATACGTCTCAACTCCCACCTGAACTTAATAAAACTCAATGTGACCTACTTGCTGCCTTCTTCATCAATAAAGTCGACCAAATTCACCAAGACATTAATCAAGCTTCTAATAAATATAAGTTAACCACTGAAGCTACCCCAAACTGTGCATCACCTACCTCGGGTAATGCCCCAGGCATTCCGGATTGCTCTACTCCGGTTAATGCATCTTCTGTCACACTTGATAGTTGGCCCTTGCTGAACCCTGATATGGTTCAAAGGCTGCTAAAAACTATTAAATCTGGCTCACCTAAAGACCCATTGCCATGCTCAGTCTTAAAGCAACTTAACAGCAACGTCTTGGTTACTATCACTGATCTTCTCAATGCTTCGTTACTGGAACAATTTGTACCCAGTGAATGGAAGCATGCAATGATTCATCCGCTCCTGAAGAAAGCTGGCGCAGACCCCAATTCGCCCAATATCCTTGCTGCCCACCTTTGCAAAAATATTGGAGAAACATGTACATTGTTGACTCACTGATTTCATTACCACTCATGACCTATTACCATCCCACCAGTCGGGATTTCGTGCAGGCTTTTCCACAGAAACTACCTTGCTGGGGGTAACCGAAAATATCCGCCGCATGGTGGACAAGGGCGAAACAGTGGCACTTGTGCTGCTCGACCTCAGCGCGGCATTCGACACTGTGTCGCATGCGGTCCTCGCCCAAACACTCCACTCCCTGGGCATCCGTGGGGCAGCTCTCAACTGGATTAGATCATTATTGGAAAACCGCACGTTCCAGGTCTTCTCACAAACTGCCTGCTCTGATACCATGACATTCAAACACGGAGTTCCACAGGGCTCTATTCTTAGACCGTTGCTTTTCAACGTGTATATGAGCCCCCTGGCCAAAATAGTGGAGGAAACAGGGCTTTTAATGTTTTCCTAGGCTGATGATTCCCAGCTGCTTTTTTCTTTATCAGCTGCAGATTCTGATAATTCCTCCACCCTACAACTCGGACTCTGTAAAATCGCCGACTGGATGCAAAAAAACTTCCGAAAACTTAACGGCGAAAAAAACGAGTTAATCGTGTTTGGCAAAAGAACTTTGGGGACCCCAACATTGGCCAACTGAAATGGGCACCCCCCCTACCCACGTACTCATGCTCGCAACCTGGGCGTCATTATTGACGACTCACTCAGTTTACATCAGCAAGCGGTAAAGACTTCAGCCACCTGCTTTGCCATATTAAAATGGCTTAAAAAGATCTGTTGGATGCTGCCTGAAAACACCAAGAAAACAGTTGTCAATGCCCTAATAACATCTAGGCTAGATTATGGCAACGTTTTGTACCTGGGGGCGAACAAAGCTACTGTCCGCAGGTTGCAATCAGTGCAAAATGCAGCAGCCAGACTACTCTGTAAAATTCCCATCTCTACTCCAACCACTAAATACATCAGGACGTTACACTGGCTAAAAATTGAAAACCGAGTTAAATTCAAATCTCTATGTTTTATGCACAGGATTTCCACCAACACCGCTCCTAAATATCTGCAAAACCTGGTGCGCCCCTACCGTCCTTCCAGATCTCTTCGGTCTTCCACGGCAAATCATTTTAAAATTCCAAGGACCAGGCTGTCACGCATGGGTGGCAAGTCCTTCTCATTCCTAGGACCTTCTCTCTGGAATTCAATGCCACATACATTGCGGTCTGAGTCGAATTACATTAAATTCAGAAAAGCCTTAAAAACATGGCTCTTTAACATCTAGTTTTCTGTAACCGCATTGCTATTGGGATCTGCTGCGCAGGGAAACCCTTTGTTGGGTAGCTCTGCGCATTACAAATGTAAACAAATAAAATAATCAACAATGACAACAGAACAAGGACTTAGGTACAGAACAAATGAGTGCAGTTTGTTTTATAAACGACACTGCGCCTCTGTTTAGGCAGAGGACCATCTTGATGGATTGTTGAAGGTCACCACATTCCTGAACTCTAGACCAGCTGAATTCAAACACCTTTCTGAAGAGGACGGCAATCAGTTCTACACCAAGGCTGGCTACTTGAATCCACAGGCTCACAGGTAAATACGGAGTCAAAATCGCACACATTAAAGGATAGGCAGCACTATGTAGGAGTGCATTTGTATGTATGTGATGGAGCAAGGATTCGCACGTTAAGGGACTTGCTTGTATCATGAACCTCAAATAATGTTAATAAACTAATCAACATGTTCGTCTTACTAATTTTGCACATTTTTCATCATACGGGGTGTCCAAGGGATGCTTGCTTATGAGTTTATTAATCTTCATATGCTTGCACTACAAAATGGTTGCTGCTACGCGGGAATTTAGACTACGCATGCGTCGGTCATAACCATGTGACGTGACGTATTCAATGTCTTGGAGGGAAAATAATTACGCATGTGCAATAAAGCTAAAATGGCTGCTCTGTGTTTTCACATGCTTTAAGCTTTCATTGCCGCTTTCGCAAAGCTGTCTGTTCTGCATAAACAATAATGCTATAGTTACATTACAGTATTCATGGAATACAGTGTAATCATTTATTTCCTGTGTTCTAAATTGGTTTCTCTTGCTTTTCATGTATCGTATCCTTTGGGCATGGGAGGTGCTTACTACTCCATTTTGGAAGTCCCTACTGCGCAGGTCTCAATTGTGAAGGGAAGAGAACTCTGCAGCAGTGGAACCCAGCCAGCTGGCAGCCACAGCCAAGATGCTCCTGGGAACCTGCCCCGCGACCTAGCTGAACGAAGTTGAACTGTACTGAAGTCGATACAATTGTACATGAATATTGTATTCACCATTGTTAGTCGAAAAGCATATGTCATGAGAAGATGGAATTTAAGGGGTGGGTACAAAGATTGAATATTAATCCTGAGAAAGTATACATTTTAGGTGGTGTGTTGACTTAACCTCCTCCTTTGTCCAATCAAAATTGGGGATCCTTACACTTGCAACATTGGGGGTGGTACACTGACCCGAAAAACAGTATAACTAGCATAGGTTTAGCTAGAGAATTTGTTCGACGTGTCCGAATAGCTGACCTGTCACTGACCCAACGCACTCTATAGGTGACTGATACAGAGAGCTGCGGAGCACTCTGTTGGGAGGTTTGAGAAACCCATTCCGGGGTTTTGGTAATTGAAAGTGCTGGCGAAGCACTTTGCTGGGAGGTTCAAGAACCCAATCGGTGTTATTGGCAGATTCCTTGTAGAGAGGGAGTAGCGCAGGCGTTGCAACCAAAGCTGCGGGTGTCGTACCCTTTGGTGAACCAGGTCCTGATCCAATTTCTGGGGTAACCTGTCCTGACTGTCCATGAGCTCTACCTGCTCGCCTACTGGCACCTAAGTCCTTGAGGGTTCCTTCCCGTCTTTCCAAACTGACCCATGGCCAGGGTTGGTCTTCACTCTATTGTAGGTAAATATAAAGTCTGTGTGGGTGATTGCTTATCTATATTTGCATTTCTAATTCTCGATTATTACAAAGTGTAATTGCATATGTTCTCTTTTCCCCCTATCCCTTTATAAATAAGATTTTCATGCATTACTCGTCTATTAGCATTTTCCACTTTTTGACCTACCTTTAGTAAATGCTAAATCGTTTCTATTTTAGTATATGTTTCTTATCTTACCCTCCCTCTAGGAGATAAGCTGAATTGAATAATATGTTCCAATCTTACCTACCCTTTAGTATTTGAGCTAATATTGAATCTCAAATTGCAATAAGTTTCTTTAACTGCTCTAAAGACTTTTGGATATAGCATGTTCCCTTTCTTTACCCTCCTTTAATCAATGTTGCGAAAGATTGTTATCTGAAAATAGCATGTTCCCTGTTCTTACCTTCCTTTTATTCAAAGGTTATTAAATGCTTAGCATAATCTATCTCTTGCATAGTTATACGCTTTTATTAATTTTGATTATAGATAGTCTTATAGCGTTTAATTGCCTGCCCATGACATATGATAATGATGATGATGATTAGATAAAGTTTTGAACCTACCCAGAGTCTGTGGTTATTTCATATTTCTCAAATGTTTATAAATGTTCTTGACTATCTAATATTTTGACTCAACTCCCTGATCCTAGGTGATTTGGTTCCCAGTATCTACACTGCTGTTATAGATATAGGAATCAGTACTGTAGAAGAATCTCAAGATATACCGATAGTAGAGCATGAGTTACCCAAGATGAATGTTACGGTTGTATCAAATAAAATGGGCCCAGGTGAGTATTTAGTAAAAATATCCTAGCCGGGTGACCTGCGCGCTCTATCATATACATATCAACAAACACAAATGCACAATGGTTGAATTATTCATTCTGTTCGGCATTCTTGAAATGTTGGTAATATTGTTTCCCTCCATTCTATTAATCATTGCAGCACATGTATTTTACACAGGAGTACAATTGCTTCAATAAACGTTTGAAATGAGAAATTTTCACTTCTTGTATCTCCCTTTGGGCATGCCTGACTTATTGACTATAGGGTAAAATATGCTTCCACGTTTCCTTTGGAGAATTTGGGTTGGCATGTTCTGAAGTTGTAGCCTCCATCCGGTGCCCTGTTCATTCAGAGGCCAGCGGGCGCACTGTGAGCTAACCAGGAATTAGGTCAACATATTCTGATGGTATGCGTGGACTCAGTCCCATATAGATTGGATCCTAATGCTGCCCAAGCACACAGTCCTAATGAGAAAGTTGGAACAGTATGACACAGCTACATACCTATCACTCATTGACTAAAGGATTGGCTGTAATCCGGTGCAAAAGTCTAATGCATTTTACTTATGTTTGTGCTATACAAATCATACCTATATTACCTTTAGTGCTGTAATACCCCACAAAATAATGCTTGTGTGATTGGTATGTAACTTTGAAGGAAAACATGCCTTCTTAAGGTCAGTACCAAATCAAGCATCCTTTCTTCCACGGTCGATTATCTGAGTACCATTAAATTGGGGAAGAATAATGGCTCTACTTTTTGGTCCCTATTTTATTAACGATCACCACAAAATTGGAGTTTGTTTGATTTAGTTGCATCATTCGAGATTTTGCCACACTCCTTTTTTCTTTCTCCACTTTGGGAAATAATTACTAGAAAATGTTGGAGCTCAGTGCTGTGCCAAAACAGGTAGCCCCTCGCTCTGACATTTTCTAAACTCGCGGATGCGCCGTATTTACTACAATACAGCCCACTCTTGTGTTTTCCTAGTGCTGCCGCTAAAATTACCTGCCTAGTGTCAATGCAGGCCCCCTTGCACCATAGTGCAATGGTGCCTGCATAGCAGGAAATGATTGTTTATGTGCAAGAAGGTTTCCCTTTTTGCATTTAATCTATATTGGTGAATTGTTACTTCTATGCAGCATACACAGAAGTAGCACATCGTCATTGTTTAAGTGCAGGAAAGGACACCTTCCTGCACATAAAAAAATCATTAAAAGCTTTTTGCTCTTTTTCTTGCGTGCTACATAATGCAGCACACATAGAAAAAGCAAAAACGAGGAGAAATAAAAACATTTCTCCTCGTGCATCATTCTACCACCTGCTATTTCATGGCATTCGTTTTTGGTGCTGGCACAATTTTACACCTCTATGTTAATTTGAGGCCGCATCATAAAGCAATGGGTGTTGTGGTGGAGCGCTTTCACCAACACCCATCACATGTACTTTTGCAGCAGAGGACTGAGGCACAAAGAGACATATTTGCAAGGTGGCGTTATACCATGCTAAGTGGCTTAGCGCCACCTTGTAAATATAGAAAGTGGTGCTACGACCACCAGAGCGTCACAAAAAGTGACGCTCTGGTGGCAAAAAGTGTATGTAAATATGCCCCTTTTAGTTTTAGGAGTTATGGCATGGTGGTACATTGGTTTTGCTGGTATATATCTGACTGCACTTTTCTATATTTTGGAAAGGTTCATCCTCGTCTATAAATTGTTCTCATTGCACGCTTTATAGTCCTCTTTCCTTATTTCTATCATTTGAACTCACTTTGAAGTAATTAACTCTCAATTGTGGTTTATTTTCATTCACTTTCTGTTGTCTTAAAGATTTCTGAAACTCGCCCCCTCGCAAACAGGTTTTGTGTTTTTTCCTACATCAGATACTATAGCTTCTCCACTCACCTATTTTATTCTGCTCAATTTTATTTGTTTTTATTTGTAGGTTTTGAGAGATTCATCTTACTTCATCACTTATCAACGTTGAACATATTTCTTCAGTAATCATGTTTTTTTGGTTCCATATCTATAACAACGCAGTGACCGTGTTTAGCTTTGTTTAACGGTTCAATTCACTAATCACGTATATGCATTACGAATATCTATATGTGTCAATTATTTTTAATGTGCATATGATTTTATTTTTTTTACAGCATCTCGGATAAAAGTGACATAATACCTTTATGTAACACGAAGAAATACAATAAGTCATCAACCTAATTTCCTTCAACAGAATTATCTTACAGCCTGAGATTTTGAAATAAAGCTGCTATGATGAATGTTATTTAAATCTCTGATATGCAAGTAGTTATTAGTCAAGAACAACTGAGGAAGTAACTAAAGAGCTCCATAAAAAAAGAAGACATAAAAATACAGTAGTTGGTTGCTTCTCTAGTTGCACGGTAGGTGTTTTGGGGATTTTTTAAGGGTCACAAATTCCCTTCCTCTGTTGCTCCTTCGTGAGGTTCAGACACCAACACCTTCCCTAGCGGAGAATTGCTTGAACCTTATAATTTACTGGGATGCCTATAAAACCACTCAGCCTTGGCTTGATGTCAATTTCTTTTGGATCACAAGAAAACTTAAGTTGGAAGTTCTGAAGAACCGAGGTGATGTATATGAACAGTTCGTTCCTGGCCATCCCTTCTCCGATACAAATTCGTTTCCCTAGAGTGAGAAAAGCCACAAGAAAATGAAAACTGTAGTTCATTGTTGCAAACATCAATTAAACATTTTAATAGTCATTCATTAGCACACACTGAGGTAACTGCATTGTGTGTAAGCATGTTTAAGTATGACCGCACAATGGGCCCCATTTGCAAAGGTAAAGTGAGTCTAACTTTATGACTTTCGGTATTCACAAATAGCAAATACTACTCTTTAATGCCCTTTGTGAATACTGACGCTCGTAATGTTCCACCTTCGGTATTCACAAAGGGCATTTATGAGTAGTAATTGCCCTTTTTGAATAACAAAAGTCATAACGTTAGACTTTTGTCTAACTTTACCATTGTTCATCGGGCCCAATAAGTCTATGTAAAAGTTGTACAGGGCAACTATTACCCAGGAGGATGCTTGTCCTGCTGCTGTGTATCTTAAAAAAGTAAGAGTAAACAGCCACATTTTTAAGGATTCATGAAGTTGCCGATGACCAGAGAGCGCTGTAACAGAGACCGGAGGAGGATTCCAATGCTTAGCTGCAAAAGAGGAGAAGAATCAGCCCACATGCTGAACTTTCTAGATTTTAGGTAGGGGCGATGGTAGGCACCACCCACACCTAGGGGCGTGATGCCTTTAGTGGCATCGCTTTCGGGAGCCCAGGTCACTTCTGGTCAAGAAGGTTAGAGAGCATCGCCAGAAACACAGGAGGTCCTCTTTGATGCGCCACCAAGGTGTGCAAGCGACCCCTCCCTAAAAAAGGATAAAAGTCAGTGACGAGAGGGGTGGCCCTCTTTGTCCTTTCATCGTGGGTGCCTAGCGGATCCGAGCCACATCAAGTTAAAAGTTTGCACACCCAGTTGAGAGGGCCTTATACTCGTAGCATAAATGGGGAAGAGTTGTTTTATGTCGGCTAAAGACGGTCAGCTTTGATAATTACAACACATGCTATATCCTGTTTGGAGGATAGTACCAGAGCATGGGAGGCCGGGGAACTGTATGCTGAATAGGGGCATTGGTGGCCGAACACTCTGATGTGCTAGAGCCTTGTGAGCAATGGCAGGGGCGTGATGAGAAGGCAAACGGGAGAAGCGGACCGCGTGTGAAAATGCGTGGTCAGCGTTGGGAATGGAGCATGTGTTGTAATACAAGCGCGTTCTATTTTAAAGGGAGTGAAGCGGGGACCAGGAGCGTGGGTTCAGCGTGGCCCACAAGAGGAAATGTGTGGTCCGCGCTCAGGAGGCAACCGAGTTTCGGGAAAGGCATGCGCGGTCAGCATGCAAGTTAAAGAAACGAACTGGGAGCACAGATGCAACATGGCCCGCATATAGAAACACGTGGCTGGCATTTAGAGGCAAGCGCAGGGAATAAATTCAAGCGCATGAAGCGAGGGCGGTCAGTATTTGGTCTTATCAATGCAGGAGTGGTGCCAGAGAAGAGCAGGGTAGGCAAGGAAGGCAAATTTAAACTTAAAAAAGTGTGGGTGGAATGGTAAATCAAGAATTGGGTTTATGGTTTTGCTATCTACGCATCAATCATGGTAGAGCGGTTCCCAGCTTTGGCAGGCCAGTTGATTAGCGACATGTCAATGTACACGATGCAGCTTCAGAATTCCAGGGCACGGCCTGGCTGCAATCAAACAACAAATTTAGACAAATGAAGGAGGTAAGGTCAGAAGTGGCATGGGATCAGAGAGAGATCAACATATGGCATGCAGAATTTTGCTCAGCAGCGCCAGTTACCAAGGCAGCTCATTCCTTTTTGAGGGGACAAAGGAAAAGGGGACAAGAAACAAGCTTGCTGGCAGTTTAACAAGAACAAATGCAGTAGGGGCTCAGGCATATATGTTCCTTCTGTGGAATACAAGGTCACCCAGAGACTAAGTATTACAAGAAAGTTGGGAAACCTAAAGAACAGCATACCCCTGCCCACGAACAGAACAGGGGTTGCCCTGCCCAGTCATCCTAAGAAACCACCCACTCCCATTCATCTGCATGTCCTGGCCCACTTGTTCCATAGATACGAGAGGAGGGAGGAGGCTCTGCTATTATATCAAGGTTTTAAATTTGGTTTCCATATTCTATCTAGTGCTCTGCCTCTCGCAGTTCCCCCACACATTCATAGCTCAGTTAAGCAAAATGCGGAGGTGGGTAAGGAAAAAATCATGAAAGAAGTAGCGCTGGGGAGGGTGGATGGGCTTTTCCAGCAATTACCAAAGCAAGACATAGTGTGTTCACCACTGGGCCGGGTGCCAAAGAAGGAGGCGGGGAAATACTGCCTGATTCATAAGCTATGAAGTCCACTGGGGTTGTCAATCAATGACAAGTCGGATCCAAAACTATGCGCAGTGCGTTACACCACTTTTGATACAGCAATTCAAAAACTACAGAAACTAGGGGAGGGCACTCTGACGGCCAAATCCAACATAGAAGTTCCCTTCTGTTTCCTTCCGGTGCACCCAGAAGACACTAGGTTGCTAGGTTTCATGTTTGAGGGGAGTTTTTTCATGGACCTATGTTTGCCAATAGGGTGTTCCATTGCGTTTGCAGTTTTGAAACATTCATCTTGATTCTTGGAATGGGCAGTTTAAGACCTCGTATCATCACGAGATGTGGTGCATTATCAGGATGATTTCCTTGTTCTGCGTCCACCTGGCTCACCAGCTTGCGGGAAGGCCCTGCTGGGCTTCCAGCAGAGGCATTGGGGGAATTCCTGGCGGATGAAAAATACGAAGGCCCAGCGACTTGCCTAACCTTCTTAGGCATTGAAATAGATACCATAGCTGGAGTATACAGACTCCCTCAGGAGAAAGTAAAAGGATTTGAAGCATCCATAGATGAATGTCTAGTGGCAAGTAAGGTTACCTTGAACCAGTTGTGGGTCCTGGTGGGGCAGCTGACTTTTGCGCTCCAAGTGATACCCATGGGCAGGGCATTTTCTAGGAACATTGCCAGGTCAATGTTGGGCTTAAGGACAAAACACCACCACACTAGGCTATCTTTAGAGGTGAAAGATGACTTGGGCATGTAGAAATAATTTTTGGTGGGCTTCAATGGGGCAGTGATTTGGTAACAACCAATGTAAGTGAACGCAGAGTTAGAGCATTACACGGACGCAGCTGGCAGCGCTGGGTTCGGGCAGTGCTCGGTCAAGGTGGTGAATGAAGCAATGGCCGACAGAATGGATCAACATGGGGTTGACTAGCAACATCACTTTTTTAGAACTATTCCCCATCATTGTGGATCTACATTTGTGGGGTACCCTCCTGGAAAATAAGCGCATTGTGTTCTGGTCTGACTGTATGTCTGCAGTGATGGCAGGGAACAACCTGAGGCAAAATGTCCATAGGTTCCATGCTTAATTAAAGAACTGGTTTTGGGATACCTCAAGCGAAATGTATTTTTTATTGCCAAAAATGTTCCAGGGGAGGACATCCTAGTAGCTGATGCCATGTCTTGCTTTAAGTTAACAGAATTCAGAGCTTGATGGCTGCAAGCAGACAATGTTATGTTATGTTCTTTTTACTTATACCGCGCACAGCTTCCCCAGCAAAGGGGTGTCCTGGCGCTTTGACAAGGCAGACATAACACAACACTAAAGAAACTCAGAAGAATAGACCGCAGAGAAAGAGCTAAACAAATAAAAAGGTCTTAATGGCCCGTCTGAACTGGAAAAGCTCGTCAATGAGCCTGATATGCATGGGGAGAGAGTTCCACCAATTTGCTGCCAGAACTCGAAAAAGGCGGCCACCAGCTCTACTCAATCTAAAACGCAGGACCACTGCTAAATTCTGACCCAGGGATCTAAGGGCACGCTGAGGAGTATATGGTGTAAGCAAATTCCCCAAGATTTGAGGAGACGTACCCTTGAGAATTTTAAAGGCCAGACAGAGGACCTTGAATTTAATCCTCTGATGCACAGGGAGCCAATGTAGGGAGTGCAAGGATTTAGACACCGAGCAGCGCCTTGGCAGGCCTATCACCACTCGGGCTGCAGCATTTTGGACTCGCAGGAATCGAGCGAGTTCCGCTTGATTGATCCCAGCCAGTAAGGAGCTGGCGTAGTCCAACCTAGACAACACTGATGCTTGAACCACCAGTTGTCTAGTGGATGCATCAAAGAATTTGAGGATCGGTCTAAGTCCTCTGATAATGCCATAGCAGGAAGCCGCCACCTTCTTGGTATGACAAACAAAACTGTGGGATGGATCAAGCCATACCCCCAGATTTTTAATCTCTGATGCTGGAGAAGGAGTCACACCCAATTCAGAAGGCCACCACTTGTCACCCCACAATTCTACCTGCTGACCACTACCATAATCTCAGTCTTCTTGGTGTTTAACTGGAGACAGTTGGAATTCATCCAGTTAACCACTGCTCGTAAACCATCACAGAATCTGGGAGCCTCTAAATCTGAGTCCCCACTCAGTGTGACCGCCAGCTGCGTGTCGTCTGCATAAGAAACCATCGTCAGGCCCCACTGCTTAATGACCGCAGCCAGCGGTCTCACGTAGAGATTGAAAAGAGTGGGACTCAACGATGACCCCTGTGGGACCCCCAGATCTAGCGAATGAGATTTCGATTTACCGATTTACAATCTGGTGACAAAATTCCCGGAAGAGCTATGGAAGCTTGGTGCCCCATTGCCCCGACCCGATACTAGCTTCTCTTGCACCCAAGACTAAGAGTATGTTTGAGAGAGCTTGGTAGGTATACTTAGCAGGCTGGAAGGGAGCAGGGGGTGCAGAAAAATGTACACCGCAGGGGGTAATGATCTTCATAGTACAATAGAAAGAGTGTGGAAAATTGCTATCTCTGGTTAGGAGGCAGCTGTTGGCAATTTCTTTCTTTGCAGGATTAGAGGGGGTGGCGTACCCTGCCAAGCATCCTAGAGTCAGATGAGCAATGAAGGGTTGGGAGTGGTTGGCCCTGGGGGTGAAATACTGCAGGAGACCCATAGACGCCAGTAGGTTATCAAGTATGTTGGAGGTGTTACCTCAAGTCTGCATATCCCTTTATGAGATGCAGTTGTTGAGATTAGCGTATTCTTTGGCATTCTTTGGGGCTTTCCAAATATCTGAGCTCTTGCAGGCTTCAAAGGCGGATAGGGAGGGGGGAATCACCATGGCAGATGCGATTAAATCAGAGGACATGCTGCAAGTTAGAGTGAGGAAGTCAAATTCAGACCCTTCAGGGAAAGGAGTTCGACTATATCTAACAGCAATGCATGGGGCCGTTTATTGTCCCATGATTCTGATGCAGAACCTCATACAAATGTGGCCTGGGGGGAGATGATAGGCTGTTACTACATCCAGATAAAACCCCACTCACAAGATTTCAGTTCACTCGAATGTGCAATTGCTCCCTGGTTTTGCTGGGGGAGGAAACGGCCCATTTTATGTCTCATTCATTCCACATTGGGGCTTACACGACAGAAGCCACGTTAGGTCTCTCATCTGAAACCATCAAGAGGGTAGGCAGATGGAAGTCATCCTGTTCCGAGCGATATGTGACACCACAGCTAGTTTAGACAGTTGCTGGGTCATAGTGGTGTATGGGGTGCCTCTTCCCTAACATAGCCTTTTCATTCTATTCTTTAACTTTCATACAGTGGTCTTGAGGCAGCAGATGCAGGTATGCTGGTGTGGCCACTCCTTTATACACAGAGAATGGCAATTTTTCACCAATTCCAGGGATGAAAGAGTGCAGAGAGTAAAATGAATTAATCACCACTGGATAGGGATTGGAGGGCAGCAGTTGAAGGGTCTCACGGACCATTTACAGAACGCGCGAGATGAGGCCATGCCCATCCCAGATGTGTTGGTGATTCATTCAGGTGGCAATTACATGATCTTGGCGGGCCGGAGGGGGGTGAAACAAGCATTCATTTCTCACTCACATGGGTGAGGTGGGCCCTGCCGGACACCACTATGTTCTGGTTGGAGGTGATTCCACGTCAGGTTTGGGCTAACAATGCACCATCAAGCACAGTAAACAGGTCGGTGAAAAAATTAAATCAGACAGTGGCACAACTGTTGGCAGGGGGCACCCATACGTTCCATTAGGCATAACTTGATATAGGCCTCCAAAGCAGAGTTGTATTTGGCAGATGAACTGCATCTGTCCAACACAGGGCTGGAATTGTTCATCCAGAAAATTTTAGGGGCCATGGCATTAGAGCAGGATGGTCAAGCGGCATTGGGGGGAGGGTGAGAGCGCCAGTAAGCTCCTCGTCCTGTGGCAGGGTCCTGGGCAGGAGAAATGGCCGGGACTCCTTTTTGTCGGGGACTGTCTGGTCCTGGAACAGGGAGGGCAGTCAATATAGGGTTCCAGGCTGGAGGGAGAGCGGTGGGACCTGCTGTTGGTCCTGGACTCTCCGGCTCTACCAGTGATGCTGGTGCTTTTAGTAAACAATTTTGGAGAGGCTATCTCATGTGCAGGAACCCCCATAAGGGGCAAGCCGCAAATCAGTGTCCTGGTGGCCGTGTCTGGAAGGATAGACAACGGGTAGTTACCCCAGATACATAGAAGCAGTGGCAATTGGTTGTGGCCTACTGGCACAACATGCATCGAGTGTGTCTCTGAAGATTGAGAACTGTAAATTTAATCTCAAACTGTTTCTCAAATGTGTACGTTGCAAGCCTACTTCTTTTATAACAGTGTGTGTTGTTTTGGTTGATAATAAAGTTGGTCACAAGTTGAGACTGAATCAACAAATAAAGACTGCGGTATCTGAAAGTTAATAAAGACTACAGAGTGAAGACCAACTACTTGCCTGGTGTGTTTATGGTGGGGAAGAAGAGAAAAAGGGCTATCTTGTTTAATCTGGCAGGGGACGAATCGCATGTGGTATGCCCACTATGGTAGGCACCACCACACCTAGGGGCATGATGCCATTAGTGGCATCGCATTCGGGAGCCAGGGTCACTTCCGGGCAAGAAGGTAGGAGGGGGCGCTGTCGGAAACACGTGCGGTCCCCTTAGATGTGTCACTAAGGTGCGCAGGTGACCCCGCCCCAAAAAAGGATAAAAGCTAGTGAAGATAGGGGAAGCCCTCTTTGTCATTTCATAGCGGGTGCCTAGCGGATCTGAGCAACATCAACTTACCCACCCATCCATTCCTGAAATTAGAAGTTGAGTTGGCGGGTCACGGGCAAGAGAAATGGTGGGAACTCCTTTTTAGCAGGGACTGTCTGGTCCTGGAACAGGGCGGGCAGTCAATGTGGGGCTCCGGGCTGGAATGAGAGGGGGCTGACCTGCTGGTCGTCCTGGACTCTCTGGCTCTACCCGAGATGCTGGTGCTTGTAGTAAACAATTTTGGGGAGGCTATCTTATGTGCAGAAACCTCCGTAGGGGGCAAGACACAAAGCAGTGTCCTGGTGGCCCCGTATTTTGCCAGAGTACATAAGGCCGTCTGGGCCAATATCACCTCTTTGGAGTGGCCAAGAAGGATAAGGGTATATTCTTATGCTCCTGCAGTAAAAAGGCAGAGCAGCCCCAGGATTATCCCACTGTATCTATGTTTGTTATTCTGAGTGCGTGGATCATGATCCCAGTGAGTCTGTCTGCAATACTAACTCTGTCAGATTCTCACAGTCCTATTGTCTCATGTTCCTGCTTCTCTTTGTCCCAGTGAAAACTGCCATTTTGAAGGAACAAATCATATGAAAAAGTGTACCTATTTTATTGATTATTTTTTTAATTCCTGTGAAGTAATACTGATAAGAAATATGTGGTAGTCAGTGTAGTGAAATGATGATACCTACTATCACCAATGACAATCTTAATTTAGTTGTAAAAGTGATGGGCCATTATGGTCTCACAACATATATGTCAGTTATACTACTTCTTGAGGGTGTGATATCATTGTTGTGGCAAATATATTTTGTGGCCCAAAACAGATGTAGGCAGAGTTGTACTTTGTTAGGTGGGGATTTTTAGTTAGGTGATGATACTCTTCTTGAGAGATTCTGTTTTGAAGGCTCCCAGGCAAGTGACAGCTCTAGATACGATGAAAATCAAAGACCAGAATTTGAATGATGTGTATATGGTTTTGCAGGTGTTGACAGGATTTATACTGCTGAAAGTCAACGAGGACTATGATGACAGAACAACAGATTACAGAACAATATAATTTTGGGGTGTCCCTCAGGAAAGAGCCAGCATTGTGACAGCTTGCTTTTCCACCTCTGGCATTTTCTGGCAAGCACTGTTGTTCTTTGCCTTTTGTGAAGCAAAACCTACAGAAGGAGGCAGCAGTGTGAGCCCTTTGGCCGGGATAATTGTGCAGAAAGTGCAGGATCAAGAATGGCATATTCTTGTCATTTCATATGGTGGAAGTTAATGGTACATATTTACAAGTACACTTGATTGAGAGCTAAGCCAGTGCTTCTATGATGGACTAACATTCTGTAATGCTTACCATAAAGTGCCCTATATTGTTTTGTGGATTTCTGTGAGTGTGATTAGGCTGAGAGTTTTACAGTGTATATATGTAAAGATATGTACCTGTGTTTGATGCAGAGTTGGGGTGTGCAAAGTCATGCAGTTATTTAGTTGCCCACTATCCGTAACTCTCTCTAAGAAAATATGCGTGTATGTCATTGTTGGACTTAGTCCTTTTTGGCTAAAGTCCCCTAAACATTTTGCCTTCCCTCTAGACCTTTTTTCTGACATGGTCTTGCCAACTTAGATGCTTTGGGCACTTTGCGACTGCTGATCAGTGTCAAAGTGCAAGTGTTCCCTGTGTAAAGTGTAATGGGAATTTGTTGTCCATAATTGGTATTTTTGTTTTACTAGTAAAGTTCACTATGTGTGCCAGGGCTGGTACTACAAATGCTACTAGTGGGCCTGCAGCACTAATTGTGCCACCCACATAAGTAGCCTTGAAAGAGATCTCAGGCCTGCCACTGCAGTGCCTAGGCCCAGTTTGTTAAACTGCCTTGTTGTCCTGACAAGTGCACACACTTGCCACGCCTTACCCTCCCCTTTTTATGCACATCAGACACCCCTATGGTAGGGCCAAGGTCCCCTCTGGGCAGAGTGCAGTGTATGTGAAAGGTAGGACATGTACTAATGTGTGTACCATGTCCTGACAGAGGAAAACTGCCAAATTCGTTGTTCACTGTTTCAAGGCCTTTTTGCCATAGGAAAGTATGGGGGAGGCTGTGTAATATGTTTCCAGCCTATCTTCCCATAGGCTTAAGATGGAGATGTGAAGTTTAGTGTGCCTGAATTCACAATTTAATAACACATCTTTGTGTGAAGGTGGTTTCTGAATTGTGTATTTAGAAACCACTCTTTTAGAAGTGGCTGGTTTTCTTAGTCTAACAATTCTGTCTGTCTCTGCCTGGTTGTGGATTGACTGTCTGTATTTGAATGTGATAGGATCTGGGAAGTGCCTTGACCCAGGGGAGGGGTAGGTGAGACAGCAACAGGCTGACCTGCATCTGGAGTGAAGGGGGGTGGAGTAGCCCCTGGAGGTGAAGAGGTACCAGACCCCCACTATCACAGGCAGGGAGACTCCCAGAACTGATTGAGATAGGGGTCAGTGCCCCCTGAACACGAAGACTTCAAAGACATTTAGGGTTATAACTGAGAGAATTGAAACCCCTGAGCGGTGGACTGATCAAGACTGAAACAGATTGAAACTACTTTGTGGTCAAGAGGAACCTCTGCCAAGGAAGAACAGCTGAAGAGACTGAAGAGAAGGACTGACTCTTGCTGTGTTTTCTGGGACTGGCCTGCAGTTTGCTGATTTAACTAATGTGAAGCTAAGGGTCTTTGATGTGTGCTGTGTCCCCGAGCTTGAAAGGACTTTGCTGTGTGATGGCTCCCTGTTGTGGAAACTCAGGAACATAAACGTTTCCAAGTGTGTCTCAGCAACGCTGTGTGCATGTGCTTTTTGGGAGCCTGAGATGATCGTATGAACTGCCCCGTAATCGTGTGCACCTGGAGTCCAAGTGAGTCTCAGCGACGCTGTGTGCATGTGCTTCGTGTAGCCTGAGACCTTTGTGAGGATTGCCTTGTGATCGTGTGCACCCGGAGTCCAAGTAAGTCTCAGCGACGCTGTCTGCGTGTGCTTCGTGCAACCCGAGACCTTTGCGACGTTTGCCCTCTGATCGTGTTTACTCGGAGCTCAAGTGAATCTCAGCATTGCTGTGTGTGTGTGCCCTGTTGTGGCCTGAGACCTTCGTGAGAAATTGCCCCGTGACTGTGTGTCCCGGAGCAGTCTTGTTCTTTGCTTCGAGTGACAGCGTGACCAGAAGTGCTGCGATCGTCATTGCCACCGGCCTGGACCAGCATCCCCAGAGGAGCTGTGAAAAGTCTCTGCCGCCGGCCCAAGCCTGCCTTTGCTAAGGAGAGACTTTGAACCATCACCGTCGGGGGTCCGAGTTCCACTGCCCAAGATCAGCAAAGTCACACGGGAGGCCCAAGCCACGAAGAGAGGAGAGTGAGATCACACCCCCCAGATGACTCTCACCGAGCATGCATGTGTTGCAGCGAGGTGCAGGCTACGAGAGAAACGCTCTCTGCCTTTCCCATCTTTGCAGCAAGAGCCTACGCTCAAGTCCATATCGAGGTCTGTACTGACCAGGCCCGCCTTCGGCCTCTTCTGCTGTGGGCTCGCCTGTGGAGGGTCCCGGAACTAAAATCTTATGCAGACGGGCTGGCAGACGTGATGTGTTCGGACGGCTGGCAGAAGATTAAATGGCTCAGGGACATTAAACACCTGCTAGGGGACCTGGGATTGGGTTCTTGCTGGTCCACCCACTCAGCTCCCCCGAAGGAGACCCTAAAAAAACTATATTGGGAATGGGCTTCTGCCAAGCTCATCAGCAACCAGCGTCACTGCAATTCCACCGCAGCTTACCTGAAAATAAAAGACGTTGTTGCCTTTGAGCCCTTTCTGGACATTATTACCATCCCCATGGACCGGGTTCTCTATATCTAATTCAGACTAGGGACTCTACCCCTAGCCGACCTGCTTTCCAGATGGAATATGTCTAAGCAGGTATCACGCCACTGCGCCCTATGTACTGACAGACCCGAAACTGTGGCACACTTTCTCTTTGAATGCCCGGATTATGTGCGCCCTAGATCCCACTGGCTCAAACCACTCTGTAGAGAAATGGGCACTCATCAGTATTTGGTGGCTCTACGGATTTTATTAACTGACACAGCCCCTCCTATTGTTTGTGCCGTATCCAAATTTTTAAAATGGGCCTGGTTGATCCGCTTAAAAAGACTGTCCATATCAATTTAATTCTTTTTTTAAACTAATTTATTCTGATCAATTGCTACTTTTACCTGTTTGATTTTAATGTAAGTCTCTTTTACGATGTGCTGTTTTATATATTTTCCGTGTAATGCTTTTATGATATATGCATATCGAAATAAAGCAATCAACCAACCAACCATAATTGTTTTTATGAAACTTGTGTGGAGTCCATTTGTGGTTTGGTTTTATCACTGTGTTTCAGAATGCATGGTTGCAAATACATTACACATTTGCCTTGGAGATAAGCCTGGCTGCTCGTGCCAATCTACAGAGGGGGTGAGCAGGGGCTATCGGAGAAGGTGTCCTTCCTTTCCCTGACTTAAAAGCAAGGGTCCCTATTTGGACGAAGGTACCTACCTCAGCCAACTAGAGACCCCCAGTTATCACAGTCATGTGGTCACTGTTGACACAGTCATGTGAAAGAGGGTTTGCAAGATAGGTATTCAAAATACTTTCAAGTTACATAAATAGGCTTGTTGTGATTGCAATGAAGGTGTACATGTCCAGGTTCCGAGTCCTCACTGGACTCTAAAACTCATCTCCTGAGAGAAAAGGATACAGCCAGCACAGATACAAGAAAAATGGGGAACCTTGCATACAGAGGGTATCAAAATTGTCACCTACTTTATACTTGTTGGGCATTTTCTCAAAGTTTTTATTATCAATGAAACATTGTCTATAAGTATTGTCGGGCAATCAAATTGCCCAGAATGAGATGTGAGAATGAAAGTGTGTTGGAGGATGTTAGATAGTTCAGTGTCAACGTTATTCATTCTGGAAGCCCCACTACTTTATGATCTACCTGGTGGAAAGAGGAGCTCGGTCCCACACTTATCCCAGTGAAGGCAGTAAGAAACCATGGCTTTATTTATTATCATATTCTCTCTTTTACCAAGCACATTAGCAAGTTAGTGTCTTGCTGTTTTTCTATCCGAGTGTGCCGTAGACAGCCATTCCAGTTATACTGCAAGCCTGCCAGAGACTGCTGTTAAGTCTATCATCCTGGTCCACCTAGGTCCCCCACCTTCAAATTGTTGAAAAAAATGCTGAACAGCTCATCTCCCATTTCATCAGTATCTTATCGCCTGGCCACTTTACTGGCTTTCAGGAGCCATTAGCTCCTTGTTCAATGAATTTTACATCTGTCAGAGAAGATTCTACAAAACAGGAGCTCAATTTATCTACAGAGAGTCACTTCGTACGTTCCACAAAGAACGCTCTGTTGGGCAAATGCAAACTTTCTTTCACTACCTCCCATTAAAAGGTTGGCATTGCGGGCCACTACTTGTACTTTCTAGTCTTTAAGCTTTGCAACGTCCATCCTTAGGAAATCTCCAATGAAACAATCTTAGTTCATTTTAGAAGCAGATTTATTTTTACTGGCTAATTCCCTTTTTCCACATCTTAATGCCACAATGGCTCTTCGGGTAGCAGCGATCTTCAGTATTCAGTTTCATTTATTTATTTAAGATGTGATGACCCAACAATCTGTGCTTGACAGGGTATGATTTTGCACCACATGTTTCATGTGCAATATTTATGGGCTCATTAAGTGGGATAGTGTGAGAGATGTGTCGTGTCTTGGTCGGTATGGCCAATTTGCTTTGGCACTAGTTATCCTTTACAAAATCGGCACATGGTTAGATAGAAGGACCTATCCAAATATTAATAGGTGTGTACCCACTTTGTGCCTAACTGGACAGTAGGTGTCTACTATTAAGGTCAATTAAGGTCTCTGGGTGTTCAATGAAGATGTTTTTTTTTCTTTCATTTTGTAAAACAAAAGACTGCGGGCACTCAATAACAAGGACTGTCACAAACATGATATATATCCTATCCACTTTATTACAAGTGCATTATATCTTAATGCACTTGAAATAAGGCAGTTGGTGTAGTAATAGGTAATAGATTAGAGTGTTGTTAGCTTTAGAATGTTTTAGATAATTCTACCCTTGTATTCGACATGTGTTCTGTGTCTCATGCCTTCATGATGTGTCTGTATGTTGTGATTTGTTCCATGTTCTGAAGATCAGTTTGGTTTCAGTTATACTGCTGATCTTGAGAAGGTGGATGCTTCAATAAACCCACTCTTCATCTACTTGTGGATTTCTTCTGGATTTATTTACCCAACATACTACAACAGTTGGTGTATCAGTCACGTCATATAGATCCTAATGCACTTGTAATAAGGTGAATAAATAACAACATTTCTCCTTTCAAATGCTGCTTCCAAGAGGCATTCATTTTGGGCATGGGTGTTGCACAGGAAACACCAATTGGAAGCCCCTTTAATGTAGAGTAATGCAAAGCAGCTCTTTGCACTGGTTCTAATTTTTTTCTAACAAACCAACACAAAGGCCAATTTGTGTTGGTTTGTAAATCTCTAATCTGTGTTACCCAAACCTGAGACCTGCAGAGACTCTCCTTCAAAACAAGCACTGGCAATGCCAATTGGTCTCAACATATTAATGGGTTTAGTGGTGTAGTTGTTATTATAAATATTTTAATATACTGTGTTTAGTATCAGATGAATATGTTAGCAGTTTAGCAATGGCTTCCGGAGTAGCAGAATAGTAATGCAGCAGTTTTAGTAGTAAAGCAGCTACAGCAGAAGCAGTAGATTAGTGATAGCAATTAACATTAAAACATTGCTAGTTGTGTTAGCAGAACAGCAGTGTTAGAACTGGCTATTTCTGGTAGGCTAAGGCTCACGCCAAAGCCAGGCAGAAACCACCATTCTAGTCAGGGCAAGGAAGTCACACGCCAAGATAACCTCTGCTCACCCCCTTGGTAGCTTGGCTCAAGCAGTAAGGCTAAACTCGGAGGCAATGTGTAAAGCATTTGCACCAGCGCACAACAGCAACAACATACTAGGCACACCACAAAAGAGACTCCACACAAGGTTATTATAAAAATAACTTTTGTATTGTAAAAACACACCAGATAAAATCACACATATACATGGTGCCAACTGGCACGGGCAATATTCACAGGGTTTATGTACACAAGACCGGGCCACATGGGCGCCTGTCAAAATCAGATATAGAACTTCTAGATAAAGTGTAGAATATAAAATCACTTCTAGAATAAAGAATAAATGTAACATAAAATAATAATCAAAGATAACCACCAGTAACCACTGGTAACAGGAACCAGGACCTTACTAGGACCACCTGTACTAAGAAAGAAGAACCACCTAAGTATCACACAGCATTAGGGGTCTAAGAAAGAATACATTACTCATGATGCAATAAACCTACATTCAGAGGAGTAATAAAGAGAAAACACATGACGCCCAAGACATTCAGAGGTGTTAAGAATAAAGCACATGATGCAATAAAATACATTCAGGGGTGCAGTGCAGGAAGACACATGATGACCAAACATTCAGAGGTGCAGCGCATGGAAAGAAAGACACATGATGCAGTAACACATTCAGAGGTGCATAATAAATCAATAGCGCAAAAACTCACATAAGCAATAACTATTAAAAAGCATAGAAATCACATTGCGCCAACACTACATAAGCCACTACCTGTGGCAGTCCCTAGGCCAACTGGCCTTGTGGGGCAAAGATGCCCTGAGTCCAAAGTCAGGGTGCGCTGCCATGCAGCGCCAGTTTCAAAAGTACAAAAAGCCTAAACGTGGCAGCTGCCCACAAAGTGCTGGACAGCTGGGAGACAACAAAACTGCGCCAAGGCCCTCACTGGCCCTTAGGCGCCAACTGCGCCACTGCTGGAGCCACACAGGCTCTGGTACTGTAAATAGCCAAACGTTGGAGCTCTCAGGCTCTAAAAGCAAGGGTGCCCCCATGAGCCTCACCGGACTCTAACCCTCACACTCTGAGGCAGGAGGGGGCGGGCACCGAAAAATATGCCCCGACGCCCCCTCTATCTAATGTGGCCCTCTCTGGAGCCAAACAGGCTCTCAAACAAATTAGGGCCCCTCTGAGCCTTTCTGGGCTCACACATGTTGGGGCGACCCACTGCCAGCAGGGGCCGCCCTTGAAGCTCTCGTGGCCCCCATGAACAAGGAGCGCGAGCTTGCGCTTCGGGAGGGGCGGACACCGACAACGTGTCCCGGCGCCCCTCCTTCTCGTTTGCAAAATTGGTGGGGCGGCCCACTGCCATCCGGGGCCGCCCTGACTCAGCCCCCACCACGGGAAGAAGAGAGGAGCGGCCCGCTGCCATGGGGCCGCTCGAACACTGCCTCGATCAGGCACTGCCATTCGCGGAGCTCCCCGCCTACCCCCAGCCCTTCAAACACTCACCCGGCTGTTCGGGGGGGGGGGGCTCTGCCTCACACGCGGCTTCCTCTACTGGGCTCTCCTGACAAGCGCCAGACCTCTTCTCTCTCCCCGGGGGTCTCCCTTCACTCGGGAGCCCCGGGGATCCGGGCAGCCAGCTTCCTGTCCTCCTTCGAGCCGCCTCGTCTCCCGGCCACACTTCCCCTCTCTCAAGTTGCGGGGCGGGACTTCCGGCCGGACGCGCTGCCATTGGCCGGATGGCAGAGCACTTCCGGGTCGTCAAGGGCAGCGCGGCGGCCCGTTTCAGGCACTCGTAGGTCGGGGAATCACCATCCGAGGAGTGGGCTCCCTCGTGACAAATCACAAAAATAGCGAATAAGCGAGGTGGGCACTCGCCAGGGCCACCACAAGCAGGGTGGCACCTGCAAAGTAAACAAAAGCGCTCCCAGCGCTAAACGACAATCCACAGCACTCCCAGGAGCAGGAACAAAGCGCTCTTAAGCGCCAAAGGAAATCCAAAGCGCTCCCTGCGCCAAGAAAGACGAATCCAGCGCTCCCAAGCGCTATAGCCAAGAAAAAGCACTTCAAGGTGCTTAGGGGGGCAGAAAGTTCAGCAAAGTCCCCCCCCTCAGCCCAGGCAAGGCAGAGGGGTCCCCCCAGAAGTCCTCCAGGCATCCAGGGGCTGGGCAGCGCCCGCCCCTGGTAGATTCAAGTCAGAAAACAAGAACATTTTAGAAGGGGGCACAGCCCCTTCTTATACACAGAAAATCCTTTGAAGTCCTTTGAAGTCCTTTGAAGTCCTTTGAAGCAGCTAGACTGGTTTAGAGGGAAGTCCCCTTCAGTATCAGGGACAGAGGTGTCAGTCGCCCAGCGGGAGGTGGAGCCAGCTTTGTAGTTAGGCAGGCACAGCCCTTCACTATCAGGTGCCATCTCCTCCCACTTCCCTGGCAGCAAATGCTGCCTTTCATTCATGGGCTGACTCAGACAACCTCCTGGGCTCTCCAGCCCCTGTCATCCTCAAACCAGACAGTCAATCCACAAGCAGGCCCAGGCACTCTGGGCCAGGCTCACCAGCCAATCACACGACAGCAACAACTTACACAAATATGCCAACTTCCAAAAGTAGTACTTCTAGACTAGACACAGTCATGCTGCATACATCATTTTGCAGCATTCATTCTCACGAGTTCGCTCATACCAAACTCGCCCCTGCACTCCCCACGCATCAGGAACTACCATGGGCATACATATTCCCCATTCATTCCTATGGGAGGGCAGGTCACTCACCATTCATTCACAGAGAGCTCAAGCACTTTACACTGTACCACAGTGAAAAAGTGCGCAGAGGCCTAAAATCACCAACACCAGATTCCATAAACAGGCTAGGAAAACGCAAAAAGTCTAGGGGTGAACCTGCCCAACGGGCCGGGTCCAACACAACCCCCTTCCAGCCAAAACGCAGGGTAGACCAATCACTCCACTGATGGGCTTCCTTGCTTTGGGCGACAAAACCACGGACACGGACCCGCACGGCAGGGACACCTTCCGGTTTTACGCCACTCTGAACCCACCTGGTTACCTCCAAACAATAACTCTCTGACACAACTAGGATACCACACTGGTACTCACTAGTCATCCACAGCCAAGACCAGGCCATAGGCCATCCAATCCACAGGTCCTAACTAATCCACAGAGTGGGGGGTAGTAACCCCTGGCATACAATAGCCATTCTCCACTCTCTCTCTCAGTGTAGCTACAACTACCACTGATCCAACAACCTAGGGACCATACCCTCAGGCTGACCAGAGGTCACGGGCAAGAATGCCCCACCCTACCTCTACTTCTGGGTTTCCTCACCCTCACAGAGAAGCACTCACCAGAACACAATTCTACCAGATCAGGACCTCACTCCATCACTGGTCTACCACCTGGAAACTATTCCACTTCTGAGGTACAAAGCACACAGCACAGTCCCTCTTCAAGCAGGTGGGGGGACACAGCACACAGCAAAGCCCCCTTTTCTCTGCCTTGGTGGGAACAACAAACTGCAGGTGAGCCCCAGAACACACAGCAAGGGCAGCCCCCTCAGTCTCTTCAGCTGATCCACTTTGGTAGAAATTCCTCTTGACCTAGAAGTTTTCCTAATCTCCCAACCTAAGATCTAAACCCTCAGGTTACACCGGGGTCAGAAGTAAGGACACCGTCCCTCTGCACCCCCTTCCAGTTCCAGGATGTCTCAGGCTAGACAGAGCACACGCCAGCGGCGTATCAGCGACACACTCTCCTTTAGTACTCCCTATCACAGGGTGATTCTCAGTATGTCCGAGGCTAGACAGAGCACACGCCAGCGGCGTATCAGTGACACACTTTCCTCCAGTACTCCTTCCAGGTCAGGCCACAACCCCAACCCAGCTTTCCCCCCTCCTCGGGGAACGACCTCCAGAGGCCCCACAAATGGTCAAGCACTCTAGACGGTCAAATGCTCAGCGAGCCAGGACTTCTGCACCCTCCACTTAGGAGCAGTACTGCCCAACACTAGGACCGCCGGAGTTCTGGTTACAGACACTCCCCGTCCTCTAGACACAGGAAGATCCTCCTCAAATGACCTATGTACACCTTAGGCCCCTGACCTGGCGCTCCCTTAGGGAACCCTCCAGGCCCTGAGATAGGGTTTCAGGCCAACGTGGGACACACCGTCCCACACTCACTCCGCCTCCACTGAGACAGGGCGTGAGCCCCTACACCCCTACCATACTACTGGGACCTAACTGGGTTACACAGTAACCTCTTCCCCTTCACAGGATCATCAGATACACAAACCACTCCTTTTGGAATCACTCCCTAATGCCTCTGCAAGACATCTAGCACACCGCCAGACATCCACCTTCTTGTCCAGTTCCTCTGCAGGACCTCCTGCACACCACCAGAGGTACACCTCTCATGCAAGCTCTTTAACAAAAAGAAAACTCACACCAACTCCTCCAGGTCAGCACATCACTCATTCGCACACTCTCCCCCCTCGGACTGGTAAGGCAGTTTCTACCACCCCTGATCACTTAACCTGACCACACGTGACACAGGTACCAAACTCTGGGAGCGGGGAATGGGAATTAACACACTGGACACATTAAAGCTGCCACCACTGGATCCTACCACACTGGGGAATCCAGACACACCCACTACACTCAGGGAACAACCACCCTCCTGAGCTAGTCATTTCTCCTCACACTCCCTCTCTTCCATCTACCCACACAGGGACAAGATTTTGGGATTGGACGCTGGACCCAGCAAGGGATTCCTAATCTATGGGAACCTCCCCCTCTACTGGCGTCCCGCCCTGTCACTTTCTCTCATCTGCCACTAAACATAAAGCGCAGAAACACATTTGAAAATGACACTCTTGAGGAAAAAAAATCAAAAACAATAATCCCAAACATGTGACTATCTGAAAAAACAATTGCAGAGTTTTGTAATGTAGCCAGTTGTCGCTATGGCACTGCGCAAACACAAGTCCAAAATCCGCACCGCTGACCAACAATGTTAGAACTAGCTATTTCTGGTAGGCTAAGGCTCACGCCAAAGCCAGGCAGAAACCACCATTCTAGTCAGGGCAAGGAAGTCACACGCCAAGATAACCTCTGCTCACCCCCTTGGTAGCTTGGCTCAAGCAGTAAGGCTAAACTCGGAGGCAATGTGTAAAGCATTTGCGCCAGCGCACAACAGCAACAACATACTAGGCACACCACAAAAGAGACTCCACACAAGGTTATTATAAAAATAACTTTTGTATTGTAAAAACACACCAGATAAAATCACACATATACATGGTGCCAACTGGCACGGGCAATATTCACAGGGATTATGTACACAAGACCGGGCCACATGGGCCCCTGTCAAAATCAGATATAGAACTTCTAGATAAAGTGTAGAATATAAAATCACTTCTAGAATAAAGAATAAATGTAACATAAAATAATAATCAAAGATAACCACCAGTAACCACGGGTAACAGGAACCAGGACCTTACTAGGACCACCTGTACTAAGAAAGAAGAACCACCTAAGTATCACACAGCATTAGGGGTCTAAGAAAGAATACATTACTCATGATGCAATAAACCTACATTCAGAGGAGTAATAAAGAGAAAACACATGACGCCCAAGACATTCAGAGGTGTTAAGAATAAAGCACATGATGCAATAAAATACATTCAGGGGTGCAGCGCAGGAAGACACATGATGACCAAACATTCAGAGGTGCGGCGCATGGAAAGAAAGACACATGATGCAGTAACACATTCAGAGGTGCATAATAAATCAATAGCGCAAAAACTCACATAAGCAATAACTATTAAAAAGCAGAGAAATCACATTGCGCCAACACTACATAAGCCACTACCTGTGGCAGTCCCTAGGCCAACTGGCCTTGTGGGGCAAAGATGCCCTGAGTCCAAAGGCAGGGTGCGCTGCCATGCAGCACCAGTTTCAAAAGTACAAAAAGCCTAAACGTGGCAGCTGCCCACAAAGTGCTGGACAGCTGGGAGACAACAAAACTGCGCCAAGGCCCTCACTGGCCCTTAGGCGCCAACTGCGCCACTGCTGGAGCCACACAGGCTCTGGTACTGTAAATAGCCAAACGTTGAAGCTTTCAGGCTCTAAAAGCAAGGGTGCCCCCATGAGCCTCACCGGACTCTAACCCTCACACTCTGAGGCAGGAGGGGGCGGGCACCGGCAATATGCCCCGACGCCCCCTCTATCTAATGTGGCCCTCTCTGGAGCCAAACAGGCTCTCAAACAAATTAGGGCCCCTCTGAGCCTTTCTGGGCTCACACATGTTGGGGCGACCCACTGCCAGCTGGGGCCGCCATTGAAGCTCTCGTGGCCCCCATGAACAAGGAGCGCGAGCTCGCGCTTCGGAAGGGGCGGACACCGACAACGTGTCCCGGCGCCCCTCCTTCTCGTTTGCAAAATTGGTGGGGCGGCCCACTGCCATCCGGGGCCGCCCTGACTCAGCCCCCACCACGGGAAGAAGAGAGGAGCGGCCCGCTGCCATGGGGCTGCTCGAACACTGCCTCGATCAGGCACTGCCATTCGCGGAGCTCCCCGCCTTCCCCCAGCCCTTCAAACACTCACCCGGCTGTTCGGGGGCGGGGGGGGCTCTGCCTCACACGCGGCTTCCTCTGCTGGGCTCTCCTGACAAGCGACAGACCTCTTCTCTCTCCCCGGGGGTCTCCCTTCACTCGGGAGCCCCGGGGAACCGGGCAGCCAGCTTCCTGTCCTCCTTCGAGCCGCCTCGTCTCCCGGCCGCACTTCCCCTCTCTCAGGTTGCCGGCCGGCAGAGCACTTCCGGGTCGTCGTGGGCAGCGCAGCGGCCCGTTTCAGGCACTCGTAGGCGGGGAATCACCATCCGAGGAGTGGGCTCCCTCGTGACAAATCACAAAAATAGCGAATAAGCGAGGTGGGCACTCGCCAGGGCCACCACAAGCAGGGTGGCACCTGCAAAGTAAACAAAAGCGCTCCCAGCGCTAAACGACAATCCACAGCGCTCCCAGGAGCAGGAACAAAGCGCTCTTAAGCGCCAAAGGAAATCCAAAGCGCTCCCTGCGCAAAGAAAGACGAATCCAGCGCTCCCAAGCGCTATAGCCAAGAAAAAGCCCTTCAAGGTGCTTAGGGGGGGCAGAAAGTTCAGCAAAGTCCCCCCTCAGCCCAGGCAAGGCAGAGGGGTCCCCCCAGAAGTCCTCCAGGCATCCAGGGGCTGGGCAGCGCCCACCCCTGGTAGATTTAAGTCAGAAAACAAGAACATTTTAGAAGGGGGCACAGCCCCTTCTTATACACCGAAAATCCTTTGAAGTCCTTTGAAGTCCTTTGAAGCAGGCAGTGTGAGAACCAGCTAGACTGGTTTCGAGGGAAGTCCCCTTCAGTATCAGGGACAGAGGTGTCAGTCGCCCAGCGGGAGGTGGAGCCAGCTTTGTAGTTAGGCAGGCACAGCCCTTCACTATCAGGTGCCATCTCCTCCCACTTCCCTGGCAGCAAATGCTGCCTTTCATTCATGGGCTGACTCAGACAACATCCTGGGCTCTCCAGCCCCTGTCATCCTCAAACCAGACAGTCAATCCACAAGCAGGCCCAGGCACTCTGGGCCAGGCTCACCAGCCAATCACACGCCAGCAACAACTTACACAAATATGCCAACTTCCAAAAGTAGTACTTCTAGACTAGACACAGTCATGCCGCATACATCATTTTGCAGCATTCATTCTCACGAGTCCGCTCATACCAAACTCGCCCCTGCACTCCCTACGCATCAGGAACTACCATGGGCATATATATTCCCCATTCATTCCTATGGGAGGGCAGGTCACTCACCATTCATTCACAGAGAGCTCAAGCACTTTACACTGTACCACAGTGAAAAAGTGCGCAGAGGCCTAAAATGACCAACACCAGGTTCCATAAACAGGCTAGGAAAACGCAAAAAGTCTAGGGGTGAACCTGCCCAACGGGCCGGGTCCAACAAGCAGTATGAGCAAAGTAAGTATGATAGCTGTGTCAGCAGTTTGAACAGTTTAGCAATAACAGTAATATAAGGAGAACAAATAGAATTTCACCAGGAGAATAGTAATAGGAGTAAGATTACAGAAGTAACAGTGTGACAGTATTGTGAGCAGCATTATTAGAGTAGAACTGCACTAACAGAAGAACAATAATAAAAGCATTAGGATGTGGTAAATTTAAATTACCTATACTTATATTATGCGGTAAAGTTCAATAAGAATAACTCAGTCAAAATAAGAGACAGAATCCGTGGTAGTTGAGGTTTTAAAAGGGGTTTTATTCCTTAAAAAGGAATTGGTTATTGGTTCGAACCAGGTAGCATGTTCAAGGGAACGGATAGGACATGTACAATGATTTATTAACAGAACATCATATATATAGTCAATGCATTTACAATAGAGATTGATGCAGAAGGCGTAACAGCTGAGAGAACCGAGATAAGAACATGTGTTCATAACAGAAGGCGTGCACAAGGGCGTACACGAAGGTGTGTGCTAGACAACGTCACTGGAAACGTAACACAGGTGGGTGGATCCATAGAAGAATCCTGCAGTGTCAGCAGAAATACATAGCAGAGATGCGCGCGCAGCAGCATGACGTGTAATTGACGTGTAACTGGAGGGTGAAGGGGACTTGACATTTAGCCCTACATGAGGAGACAGAAGTCTGGGGTGTCAGAACAACCTAAACCCAAATAATATCTATATCTTGTGTTTGAGGAACTGTATTATCTAGAAGGAAAGGTCTCTCGGGCAGAGGCTATTCTATACTGACTGCTAGTGCGTGCATATGCGACTACGTGTCTACGTGTCTACGTGTAAAGCAAGGGGGCCATGGGCCTACCATGGTAACAGGAGCTATGAATTACTTGCATGGAGACAGTGAGGCCGGGCCCTTTGCTCTGCAGCTGGGAAGGATGTTTTCCTGAACTACTAGACAGGAATGTATTTTTGAGGAGCGGAGCAGATAACTTGAAGGTTGAGTACAGTCTTGGCAGGCAAGGCAGGCCGAGCTAGGCACCGCTCGCCGCACAGGGAGTAAGTCAAGGGTCAGGAAGCAGCAGGCTGCGGCTTTCAGAGATAGAAGGCAGGAAAAGGCTTGATGGCAGGAATCAGGGCCTAACTCGCCAGAGCTAGAATACATGAAAAGTGCACCATATAAAGACGTTGGCAAGGCACACTTAGGAACGGAATATCTGACCCATTCATGGTGGATCTGAAAGAGGACATGTTAACGTTGGACGCAAATGTATTTGCGTCTTCATAGCTAGAAGTGGAGGGAACATACATGTACTTGAAGCACGTACATGGAGCCGGTGGGGTCTACGATAGGGGACATAACTGACCATGAAAAATTCCTATTACCTCATTCCCTCCTTGTCCCCTACGGACCCTTCATGATATATCAATTCTCATTAATCTATCAATCTGTTCATGTAACATCATTTGCTCTTCTTTCTTATGGCGGGACTTTGAACGTGGACTTGAATGAGGAATACATGATGTGGCGCACAAGCCGCAAATCGCTGGCCCACATTGCAGACATAGGCAACAACTGAATACTATGAGAAGGGCAATACCTAGGAAGGATAGGACTTTCCATCCCCAGGCTGACAACGTGGTCCAGAACCAACCAGACCAAGTCCAGGTGCCTGGATTCTGGTGTATCAGACTTGCAATTTTGTGAAGACGAGTAATGGCTCTATATACTGATGGCGCGTTTTCTGGAATGAAAACACAGCCGCTCGACCCGATGACTCTACAGGCTCCGCCCCTATCGGCCAGGATGACGTCAAGGACGAGACGATTTTGAAGAACAACAATCCGCATAGCAGACTGCTCCTCTGTTAAGTTACCTAGGGCGGAAGTAGTCTCATTCACTACTGCTTCAAGGGTTCTAGTTAATTTCCGTATCAGTTTACTATTAAAGACAGCACCTAAGTAGGGAAAGAAACCTTTATTGAAATCTGTATACTGCTCCCATGCCGTTTCAGTGTAGTCGACAATCGGGAGATCTCTCTGTGGTCTATTGTGTACTAGATGGATGTCCCTATGATAGTCAGGAGGGGCTAGGAAAATGGGTGGCAGAAGGAATGCAATGTAACAGGTGCCATCCCAATCTAGAGGTAAGCGTATACATGCGGTATGACCACAAACAAAGTAGGAATGACGTCAAGTTTTAAATGTAGACTTGCCCTTATCACTGAATTCGATCACAGTAGTGCATTTACTATGACCCAGGTGTACTGAACCATTCTTTCTAACACATAATTCACCTTTGACTGGTAGCACGGACATAGCGGGCAATACTGGTTCGGCTTCGGATTCAACATTCAGAATCATGAGGTTAAGTGTAAAATTACCTAATCCATATACTTCGTTTTCTAGATCAGTTCCTATTCTTTTTGGAAGACCCTCCTTGTCAGGGAAACATACTTTATGCAGAACTGTGTTCAGATTTCCCCATACCCAGTTGCCCTGGTAAACTGCGGAATAGGAATCTAAGGAATTAATTAAACTAAACCATGCACCACATGAGCCATTGTGTGTGAACGGGTACGGAAAAAGAGGCAGAACTCCCTTGTATTTCTGATAGGGAGGGAGTCGGCCACATATCCAACAATTGGTAGCATTGCTGGTCTGATGGGAATGATGTAACATACTAATGAATGTGTTGTTGCGCAGCGCAAGTCGGTAAGATAGTTCGTGCGAGGGCAGTTCACTGAAAGAGTGCTCAATAGTGACATTTGAAGAAGATAGTGCACGCTTGAAAATAGGGTAGTATTCATGCAACAATATACTTGCAGCAATAATCAAAAGACTTAGAAAAAACATAATCAATAGAGTCACAATGCAGTGGCTGCGAAGAGATTTACAATATTCACGTTTCTTGAGCTGTTTCTGTCTATCTCTCTCTCTGTTGGGGTCTAGGGGATACATGTCAGAAACTCGTCTAACCGATTCACCTAGGGGAGGACTTAAACAATTAAACTGTCTGACTTGCTAGACCTCAGTTTTAATTTATATAGCTGAGAAGAAATTTTCTCGACCAAGGGGAGCTTTGAGTCAGTCTGTGGAGGAGGGCCGGGCTGAGCGTTCAAATCTGGAGGCAGTCCATGAAACTTTTTTATGTGGCTCGAGTGGAGCCAGCCCTTGCGGCCCTCGACCTTGATTGCTGTCCTTGTTGTAAGAAGTACTAGTCTTGGGGCTTGCCAGCGGGGCTCCAGCGGACTTCTCCTGTCGAAGTTCCTAATGTAGACGAGGTCCCCCGGAACCACTTCATGGGGCTTCACTTTGGTGTTGTCGGGAAAGGCTGCAGCAACCTGTGAACAACATGATTGGAGTGCAGACATCAAGGAGGCAAGGTAATCTGTCAGCATATTACAATCGACATCGGTAATTTTTCTCGGCAAAGGCGTCCCCCACATATTCGGTGGCCTACCAAAGACCACCTCGTACGGGGATAGCCCTGTTCTGGAGTGTGCGACCATTCTTATGTAAAAGAGTGCGACTGGCAAAGCTACTATCCAGTCGACTCCTTTCTCTCTACAGATCTTGGCAAGGCGAATTATCAGAGTCTGATTATGGCGTTCCACGAGGCCTGCTGCCTCGGGATGTCGGACACAATGGAACTTCCACTTGTAGCCGAGCAGGAGAGATACCTGCTTCATCAGCTCGGACGAGAATGGCTGACCGTTATCGGAGTATACGATGCGGGGCAAACCATATCTGGGGAAGAATTCACGAACCAACTGCTTGGCAGTGGTCGGAGCAGTGTAATCTGGGACTGGATATGCTTCTCTCCAACGGGAAAGTGCACATACAACTACGAGGACATATTTGAATCCTCGACAACGTTCCATCTGGATATAATCCATCTGGAGGACTTCAAAAGGGTGATCGGGAGGATGAAATCCACCTTGCTCTACGGGAATGCTTTTACCTGGGTTGAACTGACAACAAATCATGCAAGTACGCACTTTCTGTTTGGCTGCTGCTCGTAAATGTTTATTGAACCAGATGTTTTGAATACTGTCTAACATAGCTTTTTCTCCTAAATGTGCAGGACTATGTACTGTGTTATTGATGACTTGGACCATAGAGTCGGGGAGAAACCATGTAGATTTTCCCTTCGTCATCCATCCTTGATCTGTCTGGACCCCTCCTAGTTCAGTCCATTTCTTGATTTCGTCTGGTGTAGCATGTGTCTGTATATCAATTACATCTAGGGCGGGATCCTTAACTGTCATGCAATGTGTCGGTGTCTGAACTATTGTCTTTGTCAGATCAGTTGTGTGAGTCTGAGCTGTATGTTTGGCTGTGCGGTCTGCCAGGTCGTTACCCTGGGAAATTGGATCTGTGACTTTCGTATGTGCCTTGCACTTCATGATGGATATCGCTGTAGGCAGATGTATTGCATCTAACAGAGTTTGAATGAGAGGACCGTGTTGAATATTGGCTCCGTGAGAGGTCAAAAAACCTCTCTCTCGCCATAACACACCGAAGTCGTGTACGACTCCGAATGCATAACGTGAATCCGTGTATATGTTAACTCTCTTGTTCTTTGCTTGAATACAGGCTTGAGTCAGAGCGATGAGCTCTGCTGCTTGAGCTGACAAGGTGTCTATACAATTCGTTTCTATGATGTCAGTTTCTGTCGTGACTGCGTAGGCTTCCACTAATTCTCCAGTGCTTGTTCTCATACATGAACCATCCACATAAAGTGTCAGGTCTGGATCTGGTAATGCGGTGTCTGTCAAGTCTTGTCTGGGTTTCGTCGTAATGGTAATGACCTCAATACAATCATGTGCCAATGGATCTGTCTCACTTAATGGCAAAAGTGTAGCAGGGTTCAATGTGTTGCAGCGTCTGATTTCTATGTGTGGCTGAAATAATGTCAATTCATAACCTGTCAGTCGTGCTATAGTCAAGTGCTGGGTCTGTGTTCGGTTTAAAAGAACTTCCACAGAGTGTGGAACATGTACTGTCAATTGGTGACCTAACACTATGGAATCACTTTGTCTGATTGCTAGAGCTGTTGCTGCTACTGATTTCAAGCACGCAGGCAGAGCCTGGGCTACTGGATCCAATGTACTAGAAAAATAAGCACACGGTTTGTATGAACCTGCATGATCCTGAGTGAGTACTGACAATGCAGTACCTTCACGTTCTGTGAC
Source organism: Lissotriton vulgaris (assembly GCF_964263255.1). Lineage (NCBI taxonomy): Eukaryota > Metazoa > Chordata > Amphibia > Caudata > Salamandridae > Lissotriton > Lissotriton vulgaris. The sequence continues at coordinate 1,393,151,010 of NC_141693.1, forward strand.
AAAAAGTGTAAAAGGCTTGCTATAACATGGTGTTGCTAAAACTGGTGCTTGACATAAGGCTTTCTTCAAGTCGTCAAAAGCTTGTGTCTGTTCCTGAGTCCAAGGGAGGACAGTCGATGTCGCTGCCTCCTGGGTTGTCAACTGTATGAGTGGTTTGGCTAGAAATGCATACTGAGGGATCCATTGTCTGCAGTAAGAAGTGAGGCCTATAAAGGCTCGTACCTCCTTTTGTGTCTTGGGTTGTGACATGTTTACAATTAGCTGAATGCGGTCAGGTGTTAGCTGTCTCCCCCCTTTGGTCAGCAAGTGCCCAAGGTAAACAACTTGCTGAACACAGAATTGCAGCTTCGATGGGGACACCTTGTGTCCCTTGTCAGCCAGGAAATGCAAAACCGTCAGTGACGCTTGCTCACATTCGGGTTCGCTGCGGGCGGTGATCAGCAGATCATCGACATACTGTAACAGGGCAGTGTTGTCAGGCATATGTATACTGTCTAGTTGTCTTTTCAATGCTTGACTATAGATGCTGGGGCTTTCTGTGAATCCTTGAGGTGCGCGTGCAAATTTGAAGCTTCGACCATTTAAACAGAATCCGAAAAGATATTGGCTTTCCGGATCAATGGGGACGCTAAAGAAGGCGTTCTTCAGGTCAATTACAGTAAAGAACGTTGCTTCGGAATCAATGGCAGTCAATAGAGATGAGATATCTGGGACCACGGGGTACTGTGGTACGATGCATTTATTCAATTCGCGCAGATCGACAACTAATCGATAAACTGGGGGTGCATTTGGATCAGAACGTTTAAGAATTGGAATGATGGGGGAGTTACATAAATTCGAGTCGGTTTCTACAACCACTCCTTGTGCAATGAGCTCGTCAATGATTTTCAGTAAAGCCGCTACAGCATCTGGGGGTAACTTGTATTGCCGAATTCGTGGCAAGACTACTCCTGGTCTGAGTGTGACTCGATATGGTGTAATGTGCATACAACCTACATCAGTGGGGCCTTGTGCCCATAAATGTGCAGGAACGTTCTGTAGTCTGGGATCAATATCTCTCAACACATAGTGACCTTTGAAGTCACGTAAAAACAGTCTTACTCCTTCCGGAGAGCAACATATCACAGCTCCTAGAGCTTTCAGTGTCTTGATACCTAACAAGTTTTCTGGACATGATTTCGTTAACAACAAGTCTGTAGTACGTGTCAATGGACCAACTAAAAGTGGTACTGGTTGTGATACTTCATTTACAATAGGTTTGCCTGAAAATCCAAGGGAAACATTCTGTGCGCCTGAGAGGGGTGCCCCTGGAACCTCGTCATGACTTATAGTTGTCCTGCTTGCCCCTGTATCAATCAAACACTTTCTATCTTTTCCTAACACTTGGCTGTGTACGTAAGGACCCTCTTGATCTACAGGAACCTCAATAAGAGGCAAGCCAACTTCCCTCTCTAGGCTATTTCATGTGTATCGCTGGTAATCAGGATAATCTGTTTGTGCATACTGGTACATCTGTTGTGTTGCATGTTGTGTTGCGGCAATGGGCTGTGGCTGTGGCACGGCTACGGTCTGTACTGTCTGTTGTGAAGCTTGCATAGGCTGGATATTCTGTGGTACTTGTTGTTGAACCTGGTCCTGTCTAGGAAGACGCGGTCTTTCTTCAGTTTTACCTGTAGCTATATTGTGTTTCAAAACTGCACAATCGTTTATATAGTGACCTGGCTGTTTACAATAGTTACATGTCCCTTTAACAGGAGCTGCCGAATTATTGGACTGTGTCATACCCTTCTTCTGACCGTCAGCTGGGACTGACTGAGCAACTAGCATTTTCATTTTCGTGTCTTTCATACATCTTTGTTCGTGTTCATGTTCTTCTCTAATTCTATTCTGGTGGTACTGTAACATTTGTAACATTTGAGAAGGCGTGTTAGCTTGCCATGTGCTCTCGACTTTCAGAACACGATTCTTAACTTGGGGCAGGGAATTTTCGACCAATTTAGATACAAAAAGATGTGGATATGACTCGCTACTTGGTTTCAGGCCACTATTAATAACAAAACATTTCTCAAATCGGGAATAAAAATCACTAGTGTCTTCATCGGGTTTCTGTTTGCAAGCTGAGATTGCATCCCAGTCTTCCTTTTTCGTTGCTAACAATCGTGGCAATACTTGTACTAACAATCCTGGTAATGCTTTAGTTTTTGTCCCCGAGCCCTAGGCCTGGGGTTCTAGTATTTTCTTCGTTCTCTAATGCAGCCCAATCAATCTTTGCCTCTCCCACCTCCCATTCTTTTTCCTTGAGTTTCTCGTAAATACCGGCAGGCAATAATACCTTTAATATTTTCATGATGTCGGGATAGGTATAATCACCCATGAGTAACATGTCTTTTATTTCACGGTGGAAACCTGCTGGATCTTTGTCATGACTAGGCACTCATTTCTAGCAGTTCCATTTTAGTTATGGGTGTGTACACAAACACACGTCTAAAGGTATTATCATCATTCTTGACTGGATGTACTTCCCGCAAGGGATTCTGTCTGTCCATGTAAAACATTTTTCTTTCTGGAGATGGAGCTGGATCAAACTGTGGACACAAGAAGGCACTATATCTGTGCCGATGTTCTAGAATTATTTTAATTAAGTCGGTACCTAGACCTCTCCATCTATTCATGAGTAACTCTATTAAAATATCAGGTAGGGGACCTGGATCAGAATGTTGGTTTTTATATAATATAAGGAGATGCTGAATCATGTATATTCCAGCTAATTTCTGTTCGTCTGGAGAAAGATTCAAAAATGTTTGTGCTAATGCGTCATCATTATATTTATCATAACTGTCAGCCCATTGTACTGCTGACCTGGCTAATTCTTGTTCATCCATAGAATTGAGTACATGGTACCCCATTCGTTCTTGAAGTATTTTATCGGTAGCCTGAAATAGGTGTTCAGGAGTCTTTGGATTAGACATGGCTGCTTGAAAAAGTCTCTTACTTTCTGGGCGTACCGGACGCATTGAATTATCAAAAGGTCTTCCCTTACCTACATATGCTATCATTTCTCTAGCTGGTAATTGCAATGTTCCTGTTGTCGTTTCTGGTAGTTCTTCCTCCTCTGAGGATTCATTTTTGTCTGTATCTATTTCTCTTTCAGGCTGTCTTCTTTCATGTATTTGTTCTACTGCTTTTCGGATCCTTCGGTACATATTTTCTATACTATTCTGTTTATCGTGTTTTCCGTCTGCTATATTCTGACCCCATTTGTTAAGTGCTTTCATTTCTTCCTGGTCTACACCAGGCCTGTCTTGGTCTCTTATCAAGCAGTTTATAAAGAAACGTAATATCATTTTTTGAGTGTCAACTTTCTGGTATGCCATGGCCCCGCCAATACTTTCAGGACCTTCCCCCGTTTGGAAAAAATGATATATTCTGTCTAGATGATCAATCATTCCAGGTAGTAACATTAAATAATTTGCAACTCGTCGTAGACGTACTGATGATGGCATCATTCTGTCGTCTTTGCCAGGTACGGGATCATATCTACAATCTGTAAGAGGCTCATTAAGTATGTCGTAACTCGCTGTTTGAGGTGTACGTTGTTGTGCTAGATCCCTATAAGTCAATCGGTGTGCTTGTGGCGGTGTTTGAAAACCTCCTGCTGCCCCTCCCGAAGTGCCAGGTCCAAAAGGATTTGTTGGGTGCATAATAGGGAGAATGGGTGCGGGAAGGGGTGGAGGAATCGGCGGAGGATGTGGAACGGGAGGAGGAGTTTGATGTTGCGGAAGTGGCGGTAGGTTATCTCGGGGTGGAGTGCCATCAGCAGGTGGTGTGCGTGGTGGCGGAACATTAACATATTCAGGAGCTACATCGTCTAAATAGGACGAAAGGAAAATGTCCTTTGTGGCCTTGTGTCGTACTTTAGTCGGGAGTAATGGAGGTGGCAGATTCTTCGGTATTTCCGGAGTGGCCTTAGGTAAACCCTCGGCCAGAAGAGGATACATACCATTCATAAGAGCGTTTCGTTGCCAGTCTACTTGTTCTGTTTTTACTCGTATTCCCTCTTCAACTAATACATTTTCTCGGGCTTTGTCTGAATCCTCTCTACCTTTCTCTGCTTTTCTGAGTGCTTTCTCTGTCCGTCTGTGTGATTCCTTACGCCATAATTCAATGGCATCTTTCTGTGACTGTCTGGCTTTCTTTTTCCATAATGCTTCTTCTACTCTCATGATGCACTCGGCATCCCATGTCCCTGCAGCGGGCCATCTCTGATTCTCTGCTAGATCTTTAGTATAATCCACCCACAAATCAAGATATAATACAGCATCTAAGCCGTGTTTGTGGTACATAAAATACCCTGGAGTGTCCCTGGGTGGAATGGGAACAGCTTCCTCTAGTATCCCTTTTCTAGTTCCTATCTGTCTCAGTTTAGAGAATAGCGGCATGTTTCAGCCGTACTACTTGGTACTTGATACTTACTTGGATTTGAACACAATTAATACAATAAACACAATAATGTAGATCGAACAATCACTCATACCACGACATTAAAACACATTTAAACATTTTGAAAACGAACAACAATGATTAAAATGAAACTAGCTACCTCCATACTTGATATACTGCTAAACAGTACAGATACACTGCTAAACAGTGCAGACCATGGCTGTGTACCCAACCCCGTCTTGACCGGGCACAAATTAATGCACTCGTCTAGATGCGTCCCCAGCAACGGTACTCACCGGGAAGCACGGAACGGAAGGCCTCGGAAACTCGATACTGGACTGGACCCTGGACTCGACTGGACTCGTGACGCAGGTACTTCGGAACTTCGTAACTGGTGGGCCTCTGAATACCTCGGACTCTGCTCTCTCAGCTAGGCTCTGGTCGGGATCCTCCGCACTCCTCACCGCCTCGTCTGGGTGTCGACCGCAGCCTCAGTCACCTCCGTTGGCCCGAGGGAGATACAGGAAATCCTGCGGGTACGCGTAGTTGTCCTTCACGGCTGTGGCAGGGGACCGGGCCTGCAACGCACCTCCGGCGCATGGGGTGGGGGAGGGGTCCCTATTCGGGCGCCAATTATGTGGTAAATTTAAATTACCTATACTTAATTTATGCGGTAAAGTTCAATAAGAATAACTCAGTCAAAATAAGAGACAGAATCCGTGGTAGTTGAGGTTTTAAAAGGGGTTTTATTCCTTAAAAAGGAATTGGTTATTGGTTCGAACCAGGTAGCATGTTCAAGGGAACGGATAGGACATGTACAATGATTTATTAACAGAACATCATATATATAGTCAATGCATTTACAATAGAGATTGATGCAGAAGGCGTAACAGCTGAGAGAAACGAGATAAGAACATGTGTTCGTAACAGAAGGCGTGCACAAGGGCGTACACGAAGGTGTGTGCTAGACAACGTCACTGGAAACGTAACACAGGTGGGTGGATCCATAGAAGAATCCTGCAGTGTCAGCAGAAATACATGGCAGAGATGCGCGCGCAGCAGCATGACGTGTAATTGACGTGAAACTGGAGGGTGAAGGGGACTTGACATTTAGCCCTACATGAGGAGACAGAAGTCTGGGGTGTCAGAACAACCTAAACCCAAATCATATCTATATCTTGTGTTTGAGGAGCTGTATTATCTAGAAGGAAAGGTCTCTCGGGCAGAGGCTATTCTATACTGACTGCTAGTGCGTGCTTATGCGACTACGTGTCTACGTGTCTACGTGTAAAGCAAGGGGGCCATGGGCCTACCATGGTAACAGGAGCTATGAATTACTTGCATGGAGACAGTGAGGCCGGGCCCTTTGCTCTGCAGCTGGGAAGGATGTTTTCCTGAACTACTAGACAGGAATGTATTTTCGAGGAGCGGAGCAGATAACTTGAAGGTTGAGTACAGTCTTGGCAGGCAAGGCAGGCCGAGCTAGGCACCGCTCGCCGCACAGGGAGTAAGTCAAGGGTCAGGAAGCAGCAGGCTGCGGCTTTCAGAGATAGAAGGCAGGAAAAGGCTTGATGGCAGGAATCAGGGCCTAACTCGCCAGAGCTAGAATACATGAAAAGTGCACCATATAAAGACGTTGGCAAGGCACACTTAGGAACGGAATATCTGACCCATTCATGGTGGATCTGAAAGAGGACATGTTAACGTTGGACGCAAATGTATTTGCGTCTTCATAGCTAGAAGTGGAGGGAACATACATGTACTTGAAGCACGTACATGGAGCCGGTGGGGTCTACGATAGGGGACATAACTGACCATGAAAAATTCATATTACCTCAAGGAGAGCAGGAACAGCAGTGGTATTGGTCGAGCTTTAATAGCAGAGTCAATTTGAGAGTTGTGACAGAAGTTCTAGGTAATTAGTACCTTCAGTATTAGCAATAGACAGCTACAGCGGTTTCAGTAGTTAACAGGATAGCAGTAACAGTAGTAAAGGAGAAGAACACAATAGCAGCAGGAGAGCAGTAATAGGGTTGTGAGTAGATTTGCGACAGCAGTGTTAGTAGCATTAGTAGAGTACTGTGTGCAGTCCCAGGGAAGCAGCGGGTTGTAGGTAGGTGGCTATCTGACTATGGTTACCCCCAAACTTTGTGCCTGGTGTTTAGCTGGTTTTTGACATAGTTGGCCTGGGATCCTGCTATTCAGGGCCCCAGGCTGATTGCTCTCTCCTTAAAATGGACTCCATGTACCTTAGGTGCATAACACAATTGGAATTGGTTCACCTTATAGGCCCCTGTAACAATGTACCATAGGTACCCAGGGCATAGGTGTAGCCAAGGCCTACCAGGGGCTGCAGCATGTATTGTGCCACCCCTGGCCTGGCCTCCATATTTTGACACAACTGGCTGATCACCCAGCTGGGGTAAGTTGGTGTAATCACCTCTTACTTATAGTATCCCTATATCTAACCTTAAACTGGACACATATGTTCCTATCAGCCACTTCTATGGAAGGCCTCATCAATCCTGGAGGCAGAGTGCTTGGAAATATGTGAGATGGTGCTCTAGCATGAGCTGAGCCTGTCTGCAGCTGTCGGGAACCACTCCCTTAGCTGTTCCGGGCTGGAGAGAGAAGCTACACCTCAATGCCGGTTTGCACCCGATATCGCCTGGTTCCAATCTGGTTCCACGGTAGTCACTAGCTAGTGACTTTGAACATTGTCCCCTCTGCTTTCAGGTCTTCACATCTTCAGATCCACCCTTGGATCCACCGGAACTCTTCACATGGAGCCGCCTGCAGCATCTTCAGCTCCAAGCACCATCGACCAGCGTGACGAAACCCAACAATACTTTGACCCTATGCACCCGCTTCCTGTGGGTGAGGTAACTCGGCTCCGCCGGTGTTCCTACACTGGTACACATCTCTAGGGCCTGTGTCTCAAGTTTCAGCTTTCTAGGTCACTCGGAAGGTTCCGAGCTAACTAACTTTGTACTTTTTACGCACCATAGACTTTGCATTGGTGGGTGCGTGCACTTTAAACACTGCACCCGAGTCCCGCGGGCCTTTCCCGACTTAGTCACTGCTAGTCCCGAACAGCTCCAGCGATTCCCAAGGCCCTAGGCCTGTTTCCTTTCAGATTGGTATCTCTTATACCACTTTCTTAGTATATGATTTAGGTGGCCCCTAGGGCTCATCCATATTTTTGTGTATTTTAAACTGTCTTGTGTTTAACGCTTGTGCTTCTGTGCTCATAAAGAGTCCAGGGGATACTTTTAGTTAATAAATCTATTTATATTTTCAATATATATCTGTGTGGTGTCCTTTCATTTGGTATTCAAGGGGGTTGTGTATGGTAATACAGCTGACTTCACATGCCTTTCAGAGTTTAGCCTAAAGACTGCTTTGTCCACGTTACCACTAGGATAACTGGTCTATAAGGTTGACTTACAACCAATCATCATAAGGGTTGCTTGGCATGGTACAAAGTGATCACTAGAATTACCAGGCCAACTTATCACGCGGGTAATAAGTTATCCAGGAGAGCAGTGATAAAATTTAGCAAGAGAGCATTAATAGTAGTGTTAGTAAAACAGCAGTGATAGTAGTGTGAGGAGTACAACAGTAACAGAAGTACCAGGAATAGCAAAAACTGCAGTAGGCACTCACAACAGTATTACCCGTTAACAGGATATCAGTAACAGTAGTAAAGGAGAAGAACAGATTAGCAGCAGGAGAGCAGTAATAGGGGCATGAGTAGTTTTGTGACAGCAGCATTAGTACATTAGTACATTAGTACATTAGTAGTAACAGTATAATTTGTAAAAAAGTAGTAAGCGCATTAGCATAACATTGGTGTCAGTAGTATGAGAAGTAACATGGTAATCACAGTAGTGACTGCAGAGCTAGGAGGATAGCAGTGATAGATTGCGGACAATAAAATTGACAGCAGAGATTACAGAATAGCACTGACGGGAGTATCAGCAGTTATCAGTAGAGCAGTAACAGAAGTGTTAACAATCAGCAAGATAGCAAAAACAACAGTATGAGGAGAAGAAAGACAGTCTCAGCAGGAGAGCAATGATGGCAGTATAAGTACAATAGAAACACCAGGTAAAGTGCCATTAGTACAGTCAGCAGGAGCAAAAGACCAGTGGCTGTAGAGTTACCCCAGGAGAGCAGTGACAGCAGTTAGCACAAGAGCATTAATGGTAATGTTAACAAGATAGCAGTGATAGCAATATATGCAGTACAAAAGTAACAGTAGAGGTACAAGGCTAGCAGTGACAACATTGTGTCCAGTCCAGTGTTGCAGTGACAGTAGATTAGTACGCTGTAGTGACTGACAATAGTCAGCCGGATAGCAGTGTTAGTATTAAGCAGTGACAATATAGTTAGTAGGATAGCAGTAACAGTAGTGTAAGTAGCACAGTAGTGACAGCAGTGACTAGTTTCGGTAGGATGAAAGAGACAGTAAACTTAACAGAATAGCAGTAACAGCAGTCTGCTCAATATAGCAGTGACACTAGAGTTAACAGGATAGCATTGACAGCAATTTGCAAAATAGCAATGACAGCATAGTTAGCAAAATTGTAGTAACAGCAGAGCCAGCGAAAGAGCTTAAAACTGCAGTATAAGGAGTACAACAGTAACAGCAGTATAAGCATTATTGTCGTGACAGCATTGTTAGCAGAATAATAGCAGTGACAGTATAATTTTCTGAAAAACAGTAGCACACAAGTGAGTAATATAAGAGTAACAGTCGAGGTCACTAGCAGTCACAGCATAGTTACCAGGACAGCAGTAATAACAATATAAGCAGGATAACTGCTACATTAGAGTTAGTAGTATAACAGAGTGAGCAGTACAGCAGTGACAACAGATTTAGCATGACAGTAATGTGAGCAGTGAGGGCAGGACAACAGTGACAGCAGAGTTAGCAGGACTTCAGTGACAATTAAATTAGCAGGACACACTAACAGCAAAATTAGCAGATTAGTAGTAACAGCAGTGTGAGGAAAAGAAACAATAGCAGGAAAGCAATATTAGGAGTGTAACTACAGCAATGGCATTGGGACAATAGTATGAGCAGTCCTATTAAAATACTGACTGCAGTAGGAGGAGGACAGCATTGGTAACAGTAGAAGAGTAGTGAGAGCAGAACATCAGTGACAGCAGAGTTTGCAGGAAAGCAGTGACAATGAAATTAGCAGGACACACTAACAGCAGAATTGGCAGGATAGTAGTAACAGCATTGGGGAAAACACAGTATCAGGAAAGCAATAAGAAGATAGAAAAAAATAAGGTTTAATCACCGTCAACCCGATCACTTTTGAAGTGCCAAGATCCAGGGTTTAATTTCATTTTAGAAACGACAAACTCAAGTTTGTGAAATCAGACTAAGGAGAAGTCTCAGGGGCGAAGATGCAGAAATGTGGTATTTAAAAAGTACTGGCTTAAGTAGCAACCGATTGCTGTACATACAGTATCAAGCCAAAGCAATCACTGAAGACCACATCTCCCCCGGCCTTCATGCCCAACATTAGAAAGGTGCCTTCTTTGAAGCCGCTATGCAGGACTGAGGAGCTGGTGGTCTTCAAATACTGACAAGAAAGCCCTTAAGAAATTAACCTTAGCTCCATTTAATCTGCAACAAAGGTATTACACAACAGCCACGGAGTATTTCATAGGACAGGACAGTTTAGATGTCACAATTACCTTATAATTAGTACATTGACAGCAGTCTTTGGGTAGTATAGTTACTCAGCTGGCAGAATGCTGAATGCTCACTGTTGAAATGGGGAATAACCTACATGGCAAGGGTAGGAATCCTGGTAAGGCCAACTCAGCCTGTCATCTTTCTGAAGATGAGTATTTTAAGGACCATACATTTGTTAGGATTACTACTTCTAATTAATAAAGCCTAGAAACGGCACAAGTGTGACAGATGTTTTTATAATAATGTATGACTCATATATTAATAATTTAGCGTGCCTCTAAGCAATGTTTGCACTAACTTTGTCGGGGGTCCCCACAGATCTCATTTCTTCGGTATGCAGCCGCTGCTTGTTGTTCCAGTGCTTTACTTTGGTGCCATAGGCGCAAACGTCTCTTGTGATTAGTCAAGGGTTTCATACGTTATTACTTATATGGAAACCCGGTCGCCACTTTCAAAGGAAAATGGGTTGCAATCGATTGGTTAGCCTTTGAAGTACTCCAAAGGACATATACAATGTAAGAGTTAAACAGACATTGGAATCTGTGAAGACACTCAATATTGCACTGAAACCCAAAGTTATGTTAAATTTAATTTCTATAGCGCACGGCTACTCCGATGGAGTGTCCCGGCGCTTTATATTGGCAGCTCATAAAAAGAAAAACATAACAGATGAAGACAGTCATTAACAGCAGAGTGACATAACTAAAGGGTAAAAAGCCAAGTTTTAAGGCCCTTCCTGAAAGACAGCAGATTAGAAGTACTGCCTAAGGCCAGTGGCAGAGTGTTCCAGAGCTGTGGTGCCCTCAGACTAAAGGAGCAAAGTGGCACATGCACTGAGACCCAATTTACACTGTGCTCTACTTCAATAAGCGGGACTATGCATTATCAACCCATGCATTCCCTGATCAACGCACTTACAACTTGCCATTTTACAGGTACTGGTACGTGTATGTGGGTTCTTGCACTGCGCTGTGGTACTGCTGCTTGTTGAGGGTTACAGGGCGGAATGGGAGTCTGCAGCAGGGATGGGTGCCGGATCTCCCGCTGAGTTGCTGGTGGATTCCATTGGTTTCTCCCTATCAGTTCTGGCATCGTAAATAGTTGTTTTATTTATAATTAAAAGAATTACGGCTGTCTTGAGAAGTGCAGGTACTGTTCCTTGCAAAAAAAACAAGTTGAAACATTAAAGTTAAAAGGCCAAAATGGCCACTGATGTGTGACAATGCTTGCGACGTGCATGCACTATACTGCATGTGATGGATGTACGTGCATGAGTGCACACAGCAATTATCTTAGCATGGATCTTTTTGAAATTAAACCCAATAAAATATGTCTGCCATTAGTGTGCATGTGTGTGCATGCATTTTGATGCCTCAGAGGCTAACTTGCTTTGCCAGTCGAACATGGCCATTTTTGAACAGTTACGTAAAAATAAAAAATAGAGAACTGACGTGCCTGTTCAAACAGTATTGGCAAAGAAAATAGGCCAGTTCTCGAAGGCAAGTCCTGTTGGCCTTGACAATATTTGTATTGCCTGACTCTGCTCTCAAGAAGTACTTTGAAGCTATATCTGATGGTTCAGTCTACTTCTAATTCCCATTGCTTGCTACCCTTCTTTCTCCCCCGGACGACCCCTATTTGGCCTAGAGCAGTGCTTAGAAGTGGTCTAATCAATAATAAAGAATGACTTTTTTTATTGCTGTTGATTTCTCTTAGTTTATTATTTATTACTGTACCAGTGAAAGCTCGCTGCTGCATTTCAAAGGCGAATCAGAGCTATTCCCCCGTCATTTGCAGAGAACATAAGTCCTACCGCCTGGCATTTCTTTTCACAGAGCGGAAGCTCAGTGGGAAAGTCAAACTTTGTAATTATGCTGCTGCTGGCATATTGACATTTGCACACCACGCATGTTACCGTTTGGACAACGTCCTGTATGGCTTTTAACTGCAACGAAAAATGCGGAGCCAGTTTCTGGTGGGGGAGACTGGTATGTGAATTGGAGTTCATTAGTGGCACAACATGTGTCTTTTTAACTACTGAGAAAGTAAGGCACTCCGAAGCTGTCTCTGGATCAGCCCCAAAACTGTGATTGTTTGAATAGATGGTTGTATCTCCAGCTACACCCATTGCAGGAGAGAATTAACAATTTAAAAGGGAAGCGAACATGTCGCAAGTCGTCGTCTCTAGCGAGAAACAGGAGGTACGGGCAAAAATAAGGAAAACAAGCTCCTATGAGCCGGCTCTCGCTGCCAATGTCCGAGAGCCGACTCACCCAGGCTCTAGCCCCCTTTGCCAAGTTGAATGGAGGATGTGGTTGGATTTGCTCTACCTGGAATTCCCAGCAGCTCCTCTCCGGGAGGAGCCCTTTGTTGCCGGGCAACCGCCATGAGGGCACCAATCCCAGTGCGGCTCTTCCCTGACGCCAGGGGTGCAGCGTAAAGGGTTCCCGAGCTGGTTTAAATGTTTAAAAGTTTCAATGGTGGGAACACAAGCCTGTTCTAGTGATAACACCCAGTGCCCTGAAAGTTACCCACACAAGTAAAGGCGATCCCCTGAGCCCGTGGCGATGATCTCATTATCACAATGAGATGTGTTGGGGTGGCGGGAGAGTAGGCTCGGACAGTGGGAGGGGTGGCACAGGAATCCCCTGGCCCATGGCGGTGATCTCACCATGAGATGTGGGGGGCAGGGGGCGGGGTGGGAGATAAGGCTCAGAAGGCGGGAGGAGTGACAGTGGCACAAAGTAGTACTCAGCAAATATGCAGTAAAGGGGCCAATAGTGGTGGAAGGAGACATGGCTGCCATAAGGCAGGACTAGCAGCCTCTAAACCAATTAGAACGCAGCATTTAGAAAAGAACAAAGCTGCAAGTCAATTAAAAAGATAGATGGAATGTGGGCGGGGCTTCCACCACTATATTGTATACAGCCTCTCTCGACGAGACAGCGCATGCGCTGCCTAGGCCGAGACCTAAAGAGACGTGCAAGCGCGGGTCTGTAGTCAGCCGCCACAGCATGTGCCCCAGAGATTACCGCAGAAGTGGTCTAGTTGGAGCGATGTGTGGCTTGCAGGCATTCCGGTGTACACTGCTCACACCAGCTGTGCAACAGTGCCTTTTCTAAGCTGTCCAAAACCCAGCCCTCTGTTGCCGCCATCTTCTGAGGTCCCTCCCTTGATGGGCGAAACAGAAGGCTCACAGCTTCTATGCTGTTTAACTTCATAGCTGGGTATGTGTAGGGCTGAAGCAGATCACATTTAATCAAACACAGGACCCATGACCTTGAAAGACTATCATGGTGGTGCAAGTCAGTGTCTTTTTTGGTTTTGTTGTGTTCACATGCGTGACCCTTGTTTGGCACATCGCTGCTTTGCTCCTTTGTTCTGTTTGTGGCCTGGGCTCTCTTCTGACCACTGCTCCAGAGCCATTGCCCTAGACCTCACTTTGCAGCTCTGCCCCTCCCTCTTCAGGTGTATGGTAGAGGAGGGGAAAGGTGGGGAAAAGGAGCAGCTGTCTTCCGCAGGACCTCGGGACTGCCTGCAGACAGAAGTGTCCTGAAAACCATCAAAAGGAACCCAGCCAGATATTTGGAATTGAGGCACTCTCAAGGCAACTTCAAGGGAATCTCAAGGCAAATATCAGTAAGCATTGGCAGTGCATGTCAGTGTGCAATTGCAAGCACTACCCAACGCCAAACATTAGCGAGCATGGGTTAATGGACAGGTCTCAAGTTGTAGCCCTTTCAACTGTGGCATGCTCGTATACATCTTTTTCTACTGTTTTGAAATGCAAATGCCATTCTTACACTCATTTTCACCTGTCGCAAATACCAGAAAATGCTGAGAGAGTGCCAAGAAGCATGCCCTCATTGGCCCACGGAAAAAGAAAGGGCCCAAGGACTGCCATGATGAAACTGTACCTGAACCTCAAATGGTTCACTGACAGAATATCAACCTCAAAAATATAGATGTACAAAATATTAGGGTAAAAATATAGAATGCAAAAATATTGACTTCCTATACTTAAACAGGTAAGTACAAAAATATCGAAAAAAACTAGTGATGTAAAAAATATAGTTGTACAAAATATCGATTTATATATATAGATATATATAGATATAAATGTACATATATATAACAAACTAAATATTAAATATATTAAATAATAACATGAATTTTAAAAAATCATTAGATTTCATACACATTTTAACAAATATTATAAATAAACGTAATAAAAAAAGTTAAACATACATACATAATAATTAATATATATATATATTTACTTTAAAACAATTAATAAACTATACATTTAAATGTATTTTATCATTTTAAAATTACATAAAAAGTTACGAATATATATAAAATGTACTATTCCCACACCAACAGTGCAACAGAGGGAAAGTGTTTGATATCGGAGGAGTAAAAATGACTATTCCCACTCCAATAAGTGCAACAGTAGGAAAAGCATTATAGCAAAGGGGTAAAAATTACTATTCCCACTTCAATAAGTGTAACTGTAGGAAAAATGTTGCATAGCGGAGGGGAAAAAATGTATATTCCCACTCCGGAGATTGCAACAGTAGGGAAAGTGTTGGATAGAAGATGGTTAAAATATACTGTTCCCAGTTCAATCAGTGCAACAGTAGGGGAAGTGTTGGATAGTGGAGGGGTAAAAATTACGATTCCCACTCCAATTAGTGCAACAGTAGGGAAAGCGTTGGACAGCGGAGCGGTAAAAATTACTATTCCCACTCCAGTGAGTGCAACAGTAGGGAAAGCGTTGGATAGCGGAGGGTTAAAAATGACTATCCCCAATCCAATAAATGTAAATGTAGGAAAACTGTTGTATAGCGATGGGGTTTAAATTACTATTCCCACTCCAATGAGTGGAACATTAGGGAAAGTGTTGGATATCGCAAGGGTTAAAATTACTATTTCCACTCCAGTGAGTGCAACATTAATGTAACTGTTGGATAGCGGAGGGTTAAAATGTACTATTCCACTCCAGTCTGTGCAACAGCAGGGAACGTGTTGGATAGTAGAGGGGTAAACATTACTATTCCCATTCCAATGAGTGCAACAGTGGGGAGAGTGCTGGATAGCGGAGGGGTAAAAATTACTATTCCGACTCAATAAGCCAATAAGTTCAATCGTAGGGAAAATGTTGGATATCGAAGTGGTAAAACGTATTATTCCCACTGATTGCAACAGTAGGGAAGTGTTGGATTGCGGTGGATTAAAAACTTACTATTCTCACTCCAATAAGTGCAACAGTAGGAAAAGTGTGAGATATCGAATGAGTAAAAAGGACTATTCCCTCTCCAAAAGTAGGAAAAGTGTTATATTGCACAAGGGTTAAAATGACTATTTCCAATCCAGTGAGTGCAACAGGAGCGAAAGTGTTGGATAGCGAATGGTAAAAATTGATATTCCCACTCCAATGAGTACAACAGTAGGGAAAGCTTTGGATAGCAGAGGGGTCAAAATTACTATTACCACTCCAGAGAGAGCAACAGTAGGGAAAGTGTTGGATAGCGGAGGATTAAAATGTACTGTTCCCACTCCAGTCAGTGCAACAGTAGGGAAAGTGTTTGATAGCAAAGGGCTAAAATGTACTATTCGCACTCCAATCAGTGCAACAATAGGGAAAGTGTTGGATAGCGGAGAGGTAACAATTACTATTCCCACTCCAATGAGTGCAATAGTAGGGAAAGCGTTGGATAGCAGAGGGGAAAAAATTACTATTCCCACTCCAGAGAGTGTAACAGTAGGGAAAGTGTTGGATAGCGGAGGGGTAACAATTACTGTTCCCACTCCAATAAGTGTAACAGTAGGAAAAATGTTGGATAGCGGAAGGGGTAAAAATTACAATTCTCACTCCAATGAGTGCAACAGTAGGGAAAGTGTTGGATAGCAGAGGGGTATAAATTACTGTTCTCCCTCAATAAGCCAATTAGTGCAAAAGTAGGGAAAATGTTGGATATCAAAGGGGTAAAAAATACTGTCCCCAATCCAGTGAGTGCAACAGTGGGTAAATTGTTGGATAGCGAGGTTAAAATTGACTTTTCCCACTCCAATGAGTGCAACAGTAGGTAAAGTGTTGGATAGCGGAGGAGTGGAAATTACTATTCCCACTCGAAGAAGTGGAACAGTAGGAAAAGAGTTGGATATCGAAGGAGTAAAAATTATTATTCCGACTCTAATAAGTGTAACTGTAGGAAAAATGTCGGATAGTGGAGGGCTAAAACTTACTATCCCCACTCGAAAGAGTGCAACAGTAAGGAAAGTGTTAGATAGCGCAGGTGTTAAACTTACTATTTCGGCTCCAGTGAGTGCAACAGTAGGGAAAGTTTCGGAAAGCGGAGGGGTAAAAATTACTACTACCACTCCATTGAATGGAACAGTAGGGAAAGCATAGGATAGCAGAGGGATAAACATTACTATTCCCACTACAGAGAGAACAACAGTAGGGAAAGTGTTGGATAGTGGAGGGTTACAATTTACTATTCCCAATCCAGTCAGTGCAACAGTAGGGAAAGTGTTGGTTAGCGGAGGGGAAAAATTACTATTCTCACTGCAATGAGTGCAACAGTAGGGAAAGTGTTGGATAGAGCCGGGGTAAAAATTACTATTCCCACTCCAATAAGTGCAACAGTAGGGAAAGTGTTGGATATTGAAGGGGTTAAAATTACGATTCCCACTCCAGTCAGTGCAACAGTAGGGAAAGTGTTGGATAGCAGAAGGGTAAAAATTATTTCTCCCTCAATAAGCCAATAAGTGTAAAAGTAGGGAAAATTTGGGATATCAAAGGGGTAAAAAATACTGCCCACACTCCAGTGAGGGCAACAGTAGGGAAAGTGTTGGATAGCGGAGGAATAACATTTACTATTCCCACTCCAGTCAGTGCAACAGTAGGGAAAGTGTTGGATAGTAGAGGGGTAAAAATTACTATGCTCCTTCAATAAGCCAATAAGTGCAAAAGTAGGGAAAATTTGGGGTATCAAAGGGGTAAAAAATACTGTCCCCACTTCAGTGAGGGCAACAGTGGGGAAAGTGTTGGATAGCGGAGGTTAAAATGTACTTTTCCCACTCCAATGAGTGCAACAGAAGGGGAAGTGTTGGATAGCAGAGGGTTAAAATGTACTATTCCGACTCCAGTCAATGCTACAGTAGGGAAAGTTTTGGAAAGCAGAGGGGTAAAAATAACTATTCCCACTCCAGTGAGTGCAACAGTAGGGACAGTGTTGGATAGAGGAGGGTTAAAAATGACTATTCCCAATCCAATGAATGTAACTGTAGAAAAAATGTTGTATAGCGGAGGGGTAAAACTCTCTATTCCTACTCCAATGAGTGGAACCGTAACTCTAATGAGTGGAACCGTAGGGAAAGTGTTGGATAGCACAAGGGTTAAAATGACTATTTCCACTCCAATAAATGTAAATGTAGGAAAAATGTTGTATAGCGATGGGGTTTAAATTACTATTCCCACTCCAATGAGTGGAACCTTAGGGAAAGTGTTGGATATCGCAAGGGTTAAAATTACTATTTCCACTCCAGTGAGTGCAACATTAATGTAACTGTTGGATAGCGGAGGGTTAAAATGTACTATTCCACTCCAGTCTGTGCAACAGCAGGGAACGTGTTGGATAGTAGAGGGGTAAACATTACTATTCCCATTCCAATGAGTGCAACAGTGGGGAGAGTGCTGGATAGCGGAGGGGTAAAAATTACTATTCCGACTCAAGAAGCCAATAAGTTCAATCATAGGGAAAATGTTGGATATCGAAGTGGTAAAACGTATTATTCCCACTGAGTGCAACAGTAGGGAAGTGTTGGATTGCGGAGGATTAAAAACTTACTATTCTCACTCCAATAAGTGCAACAGTAGGAAAAGTGTGAGATATCGAATGAGTAAAAAGGACTATTCCCTCTCCAAAAGTAGGAAAAGTGTTATATTGCACAAGGGTTAAAATGACTATTTCCACTCCAGTGAGTGCAACAGGAGCGAAAGTGTTGGATAGCGAATGGTAAAAATTGATATTCCCACTCCAATGAGTACAACAGTAGGGAAAGCTTTGGATAGCAGAGGGGTCAAAATTACTATTACCACTCCAGAGAGAGCAACAGTAGGGAAAGTGTTGGATAGCGGAGGATTAAAATGTACTGTTCCCACTCCAGTCAGTGCAACAGTAGGGAAAGTGTTTGATAGCAAAGGGCTAAAATGTACTATTCGCACTTCAATCAGTGCAACAATAGGGAAAGTGTTGGATAGCGGAGAGGTAACAATTACTATTCCCACTCCAATGAGTGCAATAGTAGGGAAAGCGTTGGATAGCAGAGGGGAAAAAATTACTATTCCCACTCCAGAGAGTGTAACAGTAGGGAAAGTGTTGGATAGCGGAGGGGTAACAATTACTGTTCCCACTCCAATAAGTGTAACAGTAGGAAAAATGTTGGATAGCGGAAGGGGTAAAAATTACAATTCTCACTCCAATGAGTGCAACAGTAGGGAAAGTGTTGGATAGCAGAGGGTTATAAATTACTGTTCTCCCTCAATAAGCCAATAAGTGCAAAAGTAGGGAAAATGTTGGATATCAAAGGGGTAAAAAATACTGTCCCCAATCCAGTGAGTGCAACAGTGGGTAAAGTGTTGGATAGCGAGGTTAAAATTGACTTTTCCCACTCCAATGAGTGCAACAGTAGGTAAAGTGTTGGATAGCGGAGGAGTGGAAATTACTATTCCCACTCGAAGAAGTGGAACAGTAGGAAAAGAGTTGGATATCGAAGGAGTAAAAATTATTATTCCGACTCTAATAAGTGTAACTGTAGGAAAAATGTTGGATAGTGGAGGGCTAAAACTTACTATCCCCACTCGAAAGAGTGCAACAGTAAGGAAAGTGTTAGATAGCGCAGGTGTTAAACTTACTATTTCGGCTCCAGTGAGTGCAACAGTAGGGAAAGTTTCGGATAGCAGAGGGGTAAAAATTACTACTACCACTCCATTGAATGGAACAGTAGGGAAAGCATAGGATAGCGGAGGGATAAACATTACTATTCTCACTACAGAGAGAACAACAGTAGGGAAAGTGTTGGATAGTGGAGGGTTACAATTTACTATTCCCAATCCAGTCAGTGCAACAGTAGGGAAAGTGTTGGTTAGCGGAGGGGAAAAATTACTATTCTCACTGCAATGAGTGCAACAGTAGGGAAAGTGTTGGATAGAGCCGGGGTAAAAATTACTATTCCCACTCCAATAAGTGCAACAGTAGGGAAAGTGTTGGATATTGAAGGGGTTAAAATTACGATTCCCACTCCAGTCAGTGCAACAGTAGGGAAAGTGTTGGATAGCAGAAGGGTAAAAATTATTTCTCCCTCAATAAGCCAATAGGTGTAAAAGTAGGGAAAATTTGGGATATCAAAGGGGTAAAAAATACTGCCCACACTCCAGTGAGGGCAACAGTAGGGAAAGTGTTGGATAGCGGAGGAATAACATTTACTATTCCCACTTCAGTCAGTGCAACAGTAGGGAAAGTGTTGGATAGTAGAGGGGTAAAACAGTGCTATAATATATATATAATATATAAAATATAATATATGCTCCCTCAATAAGCCAATAAGTGCAAAAGTAGGGAAAATTTGGGGTATCAAAGGGGTAAAAAATACTGTCCCCACTTCAGTGAGGGCAACAGTGGGGAAAGTGTTGGATAGCGGAGGTTAAACTGTACTTTTCCCACTCCAATGAGTGCAACAGAAGGGGAAGTGTTGGATAGCAGAGGGTTAAAATGTACTATTCCGACTCCAGTCAATGCAACAGTAGGGAAAGTTTTGGAAAGCAGAGGGGTAAAAATAACTATTCCCACTCCAGTGAGTGCAACAGTAGGGAAAGTGTTGGATAGAGGAGGGTTAAAAATGACTATTCCCAATCCAATGAATGTAACTGTAGCAAAAATGTTGTATAGCGGAGGGGTAAAACTCTCTATTCCGACTCCAATGAGTGGAACCGTAACTCTAATGAGTGGAACCGTAGGGAAAGTGTTGGATAGCACAAGGGTTAAAATGACTATTTCCACTCTAGTGAGTACAACAGTAAGGTAACTGTTGGATAGCGGAAAGTTACAATTTACTATTCCCCTCCAGTCTGTGCAACAGCAGGGAACATGTGTGATAGCAGAGGGGTAAAAATTACTATTCCCATTCCAATGAGTGCAAAAGTAGCGAAAATGTTGGATATCAAAGTGGTAAACCTTACTATTCCCACTCCAGTGAGTGCAACAGTAGGGAAGTGTTGGATAGCAGAGGATTAAAAATTACTATTCTCACTCCAATAAGTGCAACAATAGGAAAAGTGTGAGATATTGAAGTGGTAAAAATTACTATTCCCACTCCAGTGAGTGAAATAGTAGGGAAAGTGTTGGATAGTGGAGCGGTAAAAATGACTGTTCCCAAACCAATAAGGATAACTGTAGGAAAAATGTTGGATAGCGGAGGGGTAAAAATTACTATTCCCAATCCCATGATTGCAAAGTAGGAAAAGTATTATATTGCCCAGGGGTTAAAATTACTATTTCCACTCCAGTGAGTGCAACAGAAGGGAAAGCGTTGTATAGCGAACTGGTAAAAATGGCTATTTCCACTCCAATGAGTGCAACAGTAGGGAAAGCGTTGGATAGCTGAGGGGTCAAAATTACCATTCCCACTCCAGAGAGAGCAACAGTAGGGAAAGTGTTGGATAGCGGAAGATTAAAATGTACTATTTCCACTCCAGTCAGTGCAACAGTAGAGAAAGTGTTTGATAGCAGAGGGGTAAAATGTACTATTCCCACTCCAGTCAGTGCAACAGTAGGGAAAGTGTTGGATAGCAGAGGGGTAAAAATCACTATTCCCTCTCCAATAAGTGTAACAGTAGGAAAAATGTTGGATATCAAAGGGGTAAAAAATACTGTCCCCACTCCAGTGAGTGCAACAGTCGGGAAAGTGGTGGTTAGCAGAGGTTAACATTTACTTTTTTCACTCCAATGAGTGCAACAGTACAGAAAGTGTTGGATAGCGGAGGAGTGGAAATTACTATTCCCACTCGAATAAGTGCAACAGTAGGAAAAGCGTTGGATATCGAAGGGGTAAAAATTACTATTCCCACTCCAGTAAGTGTAACAGTAGGGAAAGTGTTGGATAGCAGAGGAGTAACATTTACTATTCCCACTCCAGGCAGTGCAACAGTAGGGAAAGTTTTGGATAGCGGGTGGGTAAAAATGACTATTCCCACTCTAATAAGTGTAACTGTAGGAAAAATGTTGGATAGTGGAGGGCTAAAACTAACTATCCCCACTCGAAAGAGTGCAACAGTAGGGAAAGTGTTAGATAGCGCAGGGGTTAAAATTCTATTTCCACTCCAGTGGGTGCAACAGTAGGGAAAGTGTTGGATAGCGGAGGGTTAAAAATGACTATCCCCAATCCAATAAATGTAAATGTAGGAAAAAAGTTGTATAGCGATGGGGTAAAAATTACTAGTCCCACTCCAATGAGTGGAACCGTAGGGAAAGTGTTGGATATCAAAGGTGTAAAAATTACTATTCCCACTCCAGTGAGTGTAACAGTAGGGAAAGTGTTGGATAGCAGAGGAAAAAAAAGTATTATTCCCACTCCAGGTAGTGCAACAGAAGGGAAAGTTTTGGATAGCGGATGGGTAAAAATGACTATTCCCACTCTAATAAGTGTAACTGTAGGAAAAATGTTGGATAGTGGAGGCTAAAACTAACTATCCCCACTCAAAAGAGTGCAACAGTAGGGAAATTGTTAGATAGCGCAGGGGTTAAAATTACTATTTCCACTCCAGTGGGTGCAACAGTAGGGAAAGTGTTGGATAGCGCAGGGCTGAAAATTATTATTCCCACTATAAAGAGTGGAACAGAAGTGAAAGCGTCGGATAGCAGAGGGGTAAAAATTACGATTTCCTCTCCGTGGAGAGCAACAGTAGGGAAAGTGTTGGATAGTGGAGGGTTAAACTTTACTATTCCCACTCCAGTCAGTGCAACAGTAGGGAAAATGTTGGTTAGTGAAGGGGTAAAAATTACTATTCCCACTGCAATAAGTGGAACAGTATGGAAAGTGTTGGATATTGAAGGGGTTAAAATTACTATTCTCACTCCAGTGAGTGAAACAGTAGAGAAAGTGTTGGATAGCGGAGGGGTAAAACTGACTATTCCCACTCCAATAAGTATAACAGTAGGAAAAATGTTGGATAGCAGAGGGGTAAAAATTACTATTCGCACTCCAATGAGTGCAACAGCAGGGAAAGTGTTGGATAGTTCAGGGGTTAAAACGACCATATCTACTCAAGTGAGTGCAACAGTAGGGAAAGTGTTGGATAGTGGCAGGATAAAACATACTATTCCCACTTCAAAAAGTGCAACAGTAGGGAATTTCTTGGATTGCAGAGGGGTAACAATTAATATTCCCATTCCAGGCAGTTTAAAATTAAAAATAAAGAATATATTAACAACTATTTTTTTTAAAGTATATAAATAAAGAAATTATAAATAGGTCAAAAATAAAATACAAATATATTTAACATTAAAAATAAATACATATTATAATGTTAATAACATATGATAAATACCTACAAATATTAAAAAAAGTTAAATAAAAAAGAATTTAAAAAAACTAAAATATAATTTTAAATTAGAAAATATTTAGAAACAAAAACATTAATCATTACATAAATTTTGTTTCTTTATTTCCTACCCTACAAAATCACACAATTCACGAAAAATGTTTATTTGTATCTAAATTACTTTCATAATGAATTGCCAATTAAAGAAATAAAGAAATATGAATAATTAAAAAACAATTTCAAACTCTTAAAAATGAATTAACTTCCCACACTATTATCCCCACAACACACACCTAAAATTAAACTGTAAAAACATTATATACACAATTAAAACGTATTTCCATTTAAAAAACTAATAGTATTTAACAACTAATTATAAACGAAGTCAAATGAATGTACTCCCACCCTTTAACCGTATAAATGTAAAACCCACAGAAAACAAAATAAAACATTACCCTAATTAAATATCAAATAATTATTATTAATGATCAACCAATTATTATATTACTTCCCACCATTTACCTATATAAACCCTGCATCCCACACCTAATAATAATTAGACAATTTCCATATTTAATTTTCAATTAATTAATATTTAACTAACTAATAATAACTAATTATTAATTAATGAAACATAAATTACTTCCCATGTTTTACATATATTAAGCCCACAATCTGAACTTAAAATGAATTACACAGTTGCCATTATTAATTTTCAATTAATTCATTAATATCTATTAACAATGAATTATTAATTAATCAAAAATAAATGACTTCTCACCCATTACCCCTATAAACCCCCCAAAAATGCATCTAAAATGTATTATACAATTCTATATTTAATTTTCTAAAAATGTATTAATATTGATTAAAAACTTATTTTTAATGAATAAAAAATAAATTTCTTCCCACCCTGTTTCCCTTATAAGCCCCATAGCCCACACAAAAATGAATTACACAATTACCTAATCAATTACCAATTAAATATTTAATATTAATTATCAAATATTTAATCATTAATTAATAATAAATTACTTCCCACCATTAATACTATAATATCGCAATTAAATAAATATGAATACATAAAAAATAATCATTGAATTATAATAGTTTAATTACTTCTCACCCTATTCCCCTATAAGCACAAAACCTGCTACTGAACTAAAAAACATAAAATGTAATTGAAATAAAATTGATAACTGCTAAAAATGTAACACATATATTAAAAAACAGAAACAATTCTTATACAAAAAATACATCACATACATTTAAAACATATACTAAAATGCATAAAACTAATAATAAATCAATAATTCAAACAACTATATTTTTGCAAACGATATTAATGACATATATTTTTAAAAACAATATTTCGTACCCTAAAATCGATATTATTCACCACGATATTCTTGCTGTCGATATTTGGGACTCACGATATTTAGGACTCAATATTTCTGTAGTTCGACATTTCCAACTCAATATTTTGTCTGCACACAACTTCAAATGATCAGGCCTAAACAAAAGTCTCCAACGTCTACAGAAGGCACTTTAATTTCTCTGCTTATTTCAGCATGGAAAAATATGTTTGCCTCCTGGCCAAGGCTCCAGAAAGTCTGTCCAAGTTTTCTTTTATGAAAGACAAAGGTGCATCACTGTATCCCTCTTGTAAATAAGTAAAATGAATTTTTCCATCGCTGCAGCCCCCTATTATGCCTCTTTTTACAACTCTAACGCCCTCTCCTTCCACTCGGTAAAAAAAAGCAATTTCCGAAAGTTTTTCATCTGATCAGCCCCATTGGCTTAACTCTACTAATATATTCAGAATTTTGCTCCATGAACAGCAAGTGGACCTGCCCTTACGGGCTCCGGAAAGCAAATGGTCAGCAGACTGATTCACTAGTGCAACCTGAGGAAGACCAGCTGTCTGACTGGTCCTTATCATTAACCAATTTCAGTTTGCATAACTCAATTATTGACTCACTTAGTGGTGACACACCTCTGACACAACAGTGCAAATTCCATATACAGGTCTCTCTTACAATAATACCAGGCTTGATGATAGGCATAGGCCCTGAAATTATGTCAAACAATGACCAGGACCAGGGCAATCAGGCCATCTTGCCGCCTATTATCATCACTATCAATTCCTCAGGCACAAATGATTCTGCATCTAGCAGTGATTCTGAAACTAAGGTATGAAACAAGACTACATAACTAACCCCCTCCCAAATATTGGG
Source organism: Lissotriton vulgaris (assembly GCF_964263255.1). NCBI lineage: Eukaryota > Metazoa > Chordata > Amphibia > Caudata > Salamandridae > Lissotriton > Lissotriton vulgaris. The sequence continues at coordinate 1,393,176,010 of NC_141693.1, forward strand.
ACTTTGCGGCAAATAATCAATACATTAGACACCACAGTTAAAGCTCTGGAATGTCAGTCTAACAAGTTTGATATCCAAATCTCTCTTGTTCAATTGCTATCACAGCGAATATCTACTATAGACTCACGCTTTGAATGGCTTAACACTGCCATAAACAGTGTACTCTTAGATATTGATAAGCCATCCACACATATTTCAGCTTTTTCTTCCACTCTTGACAACGAAGAGTGTATGTGCGCCTTCTTAAGGACAAACTGCTTGTTCTACCCTCAGTAGTGGGTGATTTACTACAGAAAGTAAAAACGGCTGGTAAAGCACAATCCATGAATGCCAAAATATAATACGATCAATGACCCTACAAGGCACCGTTAATCAACGACCCCCAGCCTTAGCTCTTGTAGACTCTCCCGAAACACCTCAATAGCTCTGAAGAATGTCCTAGTCAAGTGCAGCGATTCACTCAGTGGCTGGTAACACTGAACCCTTAAATAGCAACAACAACAAAATCCTTAATTTGAAAGGAAAAAATATGGGGCACTCAAATCATGCAAAAAATCCCTCAGTCAATCTGAAAAAGAATAGCCACTCTGTGTGGCACTTCAGCAGAACACTTATCGAAGCGTAATAGAAAACGACTCAGGAAATTTACAAAAAACAGATGAAGACCCAGAAAGGCATGAGACAGGCTGTGATGTTTCATATTGAAAAACAGGCAATGACAATAAGGTGAAAGACTGCCTTCAATCCAAATCCTCTAATTTCAGTGCCTTTTCTCAAAATCATAATGCCATGCTTATCCCAGACAATTGAATCAGTGCACATACCATCACTAATGCAGCTTCTAAAAGCCAATCTGGCACAAACCTGTTGATCTCCCTTCACAACGCAAAAACCACATTCTGGTACAGTTACAAATTCTGCTCCTCGATTAATAAAAAATTGGGAAATCAGGCTGCATCAGCCATCAGTCACAGTGCATCCTGCAGTTGGCAATGTAACATTGACAGCCCAAATTCTATTTCAACCCAGGCAACAATATCATATCATAAAGATGTTCAGGGGCAGATTTACAAGAACTTGCACATCTCTGCTTATTAGCAGAGATCAAGCAGCTAAATTGCGTGATGAAAAAAAAGGCTTGCGCCACCATGGATGCATCACATTTACAATGCAGCGCACCGCGGCGCAAGGATAGACAGATGCGTGACGCATCTTTTGGCGGAAAGGCAGCACATTGCTGGAGTCGTGTCATAAGCACAACGCAACTACAACAATGATCAGGAATGCCTGTTCCCATCATGCTGTGTTACTCCTTATGCCTGCTTTAAGTTGGTGAATGTTTTGATGCAGTGGCGTCGTAAAAGTGACTCAGTGAAATCTTGTAAATTTCACTGCATCACGTTTACGGGGCTTCCTTGTGATGAACCGTCCACATGGCATACATTATACCGAATGCAGGTATAATATAGGGCAGGGCTTTACAATGTGACGTATCTCCCTAGATGTGTCACATTGTAGATATGTTGCATCGTGGCGCACTGTTTACGACGCCAACTCTAGAGCTTTCCTGTAAAATTGCAACATTGCCCAGTAATTTTCCATCTAAAATCTAACCATATCACTGTCATAAAATTAATTCTGTAGGACATGCTATCTAACAAAGAGCCCACAGCAGTAAAATAGTCTAATCTCGCTGCAGTTAAGACAATCTGCAAAAACCGGAAGATCTTTGAAGAATGGTAAGTAAGTAAGTACATTTTTATTGTCTTAGGTTAATTAAAACCATTACAAAAAATACATTGATGACTCATATCATCAGGTAAAAGATTCTAAGATTATTTTTTTTAAAACAAGAAAACTTTGGTTAAAAAGTAGTAGTGCTAAAACAGTTTGATATGGGAACGTGTTCATAGCGTCATGTCTTAGCCATAGTTCAATTAATCTGGTCAGGGCCGATTTCATGATTTTTTAGTTTCAGTTCTAAAAATGTCATGAATTTGACCAACTTCCAATTTAATGGCGGAAGACTGGAGAATCCTGATCACCCTCCCTAAAAAGGCACGCTACCCAGTAACATTAAACAAGGAACGTAGACCAGACCCCATTATGCCTTCTTCAAATCAAGAAAGTGCTTATCCCCATCCAGGCAGAGAACTTGCCCATAAACCAGAATCACTCTTAAGAAATGTGGCAGGTCCCCTCTGTTCAATTGCACCAATAAATTTGGAATCATTAATTGTCTCCACAAATAATTAGACTGGAAGACAGTGCATACTCTCTGTCTCAAGTGCTGAAGAATCTTCTGAGGACTGGGGCTGACTTGCACCACCTTGGCCAGCTCAAAACCACTTTGACACGTATTAAGGAACCAGAAAAAGCCCAAATGAGGAAACACTATCAGGGTTCCAACAATGTCCTTAGTGTCCTGGAATGTCCCAGGATTAGACCATCTGTAACAGACTCTGATGCAATCTCTTTTTTAACTTCAAGGGACGGGCACACCAATAGAAGGCGACTGTGAATTCCATTCACCCGCAACCTAATTGTATACAAACAGCCATGCAATGGGAGGACCTCTCAATATTTTTGTTAGCCCACTGGGATTTTGCAGCTATCGAGTATGTCACTGACCAGAAATATTTTGTATGCATTGAAATTAAAAACTGGCGACACAATTCCATAAAGTCCAATCCATTTCTGATGAATGTGTATCTACATCCAAAATCTTCTGGGAAGCATGATAGGGTGGAAAAAATAGAGCTGCTGATCACTACCATCAAGTTCAACCATGTGAATACTCATCTTCTCCTAACCGGAAACTTTAATCAAAATCTGTTACAGATCCCTTTTAGCAGCATTGCAGAATAAATAACAGACACTCAATAGCTGATTCCATCTCCCGTCTTAAGGCCTCAAAGAACAGACTCGATGGAATGCACTCTGTTAAATCCCTTAAAGGCCTTGTCATTGAGAGCAGTAAATGTATGCTTCTCAGAAGACCAACCCACTCGCCCCACCCATCACTGCCCAAAAAGATCAGCCGTGCTTGATTACACATTCTGCTCAACCACTCTGTTTAACACCATTAATTCTTCCTCCATCGAACCCCGCTGTGAAAGTGACCACATGCCTCAGGTTTGGCCATAATAAACTCCATCAATGCCCATACCACCTTAAGCCCTATTGGTTCAAATTAGCCGCACCATAATTAGAGACAGGTCAAATGCAGTTCAGAAGTTGCCATAAAGTATAATAACTGCAAAATACAAACACCGAACCTGAGTAAGGCCTTAATCAATAGAATCAATGACTAGGAACTAAATGACATTCTGCTTGATCAGTAGCCAACAAGACACCTCATCCACAAGTCTCACAGTCACTAAACCGTGTTCATAATAGAGCTAAGGACGCACAAAAGAACATTGAATAAAAAGCAATGATCACTCAAATTACAAACAAATTCCACCCTGCTTGCCGAAGTAGAAACTCCGCGCAGCCAGTACAAAAAATAAATTTAGCAAGGTAAACAAAAGTACGAGGAATCATTCCAGACTGAACTCTTTCTGCATGCCTAAATAAAAAACAAAAAATGCCAGGGGATCAGGACCAACAACGATAAATGGAAACAATGTTACTGCTGAGAACTGGACAAAACATGCCACCACAAATAAAGGCATAGTCAAATTGCCCGATCAATATTCCGCCCTTCTCAAACAAAAGACCGAACAACAGAAATCTGCGGCAATAGATGCAAAAATTTGCCAATATGCGATAACTTTCAACGCTATGAGAACAGCAACATTATTCCAGAAAAGCCAAGCGGATGGTGCCCCTGGCCCCAACCGCATTCCAGCTTAGATTTACAAATACAACATCGATTTTTGGTCCGGAGCGCATGAAAATCTGTTCAGCTTGTGAATACTTAGTAAATCTATTCCAATTCCCTGGCAAGATTCGATGTTACATCATATTTACAAAAAAAGGTCCTGTGTCTCTCCCTGAACGTTATTGACAAATGTCACTGCTGGATGTTGAGGCAAAATACTTTTTTTCGCTCCTGCTGGAAGATCTAGAAGAATGGGCAGCGACAAACAACATGCTGCCTTTCAACCAAACCTACTTCAGAACAATGACTGGCACTATTGACAACCTTTTGGCCCCAAGGATGCTTGCAGCAAACCAAATAAAGAAGAAAGAACAGCTTTACTGCTGTTTTATAGATTACAGCAAGACCTTCGACCATGTCAATTGCCAAATACTGTGGTCCTAGCTTATTGCCTGGCGAATTCTAATAATACTGGGATGTCATACAGCAGTCACTACACAAATTGAGCCTCGAACAAGGCGTCAAGCAAAGATACGTAATAATAATAATAATATTAATAATGAGTTTTGTAGAGCGCGAACAGCTACCTCACAAGGAGGTGTCCCGGCGCTGAGAGAACAGAAAGGCAAAGAGTTGTGTGGCGAGACTTAGCATTGTGAAGTGAAAAGCCAGGTTTTTAACAATTGTTTAAAACAGGTTTCGGAAGGGGCCTGTTGTAGAGCAGGGGAGAGAGAGTTCCATAACCCCGCCACATTGGCCGAGAAGGTTCTTCCCCCAATCCGTGCCCTTTGCACTCGAGGGACCACGATCTTCACCCGCCCGTTGGAGCGGAGGGTCCTTGATTGATGATACCTGGGGAGTCTAACTTTCATATAGTTAGGGAAGGTGCCCCACAGGGACCTAAAAGCCAGCCTCAGGGTTTTAAACTTGATCCGACTGGCCACTGGGAGCCAGTGCAGAGCCCGAAGATGCGGAGAGACTGGGTGTAGCACGTAGTAGCATCCAGACTTTTTAATTAGTTTATGAGCAACCTGCTACCCGCATTCAATCTAGTAATCAGTCATGCTCCAAAATTAGCAGATCAACATATCGCCTCGCGGGGCGTGGCTTAGTGCCCGGTGTGGATGGCAGCTCCGACGTGAGCGCTCTGTGCCGACCGGGGGTTTTACCTCCTTCTACTTCCCGCCGGCATTTTTCAGGAGAAGAATGTTTCACCGGAGCATGCGGGGAATGCTCTGGCACTAAACCAAGGCATTTCTCAGCGATTTTCGCCTCATTTCAGATGCCTCAGCTAGCGGCTGCGGCTTCATGACGGCCGCGACCGCCATTTTGTGCCTGATATGCGCGTTCAGCGCGCTGCCCGTTCCTGGTTCTGTTGGCTTCCTGAGGTGTCCTTGAGTCCTTGAACTGCTCATTGTGAGCTAATTCTTCATTGTTTTAGCTGCTGCTGCCATCAACCTAACTGTTTCAGCTTTTGCGAGTGCTATCCGCAATTATCACTTTTTCAGCGGCCATTTTACCCTCATCTGGCAGTTTCCTCACATGGGTCACCTGTGGAAGTAATTTATTTATGTCTGCTCTCTGCCACAGTCAACTTACCTCTCCTGCATTCTTTCATTCACGGATTTTCTCCATGCCCACAGTTCTTCACGCTGCTTGCGCATTTTCTAGGCTGCGCACTCGCCTCAGGCTGCCCTACTTTATTATGCTGCTGTGAATCTCCTACTGGATACCTCCTTCTCTACAGTGTGACAATTTGTTGCTCCTCATCTTAATGGACACTTTGCGCTTCGCTTCCCTGCATGAGGGCTTCATGACTTAAGTATCTGGTTATTGCTTTGCGACCCTGTGTGACTCTTTGGCGCTCTTAGGTGGCTCTGAGGTGGCTTTCTTTGGACATTTTAGCTCCTATGTGCTCCTGCTGACTGTGCCGCTCCTTCGCTCACATATTGACCCTTGCAGACACGGAGTTTTCAAGGTGCTAGTCTTCCTTTTGTTCTCTTTCTGGAGGTGGTTCTCGTCTTATGGTGAGAGGTCCAACTGGTCGTGTTTCCAATACTCCACGACGTATCTTTATTAAAAATTCAAAAGTCTTTTCTGCGTTGGCACATCTGGAAGCCTCTTAGGCACTTGCTGTCCAAATGTCGCAGTCCAACGCGGAGCGTCCTGGTCAATCCTCAGGGAAGGCTACGACGAAACGCCTCAAAAAGGATCCTCCATCACCGACAGGCTCTACCTCAGCTGTATCTATGGAGCTGTTGTTGGAGGAGATACGTGCGCTTTGACCTTTCATGGAGGAAACCAACTCCAAGTTGCAGATCTTAACTGATAATTGGTCACAGATGGATGTGAGAGTGACGACGGTGGAACGCACAATCTCTTCTCCCCAGGAGTCATCCTCCAAGGTGACGCACATGCAGTCGCAGATTTCTTCTCTCCAGAAGCAGGTCGAGGAGCTTGAAAATCGTAATCGGCGCAACAACCTCCGAATTTACGGCCTGGCGGAGAATTGTGAGGGGAACGACCCTATTGCTTTCTTCAAATCTTTCCTACCTAAGCACACAGGCTTGGTCGCATCTCCTCGTCTTCTTCCGCCTCTTCAAGACCACGAGGTGTCATCATGTATTTCCTGGAATATACTGATCTTCTCAAAGTCCTCTCAGCAACCTGGGCTTCTCCTCACCTCACATGGTCAGGATCCACCCTCTTCTTTGCGCAAGATTACGCCAGAGCTACAGCCAGCCGCCGTAAAGCTTTCTTGGATATGCGACCAGAGCTTCGTTCCATTTGCGCCAGATACGGCCTTTTTCATCCTTGTCTTTTCAGAGTCACTCATAACAACAAGACAACGACTTATGATGATCCTGTTCGCCTCTGGAGCTTCCTAAATTCCTGTCAAACATCTGACATGGACCTCTCTAGCTCCTCATCGGCTTTCATTCCATGACTTTCATGAGTTGTTGTTTTTCTTTAATTCGTCTGCACAGTTGGTGTTGACTTTAACTTTGTTCATGCTTGTCATGCTGATTTACCCTCTTCCTATATGATCTTCCTTGTTTTTATTTGTTCCCTTATGTTTATATAACCTGTTCATTTGCTTCTCATCTCTGTTTGGTACCATGTTCTCATTGTTGAGTCTCTGGATGTTTTCTTCTCCTCATGTCTTTTTTTTTTCTCTTTTTCCACATAATCCACAGTTCATTGTGTACTATCCCCCCTAGTCTGGTGGTTCATTTGCATTGGTTGTTATGCCTCCTCCAGTTGGCGCTACCCCCCTCAGTTTTTCTCGTCTCTTCTCCCCTTTGATTGTCCTCCCCTAGTTCCACCCTTCGTAAGTATGCTCTCCTTCCTTTCCTTGCTGTTTGTTTTTTCCTTTTTACCCCCAATCCTGTTTTTTCTCCTATTTCTCCTCTGTTCAAAGGTGTCTCCTTTTCCTTGCTTTCATCAACTCCTTTTTTCTCACCCTCTTCATGTCTTTTTATCCCTCTCTTGCATTTTTCTCCTTTATTTCCTTATTCAACTGGTTTTCACTATCACCTTTTCAATGTACACTTTTTTTCTCTTCTCATACTCTTCCCTTTCTTTTTTCTCTCTCCCTTTCTCTTCTCATCTTTTATTCATTGCTTTTCATATATTCTGGGCCTTGATCTTTTTTCTCTTAGATCATTTATCTTCATTTTCTTTCACACTTTCACTACTTATCTTGCTAACTCATGAGCATTTCCTCCTTTCTAGTTCTCTATCCCATATCATATTCATTATTCTCTTCTTCCTAGCATATTCTTCTCTCTTTTGCTTATTTTCTCCTTGGGGCTCTTTTTTTTTTTTTTTGATGCAAGACTTTATTGACAGTTCTTCAGTATACATTATATCACCTACAACCCTGGGGCCGGCAACTACCATCACCTTATATATGAAAAACAGATTACACAGCTATTCAGCCGACAACCAGCGGTCAGCGGCAGCATAACTCCACACTTGCGTATAATTTATTCGCAGTATTCTTATAATTTGAAAAATAAAGTTGTAGTCCTGCTTTTGTCTTTTTTATAACACAACTAAACTAATGACTCAATAGTTAAATGTGTGACCTCATCCAAGGTCCAATTGACCAAAAATTCCTGTGGCAATTTCGGCTACTTATGCATTCATCAGACACACTTTTGTCCCAGGTTGGGATTCGTATGAAGAAGTTTGGTTACCTCCTCGCCTCCCTCTCCTCCCCAACATGCTCGGCCATTCACAACTTCATGAACTCAGATATCCTCCATCTCATCCCCCAAGCTACCATTCTCTTCTTCATCCAGGGGCTCACAGAGATCGCCTCTGTATGTGTTCCAAGGCAGCCACACTTTATTCCATTTGCGGGGATTCGCTCTCATCTGATATACCGCCCACTCTGTAATCATAATCGCATCCATATTCCTACACCACTGTGACAGTGTTGGCAGCTCCGCCGCCCCCCACCTCTGCGCTATATCTCTCTTGGCTGTCATTGTGCCTATCGCAACCCACAGCCTACCCTGAAATGTTAAGTCGTTAGGGCCCTATATGTTTAACAAACATAGGTGTGGGTCGGGCGTTAGGGAGACTTCCAGTGTTTGCGAGATGGTGCGCATCACCTGCTGCCAGTATCTTACCATGGTGGGGCATTCCCAAAGTGTGTGCAAGAATGTGCCCTCTAGGTCACATCCTCTTAGGCAATGTGGGTGTGGTGCTCTGTGCAGTTTAAACAATGTAGTCCTGGTGTAATATATTCGATGTAGAATTTTCAGCTGCACCAGGCGGAACCTAGCCGAGATGCCGGCTTCACGCGGAGATGCTAGCGCTGCGTTCCAGTCCGAGTCTTTCATGTCCCCTATTTCTTCCTCCCATTTTTCACGCAGCTTAACCAGGGGGTCAGGCAGATTATTCAACAGTTTACGATATGTAAGGGACGTGGCACTCTCCTGCATAAAGTACGTAAGTAGGCGATCTTCAAGCAGTGAGACATCTGGCAGAGTGGCATTCGGCGAAATTACCGCCATTAGGGCGTGCCTAATCTGTACGTACCGATATGTTTCCGTGGGACCTAGGTTGTAACGTAATTGAAGATGTGAAAATGAGACCACTCCCTCCCTTGTCCACATGTCACCTAACGTTGAGATTCCAATGTTGTCCCATTGGGTGAATCCCTTGGAGTGGCGTAAGTTTCCCAGGGCTTTTGTATCCCATAGCGGTGTCTGCTTTCTTATGACTCCGTCCCATTTCAGTCGCACCTGGGCTTTGTGCCATAATGTTACCGTGTGTTTAGTGGGTCCTATCAATCTGGACGCTATTCCTTTGTGATATAGTGGTGCCAGCAGGCTGTGGGTACCCAACTGGGCTCTGTCCGCACGGTACGCCGGATCCTCCTGTGATGCGTGCAGCCATTGATTTATAACCTTAAGCTGTGCTGCCCAATAGTACAATTGCAGATTTGGCAGGGCGATTCCACCGTCGTACCAGCTTCTGTTAAGTTTGACGTGTGCTATACGAGCTAGACGGTCTCCCCACAGCAGGCCTGCCAGCGCCCCGGCGACCTTCCGGAAATTACCCGGCGGCACTAAGGTCGATGTGTTCTCGAGCACATAGAGGAAGCGCGGCAGCGCCATCATTTTAAATAAGCAAACAAAACAGGTGATGGACCGAATGTGGATCAATGTCACACATTCATCCCAGTCCAAAGATCTGGGCCCAAATCCATCGTTTTTTTGCACCCCACTCCCCCCTGGGTTAGACAATGGCGATATGCAAATCAGCTCTGACCCTGTGCCCCATGGGAACAGTCCAGTCCGAACTACAAAAGCCATGTCCTTCCCAGAACGGAATCAAGCATCCGAGGACCGGACCGGTTTCGAGGTAACACCTCTCATCAGCCCGGCTAGCTTGACTCCAGTGGTGTGGAGTGTCTAGGACCCACGTCTGAGCTGATTTGCATATCGCCATTGTCTAACCCAGGGTGGTGTGGAGTGCAAAAAAACGATGGATTTGGGCCCAGATCTTTGGACTGGGGTGAGTGTGTGACATTGATCCACATTCGGTCCATCACCTGTTGTGTTTGCATATTCCGCCCTTAGTGCGCTGGGGATGCCCAGACGTTGGGTGGGTGATGTTTACTACTCTCAGGGTGATGGTAAACGTAATGGAGTAGCTATTTTATGTCACAAAACTTTGTGTCATCTGTTGCTTGCTCAGTAATCACACACTGACGGTCGCTGGACATATGTTAAACTGTCTATTAAGGGTGTTCCAATTTCCTTTCTAAATGTTTATGCCCCCACTGGTGGTGATCCTACTTTCTGGCATACATTCTCCCATCATATCACCAGATTTATTGATGACAAGCGGGAGATTGCAATCAGCCCCTCGATCCCGTCCTAGATAGACATTCTAAAGCTCATTATGTTCCCAATAAGTCCCATAAACTTGTTTCCCAAGCTATTTCCCAGCATAAGCTCACTGATGCCTGGCGCCTATGTAATCCGGAGGTGCAAGAATATACTTTTTATTCTCCTTATCATCATTCCCAATCCCGGATTGACTACATTTTTGTTACTCATAACATTGCCCAAACCCTTACTCATGACGAGATTGGTCCGATGCTACTCTCGGATCACGCCCTCACTTTAGTTCAGTTTGACATCCTCCCTAAATCAGCTGGACCCAAGCGTAACATACAGAAGCCAGACCACTTCCCTCTTGATCTTTCTCACTTAGAGTATAATATCTCTCAACAAGAATTACTCACAGCACTTCAGAATCTCAAAAAAGATAAAGCCCCTGTGCCGGATGGCTTTACTGTTGAATTCTTCCTTCACTTTTCGAAACTTCTCATCCCAAAATTACACTCCCTTATTGATACTTTCCTCACTCTAGGTGTCTCCTCAGGTTCTTTTTCTGACGCACACATCTGTCTGATACCTAAGGAAGGGAAAGATGCTCAATATTGTAAAAATTATAGGCCAATCTCTTTGGTTAATATTGATTATAAAATATTTGCAAAATCTCTTGCAGCACGTCTTGACCTTCTTCTCCCAGACCTTCTGGGTGAGGAACAGTCAGGTTTCGTCAAGGGTCGTTTCATCACTGACAATACTAGACTTTTATTTAATGTTTTATCCAAGTCCCGTCATTTGCCCCACTCCCTTGCGGCCATTGCCCTGGATGCTGAGAAAGCATTTGATAGGGTTGAATGGACTTATCTTTTTCACACCCTTCAATGGTTTGGTTTTGGTTCTAAATTCATTTCTCTGATTTCTTTACTTTATTCTAATCCTCGTGCAGCGGTTTGTGCTAATGGCCAAGTTTCTTCCTTTTTTAATTTGGGGAGAGGTGTCCGTCAAGGCTGCCCCTTATCTCCTTTTCTTTTTAATTTAGCTTTAGAACCCTTTTTATCCAAACTTCACCAGAATCCTAATATTCAGGGTTTTCAAATATCAGATTCCCAAGTCAAGCTAGCCGCTTATGCGGACGACATCCTTCTTTTTATTTCTAATCCCACTGATTCTATTCCCGCCTTCCTTGCTGAAGTGAATGATTATTCCCAAATATCTGGCTATAAACTTAACAATGATAAGTGTGAGATCCTACCCTTGACGAAATGTACGTTTAAACCTGATTTCGCTGCCTCTAACCTCACGTGGAATTCTTCCCATATTAAATATCTTGGTCTACATGTTACTCCTTCTATCTCAGATACTGTTTCCCTTTGTTTGTCTAAATGTACTCAAAAATTGGTGGACTTAACGTCCAGATGGCACCCTCTTTACTTATCATGTTGGGGCCGTCTCGACACTATTAAAATGATGCTGTCCCCCATAGTCCTCTATACTATTTCTAATATTCCAGTATCCATTCCTTCTAAATTTTTTAAAAAGATTAATTCCATTTTGATGTCCTTTCTTTGGAATAAGAAAAAACCTAGAATGTCCCTTGCTCGATTGATTCGCCCTAAAGCGGAGGGCGGAGTCAATTTCCCAGATTTCCCTGCTTACCATAAGGCATTTTTATTACGACAAGCTTCCTTCTGGTTGCAAGACCATAACACTCCCTGTCCTTTATGGGCTAAATTTGAGCTCCTTCTTCTTTCTCCTTTTTCTTTTGCTGAATCTCTCTCTTTCTCTCGTAAGCCCTCTTCCATTCCTACTCCCATTCACAAATTCACTACTAAATTGCTCCTATCTTCCTCTCCCTCCGCCCCCTACGACTATTGCTGATTTTCTTTCATCTACCATTTGGCATAATACCGCCCTACTTGTTCATAACAAGCCCTTTTTTTGGAAGGCATGGCGTCGCAGAGGGCTGATATGGATTTCTCAACTCTTCTCTCAATCTTCCTTCTTACCTTTCGCTACTCTCCGTTCCCTTTATGGTTTACCTGCCTCCTTTACCCGTATCTACCACTTACTTAGAGAGGCTGCACTGACAACTTATACCCGTCTCTCTCAGCCTCATTCCTCTCCTATCTCTCCCACTCCCACCTCCTCACTTCACTCCTTTTTGCGCACTACTCCTAAGGCTTTCTCCATTTACAAATACCTTCACACTATTGACTCTGTTAGGCCTAAATCTAAAGTGGAGGAATATTGGGAACATGATCTCACCACGTCCTGGCCAATTTCATTATGGGACAAGATATGGAATAAAATTCGTAAATCCTCGAGAGCGGCGACTTTAACACAGTCCTTGTTCTTTATTTATAACAGACTTCTCTACACACCCTTTGACCTTCACAAGCGCTTTCCAAACACTTCTCATACATGCTGGTCTTGCTCCTCCCCACAGGCGACTTTGTTTCACATGTTATTCTTATGCACATCTATTCATGACTTTTGGTTACAGGTTTGGGCTCAAATTAATGTGATTTTTCATACGTGTATTCCTTTCTCTCATGCTAACATTTTTTTAGGTAGTCTTTCCACTTGTTGGGACGATGTTGAACTAAAGCCTCAGATTATAGATTTATTGTTAGCTGCTGCATTTCAACTGATAACGGTGAATTGGAAGGACTTCTCCAATATCTCCTTTAAGGCCTGGTGGTTTAACGTTTGCCATAACCACAGACTTGACACTGCTTTTGTTTTTCCAGCTCACATGGCTGCAAAACGTATGGACTTATGGCTCCCTATCACGCTTTACTTAGATGCTTGTGCTAATCATATGTTTTGCCCACTGCCTTCGCAGCAAGAAGTCCTTAAATCTCCCTAAATGCTCATTACATTCCATCTTTTCTTTGTTGTACTATTTTTATACTCCTCCCAGGTATTTCCATGTTTTTAAGACCAATGTTTTTCATTCCTTTTCTTCTTTTAATTCTATTGCCCAGATTTTCCTTCTGCTACTATTTATAACTTTATTGCTTGTTCTACTTTTCGCAGTTTTCAAAATGTTATGCGTTTACTGTATTTTGTATTGACACCTTGTTTTTCTTTTTATATCAAATAAAAATGTTCTTGAACTTAAAAACATATTGCCTCGCTCCTTTACGCAAATGATGTCGTTCTCTCAAGCCATACCTTGATTGACCTTTAAAGGCTGCCTAAAGGCTGGTAGATATCTCATATAATCACTGTTGCTCAAACGGAATGACAATTAACTATGAAAAAACCAACAGCATGATCTTTGGTCAGAAAAAGACGAAACAAAGCCATTGGCACCTTAACAACCATTAGCTGAATATTGTGAATACAAATAAATATCTCAGGTGCTGGCTGGATGACAAGGGAGGCCACTCATTACATCAAAACTCAGAATAACCGAGCCTCTCAATTTTTTTTCAACCCACTGGGTTTTTGCAGCTTCCTTGCTCAAGGAATCTTTATTACACCTGCTTTGCATTTGCACTGTTAGGAATGTAGAAGATTCCTCCAGCAACTGCTGAGCAAAGAAGGTTTACAGACAATTCCAGAGGTTGTCAAGTACCTTCTGACAATGCTCAGCCACAGGCCATTTCCAAACTTGTAACATTTCTGGATGTAGCAAATGCATTATTAAGAATGAAAATCGTTGTTTTAAATGCGTTAGCACTTTAGGGTGAGCTCTCTGGTCATAGTCATGCAGCCATGAAGTCTGTTGTAGCGAACTCTCTTCACTCAGAGCTCAGAGTTTTTTCTTTTGCACAGCTAACATAAAAACATGCATAGACAATGGACATAATTGGCTAAGTTATATGTTCTTATTGATATAGACTTTATTTTCAGTCTATTAATGATGCGCCTAAATTATATGGGTGCATCATAGTCAGTATTCATACTATACCCACAATAAGAGGAAACTTCCTATTTTATATGTTACTGAAAAGGTATATTTTAAATACCACGTCTTTTATCAAAACGTGTTTTAAACCATCTCTTCCTCATGAATTGTTTAAATTATTATGACTGAGAAGCTGTTACTTGCAGATCACTTTTTTTAACATTGTACTGATACTTTCAGGTTCTTTTAATCGCTGTTTAGGGCACTTGGCACTTTCATGGACTTGATTGTTTAAATAAAGTATTTGTATTGTATTGAAGACCTTCATGACTATTCTCCCAGTCATTTTTAGGTCTCCCCTAGGCAGTGCATATGCGGTGCTCTAGGAGGGCCTTTAGCCATCCATCTTCACTTTTCAAGAACTTCACTCGTGCTTGTGGCGGCATCCACCTTGCGGGAGCGAGCAGCGACCCACCACAAACACGAGTGCAGTGCTTGAAAAGTGAAAACTGCGCGCACACGCAAGCATCCACCCCAATCAGCTTACTTTCAGGTTTCTGAACCTGGCAACCTAACTTTGTTTTTTTCCCAATTTTCTTCTACTTTTCAATTAAACCAGTTCTATATTTTAGACGATTATCTTTATAACGAAATTTTTTTCGATTCGGTGTTATCGCTTTATTAGGTTTCCCCATTTTCGCAACAATACGTAATAATTAGAAACCGGTTGACGTTTTCACTGATGGGGGTAAACCACACCAAGATTCGTTCCTCTTTAAGGTGATGATACTACAGAGACTTGTCAAAGCTGCGCCTTCCTTTTAATCACTGCATTTAATACATCTCTGAACGATCTGTGAGTCCTCACGGCTCTGCAATTCGCAAGCTCCTCTGACCGAGTTGTGGCAGAGATGAGTCATAGCTGCTTAGGCAATTCCGCATCAATATGTCACTATGCAGCCTCCATACAAAAAATCTGTGGTCTTAAACCATAACAGCCACCACCCCCGCACTCCATTTCTTACAAGCCGTTTCCTACCTTAACATCATCTGCATGTTCAATGTACTGCCTTCCAGCGGCAGCATTCACGAACCCTTTGGAAACAAACACTGGCAAAGCCAATAGCCTCAGTTTTTGTTTAGTGCATGCAGGCAAGATGCATGTGAGCGGGCAGATAGAGTAAGACCTTGCAGGTTCCCATGCACCTACAATCTGGGACCTGTGCACACTTATGACATGTAAATAGAACGCACAGGGGACTAAACTCACAAGGACCATATCATGTGCGAAATCTTCTGACAGTTTTCGGACAATAACTTGCCATGCTCATTCAAACAGTTGTAATTGTAAAATCAATTCTACAAGTCCCAGAATGCAAAGTTTTGTTGGCTATAAGCCAGGCATGACTGAAGGGGTTGTATAATGTAGATTCAACAACATCAACTGTTGCATGGCTAAACAGGTACCAAAGGCGAGACCTATTGGCTATGCCAATGCTTGTTATAATAGATAGTGTTTCCGTGGCAGTCATTGAACTTGCTTGTACTGAGTTCAAAGATTGCCTTCACTTATAAAAAGTGTTAAAGGCAGTGGTTCAGATATGCAGACCCATTGGGACTGACTGCTTTAAGATTAAATGTCTGGGTTCAGAAGAACTTTGTATTTAGAAGTTGTCAAATGACAAAACAATATTCAAAATTCTATATTGCGAGGAAGGATGTTTTTTGCCATGGTCTTCCTTGTTCAGTTTTGCTGGCAGTACTACTTTGTGCACTATACGCCCTGATAGCCATTAGCATCGGTATAGCATCTGTGCCTTCCCCTTAAAAGCATGTATGGTATTGTAGGAAATTGAGCTTTTAATTGAAGGGAGTAAAGGCTCTTCTCAAGTACCACCACAAACCTGGTCAGGGTGAACCAGTAAATTTAGTAATTTAACCTGTGTTTAACCTTCTGGTAACTCGGTACAAGAGCAGTCATGCTTATGGTTCACTTAGTGTTAAAAATCCAGTTGTAAGAAAGTGAATTTAAAACATAACATATTACAAATTCCACTCCAGTTTAGAAACATAGACTCATAAGCAAAATGATACAAAAATGAAAAACTCCAATAAGGGCAACCAGAGATATTAATCTTTGAAGATTTTAAGGTACAAAAGTATCAAGAAAAAAGTGCCCGTGATAGTCTGTACTCATGGTTGACCAGGAATTAAGTGTGATTTCAGGCTGACTGCGTTAATGCACCTGTTGTAGACAAGAAGCTTGTTAGTCCTAGTCGAGCATTTTATATTAGGTTTCTGAAATCGAAGTCGAAATGCTTCAGTGGGACAAGGCTACAGGCTGTATCATTTGAAGTCCTTTCAAAGCAGCATAGCCACTGGACAAGATCTCACTGAAGTGGGAAAAATTCAAATTTTGAAGCTGATGGAGTCTCTCAGGAGACTTAATACTCCTTCGCATGGTCAAGATGTCTACCTTTGGAAGTGCCCCTTTTTTATGGAGCTCAAAATCCTCCAGTTGGGCATGCCTGAAGCTGTATCCAAGAAGATGCATAAAAATGTGACACCTCCCAAATTCTCTCAGCTTGTGCTGCAACTCACCCTAGTTCCCAGTACCTCAAGGACAGCAAGTAAGGGCCAGGACTCACTCCAGCAAAGGAGATGAGCAGGGTCCATTCCAGTTCCAGTTGCTACTGTTCTGCTGGGCGCTTCATAAAAGGGGCCTCTGGCAGCTTGTTGGTTCCTACAGAGGAGGTCAGACACTAATCCTTGGGGTCCACTTCTTTGTCCTGGGTGTAGCGGGAGAAGGTCTCCCCACAAGTTTCAGGCATCAGGTCCAGTCCTTTTCTGTTGGTCCAGAAAGTGTTCTGAGTAGGGTGCCCTAATGTTTGGTACTAATTAGAGCATGTTGGTGAATCCAGGCTGCTCCTTAATGGGGTGTAAGTTACCAGGAGCAACCATATCCACTTTTGCAAAAGTTCTTGTTTGCATATTGCAAACAATTCCGCAGTGCACTTACTCCCATAATCCAAAATGAGGGAAACCTTCCGCCAATGTGCAGAGCCTGTGTACCTACCAGGAGGCCTGGCCATATAAATGAGCAGTCCACTCCCCTGGTGGTCACTCAAAACTGATTCTGGGGTAGATTCCCTCCCATTGGGTTTTGAGCTAGCATGGACAAATTGCTACCTTCCCCTAGACTCACCTTACATTTACTTGTGATAGGGCAGGCCCTTTACAAGTTAATGAAGTTCCAGGGTACATTCCAACTGGTATTCCTGCAAGAAGAAGAAAACACTACTCCACACGTGACCATTGTTCCTGCTATCAAAGCAGATCTCACAACTCATTGAGGTCAAGCACTGTTGGGGATTAGCTGCCAGGAACATCAATTGGGAAAAATTCACTTTCTAAAAGTATGTCTTTACAATCCACTTTATCCATCGATTGGCCTTTTAAGAAATAATAAAAATAGTGGTTGAACTGGTTTTAGGCTGGCCTCAAGCTATAGACACCAGAATTAATATGTTAATCTGTTCTATTATTTTTTCTTATAAGACATCCAAAGCCTTCTACAGTGAAAATAGCTTTTGGAGCCTTGTCACTGTAGAGACATGGTTTAATTACATTTCTACATTTCCCCCTTTTTTTAAATACAATGCACCGTACCTTGTGGACTATATAGCTACTTAGGGATGGCTTATTATTTATTTACCGGGGAGCTTTCCCTGTCTAAAATGTTTTTGGACAGCTCGACAGCTCGACCTGCAAGTTTGAGAAGCAGCAGTAAGGCTACAATAGTAGACCTGGAGGTATGTTCCTCTTGTCATACTAATGGATGGCAAAATGAGTCCTGCCGGCCTTAGATAACATTTAACTTTCTATGCCATGGAATTAGTTTCTACACCATAAACTATGGCCCTGTAAGAGAAATAAATCCAGGATTAGCCAATTTTTACATTTTTGAGGGTCAGAACTAAGGCTGGGCAGAGTTGGTGGAACCCCATGAAGTGCAAACAAATCTCCACCATGCTATGCGGCTCTGGAAGCAGTGGAGTGCATTCGATAAATGCAGTTTGTTGCGATTTTCAGGGCCGGGTGTTTGTTCGCACTGTGCAATCATCACAAACAACACCATGCGCAGCTCGAGGGGGCACTACTTCCTTTCTGCCTCTCAGTTAGATTTTTTACTTGAGCTGCAGCTGAATGGACAGTTTCTAAATGAGAGCGGTGGAGAGCACACATGACCACTCACAATGAGAAATCTGATCGCACCTGGAGAAATCTTGCCAGGAGGTTGATTTTCCGTGAAGAAAAATCTCACTGGAAGGTGAATTTTCTGTGCTTGCCCTCACCAACTTAATGTTGGCGAATTCAGAGCAGAGTTTTTCAGACCTTCGGGAGCTCCGGTTAGTGTGGAAAACTCCACAAACTCCACAAGTGGAGCGGAGTTCACTCCCGAGGCTTAGTCAGAACACATACACTGTGTACTGGTCACCAGTACCCCAGTATGCTGAGTCTGAAAATCTGCAATAAAGTTCAACAAACAATAGGGGTGACCACTAAAAAAAAAAGCATGTTCTCATAATAGTATATATTTGAAATCAGATTTTGGCTCATGCACTGTGGTGCATGAGCCAAAACTGGGTTAGAAAGAGGTGTGCTATCTCACCACCAGAGGTTCAACACACATTCTAACCTGAAGTCTAAAGTTTTGCAGAGGACAAAACACTTCGCGTCTGAGTCTAGGAGCACTGTAGTTTTGTTAACTGACCACTTAGAAGGGATTAACTATCCAGAAGGAAGGCAGGAACAGTTGGCAGAACAGCTTAACACTCTTTTGAGTAGCTGCCAAATAGGCTGACAGGATCTGCACCCATTCTCTCCCAGAGCCCTCTTAAAAGTCAGCCCAGGATTCACAAAGCTTTAGCGGCGGGTTAGTATTACTTTTTTTTTTTTTTAAATATTTTTTTATTTTACCTTTCAAAGAACAAAGCACACATTTCAAGTAAAATTATAGCAAAAAATAAGCAAACTTTTCTCAGCTTACATTTGTTCATCTAAAAATATCAAAAGAAAAATCCTTAATCGAAAGAACCAGAGAAAAATGCAGAAAAGAAACCAAAGAAGAAGATAAAAAGAAACACGTATACATTTCATTGAAGGGAGCCAAACCATGGGCATATCATATTTTGGCATTTTAACAATTTACACTCTATCAACCTATTCCTGCCCTCCATTTCTCCAGTGGTCCCCAAATCTTGAGGCCCCGAATTCTCCCAGCCTTGCCTTTTCTAGCATAAATATGTTTCTCAAGATTGTATATAGCGATGAGGTTTGCTAACCATGTTTGCATGGATGGAGGGCTCTTATCTAGCCAAACTCTAGCTAACATTAATCTGAAGACAGCAGCTGCCATAAACAAAAACATTGCGTCGCCCGAATCCATTTGTGAATTTCCATCATCGACCCCCAACATAATTAAACTTACAGAAAAGGTTATCTGTATCCTTAATGTATTAACTAAGAAACGTTCAATGTCCTTAATTAATGTATGTAACTGTGGACATGTAGCAAACATATGGACAATATCAGCCTCTATGGAGTTGCATCTAGGACATGTAGTGCCCTCTAAACCCCCCCACTTGGCAATTCTAGCTGGAGTATAATACAATGAAAACAAGGTTTTATAATGTTGGGATTGCAAGGGGGCAGAACAAAGCATGGTCCGACCTAGCTCTAGGGATTCGTTAAAAACTTCCGCGTTAACCTCTATCCTCTCCTCCCATTTAGCCCTATGTTTATCTAAATCATCTGGTCTATCTTTTGCCAAGGCAGCATATATTAACCTAATGGAGTATTCCTCTCCCGCAATTATCCCTTCCATCAACTCATAAGGTTGAAAACCCAATGGCCCCCCTTGCTTGTTTCTTAAAAAACTCCTTATCTGAAGATATTTAAAAAAATCTCTTCTATTTATGCTATATATGTTCACCAAATCCTCGAATTGTACCATAATCTCAGAGTTCATCAGGTCCCCAATTTGATGTATCCCTTTAACTTCCCAGCCAGCCATTATATGATCAGAAAAAATATCTTCAGGGAAGGATTTATTTTTATAAACTTTGGTGTATCTATTAAACCTACCCATACCCGTTTTCTTCAAAAACATACTCCATACTTTGAGTGCCGCCCTAAGTGTCTTATACGTCTGTCTTCTAAGCTGACCCAAATCAGTGAAATAGAGAAAGCAATTCTCGGTGTTCTCTCCTAGTACCGCTGTGTAAGCTTCCACAGACATATTGATAGACTTTGATGGCCCTCCTCCTCCCCCTATCAATCCCTGGATATACTGGAGAGCCGAGGCCAAATAGTACATCCTAAAGTCTGGTGCACCCCAGCCCCCTCTATCTCTTGGCAACGTAATAAATTTATAAGCCCTACGAGTTTTTCCTTGGGCCCATATAAATCTATTAACTACATTCTCCAACATACTAAACCATTTATTCTCAAAAATTAAAGGTATTGACCTAAACAAATACAAAAATTTGGGTAAAACCATCATTTTTAACACATTCGTGCAGCCAACCAGTGAAAGGTGCAGATTGTTTATCCTTTCCAAATCACTTTTTACCTTCCCGATCAAAGGCTTGATATTGCACTCGACTACCTCCTCCAGATTTGCAGAAATATCAATCCCTAAGTATATTGCACTGCTGACCACCCTAGTATCCTGGCTAACTGCAAACCTGTTCAAGATTATTTGGGTCTTTGTTTTGTTTAGACTGTAGCCTGAGACCAGCCCAAATTCCTGTGCCTCTGCCTCTATACCTATCATAGCCATATCTGGGTTGGGAGTCAGTATAGCAACATCATCCGCATAAGCGAGGGTTTTCACGATACTGCCATTTATTGTCATAGTCTGAATCCCAGGGTTTCTCTCTAATTTACGAAGTAGTGGCTCTATATACAAAGCAAAAAGTAGTGGAGAGGACGGACAGCCCTGTCTGGTCCCTCTTTGTATATGTACTAGGTCTGAATGCCCTCCGTTTACTCTTATTTTTGCGACCGGATTTCTATATAGAGCCTGTATTGCCTGTATAAACCCTGGCCCAATACCACACCACTTCATGACTTCCCATAGATAATCCCAGGCGACCCTATCAAATGCCTTCTCGGCGTCTAAGAAGAGAGCAGAAATAGGGTCGCCTGCCACTTCTGCCGCATCAAACATAGTGATGACAGTCCTGATATGCTGTGTAGTACCCCTCCCGGGTATAAAACCATGCTGCGCTGGGCTCACCAGATGTTCTATACTCCCTGCAAGTCTTTTTGCCAACATCTTCGAGTATACCTTCACATCTGAATTCATTAGGGTAATTGGCCTGTAAGATCCAGGGAGAGTTAGGGGCTTCCCTTTTTTAGCGATAACAATTATATCCGCCCCTCCCCATGAGTCTGGTGCCTGCCCCCCCTGTTGTACATACAGCATAACCTCAAACATATATACCAACAATCCCTCTCTAAATACCTTGTAAAATTCAATCGGAATTTGATCAGGTCCAGATGCCTTACCTGAGGGTAAAGTACTTAGTGCATCGTTGAATTCCTCTAGCCCCAGGGTAGATTCTAAAATTTCCCTTTCCTCTACTGTAAGAGGTGTTGCGACTAGATCCTTAAAGTAATTATTAATGTCCACTACTCCCCCTGAACTTTCCTGTGTATATAGTTTTTCATAGAAAACTCTGAAGACATCCCTTATCTTGTCCGGATCTGTAACAAAATTATCCAATGGGTCCAGTATTTCCTTTATCTCTGCAGCTGCCCTCTGTTGTCTGACCTTGACAGCTAGTATATGCCCTACTTTTTCACTGCACTCATACGCCTCTCCTTTTTTAGCCATATACTTTTCAGCCAACCTTCTGGACATACTTTCTACCGCTTCTGCCTTCAATACAACCAAGTTTAATAATACCTGCTCCAGGTTAGCTTTAGATTCTATGGCAGCTGCTAGTTTCCCTTCCTCTATATACAGCTTCTGTCGGATAGCCTCATTCCTCAATCTCTCCTTCTTCCGTCTTGCCGCTACATAAGACAGGGTTTCTCCTCTCACCCCTGCTTTGAAACAATCCCATGTCTGTCCTATAGAGGCGGTGCCATGGTTGATCTCCCAAAAAAACCTAATCCATCCCTCCATATGCTTCCTATATTCTGCATCCTGAAGGAGGCCCCTCTCAAAAGTCCATGTTGATCTTTTTGGGGTCACTTGCGGCAACTTAATTGTTAAAATAAGTGGGCTATGATCAGAGATAATCCTTGGTTGTTTTTCAATCAGTGTCTCCTTAACCAAAGATTTTGAGACTAGGAAGTAATCTAATCTTACCAAGACCTGATGAGGTGCTGAGTAAAAAGTGCTACTATCTGCCACTGGATGTTGCATCAGCCATGGATCCGCCAAAAGATTATTATACACCATATTAGTGATGGCCCTGTTTACCTTCTTCTTCCTGCCACTATATATCCCTCCTATACCCATAAACGAGCTTATAGGATCATGTAGGTTAAAATCACCACAGCAAACGACGGGTTCGGGCCATTGTGCTAGTTCCATATCTATAAATTGCCATATTTACGGATCATCCTCAGTGGAGCCATATACAGTCACCAATGTTAGCCTGAAGTTTTTAAAACATAATTCAGCTATGACCCATCTCCCCCATTTGTCCTCCTTCTTTCTTTTTACAGTCACCTCCCTTCTTTTCCCAAGAATTGCAACTCCTCTTGTCCTAGTCCCTTGCCTGCTAGCTGCAAGAACATCAAAACCCAATTGATTCATCAGATATATCTGTTTCTCCTCAATATGCGTTTCTTGTAGACATATCAGATCTACTTGTAAAATTCTAATAAATGCTGCTACATTTGCCCTTTTCCTAGGATCATTTAGTCCACACACATTTATGGAAACTACTTTACATGTCATTGCCCTTATTTAGTGAAGGCCCTTCCTTGTGTCCCAAATACATCTTTAAATTCTTCTCCCCCCATTCCCACCATTCTTCTCCCTTCTCTACTTGCAAAAATACATAGAACGAACTGCAAATGCAATAAATGTGTGCTAAAGAACATGTCCAACCTATACATCTAACTAGTTTTTCTGCCCCCCCTCCCCCCCCTCCCTTCCTATTCCCTCCCTCCCCCCCTCCCTACAGGCAAATAGGTCAGCAATGACCTATGTGTGGTCGCTTCCTGGGTGCGTTAGTCGCGCCCCTCTCCCATCTTTTTCCATACATCTCTTTAACTGCTAATCAAACTTTGTTCAGACAGGACCCTGCTTTTTCTTCTCCTTTCCTAGCTCTTGAATAAACTCCTGAGCCTGAATCTCCGACATGAACATCTTGACTCTTCCCCTTGTGATCACCTTTAATCTAGCTGGGAACAGTAAATATGCCTCAGACCCCAAGGCCTGAAACTGCGGTATCATTTTCCTCAGCCTCCACCTCCTCTCAACCGTCACATGACAAAAATCAGGTCGGGTGAAGAAGGTGACACCCTCTACAGTTTTTTTACTATTTGGTGTGGCTTTCTGGATAATTTCCTCCCGAAGCAAAAAGTTCCCAACATATACCAATAATGCTCTGGGGAGCGGTGTATTAGAGCCTCCTTCAGCTCCATACGTTTTACGTTGGGCAAAGGGGAACCTATGTGCTCTCTGGATCTCTACCTCCCACTGCCACTGGGATTCAGGAAATGCCCCTTTTAGTAGTTTTATCACAAACCCCCTAGGGTCCTGACCTTCAAGCCCTTCTGCCACCCCCAAAATACGAATGTTATTGCGTCTTTGACGATTTTCAAAATCCTCCATCTTCCAAAGGAAATCATCCGCCTTCTTTTCCTGCTGTGTTTTAAAGTCACTGAAGCTACGGAAGTCGTCCTCTATTTTGCCTGTTCTTTCCTCTACTTCAGCTACTCTCCCCGCCAATCCTTCATACAATTTGTTTGTTTTCCGGAGCGTACTTTGAATCTTCTTAAAGTCTTGTCTTGTTTTACGGCTTGTGGATCTTGCTTCAGCCTGCATTTGTTTCAACATACCAACAACCGTTCCCAATGCCTCATCTCGCCTTGAGCCTGTTTCTTGTTCTTCCTGGTATGTCTGCGAGGTTGCCGAGTAATCCCAATCTAGTTTTCTGTCCGTACCTCTTGTGGGCGTTCTTTCATGCCTATAGTGCCTCACCTGCCTCTTCTTTTGTGTAGACTCTTTACCTATGTCTGTTCCTGAGGAAGTAGAGGCAGACCATGAATCCTCCCCCTCCTCCTCCTCCTCAACTTCCTCATCATCTTCATCCTCCTCCTCCTTTTCTCCCTCATCTTCTGTAATCTCCCCTTCTTGTCTCCCAGAATCAGAGTCTTCATTCACTGAGTAAAAAAGATCTCCCTCCAGTGAACATACATCTTCCTTTTCCCTGGGGTAGGCAGCCTCTGCCTTCTCAGCCATCAAGTTAACCGAACTTCCCCATGTAGGGTTAGGGGTTTTAGCCTGTATTTCAGCCTCCACCTGCATGATTGCCTTTAGCATGTCAGAATTTTCATTTTCGTTTTCATTCTCATTTTCTGTGCCTTTTCCACTTTCCTTTGCGTCCCCCCTTGACTCCCCCTTACCAGCTCCTGTCTCTCCATTCGGTATGCCGCCTTGTTCCAACGCCAGTACCCCAGCAGCCCCTTCTCTTGTCTCCTGCTTCTTATCGTGCTTTAGTGCAGCCCTCTGTCCCACATTCTCCGAGGGTGTATCCAGCAAACCATTTCCAGCGTTCTGCTCGAGAATGCAGTCTGCCGAGTGGGGTTGCCTAGCAAATGCTGATCCAGCGTCTGCCACGCTTCCAGCTCCAGTCTTCGCCTCTCCTGCTGCGTCCTCGAGGACGTTCCGCTGGTTGTCAGCCTCCGCATCCGCCTTGTCTCCCGCTGTGATTGCAGCCCCTGAACTGGCTGGCCTCGTGAAAGTTTCTGGTAAGGTGGGCTGTCTAAGGGGGGTTCCTTTACATTTCCCGCTTGGTTGCTTCTCACTCGCGTTAGCTCGGCTTTTTACCGTAGCGCTCTCCTCGGCGCTCATTTTCCCTTTAAGCTCCAACTTTTTCTTTACCGAGGGGATCGCTGCTTTCCTTATGGCGCCTGGGTTCTTTGCTGCCATCGGTGCCTTCTGTGCTGTGATTCCCTCCGCTACCTTTGATTTGTCGGTCTTAGCGGACCTTGTGGGCATTGCTGTTGATCTCTGCATACAGCTCATCTCCCGGCCTCCAAATATTGAACGGTTCTTTACTTGCAACAGTAGCCTGGTTGTAAGCGTTCTCAGGTTAACAAAGAATCTTCCGAAATCGACAAGCAAATTGACGGCTGGTTGCATAAAACTGTAGTTTACACGATCCCCGGTTGTAGCCAGTTCAGTGTCATTATCGATAGCCATTCGCAGGTCCTGACACTATTATTATCACTCCAGCTCTGTCATAGTGTAGCCGTCAGACGGGAGAGAGGTTGGGTGCGACTACTCACAGCACCCCACCCGCGGCCATCTTGCCTCTGGGTTAGTATTACTTTTTAATGCTAATCTGATATTAAATCTTTTTGGGGATTAAGAAAGCAATGCACATTGGTATTTGCGTTGTTATGTATGGAAAAGTAACACAAAGCAACGCAAAACGCTGCTTTGCATTACTTATGGCCAAGGGGGCATTACATGGGTGTTACATGGTGTTACCATGCAACCAACGATGCTTTTTGATGGTAAATCCTATCTACTATTTTTAGTAGATGGGGTTTAGCTCCAAAAATTAACAGAGCTCAAAGTCAGGCGTTTCAAGGAGAAACATTTTCATTTCTCCTTGCTTTTTTGACTTTGCATGTCTGCTGCACTGTACAAGATACATACAAAGAAGGAACATGTTTTAAACTTGTCTAGCCATAGTATTTTGTTTACAAGAACGGTATATTCCTGTAGAAAATCTATGGTAGACTCAGGCACGCACCCTAGCACTACAATGCTAAGGTGTGTGTCTGGTGCATGGCAGCACAAATCAGAGCAGGCACTAGAGAGAGGGAAGGAGGATGCCATATCTCTGTGAATATGGTTCTCTCCTGCTTTCTCCCTGTCAGGCAACGCAGCACAGGTTCTTTGGATGCTGCTCTAAATCAGGTTCAAATTGTGAAGAAAAAACATTGGACAGGGCAAGGCAGCAAATCTATTTGAGTAGCAAAAGGATCTCAGTGGCTATCCAGTTTTGTCCCACTTAGACCTTTTGGTGCCAAAATTTGACTTCAAGAAACTCGCACCAGCTTTAACGTTGGACCTTGTCCTGCTTGAAGACCTTGACCTTGTAAAAAGTAAATTAAACTTCTGCTCCATCGCGGTAGACCTGGGATCATACCTAGCTCATGGTTAACCACAAATTGACCATCTTCGTAATTTCGGTGGATACTTATTGCACTTACAAAAAAATTGTATTCATATTTTCAGTGTCTCTTATCTGTACTTTGACCATTTTGATGTATTGTGCTGTTTTCTTAACTTAAAAATTGTTAGTAATGCTGGATCAACATAAACCTTTCTCTGGGATTTGCCACCTGCTGATGCCATATCAATCAGGGGATAAGCAGAAATGATCAAAGAATTTGTTTTTTGCCTAAACTGATTGTGTTTATGAAATTCATAAAAATGTTTCTATCCAAATGAATACCACACTTTCTGACATATCTTTTAGGCAAAAAGTAAGTTAAGCGCTGAATGAGTACAGTTGTTAAAATGGGATTTGATCTCAGTAGTCATCACGCCAAGGGATAACAGTTACAATTCTATTTCTGTACATTGCATTTTTCAAAAAAATATTTTTATAGCCCTGTCAAAATGCCTATGCAATTAAACAACTATCTCAATCAGGTTAAGTAGTGTTATTTGTGTACAGTTTTTTTTAATATACTTCACATCACCGCTGCTATGATATCTACCTGCAGAAAAAGGTATGAAAGCATCAGACTTCTTGAAGTTACCGTGTTCATCTAAGAAGCGTTCAGGATTAAAGATGTCTGGATCTGTAAACTGTGTGGGATCCCAAAGCACAGAAGATAATATGGCATACACTTCTGTACCCTACAAAAAATTACAGAAAAGTATATTTTTCTCAAAACATTCATCGATATTTTTACTATATCATTACTCAACAGACAGGCAGTGGTTAAAATTTGCCAGTGCCAAGTAATTTACAGCATGTTTACCAATGACCATACATGGTCCTTGCTATGTGCAAACCTTGGAAGTGGTACAAGATGACATTTCTAGATTTTGGTTCAAGTAATTGGCTTATTTGGCACAGGGAGCAGGTGCCTGTGCCAGCTCTCCCCTGCTGCTTGCACCACTAAGCAGTTACTCGCTATTCCCCCCGTTAACTACATTTTTACACAGGTTCCCTTTCTTTCCTCAAACTCATTTTCTCCACAGATTCCCTCTGTTTTGCTTACCCCTTAACTAATTTTTATCCACAGATTCCTTCTCTTTCCTCTAACTTGTTTTTTCCACAGATCCCCTCTCTTTCCCTAACTCATCTTTCCTCCTCGGATTCCCTCTTTTAACTCATTTTCTCCACAGATTACCCACTTTACTTGTTTACTCCTCAGATTCCCACTTTAACACGTTTTCTACTCAAATTCCCACTTTAACTTATTTTCTCCTCAGAATCTCCCTTTAACTCGTTTCTCTCCTCAGTTCCCTCCTTTAACTTGTTTTTCTCATTATATTCCACATTAACTAATTTCTTTCGCCACAGTTTCCCTCTTTAACTTGTTTTTCTCAACAGATTTTTCCTTTAACTCATTTCTCTCTCCACAGATACCACCTTAAGTCGTTTTCCTCTCCACATATTTCCCCCTTTAAACTCCTTTTTCTCCACAGATTATCTTTCTCCCCCACAACTAATTTTCTCGTTGAATCCACTCTCTCCCTCCCCTGGGCTAAACCACTCTTGTTCCTGCTCTCCCTCCCAGCTGTTCCCTCACCTGCTTCCTGGCTCCCACTGACCCCGCCCAGTGCCCCGCCCCCCCTCCCAGGTAACCTACTTAATGAAGGCCGCAGCATGGCTGCAGCACGGCAGGTTCACCACTGCTGTGCTGAAGCACAACGCCCAGCGCCCACATCTCTTGTCTCCCTCCCATTCACAGATACACACACACCTAGCTTTTAGCTCATATTGCAGCACACATGGAAAGAGGAAAACGCCTAACGGAATTGTTTTTGTGCAGAAAAGTGCCTGTTCCTGCACAAAAAAATCCTTCTTACATCGCAGGTACTCTTGCACCTTGTAAGAAGGTCATACCCAGCTGTTATTCATGTGTTCAGTATCTCTAAACTAAGAAGCATTGATAAAGCAAGCAGGTCTAGTTGTACTATGAGTCAACTAGCTTCTTCATTGGTTCTGCAAGTCTCAGTTGGTAAATGCAAGAATAATTCAATTGGTGAACGACTGGATGGACTGTTGAATGTGTGAGGAGCATGTATAAATGGATAATTGAATTAGTATGTGGGAGTGAGATAAAGGGGTGTGCGGTGTGTGTAAGAATTAATGGGGGGAGTGCTTAGGTGGGTGGATGGATAAGTAAGTATAAGGAAGGTTTAGTAAGTGACTGAGTGCATGGAAGTAGGAGTGGCCAAGGACTTGAGTGCCCTATTGCAGGATTTTATAATGGAGAGCATGGAAGACCACGTGATGGAATGTGTGAGTATATGAATAAACCGTTGAGGGAGTGCCTGTATTAATGAATGAAGAATAAGTGCATCGGTGGATTACATGGATTGTTTCTTTCTGCTGTACTGGCATTAGGTGACAGTGGTGTGAGAAGGTCTCTTAACCAAATGTAATACTTTTGTACTACTTTGCCAAAGGGATGGACATTTATGCACCAAAGTGTATGGCTTAAGGAAAATGTAAGTAAATAAAGTCCTGGCGATAGTATGCAAGGCTGAATAAACCAGTGATTAATGAGTAGTTGTATAACAATACCCACACACAGTATGAAATGGCAAATACATTGAATAACTTAGCCCTGGACTGCTCCAAAGTGAAATAAAAAGAACGTTCAAGGAAACATAAATAACTCAACATTTTTACACTTCCGTTTTCTAGACTTGCTGGAGAACCATTACTCATTGCCATTGCTTTCCACCAAGGATGCATTAACACACGTTTTCCAATTTATCGGGTTATAGTGTAGATGTTTGCTTTCTGACAGCACTGCTGTCCTTCATTTCCACAAAGTTGTTTGGAAATAACCATCTTTTTCATGATATCCCCTGGTTTTTGCCTTCTATTGTTTAATATGTTTATGTTGGCCATAGTCCACCTTACTTCTATTAACCAGTGGTAAAGTGTTTGTGCTCTCCCTTCTAACCTTGGCAAAACTAGCATATACCCAATTGACCTATTTGATGTATTTATAGGTTCCTAGTATATGGTACTTTATATAACCAGGGCATGGAAATTAACTGCAACAATTGGCTGCAGCACTAATTATGCCACCCACTAAACTAGCACTGTAAACATGTCTCTAGGCCTACCCCTGTAGCCTGGGTGGGTAGTTTTAAAACCATAATTTAAACCTGTCAAAACAAAGTATTTGCCAGGCCTTAACCTTCCCTTTTAATGCTTTTAAATCACCCTTAAGGTAGGCCTTATATGCCATAAGTCAGGGTGCATGGCATATTAAAAGGTGGGCATGTATATGGCAATGGACAAGCTCCAAAGACATGTTTCACTGTGACAAAGCTGGTGCTCCCGTAGGAAAACGCTGAGTTACACTCAGTGCTTTAAATGGAAATATAGAATTACAGGTTCTTGCAATTTAGAGTACATGTTTGCTTCTGAGAAGTGCTAGTATTCTCCCATTAAATGTACTGTGTGAGTGCTTAGAAGTGCAGGTACTTTCCCTCTCGGATCCAAGACGTGTGGGTACTAAGTAATGGACAGTACCGGCCCAATTGAAGTACTGGCTACAATATAACAAATTATAGTGTTCAATTTTACTTTGAGAGCATCAATTAATTTTAAAATGGTTGAGTCCTATTTTATATTACTATTTTGAAAATGACACTTTTAGAAAATGTTATATTTCCTCCCTAAAGCGAAAGGGGCATATCTGGCAGTGAGCAGTGTCACTTAATTGCTGATGGCTCCCCTTTGATAAGATGTGGATTGCTTCTAGACAGTGGACAAAAGGGGCATGGTTGTGGAGAGGTGCTCTTCTTCATTAAGCAGGATGGGTAGGGTCGTGCCCAGCCCCCTTCTGGGCTTTAACGCATTCCTACCAATGTCACTGCCAGATGCAGCTCAAAACAAGGCCTGCCACTATTTTGTCTTGCTAGTCAGCTTGGCTCGAAACCCAGTGGGGAACTGCCCCAGAACTGGTTTGGAGTAATCAGAAGGGAGTGTTTTCCCATTATCATAGCCACACCTTTAGATGGGAGCAGGGGTCTCTGGCCGGGGAAAAAAGGTTCTGCCATGTAAAGTTAAGATAGAAAGGCCACTGTGAGACAGTTTACTGTAAAACATGCATGAAGCACCGCTAATGTGGGTAGGACCGCAATTGGGATCTTTTACCCACATTCACAGGCTGATACTGGGCATAAATGTGTCATACCCACTACCCTCCTGGGAACACTTCTGGTACTGTGAGAAATCAGAAGAAGGCTTCTTTGCTATCTAAAGAATGGAGAAAAAACCTGAACCTGTTTGCCTTGAACCCAGGACCCCAGAAGTGACTCCAGTTGGCTGACTTCCTGTTTGAACACCTCTAGAGGCCCTTTTCCTTCAAAATTCCCTGCAGACCAGTACCAAATGGACCTGCCTTTGATTCTACTGCAGGCTTCTGTTAGAGTGAGCCCTAAACCCAAAGTGGTGCCCCCCATGTCCCAGACCCTTGGCTAGTGTTAGAACATGCTCCTCCTGTCCCCAAACTACTAAAAAAGTGACTTAATCTTTTTTTTGCAACTTCCTACATCAAATTGCTAGTCAGTCTCAGGTTGCTGGTTTGCCCCACTGAAGGAGATCTGACTTCCAGGAAAGTGTTTAAGTTCTAACATAGAGGACTTCTTCATGAACACATCGGTGTTAAGTGCTTTCTGGGCATAGACTTTGGACTTGCCCACTCACAGTTTTCTTGCCT
The DNA here is from genome assembly GCF_964263255.1 of Lissotriton vulgaris. Lineage (NCBI taxonomy): Eukaryota > Metazoa > Chordata > Amphibia > Caudata > Salamandridae > Lissotriton > Lissotriton vulgaris. The sequence goes on from NC_141693.1 coordinate 1,393,207,244, forward strand.
TCTTCCACGATTGCACCGGGCCCCACTCTTCAGCAACCCCCTTCACCAAGCTCTGATTCAGATACAGCTTGCAGATTGCCCCGCTGAAAACTCACTGATGGTCATTTTGTCTCCATAAACGTTTCTAAGCAACAAGGTCAACTTTCCACCAGGACAAACCTAATTCCTGTATCCTACCGGCAATTCATTTTAGTCAGCATTAATGTTAGTATTTGACCAGGTCTAGCTCAACCAAATAAGCACAGTGGCCACTTTGTGCTTTTTGGAGCTACTCTTATTCCAACTTATAACATTTTCTGTCTCAGGTTCTACTTTCTGGATTTTTGTATTTTTAGTGTCACTTTTTATTGTAATATTCTCTATTTTTACAAATTGGTTTGAGATGTCTCTTGTTTGAGTACTGATAAATAGTTTACATATTTCCTCTAGGTTAAGCCTAACTGCTTTGTTCCAAGCTATAAGAGGATTAAGCACAGGCATATTTATTGAATTATTGGTTCACCCAAAAATGATTGTGATTATTATTTGCGGTAGATTCTAACAAAGGTCATCCCACCACTCTTTATGAGGCTAATTGGAGAGTCAGACAACCCCAAAGCTAATCATTTGGCAGCTACCGGGGTGAAGAAGCCATTATAATGTATGAGGATTCATGGAAAGTGTAACAGGTCTATGCAGATTTTTTATTGCACCTTTAAAGTTTGTGAAATTCCTAAATTGTGTGTCATGTAACATTCCCACAAGTTCTAGTGCTATTTTAAATGGGGTGGCCTGGGTAGACAATGTTTTGCTCCAAACAAGCTCCTTCTAGTAAATCCTAATAGGTTTTCCAGAAAGTATGTGCTTGCTTAAAAAAGTAATGCAAAATACTTGAAAAACCACTGCTGGAAATTTGGTTACGCTTTGAGGGTAGAGCCCTACTCAAGCAGCTGTCTTGGAGGAATAAACAATGTCCAACTGCCAACCACACCCAGTTATGTGACCAAGAAACAGGCTGCAGACACCAATTGGTTACGACAGGAACATGGCAACTTTCTAAAAGTGGCATTTTCAAAATTGTTACTTAAAATCTGACTTTACCATTACAGAATTTCTCAGACACCAAAAATAAAAGGTTTGCCTGTTCCCAACCAAACATTAGCAGTTAAATGTAATAAGTCGAACCAATGCTATCCTATGTGAGAGGTAGGCCTCACAGTAGTGAAAACAAACTTCAGACTTTTTTATTACCAGGACATGTAAACTTAAAAGTACATGTCCAATGTTTCTTATACACTTCACCCTGCCCTGTCGACTTTTATGTATAAAAAAGGGAGGGTTAGGCCTGACGAGACATTTATCTTGACAGGTTGAAATGGCAGTTTAAAACTGGACACACAGGTTACAATGGGAGGCCTGGGACATGTTTAAAGGTCTACTAAAGTGGATGGCAAAATAAATGCTGCAGACCCACTAGTAGCATTTAACATATAGGCCATGAGTACATGTAATACCACTTTACTAGGGACTTACAATTAAATAAAATAAGCCAATGTGACCATGTTTATAGGCAAGAGCACTAGCAGGTTAGCACTGGTTAGCATTTGTGAAGTGTGTAGACTCTTAAAGCTAGCACACATAATGTCAGCACAAAACAGGAGGCTGGAAGGTAAAAAGTTGAGGGACAATGAAGCCAAGGATGTCATTTTCAAATAATACATTTTGTACTAAAGAGTACATTTGGGTACTTTCTCAAAATGTTCTTAAAACTTCACCACAACTGGGCAATTTTATCGATTCAACAAGCAAACATGGTGGGAAAATTATTAAAAGAACTCCAATCCTTACACATAGGATGAAGGAACTGCCACTTGGCCTCTCAGAGAAGCAGAAAAGAGATCTGTCATACAAAGGAATCACAATCTGAATTAAGGCTGAAGGTCTGTGGAAAGAGAAGAGCTTCTTTGCACTCCTGGACTGGTGGTGACTCTTAGCCTGGTGGTAGGGGTGGAGTACGGCAAGACCATGGCAGTAGTTCTATAACTGTAGCATTTACACAATGACATTAAGAAACAGAGAAGATGAAAAGCTAGGTATTCAGCTCGACCTTTCTTGTGAATATAAAGATTCTAACCTATTCCCACCCTTTGCACTGAAGGCACTCCCAGGCGCCGGGGGATTATTGTGACCAGGGAAATGTGGACATCTTAAAATGTTTCTGCAAGTCCTATTCAGCTATTGGAAAACATATTTACCAACAGGCCAGAGATTAGTCATGTGGGCTTCCACTGAGGCCAAGAAAAGCTCTCCCAAATGTGTAAGGGGATTTCATTGAAATACACCAGTGGACAGTGCATTTCACCTGAGAAGGCATTTAACTTTGTTGTGGCTTTGTTTAAACAACTCTAAATGTAGGTAAATTAGATGAAAATACCAAGAATCCCTCATGTGATGGGACAGGGTCATTGTTCTTTGGTTGACCGCACAGCAGGAAGCCATCATTTTGGCTGGGTGCCATGCACCATATCAATATCTGCCCTTGCTTGGAGTCAGTGTGATAAAGAATCTTTATCCTAGTTGTATTGCCTTGTCTATTTAACATACTTCCCATGGACAGAAGATTCATTGAAAGTTCTATAGGAGTGCTTTTGGACCTTTTGTCCTTAATCCAATTGCTTACTGGCTTATGAACAGGTGTATTCCATGGATATTTGATGTCAGAGAGATATGCTCTAGCGCAAAACTCCTTTCAGTGCTATGAAGTTGTTTCACCACCTTTTATTTATTTATCTGTTCTGAACTGAATTCTCTCTGCAAAAAGCTCAATAATCTTACTGTTTGACTAACTGCAAATAATATAGCACACATTACCTCATGGAGTCTCAAGACTAGGAGCCTACTTTCCTGTCAAGAGGTATCTGTCTGTCACCACTGTTGAGCACGCATTGACCCTCTTGCATTATGTTGTTTGTCTTATAGAAAACAGAAAGCCATGGTTAAGAGAGTTTGGGTACAATATCTATTCCTTTGCTTGATTACTAATATTCTTCACTTGCCTTGTGGAAATCCTTCAAAGAGGCACACTGTACTGGTAAAATCACTTCCTATCCAATGACTTCACCAAGCTGGCACCAAAGGTCTCACACGTTGCTATATTTGCTCCTTCCTGACAACCTGCACCCAGTTGGTCAGCCTGACCCCCTTCAACTTAGATACCATCAACTTCATCTGTGGAATCCTACAAGGCTTTTCACTCGGGCCCACCCTCTGCTCAATGCCTACATAGCCCCCTCAGCAGTACCTTCCACACCCACAGAATCAATCTTATCCTATGCTGACTATACCCAGCTCACATTCTCCCTCTCTGACAAGACCCAAACACTCAGACCAATTTCTGCATGATCAAAGTTGCCAGATGGATTAAAAGTAACTGCCTCAAACTCAACACAGACAAGATGAAGGTAGTAATGTTTGGCAAAGACAGCTGCCTCTGGGTTTCCACTGGTGACCTGCCAACTTGGATCCACACCTCTCTGGACAACCCGCAAAAGAACCTCAGAGTAGTAATCAACAACCAACTCTCAATGGCAGGCCAAGTGAATGCAATCTCCATTGCCTACCTCCAGACTCTTAAGATGCTCAAGAAGATTTCCAGATAACTCCCTGCCACGACATGCAGAATTGTCACTGTTGCCTCATCGCTAGCAAACAGGACTAGGTAATGTACTCTATGGTGGAATCAACACTTTACTGACCATTAACCTTCAGACCATAGACAACTCAGAGGCCAGGATCAGCCTGAACCTCTCACCTAGTACTCACATCAACCCCCATCTCAAAGAGCTCCATTGGCTCCCAATCCTGTAACATGCACTCTTCAATCTAATCACAAACACATTGAAAGCCTTACACAACATTGGCACCTTGTACCCTTACAAATGCAGACATTTCCGCAAACCTACTAGACACACCCCCTGCATGCAAAGAGCCAGATGCGGTTGTTAGGCCTCATTCTATCTCACTTCTAAAACCTGGAATGACCTGCCCCAGCAAATAAGAGCTTCCTACTCAGCTCTTGAATTCCATAAGAAACTGAGAACAAGGCTCATTACCTAAGTTCAACGCTTTCTTCAGGGAAAGGATAGCATCCCAGGTGAATTGTGTGCTATACAAATACTCATAACATAACATACTTTAGATTTCCATCAGCCTCCACTACCAGTATCTCAAAAGTGGATTAATTCCAGCTTCATCCAACCAGTAATTGTGTTTTTTCAGAATTTTGAAGGGGCCAGTTTGTATAAGTTAAGGTCAACAATTGCCTGAGATGAGACCCTAATAGTTGTTATATTCCACAAAGTCAAGAACTTCCCTAGGATTCTATTGATAGTCCACTTCAGCAGTCTGCCTTGGAGGAAGAGGAAGCGGTGCTACTTATTATATGGAGTGAAGCAGTGACCTGATCAGTTAGACAATGAGAAAGGTCCAGCAAACTGAAGTTTGAGTTCTGGACATCTTGAACAATCATTTAGTCACAAGGCCCTCATGTCCAGGTAGCAGCCACAAGCTGTGATAACAAAGTTGAGGATGAGCAAAGAACATTTCAGGATTATGCACATGTAATTGTTCTGAGCTGCCATTACATTCCTTCACTTTATGTGGCTGCATGCCTGCCACTTTCCAGCCATGATACGATGCAGGGAATATTTCACTTTATCCAATGTATTATCCTGTTTTACCCAGAAACATTTCCTACTGTGAATACCTACTACCAAACTCCCAATAGCCCTATGCATTTTACACTGATAATCATGTGAACTGGGCAAGTGTTACCCTAATTTTCAGCTTTAGAAACTGGGTGAAACCCTTGCATATTGTAGGTGGTGTTTTATTTGCTTTACTTGGATTTTGAATCAGTGTACTTGATCCTCAGCATCCTGTGTTCATATGCAATGAGTTGTTCAGCCTTGCACTCAAAGCCACTTATGAACTAGGACAGAGGGCAAATAGCTCATAGACTGGATACATTGTAGCATTCAATCTAAAACGTACGCAAATTGTAAAAACATTACTTTGGGCAGAGTGAATCCTCTAAAGTTGGTGTCGCGCATCACCATGTGTGGAACTCCTAGTGGAACAATGTCACTGTATCGCTGGATCTCATGGATCACTGCATCTGTGTATGGCATCTTGTTCCTGTCATCCATGGAGGGTATGCGGAGCCGGCCAATCACGTTATCAATCTCCGCAATGACCTTCTCTGCAATTAGAAATATAAAACAAGCAAAAAGGGTTTTTCATTTTTTTTCTTTCAGTGTTGCTTACAATTTACAATGATTTGACAATACTGAAATCTGAATTTGTTACATCAACCAAGCTTTATTTGAATTCTTTTTAGGTAATCATAAAAGCATACATTAATGCTCATCATCATAATCACAAAACAAGATATTAAAAAGCACGTAATGTGTACATTATATACAGATAAAATTAGATTAAATTATATTCTTGGTTACCAGTTTAGATTAGATTTTCTACATATTAGTATGCCTTTTAAAACCATAGTAGATACCATGTAAAGAATTTGTTTTCTAAAAATTGAAGAGTTATAAATTAAGGGCGGCATTGCCTAAAACCAAGTAATTTTAAAATCAGTAAGTCTGTCGTAATTGGCCCGTTCGCATTAGCGATTAGCTGAACCTATACGTTGTCCTCCTTAACTTGGCTATATATGACAAACGCCATTTTGAATGTTACGGCGGCCATCTTAGATCATGAGCGGCCTCGTGGCCGATGTGCCCTTTAGTCCGTTGTCCGTTCCACTGACCATGCTTATCTGCCCAGCAACAGGCTATTTTTAGTACTGGTCAAGCCGCACATGCGCAGTTCCCACTGACCCGTAAACCTTCAGGAATGTGCACCAAACTGACCAGCGGAGTTGTGCCCCCTCCAATGAGCTGGCAGTATTCCAAAACATGACCATATATGTCTCGAATATGTGTCTTAACTTGTGCCGCCTATCTTTTATTGCCCCAAAACTGTATATAATATGAGGTCGCACCGATGTTCGGGGTGATACCTCTTGCATTACCGAAGGGTGCTGTTTGAGTGTACCACCACCCCATGGGGTTTTAATAAACTTGTTCTTTGCATTTTACAGTTTCCGTGCCAACAATTCTTGAGTGTGAGTGGGTTATCTCCGGAGCGTGTAGGCCTTGGGAACCCCTAAATACTTCAATTGGCGACCACGAAGGGACTCATCGGCGACTCGGATGCCCGAAGGAGAGGTCGTGACGAAGGCTTGGAAACCCGCCATGGGCGCGCGCTGCCACGAGTGACCCGAGTCTTGGCTGCCACGGTGTTTTTTCCTTTCCTTCCGATCTGACCTTCCAGGTGGCGCCGGTCTCCGACTGAGTCTTTGAAGTGTCTGCATCGCTGCGAAAGTGCAGTTTGGCTGATTTGGCTTACAAGACCTTGGCAGTTGGAATCTGGACAGTTGGGAATTTGGTAAGCTTTGTGTTCGGTAAGGTAGTCTTCGGACGCTTACTGAAGTTCTGCGATTTGTGTTCGGTAAGGTAGTCTTCGGACGCTTACTGAAGATCTGTGCTTTGTGATCGGTGAGGTAGTCTTCGGACGCTTGCCGAGTTCTAGGAACTTTGATTTGAGTTAGCTAACATTGTGAATTTGTGATCTTTGAACTTATATGTGTAGTGCACTTCACATAGGCAGGCATGTAGAGATGTTTCTCTAACTTTCTTTTTTCCCTTTGAGTGGCACGATCGTGTGGAGAACTGTAAGTGCCATTTTTCCGGTGTCACGCTTTCGTGATACTTTTGAACATGCCTGTTTTCAGTACACTCCGAGGAATGTGTTGTTTAGGAGAAGGTACCTCAATTAGGTTAGCGGAATCACAGCCGGCTCCCCCAGAGGGAACTCCAAATAGGGACATGTATATAAAGTTCGGCCTTCCCCCCATTATGTACAGTAAATTATGGCATAAATACACCAAAGCCGATCCTGAGTTGCAATGGCCCCTACACGGGTCGTATGATTTGAGTAAAATACAATTTGTAGAGCAATGTATGTTTCAACGCAGGTCTAGACAAAACATGTTTGATTGCGTGCGAATGTGGGAGAAAGCAGCGCGTGAGCGAATGAAGCGTGAGGTTGCCTTGGCGGACAAAGAGCAGCGCAAGGCTGCTCGGGATAAGGCTTTACAGCTTGAGGAAAAGGAGGCTCAGGAGAAGAAAGAAAGGGAGGAACGGGAACGTAATTTGCAAACGACTGGTCAATTTCCTATTCGCCGACCGCTTTATCCTGTCCTTAATAATGAAATTGATGATTTTTCTTTGTTAGATCGGTCACCGCCTCCGTACGTTACGCCGACGGCTCCAGCTGTGGATTCCGATGATGGCGGACAGGATAAGTCGGGCAAGAAGGGTGTATCTGCTCTCAGGTTTACTGCGGAGAGGTCCTCTCATCTACGTAGTTGGGCTCGCAAAGTGAATAAGCGTACTGTTACTCAGGATCAATTGATATCAGAAAAAACAGGGTGGTCGGATCTCAAATTGATGTATTTTCTGTCTTCCTTGGCTGATGAGGTTGTGAGCGCATATCGTGACCTTTCTGATACGTTAGAGCCTAAAGTATTGTCAGTGTATCGTGAAAATTTGACAAAAGGTGATTTTGATCTTTCAGATGTCGATGACCTGTTTGCGCAATTGATCAAGCTGCGGGATGAGACAACTCGATTGCGGGAGGAGCGGAAAAGGAAACAAAAGGAGTCTGAATTGGAGCATGATGGGCAGGCCAGAGAGTGTTCTCTCCGTGGTTCAGATAAGAGTTCTGCGTTGCATGTTATGCCTATGCGTGAAGCTGCGCCTTTGTATGTTCCGCCGAGGGGGGAAGGTACGGATGAGGATAAATTGTCAAAGGATGCGAAAGGGTATTTTGTGTATAACTGGGTTTACACTCCATGGAATAGAGCAGATGTCATGGCGTTGAAAAATTCTTTACCTGATCTTCGGAAGAATCCAGCGGATTTTTATGAAGGGGTGGAGGGGGCTATATCGTCTTGTGTGATGACTCTCATGGACATAGATTTGTTTTTTGGGTTGATATTACCACCTGATATGTGGCGGCAGATTCGTAAAAATAATGATGAAACGATATTGGGGGGGACATGGAAAGAAATAAATGCTGCAGATTTAGATAGGGAACCAGCATGTAAGCCTTGTCAGCTAATTCTAGATCTCCCGGCAGCTATCTTACATAAATTAAAAACGCTTGTTCCCTCCAAAAAGATTGATTGGACCATGTTAACGTCGTGCAAGCAGAAACCCGATGAAACGGTTTCAGATTTCTTTACGCGCTTCGAGGAGGCATTTCATGATTATAGTGGTCAATCTTTAACAGACGATACGGGTCGGCATTTGTTTGTAGATAAGTATGTAGCTAATCTCCTACCAGAGATTGCAAAGCGATTGAAGTCGAGTGAAAGTTCCTGGGCCACGGCGACCCCTGCGTCCTTGTTAACTATGGCTCAGTATTATGAGCGGCAGGAAGTGGAGGCTAAAGAAAGTGTAGAGAAAAAGGCGAAGGAATTGAAAACGAAGGTGATGTTGGCGCAGGTTCGGGGAACACAGGGTAGAGGGAATGATAGAGGTAGACGAGGTGGAGGTAATGCATCGTATGGTCGTACGGACATTGCGGAGGATCAGTGTGCTTATTGTAAGGAGTTTGGGCATTGGGCCGAGGATTGTCCGGTACTTCGTGAGCAGCGTAGCCAGCGTGGTCGAGGCAGTGGAAGGTCAAGAGGAGGTTATACTGGAGCGAGGGGTGGTGGAGGTGATCGTAGGCAGGCTGAGGAGAGGGGCCGTGGCCAGGACGAACGAAATACGTTTGATAGACGGAATCAATATCAGATTTCGGAAGGAGAGAATGTGGAACATCAGGATTATGTGCATGCATAGGATTGCGTAGGATGGGGTAAGGAATCAGTTGAAGTGCCGGTAGATCAGCAAGGTCCATATGTAACAGCGGGTATTTTGGGCTCTACTGATCAATTTTTAGTCGACACAGGAGCTACTCGTAGTGCTCTGTCGAAAAACTTGGTTCCGAGGGCTCCCCTGTCTGGCGAAATGATTACGTGTGTAGGGTTTGATGGCACACCCTCCCCCAGCCCATTGTCCAAGCCCCTTGCGCTATGCATTGACAAATACTTTAGTTTTGGCCAATTTTTGTTATCACCCCATACCCCAGACAATATCCTGGGCATTGATCTGCTTAAATATTTTCGAGCAACAATACGCTGCGCTCCAGAGGGAGTGCGGGTTATTCTGAACGACAACTACCCTGACCCTGATGATTGCCCTGACCCTGACAGATTTTATGCCATTCTAGACATCCCTGCTTTGGCCTCTTTGCCGCACACGTTGTGGGCGACCTCAGATACGGATGTGGGAGAGATGCGCATTCCACCAATACACATTACTGTAAAGGAGGGGGCCCCTCTACCACGAGTGCCACAGTATAAGATTTCGAAGGAAGGTGAAATTGCATTGACACATATTGTTCAGGATTTGATTTCTGCAGGGGTGGTGGAGGAGGTCCCTTATAATGTCTGTAACAGCCCTATTCTACCGATTCTTAAGAGAGACTCAGATGGCAAGATCTATCGGTTTATTATTGATTTGCGTGAAATAAATAAAATTGTCATTCCCCAATACCCAGTGGTGTCCGATATCACGACTTTGCTTACTTTGGTTCCACCGACGGCCACCACCTTTAGTGTCATTGACTTAAAGAATGCGTTCTTTTCCATCCCTGTTCACCCAGATAGTAGATATCTGTTTGGTTTTACGCTCAATAATAAATCGTATAGATTTTGTCGTGTTCCCCAAGGATATACTGAAAGCCCTAGCATCTACAGCCAGGCTTTGAAACGTCAACTAGATTCCTTTAAATTGCAGTCTGGCGTTGCGCTCATCCAGTACGTGGATGACCTTCTGCTTGCCGCCGACTCCTATGTACAATGTGAACAGAGTACGCTTGCATTGCTTTCCTTTTTGGCACTAAACAATCACAAGGTTTCCAAGAAAAAGCTTCAATACTGTAGACCCCAGGTGACCTACCTCGGTCATCTGTTGTCTAAGGAGGGGCGAGCATTAACATCTGACCGAATTCAAGCAATTTTAGATACACCAGTCCCCCGCACGCAGAGAGATGTGCGTGCCTTCATAGGGTTGACGTCCTTTTGTAGGCAATGGATCATGGGTTTTTCACATATCATAAAGCCTTTGCTAGCATTACTGTCCAAAGCCACACCGATGCCTCTTGAGTGGACAGATGAATGTCAGAGAGCTTTTGAACAGTTGAGGCAGGCCCTTTGTTCCGCACCCGTGTTAGGGACACCAGACTACACGAAACTTTTCACATTGTACGTACACGAGAATGATGGGTGTGCGTTGTCAGTGTTAGTGCAGTTACACGGGGATAAGCAGAGACCATGTGCATACTTCTCTGCCATTTTGGATCCTGTAGCACGAGGGCTGCCTGGGTGTTTTCGAGCGGTAGCGGCAACAGCAGTAGCCATACGACAGAGTGAGGGCATAGTGTTATCACACAAATTGTTGGTGTTAGTTCCTCATGCAGTAGATGCCCTGTTAAACCAAACAAAGACCCAATACCTCACGAGTGCACGACTTACAGGATACGAGCTGACACTTTTAGCGCCGCACATAACATTGAAAAGATGCGCTACTTTGAACCCTGCGACTTTATTGCCCTATCCGGCCGAGGAGGGTCAGGAAGAAAAACATCATGATTGTGTTTTCCTGACCGAAGAACAGACAAAGGGTCGTGTCGATTTGCAGGATGTGCCACTTCCAGATGTGGATGGGGAACTGTGGGTTGATGGATCGTGTTTGAGGCTGCCAGATGGTACGACTTCCGCAGCATATGCGATCACGACTCTTAAGACGGTGGTCGAAACAGCTAGAATACCACAGAAATCGGCTCAGGCAGCAGAGCTGATAGCTTTAACAAGAGCCTGCGAATTGAGTGCCGGATTATGTGTGAACATATACACGGACAGCCGGTATGCCTTTGGAGTGGCCCATGACTTCGGGCTCCTCTGGAGGGAACGCGGGTTTCTGACATCACACGGGGAGCACATTATGCACGGAGAGCTAGTGCGTGATCTCCTGAATGCGTTGCTCAGTCCTAAAAAAGTAGCGATAGTGAAGTGCAGTGCCCATAAGAAGATTACGGATAAAGTGGGTCAAGGAAATGCCTTTGCAGACAGCATAGCAAGGCAGACGGCTATGTCCCGAACTAGCTCCCCTATGTACGTGGTACAATCACAGGCTGAGAGATGGAGTGACGCTAGAGCAGAGATACGGGATATTCAAAAATCAGCTACAGAATCTGAACTTGCGGCTTGGGCAGCAGATGGGGTACTAGATGACGAAGGTTGTTGGAGAAGCAAAGACATGGAGAAGTGGAAATTGCCTGCGGCTTACTTACAGGCGATGGTCCAGATGACTCATGGACTGGCCCATGTCGGAGCTCTTGCAATCACTCGCCTTTTAACACGAGTTTGGGAACATCCTGAGATTGCGAATACTGCGAAGAGAGTAGTGCAGACCTGCCTGGTGTGTTTGCAACACAATCCTGGGAAGGGGACCCATACTCCGAAAGGAGGGTTCGTTCCACCTTCTGCACCGTTTGAAGTGCTTCAAATGGATTACATCCAACTTGAGCGCTGCAATAACCTGAAGTACGTCCTAGTGGTGGTGTGTGCTTTTAGCAAATGGGTTGAGGCCTACCCCACGAAAGACAATACGGCTTTGACAACAGCTAAGGTGTTGCTTAAGGAATTCTTTCCCCGCTTTGGAGTTTGCAGATTTTTGTGGAGCGATAATGGGCCCCATTTTGTTGGAAAGATTGTGGAATATGTACTGAAGGGGTTAGGGATTCAGCAAAAGTTCCACGCTGTATTCCACCCTCAGTCAGCAGGTTTGGTCGAGCGGTACAATGCCACCTTGAAGCTTAAGCTGGCCAAAATCGTGGCGTCTACATCGTTGAAGTGGCCAGATGCATTGCCGCTAGCACTACTATCTCTCAGATCAGTACCCCACTCACGAACCGGCCTTACGCCCTATGAGGTGGTGTTTGGCCGCCCTATGAATATCTGGGGGGTGCCCAAGCCGCGATTAATACATGATGTGCCTTGTGTTATGATGAATGATTATTTGGCACGATTAACAAATGATTTGCTCTCTATTCATCAACAGGTTCGAGAAGCGCTCCCTGATAACTCCACTGGAGAAGGCCACGATCTTCGTCCTGGGGACCATGTGATGGTCCGTTCGTTTGAAAGAGCAAGCAGTTTGGAGCCCAGGTGGAAGGGCCCCGAGCAGGTCCTCCTGGCAACCCGCACCGCAGTACGAGTGACGAACAGGAAGCGGTGGGTGCATTCGACACATTGTCGCCGTGTCTCTCCGGATCTGGTGACTCCTGCTGTGTTGACTGATTATAAGGAGATCTTGGAGAAAGAAAAGAGCCCAGCTGTGACGTCGGCCGAAGTGGAGGGAGCCTTCCCGGACCAATCTGCTACCGGAAGAGAGCGCTACGATCTACGTCCACGATAAGAAGATTTTTGTTCCTTTTTATGACTGGTTGGCTACCGCTCCAGGTTTGTGAAACGGAAACCGGGAATTCCAAGGGGGGGGGATCAGTTCTGCCAGAGTAGCGACACCCGTCTTGGCCCGGAGAAGAAAACAACGGCTACCTCGGAGTTCAGCACCGCATTTTTCTTTTTTTAGGTATACACGCACGTGTATCTGAGACAATTTGTGAAAACATTGTGAACAATTTGTGCCACTTGAGACTTTGCATAAACTTTCTTGAACTATGGCACCAACGGCATCTCGTGATAAGAAAATATTGGGTGCCTTTCTCTTTGTCTTGACCATTGTGGTGATTGCTGTTATGGCCTGGGTAGTCGAACTTGTGGTGCCTGTACGTGAACATCTGCTGCCGACTACCCCGGCACCGTCTGAACATTTTCATTTTACATTGCCCTTCCATGAAGAGCGCCATCGCCAAACGTACTTAAATAACAGCTTCATTCAGATTCTTCACCACACGCATAATATGACCAATACCTCTAATTGTTGGGTGTGCGGAATGTTGCCTGGGCACCAGAAGAGAGGGGGCACCCCACTTATCCCACTCCCGTTTTCGCACAATGGGTCATGCAACGCCTGGTACACTCTCCTCTTTACTCTGAGATGGCCAACAAAAGGGGGGGTGCTTTTCCGTTTGAATAAAGTATGTTCCCATGACAAGGATGGGTTTCCCCGGGCTGAGGGCACACGTTTCGAATGGGAAGAGTACAGGCCTGACAATGTATCTGCTCCACGTGTATATAGCAATCAGCGAAATGTGAATGTATCTAGCGCTCATGTCATAAATGTTATTGCCACAAAAGCCGATTTATGCATTAGAAACAAGGGCACGATTGCAGTGGGGAAAAGCGAATGTAACATTACTCTCACGTTTGATAGCCCGAATGGCATTTCATTTGTTGCATCTCGAAACACCTATTTTATCTGTGGAACGAAGGGGTATCATCAGCTCCCAGTGGGGTGGTTGGGCACGTGTTACGTATCATTTGTGCTACCTCCGGTATTCATTGCCCCTCCAATGTACCACAATGATTACACATTGTACCACGATTTTGTTTTGAACCGGGTTAAGCGAACTGTTGCTCTAGAGGACATTGATCAAACGGACACTGCATTACAACAGTATGTGGATTTTAATTTGGGACTATTCTCCTTTGTGGGGGCTGCATTAAACAGCCGGAAAATAAGACGACTGACACGCGTTGTCAAGGCTGTCGCGAATGACACTGCCGTTGCCCTGGGGAATATTACTGAGGAACTACAGATTTCCAGAATTGTCACCCTCCAAAATAGAATGGTTTTGGACGTTGTTTTGGCTGATCGTGGGGGGGCATGCAGAATTATCGGAAGCAGCTGTTGCGTATACGTCCCGGACAATTCCCCATCTGTGTATGATGCTATTTCCAAACTGCATAAAATAGCTGCTGAGATACACCCAGACAATGGGACTTGGACACTTTCAGGATGGTTCTGGTCCATGATTGCGACGTGGGGCTGGAAACTGTTGACAATTCTCTGCATACTTGTGGGAGCAATGTTCTTTATATGCTTGTGTATTCAATGTGGCCCTGCTTTATGTTCAATGTGTCTATCAGCTTGCTTACCATCGAGGCGAGCTCTTGCCCATGACAAAATGAGGCTACACAAAGAGGTGACACAAATTATGTTAATAGACATCGAGGACGAACATCCTGAGTATGTTCATTATGAGGTAGATTCAGCTAAACGCTAAAAGGGTCGTCTGTCGTAATTGGCCCGTTCGCATTAGCGATTAGCTGAACCTATACGTTGTCCTCCTTAACTTGGCTATATATGACAAACGCCATTTTGAATGTTACGGTGGCCATCTTAGATCATGAGCGGCCTCGTGGCCGACGTGCCCTTTAGTCCGTTGTCCGTTCCACTGACCATGCTTATCTGCCCAGCAACAGGCTATTTTTAGTACTGGTCAAGCCGCACATGCGCAGTTCCCACTGACCCGTAAACCTTCAGGAATGTGCACCAAACTGACCAGCGGAGTTGTGCCCCCTCCAATGAGCTGGCAGTATTCCAAAACATGACCATATATGTCTCGAATATGTGTCTTAACTTGTGCCGCCTATCTTTTATTGCCCCAAAACTGTATATAATATGAGGTCGCACCGATGTTCGGGGTGATACCTCTTGCATTACCGAAGGGTGCTGTTTGAGTGTACCACCACCCCATGGGGTTTTAATAAACTTGTTCTTTGCATTTTACAGTTTCCGTGCCAACAGTTCTTGAGTGTGAGTGGGTTATCTCCGGAGCGTGTAGGCCTTGGGAACCCCTAAATACTTCAAGACCAATCTTCTTCTTTGCACGGAAATAAGTTTACAAAATAAAACATGTAATGTGGACTGTTCCGAAATATCATCACAGGGGCATTTTTCCATAACTTTAGACCAGTCATTCATTGCCGGAAAACCTAATAATATGTGGAGGATTCTCACTCTGAATCTGGTCTACAGAAATCGATCATATCCACCCTGAACAATTTTCAAATAGGGCTACATACTATAGGTTGTTAAAATAGACTGGTTTGCCATTACTGTGGGCTTTACAGTTTCTGTAGCTAGTCTGAGCTCATCTAGTAACGTCAGGCATTTTTCCTTAAGGACTTTTCTTGTTACACCAGTCAATGTATTAGGCTTGTAATAAAATTCAGGGTGGCCAAGACC
The DNA here is from genome assembly GCF_964263255.1 of Lissotriton vulgaris. Taxonomy (NCBI): domain Eukaryota; kingdom Metazoa; phylum Chordata; class Amphibia; order Caudata; family Salamandridae; genus Lissotriton; species Lissotriton vulgaris. Next base: position 1,393,222,612 of record NC_141693.1, read on the forward strand.
ATGCATAAATTTGTCAAGATACTTTAGCCATGGTATTTTGGATACCTGTCAAAGTTTAAAACCGTTATTTAAAATGTCCTGATTAACAGTGGTCTTTGATGATGTCCAGATCCTATCCCAGAGCAAAGTAGGCTCTATTTTTATGAGATCTGATATGCAAGGGACACCTAGTTCAGCATTGCATACATATGATGAAGTACTGGTTGGGACTGCTAATACAAACTTAAAAAAACATTTTTGACTACTTGTAATACATGCGACTCAGCAAAACCCCAGACATCTGAGCCATATATGGCTGTAGAAACACACATAGCCTGATAAATATGAGATAACTCTGCTGCCGGACGTCTGCCCATTTTTTTGCAAAATTAACCAAGGCTGCAGTGGCATTCATAAACATTAGTTTCCTTACTTGTATTGCCTGTGTCCAGGTTCCCTCTTGCTCAAATAAAATTCCTAGATATGAGAAGCTGTTTGTAAACTCAACCTTTTTCTTGTCGATAAAAATGTCCCTACACTTAGAGCTGCGTTCACCACATCTCATGACAAAGGTCTTTGATGTGTTGACTCCAAGTCCAAGATTGTGCATGAATGATGAGAAACTAGTTACTGTTCTATGGAGGCCAAATGGAGTATGTGACATCAGGACGGCATTGTCCGCATACAGTAGAGCCGGTATGGACTGTCTGTTAATTTGCGGGAGATCTTGGTACTGGTTCATCAGCGCTTGGCCTAATCCTTAATATATAAAGTAAATAGGAATGGGGTCAGCATGCATCCTTGCCTTACCCCTGTCTGCATCTTAAATGGAGCCGTGCACTCCCCCGACACCATATCACACCCTCGCGTCATTGTATAGTTGCCTCAAAAACTGTATTATTGGAAGTTCCACACTTAAGTCTTCTAGAATCTTCCATAACCTATCGTGGATTTCACAATCAAAAGCTGCTGTAAGGTCTACAAATACTAGGAACAGCCTGCCCTGCTTTGCCAGTGTATATTTTCCTATGATAATATTCAAATGTAATCTCTGCGCAATAGTACCTAGACCTTCGCGGAAACCGAACTGTAGTTCAGAAATGAGCTTGTCATCTTTGGCACAGTCCTGTAATTTTAGAAGTAGGACAAACCATATAACTTTAACCAGGGAATCCAACAAAGAAATGGGACGGTAACAACCCGGATCATGATGATCACCTTTTTTTTAAATTGGAACCAGAGTTGATTCTGACCAGCTTTCTATGAAGTGAGAAGAGCAGCTAGCTATTATAACCTGGGTTAAAAGAGGGCCCTATAGCAGAAGGTTGGACTTATATAAACCTATGGGCACTCCATCAGGCCCAGGAGCTTCCCCCCCATGCTAGCTGGAGATCGATGGGACTAATGTGCAAAGACACTGCATTTTCCTGTAGTTGATTGGTTCCCATATATTTTGCGCATGGGGCATCTGTACATATTATAAAACATGCTACATTATCATATATGTATAATTATATAATGGCAGTTTTTCTGCAACGGGTACCAAATTATATCAAAGAGTCAATGAGAGTGAAACTTCCTGTCTATGATGTAAATTAGAACCCCAAGGTTAAAACCCCCTTCTTTTGAAGTTATTCATCTACACTTTCAAGATTAGTATGGATTGTGTCTTAAAGTTATGTGTCTCAGTTTTTTGATGCTAAGATTGTGTCATGTGGTTGTGTGTCACAAAGTGGTGAAGTCCAGCGGTGGACTTCTGTGGGTGGATGCATTTGTGTTCGAAGGATGAATATTCACCCAGTCAAGAGATGGTTTGGAGACAAGCAGGAGTGAGGAGCCACTGTGAAAGTCTGGAATAAAAGTGTTGGATTTCCAACTCACCTTGTCTACCTCTTCTTAATAGTATGGTCTCTTGACCACCCAAGATAACAGTGCAGGGGTATAAGAGTCATGCATGTGAAAATAAAGTACCCCGATAATTCTGGCAAAAAACATTTTTCTGCTGAAATTTGATTACAAGTTTACCAGTATTTCTAGCATATAGTCACCTGCTGAAAGAGGGTGTATGTATGCCAATAAAGGGCCCAAAATTAAAAATTGGTCGAGCACTGTAGTAATGCCGATTTCCCAATCTATGCCCCGTTGCCGCAGCAAAAGACAGAATGTTCTGGAATTGTTGTGATAATACTGGCCAGTACAAACTTTACTGAGTGCAGTATTACTGTATTATTTTTACCAGGACACTTTTTATGGGTCTTATACACTTTCTGAATGAGATCTGACTGGAAAATCTCTGCATTATGTGTTACATATCCGATACATTCAATGTAACTTGCGACAGTGATAGAGCACTTATTTTTCTGTATTTGCTTTTTGCTGGAAAGTGGATTATTAGTAGTGATAAGCAGTGACTTACCACTAGTAATAAGGCCATAAAGACAATAAAAGGGTCAGTCAAGGTCTCAATAAATTATTCCCTTTTTCAAACCTTGGTGGCCGGCAACGAGCAGGCAGGTGTAACGTAGGACACAGGTGTGTAAAGCATTTAAAAACACTGACATATAAAATACGTAAGACACAACACACAATAAAGACCCACCTCCAAATTAAGAAAAATAGATTATATTTTATGAACACATGGACAACAAAATTATAAAAATCAAATGTAAGGAACTGGAGATATTAATTGTTAAAGAATAAACACTTTCTAGTGCTTAAAAACATATATTGCTACTCAGACCTCTGGTAATGTTTGACCGGGACAATGTAAAAGTTTTAGGCCAATGGCATTGGAGCCCAGGTCAGATACACTAAGCAGGAGGCCTCGGTCAAAATTTTAGCTTCTGACTTAGAAAATTATCTGGAGCATATCCTTTCAACATCGACTGGTCCCCTGCAGCAGGCCAATTTCAATGCTATGTGGTTGGATTCCTTCTTTGCAAGGCCCCGGTCGGATCCTGGAAGTCTGGCGCTCAGGAGCTTTCAGCTGGACAAACCTTAAATCCAGGCTGGGTTGCAGTTGAAGATAGTTGGCTTGACTCTTGTTGTAGTTTCCAGGAAATCCTTGGTATAAATATCTTGGCTGACCCATGTGCTGCTGCAGCGATGTCTAAACATGAGTTGACGACCATATTCATGAAATATAAAGCAGAGAGGCGGTCGAGCAACAGTAGTTTAAAACTGACCTGTATGTTCTATAATAAATTTGCAGGTGACCAGACCCTCGCATAGATTTGTCCTTACGAGGATGAGGCTTGGGTTAGTACATCATCTGGTGGCCTTCCGTCTCCGAAAAAAACATCTGGTGGGCCCGTGCCGCTGTTACTGCCAATCTAAGCAAAGCACTTTGCACTTTCTCTTGCTATGTAACCTATATATGAATTACTGCATTGTTTATTTAAAACCTATCTTTGTGAAATATGGAGTCCGCACTGTCAATGAGGCGATGAATTTGCTTTTTAATATGCATAACATGGATGTATGCTTGTTTACTGCTACCTTTTTAAACAAATCAATTCATGCGGGGAAAAGTATGATGTTTTAATATTCTTTGTGTTAACTGATTTAATAACCCCTGTAGCCTTTGCCTGTTTATATTTGTATGTTATCTTGAGGTTTTATGTCATTTTTTGATATGTACCGAATAAAGCTTTATGAAATGAAAAGAATGACTCTTGTTGTCGAGTCACCCTGTGGAACTCCAAACTTCTGGAACTTCTGCCTGTGCAAAACACTAACCCAAGTGTCTGGAATCCCCTAGATGGTTCTTGTAATGTCTGGACTACAATTCTCACAGTACACCTAGCCAAATCCTTAAAAGTCCACTGGACGCACTCCAGAATGGGGACTCTTGATGGAGATGAGGCAGGTGGGCTCTGTTAGCCTGTAGCTTGCAGGGAGTCCACCCCGTAATCCTTCTTGAAGCAAGGCAAAGTCCTTAGGGCTGTAGTACCAGATTGTGCAGCAGGTGCAGATCTAGATTCCAGCAGGTACGTCCTTTTTGTCCTTGTAGGTTCTGGAAGCAATTCTGAGGAGCTATGCAGCTTTTCCATATTTATCTAGGATTCCTGTACATCAAGCAGGGGGGGCACCCCTGACCAACGGGATGCAGGGTGTCACCCAGGTATGTTGCCCCTTCCTCCAAAGACTGGCATATGCTTGTCCCAGCGAGCACTATTCTCTCAAAATTTAAAATAGAGAAAGTCTCTCCAGAGCAGCTGGGTCAGGCTAACCCATCCCACTGGTGTGGCTGATGTTCCTAAGCACTGACCTTCCAACCCTCTCCCTAATCTAATTGAAGAGGCTCCTCTGTGGATGGGATGGCAGAGTGCCCTAAACTGTCATTCTCCCTTTGAACAACAGTTTGGCTACCCCTCACCCTCTTCCTGTTATCTGTTCTGCAGCTTGTACTTCTCCGCCCACAGGAAACAAATTGTCTCTCTAGCAGGGCTTCTCACACCTCATTAGAGCAGCCTGCCCAGCATGGGCAGAGACTGTCAATTCAGGAGAGATCAGCTGAAAGGCTGGATTTTGGCTCCTTAAAGACAGATTAATTAATTCTGTTCTGTCATAGAAATTTAACATTGGCAAGTTGGTGAAGTATATTTCATGTGGCTCCTATAAATAGTTATAGTTATATCAAATATTACTACGTTAGCCTCTGGAGCTATTCACGACAACGGGGAAAGCCAAAATTGACAGTTTGTCCCTCACCAGGTCTTATAAAACATCATTTATAATGTTCCTGCATATTTTTACAAGGCACCCTGCCCTTAAGGGCACCTAGGGGAGACCTTAAGGGTGACGTATATGAAAAACAATGGGAGAATAATACTTTGGCAGTACCTTTCAATCTAAAGTCGAATTTGAATATAATGTCAATTTAAAAGCAGCCGGCAAGACAGGGCTAGCTTTTAAAATGGCAGTAGGCACCACAGTAGTGCACACTCCGGTGCAGGAAATCTACTGAGCCTCTAAACCTCCCTGCCCTAATATATACTAGGGACTTTGTGGAAGTTTGAGTACACCTTGCCTTATTATATACTAGGGACTTACAGGGGTCTGTCATTGCCAATTGTACCAAATGACCATATACTTTTTACACAGAGCCCAGGGCACAGTCAGAGCCAGAAGACCAGCATCTAGTAGTCAAAATGGGAGCATTGTCAACATGTTATGCTTTCTCACACTCTTTAGGTTTTAGAGACAGTCTTTTGGGGTGTGCAGGCTTGTGTCTCCTCTCCAGAGACACTGGAAGCATTTGAAAAGCAAAAAGCCAACTTTGGTTATCCTTAATTTCTGACTCACATATGTATTTACTTATAGAATCTTGGTATTTTAACCCTGAATATCTAAAATCACAATAAAATAGGATTGTTCCACAATACTACATTAAACCTAAACGCTTGATCAATAGTACTAGTGTTCTCTGTGAATCCAGGGCAACAATGGGGTAAGATGTTAGCATTATCAATCCATTCCTTTAACTTTTAATGTATTGTTTTTCAAAATGAAATTTGAGGAACATGTATCAAGCTGATCCATGTGTAGGTCACCAGGTCCTCAAAACGTCCCTTTTTGACTATTGGGATTTTTTTTGCACCCAAGAATTTATGAGGAATAGGAGTGCTCTATGTGACAGCACTTTAGATATGGTGAAGACAAGATCCCCAGATCAGAGGCTCAGATTGCAATTATTTTAGCTACACCTGGAGCTTTTCCTAGATTGTGGCCTATTGGAGGAACCTTAACATCACAACTTACGTCCCCTGTCCAGTGTCAGTGGCCAGTCTTGCCCTGGAACCTATTGCTACCACACTTACATCAGTATTCAATGCCATGTTCGAATCAGGAGATTTCCCTTATGTTGGAAGATGGCCTCAATACTTCCACTACTGAAAAAACACAACCTGGATCCAATGGATCCAAATAACTTTAGACCTATCTCTCGCCTCCCACTGCCAGCGAAAGTGTTTGTGTAAGAAATAAACTCCCTGCTGAGTGCCTTCCTCCAAGAGAATAAGCTACTGGATCCTACTCAGTATGGTTTTAGAGAAGGACAAAGTACTGAGGCTGCCCCGATAAAACCAACAAAAGAAAATGAGGAAAGCCCTGGACCAAGTAGGTGATGCTGCCCTCATTATGCTGGACCTATCCACGGCCTTTGACACGGTTCAACATGACCTCCTGTTGGACCGTTTGTCAGAGTATGGAGTTAAGGGCAATGAATGCTGATAACAGCTCTTAAATGATAGATCAAAAACAGTATCCCCACGGAAGTTCTACTCTAAACCTTTTTCTTTACCATGTGGAGTGCAGCAGGGATCGTCCCTTAGCCCAACCCTCTTTAATGTTTATGTGGCACTGTTGACCCCCTGATCAGATCCTATGGATTCAGTCTTTCTTCTTATGCAGATGACACACAAGTTGTAGTATCACTGCTACGGGGACAAGAAGTAGCGATGAGCAAGAAGTTCCATGACTGCATGGGAGCAGTCAAAACTTGGATGACACAGAATTGTCTAAAATTAAACTTGGGCAAAACTGTGATCCTTATATTCCGAAATAAGGCCAGCTTCTGGACCCCGGACTGCTGGCCATCAGATCTGGGCACCCTCCCTAAACCTAAGAGGAAGGGGAAAATCTGCAAGTTAAGGTGAATGATAGACTGAGCTTTGAGGACCAGATAAACACCACTACCTCAGCCACCTTTCACTCCCTTAAACTGCTAAAAAAGGTCAAACCTTTCCTGCCAGAAGACAGTTTGTGAACGGTCGTCTCATCCCCTATTTTATCACGGCTGGATTATTGTACTGGTCTCTACCTTAATATCCAAGAGCGGTACTTGAATAAATAGTAGACCCTGTAAAATGCAGCAGCAAGACTTGTGACAAGTACCCCTAAATGTGTATCTGACGCCAAGGAAATTAAAAGACTACACTGGCTGCCTATTTGGAAATTGGTGCACTGTAAGTCTCTATGTATTGTCTTCAAGGCGCTACATGGCCAGGATCCTGAATTCTTGATTCGCGAGTTTCAATGGTACACTCCCAAAGAACTTTGCACTCACTAGGGGTAAAACTTGTGTGCTTACCACCCACGAAGAAAGCTACGTAGGGGGGACAAGTTTCATTATAGGTGTGGCCAAAACATAGAATGCCCTACCTTGGAAGCTGAGGAACTCCACTAACCTCCTCACCTACAGGAAAGTACTCAAAACCTGGCTATTTAACTTATATAATCCTCCAGTGACACCTTCCTGCAATCGAATTCTCAGTAAAGTTGAGCTACCAGCGCCAGGACACCCCCGGGTAACAGTGCACTCTATAAATATAAGTAACATAACATAACAACTGACTTTTTTCATACAAAGGCATAAAGGAAAGGGTGCTATTGATTTGGCAGAATTAATCTTCCGCCCTATAACCATTTCCATATAGTAGAGTCCAAACTACTGACAGTATATTTATTACAGAGATACTTACTAAAGGTTAACTGACATGAGCAATAATATGCCCGGACCCTCTTACATCCTTGGACAAAGCTTTGATTCCCACTAGTCTCTCTTATTTTATTAGATGTATTTGTATGGTAAACCTCACCTCTCCTGGCCACTGCTCAGGAAATGGAGGCCCCGCTCTGTAGTAATGGAAAATACTTATTTACAAATATGTAGGTTATCCTATCAAAGTGAACAACCTAACATTTAAATATCCATTACATGTTCTCTCTTAAAGGAGTACTAATGAAACCTTGATATGTAGTCACTAAAATTTGGAAATGGCTGAAAATTCATGGGCTATCGCCAAACGTGGAACAAAAGATTGTGATAAATCCAAAACACAGAGCTATGGTGTGTTCAAAAAGACTGCTCTTGTTAATTTCATCAGTAGTGTGTAGCCTGGAGAAGCAGTGAGAAGCATAGACAAATCGTTGCTTTGAAAATAGCCAGACTAACTCTAGCTTAACTCTCCTATGTTATCACATATAACTATGCTTTAGCTTATAGAGCCGATGGAGTAGCTAAAACACCTTTTTTAAGTAAGGAAAAATTGCATCAAAACCATGCACACGAAAGGGGCAAGCGACCTACTGCACCTTACCTGTCCGTCGGTACCTCTAGCCTCGTCCTGAGCCAAGGGGAAGGTACCGATGTAACAGTCCTCAGTTGCTTATAACCCGTCATAAAAACAATCATAAAGCCGTCGTCGGTCACCTGACCGGCGGACTTAGATGAAAACTGCTTAGAACCAGCTTGTAAACTCTCGTTTCGTAAACACTTAGCGGATTGGTGCAGCTCCCGAAAGACAACTACCGATTGGTCCTCTCGCGGCCAATCATCGTCTTATTACGAAATAGGTAGTAACCCAACCCCGCGGAATGCGTGGGAGCGGCCGGCGCAAAACCCCGCCCACCACAAAACAAAGTTTACCTGAAGGCTTATTGATCGGTGGATTATCAAATCGCTAGTTATAGTAAACTATGGATGAAAAAAAGGAAAAGCGAAGATGGCGCTTGACCACTTGGTGCCGTTCCCAAAATCTTTCGCCGTTAGTTGGTGCCATTCCCAAAATAATTCGCCGTTGAATGCGGTCAATGAAACTTTGGCTAAATAACCAAAAGGCAAATAGTGATGTGCCTAAAATGTTGTACCAATGAACTCAGCAAAATGAGGTTAGCTGTATACACATCTCTATTATCTCTTAGTGTTCGAGAAAAAGAAGAGAACTACCCTTTATTGTAGTAAATGTATGTGGAAAACTTAGCTCTAGACTTATGCATGGTATCTCCATGTGCAAGGTAACCCCCATCAAGTGCTCACTACGTGTAACCACGATAAGCAAACTGCTTCATAGGGGGTTGTCTCAGATAAAAAAATATGGTCCTCTAGAAGACCAATAATTCAATTTGGGACAACTGTGTTCTCAGGTCAAACAGATGGCCGGCACTAGGGGTGGTTGTTAGATGGATACCCAAGGAATTTCATCATTTAGACCTTCTGTGTCACTCTTCAATCGATAAATCCATTTTTGTTCGCTCAAAAACAAAAACCTTGAAACATCTTGTACGTGGGGTGGCACAAAGGGTTTTTCCAGAACTGTCCACCTCATCTCTTCTGGGGTATGTTTCATCTGTATAAAGTGGTTGGTAAGTCTGGTTGCTTGTTTATTGCACCGTATGGTGCTCTTGTGCTCATTTATACATAGTTAAATTTTTCTAGTCGTCATCCCTACGTATCGCAAGGCACATGGACACGTAATGAGATATATCAGCCTTTTACTATTGCAATAAGTGTGACTCTTCAGAGTCCATGGTCTCGAGGTACCGATGTCTATGGTAAGTGTCTTAGTCGTTTGGGGACAGGCAGTGCATTGTCCACAGGGAAAGTGACCCTGTACTGGTGGTAGGTTCCATAAAGTATTAGCAGATGTCATCTCATTTCCTTTGCTTCTTGGCCTCGTATGGACAAGGCTGTCTTTCAGGTTGGAACCCCTTTCAAAAAAAAAAAGCAGTGTCTGAATAACAGAACCTGCAGTGTTAAGAATTCTCCAGTTCTTCTTCACTGTTTTCTGCAGTTTATTTGACAATGTGCAGAATGTCGTCACAAAAGTCAATCTGTCAATTGTTGGTTTCGAGACAGGGGGACTTAACAAAGCTTCGCGGTTGTTATTCGTGGCACGCTTTTGTGCTCTTTTGATCATGTGCTTAGGGTAGTTGCGGTCTTGCAATTTTGAAGCCAGATCTCTGGAGAAAAATTCAAAATCACTTTTAGTGGAACAGTTCCTGCGGACTCTTAAAAATTGTCCCACTGGCAGGTTCTCTCGCAGGGACTTAGGGTGATGGCTAGTGTATGACAACAAGGAGTTGCGGGCCATTGGTTTGCGGTACAACTTGCTCCCGAGATATCCATTAACAGGGAAAATGGTGACATCCAAAAACACCAGTTTTTGCTGGCTATACTCAACAGTGAACTTCAAAAAATTGATTTTGATCGTTCAGCCATTTATGAAAATTTGTGATAGTATCTGATGTTTCATGCCAGACGACAAAAATGTTGTCGATATAACATTTCCACACCAACACCTGATCAAAAAAAGGGTTGGTGTGGTTGAGGACACATTTCTCTTCAAAGAGATTGTTGGAATTAGGTAGCCTGGCCTAGGGCAAGACTAACATTTAGAGGCACAGTGTAAAGGTTGCAGACCACCCAAAAGTAACTTCACGCAATAGCACTCAAAAAGAAAAACACTACACCAAAATTATATGAAAATACGTACTGCTTTATGTAAAAATAATATTCTCTCTGTTGTCAAATGTAAATATCTCACATGTAATTAGCTCAAAAACATTTCAGATCACTTTTAGAATCAGCAGTTACACTTTTGAAATTAATAGCAGATTAACACGTTGCCTTTAAGCAGTTGCTATATCCCTGAACTCCTATTACACTTGTACATTAGGATAAACTGTACCTTAGAATCAATCAGGTTATTTATCACTTCTGCTAGAACCTTGGGAGGAAAAACCCCAGGAACACCTAAATACAAGTAGATTTCCTTATGAGATGAAAGCACAAATCTTATTAGTCAGGGAATTTGTTACAGATTCTATCAAGGTGCTAGCTTAAATCATCAGTGGTACATTCCTAGCATTTCTAGCGCTTAATTAGGCATAGTTTCCAAAGATGACCTATACTCTAAAACTGGTCTCAGCAATAGCAATAACACTCTTAAATTACTATGCAGATTGATAATTAATTCCAATAGCGCATTACAGTTGAATGTGCACCACAACCAAGTCTGGTAGAAAACCCTTCTAAGTCCATAGGACAGTTAATGATGCAATGTGCTTCTGTTTTGCCTTCCAAACACTCTACTCCATCAGAGGGGGGCCAACTGTCATTAATGAACAAGAGCCAGGGGTTGACTGGGACTCTTATATTCTTTACACCCCTCAGCTAACCAGGCTCCTCGTTATAAGTAGTGTTTCCACAGTTAAGCCCCTCGTTTTCCAGGCTCTTCCCCCCTCCCTCTTCTTTACAGGCTCAACCAGTGTGGAAAGGAACCCAGACGAAAAGGAGGCCTAACCAGCTCTCCCTCGCCTCCCCTCACTCCTCACCGCTTACTTTGGATGAGCAGGCAACAGTCGAGTCCTCCGCTCACCCTCTGGACTCGAGGGCTCCTTACCGCTGCTACTCGGCCCCCTCGCTCCCTCTCAGAGGAGCAGAGACCTCTTCTGCGCACAGAAAACGGAGCGCAGACACGGTGATGCAGCCTCGCCACAGGGCTGCTCCTCACCGTCCAGGATCTGTCCCTCGGCGCCCCACTCGATCTCTGCCACTCGCCGAGACTGCCTCCGGACAGCTCTCCTCAGCGTCGCGTCGGCGCTTCCACACGCCCCCGGGCTCTCCTGCGCATGCGCGGGGGAGAAGCGACACTGCACTGGGCCTGCTCGGTCCTAGGCCCCTCCTGAGGGATTATTACAGCCGACTGGGCATGCGCGAGTGCGCCTCAGCAAAGCGTCTCGCCCAGGCTCTTCTTGGTAAACCGGGACTCCACTCGGTAACGCGACTGGAGCGCGGAAGGTGCCCCCGGGGTCCCGCTTTCGAAGGGAAGCCCTGACAAGCTTCCCAGGCTCAGTGGATCCCGGGGTTGAGCGCTTTACCAAAACGCTTGATGCCTTCCACCAAGGACTCCAGGGATCAGTTGTCTGTAGATCCAACTAGGGCTCCTCAGGACACCAGCCTTCCCCAGCACCCAGGAAGGTAGGGACAGCACTAGCTTGATTCTGTACCCAGTTCTCCTCACAAAGTCCTCTCAGCACTTGACTTGAAGAAGGGGTTGGGATTTTAGGGAGGAAGGATATCCTTCCTGAGTCTCTTTCTGCTGGGCAGAGGACTGCGCACCGCAGCACTGCAGTCTCCTTCTCCACAAACCTCCCCTGTACAGTTTGGACAAGGGGCAAGCTAGGCGCCCAGGGTCTCCAGTAATCCTACACAGCGGGGTCAGGACAAATAACTCAAAAGGGGAATTTTGAGGTGACAACCCAAGGCAGCTTCCCTATCTAGGAGGTCAACCCTATGTCTAACCTCTCCCACCCTTGGCTACAGCCTGTCCTCCAGCTGACTTCCACAGGTAGACAAAATGGCTGCCCCGCATTCCGCCTTATATAGGCTGCCCTTCAGTGGTCCAGAATGGACCAGAAGGTTCTGGAATGCCCTATGTTAGGCTATGGCCAAGTTCTGTTGGTGACAGTTGGGGCAGTTGGTGGCCACCATTTTAGGTGGTGCCAACTTTCCTGTCAGAACAGGCCTCTGGGCCTGAGGTAAAATATTATGAGGGGGGAAGAAAACACCTATCCCCCTGACCAACACCTACAAAAAGTCAGTAGACACAAAAATTAACAAGGGTATGAGGGGCAAAAAGGGGACAAAATAAATAAAAATTAGGAGGGACTTCGCCAAAAAGTCAGACAGGTCTAACACGCGTCCCCCCCAGCTGAAAGTGGGGAGAACTACCCAACCCCTTGGGAGTCCTCATCACTAAGGCGGAAATACCTGGAGAGACCGTCTGCATTGGCGTGGTCCACTCCAGGCCGATGTTCCACCCGGAAGTCCATTCCCTGTAGGGAGATGGACCACCTCAACAACTTGGGATTTTCCCCCTTCATTTGCATCAGCCAACGAAGGGGTCGGTGGTCAGTCTGAACCAGGAAGTGCGAGCCAAAGAGGTATGGCCGCAACTTCTTCAGAGCCCACACCACCGCAAAAGCTTCCCTTTCAATGGCACTCCACTTCTGTTCCCGGGGAAGCAGCCTCCTGGATAAGAAGACTACAGGTTGATCCAGGCCCTCTTCATTGAGTTGCGATAACACTGCCCCAATGCCATGTTCTGATGCATCCGTTTGGACAATGAACTCCTTGGAGAAGTCTGGGGCCCTCAGGACCGGTGCCGCACACATTGCCTGTTTCAACTTTTCAAAGGCTTGCTGACAAGCCTTTGTCCAAACTACCCGTCGAGGTTGTTTCTTGGAGGTGAGCTCTGTGAGGGGCGCTACAATAGTGCCATACCCCTTCACAAAGCGACGGTAGTATCCTGTGAGGCCCAGGAAAGCTCGGACCTCAGTCTGTGTCTTGGGGGGTTCCCAGGCCATGATTGCCTCAATCTTCGCCTGCAGGGGCTGCACAGTCCCCCTACCCACCAAGTGTCCAAGGTACACAACCGACCCCTGCCCAATCTGGCATTTGCTGGCTTTGATGGTCAATCCAGCTTGTCTCAGGGCCTGGAGAACGGCCTGCAAATGCTGCAGATGGTCCTCCCAACTGCTACTGAAGACAGCAATGTCATCCAAGTAAGCAGCAGAGAAACTCTCCATTCCAGAGAGGACCTGGTTCACCAGCCGCTGAAATGTGGCAGGGGCGTTCTTGAGCCCAAAGGGCATCACACAGAACTGGTAGTGTCCCTCAGGCGTGGAGAAGGCTGACCTTTCTCTTGCTCCATCTGTCAAGGAGATCTGCCAGTACCCTGAAGTGAGGTCAAAGGTACTCAGATATTGGGCAGCTCCTAGCCGGTCAATCAATTCATCCGCCCTAGGGATCGGATGAGCATCAGTCCTTGTCACTGAATTCAGTCCTCGGTAATCCACACAGAACCTCAGTTCAGGTGTGGTGCCTGGTGGTGCGGCTTTTGGCACGAGCACCACCGGACTGGACCAAGGGCTGTTGGAAGGTTCAATTACTCCCAGCTCTAGCATCTTGGCAACTTCTCCATGTATGCTAGCCTTCACCTTGTCAGACAGCCGGTAGGTCTTGGACTTCACTGGTGGGCTGTCTCCTGTGTCCACATCATGGGTACACAGGTGGGTCCTTCCCGGGACAAGGGAGAACAACGAAGAGTACTGCTCCAGTATCTGGCGGCAATCCTCCTGTTGCTCAGGAGTGAGAGTAGGAGAGAGATTCACTCCCTCCACTGACCCATCCTTCTCTTGGGACGAAAAGAGATCTGGGAGAGGTTCGCTTTCCGCTTCCTCTCCCCCGTCAGTCACCATCATCAGCATGACTTCGGGCCTCTCATGGTGGGGCTTGAGTCGGTTGGCGTGTAGCACCCGTAGGGGCTGTCGAGGGGTCTTAAGGTCCACCAGGTATGTGGCCTTACCCTTCTTTTCCAACACCTCAAAGGGGCCTGTCCAGCGATCCTGGAGGGCGCTAAGCTCTCCAGGCTCCATCACCCACACTTTCTGTCCAGGCTCCAGTTCCACCTGGTGAGCATTGTGGTCGTACCACTCCTTCATGACTGCCTGGCTGGCCTCCAAGTTGTCAGAAGCTTGCTTCCACAACTTCGCCATTTGGCTCCTGAAGGCCAGCATGTAGCTCACCACATCCTGGGGGGGTTTCCTGGGAGATTTCTCCCAACCATCCTTCACCAGGCTGAGAGGACCGCGTACAGGGTGCCCATACAGAAGCTCAAAGGGGCTGAAGCCCACTCCCTTCTGGGGCACTTCCCTGTAGGAAAAGAGTAAACAGGGTAGGAGGACATCCCATTTCCTCCGCAGGCTCTCGGGCAGACTTCTGATCATGCCCTTCAAGGTCTTATTGAACCTCTCAACCAGTCCATTCGACTGGGGGTGGTAAGGAGTGGTGAACCGGTAGGTCACTCCACACTCCTTCCACATGGCCCGCATGTAAGCTGACAGGAAGTTGGTCCCCCTGTCGGACACAACTTCCTTGGGAAATCCCACTCGGGTAAAGATTCCCATTAGGGCTCTTGCCACTACAGGTGCAGTGACTGTCCTCAGAGGTATTGCCTCTGGGTACCGTGTGGCATGATCCACCAGTACCAGGATAAACCTGTGACCAGCTGCTGTCGGTGGATCCAAAGGCCCTACAATGTCGATGCCCACCCTCTCAAAGGGGGTGCTAACGACGGGAAGTGGTTCCAGGGGAGCTTTTAGCTTCACCCCTGTTTTCCCACTGGCCTGGCAGGTTACACATGTCCTACAGTATGTGTTGGACGCCGCTTTCATCTGAGGCCAGTAAAAGTGGAGAACAAGCCGTGCAAAGGTCTTGTCCTGGCCTAAGTGTCCTGCCAGGGGTATGGCATGAGCCAGTTCCAAAAGAAAGGCTCGGTACTGTTGCGGGACTACCAAGGCCCTCGATGAACCAGGCGAGGGTACCTTGGGTTCACTGTAGAGGAGTCCATCCTCCCAGTAAATATGGTAATGTCCCGTAACATCACCTGCTGCTTGGGCTTCAGCCTGTCGCCTCAGTCCCTCAAGGGTGGGGCACTCCCTCTGCCCCTTACAGAATTCCTCTCTGGTAGGACCTCCCTCCACATGCCACCCCGCAGGGATGGGCAAATCCTCCAGAGAGTCTACTTCCCCCTCCACGGACTCCTGGTCCACCACCGCAGGTGGCCGATCTGTCTCATGGGGTGTGGAAGCCGGAGCAGGCTTTCTCTGTCTCCGGGTCTGTCCCTTCTTAGCAGCGGGTTGGGCCATTGTTCCAGGCTCCAACCCAGGCGAACTCCCTCTCCGGGCAGTCGCAGACCGTTTGCTGACACAGGCCCAGTCAGGTGTACCCAGCATCGCAGAATGCGTCCGGTATTCCACCTCTCTCCAAGTGTTGTGTTCCATGTCATTCCCCAACAGGCAATCGACTGGCACGGCAGGGCTTACGGCAACTCGAAGTGAACCTGCAACCCCCTCCCACTCAAAGGGAACCTCAGCCACTGGATAGTGGCCCATTCTGCCGTCAGCCATCGCGGCGGGGTGGAGTACATTAGGAACAACCTGCTCTGGGGACACCAGCTGACTTCTCACCATAGTCATGCTGGCTCCTGTATCCCTCAGAGCCTCCCCTCTCTGGCCATTGATGGTAACCCATTGCCCATACTTTGTAGTATTTGGGGGCACCTGGATCTTTGGCACCATCTCTCGCTCTCCCAGGGACACTAAGGTGACACCCGCCCACTCACCCCCCTTATCTAAGGGCAACTCCTCCCCGAGCGCTACACTAGCTACTCCCGGTGACTTTCCTCCGGTGGGAGGGGGTGGTCTCTTTGGGCATCTGACATCTCCCTTATAATGTCCAACGCCACCGCATTCAAAACAGTGGAGAACCCTGGGCTGCTGGCTCTGGCCAGGATGAGGGTTCCGGGGCGGGTTTGCCCTAGGGGTGAAACCTGCTCCCTTCCCTTGGAAGTTATTTTGGGGACCTTTAGAGAACTCTTTCTTTTTCTCCCCCCCCTCCTTCTTCTGGGGGGCGCCCTGTCCGGCTTTTTGAGATTCCCCTCCAGTCCCCTTGGTGGACACCCGGGTACTTGTCCAGATGTCCGCCTCCTCTGCAAGCTTCCGGGGATTGGTCAGCTTGCTGTCTACCAGGTGTTGGCGCAGCTCGGGAAAACATTTCTCGAGGAGGTGTTCTCTCAAAAACAGATCGTACAGCCCCTCATAATCTTTTACCTCACTGCCCTTGACCCAACCCTCTAAAGCCTTTCTGGCGTAATCAAGGAAGTCCACCCAGTTCTGAGTTCCCATCTTGTGGCTCCCCCTAAACTTCTGTCGGTACCTTTCCGGGGTGAGCCCGAACTTCCTCAATAACGCCAGCTTCATGGTGGGGTAGTTTGTCTGTTCCTCTGGCTCCAGGGCCAACAAGGTGTCCCGACCAGCAGGAGGCATGTACTTGTACAAACTACCCCCCCAGTGCTTCTCCTGCACTCCATGAACCTTCAAAGAAACCTCATAAGCGGCCAGCCACTTAGCAACATCATCCCCCTGACTGAAGCTCGCTATCAGGTCCTTTGGGATATAGGGTTTGGTCTCCCTGGCTGACTCTTTCGGTTCGCTGCCACCATTCCTAACAGGAGAGGACCCCCGTTGTAGACTTTGGAGCTCCAGTTCCTTCAGCCTAAACTCGTGGACCATCCTCCTCTCCTCTTTCTCCTGCTCCAACTTAGCCAACTCCCACTTTAGCTGCCTTTTCTCCCTCCTATCGGTGAGCTCAGCTTCTGTTAGGCTTCTCCCAGAAATGCTACTGCCCTTTCTGGAATAGGACACTGGTCCGGTGAGCAAGTTTTCCCCCTCATGGCGGAATAACTCCTCCACCCCCCCTTCTGTGCCCTGGTCAACCTCTTCATCCTCCTCCTTTGTCTCTTGGTGTGCCTCCACCCAGGCCCTAAGGCTAGTCTGGAGCTCCCCCTTCCTAGCACCATGTTTGAAAAAGACCCCCATTTGCTGGCAGAACATTCTCAATTGGGGCACGGAATAGACTTCCAGGTTTTCCACCGCAAACTCCATGGTGAATCTGGCAAACCTGGATACACACCAGAAATTTCAGAAGGGTGAGGTAACCTAAAACCAACTCCACCCACCACCAGGAATAAATTTAGAAAAAACAAAAAGACTAATTGGGAGGGCCGCAAGGAGAAAACTCCTGGTGTAGGTTGGGTGTATTACGCCAAATTACTAGTAAGTAGCTGCAACCAAGTCCGCAATCCCACCGCTAGGCACCAAAATGTTGGAATTAGGTAGCCTGGCCTAGGGCAAGACTAACATTTAGAGGCACAGTGTAAAGGTTGCAGACCACCCAAAAGTAACTTCACGCAATAGCACTCAAAAAGAAAAACACTACACCAAAATTATATGAAAATACGTACTGCTTTATGTAAAAATAATATTCTCTCTGTTGTCAAATGTAAATATCTCACATGTAATTAGCTCAAAAACATTTCAGATCACTTTTAGAATCAGCAGTTACACTTTTGAAATTAATAGCAGATTAACACGTTGCCTTTAAGCAGTTGCTATATCCCTGAACTCCTATTACACTTGTACATTAGGATAAACTGTACCTTAGAATCAATCAGGTTATTTATCACTTCTGCTAGAACCTTGGGAGGAAAAACCCCAGGAACACCTAAATACAAGTAGATTTCCTTATGAGATGAAAGCACAAATCTTATTAGTCAGGGAATTTGTTACAGATTCTATCAAGGTGCTAGCTTAAATCATCAGTGGTACATTCCTAGCATTTCTAGCGCTTAATTAGGCATAGTTTCTAAAGATGACCTATACTCTAAAACTGGTCTCAGCAATAGCAATAACACTCTTAAATTACTATGCAGATTGATAATTAATTCCAATAGCGCATTACAGTTGAATGTGCACCACAACCAAGTCTGGTAGAAAACCCTTCTAAGTCCATAGGACAGTTAATGATGCAATGTGCTTCTGTTTTGCCTTCCAAACACTCTACTCCATCAGAGGGGGGCCAACTGTCATTAATGAACAAGAGCCAGGGGTTGACTGGGACTCTTATATTCTTTACACCCCTCAGCTAACCAGGCTCCTCGTTATAAGTAGTGTTTCCACAGTTAAGCCCCTCGTTTTCCAGGCTCTTCCCCCCTCCCTCTTCTTTACAGGCTCAACCAGTGTGGAAAGGAACCCAGACGAAAAGGAGGCCTAACCAGCTCTCCCTCGCCTCCCCTCACTCCTCACCGCTTACTTTGGATGAGCAGGCAACAGTCGAGTCCTCCGCTCACCCTCTGGACTCGAGGGCTCCTTACCGCTGCTACTCGGCCCCCTCGCTCCCTCTCAGAGGAGCAGAGACCTCTTCTGCGCACAGAAAACGGAGCGCAGACACGGTGATGCAGCCTCGCCACAGGGCTGCTCCTCACCGTCCAGGATCTGTCCCTCGGCGCCCCACTCGATCTCTGCCACTCGCCGAGACTGCCTCCGGACAGCTCTCCTCAGCGTCGCGTCGGCGCTTCCACACGCCCCCGGGCTCTCCTGCGCATGCGCGGGGGAGAAGCGACACTGCACTGGGCCTGCTCGGTCCTAGGCCCCTCCTGAGGGATTATTACAGCCGACTGGGCATGCGCGAGTGCGCCTCAGCAAAGCGTCTCGCCCAGGCTCTTCTTGGTAAACCGGGACTCCACTCGGTAACGCGACTGGAGCGCGGAAGGTGCCCCCGGGGTCCCGCTTTCGAAGGGAAGCCCTGACAAGCTTCCCAGGCTCAGTGGATCCCGGGGTTGAGCGCTTTACCAAAACGATTGATGCCTTCCACCAAGGACTCCAGGGATCAGTTGTCTGTAGATCCAACTAGGGCTCCTCAGGACACCAGCCTTCCCCAGCACCCAGGAAGGTAGGGACAGCGCTAGCTTGATTCTGTACCCAGTTCTCCTCACAAAGTCCTCTCAGCACTTGACTTGAAGAAGGGGTTGGGATTTTAGGGAGGAAGGATATCCTTCCTGAGTCTCTTTCTGCTGGGCAGAGGACTGCGCACCGCAGCACTGCAGTCTCCTTCTCCACAAACCTCCCCTGTACAGTTTGGACAAGGGGCAAGCTAGGCGCCCAGGGTCTCCAGTAATCCTACACAGCGGGGTCAGGACAAATAACTCAAAAGGGGAATTTTGAGGTGACAACCCAAGGCAGCTTCCCTATCTAGGAGGTCAACCCTATGTCTAACCTCTCCCACCCTTGGCTACAGCCTGTCCTCCAGCTGACTTCCACAGGTAGACAAAATGGCTGCCCCGCATTCCGCCTTATATAGGCTGCCCTTCAGTGGTCCAGAATGGACCAGAAGGTTCTGGAATGCCCTATGTTAGGCTATGGCCAAGTTCTGTTGGTGACAGTTGGGGCAGTTGGTGGCCACCATTTTAGGTGGTGCCAACTTTCCTGTCAGAACAGGCCTCTGGGCCTGAGGTAAAATATTATGAGGGGGGAAGAAAACACCTATCCCCCTGACCAACACCTACAAAAAGTCAGTAGACACAAAAATTAACAAGGGTATGAGGGGCAAAAAGGGGACAAAATAAATAAAAATTAGGAGGGACTTCGCCAAAAAGTCAGACAGGTCTAACAGAGATGTACATAGAGATTTTCTAAGGAAGGGGCAAAAACGCCGCCCATCGAAGTTCCCGATGTTTGCAAATAGAGGCTGTCTTCAAAGGCAAAAAAGTTTTCCGTCATGGCTAGACGGGCACATTCCATGATAAAGTTGATAGGTTTGATGGTTTCTAACACCGAATCTTCCAAAAGACTTCTGATGGCTTGCAGAGTCTCTTGTTGAGGTATACAGGTGTATTCAACATCAAAACTGACCAACGGGTCAGTCTCGACATTGAACGCAATCTCAGGGAGGAGCCGTAGGACATCTGTAGTATCCTGTAAGAACGTCGGCATTTTTTTCACAAGTGGCCTCAAAAAGAAATCAACAAAAGTGGACAGAGGCTCCAGCACAGAACCAATACCAGAAATAATCAGATGTCCTGGAGGTGGTCTCTGTAGTTTATGTATTTTAGGTAGATTGTAAAAATACGGAGTTACAGGGTAGGCAGTTGTTAAGTAACGAGCTTCAGATTCAGTGATCCAACCTTCAGCGGATGCTTCTTCTACCATGTGTTTGATCTCATTAAGTAGCCTGGCGGTGGGATCTTCAGTAAGAAGGCGATAGTGTCTAGGATCTCCGAGCTGCCGAAGACATTCTTCTCGGTAAAGGGACAAATCCATGATCACAGTCGCTAAAGTATCTCCGTGGTAAGTGTGCCCCCACAGGGCTTATAGTTATGAATGCCCCTCGCCTGTTTCTGACAGATAAAGTCTTTCTGAAGGACTGGTCCCTCATCACGTGGAAATGTACACGCGATTGGCTCATCCTGATTATCACCACAGCAAAGAGACTGGCAGATGCGATTCTAATACAAATCCAGATACTGGAGGGAAAGATAAATACAACCATAAAGGGCACTGCTTTCAAGAAACAACTTCACGACAACAACAAGGCCAGCAAGGAATAAAAGGAATCAATTTTTTTGCCAAAATAGACAAGTTTCATAAAGATCTATCAAAGTTTGCTATGGAAAAGGTGTTCCCTTATACAAGTGAATCCTATAAGCCACCAGAACACAACAACAGGGGTAAGAAGTATGGGTCAAATTATTCGACATCTTCATCTGACCCCGGATCAAGTGACTCTGATTCATCTAGTGGTAATACTCCAATGAGATATAATCGCGGCCGGCACTATAGACCAAGCCGGAGAGGTAATAGACAAGGTAACCAACCTTACCAGGCAGCACCATGGTGGCCACCAGCCCCTTGGGGGTTTCATCAGCCGCAGTTTTCACAACCTATGCCCGATTTTCAACCTCCACCCCAGTGGTATAATGATCAGTCTTTTTTAGCACAGGGCCGTGGACTGAGCAGAGGCAGGAGAAGAGGACAACCACAAGTACAATGGGAAGACGATTCAAGTTATCCGAACACCAGAAGCGGAAAGGGCAAACAACAGCCACCACAACAAGCGGGACCGAGCTCAGAGAAAGTCTCGTAGTGAATTTGAGCTCTCGGACTATCACCGACATTGAAGAACGGGTGCTTAACAAAGGACTAGGCTTTGTACCTACAAACACTACCGATCCATTCCAGTTACGCTGTGAAGTCGAAAAATTCTTTAGAAAAGTGTGGCTGCACTTTTTCTTCAAAGACAAAATTTCAGAAACAGAGGACAGTATATCTAATACTGGACTACGGAAACCCTCGACTTTTACTCCTCTTTTACATCAGGTTCCACCTCGAGTAGGAGTCTTTGAAAAGGCGGTGGTACATGATGTTATCAAACTAAGCAATTGTGAGAAGCAGTCTTTCTCAAATCTGTCACGAGAAGAAAGATCAGCCATTGATTCAATAGCCAAGCACCCCACTATTATAATAAAACCAGCGGATAAGGGGGGAGTGACCGTGATCATGGATTTGTCCATTTACCGAGAAGAATGTCTTCGGCAGCTTGGAGATCCTAGACACTATCGCCTCCTTACTGAAGATCCCACCGCCAGGCTACTTAATGAGATCAAACACATGGCAGAAGAAGCATCCGCTGAAGGTTGGATCACTGAATCTGAAGCTCGTTACTTGACAACTGCCTACCCTGTAACTCCATATTTTTACAATCTACCTAAAATACATAAAGTACAGAGACCGCCTCCAGGACGTCCGATTATTTCTGGTATCGGTTCTGTGCTGGAGCCTCTGTCCACTTTTGTTGATTTCTTTTTGAGGCCACTTGTGAAAAAAATGCCGACGTTCTTGCAGGATACTACAGATGTCTTACGGCTCCTCCCTGAGATTGCGTTCAATGTCGAGACTGACCTGTTGGTCAGTTTTGATGTTGAATATACCTGTATACCTCAACAAGAGACTCTGCAAGCCATCAGAAGTCTTTTGGAAGATTCGGTGTTAGAAACCATCAAACCTATCAACTTTATCATGGAATGTGCCCGTCTAGCCATGACGGAAAACTTTTTTGCCTTTGAAGACAGCCTCTATTTGCAAACATCGGGAACTTCGATGGGCGGCGTTTTTGCCCCTTCCTTAGCAAATCTCTATGTACATCTCTTTGAAGAGAAATGTGTCCTCAACCGCACCAACCCTTTTTTTGATCAGGTGTTGGTGTGGAAATGTTATATCGACAACATTTTTGTCGTCTGGCATGAAACATCAGATACTATCACACATTTTCATAAATGGTTGAACGATCAAAATCCTTTTTTGAAGTTCACTGTTGAGCAAGAACTGGCGCTTTTGGATATCACTATTTTTCCTGTTAATGGATATCTCGGGAGCAAGTTGTACCGCAAACCGATGGCCCGCAACTCCTTGTTGTCATACACTAGCCATCACCCTAAGTCCCTGCAAGAGAACCTGCCAGTTGGACAATTTTTAAGAGTCCGCAGGAACTGTTCCACCAAAAGTGATTTTGAATTTTTCTCCAGAGATCTGGCTTCAAAATTGCAAGACCGCAACTACCCTAAGCACATGATCCAAAGAGCACAAAAGCGTGCCACGAATAACAACCATGAAGCTTTGTTAAGTCCCCCTGTCTCGAAACCAACAATTGACAGATTGACTTTTGTGACGACATTCTGCACATTGTCAAATAAACTGCAAAAAACAGTGAAGAAGAACTGGAGAATTCTTAACACTGCAGGTTCTGTTATTCAGACACCGCTATTTTCTTTTAAAAGGGGTTCCAACCTAAAAGACAGCCTTGTCCATACGAGGCCAAGAAGCAAAGGAAATGAGATGGCATCTGCTAATACTTTATGGAACCTACCAGCAGTACAGGGTCACTTTCCCTGTGGACAATGCACTGCCTGTCCCCAAACGACTAAGACACTTACCATAGACATCTGTACCTCGAGACCATGGACTCTGAAGAGTCACACTAATTGCAATAGTGAAAGACTGATATATCTCATTACGTGTCCATGTGCCTTGCGATACGTAGGGATGACGACTAGAAAAATGTAACTATGTATAAATGAGCACAAGAGCACCATACGGTGCAATAAACAAGCAACCAGACTTACCAACCACTTTATCCAGATGAAACATACCCCAGAAGAGATGATGTGGACAGTTCTGGAAAAACCCTTTGTGCCACCCCACGTACGAGATGTTTCAAGAATTTTGTTTTTGAGCGAACAAAAATTGATTTATTAATTGAAGAGTGACACAGAAGGTCTAAATGATGAAATTCCTTGGGTATCCATCTAACAACCACCCCTAGTGCCGGCCATCTGTTTGAACTGAGAACACAGTTGTCCCAAATTGAATTATTGGTCTTCTAGAGGACCATATTTCTTTATCTGAGACAACCCCCTATGAAGCAGTTTGCTTATCATGGTTACACGTAGTGAGCACTTGATGGGGGTTACCTTGCACATGGAGATACCATACATAAGTCTAGAGCTTAGTTTTCCACATCCCTTTACTACAATAAAGGGTATTTCTCTTCTTTTTCTCGAACACTAAGAGATAATAGAGATGTGTATTCAGCTAACCTCATTTGCTGAGTTCATTGGTACAACATTTTAGGCACATTACTATTTGCCTTTTGGTTCTTTAGCCAAAGTTTCATTGACCGCATTTTTAGAGAGACGTGTCAGTGTTATACAAGATACCCCTTAAGGATCTGAGCGTCACCTGTGAGTATGGAGCTCGCAGCTGTCTTATTTTTGAGTTTGCTGCTCACAAGGTTGACAGACACTATATGGGCTGGCCTTTTTTTGGCCCTGTTTTATATCGGTCCATTGGCTGAGGTTTTAGCCAATCAACGGCTAATTATTTTGGGAATGGCACCAACTAACGCAGCTGTCCTACTTTTCAGTTTGCTGTTCACAAGGTTGACAGACACTATATGGGCTGGGCTTTGTTTTGCCTTGTTTTATATCGGTCCATTGGCTGAGGTATTAGCCAATCAACGCAAAATATTTTGGGAATGGCACGAACTAACGACGAAAGATTTTGGGAATGGCACCAAGTGTTTAAGCGCCGTCTTTGCTTTTCCTTTTTTTCATCCATAGTTTACTATAACTAGCGATTCGATAATCAACCGATCAATAAGCCTTCAGGTAAACTTTGTTTTATGGCGGGCGGGGTTTTGCGCCGGCCGCTCCCACGCATTCGGTGGGGTTGGGTTACTACCTATTTCGTAATACGACGATGATTGGCCGCGAGAGGACCAATCAGTAGTTGTCTTTCGCGAGCTGCACCAATCCACTAAGTGTTTACGAAACGAGAGTTTACAATCTGGTTTTAAGCAGTTTTCAACTAAGTCCGCCGGTCAGGTGACCGACGACGGCTTTATGATTGGTTTTATGACGGGTTATAAGCAACTGAGCACCGTTAAGTCGGTACCTCCCCCTTGGCTCTGGACGAGGCCAGAGGTTCCGACGGACAGGTAAGATGCAGTAGGTCGCTTGCCCCTTTCGTGTGCATGGTTTTGATGCAATTTTTCCTTACTTAAAACAGGAGTTTTAGCTACTCTATCGGCTCTATAAGATAAAGCATAGTTATATGTGATAACATAGGAGAGTTAAGCTAGAGTTAGTCTGGCTATTTTTAAACTATGATTTGTCTATGCTTCTCACTGCTACTCCAGGCTACACACTACTGATTAAATTAACAAGAGCAGTCTTTTTGAACACACCATAGCTCTGTGTTTTTGATTTATCACAATCTTTTGTTTCACGTTTGACGATAGCCCATGAATTTTCAGCCATTTCCAAATTTTAGTGACTACATACCAAGGTTTCATGAGTACTCCTTTAAGAGAGTACATGTAATGGATATTTAAATGTTAGGTTATTCACTTTGATAGGATAACCTACATATTTGTAAATAAGTATTTTCCATTACTACAGAGCGGGGCCTCCATTTCCTGAGCAGTGGCCAGGAGAGGTGAGGTTTACTCCCAAAAACATTCACAAAATTCCCTTTTTTTGACTATCTTTGAGAAGGATGACTTAGAAGCAATTTAAGGAAAATCTAATTTTTGACAGCAAGTACGTTGTATATGTGTCAGACATAGTTGTTAAATATTAGTGTGTTTTGCATTTTTTTAGGAAAGAATCTTTTTGAAATTTTGGATACACCGACACAGAAAGTATCTCGCGTATGGTACAGTATCCTGTATTATTTGGTAACAAAATTTACTTTTGATATTTGTACGTATTTGCAGTAGTGTATTTCCAAGGTCCTGATGAAAGCCTGGTAGGGGAGACTCCCCTGCATGGCAGAAACATGTTGACCATTATACCATCTAGTTTGGGCAGTCATTATTTCAGACTGTCATACACTTTATTTTAATCTTGACACCATGATTTATTCCCATTAAAGTTTCTCCTTACATCATGGTAGCCAATTTTAAGTAGCACATTTGTTTTTTTGATTACACTTTTCTTCACTGCAATCTTATTTTTTCACACCATCACACCCACACATAACATTCTGGGTCGGATCCTTCACTGGAGGTCTTGGAGAATTGGCTAGAAACACACAATATCACCATGTGTGTCTCCTTATCTATTCCTTGACCTGTCACAAATCCCAGATGACGAGGCTCTGCCATATGGGTAGGCTGATGGGATTCCTTTCCTTTCATTCATACACATAGAAAATCTGACACATAGATTCTTTCTGTCTCCTTGCTCAGTCTTCAGTGTTTGATATAGACCACCACTAGTCTTTTGCTGTGCTGTTATACGTTAACTGGGGGTGTAGACTGTACTTGGTGGTCTCTAAATATTCTTACCCTTGCCCCTTCCCTACCTGTTGTGTTTTATTGTATTTACACTTATCGTCTTAGAACATTTAGTAGCCCCCCACTTTTGACTCCCCCTAATGTATATTTTGTGTGCAGAGAAAATGCGTATACGTGGCTCCCACGTGGATGGTCAGGACAATGTTATTTGTCCTTCTTGTACCCCCCAGTGTATATAGCCCCCTCCAATTATCATATAGATTATCATATAGATGATCCAAGTCAGTCGATTATCAGAAATAGGAGACGGGTAGATACTTTTGATGTAGATCAAACCGATACTCCCTTGCAACTGTTCTCTGATATTGCAAAGGGAATATTTCCTATATGGGTCCAATCCTAACAAGTAGAGAAGTACGGCAGTTGTCCAGAGTAGTTGAGCTAGTTATTAATGTCACTACAGATATCTTCACTTACATTACAGTGGAGCTTCAGGCGACGAGACTTGTCTCGCTTCAAAATCGAATGGTATTAGATGTTATCTTGGCCAATCGAGGAGGAGCCTGTCATGTGATCGGCAGCTCCTGCTGTGTGTATATTCCTGATTTGGCCCCCGCTGTCCATTTGGCCATCCAGAAATTCCATCGTTTGGCTTCAGAAATTCACACGGAAAATGGCACCTGGTCTCTCTCTGGGTGGTTCTGGGGATTGCTGTCCACCTGGGGTTGGAAGGTATTAATGATTCTTCGAGGGATCATTGGGGTTATATTTATTTGTTGTCTTTGCATACACTGTGGGCCAGCTTGCTGCTCCTATTGTGCCACTAGACTTTCCTCTGCGATGGTTCCATCCCACTCCGCTGTAAAAAAGCAGATGGTCCAGTAAGAAATAAATGACCTTATGAAGATCGATGAAGGTCTTTTTAGGGACTGAATCACCTTAGTTAGCTACATCATGCTAAATGGGTGGATTTGAAGGATAAAACTCGACTTTGTTCCCTGTTTCTGATATTAGGCCTCATTACATAGTTGTTAGCATGATGTACCTATATATATCTATATATATGAAGGACAATTTCTGTGAAGAAATAAGAGGCCAGAGGGGATTTCAAGGAAGCAGCAGGCTTTATTGGGTTGCTGGCAGCGGCGGCGGTAAATGCATTTCGGCTTCCTGGCCTTTCTCAGTACCCATCACCGTAGTGAGTTTCAAATGTTACTCAATCCTGTTTTAAATAATCGTCTGTATATATATATATATATATATATATATATATATATATATATATATATATATATTCCGATATATGTCATTTACGTGTATCGTTCTATATGCTTTCCATATAAACATGAGTATTTCAGTGTGTTAGTGCATTAGGCCTAGGATCCGTACAGACTCCATTTTGTTGGCCCTGTTCTATATTGAGCCAAAGTCACGTGTTCCCTTTCCTACCAACAGGACCCTTTTCTCTCTGAGTTATAGAGTAGCAGCTGATGGTGGACTGTCTCTCCCTCTGTCTGAAGGCCCAAGGTTACATCTGGGTTTGAATGCGATAAAACACATTCCTGAAGGCGCCGTGCCTGTCCTCCCGTGTGCTGGGGCGAGGGGAGTCAACCTCTTTGACCTTACTATAATGAATAGAGTTATTCTGAGCCAATTCTGTGTGCCTAATATGGTCTTTCCTTGAGGCCACTAAGAAGCCTCCTGTAACTTTCCATCTAGGGTGATTGCATGTGTATTCGAAAAGTATATATGATCTGTCTTGGCTGTAAGCCAGTAGTCTTCTCTGCGCACCTCGAGGGATGAGGTTCGGAGGAGGCTCCTCGATATAGAGCATTCTGTATATTAAACGATTGAACTTTCTTCACTGCCAACTGACTGATTATTTACTCGATTAATATATTAGACGAGCTGGGGTAAGTACAGCTCTATAGGTGAATTATTTGCGATACGTCACAGTCATGAAAGAAACCAATATGCACATTCAGAATTTTGATGACAAATGGTCTCAAATGGAAACCAGAGTCGGGGACCTTGAACAACGTGTCAGTTATGTGCCAGGTGAGTTTAAATAATGGCAACTTTGGAGGAAGAGGTGTCGGCATTGAAGGCTCATTCTGAATATTTAGAAAACAGAAATGGAAGAAATAACCCACACCTCTATGGTCTTCAGGAAGGATTGGAGGGAATGGATCCTATTTTCTTTTTTACTTCTTTTTTTCTTCTTTTTAAAAAAAAGTTTTATATAGCGCAAACTAGACCCGGAGATATCGGGTATCAGAGAGCTTTACACAGTACCAGTTTCGTTATATTTTTGCCTCAGCTGGTGGGCCCACCCTCCTCCACATGCTTTATTATTCAGAGAACTCATTGTCTAGGTCCATGTTCTATTTTATTTTCCTCATACCATGCCCAGAGGTGACATCATCTTTTTTCAGGAATTTACTGATTTTACTGAAAGACCTCGGTGCAGCGGAATCTAAAAGGCAATGTTTATGGCAGGGAAGTAACATTTTCATCTCACAGGATGTTTCAAGAGCTACAGCTGCCAGGCGGAAGGAGTTCCTAGATCGCTTACCTCAATTATGCTCCATGGGTGCCCGCTTTGGTTGATTCCATCCTTGTCTCTTCTAAGTGACATTTCAGAATAAAACTTCCTCCTTCACAGTTCCTGCGAACCTGCAACAATTTCTTAGTCTTCATTCTTCCATCCATATGAAGAGTTCTGCTTCCTTGTCAAGATAACAGTTTTCTGTGATTAATGGTTCCGCCTGTATATAATCTGCCTCTGGGCATTATCTCCCAATTGCAGTTTCATGCTTATTTCCATTATGATTCTTTTACGATTATTGTGTAATTTGCGGTTATTGACTAACCTTCAACTTTTTCAGGTTCCTTGTCATTTTATAAAGTCACTTACCCTTTTCTGTTCCATTTGTCTGTTGAGGCATTCAGTGTGCCGTCTTCACCCATGCTGTCATCAATTCTTCCCCGTGTTCATCCTTATCAGGTATGTTTCTACAGTCGTCATTGCTTGACATGTATTGTCTATCTTTTTTTAACTTCTCCTTTCTTTCCTCCCCTTTTCTTCCCTTCGACTTCTCTTTTCTTCAATTTTTTCAGTTTCTTTTTTGATGTCTTATTGTTTACATTATTGTTTGTCCTAATAGACCAACTTTGTGGATATATTTCTATCTGCTGTTCCATTCACAGTTATTTCTTGGAATGTTAAAGGAGTAATTAACCCTATAAAGAGGCAGAGAATTTTGTCTCACTTGGCCAAATCTTCTCCTGACTACGTTCTGCTCTTGGAAACTCATCTTTCTGAACTTGAGGCTTTGAAAATTAAACAAGGTTGGGTTGGTTCTGTTTTTGTCTCTCCTTCCCTAAATAAGAAATATGGCAATATTCTTCTTTGTCACAAGTACTTAAAATTGATAACTGTTTTCTAAGATTTGATTCCGAAGGCAGATCACTTTTTCTTAAGTTAATTGTTTACAATACCCCCTTACTATCTGTAATATTTATTGTCCTACCCAGGTTGATAATTCCTTTTGGCCTAACATTTCAAAAAATGTGTGAAACATGCTGATGACTATTTTATTTTGGGTGATGGCTGTAATCCAGTAATGGACCCTTTTATGGATTGTCAATCCCCAAACTAAATATATTCCCCAAAAAATGCACAAACATTTTCATTCCTTTCTAGCTCAACTTTTTTTGGTGAACTCATGGAGACTCTTCAATCCTTCTAGTAAAGAATGTTCTCTCTTCTCTCCTCCTCATAGTTTCCTATCGAGATTAGATCATATCTTTGTCTCTAAATTGCTCTCCCTAAAACTTATCAGTTCTTCAATTGGACCAATTGGGATTTCTGATCATGCCTCTGTCAGATTTTTTATTTAACCCTGGTGCATCCCAAGACCAATAGATGGAGCCTCAATAATTTCCTTTTAATCAAACATACTTTCTCTTCTTCTTGTTTGACTTTTGTCTGAATATTTTTTTTTAATTCATGCAGACCCTACAATCTTTCTACAATTACTTTGGGATACTTTTTAAACTTCTGCTCGAGGTCATATTATTGATTTCATATCTCAGAAAAATAAATTGCTTGTTAAACAACAGCTATATCTTTACTTGGCATTAAACTCTTGGAACATCAATATTACTGTTCATCCACTCTACCTAATTTGCAAGAGCTTATCTGTGCGAAACTCAATTTAATAAGATATCCACAGATCAACTCCGTAGCAGTGCTTGTTATTAAAGTGCCCCTACTGAAATGGGTAAGCTTTTGATTAATTATTTGAAGATCTGTAAGCAAGGTCACATGTTAGATCCAGTAAACATGTTATAGTGCTTCCTGGCTTCAAAGATTCTGGGATTCTTGTGGAATTTGTTCATTATTATCAGTCTCTTTACATGCCTGAATCTCCACCCCTGCCTTCTCAGATAGAGCCTTTTTGACAAAACCTCAGGAATTCCCTTTTCGAATATAGAGACTTCTTATCCTTAGAATCTGACATTTCTCTATCAGAGATCCTTCGTGCAATTCAATCTTTTAAAAAGAACAAATCCCCTGGTCTGTATGGCTACACAGTTTAATTTTTTCTTCTCTTCTCTAATCTTCTTCTTCCTAGACTATTACAACTCTTTATATGTTTCTCTGTGCCTGGTTCCACTGTCGGCTCCTTCCAAGAGGCTTCTATTTGTCTTATCCATTAGTGCCTTGAGACCCTCAAGGGTAAGTAGAGCGCTCTACAAATGTTCTGATTGATTGATTGATTAGGAAGGTAAAGATCCGGCTCTTTGTAAAAACGAAAGGCCTATTTTGTTAGTAAATGTTGATTCTAAAATCTTTGCCAAATTACTATATTTGCGCATTGAATCCTTCCTTCCTTCAATGATTGGTAAGGAACAGTCAGGATTTATTAAAGGTAGATTTACTTCTGACAATTCTAGATTCTTTTTTAATGTTTTGAATAAGGCATCTTCTCTTTCATGTCCTCTAACCTCAATCTCTATTTATGCTGAGAAAGCATTTGCTCGCGTTGGCTGGCCCTTATTACTCAAATCCCTAGCCTGGCATGCGTTAGGTCCCAATTTTATTTAATTATTTTCTTTACTTTATCAATCCCCCATGGCTTCAGTTTTAGTCAATTGGATGATCTCTAGTTACTTCGGTTAAGTTGTAGTGTTCCTCAGGGTTGTTCTTTATCTCCTCTTTCATTTATACTTGCTTTGGAACCTTTTCTGTCCGGTATCGAAATGACACTTAAATTAATGGTTTTCAACATGGAGCCTATCATTTAAAAATGTCTTCTTATGCTTACTTTTCCACTCCTGAGCTTCTTCATGGAAATTGTTACCTTTTCCTCGGGTTCCGGATACAGGATTAATCCTGAAAAAACTGAAATCATGCCTTTTACTAAGTTCACTTTTAGTCATTCTTTTATTGCCACTGGGTTCCACTGGAATACCTCCAAAATTAGATATTTGGGCATTTGGTTCGCCCCTTCTATTAATGATTCAGTTTCAGTAAATGCCCGATATTGTCTAGATAAACCTGACAAACTTCTCTCTTCCTGGAATCCCTTCTTTCTTTCCTGGTGGGGTCATATGGACTCTATTAAAAAGATAATTTCCCCCATAATTCTTTATTCACTTTCAATTATCCCTGTTAATATTCCTGCTACATTTTTTGATAAATTAGACACTAAACTTTCGAAATTTCTTTGGATGAATAAAAGAGCCAGAATTTCTCTAGCTTCTCTTAGGAAGGCCAACCAGGAAGGTGGAGTCAATTTCCTTGATTTTGGTTATGAGGCTTTCTGTCTCTGACAAGCCTCTAGATGGCTTTCTTTATTGCAGACCTCATTTACCCCTTTATGGTTGGATAATGAATGCCCTTTTCTAGCTCCTTTTTTCCCCATGATGTTATATCTTTCTTGGCTAAGCCTTTCATGATTTCTTCTTCTCTTTTTAAACACACTTGCACTATCCTAAAACCAATTCATCAATTGCAGTCTGTAACTAGTGATTCTTTGCAACAGTCTCCTCTTTGGTATAACAATCGTATTACTATTAATAACAAGCCCCTTTTTTGGAAAGCCTGGAGCCAAAGATTTATTTTCCAATAATGATCCTCTCTCTTTTTTACAATTTCCACACTCATTCAAGTGCTCTCATTCCTTTTTACCTAAATATCTCCTTCTCATAAGTATTCTTCAGGATAATATAGAGGCTTCTTTACTCTTTATTGTATCTCCGATCCAAAACCAAGTTGGAAGAGCAGTGGGAATTAGATTTGGGTTGTAGCTGGACTCTTCCATTTTCCAGATAAACTTTCCTGAACATCCAGAACAGCTTCTACTTCTTAATCTGTGTTCTTTCGCTATCATAGACTCTACTTTATCCTTTCCTTAGTAGCTAGATTCTCCTTGGGCTCCTCTCCTATATGTTGGTCCTGCGAACATCAACTTGATGACCTTATGCATATGCGATTCAACTGTCCTCCTACAGCTTCTTTCTGGGTAAAAGTGTGGTCTCAGTTATCTTTAACTCTTTAACTCCCCTGGTACTCTTTTTGGGTAGTCTTTTTGAAGATGTCCTCTCACCACATAACTTACGGTTGTTAGATCTAATGCTAACTCTTGCCTTTCAGCAAATCTAAAGCCTGGTGGAATAATATTTGTCATTACAATAGATTGGATACTGCCTTTTCCTCTGTTTATTGTCCGTCTGCTAAAAGAGGTTTATATTAGTTACATTTGACTTCCTTTTTAGATGATGTAGAGCATGCGTTTCCTATTTGTAATTGATCTGAAAAATGTAAACCACCATCATTTTTCTATTTCTCTGCCATGGGTGTTAATTGTGCTATTCCTTGTTTTTATGTGTTACATTACATTATATCGCTATTTTCTTTTCAGGTAATGCTCTACACCGCTGTTAACTTGGTCTTCATTTATGAATTCTCTCTCCTTTCCTTCCATCTTTTTCCCATTGTATTACAAAATTGTTAAACAGCTTCAATCCTTTATGATATTTTTTTTATTTCATTTCTACAGTTGATACAAGCTCCAGTATATTATTTCGGTCATGTTAATATTCCTCTCAATAAAGTTATTTGAATGAGCTTTAAATCACTATCTGACTCTATCTATCTGAATCTGTTTAAACATGTAGGATTGAAATATATTGACAAGACATATTGTGTAGAGCCCGGTGAATGAGCATTTTATATCATTATAGTGCACATGAATAGAAGTAAAACAGGCATGTACAACACCTTCAGCACATTTAAGTGAGGAATCTACTCTGCATTTAATTTGACCCAGTTAATGTTTAAACATCATACTTTGTCAATTGTGGTGTAATGCATCCCTTCCTACTGAGTCAGCAGAAAAAATAGTTATCATCTCCAGTACCATGTTGTCCTTTCCTGAATGCATTTGAAAAACCACTTGTTCTGAAAGTGCTCAAAGAAATTCGGCCTTTTATACCATTAGATAACAAGCAAAAAATTGTTCAGGCTAATATTGTGGCCAGATTGGTCCATTGACATTCCATTGCCCTAGGTTATCCAAAAAAGTAGATCCTTCCGCTATAGATCATTCAAAAATGCAGCAGCTTATCTCCTTTTTAAATCAAAAAGTACAAGCTAATATGCCCATTTCTGTGCAATCTTCATTGGCTTACTTTTTGGATAAGATTGACTTTCAAAGCATGTGCTTCAGCGTCAGGGCATTGCATTCTTCATGGGTGGCTCCCCACTTGCCACAGTCAGTCAGCAAAAAATAAAATGATAATAAATAATTATTATCAATGTATCCTCCCCGCTGCCTTACTGACTGGATGTCAGTGTAGGGTGGGGCGGTGTTGCACCATGGCAGGGAGAGGAGTGATGGGCACTGTAAAGTGTGTATGTCAGTTTGGCTGGCCATCTTAGTCTGGCCAAACAAACATGTGCATTTTTGTGGCATAGCTGGGTTGGAGAAACAGCACACACTCCCTGGCCCTGTCTGTGTGGCAAACCAGGCCACTAAGACCAATCTAGGCACTGCTCTCATTCTAGATGTAGCATGAGAGCAGCGCCTGGATAGTATGAGGAGCCTGTTCCCTAGTGCTGTTGGGACAAGAGTCGTTGAAGAGCCCTGGCGCAGCCAGCATTGATAGGTATGTTTACGAATTGAATTAGGACAAACCGAATGCTCTTCAGAGTCTTTCCTACTAACATCATAATCGACCCCTAAATGGCTGATTTATATGTTGGCATTAAGGATACTCAGTTGAAATGGCGACAAAGTATTCTTATCACCAACATAATGGTCCACCCACCTAATTTAAATGTAGGCAAACTTTATGCGTAACCACAGCGGAGATTTCACCATCCGTGCCATGCTTACACTGCTGAGACAGCCCCACAGATTAATAACCATCTGAAGATGACCTCTATGTACCTCCACCTATCTTAAATGGGTGGGCATACAGGTCAGTGTTTACTGCCCATCAATTCCCCCCTTGCCATGGGAGATAATTACCATGGTGCGGAGGGGAATTTTGTTTATTTTCAAAAAGAAAATTCTGCTTTGGGTTTTTATTAAAAAAAAAATTCATTTGGTGGATGGTTCCCTCATTTTGACAGAGCAGTCCATCAAACTTTGAAATAGTGGCCTTGGTTCCTGCCAATGCTTCAGAAATGATCGCCGGTTTGGTAGTCATGTTTAAATTCGCCAGGTGGTTACTCAGTAAGGCTGACAGAGTCAAATACTCCATTACCCTGATGGAGTAAAGCTAATAAATGAGGCCCTATATGTCTTTCCATGGCAATGCGAGCACCCGTCCAGTAGTGTACCACACAACAAGTATTCCTGTCAACATACAGCATATACATCTTCATATATGTGAATTTCTCTATAACAGTTTTATCGGAGGTTCTCAAGGAAATTATATTAATGCTTAATCCTGAAAGTAGCCGATGTGACGAGCCGTGAAAATCTTGCTGTATGGAAGGGGAGAAGAATACTCAAACAGATAGGAGTGGACCACCACTTAAGAAGTTGCCCCATTCCAATATAATCCATGAATACATAAGCATCCCTAGCAGAGTCCATTACTGGATCCTTGACTGTTTTAATAAAATACCAGTACATTGTTGCTGGTGAAGCCAAAAGATCTGTTTCCAGTTTGGTCAGTTCATTAGGACGAGTCTGCTCTTACAACTGCCAGGTTTACTGTGCAATCTCTATTCCCTCTACTTTTATAGCTAACTTATTGAAAGAATGTTTTCTTAGCTGGTTTTGATGGCATGTGTTCAACTGGTGCTGACCATTGAGAGTACTGGCCTTGAATATTGGTATTGTAACCATAAAGGTAATATCAGCGGCATCATAAATAACAGTAGTATCATATTGTAAATACAAGCTGCAGATGGACAGTCTAACATCACTTAAGCACTAAACGTCTTTCCATCCCATTTACAGTACCAGATAAAACGCATACTACTGGGATAATTGCATAATTTGGTCACATTACAGCTATGATTTTAGCAGTGCTTATCCTTTGAGGTACTTTTGATCTGCATTATTGAGTTACGGGGCTAAGAGGATGGAGAGGGTTGCATCACTGATGGTGCAGTGCTTTGCCTCTGGCTATAGTGTGTGTTGTATTTGTGGCCTGGGAGCCTATGCTGGCAGACTGAAAGACTGTTGTTATGGCTGGATGATGAATGTCTGCCTGTTTACAGGTCATAAGAGTGTTGAGTCCTGGTTCCCAGGCACGCTACCAGCTCAAACACTACAATCTCTGTATCTTTGCCAGCCCTCAGGGTGGTTCTGTGGACTTCTGATGCCCTCGTGTTGAGTACGTACATCACCTCCATGGTACTCTCTGTTAGACGTTTTTTTTCGCTGTCTTTGTTGCTTCTGAACTCTTGTTTTTGACTGTGTGCTGCATTTGATTTCTACTGATTTCAGTGCAAGAGCTCCCTGTGTAAATTGTAATTGAGATTGCTTATCCATGATTGGCATATTTGGTTTACTAGTAAGCCCCTAGAAAAGTGCACTGTATGTGCCCAGGGCTTGCAATTTAAATGCTACTAGTAGGCCTGTAGCACTGATTGAGCTACTCACCTGAGTAGCCCTCCAACCATGTCTCAGACCTGCCACTGCAGTGTTTGAGTGTGCAGTTTTGTATACTGCCATGTCGACCTGACAAGTGTACCCACTTGCCAGATCCTTACCTACATGTAAGGTACCCATAACGTAGACCCAAGGTGGCTTCGTGGGCAGGGTGTTGTGTATGTTAAAGGTAGGACATGTACTGGTGTGTTTTGACATGTTCTGATAGTGAAATACTGCTAATTTAGTTTTTCATTATTGCAAGGACTTTCTTTCCAGTAGAATATCATTGGACCTGGCTTGTAACTTTGTACAAGTGAAACTTCCCGTAGGGAAGAGATATCTCTTGAGTTTGGGGTCTCTGAACTCACAATTTAACTGTCACTCTGCTTGTTGCTGTGTTGTGCTGGCATACTAGTTGCTGCTTCTATCTTTGGCCATAGAAAGACTGGGCTTGTGCTTTCTGTATCCTGGTTACCAAGGTTTTCCAAGGTCTTGGGTGTGCCTGCCTCCTGTAAGAAGTCTCAGAGCCATCAAAGTTTTCAGCTGCAGCCACTGAGCTACTCTGCTGGGTGTTCTGACATGCCAATTGGTGCCAATTTAAGTTCTGAGACCTAGGTGGTGGTTTTGCTGCACAGAAGAGAAGAAAATTTACCATCGCCCTTCAGCAAATGTTTTTTACTGACGGAGAACAGCTGTGCGGCTGAAAAACCAATGCATTCCGGTGCGGCCAAAGAATCGAAGCAGCACCTGCCATACAGCTGAAAGCTTACCACAGCCCAAGTCCCAAACACTGTGTCATCGACGTCCATGGCACCCCCTAAAACACTGACACAGGCCCTGCAGTACAGCTGAAGAAATCCATTCATCACCTGCTTCATGCCTGGCAAATCGACACAGCGCCTGTTTCACAGCATTGACCCAGCACATCTGGATTTTCAACACATCACACACCTGTTCTTCATCAAGGTTGCCCAGCAGTAATGAACCAAGGATGCGTGTCCAGATATCGATACATCACCTCCCCTCACAGTGAGGAACAGACGTATCACCTCCCCCAACAGTAAAGAACCCACGCATGATCTCACCTGCACTGCAGTAAGAAACCAGTGCATCACCTCCTCTGGCAGTAAGGAACTGATGGATTACCTTCCCTGAGAGCAAGGAACCGACTCATCACTTTGCTTTTATGGCACCTCACCTCCCGCACCTGTTTTCATCTTTGTTTTTGATAGAGCCCAGGTACCTTGTGATAAAAGTGACGTATGCATAGTTTTCCATGGACTGAACTACTTTTAAACTTTCAAAAGTGATATCTTTGCTTATGTATGTTAGATTTATGTTTGTTTGGCCTTAGTATACTTAGACAAAGATTGGTGATTTTTCTAAGCTGGTGTGGTGGCCATTTATAGTGTTTTCACTGTGTTACTGTGTGTTTGTACAAATGCTTTACACATTGCCTCTAAGATAAGCCTGACTGCTCATCCCAAGCTACCCAGAAGGTGAGCAGATGTTATCTTGGGTGCATAACTCCCTTAACCTGACTAGAAAAAGGTTCTCTACAAGCCACTCTCAACTGGCCATATGACCACAAAGCTCTTATCTGTAGTGGCTCTTAACATCAATGGCCTC
Source organism: Lissotriton vulgaris (assembly GCF_964263255.1). Taxonomy (NCBI): domain Eukaryota; kingdom Metazoa; phylum Chordata; class Amphibia; order Caudata; family Salamandridae; genus Lissotriton; species Lissotriton vulgaris. Next base: position 1,393,260,382 of record NC_141693.1, read on the forward strand.
CTACACTTTACCAAAAGGAAGATGTTGAACTTATTAAAATCCCAAGCACCCCAATCTAGTGTTGCTACAAGAAATGCACCTCACCCCAGCTAAAATCAATAAACTGCAGTTCAATTGGAAGGAAACGGTTCCCTATGCATGTAAGGCCCCCGGCTCTCAACCATTACCAGGGACTCCTCGGATCATCACAAAAGGTAAGTACCCCCCCACCCCTTTGTCGGTAGGTCTCTTCCCATTTGTATATTGAAAACATGTTCTGATGTAGATGGCAGGTATTTATTTGCCAAGTTGAAATTACAGGACTTCATGTTTATTGTGGTTCAGTCTATGCCTATGTTAGGCCAAAAACTGATTTTCTTAGGGGCCTTTTTAGACTCCTTGCTTCCTTCGGCAAAACCCAGGTCCTAATCTGAGTTGAGTGGAATATAATCTTAGATCCCTTGATGAATAGGTCGGGGCCATCAAATCTACTAAGGTCCAGAGATGACAAAATACTTCAAAATGTCATGCCTGATTATTCTTGTAGACTCATGGCGCCTCCTTTTCCTGAGGGCAAGGACTACACTTTCACATCAAGGGTTCATGGGTCTAGATCCAGATCCCTTTCTCCTACATATAAAGACTCTAATTGGAAGGCTGTTTGCAACCTACTTTTCTCTGAATGTAATATCTGACCATGACCTGATAGGAATTTGTCTTGACATGGGCATTCTGGGGGCTCCGACCGCCACATGGCGAATGTACGTGGCTGGCAACAGAACTCCTGTAGAGAAAGACTGCTTACTGTGTTTCTTCAAGGCTTCTCTGACACACAAGGAACACTGGTAAATCATACGTATGAGGTGAGATGATGAGATACTCCACAATTGCTAAACATATTTGCAGGATGAGAGGAGAAGCCTGGAGACAGAGGTGGAACAGCCAATGGTGTTATATAATTCCCGCTCTAGATCTGAGACTTTAAGTTACTACCCTGCATCAAATGTAAATTGAATCAGCCATTCACTACACAGGCAGAACCTGCTCTGTTTAAGATCCAAAAGGGGGTGGTGATGGACGGAGCATCTGAACCAATCAAACACTCACACCCAGTCAACAGATCTGGGTTTGATCCATCACCGTTCTTTACCCCACTCTGCCACCCCAGTTCAGACATGGCCATATGGAAATCAGTCTGACCCTGTGCCTCATGGGAACAGTTCAGCCCGAACTGCCAAGCCATGCCTTCCCTGGACCGGAAACAAGCTTCCTAGGACCGGTTTCTGGCATTAAAGCCGTCTTCAGCCAGGGTTGCTTGAATCCAGTGGCAAAGTGAGCAAGGGACTCACGTCTGAGCATATCCTGCCAACTTATGGCGAACAAAGCGGTACAAAAGGGGGTGGTGATGGACGGAGCATCTGAACCAATCAAACACTCACACGCAGTCAACAGATCTGGGTTTAATCCATCACCGTTCTTTCGCCCACTCTGCCACCCCAGTTCAGACATGGCCAAATGCAAATCAGTCTGACCCTGTGCCTCATGGGAACAGTCCAGCACGAACTGCCAAGCCATGCCTATCCTGGACCGGAAACAAGCTTCCTAGGACCGGTTTCTGGCATTACAGCCGTCTTCAGCCAGGCTTGCTTGAATCCAGTGGCAAAGTGAGAAAGGGACTCACGTCTGAGCATACCCTGCCAACTTATAGTGAACAAAGCGGTACAAAAAGGGGTGGTGATGGACGGAGCATCTGAACCAATCAAACACTCACACGCAGTCAACAGATCTGGGTTTAATCCATCACCGTTCTTTAGCCCACTCTGCCACCCCAGTTCAGACATGGCCATATGCAAATCAGTCTGACCCTGTGCCTCATGGGAACAGTCCAGCCCGAACTGCCAAGCCATGCCTTCCCTGAACCGGAAACAAGCTTCCTAGGACCGGTTTCTGGCATTACAGCTGTATGATTTCATTGATATGGGTTAAACAAAGTGCCTTTCATGGAAACATACTGGCTTGACCACCAACTGGCACCAACCATATGTTTTCTCCCTCAATACAGGGAAACACTATGCCTGGAAGAGAGCTAATTGCCCACTTAAATCCTTGGCTTCTATAAACAGGGCAGTGCCTGTCTGGCATAATATTGTATTATTTATAGGTAACATAGAACTATTCTGGCCCTTATGGGTTGATAAAGGAATCCTTGGTTGAAACTCCCTTTTAGATAAAGACTCCCTTAAACCCGTGCTCACAATGCAACTGGATTATATTGTTCTGAAATCCCAACTGATCTTCAAAGGGACTCGCATGTCGCCTATAGTACACTATATATATATCTGGAAAGAATTTAAGGGCATGGGGCATATATACAAGAAAATGGCAGAGCTGCACCAAATTTGTCAGCGCTGCGCTCTGCCATTTCTAACACGCAGGGATGCGCTTTGTTAATAACAATACGGCACAACCCGGTGTTTCACCTAGGCCTGGTGCTAAAAATACCTGCCTAGCACCAACTCACCCTAGTGCAAGGGTGCCTTAATTGCAGGGAATTATTGTGTTTGTGTCCTTTCCTGCACATAAACAGTCAATAATAGCAATTTGGTACTTCTAAGGGTGCTGTATTCTGCAGCACACATAGAAATAGCACATCGTCATTATTAAATAATTGTTTATGTGCAGGAACGAGCACCTTTCTGCACATAAACCATTGTTAAAAGTGTGTTCTTTCTGTAGAATACAGCACACATAGAAAAAGCAAAAACGAGGAGAAAAAAAGTATTTTTCCTTGTTATAGAATTCTAATGCCTGTCATTGCATAGGGTTAGTTTCTGGCTCTGCTTCAGGTTTACAGATCATTTGTCTATCTGGGGCAGCATCAAAAAGCAATGGGTGCTGAGGTGGAATGTCCACAGCAACACCCATTGCATGCCCCTTTCACGCAAAGTGATGTGTGTAAAGGGGCCGTATTTACAAAGCGACGTTAAGCCACTAAACATGGCTTAGCGCAGCTTTGTAAATATGGAGAATGGCATACCACCACCAGAACGTTGATAACAGTGATGTTCTGGCAGGTTTACCCCTTGTAAGTTCACCCCATAGTATCAGAGTTCTACTTTACTATTGTCGATGTTCTCTGACTTCCTTGGTAGGTAAACAGTGATGAGAGGGGAAGCTCACAATCCAATTTGATACTGGTGATCGGTCTGAGTTACTGTGAGACCACAGCATGCTGCTGAGAAAGTCCCTGGTTATTATTTTTATTTTTTCAAATTTGTATATATGGCCTGAAGGTATTAGAGCACTTTACATCAGTGGCAGGATACAAGGATTACAGCTAGTTACACTAATTACATTTAGATGTTTGCATCCGTAGGTGTTTAACAGGACAATTGCAGAAGTTGATGAAAGGCTGTGCACAGTTCAAGCATTGATTAAGATGATGGAGTCACTTAATGAAGGTAGTTTATATCCTGGTGGAGAGAGTACTGAAGTATGGTTGAGAGAAATCAATCAAGGTGTCTGTCAAATTGGAGGAGCTTGAGGTTATTTTTAAGGTGACTATGCAAGTGGTTAATCAAAGGTTGAGAGGTGTAAAGTTCCATATTCTTGTAGCACTACCAGAGAATGACTGGCTCATGTACTGGTCTCGACTGAAGGTGTGGCATCCAAGGAGCAGGGGCTGGGTATTTCTGAAATGCATTTTTGATCCACAGAATTTCAGTTTCTTGTTTACATAGAAGGATGAAGAGGAGTGCAGCTCTCTGTGGGTGATACAGGCAGTTTATGTTTTGGGTCCATGCTTTATTGGGAGGCCATTGGAGGGTTAGCAGGGCAGGGAAAATGTGGTCAAATTTCTTGAGACTTAAAAGGAGGTGCGCTACTTCATGTAGTGTCCTTAGGTGAACTTTGGGAATCCCTGAGAGAAGGGCAATTCCATAATCTAGTCTGCAAAGAATGAGAGACTGCACCCCTGTTTTAATCATTTGTCTGATGGATCAGTTGTCTGATGCCCCAAAGCTGCCTAAGTTGGTGCTGAGCTCTTTTGGCCATGGCTGCAATGTGGCTGTGAAGATTGAGATGGTTATCAAGAGTGATACCAAGTGATCTAGCACTCTGTACAATCGAAGGGAAGCCATCCACGGTGGGAAATTTAGCCATCCACTCCTGTACTGGGGTCTTTGTTTTCTAGTGTGAAATCAAAAGAAATTCTGTTTGACCAGGGTTGAGTTTTAGAAGGTGGTTAGACATCCAGTTTTGAATCCAAGAGCGTGATTGAAAGGAGGGCAATGTCTTCAGGGGATGAGATTTACATGTATATTTGAGTGTTGTCAGCGTAGAGGTGGAGAGAATCCCAGAGTTTCTGAAAATACATTGTAGAACTAGGTAGAGTTTAACCCCTTGGCTGCGGGGAGTTTTCACCTGCTGTGTGGGGATAGGGGGGCAGCACGTGGCGCCGCTGTGCTTGTTACGAGCTCAGCTCGTCATGAGGCACAGAGCTGCACTCATGACGAGCTGAGCTCGTCACGACCACACCCGTTTTGGAACGTTCAGCACAGCGGGGAAATTATCCCCACGTGTGAACGTTCCAATTCGTCATGAGTGCAACTCAAGCGTGCCTCATGACGAGCTGAGCTCGTCATGAGCACACAACGGGTTAAAGAGGGTTGGGGAGAGGATCGAGCCTTGGGGACCCCTTTAAGTATGGTAACTGGTCTCAAGAAAGAGTTGTCCTTTGTCACAATTTGAGAGCAGTTAGTTAGGTGTAAGGAGAACCACTTGAGGACTGTGCCTCCTTATCCCATTCTTTGTTCAAAAGTGAGAAAGAGGTTCAGCTGATTGATAGTGTTGAATGCAGTGGACCATTCCAGTAGGACCACGAGGTATGAGTTTACCAGAGTTGAGGATTCTAAGGGAGTCGTTGATTATTTGGAGGATCGCAGTTTCTGTGCTGTGGCCCTTCCGCAACCTGATTAGGGAGTGTCTAGGAGTGTTTTTGTTCAAATGTGTAGGGCAAGTTGGGACGCTACTCAACTTTCAATGACTTGAAAAATGGGAGTGTAGAGACTGGACAGAAGTTGTTCATGTTCTCTGGATCAAAAGATAGTTTTTTCAAAAGAGGAGAGACTTGATCAACTATTATTCCTGAAATAGGCCCTGTTAGAGAGGAGTTGACCATGTTAGTCCAAATGGCAATAGATTTGGTAGTAGAACCTGAAATGGTGTCCTGAAGGTGGTTTGAGGGTTCCTCTTTGGAGATTGTTTTCTGTAGGTCCTGTTCGGAAACTGAGGAGAAAGATAACCATGAATACAGTGACATTCATGGCAGAATCTCCACCATTTCTGATATTGATGTCTCTAACACTTTTCTCAAAGAAATCCACAAAGTTTTTGTAGCGGGTCACTGATGACTTAGGTGTTGAAATAGTGGAGGGGTTTGTACTCTGTGCAATATGGCTCTGAGGATTCGGTCTTTGTGTTGTTTTTGCATTTGCAAAGCTTATTCATATTCAAGTGAGAAGGTGCTAGTCTCCATTCTTTCTCACATTGGCTGATAACTTTTAATTTTTTTGTAAAGTTCTTTTGAGAACCAAGGACAAGATGGATTTAGTCTGGCTAGTTTGCACTTTAGGAGTGCATATTTGTTGATTAGGGATTCCATGCAGGAGTTGTACTTGTTGGTGGCCTGAAATTTTAAGGTGAGGTGTATTCGAAATTATGGTAGGAATGGCCATGATTGGCATGGATTTTGTGGAAAGTTGGGTTGTCCATATGTTTTGGAATATAAGCTGGATAGGAGAACCGGATCTGGATTTGGTCATACCAATCGACTCTAGGTTGGGGGATTTGGAGATTATTAGGTCCAGAATGGTGCCTTCATGTAAGTGGGTTCATGGCAGATCAATTGTCTTTGAAAAGAAGGCAACATTGTCCATATAGCTGTTACTCTCATTTCCCCAGTGGATGTTGAAGACGCCAAGGAAGATAGTGTCCGATGCTGATATGTTTTGAGGTGAAGAGATCCGTGCATTCCTTGATGAAGGAATTGTTTTGACCCGGTGGATGGTAAATCGCATTCAAATATAAAGTCAAAGTCGTTGGGAGGGTCCTACATCTCAGGAATTTCTGTGAATGTGTGCGAGACATCCACCTTGTCTATCTTCTTGGTCTAAAAGCAAAATGGAGTAATTAGGAGGAAGTAGAAGGTCTAGAGAGTGGTCATATGAGCCGTTGAGCTACATTTTGGTGAGGATCAGGATATCAAGATTATGGGCCAGGATAGAGTCCAATATCTCTAGACAGTGTTTAACTGCAGACAAACAATTGAGCAGGATGCAGTTCAGGGAGAAGCTGTTATCTTTCTGATTTGTCTGGTCAGTGAGGGAAGTTGGGATTTGTATCAAGTTAAGAGGGGATGATCTCACACAGGGATGGTGTATGTTAGTTTGACTGTGGTCTGAGATGATGGAAATCGGGCAGCCTACTGCTGGAAGAAAGGAGGAGGAAGGGTTTTTGGAAATTAAAGCTGTGTAGCTCTTTAGGAGATAGAATAGGTCTGAGGTTTCTAGGGGTGATTGGGTCTGTTTGGGTCTGGGTAGATGGCTGTCTCTCTGCATGCTGGAAGGTTTGGGGGGAGGGTCAGCAAATTGTGATGAGGAGAGCAGCAACGAGAGGACAGAGAGATGATTAGATTGGATAGAGCCAATGAGGGGATGCCAATTCATCAAGAGAGGTGTGAGAACAAGGGCAGGAGCTTGTTAACCAGAGGCCAATAATCTTAATCAATTATGTTTGCGAGAGACATGGGTTGTTGGTATCTAGTGTTGGGAGAAGTTAGGTCAGTGGGAAATAAAGAAGGAGAGGGAGGAGGAGGCTTAGAGGGTAACCATGGGATGGAGAAGAGGGTGGAGCATGCAACCAGAGGGGGAGATAATGGTTTGTGGAAGGTTGGAGATGAATGGTGTGGAGATGGTCTGTGGAAGGGTGTTAGAGGTCTGTTGTTGGAAGTTCTCCATGGAATATGGGGGATATATTAGATTGCAGGAGAGTCTGGGGAGAAAGGGGAGTCTGGGAGGACCATAAGGGAAGGAGAGTGGTTGAGGTGTTAGGTATGAACCAAGGCATGAACCAAGGTATGAACCGAGATGGAGTACATCGAGGATCATCAGAAAGCTTGAGTGTGAAATAAAGTTGACCATGGACTGGATTGTATCACTGGCTTGGATCATGATTTTCATATTGTTGCATTTGAGTTTGTGTCCAAAGGGTATGTTAGAGAGCGGAGGACTAGACAAAATTACATAACGACCTGATCCATAGGTCAGTGTTGTGTGTGGGACTGATGGTTTACTTTTCCCCCAACCACCTCTGGTGGGGTGGGCCGTAGAGAAGCTTAGAGGGACTCAGGCAGGGACTGACCTTTCCAGATAGGGGCTTTCCAGCTGTGTGTGGACAGAGTTGCAGTCCCCCTTAAGGCAACTGCCTGGTTCTAAGATGGCAGCTGTTGGGACATATGTTTGGCCCAGCTGTGGACAAGCAGAGGATGCAGGTGTACTGAGAGTGACTGTGTAACTCCGCAGCCACCGGTGCTTGTGCTTGGCTATGGATGGCCCAACCATGGGTAAACAGAGAAATGCAGTCTTGCCAAGGACCATTAACTAATTTTAAGATGGCGCGCCTCGGTGACCAGGTTTGAGGCCTCAAGAGAAGTTCAGGCAAAAATAGGGGCAGTAGTGTCATGGCACCGATTCATGGAGGTGGGATGAGAAGAAGCAGGCAGGTGAATAAAAGATTGGTCTTCTGGCAGGGCACACTTTCCTCATAGGCATGAGTACATCACCAGCTCAGATAGCGGCACATCACGATCAGTGGTTGCAGGCCGGAATGGGGAGCCAGCAGGGTCCCGACATACAGACAGTTTACCAGGGAAGAAGAGGTTGCTCCAGCACCTCCAGAAGAAAGTAGGGTGAGAGTCGCTATCCACTGCTGTCCGTTGTCCAGGTGTCGGGCAGGCTGCTAAAGGACAGATGGGCACAGTTGAGAAAATGGAAGCAGATGAGCCCCTGGGACCTGGTAGTAAAGGTTAATACTGCTCCACAGTCTTAAACCTCAAAGATGTCTGTGAGGACTGCTGCAGTAAATTCTGCTCTGCTGTTTATACCAAGCCAAAAAAGGCTGGGCGATGGCTGAGCATTGCAAGCATTTTGGGCTTTTCATAAAGAGCAACTTGAAAATGATCTCCTTCACCACAATCATAGGACAGGGCCTGCTTTAGCGCTGGTAGCACCTGGTGCAATATTCATTTTTGGCGCCCGCATACCCCATGATCACCTCCTCGGATTCTCTCGCTACCACCGGGCAAAAGCTCCCCTCATCTCTCCAATCATAAGTTATTGCTAAACACAGTGCCTGACCTGAGGTCAGCACCCCCCTTCACAGGTCAGCGCCCAGTGCGGGCGCACCAGCTGCTCTGCCCTAAAGACGTCCCTGTCCTAGGATAGCATATGACATCACAGGAACATCAAAGAAACAACATATTATGCAATATTAAAGCCGTCCTGCCCTATACTATATCTTGAATGGAGAACTGAATGATTTAATAATTGTATATATATTCTATGAATAAACATATTTTAAAGTACTAATTTAATTGTATTCATTCACATTGTAATTAAATATCTATACTAAGATAACTGACATTTGATTACATAATCCATGTTAAGAGAAAGGTGTTTGTTAGTGGTGTGTAAATAGGACCATTAGTAACTGGGCTGTGAACACCAACTAACTGAAAGTTTGAGAGTTCAATAGAATGATGTGTGATAACAGTGAACTGAGATCAAAAAGGAATACTCAGGGGTTACATCTTTTTAACCATGTGATGAAAACAAAACTTGCAATTGATGTGGGTTTTACACAGCTTTTAATGTAGTACCTTTAATTTCAGGATGCTTGAGAAGAAGAAGAAAAGCATATCTTAAAGTTGTGCTGATTGTTTCCGTGCCCGCTAAGAACAGAGTCAGTACACTTTTGACCAATTGTGACATGTGGAATTCTGTTTCCGGGTTCTCTTTTTCCTTGGGTTGATAAAAAACAAATATTAAAATGCATGACCTGAACTTTGGAATAAGCAACACAACACACGTTTAGCAAGATTAGAACATGTTATATATTTTTTCTGAATGCCTCTTAGATGTCCCCCTCAATCATGTCTTTGCTTAGTTGCTTTTTGGGGCCTTATTTCTAATAAGCCGATATTAACTTGCAACAGTTGACGCATTAATTTCTCATTATTGTGTAAAAATGTTGTGTTAATTTCATCATACATTTTGATAGTATGCTTTTATTTCATATATTTATGTGTTCATTGGTATAGCTGATGTTTAATAATAAAAAGATAATAGCTTTAGGCTTTAAAAAACTGTGCAAGTGATTTCTCAAGCATTCTCCTGCCTTAAGTCATGCTAACAAGATATGCTGCCAAAAAGAAATGATTTGGGTGGCATAAATAAGTTGTTCACAGGCTTCTCCATGATAGAGACGGGGACCTCTTAAGCATTTCCAGACAGCAGAGAAATGTGGCTCCAAGGAGAACCATACCAAGCTCATCATCTCAAAAACTGTCCTTCTGTGGAAGCATGATTCAGTCTGGTCCTACAGATGAGTTTCTGACTTGAAACATAGATGACAGCTGTAATCTACACATGTAGGTGACAGATGTCAGCTACACATGCCTGTTGACAAGTAAATACTGAACCCTCATTACGACAAACTTTGGGCGCTATAGGTAGGGCATGAATGTCTCCTTAATAAATCACTATTTAAAATCTTATCTGATTTCATATTATTTACATTCTGTGCTTTTCCATTCCCTAAAATAATATTGATGCCTTCAATATTTTTTTTACATTTATTCTTGTCTACAAAATAGCTTGAAATGCAGCCTTTAAAATATCAGCGCAAGTTTCCCGTGTGTGTGTGTGTGTGCAACTGTGAAGAAATGTTGCCATAACTAACAGCACTAAATCTCTGTGAAAATCCAGAGAAATACGTGGGTCATAATTTGTCTGTTCCTACCATTCATTCTGCTAAATTGTTTCATTCCTGCGCTTGCCTGATGGATACGAAGGATCTATTGAGCCATGATCACAGCTCTTGTGAAAATGTAACAGGGTGATGAAATCATTGGTTTTATCTATGAGAACCCTCAGGGGTGACATAGAAGCACTTGCCATCTATAACTGACACAGAAACATCTGTTGTATTTGTTGTTCCTTCCTCAAATTGGAACTCACTATTCTCCTGAAAAGTTTGTTATGCTCTTATTTATGAAAAGGATCTCCTCATAATTCGATTGAGCTTAGAATTGCACTTTGGATCTGTAGAAATGGTGGTTGGGAGTGTAGAAAAAAAGACTAATTAAACTTCCAGGTCCCATGTGGCACATAATTTTGAGTGCAGATCAGTTTAGACAGTTATTAGTAGAATTAGTGACTATATAGAAGACTGGACAGTATGTATCACGGCCCATGGTGACTAATGTTGGGATTCCAATTGTCACACATGAACCTCTGACATAAGCAATACGTCCACAAGCTCTAGATATAATAAAATTCCCACAAAGCATTCCCATTTTGGATTTTGCCTAAATCTAATAAATTAGAGGTGGTGTGAGAAAGTGCCTCATTTTGCGTGTCACGCCTGTTGTTTTCTGGGCAGATGCTGCTGTTTTTGTAAACTTTGCACATTGGAGTACTGCTACCCGGTGTCCAGTGTAATGATGGCTTGTAAAGCGCATGAATCACCCCACATGGGGTGTCTCCGCACTGTAGACCGCTGGGGAACCCGTCCTGGCTTTCCTTGTGAGATGGACCCTACTGGGAATCTCCAGGGTGAAACCAGGCATCCCCGGCGTATGTGGGGGGCCGTTGTGGAGATGAGGCAAGCTAATGCCCAGAGTTGCCGAGTGTGATCCCTGGTTAGAGTAGGCACCGAGGCAAGAATTATCGAGTCCGCTGATGCTGGTCCACGACCCTACCGGGTCGGGAATTGAACCCTGGTCCCGGGCCGTACTCTGCTTCCGGGTCTGCCGCCTCTAACCAGTGAGTCACACCACTCACCCGGTGTCCAGTGTATGTGCACTATCCCATAAAACATGGTAAAATTGTCTAAGCCACAATTGGTTTATTGTCCTTTCCAGTAAGGTCAAGTGGGGGAATCTATACCAATTGCATAGAAAGTTAAATATCACCTATGGACTGTGGCACTAAAGTGCGCTATCCTAGACTGACATTGAAAATACGGCATCAGGCTTACACAAGTAGCCTTACTACTGCAGCTTTGAAACCTGCAAGTGAACCTTTCAAAATAATCCTGGAGGATCAATACCATTGAGGCCCGAGGTGAAGCACAATACAAAAATGTCCCTGATATCCTTGCAGTGTCAGGGAGAGATAATGCTTTGACACTTAACCATGCATACTCCTCTCATTCCGTTGGTGAAACTATGTAGATGTTTATTACAACAGACCTTCTATATTCATCAGTCAATGGCCAATGTTAATTAGATAATTTCCCTCACTGAATCTGTTTGGGCTGGCAGCTTGAGAGACTTCCAGGAATAGTATTCATTTAAATATAGAATTTCCAACTGCTTATTTGTAAATACAAGGTCCTAAATATTCATTAAATATTTTAATAAATATTGCCATAAAAACGTTTCAACCCAAAAGTATTGGAGACACTGCCTCATCATGGCAAGTGAACACACAATGTCCTGCTTGATTATGTCAACAAGATTGTTTTTCTTAATAAAACAGTTCAGCAAAGTACAAGTCCAAATTTCACTTTCCCTATAGATTTTAAAGCTCCACAAACTAACTATACATACTTTTCAGATTGAAAATATGGAAAGACCTTATCAGAAGATGAAGTAAATACCTTAATTAAATAATGTTCATGTATTAGGGAATTACGTACTTACACTCGAGTAGCATTCTGGCCAGACCACACTAATCTGTGTATACATTGATCTTTAGGTAAAACACATTCACTTGTTACAGTGATCACATATAGCATTGGGAAGCTCTGCAAATAATGGCTATTGACATATGACCTTAATACAGTACATAAAACACAAGATAGGAATATAAGATGATAAAATCGTATTGATTGTCTTTAAGACCTGCTATAATGAATAAATGAGAAGCTATCTTTCTGTTTTAATTCATCGTTCGCAGATTTTCTGAAAACGAACCTATCTGTACTAGAGATGTAGATGGGGAAATTCTTCAGCATACCTTTCCTGTCATAAAGAACTGTGTTCAAACACTATCTAAATGAGTTATACTATCTCTAATATCACTTCATCAGCTCTCAAGCCAGTAAGAGAAAGCATATACATCAGATGCGAGCAATGCAGTTATTTTTATACTGGTGAGAGGAAAGATTGGACTATATTGCATTGCAAGGTGCTCTGTGTGCTGTGAAAAAAGCGGAAGTATTTTACTTTTTTACAACAAACATTAATGTGATATATTGTGATATATATATATATATATATACAAAAATATATGTATATATATATATATATATATATATGTATTACCTACTGGCGGTCGCCAGTTGGTATATATAGTTAGTATCTAGTTACCATAGGAAATTCCAAACATTCTAGTGGGAATAACTTTGGCGCCGATTGAGGGATCTGCCTGTAATTTTCCTTAAATTTGCCTCGCTAGGCTCCGCTCCTTCCCTGAAAGTTTAGGGGGGACTCATCAAGCGGGGGCTGAGAAAAACGGGGGTCTCAAAAAGTGTTTTTCCCCATGTTAATTTCAATAGGGACATTCTGACAAGGCTACAGCTCGAACGGCTGAACGGAATTACACCGGATTTGGCAAAATGATAGGGACTGGTATGCAGCAGTGCCTTTTGTATGTTTGGTGTAAATCCCTCCAGTAGGTTTTGAAAAAATTAAATGTGAAATGTAGCCCAATGCAATTTTCCATAGGACCTTTAGACACGGCTACAGCCCGAACGGCTGAATGGAATTACACCAAACTTGGCAAACTGGTAGGGACTGGTATGCAGTAGTGCCTTTTTTATATTTGGTGAAAATCGCTCCAGTAGTTGTTGAGAAAATTGAATTTTCCCAAATAATATATCTATGGGTGGGACACCGTGCGTGCACTGTAAGCTTACTGTACTCTGTACCTTACCGAGTATGAGCTGAATGCTGATTGGCTGCCACTGTCTGTCAACACTCTAAAATAGAAATTGTTGGCAGCCATCTTGTGCCTCGGTAGACTGAGGCACAGGAAAGCAGAAAAACAAACATGTAGAACTCAAAAAGGGGGCAGGGTAGAAGCACCCTGACCACCTAGGCCTGCTCAGGGGTCCCACACTGGAGGGATTTTCACCAAACATACAAAAGGCACTGCTGCATACCAGTCCCTACCATTTTGCCAAATCTGGTGTAATTCCGTTCAGCCGTTCGAGCTGTAGCCTTGTCAGAATGTCCCCATGGAAATTAACATGGGAAAACACGTTTTAGGACCCCGCGTTTTTCTCAGCCCCCGCTTGACGAATCCCACCGAAACTTTCAGGGAATGAGCGGAGCACAGCGAGGCAAATTTAAGGAAAATTACAGGCAGATCCCTCAATCGGCGCCAAAGTTATTCCCAATAGAATATTCGGAATTTCCTATGGTAACTAGGTCCTAACTATATATACTTACTGGCTATTGCCAGTAGGTAATATATATATATATATATATATATATTCCAACCAAACCCGATTTCTTTGCTCAAAAATCGGACACCAACACATGAGCAGAATTAGCTATCCAGTACAGGGTTTTATTTTTTAAAACAGCATGACGCGCTTCGGCTCCTCTATAACACTTACCAAATGCTGTTTAAGATTTTGTTTACATATAATGAATGCAGTTTTGTGAAACATTGCAATTTTTTATACCTGTATTGACAGCTTCTTATATATAATTATTTTAAGCCCACACACACACACACACACACACACACATATATATACTTGTACACATATAGATATGTGTGTATGTATGTATATATATATATATATATATATATATATTCACTGAAAAAACCATAGGTTTCAGGTCATATATAGTTATGAATTAACATTTAAAAAACCATTGAAATTGCTCCTATATCATTAGTTGTACTAACTATATTTCGCGCACCCGCAATCCACTGCTGATGATGTCACATATTACATCATTCATGACATGGTCAGTGACATCACTGATGACATCACTGATGACATCTCAAATGACATCACTGATGACATCACTGATGACATCTCATTTGACATCACTGATCACATCACTGATGATATCATTCATGTGATAATATGATGCACCTCCTCACACTCTAATATAACCTTTGATACACCCACTGTTAAATACAGACTACCATTCTTGAAACCATTGACACACCAATACCAGTTACTACATACGCACTCACTGATTCCTAGGTCTACACACACATTCACTCATTCACTCATAGAATCACTCATACATACAGTCACTCATCAATACAACACTATCATATGCACTCATACACCTATACAGACACTCACACACTGCCACTCATTCATGGAGTTACTCACACACCTAGTCAGTCATGCAAAGAATCAATCACACTTCCATTTCTTCAACTAGACAGTTATACACACAACACCTTACTTATTCAAACATATACTAACACATACTTACTCAATTATACAATCACTGATACAAGTACACAATGATCCATACAGCCACTCGCACATTCACTGGCTCTCATGTATAGTCATTTATATATGCCAACTCTAACATGCACTGTGTTTTACATATGTACTTACTTGGACATGTAGCACTGAGATATCCATTCACTCACCAACACACCCATGCACACAGTCAACCGCCCGTATAGCTGTTTCAACATGAACTCTTGAACTCATACACCTAGTGAATCAACTGCTCACACATCTATGCACAGAGTCACACACCTCCCTGCCACCCACACACACACTCAGTCTCCCATTCAAATAATTGGTTAACCAATAAATAACCCATATAGCCACTCATATAGCTACTGATCAACACATGCAGCAGCTTACACAACAACAGACATACTGATGCACACATTCAGACAGTTTAGTCACTAACCCATTGTTAGAACCGGCTGTCTCTAGTTGGCAGAGGTATACACTCCTGACAAATAGGGACACTCCTTTTCTAGTCAGGGCAAGGGGATCACACCCTTCGATAACCCCTGCTCACCCCCTTGGTAGCTTGGCAGAGCAGAACAGGCTTATCTAAGAGGCTGTGTGTTAAGCAATTATGACCACATACAGTAATAAAATGAATACACTACAAAGGGACACGACACAGTAGTATTATAAAAATAAGTATTTTTATATAAGACTTAGCACAAGACCAAATAACGGCAAAACTGTACACAATCGGAATAAATACGTTCGGGAAGGAAAAAGGATAGTTCAAAGGTAGTTTCTTCTTTAGCACAAAAGTCTTTTAGTATCAAGCAAATCTTCTTCTTGGAAACACAGTTCTTAGCAACAGGGTAACTCACTTGGGAGCTACACAACGTCGAGGCAAAGTTAATCCACAGGTATGGTGGTCGACCGCGAGGAGCGCTACGTCGGGCCTGGAGTTACACGGACCCCCAACAACACAGTACCTTAGGAAAATGAAGCACACGATGATCAGCGGCGTCGAGCAATCCGGCGTCGTGTCTCGGTGTCGATCAGGCCTCAGCAGGCGTTGTCGATGATGCAGTTGCACAGAGTGAGCAGCGCTCACGGCGTCGAAGGGCACACGGTTGATGCGATCAGCAGCGGGGCAGACACGAGGTCCTCTGGAGTTAGAGCCGTACTCCTACTCACTGGCGTTGCTGCTGGCGTCGGTTGGGCCCAGCGTCCGATCGTCGTGGTTGCTGGTTCTTTCAGAGGTGCTGGATTCACACTTCCAGCGGATAGCACTTTTTAGCCGGTGAAGTCCTTTAGCCCTGTGACTTCAGCAGGAGACTGGCACTCTTCCAGTCCTTGGAGATTTTCTTAGCAAGCGTGAGAGTACACACAAAGTTCCTCTCTCCTGGTTCCTTGGCAAAAATAAAGAAGCACTGCAGGATTCCCCCAACAACAGCACACTGGCAGAAGGGGTAGGCAGTCCTTTAGATCAGCAGGCTTCTTGTCCTTGGTTACAGGGTTCCTCGTCAGAAGTGATCTGATTTCCTAGTTCAGGGGTCCTCCTCTTATACCCCTTTTCGTCTTTGATCCCTTTGTCTATGCTGGGGATTTCCCAACATCCTGGGTCTGTGGTGGGTGGAGCTAGGCAGTAGCACCTGGCCTATTCATTGAGCCGGGCCGGGTCCTCAGATGCCCTGCAGGAGGTGGAGCCAGCATGGATACTGGCAGGAGCAGAGCTATCGCCCTCCTGGCAGGAGGTGGGGCTAGGATCGTCCATGGCAGGTACAGAGCCATCAGTCGCTTGGCAGGAGGTGGAGCCAGCATTGTATCAGGCAAGGCAGGCTATCAACAGCTACTCTCCCCCTACTCTCAACGTAAATGTCCCACTCATCCCACACTGACTCATCCAGACCTCTTGGAGCCACCCAGCTCCTGTCACACATACGCAAGACCAGCAGAGACCAGATATGGTTAGACAAGAAAATAGACACTTTCTAAAAGTACTATTTTCGAACCCAGAGTCCAAAAACCATCCACACCAACGGATGCGTAATTAAACCCCGAATTCAGGGATACCAAACTCGACATTGCACCATACTCTCCGAGCCAGCTAGGATCATAGCATTAATAATCCCGGCGGCCCATTCTAAGCAATGGAGAGCAGGCTACCTCGCAATAGTGAAGCACGAAGATGGCGGTACTTCACTATCAGGACATGCCAACTTGGTCAGGCGTGTCCTTCCTTATCCTTACAATGCACCCTGCCCACGGGCCTACCATAGGGGTAACTAACATGAAGTTAAGGGAAGGTTGGGGGGCTGGCAAGTAGGTATACTTGCGCAGCCTGCGTGACAGTACAAGACTGTACGTGGGTCTCGCAATGACCGACCCGTAGACATTCTTTTACAAGGCCGCTCCTGTGGGTGGCACAACACGTGCTGCAAGCCCACGAGCGGTATTTGCATTTACAAGCCCCGGCACTCCTGGTGCACTCGACTAGGGACTGACAGTAAACCAAATAAGCCAAACATGGATACAATAGACACATCATTTTAACATAGGGAGCACTTGCGCTATGGCACTGAT
This sequence comes from Lissotriton vulgaris, assembly GCF_964263255.1. Lineage (NCBI taxonomy): Eukaryota > Metazoa > Chordata > Amphibia > Caudata > Salamandridae > Lissotriton > Lissotriton vulgaris. Next base: position 1,393,277,674 of record NC_141693.1, read on the forward strand.
CAGCAGTGACACGGCGCCCAAAGCATATACCAGCAAAACATCGTAAAACAGTAGAGGCAAACAGAAAAATGGAGGAGAGACTCAAGCCAATGATGTCAGGTCTAACACGTGTCCCCTCCAGCTGAAATGTGGGGAGAACTACCCTTGACCTAGGGAGTCCTCAGCACTAAGGCGGAAAAATCTGGACAGACCATCAGCATTGGCGTGATCTGTACCCGGGCGGTGTTCCACCGTAAAGTCCATCCCCTGTAGAGCAATGGACCACCTCAACAGTTTTGGATTCTCACCCCTCATTTGCATCAACCATCTGAGGGACCTGTGGTCTGTCTGAACCCGGAAGTGAGTCCCAAACAGGTAGGGTCTTAGCTTCTTCAGCGCCCAGACCACAGCAAATGCTTCTCTCTCTATCGCACTCCACCTCGTTTCCCTGGGAAGTAACCTCCTACTGATGAAGGCTACAGGCAAGTCTCAGCCCTCTTCATTCACCTGAGCTAGAACAGCCCCCACGCCATGCTCTGAAGCGTCCGTCTGAACAATGAATTCTTTTGAAAAGTCGGGTGCCTGGAGTATAGGTGCTGTGCACATTGCAGTTTTCAGGGTGTCAAAGGCCGTTTGACAGGCATCAGTCCAGATCACGTTTCGTGGCTGCTTCCTGGAAGTCAGCGAAGTCAAGGGGTGCACAATGTTGCCGTAATCCTTGACAAACCTCCTGTAATAACCCGTGAGTCCTAAGAAGGCTCTCACCTGTGTTTGGGTTTTGGGCGGGGCCCAAGCCAGGATGGTATCAATCTTGGGTTGCAGGGGGGCCACCTTACCGCTCCCTACTTGGTGCCCCAAGTACACCACAGAACCCTGCCCAATCTGGCACTTACTGGCTTTGATTGTGAGGCCTGCTCCGCGCAGGGCCAACAACACTTCCTGGAGGTGGCGCAAGTGTTCCTCCCAGCTGGCGCTGAACACTGCGATGTCGTCCAGGTAGGCGGCACTGAAATCCTCCAGTCCAGCCAAGACCTGGTTGACCAACCTCTGGAAGGTGGCAGGGGCATTCTTCATCCCAAAGGGCATCACCCGGAACTGGTATAGCCCATCTGGTGTGGAGAATGCTGACCTCTCCTTTGCCCCATCAGTCAAGGCGATCTGCCAGTACCCAGACGTTAAGTCAAACGTACTAAGGTACCGGGCAGCCCCCAACCGATCGATGAGCTCATCAGCTCTGGGGATGGGGTGCGCGTCAGTCTTCGTGACCGAATTGAGTCCTCGGTAATCCACGCAGAACCGGAGTTCCGGTGAAGCACCAGGCGCTGCAGCCTTCGGGACCAAGACCACTGGGCTGGCCCAAGGACTGCTAGAGGACTCAATCACCCCTAACGCGAACATTTTGGAGACCTCCTCCTTAATGTACGCTCGGACCTTGTCAGTCACCCTGTAAGCCTTGTGCTTCACAGGAGGGCTGTCTCCGGTGTCAACGTCATGGACACACCAATGCGTGACACCCGGAACCAAGGAAAACAGATCCGGGAATTGTCCCAACAGGTGGCGACAATCCTGTTTTTGCTCAAGGGTCAGTGTGTCAGAGAGGACCACACCATCCACTGACCCGTCTTGCTCTTTAGCATACAGGAGGTCAGGAAGAGGCTCACTTTCCTCCTCCGTTCCATCATCTGTAGCTAGGAGCATGCCCACTTCGGACCTTTCTAAGTGGGGCTTCAAACGGTTGACATGCAGGACCCGCAAGGGGTTCCTGGGAGATTTCAAGTCCACCAGGTAGGTGACATCGCTCTTCTTCTCCACAACCTTAAACGGTGCAGTCCACCTGTCCTTGAGCGCACAAGGTTCCACAGGGGACATGACCCACACTTCCTGACCAGGCTGAAGCTCTACCAGAGTGGCATTCCGGTCGTACCATCGCTTCATCTCCTCCTGGCTGGCCTCCAGATTTGCCTGAGCAAGTTCTCTGAAGCGCCGAGTCTGGTTCCGAAAGGCCAGCATGTAGCTGTATACATCCTGGGGAGGTTTCCTGGGGGATTGCTCCCAGCCTTCCTTGACCAGACTCAAAGGCCCTCTTACCGGGTGACCGTATAAGAGCTCAAAGGGGCTGAACCCTAGAGCCTTCTGCGGTACCTCACGGTAAGCAAACAACAGGCATTGCAAGAGGACGTCCCATTTCCGCCTCATTGGTTCTTCAAGACCCATGATCATGCCTTTCAGGGTCCGGTTGAATCTCTCAACCAGCCCGTTTCCTTGAGGGTGGTAAGGAGTGGTGAACTTGTAGGTTACCCCACACTCCTTCCACAGAGACTTCATATAGTTCGAAATGAAGTTGGTGCCTCGGTCGGACACCACCTCTCTGGGGAACCCCATCCGGGAGAAAACACCCATCAGTGCCCGTCCCACCACGGGGGCCGTCACTGTCCTGAGAGGGATGGCTTCCGGGTACCTTGTGGCATGGTCCACCAAGACCAGGATGAACCTGTTGCCCAGGGCTATCTTGGGGTCCAGGGTCCCAACAATGTCAATACCCACCCGGTCAAAGGGGGTGCTGACTACCGGAAAAGGTTGGAGGGGAGCCTTCTGCTTCCTTCCGCTTTTCCCACTTGCCTGGCAAGTGCGACAAGTCTTGCAATGGATGTCTACATCCCTACGCATCTGAGGCCAATAAAAATGGGTGACAAGCCTGTCATAGGTCTTGTCCTGCCCCAGATGTCCAGCTAACGGTACGTCATGAGCCAAACCCAGTAGGAAGGCTCTGAAGCGCTGGGGTACCACCAGCACACGGGCTGACCCAGGCTCAGCAGCCTTAGGCTCGCTATACAGGAGGTCGTTCTCCCAGTACACAAAATGTGACCCTGACTGATCACCTGAGGATTGGGCTGAGGCCTGCTGCCTCATGCCCACAAGAGAAGGGCACTCCTTCTGTTCCGCACAGAATTCCTCCCTGGAGGGACCACCATCCTGCTGCCAGTGGGTCAGCTCGGGCAGATCTCCCAGTTCGGCAATTTGTTCCCCTGTGGGCTCCAGGGCATCCCCCTCAGGGTCTACCTCCTTCTGGACCACGGGAACAACGGGGGCCGGTTTCCCGCGCCTCCTGCCTCTTCTCTTCACAGCTGGGTCCTGGGCCGTACTTTCAGGCTCCGGGACCCCATCAACACCCTTACTCGCTGTCATGGATCGAGTGGTTGCACACACCCACTCTGGTACACCCAACATTTTCAAGTGCGCCGCTCGCTCCACCTTAGCCCAAGGGGAGTCTTCCAAATCATTGCCCAGGAGACAGTCGTCAGGCATGGCGGGCCTCACAGCAACCTGAAGAGTACCTGAAACTCCCCCCCATTCAAAGGAAACCTGAGCTACCTCACACTCTTTCTGGGAGTTGTCGGCAGCTATCACGGGGTAGAATGCGTGGGGAACCACCTGCTCTCTGGACACCAAGTGACACTTGACAGCTGTCACACTCGCTCCGGTGTCTCTGAGAGCTTCCACTCTATGGCCATTAATGGTCACCCACTGCCTATATTTACTAGTGTTACTAGGCAAAGGGGGTGGAGGGACCATTTGCATGTCTCCTAGCGAGACCAGGGACATTTCTGCGGGACCCCTCCCACCATGGACAACCATCTCCTCCCCTCCCAAGGCTACACTTGCCAACTGACGAGGGGGTGCACGCGGCGGTGCATTCGAATCCTTCTTGGGACACTGGGGGTCATAAAACCGGTGTCCCACCTGCCCACAACCGTAGCAGGTTAGGGGGCCCCTATGAACAGGTTTACCCGTCGGGGCCCCTGGCTTCTTCTCAGGGGGAGGCTGGGAACCTTTCCCTTGGTTCCCTTGGGGATTACTTTGGGGCCCTTTCTGAGATTCCTTCTGTTTACCCTTGTCCCCCGCACTCTTCTGCTGGGGACCCTGCCCACCTTTGGCTGAGTCTCCCACTGGACCCTTGTGGACCCTGGTACTGACCCAGCGGTCCGCCTCCTCAGCAAGTTTTCTAGGGTTAGATATCTTGCTATCAATCAGGTGCTGGCGCAGCTCTGGAAAACAGTTATTAGACAAGTGCTCCCACGCAAACAAATCATAAAGAGCTTCATAACTTTCCACTTTGCTGCCCTTTACCCAACCATCCATGGCTCTGCAAAAATAAGACACATATTCAACCCACGTCGTACCAGGCAACTTCTTACATTCTCTAAAAGCTTGTCTGTACTGCTCGGGGGTTAAACCATATCGCAACATCAAAGCATCTTTCATATGAGCATACGACATCCTATCTGCAACAGGCATGTCTAACAGGGTATCTCTTCCCTCATTCACAAAGCGACCCCACAACCCCGCTCCCCAATTCTTCTCAGGGACCTGGTGGGCCAACAATGCTAACTCATATGCTTTAAACCATTGACCAATATCTTCATTCTTATTGTAATCTTTGATCACATCTTTCGGGAAGTAAAACTTACTTTCTGCAGGCTCGGATGGAATGCTGCCACCAGAGGGATTCAACTCTAACTTTTTAGCTTGGATATCCAGTTCCCTCAACCTGGCTTCACGCTCCAAAGCTAACTTCTCTCGTTCAAACTCTAACTTTTTGATCTCCAAATCAGCTTCTCTCCTACCTCTTGCATTTTCTAACTCCAACTGCCCATTTATCTTTAGCCTTGCCATCTCCATGTTGTAAGCTCGCTCTTTCGCCCTTTCTTCTCTTTCTTCAGGGGAAAGACCTTTGGAGGAAACACTGCTTCCGGGAGAGGGCACAGGTCCATTCACTGGCACCTCCTCATCCCCTTCCTCTGTGGGTACCACCACCACATCAGAGGGATTTCTGGATTCCCACCAGGCCTGTAATGCTTTATAAAAATCATCTTTTCTCGAGAGGCCGGTGGTAGGAACTTCAAACTGGTTGCAAAAGTGTCTCAGCTCATCTTTCTTGTATCTCTTTAGCTTACTCCTCTCGAACTCTTCAACAACAACGATAGCAGGGGCAGTGACTCCGTTGTCACTCATGATGAAACTGGCAGTGTTCAGAAAATCAAGTTTCAGGAAAGCGGAGAACAAAAATAGGATCCTTCCGAATTAGATTGTGACTGCGTTATGGTCTGCTTTCACTACGTAGCGCACACTAATCACTGTACATGTGTCATAAATGCAAGGTCCAAATCCTCACCGCTGACCCACCAATGTTAGAACCGGCTGTCTCTAGTTGGCAGAGGTATACACTCCTGACAAATAGGGACACTCCTTTTCTTGTCAGGGCAAGGGGATCACACCCTTCGATAACCCCTGCTCACCCCCTTGGTAGCTTGGCAGAGCAGAACAGGCTTATCTAAGAGGCTGTGTGTTAAGCAGTTATGACCACATACAGTAATAAAGTGAATACACTACAAAGGGACACGACACAGTAGTATTATAAAAATAAGTATTTTTATATAAGACTTAGCACAAGACCAAATAACGGCAAAACTGTACACAATCGGAATAAATACGTTCGGGAAGGAAAAAGGATAGTTCAAAGGTAGTTTCTTCTTTAGCACAAAAGTCTTTTAGTATCAAGCAAATCTTCTTCTTGGAAACACAGTTCTTAGCAACAGGGTAACTCACACGGGAGCTACAGAACGTCAAGGCAAAGTTAATCCACAGGTATGGCGTCGACCGCGAGGAGCGCTACGTCGGGCCTGGAGTCACACGGACCCCCAACAACACAGTACCTTAGGAAAATGAAGCACACGATGATCAGCGGCGTCGAGCAATCCGGCGTCGTGTCTCGGTGTCGATCAGGCCTCAGCAGGCGTTGTCGATGATGCAGTTGCACAGAGTGAGCAGCGCTCACGGCGTCGAAGGGCACACGGTTGATGCGATCAGCAGCGGGGCAGACACGAGGTCCTCTGGAGTTAGAGCCGTACTCCTACTCACTGGCGTTGCTGCTGGCGTCGGTTGGGCCCAGCGTCCGATCGTCGTGGTTGCTGGTTCTTTCAGAGGTGCTGGATTCACACTTCCAGCGGATAGCACTTTTTAGCCGGTGAAGTCCTTTAGCCCTGTGACTTCAGCAGGAGACTGGCACTCTTCCAGTCCTTGGAGATTTTCTTAGCAAGCGTGAGAGTACACACAAAGTTCCTCTCTCCTGGTTCCTTGGCAAAAATAAAGAAGCACTGCAGGATTCCCCCAACAACAGCACACTGGCAGAAGGGGTAGGCAGTCCTTTAGATCAGCAGGCTTCTTGTCCTTGGTTACAGGGTTCCTTGTCAGAAGTGATCTGATTTCCTAGTTCAGGGGTCCTCCTCTTATACCCCTTTTCGTCTTTGATCCCTTTGTCTATGCTGGGGATTTCCCAACATCCTGGGTCTGTGGTGGGTGGAGCTAGGCAGTAGCACCTGGCCTATTCATTGAGCCGGGCCGGGTCCTCAGACGCCCCGCAGGAGGTGGAGCCAGCATGGATACTGGCAGGAGCAGAGCTATCGCCCTCCTGGCAGGAGGTGGGGCTAGGATCGTCCATGGCAGGTACAGAGCCATCAGTCGCTTGGCAGGAGGTGGAGCCAGCATTGTATCAGGCAAGGCAGGCTATCAACAGCTACTCTCCCCCTACTCTCAACGTAAATGTCCCACTCATCCCACACTGACTCATCCAGACCTCTTGGAGCCACCCAGCTCCTGTCACACACACGCAAGACCAGCAGAGACCAGATATGGTTAGACAAGAAAATAGACACTTTCTAAAAGTACTATTTTCGAACCCAGAGTCCAAAAACCATCCACACCAATGGATGCGTAATTAAACCCCGAATTCAGGGATACCAAACTCGACATTGCACCATACTCTCCGAGCCAGCTAGGATCATAGCATTAATAATCCCGGCGGCCCATTCTAAGCAATGGAGAGCAGGCTACCTCGCAATAGTGAAGCACGAAGATGGCGGTACTTCACTATCAGGACATGCCAACTTGGTCAGGCGTGTCCTTCCTTATCCTTACAATGCACCCTGCCCACGGGCCTACCATAGGGGTAACTAACATGAAGTTAAGGGAAGGTTGGGGGGCTGGCAAGTAGGTATACTTGCGCAGCCTGCGTGACAGTACAAGACTGTACGTGGGTCTCGCAATGACCGACCCGTAGACATTCTTTTACAAGGCCGCTCCTGTGGGTGGCACAACACGTGCTGCAAGTGAGGTTCCGTGACAATTGTAAGTGGTGTTTTCGACTCGCACGAATACGGTCGAGTCTGGTATCTATGAACCGCAAATGACGAGTTTAGTAAGTGTGCGCAGTTTCGCTGTGCTAACTTAAACCGTTCGTTTGTTATGTGGGTTTTTCATCTGTACCCACGGGTTCCATCTTAGATACGGCATCCATTTTGTCTCTTGCCCTCAAGTAGCCAGCGAACGGACGTTGTCCGCTTCGCGACCCTGGGACTCCCAAGATATTTGCGGAAGACACATGTTCTTTGTAAGTGTCTTTATGACGAGGGGGATGCTACTGTGAGGCAGATGGCGCCGCTCGAGGCTCATCTTGCCGCATGGACTTATTGTCTCAGCCGTGCATCTCATTAGGCACGTCCCTTTGATGCCTGTATCTCGTGTTTCCCGATACCTCCCCTTTTACACCCTTTCCGATCTCCCCTCTGTCTCCGTCTTCCTCTGCACCTGTCCTCGTTCCTATTTTCGATCTGTTTTACTGCTGATTGGAATTTGCTAATGGTGGGAAGATGGGTTTTTACAGTTGGGAACCGCCAAATGTTTCCGCACTTATGTTCCGGACCTCATGTGCTTCAAAGTGACCAAAGCGACCCCTCTGGGGGATAATTGTGGGAACCGGGTTGTAAACTTTTGTGTATCATGTTATCCTATGGGTAAAAACTGTATAAAAGGAGCGATCCACAGAACCAATTTGAAGCAGTCTCCCCAAGTTGCACGCTGTGTACTTGTCGTGATCTCTGTGTTCCCTGCAGCAAATAAACCTTGAATCTTTGACGTCAAAGGAAGTGTCCCGTGTCTCTGTGACTTGTACGCCGGAGCAGGTTACCCACGAAGGTTTCAGGTGTTGTGCCCTGGCACCGCTGGGTCTTAAAGAACCCAGTCCTTCAGTTGGCGCCCAACGTGGGGCTGCATCAGTGGTACCGGTCCAAGCCCGACGATCGTGAGGAACTTCGTGTGAAATCTCCGAGGGAAGGTGCACTCCGCTTCATCGATCCTGTTGTCGAAATAAGTGGCCCGAAGACTTTTCCCACGAAGATTCCCGCCTCCTGACGGCTGCGACGGACTGCTGCCCTGACTGTAGACCTGTTTTGGCGCCTGGCGTAGACCTTGGTATAGCGAGACGATTGACGGGCCTTCCTGGTGACGCCATCGATCTTTGAGTTAAGTATTTGTGGGTCGCTCCCAGAGTTCTTGGTTGTGGTTACTTAGTGGTTGCATGGTTCCATTGCATTTGTGGTTCTTGGTACTTTGTTGTGTTGTTTGACGACTGCAGCCGCCAAAAACCGAGGGTTTTGTTCTTTGCTGGGACTTGGTAAATCCCGTAACCCTTGAAGTTTGTGAAACTCGGCTAGTGTGCAAGATGCCTGGTCGCAGTACTTTGTTCAGTTGTTTTAGACCTTGTGGTGCGGATTCCCGACTGGAGGACTCGTGTCCGATACCTCCGGTTGGGACTCCTACTTATGACTTGTATAGCAAACATGGGCTAGGCCCGATTACCTTTAACGATTATTGGATTAAATATACAAAGAAAGACGGCGACCTTCGTTGGCCACCTCACGGTAGCTTCGAGGCGTCGATCTTAGATAATCTAGAAATGAAGCTGTTCGAACGTAAATCAAGGCCGGCCATGTTTGATGCCTTTCGGTTGTGGCGCAAAGAAGCCCGACAGAAAGAGATCAGACAGAATAAACGTAGTCAGCGAGATAATGTTGCTACCATAGTGAAGAAAGCTGAGCAGTTCCAGCGTGATAAGGAGGATAAGGATAAGGAAGTGTTTGAAAGACTACAGCGTATGACCATAGATAAATGTTATCCTGCTTTGCCTACGGAGTCGGATAAGAAGGAAGAGGCAGTTGAGGATCCTTTAATGTCCTATCTTATGAAGTCGCCACCTCCGTACGTACAGGGTACCGCAGTTCCTGTGGTCCCTGCCGTACCTGTTCTTCCACCTATTGTTCCTCCGCCTGTTCCTCAACCTGCACCCGCTCTTCCGCCTGTTCCTGCTCCTTTGTCTGTTGCTATCCCTACTGCTCCTCCGCTTCCACATACTCCTGCTCCCGCTACTGCTCCTGTTTTGTTAACCCCTGTCGTTGCTACTGTCTCTACTCCTTCTCTTGTTAGTCCTGTGTCGTATCTCTCTCCCTCTACTCGTAATCGTAATTCTCCCCTTGCGGCTAGCTTCTTTCATTCGCTCGGACCTGTTCATGGGTCTGCTGGTTCCGATGGTCCTCAGAGACGTAGTCAGCTTCCTGGTAACAGAGAACGCGTTGCGCTATATAATATGGCGATGGGTTGGATGGTAAACCCTCTTAGAAATCCACCCCGTGTTGTCCTCGAAACGTTTTGTCAATTTAACATACCAACCCAGAGATATGTGTTTGACGAAATGTGCAAGTTCCTTCATGATCAGATAACGGCCGATGCGCCTGACGAGGTGCTGACCGCCCTGTCTGAACTTCGGCTTCAGTTCGCAAACGGACTGATAGTAGATACTAACGTCCGACGTGCTATTGAGCGGTTACTATCCTTCCGTCCCGCTCCAATACCTCATGCATTGTTTGTCGAGGATATTGAAAACCAACCAGACGAGTCTGGCCAATATCCTATGCGTGAAGTTCCGCCGGTTTGGGTACCGGCTGATCCTAATGCTAATCCTGCGACAGCGGCGCATTTCTAGAGAGTGTGGATACATCTCCCATGGAAACGTTCGGAAGTGCTACAGGTGAAACAATCTTTGCCTGATCCGCGCAAAAATCCTACAGGGTATTATAAGGAATTATCGCAGCTCGTAGATGCTACGGTAATGAATCTTGCCGATATCGACATGTTGTTTGGCAACGTCGTACCGCAACCGGTATGGGCTAAGATTCGCCAGCAAGATCACGCAAATGAATTAGGCGGTGATTGGGCTGCCATTATAGCGGCAGATGCTGGACAAGTGGCTGCTACTAAACCGGACCAATTGATTACTGCTCTTCCTCAGCGAATAATAACGTTAATGAAAACGCTTATGCCAGCTATGAGGGTAAACTGGGACAAATTGTCAGCGTGTAAGCAAAAGAAGGACAAGAGTGTTTCGGACTTCTTTACAAGGTTTGAGGAAGCGTTCATTGACCATAGTGGACAGGATATGGGTACCGAGGGTGGACAAAGGTTGTTTGTGGATAAATTTGTGTCAAATTTGTTGCCCGATTTGAGCAATAAATTAAAGAATTCGGAGAGTGCATGGGCCGTTTCTACCTCAGCTCAGATATTGGCTACGGCACAATATTATGAGAATAGGGAGAAAGAGGAGAATGACCGTGCTGACAAAAAGACGAAAGAACTGAAAACTAAAGTGTTGTTACAACAAGCGTATCCGCCGCGTTCTAATCAGAATGCGCCCCAACAGAATAGATCGCAGTCGCAATCGAATCGATCGCAGCCACGTAATGATTCCTCCTCCCAAAGATCGTCGTTAGGGTACAATCAATGTGCTTATTGTAGACAGGAAGGACACATTAAATTCAACTGCCCTGTTTTAAATGAACGTAATAGTGGTAATTCGTCTAAAGGAGGCCGTGGTGGTTCACAGCAGGCATCACGTGGTAGAGGTCGTGGTGCTCAAAACGATCGCTCAGACAACTCATCAAATTCTAATAACTGTTTCGATCAACGTGGATCATCGCAAGGACGATCTGCGCAGTACAATGTAGATGATTATTATGTTGATCAGGGAACTGACGACAGTAATTACTAGGACAGCCAAAGACAAGGAGAGGGAGTGGTATCAGTTCCGGTTGATCAGAGAGGGCCTTACGTCGCAGTTGCTACATCGGGCGTCGTTGAGCCTTTTCTGTTGGACACTGGTGCAGCGAAAAGTTCTGTCATGCATTCGAAACTCCCTGGCGCACCTTTGTCTGGCTTAACAAATGTTTCCGTTGGATTCTCTGGCGCCCCCGTTAGCAATCCAGTTTCACGCCCTTTGCCCCTTAAAATTGGGCCACGTGAGCTAGAAGCTCCGTTGATTTTGACTACTGGTTGTGGTGAAAATCTTTTGGGCCTGGATTTGCTTAAACGTTTGTATGCAACTTTGTATTGTTCTCCTGCGGGTGTAAAGCTTACGTTAGGAGAGAGGGTTGTCTCTCCCATGTATTTGTCTCTTGATAAGCTTCCACCGGAATTGAGTTCTCTTCCTGCGTCTTTGTGGGCGACGGGTCCAAATGACGTGGGCCTACTTGATATCTCCCCTTATGTTGTTCAGTTGAAATCTAATGTGCGGCTGCCACGTATTCCCCAATATCGTATCTCCCTCGATGGTGAACGAGCACTGTTGGCGATCATCTATGATTTGATCGAGAAAGATGTTATTGAAGAGACTCGGGGAAACGTGTGCAACAGCCCTGTACTACCCATTCTTAAACGTACAGATCCTACAAAACCGCCTGTTTATCGCTTTGTTATCGATTTACGGGAGGTAAATAAAATTGTGGTTCCTCAATTTCCTGTTGTGCCTGACATCACGGCGCTACTGACTCTGATTCCGGCTTCTGCATCATGGTTTTCGGTGATTGACTTGAAAAATGCGTTTTTCAGCATCCCGATTGCCGAAGAGAGCAGGGACCTTTTCGGTTTCTCTCTCGGTGGACGTAGCTTCCGGTTCAAACGCGCTCCTCAGGGCTACTGTGAAAGTCCATCGATTTACAGTCAAGCCTTGAAGGGTCAACTGGATGCGTTTCGGTTGCCGGTTGGTGCGGCCTTAATCCAATACGTCGACGACTTATTGGTGGCTGCCGATACTCAGGACATTTGTAAAATCGCTACGGTGTCATTGCTGCAACATCTCTGTGAGTTAAATCACAAGGTGTCACCTTCTAAACTCCAATATTGTTGTCAAGAAGTAACCTATCTAGGTCACTTATTGTCAAAGGAGGGAAGGAGATTGACCCCAGAGAGAATTGCAGCGATTGCGCGAATGGCTGTGCCAAACACCCAAAGAGATGTGCGTGCCTTCCTAGGTATCACGTCGTACTGCAGGCAATGGATTCCTAATTTTTCATTGCTAGCGAAACCATTGGTGGCTCTTACGTGCAAGGATGTTTCAACTCCTTTACCATGGACGGAAGAATGTCAGAAACGTTTTTCTGAACTGCGTGATTCATTGTGTTCGGCTCCTGTGTTAGGTACCCCTGACTACGGTAAGCCGTTCACGTTATATGTTCACGAGAGGGAAGGTTGTGCTTTGAGTGTTCTAACGCAACCTTTTGGTGGTAAGCAACGTCCATGTGCATATTTTTCCTCGACCTTGGACCCAGTAGCTAGAGCATTGCCGAGTTGTTTGAGAGCAACTGCGGCAGCTGCGGTCTCCATCCGACAATCAGCAGGATTGGTCATGGATAATATGCTTACGGTGATGGTTCCGCATGCAGTCGATACTCTTTTGAATCGAACGAAAACTCAGCACTTGACGAGTGCGAGGTTGTCTGGGTACGAATTGACGCTCTTGGCAAGCCATATTCAGATAAAACGTTGTAATGTCCTAAATCCGGCAACTTTGTTACCAATTAGCACAGAGTCAGATGAAGTAGCAGAACATGACTGCTACTTGAGGACAGAAGAGGAAACGAAAGGTCGAGTGGACCTTAAAAACACCCCATTGGAAGATCCGGATGGCACTCTGTATGTGGATGGGTCATGTTTTAAGTTGCCGAATGGCGATGTGACTACCGCTTATGCTGTTGTAACATTGAACACTGTTGTTGAAACTGCAAGATTGAATCAGAATTCTGCCCAAGCTGCGGAGCTGATTGCTCTTACTAGAGCATGTGTGTTAGCAAAAGGGAAACGTGTGAATGTGTACACCGATAGCCAATACGCTTTTGGTGTAGCGCATAGTTTTGGACGATTGTGGCGAGAGAGAGGTTTCTTGACGTCGCATGGTACGAAGATACAGCATGGCCAGCTTGTGAATGATCTTTTGGATGCATTGATTCTGCCTACGCAAGTTGCGATTGTTAAGTGTAGTGCGCATCGTAAAGTGACGGATGATGTTGGTCGTGGTAATGCGTTTGCGGATGAGATTGCTAAGGAGACTGCCCGGAACCTTAGCACTCGAATGTATGTGACGAGTTCGGTTAGGTGGCCCACAGAATCGAGTATGTGTGAAGACACTATTGAGAGTGTGAAAGCAATTCAGAATGAGGCCACCGAGACTGAAAAGGCGAAGTGGAAAGAAAGTACGGGAAAGTTGGATGCGAATGGTTGTTGGATTGATTTGTCGGATCAGAAAAGATGGATGTTGCCTGATGCGTATGTGCTGGCCGTTGTGACAATGGCACATGGGTTAGCACATATTAGCGTGAAAGGCATCTGTAAATTGTTGTCGCCTGTGTGGAAGAATGATGGCATTACGAAATGTGCTGAACGTCTGGTGAAGAATTGTATGGTGTGTATAATGTACAATCCTGGCAAAGGAACCCCAACTCCTCCTGGCAGTTTTGCTCCCCCTTCATATCCCTTTGAGGTGATTCAATTGGACTTCATCCATATGGAGCGATGCAATAACCTGAAATACGTTTTAGTTGTGGTTTGCGCATTCTCCCGATGGATTGAGGCCTATCCCCTCAAAGACAATACTGCTTTGTCTACTGCGAAAATCCTACTGAAGGAATATTTTCCTCGGTATGGAATGCCTAGAGTCGTGTGGTCAGATAACGGAAGTGAGTTTGTTGGAAGTGTGATGAAGAGTGTGTGTAAGGGCCTTGGAATAAATCAAAAATTCCACAGCGCCAATCATCCCCAGTCAGCTGGATTAGTTGAGGGGTATAACGGTACCCTTAAACTAAAGCTAGCAAAGATTCAGGCTACGACTGGTCTTTCGTGGCCTGACGCTTTACCCTTAGCATTACTGTCAACTAGGGCGACGGTACACTCCCGAATAGGGCTTAGTCCCTATGAGATAGTGTTCGGCCGTCCTGCGAATGTGTGGGGGGTTCCTAGGCCAGGAATGTTTTCTGATCTTGAGTATCCAATGTTGATTGACTATTTACATGACTTGACTGCTAAACTGAGGTTAATTCACCAACAGGTTTACGACGCATTGCCGACGCAGACGGAGGGTCCAGGCCACCAGCTCCAGCCCGGAGACTGGGTGGTAACACGAAACTTTTCACGCAAGAATAATCTGGACCCGAGGTTCACCGGACCTTACCAGGTGCTCCTGGCCACGAGGACTGCCGTTCGTCTTGAGGGGCGTAAAAATTGGGTGCATGCTACGCACACCAAGCGAGTCCCCATCCCTTTGCCGGCAGACCCGTGGGTAAGGAAAGGCATTGCGTCAACAGAAACAGAAACATTGCCGGCGTTTGTGCCTTTCAGCGACGCACAGCCTGTTGGAGAATCCTCAGCGCAGCAGAAAGCCACTGTTGAAAAATTGTCAGCAAAAGACTCAAGACCAGAACAATCAACTGATCAGCAGGACGCTGTCTCTTCAACGGATCCTTTGTTCGACGAGCAGACACGTCCCGGGAAACACCGATATTCTTTGCGATCTCGCACTAAGGACAAATAAAAATTTTTTTTCTTGCTTTGCTGAAATTGTCAACTGCATTATCCCCGTTTCCCGTGATCAGTTTTGAACATTCGTATCACTGTGATTTGTGTACATATATATATATTGAGCTTCCTCCCTTGTATCTTTTTACTTCCACAGCCGAGAGACTTTGTGCTTGTATATACATATTGTGTATTGAAGGCCGTAGGGCCGCGCGCGTACTTCCTTCTGGACAGTAGGTCTTGACGCTAGGTTAAAGGCCGTCGGTTCCTAGGAACTCCTAGGGATTGACTATTGCTGCACAGAACGAAGTGCGTCAAGAAACGTTGCGGACGGTCGTAGGGAATGGCATTCTCGAAGCTGAATGATTTGGAAGGGGCTCAAGTCTATAGATTCAAGCTGCAGCAACTCAGTCGTACCAAATGTTTTATATTCCAATTGTTTGTATTGTTTTTGACTGCTTCTGCATTATTGGCGGGTGGGGTGTATTACACGATGTCTTATTTCTTACCTGCTACACCTACTCCTACTCCTTACCCTAATATTACCTCTACTGCTTCTCCCCATTCCTTTCACATGTTACCGGAACACGAGCAGGCTAGACGTGTAGAATTCCGCAACAATTCCTTTATTCAGCTCCTCCATCAGCATCAGTTAGTGGTTAACACTACTAATTGTTGGGTGTGTGGGTTGATGCCACATACTACGGATAAGGGAATTCCATATCTGGTGTTACCGTATAGTTCCCAAGGGTCAGCTCGAGCATTTCAAACAATGTTTCGAAGCGCACTGGGTTTCCACCCCATTCGAGAACCACGTTCCCCCTACTCTGGCCCTACCTCGTATCAGAAGCCTTTGTCGATAGCCATAGAGGATTTAGATAGTGAGATCTATGATCCTTCGCTTATCCCTGAAGAAGAGGTACAAGCCTATAGAGTCCTAAGTAGAGGTGAATATAGTGTGTTCAGCAGCGAAAAACAGCTTAAAAGCTCGCCTCCAATATGGGTCGTACCCCACACTGGTAATTTTTGTCTTATGGGTCGTGGCCGAAGATCGCAAGCCCGACTTGGAGCAAGTGCTTGCACTGAAAATTACATTCTGCCGATGTCCTCGTCCCCTGTGTTTCTGGCTGCCAAGGGTACATACTTTATCTGTTATGATCGTGCATACACATGGTTTCCCGCTGACTTCATGGGCTCATGTTTTATTGCAAATCTGTTGCCTCCGACGTTCACTGTAGATGCCGATTATCATAAGACTAGAGTTGTGCGAGGCGTAATTAGTGAAGAAGACACTGCCGGTCAAGAGGCAGGAGACTTTTTCAAGGGTTTCCTCCCGTTTTGGGGACCTATGGTTAACAGTAGGAACCTGAGACAGTTGACTCGAGTGGTAGAATCGACAGCTAATATTACTGCCAGTGCCCTTGGTAATATCACCACAGAACTTCAGGCGGATAGACTTATGACGTTACAAAACCGTATGGTTTTAGATGTCATCTTAGCAGATCGAGGTGGGGTATGTAAGGTGATCCATTCGAGCTGCTGCATTTTTATTCCAGATAATGCTCCAACTGTCTATCAAGCCATCTCGAGGTTGCATAAGATCTCCGAATCCATACACGTGGATGTAGGGGATTGGACACTACTTGGATGGTTTTGGGGCCTGATGTCGACTTGGGGTTGGAAAATTCTGATGATCATTGGAGTTGTGGTAGTGTTCCTGTTCACGTGTTGCCTTTGTGTGCAGTGTGGTCCTGCCTTATGTGGCCTCTGTGCTACAACGTGTATGAGACAACCATCTGTTACCAAGGGGACTCGGTTGGACAGAGCTATGCTACAGCAACATCTCGATGGTCTGATGAATATCGAATATGATTCCGACTAGTGCTTGCCTACATGAGGGCAAAAGGAGCGTCTGAGGTTCCGTGACAATTGTAAGTGGTGTTTTCGACTCGCACAAATACGGTCGAGTCTGGTATCTATGAACCGCAAATGACGAGTTTAGTAAGTGTGCGCAGTTTCGCTGTGCTAACTTAAACCGTTCGTTTGTTATGTGGGTTTTTCATCTGTACCCACGGGTTCCATCTTAGATACGGCATCCATTTTGTCTCTTGCCCTCAAGTAGCCAGCGAACGGACGTTGTCCGCTTCGCGACCCTGGGACTCCCAAGATATTTGCGGAAGACACATGTTCTTTGTAAGTGTCTTTATGACGAGGGGGATGCTACTGTGAGGCAGATGGCGCCACTCGAGGCTCATCTTGCCGCATGGACTTATTGTCTCAGCCGTGCATCTCATTAGGCACGTCCCTTTGATGCCTGTATCTCGTGTTTCCCGATACCTCCCCTTTTACACCCTTTCCGATCTCCCCTCTGTCTCCGTCTTCCTCTGCACCTGTCCTCGTTCCTATTTTCGATCTGTTTTACTGCTGATTGGAATTTGCTAATGGTGGGAAGATGGGTTTTTACAGTTGGGAACCGCCAAATGTTTCCGCACTTATGTTCCGGACCTCATGTGCTTCAAAGTGACCAAAGCGACCCCTCTGGGGGATAATTGTGGGAACCGGGTTGTAAACTTTTGTGTATCATGTTATCCTATGGGTAAAAACTGTATAAAAGGAGCGATCCACAGAACCAATTTGAAGCAGTCTCCCCAAGTTGCACGCTGTGTACTTGTCGTGATCTCTGTGTTCCCTGCAGCAAATAAACCTTGAATCTTTGACGTCAAAGGAAGTGTCCCGTGTCTCTGTGACTTGTAAGCCGGAGCAGGTTACCCACGAAGGTTTCAGGTGTTGTGCCCTGGCACCGCTGGGTCTTAAAGAACCCAGTCCTTCACAAGCCCACGAGCGGTATTTGCATTTACAAGCCCCGGCACTCCTGGTGCACTCGACTAGGGACTGACAGTAAACCAAATAAGCCAAACATGGATACAATAGACACATCATTTTAACATAGGGAGCACTTGCGCTATGGCACTGATCAGCAGTGACACGGCGCCCAAAGCATATACCAGCAAAACATCGTAAAACAGTAGAGGCAAACAGAAAAATGGAGGAGAGACTCAAGCCAATGATGTCAGGTCTAATACCCATGCATTTAGTAAGACACATTTAATCACTCACTCCTACAGTCAGTCACGCACCTACTAAATCCTTCATCCAGACACTTATACATCCACTCATTCTTCAATATGTAAAACATATTTAAACTTTACAGAAACACACAGTCACTGGATGATGTAATCAGTGATGTCATCAGTGATGTCATTTGAGATTTCATCAGTGATGTCATCAGTGATGTCACTGACCATGTCATGAATAATGTAATATGTGACATCATCAGCAGTGGAATGTGGGTGCGCGAAATATAGTTAGTACAACTAACTATATAAATAGGAGCAATTTCAATGGTTTTTAAATGCTAATACCTAACTATATAAGGCCTGAAACATATGGTTTTTTAAGTGAATATATATATATATATATATATATATATATATATATATATATATATATATATATATATATTACCTACTGGCTATCGCCAGTAGGTATATATAGTTAGGATTTTTTCCCTATGGGATTTTTGAAAATTCTATGTCTAATAACTTTGGCGTTTGTGGACGGAATCGGCTGAAATTTTCAGGAAAATGGCACATTTTGTTTCTGAGCAGCTCTTGAAAATTTGGGGAGGTTTTGTCGAGGGGGGGCCGAGAAAAAAGGGGGGTCCCAAAACGCGTTTTTCCCATGTTAATTTCCATAGGGCGGTTGGACTCACTTTTAGCTCGAACGGCTGAATGGATTTGCACGAAACTTGGCAAAATTGTAGGGACTGTTAGCCCGATGTGCCTTTGCTAGGTCTCAATATATGTGCTCCAGTAGTTTTTGAGAAATTAACGTTCAAAACAAGATATATATCTGTAACAGCGCTCCGGACTGCGCTCCGGTCCGCTTACTTTTCGCGAAACGGAACTTTGCGATGCGAAGCTGATTGGCTCTCCGGTGTCTGTCAACATTCTAAACAGTCCGGAGCGGCCGCCATCTTATCTCTCGGTAGGATCGAGAGAGAAGAAGAGGTGAAAAACGAAGGGGGAATTTAATGAAAGGGGGCAAGGTATACTCCTCTTGACCCCCTAGGAATGTTGTTGGGGTTATTAAAGGGTCCCGTGGGGAAAATAAAAAAAAAAATGATTTTTCACGGTAGAAGCGCTTCACGGGCCGCGAACTGGGCCGCAAACTGGTAGCG
The DNA here is from genome assembly GCF_964263255.1 of Lissotriton vulgaris. NCBI lineage: Eukaryota > Metazoa > Chordata > Amphibia > Caudata > Salamandridae > Lissotriton > Lissotriton vulgaris. Next base: position 1,393,296,623 of record NC_141693.1, read on the forward strand.
AAACGGGAATTCGCCATTTTGTGCTTCGTTTTAATTAAATTACTAGGTATAAGGGGGTGCGGGAGACGTATCCTAATCCCCTATGTTTCCTGAGGGTGGCTGAGGAGGCTCATATATGTTGATACATCTCTTCCAGCGGCTGTGCGTGAGCTTTTTTTTTTTTGCTGCGTGACGTCTGTTAACGTTCGATTCGATGGAAATCAGGAAGTGTTGACCGCCAATTTGTCACTGCGATAAAATATTTTGTTATAAATGAATCCTTATTGATAAACATTGTCTGCGCCATCTTGCCTTTTTTCAAATGCCACAATTTTGTCGTGCACGGCAGCCATTTTAGATGCCAGGCCGGTCCCAGGCTATCACCTACCCCTGCGGATGTAGTTTATGGCCCCAGCTGTAGAGAATCCAGACATGCCAACCCTCCCGATTCAGGCGTGAGACTACTGATTTCAGTGCTAGTCTCCCGCCTCCCGATTTCTGCAAGCAAAAACCCGGGGGCATATTACCAACAACTAGCGATAATTTTTTTCTCTAACTTGTTTAGAGACAAAAATTATCGCCGCACATCGGCGATTTTTATCGCAGATAAACCTTGCTATTAGCAAGGTTCATCGCAAATGCGATAAAAAACGGCCACAATGCGTGAATATTGCTGAAAAGTCAGCGATATTCATGTATTATCGAGCAAATGCTCTTAGCCATGTTATCCACCTCCCATTGGATAACATGGATAAGAACTGCTCAGGTCAGGTGTTAGCTTTTGGAGATATTCGCGCTTAGCGCGAATATCTCCAAAAGTTGGTAATAGGAGATAGCGATGTTAGGGACTGTTTCCAGTCGCTAACATCTTGGCACGCCCACTTTGCATGTCATTAGTGATAAATATCACTGACATGCAAAGCGGGGCCCAAGATGGTCGCTGTCTCCTTTTAGCTGTCACTAACTGGTGTTAGCGACAGCTTGGTAATAGGGAGATAATTTTATCTCCGCTTTCTTGGCTTTTAAAGCCAAAAAAGCGTAGATAAACCCCCTTGATAATATGCCCCACGATTCCTCAGGGGTTTCAGCTGACAGGGCTTGGTATTGTGTTACGTGGTAATTCTTCCAGGAAACGTCAGAGGGTCGATGCAGGGGTTCTAGAAGGGGTGATAAACCATTTAAGCCTCATGAACAAGCGCATGGTCTTTTAAAGATCTGTGAAGTACTCGGGGCGGCGGTGTGTGTGTGTCCTCTTTCAGGAGCGGGCGGGCGATGGGGGGGGGGGCACTGCCAGCAACTTCCAGGCCAGGCAGTGTTCAATAGTTGCATCACCCTTTCTCTGCCTGCTATTGCGCTCCATGCTTCGGAAAGGTAAGAAAAAGAACGTGCATTTGAGTTTGAAATGTCCGATCCTGTAGCAGTACACTTGCAAAGCCCACACATGACAATAACCCGATTCAAGGCCCCATTCACCCGTTTTAAAAAAAATATATAACACTCCAACTAAGTAGGATTATAAAACTTTATTAACTTTTAAATATAATGAACGGAACAAAAACTGTAAAAACATTTAAACATTTTTCACAAAAAAAAGCAACAATGGTCAGAAGCTGTCTTTTGTGCGAATAGTCCCAAGGCAGCACAACGTGCTGAGTTCTGGACGGCACCCAGGTGATGTCACCTGGGTGCCGCACTGGTTTTTGGGATCCTACAATGCAGCAAAGAAAAACAGCGTGGGGCGTCCAGGGTGGTGCGGAGGGAGGCCTCGTCAGTAGCGGTCTGTTGTGCGAATAGTCCCAAGGCAGCAGAACGCGCTGAGATGTTGATGGCACCCAGGTGACGTCCAGTAAACTGCCGCACTGGTTTTGGTATCCTACAATGCTGCTCCGAAAATTGGCGTGGGGCGGCCTGGGGGGGGGCGTGGGGGAGGCGGCGTGAACGGGCCTCCCCAGGTGGCGGCCATCCAGCTGAGTTGCGCCCGCTCTTGCGGCTACAGCGTCTCGCTCACCATGTTGTTGAGTTGCTCCCACTCTTGCAGTGCAGCGATAGGCGGCTGCCACATGACTCTTAAAATGGCGGACGGCTCTTCGGTTTTGGGCCTGGTCCACTAAAATGGCCCTGGGACACCTTGGAACTCGGACGCTTGCCTGCTAGGGCTTGGGCTCCATTCTCGAAAAGCGTCCCCTCAGCCGTGAAGATTCTACAAAAGTCTTGGGGGCCCTAGACTCCTGCAGGCTTCCGGTGGGGAGCGGCTGCCATGATTGCTCGCGGAATGACCACGACGGAGCCACGAGATGGTGGTGCTCTCATGGTGACGCCAGCTTCAGTCTGAATCATCCAGAAACAAGGTGGGGCTTTCATCGTTTGGGAAAAAAAAATGTTCTAAACCAATGAAAAGTGTTATTTTTAGGTCATATGACCAAGCCTTCCATCTTTAGGAAACTAAAAGTAAAATGAACCAATGAAAAGTTTTATAAACAAGTCACATGACCTGTTATGCGGCATAGGGCTACAAAAAGCGTCGAAAATCCGTTGGCACGTGAGGCGGCGTCAGTAGCGGACCGATGTGCGAATAGGCCGAAGGCAGCACAACGCGCCGAGATCCGGATGCCACCGAGGTGGTGTCCAGCAAATTGCCGCGCTGGTGTGGCCATCCTACAATGCTGCGCCGAAAGACGGCGTGTCCAGCTGAGTTCCGGTCACTCTTGCGGTACAGTGAGTCGAACGCGCCGAGATCCGGATGGCACCGAGGTTGTGTCCAGCAAGTTGCCGCACTGGTGTGGCCATCCTACAATGCTGTGCCGAAAGTCGGCGTGGGGTGCCCCGTTGGCTTATGAGGTGATGTCAGTAGTGGACCGATGTGTGAATAGGTCGGAACCAGCACAAGGCGCCAAGATTCAAATGGCAGGTCCTGGATGTTGAGTGCGTTAGTTGAGAGTTCTGAGCAGTGCTTGTAAGACTATCTGAAGCTTATTTGCACCTGCTGCAGCTTCACTATTGCCCAAGGTGTTGTCCAGCAAATTGCTGCACTGGTGTAGCCATCCTACAATGCTGCGCCGAAAGACGGCGTGTTCAGCTGAGTTCCGGTCACTCTTGCGGTACAGTGACTCGAACGCGCCGAGATCCAGATGGCACCGAGGTGGTGTCCAGCAAGTTGCCGCACTGGTATGGCCATCCTACAATGCTGCGCCGAAAGACGGCGTGAACAGCTGAGTTCCGGTCACTCTTGCGGTACAGTGACTCGAACGCTCCGAGATCCGGATGGCACCGAGGTGGTGTCCAGCAAGTTGCCGCACTGGTGTGGCCATCCTACAATGCTGCGCCGAAAGTCAGTGTGGGGTGTCCCGTTGGCTTATGAGGTGATGTCAGTAGTGGACCGATGTGTGAATAGGTCGGAACCAGCACAAGGCGTCCTGCACTGTTGAGCTTTTTTCAATGCCTGTTTTTTGTTGTTTCTCCTCCATCAAAAACAAAAAAAAAATATAAAACTGTGCAAAAATACAAAAAAATGTTTAGAAAAGCAGTGCTTGTAAGACTGTCTGAAGCTCTTTTGCACCTGCTGCAGCTTCACTATTGCCCTGGTGTGGCCAAAGGTCGCACATGACATAGGCGGCCGGCTCCCGAGGTCCGGCGGAACTTTTTTCCTTTTCCTTTCTGCATCTTGTCCCACAATCCGTTTCACCTGAAGACACGACCAGGTTCCTGAATGTGTGCAGGGGGACGCTATTGATTGAATGAAAATGGCGGCTTGACACAAAGCTGACTCAAGCGTTGCTGTTGATGCTATACAGACAAAAATTGGTTTTCAGTTTGTACATTCTTCAGGATTTTTTTTTCCATCCAAGGCTGATTGAGAGTTTGTAGAAAAATGGCTTCAGATTTTCCACATATTACTCTTCAACATTCTTCCTAAATGTAACAATGTGAGACTCACTAGGAGAACGGCTGTTTATCTTTCTTTTCAAAATGCTGCCAACAATATTTTCTGAATGGAAGACACCATCTTGTAGCATAAAGGGCCGAAAGGGGTTCTGGTCTGGCCGATTGTTGGTGGAGACATTTTGACTATATCTTGGACCTGCCCGGCCTCGCCCAAAATGGCGCCGGTATAAATGGGACTCGTAACTCCTTGCCCGCAAATGTATATCTAGAAAATGTTATTGTAAGTGGCCCTGTCTTATTTTAATTACAAAATGTACGTCCACCGATTCCGCAACTGTTAGACACCTTAGTTCTTGTACCTAATGGCCCGCTCGTTACGTTCCTCTACAGTGTAAATGTCTCCTCATCATATACGATTTCAGTTTGCTCCGTGGCCGGCCCACGTGGTTATAGGCCCGTATTTGTATACTGACATTTTCACAATAAAGGTTTTTAAAACAAAACACGGTAGTAGTATTTACATTGGTAAAGTTTTTACTTTTAGTCACTGTTTTCGAATCAGTAAAAGGCAAGTGAAATAAAGCAGTCCAATTACATGACGGATAAAAGGTATAATATATAGGAACGTAGTAAAGATAAATGGTCAAGGGCAGTTGTGTTTTCCACTCCTGCAACATAAAGTGATCGATAAGAATCTGATAATCAGGCGTATCGGCGACTAAGACAGCAGGCCGAGTCTCTTTTACTCAACGGCTCCGTCATGGAACGAAGAAACGCCCTTTTTCTCGAAAAAGGAATGTTTTTTACTTGCAGGACAGTTGTATATTTTCCGGGAAAGTACATTAGCCTGGAATATTATAACATATATGTTTAAAAAAAAAAATGTTCGAAAACAATAAAAAGCGTAATTTTTAGGTCATATGATCAAGCTTTTCATCATTAAAATAACAAAAGTAAAATGAACCAATGAAAAGTTTTATTAACAAGTCACATGACCTGTTATGCTCACGTTACGCGCTGCGCGCCGCGCCCCGGATCACTTCCGGGTGCGCTAACGCGGCGTGTCATATAACGCATTACGCGACAACGTAGGTCAAGAATATAGTCAAAATGTCTCCACCAACCAGCGTTCGGAACACAACCCCTTTCAGCAGTCCAAAAAGTTCTGTTAAATGACAACAGAGGGGACAGGCAACAAGAACCATCAGTCAAAGAGGGGAGGGCAAGTTCTTCTCTTCCGGGTCATGTTGGGGCGCTACCGGAACTGATCGAATTGGTAGTCTACAGTGTTTCTGGATGTTTCAGAATAAAGCTGGCGTCAGCATGAGAGCACTACCATCTCGTAGCTCCGTCGTGGCCATTCCACGAGCAGACATGGCAGCCGCTCCCCACCAGAAGCCTGCGGGAGTCGGGGGCCCCCAAGACTTTTGTAGAATCTTCACGGCTGAGGGGACGCTTTCGAGAATGGGACCCAAGCCCTATCACGGAAGCGTCCGAGTTTCAAGGTGTCCCAGGGCCATTTTAGTGGACCAGGCCCAAAACCGAAGAGCCGGCCGCCATTTTGAGAGTCCTGTGGCAGCCGCCTATCTCTGCACCGCAAGAGCGGGAGCAACTTAACTACATGGTGAGCGAGACGCTGTAGTTGCAAGAGCGGGCGGAAAACAGCTGAATGGCGGAAGAGGCACAGTGTAGCAAAAGCGGGCGGAATGGCAACTAAAACGGTAAAGGGGCGCCCCACTACAGCGTGTCTTCAGGTCAAACGGATTGTGGGACAAAGTCCAGAATAGAAGAGTCATCAAAAGGCAAAAAGTTCCGCCGGACCCCGGGAGCCGGCCGCCTATGTCGGGGGCGATCTCAGGCTACACCAGTGCTATAAGACTTGGGGAGGGGGTCGGAGCCAAGCGTCTTCTCCGAGTCCGTGCCATCACACCGCCCCTCGGGGGCCTCCGTCAAGCGGTTTAGGGAGGTACCATATAACATTGTTTTCAAATGCAGTCAGGTCCACAAACGACCCTCACTTACTTTGAGAATAGTGAAGCTGCAGTAGGTGGAAATAAGCTTCAGACAGTCTTACAAGCACTGCTTTTGTAAACATTTTTTGATTTTTTTGTATTTTTGCAGTTTTATATATTTTTTTTGTTTTTAATGGAGGGGAATCAACAAAGCACAGGCATTGAAAAAGGCTCAAACTCAGAACTCTGAACTATGGCACCCAACATCCAGGACTTGCCATCCGGATCTTGGCGCCTTGTGCTGCTTCCGACCTATTCACACATCGGTCCACTACTGACATCATCTTATAAACCAACGTTATGTAAATAGTTATTTAATAAAATATTTTACCCTGTTTCTTTGCTGGTGTGTTGTCTATATTTTTAATATTTGCATAGGGTTTGTCGTTATTTTGGGCGGGATGGGTGACGGAGCCGAGCTGTCTTGCAGCCCTCATGGTGTGGAGCTCAGTTCATCTCACTATTTTCGTATTTCTCATGAAGGGTTGTTTATAATATTTCTATTTTAGCGAGGTCAAAAAGAGATCCAATTAGTGGCCTACTGATTTTGCTCGATTACTTTTATTTTTTTACACGATTTTTCACGATCTGCAAAGACTAAACAGAGTATTGCGACTTTGTGCTTGTTTGTAAATAGAGAATGAACCAAAGAGAATCAATTGTAAAACAGTAAATGCTTGGATAATAATCAATCAAATGGAGAGACAAGCAGGCAGGACGGATTACAACGGGGGTAAAGGCCTGCGTTAACTACTCTTCACTATCTGCAAAGAGAGAGTACTACTAAGAGAAAAGAGGGGAGGGGGGCAGCGTTCAAAGCACATCAGCGTGCATAAACACGAAAAAGTTTTTATCTATCACGTACTTGACATTTTAAAGCTTTTCATATTTGCTATTAAAAAACCATTGAAATTCACTGAAAAAACCATAGGTTATAGTCGATATATAGTTAGGAATTTGCATTTACAAAACCTTGAAAATTCAATGAAAAAACCATTGGTTTTAGGCCATATATAGTTAGGGATTTGCATTTACAAAACCTTATTTTACTCGCATAAAACCATTGAAATTCCATATATAGTTAGATGCGCTAACTATATATCGCGCACCCGCAATCCACTGCTGATGATGTCAGATATTACATCATTCATGACATGGTCAGTGACATCACTGATGACATCACTGATGACAACTCAAATGACATCACTGACAACATCACAGATGACATCATTCATGTGTTAATACGATGAATCTCTACAGACTCTGATATAACCTTAGATACACTCAGTGAAAACAGACACTCACAGATTGTCACTCATCCATGGAGTTACTCATACACCTAGACAGTCATGCAAAGAATCAATCACACCTCCAATTCCTCAACTATACAGTTATACACACCTTACTTATTGAAACATATTCTAACACATATTTACTCTCTTATACAATCACTGATACAAGTTTTCAATGATCCATGCAGCTACTCACACATTCACTGGCTCTTAAACACAGTAATTTATATATGTCAACTCTTGCATGTACTGTGTTTTACATATGTACTTACTTTGACATGTAGCATTGAGATATCCAATCACTCACCAATACACTCATGCACACAGTCAACCACCCATACAGCTGTTTCCACATGCAGTTTTGAACCCATACATCTAGTGAATCAGCTGTTCACACATCTATGCACAGAGTCACACATTTCCCAGCCACTCACACACATACTCAGTCTCCCATACAAATACTTGGGCAACCAATCAATAACCCATATAGTTACTCATATAGCTACTGATCAACACATGCAGCAGTTTTCAGAACATCAGACATAATGATGCACAAATTAAGACAGTTTAGTCACTAACCCATGCACTCAGTGAGACACATCTAATCACTCTCTCATACAGTCAGTAATGCACCTACTAAATTCTTCATCCAGACATTTATACATCCACTCATTCTTCAATATGTAAGACATATTTTAACTTTACAGAAACATACAGTCACTGGATGTTGTCATCAGTGATGTCATCAGTGATGTCACTGACCATGTCATGAATGATGTAATATGTGACATCATCAGCAGTGGATTGCGGGTGCGCGATATATAGTTAGCGCATCTAACTATATATGGAATTTCAATGGTTTTATGCGCGTAAAATAAGGTTTTGTAAATACAAATCCCTAACTATATATGGCCTAAAACCAATGGTTTTTTCATTGAATTTTCAAGGTTTTGTAAATGCAAATTCCTAACTATATATCGACTATAACCTATGGTTTTTTCAGTGAATATATATATATATATATATATATATATACATATATACTGGTCGCCAGTAGGTAGTTATGGTTAGGACCTAGCTACCATAGGAAATCCGCAACATTCTATTGGGAAAAACTTTGGCACCGGTTTAGGAATTTGCGTGTAGTTATCCAAAATTTAGGCCAGCTCCGCTCCGCTCCTTCCCTGAAAGTTTCGGGGGGATTCGTGAAGTGGGGGCTGAGAAAAAAGGGGGTCCCAAAACGTGTGTTCCCCATGTTAATTTCCATAGGATGAATTGACAAGGCTACAGCCTGAACCGCTGAACGGAATTACGCCAAACTTTGCAAAATTGTAGGGACTGGTACGCAGATGTGCCTTTGCTATATTTGGTGAAATTTGATCCAGTGTTTTTTTTTTTAAATAACTTCAAAAACACATATATATCTATAGGCGCGCTCCGAGCGCTCTCCGGTACGCGTACTGGGGAGCGCACCCGGCGCGCTACCGGAGTGCGCGAGCGGAAAGCTGATTGGCTGTCGACATTCTAAACAGTCCGGAGAGTGTGTCTCGGTAGAATCGAGACACAAGAGGTGAAAATATAAAGGGGGAAATGATTAAAAGGGGGCAGGGTACACACCCCACGACCCCCTAGGTTTTCTGAGGGGGGCCTAGAAGGACCCTGAAGGTTAAAAAACCTTTTATTTTTTTTTGCAATTTTCGCGGGGTAAGCGCTGGGTGCGTTCCCATGTACACTCACCGGTACGCGCACCCTGAGCTCACCACTTCACTCACTCCTTTACAATATATAAAGAATATAGCTCTTTTTGGAGAATTGGAGGTAGTTCTAAAAAGAACTGGGTTTTTTCTTCTTTTTTATTTTTATTTTATTTTTTTACTTTTTCCGAACTTTTTAAATTTTTTTTTTTTTTCAGAACAAAAAAAAAACTAGGGAATGCCAAACTGCTCAACAGAAGCAAAAAAAAAGGGAAAAAATAGGGCTGGGGAGGGCAATTAGTCGGATACTCTGTTCTCCATAACAAAGCAGTTCGTCACACTGCTTACACCTAATGGTAATGTTATTAAAAACAGGCTGAATATTTGGTATCAGCTCGACTGCTCTTCCTCTCCCCGATGATGTTGCTCCTCCAGTGGAAGTCGAAGCGCCATCTCCAGGTGCATTCCGTGCCAGGTCCCTGACACTCTCCCGGGCATAGTTTTGGGGGTGCCTTTTTTGGACATGCCTGATCATTGTGGAGTTCCCAAAGCTGTATTTTTTCCTGGGGTCACCACGAGACAGAATCGTGTTGCAGATCTTACATTCCACTTTAGGAGCATTCACCTTCTTCTCCCCTTCTGGAATGCTAAAAAACTTCCACATGAAATGCTGCTTCACTTTTGGCTGAGGAGGTTCTTCCTGGAGAAAGTCATCAGTCATCACTGCTGCTTGGTGGTCTTGCAGCCATTCTTTGCAAACAATTGAAGAGAAGAAAGTAATAGGTCTTGTTCTCTCCAAAGTGAAAGAGGTAGTGAAGGAAATGGGTGGGGTTTTCATTAGTTGTAAAAAAAACTGTTAACAACCAATGAAAAGTGTTATTTTAGGGTCACATGACTTGATGCGCTTATGCTACACGCTCCGGGGGGCTTCAGAGGGCGCTTCCGCGGCACGTACGTAGGCCCTTATGCGGCACGTACGTAGGCGCTTCCGGGGGCGCTTACGTGGCCCGCCTGAATGACTCTTTGTTAGATTTTCGGAAATGCGTTTAAAGGTGAAATTCGGTTATTACAAATGAAAATTAGTACTTTTATGAGAATGCCACTGAATGTCTTGCATTAATATTTACTTTAAATACATGATTATATTTTTTTTCGCACACGGGAATACGTGTATTGGTGCGTTTACCAGTGCACGCACCCAGAGCGCTCCGAAGTAAAATGGTAAAAAAAAAAGGAAAACATTTATTTTAGAAAAAAATAAAAAATAATAATTTTATAAAAAATATTATAATTAATAGTTATAAAAAACAACTATTAAAAAAAATTATAATACACTTTAAAAATCGGAGGTTACAAACTCGTTATAGTAAGGATTCAGCTTTTAGAAAACCTTTGAAATTCACTGAAAAAAACATAGGTTTAACACTCATTATATTTAGGAATTAGCATTTAAAAAATCTTTGCAATCCACTGAAAAAACCATAGGTTTAACACTCGTTATAGTTAGGAATTAGCATTTAAAAAACCTTTGAAATTCTCTGAAAAAACCTTAGGTTTAACACCAGTTATAGTTAGCTGGACATTTTACTCATACAAAACCATTGAAATTCCCACGTTATAGTTAGTTGGACTCACTATAACTCGCGCGCCCGCAATCCACTGCTGATGATGTCACATATTACATCATTCATGACATTGTCAGTGACATCACTGATGACATCACTGATGACATCTCAAATGACATCACTGATGACATCATCCAGTGGAAGTGTGTTTCTGTAAAGTTAAAATATGTTTACATATTGAAAAATGAGTGTATGTATGAGTGTGTGAATGAAGGATTTAGTAGGTGCGTGACTGACTGTATGTCATGAGTGATGTAATATGTGACGTCATCAGCAGTGCATTACAGGCGCGCAATTTATAGTGAGTCCAACTAACTATAATGTGGGAATTTCAATGGTTTTATGTCAGTAGAATTTCCAGCTAACTATAACTGGTGTGAAACCTATGGTTTGTTCAGTGAATTTCAAAGGTTTTTTAAATGCTAATTCCTAACTATAACTGGTGTGAAACCATTGGTTTTTTCAGTGAATATCATAGGTTTTTTAATAGCAAATTTTTATATCTATGATATGTAATATTTTTTATAATGAATCCTTTAATGTATATTTATGTGATACTATTTTTTTATGTATATTGTTCATGTTTTTTTTTTATTTGCCCTGGAGCGCTCCCGGTGCGCGTCCCGGTGAGAGCACCGGAAAGCGCAGTCTTGCGGCGTGCCCCAGGGCGCGTACCGGTGAGCGTCCCGTTAGCGCTTTTGCCGCGAACAAAAACCATCATCGTGACGTATCGCGTAGCGGCGTCCGCGTGATACGCACAGCGTAAACGCACCCGGAAGCACTCGAGCGCCTCAACGCAAGCATCCGACGCGCTTACGCGACGCACCCCTAGGCGCGCCCGGGGCGCATAGCGTAAGTAAGTCGGGTTATGTGACCTACAAATAACACTTTTTATTGGTGCAGGACAGTTTTGGTTTCCAAATGATGAAAGCCCTGGTCATGTGACCTTAAATTAACACTTTTCATTGGTTCAGGACAGTTTTTTTCTCCTAATGATGAAAGCCCCCACCTTTTTTCCTCATTCTCACTTTGTACTTTGAGTGAAGAAGACCTGTTGAAAGACCTCTCTGTACTTTTTTGGACTGAAAAATGGCTTCAGTAGCAGCAGGAGCAGAAGCATCTCAGCCACCACCACCACCACCACCACCACCACCACCAAGAGGACCACCACAACACCACACTGGTGGAGATGAAGAAGAGGAAGAGGAGGAGGAGGAAGAGGAGGGGAGGAGGACATTCCTGCCAGAAGACAATACCACATATAGGCCAAAGCCACACATTGTATGGGAGTTTTTTTCCATCCCAAGTGGCCAAAAAAAGGTGAATGCGCCAAAGGTGACTTGCCTTATCTGTAACATGGAACTTTCAAGGGGGAACCCTAACAAAAAATACTCATTTGGCAATAACACCATGATTCGCCACATGCAGCGCAGGCATCCCAACAACTATGCTGCGGCAGAGGTGAGAGAACTGGCCAGTAACCCTCCCCAATCTTCACCCAGCACCTCAAAAAGAAAGCAACCCACTCCATCGGGACCAGAGACAAGAGAGATGGTCCCAAACATTCAACCCAAGTTTGGGAAATACAAGATCACTTATATTTTTGTTGGGAAAACCATCACCTATGGTGAGCAAAGCATAAAGCTCATCAACCGTGCTGGTGACAACCACAAATGCCCCAAAAATCCATAATTTTTTCCTGTTTTTTTTTGCTCCAGTTGAGCCGTTTTCAATTCCTTGTTTTTTGTTTCTCCCCATAAAAATAACAAAAAAAATATAAAATAGTTCATAAAAGCCAAAAAAGTACAAAATGTTCAAAAAAACATTAAAAAAAATATAAAACAACAATAGAAGAAAAAAACAGTTCTTTTCAGAACTACCTCCAATTTATACAAAAAGGCTACATTTTTAAAAAACTCTGTCATTCTTTTTCCCCCATGGTACGCTCCCCGGTACGCTGCCCGATCCTACCGAGACACAAGATGGCGGCCGCTCCGGACTGTTTGGAATGTTTACAGACACCCTAGAGCCAATCAGCTTTCTGCCATCGAACTCGCGTAGCGCGCTGGTACGCGCCCCGGTACGCGTACCGGGGAGAGCTTATAGATATAGATATATATTTTTTTTAACCTAAATTACTCAAAATCCACAAGAGCACATATCTTGAGACATAGCAAAGGCACATCGGGCTACCAGTCCCTACAATTTTGCCAAGTTTTGTGGAAATCCATTCAGCCGTTCGGGCTAAAAGTGAGGTCGACCGGCCTATGGAAATTAACATGGGGAAAACACGATTTGGGACCCCCCTTTTTTTCTCGGCCCCCGCTTTATGAATCCCCCCCAAACTTTCAGGCAAGGACCGGAGCGCTGCGAAGCAAATTTGAGGAAATTTTCAGGCAGATTCCTCAATCGGCGCCAAAGTTATTCCCAATAGAATGTTGCGATTTCCCTATTGAAAATATTCCTAACTATAACTACCTACTGGCGACCGCCAGTAGGTTATATATATATATATATATATATATATATATATATATATATATATATATATATATATATATATATATATATATCCAAATGCCACTCCGGTGCTAAATCCACCCAAAAGAGAAAAACACGAACTCCAGAAATCACTTTGCTCACTGCTGGCTGCAGTGACTTTTTATTATGCCGGGTGCGGAATACTCTCAGTCAGGATGACGTGTTTCAGCTAACCTGTAGCCTTGCTCATATATATATATATATATTCTGTGTGAAACATAATGTAAACATTTTTCTTAGGAAAATATTGAAATAGTGTGAAACAAATTTTTTATCTCCAGCTAAAATTAAATGATTCAACTATTAAAAGCATTCACTCAGGAGCCCCCACGGACGCCTTCCCTCCGCACATCTTCCTCGGAGCGGCCGCAGCCATAGCACCTGAGCTAGGATGCCCCATCAATGCCACCTTTGAGGCAGGCACATTCTCCGATGCCTGGAAATGCGCAGAAGTCAAGCCCCTCCTCAAGAAGCCCTCAGCAGATCCGACAGACCTTACGAGCTACCGACCCATCTCTCTCCTCCCTTTCACTGTCAAAGTCACAGAGAAGGTCAGCAACGCCCAACTAACAAACTTCTCCAAGAGAACTCCTTCCTCGACCCCTCCCAATCCAGATTCTGATACAACCACAGCACTGAGACCGCCCTACTCGCCGCCCCAGATGACATCCGCACTTTGAGTTTGAGTTTAAATTACTTCTAAAGCGCACGTACACCTGTCGGTTTCATGGCGCTGTGGTTCACTATGCACTGGAGGGGGCCAGGAGACAGAAAAGAAACTCATTGGGGGAAAGCTTGTGAAAAGAGAAAGGTTTTTAATGCTTTCCGGAACAGAGGATATTGGGTGAGGGACCTGAGATGAAGCGGAAGTGAATTCCAGAAAATGGGGGCAATGGTGGAGAAATTAGAGCCTCCCCATTTTTTTCGACGAAACCGGGGGACAACCAACAAGTATTGAGAGGAGGATCCGACTGAGCCTGAAAGGTGATGCAACCCATTTTGAACAATGAGCGTTCACGAATAGGGAGCCAATGCAGGGATTTTAGAAGCGGGGTGACATGATGTGACTTGGCCAACTTATAGACTAGGGGAGCAGCCTGGTTTTGCATCAGCTGCAGCCGTCGGACACTGTAGGCGGGCATACCACAATATAGAGCATTGCCATAGTCTAATTTAGAGACGACCATAGCCAGTACAATGAGTTTTAGGGCAGGGAAAGAGAAAAAGCGGGAAACCTTACTGATAGTGCGGAGAGAAAGGAAAGAGGAGGACACCACCAAACTCACCTGGGAGTGCAAGGTAAGTTGATCATTGATCTTGAATCTGAGCGCTTTGACGGAAGGAGAGGAGGTGGGGGGGGACCCAAGGAGGAGGGCCAAAAAAGAGAGGACCAGGGACTGGCACAACCACCTGTTAAAACCAGTTCGGTTTTATCCGGGTTTAGTTTCAGATGGTTGCGGCTCATCCAGTCCCGGATAAAGATCATAGTGGTTTGAAAGTTAGATATCGATTGAGGGGATGAAGAAAGATTGAATATGAGCTGGAGGTCATCCGCATAATTGAATACGGAGACCTCCATGTGTTGAAGGGCGAAAATAAGAGGGGCAATATAGAGATTGAAAAGTAGTGGGGAAAGAGAGGAACCCTGGGGGACCCCGCATGGCACCTTACAGGGCTCAGCCGAGAATTCGCCCAGCCGCACTGCTTGGGTGTCGTCCCTTAGGAAGGAGGACAGCCAGACTAGGGCTACCCCGCCGACCCCGGCCGCCCTGACACGGGAGAGTAAGATGGAATGGTCCACCGTGTCGAAGGCAGCGGACAGGTCGAGGAGGACCAGGGCCTGGGGAAGGTTGGTGTCCATACCTTCTCTAAGGTTATCGAGGACGGATAGGGCCACAGACTCGGTGGAATGAGCAGGGCGGAATCCGGCCTGACGGGGGGCTAAAACCTGGTTTTCTTCCACAAAGGTGGTAAGGGCTCTGGTCACATGTCGTTCCAGTACTTTCCCTAAAAAGGGTAGTAAGGAGATAGGTCGAAAGTTGACAGGAGCAAAGGGGTCAGCACCAGGTTTTTTTAGGATGGGGATAATAATGGCTGTTTAGGATTGGTGGAACAACGCCCTGAGATAGGGAAAAGTTAAGAAAGGAGAGAGGGGGTAGCACACAGGTTGTGAAAATGAGCCTGAGGATGTGAGCAGGGCAAGGGTCTAGAGGGGAACCTGATTTGACCAAGGGAAGAAGGGAGAGGAGAGATTCTTCTGTTAAGAGGGGGAATGAGTCAAAGTGAGCCTTTGCAGAAGGGCTAGGGGGATTGTGGAAAGAAGAAGAAGGGGGAGGAATATTGGTTTTAATTTTTACAATTTTATCCAAGAAGTAAGTATTCAAGGAGTCACATAGGGACTGTGATGGCGGGGGTTTAAGGGTGGTTCTGTGGGCATAGGCGAGATTGTGAACTATAGAAAAGATTTCTTTAGGCTGGTTTTCAGCAGCTAAGATTTTAGAAGAGAAATATTCCGTTTTAGTGGATAAGATGTTTTTTTTATATTGAGACAGGAGGGAGATGTACTGGGTTTTAAGATTGGGACAGTAGTGGCGTCTCCAGGCACGCTCAGACTGGCGAACTGAAAGTTTCAGCACCTTAAGTTCCTCGCTGAACCAGTGGTTGGAGTTAGTAGGCCGTTTGGAAGAAACTCGCCGGAGGGGTGCGATCGAGTCGCAGCCTGACTGGAGCCAAGAGTTAATAGAGTCAGCTTGGATTGTAAGCGGTAATCCAAGTAAATCTGGGCAGAGGGGAAGGAGTGTAGAGACCACTAAGGATGTGTCAATCCGGCCCCAAGAGCGTGCCCAAATATTTTTAGGAAGAGGGGGCTTGGAAGTTAAATCAATGGGTGAAGAAAAAGAAATCAAAAAGTGGTCAGACCAGGGACAGGGGGAGATAGAGAGGGACGTTACAGGGCAATTGAGAGACCAAATCTGGTCAAGGTGTGTCCCTGAGTGTGATTGGGGGAGTGAACATAGGACTTAAAATTGAGGGAACGAAGGGTATCAGAAAATTATTTGGAAATAGCACATTCTGCTGGGTCAGAAGGCCAAAAGTTGAAATCGCCTAGCACCATGATGGAGGAGTTGTTAACCGCTAGGGTGGCCACCAACTCTTGGAACCCCAGAAGAAAGGCTTGGGAAGGTTGGGGTGGAACTTTGAAGGAAAGAGAGCGGACTACTAGGAACTCAGAAGTGCCAATAGAGGGGAAAGTAAGGGGCTGGAAGAGAAGTTCTTTCCGAGCGATCAAAGCAACACCTCCGCCTACTTTATCCGAGGGTCGATCGGCTCGGAGCACATAATAAGTGGCGGGAAGAGCTGTTAATAAAGAAGGGAGAGAGCTATCATGAAACCAGGTCTCAGTGAAGAATAAGAGATCAGGTTTGTGTAGATCTAAGAGGACAAAGAGCTCATGATACTTTCCTCGACCAAGGCCACACATCCACCCGATCCTGCTTGACCTCTCTGCAGCCTTCAACTCTGTCTCCCACCTCACTCTCACTGCCAAAGTCCACTACGCCACCATACAGGGAGCTGCCCTAGACTGGCTTTGCTCCTTTCTCACCAGCAGAACCCAAAGAATCAGACTCACGCCCTTCCTCTCTGAACCCACAGCCCCATGCTCTTCAACATCTACGTGGCCCCCATTGTCACCATCATCAGGCAGCATGGACTCAGAATAATATCCTATGCCGACGACACCCATTTCATCTTCACCCTCACTAAGGACCCCCATACCACCAGACTCAGCTTCCAGGAAGGAATGAAGGACTTTGCATCCTGGATGAGCAGCAGCTGCCTGCAGCTCAACTCGGAGAAGAAAGAAAGTCCTCGGACTCTCCCCCTCTGCCTGGGACAACACATGGTGGCCCACTGCCCCTGGAAACTGCCCCACTCTGACATGCCATGCTCAGAAAAGAACCGACAGATCAACGCCATTGCCGCCACCTGTTTCAACACCCACCGCATCCTTCGCAATACCTTCAAATGGATCACCCCCAAATCCAGAAAGACCGTCACCCATGCACTCATAACAAGCAGACTGGACTATGGAAACACCCTGAATGCCACAATCAACAAATCCCTGCTCTGCAAGCTTCAGACAATTCAGAACACAGCAGCCAGACTCGTCCCCGGCATCCCTAGACATGAACACATCACCCAACACCGGCAAAACACTCCACTGGCTTCTAGTCGAGAAGAGAGTAACCTTCAAGATACTCACCCATGCCTACTAATGCCTCCACAACACCGGACCCCAATATATTAACAAAAGAATCTCCTTCCACCTACCGAAGAGAAACCTCTGATCCGCTGACATCACCCTTGTTGAAACTCGGCGCATCCGCAGAGCAAGAACGGGAGGAAGAGCCTTCTCCTACATCGCAGCAAAGACCTAGAACAAGCTCCCTTTCAACATCAGACACGTCCCCACTCTGCACAGCTTCAGGAAGAACCTCAAGACCTGACTCTTTGACTGACCCAGAGCTGCACCCGCTCCCACCAGCACCCTGAGACCCTAGCATGCTTCACAATTCCCAGATTGATTGATTGACTGACTAGGGTATCTAAGACAGGGCATAGGTGAATTAGGGTGTATGATTTACAAGTATCTTTTCAATGTTATCCACTACTTCTCATGTTATCCACTATCTGCATTACAGCTTGGCCAAGATATTAATCATAGCACCAGGTTTGCTACACTAATCTGTGGTTCCAAATGCTCCTACCTGGGAAATAGTTTTTGTTTTTGACAAAAATCCCAATCTAGGAATTTGAAAGTTTTTAACTGACTCCTAAAATGTGATTACATATGGATACTGATTCTCAATTTGGAAGGGAAATGCTTGCAGGCATCCGTTTCAAATTGTGAATTGGTACCATACTTATCAATTGTTTGCAACTTAAAAAGCTATGTGGTAGTAGAGGTACTAGCAAATTCACACAAGGGAAGAGAGCCCTTGATCTTAGTTGAGGTACCATCTAAAGGAAATGAAAAAGGAAAAAATAGTACATAACTTGCATCACATAATCACCAGCTTTTGCTTGAACCAAAGACACCTGACTTTACAATATAATACAAACAGCATTTATAAAGTGCACAGCTACCTCAAATAAAGGTGCCCCAACACTATGCAGAGATTACAGCAGACGATTAGCCAACCATCTAAACCCCATCCTGACTAGAGAGCCAGGATTTTAAGGCCTTCCTGAAATCACGTTCCCACTCTATCTGTCGCAAATAAGATGGTAACGAGTTCTAGAGTCTGGAGGTCCTGACCGCGAAAGATCTTCCTCCAAGTCAATACTTCTCAAAGCACGGAACATGGAGCAGACACTGATAGTTAGGACTCAATGTCCATTCCTGTCGATACCGACCGAGTCTACGCTTAAGGTAACCTGGGCCTAGGTTCCGTGCGGCTCAGAAGGCCAGACAATGTAGCTGCCTTATGTGAGGAGAGATATGATGGCGTAAAGGTAATATGTTGCTGCTGCTTTCTGTACTAGCTGCAGTCTGTAAATTAGGTAGGCTGGCAGCCGCAAATATAGACTATTGGCTTAGTCCAAGCGTGAAGGCATCATTTATTTATTTATTTATTTATTTATTATGCTTATAGAGCGCGACAGCTACCCAGGGGTTTTCCGGCTCCAAAAGAGACAATGAGCCGCTAGGACAGAAATGATAACTAAGAGATTATTGATTAAACAACCCAGTTTTGATAGCTCTACGGAAACGAATGTAGCCGGTATCTAACCAGATGTTGAGGAGAAGGGAATTCCAAAGTTTGGGGCCTAGGAAGGAGAAAGACCTGCCACCCATTTTTGCAAGTTTGTATTTGGGCACGCAGAAAAAGCCCTGAGATGAAGAACGAAGAGAGCACGCAGGTGAATACGTTTTAACAAGCGATTGCAGGTAATGGGTGCGCTCCCTGTCTTGATTTTGTGAATGTAACTTAAGGCTTTGAATTTGACTCGGCTCTCCACTTTAAGCCAGTGGAGGTCGCGGAGGCGCCCTGTGATGTGATCAGTTTGCGACTATCGCAGAGCAAGCAGCACTAGAGCGATGGCTTGAAGAGATGGGTTTTCAAGAGTTTGCAGAAAGCCAGCAGATTGAAGGGGAGGGTGTTCCAGAGATTGGTGGAGTTAACCCCTCCCATGCTCATGACGAGCTCAGCTCATCATGAGCTACAGTGCTCCTGTGCTCATGATGAGCGGAGCTCGTCATGGCCCTCAGAACGCTCGCACGCTGGGATAATTCCCCTGCTGTGCTGTACATTCGGAGGAAACGGGAGTCGCCATGATGAGCAGAGCTCGTCTTGAGCACAGGAGCACTGTGGCTCATGACAAGCTTAGCTCGTCATGAGCATGGGGGCACTGAGCGCGCCCCCCGCCCCCCAGCACAGCAGGAATATTGCCCCAGCAGCCAAGGGGTTAAAGGAGAAAGAGCTCCCGCCCCATCTAGTTCTTCGTATTTTCTTCAGAGTGGCCAGAAAGGAGAGGCTTGAATGGAGGTTTCTGGGAGGATGATAGGGGGTGACAAGGGAATGAGTAATGACCGGACCATTCTTCCGAATGGCTCTGTGAGCCAAGCACATGGCTTTGAACTGTACCCTGGCTGTAATTGGGAGACAGTGAAGGCTCCTTAGGGCCGGTTTCACAGATTCTATGATCGTGTATCAAGAGGGAGAGAGAGGACCAGATAGCTAGTCCAGATCCCCGGTTTGATAGTCCAGATCCCCGGTTTATATATTAGTTAATCAAAAAGAGACTAGCTAGGTATAGGGGGGGGGGGTTGACAAGATTTTTATATTTTTAAAGATCTTAGTGACTCAGTCTTGTTTTGTCAAGGGGTGGTGGCACCTGATGGGTGTCCTTATAAAGCCCTCACCCACCAACCTAGTTGGTGGCATGCTTCATCATCGGGCCCACCCAGTGACATCTAGCGTGTCTCTGGTGTGCTACGACGCCTGGTTACAGCGGAGCAGGTATGTCACTGTGTGTGCGGTGAAGGGTGATAAGTTGTGTAAATTTAAAACGGCTTGGCGGGTGTCCCAGTACCCGAAGGGTGAAGATACTTTATTACCTGGGCTTCCGTCAGCGGTTAAAAATAAGGCTGTGGGACGTTAGAGGCGAGTTACGACCTCCCACGTCCTTTGGAGTGTCAACATGTTTCAGCCAGTGCCTTATCAATATGCTGGCTTTCTTCAGGACAGATGAAATGGTGTGTGCAATTAAAACTAGTGGGTGTGTGAAACAGACTATGTGTCTACACGCCCTAAAGTGTATCTATGTGTGAGAGGGGAGGATTCCCTTCTCAAGAACACGCTAGTTTTAAGTTGTTTTCTCTTCAAGGTTATTGAAGTGGCAAGGGGTTGGCCAGGATTTCTGGCCAGTGCCTGCTTTGGACCTGTTGTGCCTCCTTTGCAGAACCGGTGTTCTTGAGAAGGGAATTTTTAACCGTTGACGGAGGCCCAGGTAATAAAGTATCTTCACCCTTCGGGTACTGGGACCCCCGCCAAGCAGTTTTAAATTCACACGACTTATCACCCTTCACCGCACACACAGTGACATACCTGCTCCGCTGTAACCAGGCATCGTAGCACACCCGGGACACGCTAGGTGTCACTGGGTGGGCCCAATGATGAAGCATGCCACCAACTAGGTTGGTGGGTGAGGGCTTTATAAGGACACCCATCAGGTGCCACCACCCCTTGACAAAACAAGACGGTTTCACAGATTGCCTCTGGAGAATCTGGAGAAGTTGGCGGGCCGCACAATTCTGAATCATCTGAAGTTCGTGAATAGTGAATTGGGGAGCTCCCAGGTACAGGGCATTCCCATAGTCGAGGCGAGAAAGAATAAGGGCCTGTACCATAATCCTTCTTGCCTGGAAGGTGAGGAGGGGAGGATCTTATGCAGCATCCTCAATAGGCCATAGCAGGTGGCTGAGAGCTTGGTGGTCTGGTGGTTAAAGCTGAGGGAGCTGTCGAGCCACATGTCAAGACTCTTGATCTGTGCTTTTGGATCTGGGGCAGGGCCAAGACAGAACAGTCACAAGAGAGTAGGGTTGGAAGAAGGTGAGTTGCCAAGGAGCATAAGCTTGGTTTTGTCCCCGTTGAGCTTCAGGCATGAGAGTTCCATCCACTCGGCCACCGCCTCTAGGCAAGGACCTAGAGTGCACGATGTCCTCGCGGGGTGGTTTAATTACACTACGATCTGAGTGTCATCTGCATAGGTGATGATCTTTATGTTGAATGGATGGACAATCTCCACCAGGGGACCCATATAGATATTGAATAGCGTAGCTCAGGAAGGAGCCCTAAAGGACCCCACAGCTAAGAGGCAACCGGTTGGACACAACATCTCCTTCGAAGACTTGGAACAAGCGGTCACTGAGGAAGGGCTGGAGCTAGGTTAGTGTTGTGCCTGTCACTCCCAGGTTCTTGAGTCAGCAGGACAAAATATTATGATTAACAGTGTCAAATGCAACATTGAGGTCTAGGAGGATGATTGCTGCCGGGGGGGCGATAGAGCAATAGACCGGAAAAGGTACTTGTTGGTGAGAACTCTAAAGAGAAGACCATGCTCTCGCAGTCTGGTAGTGTGTCCATGGTAATCCGACAATTAAAAGTGACTTTAAATATAATGGCTAAGCCCCCACCTATGACAATCTTGCGGTCCGCCCTGAGTATTAAATAACCCAGGGGAAGGGTTTGGATAATAAGGGGATCGGCTTCGACCTGAAGTCAGGTTTCAGTTAGGAAAAGAGCATCAGGTTTTAGCTCTTCTAATAGTAGTGCTAATTCAACTGAATGTTTGGGGAACGATTGGCAGTTTAAAAGAAACATCCTTAAGGGAAGTGGAGTACTGGCTGAGGACGCGTTATTTTTATGAGGCTGGAGCAAAAAATTACAGTGGGGGCAGTGAGAGGGACTGTTAGCAGTGTTCATTGATTGTAGACAGTTGAAGTTGATATCCATTCTCAACTCATATAGAGTTTGGGAGCTATAGGCTATGCTATTTCCTGAGAAACTGACAGGGGTTGTGGCCCCTGAGTCCGGTCGGGCTCGGACAGGTCCAGACGTGCTTGCCTTTGGTGTGCCTTCGGCATGCCAGCAGCGTGCCTGCTGTGCGAGTCCGCTACGCTTTCGGACCAGGCATGCTTTTTAAGTATTGCCAATCACTAGAGCGCTGACCCCCTGTCTCCGCCCCCAAGCAACCAAGTAGAAGGGAGTAGGGTGCCAGACTGCGACCTCCACAACATGCAGGAAAACCTGAGGTGGACCGGGGTGCTGGCAGGATTGCTATAACAAGCACTGTCAGGAACAAGGTTCAGGTAAGTGCAGGCTGAACTGAAAAAAATCGCCAAGTTAAAACAGTTAAGAGCAGGTAAAAATAAGCTAAATGCAATGTTTAAAGAGCTATAGAATATTCCCACAGGTTCGCTACAGCGAGTGTAGCCATGCCTGTGCGCGCCTGCTGTGCGACGGGCCAGGCATGCCATTAAAGTATTGCCAGGCACTAGAGCGCTGACCCCCCATCTCTGCCCCCAACCAACCAACCGGAAGGGAGTAGGGAGACCGCCTGCACAACAAACAGGGAAACCTGCGGTGGACCGAGGTGCTGGCAGGAGTGCTATATCAAGCATTATCAGGAAGAAGGTTCAGGTAAGTGCAGGCTGAACAGTGCAAAAATCGCAAAGTTAAAACAGCTAAGAACAAGTAAAAATGAGTTAAATGCAATGTTTAAAGAGCTATAGAATATGCCCACAGGTTCGCTACAGCGAGTGTCGCCTTGCCTGCGCACGTCCCTTATTTGCCCATAGCTGCCAGGCTTCGCTCTATCTCCTTTTTTGTAAATGGGCACTATTTCTGCAATCTTCCTTGATGAAGGTACGGCAGCACCGAATGCAATTAAGTTAGTTACCAAGTTTATATAAAGGCCCCAAAGCCCTTTTTCCTCTTTCTACACATCATTGGGAATTCTGTCCAGGCCAGGAGCTTGTGCAGGCGCACAAGATGAAATCGCCACTTGAGTTTCCTCTATAGAGAAAACCAAAGTATCGGCCTCCCCGCCAGTGGCGTCCTTCCACATCTCACTGGCTTCTTCTCTTTCCAGATTGCCTATTTTGTAGAGGGAACCAAAGTGTGCAACCCACTGTTCTGGCTGGACTGTGTATTCCAGG
The DNA here is from genome assembly GCF_964263255.1 of Lissotriton vulgaris. Classification (NCBI taxonomy): domain Eukaryota; kingdom Metazoa; phylum Chordata; class Amphibia; order Caudata; family Salamandridae; genus Lissotriton; species Lissotriton vulgaris. Next base: position 1,393,319,873 of record NC_141693.1, read on the forward strand.
GCTGTCCTATTGCCCTTGAGCCAATACGCTGCTTCCCTCCAAAAGTTCTTGGGGTCTTTGTCTGACAGTGCCCTATGTAAGGAAGACACAAAGAACCCTTCCATTTCTTCTTTTCTTTCTCTATGGCCGGCCTATACTTAGCTCTACAGGTTACAACCTGTTGGCGTGCCTTTCGCTTTACTGCAGAAATAAGCACCCCCTTCCGGTTCCTACAGTCCTGGTTATACCAAGGACTTTTGAATCCAGCAATATATCTTTGCAGTGCCCCCAATTTTTAGCACGTTAGGTGGTTGGCTAATCATATCCCTTATCTTATTGAAAAGCAGCTCATGGCGTGATCCTAAAATCTCCACAGCATCATTTATGGGGAGTTTGGCTAGCTCCTCTAACTCCAGGTGGACTTTACTTTTAAAAGCTTCAAGGGCGCCTAGATGATCCTCTACCCAATCCCACTTAATTGATCTTAAATTATTGGTAACAGAAAGAACACCCAGGTCTGGGTACCCCCTGATGTCTAATTGTGGTGTGTCTGGCTTAGTAAAAGTAAGAACAAGAGCGTTGTGGTCACTATTAAATCTTTTGATCTCTGCCATATCATCGACTAGGGGCCAGAGATTGAGAGTAAGCAGACAGTAATCAATTCTACTTGTGTGGCTAGGTCTATTGAAAATGCACTCTATTTTGGGATCATACACAGTTCTCCCATTTGTTGCTCTTAAATCATGCGGTAGAGTAAGAGCTAACACTAGGATTCCTCTCTTTGTCCATCTGACTATAGAGAGATCTAGCTGTGGGAAGTGCCACACACGGTCCCAGTCCTCTGTCAAATCTGGGGGTGTAAGGGCGAAGGGTTCAAAAGTACAATTAAAATTGCCAGCCACTAATACTGGAACACCATCTGATTACTCGGCCAGAGCGTGATCTAAGATGTGGATTGGGTTAGTTTCCTCTAGACCATGCACCACTATATTGTACACATTAAAAATTCTAATCTTCCGGCCACTATAAAAAGTCAACTCAAGAGCTAAAATGTAAACGGAATCAACACTAAGGAGCTTAACTTTAGACCCCAGAGCATTTTTCACCCAGACTGCTAGTCCTCCAGAGGGTCTGCCCTGCTCTTTCCTAATGGCATCAATAGCATAGGCAGAAAAACCACTTCTAAAAGGAGAAAACAAGCTCCAGTTTTCCTGGAATAAGATTACGTCATATGAGTCCACAAAGGAACACCAATCAGGGTCAGATAGTAGTTTGGAATCCCTTCCACATCCCAAATGAGAACCCTTAAAGAATGCTGAACGAATGCCCCGCCTTCTACAATGCCCCACATAGTAGCCATACCCCTTCTTGCATTACCAGTGGTTGGCTCACAGTGAGTCACAGCTCTAGTTGCCAAACCTATGGGTGATGGGACTTCTAGTTACGGCAAATTTGGTATTCAGCCAAACTGTACTCTATCTGGTCCATAGTCTCATGACAGACTGCACCAGTGGACTTTTTTGTGGAGGAATTATCAATGCCCTGGACCCTAACCTGCCCTTTTTTTACCCATCCCTTTATACACCCCTCAGTCACTATATCCAGACCAGTGCCCTTAAGGGAGAACACACATCCGCCCTCTCAAAGCCCACATCCACAAAAGGGGCTTCTTGACTATACACTGTTTTTAAAATTTACACTGAGAGTAACATAAAATTACAATATCAACCAAAAGGGAGCCAAAAACAAAACTAAATACAAATTGGTGACAGTACAACGCACTGCTGTAAAAAAAGGACTCAAACAGCTTACTAAAGCGCATGGGGAGGTGGCCCTACCTGCCTCTTCCTGGCGCTGACGGGTGCAGACAGGCCAGCCCTTGGCCTGGACTTTGCCCGGGCGTGGCCTGCCCTGCGGGAGCCCAAGCCCACCTTGAAGTGCCTCCTGGCAGGAGATTGCATGTTGGCACCTCCTGGCGCTAAGGACTTGTGGGGGATGGAGTCCGTAGAACAGAGCAGCGGGGCACAGCAGGAAAACAGGTAGCAGGCTTCCTTCAATTCCTCAACTACAGGACTATTTCAAGAAGATCTGAAAATGTCATACATATGTCCATTGCTAAAGAAAACAAACCTGGGCCTGCTTGACCATGACAACTACAGACCAATTTCAAATAGACCTTTCCTGGGCAAACTAATAGAAAGAGCTGCATTCGTCCAGATGTAACAATTCATTGAAAATTATTCCATAATTTCACAGTTCCAGACAGGATTCTGTCCAGGACAAGGCACAGAATCTGCCCTCAGTGCCATCTTGCTTATCTTAAGAACATAGTTGACTGCTACAGGGTAGCACTACTTATCTTGGATCTCTCACCTGCCTTTGACACTGTTGACCATGACATTCTAATACAATACTATACGAAGCCAGCATAGTGGGGACCGTTCTCGACTGGATCTCATCCTACTCTCAAAAGAGAACTAATGTCATCCTTACCCTCCCTCTCTCGCCCAAACCAAACTTCACAACAGCAGGGGTGCCTCACAGCTCTATCATCTCACCCATGCTTTACAATATTTACATGAAGTCATTAGCAGCACTGATCGATCAATTTAATCTCACATGATATAACTATGCAGATGACGCACAAATACTCCTTAAACAATAAAGCCCCAACAACATTGGAAACTCCTAATTTTTTGTTGTCCCAGAGTCGTGGATCAGTGGATGACAAGGAGACATCTCAAAATGAATTCTTCCAAAACAGAAATACTCCTGTGTGGTGATTGGAAAAATTATGACCCACTCGCCACCTGGCCGGATAATCTGGGAACACCACATAAAGTATCTAAGGAAGTAAGAAACCTCAGAATTACTCCAAACTATCAATGAATACCCAGGTGGACAAACTAGCGAGATCAAGATTTGTTACTGTAAAAACTCTGCAACACGTCTTCTCCCACATGGGATTTCCACACAGTGTCCAGGCTATTAACTCTCTTGTTCTGTCTAAACTAGATTACGCTAATAGCCTCTACCACAGATCATCTTTAACAACTATGATAAGATTACAACGGATTCAGAACTTTGCTGCCAGACTACTCTCAAATTTAAAGCCAGAAGCAAACATCTCCCCTGCCTTGAAGGGCATACATTGCCTACTGGTTGCCATAAGAACCACATTCAGGCTGCTTTGTATCACCGCAAAAACGATACATGGAACAGGACCACTCTTCATCAGATATAAAATCACCAAATACATTCAACAAAGGAACTTTCACTCTAAATTTGCACCTCCCACCACATAAGAAAAGGACCATAGGTGGCACATCCTTCTCTGTTCAAACAGCCAAACTATAAATTCTTTACACCCAAATATAAGATCTACTGATATCTTCCTTTTCTTCAGAAGACCACCCATGAGTTGGCTCTTTCCCACATAACTACCATTCTTAAATAGATATATGCAGCATATTCCTCTGTATACAAGCATTTCTTTGGACTATGGGGGCCACATTTATGTACCTTTTTAAAGGTCGCAAACGGCCCGATTCATAAAATCGGGACGTTTGCGACTGGAAAAAAGGCTTCTCAATGTACCAAACAAATCCTATTTTGCGATTTGGTAACCTAATACGGAATCGCATCGGTCGCTAGGAATGTTTTGTGCCAAAATGTGGTCACAAAACATTCACATTTTACTGCCTACTTCAAGTAGGTGGTAACCCATTTGCAAATGGGATGGGATCCCCAAGGGACCCCTTTCCCTTTGTGAAAGTATTCAAAAACTTTTTTCAGAGCAGGCAGTGGTCCCATTGACCACTGCCTACTCTTAAAACATGAAAAGAAAACTTTTCTTTTTTTTACTAAACCCACACCTTTTTCCTTTCAGGAGAATGGACTGCAGTTATAAAAAAAATTGCTTTACTTAAAAGCAATCATAGACATGGTGGTCTGCTGACCCCAGCAGGTCACCATTCCTGTGATTTGGTTGATTCCTAGGGGGGTAGCAAATTTAAACAATCAATCAATCAATCAATCAGGGGTTTATATAGTGCACTACTCAGCAGTGAAGGTCTCAAGGCACGGGGCAGCTCCGAATCAGTCGAAGAGCCAGGTCTTGAGGTCCTTCCTGAAGGTGTGCAGGGTTAGCGAGTGTCAGATGTTCATGGGGAGATTGTTCCAGGTCTTGGCTGTGATGTAGGAGAAAGCTCTCCTGCCCTTTCTGTTTCTGCGGATGTCGGGGACCTCTGCCAGTGTTAGGTCGGCAAAGTAGAGGTTCCACTGGGTACGTGGAAGGATACTCTCTCATTGAGGTATTTGGGTCTAATGTCATAGAGGGATTTGTAGGCGTGGGTGAGGAGTTTGACGGTGACCCTTTTCTCGACAGGGAGACAGTGGAGGTCTCACAGGTGCTGGGTTATGTGTTTGTGACACGGAGTTCCGAGGACAAGTCTGGCAGCGGCTTTCTGGATGGTCTGGAGTCTGTGTAGTAGGGTTTTGTTGATTCCGGCATACAGGGCATTGCCGTAGTCCAGTCTGCTGGTTATGAGTGCATGGGTACCGGTCTTTCTGCAGTCAGGGGGCCCACTTGAAGGTTTTGCAGAGAATGCACAGGTAGTTAAAGCTGGTGGAGGCGACAGCGTTGATCTGGCGGTTCATGGAGAGGGAGGAGTCGAGTATGATGCTGAGGTTGTATGCGTGATCAGTGGGAGTGGGTGGATTCCCGAGGGCTGAGGGCCACCAGGTGTTGTCCCAGGCTGAGTTGCAGGATCCGGGGATGAGGACCTCGGTCTTCCCTGAGTTGAGTTTCAAGCAGCTGTCCTTCATCCAGGTTGCCACGTTCTTCATTCCTTCCATGAAGTCTGGTGTCTTCTGGATTTTAAATGAGTGAGAGAATGAGCTGTGTGGCGTTGGCGTAGGATACAATGCTGAGCCCATTCTGCCCGACGATGACAGCGAGGGGACCATGTAGACATTGAAGAGTGTGGGGCTGAGAGAAGAGCCTTGGGGTACTCCACAATTGATATGGGTGGGTTCGGAGAGGAAGGGATGGAGTCTGATCCTCTGGGTTCTGCCGGAGAGAAAGGATCGGATCCAGTCGAGGGTGGTTCCTTGTGACCCTGTGTTGTGAAGTCTGGCTGCAAGGGTGCGATGAGAGAAGGTGTTGAAGGCTGCGGAGAGGTCTAGGAGGATGAGAGCCGCAGTGTGTCCCTGGACGAGGAGCAAACGGATGTCTTTGGTGGCGGCGAGGAGAGCGGTCTCGGTGCTATGGTTGCTGCGGAATCCAGACTGGGAGGCATCTAGGGTGGAGTTATCTTCAATAAAGGTGGTCAGCTGGGCGTTCATGAGTCACTGAGTTACTTTAACTGCGAAAGGGAGGAGAGAGAAGGGCCGGAGGTTTTTCAGGTAGGCCGTCGGTTTCCTAAGGAGGGGTTTGACCTCCGCCCGTTTCCAGTTGTCTGGCAAGATGCCGGACATGAGGGAGGCATTGATAGTCTGTCTCAGTTCGGATACAATGATAGCAGTGGCCCTGTGGAATATATGCGTTGGGTAGGAGTCTGTGGGGGCTCCTGAGTGGGTTTTCTGCATGGTGGTTGTGGTGAGTTAGACGGTAGCAGGATTCCAGGTCATGATGGTTGGCCTATCAGCCGCGTGGGGGGGGGTGTTGTCAGGAATAGGTTCGTTGAAGTTGTCATAGAGGGCCTTGATCTTCAGGTGGAAGAATGTGCTGCGCTTGCCGCTGAGTTGCTGGGAAGGTATGATGTCCGTGGCTTCGCTGGAGGGTTTGTGAACTGCTGTATGACGTTGAACAGTTCCTTGGTGTTGGTAGCATTGGCCTGAGCTTTGTCTCTCATGAAGGTCTGTTTGGGTCCCTTATGCACTGGTGATATTCTTTCAGAGCCCTCCTGTGGTTATTCCATGCTTCCATCGTTTTCTGGTTTCGCCAGGATTTCTCTAGGCATCTGCAACAGTGTCTGACTTCCTGCAGCTCAGTGGTGAACCAGGCGACGTTCAGCGGGCATTGTTTGGCGGGGTGTCGGAACAGTGTAAGTTTGTTGGCGTAGTGGGAGATCCAGTGGTGCAGTTCTGTAGCTGCAAAGTTGGTGTCAGTGCTCGGGGTTTTTGGAGGAGGAGTTCTTCTGTGAACTTGCTCCAGTTTCTTTGTGGCAGTAGTGGTGGGGTTTGGGTGCGGTGCTGGTGTTGAAGGTGAAATGGACACAGTGGTAGTCAGTCCAGGGAGGATGGGTGGTGTGGCTCAACCGGATGTGTGTTCCTCCCACGAAGATAGGGTCAAGAGCTGTGCATGGGCGTGTTGAAAAGCTGCTTCAGTACGAGGTTGGCGAGGAGAGTGGTGATTTCAGGGTTGTTGCAGTTTTTGAGGTGGAAATTCAGGTCCCCAAGTAGAATGTAGTACATGGAGGTGATTGCGTGGGGCGCGGCGAGCTCGGCTATTGTGGTTGCGGACTGGGTGCAAGGTCCAGCGGTCTGTAGATAAGGGTGCCCCGTAGTGTGGTCCTAGGGGCTGGTCTGGATCTGAAAGTTGAGGTGTTCAGTGTTGGAGTGGGGGTCGCTCGTGCTTGATGTGGAGAGGCGGAGGGGGTCTTGTGGGCGATGGAGAGTCCTCCTCCTGGGCGGTGGGGGCGGTCCTTTCTCTGGATTGGCTGTGATGGCCGTCACGATATAGGTGCAGTTGGTCCAGGTTTTGGTGAAGAAGGTGACATTAGGCAAGATTGTGTTCATCAGGTCCAAGACCTCCACGGGTGGGTGGAGAGAGTGCAAGTTGATGAGGATGCACATCAGGGTGTCTGTGGTGCGTGCCTTAGGCGTGCCTTTGGCGGTAGTGGGCCTCTTGTCGAAGGTGAAGGAGCTGCAGCAGGCTCTGCACAAGAACTGTCCTTTAGTGGTGTTTGGAGAGCAATAATATTAATGAGGTAGGTCAATGTGCGACCCCCTATGAATCACTGTATGAAACTCCTGGAGTTTCATACATTTGCAATAGCGATTACCTAATTACGATTTGAAGAAAATCACAATTAGGTCATTGCTATTACAAATGTTGATACATATGGCCTTATATGTGTATTGCATTGTATAAAAGTGTATAGTAATTATGTTGAGAAATACATAGATATTGGTGAGTACATATTACTTATGGCTATATTATTTTATGTTTAACATCTATATAGGTGACACATCCTGCGTGTGCCCAGTCCCCGTTTGCCGCCGCCACTGCCGCCACTGCCAGTAATTGTTTCTGCCTGTATTTGTATTGTGCGTTGTGCCAGTAATCTGTATTTTCTCCCACAGTTGTGCCCCTGATTGTCACTGTTGTGCCCCTGATTGTGCTCCCCGCTCCCTGCTGCTGCTCCCCCGTGGCCCCACCCCCGTTTCCTTCAGCCTCACCGCATCGCATCGCTCCCCTCCCCACTCGCCACCCCACTCCCGCCTCCCAGCTGCTCCTCCCTCCCACTGGATACTTAGGGCCCGATGTAGGTAAATCTTTTTTACCACTTCTTAAATACCGATTCATACCGAATCGGTATTTAAGAAGTGGTAAAAAAGAGGAGGGCAGATGTAGGTAATTAATTACCGAATTGGAAGGAATCGGTATTTACTGATTCGGTAAATACCGAATCGGTAATGCCCATTGATTCCTACGGGCATTGAAGCCCATAGGAATCAATGGGCTTTACCGATTCGGTATTTACCAAATCGGTAAATACCGAATTTTGCAAGGGTGCAGGGGGTGTCACTTTGACACCCTCTGGCACCCCAATTACAGGCATGTGTGCCATGTGGCACACATACATGCCCTAAGGGCATGTCTGTGTGTCACATGGCACAGGTGTGCATGCACAGATGTGCATGCACACCTGGATTCGGTATTTTACCACCCAATAGGATTGGGTGGTAAAATACCGACTACTAAAGGCCTGTGGCACTGTTTTCAGTGCCACCTACATGTGGAATTTACCGAATCGGTAAAATTCCCGATTCTTAAATAAAACGTCCCCTACATCTCAAAAGCCTAATACCAGTCGGAAACGGCCGAAATCGGCCGTTTCCGACCGGTATTAAGGCTCCTACATCGGGCCCTTAAGGTGGTGTCTGCGAGGCGGGGAGCTGTGACCTGACCTGACCTGGTCAGTGCCGGTCGCTCCACCCGCCGCGTGGCCCATCCTGCGTGTGCCCAGTCCCCGTTTGCCGCCGCCACTGCCAGTAATTGTTTCTGCCTGTATTTGTATTGTGCGTTGTGCCAGTAATCTGTATTTTCTCCCGCTGTTGTGCCCCTGATTGTTTTGTCTGCTCTATCGCCGTTTTTCTCCCGCTGTTGTGCCCCTGATTGTCACTGTTATGCCCCTGATTGTATTTTCTGATCTATCGCCGTTCTCCCGCTGCTCCACCCCGCTCCCCGCTCCCTGCCGCTGCTCCCTCGCGGCCCCACCCCCGTTTCCTTCAGCCTCACCGCATCGCATCGCTCCCCTCCCCACTCGCCACCCCGCTCCCGCCTCCCAGCTGCTCCTCCCTCCCACTGGATACTTAAGGTGGTGTCCGCGAGGTGGGTAGCTGTGATCTGGCCTGACCTGGTCAGTGCCGGTCGCTCCACCCGCCGCGTGACCCATCCTGCGTGTGCCCAGTCCCCGTTTGCCGCCGCCACTGCCTCCACTGCCAGTAATTGTTTCAGCCTGTATTTGTATTGTGCGTTGTGCCAGTAATTTGTATTTTCTCCCGCTGTTGTGCCCCTGATTGTCACTGTTGTGCTCCTGATTGTTTTGTCTGCTCTATCGCTGTTTTTCTCCCGCTGTTGAGTCCCTGATTGTCACTGTTGTGCCCCTGATTGTATTTTCTGCTCTATTGCCGTTCTCCTGCTGCTCCACCCCGCTCCCCCTCCCCGCTCCCTGCCGCTGCTCCCCCGCGGCCCCACCCCTGTTTCCATCAGCCTCACCGCATCGCATCGCTCCCCTCCCCACTCGCCACCCAGTTCCTGCCTCCAAGCTGCTCCTCCCTCCCACTGGATACTTAAGGTGGTGTCCGCGAGGCGGGGAGCTGTGACCTGACCTGACCTGGTCAGTGCCGGTCGCTCCACCCGCCGCGTGGCCCATCCTGCGTGTGCCCAGTCCCCGTTTGCCGCCGCCACTGCCAGTAATTGTTTCTGCCTGTATTTGTATTGTGCGTTGTGCCAGTAATCTGTATTTTCTCCAGCTGTTGTGCCCCTGATTGTCACTGTTGTGCCCCTGATTGTTTTGTCTGCTCTATCGCCGTTTTTCTCCCGCTGTTGTGGCCCTGATTGTCACTGTTGTGCCCCTGATTGTATTTTCTGCTCTATCGCCGTTATCCCGCTGCTCCACCCCACGCGCACTCCCTGCCGCTGCTCCCTTGCGGCCCCACCTCCGTTTCCTTCAGCCTCACCGCATCGCATCGTACCCCTCCACACTCGCCAACCCGCTCCCACTTCCCAGCTGCTCCTTCCTCCCACTGAATACTTAAGGTGGTGTCCGCGAGGCGGGGAGCTGTGACCTGACCCGCTGCGTGGCCCATCCTGCGTGTGCCCAGTCCCCGTTTGCCGCCGCCACTGCCGCCACTGCCGCCACTGCCAGTAATTGTTTCTGCCTGTATTTGTATTGTGCGTTGTGCCAGTAATCTGTATTTTCTCCCGCTGTTGTGCCCCTGATTGTCACTGTTGTGCCCCTGATTGTTTTGTCTGCTCTTTTGCCATTTTTTTCCCGCTGTTGTGCCCCTGATTGTCACTGTTGTGCCCCTGCTCCCTGCTGCTGCTCCCCCGCTGCCCCACCCCGTTTCCTTCAGTCTCACCGCATCGCATCGCTCCCCTCCCCACTCGTCACCCCGCTCCCGCCTCCCAGCTGCTCCTCCCTCGCTCCGCCCCCCCTCTCCATTTATGGCACACGTATGCGCAGCGTTCACGGGCAGTGGGTGCGCCAATGGTGCACCGAAGGGACGCCAAAGGCAAGCCCGTCTACGCCCCGTCCATGCCTGGACCGCACCCAGCGCCAGACCCCCTGGCCCCTGCAGAGGCCATCCCACCCGCCGGACGTACGACTCCACCACCCTCAACGCACTCAACACCGGCCGGATCCCAGGCTGCCACGAGCCACCCCAGGATGCACCCACGGACCCTTCACCTGCCAATCCTGGAAGTTCTCCTGCATCCGGACCTGCACCGCACCCGCCAAGCCAAGCACTAGCAGCAACTACCTGAAGTGCATCCTGCTCAACACCCGCACCGTCCACAGACACGCCATGGAACTATGGAACCTGCTCGACACCACATCTCCAGACGTCGCCTTCCTCACGGAAACTTGGATGAACGCCTCCTCTGCGCCCGACATCGCCATCGCCATCCCAGACAGATACAAGATCACCCGGAGGGACCGCGTCAACCAGACAGGAGGAGGCATCGCCATCGTCCACAAGAACACCCTCCGCATCACGACCAACTCCGATGACACCCTCACAGCCGCCGAACATCTTCACTTCCAGATACACACCAACCCCAAGACCACACTCAGAGGCACCCTAATCTACAGACCCCCAGGACCTCGCACACAATTCAGCGAAGACATCGCAGACTTCATCAGCCCAAACGCCCTCCCCTCCGCTGACTACATCCTCCTAGGGGGCCTCAACTTCCACCTGGAGAACAACAACAACAACAACACCACCACCCTGCTGGACAACCTCGCCAACCTTGGACTCAAGCAACTGGTGAACACCCCCACCCACTATGCCGGACACACGCTTGACCCAGTCTTCTCCTCCAGCAAGCAGCAAGCGCATCTCCTTCTGTCACTCCACTCGACTCCACTGGATAGACCACAGCTGCGTCCGCTTCAGAAGGACCACGACTCACCACCACCCGCAATAGGTTCCCCGCAGGAGCTGGAACAAGATCACCACCGACCAGCTCACCACATCACTGAACCAGAACCCCCCTGCCAGATCAACGGACCCCAACCAAGCAGCAAACAACCTCACACAGTGGATCACCAACTGCGCTGACGACCTCGCACCCCTGAAAAACCATCCCAGCAGGCCCGGAGGCAAGAAAGCCTCCTGGTTCAACAACGACCTCAAGAATTCCAAGAAGAACTACTGTACCCTCGAGAAAGCCTGGCAAAAAAAAAAAACCTGACTACAGACAACATGACCGCCCTGAAGCACGCCACCCACAAACACCACCAGCTGATCCACACCACCAAGAAGACAGCATTCAGGGAAAGACTAGACAACTACGCTCACAACAGCAAGGAACTCTTCAGCATCGTCAAAGAGCTCTCCAACCCCAGCGCCGGAAACAACGACATCACTCCCTCACAAGACCTCTGCAACTCACTCGCCTCGTTCTTCCACAGCAAGATTTCAGACTTACACAACAGCTTCGGCGCACAGACCACGCACCCAACCACAGAACCAACGCCCCCCACCACCACCCTCCGCGTCTGGACCCCGGTCAGCACCGAAGACACCATCCACACGATGAACACCATCCACTCCGGATCTCGATACGACCCATGCCTCCTCCACGTCTTCAACAAGGCCGACTCCGTCATCGCACCCCAACTCCGAGACCATCAGCAGACCCCACCGACCTCAAGAACTACCGCCCCATCTCACTCCTCCCGTTTCCTGCCAAAGTCATCGAGAAGACCGTCAACAGACAGCTTGCTGCCTTCCTTGAGACGAACGGATCCCTCGACCACTCGCAGTCCGGCTTCCGAGCCAACCACAGCACTGTGACCGCCCTCATCGCAGCCACTGACGACATCCGAGCCCTGCTCAACAATGGGGAAACAGCGGCCCTCATCCTCCTGGATCTCTCCGCAGCGTTCAACACTGTCTGTCACCGCACCCTAATACAACACTTCAGCAACATCGAAATCCAAGAGAAGGCACTGGAGTGGGTCATCTCGTTCCTCGCCGGAAGAACCCAGAGAGTCTGCCTCCCTCCGTTCAGATCCGAGGCCACGAAGTCATCTGCGGCGTTCCACAAGGATCATCACTCAGCCCCATCCTCTTCAACGTCTACATGAGCCCCCTCGCAGCCATCGCACGCCAACACAACTTCAACATCATCTCCTACTCCGACATACCCAGCTGGTCCTCTCCCTCACCAACGACCCAGCCACCGCAAGAACCAACCTACACGAAGGGATGAAAGACGTAGCCGAGTGGATGATGAACAGCCGCCTGAAACTGAACTTAGACAAGACGGAAGTCCTCATCCTTGGATGATCACCCTCTGCCTGGGACGACTCCTGGTGGCCCCCTGCCCTGGGCAGCGCACCCAAACCAACAGACCATGTATGCAACCTGGGCTTCATCCTTGACTCCTCCCTCCTGATGTCCAGACAAGTCAACGCCGTCTCATCATCATGTTTCAACATCCTACGCATGCTCCGAAAGATCTTCCGTTGAATCCCCACCGAAACCAGGAAGATGGTCACCCAGGCACTCGTCACCAGCCAACTGGCCTACGGGAACACCCTCTACACCGGAACCACAGCCAAACTACAGAAAAGACTCCAACGCATCCAGAACGCCTCCGCACGACTCATCCTGGACATCCCCCGACACTGCCACATCTCCGGACACCTGAGAGACTGGCACTGGCTCCCCGTCAGCAAGAGAATCACGTTCCGACTCCTCACCCACACACACAAGGCCCTCCACGACCTGGGCCCCAGGTACCTCAACAACCGCCTGACCTTCTACACTTCCACCCGCCAGCTACGATCAACCAGCCACACCCTCGCCACCGTTCCACGCATTCGAAGAGCCACCATGGGAGGAAGATTTTTCTCCTACCTGGCAGCCAAGACTTGGAGCTCCCTCCCCATCCACCACCGTCTTACCCAAGACCACCTCTCCTTCAGGAAGCAACTCAAGACCTGGCTGTTCAAGCAGTAGCGGACCCCTCTCCCCCAAGCACCTTGAGACCCTCCGGGTGAGTAGCGCGCTTTACAAATTTCATGATTGATTGATTGATTGTATAATAAGTAAATCTTTCATCGTAATTTTGATCTAAATTGCTTCACTATTGAATCACAAAACATATATAAAAACAAATACTTTGTGTATAACAATACTTGAAAGTCTGAGTTTCTTAAATACAACTTGAATCTACATATGTTACCTTCCTTTTACATATATACCTTCCATGTAGTTATGCTTATTTATATTTATTACTTTACTTTGAATTCAGCATCTCCAATGCACTACCCTATAACTCTCTCAATAGATCCTCTATCTCCACACTCTGACTCATCTCAAGCCTATTTCTACTACTCTCTCTTTGTGTACTACCCTATTTCTGACCCTATACCTCTCTCAATATATCCTATATATCCTATACCTCCACTCTCCGACACATCCCTAACCCCATTCTACTACTAGGATCCACAAAATAACCCTTTATAGACTCTTCCCTCCTCTATCCCTCCTTGCATCGTCTCATACCTCTTTTACTATTCAGATCTTTACAAACAAGCCTTTCTAAACCCTTTCCTCTGCCTCTTACCACCTACCTGCTCCCAAGAAATTCTTTCTAGAACCTTCTTTCTTCTATCATTCCACTATCCTTTTCAATCCAACTAACAGACTAACATCTCCACTGATCAAATTAATTTCATTTTTCCCTATACTAATTCCCCACGCTACCCAAGCTACCCGCCCAACGTCACTTCGACACCTCATCAGGAGTTGCAAGCCCTTTATAAATGCAAATCCTTCCCTCTTCCAACCCTCCACTATCCTTTTTCAGTCTAATTAACTTACTCACATGTTCACCGCTCAAATTAAAGTAATATCTCCTTATACTAATTCACCACTAATCCTTTTTGGGGAACGGAGTAACGTGCTACTTGCCCAAAAAGTACCTTGACGCCTATTCAGGGGTATCAACAAGATGCCTGATGCACACAACAAATAAGTATAAAAGGTGTGTCAGTGTGGACACATGTGAGTCACAATACATAGCTAGCAGAAACAATACAAATATTTCTTGTTTGAAGTGTCAACAGTTTAGTCTCTATTAATCATTCAAGCAAGCCAGCCGACACGTGTTTCGTCGCAATGGAATGGTATTTCTGCGACTCCTCAGGGCTGTGTGGGAACTAAGACACGAATGAATAGCTGCTCAGCCGGTGATAATTCCAACCCGGCAGGGCTCAAGACTATAGAAGTGGAGTTCCAGTAGGGTGTTGACGGTTGTAAAACATCTTGGTGTGAGATCCTAGAATTCCTATGGAGTTGCAGTCACTCGAAGGATTACATCTGAAATGGGCTAATTGTGGCTCATTACTGTACCGACGCAGTTCGCATGCTCAAAGAATGATGAGCCCTGCAGGATGCGTGTAGAGAACAAGGGGGAGCGTATAACTCCCAGTTTGCGAGCAATTTGTGGTAGCAGGCAATGCAGGCTTCTTTCCTGCAGATCGCCATGTTCCAGTGGTGGACCAAACAAGCCTTTCTAAACCCTTCCCTCTGACTCTTACCACCTATCTGCTCCGGTTGCTATGATCTCCCAAGAAATTCTTTCTAGAACCTTCTCTCTTCTATCATTCCAATATCCTTTTCAATCCAACTAACAGACTAACATCGCCACTGCTCAAATTAATTTCATATTTCTCTACAATAATTCCCCACTAATCCTGTTTAGGTTCCAGAGTAACAAACTACCCACCCAACGTCACTTCGACACCTCATCGGGAGTTGCAAGCCCTTTATAAATGCAAATCCTTGCCTCTTCCACCCCTCCACTATCCTTTTTCAGTCCAATTAACTTACTCACATGTTCACTGCTCAAATTGAAGTAATATCTACCTATACTAATTCACCACTAATCCTTTTTGGGGAACGGAGTAGCGTGCTACTTGTCAAAAATGTACCTTGACGTCTATTCAGGGGTAGTAAGCACTATATAAATGCAATTACAATTAAAAAATTAAGACAAGAATTTTTGTTCTATTGAAACTGGAATAAGAGCCACTTTGATTGCACCAAGTACTGGCCAATCTTGTTGATCACTACTGATGTTAAAATCCTAGCGAAAGTAATAAGCACATAGTTGAAAGAGTTTCTTACTGTTATTAATACACTCAAATCAGGTAAGCTTTATGCAACATTCATCCCTGGCTGCTCACCTTTGGACACTAATGCACATTCTCTGGCAGGAACAGACCAAGCTGGATAAGAAACTGCTTATATTGCTGGATGCTAATTATTCCTTGGACAGAGTGGAGAAGGAGTACATGTTCTGGCTTTTAGAATTCATGGGCTTTGGTTTCTGACTAAGAATAAATGGTTGTATACAAACCCCACTGCTGTGGTCTACAGTACAGGACACATCTCTCAAACTCTTACGATCCTGAGGAGAAAGATAGGGAAGCCCACTCTCTCCTTTACTCTTCGTGCTGGCATTCAGGCCTCTAGCAATATCCGTTCGTCTGCACCTGGAGATCAGTGACATTCCTAAATCCACTGGGAATGTAAGGCATTATTATATGCTGATGATATCTAGTTGATGCTGTCATCTCCCTCTAACCCCCTATCACATCTTACCACATTAAACTCTGACTTATTCACCTTCTCAGGCTACCACATTAACAGGGGGAAATATGAGGCAATTCCCTTGACCTGCACCGCCACAAAAGCTGCGCTATGGTCACACTCTTTCCATTGGCAACCCTCTAAACCCAAGTACATAAGAATTCTTTTGAATCCCAGTTTATCTAATTTGGGGAGGATAGTATGAATCCTGTGTTAACTAGGAGCCACTAAGATCTGGTGAGATGAGCAGCCTTAAATATTTCCCTTTGAGCAAGGTGCAAGTGAATACAATTAATGGTGCACCGAGGATCAGCTATAAATTTGCTATGAACCCCCTACTGTTGCCAATATCAATCCTCACAGATCTGAAACTGTGCAAAATATATGCTAGTATGGAAAGCAGAGGCCTCAGGTTACCCAAACCTAACATTTAAAAGCTGTTGTTTCAACTTGCACTCCCCAAACACTTCTTTCATGACATCATTGAAGCACCAAGATGGATCCCTATTGAAAAAGTCTTGATGGTTAAAACAGGATGTCTTGGAGTGCTTTATTCAAAGGAGAAACAGCAGCTGGTCAATGCCTATCTTGTCTTCAGGGCCTCCTCCTCTATGTGGCGTTAGGCGCATAACTTAATGAGAGTGGTCAGGGTACTCCATGCAGGGGTGCCCTTATGGAGTAACAGTAAAGTTAAGAAGAAAGAAAGAACCCATGTGAAAAGACTTCAATCGTAGTGGAACACACAACATTAATAATTTATTCAAGGATGACAGAATATTTTTGTTTGGGGATGCACGTACCTCTTAGAACCTGTCTGTATGTCTGTCATGGAGATACTGTCACTGTCCCACTGTGTATATGCCTTGCTAGAAGGCTTGAACATTGCCCTGCCGACATCTCCTGTACAATAAAATCTCTAATAATGGGGAACCTATAAGAGGGTGGTCACTGGTGTATTAGGAGGACTAATCAAGTCAACGCTCTCTGTCCCAATATGTACCCCTCTCAAAGAGTAGTGGTCCATTAGACTTTACCAGGACTACATGGAAGAAAACAGGTCTACCTTCTTCATAAAGCAGATGGCATTGGTCCCCACAAAGATTACACGAAGCAGAGATCTCCACTTATACCTCTTGTTAGAATTCAAGGCAGCAGGTGGTGACATGGTGCATATACTCCTGCAATGCCCGTTACTGGACATACTGGAAGGAGATTTGGGCACAATTGTGCACACACGCAGGGATTGTGCAGACCCCGAATGTTGCAACTGAGCTACTTCCCGATGTCACCTCTTACCCAGAATTGGCTTCCGCGACTGCACCATTGGTGCACAACAAACCTGACAGTTGTTAAACAAAGTCATCTCTGACATTGTAAGGCAACTTCCTACAATTGGCTCATGGAAATGTACCTATTACAAGTTTGCGGGAAAAAAGAAGCAGATTTTGGTGTTTAATGCACCTATATCCACATGCTATGGTAAACATTGCATGTTTTTGCCTATTAAATTTTGAAGGTTTGACCTGATGCATTTTATTAAAGGGTAAGGTAGTTAGCACGTCCGATTATTGTTAGAGGTGTTAAATGCCTTCAAACTCGTATTTCAGGCCCATGCGGAATCATTGGTTTAAGCATGGGTCGAAATGAACCAACCCACTCATAATCAGGCTGAATACGTTTAACTGATTGTAGCTCTGTTTTGCCTTGATGGTCATATTTCTCAGTTCTGATAGTGGAACTTTTGGCATGTTTCTAGTTTTACTTGTTAAGATACTACAATGTTAGATACCCTGTGGGTGGATGATCTCTTCATTGTTTTCTTTACGAACGATAGTGCAAATACGATATTTACCTGAACATCGTTTTGCAAATGTATGTACCCGCTTACTTCAGGGACAAAACAATAACAAATATTAATAGCAAAAAAAGTTTCATTCTTACGAATGTGTGGTGCTCTGGATTGAACCTAACCTACTTTTGCAACTCCTCTATCCAATCTCTGGCCCTAATACTGGTCTGAGCCTCTTGACCCATCGAAATATGTCAAAACTTGTGGGCTACTATTTTGAGGCAGATCTTTCCTTGGAAAGAAAAGTTAATCATATGGGGCCTCATTTATGAGGCTGTGCGTCACTTTTAGGCCGCAGGTGCGTCACTTTTTGTGACGCATCAGTGGGGTAAAAAATGCGCCCTGTTGCGCCATATTTACAAAGTGGCGCATCTAGGTAGATTCGTCACTTTGTAAACCCCTGTGCCACAATATACCTGCACCAGGTATAATGTATGCAAGGGGGGCGTATTGACGCAAGGAAGGGTCGTAGAAGTGATGCAGTGAAATCTATGAGATTTCACTGCGTCACTTTTAGGACCCCGTTGCATCAAAATCTTGCGCCTGCCTCACAGCATGCTTAAGACTGACGCAGGTCCGTTCACATGGAGCTTGCCACCTGTGAAAGGACGCATTGCTGGATTTGCGTCACTTTTGTGACGCACTCCAGCAATGCATCACTTTTGCGCTTACAGATACGTCAGAAATACTGACGTATCTGTAACTCCTTGCGACATGATGCGTCATACATTAAATATGACGCATCAGGAATGTCGCAAGGAGTGTGCACTGAGAAGTGACGCATCGCTGCTTTCACGCAGCGATGCGTCATTTCTCATAAATGAGGCCCATGTTTTCCAAATGCTTCCTGTTACAGGTTTTTAGGAAAACTATACCACTCCTTCCATTGGCAGTTCACCAAGTTGTAGTGCATACGACTATTCCGAGTCATCTGAACTACTGCAATTCTCTCTTCCTGTATGTATCATTCGGCCTGCGGAAAACACTCCAAAGCATTCAAAATGCTGCAGCTAAATTTGCTCTAAGTTTTCCTTAGCGCACCTCAACATCCAATGCATTGGATTAATTGCTTTGGAAACCAATGGCGAAGAGGATCTTTTTAAATCCCTCTACCACATTCATAGAGCATCACTCCCAGCCTATATTTCTCAGGAACAAGTTCACCCGCTGTATTCTGGTCTACACCCTCCGCTCCACCAATGCGTCGCTACTGTCTGTAACCAGATTCAACTGGACTTGGTCCGGTGGCAGGGCTTTTTTGGAGGGAGCGATCAAACTGTGGAAACGCTGCCTAGGATGCAGGATATGTTCCTTTTTAGTGAAGGTTTGAAGACTTGGCTTATTGACAGTACTCTTAATTCTGTGTAATAATCAGTTTTGTCTCCTAGTTTTCAAACACATGCATAGATAACAGTATGCTTAACAAACTTAAAAATGTTGTGTTGGAAAGTCGCATTGAACTATGCACCTGCAGCATGAAGTATGATCATTAGACCTACCAGGAGATTTCAGACTGCAAAAAGACAGGAATAATATTATGTTTTACTTTGAGAAATATGTTTGAAATGAATGTGCACACTTGTTATCCTTTTATCCTCACTCTCATTTCATATATACATATAAATGCAAAGTCAATAGCTTTCTTACCTCCTCCATTTTTATGAGGAAGCAGTCAATATAGTCACGAGGAGAATTCGGATCCAATGTGTCTTGATTCATTTTTACTCTTCTTTCAACAAACCTTTCAAGACAACACAATACTCCATGCATTTTCTTGTGTGGTCCAGGTAAATATTCCAGAATATCTGTGTACATGCTGTAAAGCTATAAAAAGGTTAGAGAAAATCAATTAATCATTACATTACAATTGCAATTACTCTCTATCCATGGGTGTGTGTGTGTGTGTACATACCTCTCTCTTGTATGACACATGAACATAGTAGGGTGTGTTTGGCTGCATTATTGCACAAAAAAATACTTTTCCCCACCCTGCTCAATGCAAAACGGTTTGTCTCTCTGTTGACTTTAATCAAAAGTTGAAGAATGCATGACGCATCGTCAATTTGGTGATTACCAATTCAGCATTATTTACCATAGCAGTTTAGGTTATGACAATACAGATTCTATTTTACTGCAGTTGGAAATGCTGTCTTTCTGCATAACTTACAAAGTGCTGTCACTCATATCTTTTAATGACACCTATACCCATATCTCCACCAAACATAATGGTTTTTGTTAGAGCTATCCTTTTCTTTATATTTTTAAAGTTTGTTTAATGTTCTTTCTTAAAACAATAGTTGATGTTTGCAAACATTTATTCAAGTTTTGTGAACATCAAACACAAATAAATTGGGAATTACTTTGAAAAATGTTTTGGAACATTTAAGCCATTTGACAGCACAAAAGGGTAAAGAAATGTACACAGTATTTCACATTCAATAGAACGCACAACTTTACAATTATTTATGGGAAGTCAGCTTAATATTCAGAAATGACAAAATACTAATCTTCACTGATGTGTCCTCCACAGAATAGGCATCTGGTAATCACAGTAATGAGAACACAAGTGTCAGTAAGTGTTAGTACCTAATTTGTAGTGGCACTACGCATTTGCTGCTTTTCATATGAATGAAGTGCTTCATTCAGTATGGTCAGTATGCTGTTGTGTGTGACATGAAGTTAGACGCAGACTTATTTTAGAAGGAATTCTGACATTACCTTTGCTTTTGTAAACAATGACGTGTATTGTATTTGTGGACATCATCAAATAACTAACATATTACCAGTCCTGCATGCTTTTGATCTGTCCTGTCCAAAGTTTTACCAGCATACGTGTAGAGTAATAAATGTAGTCCTACCTTTATATTGTTAACATATTCACATACCTCTTACAGTGCATGTTTTCTTTCATATTAAATTCTATGTTCTAGCGTTTCTCTCTGTGGGTTTCAACCTTAGCAACTCAGTAAGTTGGATTTGGAGCTTACAGGAGGAGGAGCTGATAAATGGGGCTCCTATTTATGGAATTTCAAATCATTTTGGGGCATATTACCAACAACTAACGATAATTATCGCTATGTTGGTTTAGCGGCAAAATTTTTATCGCTGAGCTGCGGCGATTTTTATCGCTTAGGAACCTTGCTATTATCACGGTTTATCTCCTAAGCGATAAAAATCGGTCGAAATGCATGAATATCGCTGAAAAGTCAGCGATATTCATGCATTACCGAGCTAATGCTCTTAGCCATGTTATCCACCTAACATTGGATAACATGGCTAAGAACTGCTCAGGACAGGTGTTAGGTTTTGGAGATATTTGCGCTTAGCGCGAATATCTCCAAAAGTTGGTTATAGGAGATAGCGATGTTAGCGACTGTTTCCAGTCGCTAACACCTTGGCACGCCCACTTTGCATGTCATTAGTGATAAATATCACAGACATGCAAAGCGGGGCCCAAGATGGTCGCTATCTCCTACTAGCTGTCGCTAACTGGTGTTAGCGACAGCTAGGTAATAGGGAGATAATTTTATCTCCGCTTTCTTGGCTTTTAAAGCCAAAAAAGCGGAGATAAACCCCCTTGATAATATGCCCCAAAATTAGTACCTTATCTTGGTGTCAACAATTAGCCATTGAGTAATTTCAGAATCAATTCTAAGTAAGAATTAGTGTTCAATGTGTCTCATGAATTTGTGAATAGTGCCTGACTCTCCAGTTGTGACAGAAAAACTGAAAATGTTAGAAAATGTAAATGAATGCATTGACAGATGTTAAAAAAAGATGGTTGGTTCCTGGCATGGTACTACGTCTCTTAAGAAATGTAATATTTTTCAGGATAATTACCGCTATTGCTTGGTTAGAGACAAAAATTTACTGCTGAGCTGCGGCAATTTTTATCGCAAATAAACCTTGGTATTACCAAGGTTTATCGCAAATGTGACAAAAATCGTCCGCAATGCATGAATATCGCTGAAAAGTCAGCGATATTCATGCATTACCGAGCTAATGCTCTTAGCATCGCGACGCGTGTGGGTAGGTTCTCGAGCCCTGGCTGCTCGCACTAGAGGCATCGTTCCTCATTGTGCAGCCCCACGGGAACAGACTGCGGGGCCCATTAGGGACACTCCTAGGGTCATCCCGCTAGAGTAGGACCTTCTGGCCTGCACCCTTGCTGACCCAGAGAGGTTGTATCTTTATTCCTTCCTTTTCTTTGTTGTTTTTTATCACCGTGTAGTACTGAGCACCTGAGGTCCTGAAGAATTGCCAGTTGGGCAAGAAACAGGTCAACCTAATTAAAGGGTTGAGATAGTCCGCTGAGCCCCTTGCAGTCCCTATCTCGCCTCCCACCATTTTAATCAAGGGAGTCAGCCACGTGAATAAAGGTCCTTGTGGACTGACTCACCTTTTTTAAACCACCACTCCCTCACGACTACACCTTCACTAGACCCTTCGCATGCCCTCAACCATTGGCTGGAACAAAAGAACTCCAACAAAGAGCGCCTATATGGCGCCCGTCGGACATTGCAGCGCCAGTCTGACGAGGAGCAGGAGACCAATGATGAAGCATGACATCTAGCTTTCCTGGGTGTGTGAGGTCTTCTAGTTCTAACAAGGGAACACCCTGTTTACTACCTATGCTCTCCTCCTCTACACACACACATTTTACCTTTCCCCCGGGGAACTTTGTACCTTTTGTGGTATATGTAGGAGTGTATGTCTGAGTATAGTTCTGTGTGTTTTCTGATATGTCTTTGCAAACATTAATAATGATGCAAACTTATTAAGTGGCAATTTACATTATTTATGCCTCCTTCTGTGTTTGCTGAAGTACTTGTATTTATGGTGGAGTATGTTTTCTGTTTATTTCTTGTGTATTCGTCTGTTTATATGTATGCAATTGTGCTTGTCAAGTGTTCACAAACACAAAAATTGTGGAAACTTGTTTGTATCAATTTAAATTCCATATGGTCCCCTCTCCTATTGTGTGATAGGAGATTTATACCGTTTGGTGTGTGTTTTGTATACTTTGCATTTTTATTTGTATCTATTTCTGTGTTTGCTAACGTTTTTGCAATCAAACGGTATAATGGCAAAGACATTTTTTAAAACAGAAACTGCACCACTTCCTTTCTATTTGATATTTTTGGGAATTGGCAAGGCCTGGTTCTTGGATCAGATCGACATAGATGTGTTTGTTCTCTCTCAAGTATTCTTTAACTGCCCTTCACAAACATTTAAAATGGCGATAACTAGTTTCTCGTACAACATAACTAATTTGTGCCATGCATGTTTGTTATGTGGCATATGGTTAGCATATCTTTTCTTCCCATTGTGGGTACGCCACAAGACCTAGCCAAAAGTCAGGTCCTGTGACAAACACATTGCCCGCAACGTAAAAGGCCATGTGGGATGTGGTGTGGCTTTCCATGACCACATCTCATGGGTAAAACATAATACACACATAAAATAATGGGTTAGTTATCTGCATCTAGAGCCATGCTATGTGGTCAACCCAATGTGCGCTCAACTAAACATCTGGCTGCAGTGAGTTGGCTGCAAGGCATTGCAGCCAAAGCGCACAATGAAGGTTCTTAACATTCTACATACAACCTCAGGCCCTGTGCGAAGTGGATTGGCTACCTGCAGTGGGTTGGCCCTAGGGCATAGCTAAAGGTCAGGTTCTGCAGCCCACCAATGCTGCACATAGCCAACTGCTGTCGATTACTACAATGGTGAGCAATAACAGTAATATTTTTAGCTAAAATAATCAAGTATTTAGGATCAAGAATTATAGTGACTTCAACTCCACCAGTGTGCTTCAAGGGGACTGCTGCCAGTCATTATAAGCTGCTGTCCCTTCCGTATTTAATGATAAAGTTTAGTGGAATTGGGGAAATCTCATAAATCGCTAAGCTGTCAAGACTCGCTAAACCTAATAGTGTACTAACAGCCTGATTCATCATGCTCCCGTTTTGCGAGCCCCTAATAGCGATTCATAGCGAATCGCTATTAAGAACTCGCAATACTGGATTCATGTAGGAATATGCAAAAAAAATGCGATTCCTACTAATTCCTTATTTGCGATTAGCAAATTGCTAATCGCAAATAAGGAATAACGACCCATTCATTCATATGGGCCAAAAGGCCCATAGGAATGAATGGGGAGTATTCCTTATTTGCGATTTTCAATTAGCTAATCGCAAATAAGATAGCGATTGAAAGGGTGCCAGGGGTGTCCAGAGGACACCCTGTAGCACCCCTTAAATGCTAATATGAACAGGGGTTGCGCACACACATGTCCAAAGGACATGTGTATGTGCAACATGCAACTCAGAAAAATGCTTTTAAAAGCATTTTTCTGAGTTATCGCTATTTACCACGAGGTTTGACCTCGCGGTAAATAGCGGCCCGAAATTGCGATTTCCCAATTTTTAAATGGATGATGAATTGCATTTAAGGAATCTCAAATAGAGATTCCTTAAATGTAATCCGTCGCAAATTTGCGAAAACGCAATTACCGATTTTTGCATTTGGGATGATGAATCCCAAATGCAAAAATCTTACTCGCAAAGGGCCAGATTCTCAGAATCTGGCCCTTTGCGAGCCGAATTCAGCTTCATGAATTAGGCTGTAGAACCTCTCTTACGTCAGCTATATAAGCAATAGGGAATTGTTGCCAAAAAGTTAAGTCAAGTATGATGTGATAAAACGTTTCACCTCATAATCTACATTTATCGTTGGAATATGGCAATGGAACAACCATATGATGGTCTAGGATCTGATCTTAGTATTCCTAAAGCCATTGATTAGTGCTGTTTAGCAATTTGGTAACAAACTAGTGTGATCCAAGTGAGTCTTGGTTGTGTTTGATCTTTGCAAGTAAATAATACATGAGCTACAGTTTTTTTTATGAGCATATCAAACTGGGCATGTCGGGGATGGTGTGGATGAAGTTTTTCATTTGGCTATGAACATTTAGTGGCAATTATCCTAATGATCCCAACCCAAATTATTTATGAATGGATGAGCGAGTGAATTTCTATAGTGCAGCTAGTAGAGAGGGTCCCGGTGCTACAGAAGATGGCCAAACAAAGATGAACATCAACCACCCTA
Source organism: Lissotriton vulgaris (assembly GCF_964263255.1). NCBI lineage: Eukaryota > Metazoa > Chordata > Amphibia > Caudata > Salamandridae > Lissotriton > Lissotriton vulgaris. The sequence continues at coordinate 1,393,344,378 of NC_141693.1, forward strand.
CAATTTAAACAAATGCGTTTTCAGTTGCTTTCTAAATATGTTTTTCTCTGAGATACATCTGAGTGGAAGAGGGAGCTCATTCCAGTACTTGACTGCCAAATGAGAGCAAGCAGACATGCCCCACTCCTTCTTTTTGGTGAAAGGAATAACCAGCAACAGGACAGACTGTGAACGCACAGGTCTTTCATGACCGTAGCCAGTGCAATTGGTTACTGTAGTGGGTATGGCCGTCGCCTCCACTCCAATAGTGGCAAGGCGTTGTAACAGGATCTCATGAGAGATTGTGTCAAATGCAATGGAAAGGGCTGAAAAAATTAGGGCAGTGTAAATTTGATGGAGTTTGTTATTTCTATCAGCACTGTCTCCGTGGTATGATGAGCCTTGAAGCCTAATTATGAGGGGTGGAGGGGATTGAAGGAGTGCAGGTATAACGAAAGTTGGGTTTTTACAAGCTTTTAAATAATCTTAGAGTCCCTAGTAGCAAAGTAAAGTAAGTAAGGAAAAGATTATTTGCTCAATTAATTAAAATCATTGCAATTTACACAATCGTGGCTAACAGTTAAAAAAAGACAATTTCCAATTCTGATAAAAAGACAGTAAATACGTGGGATGAAAAGGTGCCACTTTGGGGAGTTAAAGCTCAGTCTTAGTCATCTGGTGGGATCAGGGAATTAATTTCAGAAATAAATTTTACAAAGCGCGTCGCCATCTAAGGTGAGTCACCCCTCATGCATACGTCCAGTGCTTCCTGGCATGTCCTGATGTTAAGAAAGACCCTAATTGGACGAAGCCAAAAAGTTCTTTGGGCTAGTAAGCATCTACAAATGCACAAGATGTGAATCAGGTTTTCCTCTTCCTGGTTGCAGAAGCAGCATTGGGTGGAGGCAGCTTTCTTGTACCCTTGGCCAAACTTATATGCCATCAGTGGAATTATGCCAAAACGTAGTCTCATTAATTGGTGTTTTACATGAGGTTTCATGGGAGATGTAAGATAGAGCGGTAATATTTTTGGGGCATAAAGTTTGGAGGGCCAGGTGCCATGGAAGAGCTTTAATACTAGTTGTGCGTCATGGTCATTGGAAAGAATGTTTGCTTGTTTGGTAAAAAGCTTCGATTTCGCCTCAATGGGCAGTGAAGTTGACCATATATCCTTTGCTTTTAGCGTTTCAAGACAAAAGATCAAATATTCATTCCACGATGTATCAGGGTTTGTAAGCAATGACCATATACAGCTCTTTAAAGTGTGGGCGCTAGCTAGTTTCGTATTTAGACTGTAAGCAATGAAACTTGCGCTCATGATCCATCGCTGGGAAGATAAAGAAAATTCCTTTCGGATTTGGGCATGAGAGGTCGAGTTTGGCTGTTGGAATACCCTACGGAAACATGAAAAGTGAGCTCTATCTAACCAATTGATAATTTTGTCTTTAAAGATTATTGCGCCGAAGGTTATTGTAGGAAGGAATTTTGTAGCAATGAGTTTTATTAGTGGGGCAAAGTCCGGGGAATGGAGAGCTCTCTTTGTTCTTATAAAGGCCCCCTCCAGGCTACGAGCAACTGCCTGCATTGCAGTTATATGGACAGTCGATCTCCCTTTGTGATCAATCCAAACGTCCCTAGTAGCAAAGAGATGGGCCTGAAGTTAGAAAGGATTTCTCGCTCCACATTCAGTTTCCTAAGGAGAGGGATGACAGTTGCACTTTTCCAGGAAGAAGGGACTTTCCCTTATTGCAATGAAGTAGAGAAGAGATCCCTATGTATTGGGCTTCATCTATCCCATATTAGCCTCATAAAATGAGGAGGGAATGGAGAAAGTGGGGGGCACGATATATATAATTTTCTGTCTATTGGAGCAGTAATCAAGTTAAGATAGTGCTCAAGGGTACTTATAGACTTCAATTCGGAAAACTTGCTTGACAACGGGCCCTTGGTTTTGTGATAAGTGGCCTTCTGTGCTATCCATGCCTAGTAAAGTTCTTTCATTTTCTCTTTGGAAGGGAATCGCTCAGTTGTAGAGGTAACCCATAACTCATGCAAACCCAGACAGTTCAACTTTTTTTTATATTAATGAGGCAGCTAAGTGCGATGTAGCTCTCACTCTCCTTAAAACAAGAAGGATCTAACTCTCACATTATCTAAGATCAGTTTACTCCCCATATCCAGTTTTAGCAAGTATGTCAGTGTACAAGAGGAGAGGAAGAGGGCTAGATTTCTTAGAACCATATTTTGGGATTAAGTCACGTCTGATAAGTTTTGGAAGCCCTAAACTTCCATAACTTTCATAAAGCTGCAGGGCTGGAGCAACTGTCATACTTTGTGATTACTTAGAGTTCTTTTAGTATGGTGCCCATGACTTGCTTGTGTTCTAGGATCATTTTACCAACAGACATTTTCCATGACATTTTAGATGTTAACTTGATTCCTAGATAGTCAAAAGTGTCTACTTTTTAGAGCTCAGCTCCTCCCAGCATTATCCTCCCTTAATACGTTCTGAGCTGGTTTATAGTTATGTACTAAGTTTTAGCTGAATTTTCTACTAAGCCACGCAAATTGGAGATTTTTTCAAAGTGGTTCAGCAAATGCTTTAATCTGCTTAAGGTTTGGGACACTAATAGGGTGCCATTGTCAAAAAGTAGGCTAGGTATTTTTACTTTGGCAAAAGAACAGGCATCAGTGGTGTGCAGTGAGAGGAACTGAACAATATTATTCAAATACAAAGACAACAGGTTAAAGAGCCAGAACACAGCCTTAGCAGATGCCCTTGGTAGCAGCAATTGAGTTTGTAATTTGTACCTGCTCACCCAACCTTATTCTGGTAATGTTGTCATTGTGAAGACATATAACAATAGATAGAATATTTGAGGACAACCCCATATCCTGTAGAACCTGCCACAGCTTCTGGTGGGATACCAGATCGAAAGCGGACTTCCAATTGACAAATTGTCATATATAAGTATCCTTGCCGATTAGCATGTTCTTCCAACATGGAAGCATAAACTGATCTATAGTGCTGGATTTTTCACTAAATCCAGCCTGCAGTGAGGTGAGGAATTTGTATCCCCTTGGGCAGCACTAGAATGTATTTAGCCCAGTTTTCTTTATTGTGAATGTATTCATCACCCGGTGTACCATCAGGGTCTAGTGCTTTCCCTTGTCCCCTTTGGTTTCGCTTTGTTCGCCCTAAGGCGGCAGGGTATGCCCAGACGTGCGTCCCTTGCTTTCTTTGCACTGGATTCAAGCTAGCCTGGCTGATGGCGACTGATTAGCTAGAAACAGGCCCCAGGATGCTTTTTTCCGGTTTAAGAAAGACATGGCTTGGCAGTTCGGGCTGGACTGTTCCCATGAGGCACAGGATCAGACTGATTTGCATTTGGCCATGTCTGAACTGGGGTGGTGAAGTTAGCTAAAGAATGATGATGGATTAAACCCAGATCAGTTGACTGGGGGTGAGTGTTTGATTTGCTCCTATGCCCCGTCCATTATCCTCATTGGTATCGCTTTGTTCGCCCTAAGTTGATAGGGTATGCCCAGATATGGGCCCCTTGCTGACTTTGCCACTGGATTCAAGCTTGCCTGGCTGATGACGGCTGATGACGGCTGATTAGCCAGAAACCGGTCCCAAGATGCTTTTTTCTGGTTCAAGTAAGACATGGCTTGGCAGTTCGGACTGGACTGTTCCCATGAGGCATAGCGTCAGACTGATTTGCATATGGCTATGTCTGAACTGGGATGGTGAAGTGAGCTAAATAATGATGATGGATTTAACCCAGATCAGTTGACTGGGGTTGAGTGTTTGATTTGCTCCCATGCTCCGTCCATCATCCCCTTTGGTATCGCTCTCTACTATTTCTAAGGCACAGAACAACACCAAGACATTGTTCAAGCTTGTTAAAGAACTATTGGGCGCAGCTTGCCCACCTAAATCCCTGGATCTCACTGAATCACAATGTAATGATCTTGCTATGTTCTTTCTTAATAAAGTCGAAAGTATATATTCCACACTTCTTGAATCCCAACCGGCAAATGGACAACAGCAAATGAAGAACTCCACTCAGTCAATTAAAACTGTGGAACCTCAGGTCAGATTATTCTTGACTCCCATTAGCAATCTAGAAACTTGGGTGCCCTTAGATATTAATTCCTTTAGGTGAATTGTGGACAGTCTTAGATCCGGTTCTCCTAGGGACCCAGTTCCCATTACTGTGCTCCAGAAATTTGAAGAGTCATCTCTGCAGTTTTCAGGAATTGCTATACATTCTTGATGGTGCTTGAGGGGAGAGAGGATGGTATGCTTGGTGTAGTACTAAAAGTAGACCACAGTGGCCTATATGTGGAAGGTGAGGTGAATGGTCAATCAGCATCATTGCTGATGGATACAGGAGCTATCTGCTAAAAGGTTCAACTCATGGAGATTCTAAACCTACCCCTCGTGGGAAGACAAATCCAAGTTGTTGGTTTCAGTAACATACAAATCATAAATCATCTCCCAGCAAATGTTTCTGTTAAAATTGGCCCACGAAGAACGAACGTGATTTTATATGCAACTTGATTCCTGTAAACCTTTTAGGGAGAGAGGTTCTTTGCAAATTAAATTGTGTGATTTAATGTACAGCAGATGGTGTAGCAATTTAAATGCAACATGAAGACTTTGAATTTAAAATGCGATCACTAGAATCAAAAGTTCATTAAAATCCCAGTTCTCACAAAAGATGTTCTGCCTCCTGATATGAGACAGAGTTTAAAAGAGGAGGTAGTATAGTGTTTCACGGTTCAAGAAATAGTGTGATTGAAGGAGCACACCTAATGAAAATTACAGTGAAACCAAACATAGTTTGCCCTCAAACTCCTCAGTGCAAGCTTACAGAGCAAGCAGAGGCTGGCATTGCACATGTTATCAAAATAATTATCTAACCGGGTGTAGGAAACTGGAGTATTAGTTGAAGGGGGTGAGAACTCACCTCAAACAATATTCACAGTCCTCATCAGGCTGAATCCACTGCAGCCATTAAATACACCTGTACTTAACCCTCTGGTAGCTTGGCGCAACGGAGTCAAATATAACTTAGAGGCAATGTGTAAAATATTTATGCAGGCACTCAACCAGTAGACCAAAACAATTTAGAACCTTTTAGGAAATAACATGACACAAAAATGGCAGAAATCTTAGAAGTAGAACAGGAGACATGGATTTTTAAAGTTTAAATTAAAAATACGCCTAAAAAGCACAAAAGGCTGACTGTATGTATCTGGCTGCACTAGGTGGGATCAAAATTAGTTGCAAGCAGAGAGGCCTCTGAACGACTGTTGTGTCCCTGTAGCTTAAACAGTAGGTTAGACAACTATCACTTGAAGTCACTTTAGGGGTCCTGGGATCAAAGCAAGCAGGTGTAGTCTTCATTCAGGATCATCAGACAGCATGGCAGGTATTATTCTGATTCTTCACAGGTCTTGGAGTATTCTGAGGAGAGGTCAGTGGGGTCAACATTTATGCTTATTTCCAACCTGTGGGTTGAGGGCAAATTTAGGTACAGCTTCTATAACAATTCTTCCAGTTCCTCCCCTCCCCTCCCTCTTTGTTTGGAGCCAGACTAACTAGAAAGAAAAAAGAGAGGCTGGCCTAGGTGTGAACTTCATCTGCCAGTGACAAGGTAGACATCATTTGAAGCTCGTGAAGGCTTTGGTTATTCTGTGAAGGGAGAAGTCCCCTTCTCCACACCTGGAGCAACACACATCTCAGCACAGGGAAGCCGTCAGGCTTGGTGTGATTGTGTTTATTACATTTTAATCTATTTTTCTAATTCAGTTTGGGATTTCTCCCTTTTAATCTTTTCACTTTAATCCTGTTTTGTTACTGCATGCATACTTTCCACATTGCCCTAATTTATGCCTATCTACTCTGTACCATATTTACGAAATGATGACTTTGGTGTTCACCACGGTAAGCTGGTGTTATCACCTGAGGTGGGCAACCGTCCACCTTAAATAATAATTCACTCTCTTACAGAACAAAAGGATATTGTAGAAAGAATGTAGTGATTATGTGATAGTTCTATAACTTGGTTCAGAAAGGTCATATAGATTCCAAGCAGGTAGATCTCGGTGGGTCCGAGTTACAGCTTTATAGTTCTAATGCCATGCAGGGGAAAAGTGTATGGGATTCAGAAGAGAGACATTTACATTGTGAGAGTGTTTGTGTATGACCACCACTCCACCATCATTGATCAATAGGACGGTAGGCAGGCATGATTCATTGAACCGTGTTTCATTCAGACAGTAAAGATTAATGCTTTGTGCTGATGTTTGGCATCTAATTTACATTTTACAGTGTTTCCCAAATCGTCGTTCGTGACCCATTGGTGGGTCATGAGCTGATTTTTGGTAGCTCGGGAAAGTCCGAGCAATACATAAAATGCCTTTAAATTGTCAGGCTGTCTTTTGAGAAACTGCTGCTTATTCATGTAACATGGGATTGGTGTTTACTCTTCTTTCTCTAACTGCAAAGTCAGAGGAGTTCAAAAAGTGATTGAGGTGACAATCTTTATGGAGTACAGGCACTGAAGTATTGTTTTTTTTTCAACTCACAACTAAATGTAAAACCCTGTAAACAAACTGATTGCATTCTGCCGTTAAGAAAGCAAAAATGAAGCACATTTTAAAACAAGCCTTCGCAATGCCTTAGGTCTCGCATTTCAGATAGTTTGAGCTATTGGCATTGTAAATGACAATGCCAATAGCTTAAACTCTCGCAAATGTGACACCTATTGCAGCGCAAATGAAATTTTGGGAAAAGCACCTCATGCCATGATTTCAGATTAATGACGGCCGCGTTCCTTTCTTTAGACCCAGCTTGTCTAAAGAAAGGGGCGTGGCCACTATTGAAGTGACAGCACCTTATAGGACGCTGACTAAACCACACGTTCCATTGTGAAATTGAAAGCGAGCATAGCGCACTGCAAGTTAAAAAAAAGGAGCCTCCATTGCCAAAGCTGACGTCCCACCAGTGCTCTTTAGATTATTTAGGCAAAGACTTCTCCCGAAGAGCCAATGCAAGCAATACCGTATGGACACACATAAAAGGTCCAGTCCTTTTGGTAGGTTACAAAAGAAGACAGGGAGGTACTAAGGAAGGACTCATAAGCCTATTAACAAATCAAAAGTTAACATTTGGGAAGGACAGTCACAACAGCCAATTGAAAAGATGGGCGGAGCTTCAAGTTCCTACCTGAATACAGCATGTGTTGCAGAGCAGCACATGCACTTTCCAGGCTTAACCTAAAAACATGGACAGTAGCAGCAAAGCATTCCAAAACACAAATCATATGTAATGGTTAGGTGTCTGTAGCTGAAGTAACATCACACAATTCTCCTACTCATACAGGAAAGGTAGAAACAGACAAAAGAGTCAGTGAAGAGGTAAAAAGATTGTTGCACACTCTCAATAAAGACACATAAACATACAAGAAGCACAAAACACCTGGAAAAAAAGAGCCACATCTCCAATAGAATTACCTTGCATTCATGCACTCATATAGGATTATGAAACCCACCTACCTAGTGTGGTATGGTTCATCAGTGTGTTCCACGGCTAGCACTGCAAACATTCAAGGGAACTATTGTCCCTTATCCGTCTAGTATCCTAGTTATGGGATTCTAAGATTTTCTAACGCTATGTCCCTTATGCAAACCTTTAAGTTCCCTTTTTTGAACTCTCAGACCTACATTAAAATTGTGTGACAGAGATAAAAACGTTTTTACTGGTTTCTCTCAGCCAAAAGAAAAAAAAGGGTACAATGGCCCCTACTTCTCTTTTCCATCAACATGTTAGAATATTGCTCTTTTGGGAAAAGACATTCCTCGGTACTAAAATTCCCTTTTCATACAGCATGCTACGAAAATGCATGCTATGTATCCTTTTATCCCCCTTCATAAGCAGTGGAAGCACCTTCATTCAACAGTGGAAACACCCCTTCTCCATAGAACGAGCACCCCATGGTCAGAAATAGTGTAAGCCTTCCTCCTGCTGAGGACAAACATAGGTAGTGCAAGTTGTGCCAATCGTAGAGCAGTACAAAGCAGGCAGCACTGCACATTTTGATTCCTCACAGAATTGGTACATGATGGCAGCCGCAAAGTAACATTCTGATTCTCACAGAATGCACCACATGCGATCTTCCATTCCCAGTAGAACCGAATCTGCAGGGCAGACTAGTAAAAGATTTTATCACTCAAAATGGACAATTAAGGGAAGTGTGAATTCAGATTTGCGACAGATCTCTGGAGTGGGTGTTTAACCCACTGAGGAGACTCAATAGGTGGATGGGTGAGTGTATTGCAAGTTCTGACACTAATCTTACTAAGGTAATATTCCATGTCAGCATCTTGAAAGTCTCAAGTTTTCCACATATATAAAAGTCGCTGATAAATCACAGGTCGTAATTATTAGGAGCAGCCCAACCACAGCCTAAGTAGCTTTGCTCTATAGAGGCACACAGGTGGCAGCCTCTTCAAAGAGGTTTTGAATGCACGCACATCAGGTCCTGTGCAGTTCCAGCCTCAGTGCTGCACCTGTTTAAAATGGTGAGAGCCGCCAGTGACTACAGCACAGTAGAAGATGAAAACAGCTCACCACAATAAATATTGATCCCAGAATGAAGGGAACCCTCTATCTACGTAAGGTTAAACATTTGCATTACAGCAAAATTAAATTATAGACCTTTGAATCCAACCAAACAGAGTGAGAATACACCAACAGCTGAATAGGACACTCCCACCTACCTGATAAACGAATCTAAACAAAATACTAAGTCATCGCAATAGGGGTGGGCGGAATATTCAGTTTCGCCCACGGAATTGGTGGAATTTTGACAACTCCATTCCAACCAAATCCCTCCAATCAGAGTGTGGCAGAATTTTTTCTCACACGTGGCCTCTAGAATGGTAAGTTGGCGAGGAAGACTTGGCATCCCTTCGCTTGATTTACGGTCACAAGGAGGACATATAGTAAGATTTTTCTTTCAAAAGCAGGAGGTCTTAACCGTTTGGAGATAGAAAGCTGCTGCTCAAGTTTAAAATCTACTTGAGCAGCAGCAAAATCAGCTTGAGTAGCTTCGCCCTCTGGCGGACCGCGTGGTGTTATTCGCGCAGATTTTTCATTGCGGAAAGCGCTATTGGTGCTAAATGACAGCGAGGGCAGCGTGATGTGCTTATTCCGCCAGTTTTGCCCACCTCTAACATGCAAATAAGTCTCTGGTCTACAATAGAAACCTCTGATCTGTAGTAAGTGAACTTGGACTGTCAATAGCGCCATGTAGCTGCACAAACGGATTAAAGTGCTATGTGCGAACATCTTTGACTTTCAGTAACACCAAATTTGTTTTTCATTTTTAGGTTGACTCTACTAGGTAGTGTCGTGTCCACCCATCACAATGCTTTATTATTTTCTATGCGCAGCTGGCTGTATACACGTCTGCCCTCTTCGTCGTCCTGGTCCAATCTGTCCTCTTCCTGTCCCCTGACCGGATGTGGTGTCCGGTGACCTGGTCACCTCCCTCACGACCCACAGGGTCCTAGTGTCTGCTGTCCCTACTGTCCTGTCGCCCTGTCCGTCATTTGTTTGTCAGGTCATGACATCTCCCCCCTTGTTGCAAACAACAGTTCGTGGTACAGTTCTACTAATCATTCCGTGTCACCACCATTTACATCATTAACTCGCCGTTGCAGTGAGAGAGAGAGAGAGAGAGAGAGAGAGAGAGAGAGAGAGAGAGAGAGAGAGAGAGAGATTGTCAGTCTCGTCGACCCTTCTCCCCAGTCTCTGTTTCCTACTTCTTTCTACGTAGTCTCTTTGTCCCTTTGCATCCCTTCCTTGGTCGCCGTTTTCTGCCGTCATCTTTCTTTCTGCTCTTCAGTTGTTCTCCGTCTGTTCTCAGTTTGCCAGTCGCTCTTTCTCTTTGTCGTTGCTCTCTCCTCTTAGTCTTCTTTCTGTTCTTCCGTTGTCCTCCTTCTGCTCTCTTTTTGCCGGCCTCTCGTCGCCTTGATCGTTGTTCTCTGCCCTCCGTTTTGTTTCTTGCTTCTTTATTTCTACAGCCGCCCTTTGTTGTATTTGTTCTCTCCATTATTCTTTTTTGTTCTCTTCCTCTTTCTTTGTTCCCTGAGTCTTCTCTTTGCTTGTTCCCAGCATAGCTGTTGTCTTTTTTATATGTCATTGTTATAAGGCCCATCGTTTGGGCGGTGCTGCTGCTCATCAGGCATGGCCCTGGGACATCGCCTTGTAGAACATGAATGTCCTCCTTATTTATTTTGTCATTGTAACTCAGTTCCTCTGTGAACTTCCCCAAGTTAGTTACTTCTTTTCTTGCCCCCCAAGTAAAAATCTTTACCTTGGACGCTCTCAGGGTCGGCTTTACTTCCATTCTCTCATACTCCGATGCACACATGACATTGCAGGTTGCACCACTGTCCAGTACAAAGTCTGTTTCATGCACTCCTACTCTTATCTTTGCATGGTCTGTCTTTCCTCGGGTGCTTCTGTCTGCTGGCTGTGTTGTTTCTCCTGCTTCTTCTTCCTCGCTCTGCTCGGTGTGCACCTCCGACATGTGATATAGTCTTTCTACTTTCTCTACTTCCTCTTCTATACCTGACTCTCGTGATGAACACCTCCTTTCGTTGTCAACATACCTGACATGTCTTGTCGTCGATTCCTGTTGTCTTCCAGTTCTCCCATTGTCGTCTCTTAATGGGGCACCTTGGCACATACTGGCGTAGTGATTTCTTCCACCACATCTTCTGCACGTCTGGCTAAATGCTGGGTGTTAGACCTGTCTGGCTTTTTGCGTAGTCCCTCCACTTTATTATTTATTTTGTCCCCTTTTTGCCCCTCATACCTTTATTAATTTTTGTGTCCACTAGCTTTTCCTAGGTGTTGGTCAAGGGGATAGGTGTTCTTTTCCCCTCTCATAGTTTTTCACCTCAGGCCTAGAGGCCTTTTCTGACAGGGAAAAAGCTGGAGTCACAAAATGGTGGCTACCAACTGTCCTAACTGCCAAACCCAGAACCTGTCTCATAGAGTAGAATAGGGCGTTCCAGAACCTTCTGGTCCCTTCTGGACTCCTGAGGGTCAGCCTATAAAAGGCGGAATGCTGGACAGCCATTTTGTCTAACCAGAGAGAGTCAGCTGGAGGACAGGCTGTAGCAAAAGGTGGGGGTAGGATAGTCAGAGGGTTGCCTTACTGATTCACTACCCTTCCTCCCTTGGGTTATTTGTCCTGACCCTGCTGTTTGGGATGGCTGGAGACCCTGGGCACCTGACCAACCCCTAGCTTAGAAATAGCGGGGTGTCAAAAGGAGAAGGAGTCTGCAGCGCTGCGGAGCGCAGTCCTCTGCCCAGTGGGAGAGACCTTTGAAAGGGTGCACTTCATCCCCAACCCCTGCCCAGCACCGAGGGTTAAGAAGTCTCTGAAGGATAGAGATTAGGAGCTGACACGTGAAGAGATATAGCTCTATTCCCCATCGCCTTAGGTGTACAGCAGACTTTGGCCCATGTGTCCCTGTGGGACCTTACCAGTAACGCAGACGACAGAACTCCACTTCCTCTCAGGAAACAGAGGAAGGAAAGGGGTGCCGGTTTCTATGAGGCAGCGCTGATCTCGCCGTGTACAGGACCCCGGGGGCACCGGCCGCGTTGTTGTAGTTGTGCCACTGATTTGGAGGTAGTCGAGCGCTATCGCGCATGCCCCAGGCGATCCCACTTCTACATTTCAGGAGGGGCCTAGGACCGAGCAGGCCCGTGAGAGAAGCGTCCTTCCTTGGGTGCCAGTGCGAGGGAGCAGCGTCTCACCATTGGAGCCAGCGCGAGGGAGCAGCGTCTCACCATTGGAGCCAGCGCAGCGGAGGCGGAATCGGTAGGAGTGTCTGAAGGCTGAGGTGAGAGGCGGTGTCAGCGTGGGCGCCCCGCGCATGCCTGGAGGTGTAGTGCTTCCCCTGACCAGAGCGAGGGAGAACTGAGGAGGAGCGCCGGGAACCCTACGGCGGCTGTGGGCGTGTGGTATCACCTCTTCCCTGCTCGAGCGCCACATGGAGGAGCTGGCGGGAGGGGAGAACTGAGGAGCCCGATAGCGGCGTGGGAATACTGCATAATCTGTCCTTCTCCGCTCAAGTGCCTCACAGAGCAGTTGGCTCGAGCGGGGTGGGAAGAGCTGAGGGGCCCTGGAAGCTGGTGAGCCTTGCCAGCGCTTGGCTCCTTCGTCCTGCCAGGTGGTTACCCCCACCCTCTGGCGTATCAAGACTTCAACTGGAAATCCTACCACAAGTAAGGAGGTGATCCAAAGGGGGAAGTGACCTCCATAAGGAGAATAACACGAGGGCAAGGGGGGAAAGACATAGCAAGTTGTGGAATAGAGAATCTGTCCCAATGTGTGAAGTGCCCTTGGAGAATCCCTGAAGGGACTTCATGAATTGCTGCTCTATTTGGAATAGTCATATTTTCAATTGTCAGTAGTGGAGAGGAAGGAAATGAGAACCCTTTCCTAGAGGAGTACAGGCTCCGCTACAAGGGAACTACTGTTCTTTGATGGGAAGGTGACAAGCCAAGAAGGGGAATTGTAATGTTGACATTGAAATGGTTATTGCATACCTGACTAAATGTAATGTGCTGATAAGTTAATAGACCTGTGCTTTGACATTATTTGGCAATTTTAAAAGTACTTTTACTTCTCCTGACAGAATGTATTATACTGAACTGTGAATTCTAGAAACAAGAGAGCAAAGATATTATTTTTATAAACAAGTACTTATTTTTCCAACATTGGTGTAGTGTCATTTTTGTGTGTTATTGCGTGGAATTACTGCTGGGTGGTTTGCAACCTTCACACTTGTGCCTCTAGTATTTAGGTCTTACCCTAGGCCAGGCTACCCTAGGTGACCTGACATCCCAGGTTCCAACAAATTGGTGTCCAGCGGTGGGATCCTGACTTGGTTGCAGCTACTCAATAGTAATTAAACGCAATACACTGGCCTACACCAGGAGTTTTCTCCTTGCGGCCCTCCTAATTTGACTTTTGTTTTTCCAAATTTGTTCCTGGTGGTGGGTGGAGGTTATCCTCAGATCACACGTCTTAGTTCCCTCCTGAGTACTCATTTAATCCCATATTTGAAAAATGGAATTAAACCTTGAAGAGCTAGAGTCCTACACTGTGACCCAACTGAAAGAGTGGTGTCAACGAAAGGGGGTATTCTTCAAAAAAGGTGCCAAGAAAGGCGAGTTACTGACAAGCATAAGGGCATGGGTGGAAGCTCATATAGAGGAGGAACAGGACACAGAAGAGAGTGATAGGGACACTGTCCTTGAGACTGCAATGCTGTACCAAGCTGAAAGGGGGAATCTGCTGACAGGTCCCAGGACACTTTCAAGGGAGGGCAGCAGCGTCTCAGTGAGGAGCTTAACTGACGCCGAGTTGGAAGACAGGAGGGAGGAGAGGAGACTGAAATTGGATTTAGCTGGAATGGAAATGGAGAGGGAGGATAGGAGGTTGGCCCACGAACGAACCATAAAGGAGCTAGACCTTCAAGCCTTAACCCTAAGGTCTCCTAATCCAAACAATGGTGGCAGCGAAAACAAAGTAATAACCAGGGAACCCAGACCCTATCTACCCAAGGATGTTATTGCTAGTTACACCACAGGCGATGACATTACCAAATGGTTAGCCGCATATGAAGTTTCTTTAAGGGCTCATGGGATCTCAGACACTCACTGGGGGGTGGGCTGTATAAATATATGCCACCTGCTGGCAGGGATACCTTGTTGGCTCTGGAGCAGGAGGAGCAAACCCACTACCCTACAATGAAAGGGGCACTGGTGAAAAAGTTTGGACTTACCCCTGAAAAATACAGACAAAGATTTAGGGGAAGTCACAAACTGAGTACCCAGAATTGGGTGGATTTCTTAGATTACGCCAAGAAAGCCTTGGAGGGTTGGGTCAAGGGTAGTGAGGTGAAGGATTATGAGAGGCTGTATGATCTATTTTTGAAAGAGCACCTCCTCGAGAAATGTTTTCCTGAGCTGCGCCAACACCTGGTGGGCAGCAAGCTGACCAATCCCCGGAAGCTTGCAGAGGAGGCGGACATCTGGGCAAGTACCCGGGTGTCCTCAAGGGGGACTGGAAGGGATTACTAAAAGGCCGGACAGGGCGCCCCCCAGAAGAAGGAGGGGGGAGATAAAAAGAGGGAGTTCTCTAAAGGTCCCCAAAACAATTTCCAAGGGAAGGGAACAGGTTTCACCCCTAAGGCAAACCCCCCCAGAAACCCTAACCCTGGCCAAAGCCAGCAGCCAAGGGTTCTCCACTGTTTTGAATGTGGTGGTGTAGGACATTATAAGGGAGATGTCAGATGCCCAAAGAGACCACCCCCTCCCACCGGAGGAAAACCACCGGGAGTAGCTAGTGTAGCGCTCGGGGAGGAGTTGCCCTTAAATAAGGGGGGTGAGTGGGCGGGTGTCACCTTAGTGTCCCTGGGAGAACGGGAGATGGTTCCAAAAATCCAGGTGCCCCCAAATACTACAAAGTATGGGCAATGGGTTACCATCAATGGCCAGAGAGGGGAGGCTCTGAGAGATACAGGAGCCAGTATGACTATGGTGAGAAGTCAACTGGTGTCTCCAGAGCAGGTGGTTCCCAATGTACTACACCCCGCCGCGATGGCTGACGGCAGAATGGGCCACTATCCAGTGGCTGAGGTTCCCTTTGAGTGGGAGGGGGTTGCAGGTTCACTTCGAGTTGCCGTAAGCCCTGCCGTGCCAGTTGATTGTCTGCTGGGGAATGACATGGAGCACAACACTTGGAGAGAGGTGGAATACCGGACGCACTCTGCGATGCTGGGTACACCTGACTGGGCCTGTGCGAGCACACGGTCTGCGACTGCCCAGAGAGGGAGTTCGCCTGGGTTGGAGCCTGGAACAATGGCCCAACCCGCTGCCAAAAAGGGACAGACCCGGAGACAGGAAGAGCCTGCTTCGGCTTCCACACCCCATGAGACAGATCGGCCACCTGCGGTGGTGGACCAGGAGTCGGTGGAGGGGGAAGTAGACTCTCTGGAGGATTTACCCATCCCTGCTGAGTGGCATGTGGAGGGAGGTCCTACCAGAGAGGAATTCTGTAAAGGGCAGAGGGAGTGCCCTACCCTTGAGGGACTGAGGCGACAGGCTGAAGCCCAGGCAGCAGGTGATGTCACGGGACACTACCATATTTACTGGGAGGATGGATTCCTCTACAGTGAACCCAAGGTACCCTTACCTGGTTCATCAAGGGCCTTGGTAGTCCCGCAACAATACCGAGCCTTTCTGCTGGAATTGGCTCATGCTATACCCTTGGCAGGACACTTAGGCCAGGACAAGACCTTTGCTCGGCTTGTCCTCCACTTTTACTGGCCTCAGATGAAAGTGGCGTCCAACACTTACTGTCGGACACGTGTATCCTGCCAGGCCAGTGGGAAAACAGGGGTGAAGCTGAAGGCTCCCCTGGAACCACTTCCAGTCGTTAGCACACCCTTTGAGAGGGTGGGCATCGACATTGTAGGGCCTTTAGATCCACCAACAACAGCTGGTCACAGGTTCATCCTGGTTCTGGTGGATCATGCCACACGGTACCCAGAGGCAATTCCTCTGAGGACAGTCACTGCACCTGTGGTGGCTAGAGCCCTAATGGGGATCTTTACCCGAGTGGGATTCCCCAAGGAAGTTGTGTCTGACAGGGGGACCAACTTCATGTCAGCTTATATGCGGGCGATGTGGAAGGAGTGTGGAGTGACCTACCGGTTTACCACTCCTTATCACCTCCAGTCAAATGGACTGGTTGAGAGGTTTAACAAAACCTTGAAGGGCATGATCAGAAGTCTGCCCGAAAGCCTGCGGAGGAAATGGGACGTCCTCCTACCCTGTTTGCTCTTTTCTTACAGGGAAGTGCCACAGAAGGGAGTGGGCTTCAGCCCCTTTGAACTTCTGTATGGGCACCCTGTACGCGGTCCTCTCAGCCTGGTAAAGGATGGTTGGGAGAAGTCTCCCAGGAAACCCCCCCAGGATGTGGTGAGCTACATGCTGGCCTTCAGGAGCCAAATGGCGAAGTTGTGGAAGCAAGCTTCTGACAACCTGGAGGCCAGCCAGGCAGTTATGAAAGAGTGGTATGACCACAATGCTCACCAGGTGGAATTGGAGCCTGGCCAGAAAGTGTGGGTGATGGAGCCTGGAGAGCTTAGCGCCCTTCAGGATCGCTGGACAGGCCCATTTGAAGTGTTGGAGAAGAAGGGTAAGGCCACATACCTGGTGGACCTTAAGACCCCTCGACAACCCCTACGGGTGCTGCATGCCAACAGTCTCAAACCCCACCATGAGTGGCCCGAGGTCATGTTAATGATGGTGACTGATGGGGAAGAGGAAGCGGAAAGCGAACCTCTCCCAGACTTATTCTCGTCTCAAGAGAAGGATGGGTCAGTGGAGGGAGTGATTCTCTCTCCTACTCTAACTCCTGAGCAGCGGGAGGACTGCCGCCAGATACTGGAGCAGTACTCCACGTTGTTCTCCCTTGTCCCGGGAAGGACTCACCTGTGTACCCATGATGTGGACACAGTGGACAGGCCACCAGTGAAGTCGAAGACCTACCGGCTGTCCGACAAGGTGAAGGCTAGCATCCATGGAGAGGTTGCCAAGATGCTAGAGCTGGGAGTTATGGAACCTTCCAACAGTCCTTGGTCCAGTCCGGTGGTGCTCGTGCCAAAAGCCGCGCCACCAGGCACCACACCCGAACTGAGGTTCTGTGTGGATTACCGGGGACTGAACTCAGTGACAAAGACTGATGCTCATCCGATCCCTAGGGCGGATGAATTAATTGACCGGCTAGGAGCTGCCTAATACCTAAGTACCTTTGACCTCACTTCAGGGTACTGGCAGATCTCCTTGACAGATGGAGCAAAGGAAAGGTCAGCCTTCTCTACACCTGAGGGACACTTTCAGTTTTGCGTGATGCCCTTTGGGCTCAAAAATGCCCCTGCCACATTTCAGCGGCTGGTGAACCAGGTCCTCTCTGGAATGGAGAGTTTCTCTGCTGCATACCTGGATGACATTGCTGTCTTCAGTAGCAGTTGGGAGGACCATTTGCAACATTTGCAAGCAGTTCTCCAGGCCCTGAAACAAGCTGGATTGACAATCAAGGCCAGCAAATGCCAGATTGGGCAGGGGTCGGTTGTGTACCTTGGACACTTGGTGGGTAGGGGGACAGTGCAGCCCCTGCATGCGAAGATTGAGGCAATCATGGCCTGGGAACCCCCAAGACACAGACTGAGGTCCGAGCTTTCCTGGGCCTCACAGGTTACTACCGTCGCTTTGTGAAGGGGTATGGCACTATTGTAGTGCCTCTCACAGAGCTCACCTCAAAGAAACAACCTCGACGGGTAGTTTGGACGGGAGCTTGTCAGCAAGCTTTTGAGAAACTAAAGCAGGCAATGTGTGCAGCACCGGTCCTGAGGGCCCCAGACTTCTCCAAGGAGTTCATTGTCCACACAGATGCATCAGAACATGGCATTGGGGCAGTGTTATCGCAACTAAATGAAGAGGGCCTGGATCAGCCTGTGGTCTTCTTATCCAGGAGACTGCTTCCCCGGGAACAGAAGTGGAGTGCAATTGAGAGGGAAGCTTTTGCGGTGGTGTGGGCTCTGAAGAAGCTGCGGCCATACCTCTTTGGCTCGCACTTCCTGGTTCAGACTGACCACCGACCCCTTCGTTGGCTGATGCAAATGAAGTGGGAAAATCCCAAGCTGTTGAGGTGGTCCATCTCCCTACAGGGAATGGACTTCCGGGTGGAATATCGGCCTGGAGTGGACCACGCCAATGCAGACGGTCTCTCCAGGTATTTCCTCCTTAGTGATGAGGACTCCCAAGGGGTTGGGTAGTTCTCCCCACTTTCAGCTGGGGGGGACGCGTGTTAGACCTGTCTGGCTTTTTGCGTAATCCCTCCACTTTATTATTTATTTTGTCCCCTTTTTGCCCCTCATACCTTTATTAATTTTTGTGTCCACTAGCTTTTCCTAGGTGTTGGTCAAGGGGATAGGTGTTCTTTTCCCCCCTCATAGTTTTTCACCTCAGGCCTAGAGGCCTTTTCTGACAGGGAAAAAGCTGGAGTCACAAAATGGTGGCTACCAACTGTCCTAACTGCCAAACCCAGAACCTGTCTCATAGAGTAGAATAGGGCGTTCCAGAACCTTCTGGTCCCTTCTGGACTCCTGAGGGTCAGCCTATAAAAGGCGGAATGCTGGACAGCCATTTTGTCTAACCAGAGAGAGTCGGCTGGAGGACAGGCTGTAGCAAAAGGTGGGGGTAGGATAGTCAGAGGGTTGCCTTACTGATTCACCACCCTTCCTCCCTTGGGTTATTTGTCATGACCCTGCTGTTTTGGATGGCTGGAGACCCTGGGCGCCTGACCTACCCCTAGCTTAGAAATAGCGGGTTGTCAAAAGGAGAAGGAGACTGCAGCGCTGCGGAGCGCAGTCCTCTGCCCAGTGGGAGAGACCTTTGAAAGGGTGCACTTCATCCCCAACCCCTGCCCAGCACCGAGGGTTAAGAAGTCTCTGAAGGATAGAGATTAGGAGCTGACACGTGAAGAGATATAGCTCTATTCCCCATCGCCTTAGGTGTACAGCAGACTTTGGCCCGTGTGTCCCTGTGGGACCTTAACAGTAACGCAGACGACAGAACTCCACTTCCTCTCAGGAAACAGAGGAAGGAAAGGGGTGCCGGTTTCTATGAGGCAGCGCTGATCTCGCCGTGTACAGGACCCCGGGGGCACCGGCCGCGTTGTTGTGGTTGTGCCACTGATTTGGAGGTAGTCGAGCGCTATCGCGCATGCCCCAGGCGATCCCACTTCTACATTTCAGGAGGGGCCTAGGACCGAGCAGGGCCGTGAGAGAAGCGTCCTTCCTTGGGGGCCAGCGCGAGGGAGCAGCGTCTCACCATTGGAGCCAGCGCAGCGGAGGCGGAATCGGTAGGAGTGTCTGAAGGCTGAGGTGAGAGGCGGTGTCAGCGTGGGCGCCCCGAGCATGCCTGGAGGTGTAGTGCTTCCCCTGACCAGAGCGAGGGAGAACTGAGGAGGAGCGCCGGGAACCCTACGGCGGCTGTGGGCATGTGGTATCACCTCTTCCCTGCTCGAGCTCCACATGGAGGAGCTGGCGTGAGCGGGAGGGGAGAACTGAGGAGCCCGATAGCGGCGTGGGAATACTGCATAATCTGTCCTTCTCCGCTCAAG
The DNA here is from genome assembly GCF_964263255.1 of Lissotriton vulgaris. Taxonomy (NCBI): domain Eukaryota; kingdom Metazoa; phylum Chordata; class Amphibia; order Caudata; family Salamandridae; genus Lissotriton; species Lissotriton vulgaris. Next base: position 1,393,363,652 of record NC_141693.1, read on the forward strand.
TGCCTCACAGAGCAGTTGGCTCGAGCGGGGTGGGAAGAGCTGAGTGGCCCTGGAAGCTGGTGAGCCTTGCCAGCGCTTGGCTCCTTCGTCCTGCCAGGTGGTTACCCCCACCCTCTGGCGTATCAAGACTTCAACTGGAAATTCTACCACAAGTAAGGAGGTGATCCAAAGGGGGAAGTGACCTCCATAAGGAGAATAACACGAGGGCAAGGGGGGCAAGACATAGCAAGTTGTAGAATAGAGAATCTGTCCCAATGTGTGAAGCGCCCTTGGAGAATCCCTGAAGGGACTTCATGAATTGTTGCTCTATTTGGAATAGTCATATTTTCAATTGTCAGTAGTGGAGAGGAAGGAAATGAGAACCCTTTCCTAGAGGAGTACAGGCTCCGCTACAAGGGAACTACTGTTCTTTGATGGGAAGGTGACAAGCCAAGAAGGGGAATTGTAATGTTGACATTGAAATGATTATTGCATACCTGACTAAATGTAATGTGCTGATAAGTTAATAGAACTGTGCTTTGACATTATTTGGCAATTTTAATAGTACTTTTACTTCTCCTGACAGAATGTATTATACTGAACTGTGAATTCTAGAAACAAGAGAGCAAAGATATTATTTTTATAAACAAGTACTTATTTTTCCAACATTGGTGTAGTGTCATTTTTGTGTGTTATTGCGTGGAATTACTGCTGGGTGGTTTGCAACCTTCACACTTGTGCCTCTAGTATTTAGGTCTTACCCTAGGCCAGGCCACCCTAGGTGACCTGACATCCCAGGTTCCAACACTGGGCATTGACCTCTGTGTGGAAATTCCATTCCGCACTTGTAGCATGTTCTTTCAGGTCGTCTCCTCTCTTTTTGTTCCCTCCAGTCATTCTTTCGTTGGTCTGTGCGATATCTGTTTGTCGTAAAGTGTGTGTTTTCTGTTTCAACGCTCTTCCCTCTTTCCATTTCCTTGGCATGTTCCGTTGCTCTCGCCTCTGCTCTCGCTAGTGACAGGATGTTCTCTAATGAGGTTGGTTCCTTAAGTATTCTTGCTCTGAATCCTGTGTCGCGACAGCCTTCTATGATCCGTAGCCTTATGGCTTGCTCGTTATCAAATTTGTCAAACTCACAATGTGTCACCAATTTTCTCAGCCGTGTCGCGAAGTCGTCTAGTGTTTCATCGACTCGTTGACATGCAATGGTAAAAGTATATCGTTCGAAGTCAACGTTTCGTTGTGGGTCGAATTTGGCTGTTAGGCATTTCTTTAGTTGGTCATATGTTTTTGTTTCTTCGGTAGGCAGTGTCACCAGGAGTTCTTCAACGTCATCTCCTGCTAGGTTCAACATTAATCCTAGTTTCTTTCCCTCTGCTACATCTGTATCTTCTGCATATCTTTCAAACCGTCTGATCCACTTCTCCCACCTTATTCCTGTTTGTGGCTCTGATAAGTTGAATGGTAGTGGTCTCCTGTATTGTGCACTGGGCTTTGGATCTGCCATTTTTCTTCCTTTTATCTCCTCTTCCCTCTTTTATTTCCTTTTTCTTCTTCTTCTTCTGTTCTTTTACTTTGTTTTCTTTAACCTTTTGTCTCTTTAATTCTCCTTTTTCCTTTTCTTCTTCTTCTTCTGTTTTATTTTCTTTTAATCTTTGTCTATTTTTCTTTCTTTCGTGTCTCTGTTATTTCTTGTTTCCTTCTTCTTATTCTGTTCTTTTGTTTTTGTTTTTGGCCTTCTCTGGGCTTTCCTTGTCCTTTTCTTTAGGTTCTTTTGCCTCTTTTCTTCCTTGCCTGGCTCTAAAATGGCCGCTCTGTTTATTCCTATGGCTGTTTTCCGATTGTCCTTTTCTTATGATGGCCGCCGCTCTTCTCGCGAGATTTCGCGATCGAAATCTCGCTCGCCTGACTTAAAGATGGCCGCTTCCCCGATCTCGCCCGTGATTGGCCCAGCCGCCTGACCCCAAAATGGCCGCCGAGACTCTCGCGAGAGCTTGCACCTCTGTTTTGAGATCGCGCGCGTTCCTTCGCGCTTACCACGATATTTGCCGGTGACTCCTCAGAGGCGGTCAGGTGGGCTCCGATGTCACTTCTTTTCTCCCTGTTTATCCTGCGTATCCAGGGTGGGCTCCTGGTTCTTCAGACGGCGGGTCGATGGCGTCGAGATGCGCGTCGGCTCTTTTCTCACCCTTCGTCGCCAGTTGTCGTGTTCACCCAGTGGGCACCTTGTAGCATGAACGATCACAGGACACAGGTTGGTGCACTCACAATGCTTTATTATTTTCTATGCGCAGCTGGCTGTATACACGTCTGCCCTCTTCGTCGTCCTGGTCCAATCTGTCCTCTTCCTGTCCCCTGACCGGATGTGGTGTCCGGTGACCTGGTCACCTCCCTCACGACCCACAGGGTCCTAGTGTCTGCTGTCCCTACTGTCCTGTCGCCCTGTCCGTCATTTGTTTGTCAGGTCATGACAGGGAGCACATGTGCTGTCTGCAGAGTGCCTTATAGTAGCTTACCAAGAACATAGAGGAGCCCATCCTTTGTTAACTCTTGGATGGCTTTCCTTCTCACTCACTCACTTTCCTCCTTCCTATTGGTGTCTCAGCTTGTCAATCTTGTGTTTGTCCCTCCCTTGGAACATTTTTCCTTTACAATATCTTTGATTGGCTGGTATTGCCGCTTACACTGCTTGCTTTTCAAGCAATACTTTTTTGTGTGAAGCACTCCTTTAGAGTGTGTGTGTTTTTGAGCCATCTTCCTTGTTTACATCTCTCTCCCGGCGCTCCATGTGGCCCTCTGCTGCCTGACTGCTTCTTGCTACCCTTCTCCTTCTTGAGCTCGCTGTGTGCATCTCCCCCTTCCAACCAGCGCCCTCTGTGTTGCTTTCCAGCAATCTTCATATTTCTTTTCCTCCAGACCCTCCTCCCTCTTGCTTTTGTGTTCCCTCTAGCTCTCTCAACCTGTTGCTCGTGTGTCCCTCCCTTGTTGCTACGGTGCTCCACACCTTCCTGTCCACTTAAAAAAAAATCACTTTTGCACATTCGGGTTTGTTTTAGTTACCCGATCCAACTCGGATCAGAAATTAAAACATTTTAGAAGCACTGAATTGTTCGGTTGGTGCTCACATGTGTGGTGAAGGCGCCTTCAAATATATGCAGGTGGCCTTGTCAAAGGCTTTTGTATTTTTTTTACTTTAGCCACACTGAATTGGGTCACGGATGCTATGCAGCGTTGCTGAAAAACATTGGCATATATTTTATGTCACAAAGGCGAGGCCGATTGGCCTTGGCTATGCTCGTTAGAACATGTGAGCAAGAGGTGTAACCCCTTGTTGTGCCTGTCAAAGCTGACAGCACTACTAAAACACACTAAGGCCCTCATTACCTAATGGCCTGTTAAAATCGCTGCAATTTCACCACCCCGGAATTACTGTTATCCAGTTCTTGGTAATTCTAGGGGTGGCAAAATAAAGAGAATTACAACACGTGGGGAGATAACATGCAGGAATGGTTGTTTCTGTGCAGGTCCAAGGATGTTTTAAGCAAAGTTTTAGAGGGAGTGTGAAGAACCCAAACTGAGAATTCCGGTGGGCCCAGTAGCAACCCTTACCAGATCCACTAGAATTTATAATCAGATTCTAATGACGCAATTAGAAGAAAGTTTATAGGAGAGGTAGCAATAAACAGAATAGTAATATATTAGAGGACTCAAGTGAGGAGGGGGATAGGAGTCCGTCATGTATATTTGTTGATCAAAGGAAGACGTGGTGACCGGGGCAGAATGTGTGTGGGAGAAGTGGGGGTGTTCAGGTTTGTGAAAGGGGAACAGGTTTTGGTCAGTGGGGTGATGTATAATAATAAGCATTTGAAATGCAACCGGTCTCGCCTTTGGGACCTCATAAGTATTTAGCCATGCTGCACATTATCCTGGGTTCTGCAAAATCTAATGTTCTTTAACATGGAAGGTTTGACACTAATAGGCACATTATCGCACTGCTTTTAGGCTGATACAACTCTTTCAGCTATGTAGCTCGACATTTTAACATCGATATCTGCTCGCCGGCCTGCAGCACCCGCTATACCTGACACCTGTACCTTGCAAAAGGCACAATTTTTGGGCAGACGCCGTTCAAGGTGGCAGAGAGCCTGTCACGGTTTAAGTTGTGTTGAATTCAGGGTCATATGTATCATCGGTGCAGCAAGTGCAATGGCACTGGGGCCCAGGGGTGAGATACACCCACAGCACACTAAATATGACAATCATTTACTAGCCAACCAGGGTACCTGAGGCACGGCTTCCTGTTTGCACTAGTCCCCAAGAACCTTTACAAGACCGCACATTTCCTGGGGTGCAGTAATACAGAACCAAGTCACAGGAGGACTACAGCGCAGACTGGGCCACGTCTCCGCTTCCAGGCACCACAATGGATGAACGGAGGGGGTTGGTTAACTAGCAGAGGTTTAACAATTTTAGCCTAAAGAAGAAGTACCTACAGAAACTACGAGTGGTGCGAGCAGCAGTGTTTTCATTCTATGGCACATGCATGTATGCATCTGAGCAAGGAAATGCTCCGGTGAGCAGTGCTGTAGACGGAGTACGCCGCCGTTCTAGAGTTCATAGCACTACTAAAGCTGAGATGCACAGCAGTACTACAGGGGGATGCCGCAAAATAGTAGGGGGTACAGAACATGGCCAGGATGCTTATAAGTGCCACCTCAGAGGTGCATGGCCTTGCTGAAAAATAGTGTGTAGAGCAAGACAGGTGAGAATTACGCTGCTATATTGTAGTGCAAGACAGTGGTACATGGTAGTGCACTACAGTCCTGCATCAGTGGTGGACACGGAGCTGCACTCGAGGTGTCCAGTGGTGCTAGAGCAGGATTGTATACAGTACTACGAAGGGGGTACACTCCAGTACTCCTGTATACCTCAGTGCTACAGTGAGTAGAAAGAGCAGCGCTACAATAGGAAGGAGGGTAGCTCGGCCGTGCTGGGATACGTGGTAGTGGGATGGCGTCAAGAACTGCTAAGAAAGATATTTGATGCATGAAAATCAGCTCACTTACCTCAAATTTGGACAACAGCATTTCAGTAAATCTGCCAAAAGTAGTAACAAGAACCTTCATGGGGGTGTGAGCGGCGGGAGATAAGGAAGATGCATGGTGAACGCTACAAAAATTGTGCTTGGAAAACCGTTGCCGGTATATTGGAATAGGTTGTAATTGGCATAGGGGAGTAAGGAGTGGCGTCCATGAAGGGCTGCGCTGAGCCAGGAAAACTGGTACAATCTCCCTCAACCACTAACAGAGTGCGCGAACACAAAGAGAACAAGCATTTGCAATAACACGTCTGTACAGTGTAACGCTCAAAGTAGAGGGGCCAGTAGCCATGCAAGGATACAAATAACGGACTAACAAGCCTCACTATCAATCAGAACACAGAATTTATGAAGGACAAACACAAAAGCCAAAGAAAAATATGGGCGGGGAGTGAGGGCAGCTTATCTCCCCAAACTGGACTACTGCATGACTCACAGAGCGAGCAGCGCATACGCTGCCTCTAAAGTTCGACCTAAAAAAGAGAACAGTACACCTTTCTTGAAGTGCCTTTCTAGCCTTTCCATGGGGTGGCACAACTACAAATCCCAGAATGCTAGTGCTATTGTATAAAAAGTAGTGTGATCTATCACATAGTCGTGTGCCAGGTGATGTGGCAGGCTCTTCTCCTAAGCACCACGAAGTTCTCATTTCTACGTTGGCCAATACAAGAGTTGTTCTTTACCTTTAACTATGAGGACCTTTTAGAGGCGAAGTAGAGCTTCACGAGTGGTTGTAGTAAGTTTCCTGTTCATTTAGCGCAAACAGGAAGTGGCGCCTGGAGCAGGGGCCAAGCATTGATACTGAGGTCCTGCCCTCCACCGTGCACTGAGAGACTGCAGACGCTTGAGGTAACACAAAGAATAGTAACTTCCTAGGCAATTAAAAAACATTTGCTAGGTTTATGTGTCTAGTCAGAGTAACTTAAAGTAACAACAGAGTAATTACCAAAATGCAAAAAGTTGTTTTATTCTTTACATATTCCGGCACCAAGCTCCACATCAGGTTTTTTTATCAGACTAAAGCGTCTCACTCGGGAAATATTGAAATTAAAGATAAATACGTTCCTTTGTATGTCCACCATCTATGTGGGACCTCTACCTGGACCTATATTTGTGCGATCCACATGTTAGAAATTAGATTTTATTATGAGACAGAACGTTACGTTATACCTTTTAAGAAACCTCATCTGATTCTCAGAACTGAACAAGACCACTGTATCCTGGTTGGATTGTTACATAAGACATAAGGTTCCTATCCTTATTTGATAATTTTAATATTATCAATTCCTGACATTCTTCATTCTTGGCCATGTTATATTAACATTTGTGGCTTTTCCTGACTAAGGTGTACTTTGAGCCGAAACGCATGTCGAGATGTAAATAACCTTGCCACAGAATTATCTCCTTTTAAAGGGTTTTTTGAGGATATTTTGTGTAAAATATGACAATATTATTGCATGTTTGTACCGAATAACATTGTTATTATCTCTTGTGTAAATCTAATATGTAAAGAATGAAACAACTTTTTGTATTTTGGTAATTACTCTGTTGTTAATTTAAGTTTCTCTGACTAGACACATAAACTTAGAAAATGTTTTTTAATTACATTATTGCCTAGGAAGTTACTTTTCGTTGTGTATTGCCCTGTTCTAGGAATTTTATTTCTAATATATCAGGGGGTCCTTGTTACTTGCAAAAATGACTCTTGAGGTAACACCTGCCGGCAACATGTGGCTCCTGTACCTGGCATCAGTGCTGCTCCCCCTGCTCCTTGTCGTGAAGCTACAGGGGAGTAGAGAGAGGGGTTCTCTGAACCCTTTCCAGACCGATGCCCATAAACCCCAGGCCCCTCTCGTCACCGACAAAACTGTCCAAAGGCAGGTCATCAAGCAAGGTATGCAGGCGGCTGTCCCTGCCTTTCAGGCATCCTTCCAGAGATAGATAACCGAATGGCACATGCCGGTCAGACTCCTTGCGCATGTGCTCTCAAAAGCGAGCCTTAAAGTGCAGCTGCCCATCATTTGATTGGAACCACATGTCCTAGCCCTGAAGTGACTCTTTCTGCTCTTTATAAACATAACCGCTGTCCTAGTCAAACTGTCTGAAATAGACACTCAGGCAAGGGAGGTTAACGTCTAGTTTCTGGACTTTCACTTCTGTTTTAGCGCAGACATCCCTTGCGGATGTCTTCGGAATACCCAACAGAACTGTAATTAATATTTAATCCACTGAGTTCCTAATAATAAACCCAAGAGTGTGTTAGGCACCTGTGAGTCAGCAGAATAAACCAATCCAGTGCTCAAACAGTTCTGCTGGTTAACGCACCTGTTGTTGGTGTCAGGTGAAACTGTCTGAAATAGTCGCTCATCCTGTAAAACAGACATTAATCCACCCAACCTCACCCAGTCGCCTGTCACTGCTGTGTAACACAAACCGCTGCCGATGTATTGGAATATATTGTAGAGAGTAATTACCATGTGGAAGTAAGCAGTGGCGTCCATGAAGGGCCGCGCTGAGCCAGGAAAACTCGGACACTGCCACAACTAACAGAGTGTGCGAACACAAAGGGAACAAGCATTTGCAATAAGTGTACACTGTAACACTCAAAGTAAAGGGGTCAGTAGCCATGGAAGGATACAAATGACAACATGGCATAGTAAGGTGGGACGAAAAATCCTCATTATCAATCAGAAGACAGAATTTAAGAAAGACAAACGTAAAAGCCAATGAAAAATATGGGCGGAGAGTCAGGGTAGCTTGTCTCCCCATACTGCACTAATGCATACCTAGCAGAGTGAGCAGCGCATGCACGCTGCTGCTAAAGCTCGACCTAAAAAATTCTGTAGTGTGTTGGAAAAAGATTTTAAGAGGATCAATATAAATCCAAACACTTTGCTGGGTAATGTACATATAGTGAATATACACAGATTCCTGATTGCAACACATTATCATTTGAGTGCTATTTAGTTTTTTCAGTAAAACTGTATGTCTGTGAAAAGATAGTAACTATTTCAATAGAAAATGTGCGGTCTGTAAATGATAATGCACTGCAACTGATGCTTTAGCAACATTTAAAAAACAACTTCTTCTTATCCATTAAATAGAGTTGGGTCACGAAGGGTTGTTGTTCTTAGAAGTGGGTGGTGGATCTAACACGTTTGAGAATCACTGATGTAGAGGCATTTCAAAGAGGACTTCACAATCCTTGGTGTTTTAATAAAATCATTCAGATTAGGGCCTGACCTAAGTGTTCTAGTAATTTGGCTTTAAGGGCTGTAATGGTGGGAATATGCAAGGTGCCTAGATGATTTGGGAAATAGAGATCTATTATTAGAAAGATAAAAAGATTAGAAAGACATATATTTCTTTTATGACAAGGACTATTATTTTCACGTGGTCCAGTTTGGGTGGTTTATGTTGTGAGGTGAGGAAGATTATCAGATTTAAGTGTTTTTTTAACAGTGGCATGCTGTAGTGTATTGTACAGTAATCTCATTTATATGGCCGGGATGCCTATCACCCCCTCCCAACACAATCCCCAAGGATGGGAAGACGGACGCAGTTCTGAACTTTTGGAAGGCGGGAGGGAGTTACCCTCCCGGCCGTATTTATTAAAATATGAAACAAAATTAAAACATTAAAATAACAGTTTCATATCATGTGCAATTTTTTATTTATACATTTCGCTGCAGTCACGTTTATTGGCTAACCTTAACAAATCTCTAATACAAAGGTTCTCCTAGCCGAGTCTAAACATCCTGCAAATGCATACTTTCTAAATAAAAATTGTACATCCTAACTTTACGGGCCAACGGCAAGGTCGTAACCGGTGTCAGATCCCTACTACCAGAACTCCCCCCTCACGGTGTGAGGGGCGGGCGCACAGAGGACTGTACCTCTGTGCCAACTTCCAATTTCCCTTGTCTTAGCGGGGGCCCCTTATTTAACTCAACGCCATCTTAATGGTCGTCCGAGGACTCGTGTGAGGTGTCTAGAAGGTAGCGTAGACCCCCCTCCCACCCCACACTGTTCACCATATCCGCCGTCGCGGGTATCCTGGCCCCGGGAAATTCCTAGGAGGGGCATCGAGCCGCCTCCTCCCCTGGGAGGGGCCTATGACCGCCTTCCCTTCGGCGACCCCATACTTAGTGGGTGCCGCCTCCCCGTGTGAGGGGCCAATGGTCGCCTCCCCCCAGGCGCTCCCATCCATAATGGGTGGCGCCCCTCCTCTAGGGATCTTGAAATTACTGCTCACTGATCATGACCTTACCGCCACAGGCCGGATAGTTGACCGGCTATCCGGACCCCCCACACTCCTACTAAAGGTCATGACTATACAAACCCTTTAACCATGCTATGAAGTCTCCTATGAGTAAGACATTCCCCTCCCGGGACAAATGAACCCCATCTTCGAGATACATGTTATCCCCCCGGATACATCCATGCGGAATGCAGTGCAACTGTCCTGAAAGAAACAATCTACCCAGCTTGTTATTGACTTTCTTTACTGAATGATTCAAAGCTGACACAGAGAGGGCCCCCCGCCACACCTTCCTTGGAATCATGTGTGACCATGCTATCGTGCACCCCGGAATCCTCTTTGCCAACCAGCTAACAGTGGATAGAACCCGCTCGAGGAGTACTCGCCGACCGAGCGCCACCAAATCATTGCCTCCCAGATGCACTATGATTATAGACAGCGGTGACCTTGTCCGCCCTAACAGTTCCTCAACAAAACACTGAAACTGGTCAATACAGAGCCCGCCCCTTCCATGGAAGGTCACCCTGTACCCGTATTCCCCAGCTGCGTGAATCATGTCACCTGCTTTGAATACGTCCGCGGCACGCCTCACGTATGAGTGGCCCACGACCCACACCACTCTTTCCTCAGCCGGTGATCTTTGACCGCTGGTCCCCAGGTGTCGGGTCAACTGCCCAGTCCGCCCCGCCTCGCAGGCTCGCGAAACTGTAAACCAAACAAAAGACAAGAAGCGTGAGTGCATGACATTAGCTTCACAACATGTGCAACCGCACATACCTTTTATAACTGTTCGAGGACCATCGTCCCAATTGTTTCACCATTTCCACACTCTGACCCCTGGCTGTAGCTTCTGTAGCAGCCCCTATCCTGAAGGAATGGGTCCCAAAATCGCTCGGGTCCAAGCCCGCTGCCGCGATTGCCAAAGTTAACACCCGCTGAAACTGAAACCTTGTCAGTGGGGTGGCGTCGATGTGTCTCAGCAAGCTTCCCCCCATGCTACCGCCCTTTGCGCCAGGTATTCCTCAACGCACTGCACCGGGCACATGGGGGACCCTCGCATGCGCTGAACAACAATACTGTCCCCCATCGCACCCTGGTCGGTTTTAGACCTGGCTATTGTGATTACCATTGAATCACCCTTGATCTGAACGTGTTCCCGACACAGTCCTTCCCCCACATCCTTCTTATTTTTTGCCACCAGCTCGCTCACCCGCATAGCCCCATGGAATGCTAATGCGAAAGCGGCCCGGAACAGCACTGCTTCGGACTGGGAGGAACATGTCGCGGGGAGCACTGACAGCACCAGGGACAATCTTTCTAACCCAATCGGGCGCCTCTCGTCTATTCTATGACCCTCGAGGCGCTGCCACCCTCGTAGTGCCTTCTTTACCAAAAAGGACGATGTAGGGTCCTTGATGCCATAAGCCTGCGCCATGAATGCAATGGCGGCCCGGTGCCTAGTGGCCGTCGCTGCTGATCGGCCTGCTTTGTGGAGTGCTACTAAAAACTTCAGTACATACTCCTCCTGTCCCCACTTATCCCCTCCTGCTGGACCCAAAAATGCACAATAGGAACGAAACGCTCCTTCGTACGCCTTCCATGTCCTGGGGGCTAAGCTGGCTCCCACGAGGTCCTGTAATCCGGGGCACCGAGTGACCAGAGAGCTTCGGGAAATGGTGCCGCCACTAGATCCGCAGAAGGTAGATAACCCCTGAAGGCCTGCATGTGGGAACGAGAGAGTGCATCAGCCGCCTGGTTCAGTACACCCGGCACATTCCTTGCCCTAAACTGAACGTTCAGTCTCATGCACAGTAGTACAATTTCCTTTAATAATCTCAAAATCAACTTGCAGCGTGCTGCCTGGTTATTTATGCATTCAACCACGGTCATGTTATCGGACCAAAATACCACTGAGTGATCACGGAAATTGTCCGGCCATGCCTTCAGGGCCACCAAAATGGGGAACAACTCAAGAAACCCAATGTTACCTGTTAGCCCACTGGTGTGCCACCACGTCGGCCATGTTTGCGCCGACCATCGATTACCAAAGATGGCGCCAAATCCCACGCTCCCTGCCGAGTCGGTCCACAAACCCAGCTCGTCCGAGGATGCTGGTGGTTTGCTCCATACCACTCGACCGTTGAAATCCGCCAGAAATGCCAACCATATGCGCATATCCTGGCGAACCTCTGCAGACAGTCTCGTGCGGTGGTGTCCTTTTCTGAGACCGACCATGGCTTGTGCAATAGAGCGGAAAAAGGGGCGGGCCATTGGTATCACTCTGAGGGCAAAGTTAAGCTGGCCCACCGCTTGCTGCAACTGATGGAGAGTTACCTTCTCTTTGCTAATGCACAATTCTAGCGATGCCCTAAATTTCATTACTTTGTCCCTGGGCAAACGGAAGCATCCCTCCACTGAATCGAGCTCAATTCAAAGAAACTCAAGTGAAGTAGATGGCCCCACCGTTTTCCCGGGTGCCAATGGCACGCCGAACCGTTTCATGAGATTGTAAAATTCCAGTAAAGCCTGTGCACATTCCGTGTCACCGGCTGGCCCCAAGAACAAAAAATCATCTAGGTAGTGCATAACCTGTGTATAGCCCGTAGCTCTGGTGAATGCCCATTGCAGAAAACAGCTGAATTTCTCAAAATAAGCACAAGAGATGGAGCAACCCATTGGCATACATCTATCCATGTAATAGCGTCCTCGAAACACAAAACCTAACAGACGCTGATCCTGAGGATGTACCGGGAGCAACCGGAATGCTGACTCAATATCCGATTTAGCCATCAGCGCTCCGGGCCCCAGGCGATTCAACATGGCGACGGCCTCATCAAAGGATGCGTACCGCACCGAACAGACTCCTGGATCAATCGCATCGTTTACCGAAAGACCCCTAGGAGCCGACAAGTGATGAATTAACCTAAACTCACCTGGGTCCTTCTTGGGGACTACACCCAACGGTGAACAAATGAAATTAGGAACTGGCGGGTGCCTATATGGGCCGGCGACCCGGCCCCGGGCAACTTCCTTCGCAATCTTGCTTTCTACCACCATCGGGTGCTGCTGAACGGACAGTTGATTTCTGCACAGTGAGTCCCTCCGAAAATCCCCCGCCGGGATGTGGAAACCATACGAGAAGCCGTCCCGTAACACCCCATCGGAGACATGATCAGGGTATTCCTTTAGCCAGGGGATCATTGCTATGATATCTACGGGGGTAGGTAGTGGTACCCCTTGGCCGATATTAGACCTGTTTGGTACCTCCTCTACCCCCGGTATCCCCATTCTTGGCTCTGCACGAACTCTCCGGGTGCGAAGATTGTCCGCAACCTGCACACTCATGCCTGAACTTACATGTCCCATGTGGCCTCGTGCACTTGCCTCTGTTAAAATTCCAGCAAACCCCTTTTCTACCCCCATTCCCACCACTCCTGGGTTGGTGATCACCTGCGTGGTTTGTTCGAAAGGGCGCCACTGATTGATGGCGGGAAGGCGCCAACCCATACTCGCCAAGCGAAGACGACTTTGTCATGCCCGGCAGGAGCTGCTTCTGCCAAGAGACGGAGTCGAGACAGTCCCACATCAGAGACGAATCGTGCTCCTTGGCCTTACGAAACTTACTATCATAACCCCTCCATTGATCGCCCTCATATGTTTCATAGAAATCCATTATGCGTGTCTGATAACAGGCTAATTCAGTCATAATCTCTGGCTTATGTTCACCCATAATAGCAGTAAACATCCCAAAGGCCTTGGCCCAATTAGAGATCGTCTCATCCACCCTGAAGCCCGCCATTTTTGCGCGCCACACACTTGGATGCAACAAATCCTTCTGAGCCTTAACATACTCAATCTCGTGATGGTCAGTCAGGAGCGAAAACATATTTACATATTTATCAGCCCAAATCATCTCTCGTGGCCAGAGGAATATGCTGAACTACTCTCTCCCTTTTTGAGGGCAAAGACCCCCCATTTGCCATTGGCAATGGCTGCTTACCAGACTCCATTACTGGTCCCGCTGATTTTCCACCGCCAGCCGCTGGTTCTTCCGAGGGAATCTGTGAGGGGACAAGAGAGAGATTCGCCTTCGCAGCATCTCGCGATTGCCGCAACTGCTTCATTAGCAACCTAGCCTCTTTGGCCGTGTCTCCGGGTGCCGTTGCACCCTCGGTATTCTTTCCAAGCCATGCGGCCAAATGGGCGGCCAACTCCGGAGGCATTTCCTCCTCGCTAGTGGGCGTAACTACAACCGGAATCGGTTGACCTGCATCCGGGATCGGTACCGGGGCCTCAACTGGACTAACTGGGCTTACCGGGGGTGACTCGGGAACTGGGGACTCCTCCCCTGCCGCCCTATTCCTGGCCCTTTTACCTCTCCCTGCGGGGACTACTCCCGGCAATGCTGGTCCGATGACCTTCTTCGGTCTGCCCGTATTATTCATTGCCGCCATCTGCTTTTTCATGCTCGCCATGTCTTTCATCAGCATGCAGAGCATCTGCTCCGTCCCTGCCTTCTTTCCGGCCTTCTTGCCAGGCATCGTTGTCAGATACTCGACCCTTGCTGTTTAGCTGGTCAACGAGGTCCTGGATCCGGAGGTCCGAAGTCGCTGGGAGAGAAGGCTCCTGGAAGAGAAACACAAAAATTACAAGTTCTCAAAATTGCTCCTTGTTCCGTCGAGGGCTCACGTGCAACGAGAGGGTGCAGCTTCCAAGCACAGGAACAAGAGGATGCTTCTTTGGATTGTTGCTCCTTTTATTCCTCTTCGGGAGGGCGTGTACCCTCCTCTGGTATGCCTACAGGGCGTGGCCAACGGTGCAGGTGTCTAGGACAACCCCTCTTGGGCGGGAAAAGGCGCGCCCTGGCTACGCCGCTTCGGGCATACCAGCCGAGACACGCCCCCCGCCCAAAAATGGTTTCCCGGGGGGATCCGGGCACCCCACCATACGTTCGGGGGGACCGAGTGGTCGCCCCTTTCCATTTGTGAAAGCATCCACATTGTTTGAAACACGCTTAAAGCAGCAGAGTTGACGATTGGTAATGGAGCATTCAGGTGTAGAAGTAAAGGATTTGATGATGTCTGATTAGGAAAAACATGAAGATGGTCAAGTAGACACTGAGTCAAGTGAAATATTTGGCCAAGTCTGATTTGAGCAGATATTTGGAATTCAATTTGATATTCCCGGAAATATTTACACAGGGTTGCGCTCAAGGGAATCTGCAAGTGTTACTGCATCTGAAATTCTCTGAGAATCACAAATGACCGGCATTTACTCCATACATAGTAGCAACTATAAGAGGTAAATGTTATACTTTTAAATAACTTTTGATGCATGCACAATGGGAGTGAAAATTGAGAAAAGAACCGATAGCACCATCTGACTTGAGTTCAGAGCTGGTATGTGAATCGTGAGGGTTAAGAGTATGGTCAACCAAGAGAGTTTTGTGCAGCAACAGAACTATGGCATGGCTGGCTGTCCTATGGCGAAAGCAGTACTGTAATGCCCATCATAGACATCATTCTACCCTTTGCCAGTAATCATCCCTCACAAATCTTGTAAGGAAACATTCCTTTACCTGGCCACTTAACGAACTTGCGAGCGCAGCTGCTTCATTGATCATTCTAAGTAAATCAAGAAAGTCTGTGTCTTGATAGTCAAACCGTTTCCCAAAGATGACAGAACAGGTGACATTGGAAGCTGCGTTGCTTACGTGAAGTGTTGGGTCAAAGGGCAACCCTGTTGGGAAAAAAAGAAAAGCAGCAGATTATTACCATGTGCGGAAATATGGCAATGCATCATGGTATTGAAGGGATGCTCAGCCTCACACAGTAAAAGATACATTTTAAATGAGAGTTCCAGTGCCCTCTCTCCTTCTTTGAGTTTCTAAAACCTTTCTGACAAAAAGTGCAGTCTGCACAGAAGTATAGATTACAAGTTACATTCTAGAAACATTCATGGGGGACTGCACTGGACCATACAGGCTAGTCTTGTAATCACTGGCCGCTCCCACAGGCGATATTCTTCAGAATGGCACAGGCCAGAGGCACCCTGTGACGTGCTGTACATACTTCCACCAGAGCTCAGCTTGATCACTTTGCACACTCAAGATACTCAGCAGATCATCTTTCAAGTTGCACTATTTTGACACCCACCACTACCATCACCTAGATCATTTCTATAGAACAGAGGAAAAGTGTCCTAGCTTGGCTGGAGTTGTGGACATCTTCTGGGGCAATCGACCTCCTCTCCAAACCATGCAAGGCTTAAAGAAATGTCAAGATTGCAGACTCACTGGAAGGCCCGGAACTCGTCACTGTCTCCTATTCCTCTGCATTCTCTCCGTAGCAAGTGTGATTGATGCAACACCTTCACAGGGCATGCTCTGTTTTGCTCTCTACAGCTCCACCTCTACCTCTGAGCGTAATCTAGACTCCATTACGCAGGTGGTGCAAACCAGTGAGGTGAGTTGACCCTGTTGTGCCGATCTCATCTCCATGCAATTACTACTCTATGAAATGCACCACATAAGGTGGGCTTCTCAAACAACCAAATAGCTCTCCTGAAAACAAGTGTACCTCTGTTGGTAGAATATTGGGGCAATGTGGGAGCACTGTCCTAATTAAATAAAGACATTGGCAATAGCCTACTTCTCTGAATCACAATAATGCCCTTTCACAGCCTGTTTAAAACGGAAAAGGTACCAAATAATGGCAAATGCCAGATCCATTTATCCACCCCGTCTATGTGCTAAAGTGACAGTGTAGTGTTGGCTTTCCAGCTTATTCACTGCTGTCATCTTTTGGAATGTGATTATTCATGATGACATAACACATCGAACAACCCAAGACTGTTTCAACATCTTTAACAGACAATTAAAAGTTATATCTTGGAATGCAGCAGGACTACATAATTGCCCAGAGAAGTTTGATTTTTTATTTTCCTTACACGCAGATGTGATATGTATTCAGGAAACATGGGGTAAAAACAGCCTACATGGAGGGAAAGAATATTTTGTCCTTGAGGCCGCCGCTACACCTTCAAAAAAAGGCCATGCGAAAGGTGGAATTGCCTGTTTCTTATTAAATTCACTACAATGGCAATTTTCCCATTACACGGACACTAGTAATCTCTTTCAATCAATAACTATTAATAATATAGAGTCTGTAGGAAGACGTTCTTCTCTTGTAATTTTAAATGCATACATTCCACCTGAAGATACTTTTAACATTGTTTTGAAGCGAATGTTTTCCTATGTAAAACAATTATTAGAGCTCGATCAGCCCCCTTATATCTTACTTATGGGTGACTTAAATAGCAAAGTGTCTAATTCAAGTATAGATATGTTTAGAAACAAATTTAAGGAAGAAGCATATAATATACCCCAAGCAATCTTTCCAAGTAAAATAAAAACTAATAAAAGAGGAAAGATATTACTTGAAGAACTTAGCTATTTAGAGGGGCTAATCGGAAATGGTAGGATGCCTTCTGACATTCCCGCTAATTTTACACATAGGTCATTTAGGGGTGAATCCATCCTGTATTATGTGATCACGGACTATGATACGTTCCCTTTCATTCGAGACACAATGATCTCTCAATCCTCCTTCAGCGATCATATTGTGATTAACATAACCGTCTCATTACAACCTCCAGATACTGACTCCTGGTCTTTAGCCAATAAAGGAGTTTCTATTCATTGTAAGTCTGGAAGGTGCTTCTGGGATCCTATCACTATGAAGGATGTACAAAATATTCTTGCCCAAACTTTACGAGAATTAGATGAATGGCAGGGTAGGGAATTCTTACACTTCGAAAACTTTAAGAAGAAGCTTACTATGACAGCTAAGAAAACAAGAAATCCTAAGAAGTTGCATTCCCCTCCTAGTATATTAGTACCTTTAAATAAGGAAATAAATAAACTTGTGAGGCAACAGTGCCTTACCAGATCTAGGGAAAATGAGCATAAGTTAGCCTTACTAAGAAGAAGGAGGGCCAGACTGAAAATAAAATTAAAAAGAGAAAAAGAAGATTCCCTCTGGATTAGGTTAAGAGAAGCATCGGCCTTTAATAAATCTAGAGAGTTTTGGTCTATAATAGGGAAGGGATGTGGAGCAAGAACCACCCCTATCCCCATCTCCATTGCTGAAGATGTTTGGATACTATTCATATCTAGTCTGTACGCATCTAACGGCGTAGAGGGTGATAATTGGGACTTAGCCCCGAATAGCGTGCATAATATAGAGCTCCCGACCGAGAAAACCATAGCTTCGTGATAAAGAGTATGCGCTCTTCCAGAGCTATGGGTCCGGACGAGTTGCCCATGTCATTAATGAAGCAAGATGTCACCTCCTGGAGTAGGATTCTTCTCCCAGTGTTTCATGCATGCCTCCTATCGAGATCAGTCCCTGACTCATGGAGGGGAAGCATATTAATTCCCATATTTAAAAAGCGAGAGTGGGATAATCCTACGAATTATCGTTTAATAGCTCTATTGGACTCAATAGGAACATTTTTTGCTAAATATCTTTTAATATTAATTACTGAATGGATAGAACTAAATAGTATTTTACCCTTGGAACAAACCGGATTTCGCAAAGAGCATGGCTCACTTGATAATTTACCAGCATTACAGGTGATTGTCGACAAATATGTACGTGTTCGAGGTGGTGGAATATATGTGGCATTTATAGACTTCTCCACAGCGTTCAACAAGGTGGATCGTCCAACGCTGTGGAGAAAGCTTGTAGCTTTAGGCATGCCAATACAGTTACTTGAACTTGTAAAGTCTCTTCACTCGAACACGTGGTGTAAGGTACTACAAGGCGGAGAAAGGGGTCTTTCTCAATCTATCCCTTCTCCGAATGGGTTAAAACAAGGGTGTATACTGGCCCCTATATTGTTTTCACTTTATACGGCAGACCTACCTACTTCCATTTCTGCTTGTGGTGGGCAAGCCCCGAAAATTGGAGGATCATCTATATCGGTTTTAATGTATGCATCTTAGATTTAACCCCAAAGGGCCTGTCTAACCGCTTACATGCATTAAATCAATTTGCAGAAGCACATTACATGAAGATTAATATTTCAAAAAGCAAAATTATGTGCATTTTTGGAAAGAAAAAATGTAGGTCTGAAAACTATAGTTGGGCCATAGGAAGACAGAAACTAGAGGTGGTTAAAACCTACACCTTCTTAGGTAAAATAATTTCAGCAAACCTAAGTGAGAAACCCCACATCGAGCACAATTTAAGTAAAGCATCGGCTCATGGTATGGGGTTATGTTCCTTGTACAACGTTACAGGGAAGAGACACTTTGCTCTAAATTCATCCAAAAATAGTGTAAGGATCCCTGCAACTCTACTGTACGGATTAGAATTAGTGGAGTTAAAACACTGGGGATTCTTGCAAAAAATGGAAGGAAAGGTGCTAAGAAGAATTTCTTCCCTAAATACAGCTTGCTCTGTATTTTCATGCAGACTGGAATTCGGACTCCGAAGTTGTTGGGTTCAGGGGTTGATTGCCCTCGTAAGGTGGGTGGCCCGTTTAGCGAGAGGTAAACCGAGTACCTTACGGGAAGCCATTAAAAATGAACTTCTGGGCAACTTTAACGAGTTTTCCATGTTAGTAAAAAACTTTAGAAAAGCAGTAACTCTGTTAGAGTTGGATGTAAGCACATTGTTTTTACTTACTCCTTCTGAACTAAAGGCTAAATTAAAATGTGCATCTTGGGAACTCAGTTTTAAAATGGATATGATTGCCCAACAAGGAAAAAGAGTAAGGCAATCACTGTTAAACACATATACACCAAAGCTGGCCCAACAATACCTCACCTGGAATATTCCCCATAGAGTCCGTAGATTATGGTACCTTTTAAGACAAGATTTGCTCCCACTAAATCTCCTTTTTGCAAAATGGTATGGTGTATCTCCTATATGTAATCTTTGTTATAGTGCCATACAGGATCGTAATCATGTCTTGTTTATCTGTCCCGCACTACGCCCATTGCGTATTAAATGGTTAAAACCTATTTGTCTACAATTAGGAATTTTAAATGTAAATACTTTTTTCCATGCACTTTACTGTCCGCCAAATGAAATGTTCTGTTTCAGAATTTTTAACTTTTTTAAAGGGTTTTTAGATATTTATTAATGATACATAGAGAGGAGTTAGATGATTGTTCGACCAGTGAATATGAAGTGTTTCCTTGTGTTCTGTTTTTTGTAATTTTCATTGTAAATTAATATTGTATAATTGTGTGTTTATTTTATGTGGCCCTCATTTGAGAGCCAAAAACATAATAAACTTAAACTTGAAACTAAACTCATGATGACATATTAGAATGTTGGATTCTGAGCTCTAAGCTCTAGTCAGTTGGGAGCTTGGGACTGGGCTGAAAGGTGACAGCTCCTGGTGGGTTTACTTGATTTTATCTTATTCTTATTATCTTAATATTCATGAATTACCACCTTGTACCATCTTAGTCAATAAAAACCTATCATTACAAGTACCTACGTGGACCTGATCATCGTTTACTTCACTACAGACTGTTCGACCAAGTGCCCTTAACATGCTGGCAAACACCAACTAGAATATTAAGGAGGCTGGTGATGATGAGAATATTGAGATGTGATGTCACCGGTGAGAGGCTTCAATTATGTCTTTTCTGGTGTCATTTGTGTCATCGGGATGACATTGTGGGAATGAGCAATGGCTAACCCAATCAATCAATCAATCAATCTATCTATCTATCTATCTATCTATCTATCTATCTATCTATCTATCTATCTATCTATCTATCTATCTATCTATCTATCTATCTATCTATCTATCCCTTGCGCGTGACAGTGATGTCACCAGCTGGAATGCTCACGGCTGGATGTTCTACGGTGACAATTCCCCTGTGAGTTGAGTTGTCAGTTAACGTTGTCCTGTTTGCTAGCCTTACTGAGCACTCCTGCTCAGGGTGTGTTGTCTTATGAACTTAATAAATTACTTGCACCTTTAAGCTGATTCCGGAGTATGACTCTACAGGTCCTTTTTTAGATTTGGCTAGCTGGATACTCCATAACAAACAAGGCAGATGTCTCATCCAACATTTTACAGGTGCCTTGTATCCTCTGGCACTTGTAATTCGGGGACTAAATATCTGCCATGTTTTGATGGATTATCCAGCCTGTCTAACTGTAAATAGGGCCCTAAGCATCTGTTACGGAATTCAAAATCTTCCTGTGGGTCAAGGTCCAAAGTGAAGGTCATTGTCAAGATCCAGCTAAAGCTGTGGGATTTGATGTCAAAACTCAGTTTTGATAGAGTATTCTTTCTGACACACTCTTAATAGGGGTCAAAGCCCATGGAAGGGAATTCAAAATCTTACAGTGGGGCAAGGTGGAAGATGGTGGTTATTGCCAAGTTCTAGCAGAAGCTGTGGGTTTTGATGCCAAAAACTCAGTTTTGATGGAGTATCCTTTCTGCCAGACTCTAAATAGGCCCCTAACTCAGAAATTAAATTAAAAACCTTCCATTGAGTCAAGGTCGATGACGGTGATAATTGTTGAGCATCCCCTAAAGTTGTGGATTTTGGTCCAAAAATCTCAGAGCATCACAAGCCTACATTTTGTGGTTGCTGAGGGTACTTTGGAGGCTGGATAATTTGCCGCCTCTCCCAATTAACGGTTTTACTATCAGACTTAGGGCCTAATTAAGGATTGGGCAGATGGAGTACAGTCTGTCAGGGTGACAGTGGACATTACCTCCGCCACGAGACAAACTACTGTTTGTCAAATTTAGAGACTGGCCCTGCAGGCTTCTTTGTACATTGAAAGGAAACACCAGCACAGTTGTTCCACTTAAGGTGCAAAAAAAAAGTTTGGTGAAAATCCCATGTGCTTTTAAAGGGTGTTCATCAAACTTTTCCAAAATTTTTGTTTTTATCAGGAGTTTGTTCAGAAAAATGTTGGGAGTTTGATCTGAAAAACAGAAAACTAATGTCCCTCACACCCTTGAGGGTAATTTTACATTTCTGCTCCTGCCTCTAAACCATCAGGCCGTTGGAGCTAATGGGTCGACAGAAAGCTAAGGTCTGCCTGTCTCTAAGTGAGGCAGAAGGACACAAGGTTTGGCAGGCAGGGTATACCATAGCATTTGTGGTAGAGTACCCTGTACACCAAACTCTAAATCAGGACCTAGGTCCATTTCTTTTGGTTCTCAAAATTCACCAGAATGGCAAGACTGTTCATTATTGCCGGGCAGGGTATGAATACCTTCACCATGCAGTCCAGTGGAAGCTTTTGTGAAGTGGGCAAAAAGTTCTGAGTGAGAAGAACCTTGTTCCTTGCCCACCTTGGAAGACCTGGGCAAGCACCTTGATCCGGTCCTCCATCCCACTTTTCTCCAACTGCTGAGAAAGTTCAGTCTGGCCAGACCCCCACCATATGCTTCTAAGGGCAGGCTTCTAGTTGACTGGTCACTCTTCGGCCAGGTCTCTGGCTGAGGTCAGGTTTGTGTGGTTAACAGGGCACTTTTAGAGTCAGGAGTCTTTATTTTCTGTGCACCTAATGCAGGCAAACAGAAGGCCAGCCACTTTATCATTTGAGGGCACTTCTAGTCCTTGGGTGTCAGCAGGAGTCTCCGAGTCATTTAGTCATCCTCTTCTTCCAGCAGGAGTCGGAAGTCTTTTTTCTTCCAGATGGGCCTTCTTTTTAATGTCTATTCTTCTCTGGTACAGGAATGTTCTGAGGAGGTGGAAGTTTAAGTGCAAGATTTATCCAACGCACTAGCTAATGAATGGAGACAATTTACCACTCAAGTTATTATTTCATTACAGTACACCACCTCCTTTTGCAACACTTTAAACTTGCTTTATTGTAAATTTATCCAGGATCCCCTGTTCCATGATGTCATACCTGTCTGCCACCTTCTTAGGTAATGCCCTATTAAGGTACGTATGCATGTATGGGGTAATTCTATAGTTCAAAAGTAGCAAAATGGCAATGGAGTGCTGTACAGGTTAAAAGATATGCATAAAGTCAATGAGTGACAAGAGAGGCAGCTATGTTGTGGACTCTTAATGTATGGTGATGTAGTGCTCATGGTAGTGCATGGTCAAATATTTTCTAAACTGTAGCAGCATTGATATGTGTCTTATGGGTTTGGGAATATTGCTCTAGATTCGGGAGATAATCTTTTGTGAATTTCTGAGATTCACCACACTGCCACTTATATCACTGCAGCACAGTGTAGGTTTGCCCCCTATGGATGGTTCATCACAAAAGTTGGGCCAATGGCCGTGTGCAGGGGGGATTGGGTGCAGGGCATCAGGGAAAGTCTAGTGCCAAACCAGCAGTGAGTGGTCAAACTGTGCATAGTTGAAGTTGGTCACACGGACTGTCGTCTTGTGAAGATCTACACTCAATTGGAGCAGGGTAGCCAACCCCACCTGCACACTGTCTTTGTACATGTGTAGCGAGTGTTGGGCCCATAGCCCACAGGCATGAGCCAAAGGTGAGAGTGAGGCAAAGGGTAGGTTTTTGCTGAACTGGTGGAAGTGTATGTGCCTGTTTATGTAATGTGGATTGCGAGTCAGTGCGGCTTCTTGAGGCATGGCATAATGTGGCTGCATCTTGGGAGTTTGAGAATGAGTTTTGCTCATACTCCACTCAGTGGAGTATAACGCCTGATAAAAGTCTCTAAGAGTATTACAAATGCAACAGGATATGTATGTTTAAGTATTTATACTTGTGGGTTACTGATCACTGGAATATATTGCAGTGCCTACTGCTGTCGCAACTGTATGGCTAATGGGCATCTACCCCTTCTCACAATAGTGTTGCTTTAATTAAATTGCATAGTTTCTGCTTTACAGATGAGCAAATTGATTTAGTTTCAGTAGCCTACAAAGCTCCCCTTGGATTGTGTGTTCATGTAAGAGAGGGTTAGTGCTGTCACTTGCTCCTTTAATTCTCTCTTTCTTTGTTGTGAAGAGCATCATTTGCTCTTACATGCTTTTCCGTCTGCCCAAAGAATTTGGGTAGGGTCATTCTCCTTCGCATATGTGTTGAGCATGGAGTGCAATTTCACCTTGTCCTGTGGTAGCCTGTAATGAGACACCCCCTCCATTTTCTCGTTGGGGGGTTGAATAACCTATGTCAAGCCAAAATCTGTCTTTCATCATGCTCAGAAGTGCTGTTTGGTGTTATGATGGTATCTGGTTTTTGACCCAGGAATGTAGTCGATGTCAGAAAACCTTTACTTGAGCATGTGCTGTGTACATAGGAGGTGGGCCCAAGTGTAAGTAAGGAAGTAAATAATTTTTTTATTGTTTTTAGGTTAATAAAAACCGTTACAAAAATGCATTGAAAACAAGTCTCCACAAGAGAAATTAAAAGAAAACTTTTAAAGCAAGAATTTTGGTTAAAAAGAATAACAAGAGTAAAAAACAGTAAAAATGCGGGTGGGGCATATTGTTCATGGCAGCTTGATCTAAGCCTGAGGTTTTCTCTCATCCAAGTGCCTGGATTGTTTCTTTCTGTTCTGCTAGTTTCAGGAATTTCACCAGCTTCCCGTTTAGTGGCGGGAGACCAGGATCAAAACAGGCGAGGACGGCTTGTCTGCGTGTGCGGACTCCTAGTTCGTTAAAGGCTGTTTTCAACAGGGCTGCTCTTTCCTCATTCATCCTCAAACAAGTGCCTAATAGATGTTCTAAGTCTTAGAACCCTGTACCGCAAAGCCGGCATTTGGTCCCGTAGTTCAGTCTCAGCCACGGTGGTAGGTGAGGGATGGCAGGTAGGATCCCTAGCCTGTGTTTTAAAAAGGCTTCTTTATTTTTCCGGCCATACCCCAGACTAAAATATGCTTGGAGCCCCAGTGTTTTATATGTACACAGGGTCATCCAGGCATGGCGCCTATGAGAAAACGTGGCTTTGTCCTCGACATGCAAGTGTCTCTTTAAGCTCTTGTTCACTGTGTGCTTGAATTGCGCGTGCGATATAGGAGTCTCCCATAGCTCTTTCAGTCCTGTGATGGTCAGGGGCTCCTCTAAGTATTTTTTCGCCGGCATTCTAGATGAACTAATCATATCTTGCCAGAGCTGTCAGTTCAAGGTGTTTTCTGGAGAGTTCTTTAATTCATGCCAGCACTTAATGTGTGACCCTCTTCGTGCAAGCGTTTGGCATGTCAGGCCAAATTCTAGCCGAATCTGGGCTTGCAAAGTATAGGCTGGCAAATTGAAGAGAAGTCTATAGGCCTTTGAAATAGTTGTGTCCTGAAGTTTTGCGTCAGTTCCTCTTAGGGCCTCGCTGCTGTACGTAATTGATGACTCTATTTTGATTTTAGCTACTCTAAATAGTGGCAGTAGAGTCTCACCGCTCAAGTTGGATTTTAGCTGTTTCAGTGTCGTGGTTATTAGCATGCCTTTCCTCTTGATGGCCTCTAGTTGGTTTAGGTAGCGGCCGCCTTTGTCGACTAGGATCCCAAGATATTTGTATTCAGAGCAGTTTGAATTTACTTTTGTGCCAAGCTTCCAAGTGTGTGAATTTTTGTTCCCAGTTATGGACAGAACTTTTGTCTTGCTGATATTCACTTCTAGTAGGTTTTCGACGGCATAACCATAAAGCGTGTTAATAAGATTTTGAAGACTGACTTTCGTGTGGCTGACCAGGACCACATCGTGAGCTTAGGATATGCTGGGCAGCGCTTTGGCCCCTAACCGGGGGGCATGGGAATTGTTTTTTTGTTATTTCTGTAAATTTTTATTGAAAACAAATTATATTTACATGGAACATATACATGGGAAACAGTAAGGTAAAAGACATAGAATAAGAAGAAAACGCCCCGGGGGGAGGGAGGGGGCACTTAATATTTTCAGACTTGGCGTTGAGTCCTGTGATTCGTATACTCTTGTGGGTTGCTTCTTAGTTGATTGCCCCTCCGTCCCCCCAACCCTCCATGCGGTTGCGGTCGGGTTTATCCTCTTTCTTATGTTTTGTCCTGTTGCCTGTGCGATTGACATTCACTCGGCCTTTGTAATTCGCCCCCTCCGTGGCTGGAAAGGAGAAAGAGAAAGAGGAAGAAGGAGCTCAGTATAGGAGGTGTGGGCAGAACGCAGTTTGGTTGTGGTGTTGGCGGGTGATCTAGTCGGGGTTTTCCGCAGAGGCGTTGCTTGCTGCGGTGGCTACAGCGGCTTGTGCGAGGACAGATAGTTGTCCAGGGAGAGTCACATTTCGCACTGTTTGTGTGTCTTCGGTGTGTGTTTAGCTGTGATGGTGTCGGCTCCCCATAGGAAGGTTACCCAGTTGAACCATGCTTGAAAAGAGGCCTTCCCTGTATCCTTCCAGTTGTTCAGCACTGTCTTGACCGCTGCTGATAGTAAAAGGTCAAACAGGTCTCTGTCCTCTCTGCATTTGATTGTGGGGTCCATGAACCCTGTGGCAAGGCTGTGGAATTCAAACTGGTGTGCGGTCCCTGTTATGTCAAGTCAAGTCAAGTCAAGTCAAAATAATTTATATAGCGCGCTACATACCCAGAGGGTCTCAAGGCGCTTGAGGAAGGGTGGGGAATTACTTGTCGAATATCCAAGTTTTAAGTTGCTTTCTGAATGCTAGGTGGTTCTGAGTGAGGCGAAGGTGAATGGGAAGTGAGTTCCAGGTTTTATCTGCCAGGTAGAAGAAGGATCTTCCTCCCATGGTGGTTTTGTTGATGCGAGGTACGGCAGCAAGGGCTTGGTTGGAGGAGCGTGGCTGACGGGAGGGGGTGTAGAAGGAAAGTCGTGTGTTGAGGCATTCGGGTCCAAGTTCGTAGAGTGCTTTGTGTGCATGGGTTAGGAGGCGGAATGTTATCCTCTTATTGACGGGGAGCCAGTGGAGGTTTTTCAGGTGACTAGAAATGTGGTCTTTACGCGGGATGTCTAGTATGAGTCTGGCTGATGCGTTCTGGATGCGTTGGAGTTTTTTCTGAAGTTTTGCGGTGGTACCGGCGTATAGGGTGTTACCGTAGTCCAGGTGGCTTGTGACCAGTGCGTGGGTGACCGTTTTTCTAGTTTCGGTGGGGAGCCAGCGAAATGTTTTTTTGAGCATGCGAAGAATGTTGAAGCAAGATGATGAAACGGCGTTGACTTGTCTGTTCATGGAGAGTGAGGAGTCCAGGATGACGCCCAGGTTCCGTGCGTGGTCCGTCGGGATGCGTGCTTTTCCAAGGGCCTCTGGCCACCAAGAGTCATCCCAGGCGGAGGGGGAGGTACCTAAGATAAGGACTTCTGTTTTGTCTGAGTTCAGTTTCAGACAGCTGTGCTTCATCCACTCGGCTACTTCTTTCATTCCTTCATGTAGGTTGGTTTTGGCGGTGTTCGGGTCTTTGGTGAGTGAGAGGATCAGTTGAGTGTCATCAGCGTAGGAGATGATGTTGAGGTTGTGTTGGCGTGCGATGGTCGCGAGGGGGCTCATGTATACTTTGAAGAGGGTGGGGCTGAGTGAAGATCCTTGTGGCACGCCGCAAATGACTTCAGTGGCCTCTGACTTGAATGGTGGAAGGCGGACTCTCTGAGTTCTTCCGGTAAGGAAGGAGGTGATCCATTCCAGTGCTTTTCCTTGGATTCCGATGTTTCTGAGGCGTTGTAGGAGGGTGCTATGACAGACTGTGTCAAAGGCTGCGGAGAGGTCAAGGAGGATGAGGGCGACTGTATCTCCATTGTCCAGTAGAGTTCGAATGTCGTCTGTTGCTGCGATAAGTGCGGTCTCAGTGCTGTGTTTGGCTCGGAAGCCGGACTGTGAGGAGTCGAGGGATTTGTTGGTTTCGAGGAAGGCGGCAAGCTGGTTGTTGACAGCTTTCTCGATGACTTTGGCCGGGAATGGTAGGAGCGAGATGGGGCGGTAGTTTTTGAGTTTGGTGGGGTCAGCTGTGGGTTTTTTCAGAAGGGCGCTGAGTTCGGCGTGTTTCCAGCTTTCCGGGAAGGTGGCGGAGTTGAGGGAGCAGTTGATGACGTCTCGGAGGTGTGGTGCTATAATGGAGTCTGCATTGTTGAAGATATGGTGGGGGCATGGGTCTGTAGGGGATCCTGAGTGAATGGAGTTCATCAGGCGGATGGTGTCCTCAGTGGAGATTGGGTTCCAGTCATTAAGGATGTTCAAGGGGGGTGAGGGTATGGCAGAGGGTTGGGTGGGTTGGTATCCGGGAAATTCTTAACCTTGGGGTAGTGGATGATCAGGTGTGCTAGATCACCTCTCTGTTTGATGCAGTTCCAGCAGGTGTCATTTTTGCGGAGTCCTATGGATGCTAGGTGGGCTGGGGTCCAATATATTTTGTGTATCAGCCAGAATTTGTTTGGTCTAGGGTGGTTGTCACTTTCTTCCTTGACGTGGATGTCCAGAGGTCGGACTTTTCTTCCTCCCTAGGCTCCCTGCCTACTAAAGATTCCCAGTAGGCTGTGTCTTTGGTATTGAGTTTGGTGGACTTGGGACTTAGGGCTCTGTAGAGGTGTGCTACCTGGTGCCCCGTTCTGTTTAGGTTGGTTGTGTATTGCACGATTGAGGGTGTTTGTTTGTTCAGGCCTACTTTGCTAATCGCGACCCTGATTTTCAGAAAGTTGTATAGTTCGATGCTATCTAGTTTGTGTTCGCCCTTGAGTGAGTCAAAAGTGGTATATGTTCTTTGGGGTTGTAGTTGGAATACTGTAGAAATTCCGTGCTTGTACCAGGAGTGCATGTCTAGTGTTCTGTCTCTGTACTTGATCCTGGGATTGTGCCATATGGACTCCCACTGAGTGTTCCTCACGCTTGTGTCCAATAGTCTATCTATCTTGAGGAGTGCTGTTCTTGTGTTCCTCAGTATGGGGTTGTGTTTAATTGTGAGGTGTTTGGATGCAGTGAGGAGGGCGATGGGCTCCATGCCCTCTAGTAGACTTCTCTCTAGTGAGAGCCATGCCGGGGTGTATTCTTGCTTAGGGGTGAGCCAGTAGAGCCCTTGTTTCGCTATTCATGCAGTTTGGAATGTTTTGAAATTTGTTATGTTAAGGCCCCCCAGGCCCTTGGCTAATCCTGAGTCTGTTTTTTTTTCCTTTTCACAGGAAGGTATTGATCAGTTTATCCAATTTTTTGTGGAAGTTCACTGTATTAATCAGCGGGAGCATGCTGAGCATATAGTTCACTATTGGTGTGAGCATCATCTTAACCCTCTCCACCCTCCCCCACCATGTGGTGAATTTGGGCGACCATCCTTCTACTCTTTCCTTGATTTTGCGTAGCGTAGCTTGTTTGTTCTGGTCTAGCGTGGATCTGAGATCTCTCTCAAAGAGGAGGCCCAGGTATTTTATGGATTTTTTTTGCCATGTTAGTCCTAATTCGCCAAGTACAGTGTTCGTGGTGTGTAAATTCAGGGGCTTGCATTCAGATTTTTCTCTATTTAGCTTGTATCCTGATACGTGTGCATACTGTTCTATGGTGTCCATGAGGGCTTTTATTGACTTCTCTGGGTTCTCGGTTATGATAAGGACGTCATCAGCAAAGGCTGCTAGCTTGAAAGTTTCCCCTCCAATTGGAATTCCCTTTATGTCTTTGTTTGTTCTGATCATATTGAGCAGTAGCTCTATCGCTAGGAGGAAGAGGGCTGGAGACAGCGGGCATCCCTGTCTTGTACCCTGTTTTAGGCAGAGTAGTTCTGATGTTCCGCCGTTGACTACAACGCGTGCCTTATGTTCATTGTATAGTGCCAGGACCATCTCCTGTAGTTAGGACCCAGTCCAAATTTCTGCATACACTGGTCTAGGAATGGCCAGGACACTCTGTCAAAAGCTTTCTCTGTGTCTAGGGCTATCATGACTGCGGCGTTGTCGCTTTTAGAGGCGTGGTTGATTATGTGCCAGAGCAATCTAGTGTTGTCATGGGACATTCTGTTTTTGAGGTAGCCTACCTGCAAGCAGTGTATGAGTTTGGGCAGGTGTGCATTGAGTCTGGTCGCTAAGATTTTTGCATATATCTTGCAGTCTACATTTATGATTGAGATCGGTCTATAGTTCTTGGGGTGATGTGTGTCCTTGCCTTCTTTGGGTATAACTATAATGTTGGCTTCTGCCATTGTTGGTGTCATGCGGCCGCTGTGGACGCAGTGTGTAAACACTTCTGTCAGAGTGGGTTTAACACCTTGGCTGCTAGGGATATTTTCCTCCGGTGCTGAATTGTTATAGAGCCCATAGTTCATGACGAGCTCAGCTCGTCATCAGCACAGCTCCACTGTGCCTCATGACGAGCTGAGCTCGTCATGAGCATCGAAGGGGTTAAGTATTGGTAGGAATTGTTTGTAGAATCTAGCTGTGAATCCGTCTGGGCCTGGGGCTTTGTTGTCTTTGAAACTAGCTACTGCCCTTTCTATCTCATCTCTTGTGATGTCTCATTCCAGTGTTACCCGCTGGGTGTCGGTGAGTACTGGCGTTTTGATTCGTTCTAGTAGTGCTTTGCCTCCATCATAGCCTAGGGTGGTGTCTTTTGTGTAGAGTTGCTCGTAGAAGTCTCTGAGTGCATTGAGTATTTCCTTGTTTGCTGTCTGGGATTTGTTTTTGCTGTCTCTGACTGCTGCTATCGAGTGCTGTTTCTGCTTGCCCTTGAGGTAGGATGCTAATGCCTTCCATGCTCTGTTGGCGGTACATATATTTATGGCTTTGTACTTGTTTATCCATGTTCCCGCCCTCTCTCTAAGGATTCTGTTTAGCTCGTACTTCCTTTTTGTTAATGTTGTGAGGGTGTTCCTATCTTTTAGGTTGGCTATGTGCCCTGTTTCCAGGTTTTTGATCTCTTGTTCCAGATCCCTGATCTTTTTATTCCTATCTCTGTTTAGTCTGCTTTTAATGCTGAGAATTTTCCCTCTGACTGTGGCCTTTAGGGATTCCCATAGGATGTTCCTGTCCGTGTCGGGGGTGTCATTGATCTCAAGGTATTCCTTTATTGCCATCTCTATTTCTGCCTTGGCTGTTGTGTTCTTGAGTAGGTCATCGTCAAACCTCCACCTCCGCGTTGGCTTATCGTTATATTTGCCTGTCATCGTCAGGCTGATGTGTGAATGATTTGAGATGGTTCGTGAGCCTATCTCTGTTTGGTCTATGAGGTGAGTGTAAGTATCTAATATTAGGATATAGTCTCTTCTGCTGTGGGTTTGAGTAGAACGTGTATTCCCTGCCATCTGGGTTCTGAAGTCGTGATGGATCTTTGAGTCTGAGTTTCGTGCATAGATTCTTTAGAATGTTGGGGGCGCTAGAGGGCGCACGAGCTGAATGGCCGCACTCTAGTGTGGCTCCGGCTGCCTGGCATTCTTATCAACGCCCAGGACTGACACGTGGCGTGTGGGCCGCACTACGCCTCGCGCACCTCCGCCTAGCGGGCCTGGCCCATCAAACTAGCAGTGGGACCCTGCCTCGGCAGCTTGCTTTCTGCACCGAAGACATTCTGGTGTACAACTGCATGGAACCGGCCTATATTGGACACTAGACGTCGGAACCGGTCCACCGCCGTGGTTGCCCACGCGTGTGCTTCCTCATAGAGCGGCTTGACACAGAGGTGCGCTTGTTGCTTGCCTGGCATGGGGAAACCAGATACCCGGCAGCCCAAGCTGCAATTTGAACCAGCGATGCAAAAAAAAGGGACGAAGCAGACGGGGGACAGTGCGCCGCCGAGGAGCCCGGCGGCAGAGGTGACCCCCCTGGTCCCGGAGATAGCAACAATGCTTCAGGAGATGCGGCAAGGTTTCGCCACGGTGGTGGACAAGGTGGACCGGCTCTCCGCCCGGATGGACGGCATCGTCCAACGAATAGATGTACACGACGAACGGCTGACGGAGGCCGAACGCCGCATATCCGAAACGGAGGATGCCACAACATCGCAAGCCACGCGACTATCCCGCATGGACAACATTTTGCGGGTGATCGCCGCCAAGAACGAAGTATTGGAGGCGCGGGGCAGGCGGAACAACGTCCGGATTACGGGAATTCCGGAATCCACAAACACGGGACGTATGGAGTTGTATGTAGAACGTTTGCTCATGGCCACGGTGGGAGAGGAGGCTCTCTCCAGACAGTTTATAGTGGAGCGGGCCCATCGTTCCCTTGGACCTCAACCTCAACCAGGCACTCCACCGAGGCCCATCATAGCACGCCTGCTGAATTACCGTGATCGGGATGCGGCATTGAAAGCAGCGAGGGCGAATCAAAACCTAAATTATGAGGGAGTGTCCTTCTCCATTTATCCGGACTTTACTCCGCTTGTTCAGGACCAGCGAAGGAAGTTTCTAGCCGTGAAACGAAAACTGAGAGGACTGAACATTGACTATGCATTGCTTTATCCTGCCAAGCTCCGCGTGACCCACCAGGGCACGCAACACTTTTTCTTGAACCCGCAACAGGTCGAGGAGTACATCAAGACCCTGCCGAAAAGGGACAAAAGAGCTGCACAGGCGGATGGCGGACACGATTCTGGTGCGGAATGAACTGGGTTTGTCGCTTTCGTTATTGATGACTCGTTGATATATGTTTTTTTCTTTGGATTACTGCTCCTGATATGGCCCCCAGGAGTGTAGGGCTGGGTGGTGCTGCAGGCCCTGTAGCATGCCAGGCCCCCACCCCCCCCATGCTGACTCACTCGCCCGGACAAGGACGGTAAGAATGGCGGCAACTGCGGTGAGGAGAGGCGGGGGTGGACGACGGTGCACCTCTAGAACCCCGAATGGGTGTACCCCACTGGACTTGCTCAATGCACTTTTACTGTTGGGTTGTTGCGGGTTTGATCGGGGAGGGGGGTGGGCACAGGGTACTGGCGAGTTGGGGGCGCTTCAGTGGGTGGGGGAGGGGGGAAGTTCTTTAAGGGGTCAGTTCGTGCTGATCTGGTCCATGTTTTTCACTGTCCTCGAATTGGGCCTGTGGCCCCGAGTAATAGCTCGGTGGTTGCCGGCTCCTCTCTCTATGTGTCGCTGCTCGAGAGGGGACAACTGGGATGCCTCATGGTTGGCAATGTACGGAGGCCTGTTTGCTGAATGGCAACGGTTACGATTTCTAGTGTTGGATGCCTGGGTTTGCACTGGGTTTAAGTTTTCGTTTTGTAGTCGAGCGTGTGCACCTTTACCTCATCGACCTTCCACCCGTCCTGGGGTGGGCTGGTCTACTGTCTTTGCTATGGGGGGGGGGGGTTCAGGGACTGCTATTTGTGGTGGCCGGGGTTACTGTGGGCCGCTGGTAATTCTAACTGTAAGGACTGTTGGTGCAGTTGGATTGTTCTGTTATATGAAATGATGTTGGGATGGGGGACACTTGTCTGAATGTTCTTACTTGGAATGTGCGGGGCTTGGGGGATCATCGGAAGAGACGCCACGTTCTGGGATATTTAGACAGACATAATGTTCACATAGCGTTTCTGCAGGAGACACACTTTGCACCCCACAAGTTGCCAGCCTTTGGTAGTAGATGGGCCTCGAGTACTGTGTTCTCCTCGTATTCCTCCTATGCCCGTGGTACTGCAATCCTGGTTAAAAAGTCAACGCCCTTCCACATGGCTGGCATGAAATCAGATGTACAAGGGAGATATTGCCTGCTATGGGGCAGATTGGGCCGTGTGACGGTCACCCTTGCGTGTTGTTATGGCCCCAATGTGGACGACCCGCAGTACTTTGAGACACTCTGGGCTGCTATACTGGAAGCGGGGTCGCAACACATAATATGGGGGGGGGACTTCAATGTTACTGTGAACCCGACCCTGGACCGCTCACACCCGGCCCCACACCACTACACAAAAGGGCGGGAGGTGCTGCGCGCCATCTTGGAGGAGAATCACCTAGTGGATGCTTGGCGAGCACACTGCGGGCCGAGGGGGGAGGGAACGCATTTCACGGCGCAGGCTAGGTCCTGGGCCAGGCTTGATTATTTTTTTCTGACCACACACGTGTATGCCACTGTCACATATGCACGACACCTCCCTCGGACTTATTCGGACCATGCCCCGGTTCTGGTCGCCATGCGCGGAGCTGAGCTAGGCCCTCCTGTTACCGCGTGGCGCATGCAGGCCGCAATGCTGTTAGATGAGGAATTTAGAGAGACGCTGCGCGAGGAATGCTTAGATTTTTTTGCGAGAAATAAGGGGTCTGTGGATGCAGTGGAGACAGTCTGGGATGCCTTCAAAGTCACACTAAGGGGTTTCTGCATTGCGAAGGGCTCGGGGGTGCTTAAAGCTATCCTGACCCGTTTAAAGGCGCTAGAAGTAAAACTGAGCCAGGCGGAAGAGACCCTCCGAGCGCGCCCCACTAGCGACACTCTGGCAGAGATTCGAGATTTGGTTACTGAATATTCTGAGGAAGCTGCACGTGAGGCGAAATTTAGACATAAATACTGGGTGGCGCGGAAATATGGAGAAGGAGATAGGCCTGGGAAGGTGTTGGCGACTACGGTCCGGCTTGCGAGGGCGCCTACTACTATACTAGAGCTGGAAACAGCCGAGGGGCTGCTGCTCCGCGACTCCACGCAAATCCTTAACGAGTTCGTGGGCCATTACAATAAGCTGTACACCTCTAGGGGACTGGGGGGCCCACCTTTGGACGACTACCTCGCGGATGTTGCGCTTGGTTGGCTGAGTGACGCTCAACGGGCGTTTTTGAGTGCCCCGTTTGAGCTGGACGAGGTAAAAGAGGCGATTATGAGTATGCAATCAGGCAAGGCCACAGGCCTAGATGGCATCCCTATTGAATTCTACAAAACATACATTGAATTCATGGCCCCGGTACTGCGGGAGGTCTATGAGGACGCTCTGGAGGTGGGGCATCTCCCCGCATCAATGAGAGCTGCGCTTATCATCTCTTTACTCAAGCCCGGGAAATCTGCATCGCACTGCGACTCATATAGACCCCTCTCTTTATTGACGTGTGATGTGAAAATTCTCGCAAAGCTCATTGCCACCCGAATTAGCTTACTGCTGCCTAACCTGATCCTCCCGGATCAGGCGGGCTTTGTCCCAGGGAGGGCTACGTCCCACAATCTACGCACCTTTTTTTCTTTGTACGACTCATGGCGGCCATCTTTTTGGATGCCACCAAGGCATTTGATTCCCTGGAGTGGGATTACGTCTTTGGGGTACTAAACCGCATGGGATTCCCGGCCATCTTCGTTTCCTGGATAAAACTGCTCTACACGCGGCCCACGGCCAAAGTCCTTATTAATGGGCAGCTTTCCCCTGACTTTGAGATCTCTAGGGGTACGAGGCAGGGGTGCCCCCTATCCCCCCTGCTCTTTGCAATCGCCACGGAACCCCTTGCTGCCAAACTGCGGCAACATTATAAGGATAGCGCGCTGCGTTGCTTCCAGCGACAAATACTCATATCCATGTACGCGGACGAAATCACGCTGTATGTCCGGCACCCTCGGGACAACCTACACCCCATACTTAGGGAATTCATTAGATTCGGGACTCTCTCGGGAGTGCAGATAAATTGGACCAAATCGTGCATATTCCCCCTCACGGCGGCCACACAGGCCTTCCCATTGGAATATCCGCTCACTTGGACTGAAGGTGATTTTAAGTACCTTGGGGTTCACATTGAGAGGGACCGGGAAGCGCTTATGAGAGCGAACTATGGCACTGCCGTTAGTAGGATTGAAGACCAG
The DNA here is from genome assembly GCF_964263255.1 of Lissotriton vulgaris. Lineage (NCBI taxonomy): Eukaryota > Metazoa > Chordata > Amphibia > Caudata > Salamandridae > Lissotriton > Lissotriton vulgaris. The sequence continues at coordinate 1,393,398,608 of NC_141693.1, forward strand.
GTCACGAGGTGGGTGTCACTTCCCCTGTCGATGGCAGGCAGGGCTTCTTTGATTAAAATGGTTGTACTTCCGCAGCTGCTTTACCTGTTTCTCAACATACCCTTCCATCCTGGTACATACTTTTTTAAGAGACTGAGGTCTGAAATGCTCAAATTGGTGTGGGGTGGAAAGCAAGCTAGGCTCCAATGGGAGATTCTGACACGGCCCTATGTGCGGGGAGGGTTCGGTGTACCTGATTTTGAGCTTTACTTCAGGGCAGCCCAGGCGCACTATGCTTACTTCTGGGTGAGACAGCCGAGATACATGCCACAACTGGCTGCGGAACACTGGCTGGCGCACCCCACGCCTATAGAGGGAGCTCTGTATGCCGTTGTTGAGGGGAGGGATAAGACCCCGAACACTTTATCTAGCACTATCACGGCCTGGTTACACATTTGTGCCTCCCTGGGGCTGCAGTTCCTCTACGCTCCATGTATGCCCCTGGCTTATCACCCACAATTGCAGCTGCTGCAGGAAACTGGCTTCCAGCGTTTACTGTCTAAAATCCATGTCCGAACGTGGGGGGATCTATATCATGATGGCGAGTTCCGCACGAGGGATCATTTGTTTGGTACCATACACCCTACCTCACTGGAGGTGTTTTACTACATGCGCCTGCGACATGGGCTGCAAGCCCTTACACCTGAATTTCCGCGCGAGCCACCGATCCTCGTACCCCTGCAACACATAATGCAACTTGCGAATCCATATAAGCTTGTGTCCACGTTGTACAGATCAGTTAGAACGCACACTGACTTCACCACACTTCTTGCCAAAGCGAAGTGGGATCAAGAGCTGCCTGCCCCACTCACCGATCAACAATGGGAATTTAGCTTACTACAGACAGAACGTATCTCATCCAGCAGCAGGTATAGAATTATTCACTACAAATTTGTGCACCGATTGTATTATACCCCGGCTCGATTACACAGATTTGGGCTGCGAGACACTGATAATTGCGATCGGTGTGGAGCCCCTGGGGCTGACTTTCTACATCTTGCCTGGGAATGTACCACTGTACGTCAGTATTGGGATCTAGTATTTCAGGCCCTCTCTACAATGATCAATGCTACGGTGCCGCCAACTCCTGAGATGGCACTATTGGGTTGGGTCGTACCCCTGCAGGCGGCTCACCGCAAGTATGTCGCGTTAGCCTTGTTGCTAGCCAAGCGGAGGGTGGCCTGTAGATGGGGCAGAGGCAGGGCGCCCAAATTTAAGGAATGGATACGGGACCTGGTGTATTGTCAGGAACAACTGCACACGTATGCGGAGTTACTGCCACTCTCATCCAGGCCGACTGCTATCTGGGCCCCGCTGCAATGCTACCTGATAACGGAAGCACCGAGTGACGATGAATTGTGATCTGTAACGTTGTTCTAGGTGTAATGAAGAAGGGGTGCTGAACCGCTTTGGACCTACCTGCAACTTTGTATGCCTTGTGACTGCACTATGCACTTTACCCCCCTTGCCATGTCTCTGAACTGTCCTTGTTGCTTCACTCACCTGTATGCCTTACCCACCCATGGTCCACCTGGTTGCTGCGGGATGCTGTTCCCCCCCCCCCCCCCCTCCGAAATCTGCTTGTTTGTGGTGCGCACGCTTATGACGATGTTGTTTTGTTTGGTTTCGTTGTTCTCTTTTTTAACCAAAAAACGACAAAAGTAAGACGCATTTATATGCTTCCTGTACCTGTGCTGTTACTGATGCCAATTTCTATGTATACAGCTCCGCAACACAATATTGACTTTTTGCTGATGCTTATTTGTGATTACTGAAAGGTGCTATAGCAGCCGGCCTCCGGGTTGTGGCAGTATGCTGTGTATACTTAACGGTACTAAATAAACGTCTTGCACCAAAAAAAAAAAAAAATAGATTCTTTAGAATGTTCCCTCTTTGTGATACTTGGCTCGGTCTATGTGGGTGTCTGTCGATAGCTGGGTCTAGGACTTGGTTCATGTCGCCTGCCACTATTAGAAGTTCCTCTAGTGGGAGGGTGTCTAGTTGTTCTCCAACCCTATCCCAAAAGGGTCTGTCTTCCGTGTTGGGGCCGTAGATATTGGCTACGTGTATCCTTTCTTCCCCCCTTGACAGACTAGTCACTAGCGTTCTACCCTCATCGTCCGCCTGTGAGTTCTCCAGTACTAGTTTTGATTTCCTGCTGACTATTGTGACAACCCTGTTCTTTTTGTTTTGTGCGGGTGATCCTATGACCTCGCTTATCCAGCCCGCCTTGAGTCGGCCTATATCTTCCGCTTCTAATTTCGTTTCCTGTAGGACATATATATCGCTTTTCAGTTTTGCCAGATATTCAAGGACTTTCCTTCTCTTCACTGGATGATTGAGACCCTTCACGTTTAGGGACACTATCTTAAGATCAGCGGTGAGGTGGTTGTGTTGGTTGTGTGTCATCCTATGTGGTGTGTATCTGGCGGTTCATCTGGTTTCGTCCCGTATGCGTCATTGTCTTGTGTAGTGCGCTTTCTGTCACTGTGTAGCCTGCCTGCTGGTGACTGCGTGTTCACACTCCTGTGCCTAGAGCTCCAGTGGAGAGGTAGAGGTAGAGGATAGAAAGAGAGAAAGAGAAACAAGAACAACCCATGCATGTGCACCCCACACCCCCCTTCCCTGCCCCCCTCCCATCCCGCCCTCCTCCCCCCTTACTTGCTGAGTGGGTGTGCGACGACAAAGTTCCCTTGCTCCGCATTTGTCCCTGAGGCTGTGTGCTCTGTCATTCAATGTTCAGCCAACTTGAGCAGTTTGTCACTTCCTCGGTTTCAGAAGTCTTGAGGGATTCTCTCTTGCATAGCTTATTGTTCAAGAATTGTCATCCTCTCGCCTTCCAGCTTAGTCTCTTGTTGAGAGGTAGTTGCTGTCTCTGAGGTGGACCATCGGAGTCTCCTACTTGCGTTGATCATCGGTTGAGGTAGATAGTAGTGAGGTAGTTGCATTGCATATGTTGGTGCTTGGCTTTTATTCTGATTTTTCTGCATCATCCGGTGATGCGCTCCTTTTTGCCGCTCCGGGGCTTTTGGTCTCCATGTCTTCTGCTGGTGGCCCTTGTATGTATCTTCGTAATATCATCGTCCTCCAGTTGTCTGTGACCTTGAAACGTGCAGGGCCTGCGAAGCTGAAGTTGAGCTTCCTTCTGCGCAGGGCGTCTCTTAGTGCCAGAAACCCTTTCCTGGTTTCCACTGTTGGTTTTGAGTAGTGCTGTGTTAGCACTATTTTGCTGCTCGCCCATGTAAGGTTTTGGTTTTTCCGGGTAAAGGCGAAAATGGCGTCAGTGTGGTTTGATCTTAGTGGGCAGCAGATTATTGGTCTGGGGCCTTTCCCATGGGCTGGCTTCCCTGCTGGTACTCTATATGCTCTATCCACTTCAAATTGCCTATCAAATTTCAGGCCGGTCAGCTTGGGTAGCATATCTTCTAGCATGGCCGCACAGGTGCCTGCTGGGTCCTCTGTACCTTCTGGGATGCCTAGAATTCGTATGTTGCCCTTTCTTGCTCTATCGTCTTGTTCAGCTATTTGCCTTTGTATGGCCTTTGTAGTTTTTGAACATTCCGCTAGCGCTTTGGTGTTTGTAATGGTTACATCCTCAATGTCGCTTATGCGCCCTTCTGCGGCTTCTATTCTTGTGTTGGTACTGTGCAGGTCTGCTCTTATCACTGCTAGTTCCACCTGCATATTATCTATTGTGATCTTTCTTTTGCCACTGCGTTGCCTTCGGTGACCATTTTAAGGATTGTCTCTAAGGTGATCGTCTCGTTTTTCGGCTTCATTGGCGACTCAGTGTTGTCTTTTCTGGGCTTTTTCTGGTCATTGGCAGTTTTCCCCTCTTGTCCTGCCATCGTGTCAATGCCCCTCCTTGTCTGGAAGCTGCCCAATCTCCCTTCTTTCTGGGTTGATGTTAGGGCCTTGGCTGGGTCTATCCTTGGTGCCGGGTTTGCGTTGTGCGTTCGGTACCTGCTGAGTTCTCTAATGCTTCTGGTTCTGGTTTTTGATTTTGCCCCTGCCAGCGCGTGCTTTGTCTCGTTCACTGCCGCGTTCTGGAGCTGTTTGTGCCTTTTGTGCTCTGTTCTTGCAGGATCTCCTTTTCTGCCGCCTCGCCGGTGTCTGCGTTGTGCTGCTTATCTGGGCCGAAGACGGCTGAAATGCCAGAAACCGGTCCCCGGTAGCTTGTCTCCTTTCTGGTGAAGAATTGGCATGGTAGTTTAGTCTGCCCTGTTCCCATGATGCACTGGGCCAGGGACAGACTGATTTGCATATAGCCAGGTTCTGAGCTGGGATGGTGCAGTGAGATAAATAACGGTGATGGATAAAGCCCTGATCTTTGGACTGGGTAAGAGTGGTCTGCTTAATTCAGACACTCTGTTCATCACCACCCCCTTTTCTGAATCGTTTTTGGCCACTATAGGTGTGGCAGGGTATACTCAGACATGAGTCCCTTTCTCACTGCACCATCAGGATTCAAGCAAGCCGGGCCGAAGACGGCTGAAATGCCAGAAACCGGTCTCCGGTAGCTTGTCTCCTTTCTGGTGAAGAATTGGCTTGGTAGTTTAGTCTGCCCTGTTCCCATGATGCACTGGGCCAGGGACAGACTGATTTGCATATAGCCAGGTTCTGAGCTGGGATGGTGCAGTGAGATAAATAACGGTGATGGATCAAGCCCTGATCTTTGGACTGGGTAAGAGTGGTCTGCTTAATTCAGACACTCTGTTCATCACCACCCCCTTTTCTGAATCGTTTTTGGCCACTATAGGTGTGGCAGGGTATACTCAGACATGAGTCCCTTTCTCACTGCACCATCAGGATTCAAGCAAGCCGGGCCGAAGACGGCTGAAATGCCAGAAACCGGTCCCCGGTAGCTTGTCTCCTTTCTGGTGAAGAATTGGCTTGGTAGTTTAGTCTGCCCTGTTCCCATGATGCACTGGGCCAGGGACAGACTGATTTGCATATAGCCAGGTTCCGAGCTGGGATGGTGCAGTGAGATAAAAAACGCTGATGGTTCAAGCCCTGATCTTTGGACTGGGTAAGAGTGGTCTGCTTAATTCAGACACTCTGTTCATCACCACCCCCTTTTCTGAATCGTTTTTGGCCACTATAGGTGTGGCAGGGTATACTCAGACATGAGTCCCTTTCTCACTGCACCATCAGGATTCAAGCAAGCCGGGCCGAAGACGGCTGAAATGCCAGAAACCGGTCCCCGGTAGCTTGTCTCCTTTCTGGTGAAGAATTGGCTTGGTAGTTTAGTCTGCCCTGTTCCCATGATGCACTGGGCCAGGGACAGACTGATTTGCATATAGCCAGGTTCTGAACTGGGATGGTGCAGTGAGATAAATAACGGTGATGGATCAAGCCCTGATCTTTGGACTGGGTAAGAGTGGTCTGCTTAATTCAGACACTCTGTTCATCACCACCCCCTTTTCTGAATCGTTTTTGGCCACTATAGGTGTGGCAGGGTATACTCAGACATGAGTCCCTTTCTCACTGCACCATCAGGATTCAAGCAAGCCGGGCCGAAGACGGCTGAAATGCCAGAAACCGGTCCCCGGTAGCTTGTCTCCTTTCTGGTGAAGAATTGGCTTGGTAGTTTAGTCTGCCCTGTTCCCATGATGCACTGGGCCAGGGACAGACTGATTTGCATATAGCCAGGTTCTGAGCTGGGATGGTGCAGTGAGATAAATAACGGTGATGGATCAAGCCCTGATCTTTGGACTGGGTAAGAGTGGTCTGCTTAATTCAGACACTCTGTTCATCACCACCCCCTTTTCTGAATCGTTTTTGGCCACTATAGGTGTGGCAGGGTATACTCAGACATGAGCCCCTTTCTCACTGCACCATCAGGATTCAAGCAAGCCGGGCCGAAGACGGCTGAAATGCCAGAAACCGGTCCCCGGTAGCTTGTCTCCTTTCTGGTGAAGAATTGGCTTGGTAGTTTAGTCTGCCCTGTTCCCATGATGCACTGGGCCAGGGACAGACTGATTTGCATATAGCCAGGTTGTGAGCTGGGATGGTGCAGTGAGATAAATAACGTTGATGGATCAAGCCCTGATCTTTGGACTGGGTAAGAGTGGTCTGCTTAATTCAGACACTCTGTTCATCACCACCCCCTTTTCTGAATCGCTTATCTGTGTTACAGCGCTTGCTTATTTGTGCCTTAGATAGGTGTCTGGGCCTTGGCGCCCACCTGGGCTGTTGTGGTGGTGCTCTGTTTCGCCCGCGCTTCCTAACACCCCTGTTTGCCTTCTCTCCGTTTGGGCCTTTTCTGGAGTGGGACCACCCCACTGTGTTTTGACTGTGGCACTGTGCCCATGTGGCTTATTCGTTGCGGTCACTGTATCTTGCGCTGTGCTGGGCTGTAATACCCGGTATTTGGCTCTCGTCTGTGCGCTCTCTCTTGCGCTCTCCCGTGTGTGGTAGCGCTTAGTCTGGAGCATTCATCTGATTTTCTCCGGCCGTTCCCGCTGCTACTCGCTACTTCAGTTTTGCTCCTCTTTCGTACCTGGGATGACGATGCGTATGAGGGGAGTTGCCTCCTGCTGTTCTCCGCAGTGGGCGCCTTGTTTCTCACGCGCCTTTCCCTCGCTCCTGTGCGATTGCTTAGACCCTAGTGGGCTTTGCGCAGCTCTCTCCTCCCTGCACCAGCTCTTCAGACTTGCCCTTTGTTTCCGTTTCCTGCTTCTTTGTTTTTCCCCGATGGCTCTTTCACGGTATGGCGGCGCCCTTGCGTACCAAATGGTTTCGCTTTCGTTGCTGCCGCAAGAGGGATTACTTTTTGATGCTTTTTGCTGCTTGTGTGCCCTCTTGGTGGTTGCTTTTTGGTGGAGGTGCCTTGGTAATTTGCTGGGGTTCCCCTTGATGTCGCTTGCACTCTTCTGCTCCTTTTTATCTCCCCTCGTCTTGTGCCATACCGAGCGTAGCCTTCCCCTGCTCAGTTTCGGTATCATTTCGGTATTGTTTGCCTTCTTGCTACTCGGGGCGTTGTTCCGCTGTTGCGGTGCAAGCGAGCATGCAGCGGGCTGGCAGGGGGGGTCTTTTGGGGATCATAGCGCGGGGGTTTGGAGTCAGCTCACCTCCTTCCCTTTTCTGTTGCTTTCGGCTTTGGGCTTAGTCTCCCCGCTACAGGCAGTGGGGCGCCATCTTGCCTCTCGTTTCTCCTTTTGTGGTCGAAGTCCAAAAAAGGTCTGTAACTCTGGAAATTGCTTCTTACCTCATGTTCTTCTCAGCTCTTCCCATTGCCTGAATTTTCCGACGCCGGATTTTTGCTTCTGATGCTAGATCGGTCAGGTTTGGCTGGTATGAATTCACCGTAGTTGGCCTCAGGGCCTGCGGAGCTGACGGACTCAGACGACCGTCCACATTGCCGTCCAAGCCACGCCCCCGGGCGTTGGAATTGCAAGCCTCTAGGGCGGGTGGCAGGTCAGCTATGAATAGATTGAAAAGGGTTGGAGCTAACACGCACCCCTGCTTTAGGCCCTTTGTGGTAGGAATACGCCCAGAGAGGTGCGAGCCATTCCCAAGCTTTACCTGGACCCACGTGTTCATGTGCAATTCAATCAGGAGGTTTAGTAGAGGCGAGGGGATCCCCCAGGAGGCCAGTTTTCGCCAGAGGATTCCTCGGTTGACATTGTCAAAAGCCGCCTTGAAGTCCACAAAGCAGAAGTGGAGAGCCTGTTTGGTCACCCTAGCCTTATCAATGAGTAACGAAATGGCCATCAGGTTAGTTGTTGTTCCCATGTCTTTGCAAAATCCTGTTTGGCTGGATGGTATTAAGCTTTGGTTTGCAGCCCATTCTCGCAGCTGGGTCAATAGGAGGCCAGCAAAGTATTTAGCCTCAATGTCAAGGAGTGCAATCAGGCGGTAGTTTTTTGGGAGTATTCTGTCCCCAGCCTTGTAAATCGGTGAAATGATTGAACCCCTCCATAAGGCAGGAAGGCGCCCAGAGTTATTGATGGACGAATAGAGGGGGATCAACATGTCAGCCCAGTATTCCGGTTCGAGTTTAAAGAGGGCCGGCGGAATACCGCTAGGCCCAGCTGCGCCGTCTTTCCTACCTTTGGAAATTAATTTCCTAATTTGTGCCGCAGAAGGTACAAGTTTGACATCTTCACGTGGTGAGCATATTTAAGGTTGTCGGCCGTCCCAAAGATTATGAGGCTCACTTGATTCGCCGTCCTGATGATTGAAGTGTTCGTCAATAAATGATTCCCAAGACGATTTCGTTATATAAGATGTTATGCCATTGTTTTTCGGATTTAACAATTTGTTTATAATCGACCAGAACTGGGCGCTGTTGTTGCCCTTGGAAGCATGGTGGAGTTTGGCCCAGAAGTCTTCTTCATTAGTTCTTTTGATTGCCCATTTCAGCTTTTTGAGATCCACACAATGCTTATGGAGCTGTGCTAGAAGAGTTCCATCCCTCGGACTTTTCTTCAACAGTCTTAAAGATTTATTTGGGCCCAAGTGAGAGCAGGTCATCCTTTCAGGTCCCCCTTTACAGGACTCAACAGTAGATGCAATCCTTCTTCTGTCTTCCAGAGGTCCAGTAGTATTCTGATGAGGGTTCCAGGGGTGCCACATTTAAGCAAAGCTTTTTATTTTTTTAAAGCAAAAAATAAATGTCCCATAAATTCCAGATTTTCTGCCGGCAAGAGAGAGACATTTCTTGGGATTCCTGTTTAGGACGGCCTCCGAAAAATGTACAGTGAAACACTGCCCTCAATAGGACAGATGTTCTTTTTTATATTGACCAATGAGCCTTCTTTCACAGTTCCACCAGCGAGACAGTGGAGGCCCAAATCCCAGAACCATGGCTCATCCCATCTCTTAAAACTCTTGAAGAACTGCAAGATAATACAGATAGGACATCCTCTGCTTTTTGGCAGAGGTTCCACAGCTCGCCTCTAAATATGCCCAAAGTCTTTTATATCTGTGCACCTAATATTATGTAACATGGATATTCTGGACTTTCAATAGTCCTCTAGCATAATTGTTTTAATTCTTCTAATCTATTATCTACTATACAAAATACCACCCAAGTACACACTTAAACCTATACTGACAGAAGCATTAAGGATTGGGGGGGCATATATTATTCATTTTGATGACAAAGGCATGGATAGCTCTTTTTCAATAAGGCCACTATTGTATACCAGCAGCAAAATGATTCACTCTTTTGTCAATGTAGATGAAAATCAAAATGTAAATGTAAATGTAAATGTGCTGGACTTGTAAAGCGCACAGCTGCCCGTAAGCGTCCCGGCGCTTGCTTAGGGAACCCGTCCTGGTATTCCCCTGTGAGAAACCACGGCAGGGTGTCCACAAGGTGAAAGCCAGGCATCCCGCCGCGAGGGGCCGTAGTGGAGATTAAGCAAGCTATTGCCCAGAGTCGCAGAGTGTGACCCCGTGAGTTGAGTAGGCACCAGAGCGAGAATTGTCGAGTCCGTGGAATTTTGAGCCCGAGACCCGCCTAGGCGGGGAATCGAACCCTGGTCCACGGTCGATCTCAGCTTCCGGGTCTGCCGCCTCTAACCACTGAGCCACGCTTATCCATGTTGGAGATTATTATTAGACATTATTTAAAATAATCTTTAAAATGCATCCATCTTAATGAACGTTTCAGAATTAAATGTGTCATTTCTGAGCTATCAAAAGTACAGATCAAAACAAATAAATACTTATGCAATTAATTTCTCGACTTCAGGGTGTTCATCCACCGTGATAAAAAAAAGATTAACCTTTAGTATTTTTCAGCTCTTCAATTAGATAGCGGGCTTCCTCCTGTATCCGTTCTTCAATGCTTCTCTCCCCATTCCAAAATTCCGTAGGGTCAATAAAGAAAAACGACGGATCTCCTTCCATCGCGATCCATTGGAAAAGATAGGTCCTAGATGAAAAAATGAGGGAGAAATGATTTTATTATTACAATATAAATTTTTTTCTCTTAAGATGGCGCTAGGCAGCTGTATTTAAGGAAGATACATCGACGTCTACCAGGTAGAAATATTTTATTATATCGTTCAGTTATTAAAGCATGGCAGATATCTAATGTTGAAAGGGCATTATTAGTAGTAGTAATAAGGCTTCAAAAACAATAAAAGGTTCAGCCAAGGTCTCAATAAATTATTTCCTTGCTCATCCCTTTGTAGGTTGTAACGAGCATGCAGGCGTAATTTTAGAGACAGGTGTGTAAATCATTTAAAAACAGCAATACATTAAATAAGTATGACACACCAAAAAATTAAATTCCAACTGTGGTTTGTAAAAAAAGCGTATATATTTATGAACAAACAGGTACGAAAATGACAAAGCATCCAATGTAGGGAAGCAGAGATATGAATTCAAAAAAATGAAATGTAAAACTAATGTTTAGAAGCAAATAGCGCTCAAAGGGTTACAAAAAAGGTTGTGGTGGACCAGGACAAAGTCAAGAGTTGTCATTGTACACCCACCCTTTTTTGCTATGGGAGCCTGTGTATATACTTGTACACAGGCTCCCATATTGTTCAATGGGAGTCTGAGCGAACCGCGTCCATAAGCATACGGCTGAATCTTACTCGCTCGTTCGATCCAAGTCGAACAAGGGCTTTCCTAGTGAGATCGAAATCGGGCCTCAAGTGTAGAATAAGCAATAAATAGCAATTTTGCATATGAAATTAAAAAGTTAATAGCACTAGCATATGACACAATCACTGATGTAGCAGAACACTACAATTTATTAATAGAAAGCCCCTACTACCAAACAAATGAACAAAAACGAAGTCCCCTACTCTACTAGTCATTCAGATTTCTTTATTCGATTTTAAATTTGAAACATAAAAGTACAGATAGACATACATTAAAAGTAATAAAAGCTTCGAGACAACCACCACAGCACAGCAATACATGAAAAAGAAATCATTTAGTACTAAATTGAAATTGAAATTTGAACTTTATTGTTTAGTTAATTAAAACCATAACAATTTCATGTACATCACACAGCCAATATTCAAACTTTTAAGGTACTTGTTAAAAAGAATAATCACATAAAAATTTAGTATAAACAGAGAAAAAAACTAGATAATTGTCCTCCAATTATTCAAGTCATAATAAAAAGAAATGAGACAAGAAGAGAAACCAATAGCAATTATGGACTTCCAGTAGTTTTAAGGCGTTTCTCGAATGCCTGCAAGAACTTTACCAGCTTGCAGTAAATTCGAGGGGCAGTTGAGTCACAACCTCCAATAATGGCAGATCTACATGTCTGTAGTCTCTTAATCCGGAAAGTATGTTTTAAAAAGTATGTCCGTTCCTTGGTCAACATCTTGCAGTGACAAATTATATGAATTAAATCTTCTTTGAGGCTACCACAAAGACGACAGGTGATAGCTTCATGCTGTTTCCAAGCAGGCTCCTCAGCTAAGGTCGGAAATTTACCAAATCTCAGCTCCATCAGCTTTTTCTTGATAAAGATAGAATAGGTTGTTTCCAAATAAAGTGCTGGTGTAAGTGACTTATAACTGTTGATCACGGCCCAAGAGTGCGAATGGTGGGAATACATTTCTTTGTCCGTAACCAATGAATGAAATTTAGCCACTTTATTTAGTGCCTGTTTTAATGCAGCAAATGGCAAGTTTTGATCCCAAAGATTTTGCGGAGCATGTTACCTCCAATGCATGTGAAAGGAATTGGTTTGTTTTTGATTTTTTATGTGTTTTCAACTCCTGCTATAGAAAGGTATTAAGATTATTGTCAGTTGCTTTTTCCTTAATCTGGTACCACACCTTGATATATGAATATAGTCTTCCCAATGTTTCATTTTTTAAGCCAAATTCGAGGCGCATTTGCGCTGGTGAAGCTGTGTTGGGTAGTCGAAGTACCTTTTTATAAATTTTAGTTACTAAGCTGTTTAATAGGTCTGCAACCTTTCCGTGCATTGCTACACTTGCCTATGTCAAGGTGGGAAGAACCTTATTCGCCATCATGATTAATAGTGGTTTTAATGATGGACCTTCCAATTTCTTAGACTGAGTGCTTAACCCGAATATTAAGGCTCCTGCTCTTTACGTCAGATATTTTTTCTGGTCTATTAAATCGAGCTTATCATCTATAAAGTAGCCCAGATATTTATAATTTGAGACTTTCTCCAACGGTTTTCCTTCTAGCCAAATATTGTGTTGTGATACACGGCGGTTGGTTATTAACATTGTATTAGTTTTTGTAACATTTAGAGCCAACTTGTTTACCGACAGGAAAACTGAGAGTTCTGTTACTAGTCTAGTTAGACCCACCTTCGTTAGACTCATGAGAACAATATCATCGGCATATGCCAGATGTGTAAGCTGTAAATTGCCCCGTTTCGGAGGATGTGCATTGCAGAAATTCAATTTCCCGGAAAGATCTGAGATAAAAAGTTTGAATAGATGAGGCCCAAGGACACACCCTTGCTTTAAGCCAATCGATGTAAAGACTTTTCTCGATAACCGGGAACCATCCCCTATTTTAACTTGAGACCAGGTATCGGAATAGAATAGCAACAGGCCCCTTAACCCCTTTACTGCTAAGGCAATATTTTTGGGCTCATTTAGTTTCCATTGAAATCAATGAAAAGTGCATGACGAGTTACCCTTGTCATTAGCATCCAAGAGGTTAAGATGCTCTCTGGTATGGACCATGCTCTTAATTTCGACCATAATAAGTTTCGGTCTACACTATCGAAAGCGGCTTGGAGATCTACAAAACACAAGTTCAAGTCCTATTTACTACTCATGCATTTTTCCGCTATTATACTGATGGATATGATATTCGCTGTTGTTCCGATCCCCTTTCTAAATCCTGTTTGATTAATAGGGATCAACTCTCTTAATCGTTTAAAAGAAGCGATGCAAAATATTTTGCATCTACGTCCTGTAACGCTATTAATCGATAATTGATGGGATTAGATCTTTCACCACCTTTGTATATTGGCACAATTATAGATCCTTGCCAGCTTTCGGGACTTGGTTACAAATTTGCACGTCTGCAAACAATTTCGCCAGTCGTGGACCCCAGAATTCTGGTGCATATTTGTAAGCTGCTTGTGGAATGCCATTTGGGCCTGGCGCCCCATTAGATTTGCCTTTTTTGATTGTTTTTATGATATTGTCTGCTGTATATGGATTATTCGAGAGATCAGAACTTAGTACATTGCATAGATTACTGGTGGAAGGCTGAGTCACTTGTTCTTTAAATGTGTACGTTAAATTATGATTTTTTGAAAAAAGTTCACTTACTGGAATTTTTATGGTGGAGTCAGTAAATTTTGTCGCAAGAAACATAGTCCACTCAGATTCCTGCACATTCAATGTAAGTGCATTACAAGGTCTTGTTAACTGATTTATGATTTTACTACATTGCGTATCTTTTCCTTTTTAAGATTTTAAGAAGCTAAGAACAGATATACATATACGAGCAGTCGACTATGAACAAAGAAAATTAAAACCCACTATGTGCGAACAAATTCGATTTTCCTTTAGTATGGGTTTTAAAAAGCGTGCCCTCTGATATATATATAGTGTACAAAAGAGCATTAAGTGCAATGTGCACTGTGTTGACATATTATCGCACATACAGGGGGGAAGCCACTCACACCCCTACTCTACTATTTCGAGGACACCTGGGTGGGAAGGCTACACAGATTTGGACACAGAAGACAGCCCAAATACCACATTCCATGGTGGAAAGTATATAACAGTACCCTAAACCAAGAAGCAAACATGAATAATGCTGTGGAAGGATGGCATAATTCTTTCCAAGCCACAACAGGCAGAACCCAACCAACCCTACATAAATTATTACAATCAATACAAAAAAAACAAAGCTACCAACAACTAAGAATCGAACAGACTGTAACCCAGCTAGGCCCAAAACTAATTAAACAAACAAAGCAAATGTTTGAGTACTTACAATACAAAGTAAGACTCTATCCAAACACTAAAGAGCTAGAATATCTAAAAACAATTGCTAAAACCCTACTTTAAAAAAATGAAACAGAAACGCAGAAAAATCATAATTCCAATATAAGGAAAATAAACATTTTTTTATCAAACATCAAAAATATAATGAATTTGTCCATTTATTCAAAATATCTTAAAAAAATAACTTGACATAATAATTATATTTTATATAATGAGAAATAGCAATAACAATAACAAAAATGACATTTCCCTCCAATTATAAATACTTAAAAATTACTTAATTTTGTTTGTTCCTGAAGGAATGTGGTCCAAACTGATATAAATAAATCCAAATGTAGAAAATTCCCAGAACTTATTACAAAATCCCCCTCAAAAATGAAAAACAATACAACAGTATAAAAAATAATCCACCAGCAATAGCTCCATAGACTTGAAACCATAGAAATCCTTAAAAATGTATCGAAAAAAAGAAACGCTCCAGGAATACCCGAAAAATAAAGGTGTCTGCCACTTTGTGCAGGGAAATGCAGGGGTATACCCCCCAGTGCACCCATACCATCCTCCCCCCCACAGAGGGGGCCCGCAACAAGCCCCTGAATCCAGCCATGGAAAGGCTGGCTGACACCAGCATTGTAATCTGGCGGGTGGTGCCTGCTAGGCACCGCCAACATTTTACTTATGCTGACCGCTCTGCCAGGCAATCGTGATGATTGCCTGTGACGGAAGCGTGGAGGGCTGTCTTGCGACTGCCGCGGTCACACAGAGATTCCCCCCACCATCCTAATGTGGCGGGGGAATTGGGACTCAGATGGCGAAGCGACTGCCATAGTAATCGACCCAATAGGCTCCCATAAAAGTCAATGGGAATCCAACCAAATCGTATCTGGAAGCATCGGGATAAATCATATCTGGCCAGTTGGACTCTCTCGATCCAAGTCGGTCGGAAACCATTTCTAAACTGATTCGATCGGGAATAGTTCCTAACCACATCCTAATCTGTCCGAAAGTGTTGAAACATACAATTAGGGCCCGAATATGATTTTGCGGGTAAAGCCCTCCGTACGACTCGGATCCATAGGGCTTTACGAGCCAATCGTGCACCTGGAGTCCGAGATGACTGAGTACAATGCATTCACATGCTTACAGACTCACATCGGAGGGCTCCAGATGATGGGGGCCTGCTATGAGCCCCAAAAGAACGATTCCAGCAGCTTTTTTGACTCTAACACTGAATCCTGAAGGCTCTCCGAATCGTGCATCATACTTACTTGCTCGTAAACAGAGTCCATTGAGCTGTACGAAGTGTCTGCGTACGAGTCGTACGGATGGGATCGGGTTGGGAGACGATTCGGTCGGCGCGTACGCAACCTTTGCATCGTACTTGGACGTTCAGACCTGTATACAATTCGGTCAAAAATAGGGCTACGAATCAGATCCATAAAAGCCAAATCTGATTCGTAGGCCTTCTGAGCAGGATCGGAATCGACCGCTTAATTTAAAAAAGTTATACAATGAAAAGATTGTTGAAAAATATATGTTACTAAAAATGAACACAATGGGGCCGATTTCGATCTGGGTCAGAAAACTCTCTGACTGAGCTGGATCCGGAGTGTTTTCTGACTGAGCCGGAGTCCTGCAGTCTGACCAGGGGAGTATGATGCGGCCGTATGCTGCCTGACTCGGTTCAGTCGGACTCCCATAAAAGTCAATGGGAGCTGGTCGTACCACACGTACATGGGCTCCCACTGACCGTATGGGTTCTTCTCACGCAAGGGCGACCCCTACAGTGGGTACGCATTGCTGCCATCTGCACCGTACATGCCTGTGTCTGAGTCATAGGGCTGCGGGTGACAGGGGGTCCAACACGGACCCCTAAAGGAAACTTCCCGGACGTTTTGTGAGCCGGACACCTTCGACTCGCAACGGCTGTCCGACACATGTATCGTACTGGCTCGGTCGTAAATCGCATACATTGCATGCCACGGTTAGCTTACGGCCAAGATGTATGGAGCGGGTCGGACCTGGAATGACTCGATCAGTGATTTTCAAGTAGCTCGCATCGTACTGGCTCGGTCGTACAGCTGTACGAGCTGGGCGGAAAACACACGAACGGCTCGTAGTTTTTCCAACCGGATCACATTCGTTACCCTTCCAATGCTGATTGGAATTGGCCCCTATCTGTAATAATGTAATGCATACTTACATTATAAATAAATAAACTATAACTTGCCAAAAAAATGATATGTTCAAAATTTGTATAAAAACTAACGAATAACTACATCTTTTCACTATTATATGAAACAGAAAAATGTTGAGTGCTGACTATACTTAAAAATTATGGGGCCTATTAGGATGGCGGTAGCTACTGCTGCACCAGTGGCGGCCATCCGCCCGCGATCGAAACCCTGAAAACTGCCTGTCGATTAGCATTGCGGTCGTGACCGCAGCGGTATGATTTTCCGCCTGCCACTTTTCCGCCGGTTGCCGTCCGCCCGCTTGCCTAGTGAGCGGAGCTGGACTGCTACAATTGTGGTGGATCAGGGCCAAGCACCGCCGGCACAATTATGATGCCGGCGGTAGCCAGCTTTCCGTGGTGGTGGGACCGCCATGGAAAGGTATGCAGAGAATGTTTCCGGGGGCCCATTGCGGGGGGCTGTGTAGGTACACTGGGAGGGGGGGTAACCATAGTATCCCCCTACATGTCCCTGTACCAGGTGACAGGCACTGTGCGGTGCCTGCCACACAGTGCAGGGACATGCAGGAGATGCTTTTTTGGACATTGCGGCAGTGCAACCGCCGCAATGTTAACTGCCAGAATCCAACCACCGCAGTCACATTTCAACTGCGGAGCATACTAATTGGACCCGCAGGTTTTTTTTCATATCTCTGTATAACAATATATATATCAAAGATTGTAAATAAAATAAAATGCATATTATTTCTTCTCTTGAGTCTTTGAATCAAAATAAAAACATGCATACAATATTAACATGCTTCTGTATTTAATTTTTTAATTCCTGTATGTCTAATAAAATAATTATGTAACATTAATGTACTTTTATTTTTGTTTAATACACATATAATTATATCAATAACCTTACTCCAAAATAAAGCATTCATTTTTAACTATTCCCACTACACACTATATTAACTCAGGGAAGGTGCAGAACACTAAACATATATAATTTACTATTACCACTCCAAACTATATTAACTCAGGGAAGGTGCTGGACACCAAACATATATAATTTACTATTCTCACTCCAATTAAAAATGAATCAGTGAAGGTGCTGGAAACTAAACATATATAATATACTATTCCCGGTCCAATTAAAAATAAATCAGGGCAGGTGATGGACACTAACCATGTGTAATTTACTATTCCTACTCCAAACCATATTAACTCAGGGAAGGTGCTGGACACTAAATATGTATACTTTACTATTCCCACTCCAAAACATAATAAATCAGGGAAGGTGCTGGACACTAAACATATATAAATTACTATTCCTACTCCAATTTATAATAATCAGGGAAGGTGATGGACACTAAACCTATATAATTTACTATTCCAAATCAAACTATATAAATTCAATGAAATTTCAAAACAACATACACATAAAATTTAAATACTCAAATATTAAATATCATAAACACATATAAGATAATACATTTAAAGTATCTATATATATATATATATATATATATATATATATATTAACGTGTTCACAATTCAACAAAAATGTAAACATATTTTGTATTAACAGAAATTAAAAACATATTTTTTATTAATTTACATTTTTAAACATTATTAATTACAAACCAAAACATTGAACCTTTTAAACATTAATAATGTAAAAATTAATCTATACACTATTTTAAATGTATAATTATTATTACACATTTTTAATATCTAAAATATATATATAACATATCAACACAAAACACCTCTACATTAAACACATTTTTAATTTGTCATAGTGTAATATTCACTACTATCTTATCAATTAATAACAACAAATCATAATTTAATATCTAAAATATGTATTTATTATTTTACAATTCTTATTTTTTAAATGTATTTCCATAAAGTATATTTAATACACACAAAGTTTCCTGAAATTAATTAATTTATCTCACTAAAGGTAAAATATTTTAAAAATATTTTTTATAATATATATATTTTTTATTAAATCACCTGAAAAAAAAAACATCACACTCATGAAAAAAATGTTTACATTATTAAAAATACATTACCAATTTGTTTGGGGATTTTTTTTAACAACATTTCAGCCCTTTTAACCCAAAATTGCACCCATAAATTTGAATATAAATTACTTAAATATTCTAAATGTTATTTTATAAAAATTCTTTGCATTTTTTTAAACAATCTTCAACATTATCCCCTATAACCTAAAAATCTCTCTCATAAAAATTAATTTTAATTTCATTATTATTAATTTAATGATTTAAATTGTTATTATTATTTATTTTAAAACACTCCCCACCCTTTACCCCTATAAACCCAACATCCCGCCCCTAAAATAAAATCATGATTTCATTAATATTAATTGTAATACCTTAAGCGCTGCGCAAATTTTCGCGCTGTGCTGAAAGTTCTAAGAAACGGGCGTGGCCGTGACGGGACGGTTCTGTCATAAGCACAGCCCAACCGGCGCTCGTGACGGAACTGTTCCGTCACAAGCGTCGAAGGGGTCAACATTTAAAATGTTAAATTATACATTTTTAAAACACTCCCCACCCTTATCCCCTGTAAACCCAACATCCTGCTCCTAAAACTAAATTTCAAAAATAAATATCACAATAATTATAACATTTACAAACATATACTACAATACAAAAAATAACGTATACCAAAACAATATTTTTTAATAACGATATTTTAGTAATCAATATTTTTGACAACGATATTTAAAACAAAACAGTAAATCGATATTAACCACATGGATATTTTAAACAACTACATTTTTGACTATCAACATTTAAAACTCAATAATATGACACAACGATATTTAAAACTGAATATTGTGTCTACTTGCCCCCGTAGATAGGCGCTTTTCCTAACCCTGTGGGGGCGGGAGGGGGACAACCACCCCTGTGCCAACAAAAAGAGCCCTACTCTTGCTGTGCATGGCCTTGAGCACAGAGCAGCAGCTGTGGGGCGCATTTTTCACCCAAACCTCCACAAGTGCCATCCAACGCTGTGGACAGGATTACGAAGTTTTGGGTGGCCAGTTTGGCCACATGGTCTAGACTCGGACAAGTAAGGCCTAGTGACCAGCTTCTACTGCACACGGGCAAAGACCATAAGAGGCTATCGCTGGCAATTATTTTAAACATATAATAAATAAAATTCCCTTAAAATGTAAAAAATAAACCATAATGTACTGTGCTCTGCATAAGTCTGGCAGTGCACAACTCTTCCTTCCACTATTTCTGCTTTGATGTTCCTCAATGCTCTGTTGTGAGTCTGCTGCTCTTCTCTTTCTATAAAACATTACTAGCTTCTCTGAGCTCTACTTTTAAACTTTACTAACACTTCTATGCGGAGGTTTCCCAGACAGTTGTTTCCCACTCCTGTGCTAACCCTTCTCCTAGCAACAATTCAATGCTTGTGTGAGGTCCAGTCCTGGATGCCATTCCACTCCGTCCACGTTAAAACATCCAAAGCTGAAATGTTTTTTGTTTGCACACTGATTCCTCATGTCTGACTGTTGGACCTGGTCCTTTTTGCAGGGTTATCCACAAACATTTTAACTTCTTCCGATTTTTCTGACCTGTTTTTGATGACTTTAGGACTCTTGGCACTTTACCACTGTTAATCAGTGATAACGTGCATGTGCTCTCTCCTTTAAAGATGGTATGCTTGGCTTACATCTGTATGGGACATTTAATTTACCTGTAAGTCCCTTTTACAGTGGTCTCCCATAAACCCAGGGCATGTAAATTAAATGCTACCAGTGAGCCGGCAGCACTGCTGGCGAAACCCACGAAGCATCCTTTCAAACCTGTCTCACACCTCGTCCACTGCAGGGCTTTCAAGCTCAGTTTACTGCCACATTGACTTGACCTTTAAAGTTACTTGCCAAGCCTGAAATACCCTGTTTGCTACATACAGGTCACCCCTGAGGTAGGCCTTGGGTAGCCCATTGGGCAGGGTGCTGTGCAGGGAAAACATATGACATGTGCCTCTGTTGTGTGACTTATCCTGGTAGTGACAAGCAGCCTATTCGGTTTCTCACTGATCTGAGGCCTGATCCTCTCTTAGGATTGCCTTGGGCGTTCCCTGATATGTTATTCTGTGGTCATTTCTGATCTGAAAGGAGTAGCGCTGCCATGTTTAGATTAGAGGTGATAAATCCTGCTGGTGTAGTTGGATGTTTCATTACTCCTTTCGGCAGCTGAAACATCTATTTTGGAGAAGGGACTCTCCTTTGTGCCATCTAGGCCAACAGACTGTGAAAATGAAACTGGAAGCAACATTTGTTTGAAAACTTTCTTCAAGGAACCAATGAATACGAGTTACAATGAAGTGTCAGGATTAAAGAGAAAATCAGGTTTCTGTCCCCCGACTAATAAGATTCCGAAAGAGGTTGTGACCTTCCTTAAAAAACGATACTTTGCTAGTAATTAAACAAGCGGACAAGGGAGGATCAATTGTCCTCTGGGATGTGTCGAGTTATAAGGCCGAAGTTATGAGACAACTCGAGGATATGAGTTGTTATAGGAGAATTGGAAAAAGTCCTACATTGGAACTTCAAGGTCAACTGTTTAGTATCCTTCAGAAAGGATTTGACCAAAGGATTTTAGGTCCCAAGTAATTTTCATTTTTACAGAATAAAACACCCAGGGTTCCAGTGTTCTACATCCTGGCAAAAGTTCATAAGTGTGTAAAAAAAACGGCAGGCCAATAGAGTCGGGCTGTGACTCCCTGATTGAGCCCAAATATATTGATTTCTTTTTAAAACCTTTCATCCAAGAGATTCCTGCTCACTTACAAGACACTACAGCAATTATTGACAGACTGGCCACAATTGAATTCGATGCCACAAAGCAGTTGATGGTAACAATGGGCGTGGTGTCCCTGTATACCCAAATTCCCCAAGAGGAGGCGTTGGAGGCTTTAACATATTTTCTGAATACCAGAGAAAAACCGATGAGAGTCCCAACAAGTTTTATCATTGAGCTAGCCAAATTTGGCCTCCAGAAAAAAAAAATTCATTTGGATCTGAATTTTTTTTATCAAACAAAGGGAGTAGCAATGGGCTGTCCATTTACCCCAGATTTGGCGGTGTTGTTCATTGGTCTCTATGAAGACAAATTTGTATATAAAAATAACCCTTTCATTGAGTGCATTTCTAATTGGATGCGCTATATCGATTTTT
The DNA here is from genome assembly GCF_964263255.1 of Lissotriton vulgaris. NCBI lineage: Eukaryota > Metazoa > Chordata > Amphibia > Caudata > Salamandridae > Lissotriton > Lissotriton vulgaris. The sequence goes on from NC_141693.1 coordinate 1,393,419,987, forward strand.
TGATTTGGTCAGGGTCACAGGACCAGCTGAATGATTTTTGTCATTGGCTGAATGCAAGAACAGAAGACATCAAGTTCAGTAGCAATTCGTCAAAAAAACAGATCACTTTTCTGGATGTACAAGTCTACCCGTCAGCAGATGGACTGGCTACAACATTGTTTTGGAAAATAACAGATCGAAATAAAGCGCTCCACTATATGAGCAATCACCCTAAAAGTCTGAAGCTAAATCTTCCTTTTGGGCAATTCCTTTGAATTCAGCGTAATTGCTCCTTTAATCATGAGTATTTTATGCATGCGAATAATCTAATGGATCGCTTAGCAGACCGCGGCTACCCCAAAAAACTTTTAAAGCACGCCTTACGTCGTGCATGGTGGGTTCCGCGAGAAACTCTACTTGAGAAGAAGTTTAAGCCACAACTAAACAGAATGGTATGTGTCACCATATTTTGTCCAAATGCAAATAGATTGAAGAAGATCATTAACCAAAATTGGCATCTGGTTAGGAATATGGATGAGGCACTGTCACAGCTCCTACTATTTGCTTTTAAGAAAGAAAAAAGTATTGCAAATCATATCGTTCGGGCGGCTCTACCAAAGGTGGAAGGTGCAACTCTACGGAGTATGTTTGGATTGGCATCAGTCATAGGTCATTATAAATGGGGGACTTGCTCTTGTTGTGACCAGACAGTTGAAGAAGTTGTCTTCTTGCATGAAGGTATTCATTGGAGACACGAAACCTTCACTTATTGCAAATCAAAGAATGTTGTTTACGGGATCTTGTGTCCCTGTCCGAAACTGTATGTAGGCAAAACAAGTCAGGAAGTACGCCAACGAGTTACTCAACATAAGTCAAGACTAAAAAGGAATGTGTTAAATGCACCTTTAGTCAACCATTGGAGAGCCAAGGAGCATGTGGAGGAAGACCTAAAATGGACTGTGATATCTAAAATTGAAATGGACACTCGAAGCGATGACGTCGAGGGTAAATTAAGCCAACGTGAAGCCCTGCTAATCATGAAGTTTAATACAGCAACACAGGGACTAAATGTAGTGTCAGAAATTTTCAAGCAATGAACTGCCTGGTAGGTTGATACTGTTGTAATAAATAACATCGCCCTTAGGAAATTCTTTGAAAATAAGAGGATAGAAGGCTTGTACTGTGCTTTATGAGGGTCTGGCCCCCTTTTTTTTTAAGCAAATTTAGGATTAAGAGGAACTCGACAGTTTAATCCATTTCAGTCGTTTAGTCAGAAAAAACTGGCTACAATATGATGATCTAATTAAGTATCCAAATAAAATGTTCTGGATATTTTTCTTAAAAATATTTTTCTAGCAAGGAACTGCCAGGAAGGTTGATACTGATGGAATTAAAAAACGTCTTGAGGAATTTGCTGTAAAAAGGAGGGTAGAAGGCTTATATTGTGCTTTGGTAGGGTCTGGACCCCGAATTTCCAAGCATATTGAGGATTAAGAAACATTGGACAGTTAGGACCTACTCCAGTCTTTTATTTTGAAAAGACTGGCCACAAGTGTAAGTATCATGTAATTGATATATATTTTCCATAATATGGGACGATCGCCCGGAGGACTTGTTTTCAAGTGTGGCACTGTCCGTATGAAAAAGATAGACCTTTGCTTTTATCTTCACTTCTGCGCCTCTATTACGGGGACCCACATAGATCAATAAAGCTTTTAAGTTCAATTGCGGCACCTCAGCGACGTGTCCTAGCAACACATCGTCTTGTGCAATATGGCCGCCTTAAAACTACTTCTCCCGTGAGCTCCACCATCCCAGCATTCATAGCAGGAACATCCGCTGGACACCATAAAGGGAGGATGTGTACGCGGTGAATTTAACAGAGAGCAAAACAATTGAAAGGTAAATGGAATACGGGGCACTGGCGATTTTCAGACCAAATAGTTTTTTGATGCCTGTAAAAACTTAATCTGACCTTTCCATTCTCGTAGATTCTCCAAAGGCAACGGCGAGTCTCGGCTATTTTAGCTGTGTCGTGACACGAGGTATGCCCCGCCCCTTGTAGTTCAACTAAGAAGAGCAGATTTTTTGTACCCGCATAGTTTAAGAAGTCGCTCATTTTCGGCAGGTTACGTTTAACCCAATTTAAACAAGGACTCACAGACTAATGCGTAACTATTGGTAAGTGGACTTTTGCAAACCACCTAATGAATAGCGCCTTTAGTGAGATGTTGATAGAAGGTTTATTGTACATGTTTTCTTTTTGTTTTCACTTTTAGAATATTACTATCTTCGTGTTTGGAGTCACTGATTGATCTCAAACCAGAAGCAAGGTATGTGGTGTTTCCCGGTGGGGCGTCCTTTGTGTAATTCTAGCTGGAAATCTTGTAATTTGAATGGTGTTTCTTTGTTTTTTTCTCTTTTAGATTTGTTTGGTCCTAATGAGAACCCGACGCACAGTTGGGTTTGAAACGCATCGACCCCTTCACCCCTTGTTTTGGGTTCCCTTGTCAAAACTTAATACACAGTCTAAGTTTTTCATGATTAGAGTAATTTGGACGGGAGATGTAGAAAAGTTGATGCCCTGGAATCAGTTCTACATTCCATTTTGAAAGATTGATGTTTCTTTTGACGTTGGGATTAAGATTATTCTCAATTAGAGATGTGGACAAACAAAATGATTTACCACTTGCTCTGGGTGTGTGTTTTCCTGGATGGTATGAGTGCTAGGTATGATTGCGTGGCCACATTTGTATGAGGTATGTAAGATGGGTTGCATTGATTGGTTGGTTGGTGTCCTGTATGATGTATTTGAATTATTTGTTTGTATATAGCTGCATTTCCTAGTTTTGTATTTAATATTAATACACATGTAGAAATTCATTTAAAAAAAAATATATGTGGAAGGAAGTTGTCAAATAAAATAACGAATGATGCAATAAGTAAAAAGGTGAACCCATATCTTTTGTTCATAGGTTCTGGTTGAAATAGCCTTCTTTCCAACAGTGCTCCGTACTGGCATCTGCCATGTTTAGTCAATATTACCTTAGACATGCACGTTTACAAAATGGGCATTTACATGTGTTATGACTTTTTGTGCTTTGCAGCCTGACTCCAATAAATATCTGGTTTAGACTGACAAGAACATTTTGCGCATTCACCCTAGATAGTCACACACAAAGGGAACTGAGGTGTGCCCTGCATATACTAGTGACCCATCACCAGGTTTATGGGTCTTCCTGAGCTAGAGGGGTGGGAGGAGTAGTCACTGACACCTGAATAAGTATGTTCCTGTCCTCTCATAATGCGGTCTTCACCCCTTGTAGTGTGTCTGGAGCCAGGGCTAGGATTGAATGGGGGTGTTGTGCACTTCTAAAGTTTGTTTGAAGTTACCTCCACATCAAAGACATTTTGAATATACAAAAAGGGGCTCTAATCCCATGTTTTCAGTACACTACTGTACCAGAGAACATCTCGGCTAGAGTACAGGCTGCTGAGCTGGAAAGGCAGCCCCTCTGCTGTACCTGACTGTTCCTAGGAGCTGCTGCTTTGTGGAGCCCTTCTGATGCCTGCTGACCTTTGTCCTGCCGGAAGACTACAAGAAATGCCAACCATCCTGATTCAGGTGGAAGACTACTGATTTCAAAGATAATCTCCCGCTTCCCGCTTCCTGCTTCCAAAAACCCGATTCCTCAGAGACCTTCAGATGGCAGGGACCAGTCTTGTGTAACTTGGATTGGGCACTGCTAGTAACTGACTCCTGCAAGCAAGAGCACAACATTTTTGTCATGGGGGGCTATTAAGATGGCGGGCAAAGTCTGCCCGCCATCGTAAGGGAGCCAGGGAACGGCAGACGAAGTTGCGGCGGTACCGCCATTGGCATTAGGATGCACCCGTCACACTGGCGGGAGCATCCTCGGCCTTTTACATTGTGGGTGGATCTGCTGACTGCAGATCCACTTGCAATGTAAAAGTACTGTGCACAGCATTGCCATGCATTACATGGCAGGCACCACTTGGTGCCTGCTACGTAGTGCATTGCAATGAGTGCAGGTACCATAGGTACCCCCAATGTACACCCCCTACCACCCAACACCCTGGGGGCCCGCAACGGGCCCTCAACAGCAAAAACTGCATGCCTTTCCATGGTGGTAATGCTGCCATGGAAAGGCTGCTCTCCGCCTGCATCGTAATATGGATGGCAGGGTCTTGCAGACCCCTATCACTCTGAGATTGTGAGTGGTGGGAAGTGGCACAAATATCAGCGGTCCAAAACTATGAAGGGCTGAAAAATCATTGGAGGCGGACACAGTATGGGTATGATAGTTACTATTCATCCGAGCTGCTGAAGGCAGCATTGTGTGTATGTTTAACTGCAAGCGTACCTGCTGCTGTAACCAAACTTGCCACCCTAGAGTAGTGGTTCACAAGGCAGTTGTACAGAGTCTTATTGGGTGACAGGGCCTAAATTCTTGTATCACAAGAGCACTACCAATGATGGCCCTGCCAATATTTTGTCATCCACTGCGGCGCTCTATTAAAAGCAGTCACTCGGGTGGAGGGGGTTCTCTCGGGCGGTGTGGTCACGGACTGCAATCGGCGCTGGATTTGCATTGCATTTTGCAAAATTGTCATCATTCATCATTGCGTCACTTACTCTGTCTGTCTCTAGTCGGACTCTTCACACTACTAGAGAGATGCAGACACTGAGTGAGTGCCCCCTCGTTGGTGCAGCCCCAGCATCGGACTTCAAGCAACAGGTCCGTACCAACCTCTATCTTCATCCAACCGAGCTCTCAGCAGCTCAAACTTCTGTTATATCTGTGTTGCAGCCACTATGTGTCCCTTGTATAAGATGAAGGGGCCTGTCCCCTGGCAGCACAGGGTCAGGAGTGACTGAATACAGACTAGTACTACCGCCTTCAGCTGTCCTGCCAGGCTGCACAGTTTATGATAATGTCAATATGTGGGAGACAGTAGGCTGACTTCAGGGACACAAGTTTGGAGCCCTGGAAAGGACAAAAGTGCTAGACAGGATAGGGAGGGAAGGCAGGCTCCTCCGGCACCCTGCAAGTGTAGGAGGGCTAACTGTTGGGAGCGCTGGGACTCTGCGGCTAGCCATTAAGTGGACATACTCTGGCTCCAGGGACAGGACTAGGCATTGTCGTCTCCTGGGGGAGCCCCATAAAAGTGGAGCTGGAAGGCTAGGACAGGGAGGGCAGACAGTGTGCAAGCTCTGGAGGAGGTGTGAGGGCCCACTCTGTTGAGCTAGTCCTAAGGACAGAGTATGGGCACTGATCGGCTAGAGCGCTCAAATCCCTCCCAGGCGGCGAGTTGCCTCCCCTCCCTTAGTCATCTTCCAACTGTGCCCCTTTGACCTCTAAACACATCATGAACAACTTGCTTTGTGCCAAAAAAGATTGCAGTTTATTAAAAAGTTAAACATTTATACATTTGTTTCTCATGGTCATACATCATATTTTGTTGCCTCATTTAATGAATTGCCAAAGTGGCTCATTCAGTCTATTTTTGGTTGTTATTTGCTTTCAGAAAGATCACCTTTTGGGGGGCCATTATCACGGCCACCGTTGCCAAGGCGTTAGGCTTCAAATTGCTACCAACTTGGTGGGTGTCCGTCTGGACTTGCACGGGCCACAAGTGCCGTCCCACTTGCCATCAATGCCATCTTGTCCCCTCCCTACTCCTCCGGGTCACTGCCAGGTGTCATCCCTAGGACCCCATGTGAGCAACTCATCTATCCAGCCTTTGGCTGAGTTCTACCTCTCGCTCCTTTGGTACCCCTGCTATGAGGCATCCCAAGGACATTGCGAGAGCCTTCCATCTACTTCTATCAATTTCTCTTCCTTTCCTATCCTTCTAGGTTGTCTCCCGCCACGCTACCTACGGTCTCCCTGATCGGAGGAGCTCCCCCCTTGCTCCCCTATGCTCTTGCATCACTTATGAGAAACCCATTTGCTCTAACATCCTCACAATGTTTAGCAGGAACATATTAATCAATCAATCAGGACACTTGTAAAGCGCACTACATACCAGTGAGGCTCTCAAGGCGCTGGGGGGGGGGGAACGCTGCTACTGATCGAAGAGCCAGGTCTTGAGTAGTCTTCTGAAGGCCAGTAGGTCTTGGGTCTGTCATAGTTTGGTGGGGAGGGTGTTCCAGGCCTTGGCAGCGAGGTGAGAGAAGGATCTGCCTCCAGCTGTCGTTCTTCAGATGTGGGGGACATCGGAGAGGGCGAGGTCCGCAGAGCAGAGCTTGCAGGTGGGGGTGTAAAAGCTGAGTCGTCTGTTGAGGTAAGCTAGGCTGGTGTCGTGGAGTGCCTTGTGTGCGTGGGTGAGGAGCTTGAAGGTTATCCTCTTGTTGACGGGGAGCCAGTGTAGGTTTCTCAGGTGGGGGGTGATGTGGCAGCGGCGGGGAATGTCGAGGATCAGACGTGCCGAGGTGTTTTGGATGCGTTGCAGCTGTCTTAGGAGTTTGGCCGATGCTCCTGTGTAGAGGGAGTTGCTGTAGGCCAGCCTGCTGGTGACGAGGGCCTGGGTGACTGTTCTTCTTGTTTCAGTGGGGATCCATTTGAAGATCCTGCGTAGCATTCGGAGGGAGTTGGAGCAGGAGATGGCGTTGACCTCTTTAGTCATGGTGAGGGTGGAGTCGAGGATGACCCCCCAGGTTGCGTGCATGGTCTGTGGGAGTTGGAGCGGTTCCCAGTGCGGTTGGCCACCAGGAGTCCTCCCTGGCTGAAAGGGTGGACCCAAGGATGAGGACCTATGTTTTGTCCGAGCTCAGCTTCAGTTGACTGATCCTCATCCAGTCGGCGATGGCCTTCATTCCTTCGTGGAGGTTAGTTTTGACTCTGTGAGGGTCTTTGGTGAGGGATATGATCAGCTGGGTGTCATCGGCATAGGAGATGATGTTGAGGTTGTGTTGACGGGAGATGTGGGCGAGGGTTGCCATGTAGATGTTGAACAGCGTCAGGCTGAGGGACGAGCCCTGCGGAACGCTGCAGAGGATCTTGGTGGCATTGGAGCAGAAGGGGGGGAGGCAGACACTCTGGGTTCTGCTGGAGAGGAAGGATGTGGTCCAGTCCAGGGCCTTCCCTTGGATTCCGGTGTTGTGTAGGCATGTGGGTAGGGTGCGGTGACAGAGTGTGTCGATGGTGGCTGATAGTTCCAGGAGGATGAGAGCTGCTGTATCTCCATTGTCTAGCAGGGTCCTGATGTCATCCGTGGCGGCGATGAGGGCGGTTTCGGTGCTATGGTTTCTGCAAAAACCGAACTGGGATGGGTCCAGGATGTTGTTGTCTTCGAGGTAGCGGGTCAGCAGTTTGTTGACTATTTTCTCAGTGACCTTAGCCGGAAAAGAGAGCAGGGAGATGGGCTGGAAGTTCTTGAGGTCTTTGGGGTCCGCCTTTGGTATCCATCCCTACCCCTGTTAGGTGCATGCCATCCTCCAGGTGGTAGCCTGGGGACCTGAGGTTTATGAAGCCATGCCTTATGAATCCCCAGCCATTGGCCCTACATATCTTTGTCATATTAATGTTTGGCTTGCGTCTGGATCTCTCCACTACTCCCAGGTCTATCACCCCCCTCCAGGACTTCCGCACTTTTATCTCCGAGAAAATTATTTTGGCGGGGCACACCAGCTTTGTCAAAGTACCTAGGTCCACCTGCATTGTCATTAGCAGGGCCCTCCTGCCCTGTGAGGCCAGGTTGTTACCTCCCAGGCAGACTATTACCACATCCAGTTTGCCACCTCGCCCTAGTGCTTCTGAAAAGTATGGCCTTGCTCTCTGATGAGCATAACTCCCCAAGAGCCCTTACAAGTTGCTGCAGTAATTGGAAATGAATGGGCCTTCTTGCATCTCGACCTGCCTTCGGCATTCTGCCCACCCTTTCAAAGCCCCCTGATTGGGGAGGCTGAGTTCCACTTGGGGCTACCAATCGCGGTCGCCCCTTTTTCCCGGGCTTTGGGAAAGATGGAGCGGTGCACTCCCTAGTCAATGTCTCGTAAATAAAGAAGCTTAATCTGTATCTGTGTTGCAAAAAATATATCAATCTGTATTTTCAACAATTCATAGGACTTGTAAAAACATCAGCCAAAGTGTTTCGTTCAAAGAATTAACTTTGTCAGGGCACACGTAGTAGAAGAATTAAATGATGAGCGATAAGTAGGGAAAAAAGGGGGTTCAATGGGCCCAATCTTGTCCAGACCGTCTTCTGAAATAATATCATTGGTACTCAGTCAGACGGCTGCAAGACAGTGTGTGGGCCTCCTTGATAAAGGTCAATGGAGTGATCCTGAAAAATCACTAACAGCATCTCAGCTCACGGAACAGCATCTTGAGCCCTGGGGGAGGGGAGGGAGGCTTCCCACTTCCGGTCGGCGTTTGGCCTGGGCCCCCATTGTGTCCACCTTGGCCTTCCCCAGCCCGGGCTCCTATCAGAGGGAACAGCCCGTGGACAGTTTGGAAGGATAAGGAATAGGCAAGTGCCACCCGTTACACGCTCTGCAATATTTACAAAGCACTCACTCAAAGCTACTCAGGGTTTACTTTTTTTAACATTCAAGTTCCTAGTAGCTTTGATGAGGTATGGCGTTGTAAGAGGATTCTTCACACCAACCATCTTAAATTTTAAACAATGGAAGGCAGAAACTAGGCCTGTGTCGGGGTATTTTTTTTCCAGTAGTGTTGAGTATGGGACGGGGCTGTGACCCAGTTAGATATCCCTCAAAAATTATAATAATAATAATGAAAATAAATAAGGAGGTTTTTACGCAGTTGAGCAGTAAATAGAGCTTATGCCATGCTTTTCTTTATTCCTAAATAGTGCTGTCACTTAGAGACGTGGAAGAGAAGGAAACGGGGGCTTGTTTTCAGGATTGCATGAAAGCCTTCTCAGGGTGGATGTCGTCTAATTGCCTTAAATTAAACTCAGGCAAAACTGAGGTCATCATGTTTGGGAAAAACCCTAACTTGTGGATGCCAGACTGGTCGCCAGCTGAGCTGGGTGTTTGCCCCACTCCCACCAGGAAAGCAAAGAACCTGGGGGTGATCGTGGACAATAAGCTCACGCTTGGCGATCACATAAGCTCGGTGGTCTCAGCATGTTTTCTAACTCTAAGAATTATAAGGAAAATAAAGTTTTTTTCTCCATGAGGGCAGTCTTAGGACAGTGGTCAAGGCCTTCATTATGGTGCGGCTAGACTACTGTAACAGTCTATATTGGAGTGCCCAAAACAGCACATTAACAGGCTTCAAATCGCACAGAATGCTGCGGCTAGACTGCTTACAGGGACATCAAAATGTGTCTCTGTAAAAAAGGAGTTAAAACAATTACACTGGCTCCCCGTGAAGCAAGGGGTACATTTTAGGGCCCTCTGCATGGCCTTTAAAGCCCTCAATGGAATAGGTCCCGACCATCTGAGGCAAAAATTCAAATGGTATGTTCCTGGAAGGACTCTTCGGTCCGCAGGAGCAAAACAAGTCCTGGTCCCCCAGATTAAAAAGGCCAAGTGGGGTGGCAGAAGCTCCATCACTTGTGCCTCTAAAGCCTGGAACGAGATCACGCTCTTTTGGAAAGGGGCTGAAGACATGGCTCTTCTCACAGAAGCATCTATGATATCCCAATTACCCTTTCAAGACTCGTCCCTCCTCTATCCCTCCATTAACTCATCCCAAACTTTATCTAACTAATATGAGCTCCCAAATAACACTTTCGATACTCTTCCTTCCTCTATCCTATTCAATCAAACAGACCCAAATGTCCACTGCTCAAATTAACAACTTATATTTCCTTGTACTAATCCACCACTAATCCTTCGGATGCCGGGGCAGGGTTCTACTCTCCGAGAAGTGCTTCAACGTCTCATCAGAGGTAGTAGACACTATATAAATACAATTACAATATTCATCCAGTTGCTGAATTGCACCATGGGAAACTAGAAAACCTCAGATTAATTCCGGCTTTGCAACTTTACCAGACTGTGTAATCCCAGATAAGTGTTTATTTTCCCTTTCCCTCCTTTATCTTAATTATCATACACAAAAGGACATTGAATAACATGACTTCTGGATGTGCATTATACAAAACATTCTCCTTTGTTTGAGGTAATAAATTATAAAGCTTTTTATGTATTACCTATGCAGACTGAAATGTAACAGAATACATACAGCCACGCTCTCAAAGGAGGTCACAGAGTGAATATAAAGTGAAATTGCTCCCATTTAATACACTTAATGTATGGTCATTGCACTACTATTATAAAAACATTATTGGCAGTTAATCATTAATTGTCCTGGTGACTTTCACTTTTGGAAAACTGAAGTAAAGTTATAATTGGGTTAAAAAATGTGATGTACGTGTCAGGTGGAACCACAGACCGGGCTGAGGAGACACCTGCTCTGGACACTGGGTGGAAGCACACTATACAGGGTAGCTAAGCAATTCATCGGGATTCTCATGAGGGGGCACTACGCTCGACGTTCAGTCTGGTCTGCCAGTGATTTCAGATTGTCCCATGCTTGTGATGCTTATCCAGGCCTACTTGAGACACTAACATGCTCATTACGATGGCGGGTAGACTTGAGACAGGAATTGGGACCACCCGCCAGTGGAATCACAATGCGACCGCCACTGTGGCGGTCACATTGGGCCTTTTTATCATTGTGGTGGGTGCTGCAGGCTGCAGCACCCGCCCGCCATCTTAATGGGCCCCTAAGATTGGTGAAATCCGAATGTGTAAAAGGATTTAATTGGCTATCAAAAATAGAAGCCGTAAAAGTATTGGGCAGTGGAGTTTATATGTGTAAATATGATCCGACATTAATAGGGAATCACCAAGATAGAAGATATTTAGGTTTTGGAAGAGACGAATATATAAAAGGATGTTCTCCTAAAATGTACGGAGAGAAAAGAAAAATGTTGCTTATGCAGAAAATCAAAAAATTACTTCAAGAAAGATACACCCATTAAGACTAGAGAGCAAATTGTTATCCCACCACCAAGGACTCCTGCACCATTTATGATGATGGAAAGAGGCTACCATACCTGTGTGTGGTTAAAAAATTTGATAGAATATACCAAAAATGATGGAATATTAGCTTTCCCCGAAAATGGTACGTTCAATGGGAGAATCCTTCAAATTTAAAAAACGTGGATGAATGAATTAGAACCCAGACCTAGATTAACACAGTATGAAGCTTTAGAAGAATGGGAAACAGAGTCATTTGAGCGTGACAGATCTAGTAGTACTAGGAGTTATAGAGGATTTTATCCTAAACGAATGTGTGAGTCACGTGAATATCAAATGAAACAATGGAGACAAGGAATGATTACGGAAGGACTGTATTCTTTATTAATGTTATAGGAACAGTCAGGAGGCAAGTGTACAGGAAAAACTTAGCATTTACCAATGACAAATTGTGTGGAATCAGAAGATAAGTTTATGGAAGATATCCTAACAAAGAACCCTCCACCATATCAGGAGGGACCCAATAGAACTACTCCAAGCGCCCCTGCTTTAGAAACACAATTGGTTCCTCAGGTTATGTATGAATCAATAAATGGAAGGGTACTCCAGTAAAAGGAAAGGGAAGCAATAAATAAAAATAGAGAAGAATTAATACAGAAAATGACCCAATTGAGTAAACACCCTGAAGCCTTGACTATACCGGTGCCTATGGGTCCTGTTGTTTCATTGTATGGGGATAAGGCAAATTGTCCAAAACCACCAGTTATGACCACTCCTATAATAGAACCAAGAAAAGAAAACATAATAATTGAGGATCAAGTTAGTGAATGCGAATCGGTAATTTCTCTAATGGGTTTGCTGATAAGAGAACAGATGAAACCCAGAAATGAGCTGCCCCAAGTTGTTAAAAAAAATAGGATTAGAAACATCTCCAGGAACTAAAAGTGCCACTATAGTATCTACAGAAGAATTAGAAAGGTGGGCACAGGGAATAGACAAACTGAACCAACAGCCTAAGATTGTAAACATCTTTAAATTAAAAGTAGAATTGGAAGAAATGATATCTGGAAATGTGGGAGTAGACAAGCTAAACACTTACAGTGAAGAAGAATTGTTGCTCATATGTAGGAGCATAACTACAAATGCTAAGATACTTCATGAAAAAATTGACAGAGCTTGCGTCTGAAATGGGAATTGAAATAGGGAGATCAAAAGTATTGCAGAAACCATACAGAGCAGATTTTACTGATAAAGACTTGGAAAATATGAATATGTCTAGAAGGAAATTGCAGATTAAACAATTAATGCCAATTTTTCAAAAATGGGGAGATTTGGACAGGTGGAACAATAGGTGGGCAAAGAAAAAGGAGGAGGCACAGGCAAATCGAACCACATCTGAATATTTACTGAGATAATCCAGAAAGACAGAAAGATTGTGTCCGATGAGAGAGGTTCCAGGAGGAGGATATATACATGTTCCATGGACTCAATAAGATATTTACTTATGACTTACCAAAATTAAGAGAAAAGCCAGTTGAATGGTATAGACAGGTTGAAAGGTTAGTGAAAGTTTCTAAGGTTTTGTTGAAAGATTTAGATGGTCTATTTGACATACTGGTGCCTGCAGATTTATAGACCAAATGTGAAATTACAGTTGATTGGCCCAGTGATGAGTACCCAAGAGATGAGAAAACAGGAGCCCCTTCAGAGGAGGTAATGAAGAAATATTATCAGGTGATCACTTTCTTGAAAGAGAAAATTCCCCCAAAAGAAACAGATTGGATAAAAATAGACAGAACAACTCAAGAAATAAATGAGACTGTGCATGCTTATTATGAATGCCTGTTGCAGGTATTCAAGCAGTATAGTGGATTTGAGAATATCGGAGATAAAGGTATGGGACATTTTGTGCATCATTTTGTGTCTGAACTAAGACCAGAAATTTCACAGATGATTTAGCAGCATATGTTGTGTTGGCAGGGAAAGCCAATAGATTAGATACTTAAATATGCCAAGTATATTGGAGATAACATTGAAAATAGACGCAAAAAGTTGGAAGAAAAAGTAATGGGGGCACAAGTAAAATTGGCAGAACAACAAGAGCTTAAATTAAATAGTCGGATTAACGATCAAGCAAAAGGACATGGACATAATAAAAATAGTGGGGGAAAACCAAAAGGGAAAATGAGTAGATTGGAAGCAAAAAAGAAATATCCTTGTCATGGGTGCAAAAAATTGGGACATTGGAAAAACAAGTGTAAAAATATTCAAAATAATAATGGCCCAAATCAAAATTTAAATCCACAGATGCAGAATGAGGTGATAATTAGTCAACCACAGCAGGTTGTTAATCAACAGTCAGTTACCACCTGCCCCTATGCCAAATTTTATGAACAGAGCAAAGTACAGTGCAGATGCTGGATTTCCAGGAGAAAGTGGTAAGATAAATTATTTTTTTTATTTTTTTATTTTAACCTTTTTTATTGACAAGCAGGTCAAGATGATCAACAAATACATTTTTTACAAAACATATAATATAAAATAACGGTACAGATCAAAATACAAATAAAGTAACGCCAGACTCTTTGCATTACACATACTTCAAATGTAGCCATAAGACAGAACAAAAAGCAAATGGATAAATGATGTAAAGTCTTGTATTAACAATGAAAAAATGGAAAAACACAGATACATTCCCTAAGGCCTACTACTATTAGTGTCTTCTGTAGTCATGTACTATTCTAAAAAGGTGCCCCACATTTTAACAAACTTCCCGGTTGCTTTTATTCCCCGGTTCCTTGCAATTGAGCCCTCCATAGTATAGATTTCATTAACTAACGCCCACCATTCCATTGTATGAGGAGGGTTCGGGGAGATCCAAGCTCTTGCAGTAACCAATCCAGCACTGGTCAGGAGAATGTTTAACAAATCTGTGTTGGTTGTGCTAGATAAATATATAGCAAGTAAAATTGAGGCTGCTGATAATACAAAACTGATCACTTTTTGTTTATGTAAAATGTTTTCTATTACCGACCAATACCCTGTTAATACCGGACATGTATAGATCATATGTACAATATCTGCAGCCACCAGCCCACACTTAGGGCATTTAGTACGGTCACTGCTCAGATTGTTTTGTGCCCATTTGGAAATTCTCAGTGGTGTATAGTATAAGTGAGATATTGTTCTGTACGATTGGAGCATTAGACTGGATGAATGAGTCACTTTATTAATGTTTACTAAAGCGGCTGTAATGTTCTGAGTTGTCACATTGAATCCTAATATGGATGTCCATTTTATCGCTAAACGAGGAGCTTCATCCAGCTTGTTTTGATTTAAACACTTAAATCCCATACTAATTAATGATTTCCGATTTGCTGAATAAAAACAACTCCATAAATCTGAGCTACTTACAGATATCAAGTTCATCTTACGAATTAAATAGTCCCTTATTTGAATATACTTAAAACGCATCATTTCCGGTAATTTGAACAAAAGTTTCAAAGTTTCAAATTGTAAGAGGCCACTTGAACCATATAAGTCTCCCAGTTTTAGAATACCATATTTAGCCCAATCTCGTCCAGTATTATCACTAAAAATTCCTGGGAGTCCAGGATTACCCCAAAGTAACAGGTCAGTGTGAAAAAAATAAGTCTCACAATTAATCATAATCATATTCAAAATACGTACTGCATCCCGTGCAGTCTTGAATTTTACGCGTTTAAAATAATTTGGGTCCTGCACTTTTGCCACAAATTGTTTTGCCTCTCTGCCAAACATGAATTGATGAAAAAAAAATTGATTATAACTAGTAAACAGACTACAAAGCCGGTTCAAAAAAGAAGCAAAAAAGTAGGCTCTAAAATCAGGGAAGTTAAGACTCCCTTTTTCCAATGGTAATTTCAGAATTGCCATCGATCTTCGAGGCTTCTTATAGCCCCACAAAAAGCTATTAATAATGCTGTCCAACTTTTTAAAAAGCAAATTATTAACGCGCAGGGGAATACAATGAAAAAGATATAAGAATTTAGGCAAGATATTCATTTTAGTCAAATTCAATCGTCCCAACAGGTTAAGCGGAATCTTATGCCACTTTTTTAAAAGAGCTGCCACTTCTTTCAATAAAGGTTCATAATTTAATAAGTTTATATCCGAGATCTTTGAAGAAATTGTAACCCCTAAATAAACCGCAGCCAGACAATATCCTGGAACTTGAGGATTAGACTGGTAATTCATTATAACTTGCGTTTTATTCGTATTAAGTTTATAACCTGCAATAGCCCCAAAGTTATTAGCTTCTTCTGAGATCCCTACCAGTGCCTCTACCACATTGATAGTGTAAATGGCTAAATCATCGGCATAAGCAGTGATTTTCAAAGTTTTGTCTTCATGATACATAGGTTTTATTTTAGCTTGCTCTTGAAGGGCATTAATAAACGGCTCCATGGAAAGAGCAAAGAGTAGGGGTGACAAAGGGCACCCCTGCCGTGTCCCCCATAAGATTGAAAATGTAGATGAAACAGCCCCTGCATAGCTAATCTTAGCATTAGGATCCTTATACAAAGCTTGTATACTTCTTAAGAAACGTCCTTTAAAGCCGTATTGTTTCATCACCCCCCATAAGTAATCCCACCCCACTCGGTCAAACGCCTTCTCTGCGTCTAAAAGTATCATACCGAGTGGGGTGTGATTAGTTGCTGCAACATCAAAGGCGGTAATCGCCATGTTAACATGGGTAGTAGTGTCCCTCCCGGCTACAAAACCATGTTGTTGTTCATTTACCAACAATGGCATAAGTGGGGCCACGCAGAGAGCTAATATGTTGGAATACGCTTTAGCGTCAGCATTGATCAATGATATAGGATGGTAAGAACCGCATTCCGTAGGTGATTTATTTTTCTTAAGGAAAAACATAATTTTAGCTGTATTCCATGATTCTTGTACCTGCCCAGTGACACCAATTAAATTAATAACTAAACATAGAAGTGGTAAGATTTCATCTGCACAAATTTTATATAATTCTATGGGGAGAGTATCCTCACCAGCAGCCTTATTAGAGGGGAGAGAGGTAACAGCATAGTGCAGGTCCTTTAACGTGACTTCTTCCTCCAGCCCATTAACACATTCTTGATCTAGGTATTCGCGAACTGGGAGATTTTTATTAATATACATTTGTATCTGCATTTCTGTACAACTACCCTCTGGGGTGTATAGATTTTTGTAGAATGTTACAAACTGATCCATTATTTGTACTGACTGGGTATATGATATATTATTAGAGCCTTTAATGGATTTGACTAATGTTGTAGCTCGGTCATCTGCCACCTTGTAAGCCAGGGCCTTTCCTACCTTATCCCCACATTCATATTGTGCCAGTTTATATTTAAGCAGCTTTTGGCTATTATTTTCCCTTAAAGCACATTTTAGGGTCGAGCGTGCAGTCACTAATTTAGTTTCTAATTGTTCAATATCTTGCACCCCCAAACCACCAGCTCTCAGATTGTTGGCTAATTGTTTTTCCAGTTGCAAAATACCATTTATTACAATCTTATCCTTTTTCCTTTGTTCTGCGTTTTGTTTGTATACGTACTGTTGCGAGAGCCCCCTAATAGAGGCTTTACAAGCGTCCCAGACTGATAAAAGTGATGCACTATCTAAATTGATTTCAATAAATTCTTTAATATGCGCCTTCAACGTTCCGACAAAAACTGCGTCTGCCAATATATATCTAGGGAAGGTAAAAAGTCTAACTTCCGGATCCCTTTGTATTATACTGAATGACAATAAAATTGGATTGTGGTCCGACGAGACCTTTGGAAAGATCTCCATACGTCCAACCTCAATAACCTCATCTGATGCCATGCCAAGTCTATTCGTGAATACAGTTTGTGGGGTGAGGAGTAAAAGGTATAGCCTGGTTGATCTGGATACAAGTTCCTCCATACATCTTTTACATTGTGTATCGCATGCGTCTAAATAGACCTCTCTTAGTCACATCCTGTTCATAGTTTAGCACGCAGTTATAATCCCCCATCATAATAAGTTCCCCTCCCACAAGAGCAATTCAATATTTAACCAATCAAAGATGCGCGGGTCATCAGTATTTGGCCCGTATATGGCACAAAAAACATATTTACGGTTCTCAACCTGCATTTGAGTAATGGCCCACCGGCCTCCATTATCCGAAGCAGTTTTAATCACTACACCCCATGGTTGCTTTTTTTTCAAGATTGCAACTCCCCTAATGGGAGCGTTAAAAGTAGTGCACACCACCACCTCGTATCCCAATTGACTCAGTATTTTCTTGTCTTTAAAGCAAATATGCGTTTCCGTTAACATAATTAAATGTGGATCATACATTTTAAGTTCCTCATACACCATACGCCTTTTGTTCTTATTATTCAAACCTGAAACATTCCAAGCTAAACACCTAAATTGCAACATTATAAATACTTAATAAAGCAAAACGTTCTGCACCTCTCATTAATTGCCATAACATTCCCTGTCTACAGTTTCTAACGTTAACCACCTTAAACCTTGCCTTGTCCTTTTCTTTCCCCCCCTCAGCCTCCCCCTACAGTCCCCCCATACCTGCCCCAGGGACAGCTGGTTCCCTCCCCCCTGTACCTACCCGGAAGCCTCCCTCTATCTTCTGCTGCCGATGGAAAGGCAGCCTTTCAGAGAGGATTCCCCAGGAGCTCCATCCCTCCGTGCTGATCTCATATTCTCCTACCTCAACACCCATAAACCAAAAAAGTAACCAAGAATTCATCAAAAAGTAGCCTCCTTAGATGCCAACATCAGTAACTACACATATGAAATTTCTAATTCCCTCCCCCTCATTTTCATTTTAACTCTTTGAGTCCATTTTTGAAAGAAATTGTTCAGCATCTTTTACATCGTAGAAGTAATGACTATGTCCTGACTTTATTACTTTGAGGCGAGCAGGTTCCTGAAGATATACTGTGCCTCCACGTGATTTAAGGGGATCAATCAATTTACGTAAACCCCATCTCTTGTCCATAGTGATCTTGCTCAAATCAGATTTTACAAAAAAAGTTAAGTTATCAATTGTCACCGGGGTACTAGGTTTAGCTTTTATTGAGACAGCTTATCGCAACAAAAAGTTGCCGAAATAAATCATAAAGGGCCGCAGGTATTTACTCTCATCGGTTCTGGGAGTAATGGGAAGTCTATGTGCCTGCTGCAGTTGCGAGTCCCAGTCCCAATCGGATAAGTCCGGGAATGCCTTCTGAAATATTTTCACTATGTAGGCCCTTGCGTCTGATCCTTCCGAGCCTTCCGGAATCCCAAAAAGTCTCAAGTTCTGCCTCCTCTGCCGATTTTCCAGATCCTCCACCTTAATCTGCAGGACCTCAATTTCTTCGGTATGTCGATCTGTTGATACCGTAGTAGTAGTTAAAGTTTCCTCAACCTCCACAACCCTTTGCTGTAATTCCTCGACTTCTTTTGTTACCCCGCTCAATTTATTTGTGACTTCCTGCAGGCAACTGTGCATTTTATGATTATCTTCCCTTAGCTGTAGAAAGTTTTCTTGCACTTCTTGACGATGAGCCATTAATGTTCTTAGTATTAGATCCAACGATGAAGTATTAGCCATATCTTGTAAGGGAGAAAAAGAACAATTGTATCCTGCCGGTATGTCCCTATGAGGGAATTTAGGTACGGGAAGTTTATCCTTCTGCCTCGTTGCTATATCATCGCCAATAGTACCATCCATAATGTTCTTAGTAAGTATTATATTCACAGAAGCAAGGGGAGCAGCCGTAGCAGGTATTAGTGGATCCTGATCCGGGACTAGTAGAGCCACATTCTCTAGCAAAGTATTTTTCAGATTTTGCAAATTTTTTGAATTATGTTCAAGGCTTATCTCTGCAATAGAGTTGTTTCCGGAGAGAGTCGATGGTAAGTTTTTAGCCCCTCTTTTCTTAACTTGGATCCATTTGCTTAAAGGGCTCTGGTCTGTAATCAGGTTCCCTCCGCCCAAGGTCGAAATTAATGTGGGTACTAAAGCTGCAGGATTCATATTTCTCCCCCCTTTCTTAACTTTCATTTTAGTCTTCCCCCTTTTTTTGAAGGCGGAGGATTTACTACCCTTTAGATGAACAGAATTGTAATCCATATCCTTGCCTGCATCTTTTGCTCTCTCACAATCTCCTCCTTCAATGTGAAGTGATTAAAACTGCTTCGGATGAAGTATTAGCCGTATCTTGTAAGGGAGAAAAAGAACAATTGTATCCTGCCGGTATGTCCCTATGAGGGAATTTAAGTATCTTGCCTGCATCTTTTGCTCTCTCACAATCTCCTCCTTCAATAAATTCCTCATAATCCTCGTCATCAGAATTATCTTCAAGAAATGTCTCAATTTCAGTATCAACATTACTACAACCAGATTTATTAGTTCTCTCATTGATTTGCACATCACCTGTAGTCAAATCTGATATCGGTAGAGCTTGAGAAGGTTGTAGAGCAAGTTTAGTAGTAATGTCCGTAGTAGTTTCCATAGCCTGTACTTTGTCCCCATTGGTTTAATTGGTTTCATTAAGCACTGGCCGGTTCTCCTTATGTACAAGACTACAGCTCCCCGTATCTGTCTTTTAAGCAGAGTTTGATTTAGTAGTGTCAGTAATTGTATCAGTAGACATTCCGCTACCTTCATAATTGCCTTTGTCTTTTGGTTCTTCTCTTATCTTTGAATGAATGAATAAGCTTTATTTCGATATAAAAACATATCATAAAAGCTGCATTTTACATCAAAAATAAAAACAATATTTGGCGCATACAATACAGTACAATTTTAACAAATTATACGGTAAGAACAATCTAAATAGTCATATGGGATTCTTTAAGCAGGGGAGAAGAGGAAATAAAAGCATACTACTGTATCAACAGTTTTTTTGCAGTTCGTAACCGCCAGGCCCAGCCTAAAAATTTTGCCAAACAGCAGGCGAAGAAGGGTCTTGAATCAGTGCACAATATGCGTAGGGCTTCTACATGCGATCTTGTTCCCAGGGTCCTACATAGTGGTTTCAACCACAATTTCCTGGGTGCAACGTAGATGTTACATTCAAACAACATATGTGCAACAGTTTCAACCCTGGATTCGCAAAAGGGACAATATGGCACCGTTTGCAGGGGCGGTTTCCAGGATGAGGTAAATTGACAAAGAGGGAGGACACCTAACCTGAATTTTATATACAGTGCTCTGTCTCCAGAGTTATGAATGGAGTCCAGGTAGGGTTCCCTAAAAGGAAGCTCTTTGATTAACAGGAACTGGACAACAGTTTTGCAGTGATTAGGATTGCATAGCATTTCATTGTCCAACCACGACCAGAAGGCTTTTTTTATTACTTGTTTTGAGGGTGAGGTTTTACTAACCCAAAAATCTCCTAACCCCAAATTAAAGAGGAGGGATTTAACATCTCTAAGCCAAGCGATCTTATGGCATCCTGTATGGGACAAAAGATCGTCCAGGGCCTCTGCATAGCTTTGGAGTTCTGGGACATTCCAGATTCTAGACCATAATAAAAGCGGGCGTAGTTTTGCTTGATCACATATCGGACGTGAGCCGGCATCAAGCATAATAGGGATTGTAGGGGTACTGTGGGGCAGCCTCAAGAGGTCTTTATGAAAGTTGTTGTCAAGGGAGGCAAGGGTGTCAATTTTCTGTGAGCCCCACAGTTCCGCGCCGTATAATGCTGCGCTTACAACCCTTGCCCTATAAATGTCTAGAACAGCCCCAATGGGTTTCAGTGGCGAAGCTCGCTGTTGTTTGAGCAGGGCTCCAGCTACCCTCTTGTGAGCAAGAAACACCTTCTGATGATGTGACCTCCAACTCATGGAATCGGATAACCGAATACCCAAGTAGTCGAATTCCTTGACTCTCTCTAGGTGCACAGAGTCAAGGACAGGGGTAGCGATTGTTGTTTTTTTTGGGGGATTGAGCACAAGGAATTTGGTCTTTGCTATATTAATGGCCAGACCTTTGACATCACAAAAAGACTTGAAACTGGATAGCAATTTTTGAATACCCACAGGGGTCTTAGAAATTAGAAGGGTGTCGTCCGCAAACAGGAGCGTTGGGATTTTTTTCCCCGCCAGGGTCGGAGCATCAGATGGATCTCGTAAAAGGTGCTCCACCACTCCGTTAACATAAAGAGAAAACAGAGTGGGTGCGAGTACACAACCCTGGCGGACGCCCCTGTTGACCGGAATGCGGGATGTTTTTTCGCCTTGTGAACCCCATCTAATTTGGGCAAAATTGCTATCGTGAAATTTTCTCAGTAAGGCTAGTAGGTATGGTGGTAAGCCTAACTCATTGAGAGTGTTCCAAAGTGATGCTCGCGGGACCAGATCAAAAGCTGTACGTAGGTCGATAAAAATCAAATACAAACTCCCCCCTCCCAACACCACCACTTTCCAGTAGAGAATAAGGAGGCGAAATGTCTGTTCAATAGTGCCAGTCCCCTTCCGGAAACCTGCTTGAAGGTTGGACAGTATCTGGTTTTCTTCTGCCCACTGCAATATCCTGTTTAGGACAACTTTGCCCGCCACTTTTTGGGTAGAGTCCAGCAGGCTAATAGGGCGGTAATTCGCCGGGTCGTCTCTGGAGCCTTTCTTAAAAATGGGGACCACTTCCGCTCCCCTCCAGGAGTCAGGGAAAGCGGCTCCTAGCAGGGCCTCATTTAAAAGGGAAGTGATCAATCTGCTCCACCACGCCGGGTAGGCTTTTAGGAGATCGCCCGGAATTCCGTCGGGGCCTGCAGCTTTATTGGAAACAATGCCCTTAATTGCAAGTTCTACCTCCTGCCTGGAAAAAGGTCCACCACTGCTCATAGGAACTATTGTAGGGCGAGACAAAGGAGCCAAATTATGATCACCAACCCCCAGTGGGATCGAGTACAACTTGAAGAAATGGTCGAACCATGCGGCACCGGAGATGTTGCAGGTTATTTGGTGATCAATAGGCTTTTCCCTGACTCTTAGTAGGTCCCAAAACTCCTTGGCATTTTTCTTTTTACTTGCTTCGGCCAGATCCCGCCAGAAGTTTAGGTCGTATGCTTCTTTTGCTGCTGTTATGACTTTTTTGTAGATCTTCCTTGCAGCCCTTACTTTGTCAGGTTCCTCGTTTTTTACTGCCGAGATAAGGGCCCCCTTTGCTTCTCGGCATTTCGAAGAGTACCACGATGACCTGGACGAGTAAGCACCATTACGGACAACCTTGGAGCTTGTCTGGGAAATAAGGAAAAGATCACTCAAAGCCTCCATTGTCTTTACAAACAGGGGCAAGGTCCTTCCGTCCGTTGGGATCAATGCATCCAGCCTAGAATCAGCCTCTAGCAAAATAGACGCTGCTTGCGATAGCCTCTCTTCGTCCGCCGAGACTCTTGCCCACTTCAAGCGCCTACTACAGTTAGTGGGAACAATTTCGCGAGAGGTTTTCCACTTATGATCTGAACCAGCAAAGGTCCCCTCTTTCCATGGGCTAGTGATCAAAATCGAAAGTGGGTTATGGTCACTGTCACTAGATGCAATGACCTCCATATCTTGGTGGAAAGCCCACAAATTAAAATTAAGCATAATGAAATCAATTCTTGAGGTCCGTCCAATTCTGTTATAAGTATGGGCTCCATTGGGGTCAGATTTGGAGCGGCCATTGACTGATCTTAGGTTGTGTTCCAGGCAAAGGGCATTGATTTCTATTGCACTTTGAGTCCATTTGGGGATCGGATCGATGGTTAGAATGGGGATACCTCTCCTGGAGTCCTCTTCGAAGGTGTCCAGAATGTCATCCCTAGACAATGGCTCAAAGCAACAGTTAAAATCACCCGCCAGCAGGACATAAGAATCAATATTACAAGAGGCTAGTTCGTTACTTAGGCCTGTAGATGATAATCGTGAAGACCCACCATTGGTGCCCCTCAAATAGATGTTGAAGATTTCAAAGGACCTCCCTCCTTTGCAATGCAATGATAGCCATTGTAGGTCAAGGGATTTAGTAGACCTTTGAGTGGCACATAGCCTTAGGGCGATACTAATCCAAATCAATAGACCGCCTGATGGGCGACCTTTGGATCCAGGAAGCTGTACGGCAGGGACAAAGTAAGTCGTGAACCCCACTCTGTGCCTTGGTTCTTGGCACCAAGTTTCCTGAAAGAGGCAGATGTTGTATGGTTCTAGGAATGCAGTCCAATCTGGATCATCAAGGTTACGATCAAGCCCAGCCACATTCCAACTCAGGACCTTTAAAACCGCTGAATTAGAGGTATGCTGTAGAGAGGCAGGGGTGGGCGGAGCAGCTTCAAATACAACATCTCTGTAGACATTTGGTCTAGATTTAGAATGCTGCGAAGGAGGAGTCTTGGTTGGGTCAGCCCCATTCACCTCTGCAGCACTCCCTAGACTCAGTGGTTGAGGAGTCGTAAAGGATGGAACTGAGTAACCTTCCGGAGTATGAGAGACGGAAGTGCCAGGGGGCGTCAACCCCACCTTAGTATCCAGGCCATTGGTGCATCCCACTAAGCCCACTACGAGATCTGGGGATACGTGCTCTAGTGGGCTTCCGACGAACAAATCAAAAGATTTATCGGAGTTATACTGGAAACGTTGGCTAGAAAGTCAATCCACCTCCTCCAGGCCACCATATCTGTTTGAAGTGGGAAAGCCATTCCAAAGTGGCTGGAATTGATTGTGGACTTTAGGATGGCTTTTCCAGGGTTGGTGTTGAACTATGGACCAATTATCCACTGGGGTATGCTGGAAACGGGGTGGGTAAAAGAAAGACAGGGGTCTAGGTATTACGGGGGACCCTTCAGGACCCGGCCAGGAGCAGATAAATTGTGCCGTATGCGGGTCCTCGAAGGTCACCACAATGCAATCCCCTGGGCTAGATTTCTTTGTGGGGCCCACCCAGCGAGTTCTGCGGACCATCAGTACTCTGCTTTTCTGGCCATTGGGAATAGGTCTATTATTATTTAGCCAATACATTATTTTATTTTTTAATGACCAGTGGTTCTCATATTGGTCTACACCAATCTGGGGGACGCCCGTTAGGACCACCACATAGTCGTTGGCCTCAGGGGGAAGATCAATATATCCCCCTTTGAAATTCTCCTTCGAAGGCGGGTCCCGTGCAGTACCAGAGGTGGATTTAGGCTGGGCATCAGATTTGGGCTTACATGAGGGGGGCTCTGTAGCTCGTTGGGAAGCTTTAGATTTGGTGGCAGGAGGGATTTGATTCACTGCCACCGACCTTGGCTTGGGTATCGGTCGGGAAGGGGGTGGTGCTGGGGGCGGGTTATCCTGACATGGTGTGGCAGGGTTGCGAGGAGGAACATCCTGCGATTGGATTGAAGAAATTGGTGGTGTAATGACCGGGGCAAGCTGCCCCTGATTTTCAAGGGTTTTCAAGCCGAGAGTTGCCAGAGCGATAATACTTTTTTCCATCTCGAGCAAGTTGTTCTCTATTCTCGAGAGTCTAAGATCGAGAGGGGAAAGAAGTTTCTTTAAAGTTGTCCAAACCAATTCTATAAATGCCCTATCATTGTTGCCTAACCCTTCGGTCTGCAAGCCCTCAGTCTCTTGGACCATACTAGTTGAAATGGCTTCTGGAACCACTGTACCACCCTCCCTAAGTGTTTGTGACCCCAGACATTTTCCTTGGGAGACATTTGATGGCACGTTAGGTGATAGGGCTCTCGTTATGTTTAGGTTTTGGGGAGGCACAATTTTCGCCTTTTTGCGAGCATAAGCAGTGCCTGCTCGACGCTTCCTTTTAGGTGGTTTGCTAGTAGTAGGGTTTGAGGATAACTGGGGGTTAGGGGTCATAGTCTGGGCACAAAGTGTAGACGCAGGTGGGGGTTTGGCTTCTTCTACGTTGGTATATTGCTCTAGCAGTAGGGAGGGGGTGGAGTTAGTTGAGTTCCGGTGAACAACAGCCTGTGTGACTATGCCTTTAGGGACGATAGGGCGTTCTGGCGTAACCACAGTGGCTATATGGCCTAAAGAGGATTTTTTTGAGTGCGCTATCACTTGCGACAGGCGTCTAGCAGCATCTAGTTCTAAGGACACCCGGGTTTGCAATTTAGATATTTCATTATCAATGGCAATGTTAGTGCGGGTGATAAAGTCATCCATAGGGCCGCTGATTTGTGAGGCAGCCTTGGAGGTCTTACTCCGAGTTGCTCTAGTACTCATTTCGTATGGAGCAAGTAGATGAAAATCTAAAGGAAAAACGATAGAGAGTGGGCCAGTCCAGTCCTCTACCGTCCTCTAACGGCCTCAAACGGCCCAGTCTTAGCCCTGTCTTTGCCCGTGCTGCGTCCCGCGCTGCGGGAGAGTCGAGCCAAAATATAGTGGCCGTGTGGGGCGGAAGGGGTGGGGGGAGGGCCGGCGGGGAGAGCGGACCGGATGTTAATCCGTGGTCTTCGCAGGGACTCCTGGATAACGGAGTCCCTGCACACTCGCAGCCCACGCCTTTCCTCTTACCCCTGCCTCTGCTTCCAGTGTCCAGGTGCTGGTGGTAACACACGCACTCCTGTGCGCAGCGGCTCCCGCGAAGCGGGAGCGGCAAGCCGTGTGGGCGGAACTGCCCTCAGAACTCCTCAGCAAACAGGGTGAGCCTCTTCTCGTGCTAAAACAGCGTCCCACGGGAATGGTGGTGAAAGCGCCCTTTAAACTGTCAGATGGGCGGGGGGAGGGCCGGCGGGGAGAGCGGACCGGATGTTAATCCGTGGTCTTCGCAGGGACTCCTGGATAACGGAGTCCCTGCACACTCGCAGCCCACGCCTTTCCTCTTACCCCTGCCTCTGCTTCCAGTGTCCAGGTGCTGGTGGTAACACACGCACTCCTGTGCGCAGCGGCTCCCGCGAAGCGGGAGCGGCAAGCCGTGTGGGCGGAACTGCCCTCAGAACTCCTCAGCAAACAGGGTGAGCCTCTTCTCGTGCTAAAACAGCGTCCCACGGGAATGGTGGTGAAAGCGCCCTTTAAACTGTCAGATGGGCGGGGGGAGGGCCGGCGGGGAGAGCGGACCGGATGTTAATCCGTGGTCTTCGCAGGGACTCCTGGATAACGGAGTCCCTGCACACTCGCAGCCCACGCCTTTCCTCTTACCCCTGCCTCTGCTTCCAGTGTCCAGGTGCTGGTGGTAACACACGCACTCCTGTGCGCAGCGGCTCCCGCGAAGCGGGAGCGGCAAGCCGTGTGGGCGGAACTGCCCTCAGAACTCCTCAGCAAACAGGGTGAGCCTCTTCTCGTGCTAAAACAGCGTCCCACGGGAATGGTGGTGAAAGCGCCCTTTAAACTGTCAGATGGGCGGGGGGAGGGCCGGCGGGGAGAGCAGACCGGATGTTAATCCGTGGTCTTCGCAGGGACTCCTGGATAACGGAGTCCCTGCACACTCGCAGCCCACGTCTTTCCTCTTACCCCTGCCTCTGCTTCCAGTGTCCAGGTGCTGGTGGTAACACACGCACTCCTGTGCGCAGCGGCTCCCGCGAAGCGGGAGCGGCAAGCCGTGTGGGCGGAACTGCCCTCAGAACTCCTCAGCAAACAGGGTGAGCCTCTTCTCGTGCTAAAACAGCGTCCTCTCTTATCTTTATTTTTAGCACTCACTGCTATAGCTCTAGCATTTGTTAGTGTAACCAGAGGTTGTTGAACTGTTTTTTGCTTTTCCGTTAGGCGTGGCGTCCTTGCTACCACTGCTGGCGAGATTGGCATAAATATTGGTGAAATCGCCTCATCCCTTCCATCTTTCCGGGGAGTACCTCTATTAGCTCTGCCCCTAGCGTGCTTGGGCGCCATCAATACAATTTAATCAAGCAATTCAAAAATAGAAATATAATAATGCTCAGTGATTTGCAGAGAAATGTAAATATTACAAGCAGGCAAACAGGCTCAGTATCTTTATCTTTATCTTCGCGGTAGCCTTATTAGCCTGATAAGCTTCTCAGGCTGTAACTTGGATCTGTAGCCCCTCAGAGCCAAGCATAGAATGTACCTGTACTTGTAACAAACTTGAAACAAACGAACACTCAGCTCCCACGTTTCAATTCAATCCCCTGCCGCTGCTGCTGCCGCTTTTTCAACCAGCTCTTCGCCTTCGCCTTGGCCGCCGATGCAGTCCGTTCTCAACTTCCGACTAACAGCCCACAGCTGCTGCCGTCGCCGCCCTCTGCTTTCCACCTTCCCGCGGTGACAATCCGGTAAGTCTCCAAGGTCCCAAACGAAAAGTCAAAGGAATCCGACTGAGCACCGTGCCGCGCCGCAGCCCCTGGCAGCAGGTAGACGGGGTTAACTTACAGTTTTATTTATTTAGTTATTTTTCCTGCGTTTCTCTTCATGCGCTCTCCGGCAGACGGGCTTTGAGGTTTTTCAGGAACTTTGCACTTTGCACGCCGCCGCCGTCTTGATATAGCATTTCCCAGCTATGAATATCCAAACGCTTCCTGGTAACATTCAGCGTATAGCGTATACCGTATAACGTATATCACTTTCTCAGCTTTTCGCGTCTCTCGAGTAGCAATCAGCTCACAGGTCCGGATCTCCCATGAGTTCGTCCTCTCCGTGGCGTCTTCACTCCGCCATCTTGCCTCCCTGGGTAAGATAAATTCTATAACTTCACAATTTCTTTTTCAGAACAGTTGTTCTTTTGAAGATGATCAATGACGGTGCCTGGGGGGGTGGAGGAGGAATGCGTACTTGGCACATCCTTACCGGTAGATCAATCAGGTCCATAAATTGACAGAAAGGTAGAAGGAAAGGACATTACTTTTTTGTTATACACTGGTGCTACCCGCTCTACTGTAAGAACAGCAGACATCCCAAACCTACCCCTCTCGGGAGAAGCCATCCAAGTAGGTGTTTCAAATAGACAGATTAGAACTCCATTCACAGAACCCATGGAGGCAGGCATTGGCAATTTTAGGGAAATGCACAAATTTGTGGTGTGCAACTCTAGTCCAGTAAACTTGCTAGGAAGAGACTTATTGTGCAAGATGAATTGCACCATTTATTGCACACCGGATGGTGTTGCGATTCAGACCCCTGATGAGGATGGTATTTACAAGATAATGCTAGCAAAACAAGGTACAGAGGAAGACAATATGTATTCAATGATGACAAAAGATGATTTACCTGATGAATTTAAATTGACAGTAAACCGGAGGTGTGGGATTTCACTGGAAAAGAAGTAGGGTTAATTGCAGATGTAAATCCAGTGAAAGTGACTGTAAAAGAGGGTGTTGTCTACCCAAATACAAGTAATACAAAATTAGCCCTGAAGTTAAAGCAGGAGTCATAGCAGAAATAGAACAAATGATTGAGCAAGGCATCTTAAAAGAAATATTGAGCAGTCCTTGTAATTCACCTATAATTGGTATTAAGAGGCCTAGCGGAAAATATCGGATAGTGCAAGATAATACAGAAAATTAATAACATTGTGGGGCCTTGTTGTCCTGTAGTGCCGAATCCAGCAGTAATCCTGTATCAAATACCATGGAATGTAGGATGGTTTACTGTAATTGATTTATGTCAAGCATTTTTCTCCATTCCGTTACACCCAGAGAGCCAGTATATTTTTACATTCAAATTTGAAGATCGTATTTTTGTGTGGAATTGGGTTCCTCAAGGGTACTCAGAAAGCCCTTCAATATTTAATCAAATTGTGAAAGTGTTTAGAAACGCAGTAATGCCCAGAAATTCAGTTTTAGTCCAATATATTGATGATTTGCTTGTTGCATCAAAGTCACAGGATGATTGTGTTGTTGATTCCATTGCTTTGTTAAATCATTTGGCTGATGGAGGACACTAGGTATCTCCAGAGAAATTACAATTCTGTCAAACTAGAGTTAAATATTTGAGACATCAATTAGAGAGAGGTGTGAGAAGAGTGACCCCATAGAGAATAAAGATAATAAAACCGATACAATTACCACAAACCCAGAGAGAAATCAGAATGTTTCTTGGTGTGGTAGGGTATTGTACACAATGGATTGCAGGATTTGAAGTAAATAAAAAGGGTAAAGAAAAGAAAATATGAAGAAATTAAGCTTGAAGAAATGAAAGGTGAATTGTACAAGAAAATGAAAAATTTTAAAGATAAAGATTAAGTGGAAATTGAGAAGGCAGGAAAGGGAATTGAGATATGTTAAAGTAGGCATCTGGTTGGGTATGGGTAGTTTATGATGACATAAATGCCATCAGAGTAGGGATTGATCGAGCAAGGACTCATATAAAAAGAGACTTGCTCGGTGGCAATCCTCTTGTATAAACCTGTAACGTAGTATTAATAATGTATTGTGATACTAATATGCACCACATTACATATATTTTTAGCTAAATTAAGCCTGCATATGTGTTTTACTAACAAGTAACCCGAGTGAAATTAAAATGGCTGCTAACCCGGGAAACTGTACTGTGCATAAGTCAACTGCACCTACGCAGAATTACATCTTTGCGCTTGGAGGGAAAATTCTGCTTCTAAAATGGCCGCTTGGAAGCTCACATGCTAAGCATCGGCTTTGCTGAAAATAAAACGAGTCATATACTAAATGCTAATGCGGGAAGAGTCTTTATAAGCAAATGGCATTAGAGTAGAGATAGGTTGAGTACAGTGGAATCATTGTATTTCGAAATTAATACTTTTTCTTTTGACCTCTCTATTAGTTTGTATCTGGGCCTCTGAGCGATGCTAAAGTCTACACTGCACGTGACTCCTCATACAGGCGCAATGATGACAAGCCAGACAAAGTGATGCCAAAACTTGAAACCCGTCCAAGGCCGTTTTTGGTACATGTCCTGGGAACCAGCTGGACATCCTGAAAGCTCAATGGACAACTGTACAATGTATACATTGTTGTTGAAAAAAATTGAGGTAGCTTAGTTACAACAGTGCGCAGTCGCAGCGAGACAAATGCTGAGAGAACGGGATGCTGTCCGAATGCTGATCGAATATTTGAAGAAGCGGACGTAGAATTTTAAAACCAAATAATTAGAAGAAGATCGCGGAAGAATCGAGGAGGTAATCTAATTAGAAGAAGATCGCTGAAGAATCAGGAAGTAAGGGGTCTATTAGAATAGCGGATGGATAGCCACCGCCCGTATGGCGGTGGCGATCTGCCTGCCATTCCTCCCCGCCCAACTACATTTCCCCCACCATATTACGATGGCGGGGGACCCCGGAGGATGGAAATACCGTCCACCGGTTTCCACAAGTCAACTGGGCGGAAAAGGAGTATAATATGGTGGCGGTGTCTACAAGACATGTCATCCATATTATAATGCAGGCAGGGATGTGCCTTTCCATGGCCGCATTGTCGCCATGGAAAGGCATGCAGTGTTTGCATGTGGAGGCCTGCTGTGGGCCCCCATGGTGTTGGGGGGTGGGGGTTGCACATGGGGGGTACAACGTGGCAGGCACCGCGCGATGCCTGCCACGTTGTGCATGCAAATGCATAACATGCCTTTTTTGCATTGTAGTTTTAGAAGAGGTGGGTGACCCAATATACCCTTGCGAGCTTGGGCTAAAATGTGATTCTATTAAGGTGCCAACAAGGGAATTTTTTCAAGGATTAAATCACAGGTAATTGATCACTTATACATTTATGCTTCTGATCAACCGACTTAAATAGATACCTGCTATTGTTATGAATTGTCACATGAATTTGGACATGGTAAACAAAATACTCAAAAAGAAGGAAAGCTACACGGTTATTAAGTTTATAAAATAATATCTCTTTATATATATTTGTTTAAGAAGGGTACTTTTTACAATGAAAAGAATTCATCAAAGACAAATGGACTGGAAAAAATCAATTGTTCTTCACGTCCACTTGCGTTGTGGTTCACTCTTAGTAAGTTTTTAACATTGAATCTTGCATAACTTAAAACAATGATTCTTTTGTCTGAGTGCTTTCAACTTTAAAGATGTGGACAAAGAAGTCGACGTTTCGGCCTTGTAGTTGTTAAATCCTTAAGGCCATCCTCAGGACAATTTCAATCTTTAGAGAGTAGAGACCCCCTGAATATCGTCTGGATCCTTCTAATTCTGGATATTGTATCTTGAATGGAAGAATCAGCCAACCTGTTCCGTGAGAATTGTGAGTAAATCAAAATAATAGGACCGGTGATTTCAATCCGCGTCTCAACAGCGTTTCTGCTCTTGAAGAAGTTTTTTAACTTGAGCAGATAATGGAACCGGCGTGTTCAATTGACATTTCCACAGCGTATTTTTTCTGTTTCCAATTTCAAATCGATCTCGAACGTGGCGTAGTCTCGCCAGAGAATAACTCTTGCATTGTGGCAGATGCTGCTGAAAGCACCGCCCGTCCCAATGTAAAAAATGCTGGATGCGCCCCCCTGTGTGGTGGGTGCATCCTCATCTGAGTCACCAGACTGCAGCACATATGGCGGGCAGCCCATTTTGCCATTACGGCCGCCATCGTAATAGACCTCAAAGTGTCAGAGAGGGTTGAGACGCAGGCGTCGAATCCAGAAGAGGAGAAGAGGTCATCTATCCTGTCCTGAACCCTGTCCTGAAGAACCTGTCACCTGATCGTTCCCAAGGGTCACATTAATCTCTTGGCCAGAGGGGTCTGATTTTCACACCATCCTGGGTAAATATATTTCTGTGTATTGTGTCAATGTGCTGCTCTTTCTCTATCCTCTTTTTCCTGAGGTACTGTTGTTATGAACATCTCATTGAAATAGAATACTAAAATAGAGTAAACTGATCTGTACTGTAATTTGCTTGGCTCATATGATTTTTAACTAGATAAACCATTTAAACTTTTCCCGAGTCTGTGGGTATTTAATAAAATAGAAGATAAATGAACCTATGTCATATCTCCATCAACTAATTCCAACTAAATAGGTCCATTGACTAAAAGCAAAAGGCTTTATGATCAGTGAACAGATTAGTTAAATGATATAGGTAACTGATCCTAATTAAAACATTTATATAAATTGACCCCCAGCGGCGATAACCAGTATATATGAGTGTGTGTATATATGGGCCCAGATTAACCCTTTCGATGCTGATGACGAGCTCAGCTCGTCATCACCCACGGGTGTCGTGTGCTGATGACGAGCTGAGCTCGTCATGATTGCAGCAAAAGAGCAAATCTGCAGCACAGCGCAAAAATCCCCGCAGCAGCCATGTGGTTAATATATGGTAATAGAGTTACTGAGGTTTGTTACCCGCTGGATCAGGTCCGCCAGGCAATCTGAATGATTGCCTGTGACGGACGGAATTCCCATCCACCAGAAAAACGTCTGCCATCATAATTTGGCAGGTGGAGAATGGCCGCAATTTGGCAGGGAATCCGACACCGGCAGCCTGCCGGTGGCCGATTCACCGCGATTGTAATGAGCCCTTTAGTGTGGCTTTTAGCATGTGGCTTTTAACACTTAACATTGGAATAATGCACTAATATGTACAAAGGAACCCAGCCCAAAGAGTGCACTTAACAACTGCCTTGCATCTTAGTTCACTATTGACATTGTTGTTAGAGGGGTGGAAAGAATGGAAAGGGGCGACCACTCGGTCCCCCCGAACGTATGGCAGAGTACCTCGATCCCCCCGGGAAGCCATTTTTGGGCGGGAGGCGCGTCTCGGCTGGTATGCCCGAAGCGGCGTAGCCGGGGCGCGCTCTTTCCCGCCCTAGAGTGGGCTGGCCTAGACACTGACGCGGCTGGCCACGCCCTCGGGGCAGGCAGGGGCGGGTTTACGCCCGCCCTGAAGACGGATAAAAAGGGACGCAAGACCAGAAGACATCCTCTTGTTCCTATGCTCTGAAGCTGCACCTCCTCGCTGCACGTGAGCTCGAGACGGAACGAAGAGCCAATTTTGAGCGTTGTAATCTTTCTTTTGTCTTCCAGATACTTTGTCAGAGAAATGCCCAAGAAAGGCGGGAAGAGAATGACGACTGAACAGATGGTTCGGGTCCTCATGAAAGAGATGACCGAGTTGAAGAAGCGGGTGGCGGAGCGAGACGGGGAAGGGGGACCGGAGCGTCCGGCGGCTGGAGCAGCTCCAGGAGGGAAGGCCAAGAGGCCAAGGAGGGGACCAGCCGGGGGAGACGTCCCGGTTCCCTGTACCCCGCTCGAGGCGCCAACCCCAGTACCGGCGGAGGGGAATCCGATTCCCGTGGTGGTTACCCCGACGTCCAATGAGGATATGCCGCCCGAGCTGGCAGCACAGCTTGCAGCGTGGTTGGGCGACAGTAGCGAGGGCGCCACGGCTGCCGAGGCACAGGCGCTGATGAAACAATTGCGCGAGAAACGGGATGCAGCCAAGGTGTCCGCGCCGGTAGTAGACAAGCCACAAGGGACGATTGCGACCGCAGAGGCAGCGTCCGGTGCAGGTAAGCGGCCATTGCCGATCGCGAGGGATGAGTCAGTACCCTCTCGTAGAGAAAAGTTGGGGCAACATGTTCCTTTGGCAATTAAGGAAAAGATTTGGGCGGGGGAATATGTGAATATCTTCTCATTGCTTGTCGATCATTATGAGGTAGAGCATGTTAAGGGTCAGAAGGATCTCATGCACCCGAGTGTTTGGCGCGCAAAAATGGCCGCCTTTAAAGTGAATGAGAATATTGGAAATTGGGGCAATGCGTGGGGAATTTTTACGTCGATCTTGGGGGAACGTAGGCCCGAGTTGCTTCCCGAGTTTCCAATCTATCAGTCTCGAATCATGGGGTACTCGACATCGCACCAGGGTAACCATTGGTTCTGTTATGATAATCTTTTCAGAAAGGCGAAGGAGCATAACAAAAGTTTAACCTGGGATTGTTATGATTCTTTGACATGGGATAAAATGAAGGAGTCAGGAATGTTGAAAATGCCGTTGGTGGGGAGCAATGTTGGCGAATCCTCCCGCCAATATGCGGGGACGCCCTTTCGGTCAGGTACGGGTACCGACGATTACTCGAGACCTGCCGGCAATACAGGGAAAAGGGGTTTCTGCTTTAATTTCAACAGAGGTAAATGTACTAGGCCACAGGGATCGTGTAAATTCAAACATGAATGTAGTGGTTGCGGGTCGTCCCATCCTGAGTCCACGTGCAGAGCCAGAACGGGCGAGAATGGGGGTAGAGGAGGCGCCAAACAGGTCTAATGTAGTCCGAGGGGCGCCTTTACCAACCCCGATTGATACCTTGGCGATGATTCCCTGGCTCAGTGAATACCCGGATCGTACTTCTGCTGGGGTGCTGCGGAACGGATTTTCGTATGGTTTCCGCATCCCGGTAGGGGACTTTCAGGGTGTTGAGAAGTGCAAAAATCAGCTTTCCGTCCTGCAGCATACGACCGTAGTACAGGATAAGATCCGGAAAGAGGTTATTCGAGGTCGGGTCGCCGGCCCGTTTAGTGTACCCCCCGTGCAGAATTTTGTTTGTTCTCCGTTAGGGGTGGTCCCCAAGAAGGACCCAGGTGAGTTTCGACTGATTCATAATTTGTCAGCTCCACGTGGTATTTCTGTAAATGATGCAATCGATCCAGAAGTGTGTTCGGTGCGGTACGCATCCTTCGATGAAGCCGTTGCCATTTTGAATCGCCTGGGGCCCGGGGCGCTGATGGCGAAGTCAGATATCGAGTCAGCGTTCCGATTGCTCCCGGTACACCCAGACGACCAGCGTCTCCTGGGATTCATGTTTCAGGGTTGTTATTACATGGATAAGTGTATGCCGATGGGGTGCTCTATATCATGTGCCTATTTCGAGAAATTCAGTAGTTTTCTACAATGGGTCTTCACAAAAAAGACGGGTTTCCAAAATGTAATGCATTACCTGGATGATTTTCTGTTTCTTGGGGCAGCCGGGGATCTCGAATGTGTCCAGGCCTTGTCCGAATTTTGTGTACTAATGAACCAGTTTGGTGTGCCATTGGCACCGGGTAAAACAGTGGGTCCTACGACTTGCCTCGAGTTTCTGGGGATCGAGTTGGATTCCAGTGAGGGTTGTTTTCGTTTGCCAGCTGCCAAAGTGTTGAAATTCAGGGCAGCCCTGCAAGTCTGTATAAATGCATCTAAAGTTACGCTGCATCAATTACAGCAGTTGGTGGGAAAATTGAATTTTGCCCTGAGGGTGATACCAATGGCCCGCCCCTTCTCCCGTTCAATTGCCCAAGCGATGGTCGGCCTAAAGGAGGGTCATCATCGCACGAGACTATCGGCTGAGGTCCGCCAGGACATGCGTATTTGGTTAGCATTTTTGGCGGACTTTAATGGTCGAGTCGTCTGGAACAAACCAGCCGTGTCCTCTGAAGAGCTGGGGCTATGGACAGATTCAGCAGGAAGCTTAGGTTTTGGCGCCATCTTCGGCACAAAATGGTCGGCACAAAGGTGGCCGACATGGTGGCATGATAATGGTCTGACGAGTAATATTGCTTTCCTGGAACTTTTTCCCATTTTGGTGGCCCTCAGAACCTGGCCCGAAGGGTTCAAAGATCACTCTGTCATATTTTGGTCTGACAATATGACCGTGGTAGAATGCATCAATAGTCAGGCAGCACGTTGTAAACTGATTTTGAGACTGCTCAAAGAAATTGTTTTACTGTGTATGCAACTGAACGTGATATTCAGAGCAAAACATGTCCCAGGGGTGATGAATCAGGCGGCTGACGCACTGTCTCGTTTTCAAATGCAGGCTTTCTCGGGTTTCCTTCCCTCAGCGGACCCAGAGCCGGCACCCTTTCCCGAAGCTCTCTGGTCTCTCGGTGCCCCGAACTTCGTCACCTCGTGGGAGAGAGTCTAGCACCAAGAACGAGGAAGGCATATGAAGGGGCGTTTTGGGCCTATTTAGCCTTTTTGGGGATTGACAGAGAGGGGCTTTGGGGCCACGAGGAATGGGTAGTGCATTTTCTGATGTCCTTGCGTAGGGCTGGGAAGTCGGTGGCTACGGCCCAGAGGCATCGTGCCGCCATTTCCTTTGTTGCCAGGGCTCATAATATCCGGGACCCGACAGCGTCTTTCGTAGTACAGAAAGCGCTGCGTGGGTGGCAACGCCTTGAGGGTCGCAGAGTAGACGAGAGGCGCCCGATAGGTTTGGATAGGTTGTCCCAGTTGTTGGCCACACTCCCTGCCACATGCTCGTCTCAGTTTGAGACGGTATTGTTCCGGGCTGCTTTTATGCTTGCATTTCACGGGGCGATGAGGGTAAGCGAGCTGGTGACAAGGAACAAACTGGATGTGGCGGGGGGTTTGTGCCAGGAACACGTTCAGATCAGGGGAGAGACGATGACTGTCTCCTTTGTCAGGTCCAAGACCGATCAGGAAGGGATGGGTGACTGCATAATCATACGCAGGATTCCCGGGTCCTCCATGTGTCCGGTAAAGTGTTTAGAAGACTACCTAGCACGAAGGGTGGCATCATGGGGGGGGACCTTGTTGAGACACGCGGACGCCACCCCACTGACGAGATTTCAGTTTCAGCGGGTGCTTGCGATGTCAATTGCCGCAGCGGGCTTGAACCCGGGCGAGTTTGGGACCCATTCCTTTCGTATAGGGGCTGCCACAGAAGCTACAGCCAGGGGTCTTAATGTTGAACAAGTGAAACGAGTGGGGCGTTGGTCCTCCAATTGTTATAAGAGATATGTGCGGTTGCACATGTTGTGAAGCTGTAATAATGTACTCACGCTTCTTGTTTTTGTTTGGTTTTCAGTTGCGCAAGCCTACGAGGCGGGGCGGACTATGCAGTCGACCCAACACCGGGCCAGCGGTCAGACATCACCGGCTGTGAGAAAGGAGGTGTGGGTCGTGGGCCACTCACACGTGAGGCGTGCCGCAGACGTATTCAAAGCAGGTGACATGATTCACGTAGCTGGGGAATACGGGTACAGGGTGTCCTTCTACGGAAGAGGCGGTCTCTGTATTGACCAGTTTCAAACATTTTTTGAGGGTTTGTTAGGGCGGACGAGGTCACCGCCGTCTATAGTTATAGTACATTTAGGGGGCAATGATTTGGTCACCACCGGTAGACGACTTCTCCTGGAGGCAATGCTTTCCACTGTAAGTTGGTTGGCGAGGAGAGTTCCGGGGTGCACAATAGCGTGGTCCCATATGATCCCACGAAAGGTGTGGCGAGGGGCTATTTCTATTCCTGCTTTGAACCATTCTGTTAGAAAGCTTAATAACAAAGTGAGTAGGTTGTTCCGTTCCAGGACATTGCATTCTATCTCGCATGGTTGTATTAATGATGACAGTATGTATTTGGGGGATGGTGTGCATTTGTCTCGGGTGGGCAATGAGTTACTCATAGGAGACTTCTTAGCATGGTTAAAAACGTTGAAACATGACCTTTAGGTAGGAGTTTTGTGGGGGGTCCGGATAGCCGGTCAACTATCCGGCCTGTGGCGGTAAGGTCATGATCGGTGAGCACTAATTGGAAGATCCCTATGAGTGGGCGTCACCCAACACGGATGGGAGCGCTCGGGAGAGGTGGCCTTTGGCCCCTCAACGGGGAGGCGGTCCCTTCTAAGGATGGGTCGCCGAAAGTAAAGGAAAGGCGGTCAAGGCCCCTTCCTGTGTAGGAGGGGTTACAGCCCCCTCCTGGGGAATTTCCCGGGGCCAGTGACGTCTGCGACGGCAGATGTGGTAAGTTGTGTGGGGTTGGGGGGAGGTCTACGATACCTTCTAGATACCTCACACGAGTCTTCGAACGACCTTTAACTGGCGTCGAGTTTATAGGTGCCCCCATCAAGTCAAGGGAAATTGGTAGTAGTTGCACTTGAGGTACGCCTCCGTGCTGTCGCCCCTCCCAAGTGGGGGGGGTATGTCTGGATACGGATCTTGACACCGGTTACGACCTTGCCGTTGGCCCTTAAACGTTAGGATGTACAATTTCAATATTTCAAGAAAATGTTTTGTAGGATGTTAGTTCGGCTAGGAGAACCTCTGCATTAGAGAATCTGTTAAGGTTAGCCAAACATCGCAATGAGGTAATGAAATTGTACATAATATGAACTGTTTATTGTTTTTAATTTTGTTTTAATAAATACGGCCGGGAGGGTCACTCCCTCCCACTTCCAAAAACGTCAAGAAATGTTTCCGGTTTCCCTCCTTTGGGGATTGTGTTGAGAGGGGGTGGTGGGTATCTCAGCCATATGGAAAGGGGCGACCACTCGGTCCCCCCGAACGTATGGCAGAGTACCTCGATCCCCCCGGGAAGCCATTTTTGGGCGGGAGGCGCGTCTCGGCTGGTATGCCCGAAGCGGCGTAGCCGGGGCGCGCTCTTTCCCGCCCTAGAGTGGGCTGGCCTAGACACTGACGCGGCTGGCCACGCCCTCGGGGCAGGCAGGGGCGGGTTTACGCCCGCCCTGAAGACGGATAAAAAGGGACGCAAGACCAGAAGACATCCTCTTGTTCCTATGCTCTGAAGCTGCACCTCCTCGCTGCACGTGAGCTCGAGACGGAACGAAGAGCCAATTTTGACCCACCCACCAGCCCCTGAAGACAGCCAGTTGTTTGTAATAAAATTGATCAATAATTCTATTTCGTTTACAGGTTGTGGTAGTATTGTGTTGATGATTAAATGTGTAATAAAGAATGGTCTATCTTATGTAAGTTTTGTGATTAAAGAAATTCGGATTTAGTGTCCATCTATAAGCATAATTGTTGGTCATAGTGGCCAGTGTATTTTTCTGGTTTAGTTAGCATTGTCGTATTTATTTTGGTCGGGCGGTAAGGTCATGATCGGTGAGCACTAATTGGAAGATCCCTATGAGTGGGCGTCACCCAACACGGATGGGAGCGCTCGGGAGAGGTGGCCTTTGGCCCCTCAACGGGGAGGCGGTCCCTTCTAAGGATGGGTCGCCGAAAGTAAAGGAAAGGCGGTCAAGGCCCCTTCCTGTGTAGAAGGGGTTACAGCCCCCTCCTGGGGAATTTCCCGGGGCCAGTGACGTCTGCGACGGCAGATGTGGTAAGTTGTGTGGGGTTGGGGGGAGGTCTACGATACCTTCTAGATACCTCACACGAGTCTTCGAACGACCTTTAACTGGCGTCGAGTTTATAGGTGCCCCCATCAAGTCAAGGGAAATTGGTAGTAGTTGCACTTGAGGTACGCCTCCGTGCTGTCGCCCCTCCCAAGTGGGGGGGGTATGTCTGGTTAGGGATCTTGACACCGGTTACGACCTTGCCGTTGGCCCTTAAACGTTAGGATGTACAATTTCAATATTTCAAGAAAATGTTTTGTAGGATGTTAGTTCGGCTAGGAGAACCTCTGTATTAGAGAATCTGTTAAGGTTAGCCAAACATCGCAATGTGGTAATGAAATTGTACATAATATGAACTGTTTATTGTTTTTAATTTTGTTTTAATAAATACGGCCGGGAGGGTCACTCCCTCCCACTTCCAAAAACTTCAAGAAATGTTTCCGGTTTCCCTCCTTTGGGGATTGTGTTGAGAGGGGGTGGCGGGTATCTCAGCCATATGAATGTTTGCAAATTCATGTTTGAAAACTATTGCATAAAAAATACTTATAAATGCACTTATATAATGTGAAGTACTAAGGTGAAACTGTTCTGCATGTTAACAAAATACAGTTTTTGAATATGGAGAGAAGTTATCATATTTGTACTCATTTACTGCAAGATGTCTTTAAAAATAAAGGTGTTTCTAGAGTTAGGCTGTGCAGGATAACCTAGTTATTTCCTTTATTAAACTTCAATTAACTTTTAAATAAAGGTTTGCCTCTTTATTTAACGTATTTTTAAATGGTAGTGCTGAGTCAGTGAGCCATACTTAGAGAATTTCTAGTCTAGAACAAGTTCACTGTCTTTTGTCGTGAGAGATTGAGGGTGTATACCGCGGCACAGCATCCCTCGACCGGGCAAAGACTTTGCTGTCACTTGGAGTCTGTCAGCTGCAGCAACCACGCGTAAAAGCACAAATGCAGTAAGTTAATGTTGAGATGAGAATAGTGGCAAGTATAACACCAAGCAAGCATGGTTCATGGTTCCTTCTCTCTGGAGCTGAGAGGAATCTTGGGCCTAAAGTTCTTTGAACAGGCTGGGTAGGGGGTCAATGGGTTGCAGCAGCAGGTAGCACGTATAGCGTTGCCCGAGCAGATGGACGGTCAAAGCAATCCTTTTATATTCCAGGGTCTCTTCCTTTGGTTGACAGAAATCACTAGCACTAAATAGTTCAATACTTTGTGCGAATAACACACATTGCACTACTTTAAAGAACCATTACTCGGGCGTGCCTTCAAGCATCAAACTGGTGGTCGCACTCTAAGAGTACTCCTGACAACTTTGTCATCCACACATATCCTCGGACCCCTTGGGTCATCCAAAGTCACCAGAGCGGATCTACATAGTGTGTTGATACCATCAAGAAAGGGCTGGACCCAAAATCGACTCACCCGCAGAAGAAAATCGCAGTGCTGTGGACAGGCTTCGCGACCCGCCTGTGACAACTACAGGATCACAACACAGTCGCAACTGAGGAGGCCCTGACTCTCCAGGCCAGTAGTGGTCCCCAACGGCGTGTCTGGATGCCTCTGGTGGCCAATGAAACAGACAACACTCTGTGGCCAGCCACTCCTCCCGATCCAAGATGGTGGCTGCCGAGCAAGAGACAGAGAAGCTGGCGCCTCAGATGTGGTAGGCCCAGCAAAGTGCAGAGAAACATCCCTCAATCAGCCGTGCCTCCCGACACTGAGCTGACATGGCAGTGAACCTAGTTGGAGTGGGCCCAATCCAGTGAGTGAAGACAATGTTAGGGTGGTAGGATGCCTCTCTAATAGTGCAGCAGACCCTAGGGGTGAGAAAACAGAGCCCCGGGCCCACATAGAGGAGGCTTTGGCTGCGGTCAGCAGAGCCGGCAGAGTCCCTGCCCAAGACCAAGCCTCCCCCAACGCAAACCCGGATGGAACAGTACACCACAAGCGAAACTGTGGCCAGCGAAGCAATCCATGGCAAAGCTACCCACCCCGAAGGAGATCTTGCAACTATCTTGCAAGC
Organism: Lissotriton vulgaris; assembly: GCF_964263255.1. Lineage (NCBI taxonomy): Eukaryota > Metazoa > Chordata > Amphibia > Caudata > Salamandridae > Lissotriton > Lissotriton vulgaris. Next base: position 1,393,460,923 of record NC_141693.1, read on the forward strand.
CACACGATCCTCACAGGACTTAGTAGTGAGCAAAATCAGAGAGGTGCGAGTTGACATGGCCTTCATTAGACAGGACCTCCTCAATGCCACGGTTCATCTCACAGAGGCAGATTCCTGCTCATCCACAGTGGAGGATCGTGTTCAGTGCCTAAAAGAGCAGGTCTCACAACTCCAAACACACACAAAAGAATTACACAGGCGTGCAGAAGATGCCGAAAACCGCTCACAGCGCAACAACCTACCGCTTTTGGACATCCAAGGGGGCAGAGACAGGGCAGATGGCAAACTTTGTTGAAACCTGGATTAGGTCATGGATGACTGTGGATGAACTCTAGACATGGTTCGCAGTCGAATGCACCAACCGAGCCCCGACACCCAAGCCTTCACGGGTGCCCCATACCAGCTGATAATTGCCAGAATCCCCATTGTTAAAGACAGGGACACCATCCTGCAGGCGGCCCACACTCCAATGACACTGTCCTGCCAGAGCCACAAGGTCATGATCTTTCCTGACGTTACTAAAGAGGTCCAGACAAGACACCGCTCCTAAATAGAAACTGAGGGCCCTAAACCTCCAGTACTGACCATTGTTTCCCACCCATTTAGAGTGGTCTTCCAAAACAAAACCTTCTTCTTTGACAGAGGAGGTGTGGACTTGGGCCACTGAAGAGAGTCCCCTCCAGAGCTGCACCACTTCTCCCCCACATTGCACTCTGGATCTCTGCAGCACGTGGTCCCCTGACCACAAAGGCGATGCACTTGATCTCGCAAGGGCCAAAACAACCACAGAGAAACATTCACCTCGCTCACGGCTGCTGCTCGCACCTCAAATGACCTGCTGATGCTCTTGAATCTCGCAGACCCACCTTGGTATCAGGAACCTGATCAGACAGGAGAGGAGGAGAGACCAAACTGGCTGCTGATTGCAAGACACGAAGAAGAGACCGACCTATCGCAAACCCCAAAGATCTAACATACATTGATTTGGGGCCAGCCCCTGCAATCAGCCATGAAAGACATTGGCTAATAGCGGCTCTTAATACCTATGGCTCTAGTGTAACACTGTGACTTGGCCGAAGCTCAACCACATTGTGGCATATAGAGGGATCCACCATGTAACCAATACACTAAGCCTATAGTTTAGTCCTGTTACATCTTGTTCTAGTTAGGGCGATGGATGCTTTCATTCAAGAAATATGGATGGGGGGGGTTGGTTGTTGCAGGGTTTGGGACCGTTGTCCCCAAGTTTAGCTTAGTTTTGCTCCACAGATTCAGCAAACACCTTACTATACCAGATGCAGGCACCTATCACTGTCAACATAAGATGGCAAGACCCTAGACAGCGCCAACTGCGGGCACCCTGGCCCACTTACTGCTCGACCGCTGCCCCCTAATTTCACACACCCAACATAGCCACGAACCAAGCCCTATGAATCCTCTCCTGGAATGTGAATGGGCTCGTGGACAAAGTAAAATACACATCAGTACTGACTCACTCTAAAAGGATGGCCCCTACTGTTCTCTTGCTTCAGGAGACCCACCTCATGGGCAACCATTGCCCCTTCCTTGCCCACCAAAGATTTGATTGGGTCTGGCACGCTAGGTTCGAGCGAGATTCCTGAGGACTGTGAAACTTCTGCGCCGTGCCCTACCTCTAACTCCTACTCATGTAACCAGAGACCCAAAAGGCTATTTCGTGGACCTAACTGGAACCCTGGGGGACTTGACCATTAACCTGATCTCACTTTACTCGCCCCCAACTACCCTTGCACCAACCCTAAGCACCACAGTAGACACTATCTTCTCCCTCCGGGCTTCACAGTAATTGGAGGCGACTTTAATGCAGTCATGCTACCAGCTGAAGAAGCCACTGCCACCATATCTACATATAGGTTTCAACACATAGGACTCAACACGCAAGACAAATGACAGATTAGGTAGTACACTCACACCTCAGCAGCGCACCACACTCACATGTGCATCGATCTTTTCTTTATGCCCACTTCAGACTGTGTCCAGTCGTGGAATATCCGGATCCTCCCCAAGGGAATATTGTACCATTTGCCCCTTATCCTCCAGATTGGAAAACCTGCAGCCACTTTGCGGCTGCTTTGGAGACGCAACAATTGGTTCCTCCAAGAGGACAAGTTCTGCCACACGCTTGAGAAAGATATCAAACAATACTTCCAAGACAACTAAAACTCAGTCCCCATGCAGGGCACGTTGTGGGAGGCAAGCAGCCATCTCAAAGCTGCGATATTGGCCAAAGAAAGCCATCTCTCCCTCCTAGAGGCCCAGGCCACCTGTCTAGAGCACACTGTGACTGAGGCTGGGACAGAACGAGACACCAGACAACTCGAGCTTCTAAGGGGAAAAATAAAGCAAATATCACTTGAATCTGCGAAGCTCCTGGGGAAGTCCTTTGTCTCTCTTGTCTACAGATGGGGAGAATAAAGTGGCAAACTGCTCCACTAGTTGGCCTCCCAACCTTTGGTGAATCGGATAGTCCCATAAGTTTGTGACCAACAAGGTAAAGCCCATCACGCGCCTGCCTCCATCGCCCAAGCCTTTGCTAAATACGATTCTCAGCTCTATGCGGCAGACTGGCCCAAGACGCTGGACCTCATTCTCCTCTTCAGTCTCACAGAGCACGAACGTACCCTACTAGACCAACCTATCACAAAAGAGGAAATAGGAGAGGCCATCTCCTTAGCTGCTGCTGGAAAGACAACTAGACCTGAGGGTTCCAGACAGATTACTACGCAGCATACCGAGACACCCTCATTCCACACCTGCAAGTGCTTTATGAGGAAGTTGTTGATGTGGAAGCCTTCTGGTTCAAGACAGATATGGCAACAATAGTGTTCATACCCAAGACACAACCCCCATTGCCCTCCTGTTCAGATTACCGCCCAATCTCACTCATCAATACCAAAGTACAATATGACACGATGGTCCTAGCCACACGTCTTAAATCAGTCATCAACAGCCTCATTCACCCTGACCAATGTGGATTCAAGCCGCCACACTAGGCACTGCATACACGGCCTTCATTTGGCGCTGGCCTATTGCCATCTTCGTATCCCCTAGCTCGCCCTTCCATTGCTTGATTTTGAAAAAGGCTTCAACACAGTCGACTGGCATTACCTGCAGGCAGTACTAATGGCGGTGGGCACGAGGCACCACTTCCACAGCCTAGTGCGAGTACTGTACTCAAACTCATCGGCTCGTGTGCTTGAAAATAGAGCCCTCTCAGATGCCTTCCCGATCCAACAGGGCACGAGGCAGGGGTGCCCTCTGGCACTCTGCCTTTTTTTCATGACCATTGAACCCTGGCATGCCATGTCCGTGCCGATACCCAGATCTGCAGATGGCACTGGCGGAGAGGGCACAAGGACCTCATTGCTCTCTACGCAGACAACATCCTTTTCTTGGCGGACACGGCCGCTCGAGCTGAAGATGCCTCCAGCTCCTCCACTCCTTTGAGGCGACCTGAGGCTTACATTTCAAACCAGCCAAGTCGACCCCAATGATAAGGAGCGTGTATAGGGAATGCATCTTCTCATTCCCGAGCTCGCCCTTCTGTTGCTTTGAAAAAGCCTTCAACACAGTCGACTGGCACTACCTGCAGGCAGTACTAATGGCGGTGGGCACGAGGTAAGGAGAAGATCGTGTACTTCTTCAACGTGCGATGGGCGAGTCTTTTTTCCTCACTGCATAGTACAGGCCTGGTTCAGCTGCAGTGCTCTGTTTGACATTCTTTGAAGGAGTCCGTTTTAAAATTTAAACATGCTCAGATTGAAGCATAAGCGCCTTTATAAATATTTTCTCTGGGGTGATTCACCTCTGGCGCTTTTTAGGACTACCTAGATGTGTAGCACTTTAATTTAAGAGTGCACATGTTGTTATCTTTGTATCTTTGTTTTTGTTTTTTGTAGGGCTTAATTGTTGTATATTCATTTTGTAAATATTATATATGTGATGTATATATTGTATATTGTATTATATGTAGAGATGAATGCAAATTAAGGTATTTCATTTTTTTATAATTATTTGTTGACTTTTTCTTTTGTGCTTTACCTTGTCCTCTGATACGTATATATATGATTGTGATTTGTGAATTTATTTCCCTAAAATTTATTTTGACACTTCAGGGTGTTTAGTTTATTTCTGTATGCAAATAAATATTGAATTGATCCCTCTGCATTCCTTTGTATTTATACACATCTTTTGATGTAATGTGCTCATGTACATGAGGGTAATTTGGGCATAACCCCCATTTTTTCCTAGCAGTGCTCTGTTTGAGCTGGTGATTGCAGGAGGAGCTTGGTAGCACTTTGGGGAATGGGTCTTTTTTTCCTCATCCCGCACTGATTTAAATGGGCCAGAATTTGCTGCCACTGAGAACGGGCACTTCTTTTTTTCAGCTCTGAGTACTGGAACGTATCCGTGCCCAGGGGGAGTACCAGTACTCACTGCAGCATGTTGGGATTTTCCAAAGAACTTGTCATCACATGAGCATACACAACTCTGCAGTGCATGCACACATGATTAGAATTTCACCCTGGCAGTGACCATCAGCAAAACATGTGAAGTCACCAACCCATTGATGTGTGGTAGGAAGGAAGGGAAGCTCTTTAAAAATGCAGTTTGCAATGGCTTTCCCTTCCTTCTTTGCCATACAGCAGCAAGATCAGCGACAGGGAGCCAGCCAGAAACCGGACCTGCGGAGTAAGTTTCCCTCCAGTACCAGACAGGAACCTAGGACTGGATTTCTGCATGCTGTGCCATCCAGACACCCTAGAAACAAGAGTACTTCAGTTAGGGCCCCTACCCTTACATAGTGATTGAGGACCCAGGATGCTCAACTCACTCCCGTAGGAGTATCTCGGTGCTGCGGAGAAGGCAAAGACAAGTGCTTTCAGAACAACCATGTTTTCAGTGCCTTTTTGAAGGCCCATAAGTCAGAGCAGGTATGGGTGTGGAGGGGCAGTTTATTCCAGTGGAATGGGACTGAAAAAGGAAAAGGACCTGCCATCCAATACGGACATGCAAATGCGTGGAATCTCTATCAGGGCCTTGTTGGAGGACCTTAGCTGCCTGGCTGGCTGGTAGTGTCTGAGTCTTGAGGAGAGTAGAAAATGTGAAGATTTATAAAAAAATCCTTATGGGTCAGACAACACAATTTGAAGACTGTACATTTCTTCACAGGCAGCCAATGAAGTCTTTTCTAAGTTGGTGTCAATGAAGTTTATGGAGGAAAGTTGACGATAAGCCAGGCAAATGGGTTATGCACAACTTGCAACTTGGTTAGCAAGGTGTCATTCACAGAAACTAATGAGGCATTTTCATAATCAAGACGGCTGATTATGAGAGCCTGTACAAGGCTTATCCTGGACGAGGAAGGTAGCCAAGGAAAAACTTTCTTAAGAAGCCTCATTTTTGGCAAGCTTATGCCACAAGTGGAAATAACTTGATCTCTCATAGACAAAGGAGGATATTCTTAAGAACGTGTGATAATTTCAGCAAAATAAGCTTAACGCATCTCTTCATATTGCAGTCTTTTGTGGGAAAACAACGCCGTGTTATCTCAGTATTCTCCTCAAGGAGGTACTATGCACTAGGCCCACGACAACGTGTCAAATGTTCGTGAGAAAGACAACGTGACGCCGCAAAAATGCGAAACACCAACACAGAAAAAGTTGCAATGAGGCCAATTTCAATACAAAAAGCAGCAAAAACCCTTGACAGGCCTGCAAATCCCATGCACTATAAAAGCAACAAAAAGAACACACCAAAAACAATTCAAACTGAGTAGCACCATGGATGCACCTGAACTGAGTGCAGAGGCCACCTCGAACCCCACAAGCCCCACAGACCACCAGCAAGGAACCTCAGGGTTGGGGGAGGCCAAGGAGAAGAGGAAGACGGGGTGCAGTCCGCATCAAAACCAGATCAGCGTCATGGAGGTGACAGTACACTACCATCAACTGACCCACATTTAGACTAACGTGAATGCAGTCAGAGTGTCAAGGAGGTCAATGGAGGAGGCCAAGAGGAGCTGGCATGATGTGAAAAGCAAAACCATGCACAATCCCACTGCCAACAGGAAGGCAGCAACAGCGACAGGAGGTGGAAGTCCTGCACCACAGGAGGAGCTGGAGGAAATGGAGGCCACAGTCATCAGTGTGGAGACGGTGCAAGGAGTTGGGAGTACGGACACAGCTCAAGAGGACCTGACACAACATCAACAGGGTGAATAACGACCAGGGACTTGGGGATGGGGGAGATGGGCACAATGACACACCTGCACAATGATGTGTAGCACACTTCACACCCACAATGACGCAGGATCATGTCCCTGATCCTTGTGGCACACTGCAGCACACACACATAGCAATCACAGCACATTGCATGACAATGTGGTAGAAAGTTCAACACCGACACTGCAGAACGAGGAACACAACTGGGTACGCCCATGCGCAGAAACAGGCCAATCACATCTATCTAACTGAGCAGTAAACTGTGAGATTGAAATGTACGTGTACAACCTCACATCCGTCACATATCCAAATATCCACTGTCCCGCATCAAATTGTCAGCACCTCCTAAACAGTCACAATGTACATTGTCATACAGTCTGCATGTCAACAAGAACAATGCACCAACATACATGTCAACACAATGTCAACATGATTCTCCCCTTCACATTCCAGAGGAACAAACAACGCATCAAGCAGAACAGACCAGACAACTCATCAGTGATGCTGGAGACGACTACCACACCTTCGACACAGATGCACTACAACAGATCATGGACATCTTAAGCAATCCACCCACAGGAGCAGGGCAGCCAAGCTACATAGAGGAGACCCCATCCCCTGCACAGACCACACAGCAGGAAGCACCCGCCACCAGGGCTGGCTCCCAACACTCCACCGAGGCACACTTCGCATTCAGAAGCCAGGTGTCAGAATGTCAAAAGGAGGTGTCCGAACAGGTGCGGGTAGGATCAGAGCTCATGGAAGTTGAACTACATCACATACGGGGTGTCTAAGTCCCATCAGGGACCACCTACACCTCACAAAGTAGACCCACACTGTGACAGAGACACATGCATTTGCACATTTCCTGTACTGAACCACGCCCAGAGCCCTGGAATTACCATTCACACACCCACGCTGGACCTCCGTACGGTGGCCCAGTCCACTCCTTTTACGTATTGAGTGGGTGACGACAAAGCTACATGTCCAAGGTCGTACCTGCTGCCAGCGGGGGCACGGTTGCATCCGCTGTATACAGCACAATGTAATGTTGTAGGGCCCGGGTCCGAATGCATACATTATGGCCACACTGACACACTCATATAGTTGGTGGAACAGGCTATGGGCACGTGCGCCCAGTCCCTTTATTGGCAGGGTCACATGTACAGAGACGCCTGTGCTGGATGTATGTGGGGTGAGTGTAAGCCAGCCCTCACGGAGTTATTTGTGCTGGCAACAACCACAACGGTGAACACTATTAAAATGGAAACAGAAAACACCAGCATTACAGAGACAACACTGGAGCATCATGGTGGTAGCCGGAGCAAGTACAGAGGTCACCCAAAGAGCAAACAGAAGTGTCCATGAATAGCATTGCACTAAGGTTGGGGCACTAGAGCGGAGCTCGCTCATGTGAAGAAAATGACTATGATTGTGTCTCTCTGGGATATTCCTGCTGCAGCTGCAGTGGTGGGTGTCAACCCTGCATCATCTTCCTCAATCATCCCAGGTCTCCCACACTGCCTGAGGTGACATTGCTGCATGAGCTCTCCACAGCACATAACCAAAACAGAAATGGACATTGACTCGTGGTGCACTGAGTTAGTGGCACCTAGAGTTCTGAACAGGGTACCAGGCAGATGATGGCATCCCTGACAGGCGTGAGCAACTCTGTTAGTCTGCCAGTACGACTATTTTGACTCTAGCAGTTGGCGGTTGGAGTTGGACCTGGCGGTGCTGGCTTGTGCCACCTGTGGTGATGCGACGTCCGGGCTGGTCAGGACTCGATTTGATGTGAGAGCCCTGGTGGAGCGCAGTGTAGGCCGGAGGCAGCTGACAGCGCAGGGCCACATACACATGGCGTCGATGACCACAAGGCCGTCATCACATAGGCCATCCAATATTCTATCAGACAGGGTCCATGACTTCAGCTGCACAGAGTTAGTGCCCCCGAATATACTGCAGCTGGCACAGGCACACTGCCACGGGACGGTGACTTGTGCTGCACTGAGGTAGGGCCACGGGACTGAGCGGGTCCCCATCGATGTCCGAGATGAATGTGGTGGAGGGTTGCGGGGGACAGTGGAAGAGGTCCTGCAGGGCATGATGCAGAGGACAGATGCCATCCAAAAGCGGCAAACGGAGGAGTGGAAAACTATAGCCTTGTCATTACGAGTACGTCTGTATCAGCTACATGAGGATGAAGGCAACCCCCAGTTCAAAGACTCAGATGTCACCAAAGTTCAAACAGAGAGTGTCCATGAATGTCGGGGAACAGACTTAGTGGCACCAGGGCTGAGAGAGGATGCAGTCTGCGATGATGCCGGTACAATGATATTAACTCGGCCATTGCTAATCAAGACTCAGTCCCAACTGTGACCTACTCGACCGCAGTGTGGGCCGAAGGCGTTGCCAGCAAGGTACCACAGACATGTGTAGTTGTATCGCTATGCACGGAGTCAGTGGCACCACATCAAAGGGAGTATAGTGATTTGAACTCTGCATTAACATATGTACTCTGCCATTGCATAATCAAAACTCAGTTCTAAATGTGTGACCTACTCTAGCATAGTGTGGCCCGAGGGCAGTAGTATGCGTGGTCCCACAGACACGTGTGGTTGGAAAGCTACACACAGACTTGGTGGCACCACATCGAAGGGCTTATAGTCATTTGAAGTCTGCATTGCCATGTGTACTAGGCCATTGCATGATCAAGACTCAGTTCCAAATGTGTGTCCTACTCAACCGCAGTGTAGTCCGGAGGCAGTGGTCAGCAGTGGCCCCCAGACACATGTTGTTGGGTCGAGATGCACAGAGCTAGTGGCACCAGGGCAGTTGTTGGAAGTGTTCGGTCACCTCCGTAACAATGATCTTTTTTTCCTCATGACTGAAATGCGTCATCATCTTACACCTCTCCTTGCGTGCAATGATATGTACTCTGCCATTGTAAAAACAGGATTCAGTTCCAAATGTGTGACCTACTATTCCATTGTGTAGGACTCAGGCTTGGAGCTTTCACCAGCAGGTGGAGGGCCCTCTTCAACACACACCCTAGTCAGCAGGTGAGTCATGTGTGCACAGGGACGTGCAAGACGAGTTCGGGGACCAGTGGCCTGGGGTGCAGCAGGCACACAGGATCGCAGGCATCACCGCTCATGGCAACGGCGACGGCCTTGTGGCGGGGTGAGGGGCGCCGCCCTGGCAGAGACATTGGGCATTCCGGAAGAGAACTACACCCAGAGCTATGTGCTTTTTATTCACACCCCATTGCTGGCCTGGAATACACTGGGCCAGCCCACTCTGCTCATGCTTACTGAGGGGCACGTAACATGCTACATTTCCGCGAGCTTCCCCACTGGCAGGGGTGACATGGTTGCGTCCACTGTCCACTACACCCCAAACACCAGCAGTGCATGTAGACATGGATATGTGTGTGGTCTGCATACTGCAGTCTGACCAGCACATCCACGGCACACTTGGCATGGTGTACATTCTCATTCATTGGTCACTTGCCTCCTTTGCACGTGCCTGGTCCCCACCTCTTCCCACAATCTTCTGAGGTGCCATGCCGTTGATGGCTTATGTGCATGGCTGGCCCAGGTTCCCACAGTAAGTTGTGATGTCATGTCTGGTGGGTGGTCATGCTTTTAGGCATGTTTATTTTACTTTGTAATGTGTATTCCCAGTGTTGTGAGTTGCATGATTGTGGAGTTGAGGTGTGTGGTGTGTTCATTTGGTACTTGCCAATGAGCAGTGCATTTCCTTAGGTGCCATCCTGGAAGCGCCGGTTGATGATGGACTGTCGGAAGATGTAGGAATAATGCACACTGCCTGGGTGGTTGGCATCGACGATGGTGAAGAGTCCCAGGTGGTCCACTATCGCCTGCACATTGATGGAATACGTGTGCTCTCTGTTGCGGTTATTGTGTGCAGTGTTGCCAGGGGGCACAAGTAGGACATGTGTGCAGTCAATTGCCCTCAACACGTGAGGGAAGCCAGCTATGGCGTAGGCACCTTTCTTGGTCTTCAGCTGTTTCTGCGCAGTGTAGGGGAAGTATAGATAGTGGGGTACCAAGGTGAAGATGTCATCCACAACCTTTGTGAGGAACTTGGATTGGGCTGGATGTGGACTCCTCCGACTCTGGCAGTTGTTGGTTGGAAGGCACTAGAGGCCAACACGTGCAGCACGGCCAGCAGCTTTGTCTGAGGTGGGATGTTGGTTTTCCCCACTGTGTTGGTCCTGCCAGATTGTGGGTAATGGTGGTTAGGAGGCGGAGGATGGTTGTCCCTTTGAGCCTGTAGTGGGAAATGACATTCTCTGGTGTTGGGTCTGTGAGGGTGGTGCGTTTTCTGGGGGTTGCTGTCTTTGTCTGTGCTGCCTCAGTGTTGGCCCGGGGGGACGGTGGTGGTCCTAGGGGGTGGGGGGTCCTGGGGGTGGTGGCGGTGGGTGATATGGCCCTCTTGGGTGCCTGGGTTGCATGATTAGTGGCTCCAGGGCATCTGTTGTTCTTCACGTGTGGCTCTGGCCAGGGCTCCCTTTTCTGATGCAGGCTGTCGTCCAACTTTACACCAGGTCTGGCAGGTGTTAATTTCCTGTTGCTAACGCGCCTTGTCTGTTTTGTGATCTGATCGCCGATCTGGCTGGTCATTGAGAATGTTGAGGTGTGCTGTTGTAACGGCTTTTGGCACGGGAACGCCTACTTGGCATCTCATTAGCGATAGTTGCCAGGGTCCTCTGTGGCGATTTTCTTTTGCTGCTGCTATTGCAGGTAAACTGGTGATATGCACTGTTATCACCAGCTTATGAATGGGGTGTTAGTTTTATTGCGATAAAGTGCCGATAACGCGGCGATAGTTCCTTGAGAAAATGCCCCAAAGTGTGGTTGCTCTTAACTCCTAAATTCTTCACCACTTGCTTAGGAAGAGGAGCTGAGCCAAAATAAGAGGGCCACCAGTCAGCTGACCATAACTCATGGGCTTTGCAAAAACACACTGTATCATTTGGATGTCGCAAGGTTCCAATGGGGACTGAATGGCCTCGCTGGAGGCCTGCCACAGGAACAAGTGGGCCTCAGTTCCCTCCCCACCCAGATGAAGCCTCTTGTTTTCGGGCCGGCGTGTTGGTGTATGGGACATTGGCCTGCATGGACAAACTGATATGTGCAGATTTAAGGTAGTGGGAAGGGAGAGGGACTAATCATGAGTGGCCAGGCAGGAGCCCAAGTAAGGTACCCCATAGCCTGCCTGCATTGGAATCTTTCACCTGACTCCTTTACCCCCCCGTCGAGCTGGGACCATTGAGCCCATGATGGGCCGGGAGGAAATGGAGACGATGGCTGCAGCAGCCTCCCTGGTGCCCAGGTGGCATTGGAGGCCTCTACCCCAGTGGACTCTCTGCACATGCGTGGGAAGCTGCAGTGCTCACTGTTTGCTAATGTGAGCTCTCTGGTCGTGGGGCCTTCTGATCCTAATTCGACTCTGCCTGCTGTAAAGATCTACAGGGATAGAAAAATTTGGTAAGTCAGGCTTACCACATTCCAATGCTGATGCTCAGTGAGCACAATTTGTTGTATTATTTTTTTTTTTACATTTGTTTCGAGCTGTTGACCTCCAAGAAGCAGAATAGTTGCTGGGAGTACAGGGTGGCATCCACAATAACCTCACTGGAGTTACAGCGGTTTAAAGTCAGATGATAGGTCTGACAAATTGCTGCTTATTCTTTAAACATGGAGATTGAAGTTTACTTCTGTTTCCCTGACTGCAGAGTGAATGGATTTTTGGAAGCTGCCAAACATGAATATCTGTAAATGAACTGCACACATATTTCAAAATTAGAAATAAGGAAAGACAAATGAAGCAGTTCTTTTGTAATTCTGAAGTGTCATGGAAGAGTTACAAAGGATCAAAATAAAGCACAATACTTTACTGGGTGATGAACAAAAGATAAACATTCACTGAAGTCAGGCGCCTGACTTCTATTGGTGCCGCGGCACAGAGGCCTGGGGTCCCGCTGAAACCAGATTATTGCTGTATTTGACAGGTCAAACTCGGCCCATTTCTTCCTTGCGCGTGAGTCTTTTTCACACTGGCTATGCCAGGCATGTACTCAATTCCAGCCACTATATCCTTTTAACATATGTTAAAGCACAAGTGACACTGTATACACAGAGGGTCAAAAGTTGTTGACTACAGATAGAGGATAGTTCAAGAAAGACTAGACATACCCTTGTGTCTATGAATTACTTTGAAACCCTTATGGACATCCTTTCTACTCCAAAAAGCAGCTCCCCTTTAAAAAAAATTGTCACTATAATTATATTCACTGTTTTGGTTATGGTCAGTCCACTGGGGTCACAAAAGTCACAAAATGTTCTATTCTGTGTGTGTAAATAGTGTTTATACACAGTATTAATTGACAAATATTTTCCACTTATGATTGAAAATAAAAGCACTTATTTTGGCTGAAGTGACTGCTGCTTAAAAACTGCATTGTGGTGCTGTGTTTTCCCTTAGTCATGTGTGCTCTTTGAAGTCAATTATTAAGAATAACTTCATAAGAAAAAGAAATGCATTGCATATTGACTACATGGTATGTTACTTCTGCTTAAATTAAGACAAGAAAGTAATACCTACAAAATATAAATGATTGCATGATGTAAATGAGTTCTTTGTGAAAAATTCTAGATTGGCTGTTAGCTATACCCAGTTCACAGGGACGTATATGTTGTTATTATTTTTGTTTTTATTTAAATGGCATGTGCTCAATTCCAGTCACTATATCCTTTTAAGATGTGTTAAAGCACAGGTTCTCCGGCTGGCATCTCGGCACTGAATAACAGATGTTTATTGTTACCCAACTCAATGGTACTCATTTTATCAACCTCAGATGGATGAAAGACTCTTGGAGCTCTGTATAGTTTTTGTTAGTAAAACTATGTCTGTGTAAAGTTAGTGGTCATCTGCTGTCTCTGTCTCTGAATATCAGTGAGTTACCACACCACCACCATCAATTAGTTACCACAGTGATTGTTTGTAAATATTTCAGTAGTCATGCCCCCTAGCCCGATGCCTAAACCTGCCTCTTTTCCCTGCATTTCGGGTCATAGCCTAATTTGGTGAGCACCTGCACTTTTTCTCTCCATTTAAAGCACTGCTCATCAAACTTTCACCCAGAGCAAGAGAGTGAAAAACACCTAGGGGGGAGAAGGAGGAAGTAAAAGATGGAAAACAGTGATAAGGGGAGAAAGAAACCTGAAAGAGTGAGGTAAAGGATCAAGGAGTGTCTGATGGTGGATTAAAGAGACAAGAGGTAGAATCATGTCTATGGAGCTTCTGTATTCGGCAACCAACCTTCAAACCCGTCAGCTGTGGGCTTCTAAACAAAACGTTGTCACCTGAATTTATTATATTACAAAACAAAAGTAAGGCCCACTGCCAGGAAGGAGAACTGCCTTTTTCCATTCCAAACATGTCTTGCTGTTAGGCTTGCTACCTGCCCTTTATTTTTAGACAGAGTGCCTGCTTTTTTAAAAGTATTTATGGTGATCGCAGTGCCCGTCATGCTTCTACAGAGTGCTATGATCAACGTAAATACTGTGTGTGCACGCTTCAAATAAGTATACTGCACGCTAGGGGTGACATTGGTGCTCACGCACCTTACAAGGAACAGTGACCACACCCCAGGCTCACCTGCAACCCCAAAGGGGGATGGTACAAATGTTCTGGCTTCTCTCTTCCACAGGATCCAGGTTCGCTAGGTCCAGCCGTGTATTTCTGTGCAGCCAGCCTCTAATGGTGCCAAAAATGCCTCACTGACCTCTGTGTGTTTCATAGAGACATTGCTTCACTCTAGATGTCCAAGACTCCTGAGCTGTACTTGGGAGATGAACTCAATTGCAATGATGCTCATAGTCATATTCTGTGCTGTGTGATGTACCAGATGTATACTACACACCTTTCTCTTCTTATTTATTCTCTAGTGCTATGGCATTGTGCAACACTTCTTCCCTTTCATCTTCATCCTCTTCACAACGCACTCTGATGCCATCTTGTCTTACTCTTTTGACCAGGCCTCTCCATGTGATGTGCACTTCACATGTGCCTCCCTGCCCATGTCCTACCCCTAGGACTGAGCCTTCTCCTCATCCACTGACCTGACCGTTCATTGTTACCTTCTTCTTTTCAAAACCTCTCGTAAGTCTCTTCATCAATGTCTCACAAGTCTATTCTTCGGCCTCTCACAAGTCTCTTCTTTGACATCTCACAGGTCTCTGCTTCGCTTGAAGATGCACTCCTTGCGCCTCAAACTACACCGATTTGGGATTCTTCTTAGCAGGGCTCTCACTCATGGTCCTCAGCGCACTACTGACTTTTGTGCCCTCCGTCCTTCAGATCTGGCATAGTCTGTGTCTGCCAGTGACGCCCCTTTGCTCAGGCTCTCTTCCATGGGCACTTGGCATCACCACTTCGACCTTACTTTGGTGTACTGCCTTGGTTCCACTCTAATTGCTTACACTGGGCTCTTGGCAGCTTTCCTGTTGGTAGCAACTTGACATGGAGGGCACATCGCCTCTCAATCCCCTTTCACATTCACATTTCTGGGTGCTTCCCCCACTGCAGAAAAGGTACTGGGCAGTCTCCTCAGCGCTGCGGAACATTACTCAATAAAATGTTCCATTTGATCCCTTGCAGTAATCCACCTAGAGCCATTAGGTGGCACTGCAACACAATTTGAAGTTCTTACCAGCTCTTCCCTACTCATTGTCTTTTGGAGGTCATGGTGCCTCGCGCGACCTCTTGGTGACCACCTTTCCTGCTAGGCCGCAACATTATCTCCTCTGACTGCAGGCCTCGTGGAGACACCAGATGCTTCCTCACTCCAAGTGATGCTGGTGTCTTTCTCCATGAGCAGGGCCTTCCCGCTGCACTTTGTACTACAGTGGCCCAGCTCACGTACTACCGCCATGTTGCAGCTGTGAGGCAGCAGGTAATTGCATTGCTTGTGGCCTGCACTGCAGGCCTATGTGTGGTGGTGGGCCTCAGCAAGGCCTAACAGTGCTAGGGGTTCTTCCTTCTCTGCACAGAGTCCTCAGACCTAGAAAAGAAGTTGGCACAGAAACTAGAATAGAAAGTACAAAGTTTATTAAACCTCATGAGGTGGAACTACATTCACACAGTACCCTGCGGTAATGTATGAAGTAGCACACTGAATGGAAGGAGCTTGGTCCTTTTAGACCCACACAGGGGTTCAAATGAAGGTGGTACAAGTACAAAATGCTGGTTTTAGGTACATATAAGGTCATACAGAAAATGCACAGTCAACAAGTGGGAGGAGCTAACTGTTGCTAATTCTGGTGAACACATCCTGACAGTTACAGACTACAGCAGCTTCATGGACAGCCGCAAGCTCAACTGAGCATGTGCAAAGCAGAAAAGGCTAAATATATCTTGTCTCTAGGCAAATTTCAAGAGCAGTTAACAGGAAGGTAGGACAGAGCACATGGTAGCACATGGCAAATAAAATGGCTGACAGAAATACAAAATGGATTCCATAAAACAGACAAGATAGTCTCAAAATGCAGGATGGCTTCCGCTAATGCTAACCCAATGCCTGCCAAATTACAACAGACGACCCTTTTAGCATTAGCTGAAGACATTCGTTTATCTGGGGAAATCTAGATATGCATCCTGTACATTGATGTTCATCATATCAGTGATTTCTTTATTTAACATTTGTTGTGCTTTCATTTCTGCAATATTTCTTTTGGCAGGTGTACAAACAGTGACACACATGGAGCAAAGCATTGGACCACATTGTATACAAGTACAGCATGTAAATAGTGTCACCAGTAGTGTACATAGAATAGTCAGAAGTTTACAGCCCCAAGTAGCAAATAGTGTCCAGAACCAGGTCGAAAAAGTCCATGTACCAGTCTCTGGGTGAATCTCTTCAGCAATCCTATGCAGTTTTGATATTGCGTCGTATACTGAATGTGAGTGATGTGGTATAAATACACAGCAACTGCTACTGATGATACGATATGCACCACCTCGATCAGCCAAAATCACATCAAGCACCATCCTGTTTTAGAGTGCTACAATCCTTGCAATTTGCAGTTCCTCTGTAATGTTCCCAAGTGCCATTGCTGTCTGATTGGTAACAGCTTCCACAACACGAGACAATCGCCAAATCTTTCTGCTATTCAATGCAGCTCCCACAAAGAAGAACAAACCCAAATTGAAATCGACATATTGTTGCAAAGTGGCTGATCAATCTCATCTATACTTATTGTTCGTTTGTATCTATTCTTGGAAATGTCATTATACAACTCTAAATTTTGGTGATACGATGGAGGGGCCAAGAACACAGATGGCAACAAAAATGATATGTAACATACCCCGGACCACCCAACAGGTAATTGATAGTATCCTTTATTACCACATACAAAATACGTATTATGTGAAGATGTAAAACTGCTGTTATTAGCACCTTCAATAGTCAATGTCAAAATACATTCACTCCGTCCTACTGGAATCCTTCCAGCACTGCCAATATATAAATCTGCTTTAGCTCTGGTCACTGAAATTACAAAAGGTCCAGTGCTCCTAATGTTCCTCATATTCGTGAAGACATATGGTGTTGAAATATTGTCCGGTTGATACTCTTCCCATTCCCATTTAGTCCCTTTAGCTTGAGAATAACCATCTGTAACTTGGTAGCATACTTTATTCAGACAAAAGTTAATCCCACCTACTGAAGGCTTTCCAAAAGCAAGC
Organism: Lissotriton vulgaris; assembly: GCF_964263255.1. NCBI lineage: Eukaryota > Metazoa > Chordata > Amphibia > Caudata > Salamandridae > Lissotriton > Lissotriton vulgaris. The sequence continues at coordinate 1,393,477,962 of NC_141693.1, forward strand.
AAAAGTGCATACCAAGCTTGACAAGAACCGTTATGGGAAAACGGTAGAGGAATAAAAGGTGTTGCTCCTTTCTTTTGGTGTGCAGTTATCATTCCACACACCCAACAGTTGGTGGTATTCGTGGCATTGTGTGTATGATGCAACACCTGGATGAATGTATTACTTAGGTAGATTTGTCGATGCTTCTGCTCATGGTAGGGAAGCGTGAAGTAATGATGTTCCACTGGCGCTGTAGTAGTGGCAACAAAAAGCTGTCGAGCAGGATCCACTTTCTCAACAAACCAGGTAATTATTGCCATAACCACTAGAGCAACACCAAACCCTACAGCACAAATGATTATTTTGTTATTCATTCCAGCAACAGCGATAATTGATCTTATCCCTGGGCAGCCATTGATTTCTTCCCCATGTGCCAAGAAGGGTGTCACTACACTATGCAGGGCTGATCCCCCTTGCCATATCGGCTCTTCGTTTAACTAACCCAGGGCGGTAGCTCAACCAGTCTATTTCAGCACTGCAAATTCTTTCCTTGGTCTCAGCTGATATCGGGATTCTCCAGCGATCATTTTGGTCCGCGAACACTTCTGCAGATTTGTCAGGTCAGATAGCTTGACCTTTCCCTGTCTCCAGAATCTCTCGATGGTCGGTCAACACAGCAGGTTCCACCAAGGCAGGCGACACACGTTTGCAGTGTGTGCTATTGACCCAGTTCTTCTTGTTCGTCACTCGAACTACTGTCCTTGTTGCTAGGAGCACCTGCTCCGGTCCTCGCCACCTCAGATCCAAGCTGTTCGATCTGTCGAAGACCTTGACCATCACTTGGTCGCCAGGTCGGAATTCGTAGGCCTCACCTGTAGATCTGTCAGGAAGAGCTTCTCGAACCTGGTGATGAATAGAGATCAAACTGTCGGTTAACTGTGCCAAATAATCATTCATCAGAACACATGGAACATCATGCATGAGGCGTGGCTTAGGAACTCCCCAAATGTTCATTGGCCTTCCGAATACTACCTCATACGGTGTAAGCCCAGATCGTGAGTGTGGCACCGATCTTATGGGTAATAATGCCAAAGGTAGTACATCTGGCCACTTTAAAGACGTGGAAGCCAGTATTTTTGCCGACTTCAATTTTAAAGTAGCGTTGTACCTTTCCACTAATCCTGCTGATTGCAGGCGGAAGACTGTATGGAATTTCTGTTTGATCCCTAGTCCTTTCAGGACATGCTCAACAACTTGCCCAGTAAAATGAGGTCCGTTGTCACTCCACAAAAGCTTACAAACACCATATCTAGGGAAAAACTCCTTTAGAAGCACCTTTGCTGTGGTGAAAGCAGTATTATCCTATGTAGGGTATGCCTCTATCCATTTACTGAAGGCACATACCACCACTAGGAGATATTTCAGATTATTGCAGCGTTCAAGTTGGATATAATCCATCTGCAAAACTTCAAAAGGTGCAGTCGGTGTAGCAAACCCTCCTGTAGGAGTCTGTGTCCCTTTACCAAGATTATACTGCCAACAGATCAAACAGGACTGTACTACTCTTTTAGCTGTGCTGGCAATTTCAGGATGCTCCCAAACTTGCGTACGCAATTTAGTTATTGCTAGAGCTCCAACATGTGCCATCCCAGATTTATATCTCGTGAATACTTCTGAGGCGGAAGCCGGGAGAAGCTAATTTTAAAAACCTGTGACTAGTTTTTATAGTGTAATTGTGTGTTTTTATACCTGTGCACTGACAGAGAAAACTCCTGGCATTATCTGTTGGAGCTTAGCGGCTGACAGCTGTTGCTTCGCTCACAGATCGCGTCCTGCCGCCATTCCCTTGGTCAAGGGACCCGCCAGACACGCCCACCGCGGCTGGCCACGCCACCTCCCTCCCAGTCCAGTATAAATTGAGCGCCAAAGCGCCAGCGCTTCATTATATCTCGTGAATACTCCTGAGGCGGAAGCCGGGAGAAGCTAATTTTAAAAACCTGTGACTAGTTTTTATAGTGTAATTGTGTGTTTTTATACCTGTGCACTGACAAAGAAAACTCCTGGCATTATCTGTTGGAGCTTAGCGGCTGACAGCTGTTGCTTCGCTCACAGATTGCGTCCTGCCTCCATTCCCTTGGTCGAGGGACCCGCCAGACACGCCCACCGCGGCTGGCCACGCCCCCTCCCTCCCAGTCCAGTATAAATTGAGCGCCAAAGCGCCAGCGCTTCATTATATCTCGTGAATACTCCTGAGGCGGAAGCCGGGAGAAGCTAATTTAAAAAAACCTGTGACTAGTTTTTATAGTGTAATTGTGTGTTTTTATACCTGTGCATTGACAAAGAAAACTCCTGGCATTATCTGTTGGAGCTTAGCGGCTGACAGCTGTTGCTTCGCTCACAGATCGCGTCCTGCCGCCATTCCCTTGGTCGAGGGACCCGCCAGACACGACCACCGCGGCTGGCCACGCCTCCCTCCTACGCACTGACCACGGTCATAAATCATGAGTTCCTGCAGGAAGCGCAGCGGACGAGCGCAGCGGGCGCGACGATTGCGCGACGAAGGCGCGCATAAGGCAAGCTCGTCTGCGCTCGTCCGCGCCTCGGCAGCGACTAAAGCGCCCCCCCATGCTCCTACCCTCCTGACCCCCACCAGCCTTCCGTATCTGACGCGTGAGTCTCTACTCTATCTTAGAGATTTCGCTCATGAAGGCCAACTCTCCTTCACAGACACTGCCTTTCCCTTGCACGATTTTGCCTGCAAAGGTCTACTGACGGGTGGCCTGCTGAACGTCAGGTCTCTGCCTAAACACGCCAACAAAATCTCTCAGCTTATTGAGAATCACCACCTTGATGCATTATTTATGACTGAGACCTGGACCCATTCCGATTGTAATATAGAATTGGACTGGGCGTGTCCACAAGATTTTAAAATCTTGCATCTCCCTAGACCCAAGGGTCGGGGTGGTGGAGCCGGCATAATATATAGAGCCTCCTGGTCCATAAAAACACTTGACATGGACCCAGTGGCTGGTACTGAAATACTTGGTCTCTCAATCAATTGTCTCTCCGGAGTAACTTTCACTGCTGTGATATGTTACCGCCCGCCGGGAGCTTTTAATTCCATACAGCAGCAGTCGCTCCTTACAACTCTTACCAATATGGCCACTTCCCACAACAAGTTGATTGTTCTGGGTGACTTTAACCTGTGGCCTAATGGCAGTCTGGACTCTGCTCTAAACAATCTTTTACTTTCCTGCGAAGGTATGGGACTCTCCCAACTGGTCAGTAAACTCACACACTCTGCTGGACACCAGCTTGATCTAATTTGCTCCTCTCCCCAGCTGGTTTTTCTGAGCGACATTCTGCCTATGTGCTGGACCGACCATGCGCTTATCAAATTTCACATAGCCGGCGGCAGAGCCAGCAGACCGTCACTCATCACCGCATCTGACCCTCTGTATAAAGACTGGAAAGCCTTGGATAAACTACGACTGGCCGGCCCCGTATTCGAGGTGGAAGACTGCTTCTCCACCGCTCAGTCGGTAGAGGACAATTACATGTCCTTCTGCACTAGGATCACCAATACTTCAGAACGTCTCGTCCCTCAGAAAAAGTGCAAATCAAAGAGTAGAGTACCCGCCCCTTGGTTCGACGACTCATTGAGAGCCCTTAAACAATCAGAGAGAAAGTGGAGGCAAGGATGCTAACTACTACTGTTCTACCATTACCAATGCCACCAACAGTTCGAAAAGTATTTTTCAAATACTTAAAAATTTAACTCACCCAGACTGTGCCACATCGACGCAGTCTCCCACCCAAGCCCTTTGTGACAATCTTGCAACATTCTTCATTAATACAATCAACATTATTATTCAAAATCTGAAGACCCGCCCCTCACTAGGAGACCCCAACATCCAGGACACCAGCACCAGCTCTCACGACCTGTCACCTCGAGTCTCCAGCTCGACGGCTGGACTGCGAGAATTCTCCCCGATCTCTGAACCCGAGTTTGAAAGTTTGGCGCTCGGAATCACCTCGGGTTCCCCACTCGACCCCTTGCCTCCAAAAATTTGGAAGAGCTCTGGAACAGAACTTTTCGGCATTTTGCGCCAAATATGCAACCAGTCTCTGCAATGTGGCTACGTTCCAACTCCGTGGAAACAGGCGCTTGTCACTCCGCTCCTGAAAAAGCCCTCCCTGAGCCCAGATTGTCTCTCTAACTATCGACCCATCTCCCTACTGCCATTCCCGGTGAAAGTGGCTGAACGTTGGGTCAGCTCCTGCCTCTCCACTCATCTTGAGCAGAACAACTTTTTAGACGATCTCCAGTTCGGTTTCCGCCCTGCCCACGGCACTGAGACTGCGGTCTTAACAGCCATGGAGGATCTTCGCATGCGTGCAGACAGGGGCCAGCCAGTAGCATTGATACTGCTGGACTTGTCTGCCGCATTCGACACGGTCAACCACAGAACGCTGCTGATGAGACTCGGGGAAGCTGGTGTGGAAGGCACAGCTTTGCTTTGGTTTCGCTCTTAACTGCAGGACAGGAGACAGGCTGTCTCCCTCCCCCCATTCCAATCCGCTTTCTTACCTGTGCCACAGGGAGTTCCCCAGGGATCTTCCATCAGTCCCATCCTTTTTAATGTGTACCTTAAACCGCTGATCACATTAATTAAGTCATTTAGGTTGAAAACAATTAACTACGCAGATGACACCCAGCTTATTCTCTCCTGGGAAGGAGAAGATTCCATCCCTTTGACCTCCTTCCATGACTGTCTAAGAGAGACGGCTGGGTGGCTCCATAGAAACTCTCTCCAATTCAACTCCTCCAAAACAGAGGTTCTGTTTTGTGCTGGCACTAATATACCTCGCCAGTTCCCGAATGACTTTTGGCCTCCAGAGACAAGGGAGAAACCTAAACCTGTCTCCTCGGTCCGCAATCTGGGGGTCATGCTCAATAACAAGCTGAGTATGGAAACCCAGGTGGCAAAAACAGTGGGGATTTGCACGGCCCTGCTACGCTCCCTGCGAAAAATCATGCCACTTCTCCCTGCACAAGCCCGGGCGCTGGTAGTCAGGTGTACGATTCTCAGTCGTCTTGATTACTGTAACGCCCTGCTCCTTGAGTCTCCAGTCTCGTTGCTGGACCGGCTGCAACGAATTCAATCAGCCGCTGCCAAGCTGGCTCTTGGCTGGTCGAGAAGGTCTTCGGCTACAGCGGCACTGGCCGAACTGCACTGGCTACCCCTAAAGCAGCGTGTGGCTTTCAAGTCCCTCTGCATTGTATTCAAGGCTCTGCACGGACTTGGACCCAGGCCCTTACAAGCCCTGTTTCTGTGGTACACTCCTACCAGAGATCTGCGATCATCCTCGGCCTATCTGGTAAAGGTGCCCAGATACAACAAAGTTAGGACCGGGGGTAGATCCTTCAGGGTCGCAGCGGCCAAATTATGGAACAGCCTGCCCATTGATATACGCCAGATCCCTCAACTTCTTCCATTTAGGAAGCGTATCAAGACCTGGCTATTCCCCTAGACCCCCCCCCCCGCCTTTATATACTTCTGGTCTCCTCTTCAGTAGAGTATTCTCCAGCGCCAGGAAGCCTGCAAGGTATCAGTTGCGCTATATAAATAATTAAAATAATAAAATAAATAAATGTGCCATTCGAACCATAGTAAGTAAGTAATACTTTATTGTACAGTTAATAAAATCCATTACAAAAAACCAGCAGCAATAAAAGTAGTTAAAAATATCTATATTATACAAAACACTGGTCCCTGAATATGGACGGAATGAATTTCAAACAAATAATCAGAACACCTGATAAGTGTAATGTCTATTGTCCAGCCGGACAAGAAGTTTTAATTAAGCGTTCGAGTCAATAACGCAAAAAAATATAAAGACAGTAAAATAACAAGTGGGCACAGCCGTGACCCACAACATACAAGACAAAACAATTTCAAACAATATTATCTCTATGCCATTCTGCATTACTGCGAGCATGGTGAACTCAGGTTACAAGGGGATAGTGGAGCGATGATGGCACTCGTAGTGGTATCAAAAGGCTGCCTTATTCGAGAATACCTTGTATATATCCAAGGAGCAACAGACTGCTGTAATCGCCACCGAGCCGCCAGTCCCTCAAAAACGAACTATCATGTTCATGCCAGACCTTGGATTGTTTGAAATAAGGCAACAATGATTGATTTTCTGTCCTGATGATGATGCCCACAATTTAATAAGGCATCGAAACGTCGTCGACTTGCAAATAACCCCTTATGCAATATGAAATTGAAATATTGTAAAAATGCAAAGTTGTGGTTTTGAAAACTCACATCTGTAAATACTGAATACAAGTTCACAGACCTATTGTAGCCTTGCCCTCCTGGCCATTGCTTTCGTTGTTTTGTCTTGTATGTTGTGGGTCACGGCTGTGCCCACTTGTTATTTTACTGTCTTTATATTTTTTTGTGTTATTGACTCGAACGCTTAATTAAAACTTCTTGTCCGGCTGGACAATAGACATTACACTTATCAGGTGTTCTGATTATTTGTTTGAAATTCATTCCATCCATATGTAGGGACCAGTGTTTTGTATAATATGTAAACTGCCCAAGGTCCCTGCAACATACCTTTAGGGTTCCCTTGTCTTTTGAAAAAAGTTAAAAATATCTATAGCAGCCTAGGGACTAGTACTTGTGATAAGTAAAAAAAGGAAAAACGTTGGTTAGACAGTACTAAAAATTAGAGTTTAAAAAGTAGTTAGGGGGAATGTTCGTCCGCCACTAAGGTGATTCGTAGGGGGCGGTTTCTTATGGTAAACCTGACCCCCTTTCCCTTTCTGAGTGCGCTGCAGTCCACATTCTTTATAGGAGGCAGGCCATCCTTTTCCCCGTAGGCTCATGCTTTTTGACGGACTGTCCATGTTTGTTCCTGTGAGACAACTGTGCCTCTATGTAGTCCGAGTATTTTAGCTCTGGGGGTGTGGAAGTTTATTGTAAGTTTGTACAGTTAGCCAACCGTGTGCTCGCTCCGTCAGTGACGCTTTGTCCTGTAAGAGAGATTCTTTCCTGACAATGTTGTTTACTGCTTTTTTGAAGCCTGTCAGGTTCCCTTGTAGATCCCCCTGTTGTTTTATTGCGTCCTCCAAAAAAAGCCTTGCTGGGCTGTTGTCTTTACTTTGTAGATCTTTCCAAAGAAGTGCGTGAAGAGTATCTGCCTCTCCCCAGCTGATGTTATACCAACTTTTAAGGTATACTCCCTTGCATGCCAGCCCAAATTTGCGCCGGTAAGGTGTAACGTGGGAGGCCAAAAATCATGCGCATTGCTCTTGTTATTACTCCGTCTACTGTTTCGGCGTCCCTGCCTCTCATTGCTTCGCTTCCATACGTAACAGATGGAATCAGTATGGCTTGGATCAGCTTATTAATGGCAAAAGATTTGGCCCAGCGATCTTGTTTTTCAAATTTCTTAAAGATACTGCTGTCATTAGGCCTCTCTTTTTTATTTCCTCTCGTTGTGGTATAAAGCTGCCTCTGTGATCTATGGTTACTCCCAGATAGCGATATTTATTTGTGACATCCAGTTTCCTTGTATCCATGAACCAACTGGGTGTTGATTACTTTTTGCAATGGATAAGGCACATGACTTTTGTTTTGTCGTAGTTGATACTGAGTTTATTTGTTTTGGAGTATTGCGAGATGATGTCAAGGAGCCGCTGTAGGCCTATCGGAGTCCGGCTAACTAGCACCAGGTTATCTGTATAGAATAGATTGGACAGCTGGATGCCCCTATAATTTAGGTGCGTGAGAGTTATTTTTGTTTAGTATGGTTGATAATTCGGCCATAAAAATATTGAATAGAGTTGGCGCTAGCACGCATCCTTGCTTTACACCTGTGCTGGTTTGGGATTTTCTTAGTTAAGAAGTCCCCTCCTCCTAGTTTAACCTGGACCCAGGTATCGCTGTGCAAAATAATTAGTTGGTTCAGCAATATTGAAGGGATTCTCATTCTCTTTAGTTTTTGGCACAATAGATTTCTATTTACGTGGTCGAAGGCGGAGCTATAATCGATGTAGCACAGGTATAAGGGTTGTTTTGCCTCTAGCGCTGAGTAAATCAGAAGTGATAAAGCCATTATGTTAGTGGTCGTCCCCATATTTTTCATGAAACCGGTTTGGTTGAAGGGGATTGCTGATGTTTCTTCCGCCCATGATATTAGCTCCTGGAGTAAGAGGCCAGCACAGTATTTTGCCTTGTTATCAAGTAAATCTATGAGGTGATAGCTTCTTGGGTCTTTTATGTCCCCTTTTTTAAATATAGGGGAGATAATTGCCCCATCCATGAACATGGGATTGTTGAGGTCTGCCATATTTTTTCGAACATTGGTTTAAAGACAACAGCCCAGTATTGTGGCTTTTGTTTGAATACGATTGAAGGTATGCCGTTTGGGCCAGGGGCTCCCTCTCTTCCCCCTTTCGAGATTCTATTACATATTTGGGAGTTCGTAATTAATAGTTCCTCGTGACTTACAGGGGTTTCTTTGTGTGGGGACTTCTGTTCTTTGCGGCTGATTTTTGCATGACATGGTTCTTTGCACAGTTCTTGGGCATCGTTAAAATGTGTACTAAGGTAAGTTGTCCAAGCCTCTTCCGTCGCGTGGGATTCAATCCCCTGGCTTCGCTCGCTGATCAGGCTATGAATCTTTTGCCAGAACTGTGAGCTGTCATTTGTTTTGGCATCGTGTAGTAGTTTTCCCCAAAAGGCCTCATCTGCATCTTTTTTTAGTTGCCATATTAGTTTCCTGCGGTTACCTTTTAACTGCCTCAGCTCTTGTCAGGCGGAAGGATCTGTTTTTACTCTTCGCAGAGTGTTGTTAATCTGCGTCTTCAGCCTTTTTAGCCGGATATCGTTTCTGAAATTGTAATGGCTCTTGTGTTTCACGGCATTGCCCTATTCATCTGGCTTTATATATCTGTTTCTTTCGGGTATGTCTCTCAGTTTTTTAATAAATGCCTCCCAGCATATGATTAGGTTTGGGAATGCAGATTGTGCCTCATTTAGAGCTCGTTTCGCTTGCAATAAGAGGTTTTGAGGGTCATTGGTTTTGCACTTTATCCGTCTTTCTTTTGTTGTGAAGTCCGAGCCTAGTCTATGTCTATCCTAGTGTCCTGGGGGAGGTGATTGCTGTGGTCTGTCGTGCAGATGTGAAAATCTCTTACCGTTTGGTACAGGCTGCACGAGAAGAATGTGAAGTCGATTGTGGAGCTTGCCGTTGTGCTGTGAAATGTTGCAGATTGTGGTTGGTCGCCTGGGAATCTGCTGTCAAGTGCCTTGAAGCCCAGCTCTTCTAATTTGGCCACCAGGCTCCTGGCTGTTTTTGTGCTTCTGCCTCCCGAGGTGCTGTCTTGATGATTTTGCTTTCAGGCAAACGGGTCCTCCTCTTCAGTGCCTTTAGGACCGAAGTGCTAAGCATATTTAGGTTAAAGTCCCCTGTGATGATTATGCTGTTCGTTTTCTCAGTTTTTATTAATTTTTCAAGTTCTTCCTTCAGCTGTTGTGCTCCCTTGATTTTCTCCCTGGGATGCAAATAGAGGTTTATTAGGGTTATGTCGTCTTTTTTGTTCTGCTCACGGAAGGCCAATGGTACCGTTTCAGCAATCGATGTTATCGCACTATATATGGCAAGACCTCCTTTCTTGTAGACAAACGTTGAGCTTTGTGTAGACGATAGAAAGTTTAGGTTGTAACCCGACAGCGCTGGAGGAGAGTCGGACCAGGTTTCTTGCAGTGAAATGATGGCAAATCTTTGCAGGTAGATGTTTAAATCTGCGTCAGAGAACTTGTCTCCTAGGCCATTGATGTTCCAAGAGCATAAGCTGACAATGCTGAGTGTATTTGTTGTTTTTGCGTTGCTTTGTCATAGGTTTGTTTCTTTCGCATTTAAAGTCCTTGAGAGCCAGCTCCAATTGTACGAGGGCAGACTGTCAATGGCCGATGTTCTCTTGTTGGACTGTTCTCGATGGACTAAGTTCTTTGGGGTTTTACTTCGTGCCCCTCTTAGAACTGTATTCTGATGTGGTTGTTCATTTGTTTTTATCCTTTGTTGACTGACGACTAATAAAGGATCTGGGTATCTTGGTTTAAAGAAAGGCTGTATTTTTATTCCCCAGGAGACAAACTTTGCTTTTTCTTTTAATAGTCTCTCCGGGAATTCTGCTCTGGTCTATACTGTTTTTGGTAATTCTACTCCAAAGAGTCCCGATGGTTCTATGAATTCTACCGATTCCAAGTCACTAGATGATATGTTTTTGAGGCTGTCTATGGTTTTCAGTAGCTGTAATATGTTCCCCCTGTTTAGGATGTCTATTGGGCCCCTTGATTGATACTCCGGGTGAAACATTAACAAGGTCATGCCAGTTTGCCCCTATCCTGTGTCCGACTGTTATCAATGTTGTTAATTGGATCTTCCCCTCTGCCGTGATGTTCCTCGATTCCTACTACGCATCGTTTATTGATCATTTTACTACTTTTCGTCAGTTTTTGTCTGGGGGTACATGCTGTGGTTGTTGCGCCCAGTTGGGGGCTTGCTCAAGGTTGTATATCTTCCTTTATCTGGGGAGGATTTCTGATGTGGCCTCGATCTTGGTATTGGTTTCTTTCGAGGTTTTCACTATCTGATTGGTTTCTTTCGAAGTTTTCTCTATCTGTTGGGTTTATAGCTTCTTGTGGGTTATGCCCCCTATCAGTTGGGTTTGTAGCTTCTTGTGGGTTGTGCCCCCTTTCAGTATTGTCCCTTATGGCATTCTGCCATGCTTGTGGTGAATAGGGTGTTGCTTTCTCGCTTTTGGGGCGGGGGCTAGTTGTAGGCCTTCTTTCTGGTGACGGATTTCTTTCAGGTTTTTTTTCCCCAGTTCGATTTTTAATATCTGGGGAAATGCACTCAGAGTTTGATGCATCTCTCGTCTCAGTCGGCCTGTCTTGTGGTGTGCTAGCTGTTGCTTTCTCACTAGTAGAGCCCTTGCACCATGCTATTACCGCTGTTGTTTTCTTTTGGTTTCTTCCCTTCCTTTTCTGTTTTCTTCCCATTTTTCCTTGTTGATAGTGTGACAACGCTCCGTCTTTTTGACAGGTTTTTTCAGGCTGCGCTATGCTCACTGTTGGAGGAGTTTGGGGTCCTTCATGTTGTTGTCTGTTATTGGCTGGTGCATTCTTTTCGTTTACTTTTTCCCTGGAAGGGAGCAGGTCTAAGATTGACTTTAGATTCTCCTGGGTTGGAGGCAGTGGTCCGACTTGCATGGGCAATGCCATTTCGTATCTTTTATCAACGGGTTTGCTAGGGCGGTTATTTTTTTACTGCTTCCCTGATATCGGAAAGGAGGTTGTCCATTGCTGTTGGTAGTGTTGCCAGTTTGTCCACGATTGTAATGCAAGAGCAGTTAGATTGTATTAATTGAGTCTTGGCTTGCGCCCTTTTTACCATGTCGTTCAGCTCTGCTAGCTTACCGTCAATGTTGGCAACGAATATTGACAGGGAGTTGAGGACAGAGAGTTGTAGGTCCATCTTGTCAGACTGGTATTGAATGGCATTTAACGATAGTTGCATTGTGTGCAGAATGGATGCCCAGATGTCTTCCTTTGCGTTTGGTGCTTCCTTCCCTAGGTTTTCGCTAGTGATCTCTTCTGGCAAATCCCTCTTCGAAGCCGCGAGGTAAGATGCTACCAGTTCTTCCCACTCTTCTGGGGTGAGGTATGAGGTTTCAAAGTCCATTATCCTTGGTGATGTAAGTGCTGTGTTGGATTGTATGTTAGGTACAGAAGGTTGGCTTGGAGGTTCTGTTTCGGTCGGTTTTGGGGCGCGCCCTAGCTGGGCGCCATCCTCTTGCTTCTCAGGTTTTTCAGGTTTCCTGCATTGTGGGTCATTAGATTGAATTGAGCACTGACCCTGGGCTCTTACTTCCGGTATAGTTATGGTGTCTGATTGCCCATCTGCGTCAGGGTCTGCCCTTGTTGTGGGTTCTCTCATGTCCCTGGCTTCATACCTTGCTAGCCTGTCCCCTGGCGTTGTCACTGTTACTCTGTGTTTGCAGGTTGTTATTTCTTTTTGTATTGTTGAATCAGCGTACTGCGTGAGTTCGCTCTTCTGCATGTCATCCTGCAAGGATAAGTCTTGGGGCCCCCGGTTTACTGCCCTGTCTGGTCTGCCATGTCCCTCAGAGCTTCCCAGTGAGCTTTGCCTTCTCTTCTTAGTTACTGAGCCATCGAGGTGTTCCTCCTCAGTACGATTGTGGTGATTGTTGTGTCTCGTTGTGCTTGTGGAGGTTGTGGAACTCCTCTCCCTGCTGGCTGTTAATGAAAGGTTAAGGTTTGGAGTCACACTTTGGTCCACTTTTGTGTATTCCTCTGTGTGATCTTGCACGATTCCATTTATGGTTGTTTTTGTACTAGAGTCTTCCCACTCCTGCTCCTGTCTTTGTCCATTGGCCTGTGCCGGTTGATCCCCCGGAGGCCCCTTATTCACTTCTCTTCTGGTTGCCGATGCACCCGCCTCTGCGCTGTGTTCCCTTTTTTGGGGGTCAGCTTGGTTCTTTTCCTCCTTTGCCGGTAGTTCTTGTTTTGAGGGGGGTGTCCTGTTTGCTTTGATTGGTTGGAGCAGTGTAGGTAGATCGCTTGTGTTGGCACTGTTTAAAAAGAGTGTCGTGCTGGGATCTCTGATAAATTAGAATTTTGTGTACATTTTTGTCTGAAAGACCGGTTTGCTCCCTGAGGGGCTGTATGGCACTCACTCGCTTTAGTGTCTCCATGGTTAATGTGCAGGGGGGAAATTAGGGAGAGTTCTCCTTCCTCGTCTCCATTCTTTCCCTTATCCTTCCCATTTCCTTCGTTACAGACAACCATTAGATCCCTTTTGGGGTTCTTCTTTGCTTTCCTTAGTCTTTTAGGGGGGTTCGTCAGTGCCATGTAGTTCCTTGGCTTCCCAGACCTCATTTCGCAATTTTCCTTTCATTGACTTTTTGTATCCTTTGTCTCCATTATCTCCTTTATCTCCTTCCTATCCGTTGCTTCTAGGGTTACCTGAGAGTTACCTTGGAGTTCCTTGGAGTTAATAGGAGTTTATAGGCGTTTTAATTTGATTATCAATCTTGCAGGATTACTGGGTTACTGGACTGCCAATAGGTCGTGCAGGTAGCACCGATCACACACCTGTACCTGCACCTGCACTGGGTTGAACTCCTGCAACACAGCGCAGCACAGCCTTTTCCCTGTGTTCACTAGTCCATGAGGTAGTGGTGCGTGATGAGACACTCTGCGAGAGACTCTGCAAGACACTCAGCCGCCCGCTTGTACCCCGCTCATGGCCCGTTACAAGCTACCACTGCCGCTTTCTTGAACCCCAAAACCTCTGGGAGCCTCCTTCTCTGGGGTTGGCTCGTGGCTCCACACTGCTCAAACTGCTCACTGCTGCGACACGACCCGCCTCCTCCGCCGCGGACATTATTTTTATGCTATCCCATGCAGGCTAGCCTAGCTCTCCAGCCCCTGTCTCCCGGTTTTTCGGTGGGGAGAGAGAACAAGGATGGGGGCCGCAGGGAGGGAGGGGGGCGAGGATTGGTTCTCGGTTTTTGGCTTGTTTGTTTAGGCTAGTTTTTAAGTGGCAGGTAGGGACTGCAGGAACAAAAAAAGGGTGCAGAAAACACAAAATTGCTCTCCCCGGCTTCCAAAACTAGTTGACCTGCAGCACGATCCAGCTCGGAGCAGTGATGCAGTGAGGTGGGGGAAAGCGGGGCTGCGGCCGCTCGGCAAGCAGCCACGGACAGACTCACCCCGCCCCTCCCACTCTCACCGCACACTCCTCTTGCTGCTCCTTTCGCTCCTCGCACGCCGGACACCAGGTGTCAGATGTCAGGTGCTGGGAGTCAGGTGCTGGGTGCCGCTCAGGTTCGGGGCTCGGGGTTGAGCCTCCCGAGGTTGAGGGTCATCCTCGCGTCTTGGCTCAAGCTCGGGTTCGCCTGCCTCGCCAACCGGCCGGCCGCCAGAATTTGCACCTTCCTCCCTGCTCGATACTGCTCGACACTGTTCAGTAGCACCATAGGTTGTAAATAGGCTGCAGGCAATTTCCATCTATCCATGTCTTTGTTGCGCCAACAACCCAAATCGTCCAATATTCCTTCTTTAGACAATTGCTCAAGTTCTTTCACAGAGGCAGATCTCTGTGTATCCAATACTTCCTCTCTAGCATCATGCCAACGCTCAGCTTGTGATTTCACTACATACATGGATGTAGTGCTTCGCAGCATCGCAGTCTCACGATCTGTAAGTACATTGCCTAGTCCTATTTTGTCAATGATTTTCTTGTGTGCGCTACACTTCATAATAGCAACTTTCTTTGGGTATGTAAGTGCAGTCAAGAGATTATGCACTAATTCTCCATGCATTATCCGCATCCCGTGGGATGTAAGAAAGCCTATTTCCTTCCAGAGTAGGCCAAAATCATGAACCACTCCAAAAGCATAGCGGCTATCCGTGTAATTGTTCACACACAAGCCAGTGCTAAATTCACACGCTTGTGTCAAAGCTATTAGTTCAGCTGCTTGAGCCGACTTCTGTGGTATGCAAGCTGGTTCCACTACTGTCTCAAGCGTCGTAATTGCATAAGCAGCTGAAGTCGTGCCATCTGGTAACTTCAAACAGGACCCATCAACCGACAGTTCCCCATCTATATCAGGAAGGGGCATATCTTGCAAATCAATGGGAGCCTTTGTCTGTTCCTCAGTAAGGAATATACAATTGTGAGGCTCCTTTGACTGAGACTGAGTCGCAGGATATGGTAACAAAGTGGCTGGGTTCAGTGCCGCACACCTTTTCAAGGTAATATGAGGTGTTAACAGTGTCAATTCATATCCTTTTAGGCGAGCACTAGTTAAGTGTTGCGACTTAGTCTGAATCAAAAGGGCATCTACTGCAAGAGGTACTAGCACCAACAGTTTGTGTGACAAAACTATCCCTTCACTCTGACGTTTGGGCACAGCTGTCGCTGCAACTGAACGGAAGCACACAGGCAATGCACTGTGTGTGTACAGGATCAAGAACGGATGAAAAATATGCACAGGGGCGCTGCATGTCATCGAGTGTCTGTACTAAAACTGACAATGCACACCCATTTTTCTGGTGCACATAGAGTGTAAAACCCTTTGTGTAATCTGGTGTGCCTAACACTGGTGCAGAGCAAAGAGCTTGTCTTAACTGACAAAAAGCATTTTGCTATTCATCTATCCATGGAAGGGGGATCGGAGTGTTTTTAGTCAAAAGCGCTAGCAGGGGTTTAACAATGTGTGAAAAACCCAATATCCATTGGCTACAAAACGAAGACAAACCAATAAATGCACGGACATCTTTCTGTGTGGAAGGCATTGGTGTGTCTAATATTGCTTGAATGCAATCAGGTGTCAGTGCACGGCCCTCCTTAGACAGAAGGTGACCCAAGTAGGTTACCTAAGGTCTACAATATTGAAATTTCGTTTGTGATACTTTATGATGGTGTGTAGCAAAAAAAGAAAGTAGAGACAAAGTACACTCTTCACATAGTTCAGACTTATCGGCTGCCAACAAGATGTCATCAACAGACAAAGTAAAGGAATCGAGTTGTCATTTCAAGACTTGACTATAAATACTCGGACTCTCAGTGTACCCTTGAGGAACTCTACAAAATCTGTATGATTATTCAGTGTAGAACTGAACAAATATCGGCTATCAGGATGATTAGGAATCGAGAAGAAAGCTTTCTTCAAATCGATCACAGAAAACGTAGTTGCTGTTGGAGGGACCAGGGTAAGTAATGTCGTTATGTCAGAAACCACAGGGTACTGCAGTACTACAATCTTGTTGACTTCTCTTAAATCAATGATGAATCTATAAATCTTAGTGTCAGTATCTTTGTTCAAAATGGGAAGAATCGGACTATTGTAAACATTGTAAGGAACTTCTTCCACAACCCCCACTTTAATCAAATCATGTACAATGCGTGTGAGTGCTCCTTTTCCTTCTCGAGAAATCTTATACTGAGGCAGTCTTGGTAATGAAGCACCCTCCTTGACACTAATATGCACTGGCGGAATAACCATTTGCCCTACATTGGTGTCTGAAGTAGCACACAAAGTACTAGAGAGTGAACCTAATGCATTGTCCTCTTTAACAATGTAGGATCTCTCAATCACGGGGTAATTGTCATTCAATATAACCTGTACTCCTTCCGGAGAACATCGTATCGTAGTCCTGAAATAATTGAGCATATCAAGACCCACACTATTATCTGGCATGTTTGGAGAGAGCAAAAACGGACATGGAGCAATAAACGTATCAACATGGAATGCAAGTGGTTGTGACAGTGGGCTACGGGAAAGTGTTCCATCAAAACCCATTAATGTAATAGTTAAGCCAGATAGGGGAACCGAGTGTTTAGACAAGGCGCTATGAGTAGCTCCTGTATCAACCACTAAACTGATCAGTAGAACTCAAAACATGTGCTGTAACATAGGGACCCTGTAGCGGGAATTCCGTTCTCCTACAGAACTGTGCATAGAGACCTGGAACCTCCGTGAATTAGGATGGCCCAAAACTCACCTCAGTACCCAAAATCCCCTTACCGAGCTAGCTACAGTGTCTCATTGGTCATAACAAACTCCCAATGCTTAGACAGACCAGAACATGAACTTAGAATACCTCAGGAATCGTGGAACACATGAACACTCTTTCGTTATATAATCATCACAAACCAGAACGTGGAGTAAAAGAGGACACGTGCATGTTTGAAATATTTATTAACTAATGCAAGGTTCTCAAACGCAGTATCTTGTATAATACTAGCAAACATATTATAAGCAACAAAGTTATCAGCATAGTTATTAGTCCATAAAAGGCGAATGGAGACAGCATACTAAGATGCTGGAATGAATAGAAATTAACAATGTCTAATTCACAACCTCCCTATTTAGCATAGTATTTTATATCTACAAAGGTCTTATTTGGGTTTTAGCAGGGCGGGCCCATACCTCAAAATCTCAGTGGCAGGAGGATCACATCACCTTCCACCAGCTCTCTGCATGCGAAGCACATCAAGTGTGTTTTTGTGCGTTCAGCACAACAATATAAAACTCGCCTAGAGCCAGATTTTGGCAGCAGCATGTGTGTTATGTCTATAGGGGTGCGAAGATCAGACCGTACAACAACACTGGGTTAAGTTATCTGTGTAGCCTTCAGCACTCACTGTGCAGACAGAGTGCAGAACAAAACTGATATCAAAGCAATAACATATTATTTCTCTAATAAATCACGAAGCCCTTCTAGGTTGAAAGCTAAAAACAACACTTATGTGTTGTGTGCAAAAGTGAAGCAAGAATGAAAACGGCGTGCAAACCTTTAATAAACTCATGCTAACTTAACGCAGTATGTAAAAAAGAAGTAGCTATATGACACCCCCCCAAATGATCAGAGCACTGTCAGAAATCATGTAAAGTCAGAACCAGGAAGGGGTATTAACCTGAAAACAGAGTTCAATAATAATGAGCTAATCTATTCTCCAAACGTATATATGAAGGCCTATAGGGGCCAAGCGTAATTGGTCCAACCTTTGAAAATAGTCAATAGGTCTGGGACGTATAAAAAAAATTCACACATGAAAAAAAAGGCACTGTCCAAAAATATAAAAATGCACATGCCGAAATAAGTAAAAACTCCATGGCATCTCACGATAGAACTGAATATGCAAAATATGCAGCCACAGCCTCCAACATGAAATCACTGTCATCATCCGAAAACAGTTCAGCCATCCAATTAAGTAGTGGGAAGGAACATACGTGCTCCTCCGTCACTGAATCCTCTATTAACATCAGAGGACAACTCGGTGGGTTCTCAAGAAAGCTCCATGCTAAGAACTCATGTGCTGCTGCGATTACATCCCAACGACCCATTAGTCCATGCATCGCTGCCAAGGCCATAATCCTTTCGCCAGAAAAAACCAACTCGTGAGCAACTACGGGGCTCATCAGATGTTTAAAGTCAACGTCAGGAGACACCGTCAAGCAGAGACACAAATCAAGGGCCCAGTGGAAATCGCAGCTCAGGCAATGAAACACAGGCTGGACACATGTGAAATAGGAAAATCGAAACGATAATCCAAACGCCGTGCTTAAAATCGCAAGCGGCAGGGAGCCATAGTAATCAAGCATCCGGTTCCGCAACAGTGGCTGGAGGGGCTCTTCTGCTCCTAATGCAGGATGGGCATCCATTTGAAATAAAACAAAATATCACCAATACGCCTGCAGCTAAAGCCAGCAAGACAGGGAATCCTCCGAACAAACTTGAAAAAATTGAATGAAAGAAAGCAGGGATGACCCCAAATATTTTTTCAAATGAAGTCACGAGACCGCTGCTAACTAATTTAAAAAAGTGAGCCAGGCCTGAAGTAGAGGAGGCATTAAAGATTTGATGAACCAGCTCGCTGAAATGTAACGGTAAATCAGTATTTAAAAGCGCCTGCACTTCTGTGCGTGTGTTAGCTATGTGAAGGACGAATGTTTCTCGGGCCGAACTCAGGGCCACCTCTTTCTGAGACAAAAGGGCTCTTATTCTAGTCATACCATTGAACTCGGCCTTCCAGGTTGGGATGCGCGGCCAGATGGAAACATCTGAATTCCCATGTGTAGGGGGATACATAACGTTTTTGCAGCACACAACACGTTCAGATACAGTTACCACATAAGCGATACCGACAATTAAACCACAACACTCCTCGTTATTCAACAGCAAATAACTACCATTTGCCAAAAGTGTAAACGTGGGAACAATTGCTGGAACTGGAGTCCCTTTCAATACACAGGCCAGATTAGGCCGCTCCTGGTTTCAGGAACCATGTAATTGGATGTGTCTGCATATTAATGAATGGTCAGGGGACTCAGTGCATTCCTCCCCATTAAGATATACTTCCTTGCCGTCTTTCAGGCACCTATATGTGAAAGGAAGAGACCAAGCTTCATGGAGGAAAGCACCACCTAACGGTTCATAACGTCCTATTGCAACATATCGCATACAACTAGTGAATTTGTACAAAGCAAATGGTAGTGTAATTAATCCGTGGATAAGCCATGTTGCATCAGTGGCCTCAGCAACAGAGAACGGTAAAGATTCCAACCTCTCAATGTGTAACATGGAAAATGATGCATCTCGCATTGAAAGCATGCGTTGTTTGTCAGTCAAATTAAACGGGGAAAAGAGGGAGGAAACGTTCATGTAATTCCAGGGCACACGGCCAAACGTAAGAGTCTGCATAGTCCAAGCAAACTGCAATACAGAACGCAATTGATTTTGACCATGGTATAAAACGGACACCTCATCATTTACAATATCAACCACTGAAGAAACAATGTTATTCAATGTGTATATGCGGGAAGAAAGCATGTTAATACTGTTATCGACAACTTCAAGCACTTTTTCTAAATTTGCTTGATCAATAGCTCTCAGGCGCTTAGCAGCCTCTACTTGTGTAAGCTTACAAATTTCATTGTAAGCAGCATAAATCCAACGTTTAGATCTACCGCTTGCCGGGCCTTTTATAAAATCATTAATATCCACATCATCAGTCAGCTTTGATAGATGTAATTTTACTGCAGCTAATGTAGAATGTTGTAACCAATTCTGACATAATTTGCCAACTGAGTATGTTGTAACAGTGTGGTCAGGATCAAAACGTGGATCAGACCTGACTTGTGTAAAACCTTCTGTTAAACCCATAAAGCGATGCTGGCAAGAATCAGAGCTTCTGTGCCACAGCAGCCAACCCTTTGGATCAAACTGGGACACATTAAAGGATGCATTATTTAGTAATGTTTGCACCTCTCTAATGGAAAACTTTGTGTAATTATCCAAACCAGAATATTCTTCCAAATCTGGGACAGCAGGGGTATTTAACTTTTTTGAAGTAGCCAATCCAAAGCACGTTGTCTGAGAAATAGTAGAATTCAAAAACAACATGTGATTCGGGATGAGACATGCACGGTGCAAAGCCTCAGTGCCTTGTACCTGCCAACTTTTAGAACCCCAAACCGATTTAAGGTCAATGGTTTCCTTCCATAGCTCGTAGCCCTCTACAGCTAATTTGTCTAGAAAGGACTTCGAATACAATAATTTAGTATCGGTAAGTGTAACTTTGGACATGGGTTTCTGAGTCATCTTAAAATAAAAGGACTCAGGACTTGATTGATTAAAGTCAGTAAAGTAGGTGTACTTATTTAAAAATGTACTGGAGCTGCCTTGTAATGGTGCAGGGCAATGTTCCCACTGTGTGTAATTTAGAGTACCCCTTCTGGAACTTGTCTTATGTAAAAAATGATTACCAAAATGTTGAAAGCAAAATAAATCACCATAATTAGCAGATTCTAAATATAAATCTTCAGCATCAAAGGCAGCATAATATTTTAAATCAGAGAATAATGATTCTACTACCTGAACATTCCAATCATCAGAACGTATGTTTTGTTTTACCACATCCCCTATGTTCACTCTCAATACATTTGGGACATTAACCACTTCCGTGGGGCCATGAATTTGAAATTTAGCTGCATCCCACACAATCCCATCAAGAACTGGCCAAGCTGTGATGTTAACAAAGTTCAAGTCTCTTTTCAGTCTGTGTGCAGAATGTGAAGAGGAGAAGGGGGCCAATGTTCCATTAAGATGCCGAATGCCTGTACTCTCCTTGACACAGTGTCCATCCATGATTCGGAAAAAATAAAACACAAAACCTAATGACATAAAAAGGTAAACTGAAAAAAGCACTAGCCAAATATATGTCCAAGGGGGAACCAAAAAATGTTTCTTGAATAAAGAGGCATAAATTGCACAACGTGAGGGTTTTGTCGAAGTCACTGAAGCAGAGTCAAATGAGAATCTTGAGTCTGTGGCCAAACGTGTTTGTAAGTCAGGCATCGATAAATCAGCAGGATAGGAATAATCGAGGTCATCAATGTTATTAACTGGGAAAGTGTTCATTAAAGGATTGGAAATAACAGGCATCTCGAGGGCCACTTCTGGCTCAGCAGCTGCAGTAATGGCCAAAACAGAATTTCTCAACATCGAAGGACAGGAGACTGCCGGTGTCATGCTATGAAGAATCGGCCTCCCTGTGTATCTTGACATTGTCAATTGAGATAAACCTGTTTTCCTTACGACCTGGAAGTGGTGGTAATATGACTGTTCTTGTGCCCTTCACTCCAAGAACGGGGACCGGTGCTCGATAGGAAGGACCAAATTCTTTCTTGTTATCGATCTTCTATCGAACCAGTTCTCCTACTTTGGGTAGCTAGCCAACTACCGGGATCTGCAACGCATCATCCGACTTGGAGGGCAAATGTTCTTTAGGAAGACTGTCTCTGGTCTTTTGTAGATCCTGTAAAACATTGCAATGTTCATCTGCGTCAAAGGCCGTGGCTTGAGCCACGCAGTCTAGACCATCGAGGTCAGGGACATACATCTTGATACCAAAGAGCATTTCGTATGGGGTCCGCCCACCCAGAGACCTTCTAGGGAGATTATTAAGAGCACGCTGCACGCCATTGAGGTGAGCCAGCCAGTTCCTGCCAGTGCCTATAACTCGAGCTGTCAAAGATTGCTTTAAGTCACGGTTCATTCGTTCCACTACACTATTAGCCTCAGGTCTGTATGGAGACGAAAACTTGACTTGGACCCTCAACGAAACCATAGCATCCTTATACGACTTAGAGGCGAAAGCCGGACCCTGGTCGGAATGGAAGGTACCACAGGCAAAAATCCCTACAAAGACACGCAAATCTCTTATGACAGTTCGTGAATCAGCGCTGCGATGGGGCCATACCCACATAAAGCGTGTGCATGAATCAACTGCTACTAAGATGTACTTATATGCAGTATCAGAAGAAAAAGGACCGCAGTGGTCTAAATAAACGCACCCAGTGGTTTATTAGAAATGTACAACTGTGTCTGTGGCGGACGCGCAGCAGTCGAAGGCTTGATCTGCTGGCAAATGTCACATTGAAGGACATAATCACGCGTCTGTTTCAACAGTCCCCGCCACCAGAACCTCTGTTGTAGCTGAGTTACAGTGGCTGAGACGCCCGCATGCGCAGACGCCACACCTTCATGCGCCGCCGTAATCAACGTAGCTCTGCGATCCGAGTTGGGAATCAAACGTTCGCCAACATCAGGAATTTTCACATAAGGAACCTTATCGGGACTTAAGTGGTATGTGTACTTCGAAGGGAACCCCGCAGGATATTTACCTCCCTTCTCAGTGGCAGCGACCGCCAACAAGATGTCATCATCTATTTTACTTTTGGACCGTGTAACTGCTGCAACTAAATATTTAGATACTGCTGATTTCGCTGCTTCATCAGCATGCGAATTACCGACAGCGTGGACTCCCACAATCTGATGGCCGAGAGTATGAATCACAAACAGAAGTGGCAACTGCTCTTTAAGCTCAGCCACTTGGACGCAGATAATTTTATGTTTTATTGTGGCACCCTTGAAATCACGAAATTCATTCTGAATCCAAAAGATCAAGTTCTCATTGTAAGACTGGACACAGTAGTAAGATTCACTTATGACAAGAGTAGTCTCCCTAGGATCCGCGTACTCCAATGCAAGCATCAAAGCATGAAGCTCTGCCAATTGTGCAGTGCAGTCTCCGAGTGTCTGCGTGTGCACAACACTGGACTTGAACTCCTCGTTCACCATGGCACCGACCACAATGGCGCATGCGGAAACGTAGGCATGTTTAGAGCCATGCGCAACCAGCGCCGAACCATCGGTGTAAATGATGCAATGGAAATCCTCCAGGGGTCGCATTGCTAAAGGAGCTGGATGAACAAATTCATACTGTAAGTACTCCTGCGACCTTAATGTGGCATCAAAAATAAACGTGACATCCTGGGATGTCAAGGACGCTGCCCATTGAATCCACAGAGGGTGCAAAGCTTTAGAATTAGGTACACTGGCTTTTGTGACTGCCTCCAAGGCAGGACACGGGGTACCAACCAACATGCGCTTTCCCTGTGACAGGGCACGTTCCTTAAGAATAGCCATCTGCACAGCCGTCAAAACTTTCTCCACAGTGGAAAAGCGCAAATCAGCCGAAGTGTACAAGTGTGACTTTTAAGCAATAGGTACTGTGTCACCTTCATTAAAAGTCAGGTACGTGAAGCCCACCGTCCCAGGGATAATTCTTATCACCAGGTTGGTCTGATTATCACGAGTCAGTAAGAATTTAGAAGCGAGCAGATCATCCTGCAAAGACTGCAGAATAGCCGAATGCTCAGGCAGCCAGCATGATTTGGAAAAAGATGGTTGTATCAAAGCATACAAAGGCTTGATACGCTGGGCATATTCCGAAATGTAAGTTCTCCCGAAATTCAAAAAGCCCAGTAGAGATTGTAATTTTTTCAGTGTTGTCGGGCGCGCAATTGTGCGCATTTCTCCAGGAAGTGAGGAGCCAATCCCTTTCCTTCATTGTTAAGCTCGTAGCCCAGAAACAACACTGTATTCTCCGCAATTTGCGATTTTGCAAAGTTAAACTTGTAACCTTGATCAGCAAAGTTACAAATTATTCCGTTTACTCGACACAGATGCTCCCAAAGTGCGTTGTCTGTGAGATATAGGTCATCCACAAACGAACAAACATCTGGGTCGATTCTCTCCAAAAGAGAGACAATGCGGGCGGAAAAAACCCCAGGACTATTCTAATAGCCCATAGGGAGACGCCAAAATATTTTTTGCATACCGCCGCATGTGAAGGAGGTCCATTGGGAACTTAGACCATCCAACCTATGGGCATAAAAACCATTGGAAATGTCAAGCGTGGTTTTGAAACGCTTACGCACAAGACTATTCACTAGGGCAGAGCCGTGAGTATTCTGTACTGCACAGTTACGGCAATGCGAGTTTAAATGCCGGTAATCCAAAACCAAACGATATGAGCCGTCAGGCTTGTTTACAGTAAAAAGAGGGTTATTCATCGGTGACACACATGTTTCAATTACACCTTGATATTCCAATTGTTCAAGGATTGCCGCGACGGAAGCTTTCGCTTCACGTCGTATAGGATATTGAGGTTGAGGCTGCGGCTGAGACCGTAAAGGAATCTCGTGGCTTGGGGACATTTTATCCCAGCCACACTGATTGCGGTACACAGCCGGCACCAGAGCTAGAGCCCACTCTTCTGCAAAATGCAGTGCATCCTCTTTCGGGACTGTGTTCGCGAAACTGGGGAGGATCACCTCCTCCCCTCGCGGAGCTGCGAGAACAAAAGGTGGGGGCCAGTCAGCCTCCAAAAGCAAAATGTCATATGTAGACGAAAGATTTTCCCAAAATACCCCTTTTATGGTTCGTTGTATGTCACCTTCTATCAGCAGGACAATTTCAAAAAGTCTATCAGGGGGAGCAACTCTGGTGTCAGCTGTTTCAATGACAACATAAGTTTCAGTCGCTGTCACCTTCAGTAGTGGACGGAGCGCCTCTCTCACTATGGTAATCTCTGCCGCGCTGTCCAGCAAGGTCAGAGCCCACGTCAGATTCCGAAGCCGCCTTCTCACTATCTGGGGCATATCGATGCGCTGTTAAGGCTGTGACTTTCTTCTTGGCAAACTGTGGTCTCCTAGGCGTAGAGCCTTCCTGCTTTTCTGCACCGTTCCTCGGGCGGGGCAGGTCACGTCCTTGCTGGCCACCCCAACCTCTGCCGACCCCTCCACCACCGGTCGACGGAGCCGATGAGTCCTGTAAGGAACGAGGAGAGCGTTGGTCAGAAGTCTGAAATCGATCAGGAGTCTTAATCGTCGCGCGGTCGCGCAAGTCATAAACACGTTCCGACTGCGCAGGTAACGGAGACGCAGGACGAGAAACCTGTGTTTGTTGTTGTTGCGGTTGTTTTCCCCGATTCAGTTTTTTAGGCCAATTTTGTTTTTTGGACTTGGGCTGAACATCAGTTTCCGAAGTTTGTCCCTGGGGCTGCTTTTTATCTTTAACAGAAAAAGGCTTAACACCCTTACAATTGCGACCCACGGTTTTATAAGCCGCCACAATAATTTTCGCTAACTGTCGGGGTTTCTCTGCCTCGGGAAGCACCGCCAACGCGTTAGCAACCTGAAAGTTCACTGCATCCCCCTTGACATTAGCAAGGATCAGATTGCAAACTACATCAAAGGTGCCACACAAGCGCATACCCAACTCTACCGCAGATTCCGGTCCGTGATCATCTTGAACACGTTTAAGGACCGAAGACAGCACGGACATAGACGGGGTGCCGTAGCACCGAGCATAGACCACCGCAAAAGTCTTCCCCCAGGTTTGACAGTCAACGAGCTCAGGAGCCAAATCCTTCGGCAAACTTAGTGTAAGAATCAGGTGTTTTTCACCAGGAGTCGTATTAGGAGATACAGCTTCCAGCTGGTCAAATTTCTCGGCAAGCCAGAAAGGAAAATCATCCTTTTCCTGGGGCTTCTTGCCCATAACGGCATTGACCATGACAGGACTGATTTTCAAACCACCCTGCCCTGCCGGAAGCGCCGCACCCCCCGGGGCTCCACCCGGAAGATTACGGCTGGTGTAATGCACTAAGGCTCTAATCACAGCAATCGCGACTACATGTAGTCATCGGAGTTCAGCCAAATTACAATTGCCGTGTAGAGGATGAGGAGTAAATCCCGCCAAAATAGGCCAATTAGCGCCTGGAATGGACAAAGGACATAACCTCGGAGCGGTTAAAGAATGGGGTAGGGCGCCACCAAACCAAACTCCATGCTGCCAAACATCAATAGGAACTTCCTGTGCCCTGTACGGAGTATACTCATTAGGTACAGGAGTGGGAGTGTATGTGTGGAATACGCCTGAATTTGCGTCCACTGCCGGAAATGTCCCCCACGAATAAAAGAGTTCGTAAGGGTAAGCATGTTCCGCACTCACCACCATAATCACAGCCAAGCCTTCAAGAGGAACATTGTAAGCCCGCAAATGATCTCACACCGCAATGCGACTATGCTGCGGAATGTCCACGGCAGCCATGACAGCACAGGAAAGAGGAAAAACAAAGTAAACTTTGTAGCACAACTGGGTAGTAATTCAAGGAAACCGTTTTAGTAAGAATCAAGCTTGAAAAGACCTATTTCAAAAATAGGTAGGTTGTTTCCGACACCACCGTTTACCGGAAACGTCAGTGAAGGGGTTAAGGATTGAATGATATACTACTCGAGTGTCATGATATAAGACCACCAACAATTGGGCGCCATGTAGCAGGAATTCCGTTCTCCTACAGAACTGTGCATAGAGACCTGGAACCTCGGTGAATTAGGATGGCCCAAAACTCACCTCAGTACCCAAAATCCCCTTACCGAGCTAGCTACAGTGTCTCATTGGTCATAACAAACTCCCAATGCTTAGACAGACCAGAACATGAACTTAGAATACCTCAGGAATCGTGGAACACATGAACACTCTTTCGTTATATAATCATCACAAACCAGAACGTGGAGTAAAAGAGGACACGTGCATGTTTGAAATATTTATTAACTAATGCAAGGTTCTCAAACGCAGTATCTTGTATAATACTAGCAAACATATTATAAGCAACAAAGTTATCAGCATAGTTATTAGTCCATAAAAGGCGAATGGAGACAGCATACTAAGATGCTGGAATGAATAGAAATTAACAATGTCTAATTCACAACCTCCCTATTTAGCATAGTATTTTATATCTACGAAGGTCTCATTTGGGTTTTAGCAGGGCGGGCCCATACCTAAAAATCTCAGTGGCAGGAGGATCACATCACCTTCCACCAGCTCTCTGCATGCGAAGCACATGAAGTGTGTTTTTGTGCGTTCAGCACAACAATATAAAACTCACCTAGAGCCAGATTTGGCAGCAGCATGTGTTTTATGTCTATAGGGGTGCGAAGATCAGACCTTACAAAAACTCTGGGTTAAGTTATCTGTGTAGCCTTCAGCACTCACTGTGCAGACAGAGTGCAGAACAAAACTGATATCAAAGCAATAATATATTATTTCTCTAATAAATCACGAAGCCCTTCTAGGTTGAAAGCTAAAACAACAATTATGTGTCGTGTGCAAAAGTGAAGCAAGAATGAAATCGGCGTGCAAACCTTTAATAAACTTGTGCTAACTTAACGCAGTATGTAGAAAAGAAGTAGCTATATGACAACCCCTCTGATCTACTGGAACTTCAACTGATTCCTTAGCCCATCCTAGGCAATCCTATGCATAAGCAGAATCTTGAAAATCAGACGGCACATAGTCAGACATTTGACATTGGTTCCTTCTATCAAAAGTGTTAAACCCATCCTGTCCACGTGCATTAGCATCAATCCTAGCACAATCATTTGTGCTTTATCTAGGCCCTGAATATCCTGAACGACTTCTCATTTGTCCCCGACCAAGTGGACACTGCTGAGTACGCAGCGCTGGACAATCATAAATCCAATGTCCAAATTTCCTGCAGTACGCACACTGGCCAACAGACAAATTCGAACGAGTATAGGAAGGAAAGGACAAACCATAAGATCCACGTCCACCTCTATCATTACCTCTAGAAGGCGGACCATAAGCCTGAGCCAACATAACCTTTGTTTTCAACTCTTTAGTCTTTTTATCCTCATTACCCATTGCTTCTAATTCCTGGCATTCATAATATTGAGCCATAGTCAAAAGATAAAACGGAGAAGAGGTAGTCCATGAACTATCACTGGCCTTTAGGCGACTAGCTATTCCTGGCAAATGGTTTGCGACATATTTATCGACAAACAGATGCCTACCCATGTCATCTGTCAATGACTGGCCACAAAAATCGTGGAATGCTTCTTCAAAGCATGTAAAGAAATCTGAAACCGATTTATCTGCCTTTTGCTTACATGACGCTAAGACAGTCCAATCTATCTTTTTAGGTGGAATAATCGTTTTTAACTTAACTAATATAGCTGCCGGAAGATTTAAAATTAACTGACAAAGTTTCTGTGCAGGTTCTCTGTCTTCATCTAACTGCTCTAAATCTTTCCATAATGCTCCAAACGTCGCACGATCATCAACTTTACGCACAGTTCTCCACCTATCAGGCGGTAAAATTAGTCCAAAAAACAAATCAATATCAGGCAAAGTCATAGTACAAGAGCTAATGGCACCCTCAACTTCCTCATAAAAGGCTGCTGGATTCTTTCGTGGATCAGGCAATGCATTTTTAAGGGCCATAACATCGGCTCTATTCCAAGGCGTGTAAACCTAATTATAAATAAAATAAACCTTTGCATCAATAGAAGTTTTATCATCACTTGTACCCGTTCCTTTAGGAGGAACATATAAATGCGCGGCTTCCCGCATGGGTTTCACATTAACTACAACATTCTTATCTGTTTCAGAAGTAGAAGTTCATGCCATGCTGATTTGGGATGTTTCTGCAGCTGCGTCTGCTACCTTTTTCTCATCTCGCAAATGAGCTGCTTCAACGCGCAGTTTAACCAACCGTCTGAACCTATCAGCCACCTGGGAGAAGACAAAAAGACCTTCACGGAGTTGTTTACAATCAGCTGCTACATCGTCGGGCCCCATTTCTACCGAATATTATCTAAACCATTCGATAACCTCTGCGGCAAATGTATCTGTAAAATATATTTGCTCCCTTTCCTGCTGATCTTTTATACTATCTAAAAGTTCAGAAGCAGCGTTATTACTAAGAACGACTTTATGCGCAGGGGATCTAATCCCAGACGCACGCTCTGCAGATAACATTGAGCGAGTTTCTCGAGGTTTGTCCTGATCTGTAGGAGAGTCCTCATCCGACTCATAAGGAGCAAAAGGAAGAGTATACGGAGGTGGACAACGATCTAATAAGAGAGAATCATCTTGGGGTTTATTAAGAATAGGATAAAGAGGTCTACGAACAGCTTATGGCCATTTACCTGTAAATGACGCTCCCTATCTTCCCTCTCTTTAATTCCTTTCATTTCCCTATTTTTAACTTCCAATGCTTTCGCATGAATGCTCTTACGTTGTTCTTTTTCAATCAAGGCTTGCTCACGCTTCATTCGCTCACGCCCTTCTTTCTCCCACATTCGGAGCCCCTCTAGCCATGCCGCCGCAGCTTGCACAGATCTCACTGCATTCATCACCCAGGTGAGTCAGCCTTCTCACCACGTATAACTGTCTCTTGGAGGGGACAGCCCTATTGTGCTGCTCAATAACATACTGTCCTCCTCTTCGCTGGGCACAGTGTACCCCTTGGCTCCATTCTCACCAGGGGCTGTCCTTTGCAATACCGTCCAGTACTGGGTAGGCACCTCCTACATGGTCCGTACAACGACCTTTCACTCCCTATTTATCACCACTCCAAATGGGTCTCTCCACATGGGCTGTTCACATAGCCAACCTCATACTGTTCACCCCCTCGGGCTCACTTCATGTCTGATGAGACATCAGGCATTTCGCATTGTCCTCAACATACTCTTGGGGATCGCAACAGGCAGCACACTTGGCCAGCCAGTCCTGCAGTGTTTTCAGGGACACCACACTCGGTGTTGGCACAGGCTCATGCGGTACATGTCAGTAAGACACTGTGTCCTTTTCACACGGCCATGGTGCCGGCAGCAGGTATGGGGGTGCCATAGATTACCATACTGCACTTCTCACCCACCAGGAACAGTGAAGTGGCGCCCATCTTACACTTGGGGCAGGTCCCACTCATTTCCAAAGTAAAGGCCCGGGCCCTAGGCCCCATGAACCTACAAGGATCACACAGGCAAGGTGTTATACTTTCGAGAGCAGGCCCGACCTCTTTTATATGCAGGGTCATATTTACTGTGACACCTGTGATTGGTGGGTGTGGGTGGAAGCCAGCCCCCTTCTGATAAAACACTAGAACGTTACCAGCTGGTTACCACATCAATGAATATGGTTCCGCTTTGCCAACTAATATGCAAGGTTAGTTGTGGACACCAGTGATTCACATGCATACATAACATATTAGCCTGGAGAAGACTCCATTGTGTTAGCTTTCAGTGCTTGTGTTCTAATTCACTGCCCTGCACCCACAGCTTGCACTAAATCCAAGCACTGAAGACACCTGTTCCACTGACTGAACTTCTTGTTGTGAGGAGCAGTATTAGAAAGTCTCTTCCCCCACCTGCACATAAGACAGATGGACAGAGGACATAACATTTATGATTCTTAGGAAAAACAGTCAGAGGCAACCACCATAACTGTTCTTTTCTTCAGATGCAAATAAATGTGTTGTTCGGAGGCAGGGACGGGAAACCCCTTATCTAATCATGTGATGCTTTCAAGGCTGGCTGGCTAAAAGAAGGAGAAACAGAACAAGCATTTGCTGCACAGCCGTGAAAGTGACGCGGCCGCGCAAAAGTGAAAGTGATCACGATCGCAATGCACTTAATGACCCATGATGGAGGAAAGACAGATGGCCGCTGCATGCGTGCACGCGCGCGTAACCGCAAGCTTGAGGCCAGAAAAAGCCTGTGGTAGCACTTTTAAAAGCCACTAACTAAATATCGCGCAGAGAAGCGCATACGCTGGCTCAGGCGAGACCTAACAAAAAAAGACACCTTTGCATACTGCCAAGTGGTATTTCACTTTCAAGGACGCATGACTTTCAGGGTAAAACACCAAGGTTGGCTGGAAGCATCACAAAAAGGGAGGCAACATGCCTTGCATGCTGATAAGAGGAGCGATTCCCAGAGCTTTATTTTAACAAATCGTTTACTCTGGTAGTTGCAGTCTTGATTTTTTTCAGCTTACCAAATCAACTAGCCCTCCAAAAACAATTATTTCTGTTTTACTGAAAGGCCGAGATGGATGCATCGTGTTCAGTCTACACAGAGTGATTTCACATTTCTTGGCAATAATTCTATTTCCTTCATTGCAGTCAAGACATGGAACAGCCTCCCTCGACACATCAGAGACTTCTCACTTATTGAGTTCTGCAAGAAGCTGAAGACCATGGATGTTTATATAAGTACCTTGGGACCACGCACCTACATAACTTGCCCAAGGGCCTGTATACCCTATTGGGTGATTAGTGCACTATACAACTCAATATTATATAACATATATGGGACCATGTGGCGTAAGCAGTACACAGTGTTTGATTGAATGAAGGCAGGCAGCTGAGGATCAGTAGTACACTGGAATGCATTTCTGGGAGCCAGAAAGAGTGACAGCTCACTAGACTAGAGATTACTCCCTAAGATGAACACACGCATAACTCTCACGTTTTCTAGGTCTACGCATGAGTAGCTCAGCCTATATATAACAGTAGCAGCCCTTGTGCCAGTAGAAACTGGGCATTCAGTATATACTCAAAACAATGGTTCACCTGGAATTCATTTATGCAAACTTTGTAGATAAGCACAGAAATATATTCTAAGTATACAATTAACATAGTTGTTGGACCTGGCATCCTTGGCATGGTTCCCCTAACTTTTTGCCGTCTGACTTCCTGTTTCACTAACTTCATTTTTGCTGGGTTTAGGATTCTAGGCACTGTACCACTACTAAACATTGCTAAAATTCATGTGCTCTACATTCTAAGTATGGTAAATTGGCTGGACCAGAATTGGCATGTTTACTATACGAATAAGTCATTAGTAAAGTGAACTATATGTGCCCAGGGCCTGTACATTAAATGCTACTAGTGGGTCTGCAGCACTGATTGTGCCACCAACTCCAATAGCCCTGTAAGCATTGCTCAGGCCTTTCACTGCAGAGCCTGTATCTGTATACACTTTAATTTCAACCTGGCATATTAACCCTCTTATCAGGGCTGAATCTTCCTTCATAATACATATGTCACCCCTATGGTAGATCCTAGTCAGCCCAAAGGGCAGAGTGCAGTGTATTTAAAAAGTTGGACATGCACTTTTAGGTTTCCCATGTGCTGGTAGTAAAATACCTGTAAATTCATTTTTCAGAAACTGAAGGGCCTATCTCTTCCAGAGGTTGAAATGGGTACTGCTGTATAACTTCCCATTGGGACAAGACAGGAAAATCAAATTTGGTGTCTCAGGACTAACAATATCAAAATATAACTTATGGTGAAGTTTGTTTTTAAATTAAATGCCACTTTTAAAAAGTTTCAATAAACAAAGAACGCCAATGCTGCCCTTGGATAATTCTCAACATCTCAACATCTCACAATCGATTTAAACATAAAGTGAGGGGATCAATGTCTCTTGAATGAATATACAATTTTATTGTTTTTTTTACTTCATTTGGAATTTTTTGGTTTTCTCTAAATCTTTTTTTAGTTTGAAAGAACATATAACATACAATATATGAAACACATTATATACACTTAAAACACTCCCCAATCAACACTCACACATACATTCAGTTGTGAATCACAGTCAACCACTCTCACGCACTCATTACAATACAAAAGTACATACTAACAATTCAACAAAGTTAAATATAAATCATATCTCCATTAGTGCCATAGACATTCCTTTCCGCCTATTTGTACATTTTTTATAAGCAATTCAAAAATTCTTTCATGTTCTTATGGCATCATACAATACAGGGTCAGATGCCATAAGAACATGAAAGAATTTTTGAATTGCTTATAAAAAATTTACAAAATAGGCGGAAAGGAATGTCTATGGCACTAATGGAGATATGATTTATATTTAACTTTGTTGAATTGTTAGTATGTACTTTTGTATTGTAATGAGTGCGTGAGAGTGGTTGACTGTGATTCACAACTGAATGTATGTGTGAGTGTTGATTGGGTAGTGTTTTAAGTGTATATAATGTGTTTCATATATTGTATGTTATATGTTTTTTCAAACTAAAAAAAGATTTAGAGAAAACCCAAAAAATTCCAAATGAAGTAAAAAAAACAATAAAGTTGTAGATTCATTCAAGAGACATTGATCCCCTCACTTTATGTTTAAATCGATTGTGAGATGTTGAGATGTTGAGAATTATCTAAGGGCTGCATTGTCGTTCTTTGTTTATTGATAAATTAGGCTGTGGCTTGGCCTTGCTGCTTGGGAGCCCATACCCAGTAGTGTTCATTTACTTATAAAAAGTTGGCATTTTGATAAATGAACCATTTGGTGCCTTCTGTCTGTCACTGGAATACACATCTGGGGTGGGTGACAGCTGGCTTCATGCATTCCCTCTAGACAGCCACACACATAGGCAGAGTAGATGTGACTGAGCAGGCATCTGCATGTTGATAGGTCATCCTAAGGCAAGATGAGAGGTAGGAGCTGACACTTGAATGTGAATAGGGCTGTGCCTGTCTCACCCAACGCAAAGGGTTGCATACCCCCTGTAGTGAGTCTTGGGCCAGGACAGAAAAGGCAAGACATTGTGCACTTCAAAGCATCTCTTTGAAGGCGCCCTATTTCAAAGGTCAAATTTGGTACAAGTACTGGACCTCAACTTTGATAACTGCTTTGCTGCTCTGCTTCTGAATGCTGTTCTGTAGGAGGGACTACCACTTTCCTGTTCTTTAGGAGGGACTGCCACTTTGCTACCTTCTTTGTTGTGTTGGCCTGCTGCCTGCTGCTGCCTGCCTGTGAGTGAGAAGGATTGGACCTGCTCTAAACATTCTTGAACCCAGGTTTCTCAAAGGGCATGCTGGTTTGCCTCCTGTCTTGAATTATCAGGGCCATGAAAGACTTCCTTCAACTCTGCTTGTGCTGCTGCACTCACAACTGTGAATCCTTCCCTGCCAAGAGGTGCCTCAATACAGTCCTGGGCATTGAAATTGGGTTCTGCAGCTGTTTCCCTACCAATTTCGATGCAGTGATGACTTTGTGCCAATCAAAACTGAAGCAGTGCCCTTCAACACTGATGTAGCACCACTTAGAGGACATCCCAGGGCAGCTCAACTACAATGCAGGGCCCGACTGCAAGGCTCGACAATGACTTATTGCCTGCATCGTAAGGGGTACGATGTGGAACCCAGCTGCGAGACTCGAGGATGATGCATATCCTGCATCGAAGGGGAGGTGACGACGATGCAGGACCTGATTGAGAGGCCCAACCCAATGCATCTACCCAACTGCATGGATTGGAACTGACGAATCAAGTCTTCGACGCAGACCTTTGCTCCATCCAAAGTACTTTTTCAGTGGGCCCTGTGTGGGTCCTGTACACAGCCTCTCGTCCATCATGGTCAAACAGAACTTTGGATTCACCCTGGTCCAACATGACCTCAAGCAACCCCTAAGCGCCATTTGCGTTAAGGCATGTTACAGCAGTTTGTTCTTTAAAAATCTATATCTCAAGTTCTGCTAATTGGATTTTTGTAATTTAGGTCTTATTTTACTTAAATCAATATCCACTATTTTACTAAAGCCTTTTTGTAGTGTTTTCACTATGTTACTGTAACTAAAGTGTACAGAAATACTTTATGCATTGCCTCTTAAGTAAAGCCTGACTACTCTGTGCCAAGCTACCAAAGGGCGAGCACAGGTTAATTTTGGTTATGTATCTGACTTAAACTGACTTGGATTGTGGTCCCTACCTAGACAGAGTGCAAACCTCTGCCAACTAGAGACCCAATTTCTAACTGTAGTAAAATCACTAATACACCGTAGCCTTATGGGTATTTAAATTCAACCAGATAAGTATAGAGATGAAAAATTTACCATCTGTGAAGGATCACCCCAGCCTTTTCCCTTCCTCCTCCTCTTTTTGCTGCATAATTTTTTAGGCATTAGGACTCTGATCAGTTTTTCATTGCTAACCACTGCTAAAGTGCATGTGCTGCTTCCCTCAACATGGTGACAATGATTTATGCCTGACTGACATATTTAGTTCACCTGTAAGTCCCTTGTAAAGTGGTATACTCAATACCTATGGCCTGTAATCAAAATACTACTAGTGGGTCTACAGCGCTGGCTTTGCCACCCACAGAAGTAGCCTTTCAAACTTGTCTCAGACCTGCCATTGCAGGCCCTGTGGTGTAGTTTGCTGCTACTTTGATTTGGCATTTAAAGCAACTTGCCAAGCCTCAAACTCCACTTTTCCCTTTACTACACATAGGTCACCCCGTAGGTAGGCCCTTGGTAGCACTAAGGGCAGGGTGCTGTGCAAATAAAACATAGGACATGTACATTTAAGTTGTATATGTCCTGGTAGCGACAAACATCTAAATTAATTTTTCACTACTGGGAGGCCTACTCCTCT
This sequence comes from Lissotriton vulgaris, assembly GCF_964263255.1. Classification (NCBI taxonomy): domain Eukaryota; kingdom Metazoa; phylum Chordata; class Amphibia; order Caudata; family Salamandridae; genus Lissotriton; species Lissotriton vulgaris. The sequence goes on from NC_141693.1 coordinate 1,393,513,175, forward strand.
CATAGCATTGGGAATTCCTTAAAACACCATTAAGGTACAATTCCAGAATATAAAAGAGTAGCTAAATCATGTTTCATATGTTTGGAATAGTAATGATACATCCTCTTTAGTGGCAAAGTTGGATTTACCATTACTATTTTTGAAATGCCACTTTTAGAAAGTCGACATTTCTCTGCTCTTAGCTTTTCTCTGTGTGCCCGCAGCCTGTCTCCAATACACATCTTGTGTATTCCCTATAGACAGCCACAAACAAAGGAAGGATGGGTGTGACAGAGGGAGTGGGACCTAACACTTACATCTGAATAGGCAGTGTCCTTTGTCCCACACAAAGGGCTGATTGCCCCCTACAGATGAAAGGGGACCTGCGCACTTCAAGGACATACTTTGATGTCACCATCCATTTCATATTCACAGTCACATTTGGGTATAAGTACAGGGGGTCTGACCCTACCAAGACAGTACAGTACTGGGCCTGGAAAAACTCTCCTGGAAGAAATATCACTTTGGCTGGACTGACTGTTCTGAGGAACTGTTTTTCCGCTTTGCTGAGCGGCCCTGCTGCCTGCTGCTTTTTGCCCAGATGAGGACAAGGGCTGGACCAATTTCACTTGAACCCAGAGTGACTCCAAGGGCTTTCTAGCTTGCGTCCTGTTGTCTGAAGTCTAAGGGACACAAAACAATTCCTGCAATCATGCTGGTACTGCTGGACTCTGCCATCTGTTAGCCATACCCTTGCCTGAGGTGCACCCTTCATTTCTGGGCCTCAGAAATGGGGTCTGCAGCTGTTTTGCCACAAAACAGTCACGTCATCACCTTTGCGCTGAATGGAACCAAGGAATAGCCCTTGATGCCATGCAGAGGCTCTTCGATGATAGAGGTTCTACAACCTGTGCCGCCCAATGATGGAGCTCTGGGCGGCTCGGCGATGATGCATTGCCTGCGTCTCAATGGACCTTGACGACGATGCAGCAACCCAATTGCGTGGAAGATATTGATGCATCGTGCAATCAGTGTTGACCCTTTTCTCTATCTGGGGTACTTTTTTTGCAGGGCCTGTGTGAGTCTTGTAGCCAGCCTGCCCTTCATTGCAGTTGGCCTGAACTTTTTATTTATCGTGGTCCCTTATGACCTAATGTAACCTTTTAGCTATATTGACTTCAAAGCACTGTTTTTCATTTATTCTTTAAAATAAATATCTCAACTTCTACTAATTAGAATTTTGGGGCATATTTTATTTATTTATTTATTTATTTAGGGATTTATAGAGCGCCTGGTGACCCGAAGGCATCCCCGCGCTATAAAGTCAAAAGTCAGAAACGGGCAGAAGGAAGCAAAAGGACCTATTTAGGAAAGAGAAAGGTTTTAAGTTGCTTGTGAAAGCGTAGATGGCAAGATTCCAGCCGCAAGCCACGGGGAAGCCAATTCCAGCATGCGGCTCCCCTCACAGAGAAGCGACGGCCTCCCGTGCGTACCTTCCTAAACTTGGGGACGGTTGCCAGTCGTTCATTATCCGAGCGCAAAGATCTCGAGGCTTTGTACAGGGTGACCAGACCCGCTAAAATCGGAGGCCCTTGCCCATTCAGAAGCTTGTGGGCGATACACATAGCTTTAAAATCGATCCTCTCTCGCACAGGAAGCCAATGGAGGGCTTTGAGCGCTGGTCTAGCAGAGGGTCAGGATGGGAGGCCCAACAGCATCCTGGCTGCCGCATTTTGTGTTCGTTGAAGTTTGCCAAGAGTGTCTTCAGGGGCCCCTAGGTAGATCACATTGCTGTAGTCCAGTCGTGAGAGTACCAATCCCTGGACTAGAAGCTTCCTGGACAGAGGGGGAAGCAGAGGGAGAATCTTACGGACAGAGCGTAGAAGTCCAAAACAAGCTCCTGCTGTTTTTTTTTGCCTGGGTTTTCATGGATAAGTCCTGGTCGAGCCAGACCCCCAGGCTCTTGATTTCTGTTTTGGGAGCGGGAACCTCACCCATAGTATTGGGCCAGACAGATGATGGAATCGCTGTCCATTTTTTTCCCAGCAGCATCATTTCTGTCTTAGACCCGTTGAGTTTGAGTGAGGAATCGCACATCCAAAGATGAATTTCCTGAAGGCAGTGTAGCAAATTGTCTGAGCATTGGTCAAGATGTGAGAGAGAGACGACGAATTGCGTGTCGTCCGCATAACTCACAATCTTGATGCCAAAGGGGGCAACCACATCTTCCAGAGGGGCCATATAAGCATTAAAAAGAGTAGGACTAAGTGAGGAGCCTTGGGGCACCCCACTTAGAAGGGGAAGATGGTCAGAACGAGAGTTGCCATCCCAGACCTGGAACGTACGGCCCGACAACAATGACTCTATCCAGGCTAAGGCAGTACCCCCGAGCCCTGCCCTGGCCAGCCGATGGATCAAGACACGGTGATTCACCGTGTCAAAGGCTGCACTAAGGTCCAGGAGGATCACTGCCACTGATCCCCCTGAATCCAAAATGCACCTAGCTTCTTCGATGACAGCGAGGAGGGCAGTGTCCGTGCCCTGGCCAGGGCGAAACCCCGTTTGGGAGCAACGCAGGAGTTTATTAGATTCCAGGAACTGGGACAACTGGACATTAAACAGTTTTTCGGCGATTTTGCTAATGCCAGGTAGGAGCGAGATCGGCCTATAATTAGCCAGGTCGGCCGGATCCAGCTGGGGTTTCTTTAATAGGGCTTTAACTACTGCCCCCTTCCAACTAGGAGGGACGGAGCCTTGTGATAGTGAGGAATTGATCAGCTCCAGTACTGAAGGAACAATCACGGGAGCAACTTGTTTTAAAAACCTCATGGGAGCGGGGTCACAGGGAGAGCCACTTTTCATTTTAGCCAGGGTCTTATCAAGTTCATCCAATGATACGGCCCTAAAGGCATTAAGCTTTGGTCGAGGAGACTCCACTATTATCAAGGAACAGTGTTAAAATTATCGCTGCTTTAGCGGCAGGAAACTGCAGCTAAAGCGGCAATAATGGGCTTGATAATATGCCCTTGAGAAATCCAATAGAATCCAATGTTCTGGTGTTAATATGGACTTCTAGTGGAATTCTCTACGGCATATTATCAAGCCCATTATCGCCTTTTTAGCAGCAGTTTCCTGACGCTAAAGCGGCAATAATTTAAACGCTGTACCTTGATAATATGCCCCTTTGTCGTTTTGGTCTTGTTTTACTCAGATAAAATTCTCAATTTTTCTAAACCTGTGTGGAGTTCATTGTTTTGCTTTCATTGTGTTACTTTACTGTGTGTGATGCACAAATACTTTACACATTGCCTCTTAAGTTAAGCCTGCCTGCTCTGTGCAAAGCTACCAGAGGGTGAACACAAGTTTATTTAAAGTGTATATCTAGCACTTGGATTGATTTAGCCAACATAAGTCTGGACCCTGCACCAACTTTGCACTGGATAACGGGATATATACATTACTAAGAGTGACACCGCTCGATTGCAAGCACAACTGAGGGATTATATTTTATCTATAAAAGTTTGGGTGACACTGGAACTATTACACATCCTAGATCCTTTATCCAATCATAACCTTGTGACTACTCTTTAATCTGGGTTCCCTTCTATCTTATTGCCCTGAAGAGAACTGGATATTTCTAAAGAGTTGGAAATCCATCAACACCAAAGCTCTGTCCCTCCTTTCAGATGGCTCTAATGAAACCCTTAATTGAAACACCAAAACTTGCATTATCCATCATCTGCCCTGCTCGTCCCAATTCTTTTGATAGTGGGGAGTCCCGTCTCCCTATAGGCTGCTTTACAAAAAAAGTTCAAAGACTGCTAGTCTTATTTCTATGTTTTATTCCACACAACATAATCAGACCCCTCCCTTACTTTCCTTCTTCCTGTTCTATTTCCTGTACCTATGCAGGTCATATTTTAAAGGTATGTTTTGTTTCAGAATGTTATATTCCTCTTATAATATGTCATTACCATATAACTGTGGTCGCCTTGCAGCGCAGGCATCTTTCTGATTTTCAGCACCTTTCCACATTGCGTTCCCCGCTCGTGTGCAAAGGCAAGGAGGGGAGCGTTTATCACACTGAGAGTGAGCTGTGAGAGGTTGCTTGTACTACTGGCTAGGAACCGGAACAAGGATGGAAATAGGGCGATCTTATCATCTGCAATGGAATAAAACATAGAAACAAGAATGGCAATTGTTTAACTTATATTGTTAAGCAATCTGTAAGGAGGCAGGACTTATTATCGTAAGTACTGGAATAATGAGAGCTATTATTCAGGGAAATAAATATTACCAGTAAGTAATTGTTTTATTGCCCCTACTCTCTTTCCGGTCCCCGACAACATTATAATTTATTTTTCACAGCTAAACTTCTACATTACAGCTGCAGACAGTCTTTGGCTTAATAGCCCATATTCTCAAATCCCAATGTAATATGGCCATTGAAGTTGTTGGCATTGTAGTAGATTCCTTCATACATAGTTTCAAAGCAACTTTCACTGACAATATAACTACTCTTGTAGTAATGTTTCTCCACATGTGCCTTCACTGTTAGTTCCGACACAGAAGCAGATGCCCATGCACAGCTCCCCACTTAGCTAGACTGGATCACCAATCAGTCAAGGCTCTTTCAGAACCAGCTCCAGACTCCTACTGCTGACCACCTCACTCTTTTACTGCGCTCTCTTGCTTGCCCCTCTCACTTGTGCTTTATTGCACTTTTTCAGCTTTTTGCCCCTTTTTGGCTTTCACATGTGCCTATTTGCTTTTTTGCTCTTTTCCAACTATTGCCTCTATATGCACATTTTGCCTTTAATTCGTGCCTCTTTGCTTCCTTGCTATTTCTTAGCTTTCTCCTCTTTTCTTTTGCCTTCACTCATGCCTCATAGCCCCTTTCTGCTTTGCCACATTTCAGCGCCGGGAAACCCTTTTTGGGTAGCTGTTGTGCTTAACAAGGTCAATAAATAAATAAATACATTTCACTATCCCTTTGTTTCCCCTTCCCTCAGCCCTTCTGCATCTACCAGTTGCCTTCACCCCTCCCCCAACCTGCCTCCTCCCAACTTCTTACCTTTTCTCTTGTGTGTCTTTCCCCTCTTCTTCTTGCTGTTCCAAGCCCTGCCCACCATCCCCTTCACCCCTCCCACCACCCAGGACCTATTTAATTGCAGCTGTGGTGCATCTGTGCAACGGATGCGCTGCCAGTGTACCAAAGGCATTCCAAAAGCAAGCCTGTCTGAACCTTTCCATGCCTGAACCATGACTAGTGCCCTGAACCCAGGTCTGTCAAGCTGCCAGAGTTAGACCTCCACTGCACTCCGCGCTCTCAGTTACCACCACAAACATTGCTGCCATGCTGCCATGCTGCCCCACTTTCCACGTTTCCATGATATGACCACTATTTGTCGGCAGCACCTGCCCTTTCACCTGGCCCTCTGTGCACACTCCTACATCCCCAAGACTCCCTCAGACCACTCCACCCACTACAGATGCAAAACAAGAGCAGATCGCATGCACATTCCTTAACAAGCTGTCTACTTCCAAACATTCTATTGAGGACTGGGACCTCATCAACTTGCTCGCCTTGATCCTCCTCTTTCTCACGGACACCTGCCTCAACCCAACATCAGCCCCCAACATCACAATGGCCATTCCAGAGGGATACATAATCACCCACTGTGACTGCATCAACAAACCAGGAGCAGGGCTCAACATCATCCACAGAGACTCCATCCAATGCACCAACAACAACAACACACCCTGACCATGGAACACATGAAGTTCGAACTCCAGACTGATGAAAGAATAACCATTAAGGGAACCCTCATGCTCTGCCCACATGGGCCACAAACCAGGTTCACAAAACTTATTGCAGACTTAATCGCCCCACTCACCACTGACTCCAAAGAGTACTTTCTCCTTGGTTGCCTCAATTTCCACCTAAAGACCTCTTGGACCCTAACTCCTTGACCAACACCTTGACTCCATGAACAACATCGGACTCACCCAACTCGTCCACGACCCCATCCTCACCTCCAGCAACAGAATCATATACAGCTACACCACCCAGCTCACCTGGACGGACCACTTTGCGGTACACTTCAGCATCACCACCACACAGGCCCCCCTGCATGAAGCCCCAGTCAGCCCAACTGCAATTAGGGAAAAGTTATAGAAGAAGACTTGATCAACGCACTCACATTCAACCAGTTTGACCTCATCATCAGACTGTTCCTCAGAGTGAAAACGTCAACGCCTGGATCTCAAGCTACACAAACACCCTTGCACTGGTCAAACACACCAGACACAGAAGAACCAAGATGCACACCAGCTACACGGCAGACCTCAGGGACTCCAAATGCCACTGCAAGCATCAGGAGAGTAGATGAAGAACCATCAAAAATGCCACTGATAGGTCCACCTACTAAACTGCACTCAGCCATTACGACTGCGAGACACAAGAAAAAGAGCCCTCACAGCAAGAATCGAAGCCAGCCCCAAATAGATTAGGGACCTCTTTGTGATTGTCAAGGAATTCTCCAACTCCTCAGCCAGAGAAACCATTGTAATCCCTTCACAAGAACTCTGTGACAGCCTTGCTGACTTTTTCCACAACAAGAAAGCCACGATCCATCGAAATGTCCCCCCACAGCCCACAACGTCCTATTTCATCAAAACTACCACCAGCACAAAAGTCACCTAGCTAACCAACTGGACCCTATTCACCCACCAGGACACAACCTCCATCATGAAAACAGTACACCAACCGACTAATGCATCTTCAGCCTAGGTGGGCCCAATGTCAGCCCTAAACTAATGACCATTATCAATGCCTCAATTGCAACTGCCACCATCCCAGAAATTCCTGAAGAAATCACCGGCCTACCCCAGCAAAGTCAAAAATCCATTTAACTACTACCTTTTGCAAGTCATGAGGAAAGCAATCAATCAGCAATTCGACAAACACCTGGAACATCATCAACTCCTTGACTGTTCACAAACTGGATTCCACAGCAACCACAGCACCAAAACAGCCCTCTTTGTGTAGAAAATTGAAACCTTCCCAGGGGTCTCACTTATACACCTGGTTCTTTTAAACCAGTAAAGAAGAGATTGACGCAGAAGCTGTAATAAAAAAGACATATTTATTGACCTCAGATAAGGGAGACTACGTCAAACAGTACCCTCAGGCAACTGTAGGAGGCATTCTATGGAATACAGAAAACAGGGGCCTTATATATGCTTATGTTACATTAGTAAGCATAAAACCAAGGGGAGGTCCTGGCATGTACGATCATGCAAAATGACTAATATGGGTATACAAGATTTGCTTGCTCAACAAAGTGGAAGAGAGTTATTTCTCCTTACATCAGCAAGAATAGCCTGATAGTTATAACATAAGAGCAGGTGCATTCTACTAGCTATGCCCCTCTGAGCATGTGCATGGCTCTGGAATAGGGAAATGGCACATGGCAAGCACATGGCTAACTAAGATGGCTGCCAAGTACAAAATGGCTTTCAGCACATGCTAACAGCGATCCCTGCAATCTTTAAATTTGCAGTCACATACAACATCTGTGCAATACTTGACTATGGTGAGTCAGCTACCCTCATCCTCCTTAACCTTTTTGCGGCGTTCAACACCATCTCACACCATACACTTGTTGCCAGATTATATCACAGCTAAATTCAGGGAGCAGCACTCCTGTGGATCGTCTCCTTCTTCACAGGAAGAACTCAACGAGTATGTCTCCCACCCTTAACCTCTGAACACATAAAATCATCTGCGAAATCTCATAAAGCTTCTTTCTAAGCTCCACCCTTTACAAGATTTACATGACACCTCTGGCCAACATCCTCAGATACCACAGACTCAACATCATCTCTTACACCAACAACACACATCTCTTCCTCTCCCTCTCAGAAGATACCAATAACACCAGTAAACAACTTTCACAACTACATGACCAGCATAGCAGACTGGATGAAGGAAAACTGCCTGAAGCTCAATACTGATGGAATGTAAAGGCTAATCTTTGGAACCAAGAACTCCCCCTGGGACTCCTCCTAGTGGCCCTCAGAGTTCAGCCACCTGCCTACCCCGACTGAGCGTGCCTGAAATCTCTAACTCTTCTTCGACAGGAAATGTACGATTGGCCTCAAAAGTCAACGCTGTCACATCCTCCTGCTTCTTTATCCTGTGCATGCTACGCAAGATCTTTAAGTGGCTCCCCCAGTACTCTAGGTGCACTATTAAACTCCTCACAAACACATTCAAGGCTGTACAAACACCACTTGCAGGTTTCAAAGAACATAACTGAAAAGCATTGTCATTTGCAATTCCAATAGCTTAAACTCTCACAAATTCAAGACCTATTGCATTGCATAAGCTTGTTTAGGATCGACACAGCAGAATAACTAGCTCCACAACATACACACTACTAACATTGACAAGGTAAGTAAGTGTAGATTTAGGGCAGTAAATCTATACATTCTATCTGAACTTTTACTGTAAGAGGCACTTACTAGTCTACAGTCTAGGCAGTGAGCTTTGCCAATTGTGCGCATGCGCTGTGAGAGGTGTGTGCGGTACAAGCGGGCTTCTCCTGTCATTTGAGCAAAATGCTGGGCTCCATCTGGCTGCAATGGCTGCTGTCTCAGGGATGCTGCTCCTACACAGAACATTGCAATGTTCGTCTACATCAAAAGAGGCAGCAACAGCCACCTGGTCTAGACCGTCAAGGTCCGGGACAAACATCTTGATACCAAAGAGCATTTTGTATGGGGTCCGACCACCCAGAGACCTTCTAGGGAGATTATTTAGGGCACGCTGCACGCTATTGAGGTGGGCCAGCCAGTTCATGCCAGTGCCTATAACCCTAGCCGTCAAAGACTGCTTTAAATCATGGTTCATTTGTTCCACAACACTATTACCCTCAGGTCTGTATGGAGATGAAAACCTGACTTGGACCCCCAACGAAGCCATGGCATCCTTATACGCCTTAGAGGCGAAAGCAGGACCCTGATCCGAATGGAAGGTACCACAGGCAAAAATCGCGCAAAAAAGACACGCAAGTCTCTTATGACAGTTTGCAAATCAGCGCTACGGTGTGGCCACACCTACACAAAACGTGTGCATGAATCAACTGCTACTAAGAAGTACTTATACGCAGTATCAGAAGAAAAAAAACGCAGTGATCTAAGTAAACACAACCAAGTGGTTTATTAGAAATGTACAACTGTGTCTGGGGTGGACGCGCAGCAGTTGAAGATTTAATCTGCTGGCAAATGTCACATTGAAGGACATAATCACGTGTCTGTTTGTACAGTCCCCGCCACCAGAAACGTTGTTGTAGCTGAAGCCGAAACGCCCACATGCGCAGACGCAAAACCTTCATGGGCAGCTGTAATCAAAGAGGACCTGTGGTCCGTGTTGGGAATCAACCTCTCACCAACGTCACGTATTTTCAAGGGACCTTTATTAGGACTTAAGTGGTATGAATACTTTGAAGGGAACCCCTTAGGATATTTACTTCCCTTCTCAGTCGCAGCAATGGCTGCCAAGATATCATCATTAATCTTACTTTTGGAACGTGTAACTGCCGCAACCAAATATGTCGATACTGCTGATTTTGCGGCCTCATCTGCCAAAGAATTGCCAACAGCGTGAACATCTACGCGCTGATGACCGAGAGTATGAATTACAAACACAAGTGGCAACTGCTCTTTAAGCTCAGCCACTCAGTCCCAGATCATTTTATGTTTTATTGTGCTACCCTTGGAATCACGAAAATCATTCTGAATCCAAAAGAACAGGTTCTCGTTGTAAGACTGGACACAGTAGTAAGAATCACTCACAATAAGAGTCGTCACCCTATGATCAGCGTATCCAAAGCAAGCATCAGAGCACAAAGCTCTGCCAATTGTGCGGTCCAGTCACCTAAAGTCTGCTTGTGTACGGCCCTGGACTTGAACTCATCATTCACCATGGCACCTACCACAATGACGCAAGCTGAAATGTATGCATGCTTAGATCCATGCACAACTTACGCTGAACAATCAGTGTAAATGATACAATGGAAATCCTCCAAAGGCTGCATAGTCAATGGCGCAGGATGAACAAACTCATACTGTAAAAACTCTTGTGACTGTAAGGAGGTGTCAAAAACAAACGTGACATCCGGAGACGTCAGGGACGCAGCCCATTGTATCCACCGTAGGTGCAAAGCTTTAGAATTAGGTACACTGGCTTTTTTCACTGCTTCCAATGCAGGATACAGGGTAACTACCAACATGCGTTTTCCCTGCGACAATGCACATTCCTTGAGAATCGCCATTTGCACTGCTGTCAAAACTTTTTCCACAGTGGAAAATCGCATTTCTGCTGAAGTGTACAAGTGTGACTTGTAAGCAATAGGAACTGTGTTTCCTTCGTTAAAAGTAAGGTACGTGAAACCCACCGTCCCAGGGATGATTCTGATCACCAGGTTGGTGTGGTTATCACGAGTCAGTAAGAATTTAGATTCTAGTAGATCAGCCTGCAAAAAGATTGCAAAATAGCTGTATGTTCTGGCAGCCCCAGCAAGATTTGGTAACATTAGGTTGTATCAAAGCATAAAAAGGCTTGAAACGCTTGGCATATTTAGGAATGTACGTACGCCTGAAATTAAAAAATCCCAGCAAGGACTGTAACTTTTTCAGAGTTGTAGGAGCGCGCAGTTGTGCGCATTTCTCCAAGAAGTGAGGAGCCAATCCTCGACCTTCATTGTTGAGCTCGTAGCCCAGGAAAAACACTGTGTACTCTGCAATGTGAGACTTTGCAAAGTTACATTTGTAACCAAAGTCCGCAAAGCTACAAATTATGCGGTCAACATGACACAGATGCGCCCAAATTTCTTCGTCTGTGAGATAAATGTCATCCACATACGAACACGCATCTGGGTCAACTCTCTCCAAGAGAGACACAATGCGGGCAAACACACCCGGCCTATTCTTATAGCCCGTTGGTAAACGTTTTAGGTGGCGTTGTTTACCGTCACTTGTAAAACTGGTCCATTTGGAGCTCAGACCATCCAAATGGTGGGCAAAAAAAATGTTGGATATGTCAAGCGTGGTTTTAAACCGTTTACGCTCAAGACTATCCACTAAGGCAGAGCTGTGGGTATTCTGTACTGCACAGGTACAGCAATGCGAGTGCAAATGCCGGTAATCCAATACCAAACGGTACGATCCGTCAGGCTTGGACACAGTAAAAAGAGAGTTGTTCAGCGGCAACACACAAGTTTCAATTACACCTTGATATTCCAATTGTTCAAGGATTTCCTCAACGGAAGCCTTAGCTTTACGTCGGATGGGATATTGAGGTTGAGGCTGTGGAATAGACCATAAGGGAATCTCGTGGTGTGGAGAATATGTATCCCAACCACAGTGTTTATGCTACAGAGCTGGCACAAGAGCTTTAGCCCACTCTTCAGCAAAATTCAGCGCATGCTCCTTTGAGACAGTGTTCACGAAACTAGGGAAGATCAGCGCCTCCCCTCTCGGAGCTGCAAAAACAAAAAGTGGGGGCCAGTTAGCCTCCGCTAACAAAATGTCATAGGTAGTCGTAAGTTTTTCCAAAAATACCCCTTTCATGGTACGTTGTATGTCACCTTCAATTAAAATGTTATAAAGTCTGTCAGGGGGAGCTACTCTGGTATCAGCTGTCTCCACAACAACATACTTGTCAGTCGCTGTCACCTGCAGTAGTGGACGCAGGGCCTCTCGCACTATGGTAATCTCTGCCGCGCTGTCCGATAACGTCAGTGCCCCTGTCTAATTCCGAAGCTGCATCCTCACTATCTGTGGCATATCTCGCTATTAAAGCGGAAACCTTTTTCTTCTGAAACTGGGATCTTTTCGGTATCGAATCGTCCTGTTTGCCTTTATTGTCTTTCGGGCGGGGCTGGTTGCGTCCCTGCTGGCCACCCCGACCTCTGCCGCCTCCTCCACCATCGGTCGATGAGGCCGATGTGTCCTGAAAAGAGCAAGGAGAGCGTTGTTCAGAAACCTGACACCGATCAGGAGATTTTATTGTCACGCGATCGCGATCGCGCCAAGTCAGAAACACGTTCTGTAGGTACAGGCACTGGTGATGCAGGACGTGACCCCTGTTTCTGTTGCTGTTGTTTACCCTGTTTTGTTTTTTTCGGCCAATTTTGCTTCTTAGCCTTGGGCTGGTCGTCTGTTTCCGACTTCTGCCCTAGGGGTTGTTTGTTCCTCTTTTGTAGGGAAAGGCTTGACACCCAAACTATTACGGCTCACAGTCTTATAAGCCGCCGTAATAATTCTCGGTAACTGGTGGGGTTTATCGGCATTGGGAACAGCCTGCTAAGCATTAGACACCTGAAAGCTTACCGCATCTCCCTTGACATTCGCAAGGACGAGATCGGAAACTAAGTCAAAACTGCTGCATAGACGCATACCCAATTCAACCGCTGCCTTAGGTCCGTGCTCATCTTGAAAACGTTTATTGACCGAGGGTAGGACGATCATTGACGGAGTACCAAAGCACCTTGTATACACCGCCGCAAAAATCTTACCCCACAACTCACAGTCACCTGCCTCCGGTATGAAGTCTTTTGGCAAACTAATTGTCAGAATCCTGTGTTTTTCAACAGGAGTCATTTTAGGAAATACTGCTTCCAGCTGGTCAAGTTTCTCGCCAAGTCAGAAAGGCATATCATCCTTATCCTGGGGGCGCTTGCCCATCACTGCATTAACCATAACAGGACTAAGCTTCATACCGCTCGGTCCGGCTGGTAGCGCCGCAACACCGGGGGCCCCGCCCGGGAGATAGCGGGTAATATATTGCACTAACGACCTAATTACACTAATTGTGACTGTATGAGGCAGCCGTAAATCTGCAACGGGAACAGCTCCATGTCGAGGATGCGGTGTAAATCCAGCCAAAACAGTCCAGGTAGCGCCTGGAATGGACAAAGGACCTCACCTCGAGATTAACAAAGAGTGGGATAGGGCGCCATTAATCCAAACTCGGTGCAGCCAAGCATTAATTGGAACTTACTGTATCCTATATGGAACATATTCCTGTGGCATGGCAGTAGGAGCATAAGTGTCGAACACACCAGTATTTGCATTCACTGCAGGGAAGGTCACCCACAAATAGAAAATTTCGTAAGGATAAGCCACTTCCCCACTCACTACCATAATAACTGCCATGCCCTCTAACCCAACGTTATAAGCTTGCAAATGATTGTGAACCGCAATTCGACTATGTTGCGGTATGTCAACGTGAGCCATAGTGGCACAGTAAGAAGGAGGTACAACAAAAACTACGTAGCACAACTGGGTAGTAATTCAAAAGGAAACTGTTTGAAAAGATTCAAGCTTGAAAAGACCTATGTAACAATAGGTTGGTTTGTCCGACACCACTGCCTTCTGGAAACAATAGTGAAGGGGGTTAAGGACTGATATAAGCACTACTCAAGTGTCATGTAATAGGAACCACCAACGGTTGGGTGCCATGTCTCAGGGATTCTGCTCCTACACAGAACTGTGCATAGAGACTTGGAACCTCAGTGAATTAGGGTATGCCAAAAGTCACCTTAGTAGCCAAAATCCCCTACCAGACTAGCAATCAGTGTTTCTTCCATACCCCCAATGATTAGGCAACCCAGAGCATGGACTTAGAACACTTCAGATAACAAGTCAAGTCAAGTCAAGTCAAGTAATTTATATAGCCCACTACATACCCAGAGGGTCTCAAGGCGCTTAGGAAGGGGAGGATGATTACTTGTCAAATATCCACGTTTTAAGTTGCTTACTTGTCAAATATCCACGTTTTAAGTTGCTTTCTGAATGCTAGGTGGTTCTCGGTAAGGCGAAGGTAAGTGGGGAGTGAGTTCCAAGTTTTAGCAGCCAGATATGAGAAGGATCTGCCTCCCATGGTGGTCTTGTTGATGCGGGGTACAGTGGCGAGGGCTTGGTTGGAAGAACGTAGTTGGCGGGAGGGGGTGTAGAAGGACAGTCGTGAGTTGAGGCATTCTGGTCCGATGTCGTAGAGTGATTTGTGAGCGTGGGTTAGCAGTCGGAAAGTGATTCTCTTATTGACGGGTAGCCAGTGGAGGTCTTTCAGGTGACCCGAGATGTGTTCGTTGCGCGGGATGTCTAATATGATCCTGGCTGATTCGTTGGAGTTTCTTCTGGAGTTTAGCGGTAATACCTGCGTAGAGGGTGTTTCCGTAGTCCAGTCGGCTCGTGACCAGAGCATGGGTGACTGTTTTCCTGGTTTCGGTGGGGATCCAGCGAAATGTTTTTTTGAGCATGCGAAGAATGTTGAAGCAGGATGAAGAGACGGCGTTGACTTGTCTGTTCATTGAGAGTGAAGAATCCAGGATGACGCCTAGGTTCCGTGCGTGGTCTGTCGGGATGGGTGCTTTTCCAAGGGCTTCCGGCCACCAAGAGTCGTCCCATGCAGAGGGGGATGTACCTAAGATGAGGACTTCTGTTTTATCTGAGTTCAGTTTCAGACGGCTGTGTTTCATCCATTCGGCACAGATGAACACTCTTTTGTTATACTATCATACCAGTCCGAAACGAGGAGTAAATGAAGACACGTGCAAGTTTGAAATATTTATTTCTAATGCAGTGTTCTCAAGCGCAGTATCTTAGCTAATACAAGCAAACATATTATAAGCAACAAGGTTATCAGCATAGTTACTTGTTCATAAAATACAAAGGGAGAAAGCATGTTAAAATGCTAAAGGGAAGGAGGCTAAATGGCACCTCAGTCTTACCCTCCCTTGCTAGTATATTATATTATATTTACAGAAGGTCTCTTTAGGTTTTAGAAGGGCTGCCCCATACCTCTGGTCTTAGTAGAAAGGGATCACATCATCTTCTACATGAGCTCTCTGCATGCGAATATTCATCAAGTGTGTGTGCATGCCCTGAGCAGTGCATTATTGAACGCGCCAAAACCAGAGTTGGCCACAGCTGCATATGTGTTATGTCTAGGACGTGCGCTGATCAGACCGAACAACAACCACTGTGTTGAAATGACCTTGAAGGCCTCAGCCCTCACTGTTCAGGCCAAGCAAAGCTGATACAATAGGAAAACATATTATTCTTGTGTGAAGCAAAATATTCTACTAGGCTCAAAGCATTACAATATGTGCCGTGTGCAGAAACAGCAGAACTTCTAATAAGCTCATGCTAACTTAACACAGTGTGAAGGCAAAGCCTATCTCCATGACACTGCCTTCTCAGGCTGGGGGAAAGCAGCCACCCACATTTATTACCCCACAGAAAATCTTTAATATGTATGGTGGTAATGTTTTTTGCAGTGTGGCGGTAAATGTTGTTCCTATTTCTCAGAGCCAGAACTCCCTTGGCCCAGTGCAAAATACTTGACCATTGTAGAACTATTTTATAATTATATTTTTATAATTGGGAGGAGTACTAGTAATAATAATATTAATTTCAATAATAATAATGAAATAAATACTGCAATGATCACCGCTGCTTTTGTAAGCGTTTGCAAACATTTACCCACCCCTGAACATTAAGATCCATCTCTCTACAATACCAAACTAGCAGAGACATGTAAACAAATCCTTTGATGTGGACAATAAATCTGACTTGCAGGCACTTATCGCACACAGTCGCAGTCAATTCAATTGAAATTCAAGTACACTTTATTCCGTTTCA
Organism: Lissotriton vulgaris; assembly: GCF_964263255.1. NCBI lineage: Eukaryota > Metazoa > Chordata > Amphibia > Caudata > Salamandridae > Lissotriton > Lissotriton vulgaris. The sequence continues at coordinate 1,393,528,868 of NC_141693.1, forward strand.
GAAATGTAAAACCATAAAAGTTACCAATACATCAGAATTACATAAAATTTCATAAAATGTCAGCACAGTTTATCATTATTAAAATAAATTACACAACAACCCTTAAGAATCTGTAAAATAAATCATCAATACATCAGAATTGCATAACATTTCATAATCAGCACAATTTATCATGATTAAAATGTTACACAACAACCCATAATAATCTGGACTTAAAAATACAAAGTCCAGACACAGATAATCTCCCGCTATGATCAAAGCTCACCTATAGGGTTATCCCATTACAAGCAAATATGTGTGTCTTAAAAAAAAATCTTAAACCCTAACCCTTAAAAGCTTTTAATCAAGACAAGCCCTAGACTTCACTGTGGATTTCAAATATCCAACTGTTAAAACTGGGATTTCTGGTTGGCTGAGGCTTGCTGTAAAGCCAGGCAGAAACCACCACTCTAGTCAGGGCAAGGGAGTTACACGCCAAAGATAACCCCTGCTTACCCCCTTGGTAGCTTGGCACGAGCAGACACACTTATCCCGGAGTCAATGTGTAAAGCATTTGTGCACGCACACAGCAACAACATCCCAGGCACAATACAAAAGGAACTCTGCACAAGGTTATATAAAAATAACTTTTGTATTCTTAAATCACATCAGATAGTAATTACACAATATACATTGTGCCAACTGGCACGGGCAATATTAACAAGGGATTATTTACACAGGACAGGGTCATTGTGGCCACTGTCAGGATCAACACTTAGCGGAAATAGCACTTCTAGAACATAGAATAATTGTAGCACAAACTAACAATGGTAGAACATCACCAGTAACCACTGGTAAAAGGTAGGTACCCACTACGCAATACTAATCACCATAGGCATTGAACACGTAGGGAAACATAACCTCACTAGTATTAACTATACTAGGCAAAACAACCTCCTAAGCATGAAAACACAGTTAGAGGTATCACAGGCATAAAGGCATTGCACATTACGCATAAATCACATTAGGCCTAACCAGTATAAATACAGTAGGCAATCTCCTCACTAGTCTAAACACATTAGACCCTACCTCCTAAGTATAACTCGCATTTAGGGGCATAAATCACAGAGTGAAACATCATCTCACTAGCATAACCACAAGATATGCAAAATAATCTCATACTCATAAACCATAGTTTAGAGGTATCAACACAGAGTGCGTAAAACATACTAGATGCATTAAATTTCCTAGTACCACATTTAAAGCACATATCATATTTAGGGCCTTGCGCCCTATCCCCATACCAGCCCCCTGGCCAACTGGCCATCTCAAGAAGGGGCTCAAATGCCCTGTGTCCAGAGTGTCAGGGTGCGCTGCTAAGGCAGCACCAGTCAGGAGTGCGCCATCTGCGCAAACCTAAACGTTGCAGCTGCCCACTACTTGCAGGGCAGCTGAGGATAATGAACAGGGGCCTAAACGCTGCAGCTGGCACTAAGTGTTGCGCAGCTGTGGAACGCCAAGGTAGGGGTGAAGGAGTGCAACTCACACCTAGATTCATAAGAGCATGTCCCAAAAGAATTGCGCCTAAACGGTGCAGCTGCCCACTACTTGCTGGGCAGCTGAGGGATCAGCAAAACTGTGGCATGGGCTCTCATTGGCCCTTTCTAGAGCAGTTTGCGCCACAACGTTGGAGCCACATGGGGCTCTGAAAATACATGATGCACTCAAACACTGTGGAGTGCGCTGGCGCTGTAAATATAGTGTAGGCTAGGGCTGGAGCCATCTAGGCTCTGAAATCCAATTCTGCCCCAAGGGTGAACACTGGGGATAGTAATCAACTTGCCCCCATGGAGCACACTGGCTCCGGAAAGAAAACATGCCCCCAATGGTGGAGCCTCCGGGGGCTCTAAACACAACAATGCCCCTGGGAGCCTCAAAGGCGCTAAATACAACAATGCCCCTGGGAACCTCGTGGACTCTAAATACAACAATGCCCCTGGGAGCCTCGTGGGCTCTAAATACAACAAATACTCCCCATGTTGGAGCGGCCCACTGTGTAGCGCCGTGAAAGTACCCTCAGCCCAAGCTCCTCCAGGGTCGAGGTCGGCACGCACCAAAAACCCCTATGGAGTCCCCCAGCCCTTCTGCACTTACCAGGCTGCTCTCAGGGGACTCTTCAGGCAGGGGAGTAGGCATCCGCGGGGCTCCCTCCTCACTAGGAGAGCCCTGCACACTGGAGACAACGGAGACGGGCTTCCCTTCTGAAGTTTTGAAATCAAGTAGTGGCAATACTCGGGTGGGCACCTGAAATTCAACCATCAAATGCGGGCACAATGCAGGGTAGGCTCCTGCCAACAAACATCGCAATAAGCGGGGTGGGCACCCACACTGCACTGAATAACGAAGCGGCCATAATCGGAACCGGGTGGCACCAGCAAAAAGCACAAAGAGGGGGGAATCCCTAGACAGGGGGAATCCCTCCACACGCTGCAGGGTTTAAAAATAAAGCAATATGAATGAATGAAGGGGAATTTGTAAAGCACGACTAAGTCCAAGGGCATCAAGGCGCTAGAAAGATAGTACAGCTGCTTGCAAAATGGAGAGGTGCCGGGCTAAACATACGCCTCTACAAAGAGCCAGGTTTTTAATAGCTTACGAAAGAGAGAGAGCGAAGTTTGGCCTCTTATCTCAACGGGAAGTGTGTTCCACCAGTTAGGGGCAAGGTAGGAGAACGACCTCCCGCCCCATCTGGCTTTAGTAGCTTGGGGAACGGACAACAGTTTTTTATTAGCGGAACGTAAGGCTCTGCTAGGGGCATACAGGGATAGGAGAGACCTGATGTCTTCAGCGCCAGATCCATGGAGGGCGCCATAGGTGAGACACAAGATCTTGAATTTAATGCTGGACTGCATTGGGAGCCAATGCATGTTTTTCCTGGTAGGGTGGCAGAGGCCCATCTAGGGGCGTCCGCGACAAACCTGGCCATAGCGTTCTGCACGATCTGAAGGCGGTGGACCAGCTTTTTGTTGATGCCTAGATTCTAATGCGGTGTAGATATCCACTATCTTGGAATAAAAGAAGGTGGAGATCTGGTCGCACAGTTCCTGGGTCCCCACTATAGGATCAGGTAGCTGGAGGGTGGCCAAAGAATATCTAATCCTGAAGAGCTCCAAAGGGGAATTGAGGGAGGCCGTCAACTTCGCAAAGTGGGCCTTCTTTTCCCGGATCACTGCCACCTTGTACTCCTTAAGGAGATTTTTGTGTTTTTCACTCTCCTTAGGATCCAGTTTAGACCGCCAGCATCTCTCCTCTTTCCTGCAGCCCTGTCTAAGCAGCCTGAGCGTGTTGGAAACCCAGGGAGCTGAGGGTCTCTTTCTGGCAGAGTAATGTTTTTTAGCAGGGGCCAGAGTATCCACTGCGCTTGAAATAGAATGGGAGAGAGCGAGGGCAGCAGAGTTGGTATCCATCAGCAAAGAGGGCCTAAGGCTGGACATAAAAGGAGCAAGAGTTTCATTTTTAATCTCTTTATAGTTCCTTTTCAACTCCCATTTTGTCCCATAGAAGGAGGTTGCCGAGAGGTGATGCAGTGTGAGAACAAGAGGGACGGCGATACGATCTGACCATGAGAGAGGAAGGGGTGAACCAGTTTTTAGCCTTTGGTCGTTTGTGAAAACCCCTGCCAGGGTATGCCTGGCAATGTGGGTAGGACTCTCCACCAGTTGCAAAAGCCCACAGGAGGCAAGGGAGTCTACCAGTGAAGCGGTGTCGCTGGAGTTAGAATTTTCAAGGTGTAAATTAAAGTCACCTAGTATAGTCAGGTTAGGTCTGTCAATAAGCGGTTCCAAAATCTTCAGTAAGTCATGGCTAAAGGTGGACCTTGGTGCCGGAGGCCTGTAGATCAGAAGGCCGGAAAAGGAGACAGTGGGAGAGGATTTAAGGGAAAACAAGATGGCCTGGAAGGGGTTCACAGGAGAGGAAAGGAACTTGGTGCGGCATTTCACGGTGTCCCTGTACAATATTCCCAGTCCCCCACCCCTACGTCCAACTCTATCCATTCGTGCTAGGGCATAGCCATCAGGGATGGAATTTACAAGCTCGGGCCAGTGGAATTTGATGCCCACGTTTCCGTTATGAAGGCCCAGGAAGGCTTCCTTTCAGAGATAAAATCCCTAAAGGCAATATTATTCTTCACCATACAAAAGCAATACAAAAGGGGATGATGGACGGAGCGTTTGAGCAAATCAAACACTCACCCCCAGTCAACTGATCTGGGTTTAATCCATCATCATTCTTTAGCTCACTCAGCCACCCCAGTTCAGATATGGCCATATGCAAATCAGTCTGACCCTGTGCCTCATGGGAATAGTCCAGCCCGAACTGCCAAGCCATGTCTTCCCTGGACCAGAAACAAGCATCCTGGGACCGGTTTCGGATTCATAATCCTCATCAGCCCGGCTATCTTGAATCAAGTGGCCAAGTGAGCAAGGGACTCACGTCTGAGCATACCCTGCCAACTTAGGGCGAACAAAGCGATACAAAAAGGGGATGATGGACGGAGCGTTTGAGAAAATCAAACACTCACCCCCAGTCAACTGATCTGGGTTTAATCCATCACCATTCTTTAGCTCACTCAGCCACCCCAGTTCCCATGAGGCACAGGATCAGACTGATTTGCATATGGCCATGTCTGAACTTGGGTGGCAGAGTGGGCTAAAGAACGGTGATGGGTTAAACCCAGATCTGTTGACTGGGTGTGAGTGTTTGATTGGTTCAGATGCTCCGTCCATCACCACCCCCTTTTGTACCGCTTTGTTCGCCATAAATTGGCAGGGTATGCTCAGACGTGAGTCCCTTGCTCACTTTGCCACTGGATTTAAGCAAGCCGGGCTGAAGACGGCTGAAATGCCAGAAACCGGTCCTCTGAAGCTTGTTTCCGGTCCAGGGAAGGCATGGCTTGGCAGTTCGGGCTGGACTGCTCCCATGAGGCACAGGGTCAGACTGATTTGCATATGGCCATGTCTGAACTGTGGTGTCAGAATTTGCTAAAGAACGGTGATGGATTAAACCCAGATCTGTTGACTGGGTGTGAGTGTTTGATCGGTTCAGATGCTCCGTCCATCACCACCCCCTTTTGTACTGCTTTGTTCGCCATAAGTTGGCAGGGTATGCTCAGACGTGAGTCCCTTGCTCACATTGCCACTGGATTCAAGCAAGCAGGGCTGAAGATTGCTGAAATGCCAGAAACCGGTCCTCGGAAGCTTGTTTCCGGTCCAGGGAAGGCATGGCTTGGCAGTTCGAGCTGGACTGTTCCCATGAGGCACAGGTTCAGACTGATTTGCATATGGCCATGTCTGAACTGGGGTGGCAGAGTGTGCTAAAGAACGGTGATGGATTACACCCAGATCTGTTGACTGGGTGTGAGTGTTTGGTGATTGGTTCAGATGCTCTGTCCATCACCATCCCCTTTTGTACCGGGTTTAAAAATAAAGCGCTGCCAAAGGTCCTGGGGGCTGGGAGGAAAGGTGAAAGGGAGCCAGGAAATACTCCAGCAAGGCAGAAGGGTACAAAAAAAGTTCTCCAGCATCCGGGGGCTGGGCACGGCCCAGGGGGCAAGCCTTCCCCTGGGCCCCAGCAGCAGCACGCCCCTGGTAGATTCAAGTCAGGAAACAAGAAAATTTTACATGAGGTCACAGCCTCTTTTTATACACACATTTCCTTTGTTGTCAAAGGTGCAGGCAAGGGGCGAACCAGACGCAACTGGTTCTTTAACACTTTGTTTTGCTTAGCCCCTTGCCTATTCACAGGATGGGTCAGGGACATGAGACACACCACAGGGGGTGGAGCCAGCATTGTGGAGGGAAGACCCAGCCCTATTAAGGTCCCAGGTGCACTCCTCCCTCCTATCAAAATGCAGATCTCTCCATTCACCACCGGGGCAGACCCATCCTGACTCCTGGAGCCAGGCACACCAGCCAGCTCCAGCCAATCACAAGCCAGACAGTCAATTCACATTCACTGCACAGACATGCCAACTTCTAGAAGTAGCACTTCCACACTAGACACAATAAATCTGCACACATCATCGTGCAGCATTTAATCACTGGAGTTCGCACATACCAAACTCGACCCTGCACTCCCCACACATCAGGAACTACCATGGTCACACATATTCTCCATGCATTCCTATGGGAGGGCAGGCCACTCACCACACATACACAGAGAGCTCACGCACTTTAGACTGGACCTCAGTGAAAAAGTGCGCAGAGAACTCAAATCACCATCACCAGGTTACAGAAATAGGCTAATCAAAAGCAAAAAGTTTCGGGGTAAACCTGCCAAATGGGCCAAGTTCAACACCAACGATGAAGAAAATAAATTCTTCCTTCAGCTGTTGTCGGTACAGGAGTGCTGGACAAGCCTGCTTAAAATTCATCTGCTTTAAAATTGGGACTAGAAAAGACTTCTGGGAACCTCATAAAATTTACAGAATAACAGAAAGTGTAGCAGTTCCTGTGGAGACACTCCGTCGCAGCCACAGGGTGCTAACAACTGTCCTCTACTGCTCCCCTAGGAATGGCAAGCATGAGGTGAAAAAGAACCAAGCTAAATCTGGTCAATAATAAAAACCACTTGTAAACAGATAAAAGCCCCAGAAGATAATGCTCGGCTAGTGATGTTGTTTTTAACATTAAAAATTTACGGACACTAGGTTTCCGCAGTTCCAGCTCCTCACTTTCCAATTTCCTTAAACAGCTAAAGGACTCCCTTATCATCCCAACATCCTTTTTATTTATTAATTCAGGGTTGATGTATAAATCGACTCGTCCTAACTTTTCAAAGCTGTTCTTTATGTATTTAAGCCAAGGTATGCTGAGTGCGTGGTCAAGATTCCTACACTCTTTTAAAATCGACTGGCTCAGTGATAGTCCCTTGTTCAACCAGATATTTACCCAGAATGTTAGAGGCTGAAGTGCCAGGGTGTCACTTAATTTGGGCACCCCCAGTTCCTCATGTACCACCAGGTTAGACATTCAATCGGGAGCACCCAGCAAACGATTCAGGAAGGTGTTCTCGACCACATGTAGAACATCGATGGAGGCATGCCCCCATATCTCGCTTCCATAAGAGGCTATAGCTATACTCTTAGCTTGTGTCAACAAGGCAACGATGGATCTATTTCCTAGCTTGGAAGGCAAAATTATTCGCATTCAATATATGACCTCATACCTGATTGTACCAGTGTAAACAAACTACAATTAAATTGAGATGACCCTACAAATTGATATTTCTTCAAAGCACAATCATATGCAAAGTGTACTCACCATAGTTTTCGATCACAGACTGAAAGGTAGGCATAGCCCCCCTCCCGCTGAAGTCATCCCCCTGGTCCACCAGGGCTTCCTTCACTGCGTCATACCCCCAGAGTATCACCACTCGACGGAGGCCCAGGTGCAGGGTGTATACCGGACCGTACTTCTCGCTCAGCTGCAGAGTTCAACAAAAGAGAAGCCCAATGAGGGGCAATTAGGGCAAGAAGACATGTTTTTCAGAATCAGCAAAGTGCAGTGCTCCAGGACGTTTTTGAGATAATTCAGAATTAGGTGTCAGAAAGTGAAATGTCTAAAGAGTTGGGGGTTCTTTCATCTGAAGAGTCTCAAACTATATCTTTGGTTGTTTTCTTACGTTCGACCAGCAGAAACCCGTTCTTTAAAGGCGGAGGGGGCCGGCCTCTCCACTTTCTCCAAATATGAAGAATGTCTATCAGGCTGAGCAAAGGTCAGCCTGACAGACACTCTTCTTGTTCACGTCAGTCAGTCGGCTACTGTACTTGCGCTAAATGCGCATGCTCTTGGCTCCCTTTGATGAACTTTGCTGAGCTGATGATGTCAAAGCCTAGTGGGCGAGACCTTATCAGCCCAGAAAAGTTATGGATGGCACTCCCTCAGGACAAGGGGGGGAAGTGCCACTAACAGCCATCTATCTACCTGGGCACTTCAGTTTAAGGCCAGAAGAACCCAGGACTAGGTGCAAATTAGCGAGTGGGTGAGGAAAGCAGTCTCAATGACCAGTAAGGGACAACTGCCTCCTCTCATTGGCTGACCCGTAGCAAGGTCAGCCATTGAGAGGCTGCTGGCAGTCCCAATCGTCAGGAGACTAGAGGCTTACCCCCCACCTCTACAGATCACCATTGCGACCCTGTAAATGTAATCTGTTTAATGTTTGGTGCATGCATGCATGTACACATGTGTTTGTATGAGTATTTGTGAGTGAGTGCTTTGAATGAGCGTGTGGCCCGCCTGCCACCCCCTGCTCAAATTATAAGCTATCACTTACTTTAAACCCCTTCTTGAGTCCCTCCCTCCACGAACTGCATTCAGTTTAAAATTCTTCAGCTCTTATTAGGAGAGGCCTTGTAAAATGGGCCTGGAATACTGCACATTTTATTACCAATACTCAATATCAGTGATACTCGGTCTCAATATTACAGGGGGGTAACAAGATATCCGCATGGAAAACAAACTGAAGAGGGGCACTTCATAGAATGAGGGCTTGTTCGTCACTATAAAAAAGTGCCCTGCAGAGAAAGACAAAAGGCAGCAGATCCACTATATGTACCGCCATATAGTGTGGTTATCCATGTTCGCTTTTATCATTTTTAATTAAAACAGCTTAGTTGTAGCATGAGCGCAGGACACTAGAAAAGCACTGAGGGCCAGATGTATCAAAGGGTTTTGCCCATTCTGTGTCTATGGGGAAATGTGTTGATACATATGGCCCTTTGTCTGGTAATCTTCATGCTACTTTGCAGCCCAAACAAGTTTTGCACCGGAGAGTAAATCCCAATTTAACACTTTCACCAATGTCCTTGACTTTTGTGATACAAACCGCACACAAAGTGTTAGTAAATGTGGGCCTTTCTTTTTAACCGCCATAACACTAAATACAGGCAAACGCGATATGAGTTCTGCAGCAGGCATACGTTTAAGATGCATCATGTAACTTATGTTTGGATATTATAATGTACTACATAAACTCAAATGTTTTGTAGGCACAGTATGTAACCTTTAAGTCTAAAAGCATTAAAATTATGCCAGCAAAAGAAGCATTTTCTTGAACCAAAAAAAATAAATAAGGATTTATCCAGAGTATCTGAAACACGAGTTATGTGGTTGCATAAAATGTCAGGGAAAATAAAATAAAACTCACCGCCTTCAGGGATTCGACCATGGAACTGGTCTTTAACTGATGCAAGTTTCCCAAGATAGGAAGGGGAACTGGGCCAGGAGGCAGGTGTCCTCGACAGAAGTACAATTTCATGAAAGAGAAACAGAGGAGGCAGCAGATGCAGCTTAGCAGATAGATAGTCAAATCTCCAGAAATAATCATTATTGATTCTCCCAATCCGTGTCTATTCCAGCAAAAAAATTAATGTATGTTGTATTTATAAAGCGGAAATCTAGCCAAAAGGCAGTGGAGCACTGCATGGGAGAAAGGCAAAGTCGATGAATGACAGCAGAGGTAGCTGGTTCTGTTGAATGAACCTAGCCAAATAGGCGGATCTGTCTGTCCTTTATTTACAGTGTCCCTATGGCATATGTTTGTGGGTGCAGTTTACTTTGTGAAGTTTGCAATTGGTCACCCTTGTGCAATATTGTTATGCTTATCCTGTAATAAAAACACATTACAATATTGAGAACATTTTTTAGGAGTACAGCCAGGTGGATTATAGGTGTTGCTTGTTATGTTTACATATTCATTGCCGAGGCGCAAACTGTATCCCAAACTCAGGTTGTGGTTAGGCTTAATTCGACTTCAAATTGCTGAATCAGGGGAACATGATACATTCACCAACGTAATGGAAGATCAAACAAATATAAATCCTTTTAGACCTAGTATCTTTGGCATGGCTGCACAGTCTTTTTGTTTCTAACCTCCTGTTTTGAGTGTGTGATCCATTTAGTTGTTGCTGGTTTAGGACCCTGGCACTTTACCACTGCTGACCAGTGCTTAAGCGAAAGTGCCCCCTGTGTATATTGTATTTGGGATTGGTTTATCCATGATTGGCATATTTGATTTACTAGTAAGTCCCCAGTAAAGTGGACCACATGTGTCCAGGGCATGTACATCAAATGCTACTGCTCCGCTTGCAGCAGTACTTGTGCCACTCACACGAGTAGTCCTTCAAACATGTCTCAGGCCTGCCACTACAGTGTCTGTATTAGCCAGTTTAAACTGTCATGTCAATCTGGCAAGTCCGGATCTGCCCTCTTATTACATGTAACAACCCCTAAGGTAGTCGCAAGGTAGCCCCATGGGCAGGGTGCAATGTATTTAAAAGGTAGGACATGTTCTGTTTTGTTTTCCATAGCCTGGTAATGAAATACTACTAATTTAGTTTTTTACTACAGCAAGGCCTGTCTCTCCCATAGGTTAGCATTGGAGTTTCCTTGTAACATCTCACAGGTGTATCTTCCAATTGGAAATAGATAGAGATTTGAAGTTGGGTCTTTGGACACACACTTTTAAAATACATCTTTTAATAAAGTTGCTTTTGAAATTGCTTGCCTGAAAATGCCACTTTTAGAAAAAGAACACAAGGAGATGGCTGCGACTGTTGGAGAATGCTTGAGTGATTCAGCATTCCGTCTATCATCTGTTCTTTTTGCGGTTGTCCCCCCAAGTGGGAAGGTTATGCCCAGATGTGGGTCCCGTGCTCGCTACACCACCAGATTCAACCTAGTGGGGTGATACTCCGAAACCGGTCCTAGGATGATTGTTTTTGGTCCAGGGAGGTGCAAAAAAACAATAGATCTAACCTAGATCTGTGACTGGGGGTGAATTTTTGATTGATTCAGCATTCCCTCCATCATCGGTTCTTTTTGCAACTTTTAGAAAGTGGGCTTTTTCTTGCTTAACCATTCTGTGCCTCTGCCTCTCTGCTGAAAACATGTCTGGATTAGGATGACAGTTGGTCTGTCTGTGCATTCACTCCAGACAGTCATACAAAGGGAGCTGAGGTGTGACTTGCATATCCTGATGGTGCATCACCAGGCTGATTGGTCTTCCTGAGTTAGAGTGGCTAGAGGAGGTGACACTGACACCTGAATAGGACTGTGCCTGTCCTCACAAAAAGCCATCCCTAAACCCATAGTGTGTCTGGAGCTAAGGCAGGGAAAGGCAAAGGATTTCCTTTGAAGTTTGCCCACTTCAAAGGCTGAAATGGACTTAACTACTGGACTTCGAACACCATAAACTCAAAAGAGATGGATTGCTGTCAGGAGATACTGCCAATCTGCTTGGTGCTTTGCTGTGCAGGCCTGCTGCTGCTACATCTGTCCTGGAAGTGATAGGACTGGACATTTATTTCTACATCCTACTACCAAGGTTCTCAAAGGGTTTGTGTGCTTGCCACCTGTTAAGTAGTCTAAGCGCCATCAAAGACTTCACCTGCCTCTTGCTAACAGCACCTGTACTTCTCTGCTGAGAGTCCTGTTTTGCCAAGTTGTGCCAAATCCAGTTCCTGGGCCCTTGAAGCCATGTGGTTGGTGTTGCAACCTAAGAAAAGCAACCCAACATTTTCAACAATGCCACTGCCTGCACTGAAGCCGAGGGCACTGCATGTGAAGAGCACGATGCACAGCCCCAACTTGCACCACAGCCTTGGTTTTGTCGATGACAGAAACGTATCAACTCCAGCTCCATCATCGATGCCACTGACTGCCCCGGAACCAAGAGCACCACTCATAAACAGCACAATGCACCGCCCCAACTTGCACCGCAGTCCCAGCCCAGCTAGTTGCAGTGCTTCAACCATGACACCACACAGTTGATAACTGACGTATATGAGACCTCCCAACATCATCGACCCCGTACCAGCGTAATTAACCAATGCATCGCTGCCAATGCCGCTCCGCATCAACATTCCTGTAACAGTAAGGAACTGACTTATCACCTCCCTGCCTAGCAGTATGGAACCAATGCCTCACCTCCCCTGTGGCAGTAAGGAACTGATGTCATACCGGCACCAACAATGCCTCACCTCCCGGCGCCGTACAACATCTGTGTTTTTCATCATCTTCCAAGGTACTGTAACTAGGGTCTGTGTGACTCTGCAGCTTGCCCACACTCCCTCACGGTTGGCACCAAACTGTTGTTTTGGGACTGTTCACAATGTCGAGATAACCCCAGTTATAGCTATTGGATTTCTAAGAGCTATACCTTTAAGTGATCTTTGCGAAAGTGATCTAATGATTTATGTATGTAGGATTTTTGTGGTTTTGGCCTTGTTTTATTCAAATAAATATTGCCTATTTTTCTAAACTGATATGGAGTCCTTCTGTGGTGTTTTCACTGGGTTACTGTGTGTACAAATACTTTACGCATTGCCTCTGAGATAAGCCTGACTGCTCATGCCAAGCTACAAGCGGGTGAGCCGGGGTTATCTTAGCTGTGTGACTCCCTTACCCTGACTAGACTGAGGGTCCCTATTTGGACAGGGTACACACCACTGCCACCAACTAGAGAAACCATTTCTAACATGGGTGATCGGCAGTATTGATAGGACTTGTATTTGTATATTGAATACAGTGATCGGTGTGTATTACTAATATATCGCAGACCATTACACCTCAACATACTGGTTTGATTTTTCTCTTTTTGCAACTCTTGAGTTTGATTGCGTGACCCAGCGAGCACACCTGCCGCCTCTTCCCGTGTCTCCGCCCTCTGCCCTGTGTGCGCCTTAACTCCTCGCGGCCCCCGCTTCGCGGGTGCCGCTCGCTAAGGAGGTTGTGTTCCTGTGTTGCTGCTGCCCGTTTTGGAGCCCTACTGGACTTGGAAATCTGCGAGTGGGAGAGCTGCTGCCAAGGAGAGCGGGACTGCGAGGTCCGGCAGGCTGTGCGTGACCCAGCGAGCACACCTGCCGCCTCTTCCCGTGTCTCCGCCCCCCTTTTCAGAGAACGTTTAGGATTTGGCGCACTCACGCGTTAGCGGGACGCGTGTGCGGGACATATCCCGGGACGAAGCCCGGACTAAGGGCGGACCCTCTGAGACCCTCCGAGAACCGAGGAAAACCGGACCGGGCGCATTGCTCTTTGCCCTCAGGTACTGTTTGCTAACAACATTGATCTATTTCGGTTGCGTGCACCACCATCCGCCCGTAAATGTCTCTAGTTATACCAGAACAGCCCATGTCTGATAAAGCGGGAGTACTGTTGAATGGCACTTTAGACAAGTACTTCTCAAAGTCCACAACCGACGTTGCTAGGGAAAGTACTTTGGCAGAGAAGCGAGCGGATCGTCGCCGCTCGATTGAAAATATGAAGAATGGGTCTATTCTCTTGCCAACATCCCCCGTCATAGGGTTGATTGACATTGTCACCGAAACAACATCTGGTGAATTGATTAATCTATTAGACTCTGACCCCTTGGAACTAAAAGTAGCTGTGCTCACACCTAATGTGTCAACTTCATTAGAATTGACCAGGCCAACTGCATCTTCTAAAGACATTAGTGAATGTACGCCAAAAGAGGATAACTTGCTATTGGTAACTACATCACGTAGCAGGGCTGCAAAACAAATTCCCCAGGAGAAACGCTATGGCCCACCGCCTATTAAGAAACAGCGAAGAAGGAGGGACCTGCTGCAACCAAAGTTGAGTTGTAGAGACTTTGGTAAAAAGGCAATCACTGCCCCAAAGGTATCACATAATTCTAATGTTGAATCAGAAGGGAGCACTATACCGCCTTTATCATTATCCCAGCCTAACCCACATCTAGTCCAAGAGCATAGTATGGACACTAATGATGTTGCGAATGTATCAATAGTAAACAAAGGTTCTGTGACCCTATTAGATATAGAGAGTTTGATTAAATCATACTCTGCAAGTATCATTGAGAGGCTGATGGAAGTAGAAAGTAGGCTGTGTAAGATTGAACATGTATTAGGATGTAAGGATGTTGTAATCGATCCTGGTCGGAACAATGTAGGCAAAAAACATCAGAATATCACTACAAAACCAACATCGACCCCTGTTCATGTGTCTACACACACCCCAAACAGTACTACAATTCCATCCACGACTGCACCTTCCGTAAAACCCATGGGGAAAACAGTAACAGCACTGGTCCATCATCATTCTCCTCCCAAGCCCTCTCAAACTAAAATTGTTGATCAACCAGCTATAAGTGTCATAAATAAGACTATTGACAACACAAGTAATAAAACACTTCTGAGAAAACCAGTGAGGGAGGTGGGAGAAACTAGACATACCTGGGGTAAACCTAGAAGGACTCCCTTACCCGAACTTCCCCCAGAGGCTGTACCCTATGTGGTAATTTTAACAGGGGTGCCTGTGCTTGGTCCAAACAAGCGGGAGGGTTTTGCCCAATTAAAAAACAAAATTATGCATTGGCTGAGCATTTACAGGCCTATTGCAAACCACATCAATGGGGATATCGCCCATGTTCGACGTCTAGAATGGCTAGGGGGCAAACCCAAAGATATCGAAGGAGATATAGTGGTTGTGAATTTTCGAGACCCGAATGCAGTCCAGTTCATTTTGAACTGGCAGTTGGGTGCCTCTAATAATACAATAATTCCCAAACCACTTACCTATTTTTATCCTAGATCTTTGGTGTTTTCATCTCAATATCACCCACCTCAGCACTGCCCTCCACAGCGTATACAGCATTTACAGCAAAATAATTATCCAAGCGTCCAGGACGCTGCTAGTATCCATCATGTTTTGCACTCTTCATCACTTCAGAACATAAATAACACGTACCAAGCACCACACCCGGTGGAAACTTTAGACCCTAGGGTATGGAACTATGTAATGCCCAAAATTCATAATCCCCAGAATGGAAGTATGGATCACCTACAACCCTTCACCCCCCTAGAAACTTTCAACAGGTTTGACATCTTTAGCGGTCTAGAAGATTGTGATTGATGCCATCTGTTCGGGGGGGATGAGGGATCAAAGAAAATGTTCGTGGGTGATGTGGGCACTACAGTTAAGCTTGATGTATCTGATATTAATGTGCTTCCCTGTTTGGGCAAAACTGTACTCCTTGATATGAATGGTTCTGAAGATATAAATGTTATGGCAGAACAGGTATTAGCCATGACCAGTTCGGGGAGTACCTTAACTGTTGATGTAGTGCCTTGGTTGCCCCCAGCGGTGCCTTTCCCCAATCTTGATGAGATCTCTGGGGCTGCTGCTGAAAGGCAATCAAATCTCACTGTGTCGATAAAGATGATCTGTTGGAATATAGCTGGTGTTGTAAAAAATCTGAGGGATCCTGAGTGGTCAAATTTTATAGAATCTTTTGATTTCTGCTTCCTTCAGGAAACTTGGGCAGTCGAGGTGCCTCATAGGGTGGGTTATAAGACTTATGGGATTGAAGCGATTCCCTCTAGAAGTGGAAGGGCATCAGGGGGTCTTTTGATATGGGTGAAAATAAATCTAAAGGTAAAGATTGAGGTGGTGCCCACGGACTCTGTAGACATATTGGTGCTAAAAGTCATTCTATCCAACGGGAAAAATTTGTTCCTTGTAAACATTTACAACAGGCCCTTACCTTTATCTGGAGAATCACCAATTGTTGCAAAATTAGACTGCTTTCTGAGCAATCTGGATCACAGCCATGATTTTGTCATCTTGGCAGGAGATCTAAATTGTAATTTTGAGCCAGTTGAGGGTCTTAGCGAAATCTTCATCGAAGAAGATCAAGCAAACAAAATCCCAACTTTAGAGAATGTCAAATCAGTTAAATGCTCAACCTTGGGTCTTCAATTGTTGAGTTTATGTACGGAACACTCTCTTAGGGCTTGCAACGGAAGGTTACCATCTGACAGCTCTAAGAAACCAACATTCTCTAGAAATACTTACAAAAGTAACTTAGATTTTGTCATTGTCTCTATCCCTCTCTGGCCAAATCTCCTGGACTTTGAAGTACTGGAGCGATTCGAAAGCGATCATTTCCCCTTAATTTTAACATTAGAGGCTTTACTCTTTAATAATACGGTCGAACAAAGCATAACTGAGGAAGGGGTGAATTCCAATTCTGAGATTCATATTAGTAATAATAGAAGATCTCTGAAATGGCCACTCATATTGGACCGTAATGATATCCTCAGTGAAATTTATTCACTTCTGGCTGGGACGTTTGGCCCTTATTTGGCGTCAATGGGCGAAGATGCAACAACAACTGCATTCCTGCCATTACACCAAAATTTTTTTAAAGAATTAAAATTACTGGTTACCAAGATGCCCAAAAAAACCCAACAGAAGACCCAGAATCTGTCTCATAGTAAACCTTGGTACGACAGATCCTGTAGAGAATCAAAGAGGGAATTATTGATTGCAATTAAGGCTAAATCTCCTTTTGATGTAAAACAAGCGAGGAACAATTACAAATATGTACAAAGGGCCGCAAAGATGGCATGGGAGGAAGACAGATGGGCCAATTTGCTGCAAGCAGCTAGGGCACGTGACAACGTTACCTTTTGGAGGCTAGTGGCAAACGGAAATAAGGTGGGCAGGGTGGCCAAGGATGTGTTCCTAGATGAACAAACTTGGGTTACCCATTTTACAAATTTATACAAAAAGTATGATGACCCATGTTTGGATATGCATGCAACAAATTATGAATCTTCGGCAGACCAACTCTCCTTTACTCTAGGTGAAACAGAACTGGCAATAACCCAGATCAAATCAGGAAAAGCACCAGGCTTGGATAAAATTCCTGGGGACCTATACAAGCATGATTTAGCTGTATGGGTACCATATATTAATTTTTTATGTAATGCATTCTCATGCACTCTAGAATTTCCAGAGAGCTGGAAGGGAGCGGAAATTGTTTTAATTTTTAAAAAGGGAGATAGGATGGATCCTTGCAATTATCGGCCAATAAGTTTAATGGATATTCTACAAAAAATGTATTCACGCCATATTCTTTTACGCGTGAATAATTGGCTAGATGAAAATGCAATACTGACCAAGTTCCAAGCAGGATTTAGATCTAACATCAGCACAATAGATCAGATTTTTAGATTCTGCTGTCTCTATTGGAAGTACGTGGTGATTAAAAGGTGCCATTTATATGTTGCCTTTATCGATTTAAGGGCAGCATTTGATTTGGTGCCTCGCAATCTACTATGGAAAACTTTGAGTTCAGCAGGTATGCCAAATAACCTTGTCACTCAGATAAGGGAGTTACACGCAGGGAATTTTGCTAGAATTAGATGGGGTCCAAATGGTGAATTAACCCAGAAGATACCCATCGAGCGCGGAGTTCGCCAAGGTTGCGTCCTGGCCCCCACGCTCTTTTCCCTGTTTGTAAACGATATTCCCCAATTTTTGGAGAAATGTAAAAATGACTCCCCGAAATTAAATGGTGAAAAGGTGACATCGCTACTATTTGCTGATGATACCATTTTGATTTCTCAAACGAAAAATGGTCTGCAGATAATTATAGATACTTTTAATGAATACTGCAGTCAGAAGGGGCTTGAAATCAATGTGAAGAAGACCAAATATATGGCCCTGAACCCCATAAAACCTGACAGAGGCAACCTTATACTAAACGGTGAAAAGCTAGAATCCGTCCCTCATTTTTCTTATTTGGGGGTGACATTGGACTCCAACTTTACTTGGAAAACACAATTGGATAAAAGTAAATTAACTTTTGTCCAGAATGTTAAACCTATTCTTAGGGAGCAAACTTTAAGTACAAGTAAAGCAGCTTCTCCCGTGATGGAACTTTTTAAAGCCAAGGTTCAATCAGCGGTCCTTTATGGGGCAGAAATATGGGGTCCCGGTTCAAAGGAAACGTTCAGTCTCCTAGATAACAACTTTATGCGAAGTTTAGCAAGGGTCCCGAGAGGCACTCCTTTAGTCCCCCTGGAACTTGATCTAAACTTCAAAAGAACTGATCACCAAGTCTTGATTCGACCATTGATGCTGTGGGTTAGACTATGGCATGTCCCTGAACTTCAAGATTATAGAGATGGATTAAAAGAAGTTATTAGACTTGATAATCAGGGTGACATCCCATGGCTAAGGCACATCAAGATTTGGTTAAGTAATATAGGGCTGAAACATTTTTGGGAGAACCCCGAACATCTACCCGCAAACCCCAAATTAATATTAAAAAGGGCATTTTGGAGTTTCATACTAAATAGGACTACAAGTAATAGTACTAGTGGGACCTTGGTCTCAAGGTTCCTAAACTTTAAGAATGAACCTATGTATGAGACTTTTATGGATGAAATAGAGCCCCCATTAGCAAAAACTTTATTTCTAAAATTTAGATATGGGAACTTACAAATAAAAACCACCTTGGCCCGTTGGGCTAGAAATCGTGCTGCAGGAACTCTGATAATGGATGAGAATTGCTCTATGTGTACTTACAACCAGATTGAAAACGAGCAACATATCCTCCTTTTTTGTCCTTGTTATAAACAGGCCAGAAAGAGATGGATTAAATACATTTGCCTTCTCTTAGGCCTGAGCTCCAGTGCACAGGCGGTGAGAATCCTAACAACTAATACCTCTCAACAAATAACATTTAGTGTTAGTAGATTCCTACTTTCCATATTCTATACAAGGAAAAAATTGGGGCACTATTTGTAATGTAATACAATTAATCTGCTTGGAATTGTCAAGATGCTCCCTATTCTGACCTATGAATGTAATGTTTCGTTCCATCCAGCTCCTTAATTGTCGTAGTCTTTTTTGTATTTTAAACTAATGTTTTATTTATTGTAAGGTTTTATTATAATGAAATGTAAAGTAATATATGCATTGCTCTTTTATGGCAGTTGTGCCGAAATAAAGATCTACTGACTGATTCACAATCATGTCTCAGCTAGTGAGCCAGCAGTTGAAGCTGCGGATTTTTTTTTTGCGCTGGAGAGGTCAGAGGCCTATGTGGTACCTCAGGTAACAAAATTCAGCAAGGAGCTCAAATGTCCTATCAGAGGCCTTACTAACAAGCATTGGTATAGCCAATAGGTCTCGCCTTTGGAACCTTATAAGTATTTTGTTATGCAGTACAATATCCTTGGTGCAACAACATCAACTGTAGCATGTCTAAACACTTATAAGGTCCCAAAAGGCGAGACCTATCGGCTATGCCAATACTTGTTGATTCCATGTTTGGTCAGATTTGTTCAAGTGCTGGGGCAGTAGCTGTATTAGTAAGCGAACAGTCGCATTCCCCAGGTGAATCTGGAGTGTCCTAGTGTTTGTTAGTTTCATCCATACTTGATTGCTTGTAGAAAGAAATAGTACCCATGGTGGCCTCAGCTCTTCCCACACTTGCCTCTGTAGCCCATGTTTGCATGTTTTAACAATAAAAAAAATTGAATACATGGAATCAAAGCTGGTCAGTCGAAATATAGGGTGTGTGGTCTCTCCCAAGAGGCTCACAAACATCTCTGTGATTTACTGCGGTATTCATAAACCCTCATGGGTATCTGAGTGTAAGAGTGTAGCTGATCTGTAGCTCCAGTACTGGAATTATGTAGCTCTTCCCTTATATACAGCACGCCAAAATAATATTTAGTGCTGCTAGCTTTTTCATAATAAATTGCCAGACAAAACGGTGCCTAGCAAATATGATGTCTGTCATATTGATAAATATAATTTTGTCCCACAACATTAGGTGTGTATTATTGATACTTTACTGATACTAAAGCAATGAAAGTTTTTGGATGCCCAGTAATAATTTAATAGTGACATAATCGACTTACAGCACACACAAAGGGACACTGGATAGTGACATTTGTTATGGTGTTAGGAACTGATCCAGTTTTTTTTGCATACAATTTAAGGCATGGGTACATATGACATTTTGTAAAATAATTCTTGTTTTAAAACCTGTCACACGACATCACACAGACTGGATATGTAATAAGCCAAAAGACCATAGGACTGCATTGGTGGTTTTAGATGTTTAGTATGGGGGAGGGGATGCCCCTTTAGGTCATGATTGTCCATTGACCCCAACTCCACCCTGTTGTACTGTTAATTAAGATGAGCAACGCCTGCAGGCCATATATAATATAAACCTTGTGTTGTGTGCTTAATCCACAGGAGCAATTGTAAGAACAGCCTGAGAGGAAGATGAGAGGCCACAACGCGGGGTTCTGCCTTGGCCCTGCTCCCCACAATGATGCCCTGATCAGAAGCCGGAGCTGTTTGTAGTAGACCTGGGCAAAGCACTACGCTACGCTCGCGTAGATTGAAAAGTTTTCGCAACTTAGCACTACGCGAACTGCACGTAGCACAGTGTGAACACGCGTAGCGTAGCATAGTGTTGTGCAGCGGTCATTTTTTGCTTGTTAGCGGTCCTCAATATCAAGTTGGCGACCTCGAGCAAGCAAAATGACATCCTGGCGAGACTTTTTCCTATTTCGCGATCAGCAACATAAAGTTGCCCATCGTGAGAGTGGAAAATAAACCTCCCTGCGAGATTCTCAACGCGGGAAGGTCTGGTTTTTCATTGCGAGTGGTCGAGTATGCTCACGACCGCTCACGATGAGAAACTACCAGTCCGCTTGGAGAAAGCTGCAGCTCGAGTAAAAATCTCCCCGATCAGCAGAAAACTACAGCTCGCACTGTGCAAGATGCCGTTTTCAATGATTGCACAGTGCCGGATGCTTGTCCGCACTGTGTAATCATTGACAACAGCATCTTGCACAGTGCGAACATGCTATTACGCAGTTCGCTTAGTGCTACGCGTAGCTCGCGTAGTGCGAAGTGCACTTCGCGAAGCTTCGCAAAGTGTTACTTCACAAACTACGCCCAGCGCTAGTTAGTAGCCAAAGCAAGATGTGTAGTTCTCAGATCATTCTGGTAATCAGTCCCAGAGATCTTAAGGATCAGTCCCAGAGATCTTAACCCCGTACATGCAGGGGTAATTCCCCTGCTGTGCTGGGGGTGCACAGAGCGCCCCCGTGCTCATGACGAGCTCAGCTCGTAATGATGCACAGTGCTACAGGGATGGGAGACTGCGATACAGTGCTACAAAGCGCCGCTTCGAGCCCCGCAGTGTGGGGCACCAAGAATGTTAAGTTTGCTAGGCTCAGAGGACTACAGAGTCAATAGCCCCTTGCTGACTTGAGGGGCGGGGGACCGCCATGCAGCTCTACAAAATTCCACTTGGAGCCCTGCAGTGCCGAATGCCAAGAATGTTTCTCTGGATATGAAGAGTACAGAGCCCATGGTCTCTCGCTGACTGGGGCAACGGTGGGCTGCTACGCGGTGCTACAAAGCACCATTTAATGGCCTGCAGCACGTGACGTAACCGGGTGAAGATCCGGCCAAGAGTGAGCCCCTCTGGCTTGTCAGATGCTGGAAGAGGCTGTGCTGGGCCACCCCACTTGACTCCATCTTTGACGAGGTAACTATTCCCCTGCTCAAGATATTTTAGTTGATTTCAACTGTGGCAACACATGGGTGCGAGGAAAGCTACCTCACATACAGAGGTGGGTAGGAGAACCCAGGTGAGGCAACTGCCTCTATGACAAACTACTTGACCACAGCCATGGTGGCAATTAATACCGACATTTGGCTTTAGGAGGAGGGTTTGATGCAGCACAGCAGGAGTCAGGAAATTAACCAAAGCCCAGAGACAGTGCTAATGGGAAAAGAGAGGATAGAAATAGGGATACTCACAGCTGGTAATAGTCATATAGGAGACAGGAAAGAGGCATTGAATCCTGGTGTTACATTTGCCCCTTTGAATTACATCACTGATGATAACCCGGCACCATCTCATTCCCCAACCTCGACAAGCGTGCACGCCTCGCGATAAACGTTAAAAAGAAAGTGGCGGCAAAAGTGAAAGCGTTTCCCTTGAGGGAGCGAGCAGCGCCAGGAGCGATAATTGCTAACTCATGGTGCCAAAGCTGGCTCCCGCAAGGGAATCCCCAAACGTGCATGCATTGCCATTGAAAGCAATGCATTGCGTGTATGTTTTTAGGGAGAAAAGTGAACCGATTCTAAAAAGCAAGAGTTGCTAAAGATGCTTAGGGCATGGGTGTCAGCAATGATGGCTGCTGAGCACACCGAGGATGGGAATATCAATGTGAATATAGATGAGCAGAGGCTGCATGGGGATTTTGTGAATCAGGACCTGCCTGGGAGGAAGCAGCAGTGTTTCTTCAAGAGGTCTGTCCCAGAGGAGCTGGAGGGCAGGCGGGAGGCTAGGAAGCATCGGATCGAGCTGGAAAGGCTCAAGATGGATGAGAGGGAGTTCCAGTTGGAACTAGCCAAACACATAAGAGAGCCAGAAAAGGATACGTTGACCATAGAGGAGCGAAAGATGATGCTAGCTCAAGAGCTGAGTTTGAAGGAGCTGGACATGAAGGCCACATCCTGCACAGATAGTGACAGCAATTCAAAAGTGCAGTCTGATTTCAAAGTGCACATACCTAAGAACCTAAGGAAGGAGTATGCCAAGGAGGATGACATACATAGGTGGTTTCAAGGTTAGCTAGCGGTAAAAATACTGCTATCTACGCGTTGTACTTTAAAAAAAAAAATTGCCAAACTTCTCATGTTTTTAAACATTACTTGGCACTTCTAGTTAAAACGTTACTGCTGTGTACTATGTGACTGTAGAAATGTTAACTCTCTCACAACCCGCCCCTGCAACTTGGTCCATCGCGGCAAGTGCTATTTGCACGGAGGGTGGACACAGGGAATTTCACTTTTCCCTCACTTCCTGTCCCTGCGGTTTCCGACTGGTGAGCGGGCTAGTGTTCCCGCTTCACAGGCTATTTAAATTCATGCCAGAATGAACGTGAAGCGGACGCGCGCCAGTCTGCGCCCATCCATGCTCCGGATGCGCTAAGTGCTAGCCACGTTGCTGGTTCGGGGAGCGATGTCAATGGGACAACATATTATAGTTATACAGGTAATCAACCGAGGGACATAGGGTGCATGGGAGATGGGAAAGGGGAATTTAAGCTGGAAGGGACTGCTGGCCCAGGTTCAGACTATGTCAATATGGATTCCTTGAGATGTGGCCTGCTCAATGTGAGGTCGCTGCCATAGCATTACTTAAAAGCTCACTTTTTGTTAGAAATGAATCATCTAGATATCTTGTTTATGACAGAGACCTGGTTGCATCCCGGGTCCAATGTGGAATTGGGTCTGATGTGCCCACCTGGCTATAAAGCATTACATAAACCTAGAGCTTGTGGGGGGGGGGGTCGTGATTATATTTAAGGAGATATGGGATATCTCATCTATGGATATTGATGAGGTTCAGGCATTCAATGGCTGGGCTTCCGCATAAAAGGCTGCAATGGGCTTTGTTGGACGGGCATATTATGCTATAGACCCCCCCCCCGGGTGTGGCTCACTGGTTAGAGGCGGCAGACCCGAGAGCAGAGGACGGCCCGGGACCAGGGTTCGATTCCCGGCGCGGCAGGTTTCTGGACCAGGGTCAGCGGACTCGGTAATTCTCTCGCCTCGGTGCCCACTCTGATCAGCGATCACACTCGGCAACTCTGGGCATTAGCTTGCCTCATCTTCACTAACGGCCCCACCAGACCGCCGGGGATGCCTGGTCTCACCCAGGAGATACCCATTAAGGGACCATCTCTCAGGGAAGCCAGGAAGGGTTTCGCAGCGGTCGAAGCGCCTTGGGACCCTCCGGGTAAGTAGTGCGCTATATAAATGCCTATACATTACATTACATTACATTACATTACATTACAATTTGTCTTCAACATGAGCAGGAAATGGCTTATCTACTTAGCAATATGACACTCACCCACACCGGATTGGTGGACCTTGGAGATTTTAACATGTGGGCCAACGGAAGTCTGGATGCGTGGTATAATAAATTGATACAGTCCTGTGAGAACTTGAATTTAACAAAGCGGGTTTTAGAACCCAATCATAAGGGAGGCCAAGTCTTGGATTTGATCTTTGCAGAAAAAGACTCTGTCAAAGTGGAAAATATTGTCCCGATAGGCTGGTCTGACCACTACATTTGTGGTTTAAATATGCTAAATGAGTATATTTAATAAAACTCATTGACTAGTCAGTGACGATGTTATATAAGCTTGTTTTAGCGTTAACAATAGGCTCTCCGCAAGTATGAACGATGCCAACTTAGATGTTCCATTGTAAATATACTCAGTGTCAGAAATGTTTGTATATAGTGTATATAAGAAGAAAACAGAATGTATAGTAAAATAAGTTTTGTGTTAGAATATTCTATCACAAATAGGAAAAGAAATATACATATAATGTGTAAATGTGTAAATGTTTAAGAATGTTGTTATAAAAGTAATGAATGAGAATTAAGGGTATATTATCAATCATGAGAAAGTGACCATTCCCGACCCTAATAGTTTGTTTATTGTCTTGTGAAATAATGAAGTATAAATAGCAGAGATGCAAAAAATAACAATCTACTAGACGCTGATAATGTGTAAAATAAGCCCTGAACTAATTGACACAATTCTTTCATTTTATAGTCATCATGAATGGCATTTTTTCTGTATATGATCATGGACAACAGTATTGTATCCTATGAATTTTGTATTATCAATTAACTTGTATAAGTAATTTAAACATTTGTATATAAACTATTTAATTGTATATATATGTTATAAAATGAAGGAAGTGATTCCACATTTAATGAAGAAAAAATAATATAAATGAAAAAGAAAAAAAGAATTTAATAAAAAGAAAGTTGAATCAGAAGCTAAAATGTCAGTTGAATTAAATTAGATAAAAATATGCGTCTTTATGATGTCTAAAAATATGCACATAGCCCGTTGCAAATTGTGAGATTTTCAAAAACAGTTTTTCGTTGCCAGGGTTCATCCTTTAAGGCAGGGGCCCCTAATCTTTCTAAAACATTTTACTCGCGGCTGGACTGTGAGGGGTTTATTTATAAATATATCATAACACACGTGTGGTTGTAATATTTATTGCAAGCGTTCCAGACAATTGAGCACACTAGACAGGGAGTGGAAGGTCACCGACTCTAGCCAGAATCACCCTTTTTAGATTTTTTAGTTAGATAATTTTATATTTGTTTAGGAAATTTTCGTCATGGCAAAGTTAATTACATTCGGACTTTCGGATGAGCAATTCGCCAGTATGGTTGGCAGTTAAGGCACCTTTGGTGAATCAACTTTAGGGCAGGATAAGATTGAGGACAACTATCGTGCCTGCTCACCCCTGAGGTGGAAGACGGGGGTTCTATCTGCTTTCTTTTATCTTTTAAAAACTGTTAAATTGCATTTTATTATTTGCGCCGTGTTTTCTGCAAGTTGATTTACTTACTTGTGGGGAATCTAGATTTGTGGAGCTCGCCTAACCTCTAACCCCGATCCCCTGCACAGCCGAGTAGGTGGTGACGCCGAGGGACAGGGACAGGGGCTCACAGCCGATCATATCCGCCATCTTGGGAGGGCTAAGGGGTTTGCAGTCTAGCTGCAGGACGCCTCCCGCCTTCCCGAGGTATTTAAACTGTCGCAATCCGCAGCGCGCTGACTACTATCATGCCTGCTCACCCCTGAGGCGGAAGCCGGGGGCTCTATCTGCTTTCTTTTATCTTTTAAAAACTGTTAAATTGCATTTTATTATTTGCGCCGTGTTTTCTGCAAGTTGATTTACTTACTTGTGGGGAATCTAGATTTGTGGAGCTCACCTAACCTCTAACCCCGATCCCCTGCGCAGCCGAGTAGGTGCTGACGCCGAGGGACAGGGACAGGGCCTCACAGCCGATCAACTATCACTGGGAAAAGTCCCCTAAAGAAGGACAAGCATTACAGATCGAGGAGGCGGTCTCCTCCTTAGGTCTTATCCAACAGGTCAAGGGACCAACACATGAGAAAGGTCATGTGCTTTACTTAGTCTGGACCACCATGCCAGCCCAGGGTATCATGGAAATTCTTCCTTGTGCTTGGTCTGATCATTTTTTAATAAAGGGTAGACTCACATTGAGGGGCCCCCTGTCCAAACCGGAGGAGGGCTGGAAAACGGCCCGCAAATGGAGAAACCTTGATGGGGAAAAACTGGTCTACCTCCTAGAACACCATCCTTCAGACGAAGAGCAAGATGCCAACGTTGATGCTCTATGCAGTCATCTCCAGCATAAACTGGGGAGTGCCATTGATGTGGTGGCACCTCTCCGCAGGATGAAGAAGGTGGCGAGAGGAGCCGGGGCGCCTTGGTATAATGATTCCCTTAGAGAGATGAAACGCGGGGTGAGGAAGAAAGAACGGGCATGGCGTAAAAAATACGACGCCATCTCCAAACAAGAATATACTTCATCCTTAGCCCAGTACAAACTAGCCATACAATCAAGGAAGGCTGCCTTCTTTGAGGAAAGAATAACTACTGCTAGAAATCCGCAAAAAGAAATTTTCCGGGTCCTGGCGGAGCTCAGGGTGAACAAGGAGCAAAGTCCCGAGTTCACCCAGGAGGACTGTCAGAGGTTCCAGGATTTCTTCGTAAAGAAGATATCCGACATCTTGGATGAAATTGCAGAAACTGCACCCCTCGAATGTCCGCACATACCGGACCCCACTGGCCCGCTAAACATTCCACCTCTAGCTGAGCTATCCCTTATTTCCAAACAGGAATTACTCAAAATCATGGGCCGAGTCAAATCAGGCTCCTTGGTGGACCCTTGCCCGCCTGACATATTCAAGATGGCAATGCCAGGAATAGAGGAAGAGGTTCTGCATCTATTGAACACCTCTCTTCGTACAGGACAGATCCCTTCAGCTTTTAAAGAGGCTCGCCTGATCCCCTTATTGAAGAAACCTGGAGCAGACACAAAATGTTTGAAAAATTTCCGGCCCATCTCCCAGTTGCCTTTCTTGGCGAAGGTAATTGAGCAGCATGTGTTAGCTCTATTATCGGGCCATCTAGAGAGTAACAACGTGCTGGAGACCAATCAGGCAGGGTTCCGTGCTAATCACAGCACGGAACTAGTTATGCTATCCATTCTGGATGAGCTAAGGATGCGAGCTGATGTAAAAACACCGAGCGCCCTGGTACTACTGGATCTCTCCGCGGCGTTTGACACCGTGTGCCATAAACAGCTTCTGTCGCGGTTGAGATCCTTTGGCGTCGTGGGTACAGCACATGCATGGCTCACATCATTTCTGCAGGGTAGGACACAACGAGTGCAGCTGGGGGGATCTACTTTCTACCCCTGCTCCGATCACCTGCGGGGTCCCCCAGGGATCTGCCTTGTCCCCACTACTTTTTAACATCTACCTGCAGCCACTAATTGCTCTCCTGAATAGGATGGACTGCCTAGTGTACAACTATGCCGATGACACCCAGATAATCATCCGGCTGGATGATGGTCCAGGAGCATCCACCAGGTTACAGGACATATTGAAAACTACAGTCAATTGGATGTCCGAGAATTCCCTGAAAGTTAACCCGGATAAGACGGAAGTACTACCCATTTCCACCTCGGGTAACCCTTGGAGTGATAACTTTTGGCCTAGGGAGCTGGGTGTACCCCCATAGCCGGCAGTTGTAGTTAAAAGCCTAGGCCTATATGTGGATAATAAATTATTCATGGAAAAACAAGTCACCACCGTAGTAGGCACCAGTATAGGCCTGTTAGGACAACTTAGGAAGATCGCCGCCCTACTCTCATTCTCTACCTTGAGACACGTGGTCTCAGCCACAATTCTGGCTAGGCTGGACTACGGGAACTCCCTTTATTTAGGTTTGCCACAGCGGCTGCTGGACAAACTACAGGGAGTCATGAATGATGCAGCTAGGTTGATATTTAAAAAACCCAGAAATGCCCATGCCTCTCCCTTGATGCAGGAGTTGCACTGGCTGCCAATTCGCCAGAGAATTATCTTCAAAGGAATGTGCATTGCTCACAAGGCTTTTATATGGCAAAGCACCAAAATACCTGAAATCCCGACTATCCCCCTACATACCGGGTAGGACTTTGCGTTCGTCGGACGCCACTCTTCTGTCTCAGCCCCGCTTTAAATTGACCACGGTGGGGGGCCGTGCTTTCTCCAACACGATCCCAGCTTTATGGAACAAATTGTATCCAGAGCTCAGGAAGGAAAGTAACTTACTTTCCTTCAGAAAAAAACTAAAAACTGTACTATTCAAACAAGCATGGAGCAGACCTTAGGTGCACAGCTGGTTTCAAGTGAATATAACATCTATCACGTAATTCTGGTCAGACAGCGCTTAGAGACCCCTGTGGTTATAACGCGCCATACAAATTAAATAAATAAATAAATAAATAAATATCCGCCATCTTGAGAGGGCTAAGGGGTTTGCAGTCTAGCTGCAGGACGCCTCCCGCCCCCCTCTGCACCCTACAAATATCACATGTCTCTACGTCCGCGCAGCGGGTGCGCCGACGGCACGCCGAAGGCAAGCCCATCTGCGCCCGTCCACGCCCAACCGGGACTAGGGGCCACCTCCCCTGTCCATTTTTCGAAACAGAGGTTGATATACAATAGGGACTCCCTTTACCAAATACGACCCCCCCACACTAGCATGCTGCTGTCACTGCTTTGACCCTTTGGAGACCCCTCATTTCTGCCCTCACTGTAAGTCTGATATAACTAACCTTTCGATCCAGCCGGCTATAAAGGATTACCACTTGCTTCTTCTTAATTGTAGGTCTCTTCCAAAACACAGCCTAGAGATCTCCTTGCTGTTGGATGAGCATACTCCGGACGCAGTCCTCTTAACTGAAACTTGGCTGACTCAAGACTCCCAGCATGACCTTGTGCAAGCCCTTATCCCTGGCTATCAGATAGCCCGTTTAGATTGTCCTCAGGGCAAAGGCGGTGGACTTGCGATCATATATAAGGACATCTATACATGTCGCTGCTTGACGGAGTCCATTGCTGATTGTGAAAGCCTGCCCTTTGTTATTGAATTTTCACCCAATAACAGCTTTTCTGGCATTCTCATCGATCGCCCCCCCCGGACCCATAAAACAATTTCAAACAGCTCTTCCCTCTATTGTGGCAGAACTGGTCACATCTCCCTCAAATTTCACACTACTTGGAGATTTCAATATCCATTTCGATAACATCTCAGACACCACTGCCACAGGTATGACAGCTAGCCTAGCCGCAATTCAACTAGAACAACTTGTCTCAGGGCCAACGCACATTAAAGGTCATCTTTTAGATCCAGTATTCAGTAACAGTGAACACCTTAAAGTGGGCAGCATCAGCCACCTTCCCTGGACTGACCATTTTCTGATCCCTTTAATTTGGACCTCATCTAAATTTCCATCCTCCATCTCCCTTCCACGAAAAACTCGAAACTGGTCTAAACTCAGCACAGATAACTGGACCAGTATTCTCACTGCCACTAGTCCCTCACTCTCTTGTGACCCCTGCAATAATAACAGTTTATTTAATAACTGGATCACTAGCTCTCTGGACTCCTCACTCCCTCTTCGTACTCTGGTACAAACAGGCAGCAAAAAACAGCGCCCTGGTACACAGAAGAGCTCAGGGAAAAAAAACATCTCTGTAAAAGATTAGAAAGAAAGTGACGTTTGACTTGTGATTCTATGGATAAAGTCATCTATAGGGAAGCTATCAGAACCTATAAATCCGAAATAAAAATCACACAATCTGCTTACTATACTGAAAAGATTAGGTCGGCTAAGTCCAAACCTAAAGAGATCTATTAGATAGTGAAAACTCTGACCAGGCTGCCATCTCCTTTTACAGGCAATGATAATCTATCTTCCCGATGTGATGAATTGGCTTATTCTTTCTTTTTGAAAGTAAATACAATCTATCTCTCCTTCTTAGATCTGGACGCAGAATCGCCCACCCAAAGATCGGACCTACCCATAGAAACAGAGGTTTCCCCTCAAAACAACTTGGTCCATCTTCCTCTGCTGCACCTTGACACTCTCGAGCCCCTAATAAACCAAATAAAATCTGGTTCCCCTTGTGACCCTGCCCCCCCTGGCACGCTGATCCTAGCCAATAAAGTCATTCTTCCCACACTTCTGGAGTTGCTGAACTCCTCCATAATAAGTGGGAGAGTGCCATCGGCCTGGAAGCATGCCATGGTCCGAGCTCTGCTAAAGAAACCCGCTCTTGATCCGACGAACTTTAACAATTATAGTCCGATATCACTTCTCCCCTGAGCAACCAAGATCCTCGAGAAACATATTAACATCGTTTTAACTCAGTTTCTCGAGCGTAACCATCTGCTTGACGTTTCCCAGACAGGCTTCCGCCCCAAACATGGGACGGAGACTGCTTTGCTGGCCGTGACAGAAGAGACAAGGCGGATCTTGGATCAGGGAGGGTCAGTGGCAGTGATCGCCTTTGATACAGAAAATCATAAAATTCTCTTAAACCGTCTTCTTGACCTGGGAATATCGGGAGAAGCTCTGGCCTGGTTCAGGTCCATCTTAAGTGATCGAACTTTCCAGGTCTTTGAAGGTACATCGGTCTCTTCTAGCAAGCCATTGGGATGTGGGGTGCCCCAGGGCTCTTCATTGAGCCCTACACTCTTTAATGCATATATGATACCGCTGGCTGGGATTGTCCGCCCATATGGTATTAACATCATTACCTATGCGGACGATACAAAGCTAGTGGTCTCCCTTGTGCAAAAGAACAGCCCACAACCACAGTCTAATCTAACAACTTGCCTGGAGCAGGTCAAGAGCTGGATGATGAAGTCCTGTCTGAAGCTCAATGACGATAAAACAGAGCTTATGCTCCTAGGCCCCTCAGCCCCTTCCACCTTAGAGCTGTTATGGCTTTCGAGCATGGGCACAGCCCCCACCCCCAGAGATAACACCAAAAGCCTGGGGGTGTGGCTGGACAAATCATTGACCTTAGACATACAGGCAACTAAAGTGTCAGCGACCTGCTTTGGCCTCCTGAGGATGATTAAAAGAATTCTTCCACTCCTTCCCTTTGAGGCCAGGCAGATAGTCATACAGAGCCTAATTCAATCTCGCCTTTACTTCAGCAATGCTCTGTACCTGTGGGCGCCGGAGTACACCCTACAAAAACTGCAGCGTATTCAAAACTGTGCAGCTCGCACACTGCTTGACACCGCCCGTAGAACTTCAATAAAACCTGGCTTAAGAGCGTTGCACTGGCTCCCCATTAGGGAGAGAGTCAAGTTTAAATCTATGTGCATCGCCCACCAAGCTTATTGGAAATCCGGACCAGAAATCAACCACTTTCTGATGTCACCCTACCAACCCAATAAAGCCCTCCGCTCCTCACATGCTTTTTTGGCTCAAGTCCCTAGGATTCAGAGAGCGAGGGCTGGAGGTTGATCTTTTGCCTACAATGCCCCTAAACTGTGGAATGCCCTTCCCCTTCATCTTAGGACTAACTCTAACCTGCTAAGCTTTCGCAAACAGCTCAAGACTTTTCTTTTTAATTAGTTAGATTATCCCCTGTTCTTTGCTGAAGGTACTGTTTTAGTCTCAGTGCCTGGACGCCTCAGGGCAGTTGTTAGCGCTTAATAAAATAGTTTTTCATTTCATTTTTTCATTTCATTCAGGACCTTAATACTTTGTTAGCACTGAGGAAAAAAATGAAATGCATTGAGCAACATGGACATTTCATGTTGCAATATTTGAAGGCTGGAATAATACCCCAGGGATTGTGAGTAAGGAATATACCGGGGTTATTTACTCACATTAAGGAATTTCTGGAGCGTTGGTCTTTAATATCGAACTGATGCTCCAGAGATTACATGATGTTGATAGTAGAGACATCTAAAGATATGTTACAACAACTGGCAAAGGAAATTGCAGACCTAGAGGAAAATATAAAGAGTTCAGGAATAGTGGAGGATGTAAAAAAAAAAGTTGGATGACATAGAAAAGGATCATTTCCAGAATGCAACACATCAGGAGTACAACCAATTCCCTGAAAATCCATCGATGATGTACAACCAGTACCTGGAAACACGCAACAACCGGTACTGGAGAAATTAGACACCTTGCCAATATTTAACCTCAGTAAATCAAATCTATCGAAGGATACTATTTCTGTCTTATCAAAAGGGTTGACATTTGCTCCACATTCCGGTCTAAATAAATTTGACCTATTTAGACATTTGCAGGCCTTCTTCCGTAAAATTAGGTAAAACATATTTTTTCAGGGCCAGGAAGAAATAACACAAGAAGCTAATTTATCTGGCTCCGAACCTAAATCTCTATTTACTCCCATGGTAGACCAACTTCCACCTCAGGTGGCTATATTTGAACAAGTGTTGGTCGACAAACTGACCAATATCACATCCCATGTACCCAAGACTCCATTTAATCTAAATCAGATGGAATACAAAGCCTTAAACCAAATTAAAGCTGATAAAGATCTAATGCTAAAGGCATGCGATAAAGGTGGAGGAATTGTGGTATATGACACTACGAACTACATAACAAAAATTGAATAAATGCTAGATGACACAAGGTTTTATATACCCATTACCAGAGATACTACATCCCAAACATTGACTAAAATTGAAAAATTGAAATTAAGAGATGGTGAAATTTGCAAAAAAGAACATGAGTATCTAAATGTAAAACATTCCAAGCTAGCGAGTATCTATGGGATACCAAAAGTTCATAAAAATGCCCAAAATCCACCCTTGAGGCTTTAGTCACTACAATAGGCTCTGTAACTGAACCTTTGGCCAAATATATAGATGCTATTCTTTGTCCACACACCTCACGCACACCTGGACATGTCAAAGATACCAGACATATTATAAATCTAGTAGAAAATGTCAGCTTCTGTACTACCTCACAGTTACTAGTAAAATGGACATAGAGGCCCTATACAGTAATATTCCAATCATGGGGGCCTAGAAGCGGTCCATTGGTTCATGCATGAAAACAATATAACATGTCCCTTAGTATTCATTCTTGAATGCCTAAAAATTGTTTTATGTGACTATATATTTGAGTTCAACGGTAAATTGTTTCAACAGCAACAGGGAGTAAGTATGGGAGCATCATGTGCACCTACCATTGCAAATATCTACATGTCCCGGTTTGAGAACCGTTTTGTTTTCAATGAAATTGCACCGTTCTATGAATCCGTGACCAAATGGTCACGATACATAGACGATGTATTTTTCATTTGGAATGACAATGTGGACAATCTCCACCAATTCATTGAATGGATAAATTTATGTGATGTAAATATCAAATTTACTAATCACATTGATGACAAAGAAGTGGAGTATCTAGATGTCATTATTAAACATCAGAATGGTATCCTCGAAGTGGACTTATTTGTTAAGCCCACAGCGAGGAATACGTTGCTGCACTATGACAGCTTTCACCCCACAGTCCAGAAAAATAGTGTCCCATTCGGGGAGTTCTTGCGTCTCCGACGCAATTGTACGAGTATTTGTGACTATGATGAAAAATCAATGATGATGAAAGCAAAATTCCTCACACGAGGATATCCCCAAAAAATAGTGCATGATTCATACAAGCGGGCGCGCTTCTATGATCGGCAGCACCTTCTGCCACCTAACAATGATAAGAAAGATCCAGGTTTGGTTTTCATTACTGAACATTCAGTCCTGAATGAAAGAATCAGGCAGACCATATGCGCAAATTGGCACATACTAAATGTAAATACACCTAAAGAAACCAGGTTGCCTAAACACATGTTCGCGTATCGGCAAAATAAATCTTTAAAAGATCATATTGTTAGATCTAATATGGTTCAGAAAAGGACGTCTGTCCAACAGACGCTTACTAATGCTCAGCCAGTGTTAGGCACCTATAAATGTCTGAATTGTAAATCATGTGATACAGCAGTACAGGGCCCGTCACTTGAATTTAATAATCAGACGATCAAACCTAAAGACCGGAACAATTTCAAAAGTACTAATGTTATATATTTGATCATTTGCCCATGTCATAAAGGTTATGTAGGTCAAACAGGAAGGGCTATGAATGTCAGACTGACCGAACATCGTTCAGCCATCAGGACACGTAAAATGACAGCTCCCCTAGTCTGCCACTTTACAGAACTAAATCACGCACCAGAAGATATGACTTGGTATATTTTACGATTCAGAAAAGGAAGTGGTGATGAACAGAGTGTCTGAATTAAGCAGACCACTCTTACCCAGTCCAAAGATCAGGGCTTGATCCATCACCATTATTTAGCTCACTGCACCATCCCAGCTCAGAACCTGGCTATATGCAAATTAGTCTGTCCCTGGCCCAGTGCATCATGGGAACAGGGCAGACCAAACTACCAAGCCAATTCTTCACCAGAAAGGAAACAAGCTTCCGGGGACCGGTTTCTGGCATTTCAGCCATCGTCGGCCCGGCTTGCTTGAATCCTGATGGTGCAGTGAGCAAGGGACTCACATCTGAGTATACCCTTCCACGCTTAGGGTGGACAAAATATTTAACAACAAGGGGTGGTGATGGACAGAGTTTCTAAATTAAGCAAGGGACTCATGTCTGAGTATACCCTGCCACACCTATAGTGGCCAAAAACGATTCAGAAAAGGGGGTGGTGATGAACAGAGTGTCTGAATTAAGCAGACCACTCTTACCCAGTCCAAAGATCAGGGCTTGATCCATCACCGTTATTTTGTCCACCCTAAGCGTGGAAGGGTATACTCAGATGTGAGTCCCTTGCTCATTGCACCATCAGGATCCAAGCAAGCTGGGCCGACGATGGCTGAAATGCCAGAAACCGGTCCCCAGAAGCTTGTTTCCTTCCCAGTGTAAGAATTGGCTTGGTAGTTTGGTTTGCCCTGTTCCCATCATGCACTGGGACAGGAACAGACTAATTTGCATATAGCTAGGTTCTGAACTGGGATGGTGCAGTGAGCTAAAAAACGGTGTTGGATCTAGCCCTGATCTCTTGACTGGGTGAGAGTATTCTGCTTAATTCAGAAACTCTGTCCATCACCACCCGTTGTTGTTAAATATTGGTATATTTTACAACGGATATATCATAAAACAGGATTAGACCAAGAAAAAATTAGAAAGATGCGTGAAGTTTACTGGATATTTGTTCTAGGCACAGCAGTAAGTGGGCTGAATATGGATATTCCTTGGAATCAGGCAAAAATGTAATCCATAGATGCTTTCGCTAGTGGTCTGCGGGTACCTTACACTTATACATAGCAAAATAGCAATTGTGTTTCAATTATAGCTGTCTCTCTTTCCTAGTACAGCATTGTACAACCAATTATTTAACACAAGCAATGAGCCCCCAATATATACGTTATGACTTAATTGGGTTTTTGATAACATCAGTCTAATTTCCTATTGAAATGTGAACTATCACTTTGAGATATGCTTTCTATGACACAATTGAGCATATGAAGACACAAAAATTCTGCACCAATTGTCGTTATTTATATGTAAAGTTCGCCCAAGATAATGATATTAATAGGAAATTTAAGGTTTGTATTTCTATGTATGCTCCATCTTAAGATGGCGGAGCCATTAGTCTCACCCGTATTAAGTCTTCACTAAGCATTAGGGCCCTGGTAGATATCGCGAGATTTATATGCAGTGGCGCGAAAACAATTGTCTTTAAATAGATTGACCAGACAAGAACGCCATGATTGAGACAGCAAAACGCTGGGATACAACGTGACGTATTTTTACTAACAATGAAGTAAGTAGGGAAGACTTTTTATGCAGTTGAAGTGGTTATAATTGCCAGGGCTTTGTTTTCAGTTTAATTATTAGTGACTTTATAGGTATTTTAAATTGAGAACATTGGATTGCAGCAGTAATTCTGACACTATTAGAATCACTTTGATAGAAGCGTGAGGCCTTTTTCCAATGCATATTTAGATAGCAGGCCACGCGGTAATCTGATACGTTTCAGTACCTTATCAAACAAGCCTACACTGCGGCGCAGTGTGTTAACCGGGGATAGGGAGGCCATAACGGGCGGGACCTCATGAATTACAATGATTATCCATATAGGAGTTAAGATCCTCGGATAAACATATGTCGATATGGGGCATACTTATAGGTACTATGTGAGGATAGAAGCAGTTTTTTTCGTTCCAGATAAAGTATATATAGTAGACGCGCGTTTATTCAAGATATCGCCATTTTTAAGAATTGGACAAAGGATCTACAGCATGTGTAAATTATATATTTTACAGGTGAAGGACAAAAATTGAAAGTGATACGTTCTGACCTTAGTACAGCAACACATTCTTGGATTGCTGGTCCTTGCTGAAGAGACTAACAGGTATGATGATAAATTAACATGGGGGCACGGGATAGATCTTATATATTTAGGATGCCTCTTGGTAAACATTGCAATCTACCTTGCTTTGCAGATTAAATAATGGATCAAAATCGACAGGAGCTTTGAGATATCTGTTCCTGCATGACAGTTCTTTTTTTTTTTTTTGGTAATCCTCATATATCACAAATGGAACTCTTGATGGGAAACTGGCTCCTCCATGCACTGCTGGCCATTCTGTATCGACCCTTGTTGATTTCGACCGGATACAAGTTGGTTTGCCCGTACCCTCAAGTAGCCACTACCTTCCCCTCCAAACTCCTTTTTTTTCCCCGATCTGTGGGCGCCCCATGCTACTTAGGAGAACGGGGAACCAGCAGGGCTCCAGACAAATCATTGGAAAACCAATCATCGGGATTGCCATGCCACCAAGGCTGCCCAAACATTCGTCTCACTTCTAGGATCACATGCCACATCTGATTTGCTTGTTAACAAAATCTGTCTCAGACAGTTAGCAAAGGTAGGGGGAGATGGATCTTTCCACGCCCTGCAGATCTCGCGCCTTGCTAATAGAATAATGTAAAATACAAATTTCGTGGGAAGCTCGTTCACCTGATAATCCGTGACTAGCCCAGACATTACTGTGAACCTATAGACTGATATAGGCTTTAAGAGGACTTCTTCCAGGAATTCCTTTACCTTCCCCCAATAGTCAATCAATTTAGGGCAGTCCATAAACATATGTACATCGTCTGCCCTCAAGAGGCCACACATTGGACAGTTGTAATCTATATTTGAGAATTTAGCCAGTTTCTTCGGAGTTATATACACCCTGTACATAGTGAATATGCGATTTCTTTTCAGTGCAGCCGGCTTGATTACAGTGTTTAACACCCTGAAGGAGTCATGCCAAAAATCCGTAAAGGACCCGTTAGCCGGAGTGAGAGCGTTACACCACAAACCGCGTCAGGGATCTCCTAGTTAGGTTCGACAATATGTCCCAACTTAAGAGTTGGCCATCTTCCTGCAGGTCTCCCCACAACTCCAGCCCAGCCAGCTTCAAAGGTAAAGATAGTTGATCGTTTAGACATGCTGGAAGGCCTGGTGAATCCCATATGGGTGCCTGTTGCGCATAATAAGAAATATTTAGTTTATTCCTTACAAACACCCAATTTTTCAGAGCTGACCTTAAAATCTTCAACCTCACTTTTTTAAAGAATTTTGGGTCCCCAAACTTGTACAGGAAGAAACTTGATCCCTGGGGCACCTCCTTTAATAGCGCGGAAAATAGCAAACCCATTGATGATTGGTCCCTAGGGCCCGCCATTTTTCTAAAATGAAAAGCGTGGCAATACAACATTAAGTCTGGAAAGGCTAGCCCTCCTGTCTGTAGACCTCTTTTTAATTTCTTCCACGCTATTCAAGGGCCTTTGGCATTCCAAATAAAGGAGCCTAATTTTTCTTGGAGTTTTTTGATTAATGGTACTGGAAAAGATAATGGGATAGCATTAAACAGGAAAGACACCTTGGGGAGCACTATCATTTTCAGGAGGTTCACTCTCCCATATATGTTTAAAGGTAGCGAGGACCAGCGTTGTAGTAAAGCTGTTATATCTTTCATGACCCTTTCTAAATTGATTTTGGGGATTTCTTCTATCTTATTAACCAAATGGATTCCCAGATACCTCATTTGATTCTTCTTCACCACCGAGCCAATCTGACGATTCCAATCCATTATTTCAGTCTTTTCGGCATTGATTGTATACCCCGAAATATTACCAAACCCCTTTGCAAGATCTAATAGCCTGGGAATCGCTACTTCCGGATTTATTGTATACATTAGTAAATCATCGGCGTACAATGCCAGCTTCATCTCCATGTCCGCAATCTTGAAGGGTTTGATTATTCCGCAGTCTTGAAGGGTTTGATTATATGCATGACAGTTCTCACATCATGTGAATATATCTACATTACCACATTATAGGTATGTTCAAAGGAGGTTAAGGAACAAAACTCAAGTTTTACGGCATCTTAAATTGCCACCCTTTAATAGGACCTTTTTGTACCTTGCCTATTGGATCTTGGTATGGTTCTTTCAACATTATGAGCCCAGATGGAAGAAGATTAAGCGTCACATACAGACATATCAAGTCTGCATATCAGCTTATTTTTGGGTCCGGTATTACAAAATCTTAAACAGGTAATTGAATGCGCAGTAATATATAGGAATAAGGATATTGATGTTATCTACCATTAACTCTAGTTTCACTCAGTAATAGGCTTTCCAATTTCATTACCTCAGATCCTTGAAGTCAAAACCCAGGAATTGATTTGAAACTATAAGAATAGCTAAGTCTTGTGTTAAATAAAGGGCATAAAATAGAGAAGTACGTGCATAGCTTTCTAATTTGTAGGATGGGTTACAAATGGAAACAATTTCCCTATACTATAAGTCCAGAAATTTGACATACTCCTAATAAGGAAGACACAACGAGATTTAAGACATGGACTAAGGAAACATTTGTGGTTTAAGTATGTTAAATGAGTATATTTAATAATACTCATTGACTAGTCAGTGACGATGTTATATAAGCTAGTTTTAGCGTTAACAATAGGCTCTCCGCAAGTATGAACGATGCCAACTTAGATGTTCCATTGTAAATATACTCAGTGTCAGAAATGTTTGTATATAGTGTATATAAGAAGAAAACAGAATGTATAGTAAAATAGGATTTGTGTTGGAATATTCTATCAAAAATAGGAAAAGAAATTTACATATAATGTGTAAATGCGTAAATGTTTAAGAATGTTGTTATAAAAGTTATGAATGAGAATTAAGGGTATATTATCAATCATGAGAAAGTGACCATTCCCGACCCTAATAGTTTGTTTATTGTCTTGTGAAATAATGAAGTATAAATTGCAGAGATGCAAAAGATAACAATCTACTAGACGTTGATAATGTGTAAAATAAGCACTGAACTAATTGGCACAATTCTTTCATTTTATAGTCATCATGAATGGAATTCTTTCTGTATATGATCATGGACAACAGTATTGTATCCTATGAATTTTGTATTAACAATGAACTTGTATAAGTAATTTAAACATTTGTTTATAAACATAATATAAATGAAAAAGAAAAAAATAATTTAATAAAAAGAAAGTTGAATCAGAAGCTAAAATGTCAGTTGAATTAAATTAGATAAAAATATGGGTCTTTATGAGGTCTAAAAATAGGCACATAGCCCGGTGCAAATTGTGAGATTTTCAAAAACAGTTTCTCCTTGCCAGGGTTCATCCTTTAAGGCAGGGGCCCCTAATCTTTCTAAAACCTGACCACTACCTGCCTGGTCCAATTTCAGGTGGTTATCCCTAAGTCGAGGGTAGACTGCCATAAAGGGAAAAAGCTTCCTAGGCAGGGACTGGAAGGGCGAACAAAGAAAAACCAAAGGGGGATGATGGACGAAGCGTTGACAATACAAACACTCACCCCCAGTCAACTGATCTGGGTTTATTCCATCACCGTTCTTTAGCTCATTCCACCACCCCAGTTCAGACATGGCCATATGCAAATCAGTCTGACCCTGTGCCTCATGGGAACAGTCCAGCCCGAACTGCCAAGCCATGTCTTTCCTGGACCAGAATCAAGCTTCCCAGGACCGGTTTCTGGCATTACAGCCGTCTTCAGCCGGGCTTGCTTGAATCCAGTGGCAAAGTGAGCAAGGGACAAAGATGTGATACTGCAGCACTCCACTTACCACAATATATAAAGTCTCTCAGTTATTGATTCAGCACTTCAGTAATATCAAATAGTCCCAAGGCTCTTCAAAACTTCTTTTATTTATAAACCCGATTCCAATCCCATGCCAACGCGTTTCGCAGAGGTTAGTGATAACCATTCGGCTTCATCGGGGCTGGAAATAATACAAAATGCGTTTTTTACCATCCCCACTTCAATTAAATATAACAATTCTTATTTACAGAGCCCTTTAAGACCCAAGACAAACAACCATGTGCTCAATAGATACCTCTCCATGGTGATAACGTCATGCACAAAATACACATTTTCTCATATGATGCACCGTGCAATGCTTGCCGCTTTTTAGAAAAACCAAAGTTAAACAAAGAATAACATGAAATTCTTATCATAATATATTACATACAACTGGTGCCGTAATCATTTCATGCGTTGCATTTAAGTGAAAGGAAAATGGTTCATTACTACTTAGACCACTCGTGACATGTTCACTGCACTCCCATGCGTGCTATTCAGTTGTTATAAATAGTATTTACCTCAACTTGGCTTTACAATGCTACCTATTTGGGGATAGAGAAAACACATCCTCAATCTGCAACCAATGGGAGCAAGGACTGCACTTTGAATCAATGTCCTGTGTTTCCATAAAGATATTTCATGACTTTTTAGATTATAACCTACCTCCTGCTCCTCCACCTACCTCCTGCACCTCCTGCTCTTCTACTACTCTCTTTTCCAATAACCTTCCTTTATTCTTCAGATCCTATCAGTACCATATCGATAATTAAATCCGTTATCCTAAAATAAATAGAGGCATATTCAAATCTTACTACTTGTTTAATTTAATCATCACGTTTTTTGATACCACTAATTAAATTGTCACTTCTTACCTGTTTTTATACAGGTTGGGTATACGATACGGCGTTATCACTAGGTCTCTGTGAGTTTACTTTCCCTCAAATCGGTGGTTAATCAACCTGAAAATCAACAGAAGTCTTACTATACATTTACTGCCGATCCTGCATTACCCAAGGTCTATTTAAATACAAAACAGAATTCGTACCTTATAAAACGCCGATTCTGTCAATTTCTCATCATCACCCGTTATGTCCTATGGTTATGCCTGCAAGGTTATACGTTTTTATTAATACTTAGTCCATAGTAGAATTAAACATTAAAGTGCCCTCCACTCGCATCTGGCTAGGTAACTCCGGTCGCTTCCCGAGTACAGGAAACACCATGCTTCTTCCTACTTCCGATTATACAGCCTCTATGAACAGCAATAACGGACTACCCCTTTGAAACTAGTAGTCTCGTAAATATATTGCGGCCGCCATTTTGGAACGGTTTCGTTTCCTTATTGCTTACATATACTGCGCAACAAGTTGCTTAATAAATCATTAATCGGTCCGCGCATATTGGATGCAGATTAATTATTAGATTTACATTAGTGCTTATTTACTCATTAGATCTGTTTTTTAGACAGTACATCTATTATGTGCATCTCCCATCTTCATTCATAGTTGCACATTGATGCTTTTACCCTGGTTCTTTAGAAAACAGATCTTTTCGAAGGTCAAAATTAATCACCAAGGAAAAACTGAAGCTCCTGATCAAAATTTAGTCCTTCCTCTACCGCCCTTAAGCGCATGATCCATCGTGCCTCCTGCCTCCTCAGTCTCAGTTCCCTGTTCTCACCTCGTGGGTCAACAGGTATATGATCAATACCATAAAACTTGAAGCTTCTGCTGTGGTCCTGTTTCTTACAATTATGTATATGTTCCGCTATCGGATACCTCACATCATTATTTTTTACAGCTCTTAGATGTTCACTCATTCTTTCCTTGAGCATACGGATTGTGCTGCCCACATACACCCTCAAACATTTACATTCAATGATATAGATGACATACTTAGTGCTGCCTGTAATATTCATTCTAATATCATATTTTTTCCCATCCTTGATTTTAAAACATTTGGTTTTGTCCTTTGCATATCTGCACACACCACAGTGGCCACATTTGTAAAATCCTTTAGAATGTTGGTCTAACCAGGTGACATTTCGTTCTGATAATGGATAGCTGGGGCTTAGAAGAGAACCCGAGGTCTGACCTCTCCTGTAGGATACTTGTGGTCTGCCCCCTATGTGTTATTTCAGTGCATTATCCAATCTCAGAATATCCCAATGCTTATTCATACTTTGCAATAATATATTGCTTACTGGAGTATAAGTCGTGATCAGTCTAATGGGCTGTTCCTCTGTTGGACTTGGCCCTTCTGGCAGGTTCACCCCTAATCTTTTTGCTTGAAATCGGTGATATGGGTTGATGATTTTCTGGTCTTTGCGCACTTTTTCCCTGTGTCCCAGGGTAAAGTGCGTGCATGTAGTTAGGCTGCCCTGCTCTCCCATAGGGATGCATGGGGAATGTCTGTGTCCCTGGTAGTTCCTGATGCGTGGGGAGTGCAGACTCGAATTTGGTATGTGCGAGCTCGTGAGAATGAATGCTTCGCAATGATGTATGTGGCATGAGTGTGTCTTGTGCGGAAGTTCCACTTCTAGGACTTGGCATATTAATGTAAAATAATCCTGGCGTGTGATTGGCTGGAGCTGGCTGGTGAGCCTGGCTCCAGGAAGGCTGGATGGGTCTGCCCGGTGATGAGTGTGAGATTAGCATGTTGATGGCTGGGGAGGAGTGCGCCTGGTCCCTGATGGGGCTGGACTTTCCCCACACAATGCTGGCTCCACCCCCTGTGGTGCGACTGATAACCCTAGCCCTGCCAGTGAATGAAATGGGTGGTTGAGCTATCAAGGGGGCTCCAAAACCAGCTGCGACTGGTTTCTCCCCCACCCTGCACCTACAGACAAAGGAATTTACAGTATAAGAAGGGGCTGTGTCCCCATACAATTTGTTCTGCTTTTGGATCCTAGCTGAGGGGGCTGCTGCTGTTGCTGGGGCCAGGAGGACCGCCACTTGGACTGTCTCCCTGCCTGGAGACCCAGTGAGCTGGCTCTGGGCCCAGCCTTGCCCCCCTGCCTGCCTCCAGACCCTGCTGGAGCTTTTACTTTTGCCCCTAGCGCTGAAGACCGCTTCCTTCATGCTGCTAGCGCTGGGAGCGCTTTATTTTTACTGCCTAGCGCTTGAGAGCGCTTTATTTTGCCCATAGCGCTGTGAGCGCTGTATTCTGGCCTCTGGCGCCTAGGAGCGCTTTCCTTTTCATTTGGCCCCGTTTTTATTTATTTATCTGGTGCCACCCCGCGCTATTATTGATTCCTGAGGGAGCCTACCCCTCGTGTGTTGCCCCGAATCCCCGCCGCCAG
Organism: Lissotriton vulgaris; assembly: GCF_964263255.1. NCBI lineage: Eukaryota > Metazoa > Chordata > Amphibia > Caudata > Salamandridae > Lissotriton > Lissotriton vulgaris. The sequence continues at coordinate 1,393,572,176 of NC_141693.1, forward strand.
CACCGGGACTGAGAGAGTGCAGCCACTGACATCACCCGGAGAGCCGCGCCGCCATTGGTTAAGGCCGCGGGAGGCTCGCCGGGCGACTCCCGCTGCGATTGGCCAGGCCGGAGAAGCAGGAAGCAGCCTGCATTGGCCGTCCCGAGGCTCCCGAGCGAAGGGAGAGCCCCGGGAGAAGAGAGCCGTCCCGCCCGCGAGGCCCCGAGGAAGAGGAGCCCCGCCCGCAGCCCCAGGGAGACCTCCTCCTGACAGAGACCCGGTGAGTGCAGGGGCAGGTTCTCTTGGTTCTTCGAGCGGCCCCAGTTGGCAGCTCCCACGTGTGCGGCATTGCTTAGTTGGAGCCAAGAGGCTCCGGGGGCATCACTTCCTTTCGAATCCCCCGTTAGGGACTCCCACGTTCCGAATCTTTGTGATTGGAGCCCTGAGGCTCCTGGGGGAAAATTGTGTATTTTGAGCCCCGAGAGGCTCCCGCCTAAGTTGACTCAGGAGCCTAAGAGGTTCTGGTGCCAATTCCTTGATTTACGAGCCCAGAGGCTCGAGTGCCAGTTCACTGTTCTGTGAGCCCTGTGAGAGGCTCTTGCACCCACAGTGATTTTGCGAGCCCACAGAAGGCTCGAGGGGGCATTTCATCGTTTTAGAGTGCTGAAGCTCTAAAGTGCCATATTTGTTTTGCGAGCCCTGAGAGGCTCTTAGGGGACACGAGTGTTGGTTAGAGCCCTGAGGCTCCCACGCAGTACTTGCCCTCACCAGTGTGTTCTTGAGCCCACGAGGTTCCAACGTTGATCATCAGTATTTACAACTGCCCAGCACTTAGTGGACAGTTGCTACGTTTAGGCTTTGTGTTCTTGGCTGCCTGCGCAGCCTACCCTGACATTTGGACTCGGGGCATTTCAGCCCTTGGGAGGCCAGTTGGCCTGGGGGACAGTTCTAGTGTTGTGCTATGTGTACCCTGCACATTATGGTTTACTTGTTTATTTGATTCCTGCGCAAATGTTCTACCTGCACCTCTGAATGTGTTTTAATGCCTCATGTGCAATATGTGTTTTATGTTTTATCCCCTTTGCTAAAAATGACCTGCTTAGAGGATTGTTGATGTTTTTTACCTTTGCTAAAAGTGACCTGCTTAGGTGATTATTTTATGTTTTATCCCCTTTGCTAAAAGTGACCTGCTTAGAGGATTGGTTATGTTTTATTACCTTTGCTAAAAGTGACCTGCTTAGGTGATGGTTTTTCTTCTATAGGCCCTGATAAGGTCCTAGTTCCCTGCGTGATCTTCCTACAGTGTTTAGGGTTGTGAAGGAGGTATTTACCCTTACCAGCGATTACTGGTTGTGTGCTACATTTACTATTTTAGTGCTACAGTCATTATATGTTTATGTGCTAAGTGTTATACCTACAAGTATTATTTCTAACCTGTGCCTACCCCAGACAGTGGCCCATGTGGCCCTGTCCTGTACATAATCCCCTTGTAAATTCTGCCCATGCCTGTTGGCACATTGTAAAGTTTGTGTGTTATCTAATGTGTTTTTACTATAATACAAGGGCTATTTTTTATATAACCTTGTGTGGAGTTTCCTTTGTGGTGGGCCTTGGGTGTTGTTGCTGGGTGCGCGCGCAAACGCTTTACACATCGCCTCCGAGATTAGCCTTGCTACTCGCGTCACGTTACCTAGAGGGTGAGCAGGGGTTATCTTGGTGTGTAACTCCCTTGCCCTGACCTTAGACATGGTGATCTCTGACTGACTTTGGCGTGAGCCTTGGCCAGCCCGGGGTCCCGGGTCTAACATCCTCCTTGTTATGTTTAACTGAGGGTCTAAGTGTCTCACTACGCCCCACTTTCTGAGCCCTCCGTTTGGCCATCTTTACGTTTTGTTTATTACATCCCCTTGTTACAAATCTTCTTTCCATATCACATATGCAATCATTAAAATTGTCAGTTTCACTACAATTTCGTCTAGCTCTTAGCATCTCACCAAAAGGAATTGCTCTAACTTGGTGACATGGGTGAGCACTCTTCGCTTGCAAAATTGTATTACATGAAGTTGGTTTTCAGTACATTTTACTTTCAATGCGATCATTCTTCACATACAGTTCAACATCTAAGAAAGTAATATTAGTTGTGCTGTGGCTAGTGGTGAACCTAATATTCATCTTGTTGTTATTGAGATACTTAAAAAACCCCTCTAAGGATTGTACGGATCCCGTCCAAATCATGATGCAGTCATCAATGAATCTACCCCAATAGAGGATAGATCCATTCCACTCATTAGCTCCAGGGCCCCAAACATACTTCTCCTCTAGCCACCCCATAAAGATGTTCGCATAAGCTGTTGAAAATTTGGAGCCCATAGCCACACCCTGTTTTTGCTTGAACCAGTCACCTTTAAACAAAAAATAATTATTCTCCAATATCAATTCGGTCATAGCCAGAGTCATTTGAGTATGTTGCCAGTGACTGGCAGGTCTTCTAGAAAGAAAGTGGTCTAAGGCTTTCAGCCCCAATTCATTCCTGATACTCGTATATAATGAGATCACATCAAGAGTAACCAATATCATTCCGGTTTCCCATTTGATATAACCCAAAATGTTCAAAATATGGCGTGTATCTTTTATATAGGATGGCAAATTAGACATAATCGGTTGAAGAAAGACATCAACAAATTGGGACAGATGTTCTGTTGGCCCCCCAATACCCGATACTATCGGCCTACCCGGTGGAAATGGTAGGCCCTTGTGAATCTTTGGCAGCGTATAGAGACACGGGTACCTAGGGCGATTCACCTTAAGAAAAATATATTTTTCCTCATCCAGTAGACCCTCGTCAAACCATTGTTTAAGATGGGTATTTATAACGGCAATCAGAGAGAACATTGGATTATGACTGACTCTTTCATAACATGTTTTGTTGTCAAGTTGGGAGTACATTTCTTTCTCATAATCATCTCTATCCATTACAACTATGTTCCCCCCTTTGTTCGCTTTTCTGATGATGACCTCAGTATTGTTCACTAGTTCATTAAGAGAAATCCTTTCATTCCGTGTTAGGTTATCTTTTAAATAACCTCCTGGACTGACTTTTCTCTCATTTGCATCTAAGTCAGCAATGACCATTTTGTGGAAAATTTCTATGTTGTTTCCACTCGTTAGATTAGGAGACCATTTGGACTTATTTCTTAGACCGCTAGATATTGATAAATCCGGACGGATTTCAAGATCATCTAAGACTTTTGCCATTGTCATAGGATCTTCCTCTATCTCTGTAATGGAAAGAAGGAATACCGTATCCTGTATATTATTTATTGTGATTGAATCAGACACTAAGCTCTTTGTTTGCAGAGTTTTATCTTTATTCTTCATCGGATTTAAAGCAAAATGCTTAACCAATTTAAGTCTTCTGATATATCTGAACAAATCAATCTTTGTGTCACAAATATTGCCTCATACAGCCTGGCAAAAGCTCAGGCCCTTCTTAAGTAGCTCCATCATATGCTCCGTAAGTACAATTTTAGATAAGTTCACCACCTCAACCTCATTGTTTGTGTCTCTTGTTAGACTTTCTTGTCCCATGATCTCAGTTTCATCCCTCCCGCCCTCCTCCGGCTACCTCTTTTCTGACCTCTTCTGAATTGTTTGGGGGCCCCGGGCGCCTCGCTTGTCCTCGATTTCCTCTTTTTATCCTGCTCACCTCTAGTGAGAATGATGAGTTCCCTAAAGGGGGTAGTGGTCTGACTGATGAGCCAGAAGCCCCTTCTGATTCACTGCCACTGGTAGGAATACTACTCAAAGAGGTATTGCTAGAACTTGCAGATATAGGTTCTTGCTGCTGCTTATTTTTGTCTGTTTGCATTAGATGATCATATTTCCTAGAGAATGTAAACACCCTATCACTGGTGTAATCTATCTCATCTCTTTTAAGCTTACGCGCTTTTCTCTGCTTAATGTCATTCTGATGGTTCATCAAAATTCCCTTCAGAATATCATAGTTTTTAGCCGTTGGGTCAGGCAGGTTAAGGTCCATAATTTCTGCTTCCAACTGTGAGATCTCAACTTGAAACTTTGCCAACCTTCCTTTCCAAATTCTCAATAAGTAAATCTGTTAACTTCATTGAACTTGAGGTTAACTCCTTCTCCCAAATCACTAACAGATCCTCATCGAGGTCATCATATGTAGGCATGATTTGTCAGCGGAGACCTCTTGGTATCCTATTCAGTTTAGCATATTGTTTAAGGGTGGCTCCGTCCAACCATTTGGACATCTCCGACTTCGTAAGTCTTTCTAATTTTATGAATTTGCTTCGTAGTCCCTCATTTTTTTGCTGCATCACATTCTTGACTGCCTGCGTGACTGTACTCCCTTTGCACAGGTTGTCAAAAAGTTCTGCCGCCATTTTATCCCTTTCAGTGTTGTCACTCATTTTCTATTCCGTATATACAAGCCCACTACCTGGGAGTATTAGTGCCTAATGAGCTGCCCTCCTCGATAGAATATATGAACTTTAGGTGCTAAGGAGTTTTGCGGCTCTCTAGAAGGAATACACTAAACACACAATTTGCTGTTACTATACAATGCCCGGGTGCCTGCAATAAAATTTTGGAAGATAGCACCTCACTTCCCACCACCTAATCAACCGATTAGGCACAATTGACAAAGATGTGATACTGCAGCACTCCACTTATCACAATATATAAAGTCTCTCAGTTATTGATTCAGCACTTCAGTAATATCAAATGGTCCCAAGGCTCTTCAAAACTTCTTCTTTCATTTATAAATCCGATTCCAATCCCATGCCAAAGCGTTTTGCAGAGGTTAGTGATAACCATTCGGCTTCATCAGGGCTGTAAATAATACAAAATACGTTTTTTACCATCCCCACTTCAATTAAATATAACAATTCTTATTTACAGAGCCCTTTAAGACCCAAGACAAACAACCATGTGCTCAATAGATACCTCTCCATGGTGATAACGTCATGCACAAAATACACATTTTCTCATATGATGCACCGTGCAATGCTTGCCGCTTTTTAGAAAAACAATAGTCTCAAAGGTTAAACAAAGAACAACATGAAATTTCTTATCATAATATATTACATACAACCGGTGCCGTAATCATTTCATGCGTTGCATTTAAGTGAAAGGAAAATGGTTCATTACTACTGAGACCACTCGTGACATGTTCACTGCACTCCCATGCGTGCTATTCAGTTGTTATAAATAGTATTTACCTCAACTTGGCTTTACATTGCTACCTATTTGGGATAGAGAAAACACATCCTCAATCTGCAACCAATGGGAGCAAGGACTGCACTTTGAATCAATGCGCTGTGTTTACATAAAGATATTTCATGACTTTTTAGATTATAACCTACCTCCTGCTCTTCTACTACTCTCTTTTCCAATAACCTTCCTTTATTCTTCAGATCCTATCAGTACCATATCCATAATTAAATCCGTTATCTGAAAATAAATAGAGGCATATTCAAATCTTACTACTTGTTTAATGTAATCATCACGTTTTCTTGATACCACTAATTAAATTGTCACTTCTTACCTGTTTTTATACAGGTTGGGTATATGGTACGGCGTTATCACTAGGTCTCTATGAGTTTACTTTCCCTCAAATCGGTGGTTAATCAACCTGAAAATCAACAGAAGTCTTACTATACATTTACTGCATTACCCGAGGTCTATTTAAATACAAAACAGAATTCGTACATTATAAAACGCTGATTCTGTCAATTTCTCACCATCACCCGTTATGTCCTATGGTTATGCCTATGGTTATGCCTGCAAGGTTATACGTTTTTATTAATACTTAGTCCATAGAATTAAACATTAAAGTGACCTCCACTCGCATCTGGCTTACCTTGCTAGGTAACTCCGGTCGCTTCCCGAGTACAGGAAACACCATGCTTCTTCCTACTTCCGATTATACAGCCTCTATGAACCGCAATAACGGACTACCCCTTTGAAACTGGTAGTCTCGTAAAATATATCGCGGCCGCCATTTTGGAACGGTTTCGTTTCCTTATTGCTTACATATACTGCGCAACAAGTTGCTTAATAAATCATTAATCGGTCCGCGCATATTGGATGCAGATTAATTATTAGATTTACATTAGTGCTTATTTACTCATTAGATCTGTTTTTTAGACAGTACATTTATTATGTGCATCTCCCATCTTCATTCATAGTTGCACATTGATGCTTTTACCCTGGTTCTTTAGAAAACAGATCTTTTCGAAGGTCAAAGTTAATCACCCAGGAAAAACTGAAGCTCCTGATCAAAATGTAGTCCTTCCTCTACCGCCCTTAAGCGCATGATCCATCGTGCCTCCTGCCTCCTCAATCTCAGTTCCCTGTTCCCACCTCGTGGGTCAACAGGTATATGATCAATACCATAAAACTTGAAGCTTCTGCTGTGGTCCTGTTTCTTACAATTATGTATATGTTCCGCTATCGGATACAAACATGAATATGAGAGGAGCACTCAAAGTATAGTCGTAGGAGCACCTGTAAACTAATTCTGATCTAAGGGTGCAGCACTACTGAAGTGTGTTGGCTATCACAAGAAATTAAATGAACGACTAAGTAGGAGAAAACCTACTTGTAGTGCGCACTGTTCCTACAGGAAAACTCCTTTTCCAACAATTTAAGAAAAACTACTGTTCAGATTAATCAAAACTCAATCAATAATGTGTAGTTTCTCGTTCTATTATTTAATTCATAGAACTTTTATGCAACATGTATACATTAATACATTATACTCATGTGTATTAATGTTTGTCTATACGTTCTGAAGAACAAGGGATCTATATTTACATATAAATAAGACTTTTTATGCAACATATATTCTCTTTACATATCTCTGGGCATTTCAAATGCATTGATCATGAATAATACACTGAATGATGTAAGTTGTTAATCTTGAAAATCGAAGCCCAATGCATTTTGGGACCCGGAGGTACCCTTCCTCAGGGGAAAAATCCTAAGACATACAGAAGAACTTATCAGTAAAAAATGGAGAAATATTTACAGCTTTATATGCGACATTGAGAAATGAAGGACACTAGAGGGGAACAATGAAATATGGTGGTATAAAACATTGTACATTAGAAAGAGAGTTGAAACCTGAATTTGTGTTCTAGCAGGCTTGACCTGCATAATGCGGTATATACTATGAAACACATCACGTCATAAAATGATCACATCAGACCTTCTAGAGGGTATTGCACACGTGTTACAAATAAACAGTGCAAGTAAACAGATATAAACCTTATATGTCATGTGCATGTTATCAGACCCAGTCTAAATGCAAAGAGTACATTTAAAATTAACATCGTTTAAACTGTGAGGAAACACAAAGTTGTCATGAAGAAACCATATTTTTACACATTCATGTGTTGAAAATATTAATATGAACCCTAAAAAAATGAGATGTTCAGCATCAAGGATTTCATCATAAAAATGCACAGAAAACATCAGTATGTACTAATTCACATAGTGCTGTGTGTGATCACGATTTCATATATGCATCTGTTGACTTAATGAATGTAGAAAATGGTGTGCTACTAATGGGTTAGTATAAACTGCCGAAAACAAAACCAGTGGGAGATTAAAAACGAAACATTCCATGTAAACATTGTGCTATATGTTTGACTACCAAAAGCATGAAGGGAGATAGATATGTACCTGTGGCATACAACAATGCTTAGTGCCGATGGTCTCAAAACCCAATATAATTTGCACTGCACAGCTGTGTATACAAAAACGAAATGCTAGATTAAAAAATGGAATAGATTCTAAAGCTACAGCTTTCTCATGGTTCCGTAGAGAAGCAGTGAAACGCATACCTGCTGCTGGGATGATATCCCGAGAATGACAAGAATGATGAGTACGGGTGTGAAATGAAGAAGATCAGTCCAATAATTAAGGAAGATCCTTTATTCAGTCGAAGAGCATAGTACAAGTAATCCAACAAGATCAGCATCCAAGAATAACTGACACATACAAAGGATGCACATAGCTATGACATGTATAACATTCTACATCAATGATGACATAACTAGAATGTGTGAGGTTAAAGGAACAGAGCATAAAGTAAGCAACACAACACATCTCCCTTTCTAATAATAAAAATAAAAAAATAAAAGAACCCGGAAAATACAATGAGTGGATAAAACTTAAACAAACATAAACTGAATGAAAAGGAAACCACTACTAATGGTTTGTGATTTCCCCTCTAACTATTGTTAGTGATATAATCTTTAAGCCACAGAGGAACCACCCTCTTCCTTGAAGAATGGCGGAGAGAAGGATCCTCACAGGTAACAGAACCATCTTCCATAGGAATGACAACAGAATCCTCAGGGATGTTACTAGAAGAATCTAAATTGTCACTTTCAGAAACAACTGCACTAGGAATATCACTCGAACTAGAACAAATCGCTGCTCCAGAATTGTCAATCAAATCATTGTTCCCACTAGAACCATCCATATCCAAATCTTCTGGTTTCCATTTGTTAGAGAGATCAGGTTTAGAAGTACAATTAGGACTACATCTGGCAACTCTACTTAAATTCCAGACTTTCCCATTGCTAAGTTTAACAGAATTCTTTAAAACTTCCATTACTTGAAAGGGTTCAGAAAAGGTAGATTCGCCTTTCTGTACCTTAAAAGGTTTTTTAATTCGAATCCAATCACCAATACTTATCTTGACCTCTTTAGATCCATGTCTCAAATCATGATACTTTTTACTTTTGTCATGGACCTGTACCAAACGTGCCTTAACTAGATCATTAGAGTAAGGCTCAATTCCACCAGAAAACAACCAAGTAGGGATGCTTTTAGAACGTGGTTTCCTACCTTTCATTAAGACAAATGGGGAAACACCAGTTGAGTCATTTACAGTAATACGATAATTCCAAACAACTTTCCCAACTTGAGTTGGCCAATCCAAATTATTGCTAATGGAAAGTTGAATAGTATTTTTCAAAACCCTGTTAAAACGTTCTACTACTCCATTGCCACCAGGATTATAGAGGGAAGTGGTTCTATGTCTAATACCAAGTTTACTGAAATATCTTTTCGCCTTAACAGATAAGAACTGAACACCATTATCGGTGAGAATGCAAGAAGGAATACCCTCAGTAACAAAAGTTTCATCCAAGAAACTTAAAACAGAATCAGTATCTGCTCTCTCTACAACCTTAACAACCGGCCATTTCGAAAACAAATCAATAATGACTATCAAATACCGATTAGAACCATCTTGATCTTGAATAGGACCCATAATATCCACAGCGACAGATTCCCAAGTAGATTCAGGAGGAGAACACTCCAACATAGGAGGGCGAAGGGTACGTAGGGTTTTGTCTGCAGAAGCACAAATGACACAATCTCTAACAATCTTTTCTATTTGAGAATCACAACCAGGCCACCAGAATAAATTATTTACCAAAGATTTGGATCTCACAATCCCGGGGTGACCTTCATGGCAAAGTTCAATGATCCCTTCACGCAAACCACCAGGAGGAACTATTCTTTCACCCCTTAATAAAGTCTCGTGAGCAACAGAGAGTTCAGACCTGACTTCCCAAAAAGGTCTAAACATATCGTCCAACATATCTTTTTTATCTGGCCAACCTTCAATAGTGTAAGAAATTACCTTTTGTAAACATTCATCAAGCAAGTACTCATTATTCCATTCTTCTTTGCTGAAAGCTGATAGGCCTTCATCATGAACATATGCTATTTGTAATTCATTCCACTCATTATTATCAACCTCCTCTAACATTACAGGCATCCTTGATAGAAAATCTGCAAGGACATTGCTTTTGCCCGGCACATAAACAATCTTGTAAATGAAGTTCTGTAGTCTCATAGAAATTCTAGCCAGGCGAGCAGAAGCATTGATAACCCCTTCGGTAGTCAAAATTTTTACCAATGGCTTGTGGTCGCTGCGTAATAAACACATTTTACCCCATACGAAAGATTTGAAATGATCAAGTGCCCAAGCACAGGCTAAGGCCTCCCTTTCTATAATAGGATACTTTTCCTCACAAGGAGAAAGAGATCTTGAGGCATAGGCTATTACATTGTCCTTCCCCTTCTCATTTATTTGCACCAAAACAGCTCCTAGACCCTTGTTACTAGCATCAGTAGTAATTACATTGTCTAAAGATGGATCAAAACTGTGTAGAGCAGTGGTCTGGGCAATAGCGTTTTTGATATCCATGAAGTCTTCATTACAAGATTTAGACCATTCAAACTTCACACCCTTTTTTAAAAGTTGCCGAATATTGAATGAGACACTCGCAAAATTAGGAACATATTTAGAGCAAAACTCAGCCATGCCTAAGAACGACTTGATGTCATCCTTACTTGTAGGAACAGGAGCTTCAGAGATTGCTGAAACCAAAGAGGGTTTGGGTTTAACCCCTTCAGCGTCAATGATATGGCCTAGGTAAGTTACACTTTTCTGAGCAAATTTACATTTTGAATGTTCAATAGTAAGGCCTTTGCTTTCAAGAATATTCAAAACTTTATGTAGCCTTGATAAATGTTCATTTTCATCATCTCCGAAAACCAGAATATCGTCCTGAAAAAATCTGACACCTTTTTCTCCCTTAAATAATTGGTACATAAGTCGTTGAAAAACAACAGCCGCTGAGGCTAAGCCAAATGGCATGCGTTTATAACGGAAGCAACCAAAAGGTGTCACGAAGGACGTAAACTTCATTGAATCAGGGCATAAGGAAATCTGGTGGTATGCAGATGACATGTCTATGGTAGAGAACCATTGGGCATTACCAACACTAGAGACCATCTCATTGATTTTGGGAAGTGGGAATTTATCAACCACTATGTTGTTGTTTAAATACCTTAGGTCTACACACAACCTGATTTTGCCGTTGCTACGTCTTGCGACGACAATTGGCGAAACCCATTCACTCGCCTCAATAGGTTCTATGATGTCAGTAGACACAAGTTTGTCCAGTTCTTTACTGACTTCATCTCTCACTAAGATAGGCACATTTCTACACTTGTGCACCTTTGGACAGGCATCATCCTTTAGTATGATTTTATGTTCAAAACCAACTAAATTCCCCAAAGTTTTACTAAAAACTTTTGGAAATTTCTTTAAAATGCTATCCGTAACAATAGAACAATCACCAACTACTAGGACTTGTTCTTTACTATTAGGATCTAAGATGATGTGGAGTTGTTTTTGGTCGAACCATCCTAAAACAGGTGGTCCTTTCTTCGAGATGTACAGTTTCCCTCTACACTCCCTGTCTTTGAACCTGAAAACAAACCAGCGAAAACCCAAGATGGAAATAGGGTCTCCTAAATAACCTTCAGGGTGGATATCCGATGGTAATAATCTCTCCCCCACATGTTGAATAAATGAATTTCCACATGTCTTCATTAACAATGGTATAAGGCGAGCCCGAATCGGCATACATTTTTACAACTACACCACCAATACTCATTGTACAAATAGGTTTGTTAACCATATCCTCATCTCTTATTCTTAGCACTAACTTATCATGAACATTCATCACAAGATTGTCCTCAACATCATTTTCAAAATTCTCTTCCTCATCAATGTCATTTACGAAATTTACTTTACTTCTCTTTTTCCTATTACATGCTTTCGTTAAATGACCTTTCAAACCACAACTAGCGCATTTGGTTTTTAACCCAGGACAACTTTTGAAGTCAGCCAAATGGTCTAAACTGTTACATCTGTAACATTTAAGTTTAGTTGAAGAAAATTTGTTGTTAGAACTAAAAGACTGCCTAGAATTGTAGTTATACCTTTTTTTATCAGTAGCATTAACTTTGCAAACTACATCATTAGACATTGCACTATTATCCTTCTTTATCACATTAGCGCATCTGCCAGACATTTCTGCTTTGCGTGCAATGGCAAGAATATCATCTAAAGGAGAATCTCCATTTATCCATAACCTATCCTGTATGGATGTATTATAGGAATGCATAACAATTTGGTCTCTAATTAACTCTTCTTGTAGAACACCAAATTTGCAATCCAAAGACAATTTCTTCAAATCAGCAAGAAAATGGTCAATGTTTTCCTCTTTAGTCTGTTTCCTGGAGAAAAACTTATACCTCGTTACGCCAATACACACTTTAGGAGCAAAATAAGTGTCTAAATGTAAAAGCGCTAACATATAAACATTTAAGTCTCCAGGAAAAGAGGGTTTAGTCATGGTTTCGTATACTTTTAGTCCCACAGGACCTAAGGAATGAAGAAGAAGTCTCTTTTTTTGAGCATGAGACATTTTTCCATCCTCATCTAAGGCATCTATATAGTTGCAGAAATATGGTTTCCACTCCAACCATTTAAGTGGTGGTTCGTTGCCTGAAACCCAAAATGCCTGAGGAGGACTAATATTATAATTAGGTTGAGTCATTCTAAAATGTGAAACCTAGACAATTCAATTAAAATAAATGCTGGATACAGTACTTAAATATCAATAGCAAAAATAACTAATGCATAAATATATAATATGCTTATAGCGGTAAAACAGTGTTAAATGCTCATTTAAGTTATCAAAAACTGCCTGAATAAATAATTCAAAAAAAATAATAAAATGAAGAGGTGTGCGAATCACCGTAGGTAGTAACTCGCTGATGAGAGTGAGGAAGGTGTGCGAATCACCGCTGATGGCACTGCGCAGATGAATAAAGATGTCACTTTCTTTCCGATCGTAAAACTCCCCCTTTTAAGTCTCTCACGAAGGACTTCGTATCTTTTCCTGACTTCCAGTTTACTTAAGATGGCCGCCAACGTGTTACGTCACACGCAATTGTCCCACAATGCAAACGGAGCGTCAGACGTCACACGCAAATGTCCCAGAATGCAAAACAGAGCATTAGACGTCAGAGCGTAGCATTCTGTTCTTCGAAGGTGGAATCCGAAGGAAGAAGCTGACGGCAAACACGGAGAATAGACACAAGGTGATTACTTTTAAAAAAAAATGGTGCGAGCTGTTGAGCGAGCAGAAATGATTGCGAGCTGTGACGTGTGGTTGGTACAACGGTAACGGTAAAATGCTTCGTATCCTTCGTTACCTTAGTACTAATGTCACACAAAATCAACAATTCCACTCCTATTCAAAGTCCGGTCGCTGTAAAGTTCTCCTTATATTTTTTTTAAAGGCAATAATCCAAAATATAGAAGCGCTTGCTAAATTAAACGTAGAATATTTTAAGAAAAAGGAGTTCAATAAGTTCAATAACAGGCTCAAGCACACGAAAGTCAATTCATACTAGTCAATAATAAATGGTATAATCACCAAACAGCAAAATCCTTCCTTGTCTGTTGAGAAGTAAATGTCCTTTCCTCCCCAAAAAATATTCAAAGCAGGTAAAAGGAATATTCCGCGTAGGTTCTGCTCTTCGAATCCCGTCGCCAGTGAAATGAAGAAGATCAGTCCAATAATTAAGGAAGATCCTTTATTCAGTCGAAGAGCATAGTACAAGTAATCCAGCAAGATCAGCATCCAAGAATAACTGACACATACAAAGGATGCACATAGCTATGACATGTATAACATTCTACATCAATGATGACATAACTAGAATGTGTGAGGTTAAAGGAACAGAGCATAAAGTAAGCAACACAACAGGGTGCTGGGACAAGTAATTTCATAGAAGCTTTCCGGCGACGGTTACTGAAAAAAACATAACGGGAGGGTGTCCCTGTTAAATAACACTCACTGGTCAAATGGAGAAATGTTATGCAATCTATGGTAGCTATGTAAGTTACCTTGGAAAGTAGATTGCGAATGTCAGGGCACACCGTAAACGTTTTCTCTTAAGATGAATGGGAAATGCAGGAAACGGGACCCACTAAACAAAGATAAAATAAAGGAGCGAGTGTTGTAATGGGGTTTCTAATAACGTAAATGAAACGATGCAGTGGCTGGGAAGAGTGCAACAAGCGCAATTACCTTTGCTTCTAATCTGGGCTCTTCTCCACTCTCACGGACTCCGACTGAGACTATCGGGTAACCGCGGAAGGTTACCATACAGATATATTAAGAGTTCCGAGGCTTCAGATCTCTACTATTGATTGTGGGATATGTAGTTCCCTCAAATCAAGCTCTAAGGTGGGACTGGAGTTGAGTGGAATACTGACAGCACTAAATCTCAGAAATGCATCACGAAGCTGTGATGGGGCAATCGTGAAGGTGTATGGATCCAACACCTGATGTCGGAAATACATCCGATTTAATAAAAAAAAATGTTTTTTAAAAAATTCCGCTGTAGTCTAGTGAATAATAGCAACACAAGTGCCATATATTATCTATGGATAGTTCAAGTGTAGGGAAAAAATCGGAGAGTGTATGTACTACAGTGAGTTAAGTAGAGCATGTCGTGTGGTATACAGCATGAACAGTAATGATGTATAAAATGAAAAGCATACAAAAATAGTGTTATCGAAATGCAATATAAGACATCACTAAACAAAATTGCAGTACGGTAATAAACAATATGGTGAACACCGCTCATGTAAATGTAATGATACCTCATCTAGTTGTAAACTAATAAATGGGTAGTTTGGATGCTACCTATAATAGAACATACTGTATTGGCTCATCCAGCTGATGCGCATCTGCGTCATGAAAAGTTTCAAAACATTCTAACATGTTATCATTATATATGGCTGAATATCCACGAAATAATGTACATAATTATAAACATGATTGCACTTTGTGGTTTTCCCCACAATATAATTTACCGCACAGGCATTTTAGACAGTAGACTATGTTAATTGTATTACAGTCTGATGTGTGCTTGAATTGAATTTTCTTGCCTGTCATTGGATGAGTTAAAGTGTTGCCCGTAATGATATTATTGCAGTGTATGCAATTGTGACATTTCATAGTGCCTTTGTACTCTGATTGTGTTTGTGAATTCCTGGGTGACCTCAGTATATCCATCAAATTGCGCCCTTTGGTGTAGGCAAATATGGGTTTTTCCAGAAAAATTCCATTGAATTCACTTTCATTTTGTAGTAGTTCCCATCTTTTGAGTACAATTTGTTTGATTTGGTTAGCTGAAGTGTAAAATTTTGACACAAATGTAAACTCACTTTTGGGAACTTTGGTGACAGGGGTTAACAATGATTGACGATCAATGATAGTTAGTCTGTCAATGCATTGATCTAGAATTTCAGCTGGATACCCTCGTTGTTCAAATCTTTTTCGGTGAATTTGTATTTGTTTATCAAAAATATCCTGGGTGCCACAGATTCTTTTTAATATCAAAAAATGAGAGTACTGGAGTGTGTGTGTGCGCGACATTAGAAGCAGACAGTCGGAGCGTGGATCGTACGTGCCGGAGCGTTCATCTGGGATACCGGTGTACAGTGGATGTGTGGAGTACGGGACGTAGAACACGCAGGACGTCGACGGTAAGAGGAGAGCGGGGGGCTCGCATTTCATTGCTTCGTGTGGCCACCGGGTAGGTCTACATTAGAGTTTGGCCACCCCTAACAATCGGAATAGCCGGTGTGTTGCGGTCACAGTTGCGTGGTGCCCATAGCCCCCTGCGTATCCTCCGTCTGGTGAAGGTACAAGGTGCACGGGTTTGCGAATCCGAGCAGTAAGAGTGTCGAACAGTAGACAGCAAAATGCCGGGAGCTAAGGGGGCTAAGGGGACGAAAATGGAGATGATGTTGCAAGCCATGATGTGTAGAATGAATGCCATTGATAAGAGATTGGGGAGAAGAGAGGCTCACATGATGGAGAGGATTGATGATATTGCAGGCCCACGCGGTAGGTCCAAACGGCAGATTACTTCCCCTTTGCCAGATGGGGATTCCGACTCCTCACCTAAAAGGAGCAAGACCAAGAGATCGAGGCGCAGCGCACCCGCTCCTGCCCCTATGGTTGTTCCCACTACCCCCGAGCCGGTAGTCCCGGCTCCCGTGGCACCAGCTCCTGCCTTGCCATCAGAAGCCCCTCCTGTCGGGCCGGCCCCACCTGCCCCTGTTGGGCTGCTTCCGTTGCTTCCCTCGCCGGCACCCATAGGGCCCCCCCCCGCCTGTGGTGCCGGCAGCAGTCCCAGATTCTGAAGCTACGATCCTGCCCGAGCTCACTGCACAGATAGCGGCTATACTTCCTTGGCTGCAGAAGGGGGGTATGATGCCATCAACGCTAGATCATACCGCTGAGGCGGCCAAGATGGTGGAGAAGATTAGGGCGGCAACAGTTGTGAGTGGGGCTGCGGGCTCCTTTTCTCCTTCTTCTGCAGGTATGAATGCCGCCCAACCGATTGGAAGCGACGGTGGACCGGCTCCAGTGTCCGTTAATGGTAAGGAGGTGGCTTTGCCTCTCTTGGGGGTTCGATCCCGTCTAGGAGCGAAGATTTAGTGCAACATGTTTCCCGGGCGGTGAAAGAAATGATTTGGGCGGGAAAGTATATTTATATTTTCTCTCTGTTATTGGACAATAGGGAAATGGAGAATGCCAAAATGCTTAAAGATTGGATGCACCCTAGTGAATGGAGAGTACGGTGTGCTAAGTTTAGGGTGGAGGAAACTCTGGTTAATTGGATCAGGGCCTTCTCCATCCTTACGGCTATCACTGTTGAACGCCCTCCTAATGTACTGGCAGCAATGGCTTGCTACCAGAGCAGGATTTTAGGGTGGAGCGAGCAGTACCCTTGGGAGGCATGGAAGGAATATGATGCAAATTTCAGAAAATCTAAGGAATTTGACTTGTCATTGACATGGGACAAGGTTGACTCGCTGTCGTGGCATAAGCAGTTCTCGAGGAACATGGCCCCCGCCCAGCCTACTAGTGTAGCCAATGTGTTCCCCGCAAAACCCCAGCAGCCCTTTCGGGCAGCACAGGGGAATGAGTTCCCGGGGAAGAATAGGGGGCGGCGGGGGGAAAGGAAGGGTATGCGTTGGGACTTTATTAAGCGCTCCTGTACGAGGCCGGCCGGCACATGTAGATTCAGACATGCCTGCGCTATTTGCGGTCACACCTCCCATCCCGAAACAGCATGCAGATCGAGAAATGGTAATCACAGTCAGAGAGGGGGGAAGAAACCAGAATAGTGTAGAGGGCACGGTTGGCCCCACTCCAATTGACGTCCTGGCAATGATCACATGGTTGAACAGATACCCAGACCACACAGCGGCTGCTCTACTACAGGACGGTTTCTCCCAAGGTTTCCGGATCCCGGCAGGGGGATACACAGGCAGCGCTCATTGTAGGAATCAGTTATCGGTACAGCATAACCCTGCAGTAGTAATTGCTAAGATTGAAAAGGAGCTGTCCTTGGGCAGGATAGCTGGGCCATTCCTGGAAGTGCCAGTGCCCGACTTTGTGTATTCACCATTGGGTGTATTCCCCAAGAAAGAATAGGGCGATTTTCAGACTGATTCACAACTTATCGGCACCAAGAGGGGCATCCTTGAACAATGCTATAGATGAGGGTATTTGTAGTGTGAAGTATGCTTCGTTTGACAAAGCAGTGGAGCTATTGCGGGGTTGGGGCGGGGCACACTAATGGCTAAATCGGACATTGAATCTGCCTTTCGTCTTTTACCGGACCACCACCTCCTTGGATTCGCTTTTGAAGGCAAATTTTACATGGATAAATGCATGCCTATGGGTTGTTCGATTTCTGTGCATACTTTGAGACTTTTAGCTCTTTTTTAGAGTGGGTCATGAGACAGTCCACGGGCCACAAACAGGTCATGCATTATTTGGACGACTTCCTTTTCCTGGGAGCGGCGGGGACTCGGGAGTGTGCCTGGGCATTGCAGGAATTTTGCGTGCTCATGCAGGCTTTCGGGGTTCCGCTGGCGCCTGGGAAGACGGTTGGCCCGTCCACCTGTTTGGAATTCCTGGGTATCGATATTGACTCATTGGAAGGGTGCTTCAGGTTACCCAAAGACAAAGTGTTTAAGTTTAAGGCGGCCCTGCGCCAGGGCCTACTCAAAGACAAGGTTACCTTACAGCAGCTACAGGAGACGGTGGGTCAACTGAACTTTGCATTGCCGGTCATACCGATGGCACTCCCCTTCTCTCGGTCGATTGTCCAAGCCATGAAGTGATTGAGAGAGAAACATCACCGCACTAGGTTGTCATCCTAGGTTCGCCAGGATATGCGGATATGGACGCATTCCTGGAGGACTTTAATTGCAGGGTAGTGTGGCCTGGCCCCCCATGACATCAGCAGAGTTGGGTTTATGGACGGACGCTGCTGGTAGCGTGGGCTTTGGCGCCATCCTGGGGACCAAGTGGGTCGCTCAGAGATGGCCTGAGGAGTGGGGGTTGTGGGGTCTGACCACCAACATCGGTTTCCTGGAACTATTCCCGATATGGGTAGCATTGATGGTTTGGCCGGAGCACCTTAGCAATCAGTCGGTGGTGTTCTGGTCGGATAACATGAGCGTGGTGGAATGCATTAGCCAACAAGCGGCATGGTGTCTATTCATACTGCGCTTGGTAAAGGAGATTGTGCTACAATGTTTGAAATGGAATGTGATTTTCAGAGCCAAACATGTGCAAGGCGTTCTCAATAATGCAGCTGACGCCCTTTCTCGCTTTAAAATGCAGTTATTCAGGGAGCAGCTTCCAGCAGCAGACCCCTAGCCAGCACCTTTTCCGGTTGCTCTCTGTCGGATTGGTGCCCCAGACTACCGCAGCTCGTGGCATCTAGCTTAGCCCCCAGTACCAAGACAGCATACGAAGGGGTGTTCTTGTCTTACTGTACTTTCTTAGGGAACAAGTGGGAGGCTAGCTGGGCACAGGAGGACAGTTTTGTGGCATACCTAGAGTTGATGCACAGGGACGGGCGCTCGGTGGCAGCTGCAAATAGGCACAGGGCGGCAGTTTCCTTCTTTGCACAGGCCAAGGGCATGAGAGACCCTGCGAACATGTTTGTAGTGCGCAAGGCATTGAGGGGCTGGCGTCGCATACAGGGGCACTCGACAGATGCAAGAAAGCCGATTGGGCTGGTAAGGCTCTCAGCCCTATTGTTGGCGCTCCAGGTCGTCTGTAGCTCAGCATGGGAGGTGCTGCTTTTCAAAGCTGCGTTCGCACTAGCGTTCTATGGAGCTCTCAGAATAGGCGAGCTGGTAGCAGCGTCAAAGGGTGACAAACTGGGCGGCCTTCATGTGGCCTGTGTGGTGATCCAGGAGGATACAATGTGGATGACAATTCAAAGATCAAAAACTGACCAGGAGGGACGGGGGGATACCATAGTACTCCACCGGGCTCGGACCAACCCTTGTTGCCCGGTCTCGCATGTAGAGGCTTTTAAAAGGCAGCGGGAGGGTATGCTAGGGGGGGCACTATTGTGTCACACAGATGGTACACCATTGACCAGGTATCAGTTTGGGAGAGTCCTGGAGCTGGCAGTCGCAAAAGCAGGCCTGGATCCCACGGAATTTGGTACCCATTCCTTCAGAATTGGGGCAGAAACTGAGGCAGTTGTAAGGGGACTCCCAGTCGAAAATGTTAAAAGGATTGGGAGATGGTCGTATGAATGTTACAAACGTTATGTACGTATTGACATGTTATAACATGGCAAAGTGACTCATGCTTGGTATTTTCTGGTTTTGCAGTTTCTCGAACCTGTCACGCGGGGGAGGAACTCGCCGAATGTCGGCAAGAAACGACAGCTTCGCAACACAAGCAACAAGAAGATCAGCGGACATTGGTGACTTGGATAGTTGGCCACTCTTATGTGCGGCGCGCAAAAAATGTGTTTCTTTCAGGTGAAAGGAGGAGAAGGGCTGAGGAAAAGGGGTTCTCTGTTTCCTTCTTTGGGAGGGGAGGCTTAGGCATCAGACAGTTCAAAGACTACTTTCTGGAACTATTATCTCAGCAACCCGCCCCCCCGTCAGTGGTGATACTTCACCTGGGGGAGAACGATTTGGCCAATCTAGGGAGGCGCATCCTGGTAGAAGAAATCATCTCCACTGCGGGGTAGGTGTCCAGAACATGCGCGGGTTGCACAGTAGTTTGGTCGCAACTTATTCCTCGGTGGCAGTGGCGAGGGGGGGACTCGGTCAAGGCGTTGAATCACTTGGTAAAGAGGATCAACACACAGTTGGACAAATTATTTCGAGCCCCCCGGTTGCAGATGATTCCTCACGGGTGTATTTGGGAGGAACATTTCTACCTGCGGGACGGGGTGCACTTGACTGAGGCCGGGAATGTCCTATGGTCGAGTAACATATTAGCATGGCTAGAGGGATTCACGAGGTGAATATGACCTTTCTTAGGAGTAGGAAGGGGGGAGGCCAGATCGTCGGGTAACAATTCTGGCCTGTGGCGGTAAGGTCATGACCGGTGAGCAGCTATTTTAAGGTCTGAGGGGGTGGCATCATCCTTTGGAGGTGTCCGCCCAGGGGGAGGAGGGGTCACTGGCCCCTCCTAGAACTTCAGGGGCAGCTGGTGATGCGAGTTAGGGCCCTCCTTCAGTGGTTAAATGGAGTTCACGGGGTGGACCGAGTAATTAACGGACTCGGCTGCATGGGTAGACCGAGTAATTAACGGGCTCGGCTGCACGGGTGGACCAGGTAATTAACAGGCCCGGCTGCGCATGCGCACCTGCGGTAAGGGCGCAGCTTGGAAGACCTGACACCGGTTAGCGACCTTGCCATATGGCCATAAATGTTAGTATGCAAAACATTTCAGATGAGGATGTTAGATTCAGTTAGGAAACAAGCTGTATTAGAATCTTGTTAAGGTTAGCCGATCACACTTGTCGATATGATTGTATCTAATGTTCCTGAATATTTTTGCATATAAATTGTATATTTTGTTTAACAATTTTATTATTTTGTATCTTAATAAATACGGCCGGGGGGTCTTGCGATCCCCCGCCTTCGAAAGACAAATCATGTTCCGTGTCAATGTGTTCTGGGTTGATGTGGGTACACAGGGAGAGGGGCGGTAGCCGTCACTGACCATGTAAAAAGGGGGGCGGCGATCCCCTCTCCCCTTGCCACCCGGTGGTGGGGGGGCGTGATCTCCCGGCGTCCAATGACTACGTGGGAGGTGTGCGCCACACCACCGGTTGGCAGGCGCCCGATCCCTGACCCGGAAGGCGTGGTACAGACTTCCTGGTCGGAGGGGCGGCGGTGAGGGGTGGGGGGAAGGGGCGCACCGCCTTCTCCACACATCCCCGGGAATAAAGGAGGGGGGAGCGCTCAGGTGGCCCTTCTTGTCACCTGACGCTCCCCCACACTGGTCGTGCCCCGTGCTCGGGCCTCCTAATTTTCCCCACCCGCCATCCCTGGAACAAAGGTGTGTTGTGCATTATGTATACCTGTTTTGTTATTAATTAATTTGTTTCCCTCTTAGGAATGTATAATTGAAGCATAAATGTTGGTTACAATGTTTGGTGTATACTGTTTATTGTATCTCTTGTGTATTAAGTATTGGCTTCCCGTTTGGGGAGTAGTGTAAAGTGTAAATAACGTTTGCAATTTTGTTTAGGCCTTTTTTCCTCTAATAGCCTGATGATGGTATGTCACAACATGTTGATTTAGATAGTGTAGTTGTCCTTTAGTCCTTTTTTCCACAGGTCGTCGTATTTATTAGGGTATTGGACATGCGGTAAGGTCATGACCGGTGAGCAGCTATTTTAATGTCTGAGGGGGCGGCATCATCCTTTGGAGGTGTCCGCCCAGGGGGGAGGAGGGGTCACTGGCCCCTCCTAGAACTTCAGGGGCAGCTGGTGACGTGAGTTAGGGCCCTCCTTCAGTGGTTAAATGGAGTTCACGGGGTGGACCGAGTAATTAACGGGCTGGGCTGCATGGGTGGACCGAGTAATTAAAGGGCTCGGCTGCACGGGTGGACCGGGTAATTAACTGGCCCGGCTGCACATGCGCACCTGCGGTAAGGGCACAGCTTATAAGACCTGACACCGGTTAGCGACCTTGCACTATTGCCATAAATGTTAGCATGCAAAAATGTTCAGATGAGGATGTTGGATTTGGTTAGGAAACAAGCTGTATTAGAATCTTGTTAAGGTTAGCCGATCACACTTGTCGATATGATTGTATGTAATGTTCCTGAATATTTTTGCATAAAAATGTTATATTTAGTTTAACAATTTTATTATTTTGTATCTTAATAAATACGGCCGGGGGGTCTTGCGATCCCACCCTTCCAAAGACAAATCATGTTCCGTGTCAATGTGTTCTGGGTTGATGTGGGTACACAGGGAGAGGGGCGGTAGCCGTCACTGACCATGTTCATTATAACAACAGCTGCCTCTTACTCTCCGTTATTTAAACAATCACGCATTATTGCCTTCCACGCTGTTCCCGACCCTTCGTCATCCTTTTACTTTCACCCAATGTCACCAAATCGCCTGTCCCTTACGAGTACCTTCACTGCACATTTTCTTCATCTCTGCCTCACGTACCTGCCAGAAAACAGTCCGTCCTCATCTCGCTTTCAAAGGAAGTGTTTCCCATCTCTGTCAACTGACAAATTTAAACCTAACACTCATGTCCCGGACCCTCCCACATTGCTAAAATTCTAATTAACCACCTGCTCAAACCTTTCTCACCAAAAGACCCTGCCCTCGGTTCCTAAACACTACGTTTCCCATTATGCAATAAATCAGTTTAACATAACTTCACAGTACACATTGCCAATATAACATGCTGTGCATACGGTTTAGAATAGTTAAGAGAGAACGTGAAGCAATGCACATCATAGCAAGGAAATAAGGAGGGTGTGGCACTGAAGTGTCCCCTGTGCACGGGAAACGATTTATGAATATTGTTGTGATCATTACTAGGGTCAAGAGGTTAAGTGTGTAAAAGGATTATGGTATAGTTCGAGTGGGGTGTTCTGGCAAAGTTGTAATCAAATGGGAGTTATTGACAGAGTTAGACGTAGTGAAGAAGGATTAAAGATATGAGACCAATCGTTGCCACAGGTTCTTGGTAAAAATAAACAGGGGTTATTCTATTGAATACTGAGCCAAATACCAAATATTTTGAAATGTGATAGTCATAGGGAATCGGGTGCAGTTAACATCACATGTAAGTTTTAAATGTTGTTTTGCATACACACTGGTTAACAAAATAATAATGCCTAATATTCATAGTGACCCCTGATGAAGGGCCCTAGTAGCCCGAAATACATTGGGTTTTAAATAAATAAACACTGCTTTGGATGAACCTATGCGTCTATATGTGTTCTTGAAGATAGGCCTGGATGGGCACATCATGAACATAAAAAACCTTTGAAAATTGCATCACCCTGCGTGTGGAATAGATGGGATTCAAGTGAAAGATTTGATTTAAATAATCAATACGCAGAATAAAATAGAGTACAATGATTTGAAAAAGTAGTATTGGGCTTTGCCATTGGTCTTGGAGGGAAAATGTTGCCCCCAAATTATGCAATTTAGTACTCACTTGCCACCAGGGCAAGGCCCTTTACCAGTGTGCAATGCAAAACCAACAGTTGATGGACAAAATGTAGAACAATGTCATACATTCACCCCAGTACAGAGATCTTGGCCTAAATCCATCGTATTTTTGCACTCCACACCACCCCAGTTCAGACATGGCCATATGCAAATCAGCCTTGACCCTGTGCCTCATGGGAACAGTCCAGCCCGAACTGCCAAGCCTTGTCTTTACTAGACCGGAATCAAGCATCGTAGGACCGGTTTCTGGCATTCCAGCCGTCTTCAGTCCGGCTTGCTTGAATCCAGTGGTGTGGAGAACATGGGACTCACGTCTGAGCATACCCATCCCACTCGGGGTGACAAATGCAAAAACCACAGTTGATGGACAGAATGCAGAACAATGTCATACATTCACGCCAGTACAGAGATTTGGGCCTAAATCCATCGTTTTTTGCACTCCACACCACCCCAGTTCAGACATGGCTATATGCAAATCAGCCTTGACCCTGTGCCTCATGGGAACAGTCCAGCCCGAGCTGCCAAGCCATGTCTTTATTGGACCGGAATCAAGCATCCTAGGACCGGTTTCTGGCTATCAGCCGTCTTCAGCCAGGATAGTTTGACTCCAGTGGTGTGGAGAGCACGGGACTCACGTCTGAGCATACCCTTCCCATTCGGGGTGACAAATGAAAAACCAACAGTTGATGGACAGAATGTAGAACAATGTCATACATTCACCCCAGTACAGAGATCTGGGCCTAAATCCATCGTTGTTTGCACTCCACACCACCCCAGTTCAGACATGGCCATATGCAAATCAGCCTTAACCCTGTGCCTCATGGGAACAGTCCAGCCCGAACTGCCAAGCCATGTCTTTACTGGACCGGAATCAAGCATCCTAGGACCGGTTTCTGGCTATCAGCCGTCTTCAGCCAGGATAACTTGACTCCAGTGGTGTGGAGAGCACGGGACTCACGTCTGAGCATACCCTTTCCACTCGGGGTGACAAATGCAAAACCAACAGTTGATGGACAGAATGTAGAACAATGTCATACATTCACCCCAGTACAGAGATCTGGGCCTAAATCCATTATTTTTTTGCACTCCACACCACCCCAGTTCAGACATGGCCATATGCAAATCAGCCTTGACCCTGTGCCTCATGGGAACAGTCTAGCCCGAACTGCCAAGCCATGTCTTTACTGGACTGGAATCAAGCATCCTAGGACCGGTTTCTGGCTATCAGCCGTCTTCAGCCAGGATAGCTTGACTCCAGTAGTGTGGAGAGCACGGGACTCACGTCTGAGGATACCCTTCCCACTCGGGGTGACGAATGCAAAACCAACAGTTGATGGACAGAATGTAGAACAGTGTCATACATTCACCCCAGTTCAGAGATCTGGGCCTAAATCCATAGTTTTTTTGCACTCCACACCACCCCAGTTCAGACATGGCCATATGCAAATCAGCCTTGACCCTCTGCCTCATGGGAACTGTCCAGCACGAACTGCCAAGCCATGTCTTTACTGGACTGGAACCAAGCATCCTAGGACCGATTTCTGGCTATCAGCCGTCTTCAGCCAGGATAGCTTGACTCCAGTGGTGTGGAGAGCACGAGACTCACATCTGAGCATACCCTTCCCACTCGGGGTGACAAATGCAAAACCAACAGTTGATGGACAGAATGTAGAACAATGTCATACATTCACCCCAGTACAGAGATCTGGGCCTAAATCCATAGTTTTTTTGCACTCCACACCACCCCAGTTCAGACATGGCCATATGCAAATCAGCCTTGACCCTGTG
The DNA here is from genome assembly GCF_964263255.1 of Lissotriton vulgaris. Lineage (NCBI taxonomy): Eukaryota > Metazoa > Chordata > Amphibia > Caudata > Salamandridae > Lissotriton > Lissotriton vulgaris. Next base: position 1,393,597,424 of record NC_141693.1, read on the forward strand.
CCTCAAGGGAACTGTCCAGCACGAACTGCCAAGCCATGTCTTTACTGGACCGGAATCAAGCATCCTAGGACCGGTTTCTGGCTATCAGCCGTCTTCTTTGACTCCAGTGGTGTGGAGAGCACGGGACTCACGTCTGAGCATACCCTTCCCACTCAGGGTGACAAATGCAAAACCAACAGTTGATGGACAGAATGTAGAACAATGTCATACATTCACCCCATTATAGAGATCTGGGCCTAAAGCCATCGTTTTATATCACTCCACCCCACCACAGTTCAGACATGGCCATATGCAAATCAGCCTAGCCCCTGTGCCTCATGGGAACAGTCCAGCCCGAACTGCCAAGCCATGTCTTTAGTGGACTGGAAACAAGCATCCTAGGACCGGTTTCTGGCTATCAGCCGTCTTCATCCAGGATAGCTTGACTCCAGTGGTGTGGAAAGCTCCAGTGGTGTGGAGAGCACGGGACTCACGTCTGAGCACACCCTTCCCACTCGGGGTGACAAATGCAAAACCAACAATTGATGGACAGAATGTAGAACAATGTAATACATTCACCCCAGTACAGAGATCTGGGCCTAAATCCATCGTTTTTTTTGCACTCTACACCACCCAAGTTCACCAGTGAGCAGGCAATGTTGACTAAATACTGACAAACGTAGATGAAATTGAAATTCAAGATGGTGTGCATCCCCCATTTCTAAGATGTACATTATGCAAATGGCCCACTGTGGGTTTGCACCCATACACATAAAAAAATGCATCTAACTAAGAACTTTGGGAACTGTATCATTATCCACAAGCATGGCTGAACATCTGGTTCACTCAGCAACTTTATTTTAGTGGCACCTAAATGAACATCAAAGCATTTGCCTTATATGTCTGACATCTCCAGTGGTTTCATATGTTTGATATAGAATTCATATTACTAAATTGAAGAACTTTCAAAACATGTTATACTGGTAATGTGTACTGTGAAGTTATGTTAAGCTGATTTATTGCATTATGGGAAACGTAGTGTTTAGGAACCGAAGGCAGGGTCTTTTGGTGAGAAAAGGGTTGAGTAGGTGGTTAATTAGAATTTAGCAATGTAGGAGGGTCCGGGACACGATTGTTAGGTTTAAATTTAGAGGTTGACAGCGATGGGAAACACTTCTTTTGAAAGAGAGATGAGGACGGGCTGTTTTCTGGCAGGTGCGTGAGGCAGATATTGAAGAAAATGTGCAGTGAAGGTACTCGTAGGGGACATGAGATTTGGTAATATTGGGTGAAAGTAAAAGGATGACGAAGGGTCAGGAACAGCGTGGACGGCAATAATGTGTGATCGATTAAATATTGGAGAGTAAGTGGCAGCTGTTGTGATAATGAAGGGGAGATTGTGGCGCGGTGCGTACGGTTTAGAATAGTTAAGAGAGAGCGTGGAGCAACGCACATGATAGCAAGGAAATAAGGAGGGTGTGGCACTGAAGTGAGCCCTGTGCAAGGGAAATGATTTGTGAATAATTTTGTGATTGTTGGACCTGGGCCTCTTGGCAGGGTCATCCCTAAACTTTTTGCCTTCCTCCAATACTCTCTCTGACCTGTTTTTGTTGGTTTAATGACTCTGGGCACTTTACCACTGCTGACCAGTGCTAAAGTGCATATGCTCTCCCTGTATAAAGTGTAACTGTGATTGGTATACCTGATTGGTTCATTGGATTTACTGTCAGTCCCCACTAAAGTGCACCAGGAGTGCCAGGGCTTGTGAATGCCAATACTGCTAGTGGGCCTGCAGCGCTGGTTGCGCCACCCACAGAAGCAGCCTTAAAATGTGTCTAGGGTCTGCCATTGCAGAACCTGCGTGCAGTCTGGTACTGTCATGCTGGCTGGGCAAGTGCACACACTTGCCAGCCCCTAAACCTTCCCTTAACTTCGTATTAGTCACCCCTATGGTAGGCCCTAGGGCAGGGTGCATTGTAAGTGTGAGGTAGGACATGCCCTGATGTGTGTGGCATGTCCTAATAGTGAATTACAGCCAAATTCGTTTTTCACTATTGTAAGGCTACCTGCTCCCCTTAGGCCAGGATGGGCTGCTGGAATTATTACACTCTATAATCCCAGCAGACTCAGGGAACATGGTAGAAATTAATGTTTAGTATGCCTGAACTCAGAATAATAAAATATTTCTTTTAGTAAAGTTTATTTTAATATCCTGTGTTTGCAAATGCTACTTTTAGAAAGTTAGCATTTGCTTGCCTAACCATTTCAGCTCGCCTCTGCAGTATGGGTATCTGACTGTCTGGGATGTGAGTGACAGGGCTGTGGGATGACAGGTGGTGAATGCAAGGATTACACCTTAGTGGGAGGTAGGAGTGCCCCTTGACTCTTAATCTGGCTGTGCTCTGCCACCACAATGCTGGCTCCACCCCCCTGGGGAGCGACTGATGACTCAGCCTGCACCTGGCCCAGGAAGGGCGAAGCCCCATCATCAAGGTACTCCTGGCTGCCCCTGGCCGCACAATGCTGGCTCCACCTCCTGTGGAGCGTCTGATGTGCCTGCCCTCACACTGAATGCAGAAGCCAGAAGTACCCCCATCAAGGACTCAGAGACTGAAAGCAGTTATGCAAAGGCCCCCCTTGGCTGTGAGAACAAAAGAAACTGTGTATAAAAGTAGGAGCCCTGCTCCTTGTAAATCAGAATCCTGTTTTACCACAAAGAACCTCTGCCCGAATAGAAGGAGAAGAAGACGCTGGAAGGACTGGCCTGCTGCTTGCCTTGCTGAAGAAGGAGAGGAGAAGACTTTTTGAAAGACTTTGCAGACTTGTGCTCTAAACATTCTCCAAGGGCTTGATTGAGCTTGCCCCCTGAACTGAACCCCAGGACCAGTGGGTTCTCCTGTGCTTTGGCTCGTCCCCTGCCTGAGGCCGAGTATTTCCTCCCGCCGGAGGTGAAATCTGCCCCCTCTCGCCCCCTCCTAGGGCCGTGGTACTCGGGAGCCAGCCTGCCCTCTTGCCCTTGAGAGCCTCGCTCCGACCGGAGTCGCTCTCTGCCCCCAGGCTAAGGCCGGCCGCTCCTCTACCCCTGCCTGCTACAACGGAGCGCCTGAGCGTGATTTTGACCCCTCCCGCCGGAATCCAGAGGACGTGAGCCATCTGTAGCCTGGACGGCCGCCCGTACATTGCCTTTGCACCCGGCCGCCCCGCTGTGCTCTGTCCCCAGGAGAGGCCGCGCTGCACTGAGAATTGAGCCCCCTCGCTGTACCGTCGGTACTGAGGGCCCCCTGTGCTGCGTGTCACCCCCGGAGATCCTCCGCTGTCAGACGGGATCCCAAAGTGCTAACCGGACCGAGTCGCGCTGCCTGTGCCGACTCGGCCCAACCCCATCAACGAAGAAGTGATCGTGTGCTTTTTAAGTCCCCCCGGGCTAGGGGCCCGCAACGTTTGTTTCCCCTTTGGCCGTCCCTGCCTGCGAGTGCCCCAGGTCCTGGAATCAGCTGTGGTGCGAGCCGCCCTTTCCAGCTGACTCGCACCGCTCTCTGTGCCTCTGCCTGCAGCTCCGCGCTGCGAGAGCGCTCCAGCCCCTCCCGCTGGAATCCTTGAACTGTCGGGAAGCTACAGGCTGCCTGCCGAGCCCCTGCCAGAGCGACTGGAGCCGCTCTGTGTTCTTTCACCCCCCTTGGCAGCTCTGAGGTCGGCGCTCTCCCCCGTGTGGGGCCCGCAGACCAGGGGGGGCCATCCGCTCCACAGACCCGGCCGGGCCGATCGCGCCCCACGCCAGATGCGTGAGACTTGGTTGGGTGCTGTGATCCCTCCAGTGTAGAGTGCACAGAAGCGCTGCGAAGCGCACAGAGGGCCTAAGACTGGCCTAATTATTATTATTATTATTATTATTATTATTATTATTATTATTATTGCATTTATTGAGCGCACAGCTACCCGGAGGTTTCCCGGCGCTTGCCTTGGGAACCCGTCCTGGCTTTTCCCTGTGAGATAGCCCCTACAGGGCATCCCCAAGGTGAAAGCCAGGCATCCCGCCGCAGGGGGGCCGTTGTGGAGATTAAGCAAGCTTAATGCCCAGAGTTGCAGAGTGAGAACCCATGATTAGAGCAGGCACCGAAGCGAGAATTATCGAGTCCGTGGACATTTGAGCTCAAGACCCTGCCGCGTCGGGAATTGAACCCTGATCCCAGGTCTGACCTCAGCTTCCGGGTCTGCCTGCTCTACACCGTGAGCCACACTTCTCCACACCCGGCCTAGGTCCCTGGAACCGGCCAAGGAAGCGAGAGCAAAGTAATTTGGGACAGAGAAACTTGCCAAGAAGGAATTTTAACAGACACATCCATTTTAAAGACTGAAAGTGCAATTTAACCTACAACAAAGAACTGTTGGTGGAACATTTGAAAGAGAAGCTTGCCTATTTACAATCTGTGGTGCTACACAAACGTTATTTGGTCTTGTACTAAGTCTGAACTGCATAGAGATATATATATTTTACATAAAGAAGCGTATTTTTATATACTCACAGCCTGGTGTCCATTTGTGGGGGGATTGGTGTATTTTACTGTGTGTGATTACAAATGCTTAACTAAACAACGCCTGGAGAATAGCCATGTCTGCTCACGCCACGCACCTAGAGGGTGAGTAAGGGTCATTCTAAAGGGGTCATCCTTCGCCCTGACTTAGAGGAGAGGGTCCCTGCTTGTCACAAGTGCATACTTGCGCCAACCAGAGACCCCCAATTCTAACAGTGATCATTAGTAGGGTCAAGAGGTTAAGTGTGTGAAAGGGTTATGGTATAGTTCGAGTGGCGTGTTCTGGCAAAGGTGTAATAAAATGGAAGTCATGGACAGAGTTAGACGCAGCTAATAAGGATTAAAGATATGAGACCAATCGTTGCCAGAGGTTCTTGGTAAAAATAAACGGGTGGTTATTCCTTTGAATACTGAGCCAAATACCAGTTAATTTGAAATGTGATAGCCATAGGGAATCGGGGTGCAGTTAACATCACATGTATGTTTGGAATGTTGTTTTGCATACACACTGGTTAACAAAATAATAATGCCTATTACTTATAGTGAGCCCTGATGAAGCACCCCAGTAGCCCGAAATGCATTGGGTTTTAAATAAATAAACACGGCTTTGGATGAACAAATGCGTCCATACGTGTTCTTGAAGAGAGGTCCGGATGGGCACATCATGAACATGAGAAACCTTTGAAAATGGTATCACCCTGCGTGTGGAATGCATTGGATTCAAGTGAAAGATTTGATTTAAATAATGAGTATGTGGAATAAAATGGAGTTCAATGATTTGAAAAAGTGAAAAAGTAGTATTGGGCTGTGCCATTGGTCTTGGAGCGAAAATGTCTCCCCAAAATTATGCAATTTAGTACTCACGTGCCACCAGGGCAAGGTACTTTACCCCTGAGCACGCAGCGTTGAATAAATACAGACAAACATAGATGAAATTGAAATTCAAGAAGTGTGCATCCCCCATTTCTAAGTAGTTTTCAGTGAGCCAGTTTTGAGTGTTTATCAGGCTAGAGTCGAGTGAAATGAGGTCTTCCGGGGAGGAAACTTTCAAATAAATTTGGGTATCCGCCACATACAAATGAAAATGAGTGTTTGTGGAGTTCAGGGCCTTAGCTAATGGTTCCAGAAATAAATTCAAGAGTATGGGTGAAAGGGCAGACCCTTGTGGAACCCCCATTGATGGTGTAGATGGCTGAGATAGAGATTGATTTACTTTGACTTTTTGAGATCTGTGTAGGAAGGAATTGAACCATTGCAAAACCACACCTGATAGACCCATCCTGTGTTCTAGCGTGGATAGTAATTTGTTGTGGTTAACAATTTTGAAGGCAGAAGATAGGTCGAGGAGAATCAGGAGGCAGGATTCCTTTAGGTCTAGCAACTTTAAAATGTCATCCAGGATGTGAGAGAATGCAGATTCTGTGCGGTGGCCACTATGAAAGCGCGACTGATGTTGATCCAGCAGTTGGTATTTCTCAATGTGAGCACAAAGTTGAGATGGCACACACTTTTCTAGAAGTTTCTCCAGTGGGGGTTTGTTGGAAATAGTATGGAAGTTATTCAGATCAGAACTGTCTGCGTTTGGTTTTTTAAAATGGAGGAAACTTGTGCTGCTTTTAGGCAGCCAAGTATCATGCCTTGCAATAAAGAAGCGTTAACAATCTTTGCCCAAATGGGAAGGACGGCAGACATAATTTCTTTGAATATGGGAGGTGGTAGATGGTCGTCGAAGTGATTGGATGGTTTGATCGCAAGCAGAGTGCTGTATATGTCGTTTTCACTGAGGGGTTTAAAGATGTGCCAATAGGCATTGTACATTGTTCTTGGGTCTAGTGCTAGGGGGGACGAGCAGCTCCTGGTGATCAAGTGGAGCAGTGCATCAAGAAGTTGGAAGGTGGGCCCTTTTTAATTCTAGGTCGATATTGATGATTGACGTTTTTTTCGACAAAGAGAGCGGCCAGTTCATTGTAAGTAAGAGTGCCTTCGCCATGCTCAGGGCGAATAGGCGCTTTTTGCAATTGTTTATTAACAATTTCGAAGAGTTTCTTGGGACAAATTTTGGCTAGATTAAATTGGGATTTGAAGAATTTGGCTTTTGCACTCTTGATTTTTCTGTTGTAAGCTCCTCACAGCTCTAAGGATGATTAGGTGTTGGTTAGATGGTACAGATCTCCAAGATCTTTCCGCTGGCCTTAGTTTACAATAGTCCTAAACTAATTGCCTTAGGAAGGTATTTGGTAAGTCAAAATCTATCAACATCATACACATAGAACTCAAGTTACATCATAAGTGTACCCCAGTAGTGAGGGGGCGTGGCTTGGACGCCGATGGCGATGGTCGCCTGAACGGCTCCGAGACTGAGCCCACATTTATCCTGAATTCCGAGGGTTTTGGGGCGCCCCGATCCCCACAAATCGGAGATCGAGTTGAGGCCGACTTGGTGAGGCACCTGAGTGAACCCGAAAATCGACTGCTCTGGTCGAAAAGCGAAGTTGCGGAGGGAGCGGAGCGGAGCTCAAGATGGCGCCCGGACCTTCTCGATAGACTTGCAGAGACCCTCGGTCCGGAAGAACCTGCCAGCTCTACAAGTGCCTTCTCCACGTCTCATCTCTCGGAGAGACTACTATCCATCCGACGACCTGGGAGTGTGCGGACACCGGGGACATCCCTGGAGGATTGATACTCGGTTTTTCGGCGCTGGATGGTCCCCGGCGGCCGGAGGTCTTGGCCAGGAAAGCAGAGCCACCCGAGACGGTCAGCTGTACTCCGCTGAGATCCTGTAATCATTTGGCCCCAAGGAACTTTATAGGCGACTCTACAACGTGGCCCTGCGGGAGACCCGACAGTATTGGTGACTGCAATCCGAGGCCTCACTTGGACCGGCGGGCCCACGTCGAGTGGGGGTGCTCGCCCCCACTTCCCCCCAGGTGGCCTCCGGGGACTCAGCGGTGGTTCATCCCGAGAGATCAGAGTAGTGGCAGAACTCCACGCCACTGCGTTGGGGACGATTGAAGGCCCACTCCACCGTGGCCGTTCACCGGGCGAGCAACAGCCGACGCCCATATTTGGTGGGTCGCCTGCCAAGCTTCATACTGCAGGGCACGTCCGCCATGGGAAAACCAAGAGGACCTAAAGGGACTACCCCGGCCGCCTCGGACACGGAGTCGCCGGATAAGGAAGATCGGCATGACCCGGAGAGTTCTGGAGGCCCTCACCTGCAGCAACAATTCGATAGGATCCTGGAGGCGATCGCAGATACGCGATCGGCCCTTCAACGAGACATCGCCCAGGTTGCGACGAGTCTGGGCCTCCTCAGGGCGGACCATGGTAAGCTCTCGGACAGAGTGAAAGAAGTAGAGAGCTCGGTGAAGGTCCTGGAGCCGGCGCAACAGACTCTGGCCGCTGCGATGAAGGATGCCCTGACCCGGATCGGTGACTTGGAAAGACGGGCGGAGGATGCTGAAGGGCGTAATAGGAGGAACAATATTCGCGTAGTGGGCCTACCGGAAAAAATCGAGAATGGTGACATGGTGGCCTATCTAGAATCTTGGCTCCGAACTGCGGTGGTGCCGGAGGGTCTGTCCTCCTTCTATACCCTGGAGCGTGCACACAGGGTGCCGGCCAGACCGCCTCAACAAGGCCGCTCCCCGCGACCGGTGGTGGCGCGTTTATTGCATTTCCGTGACAGGGATCTGCTCCTCAATGCCGCCAGACACAATGGCCCATACCAGGTGGAGAACAGCCAAGTGAACATTTTTCCGGACTATACCTATGAGACCCAACGTAAGCGGTCCTCCTTCCTAGCGGTCAAACGTGAGCTGCGGAGCGAGGGTATACAAGACTCCGCATCATCCTTGATGATACGACCCAATTTTTTGAAACCCCGGAGGACGTTTGCGCTTGGCTTGAACTGTACAGGGCTGGCAAAGATGGCTTCGGATCCTCCTTCCAGGCGACGTCGGAGCCCGGACAACAACGACGATCCAAAAGACTTCGGAGCCGCCGCGGTAAACCGGGCAAGCCCTCGACGGTTGATACTTTGGCCGAGCGGCGAGGAGTGCTGGAAATGGTGTCCAACTTATCTGGCTCCCAGGACTGTCCCGTCGTCAAAGAATCGGAACCTGGCAGAGAGGGGGCCCACTCGGACACTGAGGACTCGGAGACTGATAGTGTTAATTTACCAGTGGTTACTCCAGACTCGGCTGAGGGCATGCTGGATGGGCAGGGATGAACTCGGGTGAGCTGATTTCATTTGGGTGGGGGACTGTCGCGGGAGGTGTGGAGGTTGTAGTAGTTGCTGCTAGACCATGAATCACTGATGGGGTTGGGGGGGCCTTGCTCTACCTGCTACTTATGATTTGGTGCTCGACCTAGTCTCGGTAGCCCGAGACTCGGTGGCCCGTTGCTGGCGCCCGGCCCGCACTCGGCCCTTAAGGCATACCTACGGTGGCTACCGTAGGATTAGTTGGGGGAAGTGAGTTCACTGAGGGTAAAGTTTGGGTGGGAACTGGATGGCGCTATTTGGGTCCTATTCTGGGGTGGTTGGGAGGGGGTTTGTTTCAGGGGGAAGTTTTGTTGCTGTTGGGGGAGATGGCCGCCATTGGTGTTGAATCGAATATTGAACGTTCCATGTCTGAGCGTTGTTGGGAGAACCTGGACACGACAATTTGGGACAATGGCTGAGATCACTAATGTAAAATGCGTCACTTGGAATGTGCGGGGCCTTCACACTATGTCCAGACGGCACAAAATTCACGCTTATCTGGTGCGTAGAGGGGTGCAAATAGCGTTGCTGCAGGAGACACATCTTACTAAGGCGGAAGGGGCGGCGCTACAGCGTAGATGGAGAGGGCAGGTTTACTACACCACATATTCAGCTTATGAGAGGGGTGTTTATCTGGATAAGAGCTGGGACACCCCTACAGGTTTCCAAATCTGTGGTGGATCCGGAGGGTCGCTATGTGGCTATTTCTGGCACATTGGGGGGGTAGGGCACTGAATATTTGTTGCATTTACGCGCCTAACGTGGACCAGCTCGCCTTCCTATCCGGGCTGTCGGGCTCCCTGGCCCATTTCCTGTCGGGGACACTCCTGCTTGGAGGAGATTTTAATTCGGTGGTGGATGTCGACATCGATCGTTCACACCCCCCTCTTTCGGACTCCCCGGTCCGACGAGTAGCTAAAGGTAGGAAGGAATGGCAGGCTCAATGGGGGCTGACAGACATTTGGCGTGCGCAGCACCCCTATGCTAGAGATTATTCGTACTTTTCAGGTATGCACGAATTACATGTGAGACTGGATGGGTTTCTGGGGTCGACGGAATTGGTGTCCGCGACCGTGCGATCTGAATATTTGGCTAGGACCATCTCGGATCACAACCCCCTATTAGCGAATTTCAGTTGGTTTCCCGGGGTCCCCAGCATACCCACTTGGAAACTGCGCCCCAAGATATTAGAGGATATAGTCTTCAAGGCGGACCTAGAGGATAAAATTACTGACTATTTTGCGACCAATGGGGGCACTGCTGGGTTGAGGGCCTCGGAGTGGGATGCTTTCGAGGTGGTGATCAGGGGCTACTGTATATCCAGGAAAGTGGGAATGCGTCGTGTTATCCTTGATGACCTGGCCAACGCGGACCGGAAGCTCCGCGAAATGGAGCTTCACCGCCCTGGCCACCCAGGACTTCAGGATTGTACTGCTGCAGCGAGAGAGGCAGTGGCGGCGGAGGTCGAACAATTGCGATGTTTCGATTATAAGGCCTATGTTACCAGATCGCTCACGGAAGGGGACAAGTCGGGCGCGCTTTTAGCTTGGTTGGCCAATCCCACGCGCCGGACTTCCCCGACGGTGTCCATGCGCACCGCGGAGGGACTTGAGGTACATACCCAACCGGAGATACTCGATTGCTACTTGCGCTAATATGAACGGCTAAACTGTAGTAGACTGACCCGTGTTCCTACTCTGATCGACGATTATTTACAACCCTTAGAGATTCCCGCACTGGAACCTGACATAGCGAAGGCCCTGGGTACCGATATAGAAATTGGGGAAATCCGTAGCGCCATAAAAGGGATGGCGAGAAACAAGACCCCGGGCCTCGATGGGCTCCCGGTCGAATTCTACTCCACCTACGTAGATCTACTCGCACCCGACTATTAATTGTCTACAAGGAAGCGAAACGCTTGGGTCGCCTCCCCGGCTCGATGTGTGAAGCCTTGGTAGTCCCCCTCCTCAAACCTGGTAGGGAGTCCGATGACCCGGCGTCCTATCGACCGTTATCAATGCTAACGGTCGATTATAAGATTCTGAGCAGCATATTGGCATCGAGACTGCTGGGGCACATGCGTTCCTTGGTGCATGAAGACCAGGCAGGATTTATCCCTAAACGCAATACAACCATGAATATTCGTCGCTTATTCCGTCTACTAGAGGAACCACATACGGAGGCCTTTTGCCCCTTGGTCCTTTCGGTTGATTTGGAAAAGGCCTTTGACAGCCTGGAATGGGAATATTTGCGTAGAGTACTACTGCGTTTCGGTCTGGGAGAGGGATTTGTCAGATGGACCATGGTGCTCTATGCCTCTGCGTTGGCCAGGGTGAGGGCGGGCCTGCTGGTCTCTCAACAATACCCAGTGGAACAAGGCACGAGACAGGGATGCTCGTTATCCCCTCTGCTCTTCGCGCTCGCGGTGGAAGCACTAGCGTTATCGGTCCGGACCGGAGCTTATTTTGGCGGACTACGGACCTTATCTGGACAGCAATACATCTCTCTGTATGCCGATGACCTGCTGCTCTTCCTTGAGGACCTGGGTAATGCTCTGGATGGGGCCGAAGAGGCTCTCACGACCTTCGGAGAGATCTCGGGCCTCAAGGTGAATTGGGCCAAGACTTGCCTATTTCCGGTTCGGAAGGGAGTGCCCAGACCCGACACCACTAGAGAGATTAGATAGGAACCTAGCTGCCTCAAATACCTGGGGGTATATGTGTACCATGACCCCGCCGATCTTCTGGACGGCAATATAGCCCGCTGTATTCGCGCGCTGCGAGGCAGCAGCATGGATTTCTGGGCCACCCTGCCGCTTTCGGTGGCTGGGCGTATAGAACTGTTGAAAATGATGGCACTACCCCGGCTGATATATTATTTTAGAGCGCTCCCGATTTGGGTTCCGCCGGGCACCTTCAGGCTCTTGAGATCCATGGTGGTGGGGTTCCTCTGGGGGTCGGGCCACCGAAGGGTGGCACTCAAGACCCTGATGAGACCAAAGTCGGAGGGCGGCCTAGCGGTGCCGGATTTTGAAAAATACTATTTAGCGGCTCAATTGCAAACCTTCACCCAGGAGGTAGCGAGAGAGTTCCGAGGCCCGGAGGATGGGAGAGGCAGGGGAATGCCCAGACACGTTATTTCCTACGTTGCATTACGCCAGCGCTTAGCAATGCAAGACCTTACGCTCGAGGAACGGACTATACGGCTGTGCTGGAATCGCGCCCACGCCCGGGGGGAGCTGAAACTCCCATATGCCCCGGAGATTCCATTGGGGATGTTAACGGCCTTGCCGCATGGTGGAGACTGGTCGCTCTTAAGGCATTAAGAAGATGCAGGGTTGCAGTTAGTGGGAGATCTTTATGAAGATGGGGTGTTACTGCCCTTCCAGGAGATTCTGGACAGATTTGACGTTCCCCGAGGCGACTTCCTCCTTCATACAGCTATAATTAGGGCAATTCAGACGCACTGGAAGAGGGGTATGGAGGAGCCACCAACATCATCGGTGTGCCAATATGTTATGATGTCCTCGGGGACGGTCAAGGCAGTCACGTGTTTATATAATAGATTGATTAATGAGGGTCTGCCCCCGCTCGCCGTACTGCGGAACCGCTGGGAAACCAACATAGGGAAAGATATACCGGAAACGACGTGGCCGCAACTAATGCGTCGAGCCTGGAAAGGCACACGCCACGCCCGGTTTCAATTGGTTCATTTTTATGTACTTCACAGGGCCTACCTGACTCCGGCGAAAATCCAACAATACTTCGCCACAGACACGGCGGCCTGTCCCAGATGCCGAACACCCACGGCAGACCTCATACACATGTTGTGGTCCTGCCCAGCGCTGTCCTCCTACTGGCTCCTGATAGAGGACACCCTCACTGCGGTCACTGGGAGAATCTTGACTCTCGACGCGGCGGTGGGGATCCTACACTGGTTCCCTCATACCCCCAAAAACAAAATCTCTAGTAAATTTATTGACCTAGGGCTTATCCTCGGAAAAAGGGAGATAACCAGGCATTGGAAGGCAAGAGCTGGTCCAACGGGAGCTAAATGGCACAACGAACTCCTGAAGTGGGCCACGGGGGAGAGCACCTTGCGATACCAGCTGGCGAGGCGACAGCAGAATGAGAGGGCGCTGGAAGCTGCATTGGAATGGGAGACGTTAATGCAGGCCCTGCGGGATTACAGCGCTTCCAGCGATTCTGAGAGTGATGACGCAGCACAACCTGAGTCCCGTTAGGTGCCTATACCATTGGTCTCTACGCAGTTCCTTAAGGTTTCTTCCCACGAGCTCTTTTTACACATGCACCACACTGATGGCGGGGCTGGGCGGGGGGAGGGGCTGGGTTGAGTGGGTGTTGGAGGGGTTTTTCTTTTAGGATGATTTAGAAAAGCAGATGAAGATCGCTCGTTTATCCAGATCAACCTCAGCATTATGCCGGATTCCCATATGCAACTTTATAGCAGACGCCGCCCGACCCTCAGGTTGTGGGCTGAATGGCTGTGTATACAAGGTGTTTCCTCACGGGGGAACGGTTGTTTTTCTTTTCCACTGAAACTATATCGCTGATCTGTCATGTAACTTTGGCTAATTCCTGCAATAAAAATAATTTAAAAAATAATAATAATAAATAAATAAATAAGTGTACCCCAGTAGTTTCTCAATTCAATTAGGTATATCCTCAAAGAGACACACAAGCACCATAAGTAGCTTCAATAGTGACTGTACTCCTCCAGTCAAATTTTGACTGGAGGAGTAGAGCGGTAATCACCGGGACTGCACTATGTAGGCTTACTATGATGCCTTAATCCACCAGTGTTAGGATTCAATCGACACTGTTATCCCGAAAATTACACATTGTGTTCAATACCTATTCTAAATCACCGCTACAACTATGCGGACCACCATCTGAGGGGCTGTAACCCTGAATTCGCCTTGATACAGGTTGTTCCCCCCTCGCCGTCCTGAGGAAGACCCACCTGCAGAAGATACAAACAACTCTCTATGCGCCAGGGTCGAAACAGCGACACTACCCCCTAGTGGGCCTGTACCCCTACTTCACCCCATCCCTACCTCTTTACAGAAGATTATACTCTGTCCGACATCCAGAACCAGAAAAGTACTTTCGAATCCATGAGGGACAGGCCCTAGTGTAAAACTGGTGCTACTGTAAACCACGACCAGTTTACTAGGGACATTACTATGTTTAATTGATTGTTTTAACTACTCTGTGATTTCCCTCCCTATACATCTGTTCTATTCTCATGAGCACAATCCTTTTTTCATACTGCCCCTGGAGCAACCTTCTTTTCTGTTTTGAAAAATTCCATTCAGTGTTCTGTTTTGAATAACTCTGAGATGAAACAGTCACTATCAAAGCTATTTACGGTTCTTGTGTGTCTCTTTAAGGATATACTTAATTGAATTGAGAAACCACTGGGGTACACTTATGATGTTACTTGAGTTCTATGTGTATCATGTTCATAGATTCTGACTTAACGAATACCTTCCTAAGGCAATTACTCTAGGACCATTCTTTTCTATACCGAGCATTTGTCAGGTCCTTAGACTATTATGGGTCACCCTATTATTTTGTTATGGGCCTTAGGTTATGGCATTCCCAGCTTAGGGAGTCGTTGAAACACGGTTTGGAGTACAGGTGTGTTACTTGTAATGGGGCTATATCGTCCATGATGCCAGAGATAGAGGCATTATAGAAATCTGTGAGGACATGAACTTCTTTCATTTCTGAGTGAGGAGTCCAAGCCTTTGTACAGCAGGTTGCTAGCTCTTCAGTGTTGATATTTCGAAGGTTCCTTTTCCTTTGCTTCGTTTTCTTGGGTTGATCTCCCTTCGCGGACACCTCCCGGTTAATGAAGAAGATGCAATAGTGTTCGGACCAGTCACAAGGGATGATGAAATCCTAAGTGATTGTGTTACCTTTTTCTCCCTTGTTGTCAGTTTCACTATCCCAAAATTGTGTCAGCTCCTGATCCCAAAAAAATGAATTAAGACAGTTTACTATGTGATCATTTGGGGTGGACCAGTAGAGGCTGAAGTCTCCCAGGAACATTTGGGACACTAGAGGGTCGCCGTTTGAGGATATGATGTCTATTAAATACTCAAAGAAGGAAAGATTGTCACCAGGGGGGTGGTAGAAAGTATGTCGTTTACAGACAGTCCAGTTTTTTCTGGTGATGTTGTTGCAAAGAGATTTACTGGAGGTTGGAGTGGTGGAATCTGATTGAGAAAGTGAGAGTGTATTTCGGTGTATACAGGCTATTCCTCCACCCTGCTTCAAATATCTGTCAATACGAAATTTGTCATGGCTATGTGGGACTAGAAGGTCAAGGATAGGGGTGGAGGAGTCATTTAGCCAGGTCACTGTGAGGATAATAATGTCAAGCTTATTGGTTATAATGAGAGCATAGATGTCAGAAGCATGTTTGCTCACTGAACTGCAGTTGAGAAGTCTGCATTTCAATTGGTTAGTCGAGAGAGATGTGGCAGCCGGAAGGATATTGATGAGCTGGAGGTTGTCCGTATTTTTGCCTCTCAGGTTGTGGAAGGATTTTCTGTTACGGTTAGCTTGGATGGCTTGGATTGTTAGGTGATTGGGAATATGAGAGTAGTAGATCACGGATCTCACTGGTCAAGAGATCAGCCTTCAGTCATCTGGGGCAGGAGGAGGCATTCGGGAGGGGTGCATGACGAATGCCAGAGGTATGCCCGACAGGACTTTCTGAGTGGAGGGGGGTGTTCAATAGTGATGGCTTTCAATTCCTGAATTTCCTACAGAGGAACGTGCAGGTGGCTAGAGATCTCATCCAGACAACCGGCCCAGTCTGAGAGCTGAATGTTGGGTTCCGTAAGGTAGGTGGGGTTTGGAGAGATAGTCGTGGGGGCCGTGGAGGCCCTGGGATAGACGGAGGGAGTGGGTGAGTCAATGTGACCTTGTAGATTACCAATTAGCGTGGAGAGTGGAACCGTTGTTGTAAGGCAGGTAATAGGTCTTGAGTGGGGAGGATGGGATGTGGGGGAAGAGAGGTAGAATGGGATGGGAGAAGAGTGTTCCAGGGAAGGTGGAAGGCTGACGACAAACTGGGCTAACGGCGAGTTAGGTAGGATCAAGCAACGACGTTCACCGATGGAGCGAGAGAGGATTCCCCTGCATGGGTCCCATTCGGTACCCATGTAGGGTTAGTAAAAGTGAGTAAAGCTATAGGTCCAACATTTGAATGATTCTCTGAAGTTGTGGACAATGTAGGCTCTGGAGAAACTAGATCGGAGACTGATCGGCACAGCGCTTGCCTAAGGCGTGAGAGGGGATATGTGTGGTTGGTGTCACCTCGGGCTTGAAAAGAGTAGTGAATGTGAGATCAATTGAAGCTGGGAGGCTTAAGCGGGGATGAGAAGACTTAGAATTCACTGCCGTCTTGAAGGTGGGGAAGATATTATCCATCTTAAATAGACTGACATTCGAGGCTTGAATTAGGATAACACCGTTGTTATAAAGGGAGATGGTGGCATTGGCAGTGTAAAAGGGCGACAGTGACGCTAATAATTTGAGGCCATACAGCGTTTTCCTGGCACCTATTATATGAAGCAAGGAATAGAAGAAATTTCACGATCTTGCCCGTTTCCTGGAATGAAAACATGAGGTCATTAGTTAGTATACCCTTGTTGGCACAGAAGTAAGGATCAGAGATAAGTGTTTCAGGTTGAATTTTGAGTAATCAATGTTTGTGCTTTTTGGTAGCATTTTTGGAGAGGTTTGTAGGGTAGGTAATTGTGAAGGCATGTCGACCGGTAGGGACAAGCCTTGAATCCATTCTTATGGGGGACTACGTTGAAGATCTTTAGTGAGAGCAAAATAAAGAGCTCTTAATTGAGTAGGCAGAGATGCGCTTAACGAAGGGAATTCTCAATGAGAAATTAGGTCAGTGAAGGAGAACGGGGATGAGGATGGATCCGTTACTTCTTAATGGGCCTCTTCTTGGGATCAGGGTTGGTCATTTAAACCCAAAGAAAGCGGCAGGAATAATGAACCGATAGGTGCTGTGTGTTAAGGAGGATCTTAGTGATTGCAAATGAGTGACTCATAGCTCCGGTCAAGAATGCTACTGTGTTAGGATACACATATTGGAGGTTATTCTGAAAATGCAGAAGTGAGGCGTTAGTTTAGTTTAGTTTATTTTAAATTTGATTAGACCTCAGCTGAGGTCAACAAACACACAGACATAGTTTAAAAACATTTATAAAGATACCCATAGCATCAGCTTTAAACATTTCTAAAGTTAAAACATTTCATTATGTTTTTTTTGCGACATAAAAATAAAGTTAATTTGATATTTGTATGGCTAATGACAGATAAATTGATCCAATAGGTTTTCCAGAGCTTAGACAGATCATTTGAAAAGGTGACGTTGTATCTAAGGTTGAGAATTCATAATATCAGCTTTAAATATTTATAATTTTTAAACATTATCATAATGGACTTTAAAACAACTTTAGAAAACTCTTTAAAAGTGTATACAATTGATAACAAGCGGGTAAATCCGGTGTTGATTTACAGAGCTTAATTAGGCTTTGTATAGAAAGAGCATTGTATCTAATATATATTCATAGGCCTTAAATACCTCCTCCGGGCTTCTACTAAGGTTAGGTTAGGACACACAGATAAAACATGAGTTAGGTCTTGTATTCCTCCCTTACACAAATCACAGAGCCCAGTTGTATGTTCAGATTTGTTCCACTTTGCTTTATACAACTTTCAAAGGAAGGATGTCCAGCCTCAGTAGGAGAATACAGCGCCAGGCCCTATGATCTAATGAGAAGTATGTATATTTCTCTAGGGATTTATAATCTATAATTTTTCTATATTCCATATAGTGTTTTAATTGTCGACAATGTTCTACATCCAGATCGAAGCTTAATCTTGGAACCATGGGCCAGATGTACGAAGCTGAAATGGGTTCGCAAACGCCGAAATTCGCAGAATTTTGGCGTTTGCGAACTCATTTGAGAAAAATGGTATGTATGTAGCAAATTTCAGTGCAAAATAAGGAATCGCAAATTTGCAATTCCTTATTTTGCGTTTGCATTTAAGGAATCTCAAAATTTGCGATTCCTTAAATGCAATCTATGAAGCAAAAAAAAATTGCTAATTGTCCTTAAGGAATCGCAAATTACCACAAACTTCAAATTGGTGGTAATTTGCGAATTTCTTGAAAAATGCTCATTTTTGCATTTTTCAAAGTGCCATGTGATGCACATACATGTCCTTAGGGCATGTATGTGCACCACATGTGCACCCATGCTTATTCTAGGAGTGCAACAGGGTGTCCTTTGGACACCCCTGGACCCTTGAAATTATTCTCAATTTGCGATTAGCAAATTGCGAATTGCAAATTGGGAATAATTTCACATTAATTCCTATGGGCCTCCTGGCCCATAGAAATGAATGGGAAATGATTCCTTAATTGCGATTAGCAATTTGCTAATCACAATTAAAGAATTTTAAGAAATCGCTAAAAAATAGCGAATTTCTACATACATACCATTTTGCAATTCTCAAATAGCGATTCCTTAAAAATCGCTATTTGAGAATTGCAAAAGTGTATCTTGATACATCTGGCCCCATGTTCTTTAAAAAGAGCTGCAAGAGTGCTGGTGTCCAAGTTTTAAAAGTGCTACTGTGCAGTGAGAGTGACTAAAAGCTATATTGAGATTCTTATTAAAAGTGTATTGAGGCAACTCTACTCTAAAAGTTTCCAATTTTAAGATGTGCCTTAAGGAGCCTGGGTCAGCATGCAAAAGATAATAAGCCCATCTTAATATATTCGAGGTAGCCCTTGGGTAGATTCTGGATAAGGAGAGTTCAAGACGTAATGCTAGGGCCGGGACAGCTTGATTTACCCTTAACAGTTTCTGTAGGAAATGTCCTTCTCTTGATTTTACCGGTTTCCAGGTTTTATGTGTATATACTCTAGACCATACATTAAGATGGGGGGGGGGATTTTCATACCATAGAACTCCAACAGAGGTTGGACATGTCTATTTCCGGAGGAGGAGTATAGCTTCAGCTTTGCTCCTACACTGGCGTCTGCCTTTCAACCTATGTGATGTAGATGGGAGAAATTGTATGGATTTTGGGACAAAATCTGACCTAGATAAGTGTATTTTTTGACACATTCGAGTGGTTTTCTCCCCAATGTCCAATTAAAAGGTCATAATCGCTTTTTTCCCCTAAAGGGTGAAATGTAAGTTTTTGAAATATTTGGGGTTAAGAAATTGTCATCCGCAAAGCCACCTAATGCATTACGTTTTCTTTGGAGTCCTATCGGTTTGAGACGTAAAATCACTATGTCGTCCCCGTACATTAAAATTGTGTACATGACTTATTGCTAGTTTCGGTGGAACTTTACTTGAATACAGTGCTCTGGAAAGTCTATTAAGTAAAGGGAGAATAGCAAGGGAGCAAGGAGACAACCTTGTTTGAGACCGTTTGGGAATTGGTCTAGTTACACCCTTTCATTCCCCCCATTTGGAACTCTGCACCATGTTTCTGTATGGAGGGATATAATTATTGTAAGTAGGTCCTCAGGGATTCTCATCCTCGCCAATTTCTTCCAGAGTGTTGGCTTGTCTACCCTATTCAAAGTCGTGGTAAAATCAATAAAATCACATTATACACTTTGTAATTTTGACACAGCATACTTGTCAAGTATCGTTTGTAGAATTGAAATATAGTCTAATACTTAGGGGTATATTCACAAGGACATAACTCTGATTGATCCCCACCTTACCACACCAAAAGTGGAGATAGATTTAGCACCCCTTTCACAAGCTGGTGCAAACTGCGGACATTACCAGTATTCCCGCGATAACTGCCCCAACATTTACCTCCGTGGAAGACAGCACCAACGTACCCTAATGAGAAGCAGTGTAGGCGTTCCTGCACAAAAACACACGAAAAAACACACCACCACTTTCACATTGAACTGCCAGATCTGCGATGCGAATCAAAAACAGGCGCCAAGCCGCGGTAGTAGCAGGAAACTGACACCTGCTCCGACCTGGTGTAAAGTCAGACCACAGCCTGCACCACAACCCAGAGCCACACCTGAAGGACAACAGATGCCATGGAGCCAAGGATTGTGCAGTTCAGAGCCCCAAGAGGGCCACAACGTCCACTGCCACCACCCCAAATAATCAGTATGATGTCACAAAATCACATCTGGTGACATGCATGTTTTGTCACAAAATTGAGCAGTACACATTCACTTTCGAAGCAGCAAATGAAAATGTATTAACATAAACACTGAACAGAAATGAAGACACATGGCAGCTCCCCTCCAGACAATCTGTAGGCCACAGCCTGCAAGACGAAAATCATGACGAGAAGGTGTGTCCTGCGCTCATCAAGGGACAGAGAGAGAGCGAAGGAGAGAGAGAGAGGAAGAGAGGGAGAGAGAGAGAGAAGAAGAGAGAGGGGAGAGAGAGAGAGAGAAGAGAGGGGAGAGAGAGAGAGAGGGTGCCGCCCCTGCGCATCCAGGTCACACAGCTTACCTGCTGCCACTGGTGTGTCTCCAACCATGTGCCAGTATGTATTGTGGTACACCAGGTCACACATCTGAGACAGACCCATCATCTGAAACAGAGTTCAGATGCATGAATGGCACAGTACAAACAATTGAAAAAGACATCATCACCTTCCCACCCCTGCGCACCCAGGCAGAGGCACCCCAGCCCCTCCCGCCACCCATCGGAACATGCCCGCCCCTGCACACCCAGGCCTCAGTGCTCACCTTCTGCCACCGGCACCTGTAAAAGATGTCCCACCACATGCCACTACAAGCCACAAGCCCGAGCCCGCGGACTTGGCACCCTCCACATCATGCAGCCCCGCTCCGCAGGCCACCAGGTCCCACATTTGATGCTGGGACTTGATTAAGCCATGGTGGAGGACATACCAGTGCACAGGGCATCATCACAGGCTGCACACCCACTCAGCCCAGTAGGTGCCACTGACCCTGTGATCTGGGATGCGACGCCAAGTGGAGGTAGGCCCACGCTGCCCTTTGGCTCTAGCCTACACTGCGGTCCATCAGGGCACACGAACCTGAGCAGTACGGACAACCGGAAAGGTGCATCATCGCAGGCGGCACACCCACTCAGCACTTAAGGTGTCCCTACCTCAGTGCACCCAAAGTCACCATCCCTTGGCGGTGTGCCTGTGCCGGCCACAAAGCTTCAAGTGCCACTAACCCTGTGCAACCCAAGTCAACACCATGTGGTGGTAGGCCAGTGATGAACGCATGGCTTTGTTAGCCACTAAACCAGTGCGCAACAACTCATGGGCACTTCATGACTGAGAACGGTGGAGGGTACATCGTACACTCACCACCGGAAGAGGGGAATGTGACATTGTCGGCCCCTTATGTTGGCGTAGTCACATGGCCTGTGACGCATGTGCAGGATGGTTATGGTGTGCATGCAAAGCTGCCCTCAGGGAGTGGCTGTGTCATGCTGACAACTAGACCAGTGACCTGCACAACACCAGCGAGTACGCCTGCAACGGGTAGCAATGGGGCCCCCCTCGGAGTGTAGGTTGAGTGGTCTGGCCTTGCGTACACCAGACCAGAGCAGGGCTTGCAACAATGACTTGTGGGCTTTGGGAGTGGTCCCATCCATGCCCAGACAAGGAAGTGACTGATGCGTGTGTCCCTATTGTAGTGTCCACAGCACCCGGGACACAATAAGCAATGTAGCACCCTGTGTCTGGCATGCCACAAGACGAGAATCATTGACGCAAGGGAAATCACTGTCCCTACATTCATCCAAACATTCTTACCTCACTGATGCAAGACATAACAGCAGTGTGTTACTGGATGTTTATTGCACATCCAGTGGAATACAGCAAAAGGAGTGGCACAGGGCAATGCCAAGCACACTACACAATATGGGCCCGTAGAGTGCCAGCCAGAGTCCATCCGGGTATGACAAGTACTGCGGGAGTGGAAGGGTACAGTCGGCAGTGTTATGTTATGTTGTGTTATGTTATGTTATGTTATGTTATGTTAACAATATTTTATATAGCACTCGTACACCCAGAGGTTTCATGGCGCTGACTAGCAGATGCTCTGGCAATCAGAGGATTATGCATGGGCCTGAGTGAATAACCAGGTTTTAAGCTGTCTCCTGAACACTAGGAGATTGGTGCAGGAGTGGATTTCCAAAGGGAAAGAGTTCCAGAGTCTGGAGGCAAGGGTCGCGAACCTGCGTCCTCCCTGGCGTTGGAGCTTGAAAGGGGGAATGATCAAAAGATGTAGATTGGCAGACCAGAGGTTACGAGAGGGAGTGTATCTAGGCAAGAGATTGTTAATAAATTGGGGCTACGAGCATGAAGGGATTTGAAGATGATGCAGGCCATTTGGTCGCCATGACATTGGTCAGCAAACAGGATAGGGCAGTCCATGTCGCTGTCCAAGGTGAGTGCAGCAGAGTGTGTCAGGGTCAGTGGAAGGTCACCAAGCAGAAACAGGCCAGGTGGGGAATTAAATGCTAGTTCCTCCTTCTGATGACAATCCCAGCCATGTCCTAATCCGCGGATGTGTGCTCCACCCCACCTGTGGGTGTTGCAGTACCAGCTGTGGCACTGTGTGCCACTGACACATCAGGGGCCGCAGGAGGATTGTCCGCACTGTGTGGCAGTGACACATCAGGTATGCAGGGCATGGTAGTTTCCAGCTACATCTTGCTGATGTGCAGCAGTGGCTGCCATCCTTTCCGCCTCCATCCACACCATGTCCTCCATGAGCCTCCGCATGTGTGCCAGCTCACGGCTGGAATTGCTGGAGCCAGTCGGAGCGGACAAATGTTCTTCTCTCTGCAACATGACACCAGCGTTGTCGGTCAGGGCTCATTGGAGACCATGGAGTGGGCCATGTGTGTCCGTTAGGGACTGGAGCTGTTCCCTCATGGGACCTAGGCACCCATGGATGGTGCCCAGTTTGGTAGCCATGTGGCCGAACCCCACCCATACCTGCTCAGCTGCCTCCCTCTGTCCCTCCAGCGCACGGCGTTGGACGGCCATGGTTTGTTCCTGGGGGTCTTGGGAGAATGCCGGGGGTTTGGGTGCCTCCTGCTGGGTGGGTTGGGTTGTGAGTGGGGTCTCCTCGATCCAGCTGGGCTGCCCTGATCCTGGAGGTGAGTTGCGAATCATGTCCATGATGTTTTGGAGGGCTTGGGTGTCGATGCTGGGGTTGTCCTCCTCGTCATCAGTGAAGAGTGGCTGGGACTGCCATGCAGGGGGTGTTGACTGTGCCCCTGCAAGACAAGGGGAGATGGTGTATTACAATGTGGCCACATGTATGTGGCCACATGGAACATGTTGACATTCAGACAACATAGCATAGTATATTGTGACAGTGTGTAAATCAGGGCCATGGCACAGAGTCGTTGTGGGTGTGCACTGTGCTCTGCTTTATTGTGCCAGTCTCCCAGTACCTGGTGGTCACTCACCCTGTTGCAGTTGTGTTGTGTCCTGTTGAGCAGTGTCTGTTCTTCCAACTTCGGCCACAGTCTCCACACTGATGACTGTCGACAGCAGCTCCTCCATGTCATCCAGCACGAGCTGTGGCGCTGGGCTCCCTCCTCCAGTCTGCATTGCTGCCTTCTGGTTGGCTGCAAGTTTCTCCTTGGTCTTCGGCTTGATATCAATCCATTGCCTCTTGGCCTCGTTCATTGACCTCTCGTGCTCCCCGACGGCATTAACCTTGTCCACGATGTCCCGCCATATCCCATTTTTGGTGCCCAATGACATGTTGGAGGTGACGAACAGTTGTTGGTGGGGTTCCATAACCTCCGTGATCAGGATCCTGTTTTCCTGCAGACTGAACTTCGTCTTCCTCTTCTTCTTTTCCTTGCCCTTCCCTGTCCCCGAGGTCCCAGGCTGGCCTTCTCCGGCTGCCTCCATGGTGCTTGGGTGTTGGTCAGTTTGTGTTTGTGTGTTTTTTCTACTTTTATAGTGATTTATTTCGACCTGCCATGTATGTATTGCAGGCCTGGCACTGCTTATCACTGATTTCCTCATCGCGCTTTGGCCTATCGCATGTTTTTTTGCATTGAGGTTTGTGTTTTTATCTTGGTCGAGGGGGTTGTATCGCGGACTTTAGCCACGGTTTCGGCGGACTATTGCATGGTACCATGTTAACACAGGGTTATTTTCCCAAGATGAGCTGCGATGTGTAAAGGAGTGTTAGCATTTTCTGGTGATGTTTAGCACACGCTCTTTTGAATATACACCTTAGTACTTTGGTCGAAAACATGCCTAGGACATAGGAAGTACTCAACTGGAAAAGGCCCAGTCTTTAAGGTGGTCCAAGACACAGGCTGCAAAGATATTTCCCGTTATGTTGAGTAGGGCTATTTGCCGATAATACTTTGGGTCTGCTCTGGAGCCTTTTTTTAGATTAACATCCACAATACTTCCCAGCCATGATTTTAGGATATCTCCTGTTGAAGAAAAGTAAAGAAATAGGGGGGATAGAAATTTGCTCCACTCATCCAGATTTGATTGAAGGACCTTAATCAGGATCTCGTTCAGTCCCATTATTGCTGTTGATCTTGCAGCCTTTCTAAAATAGGCTATTTGTATAGTTGGTGAAGCTATTGGATCAGTATTTGTCTGGCCCTTCCCTTGAGACTGCTGGTACCATTTGTCCGCCTTCTGGGAATTAGGTTTATATAGATTAGAGATGTGTTTTTTCCAAGCCAATGCTGTCACTGGAAGTGCTTGTGTTGTTTTCCTTATACCCATTTGTTTGGCAGACTCCAAAGCACTTTGCTATTTTTACTTTTTACTGCCAGTTGAAAGTCTATCCAGTAATTCTCTTTTTCATCCTGCTGTATTTTCGTTTTTTTCCGTTGACGTAATTTTTTCAACTTTTTTATTTCTTATCCCTGAATAGTTTATATAGTGCACTCTTATCAGGCATTTAATCTTTCTGATTCATAATATTTGTTCTTTCCTTTTTGGAGGCTCCTTCTGCTGCCACAGTGTTCCCGAAGGGATACAACTACGGAGATAATTGTCTCTTCATAGATCATTACTGGGTTTATTTCTTTATTAAGCGCATCTAAGAGCGTAGCTGAGATTACAATGTTCATTCTCTCTTTTGATTTAGAGTTCCAGAAGATCCTACCATTTTTATGATCTGCATTGGCATGACCATTCAAAGAGCCTAATGACCAGGGGGTAGTATATTGCAGTAAAAGTTCTATTTCCAAAAGCAAGGGGGCATGATCACTTTTGTATACACCCTGCACATTTACTGATTGCACTTTCTGAAAAGTCAATACTACAGATTACATAGTCTAAGACAGATGAACTATTTGTGCCTGATCTAGTGTATGCAGCCGGGATATCCATTTCTACTCTACCATTTAAAATTACTCCATTCATTGCCTTGACGGAAGAGAGTAGTCATTTCCCTCGTTTGTTAGCTTTTATCTTTGTTGAAAATAATACCTTTGGGATAAAACAGGCATCCTCTATTTTGCAATTTCCCTCTTTATCCAGTAATGCAGTAGAGATTATCCCATTGAAGTCTCCAGCAATTATTGTTAGTGATTACCCTTTTTGTGCTGTCATTGTTTCAATTGTCAATATTTTTGCTAACAGGGAGTCGTAACGGGGCCCTGGTGGTATATAAACATTAAAAATTAGCAAAGTCTGGACGATGCTCAAATGTTTGTTGAAATGTTTAATCTTGAAGTAGTGAGCGTTTTGGAGATGCAAATCAATAACTTCTTGATCCCAGAAGATTTCTTCTTTTAGTACAATTGCAAGGCCTCCTTCTGTGTGGCCCCTTTTTGTGGCTTCAGCTGGAACGTCAAACACAAAGTAAGTTTTTTTGCGTGAAGGTACCTACGGACCAGGTTTCTTGTAATAAAAGAATCGATGGAGTTGTTTCAAGAATATGAGCTAAATATTCTCAGCTTTTCCCAGCGACGTTTCACGAGATAACTAACATTTTTGCTAAAAAAAGGAAGTGTTAGTGTATTACACTGTTTATTGCTGTTCAGAGTACTGGAGATCGAGGACCAGGAATTTTCTTTTAGTTGTGACTCAATTTTTGGTGATGCCTGATTCCAGATTCGTCATTCACCTAGACTGATCGATATTATTATAGATCCTTCATTTTACTCATTTGAGTTTTTGGAGACCAATCCACGTGATTATGTAAGGGATAGTTCTTACTCTCATTGTTGTCCCTTGATCTATAGAGCTATATTGCCTTTGTTTTAACTTCAGCCACATCAAAACTGTTTTTGTGAAGAATGTCTCTTTCATTTGAATGATTAATGGAATAACATTGGACCAAAACTCCAAAGTTGCCACTGTTACATTCAATTTGTTCAGGAATGCTACAAATGTTATTTCTAAAGTTGTAAGTGAATAAAGTTGAGGAATCTTATGAAATAAGTTTAGTATTCTCCCACAAAATAAAGAAATCATGTCGCTGGGGAATAGGTCTATCAATTCTAGAATACACGAGACAGTCAGGTCTTCCTTTCCATGTATATTTATAATAGAGGGATAGATTCTCTTTTCTTTTGAATGTATTTCTTCCTGGCATTCCTTTGTCTGTTCTATTGAATGATTTTTCGCCAGAGGGTTCAATTTTTTCCCTTGTGTCCCTTTGGTTTCATATGGGAGGGAATGTTCATCAATGGTTGCGTTTATCTCGTGATTGGTTCATTACTATGATCTATTTGATCTGGTGTTTGTGGGAATGTTTCTTTTCTAGACGATTGTCACGAGATTTTCCACTTTGCTCTTCTTTGCCTTTCTTCCCCTTTATATTATATCTCTTCTCCTTTGGCTTTATCGTAAAGTTGAATTCTTTCAATGCTGAGAGATTTTTAGAAACCTTTTCCAGATGCTTTGGTGTTTGAGTTAATATTCCTTGCTAATTCTTCTGTTTAAAAATTGGAAACAAGGGGGCGTGGCTTCGAAGCCTTCGGAAATGGCCGCGGTTCTTGGGAGCTCCGCCGAGACGTAAGGGCTTGGATCGGCTCCAGGACGTATTTCTCCTCTTCGGATGTCGGAACCAGGGCTGCTTCTAATGCAGCGAAAAACTGCGCTTATGGTGAACCCAGCGACTTTATTTTCTTCAATTTGCTGCCGCCCCTCAGCGTAACGTTGCAGCCGCCATTTTGTTTTTTCGGCGCTCCCGCTGACTATCGCTCATACTGCGTGCAATGAGTATTTTTCTCAGGAAAAACACGCCTTTTGTAATGACAGCATTTCCCTTCATTATTGGGTACCTCTGACCTTTTTCACACTAGTTGGTCTCTCACCTTTTCTTTATTTATCCTGCTCTCTGCTGACGGACTTTTTCATTTCTAAGTTATTGCCTCATACTCTACATATCTCCTCACAATTTCCTTTAAGGGCTTATATTTGTACGGCTTTTCATGGCAACGTCTCAAAACAACCGTGGTGGGTCACTTCAATCTAAACAAGCTGGTTTAGAGGACTTTAATCCGTTCAATGTTCTACAAGAACCCGTGGATGATACTAACAATGACTCTAATGCGTCTAAAGGCTCTACATCTTCTTCTGGTTCCCGCTCAAGCTCAAAGCAAAACGCTAAGGTACCCTTGACGTCGACAACTGCTTCTGGCAAACGAGTGAAAGTTAATCCGCCTTCTCCCACTAACTCGTCTTCCTCAATTTCTATGAAGCTCATTCTTGATGAAATTCGTGCTCTTAAGCAACATATGGAAGAGACTAATGCTCGCCTGCAAAACTTGGAGGCTTCACGGTCGCTCACTGAGCAGAGAATTCGAGATTTGGAAAGTCGTGTAGACTTAGTTCAAGGACTTACTAATCAGGTCCCTCTCATGTCCAAAGAGATATCTCATCTCAAGCAGCAGATTGAGCAATTAGAAAATCATAATAGACGCAATAATCTACGCATTTATGGTTTGGTTGAAGGTCTTGAAGGGTCAAATCCAATATCCTTTTCTCAGACTTTCTTACCAATTCTTCTTGGACTCCCTGATGATCCACCTCTGAATATTCAACATGCCCATTGCCTAGGCCCGATTTCTCACTCAGCTTCGTCTTCTTCAAAACCTAGAGGTGTTATCCTGTATTTTTTGGAATACACGGAATTACTCAAGGTTCTTCATGCAGCTAAACAGCGTGGAAAAATAACTTGGAACTGTTCCAACCTCTTTTTTGCTCAAGACTACGCGAAAGTAACTGCGGATCATCGGAAAAGATTTTTGGAGATGAGACCTGCTCTGCGCAATTTGAAGGCTAGATATGACCTGTTTCATCCTTGCCTTTTCAGAGTGACTTATAATAACAAGACGACCACTTACGAAGATCCTGCATTACTTCAACAATTTTTGGACAGTTGCAATGGGGAATCCATGGAAGTTCCTCGACCTTAATGGCTTAATGTTTCTTCTCTGAGGATTCTGTTGTTTTTCATTTTTGTTCCGCTCCCTTCGTTCGTATTGTGTGGCAATTTGGTACCGTTATTTATTGACGTTTTTGCTATTCATTGTTTTATGTGTCTTTGGTGTGTTTTATTACCTAATTCTTTATTTTTCCCTCATTTCTTTCTTAGGTAGCAGTTTTGTGGTCCCTCATCACCTTGTACCTCATATATCTCTCCTGGGAGTTGTTCTTCTCCCCACGATCTCGTTCTGGAGTCTCCTGTTCAGCGTTCCGTTTCCCTTTTGTGGCTCCACCACCCCTGTTCTCCCCGTTTTCTTGTGGTATGTCTTTTGTTGCATTATTTCTTCATCGAATATTGTTCTTATTTTGTTCTTTTCTATTGTGTTCTATCCTCTCCATGTTTCTATTTCCCCCTTTTCTCTTATTTTTCTTCTTTTTTCTTTCTTTCTTTCCTTCTCTTTTATCTTCTTTACATTTGTCTACCTCAATGTATCCTGTTCTCTCCTTTCCTTCTGTTGTACCCTATTGTGTTTTCTTTTTCTAGTTGGCTTTGTGCTTACAATTTCATTTAGTTATTCTTGTATTTCATTATCTCTCTATCGAGTTTTAGTTTCCTTTTAGCATTTTCTTTCTTTTCTTCGCACATACTCTTTCTTCTCAACTCTTGTATTATTTTCTTCCAATTCTCTTTTACTTCTCGATATTGTATTTCTCCATATTTTTCCCTCTTCTTCTTCATTTATTCCAATTGTTTCACTTATAATGTTCTATTTGCACCTTTTGTTTGGTTCTCATTTAGATCTTTATCTCATTACAGTTGTTAATTACATTTTACTGTTTTAGATGTCAGTAAATATAATCTCTTGGAATGTTAAGGGTTTGGGTTCCCCTATTAAACGACAACGAGTTTTATCACATCTAGCTCATTTAAAAGGAGATATAGTGCTATTAAAAGAAATCCATATCAAAGAAGCTGAAATCTCCAAATTACGTCGTAATTGGGATGTTTTTGCTTCTCCGGGCTCGGGGAAACGTAATGGTGTTGCGATTCTCTGTCATAAACGTATGAACATTCAGCTTGTACATCAAGATAATTACTCGGATGGCAGATGGGTTTTTGTATCTTTATCGGTTAATAAGATCCCCTTGACTATTTTCAATGTGTATGCCCCCACTGCTCAAGATAAATTGTTTTGGCCTCAAATTCTTTATTCATCGATGCAATATAGTGATGATTATTTTATTTTAGGAGGTGATTGCAATATGATAATGGACCCTTTTTTAGACAGAAAATCATCTGCCCATTTTTCACCCTCACCCATTCACACTCAATTTACTTCAACTTTTTCCCAGAGATCCCTTGTTGACTCTTGGAGGCTTTGTCACCCCTCCCTTCAAGAATACACATATTTCTCTCCAGTTCATACTTCCCAGTCCCGGATAGATTACCTGTTTATTTCTAAAGACTTATCCCAGCATAATCTTCATTCTGACATAGGTTCTATTTTAATTTCTGATCATGCACCAGTTTCCTTACTTCTCGATTTACTCCCTCCCACTAAAGGTTTTAGGAGATGGAGATTCAATAACTCTCTCCTTTTAGACAAGAACTTTACTCCAGCATTCCTTAATTTTGCTTCTCTATTTTTTACAGAAAATAACTCCCCTCAGGTTTCCCCTCAATTGGTATGGGATACTTTTAAAGCTGCCTCTAGGGATTTCATTATTTCCTTTGTTACCAAAAAACGGCGCTTAGCTTCCCATTCCATATCAACTCTTACTACACAAATTAAACAATTTGAGCACTCTTACTTTTCATCCATGAATCAATCCGTTTTGAATGACCTCATTAAAGCAAAAATATCATCCAATAAGCTATCCACTGACTCCGCGTATTTATTTTTACCTAAATCCAGTGCCAAATTTTATTCTGCACAGATTAAGGCTGGTAATATCCTTGCCATTTACCTCAAAGTTAAAAAAGAACGTACGAAAATTGATTTTATTGTGACTTCTACTAACAATGTTGTTCATAAAGATGAGGACATTTTGTCTGAATTTACCAATTTCTACCAAAAATTGTATACTCCAGAATCATCTCCCTCGTCATCTGACATTGATCATTATTTATCCTCCATTCCCTCACCCTCATTACCTGATGTAGATTTTTCTTCCTAAAGACATTTTGGATGCCATTCATGTTCTTAAAAAAGGCAAACCCCCTGGACCTGACGGTTTTACAATAGAGTTTTACTCCCATTTTTCTAATTTTTTAGTACCCAAACTTCATCAGTTGTTTTCGTTTTTTCTATCTTCCGGGAAATTTGAGGGCTCCTTTCAAGAGGCTTTGATTTGTTTATTGCTGAAAGAGAATAAAGATCATACTCTCTGCAAGAATTACAGACCTATTTCCTTGATCAATTTAGATTATAAAATGTTTGCAAAAATACTTGCTCTTCGTCTGGATAAAATTCTCCCCTTATTGATTGGTAAGGAACAATGTGGCTTTATTAAGGGTCGCCATCTTTCTGATAACACTCATCTCTTTTTTAATGTCCTTAGTAAATCCCACACCTTCAATTGATCTTTGGCTGCGCTAGTATTACATGCTGAAAAAGCTTTTGATTTGGTTAACTGGGATATAATTTTTTAACCCTCTTTTGGTTTGGTTTTGGTCCATAGTTTCGTTCTTATATCTCATTACTATACTCCTTTCCTAGATCCTTTATCTTTGCCAATGGTCTTGTTTCTTCTTCTTTTCCTCTTTTTCAAGGTGTATGCCAAGGATGACCTCTATCTCCTCTTCTTTCTCTTCTTGCTTTAGAACCCTTTCTATCTAAAATCCGACTAAATACTAACATTTCTGGTTTCCTGAATAGTCCTAATCAACTCAAACTCTCAGCTTACGCGGCTGATATTCTTTTATTTATTTCTAACCCCCAATCCTCTATTCCTGCCCTCCTTTCAGAAGTCACAAATTTTGCTCAGGTATCAGGATATAAACTTAATGTAGATAAATGCGAAATCCTCCCTCTTAATAAATTTAGTTTCCTTGCAGATTTTGTACCTTCCTCTTTTCATTGGAGCCCAAGTAAAGTTAAATACTTAGGTTTATGGTTCACAACCTTGATTAAAGATACTATAATACTTAATTAAATTCTTTTTTACAATTAACTCCTAATGACTCTACTGCTAGATGGAATCCTTTATTCTTGTCCTGGTGGGGTCGTTTAGATTCTATTAAAATTATGTTAGTTCCTATAATTTTATTCTTTCTTTCTAATCTCCCTGTGAATCTTCCTAAATCCTGTTTTAAAAATATTTATTCCATTTTATCTTGCTTTTTATGGCAAAATAAGAAGGCCAGGATGTCCTTTTTCAAATTTAAGTGTCCTAAACATCTATGCAGAGTCAATTTTCCAGATTTTCATTCCTATCATACTTCATTTTTTCTTGCTCACTCTGTCTCCTTGTTATCAGAGCGTTCATCTGATTCCTCGTCTATCCCACTGTGGGTGGACCTTGAATCCTCTTTTTTCCACCCTTTTTCTTTTGAAGAATTTATTTCTTTATCTCATGTACCGCAAAAAATGTCTCTTCCCATCCTTAATAACTCTAGGAAGACTTTTCTTCCCTTGCTTTTTGATAATCTAGATGATCGATGACACTTTTTACAATCCTTCATCTGGTATAACTCCCTTATTGAAGTTGAAAATAGAATTGTTTTCTTGAAAGAATGGAAGGATCTAGGTCTTATTTGGACTCATCAGCTTTTTAATGATGGTGTTTGTATTCTGTTTTATACTCTTCAATCTTCTTCCTCTCTTCCATCATCCTTCTATTCTAAATATAAACTACTGAGTGCAGCTGCTCAAAATTCTTATAACTCTCTTACTTCTTCTTATTCTCAAAATATATCTTCTCCTCTTACTCTTTCTTCTCTTTTATCTTCTTCTTCGGCATCTCAAATTTACAAGAAATTACGAGACGTTTCCGATACTAAAACTAAATCTAAAACAGAACAAGATTGGGAGACAGACCTTGAAGTTTCTTTTTCTACTGACACTTGGCACCAGATGTGGTCCAAAATAAGGAAATCCTCTAGAGCAGCTAATACTACCCAAACCTTATGTTTTGTTTACAACAGACTCTTAATCACTCCTGCCAAATTACATTTAATAAATGCCTCAGTTCCCTCCACTTGTTGGTCTTGCACCGCCCATGTAGCAGATCTTAAACATATACTTTTCACTTGTCCATTGATTTACTCCTTTTGGTCCAAAGTCTGGCAACAAATTAACAACATTTTTTCTACTCAATTTCCCTTTTCTCTCACTCACATTTTTCAGGGCAGTCTCTCTGACATTTGGTCCTCCTCAAATAGCAAAATTTCTATTATTGACTTACTTATTGCAGTAGCATATCAGCAAATCACTAAGTCTTGGAAAGACTCTTCAAATGTTTCTTTTCGGGCCTGGTGGTATATTGTTTGTTATAACCATCGATTAGATAGAGCTTATGTTCACCCTATTACCCTAGCTATTGAACGAAACTTGTTATGGTTACCTATTACGAATTATTTAGATATGTCTGCTCAATCCCAACCTGTACGCATTCCACATGTTGAAGAAGTATCCAAACCTCCTTGAGATATTTCCTCATTATTTTGTTCTTTCATATTTTTTGTTTCTACTTTCTCTCATAAGGTGCCACTGAATTTTTTGAAATTTTCTGATTCTTCGATTTGAATACGAAGTTTTGTATTATATCAATTGATCTTCCCCTTTCCTTTCCCTTCCCTCCCTGCGGTGGGGGCTAATTTTGTTGATGGAGACCTGCGTGTGCTTCAAAATAAACAGAGCAAAATGAATTTCGTTCAGCACACGCAGGTCCCCATCAACGAAATCAGCCCCCTTCTCGGCAGCATGCCAAAACGCCCCGTAGCCAGTCCACCCCTGGGTATCACAGGTTTAGGAATGCTTTCTATCTTGGTTTCCCTAAACAAGTTTACGTAAAGAGTCAACTTCATCCTTTCTGAACTTATTTTTCACTTTTTTAGAAGTGAATCCCGCTGTTTGTGTTGCCTTTTGCACTTTTCCTGTGAAGTGGTCAACAGATGATACATTTAGGCATTCTTCTTCCCGAGTCACAGTTCTTTCTGGACTACTTAACATAATTTTGGAATTCTGACAGAATTGTTTTTTTCTTTTTCTCTCTACTAGATATTGTAGAATTCCAGTTTGCGTGTCGAGAATCATGTCCGAGTTATCCAAATTCTTCTCGAGCAGAGCCAAAATTGATTCCAAGATTCTCTGTAGTGAAAAGAAAGTGTTAGATATAGGTTCTTGCGTGCGTGTATCAAGAGGGAGAGAGAGGACCAGATAGCTAGTCCAGATCCCCGGTTTATATGTCAATTAATCAAAAAGAGACTAGCTAGGGATGGGGTTAGCATGACATTAATATTATAACCATCATGGTCACTCAGTATTGTTTTGTCGATTGGTGGTGGCACCTGCTGGGTGTCTTTAGAAAGCCCTCACCCACCAACCTAGTTGGTGGCATGCTTCATCATCGGGCCCACCCAGTGACACCTAGCGTGTCCCGGGTGTGCTACGACGCCTGATTACAGCGGAGCAGGTATGTCACTGTGTGTGCGGTGAAGGGTGATAAGTTCGTGAATTTTGAACGGCTTGGCGAGGGTCCCAGAGGGTGAGGACACTTTATTAAATGGGCCTCCGTCAGCGGTTAAAAATAAGGCTGTGGGACGTTAGAGGCGAGTTACGACCTCCTACGTCCTATGTGTCAACATGTTTCAGCCAGTGCCTTATCAATATTCTGGCTTTCTTCAGGACAGATAAAAAGGTGTGTGTAGTTAAAACTAGGGTGTGTGTAGTGCAGGCTACATGCCCTAAAGTGTATCTAACTGTGAGAGGGAGGATTCCCTTCTCAAGATCACCTGTACATATAACATAAAATGATAAAGACAAAACATACATGGGAGAAAAGAGTCACTAGGAGGTATTTATCATAAGTTATGACAGCCGGCTAAATAGCGATGGGGTGGAGCCTATAAGCGGCTCAAGTGTAATGGTACTGGTGGTACCATTATGGTGAAAGATCGCACTAG
The DNA here is from genome assembly GCF_964263255.1 of Lissotriton vulgaris. NCBI lineage: Eukaryota > Metazoa > Chordata > Amphibia > Caudata > Salamandridae > Lissotriton > Lissotriton vulgaris. The sequence goes on from NC_141693.1 coordinate 1,393,631,813, forward strand.
AACTTCGTCGGTGAAGTGGTTTATAAGAACGGTATTATACAACAGTGATAAAAAGGTGAAAAAGTATGAGGCGTAAGGTCTATTTCTTACGCTAGTTTTTGGTTGGTTTAGCTTCAAGGTTATTGAAGTGGCAAGGGGTTGGCCCTATGTGGGAGACAAAGGTAGGACCAATGGGGTTAGGAGACCTGTTGGGAAAAAGGAGAGGTAGCGCTTACCCATAGTAGAGATGGTAGTTCAGCATACTCACAGGATTTCTGGCCAACACCGGCGTTGGACCTGTTGTGCCTCCTTCGCAGAACCGGTAAGGAATGACTGGTATTGCCGGTTTATATACTGATACTGATTGGTTAAGTGAGGGCACCTGGAGAAGGAAGGAATGGTGGAAAGACTCGAAATCTCGAGTCATAATCGCACTCAGGTGTGTGCCGGTTGCTTCGCGCTAGAGCGCGATGTATTGGGCACTCCCTGCACATGCGCGGTGCGTTTGGGTAATAGAGCGCATGCGCGGTGGATTAGTGTTACCGCGCATGCGTCTAGTGAGAGCGTTGGTCCTGACGCGTTGCGCTGGTAACTAGCGCGTGCGTTTGGCATTACACGTGTTTGGGGCTCCTGGTATTGTACGCGTGCTAGCTCTGGGCATGCGTGGTATAGTTATGCTGAAAGTGCTAATAGGTGGAGATGCCAGGCTTATCCAAGGGCTGATTATATCAAGGGGGTGCATTTGGGATGGAAAATGGGCGCAAGACTCCCCAATTTTCAGGCTTAGCGAAAGGCTGATTATATCAAGGGGGTGCGTGGCAAATGGGCGCAAAACTAACCAATATTCAGAAATAAAGGCTCGGGTGGTTCTATGTGAGCAGGCAACCTTAAGTTCACAGGTAGGTCAAGGAGTTCCAGGGGATGGCATCGTTCAGACCATCTGTGGCTGTGGACAGACGGTATATCCATCTTTGCTCTTTATTGAGCAGTTTTTTGTCATTGTTGATGGGGCTTTCAGGGATTTGCTCAATGACTGTCCAAGTAAAGTCATTGGGTGTGTGACAGTGGGTGATGAAATGGTTGGTCAATTTGCTGATGTTTTTCTTGCATCGCATCATGCTGCGATGTTCAGTTATCCTGGTTCTGACTTTACGCGTGGTCATGCCCACATATCTGAGGCCACACGTGCACGTGAGTAAGTAAATCACGTTACGTGAGTTACAATTGGTGTGGTTCCTTTGGGACCAGATTTTATTAGGTTCTAGGTTCAGAGTTTTTGTGTGGGATGTAAGGTGGCACACACTGCAGTCGTTGCAGGGGTAATGTCCTGTTACTTTGGGCATGCCCCATGCATTGAGTATAGTATTCTCAGCTGGTTTTGGTGGTGGTTTAGGTCGGGTGCTAACTAGTTGGTCTCGCAGGTTGTGGCACCTTTTGTAAGCAAATCTTGGTAGTTCCCATTTCCTCTGTCCTGAGTTAATGATTCTCCAATGTTTTTTGATGATTTTTGCAACCTCATTGGAGGCAGTATTGTAAGTAGTGACACAAGTTGTAGGTTGTTCCTCATCTTCTTTAGTGATGTCTTCAAGTAGAGCTTCACGGTTTTGGTTTCTGGCCCTCTTCTGGGTTTTCTTGATGATGGCCTTTGGGTAACCGCGGTGTTCTAGTTTGGTGGCTAGATCCGCTGATTGTGATTTATAATCATTCACATTCGAGCAGTTTCTTCTGATCCGAAGGAACTGGCCAAAGGGTAAGTTTTCTTTAAGAGGACGAGGGTGGAAGCTGGTGTAGTGAAGCAGTGAGTTCCTCGCTGGATGTTTGTAGTAAGTGGTGGTTGCTAGGGTTCCATCTTTGGCTGTTATTTCCAGGTCTAGGAAAGGGAGTTGATGGTTGCTGGCTGTGCTGGTGAAATTCAGATATGGGTCTCTGCTGTTGAGCCAATTTGAGAAGTTATCCAGTTCACGCTGTGAGCCTTGCCAGATGACCAGTTTATCATCGATATACCTATGCCATTTCAGTATATGGTGATGAACGGATTGGATTCCACAGCGATGTTGGTGCTTTCGAAGTGGTGTACATATAGTCCAGCCACACTAGGCGCGAAAACACTGCCCATGGAAGTTCCATTTGTTTGCAGGTAGAAGGTGCCGTCGTACTCGAAATAGTTTTCTTTGAGGGCGAGGGCTGCACATGCCAGTACGAAGCTCCTCGGAGTGTGGTAAGGCCAGGGGGATTCTTCCAGGATGTCATGCAGCACCTGCAGGGTGGCATCTTGTGGGAGACTGGTGTACAGGCTTTCCACATCCAGTCCTACCAGTAATTGGGTGTCGGGATCAAAGGTGATTTTGTTGATTACTTGTGACAGGTGTTTGGTGTCTTTAATGTAGGTGGGGGTTTTTTGTACCAGAGGATTCAGAAAGAAGTCACAATATCTTGAGAGTGGCTCTAGTACGGAGTTGATACCCGATACAATTGGCCTGCCAGGGGGTGGGATCACCCCTTTGTGTACCTTGGGTACTGTATAGAAGTATGGCGTTCTGGTATGCTCAGGGCAAAGGTATTCGGCCTCCTGCTTAGAGATGTGTTCCTCTTCTGCTGCCCTTTTGACAAGGGTATGTACAGTCGTACGCAGCCGTTCTGTTGGGTCATACTCAAGTCTGCGGTAATTCCGGTTGTCGATGAGAAGTCTGCGACATTCTGTATCGTAATCTGTTTTGTCCAGAAGTACGATGCCTCCCCCTTTGTCTGCTGGTTTGATTACTAGTGTGGGGTTGTTTTGGAGGCGTTGTATGGTTTGTCTGTCCTCCCATGACAGGTTGTTGTAGTGGTTGGTTGGATTGAGGTTCTAAATGTCATGGTATACAGCCTGTTCAAATGTGGTGATCTCTGCAGGGATGGTGGAGGGTGGAGGGATGAAGGTGGATTTGACTCTGAGACCTGTGATGTTAGGATTGTCATCAGTTTGGGTATGGTCGGGGGTTGACTTTTCAAAGAAAGACTTTAATTTCAGTTTTCTAAAGAATTGTGCTAATTCAGCATGTAGTTTGAATTTGTCAAGTCTGGTAGTTGGCACGAATGACAATCCCCTTTCCAAGACTGACTGTTCCTTTGTGGATAATGGGGTGCTGGATAGGTTGAATTCCAGTGACGGTTGGGTGGTAGGGTTAGCTACTTGCTCATTCCTGGTGTTGCCTCTCTTGTCTTCTGGCGTGTGTTGGAACTCACAGGGTTTTCTTCTTCTGCCCAGTGTACCTGTGTGTTGTTGTGCTGGGTTGGTCTTCTGCGACCCCGTGTCCTGTGGCCCCGTCCTAAAAAAGGAAAATTGGTGCCCTGGTTGCCTGCAAAGAGCGGCATAGGTCCTGGGGGGTACATGTTGGGGAAACCGAAGTAGGGATTCTGCATGTGGCCTAAGTTTGGTGGGAAACCATAAAATTGGTTTGGTTGTCCTCCTTGCCAGTGGTTAGGCCAACGTTGTCCTCTTCGTCCTCTTCCTCCCCGTTTTTGTGATCCACTGCTGGAGTCACTTGAGACGGAACTGTCATCACCTGAGGAGTTGGGTATATTAGTCTCCTTGACCGACGGGGTGTAGTTCTCCTCCGAGTATGGGTATACTTTGGCATAGGAGAACTTTTTGAGATCTTTTTCAATTTTTTTTAATTTAGCCTGGGTCAAGCAGTCCTTGTACTCATTGATCTCTCTGTTCTGGTCATCAAGTTTTTTCTTTGGCCAGTTCCTTCGGATCAGAAGAAACTGCTCGAATGTGAATGATTATAAATCACAATCAGTGGATCTAGCCACCAAACTAGAACACCGCGGTTACCCAAAGGCCATCATCAAGAAAACCCAGAAGAGGGCCAGAAACCAAAACCGTGAAGCTCTACTTGAAGACATCACTAAAGAAGATGAGGAACAACCTACAACTTGTGTCACCACTTACAATACTGCCTCCAATGAGGTTGCAAAAATCATCAAAAAACATTGGAGAATCATTAACTCAGGACAGAGGAAATGGGAACTACCAAGATTTGCTTACAAAAGGTGCCACAACCTGCGAGACCAACTAGTTAGCACCCGACCTAAACCACCACCAAAACCAGCTGAGAATACTATACTCAATGCATGGGGCATGCCCAAAGTAACAGGACATTACCCCTGCAACGACTGCAGTGTGTGCCACCTTACATCCCACACAAAAACTCTGAACCTGGAACCTAATAAAATCTGGTCCCAAAGGAGCCACACCAATTGTAACTCACGTAACGTGATTTACTTACTCACGTGCATGTGTGGCCTCAGATATGTGGGCATGACCACGCGTAAAGTCAGAACCAGGATAACTGAACATCTCAGCACGATGCGATGCAAGAAAAACATCAGCAAATTGACCAACCATTTCATCATCCACTGTCACACACCCAATGACTTTACTTGGACAGTCATTGAGCAAATCCCTGAAAGCCCCATCAACAATGACAAAAAACTGCTCAATAAAGAGCAAAGATGGATATACCGTCTGTCCACAGCCACAGATGGTCTGAACGATGCCATCCCCTGGAACTCCTTGACCTACCTGTGAACTTAAGGTTGCCTGCTCACATAGTACCACCCGAGCCTTTATTTCTGAATATTGGGTAGTTTTGCGCCCATTTGCCATGCACCCCCTTGATATAAACAGCCTTTCGTTAAGCCTGAAAATTGGGGAGTCTTGCGCCCATTTTCCATCCCAAATGCACCCCCTTGATATAATCATCCCTTGGATAAGACTGGCATCTCCACCTATTAGCACTTTCAGCATAACTATACCACGCATGCCCAGAGCTAGCACGCGTACAATACCAGGAGCCCCAAACACGTGTAATGCCAAACGCACGCGCTAGTTACCAGCGCAACGCGTCAGGACCAACGCTCTCACTAGACGCATGCGCGGTAACACTAATCCACCGCGCATGCGCTCTATTACCCAAACGCACCGCGCATGTGCAGGGAGTGCCCACTACATCGCGCTCTAGCGCGAAGCAACCGGCACACACCTGAGCGCGATTATGACTCGAGATTTCGAGTCTTTCCACCATTCCTTCCTTCTCCAGGTGCCCTCACTTAACCAATCAGTATCAGTATATAAACCGGCAATACCAGTCATTCCTTACCGGTTCTGCGAAGGAGGCACAACAGGTCCAACGCCGGTCTTGGCCAGAAATCCTGTGAGTATGCTGAACTACCATCTCTACTATGGGTAAGCGCTACCTCTCCTTTTTCCCAACAGGTCTCCTAACCCCATTGGTCCTACCTTTGTCTCCCACATAGGGCCAACCCCTTGCCACTTCAATAACCTTGAAGCTAAACCAACCAAAAACTAGCCTAAGAAATAGACCTTACGCCTCATACTTTTTCACCTTTTTATCACTGTTGTATAATACCGTTCTTTTAAACCACTTCACCGACGAAGTTCTAGTGCGACCTTTCACCATAATGGTACCACCAGTACCATTACACTTGAGCCGCTTATAGCCTGCACCCCATCGCTATTTAGCCGGCTGTCATAACTTATGATAAATACCTCCTAGTGACTCTTTTCTCCCATGTATGTTTTGTCTTTGTCATTTTATGTTATATGTACAGGTGATCTTGAGAAGGGAATCCCCCCTCTCACAGTTAGATACACTTTAGGGCGTGTAGACACATAGCCTGCACTACACACCCCCTAGTTTTAACTACACACACCTTTTTATCTGTCCTGAAGAAAGCCAGAATATTGATAAGGCACTGGCTGAAACATGTTGACACATAGGACGTAGGAGGTCGTAACTCGCCTCTAACGTCCCACAGCCTTATTTTTAACCGCTGACGGAGGCCCATTTAATAAAGTGTCCTCACCCTCTGGGACCCCCGCCAAGCCGTTTTAAATTCACAAACTTATCACCCTTCACCGCACACACAGTGACATACCTGCTCCGCTGTAATCAGGCGTCGTAGCACACCCGGGACACGCTAGGTGTCACTGGGTGGGCCCGATGATGAAGCATGCCACCAACTAGGTTGGTGGGTGAGGGCTTTCTAAAGACACCCAGCAGGTGCCACCACCAATTGACAAAACAATACTGAGTCACCATGATGGTTATAATATTAATGTCATGCTAACCCCATCCCTAGCTAGTCTCTTTTTGATTAATTGACATATAAACCGGGGATCTGGACTAGCTATCTGGTCCCCTCTCTCCCTCTTGATACACGCACTTATTGGCAGCGCGCAGCTGTGAGAGCATACTCAACCATGGCCGAAAACCATGGCTTGACCTTTTCTGAAAGTGACTTGGCAGATATACTATCTGACCTGTCATTCCAAACGGATTTTAACATCTCTAGCACTATCGCACAGACCACTGATTGGGAGACCTTAACAGAGAAAAAGCGCAACAGGATACGCACCATCCTCCATGGGACAATCCTGGCCCAATACCTCAGAACTAACTTGGCTCCAAGGGGGCTTCTAGTATCCAACGCACCCAGAATCTTCCTTGATGACCCCACGTTCAGGAAGGACTGGGCCCAGATCGCTTGGCACTGCAACAGGGACTGGATGATACTCATCCTAAAGACAGCCAAACGCCTGTCAGACACACTATCCATTGAAATCGAAGAAACAGAGAGACACTTCAAAGCCACTATTACATCATTCAAGAAAAAACTTGATGACCAGAACAGAGAGATCAATGAGTACAAGGACTACTTGACCCAGGCTAAATTCAAAAAATTTGAAAAAGATCTCAAAAAGTTCTCCTATGCCAAAGTATACCCATACTCGGAGGAGAACTACACCCCGCCGGTCAAGGAGACTAATATACCCAACTCCTCAGGTGATGACAGTTCCGTTTCAAGTGACTCCAGCAGTGGATCACAAAAACGGGGAGGAAGAGGACGAAGAGGACAACGTTGGCCTAACCACTGGCAAGGAGGACAACCAAACCAATTTTATGGTTTCCCACCAAACTTAGGCCACATGCAGAATCCCTACTTCGGTTTCCCCAACATGTACCCCCCAGGACCTATGCCGCTCTTTGTAGGCAACCAGGGCACCAATTTTCCTTTTTTAGGACGGGGCCACAGGACACGGGGTCGCAGAAGACCAACCCAGCACAACAACACACAGGTACACTGGGCAGAAGAAGAAAACCCTGTGAGTTCCAACACACGCCAGAAGACAAGAGAGGCAACACCAGGAATGAGCAAGTAGCTAACCCTACCACCCAACCGTCACTGGTATTCAACCTATCCAGCACCCCATTATCCACAAAGGAACAGTCAGTCTTGGAAAGGGGATTGTCATTCGTGCCAACTACCAGACTTGACAAATTCAAACTACATGCTGAATTAGCACAATTCTTTAGAAAACTGAAATTAAAGTCTTTCTTTGAAAAGTCAACCCCCGACCCTACCCAAACTGATGACAATCCTAACATCACAGGTCTCAGAGTCAAATCCACCTTTGTCCCTCCACCCTCCACCATCCCTGCAGAGATCACCACATTTGAACAGGCTGTATACCATGACATTGAGAACCTCAATCCAACCAACCACTACAACAACCTGTCATGGGAGGACAGACAAACCATACAACGCCTCCAAAACAACCCCACACTAGTAATCAAACCAGCAGACAAAGGGGGAGGCATCTTACTTCTGGACAAAACAGATTACGATACAGAATGTCGCAGACTTCTCAGCGACAACCGGAATTACCGCAGACTTGAGCATGACCCAACAGAACGGCTGCGTACGACTGTACATACCCTTGTCAAAAGGGCAGCAGAAGAGGAACACATCTCTAAGCAGGAGGCCGAATACCTTTGCCCTGAGCATACCAGAACGCCATACTTCTATACAGTACCCAAGGTACACAAAGGGGTGATCCCACCCCCTGGCAGGCCAATTGTATCGGGTATCAACTCCGTACTATAGCCACTCTCAAGATATTGTGACTTCTTTCTGAATCCTCTGGTACAAAAAACCCCCACCTACATTAAAGACACCAAACACCTGTTACAAGTAATCAACAACATCACCTTTTATCCCGACACCCAATTACTGGTAGGACTGGATGTGGAAAGCCTGTACACCAGTCTCCCACAAGATGCCACCCTGCAGGTGCTGCATGACATCCTGGAAGAATCCCCCTGGCCTTACCACACACCGAGGAGCTTCGTACTGGCATGTGCAGCCCTCGCCCTCAAAGAAAACTATTTCGAGTACGACGGCACCTTCTACCTGCAAACGAATGGAACTTCCATGGGCAGTGTTTTTGCGCCAAATAACAGCCAAAGATGGAACCCTAGCAACCACCACTTACTACAAACCTACAGCGAGGAACTCATTGCTTCACTACACCAGCTTCCACCCTCGTCCTCTTAAAGAAAACTTACCCTTTGGCCAGTTCCTTTGGATCAGAAGAAACTGCTCGAATGTGAATGATTATAAATCACAATCGGTCCTCGACATAATTTTACCATTGAGAATAATCATAACATTTGGTCAAGTTGATTCACTCCACACCAAGACTGAATCTGTAGTCTTAATAACATAGATGATACTAGCCCCCAATCACAAACATTTTTTTTTTACAATAAGTGCCAATAAGCCAATGAAACCGAAAGAAGTCCAATTAGGACGATCAATTTAATATACAGTATAACAATGTTTGAAAATCAATGTATCTATATACATATATTTACATAAATCATAAGGCAAAATACACTTTTCTAAAAAGAGAGAGAACGTGCACAGAGAAAGATAAAGTATGTGCTCAAGTGAATGATCAAGAAGATCGGAAAAACAGTGTAGATCATTTATATACAAAGAAACATTGAGCCTCTCCTGGGTAATGCTTGTAAAAAATACTTCTTTTTTACTAGCTAAATGCTATCTACAATTCCTTGGTCCTTAAATTGCACCAATGGCAATAGGATTGCCAGGAAGAAGGGGGTGGGGGGTGGACAAGGGACAGGGGTCAGTAGGTACAGGCTCCCAAAGGGGAATGTCGTCGACGTTTCGACCCAACCATATAGTGGGTGGTTCAAGTCCTCAACAACGGGTCTTCATCAGGACGGAGTGATAGGGGAATGTCTCTCAGAGTGCACGTCAATTAAAAACGACTATCATTGGTCACCTGTAATGATAAATGAATAGCGGGGCTAAGTATCACTATATAATGTCAATTGAGTCCACTAGTGACCATTATAAAGAAGCACTCACCCTTCCGTGGTGCCTTTACAAGACAAAGTGCGACGATTGGTCCGCACCCACAATATGAAAGTATCCAAAGTTATACTGCGAAACAAAAAGAAGAGGTAGCCATTAGTGCTACACAACTTATCTCCCATTTGAGTGACTACATATCAAAGAGAGTCGCTTACATTTGCAAAAACGGCAAGGCCCATTTAGTAATTGCCGATTTTTTAATAATTCAAAATCTAAGTCAAAATGCATGAATACTATTGGAATCTAAATATACTTATATTCACATCGGGGTCCTCATCTTAAAGGCCTATTCCCTATCCAAAAAATGGATAATTGCGTCATGACTGTTTTTCCCAATAATCTCGCAGTGGTCCCTCACCCAATGCGTATGTTCATGGGTGTTTTCCAAATTATTTTCCAAGCGAATCTGACATCGAGTGCTGTGAAAAAGATAAGACAAAATACGTCTCCGTTAGACGTATTTTGTCTTATCTTTTTCACAGGGTATTGGGAAAAACAGTCATGACGCATTTATCCATTCAATCAATAGTATTCATGCATTTTGACTTAGATTTTGAATTATTAAAAAATCGGCAATTACTAAATGGGCCTTGCCGTTTTTGCAAATGTAAGCGACTCTCTTTGATATGTAGTCACTCAAATGGGAGATAAGTTGTGTAGCACTAATGGCTACCTCTTCTTTTTGTTTCGCAGTATAACTTTGGATACTTTCATATTGTGGGTGCGGACCAATCGTCGCACTTTGTCTTGTAAAGGCACCACGGAAGGGAGAGTGCTTCTTTATAATGGTCACTAGTGGACTCAATTGACATTATATAGTGATACTTAGCCCCGCTATTCATTTATCATTACAGGTGCCCAATGATAGTCGTTTTTAATTGACGTGCACTCTGAGAGACATTCCCCTATCACTCCGTCCTGATGAAGACCCGTTGTTGAGGACTTGAACCACCCACTATATGGTTTGGTCGAAACGTCGACGACATTCCCCTTTGGGAGCCTGTACCTACTGACCCCTGTCCCTTGTCCACCCCCCACCCCCTTCTTCCTGGCAATCCTATTGCCATTGGTGCAATTTAAGGACCAAGGAATTGTAGATAGCATTTAGCTAGTAAAAAAGAAGTATTTTTTACAAGCATTACCCAGGACAGGCTCAATGTTTCTTTGTATATAAATGATCTACACTGTTTTTCTGATCTTCTTGATCATTCACTTGAGCACATACTTTATCTTTCTCTGTGCACGTTCTCTCTCTTTTTAGAAAAGTGTATTTTGCCTTATGATTTATGTAAATATATGTATATAGATACATTGATTTTCAAACATTGTTATACTGTATATTAAATTGATCGTCCTAATTGGACTTCTTTCGGTTTCATTGGCTTATTGGCACTTATTGTAAAAAAAAAAATTTTGTGATTGGGGGCTAGTATCATCTATGTTATTAAGACTACAGATTCAGTCTTGGTGTGGAGTGAATCAACTTGACCAAATGTTATGATTATTCTCAATGGTAAAATTATGTCGAGGACCAATTGTTGTCTATACTGCTGAATACCCAGGTCCATGGACTATATTGGGTCAACCCCTGTTTTATAACAGTTATAAATCACAATCAGTGGATCTAGCCACCAAACTAGAACACCGCGGTTACCCAAAGGCCATCATCAAGAAAACCCAGAAGAGGGCCAGAAACCAAAACCGTGAAGCTCTACTTGAAGACATCACTAAAGAAGATGAGGAATAACCTACAACTTGTGTCACCACTTACAATACTGCCTCCAATGAGGTTGCAAAAATCATCAAAAAACATTGGAGAATCATTAACTCAGGACAGAGGAAATGGGAACTACCAAGATTTGCTTACAAAAGGTGCCACAACCTGCGAGACCAACTAGTTAGCACCCGACCTAAACCACCACCAAAACCAGCTGAGAATACTATACTCAATGCATGGGGCATGCCCAAAGTAACAGGACATTACCCCTGCAACGACTGCAGTGTGTGCCACCTTACATCCCACACAAAAACTCTGAACCTGGAACCTAATAAAATCTGGTCCCAAAGGATCCACACCAATTGTAACTCACGTAACGTGATTTACTTACTCACGTGCACGTGTGGCCTCAGATATGTGGGCATGACCACGCGTAAAGTCAGAACCAGAATAACTGAACATCGCAGCACGATGCGATGCAAGAAAAACATCAGCAAATTGACCAACCATTTCATCACCCACTGTCACACACCCAATGACTTTACTTGGACAGTCATTGAGCAAATCCCTGAAAGCCCCATCAACAATGACAAAAAACTGCTCAATAAAGAGCAAAGATGGCTATACCGTCTGTCCACAGCCACAGATGGTCTGAACGATGCCATCCCCTGGAACTCCTTGACCTACCTGTGAACTTAAGGTTGCCTGCTCACATAGTACCACCCGAGCCTTTATTTCTGAATATTGGGTAGTTTTGCGCCCATTTGCCATGCACCCCCTTGATATAATCAGCCTTTCGTTAAGCCTGAAAATTGGGGAGTCTTGCGCCCATTTTCCATCCCAAATGCACCCCCTTGATATAATCAGCCCTTGGATAAGCCTGGCATCTCCACCTATTAGCACTTTCAGCATAACTATACCACGCATGCCCAGAGCTAGCACGCGTACAATACCAGGAGCCCCAAACACGTGTAATGCCAAACGCACGCGCTAGTTACCAGCGCAACGCGTCAGGACCAACGCTCTCACTAGACCCATGCGCGGTAACACTAATCCGCCGCGCATGCGCTCTATTACCCAAACGCACCGCGCATGTGCAGGGAGTGCCCACTACATCGCGCTCTAGCGCGAAGCAACCGGCACACACCTGAGCGCGATTATGACTCGAGATTTCGAGTCTTTCCACCATTCCTTCCTTCTCCAGGTGCCCTCACTTAACCAATCAGTATCAGTATATAAACCGGCAATACCAGTCATTCCTTACCGGTTCTGCGAAGGAGGCACAACAGGTCCAACGCCGGTGTTGGCCAGAAATCCTGTGAGTATGCTGAACTACCATCTCTACTATGGGTAAGCACTACCTCTCCTTTTTCCCAACAGGTCTCCTAACCCCATTGGTCCTACCTTTGTCTCCCACATAGGGCCAACCCCTTGCCACTTCAATAACCTTGAAGCTAAACCAACCAAAAACTAGCGTAAGAAATGGACCTTACGCCTCATACTTTTTCACCTTTTTATCACTGTTGTATAATACCGTTCTTTTAAACCACTTCACCGACGAAGTTCCAGTGCGATCTTTCACCATAATGGTACCACCAGTACCATTACACTTGAGCCGCTTATAGCCTGCACCCCATCGCTATTTAGCCGGCTGTCATAACTTATGATAAATACCTCCTAGTGACTCTTTTCTCCCATGTATGTTTTGTCTTTGTCGTTTTATGTTATATGTACAGGTGATCTTGAGAAGGGAATCCCCCCTCTCACAGTTAGATACACTTTAGGGCGTGTAGACACATAGCCTGCACTACACACCCCCTAGTTTTAACTACACACACCTTTTTATCTGTCCTGAAGAAAGCCAGAATATTGATAAGGCACTGGCTGAAACATGTTGACACATAGGACGTAATAGGTCGTAACTCGCCTCTAAGGTCCCACAGCCTTATTTTTAACCGCTGACGGAGGCCCATTTAATAAAGTGTCCTCACCCTCTGGGACCCCCGCCAAGCCGTTTTAAATTCACGAACTTATCACCCTTCACCGCACACACAGTGACATACCTGCTCCGCTGTAATCAGGCGTCGTAGCACACCCGGGACACGCTAGGTGTCACTGGGTGGGCCCGATGATGAAGCATGCCACCAACTAGGTTGGTGGGTGAGAGCTTTCTAAAGACACCCAGCAGGTGCCACCACCAATTGACAAAACAATACTGAGTCACCATGATGGTTATAATATTAATGTCATGCTAACCCCATCCCTAGCTAGTCTCTTTTTGATTAATTGAGATATAGGTTCTTGCCTGTTTCAGGATTGCGATGCAAATTTGAATACTGGTGATCTTGAGCAATTTTCTATACAGACTGAGACATTAGTTGGAATGTTATTAAGAATTTGTGGAACCTCTTTAGATACTATAGGAGGCAGATGATGTAAACCTAATGTAGGGTGTATATCTGATAGAGGAAAATCAGTGTCTAGGATTGCAGGAGGAACCTCCAGAACTATGTTTGGTTTTAGATGTAATTGTTCCTGGTCCCCCCATTTGCCGCACATTTTTTGTGGTCCATTAATGGTTTGCTTTCAGGTATATTTGCCATTTGCTGGTCATTGCCGGCTGTCAATTGTGCTTGAGCACAGTCCCTTTCTTTTATCACAGGTTTTTCTTCCTGTTGAAGTCCCTTCTCTATTGGTGCTATTTGATCATCTGTCCTGGCAGTTGTAGTAAACAATGTTGTTATATCTACTGTTCCTGGGACTGCTCCGATGTGAGGAACTTTGTGTATACCCTTTTTCATAGATTGGGCCCGTACCCAGTCTTTTCATATGTACTGTTCCAGATCTGAGTTTTTTTATAAGCCATGAAATTAGATTAATGAGGTGAGCGAGGAGGTCACCTGGGTAGATGGTGGGTGCTCTTGCCTGTTGTTTCTCTTTCTTTCTTTCTTTCTTTCTTTCTTTCTTTCTTTCTTTCTTTCTTTCTTTCTTTCTTTCTTTCTTTCTCTTCTCCCAGCTTCTACGGTGACGGTTTTGCTCTTTTCCTGCTCAGGGATAGATTAATGTATGCTTGACTTGCATTTTTCTAGAGGCCAAACAGCCCGTGGGACCTGTAGTCAGCAGACTTGAGAGCAGTTTCCTCTGTGTATTGAGCCCGAATTTGAGCGGAAGGTCGCAGAAATTGCAGAAGTAGAGAAGAGAGGTGATAGAGGTAAGTTCAATGGGGTTCCCGGGGCAGGTTGTAATACTATAATGCAGCAGTAATATGTGAAACTATACTAGGTTTTTTACATGAGACCCAGCCACTTGGTAACCCCCTTTTACCAGCTAAATGCACTGTGACCCCTGACCTTGCTCGCAGGTCTGGTCGCTCCCTCACCGCACGGCTCCTCCTGTGCACCCATGACTCTTGCCCCGCTGCTGCCGCTGCAGGGAGTTCGCCACTGCTGTGCTCCTGTGCTGCCTGCATTGTGGTTTGTTTTTGACTGTTTTGTACTTTATTTTTTGTTTTGTATTCTGTTTTGGGCTCTCAAACGCCCCATGCCCCTTACTCTCCATACCCCCTGATCCCCGCTTCCTGCCGCTGCACCCCTGCGGCCCGCCCCCTTTTGCCTTCTGTGTCCCGTCCCTCAACACCCATTGGCCGCCCCGCTCCTGCCTCCCAGCTGCTCCTCCCTCCTACTTTGCCTTGCATGGAGGACGCCGTGTGGCAGTGAGTTTGACCCCTGACCCTGCTCGCAGGTCAGGTCGCTCCCTCGCCGCACAGCTCCCCCTGTGCTCCCGTGACTCTTGCCCCGCTGCTGCCGCTGCCGGGAGTTTGCCGCTGATGTGCTCTTGTGCTGCCTGCATTGTGGTTTGTTGTTGACTGTTTTGTACTTTATATTTTGTTTTGTATTCTGTTTTGGGCTCTCAAACGCCCCTTGCCCCTTGCTCTCCGTACCCCCCGTTCCCCGCTTCCCGCCGCTGCACCCCTGTGGCCCGCCCCCTTTTGCCTTCTGTGTTCCGTCCCTCAACGCCCATTGGCCACCCTGCTCCCACCTCCCAGCTGCTCCTCCCTCCCACTTCACCTTTGATGGAGGACGCCGCAAGGAAGCATGCAGCAGGAGTGCCGATGGCACGCCAAAGGCAAGCCTGACTGCGCCCGTCCGCGCCCGGACGGTGCCCAGCGCCAGATCCCCTAGACCCCGCGCCCCCACAACGCCAGACTCCGATACGACGACAACACCCTCCTCGCTCTCAACACCGCCCGGGACCGCCGCTGCTTCCAGGCTGCCCCGAAACGCACCCACGGACTGCCCCGAAAGGCACCCACGGACCCTTCTTCTGCCACACCTGCAGCTTCTCCTGTGACAGAACCACCAAGCCTCCAAGGACCGGACCCAACCACCTCCTCTGCATACTCCTCAACACCCGCTCCACACGCAAACACGCTGTCGAGCTTTGGGACCTACTCGACACAACAGCCCCAGACGTAGCATTCCTGACCGAGACCTGGTGGAACGAATCCTCGGCACCGGCCATCGCCATAGCCATCTCAAACGGCTACAAGATCACCCGCAGGGATTGCCCCAACCGAATCGGAGGAGGAATAGCCATCGTCCACACGTCCACACTCCAGGTCCCCACCCTCGCAGACGACTCACTTAACTCCGCCGAACACCTTCACTTCTGGAACCACACCAACCCCAACACCCCTCCCAGAGGAACACTTGTCTACCCCGGGCCCTGTTCAGCGACTCCATCGCCGACCTCGCCAGCACCCACGCACTCGCCTCCATGGACTACATCTTCCTCGGGGACCTGAACTAACCCCTCGAGAACAACAACAACACCAACTCCGCCACCCTGATCGACAACCTCACCAACCTCGCCCTTCGACAACTGGCGAACGAACCCACCCACGCCGCCGGCCACACGCTCGACGCCATCTTCTCCACAAGCACCCACGTCGCCTTCAACAACACCACCGAACTCCACTGGACCGACCACTGCTGCATCCACTTCACATTCAAGAAAGCAACCATGCACCACCACACCCAACAGCTACCTCGCCGCTGCTGGGGAAAAATCACCGAGAATCAACTGACCACTGCCCTCGCCCTGGACCCTTCAACCGACCCAGACACCGCCACCCGAAACCTCAGACAGTGGATCGAAGACTGTGCCAAAACTCTCGCCCCGCTAAAGAAGCCCTCAATCAACCACTCCAGCAAGAAAGCCACCTGGTTCACCGAAGAACTCCAGACCTCCAAACACACATGCCGGATGCTAGAAAAGAAAAGGCTCCAAGACCGCACGTCAGACAACCACGCTGCCCACAAAGATGCCATTCGCAGACACCTCCAACTCATCAGAACAAACAAGAGATCCTCCTTCAAAGCCCCCCTGGACAACAACGCACACGATTGCAAAGAGCTCTTCAGAATCGTGAAGGAACTCTCCAACCCCAGCACCAACACCAACGACATCCCGCCCTCCCAAGGACTGTGCGACTCACTGGCTACCTTCTTCCACCGCAAGATCATCGACATCCACAACAGTTTCAACGTACCGCCATCCCCGACCCCGACAGACCCCACCCTGAACGCCACCTGCACCAACCAGCTGACCGCCCTGGGCCCACGTCAACGACGACGAGACACGAAAGATCAATGAACTCCATTCACTCGGGATCACTAGCAGACCTCTGCCCACACCACGTGTTCAACAAAGCAGATGCCACCATCGCACCCCAACTAAGAAAGGTCATCAACATCATCTTCGACTCAGGGACATTCCCGGAAAGTTGGAAGCACGTCAAAATCAACGCCCTCCTCAAGAAGCACAAGGCGGACCCCAAGGACCTCAAGAACTTCCGCCCCATCTCCCTGCTCCCCTTCCTAGCGCAGGTCATTGAGAAAATCACCAACATACAGCTGACCCACCACCTCAAGGACAACATCCTAGATCCGTCGCAATCTGGATTCAGACGGAACCACAGCACCGAGACAGCCCTCATTGCCTCCAGAAACGACATCCGAGGCCAAAAAGACAATGGCAAAACCTCAGCCCTCATCATCCTCCTGGACCACACACTAAGAACACGCCTCCAAGAAGCCGGAATTGGGGAGAAAGCCCTGGACTGGACCACTTCCTTCCTCTCTGTCAGAACCCAGAGTGTCCGCCTCCCACCCTACCGATCCGAAGCAACCAACCTCATCTGCGGCATCCCCCAGGGCTCATCCCTCAGCCCGACGCTGTTCAACATCTACATGGCCCCCCTCGTACAAGTGGCCCACAAACACGACCTGAACATCATCTCATATGCTGACGACACCCAGCTCATCCTCTCCCTTACTAAGGACCCGCATACCGCCAAAACCAACCTCCACGAGGGTATGAAGGCCGTCGCCGAGTGAATGAGGAGCAGCTGCCTGAAGCTGAACTCGGACAAGACGGAAGTCCTCATCCTCAGCCCTACCCGTTCTGCCTGGGACGACTCCTGGTGGCCGACAACACTAGGAACAGCACCGACACCCGCGGACCACACTTGCACCTTGGGATTCATCATCGACTCATCCCTCTCCATGTCCAAGCAGGTCAGCGCCATCTCCTCCTCCTGCTACAACAGCATCCGCATGCGTTGCAGG
The DNA here is from genome assembly GCF_964263255.1 of Lissotriton vulgaris. Classification (NCBI taxonomy): domain Eukaryota; kingdom Metazoa; phylum Chordata; class Amphibia; order Caudata; family Salamandridae; genus Lissotriton; species Lissotriton vulgaris. Next base: position 1,393,649,390 of record NC_141693.1, read on the forward strand.
ATCTACAAGTGGATCCCGATCAAAACCAGAAGAACGGTGACCTAAGCCCTCGTCAGCAGCCGGCTGGACAATGGCAACATACTCTACGCAGGAATCCCGACCAAACACCTAGAGTGACTACAACGCATCCAGAACGCCTCAGCCCGCCTGATCCTCAACCTTCCCCGATGCAACCACATCTCCCCCCACCTCAGAGACCTTCACTGGCTCCCCATCAACAAGAGGATCACCTGCAAGCTCCTCACCCACGCACACAAAGCACTCCACAACTCCGGACCAGCCGACCTGAACAACAGACTGCTCCGCTCCGCAACCTCGCCACCATCCCACGGATCCAGCGTACCACCTCCGGACGCAGATCCTTCTCCTTCCTCGCTGCCAAGACCTGGAACACCCTCCCCACCCACTTGCAGCAGACCCAGTACCTGCTCACCTTTAGGAAGCTCCTCAAGACCTGGCTCTTAGAGCAGTAGCAGCAGCCACCCCAACCCCCCCTCGGTGCTTTGAGACCGTCACGGGTGAGTAGTGCACTTTGCAAGTTCTGTGATTGATTGATTGATTGATCACAGCAGTCTCCTCGTGTCCCACTGGAAGGCTCTGCTCCTTTCTCCTCGTCCACTGCCATTCACTTTTGCTGTTTGAACGTGGCTCACAGAGGCTTGGCGGCTCAGCAGCCCCACCCTCAGCTCTCTGCTGCTGATGCTGCTGCCAGAAATCCAGAGAACTACTCCCATCCACCCGCGAGAGAAGTGAAGTACGGGGGCTGGGGAGGTGGGGTGGGATGCAGAAACAGGCAAAGCACCGGGTGGCGGGCAGTGACAACAGACAAGTGGCTCGTCTGACAGCAAACAACGCTGGACTGCAGGCAGCAGCAACAGTGAGTAGTAGTATTAAAACCACTAATTTATGCAACGTGGTGCCCCCTAGAGATAGAGCTGGGCCAACAGAAGCGACGTGAAAACAAAGACTGCTGCCTCCTGTTGAAAGTTTTGGGGGATTAAAGGTATTATAGGTGTAACCTGGGAATAAGCAGGAGTGATCAGGGCACATGGGGGCACGCTAGAGGACTGCAAACCCCACCTGGTCTGACCGGGCTATGTCCGCGGAGTCTGGGGCCCGACACTTTGCTGCAGCCCAGCTATGGCCACCGTACTTGCTGCTCTCACTGTCACTCCGCTCCATGGTTACAAGTCAGCAATCAACAGAGTGAGGGCAAAAAAGGAGGGGGAGCCTCACCTTCAGGCCAGGCAGGAAGATCTGAGCATCCAGGAGTCCGGAACAGGCTCAGCTCGGGTCACTCTGTGCTCCTCTCACTCCTCGCTCCTTGCATTACTCCGCCTGCTGTGTCTGCGTCACGCTACTCTCCAGCTTAAACAAATGCCGAAGTGACGCTTTTTACAGTGACTGCTCTTGTCCTAATACACTTTGGAACAACTAAATTAGTACAATACTGTTCGAACCACGGTAAGCCTGAACGAATGAGTGTTATATTGTCCTAATTGTGTGCACCTTCCCTAATAAAGCCAGAAGAAAACACAAAAAAAAACTGTTCAATTAGTTACAGGCTACAGACCAATAAATTCAAAGATGGCCACCAATATTGCTGGGTTGAGTGTAGGCAGAAGGTCATTTTGTTTTCATTTTCATTTCAATGTTCAGTCTGGTGTCGTTTCAAGGTAGAAAGCGCCATCTTCTGAGATTCTGTCGAGACGATGCAGGAATAATTTCAAAATGGTGATTTTATTTCTTCTCTTGTTTCTAGGCACCTTGGCTTTCTTTGTGCCTGGTATTTCAAACTGTATGATGGCCTTTTTAACCGCATCGCTGCGGCGCATTTTCCCGCTGTGCGCTGAAGATTTGAAAATCCCGCGGTTCATGACGAGCTGAGCTCGTCATGAGCGTACGAGAGGTGTACTTCATGACGAGCTGAGCTCGTCATCAGCGTCGAAGAGGTTAAAGAGTTTTTTGGGGGGAATTAGTAATAGTTGATTTTTAGAGTGGCTTAGATTGTACAAGTCTTATAATGTTATATGGCCTGCTGTTTTTAGATAGCTTTTAGGCCGGCCCCTAGTATGACAAGTGGGTGTTATGTGCCTAGTTACAATGTACATTGCTCTTTTTCTGCACAATACCATTTTAAAATAAGCTTTTGCACATGTTGATTTAGGGGCTTATTTACAAAAAGTGATGCACCAGCGGCACATTTGTCTACCCCATATTTACAAAGACACAAAGTCACCCTGCGTGGCTTTTCCTGTCCTTGTAAATACAGCCCCTTTATACGCAGTACTTTGCATGAAAGGGGCATCCATGGTTGTTGCTGTGGGTGTTCTCACGCAAGACCCATGGTACCTGGCGCATTTCCAGATTTACGAGAAATTGTAAATTTGAAAATGCGTCTGAATGCTACGCATCCCCAGGAGAGGAGTAGGGAGGAGCAACGAGGAGAAATGTATTATTTCTTCTTGTTTTTTTTCCTCTTTCTCTGTGTCCTGCATTCTACAGCACACGTAGAACAAGGAAATCAGCTCTTATGATTGTTTATGTGCAGGAAGGTGTCCCTTCCTGAACATAAACAATCATGAGAAAAAATTAGAAGTTTTAAAAGTTCTATGTGTGCTAATGCAGCACACAGAGAATTTGAAAAACGCCTTTTCAGAGTGTTTATGTGCAGGAAGGAACACCTTCCTGCACATAAACAATCATCCCCATGTCGCAGGATCCTTGCACCATGGCACAAGGGAGCTTGCATCGGTGCATGGCAGCTAATTGTGCACCAACGCAGGGGAGAGCAAATGGATCCGTCATATCCTTGTAGATACGACTAATGCCTGTGGTTTGAAAGTACTGCAGTGTGGTGCAGCAAAAATTCTTGTGTGCTGCGCTGGAGCACTTTGTTGTAAATGAGAGCCTTGGATTCTCTGAAACTGCTTTGCTTACACATTTCTCTTCACACAACATTATCATGATGCCTCGAACATCAAGTACACAGCCTTTCTACATGCTGTACAATCTTGTTCTAGCTTCATCAATGGGGTCACAGGGCTTTTTGCAAACCCATAGCAATGTTAATTTGAAATACATTGCAAAGATGCTTTTTTATTATAAATAAATACAAATTTCCGTGGGTTAGCCAAAGGAGACACTTCTGCTAACATGGAGATGGCCCTGCATGCTGATGCTTCGTCAAGCAGCTGCCTAAAATCTCCTTGAGGGGTGTTCAGTTTGTGACCAAGACGGGGTCGTACATTTTGTCCCACCATGGGGTTGGATCATCCCATGGGGGAATCTTGGCTACACACTCATACACATAGGGTAGGAATTTCATAACAGGAGTACACCTGATTCCTATATTGTTTTAAATGCATGCATATACATACAGTTCTGAGCACCATGGTTGTAATATACCTGCTATTTATAATTTTGGTGCTTGTAATCATTTTCATATGTTTTTGTATATTGATCATTGCAGCACATGTACTCTATACTAGAATAACGTTGGTTCACTAAATATATTAAACAACATCCCATTGTGTATTCTCTGTATATTTCTCTGCAAACAAGAGTGCACGAGTGACTGAGCGAAAGAATGAATGAATGAATGGATATACAACCTTTAAAGCGCTAACTTAGCCCAAGGCGCTAGATACAGAACAATTTACAGGCGGACGAGGTAACACTCAAACCAGCCCCTCAAGGAACAACCAGGTCCTTAAAGTCTTTCGGAAGATTGTATGTGATCTTTGACCCGAGAGTTCATTAGGGAGAGAATTCCACAAGTTAGCAGATGCAGTTGAAAAAGCTCTCCCGCCCCATCTCGTCCTTTTAAACCTCGGGAAAATGAGGAGGTTTTTCTTGCTGACCTGAGATTCCTTGTGGGAGCATAATGCTGAAATAAGGCCCTAATGCCAAATGGGCCAAGGCCATAGTAGGCATTATGAGTGAGGCAGAGAGCTTTAAACATAATTCTGCGATCCATAAGGAGCCAATGCAGCAAAAGTAGGGAAGTCCAGAGATAGTGGTGTTTAGGCAGGTCCATCACCAGCCTTGCAGTGGAGTTTTGCACCAGCTGCAGGTGCCGCAGCTGTCCTTTGTTAATGCCCAGATATAGGGCATTGCAATAGTCCAACCTGGACAGTATTAGTGCAACTACAACTTGTTTGCGTGCAGCAAAAGAGAGGAACTATCCGATTTTCCTCATGAGCCTAATTAGCCCAAAACAGGTAGCCACTGTCCTGGTGACCTGCAAGTTCAAAGAAAGGGAATTGTCAACCACCACTCCCAAGTTTTTGCCATGGGAGACGGGAGTAGGACAAGTGTCCAGGGAGTTGGGCCACCACTCCCCTGACCAAGTATCCAGTGTGTCCCCAAAGATCAGAGCCTCTGTCATCTCGCCATTCAATTTTAGATAGTTCTGTACCATGCATGACGAGACTGCTTGCACGCAGTTTTTAAAGTTTCGAGCGGAGTCACAGACATTATGAGTGATTGACACCATTATTTGAGTGACCTCCGCATAGGACAACACATCCAGCCCAAACGATTTCACCACCCTTGCAAGCGGGGCCACATAGATATTGAACAGAGTAGGGCTCAAGGAAGAGCCCTGGGGCACTCCGCAAACAAGGGAGGCAGAATCCAAGTAGAAGCTTCCCAGTTTTACTGTTTGAGATCGCTCACTAAGAAAGGAGATGCTCCACAAGGCTCAAGGGAGACAGGGTATCAAATGCAGTGGTAAGATCAAGCAAAACTAGTAAGGTGGTATGCCCTGCATCTACCTGTGACCTGATGTTATCAAATACCACAGTGAGGGCAGTTTCCATGCTGTGGCAGCTTCTAAACCCATGTTGAGTCTCATCCAGAAGTTGGTGGTCCCTCAAATAGGCCACCATTGGGTTCTAGATCTGTTACCATGATCCTGAGGGTTCAGAGTGGTAATGTTCATTAGTTGCCAGAAACCATTTGCTCTCTGCTCAGGTTAAGGGAGGGACTTATGGTGGCACTGTGAGCAAGCTGGTCTCTAGGTCAACATATACTACGGGGGTGCATTGAATCAGTCTAGGCACCTCACTCAAGGTTTATGTTGTCCACAAATGCCCAGATCCTACTGATTAGTGTGAACTACATGACACAGGGCTCTCCATGACCACTGGTTTTGACCATTTGAGGTGAAGGAGCGCAAGAGCAATGTCACCTACCTGGTGGACATGTAGACTCCAAGGAACCCTTTGAGATTCCTACTTGTGAACCACCTCAAACTGCATTTTGAGAAGTTTGAATTGACCATGCTCTTGGTCATGGATGATGGGGTGGAAGAGCGACGTGAACCTCTCCCCAACCACCTGTCTTCCAAAAAGCAGGATGGACCAGTAGAGGGTGTGATCTTCTCCCCTACTCCGACCCTAGAACAGCAGACAGACTGTCACCAGGTGCTGGGACAGTTTGATTCTCTGTTCTCACTCATCCCTGGAGTCACTCAATGGTGCACCCACTATATTAACACAAGGGACAGACTACCTGTTGAGCACAAGTCTTACAGAGTGAGAAACAGAATCAAGGGGGAGGTCTCTAGGATATTAGGGGTGATTGAGCCCTCCAACAGTCCTTGGTCTAGCCCAGTGGTTTTGGTCCCCAAGACTACTCCTCCCAGTGTCTCACCTGAACTGCGGTTCTGTGTTGACTACTATGGGCTCAATGCCATCACGAAGATGGATGTGCACCCCATCCCGTAAACAGATGAGCGTGTTTATTGGCTGGGAGCTGGCAAGTACCTCAGTTCATTTCATCTAACATCAGTGTACTGGCAGATTGCCTTGACCAAGGGGGCCCAAGAGAGATTTGATTTGATTTGTACATTTGTAAAGCGCGCGATTGCCCATAGGCGTCTTGGCGCTGTGATTCGACTCTGACTCTTAGGATGTTAATTTAGGGATATGCAGAGAACAACCATGTTTTAACTTGCTTTCTGAATGATTTCAGTGATGGACTTGTTTTAATATCTAGCGGTAGTTGGTATCAGCTTCTTGCTGTGTGTACCAGGAAGCTCCTTCCACCCCAGTTTGCTTTCTTAAATCTTGGTACCGCGATTATTTTCTTTTGGCCAGATCTGAGGGTTCTATTTGGCTCATACAGTTTTAGATGAGTTTTTAAAAATTGGGATCCAGTTCCATTGGTTGCTTTATATGCTAAGCACAGTGTTTTGAATTGTATTCTTTTTTCGATTGGTAGCCAGTGTAGGTCTCTAAGTTTGTGACTGATTCTTTCAAACTTTGGTATCCCTAATATCAGCCTGGCAGCTGCATTCTGCAAACATTGAAGTTTGATTAGAGTTTTCTTCCTAGCTCCAGCATATAGGCCGTTCCCATAGTCCAGTCTGGACAAGGCTAATGCTGTCACCACTGTCTGAGAGCACAGTGTTCTCAACACCAGATGGACACTAACAGTTTGGGGTCATGACTTTTGGGTTGAAGAACATCACTACAACATTCTGGAGGTTGGTCAAGCAGGTCCTGGCTGGGTTGGAGAAATTCAGTGCTGCCTACCTGGAATACATTGTAGTCTTCAGCTTCAGTTGGGAGGTCCATTTGTACCATCTTCACGAGGTTTTAAAGGCCCTGCAAAGTTCAGGCCTCACTTTCAAGGTCAGTAAATGCCAGATGTGGCAGGGGTCTGTGGTGTACTTGGTACACCAGGTAGGAGGTGGCTAGGCAGTGCTCCAACAACCCAAGATTGACACTATTCTGGCTTTGGAACTCCTGTCCTGTAATCTTCTCAAGCGCGCCTTATCTGGTCCCGGAATCCTCATGGTACTAGCGCACAATGAAATCCTTCAATCGGGATAGACTCAGAGACTGGAACAATTTTGGGACTACAGTTCCCATGTGCCAAAACTGAATATGGACTGCGGAACAGCGTCGGAAATTCCATCCAGTTCGTGGCTCGAAGGAAGGACGCTGTTGGTTCCTCTCTGGTTACATGAGGGTGCACAGCACCGCTTCCCATGTATCCTTATCTGTACTTGGAGACTATTGGCTTATTCAATCGTTTCTTCCGTTGGCGAGTGTCACGATTTTAGCCCCTTAGTACCTAGGACTACATATCCCAGAATGCCTGATGTGTAGTCTGTCTTCTACTCACTGTCCCTCTTCCTGCTTCTGCTTCCTATAGTTGCTCCTCCCAGGAAGCCTTCCGGGCTTGTCATCTGAGTTTTGTGCAGTTCCTGATCTCATGGAAGCTGACTTGCCGGTTATCCAGACCTTGTGGATCCCATGGATTTTGCACCCGTTGCCGCTGTGGATGGGCGGATGCATATCGGTTCGCTGGTTTGGAACTTCGTGGTGAGAGGAGGTGCACGAACGTGTTGTGCGTTTCGGTGACCTTTCCCCTGTATTCCGCTGTGAGCCGCGCTGGAAGAGACGCGCTGAGAGCGGGTGAGATGTTCTCTGCAGCGCTTATTCTTGAGCTTTGAAAAAAGGTTACCTTAACCTTTTTGGACTACGGAGAGACTATTTACGAGACGTTAGTGAAGTAACTCGCGTGAAGAGCTGTTGAGAGGCTCTAAGTCTTTTTTATGTACTAATGCTTTCTTTTGGGCCATTGTTACTCGCTGGATTTCAAGACACCATAGAGCTGTTGAGTGGCTCGGATTCATAGAATTAACAGGCAATCGGGAAGTAGCAGTGTTTCCCTGTTTTTTTAATCGCTTGCAAACACTGCGCTAAGAGCCAGAAGAGACGTCGTTCAAAAGCTAAGTAGCTTCCTACTTTATCGACTTTAAATCTACTGAAGGCTAAGGCTTTCGCTATCAGGAACTGTTGATATCAGAACTTCTTTTCTTTTTTCCTTTGCTTTATTTTTTCCTTTTTGCGCCTTTTCATATCAGGATGCTTGTGGCAGTTAACATAAGTGAGTGGGTATTCATACAACTATAATATATAGTAAATGCTTATAGGGGTAGGGGGGAGTATTCATGTGTGTTCCTTGTGTCTTCATGCAGGAAACAGAATGCAGACCTAACGTTTAACAACTACCCTGTCACCACGTGCTGTAGATGGTTTCTGGCTGCCAATCCGTTATATTTTATTTCTCCATTTTTTCCCTTTCCCCTGGTGAGGTCCTCTCTGTGGAGTGTATACCTATATGGCTCACATGAGGTACCGCTCCTAGGGAAGGGAAAAACTATCATCATCATCGCTTCTGCTGTACCTGCTTCGTAAGGTTAGTCAACCTGCCTTATTTGTGACAGAGTGACAAGCCCAAGAATACTTACAACCTGAGCCCAATATAGTACTAACTTCTCTATTGGAGACCCTTACAGCATTAAGGATGGAAGTAGATGCATTCAGGGGGGAGAACCAGGATATGAGGAATTAAATGGGTACCCTTAGACGTGAGGTTGCTGGTTTAGCCCGATCCAGTCCCACGAGTTCCGGAGGGGTCCATTATATCAGAGACTATACATTACCACCTCCTGTACAGTCACACAACCCAAGGAGTGCAAGGTCCTTCTACCATTCAGGTTATTCAACCAGTGCAACTGCCATTGGCATCTCCAGAAACGTTCTTAGGGGACCCTAAGAAGTTTGGCACATTTGTAGGACAGTGTAAACTGCACTTCATGTGCAAACCCACTGTCTTTCACGATGATCAGGCAAAGACAGCATTCATGTTGTCATATTTAGGAGGTAACGCGGCGAGTTGGTCATTTCCTCTGATAGAAAGAAATTATCCTGTATTATCTAATTTTGCTTATTTCTGTGATGAAATGCGCAAATTATTTGACCGCAAGGCACATATGCTCTCCTTAGATAAAGAGCTTATCACGCTCAAACAGGGATCACAAGATCTTTTATCCTACATAACTAATTTTAACCGTCTTGCTATTGAAACTGATTGGCCAGCTGAAAAAAGAGTCTCCTTGTTTCACCAAGGGTTGAGAGGGGAATTAAAGGATGTCCTGGCCCAGGTGGTGAATATGCCTACCACTTGTGAAGAACTAATAGATCTTACCGTGCAGTTGGATCATAGACTACAAGAACAAAAAGGTGATAAACAACGTTATGAGGTGCGTTTTCCAACATCTAGACCTAGAACTGTAATCGAAGGAACCTCATCATCAAACGACAATACCGAGCCCATGCAGATAGGAGGGGTAAGGGGTCCTTTGAGTACAGAGGAACAAAACCGAAGACGTAGTCAGAAACTCTGCATGTACTGCGGAAAGGCAGGCCATTTCATCAAAGACTGCAAATCCAAAACCAAGAGTGCTAGAAACATCCCAGTAGTGGATTATCCCTCTAGTGAGTCAGGAAACGAGTATGCTCAGACAAGCTAGAGACCCCTTGTTTGAGCCAAGATGAGATGAAAGAGGTCTGTCACGCAGTAGCAAATACCATGCAACCTTCAGTACCCCACATGAATTTGTGTGTCACCATTAAATGGCCAGGAGAAGTGCCTGTGTTGGTACACGCAATGGTGGATTCAGAAGCTACTGGCAACTTCATCGGTCAACGATATGCAGAGAGGCTGGGAGTTCCGTGTATAAAAAAGGAGACGCCTGAATCTGTGAAAGCTGTGGATGGTTCCGATATGACGTCTGGGCCGGTATGTTTTCATACACGCCAACTCATTATGCAAGTAGGACAGAATCATTACGAGCATATCTACTTTGATTTAATAGATGCTCCACAGTTTAAACTGATCCTAGGGATGCCGTGGTTGACACAACACGATCCTGTAATTAAATGGGCAGCTCGTACTATCATCCTCAGTTCAGATTATTGTATTGATCATTGTACCCTGAGTCAAGTACATGAAGAAATCAGGGCGGAAACTCCGGCCAGTATGCTAGTAAGTGGAGGGAGAGAATTGAGTGTCAGTGCTGTCTCCACCCTTCCAGAAGTCTACAATAGCTACCAGGATGTCTTCAGTGAGAAGGAAGCCAGCAAATTGCCCCCCTCACAGGGAATATGATTGCGTTATAGAACTGGAACCAGGTGCTAGCCTTCCCTGTAGTAGAATACACGCTCTCACAGAGGCTGAAAATACATATCTACAGCAATATCTGAAGAAGTTATTGGAGTCCGGATTCATTCGGCCCTCTACGTCCGCTGCATTGTCACCTTTATTTTCTATCCCGAAGAAGGAAGGGGGTTTGTGAAGTTGTATAGATTACAGAGCAATCAACAGGGTAACTAGAAAGAACAGGTACCCTCTCCCTTTGATACCGGTATTGCTGGACCAGTTGAAGGATGCTAAAATATTTACCAAGTTTGATCTGCGGGGTGCATATCACCTTGCAGGAGTGCGCAGCGGAGATGAGTGGAAGACCGCTTTCCGCACCAAATTTGGGCTCTACGAATATCAGGTCATGCCCTTTGGCCTTTGCAACGCCCCACGGCATTCCAATTCTTTATGGATGAGGTGTTAAGGGGCTTTTTGGATGTTTTGTGCATCGTCTATATTGATGACATTTTAATCTATTCCACCACACAAGAAGAACATGTCAGGCATGTCTTAGAAGTTTTAGAACGACTGAAGAGGCATGAACTATATGCCACATTCGAGAAGTGTTTGTTCCATGCGACAGAGGTGAAGTTCCTAGGTTACGTTATTGGCCCGAATGGTTTACGCATGGACCAGAAGAAGATACATGCAATCATTCAGTGGGAATCCCCTTCCTGTGTGAAAGCCTTGCAGAGTTTCCTAGGCTTTGCAAACTTTTACAGGCGATTTATTAAGGAGTTCTCCAAGATCATACAGCCACTAACTCACCTACTAAAGAAAGGAGCGGTCTTCCAATGGACTGTACCTGCCGAACAAGCCTTCCAAGCTCAAAAGACACGATTCATTACAGCACCCATTTTACGTCATCCCGATGCCAGTCAGCCCTTCGTGATGGAAACAGATGCCTCTCATTAAGCCATAGGAGGCATACTATCACAAAAAGAAATCCTGAAACAGGCCAACTTCATCCTGTAGCTTACTCTTCAAGAAAACTGTCAAACTGTGAAGTATCACGGATAAGGAATTATTGGCCATCAAAAGGGCGTGTGAGGAATGGCAACATATTCTTTTGGGGGCTAGACATATGATGGAAATTTACACGGATCACCGTAATCTACTCTTTCTCAAAAGTGCGAAAGCCTTAACACCACGCCAGTTACGGTGGTCATTGTTCTTCTCGGATTTTGATTTTGTGGTTAAATACCATCCAGGCCCACAAAACGGCAAAGCTGATGCTCTTTCAAGTCCAGAGTCTGTACTTAAGAACAAATCTTCAGCCATTGAAGACCCTCCTATCATTCTACAAAAGGCTTCCTTTTCTCCATTTGTAATGGCGATAACAAGCTCCTCTGATTTCTTGAAACAAGTGGGAAACGATACGGAAAGACACGGAAGAGTACGTTTCCAGATGCCCAATTCGTACTCAAGCAAATGTACAGCATCAACGAAGTAGTGGATTGCTACGACCCATACCTATACCCCCTGCTCTATGGCACACAGTGTCCATGTATTTCAAAGTGGAAATGCCTCTCAGTTTCGGTAACAGCACTATACTGGTGGTTATAGACCATCTGACCAAGATGGGTCATTTTATAGCATTGACTAACACATAGATTCATCAAAGTGCCATTCTGCAAATTTCTAACTGCGAAAAATAGCGAATCGCAATTAGAAAATCGCAGATTGGCATTCATGAAGAAATGCGATTGAAAAATGCGAATCGCAATCGGCCACAATTTCCGATTGCGATTTTGCCACAATCGCCTTAAATTTCGCAGAATCGCCCGTTTTCCATGTTGAAATTGCGATCTCGCAATTAGCGATCTCGCAATTTGCGATCTCACTAACTGCGAGATCGCAAAAACGGGAAGTAGCATTTCGAGCCCATTGATGACATCACAACCAGGAAGTAGGCTTTTACCTTCCACAAACAGATCACTGAGCCAGACAGTGGAAGCAGCATTGTGAAGAGCTCCACAACAGTGATTTTGCAGCACCCCAGCAGGACACATACCACCAACATGTCCCAGGAAGCAGCAGGGAGCAGTGGCCAAGGAAGGAAGAGAAAAATAAAGTTCTCTGTACAAGAACTTGAGTACCTCATAGAGGGGGTCTGTAAGGACCATGGACTCCTCTTCGGCAAGGACTCCCGGAGGGTGCCAGAGGCAGACAAGCGCCGGATCTGGCTGCGTATCTGCGCTAAAGTAAATTCTGTCGGGTGAGCCAGCGGTCAATCGGCGACTTGAAGAAGCGTTGGTACGACCTGAGACGTTGTGCAAAGGAGCGCATTGCTGAAAGGCTTGGGGAGCGACTTGCCACCGGTGGAGGGGATCCAATTGCCACACCCAACACTCCATTGGAGGACCTTGTCGAGGACACCCTCACACCAGAAGCCTGCGTGGGTGTCATTCAGCTGGGCTCGTCCCGACCCAGCCAACAATCACAAGGTAAGTGCCAAGCGACTGTGACCCCGTCCCCTAACAATGCCCATGACTCCTGAGCTAGCAATATGACATCCCCAGTAATGCAGGCCATGAACACCTGAAATGCCCGAATGCATTGTGGTAGTTGTAGTGTAATCATAATTCCCCAGATAGCCCATCACAGCCAGACCTGTCAAATCATAGTAATTCCAAAAGCCAGTCAGGGAAAGCAAGCCTGCATGCGTGTAGCAACATCTAATGTGCAAGATACACATCATTAATCATACACCCTTGTACATCACAGGTGCTGCCGACCAACCCAACACTGACAGCGAGGCCTTACATATCGAGGAGGTACCGGAGGACACTGAGGGAGAGGGCCAATCTGACAAACAACCAGGTCGATCCCAGCCACCTGCAGTGATTCCACCACCACCCTGTGTGGGCAGGGCCACCCCTGCTGCCACAGGTGTCCAGCCACCACCCCAACAGAAACCCACGGCAGTTGTACTGGCAACACCACCAGCGGCTAGGAGGCAGACGAGGCGCACAGCCGGATCAAGAACCCAGTCCAGCGAACTGAGGCGCCAGCACCGTCAAGCCTCAACAGGCACGAGCAGGGCACTCCATCTACCTGATCCTGGCCTGGCCCGGCCATTGAATGCCGCATGCTGGCGGTACACCAAAGACAGACGCGTCACCTGGCAGCGATACACCTTGAGCTGCAGAAGACTGGCCAAAATGTCGGACAGATGACCGCAGCTGTCCGTGAAAATAGCCAGCTGCCGGTAGCCCAGCAGGACATGACCCGCCGCCGCCACCGCCAACTACTGGCCCGCCTGTCGGCCTACACCAGGTCCAACCATATAGTAGGCCATGCTACATCACAACTGTCATGCAGATCACTTGCCATGCAGGGTCAAATGGTACAGTGTTGACAAGAAGTGGCCAGGTCACTCGAACTGCTGACAGCAGCAGTGCTCAGCATGCGGCCCACTGCCCATGGTGAACCTGGGGGGTGTGACAATGTCAGTGAGGTTGAGTCGACCAACAGCAGCATGTCCTTGCCGCTGGTGCCTGCACGCCGCCGCAGCAGCAGGCCCACAGCAGGATCACGGGCCAACACCGTCCCTCAGGAACCCTGAGAGACGACTCGGTGCCTCTGGACGTAGGCGCCAGTGACAACTTTGACACTGTCTGTAGGGCCATGCGTGAGGAGGTATGAAGCAATACTGTCCTCATGTGACACAAAGGAAATCAAAGGCCACAATATTGTAAATTAACAATAACATTTAATGGTCTCACTTAACTCCAACTCATGTCATTATTACGTTTGTCATGCATGAGTGCAGTGTTGTGTGAGGGGAATGGGTGCACTAGAAACAGTTAATAGTGCAGGATTTTCCCCGCGTGCATGATGCACATGTGGAGATGGGCGGTTGTCCCCTTCCGAATCACTGCCAGATATCTCCACTGGTATCCTGCGCTTGGTAGCAATGTTGTGGAGTATTGCACACACGGCCACGATGCGGCAGCAGACCTCAGGCGTGTATTTGATGGCCCCACCAGTCTTGTGAAGTATGCAGAAACGGCTCTTCAAAAGCCCAAATGTCCTCTCAATGGAATTTCTTGTGCGTATGTGTGCAGCATTGTAACGCCATTGCTATGGTGTGGCAGGGTTGAGGTATGGGGTGAGGAGGTACTCACGGAGACCATAGGCGCTGTCACCTGAAGGGAACAAGCACAGGGTGAGTGCCTGTTCTGCGCAGATACATGATCACAGTGTGCTATTTGAGGGCATGTGTACTAACCAAGTAGGTTTCCTTCGCCAAAGTCTCCCCTAGCCAATCGTGTGTGCATGCCGCTGTGCCGGAATATGAAGGAGTTTGTGCTCCCCGGATATTGTGCCACTATGTCCATGATGATAGTCTTAGCATTGCATCTGGATATTGAGGGAGTGGTAGGACTTGCGGTTGCGGTACATGTATTCCGTTTGTGCTGGTGGGCAGATGTTGATGTGGGTACAGTCAATGCATTCTATTACATGTGGGAATTGCGCGATGTTGTAGAAATGCAGCTTGGTGTCATTCAAGTCTTGTTGGGTGGTCGGGAATGAGATGTAGTGGTGTAGCCGGGTCAGCATTGCCTCCAGGAAACTCCTTAGGCAGCGGGACATGGTGGGCTGGGATATCCCCCCTGCATCAGCGACTATCCCTGGAAGCTTCTGTAGGCCTGTAGGTGCAGGCTGCACAAGACCTGGACATGTGTGGGCACTCCATTGGTCCTCCTTGTTGGGTGCTGCATCAGGGGGTCTAGGTCCCGGATCAGCTTGATGATCATTGCCCCATTCAGGCGGTACTTAGAGTAAATTTGCTCATCAGTTTGGCCCAGAACGGTGATCCATTGGCGGAATATTCGCTCCTGGATCCTGCGTCTGTTCCATGCTGCTCGCTGTAGCCTTCGCCGCCTGACCACCATGTAGAGTCCTATCATTGTGAGAGTCCTCATGCTCCAGCTTGTTCTTAAGTGTGTTTGGTCAGGCCTGCACCTGATGGTAGTTTGTTAAAGGTTTTTTTTTTTCCCTTACTGGTTACCACCTGGTTTGGGTTCTCATTAAATTGCGAGTCGCAAATAGCGATTTTCGGGTTTTCACATTTTTCGATTTTACTTGAATAGCGATAGCAATTTTTTTGCGATTTCTCAAATTAATTAGCAGAATCCATGGTTTCTCACAATTTCCGATTCGCTTATGGGCTTTTTCCAGGATTCTGCTAATTACTTTGCGAACTCGCAATTTTTCTTTAGCGATTTTGCAATTTTAGTGTTTTCACTTTCATGTATTCCTTTTCTTCAAATTGCGATCGCAATTGCTAATTCGCAGCTATTGCGATCGCAATTTGGCTTCATGAAACTATCTGTAAATTGCCCAAGTCAGGGGAATTAGCCACAGTCTTCTTGCAGAACATAGTACGGTTACATGGTATTCCCTCCATTCTTATCACAGATAGAGGAACGCAGTTCACTTCCAAATTTTGGAAGGCTCTATGTGAGATCATGAAGATTAACGCTCGTCTGTCAACAAGTTACCATCCGCAGACAGATGGCAAAACTGAGAGGCTCAATCAGACATTAGAGAAGTACCCAAGATGTTTCACTCTCCAGCAGGGCGAGGAATGGAGAACGCTCTTGTGGACGGCTGAGTTTGCCTACAACAACGCTACCCATTCTTCTTTGGAATGTTCGCCCTTCTTTTGTCTTAATGAGTATCATCCCAACTTCCTACCATTTGAGCAACCAGGGCTTTCCACACATCCCACCATACAGGAACATCATGCCCACGTCACATCCGTTTCACAAGATGCCGAAGTGCATTTGGAGGCACCCAGAAACCGCAACAAAATACAAGCAGACAGAAAAAGAACCCCTGAACCAGCATTTACTCTGGGAGAAAAGGTGTGGTTGAGTACCAAATATTTGAAATTTAAGGGGAATACTCGTTTGCAGCCTTAATTTGTTGCTCCCTATCCTATTGTTGCAGTGGTCCATCCAGTGGCCATGAAGGTAAAACTCCCCTCCTCTTGGCACATACACCCTGTTTTCCACGTGTCTCTACTGAAACCGTATGTGTAGGGTACTAGAGCTTCTGTGAGACCTAAGCCTGTGGAAATCAAGAGGGTGAGGGGTGCCTTGCAGTACCTTATTGATTGGAAAGGGTATGGGCCTGAGGAACGCTCTTGGGAGCCACACGCCAATCTACACTGTCCAGGGCTTCTGAGGCGCTTCCATACCTTGTTCCCTTCTAAGCCTGGTGGACCGCCGAGACGTCGGTCATTGAGAGGGGGTTCTGTCACGATTTTGGCCCCTTAGTACCTAGGACTACATATCCCAGACTGCCTGATGTGTAGTCTGTCTTCTACTCACTGTCCCTCTTCCTGCTTCTGCTTCCTATAATTGCTCCTCCTAGGAAGCCTTCGGTGCTTGTCACCTGAGTTTTGTGCAGTTCCTGATCTCATGGAAGCTGACTTGCCAGTTATCCAGACCTTGTGGATCCCGTGGATTTTGCACCCGTTGCCGCTGTGGATGGGCGGATGCATATCGGTTTGCTGGTTTGGAACTTCGTGGTGAGAGGAGGTGCACGAACGCGTTGTGCGTTTCGGTGACCTTTCCCCTGTATTCCGCTGTGAGCCGCGCTGGAAGAGACGCGCTGAGAGCGCATGAGACGTTCTCTGCCGCGCTTATTCTTGAGCTCTGAAAAAAGGTTACCTTAACCTTTTTGGACTACGGAGAGACTATTTAGGAGACGTTAGTGACGTAACTAGTGTGAAGAGCTGTTGAGAGGCTCTAATTCTTTTTTATGTACTATTGCTTTCTTTTGGGCCATTGTTACTCGCTGGATTTCAAGACACCATAGAGCTGTTGAGTGGCTCGGATTGTGTTCTTAGAATTAACAGGCAATCGGGAAGTAGCGGTGTTTCCCTGTTTTTTGAATCTCTGGCAAACACTGCGCTAAGAGCCAGAAGAGACGTCGTTCATAAGCTAAGTAGCTTCCTACTTTATCGACTTCAAATCTACTGAAGGCTAAGGCTTTAGCTATCAGGAACTGTTGATATCAGAACTTCTTTTATTTTTTCCTTTTTGTGCCTATTCATATCAGGATGCTTGTGGCAGTTAACATAAGTGAGTGGGTATTCATACAACTATAATATATAGTAAATTCTTATAGGGGTTCGGGGGAGTATTCATGTGTTCCTTGTGTCTTCATGCAGGAAACAGAATGAAGACCTAACATGTAACAACTACCCTGTCACCATGTGCTGTAGATGGTATCTAGCTGCCAATCCGTTATATTTTATTTCTCCATTTTTTCCCTTTCCCCTGGTGAGGTCCTCTCTGTGGAGTGTATACCTATATGGCTCACATGAGGTACCGCTCCTAGGAAAGGGAAAAACTAGCATCATCATCGCTTCTGCTGTTCCTGCTTCGTAAGGTTAGTCAACCTGCCTTATTTGTGACAGGGAGCCATTACTGTTCGGCTCTCGCGGCGGGATCTTATTCTTTGACATTGATAGTGAAAGCAACTCATTTTCTTCGTGATCCTTTACAAAGTGAAAATAAAACCCCACAGGTGTTGTACCATTGCCCAGTGGTTTACAATGGGCACTTTTTATCTGAGCTCTTGTTCTTGTGAATGTAGTGAACTCTTCAAGGACCTTATTCTGAGGGTATTAAGTTTGAAAAGTGTTCCTTACAAGACCTTGGAAAGAGTATGGATTTTCTTGTTTTATACTTAACGGAATTAATTGCGATACACATGATTGCTGAATATGATTTTCATTTGTTTGCTGTTTTCTTTGACTCTATTTCACAGGGGTAAATTCCAGAGCAGTAAGGGACTACACTCAGTGTATACAGGGTATGTTACTGTGAGGGTTTGAGTACTGATTTAATTAGACGTGATGTCTAGCCTATGATGTTGTGTATATTGTGTTGTTTGTGATAGAGTGGTTTCTGTATATATCTATGTATATCTTGATACAGTAAACCCCCAAGAGGAAAGAGTTGATGTTACCACACAGGAGCTAGTAAATACATAGGATATTACAGGCTGCATAGTGTTATTTTTTGTTACAGGCATTGACTGGGGTTGTGTATCTTTGTAGTGTAGTTCCTAGTTTCCCACTAGGCCCTGCGCATTGGAATACCATAAACAGTAGTATCGACGTGGAACTGCGGATATTCCAGGCCTCCACTGACTATGCTAAACTTAATTGGGTTGTGTTACCAACTAGCTCAGAGGTCACTGGAAACTTTCTTCTCTGCATAGGAAGTGATCAGCTTCCCTGGCACAGACAAGAAGGGATTCAGTTTTCCAACAACCGTGCAACATGACAACTTTGCTCCTTAGATCAACAGTCAATCTCTAGGGTCGTGTGAAACAATAGACATAGATTTCACTCAGTCAGTCTAGTGCAGTTTACTTTCATGGTATGTAGAGAATAGAGAGACAGGCGTTTGTCAATAAAGGGTTAACATTTATTGAACAGTCTTTCTTCTTGTACAAGAGAAATGTATTGCCACAATTGCAATAATTGTTATTATAAAAAGTACGTACAGTAAGATAAGTATTGCGAAATAGAACTGTAAAAGCATTGATATGGTTTCTTAGCCATACAATGGTTTAAAAGTAATAAAACATATATACAGTCTTATATACATTAGGCTAACATACTCAACTGGTGCTTCTAACTAAGCCTACCCCAGTGTGCCTGACCTAAGCTTAACACGTGAAAGGGGAGTAAGTAAGTAGCTTTAAGTTAAGTTGGTTTTGCCAAGGTTTGTTTCAAGAATTCTCGTCTAAGGGTTTAGTCAACACCATACCTCTGAATAGAATGATGGAGGATTGGTATCTCCTTCAGGGGTCTCTCTCGATATCCCAGTCACCCGCGAGGGTAAACCGGAAGCGCCGGGACTGGATTTCTCTGCACGAGAAAGGCAGCGGCTTCTCTTCAGCGCGTCGAGGAAAGAGGGGGAACAGCGTCGCGGGCAGCTGGATTCTGCTGGATGTCTTCGCAGAGGGACGGCTGTTCAGCTCCTTAAGCGTACTGCACCATAGGTCGCGCTTTAGCGGCGATAATGGTATCAGCAGCTTCACCACCACAGGATAGCAGGCTGCAGCGACAGAGTGCTAGATTTACCAACACGGGGTCGTGCAGGCAGCTGGCTTCAGTAGCTCGTACAACAGGCATTGCTTAAGGCATCGTAGGTAATATTTATACCTGACAGGTGCCGGGTTTGACGCAAGTTTGCTGGACATAAGACGTCAATTAAAGATGTCACTAGGAAGTGATAGTTATCAGTTGCTCATTAGAGTTCCATTACTAATCAAAACATAGCAAGCGGGGATTTCCAGGTTTGCTGAGTTTTTATCTTGTTGAAGAACTCGGAGTGTTATCTAGGAATATCAGATAGTGACTACTGCTCTGTCATTGCACTAATTGGTCGCAAAGGAAGTGGCTCTGTTCGTGTGAGGCCAGAGATGACTTTTCAGAAAATCGCACTTGAACGGTTATGCCAATATAGGGAATAAATGGATTTATAGCCGAATAGGGGCATAAGGTCACAGTATCGATCAGGAACCTAGATAAACACGCAACACCCACTCCACGGGTTAATGTCCATCAAAATTACTAAAACTAAAGCAATTAGATGTATGTGTAACATTGCCCACCCCAAAATACATAAATGCATTCGAAATAGGCGTACTTGTAATACATGGAATTTAGGTACTGTACGTTTTTTTAAAGCATAGTAATCATTCAAAAAATTATTGCATATGAAATCAATGAACGATTATGCAAAAGGAATTACACATGAAGTATCTCTGACAGAAGAAAAGGCGAGATAAATCATCACAAAAAAATGCATTGTAATAACATGTGTGCTAGAGGCTGGTGTAATGTTGTTATGTCTCTAGATGTGTTTAGAAATAGAAGTGTGAAGCTTCTGTTCTCTAAGAATAGTTTTTACGTTAAGCAAAGAATTGTTCGTGCCAAAAAAGGTCAATATTAGAAAAATTGTCCAATTCAAAGAAAATAGATTTCCAAAGCTCTTGGCAGTTTTTGTTGATCAAAACTGAAGGCCGAATTCAGAGTTCATGGGAACACTGTGTGTCGGAAAGCTTCTCAAAAAGTTATTGTTTCTCTATGGGTGAGAACATCGTATCAGACAGGCTCTCAAAGAATTGGTCTACAAATTCAGGTGATAGTTCAACCAAATTAGATAGCGCTGTAACTTGGCAGGTGTGAGAATGATTGCTGTCATCGAAGGCAGGACCAGCAATGCTCACAGAACGTTGTACCTGGATGATGTTGCTTTTGTCACTCGCTCCACTGTTACCACTTGGCTGTAGCACAGGAGTCTCCACGAATGCCGTCATCAGGATTGGTAGCCGCTGGGGACAACACAATGCGTGAGCCGTTATTGGACTGAGCAAAGTATCGACGTCCATTGGTACTGCTGATGGAAGTGAAAGACAGATGTCCAACACGCATTCATCGCCGCAAAGCATACACCGTAGCACAGGTAAAATGCAATTTTGCCATATCGGTCTGAATGAAAGGAACCAGGTCATGTTTAGATCTCTCAGCCTGGCCAATCCGAGGACGTTAGTTATCCTGTCCCGGTAGCGCATTGCTAGGATTGTCTCTTCCATTCCCATGGGAACTATGTCTGAGCCGAGGCTTGCCATAACGTAGCAGGAGGGTCAAAAATAGAATCCCTGCGACGAGTCCCAAAAATAATGGTATGCCGCCAAAAATGGAGTGCACAAAATTAGGAAAGATTCCTAAAATTGCCTGGAAGGGTGTTAGCAGTCCCGTAAAGACTGTCTTAAATATGCCTGGGATGCTTGTAGCACTAGACATGTTAAGGAGTTGGCTGAACATTTCTACGAAATGCACGGGGCAATTTGTTGATAAAAGGTCATGAACTTCAGTAGCCGTCCTTGCGACTAGAAGATCATACGTCTCTTTAGATGACGTTATAGGCACTGTTGTCTGTAAAAGTACAGATTTCATTTTGCTTAATGTATCAATTCGTATAGAATAGAGATTCAGACGAGGCCAGAGGGGAGTCACTATGTCTGGAGGCCCGCTCGGGAACAATGCTTGCATACAACATTTGACCATGGACGTAACTTGTACTAGATAACTTTTCCCTGGCGTCAGGCCACAACATCTGTGATCCGTTCTAAGAATGTAACTCCTGTTTGCGAGTTGCATAAAGAAGGGCTCTATCTGAGTTGCAGGTGTGACTAGCTGGTGGCATGAAAGGTTGTTTGAATTTCCATCACATGCTCTGTGTAAATTAATACCCTGACACAAAAGTATACCGCTTAGTGAATGTTTACAATTTTCACCACTAAGAAATACATTTTTGTCACTGTCACTATAGCAAGAATGAGTGTATGGTAATTTCCATTCGGATTTTACATATCCTTTACCCAGTTGTTCATACTGGCCAGCAGGTATGTACTCAAGGCACTTTTTAAATCGGAAAGTTGTTATCGGAATTGTGATAATTCCGTGTATTATCCATTCAATGACAGGACTCTCTGACATTGTCAATGGTAATCTCTCGAGTTTTTCGATGCTCAGGATTGTATAGTCTGCTCCTTTTTGTGCCAAACTGATCTGTTTATCAGTAAGGTTAAAACTGGAAAATAATGACGTTGTGTTGATTAAACGCCAAGGCACATAGCCTGAACGAAGATTTTGCAGCGTCCAGCCTAATTCTATAATAGAGCGTAATTGAGATTGGCCATGTTGTAACATTAGCAAATCTCTGTCTATCACATCAAAGGCAGAGGATACAATATTGTCCAACGAATATATTCTGGAAGACAGAGTCGTTAACCCATTGTCTACTACAGAAAGTGATTTTTCCAAATTAATACGATCAATTTCTCGTATTTTTTCAGCAGTTTCAATTTGCTTTACTTTCCAAGCCTCGTTGTAAGCAGCATAGATACTGGTCGCTATGAAACGCTTTTGACGCTGTTTGCGTGGTCCAAGAATGAAATCGCGCAAATCAGCACCATCTTTTAGTAAAGACAAGTGTTGCTTAATTTCAGCCAGTGTGGACGAAGTTAGCTATTCAAGGCAGAGTTTCCCTACACTGTATGTTGTTATAATCCCTGGATGTTGTCTCTGGGAATATCTCGAGTCTAATCTGGTCATTTTTAACCCCTGTGTTTTATTCAGGAATCTATCTTGACAACTATTTGTGTCTGTAGGCCAGATTAACCACTTTTTCCAATCAGGATGTGTTCTGTTGAAATTTAAAATTTGTGACACGTCTAACTCATTATAAGCGGTTGCATTTTCTGGTAGTGGCTTTGGTATAGACGGTGTTTTAAGGTCTTTGATCTTAGCTAGGCCAAGACAAGATGTTTGGTGTATGGTGTCATTTAAAAATAACATTTGTTCAGGTATCATGCAGGTTCTAAATAGTGCTTCTATGCCTTGCACCTGCCAATCTTTTGTACCCCAAATTGTTTTCCTTTCAATATTATTTTTCCAATAATTAAAACCAAATGTCATCATTTTGTCATAAAATGCTTCTGAATATATCAATTTAGAATTTGTCAGCATTGTTTTCATTCCTGTTTTATCTAACAGTTTGTAATAAAACGTTTCTGCATCACTGGTGTTAAACCCTGAGAAGTATTTGAATTTCTCAAAAAATGCTTTAGAACTGCTTTTAGGTGGTGTAGCACAATGTTCCCATTGATTATACATAAAAACATTTCTAGGCTGTGCAGATTTATGCAAGTAATGATCCCCATAGTGGGTGTAACAGAATAACTGCTCATAACTAGATGAACCTTGTAAATAATCATGATCTGTGAATCTAGCTGACATTACTAAATCAGACATCATGTCATTAATACTGTTAAAGTCCCAATCATCAGAGAATGTACTTGGTGTCACAAAGTCACTTAAGGAAACCTTTAGTTGATGAGGATACTTCAGGATTTCGACCGGACCATAGATCTCATAGTCTGTTTTCTCCCATACTACCCCACCAGGTATTGGAATTGCTGTGACATTTACTGTTGACAGTTCTCTTTTCTTCACGTGTGATGATCTGTGTGGTTTCAGGACTAGGTTGATGTTCTGACTTGCTGTGTCCATTCAATTGTAATGAACTTTCCTAAAATTAAAACTAAAATTAGGCATAGTAGGAGTATGAATACCCCTGAGATAATCCAATGCTCAATCAACGGTGAATCCAGATATAGTTCTTTGATTTGTTGAAGGAGTCCTGTTGTATTTTCTTTAGAATACTTTTTTGTTTCTGGCATCACTTCGGGGTCATTTAAATCTTCAGAGAAGTTGTCGAAGTTGATGAAATAACCAGAGGCAGTTCTGTCAATTGATGGGATTGTTCTTTCAATCTGTCTTTCGGTAGCACTTTCTGATGGCACATCATTGTAGACTGGTGTTGTTTCTTGACGAACTGTTTCAATCTGTGTTTCAAGAGGCACGAGTTCCATGGCATTATTGCATAGTCCTTCATTGTGCACTGCAGGCTGATCGAATGTGATTAGTCTTTCAGTTTGAACCTCTTGGATTGTTACAAGTTTGGGTATTCTGTTGTTTCTTGGGAGTCCACTGGGCCTACTCTTGATTATAGGCCACATGCTTGTGGTTTTACCAGATCGATAGACACGACTCTGTTCTCCTTTTTACCAGCAAGGGGCGGTAGCACAACTGATCTTGTTCCGGTGACTGCTAAGACATTTACTGCTTTTCTGTAAGAAGGCCCAAATTCCTTCTTAACCGCGATCTTTTCTCTGACTAGATCCCCAATCTTTGGAATCCAGACAGGCCTTGCTGGGGCCGTTGCGGGTGGTGCCTCGTCAGTGGTACTTGGCTGTTGCTTTAACTTTATGTTGCTTAATGATTTTCTTGTTTCATTCAGTTCCTGTAAGACAGCCAAACGATCTTTTACATCAAAGTGCGTTGTTTCTTCTTGTACCACTGACATCTGACTATCGAGGTCCTGAACTCGCATTCTAATTCCGAACAATAGTTCGTATGGGCTGAAACCTTTTAGAGAATTTCTTGGCATGTTGTTAAGACTAGTCTGGACACTTATTAAATGTTTGACCCACCCAGCGCCTGAACCTAATACCTTCGCTGTTATAGATTGCTTTATGTCACAGTTTTTTCTTTCTACCACACTATTCCCTTCGGGGTGCGATGGGCAAGAATACCGCAACCCAATTCCCATGCTGGCCATGGCCTCCTTATAGGCTCGAGAGCTGAAAGCAGGACCCTGGTCAGAATGGAACGTGGTAATTGCGTATATGCCGATATAGACTCGCAAATCTTTTATAACTGTTCTAGCATCAGCCGAGCGCTGGAGGCCTCATTTTTTAAGTGCTTTTCGTCTTAACTGTTAATAGGACGCAGGATGGGGTGTAGGCAGCGTTACGCTCTTTCTGACTGGTAGCCGGTAGCAAGGTTCGCTGCTGCGATCCCTATTACAGTTTTCACAGTTGTTTGCATATATTTGGTGTTCTACACTCATTCCCGGCCACCAGAATACTGATTGTAATTCAGTCAGTGATTCCTTGATCTCTCTGTGCCTTAGACCCAAACCCATGTGTGCGTCTGCTATTAAAAATATTCTCCTGTTCATGTTTGGAATTACTCTGTCCCCCACTCCAGGGATTCGAGCAAAAGGAACGGAGTTTGCATCGATTATGTATGCATAATTGAGTGGATAGTTCACGGGTAGTGCTGCACAGTCGCCTTTTACGGTCGTTTTTACTGCCAGCATGGTTTCCCCGTCTATGTATTTATCTGTACGCTTTTTTGTGGCTATGGAAGCCGGTTTAGTTGCTTCCGCTGTGGCTGTATTAGCCAATGAATTCCCTGCAACGTGAACGCCATCACGTTGAAGACTCTGTGCGTGAATCACGTGAGTCTTTTGTAGTTCTTTGTGTAAAAGAGCTACCTCGTTCCAGAGCAATTTATGCTTTATTGTGGCACCTGTGTCATCTTTTTAGTCGTTTTCGATCCAACTCTGCAGTTTATTGTTGTAAGAGTTGACGCAAAAATGAGAATCGCACACTATAAGTGTCGGGAATTCACGTTCTGCATTTTCTAGCGCCATCTTTAAAGATCTGATTTCAGTTCTCTGAACCGAACAGTTTCTTACAGATTCAGTTTTTGTTACTTTCGGTCTGAATTTACCGCACAGTCAACGACCTTTAATGATCGCACATGCTGCATCGTAGGATTTTCTCTCTACGTTGAAATGCTGTACAAAGCTATCTGTATAGATTATACATGCGTATTGTGGGAGAGGCAGAATTTCGATTGGCAGAGGATATTCTTCTTCATATTCTAAATCATTCAGTTCTTCAAATTGCGGTGCGAAATAGTATTTCACGTCTTCCGCTCCTAGAGAATCTATGCACTGTATCCATTTCGGATCCAGTGACACTGTAGGCAGGTTTACTGGGCTGAATAGCACCTCGAAGGCGGATTCCGCTGTAAGGATATTAATCCGTTTGCCGTGTGCTAGTTCTCGTTCATTTGCTAATGCGATTTGCACTGCTTTCACAGTTCTTTCTGTGTGACTGAATGTTTTTTCTGCTTGTGTGTACAAGTGAGATTTAATTGAAATTGGTACCTTTTCTCCCTCATTAGAGGTTAGGTACGTGAATCCGCATCTTCCTGAGATGACTCGGATTACAAGATCGATCGTGTTGTCACGTGTATCTAATTTTGTTTTTGCTAACATGTCTGTTTGCAGTGATCTCAAAATTTCTGTGTGTTTTTGAGTCCAATTGATTTGTTTAAAATCAGGTTTAATTAGTTCGTAGAGAGGTTTCACCCTCTCTGCGTAATTTAGAATGTAAGTTCTTCCGAAATTCAGAAAACCTAGTATGGATTGTAAATTCTTCAGCGTTTTGGGAGCTTGGAGTACAGCGCACTTCTCTAAGAAGTTGTCCGCTAGGCTTTTCCCTTCACTTGATAATTCGTACCCTAAAAATAGTACTGTCAGATGGGCAATTCTGGACTTTTTAAAGTTGAATTTGTAACCCTCTGCTGCGAACCCAAGTATAATGGTGTTCACTCTTTTCAAGTGAGTATCCAAGTCGTCGTCTGTGAGATAAATATCATCTACGTAAGACAATGCTTCATCATCATAGATTTGTAGTAACTCTGTTACCCTAGCTGAGAATAGTCCTGGGCTGTTCTTGAACCCCTGTGGGAGTCGACAGAATTTTTTCTGTGACCCAAATGCGGAGAAAGCGGTCAAATATCTGCTTTCCGGTGCAATGTTTTGACAAAAGAAACCATTAGAAATGTCTAATGTCGTTTTATATTTTTTCCTAACTATGTTATTCATTAGGGCTGCACTATGCGAGTTTTGTACTGCAAAAGTTTTGCAACATGTATTAAGGTGTCTGTAGTCCAAAACTAGACGATATGAATTGTCTGGCTTGGAGACAGGAAACAAAGGATTGTTCATTTGAGAGGTGCATGTTTCAATCACCCCCTGGTACTCAAGTTGATCTAAGATCTCCCTGACTTGTTTTTTAGCTTCTTGCTTTATGGGATACTGCCGTTGGGCAGTTGGTTCACTTTTTAGTTGGATTTTGTGAGGCAGTGAATCCTCATCCCATCCTACATGATTTTTATATAATGCAGGTGCCTGGGCTACTGCCCATTTCCTTGCATATGTATATTTTTTATGAATCGGAATGTGATTCGAGAAGGCAGGCATAATCACTTCTTCGCCACGAGGGCACTCCCTGACAAACTCCGGGGGCCAATCTTTTTCAGCTAACAGAATATCATAGCCTTTTGAGAGCTTATCCCAAAATAGACCCTTAATTTTCCTAGTCTTATCACCCTCCATACGCAATGTTATTTCGTATATTTTATGGGGCTCGCTAAGTCTGGCGTCGGCAGTTTCAACCTGAATGTATTCATTCGTGTCCACTGTCTCCAGATGACTCATCAAGATCTTGCGCGCTATACTGATTTCTGCTGCACTGTCCAACATTGTCAATGCCCACTCCCCGTTTTTCAACTGTGTCCTCAGTATTCTCGGCATGGTTGATTACTCTAATACTGGCTACCTTCTTTTTCTGAAATTGAGATTTCTTATTTTGAGCAGGTTCCTTGTCTTTGGACTTGGTGTGCTCTCCTGGGTCTGACCGTCCTCTTCTTTCCGAATTCTGTGGAAAAGATCAAGAGGGACGTGTATCAATACTTTGATATCTATCAGGTTTTTTCAGATTATCCCTATTTCTAAGGTTATATCTTTTCTCAGAGGGCTCCCTCTGGGGAGACTGGCGTTCTCGAGTCGGAGTTCTTTCCCTCCGTCGAGGAGACCTTCCTCTGGACTGGAAAACTTTTTCCTTGGGAGTGGATTGTTTATTTCCATCCCAGCTCTTTTTAGGAGTGTTTAAATTATTTTTAATAAATAATTTTTCAGGATTTTCGAGCAGTTGGGGCTTAACTGGTTTTCCACCCAAGCTGTCTCTACCTAATTCTTCATAGCACTTTTCTATGATTTTTGCAAGCTCAACAGGATCTTTTATATCTGTTTCCCTCAACTTCTGGCGGATCGCCACAGATGCTGCTTCTCCCTTAATGTTGGCTAATAATATAGCCGTGACCTGCTTGAAGTCTTTCAGTAATTTCATACCTAGATTTAAAGCGGGCTCTGGACCGAATTCATTTTGAATCTGTTTTAGCACTTCTGGTATTACCGCCATAGACGGAACACCGTGTGTTTTTGTGTCAATGGAAGCAAAGACTGTACCCCAAGTGTCGCAGTCCTCCACGTGTGGTGCGATTCCCATAGGAAGGCAGATGGTCAAGATTCTGTTTTTCTCAATAGGGGTAGTATCAGGAAATACTGCCTTTATTTGAGTGATTTTCTGGGCTAACCAGAAAGGAATTTGTTCCCGTTTTACGGGTGTTTTACCAAGACATGACTGTATGTTCTGTGGTGTAATTTTATTTGTGTTCCCCTGATGAGGGGTCAGCTGTGGTACATTAACAGCTGGCTGGACTGTTGCAGTCCGCATTACATATTGGACTAATTGCCTATGTATTTTTATTAATGTGTTTAGCTGTACTAACAGCTCTTCTCTAGACATTTTTACAATGTCAGGATGTGGTGTGTAGCTGGCTAGAACCGGCCACGTGGCTCCTGGTCTACCTAGTGGACCGAGCCTAGTTATTTGATCAGTGTGTTTTAGGGCGCCATTAAACCAGAGCAGGTGCTCTTGAAATTTAAGTGGAATTTCAATCTCCTCGAAAGGAGCGTACTCTTCCGGAGGTTTCTCTATTTTGTAATAGTGAAACTCTTTTGTTATAGCGTTTACCGCTGGAAAGTTTATCCATAAATAGAATACCTCTGTCTGCCGATACTCGTGAGCCTCTATCACGAAAATTACTGTACCACCCTGAGGTGTCAGTCCGTTTACTATAAGTTTTGAAGTTATAGATTTTCTTAAGTGGACCGGGATGATAATAGCATCCGGGTCTGTGTATTCGGGACCTTGCTGAGTCGCATCTGCTGCGGCCCCAGTGGTTCCGTTATTTTCTGGCATTTGAAAAAATGCAAGGTTTGCAGAGTAGGTCTCCAAGGAGACAAAGATTAGATGCACAATATTTTGGAACACTGTATCCTTCAACGTTGAATAAACCAGAGCTTTACATAGGAATCTCTTCCTACTAATGTCGGGCGGATTTTAACCTTTCACCCACTCCAGACGTCTATTGGAGTATTTACGGGAGAAAGGAGTCTGTGAAATATGCACGACTGAGTTACTATACAAGTCTTGCGTTAGTTTATCGCCTTACCAAACGTTGGGCACCATGTAGTGTAGTTCCTAGTTTCCCACTAGGCCCTGCGCATTGGAATAACATAAACAGTAGTATCGACGTGGAACTGCGGATATTCCAGGCCTCCACTGACTATGCTAAACTTAATTGGGTTGTGTTACCAACTAGCTCAGAGGTCACTGGAAACTTTCTTTTCTGCATAGGAAGTGATCAGCTTCCCTGGCACAGACAAGAAGGGATTCAGTTTTCCAACCACCGTGCAACATGACAACTTTGCTCCTCAGATCAAGAGTCAATCTCTAGGGTTGTGTGAAACAATAGACATAGATTTCACTCAGTCAGTCTAGTGCAGTTTACTTTCACGGTATGTAGAGAATAGAGAGACAGGCGTTTGTCAATAAAGGGTTAACATTTATTGAACAGTCTTTCTTCTCGTACAAGAGAAATGTATTGCCACAATTGCAATAATTGTTATTATAAAAAGTACGTACAGTAAGATAAGTATTGCGAAATAGAACTGTAAAAGCATTGATATGGTTTCTTAGCCATACAATGGTTTAAAAGTAATAAAACATATATACAGTCTTATATACATTAGGCTAACATACCCAACTGGTGCTTCTAACTAAGCCTACCCCAGTGTGCCTGACCTAAGCCTAACACGTGAAAGGGGAGTAAGTAAGTAGCTTTAAGTTAAGTTGGTTTTGCCAAGGTTTGTTTCAAGAACTCTCGTCTAAGGGTTTAGTCAACACCATACCTCTGAATAGAATGATGGAGGATTGGTATCTCCTTCAGGGGTCTCTCTCGATATCCCAGTCACCCGCGAGGGTAAACCGGAAGCGCCGGGACTGGATTTCTCTGCACGAGAAAGGCAGCGGCTTCTCTTCAGCGCGTCGAGGAAGGAGGGGGGACAGCGTCCGCGGGCAGCTGGAATCTGCTGGATGTCTTCGCAGAGGGACGGCTGTTCAGCTCCTTAAGCGTACTGCACCATAGGTCGCGCTTTAGCGGCGATAATGGTATCAGCAGCTTCACCACCACAGGATAGCAGGCTGCAGCGACAGAGTGCTAGATTTACCAACACGGGGTCGTGCAGGCAGCTGGCTTCAGTAGCTCGTACAACAGGCATTGCTTAAGGCAACGTTGGTAATATTTATACCTGACAGGTGCCGGGTTTGACGCAAGTTTGCTGGACATAAGACGTCAATTAAAGATGTCACTAGGAAGTGATAGTTATCAGTTGCTCATTAGAGTTCCATTACTAATCAAAACATAGCAAGCGGGGATTTCCAGGTTTGCTGAGTTTTTATCTTGTTGAAGAACTCGGAGTGTTATCTAGGAATATCAGATAGTGACTACTGCTCTGTCATTGCACTAATTGGTCGCAAAGGAAGTGGCAGAGGGAACTATGCTGGAATGTGGCTCTGTTCGTGTGAGGCCAGAGATGACTTTTCAGAAAATCGAACTTGAACGGTTATGCCAATATAGGGAATAAATGGATTTATAGCCGAATAGGGGCATAAGGTCACAGTATCGATCAGGAGCCTAGATAAACACGCAACATCTTGGGCATAGATGTGTTTAAATGTACAGCTTTTAGCACTAGAAAGAAAGAAGTATTTATGGTTTTCTGCTGTAATTAATCTCCCTCCATTGCTGTTCCTTCCCTCTTCTTCCCTCACGTAATCATCCCACTGTCCTGTGCTTTTACAACTATTCTAGCTTGGGACTATCAAGTTGTGGATCATTCTAAGCGGCACACCGACCCTGAGTATATTCTACTACAACAACTCCCCAAGACCCAGACAGAGATATGCTCCTTCTTCAGTCTGACAGGGTTATTACAGGAGCTTAGTCAAGGGGAATGGCACCATTGTAGACCCCTTGACAGAGCTGACTTCCAGGAAGCAGTCCAATCAGTTGATCCAGACTGGGGCATGCCAAACTGCTTTTGATGCCCTGAAGGAGGCCATGCGTATGGCACCCATGCTCCTGGTTCCAGGCTTCTGCAAAGAATTTGTGGTGCAGACTGACACCACATGGCATGGTGTGGAAGCCATGCTCTCACAGCTAACGAGGACCTCCACCAGAGGTGTAGCACAACAGAAAGGGAAGTTTTTGCTGTGGTCTCTGCGCTGAAGAAACACAGATCTACTTGTTTGTAACTCACTTCCGGGTTCAGGCCAAACACAGGCCCCTCAGGGGGGTATTTATGATGAAAGGTGAAAATTATAAACCTGTGAGGTGGTCCCACTCCCTACAGGAAATGGACTTTATGGTGGAGCACCGCCTTGGAGCAGTACACACCAATGCTGATGGTCTTTCCAGGTTCTTCCCCCTTAGTAACAAGAACTCTTAAGCGTTTGGGTAGCTCTCCCCACTTTCAGCTGGGGGGGACACGTGTTAGACCTGGGATCATTTGGTGTGGTTTGTCCTGTCTTTTTGCTTCTGATTTCCTGTTTTGATAGTGTGGTATATTTTGTTTTTGCTGGTTTTAGGACTCCAGGCACCTTACCAGTGCTTACCAGTGCTAAAGTGCAAGTGATCCCTGTCTAAATTGTATTGGTGATTGGTTAATCCATAATTGGCATATCTGATCTACCAGTATCTCCCCGTTACAGTGCACCAGGTGTGCCCCTGGCCTGTAAATCAAATATTACTAATGGACCTGCAGCACTAATTGTGCCACCCACATGAGTAGCCCTGCAAATCTGTCTAGGACCTGCCACTGCAGTGTCTGTATGAGCAGTTTTAAACTGCTATGTAGACCTGCCAAGTGGACCCACTTGCCAGGTCCAAACCCTCCCTCTTATTACATCTAAGACAGATTTAATGTAGGCCCAAGGTAGCCCAGTTGACAGGTTGCGAAGCATTTAAAAGGTAGGACATGTACTGTTGTGTTTTCAATGTCCTGGTAGTGAAATACTGCTAAATTCGTTTTTTCCTACAACAAGGCCTACCTCTCCCATAGATTTGCTTTGGAGCTGCCTTGTGATATATCTTACAAGTGTCTCTTCCTATTGGGAATAGGTTGAGATTTGGAATTTGGGGTCTCTAGACTCACAATTTAAAATACATATTTTGGTAAAATTAGTTTTTAAATAGCTTGTCTGAAAATGCCACTTTTAGAAAGTGGCCATTTTCTTGCTTAATCATTGTAATTGTAATTGTAATTGTAAAAATTATTTATAAAGCGCTCGGACACCACTGGTTTCATGGCGCTGTAGGACAGATAAACTCAGGGGGAGGGACAGGGAGAAGGAGCAGGTGATCAGTCCTTGTATGCTTGTCGGAACAGGTGGGTTTTTAATAGTGTCCTAAAGGGCATGTAACAGGTGGTTGATCGGAATTCGTGGGGGAGAGAGTTCCAGGTTTTAGGGGCCAGAAAAGAAAACCCAAGGCCACCGTGTTTCTTCCGCTTAAAGGAAGGAACTGAAAGAAGGTTATGGTGTAAGGAACGCAGGTTACGGGAGGGAACGTATCGATGAATCCTGGAGGTTACAAAAGCAGGGCCATGGCCAGTCAAGGATTTGAAGACGGTGCAACCAAGTTTCAAAAGACCACGTTTCATCACTGGTAACCAATGGAGCTTTTTCTATATGGGGGAGACATGTTGATGTCTAGGTTGACGGAATACGAGTCTCGCCGCTTGATTATGCACCAGTTATAATTGGCGGAGTTGGTAGGCTGGGATGCCAACGTAAAGAACGTTGGCATGATCAAGACGGGAGATAACCAAAGCCATAATAACCAGTATAAGGGCCTCTATGGTCAAAAACCTGGAGATTTTTCGAATTCGTTGTAGTTGAAAAAAACATGATGAAGTGACTGCCTTGATCTGGGGTGCCAGTGAGAGATCTTTGCTGATGATGACCCCTAATCTCTTTACATATTCAGAGGGGGAGGGAGCGGGGCCCCAATATGGTGGCCAGAAGTTGGATTTCCAGGGATTAAGGGGGCCTCCTGTTAAAACCAGCTCTGTTTTGTTGGGATTCAATTTCAATTGGCTTTGGGACATCCATTCTCCAATGAAGGACATAGTAGAATGAAAATTGGCGATGGATGTAGGTGTGGATTTAAGATTAAAGACCATTTGAACATCATCAGCATAGTTGAAAATAGTGACGGGATGATTATGTAATGATTGGATCAGGGGTTGCATATACAGGTTAAATAAAAGCGGTGAACGGGCCGACCCTTGAGGGACCCCGCAAGTTAGTTTCACAGGGGTGGCTGAAAAGGAAGATAGATGAACAGCCTGGGAACGATGGCACAAAAAGGCACTAATCCACTCTAGCGCTGTGCCCCGGATGCCGGCTCTGCCGACACGGTCAATCAGAAGAGTATGATCGACCGTGTCGAAGGCAGCCGACAGGTCCAAGAGCACAAGTGCCTGGGGAATGTTGTTATCGGCTCCCTTCCTGAGCTCGTCCATCACAGCCACAATAACCGCCTCGGTCGAGTGTCCCGGTCAGAAGCCCGCCTGCTGGGGGTCCAGAAATTGGGAGGACTCGATGAAGGCACTGAGACAATTAGTCACATGGGCCTCTAGGATTTTGCTGAGGAAAGGGAGTAGGGAAATGGGGCGGAAGTTGCTCAGTACTAGAGGATCCGCATTAGGTTTTTTGAGAATCGGCGTTACTGCGGCGCATTTAAAAAAGTCAGGAACAATACCAGTGGTCAAAGAACTATTGAGTAGAGAAAGTGGGGGATCAGGGCAGGCTTGAAAGGCTTTTTTTAAGACCTCAGGGGGGCAGCTGTCATTTGGGGATCCAGAGTTTACCCTATTTAGGAGGGCCAGAAACTCTGGTTTAGAAATAAGGGGGATATGGTCTAACACCAGTGGATTTGCGGAAATGGAAGCAGGGATCAATCCTGGGGTTGGGGGCAAAATAAACAAAATAATTCTGTGCCTCTGCCTGTCTGCTGATTACACATCTAGGCTAGGAGGATAGTTGGGCTGTTTGTGTATTCACTCTAGGCAGTCAAACAAAGAGAGCTGAGGTGTGGCCTGCATATCCAGAAGTCCCATCTGCAGGCTAATGGGCTTTCCTGAGGAGCTAGTTTGGTGGGAGGAGCTGACACTGACACTTGAATGGGGCTGTGCCTGTCCTCACACAAAGCCCTCTCCGAACCCCCATAGTGTATCTGAAACCAGGGCAGGGAAAAACAGGGCCTTGTGCACTAAAAAGACCTTCTTTAGAAGTTTGCTTACTTCAAAGGCTGAAATGAGTATAAGAACTGGACCTCTAGCACTATATACTCAGAACACTTGTGGGATGAGGACACTCTTCCAGGATATAGAGCTGGGTTGCTGTCAGGAAATACTGCCACTTTGCCAGGTGCTTTGCTATGCTGGCCTGCTGCTTCTCTCCTGGAAGTGAAAGGAATTGACATTGCTTTCTACATCCTGGTTCTAAGGTTTTCCAGGGGATTGTGCGTGATTGGGTTCTGTTAAGGAGTCTCAGGGCCATCAAAGACTTCACTTGCCTGTTGCTAAAAGACCCGAACTTTTCTTATGGGAGTCCTGATTTTTCCAGTGGTGCCAAATCCAGTGCCTCTGTCCTTAGAGCCCTGTGTTTGATGATGCAATCCAAGACAAGTGGCTCTAACAGTGACGCCGCGGCTTGTTCTAGAGCCATGGACACTGCTCATGTAGAACATGATGCATTGCCCTGACTTGCCCTGCAGCCTTGGTTTTGTTGATGACAGCAAAGTATCCACTCCATCAACGAGGATGCTGCCTTCACCAGAGCCGAGGGCATCTCTTATGAAGAGTACAATGCACCACCTGACTTGCACTGCAGCCCCAGACCAGCGAATCTCGTGCTTCAACTGTGACACAGTGCAGTCAATAATTGACGCATGTGGCCTCCTGACTTATCGGCCCCACACAGTCATAAGGAACCAATGCATCACTGCCGTAGCCTCATCACCTTCACTGCAACAGTAAGGAATGGACACATCACCTCCCCTGCCGAGCAGTAAGGAACCGGTGCCTCGCTTTCCCTGTGGCAGTAAGGAATTGCAGTAGGGAACTGCGCTCCACTGGCACCACTGTCACCTCCACTTCCCAACGTATTTATTTTTCATCATCTTCCAAGGTACTTTTCCATTCCCTAGTGGTTCAGCGCCAAACTGTTGGATTAGTACTGGTCTGGACGTCATCCCAGTTGGGGATATTGGATTTCTAAGAGCTATACTTTTAAATGATCTTTGCAAAAGTGATATCTTGATTTGGATATATTTTTTATTTTTGTCGTTTTGGTCTTGTCTTATTCAGATAAATTTTTCTAAAATGATGTGAAGTCCTTTTTGTGGTGTTTTCACTATGTTGCTGTGTGTTTACAAATATTTTACACATTGCCTCTGAGATAAGCCTAACAGCTCTTACCAAGCACCAAGAAGGGTGCCCAGGGGTTATCTTAGCTGTGTGACTCCCTAACCCTGACTAGAGTGAGGGTCCCTCTAGGGATAGGGGTTCAAACCAGTACCAACTAGAGACCCCATTTATAACAAATCCCATAACTGACTTATTAGCATCCCAGTCTGAACATTTGCACTGACTCATTACACCATGAGGAAGCTTTTCATGCCCTTGCACGTGGATTTTTATTCCTAGCTTGACAGTACGACTGTTAGGAGACCATATGTTATCAACAAGAAAAGAGCTGTAAGAAGTCATAGTGAGAGAGCGTCTTTGAATTTACAAATATTGATTCCCTTAAATACAGACTTCATTTAGAAATAAGTGTCTTCTACTGAAAATGAGAACTTGCATTGCATTTTTTGCCCTGCTTGACACTTAATGCTCAACACATCTCGTCTCATTTGTTATGGTGACAAGCCATTGTGCACCTGTATTATGGCAAAGCGTGTGCTCAATACATTAGGCATGTGTTTTTATGTTGTCAATCTAGTAAAAAAAAGTTAAGTTCTGATTAGTTGATGGTGACAAATATGTCAGATGCTATAGTTCTGGTCTTTTTATTATAAACAATTATGACAAAATCAGAACGCTTATTTATTGTGAAAAGCTTATGGTAATGTAAAGAGACCTTTAGAGGTCAATTGCTGTTACTGTATCAAAGACTGTAGACAGGTATTGTTTTGCATTGATTCTCTTATATTACTGTAATAGGCAAGTAGTTGGGTGTTGTTTACCTACCTGACGAAAAAACGGGGAGTAGAAGTTTTGAAGTGGGAGAATTCTTGTTTGTACCTCTTAGAAATGGTTGTATATTGTGTTGCTAACTTTAATATATGACTGTATACTTGATGCTCACTTTTTTGGGTAAGTTCATGCTCAATATAGTAGGCCTGAGTTGGTTATGACCACAAGTTAATCATAAACGGTACAGGTACTGTAACATTACTATCAGATGTCATAAGTCAGATCAGTTTATTATGACAAATTATAATAAAGGCAGTAGAGTTGACTTACTCATTGTGAAAATCATTTTGAGGTCCGCTACACCCTTAAGAGCAGATATATATCACTCTGTTTGTAATGGCAGTTCATTTCTTCATTACTCCAGCACTTGTCTTTTACTAGGAACATCCTTGGGCCCCCTCTGGCATTTTGTCTCTAGCTTATCATTGATGAACAAGTTCAGTACTCTTCAAGTAAGGTGAGGGGGGTGGGTGCCAGACAGCCCTTCTTCTGATTTTTCAGTGTTACCAGTCTAGACACTTACATATTTCTGGAGCGCTTCTCTATCCACATTTCATGCTTGTTTGAATTCATCACTAAAAGTGCAGTTCATACATTTTCAAGTTTAAAGGAGGAGGCCATGTAGCTCTTATGGTCAGTCTTGGTGCATGAGCCAATCAGAAAGCGAGGTGCTAACCATGGGCTCCGACTACCTTTATTTGAAACAAAACATGTTATGACTGCACACTCCTTTTGCTGTAATAACATACAATGCTAATGCATAGTTGTCTTTGTTCACCATAAGTTGGCAGGGTATGCTTAGACGTGAGTCCCTTGCTCACTTTGCCACTGGATTCAAGCAAGCCAGGCTGAAGACGGCTGAAATGCCATAAACCGGTCCTCGGAAGCTTGTTTCCGGTCCAGGGAAGGCATGGCTTGGCAGTTCAGGCTGGACTGTTCCCATGAGTCACAGGGTCAGACTGATTTGCATATGGCCATGTCTGAACTGGGGTGGCAGAGTGAGCTAAAGAACGGAGATGGATTAAACCCAGATCTGTTGACTGGGTGTGAGTGTTTGATTGGTTCAGATGCTCTGTCCATCTCCACCCCCTTTTGTACCACTTTGTTCGCCATAAGTTGGCAGGGTATGCTCAGACGTGAGTCCCTTGCTCACTTTGCCACTGGATTCAAGCAAGCCGGGCTGAAGACGGCTGAAATGCCAGAAACCGGTCCTCGGAAGCTTGTTTCTGGTCCAGGGAAGGCATGGCTTGGCAGTTCGGGCTGGACTGTTCCCATGAGGCACAGGGTCAGACTGATTTGCATATGGCCATGTCTGAACTGGGGTGGCAGAGTGAACTAAAGAACGGTGATGGATTAAACCCAGATCTGTTGACTGGGTGTGAGTGTTTGATTGGTTCTTATGCTCCGTTCATCACCACCCCCTTTTGTACCACATGCATAGTTGTCTGTCAGGCCCTTGTAATACACACACATGCATAAAGGAGCTTTGGGTAAGCTGCCTTCTGTCTGTTGAAGTGTCATTCACAACCCACCTTTCTGCTTAAAAAGGCACTGCATGGGAAATGCATTAGTTCATTTCTGCCATTTGCTCTCCAGCTACTATGGATATTAGCATGTGTCCTCATCACATGTATACATCTGCCTGAAAAGGAGTGGCAAGGCTGAGCACTAAACTGCAGGGCTCAATCTTGCAGGAGGATGAAGAACAACAGGTCCTCAGGGCTCACCTCCTCTGCCATTGTGTAAGTAAATGGAAATGGTTCGTGGTCCAGCAGGCGAAAGGGGAATGGAACAAGAGAAAGAGAGATGATGCACTGGTTGCAGTGCTTCTAGGGATGTCGTCTGCTTCAAAGTCCTTCTGGTGCTGGTTTCACCGAAGCTCCATTCAGGTCAGCTATTTGAATACAATACATTGGATACTTGGTGTTCAGGTAAGTCTCACTAACACTTCTACTTAAAACATTAGCCCTGTGAACTTGGCCTTGCATTCCCCCTTTCCTGCTGTGGAAAATGTTCCTGTAGTGACCCTTCTATAACAAGTCACATCTCCTGTCAATAAAAGGCCCAGCACTCTTTCTTTGCTCTATTATCCTTCTCAGTAATCTATTGTAACACAACTTCTAGTTCTTCTAACCTAAGTAAATGTTTATTGTTTAGTTAATTAAAACCATAACAATTGAAAACCAGAAAGTAGAAAAAGAAAGGAAGACCAATGTTATTCAAGCAAGTTAAAAAAGAATTAAACAGTACATTCGTTTCATCTCTTCTTAATACTTCTAAAATTCATTATTAAAATTCAGTGCAATAGGTTTGACCTTTTTTCCTCCTTTGCCATTTTTCCGACCCTTTTAAGAAAGTTTTTTAAATGCTTTGAGGAATTTAATCAGTCTGCCATTTAATGGAGGGTCTGAAGGGTTTAGGCACGGCATTATTGCAGCTCTACAGGACCTGATGCCTCTTTCATTAAAGCTTGATTTTAGGAGGATAACTCGTTCATTATACAGTTTCTTGCATGTGCAAATTACATGGATAAAATCTTCTTTATAAAAGTTGCACAGCCGACATGATTTTGGGCCGGTGTGCGCCGAGATAGGCTG
The DNA here is from genome assembly GCF_964263255.1 of Lissotriton vulgaris. Lineage (NCBI taxonomy): Eukaryota > Metazoa > Chordata > Amphibia > Caudata > Salamandridae > Lissotriton > Lissotriton vulgaris. The sequence goes on from NC_141693.1 coordinate 1,393,687,971, forward strand.
GTCCGCCAAAGATGGTAGTGTCCCAAAGCGTAATGCCATAAGTTGCTTTTTTACGTTAATTGAGAAAGTTTCGCTCAAATATGGCGCCGGTGCAAGGGACTTATAGTTGTTTATCACCATCCAGGCGTGCAACCTTGATCTAAAGATGTTTTTGTCCAATTGTGATGAATGAATTTTTGAAACTTTATTTATAGCTTGTTTGAAGGATTGATACAGGAGGTTTTTATTCCATAATTCTTTTGTACATGTAGTTGAGAGGGATTTGCATAGGTATTGATTAAAAAGAGAGGTTTTGTCCTCGTTTACTTCGGACCAAAGGGCTTCGTTAACTTCTGATGCAGCTACATTTTGTTTTAAGCGATACCAGGTTTTCACTGTTGCATACATTCTGCCTATATCTTCATTTATTAGGCCAAATTCAAGGCGAACCTGGGATGGGGAGGCCGACCTTTGTGTCTGAAATACTTTTTTGTAGATGGAAACTATTAATTGATTTAGGACTTCTCCATCTTCGCCATGAAAGGCAGTGCTGGCTTATGTTAGTGTTGGCAGGATTTTTGCCTTCATTACAGCGAGCAGGGGTTTGTAAAGAGGACCCCTCAACTTTTTAGCCAGTTAGCTAAAGGCGAATATGAGTGCACTTGTTCTCTGTGTCATGTACCTTTTTTGCTCCATGAGGTTTCTTGAGTTATCGATAAAGAGACCTAGGTACTTGTATTTTTTTACCTCCTCTAGTTGGTTGCCACTAAGCCAAAATGTCTGTTCACCTCTCTGTTGGCTCACAATCATCATAGTTTTAGTCTTGGATATGTTTATTTCAAGTTTGTTTTCTGAGATATAAGCTGACATTTCATTCAGACTTCTTTGGAGACCGATCTTAGTTTGGCTCATTAACACCACGTCATCGGCGTAAGAAAGATGAGAAAGTCTCAATTTACCCAGTTTCGGTGGATGGGAATTTATGCGGTCCAGCCTTTGAGAGAGGTCAGACAAAAACAAATTAAAAAAGGTGAGGGGCCAGAACGCACCCTTGTTTGAGGCCTCTGGTCGTTGTCAGCTTCCTTGATAATCTTGACCCATCACCTATCTTGATTCTTAAACACGTGTTCGAATAAAATAGCAAGATACATTTTAATAGCCTATCAGGAATGGCCCATAATCGCAGCTTTTTCCACAGGAGGTGACGATCAACACTATCAAAAGCTGCTTTTAGGTCTATAAAGCAGAGGTAGAGATGCGGTTTCCTCTGCTTACACTTGTTTGCAATTAGTGATAGACCTAAAATATTTGTTGTCGTCCCTAAGCCCTGCCTGAAGCCTGTCTGGTTGGCCGGGATAAGGTTGAGATTATCAGACCAAGCCTTAAGCTCTTCTAGCACCAGAGTGGCATAGTATTTGGCCTCTACATTCTGCAGAGCTATCAACCTATAGTGTGCTGGATTTGATCTGTCTCCTCCTTTAAATATAAGGGTCAGAATCGAACCTTGCCAATTTACTGGTATGTTATTTGGGCACTCTATTTCTTGATATAGGTTAAGTAGATGATTACCCCAGAACGAAGTGTCGTGTTTGAAGATTGCTTGAGGGATTCCGTTGGGGCCGGGTGCACAGTCGTTTGGGCCTTTCTTGATTATGCGTATAACACCTTCGCTTGAGAGGGACGAAACGTTTCTCGCTGATTTCGGGGAAACATTTTCCTCCATTAGCTTTGTCCCAACATCCATTTGCTCTTTCTTGTGAAGAGTTATGGATTCTTCTGAGCCAGTTATTTTGGTGATCCCATTGGGCTTGCCTTTTCCCTCATCTGGTGCATGGGTTTTTTCTGCTGATGTTTCTTTAGTGTTTTCTTCAATAATCATGGCTTTTTCTGAACTGGTTGTTTCGGTGACCCTTTTTTGGCTTGCCTTTTCCCTCTGCTTGAGCGTGGGTGTTTCCTACAGATGTTTCTTGGGTAGTTGTTTCTATAAACCTCGTGGTTAAAAATTCTACCTACTCGGATTCTTGTATATTTGACGATAGTACGTTCGTTCGTCTGTGCAGTTTATTTATGATTGCCCAAAACTGTTTTGAATTGGGTTTCTTACAGCTACAAAGAAGTTCAGCCCAGAATTTGTAGTTGCTCTTTCTTTTGTCTTCCCAGTGCTCTTTTTTATAGCATTTCCTTAGCTGCCTTACGCTATCCCAGGCCGCTGTGTCAGGTACTGAACTTTTTAGCCTCCTTAGTGATTTTTTGAGTTTGCATTTCAATGCTCGCAGCACTGGCGTTGTTGTTTTACCCAGGTCTTTTTTTTGGCCATAACTGTTTGTTTGCTTTTGTCCAGATGACATTAATGTAGTTAAGTCTGCTGTGAAATTTTCCCAAGCTTGAATTTTAGTCTGGGTCTCAGCTTTGCTTGCAGTTATCTTCTTTTTTATTTTTGACTGTAGTATTTCAATTGTGTCATTTGACCATTTTAGGCACTTTAGGTCAACCATATGTATATTTCCTTCAACTGTTATATTTGACTGATGTTTAGTGATTTTTAACCTGAAGTGTATAAGCTGATATGAGTGATCGCTCCTGGTTGTAAACTCTATCGAGAAGTGGGAAAGGAATGCATCAATGATACTGAGATGGCTGTATAGTCCAGCCTTGATCTTGTCTTTCCCCCATGGAATGTGTGTTTGGGTGGGAAACCGTCTGGAGTTCTGCCATTTATTACTCTTAGCCCAAGAAACTCTAGGGCATTTACCAAACCTTGGCCTGCTAGATCCACGTTTGGCCTCGTTGGCTGGTATTGTTGTGGGACCTTTTTAAAAAATGTTGTCCGATGCTAGAAGATCGTCCTCATTTGGGGTATGGATTAAGTTGGAGTTAAAGTCCCCTGTGAGTATCAACTCCCATAAGGGAAAGGTACTCCTGATGTTTGTAATGATTGCAATTAGTTGTTTGATATGGGCCGATTCTTCTAACCTGTTCTGCACAACTCTGGTGTCTTGGTTCATCTCAGTTCTATGAACTATACAGCGCAATTAAGGTTATGCACATGTGAGGAAGACACATGGGAGGGAGTCAGCAGTGAGGGCTAAAACAGAAAAGTTGTTCTTGGAGTTCAATGCAAACATTGCTTTGGAGACAGAAAGGCACACCCTGCCCACCGAAAGCAGCATTGGAGACAGAAATACACCTTTAAGCTGAGATATTCTGTGATTGACAACGTCTCACAACTAAAAGTAAAGGGTGAAAAAAGATCCAATGGTTTAAGAAGGTCAAATGCAAAGCCCACTCTGTATACTGTAAGCTAAAAAGTCTGCATGACAGCTGCATTGACAACCCAGACCTAAAAAGGCACATTATTCTATTCAAAGGAAAATCCTTAATTTTATTTTAGGCACTAAGGCCAATACAATAATTGTGTCAGGGCCGAGGCAGATTGGGAACATTCGTCTTGTGTCAGTCCACGTAAAGAACTTTTTTCATGGGATTGCTCTAGAACTAAGGATAAGTGGTAGGAGGTTGGTGATGACGTCTAGACTGTTTAAGCTCCAGCCGACAGTCGAGACAGAAGTGTGTACTGGGAGTTGGAGTAGATGCATGGTTGCAGCACTTTTAAGCTTGCTGCAGTGTGCCCAGTTTTACATGCAGTCTGCAGTGCCATTAAGATGGCTAATAAGAGTTATCTCAGCAATTCTACATAGCTTTTGCTTTTTAGGTTTCGCCTGCACAGGCTTTCACTGTGCTTGTAAAATCTATTTTATTTAATATATCTTAAAAGAGTGCTCTTATTAGTTCCCATCGCCGAATTACTGTGTTCATTTGCTTTTGTGTGAAACCATTTTTTATTAATTTTCCCTGGCTGAAGATAAGTTTACTAAAGCTGTTCACACTGTTTAAGCCCCGTTCACTGTCAAGATAAGATCTCTTCCCACAGAAAAGGCAGACAGCTTCTAACAGTATACTGAAATGCTTGTTTTTTATTAATTAGTTGTGTAAATCAGACGCTTTAGCCGTAAAAAATTTGTGGCATTTCCTATTCATGCCTCAGTACTTTTCCTTGCACTTTGTAGGCATTTCTGCATGTTTTTTTTTTGTCAAAAATGTTTTTATTAGAATTTGTATCATGCAATCCACAAATGAAAACATAACAGCTCTGTAGTCCCACACAGGGGCGCAATGCATGCCAGTAGATTAAATTGTCAGTTAGTCAAATTGTATATAAAAAAGTAGACAAGCTCCAATGCTCCATAGAAAGCAAAATGAAGGATACAGCTGCGTAATGTACTGGAGTTACCCCGTTAAAATTATCTATGGTGCCATTTGGGAGGAAGCAACTTGACTAAGCCTTTGCGCAGGGAGATGGTCTTTGCAGCGCAATCTCGTAATAAGTCCAGCTGGAAAGCCTTAGGCGAAAGAAACAGAGCAGAACAAAACCCGTCCCAACGTGGGACACCTACCACAAATGTACCAACCCCCATCCCCTCCCAAACCCCTTTTCTCCCCCATCACCCACCCACCCCATGGTGGCGGCCGTACAGAAACAAAACTGGGATTAAACATCACTGAAAATCCATCAGACTTGGAACAGATGAAGAGCTGTAATGGTAGAGGGACATACCACAGAAGGAAGTCCACAAGAGAGGAAGGTAACTAGGGGTCCCCACTGATACTCAAAATTCTTGAAGTTATCCCTGAAGATGTCGGCCATACGTTCTAGACTGAGCAGTCTCCAGAGCCGTGAGTGCCAGAGGGAAATAGCCGGGGCCTCTTTCTGTTTCCAGGCAGCTGCCAGGGTAACTTTAGCTGCCCGATGCAAAGCCACATGATTTTCTTGTCTGCTCGAGTCTGGTGAACGAGGGAAGGATCCCGCAGGCCCAAAAGGATCCCTTCAATAGAGACAGGGATGGGGAATCCGAGCATGTCTTTTAAATGAGCTACAATTTCTTCCCAGTAGGGGCGAATAAATGGGAAGTCCCACCATATGTGTCGGAAATCACCTAATAGGCCGCATCCCCTCCAGCATCTATCTGAGGAGGCTGGGAAAATTAATTTAAGTTTGGAAGGATGCAGATACCAATCATCATGGTCTTGAGATGCGCCTCTTTCAGCTCCACAGAGTGATTGAAGCGTGTGATGTCCGACCAGAGATGAGCCCACTCCTCCTCAAGGATCAGACGATGAATCATGTCTTCCCACATAGACATATATCTGGAGCGAGGGGAAAGAAGTGTTGTAAGCAGAAAGCCATAGATGAATGAGATCACCCCCTTCATAGAGGAAGCTTTAGTGAGGAAGACCGCAAATTTAGTAAGGGGTCGAGTGGCTGCATCCCGAACCGTGGGGGAAAGGGCCCAATGCATCAATTGAGTGTGATGGAACCACTCGGTGTCTTCCAGTGCATAATCTCTTGTACAGTGATCAATGGTGAGAGGGTCATAGTTGTGGAATAAATGAGTTAGCGCAAGACACCCCCCTGTCCCCCAGGCCTCAAAGGGTCCCTCATGTTGTGCTAAGGGAAAGGCTGGGTTAAAATGGATCGGAGTGAACGGGGAGGGAAAGGAGGTCAACCTGTCATCGCCGGAAATCGTATCCCAAACTTTAAGGGCGGTGCGTGTAGGGGTGCTAATATAGGTGTTTGGGAGTCTGTCCTGATGTGGGCGCCATATTAAGTCCCAGATAGTTTGTCCAGTTACACTACGGTCTATGTGCAGCCAATGTTTTTCAGATTCTAATTGGGACCATTCAACCAAGATTCTCAATTGAGCCGCCTTATAGTATAAAAGAAAGTCGGGTAAGCCAACTCCTCCATCAGCGCGAGAACGCCTCAGCAAAGAGTAGGAGAAATGTGCCTTGCCAGATAAAGTGCAGCATCATCGATTTCACTTTCCGAAAGAAGCTGTGCTCTAGTTCAACAGGTAGGGCCTGGAATAGATAAAGCAGCTTAGGTAAAAGAGTCATCTTTATGGCGTGTATATGGCCAAGCCAAGAAAGAAAAAGGGGTTTCCACCTAGCAAGCTCAGCCTGAATTCAGGTAAGGATAGGGGGGAAGTTGGCAGCGTAAAGTCCCTCAAGGGTCGGAGTTAGTTGAACCCCCAAATACTGTATGGATGCGGCTGCCAACGCTAATGGCGTAAGGTTGCGGAGTTGAAGGGCAGCCTCAGAGGACAGGGTGAGGTTAAGAATATATGACTTACTCAGTTTGATTTTAAACCCTGACACTAATTCATAACGTGTGAGCTCAGACTGCAGGTTTGGGAGGGAAGTTGCAGGTTCCGTCAGAGACAGAAGAACGTCATCGTCAAATAAAGACATTTTATGGGATTCCCCGGTGAACGGAATGCCGTGGATGTCAGTCCTGTTTCGTATTGCAAGGGCTAGAGGTTCAATGCTGAGGGCAAAAAGTAAAGGGGAAAGGGGGCACCCCTGCCGCGTGCCTCTTGAGTGTGAGAAAGTAGGGGATCGTACTAAATTAACCACGACTCGAGAGTTGGGTAGACGGTAATTATCCCGTATCATATTAAGAAATTTAGGCGCGAAACCAAACGGCGTAAGTGTGTTAAATAAGAAAGCCCAGTCGACCCTGTCAAAGGCCTTCTCGGCGTCCAAGCCAACAAGTATTGCTGGAATTTTATGCTTGTTGGCCTTCTCCATTAAATGTATGGTTCTACGAATGTTGTCATGGGTTTGCCGCCCCTTAATAAAACAGGACTGATCCGGGTGGATAAGAGCGGGCATGAGGTCATTTAGTCTTCGAGTAAGTATGGAGGAGTACAATTTAGCGTCAAGATTCAATAGCGCTATTGGTCTGTAGGAATCGCAGCAGTGTGGGTCTTTCCCTGGTTTGGGAATGACTGATATCACAGCATCTGCCATGGAGCCTGAAGTGTTTCCCTCCTCCGCCATTTTATTGAAAAGGGTCACTACGTATGGAGCAAGGTCGGGGGCAAATGTTTTATAAAAAAGAGCTGTAAACCCATCAGGGCCAGGAGCTTTATTTGGTTTCAGCGGCTTGATGGCTGTTATGACGTCTTCTAAAGTGATGGGGGCATTGAGCAAGTCATTCCATGCATCAGAGACCTGGGGTAAAGGTATGGAACGGAGGTAATCCCGCTGGGCTTCCCCGGCTAAAGAATCCCCCGAATAGAGGTCCCTGTAAAAGGACCCAAAAAGAGCAGCTTTGTCTTCATCCCTGTGCATTAATTCACCTGCTAGGCCTAGGATGCCTCCTATATATTCCCTCTCTCGCTTGTCCCTCAGCTGCCTTGCTAGGTGCTTACCCACTTTGTTACCCTGAGTGTAGGATAAATGCCGCAGCTTGAGGAGGGTAAATTCCACCCTGTTATTGTAAATGGACCATAATTTACCCCGGAGAGACGTGAGTTGGCTCAGTGTTTGTCTTGTGGGATGAGCCTTATGGGCCTGTTCAGTGGAAGCAAGTTCAGATTCCAAGAGCTCACGCTCCCGAGCCAGCTGCTTATTAAGTGCAGCATTAAGAGCTATGCATTCCCCGTGAACAACCGCTTTTAAAGCGTCCCAAGTAATATATTCCGAGGTATCCTCCGGGCGGTTAGACTTGAGGAAGGCAGAGATAGCCGATTGTAGTTTAGAACAAGATTCCTTGTCTGGTGCAAGTGATGCAGGGAGCAGGGGAGGCATTCCCCCTCCATTGGAGACATACCGTGTACAGGCTGTGATCAGATATTGATAGAGGGAAAATCTAAGCATCCTGAAGCTCACCCTGCAGCGTCTGGCTAAGGAAGATGTAGTCCAAATGGGAGTATGCGTGGTGTACATGGGAATAAAACGTATAGACACGTGTCTGTGTAAAGAGCATATGCCAAGAGTCGAGGAGACCCAAGTCATGGATATGTTGCTGTGTTTCCCCTGAGAATATGCTTGTGTCAGATCATTGTGGGTGCGTACCAGACCAAGTTTTGCACCAGACCAAATTAAAGTCGGCCATAAGGATTAATGACCCCTCTGCAAAATCCACCAATTTTCCCAAAAACGTGTGCAGGAAAGACATCTGGCCTGAATTGGGTGCGTATAGTGCCGCAAAAGTGCACAGTTTCCCCCCTGAGTCGACCCTTGACCATGACCCATCGTCCGTCCCTGTCACTATGTACACCCAGAGGCTGAAATTGGATAGATGCACGGAACACAAGGGCCACCCCCCTGTGCTTTGTGGAAGCTGAAGATCTAAAGATGAGTGGGAACTGCTTATGCTTAAGGCGCGCGTCATCTGCCCTGGCTAGGTGAGTCTCCTGCAGTGCAACTACATCAAGATGGTGGTCTATTATATATTTCCAGACTTTCTGACGCTTCTGTAGGGAATTAAGCCCTTTGTCATTCCAGGTTCCAATGATCAACGGGCCCATAGTGCCTGAGAGGGAAACCAACTGCTAAACATGGGAGATAGGGCCAATCGCACTCCCCCCTCGTCCCTTTCCCCCCTCAACGAGACATATTCCTAGTCTGGAGGTATCATCTTCATCCTGTTTCACAGATACCACATGCCCATTTATTAAAAAGCCGCCACCACAGTCCCTCCCGCCCCACCCCAAACCCCTCAGGAAAACTTGAACATAGAAAGACAAAGAAAACAATTGAACTAGTCTTGTGGTTTCTCACCACAGGGTCGGAACAAACCCCTTGAGACCATGGGGGACCTCAGTTCCGAGGACCCGGTCCACGCCTGCCCTGGAGGGGAAACAGCACAGTAGCATGAGTTGCGGCCATCAGAGCCAGAGCCAACATCGTAAGTACCTCATGATAGCTCCAGCCCACAGCCCCAGCGGGGACCAGAGGGCCACACAGCTTAATGCAGAAGCAGTGACCAGCATCAAGAGGCATCCACTGTACTGGGAATAGGAGGCCCCCTTACGTATCCTCACCAGATAGCCATGTATAGAAGGGGCAGTCCAATCGTGGGCAGAGGTCTCAGGGGACAGGCCCTCCTTCCAAGGCAAGGGCGGCAGCGGGGCTGAAGGGAGAGAGCTCCCCAGCTCACCCAGTAGATGCAGGCCCTCACCAATTAACCCCCGAAGTGACCAAGGACAGTCACCGACCGGCATGGACAAATGTAGGTAGAAGAAGGTGTCCTCTATATGGGCCTCTGTCTGTAGTTATCTGCGAGCCCTTCGCGACCAAGCTGAAGGCACCGTTGCACCTCCAGGGGACTCTCCACTCTTCCCCGAAGGAGAAGACTCGGTGCCGGATGAAATGCCAAGGAGTGACAGCCCTTCCTGATGGTCGGTAAAGTGTAGACGTTTATTTTGGTATTCAAAGCTGAGGCCGAAGGGGGAAGTCCATCTGTACCTGACTTCGTCGGAGCGGAGCTTATAGGCCTGAACAGTTGCCTTTGTGCCAGAGTTGCCGGGGCCACATCCTGAAAAATGTTGCATGAGAAGCCTTTGAATGTGACAGACTCTTGAGATCGGGCCGCCTGAAGTACCGCTTCTTTGGTTTTATAGGTCTCCTCTTCTCTCTGTGTTGCAGAGCTCCCACCTGGTGGACCCAATCTAGTTTGATCTTGAGCGTCACCGGGGACAAGAACTCTGAGAAGAGGCCAACCACAAAAGCCTCCAGGTCCGGTCCCTCCGCTCCCTCTTCCAGGTCCCGTATGCGGAGGTTCTCCCTCTGAGCCCTATTCTCAAGGTCCTCAGCCTTCAACTGCGACTGATGAAGCTGCTCCTGAAGTGTGCTCATTTCTTCCCGAAGGTCAGTTGAGAGTCGTTCTTGTTTTTGATGGTGAGACTCCAAATCAAGGACCCTGGTTCCAACCGAATCCACATCTTGCTGGAGGGAGGAGAGACGCTCTGTTAGATCAGTGCGAAGCTTGTCAATAGAGGATTTGATGTCCTGGCCGATGTCCTTATGAAGATCGGACTTAAAGTCTTTAAGCATGGCCTGGAGCTCTGCTTTGGTGAGGGCCATTGCCACTGCGTCTGAGTCACCCCTTAGTGCCGCAAGCTTCTCTGCGGACGCGAAGAAATCTGAGACCTTGCTCGATGTCCGGGTTGTCATTTTCTTAGGCGGCGTAAGGTGTCACCGCAAAGAAATGCTTTTGTCTGCAGCACAGGGAACCCTCCCCAGACGAGATTCAAACCACGGCGATATCTAGACGGTCAGACACCTCACCGCGCCTTGTCGGAGCTGGAAAACGCCAGCGAGTATTCTCAGGGAGTCTGCCAGTAGGGAGGGTCTAGGGTCGTGTTCATCCGTGTCTTAGAGGACCCGGGGAGGTAAGCGCTCTTGTGCGGGATATCCGCCGGCTGGGTTATAGCTGCAGCCACTGGCTTAAGAAAAAGGCCAACATGATGGGGATTCTAAAGGTACCCAGGGTTTGTGGATTCCCCTGGAGGGAACCCAGAAATTAACCAAAATAAAGCTACATTTTTTGTGGGTGGGGGAATGGGCAAAAGGGCTACAGATGAAAGCGTCTGTTTTTTTCCCTGCAAATAGTATCAAAAAAGGGTTTGTGGTGCTGAAATCACAATCTTCCCAGCTTTCTGGGACAGTTAGACTTTTGTCAGAAAACCAAAATGTTTTACACAGTTTTGGCATTTTTCTGGGACATAGCCTATTTTTGCTAGTTTCTGTGCTTTCAACCTCCTTCCATTTAATGGTAGAAATGGGTATGAAATCAATAATGGATCCTGGAAAGCTATACATTTTAAAAAAGTAGACAGAATTCTGAATTCGGCAACGGGTTATTTGTGTGTATCCTTCAAGGTTTCTTTATTAAAACTAACCATTGAATATAGGAAAAATTGAAAATTACTTGAAAAAAACAGCCATTTGTGTCAACGTTTTTACCTTTCACTTCTTCTAATTATGGCAAGTGTTTGAAAACAGTATACCGTTGCATCCACTGGACCTTTCTGGTAGTGGAGATATATAGGACTTGTAGGTTCACCAGGAACATGACAAACCCAGAGCCAATAACTGAGCAGCCTCTTGCAATGGTTTTTTATTGTATACCGGGTATATAGCAATTAATTTCGGAAAATATATACATGGAAAAATCGGTATGAGAGACACCTATGTATTTTTTAAATTGGAACAAAATATAAAGTTTAGAAACAGTAGATATTTGCATATTTCCGAAATTGTGAGTACCCATACTGGCATGAGAATTATAGGTAATTTTTCAAAATTACTTCTTTTTAAACATTGTCTTTCATTTGAAGGCAGAAATGCATCAAAAGTCATAGGTAATAACAGTTTATCTACAATTCTGTGTTACGCTAGGTCTCCCAATAAAAATGGTACCTTACTTGTGTGGGTAGGCCTCATGCCCGAAACAGGAAAAGGCTCAAAATGCAAAGTGGACACGCTTTATTTTTACAGTGAAAACTGATCCTTTTTTTTTGCAAAGTGCCTAGCTGTAGATTTGGAACGCTAGCTCTGCTGGCACCTAGGGAAACCTAGCAAACCTATAATTTTTTTTAAACTAGACACCCAGGGGAATCTAGGATGGGGGACTCTCTGACCTGGTTTTGCAAGGGGGGTCACATGAGTTTTTGGTCCCAAGCTTGGCGGCCATCTAGGGAAACCTACCAAACCCACACATTTCTGAAAACTAAAAACCCGGGGGAGTCCAGCGAGGTATAGCTTGCGTGAGTCCCCCAACATTTTCCTACCAAGAATAACTTTTTTCTCAAATTTCTGTGTGGGAAAGTTCTGGAATCTACGTGGATCCACAAATTTCCTACCACCCAGCATTCCCCAGGTCTCCCAATAAAAATGATACCTCACTCGTGTGGATGGGTTAAGTACCCGCAACAGGCAAGGGCCCAAAATAACATCACAAAACAACCTGGTTTTGCAAGGGGGGTCACCTGGGTTTTTGTCCCAAGGCTTGGCGGCCTTCTTGGGAAACTTCCAAACCCACACATTTCTGAACACTAGACTGGTCTAGAGCCCAGCGCGGTATGGCTTGTGTGGATCCCCCAACCTTTCCCTACCCAGAATGCCCTGCAAACCTCAAATTTAGCTAAAAAAAACAAAAATCCGCATATTTTTGGGTGGAATCACCATACCAGCACAAATGTCCTACCCAAGAGCGTTCCTCTCAGTCTCCCGAGTAAAATGATACCTCACTTGTGTGGGTGGGGCAAGGGCCAGTGACTGGGAAGAGCCCAAAACATAGGGATTTAGGGTATAGCACAGACAATTCTAAGCGCTATATATTTTTTTAATGCGTTTTTAGCCAATTCTTCATTGGACAACCACAAAAGTGAGGTATCATTTTACTCGAGCCTCTAAGGAGAATGCCGTGAGATAGTACATTTGTGCTGGCATGGTGATTCCACACAAACATATGTGGAAAATGTGGTTTTTGCAGCTAAATTTGAGGTTTAAATGGGATTCTGGGTAGAGAAACGTTGGGGGATCCATGCAAGCCATACCTCATTAGACTCCCCGGGGTGTCTAGCTTTCAGAAATGTGTGAGTTTGGTAGGTTTCCCTAGACGTCCGCAAACCCAGGGCGAATAAACAGGTGCCCCCCCCAAAACCAGGTAGTTTGGTTACAGTAAATTTTGAAGTCTCCACAGTACGATTTGGGCCATTTCCTGTTGCAGTAACTATGCCTACCCACACATGTGATGTACCATTTTTATCGGGAGACCTGTAGGAAAGCTGGGTAGTAGGAAATCTGTGTCAGCCCGGTGATCCTGCAACTTTCTCACAGACAAATGTGAGAAAAAAAGATTTTTTCAACAAAATTTGAGGTTTGCTGGGGATTCTGGTCACTCCCCACGCCGCACGGCTCCCCCCAGTTGCCTGTGTCTGCCCCTGCTGCTGCTGTCAAGGGCTCTCCGCTGGCCGCTGCTGTGCCCTGGTACCTGTCTCTGCTGTCTGTTTAATTTGTCTTGCTGATTGTTGCCATGTACCTGTCTCTGCTGCTTGTTATTTTGTCCTGCTGACTGTTGCCCTGTTCTATTTTTTGGTTTCCCCTTTGTTTGCCGCCGTTCCTTGCCTTCTGTGCCCCCCTGCTCACCACTTCATGCCGCTGCTCCCTTGCGGCCCGCCTCCTTTTGCCTTCTGTGCCCCGTGCCAATCACCCATTGGCCACCCCGCTCCCGCCTCCCAGCTGCTCCTCCCTCTCACTTCACCTCTGATGGAGGACATAGCGCGGAAGCTAACAGCGGGCGCACCGCTGGCATGCCAAAGGCGTGCCAAAGACAAGCCCGTCTGTGCCCGTCCGTGCCTGGAACCACCCAGCGCCAGAACCCCTGGCCCCAGCCGATGCCAGGGCACCCAATTGAGATACGACACCGCCACCCTCATCGCACTCAAACCGGACGACCTACCGCCTGCCACCAAGCCACCCCGAGGCGCACCCACGGGCCCTTCACCTGCCAAGCCTGCAAATTCACCTGCCTCTGAACCTGCACCCCACCCACCGGACACAGCTACGACAACAACAACTACCTCAATTACATCCTCCTCAACACCCGCTCCGTCCACAAACACGCCGTCGAACTCTGGGAACTCCTTGACACTACAGCACCAGACGTCGCCTTCCTCACAAAAACCTGGATAAACGCCTCCTCGGCCCGACATCGCCATAGCCATCCCGGAAGGACCGCATCAACAAAACTGGAGGAGGAATTGCCATCATCTACACGAACACCTTCAGCGTCACGACCAACGCCGAAGACACACTCACCGCCGCCGAACACCTACACTTCCAGATCCAAACTAACCCCCAGACCACCCTCAGAGGAACCCTCATCTACAGACCCCTGGGCCCACGAACATAATTCAGCGAAACCATCACCAACTTCATCAGCCCGCATGCCCTAGCCTCACCAGAGTACATCCTCCCAGGGGACCTGAACTTCCACCTGGAGAACAACAACGACAATAACACCACCACCCTGCTCGACAGCCTCGCCAACCTCGAACTCAAGCAACTGATGAACACGCCCACCCACCTCGCCAGCCACATGCTCGACCCCATCTTCTCCGCCAGCAACCACGTCTCCTTCAGCCACTCCACCAGACCACACTGGACCGACCACAGCTGTATCCACTTCACCTTCAAGAATACCACCTCCCACCACCAGATGCTACGGATCCCCCGCAGATGCTGGAGCAAAGTCACCACAGACCAGCTGACCACATCGCTGAGCCAGAACCCACCTGTCGACACCCCCGACACCAATGACGCAGCACACAACCTCGCACAGTGGATCACAAACTGCGCCGATGACCTCGCTCCCCTGAAGAAACCCCCAGGCAAGACGAGCAACAGAAAAACCCCATGGTTCACAGACGCCCTCAAAACTGCAAAGAAATCATGCTGAACCATCGAAAAAGCTTGGCGCCACAAATGGACATCAGAAAACATGACAGCCCTCAAGAACGCCACCCGCGAATACCACCACATGATCCGCACCACCAAAAGGACATCATTCGAAGAGCGGCTGGACAACAACGCCCACAACAGCAAGGAACTCTTCAGCATCGTCAAAGAGCTCTCCAACCCCAGCGCCAGCAACAACGACATCACACCGTCGCAAGACCTCTGCAACTCCCTCGCCACATTCTTCCACTGCAAGATCGCAGATATACACGACAGCTTCGGGCCCCAGATTCCACCTCCAACCACCAAACCAACGACCCCCACCACCAGCCTCAGCACATGGACCCCCGTCAGCAATGAAGACACCACCCGCGTCATGAACACCATCCACTCCGGCTCCCACTCCGACCCATGCCCTCATCATATCTTCAACAAAGCAGACACCATCATTGCACCCCACCTCCGGAACGTCATTAACAACTCCTTCACGTCAGCCACCTACCCAGGAAGCTCGAAACACGCAGAAATCAACGCCCTTCTGAAAGAACCAACAGCGGACCCCAAAGACCTCAAGAACTTCGTCCCATCTCTCTTCTCCCCTTCCCGGCTAAAGTCATCAAGAACACCGTCAATAAACAGCTGACTGCATTCCTCGAAGAAAACAACTCACTCGACCAATCCCAGTCCGGATTCCGAGCCAACCACAGCACCGAGACCGCCCTCATCGCAGCCACCGATGACATCAGGACCCTGATGGACAACGGAGAGACAGCCGCTCTCATCCTCCTGGACCTCTTGGCAGCCTTTGATACCGTCTGCCACCGCACCCTAATAACCCTCCTCTACAACACCGGGATCCGAGGAAAGGCCTTGGACTGGATCACATCGTTCCTCTCCAACAGAACCCAGAGAGTCCCCCTCCCTCCCTTCCGCTCCGAGGCCACCAAGATCATCTGCAGCGTACCCCAGGGCTCATCACTCAGCCCAACCCTCTTCAATATCTACATGAGCCCCCTCGCCACCATCACCCGCAAACACAGCATCAACATAATTTCCTACACCGACGACACCCAACTGATACTCTCCCTCACCAAAGACCCTCTCACCGCCAAAGCCAACTTCTAGGACAGAATAAAAGATGTCGCAGAATGGATGAAGGACAGCCGTCTGAAGCTCAACTAGGACAAGACGGAGGTCCTCATCCTCGGACCATCCCCATCTGCCTGGGACGACTCCTGGTGGCCCACGACGCTGGGCACCGCACCGACACCTACGGACCAGGCACGCAACCTGGGATTCATCCTGGACTCCTCCCTCACGATGACCAAGCAAGTGAACGCAGTCTCATCCTCATGTTTCAACACCCTGTGCATGCTCCGAAAGATCTTCCGGTGGATCCCCACCGAAACCAGAAAGACGGTCACCCAGGCCCTCGTCACCAGCCGACTTGACTACAGGAACACCCTATACGCAGGAACCACAGCCAAACTTCAGAAACGCCTTCAACGCATACAGAACGCCTCCGCACGACTCATCCTCGACATCCCTCGCCACAGCCACATATCCACCCACCTGAGAAACCTGCACTGGCTACCCATCTGCAAGAGGATCACGTTCAGGCTGCTCACCCACGTACACAAAGCGCTCCACAACATGGGCCCCGAATACCTCAACAACCGCCTCTCGTTCTACACCCCCACCCACCAGCTCCGCTCAACCAGCCTCGCCCACACCACCGTCCCACAGATTCGCAGAACCACCACCGGAGGAAGATCGTTCTCCTACCTGGCAGCCAAGACATGGAACTCCCTCCCCACACACCTACGACTGACCCAGGACCATCTCACCTTCAGGAAACACCTCAAGACCTGGTTATTCGAGCAGTAGTGGCACCCCCCCCCCTCCCTTCAGTGCCTTGAGACCCTCATGGGTGAGTAGTGTGCTCTACAAATGTACTGATTGATTGATTGATTGATTGATTGATTGATTGATTGATTGATTCTGGGTAGAGAAATTTTGGGGGACCCACGCAAGCCATACTTTGCTGTACTTACCCGGTGTCTAGTGTTCAGAAATGTGTGGGTTTGGTAGGTTTCCCTAGATGCCGGCTAACCGCGGGGCCAAAAACTCATGGGATTCTCCTTGAAAAACTAGGTTGTTTTGTGATAGGTAATTTTGATGTTGCCTCAATAGGCTTTGGGGCTTGCCTGTCATGGGTACTTGATCCACCCACACAAGTGAGGTACCATTTTTCTTGGAACACTTTGGGGAATGCGGGGTTCATAGAATTTTGTGGATCCACACAGATTCCAGAACTTTTCACCACAGAAATGTGAGGAAAAGGTGTTTTTCTGTTTTTGTTTTTTTTTTACAAATTTTGAGGTTTTCAAGGGATTCTGGGTAACAGAACCTGGTGAGAGCCAGACAGTCACTCTATCCTAGGTTCCGCTGGGTGTCTAGTTTTCAAAAATGTATAGGTTTGCTAGGTTTTCCTATGTGCCGTCAGAGCTAGGGCTCAAAACCTACAGCTAGGCCCTTTGCAAAAAAAAGGGTCAGTTTTCACTGTGCAAATGTAGTGTGTCTACCTTGCGTTTTGGGCCGTTTCCTGTAACAGGAACTAGGCCTACGCACCCAAGTAAGGTACCACTTTTCTTATAAGACGTTGGGGAATGTAGGATGGGTGGAATTTTTTGGATCCATGCAGATTCCAGAACTTTCCATCACATAAATGTGAGGAAAATATGTTTTTTTTACATAGTTTGCGGTTTGCAAGGGCTTCTGGGTAACAGAACCTGGTGAGAGCCAGACAGTCACTCTATCCTTTGCTAAAACAAGTTGGTGCCTATTGGGCTTTCTCCCGTCCTGGGGGGGGAATCAGGGGCATGGGGTTTACCCCAATATGCTCCAATGGGGCGGAAAGACTGTGGCTATTTTTTGTGGGGGTGGGGGCATTGGTATGCCTTCTCTGGGCAGCTCCCACTCCATGCACAAAAAATCCAGCATCATCACTGGCACCTAGTGGGCTTTCTGCCCCCGGGGGGAAGATCAGGGCCCACCGCCCCAATATGCCACCTTGGGGGGCAGAAAGAATGGAATTTCTCTGGGGGGTGGGGGTATTGGGCAGCCCCACCCCTACACAAATAAAAAAATTCCTAGAGTCTAGTGGGGTTCCTGCGTCCCTTGGTGGGCAGATTGGAGACTACTGCCCCTACTGCCCCTATATGCCCCCCAGGGGGCCTAACGACTGTAATTGTTGCAGGTGAAGGCATTGGCATGTCTGTTTTGGGCAGTCCCCCCCCCACCCCCCCCCCCCGATTCAAAGTGGCAAAAAAATCACTGGCATCTAGTGGACTTTTTGCCCCCCCCCCCCCCCCCCTCCGAAAGGCTGTAGTTTTGGTGGGATGGGTGCAATGGCATGCCAGTTTTGAGCGGCCCCAACCCTAATTAAAAATGCCCCAAAAAATCCCTGGTTTCTAGTGGGCTTTCTGCAACCCCAGGGGGGCAGATTGGGGGCTACTACTCCCATATACTCCCCAGGTGGGGCAGAAAGACTGTAATTATTGTGGGGGTGGGGACATTGGCATGCCCATTTTGGGCAGGCCCCACCCTAATTCAAATTGCCGCCAAAAAAAACCAGGGGGGGGCAGAAAGGCTGTAATTGTGGCAGGATGGGGGCATTTGTATGCCTGTTTTGGGCAGCCACCACCCTATTTAGCTTGCCTCCCAAAAAAATTCCTGGCGTTTAGGGAGCTTTCTGCCCCCTGGGGGCAGATTTGGGGCCACTGTTAAGGTGGCATTTTCAATCTTTTATGATGGCCAACATTTTATAAATAGCACATCTGGCTCCCTCCCGGCTACCTTTCTTTCTTTTAAATGGATCCATGGGCATCAATTCAAGAAAATGCATGGGGTAGTGGAAGGGACATTGCCCACCATTTGACCTTTAATTGACTCACACACAGATGCTTACACATACTAACACATTCACACACTCTCACACTGTTAGAAAGTCACCCTTTTGGCCTCTTCACCCCCATTTTTTGTGTGCTGACTGGTAATGATGGGAGCTGACTGACTGACCCTGAGCCCTGCTACTCAGGCACAGGGCCAGTGCTATGTTAACCGCATACAGATGCATTGACGCACACTTATAATTGGCATGACCAACCCTATAAGTCCCTGGTAGATGAGAGGGCAAGGAGATGAAAATCTGCCTATAAGTTCCAAGTATATAATAGGGCCTCGCAGTTTAGAGGTCAGCAACATTTTCTGCACTTGCATGCACGCATTGCTGAGATCCTGAGTTCATTTTAAAAGCAGCCCTAAGTTGCTATTAATCTATATCATTTTTTCAAATTCAGCAACCTCCAGGTCTCCCTTGGGGGTCCCACGAGTTTGGGGGTCCTAAAATTATGAGCAGGCTCCTCATAATAGATGTTTTATAAACCATGTTGAGGGAAGAATTACACATTTCATTTTCCCCATTGTAGATAGTTGGACTCATAGGCTAACATGGCAATATTTTATGGACGCATAAGTATTAGTAGGAAAGTATGGAAATTGCTTTCAAAGACTTAACAGAATTGCTTTGAGAAATCCAACAGATTGCTTTTGTTGAATTTATTCTAACGTATACCGAAAATAAGTTATTACACTTTCTTGACTGTAGGCCAAAACCTAGCCTTCCTGCAGTCGTCCCTGATTGGTCAGTGCTAACAGGTTTAGGAAGGCTTCCTTGATTAGGTGATTAGTGGCTATCCTGAGGGAGAGGCTATCTGTTGGAGAGAGTTTTGAAGCTACACAGGAATGCCAGGACATGGTAGAGGGGTAGTAAAGCATAATACTTCAAAGGAGGATAGGACAGTCAGGGAATGCCAGGCCTACTTACTCCCAGTCCCCTGTGCCCTAAACAGCTAGCAGGCTTAAGGAAGGAATTTGCAGATGTTAAGGGGAGGAGAACTATGGAAATGAGCCACCTTGTAAGTTGGTTTAGAAAGCTCTTACTGCTCTGCTGATAATTCAGCCATGATGGGTTTTGGGAGCAATTGTGCTTTCTGGTACAAGAAGATGTCACACTGTAGTGGAAGTGGACATGTGCCTGGGTGGTACGCTGCATCCCATTGGGCAGGGTTGATGCCCCTCTTGATGCCCAGAAGCTGAGATCAAACATATGAGAGGTGCATAGCCTCTCAGTTCTGCTGTCTGAAACTACAAGAAAAAGGAGGTGTATTCTGCTGGAATCATGATCTGCACCCAAGGACCTGCCTGGTGAGGACTGTGCCAGTGACACTATCTGGGACTACAACTTGGAGGATTTCGCCTTGCTTCAAGAAGGAGTAAGGAGTGGACTCCCTGCAGCTACAAGCTAACAGAGCTTAACTGACCCTTCTCCAGCCAGAATCCCCCTCCTGGACTGCATCCAATGGAGTTTTAAGGGGTTGACCAAGTGCATTGTGAGAAGTGAAGTCCAGGGCTACCATCTAGCAGATTCCAGACTCTTGGATATGTGTTTCCGACACTTGGAACACACCAGAAAACTTTCTGGAAGGACCTCCAGAAGTCTGGGAAAGTATGAGAAACTTTTAGAAAAAGCTCTAGATAGTGACGGACCCGACTGCGGGAGCCAAGCGGCCACCATCAACCGTAACCCAGCCTGGATTCCAGGTAGTCCCGCTGAAGCACTCCAAAGGTCTGACTTCCAGAGTTTGACTGGGAACTCCCTGCGAGTCAAGGCGGTGAACCCTCACCAAATCTGGACTGGTGGAGAGCAGCGAGGGCCCTTGGCAGAAAAGCTCTAAAAAAAAGAATAAAGGTAAAAGTTTGACTGAGGCCTCCTGTGTTGGGTATATGAACAGGGCTCGGTCGCGGTTGCCCTCAAACAATGGCTTTGTTCCGGTCAAGTACAACCAGATTTCCAGAAGGGGCACTATTGGTTTCTAAGCACTAGGAAGTGTTTAGAAACTAAAAGTGTTTTTGGTTTGGTTTTATCTCCGGTTCCCTACATTGGATTTTGCTCATTTTGGTGTCATTTTTAAAGGATTATTTTTTCCCACTTTTGTAAATTGTGTAAGATTTGTATTGTGTGTTGTATCTTACTTATTTACTGTATTGGTGTTTTTAAATGCTTTACATGCCTATCTCCTAAGTTAAGCCTTATTGCTCGGTGTCAGCTACCAAGTGTTGAGCAAGGGGCTAATTTATAAAGACCCTAGTTAGGACCCCCAGTACCATGTTGATAGTCTTGTTTCTGGTGTAATGTGCCTACATACCACTACCAATAAACCAGTGGCAGCAGTGGGATGTGGACTTGTATTCAAATTACACCTTACAGTGGAGTGAGTAAGATCTTCAAAAATACTCTACATTGCCTTAGAACACAACTTTTGACTTTGGGGTTTTTTAAGATTTGGACTAATCTGATATATAATCCATTGTTTTGATTTTTGTAAAGCTGGTCTAAGTCTGATTGGTAGTTGTTGTGACACAAAAACTAGGGATACTATGCAGCTGGATCTGGCTAAACTGACTAAACTTAGCCTTTGAGACTGCCCTTAAGATTAGGCCTGGGCAGTAAACTCTGCTCTGTTTGCAGAGTTTGCGGATTTTTCTGCACTCCCTGCTCCACAAAGCTCGCTGAGTGCAGAAAGCTTTTCTCCGCGTAGTGCAGCGGAGTTTTTTCCTCGTTCCCACTCGCAAACTTTAAGTTTGCAAGTGCAAGATGCCACTTTGGTGGAATTTCCACCTGAGAGGCAGGAAGACCAGAAAAAAATGGCAGTTCGCACTGCACTCCGCCTCTTGCGGAACTCCGCTGAGTTTTTTTTTGTCACTTCGCGGAGTTCCGCTCAGCGAACTATGCCCAGGCCTTCCTAAGATGAGTAGGGTCCCCTCTTGGTATGGAAAGGGGCGACCACTCGGTCCCCCCGAACGTATGGTTGGGTGCCCCGATCCCCCCGGGAAACCATTTTGGGCGGGGGGCGTGGCTCGGCTGGTATGCCCGAAGCGGCGTAGCCGGGGCGCGCCTTTTCCCGCCCAAGAGGGGTTGTCCTAGACACCTACACCGAAGACCACGCCCAGTAGGCGTAGTGGAGGAGGGTACACGCCCTCCCGCAGAAGAATAAATAGAGCGGGAATCCAAAGAAGCGTCCTCTTGTTCCTGTGCTCTCAAGGCTGCACCCACTCGTTGCTCGTGAGCCCTCGACGGAACAAGCAGCAATTTTGAGAACTTGTAATCTTGTTGTTTCTCTTTCAGTTACTTGGAGGTCGAAGAGTCCGGAACCTCGTCGATCGGCTAGGAGCAGAATACTCGACATCATGGTCGGAAGAAAGCGGGAAAGAGTTCCGAGACGGACAAGGTGTTACGCCTATTGTCAAACCGGATGGCTTGCATGGACCGAAAACTCGGACAAGTCCAATCGATCGGTAGAGGTTTGACGGAGGTCAAGAAACTGCTGGCTGCACTGAGCAACACGGGTCACCCTAAGAAGGTAGTAGGCCCGGCCTTGCCGGGAGTCGTCCCTGAGGGTAGAGGGAAACGGGTCAAGAAAAGGGCAGTTTCGGGGGAGGTCCCGGTCCCAGAGGTACCCCGAGTCGCCCCCCTCAAATCTGATATGGGGCAGCCGATCCCGGTTGTAATTACTCCCGATAAGGATGAGGATATGCCTCCTGAATTGGCCATCCAGTTGGCAGCATGGCTCAAGAAGAAAGCAGGGGGGTCAGTGGCCCCTGGAGATCCAGCCGAGGAGGCCAGACTACTAATCGAGCAATTGCGGCAGTCGAGAGATGCCGCAAAGGCAAATGTTCCTCTTGTTTCCCCACAGGTAGCACCGGTAGGACCTGCAGTTGGTCACGAGAAAACGGCGGGAACAACGGCCGAACCAGGTAAGCTCGCATTGCCAATGGCGGGGGAGGGTTCATTACCCTCGAGGCGGAAGAAGGTGGCACAGCACATCCCTTTGGCCACGAAAGAGTTAATATGGGGGGACAAATATGTTTAACAAAAAAATTGTGTGTGGAGGGTCAAGGGGCATATTTACCGACCTGTCTGCTATCACCCCTACTCAGACTACGGAACATACAACGAAGCAGACCAGGTCAAAAACGGTGTGTGACTGTACCAGTGACTGAGAAACAAATAGAATGCATGTGTGCATCAATGCCGTTGATAGTCATTGGCAACAAATAACTAGAAAGAATCCCATCAGACCACCCTTGTTG
This sequence comes from Lissotriton vulgaris, assembly GCF_964263255.1. Classification (NCBI taxonomy): domain Eukaryota; kingdom Metazoa; phylum Chordata; class Amphibia; order Caudata; family Salamandridae; genus Lissotriton; species Lissotriton vulgaris. The sequence goes on from NC_141693.1 coordinate 1,393,710,477, forward strand.
GTGGGGTTTACGTCACTTGGGAATCATTGATCATACCATATCACAAATGGCCATATAGTGCCGTAGTGAAATGGATGTCAGTAATCTAGTCATAATGTTTGCCATAAAGTGGACATAGTAATGTGCAGTGCTCGAGTGATAAAAGGTGAAATAAAATTGACTACACTAGTTCTGACAAAGTGTACATACAGAAACTATGGTGTCAAAAGTTAAAAACGCCTGGTGGAAAGTCTACCCTATGGCGCTGTGCAGGACGGTCGACATGTTTCAGCCTATGGGACATTGTCCCGGCTTTCTTCAGGACCATAGATACAAGAAAGCTACTGCAACTAAAACCACAAATGATGTATTGGGTACAAAACTGATACATATCTACCAGAAATTCAAACGTTTTAGGCGTCCACTGGTGGGAGAAGTTAGTATTCTTCCTGTCAACAAACAAAAGATGATTGTATAATAACATTGAATTACACATACACAACCACCTGGATACAGAGAGACTGTATACAGGAACACACCTGCATGAATAAATTATATCCCGCATATATAAGAAAAAGCATATTAGCTAAATCGCCTAGAGGCATTTCCTCTAAGTGATACTCACCCAGCCTTGTGTGGGTGAAGACCTCACCTCACCCGGCAACCGCTCGGGAGTAGGAGGCCCCGCTCTATGGTGTAGAAATGGAACACAGTAAGTAAAACTTTACGGTGCCCAAGCCAATCGCTCTACACATTGAACCTAACTAACGTGTGGTGTGTACCCCTCTGCCCAACTAAGGTCCCCACAGCTCATCTCCAGTGACATATAAGAAATCGCAAATGTTGCGAAATGTCTCATACTGCGAGACTTAAAATAGACCCTTGAGAGTGTCTATGAGCAATTTTTACATATAACTGCTACATCCCCAACATATGCTGCTGGTCAAATAGAAGTTTAAAAGTAGTCCAATGGTGACTATATAAACTGCCCAGAAGTAAGGGCTACTTCAGTGTAGTGGGGTGTGGGTCATATAAGTCCCCTAAGACTACCCACCCATACAAAGAACTGAGACCATTAAAACTAACTTAAGTCTTGAAATCTTGGAGCAGCTATCTGGTCTGAAAACTACCGAAAGACAAAGCAAACAGACACTCACCTGTCCGTCGTTGCCCCTGAGTGTGAGCCAAGCGGAAGAGGAGGTATCGATAGAAACGCCCTGATCATTTAAGTAACTTCCTGGCAGTAACGAATACCAGGAGGAAAAACGCGATAGGAGACACTGCTCCCTCGGCAATGCGCAGGTGGTAGTGAGGCGCCGGTATGTATACTCGTTAATATCCACATTATGCTGCGCAGTGGATAAAAAGAGAAGAATATTATTTGTAAAGACCGAGAGTAAATTCAACAGTCAACCCCCTTGGCGAGGTCTATCCTGCGATGTTTATTGATGTTTTAAAGAGCGCCCGGGTGCATGACCAGTGCTAGAGACACTGTTCTATGGAGCATGCGCCCGGCGGCCAGAGTGTATTCCTTTTGGAGTGAATATACAAATGCTGTAGAAGCGCAGCGTAGTCCCGATAGGAGAAGCTGCAACTGTGCATAAGAGCAGCTAACTAGTTTAATATTGAAACAGGTACAGCTCTAAGATGTTATGTGTGCTCTCATCATAGAGATATCCACCCTGAATACAGTGGAGAATTCCTTATCATTATATTATGGGTGCAGTTCAACAGTCAGCATACTATTTAAATTGAATCCACACAATCATACAAAAACAAGACCAAAATACGCCGATGACTGTATTTTGAGATGTAGTCCATCAAAGATCTGGAAATGTATGCACTAGCGCCAATCACTTAATGCTCAAAAGCGACTTGACTTGAGGGTCATCTTATTCGCAAGCTAAATGTCATGGGAACAGGAAGTTATTGTCTTCAAATGTCATTGAAGAAGGGATGCGGAGGGGGGGAGGTAGGCAGAGAAGGGACACACACAATTCAGCTAGGTGAGCTATCAAGGTGCGAATAACCAAGGATTCCACCTATTTATAATGGACCCGCAACTGAAAAGTTGCTCTTAATACTTAACAAAAAAAGTGTGTGTGGAGGGTCAAGGGGCATATTTACCGGCCTGTCTGCTATCACCCCTACTCAGACTACGGAACATACAACGAAGCAGACCAGGTCAAAAACGGTGTGTGACTGTACCAGTGACTGAGAAACAAATAGAATGCATGTGTGCATCAATGCCGTTGATAGTCATTGGCAACAAATAACTAGAAAGAATCCCATCAGACCACCCTTGTTGGTGGGGTTTACGTCACTTGGGAATCATTGATCATACCATATCACAAATGGCCATATAGTGCCGTAGTGAAATGGATGTCAGTAATCTAGTCATAATGTTTGCCATAAAGTGGACATAGTAATGTGCAGTGCTCGAGTGATAAAAGGTGAAATAAAATTGACTACACTAGTTCTGACAAAGTGTACATACAGAAACTATGGTGTCAAAAGTTAAAAACGCCTGGTGGAAAGTCTACCCTATGGCGCTGTGCAGGACGGTCGACATGTTTCAGCCTATGGGACATTGTCCCGGCTTTCTTCAGGACCATAGATACAAGAAAGCTACTGCAACTAAAACCACAAATGATGTATTGGGTACAAAACTGATACATATCTACCAGAAATTCAAACGTTTTAGGCGTCCACTGGTGGGAGAAGTTAGTATTCTTCCTGTCAACAAACAAAAGATGATTGTATAATAACATTGAATTACACATACACAACCACCTGGATACAGAGAGACTGTATACAGGAACACACCTGCATGAATACATTATATCCCGAATATATAAGAAAAAGCATATTAGCTAAATCGCCTAGAGGCATTTCCTCTAAGTGATACTCACCCAGCCTTGTGTGGGTGAAGACCTCACCTCACCCGGCAACCGCTCGGGAGTAGGAGGCCCCGCTCTATGGTGTAGAAATGGAACACAGTAAGTAAAACTTTACGGTGCCCAAGCCAATCGCTCCACACATTGAACCTAACTAACGTGTGGTGTGTACCCCTCTGCCCAACTAAGGTCCCCACAGCTCATCTCCAGTGACATATAAGAAATCGCAAATGTTGCGAAATGTCTCATACTGCGAGACTTAAAATAGACCCTTGAGAGTGTCTATGAGCAATTTTTACATATAACTGCTACATCCCCAACATATGCTGCTGGTCAAATAGAAGTTTAAAAGTAGTCCAATGATGACTATATAAACTGCCCAGAAGTAAGGGCTACTTCAGTGTAGTGGGGTGTGGGTCATATAAGTCCCCTAAGACTACCCACCCATACAAAGAACTGAGACCATTAAAACTAACTTAAGTCTTGAAATCTTGGAGCAGCTATCTGGTCTGAAAACTACCGAAAGACAAAGCAAACAGACACTCACCTGTCCGTCGTTGCCCCTGAGTGTGAGCCAAGCGAAAGAGGAGGTATCGATAGAAACGCCCTGATCATTTAAGTAACTTCCTGGCAGTAACGTATACCAGGAGGAAAAACGCGATAGGAGACACTGCTCCCTCGCGCATGCGCAGGCGGTAGTGAGGCGCCGGTATGTATACTCGTTAATATCCACATTATGCTGCGCAGTGGATAAAAAGAGAAGAATATTATTTGTAAAGACCGAGAGTTTATTCAACAGTCAACCCCCTTGGCGAGGTCTATCCTGCGATGTTTATTGATGTTTTAAAGAGCGCCCGGGTGCATGACCAGTGCTAGAGACACTGTTCTATGGAGCATGCGCCCGGCGGCCAGAGTGTATTCCTTTTGGAGTGAATATACAAATGCTGTAGAAGCGCAGCATAGTCCCGATAGGAGAAGCTGCAACTGTGCATAAGAGCAGCTAACTAGTTTAATATTGAAACAGGTACAGCTCTAAGATGTTATGTGTGCTCTCATCATAGAGATATCCACCCTGAATACAGTGGAGAATTCCTTATCATTATATTATGGGTGCAGTTCAACAGTCAGCATACTATTTAAATTGAATCCACACAATCATACAAAAACAAGACCAAAATACGCCGATGACTGTATTTTGAGATGTAGTCCATCAAAGATCTGGAAATGTATGCACTAGCGCCAATCACTTAATGCTCAAAAGCGACTTGACTTGAGGGTCATCTTATTCGCAAGCTAAATGTCATGGGAACAGGAAGTTATTGTCTTCAAATGTCATTGAAGAAGGGATGCGGAGGGGGGGAGGTAGGCAGAGAAGGGACACACACAATTCAGCTAGGTGAGCTATCAAGGTGCGAATAACCAAGGATTCCACCTATTTATAATGGACCCGCAACTGAAAAGTTGCTCTTAATACTTAACAAAAAAATTGTGTGTGGAGGGTCAAGGGGCATATTTACCGACCTGTCTGCTATCACCCCTACTCAGACTACGGAACATACAACGAAGCAGACCAGGTCAAAAACGGTGTGTGACTGTACCAGTGACTGAGAAACAAATAGAATGCATGTGTGCATCAATGCCGTTGATAGTCATTGGCAACAAATAACTAGAAAGAATCCCATCAGACCACCCTTGTTGGTGGGGTTTACGTCACTTGGGAATCATTGATCATACCATATCACAAATGGCCATATAGTGCCGTAGTGAAATGGATGTCAGTAATCTAGTCATAATGTTTGCCATAAAGTGGACATAGTAATGTGCAGTGCTCGAGTGATAAAAGGTGAAATAAAATTGACTACACTAGTTCTGACAAAGTGTACATACAGAAACTATGGTGTCAAAAGTTAAAAACGCCTGGTGGAAAGTCTACCCTATGGCGCTGTGCAGGACGGTCGACATGTTTCAGCCTATGGGACATTGTCCCGGCTTTCTTCAGGACCATAGATACAAGAAAGCTACTGCAACTAAAACCACAAATGATGTATTGGGTACAAAACTGATACATATCTACCAGAAATTCAAACGTTTTAGGCGTCCACTGGTGGGAGAAGTTAGTATTCTTCCTGTCAACAAACAAAAGATGATTGTATAATAACATTGAATTACACATACACAACCACCTGGATACAGAGAGACTGTATACAGGAACACACCTGCATGAATACATTATATCCCGCATATATAAGAAAAAGCATATTAGCTAAATCGCCTAGAGGCATTTCCTCTAAGTGATACTCACCCAGCCTTGTGTGGGTGAAGACCTCACCTCACCCGGCAACCGCTCGGGAGTAGGAGGCCCCGCTCTATGGTGTAGAAATGGAACACAGTAAGTAAAACTTTACGGTGCCCAAGCCAATCGCTCCACATATTGAACCTAACTAACGTGTGGTGTGTACCCCTCTGCCCAACTAAGGTCCCCACAGCTCATCTCCAGTGACATATAAGAAATCGCAAATGTTGCGAAATGTCTCATACTGCGAGACTTAAAATAGACCCTTGAGAGTGTCTATGAGCAATTTTTACATATAACTGCTACATCCCCAACATATGCTGCTGGTCAAATAGAAGTTTAAAAGTAGTCCAATGGTGACTATATAAACTGCCCAGAAGTAAGGGCTACTTCAGTGTAGTGGGGTGTGGGTCATATAAGTCCCCTAAGACTACCCACCCATACAAAGAACTGAGACCATTAAAACTAACTTAAGTCTTGAAATCTTGGAGCAGCTATCTGGTCTGAAAACTACCGAAAGACAAAGCAAACAGACACTCACCTGTCCGTCGTTGCCCCTGAGTGTGAGCCAAGCGAAAGAGGAGGTATCGATAGAAACGCCCTGATCATTTAAGTAACTTCCTGGCAGTAACGTATACCAGGAGGAAAAACGCGATAGGAGACACTGCTCCCTCGCGCATGCGCAGGCGGTAGTGAGGCGCCGGTATGTATACTCGTTAATATCCACATTATGCTGCGCAGTGGATAAAAAGAGAAGAATATTATTTGTAAAGACCGAGAGTAAATTCAACAGTCAACCCCCTTGGCGAGGTCTATCCTGCGATGTTTATTGATGTTTTAAAGAGCGCCCGGGTGCATGACCAGTGCTAGAGACACTGTTCTATGGAGCATGCGCCCGGCGGCCAGAGTGTATTCCTTTTGGAGTGAATATACAAATGCTGTAGAAGCGCAGCATAGTCCCGATAGGAGAAGCTGCAACTGTGCATAAGAGCAGCTAACTAGTTTAATATTGAAACAGGTACAGCTCTAAGATGTTATGTGTGCTCTCATCATAGAGATATCCACCCTGAATACAGTGGAGAATTCCTTATCATTATATTATGGGTGCAGTTCAACAGTCAGCATACTATTTAAATTGAATCCACACAATCATACAAAAACAAGACCAAAATACGCCGATGACTGTATTTTGAGATGTAGTCCATCAAAGATCTGGAAATGTATGCACTAGCGCCAATCACTTAATGCTCAAAAGCGACTTGACTTGAGGGTCATCTTATTCGCAAGCTAAATGTCATGGGAACAGGAAGTTATTGTCTTCAAATGTCATTGAAGAAGGGATGCGGAGGGGGGGAGGTAGGCAGAGAAGGGACACACACAATTCAGCTAGGTGAGCTATCAAGGTGCGAATAACCAAGGATTCCACCTATTTATAATGGACCCGCAACTGAAAAGTTGCTCTTAATACTTAACAAAAAAATTGTGTGTGGAGGGTCAAGGGGCATATTTACCGACCTGTCTGCTATCACCCCTACTCAGACTACGGAACATACAACGAAGCAGACCAGGTCAAAAACGGTGTGTGACTGTACCAGTGACTGAGAAACAAATAGAATGCATGTGTGCATCAATGCCGTTGATAGTCATTGGCAACAAATAACTAGAAAGAATCCCATCAGACCACCCTTGTTGGTGGGGTTTACGTCACTTGGGAATCATTGATCATACCATATCACAAATGGCCATATAGTGCCGTAGTGAAATGGATGTCAGTAATCTAGTCATAATGTTTGCCATAAAGTGGACATAGTAATGTGCAGTGCTCGAGTGATAAAAGGTGAAATAAAATTGACTACACTAGTTCTGACAAAGTGTACATACAGAAACTATGGTGTCAAAAGTTAAAAACGCCTGGTGGAAAGTCTACCCTATGGCGCTGTGCAGGACGGTCGACATGTTTCAGCCTATGGGACATTGTCCCGGCTTTCTTCAGGACCATAGATACAAGAAAGCTACTGCAACTAAAACCACAAATGATGTATTGGGTACAAAACTGATACATATCTACCAGAAATTCAAACGTTTTAGGCGTCCACTGGTGGGAGAAGTTAGTATTCTTCCTGTCAACAAACAAAAGATGATTGTATAATAACATTGAATTACACATACACAACCACCTGGATACAGAGAGACTGTATACAGGAACACACCTGCATGAATACATTATATCCCGCATATATAAGAAAAAGCATATTAGCTAAATCGCCTAGAGGCATTTCCTCTAAGTGATACTCACCCAGCCTTGTGTGGGTGAAGACCTCACCTCACCCGGCAACCGCTCGGGAGTAGGAGGCCCCGCTCTATGGTGTAGAAATGGAACACAGTAAGTAAAACTTTACGGTGCCCAAGCCAATCGCTCTACACATTGAACCTAACTAACGTGTGGTGTGTACCCCTCTGCCCAACTAAGGTCCCCACAGCTCATCTCCAGTGACATATAAGAAATCGCAAATGTTGCGAAATGTCTCATACTGCGAGACTTAAAATAGACCCTTGAGAGTGTCTATGAGCAATTTTTACATATAACTGCTACATCCCCAACATATGCTGCTGGTCAAATAGAAGTTTAAAAGTAGTCCAATGGTGACTATATAAACTGCCCAGAAGTAAGGGCTACTTCAGTGTAGTGGGGTGTGGGTCATATAAGTCCCCTAAGACTACCCACCCATACAAAGAACTGAGACCATTAAAACTAACTTAAGTCTTGAAATCTTGGAGCAGCTATCTGGTCTGAAAACTACCGAAAGACAAAGCAAACAGACACTCACCTGTCCGTCGTTGCCCCTGAGTGTGAGCCAAGCGGATGAGGAGGTATCGATAGAAACGTCCTGATCATTTAAGTAACTTCCTGGCAGTAACGTATACCAGGAGGAAAAACGCGATAGGAGACACTGCTCCCTCGCGCATGCGCAGGCGGTAGTGAGGCGCCGGTATGTATACTCGTTAATATCCACATTATGCTGCGCAGTGGATAAAAAGAGAAGAATATTATTTGTAAAGACCGAGAGTAAATTCAACAGTCAACCCCCTTGGCGAGGTCTATCCTGCGATGTTTATTGATGTTTTAAAGAGCGCCCGGGTGCATGACCAGTGCTAGAGACACTGTTCTATGGAGCATGCGCCCGGCGGCCAGAGTGTATTCCTTTTGGAGTGAATATACAAATGCTGTAGAAGCGCAGCGTAGTCCCGATAGGAGAAGCTGCAACTGTGCATAAGAGCAGCTAACTAGTTTAATATTGAAACAGGTACAGCTCTAAGATGTTATGTGTGCTCTCATCATAGAGATATCCACCCTGAATACAGTGGAGAATTCCTTATCATTATATTATGGGTGCAGTTCAACAGTCAGCATACTATTTAAATTGAATCCACACAATCATACAAAAACAAGACCAAAAAACGCCGATGACTGTATTTTGAGTTATAGTCCATCAAAGATCTGGAAATGTATGCACTAGCGCCAATCACTTAATGCTCAAAAGCGACTTGACTTGAGGGTCATCTTATTCGCAAGCTAAATGTCATGGGAACAGGAAGTTATTGTCTTCAAATGTCATTGAAGAAGGGATGCGGAGGGGGGGAGGTAGGCAGAGAAGGGACACACACAATTCAGCTAGGTGAGCTATCAAGGTGCGAATAACTAAGGATTCCACCTATTTATAATGGACCCGCAACTGAAAAGTTGCTCTTAATACTTAACAAAAAAATTGTGTGTGGAGGGTCAAGGGGCATATTTACCGACCTGTCTGCTATCACCCCTACTCAGACTACGGAACATACAACGAAGCAGACCAGGTCAAAAACGGTGTGTGACTGTACCAGTGACTGAGAAACAAATAGAATGCATGTGTGCATCAATGCCGTTGATAGTCATTGGCAACAAATAACTAGAAAGAATCCCATCAGACCACCCTTGTTGGTGGGGTTTACGTCACTTGGGAATCATTGATCATACCATATCACAAATGGCCATATAGTGCCGTAGTGAAATGGATGTCAGTAATCTAGTCATAATGTTTGCCATAAAGTGGACATAGTAATGTGCAGTGCTCGAGTGATAAAAGGTGAAATAAAATTGACTACACTAGTTCTGACAAAGTGTACATACAGAAACTATGGTGTCAAAAGTTAAAAACGCCTGGTGGAAAGTCTACCCTATGGCGCTGTGCAGGACGGTCGACATGTTTCAGCCTATGGGACATTGTCCCGGCTTTCTTCAGGACCATAGATACAAGAAAGCTACTGCAACTAAAACCACAAATGATGTATTGGGTACAAAACTGATACATATCTACCAGAAATTCAAACGTTTTAGGCGTCCACTGGTGGGAGAAGTTAGTATTCTTCCTGTCAACAAACAAAAGATGATTGTATAATAACATTGAATTACACATACACAACCACCTGGATACAGAGAGACTGTATACAGGAACACACCTGCATGAATACATTATATCCCGCATATATAAGAAAAAGCATATTAGCTAAATCGCCTAGAGGCATTTCCTCTAAGTGATACTCACCCAGCCTTGTGTGGGTGAAGACCTCACCTCACCCGGCAACCGCTCGGGAGTAGGAGGCCCCGCTCTATGGTGTAGAAATGGAACACAGTAAGTAAAACTTTACGGTGCCCAAGCCAATCGCTCTACACATTGAACCTAACTAACGTGTGGTGTGTACCCCTCTGCCCAACTAAGGTCCCCACAGCTCATCTCCAGTGACATATAAGAAATCGCAAATGTTGCGAAATGTCTCATACTGCGAGACTTAAAATAGACCCTTGAGAGTGTCTATGAGCAATTTTTACATATAACTGCTACATCCCCAACATATGCTGCTGGTCAAATAGAAGTTTAAAAGTAGTCCAATGGTGACTATATAAACTGCCCAGAAGTAAGGGCTACTTCAGTGTAGTGGGGTGTGGGTCATATAAGTCCCCTAAGACTACCCACCCATACAAAGAACTGAGACCATTAAAACTAACTTAAGTCTTGAAATCTTGGAGCAGCTATCTGGTCTGAAAACTACCGAAAGACAAAGCAAACAGACACTCACCTGTCCGTCGTTGCCCCTGAGTGTGAGCCAAGCGGAAGAGGAGGTATCGATAGAAACGCCCTGATCATTTAAGTAACTTCCTGGCAGTAACGTATACCAGGAGGAAAAACGCGATAGGAGACACTGCTCCCTCGCGCATGCGCAGGCGGTAGTGAGGCGCCGGTATGTATACTCGTTAATATCCACATTATGCTGCGCAGTGGATAAAAAGAGAAGAATATTATTTGTAAAGACCGAGAGTAAATTCAACAGTCAACCCCCTTGGCGAGGTCTATCCTGCGATGTTTATTGATGTTTTAAAGAGCGCCCGGGTGCATGACCAGTGCTAGAGACACTGTTCTATGGAGCATGCGCCCGGCGGCCAGAGTGTATTCCTTTTGGAGTGAATATACAAATGCTGTAGAAGCGCAGCGTAGTCCCGATAGGAGAAGCTGCAACTGTGCATAAGAGCAGCTAACTAGTTTAATATTGAAACAGGTACAGCTCTAAGATGTTATGTGTGCTCTCATCATAGAGATATCCACCCTGAATACAGTGGAGAATTCCTTATCATTATATTATGGGTGCAGTTCAACAGTCAGCATACTATTTAAATTGAATCCACACAATCATACAAAAACAAGACCAAAATACGCCGATGACTGTATTTTGAGATGTAGTCCATCAAAGATCTGGAAATGTATGCACTAGCGCCAATCACTTAATGCTCAAAAGCGACTTGACTTGAGGGTCATCTTATTCGCAAGCTAAATGTCATGGGAACAGGAAGTTATTGTCTTCAAATGTCATTGAAGAAGGGATGCGGAGGGGGGGAGGTAGGCAGAGAAGGGACACACACAATTCAGCTAGGTGAGCTATCAAGGTGCGAATAACCAAGGATTCCACCTATTTATAATGGACCCGCAACTGAAAAGTTGCTCTTAATACTTAACAAAAAAATTGTGTGTGGAGGGTCAAGGGGCATATTTACCGACCTGTCTGCTATCACCCCTACTCAGACTACGGAACATACAACGAAGCAGACCAGGTCAAAAACGGTGTGTGACTGTACCAGTGACTGAGAAACAAATAGAATGCATGTGTGCATCAATGCCGTTGATAGTCATTGGCAACAAATAACTAGAAAGAATCCCATCAGACCACCCTTGTTGGTGGGGTTTACGTCACTTGGGAATCATTGATCATACCATATCACAAATGGCCATATAGTGCCGTAGTGAAATGGATGTCAGTAATCTAGTCATAATGTTTGCCATAAAGTGGACATAGTAATGTGCAGTGCTCGAGTGATAAAAGGTGAAATAAAATTGACTACACTAGTTCTGACAAAGTGTACATACAGAAACTATGGTGTCAAAAGTTAAAAACGCCTGGTGGAAAGTCTACCCTATGGCGCTGTGCAGGACGGTCGACATGTTTCAGCCTATGGGACATTGTCCCGGCTTTCTTCAGGACCATAGATACAAGAAAGCTACTGCAACTAAAACCACAAATGATGTATTGGGTACAAAACTGATACATATCTACCAGAAATTCAAACGTTTTAGGCGTCCACTGGTGGGAGAAGTTAGTATTCTTCCTGTCAACAAACAAAAGATGATTGTATAATAACATTGAATTACACATACACAACCACCTGGATACAGAGAGACTGTATACAGGAACACACCTGCATGAATACATTATATCCCGCATATATAAGAAAAAGCATATTAGCTAAATCGCCTAGAGGCATTTCCTCTAAGTGATACTCACCCAGCCTTGTGTGGGTGAAGACCTCACCTCACCCGGCAACCGCTCGGGAGTAGGAGGCCCCGCTCTATGGTGTAGAAATGGAACACAGTAAGTAAAACTTTACGGTGCCCAAGCCAATCGCTCTACACATTGAACCTAACTAACGTGTGGTGTGTACCCCTCTGCCCAACTAAGGTCCCCACAGCTCATCTCCAGTGACATATAAGAAATCGCAAATGTTGCGAAATGTCTCATACTGCGAGACTTAAAATAGACCCTTGAGAGTGTCTATGAGCAATTTTTACATATAACTGCTACATCCCCAACATATGCTGCTGGTCAAATAGAAGTTTAAAAGTAGTCCAATGGTGACTATATAAACTGCCCAGAAGTAAGGGCTACTTCAGTGTAGTGGGGTGTGGGTCATATAAGTCCCCTAAGACTACCCACCCATACAAAGAACTGAGACCATTAAAACTAACTTAAGTCTTGAAATCTTGGAGCAGCTATCTGGTCTGAAAACTACCGAAAGACAAAGCAAACAGACACTCACCTGTCCGTCGTTGCCCCTGAGTGTGAGCCAAGCGGAAGAGGAGGTATCGATAGAAACGCCCTGATCATTTAAGTAACTTCCTGGCAGTAACGTATACCAGGAGGAAAAACGCGATAGGAGACACTGCTCCCTCGCGCATGCGCAGGCGGTAGTGAGGCGCCGGTATGTATACTCGTTAATATCCACATTATGCTGCGCAGTGGATAAAAAGAGAAGAATATTATTTGTAAAGACCGAGAGTAAATTCAACAGTCAACCCCCTTGGCGAGGTCTATCCTGCGATGTTTATTGATGTTTTAAAGAGCGCCCGGGTGCATGACCAGTGCTAGAGACACTGTTCTATGGAGCATGCGCCCGGCGGCCAGAGTGTATTCCTTTTGGAGTGAATATACAAATGCTGTAGAAGCGCAGCGTAGTCCCGATAGGAGAAGCTGCAACTGTGCATAAGAGCAGCTAACTAGTTTAATATTGAAACAGGTACAGCTCTAAGATGTTATGTGTGCTCTCATCATAGAGATATCCACCCTGAATACAGTGGAGAATTCCTTATCATTATATTATGGGTGCAGTTCAACAGTCAGCATACTATTTAAATTGAATCCACACAATCATACAAAAACAAGACCAAAATACGCCGATGACTGTATTTTGAGATGTAGTCCATCAAAGATCTGGAAATGTATGCACTAGCGCCAATCACTTAATGCTCAAAAGCGACTTGACTTGAGGGTCATCTTATTCGCAAGCTAAATGTCATGGGAACAGGAAGTTATTGTCTTCAAATGTCATTGAAGAAGGGATGCGGAGGGGGGAGGTAGGCAGAGAAGGGACACACACAATTCAGCTAGGTGAGCTATCAAGGTGCGAATAACCAAGGATTCCACCTATTTAAAATGGACCCGCAACTGAAAAGTTGCTCTTAATACTTAACAAAAAAATTGTGTGTGGAGGGTCAAGGGGCATATTTACCGACCTGTCTGCTATCACCCCTACTCAGACTACGGAACATACAACGAAGCAGACCAGGTCAAAAACGGTGTGTGACTGTACCAGTGACTGAGAAACAAATAGAATGCATGTGTGCATCAATGCCGTTGATAGTCATTGGCAACAAATAACTAGAAAGAATCCCATCAGACCACCCTTGTTGGTGGGGTTTACGTCACTTGGGAATCATTGATCATACCATATCACAAATGGCCATATAGTGCCGTAGTGAAATGGATGTCAGTAATCTAGTCATAATGTTTGCCATAAAGTGGACATAGTAATGTGCAGTGCTCGAGTGATAAAAGGTGAAATAAAATTGACTACACTAGTTCTGACAAAGTGTACATACAGAAACTATGGTTTCAAAAGTTAAAAACGCCTGGTGGAAAGTCTACCCTATGGCGCTGTGCAGGACGGTCGACATGTTTCAGCCTATGGGACATTGTCCCGGCTTTCTTCAGGACCATAGATACAAGAAAGCTACTGCAACTAAAACCACAAATGATGTATTGGGTACAAAACTGATACATATCTACCAGAATTTCAAACGTTTTAGGCGTCCACTGGTGGGAGAAGTTAGTATTCTTCCTGTCAACAAACAAAAGATGATTGTATAATAACATTGAATTACACATACACAACCACCTGGATACAGAGAGACTGTATACAGGAACACACCTGCATGAATACATTATATCCCGCATATATAAGAAAAAGCATATTAGCTAAATCGCCTAGAGGCATTTCCTCTAAGTGATACTCACCCAGCCTTGTGTGGGTGAAGACCTCACCTCACCCGGCAACCGCTCGGGAGTAGGAGGCCCCGCTCTATGGTGTAGAAATGGAACACAGTAAGTAAAACTTTACGGTGCCCAAGCCAATCGCTCTACACATTGAACCTAACTAACGTGTGGTGTGTACCCCTCTGCCCAACTAAGGTCCCCACAGCTCATCTCCAGTGACATATAAGAAATCGCAAATGTTGCGAAATGTCTCATACTGCGAGACTTAAAATAGACCCTTGAGACAAATATGTTAACATGTTTTCCTTATTAACTGACCATCGCGAGATGGAATATGCTAAAACCCAGAAGGATTTGTGGCACCCGAGCCTCTGGCGCGCCAAGATGGCGGAATTCAGGGTGGACGAGACAGTAACGAATTGGGTTAAGGCCTTTTCTATATTTACTGCAGTTATGGGGGAACGTAAACCCGAGGTGATGACTGAGTTGACTTGCTATCAAAATCGTATTATGGATTTTTATTCTATGTATGAAGGGGAGGAATGGAAAGGTTATGACATGAAATTCCGGAAAGCGAAAGAATATGATGCTACTTTGACTTGGGATTGCCTGGACTCGGTGTCATGGCACAAGCAGCTCCTGCCAGGGGCGGCAGGTACGTCCTCGCCAGGCGGGAGTGGGTCGGGGGTCATCCGCCAAAACCCGCGGTGCCCTTTCGAGCGGGCGCCGGTGGAGATTACCAGCCTAAGACCGGCGGGAATGGCGGCAAGTGGGGGGTCTGTTGGGGCTTCAATCGAGGCAACTGTAACAGACCGCAGGGAACATGTAGGTTCAAGCATGTATTTGCGGGCTGTGGGAACTCCTCACACCCGGAGAGTTCATGTAAATCTAGGAATAGCGGGACGGGAGGAAAAGGAGGTTCTAAGCAGGAGTGAGGTAGAACGTTGTGACCGATTGCCTACACCCGTTGATCTCATGGCTATGACTCCTTCGTTGAACAAATACCCTGATCATGTATCCGCTGGGGTGTTGAGGAACGGATTCTCACATGGCTTCCACATCCCGGCGAGGGATTTTCGGGGGGACTCCTCCTGTAAGAACCAGTTATTGGTACAGCACAACCCAAGCGTGGCAGAGAAGAAAATAGCAAAAGAAGTCAGCTTAGGGCGAGTGGCAGGGCCTTTCCATCGCCCGCCGGTGGCGGATTTCATCTGTTCCCCGTTAGGGGTTGTCCCGAAGAAAGACCCGGGGGAGTTTAGACTTATTCATAACCTGTCTGCTCCTAGGGGTTCCTCGGTGAACGAGGCCATTGACCCAGGAGTCTGTTCGCTACGGTACGCATCGTTCGATGATGCCGTGGCCGTGTTAAATCGCCTGGGCCCCGGGGCGCTGATGGCAAAATCAGATATCGAATCGGCGTTCCGGTTGCTCCCGGTACACCCACAGGATCAGCGCTTGCTAGGTTTTGCATTTCAAGGGAGTTATTACATGGATAAATGCATGCCTATGGGTTGTTCCATTTCGTGTGCCTATTTTGAAATGTTCAGTTGTTTTTTAGAGTGGGCATTCACCGAGGCCACAGGGCATAGGCATGTTATGCACTATCTTGATGACTTCCTGTTCTTGGGAACAGCCGGCGATACGAGATGTGCGCAGGCGCTGCACGACTTCTGCATCCTCATGAGGGAGTTTGGAGTCCCATTGGCACCAGGTAAGACGGTTGGACCATCTACTTCACTGGAGTTTCTGGGAATTGAGCTCGATTCTGTGGAGGGATGTTTCCGTTTACCGATGGAAAAGGTGGCCAAGTTTAGGGCTTCCTTGACGCAATGTCTGCGCAAGGAGAAAGTGACCCTGCACCAGTTACAGCAAACAGTGGGTCAGCTTAACTTTGCTTTGAGGGTAATACCAATGGCCCGCCCCTTCTCACGCTCTATTGCACAAGCTATGGTCGGTCTCAGAGAGGGGCACCACCGTACGAGACTGTTGGCAGAGGTTCGCCAGGATATGCGCATTTGGTTGGCATTTCTGACGGACTTCAACGGTCGAGTCGTGTGGAACAAGCCGCCAGCGTCTTCAGATGAACTAGGTCTGTGGACTGACTCAGCAGGGAGCGTGGGATTTGGCGCCATCTTAGGTAATCGATGGTCGGCGCAAACATGGCCGGCCTGGTTGCACTCCAGCGGTCTCACAGGTAACATTGGGTTCTTGGAGTTATTCCCAATTTTGGTTGCTCTGATGGCATGGCCTGACGACTTCAGGGACCGCTCAGTGGTGTTTTGGTCTGATAATATGACTGTGGTCGAATGCACTAACCAACAGGCAGCACGCTGCAAATGGATCTTGAGATTGTTGAAAGAAATTGTACTACTTTGCATGAGATTGAATGTACAGTTCAGGGCGAAACATGTGCCAGGCGTACTGAATCATGCAGCTGATGCACTCTCTCGTTCACATATGCAGGCGTTCAGGGGTTATCTACCTACAGCGGACCTAGTGGCGGCACCATTCCCCGAAGCACTATGGCTAATCGGTGCCCCGGATTACAAGACCTCGTGGCAGCAAGCTTAGCCCCCAGGACAAGGAAGGCATACGAAGGAGCGTTTTGTTCCTATTGCACATTTTTGGCTCCGACAGGGAGTCAGAGCTGGGGTCAGGAGGAATCCTTCCTGGGGTTTCTGGTAGCGCTGAACAGAGAAGGCCGATCAGCGGCAACGGCCAGTAGGCATAGGGTGGCCATTTCATTCATGGCGCAGGTGCGTGGCATAAAGGACCCGACGGGTTCCTTTTTGGTTAAGAAAGCCCTTCGCGGCTGGCAGCGGCTCGAGGGTCGCAAACAAGATGTGAGACGCCCGATTGGCTTACACAGGTTGTCTCTACTTGTAGCGAAACTAGACAAGACGTGCTCCTCCCATTTCGAAGCAAGTCTGTTCCGGGCAGCTTTCGCATTAGCATTCCATGGGGCTATGCGGGTGAGCGAACTGGTGGCAAGGAATAAGAAAGACGTTGAGGGAGGCTTGTGCAGGGATCACGTCCAAATTAGGGGTGATTCGATGGTGGTCTCGATAGCCAGGTCCAAGACCAACCAGGGGGCTATGGGGAATAGTGTTGTCGTGCAGCGCGCGCGAGGGTCCCCCACATGCCCAATAAAGTGTATAGAAGAATACTTGGCACTAAGGGCGGCTACATGGGGGGGGGAGTTTGCTGAGGCACAAGGATGGCACCCCACTGACGAGGTTTCAGTTCCAGAGGGTGCTAGCACTGACAATCGCTGCTGCGGGCATGGACCCATGCGATTTTGGGACCCACTCCTTCAGGATAGGGGCTGCTACTGAGGCTACAGCCAGGGGTCAGAGTGCGGCGGAAGTGAAACAGTTGGGACGATGGTCCTCGAATTGCTTCAAAAGGTATGTGCGATTGCACATGTTGTAAAGATCAATTGACATGCACTCACGCTTCTTGTCTTTTGTTTGAATTACAGTTTCGCGAGCCTGTCACGCGGGGCGGAATTTGCAGTCGACCCAGCACCAGGAGACCAGCGGTCAAGGATCACCGTCTGGAGAGAGAGTGGTATGGGTCGTGGGCCACTCATATGTGAGGCGCGCCGGGGACGTATTCAAAGCAGGTGACATGACTCACGCAGCTGGGGAATACGGGTACAGAGTGGTCTTCCATGGGAAGGGCGGGCTCTGTTTTGACCAATTTGAATCATTTGTTGAGGGTCTCCTAGGGCGGAAAAGGTCACCGCCATCTGTAGTCATAGTACACCTGGGGGGCAATGACTTGGTGACACTGGGTAGACGAGTATTGTTCGAACAAATTTTGTGTGCTGTTAGCTGGTTGGCTAAAAGAATACCGGGGTGCACGATTGCCTGGTCCCACATGATTCCCAGGAAGGTATGGCGGGGGGGCCTTTCAGTGTCAGCACTGAACCATTCGGTGAAAAGGGTTAATAATAAAATTGGTAAATTGTTTCGCTCTTCGCAGTTGCATAGCATTCCTCACGGGTGTATTCGGGGTGATCTCATGTATCTGAATGATGGGGTTCACCTGTCCAGGGAGGGGAATGACTTACTCATAGGAGACTTCATAGCATGGCTAAGGGGTTTGAGGAAGCATGACCTTTAGGAGGAGTTGGGGGGGGGGGCCGGATAGTCGGTCAACTATCCGGCCTGTGGCGGTATGGTCATGATCGGTGAGCAGTAATTTCAAGGTCCCTAGAGGCGGGCGCCACGCACAATGGATGGGAGCGGCCGAGGGGAGGCAGCCATTGGCCCCTCCCACGGGGAGGCGGCACCCACTAAGGATGGGTCGCCTAGGGGGAGACGGCCATAGGCCCCTCCCAGGGGGGGGAGGCGGCTAGATGCCCCTCCTACTAATTTCCCGGGGGCCGAATATCCGCGACGGCGGATAGAGAGTGTGGGGATGGGGGGGAGTCCACGCTGTCCTTCCTACAGATACCTCACACGGGAACTCGGACGACCTTTAAGATGGCGTCGAGAGGAAAGGGGGCCCCCACCACGACAAGGGAAGTTACAGTTGGCAACGAGGGTAGAGTCCTCTGCGCATGCGCCACTCACACTGTGAGGGCAAGAGTTTTGGTAGTAGGGATCTGACACTGGTTAAGACCTTGCCGTTGGCCCTTAATGCTAGGATGTACAATTTTAATTTAAGGATGTTTGCATTTGCAGGATGTTAGACTCGGCTAGGAAACCTTTGTATTAGAGATCTGTTAAGGTTAGCCAAAGTACATGTCTTCATCGAAATGTAATAAATGTAAAATTGTACATAATTATGAAACTTTTATTTAATGTTTTAAATTTTGTTTCCTATTTTAATAAATACGGCCGGGAGCCGGGAGGGTGACTCCCTCCCGCCTTCCAAAAGTTCAAACTTGTGTCCGACTTCTCCCATCCTTGGGGATTGTGTTGAGAGGGGGTGGCGGGTATCCCGGCCATATGGAAAGGGGCGACCACTCGGTCCCCCCGAACGTGTGGTTGGGTGCCCCGATCCCCCCGGGAAACCATTTTGGGCGGGGGGCGTGGCTCGGCTGGTATGCCCGAAGCGGCGTAGACGGGGCGCGCCTTTTCCCACCCAAGAGGGGTTGTCCTAGACACCTACACCGAAGACCACGCCCAGTAGGCGTAGCGGAGGAGGGTACACGCCCTCCCGCAGAAGAATAAATAGAGCGGGAATCCAAAGAAGCGCCCTCTTGTTCCTGTGCTCTGCACCCACTCGTTGCTCGTGAGCCCTCGACGGAACAAGCAGCAATTTTGACCCACCCACCAGCCCCTTATGGCAATGTTTGTGTTAAATAAAGTTTTGCTGAGTAGGCCTTTTTTTTCCTTTATAGAAAAGTAAAGGAATGTTGATGATAAGGATGTGACTTCTGCCTGTAGGATAATATTTTCTTGGTAGGAGTGAGCAGTCGATGACGCATCGAGGAAATGTCAGAATTTTTTCCCTTTAGTGGGTAAACAACTGTCGTATTTATTTTGGTCGGGCGGTAAGGTCATAATCGGTGAGCAGTAATTTCAAGGTCCCTAGAGGGGGGCGCCACCCACAATGGATGGGAGCGCCCGAGGGGAGGCGGCCATTGGCCCCTCCCACGGGGAGGTGGCACCCACTAAGGATGGGTCGCCTAGGGGGAGACGGCCATAGGCCCCTCCCAGGAGGGGAGGCGGCTAGATGCCCCTCCTACTAATTTCCCGGAGGCCGGATATCCGCGACGGCGGATAGAGAGTGTGGGGATGGGGGGAGTCCACGCTGTCCTTCCTACAGATACCTCACACGGGAACTCGGACGACCTTTAAGATGGCGTCGAGTGGAAAGGGGGCCCCCACCACGACAAGGGAAGTTACAGTTGGCAACGAGGGTAGAGTCCTCTGCGCATGCGCCACTCACACTGTGAGGGCGAGGGTTTTGGTAGTAGGGATCTGACACCGGTTAAGACCTTGCCGTTGGCCCTTAATGCTAGGATGTACAATTTTAATTTAAGGATGTTTGCATTTGCAGGATGTTAGACTCGGCTAGGAAACCTTTGTATTAGAGATCTGTTAAGGTTAGCCAAAGTACATGTCTTCATCGAAATGTAATAAATGTAAAATTGTACATAATTATGAAATTTTTATTCAATGTTTTAAATTTTGTTTCATATTTTAATAAATACGGCCGGGAGGGTGACTTCCTCCCGCCTTCCAAAAGTTCAAACTTGTGTCCGACTTCTCCCATCCTTGGGGATTGTGTTGAGAGGGGGTGGCGGGTATCCCGGCCATATTGAGGTGCACTCCTGTGTGAGTTAATTCCAGTAACTGGGAGGAATAGGCTCATGGGAGGGGATTAGGCAGACTCCTACCCACAGATAAAGGAATACAAAGTCAAGATATTCTGTCTGACCCCAGACCGTACAGGGTGAAGTTTAGAGAGATCCAGAAAATAGCATACAATCATGGGTGGACTTAGTTCTGTATAGTCCTATAGTTGAATTCCTTCAAGCCTTTACTTTTAGCCATATCTTTCATATGATTAAGTTAGCCATCAATGGTGTATTTTATTTTGTTTTTGTCATTTATGTCCTTGTGACGGATTTTCAGCACAAAGCACTTTACATTTTTGTCCTTTTTTTGCATGTTTTGTAAACTTTTAGTTTTTTAAAACAATTTGCATCTTATGTTAAACAGTACAGAACTACCCTCTTGTTTTACAGTCATTCCCATCTGCCGATTTGCTATGCTGTTGAGTTTTGTGTATAGCACTGTGAAAATTAGGAAATCTCTGCTGATATGCATGCAGACTGTATTTGATTTATTTGTTTTCAAACAGTTTTCTTATTTATTGTTTTATGTTACCTTTAACAATATTATTACATTATTAACTGAACAAAGATGGTTGGACTTTGATTTAGACTCTAATCAGATATGGTGTCTGGAAACTGACTATGAGCTTGAAACCCCAAAAATGTCAACTGTCAAACAGTCAGTTGGCCTGCCTGAGGAAAAGAAGTCGTAGAATAGGTCAGCAACTCCGGTTGCTCTGATCCTGCAATTGTGGGTAAGACTTAATTCGGGCCAGTCGGTACCAGCGAAACTTGCGTGCTGAATATCGCTATGGTGCTGGAACACTTTTTAACTTTAAGACAGAGTCAGAGTGGAAGTCTTGAGACTGAGACTACTAGTTGGGATTACCCTTGATGTTGCCTATAGTGAATGGGGAATAACCACTATCAACAGAGCAAGGAAGTAGTGGGACAGGGGGATACCTGTAAGAAACACTAATGTCCTGACCTCAGTGGGACTGTGGTAGTTGTTAGTGAATGTCATATTTCCCTTTATAATGGTTACGGTAAAATAAAATACTTATTTTTAAATTAAAGTGACTGTTTAGCTGGACAATAATCAATTACTGCTGATGCTCCTATTTTCATTTGCAATTCTGTGGGTACCCTGTTTATCTAACCCCCCCCACCCCTAGGGTACCTTTGACTACTCGTATCATTCTTTTTCTGAGAGTCAAGTTCTGAAGTGGTCCTTTGCCCAGTTGCTCAAAATCCATATTAGATAAGGCTCCGGGACCTCAGGATTACAAGGCCTCAACCCCTACAGGTATGCCCAATAACCTCGACTTGAACTGTGGCCCACTGAAAAAGGGTTGTGACTGGAATCCACAAAATTACTACCTAAATCTACAAAAGTGCATATTTCTGTGCATTTTCTCCTTCTGCAGTGACTGAGTTTCCTTTTGCTTTATTGTTTGGATACATTGTTTCCAATTTTTCTTCCGTTATCCACCTTGAAAATATGTTACCAGATGGGGAATTACATAACCTCATTCAAGGAAAGAAGGGGATGTTAGGATTCTTATCAAGGAAATATATATCCAGATGGGAAATCACATAACAATGCTTATGGATACTATAAATGTGCACCTTATATTTTATTATGTTCATACGTTTTTAATTTAAGTTTCTGTATAGCATTGGTTTTTAATAACTATGCAAATGAAATAAATTCTGAATTCTGAATTCATTCAAGGAAAGAAGGGGATATTAGGATGCTTTTCAAGGAAATATATATCCAGATGGGAAATCACATAACCGTCACCTAAAGGAAAGAAGGGAATGTAACAATATGTTTTATTCTCACTTTACACACCTACTATAAATCATTACTGACATGGAGTAAATCGGTACAATGTAATGTACAATTTGATATGAAAATAATTTGGAAGATGGAGGAACATCATAATGTTATACTTTTTGGGAGATTTGTGACATTGATATTGGTCACCACGCTGCCCCTACCCTATCGATACCCATGTTTCCAACACTACTCCTAAAGCCAGGACTATGTAGGGTATGCTTAACTTGGATATTGTCCTGGATGACAGTTTCCAGTCCCGGGCATAAAAGCACTCTGCTCCATACATTTAAACCATACCTAGAGCCACATTAAATAACTTCTACAAGAAGCTGCTTCTTGTGCTTTTGAAAGTTATTGTAATCTGTCTGAGGATACCTACATGTTGAATTTCAAATTTAAAATGATTTACTACAATTGTTTTTTGAAAATTACATTTTTTGATTGAGGGCGATAGTGGGACGGGTATGCTCAGGCATGTGTCCCGTGCTCTTCGTGCCACTGGAGTGAAGTTATCCTGGCTGATGAGGGGTGAAAACCCGAAACCCATCGCAGGATGATTGTTTCTGGTCCAGGGAGGACCTGGACTAGCAGTTCGGGCTGGACTCTTCCCATGGGGAACAGGGTCAAGACTGATTTGCATAAGCCTGGGTTTAAACCGTAATACCATGGGGAGCAAAAAAAACGATGGTTTTAGGCCCAGATCTCTGTACTGGTGGGAATGTTCGACATTGTTTAACATTCTGACCTTCACTTGTTCTTTTCACTTTCAATTTAGAAACAGGCACTCTGTGCCATTTGCCAAAGTGATCTGCATTTTGGCTTCAGAAGATCTGTGTGACTTTCAAAGATACAGTGATTAATTTGTGCAGGTGCTTTCCGTTGCTTAGCGCCGGCACTTAATTATCAGGGTCGGGGCTACATGCATCTGCTGCATGTCACATATTGCCTTGCTGATATTGGCATATTTACCTTACTACTGGACTCTGAGTCGGCGCTAATTGTTTTTCTCATCTCCAGAGTGAGTCCCAGTGAAGAGTTTATTTCTCTCCCAAACAAGGATCCACCCGAACAGAACAATACACCTGACCCTGTGTGTAGCAAGCATTACATATAAATATGAATGACACAGCAATGAAGCACACTGAACAGGGGACAAACCAATGAACATCAGAGAAACAAATAGAATGTGAGTGGGAGACAAGGGGAGAGAGAAAGAGATAAGGGGAGAGGGGATGGAAAGGGAGGGGAGGGGACTGGAGAGGAATCGAAACAGAGGGTAGGGAACGGAAGTGAAGCTGGGGCAGAGAAGTGAAGATGGGGAAGGGAACCTTAAAGTGCAATCCACCTTCGGTGCCCTTATCCCGCCAACCCCCGCCAAACCACTTATACCCATTTCCATGAATGTCGATTCACCAAAGTGTCAGGGTAGAATGGGTGACTTAACATGACCTTCACCTAACTTAAATCACATGGATGCAAAAGGGGTGAACACCTGTTCTGCAGTATGCACTGATTTGCTCCTGGGGAAGGACAGGCTTGTGCAACAGGGTCCTACGATGAAGGTGTTTGACAATTGCAAAATTCTGTTCAACACTGTCATTCCGACCCACTTATGTCCTTTCTGCATTCCCACAGCCCACAATGTCCCGTAAAATACTGCCATGACTTGCTCCTTCCCCACCTACCCGAACCAAAATGCTTTTAATGTTAATGCCCTGTGTAAAAAAGATGTATGTTTCTGTTTTTTTAAAGATTTGCATTTCAAATAATACTAGCCTAAAACTGTAAACTTGTTT
Organism: Lissotriton vulgaris; assembly: GCF_964263255.1. NCBI lineage: Eukaryota > Metazoa > Chordata > Amphibia > Caudata > Salamandridae > Lissotriton > Lissotriton vulgaris. The sequence continues at coordinate 1,393,734,715 of NC_141693.1, forward strand.
TGGGGTTTCTGATGGGAAGTTTTTTCTTTCGAAAATTGTGTTTAATTAAAAAATAGAGATGCAGTAGCATTTGCTTCATTCTAGGGGAGGCAGGATACGGAGCGGAACACAATAAGAAACTGTAAAAGGGGATTGTTTTATTGTCAAGTTTGGTGCTAAACCAGGCGGCTCTCCCATTTTATCTCACATCATCTTGCATTCTACCACACCTAATCTTGGGATCATTTAAACTAAAAGTCCCTTAATGCAGATGGACATATCCCAAACAGCCAGGGATTCGTAAACAGGAGACAATGTAAAAAATGTGCTGTTTTTGAGTATTCCCTCTGGAACTACACTCGGGTACAGAGGTTGGTAGTGGCATGGTCTGTAAGGAAGAGAACAGACCCTTGGACTCTATCCGCCATCTAGTGCCGTGAGCTGTGAAACAGTGAGCCCCCTTGCAGGTTAATTCAAAAGTGCGTGATACTACTGATGACCTGGAGATTACTGAATCCTCTTGAAAATATTTTTGATAAGACCCATACATGAAATATTATCAATGACCTTCGTCAACCCACTGCATAACCGTCAAAGGAAAATTTAATTCTATTGTATGAAATATGTATTCTAAAAATACTTGCTTTGGGATTAGTAAAACAAACCAGGTCTTCAACTTTAGTAATTCAGTAATTCATCTTAAATATGGCAAGACAAAGCCATGTATGCCCTGCCAGTGCCACTGACGAATAAACGAATAATTTGTTATATGCATTTACCTATGCATGCATGGGGTCTATAGACTGACAATTTGAGGTTCCTGCTTGCACTGCCTTGCAAGATTTCGAGCTCCAGTTTCCTAGAACATGCATACGTGTGTGTTTATAGTCTGTAAAGAGAAGACTGCAGTGTTGTTTAGTCCAGCAGAATGTATTTATGTACAAACTTGTATGAAATGTGCATTATTCATTTCACTTATAAAACTTTGCAAGCACAAGTAATGTGCATAAGGTGATGGCATCACATTGGTGGCCACAGCTTGTGATTCACACTTCGGGAATGTTGCACTTCTGTCACTACTTCTCTGTTCTCTGCGTTAGGGAAGCGTTGCTCTTGTTGCAATACGTGTGTTATATGCTTCTGAAGCCAAAGCAATTGACTTTATGAGGGAGAGGGGTGCAAAGAGATGGAGCACATGTACAAAAATTAGCAGGTTTCAGGCTCCCACACACATGTGTACAGGTGGCTGTGCGTGTCGTTGTCTGTGCGTGTTGCCTGTGTGTTGGTTTGTGTCTGGCTCAGGTGCTTTGAAGCTGAAAGCTGAAGGAGGGCTTAAGTGATTTGTGTTAATTTATTCTAGAATTGTACTTTTGATTTCATCTTTTTCAAAATTTTCACAGGGAAGTGGAACCTCCTATCAAAACCTTACTATGAGGAAGGCTCCCTCGCTGAAATTCAGATCGGGTATTACTTCTGAATTTTAGCAGTGCCTGGTGAGGATGTGGGTGGAGCTAATATAGTATGTGGGTGGAGCCAGTGGTGAAAATGTGTGGAGGTGTGGCCTCCAACAAATATTTGAGCACCTGCACTTCATATTTTAGAAATTAAGCACTGCAAAGGTATGGGTGTATTGTCCTGCTATGCCTACCTAAAGGATTGCTAGAACCTGCCATCTTGGCATTCTTTGTATCCATCCAGCCACCTATCAAGTGATATGAAGTAACCCAATGGTGGCACGCAGTACTCTGTAAAACTACTGGCTAAAGAAATACTTCTGTCTCCCACCTTCAAGCATTAGCATTACGATTAAAGAAAGCTGAGTAAACCGTAAAATCAACGCCGTTCCATTTCATTGATTGATTCTTTGTCATGCTATTCATTTCTGTAAAGGAGCGATTATAGTTTATCAATAATCAATTTGTTTTCCCGTGAACAATTGCATATTCCCACAAGAATATGTTTTGTCCCGACTCAAAATTGTCATGAAAAGATTTGATTATACATTTATTCAGCGGAATCTTTCATAGGCTAAAATGTGGATGAAGTGAAATTTGAGAAGACATTAATATGTGCACAAAAAAGTATGTGTTCGATTTATGGGCACCTACAAGTCGCCTGTCTCTCTTGAAGTTATAAACATTTCCTGAAATATCACATTCCTATGTAATGCACTGCTTTTTTCAGATAATGACAACATGATCATTTTTATCTGAACATATTTGCTTACCAACCTGAACTACGTGTTCAAACCCTGTCAAGGTTATGTTGACAATTTAACAAACAGAGGATTAAGCAATGCGGCGAGAGGGCATTGCTCGAATTAATGAACCGGTCATTTTTGCAGCAGGTCGCTTTGTTATAATCTTCATATTGTGAACCTGTGATTTCTTGCAGCAAGGGTGTGAAGGTACATGATGTGTCTGTCAGAAGAGGACATTACAAACAGTAAAGTGAAAATCTAATCCATGGCTTAAAGTTAGCTGAACGATATCTCTGCCAAACAAGGGTTGACAAAGCCAAAACCCGTTGTTATGTTTAGTTGAAAGTTTTTTCTATACACACAATCCCATAAGTACACGTAACTTTACCCAGACTCAGAGATACAGTTAAGAAGAACTAGGACAAAAGCAGGAGAGGGCAGGTAAACAATGTTGTGGGAGAAACATAGGCGCTGGAAGCAGGGGTGGTGGAGGTGCTGCAGTAGAAGTGTTCTAAATGACTATACTGCTAGGTTGTTAGTTTCGCAAGCAAGGATGTGCCAAGTTGAAATCTTAACAATTTCATGACATTGACATTAAAAACTACTTCACAAGCTGGCAACGATTCACACAAAAAAAGTTTTAGCCGTAGAATGTGTTTGATAAACATTTTTAGCAAGAGAAATGTACATTTAGCTAGGTTTTGCATCGCAACGCTGGTGCAACAACGTACATACCTTGCAGCTGCTTTATCAATACCTTTTGCTACTGTAGTGACAAAAAGCAAGGCAACTTTCTTTACTTTCCTTACCATTTTTTTCTAGCTAGAAAACTGCTTATTTTTAGATGAAAATAGAGCATTGCACAGCTTTGCAGCACATTGAGCCAAGGGGAAGTTACATGAGTTGCAAATGGGTGCTCCGGGAAGAACACCCATGCTTTTTGTCTCAAAGTCCTATTTACTAAATTTGCAGGACTGGACTGTGCATAAAAAAAACATAAATGCGTCCTTGAGGTTGGTGCACGGTTAGAAAGATATATTTATTTCTCCAAAATGTTCACTGAACTAAATAGCACAAGTGCATTGTGTGACATGTATACTTGTCTAGGTAAAGGAATTTGGCCTGGAAGGGCGTACTTCCAGTACAAAAACCAATCCTAAATATCTCTCCCACCCACACCTTTGCACCAACAGCCAGAAACAGCCACAATCCCTCTCAGGGTGAACTACAAAAAGTCCTAAATTAAACTGTGCTTAACCCTCTGGTAGCTTGACACAAATTCAGTCACTGGTGCAGGGATGAACTGCACCTCGTTTCTGTACAGTGAGAGCATGTATTCTGAGCAGAATGCATTTTGTCATTGTAAAAAAACAGGAGTGCATCCTAATTGCTGGGTTGGGACTGCCGACAGAAGTTAGGTCGGTCCCAGTACCGAATCGAAGTTGGACAGACTCAGGTCCGTCCAACATCAAAATCGGGCCCTTAGAAGTTACATGGGATCCCCTTCCACCCACCTTGCTCTAGGACTTGTCGGTGTCTCCCTTGACCTCCCCCTCCCTCTGCTGGGGGGAACCTGAACCATCCTTCTGATTACTTCTAGGTACCTTCTTGGGGACCCTGGTGTGGATCCTCTGAATCATCTCCATAGCAAGCTCCCAGGGGACAGTGAGCTTGCTATGCACACCTTGTTTTCAGAGTTCTATAAAATAAAGACTGAACATATGCTCTCTAGCAATCAAGTTACGCAGGCCTTTGTAATCTCTCACTTCACTACCCTTCACCCAACCATCCAACACCTTCAAACAGTGATCCACACATTCCACCCAGGTCTGTTGCAGCCATTATGAACTGTCCCTAAACATTTGCCTATACCTCTCTGGTGTGAGCCATATTTCCTGGTCAGGGCCTCTTTCATTAGAGGATACTTCATGATATGTCCCTTCCCTAATGATAACAGGGAATCCCTCCCTTTGTTAGGAATATGGCTCCGAAGAGCGGTCCTCCAATCTTTTTCAAGGGTACTAATTATCTCCAGGACAACCTCATAGGCCTCAAACCAGTTGTCCAAGTTGTTCCCCACCACAAAGTTAGGCACAAGATCCTTTGGGATAAAGACCTTCTTTTCTCTAGTAGATACTGGGGTCATGCTGCCATCATTGTTTCTGGGCTCTGGGATATTTCTGGCTTTGAGCTCCAGCGCCTTCAGACAGATCCCATGTGCCAGGAAATGTGCCATTTCTGCCAAGGCCCTCCCTTGCTGAACTTTCCTCTCCTTTGCTTCAATCTTCATCTTGGGCATCTTGGCTATCTGAGGTCCCTGCCTGTCTTTCTGTCCTCCAGCGTATATAGGGACAACCTTCTGGCAGACTCACTGCTCCCTGCACCATCCTGGGCATTCACTGGGGTTGAGTTGGGCACTCCTTGCTGCTTAGGACATGGTCTGGGTCCTCAATCTTCTCATCACTCAAGTTGGCCCCATCCTCCTCTGAGTAATCCTCCTCTGTACCTCCTCAAAGGCTCTGAGGGCTACATGGATATCCACTTTGGTAACCTTCCTGGCTGCCACCTGTAGCCCCTTGTCCTTGCACAGTTTTAGCAGCTCAGCCCTGTTGAAGGTGTCAAAGCTGACAAGATCCATCTCAGTGTTATCAAATAAAAGTAGGGCTTTAAATTAAAAAAGGAAAAACAGCCGATAGAAAACTTAGGGAAATTTAAAAAGAGGCCAACGCTGGCGGCAGATTATTTATTTGGAACATTGTGTTATAAAATCACTGTATGTCACTGCACAAACACAAGCCATGATCTACACCGCTCATCACCAATGTGAGAAATCGGGTCATTGGTTAAAGGGGGGATGACCCCTATTCAAGCAACAGTCACAATCCCTGTTAGTGTGAACCACAAAACGTCCTAAATTAACCTGTGCTCAGGCCTCTGGTAGGCTTGCACAGAAGCAGTCAGGCTTAAGTTAGAGGCAATGTGTAAAGTATTTATGCAGCACACAGACCATAATAAAGTGAAAGCACAACACAAGAAAAGTTCCACACCAAGTTAAAACAATAGAGCAAATACAAATAAAATATTTGGCACCAAAATAACAAAAATGCAATCAGCAGAACTGTAGATATGCAATTTTTTGAAGATTGAAGTGAAAATTATGCCAAAAAGGACAAATCGCCACTTGCAGATATCTGGTCATGAGAGACTGGGTGAAAGTCATGTGTTCAAGCCAACTGCGATGGCACGTGGGCAGGGCACAGGGACCAGGTTAAGCCAGCTGTTAGAAATGGCGGTCTCTAGTTGGCAGAGGTAGGTACCTTATTCCAAATAGGGACCCTTGCTTCTAGGTAGGATAAGGGGGATGCATACTTTAGATAACCCCTGTTCATCCCTTTCGTAGACTGGCACGCGCAGACAGGCTAATACCAAAGGCAATGTGTAAAGTAGTTGTACCAACACTCACAGTAACACAGTGAAAACACCACAAAGGTACACCACACCAGCTTAGGAAAAAGAAATATGTATATCTAAATTTAACAAGACCAAAATGACAAGAATCCAACATACACAGTTAAAAATATGATTTTCAAAATGTTTCAAGAACTTTTACCATATAAAACTATAGGTGCGTGACTTTTACACAAAGAACCTGTAGTTGCCTCACATTCACAAGGCCAAACAGCCACAGAGTCGGAAACTAAGAGATGCGTCAACTCCTGAGACCTTGGGGAGACGATGCAACACTCACGCTGCATGCAGAGGAAGGGCTGCATCGAATTCAGTCTGTATGTCCATGATATACTACTGGATCGTCTGCAGCAGCTGGGTATCGGAGGCGCTGTACTGACCCGGATCAGATCGTTCCTTACAGGGAGGACGCAGAGGGTACTTCTTTGGCCCTTTGAATCAGAAGACAAACCTCTCCTGTGTGGAGTGCCTCAGGGCTCGGCCTTGAGCCCTCTTTTGTTTAATGTTTATCTAGGCCACCTTGCCAGAGTAGTTGAGTCGTGGGGGGTCAGGGTGGTCTCTTACGCTGATGATACGCAGCTTGTTTTTTCTTTTAGAGACCACTCCGACTCCCACTTCTCTAACTTTCGCAACTGACTTGGCAACATCTGCTCTTGGATGGCTGCCAATCATCTGGTCTTGAACACTGACAAAGCGGAGGTTCTATTTTTTAACCAAAAATCTGCCCCTCCTACTACCCTGTGGGGGCCTGCCGTTCTGAACCCCTCTCCAATTCCAGTTCAGTCAGCTCGCAATCTGGGTTTCCATTTTAATAACACCCTGTCTTGTAAATGCCAGATCAACAAAGTTACATCTGCCTGCTTTGGCAAACTCCGCATGATCAGGAATATCTTCCCCATTCTTCCTTTAGACTCCAGTAAGACTGTTGTCCATGCCCTGATCAGGTCGCATTTAGACTATGCCAACAGTCTCTATGCAGGCGCCCCCTCTACCTTATTGAAAGGTTACAAGTTGTTCAAAATGCAGCTGCTAGACTAATCGGAAATACTCCTTTCCGCCACTCTGTAGCAGCTTATTGGAAAGAACTGCACTGGCTCCCCATCTCCCGGCGTATCCAGTTTAAAGTTTTGATCCTTGCCTTCCGTGCCATTAACGGATCAGGCCCGGCTTATTTGAGTAAAAGACTCAAATTATCGCGATCTGTCAGATCATTAAGATCTAACAGCCTACATCTCCTGGTGGTACCCAGATTTCATCGCGCCTGGAGCAGGGGCAGAACGTTTGGAGTGGCTGCTGCCAAATTTAAGAACAGCCTCCCACTGGATCTCAGGCTTATTGAATCGGAGCAAGTGTTCCGCCGTAAACTCAAGACCTGGCTGTTTACTATCCCTTAAAACAGCCTTCTCTTTCTGTCCAACATGCACTTTGCAGTGCCCTTTCTGATTGACAAGTACTCTGTAGGTCCGGGACACCCCCTTTGGGGGTAGCTGTGGCCTCTATAAGCTTCTTAAATAAATATGGGGAAAGATGCATCAGTTATTCGTGACCGTTCCGGAGGTGATGCGTCGGGAAAACTTGCAGCACAGATGGGATGAGTAGAAATCCAGGATGTGTCGGTGACCAATGTGGCGGCATCGAGCGACGATGCTCAGGTTTTCTCAGCCATGATCCTTAGATGCGTTGATTCTTGCAGCGGCGACAGGCGACGGTTTTCGCAGCGGCACACTGATGCTTGGAAATTCATCTCGTGCCATGGAAATGTTTCAGAAAACAACCGCAAGAAGAGCGATGCGTTGATTTTTGCAGTTCTTCAAGTTTCTTTCTTCCAGCTCCCAAACAGTATTAAGAACCGCCAGAGGTTCAAAACTGGCACAGGAACCTTTTGGCAGGTCAGAACTGAAAGCAGCAGCGTTTAGGGGAGCTGAGGGGGTAGTCTTTGTGTCACTGATACTTCAGAACAGGAGGCCAGCACAAACAGACCCTTGAAGATCTCCTTCAAGCAGGGGACCCAGCTCAAACAATAGTCCTTCTCCTTTCCTTGGCAAAAACAGCAACTGCAGGCCAACCCCACACAGCTCAGAGCAAAGGGGCATACTTCTCCTCAGTCTCTCCAGCTCCTCTCCTTGGCAAAGGGTGCTCCTAAATTCCATGGATGATCTAAAGTTCTGGGGTCGGGCCCAATACTTATACAGCAAAATCCTTTGTTAACTGGTGGCCCAGTCAAAACTAGTTCTGTCCTCTCTCGTGCAGCTTCCTGGCAGGAGGTGGAGTCAGCATTGTGGAATGCAGATGAGGCACATTCAGGTAAAAGGAAATCTCCTCCTCCTACTCTAAATGCAGCCCAGGCCTATTCAGCTTAACCCTGGATAATCCAGACTCTCTGGAGTCACTGCACATCCCCAGCCCCTGTCACTCCAAAGCTAGACAGTCACTACACATCCTTGCAGATGCACACTGGATGGCTAAGCAAGAACATACCTACTTTCTAAAAGTGGTATTTTCAATGGCAGAATGAAAAAATTACCCTTACTAAAAGATGCATTTTAACATTCTGAGTTCAGGCATATTATGCTCTATTTTCCTACCTTGCTCCCAGGGGTAGTAATGCTTACAAGGTGTTGTAGGCAAACCACCCATTCTCTCCTATGGGAACAGATAGCCTTGCAATAGTAAAAAACAGAATTGGCAGTATTTCACTATCAGGACACGCCACGCACACCAGGGCGTGTCCTACCTTTTACATACACTGCACCCTGCCCACAGGTGTACCTTGGGCCTACCTTAGGGATGACTAACACGTAAGAAAAGGAAAGGTTAGGGCCTGGCAAGTGGGTGCACTTGTCAGGTCAACATGGCTGTTTAAAACTGATCTCAGACACTGCAGTGGCAGACCTGAGATACATTTTCAGGGCTCACCATGTGGGTGGCACAATCAGTGCTGTAGGCCAACTAGTAGCATTTGACTTACAGGCTCTGGCACACATTGTGCACATTACTAGGGGATTGCCAGTAAATCAAATATGCCTATCAGGGAGAACCAATCATAATAACAGTGTTCATAGGTAACACTTGCACTTCGACACTGATCAACAGTGGCAAAGTGTCCAAAGCATCTAAGCCAGCAAAAACGAAATCCAGTTAAAACGTTTGGAGAAACCACACCAAGGATGCCAGGTCTCACACCAGCTGAAAGGATTAACATCACAGTCCAGTGCAAAGTGTTCCGTTCATGTTGGAAGAGGCCGAGAGGGGCAGGGAGAGCATTGTGGATGGATATGAAAGTAGCACAAAGAGCATGCTGGGCATTGCAAATGGTTGTCTATGCAGCGTTGCATTGGTGGACACCGTGAGTTGTTGATGCTGTAGTGTGAAGTTACAATCTTGAACTGTGGGGTGTTGTTGGTGATCGCTGTAGAGCAAAAAGTCAGGTTTGCTGGAACTTTGTGTTGGCAGGCGGAACAGACTGGAAGATCTTGGCACAAATGGGATTGTTAATGTTTGAAAATAACTCAAAAACTTCAGGGTAGCTCAACTGAGGCCACCCCAAGGGTCTAGGACCTGAGGGTCACCATTTAAGGGTCAGGAATTCACCCCAGCAGAGTCCAGCAGGGCCCAGACAGGCCCATTTGCAGGTCTAGGCAGCAGGTCAGCTGGCAAGTTGTAGGAACCTCTGGAGCTTGTCTGCTTGTTGGCTCAAGGGAGCCTTTTAAACACAAGAAGAGTGAGCAAGCTGCCTCTCATACAAGCACAGTTCACTTCTTTGCGTTCAGGTATGTGCAGTACGCTTACTTCTAAGTTGCTGTAGTTTTGTGGATTTAGCTGTTATTCAGTAGAGAGCAGAAGTAGTAGAGAGCAGAGAATAGTCATTTAGAGTTGATAAAATGCTCACTGAGACTTCACGGGTCACAGTACCACTCCACAGGCTCACACATGCATCCCAGGTGAGCTTGTCAGCTCAAGAGAGGCTTTAAAGCACAAGTGTAGAGGGAGCACACTCCCTCTCATACCAGCACATTGCAAGCCCATTGTATTCAGGTAACTACAGCACACTTACTTCAAAGTTGCTTTAGTTTTTGACCAAAGTTGGTGCAGGTAGTGCTGTTATATCTAGAAATCTGTTTTGGGGTTTAGACCACCATCAGGTATAAAGCAAATGCAGTAGAGAGCAAAGAAAAGTCATCCAGGGTTTCTGAAATGCTGCCCATCACTTCACAAGTCACAGTACTACTCCACAGGCACACAGATGCATCCCAGGTGAGCTCGTCAGCATGTTGGCTAATGGAAGCCCTTTAACCCCTTCAGCGCTGATGACAAAGCCAGCTCGTCATGGGCATTACCTGCGCTGTGCTTATGACGAGCTGGCTTTGTCATGAACAATGGGAAATAGGAAGGATCAGCACCCAGCGGGAAAACCCATAGCACCCAAGGTGTTAAACACAAAGAAGAGGGAGCACACAGCGATTCACACCAGCACAGATCACCCCCATCGCTTTCTGCTTTCAGGTAAAGGGAGCCCAGTTGCTTCAAAGTTGCTGTAATTTTTCACCAAAGATGGTGCAGATAGTGCTGTTATCTGTAGACATATGTTTCGGAATGTAGCCGTTTATTATTAGAGAGCAGAAGTAACAGAGAGCAGAGAAAAGTCATCTTGGGTTTTTGTGATGCTGCCACAGTCTTCAGACGTCCCACTACCACTCCACAAGCACATCTCAGGAGATCTCATCAGCTCACTATTCTCAGGGGAGCCTTTTAAGCACAAGGGGGGAGGGAGCACACTGCCTCTCATCTCAGCATAGGTCAGCCCATTGCATTCAGGTAAATGCAGTTTGCTTACATCAAAGTTGCTGTCAATTGTCACCAAAGATGGCGCAGAGAGTGCTGTTATAACTAGACACATATTTTGGGATTTAGCCCGTCATCAGTAGAGAACAAAAGTAGTAGAGAGAAGAATAGCCACCTGGGGTTGCTGAAATGGTGCCCGAGTTTTCACAGGTCACAGTAGTACTCCACAGGCACACAGGTGCATCCCAGGTGAGATTGTCAGCTCGTTGGTTCAAGGGGGCCTTTTTAAACCAAGGGGGGAGTGAGCACACTGCCTCTCATCCCTGCCCAGTTCACCCCATTGCATCTGGGTAAATGCAGTACATGTGCTTCAAAGTTGCTGGAGTTTTTCATTGAAGTTGGTGCAAGTAGTGCTGTTATCGTTTGACATGTGTTTATGGATTTAGCCGCTCTGTAGTACAGAAGCAGAAGTAGTAGAAAGCAGAGAAAAATCATTGAGGGTTGCTAAAATGCTGACCAAAAATTCACAATTCACAGTACCTCTCCAGAGGGTCACATTTTCATTCCAGGTGAGCTTGTCAGCTCAAAGGTTCCTTTTAAACACAAGGGGAGGGAGCACACTGCCTCTCATCCTAGCACATTTCATCCCACTGCACTCAGGTAACTAAAGCATGCTTACTTAAAAGTTGCTTTTGTTTTTAACCAAAGTTTGTGCAGGTAGTGTTGTCATCTCTAGAAATGTGTTCCTGAGTTTAGACCTTTATCCAGTAGAGAGCAATGGTAGCAGAGAGCAGCGAAAAGTCATCTACGGGTGCTGAAATACTGCCCAAATCTTCCCAGGTCACAGTACTACTCCACAGGCACACAGGTACATCCCAGGTGAGCTTGTCAGCTCATTGCCTCACGGAAGCCTTTTAAACACAAGGGTTAGGGATCACACTGCCTCTCACCTAATGACAGTTTACCCTATTGCTGTCAGGTAAATGGAGCACACTTGCTTTAATGTGTTTTTTTTTTACCAAAGATGGTGCAGATAGTGCTGTTATAGCTAGACACGTTTCGGGATTTAGCCCTTCATCAGCTGAGAACAAAAGTAGTAGAGAGCAGAGAATAGACATCTAGGGTTGCTGACATCATGCCCGAGTCTTTACAGGTCACAGTACCACTCCACAGGCACACAGGTGAATCCCAGGTGAGCTTGTCAGCTCATTGGTTCATGGGAGCCTTTTAAACAAACACGGGGAGGGAGCACACTGCCTTCATTTCCAGCGCATTTCATCCTATTGCATTCAGGTAAATAGAATACTCTTACTTCAAATTTGTTGTTTGTCAGCGAAGTTGGTGCATGTAGTGCTATTATATCTAGACACATTTTTTCTGGGTTTATCCCTTTACTAGCAGCCCGCCCCAGCGTTGCCTGGGGCAGAAAGGGGCTGGGGGCAGCATTTGAGGCTTGCGTGCACTTCTGCCCCCGGCCCCCAAACCGCCCCCTCCCGCCCCGGCCCCCTCCCGCCCGTGTCCCGGAGATCCTTACCTCAGCCGCCGGTCCCGCTCCAGGCGCCCCGCCCGCACAGGCCGCCACTCTCCAGGCGCCACGCCCGCACAGGCCGCCACTCTCCAGGCGGCCCGCCCGCACAGGCTGCCACTTCGCACAGCAGCAAGCAGGGCCGCTGCAGTCCTCCCAGCAGGTCACGATCTTCGGCGCAATTTCCGGAAGTGTTGCCAGGGAGCGCAAACGCAAATGATGTCATCACGCAGACGTCGCGGCCGGCGCTACTTGCAAGGGACTACTTTATTTTTATTTCAAAATTTTTTTAACAACGTATATTTTTTATTTCTAATAGCCTATGTCCTTCTGCTTGCCCTGAGGGTTTCAAAGATGTCTTGGGTGTTTTGATTGGTGGTGTACTTTTCGAGTTTACCTGGCTCAAAGGTTTGTGTTCTCTCTTTATAATAGTAGTATAGATCAGTAGAGAGAAAAAGTAGTAGAGGGAAGGAAAATGTCATTTAGGGTTGCTGACATGGTGCCCAAGTCTTCACTTGTCACAGCTCCACACTACTGGCACACAGGTGCATCCAAGGTGGGCTTGTGAGATCATTGGCTCAAGGGAGCCTTTTACACAAAAGGGGGGATGGCGTACACTGTCTTCATTCCTACCCTAGTTAATCCCATTGCATTCAGGTAAATGCAGTACACTCACTTCAAAGTTGCTGTAGTATTTCACCAAAGTTGGTGCAGGTAGCACTGTTATCTCTATACATGTTTCTAGGTTTAACCCTTCATCAGCAGTGAGCAGAAGTAGTAGAGAGCAGAAAAAAGTCATCCAAGTTTGCAAAAATGCTGCCCATGTCTTTCACAGTACCAAACCACGGGCATACAGGTGCATGCCAGGTGAGTTTGTCTGCTCGTTAGCTCAAGGAAGCCTTTTAAACACAAGGGGGAGATAGCACGTTACATCTCATTCCAGCACAGTTCAGCAATTGCATTTAGGTAAATGCAGTAAGCTTACTTCAAAGTTGTTGTAGTTTCTCACTAAAGGTGGTGCAGGTAGTGCTGTTGTCTTTGGACATGTGTTTTTGTGTTTAACCCTTTATCAGTAGGGACCATGGGTAGTAGAGAGAGGAGAAACGTCATCTGGGGTTGCTGAAATGCTGTGACTGCTTTCACAGATCCCACTACCACTCCACAAACACATAAGTGCATCCCAGGAGAGTTCATCGGATGGCTGTTCTCAAGGAAGCCCTTTAAACACAAGTGGGATGGGATCACACTGCACCTCATCCCAGCACAGTTCAGCCCATTGCTTTCAAGTAAATGCGGTCACTTACTTCTAGGTTGCTGGAGTTTTTATCCAAGGTTGGTGGAGGTGGTGCTGTTATTTCTAGGCACTTGATTCTGGGATTGCTGAAATTCTGTCCAAGTCTTCACAGGTCACAGACCCAATCCACAGGCTAACACCTGCATCCCAGGTGAGATTGTCATCTTGTAGGCTCAAGGGGGTCTTTTAAACATAAGAGAGGAGGGAGCACACTGCCTCTCATCCCAGCACAGTTCACTCACTTGCATTCAGGTAAATGTAGTATGCTTATTTTTAAGTTGCTGTAGTTTTTCATCAAAGTTGCTGCAGGTGGTGCTTTTATCTCTAGACACGTTTTTCTGGATTTAGCCTTTATCAGTAGAGATCAAAAGTAGTAGGAAGCAGAGAAAAGTAATCAAGGTTGCTAAAATTGTGCCTGAGTCTTCCCAAGTCACAGAATCACTCCACAGGCACACAAATGCATCCCAGGTAAGCTTGTCAGTTCAAGAGAGCCTTTTAAACACAAGGGAAGGGGGAGCACATTGCCTCTCATCCAAGCACAGAGCAGTCAATTGCATTCAGGTAAATGCAGTACGCTTTCTTCTAGGTTGCGGTAGTTTTCATCCAAAGCTGGTGCATGTAATGCTGTTCCCTCTAGGCACATGTTTTAGGGTTTAGCCGTTCATCAGTTAAGAACAAAAGTAGTGGAGGGCAGAGAAAAGTCATCTGTGGTTGCTGAAATGCTGATCAAGTCTTCACTGGTCACAGTACTACTCCACAGGTACACAGGTTCACCCTAGGTGAGCTCATCAGGCCATTGGTTGACATAAGCCTTTTACACAAAAGGAGGAGAGAGCACACTGCCTTAGAACCCCAGCAAAGTTCACCATTTTCCATTCAGGTAAATGGAGCACACTGGCTTAAAAGTTGTTGTAGTTTTTCATCAAAGATGGTGCAAATAGGGCTGTTATCTCTAGAAACATGTTTTGGGATTTAGCCCTTCATTAGTAGAGAGCAGAGAAAAGACATCTGGGGTTGCTGAAATGCTTCTCAAGTTTTCGTGTCACAGGCCCACCACAGGCAGACAGGTGAATCCCTTGTAAGCTCAACAGCTAAATTGATCAAGGCATCCTTTTAAAGGCGGGAGAGGGAGCACACTGCTTCTCATTCCAGCACAGTTCACCCATTGCAATTATGTAAATGCAGTACGCTTACTTCGAAGTTGTTGTAGTTTCTCACTAAAGCTGATGCAGGTACAGCTGTCATCTTTGGACACGTGTTTTTGTGTTTATCCCTTTATCAGTAGAGACAAGAGGTAGTAGAGAGAAGAGAAACATCATCTGTGGTTGTTGAGATGTTGAGACTATTTTTACATGTCCCACTACCACTCCACACTCACACGTGCATTTCATCAGACTTCATCAACTCGTTGTTCTCAATGAAGCCCTGTAACCACAAGAGGAAAGAGAGCAAACTACCTCTCATCCCTGCAAATTTCAGCCCATTGCATTCAGGTAGATGCAGTACGATAACTTCAAAGTTGCTAAGGTTTTTCACCAAAGCTGCTTCAGGTAAAGCTGTTAACTCTAGAAACATTTCTGGGTTTAGTCCTTCATCATAAGAGAGCAGAAGTAGTAGAGAGCAGAGGAACATCATCTGGGATTGCTGAAATGCTGCTCAAGCCTTCACAGGTCACATTACAACTCAGCGGGCACAACTGTGCCTCAAATGAGAGCAAAGTTGGTGCAGGTACAACTGCTATCACTAGGCATGTCTTTCTGGGTTTATCGCTGTATCAGTAGAGAGCAGAAATAGTACAGAGCAGAGAGAAGTTACATTATATCACTGGATGGAATTAACACCAATGAAGAGCCCCACCCATTGAATCAGGAAGACAGGAAAGGGCAAGATAATATAAATGGAAGAGATAGGACGTTAGGTTACATAAACCCCAATACTGAGCCTCAATTGTCACTTTGGAAAGTCATTGCCTCGAGCGATGGCGAAACGGGAACTACCAGGGCGATAGAATTCCAACAGATGGTTCATGAGGTGGCATTAAAAGGCAATTACACCAACAATGAGCCCCAACAATTGAATCATGAAACCAATAAGCCTGAAGACAAGGGTCTCAACACTCAGCTAGCATTAGTTACCTCAACCTTCGATTCTAGCACCCCTACTACACCTGACTTTAAACTCGACCAGCTATTAGGAACAGTAAGCAGGTTAGAAAACACACAAGTCAAACAAGTTAACTGGAGAGGAACGCATGTGACTTTCACAGGGAATTGCAGATCTGTTTCCAGTCTCAAAATAACAGGCACAGATCCTGCAAAGGTTTGCAAAGCTAGCCCTCCAATAGGGACGAAACCTCCAAACACTATACTTAATAGATCAGACTCTGAAAAGACTAGAACCCCACAAACAAATGGGGATTTTAATTATCTCACTTCACAATCTTGTAAGCCATGCTGTCCACCATCAGAGATATGAAGAACCTGCTGTGCCTATCAGAAAATTGGCTGGCAAAAATGGAGGCTCTTCAGTCTTCCCAATTTGTAACACATGTCAATCGCTGTTCCACCCCTATGGCGGCGTCAAACAGAATCTATCGCCCATGCACGCAACTCAACTATCTGACAGACAGTCAGTTATCATCCATTCTGTCTACATATGAACCTATTCTCACTTCCCACACTAAGATAGGCGAAAACGTTATCCAAACTATTGTATTGAATATGGATAGAACTTCCAAGGCTAACAATAGAAGGATTAATGCCAGCAACCTAAAGATGGTGACATTAATGCCGGAAATGTCTGTTCTGCCAATGATCAACTGCCAGAAACACATTTGTTGCATATTACTCAACTGTTGTTCAGCAAACAAACATGCGTCGGACATAGCCGACCTCATACTAAACCATGCAATTGGCATAACCATTTTAACTGAAATTTGGCTTTTTGACTCGTCTTCCCCATGCTTAGACCTGTTAGTCCCCCCGAACTACCAGATTATGAGACAGGAGAGACAAGACAGATTGGGTGGAGGCATCGCTTGCATACATAGGTCAGACATTACCATCACTAAAATTCATTCTGACCCTTTAGAGTCTTGCAAATATCTAGGCATGTCTTCAAGATCAGTAGACAACCAAAACTGTAAACTCCATGCATTCTACAACCCTCCTGGTACAAAGACCAAATTCATAGACCAGTTGATTGAAATCGTTACCATCAACTCTAATCCTTAGTCGAAGGATATCTTCTTAGGTGACTTCAATTTTCACTGGGAGGATCAGGCTGACAATCAAATCACCCTCCTTAAAACCTTCCTGGAAGAACAATAATAAGTCCAGGGATGCCATCTCCACACCCACACCAAAGGATCAACTTAGACTGGATCATAGCCAAAGAAAAAGCAATCAAGAATATTATAATCACACCCTGCGATTGGTCTGATCATTACATATTTGCATTCAAAATTCCCCTGAGAAAAACAAAATCATCCTCACAAGCTATTAAGCCTAAAGAATGGACCAGGGACACTAGATAAATCAATATGGAAAACGTAGCAGCTCACTGCGAAATGGAGTTGCAGCCACCCAAGAGCATGGTTGACGTCAGTGCCGTCACTTTGCATTAGAACAAGTCAATTTTAAGCATTATCAAGGACTTAGCCCCTCTAAAACTGAAAAGGATCTCTGACAAAGACAAACATCTGTGGTTCAATGGTTCCCTAAATGAGGAAAGAAGATCACTCAGACTTTCAGACCGCAAATGGCGTCAATACCCTACCTCGTCCCACTTCATCCAACTGAGACAATCCAGGAAAGCTTATAACAAAAGCATCCTTAAATCTAAAAAAGGCTTTTTTTGGAAAGAACTGGACAATGCAGTAAATAGACCAAGGAACCTATTCGATATATTTAAAGAACAATCAAATAAAGCTGCCAAACCAGCACCAGTTGTCACCAAAACAAGCTTAAATAGTGAGGATTTCTCCGTCTTCTTTACTGACAAAGCTAACGCTTTGGAGAGGGAACTCAAGAAAACAGTTAAAGACATTGAAAGGGAGAAGGGTTCCTCAGATGAACTTCAGGCTCAACAAGAATTGGACAAACCAAAAAACAATGCTCGATGGTCAGGATTTAAACTAGTCAGTGAATAAGACATCTCAAAGATCATGTCGACCACTAAACCTAACAACCACTATAACGACCCCATACCAGCAAAGTGCTGGTCTTCTCTAAACCACCTGCTAATCTGTCTTGGACTAAGATCATGAATGCCTCGTTATCACAAGGCCACATACCGGACTGCCTAAAAACAGGGCAAGTCATTCCTCTCTTAAAAAAACCAACAGACAACCATTCTGATCCAAACAACTTCAAACCTGTAACTAATATTCCCATGCTAGCCGAAGTACTGGAAAAATGTGTCCAACAACAATTGAGTCTTCACATTTCGGATTTCAATCTGCTCAATGATTGCAAATCTGGGTTCAGACCGAACCATAGTACAGAAACTGCAATCCTACATATAGTAGATGAAACTTTACTGGCTCTCGACCACAACGACACATGTCTCCTAATACTGTTGGACCTGTCATCTGCTTTCTACACGGTAAACCATGCCAAAATTATTGATAGGTTGAAAAACAGAATGGGGCTAGATGGTACAGTCCTAAAGTGGTTCAGCTCCTTCCTGGAGAATAGATCGCCAAAATTCATTGTCAACCAAAGGCTGTCAGGCCCAACCAGAAATACAATTGGAGTTCCACAAGGTTCAACGTTATCCCCAGCACTTTTCAATCTATATGTAAAACCACTAACTGTTATACTACAAAAAGCGAACATTTCCTTCCATATGTACGTGAATGACACGCAGCTGTATATCAAGGTGGCATCGACAGGACATAAAAGGACTATGATCCAAGCCCTAACGAGAACCCTCCAATGGCTAACCAAGAACCACCTGAAGTTAAATCCGCAAAAAACTCAATTCTTACTGATTACACCAAAGAAAAGCAAATTTAAGATAACAGAATGGTCACTGCTATAAAATGTACTCCGAAGATTGTCGACTCCACTAAATCTTTGGAAATTACTCTTGAAAAAACCTGAACATGGTAGCACATATCAACACAATGGCAAAGAACGCCCGTTTCCATCTAAGCTACCTGCAGAAACTAAAACCTTCCCAAAATAAAACAGATCTTAAAACAGCAGTCCAGGCACTGGTCATATCGAGGATCGAATATGGTTGCACTACATTGGCTGGGATCCCCAAGGTCACAACAGCCCCATTGAAAGCGTGTCTAAATGCAGCCACCTGACTGATATCGGGATCCAAAAAATTCGACCATATCTCCACTCACGTGAAAGTGCTCAACTGGCTACCCTTCGAAGCAAGAATTCAGTTCAAATTAGCATGCATCACTCATAAAGCATTGCACCATAAAACGCCAGTTTACCTTGCACAGAAACTCACGCTTTTAGGATGATACCGAGTAAGGGTGGGCGTAGTTCGCGAAGTAGCGCTACGCGAAGCTACGCGAAGTTCACTTCGCACTACGCGAACTTCACGTAGCACTACGCGAGCTGCGTAGTAGCATGTTCGCACTGTGCAAGATGTGTTTTCAATGATTGCACATAGCGGACAAGCATCCGGCACTGTGAAATCATTGAAAACTGCATCTTGCACAGTGCGAGCTGTAGTTTTCTGCTGCTCGAGTAGATTATTACTCGAGCTGCAGCTTTCTCAACGCGAACTGGTAGTTTCTCATTGAGAGCGGTCACGAGCATGCGCAACCACTCACAATGAGAAACTTTACCTCCCCGCGTTGAGAATCTCGCCGGGATGTCATTTTGCTTGCTCGTGGTCGCGAACATGACGTTCAGGACCGCAAACAAGCAAAAAATGAGCACTGTGCTATGCTACGCTGCACTACGGGTGTTCCCACTGTGCTACGTGCAGCTCGCCTAGTGCGAAGTTGCGCAAACTTCGCAAACACCGCGAGAGTAGCTTCGCCCAGGCCTAATACCGAGTCTCCAGGAGCAAAGCTGATCTACTCCTGAAACCAGCTTGTTTTTGTAAGAAAAGAACTTATGACCGAGCGTTCTACGGGGCAGAACCAAGAATTTGGAACAAACTTCCCCCAAGCATTACAAGAATTCCATCCATCGCAGCATTAAAAAAGAAGAAAAATCGTTTTATATCAGAACATTTCTCCCATAAGACCATACAGCAGAACCTAGGGCTACAAACTTTGCATGTCTGATTTCCATGCATCCGCTAGCCTTTCACTACCCACACATGAGCTTGTATATATGTAGTACATGTGGTTTTGTGTTTTTATGCTCTGTGATAATATTTAAATTATTGACTGTTATATATGTTTATATGCTTTCCTAAAGTTTATTGTTGTAAAGAATTAGTGATTTTTCTATCTATAAGGGCAGTAGTAAAGAGCAGAGAAAAGTCATCTGGGGTTGCGGAAATGCTGCCCAGTCCTTCATAGTTCACAACATCACTCCACGGGCACACAGGTGCATTCCAGATGAGCTCATCAGATCGTTGGCTCAAGGGAGACTTTTAAACACAAGGAGACTGGTAACACATTATATCTCACCCCAGCACATTTCACCCCATTGCATTCAGTAAATGCAGTATGCTTACTTCAAAGTTGCAGTTGTTTTTCACCATATTTGGTGCATGTAATGCTGTTCTCTCCAGACAAGTGTTTCTGGGTTTAACCCTTCATGATTATAGAGCAGAAGTAGTAGAGAGCAGAGAAATATCATCTGGGGTTACTGAAATGGTACCCAAGTCTTAACAGGTACCAGTACAACTCCACACACACACACACATATACACACGCAGGAGTATCCTAGGTGAGCTCATCAGCTCATTCGTTCAATGAAGCATCTTAAAGACAAGAGTGGAGGGAGCACACTGCTCTCATCCCAGTAAAGCTCAACCCTTTAAGTTCTTGTAAATGTAGTACACATACTTCAATGTTGCTGTAGTTTTTCAGCAAAGTTGGTGCGCGTACTGCTTTATGCTCTAGGTACATGTTTCTGGGTTCAGCCCTTCATCAGTACAGAGCAATCACAGTAAAGAGCAGGGAAAAGTCATCTGAGGATGCTGAAATACTGCCAAAGTCTTCATAGGTCACAATGACACTCCACAGGCACACAGGTGCATCCCGGGTGAACTCGTTATCTCATTGGCTCAAGGAAGCCTTTTAAAGAGAAGGGGGAAGGAGCACACAGCCTCTGATCCTAGCACACTTCAAACCTAGTATTCAGTTAAACGCAGTACACTTTTTTCAAATTAGCTGTAGTTTTTCACAAACATTGGTGCAGGAAGTGCTGTTAACTCTAGAAGTGTGTTTATCGGTTTAGCCCTTCATCAGAAGAGAGTAGAGTACAGAGAAAAGTCATAAGGGGTTTCTGAAATGCTGCCAAAGGCTTCACAGGTCACAGCACAACTCCACAGACAAACAAGTCCATCCCAGGTGATCTCATCAGCTTGTTGGCTCAAGGTAGCCTTTTAAACACAAGGGGGATGGGAGCACACTGTCTCTCATTCCACCCTAACCCACCCCATTCCATCCTAGTAAATGCAGTACCCTTACTTTAAAGTTGCTATAATTTTCACCAAAGTTGGTACAGGTAGTGCTGTTATCTCTAGACATGTCTTTCTGGGTTTATCCCTTTATCAGTGGAGAGCAGAAGTAGTAAAGACAGAGAAAAGTAACCTGCAGTTGCTGAAAGGCTGCCCGAATCTTCACAAGTCACGCTATCACTATGCAGGCACACAGGTGCATCCCAGGTGAACTTGCCAGCTTGTTTGTTCAAGGGAGCCTTTTAAACACAATGTGGGAGGGAGCACGCGCTTTTAATCCCAGCACAATTCACCCCATCGCATTCTGGTAAATGTAGGACACGTACTGCAAAGTTGCTATACTTTTTCATCAAATTGGTACAGGCAGTGCAGTTATCTCCAGACGTGTTTCTGGGTTTAGCCCTTCATCTCTAGACAGCATAAGTAGTAAAGAGCAGAGAAAAGTCATCTGGAGTTGCTGACATGTTCCCCAAGACCTCACAGATCAGAGTACTACTCCAAAAGGAACACAGGTGCATCCCAAGTGAGATCGTCAGCTTGTTGCCTCAAGGTATCCTTACAAGGTTTAACTTTTTTTTATTGACAATCTGCAGCAAAGAAACAATATACACCGACGATAGTTATGTCAGGACCCACTTCTACCCACCACTCTAAAGAGAACATACGTTCAGCCAATATTGTCTACTGTGTGGGTACAGTCCAGCATACCTCCTCTGAGCCCTGCAGGGCTCCTTTTAGGGGAAGCATTTGCCTAGTGTAGTTAGATAACTTAAATACATATCAACGTCAAAAAGATATGTAGACCCCTCCCCTCCCAACTCCTCTCTTCCCTCCCAGGCCCCTCTCAACTTTAATCTGGTATGAATGGCAATGTCGAGAGCTCAACTCAGGAGTTTCATGGTCCCCTCCTCCTGTGTTGTGACCTGAAGGAGATGCAGGTACTTAGGGCATGTGATTTAGTTGAACTCAGTGGCCAGAAGAGACACTATTGATTGCCAAACGTCTCTGAAGCTCTCCACTGAGTTCGTAAGAGAAGCCTGTATCCATCCCTAATATATGCCATAGCCTGTGCAACCACCCTGTGTACGTCGGTACTATTTGTGTCCCCAGTGCAATAAGGTGTTTTGAAGTGCTGCCCCGAAAGCCAGTCCCATCTGTCTCCCCCTGCGGGACTTTAGGGAATAAGTGAGTGAATTGGGCAGTCCCAAAGCAACATAGGCCGGGAATCTCTGGTTTTGTGTCTCAAACTGTCGATCAACATCATCTAATATTTTGGACCAGTATACTGTTAGTTCCATACACTCCCATAACAGGTGCTCTAATGTGCCGTGTTCTCCACAGTCCCTCCAACAAGTCAGACTACGATCCGGGTTCCCTTTATTAAGCCGCACCGGCGTAAAGTACCAGTAAAAGGCAATCTTAACCGCCGTTTCCTTACTGGCGGTGTTACGCGCTTTATGATGCGCTCTGTAATATATATCCCTCCACTCCTTCTCTGTGAATTCCTATCCCAGCTCCCTCACCAACTGTTTCTGGCTGTCAATGGGCTGTATTAGGCACGGTAGCCGCATCATATTATATAATTCAGAGATCATTTCCTTGTCGGTGTTCTGCGTCACCAACCACTTCTCAAATTTTTGACTTTCGGCTGTGAAGGAGCCAATGGCGAATCTGAATGTATTGAAACCCTTCTGTTTCAGGAAGGGTGTATCTTGTCGGAGCTGGGGGAACGAAAGGATCCCCTCTACATCAAGTAAGTGTTCCACCGGTTTGCATTCCGACGCCCGCCACTCCAAGAACACCCTCTAGTCAGCCCCTGGGGTAAACTCCCGATCGTCAAATAAAGGTGTCATGGGGAAGGAAAGGAAGTCAAGTCCTTTCTAGTGGCCACCCCATCCCAGACCCATAGTATTTTGCCCGTTATGGGGGAGCCCGGAAGATTCTTCAGGAAAGGAACCTTACACAAGGAGAGTTTTGCTACCCCCTGTCTTGGAATAGTCATCTCTTTTCTGATTCCGGCCTATTCCACCCCTTCAAGTACCTCAGCTGCGCTGCCCTGAAGTATTCCAACATGCTTGGGATCCCTAGACCGCCCTCATCTAACCGCCGGCAGCTCCATTCTCTCCACATGCAGTGTCGTACTCCTGCCCAAACGAACTGCTGTATTGCCATATCGGAATCATCTGGAAGAGATATAGCACTTTAGGGAGAATGGACATTTTTATCGCTGCTACCCTCCCCAGCAATGGCAGCTGATGTTGATTCTAATTCTGTAGCTCCCTGTTGACTTGGTGGAGAAAAGTGGAGAAGTTCAATGTGAGAGTCCGCGATATGGAATACATTGATATGTTATTTATTCACAAATAGTGATAAATTGAAGTCCTTTGGGCAGAAAAAATGTTTTTTGTCATTGCGTAAACCTCATTAATTGTATCCTACAGGCTTTGTGGTTGGAGCACTCTGTCTCTAGATTGACTCTGGATAACTGGACTCGAGTATTTTTTGCTTTACCACCGTTTTTGCTAAACTTTATTGCTTGGGTATAAGCCAGACCCTCATCAATCTATGCACAAATCATTTGCTACAGATAAAAAAGTTGTTTTACTCTTAAAAAAACAACATATTACATAGTACTACTTTGCCATTAAGGGAACTACTTAACACCTTGGCTGCTTTGAGTTTTCCCCTCCTATGCTGAGCTTTGAATTTTCCCCATTGTTCATGATGTGCTCAGTTTGTCATATATATAGGAAACAGTGTCCCACTGGGTATCAATGTCAGAGACAATTTAAATTTTTGCATACAAAACGTATTACAGGAAAGGAACACCAGGGAGTCTCAGTACATTTGTGAAAAGGTTATTAATCACCAATTACGTTAAGCATAAGAAGCACAGTTGAAATGCAGCACTGTACATGAAAGACAATCATGGAGCAACCCAAATGGCACTTGGTGACAAGGTGATGACGAAGTGATAGTGACGACGCAAGTGAAGGTGAAAAACAGCGAGGTCGGCGCAAAGTGATAAAAAACAATCAGAATTTTACATTGAATATACACAATAAACAAGTTCAATTTGGCATAGTGATGAGCCTATTAGTAGTGCGCCATGAAATCGCGCTGTGGTTGTCGACGGCGTTTCGATCCTCTATAATTCGGGATCCTCTTCAGGACAGGATTGGCGTTGAATTGGGGTGCTGAGATCTGGGAGCGCTGACAGAGTGGAGGGGTCAGTCGTCCAAAAGTGGTAAGCTCGGGTACTCAGGAGCGAGTCAAAGAACACTGCCGGGGAGTCCAGGTATCCTCTAGTTGGGCCGGTTAGGCGCCTAGAAGAGGGGTTTGGAGAAACGGGTTAGGGCGAGTACTCTCGAGCAGTACAGGCGAGGTCCGATATTTCTGCAAGGGCGGTGGATCGGGGGAGCGTTGGTAGATAACCTGGGTTAATCTGAGCGGAGGGGTCAGTCGTCCAAAGGTGGTAAGCCCGGGTACTCAGGAGCGAGTCAAAGATCACTGCCGGGGGGTCCAGGTCTCTTCTAGTTGAGCCAGACTAACCCAGGCGCCCAACCGGCACAACTAGAGGATACCTGGACTCCTCAGCAGTGTTCTTTGACTCGCTCCTGAGTACCCGGGCTTACCACTTTTGGATGACTGACCCCTCCACTCTGTCAGCGCTCCCAGATCTCAGCACCCCAATTCAACGCCAACCCTGTCCTGAAGAGGATCCCGAATTCTAGAGGATCGAAACGCCGTCAACAACCACAGCGCGATTTCATGGCGCACTACTAACAGGCCCATCACTATGCCAAATTGAAATTGTTTATTGTGTATATTCAATGTAAAAGCCTATATCTGATTGTTTTTTATCACTTTGCGCCGACCTCGCTGTTTTTCACCTTCACTTGCGTCGTCACTATCACTTCGTCATCACCTTGTCACCAAGTGCCATTTGGGTTGCTCCATGATTGTCTTTCATGTACAGTGCTGCATTTCAACTGTGCTTCTTATGCTCAACGTAATTGGTGATTAATAACCTTTTCACAAATGTACTGAGACTCCCCGGTGTTCCTTTCCTGTAATACGTTTTGTATGCAAAAATTTAAATTGTCTCTGACATTGATACCCAGTGGGACACTGTTTCCTATATATCCTACATACCCAGTCCCATTTAGGTCTATGGGTTAAACTCCTGTTCTTTTTCACTCAGTTCGTCATAAGCACAGCTCAACCGTGCCTCATGATGAGCTGAGCTCGTCATGAGCAGCGAAGGGGTTAAAAACCCATTCATTCTGGATTGGCTAAATGCAGAAAGATAGAAAGGCAAGACTGAAGGAAAAGGAGGAAAAAGAAGGAAGGTAAGAAAGAAAAAGAAAAGGAGGAAAGAGAACAAAGAAAGAAAAGCGAAATAATGAATAATAGAAAAAGAAATGGAAAGAGAGAAGGGAAGGGAAGAGAGAAGGAAAGAAAGCGTGAAGGAAAGCGAAGGTAAAAAGAGAGAAGGAAAGAATGAGAAGAAAAGTGAAATAAATTAAGAGAAGGGAAGAAAGAAAGGGAGGAGGAAAGGGAGAAGGAATGAAAGAAGGCAAGAGTTGGAAAGAAAGAAGGAACGAGAAAGGAAGAATGAAAGAAAGAAAGGAAGGAAGAAAGGAAAGGGAAGAAATAAAGAAAAAAAGAAGGTAAGAAAAATGATTAGAAGAAGGCAAGAAACACATAATAAAACAGGAAAAAGAAAGACATAAAGAGGGAAAGTAAGAAAGATAGAAGGACGGAGAGAAAGAGATAAGTAAAGAAAGAAAGAAGGCAAGACGAAAGAAGAAATAAAAGAACTGAAATCAGAAAAGAGAAAGAAGCAATGAAAGAAGGAAAGAAAGAAGGAAGGAAAGAAAGAAGGAAAGAAACTAGGAATTGAAGAAGGAATGAAAGAAAGGGAGAAAGAAAAAAGTAAAAAGTGGATAACTTAATACAGAAAAGTTTCACTTGGACACAATCTGGCATGCTATGATAACGCAGTCAGAAAAGCAAAACACCCTTAAAGGAATTTCAACAGCATTGGCAGGCCGTGGACTTTACTAAAGATGGAATGTGCAACAGAAGTGTCTTGCTATCATTTCAGGCACTGAAGAGAAATAAAACAATAAAGTAAATATAAAGTAAAAACAAAACCACTGGAATTGCCTGGAACTAGCTTGTGTGCGTATGTGCTCCTTAGGCGAGGGCAAAATGCAATCACTCCAAGTGAAGGAACCAGTTGATTAATTGGGTGACCCACTGCCCCATGCTAAATGCTGTAGTGGGTGGAAGCAAAATGTGAGTGACGCAAATAACAGAACAATGGATGAAGAGAAGGGATTGAAAGCATGTTGTACCAATGTTTGTAAAATCAAAAGATCTTGTCTCACAATAGACCCAAAAATGGCTTCTAATTATAGAAGAAAATGCAAATAACTACACAGCAACCTTTATCAAAACAAACGAGACATTTAGGATAGCAGACAAAAAGCGTATATTGAGGCACATTGTACATAAAACTGAAGCATAAGTTTTACAGGTAATTCTTGATGGAAGAACATGCTTGTTGATGTTGAGTGGTCTACCTTCGCTGATTAGAATGCCCCACCATTGTTAACGGGGGATTAATTGAATCTCATATTGCATTGGGTAGCTCATGAAACCATCCAACTGCGGTGTGAGGTCGATTTCCTTTAAATCACCTGGAAACTTTAGCTTGAAGTTCTGCAGGATTGCAGTGAGGTATATAAACAGTTCCATCGTAGCCATCCTTTCACCAACGCAAATCCGTTTTCCTGAAGCAACATAAGGCATGAGAAATAAATTATGTGTTTTTTTGTCACAAGAAGTGTTAAGTAAATACATCTTTACACAATGTAACAATCACTCCAAGGATTCCTGGAGGCCTTGTCAGTACATAACTGCATGTTTGAGTAAAATTGGGTGTCACAGAATAACATGAACGTGCACCTAGCGCTTTTAATATCCCAGTAAGTTCTAAATTCATAAATATATTGGCATTTGAGTGCTGGTCTTTGGCAAAGGTACTGAGGCGCCTAAAGGGATGGATGGACAATAACAAATCGAAATTGAATGAGACATCATTGTAAGCACCTTTCGGTCACCCCAAGACTTGACTTACGCCTTTCGGAACTGTTTTTGTGCTAATTATATATATTGATTTTCAGTGGGCAATTTTTTTAACAAGAATAAATTCCCTCTTGTGATCGCCCATTCATATCGCACCATCAAAAGCTATATCATTTTCACTAAAATGTTGGCACATGTAAAACATTATTCAATGGGTGTTATTGTTTTTGGGGCAATGTATATCTTGCCTGCCCCTTTGACGGTGAGAGAACCGTGGTTTTTCATGATAACTTGTGTGTTTTTAATAACGAAAATTCAGTGAGCGCTAAATTTGCCAAGCGTGTTTGTCGGTCTTAATGGTAGGGACTGGGTCCCCTTTTTTTGGGTCACAATCTGCCTGCGACCTAACATGGATTTGTGTCAGAGGAGCTTGGACCCCATATGACTTCACATCTCTGTTTTCCCTGTTTTCAGATGGTGTTTTCACACTTCCCTACAAGGTTTATGTCACCATTAATACTGTGCACAGTACTGCAGTAATTGTATTATGTTACAGTGGACAAAGGCTGATAGAGAAAGCTCCTGTTGTTCAACCTTGCAACGGGTGTAGAGAGCAGTATAATTCCATGGCTACACCAGCACATCAGCTGATGTTCTTTTGATGCTCCTCACCTCCCCAGACGACTTCTCATTATGCCCTAAAGTGATGGTACTCAAATTAGCATGTCCATTTGCAATATCCCTGTCTCTGTTCAATTGAAATGTTGGGCTTGTTTGAGTGCTTTGACTATGGTGGCCTGCTGGATTAAGGGAAGCATCTTTAGCTCAACAATGACAAAACAGTGGTACTGTTTTTTGGCTAACAGTCAACCAAGTGCACACTATCCTGGTACCCTCTTTAGATGAAACACTTCCCAGATCCAGTTGACTGAGCCAAAATCCTAGAGTATAACCTTTTATTTTCTAAACAAGTGAACCAGGAATCTCGCAATCACTACTGTTTTCTGAGAGTGCTTGGAAAAATCATCCCTCTACTACCAGTCTCAGCTAGAACAGTGGTCCACTCTCTTAATGTATCGTGGCTGGACTATTGCACTTTCATTTACTTTGGAAATCCAGACTGGCCCGCCCATCAGCTTCAGATTGTTCAACATGTGTCAGATCATGAATGTCCCACCTGCTTCATCTGTTTTATCCCGTTGAAAGACATTCAATGTAATCCCATCAAAAATGCCCTTAGCTTGGTACATAGAGCAGTTCACAACCCTGCACCCACCTATTTCAGCATACATTTCCAATTCACCACTCTTTTACATTCTGCTATTCTTTAACCATGCAAATGGTAGTCATTCATACCAACATAATCTCAGATGGGTGACTGCTCCATCTCGTACCTCGCTGCAAAACTTTGGAAAACCTGGCCTACTTCTCCTACAACAACCCCAAGCTCAGCTCTGTTTAGGAAAAAACTCAAAATCTAGGTAATTAATTAATGTTATCCCCTGTCTGCCCTTGTTCCGCTGTATTCTCCCTCTTCCTTATTAGTGCCAAAATTCCATAATTGGTATTTGCTGCTTGCACACATTGGATAACATTACATTTCAGCATGCGTCATGCACCCATCAACTGCATCCTAGACGAGTGCAAGAATAAGAGCACCTCCAACAGTAGAAGATAGAGTGAAGACTGGCTAATGTAAATCCACAAGATGCCCAGCTGATAATATGGATGCCTCCTTCATCTTGGTAGAAAGCAGGAATGCTACTCTTTGAATAGACTAGCTTCCAGCAAAAGCTGAGTGAAGGCTCAGTTTCTGGGCTGTTTATTGGATTTACACCTGCAGACAAAACCATTGAATATAGATACCAGCGGGATCCCATATGTTCAGTAGTTCACTTTCAACGTTGTGGAAGTTCGAAGCACCAGGATGGAGGAAGGATCCGACTGGGAGAAGAATACCTATCCGACAGGCTGCTGCCACTCCTGTGGAGAAGGAAAGCAATGCATCTGCATAAAACATTAGGACATGCATGGAATTCGGAGAGGGAGCTGTGGTCCAGCGTAAGAGCTCTGCTCTGTAGCTTACACCACAGAAAAAGCTCACAACTTAAGATTGGCAGCTCTGATGTCTTATTGCTGAGAAGAAGAAATCATAAACCCAAAGGTATATAGGCGATGGTGAACTCCTTAAACCAAAGGTATAAAGGATATAGTGATCTGGAGAGCTAAGCATTGCCATGCCCAGAAGTAAAAGTCTTTCTTCTGCATCCTTCCATGACCCCATCGAGAGAAACCTGTTTTTAGTGGAATGTGAGATCCTATATTCTGACAAACAACGGCCTAGGCACTTTTGGGGAGACCCCAGCGTATATTTTACTTTTTCAGGACATTGTCTATTGTTTTTGCCAGTCACCCCCATTCCAGGGGAATAAGTTGCATCTGCTCCTGGTCACCTCTTAAACATTTGATTGTGCGTTTACTTTATTTATAAAATAGTCACTGCCTTCATAATTTTATAAGTCGATCCTAATGCCAGTGTGCATATGCTGCTCGCTCTGCAAGGCATGCTGTATTAGAGTATGCACTGGAAGCCCCGCCCACTCTCGGCCCATATTTTTAATTGGCTTGTGTCATTGTCCTTCGTAAACACTGGCTTCCGATTTATCATTAGGCTTGCTAGTTTTTTCTTGGTACCACCTTGTCTGCACTTGTTGCCCCCATAACAACTGGACCTTTTACTTTGCTTGTTACACAGTCTGCATTATAAGTCGGTGAGCGCTATTTTGTTAATCGACACAAATGGGTACAATGGCCGCTGCTTTTTTGTACTTGCAGTGCACCCACACAGGACAAATACAGTCGCTTTTCTTATAAAGCGATATGCGGCTCAAACTTGCATGTTGAGCGCTGCGCCCTCTTCAGGGACACCGCACTCTGTTTATTATAATTTTTTTACTTTAAAACTGAGCGCAGTGCCCACTTCAAGGACACTGGACTCTGTCTCTTTTTTGTATTTTTTACTTTAAAAGTGAGCACAGCACCCAATTAATGGACACCACGCTCCTAAATAGGTATTGCTTGTGCAAAAGTTTGAACTATTGGTATTGTAAACGACAATGCCTTTTAATATTATTAAAGTCATTAACAGTTACAATGCCAATAGCTCAAAATCTCGCAATTGCGAGACCTATTGCATTTTAAATGCTTCTTATGGAAGTGCATTAGATTATCTGTGAGTGGGCATTTGTGGTGCTATACTTACTGCAAGACTGGACTGGAGTACAGCTACTACTGTTTTGTGAGATATTTTGTGGTAGGAAGTTTAAAAGTGAAGTTTGTGAACAGCAAAGATTTTGCTCTTTTGTAGGTAGAGGTTTTTAGTAGCCTGTCCCACCCAAAACCCCTCCTTGTCCCTCCCATAAACCTTTCTTACTCCACCTGAAACCCATCCCATTTAGTAGTAATTCCATATTACCTCCTCAACCCTCTTCTTGTACTACTACTTACTATATGATGTGTTTTTGCCTCCTCATGCAACACATGAGTTAGCTGGAGCCAATCAATAAAGTGGAAAAAACACTCCTCCCCCTATCTCCATATCTCTCCTAACAAGGTAGTAATAAAAGGAAATAGAGCCCACAACACCTCCTTTGCTTACCCAAGCTATACTAAGGGAATACAGGTTGTGAAGGGAAATGTAAGGGGAAGGTCGCAAGTATTGGTATGTGAAGAAGGGTAATCCGAGTAATGAATATTACCGGTAAGTAATTGAATCATTTAGCAGCCACTACCCTAGGTCTCTTCCACATTTTATAGCAAAAATAGGTGTATGTATATATTGCTCTCCACACAGGTGGCAGAGATCTCAGCACAGAAAATAAACATGAGGTGGATGTGAAGGTCTCAGTAGGTAGATTAGTGAGCTGCATTTCGTAGTACTTTAGAAATACTTACTTACTTACTCACAAAATGCAGTTTGGGAATCCTAATCATAGAATTTCAGGACAGACTATTGAAATTGAATTATTTCCTTATGCACCAATTCAAATTCTCTTGTCAATGCACCATTGAAATTATTAAATAGATATATGGGAATTAAGTTATCAAGGATGTATAGTAAATCATTTATAAAGCATCATCAAATGTTGAATCATGAATTAGTTGTGTCTAGGTTATCAGGAAAGAACCAATTACTCCAGAATGTGATTGTGTGTAGTTAGAGGTTGTCATCTTGCTGATTCCAGTTTTCAACTCTCTGTGTCTATCACTGTGGCACGGCGGAGAGTGATATTCACTGTCACTGTTTTCTATCTTATCTAATTCCCCCTTTCCTGCTTCTACTATCACATATCATATAGTGTGTGGTCAGGAGGATGTTGTGAAGCAAGAAATAGTGCATTGTTCCCAAGGGATCCAGTGTGCAAAGTAAGCACCCTCTGACAGTGTCAGCACTGGTGGAGCAGATGGAAGCCATGTTTGTATGAGTTGCATCCAAGAGCAGTCAGATGCACTTCAATTGGCTCAGACACTCCTCGCTGTAGGAGTTCCTTGAAATGACTCTGTGGTTCCATCCCTGACAGTGTGTCTGCAGAAATAAACAGACACACTGCAAAACAAGAGTGCACACTGAAGCAAAGGAAGAGATGGCCACTCGGGCATCTGATCTGCATGAACAGTGTGAGCAAGGATCAAGCTGAATAGAGATAACATACACACATAATTGACCTTTTCATAATTGTCATGTAATGCAATATTGTTGCTAGGGATGCTGAATCGCCTGTATACTAATGAGATGGTGAGTGACCATACCTGAATGCATCTGGTGAGTGTCAGTCCCAAATAAATGTTTTTGTTAAAATGACAGAAATAGGATGGGTGGGCATGCATGGGGTAATGGTTTGGTGGGCTGATAGGAATCTGCAGATCACATTCCTGTTTAAAGAGTATTCATGTTTTAAGATGATCACCAAATTCACCACCAGGCAGTGATCAGCTGCTGGCAAGAGGAGGACTGTTGCTACAGCCTTCTCTCTTGAAGCCTACAACTGGTGGATTGAAGGATTCTATATCCTTGGCTTCGCTCCTCGTCTGCGGTGGTGCTCTAGTTGGCCTTAACCTCCATCAATCGACTCAGATCCCTGAGAGGACCCATTTTGTACTAAAATATAGTGCTAAACAACATATTTGCATTTCACATAATTACGGTTGCTTTTGGACAATTTTGCATAATCATTTCATAATTTTGCAAAAGCAAATTTTGCACATAACTAGATACAATATGTAGGTAAATGGCTAACCTAAGAAATTAGTTTTCTTGGCAGACCCAATGTAGGTTCCGTAAATTCTGTAGTACAATATCCAGAAAATTATTCTGATTGGCTTCTGAAATCTTTGGTACAGATGGCACCTACATTTCTACATTATACTACAGCAGTAACTAAATTAATTGAGGAGAGTTACCTTTTAGTCAAATGCAAAAGATACTTGTAACATTCAACGCTGAGACATTAAATTGTACCAACCTGGAGGCTTTCCAGATGCATGCCCAAATCCGCATGCTGTGCTCTGAGTTTAAAAAGGAATGTGCGGAAATAGCGTTGACAAAACATGTTTATTCACAAGAACATGTTGCATGAGCGGAAGCAAGCACCATTGATAGGGTACATAGTCAGACCCTAGCTCTGTGAATGTGTACATGGACTTTTTAGCGCACAAACAAATGACTTCTTCTACTACAATATTGAGAAAGTATTTAAATCGGGAGTCAGTGCGTA
Organism: Lissotriton vulgaris; assembly: GCF_964263255.1. Lineage (NCBI taxonomy): Eukaryota > Metazoa > Chordata > Amphibia > Caudata > Salamandridae > Lissotriton > Lissotriton vulgaris. The sequence goes on from NC_141693.1 coordinate 1,393,767,444, forward strand.
GAAGGTAATCTATAGGAAAACGCTGTAATGCAATGCTAAATACATTCAATAACACGCTTTATCAGTCCTTCACCTTAGATTTTCAAAGCCTTTTTCAGTACAGAGTTTCTAGATTTTGCAGTCCGTGAAAATATTAGGCCACTAAAAAGTGTTTTAACCTTGAAGCCACTGTTAGAAGCACTCTGCAGTACTGCAAGAGCCATCACCCCAAAAGCATTTGAAAACATTACCTGCTTGTCAATTTCTTTGCTTCAGAAAGGCTTTGAATTCCAAGCTGAGGCACTAAAAGATAACATTGTCCGACTGGCTATGCAACAAAAGTTATCAAGTACATGTCTAGGAGAGTTTGGAACAGTATATTATTATAGATGTTGTACTCACTTCAAAGGAAGAACTCACGTTTTTAAAGGTCTGTTTATTTGCCTTCCCTCATATAGCAATAAACTAATCAAGAGCTTCTAAAGACAATGACATCTGATAGAATTTCTTAATGAGTGAACAATTAATATACATTTTAAGGCATTGTTTTGTATAAGAAGAGCAGTGTTGAAACTTACACCACCCTGATAAAGACCACAGGAGTGGGCCACTTGAGCTGATGGGCTGCACTGCTTATTTTGCAGCCCCTTTCAATGCAATTATAACCAGACATTTGATGCTATCTTCAGAAGAATCTGTTGGTCCCTAACATATTTCATCATCTTAATATTGTGTGATGTTTTGAAAAGTGCTGATATTGAGCTGCTTTTACTGCACAGATCTTACGTTAGACATAATGTTAGTATAACGATGCTACATAATAATAAATAGAATAATATAATCCGACCCAAGGTAGACGAAAGCAATTAGTTACCACAATTAATACCACAATTAACCAGAAATTAAAAAGTTGCAAGCCCATCCTAACAGTTAAATACCACATTAGATTTCTGCATAGCTTAGTAGATTGCTGAATAATTTAGGGGCCAGTGCTCGAAAAGATCCACCTCATCCCCTAAGGACCCACAGTAGTATCAAATTGTGAAAACACACAGGTCGCACAGGATCATTGGGGCTGGAAAATGTATACAAGAGAAGAAAGCGTAGGGTTTTGGTAGACATCATGTATCAGACAGATTCATTAAAATAGGATCTGCAGTTACATTGTCAGCCAATTGTGATCTTTATGCAGCTGTGACACCATTAGCCTTCTTCTGATGGAAAATCAGTCTTGCTGCCACATTTTTGCACGTGCTGAAGACCAGGTAGAATCTATTACAGTCATCTTGCTTGAACAAGACAGTGGTATGGTCCACTGTGTCATGAATTCTTTGCGGAGACGCAGTAGTGCATGCCTCACAGCAGAAAGAAACACACTGGGAGCAGATTTGACCTGAGCAGTCAATGTCAATTATTTTGCCTTGGATAAACCCTAAGGACTTATCCATAGTTAAAGGGAATGGTACTTCTTCCATGCTAACAACCCAAGAAGATCCATCTTAGAGGTCTTTATTTTTGCTGATGAGCTGGATCTCAATCTTATTGCTATTTAACTTTAGGAGGGCATGACCTATTGGTTGCCAGTGGTCTTGAGTATTTGCCTCTTCCAGGAAAGTGGAAAATTGTGCAGCCATAGAGGATTTCGCCCCGCACAGTAAGTAGTTTTATCTTTGCATAATTGCTCAGCTCACTAGTCTGGTGTGGCTGGTACCACGCCTGACTCAGAGCTGTTTAGGTTTATCAAGTAGCCAGTGAGGCGCTAATTACATTTGTGATCCAATCAGTTATCGGAGGGGCCAACAGCTGCCCCCAAGATGCAGGAAAATGATTAGAAGATTCATATACAGTGCTCATAATGGCCTCTATCTATATCTACTCTGGAAGGGGCAGAAAGGGCCGACTTTATTAAGGCAGGACTTTATAACAGATGATATAGTGTCTTTATAATTAGTCTGGATTTTATTAAGGATTTAATGTAAGGGGTTGTGCAGAAGACCCTGGAACTGGACTGGTCATACAATTTGGATGAAGGAAAATATTTAAAACAATGAAAGGTTGTGTATGACCTTTTTTGTCCTGAAGTAGCCATCTTTCTATTGTGATTGAACTCTTGAAGGCTTTTAGCTAAGCTTTACTTTTGAGTGGAAATTGCTTCTGATTTGTTTTAACTAATTGGCTTTCTATCTGTCTGGATTGCGATTTTCTGCCCTGGCAATGGCACTGAAGCACAAATTTAAGGGCTTCGTAAATTTATAATCTGCATTTTAGTGGGTCTTGCGCCTAGGACATTCTTCTCACACTCTTGTCTAAGCGGAGGTAAACCAAACAATTTTCTCCAAATGTTTTGTAATGTATAAAACATATGAAATTTATAATGCATTGGATATAAAATGGATGCCTTGCTCTACAATTCACGCACACACATTCTCCCATATACCTGCAGAGAAAGGCAAGAAGGCATCAATTTTCTTCAAGCTGCCATTATTATCCAAAAAATTACTTGGGTTGAAATTTTCTGGGTCCGCAAATTGTGTTGGGTCTCGAAGAACAGAGGTTAATACAGGGTACACATCTGTTCCCTAAATGTAAAAGAAAAAAACAAGCTTTATTTGTCTGGAATAGTTTATATTTTTCAACATTTCCCAGCAAAATTACTGTGGTCAAATGCTCCATATTTCAATGCATCATTAAGTGGTTCAGGTTAGACTGTTCACATGTACTATGCGACCCATTTTGAATAAATGTTTTCATATTTTGTTCTCCGTTACTCCTTCTGTTTAGTTGGTTTTTCTGCAGGATGACTAGGTATAGAAGTGCCTGGATGCTATAAAAACAAGCATTTGCAATACAATCAGTCTCGCAATTACGCAAGTTTGAGCTGTTGGCATTGTAAATCACAATGCCTTTTATTTATGTTTTTGTTTTTTAAAACATAAATAAAAGGCATTGTCATTTATAATGCCAATAGCTTAAACATGCATAAGTGCGAGACCGATTGCATTGCAAATGCTTGTTATATAGCAGTAACTCGACTGGAAGGTATGGGAATGCTTTATATGTTTAGTTACATTACACAGGGTCACATTCATTATTTTTAAGCAGGGGGAGAGAAAGTGATGTGCTCAGAAGCACAGAAACTCGAACCTGGTCAGCACCTCTGGTCGGTAACGCCACATCCTGATGGGTGGAGGGATACAAGCAAGCAGACAGAAGCCACTCGAATGCCTGGCTTGTAATGGGCTCGAGGTTCCAGCAGGACCTGGAGCCGAGCCAGAGTCAGGCTTCAGTCTGGAACCTGGCGTGAGCTTTCAGTGGCTCGCCCGCCTTTGCCCTCCACTGAGCTAGCGGGGAGCTCTACCAGACTTTCTGTTCTCGTCCTCTCAAGCTTCACTCATACCCCCACCAACTGTAAGCTGAGATCCAAGAAAGCTGAGCACTCCTGTACATACCAGATGTCATACAATCCTTAGAAAGGTTGGAGCAGCATCGCTGTACAAGGAAAATGCGGCACTGGCAGCTGCAGTGACTTGGCGCTCGATAACGAACACACCAGTCCTACTGCCCGAGCACCCAGACAGGGTGATGGCCAAGTGGTAGGGGCGGCAGCCAGCAGGTGATGCATGCCTGTGAGTGGCAGCTGGAGGTGCGTAAGCATCTTGTTTCCAAATATCACAGAGGACTGTAAACCTGCTGGGCAGGTCAAGCCGTTTCCTAATGGGTGTGGTCCGGCCTCTACCACAGAGAGAGCACATGTGGCAAGCACTCGCGACAGATGTCTCTGGGCTTCGGCAAGCGCTCGCGACGGATGTTTTTGGGCATCCGCACTCTGGGTCCAGGGAGGAGGCAGAAGATTACAGGTAGAAACCCATTTTCCCTCTTGTCCTGGTGCATTTTATTTGTCCCTGAGTACTTGTGAGGAAATTTGCATGGATAATGTGAGCTCCAACTAAAAACATGCATTTGCAATGCAACATGACTTGCATTTACGTGAGACCTATTGCATAATACATCACAGACAATGGGAGGGAGGGTGGTGGCAGGCGCACGGACAATGGGAGTCCCGCGGGGGGGGGAAAGGAGACACAAAGGAGTGCTCACAGTCCATGTACGGTGTAAAACTCGAAGTAAAGGGGCCAGTAGCCATGGGAGCCATGGGAGGTAACAAATGGCAACATAGCCATCATAAGGAGGGACTAACAAGCCTCAAAATGAATCAGAAGACAGCATTTATGAAGGACAAAGACACAAGCCAATGGGCGGAGAGTGGGCAGAGCTTACACAAAGCTTCCGCTCCGTATACTGATTTATACTGCATGCCTTTCAAAGCGAGCAGCGCATGCGCGCTGCCGCTATAAGCTCGACTGAAAACGTCCGTGCACCAGGTGACACAGTATATACGCAAAAGATTAACAATGATCAGTCAAATCTCCTGGGAATCCAGAGTATGGGTTAAAAAGACTGTTGTCTCCACTGTTTCGTGGATCACGTCAATTAGAATTCTGACTCTCCATCCTGGCCCAAGATTAGCATATGATGCCTTGCTAACATGAACTCACTAATGAGGTGACATTTTCAACCACGCAATAGCATTACGTGTTCATGTGACATTCAAGCATTTCTACAAAAACTAAATATAAATATGCAAGTGCATGTCGGTTGATGTCTTCCTGTCATATCATGATTCGATGACAATTACATCCTCGTTTGGCAATTTTTAATGCCATGCCTGCAATGTTTATTAATTCAGCTACATTGTGTTATATACGAAAAGCATTCCGCCTGTCCAGTGTTTCAACGTTCAAACTCACCTTCTTTTTAGGTCGAGCAGACCTAAAAAGCAGGTGAAGCCTGCTTTGTCTGCGAAGACATCTTTTGTTGGCGTGTTCCGATGAATGTGAGACAGGGGATGTGCACAAGCTTCCCATCGGCGATTTCACCTCGTGGGCGCGCACGCCCAGCCGGCGCCGTGCATATCCCCTGTTCTCAACATTCACCGCAAGTCAGCTTCTGGCCATCGCGCGCGTACACACACAGGCAAAGTCACGCTTGCGCAAACACATTCTCCCCCCCGGCCCCCTCCCAGGCACACACACACACCCCTCCCCCACCACTCACGGGGCTCACGCGCACAGACACACATATCCCCCCTCCACTCACCGTGCTCTTTTGTCGCGGGCCTCGCTGAGCTCCTTTTCTCCGGCGCAACGAGCAACACCAGCCTCTTCCGGCACGTCACAGGCCCCGCCCATGTCACGGGCAAGGATGCCTGACTTCCTGGTTTCGCCCCCGCCAGCAACTCTGCTTCATGAAAGCGTGCATCAACCTAGACCGGTAACTTGTGATTGCGGGAAAATTACTTGTTGTTAATTGCTCGCTTGTACATTTCTGTTACTATTGTGAAGTGCTCTGACGCCTTCGGGGAAAGTCCGCGCTCTATAAAGACGCGTAAGTAAGTAAATTGTTCAGCTCTGCCCAGCGTCGCTGTTAGACACCTGACCTTACACCCTTTGTTTGTGGTTGTGGTTTCACTTTCACTGCCTGTGTTCATTTAAGATGTGTCCCCCCTTTGCATTTGCGGGTTCGTTTTCCTTGTGTTGCCGTTTTTGTCCCCTTTCCTGTCTTCGTCCGCTTTGCTTCCACTTGTATCACGGCAGAATTTGGTCGTTTTGCGCAGATCGATGGGTAATTGGAGCCCGGCACTGCAGTATAGCGCCCACACGTCAAATGTAATGCTCACATAGCTCCTTCACACTGCAACAAAGCGGCACTGTGGCTGGAGCTCGTGTACAGCGCCTTCCTGCAGTATAGCGCCCACGTACATTCCTTCCCGATAAAAGTGCAGGGGTCACCACAGCAATATAGCACCCACACTCCGGGAAAACTGTTTAAGTAGCGCGTACCTCCAGAAACTTCATGCGGGACCCCAGGCACACATAGCTCCTTCTAACGGCAACAAAGCGGCACTGTGGCTGGAGCTCGTGTACAGCGCCTTCCTGCAGTATAGCGCCCACGTAGATTCCTTCCCGATAAAAGTGCAGGGGTCACCACAGCAATATAGTGCCCACACTCCGGGAATAGTGTTTAAGTAGCGCGTACCTCCAGAAACTTCATGCGGAACCCCAGCCACACAGCGGCTGCAGACAGTGAGGTGGGGGGCACCGCTCCTTACATGAAGCGCTGTATGGAACCCTTCTAGGCACCTATGTGAGACAGTGATTCCAGTTCAGCCCGTCGAACAGTCCAGCTTCCCGTCGGCGATAGAACCAGGAACCAGGCCTTGTTCTCAAGTGATGCCCGTGACCTGCTTCCTCGGCTGCCCGCACTGAGGGTCCTAAGATATCTCTGACCCCCTGATTATGCAGGACTGTTTTGTTGCCCTATGCGCCCTCCGCTTCCCAACAGCCCCCAGAAGCTTACATCATCTTCTAACAGCGCTTTGTGACTGTGTATCGGAGCTGGTGCTGGGCTCGGTCGATCTAAGTCACCATTTTGTGGGACATATTCGCTCCGGGTTATTTCCGAGATATAGCCCGCCAGGTGACCCTCCCTTTGGTGAGAGAGATCAGGCTGCCTAGCTCTCGGTAGCCGTAGTCGAGTTTAGATCACACTGCCCACTTGAGCTTTCCAAGCTTTTCAAGCCCTCCTGCGGGAGCGAACCTGTAGCGTACCTTCCAGTAATCAAACGCAGTTTTCAGCGTGCACTTTTGTCTGGCGCAGCTCTTGGTTCACAGCTGTGTTTCTCTTGGGTTTCAGCTTTGATGGACCACGGTTTTGGTCTTGCATCTCGTTCCCCTCTTTTCTGAGGAGCCACCACGATTTTCTCTCTTCCTCGGGCACCGGAGGTTGTTGCATTGCTGTCCACCTTGGCAGCGGGCTTTCGGATGCTTAAATTTTACATTTGCTGTGCCCCCTCTCTCGCATACTCATCTCAATTTTTGAGATGAGTCTCCTCAGCCAGGACGTCGCAGTGCGAGTTGGGTGGGGCAGGTGAGCACCCTCACACACCCACACCCACACCCTCACACACCCACACCCTCACACTCCCCAACCCTCACACCCTCACACTCCCCCACCCTCACACTCCCCCACCCTCTCACTCCCCCACCATCTCACCCCCATATCCCCACACCCCCTCACCCTCACATCCCCTCACCCTCACATCCCCTCACCCTCACATCCCCTCACCCACCCTCACTCACCCTCACACCCCCTCACCCACCCTCACACCCCCTCACCCTCACACACCCACACACCCCTCTCACCCTCACCCCCCTCTCACCCTCACCCTCACAAACCCTCACACACCCTCACAATCACACACCCCCACCATCACACACCCCCACCCTCTCACCCACCCCCACCCTCACACACCCCACCCTCTCACCCTCACACCCCTCACTCCCACTCACCCTCACACCCTCACACCCCTCACACCCCTCACCCTCACATCCCCTCACCCTCACATCCCTTCACCCTCACATCCCCTCACCCTTAAATCACCTCACCCTCACATCCCCTCACCCTCCCTCACCCTCACATCCTCACACCCCTCACCCCCTCACACACCCTCTCACCCTCACGCCCCCACACCATCACTCACCCTCTCACACACTCACTCACCCTCAATCACCCTCACACCCCCTCATTCACCCTCACACCCCCTCACTCACCCCCACCCTCACACACCCCCACCCTCACACACCCTCACCCACCCTCACCCACCCTCACCCTCACACCCCCCCACCCACACACACCCTCGGCCCCCTCCCACACGCACCCTCCTTCCCACACACACCCTCACACCCCCTCGCCCTCACACCCCCTCTGCCCTCACACCGCCTCACCCTCACTCACCCCCCACCCTCACTCAACCCCCACACCCTCACTCACCCTCGTGCCCTCACCCTCACACCCCCTCACCCCCACTCACACACCCTCACCCTCACACACACCCTCACACCCCCTCACCCACCCTCACTGCCATCACCCTCACCCCCCCTCAACCCCTCACCCTTTCACCCTCACAACCCCACACCCTCACAACCCCACCCCCTTACCCTCACCCACCCCCTCACCCTCACCCACCCCTCACCCTCACCCCCCTCACCCTCACACCCCCTCACCCTCACACACCCCCTCACCCTCACCCTCACACCCTCCCCCTCACACCCCCCCTCACCTCACACCCTCCCCCTCACACCCCTCACCTCACACCCCCTCTCATCCCCACCCACCCCCACACACCCCATCACCCTCACACCCCGTCACCCTCACACCCCATTGCCCTCACACCCCGTTGCCCTCACACCCCGTCGCCCTCACACCCCATCACCCTCACACCCCGTCACCCTCACACCCGTCGCCCTCACACCCCGTCGCCCTCACCCCCGCCCTCACACCCCGTCGCCCTCACACCCCGTCGCCCTCACACTCCATCACCCTCATACCCCGTCACCCTCACCCTTACACATGCTCACCCTCACACACACCCTCATACCCCCTCACCCACCTTCACCCCATCACCCTCACCCTCCCACCCCTCACCCCCCTCACGGTACCACAACATCACTATGCGCTACCACAGCATCACTGAACGCCACAGCATCACTCGTTCGCCATTACAACATCACTCAGCGCCACCACAGCATCAATCTGTGCAACCATTAAACAACAACTGGTTCAAATATGTTCTCTCAATATTTCAAGCTTTATTACAAATTTAACAAATAGATGTTAATATTTCACTTCTGTTCTTGGATTTTTGTCACAATAAAATACACTGAACATAATTTTCACAAAAGTTATTTACAAAAGTTTAAGCTATTGTATAAATGACAATGACTTTTATTTAAGTATTAATTATTTAAAAAAATTAAAAGCCATTATTTGTAATATCAATACATGTAAGTCACGTAAATGCAACACATATTGCATTGCAAATGCTATATGTGTCACATTTGCGAAAGTTATAACTATTAACATTGGAAATGACAAAGCTCGATATTTTCAAAAACAAAACATAAATACAAAATTTGTAATTTACAATACCAATAGCTCAAACTTTCCTAATGCGAGACCTATTGCATTGCAAATGCTTGTTTCTTTTCCTTTCATGCACAGTCTATTGAGTTTTATGCAACACAATACACCGACATCAGCGTTTCTGATCAGTGGCATTGTGCATATACATAATTGTACTGTTGCTCACCGAAGTACAGATCCGATAAGAAACGATAATCAACAAACTATCACACATAGAATACCCCATTCTCTCCCCAACAAAGCCACCCGCCTCTACTCGAGATCTGAGTCCGAACACAGCATAGTAATACATCCACACAAGAACACCACAATTTTTAACAATGCCAGAGTGTGCAAAGAGAGAGGTGTGCTGGGAGATCTGTGTTGCAACAAGAAGGTTATACTACAAATCATTGCCCTGGTAGTGGGAAGGGGTTTTACTATTCTATTTGTCTATACTGTGCCAGACCGGAACCCACAAGGGAGTCCTTCTACTGCGTTCTGAGACTGTTCACCAATGACTCCCATGCCCAAGCCATTTCCATACTGGCGATGCCTCTTCTAGCCTCCTGCCACAGGATGCAACCTTCACAGCCGGCCCATTTTTCAAATTCTCTGTGCCAAGAGTAGAATCGGGGGCCCTGCAGTGACTTCCAATTCATGGTAATTTCCTGCTTGGCCAAAACGAATGCTAAATCTTGTAACCTGCAGGTGATTTTATTTTCTAACATATAGGAGAACCATCCCAATATGCTATGTACCTGAGTACAAGGGACGTAACTATCAATGAACACAGCAGTCCTATTAGTAACCTTCTACCAAAACTCACCAATAGAAGGACAGGACCAAAGTATATGCACCCTGGTTATTACTCCTGGGAAAGGCTGCCCCCTCCACATGGAAATACGGAACAATCCACTCAGGTGTAAGGTACGGTGTATGGAGAATTTAACAAGCATTTGCAATGCAATAGGTCTCGTAGTATTTAAGTTAGAGTTTTTTGTTTTGCTTGGCATAGTTTTTTTATACTGTATTTTGTAATGATTTTTCTGCATTTATGTGCTTTTATGATCATTATCTTGGCCGAATAAGGAACATTTGAATTGAATTGGGGGGGTGTGTATCAGTGCGTGGCTATGTTTGTGTGTGATGTCACTTCAAAAGTTGTTAAAACAATTTCAGCATATAAGTGTAACCGATTACAGTTATCATCAGTGAGGAAAGGGTTCTGCCCTTTAGTGCATTGTATACCATAGCATGGAAAGCTAAAAAATTCAGTGCAAGGCTGACAGACTGTTCGGAACCCTTAATGCTTGGCGCATATTGCATCGTAGATATTTCCCTCTCACGCTATAGTTGAAAACATTTTTTTAAACGATATCAGCATGAAACTTGAAGAAATTAACTTCACCTCAAGATGGATAATGACCACAATCAGTTGTTAGAAAAATGCTGCAGGCGAACAGTAATTAGTGGCTCCAACCACTTAGACTTTAATGCTGAGGTAACATGAATAGTATCTGCAGGCAACAGCGACAGTATGAATGGTGCCAGTCTAAACAGTCATTTTCTGAAAAGAAGGAGCTCCCAGAAGTATTAAAGGCATACACCTATCCGAAAGTGCTGTTCACCAACTCTCCCCTCATAAAGGCCTCCAATTGACAATGAGAGAATTTGTAACATTGAGTTTGCATGAAACGCCGACAGTTCTCACCATTTTGGGAGAACCGAAGTCAAGAAATGTGCTTTCTCCTCAGTTCCGGGATGCGCGGTACCAAAGTCCTCTCATAGGAAATTCCTGTCACTTAATTATGCACCTGCCGCCATGAAGATGCTGTTGTGGAGATACCTGGTACATTATTCAATATGAAGGAACTTCAATTCCCATACAAGGCGTTGCTGCACAACGGCAGGCGCAAGGGGTGCAGCCTCTACAGGAGAGGCAAGTAGCGACAATCGTGAGGCAAGATGAGGCTCAAAGGAGTGTTCGCTATGAGACCTAAAAACACTAAACCTTCCTTAAGTGTTAACCAGGGTTTCCTGAAACAATTATATTTAATATTGCAGTGTTGAGGCTTGGTAGTTTACCACATTCTATTTATGAGGTTTTTGTAAGCTAAACGTTCACAAGAAGCCACAATGAGGGAAGTACTTTTTCCTCTATTACGTTGTACGCAATATTCAGGAAAGCCTCTTGAAAACTTGGTGCAAGGTTGAAAAAATGCTCAAAACATTTGGCGATGTGCAAGTAATGTGCCGTAAAAATTTCTCCCTCACACCGTACTTCAAAAAGCAGTCAGAACTATATCAGCATATAAGCGCAACAGTGCAAAATTAACAGCAGTGGCCGCCCCGGAAGTCAGGCACGGTCGCCTGTGACGGGGGCGGGGCCACATCCAGACCGGAAAAGGAGGCAGGCGGAGTCGATGCATCTTGCGGCCCGGGGCTCCTGTGAGCGGTGTGGAGACCCGGGGCCGCGCTAGCAGGAGGTTGGACGCCGCGTGCTGAGAGAAGAGTCCCCGACATTGCCCAGGTAAGTTTCAAAAGGCTGGAGGGGCTTGGTGCACTTGTGTGTGTGTGTGTGTGTGTGTGCGTGTATGCTCGTGTGTGTATGCGACGGTGACGGCGGGGGAGGGGGTGGGGGGGCCTCGGTGCACTTGTGTGTGTGCGCGTGTGTGTGTCAGGGGGGGGTGTCTCTGTATGTATGTGCGTGCGTGCATGGGCGCTTGTGTGTGTGTATGCGCATGCGTGTGTGGTGCTTGCTCTTCCCGGGAGACAGCGCCTGGCCACAGCGCGCGTTCCAGTTACAAATCGGCTCGAAGGATGCGCGTGGCCGAAACTGTCTCCTGGGAAGCACAGTCGCTAACAAAAGATCTCTAGCGGAGACACAGCGCTGACGTGCTGTGTTCGCTACGAGACCTAAATATGGATCAATTTAAATCGAGCATTTCGGTATACACTCGTAATCCCGGCCAATAGTTTCTCTCAGGCGCACACAACACAAACTTGATTGCACTCTGGCAATGCAACGCCCCTCTGGGTTACCCTTGTAGTAGTATTACAGTGGGCTCAGAGGGCCTATGAACCCTTGGGCCGACACCGCTCTCCAAGACAGGAGCCCTACACCTTTCTCCAGCAGTACACAAAGTGGGCAAAGCCAGTAGGGCAGCAGCAAAGGTTACCACTAATCCAACAGGAAAGAGTGCAGTGGACTATCCAAACTGGAGCTAACAGGCACAGCACCATCAAAGCCACATGTCGAAGGTAACATCATAAGGCAGGTGGCAAACGTCTGCGCCTGGCATGGATAATCAAATCCTCCAGCTTGTACCTGCCTGGACAGTAGGTAGAGAGTAAGCCAATTGCTAGCAGCATTGTGTAATATAAGCCTCATATGATCATGTCAGCAATAGGGACCCCCCAGAAGTGCCTTGTGCACCTACAGTCATTGCGCCGTATTTCAATTAAGGCTAGGCCATCACCAAGCACATAGAAGTAACCAAACACAGGATTTTCTATGCAAAGATCAGGGAACAATCTCAACCAATCATGCAGACCCTCAGCAAAGTATATCCATTACTCCTTTTTTATGCCACATTATTGGAGGTGGCCTTCCATATATATATATTTTTTGGACTTCAATTACATTGGTCAAGGGCCCCACCGGGTCGGAAGTATCACCGGCAGAGCGACCTCCTCAGTATTTTTCAGTAGCGTCCGAACCCTGAAGAATCGCGTGAGCGATGAAACACGTGTCGGCTGGCTGCTGTTTTACTATGATGAAAATAAAGAATTGAAGATCTCAACATATACAAGACTTCTTCGTCTTTCTGCTACTTTACCTTGTGTTACTTCGTTTGAATCCTACGATATATCTTCACTTGTACTCTACATGTGTGTGCATAGGGTTGTTGTTTCATGACTAGTGTCTCACCAGCTTGCTGGATAGACTATTGAATGGTTTCACAGGTTTTCCATTCACCCAGTTGCACCACCTAATGACATTGTTTGTTGTCTATACATGCGCTTAAACCCATAGCAGTGCGCCCATTCCTCTGACATCTTAAACCTTTTGCTTGCCACCAGGAGACATTATACTGGCAAACCTTCTTTGCCACATTTAGGCTGACAAAGATATAATCAATAGTTGACCCAGAGCCTTTGCCTCTAAAAGTTGGAACGTCCCCCCTAAATTGGGTAGGGTAGATCAGATCGTTTCCAGCCACCAAATCTTCTAAATACGATCCCTGCGGGGAATGCTCAAAATTAATGTTATCTTGGTTAGCTGGACCTAGACTGTCCCAGACATAACAATTACCGTTGCAACAATGAACATTAAAATCTCCAAGCTCTATAGCCGAATAACAATTTGTGCAGTTAACATTATACAATTCTAAAAAATCATATAAACTGACTAAATGTTCATTAAAAAGGCCTTATCAAAGGAGTTATAAAAGTTAACAATGAGCCAGTTACCAGTGGTTTTGGTTAAAATTTCCACAGCCAAGCACTAAGGTGTACCTGTCTCCACTTTGGTATAAGTGCCCTCAAGTTTTAATGAGATAAGGGTTAAGAGTCCACCCTTCGCCCTCCCCATAGGGGAAGCAACTGCTGGCGACCAAAAAGCAGCATACCCATCCAAAAGAAAAGTATTTTTTGTGTCCCAGGTTTCCTCGAGCCTGATAATACCACAATCAGTAAGACAGTCCCTCCACTTAACATCAATTGCCTTACTGTTTAACCCGGCAATGTTCCAGCTAAGGAACCTGGTTACTGGTCGAGGGACCTTAGCTACCGCCATGCCGTCGCTGCAGCCACCTAGTAAATCCCCTAAAATATCTGTAATGTTGGAGTCTCCACCCCCACATGAACTCACTGACTTTCCTGGTTTTACGTCCTCCACTCCAACACCCGATAAACAAGCTTCTACACCAGGTAGAGAATGGACCCGGCCAAGTTCAAGTCAATCATTAGAGTCCAAACCGCTCAGGGGTTGATATCGGTTGGATGTAGCAACCTCAAAACCAGTGGACCCATCAGCGCTGTTACCTCTGCCCCTAAAAGAATCATTGAAGGGCTGCTGGGTTAAATGCCTGTAAAAATATCCCAGAGGTCGAAGTGTAATACCCTGATCGTCATTGGGTAGAGAGGTGGCTCTTAACAGTAAAGTATTGGCAAGATGTGGATTTCTAAAATTAATAATGACACAATCGCTACTAATATTCTTATGAGATTTGCCTATCCAGGTGGCTCTCCTCGTAGGTAAGATCTGGTGTGATAATGCCACTGGAAACCCACACTCTCGATTAAGCCATGACACTGTTTTGTTCTTCAGGGAATCGTGGGGTTCTGGCTTGGTTGAGTGCCCAGTCTCTCTTACCGATGGGACATTAGTTAGGACTGCCACAAACGGTGCACAGTCCAGTGGTAAGTCTGGTCGGGAGTTAACCAAGCATCTATTCTTCACTTCTGCACGCCCTATATTTCTCTTTGGGCCTGTTGCTGGCGATGGGTTTTTACACACAGTTTCCGGGGCTACAGGTACTGCTGGTCCAACTGTACATGATCCCCCATTGGGAAGCTTGGAGGTCTCATTGTTAGCCCCAGGACCCTTTTCAACAGCTTTATTACTTTCAGTTAAATCGATATGGGGTCCCAGGTGGCCGCCTAATCTCACAACTTCCGCAGAAATCAGGTCAAGTTTATCCATTAAGGGTTTAACTAACTTGGCAATTTTTGCGTCTATAATACTAATCAAGAAATCTAATTGCTCAGAGTCTATTTTAACTGTGGCATTGTTAACTACTGTCTCGGTAGCACCTGCAACACTAGTGGGTGGCGATTCTGCTCTTTTGTTGTTACGCCCCCCCCCCCCGTTTAGTTTGTGTGTTCCTACGTGATCTCAGTACTCTCCGTGTTCTCGGAGCCGGGAAGCGCTGAGGTGGAGAATCATAAGAAACACCCGATTTGTCCTGATTAGGTGCTGGTTCTATAGATGTAAGGGTGGGATCAGGATCACAACTATCATCCGGTGGGGATACAGAGAGTAAAATAGGCGATGTGGGCGGTGAAACAGAAGAGGTCCCCCGGCCTAAAGACAAACGTTGTTCACTATTAATTTTGTTCACGACTTTCACAAGATAGTTGTCTAGCGTGGCTGATACAGGGGGGGGGGGTTTAACAGCTTTAGCTTTAGACATTATTGGTACTGTTGATTTAATATAGGGCGTTCGGTTATTGGGAACAGCAAGCCAGCACAAAAACTAAACCACAGTAGTAAAAGGGTTTATTTCAACTCCTTGTCCTGAGACCTTATAATTAAAACAAGCATACACGAAAATAAAAAAAGTCTCACTTTGGCGGGAATGATGGAGCTCAGCTACAATGTCCCCCCTACTGTCCTTCTAATGCTGGGCTGTATGTGCCCACATATATTAAATTGTACCACATGCAACTGAGTTTTTGGTTGCAACTGTAAGCATAAAAGTAAACTGACTGGCCAGTATTGTTTTATATTTTTTGTTCAGATTTTATGTTTGGCATAAGTGTGATGTATTTAGTTATAGCTGTTGTGCTTGCAGTTATAGTTTTGTATCTATATCCAGTTGGTTTGTGTTTCCTTTTTTGCATAAAAAATGTGATGGCACTGTGTGTGGACTGGCGCTTGGCTGGCAGTATGCGTGGACTGGTGCTTGGCTAGATGTGTGCGCGGACTGGCACTTGGCTGGTAGTGTGTGTGGACTGGCGCTTGGCTGGTAGTGTGCGTGGACTGACGCTTTGTTTGGTGGTGTGCGTGAACTGGAACTTGGCTGGTGGTGTATGAGTAGAGACTTGCTTGCTGGTCATCACGTACACTGCTAGCCAAACGCCAGTCCACATACTCCATCAGCCAGTGTGGTTGCTGTGTCAGGCATGTGGTCGTATGAAAGTAGTGGATTTTCAGCTCCCACACTGTGAGTCATTGGTTCATGTTTTTAGCCTTTTAACTATTAACACTGCATTTCCTTTTTGTGAAATCTCTTGTTCATCAAATTCTTCACTTTGAACTTTCACTCACCCTCGTCCCAAACCCAAACACTAGGGGGGTCAATAGGATTGCGTTTTTTCCGCATCCTCGGGGCCGGCGGAAGCCACCGCCGGCCCCGAGGATGCGGAAAAACCGCAGCGGACTGACCAAGGACCCACCGCCACATTAGGATGGCTGGTGGGTCCTGGTTTCCGTCCGCAGCTTTTCCGCCGCGGTCGGCTTACAACCGCGGCGGAAAAGCTTTAATATGGTGACGATGTCTTCCAGACACCGTCCACCATATTAGGATGGGCAGTACAATATGCTTTTCCGCTGCGGGTTTTCCGCCGTGGAAAAGCATACGGAACTTCACTGCGGGGGCCCGTTGCGGGCCCCCTAGGTGAAGGGGGGGTGGAGGGTGCACATGGGGGGTACCTATGGTACCCCCCTGCATTTGCGTGCACAAAGCAGCAGGCACCGCGTGGTGCCTGCCACTTTGTGCACGCAAATGCTGTGCATGCTTTTTTAACATTGCGGCGGGTGCAGCTTGAAGCTGCACCCGCCGCAATGTTAAAGATTGAGGATGTGACCGCCACCCTGGCGGTCACATCCTAATCTGCACGGAGGGACCTCCGCATCCCCTGCGGACGGTCCCTCCTACTCTATGGTGGCGGACGGACGCAAGTCCGTCCGCCATCATAATCGGCCCCTAAGTGTGTGTACTTGAGGAATAGTTGGTTGTAAAGTAATATTTACATTTTCTGTCTTTCTCTGCCAGAGTGTACATTGTCTCTGCATTGTCTGTTGATCTGTTGATATGAGTGTTGTAATATTCTGGGCCTGGTAGTGTGAATGGTCTCCTACGCATCACATATTAAAGGTGTGTGAATGGTCTGTAAAGAGGTTGGTGCCTTGCTGTGGCTTTAAAGCTTACGAGCTGTGAGTCATTGGTCCAGGTTTTTAACCTTTTAATTATTAACAGTACATTTCCTATTGGTGAAATCTCTTGTTAATAACATTTTATATACTGAACCATGAATCAACCTCATGCCAATTCCAACGAGTATGTGTGTGTACATATTAAATAACTGGTTGTGAAGTAATATTTGTATTTTCTGCCTTTCTCTGCCGGGGTGTACATTGTCTCTGGGGAAAATCTACTAATTCTCAATATTTTCATAAAGTAAAATCCGTGGGGAGTACAGGCTGGTGTCCCTCCCGTGGATTCCAACATGTTTTCCAACCCAAAATGCCCTGCAAACCTCTACATGTGTCTCCAGGCACACATCTTTCTTGCATTACTGTGCCATATTCTTCTAGCATTAGAAAGAATCCACAAATTTCCTACTGCCCAGCATTCCGCCTGGTCTCCCGATAAAAATGGTACCTGAGGGTCACCTGAGTTTTTGGCTCCAGGCTTGACGGCCATGAAGGGAGCCTACCAAACCCAGACATCTCTGAAAACTAGATATCCGGGGGAGTTTAAAGATGTGTGATTTGCATGGATCCCCCAATGTATTATTACCCAGAATCCCCTTCAAACCTCAGCTTTGCTAAAATATGAAATGTTTCTCACATTTCTGGGGGGAATTGCTGTGCCTACACAAATTTCCCCTTGGTCTTCCAATAGAAATGAGACCTCACTTGTGTGGGTTTCCAATGCAAAGACATCCTAAAAATGTGTATAAACAAAAAAATAACTCTTAGAACTCGCTGTACTATCCCCTCGATCTTAAATTGGCCCACCCATAAAAGTGAGGTATTATTTTTCTTGGGAGACAAAGGGGAACGCTGGGTGGAAGGAAATTTGTTCCGGCACAGCAAAAGTATGAGAATTGTTTTATTTTTTTAGCAAAATGTAAGGTTTAAAGGGGATTCTGTGTAAGAAAACGTTGGGAAATCCCCACGAGCCACTCATCCTTGGACTCCCCCGGGTGTCTAGTTTTCAGAAATGTTGGGTTTGGTAGGTTTCCCTACATGGCCGCTGAGCTAGGTCCAAAAACACAGGTGACCCACTTGCAAAACTAGGTCATTTTGTGATTGATTATTTGTGATGCCTCCACAATAAGTCTTGGGCCATTTCCTCTCACGGGCATTAGACCTACCCACACAAGTCAGGTACCATTTTTATTGGGAAACATGGGGAAATGCTGGATTGTAAAAAAAATTGCCCGGCCTAGTGATTTCACAGCTCTCCCACACACAAATGTGAGAAAAAACTGATTTGTTTGCCAATTTTGAGGTTTGCAGGTGATTCTGGCTAGGAAAACTTTGGGTAATCCATACAAGCAACAAATCGTTAAACCCCCCGGATGTCTAGCTTACAAAAATGTCTGGGTTTTGTAGTCTTTCCATTTTGGAAAAGGTGATGGACAGAGTTTGTGAATGATGCAGAATACTCCTACCCAGTCAAGAGATCAGGGCTTGATCCATCACCGTTTTTTAGCTCACTACACCATCCTAGCTCAGAACCTGGCTACTTGCAAATTAGTCTGTTCCTGTCCCAGTGCATGATGGGAACAGGGCAGACCAAACTACCAAGCCAATTCTTCACCGGAAAGGAGACAAGCTACCGGGGACCAGTTTCTGGCATTTCAGCTGTCATCGGCCCGGCTTGCTTGAATCCTGATGGTGCAATGAGCTAGGGACTCACGTCAGTCTTTCCTGCATGATCGCCAAGCCCAGGACCAAAAATGCAGGTGACTCCCCCGGTAGACCAGGTCTGTTTGTGATTGATAATTTTCAAGTCTCCACAGTACATTGCGGTTGGATCTACTAGGCCTACCCACACAAGGGCTGTACCATTTTTATCTGTGGACTTGGAGAAATGCTCGGTGGGTGGAAGTTTGTTGCTCCCTGCAGATTCCAGAACTTGCCATCACAGAAATGTGAGGAAAATGTGTTTTGTTTGGACAAAGTATGCAAGGAATTCTGGATAACAAAACCTTTTGAAAGCCACACAAGTCACCCCATCTTGGATCCCCCTCGGTGTCTGTCTTTCAAACATTTACATGTTTGCTAGGTTTCCCTCAGTGCTAGTTGAGCTAGGGCCCGAAATCCACAGCAAGGCACATTCCAAAAAAAGGTTCAGTTTCCTGTGAAAAAATGTGATGTGTCCCCGTTGTGTTTTGGTCAGTTTCCTGTCGCGGGCACAAGCCCTACCCACACAAATGAGATTCCATTTTTATCAGGAGACCTTAGGAAATGCTTGGTGTGTGGAAGTTAATGGCTTCCCACAGATTCCAGAACTTTCCATCACAGAATTGTGAGGAAAATGTATATTTTTTATAAAGTTTGAGGTTTTCAAGGGTTTCTGGGTAACAGAAACTGGTGAGAGCCACACAAGTCACCCCATCATGGATTCCCCTGAGTGCCTGTTTTTCAAACAAGTACAGGTTTGCTAGGTTTCTCAAGGTGCCAGCTGAGCGAGGGCCCAAAACCCACAGCTAGGCACACTGCAAAAAAAGGGTCAGATTCCTGTGGAAAAATTTGATGTGTCGTTGCATTTTAGGCATTGTCCTGTCGCGGGCACCAGGCCTACCCAAACACATGAGATACATTTTTTTATAAGGAGACTTAGGGGAATGCTGGGTGGGTGGAAGTTTGTGGCTTCCCGCAGATTCCAGAACTTTCTCATCACAGAAATATGAAGAAAATGTGTTTTTTTACAAAGCTTGAGGTTTGCAAGGTATTATTGGTACCAGACCCTGGTGAGAACCACACAAGTCACCCCATCCTGGATTCCCCTGGGAATCTGGTTTTCAAAAATGTACAGGTTTTCTAGTATCTCTAGGTGCCAGATGAGCTAAGGGCCAAAATCCACCTCTAAGCACACTGCAAAAAACAGTCAGTTTCTGTGAATAAATGTGATATGTCCATGTTGCATTTTGAACCGTTTCCTGTTGCGGGCACTAGGCCTACCCACTCAAGTGAGGTACTGTTTTTATAGGGAGACTTATGGGAATGCAGGATAGTAGAAAACGTGTCATTACCAGTTGTATTTCTGTGTATTTCTGCTATCCAAATGTAGAATAGTGTGTAAAACAGAAGACATTTTGAAAAAAGCACCTTAATCTGCCTGCTAGTATGGCTACCCACATATTCAGAGATGTGCAAATAACGACTGCTTCTGAACACTCTATATCTTGTGCCCATTGCAGAAATGCATAGGTTTCCTTGATACCTATTTTTCACTCTTTATATTTTACCAAATAAATTCCTGAATAACTGGGACACAAGGAAAAATCATATTAAGGTGCGGCTCAGTTATTGGCTCCGGGTACCTTGAGTTATTTGTGAACGTACAAGCCCAATATAATCCCGCAACTAGAGAGATCCCATGTAAGTACAAATATATTGCTTTAAAAAATATAGCATAGTTAGATAAAAGTTGCAGGTGAAAATATAGGCACAAAGCGCTGTTTTTTTAACTCAATTTCAATATTCTTTAATTTCAACTTTTACTTTCTATAGGAAAGCCTTGAAGGATCTCGACAAATGACCCCTTGCTATATTCAGAATGCTGTCATCTTTTCAGAAATGTATAGCTTTCTGGGATCCTTTACTAATTTCCTCCCGATTTCTATCACTAGCTGGAAGGCAGGTAAAAGTACAAAAAACAGGAACAATTGGCTATGTCCCAGCAAAATGCCAAAACTGTGTAGAAAAATTTGGTTTTCTGACAAAGGTTTTCCTGTTCCTGAAATCTGGGAAAACGGTGATTTTAGCACCACAAAAACTTTGTTGATTCATTTGCAGGAGAAAAAAGCAGCACAATTTTTTTTCTCCATTTTCCCCCCAAAAAACAGAATGTAGCTGTATTTTGCCTAATTTCTCAGTCTCCTCCAGTCTGCTGGCCTCCTGTTCAGAGACACAGGGACATAAAAGGCCCACAACCACCTGAACCAGCTCCAAAATTCATCAGGAGCAATTCCCTGACTCCCAAGTGGTGCCCCTCAGGTCCTGGAACCTTTGTGTGATCTAAGTGGAGCTGAATTGAAGGTTTTGGGCTCTTTACAACTGTGAACGGGCTTGTTTGCGCCAAAACTTTGTTGCTAGCAATGCCAGTCAATGCAAATTTCTGTCAACTTGACTCTTCATTCTACAACATCAAACGTTCACAAAAAGCAGCTCAGACCTGAACAGGATGTTCTTGTTACTTGAACAACCATCTGTGATGCAAGGCCTGCTCTTAGCTGTACCTTGATGTCAAAATAGGCCCCATCCCAGCTCCTCTCGGCCCCCTCCATCGTGAATAGAAAATAGCCTTCAGTGATACTTTGGGCTTTTAGGTGCGATTTTCACTTAAACCTTTCAACAATGCATATCTCCAAATCTCATGATTGGATTTTGTCGTTTTGGTCTTGATTTATTTACTACAATCTACTCTATTTTACGAATTTGGAGTGGGATCATTTTTGTGTATTGTTTTAATTTTGTTACTTTTGAAGTGTTGCATAAATGCTTTACATATTGCCTTTAAATTATGCCTGACTGCTCTGTCCCAAGCTACCATAAGGTTGACCACCGGCTAACTTGGGGCTTGCTTGTGACTTCACTCTGACAATGTTTGTGGTTGCTGTTTGAGTAGGGTTTCACCCCCCCCCCCCCCCCCCCCATATCAATCAGTAACCCAAATTCTTAAAGTGATAAAGCATTAATGTTTTGCGACTGGATTTCATTCACAAAACATTAATAAGGAAAAGGTATTCGGAAGGAACCCCCTTCCAAATACCAAATCTGTACTGTTGTCTAAATCCATTTCACAATTCAAAAAAGCTTTTTGGAATCACTTATTGGGTTTAGTACATTTGAAAACGTGTTTTAGTGGTCACAAACCCTCAGATTTATTGAATCAGAGAGTTAGTGAAAGTTGAAACAGTTTCTTCATGTGGCACACAATTTTGTACTTGAATAGTAAGCTTCCTGTACTAATCCTATGCTAAACAGTACACACATACCTAGGCACCATGGTGCACAGGTTGTGAATCAAGCAAGGCAGCCTTTAAAAGCACTAGCGCTTAGGATGACAGCCGCAGCAGGACATTTTTAATAAATATGGATCTGTACTGATTTTTCTGGCTTGCACAGTGCAGTGCAGCAACTTGGTTAAGAAAAAAAGTTATAAATATCCCACACATTATTGTGTATATCAGAACAGGCGCATATCTACCTATCAATGATTTGGACATACGCTTAAGGGAGAGGGCCATATCTGAATTGTGTCTACAATATTTGGAGCCCAGGTTTTGGAAAAGGTGGATCATGATATTACTTTAATATGTTTGCATACTTTTCTTCCTGAATTAGTTCTACAGTATTTCATTTGTTCACTTCATGTGTGGAAAATGTCTCACTGAACATAACATCTTTCCTGGATTAGGCAAATCATAAGTACCTTGGGTAACATGAATCCTCTGAACTTTGTGTCTTTCATGAGGCGGTGTGGGGCACCCAACGGCAAAACACTGGCAAACCGTTGTATTTCATTGAGCACTGCCTCTGTGTAGGGCATCTTGATTCTGTCCTCAATTGAAGGAATGCGGTTTCGACCAATCACAAAATCAATCTCTGCATGCATTTTTTCTGCCAAGAAGACAACAAGAGGGTTCCATTTACTTACAAATTTGTACATCACATTACCACCAAACTGCTTCACAAATTACTTTATAGACCTTAAACAAATACATCTGAGGAAATTACAAAAAGGCCTTCCTAGCTGGATATAAACATTGAAAATCGAAATATGAACATAAATAGGAATCTAGATACTTGCACTGTGAAGTCAACTTAAGTTGGTGGCAAACTGTGAGTAATATATTTAGTGTAGGAAAAGTCAGCAACTCGAAGGATTGGATTTACTAACAACTCCCGCAACTTAGCAATGAGAGGGAAAGTGCAGGACAGTGCCGCATATACAAAGACATGGCACTGCCCTGCTCTCTCCCTACCAAGATATAGCACTTTCCTGCGCTCCCACTACCAAGATACGGCACTGTCTTGCTCTCTCCCTAGCATTGGCACTCGAAGGGGCATATTATCAAGGACGGTGTTAAAATTATCGCCGGTTTAACGGCAGAAAACTGCAGCTAAAGCAGCGATAATGGGCTTGATAAAATACACCTCTAGAATTCCGATAAAAGCCCATGTTCACACCAGAACATGGACTTCTATTGGAATTCTCAAGGGCATATTATCAAGTCCATTATCGCTGCTTTGGCTGCAGTTTTCTGACGCTGAACCGGCGATAATTTTTATCGACGTCCTTGATAATATGCCCCAATGAGACTGCCTAGCAGCATGCATGCATACAGGGCAACACATATGCAAAATCTGAAAGGTTTTGTTGCGTGTTTATCTAGGTTCCTGATCGATACTGTGACCTTATGCCCCTATTCGGCTATAAATCCATTTATTCCCTATATTGGCATAACCGTTCAAGTGCGATTTTCTGAAAAGTCATCTCTGGCCTCACACGAACAGAGTCACATTCCAGCATAGCTCTCTGCCACTTCCTTTGCGACCAATTAGTGCAATGACAGAGCAGAAGTCACTATCTGATATTCCTAGATTAACACTCCGAGTTCTTCAACAAGATAAAACCTCAGCAAACTGGAAATCCCCGCTTGCTGTGTTTTGATTAGTAATGGAACTCAAATGAGCAACTGATAACTATCACTTCCTAGTGACGTCTTTTATTGACGTCTTATGTCCAGCAAACTTGCGTCAAACCCGGCACCTGTCAGGTATAAATATTACCAACGCTGCCTTAAGCAATGAGCTACTGTTGCTGATGCTAGCTGCCTGCAAGACCCCGTGTTGGTGAATCTAGCACTCTGTCGCTGCAGCCTGCTGTCCCTGTGGTGGTGAAGCTACTGATACCATTATCGCTGCTAAAGCGCGAACTATGGTGCAGTACGCTTAGGAGCTGAACAGCCATCCCTCTGCGAAGACATCCAGCAGATTCCAGCTGCCCGCGGACGCTGTCCCCCCTCCTTCCTCGACGCGCTGAAGAGACCCGCTGCCTTTCTCCTGCAGAGAAATCCAGCCCCGGCGTTTCCGGTCTACCCTCGCGGGTGACTGGGATATCGAGAGTGACCCCTGAAGGAGATACCAATCCTCCATCATTCTATTCAGAGGTATGGTGTTGACTAAACCCTTAGACGAGAATTCTTGAAACAAACCTTGGCAAAACCAACTTAACTTAAAGCTACTTACTCCCCTTCCACGTGTTAGGCTTAGGTCAGGCACACTGGGGTAGGCTTAGTTAGAAGCACCAGTTGAGTATGTTAGCCTAATGTATATATGACTGTATATATGTTTTATTACTTTTAAACCATTGTATGGCTAAGAAACCATATCAATGCTTTTACAGTTCTATTTTGCAATACTTATCTTACTGTACGTACTTTTTATCATAACAAGTCTTGCAATTGTGGCAATACATTTCTCTTGTACGAGAAGAAAGACTGTTCAATAAATGTTAACCCTTTATTGACAAACGCCCGTCTCTCTATTCTCTACATCTCGTGAAAGTAAACTGCACTAGACTGACTGAGTGAAATACATGTCTATTGTTTCACACGACCCTAGAGATTGACTCTTGATCTGAGGAGCAAAGTTGTCATGTTGCACGGTTGTTGGAAAGCTGAATCCCTTCTTGTCTGTGCCAAGGAAGCTGATCACTTCCTATGCAGAGAAGAACGTTTCCAGTGACCTCTGAGTTAGTTGGTAACACAACCCAATTAAGTTTAGCATAGTCAGTGGAGGCCTGGAATATCCGCAGTTCCACGTCGATACTACTGTTTATGTTATTCCAATGCGCAGGGCCTGGTGGGAAACTAGGAACTACACTACATGGCGCCCAACGTTTGGTAAGGCGATAAACTAACGCAAGACAGTTAGAGTAACTCAGTTGTGCATATTTCACACAGACCCCTTTCTCCCGTAAATACTCCAATAGACGTCTGGAGTGGGTGAAAGGTTAAAATCCGCCCGACCTTAGTAGGAAGAGATTCCTATGTAAAGCTCTGGTTTATTCAACGTTGAAGGATACAGTGTTCCAAAATATTGTGCACCTAATCTTTGTCTCCTTGGAGACCAACTCTGCAGACCTTGCATTTTTACAATGCCAGAAAATAACGGAACCCGCAGCAGATGCGACTCAGCAAGGTCCCGAATACACGGACCCGGATGCTATTATCATCCCGGTCCACTTAAGAAGATCTATAACTTTAAAACTTATAGAAAACGGACTGACACCTCAAGGTGGTACAGTAATTTTCGTGATAGAGGCTCACGAGTATCGGCAGACAGAGGTATTCTATTCATGGATAAACTTTCCAGCGGTAAACGCTAGAACAAAAGAGTTTCACTATTACAAAATAGAGAAACCTCCGGAAGAGTACGCTCCTTTCGAGGAGATTGAAATTCCACTTAAATTTCAAGAGCACCTGCTCTGGTTTAATGGCGCCCTAAAACATAATGATCACATTACCAGGCTCGGTCCACTAGGTAGACCAGGAGCCACGTGGCCGGTTCTAGCCTGCTACACACCACATCCTGACATTGTAAAAATGTCTAGAGAAGAGCTGTTAGTACAGCTAAACACATTAATAAAAATACATAGGCAATTAGTCCAATATGTAATGCGGACTGCAACAGTCCAGCCAGCTGTTAATACACCACAGCTGACCCCTCATCAGGGGAACACAAATAAAATTACACCACAGAACAAACAGTCATGTCTTGGTAAAACACCCGTAAAACGGGAACAAATTCCTTTCTGGTTAGCACAGAAAATCACTCAAATAGAGGCAGTATTTCCTGATACTACCCCTATTGAGAAACACAGAATCTTGACCATCTGCCTTCCTATGGGTATCGCACCACACGTGGAGGACTGTGACACTTGGGGTACAGTCTTTGCTTCCATTTACACAAAAACACACGGTGTTCCGTCTATGGCGGTAATACCAGAAGTGCTAAAACAGATTCAAAATGAATTCGGTCCAGAGCCCGCTTTAAATCTAGGTATGAAATTACTGAAAGACTTCAAGCAGGTCTCGGCTATATTATTAGCCAATATAAGAGGAGAAGCAGAATCTGTGGCGATTCGCCAGAAGTTGAAGGAAACAGATATAAAAGATCCTGTTGAGCTTGCCAAAATCATAGAAAAATGCTATGAAGAATTAGGTAGAGACAGCTTGGGTGGAAAACCAGTTAAGCCCCAACTGCTCGAAAATCCTGAAACATTATTTATTAAAAATAATTTAAACACTCCTAAAAAGAGCTGGGATGGAAATAAACAATCCACTCCCAAGGAAAAAGTTTTCCAGTCCAGAGGAAGGTCTCCTCGACGGAGGGAAAGAACTCCGACTCGAGAACGCCAGTCTCCCCAGAGGGAGCCCTCTGAGAAAAGATATAACCTTAGAAATAGGGATAATCTGAAAAAACCTGATAGATATCAAAGTATTGATACACGTCCCTCTCGATCTCTTCCACAGAATTCGGAAAGAAGAGGACGGTCAGACCCAGGAGAGCACACCAAGTCCAAAGACAAGGAACCTGCTCAAAATAAAAAATCTCAATTTCAGAAAAAGAAGGTAGGCAGTATTAGAGTAATCAACCATGCCGAGAATACTGAGGACACAGTTGAAAAACGGGAAGTGGGCATTGACAATGTTGGACAGTGCAGCAGAAATCAGTATAGCGCGCAAGATCTTGATGAGTCATCTGGAGACAGTGGACACGAATGAATACATTCAAGTTGAAACTGCCGACGCCAGACTTAGCGAGCCCCATAAAATATACGAAATAACATTGCGTATAGAGGGTGATAAGACTAGGAAAATTAAGGGTCTATTTTGGGATAAGCTCTCAAAAGGCTATGATATTCTGTTAGCTGAAAAAGATTGGCCCCCAGAGTTTGTCAGGGAGTGCCCTCGTGGCGAAGAAGTGATTATGCCTGCCTTCTCGAATCACATTCCGATTCACAAAAAATATACATATGCAAGGAAATGGGCAGTGGCCCAGGCACCTGCATTATATAAAAATCATGTAGGATGGGATGAGGACTCACCTCCTCACAAAATCCAATTAAAAAGTGAACCAACTGCCCAACGGCAGTATCCCATTAAGCAAGAAGCTAAAAAACAAGTCAGGGAGATCTTAGATCAACTTGAGTACCAGGGGGTGATTGAAACATGCACCTCTCAAATGAACAATCCTTTGTTTCCCGTCTCCAAGCCAGACAATTCATATCGTCTAGTTTTGGACTACAGACATCTTAATACATGTTGCAAAACCTTTGCAGTACAAAACTCGCATAGTGCAGCCCTAATGAATAACATAGTTAGGAAAAAATATAAAACGACATTAGACATTTCTAATGGTTTCTTTTGTCAAAACATTGCACCAGAAAGCAGATATTTGACCGCTTTCTCTGCATTTGGGTCACAGAAAAAATTCTGTCGACTCCCACAGGGGTTCAAGAACAGCCCAGGACTATTCTCAGCTAGGGTAACAGAGTTACTACAAATCTATGATGATGAAGCATTATCTTACGTAGATGATATTTATCTCACAGACGACGACTTGGATACTCACTTGAAAAGAGTGAACACCATTATACTTGGGTTCGCAGCAGAGGGTTACAAATTCAACTTTAAAAAGTCCCGAATTGGTACTCGATCCGGTGAAGTCTCCAGTCTGCATTGGTGTGTAGATCCTGTGATTCCTCCCTTCCTGTGATCGAGGGGAGTCGGCGGCAGAGTGCGGCCTGGTGGCCGGCCGGAACCGGGGTCCTCGAGTTTCGCGACGCCTGGTGGCAGCTGTGACCTGGCGGGTGCGGGTGGCATCCGCTGCGCCGTCCTGGGCTTGTCTCTCCGCCTGCGATTGCCTGGAGTTTGAGGCGGAACCAGCGACTCCTACCCATCGGCTCTTCCCCTGCACGACCGGCGAGTGGTGGCGACGTGGCCGGGCCCTGCGACAGTCTGGTGGCGGGACTCCTTGTGCCCGGGGGCGACCGGGGCTGGACTGGTGGTCGGCTGGCCCCCCTGATCCGCCTTCCCTGGCTAGGCCCGCTGGATACGGCGACCCATGGACCGCGGACCCGCTGATTCTTCCTGATATATCCTAGACGGCTGTCCGTGAGGACGAGTGTGGGTGCGGCCTGTCCTGCTGGGGTGACGCCGGGGCCTCTATTTTCGCGACATCCGATCGCAGCGTCCCTCCCCGGGGCCTCATCTGGGCCGCCCCGTTCCAGTTCCTGCGACAGTGCCCGAGAGTGGTGTGGGCCCTGCCCGGCGCTTGCCATGACCAGGGACAGAGGAGGTGGCCCGCCCAAGCATGGACCCATAGATAAATTCACAGGGCCGAGTGGTGGCGCTGGGGCGACCGGTGGCAGCGGCGGCCCTGGGCCAGACAATGCAGCTATCCTAGCGGCCATAACCCAGTCTCGGGACATGCTCGATGCCAAGATAGGTGCGGTCGGGGCGGATGTCACGCTCTTACGCCAGGATCTCCGCAATGCAGTGGAGCGGATTGCTGGGGTCGAAACCCGTGTCACGGAGACCGAGGCGGACATTAGTGGCCTAAAGAAGCGCCTTGCGGAGGTTGAAAGCGTCCAGAAGACACTGGCGGCCCGCGTGGAGGATGCAGAAGGGCGCGCGCGGCGCAACAACCTCCGCTTCATTGGTTTTCCGGAGCGGTGCGAGAAGGACAGCATGGAGAGGTTTCTGACCGGGTGGCTGGAGAGCTGGCTCCCTGAAGGGGCGTTATCTAGGTGTTTCGTGATCGAGAGGGCCCACAGGGCCCTGACCCAGCGGCCGCCGGAGGGTGGGCGCCCGCGGCCGGTTATAGCCCGCCTGCTGAACTATCATGACCGTGATGTTATCCTACGGGAGGCGAGGAACAAGGGATCCCTCGCCTTTGAGAATCATACCATTATGATTTTCCCGGACTACACAAAAATGGTGCAACAACAGCGGCACTCCTTCATGGACGCTAAGGCTAAGCTCCGGGGCCTCAAGCTCCAGTACTCGCTCCTGTATCCAGCTCGCTTGCGGGTCATATACCAGTCTCGTACCCACTTCTTTGACTCGCCAGAGGAGGTGTTTCGCTGGACGGATGAGGCAGTGCGACTACGTCCCCACGCCCAACCGGGACTGGACCCGGGCAGGTCTCCAGGTTCGTCGCCGGAGCGGACACAACGCCAGCCCAAGAAGGGCCGACATCGGAGGTCTCGCTCCAAGAAAAGATCGGCTTCCGCCTGTGCGTCGCAATCGGGTGGCACCAGGGACTCTGAACACTCCGATGCGGGCAGCTGAACGCTGTTGGGCCTCCATACATTCTGTCTGCTACATATGGACATGCTCTGCCTTGGCTGGTGAGACTGTTTTATTTTGTCCTTGATGTGCCAGCCGACTCCCATGTGGAGACGTCAGCTATAGACATGGGGACACAGTGTGGCTCGGAGGGTACCTTATACGGGCCTCAGACCCTCACGGATGTGAGTGTTGTTGGGGGGGTGGTGAGTGTGCGTCTTGGTGGGGTTTTGGGGATTCATTGGTATGGCGGGCCCTGAGTCCTCTGTTTTGGGCTCGGGTCTCTCCATGCCGCGACAGGTACTTCACTGTTTTCTGAGGTATTGGGGTGGGGGGGGTGGGGTATGGGGGGGTGTTTTGGTGTTGCACTTGTTGTTGGGGGGGCTCTGGGCTGGAACGGGGGTGTTGTATTTGCGGGCTGGGGGGGTGGGTCCACACATGTCGGGGGCTGTGCTTTTTGTCGTTTTGCGGGTAGCACCTGGGTGGGAGGGTGGGCCAGATCTTGAACTGTGTGTCGATAATGGCTAGTGCTGCGAGTGTGACTCCTTCGAAGACCCTGCGGGTGGTGACGTGGAATGTGCGGGGTGTCCTGGATAAGATTAAGCGGGGGGCTGTGCTGCGGTGGGGGAAAAGGGAGATGGTGGATGTTCTTTTGCTTCAGGAAACGCACATGCTGGGATCCAAAGCCCTTAGCCTCCAGAGGTTCGGCTACCACCAGGTCTATCATGCTGGCTTTACGAGGGGCTCGAGGGGGGTGGCCATACTGATTCATCGTAGGGTGGCCTATGTCCACGAGAAGCAATGGATTGACCCCCAGGGCAGATTTGTTTTTGTTAAAGGCCTACTGGGTTCCGAGCCGGTGGTTTTTGGTAGTGTCTATGCCCCTCCCCCCCTGCAGTGGGCACTGTCTGAACGGCTGTTTGCGTTGTGGGACGAAATCCCCGAGGTCCTGACTGTGGTGGGGGGTGACTGGAATGAAGTCATGGATGTGGGCCTGGACCGCCAGCGGCGAGCGTGTGTGGTACCTAACCCCCCCCCCCGCGGCTGCCCCCACCCGGTTGAGTGCAACGGCGCGCAGTATGGGCTGGGTCGATGTGTGGCGGCATTTTCATCCCGCAGTACAGGCCTTCACGTATGTATCGGCGGTGCATGGGTCATTCTCGAGGCTCGATTACTTGTTTGTACCCGGGGCCTGCCTGAGCCGTGTTAGGGACGCCTCGATACTCCCCAGGGGCCTTTCGGATCATTCCCCTGTCCTGGCCACTCTGACCCTCCCCGTTAAACGGCAACCTTTTCGCTGGCGTATGTCCGCCTGGCAGTTGCAACGGCCGGACTATGTGGCGCACCTACGGGTGGCAATCGACCACTTCTGGCGCGAGAACTTGGTGGGGGGAGCTGATGCTGTTGTGGTGTGGGAGGCGCTGAAGCCCACGATCCGGGGCATCGACATAACTTGGTGTGCGGCCGCTCGGCGGAAGCACCGGGAGGCCATTGTGGCTGCCGCGGCCCGCGTGGAGGAGCTGGAGCAGCGTGGTCGACTTGGAGGTGAGGAGGGCGTGGTGCGCCAGCTCCTGCAGGCCCAGCAGACTTACTCCTCGGTCCTACATGAGGAGGCCCGGCAGGCGTGGCTCGCCACGCGCAGTAGGGTATATCAGTGGGGCGATAAGTCCTGCACCATGTTGCATAGACTTTGCCAGGCGACCTTTCAGCCCCTGGAGCTCCCCGGTCTCACGGCGGGGGATGGCTCAGTCATAACCGACCCGGACCAGTTGGCGGCCAGCTTTGCCCGCTACTACGAGGCACAATATGCCCCTCGCGATCCATTGGGGGAGAGCGGGATTGCCCCGTACCTGGATGCTTTACTCCCGCAGGCAGTCCCGGAGGAGACTAGAACAGCCCTGGAGGTCCCACTTACGTCCGAGGAGCTAGGGGAGGCCCTTGGCCAACTGAACACTGGGAAGGCGCCCGGCCCTAGTGGCTACCCTGCCGAATTTTATAAAAAATTCCACGTCCAGCTGGGACCCCACTTTCGCAATGCGCTGGAGGCAGCACGGTCTAGGGGCGAGCTGCCACCTGACTGGCGTCATGCTGAGATTGTGGTCTTTTTGAAGCCTGGTAGGGCGCCTGACCGTCATGATTCATACCGGCCTATCTCCCTCCTCAACATCGAGGCCAAGATATTGGCGAAAGCCCTGGCGAACCGCCTTCTGCCCCTCATAGCCGACCTGGTCCACCCCGACCAGGCCGGGTTCATGCCGCACAGGGCCACCCGACACAATATCCGGCGGGCACAGGCAGCGATCGACGCCATGAGTGCTAGGGATGAACAGGCCGCACTTCTCCTTGCGGACATGGACCGGGCCTTTGACTCGGTGAGCTGGGCGTATCTCTTCACCTTATTGGCCCGCCTAAACCTCAGGCCGGTCTTTCTGTCCTATATCCGCCTCCTGTATACCAATGTCACGGCGTCGGTCCGGGTGGCAGGCGCGGTCTCAGGACGCTTCCCAATCGGCCGCGGTACGCGCCAGGGTTGCCCGTTGTCCCCATACCTATTTGCCCTGGCCATGGAGCCCCTCGCGGCGCGGGTGCGGCTAGATGCCCAGCTGCGTGGCTTTGTCTGGAACGATACTCTTACAGATAGAATTGCACTCTACGCGGACGATGTCCTCCTGTTCCTTACGGATCTGCGGCGCTCTGGCCCTCGAATCCTGGAGATCATGCGGGGGTTTGGCGAAGTCTCCGGGCTTACCCTTAACCTATCTAAGTCGACCCTGTGGGTTTTGCATGGCAGAGTAGTGGCTGACGATTGGGCTGCTGATCTACGAGTGGCGACAGACGGCCTGAAATACTTGGGTGTTTTCCTCTCGACTTCGCGGGCCGTGGCCTGGACGCGTAGTGTCCTGCCGGTGTGGGAACGGGTCCAGACGGATGTTAAAACGTGGTCCAGGATGCCGCTTACGATCTTTGGGAGGTCGGCCATCTTTAAGATGGTGGCGCTGCCGAGACTGCTGTACCAACTCCAACATTTCCCGCACCCTATCGGCATGGAGTGGTTTCGCCAGGTGAACTCTGTGCTGGGCCGCTTCCTGTGGGAGGGCGGAGCAGCCAGGGTGGCCCTAAAGACATGTTTTCTATCCACCTACTGTGGTGGCTTGGCCACGTCTGATCTCCTCTCCTACTACCAAGCATCACATCTGCTTGTTCTTAATGATTGGTGGTACGGGGATAGGAGTGATCCGGCATATGCCCTGGAAAGGCATCTTATGGGTGACCATGCGCTCCACACCGTTCTATACTCGGCGCGTATACGCCGTGGGTTGCCATCGGTGACAAGGGTGGTCTTTGCTGTGTGGCGGCAATCCTTGCGCCGCATGGGATGGTGGGGCAAGTTGACGGCGGAAACGCCGCTGTGGCACAACGGCCTGCTTCCTGAGCTGGCGACTCTGGCTGGGTTCGAGGGTTGGGAGACTATTGGGATTACTCAACTGGGTCACGTCGTGTCCGGCGCAACCCTCAAGTCCTTTGCAGACCTCCGAGTGGAATTCCAAATGCCACAGTCCCAGTTCTTCCGTTACTTACAGCTGCGCCATGCCCTCGCCCCAAGCATTGCTGGCCTTGACTCCCTTCCGGAGTTTAGCCCAATTGAGGCGAAAGTCTTTATGGGCGACCTGGGAGACAAGAAGGTTTCCAGGATCTACCAGACTCTGGTTATTCACTGCTCGTCTACTCTCAGCTCCCTCCAGGAAGCCTGGGAGGTGGACGTGGGCACCCTGGACGAGGACGACTGGAGAGAGGCCCTGGAGTCTCCTCGTGGCACCGCTATCGCGGTTCGGCTCCGTCTCATACAATTCAAGTATCTACATCGCGCCTATTACACACGTGAACGACTGTGGAGGGCTGGTTTGATTGAGTCATCGGAGTGCCTGCGATGTGGGGAAGTGCCTGGCACCTTGTTGCACACAGTGTGGTCATGTGGTCGCCTGGCTGGCTTCTGGAGGGGTGTTTGGAATTGCCTGGCTGAGGTCCTGGGCTGGGATCTTCCCCGTACTCACCGGCTGGGCCTACTGCACGTCATGGACGGGGTTGGGGGCAACATCTATAAACGTCACCTTTTGCTGCTGGGCCTGGTGGTGGCTAAGCGCGACTTGGCTCGGGCCTGGAAGTGAGTGAGGGCCCCCCCCCTGTCGGCATGGAAGGCTGGACTGGACTATTTTATGGGTCTTGAGAAACCGATTTTTGAGGCGCGGGGCTGCCCACGCAAGCACTTCAAGATCTGGAAGCGGTGGGCTGACTACCGTGGCCTATCCTTGGAACCCCCGGCGGAACCGGAGGAGGACATTTGATCGCAGCGCTGTCTCTGGCCCTAAAGGCACATCCCAGGTTGCTTCATGCCTGCTTCTCTTATGTGAACCATCTCTGTATTGCCTCTATACATGTGTGGAAGGGGGGGGGGGATAGTGGGTACGGGTGGGGGTGTAGTTGGGGTTGGGATGGGTAGTTGGGATTTTAAAGCCGAGCTTCATTGATACCTGCTTAGTATTTCTTGTGTATGTGATCCATGCATTGATTTTGATGTGGTGACCTTGGTGTGGGAAGGTGCCTCATGCTTGTCATTCTTTTGCTCAATAAACTTGGTTGTGAAAAAAAAAAAAGTCCCGAATTGCCCATCTGACAGTACTATTTTTAGGGTACGAATTATCAAGTGAAGGGAAAAGCCTAGCGGACAACTTCTTAGAGAAGTGCGCTGTACTCCAAGCTCCAAAAACGCTGAAGAATTTACAATCCATACTAGGTTTTCTGAACTTCGGAAGAACTTACATACTAAATTACGCAGAGAGGGTTAAACCACTCTACGAACTAATTAAACCTGATTTTAAACAAATCAATTGGACTCAAAAACACACAGAAATTTTGAGATCACTGCAAACAGACATGTTAGCAAAAACAAAATTAGATACACGTGAAAACACACGTGATCTTGTAATCCGAGTCATCCCAGGAAGATGCGGATTCACATACCTGACCTCTAATGAGGGAGAAAAGGTACCAATAGCTTACAAATCACATTTGTACACAAAGGCTGAAATAAAATTCAGTTCAACTGAGAAAATTCTAACTGCGGTTCAGACTGCTGTAGCGAAAGAAAGGCCCCTAGCACAAGGTAAACGAATAATAATCGTAACACCTATACCGGCTTTAGAAGCGGTAACTAAAGCAAGCATTCCTAATGCTAAAGCTTTGCATCCGCGATGGATTCAGTGGGTTAATTCTCTTGCTGCAACAGACGTAGTTTACGAATTTGATCCTAACTTAAAAACACAGGAATTTTTACAATATGAATATGAATGTCCTCTGCCAATTGAAATCCTGCCTCTCGAAGAATACGGAAGTATTATATATACTGACGGATCAGCACAACCCGCAGTTGGGGGTAAGCAAGCTTACAGTGCTGCGTGCGCGATTGTTAAGGGTCGCTAGCACAAAGGAAAATTCAGACCACTGGTCACTAAAACACAATCTCTAGGAGATTGCTCGGCTCAACGAGCTGAATTAGTAGCATTTAAGATGGCGCTAGAAAATACCGATCGCGAATTCCCCACACTAATAGTGTGCGATTCTTTTTATTGCGTACAATCTTATAATGAATACTTGCAGAATTGGGTGGAAAATGGTTTCAAAGATGCAAAAGGTGGCACAATAAAGCATAAAATGCTTTGGGAACAGGTAGTTCTTTTACAGAAAGAACTACAAAAGACTCACGTGATACATACACTGAGTCATCAACGTGATGGCGTTCACGTTGCAGGGAATTCATTGGCTGATGAAGCCGCGAAGGCTGCTGTGCAAACGGCTTCCGTAGCTGCGATAACTCGGTCACAAACAAAAATAGACAGCGATATTCTACAAGCTGTCAGTGCGTCAGTAAAAAATGATAAGAAAACACTCCCAAAAGGCTTTCCTGAAAAGTACTTGTACTTAACGGATACAAATAATGTTCCTTTTGCTCGAATCCCTGGAGTGGGGGATAGAGTAATTCCAAACAGGGAACACAGATTAGGACTAATCAAAGTGGCACACGAAGGGCTTGCTCCTGCACACGCTGGCGTTTCCACAACAATATCACTATTAAAACAGAGATATTGGTGGCCTCGCCTGAGAATACAAACTAAAAAGTATGTATTAGAATGCGACACATGCCAAAGGATAAAAGTATCAACAGTAAAACGACCAGCGCAGACACCCCTTCTTATCTCGGATAAACCATTTGCATGCGTTTACCTGGACCACTGTGGTCCCCTACAAAGGGACGGTAACTATAGATATATCATGGTAGCAGTGGATTCCTGTACGAGGTTCATATGGATGTGGCCCCAGCGCTCGGCTGACGCTAGAACGGTTATAAAAGATTTGCGAGTCTTTATCGGCACATACGCAATTACCACGTTCCATTCTGATCAGGGTCCTGCTTTCAGCTCTCGAGCCTATAAGGAGGCCATGGTCAGCATGGGAATTGGGTTGCGGTATTCTTGTCCGTCGCACCCCGAAGGGAACAGTGTGGTAGAAAGAAAAAACTGTGACATAAAGCAATCTATAACAGCGAAGGTATTAGGTTCAGGCGCTGGGTGGGTCAAACATTTAATAAGTGTCCAGACTAGTCTTAACAATATGCCAAGAAATTCTCTAAAAGGTTTCAGCCCATACGAACTATTGTTCGGAATTAGAATGCGTGTTCAGGACCTCGATAGTCAGATGTCAGTGGTACAAGAAGAAACAACGCACTTTGATGTAAAGGATCGTTTGGCTGTTTTACAGGAACTGAATGAAACAAGAAAATCATTAAGCAACATAAAGTTAAAGCAACAGCCAAGTACCACTGACGAGGCACCACCAGCAACAGCCCCAGCAAGGCCTGTCTGGATTCCAAAGATTGGGGATCTAGTCAGAGAAAAGATCGCGGTTAAGAAGGAATTTGGGCCTTCTTACAGAAAAGCAGTACCTGTCTTGGCAGTCACCGGAACAAGATCAGTTGTGCTACCGCCCCTTGCTGGTAAAAAGGAGAACAGAGTCGTGTCTATCGATCTGGTAAAACCACAAGCATGTGGCCTATAATCAACAGTAGGCCCAGTGGACTCCCAAGAAACAACAGAATACCCAAACTTGCAACAATCCAAGAGGTTCAAACTGAAAGACTAATCACATTCGATCAGCCTGCAGTGCACAATGAAGGACTATGCAATAATGTCATGGAACTCGTGCCTCTTGAAACACAGATTGAAACAGATCGTCAAGAAACAACACCAGTCTACAATGATGTGGCATCAGAAAGTGCTACCGAGAGACAGATTGAAAGAACAATCCCATCAATTGACAGAACTGCCTCTGGTTATTTCATCAACTTCGACAACTTCTCTGAAGATTTAAACGACCCCAAAGTGATGCCAGAAACAAAACAGACTTTTAAAGAAAAAGCAACGGAACTCTTTCATCAACTAAAGGAAATCTACCTAATTTCCCCTTGGCTAGAGTTCTGGTTCGGTCTAGGTGTATTTTTCCTCCTGCTTTGGCTCATCATGGTACTGTGTTTGGGAAAATTCATTGAAGGAAAATATATTACAATGGACACAGCAAGTCAGAACATCAACCTAGTCCTGAAACCACACAGATCATCCCACGTGAAGAAAAGAGAACTGTCAACAGTAAATGTCACAGCAATTCCAATACCTGGTGGGGTAGTATGGGAGAAAACAGACTATGAGATCTATGGTCCGGTCGAAATCCTGAAGTATCCTCATCAACTAAAGGTTTCCTTAAGTGACTTTGTGACACCTAGTACATTCTCTGATGATTGGGACTTTAACAGTATTAATGACATGATGTCTGATTTAGTAATGTCAGCTAGATTCACAGATCATGATTATTTACAAGGTTCATCTAGTTATGAGCAGTTATTCTGTTACACCCATTATGGGGATCATTACTTGCATAAATCTGCACAGCCTAGAAATGTTTTTATGTATAATCAATGGGAACATTGTTCTACACCACCTAAAAGCAGTTCTAAAGCATTTTTTGAGAAATTCAAATACTTCTCAGGGTTTAACACCAGTGATGCAGAAACGTTTTATTACAAACTGTTAGATAAAACAGGTATGAAAACAATGCTGACAAATTCTAAATTGATATATTCAGAAGCATTTTATGACAAAATGATGACATTTGGTTTTGATTATTGGAAAAATAATATTGAAACGAAAACAATTTGGGGTACAAAAGATTGGCAGGTGCAAGGCATAGAAGCACTATTTAGAACCTGCATGATACCAGAACAAATGTTATTTTTAAATGACACAATACACCAAACATCTTGTCTTGGCCTAGCTAAGATCAAAGACCTTAAAACACCGTCTATACCAAAGCCAATACCTGAAAATACAACAACAGATATTGAGTTAGACGTGTCACAAATTTTACATTTCAACAGAACAAATCCTGATTGGAAAAAGTGGTTAATCTGGCCTACAGACACAAACAGCTGTCAAGATAGATTCCTGAATAAAACACAGGGGTTAAAAATGACCAGATTAGACTCGAGATATTCCCAGAGACAACATCCAGAGATAATAACAACATACAGTGTAGGGAAACTCTGCCTTGAATGGCTAACTTCGTCCGCACTGGCTGAAATTAAGCAACACTTGTCTTTACTAAAAGATGGTGCTGATTTGCGCGATTTCATTCTTGGACCACGCAAACAGGGTCAAAAGCGTTTCATAGCGACCAGTATCTATGCTGCTTACAACGAGGCTTGGAAAGTAAAGCAAATTGAAACTGCTGAAAAAATACGAGAAATTGATCGTATTAATTTGGAGAAATCACTTTCTGTAGTAGACAATGGGTTAATGACTCTGTCTTCCAGAATATATTCGTTGGACAATATTGTATCCTCTGCCTTTGATGTGATAGACAGAGACTTGCTAATGTTACAACATGGCCAGTCTCAATTACACTCTATTATAGAACTAGGCTGGATGCTGCAAAATCTTCGTTCAGGCTATGTGCCTTGGCGTTTAATCAACACGACGTCATTATTTTCCAGTTTTAACCTTACTGATAAACAGATCAGTTTGGCACAGAAAGGAGCAGACTATACAATCCTGAGCATCGAAAAACTCGAGAGATTACCATTGACAATGTCAGAGAGTCCTGTCATTGAATGGATAATACACGGAATTATCACAATTCCGATAACAACTTTCCGATTTAAAAAGTGCCTTGAGTACATACCTGCTGGCCAGTATGAACAATTGGGTAAAGGATATGTAAAATCTGAATGGAAATTACCATACACTCATTCTTGCTATAGTGACAGCGACAAAAATGTATTTCTTAGTGGTGAGAACTGTAAACATTCACTAAGCGGTATACTTTTGTGTCAGGGTATTAATTTACACGGAGCATGTGATGGAAATTCTAACAACCTTTCATGCCACCAGCTAGTCACACCTGCAACTCAGATAGAGCCCTTCTTTATGCAACTTTCGAACGGGAGTTACATTCTTAGAACGGATCACAGATGTTGTGGCCTCGTGCCAGGGAAAAGTTATCTAGTAGAAGTAACATCCATGGTCAAATGCTGTATGCAAGCATTGTTTCCGAGTGGGCCTGCAGACACAGTGACTCCCATCTGGCCTCGTCTGAATCTCTATTCTATACGAATTGATACATTAAGCAAAATGAAATCTGTACTTTTACAGACAACAGTGCCTATAATGTCATCTAAAGAGACGTATGATCTTCTAGTTGCAAGGACAGCTACTGAAGTTCATGACCTTTTATCAACAAATTGCCCCGTGCATTTCGTAGAAATGTTCAGCCAACTCCTTAACATGTCTAGTGCAACAAGTATCCCAGGCATATTTAAGACAGTCTTTACGGGACTGCTAACACCCTTCCAGGCAATTTTGGGAATCGTTCCTAATTTTGTACACTCTGTTTTTGGCGGCATACCATTGTTTTTGGGACTCGTCGCAGGGATTCTATTTTTGACCCTCCTGCTTCGTTATGGCAAGCCTCGGCTCAGACATAGCTCCCATGGGAATGGAAGAGGCAATCCTAGCAATGCGCTACCGGGACAGGATAACTAACGTCCTTGGATTGGCCAGGCTGAGAGATCTAAAAACATGACCTGGTTCCTTTCATTCAGACCGATATGGCAAAATTGCATTTTACCTGTGCTACGGTGTATGCTTTGCGGCGATGAATGCGTGTTGGACATCTGTCTTTCACTTCCATCAGCAGTACCAATGGACGTCGATACTTTGCTCAGTCCAATAACGGCTCACGCATTGTGTTGTCCCCAGCGGCTACCAATCCTTATGACGGCATTCGTGGAGACTCCTGTACTACAGCCAAGTGGTAACAGTGGAGCGAGTGACAAAAGCAACATCATCCAGGTACAACGTTCTGTGAGCATTGCTGGTCCCGACTATGATGACAGCAATCATTCTCACACCTGCCAAGTTACAGCGCTATCTAATTTGGTTGAACTATCACCTGAATTTGTAGACCAATTCTTTGAGAGCCTGTCTGATATGATGTTCTCACCCGTACAGAAACAATAACTTTTAGAAGCTTTTCCGACACACAGCGTTCCCATGAACTCTGAATTCGGCCTTCAATTTTGATCAACCAAAACTGCCAAGAGCTTTGGAAATCTATTTTTCCCCGTTCAAGCAATAATTCTTTGAATTGGACAATTTTTTTAATATTGACCCTTTTTTGGCACAAACAATTCTTTGCTTAACGTAAAAACTATTCTTAGAGAACAGAAGCTTCACACTTCTATTTCTAAACACATCTAGAGACATAACAACATTACACCAGCCTCTAGCACATGTTATTACAATGCATTTTTATGTGATGATTTATCTCGCCCTTCTTCTGTCAGAGATACTTCATGTGTAATTCTTATGCATAATCGTTCCTTGATTTCATATGCAATAATTTTTGAATGATTTCTATGCTTAAAAAAACGTACAGTACCTAAATTTCATGTATTTCAAGTACGCCTATTTCGAATGCATTTTTGTATTTTGGGGTGGGCAATGTTAC
The DNA here is from genome assembly GCF_964263255.1 of Lissotriton vulgaris. NCBI lineage: Eukaryota > Metazoa > Chordata > Amphibia > Caudata > Salamandridae > Lissotriton > Lissotriton vulgaris. Next base: position 1,393,807,887 of record NC_141693.1, read on the forward strand.
ACATGCATCTGATTGCTTTAGTTTTAGTAATTTGATGGACATGAATACGTGGAGTGGGTGTTGCGTGTTTATCTAGGTTCCTGATCGATACTGTGACCTTATGCCCCTATTCGGCTATAAATCCATTTATTCCCTATATTGGCATAACCGTTCAAGTGCGATTTTCTGAAAAGTCATCTCTGGCCTCACACGAACAGAGTCACATTCCAGCATAGCTCTCTGCCACTTCCTTTGCGACCAATTAGTGCAATGACAGAGCAGAAGTCACTATCTGATATTCCTAGATTAACACTCCGAGTTCTTCAACAAGATAAAAACTCAGCAAACCTGGAAATCCCCGCTTGCTGTGTTTTGATTAGTAATGGAACTCTAATGAGCAACTGATAACTATCACTTCCTAGTGACATCTTTTATTGACGTCTTATGTCCAGCAAACTTGCGTCAAACCCGGCACCTGTCAGGTATAAATATTACCAACGCTGCCTTAAGCAATGAGCTACTGTTGCTAATGCTAGCTGCCTGCAAGAGCCCGTGTTGGTGAATCTAGCACTCTGTCGCTGCAGCCTGCTGTCCCTGTGGTGGTGAAGCTACTGATACCATTATCGCTGCTAAAGCGAGAACTATGGTGCAGTACGCTTAGGAGCTGAACAGCCGTCCCTCTGCGAAGACATCCAGCAGATTCCAGCTGCCCGCGGACGCTGTCCCCCCTCCTTCCTCGACGCGCTGAAGAGACCCGCTGCCTTTCTCCTGCAGAGAAATCCAGCCCCGGCGTTTCCGGTCTACCCTCGCGGGTGACTGGGATATCGAGAGTGACCCCTGAAGGAGATACCAATCCTCCATCATTCTATTCAGAGGTATGGTGTTGACTAAACCTTTAGACGAGAATTCTTGAAACAAACCTTGGCAAAACCAACTTAACTTAAAGCTACTTACTCCCCTTCCACGTGTTAGGCTTAGGTCAGGCACACTGGGGTAGGCTTAGTTAGAAGCACCAGTTGAGTATGTTAGCCTAATGTATATATGACTGTATATATGTTTTATTACTTTTAAACCATTGTATGGCTAAGAAACCATATCAATGCTTTTACAGTTCTATTTCGCAATACTTATCTTACTGTACATACTTTTTATCATAACAAGTCTTGCAATTGTGGCAATACATTTCTCTTGTACGAGAAGAAAGACTGTTCAATAAATGTTAACCTTTTATTGACAAAAGCCCGTCTCTCTATTCTCTACATCTCGTGAAAGTAAACTGCACTAGACTGACTGAGTGAAATACATGTCTATTGTTTCACACGACCCTAGAGATTGACTCTTGATCTGAGGAGCAAAGTTGTCATGTTGCACGGTTGTTGGAAAGCTGAATCCCTTCTTGTCTGTGCCAAGGAAGCTGATCACTTCCTATGCAGAGAAGAAAGTTTCCAGTGACCTCTGAGCTAGTTGGTAACACAACCCAATTAAGTTTAGCATAGTCAGTGGAGGCCTGGAATATCCGCAGTTCCACGTCGATACTACTGTTTATGTTATTCCAATGCGCAGGGCCTAGTGGGAAACTAGGAACTACACTACAGTTTGGAGAAATGAAAACATTTCTTTTTAATGCCTGCCTTGGATGCAATATGTCTCAGCGCAAAACAGTGTCCTACGTTGTTAGTATATTGGGCTTTGTCTAAAACAACATGGGTGTGAGTACATGGGAATGTGCATGACCCATTAATAGAACACCTCCTTGACAAAGCAGCATTGGTGTATGCTCTAATGACTCCTCTCTAGAATGGCAGAGATGTAACACATAGGAATGGGCATTATACAACCAGCCATGGCACCAGCTCTATGGAATCAACCTAGGAGCAGTAGAGCAACCCAAATAAAAGGATATTGTGCAACCAGCCATCGAAAATGCTCATGAAGTCCACCCAAGGCAACACAAACCAATTCTTTGAAATGATCATTACACATCCACACACAGATAATGCTTTGTTCTGTCTAACCGAGCATCAACCCAAAACCATCAACCCCCATGGATAAACCAACGCACAGAATGGACATCAAACAACTAGCACATAGTAATGACCAGTCATTGAATATGCACTGAAGACTCACGGGAGAAGCTCATTGGAAGGGTCATTTTATCATCAGACGCAGCATTTGGTCTGTGGAGGACTCCAAGGACTAGCATGGTTTAACCCATAGGAATGGGTATTAAGCAGCCAACCATGTTACATGGTATCTGTGTCCACAAAGGAGTCGATGGAGTAACCTTTTTGCATAGGTAGTCAAGGCATCTGCTTAGAAGAGTCCACTCAGGAGCCATAGGAGATAGCTCTTAGAAATGGGCTTCTTACCACTAGCCATGGTATTACTCCTCGATTAGCTCCTCAAGCAACCACAATGTTATATGCACCTCACTATAAAACTCCAAAATATTTAATCAAATACATTAACCTAATAAGTAAATTAATGAACAAAGACATCCATGAGTAGTCAATGCCTGAGGCATAGAGAAACCAAAATTAATAGAAATTATGCAGCCAGCCATGGTTTATGTTCTGAGAGTTTACAAAGAGGAGGCAGTGAATTAAAAAAAACATATAGGTAAAACACAAAAAGTCATTGTATATACTCTGAAAGTCCACCAGGAGCAGCAGGAAATCAGCACATAGGAAAGGGAATGATGCAATGAGACACAGTATATGCACTGAGTAATCAGCACTAGGTCAGCAGGAAGCAACCAGTAGGAGTAGAAACTACACAGGCAGCCATTAAATGTGTTCAGAGCAATCCACTAAGAAGCTGGTTACTGTAACCCACGTTAGCGGGTCCTGATATGGCTAAGGTGTGTGGGTCTGTGACTAATTCTTGGAAAATATTAATTTAGACAAGGAATACTAATAATAGTGACAGGAAGAGGCATCAAAGGAAAAGATAGGGAGACTAGAACAGGGGTTGTGGCAGTCAGTCCTTCCAGAACTTACACGCCCAAATAGACACTACAAGAAGGCGTCTTTATTTTTTGCTTTAGCGTTTACTGGGCCCTTGTATAAAACACATACGTGTTCTTCAGCTCTCGCTACCTTATTCATATAGCTGGTCCTCCAATGGACCTTGCTCTGTGCTGCAAATTGTTGGATATTTGGGGGATGGACAGTTACACAATGTGGACCAGGAATGGGCTATCTGTATCTTCAACTTGAATATATTACAATTTGGTAAAACTCCCACAGTGACTATAAGTAACCCAAACCAAATTAATCACTCACAAGGAATGATGCGTCAGAACAGCATAACTGGATTAAGAATTAAAAGTGTTGTTGTTCATTTATAGGTAATAATATTTGCATTCAAATAAAGTAGCATACAACATAAAAACTCAATTAGTAAAGGATTTAATTAAATATACCAAGCCTCTGAGATTTAGGGAGAATATGATGGATGAACAGGGAAACCTTTCTCAGTTGAGGCAGATTTGGACACATACAGCATATGTGCAATAGGATTAGGAGTCAGGTGAGTCATGTAAAGACTCTCAGGGAAGTTCAGCAAAGTTCCAAGTAGCCAGTTCCAGTTCTTCAAGACAGCAATCTGGCTCAGTCTGGTGCTGTAACAAGAGTCACAACAGCATGACAAGAACTCTTCATCTGAAAGGTTCAAACTGCGTCAGGACACCGGTTGTAGTATTGACTGAAGAATTGGAATCTGAATCAAACATCAGAAAATCACTTCAAGAAAAGCAGCCTCGCAACCTCACAGTTCTCCCAAAAATTAGCAAATCAACTCGAAAGGTTTCTAGGGTGACAACCCTGGCATCACAAAATTGTCAGACCACTCTGTTCTTTCGGTCAGTCCAAGTAGATGAGTATGATGTAGCAGGAAAGAAGATACAAATCTGGAAAAATTAAGTAAATTGACAACGCAGCTCCCTTACGTCATGCAAGCCCAGGACACATTAAACAACAGGACATTTAAAAAGAGAAACAAGAAATTATATGTGCTCTTTCCCAAGCAGATGTTCCAGAATGTAGCAAAAAGTGTTGCCAGTATGCCGTTCAGTCCCAGAGATGACAAAGGAAACAGTTATTATTTCAATACAGTTTGCTATATTTCAAAAGTTCCCATACACTTTAGAATATTCAGTTCATGGCTTCACCGAAAAAGGAAAGTAAAAATAAGGCCTACATAAAATTTGGCTAATACACAACAAGATGTTGTTCAAGTGTGAATAGCATGGTAATTGGGAAGCTAGCATATTAACTTCAGAATACATTAATATGCCTTTCAATAGGTTCATAATTAGTACATGTATGTATAGGGTACTAATAAAATGATTGTAAATGTCAACATTATACATTTTAGAAAACACAATTTTAGCTTTGTCGTTTACATGTTATTCAACTAATACATATGTGAAAATACATGCTAAAGAAGTTTCATGAGAACACATCTAACTATATTCATGTAGCACCTTCATTTTATTTATCATTTTCGGTGCACACATTAGAACATGAGATACGATTTTTGTAATTTTTTCACATACAAATCAATCTAAAAATCAATCTACTTCACATTTATTTCCTTTAGTCATATTAATTTTACATTCATTACACGAAAATCCAATCCACTAGCAATAAAATCCATAACATGCCATTTTTCTCCTACATTATTCTAACACATGTAAATGAGTGAAAATAACATTTCATGGTTAATAGTCACATCTATATTAGTTAACCATATAAAATATCCCAAAACTATCTTTTTATCTGCATGCGTTTACGATGCAGCATCTGAAATACATTTGTATGTTATCTTTCATAACTTGGAACTTAACACATGCTTGTCATCATTTGCGGAAAAGTTATCAATCATTTCTTTTGACACTAAAATCGTTTGATGTAATCTCTGCTCTATCACATAGCTGCTCTTTACCTGGACACCAGAACTGGACTTCGTGGGTGAGGGATTGGTTAGGGTGAAGAGGAAGGAGAGAGGCAAGGTAGCGTTGGGGCTGGAAGGATTTTTTCTGGGAGTTGGAGTATCAATTGAGTATCGATGAGGGTCTCGAGCCATGCAAAAATGGTGTGGCATCTATGCTGAGAATGGAGTTGACAGCTTACTGCAAGACCTGTACTGGTCGAAGTGGAAGAAGCATTGTTCGCATTTCCAGGCATCGTTTTCTGAAACAACACACTAACCATATGGCTGAGCACCTGCGCTGCCACTGTGACTGGTGTGTTAGCCTGTGGGCAAACTTTCTGGACTACAGGCAAAGGGTGGTAACAGGGGAATCATGTAATGCAATGCTGGATGTAAAAGGTCTAACACTGGCTTCTTCTTTGTCATGATTTCCAAAATGAGGGCATTGTCAAGGTGTATTATGTGCCTTTCCAAGATAGCGATTTGGCTGTAGGATGCTATCTGAGGATCTCAATTCAAGATGAAGGACGATATTTTTACTGTGATACCAGTTCCTGTTTGAACCATTGAAAAGGAAGCTGTGTAGTGAAGGTGGCTATGCACCACATCAATTCCCCCCATTTATCTTAGTGTTCTTCATCCATTGGCTTCTATTTTCTTCCCCGGTTTTTGCTCCTTTCAGGTGGAATTTTTAGTTGTATTGTAATTCTGGAATCTGCCCTGATTCTTTTCTCCATTCTGATCCTCTGTAAGAGTTTGATGACTTAAGGTTCTCTTTATTACTAATCTGCATCTTCAATCAAGATTAATATAATTGCCAAGCAAGACCTTTTTCATATTGTGGAGTTTTGTTATTTGGGACTTTTTAACGAAACACTGTTCATATAAACTATTCTGTGATGAGGGCCACCATGGATCCATCCCTCGGTCAATCAATCAATCAGTGACACTTATAGAGCGCGCTACATACCCGTAGGGTCTCAAGGCGCTGGGGGGGTGGGGGGGGGGAGCCGCTACTGCTCGAACAGCCAGGTCTTCAGCTTCTTCCTGAAGGAGAGGTGGTCTTGGGTCAGGCGCAGGTCGGGAGGGAGGGAGTTCCAGGTCTTGGCGGCCAGGTAGGAGAAGGACCTTCCTCCTGTAGTCGCTCTTCGGATGTGGGGGACGGCGGCGAGGGCGTGGTTGGCTGATCGGAGGTGGCGTTTGGGAGCGTAGAAGTTGACTCGGCTGTTGAGGTAGCTCGGGCCTTGGTCGTGTAGGGCTTTGTGTGCGTGGGTGAGGAGGCGGAAGGTGATTCTTTTGTTGACGGGGAGCCAGTGAAGGTCTCTCAGATGTCCGGAGATGTGGCTGGTTCGTGGGATGTCGAGGATGAGTCTGGCTGAGGCGTTCTGGATCCGCTGGAGTCTCTTCTGGAGCTTGGCGGTGGTACCGGCGTAGAGGGCGTTGCCGTAGTCCAGTCGGCTGGTGACGAGGGCCTGGGTGACGGTCTTCCTGGTCTCGGTGGGGATCCACCAGAAGATCTTCCGTAGCATGCGAAGGATGTTGAAGCATGCCGAGGAGACGTTGTTGACTTGCCTGCTCATGGAGAGGGAGGAGTCCAGGGTGAAGCCCAGGTTTCGTGCATGGTCTGTCGGTTTGGGTGCGGTGCCCAGGGCGGGAGGCCACCAGGAGTCGTCCCAGGCGGAGGGAGAGGAGCCCAGGATGAGGACCTCCGTCTTGTCCGAGTTCAGTTTCAGGCGGCTGGTCGTCATCCACTCGGCTACCTCTTTCATCCCTTCGTGTAGGTTGGCTCTGGCGGCGGCGGGGTCGTTGGTCAGGGAGAGGATCAGCTGGGTGTCGTCGGCGTAGGAGATTATGCTGAGGTTGTGTTTGCGTACGATGGCCGCGAGGGGGCTCATGTAGACGTTGAAGAGGGTGGGGCTCAGAGATGATCCTTGGGGGACGCCGCAGATGACTTCGGTGGCCTCTGACTTGTACGGTGGTAGGCGGACTCTCTGTGTTCTTCCGTCGAGGAAGGAGATGATCCATTCCAGTGCCTTGTCCTGGATTCCGACGTTGCTGAGGCGCCGTACTAGGGTGCGGTGGCAGACCGTGTCGAATGCCGCGGAGAGGTCTAGGAGGATGAGGGCCGCTGTTTCTCCGTTGTCCATCAGGGCTCGGATATCATCGGTGGCGGCGATGAGGGCGGTCTCGGTGCTGTGGTTGGCTCGGAAGCCGGACTGTGAGGGGTCGAGGGATCCGTTCGTCTCGAGGAAAGCGGCCATCTGCTTGTTGACGGTTTTCTCGATGACTTTGGCTGGAAACGGGAGGAGCGAGATGGGGCGGTAATTCTTGAGGTCGGTGGGGTCCGCTGTTGGTTTCTTGAGTAGAGCGCTGAGTTCGGCGTGTTTCCAGCTCTCAGGGAAGGTGGCGGTGTCGAAGGATGTGTTGATGATGTCTCGCAGGTGGGGTGCGATGATAGCGTCGGCCTTGTTGAAGACGTGGTGAGGGCAGGGGTCGGTCGGTGATCCGGAGTGGATGGAGTTCATCGTGCGGATGGTGTCTTCGGTGCTGATCGGGGTCCAGGCGTGGAGGGTGGTGGTGGGGGGTGGTTGTTCGGTCATGGTGTGCGTTGGTTGGTTGTTGAAGCTGTTGTGTATGTCCGCGATCTTGTTGTGGAAGTATGAAGCGAGGGAGTTGCAGAGGTCTTGCGATGGGGTGATGTCGTTGTTTCCTGCGCTGGGGTTGGAAAGCTCTTTCACGATGTTGAAGAGTTCCTTGCAGTTGTGTGCGTTGTTGTCCAACCGGTCCTTGAATGCTGTTTTCTTGGCGGCGCGGATCAGCTGGTGGTCACCATTACTTTGAATATTCTAGAAGGGAACCCAACAGACCACCCAAGTGTCCAGTTCTTGACAGATGGCCAACTCGGCAGCCATATAGATTTGGGGAGGGTTTACATGAGGCATTGGTAACCGCACAAAGAGAATCCAAGCTACACTAGAAAAACACTGTGTAACGTGAGAGGAAAACGTTGGTAGATGAGGGTTCTGCTGTGCAGAACCATCAGTGCATGAATAAATCGGCAAGAACCACAAAACACAACAAGTGACAAATATCAACTTCAGCGGCGGGTATTATTTTGTATCACAATTTTCATGCCCAAGAAACACCGAAATAACATTTAAACGTGACTGCAGGTTAAAGACTTAAGTATACAACAATAGGTTTCTGCAACTACAGGAAACGTCTTCCCCGGGTGGTAAATGTGGCATAAAAGGGTACTACTAGGAAGAGGAGTATACATGCAAGTGTCAAGTCATGCACAATCAATGAATTATGGACAGAAGAAGTTGACCACTACAAGTAATGCACATACAAAGTGAAAACCAAGCATTGGATAAGGAAATTAGAGTCAGGTGACATACATTATCTGCACTTTATCTAAACAGTAACATTATCTGTTTAGCATTCCTACCTTCATCGTGCTGAGTTAGGCGAACAAGGCAGAGATGTCACGTGCAAATGATTGAATGGATTGAGTTAGGCTGAAGTTTATGCATGCCAATTAGTTGGATGCGATTTTCAGGCAAATATGGCACTGAGAAGTTTTCCTACATACATTATGCAAGGTACAAGGTTGGTTTCTTCCTGCCTGTGCTTTGTTGTTTTGATAAATCGTTGCTCGCAAGTTTAGATGTAATTTTCGGCTATCTCAAGGGTTTGGAGCATTGCCCAGTATCTCGACGAGCAGTGAATAACAAGTTACTTTTCAGTAATTCTCTTGCTGTTGAATACTGGATCTAATCCCATAATACACACCTCATGGTTATCCCTAGGTGCCAGCTATAGTTTTTCTTGACATTATTCCTCAGTGCCAGTGGGAGGTGACAAACAAAACAAGCATTTGCAATGCAATATGTCTCGCAATTGCGAGATTTGCAGTTTATGGCATTGTAAATGTCAATGCCTTTTATTTATGTGTTTAAAAAACCTACAATAATAAAAGGCATCGGCATTTACAATACCGATAGATCAAAGTTTCTGAAAGCCGAGACCTATTGCATTGGAAATGCTTGTTTACAAGAGCCCCGTGCTGCACGTTCATGTTAATAGAGGCCACCCCCTTTCTTTAGACAAGCCGTGTCTAAATAAAGGACCACGGGCGCTATCAAAGTGAAAGTGCGGTATTGGGTGCTTTTACCTAAAAAAGCATTTGTTTGTCAAGTTGACAAACAAATGCTTTTTTTCTAAAAGCAAAAAGCGCCCTGTGAAACAGCATCATTCAGTGCTGAATCTTCCTGGAAAGCATGTAGGGCCCGCAGTAGGATAAACACATGAAAGAAAATAGGGTTTACAGACTAAATAAGACGCACCGTGTAACAACCGAGGTAAAAGGGTCAGTCCTCATGGGAGGTTACAAATGAAGACCGGGCAGTATTAAAGAGGGACTAACAAACTTATTAACAAATCAGAAGTCAGCATTTACGAAGGAAAATTATACAAGACAATGACAAATATGGGCAGAGAGTGGGTGAGGCTTCAAGTCCATACTCCAATACAGTATGCCTCACAGAGCAGCGCTTGCCCTGCCCAGCCTAGACCTAATAAACAGGGTACTGATGTGGTGAAAGACACCTAATGACGTTGTTTAAAGAGCCCAAGTCAGAAGTTAACTGTTTGTATGCGAGATGAGCATCATTTTGTTGTGCCTGAGTTATCACAAATGTTGCAGAGCAACAAAATATACCCGGCGTGTATAGATGCAGGTGAGGCTCACAAACTGGTTACTGTCTAACCAGTTGCATATCCCTTTCGAAACAAAAGCATTGTGCCTTTTGCTGCCGCCATTCTTGGTGACTGTAAAGCCTTTTTACGTGAGGAAGATAAGGTAAGAGATCATGGCTGACAGGATAGCTCAGCGAGTAAAAGCTTGCCGCAAAGAATGCATTGAATGGGGAGAGGATGTGGCGTTACTGCCTGAGCTGGCACTGGAAAAGCAGGTTGATAAGGTGAATTACTTATTTAAAACTTAGTTGTGTCTTTGCAAAGGAAGGTAAGCAAACCAGTGTCTGCACAGGTTTACACTCATGACTCACCTGGCCTCTGGTATGTTGCGGCCAGAGTTGCCGGCTTTGGACCTGGGGAACCAGGTTTGAATCTTCGCTTCTGCTCAACACCCTGTGATTGTGGGCAAATCAGTTAATCTCCTCATGCCTAAAAAATGAATGTATTGTGACTTTGTGTTAAGTAACTGGTGTGATCATTTTTGTTTAAAACGTTATGTTGCATAAGGGCATATTAGGAACAAACCAATAAAAATATGTTGTTTTCTTAAACAGCATTGACACGTTACCAAAGCATTGAAACACACACATATATGGGGGGTTGGGGGATAAAGGAGATGAAGCCAGGTGGACGCGAGGAAAAACATAGTACCAGAATCAGAGCACGATCAGTGGATGGACACTAATTAAGATCAATTAATCCATATAAGTCTGTGCCCCATGGAAAGAAAAAGCAGCGATGGAGGAAGTGACACCTGAATACACTGCCAAATTAGAAGGCAGCAAAGAATAGTGATGATGTCAACAAATTGTAAGTAAAGGGCAACCTAAAATTCCCTTTTTAGAGGTTTTATAAACCATAGATCAACGTCATAGTGACAGCAATGCACACAAGGCCCCACTTGCTCACCTGCAAGTGCATCATTAGGATGGCCTAGCTTCGACAGATGAAATGGAATATCAAAATAAAATATTAAGAGCATTTTAAAATACTTCCAGTTTACTCACACACCCATCCACTGCAGGCTGCAGGCTGAGACCATTCAAGCATTCTTATCGAAATACTCCCAGAGAGAGTATGCATGACTGCAATCTCAGCGCGACTCACCTGAAATGTTATCAGTACGACACAGACACACAAAAAGGTTCTAAGAGTTAAGGTAGCTCGGTCGGATGACTGTGAGGAACAGGGGATGGTGGAGAATAGATAGCATTTTGAAGAAAAGTAGGGACACAGAAGTTCTCAGAGGTGTAACTGATGTTTTGAGTCAGCCTAGATTGAATTTCACCATGAACTGGAATGGCTGAGACATGAGACTCTTCCCCCCCATCAGACACGTTCAGCCAGGCTTGTCCGGTGTCTTCGGTAAAAAAAAAAAAAAAACAGGTTGAGTGTACCTCGCTTGCCGCGAGTTTTGGGTATGGTTGCTCTGAGAACTAGAGTTGTAGAAGTGATATCAGAGGAAGGATGATAGGAATTTAACCAGTTCCACCCAAGATAAAAAACTAGTTAAATAAAGAGGTGAGGCTGTATAAGTAAAACAAATAAAGGAGTGCGGCCGCTAAAGGGAAAACGGACCGCACTGCAAATTATTTTAAAAAAACGTAACAATGTGCAGCGCTGTCAATTAAATAAATAAAGCAGCGCGGCCGCTAAAGCAGACTGCGCTGCAAATTACAAACACAAATGTAACAACAATGTAAAAGAGGGCTGCAGTGCTGCGTGGGTGTAATTGGGAAAGACCATTAAAGAAAATAGTGCTCATCCACTAGATAACACAGACCTTGCAACAAGCCAAGTAAAAGGTTCACTTGTTATGGGCGGTGACAAATGCAGACAAGACGGTACTAAGGAGGGACTAACAAGCCTATGTACGAATCCAAAGCAAGGATTTACAAAAGACAATGACACAAGCGAATGACAAATATGGATGAGAGTGGGTGGGGCTTCTAGTGCATACCCTAATAGAGCCTTGTAGAGCGAGAAGCACATGTGCGCTGCCGCTAGGCTTGACCTAAAAAATGAGTCTACTGAGAGCTGAGCAAATGGAGACGATAGGAAACGCCACAGTTCCAAGAAAAATTATAAGAGGTCACCTGAATCCGTCTCACACTCATGGATTTTGATACGATAAAACATTAGGGGCCCATTATGATAACAGGCAGATCGCCACCGCCCGTTTGACGGTGGTGATCCGCCCGCCAAAAACCACCGCCCGCCTCTAATTCCCCCCACCACATAACCATGGTGGGGGGGACCCTGTCGGACGGGAAGACCGTCCGCCGGTTTTCCGCCGGTAGGCAATCCGCCCGATTGCCTACCCGGCGGAAAAGCAGTTGATATGGTGGCGGTGTCTGATAGACACCGCCATCCATATTACTATGAGGGCGGGGATGTGCCTTTCAGTGGCAGCAACGCTGCCACAGAAAGGCAGGCATTTTTTAACATTGGGGCCCCATAGCAGGCCCCCAGGGATTCTTGGGGGTGGGGGGTGCACATGGGGGGTGCTTATGGTACCCCCCAGCAGTTCCATGCACAACATAGCAGGCACCACGCGGTGCCTGCCATGTTGTGCATGGAAGTGCACAACATGCCTTCCTGGCATTGTGGCAGGCAGTGCTGACTGCACCGCCCGCCACAATGTCAGGAATGCTGGATGCACCCGCCACAGTGGTGGGCGCATCCTAATGTGCCCCGTGGGACCCTGGGCCTTATGGCAGGCGGTCCCTTTTTGTGTCTGGATGTCCGCTTGCCATCCTAATGTGCCCCTAAGTTGCCATTAAATAAGAAAAACAGTTCTGACACTGCATGCTAAACGCTATGTACTTATTTTTTTTACTTCTAGTGTATCAATTACCCTCCCCCACCTTCTACTCTCACACAGAAACACACACATACCAAGGGGAATGGAGGCAGATCACACATGCAGAGCGTGAGCACATGTAGGAAATTAGACCACTTTCCGTCAAGAAACTATCAAACTGACAGAAAAATGGCTATTACAGCTGCCTGAAGCTCTATGAAATGCGTGCTTGTCCTTAGGCGCCAACTTGCATAAAGCAGATGGAGATGGTTGATTATTTGAAATACGTGACCATTCCGTGCTACATTTGTTTGGTCCTGAATCGTTTTTTTTGGTTATCACCTTTCCTGCAGAACTGCTTTAACTCTGACCATTTGTTAAAGTACTGACAAATCTTAAGAGGTTTATTTTGTGTATGTTGTGTGCACTGAGACATCAATGTACTTCAGAACTGTTTTGTGTCTTTTTCATAATAACGTTTTAACTGGAAAACTTGCGGGTTGGTTAATGGATTGAAGTTATGTGGCCAGCATGGAGAAGCCAACACAAATCCATGAATACTAGGTGCACAAAGAATCACAAAGGATAGTTAGCAGTACAATTGTGGGAAAGTGGGAGGATTAAGGGAGAGCAAACACAGACGGTGAACAGTAAAGTGGAGCCCTGGAGTGCAAGGAAACATATGGTGCGTCAGAGTGACATATAAAGCATGGTGGAGGCAAGCATACAGGGAGGCCATTGCAAAACACGCAACATCCTCTGGCAAACCACGTATCTCCCTGTAAGTGTACACTACAAAACATGGATTAGACTTGTACGGCTTAGCCCTGCCTCTACATAAGATGTAAATATATCATAATATAATGCCATATAAATGTATGGTCAGCAATGTTAGAATGTTAGGACATGGATATGCAAATCAGTACAGCAACAACAATGGTTGGCATAGAAACAATGCACATCAACAAAAAATATTATATACATTTAATAAACAGCAATTTCTTATCAACAAAGGAAATGCTTGTAAATGAAAGCAAACGTAAATATCTATTTACAAGTGAGCATTAAATGTGTTTGCTCCTTACCTTGCAACTCGCACCTTCTTTTAGCTTCTAACTCCCTTTTGGCTACAAAGCAATAGAGCGCTGTACTCGATTGGGAACTAACATTTAATGTACACCTTATTTTCACACAATTCTTTTGGCTTCCTGTAAAATAAATATATTGACACTTCTGCTTCTGTGCTGAGGAGAATGTCCCACCTCTGAGAGGGCTCAGGAGGTGATGTCTAATGCATTAGAGTGCAGAGCATGTTTCAGCTATGAGGGAGTTGTTAGAGCGCACAGGAGGATAGTGCTTTATCTCTGAGGCCCTGAGGATACTTCAGTTGTGTGAAAGTAATGAGAGTGCTAAAGAGATGTCTCAGCTCTGAGAGGCCTTGAGAGTAGGGAGCGTGTCTTTGCTGTGGGAAAGTCCTGAGAAGAATGTCTAGGTTCTGAGAGACCCTGCGAGAGCAAAGCATGTCTCAGCTGTGATGGAGTTGTGAGTGCAAAGACGGAGAATACATTTTTATGAGAGTACCTAAGAGTGTAGAGCGTGGCTCAGCTATAAGAGTATTGTGAGAGTGCTGAGGAGAAAATCTCCGTTCTGAGAGGCTCGTTAAATGAGTGAGTGCAAATGGATAACGCGTTTTGCAGCTTTTTATGCAGCAGGCGTTTGAAAAAAAATAGAAATGTGGTGAAAGTCAGCCATCCACAACAGATTTTTTTTTTCATCATCAAAAATCTTTATTTAAAAACGTTTCAGACATTCAAACATGGGTCAGGGAACTGCAAGCAGCAGAACTTGGAAAACATGGATGGGCATGATCATGAAGACGGTTTGTGGGAAGGGTGAGTAGCTGGTGTCATGGGGTTCCCAATGCCAACAACAAATACACTGGTTGATTCTTACAGCTCTTCATCAGAGCCCAGTTTGCCGTTCATGCCAAGAAGATGTTCTGTCCTAAACAAATGTATTTGAAAACTAAACCATGAGAACAAAAATGTTTAACACCACATCCTGACAACCTCTATGCGGAAACCCAGAGGATTAACTATTTTGCTGTGACTAAGGAACGACAATGATTCTGTGGTACTTGTCCTAGTTAGGAGTAGACCCTTGTTGGACTTGGCCCTTTGTGCAGGGTCATCCCTAAACTTTTTGCCTTTCTTCTAGCCTTTTGTCTGACATGGTGTTGGTGGTTTTAGGACTCTGGGCACTTTAGCACAGCTGTCCAGTGTAAAGTGTGTGTGCTCTCTGTGGTAAACATGGTAAGATTGTTCTACTCCTATTTGGCATATTTAATTTACCTGTCAGTCCCTTGTAAAGTGCTAACTCATATACCCAGGGCTGGTAAATGAAATACTACTGGTGGGCTTGCAGCGCCACCCACCAAAGTAGCCTTTTAAACCTACCTCAGGCCCCTGCCATTGCATAACCTGTGCGCGCAGTGATACTGCCGCTGTGACATGGCACCTAAAGTGTGTGCCATGTCTGTGACCCCCTTTCACTGCATGTCAGTCACAACTAAGGTAGGCCCTAGCTAGCCCTATAGGCAGTGTGCATTTTAGGTAAACAGTAGGACATGTACATTAAGTGTGTGACATGTCCTGATAGTGACAAACAGCCATTTTTGTTTCTCACTACTATGCATTGGGGATTCCCTGATAAGTGTTTTAGTGATAATTCCTGATATGAGGGGAGCAGCATGGTCAAGTTTGATATGTTTGGAATCTTAATAATAAATACTACGCAATGGTGCGTGCAGATATATTATAACTGTTTTAGAAATGCCACTTTTAGAAATTGGCATTTCTGTGTGCTATGTGTCTGCCTGCTTGATGTGGATTGCATGTCTGGCTTTGGACTGGCAGGGGATGGTGAGGTGTGTGCAGCTCCAGGATGGGAAGGGTGAGTCAGTGCTAGGCTGAATAGGACATCTGCATTTGGAGTAGTGGGAGGAGTAGTCCCCTGACCCTGAATAGGATTGTGCCTGCCTGGGTGAATGCCGGCTCTGCCCCCGTGGTGTATCTCCTGACAGAGCCCCAACCTGATAAAAGAGGGTGGGAGCCCTGTAAGCAAAGTGCTCCATGCCCCCCAGAACCAGTTGCAACTGGTTTCCCAAGCCCTGTGCCAGGGCAGAACAAAGAAAATGTTGATTAACTAAGCTAACCTGTTTTCAAGTAGATATGAATTTAATAGTTACATGTTTTCCCTTTTTATGTAATGTAAATTTAAAATAGTTTAAACTTTAGTAGTAGGGTCTGTAAAAGAGAAGAAAAAAGTCTGTTATTACATGAAATTTTATAGCTTTTGCAACACAACATAAGTATACAATTACATCACATATTCAATTTGCCTTTTTTTGCTGTCTTCAGATTCTATTGAATTTCACCATACACAGTGATTTTAATGTTGGTCATCAAATGACAGCGGGCAAAAAAATACAATCAATAAGATTGTTAAAAAACATATTTCTCTTCATAATATCTACAACAAACTCAACTTTGTATTTACATTTTCACAAAATGAACATCCTTAGTAACATAGTATATAATACAAAGATCAAATATATGACAACCTTCTTTCGAACACAATTTTCCAAATGCAATATATACATCTTCCCAATTGGCCGAATGATGTTTCTGAAAATATTTCCATTCAGTATATCCAAAATAAACTTTTGAATTCATATTCACAACTTCCCAATAGGTTGAATGATGTTTCTAAAAACATTTGCAATAAGGATATCCAAGATAGACTTCTAAAATCATATTCACTTGTTTCAAATAGGTTGAATGATGTATCTAAAATGCTTTGTAGTGGAACTATCCAAAATATTGTATTGTATTGTATTGTATTGTATTGTATATGAATTTGTTAAGCGCGATTGCTGCCCAAGGGCGTCCAAGCGCTGAGTAAGTAGACAGAGATGGGCGGTGCAGAAGAGATTAGAACTCGGTGGATTTGGCAAACAGTAGGGTTTTCAGCTGTTTGCGGAATGAGAGCAGGTTCGAGTTGGACCGGAGTTGTAGAGGAAGTACATTCCACAGCTTCGAGGTGTTCAAGGAGAACATCCTGCCTCCGGCCCTAGCTCTCCTTACTCTGGGTACCACCGCCAGGAAAGCCTCCGTGGAGCGAAGGTTTCTATTTGGGTGGTAAGGAATGACTAAATTGTCATTGATTGCTGGGCCTGTCTTCCAGAAGGCCCGATGGGCAATACATAGTGCCTTAAATGCCACTCTCTGCCTTACTGGTAACCAATATACTCAGTAATTCATGTTGATATCCTCTTAGAATTTTGGTATCAAAAATATTAAATATGAATTTGGTAATTCATTAGGCAACCGAAGTTTGAACTGTAAATGTGCACCATTACATAGAGTCCATCCTTTATTGCATTTTAAATACACAGTATAGTGTCCAGATATTGAAGTAAGTCCATCATGGAAAACAATAGCCACTGTTTTAAAAGTTCTTCCTAAAATTGACACTTGAACTGCCACAAAAAAATGTTTTTTCCAATTTTGTTCCATTTGCTCTACAATGTTGCAGCATTAAAATAATATATTATCCACATCTTTCTATAAATATTGTTGACAACATTTCCGAGTACATGCCTTATCTTGATTAGCTGAGAGGAGGCTGACCCGGACGCAGAGGTCAGACCCGGGACCAGGGTTCAACCCCCGACGCGGCAGGGTCTTGAGCTCAAAATGTACACAAACTCAATAATTCTCGCCTTGGTGCCTACTCGAATCATGGGTTCACACTCTGCAACTCTGGGCAATAGCTTGCTTAATCTCCACTATGGCCCCACCGCGATGGGATGCCTGGCTTTCACCTTGGGGATGCCCAGTAGGGGTTATCTCACAGGGAAAAGCCAGGACGGGTTCCCAAAGCAAGCGCCTTGAGACCTTATGGTGAAAGGCGCTATATAAGAACGTATGATTTACGATTTATATTTATTTATTGAAAAACACTGCTTCCAAATCTGGTATTGTCAAATATATGAATCGTTCAGTGTCTATTTTAGTGGTAGAATAAAATGAACTGATGTCACATTTATGATCCCATCTATAACGTAGTCGAAACACATTTTCAATTTGTATTACTTCATCTTGTAATACTGCAATCATAAACATAAGAAATTCCTTGGCATCTTGCTGTACATTCTGTGTAAATTGTTAAGAACCAGAACATATATCCAGAAGATTCGGCACATCAGAAGCAGTATGAATTTTCGTTTTATCTGCTTTCAACTTTTCAAATAATATAATATAATGTAACAAAGAACAAAATCTTTTTTCTTGATTTTCCATAATTGCATCCTGTAGATTTTCTGAAAAAAACAACATTTACGATTACATTAGCATAGCAGTTGATACCTGAACTATTTTCTAACTGATACCCCACAATATTCGCAACTGTGTTCCCTTCTATTTTCTTTCCAGACTCATCATTCTTTTCAATTGTTCTTTCTTTGCAACCTCACTAAAATGTTTATCATATTTTCGTTTTGGAAGAATTAAATGTTTTTCATAAATGGGATATTCACCTAAGCTAGGAGAATAGAGTCTATTGTACTCTTTTACACAATTTACATCTGCACTAATCTTTTGGTCAAATACAATCCGGATAATGTTCTTACTCAAGATAATGCAACATATGCTATACCCTATTTAAACACAGAACTTCCAACATGTACCTAAACACTGTCTACACTTAAACCTTGAGATTTATGAATGGTCAATGCCTATGCTAAACAGACAGGAAACTGATTTCTAGGAACATACAAATCTTTTACAAGCAAGAAACGAACAGAACAATGTCCAAACTCTTTCACCTCTTCATTCTGATCAAATGTAATCTTCAAAAATTCAATCCCATCTCTATCTGCATAATTAACAAATTCAACAACTTTCCCCATTGCTCCATTTACTAAACCTTTTTCAGCATCTAAATTACGCCGTATTATGACCCGGCAGTTTATAGATACATATAAGGTCTTTTCCAAATCAGCAGATATTGATTTTTCCAAAGAGTCTAATTTTAACTGTAATTTCTCTGACAAAAGAATAGTTACTCCTTCATGTTCTCGTTTATCAATAGCTACCATTTTCATTATTGGTTCATTCTCCAGCTTCAACAGTTCTTCATTCAATGTAGAGCATTCTTTCAGTGATGGCATAAGGCAAATTATAGATTTCTTTTCTGCAATGCTTCGGTAGATTATTTCAGGTGCATTATTTTCTTTTGGAAACAAGTTTCTTAGTAGCCGACTTTCTAAAGCATATTTTCCATCCTTTGTTAAAGCACCGGGGAGCGGACCGGGGAAAGAAGAATGACAGAGTTTTTAAAAATTGCAGCCTTTTTTTTATAAATTCGAGGTAGTTCTAAAAAGAACTGTTTTTTTCTTCTTTTTGTTGTTTTATATTTTTTTTGTGTTTTTGGAACATTTTGTACTTTTATTGCCTTTTATGAACTATTTTATATATTTATTTTTATTTTTATGGGGAGAAACGAAAAAACAGGGAATTGAAAATGGCTCAACTGGAGCAAAAAAAAAAAAGAAAAATTAGGGTTTTTTGGGGCATTTGTGGTTGTCCCCAGCAAGGACGATGAGCTTTATGCTCAGTTCACCATAGGAGATGTTCTTACCACAATGAATACATGTTATTTGGAAATCCGCAAACCGTGGCTGAATGCAAAGGATCGTCTCCCTTGCCTCTGGTCCCGATGGAGTGGGTTGCTTTCTTTTGGAGGTGGTGCTTGAAGATTGGGGAGGGTTACTGGCCAGTTCCCTCATCTCTGCAGCAGAATAGTTGATCATCGGATGCCTGCACTGCATGTGGCGAATCATGGTGTTGTTTCCAAAAGAGTATTTTTATTAGGGTTCCCCTTTGAAAGTTCCATGCTACAGATTAAGCAAGTAACCTTGGCCGCATTGACTTTTTTCTTGCCCTCTGGGATCGAAAAAAACTCCCATACAATGTGTGGTCTTGGCTGGTATGGGGTATTGTGTTCTTGCAGCCACCTTCTCCTCCCCTCCTCCTCCTCCTCCTCCTCCTCCTCCTCCTCCTCTTGTTGACCACCAATGTAATCTTGTGGTGGTCTTCTTGGTGGTTGTGGTGGTGGTGAAGATGCTCCAGCTGCTGCTGCTACTGAAGCCATTTCAAAGTACAAATATACCTCAAAGATTGCAAAACAGGTCTTCCTAAGTCAAAGGACAAAGTCAGAATAAGGAAAAAAGGTAGGGTCTTTCATCATTTGGAAAAAAAAAGGCCCTTAACCAATGAGAAGTGTTATTTTCAGGTCACAAGACCAGGGATTTCATCATTATGAAACCAAAACATTTCTGCACCAATAAAAAGTGTTATTTTCAGGTCACATGACCGACACGCTAACGCGGCACCCCGGGGGCGCGCCCCGGGTCGCGGCGCGTCGGATGTTTACGTTGCGCGATCGTATTCGCTCGAGTGCTTCCGGGTGCGCTTACGCCGTGCGTATCACGTGGACGCGGCTACGCGATACGTCACAATGATGTTTTCGTTTGCGGCAATAGCGCTAACGGGACGCTCTCCGGAGCGCGCCCTGGGGCGCTTCAAAAGACTACGCTGAGGTAATAGAAATTTTCAGGTAGCTAATGTGTCCCCCACTGGCACCCTATCCATGCACCCATGTTCCATGTATGTCGTGTAACTTCTGTTCTGTACATGCTAGAAAGACGCAAATACATTTGCGTCCAACCTTAACATGTTAGCTATCCAGTCATGCAACGAAATCCCGTTAATTAGGCTTCTAGGCATACGGTGCCAACGTCTTTACATGGTGCACTTCTGAAATTCGCACACGTTTTCTCCATGTTTCCTGGCCCAGTCGAGCTAGGCCCTTAAACGAGGCTCTCTGCCTCATCTCTCCTGTCTCCGAAAGCTGTACGCATCCCTGACCCCTGCCAGCGCAGCGGTGCCCAGCTCGGCCTGGACTACCTGCCAAATTCATGTTTTGCCTACAGTTATCTGCTCAGCCTCCTCAAACACACATTCCAGTCTAGTGAAATAGGTAAACATATTCCCGGCTTTTCTGTCCTCCTTGCAAGTGATTTACTGAATCCGTTACCATGGTAGGCCCATGGCTCCGCACGTTGCACCAAGACACGTATGCACGCATCAGCATTCAGCATTGGATGGCCCCTGCCCGAGAGACCTTTCACTTCAGACACTACATCCTCCAAACATAAGATACTAGATATGCTACAGGTACAGGTTGCCCTGACACTCCAGACACCAGTCTCCTCCACTAGTGCTAAAGTCAAAGCCCCCAGTTACACGTCATGCTCGTTGCGCGCGCATGCAGGCCAAGGGTTTCTGCTGATTCTGCAACTTTCCCTATGCATCCACCCACATGTGACGATTCTTGTGACGTTTCTCTGACATGTACAGTGCACGCCCATGTGTACGCCCTTTTTCACGCCTCCTATTACGCACATGTGTTCTTATCTCTCTCTTTTCACCTGCTACGCCTACTGTATTGGATTCGATTGTGTCATTTTACTATATATAATGTGTAATGCTAATAAAACGTTGAATGTCCCTTCCTGAACCTTAGAGGTGATGGAACATGATATCCCATCCTCGAGGATCATTGTCCATTAAAGCCCGTATGACTCAGATACCACGGACTCTGCCTCTCATTTGAATGAGCTGTCTTGTATTGATAATTATACGGAAAAATGCATAGGTAAATTTATTTACCACATAATTTGGCGCCCGAATAGGGATCCCCCTTCCCCACTCGCCGGTGAAGTCACGCGGCCTTTGGCCCCTTCTACAGCCCCGACGGAAACCGTGCACATTTGCGGGTTTTCCTGCTATCTTCCCTCGGGTCCACGAGGGAGACGGAGACTGCGGTCCGGCGTCCAGACGAGGCGGTGAGGAATGCGGAGGATCCCGACCAGAGCCCTAGTCGAGAGAGCAAGGTCCGAGGTGTCCGGAGGCCCACCTGTTCCGAAGCGCATGCGTGGTAGCGTGATGCGTAGTTGTCAGATGCAGTAGCAGTCCAGTCCAGTCCAGTCCAGTCCAGTCCAGTTTCCGAGGCCTCCAGTTTCTTGCTTCCCGGTGAGTACCGTTGTTGGGAACGCATCTAGACGGGTTCATTAATTTGTGCCCGGTAAAGACAGATTTGGGTACGCAGATCTCGTCCTGACGTGTTCACTTACGTGGATACGGTCCGACGTGTCTCTTATGAGACCGGTCTGTACTGTTTTAGCAGTGCATCTAGTTATTCAGTTCCATCTAGAGAGTTGTTCAGAATATGTGTTTTCTGTGTTCCAGGTAATTTCAGTCCGAAATGTTTTTATGTATTTCAATGTTGTGGTATGAATGATTGTTTACTATTTATTACTGTGTTTATTGTGTTCACGTCCGAATCACTCCAGCCATGCCGCTGTTTTCAAAATTACGTCAGATAGGTACTAGGAAAGGGATACTTGAAGAAGCAGTTCCTGTCCCGCCTAGGGACACTCCAGGATATTTTATGTACCACAAACATGGCTTAGATGCTGTGTTGTATTTAGACTTATGGGTGGATTACACCAAGAATCTGGAAGAGAAGTTTAGATGGCCTGTCTCAGGGACATGGGATGCCGAATGCATCATGAGAGTAGAAGAAGCGTTATGGAAAAAGAAAGCCAGACAATCGCAGAAAGATGCCATAGAATTATGGCGTAAAGAATCGCATAGAAGAACAGAAAAAGCAATCAGAAAAATAGAGAAAAGTAGAGAAGAATCCGAAAAAGCCAGAGAAAAAGAGTTACTAGAAGAAGGAGAACAGGTCAGATTAGAACAATTAGACTGCCAAAGAAATGCACTCATTACAGGCATGTATCCAGTTCTTGCCGAGGGCCTGCCCAAGGCGACCCCGGAAGTACCCCGTAACTTGCCACCACCATTGGTTCCGACTAAACTCCGTCACAAACAGACCGCAGCAGACATTTTCCTTTCTTCCTATTTAGATGACGTAGCTCCAGCATATACCAATGTACCCGTACCACCCATTAATAATGTACAGCAGCATGTTCCGGCTGATCAAGCCACGACCCCTCCACGCCAAGACTCGCTTCCCGCACCTGCTGTTACTTCCCCTTCTACTGCTGCTGCTACTGGTCCCCCTATTATTGGTCCTCACAATCCTTTTGCGACAGATACAACCCAGAGTCAGTCCCCGTTACATGTACCTCTCCTACCCGCCATGACGTCAGGTCATGCCCACGGTTCTACTTCAGGAGGTGCCGTAGGAGGTCACCTTCACACCCCGCCACAGTTACAACGAGTGACAATGAGAGAATTAGCAACACAGCGTACACCGAAAGCGATGACACATGAAAAACTTAGACAGTATCTTACGGATTGTAGATATGATCCAGTACCTGGCAAGAGAGGAGACATGATGTTAGCCTCGTTACGTCTACGACGTGTTACAGATTATTTGATGATATTACCAGAAATGAAAGAACATCTAGACAAAATATATCATTTTATTAGAACGGGGGAGAGGCCAGAATGTATTCGTGAAGCCATGGCATATCAGAAAGTGGAGACACAAGGTTTACTATTACGATGGATGTCCTGATAAAATGGGGTCAAAATTTTGCAGATTGTAAACATGATAAACAGACCTGTATAGATGCCATGTCCAGAAAGATCCGTAAAGAAATAATAGCAATACATAACAGACGGAAGGCTGAAAAAGAAGCCGAGTCAGACAAGAATGACTCCTCGGAGGAGGAGGAAGAAGCAGAAACTCCAGTAGAGATTGAGGATAAAATAGCGTACGTAGGTAGAGTGAAACTCCCTAAACAGTATTCTTTTGATAGACCTTTTGACAGACCCATTCGTCTAGAAAACAAGAAACGTTTCCTTTCCCCGATGCCAGAGCAATGTTCTCTTGAACATATATTCCAAGTTACTGATAAAATACTGAAGGAAAGAATAGGTTATCATGAACTTAATACCTTACGTGATCAGGAACTAGCCCGGTCAACAGTCCAATGGGCCGGGGATGACAGTATATATAAAGATGATTTAGTAGTGCAAACATTTTTGAGCCTTACTCCAGAAGAACAGCGACTAGCTGGTATATACATGACTCAACATCTCATTACACTATATGAAAATCAGCAATCTGATCCAGGTCCATTGTATAATCTATTGCAAGACTTACTCCTGAGAAGATGGAGAGGTCTAGGTACCGATTTAAATGTTCCATTGTTCCGTTAATTCCATTCTAGAACAACGTCACAAATACAGAACTTTCCTAACTCCACATCTTGTTTCCGTTCCACCCCCAGTAAGACAGCCATATCACCTAGACAGACAGAATCCCTTACGAGAAGTTCACCCAGTTCTGGGTACAGGGGGTACGGTTGAACGCGTATTCGTATACACTCCTTTGACTAAAATGGAATTATTGGAAATGAAGAAAATTGTACCTTGTCACGATAAAGATCCTGCAGGATTCCACCGGGAATTAAAATACATGTTACTTATGGGAGATTACACGTATTCCGACATTCTGAAAATGTTAAAAGTATTGTTGCCAGCAGGGATTTACGAAAAACTGAAAGAAAAAGAATGGGAGGTGGGAGATAAAAAGATTATTTGGACTGAATTAGAAGACGAGGAAAATAGACGTACCCCAGGTTTAGGTCTTGGGGAAAAAACTAAAGCATTACCAGGATTATTAGTACAGGTTTTGCCTAGATTATTGACAGTTAAAAAGGAAGACTGGGATGCGATCTCAGCCTGCAAACAGAAACAAGACGAAGACACTAGTGATTTTTATTCAAGATTCGAGAAATGTTTCATTATTAATAGTGGCCTGAAAACAAGTAGCAAGTCATTCCCACATCTTTTTGTGACCAAATTAGTCGAGAATTCCTTACCCCAGGTTAAGAACAGAGTATTGAAAGTCGAAAGTACATGGCAAGCTAATACGCCTTCCCAAATGTTACAAATGTTACAGTACCACCAGAACAGAATTAGAGAGGAACACGATCATGAGCAGAGACGTATGAAAGACACGAAAATGAAAGTACTAGTTGCCCAGTCTGTTCCAGCAGATGGTCAGAAGAGGGGTAACACGCAGAACACACAGACTAGTCATTCTGCAGCTCCTGTTAAAGGGAATTGCAATTACTGCAAACAGCCAGGTCACTTTATAAATGAATGTGCCGTTCTCAGACACAATATTGCTACAGGCAAAACGAAAGAAAGACCACGTCCGCCTAGACCAGAACACGTTCAACAGAATATTCCACAGAACCCGCAACCCCCACAGAATGCACAGCAACAGACAGTAGCTGTACCCCAACCCCAACCTATTGCCACAACACAAAACGTCACACAGCAAATGTACCAGTATGCACAGTCCGATTACCCAGATTATCAGCAGTACACTTGAAACAGCCTAGAGAGGGAGGTTGGCTTGCCCCTTATCGAGGTTCCTGTAGATCAAGATGGTCCCTAGGTACATAGTCAAGTATTAGGGAAAGACAGAAACATTTTGATTGACACAGGGGCGAGCAGAACTACCATTAGTCATGACGAGGTCCCAGGGGCACCCCTCTCAGGCTCACAGAATGTTTCCCTTGGATTTTCAGGAAAGCCTATTGTTAACGAAGTATCACAGCCAGTTCCCCTTGTAGTTGGTCCATTGTCCCGTACTACAGATTTATTGCTTACGAAATCATGTCCTGAAAACCTGCTTGGTATTAAAACACTGAAAGCTCTAGGAGCTGTTATATGTTGTTCTCCGGAAGGAGTGAGATTATTCCTTCGTGATTTTAAGGGTCATTATGTGTTGAGAGATTTTGATGTAAGATTGAAAAATGTTCCACAGCATTTATGGGCGCAAGGTCCAACTGATGTAGGTTGTATGCACATTACTCCTTATCGTGTCACACTCAAGCAAGGTGTTGTACTGCCCCGAATCCGACAATACAGATTGCCCCCCGAGGCTGTAGCAGCCTTACTGAAAATTATTGACGAACTCATTGCCCAAGGAGTAGTTGTAGAAACTGACTCCAATGTATGTAATTCTCCTATCATTCCGATTCTTAAACAAACTGACCCAAATGCACCTCAGGTCTATCGACTGGGGATCGATCTTCGAGAACTCAATAAATGCATAGTACCACAGTACCCAGTGGTCCCAGATATTTCGTCACTATTGACTGCCATTGATTCCGAGGCTGCGTTCTTTACTGTAATTGATCTAAAGAACGCCTTCTTAGCGTCCCCATTCATCCCGATAGCCAATACCTTTTCGGATTCTGTTTAAATGGCCGAAGCTTCAAATTTGCACGTGCACCTCAAGGGTTCACGGAAAGTCTGAGTATTTACAGCCAAGCATTGAAAAGACAACTAGACAGTATTCACATGCCTACTGACACTGCTCTACTACAGTATGTTGATGATCTACTAATCACAGCACGGACCGAACGTGACTGCGAGCGCGCGTCACTGACAGTCTTGTATTTTCTGGCCGAAAAGGGGCACAAAGTATCCCCTTCGAAGCTCCAATTCTGTGCCCAGCAAGTGGTATACCTTGGGCACTTGCTGTCCAAGAGGGGTAGACAGTTGACACCAGATCGTATCCAGTTAATTGCACATCTGCCACAACCCAAGACACAAAAAGAAGTGCAGGCCTTTATTGGCATCACTTCGCACTGCAGACAATGGATTCCCCAGTATGCATTTCTAGCCAAGCCACTCATACAGTTGACAACACAGGAGGCAGCGACTTCGACTGTCCTCCCTTGGACTCAGGAACATACACAAGCTTTTAATGACTTGAAGAAAGCATTATGTCAAGCACCAGTTTTAGCGACACCATGTTACAGTAAACCTTTTACACTTTTCGTCACAGAACGTGATGGCACAGCATTATCTGTTCTCACACAAGATCAAGCAGGACACCATAGGCCTTGTGCTTATTTTTCTAGTACATTGGATCCAGTAGCCCAGGCTCTGCCTGCGTGCTTGAAATCAGTTGCAGCAACAGCTCTAGCTATCAGACAAAGCGATTCAATAGTGTTAGGACATCCCTTGACAGTACAGGTTCCACATTCCGTGGAAGTTCTTCTGAACCGTACCCAGACTCAGCACTTGACCATAGCACAACTGACAGGTTATGAATTGACACTGTTCCAGCCACACATAGATATCAGATGCTGCAACATACTTAATCCTGCCACATTGTTACCCTCGAGTACAACCGATCCAGCACCACATGACTGTGTAGAAGTCATTAATACAGTGACGAAGCCCCGACAAGACTTGACAGATATTGCCTTGACCGATCCAGACCTGACACTTTACGTGGATGGTTCATGTATGAGAACAAGTACAGGAGAATTAGTGGCCGCATATGCAGTGACCACGGAAACTGAAGTCATAGAAACACACCGTATTGACGCTATCTGCTCAAGCTGCAGAGCTCATTGCTCTGACTCAAGCCTGTATAGTAGCCAAGAACAAGAAAGTTAACATATACACAGACTCACAGTATGCATTCGGAGTCGTTCACGACTTCGGAGTCCTTTGGGAAGAGAGAGGTTTCTTAACTTCTCACGGTACCAAGATCCACCATGGTCCCCTTATTCAAGCCCTGTTAGAAGCAATACACTTGCCGACAGCCATAGCCATTATGAAAAGCAAAGCACATACCAAAGTCACCGACACTGTTTCCCAGGGTAACAACCTGGCAGATCGTACAGCCAAACTCACAGCTCAGACAGACATTCCGACTGACATGACAAAGACTGATATAACTACACTGACACATTGCCTGACAGTTAAGGATCCCACTCTAGATGTACTCGACATACAGACACATGCCACACCAGATGAAATCAATAAATGGACTGAACAAGGAGGGATCCAAACAGATCAGGGATGGATGACGAAGGGAAGGGCCACATGGTTCCTCCCCGACTCTATGGTTCAAGTCATAATTAACACAGCACATAGTCCAGCACACTTAGGAGAGAAAGCCATGTTAGACAGTTTACAGAATCTCTGGTACAACAAACATTTACGAGCAGCCGCAAAACAGAAAGTGCGTACTTGCATGATCTGTTGTCAGTTTAATCCAGGAAAAGGTGTCCCCGTGGAACAGGGTGGATTTCATCCTCCTGACCATCCTTTTGAAGTCCTCCAGATGGAATATATCCAGATGGACCGATGTCGAGGATTCAAGTATGTCCTCGTAGTGGTATGTGCTCTTTCCCGATGGACAGAAGCATATCCAGTCCCCGATTACACTGCTGTAACCACTGCCAAACAGCTGGTACGTGAGTTTTTCCCACGGTACGGTTTGCCCCGTGTCGTGTACTCTGATAATGGACAGCCATTCTCGTCCGAGCTTATGAAGCAGGTATCACTCCTGTTAGGTTACCAGTGGAAGTTCCATTGTGTCCGACATCCTGAAGCCGCAGGTCTCGTAGAGAGACATAATCAGACCCTGAAAACACGCCTAGCCAAAATATGTGCCGAGAAAGGTGTAGATTGGATAGTTGCTTTGCCAGTTGCACTCTTTTACATGCGAATGGTAGCTCATTCTAGGACAGGGCTATCCCCGTATGAGGTGGTCTTCGGTAGGCCTCCGAATATGTGGGGGACCCCTATGCCCCGTAAAATTACTGATGTTGACAGTTGTATGCTGACAGATTACCTGGCCTCCTTGATGTCTGCACTACAATCTTGTCATTCACAGGTCGCGGCTGCCTTTTCGGACAACACCCAAGTAAAACCGCATGAAGTCCGCCCTGGTGATTTGGTCCTCATGAGGAACTTCGACCGGAAGAGTCCGCTGGAACCCAGATGGAAACAGCCGAAATTGGTTTTATTGTCTACAAGGACTGCAGTCAAACTTGAAGGAAGGAAGGGATGGCTGCATTCGAGCCATGTGAAAAAAGTTCACGGACTGTGTCCAGACTCTCCTATTAAGGACTTCCCACTTTCAGAGACTGATTCTAAACTCCCCCTGCTAGAGAAAACTCCCCAAGAGGAGTACAGTGCTAAGCTAAGGTCTAGTAAGTCAGACAGCGTTTAATTGTTTAAGTCCCCCTTGAGTGAAGCAGTTAGACAGGTTTCTGACATGTATAGAATAGACCCAAGTAGTCAGAGAGATAGGCGTATCGAGAAGAGAAAAATGTACTGTAAAGTTTTGCACAGCAGATGCATAATTGCCTTGATCTCGATGTTTCTTCTGAGTCTTACGATTATATGCATTAGTCTAATGTTACACGTTTTTTTCCCTCTTGATTCACATGTACATGCTTCCTCTAATGACACTGTGGAGCACACTTTTAGTGATCTGCCCCCACATGAACTATCCTATCGTTTAGCCATGCGCAACAATACATTCATCTGTATGTTACATCATTCACACCAGACTAGCAATGCTACTAATTGCTGGGTATGTGGCCGACTCCCTCCCTATCAGAAATACAAGGGAGCTCTGCCCCTCTTTCCTTATCCGTTCACACATAATGGTTTGTGTGGTGCATGGTTTACCTTAATGTCCTCCCTAGATAGTAAGTCCACGGTTTCCCAAAGCAATTGGATATGGGGGAACCTGAATACAGTCATGAATAAAATATGTTTCCCAGACCAAGAAGGTCTTCCCCAGAGGACAGGGACCGATCTAGAAAATGAAGTGTATGGATTAGGTAATTTTACACTTAACCTCATGATTCTGAATGTGCAGTCTGAGACTAATTCGGACTTGCCGTTTATTACAGTTTTACCAGTGAAAGGTGAATTATGTGTCAAAAAGAATGGTTCAGTACACCTAGGACACAGTGATTGTAATACTGTTGTCGAATTCAGTGATAAAGGAAAGTCTACTTTCAGAGCTTCTCGCCATTCTTATTTCATATGTGGTCAGACAGCCTATGCACGTCTGCCATTGGATTGGGATGGGACGTGCTATATTGCGTTCCTATTGCCACCTGTTTTTCTAGCTCTGCCTGATTATCACAGAAATCCACATCTCGTTCATGTAAGACATAGAAGGGAGATCAAGATCCCAATTGTCGATCAGACTGAA
This sequence comes from Lissotriton vulgaris, assembly GCF_964263255.1. NCBI lineage: Eukaryota > Metazoa > Chordata > Amphibia > Caudata > Salamandridae > Lissotriton > Lissotriton vulgaris. Next base: position 1,393,837,519 of record NC_141693.1, read on the forward strand.
ACTACATTAGAACAATATATAGATTTCAATAAAGGATTTTTTCCATTCATAGGTACTGTCTCAAATAGTAAACTAATACGCAAATTAACTAGAACCTTGGAAGCAGTAGTGAACGAAACTACTTCTGCTTTAAGCAACCTGACCGAGGAGCAGTCTGCTATGAGACTTGTTGTTCTCCAAAATCGCCTTGTCCTTGACGTCATCCTGGCAGATAGGGGCGGGGCTTGTAGAGTCATGGGATCCAGTTGTTGCGTGTTTATTCCAAATAACGCGCCATCCGTGTATAAGGCCATAACTCGGCTTCATGTAATAGCTCACCTGATACACCAGAATCCAGGCTCCTGGACTTGGTCCGGTTGGTTCTGGAGTGTAATATCCGCCTGGGGATGGAAGTTGTTGTCATTCCTAGGAATAATATTGGTCATAGTATTCCCCGTCCAAGTACACGTTCCCGTTCCCGAATAAAGAAAGAAGAACAAATGATGCTTTATGAACAGATAGATGGTCTCATGAATATAGATATATCCTGAAGGGTGTAGTAGGGTCCAAGGAGGGAATGAGGTAATAGAAATTTTCAGGTAGCTAATGTGTCCCCCACTCGCACCCTATCCATGCACCCATGTTCCATGTATGTCGTGTAACTTCTGTTCTGTACATGCTAGAAAGACGCAAATACATTTGCGTCCAACCTTAAAATGTTAGCTATCCAGTCATGCAACGAAATCCCGTTAATTAGGCTTCTAGGCATACGGTGCCAACGTCTTTACATGGTGCACTTCTGAAATTCGCACACGTTTTCTCCATGTTTCCTGGCCCAGTCGAGCTAGGCCCTTAAACGAGGCTCTCTGCCTCATCTCTCCTGTCTCCGAAAGCTGTACGCATCCCTGACCCCTGCCTTACTTCCTGCCAGCGCAGCGGTGCCCGGCTCGGCCTGGACTACCTGCCAAATTCATGTTTTGCCTACAGTTATCTGCTCAGCCTCCTCGAACACACATTCCAGTCTAGTAAAATAGGTAAACATATTCCCGGCTTTTCTGTCCTCCTTGCAAGTGATTTACTGAATCCGTTACCATGGTAGGCCCATGGCTCCGCACGTTGCACCAAGACACGTATACACGCATCAGCATTCAGCATTGGATGGCCCCTGCCCGAGAGACCTTTCACTTCAGACACTACATCCTCCAAACATAAGATACTAGATATGCTACAGGTACAGGTTGCCCTGCCACTCCAGACACCAGTCTCCTCCACTAGTGCTAAAGTCAAAGCCTCCAGTTACACGTCATGCTCGTTGCGCGCGCATGCAGGCCAAGGGTTTCTGCTGATTCTGCAACTTTCCCTATGCATCCACCCACATGTGACGATTCTTGTGACGTTTCTCTGACATGTACAGTGCACGCCCATGTGTACGCCCTTTTTCACGCCTCCTATTACGCACATGTGTTCTTATCTCTCTCTTTTCACCTGCTACGCCTACTGTATTGGATTCGATTGTGTCATTTTACTATATATAATGTGTAATGCTAATAAAACTATAACTGGTGTGAAACCTAAGGTTTTTTCAGTGAATTTAACAGGTTTTTTAAATGCTAATTCCTAACTATAACGGATGTGAAACCTATGGTTTTTTCCGTGAATTTCATAGGTTTTTTAAATGCTAATACCTAACTATAACTGGTGTGAAACCTGTGGTTTTTTCAGTGAATATATATATATATATAGGGTGCAGCGTGATCAAGGGCATAATTTGCCATAAATGCGTAGCTGCTTTCTGTGTATCGAATAAAATCTTTCTGATGCTGAATTACCATGGTCCGTCTTCCTTCTGTTTGCTGGCGTGCAAGCTTGAGACGCCGAGAGATTCGGAGGAGTCACGTGGTGTGTATATATATATATATATATATATATGAACCACGTGACTCCTCTGGATCTCTCGGTGTTTCCAGCGCCTGCTTAGCACACCAGCAAACAGAAGGGAGACAGACCACGAAACTTCAGTATATTGATTTTATTTTCGGTACACAGAAAGCAGCTACGCGTTTCTGGCAAGGTATGCCCTTGTTCACGCTGCAACATGTACTTAAGACTTAATGCTTTTTAAATGCAATTTTAGAAAGTGAACACCCCTTCACAGTGACGTAGTGAGTCATGTGACTTAATAAACAGTGAAAACATACTGCCACAGTATATGTATATGCATCCCATCGTAGCAGACAAACAAGATTAATAACTGGATAAATCCCAGATGTACAAATGTACATTTGTAGCGGTAAATATATTAGTCCAACCCACATCATATAGTATTGGGATATAAAAATACCTTATTTCCTGAATAAATACTAACAAACTAATATGGCTAGGAAACTCTCACATCAACAATGTACAAAAAGATTGTCTGGTTGCATAAACAAGACAGTTGATAAAGTGCTAAGTGAAGGTTGAGATAAAGTGCAAAAGTTATAGAAAGTGCGAGGGAGAGAGAGCTGTACGAGATTATGTGCAATACCATTCATTAAGTAAAGGACGAAAAATATCAAGACACCATCAGTTTCACAGATCCCAGGGTACAACTGATTACCACAAAATTCTATGTGCATGATTCGTCACTTAATAATAATAAATAGTATAAATAGTTAAAACTTTATGAAATCCAATAAATACACCTAGATTTGTGATAAACTATTGATGATATATATACACAAGAATAAATAGCATATATATACACCTATAATGACAAATGCAAAACCCAAAAAATATGGCAATTTCATGTCCATACTCATGATATTCTTCTTCTTATCAAAGTAGAAAACAATATAGAAAAATAGAAATGCATATGGATATAAACATATAAATATATATATATATATGAAATATCTATATACATGTATATACAAAAAGGAAGAGTTTCATCAAGTTATGTACAGTAAGCAGCAAGGGATGTTAACATACCCGACCTCAACCTCGAAATAGGGAACCTAACTAAGAGGGAGGAAAAAATAATTGATACGGATCTAGGGAAATGTTAAGGCAATATAGACGGAAGAACAATACATGACATCACAAAAAGTGATGCATCTCATCAATATTGTTCAACCCATTCGGCCAACGTGTGTCAAGCTCTAGTATCATCCTTGTTTCCAGCTATCTTAAAAGTGACTCCCTGTCACCTCCTCTTTTGAGGGGTGGTATGGCACCGATCACAAAATATTTTAGACAAGATAAATCCTTGTTATGTGCTCTTTTAAAATGCCAGGCCATGTATATATATATATATATATATATATATATATATATATATATATATATATATATATATATATATATATATATAATTACACCAAATTTGGCAGGGAGAAGGGTCTTGGTCTAGAAAGCACGCTTTTGTTTATTTGGTGTAAATCCGTTCAGTAGTTTTGGAGAAATATTGATATCTACAGATATCGATGTTTGGGAATTCTGCCATCTGATTGGCTGAGGCATTACGAGCACAAGCTTGCTGCTGATTGGCTGCGAGCGGTACGAGCGGTTGCAACTAGGAGTGTTGGCCTCCATTTTGTGATTCCTTTGAAGCGAGTAAGCGGAAAAAAGGGGAAAAAAGTGGGAAAGAGGAGGGTAGGAGCACTCTAACCTCTATGGGGTGTTTAGGGTGTTCTATAGAGGGGGTGCAAAGCGAAGTATTCATCCTTACCGGTGTGAAAGTGGTGGGCTAAAAAAATTAAGTGAGGTATTGCCTAGAGTGTGATGCTGCTAAGGTGAGCTGGGGCGGGACTCGGAGATTAAAGCGTGAGCCCAAACTGTGTATCTTAGGCTGCAAAGTCATGTGCCCTGGCCGCTGCACTACAGCTGTGGAAGTAGTGTCAGCATGTGTTTATACCTACTAGGATGAACTACTGACCCGTACTGGTCTGAAAGTCCTGGGGTACGGAAAATATGTGAGGTATTGTCTAGAGCCTCATGCAACTAGGAAGTGTTTGCCGCCATTTTGTGATTCTTTTGAAACGAGTAAGGGAAAAAAAGGGAAAAAAAAGTAGGAAAGAGGAAGGTAGGAGCACTGTAACCTCTGTGGGGTGTTTAGGGTGTGCTATACAGGGGTTGCGAAGTGAACTACTCATACCTACTGGTCTGAAAGTGCTGGGTTATGGAAATTAAGTGAGGTATTGCCTAAAGTCTGATGCTGCTAAGGTGAGCTGGTGTGGGACTCAGGCATTAAAGTGTGAGCCCGAATTTTGTGTCTTATGCTGTGAAGTCATGTGCCGTGGCCGCTGCACTACACCTGTGGAAGTCATGTTAGCATGTGTTCATACCTACTAGAATGAACTACTGACCTCTGCTGGTCTGAAAGTCTTGGGGTACAGAAAATATGTAAGGAACTATCTAGAGTCTCATGCTGCTAAGCTGAGCTGCTGCCGGACTCGGGATGGAAGCGTGAGTCCAAACTGTGTCATATGCTGTGAAGTAATGTGCTCTGGCCACTCTGCCACATCTGTCCAAGTAGTGTGAGCATGTAGTTATACCTACTCAGATGAACTTTTGTTTCGAACATTGTAACTTGTGTATGGTGCTTACGGGGTGTTATACAGGGAGGGCGCAGGTAAATCCTCACATATAAAACAATTTGGTATTTATGAAGTGCAAACTACTCACTTCTACAGGTCTGATGGCGCTGGTTGTGTAAGCTGATCTGCTGATGGACTGGGGGTAAAGCTGTTAAACTGCTGACCCCTACCGGTCTGAAAGTGCGGGGTACGGAAATTAAGTGAGGTATTGCCTAGAGTGTCATGCTGTTAAATTGAGCTGCTGCTGGACTCGGGGATGAAACCATGAGCCAAAAGTGTGTGTGCTATGCTGTGCTCTGGGCGCTGTGACACACCTGTCCAACTCGTATATGGTGCTTAGGTGGTGTTATATAGGGAGTGTGAAGGTAAATCAATATGGTATTTGTAAAGCGCAAACTACTCACCCCTATGGGTGAGTAGAGCCGGTGATCGAAGCGAGAGCTCTGTGCTGCAAAGTGAGATGGTGTTGCCGCTGTGCCACAGCTATGTGGAGAATAAATTTTGCAGAGGGTCCGGGAGTTGTCGTTACCTGGCCCTAAAATAGCGGGCCTAAGTTGTAAGTTATAGGGTGGCTCTAAAAAGAGCCCTTGTGTTCATTAGTTGGAGCTACATAGTGCGGATGCACAGCTTCAAGTTATTCAGGAAAACTCAATTTCCTTGATCTATGAAGTGTACTCCATCATTTCTGTAGATATCAGCCATATAAAAATGTATGTTGTTGTTGTAGATGGACTCCATTTTGTGGTCTCTGTTATATTATGTTATGTTATGTTATGTTTTCAATTGCTTATAAAGCGCACTATTACCAGAGGTTTCATCGCACTAATCATGCTTCGCAAGTGTGACATCGGACCGACTAGTAGGCCAGCTCTAATAGCCAGGTTTTAAGTGCTTTCCTGACGCATAATAAGTTGACACACCTTCTCAGTGTTACTGGGAGGGAGTTCCAAAAGATAGGTGCCAAGTGGCAAAATCTGCGACCTCCAACACGTTTGAGTTTTATAGTCGGAACAGATAAGAGATGAAGATGAGAAGAACATAGGTTTCGCTGAGGAGCATACTTGTTGATCATGGACGAAATGAACCGCGGACTGGTGCCATGCAGTGCTTTGAAAGCTAAACATCCAGTCTTGAATGCTACCCGTTGCTCCACTGGAAGCCAGTGGAGCTGAATCAGCAAGGCCCTAGCAGAGTGCCATTTAGGCTGTTTGTAGATCAATCTTGCTACCTGGTTCTGCACCATTTGCAGACGTTTCAGTAAATACTTAGGCAACCCGATGTAGAGGGAATTTGAAAAATCCAGGCGGGAAAGAACAAGTGCTATTACTACCTGGATTAAAGCTGAGTGGGATAACAGATGAGCAATCTTTCTGATTTTAGGGAGCTGATAACAACTAGTGGAAATCACCGCGCCCACCTGTCTTCTAAGTGAGAGATCAGCATCAATCACTGCCCCTAAACTCTTTATGATTACTATCCATCCACTGTTGAATATGAAGCATAGTAGCCCGAAATTCAGCAGCAGCATCAGGGGAGTCCAGGGGGAAAATCAGCTGGAGGTCATCTACATAATTAAAGATGGTTACCTTCCGATTCAATGAGAAAAGCAGAGGCCTTAGATAGAGGTTGAACAATAGAGGTGAAAGGGACGAGCCCTGTGGGACGCCGGAAGATATAGTCAGTCTGGGACCAGTAAAAGTCCCAAGGCGAACCGCTTGGGTTCTCCCTGTCAAAAATGATTTTAGCCAATTATAGGCGGCTCCTTGGATCCCTGCTTGTTCAACACGGTTCAACAGAATGTTATGGTAGACCGTGTTGAACGCTGCAGACAGATCCAGGAGCACCAGGGCCTGCGGAATTCCCCTATCTGTATTAGTTCTAAGCGTGTCCAACACGGCGAGGACCACTGCCTCCGTGGAGTGAAATGGCCTGAAGCTTGCTTGATTAGGCTCCAGGTATTCTGTTTGTTCAATGAAATTGGACAGTCATGTAGTAATATGGGCCTCCAGGATCTTAGACAGGCCTGGAAGAAAGGATATGGGACGATAGTTGGAAAGGGTGAGGGGATCTGCCCCAGGCTTTTTCAGGAGGGGGACTATCGTAGCAGCCTTAAAAGCCCTAGGTACTACCCCTTTAGTCAGAGATTCATTGAAAAAGGGGAGGATACTGTATGGTAGTGTTACAAATATATCTCTGAGAATAGGGGGTGGGCAACAATCATTCAGAGAGCCCGACTTAACTCAGGTTAAAAGATCAATCAAAGTATTAGGGCAGATAGCTGAGAGATGGTTTATTGTGACTGAGTTTCTGCAAATGTCATCCTGGCCATCTGTGTTGCTTTAAGAGGGATACTAGACTTGATGATGCCATTTTTTTCCAGGAAGTAGGTGTTTAAGCTGTTACACATTTCTTGGATAGGGACTTGATTGGGTAATATCCTCTCGTCTCTACTGATCTCACTAACAATTTTAAAAATTTCTTTAGATGTATTATCTACGTTGAGTATTCTAGCTGAGAAATGGGAGGCTTTGGCCTTCAACACAGCTTTGTTGACTTTCTTCCTAGATTTTTCAGTCTGAGGACAAAATTGTTTTGACCATTTCCACTTCTGTCTTTGGCATATATTGGAATATACAAAGACAGTTTGAAGCAAAAGTAACATCAATTGTCCAAAGGTGTCCTTCATAAGCATTTCCAAACCTACCTCAGTCAATGTGCCTTGGTCGTTTCCACCACAGTGCACAATCATGAGGTCAGGGTGTTGGAGATGCAAACAGGTTTTAACCAAAGGCAACAATTGTGGCCACTTCAATCCTCTCTGTGCAAACCATTTAATGTCCACATTTTGTAAACCTAGGTCTAAGTCAATACGTCTCTGTTCTGCATATCTCTTGCACCTGAAAACATAGCTATGGCCTATGATCCACACTAGCATTTTGAAGGTATGAGTGGAAGGTATGGAAAGATGTCTGTAGCTCATGCAGGTCCTTCGTAGAATAAGAGATATGTTTAAAGATGGGGTACTAGGTTTTTTTCGCATTCAAAAGGATACCTGATTGGGAGATGAAAAGCATTGTTTTTTAAAAGTAGGGTGCACATTTGTTTTGTGGAAAAGCATCTTTGTGATTGGTTAAGAAAAAGCAGTTTGAAAGTGGAGTACATATTGGAGGATAACATTTGCTCAACTCAACCACACCTGCTACTTGTATTTGGAAGGCACTATTCAAACTTAAAACAATCATGAACTTTTAACCTGCACGTGCCGTTAAATGTTTGAGAAAATGTTGCAAAAAAATATCTTTAGGTTTAAAAAAAATGATGAACTTTTAACCTGCACCTGTTGTTGAATGTTCTAGAAAGTGTGTTGATAGAATACTTTGGACTGCTGACTTTGATGTGTCGTTGAAGATGAAAAAAACTGTTTATATGGAAAATTCAAAAGAAACTGATAGAGAGAAGTTTTAAAACGTAAAAGAATCAAGGAAGTATTCCAATGTGTTCTTTACATGTATTTATGTGTGAAGGAGCAAAATTATAGAAAAAACAGCACCAGGAAGAGGAAGAAGCAGGGAGTGGGGGGACTGGGGAGATGGGCACAACGGCACAAATGTACAATCAAGTACAGCACAAGTATAGACAAACAATGGCCAAAATGAAACACACCAACAAGGAGCATCAGTCACACAATCCCACTACTGAACGAGCATAGAAATGAAAACCCCGCTGCATTCATACAGGATGGGTACAAAAACCGGTTGTGGGTGTTGAATAAGATGCCCAGCACGTGGCACATGGGTGGGTTCACTGTGTGTTACATTGCCAAACAGCTGCTCCTCCCTCCCATGAGCCCCCACACTTTTGTACGGTGTGCTGTTGTATCCTGCGCACTCGTACGGCACAGCATTGTAATGCCTATTCTGGCATTCGAACTACACCATGAGAGTGCTGTTTGGTGGTGGTGTATGCTACTGTACAAGATCGTCTGCTGCGGCCCTTGTGGCAGCAACATCAGAACACAGAGACACACTTACCATACTTTTTGCACACGGACATGTCTGAGATACCCCGTTTCGCTTGCCAGATAGGCACACCCCTGCACTGACCTGTGTACGCCGGCCCAGCACATGTGTGTTGTGCTTGCAGGAGGATGCGAGCATAGCTAAATGTCCATGTTTACTGCAAACGCTGAGGTGACATGGTAACGTTTGCTGAAGACAGCACACTGTGATGTTGCAGGGCTCGTGCCTATCATGCTAACACAATGACCACATGGACACACTTGCTAGAATGCGGATTTGGGAGGCGTTGGTGGTCCTGGGGCTGTTGAGATGAGGCTTGTGGCCCTCATGGGTATCCCTGTATTGTCCTCATTGACTCTATGGCACCGGTGGGTGTTCTGGTGTGGTTCTTGGCTGTGTTCCTTTCATGCTGCAGGTAATCATCCTGCTTAACACCAGCAGATAGCAGGTGTAAAATTCCTGGTGGTAACGTGGGTTATCGCCGGAATTAATTTCGCATTGCAGTTGTGAAAGTTGTGATGTCATTTTTTGTGTGCAGAACAATATACGGACTGGGTAGTGTATCCTTTCAAGATCCAGCACCTGGCGAACTATTCCTAATCAATATAAATACAATGAGATTTATTTAGTGATTTTGTGTTTACACAGTAACTGCAGGCACTACCTCAGTACAATTCATTACAGGATTTTAGTATTTAGAATAACTCGCAAAGGTGCACCTCATGTCTTTTTGTACGGGAACGGCTACTCTGCATTTCATTATCAGCACTTTAATGCAACTAAAGTTGAGATAAATTTAAGACAGTATTCAGACGTTGGTGCAAACTGCAGAGATAACCAGTATTCCCACGAAAAGTGCTCCAAAATTTAACACCATGGTGGATACCAGCAAATAACAGTAATAAGAGTAAGAGAGAGTCACACAGCAGTTAAGAAAACAAACGAAAAGGTTAAAAAAAATTGTTGTCAAACTTTATTTTTTTATACACATATATAAACCATAAACTATTTTAATTTTTTTATAAATATATATATAGATATATATATATAAAACAAACCAATAAACAAAATGTAAAAAACATAATAAAAAACTACAAGGAGGAAGACTCCTGTGGAGACCATGGATGTCGATGACAGAGCCTGGAAAATAAAGCACAAAGTAAGGACATGTGCATTGCGCGTATCATAGGACTGAGAGAGAGAAACAGAGAAGGAAAAACAAGCCAGAGAGAAAAAGAGAGGGAAGAAAAGAAAGATAGACAGGAGAGAGAGATAGAAGGAAAGGAATGAAGAGAGTGAGAGAGAGAGAGGGAGAGAGAGAAGAGAGGAAAGTGAGAGAGAGAGAGAGAGAGAGAGAGAGAGAGAGAGAGAGAGAGAGAGAGAGACTGTCGCCTCTGCGCACCCATGAGCAAATAATTACCTGGTGCCATTGGAGTGTGCAGCAGTGGGCGGACTGCACGTGCCCGTCAAAACCCCGCCGATCTCAGATGTGTTACTGAGTCTTGAGTTCTGATTGGCGGAGACTACATCAGATTCTGTGTGAATCTCACAGATGTCGTTGAGTCTTGAGTCCTGAAGGGTTAAGACCACATCAATTTCTCCGCGACCCGGCAGATGTCGCTGAGTCATCAATGGCGGAGACCACCTCAGGCTTTGGTACTGCTAAGCCTGTGGAACTCAAGTTTGTGCCATGTGGTGGTAGGCTCCTTATGGCCACATGAGTTTTGGGTGGGACTATCCCTATGCATATAAAGACCACGCCAAGGGGATGGTAGGCCGCTGATGACCATACAGCTGAGGGTGCGACTAACCTTCTGCACAACTTTTCATGTACTCTTTATGGTTGAGACTCGTGGAGTGTTCGCCAGCTAGTCAGCACTGGCAATAAAGGATGTTACGTTGTTGATCTATTATATTTCCGTGGTCACCTGGCCTGTGTGACATGTGCCGGATGGGTGTGGTGTGTGTGTAAACCTGCCCTCAGTAAGTGGCCGTGAAAGGTTGAGAACTAGACCACTGATCTGCACACCAACAGCGAGTACGCCAACGTTGGAACGTAATCAGAGTGGGGTGGCGTGATGTGGCATATGACGGAACAGGGGAGGGCTAGACACAATGACGGGGATGACTCGTAGTACTGTGTCTGGGAATTGAGTGGACGGGCTGCAGCTGTCCCTCTGCGAGCCTAGTCCAAATTGTTCATAACTCACACTACATAATTATTGAAAAACCATTTTGTGATTCCGTCCGTCAGCTGGCATCTGTCCGAGGCATTTGTGAAAACATATCGGAGTTCTTTCTGTGAGTGATACCTCTTTGATGCTCCCTTTCCCCACACTAGAAGGTAAAATACCCTCTTCCCACATTACCAACATTCCCCCAACAACCTTCTTGGGCCTAGAAGTATCCCTGTGTGGTTGGACAAAGAAGAATCTTAGTCAGGTATAGATTTACATATAAAAAAATATTTAAATAAAAGAACAACAAATAAGACTGAAGGTACTGTGGTCGCTGCCATGTAGTTGGGTTTGCTGCCAGTTCGGAACGTGGGATTGATTTGTGTTAAATAGGGTTAGTGCTACTTGAAGCATTGACACTGTATGAGCCTGTGATGGTGCTTGATGTGGACGGGTCTCACTGGGAGCAATGTGTTTTGCCTACTGGACTATGTCATGTGGAATCGGGACTGTATCTGAATTGTGAGGCCTTCTGACCATAGTGTAGGCCAGAGGTAGCGATGAGGAAAGGCCCACAGCCATGTGCAAATGTTGGTGGCCCCACCGGCCTGCGTAGTGCAGGTAAGTGGCACAACTTGTCGGCGGACTTCAATCTGTAAATACTCCTCACTAATCGATGAGAGTGAGGTGCTGTTCTCTCTGCCACGAAGTTGGGGTTGCTGCCATTCAGGACTCAGGACACAGTTACACATGTGGGATCGGCTTGTGTTAAAGAGGGTTAGTGGGACTACATGTTACCGGCCTTGCATATCGAAATATGCCTCACTGATCGAAGGGAGTGTGGTGCTGTGGTCGCTGCCACAGACTTAGAGTCAGTGTGATTCAGGACTCAGGACACATTTAAACATGTGGGATCGGCATGTGTTGAAAACGGTTAGTGGTACCATGTGTCGACGCTGTTGCATATGCGAATATCCCTCACTGATAGAAGGGAGTTTGGTGCTATGGTTGCTGCAAAGAAGTTGGGGTTACTGCCATTCAGGACTCAGGACACAGTTACACATGTGGGATCGGCTTGTGTTGAACAGAGTTAGTGGCAGCTCCTGTTGCCAGCCTTCCATATGGCAATATGTCTCACTGATGGAAGGGAGTCTGGTTCTGTGGTTGACTCATGGACTTGGGGTTCACTGCGAATCAGGACTCAGGACACAGTTACACATGTGGGATTGGCTTGTGTTGAAGATGGTTAGTGACACCATGTGTCAACGGTCTTCCACAGTGTAGGTCAGAGGTAGCGGTGAGCAAGGGCCCATAGCCATGTGCATACGTTGGTGGCCCCACCAGCCTGCGTAGTACAGGTTCAGTGGCACCACGTGTCGCTGGCCTTCCATATGCAAATATCCTTCAGTGATTGAAGGGAGTCTGGTGCTGTGGTCGCTGCCACGAAGTTGGGGTTGCTGCCATTCAGGACTCAGGAACCAGTTACACATGTGGAATTGGCTTGTGTTGAACAGGGTTAGTTGGCACCACATGTCGCCGGTCTTCCACAGTGTGGGCTGGAGGCAGCGGTCAGCAAAGGCCCACAGGCCCACAGGCAGGTGACGCTGACTTGAGCTGCACAGATTGGGAGTATTTTGTCTTCTTAACCCATTATAGTCCCTTACACAATTTGCATCGCTACTAATCTTGAATTGTGAACCGTGTAACCCCAGTGTAGGGTGCAGGCTGCGGTCAGGATAGGCGCACAGCCACATGGCGTTGAGTTGAGCTGCACAGTTAGTGGCAACTGGATTATTCGGCGTGTGCACACCCTGCGATGATACGTGGTCCTGGCGGGCTGCACTTGGAGCAATGTCTTGCCTTGATAAGGCCACATGGAGATGACCTATGGTGCAGTGAGTTAGTAGCACCTGAAGCACGCAGCGGGTGTGCATCCTGTGATGATGCGTGGTCCCAGCGGGCCACACTGGGAGCAACATGTCTTGCGAATTGGACTGCACCATCTGCAATCACCACTGCATCTGAATTTTGAGCCCTGCTGTCCGCATTGTAGATCGAAGGCAGTAGTTAGCATAGATATTGAGGAATGCTTTTTGTCACAAAATCCGACTACATAGAGTACAATTCTCTGCGCAATGAATACATCAAGGATAAATTCAATTTGTGAGACCCTGCTGCCCACAGTGTAGATCAAAGGTAGTAGTCGGTACAGACATAAGTCTGCGGTGCTGTGCTGCTGGGTTCGCATGGGGCCTGTGTGGAGGAGGCCAGCTGTCATGGCGGCAGCCATGTGCCAGGCTGAGAGCCACCGCTCTGCAGACTCGTTGGTCTTCCCATAAGTGAACCACGCCCAGGGCCTGGCCTATTTATTCATACTCCTACACTGGAGTGGCATACGTTGAACCTGCCCACTCCGCTTCCACTTCCAAGGGGGGACAACACAGCTGCATGGCCAAGATCTTCCCCACTGCCTGAGGTAACATGGTTGCGTCCACTGTGCACTACACTACAAGTATCAACAGTATATCTCCACATGGAAAGGTTTGTGCTTTGCATAGTCAGGTCTGTGTAGCACATCATCGTTACACTTGGCATTGTGTGCATTACTATTGATGGGTGACTTGCCTCCTTCACACATTCTTGGTTGCCACATCTCCCAACATTCAGCTATTGTGCGGATGAGGGGACATGGTGGTAGTAGCGGGGGGTGGTCGGGGGGGACGTTCTGGTGGTGGTGGCGCTGGTTGTTGTTTGGTATCAGAGCTGCATGATCAGTACCTCTATCAAGTGTTGGTCTTGAGATGTGGCTGTGAGTTGGGTCTAATTCAAGCAGTAGATAGTCGACCTCCTTACAGCAGTTAAAGGTTGATGTTAATTTGTTACTGGTAAGTCGCCCTATCGCCTGTTTTTGGATCGCATTGCAGATTTGGCTGGTTGTTGAAAATATGGGGAAGTGGTGTTTTCGTGTTTTTTTTGCACGGAAACGCCTACTATGCATATCATTAGCGTTAGTTGTGGATCTCGTTTGTGGCGATTTTGTTGGCGGAAGTATCGATGGAAGAGTGGTGAGATTTGCAGTTTTCACCAGGTTGAGAATGGGATGATAATTAAAAAACACAGAAAAAAAAGATATGTTTAATGAACATTATAATTAGAAATTAGCATTTAAAAAAACCTTTGAAATTCAGTGAAAACTCCATAGGTTTCAGGTACGTTATAGTTAGAAATTAGCATTTAAAAACCTTTGAAATTTACGAAAAAAACCATAGGTTTTACAGACGTTAAAGTTAGGATTTAGCATTTAAAAAACCTTAGAAATTCACAGAAAAAACATGGGTTTTATGGACGTTATAGTTAGTTGGACATATCACTCATACAAAATGATAGAAATTCCGCTGTTATAGTTAGTTGAGCTAACTATAACTCGCACCCCGCAATGCACTGCTGATGACGTCACATTTACATCATTCATGACAAGGTCAGTGACATCATTGATGACATCATTGATGGCATCATCCAATGACTGTGTGTTTCTATAAAATGTAATATGTTATATATATATATATATATATATTATATATGTTAAAATGGACCCACCTCCATGTTAACGGCACCCGTCCAGAAGAGTGCTGCGTCTTGGTGGAAATGGAGCAGAGTACTTCGACTACTTACGCTTGGCACCACCAGTGCAATGCATTGTGGACATTGGAGTCAGGGATTCGGATATATACCGCCCCCTGCTCCTTGGAACACAAGGCCCCCTGGCAGGACGAGGGATGTGCACCAGCCACACAGAGGGTAAAGTCGGCAAGCACGGGAACACAGACTTGGAGCATTCACCCGTGAGCAATTACATCCAGTAAACGGGAAACAACACGAACTCACTGAGTCCAGTCCTGATGTTGCGTGTGACTTACAAGACTCCATCTTGGGATAAAAACGCCCCTATTGTGACTTTGGCAGGGATTTACGAGCTGGAAGAAGGCAACAAAGCCGAAACGCGTCCTCGACAATAAATCCATTTGTACCCATCCCGCGAGTGCTGTGTGTTTTTTGAAGCACGCGAGCTGATTATGTTAAAATGGACCCACCTCCATGTTAACGGCATCCGTCCAGAAGAGTGCTGCGTCTAGGTGGAATTGGAGCAGAGTACTTCGACTACTTACGCTTGGCACCACCAGTGCAAGGCATTGTGGACATTGGAGTCAGGGATTCAGATATATACCGTCCCCTGCTCCGTGGAACACAAGGCCCCCTGGCAGGATGAGGGATGTGCACCAGCCACACAGAGGGTAAAGTCGGCAAGCACGGGAACACGGACTTGGAGCATTCACCCTTGAGCAATTACATCCAGTAAATGGGAAACAACACGAACTCACTGAATCCAGTCCTGATGTTGCGTGTGACTTACAAGACTCCATCTTGGGATAAAAACGCCCCTATTGTGACTTTGGCAGGGATTTACGAGCTGGAAGAAGGCAACAAAGCCGAAACGCGTCCTCGACAATAAATCCATTTGTACCCATCCCGCGAGTGCTGTGTGTTTTTTGAAGCACGCGAGCTGATTATGTTAAAATGGACCCACCTCCATGTTAACGGCACCCGTCCAGAAGAGTGCTGCGTCTAGGTGGAATTGGAGCAGAGTACTTCGACTACTTACGCTTGGCACCACCAGTGCAAGGCATTGTGGACATTGGAGTCAGGGATTCAGATATATACCGTCCCCTGATCCGTGGAACACAAGGCCCCCTGGCAGGATGAGGGATGTGCACCAGCCACACAGAGGGTAAAGTCGGCAAGCACGGGAACACGGACTTGGAGCATTCACCCGTGAGCAATTACATCCAGTAAACGGGAAACAACACGAACTCACTGAATCCAGTCCTGATGTTGCGTGTGACTTACAAGACTCCATCTTGGGATAAAAACGCCCCTATTGTGACTTTGGCAGGGATTTACGAGCTGGAAGAAGGCAACAAAGCCGAAACGCGTCCTCGACAATAAATCCATTTGTACCATCCCGCGAGTGCTGTGTGTTTCCTGAAGCACGCGAGCTGATTATATATATATATATATATATATATATATATATATATATATATATATATATATATATATATATATATATATATATATATATACCAAAGTGTATTGAAGAATGAATGGGTATATAAGAGTCATGATGAATGATTAAGTAGATGTGTGATTGACTGATTGTTCAGTACTGCAGCACTAACATGGGGGCAGATGGAAAGGAAAAAAACTTCTTGGACAGTCAGAACGCCTTATTCCTTTAATTTGCAGTGATCAATAATTCAGCTATAACTATATTTTGAAGTATAATTCCTCACAAATACCTCAACAGATAAATACTAAATCACAAAGAGGACACTTTCTGAAAAAAGATCTTGCTTTCTGCCATATTTGCTGTAATTCTGTCAAGGCACTTTTTCTGTATTACTCCTTACAATTCCTTTGGAAATTAGCACGGGAAAACATGCTTAGGGACTGCTCTTTTTCTCAGCCTCCACTTAACGGATCACCCAGAAATTTTCCAGGAATGATCTGAGATTAATGAACTTTTTTGGGTAACTTTTGTGAAGATATGACAAACAGTGTCAAATGTATTAGCTAAATAAAGAACACTATTTTGAGTTCATCTTCATACACAAGCTGCAGCTGTTTTATCACACAATGTACCTTCAATCTCTGGATATTTGAGCAGTATGAGTAAGCCATGCCTTATTGTTGTGCTAACTGTCTCTGTTCCGGCAATTAGTAGCCCAAGTGAAGTAATAACCAAAGTCTTCATGGAGTATTCTGTTGCAGGGTTTTGCTTTTCCTAGGGTTAAAAACAAAAGTCACACATTGACATGTAAGAAGACCACTTTGACAATAAAATGGATCAGAAACTGGAATACACAAAGTTTGAGTGAATCAGGTTATTGGAAACTGGGCCTCTAGTTGGCAAAGGTTTGCACCCTGTCCAAGAAGGGACCACAATCCTAGTCAGCGTAAGCTAGATGCACACTTCAAATTACCCCATTCTCACCCTCTGGTAGCTTGGCACACAACTGGCAGGCTTAACTTAGAGGCAATGTGTAAAGTATTTGTACAACACACACACAGACTAACACAATGACAACACCACAAAAAGAGTTCACAAAGGTTTAGGAAAATAGAGAATATGTATCTGAGTAATACAATATCAAATTGACAATAATCCAATCAGTGAAAATTGAGATATTAATTTTTAAAGAATAAATGCAAAAACTGTGCTTAGAAGTCAATAGTGCTAAAAGAATACTTGAGGCCTTGCTAGACAGGGGTAAATCAAAAGTTCAGGCTGACTGCGATGAAGGGCAGGCCGGCTACAGGACCCATGCATGGCCTGCTGATAAAAAAAACCTTGATGGAGCAAAGAGCCGATCCTGAAGACATGATGCGTCAATATTTTCCACACAGTTGGGTCACTATGCTTTCATCGAGCTTCACTGAGGTGAAGGCAATGCGTTGTCATCGAGCCACACAGTGCGTCGTTGTCAGGCCATGTAGGCTATTGAACCGCTGTCGTTGAACAGCCTCTGAACCAGCATAGAAGCATGATGTGTCTGTTCCGACTGATGCGGTGGTGAGGTTGTGTCAATTTTGTAGGAAATCAACTGCAGAACCAATTCTGATGCCCAGGACTGGAGGAGGCACCTCAGGCAAGGTTAGGACTCAGAGTCCTGCAGCACCTGCAGGATTGCAGGAAGGCTTTTATGTCCCTGAGACTTCAAAAAACAACAGGTGAGCCAGTAGGCCCTTGGAATCACACTGGGTTCAAGTGAGATTGGTCTAGCCCTTGTCCTCAGCAGGCAGATGGGCTGCCCAGCAAGACAGAGAAACAGCTCCCTGGAGCAGTCAATCAAGGCAGATTAGGCAATTGTTACAGCACAGCAGTCTTTACTTTCACCAAGTTCTACTTAGGTCCAGTAGTGTACTTTCTTGGTAGAGTGAGAGCACCAGTACATATATCCAAATGTGCCTTTGAAGTGGGGATGACTTCAAAGCAGGACCTTGAAGTGCACAGGTACCCTCTCATCACAGCCCTGTCTGACAGGATATTTGTTGTGGTAATCAGCCCTATGTGCAGGACACAGGACACTTCCTTTGCAGATGTGTCAGCTACCTCTCTCCTGTCCTGCCTAAGAAGAGCTATCAGAATGCAGAATCCACCTTTCCTGTGTTGTGGCTGTCTAGAGGGAATGCACAAAGTGTAGCTGTCACTCAGCACAAACATGTATTGGAGATAGGCTGCAAGGCACACAGAGAAGTAAGAGCAGATACATTTCAACCACTTTCTAATTGTAGCATATCTAAAATAGTAATGTTAAATAATCTCTACCACTAAATAGGATTTATCATTACCATTCCAAAAATATGAAACATTATTTAGCTATACCTTCTAATAAGGAATTACAGCTTTAAAGTATGTTAAGGAATTCCCAATGCTAACCTATGAGAGGAATAGGCCTCACAACCAATTTAGATGTTTTTCACTAAAAAGACATATAAAACTTTAAAGTACATTTCTTACTTTTTAGATACACAGGACCCTGCCCACAGGGTTTCTAGGGCCTACCATAGGGATGACCTTTGTGTAATAAAAGGGGAGTTTGGTAAGTTGTTTTAAATGTCAATTCGAAGAGGCAGTAAACTGCACACAGAGACCCTGCAATAACAGGTCTGATACAGGTTCAAAAGGCTAATTCTGTGTGTGGCACAATCAGTGCTGCAGTCCCACTATAAGCACCTAGATTACAGGCTCTGGTAATATAGTAGACCACTTTACAAGGGACTTGTAAGTTTACTAAATATGCCAATCAGGTACTCACCAATGTCATCATGTTCTAGGGGAGAGCCATATGCACTTACGCACTGGTTAGCAGTGATAACGTGCTCAGAGTTCTAAAGCCAACACAAAGTGGATCAGAAAAAGAGGAGAATGAAGGCATAACATCTGGGGTAAACCTGCAATAAGGTACATTTCCAACACATGTTTGGCAGACAACCTTTATTAAGCTTTCTTTCACTAGCACATCAAGTATTGTGCCTGGTCTTTGAGACTTTTTTTATATTAACAATTTATAATAGATACACACATAGGGACTTTAAGTCAGTTGCCTTCATCTACTAATCTGTTAAATTGTTAGTCACATTTGTCTTTCACCCACCATATTACATGGCACAAGTCATAGACATTGGATGACCTTACTGTGAGTAATTGAGTTGTGCTTTTGCACAATAGCCCTCATTACAGCTTAGGTGACAAGTAAATAATGCATGCTATGTATTCATTTTTTCTACCAAATTATGAGATGTTCATTTTTTTCTCACACTGGTTAGGTAAAGCCAATAACAATTTTTCTGCCTGTTAATCCCGTACGAAAAACAATTGCAAAAGGCTTTAGCAGCAGCCAGGCTTTATTCTGTGTTTTTTTTCTCTAACAGTGGCAAGCACAAATGTTCCCCATGCAAGAAAAAGCTTTCACTCCCCCCTACTCCTTTCGCTAACCTCCGTCTCACCGACTAGCCCATCATACAACTACCCCAAGCAGGTGGTAAATGTCTGCAGTACAACCACATGTAATATCAGCTTTCACGTGGTTTACAACTAGAAAAATCTGTTCAACACAGTAATTTACCTTTCAGGATTCTATGTCTATGATTTTACTGGGCAGTAATAATAACATTGCACTTAATTTTTGCTGCACCAATAACGTGTATTGTGGGATCAGGGACATTGTGCCCTACCTCCTAAAATATAGCTCCCATCAGTACCTAGGCTGGTAGGCCAATGCCTTTTTCTTTTTTAAAGGATTCAATACAATTTCCTCTTTACAAACCTTTTCATTTCTTTTTTGTTACTGTGGTAATTGACTAACAGCTTCTCAGTCACTGCTATAAGGCACTTGCTACCACTAGTTGTTCACATATCCTGCATGGGTACTTATGTGGGCAGACACTGTTAAACAGTGGCATAATGCAATATCTCTCTTTTCATCCATGGGTCAGAGAGCGCCGGGACACTCCTTGGAGTAGCCGAGCACTATATAAGACACCCATTAATATTAACATTAACATTAACATAACAAAAAGATGGGGCTCCCAGCAGAATGTGATGTGGGGTCCCTGAGTGTCCCATATCTGACAGATATATATTGTCCTTGGGTTGAATGGGGGCCATCTCAAGGTTTGAGTGCCCCCCTTATGGGCTTGAGGGCCCAGTGCATCACATAGGCTGTGGGAGCCTGTGTTACAGCACTGCCTTTGAATACAGATTCCTAATCTTTATTATAAAAAACGTACTTGAAGACAATTGTTAAGATAGCTACACTTGTGCATGCTTGGACAGCCATATTAGAATGTTTTTTTTATGCTTCTTTGGCTAGAAGCACTCTAATGGCGGTTCATACAGGCACCTGTAGACCACTGCCCGGGTGTTCATTATCTGATGTACTCCCCATACACTTCATAAGTGTGCAGCCTTCCTGCTTGTTCCACAGCGAGTCACAGCAAAATCTGTTTTATCTGTGTAGACCTTAATTTGAGAGTACATCTATGTAGTGTACAGAAATTGATATACCAGATATAATCATAACATTTACAACATTACAGAATGCTTGACTTGGCCCTCTCTGAATAGACAACGCCAAGCGTTTTGCCTTAACCTTCCTCCTTTTGCGGAATTTGTTGCTGTTGGCATTAAGCCTCAGTGCACTTTACCACTGGTAACCCATCCTAAAGTGCTTGTGCTCACTCGGTAAATGTGGTATATTTGGCTTATACCTGATTACTATATTTAATGTACCTATAAATCCATTGTAAAGTGGTATAGCATGTATCCAGGGCCTGTAATATTAGTGGGCTTGCAGCACTTATTGTGCCCCCCACTTCAGTAGCCCCTTAAAACATGTCCCAGGACTGCCATTATAGCCTGACTGTAGTTTTAAACTGTCAATTCGACTGGGCAAAATAACCCCCTTGCTAAGCCTTTAACTCCCCTTTTATTGCATATATGTCACCCCTTATGTAGGCCCTGGTAGCCCATTGGGCCGGGTGAATTGTAATTAAAAGGTTGGCCATGTATTTTTAAGGTTTACATGTCCTGGTAGTGAAAACTGCTACATTTATTTTTTCACTACAGTGAGGCCCACCTCACCCATAGGATAATATTGAGTTGCATTATTACATGTAATAAGTGCTAACTTTTGATTGGGGACAGGTGAACATTTCACTTTTGGTGTTGGAGAAATTGCACTTAAAATCCTTTTTAATGGTAAAGTCGGATGTCAAGGTACTATTTTAAAAATGCTACTTTTACAAAGTTGGCACTTTCCTTTCCTTAAAAATGTGGTCCCTGCAGGTTGTTCCTGTGTCACGCGAATGGGCATAGTTAGTACTGGACTTTGGTTATTCAACCACACAACAGAGGGATTAGGTGTGTTTGGATGATCCCTCACTGGCAGGATGGGGGGCAGAGCTGGACACGGTCCCACTCACAACTGAATAGGCTATGCTCTGACTTCACACAAAGGATTTGTCAAACTTGCATTGTTCATGCAGCCAGCATTGAGGTAGAGCAGGGGAGGGAGGAAACTTCAAGGACTTCAAAAGAAATTCTCTCCTACTTTAAAAAAGGCACCAGGCATAAAAATAGGACCCTCAGTTTTACACTTCAGTACATTGTCTGGACCTGCGGAAGGAGTCTCAGAGGACTGCCTGCTGACTTTGAATATTTGGGGGTTACACTCAATGACAGAATGGATTGGGGGTCCCATACGGCTAAGGCCAACTAAAAGCTGGCCCAATCATCGGGTGGCATTTTAAAAGTTTTTAATGACACCTCATCTAAACTGTTGAGCCCGCCTTTGGAGATATACAAAGCCCAGGCGAGAGGGGGCGCGCTCTATGGCGTAGAGCTATAGGGTCATACTAGTGCTGTCCCCCTGTCGCTCATGGAGAACAGCTTTATCAGGCGTTTGCTTAGACTTCCCATGATTTCCCCCCTGACTCCACTGCGGCTGGATCAGGGTTTGGTACCCATTCAGGAGATTATTACAAATCGCCCTCTCCTTTATTGGAGACGTCTCTGGTCGACCCCTGAGCTTTCGAGCTACAGGGAGGGTCTGAGAGATATTTCCACAGGGGGACCTCGGGGAAAATTCCCTGGCTAAATTATATTAAGCACCTTTGCCAAGCTCTAGGCAGAGGAGACCTGTGGTCGTCCCCCCCAAGATACCTGTCCCATGCTTTCTAAGAAATTACTGAATGTGGTCCTAAGGAGTTACCGAATGGAACTGATTACAAGTAACTCCTCCAAGGGTAGGCTGACCGACATCTTTTTGAATACAAAGGCCCATCCTTTCTTTGAAAAATACTTGGACGATATCCAGCCTTCTCTGGCCAAGAAACTTTTTATTCAGTTTAGACACGGTTCATTGCCTTTGAGGGCTGTAACAAATAAGTGGTTGAATGCCCCCCCTATTGTGAGCTCCTGCCCGGGGTGCTCGAGCAGCAGAGAGACAGATCTGCACGTTCTGCTCTTCTGCCCCTCCTACGCCAGGGCAAGAGAAAAATGGATCTTGCAACTATGCAGGACCAGGGGCTTCAGGGACTTCAGGGAGGTTTTTAGAATCCTTAAATACGATACTACCCCCCT
Source organism: Lissotriton vulgaris (assembly GCF_964263255.1). Classification (NCBI taxonomy): domain Eukaryota; kingdom Metazoa; phylum Chordata; class Amphibia; order Caudata; family Salamandridae; genus Lissotriton; species Lissotriton vulgaris. The sequence goes on from NC_141693.1 coordinate 1,393,859,975, forward strand.
GATAGTGTTCGCTACAGCTAGATTTCTCCAGTCTATGTGGTGTACGAGGTGTGCAATATTAAAGTCCATACTCTGCCACTTGCGCAGTAGAATATTCTCTGTAATGTTTGTGGATCCTCTGTGATGTTACTTGGTCAGTGCTCGCCTTTTGGGGGTGTCAGTTTATTTTTCATAATACTTGTGTATATTGCATATCCTTGTTTTTAACCGATACTTTTTAACATTTGTCGGAATTGCCTTGCATGAGATTTTAAATCTTTCCTAATCAGCTTTTTATTGTGTATTTTTATGTCTATTGTGTGTATGGCCTTTTTATGGTATTTTACCGATAATAAAAGCTCTTTGACTGACTGACTGACTGACTGACTGCCTGCTGCTGTGGCCTGAATGTATGGCACATTGACCCCTGAGGCCACAGCTGCCCTCACCCAGTTCTCACGGACAATGTAGAGGCAACAGGAAGACGTTCAATACCTGTTTGGCATCCTCACCATCCTTGAAATGAAATATTTAATAGAGCACGCAATACCCGAAGGCGTCTCAGGAAAAACCTCTGCCTGAGGACACACCTCTGGCGTAGTTTTATAGCCTATCGAGAGAACAACTGTTTTCTGAATTGCTGTATGGTGGATTGCAAGCGTAAGGCAAGAGGCAATGAGTTCCATAGTTTCCCCCCCACAGTACGAGAACATTCTTCCACTCCATTTTACTTCATTAATTCTTGGGACATCGATCATTTGTGCAGAGTTTAATCTAAGGTTCATACAGGGAGTATACCAGGAGAACCAATCCTGAAAAAAGGTAAGACTGGCTCTGTATAGGGCGTTGTGGATTATGCACAGAGCCTTAAATGAAATCCTCTAGTCCACTGGCAACAAGTGAAGGCCGTGCATTTGATGAGAGATTGACCCAAATTTGGGGACCTTCAGTAATGTTCTTGCTGCTGCATTCTGCAAGGACTGGAGTTTTTTATCAGGTATTTAGATGTGCCTAAGTATAAGGCATTGCAGTAATCTTTCTTCAAAAAAGATGGCGAACCCTCAGCATAAAAAAACCTGCTAAGGTCACAACATTGATTTGCTCTGAGAAACATAGTTTGGGTCAAAGATGATCCCAGATTTCCTGCCTTTTGCACTAGCCTCGGTAAAGCATTCAGATCCAAAGACCACCATGAGGCATCCCAAGAGGTTGTCTCCTTACCAAAAAGCAAAACCTCAATTTGATCGGAGTTCAGCTTGAGACGGTTTCTCTACACCTAGCCTGCAACCTGGGCCATACATCTGCAGAAATTACTTGCATCCTTTTCCACCTCCCATGACATAAATACCACTATCTGTGTATCATCAGGGTAGGAGAACACAGCCAGGCCAAAACTTTGAATACGATTAACAAGGGACGTGACATACACATTAAATAAGGTGGGGCTAAGAGCAGACCCCTGAGGCACCCCACAGGGAAGAGAGAAAGGTCTGGAACTTGCGTCACCCATCTCTACCCACTATTGTCTATCATGGAGAAATTCACTCAATAATGTCAGTGCAGTGTTCCTAAACACAAGTGACTAAAATCGTTTGAAGTGCATGATGAATCGTATCAAAGGAGGCAGAGAAATCCGGTAAAATTGGTGCAGCTCTGTCGCCCTTGTCCACTACTCCCTTTTAGTTCCTCTGATTCTGAATGGAACGAAAGACGGGAAATAGGTCCAGAGAGGGGCCAGGGAGGATTTTTTCATCAAAGGAAGGATGGAGACTCTTTTCCATATATTTGGGTATTGCCCAGAAATAAGGGCCCCATTACGATGGCGGGCGGACACCGTAACAGAAAACGGGACCAACCACCAGAGGTGCGGCGGTCCCGCTGGGCCAATTAGGATGCGACTGCCACCCTAGTGGTGGCATCCCACATCTTTTACATTGCGGCGGGTGGTGCCATAAAAGTAGCATGTTGTGCATTGACATGCACAACGTGACGGGCACCACGCGGTGCCTGCCACCTTATGCATGCCAATGTACCCCCCAACACCCTGGGGGCCCGCAACGGGCTCCCAAAGCCAAAGATGGCATGCCTTTCCATGGTGGCATCGCAGCCACGGAAAGGCCTAAATCCACACACATCATAATATGTGGCGGTGCCTTCCCAGGTCTGCCTGGCAGCGGCGGACGGTCTTTCCGTACTACAATGGCGGGGGTAAATGGCGGGCGGGGAAAGATGTCGGGTGGATCACCACCGCCGGTTGGGCGGTGGCGAAAAGCCCAACATCATAATAACCTCCTTAGTATCTCATTTAGTAGATCCATGAGTGGTCCAGCCACCGTACTGGCCGCAGGGATAATGACCAGAGAAGGACAAGGGTTGGAAGGGCCCTGGATTTAATGGAGCTAATGAGATCAATTGTTTTTTCCAAGGTACGAGGAGAGAATCTTTAGAATCTGGGTGTTTCAATGGCCCAGAGGCTAGTCCAGCCTGATCAGAACCTGCATCTAAATTCTGTATGTTCGAGGAGAAGGAAAATGCATGAAATATAGAATTGAGTTTAAGTAGGGGAAAAATCTGCCAACTGCTTGCAAAAGGATTCATCAGGAATGAAGATGTTACTGTTATTCAATTTGGACGGAGATTTGACTGTTTTGAAAAGTTCCCTGGTAGAATTTGTCGTTAATGTAATTTTACCAGAAAAATATTTCGTATTTCTGCTTTAATTACCTCCTTATATACTCAGAGAGTAATTTTTTGTACTTAATATTTTATCAAAAATAAAATTATTTCCTCCATTTGAGCTCCAGAAGTCTGCACTTCAGTTGTGCAGCTTTTAATTCTTGCAAGAGCTATAGGGCTGACTGATTTTACCTGTAGCTCTTGAATATTTTTTCTGGTACCACGCTTTGACATGCAGCGTCTAACCATTCTGTGTAACTAATTGCTGCATTATTGACATCATTGTGTGGAACAGGAACTAATTCAGAGAGTGTGTCCTACAGTGCCTCCATACTGAGATTTTTCCAGGGCCTGTTGTTTTTCCATTAGCAGTTCTAACTGTATTGTTCGGTGATGCACTATTACAGGGAGTTGGTACTGAGAAAAAAATTGGCTTGTGGTCTGGGAAAGTTGCAAAATTATATCTATTTTAAGTTCTAGATTATTAGTGAAGACTCCATCCAGAGTATGATTGGCCAGATGAGTGTGTTCTTTAATTAACTGATGCAGGTTGAAACACTTAAGGGTATCAACTAAGTGATCCGTATCCGCATTGGTAAAATACTTGAGATGAAAATTAATGTCTCCTACTATAGTAAAACTCGAGTAATCTATACAAGATTCCATGAAGGACTGAATTTTATGGCTAAAACTGCACCTTGGAGTGCCGTGACAAAATATCGAGTACAAAATATCGAGTTGCACAAATATCGAGTCATTAATATTGTGGATCAGGAATATGGACAGCAATAATATCATAGTCAAGAATATCGACTTAAGGTACAAAATATTGTTTGCAAAAATATATTTGTTAGAAGTATTGTTTTTTATTATTGTTAAGTATTTTTGTATATATTTTATATGTATGTGATGTATGTTTTTTGTATAAGATCTGTTTGTTTGTATTTTTAATCTATATGTTAAATTTTTAGCAGTTATTATTATTGTTTTTATTTGAATTTGGTGCTTTTAGTCCCGTAGCGGGTTGTGGGTTTGTAGGGGAATAGGGTGGGAAGTAATTTAAATATATTTATTTGATTGATTCATTTTTATTTATTACTATTTGTTCAATTGAGATGTTACAGTGTTATATGTGTAAATAATGTATTATTAAATAATTAATAATTGGTTTTTAATTAATTTCAATTAATTAATTGTTAAATAATTATGGTAATTTTGTAATTAAATTTAGGTTTGTGTTGTGGTGTTTATAGGTGTAAATGGTGGGGAAAAATGTATTTTAAATTATAAATTAAAAATTGGTTGTTAATTAATTTTAATTAATCAATTTGTAATTCATGTTGGTAATTGTGTAAATAATTATATTTGTGTGTGGTTGTTTTTATAGGTATGAAGGAAGGGAAAGGTGGGGAGTAAATTATTTTTAATTGATGAAGTACTGATTATCTGTTAATTGTAATTAATAATTATGGTAATTAATTATAGTAATTGTGTAATACATTTTATGTTTGTGTTGTGGTGTTTATAGGAGTAAAGGGTGGGAAGTAATTTGAGTTTCATTAATTAATATATAGTTGTTAATTAATGTTAAGTATTGGAAAACAATGTTGGGTAAATGTTTATTTTTTGGTACTTTTTTTTACTTTTAAATGGTTAAACCGTGTGTATTAAATACAATTGTGTTATTTAATTTTTAGCTCTTAATAGTAATAGCTGGTCTTTAAAAAATAATATATAATTGTGTTTTATTATTTTATTTTTTAATTTAGCTTGTGTAGTCAATTAATGTTTATTTTTTTTTGATTAATAAGACATTCTTTTGTTGATTATCAATTATGTTAATTATGGTAATAAATGTAATTAAAAATGCTGAAGTGTTTTGTTTTTGGTGTGGTGTTATAGGGTATGAAATAAAAAGAAATGCATTTATGTTTTAATTTTTTTGTTGTTAATATTTGCTGCTTTTAAATAATTATTGTTTATAAATGGATTTATTAATTTATTTTGTATATTATTTGTAGTTTTTTGTTATATGTAATTATTTTATAATGTATGTTCTTTTTATATATTTAATTTATTTACATTTATATTTTTAAAATATTGTTTTTTAATTTTATGATTTTTTAAAATCTTTTAACATTTTTTTCAACAGTTTAAGTGTTATTCGTATTTTAGTTTCTTTGCTATCCAACACGTTGCCTAATGTTGCACTCGCTGGAGTGGGAATATTAATTTTTACCTATTTGCTATCCAGCACTTTCCCTACTGTTGCATTCACTGGAGTAGGAATACACATTTTTACATCTCCGCTATCTAGCACTTTCCCTAATGTTGCACTCACTGGAGTAGGAATAGTAATTGTTACCCCTCTGATATCCAACACTTTCCCTACTGTTGCACTCACTGGAGTGGGAATAAACAATGTTACCCCTCCGCTATACAACACTTATCCTACTGTTGCATTCACTGGAGTGAGAATAGTAATTTTTCCCCCTCCGCTATCCAACACATTATCTCCTGTTGCACTGATTGGAGTGGGAATAGTAATTTTTACCCCTGCGCTATCCAACACTTTCCCTACTGTTGCTATCACTGAAGTGGGAATAGTAATTTTTACACCGCCCCATCCAATATTTTCCCTACTTTTGCACTCACTGGAGTTGGAATAGTACATTTTTTCCCTCCGCTATCCTACACTTTCCCTACAGTTGCACTCACTGGAGTGGGAATAGTAATTTTTACCCCTCTGCTATCCACCACTTTCCCTACTCTTGCACTTATTGTAATGTTAGTTATATGTATAAATTATTTTGTTTTTTGTGTTTATATTTTTTGAATTAAGTTTATTTTTCATATTTAGTTAAAATGTTTATTAAATTTAGTTTATTTTCTTAAAAATAATGTTTGTTTTTATTATTTAATATATATTATTTTATTTTATATATATTTTTAAATCGATATTTTTTACATCTATACATTTTTACCACAATATGTTGGAGTCCATATTTTCTTATTTATCTGTTAAGGTATGGAAGTCGATATTTTTGCAGTTGATATTTTCTTCTGGATAATTAGAACATTGATGTTTGTGACATCAATATTCCATCACTGAACCGGCCCTTGTTCATTTCTATACTAAAGCTAAGAGCTTCACAATCTAAATTGAGCTTCGAAGCACAATCGCTATCCCCCCACCGCTCTTATCTGTTTTATTCAGCCTGTCAATGATAAAGCCATCGGGATGGCAATCTTAATATCTGGGTCAGAGGAACTGTCAGCCCAGGTCTCAGTGAGAAAGGTGATGTCTGGATCACATTTGAAAAAGTCTGCAAATTCGTATTTATTTTTGATGAGGGACCTTGAGTTGAGCAGCATACAGGATACATACCACCAGCCATTTGCCTGTCTGTCGCTTTTCTGGTGGAAATTGTGGAGACAGCAGGCCTCTGCTAATCATTAGGGTCTTTCTTAAAAGTGGAATTACACATTCAACATTCATACCTGTCTGTGCTAAAGCCCCAATCATGAGGGTGGCACTAACAGTTTTTTTCACTATGGCATAGATCCAAACATTCCTTCATAGAATACCTGACAACGGGAGCAGGGGTACTGGTGCCTGGTGCCTTCCAGACATGGAGGGGTGCAGATGGGCTTGCCTTTGGCACGCCAGCAGTGCGCCCGCTGTGCGCGTCCACTACGCACATCCACTGTGTGCCCGGTCCCTCTTTGACATTTATTGGCAGTGAGCCAATGAACTGGAGCACTAACCCCGAAAATGGGGCCCACCCAGAAGTTAGTCGGCACTGGTAAATGGAACTTCCTTTGGCTCTCTCCGCACAAATGGATGTATTCTGGTGCGGGACCGAAGAGTCAAGGGAGTTCCAGCAAGGTAGGAGGCAATACTATTTTAAAACAACAACGAGAGCAAAGGTGGGCACAAATAAATGACTAACATTTAAAAGAATATAAAATTCAGACTAACAAAGCTTTAAGACCAATGTTAGAGGAGCTTACTGAGCTCCTTGAGCTTGCCTGCAGTCCTTGCATCAGGGTCACTCTATTTACTTCTATGGTGGTTTGCCCATAGGAGCTAGCACTGGACTGGAGAATGCTTAAACCACAAATAAATTGCTGTTAGAGCCATTTTTAAGTCCCCTGTCATGGCTAACACTAAACCGCAAGCTGCTGTAGATTACAATGTTATATTGCATTGAGTGAAAAGCTGTGATTTACTGTCTCTTTAAATCCCATATCTCAGGAATCCTGTGGATTTTTTTGTTGAGGTGTCTATTTAAAGATAAAAATACAGCCTATGTTTTTAATTGGTGCCGATTTCTCTTTTTATAGTGTTTCACTTTTTCTTATTCAACTGCTTTTTGATTTATCTTAAAGCTTTGCACTTGCTCCTTTGATAAAACCTTACTTCTCTGAGCCACAGCTACCAAGGACTGAGCTAAGGTTTTACAAATAAATCTTAGAGCACCTGATGTGGAATTGTGCTTTTATTACACAGTAAGGTTGCACAACTACATAATATAATAATAAACCACTTTCCTTACAGTAACCTTCTAAATTCCAAAATGCAGCTGTGATAGTAGTGAAATGTGAATTACTAATAATTTTTCAAAATAAAATAAGGAGTAGTGTACCACTGTTCTCAAGAAAAAGTAAGTAGAATGGGGGCAAAATGATCAGCAACATCTTTTAAACATTTCAAAAGCGCAGCATCATAGTGATTTTCTTAAAATCATGGAAATATCCCAATATAAATTTTAAGTACCGATTTGTAAATATTTTTAATATGCTATTAAATCAGTCTATCAGAAGTTGGCCCCGTTTAACCCCTTCGATGCTGATGACGGCCCCCAGTCGTCATGCACTACGGTGGGCGTATGCTGATGACGGCTGGGGGCCGTCATAAACCCGCCCACTCGCGATTCTGCCGCGCAGGCCCAGAATCGCGGCCGCGCCCAAGGGGTTAATAAACCCTTATTTATAGAGATTTATTCTAGCATGACATATAACATATCTGATACATCTATTAATTTAACTTGAACAGGAAACGGCTTTCAAGAATGTACAATGTCTTTGGTAGTTGAAGATTAAAACATGGAGAAGGCACTCAACCACGTTTACTTGGCATTTTCTCTGAGAAGTGAATATAAGCTTGAATTTGCTGAAAGCATGTATGTTTACTATTAGTTGGGAATGGGCAACTATAAGCATGCATTGCAATAAATGAGTAGCTACTTATTCAAGCAAAGATTAGTCAAGGATGATTGTTTTCCCACTATTTAACTAGTGCATACAGGCTTTGGAATGGGAGATTTGGAACAGATAGGCAAATATAAGAGTTGTCATTTAATAAGCTTTAAATGAAAATAATATTCTTCAGATGACAATATTTAATTTTGCAAGGGAGAAGAAAAGGATGATGAAAAGTGATCAGTGATGCATATAAAAGATTTCATGAAAGGTGAGAGCTTAATATTAACAATGAGAAGACAATTCATTTTCTGAGGAATACGGATATTGAAGTAAATGTTCCTGCCACTCTCAGAGAGACCAGCATCAACAATGGTCATATGTGCCATGGGTAAGCTTCAACAACAACTTGGCCAGGAAGACCATTCCATGGGCCCCATTAGGATGACGGGCGGACTTTGTCCGCCCGCCACCCTATCGGTATTCTGGACCGCCCGCCATAAGGGTGGGGATCCCGTTGGGGGAATCAGGATGTGCCCGCCACAGTGGCGGGCACATCCTGTAGTTTAAGCATTGTGGCGGGCGGTGCACTCTGCACCGCCCGCCACAATGCAAAAAATGCATTTTCACATTTGCATATGCAAAGCCGCAGGCACCGCGCGGTGCCTGCCGCTTTGTATATGCAAATGAAGGGGGGTACCATAGGTACCCCCCCTGTGCACCCCCACCTCGGCCTTCACGATGGGGGCCCGCAGGGGCCCCCAGTTGCAACGACCGCCTGCCTTTCCGTGGCGGGATCGCCGCCGCGGAAAGGCACCAAATCACACGCATGCAAATATGGCTGGCGGTGTCTGATAGACACCGCCACCATATGAACCCTTTTCCGCCCCGGCCGCAAGGCGACCGGGGCGGAAAAGTGGCGGGCGGTGTTAGTCTCTGCTGCGGTCTCCCCCGCCATTGTAATGTGGCGGGGGGGGAATAGGGTGGTGGGCGGGCATTTTTGTCGGGCGGATCGCCACCACCACCATGGCGGTGTCGATCCGCCGACATCATAATGGAGCCCTATGTATTTGAGTATTCTGAAATGATTCAAACTGGAGATTAACTTTCAAGATTTGTTATGAGGATAAAAAATGCAACAACGCAAAAATAAATGGAGATATCAGACTAGAAACTGTAAGAGACAAACTACATTTATAAAAAAGCAAACCTTTGAGAGTTGCCAGGCAGAGCAGTGCAAGGCCTACTGAAGGGAAGTGGTGTGGTCTAGTACTCCTATCTGCAGGTCCACAACAAACCACACCAAATAAATCATTGTACAATCGGAGCTTTTACTTAAAAAATGAATACAATTCACACTCTACTCAATACTGTGCATTAACTTATATATACATGGTGGCACGTAGAAGTACCTATGGCGACACCTCATAATAGTTCACATCTCTACTAAGCCCTGAATCCTAAAACCATGATATATTAGAAAAAATATGCCTGAGTGTAGTAATCAAAAAGCATGCCTATTGGCCTATCAGAGTGCAATCACCTTACTACAAACAGAAAGATGTCATAATTAACCAATGCAACACCAGCAACACCACTAGGGATGCTACCATCTTACTGTGATATTCCTTATGGCATGCACTGTTTCACTATTCATTTTGCCATAATCGATAATGCCTTTCAATTGCCCTCGTTAATGCAAGTAGTGATTCACTATTAACTTTTTTCACCGTAAATAAAGCGTCTCCACAACCTTTATTAAGACATGTAATGAATTTCACTATTAACTTTCATTAGTCTTCTCTCTATTTCTGCAAATACTGCAAAGCATTCTCACTGTATTACCAACAAGGACCCTGAATACCAGAGCCTTCGGGCTAAACTCTCCCAGGTCCGTAGTGCTGTAATACAGGAAAAGCTTTCTCGGGGTCATCAATTCGACAACTTAGGAGACTCTCCTAAAGCCTTGAGTTCACTCCTCTCAGGTTGCTGTGCTCCTGTCAGCTGCCAGAACACCATATCACCATATGCTGGTGGTGTCCCCATGCTCCTTGGGGCACGACTGGCAAAATGTACTAATTATTTTTGTACTCTGAGGATTAAGGGGTGCTCCTTTGAACCGGGCCCATGCCTTAGTGAGCAGTCCTGTGCTCCCGAAATGTTTTTGCTTTGGGCTGTTTTTTCACAATTTTGCTTAGTTGCTTCTGCTTCTTTTTAGGCTTCATATGCCCTGCCAATGAGTAGCACAGGAACGTAACCCCAGGACCCAAAGCCTGGTCCCTACCCAGATGCAACACTGCATGCATTCCGGTGCAAGAGCCATCAATCTCCTTTCTCTTGTCAGCATTGGACAAACAGTTGCTTCAGCTCTCCTGCTCCTAAGGTAGAACACCGGTGGTCAGCATCAGCCTGAGGGAACCCTCTGCTGACAAGCTGCTCCTATTTGGCCATGGGGCTCCCCAAATATGCGGAATAAGAAGCCTAGGGCTCTGGCCTCCCTGGATGCATTTGGAGGTTAGAGTATGGCATGCACAGGTTTTTTATTGGCTTAGTTTCTGCTTCTTTATCCACCCATCCCCAGGAGCATGAAGATAACCCGGGACATGAACTAATAGATGACTGGCCCACACACTCTGCCCTGGCCATTTTTCTCCCTGGAACCCTGGTTCTTCCTAAGGAGTTTCAACAGCTTAGAGAACATGATGCCACATGCACCCATCAGGCTGGTCCCCCCAGAGAAAGCAGCTTTTTTCTTTATTTTTTGCATGCATAACAAGTGTGTGCTCATTTTACTCATGGTGACCTGTTCAAGCCACCAGGACGATTTGTGTCCACCTAGCATCTAAAATGTGTGGTTTTTAGGAGATATGTTTCTTCTTCACCCTCAGCCTCAGCCTAGTCAGGGAGAGCTTAGGACCTGCCTCCTGCGTCTTAGGGCCCGATTACGAGTTAGGCGCAGTTAAGCCAGCTCTCCACCGGCACAGCTGCACAAAACCCACACAAGGACCGCCGACCGTAGCACGAGTTGAACTTGTTTTACACGAATTCCACACATGCTATGGTCAGCAGTCCTTTGCCTTTTCCATGGCAGTGCCTGGAAAAGAGGCACCACAATGAGAACAGCAAAGAAGTTCTAGCACTGCATGCTTTGTGATGTCCATGCAGTGCTGGGACTTTGTGGGAATACAGACAGGAGGCACATGCTGTGCCTGCCTGAATGTATCTCCATGGTGGGGAGGACATGGGGGCCCTTTAGGGCCCCTTTTGTTCCTGCACCTTGAGCCTTTTCATGGCGAGGCACTGCCATGAAAAGACTGACAGTCCACAAACTCGTAATATGCTGAGTGTTACTGTGCCAGTCCCCGCTCAGCATATTGCATTGTAGCACTCCTGCGACACTGCCAGGGAACGATTGTGGCCTGCGTGAGTCGGGCAGTCTCAAGACACCCAGACTCATTATCGGGCCCTTAGTGCCTGGACTACACATGGCCCTCTGTGCAGTGCCTGGTATTCTCCTTGGCTTGGAGTCACCTCAAACAGTATCACACAACCCTCAAAGGTCCCAAAGCCACTTTGGGCACTCGCAGTTTACTCGTGTAATGAAGAAATCAATGGGTGGCCCTCTCATGAGGGTTAACCCTTTGGAGGCCCAGTCCACAGAAGGTCCAGGAAAAACCCTTTCCAGGGTCCTGCAGTAGGTCCGTCCCTCTACTGTCTCTCAGTGAGTGTAATGGGGCCAGCTGCACTGGTCATAGAGATGTAAATCCACATGGTTTCTTCCAGTCTAAGTCCAGGAAGCTGCAGCACCCCATAAAGGTGTTTGGTTTTTTTCAGGGTGCTACGAAATCCATTAATTCTCTCCTTTCCTCTCCTCTATGCAGAGGTTTTTAAGTGGGGCTGGTTATGTACCCGTACCCAGTCATGGCATGACTCCAACCCTGTTCTTACTCTCCCGCACAACATTTTGAGGCTTTTCAAGATGGAGACTTGAAGTAGTCTTTTGAAAGACCTCTCTGAGATCCTGAAACCACATCCTTAAATGTTACAGCTACCTGCTCCATTCCATGCCAGCTTTCGAATGAGAATGCATGTTCTGATTGGCTGCAGAGATCTTGCCTTCCCTCCTTTGTTCTCGTTGGGATAAGCCTTTACAGGTGTGGCAGTGTAAAAAGTGTAGATTCCATCCACATCTCCCACCACCTCGTGTTCTTCTCCAGCCAGCGAGATGTGGCTGCTCCACGCACAACAGAAGGATGGGAGAGACTGGTACTTCATTAAAATATCATTTACAATATGTAGAACCATGGTTTTCGCTCAAATAGTATAGGTATGTCACATTTTTTATTATTAAAATCATCTTGTTCCATGTGAATTGTGAAATTGATTCTGATATATTGTGGGAACCAGGACATGTAGGATATGTGTAGGTGTGGGGATGAGCGAAGCTTTTATGATGAAAAGTGTGTGAAGTATGTGATGTGGGAAATGAAGTCTGCGAAGTCTAATGCATGAGCACTGCAAGTTGATGAGTATGAGTTGCAGTATTTATCTGATCATTTTTAGGTGTGTGATTGTTAGCGGGATGTGTATCCGTTTGTCTGTATCGGTTGCATCGGGTCTTAGTGCCAGTTTTTTTCATACTCAACTGAAACTATGACTGACCGAAAATGGGGGCAAGGCAGCAAGTGTTCTGTATTTCTGTTTCTCCATTGTTCCCCTTAAACAACCTTCCCTAGTAAATGACTTGTAACATGAGAAATTATGGGTAATCACATTTACATATCCTCTTTGTTCCTAATTATAGGCACAGGATTCTCTCAGGCATCCGATTCATATCATTTCTTCATTACATACCCTCCTGTTATCACTTTACAATTGCAATCAGTCTTATCAAGCTCACCTTTTTCATTTTGATGAGGAAAGAGTCAATAAAGTCATGAGGATCACTGTCATCTACTGTAGCTTCATGCGTTTTCACGCTCCGTTCAACAAACTTTTGAAGACAGCAGAGTTTTTGGTGTATTTTGGTGTGTGGTCCAGGTAAATAATACATGATATCTGTGAACATGCTGTAAATCTTTTAAGAATAAAAAATGAAAATGAATATAGGATACTTTTATAAACAGAACTTCATAAAAAAGCAACTTCAAATACACTTCCATCACCTTGACATACAGGGCTTAAGAGAAAAACATGTTCTTAAGCTGGTGATATAAATTCACCAGTTATCGTGAGCCATGTAATGCACAATAAATATCATTAGCTTCATGCAGTGTGGATGACCTCACATACAACAGAACAGCATTTCCCAAACTATGCGTCGCGACCTACTGGTGGGCCACAAGCTGATTTCTGGTGGGTCGTGAAAGTGCAATAAATAGAGATGTCTTTACAATTCATATTTATCTTGTCGCATTTGCAGTGCTTTAAAGACAGAGGTCAAATGGCAGACTGTCTTCTGACAAATATCTGTTTATTCTTTTAACATGGGTATTGATGTTTACTTTTCTTTCTCTGACTGCAAAGTGAGGGGAGTTTCAAAAGTGAACTATGTGACAATCTTGCTGGGGCAGAGTAAGTGTGAGAGAAAAGGCTGTAGGATGGCACTTTTGGAACACAACAACATTTAAATATCTGATAATGAAATGTAAATATATTTCAGAATATAGCAGGAGTTAGGAAAGCAAAAATAATACACATTTTATGGTAATTCTGAAGTGCAATGGAAACAAACCCTTTCACATATTCCCAAGCAATATTGTGTGTAAACATTCCAGTATAGTTTTCCACTGTTCTTTCACTTCACAGGGCCGTTTCAACAGAGAATGTGCTCACTAGGCTTGGTCATACACAATCATCCCACCTGTGTATGACTTTGAAACATAAATTGAGAATTATGTTTGTGGCCTAACAGCCAGTGCTGCCGACTTTTGATCTTGGGTATTGGATTTAAATTAATAACTATCAATTAATATTAAAATGAATCTTAACTAATGTAATGTAATCTGGTGCTCATGTAAGGCCATTCAATTCCTTTGGGCAGTGTTCACGCTATAAATTTAAATATATAGGGTGAGAGTCCAAAATGCACCACTGGTCCTCGTTTTGACTTACAAATTTTAAATGAGGCCTTACCCCATACTCTGCTCAGGTTTTTCACATTTGCTAAAATTACTTTTATCAACACTTATGGGACCATTAGGATGGCAGGCGGACTTTTGTCTGCTCGCCACCCTAGCGGTACTGGGACCGACTGCCAGGGGTGCGGTGGTCCCGCACCGGCGATTAGGATGTCACCTCCACCGTGGCGGTGGCATCCTCCATTCCCAGCATTGTGGCGGGTGGTGCTCACAGCACCGCCCATAACAATACTGGGAATGCACTGTGTAAATTGTCATGCACAAGGTGACAGGCACCACGAGGTGCCTGTCACCATGTCCCTGACAATGCAGGGGGGTACCATAGGTACCCCCCATGTGCATCCCTCACCCCCCAGATTCCCTAGGGGCCCGCTATGGGCCCCCAATGTAAATGACCGAATGCCTTTCCGTGGCGGCAACGCCGCCACAGAAAGGCAATTCCCCTGCATGCATCCTAATATGGCTGGTGGTGTCTAACAGACACCGCCACCATATTAAAAGCGTTTCCGCCCGATAAAACCGGCGGGCGGTCTTTCCGTCCGCCAGGGTCCCCCCACCATGGTAATATGGCGGGGGAAATTGGATTGCGGGCGGGAGAGAATGTCGGGCGGATCGCCACCACCATGCGGGCGGTGGCGATCCGCCCGGAATCCTAATGGGCCCCTAAGATTTTAAAGTAGTCTTGTGATTTTAGTGAACAGATGCTACAGGCCAGAATCCTAGCGAATGAGGGGTGGATACAAATTCTAGCTCTTTATTTGGTAACTGTAACTTAGTTGTGGTCGAAACCAGAGAACTCAGGTTTACCACTAACTTGTCTGCTTGTTGGTACTGGGCTGATCGTCCTTCCCTTTGCTCGGTGCATGTTATTACCTGTGGGTAATCTGTTAGATTTGGTATTAGCTGTTTGGTTTCCACTACTGCCTCTTCCTAAAGAAGGAGGTCATTTGAGGTAAAAGGGGAACATAGTAGGAAATGGTTAGTAACAGTTGTGCCAGAAATCAAAGGTGTATCCCGGCTGTGGGTCCATGGGAGGAAAGAACGGTTCGCAGTTTCCTTTGTCACTATAAATCCAACATTCAACTTTTGTCACTGCTACTTCTGCAGTCATCCAGACTACAAGACCATTTTTGTGTGCATGGGCCTCCATCCAACATTTTGTTTCTGTCATAATAAAGTTTTTGGCCCAGTGTTGTAGAATGTATCAGTTCTGTGAGTGTAGGTAGTCGCATGACTGAATTCTTTTATATTTTACTGGAGTTTATTCATTTTTGACAATGTGATAAACGCTCTGTGCAGGGTCATCTCTTTGTTAATTTCCTCTAATCTCTTTTTGTATATTGAAATATGTACTGTGGTTTTGAGGCTATTCTCACTGGTTTGAATCGGTACTAACATTGCATCAGAAATTCTTTTAGCCGTGCTGATGATAAAAACTAACCCATACTCTAGTATATTTCTAAGTGAAGAATGATTTTTCTTTTCGGAAAGTCACATTTGGGTTAATTAGGATGGCGGTCGGAAAAGCATTCCGACTACCATAGTCACGTAAATAACCGCCGGCATGTAGCGCGGCAAAACCGGTGATCAGATTAGGATTCACTGCTTGAAATATCCGACGAAGGCGGATGGATTCCACTAAATTCTACCGGTAACGTCCGGAAAAGCTGAAAATCCGTCCACGGCGGTCGGTATTGCTGCGGAAAGACCCAAACCCGCCATTCGACCAGCGAAATGACCGCAAGTGAAATTAGGATACGATGGTGGTCCAAGAGGAACGATCAGTTGTTCCCAACCACCATGATTGCGCATATAAATGAATGGGAGAGCCGGCGGGAGAAATACTGCATCCAGACTGCTGAGGTCGTACAGAAAGCGGAATGGCGGTCGGAAGGAACCACACAACAAGGCTACCAAGTGTGGCTGTTTTCCTGGTGCAGCCTCTAAAAACATCTGGCACACTCCAATGACACATCCCCATAGCAATAAAAATATAATAAAAATCCCAGGTCAACCCACATAACACACCTGACATGATTCCTCCAATTTTGACCCACCCACATAGCTGAAAATAAAACCAACCCCTTCCCTTCCCAGAATCCTTTGCACAACTCCTGAACTGTAGAGCCCAACCTCACAGCATAAAGGAGCGGCAAATCAGCACACATCACAACCACACCACACACATCACCACCACCACCTGCACTTCTCACCCATTTGCACTTCACACACCATGGCACAGAAGAAGATGCCCAAATTCACTGAAAATGAGTTGTCAGTAATGGTAGATGGGAAAATCAGAGTAGAACCACATGTGTTTGGAAGCATGGTCCAACAAACACCATTAGCCAAAAAAATCAAATGCGGGAAAGCATATTCAACAAAGTCAATGCAGTAGGGACCACCCCGCACATCTTGCGGGACATCAAGAAGAGGTGGCATGACCTCAAGACCATGGTGAAAGAGCGTGCCAACAAGAACCATGTGCTGGCTCAGAGGACTGGCGGTGGCCCTCCCATTCCACCACTAACTTTCTCCAAATGGGAGGAGAAGGTGCTTGCCATACTGCATCCAGAGAGTCTCACAGGACTACCCAGGGACATAGAGGCTGGTAAGTACCTACAAATGTCTCCCATTACACTGCTATGTAATGTCTAGCACAACTAGAAAGCTACACTTCATAGAACAAAATGCACTTACATAGAACACACTCTTACCAACACAGGTCTCACAGATCTAATAGTCCCTTCCTCTGAATCACCCCAAAGGTAGCTAGCTATATTTCCATAGGGGCATGTGCATAGGGAGCCAGCACTACATCTCCCATCAGCCCGCCTTGTCCCACAGCTGAGCAAGATGGAACACTTCCCACAACCACAACCATGTGTCAGCCATTGAATTGCTTCCCTTCACCTAACAGGTAAGTATCCATCTTAATAGGTAGGGGTGTTTTTGGGTGGGAAGCCTGCACTACAACTCCCACCAGCCCCTTTGTGCCACGGCTGAGCAGGATGGAGCACTCCCCCACCAACAACCAAGTGGCAGCCATTGCAATGCTCACCTTCACCTAACAGGTAGGTATCCATCTTAACAGGGAGGGGTGTTTGTGTGTGGGAAGCCTGCACTACAACTCCCACCAGGCCCCTTTGTCTCACAGCTGAGAAGGATAGACCACTCCCCCGCATCCACAACCTTATGTCAGCCATTGCATTGCTCACCTTCACCTAACAGGAAGGGATCTATCTTAACAGGGAGGGGTGTTTGTGGCTGGGAAGCCTGCACTACAACTCCCACCAGGCCTCTTTGTCCTACAACTGAGCAGAATGGAGCACTCCCCTCACTCACAACCAAATGGCAGCCATTGTATTGCTCACCTTCACCTAACAGGTAGGTGTGCTTCCTAACAGGGAGGGGTGTTTGTGGGTGGGAAGCATACACTACAATACCGACCAGGCCCCTTTGCCCCACAGCTGGGCAGAATGAAGAACTCCCCACACCCACAGTCAAGTGGCAGCCATTACATTGCTCACCTTCACCTAACAGATAGGTATCCATCTTAACAGGGAGGGATGTTTGTGGGTGGAAAAACATGCACAAAAATTTCACTCATTTCGGTATTCACAGAAGTTAAGAGCCCTACTTTAGAACTCCTAAACTAAGAAAAATCCTAACTTTAGAACTTTCGGTATTCACAGAAGGCATTTAGGAGTCCTAAAGTTAGGACTCCTAACTTCTGTGAATACCGAAATGAGTAAGTGTCTTCTGTGAATACCAAAATGAGTAAGTGCCTTCTGTGAATACGAAAATTGTAGTAAGTTTAGGATTTTGTCTTAAGTTAGTTCTGTGAATCGGGCTCATTGTGTATTCCTGTTCTGTCTAGGGCCACATTGCATATCCACTGTTGCCTGCACATGGCCGAGCTTGTTAGACTTTTTTGGATGTTGTTTGTGTTTGGCTATTGGTTTGTGACCTGCATTGGTTCAGACATCCGAGTGTGATTTGGACATTTGTAAATACACATCAGGGTGTGTCATTGGTTGTCAGGAGACTGACAGGACATTATTTGAACACTTTATATGTGTTTCTCACAGGTATTGAGTATTGCAGGTGTGAGACGGGTAGATGAGGGGTATGTGTGAAGGTCCTACTTGGGTTTGACAGTCAGGGAGTGTGACAATGAGCCAAGTGTGTTGTGACAGTGGCATATACATGACTAGGTAGTTGACACAGCTGTGGGGCTTGTCACTCATTGCTGTGCCTGTGCACAACTTGCATTGCTGTATCCCAGTACTATTGTGCAGATGTCACTTCAGTTTAATTTCAATCAATGTGCCACCCATGTCTGCTTTGATGGCCTAAGTGTAGTGTGATATGTTCCTCCAATTGCATGTCATGTACAAATGCTATGTGGCTTGCTCCATGGTTTTCCAACACTGTGCACTCAATTTTGGGCTAGTCCATTTATTGTCATACATTCATGCTGACCTATGGTATGTGTATGTGTAGGGTGTCAGTGTGGGATCTGTCTGAGGAACTTGACATGCAGTGTGAACAGTTCAGTGGTTGTTAATATGCAGAGTGACTCTTCATTTCTTAATTTACTCTGTTTGATTCACAAGAGTGTAAGGAGGGTGTGAGGAGGAGGGTTGTCCAGCCTCCGACCTTCTGTGCAGGGTGTTCATCTTCACCCCCACCTTCCAAGGCATTTTACCTTGCCCTTTGATGTGTGAGATGCGAGGTCGAGCCACACCTGGCTGCTAAATAGTGCATCGAGGGGGGCACAAGAGGGGCACACAGCATGGGAATAAATTGCTGTAGGTAGCGTGCTGTGGGCTGTGAGCAACTGATGCGGGCCACCATGTGGGTAGGGTGAAGGTGGGCCCTGGGCAGCTGTTCACCTTGCCCATGCCTGGCGGTGGCCCTGCCTACTACATTGTGGGCAGGTTTTCCCGCGTCTTCACCGCTGCGGTGACATTACCGGGACATTGCCGTGATTTCTATGTTGATGGGTGACCCAGATGCGTAGGTGTCAATTTCTAGCAAGCAGGACATGTGTGGGTACACTAGGGGAAATAATCTTGTCTCCACCAGAGTGTCTGATGTGGACAAGAATCATATTTCAGCATAAGAGTTGTGTGTTGTGGTTGTATATGAAGATGTGTTATTTACGTACCTGGGGTGTTGACCGTGGTGGCGTCTTAAATGCTGGTAGTGGATCAGGTACAGCCAGTACTTAATTTGTGCCGGTGCTTGTGGGTGCTTAGCACCGGCATTTAATTATCAGGGCAGGGTCTACGCATCTGCTGCTCACGCCCACCTTTATGGTTTTTAAAATGCACCTTTATTTGTACTCCGGTACAGCCACAGGCCCGCAGCGTGTTTTACACGTATCGCGCCGTCGGGTGTGAGTCACGGCATTCAGTGTTGTTGCGAGTGCGACTCTCACAGTTCTTGAACACTTGCAGCAGGCAGCCCTGTCCAAGTCCAAGAAGAGAATATTCAAATTATTAATAATAAAATATAATATACATGTCTGTGTCGTCATCATCAACATCATGGCGGCCGCGGGCCCGCGCAGCCCTTCTAGTGCAGCAGAGACGCAGTGTTGACTGTTTGCCACAGTGGGTGGGCAACGGAAGTTTGGAATCGCAACATCAACACACTAACTATTTGGGGGCCTAAGGGGCGGAGCTTGCCGGCATCGATGGCGGACGCTTGAAAGCGTAGCTCCGCCGCATCACCCGAATAATCTAATCCTGTTTCCTCGGCGCTATCTGACTGGCGAGGGCGGCGCATCACCCCTGAATGCCATCGGCACCCCCGAGGCCATAAGCGGGAGCCGTACGACACTGGTGGGGAGAGAAATCAGCGAGTTTAAAAGCTGGGACGGAGGGCCTCTGGGCCGCAACCTTGCATAAACCTGACCCCAGGGTGCGTGGTGCGATGTGCGGCGCGAGCTGCGCCCCAAGCCTGGTGAAGTCGGAGTTCAGAAGCCTGGCTCCTACTACTGTGAACGGGATTACGGGAGGCAGCAGCGGAGATACCCAGGAGCAGCGGGGCGCGGTGCCTGGTGCGGGAAGTCGCCTACAATTCATACTGAGCCCACAAACTGTCGAGGTGAGAAGGGCGATCCGCCCGGCAATGGCACCTGCCAGATTGCGGCGTCGGGGGCCGAGCCCGAGAGGACGGGGGATTGCTGTGAGCCCCTAGCAACCTCGGGGGACTGAGCACACCATATGGGACTGGAGATTGGCTCTCGCCAGCGCAGAGCATTTACAATGCGAGGCCGGGGCCTGTGACGAACTGGGCCTTGCGTGTCTCTCCTCCCGAAGGCCGTCTCCTGCCTACCAAAGTACATCCCCTCCACAGGACAACAGCTCGCTGCATCCAACAGACCGCAGGGCCGGTGAGAGTAATTGGCCCTGGGGGACGCACACGACAGCGGCCATAGTGAGACGGAGGCAGCTCTGAGCCGTGAGGAGTCTTCTGAAGAGGCGCCTATTTGGCCTAGTCCAACCTCCTCCCTGACGGGGCGATAGGCCAAGACACAGTGCGTGTCCCGCATGGCGGGATAAAGGAATCGTCCGACCGGACGCCACGGGCTCTACTGTTGTGGATTTGCTGGGGAGCCGCTCGGGGCTGCCCTAGGGTGCCCTCACTGCGGTGGACAGATCGCGACTACCTCTCCAGCTGAACAGAAGTGGCGGATGCGCAGAGGGGCATGCTGGGAAGCCTAAGTGACCTCACAGGAGCTGTGTCATGACAGCCACTGAGACTAGCTCTCCCCCGAAACTGCGCTGCGCGGAGAGGCCTGACAGAACGGCAGCACTGCAAGATGGGGAAAGGGGATAAAACGCAGTCTAAATTGCCCTTCGAACAGCGACGCACTAAGGCCCCGGACTCAGGAGAACCGGACAATGGGCAGCCTCCCGCTGCGCAAGACAGCTCGATCTACTCCGGTATCAAGGAATTACTGGTCACTATGGAAAAGGACCTGCAAGACAGCATGGCGTCGATTGGGACGAAGATTGACGCACTCACTTACCGCATGGACAGGATGTTGGAAAGGGTCGATAAACATGCGGAGCGCCTCGACATGTCTGAAAGGCGGATTACTGAAGTGGAGGAGGGGCAGATGGAACTCGATAAAGACCGCAAACACATGGCAAAGCTGTTACAGGTGATCCAGGACAAGTCGGAGGATTTGGAAGCCCGCTCCAGGAGATCCAACATTCGAATTACGGGGGTACCGGAGACGACCCAAATGGGCAAGATGGAGCTGTTTGTTGAGAGGCTACTGACCACTTTGCTGGGGGAAGGCGCATTCTCAAACATGTTCATAGTGGAAAGGGCACACCGCTCTTTGGGCCCCAGACCGCGCCCAGGAGCCCCCCTCCCAGGCCTATAATAGCCAAGCTCCTGAACTATTGGGACAGGGACACGGCACTGAGAGTGGCCAGAGGGAAAGGCCAACTACAGTTCGAGGGATCTAACATATCCCTATATCCCTACTTTACTGCTAGGGTGCAGGAAGAACGGAGATGCTTTGCCCCGTATAAACAACAGATGCGGGATCTCGGATTGGACTACGCGATGCTGTACTCAGCGAAGCTAAGGATAAATCGAGGTGGACATTCCCACATTTTTACGGACCCGAAAGATCTTAATAATATGCTGAAGACCTGGGCGAAAGAACAACGGGACAGCCCTAGGGGACAGTCGGAAGAGCAGGACCCTACCAGTGGGCTTGAAGACCAAGAATGACAACTCTGCATCCCCTGATTCATCCTGGAAAATTCTGGTCAGTGACATACAGCTGAGAGGTGATTGGCGGGTCGTGCTGACCGTGGGCCTCCTCGATATTGCGGACAGTGTCGATGGTGAGAGCTGTTGGTACCTCTGGAGCGAACACAGACTTCGAAACATGGTGAGAATGTTCCAAATCAATGTTACTCACTTGTTCCCGTAGACTCTTTGACCTTTTATATTTACTGACTTGTGGGCTATATGGGATTGTGTGTTTTTGATATTTCTTTTTACTTCTCTTCGAATTTATTGAATGGGGGTTTGTTGGGCAGTGGGCGGTTGAGGTTCTAGGCCTCGGCAGAGACTGATACTTTGCATTTATAGGCATCTGGACATGTAATGCCGTTGAAAGACAAGAAAGGGGTGATGGGGCGGAGAGCTGAATAGCAGACGGTGTTTAAAGATAAATGCTACATGTACTGATTTTGGTAACCTCTGCCCTAGCGCTGTTAGCACCTATGGGGACTTTTTGGGGGGGAAGAGAGGAGGGGGGACTTTTTTACCATGCTAGGCCATGTTGGGGTTGGTCTGCTGTGGGTGGAGGGAGGGGGCTTCACGAGACAAGAGGGGAGTTATTGTTTGGAAGTTCATTCACGATGTACATTGCCTCAGGGGACACAGAGTGCTTACTACGAAATACAGCATGTTCATGTCATAACCAACCTCGGACACCTGACTTTGCTCAGCTTCACACACTATTCCACATTTCACAAAATCCACACGAGAATAGATTACTGGTTTGCTACTGCAGGGATCACCCGTTCGGTCAGGCAGTGCAAGGTGCTTCCGTGTACACTCTCGGACCACTCGCCGGTACTGATAACCCTGGAAACCCCTGCTAAAAGGTTCGCCCCATTTACATGGCGCTTCCCACCTTACTCTCTTCTAGACCCGATTTTTCGTGGGGAGTTGGCGGAGGCGATTGATGTATTCTTTGAGAAGAATGTGGGATCAGTGGAGGACTTCCAGACAATCTGGGAAGCGTTTAAGGTCTATATTCGGGGCATAGCAATGTCTAGGCGCTCTAGTGTCCTGAAGACCATAAGGACCAAACTGGCTGAGTTGGAACACCAGCTGCAAGCACTTGAGGAACGTAGAAGATCTAGTTCAGACGAGTCAGTGGAGGGGGAGATTAAGCACCTTCTGGTGGAATATCACGAGGCAGCGGACAGGGAAGTCCAGCACCTAGGCATGTCGCGTTCTAATCTAGGACCCCGATCAATACTGTGACCTTATGCCCCTATACGGCTATAATCCATTTATACCCTATTTCAGAAACTCGTCTCTGGCCTAACACGATCAGAGCCACATTTCAGAATCTCTTCCTCTGCAGCCCATTAGAGCAAATGACACAGCAGAAGCCACTATCTAAGATTCCTAGATTACACTCCGAGTTCTTCAACAAGATAAAACTCAGCAACCTGGGAAAACCCTGCTTGCTATGTTTTGATTAGTAATAGAACTCTAATGAGCACTGAGAGACGATCACTTCCTAGTGACATCTTTATTGACGTCTTATGTCCAAAAACTTACGTCAAACAAGGCACCTTTCAGGTATAAATATTACCAACCTTGCCTTAAGCAAACGCTGCCTCAATGACATCGATGATAGCGATGGTGTGGTGAACACAGGAGCAGAACAGCTGTCCCCTGCAGAGCCCAGCAGATGCAAGCTGCCCACGGACGCTGCCCCTCCTCCTCCTCGACGCGCTGAGAGAGACGCTGTCTTTTCTCCTGCCGAGAAAATCCAGCTCCGGCGTTTCCACCTTACTCTTGCGAGTGACTGGGATATCGAGTCCTGGAAGGAGATACAAGACCTCCAACATTCTATTCCCGAGGTATGGTGTTAACTAAACCCTTAGACAGACCCTCCAGGGTATCGCGATTTCGCGATTTGCCGCAAAATCGGCACTTTTGTAAAAATGACGCGAGTTTTGCAAAAGTGCCTGCGAAATCGTCACTTTTGTAGAAATCGCGGCATTTTGACAAAATCCGCTATATCCTGGGGGTCTGCCCAGTACACAAAAGGCGTGGTGGCTGCATACTGTGACTTCATAACACCATTTATCATGCACTGTGTGTGGTTGATGCACTCGAAGGCCCTGATGCAAACAGTAAGAAACCTAATGGAGGTCTGTTCATCTGTGAAGCTTTTCAGACTTTTGATCCATTGCATCAGGACTTTGTGACAGGTGTGATTTGGTGTTGCGTTGTGCCAGCATTCATCACACACAAGCAGGGCAATATTTTAAAAGAAATAAGTGGAAGGCTACTTATTTATCGTAGGCAATGCAAACGATGTCAAGGGCCTCTTATGATTTTATATTATGTAGAAATGGGATCGAATAGGAAGAATTCAGAATTCTGTTTTGAAACTTCGATGGGAATATTCGTATCGTCTTTATGGCTCCTATTTGTTTGTCAGTGGGTTCCCTACACATAATACGTGGAAGTATTCTGAATACAGACCAAGCCGTTAATAAACTACTAAATGCTGCTGAAGGGAGTGGAGGGGAGGGGAGGGGAGTGAAGGAGGGTGGGAGGGCGAGAGAGAATGCATGTCTGTTTGTATGTGGAAGAGTGCACGTGTAAAGTCGTCTATTCAGAAAATACCTAATCTAGTGCTTTATGACGAGATCGAATCACCCGGTGTTACAGGATAGCTCATTGTTGAAATAAGCTTATGTTTTTATCTTCCGGTCTTATGATTCTTGGCAATGTATGTGATTCTAAAATGAATTGAAATGTAAAATTTAATTTAAAGTTATTTGTAATGCATCTATCCAGCAACTAAACTAAAATAAATAAATATATAACTTAAATATACCTGAAGTTGACAATCAGTGAAAGAGGCCGCCACTTACGTTGTTTATTGGGGCGGGCGGGGAAGACACAGAAGCACTAAAGAATAACTTTCCGAGCTTAATAGGGCATTAGCAGCTCACTGTGACGGGCTTTGAAGTGCCCCTCCCGCCTCTGGCTCCCTGCTGGAGACCCTCCCGGTGACCCAGGCGAGGCACCGCCCTCTCCCCTGGAGCCGAGGGTTGATATGGGAAAGAAAGGGCGATTGTTCGCTGACCTGTGTGAGGAAGGCCCGGCGGGAATACAACATGTGCAGCCAATGCTAACACAGGGCTTTTTTTTTAAAAATAGTGACATCTATCTTCGCCTCCACAAAAGCAATGCGTTTTTTTCTTGTTGAGATTTGCTGAAGCTATTCTAACAATTTGATTGATGGATGAATGTATTAATTTAAGGGTTTTGTATGGCGCACAGCTACTTGTTGAGTGTACCAGCGCTGAGACTGAGATTTTGTTCTCCAAGGCTTCTCCTGCGAGATCCCGACAGACACTTTCCTCATAGTAAAGCTGAGGGAACAGACACACTATTGCTACATGCATCGTTCAAAAAAAGATAAAGTGCATGGTTAACGAAAAGCTCATGTGCAGAGGTTATTGAGAGAATGCATGCATGACTAATAGAGAGAACAAGCAATTGATTGACAGATGCATGCTGCCAAGACATAACAGGTGTGCAGAGTGATGTCATCATGTGGCCTAAGTTTAAATCAAAAGAGGCAGCAAGCAAGTTAAACATAGCCACAGGTTCACAAGTGGGCTGTTATCTTTAAGCATGTGAATTACTTAAACCCACAATCAAGAGTGTTTCTATGGAGGAATGCTTACATTAGTATACATATACAGCTTCATGTTGTCAAATAACTAAAAAAACTAAGATATCTGTGTTTGTTGTAGGACAAATGGCCAAATAAAATGCCGCAAAATTGCCTCTAAATTTGCATATTTGTGCCGCTAAATTTCCATTTTTGTGCCGCTAGATTTGCTAATCCATGCCGCTATATCCTGGGGGGCCTGCTTAGAGAGAATTCTTGAAGCAAACCTTGGCAAAACCAACTTAACTAAAACTGCTACTTACTTACTCCCTCCCACGTATTAGGCTTAGGTCAGGTACACTGGGGTAGGCGTAGATAGATGCACCAGTTGAGTACGTTAGCTAAATGTATATATGAATGTATATATTTTATTCATTTTAACCATTGTATGGCTAAGAAACCATATCAATGCTTTTACAGTATTATTTCGCAATCCTCATTTTACTGTACGCACTTTTTATAATAACTAGTCTTGCAATTGTGGCAATTCATTTATCTTGCATGAGAAGAAAAGCTGTTCAATAAATAATACCTTTTATTGAAAACGCCCGTCTCTCTATTCTCTGCATCTTGGTGAAAGTAATCTGCACAACTGACTGAGTAAAATAACTGTCTATTGTTTCACACGACTCTAGAGATTGACTCTTATTCTAAGGAGCAAAGTTGTCATGTTTATGCGGTTGTTGAAAAACTGAATCCCTTCTTGTCTGTACTAGGGAAGCTGATCACTTCCTATTCAGTCAATAAAGTTTCCAGTGACCTCTGAGCTAGTTGGTAACAAACCCAATTAAGTTTAGCATAGTCAGTAGAGACCTGGAAGAACCGCACTTCTACGTCGATACTACTGTTTATGTTATTCCAATGCGCAGGGCCTATTGGGAAAATAGGAACTACACTACATGGCGCCCAACGTTTGGTAAGGCGATAAAACTAACTCAAGACGTTAGAGTAACTCAGTCGTGCATTTTTCACACAGACCCCTTTCTCCCGTAAATACTCCAATAGATGTCTGGAGTGGGTGAAAGGTTAAATTCCGCCCGAACTTAGTAGGAAGAGATTCCTATGTAAAGCTCTGGTTTATTCAACGTTGAAGGATACAGTGTTCCAAAATATTGTGCACCTAATCTTTGTCTCCTTGGAAACCTGCTCTGCAAACCTTGCATTTATACAATGCCAGGAGAAAACGGAACCGCTGCACCCGCAGTAAATGCGACTGAGCAGGGTCCCGACGGTACTACTGAACCGGGTGCAATAATCATCCCGGCACATTTAAGAAAATCTATAACGTCAAAACTTATAGAAAAATGGACTGACCACACAAGGTGGCACAGTCGTATTCTATTCATGGATAAAATTTCCAGTGGCAAACGCCGCAACACACGAGTTCCACTACTACATAGTAGGGGATCCACCGGAAGAGTACGCTCCTTTCGAGGAGATTGAAATTGTATTAAAATTCCAAGAGCATCTGCTCTGGTTTAAAGGCGCCCTAAAACACAATGATCTTATTACCAGGCTCGGTCCACTAGGTAGACCAGGAGCAACGTGGCCGGTTCTAGCCAGCTACACACCACATCCAGACATGGATAAAATGTCAAGTGAAGAACTCTTAGTTAAAATAAGAGAATTAACAAAGGCATATAGAGAGTTAGTTCAATTGGCAATGGAGGATAAAACGATCCGCCAGAAATTGAAGGAAACAGATATAACAGATCAACCAATTGAGCTTGCCAGAATTATAGAAAAATGCTATGAAGAATTAGGTAGAGACAGCTTGGGTGGAAAACCAGTAAAGCCCCAACTGCTCGAAAATCCTGAAAAATTATTTATTAAAAATAATTCAAACACTCCTAAAAAGAGCTGGGATGGAAATAAACAATCATATCCCAAGGAAAAAGTTTTCCAGTCCAGAGGAAGGTCTCCTCGACGGAGGGAAAGAACTCCGACTCGAGAACACCAGTCTCCCCAGAGGGAGCCCTCCGAGAAAAGATATAACCTTAGAAATAGGGATAACTTGAAAAAGCCTGATAGATATCAAAGTATTGATACACGTCCCTCTCGATCTTTTTCGCAGAAATCGGAAAGAAGAGGACGGTCAGACCCAGGAGAGCACACCAAGTCCAAAGACAAGGAACCTGCTCAAAGTAAAAAGTTACAATTTCCAAGAAAGAAGGTAGCCAGTATTAGAGTAATCGAACATGCAGAGAATACTGAGGACACAGTTAAAAAACGGGGAGTGGGCACAGACAATGTTAGACAGTGCAGCAGAAATCAGTATAGCTCACAAGATCCTGATGAGTCATCTGGAGACAGTGGACACGAATGAATACATTCAAGTAGAAACTGCCGACACCAGAGTTAGCGAACCTCATAAGATATACGAAATAACACTGCGTATAGAGGGAGATAAGACTAGGAAAATAAGGGGTCTATTTTGGGATAAACTCTCAAAAGGCTATGACATCCTGTTAGCTGAAAAAGACTGGCCCCCAGAGTTTGTCAGGGAGTGCCCTCGTGGTGAAGAAATGATTATGCCTGCCTTCTCGAATCATATTCCGATTCACAAAAAATATACTTATGCAAGGAAATGGGCAGTAGCCCAGGCACCAGCATTATATAAAAATCAAGTAGGATGGGATGAGGCCTCTCCTCCTCACAAAATCCAGTTAAAAAGTCAACCGACTGCTCAAAGGCAGTATCCCATTAAGCAAGAAGCTAAAAAACAGGTCAGGGAGATTTTAGATCAACTTGAATACCAGGGTGTGATTGAAACATGCACCTCTCAAATGAACAATCCTTTGTTTCCTGTCTCCAAACCAGACAATTCATATCGTCTAGTTTTGGATTACAGACACCTTAACGCATGTTGCAAAACATTTGCAGTACAAAATTCGCATAGTGCTGCACTAATGAATAACATAGTTAGGAAAAAATATAAAACGACATTAGACATATCTAATGGTTTCTTTTGTCAAAAGATTGCACCAGAAAGCAGATACTTGACCACTTTCTCAGTAATGGGGTCTCAGAAAAATTTATGTAGGCTCCCACAGGGATTCAAGAACAGCCAAGGACTATTCTCAGCTAGAGTAACAGAGTTACTACAAATATATGATAATGAGGCATTATCTTATGCAGATGACATCTATCTCACAGACGACGACTTGGAGACTCACTTGAAAAGAGTGAACACCATTATACTTGGGTTCGCAGCAGAGGGTTACAAATTCAACTTTAAAAAGTCTTGAATTGCCCATCTGACAGTATTATTTTTAGGATACAAATTATCAAGTGAAGGAAAAAGCCTAGCGGACAACTTCTAAGAGAAGTGCGCTGTACTCCAAGCACCGAAAACGCTGAAGAACTTGCAATCGATTCTAGGCTTCCTGAATTTTGGTAGAACTTACATTCTAAATTACGCAGAGAGGGTTAAACCTCTCTACGAACTAATTAAACCTGATTTTAAACCAATCAACTGGACTCAAAAACACACAGAAATTTTGAGATCACTGCAAACAGACATGTTAGCAAAAACTAAATTAGAAGCGCGTGATAACACACGCAACCTTGTAATCCGAGTCATCCCAGGAAGATGCGGATTCATGTACCTGACCTCTAATGAAGGAGAAAAGGTACCAATTTCAATTAAATCTCACTTGAACGCACAAGCAGAAAAAACATTCAGTCTCACACAAAATACTGTGAAAGCAGTAGAAACTGCTTTAGCAAATGAACGAGAACTAGCACATGGCAAGACGATCAATGTCCTCACAGCGGAATCCGCCTTCGAGGCGCTATTCATCCCAGTAAACCTGCTTACAGTGTCACTGGATCCGAAATGGATACAGTGTGTAAATTCTCTTGGAGCTGAAGATGTGAAATACTATTTCGCCCCGCAACTCGAAAAACTGAATGAATTGACTTATGAAGAAGAATATCCTCTGCCAATCGAACTTCTGCCTCTCCCACAGTACGCCTGTATAATCTATACAGATAGATTTGTACAGCATTTCAATGTAGAGAACAAATCCTACGATGCAGCCTGTGCGATTGTTAAAGGTCGTTGGCTGTGCAGTAAATTCAGACCGAAAATAACAAAAACTGAATCAGTAAGAACTGTTCGGCTCAGAGAGCTGAAATCAGATCTTTAAAGATGGCGCTTGAAAATGCAGAACATGAATTCCCGACACTAATCGTGTGCGATTCGCATTTTTGCGTCAACTCTTACAACAATAAGTTGCAGATCTGGATTGAAAATGATTACAAAGATGACACAGGTGGCACAATTAAGCATAAAATGCTTTGGGAACAAGTAGTTCTTTTACAGAAGGAACTACAAAAGACTCACGTGATACACACTCTGAGTCATCAACGTGATGGCGTTCACGTTGCAGGGAATTCATCGGCTGATGAAACCGCGAAGGCAGCTGTGCAAACGGCTTCCGTAGCTGCAATTACTCGCTCACAAACAAAAATAGACAGCGACATTCTACAAGCTGTCAGTGCGTCAGTAAAAGATGATAAGAAAACACTCCCAAAAGGCTTTCCAGAAAAGTACTTATATTTAACAGATACGAATAATGTTCCTTTTGCTCGAATCCCTGTAGTGGGGGATAGAGTAATTCCAAACATGGAACACAGGTTAGGACTAATCAAAGCGGCACCCGAAGGGCTTGCTTCTGCACATGCTGGTGTTTCCGCAACAATATCACTATTAAAACAGAGATATTGGTGGCCTCGCATGAGAATACAAACAAAGAAGTATGTATTAGAATGCGAAATATGCCAAAGAATGAAAGTATCTACAGTAAAATGACCAGCGCAGACACCCGTTTTCATCTCAGATAAACCATTTGCATGTGTTTACCTGGACCACTGTGGTCCCCTACAAAGGGACGGCAACTATAAATATATCATGGTCGCAGTGGATTCCTGTACGAGATTCATATGGATGTGGCCCCAGCGCTCGGCTGACGCCAGAATGGTTATAAAAGATCTGCGAGTCTTCATCGGCACTTACGCCTTTGGCATGTTCCATTCTGACCAGGGTCCTGCTTTCAGCTCTCGAGCTTCTAAGGAGGCCATGGCCAGCATGGGCGTTGGCTTGCGGTATTCTTGTCCATCACACCCCGAAGGGAACAGTGTGGTAGAAAGAAAAAAACGGGACATAAAGCAATCTATAACAGCGAAGGTATTAGGTTCAGGTGATGGGTGGGTCAAACATTTAATAAGTGTCCAGTTAAGTCTTAACAATTTGCCAAGAAATTCTCTAAAAGGTTTCAGCCCATACGAACTATTATTCGGAACTAGAATGCACATTCAGGACTTAGATAGTCAGGTATCAGTGGTAAAAGATAAGAATACAGACTTTGACATCAAAGACCGTTTGGCTGTTTTACAGGACTTGAATGAAACAAGAAAATCCTTAAGCAACATAAAGTTAAAGCAACAGCCAGCTACCACTGACGAGGCACCACCAGCCCCGGCAAGGCCGGTCTGGATTCCAAGGATTGGGGATCTAGTCAGAGAAAAAATAGCGGTAAAGAAGGAATTTGGGCCTTCTTACAGAAAAGCAGTACCTGTCTTGGCAATCAACGGAACAAGATCAGTAGTACTACCGCCCCTTGCTGGTAAAAAGGAGAACAGAGTTGTATCAATCGACCTAGTAAAACCACAAGCATGTGGCCTATAATCAATAGTAGGCGCAGTGGACTCCCGAGAAACAACAGAATACCCAAACTTGCAACAATCCAAGAGGTTGAAACTGAGAGACTAATCACATTTGATAAGCCTGCAGTGCACAGAGAGGGACTATGCAATAATGCCATGGAACTCGTGCCTCTTGAAACACAGATTGAATCAGTTCGTCGAGAAACACCAGTCTACAATGATGTGGCATCAGAATGTGCTACCGAAAGACAAATTGAGAGAACAATTCCAGCAATTGACAGAACTGCCTCTGGCTACTTCATCAATTTCGATTTTCTGAAGATCAAAACGACCCCGAAGTGATGCCAGAAACAAAAAAGACTTTTAAAGAAAAAGCAACAGAACTCTTTCATCAACTCAAGGAAATGTATCTTGTTTCTCCAGGGTTAGATTTCTGGTTTGGACTAGGTGTATTTTTCCTCCTGCTTTGGCTCATCATGGTACTATGTTTGGGAAAATTCATTGAGGGAAAATACAGTTCAATGGACACAGCAAGTCAGAACATCAACTCAGTCCTCAAACCACACAGATCATCCCACGTGAAGAAAAGAGAACTGTCAACAGTAAATGTCACAGCCATTCCAATACCCGGCGGGGTAGTATGGGACAAAACTGACTTTGAAGTATATGGTCCGGTCGAAATCTTGAAGTATCCTCACCAGTTCAAGGTTTCCTTAAGTGACTTGTAAAACCAAGTACATTCTCTGATGATTGGGATTTTGAAAGTATTAATAATATGATGTCTGATTTAGTGTTGTCAGCAAGATTTACAGATCATGATTATTTACAAGGTTCGTCTAGTTATGAACAGATGTATTGCTTCTCACATTATGGAGATCATTACTTGCATAAATCCTAGAAATGTTTTTAAATATAACCAATGGGAACATTGTGCTACTCCACCTAAAAGCAGTTCTAAAACATTCTATGAGAAATTTCAGTACTTCTCAGGGTTTAACACCAGTGATGCAGAAACGTTTTTATTATAGACTGTTAGATAAAACAGGATTGAAAACAATGCTGACAAATACTAAATTGATATATTCAGAAGCATTTTATGAAAAAATGATGACATTTGGTTTTGATTATTGGAAAAATACCATTGAAACAAAAACCATCTGGGGTACAAAAGATAGGCAGGTACAAGGCATACAAGCATTATTTCGAGCCTGCATGATCCCAGAACAAATAATGTTTTTAAATGACACAATTCACCAAACAACCTGTCTTGGCCTAGCTAAGATTAAAGACCTTAACAAACCGTCTATTCCAAAGCCAATACCTGATAATGCAACAACAGATATTGAAATAGACGTATCCAAAATTTTACATCTAAACAGAACACATCCTGATTGGAAAAAGTGGTAAATCTGGCCTACTGACACAATCAACTGTCAAGATAGATTCCTGAACAAAACACAGGGGTTAGCAATGACCAGACCAGTCCCTAGATACTCCCAGATACAACATCCAGGGATAATGACAACATACAGTGTAGGGAAGCTGTGCCTTGAATGGCTAGAATCCACACTGGCTGAAATTAAGCAACACTTATCTTTACTTAAAGATGGTGCTGATTTGCGCAATTTCATTCTGGGACCACGCAAACAGCGTCAAAAGCGTTTCATAGCGACCAGTATATATGCGGCTTACAATGAGGCTTGGAAAATAACACAAATTGAAACAGCTGAAAGAATGCGAGAAATTGATCGTATTAATTTGGAAAAATCAATTTCTGTAGTGGACAATGGGTTAATGACTCTGTCCTCCAGAATATATTCACTGGACAGTATTTTATCATCTACCATAGATATAATAGACAAAGACTTGCTAATGTTACAGCATGGCCAGTCACAATTGCGTTCTATTGTACAGTTAGGCTGGACGCTGCAAAATCTTCGTTCAGGCTATGTGCCTTGGCGTTTAATCAACACAACGTCATTGTTTTCCATCTTTAACCTTACTGATAAACAAATCATCTTGGCACAGAAAGGAGCAGACTATACAATCCTGAGCATCGAAAAACTTGAGAGATTACCATTGACAATGTCAGAAAGTCCTGTCATTGAATGGATAATACACGGGATTATCACAATTCCGATAACAACTTTCCGATTTAAAAATTGCCTTAAATACATACCTACTGGCCAGTATGAACGATTGGGTAAAGGATACATTAAGTCAGCATGGAAATTACCATACACACACACATGCTATAGTGACAGCAACAAAAATGTATTTCTTAGTGGTGAAAACTGCAAACATTCACTAAGCGGTATACTTTTGTGCCAGGGTATTAATTTACACGGAGCCTGTGAAGGAAATTCTAACAACCTTTCATGCCACCAACATGTCACACCTGCAACGCAGATAGAGCCTTTCTTTAAGCAGCTCTCGAATGGGAGTTACATTCTAATAACGGATCACAGCTGTTGTGGCCTTTTGCCAGGGAAAGCATATCTCGTAAGCGTAACTTCCATGGTCAAATGCTGTATGCAAGCATTGTTTCCAAACTGCCCTGGAGACACTGAGACTCCCATATGGCCTCTTTTGAATTTCTCTTCTATACGAATTGATACTTTAAGAAGAATGAAGTCTGTGCTTTTGCAGACAAAAGTGCCCATCACGTCATCAAAAGAGACGTATGATCTCCTAGTTGCAAGGACAACATCAGAGATTCATGGCCTTATATCAACAAATTGCCCCGTGCATTTCACAGAAATGCTTAGCCAAATTCTTAACATGTCTAGTGCCATAGGCATCCCAGGCGTATTTAAGACCATTTTTACGGGACTGTTAACACCATTCAAAGCAATTCTGGGAATCATTCCCAATTTTGTCCATTCAGTCTTTGGCGGCATACCCCTGATTTTGGGACTTGTAGCTGGCATTTTATTTTTTACCCTCCTGCTCCGATATGGCAAGCCAAAACTCAGACATGACTCCGGCAGGAATGGAAGAAACGATCCTAGCAATACGCTACCGGGACCGAATAACTAGAGTCCTTGGATTGGCCAGGCTGAGAGATCTGAACATGACCTGGTTTCTTTCATTCAGACCTATATGGCAGACCTGCATCTTACCTGTGCTTCGATGTATGCTATGCGGAGATGAGTGCGTGTTGGACATCTGTCTTGCACTTCCATCAGCAGTACCAATGGATATCGATACTTTGCTATGTCCTGTAACGGCTCACGCATTGTGTTGTCCCCAGCGGCTACCAATCCTGATGACGGCATTCATTGAGACTCCTGTGCTAGAACTA
This sequence comes from Lissotriton vulgaris, assembly GCF_964263255.1. NCBI lineage: Eukaryota > Metazoa > Chordata > Amphibia > Caudata > Salamandridae > Lissotriton > Lissotriton vulgaris. The sequence goes on from NC_141693.1 coordinate 1,393,894,428, forward strand.
GGTGGTAACAGTGGAGCGAGAAATAAAAGCAACATCACCCAGGTACGACCTTCTGTGAGCATTGCTGATCCAGACTTTGATGCTAGCAATCATTCTCACACCTGCCAAATTACAGCACTATCAAACTTGGTCGAACTGTCACCTGATTTTGTAGACCAATTTTTTGAGAGCCTGTCTGATATGATGTTCTCCCCTGAACAGAAACAATAACTTTTGAAAAGCATTCCGACATACAGCGTTCCCATGAACTCTGAATTCGGACGTCAGTTTTGATCAACAAAAACTACTGAAAAAAACGTTGGAACTCTATTCCCCCGTTCACCTAGAATTTTTTTGGGAATTGATCACTTTTTCAAAATATTTACTTTTTTCCTGGCACGAAATTCTTTGCTTAAAGTAGACCTATTCATAAAGAACAGAACTTCTATTTTTAGGTACATCTAGAGACATAATAACTTTACATCAGCCTCTAGCACATGTTACAGCAAATGCATTTATATGTGATGAAATGATCTTGCACTTCTTTTCTGTATTAAGAGATATTTCATGTGTAATTTTTTCGCAAAATCGTTCACTGATTACATATGCTATAATTTTGAATGATTTCTATGCTTAAAGACGTACAGTACTAAAATTACCATGTATTTCAAATACGCCATTTCAAATGCAAATATGTATTTTGGGGTGGGTAATGTTACACATGCATCTAATTGCTATAGTTTTTAGTAATTTGATGGACATAAATTCGTGGAGTGGATGTCGCGTTCTAATCTAGGATCCCGATCAATACTGTGACCTTATGCCCCTATACGGCTATAATCCATTTATACCCCTATAATGGCATAAACGATCAAGAGTGATATTTCAGAAACTCGTCTCTGGCCTAACACGATCAGAGCCACATTTCAGAATCTCTTCCTCTGCAGCTCATTAGAGCAAATGACACAGCAGAAGCCACTATCTAAGATTCCTAGATTACACTCCGAGTTCTTCAACAAGATAAAACTCAGCAACCTGGGAAAACCCCGCTTGCTATGTTTAGATTAGTAATAGAACTCTAATGAGCACTGAGAGACGATCACTTCCTAGTGACATCTTTATTGACGTCTTATGTCCAAAAACTTACGTCAAACAAGGCACCTTTCAGGTATAAATATTACCAACGTTGCCTTAAGCAAACGCTGCCTCAATGACATCGATGATAGCGATGGTGTGGTGAACACAGAAGCAGAACAGCTGTCCCCTGCAGAGCCCAGCAGATGCAAGCTGCCCACGGACGCTGCCCCTCCTCCTCCTCGACGCGCTGAGAGAGACACTGTCTTTTCTCCTGCCGAGAAAATCCAGCTCCCGCGTTTCCAGCCTACTCTTGCGAGTGACTGGGATATCGAGTCCTGGAAGGAGATACAAGACCTCCAACATTCTATTCCTGAGGTATGGTGTTGACTAAACCCTTAGAGAGAATTCTTGAAGCAAACCTTGGCAAAACCAACTTAACTAAAACTGCTACTTACTTACTCCCTCCCACGTATTAGGCTTAGGTCAGGTACACTGGGGTAGGCGTAGTTAGAAGCACCAGTTGAGTACGTTAGCTAAATGTATATATGAAGGTATATATTTTATTCATTTTAACCATTGTATGGCTACGAAACCATATCAATGATTTTACAGTATTATTTCGCAATCCTCATTTTACTGTACGCACTTTTTCATAATAACTAGTCTTGCAATTGTGGCAATTAATTTCTCTTGCATGAGAAGAAAGACTGTTCAATAAATAATACCTTTTATTGAAAACGCCCGTCTCTCTATTCTCTGCATCTTGGTGAAAGTAATCTGCACAACTGACTGAGTAAAATAACTGTCTATTGTTTCACACGACTCTAGAGATTGACTCTTATTCTAAGGAGCAAAGTTGTCATGTTTATGCGGTTGTTGGAAAACTGAATCCCTTCTTGTCTGTACCAGGGAAGCTGATCACTTCCTATTCAGTCAAGAAAGTTTCCAGTGACCTCTGAGCTAGTTGGTAACAAACCCAATTAAGTTTAGCATAGTCAGTAGAGACCTGGAAGAACCGCACTTCTACGTCGATACTACTGTTTATGTTATTCCAATGCGCAGGGCCTATTGGGAAAATAGGAACTACACTACAGGCAAGTATGCCACGGCCCGAACATACGGTGAGGGAGAGAGGCCAGGCTCAGTATTGGCTAATATAATCAAGGGCCGCAGGGGGAAGGCGCTAATTTCAGAACTGGTTAACGCAGACGGAAACAGATTGACAGACGAGGCAGAGATAGCTGCGGTCTTCAGGGACTACTATTCGGAGCTGTACTCCTCTAAATGTGGCGATATGTCGGCGGAGATACTAGATTATCTGGAACATATAAAGCTCCCGTTCCTCCCAAATTCCGACCGGGAATTCCTAATGTGCCCTATACAAGTAGACGAAATAAGGGAAGCACTGGCCACTATGAGATCAGGCAGCGCGCCAGGTATAGACGGCCTTTCGGTCTACTTTTATAAAACTTTTCAAAAACAACTTCTGCCACATATGCATACACGTCTGGAGGACATCTGTGTCCAGGGCAGCATGCCTGGCTCTATGAGGGAGGCAATGATTGTCACTATTCTAAAACCAGGTAAGCCGCATGACGATTGTGGTTCACACCGCCCGCTATCATTGCTAAACATCGACACTAAATTGTACGCTAAAGTCCTGGCAACTAGGCTGGAGGTATTGGCCCCTACATTAGTGGCTCCAGAACAAGCGGGATTTATACCATCTAGAAATCTAACATACAATATCAGGACTGTGTTATGGACCATCCAACACATCAAGCAGGATGTAACGGCGGTGGCACTTTTCCTGGATATGGAGAAGGCGTTCGACTCCATAGAGTGGCCGTTCCTCCTTATGGTGCTACGGCGTATGGGACTTGGAGAAACCTTCATCCAAATGGTGGGCGCGCTTTATGATGGACCTTCGGCAAGGGTGCGAGTGGGCAACGCGATCTCTCGCCCTCTATACAGAGGCGGGGGCACCCGACAAGGATGCCCATTATCTCCTTTACTATACGCCCTAGCAGCGGAGCCTCTGGCCTGTGCGATGAGAGAATATCACAGCCACCAAGGCATACGCTTTCCCACGTATAAAATAGTTGTATCCATGTATGCGGATGATACGCTACTATACGCGCACGACCCTGCTACCACACTTCCCCCATTTCTGAGAGAAGTGGTGCTCTTTGGTGCGCTATCAGGACTTAAGGTAAACTGGGCAAAATCGGTAGTACTGCCCCTGACGCCGGTGACTCAGCGCGTGGAAACCGAGTTCCCCGCCAGTGGACCGAGGACCCGATCAGGTACCTAGGGATCCAGATCCACACAGATCCGGACCTGCTCATACGGCAGAACTACGGGAGGGCGATCAGCAGGCTTGAGGATGACGTAGAGATTTGGAGTAAACTGCCCCTCACATTAATGGGCCATATAGCTATTATGAAGATGGTGGTACTGCCGAGGTTTTTTGTTCCTTTTTAACGCCCTGCCTATCGTGCTCTCCAAGGCCTTCTTCCAAAGCCTAAAGAGACTTATGACAAACCTGGCGTGGGCGGGGAAACAACCGAGAGTCAAATGGACAACGCTCACCCTGCCGTACAGCATGGGGGGTCTGGCAGCGCCAGACCTTGAATTATACTACAGGGCGGCCCAAGCATCCCACCTACATACCAGGGTTCATGGTGATAGTCAGATTCCGCCTGTCCGGATGGAGCGCTTATTTGCACATCCGCTGCAACTCCCAGCTACGATCTGCAAGCCACAGAATCGACGAATGGGTATATTGGATTCCATCTCCTCCACCAATCACGCATGGCACTCTCTCCTGCTTCGCCAGGGGGGGGCGACGCTATACTCGCCGGAGATGCCGTTGGAATGGATGCTCTGGCTCCCGCCCATGGCTGAAAGAGCAGTCATAAAGGAGCTAGCGAAACTGGGGCTCAGCAGAGCGGGCGACATATTCCAGGACGGGGTAGTCAAAACCTGGGAATAAATATGAGGAGATGGAAGCGAACCTCCGCTGCTACAACGATTCCATTACCACAGGACCCGGAGTGCCCTTATGGAGATACTGGGCCCAGACATGGCGGAGCCCCCGGATGTCCCTGAATTGACATTTGTAATTAAACGCAAGGAGCCGAAAAAGCTCCTAACAAATATTTACAATATAGTCAGATCACAAGGGGTGCACCAACTTATGAAAGCCAGGTTAGACTGGCAGAGGGACCTAGAAGTCACGATAGATGATGCGACATGGCGCTATTGCTGCGAGAATACGAAGCGTATCTCTCTAAATGGGAAGCACCCGCTCATACACTACAAGTTCCTACAAAGGGTGTATTACACTTTAGTGAGACTCCACAGATATGGTCTACGAACGGAGGCGAACTGTGAACGGTGTCATGCGGTGGATGCTGACTTCCTGCATTTTGCATGGAGCTGCCCGGGCATACAGGCATCCTGGTGCGAGGTATTTGCGAAACTGAGCAAAATACTGGAGGTTGACTTAGACATGGATCCGGGCATAGCACTTATAGGCAACTCCAGGGTGCTCCCGGTTGCAATACATAGGCTAGCAGACATGGGGATGCTAATGGCCAGGAGAGTAGTGGCCCAGTGCTGGATGAGGGGTCCTCTAACAACCAAGACTAGATGGGCACGGGACATGCTGTACTGCAGTACACAGACGAAAGCGTACAGCGAATTACTACCTCCGACTAGTCGCCCGAAAAACTTCTGGGCCCTATACCAGACATACTTGCAGGGACAGCACACTGGGAACGCGAGCACCGCAGATACTGATTCCCAGGATTAGGAGAAGTAGGTACACACTGACACTACGATATGAGCCTGAGACGAAGGGATGGGATGGGAGTGGATAAGGGAGTGATACCATTGGAGAGTGTAGAGCGGGGGGGGAGAAAACAGAGTAAGGGGTGAATTGGCGAATGGACACCATTGCTAACACACTGCACGCACGGCCAAGTCTGGACACTGCATATGGTTAGACTGACAAACAGCCTGAATGTGCCGGGGATACGTTTTTAGGGAATACATGTGAGGATGCATGAGGGAACAGGAGATAGGTTGGACTATCACACTTTCGGACATAGTGGAGCGGCGCGGATGGTCCTTAGGAGGCTGGGGTGGGAGGGGGGCGGGGTTGTTGACGACATTATTGGGTTCACATTAGGTTATTTTGACATGAGACTTCAGGTACTGTTGTTAGACGGACAGGACATACAGCGAGGAACTAATGGATATCATGGAGGGAGAAAAAAGCTAAAAAATGCACATGTAAAAGGCAACCGGCAATGAGGGGAATTACACCGGATTGATGTACAACTAGTATTTGATATACGCCGCCGGACCCCCGGGTTGTCGGCTGACGGGCTGTGTAAAATTAGATCTAGTCTTGCTTGACTTGCCTGCACCGCGGCAGGCCCGAGAGGTTGTAGGCCTGAAGCAGTGTCAATTGAGTTTGTGCAATAAAATTTTTTTTAAAAAAAAACTATTTGGGCGCCTACCTGGGCGGGCCGTGGGGCTGGACTGGTGGTTCATTAGGGGGTAGGGGTTGTGCGCGCAGATTTTTTTCACTTTGCCTTGCCACCAGTTGCCACGCCCCAGCATAACCACCGCACCCCAGGCACAGCTTCCCACCAGTCATCGTCATCGTCGAAGTTAAGCCAGCCCAGCGGCCTGGCCCGACCCGACTGACGACGATGACGTTAAGGGCAGAGCTGGGCAGCCTGGTTGACTGTGCAGGCATTGATCAACTGTCTGTCTGGCAGCCAGCAGTAGTACTACAGACAGCACTGACAAGTTGGTACTGACAGTCTGGCACTGCTGGCAGACTGCGGTTTGGTAGTAGCAAGCAGCAGCACCACCAGGCCGCGGCCTAATCAATCGTAGTAGTACGTACATACTATTGAAAGGCACAAGGCAGCAGGGTGCAGTGCAGCCAGCAGTGTGTGTGTCCCTGCTGACCGGCCCACGCCCACCACGAGTAACGGAAGATTAGAACTAAGTTGTTAAGCACTTTTAAGTTCAGCAATATTTCTGTAAAATAACTAGTAGTAGAGTAGCTAAGCGAAGCCAGGAGTCAGCCAGCTAACTAGGGATGCCATTGCCAATCACTGACCGCGCCAAAACAAACGCTGTTTTTTTTTGGGTAGCACGTGATGATGGTCCAGCCAGCTGGAGTATCACCAGCATGGACTGTGGGACTGGAGGAGGCAGGCAGGTTGCAGGCAGGCAGGCAGCTCACCTCTGACCCTCGGCTCCATAATAATAAATATATATACGAGCGATGAAGCAAAGTCATACCTGCTATGGTTTCAGGTTGCTTGTTATGTGTGACATTTTCATGATTTCATTGTGCGCGCTTCAAGTATTACTCCCGCTCACTCACAGAGACATCGGAGTGGAGGTGCGCACGTTATAGGGAACAGTGGGTGGTGCTACTAGAGGAAATACAAGATTTGTGCGAGTCTTTAATGGTGAAAGGATACCTTCTCTACACAATGCTGACAAAGAAAAGAGACAGCCAGAATGTAGCTGCCAGTGCATGAGTTATGTTATAAAAAAAGGACACTGGAATTCTGCAGAGGTGATGTTTCATTAAGCATAGTAAGAATGGAGTCTATGATCTACAGGGGAGCTCCTGCATAGGGCAACATAGTTTGCCATTTGAAAGTCTAATATTCATGATCAGAATAATGTATCTTATATCAGAAAAAGAGTAACCATGTATCCAGCAAGGAGTTATACAAATCAGTGCTAAGGTTTAGGTCACAACAGTATGGGTTAACCAAAACAAAGTCTGTAGCTACAATAAACATCAGAAATCTTGGGTATGCAACTGCCTCAAAGATCTAACTTGGTTTTCTTAAGATGTTTCTGAGCGTCTTGAGAGCAGAGACCTTTAATGTCCTGGCTGATAATTGCATGCACATCCCCTCTCACTGGCTACTGTGCTCCTGAGTTACTGACCCCAATGCAGAGGTGTAAAATGAAGCCTTCTGGAATGTTTGTAAACTGGAGAGAGACAAAATTCTATTATGGGCTATGGCTCCTGTCCCTTGATGGATCTAACTTTAATAGGATCAGCCCTACATGAAAGCAATTCAGACATAATGCTGATAATCAGTGCTTATTTTGTGCAGGTGCTTTCAGGTGCTGAGCACCGGCACCTATTTCTCAGGGCCGGGTCTATTGAATTTTTCTCCCATGCACAGCCAGCACTGTGCACAGGCAATTAAAAAGCCCCAGCCTGGAGCGAGGCTTGTGCAGCTGTACGTTCAGATTTGGTGAATGCTCCTAGTGTGCTTGCTTTGGCGCGCACCAGTGCCTGGTCTTCAGGGTGGGGGAAGGGCAGGTGTGCTGTGTCATGGGCAGAATAAACTGCACGAACGAAGAACTGGGAGCATAATTTCAGCTGCCCAAGCAATCAGTCTGAGCTTTCCAGTGTATCCAAAGCTGCAAGGTTAGGTGAGTTGTGTGTGCATTATTTTACTCACAACTGTTATGATACAGGTGACAGAATAGTGCTTGGCCGTGGGACACCATCAAAAAATTCCTGCACAGTGGCACCTGCAGGAAACTGCCCAGTAGCGCAGACAAGGCCTTGCAGCGTAATAACAAAATAAGAAAAAACATTTCTTCCTGTCAGTCAGTGTATTAGTACCACGCTCCTACCTGTCCCAGTACCATCTCGTCTCTATCACACCCGTCCTCTCCCTTCTTCAATGGGCACTGTTGCAGCCACAAGCACCTTGAAGAACACCTCCCATCCCTGCCACTGTGACCATGCCCCACCGCTCCCTCTGACAGTGCCCCTCTCTCCGCAGTGGCCTTCTCCCACTATCCCAGTGCCCCTCTCTCCACAGTGCCTTTCATACCTGTATCTCAGTGCCCCTCTGCTTACAGTCCCCTTCCCCTCTGTATCACAATGCCGCTCCCTGCAACAACACTCACTCACTACTATTACAGTACCCCTTGGCTCCCTCCCTCACTCTCAGAGCACCACTCCCCACCATCGCTTTGTAATAACGCATGCACTGGGCCCTGAGTAGCCATACTTTGAGTTTGCACCTGAGACCGTGAAGCCCTCTCAGTCTTGGCCACTCGAACCAGGAGGCTTTCCCAATTACCCCCTAACCAGAGAGAGGATACACAGGGAATATCTCAGCTTTGACCTGGGGAAAAATAGCATTGATTCAAAACGTGTTATCAGAGGGGCTAAGCTGTGTTGGGCGCTCTGTACCTCCCTCCTTCCCCACAAGCCTGCTGAGATCTATCACCCCACACCTTCTCTTCACCTCCAAAAACTCATGTCCGATAAACCCCTGCTGCATACTTACAGCCTTATGTCCCTGTTGGAGAGAGTTCAGAGTTTTGTCTACTTGAAGTTTTGACTGTAGCACAGAGGGGTAATGTAGAACACGTGCCATGCAGATGACAGAACTATTTTTATGTGGATAGCTCAGTGGGTTTCTGTTTTTTGTCACAGACGCCCTTTTGTTACTCGCTGATCATAAATTACAATCATAATATAGCACAGGCGGCAGTCTCAGATGAATTTTGTGCTTTATTAGTTGAAAAGTATGTGTGGAAGCCTGTCTGAATGAAGTTGAATGTCTGACTTCATTTGAAAATAGGTGGCAGTGGGATTTTGCGACTTATAGTCTGATCATATAATAGAACTATTTGTTTAAAGCTTGAGAGTGTGGTTCTCCATCAAGGCGTAATCCCAATGGTATAACTGACACTTTTTAATGTTTTATCAGGAATTACTATTGTGACGTAACAAAACATCTTTTTATGGCATAAAACTTAAAACAGTTAAAGAATTGCTATTGTGTGTCTTGGACAACACTGCTGTGCATTGATGAGACAGGCCAAGAATGATGCACTCCTGTCACCTCTCAACTTTACATAATTAATGACTGTATATTTTATAAAGCAGAGGTGTACTCTTTGCGTGCTCTATCTCAGTATCTGCTTTTCGTCCTCCCCTTCACACATCACTACTTCACTTCTCTCCAATCTTACTTCACTTTCTGGCCTACATCTGCGTTTTCTCATAATCACCACCTCCCCTCATTAAATGCTTTTCACTGATTCACTTTTCCATCTTTCCCTTCCACTCTATTCTCACATGATCCCTACTGTCCACTTTTCTTCCCTTGCCTTTCTCCTCTTTCCACTTTTCCTTCTCATCACGTTCCACTCCAATCTTGCAATCTCAATCTCTGCTTTCCACATTTCTCTTCACATTGTCTACTGCATCTAGCTTTGCCTTTTGAGCTCTCCTCCTCCCTTACTCTCCCTTTTAATTGTTTCCTTCTTGCACATATGTTTATATCTACTCCAGGAATCTGTGTTCTATATCCGGGTCATAAATTGAAATCTTGGTGTGGCCACTCAGTCTTTCATCTTTAGATAAAATTAGTGCAATTGGGCTGGATAACAACATTTTTAATTTGGTGTCAAGGCCTCCTCTAGTGAACTTTACTTTACAAAGATACATGGTGTGTTTCTCCCTCTATCCCTTCATTTCTTCCTTTCACATTCTTTTCTTATTTCCTCCTTCTTTCATCCATTATTTATTTATTTCCGTACTCTAGTGCTCCTCTTCGTGCCTGCATTTGTTACTGCCTTCTTTAATGTATTCTTTCCTTCATTCTTTTCTTTCTTTTTAGCGCGCAGTGCAAGCACACAGTCCTGCCAGGAATCACGCATCAGGCGTGATACTAACGCATTTCAGTGTGGTGATCCGCATCACCGCACTGAAATGCATTGTCACGCATTTGCATACTATCTCAGCATCCCTGGCACTGCCTAAATATCATTGAGTCCGTGAAAGTGTGCCAGCTGGCAGCACGCCGTTCCTGGCGAGCGGGAGCTATTCCCCATGCAGGCTATAGTCTTGTAGAGAGTTGAGGCTGCTGTAAGGCTAACAATGCAACAATGTTTCAGGTGATTTTCGCTGCTCCACGCGGCTTTCACGCAACCTGACGTCATGGCTGTGGTCTAGTCTGGCGCCGAAGGGTTGGGAGATGTTAATTCCTGCTTGCAAGGCAGGGAGTTTGCTTTGGGAGGAATTGGCTAGATAAAGGTGCGCAGGCACCGATGCTATCTTGGCGCTCGCAGCACTGCTTGCTGATCACCTGCCCAGGCCGCCATTGCGTGCTGTACCACTGCGAATTATTTTTCAGCACTGCCGGAGCTCTCTCTGCCTCACGTCAGACCCACAGCACTTTGAATTGCACGGAGACTGAGGCAGACGGTTGTGGCAGCATTCATGGCCAGGACTTTCACTTGACCTGAGTCCAGGCCTGGCCCAGAAGACTCTGGAGGCACGTGACGCAGCAATCGGTAAATGCTGCGGTGGCCCGAGCTCGAGTTACTGCAACTTAGATAAGTAAGTGCAGCCACCGGACTGTATGCGTGTGTGATTATGTAATTCCTTTAGCGAGCGCGCGATCCGCAGTCGCGCAATAACCACTCTACGCATCAATTAGCGTAAAAGGCCATTTTATTAGGACAGGCATGACAGCTAAATTAACATAACATCATTAACAATTAACAATCACCCCAAACATTCTGCCTCTCAACCATCATCCACTCATGTACTCCAATAGCCACTCCCAAATCACACCACGCCTCTTCACGTATACCATTCACTTCCCCTTTTCACTTCCAAACTCCTCCATCATCTCCATCCATCGCACTCCGGTCTACCACACCCCCATCCTGCACCTGTAACCCCCTCCCCGGAAGGGTGATTCTGCCTGTCAAGGATGCCCCACCCCTCCCAGGTCCCGCACACACTCCCCCGTGCCATCCTGTCCTAAACTGGCTCGCCTCACAACAACGTTGAACCAAAAACGCCTCCATCTCCACTCCTTTTAACCTTGTAGGGTGGGTGGGCGGACAAACTAGCTGAACCCTGAGGCACCGGGGAGAGGAAGAGGAAGTCCTTCCCCTCCTGTCCCCTTAAGTAACCTCCTAACTCCCCCACCCCTTAATCCCCACCCCTTACCTAACTTCCTCCCGCCCGTCCTATCACGCAAATACCCCAGGGAAAAGACTGGTCTGCCGACCTGCTTTCCCCGGGGCCCGCACTGCCACAGTGGGTGCCGGTCGTGTACAAAACGCACTGTAACTCACAGAAGTTTTTTAGTGCCCTGGCATGGCTGCATGTTGCACTATTGCTAATTTATTTAGCATTTATTTTACCATGTTTGAAACTGTTCTTGTCTCAGTCTGCCTAATTGGGATGAAGGGTTAAGTGGGCCTCTTTTCATTACAAACGTAGGAGTGAAAAATGAAATGCGCTGATGGTATGGCAATGATGTTGAACCCCTTCACTATGTAAATAACCTTAATTTTACTCTTCTCCAGGACTGTTCACACCCAGAGGCGCAACTAGATCCAAATTGCGGGGGGGGGGGGGGGGGTAGAGGGGACTGATTTTTCCAGAAATGACAGAACGGAGATGCAGGGCCTCTAAGACAGGCTGAAAAACAACAATGGCTCATTAAGAAGCAAATGGTCTTTTAAAGACCTGAGAAGTGCTCGGGTGCAGCTGTGTGTCTGCCCAGGAAGATTTCTCAGCCCCGGCAGACACACACGACGGGGTACAGGGGCTGAAGCTTGCTCGCCTGCTCACACCCACCTGCTGCATTCTCCCCTGAATACTTTCCCTAATCACTAGCATTCCCATGCCCAGGAGGAGGCTCAGTGAGAAGACCTGTACCTTCCGAGCTCTCCTGTGCTTCACACCCCTCCAGTTCTGCTTCACAGGTACAGAGCTGGTCAGGCTGCACTCAGGTCCCTGGGTTATCACAGGCCTATAATTGCCAGCAGCTGCTCTAGAAGCCTCAAGGCCGTTTGGCTTCTGCTAAAAAATATAACGGAGAAGAAGAGACTCGGGGTTGAGTCTGAGGGTGTGTGTGCCGAGGCGTGCCAACTGATACCTGCACGATGTGCACCTGTCATCCTGCTACTGCCTTCTGCAACCCCCACAGGGGTATGAAAGTTTTTTTTACATTATTTTATTGCATGCAGCATACTTTTCTAAAGAATCGGCATTCTGTGATATGGTATCCTTGGATTTGTCTATCAGAAGCTGGTAAAGAGGTTAGTGCAAGGGCAATTTCCACCGGCTCAAAGGAGAAGAGTCTGAAACGCCGACGGCCCACACTGTCTCTTTAAATGTAGAGCAGAAAGAAAACCTATAAATTATTACTTTTCGCACCTGAACTATTACTGCTCACCACTCCCTGGGAACCTCAATGTGCAGAAGCATTTCGTTTATCCTACCATGATGGAACACATGTCGACTCACATTTGGGGGCCCACTGACACTAATCACTGTACTCGGAAGGTGCAGGGAACTCGCCAGCTTCCAGGGAACAGTACAGTAAATCACAGAGGAGCACACCAGTGTTCCATTCCTTAACTGAGATGTTATCTCTAATTCAGCTGAGGTGTCCAGTGCATGTCTGGCTACATTTACTTGCTGCAATAGCCATGTCAAGTGCCACACATTTGCATTTCCCCTTCCATTTCTGCTTTTGAACATCTCTCTTTCCTCCAATCTCACCTATACACCTTATTTTTTAACTATTTCCCCCTCTCCTTTTTTTGTCTACACCCTCCTCTCTCCCTGCTCCCATTGTCTCCCTCCTTCTCTCTCCTCTCCCTCCTTCATTTGTTTTCTCTTCTTCCTTCTCGTTTTCCTTCTCATCCCTTTACCTCCACCTTTTAGAAATGTTTACATACATAGTCTCGAGTGAATGTCATGTGATGTCTTAATGAACAGCCTGTATTCTACAGCATGTTAAGAAATAGGACATGTTCAAAACAGCATGTATGCAGTATGCAACATAGTATGCACTTCCACTGTCACTTTAGTGCTAAAAGAATGATAATAGCTTTAACCTAGTGTGCGTTTCTGTGCCTTCCTTTAGATTTGCGGTTTATTTCTCGAAACTGCAGGGGGTAATTTAAAACAGGTTTCTGACAGCAATAAGCTATCATCTATGTTGTATGGGAGATTATTGCACCTGCCTCAGCCTGTGAAGATAATGCAAAATGGTGCTAGGCAGTCTAGTCTGTCTGTGCACGTGTCAGCTGAGACAGTGTGACACTTAGATAACAGATGGCTTCGTGGGTAACTTGTTTATATTGGTGCCTCACACATCCTTCCTGTTGGGCCAGGTCCTATGTGGACAGAAACCATTTCTAGTGGTTTTCAGCACTTTTAGGATGTTCTTGGAGTTTCTTGTTGCTCAAATAGGTGTAATTTCTGATAATTATACGTTTCCCTCATCTTCATTGCTTGATTTTACTTGTGAGAAAGTGTCACTCCTAGTCGTTGAAATGTCACTCATAATTACACTGACATTTTGAAAATGTCACACATAGCAAATCTGAAACCTTGGCAGCTATGAGCACATGTTCTTTTGTTTGCAAAGCTGCCTCAAGTCCTCAAATGACCTTTCTCTAATTTGAGTTCACTTTTAAGTTTTTTTCATAGGCTTCCAATATGTTATATTGATTTGTATAGCGCACTAATCACCCAGGAGGGTACCCAGGGATTTGGGCAGGTGTGTTTGTGTGAGGTGCCTGAGTTGCTTTTGTGAAGAGCCAGCCCTTCATCTTCTTGCAGAACTAAATAAGGGAGGAGGTGACTCTGATGTGTTGAGGCTTGTGGATGTGGGTTGGGCCAATAAAGGGAAGTGGGTGGGGCTACTGGAGGGGAGTGGGCGTAGCTGGGGAAATTGGTGTGGCCTCGTTAAAGACTGTGAGCACATGCACTTCATATTTTACAAATTAAGCACTGCTGATAATAGTGCCCCATTTACAACATAAGGACATACTCTAGCAAGAACTCCCAGGCGTCTGTCATCTTGATGCTTGTTCACTACTGACAAAGGTTCAACACGGTCTTCAAATGTCACTGTGGTAAAGAATGCCAAAAGAGCACAACAATGTGCACACAGATCTGTAGATCCGATGACAAGCAATTGCAAATCTGCATCAGGATTACATGTGCTAACGCTTAGTTTCTGTCCAGTTTTTCTGCAGAGGGACACCTACTTATTGAAGAAGGCAATAGCTTTGATTAGGGCATCACATGTCGAGGCTGTGACCTTTTAGTTCATGGAAATCTGGGCAAGAGCAGGGAGAAATTGCTACTGTGTGAAGCAAGAAGAGGAATCTTCCACGTGTATGTTATGTTATATTATAGGGCACATTTACGATAATGTCTCCTGGCACTGTGGTGGGTATGGTAGCCCCAGTGCTTAATTTGAGCCTGTGGTTGAAGAGGGGACATACCAGCACTCATATTTTCTCAAGAAACCTATCAAGAACATTAGAGAAAAAAACACAAAAGAAGGAAGGAGGCTCAGTGTAATTATAAGTGACATTTTCTCGTGAGGAAAATCAAGCATGAAGTGGATGGAAACCCAGATATATAAAAAAATTACACCCATTTGAGCAATGAGACTCTTTAAGAATTTCTTTAAATCGCTGCAAAGCACCGGAAATGGAAAGGTACGAACCTAGTGCCAAAAATAATTTAAATAAGACTAAAGAAGGTACTAGTGACACTTACTAGTCTATAGTGAGTAGAACATGACTGGACAGAAAAAAAAAACAATAAAACACTCCAGCTAGTGTGTTTACTTCTTATATCACCATAAGCCGACTGCTCCATTTCACTGGTGAGAATTTCAAAGGATAAAAGCTTTCATTCAATAATGACGCATGCTGAGACTTGAAGTTTCATTTGCCTGGTATAAGCATATGCCTGCAATTCCCAGCATGCTAACTCTCAAGCAATAATCCTCAATAGCTTTGAGGTGGTCCCAAAGAAAGAGTTATAGAGATCCAGGGCTGGCCCCCACACCCACGATTGGGCTATGGTTCAATCAGGTGTGCTCACTTTCTTTGTTCAGAGGAAGAGGATTACACCAGCTCCAAGTGTACCAACAATGCAGGGGTGCTCTGTCCCAGCCTCAGGTGTTCTTTCATGGGATCTTTTAGGAGGAGGGCTTTTTGTCAGCCTGTAGTGCCCCCACCTCCGAGAAGGAGTGTGTCAGCCTCAAGTGTTGCAGAGTCCCGTGCTCAACACATTACAGCCTGACCCCTTACTCAGCATGCATCCGAGTACAGCTGAAGCAGCCCAAACAGTCTTGCTTGGTTCCTGCTGATAGGGCCAGCCCCACATTCCGGCAGCAACAATTTTCTGCACAGCGTGCCCACTGACACTGTTAGGAAGCCTGTAATTTAGTTGTCTTAAGATTTTGTTTCATGTGATGTGACCTAGAGTTCCTAAGTTGCGTTTATATTGGGTGTGCGGGAATGGAAGTAACCTTTTGCAAAGGCATAATGTGCAGTGTGGTGGTGGAGTGAGTGATGGTTTCAGCAGGTCATGTCTCCCACCGTGGGTGGAGCCAGTGGAGGAAGTGGGTGGAGCCAGAGAAAAGTGGGTGTGGCCTCCGACAAATGTTTGAGCGCCTGCACTTCCTATTTTACAAATTAAGCACTGGGTACAGCAGCAGAAGGGCTTGGAGAGCTGGATCCATAGCGGTCAGGAACACGTGGAGGTGCTCGAGATTTGAGTATCGCTCTCCGCAGTTGTGCTTCCACTGTCTTGGAGTGGCTGGTTTCTCCGCTGTGTTCTGATGGGCTGTTTGAGGCATCCTGATTTGTCCAGTGGTCGTAACGTCATCCCGCACGGCGGTGTTTCTCTATTGGCTCCCTCCACCACCAATGCAGAAGGAAATATCTGGCAGGTCCCTAAACTCTGCAGCGGACGGAAAATGGGCAATCTCTGCCCATTGTAATATGGCAGACGTGAGGACCGCCATTGGAGTGCAGAAAAGGACATTTCTGCCACCGCCAGTACCGCAGATGTGCCGAACACCGCCATCCTAATGAGTCTCATTGTCACGGAAAATCCATAGTTCATTGAACACAATTAACTCAATCGATCTTATGGGTGATTCTCTATCAGAGTCAAATATGACTATGCAAGACTTTAATCCCCATAAGTCTCTTGAGTCATGTGACTGCAGGTAGTCAAGAGTTCCTGCGCACCAGACGATCATGTGGTGGGCATGCTTACCTGCTTTAAGCAAACTCCTACTGCTCCTTACTGTCCGCTGTCTCTCCTCTGCTCACATCATCTAGAGGAGATTAAAACCGCGGTAGGTGAACTGGAAGGTTGTAACAAGTGAGAGTCCCCCTAACATGGTCATTTCAACCATTTTTGTGAGTGTTTGACTGTTTACGCTTTCCTTATGTTTTTCTCATTTTCAGTGAGTGACTACCAGGCCACCCTCGTCACCCCCCCATGAGGTTTTCCCTAGTTAATATAGGGTAGGTGATAGAAGCAGTGAGTTACAGGATTTGCATTCATGTGTGCGCCCACTATTTATGTGATTCAAACACGAATCTGTAGTGCACACAGGACTGCTCACTCCTTTTCCTCGAAGAATATTTCGAAAATTTGTAGTGGTGTGCATTAGTCCTCATTCAAGTTTACGGTATTACTTGTCACAATTGGTTCAAATCAACATCTGACAAGGAGCAGATTATTGTGTTTATTAGTTCCTTGTCTGTTACTTTTTATTTATTTATTTATTTATTTGTGTCAATATTGTTTTGCTGTTTATTTTTCATTCAGTTTTAACTGTCATAACATGTCAATACACGGTGACAAACCCTTGCTCTACTTCGCAGGAGATAAGATATATACCAATGGTATGGTCTGTGTGTGCCTGCTCTATATAATATGTGTGATCTAAGAATCTAGGGAGTAGAGATCCCTGGTCCTAAAGAAAGCCACAGACCCAATGTGGGCCCATTGGCTGGAACATGTTGACCTATTAGATGCAGGAGTGATGACAACTCCTAGACATCAGTTGAATTTTTATTCATATTGTTATCCTCACACCTAACTAATTGTAACTCCTTAGTGAGGGTTCCTAGGATTTTTAACTTTAATCTTTGTGTGGATTCCACCCCAACCCTCATGCATTTAGGCTCCCAAACACCTCATTGGTGGAGCTGATCCACTGTTAGAGAATACGGTGGTATGGTAGGATGGCCGATGATGAAGCATGACACCTAGGGGGTGTGTGAAGTCATACCTTTCAAATTTTACTGTTGACTTACAAGGGTCATAAACAGCAGTAGCCAGCAGCTGCTCACTCTCTATTAGTATGTTGTTCCTGTGCCTGTGGTAGGCTTTTTTCCCCAAATTACTCATATTTATTCACATTGGCATAATTGCTTAATTTTGGTAATTTACTATCACAAGAGTACTCATTACCAATGAAATTACTCTGATTACTTTAGCGTAATAAAAATGTCATCCAAGCCTAGTAATCACTCGGGTTGTATTTTTATCTTGCACACAATGCCACCTCAGTTTGGAGCCAGTCATTTGCAAATCAGTCTTGACACTGATGCAATGGGAATAGCCCAGACCGAACTGCCAGACCAGGTCCTCCATGACCCAGAACACAAGCAACCCAGAGCTTGTGTGGGGCCTGCAGGACACCCTATCCCAATCACTTTGTGACATTGCAGACTCTATGCTAGCTGGTGGTCTGAAACAGGCCCAGTCAGAGCATTGTAACCCGGGCAGGCAGGGAAGGCCTTCCTGGGCCTGCAGGACCCTGTACCAGGCAGCTTTCGTTACGGCGAGCTGGGGAATGGAGCCCCGGATGAAGGCCACTGGCCTCCGGCTAAATGTAGCTCTGACCTGTGGTGCAGGGAAAGATTCTTCACCTGGCCAAACAGGGGAGCTCTACCTGGGCCAGCAGGACCCAGTCCCAGGAACTTTGCAACATGGCAGTCTGGGCTATGGAACGCAGGATGGGGGTTTCCACCCCAGAGCCAACAGGATCTCTGACACATGGGACGGTCACATCATTTTAGCCAGCCAAGCAGAAGAACCTTCCGTGGGACTGCAGACCCCCATCCCAGGCACTTTGTGAAATGACAAGCCCTTAGGTCCCCATCCTTGACCCCTCAGAGCACTACCCATTCTTGTGAGAAAGCTAGAAAGCAGGTCCCAAGCAGCAGGGCAGGCCTCTGAGGGAACAGGAACAGGCTGCAGGCAGCAGGGCAGTCCTCTTGGAGATGATGCAAGGCAGTCCTCTGAAGTACAAAGCAGGTCAAAGGCCACAGGACAGTCCTGAGAGTCCTCCGAAAGGTCCAGTAGTGAATTAAAGAGTGGGTCTAAAGGTACTATTGTTTTACCTGATAGCAGTGATGAAGTGGAAGAAACTTTTGTAGTTTCCCCTCCTCCCACAGATGGTGCTGGGATTCACTGCCCCCCTGCCCAGGCTCCATTGGGCCAAGGGTCACAAAAGGCTATAATGAAGGTTTTTGTGTGTTCTTAAACAGTATCTTTAAAATTAAAGTGAGGTTGTGCACAGCTCCACCCTTTCCTGCTTGTATGGCCCATCCTCCCAACACCCAGTTCCTCTATTGTGTAGCTGTCTGGGTGGAAGAGACAAAGGCTAACTGCAACAATACCTAGTTGTGTGACTCAGTGGCTGCTCCTCGAGGGAGTGATGTGGGGTGGTGGGGCAGGGCGGAGGAGGGGCATGGTGGAGGGTAGTAAACTCCGGCAAACGGCCGAACCGAGTTAAGTACATAAATAAATAAATTAAATGAATTACATTGTGTGTTCTCAATCGGCAATGCAGCGCATGCAATGGAATTTGTTTTATTTATTTATGTACTTAACTTGGTTTGGCCGTATGCCGGGATTTACTACCTCCCATCCTGCCCCACCCCCACCCCACCCCACAGCTCGAATCACGCCTTTGAGAAGTTGCCACTAGTGTGACCTAGGAAAAAGGCCGCAGGTACCAAATGGCTAGGACAAGAAAATGCCAACTTTCTAAAATTAAAAGTAACAAATGATGGACGGAATGCTGAACAATGCAAACATTCACCTCCAGTCAGAAAGATATGGGTTTAATCCATCGTTCTTTTGCTCACCACGCCATCTTCCTTTGGACCCAGCCATATGCAAATCAGTGTTGACCCTGTTCCTCATGGAAACAGTCCAGCTCCAACTGCCAAGCCAGGTCCTCACAGCATCCAGGGACTGGTTTTGGGGCATCGCCCCTCATCATCCAGGCTAGCTTGAATCCAGTGGAGCAGTGAGCATAGGATCCGTGCATAGGAAAACCCTTTCTAAAAGTGAAATTTTCGGAATTGGGATTAAAATCTGAATTTACCATTAAAGAGGGCTTTAAATTACAATTCTTTAGACACCAAACTCAAAATTCCTACCTGCGTGTAATTGAAAGTTATCACTTATTAAATCAAATAGGGTAACTCAATGTTATGTTAAGGGAGAGGTAGAACTTTCAGTAGTGAAAAACGAATTTAAGAGTTTTTCACTACCAGGACATGTAAAAGTTAAAAGTACATGTCCAACTTTTTAAATACATAGCATCCTGTCATATGTGTTGTTGAGGGCTTACCATAGTGTTGACCTATATCTAATAAAAAAAGGAAGGTTTAGGCATATAAAACCAAAGCATAGCTGCAAGTGCTCACTTTGCCACAGGATTCAAGCAAGCCTGGCTGAAGACGGCTGTAATGCCAGAAACCGGTCCTAGGAAGCTTGAATCCGGTCCAGGGAAGACATGGCTTGGCAGTTCGGGCTGGACTGTTCCCATGAGGCTCAGGGTCAGACTGATTTGCATATTGCCATGTCTGAACTGGGGTGGCAGAGTGGGCTAAAGAACGGTGATGGATTAAACCCAGATCTGTTGACTGGGTGTGAGTGTTGGATTGGTTCAGATGCTCCATCCATCACCACCCCCTTTTGTACCGCTTTGTTTGCCACAAGTTGGCTGGGTATGCTCAGACGTGAGTCCCTTGCTCACTTTGCCACGGGATTCAAGCAAGCCGGGCTGAAGACGGCAGTAATGTCAGAAACCGGTCCGAGGAAGCTTGAATCCGGTCCAGGGAAGGCATGGCTTGGCAGTTCGGGCTGGACTGTTCCCATGAGGCACAGGGTCAGACTGATTTGCATATGACCATGTCTGAACTGGGGTGGCAGAGTGGGCTAAAGAACGGTGATGGATAAAACCCAGATCTGTTGACTGGGTGTGAGTGTTTGATTGGTTCAGATGCTCCATCCATCACAACCCCATTTTGTACCGCTTTCTTCGCCATAAGTTGGCAGGGTATGCTCAGACGTGAGTCCCTTGCTCACTTTGCCACTGGATTCGAGCAAGCCTGGCTGAAGATGGCTGTAATGCCAGAAACCGGTCCTAGGAAGCTTGAATTCGGTCCAGGGAAGGCATGGCTTGGCAGTTCGGGCTGGACTGTTCCCATGAGGCACAGGGTCAGACTGATTTGCATATGGTCATGTCTGAACTGGGGTGGCAGAGTGGGCTAAAGAACAGTGATGGATTAAACCCAGATCTGTTGACTGGGTGGGAGTGTTTGTTTGGTTCAGATGCTCCGTCCATCACCACCCCCTTTTGTACCGCAAGTGCTTATGAGGCCGATATTTGTGGACATACTAATGCAAAGGCTATACAAATAGTCGAAAATGCCTTTTGAGGCACCTTTTGCACCTAGACCCAGGCTCTCCAATGGTAGCACTAAGAGCTGAACTGGGAATATGGCCTGAGGCAGATTACATTCCTTTTCGCCCTGTAAGCTACTGGGCACGTTTTTAGTTAACACAGGATCTTGTAGAGTATCAAAGGGGCCTGAGGGACATTTTGAGTCAGATGAACGGTAACAAACTGTTGTGGTTCAGATATATAGAGCATACCTTAAGGGCCATTGGCCTCATCCAAAAAATGTAACCAAATGCACCCTACCCTAGGAGAAACGGAAATACTGGGATTTTATGTGATAAAAATCTGCAGACACAAGTAGTGCCTTGTTAACCAAATATCTAGTCCTAAAGGCCGAACCTGGATGGAAACCTTATATTGACAGGATTTTTCCACCCAAAAAAAGAAGCTCTTTTCTCAGCTAGGGCTCGGCGCGTTGCAGGTCCACTCTTATACTAAATCCTAGTCCAAGGGCCAAGGCAGGAGATGGAATGTATGATTGCGCCCAAGGTGGCCAAGAAACTTTGATACACATTTTGTCACTCTGTATTAACTCTCTAGCCCTTAGTAGAACTTACCTTGGTCCCTTTTTAAAAAATATAGTACGAGGAGATGTAAGCATGCTCTCCTACTAATCTGCAGAACCGACCACCCAGGGATCTACCAGGCCGTAGTTTCATATACATATATATACACTGCCTGGAAAAGAAGACGACCGGTTACAACACAGATAATGGAGAGTGCCACTTCTTAAAATAGTGAGCAAGAAGCCCTGATATTTCTATTATCTTTTACAGTCCTGTGGCATTTATATCTGGAGCAGGAGCCGGACTTTTGGATCAATACTTATAAGCTGCTTTTATTGACTTTAACTGCACCTCCATACTGCTGGACAGGAATGTCTCTTGGCAATCGTATGAACTATTTTAATGCACGTATTGCCAGTGCCCGACTGGGCATGCAAACCGGCCCTGGCAATCGAATCAGACCGGCCGCACGGGGAGGGGGTGTGGAAAACACTGCAGCTGCTTTTGTTACAGGGGTCCAATATTTGAGGCCCCGTAACAAAAACAGCCCCCCCCCCCCCCAGGGGTCCAAAACCGACCCGCACCCTGGCGGGCCACCGGTGAAACGCCTGGTGA
This sequence comes from Lissotriton vulgaris, assembly GCF_964263255.1. Lineage (NCBI taxonomy): Eukaryota > Metazoa > Chordata > Amphibia > Caudata > Salamandridae > Lissotriton > Lissotriton vulgaris. The sequence continues at coordinate 1,393,916,254 of NC_141693.1, forward strand.
CCTCAACGGCCAGTCCGTCCCTGCTTGTTGCACATATATGTAAGACCTATCAATTACTTTTGTACTTAAATCTAATCAATAGCAATAGCTGACTGGCCCCTTATGCCGGAAACTGATTGCCGCACTATCTTGCAAGTTGAATGTAAATGATTTTCAAAATATTTTTTTTAGTGTAGATACCCTCTGTGACCATTGCCCTCTTAAACTCTTTAACGAGGCTCCAAAGAGTCTTCTCTTCATTTTATTTATTGATTCTTTCATCAGCATATTACATAGTCACCAAATGTATTCATCTTATCTTTAGGAAGTACCTATTAGTAGCAATTTTGCACTCACAAACCGTTGGCAACACTTTATTTCATATGGTATATGGTCTCATAATTTAGGGGCAGATTTATGAGGCCCTTGCGCCACGTTTATGCCGCTGTTGCGTCACGCAAGGTGGCGTAAACGTGGCGCATCCCTATGAACGATTCACAACGTGACGCATCTAGGCAGATGCGTCACGTTGTAAAGCCCTGCGCCGCTTGTGGGCGTTCCGGCGCAGGGTGGGCGTTCCGGGGCAGGTGCGCCTCGCAAAAGTGGCTGAGTGAAATCTATGAGATTTCACTCAGTCACTTTTAAGCCAATGCTGCGTCAAAAGCCTGCGCCTGCTTAAAGCAGGCGTAGGTCTTGACGCAGCATTGTTAAAATGGGGCACCCCCGAGCCTTGCTGGAGCTGCGTCGCACTTGCGACGCAACTCCAGCAATGCGCCACATTTCCGGCACAGATGCGTCACGCATCTGTGCCGTTTTTGCACCATGGTGCGCCGCATTATAAAGGCGGCGCACCATGGCTGGCGGAGCTGTGGCGCACTGTGGCACATGTTAACTGGCGCATCCCTGGGGATGCGCCAGTTAACATAAATCTGCCCCCAAGTTTTTGCATATTTGCACCTTGTGGTGCAGTATTCTCAGGCATATAAGGATCATAGCCTTTAATTTTCCTTTGGCAATTGTACCTTGCACTTTATCTCACAAATTGTATGCTCTTGTGCGCCTTCTCCAACTGTCTTTTATTTTTTATGCACGGTTGCTGTATATCAGTCTCTGCACTCTTAGCTTTCCGAGACGCCCCTTCCTTTCTTGACTTGATGTAGTTATAATTTCTTTTTTTAATTTTTAATTAGTTTGTTATTCAGATTTTATAACACTCATTTGGCTTATGAAAGCAAATACTAGTATGCATTGCCTAGTTAATCAAGATTCTATTATGTTTATAACGTCTTGTGTAAGAGGTTCATCCCTGTTTTAACATATCTATGATCTGGGCCGGGAGTGTTCTTTCACTTACTTACAGCTTCCTGTACTTTTGGGGAAATGAACAATAGTGATGCCACTAGTCGGGGGAGGTGGGGGGGCGGGGGAGGGGGTTATCCGTATTCAGGATTGTATGTTTTATTATCATATGGCTTTTTTTTTAAAGCTGAACCAGTCAACTTGACTTGATTTATGAATTGTATAAAGTACACGTGGCCGCCACAGAGCACCATGCCACGAAGGCAGCATTTTATGATCTTCACTTTAAAGTTTCTTTCTAGATGTATGCTTGAGCTACCATGAATATTGAGTTCTGAGAGCCTTGCGGTGGATGGCCTAAAACAGAGGTCTTCGGACTGTGGGCCGTGCCTCACTGGGAGTCCATGACTCCAATCCATGGCTGGTTCCAAATGCGTACCCCTAGGAAGATGACCTAGAAGTGCCAATTTGTTGATTTGGTGTGTTTCCAGGCTGTCTTAATTTCCATGCAGAGGTTGAAGTGCGTAATCAAGTATGTGAACTGTGATCATGAGTGCCATGGGGTCGGGGTCAGTGAATGGCGTGCTGGGGTAAAAGTTGTGGTTAAAAAGAGCATCATATTCTGTATCTATTTTGTTATTTATTTCGCAATCAGGTAACAGCATACAAAGAACACACCTTTTTAAATGAAAAAATGCAAATTAAGCTAATCAGAGGGAAATTTACTATTGTATATTGTGAAACCCCAGTGGGCTAATGCAATCTCTGCACATGTCTGTATGTGAACATAGAGGCACAAATATGAATCTTAGTTGGCGCACCACGAAATTGTGACTATGCATTTTTTGTAGTATTAAGTTCCAACCTGTGACAGAAAGGGATCTATGACAGAATTTCGACAGACAGAATTTCGACCTACACAAATATCGGCGTAATTATATCGATAGCAAAAATATCGACGCCCTATGTACAACATGGTAAGTACCAAAATATCGAAAAATTAATATCGATGTTAAAAATATAGTTGTTAAATATATCGATTTTTTTAAAATTTAAAATAACATTAAAAAACTGTAAATAATACTTATTAATTACTTAAACATATTTAAATATATGTAATAATTGTTAAAAAAAATAATAATACATATTTAATAAAAAAATAAAATGATAAATCATGTATAATATATAATTACTTAACAATAATTACTATTCCCACTCCAGTGGGTGCAACAGTAGGGAAAACTGACCCTGAACACTAAAAATACCCCTTTACCCAAAAACCTAAAACTGACCCTGAACCCTAAAAATACCCCTTTACCCATAAACTGAAAACTGACCCTGAACCCTAAAAATACCCCTTTACCAAAGAACTGAAAACTGACCCTGAACCCTAAAAATACCCCTTTACCAAAGAACTGAAAACTGACCCTGAACCCAAAAAATACCCCTTTACCCAAAAACTGAAAACTGACCCTGAACCCTAAAAATACCCCTTTACCCAAAAACTGAAAACTGACCCTGAACCTTAAAAATACCCCTTTACCCAAAAACTGAAAACTGACCCTGAACCCTAAAAATACCCCTTTACCAAAGAACTGAAAACTGACCCTGAACCCTAAAAATACCCCTTTACCCAAAAACTGAAAACTGACCCTGAACCCTAAAAATACCCCTTTACCCAAAAACTGAAAACTGACCCTGAACCCTAAAAATACCCCTTTACCCAAAAACTGAAAACTGACCCTGAACCCTAAAAATACCCCTTTACCCAAAACCTGAAAACTGACCTTGAACCCTAAAAATACCCCTTTACCCAAAAACTGAAAACTGACCCTGAACCCTAAAAATACCCCTTTACACAAAAACTGAAAACTGACCCTGAACCCTAAAAATACCCCTTTACCCAAAAACTGAAAACTGACCCTGAACCCTAAAAATACCCCTTTACCCAAAATTAATTAATATTACAAATAAATTACTTCCCACCCTATTCCCCTATAAACCCACAACCCGCTCCAGTAGTAAAACATATAATTTAGTTAAAAATATACATAAATTATCAATTGATTAATCAATTAATCAATTAAAATAAATCATTGCCAATTAATATTTAATTGCAAAATAAATTAATCATTGACAAATAATTATTTAAGTACAAATAAATTACTTCCCACCCTATTCCCCTATAAACCCACAACCCGCTGTGGTAGTAAAACATATAATTTAGTTAAAAATATACATAAATTATCAATTAATTAATCAATTAATCAATTAAAATAAATCATTGCCAATTAATATTTAATTGCAAAATAAATTAATCATTGAAAAATAATTATTTAATTACAAATAAACTACTTCCCACCCTATTCCCCTATAAACCCACAACCCGCTGTGGTAGTAAAACATATTATTTACTTTTATATATTTTTAAATTATAAAAACATATTAAACACATATTATAAAATCGAAATTACTTACATCGATATATATGCTATCGATATTAGTAATTTCGATATTACTTACCTTAGGGTCGATATTCTGGCCATCGATATTCTGTCCCATCGATATTAGCAACTCGATATAAGTGTAGGTCGAAATTAAGAACTCGATATTTTGACTGTTTACCGACAGAAAGCACTGTGAATAAGTAGGTCATTATTTGTATCTATATATTTCAGTAATAAGTAAGCAGACTACACCTAGAATTTTTTTTAAGTGTTCATTAAAAGGACACGGTGCAGAAAGTGGTAACACCCTCGCATTATCTCTCGCGAAGAATAAATCTTTGGCACAGTTAAGCGCCAAGTGACTCTGTCAGTTAAGGTTTATACTGGCTCTCATGCAGTCTTATTTGGGGATTAACCAATTGCACAGATTTACATTTTTTTCAGGTAGCACACACCCTAGTGTGAAGACTTGTTTTTTTCTTTAATTTACTGTCCCTCAATCGGCTTTATGGTACAAGAGTGCCCCCTCTCACACATTCAGGCAGAGAAGTCTCAAAGTCAGTCTTAACCTTTAAGGAATGGTTGTTTATGTTTCTGTAAAAGGGTGAGCTCAGGGGTGGCAGGGAAGAGATCAGCAGGGTTGCTTTCAGATGGAGAGCCCTGATCCTCCAGACACTTGGGCAGCGGCGGCTCCTCCGTTAAGGAGGAGGAGAGTTGCCCCACTGCTTTACAGCAGTGAAAAATGTAAATAAAAATATAATAAAGTTTATTGTAATTTTATTTTTCCTCGATCACATCCTGCAGCAAGGGCTGGGCATGGCCATCCACTTTGGCACGACTCTGCTGAAAGAAGGAGGAGGAGTGATGGCACTGCTTTTAAGTGGGCATGACAGTTTTGCCCGCCAAATATGGCCAGCCAAATCGTAATATGCACTTCGATCTCTCAACTCCAACTGTGTTGTACAGCCGGGTGGAGAGCAAGGACAGGGTTGTAGTCCTTTAGTGAGCACCTAATTAGTGTGAGACCAGTGTCTGGATTGGTTTAAGGGAGCCTGTGGCATGCCGGCACCAACGCTGAAGATGCTAGGTAAGCACTTTTAACCCTTTGCATGCATCGGCCGGCCGGGGGCTGTCCAACCCGCGCACACGTGGAATTTGCCCACACTGCTGGGAATTCCAGCTGCGTTCAAGGGGTTAAAATAATTTCCCTATACAGCCCCCCTACGATGCCCCCCTGCGCTTCCTCTCGCATGCTGGTTCACCACTTTAATACCCCAGCAGTCGCCACTGCCCCAGGGGCCTCAGAGTAATGAACCAGGAGAAAGAGGAAAGCCACTATGATAATGTCAAATAAATGTGAGGGCTCCTTATTTGTTCACAAATGAAAAGAAAACAAACACAAGGTGATTTAAGGAATGCTTACAATATGAAGTTACCCAGGGAAGAATTCCAACCCGTTGTTCTTTTGCCCACATTGCCACCTCAGATTAGTCCCACCCATATGCATTTCAGTCTTGGCTCTGCTCCAATAGGAACACCCCAGCCGGAGTTGCACAGCCAGGTCTTCTGTGAACCAGAACACAAGCAACCCAAAACCTGTTCACCCTAGTAGGACTGGGGCAATTGTACAGAGACAGCTTTCTCTGGGGGATGGCCTGGGGCATGGGGGGTGATGTTTGGAAGATGCTAGTATTAGGGCCCACATCTCACCTACTTCGCATGGAACAGGGCCCAAGCATGTTACAAAGCAGATGGACTTTTTTACATTTTTTTGTAAGACAAACGGGCAGAAAGGCTACTTTTTCTCTCATGCCTAGGGTTGATGGCCAGTAGATTGGGCAGAACAGACATCCTTCTTCCTAGAGCTATAGGGATCATTGGCACTGCAGGTACATTGGTACTGCAGGTACAGTGGTGCAAGAGCCCAGCAGTATGTGGGCTAACATAACACCAATTATGGATGTTATACTATCCTTCCTTACTTGCAAAAGTATCTCATAACCCCTACACTCAGCACTGCCATTGTCTACCTGCAATCCCTTGCCATAAATTGTTGGTGACAGCCTTGACTTCAAAATTTTTTGCTTTGGGTGGCTCAAAATAAAATGTTTGAATCTCTCTGCTCTCTGGTTACCTACAGTTGGGTAATGTGTCACCGCAAGTGTTGTTATGAGTGTATATATAGATGATTTAAGTAAAGTTTTGCATGACCATTTATGATTTTTTGACATAGTATAATAATCCTATTTAGTATTCTGCTGCTCTCAGATTGTCCTGTATGGAACCTAATCTGGGCTTTATTCAACTATGGCTGCTAAACAGTATACCTAAGCGCCTGAGGCGGAAGCCGGGTGCATTTTGTTCGTATTTTAACTTGTGTAAAAACTGTTAGCTTCTGCTTTTTAACCATTTGTCACTTACCCCTGAGCACTTTCCCCTGTGACACGCTGCAAGAGACAACACCGTACAGCGGATTTTAGCGCTGACGGGTTGAAAGAAGCAGCGCTGCCATTTCGCGCGCCAAACCCCCTGGCCACGCCCACTGCTGGAGGCCACGCCCACCACAAACACAGGCTTCTTAAGCGCGCTGAGTGCTAGTCGCGCATTAGAGACTTAAGCGCCTGAGGCGGAAGCCGGGTGCATTTTGTTCGTATTTTAACTTGTGTAAAAACTGTTAGCTTCTGCTTTTTAACCATTTGTCACTTACCCCTGAGCACTTTCCCCTGTGACACGCTGCAAGAGACAACACCGTACAGTGGATTTTAGCGCTGACGGGTTGAAAGAAACAGCGCTGCCTTCGTGCGCCATACCCCCTGGTCACGCCCACTGCTGGAGGTCACGCCCACCACAAACACAGGCTTCTTAAGCGCGCTGAGTGCTAGTCGCGCATTAGAGACCTAAGCGCCTGAGGCGGAAGCCGGGTGCATTTTGTTCGTATTTTAACTTGTGTAAAAACTGTTAGCTTCTGCTTTTTAACCATTTGTCACTTACCCCTGAGCACTTTCCCCTGTGACACGCTGCAAGAGACAACACCGTACAGTGGATTTTAGCGCTGACGGGCTGAAAGAAACAGCGCTGCCTTTCGTGCGCCATACCCCCTGGCCACGCCCACTGCTGGAGGCCACGCCCACCACAAACACAGGCTTCTTAAGCGCGCTGAGTGCTAGTCGCGCATTAGAGACCTAAGCGCCTGAGGCGGAAGCCGGGTGCATTTTGTTCGTATTTTAACTTGTGTAAAAACTGTTAGCTTCTGCTTTTTAACCATTTGTCACTTACCCCTGAGCACTTTCCCCTGTGACACGCTGCAAGAGACAACACCGTACAGCGGATTTTAGCGCTGACGGGTTGAAAGAAACAGCGCTGCCTTTCGTGCGCCATACCCCCTGGCCACGCCCACTGCTGGAGGCCACGCCCACCACAAACACAGGCTTCTTAAGCGCGCTGAGTGCTAGTCGCGCATTAGAGACCTAAGCGCCTGAGGCGGAAGCCGGGTGCATTTTGTTCGTATTTTAACTTGTGTAAAAACTGTTAGCTTCTGCTTTTTAACCATTTGTCACTTACCCCTGAGCACTTTCCCCTGTGACACGCTGCAAGAGACAACACATTACAGCGGATTTTAGCGCTGACGGGTTGAAAGAAACAGCGCTGCCTTTTCGCGCGCCAAACCCCCTGGCCACGCCCACTGCTGGAGGCCACGCCCACCACAAACACAGGCTTCTTAAGCGCGCTGAGTGCTAGTCGCGCATTAGAGACCTCTGCGTGCTAGTCGCGCATTAGAGACCTAAGCGCCTGAGGCGGAAGCCGGGTGCATTTTGTTTGTATTTTAACTTGTGTAAAAACTGTTAGCTTCTGCTTTTTAACCATTTGTCACTTACCCCTGAACACTTTCCCCTGTGACATGCTGCAAGAGACAACACCGTACAGCGGATTTTAGCACTGACGGGTTGAAAGAAACAGCGCTGCCTTTCGTGCGCCAAACCCCCTGGCCACGCCCACTGCTGGAGGCCACGCCCACATCCATCCATAAGTATGTGCATACCCTGGAAGCGCAGCAGACGAGCGCAGCGGGTGCGCCGTCAGCGTGCCAAAGGCGCGCCTAAGGCAAGCCCGTCTGCGCCCGTCCGTGCCAAGACGGGCCCCAGGGCACGCCAGGCTGGCCAAACCATCATGTACTCGGCCAATTCTCTCAGAGATCTACAAAACACCGCCACCATCCCTCTGCCTACGACCCTTCGTCGTATATCCGCTGCTGGCCTCATGCGCCCCGACAATATCTTTTCCAGCGACTGCGCTTCCTCAGCCTCCCCTACCAGGAACTCTACGCCCATTACTATATGTGAACACTCGCTCACTAGTGAAACACGCTGAGGACATCTTCGTATTGTTGTCCAACTCTAACCCTGACCTGCTCCTGCTCACAGAAACCTGGCTTACCTCAGAGTCCCTTCCTGATATACTGGCTGCCCTCCCCCCTGATTATTATATCCTTCACACCGATCGTCCTGACGACCGACCCGACGGTGGGGTGGCAGCCATTATATCCAAACGCCTGATATCTACCTCTTTTCACTCTCTCCCCCTCCCGGAGGTGGAGAATCTACTCTTTAGTGTACAAACCGACTCTGGTTCTCTCACCATCCTCCTTCTATACCGACCCCCCACTCAATGCCCTCTTTCTCTTCTACTATTAACGAACAACTGTCCTCTTTGTTAACAATGCACCCCTGTTTTGCCATATTTGGCGATCTGAACTATTGGTTCAATGACTCTAACGCTGGCACTCATGCCACTGAACTTTTTGACGGTACACAGACAAAATATCGATTTTTAAATATCGATATGCAAAAATATCGAAGTTTAAATATCGATATACAAAAATATCGAAGGTAAGTAATATCGACAGTCTAAATATCGATATTGGTATGATATCAGTAATATCGAAGTTGTAAATATCGATGTTAATAATATCGAAATTAATAACTTTGATGTTACTAATATCAATTTTTAAATAAATTTAGTGTATATTATATTGTATTTATTATGTTTTATTATTTATTTTTAATGTTATTTTATTAAATATTGTCTTTTACTACTGTAGCGGGTTGTGGGTTTATAGGGGAATAGGGTGGGAAGTAATTTAATTATGTTAAATTAATTATTAATTAGTAGGAATTATTAATTAATTAATTGAGAATTAATTTTAAATAATTTTTAATTAATTTATTAATTGATAAATATGTTCTGTAGCGGGTTATGGGTTTATAGGGGAATAGGGTGGGAAGTAATTTAATAATAATTAATTAATTGATATATGTTTGTACATATTTTAAATAATTAATTGGTAATTAATTTCTATTAATTAGTTAATTAATTATTATAATTTTTTTCATATTTATAATTATTAATTAGTTGGTAATTAATTATTATTAATTATTTAATTAAATTAATTAAAGTAATTTTTATATATATTATTTATTGTTATTCTTAATTAATTAATTGTGCAAAATAATATTAATTATTAAATTAAATTAATTACAGCAAATGTGCTAATATATTTACTTTATTGTTATTGTTAATTAATAATTAATTGGTAATTAAATAATATTAATTAATTTTGGGTACAGGGGTATTTTTAGGGTTCAGGGTCAGTTTTCAGTTCATGGGTACAGGGGTATTTTTAGGGTTCAGGGTCAGTTTTCAGTTCATGGGTAAAGGGGTGTTTTTAGGGTTCAGGGTCAGTTTTCAGTTCATGGGTAAAGGGGTATTTTTAGGGTTCAGGGTCAGTTTTCAGTTTTTGGGTAAAGGGGTATTTTTAGGGTTCAGGGTCAGTTTTCAGTTCATGGGTAAAGGGGTATTTTTAGGGTTCAGGGTCAGTTTTCAGTTTTTGGGTAAAGGGGTATTTTTAGGGTTCAGGGTCAGTTTTCAGTTTTTGGGTAAAGGGGTATTTTTAGGGTTCTGGGTCAGTTTTCAGTTCATGGGTAAAGGGGTATTTTTAGGGTTCAGGGTCAGTTTTCAGTTTGTGGGTAAAGGGGTATTTTTAGGGTTCAGGGTCAGTTTTCAGTTCATGGGTAAAGGGGTATTTTTAGGGTTCTGGGTCAGTTTTCAGTTCATGGGTAAAGGGGTATTTTTAGGGTTCAGTGTCAGTTTTCAGTATTTGGGTAAAGGGGTATTTTTAGGGTTCTGGGTCAGTTTTGGGTTTTTGGGGTACAGTCGTACAGGGTAAAAATTAAATAAATTTAAATTAAATCAATTAAATGAAATTACAAAATATAAAATTACATTAAATTATTACGTTTTTAATTTATTTTAAATGTATATGTATTAGTTTTAATTTTTTAATTATGTTTTAATATTTTTATTTAATATTTGTAACATTATATGTATTTTATAATTATTTTAACATTATTATTAATACATTTAAAAAAAACGATATTTTTAATTTCGATATTTTTGTACTACGATATTATTTTTTCGATATTTTTGTACTTACCTTGTTAGGGATAGGATTCCGATATTTTTGACTTCGATATTTTTGTCCCGATATTTTTGTATGTCGATATTTTTGATTTCGATATTTAGTCAGACATTCCTTTTTGACACCCTCACTAACCTGAATCTAGTTCAACATGTCACCCAACCCACTCACATCAAGGGACATATCTTGGACCAGATCTGGTCTTGTAACCTGGCCCTGTCCCCACCAGACATACTCCCCTGTGTCTGGTCAGACCACCACCTGATGGACACCACCATAACAATGGCCGGCCAGATCCCTGCTCCATTGATGGCCGGTGGCATGTCACGGAAATGGAGCACCTATGATGCTCAGGGCTTTCACACTGCTCTTGCGGACTCTCGCATAGACCCCTCCGACGATATCAACAAATTAGAACAAAATCTAGGCTCCTGGCTAGAATCGGCCAGCGATTTAGTTGCTCCCTTAGTCAAATTCCCCCGGACTAGGCACCGCAATTCTCATAGGTGGTTTTCTGAAGAGCTCAAAGCCCACAAACTAAAAACCCGCCAGTCGGAACGCATCTTGAGACGCAACTATTCAGACCTAGCCAGACAATCTTATCTGACTGCACGCAAAGAATATAAGGCAGCCATTAGATCGGCAAAGAGAGATCACTTTTCAAAAAGGATCTCATCAGCAGAAGACAAATCTAAGGAGGTGTTCAGAGTTTTGAATGAGCTTACCTCAGATGATAGAGACCTCCTGACTCAGACCCCCACTCAGGAGGCCTGCGATACTTTAAATTTGTTCTTTCTGGAAAAAATCATAAAAATTAAAATGACTATTCCACCCCCTCCCCTGTCATCCCCACCGGATACCTCCTCTACAAATCCCATGACTTTTTCCACCTTCTCCGCTTTGGACTCCACGTCCCTAGCGGAACTTGCCAACCGTGTCAAATCTGGGTCCCCAAATGACTGCTGTCCACCATCCGTTCTGCGGAATGTATGTCTCAACCTACCTGACGACATTTTAAATCTACTCAACAGATCCCTTTGCCGCTGCATCTTTCCTACCTCCTTCAAGGAGGTCATCTTACTACCCCTCTTAAAAAAACCTGGCGCCGAACCTGCAGAGCCGTCAAACTATCGTCCTATTTCCCTTCTTCCCTACCTTTCCAAAATCTTGGAGGCCCATGTTACCCGGTGCCTGTCAAATTTCATCGAATCCTCCGGCCATCTGGAGCCTAATCAGGCGGGCTTCCGACCTGCCCATTCTACAGAGGCCGTCATCCTGGCAGTCCTCGATACACTCAGAAGCAACACGGATGGCGGACGACACCAGGCCTTGGTCCTGTTGGACCTGTCGGCCGCGTTCGACACTGTGGATCACAACATCCTTCTCCACCGTGTCGGGCAGGCGGGCATCCAAGGCACAGCTTATGAGTGAATCAAGTCCTTCCTTACTGGTAGAACACAGGCAGTCTGCATGGGCCCTTACACCGCCAACAAGACCCCCACTTCCTGTGGTGTCACCCAGGGCTCTTCCCTCTCCCCACTCCTCTTCAACTTGTACCTTCGGCCTTTGATTCAGTCCCTTCTGAAGTGGGATATCGTAGTTTTTAACTACGCAGACGATTTACAACTCATCTTTCCCCTTAACTCTCCCCATGCCATCAAAACTTTTCACGAGGTCATGATTCATATCCAGCTCTGGATGAATCAGAATCAGTTAAAGCTAAACCCCGGCAAGACTGAGCTCCTCCTTCCGGGGCTCAGCCATACCCTTTGGGGCCACATTACTGGCCTCCAGAGCTCGGCTCTCCCCCTACCCCAGCTAAAGCTGTAAAAAGCCTGGGCATAATCATTGACGCCGAACTTTCCCTCAAAGCCCAAGTTGGAGCTGTAGTATCCTCCTGCATGTACCAACTCCGGCGGATACGCAAAGTCCGTCATCTTTTCCCCCCCGAAGCACTCACTCAAACTGTTACTTCACTTGTGCTTTCTAGATTGGATTTCTCCAACGCAATCTATCACGGTCTCCCTCTATTCCTGACACACTGCCTCCAAGTCTTCCAGAATCAGGCGGCTCGCCTGATTCACGGATCCTCCAGATGGCTATCAGCCAAGCCTCTGCTCCGCAACCTACACTGGCTCCAGGTGGCCCAGAAGTCCACTTTCAAGGTGGCCTGCCTCACCTTCAAAGATCTTCACTGCCCCAGTCCCGGATTTCTCAAATCCCTTGTTCATCCTCACTGCCCGACTCGCAACCTCCGATCAGCCCTTCGCGATTTGTTAGTCACCCCCAAAAGTAAAACTAAAAAATTCGGCGGTCGCCGTTTTTCCTTTCTGGCTCCTGCACTCTGGAACCTCCTCCCTCTCTCAATTAAATCCTCTACATCCCTTCTCAAATTCGGGAAACTGTTAAAAACGCATCTTTTCCCCCTTCCCAGTTAGGCTCCCTGCATCCTGTACTTCCACCTCATTCACTCTGTCTCCAGCGCCAGGAAGCTTCGGCGACAGTGCGCTCTACAAATGTCACCTAAGATAAGATACCTGAAGATGTTCATATATAGATTGGCTTTCCAGAGGGATACTTTTAAATCATCCAAGTAAGTAATGTATTTATGTGTTTAGAAGCAAACATCTATACTACTATAATAAAGGAAGAACTTTCCGCCTTTGAGGCGGGTAAACTCGGGAACCACAGCGCTAATCCACACATCCGATACACCGTTGGAAACGTCAGGGTGTGTAGATGGTTATAGGCTATATTAAAAAAAAAAACGTTATTTAAAAAATTTACAGTAAAAAAAAAGTAGTCGCTCTGAAGTAGCGCTGGCCGCGACGTGCGTGCTCACGTCAGGAGCGCAGGGAGGAGCGGCGTCCAGGAGCAGCAGACAGGCTGGAGGAGCGGCTGCTGAGGTTAAGGGAGCGGCGGATATGGCACAGGGGAGGAGCGGTGACGTGAGTAGCAGCGGACAGGCCAGCGGCGGTGCGAGCAGCGGACAGGCGGGAGGAGCAGCGCCTGTAGTAAGGGGACCCATGTCAGGGCAGGCGGGGGTCAGGGCAGGCGGAGGTCGGGGCAGGCGGGGGACGGGCCAGGCGGGGGCCCGGGCTGCTGGACAATGTCGGGGCGGGCGGGGGTAGGGGAAGCCTGTTGCTCCCGGACAAGGTTGGGACGGGCTGCTAGTAAATAAATATTTTCTATTTGTGAATTGATTGTGAATTGTTCAAAGGTCACATTATCTGTTGTTGCCACTGAAAGATCCATTTGGAATCAATTACAATATTGCTGCCAAAACGCTAAACTGCAATAGCTGCTATGGGGTGGAAACTGATAGGAAAGGTAAACCATTTCCATACATTTGCACCTCCTCTTCCCTGATTCGTTCTGAGATATACATCTTTCAGAGGTTCAATTATCATTCTTATAATTAAAAAATAATCATTGACCTTTTAGTGTTGGGGGTTGCCGTTGCAGTACAATTGACATTAGCTGCATAAATATCAAGCCATTATGTTCATGTGGTCTTTTATTGTACGGTTTCCTCCATGTTTTGCCTTGTGATCTCCTCTTTCATAATCAAATAATTATGGGAATGAGTGTCCCTTATGTACAGAAAAAATTGAAAAGTGAAGATAATCTACCAAATTGCCTCCCCCAAGAGATATGTTTCTGGAAAGTTTGAGAATGCCGAACATTCTAATTGGGTATTTGTTGATTTTTAAAAAGAGGAAATTCTGATATGATTAGAACACGGAGAGAGGACTAATTATCCCCGTGTTATACAATAAGCAAAATGAAATATTGATTACATTAACACAATGTACAAACAGAATACCAAACGAGGAGGTAAAAGTCAATTTACATGGTATTTTCAATGTTTTTTCTGTTTTCTTTTGTTTTGATGCATTTCCGAATGCTGTTGACTTTTGAATTTTGAATAAAGAAATTGAGGGCCTCATTTATGAGGCTGTGCGTCACTTTCACCCCGCTTGTGCGTCAATTTTTGTGACGCACCAGTGGCGTAGAAAATGCGCCTTGTTGCGCCATATTTACAAAGTGACGCATCTAGGTAGATGTGTCACTTTGTAACCCCCTGCGCCACATTATACCTACGCCAGGTATAATGTATGCAAGGGGGGCGTATTGACGCAAGGAAGGGTTGTAGAAGTGACGCAGTGAAATCTATGAGATTTCACTGCGTCACTTTTAGGACGCCGTTGTGTCAAAATCTTGCGCCTGCCTCAGAGCAGGCGTAGAACTGACGCAGGCCCTTTTACATGGGGCAAGCCCATGTGAAAGGACGCATTGCTGGAGTTGTATCACTTTTGTGTCACACTGGAGCAATGCGTCACTTTCGCGCTTACAGATACGTCAGAAATACTGACGTATCTGTAACTCCTTGCGACATGATGCGTCATACATTAAATATGACGCATCAGGAATGTCGCAAGGAGTGCGCACTGAGAAGTGACGCATCGCTGCTTTCACACAGCGATGTGTCATTTCTCATAAATGAGGCCCTGAATTTTTAAGTGGTTTATGGTTTCAAATGAGATTGCCCAGATGAAGCTCCTATGAAATATGTGTTGGTGTCTCTATGGATGGTTTAATTTAAATAAAACTACTGATTCTACGGTTGCTGGTAAACCATGTAGCCCCTCCGGCTTGCTGCAACAATAACGGAGCTAATTATGAGACCATAGCTATTTGTTTGCACAGTATAAAATATGCCCTTTTCGGCAAAAGATCGCTACTATCACAAGTGCTGTTTTACGGTAATCTAGAAGTAATCTTTTCATATTGCATAATACACGCTTTGGAGAAATTTTACTTATTTTGTGGAACCCAAACAAAAGGATTTCTTGAAATGTAAGAAGCATAATTAAAATTTTTCCCAAGCTTGGTTAGCACTAGAGTTGGGTTGGGGTAAAAAATTAGATTAAATTACATATGATTTAAATATATTCAGGGATTATGTTACAATTACTGTTAGGAAAAATGAATTAGTTAATAGAATAAAATCATTTACAAATAACTAGCAGCCTGTCCCGACCTTGTCCGGGAGCAACAGGCTTCCTCGACCCCCGCCTGCCCCGACATTGTCCAGCAGCCCGGGTCCCTGCCCGGCCCGTCCCCCGCCTGCCCAGACCCCCGCCTGCCCAGACCCCCGCCTGCCCTGACCCCCGCCTGCCCCGACATGGGTCCCCTTACCTCAGCCGCTGCTCCTCCCGTCTGTCCGCTGCTCGCACCGCCGCTGGCCTGTCCGCTGCTCCTCACGTCACCGCTCCTCCCCTGTGCCATGTCCGCCTCTCCCTTAACCTCAGCCGCTGCTCCTGCAGCCTGTCCGCTGCTCGCACCGCCGCTGGCCTGTCCGCTGCTCCTCACGTCACCGCTCCTCCCCCCGCGCCATATCTGCCGCTCCTCATCGCGCTCCTGGACGGTTTTTCCTCGCCGTGCTCCTGACGTGAGCACGCACACCGCGGCCGGCGCTACTTCGGAGGGACTACTATTTGTTTACTGTAAATTTTTTAAATAACTTTTTTTTAATTTATATAGCCTATAACCATCTACACACCCTGACGATTCCAACGGTGTATCGGATGTTTGGATTAGCGCTGTGGTTCCCGAGTTTACCCGCCTCAAAGGCTGAAAGTTCTTCCTTTATTATAGTAGTATAGATAAGGTCAATGTAGCTGAAGTGTAGAGATAGTGAGATCTAAGCTGTGGTAAAATATTTTAAATTTACTTTGATGGTGGTTTGGCTATCGATGTAGTACCTACCATCAATGTACTTGAACCTCAAAACAGTGGACATACACAGTAAATAATAATTGGCTTTCAGAAAAAAGTCACTTATTGGAAGCAAAATGACAACACTGAATTAAAACGAAGGTCAGTGTGAGACTGGTTTATGGAGGAATCATTTTAGAAAGTATTTAAAACACTTGGGGGGGGGGGCCTGGCTTGGCCGACTGCAATATGGCCGCACTTTGAGTGTGTTCTGCCGGCCAAGCTCCTTGTCCAGTAAAATCCGGCAGCCCAACCAGTCCTTGCTGCCCATCGCTATCGCATACCTGATTGCTAGAAGGGGTGGATCATCTTGCCCTTTTTTCAGCGCTTTCCGAGGCTGCCTGGGCCAGGATAGAGGCCTCTGGACTGGCGCTGGGCCGTGCATTGTGTCCTCCTGCTTCTCTCTGCGGTGCCCGGGCTCGGGCTGCTGTGCTGGTGTGGCGCCCACAGTGGAGTGTCGGCGGGCTGCGGTAGGTGGTGTCCTGCGGGGGGGGTCTGCTGGGGGTTCCCTGCCACTGAACTCATCTGCTGGGGGCTTCGGCCTGGTGGGGGCCCGGCTCTCGCCTCTGCCCTGGCCTTGATTAGCTGCTGGGTCCCGCCTGGTGAGCGGTCCAGTGTGGGTTGGGGCGGCAACAAGGCGGCTCCCCATGGCCCTACCTGGCTGTGATTTCCTCAGGGGGGCAAGGGCTCCCGCAACCTTTGGGCTGTGGCAGTATCGAGCTGGGAGGCCCATCACTGTGCAGCGCCGGTGGTGGGGGCCTCCGGTGCAGTGCGGGCTGCGGTGGTGTTGCACCCACACGACCACTGCATTTTTAAATTCAGAGGAGGCTGACTTTTGACCCATGCTGCGGTGCCCCTATGATGCAAGTGACTCCACGCGGCTGGCAGTGCGTGGAGCTGGGCAGCACCTGCTGGCCTCTCCTCCTTTCCTGCGACCCGCCTTTGGGGCCAGTTACCTGCTGCCTGACCCTAGCTGCAGTCCTATTGCTGGACATCTATGGCTTCCTGCCCTGCAGACAGTGGACGCCGGCTGCTGAGATTGCCACACCTTGCTGCCAACTGCCCTGGTATCCCGCATTTGTGTTGCACCCGCTACTGCCGCCCACCACCTGTGCCTGGAGGCCTCCCTACTGTGGCTCCCTCTCCCTGCTGCGGCCTTGGATCTGCTACAGGGGCGCCCTTCGAGGGGTTGGAAGTGAAGCCGCCCCTGTCAGCTCGTCCCTGCGACCATCCAGGGCGGCAGTGCATGTCACCTCCTTTTTGCTGCGGGCTAGCCGGGTCCCGGGGCTGATATCCTGGGCGTGGGGCCCCCTGGGATCTGCCTGGCCATTGTTTGGATGCGTGCCTCTGCCCCCACGTGGACGACCATGGAGCTCTAGCTCTCCGTCTCCTGTGCTGACTCGGGGTTCCCGGGGTAGTGGTGCGCACCCCTGAAGCGGCTGGCCGGGGAGATCGTCTTCACTGGACTTGCCCATTTTCTATACGGACGAGCTGCGGGATTGGAGCTTCTGCTCTGCTGCTTTGTGCATTGCCCTGTCCCCTCTGGCACTGGTCTGCTCCTCCTGCGCCTCCTCTCTCGCCCTGAGCCTGGTTGCCGGGTTTCTGTCTGTTAGACCCGCTGCGTTTTGCTCCGTCATGGGGAAGTCGGACCCCAAGCAGCCCAAGATCGCATTTGACCTTGGCAGGTCTTTCCGCCAGGATGGCACAGGCCCTGAGGTGACCGATTTTGCCAGGGCTCCGAATACATCCCCCGGTCGTGATGACGATCTCAAGGCGATTATGCTAGAGGTGAAGTCAGCCATCACCAGCATCGCCTCCCAACTGGAGCACCTCTCCGCTCGCCTCGACTCGGTGAAGGCCCAGGTAGACTCCCACGACAACCGGCTTCTACACGTCGAAACCAGGATCTCGGATGCGGAGGATGCGGCCACCCAGGATAGACAGAAACTACTCCAGAAGGACAAAATCCTAGCTGTCATTCGCGAGAAGAATGAGGACTTGGAGGGGCGCTCTCTTCGGAGCAACCTACGTCTCTCGGGCCTTCCTGAATCCACGAATATCTCTAAGATGGAGGACTTTATGGCAAACCTCCTCTGGGAATTGTTTGGGGACGTCCTTTCGTCTTTCTTTGTGGTGGAGCGAGCGCATCATTCCCTGGGCCCCCGCTCCTGTCCTGGTACGCCTCCGCACCCCATTGTGGCCAAAATATTGAACTTCCGCGACCGGGATGCCATCCTCCGAGATGCCAGGGACAGAGACACCATCACTCACCAAGGCAACGCACTTTCATTTTATCCCGATGACACCATTTCGGTTCAGGCAGCGAGAAGAGAATTTCTGTCGGCCAAGAGGATCCTCGGAAGCATGAAGTATCTTACTCCCTGGCCTATGTGGCAAATTTGAGGGTCTGACAGGGCGACAAGACATTGATCTTTCCAGACCCGAGAGAGGCTCTCGCGTTCACCAAACCCCTGGACAGGGAAGCCAGGCACTCCCCCTCTGGTTCCTCACATGAAGCCACCAACCTTCTGAGTGACAATGACTGATGGGCCTAAATCGGCACTATTGTGTTCCTCATGCAAACTGGTTTAGTTTATGGACCTCATGTCTGCGGGGGGTAATATTCTCTTTTTTTCCTCCTTTCCTATTCCTATCGCTCCTGGGGGCCTCCATTTTTTTAGCGTATGGCATTTGGCAGGTTTGACATTATGTGCCGCTGATTGGGGTTAACCTTTTTGGTTTATTTTTCTCCTCCCCACAGGTAGACTGTACCCTTGGTTATTTTCTGATCTGTGGGCAGTGTGGACACATTGTTGGTTATATTTCTTTACTTTCAGGAAGCTGGTGTTCGCTTCTAGCTTGGCCACCCTGCCTTACCGCAGGGGTGTTCGCCGAGTCCCGCCATGCCCCACCTGGGATGATTCCCAATCCTTTGGTTTTGCTGTCCTGTCCAAGTTCTGGGTTCCCAGGGTGGGGGGTATTCTCAACCTGATTGGGGGTTTGAAGTGGGTGGGGGGTGGATACGGGTGGGCTCTTGGTTTGTTCGATTCTGCGTGAGCCTCGGTCTGCTAACTGTGGGGGGTGGGTGGGTTGCCATGTTTTCCAATCGATGTTGTGGTTCTGCTGCGTTGTTTTCTCATTGATGCTCTGTATCATTGCATTTTCTGTTGCTCCTATTTGGCCATGTCTGAGATTCTATCAGCTTGCACTGTGAGACACAGGGGTTTCTACAGGAGGGGGGTGGAGGAGGGGATTGTTTTTCCTGGTGTGGTGGTCGCCTCGATGTGGAGGGTGGGTGGATGGTCTTGTTCTCCTGATTACATTGTGGTTTTATTGCGTTTTACTCTTCTTGGTATTTTGTGCAACTACAAACTCTGGCGCTCCTATCATGCCATGTTTGAGGTCATTTCTGAATTGTGGTGGATGGGTGGGTGGTCTTGTTCTTCTGACCAAATTGTGGCTCTGTCGCGATGTTCGCTTATTTATGCTCTGTGCAACTACATGTTCTGACGCTCTTGCTATGCCATGTTTGCGGTTATTCTTCCCTTCGCGCTTCGATGCATGGACTGATGTGCGGTGGGGGTGGAGGTTTTTCCAGTGTGTTGTTGGACCTGTCTGATTGTCACTGTATTGCCTCTGTATAGCTTGGTATGCTCCACCGGATATGCTATGCTGTGATTGACGCTCTGTGTAGGAAGGTGGATATCTGACTATGGTTACCCCCAAACTTTTTGCCTGGTGTTTAGCTGGTTTTTGACTTAGTTGGCCTGGGATCCTGCTATTCAGGGCCCCAGGCTGATTGCTCTCTCCTTAAAATGGACTCCATGTACCTTAGGTGCATAACACAATTGGAATTGGTTCACCTTATAGGCCCCTGTAACAGTGTACCATAGGTACCCAGGGCATAGGTGTAGCCAAGGCCTGCCAGGGGCTGCAGCATGTATTGTGCCACCCCTGGCCTGGCCTCCATATTTGACACAACTGGCTGATCACTCAGCTGGGGTAAGTTGGTGTAATCACCTCTTACTTAGGTACAGTATGTCTGTGCCTAACCCTAAACTGGACACATATGTTCCTATCAGCCACTCCTATGGAAGGCCTCATCAATCCTGGAGGCAGAGTGCTTGGAAATATGTGAGATGGTGCTCTAGCATGAGCTGAGCCTGTCTGCAGCTGTCGGGAACCACTCCCTAAGCTGTTCCGGGATATTGCCATACCATATACTCTTAAGTGCATTATAATCCTCGCGGTTAAATGCTATCTTTGGTTTGGCTTTATCAAAACATGTCGAGTAAGGTGTCATACGAATTGGAATACTATCCCCTCGCCAATTCTGGCGACGGGGATAGCATTCCACCCTTCTAGAGGGACACGACATGTGTGTAGCCTTAACCCCGGTTAAAGTTAAACAGAGCCTCAGCTTCACAAAATGGACGCTGCCACCACAGACACAAGTCTGGCCTCCTGCTGCTGACCGAAACTCGGCAGATGGTGGCCGGGACAAAGGGTTTCCTGCCTTGGGAGGTGCGAGCACCACCCCAGACAGGATTTTGTGTATTAGGTAGGACAGGGCTGAAAAGAATCAGACATGCCCGGGGCACACAAGGTGTCCCCGTGCATAGGCCAGTCCAAACCGGTTCTGGGGCCTTCCAGCCCCAGTCCTGGCGCGGAGCTGGACAAAGGAAAGGGGGTGTAACCGCCCCCCTTCCTGGTTCCTCCCAGAGGAGGGACCTAGTAGGTGATCCACCCCCAGTTTGGGAATAAGAGGGGGAGCAGTGCCATTGCACAGCAGATCATCCCGAAATCAACTTAAAACTAAGAAGAAGACTGGACTTCGACATTCTGCTGCACAGAAGACTGAAGAAGAATCTCCCTTGTGGCCAAGGAGTGACCACCCTGTGAACACAGGTACCAACCAGCGACTCGACGTCTGCTTTGCCGCCGCCTCCCGCCGGAGACCGAGCCCAGAGCCCGACAAGAACCAGACTCCCAGACCTCTCAAAGCCCGATCCACAGTCCCTGCAAAGAAGGGACCCGTGGAGGCACCGAGTGACGTGGGACCGGACCTCTTGGAAGACACTCGTAAAGCTGACTGCGCAGCTTCTGAGGCATCCTCGACGTTGTGCTTTGGGGATTGAGAACCCCCACCTCCGAGCAGCCCTTGCACCGAAGATCAGCCCCCCAGCATCTCCACGATCTGCGTGGGGCCCTTTTGCACTGTGCCACTCGACGCGCCATCCCGGCCACTAGCCACGTGGTCAGCGGCCATCTTGGCGACGAACCCGAAGATTTAAACAGCAGGTCTGGTTGCTCCAGACCTACCCAAGCTCCTGTGAAAAGGAGCACCCGCTCTGACCTTGCTGGTCCGAGTGAACAGCAACTTTCAACTTCTGCGTGGCTTGCATTTGCCAAGGCCTGTTTGCTCCGATCAGGTCGCCGACACCGCCAACAGCGAGAAGCCTACGTGGGACAGCTCGTGACCGACTCCTGGACGTCCTCGACCCCGGGTATCCACGTGGCTACAGAAAGAAGCTACCCGACAACGCCTGTTTGCACCCGACATCGCCTGGTTCCAATCTGGTTCCACGGTAGTCA
The DNA here is from genome assembly GCF_964263255.1 of Lissotriton vulgaris. Taxonomy (NCBI): domain Eukaryota; kingdom Metazoa; phylum Chordata; class Amphibia; order Caudata; family Salamandridae; genus Lissotriton; species Lissotriton vulgaris. The sequence goes on from NC_141693.1 coordinate 1,393,937,830, forward strand.
CTGGCTAGTGACTTTGAACACTGTCCCCTCTGCTTTCAGGTCTTCAACTCTTCTGATCCACCCTTGGATCCACCGGAACTCTTCTCATCGAGCCGCCTGCAGCATCTTCAGCTCCAAGCACCATCGACCAGCGTGACGAAACCCGACACATCTTCGACCCTGTGCACCCGCTTCCTGTGGGTGAGGTAACTCAGCTCCGCCGGTGCTCCTGCACTGGTACACATCCCAAGGGCCTGTGGTTTAAGTTTCAGCTCCGTAGGTCACTCGGAAGGTTCCTAACTTTCTAACTTTGTGCTTTTTACGCACCATAGACTTTGTATTGAGAAGTGCGTGCACTTTGAACACTGCACCCGAGTCCCGTGGGCCTTTCCCGACTTAGTTAACTCCAGTCTCGAATAGCTCCAGCGATTCCCAAGGCCCTAGGCCTCTTCACTTTCCTTTAGGTATCTCTTATACCACTTATTTAGTATATGGTTTAGGTGGCCCCTAGGGCTCATCCATATTGTGCAACTTTTGTGTATTTTAAACTGTCTTGTGATTTAACGCTTGTGCTTCTGTGCTCATAAAGAGTCCAGGGGATTTTAATAGTTAATAAATCAATATATATTTTCAATATATATCTGTGTGGTGTCCCTTTCATTTGGTATTCAAGGGGGTTGTGTATGGTATAACAGCTGGCTTCACATGCCTTTCAGAGTTTAGCCTAAGACTGCTTTGTCCACGTTACCACTAGGATAACTGGTCTACAAGGTTGAATTACAACCATCATCATAAGGGTTGCTTGGCGTGATACAAAGTGATCACTAAGAATTAGTGAACATTATATATCAGGCCAACTTCTCACATTGGTGAGCAGCGGATTGGGATCTGAGCTTGCTGTTGTTTTACCATTACAATCTTTGAGATTATCATTTGAAAGATCATACAGGTACCTGCTAGGTACATATAAAACAAGACTAGTATACATAAGTTCTACTGAACTTAGTTGTTGTAGAGCAAAGGGAGTAGCACACCCTAGCTACAACTACTAGATAGGTTTAGTAGGTAAACACCAGTGTAGGTAGATTGCAACACATCCACCCACACTAGAGCAATGTCTGGAGCAGAGGGGTCCAGTGGACTTACTCCTGTTGAGAGTGACCCTCCAAGGGCACCATCCAAATTTGCTATTTTTCCCTTTAAGGAATTAAGACAGCTTTGTGTCTTAAGGGGTCTGAAGACAGGGCCTTCCCCTACTACAGACCACCTAAGAGAGCTCTTGGATCAGTCTGAGGCTCTAAAGACCTCTAAAGCAAACCCCACAGGGGATGCTGAAGGAGGCCATCCTTCAGAGGATGACACTGTAGACACCCCTACCCCTATCGTCCTAGTAGATGAGGAAGCCTCCACCACTGGAGCTCCTCAGGTAGATGAAGAGGAAGAGGAAGAAGAAGAGGAGGAGGTGGAAAGCAGTGAGTCAGATGATGACAGAGATAGTCAGGTGCTGGTCAGTAGACTGAACCAGGCTAACTTAAGTCAACTTGGGAATGAATCAGGTAACAACCCATTCAGACCCCCAGGTGGACTTAACCAGGGCCATAGGAGGAGAAGGCATCACTCAGGTGAATCCAATACCTCCCATGTCTCTAGAGGTTCTCATGGTCACTCCAGAAAGGAGATGACTAGCCCTCAGAGAAGGGAACATGAGGCCAAGATGAGAGAGGCTGAGCTTAGGATCCAGAGGCAAGAGTTAGAGGTTGCCCTGGCCAAGGAGAAACTTGCTAGAGCAAGACAGCCTAGAGAGAGTGGATTAGGATCCACTGGTGGCAGCAATATCCAGAAGGATAAAGACAGGTCCTTTGATACAAGAAACCTGAGTAAGATTGTGCCCCCCTACAAAGCTGGGGATGATATCCACAAATGGATGACTGCACTTGAGAGAGCCTGCATGGTACAGCAGATCCCTCAGGAGCAGTGGGCAGCAATCTTGTGGCTCTCCTTTGAAGGTAGAGGCAGAGACAGACTCCTCACGGTTAGTGATGAGGATTCTAGAAACTACATGGTCCTGAAGAGTGCTCTGATTGATGGGTTAGGCTTAACCACTGAACAGTACAGGTTAATGTTCAGAGACACCCAGAAGACACAGACTCAGGACTGGTCTGAATTTGTTGAGTGTGCCACTAAGGCTCTGGAGGGCTGGTTGCTGGGAAGTAAGGTTACTGACTATACAGGATTGTATAATTTAATTATGAGAGAGCAAATCTTAAGTAATTGTCAAAATCAGCTTCTACATCAGCACCTGGTTGACTCTGATCTGACCTCCCCACAAGAATTGGGTAGGAGGGCAGACAAATGGGTCAGAACCAGGATCAGGCCTAAGAACCAGGGTGGTGACCAAAAGAAAGAGACTACCAAGCCTCAAGAGAAGGGTGGGGATAAAAGTAAGGAAAAGACTTCCCCAGGGCCCCAAAACTCCAAGAATGGGGGTGGGTCCCAAGACACTTCTACATCCCAGAAAAAGCCTTATTGTCATACCTGTAAACAGGTGGGGCATTACAAAACAGATAGCTGTTGTCCCAAGAATGGCAATAAGGAGAATATACCTCCAGGTAAGGCTCCAACACCTCCTGTCACTGTTAGCAGTGGTCCCCCAGGTGGTGGGAGCACCCCCAAGAATTTGGGTGGGTTTACTTTTGGAGGACAGGTGGACTCTGGCCTATCCAGGTCCCCTAACTCAGATACTCTTGTCTATGAGACTGGCATGGGGTTTGCCAATTTCACAGCTTGCCCAAACACTTTGAGCAAGTATAGACAGGAGCCCCTCATCAATGGCTTGAAAGTTGAGGCCTTCAGAGACACAGGGGCTAGCATCACCATGGTGGCTGAATGTCTAGTCCCCTCAAGGCAACTTTTACCTGATGCCAAATATCAGGTGACAAACATTGATGGCATAGAATCCAATCATCCCATGGCAGTAGTCAATCTTAGCTGGGGAGGTGTCACTGGCCCGAAGAGAGTGGCAGTGTCAGCAAACTTGCCTGTAGATTGCCTACTGGGTAATGATTTGGAAATCTCAGCCTGGGCTGAGGTTGAACAGCAAACCCATTCTAGAATGGTAAATCTCCATGGAAAGGTTAGTGGGGCTGTAATGGCTACAGCCCCAATTCAAGATGTCCTTCCTGAAAAGGTTGGGAGGGCTGAGCAAACCTCAGCCCCATCTTTAGATAACTTCCCTCCTGAAGAGAGTAGCAGGGCTGTACTGATAACAGCCCATACCCAAACTGAGTCTCCTCCTGAAAAGGTTGGTGGGGCTGTGATGGCCACAGCCCAAACTCAAACTGATACATGGGTAGTGAAGCCTGAAATGATGGATCACTCCACCCAAACAGAGAGCATTGAGGAGGAAGAGAAATCTCCCTCCCATCAGACTTTAGGAAAGGATCAGCCTCCTCAGGGAACTGATCTTACCCCTGATGAAGGAACTGTCCCAGAGGTTGTTAGGCCTGGCCTAACAGAGCCTCTGATGGCAGTGGACCCTTCTCAGGTGGGACCCAGTCTGGAGCAGGTAACCTGCCCCTCTCTACCTTGCCTTACTCAGCCCAGGGCTGCAGAGGACAAGAAGGACAGTGAGACCCAAAGGGCCCCCTGTCAAATAAAGCACCCCCATCAGAAGATTAGGGGCACAGAAACTAGTAGCCCTAGTGAGGTGCAAGCTTTAAAAACTCCTGAGGGATCCCCCTTAAAAGTAGTTAGGGACCTCCCCCAGATGGATATTGTTGGGCACAGCCAAACCTGGGACCCTAAGGGCCCAAACCTGACCTGTCCCTCCAGTAAGCCAAACAGAGGGACCCAGCCTCCAGCTTTAGGTAGCCAGAGGTTGACCCTGAGAGCACAGTGCAACTCAGTCAGTGAAAGAAAGGCACACATGGTGGAGAGTGATTGGAGGAAGCTGAGCCCTACAGAGGAAACTCACTTCAGTACTCCATCTCAACACCAGCCTTTGACTTTGCAAAGACACACCACAGGTAGAGATTCCCTATGGTGGAGACCCTCAGATACCCTTAGGGTGAGGGATTGCTTAGTGGACCATGAGACAGGGGGTTACCAAGCCAGAGCTGGTACTTCCTTATATGGCCACTTAGGCAATATAGGCTTACCTGGTCAAGGATAGCCTTATCTCCTTTCGTTTGGGGGGGGGGGTTATGTAGGAAGGTGGATATCTGACTATGGTTACCCCCAAACTTTTTGCCTGGTGTTTAGCTGGTTTTTGACTTAGTTGGCCTGGGATCCTGCTATTCAGGGCCCCAGGCTGATTGCTCTCTCCTTAAAATGGACTCCATGTACCTTAGGTGCATAACACAATTGGAATTGGTTCACCTTATAGGCCCCTGTAACAGTGTACCATAGGTACCCAGGGCATAGGTGTAGCCAAGGCCTGCCAGGGGCTGCAGCATGTATTGTGCCACCCCTGGCCTGGCCTCCATATTTGACACAACTGGCTGATCACTCAGCTGGGGTAAGTTGGTGTAATCACCTCTTACTTAGGTACAGTATGTCTGTGCCTAACCCTAAACTGGACACATATGTTCCTATCAGCCACTCCTATGGAAGGCCTCATCAATCCTGGAGGCAGAGTGCTTGGAAATATGTGAGATGGTGCTCTAGCATGAGCTGAGCCTGTCTGCAGCTGTCGGGAACCACTCCCTAAGCTGTTCCGGGATATTGCCATACCATATACTCTTAAGTGCATTATAATCCTCGCGGTTAAATGCTATCTTTGGTTTGGCTTTATCAAAACATGTCGAGTAAGGTGTCATACGAATTGGAATACTATCCCCTCGCCAATTCTGGCGACGGGGATAGCATTCCACCCTTCTAGAGGGACACGACATGTGTGTAGCCTTAACCCCGGTTAAAGTTAAACAGAGCCTCAGCTTCACAAAATGGACGCTGCCACCACAGACACAAGTCTGGCCTCCTGCTGCTGACCGAAACTCGGCAGATGGTGGCCGGGACAAAGGGTTTCCTGCCTTGGGAGGTGCGAGCACCACCCCAGACAGGATTTTGTGTATTAGGTAGGACAGGGCTGAAAAGAATCAGACATGCCCGGGGCACACAAGGTGTCCCCGTGCATAGGCCAGTCCAAACCGGTTCTGGGGCCTTCCAGCCCCAGTCCTGGCGCGGAGCTGGACAAAGGAAAGGGGGTGTAACCGCCCCCCTTCCTGGTTCCTCCCAGAGGAGGGACCTAGTAGGTGATCCACCCCCAGTTTGGGAATAAGAGGGGGAGCAGTGCCATTGCACAGCAGATCATCCCAAAATCAACTTAAAACTAAGAAGAAGACTGGACTTCGACATTCTGCTGCACAGAAGACTGAAGAAGAATCTCCCTTGTGGCCAAGGAGTGACCACCCTGTGAACACAGGTACCAACCAGCGACTCGACGTCTGCTTTGCCGCCGCCTCCCGCCGGAGACCGAGCCCAGAGCCCGACAAGAACCAGACTCCCAGACCTCTCAAAGCCCGATCCACAGTCCCTGCAAAGAAGGGACCCGTGGAGGCACCGAGTGACGTGGGACCGGACCTCTTGGAAGACACTCGTAAAGCTGACTGCGCAGCTTCTGAGGCATCCTCGACGTTGTGCTTTGGGGATTGAGAACCCCCACCTCCGAGCAGCCCTTGCACCGAAGATCAGCCCCCCAGCATCTCCACGATCTGCGTGGGGCCCTTTTGCACTGTGCCACTCGACGCGCCATCCCGGCCACTAGCCACGTGGTCAGCGGCCATCTTGGCGACGAACCCGAAGATTTAAACAGCAGGTCTGGTTGCTCCAGACCTACCCAAGCTCCTGTGAAAAGGAGCACCCGCTCTGACCTTGCTGGTCCGAGTGAACAGCAACTTTCAACTTCTGCGTGGCTTGCATTTGCCAAGGCCTGTTTGCTCCGATCAGGTCGCCGACACCGCCAACAGCGAGAAGCCTACGTGGGACAGCTCGTGACCGACTCCTGGACGTCCTCGACCCCGGGTCTCCACGTGGCTACAGAAAGAAGCTACCCGACAACGCCTGTTTGCACCCGACATCGCCTGGTTCCAATCTGGTTCCACGGTAGTCACTGGCTAGTGACTTTGAACACTGTCCCCTCTGCTTTCAGGTCTTCAACTCTTCTGATCCACCCTTGGATCCACCGGAACTCTTCTCATCGAGCCGCCTGCAGCATCTTCAGCTCCAAGCACCATCGACCAGCGTGACGAAACCCGACACATCTTCGACCCTGTGCACCCGCTTCCTGTGGGTGAGGTAACTCAGCTCCGCCGGTGCTCCTGCACTGGTACACATCCCAAGGGCCTGTGGTTTAAGTTTCAGCTCCGTAGGTCACTCGGAAGGTTCCTAACTTTCTAACTTTGTGCTTTTTACGCACCATAGACTTTGTATTGAGAAGTGCGTGCACTTTGAACACTGCACCCGAGTCCCGTGGGCCTTTCCCGACTTAGTTAACTCCAGTCTCGAATAGCTCCAGCGATTCCCAAGGCCCTAGGCCTCTTCACTTTCCTTTAGGTATCTCTTATACCACTTATTTAGTATATGGTTTAGGTGGCCCCTAGGGCTCATCCATATTGTGCAACTTTTGTGTATTTTAAACTGTCTTGTGATTTAACGCTTGTGCTTCTGTGCTCATAAAGAGTCCAGGGGATTTTAATAGTTAATAAATCAATATATATTTTCAATATATATCTGTGTGGTGTCCCTTTCATTTGGTATTCAAGGGGGTTGTGTATGGTATAACAGCTGGCTTCACATGCCTTTCAGAGTTTAGCCTAAGACTGCTTTGTCCACGTTACCACTAGGATAACTGGTCTACAAGGTTGAATTACAACCATCATCATAAGGGTTGCTTGGCGTGATACAAAGTGATCACTAAGAATTAGTGAACATTATATATCAGGCCAACTTCTCACACTCTGGGATTTTGAATTTGGTGAGGGGTGATCCCCCGTGTGGCATGGTGCCTTCTTGCTGCGGTGGTTGTGTGGCCCTTTTCATCTGTCAGCGGCACCATGATGGCGCGATTATCACGGCCTCAGTTTCCACCTCCCTAGGTGCGCGACTCCGACTCCCCTGGACTGGACTGCGCTCCCCCGTGCTGCTGTTGGTCACATTTCCTCACTAGGTTGCCAGACTGCCTCGTTGTGTCCGGACGCGAGACCTGGTTGCTCCCCCTGCCGCGCTCCTTAGGCGATGCCTCCCTCTTTGAATTCTTTAATGACTAATTTGACGTGCTGGACATGGAATGTCAGTGGATTGAATGATTATTGCAAGGCCCGCCTTACCCATACTCATCTGCAGCGCCATGGCCTACTCCTGTTAACTTCCTCGGCCCTGTTCTGTTCTGTTCAGTAGAGCTCTCAGCGCCAGGAAGCCGATTGGCCACCGTGCGCTCAAAAAATACCTTATTCATTCATTCATTCATTCATTCATTCATTCATTCATTCATTCATGGGGTGGACGTTTTTTTTTATTGCAGGAAACCCATCTACTTCCCAGCTCGATCTCCAGACTCCAGGCGCGTTACCGGGGAGAAACCCAATCCTCGACTTACTCCTCTTACGCCAGGGGAGTCTCCATTTTGCTGTGCCGCTGCCTTCCTTGGCAGACCTACAATGCCTATGTAGACCCAGAGGGTAGATACGTGATCTTGCATAGCTTCCTGCTAGCACAACCGGTTACCATTGCCGTGGTGTATGGCCTGATTTCAGACAACCTAGACTTCTTTCACCAAATCTGGCATCTGATTTCCTCCTGCGGTCCTGCTGCTGTTATCTGGGGTGGGGATTTTAACGTCACCCTCTCCACGGTGCTGGACCGATCAGGTGTCTCCCGTTCTAGCTCGCGGGCCGCCACTGCTCTGTCATCTATCCTTGCAGACAATTCACTTTTTGATGTTTGGCGCCATCTTCGCCCGGACGCCCGGGAGGGTACTTGTATCACGGGTGCGCGGGCTGCTGGTCGAGAATAGATCTCTGGGTCTCCTCGCCAGACGTCCTGAACTGGACAGTCGATGCCACACATATGGCCCGCACCCTTTCCGATCATGCGCCAGTTCAGCTCACTCTTCGGCCCCCTGGCTCTCAGCGACAGGCTTTTTCCTTGCGTCTTTCCCCTAATGCCCTCAGAGACGCAGTGTTTTGTGACGAAATTCAAGCCGCCATCACTACTTTTTTTTGCTTAACGTGGGATCTGTTGATTCTGCCTCCACCCTCTGGGAGAGTTTTAAGGTACTTATTCGGGGTCAATGCATCTCTAAGCAATCAGGCGTTCTCCAGTCTATTTGTTCTGCGCTTGCCCGTCTGGAGGGGGAGATTCAAGACTTGGACGCCGCTCTGCTGCTCGGACCCAGCCCTGAAGTGTTGGCTCTTCTGCGCCAAAAACACACTGAATTTTTGGACAAAGCGGGTGTTGAGCTGTCCTTCTTGGGCAGGGAGGGCCGTGCCCGCTGCATTGGGGAGGGGGACCGTCCGGGACGTACCCACGCCAACCTATTGCGACCCCAACATGCAACACCGCCCTCAGTGATGGAGGCCCAGATCGCACCACGACTTATGAGGAGATCGGGGCCCGGTTCATAAAGTTCTACTCCAGTCCTTATTCTGCGTGATCTCCTCCTACGTCAGCAGATTTTGACCACTCTTTCGAGTCAATCGCCTTAGTTTGGCTGGCGGATTATCACCGTAAATTCCTCGATGAGCCCTTCTCGAAGGAGGAGATACTGGCAGCAATTAGCAGTCTCTCGAGCGACAAGGCACCGGGCCTAGATGGCTTGCCCGCAGCCTTTTATAAGGCGTTTGCAGCTCTCCTGGTCCCGCACCTCGCCGCCATGTTCTATGAATCCTTCGACACTGGCATTTTCCTGCCGACTCTCCGCGAGGCCTCACTGAACCTTCTCCTAAAGCCTACCAAGCCGGCTGATCGCTGCGACTCTTACCGCCCCCTCTCCCTTATTAACATTGACAATAACATTTTTGCTAAGCTGATCGCCTCTCACCTCTTAATATTAATGCCCACCATTGCTCTGCCTGACCAACCTGGCTTCATCCCGGGCAGGGCCACTTCACACAATCTCCGAACTATTTTTTCTGTCTTACACCAAATTAACCCTGAACTTCCGGCTGTGGTGGCACTGCTTGACGCCACGAAAGCATTTGACACTCTGGAATGGCCCTTTCTATTCTATGTCCTCTCCCGAATGGGTTTTAGTGCCCATTGTTTGCAGAACATTTGTTTACTCTATACTGCTCCCACGGCTCGACTTCGTATAAATGGGCTGGTGTCGGATCCTATCACCATCTCCCGCGGAACCAGGCAGGGGTGTCCATTGTTGCCCATGCTTTTTGCCATCGCTATGGAACCCCTGGCTGCCCGGCTGCGGCAGCACTATACCTACAGGGGTATCGGTATTTCATCTCATTCCTTTCTGGTCTCCGTGTATGCTGACGACATCTCTCTTTATGTTCGACAACTGCAAGGAAACCTAAGCCACCTGGTGCGGGAGGTGATACGGTTCGGCAGGCTCTCGGGCGTCCAGATCAACTGGAATAAATCAGTGCTCTTCCCCTGACTGACGCTACTCATTCCTTCGAGACAGATTTTCCATTTGCGTGGGCGTCTGGCCCTAAACGCTACCTGGGGATTTGGCCGAGCAGAGACCCAGATGAGCTCTGGTGTTCCAACTTTAGCCACGCGGTAGATTGGCTCGAAAATAAAGTCCCCTTGTGGAGCCGGTTGCCACTATCCCTGGCGGGCCGAGTTGCCATAGCCTAGAAGGTGGTACTCCTCAAATTCCTGTACCTCTTTTCTAACATACCTGTCCCTCTCACCTTATTTTTTCTGCCGACTCCGGTCGCTGGTAGTATCTTTGCCTGTGTCGGCCGGCGGGCTGGGTGCTCCAGATTTCAAATTGTACGCTCTCTGTGCGCAAGTTAGCTTCCTTCATTTTTGGCGGCATCCCACCCCTTACCAGCCCCATGTTGCAGTCGATCTGGATGTTACCTCACCCTGGCCTATATCCACGGCTCTGTTCGCACTGGCGGTTCGTCCCCGGGCGGAAATAAACACCGTTGAGACGCTGTGCTGGGCATGTCTATATCTTATACATCTATCAGGTCTGTTGCATTTCTCCGCTAATGCCGTACCCATCGTCGATCACCCGGATTTTCCCCCATTGCAGTCCTCCAGCATGACCGTTGCAGATCTGTACCCCGATAGCTCCTTCTACTCCCTCCCTGAGTATCCCTCCCTGATGGACACTCTCTTATTTTATCAGCTGCATGCCACCTGTCGGAAACTGAACCCATCATTCCCGCATCTGCCGCCCACTTTCCCGGCTCTGTATTTCGTATACACTTCGGAGTCCCCGCACAAGCTTGTCACCTGACTGTATGCCTTTGCGTTGGTTGTCTCCCCCGTTTCCTCGGCTCGGGCGCATGATGCGTGGAGTGCAGACCTCGGAGTTGACATCTCTGAAGCCGATTGGTCCTACTGCTGCAACAAAACTACTAAACTTTCCCCGAATTACCAGCTTTGTCTGATTCACTTCAAGTTCTTGCATAGATTCTATCACACCCCGGTGTATCTTCATCTATTTGGGACTGAGTCCGGAGGACTCCTGCAGGCGATGCTCGATACCTGCCGCGGACTTCGCTCATCTGTCCTGACTTTGCCCGAGAGTGCAGGGGTTTTGGATGGAGGTCTGCTCTACAGAAACTGAAATCACCGGTGCAGCCGTGGACCCAGAGCCCCTCCTCGGATTTGTCAAACCGTGCCCAGACACTTCTCGTCGGCTCATTGCTATGCTCCTGCTGCTGGCGAGGCGCAGAATTGCGATGTGCTGGGGCCGCCGTCCCGCCCCTGTTTTCGCAGACTGGCTAGCAAATGTATCCCGTTGTCAAACGCTTCTTTCTGAATTCTGGGATCTGATGCCTGCTAAATCGCTCCCTGTTGACATTTGGGGTCCCTTGGTCGCCTATCTTCTTTCCCGTTCCTCCTCAAGTGGTGCTGTATTTCCTGCGCTCCCCGCCGGCCCAGGGTCCGCAGCGGCTGCGGATGTGGCAATACTTGATCTCCCGTCCTGCTCCCGCCCTATGCCTGCGCTGCTTGCACTTCCCCCCGTTGCTGTCTCCCGCCGGCCCTTGGCCCACGGCGGGCGCCGGTGCTGGCTGCTGCCTAGCTTCCACCTGTCCCTTGTCTGTCCATCGCTGCACCTTTGATTCTGGAGTTTCCACCAGGTGTGCGGTCCAGCCCTGTGAACTGGATAACCTGGGGACATAGCGGCGCCCTCTCACTATTTGTTGTGAATGACTGCTGCTTGTCCGCCCACCCATTGTTATGAATCTGACTGTTATCAGAAGTGATCTAACTCCCTGCGTGGTGTCATGTTACGGAGCAAATATTCTTGCCATGTATTTTTGTACTTCGTCTTTGTTCAGAAAATGACAAATATAGTTTAAAAAAAAACACTTTGGCTTAAAGATAGGAAGAACAGGAGGCACCAATCACCATAAAAAGAAGTCATGTAAGTACTTTTTTCCTGTCATTGAGGGTTTCAATCAGCTGAGCCGTACTGTGAGAAGACATAGACCTGACTGCCGGAATCCTTTAAAGATGAGCCTGGAGACTAGACTCCTCCGGTCTCTGACAGCCACAGACAGGCCCTTCCTTGGACAGGGATTCGCCCAGTCATGGCCGCGAACGCCCTGTGCTTCAGAGGAGCCCTCCAGAGCCTTTAAAGCACCACGAGGTGCGTGCTGAGGGCGTCGGCCATGGAGTTGCCACGCAGGAGCCTGGGACCTGAAGACCTGACCTGCTCCCGCTCCCGCTTCCCAGCAGTGGATTCAACAAATGCACCGGCATCCCTCCCTGCGGGAGCCCTCCAGAGCCTTTAAAGTGCCTCCAGGTGTGTGGTGCGGCCGGCGGAGTTGCTCCGAAGGAGCTTAATACCTGAAGTCCTGTCCCGCTCTCCAGCAGTGGATTCAACAAATGCACGGGTGTCCCACGCTCCAGGAGCCCTTCAGAGCCTTCAACGCGCCTCCAGGCGTGTGGTGCAGGCGTTGGTACCCGAGTTGCCATGAAGGAGCCTGGGACCTGAAGTCCTATCCCGCTCCCCCCCGCAGTGGATTCAACAAATGCAATTGCAAGATCAATCATTTTTCTTGTAAAATGGCTGTAGTGCCTGGTTTAGTAATATTTGAAAGTCAGTTTTTAATTACTGTTAGGTCCCTCCTAGAACACTGAATGCACTTAAAACCTTTTCCAGTCCTTTCAATAATGTAAGTTTCACCTGGCAGTACTCAAAAGATCCAAAGGCAGCGGGAAGGTGGTAGTTTAATTAAGATAACACTGCATTACACTGCAGGAGCAGCGCACGAGGCATTACAAACTGCTGCTTGCTCCAGATGTCACACTGCCCTTCTCAATTTGTTTTTTTATTTCTTTATTGATTTTCAAAAAAACAAAATACAACAAAGCGTTGGAAATACGCTGCTTGCATACACTAGTTCCAGGGATTCGTCAGTAATATGCATGCACAGGGAATATAATCAAGATAGTTAAAGGCATCACAAAAATGATACAGGCATGGAGCACCAAATCTATGAGTAGAATTATGGAGGAACAGAAGTAAAGGAAAAATCTATAGGGTTATGCTTTAAAGAGGAGCTGGAGCTCGACCCTGGGGAGGGACTCCTGGTCTAATGTGCAAAGATAATCACGCAGCTGCCCCCAATTTTCTTTGGTGTGGGAAGACGAAGGTTGCAAGTCAAGTTGCAACTGGGTAGTCTTCACTAACAGTTTCACAGAATGACAAGCTTTTGAGTCGGGCGTGAGTGGAGGGAGCCACAGTCCAGTCCCAGTGGAGTACTATCTCTTGTTTAGCTAAGAGGAAACACATGAAAACAAAGTGGCACAGGGGGTGTGGTATGTGTTTAGTGTAGCCAAAAAGCGGAACAAGGGAGGCCAAGGATAGCACCAGGTCAGCCATTGTAGAGATGTGTTTGGAAACAGTGGTCCAGTATGTGCATATCACAGAGCAGGTCTAAGCTAGAGGGCCAAAGTTTGCCCCAGGTGCACAGCATTTGGCATATGCATCAGATATGGAGGGATCAAATTTGGTGATGTCCGAGGGCGAAAGTTTGGTGCAGTGGATAAATAAAAGTGCAATAAGTTGTGTCTATGATTGCAGGAAATATTCTTAATTTGTGAACAGTAATGCGCACATTTTGTCCACGAGGGGAACTCCCAGCTCCTCATCCCACACCCCTGGAGCACTGGCGGAGGTATTCAGCTTGAGTGAAATGCAAATGCGATATAGTTGTGAGACTGATCAATTAAAATCCCTACTAGCTGCGACAAGCTTCAATGGGGGAATTCATCGGAGGTAGCAGGAACGTAGAGCAGAGAGCTTAATGTGTTATGGAGTCTCCGACTAATGAAACAGTCCAGAAAGGGAAAGTCAAGTTAAGGAGGGTCCACAGTCAGCTGCATCACTTGACCATCGGGCACACTCGCTGTATGAGCTTTTCTCTGGCCAGATGGTGCCACGGTTTCTCATCAAGAAGAAGGGCAGGAGAATATAGAGGCCCCCCTTATAACTGCTGGAAATCAATGCCACACCCAACAGGTGCCAGACACTTTCTGTATGTCCGTGGTCTCCAATGGAATGCTCTTCGGCAGGATTAGGGATGGTGGAAGATTGCCCAGCTGGGACTGTTGTGGTCTCAGATACAGGATGTGAGCATCCCGATGGTACCACCTATGAGTATACCGGCACTGAAAGACTAGATCGTATAAATAGAGGTCAGGGACCCTAAGCCTGCCACACTCATAAGGGGGAGTGAGGGTGTCCCAGAGAACACACAGGCAACCACCAGCCCACACAAGTCATCAGAGGAAACCAGGTAGTAAGCAGAAGAAAGCAGGGGGTAATGCGAGGGTGTGTTAAAATATAAATATAAACATTAGAGGAGTATGAAAATTGTTTATGATGATACGCAACAAGAGATGGAAAGAGGCAGCTTGATCCAGTGATCAACTTTAGAAGCCAGTTTGGCCATTGCTGGTACATAATTTAGGTGTAGAACTTGATCCTTGTCCCTGTGAAGTCATATGCCATGGTGCTTAGTGCCTTCTGCAGCCCAAGTAAATGAATAATTAGTCATTGGAGGTTGTGTGGCGTCAGTCTATGGAAATAATTCTTATTTATCCCAGTTGATTCGGAGCGCCGACAGTTATCAAATCGGACCACCTCCTGTACCAAGGGGGATAGGTTCTCAGACGGGTATCAAATGAAAAGCAAAATGTCATCCGCGTATAGGCAAAGTAAGAGCGGACCATGGGTGAGCTGAAGGCCACTTTCAGATGGTGGTCCTGTATATAGCAGGCCAGGGGATCCATATCAATGATGAAGAGAAGAGCAGCTCTGCCTAGTCCCTTGCAGGATAGGGAGTATCTCAGAGATTGAACCATCAACACGAATGTTAGGCACAGGGTTGGCGTACAAAAGCAAAATCAGGGATATGAAAATCGGAGATATACCCAGTTTACCAAAAATAGCTCTGAGAAAAGGCCACTCAAGAGAATCTAAAGCTTTCTCTGCATCCAGCAAGGCTGCAACTGCAGGACTGGATGGCACACTGCCCTTCTCTAGCAGTCATATCAAAGTTGTTGGGCAGCAGGAGCAAGGAAGCAATGCCTACTATTCTTAAAGGGCTTCAGCCTCTCACACCACCCCCCAAAATGTGTCTTAGCCCGAGTTGCTGCAGTGATGAGGACACGAGTTGCTTCAGTGATAATGACACACACTATGTATCTGGCGGCAATGCTGGAGATGGGGTCTCACTCACTGCCTCGAAAAATATATTGGAACTGTAAGACTGAACCAGAGACTGGCTGAAAAAGAACAAAATATTCTGCAACACTTTTTCTGGCCTTTCTCTTTCAGGTTACTACATCTAAAACATACAGCACACACACCTTAAATTAAAAATAAGTGTAAGTTAAAGTTAACAGCAGGAACTGCAGTCTTTCATGTTATGAAAGCTCAGTAGGTTAAAGCGCTCACTTCTATGTCTGTGTGTTTACCCAGTCACAGAACAAAACCCTGGTCGGTACAATGGGGAATACTGATGTGCATTTATAGATCTATGAGGTCCCATGTTGCAGCCCAAAGCACTGTGAATTAGTCATTATTATTATTTTTTAAAGTGAACAACACACATTATAAGGCTGGTGTAATATGTGCCAAGACAATAAGTGCTCCAGATAAAACAAATGTATTCCAATATAGATTGTATTTAGTAATACGCAATCTAGTGGAAGAAAGGGATCACACATTCTTTGTATTCTGGCTTTTAAAGCAGTCCTTGTATCCTTTGCATGCTAGAACACGATTCGTTGTAAAGAATTTTCAAAGTAAGTACCTATTTTGCCAATACTTTCCTGTATGGATGCAGCTCAGCCATCTCGTATGATAACTGCTCAATGTGGGTGTTCACAAAAACTATTTCATTTTGATTTAGAATAGCAAAGATTTCTGACATAGTAGTTGACAGGTGGTAATGATGTCAGCTGATTAACACTCACTTATTCAATCGCAGGAGGAATGGAAGATTTATTAGGAATCAAACCTGATACTTGGTAGTTACACATCCTGACATTTGGGGGTCGATTCCAATCCTGGAAAAAAAACGTCTGTACGATTCGTATCCGGAGCCCTCTCCGTACGAATCGTACCTGTCCATCCGAGTCACGTAGTACAATCCGTATTTTGTGAATCTGTCTGAATCGTCGCGATCCGTACGTATTGCAAGGCTGAAACCGTGAACCGTACGACTCGTAAACATGCTGTACGACCCCACGAGTACGGACCGGGGTATGAGGAAGCGATTCGTATTGTCCATGTCAGGTAAGGGCGATTCGTACGGAAAGCATACAATCACCTACACACCGTACGGTCCGTACACCCCATGATCGCGGTGTACAATGCGTAACCCTGTGATCATGGGGTGTACGCACCGTACTCCTGCGATCGCAGGATGTACGCACCGTACACCCTCCGAACATGGGGTAAGGTCCGTACACCCCATGATCGCGGGGTACAGTGCATACACCCCATGATCGCAGGGGTAGGCACCGTACCCCTGCGATCATGGGGGTACGCACCGTACCCCGGGGTGGCATTCCGTACCTGTTTCCGGGCAAACTCTGCTTTTATGGCTGTTTTCAGCTCCCGTAGGAAAAGGGTCGTACGGTGCGTACCCGAAACTAATCGTATTTGCTGGGTCAGAAAAACTAGCCGCGAACCGTACAGATGTTGCGTACAGCGGGTTCCGAAGGAGAATCATACGGGGATTTGATTCGCATCGTCTCTGTACGATTCGTATGGAGTCCAGCTCCTGGTACGAATCGTACTTTGTCGTACGTACGGGGGACATTGCAGGGAACGATTCGTACGGGAAAAATGCTCCGAACGGCTATTCGGAGCGGTTTTTTCTAAATCGGAATCGACCCCTTGGTGTATTAACCCAGTTAGCTCAATATTCTTAGACAAATACATGTGTGCTGTCAACAAGTCCTGATGAGCTGAGAGCAAAGCGTATCTTTGGTCAAAGTCAGACAGAAATGTGTTACTGAAGATGTAATAAAAAAAAATCATGAGCTTATTGGCATTTCAGAAGGAATTTTATGAGAACTTTCAAATGGAGTGCTTGCTTGAATTAACTGCGAAAACAGGTCCTAAAGTGTTTTGTACTAAAATGCGTAAAAGATGCTTTTAGTTGTCAAATCACTTATTCCATTTTAAAGATCTCAGTAGTCTGTCAATATTTTCAAATTTTACTAAAATTTGTTTGCTATAATCATATCGGATTTGACCAATATGTTTAAAAAGCACAATTTGTCACTCTATTTACTTCTATTGGTGCTAAGGATAACTCAGCCCCTTGATTTTAAGAGTTAGGTGCTCCTCCTTTCCCTGACCTGTTAGCCCCCTGAGCAGGAGTGGAAAGAGTAAAGGTTTGGATGCCCATTCCATTCAACTTAGCTCATATTGCATGACATAGTAAGCACCCTCCTGAGAGTAAAATAGAATTTGTAATACTACGGGAGCGACACACTAGTATGGGAATTTCTTACGATGGGCTGCAGGGAGTAAAATCAAAATAATAGTGATAACATCCTGGAGATGCTTCTGAAATATTATTCTTCAGAAATTCCTGGCTCACCCTCGGTAGGTGTCTCATGCAGCAAGGCTTCTCCTAGCAAAAAGCATGAAATACACTTGTGACCATGACCAAAGCGGCAATACAATTAAGAAAATAAAGAACTTAAAAGGACTAAACTAAAAGAATAAAACAATCTAACATAACCTACGGATCAGTATTAATTTAAAAAGTATGGTCATTTTTTCAAAGTGAAAAGTCAATTTGTAAGAGTAATATCACACAAAGCAAATGTCTGGCTGTAGTTCTCAAACACCTCCACTACAGGGAAGCAGTGCATTCAGTTATGGCATTAAAGAAAAACAATGCGTCTCAGGCAATTAATTTATAGGAGAATAGTTTTTAGACGTCATTTAAAACACATTTTACTCACGTAAAGCACTAAATGGTGTTGAGACAGAATATCAAGTTGGTAAAGTCGACTTACACAAATAGTGAGTTGAAAATATGGTGATTCAGAAATATCGCAAAACCAAATGGGATGATGGACGGAGTGTTGAACATTGCAAGCACTCACCCCCAGTCAACTGATCAGGGTTTAATCCATCATCATTCTTTAGCTCACTCCGCCACCCCAGTTCAAATATGTCTGACCCAGTCTGACCCTGTGCCTCATGGGAACAATCCAGCCTGAACTGCCAAGCCATGTCTTCCCTGGACAGGAAACAAGCATCCTGGTAACTTTGCAAGCACTCACTTGGGTCCCTTGCTCACTGTGACGGCTGAGTAGCCAGAAACCGGTCACAGGATGCTTGTTTCCGGTCCCGGGGAAGACATGGGGGTGAGTGCTTGCAATGTTCAACACTCCGTCTATCATCCCCTTTGGTTTTGCTTTGTTCGCCCTAAGTTGGCAGGGTATGCCCAGACGTGGGTCCCTTGCTCACTTGCCACTGGATTCAAGCTAGCCTGGCTGATGACGGCTGATTAGCCAGAAACCTGTCACGCTTGTTTCCAGTCCAGGGAAGACATGGTTTGGCAGTTCGGGCTGATTTGCATAGGGCCATGTCTGCACTGGGGTGGCGGAGTGAGCTAAAGAAGGATGATGAATTAAACCCAGATCAGTTGCCTTGGGGTGAGTGCTTGAAATGTTCAACACTCCGTCCATCATCCTCTTTGGTTTTGCTTGACTCAGAAATATCGACAGAAGATTATTGTGGTCAAGAATATCCAATTTAGGTAAGAAATATATGTATTTTTTTAAATATAGAAGTCAATAATATTGTTTGAAAAAATATAGATGGTTAAAATATCGATTTTTTTAATTAGCGTTATGTATTTTAGATTATATTTTAAATGTATGTGATGTATGTTTTTTCGTATATGTATTGTTTATGTTCTTTGATATATGCATTACATTTTTAGTAGTTATCAATTTTATTTTAATTACATTTTGCGTTTTTTAGTTCCGTAGCGGGTTGTGAGTTTATAGCAGAATAGGGTGAGGAGTAATTTAAATATAATAAATTAATGATTATGTTTTTTTTATTTAATTTAGATTTTATAGTGTTAATTGGGGGAGTAATTTATTTGTAATTAGTTAAATAATTGGTTGTTAATTAATATTAAGTAATTGACGAATAATAATGGTAATTGTGGAAAAAACAATTAGGTGCTGGTTGTAATTTGTTTTTGAATAATTAATAATTTGTTGTTAATTTATATGAATTAATTGATTGAAAATGAATTATGGAAATTGTGTAGTTAGTTTTAGGTGCAGGTTGTTGGGTTTATATTGGTAAAGGGTGGGAAATCATTTATGTTTCATTAATTAATAATTAGTTATTGAATTATATTAACAAATTAATTGTTATTAATTATAGTAAATGTGTGTTTTTGTTTAGGTGTGGGTTGTGGGGTTTTATGGGGTTACTATTAGGAAGTAATTCATTTTTAATTAATTAAAAATTAGTTCTCAATTAATATTGATTAATTAATTGAAAAAAAAATATTGAATTTGCATAATTAATTTTAGGTGTGGAGGTTTATATGGGTAAAGTGTGGGAAGTTATATTTAATTAATTAATATCTGGTTGATCATTAATGTTAATTAATTATTTGATATTTAATTAGGGTATGTGTTTATATATTTTTGTGTGTAGGTTTTTCCATTTTTAGTGGTAAAGGGTGTGGAGTAAATACATTTTACTTACTTTATAATTGTTGCCCGCTGCCTGTATCTTGGATCGCTTAACTTGTGTTTTGTTTTTTCTTTATTAATGTTCATATAATACTTTACTGAAGGCTTCTCAGTGAAGCCTGACTGCTTTCTGTCATGCTACCAGAGGGTAAAGCATAGGTTATTTTAGTGACTTTTGTGGTTCACGCTGACAAGGATTGCGATTTTTGTCTGAAAGGATTTCATCACGTCAACCAATAACCCAATTTCTTACAAATAGAAGGAATAGGGTTTTTTTTTTAAACAGCTCACAAGAAAATGTCCAGATCCTCAGGTTTGGTTTCTAGACACACATCAGTCCATGACTATCTGTTCAAGAAGATATGTAGAATTTAAGATTCATCACAGAGTATCCAGTTACAAATAAACCCTGGATTAATCTGTTGCAGCACCAACAATTTCGATACATAGGGCCTCTCCCTTACCCAGGCACAGCTTCACAAGCCTGGCAGAAGACATTTCCAGTTGCCACTTGCTGAATGCCTATATTACAGGTGCATTTAGCCTCCTCTGTCTCCAAGAACTTGTTCTCTCCCTAGCATTGGAAGTAAAGTTCCATGAGGGAAACAGGTTCCTATAGTTTGAATCAGGTCCCTTTTGTCCTTGTCATCAGTAACAGTCTACCTTCCTTGGGTCCCTGGAGAAGGCACCCATGCCCAGAGTTTCAGGGTATAGCTGGAGACAGTCTTGCTGTAAACCTTCACTAAAGGAACTGGATTCTTCTAGTATGTAGGTAGTCTCATTTTCATCTTCTGTTCATAATACTTAGTAGCAGGTATTAAGCAATAAGCTCAACAAATATCAGAAGCGTCTCCTAAGTGAATCAACCTGATGTTCTCACACGTTCGCTGCCTATGTTTTACCACAGTGTGACTCAGTTACTGTATCATACATGTCCCTGACTGAAATGACTATCGCACAATTCTTTGTGCCACAGCTCATAAAGATAGAGGTGCATAGTTTTTCTGAGATCTTTTTCTAACGGTACGAACTATGAACAAAGCCAGACAACTCCTGCCTCCAAAAGATCAAATAGAAGTACAATTCATCATTAGAACGTCTGCCCCTGGCCCATGCTATAAATATCTCCTCTGAGTCTGAAAGTTCCTTTTCTGACAGAAAAAATGTTTCGTAGTACAATTGGCAGGCATTGCATGGGCATGGGGCCAAATAGCCAGAAAGAACATTGCACTTAATCATTTGAAGGTGGGCACTTGGTCACAATGCTCTGAGGATGATCATATGTGAATACCAGCAATCATCTTTCATCAAAGGAGTTATGTCAAGAGAATGGGACTCAGACACTGACTAAACAGTAGGCAGGTGTTATGACAACTTTACAAATGTCTTCTTATCAATGAGGATAGATAAAATATATTTCCATCAATTTCACAATTCTTGTTTTTCTACTTTTTGCAGAAAGTGAGATTGCACCTGAGTTGCAATCAAAGGGTTCACAAACAGGGTTTAAACAAAATGAATGTCATTGAACTGCAGCTTACTGTAGGGTCCCTTGCACAAACCACGATTTCTAAGCCCTTGCAATCTTTTTTTAAAGCATGTAGGGTAGTATGTAGTTAAGATTTCAACCCTAAACAGCTGTTACAACAGTTTACATCTGCCTTACAAAAGTGGTACATTTGGCATTTAATTGCAAATAGACTCATTTTGTATGTATCCACACGCCTAAGCCTGTGCAATCACATGGCTGATCGTATGCCTGTTTTACATTTTAGGGAATGTATCTCCTACCAGTATGTAGATGGTGTTTGGTTACCTTGAAGCTGTTGACACGTTTGCAGCACAGTAAAGGTTCAAAAAGGCCATGTAAATTGCAAAATCAGTATTAACTTTGATGGAAGTACACTCCCAGTGCGGGGCTAATTAGTTGGACTTAGTTCCTCATAGGTACATTTATCCTTTGTCTCGGGTGTAAACGCAAACCAAATATAGTAAGTGCCAATTGACTAGAATTACCACTGAGAAATCACCATTTTCATAATATTTAAACATGCTTCTTTGCCTAATTGAGAATTAACTAATCTTGAATCCAAATCGAACAAATTCTGAAGCCAAACATTGATGTTAGTTACAATGCAACCAATGTCTATGATCTCGCTATAAATGCTTTACATGTGTTAAAGAGAGAGTTGATTTCAGAGACAAAAGTTTAATTTCTAGGCCTGGATGAAATGAAAATTACAATAGTGTAATTTATGTACATTTTAGGAATTATGTGTAACGTGGTAATGCAAAATTACTGAAATTACACCAATACCTAATTTTGCCAAAATTGTGTTCTCTATTAGATCTAACACCAATTCTCTGGGTGAAAAAAACATTTGTCCACTTTCGGATACTGTAACTTTTCTGATCGAATGATTTTCAGCCTTCCTTTTCCCTGTGATATTTTAAACTCTGGAATGAGTAAGAAATTCACAGCATTTAATTGTGACCAACAGCTGTAAGAAAGATGATGTGGGTTTCCTCCCAATAGAAGTCCAGAATCTGTGTTGCGAATAGACCTGAATGGCTTCAGGTAGATAGCAATGAAATGATGTCTTGGAACTACTTGACTTTACCAACTGCTTTTGGTGCCATTCAAATCTTCTGCTTCATCTAAAGGAATTGAGCCCCTCAGGATTGGACAAGCTAATTTTGTGTTTTCCTGACATGTCTCGTGTAGTATATCCTTTTGCTATTTCTTCCCTTCTGAAAGCTATGTCAGGATCTGCAAGGCTCCTCCTCATCTCCATATTGTACAATTTCGGCCAACAGACATTCTGTTCTCACCTGTTCATGCAGCAACCATATATACATATATGTTAATGGCACCAATGTTAAAATTTGGGGTAGTTTTGGGTGTAGCATTTTCAGACTATGGTGATGGTCATTGCAAACTGAATGAGGAGTCAATGACTGAAGTTGAACAGGAATGAGATCAAGGTGAGGACAGAGTGAGAACATTATAAATCTTTTTCTTTTTGACTAGAGGAATTTAGATGATGTTCGTCCTAAGGTCGGTGGGACTTTTAGGAGTCAGGTCTGACTTTGCCATATTTCTGGCCCCTTTAGTCACAGTTTTATAACATTTCTAGTCCCATGAACTCTGTTTTTTGTAAACAATCACTCGTGCTCTAAATCATGAGGCAAAGGTACCCGATATGGTGAGAAACCATATTGGCTATCAAAACTCATATGGCTGAGATACCCGCCACCCCCTCTCAACACAAATCCCCAAGGATGGGAAACCGGAAACAATTCTGAAGTTTTTGGAAGACGGGAGGGAGTGACCCTCCCGGCCGTATTTATTAAAATATGAAACAAAATTAACAGTTTCATATTATGTACAATTTCATAACCACATTGCGATGTTTGGCTAACCTTAACATATTCTCTAATACAAAGGTCCTCCTAGCCGAACTAACATCCTACAAAACATTTACTTGAAATTTTGAAATTGTACATCCTAACGTTTAAGGGCCAACGGCAAGGTCGTAACCGGTGTCAAGATCCCTAACCCAGAAATATCCCCCTCACTTGTGAGGGGCGGCACAGAGGCGTACCTCAAGTGCAACTTACCAATTTCCCTTGACTTGACGGGGGCCCCAATAAAACTCGACGCCACTTAAAGGTCGTACGAGGACTCGTGTGAGGTATCTAGAAGGTAGTGTAGACCCCCCCCCCAAACCCCACACAACTTACCACATCTGCCGTCGCAGACGTCCTGGCCCCGGGAAATTCCCCAGGAGGGGGCTGTAACCCCTCCTACCCAGGAAGGGGTCTTGACCGCCTTTCCTTTCCTTTCGGCGACCCATCCTTAGAAGGGACCGCCTCCCCGTTGAGGGGCCAATGGCCACCTCCCCCGCGCGCTCCCATCCGTAATGGGTGACGCCCACTCATAGGGATCTTCCAATTAGTGCTCACCGATCATGACCTTACCGCCCGACCAAAATAAATACGACAATGCTAACTAAATTACAAATGACTAATTCTAAAAGACAGTAGCAACAACAACTTTATTAAATGCATGCTTACTCAGGGACACTAAAGCAGAATTACTTTATTTGCGAAACATAACACCAATCGACCATTCTTTATTGCATACTCAAAGTCATCACGATAATACGACAACCTGCAAACGAAAAAATCAGAATTAACATCAAACTTTATTCAAAACCAATCGCTGTCTTCAGGGGCTGGTGGGTGGGTCAAAATTGGCTCTTCGTTCCGTCTCGAGCTCACGTGCAGCGAGGAGGTGCAGCTTCAGAGCACAGGAACAAGAGGATGCCTTCTGGTCTTACTTCTCCTTTTATCCGTCTTCAGGGCGGGCGTAAACCCGCCCCTGCCTGCCCAAGGGCGTGGCCAGCCGCGTCCGTGTCTAGGCCAACCCACTCTAGGGCGGGAAAAGGCGCGCCCCGGCTACGCCGCTTCGGGCATACCAGCCGAGACTCGCCTCCCGCCCAAGATGGCTTCCCGGGGGGATCGTGGTACTCTGCCATACGTTCGGGGGGACCGAATGGTCGCCCCTTTCCATATGGCTTAGATACCCGCCACCCCCTCTCAACACAAATCCCCAAGGATGGGAAACCGGAAACAATTCTGAAGTTTTTGGAAGACGGGAGGGAGTGACCCTCCCGGCCGTATTTATTAAAATATGAAACAAAATTAAAACAAAATTAACAGTTTCATATTATGTACAATTTCATAACCACATTGCGATGTTTGGCTAACCTTAACATATTCTCTAATACAAAGGTCCTCCTAGCCGAACTAACATCCTACAAAACATTTACTTGAAATTTTGAAATTGTACATCCTAACGTTTAAGGGCCAACGGCAAGGTCGTAACCGGTGTCAAGATCCCTAACCCAGAAATATCCCCCTCACTTGTGAGGGGCGGCACAGAGGCGTACCTCAAGTGCAACTTACCAATTTCCCTTGACTTGACGGGGGCCCCAATAAAACTCGACGCCACTTAAAGGTCGTACGAGGACTCGTGTGAGGTATCTAGAAGGTAGCGTAGACCCCCCCCCAAACCCCACACAACTTACCACATCTGCCGTCGCAGACGTCCTGGCCCCGGGAAATTCCCCAGGAGGGGGCTGTAACCCCTCCTACCCAGGAAGGGGTCTTGACCGCCTTTCCTTTCCTTTCGGCGACCCATCCTTAGAAGGGACCGCCTCCCCGTTGAGGGGCCAATGGCCACCTCCCCCGCGCGCTCCCATCCGTAATGGGTGACGCCCACTCATAGGGATCTTCCAATTAGTGCTCACCGATCATGACCTTACCGCCACAGGACCGGATAGTTGACCGGCTATCCGGACCCCCCACAACACTTCTACCTAAAGGTCATGTTTTAACGTCTTTAGCCAAGCTATGAAGTCTCCTATGAGTAACTCATTCCCCACCCGAGACAAATGCACACCATCCCTCAAATACATACTGTCCCCATTAATACAACCATGCGAAATAGAATGCAGTGTACTGGAACGGAACAACCTACTCACTTTGTTATTAATTTTCCTTACAGAATGATTCAAAGCTGAAACAGAAAAAGCCCCCGCCACACTTTTCGTGGGATCATATGGGACCACGCAATCGTGCACCCTGGAACTCTCCTTGCTAACCAACTTACAGTGGAAAGCATTGCCTCAAGGAGAAGTCGTCTACCAGTGGTGACCAAATCATTGCCCCCAAGATGTACTATGACTACAGACGGCGGTGACCTCGTCCGCCCTAGCAAACCCTCGAAAAACGATTGAAACTGGTCAATACAGAGACCGCCCCTTCCGTAGAAGGACACACTGTACCCGTATTCCCCAGCCACGTGAATCATGTCACCTGTCTTGAATACGTCCGCGGCACGCCTCACGTATGAGTGGCCCACGACCCACACCTCCCTTTTCACAGCCGGTGATGTCTGACCGCTGGCCCGGTGTTGGGTCGACTGCATAGTCCGCCCCGCCTCGTAGGCTTGCGTAACTGAAAACCAAACAAACAAGAAGCGTGAGTACATCATTACAGCTTCACAACATGTGCAAACGCACATACCTCTTATAACAATTGGAGGACCAACGCCCCACCCGTTTAACTTGTTCCACATTCAGACCCCTGGCTGTAGCCTCTGTAGCAGCCCCTATCCGAAAGGAATGGGTCCCAAACTCGCCCGGGTTCAAGCCCGCAGCTGTAATCGACATCGCAAGCACCCGCTGAAACTGAAACCTTGTCAGTGGGGTGGCGTCAGCGTGTCTCAACAAGGTCCCCCCCCATTATGCCACCCTTCGTGTTAAATAATCCTCTAAACACTTCAACGGGCACATGGAGGACCCGGGAATCCTGCGTATGATTATGCAGTCACCCATCCCACTCTGATCGGTCTTGGACCTCACAAACGAGACAGTCATTGTCTCCCCTCTGATCTGTACGTGCTCTGCGCACAGCCCTCCCGTCACATCCTGCTTGTTCCTTGCCACTAATTCGCTTACCCGCATAGCCCCATGAAATGCCAGCGTAAAAGCGGCTCGGAATAACACTGTCTCAAACTGAGATGAACAAGTTGCAGGGAGTCTGGATAATAACTGGGCCAACCTATCCAAACCTATCGTGCGCCTTTCATCTACTCTGCGACCCTCAAGGCGTTGCCACCCACGTAGCGCTTTTTGTACAACGAAAGACGCTGTCGGGTCCTGGATCCCATGAGCCCTAGCAACAAAGGAAATGGCAGCCCGATGCCTCTGGGCCGTGGCCACCGATTTCCCAGCCAGATGTAAAGACATCAGAAAGTTCACTACCCATTCCTCCTGACCCCAAAGCTCCTCTCTAGCAGTCCCCAAGAAGGCAAAATAGGACCGGAACGCCCCTTCATATGCCTTCCTTCTCCTGGGTGCTAAACTCTCTCCCACGAGGTTACGAAGTTCGGGGCACCGAGAGACCAGAGAGCTTCGGGAAAGGGTGCCGGCTCCGGGTCCGCTGTGGGAAGAAAACCCCAGAAGGCCTGCATACGAAAACGAGAAAGGGCATCAGCCGCCTGGTTCATTACCCCAGGGACATGTCTTGCCTTGAATAGCACATTCAATTGCATACACAGTAATACGATTTCCTTGAGCAGCCTCAAAATCCATTTGCATCGTGCTGCCTGGCTATTGATACACTCAACCACGGTCATATTGTCAGACCAGAATACCACAGAGTGATCTCTGAACCCTTCGGGCCATGTTCTCAGGGCCACCAAAATGGGGAAAAGTTCCAGGAAAGCAATGTTACTTGTCAGTCCACTGTCATGCCACCATGCCGGCCACTTTTGTGCAGACCATCGAGTGCCAAAAATGGCACCAAAACCTATGCTCCCTGCCGAATCTGTCCACAGCCCCAGCTCCTCAGAGGACACGGCCGGTTTGCTCCAGACGACTCGACCATTGAAATCCGCCAGAAATGCCAACCAAATGCGCATGTCCTGGCGGACCTCTGCCGAGAGCCTTGTGCGATGATGGCCCTCCTTCAGGCCGACCATGGCTTGAGCGATCGAGCGGGAAAAGGGGCGGGCCATTGGTATAACTCTCAGGGCATAATTCAACTGTCCCACTAACTGCTGTAATTGATGCAGCTTAACCTTAGATTCACTTATACACATTTGCAGGGATGACCTGAACCTTAACACTTTGTCACCTGGTAAACGGAAACAACCTTCTCCGGAGTCCAACTCGATCCCCAGAAACTCGAGGCAAGTCGAAGGACCAACAGTCTTACCTGGTGCCAATGGCACGCCAAACTGATTCATTAAGACACAAAATGCAGCCAAAGCCTGCCCACATTCCGGATCCCCGGCTGCCCCCAGGAACAAAAAATCATCGAGATAATGCATCACACGTTGGAAACCCGTCTTCTTTGTGAAGACCCATTGTAGGAAACTACTGAATTTCTCGAAATAGGCACAAGATATAGAGCACCCCATCGGCATACACCTATCCATGTAATAATGACCCTGAAACATGAAACCTAGGAGACGCTGATCGTCTGGGTGTACCGGGAGCAACCGGAACGCTGACTCGATATCAGATTTTGCCATCAGCGCACCGGGCCCCAGGCGATTCAAAATGGCTACGGCCTCATCGAAGGATGCGTACCGCACCGAACACACTTCCGGGTCTATCGCTTCGTTTACGGAAGCACCACGTGGGGCTGATAAATTATGTATCAGCCGAAACTCCCCCGGGTCCTTCTTGGGGACCACCCCTAAAGGAGAACAAACAAAGTTAGCCACCGGGGGTACACTAAACGGACCGGCGACTCGACCTCGAGTAACCTCCTTCCGGATCTTTTCCTGTACCACGGTCGTATGCTGCCAGACCGATATCTGATTTTTACATTTCTCTATTCCTTGAAAGTCCCCCACTGGGATGCGGAAACCATATGAAAACCCGTTTCGTAACACCCCAGCGGAAGTACGATCCGGGTATTCGCTGAGCCAGGGAATCATTGCCAAGGTATCAATCGGGGTAGGTAAAGGCGCCCCTCGGACTATGTTAGACCTGTTTGGCGCTTCCTCTACCCCCGTTATCACCCGTTTTGGCTCTGCACGTGGACTCAGGATGGGATGATTGCCCACACCCACTACATTCGTGTCTAAATTTGCACGACCCCTGGGGCCTAGTACATTTACCCCTGTTAAAGTTCCAACAGACCCCCCTTTTACCTGTATTGCCGGTAGGCCTCGAGTGACTGTCGGTACCCGTACCTGATCGAAAGGGCGTCCCCGCATATTGGCGGGAGGGTTCGCCAACGCTACTCCCTACCAATGGCAATTTCAACATACCAGTATCCTCCATTTTGGACCAGGACACAGAATCATAACAATCCCAAGTTAAATTCTTATCGTGTTCTTTTGCCTTTCTGAACAGATTATCATAGCAGAACCAATGATTACCCTCGTGTGATACAGAGTACCCCATGATCCGTGACTGATAAATCGGCAATTCGGGTAGCAATTCGGGCCTTCGTTCCCCCAAGATCGATGTAAATATCCCCCACGCTTTGCCCCAATTGCCAATGTTTTCATTTACCTTAAAGGCGGCCATCTTTGCGCGCCAAACACTCAGATGCATGAGGTCTTTCTGGCCCTTAACATGCTCCATCTCATAATGATCAGTAAGCAACGAGAAGATGTTTACATACTCCCCTGCCCATATCTTTTCTTTAATAGCTACAGGGACATGCTGACCCAACTTTTCCCTTCGAGAGGGTGCTGACTCATCCCTCGCAATCGGCAATGGCCGCTTACCTGAACCGGACGCTGTCTCTGCGACTGAACCAGTCCCTTGTGACTTCTCTACTGCCGCAGCCGGCGTGGATACCTTCGCTGCTTCCCGAGTTTCACGCAGTTGCTTCATCAAGACCTGCGCGTCGACAGCCGTGGCGCCCTCGCTACCTTTACCCAACCACGCTGCTAATTGTGCTGCCAGTTCGGGCGGCATATCTTCCCCGGACACGGGAGTGACCACTACGGGAATCAGATTCCCTTCTTCCGGCACGGGAGTGGGTGCTTCGAGCGGGGTACTGGGACCCGGGATGTCTCCCCCAGCTGCTCCCCTCCTGGGCCTCTTGCCTTTTCCTCCCGGGGCTGCTCCCGCCAAAGGACGTTTCGGCCCCCCTTCCTCGTCTTTATCCATTCGCCTCTTTAGGTCGGTCACCTCTTTCATGAGAACACGCAGCATCTGGTCGGTAGTCATTCGCTTTCCCGCCTTCTTCGGCATTCTCCGACAGAGTATCTGAAAAACAAACAAGAACGATTACAACGCTCAAAATTGGCTCTTCGTTCCGTCTCGAGCTCACGTGCAGCGAGGAGGTGCAGCTTCAGAGCACAGGAACAAGAGGATGCCTTCTGGTCTTACTTCTCCTTTTATCCGTCTTCAGGGCGGGCGTAAACCCGCCCCTGCCTGCCCAAGGGCGTGGCCAGCCGCGTCCGTGTCTAGGCCAACCCACTCTAGGGCGGGAAAAGGCGCGCCCCGGCTACGCCGCTTCGGGCATACCAGCCGAGACTCGCCTCCCGCCCAAGATGGCTTCCCGGGGGGATCGTGGTACTCTGCCATACGTTCGGGGGGACCGAATGGTCGCCCCTTTCCACTACAGCTGAGCCCTCCAGCTTTATACAATAAACAACTGAATTGATTCAAAATGTGGGAGCTTGAGTAGTTGCTCTTCACAATACATGTGATCATGTTTCTGATCATGTAGATTGTGTACATACTCTTCATTTGGTACCAGTGGAGCGGATGGCAATTTTTTAAGGATCTCATGCATATAACTGTGAAGGAGACACCAGAAGAGTTATTCCTAAAATATAGGATTAAATTATATAAAAACAAGCAATTGCTATGTTTTACTCAAGCAAAGTGATAGATTGTTCCACATTGCAGATAGAAGGAGAAGGGGGAAAGGGCATTTCTGGCTAGGTCACTTGCACGGGAATACGGCTCATGGTAGGGGATGTTGTTTGCCCATGCACATGTTCCAATTGCAGAAACACAAATGCAGAAACAAAATGGATTTATTCAAACATGTAAACTTACACTTTAGTGTCAGCTTACAAGTTTTTTGTTATTCTGAAACTAAGAGTTTAATTTGACTAATAGTCATTTTACAACTGAAGAGACTCCGCACTCATGGTGTGCTCGCACACACACACGCACCTCAACGTGGTCCAATGCAAGAGGTGTTAATAAAGCCCAAATCACACTCTAATGTATCACAAACTTTAAGTATGAAGTACTACAGCTATATGGTTATTTAGTGAAAAAGAAATTAAGTTGAATTAGGGTAATATTGATAAACACACTCCATTATTCCTCCACAACATGCTGGGGAAAAGTATGTTTCAGGAAAAATGTGTATAGTTCCTACCTTCATTGTGGTTGCTTTGGGAATGAAAAGAGAGTTTCAATGTTGAGCCTGTTAGTATAGCACCTTCAAACATTATCTCTAAAATATGGTTTACATAAAAATTACTTTACCTGACCACATGACGAGCTCGTTAGCACCATTACATCATTGATCATTTCAATTAATTCAAGAAACTCCTTATCTTCATAGTTGAATCGGTTCCCAAAGACATTTGAACATATGATATTGGATATTGCACTGCTAAGAAGAAGGGCTGGGTCAAACGGCGACTCTATTACGACAAAAAAACAAAAGATTATGTTTACAATTGTAAAGAAAATTTAGAGGGAATTTTGTGAAAATGAATATCTCCATTGGACGAGAACACAAAAGGTGGGAATTAGAGCCTCTCGCTTTAGAGTGGCAGCACTTACAAGGGCGTTCCACTAGTATATAAATATTACAGATTTAATATCGAATCTACAGCAAGTGATGTCTCCTTATATTTTAGGAAAATCATTGAGTGCTGGAGTTATTAGTCTTAAGAATTAGAGTTCCAAGAACTGGAAAACAGCCTTCCTGTGGAGTGCAACGTGTCAATTAAGTTGTTGTTTACATTGTTGTATCAGCTCTTCATGCAATTAGCGAATTAACAAATATTGTCTGTTGTATATGTGTGAATACATACCTTTATTATGTAATGCAAGGACAGGTTGTTGGTTATCAACTTGGTGTTTGTAGTCGTTGTGATTTAAAAGCGGGCATGGCTGTCTGCAGAGGGTCTTTAAGCTAAATATATGTTTGCATTAGAAACCACATTCCATAAATTTAAAAGAATTGAACTTCTACTTAGATTGTATAAAACATCTGGATGGCGCTTCCTGGTAGCGCGTAGGTTGGGTGATGCTCTGCCCTCCCGATTGATGGCGGCCGTTGCAGTTTGGCGTTTGGCATGCTGCAGCTCGAGAGGGCGTTGAGGAGCTGCGGGCGAGCCGCAGGTGGAGAAACTACACTGAGCGTGGTCCTGGGTATCCCGCGGTATCTCGCGGCACCCCGCTGCACACCGCAACATGCCTCGGCACTCCCGCGGCACTTCCACTGCTATCTCTTCTGTGCCTCTTTTGTGCCTGTAGGGGCAGTGTTTGTATGCGGCACAGCGGTGGTGCGTCCATTGGGGCGTTCGGGCGTTGCCCTCCCAATGCGCACTGCCGCCATCCGGGACCGACACTGTGTTAAATCACACACCATTCAACAACAAGTTTCTGGCCGGCTGATCACAGGGCCGGACCAGAAACCATCGGAAAAAGGGGGGGGGGGGGGGGCTGTGCAGACGTGCTAGTGCGCGTGTCCTGTTTCAGACAGGGCATTTTCCTGCCCGGCGCGGACATGCGCACTATCCCCTCCCCTTGGGAGACCGGGGATTGCCTCATGCCGTAGCCCCCGGTCTCCTAATGGGGCGGGGAGTTTGGCTGCTCCAGCCAATCCTGTACAGTCAGTCCGACCTGCCTGATGACGCCTGACGTGACGTCAGCTAATCCTTAGTCTCACCGTGACCCCGCACCCGCAGCCATTGCCACACACAGTGCTGCCCGCTTCACAATCACACCTGGTGTGCGTGCTCCTCAGCTCCTGTCCTGATGGTAACTCTTCCTGCCTCGTCGTCATGGAGCTGGACTACTAACGAGTACTAGTACTACTGAGGTGAGCCATAATATGCTGCTCCTGCTGGTGACTACCGCTCTTTTGTAATTGTATTGTATTTTAAACTCCCGCCCGTGACTCGTTAAGTATTACCCATAATCCCCCACAGCTGAACCCCTGAGAGTGCAATGGCGGGTTTGGGCATCATTCAGTCTGTAAGGTTTTTTTTAAATATAGCACTTCCTATCATGGTAGGTTTGATGATTTGTAGTGCCGCTGCCACAGCAAATTCCCAGTATCTCCATGGCCACATAATCAATTTTTGCGCTCTTTACACAATGTATATGCTCTACCTGTCTGGATCCGGTGGACAGCAGAGGAGGGGGAGGGGGTTGATAATAAAAACAAAATATGTAGATAAACCCAGACCAAACGTAGTGTGCTTCCATTTCCTTGGGCCAAGGAATCAATCGCCATCAGTTGCTGAAGTAAGAATCCCAAAGGGCTTGTAGTCAAAGGAAAAGGTGCACTGCCTAACAATCAACACACTTGATATTTAGTAAGCTTGTATTTGGTGGTGCAAAGGGTGAGTGGAGAGCCCTTAAAACCACTCCAAGTGAGCAGTCAAAACTACCAACTGCAGAAATAACTGGGTTACCCAATGCACTCAAAACAGTGACACATTTGTTAAGTAACAAATAACGATTCTGTACAAAAAACATAGCTACAGAAGGTTTCTAGGAATCTCCAGAGGGAGAGTTGTCCATTGGAGTCCTTTATTGTGTCAAACAGCCAGCCGACACGTGTTTCATCGCTATTGCGAATCCTCAGGGCTGAAAAATACAAATAGGTAAGACCCAGTTTGGCTTGAGGAATTTAGAGGTTGGATAAAAGATTATTTTTCCATTAATGAAGGGACTGCTGATATGTTTTCTGTCTCAGGGGGGTTTTAAGGCTGCAGCCCGTGGACAGATGATTGCTGCCTCCGCTAAGAAAACCAGGGAACGTCTAGATAAAATAGTTCAGCTTCAGCAGTCACTAATCAGCCGCGGCCGGTAGTGGGAGTACCGGCCGGGCGGTGACGTGGGGAGGGGGAGGGGCAGGGTGGGGGGTAGTAATGTATGGATTACGGACTTTAAAAGGTAAGTAAACATTAAAATAAATAAAACGAATTTTGTTGCACACACTGCATCACATTTGGTGATGCAGTGTGTGCAACAAAATTCGTTTTATTTATTTATATGTTTACTTACCTTTTAAAGTCCGTAATCCATACATTAGTACCCCCACCCTGCCCCTCCCCCTCGCAACGACACCGTCCGGCCGGTACTCCCACTACCGGCCGAGGCTGTCACTAATACATGCTGCCAATCCAGTGGGCCCCTTAAATCAGACTTAGCTGGAACAGGCTAGAAAGGTTTTAAGTGATTTTTTTCGTTTTGGAGGAAATAAACAGCTCCCAGACTTACGGTCAGAAGGTTTATGAAGAAAGCCAAATGGTGGGTAAGATGCTTGCTTGGTCAACGCGCGCTCAACAAGAATCCGCTTGCATCCTAGAAATAATAGACCCCAAATCTAATACTGTAGTAATGGATAGGGTTGATATTCCTCGAATATTTCTTAATCACTTCCAACAAATTTATACTACTAATCATTTGGTCAATCTCGAGTTGATTGAGGAGTATTTTGCCTCACTTCAAATTCCAAAAATCTTGCAGAATGTAGTGACAATGCTATTGATGAAAATTGCAGAAGTTGAGATTGCGACCGTTATTATTATAAGTGAACTATATAAATGTTTTGTGAAAGAGTTGACCCATTTTTTGGTTCAGTTATTTGAGTTTATTAAAATGGGTGGGGCGTTGTCCCCTGAATTTCAAAAAGCGATAGTAGTTAGCTTTGTAAAAAAAGGTACACCTTCTAATAATCTGAACTCTTACCGTCCAATCAGTTTATTGAACACCGATTATAAAATGTTCATGAAAATTTGGGCACAGCAGTTTACTTCTATAGCTAAAGAAGTGATACATGGTGATCATATAGAGTTTATTGCGGGCCAAATTATGTCGACTAATACCCGTTTTTTGATCCAAACTCTTTATTTTTTAAGTTTGAATAAGACGCCTGCCTGTATCATGATGATAGATGCAGAAAAAGCCTTTGATTTAGCTAACTGGGATTCATTATTTTTTGCACTTTCTAGGTTTGGTTTTCCACAATTTGTAATAACTATGATTACAAATATTTACCAGGGGCACAGGCTTAGATCATAGCTAATGGGGATCAAGGAGGCTTAATTAAGATTAACGGCGGGACCAAGCAAGGTTGTCTCTTATCACCTCTTTTGTTTACATTTTTATTGAACCTCTTGCAATTAGATTACGAACTAATATCAGCATTAGAGTCCCAATCGCAGTTATGGCAAAACTGAAACTTTTTGCTGATGACGCTATTTTGTATCTAGATCCAGAAAAGGTAAATTTACAGTCAACTATGGCTGAGTTTAGGAAATTTGAACAAATACGGGGTTAAAAAATTAATCCTTCTAAAACTGAAATTTTAATGTTAAACTCTGGGCTGTTGTGCCTCCCAGAAAAGTTAAAACAATAAGCAAGAAAAACTTATCCTATTAGGTATTTGGGTATTTACGTTACGACTCATTATGGGGAATTAGTTAAGAACAATTATGAAGCCACTAGTATTAAGATTCAGAATTTTCTGAATAAATGGTCCAATCTTCCTCTGACTGTGATAGGACGATTGGCATTAATTAACCTCTTTTGAATTTTTTGTTTATAAATATACCATATACCGGCCAAGGTTAACGTTAGTTTTTTCAAAGGAATCGATGCTATGATTAGATCATTTGTGTGGAATAAAAAGACTGCTAGAGTTAAGCTTTCAATTCTGCAATTAAATACTCAGTTGGGTGGGCTGGCACTTCTAAATTTTCGTCTTTATTATGATGCATCATTTCTTGACTATGTGGCCGGCCTCTTGTCTAAACCTCACCAGGCTGAAAATGATTTCATCAGCAAGAAGATCCAAGAGGCCGGAACTCAACTCCCCACTTTTTTAAAGTCTGCAAAACTTCCCAAAAAAACCCGTTATAAAACATTATTATATTTTTCTAACCAACTGTGTATGGTTTTTTAAACAAAAGGATTTCTCTGGGTTCTTTTCCTTAAAATTAATCGAGTGTCATGACTTAGGTATATATATTCATCCTATTCAATTGAAAAAATGGAACGACTCAGGTTTACGAGTTGTGAAACAGTTGGGCATGCAGGGTAGGTTGATTACCTGGGAAGACGTCCAGGATTGAAGTTCGGGCCCCAATAAACCTTCTTTTTTTATTTAATTTATCCAAATTATTAAGTTCTTGAAAAAACTATAATTTTATTTTTAACATCCCTCTTGGCAAAATTGCTTCTGCACTTTATGTATCAAGATTGTCTGGAATAGGCAATTGGTATCAACTATTGAATTATCAAGATGAATCTCTTCTGACTTTAAAGATGTTGGAGAAAGTCGAAGCTCATACACAATGCGCTTTTTCTTACCAGGATTGGCAAAGGATCTCATTTTTAGGTAATACGGTTTTGAGAGCCGCTAATTACAAAAGATGGCATTGTTTGCCAACTGGGTGGTTTACTACACCCCAGAAGTGTTAAACAAAATATATCCAGAGGTAATAAATAACTGTTTTCATTGTGGAACTTTAGCAGAAGGGGGATGGGGACATATCTTTTTTTCTTGTCCTAAGTTAAAAGTTTTCTGGTAAAAAATATTTTCATATTTTAGTGGCACAATTATGAAAACGTGTAAGCCTTCAATAGAAGCTGCTCTGTTTGGCATAGGTATTAGAGAGGTTATTCTTTCTGACTCTCAGGGACTTTTTCTCGCTATTACTATGTTGGTTGCACGTTCATTGATTCTACAAAACTGGAGGTCACTGGAAATACCTTTGTTTGAGAAATGGGTGAGTAAAATGAAACATACAAAATGTTTTGAAGAAGCGTATGCTAAGCGGGTGGGGGCAATTAAGAAATTTTCGAGGGTCTCAGATTTTTTTGCTGACTGTTAATGTGATAATGATGTCTTCGGTTTACACCTCAAAAAATGTTTTTCTCCTTTTTGTATCGTGTAAATAATTGTTGTTTCCGCTTGGCCCTGCTCAATAAAAAAAAATGGGTTGTATAAAACTTATTAGACTGTAAAGGTAGACATATTACTTAAGATCCCCTAGTTACACAATATAAAAATATTAATAGTGTTCCTGTGTTATACTCAGTAGGCTGGGCTACTGTAATGCCCTGTCACTCGAGGTGACTAAGTATCTTTTGAAAAGACTGTATAGAGTTCAAATGGCTACTGCGTAACTTGCCTTAAACAAGTCTCATTCCCATGCACCTTCTTACTTCGTGTTTAGTCTTACTTTTGTCTTTCTGAATGTTCTTTTCAGCTCACTCAACTTCCTGTAGCTTCCCTTACTCCTTGCCCTTTTTAGTTTAATATTTTCCATATGTCATCTCTCTTCCGCATTCCATAACTTCACTCATCTTGTAATACCCGTTCCTATCCAGTCTAAACTCCTTACCACTGTGCAATATATATCTCTCTCCTTTTCGTGTTTACCTCCCACTCCTGCACAGTCTTTCACTCATGAGCTCAGGCTCCTGCTCACGCTCTTTGCTGTTATTGTGCCATTGCTCTTACTCTCCCTATTATTTCTGTGCCTATTTTCCTTTTGTTTCAGCTCCTTCGTTTTTTTTAGTCAGTTCTTTCTTTAGGTGTCTCTTCCTAACCTTTCAGTTTCCTTTCTTATTTCTTCTTCATCTTGTACTTCTTAGTTGCTACCCCCTTTCTCTTTAGCTTTTCCTTTATCTATCACATGCTTTCTTTCTAATGTGTTATCCCCATGCCTTTCATTCTCTCTCCTAGAGGTCTTTTCCAATCATTTAAATTCCTCTACCTCTCACCTTTCTGTTCCAGGTTTGTAATCTCTCCCGGTGCCTCTACTTAATTGTTCATCCCTGCGTTATTTATGATCCTCTGCCTCAGGGCATAGGATTCTTTTTAAAACCTGTCATTAAATGCAATAGCCAATGCAGCAATTGAGCAAAATTCTTGCTCAAACCACAGTTACAGCAGCAACAGGCTCAGTTCAAGTTTCTCACATTCACAAGAAGCTGTTTTATAGGTAACACCAGTTCAACTGTCATACACACACACACGGCAGGCACTATGTAGGTAGAAGCATTGCAAAGGAGAGTAAAATGTCCTCATACAGGTTATGCAGAGGCTGTAACTTTTCTTCACACAAAAGAGAAATAGTACACAGCTGCACTGCAAGCTTCCCTGATGCAAATCAGGCATAAAGGAGGCAACTTCTGTACAAGCTTCCTTCACACAAAGAACAGGTACACCATGAGCAACAGTGCTGCAAACCTTCCTCGCATAAAAAAATTAGTATTCAAATTGCTCTCACATCAGTGCATTACAGTGGGCAGCAGTGCAAGCTTTCCTAGAAAAATAGGCCCAGAATGGCCAGCAGATGTGCAACTTTCTCTTGCACTAAACGACAAATATGAGCAGCAGTGGTAGAGGTCTTCCTCATGAAACAGATGCAGCACCGGAAACAGGAGTACAGCAAACATCCCTCAGACAAGTCATACACCATGGGAAACAAGAAGCAATGACAGGAACTTTCACTAGAGCGGTACTGTAGTCGCAGCAGCTGGGCAAGCACCTCTCACCCAAACAGGTAGAATACCACAGAAGCAGAGCAAGCCTTTGTGACAAAACAGGTGATGAATTATGAAGGGATAGGTAAGAACTGGTGCCATTTGGCAACATGTCACATGTGACACCTGCAGCCATTCCTGTTGTTTCATTCAAAAGCACGGTGCAAACAGGGATTTCTGTTCCCATGTTCAAAAGCTAAACACAAAACAAGTTCCTGAATGTGATCTTGGAGAAAAAGCTAGAACCAACTGGAGATTTCTCAAATGATGGCAGGAGTGGCTGGGTCTGTGTGAAAACATACACACCACTAAGTCAAATTTGCCAGGCACAAATCGTAAAATGTGATTAAATATACAACCTCAGTGTGCCATCTAGTGCATTTTAGTTATGAATTTAAGGAGCAACGTTTAATCTTGTTGCTTTAAGAGTTATAATATATGGGTTTTTGAGATACCTTCAGGATCAAGTAATCTTTGTAAAGATAATTTCTTTTTATTTAACTAATGGTTCTGATTCACATAATGGTGCTTGCCTGGGTTCCATTTCACTATGTGTTTTTTCATATCTATATATTACTTTTCACCTGTTCGAGCCACTTAAATCAACAACCAAAAACTAAGCGGTCTATTACGATGGAGGATTTTCCGCATCCTCCGGGCCGGCGGAAGCCACCGCCGGCCTGGAGGATGCGGAAAATCCTCTGCGGGCCCACCAAAGACCCACCGCCACATTAGGATGGCTGGTGGGTCCTGGTTTCCGTCCGCAGCTTTTCCGCCGTGGTTGGCCTACAACCGCAGCGGAAAAGCTCTAATATGGTAACGGTGTCTCTGAGACACCGTCAGCCAGATTAGGATGGGCTGTGAAACATGCTTTTCCGCTGTGGAAAGGCATGTGTAACTTCACTGCGGGGGCCCGTTGCGGGCCCCCTGGGTGAAGGGGGGTGAGGGGTGCACACACGGTGCCTGCCGCTTTCTGCATACAAATGCAATGTATGCATTTTTACCATTGCGGCGGATGCAGCTTGAAGCCGCACCCACCGCAATGGTAAAAATATAGGATGTGACCGCCAGGGTGGCGGTCACATCCTAATTGCACAGGAGGGAACTCCGCAGGCCATGCGGAGGTTCCCTCCTACTCCATGGTGGTGGACGAACTCAGGTCCGCCCGCCATCATAATCTGCCCCTTAGTGTGGAGAGTTCACAGTGATATGGCTAAAGAGGCGCATAAAGAAGAGCCGCTCCTTCTGGGGAGCGGGGCCAAAAAACTACTGGGGGCATTCACGAACCGCCACCTACCTGTGTGGTTTGCTGGTTGCCATGCTCTCTTGCCTCGCTCTCCCCCGCCGCCGCACCTGCCATAGCGGCCGCTGAGAGGGGGGAGTGATCACCGGATTAAACAGCCTACAATTCCGAGCGTCCCCTGCTAGGACTCGGGGACGCCGCCTGCAGCGTCACTTGCCAGCGCCCGGAGGCGCATAAAGAAGAGCCGCTCCTGCGGGGGAGCTGGGCCAAAAAACTACTGGGGGCATTCATGAACCGCCACCTACCTGTGTGGTTTGCTGGTTGCCACGCTCTCTTGCCTCACTCTCCCCCGCCGCCGCACCTGCCATAGCGGCCGCCGAGAGGGGGGAGCGATCACCGGATTAAACTGCCTACAATACCCAGCGTCCTCTGCTAGGATCGGGGACGGTGCCTGCAGCGTCACTTGCCAGCGCCCGGAGGCGCATAAAGAAGAGCCGCTCCTGCTGGGGAGCGGGGCCAAAAAACTACTGGGGGCATTCACGAACCGCCACCTACCTGTGTGGTTTGCTGGTTGCCACGCTCTCTTGCCTCGCTCTCCCCCGCCGCCGGACCTGCATAGCGGCCGCCGAGAGGGGGAGCGATCACCGGATTAAAATGCCTACAATTCCCAGCGTCCCCTGCTAGGCCTCAGGGACGGCCCCTGCAGCGTCACTTGCCAGCGCCGGGAGGCGCATAAAGAAGAGCCGCTCCTGCTGGGGAGAGGGGGCAAAAAACTACTGGGGGCATTCACGAACCGCCACCTACCTGTGTGGTTTGCTGGTTGCCATGCTCTCTTGCCTCGCTCTCCCCCGCCGCCACACCTGCCAATGCGGCTGCCGAGAGGGGGGAGCGATCACCGGATTAAACTGCCTACAATTCCCAGCGTCCCCTTCTAGGACTCGGGGACGCCGCCTGCAGCGTCACTTGCCAGTGCTCGGAGGCGCATAAAGAAGAGCCGCTCCTGCTGGGGAGCGGGGCCAAAAACCTACTGGGGGCATTCACGAACCACCACCTACCTGTGTGGTTTGCTGGTTTCCACGCTCTCTTGCCTCGCTCTCCCCCGCCGCCGCACCTGCCATAGCGGCCGTCGAGAGGGGGGAGCGATCACCGGATTAAACTGCCTACAATTTCCAGTGTCCCCTGCTAGGACTCGGGGACGCCGCCTGCAGCGTCACCTGCCAGCACCCGGAGGCGCATAAAGAAGAGCCGCTCCTGCTGGGGAGCGGGGCCAAAAAACTACTGGGGGCATTCACAAACCACCACCTACCTGTGTGGTTTGCTGGTTGCCACGCTCTCTTGCCTCACTCTCCCCCACCGCCACACCTGCCATAGTGGCCGCCGAGAGGGGGGAGTGATCACCGGATTAAACTGCCTACAATTCCCAGCTTCCTCTGCTAGGACTCGGGGACGCCGCCTGCAGCGTCACTTGCCAGTGCCCGGAGGCGCATAAAGAAGAGCCGCTCCTGCTGGGGAGCGGGGCCAAAAAACTGCTGGGGGCATTCACAAACCGCCACCTACCTGTGTGGTTTGCTGGTTGCCACGCTCTCTTGCCTCGCTCTCCCCCGCCGCCGCACCTGCCATAGCGGCCGCCGAGAGGGGGGAGCGATCACCGGATTAAACTGCCTACAATTCCCAGCGTCCCCTGCTAGGACTCGGGGACGCCGCCTGCAGCGTCACTTGCCAGCGCCCGGAGGCGCATAAAGAAGAGCCGCTCCTTCCGCGTTGCGGGACGTGCGCCGGCGAAGCCGGGCGGAGCCCGGGCACAGGGCGGGCCGTCTGTGGCCGTCCGGGGACGACCAGGGACGGGACGGGCCACCCCGCTTGACTTTGACGAACTCTAAAGGTACTTTCTATTTGGACCGGCATTTTGTTACTGACTGGGGTATTCAACACGCAGATACCGAACTGCCTAAGACGGAGAAGTGGGTGAAGGGCAAACATAGCTTGTTTTAGTCCCACGGAGTCATTTACAAGAAGGAAGCCAGGATCGATAGATAGGGTTGGGAAATAGTTAATTAAAATCCTACTATGTCCAATCCCCCTAAAACACGCTCGGCTACGAGCAAAGCATATCTAGCTGGCACTCCAAAACAAACTATGGCCGAAACAATTATTGTACCTCCTAACAAAGTAAAAAAAAACTACTGCAATTGATTTGATGTTGAGGAAGGTATCTGGGGAGATAGTACGTATCGAAAGGAGTTTGTCCACCTCACCAATCCCTATATTAGTTACCCCAACGTAATCCAGGGATCAAACACTATCTGAAAGCCCCAATATGACTGGGAATATAGTGTTAGCAAGTAACTCAATCTGAAGGCATTCCCTGTGCTCAACATGTACTACAATCTGGGGCAGAAAATTTAGGGCAAAGCAACCTTAGCGCTCATAGTAAACCCAAACAACGGGGGGTGAGAAGGGCCAGCATAGGAAAAACAAATCAAATATAGGAGCTTGTCTATCTAAAAATAGATAAGAGGGCACCCCAGCAGATGATAGAGTGTCAACCAACGAAAGATCACCAGGGTGGATAGAGGAGGTAATTGGAGAACTCAAAAAGCATCTGGAAGCTTTTATGATTACCCAGTTAAAACCGATTGTAAGTGGTTGAATTGACCAAACAGGGCAAGATAATGGACCCGACAAGTAAGAAACCTTCCTCAGGCCCCAACCAACCCACAAATATGGCCACTGATAATATAGTGACTAATAACAACTGTGTCAGTAACATCCATCACACGATCGCCCAGGTACATGACCCTCCTAAAGCCCCTCAAGACCCTGAGAGGGGATCAGATTATAAGATTGGCACCAAAAATACAGATAAAGTCCAACAGCAACCAACTACACAAATGGGGCAGGAAGACCAATACTCAAGCCAAGGCCCATCTAGCTCATCCCAAATGGATTATGATCCATTCCATAGCCCAGAAAGTCCTCCACCACATATATATCTACCACCGGAAGTTAGCCCCTATGTTATAGTATTCGCAGGGGCACCGGAACTCAGGGCCGGAGAAAAAGAATCACACTCACAATTACACTCAAAAATTGCAAAGTGTTTGAAAATCCATAGACCCTTGAACACTGGGAAAAGGGGGGAGATACTACGTGTAAGAAGAGTGAACTAGCTAGGAGGCAGGAAAAAAGATATAAGAGGGGACTGCATTGTGGCAAATTTCAGAGATGTTAATCTGGTGGAATATATACTGAGAAATTCAAATAGAAATCACACCAGCACAATTTGCACCCTCCCCCTGGGGTATTTTTACCCAAGGAGACGGAGCATTAATAACCTAAACTATCCAATGTGGAGCACTGGAAGGATACCAATTAACCAAAGGGATAGAATCCTGAACCACCCTGGCCAGTTTTTATCTTCCCAAGACTACCCACAGTGGAGAAACAGATTTGCCCCCCTGCAGTCGCTCGATGAAAACGACTGACTACCCCCTATAGAAAACGAGCAAGCAAATATTGTAATATGGGATGGATCTGTTCGTAGCATGGAAGGGATAGGAGGAAGTGTGGAAGCTATGAGGACAGAGGATCCGCCAATGCAGAGGGAGGAAGTTGATAGTGTCCTAAAGACTTATAAAAAAAGAGTGTGTAGACTGAATGACCAGACCGCAGAGGGAAGGAAAGCTTCTAGGGCAGGGTTAGTCTTTTTGTCCTGGAACATAGCGGGCCTGGGGGGTAAATTCAAAAACAAGGAGTGGAGGGAGTATATTGCGGGCTTCCACATTATAGCCTCACGAGAGACATGGGCACGAGACCCCAATTCCTGTCAACTGGAGGGCTATAAATGTTTCTTTAGACCAGCGCAGGAAGGCAGATCAGGGAGGGCGAAGGGAGGGCTTGTCATATATGTTGACCTAGATTTAAAAGGCACATGGTCACAACCCCCATAGGTATCAGACTCCATACAAGCAGTGGCCTTCCAGGGACAGGGACAGAGGTTCCTAATATTAAACTTTTATAATTCAGGTCCAATTGAGGGAAACTACCCTGTGTTACAAGAACTAGAGAGTAGACTAAGTGATGAAACTGACCTAAGGCAGGGGGGCCCTGAACCAACTATTTTGTTGATGGTGACTTTAATTGTCACCTGTGCCCAAAACTACTCCCCATGAGCCCTGATTGGTCCTCGTGCCCTGAAGAAAGTGGACCACATGTTGAACACAACAAAGAGGGAACACTGCTTATGATGCTACTTGATAGGTTCGCCCTCACCCACACAATGGACCTGTTGGCCCTGAAAACAGGGGACACTCTTATACCAACATTTAAGGGAAGAGGCTGCTCTTTCATTATAGATTTTATTTTAATATCTGCCTTTGCTAAAGAGCAGATCAAAGAGGTAAGAACAGAGTGGAGCCCCTTTAGCGATCACAACCCCCTAACCCTCGAAATACCATATAATGGCCTGCCTGTAGGACATGCCGGGGAAGACACTGTAATCTGCCTAACTGACCAGGGGAGGCACCTAAGATGGGCAAAGACTAATGCACAAGAATTATGCAGCACCCTAGTGGAAAGAGGGAAAGAACATATAGAGGCCTGCCTCGAACGTACAATAGAGGGCAGAGACGTGATCCTGGCATTCGAGTCCTTAACTAGAGTGGTTGATGGATTATTAAAAACCAAGCGGCCCATAAAGGATTCTAACTGCTCGCGGGCTCTGAGGGAGCCAAAACAGAGCCTTAAGAAGTCCCCGAGAGAGAAGAACGAAATTGCCCTATGTAGACGCAACTTTAAAATACAGGTCAAGCAGAGAAAGAGCACACTACAAAAGGAAGTCTGGGCAGACCTGAGAGAAGCAGGTGAAAACAGGGACTATGCCCAATTTTGGAGAATTATTAATAGACCCTGCTATCAAGACTCTAGCCTCTGTAATTAGTACCAACATACTCCCCGAACAATGGATCAACCATTTCAAGAGTCTATACAACCAACAGGGGGAGACCGTTAGGGATGGAGTGTGGGAGGGGGTTAGACCCACCGAATTAGAATTCTCTTTACTGGAAATCTCAAAGGCAATTCAAGGCCTGACTCGGAATAAGGCACCAGGCCCGGATGGCACCCCCCGAGACCTTTACTTAAGCAACATTGATTTATAGGCACCGATTATGACCAGAGTACTAAACGCAGCAATAAAAACTGGGCTCCCGCGATCTTGGTCAACAGCGTTGATTGTCCCCATCTACAAGAAAGGGTGCAGGGATAACCCGCAATGCTACAGACCAATCTCGCTGATTGATGTGTCATCTAAACTACTAGGCAGGGCAATTTTAAATCGCCTTGTTGAGTGGACTGAAGCACACCACACCCTAGCAGGGTTTAGAGCAGGCAAATCAACTAGTGATCAATATCTTAATCTTTATCTACTAAATGCCAAATATACGAAATCTGGTATTGGAACAATGTATATGGGGTTTATGGACCTGGAAGCTGCGTTCGATAACGTAAATAGAACCAAACTCTGGGCCCTCATGTAAACTGGGAATTGACCCAGAACTCATAAACATCCTAAAGGAACTCCACTGGAACACCACTGCCAAAGT
The DNA here is from genome assembly GCF_964263255.1 of Lissotriton vulgaris. Taxonomy (NCBI): domain Eukaryota; kingdom Metazoa; phylum Chordata; class Amphibia; order Caudata; family Salamandridae; genus Lissotriton; species Lissotriton vulgaris. The sequence goes on from NC_141693.1 coordinate 1,393,982,361, forward strand.
CCGCTATAGCGCAGGGGGGTGAGTACCGATCCCTTCCTGTGCACTGGCGGGGTGAGGCAGGGGTGTATCCTGGCCCCCTTTCTATTCTCCCTTTACATAAATGACTTGGAGAGGTCACTGACGGCTTTGGAGATTGACTGCCCTAGAGTAGGATCGAGTCACATACCAGTACTGTTATACGCGGATGATGCAGTCCTGCCTGCACGAACAGCAGTGAGTCTGCAACATTTGGTCAGTGGATTCGTAAGGTTCATGGAGAATCTGGATCTGACCAAGTCATTTGTTATGGTGGCAGGGAAAAAAAAACCAAGAGATTTGTATTTAAAATAGGAACACATGTCTTAGAAACTGTGAACACATTCTCATATCTGGGTCTCTTGTTTGATGGAGATATTAGGTTTGCCCCTCTGCTGGTGGAAAGGTGCAGAAAACTGGTTTCAGCAAATGGTGCCATTTTAAACTTTGCACGTAGGATGGGCCGCTGGTCACCAGAGCAAGTAATGACGCTGCATAGAGCGGTTAGCACTGCCAAAGCCACGTACGGGGCAGAGGTGTGGGGCTTTAGGGATGTACACCAGATACAAGTAGAGGAAGACAAATTCCTAAGAAAACTGCTGAAGTCACCACAGAGCATTCCTGCAGCAATTGCACACAAGGAGCTTGGTATCCCGTATATCTCTGACCTGATTAAAGTGAGACCGATCCTGACCTGGCTCCGTATCTGGTTAAACCCAGAAGCTGAACTCAGTAGACAAATAAATAAAGATTGCCTCCAGAGAGATAGGAGCCTGCAAATCCCCTGGCTTAAATACGTTAAAGAAACTCTAGAGTGCATAGACCATCAAACACTATTTACTGACCCGTCAATGATTGACACCTCTTGTTAATATCGTATTCACAAGCAGCTACTTAACAAATATGATTGTAGTAGGAAACAACTTGACTCTACCAAACCATCTGTAGCAGCGCACTCCTTAGTGAGCAATGGAGAGGGTATGGAACCATACCTATTTTTAATGCACAATCAACAAGAGAGGTTTTTAATGTGTCGTTTTAGGCTCAATTTGTTACCTAATATTTTAGCTTATCCGTCTGGTTTTACCTTAACAATTGAGCAGAAGGGTGCCTGCGGCAGCGACAATAGGTCTCCGCAGGACACCCTTCATTTTGTATTATTATGTTCCTTTTATAGAACTCCTCGCCATAGATATCTTGTAGATATTTTAAAGGAGTAAAAAATGTATCACGCTTAATCTGTTTTCATTTTTTTGCAAAGAGCAACTGATAGGCGTACTCTGTGCTCTATCATGAGTTTTTTTTAAAGTTGCTGTTAAATTAAGAAACACTAGGGGCTGATTTAGGATGAAATGAACTAAATGCTTTCTTTTAATTCATAATAACTTCATTTTTAATATTGTATAGTTCAGAAATGTAATGCATTTGACGATTGTTGATTTGTACTATGTATTTTTATGATGGTTTTTAATCATCGAAGTAAAGATTTACTGAACTGAACAGTGAAAAACAACTTTAGGGGTTTTTCACAGCTAGGACATGTAAAACATAAACCCACATGTTTTTTTTTTAAATAAAATGATCCCCTAAGTGTGAACCTCTAGGACCTACTTTAGGGATGTCTTATCTGTATTAAAATGGAAGGATTAGGCCTGACAAAAAGTTTATTTTGCCATGTCGAAATATGTCAGTGACATGGTTTAAAAGACTAATTTAAGTGGATGCCACGACTTGTGCTTCAGGCTCACTAGTAGCATTTAATTTAAAGGCCCTGGATACAGACATTACCATGTACTAGGGACTTACAAGTAAATCAAATGCGCCAATCAGGTATGAGTCAATTGTACCATGTTTTAAGGAGAGAGCACAAGCACGTTAGCACTGGTTGGCAGTGGCAAAGTGCACAGAATCCTAAAGTCACCAAAACCAAATACAGAAAAATTGTTAGAGTGAAGGCAAAAGCTTTGGGGGAACACCAGACCAAGGATGTCAGGTCTAACACTATGCATGTACAATCCTTCTAAAAAAAAGCCAAAAAGTAGTACTAGGCTTTTCCACAAGACATTCAAAATGTCCCCAGCTGTCATACATCATCAAAAGGAAGATAAAGCACATTAAAATAGCAATGTGTGTTCATTAGTGAAGACAGCATTATGCTTTTAAACATACTCATTATATTTTGCAGACAGTTTAATACACCTACACTGCAGCACAAACTATCTGTGTGCCATATCCTGAAGCTCCTAAAACTGAAGCTTTGATTCCTACATTGGTCCTACATTTGGTATTTTAATATTAAAATAACAAATGTTTTTACTCAAAATTGTTGTTACTGTTTTTTCATTCATTAATTCATGAACTTACCGCTATACATACCAAAGTTTATCTGTGTATGCACCTACTTTAAAATGCTTCACACATGCTGCATCCCCATTACAAGGTGGCCACCAAAGTACTATTGATTGGAGTGCCTTTTCTGTCCATGTCTGGCTAAATCAAAATCTCCTTTATGCTATTTATCCGGCCTCTGTTCAAATAGTACATCTTCGGTGGCCAGATAAACAATGAAGTTTCAACTATTTTGGCAGCCCCTGGCCACATAGCAGAGATTATCTACAATTTTGCTAGCCAATGTGTTAACAGCAAAGATTATGCACTGTTTGCCCAGTGGCATGTTAAATAACCATGTTCACTTTTATTATGCTATTAAATCTTAATTATACTAACATTTCTCCTTAAGAGTTTGAATTAGGCCCCCCTGAGGTAGATATGTATCTTGGTCTGAAATTAACCATGTGTTCTGCAACCTAGTACTGTTTTGTGGATTTTTTGGTACTGGTCTATATTTTAGATTTATGTAATATTTAGGTAATATATATGGTCAGGTGCCGTGAGCGTGAGGGGTAAGTGTTCCGCCGATCCAGCGCCTGACTTAAGGTTCATCTAACCTAACAGCGCTGGCCTCACGGGAGTATGCTGCGAGGCTCTAATCAATTCCCTTAGGGTCGCCTAAATAGAGCAGGACCCCTTGGCCCTCTTTTTCTTCGACCCTGAGAGGTTGTATCTGCCTTCTTCAAAGTGAATGAGCATGTGTTTTTGTGTAGTACTTTGTTGAGGTCCTGACGAATCGCCGGTTGGCGAGAAACATGTTGACCACACCAGGGGGTTGAGTTAGTTCGCTGTATACCTATACGGTTTCTAGCTCCCCTCTCACCCCTTTTAACCAGGGAATCAGCCACGTTAATAAAAGTCAGTTTGGACTGACTACCCTTTTTAACTTTCACTCACATTGGCACCGACTACACTTCTTTCATCCTCACTCACACCCACCATCAGCAAGGAACAAAAGAACCCCGCCAAAAGAGTGCCTCTGGTTGGTCCGTCAGACATTGCAGCGCCGGTCTGTCGAGGGGCAGTGAGTCGATGATGATACTGGACACCCTCCAGTTATGGTGTGTTTCACACCTAATACTCTGGGTGTGTGAGGCTCTCTAAGTTCCGACAAGGGATCCCTTCCAGTCACCTTACTTGTGATACCTACTCTTCTCTCCTCTCTGTCACACTTTCCCTGGGGAACTTTGTACTCTGCTGTTTGCTCTAGTTTAGGACATGTACACTGGACCCCATTAAATATCGTCCTTTTCTGTTCCCCTCGTTGTTGAAACAAAAAAAACAAAAAAAACAGATGCAAAGTACACAGAGCACGAATTACATATATGGCACCCATAAAATGTAACATTTAAAGAAAATACTATGCAGAACCCAGAACACATGCTGATCACAAATTGTACAAAGTATGTGAAAGGAAGTGAGTTCACATAAGCTACTAAGTAAGGGCGTAGTGCTGAAAACAAACAGAGGGAGAGCAGAGTAAACACAGAGGACATTGCCTTGTGCTGTAAACAGAATAACTCAAATAAAGGTAGGTCACAGTATATTGAACGCAGAAGGCACAAGAAATGCAGCTAGCCGAGATTACACAGAACACAGGTTCACCAGTGATTACAAAATACATCAAAAGTGAGACAATTTAAATTCACAGATGAATAACAACACAAGAGGAGGGGAAGCTATCCTTTCTTATATTGACAATCGTGGAGTGTGTGAGATTTTCTTTCAATGGTGCTAAATTCAATGCTAGAGTTACATTTTATTTGCCATTTTCCAATCAAGTTTTCTGCATTCAAAACCTAAAGTTAATCCTAGGTATGTTCATCATCCTAGAGGTTTGATCTTCACTCTCACTCTCACAAGACACTTGCTTGTTTCTTGAAATGTACAGCGGTCAAGAGTTGCTTGAACGTATGAATGTACAATTCCTGCCTTGTTACAGATGACCGACTTATCCCTAGCAAGAAACGCACTTAGTGAGTTGTTGAACCTTCAATCAAAAAACATTTACTCTGCTGATTTAGAAAGGGGATTGCTGTGCTATGTCAGAAGCAAACCGTGCATTGATCTGTGCTTAATACTCCGGTAGCTTTCCACAAGCAGTCAGGCTTAACTTAGAGGCAATGTGTAAAGTATTAAAGTAGCACTTTAAACAGTAATAAAGTGAAAACACAACACAAAACCCCACACCAATTTAGAAAAACAGAGTAAAATTGAATAAATGATTTGAGACCAAAAAAACAAACATCCAGTCAGCAGAACAGGGCTACGCAATTTTTTGAGATTTAAGTGAAAATAGTGCCCAAAAGCTCAAAGTGCAAATTGTGGTAATCTGGTTGCACCGGACAAAATCATAAGGTCAGGCCAAATGGAGCTTGGGCCAGATACAGGGACCAAGTTGGGCCTCCTGGACAAAGTACCTTAAATCCTGGTTTACAGAGCATTGCAAAATCACGCATTGAGGTTGCGTCATGCAGCGGTGTTGCTGAGGATGTTGTGGGGCTGCAATGCAAAGTATTGCGTCCTCATCATGGATGCCATCAACAAGGGGCTTGGTATACAATGGCATTTTTTAAGGAGGCGTTGCACAGCAGCGGTTTTGAGGAAGCTGCAGGCACCAGGAAGGCGCAAGGTCCTACATCAGGATGCATTGCGCTGCATCAGTTCTGGAGCGGCTGAAAGGAGATGTGCTGCACTATGTCGCTTCTGCTCACAGGTCCACAGCTAGGCTGGTAGAGCACCTTGAGGACTCACATCCAAGGGTCCAGGACTGCGGTGGTACCACTTGGAAATCCAGACTCAGAGTAGACAAGTGCTGGGTTCAAGATGGTTGGAGCCTTTTCTGTTCCTGAGGCTCTGATCAGTAGGCTAGTTATTTAGCCCTTAGAGTCACTCTGGTGGTCCTGGTATCAAGATACTGGTCCAGTCCTTTCAATCAGACAGTAGGGCAGCAGGTTCAGAGGTGAACTAAAAATCTGGGTCCGAGGGTCCATTATGTATACCTGGTGCCCACTTTGAAGAAGGAGAAGGTTCTGGAGATTGCCAGTGCCTGGGTTGCTAGGAATTTCTTGCCCTGGCCCCAGTTTGTCTGGAGTCTCAAAAGACTAATATCAAACACTTTGTGATTGGGCTCAGGCACAACAGAGCCTCTGGAATGTTCAAGTGTGGTAGATGACAGGTCCACTCCCTCATCAATTGAGAGATGGCCCATCCTCCCTATACCTATTCTCCAATATCTGCGGTCTGGGAGCAATACACAAAGAGCAACTGTCAGCTACATCAAGCATTGTGACCCAGGATGCAGGCTGTAGGTAACAAATGGTTTCGACAAGAAATTGACAACTTTCTAAAAGTGGCATTTTCAGAATTGTAATTTTAATCCTGACATTACCGTTAAAGAGGCTTTTACAATACATTTCTTTAGAGTCTAAACTTGACATTCCTATCTGCCCACAGTGAAAGTAATCACTTATTAAGTGGTGGTTGGCATGAAATGGAGGGAACAGCAAAATGTCAACTTTCCATAAGTATCATTTTCAGAATTGTGACTTAAATCCAGACTTTGCAATTTTTAGAAACCTATCTGCTTGGTTCTACAGCAGTCTTGCCTACTCCCCCATCACCTTTATCAAGTAAAATGGGATCTCGATAGTACTTTGTGAATTTCACAGAAACAGTGGGAACTTCTGTGAGGCAAAATCCTCAAAACCAATAGGAGCATTCCCCCAGCAAGAAGCATTGTATAAGCTCATGCTACAGTGCTACTGCACTTCTGAGCATTTATATACCATGTTCCCCACGGCTGCGGCTACCTGTTGGAGATGCTGCATGCAAGTCCGTGATTTTCAACACATTTGATGACATGCCTCCCATTACTCTTTTTTGGAATTGCCTATATTTTTATTTGTTTGGCACGCAGTGTTTGTGGTGACGGCATACTTGCGTTGGCTTCCATTATAAATGCACTCTGAGTCTTCCTGGTGACACGCTTTACCGTTGGGAGGTTTTTGATTTTATCCACCAGCAAGCGTAATATTGTATGCTGTACCTTTCCACATTGAGGCATGTTTAGAACCTGTATCGTCATCTATGGCAAATGCATTTTGAACTTCCTGACATTACTCTCGGCCTTTTGGTAGCTTTTGATTCCTTCTTTTCCCACCCGTGAGCATAACATTTTAGGCTAAACCTCTCTCCATTGAGATATGCTTGAAACCATTTTACAGTTTTAAAATGGGTTCAGTTGGAATGGTTTCTAATCCTGTGCCATATTCACTTCCACTTTTTTATACATAATATTACACAAATCCTTACCTGCCTGGCCCCTTTTGTGGTTGCCGTTCAGTTACTATATAACTCTAATTTCCTTGCGTAATCAACTTTCCTCAATGATATGTTTTATTTATATGCACAGATGTTAAATTGGCTCCAATGAAAGTGACTGGCGATATCATCCTCCGCCTCATTATATTTGAATGGTTCGCAGTAACAAATGAAGCAATGTTTTCCCTCCTTTTTCTCCCAATAAGGAATTTGTGTACACATGTAACTTTGTTGATACATCAGTGTTTATATACAATTGATTTGTGTTTATATATGGTTTTAACTACCTTTTCTTTTTCTTTTCCATCCCTCTTTTTCCATCCTTTTGTTGATATTATTATTTGTAATTAGATTTAAGACTATTTAGTTGTACCTCAGACATTTATTCAGAACTGTCCTGATGATAATCTTTATATTTGGAAAGGATTGAAACGCCATTGACTGTTCATACAGATACTCCCTTTTTTGGTGTTTTGAAATTGACAGGATCGTTGTGTGGTCATTTGAATTGTGATGAAAACAGATAATTTATTTCAGCTTTATTTGCCTTAACACATGAGCATGTTGTTTTATTCTGATATTGCCCACCACTACGATTGTTAAAGAACTCTTTAAATTTAAATTTTTAATAACGCATTGTTTCAGAATTGGATTTATTTCAATTAATTGTTTCTTTGTAGGGAATCTGATCCTTTATTTATATCCTAGACCCCGGTCCCTATGTACCCATGGGTTTCCCTTTTTTGTGTAATATTACAGGCCCCCTAGTAGCATTTAATTTACAGGCTCTAAGTACATATGGAAACACTTTACTATGGACTTACAAGTAAAATAAATGTGCCAATTGTACCACGTTTAGAGGAGAGAACAGAAAGCACACACACTTTTGAACTGGTTAGCAAAAACGAGGTCAGCAAAAACAGAGGAGTAAGGCAAAATGTTTGGTGGAAGACAAACCTAAGGCTGACAGGTCTAATACACATCGATTGTGAAAATATTCACTTTCTACTGAAAATAGGCATGTCTCATTTTCAGAGGTCATATTGAGACGTTAAAATTAAAGTAGAACTACACAGGACTGTTTAAGCTCCTACCTCTCATATTGGAAGCGGGTAGAAGACTAACTAACTAACTTTTATGGTGTACCTGGAAGTACTAGTTCCCAAAGCCGTGACACTAGTTCCTGTCCATCTGAGGCCCTTGCTGAAGGTAGTGAAGGTGAACCCGGTTATGGTAGCCCGCTTGAAATTGAGTTGCTATAAACCAAAAACAGTTGGTACAAATTACGAGGGCAAATAAAAACTAAATGTTTGTTGTTCAAATGGAGTACAAGTTACTTTTTTAAAACTAATTTTTACAAGAATTTGTCATATTTTGATAAAGAAACAAATGATATGCCATAAGGTGTAACATAAGGTATAACATAAGGTATAACTAGCAGTCCACATAATGCTTGTTTATGCACACTTTAAATAACATAAGCAAAGAAACTGCAAGCTTGGGAACTGTGCCTTCCTCCTTCTTTTTCCATGTGGAATTGTGAAAACAAAGAGCAAGCATTGGAGTACTGCTTCCTACTTACAGCCCAAAAGGATGAGAAAGCACATAGGGGAACAGTGTTTACGAGGTTCCTTCTATGGCATGGTCTTTCCACACAAAAGAAGTTATCTTAATGTGACTGAATTAAACTTAGGATGCCATCTGCTATTGTAAGGCACAGAACAAGACAAAGAGAAAGAATACGTTCTCTCAGAAAATGGCATGGCTGCCTGCGTGAGACATAATACCTTATAGAAGGGATTGTATGAGTTGTTCTGTGACTGTCAATATAAACAGATTCTTTGGCATTTTGATGCTTGCCTTTGCAAATGTGTGAAAATATTATAAATGGGCAAAATGTAGCTGCACATATGGATGACAGCCAATGGATGAAGTAGGTTGACAAATTGGGCCCTGCTTTATACTGTGGCGACTGGAAGAAAAATGTGAAAGACACAACAACATACAGGGGCGGCTCCTCCATGTGGGCGGAGGAGCATTGTCCCACTGTTTTCTCGCAGTGCGAGAAGCAGAAACATATAATGGTATTTTAAATTCCATTTTATGTTTCTGCTTCTCGCTCTGCGAGAAGGCAGAAGGCGAGGTTTGGTTGAGGGCGGGCGGATGTTCCTGATCCAGGCAGGGGAGGAGTGGCTTGCCTACTGTTGTGGAGCTGACTGTTTGGTCGGCCACATGGCCGACCAAACCAGTCACACACACTCTACACTTTCTCTATGTAGGCTGCATGCAGCCTACATAGAGAAAATGGCCTCCCCATATATGCTTGTGGGGTCGGTGAACCTAGCCAATCACAATGCTGCCATTGCAGCATTATGATTGGCTTGGCGAAGAGAGGGAGGCTTACTGCTTCCTGTAGAAGCAGAGAGAGTAGAGGCAACACAGGGTCAGATGCCAAGGTTTTTTTTTATTACCCTCCCCATGCCAACCCCCCCACCCATAAGTCATTCCGGATGCTACTGCCAACATACCAATGACTGAGGAGGGCTTCCTGAAAGCCCCTCTGGATGCAAGTATGGATGTAAGTATGTATGTATAATTGTTTTAAGATTTTTGCTTAAAAAAAAAAGAAAAAATCTTGACTAACACCAGGCCTAAATAGGATAGCTTTATCAAGGACATGTTTGAATGGAATCAATTTGGCCTTCTGTGAAACAGCAGCAGTCAGATAATCAAAAGGCGCTCCAAAAGGAATTTACAACAGGATCAGCAAGAGGCATTACTGATAAAGCTGAAATGTGTCCTGTACTTATGTCTTGTGGAAAACAGTCTGCTATCAAATCAGGTTCTAAACAAAAAGGGAAAACTGAAAAATAAAGTAAAAACTAAATCACCGGCACTGAAGGGAACTAACTTGTGAAGGTGTGCTCCTTGTGAAAGAGTAAAATGCCCACTACCCTATGATCAGTGCTTAATTTGTAAACAAGAAAGTGACAGGGCACTCCTAGGAGGCCATTCCAGCTTGCACCAGCCACTACCCCGCAGCGCTGCCAATAGCAGTACCAACACAGCAACTAACTATTAAGTACAAATGTGACAATTCAGATTATTCTTGGCAACCCAGAGCTACAAGAGTTGTATAGGTGGCAAGTATAGTTCATTTTTGTTGTATATTGAAGTATTAAGCACTGTTGTTGTGCTCATCTCAAAATTAGACAGAAAGCACCAGCATATGGTGGACTGTCATTAGTACTGGTGTTGAGAATTAAGTGCTGGTGCCACGCCCCGGAAACCACCGACTCAACTAAAGCACTGCCTATTCTATATGTTGTAGTGGCTGAAAGCAAAATCTGAATAACACAACAACTGACCAATGGATGGAGAGAGTTAGCTGAAAGCCTCTTTAAGTGTGTTCATTATACATATAATGTTAGTAAAATCAAAAGTTCTTGGCTAACTCCAAACATAAAAATTTAAAAACCTAAAAATGAGTTTAACAAAATCGAGCAATATAATTTGTTAATAAAGTTAAGAAGAGCTATATCTGGAACTACACACTATAAATATCTTAGCCATATCTAATAGGGGATTTCTACACTAATTGAAACAACCCTACCCCTGAAAACAGTCACCCTTGAGGACGCTCAATAAAACAAAATACATTTGTAAGCTTTTCCAAAACTTGTGATAGCTTGGATCCCTTAGAAGGCACCAGTAATAGGTCTTTGTTGAGAGAATCACCCATTCCATTTTTATGAGAAGCCAAGAGATATTGAAAAGACATCGGATAGCTGGCGATGGCACAACAATTCTGCTGGGGACAGGCAAACCCGGTGCTAGTACTACTAATGGGGCCCACACAAGAGTAGAAGATTCAGAGACAATCATGTTATGTCATTCAAAGAGATCCCTATCCTAAGTCGAGGTCTATCCTTCGTGCCGACAGAGAGAAAATACTTTCTAGAACTACAACCAGATTTACTTACATTTTTTAGGAAAATTAGGATGCAGGCCTTCATTAACCCAATCAAGATACCACAGATCTAAGACCCACATCTACGTTTTTCCTCCCAAAAATTTCATTCCTGTGGAGATATTAACCTTGAGGAAAATGTTTTTCAAAGAGAGATCTGGGTCTCAGAATATACTTACAATCCTTACAATATCTCTTGTCAGTATACAACTGCAACTGAAACACTTTGAAAGACATTTCTAATGTGTTAAAATCAGCTGACAAAGGAGGAGACATTCTGTTACGGGACATAGCTGACTTCACATAGGAAATCTGTTGCCAACTGGCTAAAAGTAACCACTATATGAAACTAAAACATAGCCCCACAGAGGAAAGTAGAGGGAAATTTTAAAGCTGAATACAGATGCCAAGCAAACTTTTTAAAATGTCAAACCTCATTCCAGCAATAAACAGTCTTTTAGAGACTAACCTATATAGTACTATGCCATTTAGATGATCATGTTGAAACCTGTCACACAATAAGCATGAGGTAAATTGAGAAGTTGATTCTATGTCGGAACTTGCAATTGAAAATAAAAAAGTCAGAGCCAATACTGGGAAATTGTATTGTGGCACAGTATAGCAGTACTAACATGGTACTAATACCAGTGCGAGTGTTGGTTTATTTGTTTATCTATATTTGTCACAGATTTTAACATTCTATTGTACCAGACATAAATATGTGATGTTGGTATTAATTCAGAGGACTCTGTCAGCAGCAGAGTAAGCGGATTTAACAGTTCAAATATGACCGCTATTGTTTTTTCAGATGAACAGGTGTAGGTTGGCTGTCCTTTTTCTATTTCGATATGCAGAAGATCCTGTGTGAGTGTCGGCACAAGAGATTGTTGTAGAGTCCAAATAAGACTCGGAGGTCAGCGTCGGTTAAGAAGTTAAGTTCGGTAGCGCAGGAAATGTTGTGAATCCGAAGACAAGATGACCGACGACGGGCAGGAGACAATTTTTTTTTTCCTATAATATTCTTTATTACTTTAATTGCTTTGAGATTTTTCTTGTGCTATGTTTTCACTTTATTACGGCTTGTGTGCTGCATAAATGCTTAACACAGTGCCTCTAAGTTGAGCCTAACTATTTCTATGACCAGCTTCCAGAGGGTTAAGCACAGATTAATGTAGTGACTTTCGTGGTTCACCCTGACAAAGATTGTGGCTGTTGCTTGAGTAGCGTGTTCACCCCCTCAACCAATAACCCAATCTCTTACAAGACTGTTTTGCTTATACTTTCACATGTCTAGATCACCTTATTCCTCTTTGATAATTCCTCCATTGCTTTGTTTGGCTTATTGCCTTGCTTCCCTTTTAGCCTGCTTCCCATCCTTATCTGTAGATGCAGTATCTGCCCCGTCCACTTACATATATATTGGTGAGTCCAGCTCTGATCTCGTCTCCAATTATATGGTTCCTACTTGAATTACTATTTGTTTACTGACTTTCATTTTTCTTTCTCCTTTACATTTGTATTAGCCCTCTACCTATCCAATGTGAGCACGGCATGGTAAATTTTGACCTCATGTTTACATTCAGTCCTTTGCCCAGTTTTTCATTAATCTTTACTTCTCTTCTTTTTTTCACTTCTTTTTTCATGCTTAGTCCTGATAATGATCACATATTGCAAGTGGATCAAAACACCAATTCATTTTTGATCCATGAACCCTAATTCCTATTTACATATATTGTACAATTCATGTAACATTTTGTGCTACATTTCTATGCAGATTATTAATATGTGTGTGTCGCTTTTGAACACCAAGCATGTTTACCTCTCTGGTACTATTTTCATTGATTTTAACCAATTATTTGTTTATATAATTTTTTATTATTTAGCAAATCTTTATTATACCAACAGTATGAAAGTAAAGCAGAGTTCAAATAGGAGTTCCTGGCACCATTGTCCCAGCCAGTTTACAGATCGTAATGCTCAAGCAGATCATTAGAAAACAAAGAAAGGTAACACTTAACAGGTGCCACAGTAACCAGCTACAGCAGGTAAAATAGAACATGTTCCTATACTAAAACCTCTCTCTTTCAGGGGCGTTGCTATTAATAGGGTAGCAGGTGAAGTGGCACCAGATTAAACCCAAAGAACATTTGAGAATTCCACATCATCTACTCCAGTAGTTTTCCACCTCCTCTCAGTAGATACTGGTAACTTCACTCGATTTTCCCATCCTACAGTTTGATCATCATGATGACCTTGAATTTCTCCCTGCTCGTGCTACGACATGTATAGGAGTCTTCTCTTCATTTGCTGGTGCCTCTCATTCTTGCAAAAAGTTCTCCTCCCATACCTCACTATCTCTAATGCACAATAAGCCTTTCATTAACTAAGAAATCAACTGAACACACCAGCAAAAGAAAGAACATTGCATCACAAGCAAAACTTTCACATTGAAGGTTAATCTTTGAAGATGAAATGCTTAAGGCCTTTGGTTAAGCTAACTTAGTAAAATAGTCAGTGTACCCATTAAATACATGATTATATATGCACCTACGGTTACAGAATAAAAGCAAATCATTAATACTTGAATACATGTGTACATAAGAAATGCAATGTCTTTAAAATTCAGTATAACTCAGAGTGAACAAGTGTAAATGTGAACAGAAACTACAATTTATAACATAATAATGAAGGTATAAGAGCACACACTTATATGAATGGCTACTTTCTACAGTGAATACACTCCAGCAGTTTGGTTGACGCTTCACTTACATTAATAGGCTTAAGGCACACAGTAGATATACTGTGCTAATGCTTGTTTATATTGTGTTTCTGAGACATGTAATCGTGGAGCTAAATGTACGCTGCAACAATAGCTAAACATTGGCAAGCAAGACCGATTGGGTTTGCCAATGCTTGTCTATTAGACAAGGAAATTGCAGGACTCCTTATTATATTCTCCAGCTGTTTAGTTCAAGCATCAGCGATGACCTGTTGTATCTCTCTGTGTGGCTTTGGCAAACCCACCAATTGCTATTGCCTGTTAGCTGCAGCATTCAGAAATGTTGGTTTCTTATTTGTGTATTTCTGATGAAGTTCTTCTTTTGTGTATTTAGCTCTCTTTCCGCCGATTTCACTCAGAAAGCATTTTTGTTGGCCATCACACAATACAGCAAGTGATGGCCTCTTTTCTCTCTTCCCATCTTGTTTTTTGTTGCAGTTTTATTTTGAATGAATTCTACTAGAAGGTATTGGAGTGCTTTTCTTGAGCACCAGTGATGTTACACAATGACACATTTATTTTTTGGTAGGAGCGGAGTGGTTAAGTGATTTGCCAGGAATCACCAATTTCAAGCGGACGCGAAGGCTTTTTTCACCAGTTTCCGCCCTGCATTGATGTTGTTCACTTCTGCCCTGCATTGACGCCACAAGACAGTGAGAGTCTCCTCCATGGCTGCCATTGGTGAATTCTTTAAATGCCCTTTATCTCATTGGCTGCACTTAGTGCCGGCTTTTTGTAAGTAATTCAACAGGAAGGTATTGGAGTGCTATACATGAGCACCGGTGATGTTCCACAATGACACATTTATTTTTTGGTAGGCACGGGGAGATCTAGGGCCAGATGTAGGTGGCTAAATACCCGTCAGTAACACCGAAATTCAGAGAATTTCAGCGTTACCGACCGGTATTTAGCCATGTGCGATGTAGGTGACGTTAAACCTACATGCAAAATAAGGAATTGCTAAATAGCGATTCCTTAAATGCAATGTAGGTAGCACTAAAAACAGTGCACCTCAGCCTTAAGGAATCGCTATTTACCACCAACTTTAAGTTGGTGATAAGTAGCGATTGCCTTACAAAAAGCACTTTTTTTCTTTTTTTTGTGCCATGTGGCACACATCCATGCCCTTAGGGCATGTATGTGCACCACATGTGCACACATGTACATTTCAGGGGTGCATCAGGGTATCCTTTGGACACTCTGGCACCCTTGAAATACCTCCCGCTATTAACGATTCAGTATTACTGAATCACTAATAGTGAATCTCTCCCTATTCATTCCTATGGGCCTCTTAGACCATAGGAATGAACGGCTAGGTATTCCTAAAAAACGAATCGGAATTACCGATTCGTTATTAAGGAATGTTAAGGAATCGCTAATATTTTAGCGATTCCTACCTACATTCCATTTAGCGAGTCCTTAATAGCGATTCAGTAATAATCGCTGTTAAGGACTCGCTAAATGGAAGTTACCTACATCTGGCCCTAAGTGATTTGCCCTGAATCAGCGATGTCGAGCGGACGCTGAGGCTCATTTCACCTGGCTCCGCCCTGCATTGATGTTGTTCTTTTCTGCCCTGCATTGACGTCACAAGACAGTGAGTCTCCTCCATGGCTTCCATTAGTGAATACTTTAAATGCCCTTTATCTAATTGGCTGCACTTAATGCCAGCTTTTTGCAAGTAATTCAACTGGAAGGTATTGGGAGTGCTTTATATGAGCACCGGTGATGATACACAATGACATGTATTTTTTCGAAGGCACGGGGAGAATAACTGGTTTGCCCAGAATCACAGATGTTGAGTAGACGCTGAGGGTCATTTCACCTGGTTCCGCCCTGCATTGATGTTGTTCACTTCTGCCCCGCATTGACGTAACGAGACAGTGAGAGTATCCTCCATGGTTGCCTTTGGTGAATTCTT
Organism: Lissotriton vulgaris; assembly: GCF_964263255.1. NCBI lineage: Eukaryota > Metazoa > Chordata > Amphibia > Caudata > Salamandridae > Lissotriton > Lissotriton vulgaris. Next base: position 1,393,997,760 of record NC_141693.1, read on the forward strand.
TAAATGCCCTTTATCTAAGTGGCTGCCCTTAATCCCAACTTTTTTGCAAGTAACTCGACTAGAAGGTATTGGAGTGCTTTACATGAGCACCGGTGATGTTACACAATGACCCATTCATTTTTTGGTAAGCACGGTTAGATTAAGTGATTTGCCCAAAATCACCGATGTCGGGTGCACGTTGAGGCTTGTTTCACCTGGTTCCGCCCCACATTGATGTTGTTTACTTCTGCCCAGCATTGACATCACGAGACAGTAAGAGTCACCTCCATGGCTGCCATTGGTAAATTCTTTAAATGCCTTTTATATAATTGGCTACACTTATTGCCAGCTTTTTTGCAAGTGCTTCTTGCTAGGAGTTGTTGCTGCTGTTCGAGTAGAGCCAGAGACAGCAAATAATAGGGTCCGGAGCAGCAGCAACGGTGTAGATCCTTAGCCGGAACAGCAGCTTCTGCCAACGCCTCTTAATCAGCACCTGCCGGATTTAGCTCTGCAGCGACCACAGAGCAGTCACCAGGTGAGACTGTCCACAGGTTATCCTCAGAGCAGGTATTGAGAGGTGTTAGGCAGCGTTGGATTGGTAACGCGGGCATTCGGGCAATGCCCGAGGGGCCGGTGTCCGAGTTCTGCTGTGGGCTCCTTTTTTTTAGCAGTCTGGGGCGCTATTTGGGCGCTGTCTCTGTTCTTCTGAACAGAGACACCCACTGGGTCAGCGGCCCAGTGGGTGTCTGAGTGGCCTTTCTAGAGGCGGATGGGCGCTCATTACCTACGTTTAGCAGAGGTATCATTCCCTTTGTCTCTCGGGCCGGCCCATTAATGTCTGCCCATACTGAGCGTTGGCAGGGGGCCTGAGTAGAAGTGGCCTCACTTGTTTCTTTCACTATTGTAAACTAACGCGTGCATTATTTTACACCCCCCCCCCTAAAGTTTTTTTTATAACATTACACCAAAGCAGTGATGAGGAGTGTTTATGCAAATGTGGGCCGTTTTTGTTTTTTTTCGTGTCCGGACCGATTTTCATTCCCAATCCAACCCTGGTGTTAGTCTCACCAGTGTGCATCGAATCAGGCTCACACTGTATGCGTCCATCTGTGCCTCACTGGGTGGGTGCCTTCTTTTCCCTAGGTTATGAGGAGTGCGTCTCTCCCTCTGGGAGGTGGGGGCAGCGGCTGCTTAGGCATCCTGTGCTACCTCCTCTCCAGGCCCGCCAAATCCCACTAATCTTGTGTTAGCAGTATAATGCATTCAGTACTTTTTTTACAGGTGAGACCCCAGGCATCAGCTTGCTAAATGTGAGAGCGGCAGCTAAAAACAGGTCAGGTACAGAGAGCTCATTACACCCTCACTGTATCAAACATTCCCAGCACTGTGGTATACAAATAAGCAAAGTGCGTATTATGGTTTAAAAAAACATAATTTTGTTCGTTCTGTGTTTTTTTTCAAGTTTGAAAATGTTTACGTTTTGCACATTACCCAATAAAAAAATATTTGTTTGCACAAAGCATTAAGTGCAAAACCATGTTTACCCCAAATTGCATGAGTTTCCATATTGGATTCCTTACTAGGATAAAACCAATCTCCCCACCCCCCTCAGGATTGGGAGACGCGTGCACCGTGGAGCATGCAGAGCCCTTCCATTGTTGGTGCTTTGCAGCAGTAAGATCTCAGTTTCTCGTTGCTCAAATGAGTGTAACTTCTGCTATCTATGTTTCCCTCGTCTTCATTGCTTGATTTTGCTAACGAGAAAGTGTCACTCATAGTCTTTGAATATCACTCATAATTACACTAAAATTATGAAAATCTCACACAATTTTAAACCTTGGCAGCTATGACTCTCTCCGTATCCCTATCCCAGGCCTTTGCATCTGCACCTGCCAGCTGCCCCCCATGCTCACTCCAGCACTCACCTGGCCATACATCTCAAGTTATCGCATCTCAAAGGCCAGGAGCCTCCAACCATTTGCATTCTGGGACTCGTAGTTCTGGATTTACGCTAGAAGCTGGGTGGCCTTATCACACTTTACCTTGACCCCCTGAGATCATGAACTATGCAACTCACCTGTCCAGGCAGCTGATGAGGATTAAACGCTGTTGAGTGAGATGCAGCCTGTTTAGGAAGATGTCTCTTACATGTGTCCGGATTGACGACATCCCCTCGGTGCATTTCCATACTGTTAAATCGTACACTTTCATTATCCTAGACCCTAAAAAGCGTCAGGCATCACCACTGCGCAATAGAAATAACATCAATGCTAGCAAACTACTTGCACACTTTACATATCGTTCCGGAAGCAACACTCATATTGGCTAAAATCTCCCTTGTGCAACTCCCTCCTCCACCAGAAGGTCTCAATTTCATGGTCAGTTTCAACACAGGGCAAAGGTGTTTTGAAGGCTCAGTTATTGCCTACCTTAGTGTATCCACATGGGGTACACTTGAATACAAGCCTCTAAATGAGAGTCTTTTACAGAATGATTGCCCTGAAAATATGGGACAGACCCTGCCCTCTTAGAGCGATGCTGGACACCCCTGGAGGGGTAAAGCACAGTTTCCATAGCCAAGCCTCCCCGATTGCTGTGGCACCCTTCCTACACGACTGTATTTCGTCCAAGTATCTTTTTTTAAATTTCTTGTGTTTTTCGAAAGATCATATTACTGTGATATTCCCTAATCATGGATTAGAGAGTGTGTGGATAAGATAAAGGGGCTGTGGTGGTGGATGCAGACTAGTGGGTGATGCAAGGTAAGCAATTTCATTGCCTCACACGCATGATTAAAGTTTTACATATTGTAAGTGGTGATTGGGGACATGGGTTATCGAGTTCTCAGTGTCTGATTGCTCTTACGCCAGTGTGTGAGTTCCTGCTGCACTTTTAAACTCAGATGTGCAATAGGTCTTGCATTTATGCGAGTTCAAGCTATTGGTATTGTAAATTACTATGCCTTTTATTTATCTGTTTTAAAAACAACACATAAATACAAGACATTATTATTTACATGCAAATAGATCTAACTCTCGTAAGTGCGAGACCTATTGCATTGCAAATGCTTGTTATTTAGTAGGAGGCATGTTGTGATAGGTATGCACAGGGAACAGAACAAAAATTTTCAATTGTCCAAGTGTACCTTGTACTGTAGTGGAACTACAGAATGCCCAGATCTGCAGACCAAACTCTCCCACGGTCACTCTTTGAGAAGAGTGTGTATGCTTCTACTTTTCTTCTTTTAAAATAAATCAAATTTGTCAAGTATCGGAAGGTACATTTCTATTGGTGGAACGTTAAGTGATGAAACAGTAAGCGTGCTTTGTACGTACAGGCATCGCCGGAATAATCATTGAAACAGCTATCAGTATAACCAATTTAAAGGCTGTCATTTTGTTAACAAAAGCAAAAGGCCCGGCTGGTGTTAAGAGGTTTGAAAACTGTGACGTGCAGGTTAGTCACAGCCTCTACAGCAAGCTAGGCCTCTGAGGACTCTTACTGGGGCTGGAACTTGTTACCTGGAGTTTAAATGCAGATCCTTTAAGTAATCTCTGACATAGTGATGACGGCATATAATTATACAGCCCCCTTTGCAGATGGCAAAAGCACACCCTACGCTTTCGGACTGGGATTACAACCTCAACAGGCAGGTCAAACAAAATGGCTTAGTGGACACATAATCCCACTTAACTATTTTACAAATGATGGGTAAATTCAAACTGTGAGGGACACACAGCTGTTTTAGGGCATGTTCAAAGTGACAATTGCCCAGTGCCCCACCTACCAAGGGACTCACTGGTACAGTAGGTTGGACACTAAAAATTCTTGCTATATTAACTTTGCTAATTAAAAAAAAACAGCTTGTTTTCTAATCTGGCAGCTAAGCGTGCTTAACAGTAATTTACGACCACGTTTACAAAGGGTATTTGTTCGAGCAAAGTCATAAAAAGTGCTGCAAAACGCAAACTCTTTCTTGCAAGAGCATTTTCTTTCCAGTGCTAGATGTCTTTCACTTTAGAAAGGTGCCCATTTCTCAGAGCAAGTCGCGCTTTGTTCTGCTATGTGAAACTTTGCGTCAAGGGGCATTACTTGTATTTAACTTGGGCAGATTAGAGCAGGCATCCATCATTTTTGACACAAAAACCTAACGTAGCCAGACCAGGCTTTGTACCCAAAAAATAAAACCTCCGAGAAGCAGGTGCTAACACGGAGAAATGTTTTCATTTCTCAGTACACCTAACATACAATGCATGAAATGTTTCAACCTGTGTCTATGACTAAGAACAGTGGTCTAATCGAACAGACTGATGAACGTGATTAAACTAAGTGAATTCACTTATTCTGATTTAATTTACATAACCCCAACTCATCTAATTCGAGAATAGTAGTAAATATTGTTTCTGAAAGTAGGGAAGAGTGCACAGAACAATAAACATGTTCATTACACAAAAAGAAATTACACTTTGATGTATGGATTTCAGTCTGTATTTGAAAATCATTTAAATACATTGTTTACATATGGTCGCTCCAAAAAGATTTGTGACAAGGTACTTATGCGTGCAATTGAAACAAAGAAAGGGAAAGAAAATAGAACCACTACATATATCATATTTCTTACTAAGTAGCCTGTCCGTTAGACTTCTGAGGACCATGTCACAAATCTTTTTGAAACGACCATATGTAAATAATGTATTACTACTGTTGATTTTCAAATACAGTCTCAACTTCAAACATCTAAGTGTAATTTCTTTGTGTGTGATGAAAATGTACATTTTTATGTATACTCTTCCCTACTTCCATAAACAATGCTCACCCCATCCTCGAGTTAGATGAGTTGGGGCCATGTAAATGAAACTGAGATAAGTTACTTCACTTAGCTTAATCCCTTTCATTCATCTGTCTGGTTGGACCATTGTTTTTACATATCGCAATGTACCCAAGTCTTTTGGCTTGTTTTTGCGTTACCCAGTGATAGGTAATGGTCACAATTTGTCTAGGCATAGTATTTTGTACTGAAAAGTAGTATGCTAACAGCACAATTATTATGCTAATATGCTAGACAACATGCATACACCTCTGCACCATGTTGCAATGGATGTGCATTGGTGTAGGATGTCTGTTTGTACGCTAGCACTGGGGTAGTCAGCAGTGGAAGCAGCCATTTTTTGTAAATAGATGGAGAAGGTGCTGCCTTACGGCTAGAGCACTCGACCTCGTCGCTAGGGAACCAGGCTAGAGTCTCAGTTTTACCATTTGCCCTCCAAAATTCTCTAACTGTAAATCTAAAAACGTCATTTATCTCTTGATATGTCCATTTGGCCTTGGGTACGTGGGCAAGATAGTTAGATCTTTTTGTACCCACTTTACAGAACACCGGTCGGCTATTCATACTTCTAAAATCAACGCCCCACTAGTGAGATACTGTTTGGACCTGCAACATAAACCCAATGGCCTTCGTTGGTACATTGTGGAAAATCTAGACAGCAACCTTCACAATAATATGGATGATTACAGGAAAAAACGAGAAGTCTTCTGGAACTTCACATTGTCAGCCAATACCAAGGGATTGAACAATGAAATCCCTTGGGAAAATGCGATTAAATATAACACTAAATAAGGAGGTCCTGCTATAGAATAAATTCTTGTTGTTATTGCAACATTTAAAAGTTTTATCGGAGAAAATTTGTTAATATCAATTCTTATTTTTTATTGTTAGTTTCGTTAAAATTATTTTCATCCACCATAGAGTAGGAAATAATTCCCCTGGTTGCCAGTCTAAGGATGTATACTTAGTGGGTCCTGAAAATTAAGACACATTCCATTTTTCCCTTCAGCCTCCATTGTTTCCAACACCCTTAGCTGACCTTGTAGATCGAGCATATGCACCTATTTAGTTCATAACTTAACCACTTTAGTCTGTTAACCATTTCCAATTTCATTGCTTCCTCTTTCTAAACTGAGCCGGTTACCATTCTAGAGACCGTACCTCACGTTGTGTACTATCCCGCGTTATGCTTTGAGTCTATTTCCGCATCACATGTTTGACTTTGACGTCATTACGGTACGTAAACACCCATAAGAGGGCTTTGTAAACGGCGCTTCAAGTTTAGGCGGATTTACAAGCGGGACTTACATATCGGAGGACGTCCATCATATATAATTCAAGTAAGTTAAAGTAGAGATGCCTGCCACCTTTTAGGGGATTCATCCGTTTAGATAGAAACTGTCGCTTATAAGGTGGGCGGGGTGCTGGTCGCGGATGGTGCATATCTAGTACACGCCAGCAAAGAGGATCCTGTCGCTCTCTTTTTAGATCTATTCCAAGTACCTCCGCTGCCAGTGAACTTAATATCATGTGTGCCGCATGAGGGTTCTATATAACCTTGATCCCTCAACTCCTGAATAATCAGGTAGAATTAGGCTCACTTATACATATGTTCATGCATTTGTGGTGTACATCTGCTCACATTTATCATTCAGCCGGTTTCACTATTTTTGTTATACAGATCCCCTTGAGGCCAGCCTCTGCAAAATAAAGTGGACATCGAGACACTTATTTATTACATGCAACAATGAAATAGAGGTAATTCCTGCCTCATTTATTATATTGGCTCATTTTTTAGTATTATTAGAGGATTCCTCATAGACCTGCAGGTCTCTTCTTCCCTACAGATCCAACCATTCTTATTTGGCTGGAAAGGTTGTAGTTCATCATCGTCGCCCCATACTGGGACACTGGCCAGGCATCTGGTCCAGGTATTAGACTCTGTTTAATGGTATACAATTTTGATTACTACTATAACAATATCTTTTTCATGTGAATTACTTTGTTGTTATTTTCCTTTAGACCAGCTGGTTGCAGCTTCTTCTATCTCAGTGTCTTTACGCAGTTCTTCCTTCATCACGGCAGCTATAGTTGCGCCTGATCAGGTACTTCATTAGACAAATCTAGAGCCTAGGAATACAGTAGAGCCTTGGATTGATTCTTTTTGATAGACATTCCTCTTATATAGTTTGTTTTGTTGCTTATATTTCCATAGTAGTATATCAACTATTAGCCTGTAAACTCATCACCTGGAGTACAGACCTGATGCTCAATACGGGTAAGACTGCACATGCCCTTTCTTTCCATCTTTCTCTTACCTCTTGGGCTCCATGTTCTTGTGGCATTATGTCTTGTTTTTGAGAAGGAAGGCTATACTACTTCTGTTTTTTTATCTTCTTAATAGATCCACTTGATGGTGTTGGGAAATTCATTTACTTACATTTATCAATTTCCATGTCTCTCTCGTGTCATGGCACACATGATTTTTTCAGCAATTATATGGTTGTGCAATCAAGTCATTTGGCCCTTGTCACCTTGGTCTCTTGTGTACCCCCCAATTCTTTTCTACAATTAGCCTCAATATACTGTACCTTTACCAATTTGAAATGTATATTATTTTCAGTTTAGAACATCAAGTGTTTCTCCTGAAGAAGGCGGTCCATCGCCGAAAAGCGCGTAGAGTTTGTCCACAACACCTACTTCATTGTCTGAATATCTTGATTATTACTGTGTTCATGTAATTTGCATATTTTGTATGAATTATTTTTATGTCATTAAGGTGGTTATGTTTTAGGACCTCTTTTGCCATCTTTTTAATGTTTTTTATTACATGGTTTTTGTTACCCAATAAATACAAAAATATATATTTTTTAAATAAAACATTTGTTTGTCAGTATATTGAGGCTTCTGTTCATCAAATGTCCATGCTTAACCTGATTCTCGACAGGTTAGTGGTTGCCTAGGAATATTTTCATTTAAATAGAGTCTCAGCATTGACACTCAACATCCTGTGATTCAGGGCAACTCAATGAATCTCCCCGTGCCCTACCAAACAAAATGAATGCATCTGTCTGTAATACAACTGGTGCTCATGTAAAGCGCTTTGATACTTTCGGGTAAATTGTGTGTTATATACAATTCCGGGGAAAAATAAGTATGGCTCTGCACTGCTTTCTTCCTCCTTGCACAGCTACTGTGCTGCACTGAAAAGTGACAAATCTGCCCTTATGTGTGATTGCGTGACAAGCTGCCTGGCCCTAACCCTCATACACCCTGTCATTTAGGGGAAATGGTATCATGTCTCTCTCCTTATTCAACATTAGTTCTCTCTTTTAACATCTATCACTACTTTCTATGTACCTTCGTTCTCACTCACTTCCTCACCTTTGTCTTACACAGCTCAATCCCATTATATCTAAAATATCTCACTCAACTTCATCTGTTTCTACCTCTTGACTCTCTCTATAGCACTCTTTGTGCATACATTTGTATCTCACTCTCAAACCCATCTTTCTACCTAAATATATCTCTACATTATCACTCTCTCTCACCACACTGCACTTTTTCCATCTGACCTCTCAGTATAGCTCCTCTATATAGTCACTTTTCACACAAAATCAGTTGCATCACTCTGCATTATACATCTGCATCTCTCTCTCTATCCCTCTACATCATCCCTCTCTCGGATACCATTGCACCTTTTCCATCTGACCTCTCTGTATCTATCTTGATCTACTCCACTTCTCAGACATCATATGAATCTTTACCTCAACTCACCTCTTTATCTCTAACTCTATGTCTATGCTACCTTACCACTCTGTTAGTCATTTCTTCAAGTATATGAGACATTACAATACAGGGTTTTAGCCCAAATGTCTTTTCCCCACTGGCATTATGAGTTGACCTTTACATTGCATTGTAATAGAAGTCTGAGCTTTACAATGCATGTCTTTACTACGTTATGCAGGGGTATCACCTGATATATATACATATATTTATATATATATATATATATATATATATATATATATATATATATATATATATATATATATACATATATATTACCTACTGGCGGTCGCCAGTAGGTAGTTATAGTTAGGATTTTTTTCAATGTTAAATCTCAAAATTCTATTTGGAATACCTTTGGCGCCGGTTGACAAATCTGCCTGAAACTTTCCTCAAAATGGCCTCGCGGAGCCCCGGTCCTTCCCTGAAAGTTTGGGGGGGATTTGTCAAGCGGGGGTCGAGATAAAAGGGGGGTCCCAAAACGTGTTTTCCCCATGTTAATTTCCATAGGGCGGTCGACCTCACTTTTAGCCCGAACGGCTGAATGGATTTACACCAAACTTGGCAAAATTGTGTGTGCCTTTGCTATGTCTCAAGATATGTGCTCCAGTGGATTTTGAGTAATTTAGGTTCAAAAAAATATATATATCTGTGACAGCGCCCCGGTACGCGCACCGGGGAGCGCTCCCGGCGCGCCACGCGACTTGCGCGCAGAAAGCTGATTGGTTCTCGGGTGTCTGTAAACATTCGAAACAGTCCGGAGCGGCCACCATCTTGTGTCTCGGTAGGTTCGAGACACAAGAGGTGGCCAAAACAAAGGGGGAAATGACCATAAGGGGGCAGGGTAGACTCACCCTGACCCCCTAGGTTTGATGTGGGGGCTATAAAAGGGCCTTGCGGGGCAAGAAAAAAAATTATTGTTTTTTTTCGATTGTCACGAAGGGAGCGCCCGGTACGCGCACTGGGGAGCGCACCGGGAAGCGCACAAAAGAGAAAAAAGAATGCCAGAGTTTAAAAATGTTGGCAATATTTTATAAATGGGAGGTAGTTCTGAAAAGAACTTTTTTTAAAATTCTTTTTGTTGTTTTATATTTTTTTATTATTTTTCTGAATTTTTTTATTTTTTTGTATTTTTGAACAATTTTAATTTTTTTTTTTTTTTTTTAAGGGAACAAACAAAAAACGGGGAATTGGAAATGGCTCAACAGGAGCAAAAAAAAGAAAAGAATTACTGTTTTCTTTTCTTGCTGCATTGGTGGTTGTCTACAGCATTATTTATTAAGGTGATGCTAAGTTCACCATAGCATAATGTTTTGCCACAGAAAATGCAAACAAATTTGAGGTTGCCAAATTTTTGCTGAATATGTGGCACCATTTGGTGTTCTTCAGGACCAGAAAGTGAGGGTACAGAAGAGGAAGTGCTGGCCACAGGGGGTGGGTTGTTTCGAAGTTCCTGGATTTCAGCCTGGGCTAAATTATTGGGATGCCACCTCTCCATGTGGCGGATCATGGTAAAATTACCAAAAGAATATTTCTTTGTGGGACTGCCCCTGGAGAGGACTTTGTCACAAATAAGACAGGTGACTTTGGGGGCGTTCACCTTTTTTGGTCATCAGGAAAAGAGAATTGCCAAATGAAGTGCACTTAAACGTGCCTTTGTCTTGGTTCTTCAGGGAGGAAGCGCCTTGGTTGTTGATCCTCCTCCTCTTTTTCCTCCTCTTCTTCTTGTCCTCTAAGAAACTGTGGTGGTGGACCTTCTTTTCTTGGTGGTGGGGGTGGTGGAGGGGTGCACCAGCTGCAGCAACAAATGATGCCATTGTTTGTTGAAAAATAGCTCTCTCAATGAAGAAAGTAAGAATGAGGAAAAAAGGAGGGGGCTTTCATTATTTGGAGAAAAAAAATGATGAAACCAATGAAAAGTGTTATTTTCAAGTCACATGACCCGATGCGCTTACGTTACACGCTCCGGGCCGCGCCGCGGAGCGCTTCCGGGTGCGTTTACGCAGCGCGTCATAAGACACATCGCGCGGCTACGCGATACGTCACGCGTCACGGTGTTGTTTTCGATCGCGACATTGGCGCTAACGGGACGCTTCCCGGTTCGCGCACTGGGGCGCTTCAAAATACTACGCTTTCCGGGGCGCTCACCGGGGCGCGCACCGGGAGCGCTCCAGGGCAAAAAAAATAAAATACAAAAAAATACAAAAAAAAAAATTAAAAATTGTAAGGACTGGTAGCCCGATGTGCGTTTGCTATGTCTCAAGATATATGCTCCAGTTGTTTTTAAGAAAATTAACTTTTAAAAAATATATATTGGGCTACATTGGGCTATATATATGTTAGAGCCCAAATGTAGCCCAATGTAGCCCAAAGATGGCCACTAGAGACAAAAAAATACAAATGTAGCCCAAATATCAGCCAGATGTAGCGCAACTATAGCCCAATGATAGTATGTACCAGAGTGTTCTAAAGAACAACTAGAGCGCTAACAGTCTTACCTATAAAGTGAGACTTTTAGTTAGGAATTAGCATTAAAAAACCTTTGAAATTCACTGAAAAAACCATAGGTTTCACACCAGTTATAGTTAGGAATTAGCATTTAAAAAACATATTAAATTCACTGAAAAAAACATAGGTTTCACACCAGTTATAGTTAGGAATTAGCATTTAAAAAACCTATTAAGTTCACTGAAAAAACCATAGGTTTCACACCAGTTATAGTTACCTGGAAATTTTACTGACATAAAGCCATTGAAATTCCCACGTTATAGTTAGTTGGACTCACTATAACATGCACGTGTAATGCAGCGCTGATGACATCACATATTACATCACTCATGACATGGTCAGTGACATCACTCATGACATCACTGATGACACCATCCAGTGAATGTGTGCCTTTCTGAAAAAAAAACATGTTTTATATATGTACATGTAAATGTCGCATCAAGCCATCTCATCCTGAAGAAAGAACGGACAGCTCTGAAACGCGTTGGTGGAAGGTTTTAAAAGACGGAGGAAATGCCACCTTCTAAGCAATAAAGTTTGTGTGCAGACCAGCTGTTGTGGAGTGCCTCTTTCAACTCTGAGCATCTTGTATTCCAAAATTAACGCGACGGCTTCGGTCGCGGAAAGGAGCACCGCCCAGCTAATTAAGAGGGAGCTGTGGAGGAATGGGACTGTCTTAGCAGGAAACCGTGCCTGTGAAAAAGACGGCGCAGCGGCGCTTTAAACTACTGAAGGTCAGCAGATCGTTCCGGGGCACACTGGAGTGCCTGAAACTACAATGAATTCACTAATCATTGTGGACCTTGATAACATTGATGGCGAACATGCGGAACCCACTGTGGGCAGACACTGATTATTCACAACACCACAAGTCCCACAATGCACAGCGCAACAAAGCGGCTCACAACTACAAAAGGCACGTGAGCAGGAGACTGTGAGGCAGCTGAAAATCATCGCATCAAGCCATCTCACCCTGAAGAAAGAGCGGACAGCTCTGAAACGCGTTGGTGGAAGGTTTTAAAAGACCGAGGAAATGCCACCTTCTAAGCAATAAAGGTTGCGTGCAGACCAGCTGTTGTGGAGTGCCTCTTTCAACTCTGAGCATCTTGTATTACAAAATTAACGCAACGGCTTCGGTCGCAGAAAGGAGCACCGCCCAGCTAATTAAGAGGGAGCTGTGGAGGAATGGGACTGTCTTAGCAGGAAACCGTGCCTGTGAAAAAGACGGCGCAGCGGCGCTTTAAACTACTGAAGGTCAGCAGATCGTTCCGGGGCACACTGGAGTGCCTGAAACTACAATGAATTCACTAATCATTGTGGACCTTGATAACATTGATGGCGAACATGCGGAACCCACTGTGGGCAGACACTGATTATTCACAACACCACAAGTCCCACAATGCACAGCGCAACAAAGCGGCTCACAACTACAAAAGGCACGTGAGCAGGAGACTGTGAGGCAGCTGAAAATCATCGCATCAAGCCATCTCACCCTGAAGAAAGAGCGGACAGCTCTGAAACGCGTTGGTGGAAGGTTTTAAAAGACGGAGGAAATGCCACCTTCTAAGCAATAAAGGTTGCGTGCAGACCAGCTGTTGTGGAGTGCCTCTTTCAACTCTGAGCATCTTGTATTACAAAATTAACGCGACGGCTTCGGTCGCGGAAAGGAGCACCGCCCAGCTAATTAAGAGGGAGCTGTGGAGGAATGGGACTGTCTTAGCAGGAAACCGTGCCTGTGAAAAAGACGGCGCAGCGGCGCTTTAAACTACTGAAGGTCAGCAGATCGTTCCGGGGCACACTGGAGTGCCTGAAACTACAATGAATTCACTAATCATTGTGGACCTTGATAACATTGATGGCGAACATGCGGAACCCACTGTGGGCAGACACTGATTATTCACAACACCACAAGTCCCACAATGCACAGCGCAACAAAGCGGCTCACAACTACAAAAGGCACGTGAGCAGGAGACTGTGAGGCAGCTGAAAATCATCGCATCAAGCCATCTCACCCTGAAGAAAGAGCGGACAGCTCTGAAACGCGTTGGTGGAAGGTTTTAAAAGACGGAGGAAATGCCACCTTCTAAGCAATAAAGGTTGCGTGCAGACCAGCTGTTGTGGAGTGCCTCTTTCAACTCTGAGCATCTTGTATTACAAAATTAACGTAACGGCTTCGGTCGCAGAAAGGAGCACCGCCCAGCTAATTAAGAGGGAGCTGTGGAGGAATGGGACTGTCTCAGCAGGAAACCGTGCCTGTGAAAAAGACGGCGCAGCGGCGCTTTAAACTACTGAAGGTCAGCAGATCGTTCCGGGGCACACTGGAGTGCCTGAAACTACAATGAATTCACTAATCATTGTGGACCTTGATAACATTGATGGCGAACATGCGGAACCCACTGTGGGCAGACACTGATTATTCACAACACCACAAGTCCCACAATGCACAGCGCAACAAAGCGGCTCACAACTACAAAAGGCACGTGAGCAGGAGACTGTGAGGCAGCTGAAAATCATCGCATCAAGCCATCTCACCCTGAAGAAAGAGCGGACAGCTCTGAAACGCGTTGGTGGAAGGTTTTAAAAGACGGAGGAAATGCCACCTTCTAAGCAATAAAGGTTGCGTGCAGACCAGCTGTTGTGGAGTGCCTCTTTCAACTCTGAGCATCTTGTATTACAAAATTAACGCGACGGCTTCGGTCGCGGAAAGGAGCACCGCCCAGCTAATTAAGAGGGAGCTGTGGAGGAATGGGACTGTCTTAGCAGGAAACCGTGCCTGTGAAAAAGACGGCGCAGCGGCGCTTTAAACTACTGAAGGTCAGCAGATCGTTCCGGGGCACACTGGAGTGCCTGAAACTACAATGAATTCACTAATCATTGTGGACCTTGATAACATTTATGGCGAACATGCGGAACCCACTGTGGGCAGACACTGATTATTCACAACACCACAAGTCCCACAATGCACAGCGCAACAAAGCGAATCACAACTACAAAAGGCACGTGAGCAGGAGACTGTGAGGCAGCTGAAAATCAACGCATCAAGCCATCTCACCCTGAAGAAAGAGCGGACAGCTCTGAAACGCATTGGTGGAAGGTTTTAAAAGACGGAGGAAATGCCACCTTCTAAGCAATAAAGGTTGTGTGCAGACCAGCTGTTGTGGAGTGCCTCTTTCAACTCTGAGCATCTTGTATTACAAAATTAACGCGACGGCTTCGGTCGCGGAAAGGAGCACCGCCCAGCTAATTAAGAGGGAGCTGTCGAGGAATGGGACTGTCTTAGCAGGAAACCGTGCCTGTGAAAAAGACGGCGCAGCGGCGCTTTAAACTACTGAAGGTCAGCAGATCGTTCCGGGGCACACTGGAGTGCCTGAAACTACAATGAATTCACTAATCATTGTGGACCTTGATAACATTGATGGAGAACATGCGGAACCCACTGTGGGCAGACACTGATTATTCACAACACCACAAGTCCACAATGCACAGCGCAACAAAGCGGCTCACAACTACAAAAGGCACGTGAGCAGGAGACTGTGAGGCAGCTGAAAATCATCGCATCAAGCCATCTCACCCTGAAGAAAGAGCGGACAGCTCTGAAACGCGTTGGTGGAAGGTTTTAAAAGACAGAGGAAATGCCACCTTCTAAGCAATAAAGGTTGCGTGCAGACCAGCTGTTGTGGAGTGCCTCTTTCAACTCTGAGCATCTTGTATTACAAAATTAACGCGACGGCTTCGGTCGCGGAAAGGAGCACCGCCCAGCTAATTAAGAGGGAGCTGTGGAGGAATGGGACTGTCTTAGCAGGAAACCGTGCCTGTGAAAAAGACGGCGCAGCGGCGCTTTAAACTACTGAAGGTCAGCAGATCGTTCCGGGGCACACTGGAGTGCCTGAAACTACAATGAATTCACTAATCATTGTGGACCTTGATAACATTGATGGCAAACATGCGGAACCCACTGTGGGCAGACACTGATTATTCACAACACCACAAGTCCCACAATGCACAGCGCAACAAAGCGGCTCACAACTACAAAAGGCACGTGAGCAGGAGACTGTGAGGCAGCTGAAAATCATCGCATCAAGCCATCTCACCCTGAAGAAAGAGCGGACAGCTCTGAAACGCGTTGGTGGAAGGTTTTAAAAGACGGAGGAAATGCCACCTTCTAAGCAATAAAGGCTGCGTGCAGACCAGCTGTTGTGGAGTGCCTCTTTCAACTCTGAGCATCTTGTATTACAAAATTAACGCGACGGCTTCGGTCGCGGAAAGGAGCACCGCCCAGCTAATTAAGAGGGAGCTGTGGAGGAATGGGACTGTCTTAGCAGGAAACCGTGCCTGTGAAAAAGATGGCGCAGCGGCGCTTTAAACTACTGAAGGTCAGCAGATCGTTCCGGGGCACACTGGAGTGCCTGAAACTACAATGAATTCACTAATCATTCTGGACCTTGATAACATTGATGGCGAACATGCGGAACCTACTGTTGGCAGACACTGATTATTCACAACACCACAAGTCCCACAATGCACAGCGCAACAAAGCGGCTCACAACTACAAAAGGCACGTGAGCAGGAGACTGTGAGGCAGCTGAAAATCATCGCATCAAGCCATCTCACCCTGATGAAAGAGCGGACAGCTCTGAAACGCGTTGGTGGAAGGTTTTAAAAGACGGAGGAAATGCCACCTTCTAAGCAATAAAGGTTGTGTGCAGACCAGCTGTTGTGGAGTGCCTCTTTCAACTCTGAGCATCTTGTATTACAAAATTAACGCAACGGCTTCGGTCGCGGAAAGGAGCACCGCCCAGCTAATTAAGAGGGAGCTGTGGAGGAATGGGACTGTCTTAGCAGGAAACCGTGCCTGTGAAAAAGACGGCGCAGCGGCGCTTTAAACTACTGAAGGTCAGCAGATCGTTCCGGGGCACACTGGAGTGCCTGAAACTACAATAAATTCACTAATCATTGTGGACCTTGATAACATTGATGGCGAACATGCGGAACCCACTGTGGGCAGACACTGATTATTCACAACACCACAAGTCCCACAATGCACAGCGCAACAAAGCGGCTCACAACTACAAAAGGCACGTGAGCAGGAGACTGTGAGGCAGCTGAAAATCATCGCATCAAGCCATCTCACCCTGAAGAAAGAGCGGACAGCTCTGAAACGCGTTGGTGGAAGGTTTTAAAAGACGGAGGAAATGCCACCTTCTAAGCAATAAAGGTTGCGTGCAGACCAGCTGTTGTGGAGTGCCTCTTTCAACTCTGAGCATCTTGTATTACAAAATATATATATATATATATATATATATATATATATATATATATATATATATATATATATATATATATATATATATATATATATATATATATATATATATATATATATATATATAACCTATTGGCGGTCGCCAGTAGGTAGTTATAGTCAGGATCTAGTTTCCATAGGAAATCCGCAACATTCTACTTGGAATAACTTTGGCGCGCGGTCGACAAATCTTCGCAAAATTCTCGAAGAAAATGGCCTGCGCCACTCCGCTCCTTCCCTTAAAGGTTGGGGGTGATTCGTCAAGCGGGGGCTGAGAAAAAAGGGGGGTCCCAAAATGTGTTTTCCCCATGCAATTTTCCATAGGACCTGTAAGACGGGCTACAACCCGAACCGCTGAACGGAATTACACCAAATTTGGCAAAAAGGTAGAGTTCGGTTCGAAGATTACGCTTTTTGTTAAAGGGTGTAAATCTGTTCAGTAGTTCCTGAGAAAATCAAACGTAAAATCATAGATATATCTAGAGATGAAGTACCGTACTCTGTACTGTACTCTGTACCTTCCTTAGCTCGAGCTTTATGCTAATTGGATGTCGACACTCTAAACCAGGAAGTTTTGGCAGCCATCTTGTGCCTCAGTAGAACCGAGGAACAAGAAAGCAGCAAAAGAAATGCCAAAAACACAGAAAGGGGGGAAGGTAGAAACGCCCTGACCCCCTACACCTGCTTAGGGGATCCCACAAGGACCCCCAAGTCCAAATTTTTTTTCTTCAAAAAATCACAGGGTACGCGTAGGTACGCGTACCCTGCCGATAAAAAAAGAAATTGCATATATATATTTATTTTTTTACATGGGGATTCCGGAATGGTGATTGTCAGAGGGTGCTTTCGTGTTGGGTTTACTGTTCTTAAAAGAAACGACCACCCATAACATCGGCGCACATTTTACTGGAAAGCGTAGTGTAGTTGGGGCAGAAGATCTGCGGCAGTAGTGTGTTGAACAATGTAGTTTTAGAAACGCACTCGCATTTACAGTTGCTGAAAAGGAGCTACGCGCGCTAGGAGGCAGGAGCCTTTACTCCTGCCGGCCAAATGGCACAGGTCGGAGGGTGTAAATGGACAGGCTGCCTATAATTGGAGCTGGGTTAGGCATTGAAAGCTTGAGCCTGGCCCATGGGGATACCTTGGCTCCTCATGGACCCTGAGCAGAGACGGGCCAAGCCAAGCTGAGCTGTGGCATTTACAGTATCACTCGCCACACGGTGGTGCTGCGCTTTACTCTTCAAAGGCGCGAGCGAGCCCGTCATGCTGGTAGGGAGTTCAGACGTCAAGGCCATTGCCCGAGCTCATGCCCTGCATCTGCGGAGTACGGCACGTGCATACACAGTCATCCGGGGACCTACCACAAGACGATTTGAATAGTTCCATACAAATGTGAACTAAATGCTTAGAGACCCCTTATCGTATTAACGAGATAAAACCCTTCCTCCTGGTGACTGGTTCGTTCAAAGTTTGTGCATGGTTTCTCAAGGGTTATTAAGATAAAATAACAACATTGTCTCCATAATGCTTCCCATCGGCTCGCTGCATAACACAGTTGAACCCCGCCATTGTCATGTGTAATACTTTGACAAATAGAAACAAACTTGTTACCGTTTTTTTCTGTCTCATGGTCGGCCGGGGCTATCGTAGCAGATCTAACTGCAAAGTACACCTGTGCTATCCCTTTTTTAGTTCCTTGTGTTATTTCGCAGTGGTACCTTCCCCCTCCCTGTACCCACCTGTGTTTCCTCATACCATGGTTCATTCCATACACAGAGCCGTCAGCAGTCAGACCAGCTGTCCTGGAGCAGCAGCACCTCTGGCTGGCCTGGGGATGCTGGAACTTATCTACGCAATGCTTAATCTTGATTCCTCGTTAACAACCACAGCTTGTCAAGGGACCTGCAGGTGCCCCAGGCGCTTTGGAGGAGATAATAATGATAATAATAATACAGATTCTTGTAAAGCGCGAACAGCTACCTCACAAGGAGGTGTCCCGGCGCTGAAAAGAAACTACAGCAGCAGAGTGGATTACAAGGTGAAGTTCTAAGCTTTCTGCAAAAAGAGCCAAGTCTTTAGGAGTTTCTTAAAACTAGCTTCTGACGTGGCAGATTGGATGGCAGAGGGGAGGGATTTCCAGAGTTTCGCCGTGCCTACAGAAAAAGACCTGCCCCCAAGTTTAGCCCTTCTAACTCGTGGGACAGCTAGTTGGAGCCGAGAGTTCGATCGCAGGTGTCTCTCTTGATGGTAACGGGGAAGTTGGAGTTTTAAATAATTGGGACATGTCCCTTTTTGTGCTCTAAACACCAGGGTGAGCGCTTTGAATTTTATTCTGCTCGCCACTGGGAGCCAGTGCATCTCGTGCAGATGCGGAGAGATATGATGTTTAAAAGGAATGTGCTTTATCAATCTCGCAGCCGCATTCTGCACGCTCTGCAGGCGTTGTACCAGGTATTTCGGGAGGCCAAGATAAAGGCCATTAGAATAATCCAGTCTGGATGTGACTGTCGCATGGACCACCATTTTTCGACAATCCATTGGTAGGAGGGAGAGAAATTTTCGGAGGTTTCGGAGTTTTTGGTGGCATCCAGTGGTGACTTGTTGTATGTGAGAGGAAAAGGAGAGAGTCTCGTCCCACCTTACACCCAGATTTTTTGCATTGGCTCCAGGGGTTGGAGCTGAGCCCATTTCGGAAGGCCACCACAGATCTGGGGAGGGGGTGAGTACTTTTTCCAAATAATAGTACCTCAGTTTTGCTTGCGTTCAATTTTAATTTGTTAGTGTTCATCCAGCTGGTTACATCTCTAAGACAGCCTTTTATTTTGCTAAAAGCTGCTTCTGACACCTCAGCGTAGGGGTAGACTAATTGCGTATCTTCTGCATACGAAATCGCCTTGACCCCCCATTTGGCAATTAAGGTGAAAAGTGGGGCCAGATAAACATTAAAAAGTAGCGGGCTAAGAGCAGACCCTTGCGGGACACCACACCACAGCCGTTTTGGTTTGGAGGAGAAGGCACCCAGTGCCACTTTCTGAGAGCGGTTTGTAAGATAGGAGTGCATCCAGCTCAATGCCTTGTCCTCCAGACCTATGTCCCTCAACCTAAGCAGCATTCTGCCATGATCCACAGTATCAAAGGCGGCAGATAGATCCAGGAGCACCAGCATGGCTGATGCTCCTGAATCTTGAGACCACCTGATCGACTCAGCAACCTCGATGAGGGCAGTCTCAGGGCTGAAGCCAGCCCTGAAACCTGACTGTGTCTCGTGTAGTATACCTCTTTTTTCGATAAAACTATTAAGTTGGCGTTGAATTCGTTTTTCGAGCATTTTACCTGGGGCTGCTAATAGGGAGATGGGGCGGAGATTGCTCAAGTCATCGGGAGCACCATTAGGTTTTTTTTTCAACGGGAGGAGAGTGGCATGTTTCCAGCAATCAGGGAACGTGCCAGTCTCAATGGACATGTTCCAGATATGTAGGAGTGGTCCCACAATTACATCCGACATCATTTTCCAGAGTTTGGGGGGACAGGGATCATCAGGAGCACCTGATTTGCATTTTTGTAATTCTTTCAGTGCCTCCTCATGGGCGATAGAGTGGAAAAGAGTTAGGGGAGGGGTAGGCAGCTCAGTATTGTCGTGGTCGGCCATAGCTGTCGGCTCGGAGGGGGTAAAGGAGTCATAAACCTTCATGATTTTTTTGTCGAAGAAATCAGAGATATCTTCACAAAGTTTAGAGGAGGGGGTAATTTCTGTGTCGATAGCCTTAGGTTTAAAAAAGGTTTGAACTATTTTAAAAATGTCTGTACTAGGTTGTTCCGCTTGTTGAATGGAGGATACGATGAACAGTTTTTTTGCTTTTTTATGGATTGATGTAGGCTATGTAGGGCTTTCTTGTAGCAGATTTTTGCTGAATCAGAGTAGTTTGCCCGCCACTGACGTTCTAGTCTTTTGCATTTGCTTTTTTCAGCCATCAGTTCTATGGAGAACCAGGGAGCAGACGGGGATTCTCTTCGTGATGTGGCTACTTTAGGAGGAGCAATAGAATCTACTGTACTACTTATCCAGTGATTCAGTAGCAACGCATCGGAGTTCACCTCTGATGATAGTAGTGGGGGGGCAGCTTCGAGAGCGGGACATAAAGTCTTGGTTGATAATTTATCCCATTTCCTCCGCACATAAGAGCGTTTTCCTGTTTGAGAACAGGAAGGGAATGAGATTAAGAAAGGGACTAGGAAATGATCTGTCCATAAAAGTGGCATCAGGGGTTTAGCTGTAGTGTCCGATATGTTAGAGAAGATGAGATCTAGCATATGACCTGCCTGGTGCGTGGGACCAGGGGTGTTTAGGACTAAATTGGCCGATTGTTGCGTATTAATAAGTTGGGAGGCCAGGAGACAGTCAGATCTGTCTGAATGAACGTTAAAGTCGCCGACTACAATATAGTGTGGGTGGGAAAGAGTGTTTTGGACTATGAAGTCCATAAGTTCATGGGTATGGGTCGGAGAGCAGTCCTGGGGTCTGTATATTATCAGGCCAGCTAAGGACGTTTGAGGGTTCATTTGAAGGCAGAAGGGTAGCCCCTCTATGCCAGAGAGGGTAGTTGATGTGGAAGAGGACAGGGTATATTTATCTTTAAAGATAATAGCCACTCCGCCGCCTCTTCTGTTCTTCTCTCTATTAGAGAAGCTTAGTATGAATCCGGGGGGGACAGCCAAAGCAATGGAGGCCATATTGTCCTCATTGAGCCACGTTTCGGTAAGAAATAAGGCGTCCCACTCAGAGTCAGCTAACAGCAGATAGATGTCATCTGCATGTTTAGGAAGGGATCTGCAGTTCAGTAGCCCAGCTCTAAAAGAGGCGGTAAAGGTGTTGGCTGAGCGATGATTCAATATTTTTGGGTAGGTGTTTATTGAATGTGAAGCGTCACACAGAGACTTGTTGCACAGTGAGCAGGAGGGGGGGAGGTCAGGGATTGAAAGGTCGAGCCTGGGCGCCTGACAAGGTTTGGCTGAGTTTAGTGCTAGTAGTTCACTACTGGTCCAGACTATCCTGCTTGTGTGTAACTGTTCACTGGCAGCGTGGCCGGCGCCGGGCGCGATCCGGTCGCGGACGGGCACAGACGGGCTTGCCTTAGGCGCGCCTTCGGCGCGCAATCGTCGTGCCCGCTGCGCTTCCGGTATAGACACATTTTTATAATGAGAAGGGGGGCGTGGCCAGATGGGGTGGGCGTGAGCGCAATGGATTCCCCTCGGCTGGCGTCAATGAGGGTGTGTTCTCCTCGTCAGCGCTGAGGTCCACTGAGCAGGAGAAAGGCAATTTTAAAAAGGTACACTGTATTAATCACACTCAAGAGATGATGCTGCCTTATGATGTCAAGTTGTCAGAATTACAGGAATATGTCACTGGGCGTCTTGAACTGCAGAGTTCTCTCACTCACCATTCTACAGTGCTAATGTTGGACTGTACTCGGCATGCTTCTTATTCAGTCTGTATGCTGGTCAAATACAGCTGCGGGGTCTCACCAGGGGTGTCCGAGGCCAGGAGAGACCCTGGAAGTTCCACATGAGGTGCTCAGTTAGTACATAAGCAAAGAAGACTTGTTACAGAACTGCAAACGCTTACACCCTTACACTGACCGACCTGATATCTGCACACGAGAAAAATCATTCCCAAAAACTTGTTTTGTATGTACGCACCCAAAAGAAACTGTCCTGGTGCACAGTGAATGGGGTTTGTTTACTGCCTGCTGAGCCAGTTGGGGGCCTGGAGAGTTGTTGTACCCGTGCATTGAGGTGGGGAAACGGAGGGGGTGGTGGGGTGACCCGTGGGATGCTGCGGCGGTATTACCACAAGTGTTAGCACACAAAGGCACGGTGACGGGACATATAGAGTGAACTGCAAATCCTTCAGCGTTTGTTGCTTTGCTGACAGTATACCTCCAGCCACGCACATTAGGGAATTGGAAACTGGTAATAGTCCGAGCCAGGCCTGAAATCAAACACTAACGCTGAAAAAGAGGACCCATGTCATGTGTGCTTCCTTGAGCTTATCTCTGCTTTCACCAAACTGCACTCTGAGACTTATATCTTCCCTTTCAGCATTAAGAGGCTGGATTGTAAATCTTAAAACACATCTTTTATTGCAAGGTTTTATTCGTAACTGAATATTTAGCACATCATATGTAATTTAAGTGATTTAGAAAATATGTTTGCAGTATTTACATTCATATTTTTTTGCTTGTTCAGCTTATGTTTTACATTGAATGCACATGTCGAGGATCCAATCAATGAATGAATGCATCAATATGACTGAATAGACATGAACATCTAGATCTGTCATGGCCATAACGCAGAGCACACAGTTAATCCTCAAATGTATTTTTAGACCACTCCCATTCATGCTTACTTGGGTATTCCTTAGGGCACCTCATTCTCTGCCATACCCGTCACGTATTTTTTTAAGTGGTCTCCATGTCCCTGGGCCTTCGTAGTGATTTCTCATAATGCTCCATCAGTTTATTACAATATCTTCGCTCCCTAAGCCATCCATGATGAAACAGTGCACTACATGTACGACACCTTTTTAGAAAAATCCCTTTTCGCTACCAAAAAGGCAATTGCCATGAATCTCTGATTGCTCATGGGGGTGAGGTCTCCTTAACCAGCCCCATTAGGGCAACCTTAGGGGCCAGTGGAACTGGTGATCCACCCGCCTCTGACATGGAGTCAGTACTGCACACCAATATCCGTATATCTGAGGGCAGAGCCATGCCAGGTGCAGAAAGCCAGCCTCGGGAGGTCCACAGTGTCCACCCTCTGCATCCATAACCAAGCTGCAACACTTTAAAATCAGTGGATTGTGATAAAGATTGTGGGGATTGTTACATTGGCTCATTCTGTATGGACTACCCATGAGAGCACCAGTTTGTGCACAGCAGTAGCCCCGTTCTTCGTTTGTTTACTCGTCACCTAGTGCTGCACTCCACCTGTGTTGAGGGTGGGGCCAGATTTGGCACTTCTTTCTCGACAGCCATGTGTACGCCAGACACCATGCATGTGTTTGTTGCTGGTTCGCACACCATGTTAACTGAGGTAAATTCCAGAGGCTGCAGCTGGAATTCCAGCTATTCACTCCTACATGCTTAGTTAAAAAATATATCTGTATGGGACGGTCTACATGTAACAGCCTGGTTCAGCGTATGCCTGGTTCTTAGAGCCCATTGAGGCCACTGGCTTGCCTTTGCCAATACATTCTCTGACTAGCCCATTTCTTCCTACAGGTCTTCTCACATCACCGATGTGTGTGGCTCTGTGTGTGTGTGTGGCTCTGTGTGTGGCTCTGTGGGTGTCTGTGGCTCTGTGTGTGGCTACGTGTGGCTCTGTGTGTGTGAGTGTGTGGCTCTCTGTGTGTGGGTGTGGGTGCAAATGCAATAGGTGTCACATTTGTGAGAGTTTAAGCTATTGGCATTGTAAATGACAATGCCATTTATTTATCTGTTTTCAAAGCCAACACACAAATAAAAATTTTATCATTTACAATGCCAATAGCTCTAACTTTTGCTAAGGCGAGACCGTTGCATTGTAAATGCTTGTTTTCTCTTTCAGCTTGCAGTAGTGCGGGTCTTTTCTATTTTCAATCATAACATCTGCTTAACCGTGCGGATCAAAATATGGCAGACACAAAACATATGTAATGGGTGGTTTGTTAAACCCTTGTAATGAGTTATTAGCAAGGGAAAACAATGGGCCTTGAAGGGGAGAGCCTTATGCTAACAGAGTCACTTCATGTAATGCCTGACGTTTCCCTTCTTGCTAAACGAGGATAAGGTCTGAGCGCCAGGTGATAGCTGGAAAATCAATGTCTTTAGGAGGCCAGCACTGAGACTTTTTTTTTCTATGCGAAAAATTAGTTGGCATACAATTTCATTGGCTGATCATGGAAAGCATTGGTCTTAACTTTAATTACCAGTGGGTTTAGCAAGAGGGAGACAAAACAGGGACTTGGGGGCCTGTTTGTTTGCTTGCTTCTCAGCCTTGGTTCCAAGTGGATCTTTGAGGGCGTGTTTTTTTTTATTATAACACATATCATGCTTTACAGTGCACATATTGTGTGGCCACAATAGGTAATGGCACAATAAAGACTGGCGAACCATGCCAACACGTAGTGGAGCCAGCGAGTGGGCCTCTCTCTCTCACTCTTGCTTGTTTTAAGGCAGCTGCAGCCCAGGACGCAGAACACTCAAAAAGGCAAACTTTGAAATACCAGGTGCCTTTTGTGACAGAGATTGATCTGTTAAAGCACAGGACATGGACCTAGCAATAAAGATATCATTTTGATTGTCTGCGGCTTCCACACCATAGAGAGTAGCCAGGCTCTCTGGCAGCCAAAGTTTTTTCCCTCCCTTGCTTGTTTTTCCCTCGCAAAGCCCAGGGTCTCCCTGAGCCAAATCCGAACACCTGTTGGCCAGACCCCACAACCCGTCGTGGAAAGCTCTCCCCCCCCCCCCCCCCCCCCCCCCCAGCGCTTCCAGATATCTAAAACGCATGTTGTTGTTGTGGAATTATTTAGTGCCCTTCCCACAGGCTGGCGGGAGAGGGGCAGAGCTGTACCCACGAAGTTGAACTGGTGCCACTGACAGATACAGTAATGAAAATGGGATGAGTTCATGGATTTAGCACGTTTCACACCCTATGTATCACAGGGCATTAATCCCCAATATTGCCAGATTAAAAGCCCTGGGAATGGAAGAAAGGCCATTTCACAGTGGCGCCGAGTGCAGCTTGGTGCGCACCGCTTCTCTGAGACAGAATTGATACTTCTCTAATACATTTCGCTAATTTTAGGATGAAGAGCACTGTCTAGTTGTGTTTTCAGGGATTATTTCTGCCCCAGTGCTGTCCAAGACGCAACACAAACACAGCCAATAAATAACAAGGGCGCAAACATTGTTCCAGGAAGGATGCATATTATTTTATGTGCTATCTATTCTGCTCGCTGATTGGGTGAAGAATGTCTGACCCGCTGAAATACCTTCATGCCAAGCAGTGCCCGCTCTGTTTTTCTTTGAGAACAGTCTTTGAAGTTGATGATTTCAGGCAGACAGTTTTCTCCCTCAGACTTTTCTAGAGCGGGAGATGCATCGCTACTTAGGCGGTGCATAGCAATTGTTAGGTAAAAACAGAAGGGAGAGATAGCGCCCACTCATAATTTCTACATGTTTGAGTTTATTTTGGGGTCATACCAACCTGGACATAGCTGTAGTAGAATCACTCTAATTTTCAGTTATAAAATGTATTGAATCACAATGCTATGCTTGGAATACCTTCTTGGAATGTGAACTCACATTGACAATTGACGGATACCTACATATATATGCAAGTAGACACAACACTCCATATAAATGCACACACACACACACCCATGCATAAGTATATGGGTGTCTGTGTTTATATTTCTCTCTCTCCCTCTCTCTCTCTCGCTCTCTCTCTCTCTCTCTCTCTCTCTCTCTCTCTCTCTCTCTATATATATATATATATATATATATATATATACATATATATATATATATATATATTCACTGAAAAAACCATAGGTTTCAGCTCCGTTATAGTTAGGAATTAGCATTTAAAAAACCTTAGAAATTCACAGAAAAAAACATAGGTTTCACACATGTCATAGTTAGCCGGACATTTCACTCATACAAAACCTTTGAAATTCCCCTGTTATACTTAGTTCAGCTAATTATAACTCGCGCGCCTGCAATGCACTGCTGATGACGTCACATATTACATCACTCATGACATTGTCAGTGACATCACTCATGACATCACTCATGACATCTCAAATGACATCACTTATGACATCACTGATGACATCATCCTTGTGAAAGAGTGGCAGACCTCCTCTCAGCGTAATATAACATTTGATACACACATTCAAAAATAGAATCTAAAATTTTCAAAAAAATGGAGATACCAATACCAGTTACAACAACCTATTCAGTAATTCCACCATCTACATACACATCCACTCATTCACCAACAGTTCTATATAGTCACTCATACATGTACTCACTCATCATATGTACTCATATACCTATACATCCTGTTAAAGACCTACACTCATCCATAGAGTTACTCACACATGCAAATAAACTATCAAACATCCATTTATTTGCATATACAGCTATACACACACCACTACACTTACTTTTACAGAAACTTACACACAATTACTCTCTTAAACAATCACTTATAGAAACACATACTTATTTATACAGGAACTCTTCCAATCTCTCACTTTCACATATAATCACTTATATACATCAATACTCACATATACTAGATTAAAACACATGTCGTTACTCATAAAGATACTATTGAGACAGTCATTCACTCACAAACACAGCCATATACATACTCATCCACCCATACAGTCCTCCACACATGCTGTCTTCAAAACACATACAAACAGTGAGTCACTCATTCATGCATCTATGTGCTAAGTAATATCCCCCACCGTACCATACAGACACTCATACTGATACTCAAAAAAACAACTAATGACCCATATACACACTCATATAGCAACTTACCAACCCATGCAGTCACTTATACACAAAGTGAGCGACTGATACAGATATTGACATATTTAAACATTACTCACTAACCTATGTATTTGCTAAGATACACTTAATCAATCAGTTATACAATCAATTTTACACAAAATCATCCATTTAGACACTTATATACACATTTATTCTTCCATCGACCTTGCGATACACATATATAAAACATATTTAAATTTCAGGAAAAAACATTCACTGGATGATGTCATCAGTGATATCATTTGAGATGTCATCAGTGATGTCATGAGTGATGTCACTTACCATGTCATGAGTGATGTAATATGTGACGTCATCAGCAGTGCATTGCGGGCGCATGAGTTATATTTAGCTGAACTAACCATAATGGGGGAATTTCAATGGTTTTGTATGAGTGAAATATCCAGCTAACTATAACATGTGTGAAACCTATTGTTTTTTCAGTGAATATATATATATATATATATATATATTATAACAGCACAGAGAAGATGAATTCCACTGGACAGTCCTTGAAAAACCTCTGATCCCATCACATACTAGTGATGCTTCTAAATATTTATTCAGTAAGGAACAGAAATGGATCTATAAGCTTCGAACGAACGTAGATGGACTCAACGATGAAATACCGTGGGTTTCACTGTGAATCCTTAATCAACATTTGCATGGCCGATATTACAGATATATTGCTTGCTCTGATCCCAACTTAGAGGCAACAGTCGTGAATCCTCCTTGACATAGCCTTTCAGGAAAGCATCAGCACACACCTGCTTCATTACTTTGAAGACAAAGATGGGTCGGTAGGGAAGGGGGACAGAATGGGACGTGATGAAGGTGGTTCTGAAAGGGCAATGCATAAAAACCTCTTGGGGGCTGAGATCATTCCTACTCTGCAGTCTATTGATGCTGGGGGAACGATTGCGGGTGGGCGAGAAAGAGGTGATGACAGTGGTAGAGGGCAGGGCAGCCAGCATAGGGACGTGACACACCAACTCAGCAACCTTGATTATAAAACCTTGCCCCCCCCCGAAACATGCAGACAGTGATATGCTAGGTCACACCCTGGCATGGTTGCTGAAGTCAGAAATCCCTAGATTACTGATAGTTGCAATCCGCGATGCTGCTGGTAACTAGGCATGAGCCTTAATTTCCGCTCCACTGGCAGAGTTTTTCCTACTCTGTAGTCCACTTAGAACGCAGCGTTCAGCAAAAACTCTGCAAACTCCGCCTGTGGAGCAAAGTTTGCCTGATATAAACCTTTATTCAATGTCTGTGTCTCTGTGAGGGGGGAAGTAGCACCATCTTGGACCGGGAGTGAACCTTCCGCATAGGCTGGTGACGTGAAGTGAGAGGAAACTGTGCCCTTCACTGCCTGATTCTCCTATGCACTCATGCTTTCCTCCTTTACTGTGGTGGAGCATGTCATCAGCCTGGAAGCACAAAGGAAGAAAGTGGTGCCTGCCTGGTGTGTATCACTGCAGTGCTGATCACTGTGGTTATGGAGACTGGTCTGTCATAACAGGGTGACATGGGGTGGATTTGAGTGATTAACACTTACCAAGGCCCCAACCTACTAATCTTGCTGATGAATGCTACATTGTAATTATTTTGAAGACATGTATTACATCGTATGCTGCTCATTCAAATACCACTCTTCTTCTCCTTGCGCACGCTCTCCATCATTGTGCGTTCTTTAGTGGGAGTGGCTTGTGCTGGACCATTTCTTTTACTCAGTGTGCTTTTTAACAGGCTGATGTTTTAATATAGAGCGGACTGGCAAGGTGGGGAAGTGGAAATACGCCAAGAGGCTATGCAAGTGGTGAGGCTGCGGGAAGCAGTGGATCCAGAATCTGGGGTTGCCCGGAGCCTGAGAGAGGCCCAGACCGAGATGGCTGTAGGTAGGGAAAAGCAGGACGGTCGGAGAATGGTGATAAGAGAAAATAGGGCACCTGGTTGTCAGGGCTGAACAACTGCTGAAGGGACTCCTCAGCAATTATTCATTTCTATCTGGTCCCTTCTTGGGGCAGCTCCCAATTGGCTCCTCAGCACTTCCTGGGCTGTGCTCCAAGAGTTCATAATGATAAGGACAGCATTAGACTTTACTAGTGTGGGACAATCTGCCTGTCACTGACATGCTGTTCTGCAGATGTAAGCAGCAAGAGCTGACAGACTGACACTAAAGTGTAGAGTCCAATCTGTAGATCAAGCAGACACCAGGGTACCCACAGCACCGCTCAATGAGAATGATGCACCTGAGGCGCAGCAGGGGCTGTACCCTGCCCTTTCAGTGGAAACATATGTGGTATTAACAGAATCAGGCCTCTTGAGGAACTCCTAGGAATCTCGAGCTCCGCCCAGGGCTACTAGTAACACGGTAAACACACAAGTTGATATCAACATGGTATTCACATATTTCTATGAGGCAGTGTATTCCTCCACCCAGGGGCCGATACTGCACCAGGTCCGTGGCAAAATTCACTTGTCTGCCCTCTGCACATGATGACCTTGCAAATTCAGGAATTAGAGGAACCATTGCAGTTAGAGGAGGTGCGACAAATGGCCTGAAACAAAGTAGCGGGCACCAACAGGTTCCGGATGGAATTTTACACCACCTATGGCACAAACCTTGCCCCCAAATTGCCCAACATGTATCAGGAGGTGCACCAAGAGGGAATACTATTAGCATCCCTTTAAGGTTCTTTCTGTTGTGCTTCCTAAGCCTAGGAGAGACACCCTGGAGGTGAGCTCATATCGCCCAATATTGATTATAAGATCTTAAGCAAGGTGCTCGCGATTAGGCTGTTGCCCTTGATGCAGACACTGGTGCAACCCTACCAGAATGGCTTCCTTCCCTATAGGGCAACCTTTTAGAACACTCACAGGCTGTGCCACATCTTGAGGGCAGTTGAGAGAGCCCCCCACCTTCCAATAGTGGTGTCCTTGGACATCAAGAAGGCATTGGATACTTTGGAGTGGCCCTACCTGTTGTTGGTATTAGAGATCCTAGGGATGTGTCTTAGTTCCTCGGCCTGATCAAACTGCTTTACAAAGGCCCGCAGGCCAGAGTGAAAACGGAAAACAAAGTGTTATGCCACTTTGTGATTGGAAGGGGTACCCAGCAGGGTTGTTCCCTTCCACACATAATTTTTGCCTGGGCAATGGAGCCCCTTGCTGATCTGCTGAGAGCCCAGGGCCTGGAATGGGGCATAGATGTGGGGGTAAACTAGCATATGATTTCCCTGTATGCCAACACTGCCCTTGCATATATCCATGATCACAGACGGGTATTACTGGCCCAGCTTGCGTTACTGGAACTTTTGGGTGAGATAACACGCCTCAGGATACACTGGGGCAAATCTTGCCTGTTTTCCCTGCAGAGGGTGGGGCAGGCAGACAGGGCAGAGCTGGAGACCAGGAGGTTACCTTTCGCTATCTTGGGGTCAACGTCTACCACTCAGACAAATACTTCCTGGATGGTAATCTTGTTAGAGTGCTGACAAAGATGCACAAGTCCCTGGCTTTCTGGATGTGCCTCCCCCTATCACCAATGGGACGTATGTCCTTAGTGAAGATGTTAGTCTTACTATGTTTTTGCACTTATTGGTGGTCCTTACCCAATTCCAACTGGGTCCTTCTTTAAGGAACACAGGGAAACAATGTTGGACTTGATCTGGGGAAGTGATAAGAAAAGAGTGTTGATTGCCATGCTCCAGCCTGGGGGTGTAAATTGTAAATTGTAAATTGATACTTGTATAGCGCATTACTCACCCGCAAGGGTCTCAAGGCGCTTGTACGAATACCGCTGTGGAACCCATCCTGGCTTTCCCTGTGAGGCGTCCACCCTTGGGCACCCCCAAGGTGGAGGCCAGGCATCCTTAGCGTTGTGGGGGCCATTGTGGAGATTAAGCAAGCTATTGCCCAGACTTGCAGAGTGGGACTCCATGATTGGAATGGGGACCAAGGCGAGAATTATCAGGTCCGTGGAATTTTGGGCCCAAGACCCACCGAGGCGGGGAAATGAACCCTGGTCCCGGGCTAGACCTCTGCATCAGGGTCTGCCGCTCTAATCATTGAGCCACACTTCTCCACTGGTGCGGACCTCAAGCTTTTGTATGCCGCAGCACAGCTCCAGTGGCCCTTGCACTGGTTAACAAGCACTACAATGGGGGAGAGTGTGGCGTTCCAGGAGGACCCCGAGGGCACCAAGTTGCTGGATTGGCTGATGGATCAGGACAGCCCACGGAGAGGACTGAGCAGATTGTCTAGGGTGGTTAAGTGATGCTGGAACAGGTATATCCAATCCAGGTGCCATATGCCATGCAGCTGGCGGAGTGGAGTATAAGGAGGGTGGAAGACTTGCTGGTCGCTCACGACACGGCTCTATGGTGCGAGGCAGGGTGAATCAAGCAGGTGACTTATATGCAGAGGGAGTTCTGCATTACTTTCAGGATCTGCAGGCCACGCATGACCTGAGGTGCTCCTCTTCCAGACGCATGGCGCATTGTTATTTGTGGTGCATTACACCTGTGGAGTGGGCCAAGAGAAGCCTGAACTACATAAAGTACTACACTCTGTCCTAACTCATGGACGGGGTAGAAGGGCGGTCACAATGCTGTATAACACTTTCTGGCTGCGTAGTAAACCCAAGTGGGAAGCATGCCTGGATGTGGTCCTTTCAAATAAACAATGGGGATGGCACTTGTGTGTGTTAAGTAAGTTTTCCTTAATGCCCGTCTGAAGTTCATGTAGGTTAATTACATACACCAGACCTACCTCAAGCCGCACCGGATTCATAGGATGTTCCTAGGCTCAACTCTGGCATGTCAACAACATACAATAAGAAGTGGGTCCCGTGGCATATTTATAAGACCTGCACTACGACACAGCCCCCAATCAGAAACATAAATAAACAAAAGATGCCTGTGGGTCTAAGATAATCCTGTCTAAGGCATGAAATCAACAAGTATTAAACTATAAGGGAGGGAGAAAAACTATCCTATGTGAGTATGGCACAATAAGATGTCTCTAGGGCATGAAGTGTACCCATCAGTTACGGTCCGATACTGCCATTGTCATCATCTGAGTCTCTTCACACCAAGGAGAATATGATTGTAGCCACTATGTGTGGAAGTGGGTACCAATAGACCAGTGATATCGGATGAGTGTGGGGGTATCTGAACAAATATGTAAAGGTAACTGATTTGCAGTGTGTGAGGAAGTAGTGAGAAAGAGTTGATGTGTATTAGATGATATGAATAAAATTTGAGAGATAAGAGGGAAAAATTATTTTCATGATGTCCCTCTGTCTTCCAATATTAAAAAACAAAAACAGAGAATTGAGCAGGTTTAACAAATATCTGCTAGTAAGAACTAGAGGTCAACATGTTTCAGCAGTCATGGGACTGGGATGGTTCGCTACCTTCTTCAGGACCAATCACTCGCTACTGCAAAGGAATATCATAAAGGCGCAAATGAAAGAAAATATAAGTTTTACCACCATGTCACCTGGAGACCCTAAGGGCATAGGGTATATCCTCCGTATTACTGAATAGTGTCCAGAAGCAGAAGAAGTCATGCCAAATTGGTCAGGAAACAAAGAGAAAAAATATAAAACATCGGTGTCATCAATTTCACAACATCAACAAACAGCAAAAGAGGCTGATAGTTCCAAATATGTCAGGAAATATACATGTTGGCCCCATGTGTACAGGAATCACATGTACTCGCTTACCTATTAGGTAGGAGGAATAGGTTTTGCCTCACCTGGCTACGGTTCAGGTAAGTTGGAGCACCGCTCTAGTAAAAACAATTAAGGAGGAAGGTGAGGGATCGTAGAGTCACCACTCAAAACCTCATCTATGCACAGTACATCCACACACACATATGGTATTGGTGCACAGAAAAGTAATCGTAGCAGACCTATTAGCAGTGAACACAGTCTGGCATTACTTGAATAGTGTAAATTTTAAAGGACCCTCATCCAGATCGGCCGCTCCCCCACGCTCCTGCTGATCTGCTGCTGCCTCGCTCTGTCTCCTGGCGGTATCGTTATCCCCATAAGCATTCTCAGCTGTGTTTTACTGACCCTCGCAGCCTAGAAGCGCTTTGCTCGCGCAGCGCCGCACAATTTAATTTAATTAAATAATTATTAGCGCGACCTTACTGAGACCGGCTGAAATCTTTTTGATAGTCTGAGGCTGGTGTGTTTACCTACAATTAGCCTGCACACTCAGCGCTGCTACGAATTTGCTGCCCCTGTCTCTATTGGCCTTTGACCCTCCATTTTGTTGTTTGTTTCCCCTGGTCCGCCCCTCCTCCCGTCACCGCCTCCCAGCTGCTGCCCCTCCCACGCTCCGCCCCCCCCACTATCCATTTATGCCCAATGTCCCAACGCGCAGCGTTCGCGCCGAAGGTGCGCCAAAGGTAAGCCCGTCTACCCCCGTCCGCGCCTGGACCGCGCCCAGCGCCAGTCCCCCTGGCCCCTGTCCCTCCCACCCCCCCGCATTACTTACGATTCCTCCACCCTCCTAGCCCTCAACCCCGGCCGCTCCCCCAACTGCGCCCAAGCCGCTCCTGGACACACCCATGGACCCTTCTCTTGCTACTCCTGCAAATTCGACGGCACCAAGAACAACTCCTCATCTACCAACACACAACAGATATCCGACTCCAACCACCTACAATGCATCCTGCTCAACACCCGCTCGGTCCACAGACACGCCATCGACCTCTGGAACCTACTAGACACCATCTCTCCGGACGTCGCCTTCCTAACAGAAACATGGATGAACGCCTCATCAGCCCCAGACATCACCATTGCCATCCCGGAAGGTTATAAGATCATTCGCAAGGACCGTTCCGGCCACACAGGAGGAGGCATCGCTATCGTCCATAAGAAATCCATCCACATCTCAACCAGCTCTGACGTCAATCTCGCCAACTCTGAACACCTTCACTTCCAGATCCACATCGACCCCAAGACCACACTCAGAGGCACCCTCCTTTACAGGCCACCAGGACCCCGCGCACAATTTAGTGAAGACATCACGGACTTCATCACTCCACATGCGCTCCCCTCCGAGGATTACATCCTTCTGGGCGACCTCAACTTTCACCTTGAAAAGAACAACGACCGCAACACCACCACCCTTTTGGACAACCTCGCCAACCTCGGACTTAAACAACTTGTCACTACCCCCACCCACATCGCAGGTCACACACTCGACCCTATCTTCACCTCCAGCAAACATGTATCCTTTGGCAAAACCACGGCTCTCATTTGGACCGACCACAGCTGCGTTCACTTTACCTACAACAAGACCACTTCCAACAACCATCCTCAACCCACTCTGCAAAGAAACTGGAACAAAATCACCATTGACCAGATCTCCTCATCGCTTCTTCAAAACCCCCCAGCCCACTCCTCAAACCCCGACCAAGCAGCCACCAACCTCACCCAATGGTTATCCAACAGCGCCGACATCCTAGCACCACTGAAAAAACAACAAATCAAACTAGCCAGCAAGAAGGCCTCCTGGTTCAACGATGATCTTAAGAAATCCAAGAAACTCTGTCGCTCCCTTGAGAAGGCCTGGAAAAAAGACCCAACCACCAGAACCAAGGACGCCTTCAAAAACACCACCCGCATACACCACCAACTAATCCGGTCAGCCAAGAAAGCCGCTTTCAAAGACCGACTAGATAACAACGCCCACAACAGCAAAGAATTATTCAACATCGTCAAAGAGTTTACCAACCCATCTGCCAACTCCAACGACATCACCCCCTCCCAAGCCCTCTGCGACTCCCTAGCTTCCTTCTTCCACAACAAAATCGCAGACATCCACAACAGCTTCGACAACCGACCCGGAGACCAACCCACCCAACCCCCTGCAGGACCCCCACCCCCCCTGAACATCATCAATGACTGGAAGCCACTCTCCACTGAGGACACCATCCGTCTGATGAACTCTATCCACTCAGGATCCCCCACAGACCCATGCCCTCACCACATCTTTAACAAAGCAGACTCCATTATTGCACCGCACCTCCGAGACGTCATCAACTGCTCCCTCAACTCCGCAACATTCCCGGAAAGCTGGAAACATGCGGAACTCAGCGCCCTCCTGAAGAAACCCACAGCTGACCCCACCAAACTCAAAAACTACCGCCCTATCTCACTCCTTCCATTCCCGGCCAAAGTCATCGAAAAAGCGGTCAACAACCAGCTCGCCGCCTTCCTCGAAACCAACAAATCCCTCGACTCCTCACAATCCGGCTTCCGAGCCAAGCACAGCACTGAAACCGCCCTCATCGCAGCAACAGACGACATCCAAACTCTACTGGACAATGGAGACACAGTCGCCCTCATCCTCCTCGACCTCTCCGCAGCCTTCGACACAGTCTGCCATAGCACCCTTCTACAGCGCCTCAGAAACATCGGAATCCAAGGAAAAGCACTGGAATGGATCACCTCGTTCCTCACCGGAAGAACCCAGAGAGTCCGCCTACCACCATTCAAGTCAGAGGCCACTGAAGTCATCTGCGGCGTACCACAAGGATCTTCACTCAGCCCCACCCTCTTCAACGTATACATGAGCCCCCTCGCGGTCATCGCACGCCAACACAACCTCAACATCATCTCCTACGCTGACGACACTCAACTGATCCTCTCACACACCAAAGACCCGAACACTGCCAAAACCAACCTGCATGAAGGAATGAAAGAAGTAGCTGAATGGATGAAGCACAGCCGTCTGAAACTGAACTCAGACAAAACAGAAGTCCTCATCCTAGGCACCTCCCCCTCCGCCTGGGATGACTCTTGGTGGCCAGAGGCCCTTGGAAAAGCACCCATTCCGACGGACCACGCACGGAACCTGGGCGTCATCCTGGATTCCTCTCTCTCGATGAACAGGCAAGTCAACGCCGTTTCTTTTTCTTGCTTCAACATTCTTCGCATGCTCAAAAAAACTTTTCGCTGGATCCCCACCGAAACTAGAAAAACGGTCACCCACGCTCTGGTCACGAGCCGACTGGACTACGGAAACACCCTTTACGCCGGTACCACCGCAAAACTCCAGAAAAAACTCCAACGCATCCAGAACGCTTCAGCCAGGCTCATATTAGACATCCCGTGTAAGTAACACATCTCTGGTCACCTGAAAAACCTCCACTGGCTCCCCGTCAATAAGAGGATTACTTTCCGGCTCCTAACCCACGCACACAAAGCACTCTACGAAATCGGACCCGAATGCCTCAACTCACGACTGTCCTTCTACACCCCCACCCCCCGCCAGCTACGATCCTCCAACCAAGCCCTTGCCACTGTACCCCGCATCAACAAAACCACCATGGGAGGTAGATCCTTCTCCTACCTGGCAGCTAAAACCTGGAATTCACTTCCCACTCACCTTCGCCTTACTCAGAACCACCTAGCATTCAGAAAACAACTTAAAACGTGGATATTCGACAAGTAATTCCCCACCCGTCTTCAAGCGCCTTGAGACCCTCTGGGTATGTAGCGCGCTATACAAATTGTTTTGACTTGACTTGACTTGATTAGAATAATATGTATCCCTGTAATTTTGCATGAGAGAACAATAACGTTTTTGATTCAGGCTGCCAGCTACGAGGAATCAAAAAACACAACGTAAGCCTAGTGACTCTTAGTATAATATAATGTATAAAAGATGCACACAGCGAGAGTCTCTTGTAAGTCTTATGATATATGCAGTCTTAATTTGTCGGATGTTAAAAAATACGGGTCTGAACAGACATATCCCCGAGGTGTAAAAACAGAAGAGAGGGGTGGTGGTTAATGTTGTTCTGCATGCACTTTCCTACGCACAGCTATATACCTGATGCAACATCATGACTACCAGTATGTTAGGTCTAATTTAAAGTATATTGGTGTGCTTTGACAGTTGTCATCCCAGAGCTCTAAGGAACAATTTTCTGTACGGGTAGTTCCTACGGATTCAGCAGAATTGTTCAACTAAGGATTCTTTCTATGAACATGCGCATGCCTTGGAGAAACAGCTAGTAACAAGGAAGTATCCTAAGAAACTGATACGGAACTCTTTGAAACGAGCTACCAATAACCACCGAGAGGGTCTTCTGGAACCAGCTATTCCCAAAGAAAAAACTCAGAGGATGACTTTTGTAAACACATATAGTACAATGTTGAATCAGATACAGAAGATCGTTAGGAGCGACCCCTGACCCTGTCACCAGGTAGGTAGCCCGCCAAGCCACCGCGTGGTCCTCCCCGTTCTGTGTGCTGTGCTCGAACCGCTCTGTATCTCGCATTTGACCTGTGCCTGTGATTTTTGTCGTTCCCCGTTTGCCTTCTGTACCCTGCTCTGATCGCTGTTTTTCCTTTTTGTAATTTCCACTTTGTGCCTGTGATTTCGTCGCTCTCCATTTTCGCCTCTGTTATCTGTTATATTCTTCCCTTGTTCCCCTTGCCTTCTCTGCCCTCCCACTTCCCGCCGCTGCTCCCTGTGGCCCCGCCCACCCACCATTCCTATTTGCCACCCTGCTCCCGCTTCCCAGCTGCTCCTACCCCTCCCTCAGCCCCTCATATGGAGGCCACACAGTGGTAAAGGGAGCGACCCCTGACCCTGTAACCAGGTAGGTCGCCCCCCTAGCCACCGTGTGGTCATTCCCCTGCTGTGTGCTATGCTCGAACCGCTCTGTATCTCGCATTTGACCTGTGCCTGTGATTTTTGTCGTTCCCGGTTTGCCTTCTGTACCCTCCTGCCTATGATCGCTGTTTTTCCTTTTTGTCATTTCTACTTTGTGCCTGTGATTTCGTCGCTCTCCATTTTTGCCTCTGTTATCTGTTTTATTCTTCCCTCGTTCCCCTTGCCTTCTCTGCCCTCCCACTTCCCGCCTCCCCCTCGGCTTCCCGCCGCTGCTCCCTGCGGCCCCGCCCCCGCCGTTCCCATTCGCCACCCCGCTCCCTCCTCCCAGCTGCTCCTCCCTCCCTCAGCCCCTCATATGGAGGCCGCACGGCAAACGCGCAGCGGACGCGCGCAGCGAGTGCGCCGATTGTACACTGAAGGTGCGCCAAAGGCAAGCCTGTCTACGCCCGTCCGCGCCTGGACCGCGCCCAGTGCCAGAACCACTGGTCCTCATCAATGCCAGCGCTCCCAACGCACTTATGACGCTGCAGCCCTCCACGCACTCAATACCGTCCGGAACACCGGCGCCTGCTACCAAGCCACCCCGGGGGGCACCCACTGACCCTTCACCTGCCAAGCCAGCAAATACACCTGCCTCCAAACCTGCTCTGCACCCGCCAAGCCAAGCACCAGTAACAACCACCTCAAGTGCATCCTGCTCAACACCCGCTCCGTCCAGAGGCACGCCGTCGAACTCTGGAACCTCCTCAACACAACATCACCAGACGTCGCCTTCCTCACGGAAACCTGGATAAATGCCTCCTCAGCCCCCGACATCGCGGATGGATACAAGATCACCTGGAAGGACCGCGTCAACCAAACCGGAGGAGGCATCGCCATCATCCACAGGAGCACCATCCGCGTCACGACCAACTCCAACGACACCCTCACCGGTGCCGAACACCTTCACTTCCAGATTCACACAGACCCCAAGACCACCCTCAGAGGGACTCTCATCTACAGACCCCCGAGTCCACGCACACAATTCAGCCAAGCCATCGCAGACTTCGTCAGTCCACACACCCTCTCCTCCACAGACTACATCCTCCTAGGGGACCGCAACTTCCACCTGGAGAACAACATGGACTGCAACACCACCACCCTGCTGGACAACCTCGCCAACCTCGGACTCAAGCAACTGGTGAACACCCCCACCCACTACACCGGACACACGCTTGACCCCGTCTTCTCCTCCAGCAAGCACATCTCCTTCAGCCACTCCACCGGACTACACTGGACAGACCACAGCTGCATCCACTTCAGGAGAACCATGACCCACCACCACCCACAACAGGCTCCCCGTAGGAGCTGGAGCAAAATCACCGCCGACCAGCTCACCACCCCCCTCGGCCAGAACCCGCCCACCAAAACGACGGACCCTGACGAAGCAGCCCACAACCTCACACAGTGGCTCACCGACTGCGCCAATGAACTTGCACCACTGAAGAATCCACCCAGCAGACCCGCAGCAGGAAAGCTTCATGGTTCACCGACAACCTCAAAAATTCCAAGAAAATCTGCTGCAACCTCGAGAAAGCCTGGCACCATGACCAGACAGCAGAGAACATGACAGCCCTCAAGAACGCCACCCGCAAACACCACCAGCTGACCCGCTCCACCAAGAAGACAACATTCAAAGAACGACTGGACAACAACACCCACAACAGCAAGGAACTCGTCAGCATCATCAAAGAGCTCTCCAACCCCAGCGCCTGCAAAAACGACATCAGACCCTCGCAAGACCTCTGCGACTCACTCGCCTCGTTCTTTCACAGCAAGATCGCTGACATACACAACAGCTTTGGCGCACTGACCAGGCACCCAACCACCGAACCAGCGCCCCCAACACCCCCCTCTGCAATGCTGACCCCTGTCAGCATTGAAGACACCACCCGCATGATGAACACCATCCACTCCGGCTCCCCCACCGACCCCTGCCCACACCACATCTTCAACAAAGCCGACTCCATCATCGCACCCCAACTCCGGAACATCATCAACAGCTCCTTCGCAGCCGCCACCCTCCCGGAGAGCTGGAAACATGCTGAGCTGAGCGCCCTACTCAAGAAACCAACCGCGGACCCCACCGACCTGAAGAACTTCCGCCCCATCCCGCTCCTCCCCTTCCCAGCCAAAGTCATCAAGAAGACCGTCAACAGACAACTCTCCGCCTTCCTCAAGACCAACGGATCCCTCGACCCCTCACAGTCCGGCTTCGAGCAAACCACAGCACCGACGACATCAGGTCCCTGCTCGACAACGGGGAAACGGCTGCCCTCATCCTCTTGGACCTCTCAGCAGCCTTCGACACCGTCTGCCACCACACCGTGATACAGCGCCTCAGCAACACCGGAATCCAAGGAGCGGCACTGGAGTGGATCATCTCGTTCCTCGCCGGAAGAACCCAGAGAATCCGCCTCCCCCCGTTCTGATCCGCGGCCACCGAAGTCATCTGAGGAGTCCCGCAAGGATCCTCACTCAGCCCCACCCTCTTCAACGTCTACATGAGCCCTCTTGCTGCCATCGCATGCCAGCACAACCTTAACATCATCTCCTACGCCGACGACACCCAGCTGATCCTCTCCTTCACCAACGACCCCGCCACCACCAAAGCCAGCCTCTAGGAAGGAATGAAAGACGTCGCGGAATGGATGAAGATCAGCCGTCTGAAACTGAACTCAGACAAGACGGAAGTCCTCATCCTCGGACCATCTCCGTCCACCTGGGAGGACTCCTGGTGGCCCCCTGCCCTGTGCAGCGCACCCAAGCCAATGGACCATGCAGGCAACCTGGGCTTCATCCTGGACTCCTCCCTCACAATGACCAAGCGAGTCAACGCCATCTCATCGTCCTGCTTCAACACCCTGCGCATGCTCCGAAAGATCTTCCGATGGATCCCCACCGAAACCAGGAAGACGGTCACCCAGGCCCTCATCACCAGCCGCCTGGACTACGGGAACACCCTATATGCTGGAACCACAGCCAAACTTCAGAAGAGGCTCCAGTGCATCCAGAACACCTCATCACAACTCATCCTGGACATCCCCTGCAACAGCCACATCACTGCCCACCTGAAAGATCTTCACTGGCTCCCCGTCAACAAGAGGATCACGTTCAGACTCCTCACCTACGCTCACAAGGATCTCCACGACATGGGCCCGAAGTACCTCAACAGCCGCCTCACATTCTACACACCCACCCGCCAGCTCCGATCTGCCAGCCTCACCCTCGCCTCTGTCCCACGTTTTCGGAAATCCACCATCGGAGGAAGTTCCTTCTCCTACCTGGCAGCGAAGACATGGAACTCCCTCCCCACACACCTACGGCTGGCCCAGGACCATCTCTCCTTCAGGAAACAACTCAAGACCTGGCTGTTTGAGCAGTAGCAACCCCCCCTCAGCACCTTGAGACCCTTACGGGTGAGTAGCGCTCTTTACAAATTCTGCTGATTGATTGATTGATAGGAGATATTGGTCCATCTTGAATACTGGTACAGATACCTTACCACCACCACTGTTTGCTTTCAAACGGGGCCCTAATCTGAAAGATAAATTGGTACACACGAGACCAAAGAGTAAAATGCCTCGCGCTGTCGGTACCCTATGGGATTTACCGGCAGTGGAGGGTCACCATCCCTGTGGTACGTGTGTGGCATGCCCACAAACCGACAAATCTGTGAGTATAGACATTGGGACTAACCGCCCTTGGCAGCAGAAAAGATTCTCCAATTGCAATAGCAAGAGGTTGATTTATCTGATAACATGCCCCTGCCAACTGAGATATGTTGGTATGCCAACAAGAAAAATTAAACTTCAAATCTCTGAACACAAGAGTACGATTCGATGTAAAAAACAGGCTACTCGTTTAACGAGCCATATTTTTGAGGCTGGTCATGGCCCGACAGATTTTACATGGACCGTAGTGGAACAACCTCTTATCCCTGACCATGTAACTGATATTGGCAAGTATCTATTTGCAAAAGAACAGAAGTGGGTGTACAGAATTAACATAGACAAAGAGGCTCTAAACAAGGATATTCTGTGGATGTCGCTGTGATATAGTATTTTGCCATCATATCACAGGTTCATAGCCTCTGATATATGAGTCTAGATGAACTCCTTTATATCAGGTCTG
The DNA here is from genome assembly GCF_964263255.1 of Lissotriton vulgaris. NCBI lineage: Eukaryota > Metazoa > Chordata > Amphibia > Caudata > Salamandridae > Lissotriton > Lissotriton vulgaris. Next base: position 1,394,039,592 of record NC_141693.1, read on the forward strand.
TAACACTAGTACACCAGGCTTTAGTGTACCCTCATATAAATGAGAATACCTGGTTGCGGACACTCTACCCCTTGCCATTTAGATGCACACAGTACACAAATGCATGTAGTAATTCTAAATTACAACCCTCACTGATTCTTATCATCATAATTTGTGTGCTAAAACCACACGAGTTGGAGAAAACTGGCAGAATTACATGTCCAGATGGCAATCTAGTGGCTCAGTACCGCGTTATGTTCTATTTGAACTTGTTGCTTTATATGCTGCATGCCTCGTTTTTACTGTTTTTAAGTACGTTAAATTAGACCTAACATTCTGGTAGTCATGATGTTGCATCCGGTATATAGCTGTGCGTAGGAAAGTGCATACAGAACAACATTAACCACCACCCCATATTCTGTTTTTACACCTCCCCTTGGCTTACGTGATCGAACACACCCACGTATGACGAGCACACACTGGATTGTGTGACCAGAGTGGCAAAAATTGTGCGCTACAAACGTGACTAATACATTCCACTATCCTGCAAGACTTCATGTATCCTGACATGGTGACACCATTACACGTCTGTCACCACTCTTCTAATATGAGTAGATAATGTTCTTTGAAGTCTGACCGTCGTATTTCCAAATATGAGTTGTTTATGTTCTTTCTAAATACGAGCTTGCCCATTTGCTCTTACTTATTTAGCATATAGATGTAGCTTAAACACATGTAAGGATACGATTATTCTGGCGATCTCATTTCTAAGTAATATGCCGAATTAACAACTACATTTCCCTACTTTCCCTGCTTTGGGACGCTATCAATGCACCCACGTGACACGTGTGTACGTCAGATCCCGAAATAAAGATGACGCCTGCTCTACACTCCTCACCTCAGCGAATCGGCTCAGAGGGATACTCGGAGTACCGACGGATAGGTGAGTGAGAGAGAGTGTGTGTGGTCACAGAGGATTACGCTGCCTTTTCCTTTCTTTGCCCGGGTCAGTGCTTCAGACTTGTGCATGCCCGCGCCGTTTGTAAAGACAGCTGTACAAACACCTTTTCTGATCCTTGTAAAACATTGGTTTACTCGTATTGACACCCTCGGCGGTGAGAGGCGATGAAAGCTGCCCAGGGATATGTCTGTTCAGACCCGTATTTTTTAACATCCGACAAATTAAGACTGCATATATCATAAGACTTACTAGAAACTCTTGCTGTGTGCAGTCTTTTATACATTTTATTATACTGAGAGTCACTAGGCTTACGTTGTGTTTTTTGATTCCTCATAGCTGGCAGCCTGAATCAAAAACTTTATTGTTCTCTCGTGCAAATTTACAGTGATACATATTATTCTAACAGTCCAAATGAAACCTGAAAAATGTACACTATTCAGGTAATGCCAGACTGTGTTGACTGCTAATATGTCTGCTACGATTACTTTTCTGTGCACAAATACCATATGTGTGTGTGGATGTACTGTGCGTAGATGAGGTTTTGAGTGGTGACTCTACAATCTGTCACCGTCCTCCTCATTTGATTTTACTAGAGCGGTTCTCAAACTTACCTGAGCCGTTGCCAGGTGAGGCAAAACCTATTCCTCCTAACTAATTGGTAAGCGAGTACATGTGATTCCTGTACACATGGGGCCAACATGTATATTTCCTGACATATTTGGAACTATCAGCCTCTTTTGCTGTTTGTTGATGTTATGAAATACATGACACCGACGTTTTCTCTTTTTTCTCTTTGTTTCCTGACCACTTTGGCATGACTTCTTCTGCTTCTGGACACTATCCAGTAATACGGAGGATATACCCTATGCACCTAGGGTCTCCAGGTGACATGGTTGTAAAACTTATATTTTCTTTCATTTGCACCTTTATAATATTCCTTTGCAGTAGCGAGTAATTGGCCCTGAAGAAGGCAGCGGACAATCCCAGTTCCATGACTGCTGAAACATGTTGACCTCTAGTTCTTACTAGCAGATATTTGTTAAACCTGCTTAATTTTCTGCTATGTTTTTTAATATTGGAAGACAGAGGGACATCAATAAAATTATTTTTCCCTCTTATCTCTCCAATTTTATTCACATCATCTAATACACATCACCTCTTTCTCACTACTTCCTCACGAACTGCAAATCATTTACCTTTACATATTTGTTCAGATACCCCCACACTCATCCAATATCACTGGTCTATTGGTACCCATTTCCAAACATAGTGTCTACAATCATATTCTCCTTGGTGTGAGGAGACCCAGATGATGACAAGGGCGGTATCGGACGGTAAATGATGGGTACACTTCATGCCCTAGAGACATCCTATTGTGCCATACTCACATATGAGAGTTTTTCTCTCTCCCTCATAGTGTAATACTTGTTGATTTCATGCCTTAGACAGGATTATCTTAGACCCACAGGCACCTTTTGTTGATTTATTATTCAACTCTGGCATGCCTATGCTGTGGACACCTGGACACAAACCTTTTGCATATGGTGTGCGTGTGGATGGTGGACCTTGTCTCAGAGATAATTGATGTTCGACTAATCCCGGACTCCTTGCTATGCCTACTGGGGATAAAAAAAGGAGACAGAACAAACTGAAGAATATTTGAAACTGGGGAAAGTTTGTATGATCTTATTCAAGTGCCAGATAGCGATGTCCTGGAAGGCTGCTACTCCCCCCTTGAGCAGAGCTGAGCTGAGCTGTGTATAGAAGAATAAGTATGCCATGGCAGAAGCAGATCCCATGTCCCATTCTGTGTGTTGACAGGGTGAGACTGGGGTTCCCACGGAATGGGAGACATACATGCTTAAATTGATGGAGAAGGTGGGGGACCCCGAGTAGTGTAGGCAATCCTCCAATGAATCGGGGAACATACAGAGTATGGATTGAGGCCTAGTCCAGAGCTCATCCATTGTGTTCCATGACTTTTTTCCTCTCTCTCCGTGCTTTGCATCTGGCCTAATTCTCCATCCACCCCTTCCTGGCACACCCTCAATATACAGAGAATATGATACTGAAATTCGCCTTGAACAGTGGACTTGCTCATCATGAGCTAGTTTTGTTATAGTTAACAAGGATATGTCTATAAATGTTGGTAGATCCCCAAGGTGCGCTTGGACTCCACTGTGCATTTAAATTGCCACTCCACGAAAGCATTGGCCCTGAAGAATTACTGAAGTAATAAATATATTGGCCATTTAAGTACTGGTACGTCAATATATTATCCAGTAATTTCAATGTTAATGCATATTATGTCATTTTTATGCACACTGTAACACAATTTAAATACAAATAACGACTTTTTTTATGACTTCAGAATTGCTGGTCACAAAAACCATTAAACAACAGAAGAAAAGTGTGTTGGCCAACAAAAAGTATATAGACTCCTTTGAAGTTTGCACTCAAAATGAGATGCCGACTCAAAAGAAATCTGGAATCTTGTTGAATCCGGAAATATGATCCAAAGCTTCGGAAACAATCTCCACCAATTGGATGGTGCATTTAACTCCTTCTGATTTATAACATCATGGTCAGCAAAGATGCATTCACAAAGATGGCTTATTTCCCTACCTTACGCAAGTTACCTACACCCATGAAAACGGTGAACATTTTTAGAAAAATATCTACATTTCTTGGCCCTTTTTCAATTTCCATATTGATTAAACCTATTACAGTGAGGTTCACTCTTGGGCGATACACACTTCTTTACATGTTTCTCTCTTTAAGCCTACAAATCAACGAAGCCTACAAAACGAACATGTTCTATAAACAGATCTAAGTTAACACAAATATTTCTTGGCCCTTTTTTAATTTCCATAGTGATTAACCCTATTACAGTAAGATTAACTCTTGGAAGATACACCCTTCTATCATTGTGTGGGTGCATTGATAAACTTGAACCTGTTGCTGCAAGTGCTCGCACCAGTACTTATTTTTGGTGACCAGCACTTGTTTTTCCTCTTCATACTTTCACCCAGAGCAACAAAAAGAAAAACACAGAGGTTGAAAGATAGAGGATGAGAAAGACAGTAAAACCGTGAAAACTGGAGGAAGCACGGATGAAAAAGAGCCAGCAATAATGAGATAAAAGGGCAGAGAGTGAGTGGTGGTGGAAGGTAGATGCATAAGGGGGAATCAAGACATGCCACTCTGGTAACCGCTCCACCGATGTTCGTAGAGCTGGGCAGGCACAGCTGAGCAAATCTTTGGGTCCCAGTACTTATTGTTTCATAAATTAAATATTGTGTGAGTGGGCTTAAATATATGCCATTTACAATTTAGCAATCGGGTTTCTACATTGAGAACAGGAAGGTGGTAGACATTAGACATACCTTGCAGTGAACCGTCTCTGATGCGGAAGGGTAGGGTCTAGCAGACGGGTATATCAAGAATTAAGGGTGTAGAAGCTCTTGTGTGAAAGAAGGGAAATTAAAAGAGAGTACCAGAATGTTTTTTTTTTTTTTTTTTAACATTCAAGGAAAAAAACACAAGTCCACATGCGGAGAAGCAGAAATTAGCATGGGCACCTAGAAATTACGTATTTGTATATTACTCATTGAAGTCTTTGCCCTTAACTCCTTGTACCCCTCACTGTTTCTCCTCCAGTAAGTAAGGCTAGTGAGTACCTGAACTTTTTTCACATTTAAAGCACATGTAAGTGTCACAGAAGGTGTTATTTTCGTGAGCTCTAATTATAAAATAAAAATTGCTGCTATAGTAAAATAATTCACATTTAAACCCTTGGAGGGATTAGTGTTGTAGGAGGTAATTGTGTAAATAGCGATGTTATTCTAATCAGCCGGAATATTTAATGAATTCTTACTGTTGTAGACAATTAGCAATCCATGTAGAACTCTGCTCTTTACTCTGAATAATGTTGAAAAGGCGATATACTTGCAAAAACTGCTCCATTTTGTCAGATATTGGGGCGTTGTCCTTTCTGCTTCAACATCCCAGGTGTCCCCGGACCATAACAGAAAAATATGGCCCTGCTGTTGTCTGCATTCATTCTGCAGGTCACAGGTTGGAATGGCAAAGGGACCAAACTTTGCCTTTCTTTCTCCTGCGGTTGTCAATTGAGGACCATTTATCAGTAATAATAAAAACTGTTATTTAGAGCCTCATGGAATGGAATGGAAACGTTTTGTATCAAACACTAAATAGCTATGCAAATTATTCTTATTCTATTTCTAATTCTTATTAGTAGTAGCAGCAGTAGGCTTTAGCTTTGGTTGATCCCGGTGACAACTCTGTTGGTGCCCCGATGACTTCCTTCCTCCACCGACTCCCTCAACGTGCCGCTCACCTCTCTTACGCCTCTATCACACATAGATTTTATTTCTTTTATTTCGTGAATTATCCCAACGTAGGGTGTCAGAGTGCTTTGCATCACACATGGTACCCTTCCAGTACAAAATGCTGTGCTTTGATGAGATTTACCACTTTTACCACTTTGCATGAGTGCTGTACACTTCAGCACATATGGGCTGGAGAAAGAAAACTTTTTCCAACATTACGCCTACCTTATTGAGGTGTCTTTTTTTAACATAAATTCCTTTTTACCAATGTCAATAGATAGGGATTAAGGTCGAACTCTATGGATGTTTGCATGGGAATGTCTATTTACCACCCATAGTTTGCTCCCTTGACAAAAGTAGCACTACTCGCTTCTTCGCATTTCCTTAGAGCTACTGTCTAACATAAACTCATAAAAGTGTGCTGGGTTTGCGTCACATTTGTGGTGTTAACCCAGTGCAAAATGTTAACAAACTTGCCTCACAAACTCAGGATTTAAAACTTAACACAGTGGTTGGTTGTCTATACTAAAAGGAATTTACTACCCGCAATAACCTTTCGAAACAACCTTATAATAACAAATGATTGAGATAAAAACAACTATAAGATTCTAGAACAATTCCTTGGGCTGTATTAGAAGTATTGTGACTTATGAACTGCAACCAACAAAATATCTCTATAACAAAGAAATTGAGCTTTTCTTTGTTGCAAGAACATTAACCCTCTATGCTACTTTATGGTAAGTCAAAAATGTGACTAGACAAATCACAGATTTCTCCATCAAGAGCATTAACCACCAGAGTTATCTTGCTGCTGTTATCCTCTGAAAAATGTTTGCCACACATACATTTCTGTAGGCTGCTCTTGTCTCGCCACTGCATCTTTACTCACCGCCCCACCCCCACAAGCAGGCACTGCTTATGCGGATGCATTCACAAAAGCTATACATATCATTTAATTGTATTTGACAATAACAGTAAGTAGAACTTTCGTTTTCTCTCAGAAGTATGAGGAAATCAAACTGAGCAAAGAAAGAAGCTGCTTAATTGGGAGTAGAATGCACCAGTGGAAGTTCCCCCACCAAAGAATAGGAATGGGCGTGAAAACCAACAGCTGATCCTCTATCAGTTACTTCTTTCTTCAGAAATTAAAGTTTTTCCTCAACCTCTATCTCTAAATCGGGCTCTGACGATGGTCTTCAGTTAACAGCGTGCTGTCATCGAATAAAACAGTTTTTCATTTTCTTAACGAGTTTGTTACTCATTATGACTTTGATCTACATTTGAGAAGTAATGAGACAGACACCAAATACTGGCAACGGTCCTATCCATAACATCTCACATCTCTTTTCCTTATTTAAAGGTCACAATGACATTTTTCCTGACAGCCTTTGTTCTGTTGTTCGGAAACCACCAGGAAACATGGCATCAAAAGACCCACTATATTTATGGCTGAAATTCCGATCCAGTGTCTTCTTATTTCTGTCTGGCAGCACGACACACACCTTACCACTCCTACATGGAAAAAAAGACAGTCTGCTCATCATACTAGAAGAAGACTTAGTGTGTGTCATAGACATTAGGTATTCGTTTTATGAGGGCAGGCTCCCTTGTAGGCCAGTTTTAGCAAAATGCCACCAAGGCACGGTGTACTAGCCATCACTATTTCTTTTCTCAAAAGTCTTCCACCATTAACTAGCTCTAGATTTGATGGATCTGCTTTGACTGAGCAGACAAGGCGGCGCCTCAGCCATCCCCGCAGGTTGAGGGTTTGCCCGCCAAGTTCTAGATGAGACCCTTTATACATGGAACAATGATCTGCAGATGATGCATTTGTCCCCACTCTTCCCAACATAACTGAGGCCACTACAGACAAGATCTTCCATATCTACAGACAATTAACAGCCAGATCATAATTGGCCAAATTGAGTGATTCTTTCATAAGTACAAAGATTCTGCTTCAATAATTACTTGCACGTTAAAATGCACACACATAACATTTGGAGAAAATAACAATTGGTTGATTACTCCTGAACAGTATATCCTTCTTAATCATAAAAATGTGAACCTTTAGTATTTCTTATCGCCTCAATGAGATGTTGAGCTTCTTCCTGTATTAGCTCTTCAATGCTTTTCTTCCTCATTCCAAATTTACGTAGGGTCAATATAGTAAACCGGCGTAGTTCTTTCCATCGTGATCCACTGGAGGTGAAAACATCTGGAGAAAGATAGGAAGGGATAAGACCAGTTTTTGATTGACAGGTTACCAGAGTCCAAGGTCCCTATGGATCATGGCTGCTACCTTTACGAAGACAGAGGGCCATTTTGATAGCTTAATAAACCCAGTTATTTCTTTCACATGAACAAAAACATATGGCTAATAAGTTAATATCACCATTTTAATAAACACTAAAAGTTGTGCTTTCTGTCTTTGTTAGGTCCCATGCAGTTGTACAAATAGACACAAAAAAGTACTTTTCTAAAACACTTTCCATAAATATTAGCTCCAACGCTGTCTCTAGACATGCAGTTATGAAACAAAAATGTGAATAGACTTCTCAAAAAATCCATACACCAATTTAATAGAGAGTGTTTTGCCATCATCAGTAGTGTTTTCTCTATATGTGCATATGAAGGAGCTGTATATGTGGAAGTGGGAGACACTACCAGAAAACAATGTCACAGCTCGTCATGCAGTACACTGGTCGTGTACTCACGACGAGCTGAGCTCGTCATGAACAATGGTATTCAAAGGTTCTCAGCACAGGAGGGGAATTGCTGCAGCACTGATGGTGTTAAAGCAAATTATCATAGTCTCAATGACAACTGGAATACCTACATTGGCTGTAACATTCTAAGATATCGCTAAGGCAGACATTGCCATGTAATGCTCAAGTTGGCAAAACCATATCATGTCAACCAGATCATGCCATATGACTGGAGGGTTCACAACAGTGCATATTCACTCTCCTTAGAGATATTTAATACAGTTTTGTACTCACAAAACTAACTTTCAAGACAGAATACTTATTACTTTAAAGATGCACCTGTCTGGTACCTATCATGAACGGATAACTGAAAGAAAACTTGATGCCAATTAGGGATTTACAATTTGGGACAGAGTAACCTCAAAACTACTCTTTAGAATGATAGGTACGTTTTGTTTAAAAAAAATGTATTGTAAAAAATATCTATGTAGCATATCAAAAGTGAGATATTCGTATTCACCCTGTTACTATTTCGAAGGCAATGTATATGTAACACATGCACCAATCTAATTCATTATTTTTCTAGCAATTGAGCCGTGGAACCACTCTGTGCTGTACCGTCAGATAATTAATTGTCATAGTACCCGATCAAGCTGACTGATGCAGCTTTTTCTGAATCTACACGCGGAGCGATGTCCCCCTGTTATAATCGTCTACGGAGAGAAACTCCCAGTGCATTGTCACTGTTAATCCACAAAGGGATTCTACAATTCTACGGCTGTGGCGTAAAATTAATTGAGCCTCTCTGGCCTACCTACATACCCCCATTGGATTGACAGCCTGTCCTCACACTGAGTACCTGGACGGGTCCTCATGTGAGTAAACCCTTTTCCTCTATTCTTCACATGTGGCACACCATTTTTACAAGGCTGCGCAATCATAAATTCAGATGTCCCTTCATCAATAGTCCTGATGAAACCCCACATTGTTTTGAGGGTCAAAACGCCGTCGACAAACAGAAGAACCAAACCATTTTCCCAGCACATATCATTGTATATAGCGGCTGTTCACATGGAATTATTTTGATAATGGTCGACTTGTACAAACTGGAAACCTTGTATATAATATTTGCATTGGCATATAGATTTAGGTTCCCTTTGTCACTTGGGACACTATGCTCAAATGTTTTTTTGATGTATAATGTTTACTCTGAACTTTATAGTTTAAAAAATCCATAAAATATACTACACTGGAATCGGTGTGTTAGTACTTCCTTTGCGCTCTGCCATTATCTAACCCTCTATTTTACGATTGTGCTTATGTATCATAACCTCATAGTATATCATTCCACAGGAACCAGTGTTTTTTGTACATATATATATATATGTAAATCGACCCACTTCCTCCGTTTACACCGGGACCTTCAAACTGCGGTGCAATCCAGGGGCGGAGGTCGCCCTGTATATATTATTGTCCACCAAGCACAGCAGCCGCTGTGCAAATGCACTCCAAACCAGTTAGTTCAAGGAAACCATGAAACAGTGCGTGTGCTCAAAAGATTTAATTCTCCATTCGCAGTTCCAGCATACAATACACGGCAAGTATGGAACAAAACCCAACGCGTTTCGGCGATGACTCTCGCCTTGCTCACGGCTGCTGTGCTTGGTGGACAATAATATATATATATGTATATATATATATATATATATATATATATATATATGGGTTAATTTCTGCTTCCCAGGCTGTAACCACAGAAAAGTACGGACCACCACACGGCTTTCAGAGTGTTCACAGCAAAGGTTTATTATCCATTGGCAGTTAAGGTAGGCATGACGCGTTTCGGGCAGGAACTGCCCTTGATCACATATATATATATACATATATATATATATATATATATATATATATATATATATATATGTCAATGTAAATGTATTTGAGCTTATATAGCGCGCAGCTACCCACAGTGGGTTTCCCGGCGCTTGCTTAGGGAACCCGTCCTGGTATTCCCCTGTGAGATAGCCCCGGCAGGGTATCCACAAGGAGAAAGCCAGGCATCCCGCCGCGAGGGGCCATTGTGGAGATTAGGCAAGCTATTGCCCAGAGTCGCAGAGTGTGAACCCGTGAGTCGAGAAGGCACCGGAGCGAGAATTATCGAGTCCGTGGAATTTTTAGCCCAAGACCTGCCAAGGTGGGGAATTGAACCCTGGTCCAGGGCCGATCTCAGCTTCCGGGTCTGCCGCCTCTAACCCCTGAGCCACACTTCTCCACTATATATATAGTGGAGAAGTGTGGCTCAGGGGTTAGAGGCGGCAGACCCGGAAGCTGAGATCGGCCCTGGCTCAATTATAATGTATGAGGGGGGCTCTTGGCCCCCCCGCAGCACCGGGGCAATTTTGAAATGGGTGGTGGGGCTCTCAGGCGCCCCGGGGACCGCCACCCTCGAGGCTTCACAAAAAATTCGGAGGGGGCATGTGGCTCCCCTCCAGGAGCCCTCGATGGCCTTGGGGACCGCCACCCCCCAGGGCCGGCAGTGTCCTGGGGTGCCCATCCCTGGGTCACTGCTGACCCAGGGATGGGGAAGCTGTTTGCCATTGCAAACAGCTTTGCTTCAATGAAGCGAGAGTAGGGAAACCTAATCTTGCTCCAATGAAGCAAAGCAGATTGCTTTTCCATATAGGGAGCAGAATGTTAGCTGCTCCCCATATGGAAAAGCAATGCCGGCTCCCGCAGGAGGCGGGGAGCCTGCGGGACCATGGGGGGATTGGGACCCCCCTCGGTCCCCAATGGTGAGGGCCAGCCCCAGGGGATGGGGTCCCAAGGGCTACCAGTGGCCCGGGAGGGGGGCCATGTGGCCCCCCTCCCCATTAAAAAGATTTTTTTTTTAAAAAGGCCGCCCCGGGGGATGGGGTCCCCTGGGCCTTGAAGTGGCCTGAGGAGGGGGCTATGCACCCCCTGCATAAAAAATAATTAAATGAGTTGGCCATGCCCTAGGGGTTGGTGTCCCCGGGGTCTAGAATTGGCTACGGGAGGGGGGCCAGGCTTCCCACTTGCCATAAAAAATTTGCAAAAATGTGTATTTGGGGTTCAGGCCCTGGGGGATGGGGTCCCCAGGGCCCAAAAAAAGTAAAAATAAAAGAAGGGGGGCCACACAGTCTCCCTTTTAATTATTATTATTATTTTTTTTAAGACGCGATCATCCCTAGTCCCCGCCCCCTCCTTGCACCACTCTGCAAACGTGCCCCCTAACGCATTTGCAGAGGGGGAATGAACTTTAGCCCACCAGGTACCTCCAGTAAGTGCTACAGAGCTGCGTTGCAGAGGTGTAAAAAGGGGTGTGGCCTCAGAACACCTTTCTGCAACGCAGCTCCCTGGCGCATAATGGAGGTACCTGTTGGACTAGTTGGCTGCCAGGGGACCTCAGTATTCAAGGGGACCTAATCCCCCAACTTGAAACATGCCACGGGGCGTGTTTGCACAGTGGTGAAGGTAGGAGGCGGGGCCTAAGGTGATATGTGTGCAAACACGCCCTGTGGTGTGTTTTAAGTTGAGAAATTAATTCCTCTTCAATCCAGAGCTCCCCTAGGAGTTAACTAGCCCACCAGGTACCTCCAGTAAGCACCATGGAGCTGTGTTGCAGAGTGTTGTAAAAAGGGGCGTGGCCTCTGAATATCTCTTCGCAATGCAGTTCCCTGGGGCATACTGGAGGTACTTGGTGGGCTAGTTGGCCCCCAGGGGACCGCAGCATTGAAAAGGAATTAATTCCCCAACTTAAAACGTGCCACAGGGCGTGTTTGCACACATGTCACCACAGGCCCCGCCCCCTTCCTTCACCATTGTACAAATATTCCTCTAAAAATCAGACGAACTACAAATTCCTATTTACTCACCTGTTGTCAGGAGAGAACCGAGTGCTGCATCTTTTAGCCCAGCACTGACCCTGAAAAGTCATTTTAAGCATAGAAGTGAGTGTAGTGGTGTGTGTATAGCTATATATGCAAGTAAATGGATGTTTGATAGTTTATTTGCATGTGTGAGTATGTGTGTGAGTAACTATATGGATGAGTATTATGTGTAACAGGATGTATAGGTGTATGAGTACATATGATGAGTGAGTACATGTATGTGTGACTATATAGAACTGTTGATGAATGAGTGGATGTGTATGTAGTTGTTGGAATTACTGAACAGGTTTTTGTAACTGGTATTGGTATCTCCATTGTTTTGAAATTTTTAGTTTCTATTTTTCAATGTGTGTATCAAAGGTTATATTATGCTGAGAGGAGGTCTCCCACTCTTTCACAAGGATAATGTCATCAGTGATGTCATTTGAGATGTCATCAGTGATGTCATGAGTGATGTAATATGTGACATCATCCGGAGTGCATTGAGGGCGCGTGAGTTATAGTTAGCTGAACTAACTATAAAGCAGGAATTTCAATGGTTTTGTATGAGAGAAATGTCCAGCTAACTATAACATGGGTGAAACCCATGGTTTTTCAGTGAATTTCTAAGGTTTTTTAAATGCTAATTCCTAACTATAACTTGCCTGAAACCTATGGTTTTTTTCAGTGAATTTCTAAGGTTTTTTAAATGCTAATTCCTAACTATAATGTGCCTGAAACCTATGTTTTTCTCAGTGAATATATATATATATATATATATACATATATATGTATATATATTTTTTTAATGCAAAAATGAAGCGCCGCACTCAGGAATTGTAGATAACTTGTTTATTCAGCAAACTCCCACAATAAGTCTGTCACACCGACGTGTTTCGGGCACACGCCCTTTCTCACGGTGGGTGGCACTACTTCTGCCTCTGTTTTTAAAGGGTATGCGATTCAAAAACCGTCCCATGGAATTCTGGGATCAGTAGTTCCTATACATGTTTCTCACAAAGTGACACCTTATGTGACATGAATCAACATAATTGTTTAACATGATTAGAACACATTATTGTGATACAACTGCACTATCATCGCCATTTCATTTAAGTTTTAATTATAGGTATAGTACCAATTTATATCAGTTATGATATATAGAACATTGGTGCAGTGGTATGTGAGCCGATTTGCTGTGTCATTTACTTTGTAATTAAATATCTTTTAGGTATAGTACCTATAAGTTTTTAAACCATATTTGTTACACATTAATATCATCGACCTTGTGTCAATCCATTAGCTCAACAATAGTTTATGCATATGCAGGTGGTTATTTACAATTGTACAAAGAGTTCCTCATCAAGGTTCATCCCTTTCGGGGTCTTGGTTTTCATGCGAATAATGTACTTAGATTCTAGCTGGTGTAATTTGAGTTTTCGATCACCCAGTCTTTCATTTGGTTCCATATTGTCTATTCCAAAGAAACACATTTTCTTCCAATCACCACCTTGGCATTCGAGCATGTGTTTCGCTGTAGCGTATGTCATATCTCTATTCTTGACAGCTCTTATGTGCTCGAGCATTCTTTTCTTTAGGGCACAGATTGTACTTCCTATGTACATTTGATCACAATCACATTGAATTATGTATACTACATATTGAGTAGTACAGGTGATTTTGCACAGGAAAACTAAACAGGCACTTCCCTTACAAAGAAGTACAAAGTTTGCATGTCTGCAGCCTTTCTTATGTTTCACCATCTTCACCTTCTGCTCAATCAACACATCATCCACACATACACACACCTACTTGCTCCGTTTCTTGGCTAGGGTTATCAATCATTCTTCTTTAATTCAAATTCAAACTACAGGCCCTATGGACCTAAAGCACTATGACATTTGCACACTTGCTCCCTTTCTTGGCTGCACTTATCAATTATTCTTCAATTTCATATTTTGATTCAAACTCAAGGCACTTTATCGAGCCTTTTTGTTGTAACTACTGTTGCAGTGATTCTGCTCCTACACACAACTGTGCATATAGACTTACGACCTCAGTGAATTATGGTGTTCCAAACCCCACCTTAGTAAGCAAACCCCCTAACAGACTAACAATCAGTGACTCATTGGTTCTTCCTCCTATAGCAAAAACACCAATTATTAGTCAACCCACAACATGCGACTTAGGTTACCTTAGGAAAGGTAGAAAACAAGAGCACTCTTTTGTTACATTCTTACACAAGTCCAAAACAAGCACTTAATAAACACACCTGCAACTTTGAAATGTTTATTTCTAACACCGTAATCTCATGCCCAGTACCTTACATAATACAAGCAAACATATTATCAGAAACAAAGTTGTCAGCATTGTTACTATTCCATAAAATACAAAGAGCGAAAGCATCCTATAATGCAAAAGGGAAACAGATTTAAAATATACCTGAATTTCACCCTCCCTACTTAGCAGGTTAGTTTATAACTACAGAAGATCACATACGACTACAAAGGCAGACCCATACCTCTGTTACTCAGCAGTAGTGGATCACATTGAGTTCCACACAAACAGTCAATACGAATGTTCTCAAACTGTGTGTAATCATGCCTGCACACTTCATTACTAAACACGCAAGTATAAGAGATGCCACAGCTGCATATCTCTTATGGCTCAAACATGCGAACATCATTCCGAATAACACACACAGTATCCAACATAACCTTGATGTTTCATGCTCTCACTAAACACACTAAAGTAGTGAAACAGTCTACAAATGTAGTATATGAAATTATTAAACCCAAAGAAAGGAAGCCATTTGCAATACGTTTTAGCAACGAAGATCGTACTTTAAACATGATGAGTTTTGTTTCTCATTAATATACATTTTTATTGGACAAATGAAGCAAGTCAAATTATAAAACATGGACTTTTATTTGTAGATGCCCCTGACGAAGAGAAATATACTTCCCGAAATGCATTGGGTGACTGAATTAAATTCATGGCATGCAAAACCCATTCCACACTCCTGTGTTTTTGTGAATTCAGATGACAAGCGCGATTTGGATAAAATGGATTGAACATAAGAGATAACATGGATGACAAGTATGGTGAAATTAAGAAGAAAATAGTTGTGAACAATTTAATTTGTTTCATCGGATTCAAATTGGCTGTGCAGCCTGACCGAACTGAAATGGGTTCCTTTCTTTGGGTTTAGTCACGTTACAGCGCAACGAGATGAAGCGCGAAGCAGGTGTTGCATGCTGGCAAAAATCAAAATGTTTAAAACACGTTAAATTCAGGATTACAATAGGTGTGCATCTCATTCTATATATTATTCTATATATTTTTCAGAGTATATCAAATTATTCTCATATGAATCAAAATACTCAGCCTTCTCTAAACAATATTGCAAGTGCGTGTTGTGTACAAACCAGAGCAGGAAAACAAAAATGGAGTTTAAGCTTCTAATAAACCCATGCTAACTTAACATAGTTCCCTTGACCAAAGCACATAATGTAAACGTGAGCAAATTACGAAAGCAGACTCCAAGCCTACAAAGCAGAGTCAGAAATCAAACAGTCTTCTTCCACCAGTGTATAAGCACAGTATGTAGCAACAGCCTCCAACAAGAAGTCATTGTTCTCATCTGAAAATATTTCAGCCATCTAATTTAATAGTGGGAATGAACATACATGTTCCTCAATGACCGGAGCCTCTATCACCATCGGAGGAAAACTCGGGTCATCTTCAATGTAACTGCGTGCCAAGAAGTCATGCGCCGCTGCAAAAACATTCCAACGTCCCATTATTCCATGTGTCGCTGCTAAAGCCATAATCCTGCCGCCAGAACAGAGCAAGTCATGAACCACTAAGGGGCTCATCAGCTGGTCATAATCTGCGTTGGGAGACACTGTACTGCAGAGTCACAAATCCAGTGCCCAGTTGAAATTGCAGCTCGGGCAATGGAAGGCAGGTTGAACGCACGTGGAAAAGGAGAATCGAAACGATAATCCATAAGCTGTACTCAATGTTGCAAAAGGCAGCGCTCCATAGTAACTAATCATTCGGTTGCGGACCAGCAACAACAACAGAGAAATATTGTCGTCTGCTGCAAGATGTGCATCAATATTTAAGTAAACAAATTAATACAAGCACACCGGCAAGTAGTGTGAGCATTAAGCACAATTCACCAAAGATGCTGGAAAAAATCTAATGAAAAAACACCGATAAGACACCAAATATAGTTTTTACAGAAGTCACAAGGCCAATGCTTATAACTTTAAAAAAGTAAGCTAACCCCCTTCTCGAGGACCCATTAAAGATAGTCTAAATTAACTCCCTAAGATTCTGGGGCACGTCTGTATTTAATAAAGCATTCACTTCTGTGCGGGTGTTTGCTTCATGAAGGACAAATATTTCTCTAGCAGATGTAAGAGTGACCTCTTTTTGAGACAATAGTGCTCTTATACGGCTCATTTGGTTGACTCTTCTTTCAAGGTCGGAATCGACGGCCAGATGGAAACATCCAGCTTCCCATACAGAGGAGTAAACACAACTTTTTTATAGCAAACCACATGCTCAGTTACCGTAATCATGTAAGCGATGCCTTCTAACATCGCACAATAAGCCACACAGCTGAATCGGATCTCCAATAAGTGACCACTTCTAACTATTCTCATAGCGTACCCTGTGCTCTGATTTGACAGAGAGAGAGTAATCGCACCATAGTTTCTACTGCTAATCATTCACAGCATACGCTACGAATACGATAAAACTGCAATAATTTTAACACCGGTCCTTGATAACATGCCCCAAATTTCGTAGCGCGCCCTGCATCGCAAAATGCGATGCAGGGCACAGAACGAAGGGACATATTATCAACAACATAAGGAGATACATTATTGCCGGTTTTATCTGCAGGAAACTGCTGATAAAGCGGCAATAATGGGCTTGATAATAGGCCCTTGTAAACTCCCATAGCAGCCCAGTTTATGGTGTTAACCTGGGCTGCTATGGGAATTCACAAGGGCATATTATCAAGGCCATTATCGCCGCTTTATTGGCAGTTTCCTGCCGATAAAACCAGCGATAATGTATCGTTTTATGTTGTTGATAATATGGCCCGAAATTTGTTTTATTAATTTAATTGTTTACTTACCTACAATCATCCAGATTGCGTTGTTTATCACCCCCCACCCTGCCCCGCCCCCGCCCCGCCTGTCCAACCGCAACTCCCTCCACGGGCCGCGTCTGGGCTTGATAATACGCCCTTGTTAATTCCCATGTCAATACCAGACCATGGGCTTCTATGGGAATTAACAAGGGCGTATTATCAAGACCATTTTCGCCGTTTTATCGGCAGTTTCCTGCCCATAAAACGTCGATAATTTTAACACATGTCCTTGATAATATGCCCGTCAGTGCTATAATATAAGTAAAGGGCAATACATTATCGCAGACTTTATAGGCAGGAAATTGCCGCTAAAGCGGCGATAATGGGCTTGATAATAAGCCCTTGTAAATTCCCATAGCAGCCCAGGTTCTAGTGTTAACCTGGGCTTCTATGGAAATTCACAAGGACATATTATCAAGACCATTATCACCGCTTTACCAGCAGTTTCCTGCCGATAAAAGCAGCAATAATGTATCGCCCTTTATTGATAATATGGCCCATAATCCCTTAATGTACTGAGACGCACAAACTGATATTAAACAACAAAAATAACAGCATGCATTATAGCAAAACACATTTACTACTATAAAACGTTTAACAACGGACGAATATAGGGGCATATTATCAAGACAGGCAATAACATTATCGCCGCTTTATCGGCAGTTTTCCACCCATAAAGCGGCAATAATATTATCGCCTGTATTGATATACCCCATAATTCCTTAATGTACAAAGATGCACCGCACACACTCACATACAACTTATCAACTCACCTTTCAAATTGATTTGTAGATTAAGAAGAATACCACTCACACAGTGGATATTCTTGTACAGAATCTCTCTAGTCCAGTGTTTGCAGCACAACTGTCAAATGGAACATTTTACCCTCTCATTTTACACATACATACATATAAATAACCAATTAAAATCCTGCACACATTAATTCAAAACAAAATACACATTTATATTGATTTAACATTCCAAACCTTTCCAACTGACATAACTTTCCACCCTACCCCCAACAGATCATGCAAAAGTCAACTGTCAACAGAGGTAAAAGTTCAGCACTGTATAAAACACTGCTCCTCAACAAATTTAGACTATGGATAAGCACTTACTTATAAGTACCAATAAAGCAAAAACTTCTCATTACAAGCAACAAAGATATATACACATAAACTTGATAAATATATGTAAAAGATTTATTTTTAATTCATTTTACTAGCTTACGTACGCTTATGGAACAACTTTCAAAATTCACACTGTACGCGCACAATAAATATACCGTAAAATAAATAAATAGCATACATCACTAATTTTTTACAATCACCGGACACCTCATCCACCAAGCCTCAAATATAACATTCAAGACCGTAGCTAGAGCCCCAAATCCACCACGGTACCAGCCGCCTCCCTGCATCATTCGGGAGCCGGAATTGCTTTTGGTCAGAGAAACTAACTTACATACTGCTCTCCAGGCCCAGTTCTAGCGGGTGGGCCGGGTGGCATAAACATAAACCTGGGCCCTGGCAGTGACGTCAGCAAGGCCAGCAGAAAATGGCCACTGCTATTTAAAACAGTCTCTGAACGTTATTTTTCTTCTTTCTTTAGGAGATGTGTGACTGGACCTGGGCTCGCACCCCCAATCACGTATCTCCTATTGGAACAGTGGGCTTTGTCTCCGCCCACTCGTACAGATACAATTGGAGCATGGCGAAAGGGACAAATCCTTTCGTTGGTACTGGATTTGTGTACCGTCCTGCTGCGTGGATACTTCATTCTTTTCAGCTGGTGAAGAGGACTTTGTTTTTGCCGATTAATTTTCCTGACCTTCCTGAACCCTTGAGCTGTTTATCAGATCGGGCTGTGCAGAGTTTGTAATTAGCAGGTAAGAGACTGTGTGGCTATTGTTGTGTTTTTAAACCTGTGAGCAAGACACAATCTTTGTGTGCCGGGTATACTTCATTTAAATTGTATGTTTAAATCTCTATCATTATCATTCATGACTTGTTCTGCCAAGGATGCACGGCAACTAAATGTCCAGATAACTCTGGGGATTAATAAACTCCTGGCGAGCAATCTTTTGTCTGTTTGTAGTTTTTAAATGCAGAGAAACTGCAGTTAATGTGGATAGCTCAGTGGGTTACTGCCTTTGACGCAGAGATCTTTAGCTTATTTGCAGCTCAGAAGTTACAATCCTAACATAGGACAGTGGCCTATGGACTGTCATCAAAGACCTGCATTCAAACCAGAATGGTATAATTAGGTTTTTGTTTGTTTGTTTTTGTATTGCTAGTTCCTTCAATTTTCCCAGTCTTTCATTATTCTAATGTTGCAAAAAAGAGTTTGGCCAGATATACATTCTAATCAGTAAAGCTAACAACTGGGGTATGCTTTAAATCCTGTGTGTGTGTGTGCTTCTCCAGACCCAACCCTCTTAAAACATATTCCCCAGCAGCATGGATGACATGTGATTCCTACACCTGCTAATCCTCATGTGACATTCCCTATAGGCTGATTTGCATATTTTTGTGAATCATTGTCCCTGCATAGTGTGTGTGATGTACAGTACTGTGACGACCTACACTATGAGTAGCGATATACAACAAATAAAATGCATATGATAGAGGGGCTACGGAGAGATGATGGGCACTGTTGGAGGGTGGCAATTAAGGAATCTGAGGGGGACATCATGGGGGTGTGGCTTTGGAGAGATGAGTGGCACTGGCGGAGGGTGGCAATGAGGTAATCCGAGGAGGAGGTCCTGGGGGGTGGAGATACAGAGAGATGAGGGGCACTGGTGGAGGTTGTTTGTGAGGGAATCTGAGGAGGAGGTCATGGGGAGGGGCTTTGGAGTGATGAGAGGCACTGGTTGAGGGTGGTAGGGAGGGACACTGAGGAGGAGGGTGGGACTCTGATGAGAAGGTAATGGAGGAGGGGCTATGGAGCGACGAGAGGGGAGGGGCTTTGGAGGAATGAGGGGCACTGTTGGAGGGTTGTACTGAGGAAGTCTGAGGAGGAGGTCATGAGGTGAAGGTCATGGGGGGCTTTGGAGTGATGAGGGGCACTGGTGGTAGTGGGGGAGTCTGGGAGGAGGGTGACAATGAGGGAATCCGCAGAGGAGGTCATGAGGGGGAGGCGCTTTGGAGTGATGAGGGGCACTGGTAGAGGGTAACAGTGAGGAAATCAGAGGAGGAGGTCAATGGGGGAAGGGGCTACGGAGGGATGAGGGGCACTAGTGGATGGTGGTAGGGATGAAGTCAGAGAAGGAGGTCAATGGGGAAGGGGCTATGGAGCAATGAGGGGCACTGGTGGAGGGTATTTGTGAGGACGTCTGAGGAGGAGGTCATGGGGAGGGGCTTTGGAGAGATAAATTGCACTGTTGGAGGGTGGTAGTAAAGGTGTCTACCGAGAAATAGGTCAGTGGTTGGACGCCAATAAATACTTTTGCACCAGCGCTAAATTAGACCCTGTAATGGCCTTTCTGTTTTTGCCTATTTAATTAGCAGTTGGGTCATTAGGGCCACAGTGTAACATATTTCTAAAGTGTGTGCTAATTATATTTACTGTTATATTCACGGTTTTGAGTTTGAAGGTGATTTTACTAATGTTTATTTAGTGGGAATAAGGAAAATGAAGCCGGGTGGTGGCTGATATGGGGCTGGGGACCAAGGTTAGCTGTGAGATAAGGGGCACAGTAGAGGGATGGTAGAAAATTGATAATCAGGCATTGAAGGGAGTGTGCTGAAGAGTGTGGGTCAGGTGGATGTATTAATGAAGAGAGATTCTCCCTGAAGGCTGGCAAGGAGGGAGGCTGAGTAGTGTTACTTGCCTGATACTCCCACCTCAGAAACCTCCTCTTCCCATCAAAGGGGCCGTACATGGAGAACAAACACTTTTTGAGAGTGTTAACGATTAGAAAGATTTGCAAAATATTGCATTTTACTGGGCCTTGTAAGACTAAGGAGAGCTAAAGAAGAGCCCTGAAATAGGCCTTTCTAGATATATGGGCCCAACTCTAGGGGTGGGTGGTACAACAAATTAACTGGAAGAGCCGAGGCAGTTGAGCAATCTGTTTGGCTTGGTTCAAAGACCCTGGCAACAAGCCCAGAACTGAAAGTTTGCACTGTAAATTGTACAGCATACCGCCTGTGAAATCTCTTCAATAATAAAAAAGTCCTTTCTTAAATGTTGAAGAGATTTTCCAGAGGGGTAACATCACTTCTCTGGAGGAAATAGGTTCTCTGCATAGAGAGTACCAGCACTTCTAAGGATGAAATAGGTTCTCCGGAAAGAGATTACTGCATGTTCTCAGGAGCAAATAGTTACTCTGAATAGAGAGTACTACACTTCTCTGGGGCAAATAAGTAGAGCTCCTGCACTTCTGGATTCTTTAGCTCTTACAATGCATCTTAGTCCTGAATTGCAGCCATGCTATTTCGGCATTAATAATCACTAAAGTCCTTTACGTTACATTTAAATGGTGACTTGTAGTACTCCTGCTTTGCCGTCTTGACAACTGTCTCCAGACTGATTATTGCCCTACTGTTTTTGAATTTGTAAATACTCACATGTTAAACCTCACTCACAGTTCGCTCAATGCACATCAATTCTTGCCTCCAGTGTCATTTCTGTATTAATCAAATCTGAACTAAAAGTCCAGCTGTTATGTGTGACCAACTTGTGGCTTAGATTCTTAGTGCAGAAGAAGCATTATTATAGTATACTAAATTAAACAGAAAAAGGTGTTTTCTATGGTGCACAGCTAGAACACATGTATTTGAAGGTGCACTCTTATGTGATGATGAATAAAGCAGGCTCTTGAAAATAAAGATTTGGCTCGGATCACACAATTGGGTCAAGCATGGAAGCCAGGATTGATCCCAGGTTTTGTAGTTTTACATTGTGCAATTCACTCAATAGATAGGTGTCTCACTCTCCTGTTTTGCATTACAGATTAATGCTTTACCTTTCATACTTGGCATATGACATTACAGCCTGGGCAGCAGGCAGAAGCCAAATGAAAGCTAGGCTTTTTTTGGAGCACAAGAATCAAAGAGGACCTTGAGCTAAACCAGGCAACTGGCTCAAACCTTAAGTGACTCTTGCAGCAGAACTCACTCTCCTGTTTTGCATTACAGATTAACCCCTTCGAGGCTAATGACGAGCTGGGCTTGTCATGGTGCTTACCTGCCGTGCGCGGATGACAAGGCCAGCTCGTCATAAAACAATGTAAAACAATAATCCCCAGCGCAGGACGGGAAAACGCCTAGCAGCCATGGGGTTAATGCTTTACCTTTCATACTTGGCATATGACATTACAGCCTGGGCAGCAGGCAGAAGCCAAATGAAAGCTGGGCTTTTTTGGAGCACAAGAATCAAAGAGGACCTTGAGCTAAACCAGGCAACTGGCTCAAACCTTAAGTGACTCTTGCAGCAGAACTAACTATTTCAAAACCATTGTTACAAAAGAAAGTCCCAGATGGTGCAGATGTTGCAACCATTTGTGAACTGGTACATGATTATGCTGAAGCTTTCTCAGCACTTCATGAAATGTATGTATCTGCGCTGGTTATACGGCTTTCAACCGCAGCTTGTGAGAGCTCCTTTTCAAACCTATCCCGCGTCCTCACACCTTTCCGACGAACAATGGATCGTGATTGGAAATAGAATTGGACTATTTTAGCACATGAGAAAGAGCTCACGGCAAACCTATATATGGATGAGTTTGTAAGGGAGTTTTCAAAGAACAATAGAAGATTACCTCTGACTGGAACTGGCAGTTATGAAATGGTCGGTGTGAATACTGATGGCAGTTTTCAAAAATACTCCTTTCTCTTTTTTCAAAAGTGTTATTGTTTTTCAAGAATTTTTATCTATGAAAGTACTTTGCAAAAAAATGACAAGAGAATAAAATGTATAAAGTTTCATTTGTGCAGGTAAATAAGTGTTGGGCAAATTGCAACGAGTACATTGCCAGCCTTTCTAGTGCAATGGTGTCAAGGCTTTTGTGTAGTAATAGGGACTTCCTTAATCTTGAATGAATGAATCTTAGCCTTCAAGTATTTGTGTTGAGGCCAGGGAGCTGGAATTCGAGGGTTTGCAGTTAGGTCCACACATTGGTCTTACTTTAAAATAACTCTCCACATGCTCTGGGTACACACAGAAGCAATTTGTTGTCTCATGCTGCCTGTTTGACAGTACATATGTTGTAATCTAGGGCTTGTAGGCTACCTCCAGGAGCGACAAATTGGGCCTGCAGTGGCCCCCCCGAATGCGCCCTTGACACACCCAAATAAAAATTCCTGCAGCCGGGCCTGCTGCTCTCTCAGACGAAAAACAATCTGCTTTCCTACTTCAAAGAGAACTCTCACCCAACCATAGCAAACAGCAGACTCCCACGAATAGGCACCCTATAACACTACAAGAGCCGACCCTCGTAGACGGTGCTCCCCAGGGCCATCAAAGGCTCAAAAAAGGCCATTAAAGATTTTGAACTTGGATATCATTGTAAATCCCCCTAAGCAGTCCTACGGGATCAGGAAGTCCTATAGCAAATAGCAAACTTTTCCGATCAAACTACACACTCAATCTACACACATATACAAATAAGTAAAAAATCACATTCATTCCCACATTAAATTCAAAACGAAACACATTTATATTGCTTGAACTTTTGCACCCTTTCCAACTGATAAAACTTTCAACCCTTCGTCCATTCCACAATCTGCCAGTTACCATAGAAACACTTCAGGGAACACCTAACTCACCACACAGGTGAAAAGTTGATCATACAATGTTGCAAATTAAAACAGCAAGTATGCTTCACTTGAGAATATACCAGCTTATTTTATGTAACGTTCTTTGCTAACACTTATTCTTAACCAATAAAAATCAGCCTTTTAAAACACAGAAACATTCATCGTAGCTTAGTGCAGAATGTTCTCGAACAACTACTCAATCCATTTCTTTTTTCAAAACTGCATGTTGTCCACCATTTTAGAAAAAATCTCACTTTTCAAACTGCCACTTCATTTACAGAGACCTTCATAGTGCATCCAGACCTCTCTTCAAAATGCTTACAGTGTGGATTCCCGAGGACCCCATCCCCGGGGCTCACATCTAAAGTTGCCGACCATGGGAACAGCCGCAAGGCCTCCACGATCCCTTCTGGCTCCCCACTTCCTGCGGGAGCCGGCATTGCTATTCCTCACAGAGAGCAGCTTACATGCTTCCATTCTAATTTCAAACATGATTTCAACAGTTTGTTATACATTTTATTAAATAATATAGTACTGCACGCTAAAGCTGAAAAGTCAGCACAATTATGATAGAATACAAAATAGAAAAAATATATATATACTTCTACACTCAACAAACTCGTAACCAGGGTACACAGTTTAATTTAAAAAACACCCTACCACAACTAGTTTCTCAAAGGCATTGTACAATAAAATGCGTCACAAAATAGGTCACATACATGGTGACTCTATAACATCACATAGAAAAAAGAAGGCCACTCTTACGCTACCAGGAAAACACAACAAAAGTACAAGGCCCAAACTTCCATTGTAGTGATTTCTTAGTTGCAGGTCTAATTGTCAGATCGACACACGCACTCCCTCATGGCTGGTATACACCCACACCGCACCCATTCAGCGCATCCGTCACTACAAACGTGACCCTATCTATGAAAAAGACAGAGCGCACGTGTTGTATGCCATTTTAGACTTGTTCCCAAAGCACTGAACAAGGGGCACACTTCTACATGCGTGGCCTCTTTGGTCAGTGAGTTAGTAGCGCCCGAAGCACTGAGCGGGTGAAGAACCTGCGATGATGATGATGATGGGTGCATGAGTATGTCGAGAGCCATAGAGGTATCAAGACTCTGCAACACGTATGAGACTTGTTTGTTGAAGTTCACGACTTCATCATGAAGAAACTCGTTTCCACAAAAGGTGAGCAGTTACACTTGAGTACACATCAGAAGGAGTCAAAGGGTTGTACAAAATGCAACTTAATATTTTAGACGAACGCACTCCTATATAATGTATTAGTTTACATTTTTTTTCCCAATAGCAGTAACGTTTTCATAATCACTGAAATGTCCGCAATATATTCACGCAACTCAGTTTACGATAACTAATCAAAATGTCTGTTTGTTTCCTTCAGCAAACATCTTTCAGAAGCAACCACGGCCTATTGAGCAACAGCAATGGAATTGTTTGCAATGTATTGAATACACTTTGACGTATAGAAGCAGAGTTCAAGTCGAGTGGTGAACTCCGGTGGCCGCACTGTTTATACAAGGTAAGCTCAGCAATCTACATATACAATGCCATCATAGCAATGCATTAGAAATAAGTCGGCATAACGGGGGTCAGTACGCAGTAGACACCTCCTTATAGACACCACTTGAACGCGGCACTATAACAAGTGAAATGTACCAGGTACACTGCACTCGGAAAACTGCAGTGTTACCTTTATTTGTGAAAGGAGAGAGGGCCATATTATCAAGCCTGGGCGACAAAATTATCGCCACTTTATCAGCAGGAAAGTGCCGCTAAAGTGGCGATAATGGGTTTGAAAATATGCTCTATGAATTCCAATCAAAGCTCATGTTAGAAGAACAATTTTGTCGCCCGGCTTGATATTATGGCCCAGAGTGCATAGTGTACAGCAGCTTCTCTGTAAAATGGAAAGGGGCGACCACTCGGTCCCCCCGAACGTATGGTCGGGGGCCCGGATCCTCCCGGGAAACCCTTTTGTGCGGGGGCGCGTCACGGCTGGTATGCCCGAAGTGGTGTAGCCGGGGCGCGCCTTTTTCCCGCCCAAGAGGGGTTGTCCTAGACACCTACACCGTCCTAGACACCTACTCCTACACCATTGGCCCCTCAAACGGGTAGGCGGCACCCACTAAGTATGGGGTCGCCTAAGGGAAGGTGGTCATAGGCCCCTTCCAGGGGAGGAGGTGGCTCGATGCCCCTCCTATGAATTTCCCGGGGCCAGGATATCCACGACGGCGAATATGAGAAGCAGTGTGGGGTCGGAGGGGGGTCCACGCTACCTTCTAGACACCTCACACGAGTCCTCGGACGACCATTAAGATGGCGTCGAGTTAAATAGAGGGCCCCCGCGAAGACAAGGGAAATTGGAGTTGGCACAGAGGTACAGTCCTCTGTGCGCCCGCCCCTCACACCGTGAGGGGGGAGTTCTGGTAGTTGGGATCTGACGCCGGTTGCGACCTTGCCGTTGGCCCGTAATGCTAGGATGTACAATTTTAATTTAGAAAAGTATGCATTGGCAGGATGTTAGACTCGGCTAGGAAAACCTTTGTACTAGAGATTTGTTAAGGTTAGCCAATCAACGTGTCGTCATCATAATGTAATAAATGAAAATTGTACATGATATGAAACTGTTATTTTAATGTTTTAATTTTGTTTCATATTTTAATAAATACGTCCGGGAGGGTAACTCCCTCCTGCCTTCCAAAAGTTCAGAACTGCGTCCGTCTTCCCATCATTGGGGATTGTGTTGGGAGGGGGTGACAGGCATCCCGGCCATATCTATAATTACCTCAGAGTAGTGACAACAGATAGGTTACAACAATCTGACAAACAGATCCACAACCTTATTATGCCACTTTCGAGTCACTTTTAACATGGGTAAAGTGACGCAAGGAGCTTGTAAATCTACGTCTGACTTTTCAAGAAAAATCTCAACTCCAGACTCTGCGACACAGTTTTAATGCTGTTTTTTCTCTCGCTCTTTCTCTCTCTCAATCTCTGTGACATAATTTCTCTTTCTCTCTTAAACTTATAGACACTGCTGTCTGCTTGGACGCGTAGAAGAACAGCCCAACTGAAGTTGTGAAATCAACTAACCGGAGAGTGTGGCCGCAGTGTTTAAACAACAGTAAGCACAGAGGCCGGGATCTACAAAGCCTTTATAGCAATGCATTAGAAATAAATCGGCATAACGGGCGTCAGTAACACAGAAGGCACTTCCATATAGACACCACTTGAACGCGGCACTATAACAAGTGAAATGTACCAGGTACACTGCACTCGTAAAACTGTAGTGTTACCTTTATTTGTGAAAGGCGAGAGGGCCATTTTATCAAGGCTGGGAGACAAAATTATTTTCACTTTATTAGCAGGAAAGTGCTGCTAAAGTGGCGATAATGGGTTTGATAATATGCTTTGTGGAATTCCAATCAAAGCTCTTGTTAGATGTGAAGAACATCTAACATGAGCTTCGATTGGAATTCCATAGCGCATATTGTCAAACCCACTTAGACTTAAACTTATAGACACTGCTGTCTGCTTGGACGTGTAGAAGAATTGTTCCAAACAAGTTGTGAACTCAACTGCCCGAAATGTTTGGCCACAAGGTTTATACAACGGTAAGCACAGAGGACTAGATCTACAAAGCCTTCATAGCAATACATTAGAAATAAGTCGCATAACGGGCGTCATTAACGCAGCAGTATAACAGAACTGAAATGTACGGGGCACACTGCACATGTAAAACTGGAGAGCAACCAAAACTTGCAATGCTTCAGCTCATTTACTCACATCTACATAATTCAAATCTCTAATTTTCTTTTTGTTTTGCAGATTACCAATCAGACATCTTTTGGAGTCCATTTAACAATTTGTTTATAATATTGTTTGTTGTTAAAGTTATTTTTCTAGTTGCTTCTAATATAGTTATAATTCAGTTTCGTTTACATTTATTGATTTAATAAAAGTTAATAAAATGTTTTTTGTGGGGGAGGGGTATGACGGTCCACAATAAAAATAATGTTGAAATACTATAGTAAGATATTCAAGACTAGGATTGAAAACTACTAAGTTCTAAGTAACCGAGATAATAAAAAATAACGGTGAAAACTACTAAAATGGCGGTGGACGGAGTACGTAATCAACCTTTGGCACCTCGACACTACCTTTCAAATAAATATAGAAAAAATATGATAATTAATATATAACAAAAGTACAGCAGCGGATGACACACACGACCCGGAAAAGGAAAGCGACAAATTTACTACCTGAAATAAAGAAAGGTTTGCTTGTTGAACTTGAAGAAAAAGAAAAAAACCTGGGCTTCGAAACGAGGCTGCGCATGCGTAGAGAGTACAACTGCTACACAAAAAAAAGGAAAGTTTTACATACCATAATAGAAATTAAGGGGCATATTATCAACAAAAGGCGATACATTATTGCCGCTTTTATCAGCAGGAAACTGCAGATAAAGCGGCAGTAATGGGCTTGATAATAGGCCCTTGTAAATTCCCATAGCAGCCCAGGTTCTGATGTTAACCTGGGCTGCTATGGTTATTTACAAGGGCATATTATCAAGCCCATTATCGCCGCTTTATCTGCAGCTTCCTGCCTACAAAAGCGGTGATAATGTATCACCTTTTGTTGATAATATGGCCCATTGCTCTTTTCTTTGACCAGTAACCTTAGGTGCATATTATCAAGGACCGGTGTTAAAATTATCGCTGTTTTATTGGTAGGAAACTGCTGATAAAACGGCGATAATGAGCTTGATAATACGGCCTTGTTATTTCCCATAGAAGCCCATGTTAACACCAGAACACAGCCTTCCATGGGAATTAACAAGGACGTATTATCAAGCCCACCCTCCTAACAATAATAAAAAACTCCAGACAATGCAGGTACCCAGAGCTGAAAGGTCATTTTACATATTACTGCCCTAGAAATGTGGGGTTCCCCGTGACGTGTACGGGGAGAGAGGGAGAAAGAGAGCTCAAAACATATTTTTTTTTTAAAAAGACCAAGGGGTGCCGCTCCCCGAGACTGCAGGGAGTAAGAGCGTAACCCCCCCCGCATACTTCAAAATAAAACCAGAGGAGTGCCGTTCCCCAGTGCTCGGGGCACCTTACAAGCCCCCATTATACAAAAAAATTGCCCCCTTAATTTTCCACCCAGTACCTAATGAATAAAATGAACTGCTAGTTTTTTTTCACCTTTTCCAACGCGTACAAGTGCTGCACGAGTACCCCGCCATTTTAAAAAAAAAACAATTTGAGCCTAAACATCCATGTACGACCCCCTGAGCAAGCCTAGAGGTTCAGAATGTTTCTAGCCTGCCCCCTTCCCTTATTTCTCAACTTTGTTTTACTGTTTTCTTGTGACTCAGTTCTACCGATGCACAAGATGGCTGCCAACACTTCCTGGTTTCGAGTGTTGACAGACAGTTCACAGCCCATCATCATGCAGCTCGCGCTCATATTTAAACGGATTGCCGAACGCGTGCTGCACTCCGTCTCTAGATATCGCTATGATTTTACTTGTAATTTTCTCAGAAACTACTGAACGGAGTTACACCATTTAACAAAAAGCACAATCTGCGAACCGAACTCTACCTCTCTCCCAAATTTAAGGGGTCATTAGGATCGGGGACGGACTTGAGTCCGTCCGCGACACCAGAGCATGAGGGAACGTCCGCATGGGCTGCGGCGTTCCCTCTGTACAGATTAGGATGTGACCGCCAGGGTGGCGGTCACATCCTCTATTTTTAACATTGCTGCGGGTGGAGCTTCAAGCTGCACCCGCAGCAATGTTAAAAATGCATGCACAGCATTTGCGTGCACAAAGCGGCAGGCACCGCGCGGTGCCTGCTGCATTGTGCACACAAATGCAGGGGGGTACCATAGGTACCCCCCATGTGCACCCCCACCCCCCACTACACCTAGGGGGCCCGCAATGGGCCCCTGCAGTGCAGTTACACATGCTTTTCCACGGCGGAAAAGCCGCCGCGGAAAAGCATGTTCCCAAGCACATCCTAATCTGGCTGACGGTGTCTAAGAGACACCTTCACCATTTTAGTGCTTTTCCGCCGCGGTTGTAAGCCAGCCGCGGCTGAAAAGCTGCGGACCTAAACCATGACCCACCAGCCATCCTAATGTGGCGGTGGGTCCTGGTGGGTCCGCAGAGGATTTTCCGCATTCTCCGGGCCGGCGGTGGCTTCCGCCGGCCCGGAGGATGCGGAAAATCCTCCATCCTAATGACCCCCTATGTGTAATTCCGTTCAGCCGTTCTGGCTGTAGCCTTGGCTAAAGGTCCCTATGGAAAATTGCATGGGGAAAACACGTTTTGGGACCCCCCTTTTATCTCAGCCCCGCTTGACGAATCACCCCCAAACTTTCAGGGAAGGAGTGGAACCGAGCAGGCCGTTTTCTTGGAGAAATTTGCAAGTTATTCCAAATAGAATGTTGTGGATTTCCTATGGAAACTAGGTCCTAACTATAACTACCTACTGGCGACCGCCGGTAGGTAATATATATATGTATATATATATATATATATATATATATATATATATATATATATATATATATATATATATATATATATATATATCCTACTGGCGGTCGCCAGTAGGTTGTTATAGTTAGGATTTTTTTCAATGCAAAATCTCAAAATTCTATTGTGAATAACTTTGGCACCGGTTGATGAATCTGCCTAATAATTTCCTCAAATTTGCCTCGCGAAGCTCCGGTCCTTCCTTGAAAGTTTGGAGGGGATTCATCAAGCCGGGGCCGAGATAAAAGGGGGTCTCAAAACATGTTTTCCCTATGTTAATTTCCATAGGGCGGTCAAACTCACTTTTAGCCCGAACGGCTGAATGGATTTCCACCAAACTTGGCAAAATTGTAGGGACTGGTAGCCCGATGTGCCTTTGCTGTGTCTCAAGTTATGTGCTCCAGTGGATTTTGAGTAATTTAGGTTAAAAAAAATATATATATATCCATGGCCGCGCCCCGGTAGCACACCGGGGAGCGTACCGGGGACACCACGCGAGGTGCGCACGGAAAGCTGATTGGCTCTCTGGTGTCTGTAAACATTCGAAACAGTCCGGAGCGGCCGCCATCTTGTGTCTCGGTAAAATCGAGACACAAGAGGTGGAAAAAACAAAGGGGGAAATGACGATAAGGGGGCAGAGTAGACCCCCCCCTGACCTCCTAGGTTTGATGTGGGGGTCATAAAAGGGCCCCGCGGGGCAAAATATATATTTTTTTTTTCGCGGGGGAAGCGCCCGGTATGTGCACCGGGGAG
Source organism: Lissotriton vulgaris (assembly GCF_964263255.1). Lineage (NCBI taxonomy): Eukaryota > Metazoa > Chordata > Amphibia > Caudata > Salamandridae > Lissotriton > Lissotriton vulgaris. The sequence continues at coordinate 1,394,070,736 of NC_141693.1, forward strand.
CGTACCGGGGAGCGTACCATGGGGAAAAAGTATGACAGTTTTAAAAAAAGTAGCTGTTTTAAAAAAAATCTTTTTGTTGTTTTTTTTATTTTTATTTAAGTACCTACATGTAGGTACCAATACAGAGACCTAAATTTAATGTACACCATCTCCTCTGTAGATATCTTGCATGTTGTTATAGAAGTTATTGTGGTATATGGAATCCATAACATAGTCTGTCAGGAAAGCAGAAACAGATCCTTTAAGCACTCCCTGAGAAGGGCTAGGGGATCATGGGTAGTCTATCCTGCTCCCTTATGATGAAAAAGAGATGTAAAATACACATTGGAGATAATATAGTGGGAGAAAGGTAGTAACTATGAGTAAACTTACTATGTAACACAAAAAAGTTGCACAGTATACTATAAGTCTCATTTTATAATATAATCATTTTGGTACTACTTCATGAATTACATATAAAAATGAATATTGTCTCAAAGAATTTTTAATTATTAAATATAAATGTATTCTTCTGATTCTTTTTCAAAATTTAATAAAACTTCTAACATAATATTGTCCAGAATTTCCTCATAATTATTAGTACATGATTCTATTTGTTCCAAACATTCTATTAACTGTTGATCCAAAGATTCATCTATGAAATCAAGTTCATCTTTTTGTTCTTCTGGATTTTCCACCATTATTTCGAAAGAAATAACAGTTGATTGTTTTTCTCCTTCCATTTTCTTTCTGAAAATTGCATAAAAATTAACTATATTAGTAGAGTTAGGGTACTGTTGGGTTTAAGTTCAGACAGGTACTTCTGAGTTTTTAACAGTGTAGTAATTTTTGGGCAGTGTATGGTTTCAGGCAGGAAGTAGAACTACTAAAAAGTGCATGTGATGAAGCCTAAGTAAATTAATAATTATACCAGAGAAGCCTAACTCAATCCATAATTATAACAGAGAAGTCTATCTCAATCTCTAACTCTTACAGAGGGACAGTATATAACTATCAGAAAACGTTTTCCCAAATTAACTTAAAGTGCACAACATAGTTCCCCTTCCAAATTAACAACTTACCTTTTTCAAAGTAGTTGAAGTTTTCTGTCAAAATTCTTTCAAAATGTACCTCAGGTAGTATTAGTCAAAATGGCTGTGTTTCCCTCTCATTTTTCATATATATTCATGTACTTAACCAATCAAATGTCAGCACATAAAAGTACAAAATGTAAGTAACATTTAAATTGGTTGTAAATTCCAACAGTTTCATATGTGTTTTTGTCATGTAATTTACCTCAGGATATTTAGACAGGGCTACAGTCCAAATGGCTCAATGGAATACCATCAAATTTGGGAAAATGGTAGGGACTGCTATGTAGTAGGGCCTCTTCTATATTTGGTGAAAGTATGTCCTGTGGTTTTTATGTGAATTAAGTTCCCACATTTTTTTAGGGAGCGCTTACCGGTGCGTGCTCCGGTACGCGCACCGGGAGCGCTACGGGAGTCCGCCATCTTGTGTTTCAGTACAATTGAGACACAAGATGGAGGACAAACAATGTTGGGAATGGGTAGAAGGGGGCAAGGTAGACATCCCCTGACCCCCTAGGTTTTCTGAGGGGAGTTTAGGAGGCCCATATAGGCCCTCAAATTTTTTCATTTTTTTTAAATTTCGCGGGGGGAGCGCCCGGTACGCGCACCGGGGAGCGCACCGGGGAGCGCACCGGGGAGCGTACCGGGGAGCGTACTCTGGTGAAAAATAGTGAAAAAAGTTAGAGAAAGATAATCCTCTTGAGTGATCACAGATAGGGTAGCTCTGAAAAGAGCTTTTCGGTTCTGTGGCTGATTTAGGTACCTACAAGTAGGTTCCAATGCACAGTCTTAAATTCAGGAGGAATATTCTGTTCACCTCATCTGAGAAGTGCACACCCTCTCCTCTGTAGATATCTTGCATGTTGAAACGCAAGTTATTGTTGTATATGAACCCATTCCATAGTCTCTCATGTAAGCAGAAACAGATTTATTCAAATGTTTCCGTGCTTTCTCAAATTGTGGACAAAATTGGTTGGACCAGTTCCATTTCTGTCTTTGACATATATTGGAATATACCAAGGCAGTTTGTGGAAAAAGTGTCATCAATTGATCAAAGGTGTCCTTTAAAAGCATTTCCAGACCTACCCCAGTCAAAGTGCCCAAGTAATTTCCTCCACAGTGCACTATTAAGAGGTCAGGGTTTGGCAGATGCAAAAAGTTTTTTACCAATGGTATCAATTGGTGACATCTCAATCCTCTCTGGCCAATCCACTTGATTTCCACATTTGTTAAATCAAGGTTGTGAAAATTTCTGCTAGCTGCATACCTTTGAGCCCAGTGGATGTAGCTATGTCCAATAATCCACATAGAATACATGGTGAGAGAAGGTGCTGGTGCAGTCAGATGAAGTGTGGGAATGAAATGGCAGTTGGAACAGTAGCAGTTTACAAAAAATAATTGTGGAGTTTCACTGCTCTGGAATCACAAGCAATGATTGGTGGATTCAGATAGTTGAAAACTAAAAGTTAGGGTGCATGGTTGTGTTTTGTGAAAGAAGCAATTTGAATGGTTAAGAAAAAGTCATTTAAAGAAACATTTCATCTAAGCTGGTGTATTGAGAGGTCAAGCATCCTTCTTTAGTTCATTTGCAACATTGTAGAATAAACTTTTGGACTTGAGAGTTAAGTAAGGAGGGAGTTGCTATGGTAACAGATAGAAAGGGCTGAGGGGGGAAGGGTGATGGTTTGAAAATAGTGAGGGAAGAGTTTTGATTGGTTGAAATGAGGCATATCTGTGTAGAATTAGAGGTTTTCTGTGCCAGTCATGGTTGCAGTGTGTGGAGTGCATACCTTTTGCTCTGCTAAAGAAAAATTGGTGTGTGTGTCTGACATTGTTCTCTATCTCCCAAAGCATTTGTAAAGGTAAGAAATGATTCGTTTAATTTAGGTAGAGACTTGTATGCTCTATGGAGAAGATTTGGAAGCAGATTGGTTTTTTTAATGTTGTTTTGTGTCATGTTTTTTGATAATGCTTGGTTAAAACATTTGAATGCATAGAGGAATTGCATTTTGTGAAATAGTGAAGTTTCAGTAGTGAAATTGAATGCTTGTACATAAGACCTGTGCTGTTTTTCTAAAATGTTATTTAAAAAACTATTTTGGGGTACATGAATGCCTTTCATATTTTTGAGAAGGAATTATTAGTGTTTGCCTCATTAAATAAATATATTTGAACCTTTTACAATGATGTCACCTGCATTACCTCAGATTAGGATGCAAATTGAGGTTTTTTTCTGGTTGGTTTGTGTCATGTTTTTGGATAATGCTTGGTAAATCGGTTTTGCAGCATAGGGGATTTGCATTATGTAAAATTGAGAAGTTCCTCTAGTGACATGGAATGCTTTTACATAGGACCTGTGCTGTGTTTCTAAAATTTTATTTTAAAAATAATTTTGGTTTAAATTAATGCCTCCTATATTTTTTAGAAGGAATTATTAGTGTTTGCCTCATTAAATAAATATATTTGAACCTTTTGCAATGATGTCACCTGCATTACCTCAGATTAGGATGCAAATTGAGGTTTTTTTCTGGTTGGTTTGTGTCATGTTTTTGGATAATGCTTGGTAAATAGGTTTTGCAGCATAGAGGAATTGCATTATGTAAAATTGAGAAGTTTCTCTAGTGACATGGAATGCTTGTACATAGGACCTGTGCTGTGTTTCTAAAATGTTATTTAAAAAACGATTTCGGGGTAAATGAATGCCTTTCATATTTTTGAGAAGGAATTATTAGTGTTTGCCTCATTAAATAAATATATTTGAACCTTTTACAATGATGCCACCTGCATTACCTTAGATTAGGATGCAGATTGAGCTTCTTTCTGGTTGGTTTGTGTCATGTTTTTGGATAATGCTTGGTAAATAGGTTTTGCATAATAGGGGAATTGCATTATGTAAAATTGAGAAGGTTCTCTAGTGACATGGAATGCTTGTACATAGGACCTGTGCTGTGTTTCTAAAATGTTATTTAAAAAATGAGCCTTTTATATTTCTGAGAAGGAATTATTAGTGTTTGCCTCATTAATAAATATATTTGAACCTTTTACAATGATGTCACCTGCATTACCTCAGATTAGGATGCAGATTGAGCTTCTTTCTGGTTGGTTTGTGTCATGTTTTTGGATAATGCTTGGTAAATAGGTTTTGCAGCATAGGGGAATTGCATTATGTAAAATTGAGAAGTTTCTCTAGTGACATGGAATGCTTGTACATACGACCTGTGCTGTGTTTCTAGAATGTTATTCAAAAAACGATTTGGGGGGGGCGTGGCCAAGATGGCGACAGAGTAAGACGTGCCTGCGAGCTCCTCCGGCACCCCGAGCCTTTCATAGCTTTGTTTAGCTGCACTGGGGCGATTTCGGCCTCAGCTTTGACTCTCCTGGGTTCGCTGAGGTGTCCTACATTGGTTTGCTCCTTCTCCCGTCGAGCTACGACCTGGGACGGCGGACTTAGCTGAGGTGTTACTTTGGCGACGCACGAGCACCGGAGTGGCCTACGGGGCTTTGCCTGGGCGACACCGACTCTTCCAACGAGGGGACTCGGGACTCTAGCAAGTTACCGAGTGAAGCGCTTGCTTTGCGAGTCCCCCCCACTGAGATTGTGGCGAGTCTGCCAGCGATCCCAGCGTCCTAGCTGGCTGTTGTCGCCGAGCGGAGGTGACGAGGAGGCGCCGGCCTGTCTGGAGATTTGCTGGACAGCGCTGAAGACGAACGGACGGGGAGGTGGTGCCATCTTGCCTCTCACCATCTGAGCTGAGGTGCTGCGTCATGTCGACGAGGAATCGCCTGAATAAACCGGGGAAGGATGGTCCTGGTAAGGGGGCGTCTGGTTTGCCCCCCGGCCCTAGCAAGTCGCCGACCAAAGGCGACGCTGATGGCCCGGTCACGAAGGCCTTCCTGATCGAGCTTTTTTCCTCCATCAAGGAGGATATTACGGAGCTGAAAGCACAACTAGCCTCCGACCTCCGTGAGGTCCGCCGTGATGTAGACGGCATCGGTGAGCGTGTGGCAACCTTAGAGGACCATGACTTGGGCCTCAGTGGGGATGTCCATCAACTACAGCAAGATTTGCTCCAGCTCCGAGAGCAAAATCTGGATCTCCAGACCCACTGCGAGGACTTGGAAAACCGGTCCTGTCGCAATAATATTCGAATACGAGCGGTGCCGTGGGATGGAGACGGTGGAAACCTGCGGGAGTATGTGGAGGCTCTCTTTTTGCAAATTTTGGCGGAGGACGATCGCAATGAAGTCAAGATGGACAGAGTACATCGGGTGGGCCTGCCACGTGGCGCGCGCTCGCTGCCTCCCGTTATCTTGGTTTGTGTCCACGACTTTCAGCTGAAGGAAACGATCTTGCGGAAGGCGAGGGATACTAACAACTTGCTTTTTCGTGGGCACAGCCCTCAACTTTTTCAAGACCTGGCGGCTTCCACCCTGCAAAAGCGACGGGACTTCCGCCCGATCACGGCCTTCCTGAGGGAGCACGGGGTGTCCTACTCTTGGGGTCACCCCTTTCGGCTTATCTTTAGGTGGCAAAATAGGCTGGTGCAAGTGCGAACATTGGCAGCCGCCAGGGAGCTGCTCGGCATGGAGGAAACATCTGCGTCGGCGGACGCCAGCGCCTCTCCAAGAAGACGTCGCCGTTCCCGCTCCCCGGCATGGCAAAGAGTGGGCCGACGTGGCGTAGCAGAGGGGCCATCTCCACCGGCAAGCCAGAGTGAAAGGGGAGAAGCTTTAGCCTCGGTGGCCCAAGTGACTGAGTCGAGCCGAGTGGACAGCTCCTCGGCGGCCTAGGCCCTCTCATCAGCGGCTCGTAGGAGCCGGGGGGCTCTACCATCTCAGGTACTCTGTGGGACAGTTCTCCACTGGAGGGTTACCCCGACCCGGGATTCGGGGGGGGGGCATTACCAGGGTCTTCTACCCCCGACCCTTACGGTCATGTCCGACTTTCATTGTTCTCTTTCTGGTTATTGCTATCCCTTTTTTATGTTTTGTTTCTGAGGCTCCTGTGGGTTTAGATAGGCTTGTTGGGGATGGATCCCGGTGGTGGTGGCTGGGGACCTGGTATGGCTGTGGTATGTTTGGTTTGTATCTGGCGGTGGGCTGCATTGATTGGAGCGATGGGGGGGGGTGCTGGACTCGATGTCGCCTGTTACGATAGGCTCCTGAAACGTTAAAGGCCTTAATTCTCCTCAAAAGCGCCAGAAAGTGTGGAAGTATATTCTTGATCATCAGCTAGACGTGGTGGGCCTGCAGGAGACTCATGTGGCCCGTAAAGATGAATCTAGACTTAAACACAGGCAGTATCCCCTGATTTATAAATCCTCAGCCACTACTAAGCACCGAGGGGTTGCGCTTTTGTTCCGCTCTTCTCTTCAATTTCAGCCTGTGGGGGTGCGGGGGGACAAGGAGGGGCGGTGGTTGATGGTGAAAGGGATGCTCATGGGTAAGCTTTGCACGTGGGTAGTTGTTTATGCTCCAAATACAGGCCAACATGGGTTCCTTGAGGCTCTTTTGAGAGTGATTGGGGACTTCGGGGAGGGAGCGTTGATTGTGATGGGGGATTTCAATTTGGTTTGGGATAAATGTCTTGACTGCTCACATCAACAGAAGACGGAGACGGGTCTCTTTTCCCCGGAGCTGCGCGATACTTTGTTGAGTTTGGGACTTATTGATAGCTGGCACTCCCTTCACCCCCGCACTAGGGATTACACGTTCTATTCACATGTTCACCGCACATATTCCCGTCTTGACCATATTTTTCTGCGTCAATCTCTACAGGGCGACTTGCGCGATAGCAAAATTTTTCCACTTTCGGTTTCTGATCATAGCCTTTTGGCGACGTGCTTGATCTGGGCCCCAGAGTCGTCCCCTCATCGCAAATGGTATTTCCCGGCATCCCTTACGCGGGATGAGGAATCCTGCAAGAAGCTTAGGGTGACACCTCGGTCTTCACCCAATGGGACGCCTTCAAGGCGACGACACGGGGCACGTGCATTGCATTGAACTCCGCCTTGAACAGGCTTCGTCGCGAAGAGAGGGAGGCGCTGGAGGCGGAACTGGCGACGTTGGAAACTGCGCATAAGCAGAATCCTTCTAGAAAGACCCTTCGCCCTCTTGCTGCGGTACGAGGGAAGCTTAGGGCGCACTATAATAATCGAGCTGAATATACCCTCCTGCGCCTACGGCGCCTCTCCTATGCTCAGGGCAACAAAGTGGGGAAGCACCTAGCACGGCAGCTCCGTGATAAACGTGAGAGGGAGTATGTGGGTGGCATTCGGACCCCCGGAACACAGGGATGCGGTTAAGGCAGAGCTCTTCGGCGACTTCTATGCCGCATTATACTCGGCGGACCGCCTGGCACCGGCCGCTGAGCGAGCATACTTGGAGGCCCTGACGCTTCCGCAGGTCTCCAAGGAATGGAACGAGCTCTTGGAGGCCCCCTTTACTAGGGAGGAGGTGCTGTCGGCCATTCGGTCCCTCAAACCGCAAAAGGCCACGGGCCCGGACGGCTATAAGGCTATCTTCTATCAGACGTTTGCATCCGAGTTGGGGGATCACTTGGTGACTCTTTTCAACAACATGAGGGAGGCGGGCCATACTTCGGGCACTATGGCGGAGGCTGTGATTTCGATCATTCCCAAGGCGGGGAAAGACCCCTCTAAATGCGAATCGTACCGGCCAATAGCCCTATTGAATGTCCATGCCAAACTGTATTCTTCTATCCTAGCCACCCGGCTCAAGGACCTTATGCCTGCCCTCATCCATCCGGATCAATCGGGCTTTATAAAGGGTCGCCAGACCCATGATAACACTAGACGGCTAATCCATCTAATCGAGAAAGCTGAGCGCTTTAAGATTCCAGCTGTTCTGCTAGGCCTTGACGCTGAAAAGGCGTTTGATCGGGTGGACTGGGACTTTCTCTTTGGTACTCTACATGCTTTTGGCTTTTCTCCCAAATTTATAGATATGCTTCGGGCCAATTATCATGACCCGCGCTCGAGAGTTATGGTGAATGGTCATGCCTCACCCTTTTTTGCTCATTCCCAAGGCACAAGGCAGGGCTGCCCCCTATCTCCCTTACTTTTTGCGCTTAGCATTGAGCCTCTTGCCATTAGGGTACGAGAGGACCCGGATTTTGTGGGCCTCCCCTTTTCGGGGGAACAGCACAAAATATCTCTGTTTGCTGACGATGTCCTATTGTCGCTAGCTGACCCCGGGACTTCCCTCCCGCGGGTGCAGGACGTGCTATCCCAGTTCGAAGCGGTGGCGGGTTTTCGGGTGAATCCCGGCAAATCGTACATTGTCAATCTCACGCTGCCACCCTCTGAGGTAGCGCGCATTCGCCTGCTTACGCCTCTGTCCTGGTCCAGCTCCTCCATACAATATCTCGGGGTCCGGCTGACCTCCTCCATCGCCACCTTGTATGCAGCTAACTTCCCGCCTCTGCTGACTCAGATACAGGCTGAGCTGAATCGCTGGAAGCCTATGTTTATCTCTTGGCTGGGACGCGTGCATGCTGTCAAGATGACGCTGCTCCCCAAGCTTCTTTATCTGTTCCAAGCCCTCCCCATTACCTTGGACGGGTTTTTTTTTTAACGTCTAAAGACTATGGTTTTGCGTTACATCTGGCAAGGGGGCCGTGCTAGACTCTCCTTTCTTACACTTCGCCGGCCATTGAGGAAGGGTGGGGCTGGCCTTCCAGATATGCTTCTTTATTACAAAGCGGCACAACTCAGGGTGCTGGCTGAATGGACCCAAATGGAGTCGGAGAAGCACTGGCTGCATATGGATAGGAGTGTGGCGGGTCGTTCTATATGGGACCTGGTTTGGAAGGCGAAGGGGGATCGGCCTCGCAACGCATACATTAGCACCCCTACGAGCACCACTCTAAAGGTCTGGGATTCGGTCTCTAGTGACAAAATATGGACCTCCTTTCCATCCCCCTTCACACCTATTCACTTTAACCCAGCGTTTCCGCCGGCTCTTGTTGAGGGGCCCTTCGATGGGTGGAAGGCGGGGGGCTGCCACGCACTTACACATTTGTTCCATGGCTATGAGCCGCTCACCTTTCAAAATTGCATGCGTGACTATGGGGTGCCACCTACTGAGCGCTACCGGCACGCCCAGCTGCTGCATTGGGCATTGTCTCCTGAAGTGCGGGACGCCGCGACGAGGCCTCCCACGGATTTCGAATTCTACATCACACGCACATCATCTATGAAGGGGGTGATTTCATTCCTCTATGATTTACTATTAACCACGGCTGTCTCACCTCGCCCTAGATACAGGGGTTTGTGGGAGGAGCACCTGGGGCGGGATATCTCCGACGAAGAGTGGTCTCATCTTTGGCGGGATCTGCACAAATTTAATCATTCTATCGATCTGTGAGAAGCACATATGAAGACCATGCTAGATTGGTATCTGTATCCGACCCGGTTGAAAAAGATTTTTCCTTCCGCGTCTGACAGATGTTGGCGGGGCTGTGATCTCCTGGGGGACTTTCGCCATATCTGGTGGGATTGCCCCATCATACGCCCCTATTGGGAGAAGATTCTGTCTCATATTAGGGAGATCCTGGGCTACCCGATTCCAGATTCCATTGGCTTCGTGCTCCTGGGCCTTCGGGACCCGCTTCTGGAGCACCAAACCAGGGCTGACAAACACATCCTTTGGCTCTGTTTGGGTGCGGCCAAATTGACTCTGGCTGCTGCATGGAAAAAGAGGGAGGCCCCAGCTCTTTCCCTTTGGTTCGCTAGGTTATGGAAGTTGCTGAGTGTGGAGCGTATGGCGGACATTTTCAGAAATAACTTTAAGAACTTTACTTTCAGATGGGGCCCACTGGTCCGCCTTCTCTCTCGAGGGTTGCCGTCAGCGGTTTGCCCGCCCACCATACGCGCCCTACATCTGTTTCAGGTGTGAACTGTGCCTGTGTGAATGGTTGTTGTCAGGCTGCCACCAGCGGGGGGGAAGGATGCACCGGGGAGGTCGGAGCCTCTGGGGGGCGGGGGGGGTTTGGTTTGTTTTATTTTTCTGGAGGGGGATGTAGACAATTTGATTTTTTATGATCTTCTTTGCCGCGTTGTCTTCCCTATGGCCGAACCGCTTGGAGGCGTACATGGACTTGGTCGACTAAGCCTCTGACTTGGATAGCCTTGCCCGATGCCAGTGCGGGCTTTCCCCTCCGGGTCTTCTCGGGGGGCTTGACATTATCCCGGGCAGATTTTTGGACTCTTTTTGCACTCTTTTTTCCTGCCCTGAGTGATGACACTGTTCGGCTTTTCATTATTGTTACTGCTGCTCGGCCTTTTGCATTGGCCCCTGCGTGGGCACTTCTTTGATTTGCAATTCATGTGCTTTCATCCCTTCTCTCTTCTGTTTTTTCTATCTTTCTATTTTCTCAATAAAAATATCTTTAACAAAAAAAAAAACGATTTTGATGTAAATGAATGACTTTTATATTTTTGAGAAGGAATTATTAGTGATTGCCTCATTAAATAAATATATTTGAACCTTTTACAATGATGTCACCTGCATTACCTCAGGTTAGGATGCAGATTGAGGTTTTTTTCTGGTTGGTTTGTGTCATGTTTTTGGATAATGCTTGGTAAATAGGTTTTGCAGCATAGGGGAATTGCATTATGTAAAATTGAGAAGTTTCTCTAGTGACATGGAATGCTTGTACATAGGACCTTTGCTGTGTTTCTAAAACGTTATTTAAAAAACGATTATGGGGTAAATGGATGCCTTTTATATTTTTGAGAAGGAATTATTAGTGTTTGCCTCATTAAATAAAAATATTTGAATCTTTTACAATGATGTCACCTGCATTACCTCAGATTAGGATGCAGATTGAGGTTTTTTTCTGGTTGGTTTGTGTCATGTTTTTGGATAATGCTTGGTAAATAGGTTTTGCAGCATAGGGGAATTGCATTATGTAAAATTGAGAAGTTTCTCTAGTGACATGGAATGCTTGTACATAGGACCTGTGCTGTGTTTCTAAAATGTTATTTAAAAAACGATTTTGGGGTAAATGAATGCCTTTTATATTTTTGAGAAGGAATTATTAGTGTTTGTCTCATTAAATAAATATATTTGAACCTTTTAGAATGATGTCACCTGCATTACCTCAGATTAGGAAGCAGGTTGAGCTTCTTTCTGGTTGGTTTGTGGCATGTTGTTTGGAAATACTTTTTCCTTATCAAAAATATAAAAGCCATTCAATTACCCCCAAATCGTTTTTAAAATTACATTTTAGAAACACAGCACAGGTCCTATGTACAAGTATTCAATTTCACTACTGAAACTTCACTATTTCACAAAAGACAATTTCTCTATGCAGCAAAATGTTTTAACCAAGCATTATCAAAAAAACATGACTAATCTGAGGAAACATAGATGACATGATTGTGAAATGTGCTACTATATTTTTTGAATCATGCAGATACTATCTAATCAACCTTTTTCTTTGTAATATTCTAGCCTTGAGTTACTCCCTATTACACCTTTTCTCTGTTTTATACCGTCTCTCCCTCTTTCTGACTTTTTTCTCTCTTCCTGTCACACTCTCTGTCTGACCTACTTCTTGTAAGCCTCTCTCAAACGTACTCTCTGTCTCTTCCTTTACAGGCTCTCTCTGTTTTAGTCTCTTTTACAACCTTTTCCCTTCTAACACCCTCTCTCTGTGTTACTTCCTGTTACACCCTCTCTCTGTTTTACACCCTGTTACATCCTTTTTCTGACTAACTCCCTTTTTTTGACTTACTCCCTCTCCCTATTACATCCTTTTTCTGTCTTTCAACATATTATACACTCTCTCTGTCTTAGTCCTTTTGTATGTTTTACTCCCTCCACCTGTTTCTTTGCCTGAGTCTCTCTGTGTGTTTGTGTTACTCCCTCTAGCTATTTTTCTTTGTCTTACTCCTAGTTATATAGTTGCTGTGGTATAAACTTAGATATGTTGCAAATTAGTGTTTATATCGTTTGCTTATTGACATTGCTTTGTTGTTTGCTAATAGTGGTCTATAATGCGTTATTTTTTTCTTTACCACAGATTAAAATCAACATTTCAAAAGTAAGCAAAAATGTCGTCAAGGCAAAGGAGAAGAAAAAATACCATACGGAAAAGAACAAAATCAGCAACGGAATTAAAGGAATCCTCTACAACAAGTACTTCAAAAAACACAAAAAAAGCTCCTGGTAAGACAACTAACAGCCTAATTCATCATTCTCCCGTTTTGCGAGCCCCTAATAGCGATTCATAACGAATCGCTATTAAGGACTTGCAAAACGGGATTCATGTAGGAATTGCAATAATTATTGCGATTCCTACATGTTCCTTATTTGCGATTAGCTAAATACTAATCGCAAATAAGGAATAACTCCCCATGCATTCCTATGGGCCCACTGGCCCATAGGAATGCATGGGGAGTTATTCCTTATTTGCGATTAGCAATTAGCTAATCGCAAATAAGGATGCGATTTCAAGGGTGCAGGGGTGTCCAAAGGACACCCTGTAGCGCCCCTGAAATGTAATCTACATTGGTGTTGCGCACACACATGTCCAAAGGACATGTGTGTGTGTAACATGCAACTTAGAAAAATGCATTTAAATGCATTTTTCTACGTTTTTGCTATTTACCGAGAGGTCTGACCTCTCGGTAAATAGAGGCCCAAAATTGCCATTTCGCAATTTTGAAATGCTTCATGAATTGCATTTAAGGAATCTCAAATAGAGATTCCTTAAATTCAATTCTTCGCAAATGTGCGAATTCTTAAATAGCGAAATTTGCATTTGGGATGATGAATCCCAAATGCAAAAATTGCACTTGCAAAAGGCAAGATTCTGAGAATCTTGCCCTTTGCGAGTGCAATTTAGCTTGATGAATCAGGCGGTAAGTCTTTTTTTCGCAACATATGTAGAAGAAAAAAAAATGTTAACGGGAATGTGAAGATCCAGAAGGAGAGAGCAAATTTGAAAAGGAAGGAGAGGCCCTCAAAAATTTTTTCTACTGGAGCAGGAGAGAAGAGTATGGATAGCAATAGAAGGCAAAATCAATTTAGGGACATTCGTAGACAATTGTTTCGCAATAGGGTAGTTTTAAATTTGCGAAAAAATTAAAAGAAAGGTAAACAGAGAGCTGCTTTTTACAAGAAAAAGAAAAGTGTAGAGAAGATTGTTGATCAGGCTTTTGAAGTTAAGAAAAAATTATTTATTTTCGTAATCAATAGAATTAGGATACTTAACAAGGCAATTGATGTTTTCAAATCGAACAGTAGATGGAAAAGAATAATTAATCGGACTAATTTTTGTGAAGTATTTTCTGGAGAATGGATGCATAGTTCAAGTTCTGAGCCATTTTTTAATGAGGAGAGTTACTTTCAGGAATGATTTGGTGCATGCAGTTGACACCAGTGGTCGAGCATATGAGGTAAAAGATGGTTGTCCGTTGGAAAAAGAGAAACTTGTGTCTAGAGATGCAGAAGAGGTGTTATCTGATGAAGTTTTAGGGAGACGTACTAAGGGTCCAGTGTACACATGGAAGTACAGTAGTATTTGTAGTGTGCGACAGGATTCAATCGATTTGCTTCGAAATTTCTTACGTACATATAGTAAGAAAAGTGTAAAACAGAAAAGATCTTGCAAGAGTTAGATCCTTGCAGAGTGAGAGAAAACACAGGTTTGCATGGGCATTCACTGGCTTGTCTTTCTAGAAAAGTATGTCAGAGTGTTTTTCATCATTTTAGGATGTTAGCAGTGCATCATAATAAGGTGAGGAAATTAGTGAGAAGGTTGTATTATGCAAAAAGCCCAGCACTTAAGCTTAAACAGTTAAACAGTGCTCTTTTTCATGGATCTGAAGTAGATGTGAAGACTATTTGTGAAGAAATTGAGTTTTGTTATTTTGGGAACAAAGAGGACAATGTAGAAATGGATAAAGTAATGGATGGTAATGTGGAAGACAATGTACAGAGTTCAAGTATAGAAAGGTTTGACGAGGAAATTACCAAGTTTAAGGTGAAATCAAGTGAAAGGCCTAATTTAACTTGTGTGTGTTGTCGACGGACTCATTATAAGATTCAGACTAGGTTAGTTGATTTATATGCAAAATATGAATTGGAAAATAATAGTGAATGGAAGGATTTTGTAAGTTATTTCTTGGTGGAGAATTCTTTTGATTTGAGTTTTGATCAGTGTATTTGTAATTATTGTTTGAAAAAATTAAATGAAAATAGAATGCCTGCTAGAGCTGTTCATAATAATCTTCAGTTGATAGATATTCCTTCTGAATTGATGGATTCAAATACTTATGAATCTATTTTGATTTAATGTGTCCATCCTTTTCAGGCTATTGTTCGCATGGAGCCTAAGATAGGGAAATTGCCTCCTACAGATTTACAAAGAGGATTAAAGGGAAGAGTTGTTTATTTTCCTCTAGATGTCAAGAAAAATATTGATACAATTGGTGTAGAAAGAGTAGAAGAGGATCCTCTGGTTATTCTAGTTAATGGGGTTCCGACAAAGAGTAAGAAAATCTGGCAAGATTTAGTGGATGTTAGGAAAGTCAAAAAGGCAATGTTGTATTTGGTGAAAAACAATGAGTACTACAAAGATGTAAGTGTTGGAGCAGAGGAAACAGCTATAGAAGAAGACAGTGATTGTTCAGTTGGCCAAATTGAAAAAGTTGATGTGTCTAGAAGTGAAGAAATATATGAACATTATACTGTTCATCCTTTGCATTCCAAAGAAGTAATGGGGAATGCAATTGACTTGTTTCAAATGAAAGCAGCAAAAGGAATTCCTATTAGTGTATGGGAAGAAAGTTTGGAAGCTTGTTGTTTTCCACATTTATTTCCGACAGGTCGAGGTGGACGATATGACGATCGACCAGTTCAAATTCCTGCAGCTGAATACCGGACTTTAAGATTATATGCTGAAGATCCAAGGTTTCGTCAATGCATTCCGTATTTGTTTCATCTACAGTATGAAAGTGATTTGTCTGGGCTTTCTTATGCAGTTAATCATATACTGAAAAGTGGAGCTCATCTGCAAAATGTTACGGCGAGGGACTTTATGGAGAAAGTCAATCTGCAAGACAGTATTTTGGAATCTGAGCTAATCAATCTCATGGCATGTCAGCGTGGAACAAACGAGTATTGGTTCCGTCGTCATGGGGAATTGAAATGTATGATAAGAAACGTAGGAACTCCTACATGGTTCCTCACTCTTAGCTGTGCTGAGTATGCATGGGACGACTTACTTAAATTTCTATGAGAGGCAAATGGAAACATACAAAATATAGAATTGAAAACACCTGGAGAACTGTGTTCTTTGGATCCAGTGAATGTTTGCGGATATTTTAATCATAGATTTGAAGCTATGATGTCTTTTATTACCAACAAAAAAAATCCTCCCCTTGGAGAGGTTTTTGATTTCTTTTGGAGGAAGGAGTATCAAGCGAGAGGTGCTCCTCACATATATATGTTGTTATGGATTAAAGATGCACCCAAATTTGGAACTGATTCGGATGACACAGTGATGAGTTTCATTGAAGAATATTCAACATGTGCGGTTCCGAAAACTACTGAAGAAAACAGTTTAAGGCAACAAGTTTAACGTTTTCAATCCCATCGTTGTGAAAAGTACTGTCGTCGAAAATTTAAAAACAAGGACAAATTCTACACGAAATGTCGTTTCGCGTTTCGACGACCAGTGATTTCTAAAGGAAGAGTAAATAATTTGATGTCTTCTCTGCGACATACTGTGACAAGGAAATCACCAAAAAATACATACAATTTAAAAAGAAACGAAGAGTCCAAGTACATCAACGACTACAGCTGAGTGATTTTATCCATGTGGAATGCTAACATGGATATTCAGTTCGTTGCTGACAACTCTATTGCTGTGGCTCGATATGTAACGTTTTACTTCACAAAAAAAGAAAAGACTGAACTGAAGGAAATGTGGGAAGACATTTCACATAAAAAGAGTATAAGTAAAAAAATTATACAGTTTCAGTCTGAAGATGTTGTCGCATCTAGAAATTGGAGCATATGAATGTTCTGATCGGTTATAATCAGCAAGTCTCTATGCCAAATCAAGAACAATCATTTGGGTGAGTCTAGGTCTTGCTGCAACACGAAACCGAGTTTTGAAATCTGTACAAGAAATTGAATATTTGGCAGAGAAAGAACCAAACAGTACAGATATTTTGAAGACAAATATGTTGGATACATACTATCCAAATAGAAGTACTCGCCTTGAGAACACTTGTTTGTATGAAGTTCTGCAAAACTACAGTTATAAGAGGAACATCACAGAAGATATCAATAATGGAAAATATGCTGTCATTGGGTATGAAGGATGTCTAGTGAAGCAGAGAAAAGGCCATTTGATTAATCATCGAAAATTGAGTTGCGAATTTCCAGACAAAAGAGAATTTTACTATTTAGCTCTTTTGCAACTCTTTAAGCTATGGCATACAGAAGAGGAACTACTTGGAGATTTTCTGTTATGAAGACTCTTTTAATGCAACCAAGGATACCATAGAATGTCCTGTTTTTCCAAATTATCTGCAAATCTTGAACGAAGAAATAGAGCAGGAAGCCACAATTGCTGAAGAGATTGCTAGAGACAGTTCTCAAGACAGTCAGAGTTCTACTTCATTCAGTCAGGATCCACTAGGAGGACCAATTATCCAAAATGAAGCTGCAACTGCATGGATGAGGTGGAAAGAGCTATGGAACACGCTCAAGAGGATGTAGTTAACTTAAAAGATTTGGTAAAGCAACTAAACGTTGAGCAGAAAAAGATATATGACGAGGTCACAGAACAGATTGAACATGGATTCAGACATGAGAAAAAAGAGTGCTCATGTACATCATTTAAGCCTGTCTGACTGTACGTAAGTGGAGAAGCGGGGACAGGAAAACGTTTTCTGATTAAAGCCATTCCAACTTATTTGCAGAAAAGGACTGAATCACCGCTGTCTTGTGTTGTAACCACTCCAACTGGACTGGCAGCACATAACATTAAAGGGATTACTCTACATCGTTTACTGATGCTGCCAGTTGAGCATGATAATAAATTGCATTACAACAAGCTATCTGGAGATGCGTGTTCTGAAGTTTCCAGAGTCCTGAAGAAAATGAAACTTCTTATCATTGATGAAATAAGCATTGTCTCAAATCTAATGCTTGCTTTTGTGCATTTGAGAATGCAAGAAATTCTTAGAACAGAGTATGATGTGTTATTTGGAGGAAAAAACATTATTGTTTTTGGAAATCTACTGCAGTTGACTCCAGTAAAAGGACAACCAGTGTTTAAAATGCTCATGCATGAAGATACCAGGAAGTCCCTTGGAAGCATTGGAAACGTTAATATATGGTTACATTTTAAATATGCAGAACTGCTTCAAAATATGCGACAGGCAAAGGATGAAGATTATAAAAATATTCTACAAGATGTAAGAATCGGAAAAGTAAGTGAGCTTGCGAAAGAAGCTTTACATGCTCGATTAATTTCAAATTTGTATCCAAATGAAAACATTCTTCCAGAGAATATTTTTAAGAAAATTACTGAGAAGAAATCTGGGATATGTTTGATGCCAACTCTGCAAGAATGTTCCATCTTCAACAACAAAATGTTAAAGTTAGAAAATGAAGAGATTGTGAAACTGGAAGCAATAGATAAAATAGAGCATATGGGTGCAACAATTGTTTTGTCAGAAAATTTGAAAACAAAATTGGATTAATTAGAGAAAAGTATATCTAAAACAGCTGGTTTTGAAAAGACTCTGAATGTGTGTTTAAATTGTCGTATCATTTTGAGAAGGAATTTAAATGTTGAAAGAGGTCTGGTAAATGGAGCAATGGGTCATGTTGTTGATTTTGTGAATTATAGAAATAGAGATGGAATTGAATTTTTAAAAATAAAAGTTGATGGCATTGAGCAAGTACAACAAATTAGTCGTAGTTCTGCTAGATTTTTGCTTGTAAAACACTTATATGTTCGCCGAAAACAGTTTCCTGTTTGTTTGGCATATGCGGTGACAATTCCTAAATCTCAAGGTTTAAGTGTAAATAGTGCTTTGGTGAACATTGGAAGTTCTGTGTTTAAAGAGGGTATGGCATATGTGGCATTATCACAAGTCAGAACTTTATCAGGATTGTACTTTATTGAGTGTGATGAGACAAAGATTTGTGCAGATCTAGATTGTGTTAAAGAATACAATAGGTTAAGAAGAGAGTATGCTCCACATTTGCCTCAATATCCTCTGTTTGAAAAACGTGTGGTTGGCCGAAAAAGAAGAAATGAGAATAATTGCAGTGAGGAAGTAGCAAAAAGACAAAAAGTAGATGAAACTGTAATTGTAAGCAGAAAGAAAAAGGATTCTGTTCAAGATGTTGTTGGATTTCAATTTGAAAACAGTTCTGGTGTCAACTGCTATGCTAATGTAGTGGTTAATGTTGTTTTTTTTCTTAAAACTTTACAAGAACAGATTGTTGAAAATCGGGATCCAAGATTCTGCGGTTTATTGAATTCTGTGTTTCAGAAATGTAGCAGTGATAGAGCAAAAATAGAAAGCGTTTCCGAAATTCGAAATCTTTTAGATATATGTTCAGGTCAAAAAAGAAATTCACAAAATATTCAGCAGGATTGTCAGGAATTTTTAATGTATATGTTTGGTGTATTGGAAGATGAAGGTGTAGATGTAGAAAATCTTTTTAGACTTTCTTATCAATGGCAGAATGACTGCGACAATTGTAGTTTATTTAGTAGTACTAGAATAGACACTGAAAGATTTATATATTTGACTTTACCAGACTGCAAATCAGTGTCTTTTAATAATCTACTTAAAGCAGCTGATCATAATATGGTTTGTTCCCAATGTAAGTGTCCAATGCTGTCCACATTATTTATACAAACGTATGGACACTATGTCATTTTAATGTTTCAACGATGTAGATCTGATGGAACTAAATTGACAACTTCCAATAAAAATTTTGTGGCTTCTCAGTTATCAATTTCAGGAAGAACCTTTGTAACTGTAGCTATTATTTATCATGACAGTCCTTCAACAACATCAGGGCATTATACAGGGCATTATACAGCTTATTTATTTAAAATGTTGAAAAGGTTGGTCTTTCTGTAATGATACTCATTTGACTTTCAAACAACGTTTGCCTTTTGACTTAAAAAATTCTTACCTAGTGTTTTTAGAACCGAAATTTAACTAAAGGTAATTGGCCTATAAAGACAGGAGCAGTTAATAAAAGTTAGTCTGCTATTTAAAATTATATTGTGAATAAAAGTGATGAACATAATATAAAAAAATCCAGTTCTCATATAGGTACTGTAAGTGGATCTCATAGTAAATGATATCAGTATTATAGGAAATGTTGAACATGAGTGATCCAGAGATGGGAATATGAATAG
The DNA here is from genome assembly GCF_964263255.1 of Lissotriton vulgaris. Classification (NCBI taxonomy): domain Eukaryota; kingdom Metazoa; phylum Chordata; class Amphibia; order Caudata; family Salamandridae; genus Lissotriton; species Lissotriton vulgaris. The sequence continues at coordinate 1,394,090,242 of NC_141693.1, forward strand.
TTATACATTGTGAAAATGTGGTATGAACTTTTCTTTCAAAACATCGGATAAACGGTAATTTCTGAGTTTGAAAACAGACTGATAAATCTGACACTATTTTGTAAGTGTGACTAAAAAAATGTAGTTTGTCATGATCCTTTGCTTTAACCTCACTACTTTTCTCTCACGCTATGTTACCCCTGTTTCCTTACTCTGCTTCCCTCACTTATTCTTATCCTCCATGTTTATTTCCCTTTTCCTTACTTTCCAACCGCATTCAACTTCTTTCAGTCTTCCTGCTCACCCACACTCCCTCACTTTCCTTTCTTTTCTGGTGGTTCACTCAGTCCCTTTCTGTCACTCCTTCCTTTTCTCTCTCTATCCTTTCTCTCTGTCACTCCCCATGTCTTTCCTTTTCTCTGTTACTTCCTCTAACACCTTTTTTTTGTCTTACTATCTATTACACAGTCTCTCTGTGTTTCTCCCTCTAGCTCTCTTTCTCTTTACACCACTCTTTCTGTTCCCTTTCTTTATGCTCAATCCTTCATTATTTTTTTTTTTTTGGGGAGTGCGCTAACGGGACGCGCCCGGTACGCGCACCAGGAGGGCTCCAAGACAAAAAAACAAAAAAAAATATGAACAATATACATAAAAATAATAGTATTACATAAATATACAATATAGGATTCATTTTAAAAAATATTACATTACATAGCTATAGAAATTTGTTATTAAAAAACCTTTGAAATTCACTGAAAAAAACATAGGTTTCACACCAGTGATAGTTAGGAATTAGCGTTTAAAAAACCTATGAAATTCACTAAAAAAAACAGAGGTTTCAGACCAGTTATAGTTAGGAATTAGCATTTAAAAAACCTATTAAATTCTGTCACAAGGATGGTGTCATCAGTGATGTCATGAGTGATGTCACTGACCATGTCATGAGTGATGTAATATGTGACGTCATCAGCAGTGCATTGCAGGCGCGCAAGTTATAGTGAGTCCAACTAACTATAACCTGGGAACTTCACTGGTTTTATGTCAGTAAAATTTCCAGCTAACTATAACTCGTGTGAAACCTCTGTTTTTTTCAGGGAATATATATATATATATAAAAAAATTATATATATATATAAAAAAATTATATATATATATATATATATATGAGACCAGGGATTCCTCAGCAACTCGCTCTGCGCTCGCAGACACCGCCTCCACGCCAGCAAGAAAAGAGGACCGGACCAGCAAAAGTCAGCAAGATGGTATTTATTCTGAACAGAACCAGCGACGCGTTTCGGGCGGAAAGCCCTTGATCACGCTACAACATGTTACAAAACAATATGCTTTTTTATAGGTGTATGCAGTGAAACTGACACCGCCTCCTGGAGGCGTCCACCAAAATCACGTGATAATGAGTAAACAGTGAAAAAACACTCATCGCTGATACAATGTTATTTATAAATGCTGGTATACACAAAAGTTCTGACTGGTTAAATCCCAGAATTACTACATAGTGTTAAAAGAATTTTACAGATGTAGATACATCGAAACACCTGTTCTCATGGAAAAAATATAAATGACATATATACCAATGTTGTGCAAATATGCAAATTTGTACCATATAGCAGCGATCATATTAAAGTGCATATAAAAAAAGTGCATAAGTGATGAGAATCTAAAGTGCAAAAAGTGCGGGAACATTGCAACCTCCTATTGGAACAGTCTTATATTTAGTATAACAATTGATGTGATTAAATTCATTAGACAAATCCTATACTATTATGAGTTCTTTTAAAGGGTTCCAAGAAAGGAGAAAAAAAAGGGGGAAGGAGGGGAAGGGGTTGTTATCTCAGAAGCTAAAAATGACAATATGTATAAATAAGACCATATTTCATATATATATACACTATATATATATTCCAAAGAAAGCCTCCAAGTACCGGAGCCTCTGACCCTACAGGGCGGCCTCAAACAATGGGCACGGAGCAGCCCATCACATTACAACACAGCAGAGAACTTGAGGCCCATTTCAGGAGACAAAAGTGTTTATTTCAAAGGCACAGCCACACACTTCTTTCCAACTCCTTACGCGTTTCGGCGAGCAGCCTTGATCACAGGTAGGAAAAAGGTAGGAAAAAGATGAAATGCAACGTGCATCCGTGCGTGCTCTTTATTTTAAAAGTCACATGACCTAGTTCAAGCAATACTAGTCCCATAATGCAGTGTACCAGATTTGCATTATTGCTACATGGCATCTTAATTGACACGCATTTGTTGAAGTGTTTTTCAGTTTCATAATAGGTACCTGCATTCTTTCTGTGAGTTATTATTTCCAGCAGGCATGTGCTTTGTAGGATTTGTTCATCTTCAATTGAATCCTTTGCCTCTGAAAAACGCTTGTCAACATGAACGATCGGAAGGAGAAATCATCCTCTTCCGAATCCCTTCCCTCAAACAATCACCTGTTTTGCGCTAGTGGCTCCTCCTAAGTAGGTTTGGTGACTGCGAGTGGGTCAGGCTCCTCATTAATGTTCCAAAGAAAGCCTCCGAGTACCGGAGCCTCTGACCCTACAGGGCGGCCTCAAACAATGGGCACGGAGCAGCCCATCACATTACAACACAGTAGAGAACTTGAGGCCCATTTCAGGAGACAAAAGCGTTTATTTCAAAGGCACAGCCACACACTTCTTTCCAACTCCTTACGTGTTTCGGCGAGCAGCCTTGATCACAGGTAGGAAAAAGATGAAATGCAATGTGCATCCGTGCGTGCTCTTTATTTTAAAAGTCACATGACCTAGTTCAAGCAATACTAGTCCCATAATGCAGTGTACCAGATTTTCATTATTGCTACATGGCATCTTAATTGACACGCATTTGTTGAAGTGTTTTTCAGTTTCATAATAGGTACCTGCATTCTTTCTGTGAGTTATTATTTCCAGCAGGCATGTGCTTTGTAGGATTTGTTCATCTTCAATTGAATCCTTTGCCTCTGAAAAACGCTTGTCAACATGAACGATCGGAAGGTGAAATCATCCTCTTCCGAATCCCTTCCTTCAAACAATCACCTGTTTTACGCTAGTGGCTCCTCCTAAGTAGGTTTGGTGATTGCGAGTGGGTCAGGCTCCTCATTAATGTTCAAAAGAAAGCCTCCGAGTACCGGAGCCTCTGACCCTACAGGGCGGCCTCAAACAATGGGCACGGAGCAGCCCATCACATTACAACACAGCAGAGAACTTGAGGCCCATTTCAGGAGACAAAAGCGTTTATATATATATATGTATGTATATATAATACTTATTTAAATATCAAACCAAACCACATTCACTGGATGATGTCATCAGTGATGTCATCAGTGATGTCATTTGAGATGTCATCAGTGGTTTGCGGGCGCGCGAGTTATATAACACCCCTACAACCTATGGTTTTTTCAGTGCATTTCTAAGGTTTTTTAAATACTAATTCCTAACTATAACATGTCTGAAACCTATGGGTTTTTTAGTGAACATATATATATATATATATATATATATAATATATATATATATATATATATATATATATATATATATTACCTACTGGCGGTCGCCAGTAGGTAGTTATAGTTAGGATTTTTTTCAATGTTAAATCTCAAAATTCTATTTGGAATAACTTTGGCACCGGTTGACGAATCTGCCTGAAAATTTCCTGAAAATGGCCTTGCGGCGCCCCGGTCCTTCCCTGAAAGTTTGGGGGGGATTCGTCAAGCGGGGGCCAAGATAAAAGGGGGGTCCCAAAACGCGTTTTCCCCATGTTAATTTCCATAGGGCGGTCGATTTCACTTTTAGCCCGAACGGCTGAATGGATTTCCACCAAACTTGGCAAAATTGTAGGGACTGGTAGCCCGATGTGCCTTTGCTATGTCTCAAGATATGTGCTCCACTGTATTTTGAGTAATTTAGGTTCAAAAAAATATATATATCTATAGCAGCGCACCGGTACGCGCACCGGTGCGCGTACCGTGCACGCCACGCGACTTGCGTGAGGAAAGCTGATTGGCTCTCGGGTGTCTGTAAACATTCTAAACAGTCCGGAGCGGCCGCCATCTTGTGTCTCGGTAAAATCGAGACACAAGAGGTGGCCAAAACAAAGAGGGAAATGACCATAAGGGGGCAGAGTAGACCCCCCCTTGACCCCCTAGGTTTGATGTGGGGGCCATAAAAGGGCCCCGCGGGGCAAAAAAAAAAAAAAAATTTGATTTTCGCGGGGGGAGCGCCCGGTACGCGCACCGGTGCGCGTACCGTGGAGTGTACCATGGGGAAAAAGAATGACAGTTTTATAAGTAGCTGTTAAAAAAATAAATGTTTTGTTGTTTTTTTATACATACACATACATATATAAATGCATATGCATATATATATGCATATATGTGTATGTGTGTGCGTGTAGAGAGAGGTAGAGAGGTAGTGGTGTAGAGGTAGAGAGGTAGAGAGGTAGCGGTAGAGAGGTAGAGATTAGTAGAGAGAGAAGAAGAGAGAGGTAGAGAGGTAGAGAGTAGAGAGTGAGTAATAGAGAGTAGAGAGTGAGTAGTAGAGAGTAGTAGAGAGCAGTAGAGAGAGTAGCAGAGAGTGAGTAGTAGAGAGTAGTAGAGTGAATAGTAGAGTGAGTAGTAGAGAGTAGTAGAGAGTGAGTAGTAGAGAGTGAGTAGTAGAGAGTAGTAGTGAGTAGTAAAGAGTGAGTAGTAGGGAGAGAGTAGTAGAGAGTGAGTAGTAAAGAGTAGTAGATAGTGAGTAGTAGGGAGTAGCGAGTAGCGAGTAGTAGGGAGTGAGTAGTAGAGAGAGAGTAGTAGAGAGTAGTAGAGTAGTAGAGAATGAGTAGTAGACAGTGAGTATTTGAGAGTAGTGGAGTCGGAGAGAGTAAGTAGTAGAGAGTAGTGGAGAATATTCCAAAGTTTGGCACAGCACCACTTTCACAATGAGTCCAATCAAATCATATCACTTAGAGTCCTTATTGAAGCGCTGAATCTTGGTGTATATTCAAATGCTTTTATTTTCCTTAAGTTTATGTACCACAGCCAGCCGAAAGGTTTCGTTCTGTACAACAGAACTTCTTCAGGGCGTTCTTATTTCCTTCAAGTTATGTCGGTATCCAGTTGTCATATAACTAGATATTTCTTCCAAATGTTAGACGAGACATAAGTATATTCTTATTCAAAGTGACTAGGTATCAATTTTACCCACACAATTCGGGCAGACTTGAGTAATTTATAGCATCCTCAAAGTCAGTCTTTCAAAAATTCCAAAGTATAGGACATGATAATCCAAATCCAAATGTTTCTCAAGAAAAGTCATTTACAATCGTTCGGAATATCGGTGTTTGGGCAGATATGATCCAGGGACCCCCAGTATGCAAGGGGAATTAGTCCCCCCTCTGCAAACGCGCCAGTGGCCTGCATTGCAGAGAGGTGTAACAAGGGTGTGGCCTCATTACACTTCTCTGCAATGCAGCTCCCTCGCGCATACTGGAGGCTCCTGGTGGACTAGTTGACCCCAGGGACCCCCAGTATGCAAGGGGAATTAGTTCCCCCTCTGCAAACGCGGCAGTGGGCTGTGTTGCAGAGAGGTGTAACAAGGGGCATAGTCTCATTACACCTCTGCAATGCAGCCCCTGTCGCATACTGGAGGTTCCAGGTGGGCTAATTGGCCCCCAGGGGCCCCCAGTATGCAAGGGGAATTAGTTCCCCTCTTTAAACATGCACGGGGGTTGCGTTGCAGAGAGGTGTAAAAAGGGTTGTGGCTTCATTACACCTCTCTGCAATGCAGTCCCCTGGCGCATACTGGAGATTCCTGGTGGGCTTTCAGGTCTTATATAGTTAGGAATTAGCATTAAAAAAACCTTTGAAATTCACTGAAAAAACCATAGGTTTCACACCAGTTATAGTTAGGAATTAGCATTTAAAAAACCTTTGAAATTCACTGAAAAAACCATAGGTTTCACACCAGTTATAGTTCGGAATTAGCATTTAAAAAACCTATTAAATTCACTGACAAAACCATAGGTTTCACACCAGTTATAGTTAGCAGGAAATTTTACTGACATAAAACCATTGAAATTCCCACGTTATAGTTAGTTGGACTCACTATAACTTGCGCGCCTGCAATGCACTGCTGATGACATCACATATTACATCACTCATGACATGGTCAGTGACATCACTCATGACATCACTGATGACACCATCCTTGTGACAGAGTGACAGACCTAATTTCAGTGTAATGTAACGCTTGAAACACATATTCATAAATAGAAACAAACATTTTCAAAAAAATGGAGGTACCCAAACCAGTAACAACAACCAATTCAGTAATTCCACCATCTATATACACATCCACTCATTCACCAACAGTTCTATATAGTTACTCATATATATACTCACTCATTATATGTAGTGATACACCTATACATCCTGTTACACATCAGCAGTCATCCAAAAGTTACTCACACACATATTCACACATGCAAATAAACTATTGAACATCCATTTATTTGCATATACATTTATACACACACTACCACCTTACTTCTAAGGAAACTTACACATACTTACTCTCTTAAACAATCACTTATAGAAACACATACTTATTTAAACAGGAACTCCTACAATCTCTCACTATATATACTATACTCACTTATATACATCAATACTCACATATACTAGATTAAAACATATGTCGTTACTAATGAAGACACTAGTGAGACAGTCATTCACTCACTAACACACACATATACACACTCATCCACCCATACAGTCCTGCACATATGCTGTCTTCAAAACACATACAAACAGTGAGTCAGTCACCAACCCCTGCAGCCACTTATACACAAAGAGAAACACTGATACAAACATTTAAATATTTAAACAATACTCGCTAATATATGTATTCACTAAGATACACTTAATAAGCCAGTTAACCAACCAATTTTTTTTTTAAAAATCATCCATTTACATACTTATTTAAACATTTATTCTTCCATCGACCTTTACAAATACATATATAAAACTAATTTATTGTTCAGAAAGACACACATTCACTGGATGGTGTCATCAGTGATGTCATGAGTGATGTCACTGACCATGTCATGAGTGATGTAATATGTGATGTCATCAGCAGTGCATTGCAGGCGCGCAAGTTATAGTGAGTCCAACTAACTATAACGTGGGAATTTCAATGGTTTTATGTCAGTAAAATTTCCTGCTAACTATAACTGGTGTGAAACCTATGGTTTTGTCAGTGAATTTAATAGGTTTTTTAAATGCTAATTCCGAACTATAACTGGTGTGAAACCTATGGTTTTTTCAGTGAATTTCAAAGGTTTTTTAAATGCTAATTCCTAACTATAACTGGTGTGAAACCTATGGTTTTTTCAGTGAATATATATATATATATATATATATATATATATGTTCGCTCAGGTGAAAGGACACCAGCCACACTTGCGGGGCTTTCAGGTAAGGCTTTATTCAGCACAAGTTGCTCAGTGGCTGCAAACCGGAACAGAGTTCAAATAGATTCCTGCTTCGTGTAGTTTCCTGACGCGTTTCGAAGGCGGAGCCTTCTTCTTCAGAGGAGGACGAATGGTTTGCAGGGTAGTGGCAGGAAACACCCTTCTTATAGTTCGAGGCACGCCCCTGGATGACCGCAGTGCCTTGTGGTGTTTGTTGTCCTGCCGTGATGCCTACTCGCAGTATTGCGACAAAGTTCGAGGTTTGCATATGTCATGAAGTGGCCTTCTCCTTGGAACCCCTCGCCAACCAGGCAGCAATGTGATGATCGAGTTGGGGAGAAGTGTATGATCTAAACCCCACAAGCTGGATGCTCGCCATCATGGACCCGTTGCATCAAGCTGCGTGGCGGTGCTCGGCGAAATTGCATTTCTGCTGCCACGCTCAACCCCATCAAGGCGCCGTTCACTCTTCCAAGGCGGGTGCAGCTAATATATATACATTCACTGAAAACACCATAGGTTTGACACACATTACAGTTAAGAATTAGCATTTAAAAAACCTTGGAAATTCACTGAAGAAACATAGGTTTCACACATGTTATAGTTAGCTGGACATTTCACTCATACAAAACCTTTGATATTCTCCCGTCATAGTTAGTTCAGCTAACTATAACTCGCGTGCCCACAATGCACTGCTGGTAACGTCACATATAACATCACTTATGACATGGTCAGTCACATCACTCATGACATCACTCATGACATCTCAAATTACATCACTGATGACATCACTGATGGCATCATACTTGTGAAAGAGTGGCAGACCTTCTCTCAGCGTAATATAACCTTTGATACACCCATTCAAAAAAATGGAGATACTGATACCACTTACCAACAAGCTATTCAGTAATTCCACCATCTACATACACATCAACTTATACATGTACTCACTCATCATATGTACTCATACACTTATACATCCTGTTATACACTGACACTCATCCATACACTTACTCACACATATACTCACACCTGCAAATAAACTATCAAACATGCATTTATTTGCATATACAGCATATACACACAGCACTACACTTACTTTTACAGAAACGTACATATACTTACTCTCTTAAACAATCAGTTACAGAAACACATACTTATTTATACAGGAACTCTTTCAAGCTCTCACTCTCACATATAAACACTTATATACATCAATACTCATATATAGTAGATTAAAACATATGTAGCTATTCATAAAGATACTATTGAGACAGTCAATCTCTCACTAACATACCTATACACACACTCATCCACCCATGCAGTCCTGTATATATGCTGTCTTCAAAATACATACAAACAGTGAGTCACTCATTCATGCATTTATTCGCTAAGTAATACTCCCCACCAAACCATACAGACACTCATACTGATACTCAAAAAGCCAACTAATAACTCATATAGACACTCATGTAGCTACTCCCAACCCATGCAGCCAATTATAGACAAAGTGAGACACTGATACATATATTTACATATTTAAACATTACTCACTTATACATGTATTCACTAAGATACACTTAATAAGTCAGTTATGCAATCATTTTTACAAAAAAAAACATCCATTGAGAAATGTATTTATCTATTTCTTCTTCTATCGACCTTGTGATTCACATATAGAAAACATATTTAAATTTCAGAAAAAAACATTCACTGGATGGTGTAATCAGTGATGTCATGAGTGATGTAACTGACCATGTCATGAGTGATATTATATGTGACGTCATCAGCAGTGCATTGTGGGCACGCGAGTTATAGTTAGCTGAACTAACTATAACAGGAGAATTTCAAAGGTTTTGTATGAGTGAAATGTCCAGCTAACTATAACATGTATGAAACCTATGGTTTTTTCAGTGAATTTACAAGGTTTTTTAAATGCTAATTCCTAACTATAACGTGTGTCAAACCATTGGTTTTGTCAGTGAATTTGCAGGGTTTTTTAAATGCTAATTCCTAACTATAACATGGCTGAAACCTTTGGTTTTTTCAGTGGATATATATATGCACTGGAAAACTAAACACCCACTTCCTTGACAAAGAAATGAAAAGTTTGCATCTCTGCAACCTCTCTAATTTTTCACCTTAGTCATCTTCCACTCAATCAACACAACAACCACAAATACACACACCTACTTGCTACCATTTTCGCTGAGCTAATCAATTATTCTTCTTTAAATCAAATTCAAAGTGCAGGCCATTTATTCAGCCTTCTTGGTAACTACTACCCATGAATAGCAGTGGTTAATTTGCACACTTTCGTCCTTTCTTGCGTCTTTTCTACCACACACTGGGGCAGGTTTACAAGCCCATTGCGCCACTTTTGCATCCCTTTTCCCACGAGATTGTAAATCTGCCAAGCTGTGTGTACTTTATGCACTAGCTTTCTTCCTTAGATGTAGTACTAGTTTCTCTTGCCCCCACTGCAGAATCCAACACCCTATCTGTGTAATGACTTGGAAATGCAAAGATCCACTTCACTGACAATGCAGTGGGTAGTTTGCGTCTCTCCAGCCTTTCTTATTTTTCACGTTTTTCATCTTCCACTCAATCTACACATCATCAACACATACACACATCTAATTGCTGCATTCCTTAGCTGTGATTATCAACTATTCTTCTATTTTATATTCATATTCAAAGTGCAAGCCCTTTATCGAGCCTTTTTGTTGTAACTACTGTTCTAGGAATTCTGCTCATACACAGAACTATGCATAAAGACTTATGACCTCAGTTAATTACGGTGTACCAAAACCCACCTTACTAGACAAACCCCCTACCAGACTAGCAATCAGTCACCCATTGGTTCTTCGCCCTAGAGCAAAAACACCAATAACTAGTCAACCCAGAACATGCAACTTAAATTACATGAAGTAAACTGGATAACAAGAGCACTCTTTCATTATAGTCTTACACCAGTCCAAAACAAGATGTAAATATAGACACGTGCAACTTTGAAATGTTTGTTTCTAATGCCATAATCTCATGCACAGAACCTTAGATAATACAACCAAACATATTATCAGAAACAAAGTTGTCAGCATTGTTACTATTCTATCAAATACAAACGGAAAAAGCATCCTATAATGTTAAAGGTAAACACATTTAAAATATACCTAGTTTTCACCCTCCCTACCTAACAGATTAGTTTATAACTACAGAAAGTATCACAGAATTACATGGGCAGACCCATACCTCTGGTAGTAAGCAGTAGTGCATCACATTCAGTGCTCCACAAACTGTTAAGATACGAATGTTCTCCAACTGTGTGTAACTTTGCCTCCACAATGCATTATGAAACGCGCAAGTATCAGAGGTGGCCACAGCTGCATATGTGTTATGGCTCGAACGTGCGAGGATCATTCTGAATAAAAGACACAGTATTCAAGATAACCTTGATGTTCCATGCTCTCACTATACGATCGCAGCGATTCAGGCCGCATGACGAGGTGCTAATAGCGCTTTAGTATTATTCCTATGTTGCTGCCTAAATAAGCTTGATATTTTTAATCTGGTGATTTTTGTGTGTTTTAACTTACCCATTTGGCATCTTCACGCTCCTGACCCCGTTCCGCCGCGGCACTGTGCCGTTTGTGCGGAGGGTCTTACTGCGAGCGCTACATACTGTACTACTTCCGGCCTGCCACAGAGATCCCGCAGGTTAGCGGGCTAGTAGTTGCAGTAATAGCCGACTACTTAAGACGCTGGGGAAGCATGCTCCGGTGACGATCATTGACTGGTTTCACTTCGAAATTCTTCTAAGTGTGGAGTTTTGGAACTTTAAAAAATTCCTCTAAAATCAGCCGAACTACGAATTCTGATTTACTCATCTGTTATCAGGAGAGACCTCAGTGCTGCATCTTTCAGCCCACTACTGATCCTGAAAAGTAGTTCTAACCATACTTACAGTAACTTGAATTTCCTTCCATAGGCTAACATTGACTGGTTTCAATTGGAAATTCTTTTAAGTGTGGAGTTTTGGAACTTTAAAAAATTCCTCAAAAATCAGCCGAACTACGAATTCCGATTTACTCACCTGTTATCAGGAGAGACATCAGTGCTGCATCTTTCAGCCCACTACTGATCCTGAAAAGTAATTCTAATCGTAGTTACAGTAACTTGAATTTCCTTCTAAAGGTTAACATCGACTGATTTCACCTGGAAATTTTTCAAAGTGTGCAGTTTTGGAACTTTAAAAAATTCCTCAAAAATCAGTCGAACTATAAATTCCAATTTACTCACCTGTTATCAGGAGAGACCTCAGTGCTGCATCTTTCAGCCCACTACTGATCATGAAAAGTAATTCTAATCGTAGTTACAGGAACTTGAATTTCCTTCCATAGGCTAACATTGACTGGTTTCACTTGGAAATTCTTCTAAGTGTGGAGTTTTGGAACCTAAAAAGATTCCTCAAAAATCAGTCGAACTACGAATTCCAATTTACTCTGTCTGTAGCTCATGCAGTTCCTTCGTAGAATAAGAGATATGTTTAAAGATGGGGAACTAGTTTATTTTTTTTAAAACAAAATGATACCTGCTTGGAAGATGAAAAGCATTATTTTTTTAAATTAGGGTGCACATTCGTTTTGTGGAAAAGCATCTTTGTGATTGGTTAAGAAAAAGCAGTTTGAATGTGGAGTACATATTATAGGATAAAATTTGCTCGACTCAACCACACCTGCTACTTGCATTTAGAAGGCACTGTTAGAACTTAAAATAATTGTGAACTTTTAACCTGCACGTGCCGTTAAATGTTCGAGAAAATGTTGCAAAAAAATATTGTTAGGTTTAAAAAAATTGATGAACTTTTAACCTGACTGTGTTGTAGAATGTTCTAGAAAGGGTTTTGATAGAATATGTTGCACTGCTGACTTCGATGTGTCGTTGAATATGAAAAAAAACTGTTGGAAAATTAAAAAGAAACTAATAGAGAGAAGTTTTGAAACGTAAAAGAATGAAGGAAGTATTAATTTGTTCTTTACATGTACTTATGTGTGGAGGAACAAAATTATAGAAACAACAGCATCAGGAAGAGGAAGAAGTAGGAAGGGGGGCATGGGGGAGAAGGGTACAATGGCACACATGTACAATGAAGTACAGCAAACGTATAGACAAACAATGGCCAAAATGGAACACACCAACAAGGAGCATAAGTCACACTGGTAACCTGGCAACATCACACCACTGAACGAGCATAGAAGTGAAAACCACGCTGCATTCAGCGTACTGATCTGTACCACAAGCCTACAGATGCTCATTTGTATCTAAACTGGACTTCATGTCACCCACACTAAACTGAGCATCATCTACAGCCAAGCACTCAGAATAAGACGCATCTACAGCAATGAGGAAACCTGTAAAGACCATCTACAGGAGCTTGCTACATTGTTTAGAAGGCAAGGCTATCCTCTGTGTTGGACCCGGGGTCTCCAGTCCACCTAGGGTAGCTTGGCACAAGGGGTAAAGGCTTAACTCCAAGGCTTCTGTGTGGTACTTGCGTCACACTCAATTCAGTAACTCAGCGTACCTCCACTCCAAAAATGACACCACATTGTCTTTAGAAAAATAGTAAAGCTTTATCTTCATCCTGTAAAGTAATTTCTAATTGAGATTTAAATTCAGCCATTTTTTCATGATCATCAGAAGTTGTTAGAGACGGATCGATCTGAGGCTCCAAAAGTTTCATTTCCTGTTCTAAATTTTTTATTTTTTTCATATATATTTTCCGCCTATAGGAGGCTCTGTTAGTAATCTGCCCCCTTAGAAAGGCTTTAAAGGTTTCCCAAACAGCTGTTGGACATGCGGAGTCTTTATTTATATCAAAGAAGACTAAAGATTCAATTGAGAGAAAATTGACTTCTTCGTCCTCTAACAGCAATGTCCGATCAAAAGACCAAGACGGGTGGTTAGCCAGTTTACTAGATTTTAAAGCGAATTTTATTGCAGAATGATCTGAGAGGTGTGATGGTATATAGTCGATCGACTCTACTATATCATTTAGACAATAGCTAAAAAAGACATAATCGATTCTAGATTTATGTTTGAATCGGATGTTTCTCAAAGATACTCCGGGTTTGTTACCGGCGCGTTCTCTCCATAAATCTGCCAGACCCAGGTGTGTCATGATATTTTGTAAGAGTATTTCTAGATTTGACAGAGCTAGAGACTCTAGATTTAGTAGATTTGTCTAGTTTAGGGTCTAAAACAATGTTAAAGTCTCCCATCCAAATTATTGGTTCCTGTACTGATATTTATTGCTCTCTTACAGCGTCTAAGTGTTATAGATCATCTGAGTTAGGACCATAGTAGCCTATCAATGTTCTCATTTGTCCATCAAGAGAGACTCTGACTATTAGCCACCTCCCTGTATTATCTTCTTTATATTCTTGTATTTGCGCTTTTGCTGATTTTTTAAATATAAATATTACTCCCCTTATGTTTGCATTATGGTCTGTAGAACAAAATTTATCTATCCACCTTTGTTTTTTCATTATGTTAACTGCCTCTGACTTAAGAAGGTGTGTTTCCTGTAACACAATGACCTGCGCCTGAGAGTCCCTTAGATATTGGAAAATTCGCTCTCTTCTCCCTTTCACGCGCAGGCCATTTACGTTCCAGGACATATAATTAACTGTTGTCATGTTTTATTTTTGTTTCTTTATGGCTTCTCTCTTCCTTCCCTTTCTTTAAAGCTTTGGTGTTTATTGTTTTTATTTTGAACGTATCACATGTGTGATAAGAGGTATGAATTGTGGTTTGAATTTTGACATTGTTTTCCAAATGAGGACTTTTCATTTTTTTCCCCCTCACCCCTCCCCCCCACCCCCTTGGAAACCCTCCCTTATTTTTCCTGGCTTGGTGTTTAGCCAGATATACGTCACTCCGCAGTCTCCTTTGCTCTTCACTGCTACCTCTGTTGCATAAACAAAGAAGGAAACGAAAGATGGGAGGCTTGATTTTATTATTAAGATTAAGGTATAGTTTTAAACCATAAGGCTCAATTCGAGGTTTGATCTATAAATTATTTCAGTTTCATATATCTGTGTATGTATACATTTCTTTTTTTGTTTGTTTTTGTTTTCCCCCTCCCTTCTCCTCCCCTTTTTTTTATATATATATATATTCTCTTTTCCTCTTATTATTTATTGGTTTTAATTATTTAACCTGATTTCCCCCTTTTTTTTAAATTTATTTTATTTATTTATTTATTTTTCCGACATTTGCTATATTAATTTGTCTGTTTATGAGCCAGAGCCTGAATTTGAGCGTGGTCTTTTATAGAATTTAACAGTTCATCAGCATCATGTATAGACTTAACATTGTGCATCTTATTGTTATACATAACCTTTAAGAATGCAGGGAATCTCATTTGTACTGTTGCTCCAAATGATCTAAAGGAGTCCATGCGTCTTCCAAGCTCCCACTGCCTATCTAGTGTGGTTTTGGATAGGTCCGATCGTATTTCAAACGAAAAATCAGGGCCTTTCATAGTACCTGCTTTCAAGGCTAGATTCAAAAAATTTTCTTTAAGCGTGTAGGTCAAAAAGTTAATTAAGATTTTCCTCGGTTTAGTTCTTGCTGGGTTTAGACGGAACGGATCTCTGTGAATTCGCTGGATATCTCTATCGAGCACCTCAGCTGGTTCTTCCAATGTGAGAGAATTTTTTAATAACTGTACTATGAAAGATTTCAGATCGCTACCTTCTTTTCCTTCTGGAACTTTTAAGAGACGAATGTTGTTACGTCTGGAATAATTTTCCATGACTTCGATCCTTTCTCTCATATTTTCACCTTCCCCCTGGAGAGTACGTACTTTAGATCTTACTGACTCCAGATTTGCGGTCAGAACGCCTACCGAGTTTTCCAGAATTTCCGTTCTTCCACTCAGACTGTCGACCTTTTGGCTCAACTCCTCGCATGTTACCCTTATCTCAGCTTGGTTAGTCTTGGAGACCACAAAGTCCTGCCTCATCTCTTCCCTCATTGCTGTGATGGAGGATACTATTGCCTCAAGTGTGTTACCTAAAGGAGGGTCAGAGTTATGGGGGGTTGCGGTTTTCTCCTTCCCTGCTTCTACTCTCAGGGCCTCTTTTCCTGCGGTTCTCTTAAACTGGTCAGGAAGAGGATTATCACTAGGGCTTATTGTGTGTTTTGTAATTAACGGCAGATCAACCTCTTCGGGCCTGATAGATGCTTCTACTGCTTCGACTGTTTCCAATGCCACCTCTTCTGATGAAGTAACAAGAGGTGCACTTAATCCTAGGGTAGATTCTGTTTGTTGATCTTCCTGCAATAGGCTAGTGCTTTCCAAAACCGCAGCCATGTCCTGGGTAATCCGCAGCACTTGTGGTAGGGCCTTAAAATATGTTTTCAAGGAGGGGGTATGTCTCCAGGAGCTTTTGCTTTTTTATTCTTATTCTTACTTTGGGGTTTGCCTTGGGTGTTGGGTGTTTCTTCTTTTGTTGTATCTATTTTCTTTTTTTAAGATGGGAAGCAAGTAAATCCTCTCAATTTGAATTCGGAGAAGCTGCAGGGAAGGTACTAGGGTGGAAAATAAGAGCTGAAAAAAACCTCAATTACATCAGAGAAATTAAGATACCTGGAGAAGCAGAAACAAGATCCACTAGCTCAGAGATAGGAAGGGCCTTCTTCGATTTTTTTGAGGAGATTTATAAAGAAAATCTCCCTAACGATCAGCAAGCAAGGGATAGTTGGCTAGAAGCCATAAACCTCCCGGCTCTATCAATGAGCCAGAGCAATTTTTTAGAGGCTGAGATCACTGAAGACGAGGTCAAGAAAGCAATCCGCGACTCAAAAAAAGGAAAGGCGGCCGGTCCAGATGGATTGCCGGGAGAAATTTATAGAACTCTTGAAGATATAGTAGCGCCTGTGCTTACGACACTTTTCAATGGCATATTGATACAAGGGAAGCAGCCCCCAAAAACCTGGGGAGAAGCAACAATCGTGCTTATCCCGAAACCAGGGAAATCAACACTAGACTGTGGGTCATACAGACCAATTTTATTACTAAACAATGACTACAAACTTTTCACAACTATAATAGCTACAAGACTGGCTAGTGTCATTGGAAAAACCCTGACCAAAAAGGTTTTATCAAGGGCAGACAACTAGCGGAGCTTACACATGAAGTTGTGGGAGCTATAGATATTGCTACGGCTTTCTTGCTACCATTAGCCACATTAACCCTAGATGCTACTAAAGAATTTGACTGGGTTAACTGGCTATACCTTAACGCTGTCTTGAAAAAATTCAACTTCGGGGAGAACTTTTGTAGGATAATTAAACAGCTATACAGTACTGCTTCTGACAGGTTACTGGTTAACGGATCTCTAACCGAACCATTTGAAATATCTAGAGGCAAAAGACAGGGCTGCCTGCTTTCCCCTCTCCTATTTAATCTTTATATTGAACCATTTGCTCAGCTTTTAAGGGACGAGACTAATATTCCATCTTTTAGCTTTGGAGAGTGGGAAAGGCGGGTAGCAATGTACGCTGATGACATCATGAGTTTTACATCTGACCCAGCTAGAGCATATCCAGTAGTTATCCACCGGGCAGAAGAATTTGGAAGAATATCGGGATAGGACATCAATTCTAGCAAAAGTGAGATAATGGCTTGGAACATACCCAATATCCAGCTGGGGGCAAAAATATCCACATCGATGCGCTATTTGGGAATTAGAATAACTCAAGACGTGGCGAGAATTGGGCATATTAATTTGGAAAAGGTACACACTGAGACCAAAAAACTTCTAAAATCTTGATCACATCTTCCACTTTCTACCATTGGTAGGGTTAACCTGGTTAAAATGTGTATCCTCCCGAAATTCACCTTTATGTTTAATGCTATTCCTACTGCCTTTAACTCAAAAATGATTGAAAATTCACAAAAAGAAATAAATTCCTTCATATGGAACTACAAAACCACAAGAATTGTGTGGAAAAAGCTAAGGAGAAGGAGAGAGAAAGGAGGCCTAGCACTGCCAGATCTATTGTACTATTCATGGGCATTCCAACTATCACACACAAGAATGCTTTTAAAGATGCCATCTAACCTCGCAACTGACTCCATGTACAGGGCTATGCTAATCGGGGCTAATCTAACATCGGATAGCTTTATGTTTAAATTTGGATGTCAGAAATACTTCAAAAACATTAAATTAAAAATCGTACTATGGTATAACATCAGAAAGAAACTGGGTCTCTCATACTATTCCAACTACGCCCCCATTTGGGATTCACCAGGATTGCCACTTTGCCTGAGGGATAGTCTTTCCACCATAATTGAACAATCAGGTATTATAAGATGGGGTCAACTACTCAAAGAAGGCAGTCTTATAACCTGGGAAGAGTTATATGAATTGGTTGGTGTAGGATTGTCAAGATTTAAATATATTCAACTAAATAGTTGGGTGAGATCTCAGGTTCGTACTGATGCGAAACCTAGGGAAAATAAGCTTAATGGAACAAAACTTGGTGGAAAGAGCTATGGGGGGAAAGGAAGTAACAACCTGGTATTGGCAGTTGCTAGAGGAAATTGACGGGGAATTTCAACTCCCAGACGATCTATGGGGAACGGCAATTGGTACCTCATGTGAGGAGAGATGGCAAAATTCTTTTTCTCTACTATGCAAAACAATAAAGCCTTCATGGCTAAGACGGAACCATCTATTCTCTATACATCGTGCTTACATAACCCCACTAAAACTATCTAAATTCCTACCAAACAAAAAATGCAATAAATGCAACTGGCCAGGGGCCTGTGACATACACATGTTTTTTGAATGTCCAGACATCCAGAAGTGTTGGAGCAATGTGAAGGAAACTCTAAACTCTATCTTAAATACTTCTCTAGAAATAACTCTTTCTCTCGTAATTTTTGGATTGGAAGACAACATCAAAGGACTGGCAAGGTCCTTTCTCTTCTACGCAATTTGCTGGCGAGAAGACAAATCTGTATAAATTGGGTAGAGAAAACACCTCCACTACACTCTCAGTGGATTTCCTCCTTATATGAAACATCTAAAATGGACCTTAAAAGAACAACTAGTAAGAGGCATATGGCTTTTTGGAACCTATTAATTAACTGGAGATAAACCCGGGTTTTTTTTTTTTTCCCGGGTCCAATGATTATGCCTTTTATACTCCTGAACCTGGGTCAGGCAAGTCGTGTTAAAGGTCCTACAGGTTGAAAGATACCTAGATTGAGTAAAACATCTCCAAGTCTTCTTATGGGACATCTCTACTACTAATATATCAAATCACGTCTATAAGCCGTGCAAGGTGGTTGGTATGCTCCTTATTGAAGAAAAGGCAAATGAGGACACAAAAAAAAAAGCTTTATCTTCATGTAATCCTTATATTTGAAATTGTCAAAACATTTCATCAATCAGGTTCTTAGCAAGGCAAAATCCCAGCATAAACTTTCAATAAGGAAAAGACAAATCTGTTTCACTTAGTTCAGAGCATTATCAAGCAATATTCAGTAATCAGGTCAATGTGCTGTATGTAGGACACTATAACCAAGAGTGGTACTAATGACATTGGTTAAATATTTGGGGCCCGATGTAGGTCGGTCGGTAACGGCAGAAAATCGGTATTTTCGGCGTTACCGACCGGTATTTAAGGATTGGCATGTAGGGGCACAATTTTACAGAATCGGTAAATGGAAAGGGGCGACCACTCGGTCCCCCCGAACGTATGGCCAGGTGCCTGGATCCCCCCGGGAAACCATTTTGGGCGGGGGGCATGTCTCGGCTGGTATGCCCGAAGCGGCGTAGCCGGGGCGCGCCTTTTCCCGCCCAAGAAAGGTTGTCCTAGACACCTACACCGTTGGTCACGCCCCATAGGCGTACCAGAGGAGGGTACACGCCCTCCCGAAGAGGAATAAAAGGAGCAACAATCCAGAGAAGCATCCTCTTGTTCCTGTGCTTGGAAGCTGCACCCTCTCGTTGCACGTGAGCCCTAGACGGAACAAGGAGCAATTTTGACCCACCCACCAGCCCCTGATGGCAATGTTTAGTAATTGCATAACATGGAATTGCATTGATATTATCTTTTTTCCAAAGTTTTTTTTTGTGTGTAATAAAGATGTCAGATGTTTGAAATGCAATAAAGTAATTTGCTTCAGAACAACTTTCTCTCCAGTAGAGCGGAGTATCACAGTCTAATGGAATGTGTAGCATGTGTAGATGAGTTGATGAATAGTACAATGTCCAGGTAACTGCTCTTTTCGCTCTCTTCTTTAGGTCCAAAAACGTCGTATTTATTTTGGTCGGGCGGTAAGGTCATGATCGGTGAGCAGTAATTTCAAGATCCCTAGAGGGGGCGTCACCCATTATGGATGGGAGCGCCCGGGGGGAGGCGGCCATGGGCCCCTCACAAGTGGAGGCGGCACCCACTAAGTATGGGGTCGCCGAAGGGAAGGCGGTCATAGGCCCCTCCCAGGGGAGGAGGCGGCTCGATGCCCCTCCTAGGAATTTCCCGGGGCCAGGATATCCGCGACGGCGGATGTGATAGACAGTGTGGGGTGGGAGGGGGGTCCACGCTACCTTCTAGACACCTCACACGAGTCCTCGGACGACCACTAAGATGGCGTTGAGTTAAATAAGGGGCCCCCGCTAAGACAAGGGAAATTAGAAGTTGGCATAGAGGTACAGTCCTCCGTGCGACCGCCCCTCACACGTGAGGGGAGAGTTCTGGTAGAAGGGATCTGACACCGGTTACGACCTTGCCGTTGGCCCGTAATGTTAGGATGTACAATTTTTATTAGAAAGTATGCATTTGCAGGATGTTTAGACTCGGCTAGGAGAACCTTTGTATTAGAGATTTGTTAAGGTTAGCCAATAAACATGACTGCAGTGAAATGTATAAATGAAAAATTGTACATGATATGAAACTGTTATTTTAATTTTTAATTTTGTTTCATATTTTAATAAATACGGCCGGGAGGGTAACTCCCTCCCGCCTTCCAAAAGTTCAGAACTGCGTCCGTCTTCCCATCCTTGGGGATTGTGTTGGGAGGGGGTGATAGGCATCCCGGCCATATTTACCGATTCGGTAAATTTACCGATTCTGTAAAATACCGAATCGGTATTTTTACCGATTCGGTAAATCTCAGATGTAGGTGGGACTCTTCTGAGTCCCAAAGGCCCTACAAAATCAGTATTTTACCACACAATCCTATTGTGTGGTAAAATACCGAATTCAGGTGTGCATGCACATGTGTGCATGCACACCTAGCCATCTGACAGACAGACATGCCCTTAGGGCATGTCTGTGTGCCACATGGCGCACATGCCTATTTGTGGGGTGCCAGAGGGTGTCAAAGTGACACCCCATGCACCCTTGCAAAATTCGGTATTTACAGATTCTGTAAATACCGAATCGGTATTTCCCATTGATTCCTATGGGCTTCAAAGCCCATAGGAATCAATGTGAATTACCGATCCTCTATTTACAGAATCGGTAAATACCGATTGTTACAGATTCGGTATTTTCACATCTGGAAATACCTACATATCCACTCTTTAGATTTACCGATTTTTAATTACCGAATCGGTAAAATTCGGTAATTAAAAATCGGTAAATCTAATTTACCTACATCTGGCCCTAGGTGGTTATTTGCATCTTCCATTACATAAATAAATACATTCATAAATAGTCCCATGGTAGTAAATTACACACGTTTACCATCAAGTCTTTTTGGCCAACTATTCACTTAGCATACGTGCAGGTTCCGGGAAATGGCACAACTGTTACCCTCTTACTCGACATAATAACATACAGTAACAGAGGTTGGAATGATCTCAGTAAAGCGTTTTCTTGTACCATTCTGGGAAGGCAGTTCAGACAAATTCACTCCGGGAGAGAGCCAGTAGATATTTTAGTTCCTAACAAGGGCTGGAGAGCGCAGACTAAATGGCCAATGCTAGCACTACAATCCAGCAGGAAAATGAATGGTCAACAATGAACATTATCCAGATGCCTGAAGTAATAGGATCAGTTTAACCACTGGTTCAGACCTTTACAGAGTCACCACTGGAAGGGAAAGATCTTAATTATTATTTTCCAGCCCTAGTAGGCTGGCTCTCTCATTCAATTCCCTCCCAGAGTTGTTGGTAGCTTTCTATGCTTCTGATCGTCAAGTTTGGTTCCACCTCGTAAGATCTTCAAGACATGTGGGGAAAAACACTCTTGTTAGCCCGCAAACTGAGGTCACTTCCTAACTCTCCTCACATCGGTCACAGCGGGTGTGTTTCCCTCCACTTCTCACCTGAGGTTCATTGCCGATGGAAGTAGGCCGCTACCAGCACAAAGGGAGAAAAGGGGGGGGGTGTCCGCCACAACCGCGCCTCACTCGGAATCCCCAACAGGCTCTCAATGCCAGGGACGGACTAACGGAGTCGATCGGCAGAAGCAGTAGGCGGAGCACTGACACAGGAGAGTGACGCGCTGAGCTGAGGCCTCGGTCGTTAGGCGACCCTGCCCAGCATCTCTCCCCATCCTCAGTCAGCTTCCTCACAACACGGTCTGGCTTCCACTCTCAGCCTGGACCGCCGCGCTGACCAGATTGCACCAGCAGCACTCGCTTCAGGAGCGGAGGCCGGCACCCAACTCCTACGGCCTCGCACACAAGAGAAATCCACGGGTTGCTGCAGTGAGTTAACATGTGTCTGGCATCACCAAAGGGGGAAAATCACAGCTGTCGGTGGTATCAGTTAATGTCGGAGGAGGAGAACCACCTCATTGCTGTCTCAAGAGGGGCCGCGCTGCGGAACTGATCGGCGGCAGAACGGCACTGGAAACCAAACACGGACATTTTCTGACATGTGCCAAATCCTACTAAGGATAATTTATTGCTTTTAAAATAAACATTTCCGACAGATACCTACTTAAGGAATATGTTATGGCTTTGGTGTGGACTCTATCCCCCAGCATGCAGTAGCAATCAAAGACGATACCGAACATGCATGCTTGTAACAGAAATAAAAGAGAGCCCATTCGAGGGAAGTGTATCAAGCAAGCCTCTGATGAGATGCTGATGGCATCGAAACGCGTCAGGCAACAACAGATAACTGTGGCGCATTGCAGAAAACCGTAATTGCAAACCGGATGGTGGGCTTCCAGTCGTGTGCCTTCCTAAAGCTAGTGGGCATTTGGTGATTTATTCTTCTAACGGCGGCCTTCGTCGGAGGAGGAGCACCACCTCATTGCTGTCTCAAGAGGGGCCGCGCTGCGGAACTGATCGGCGGCAGAACGGCACTGGAAACCAAACACAGACATTTTCTGACATGTGCCAAATCCTACTAAGGATAATTTATTGCTTTTAAAATAAATATTTCCGACAGATACCTACTTAAGGAATATGTTATGGCTCAGGTGTGGACTCTATCCCCCAGCATGCAGTAGCAATCGAAGGCTATAAAGTGATATATATATATATATATATATATATATATATATATATATATATATATATATATATATATATATATATATATATATATATATATATATATATATATATATATATATAAATATATATATATATATATATATTCACTGAAAAAACCATAGGTTATAGTCGATATATAGTTAGGAATTTGCATTTACAAAACCTTGAAAATTCAATGAAAAAACCATTGGTTTTAGGCCATATATAGTTAGGGATTTACATTTACAAAACCTTATTTTACTCGCATACAACCATTGAAATTCCATATATAGTTAGATGCGCTAACTATATATCGCGCACCCGCAATCCACTGCTGATGATGTCACATATTACATCATTCATGACATGGTCAGTGACATCACTGATGACATCACTGATGACAACATCCAGTGACTGTATGTTTCTGTAAAGTTAAAATATGTCTTACATATTGAAGAATGAGTGGATGTATAAATGTCTGGATGAAGGATTTAGTAGGTGCATGACTGATTGTATGAGGGAGTGATTAAATGTGTCTCACTGAGTGCATGGGTTAGTGATTAAACTGTATTAATTTGTGCATCATTATATCTGTTGTTCTGTAAACTGCTGCATGTGTTGATCAGTAGCTATATGAATAACTATATGGGTTATTGATTGGTTGCTCAAGTATTTGTATGGGAGACTGAGTATGTGTGTGAGTGGCTGGGAGGTGTGTGACTCTGTGCATAGATGTGTGAGCAGTTGATTCACTAGATGTATGGTTTCAAAAGTGCATGTGGAAACAGCTGTATGGGCGGTTGACTGTGTGCATGAGTGTATTGGTGAGTGAATGGATATCTCAGTGCTACATGTCAAAGTAAGTACATATGTAAAACACAGTACATGTGAGAGTTAACATATATAAATAACTGTGCATTAGAGCCAGTGAATGTGTGAGTGGCTGTATGGATCATTGTGAACTTTTATTAGGGATTATATAAGAGAGTAAATATGTGTTAGAATATGTTTCAATAAGTAAGGTGTGTATAACTGTATAGTTGAGGAATTGGAGGTGTGTTTGATTCTTTGCATGACTGTCTAGGTGTATGAGTAACTCCATGGATGAGTGACAATCTGTGAGTGTCTGTTTTCACTGAGTGTATCTAAGGATATATCAGAGTCTGTAGAGGTTCATCGTATTAACACATGAATGATGTCATCTGTGATGTTGTCAGTGATGTCATTTGAGTTGTCATCAGTGATGTCATCAGTGATGTCATTTGAGATGTCATCAGTGATGTCATTTGAGTTGTCATCAGTGATGTCATCAGTGATGTCACTGACCATGTCATGAATGATGTAATATGTGACATCATCAGCAGTGGATTGCGGGTGCGCGATATATAGTTAGCGCATCTAACTATATATGGAATTTCAATGGTTTTATGCAAGTAAAATAAGGTTTTGTAAATGCAAATCCCTAACTATATATGGCCTAAAACCAATGGTTTTTTCATTGAATTTTCAAGGTTTTGTAAATGCAAATTCCTAACTATATATCGACTATAACCTATGGTTTTTTCAGTGAATTTCAATGGTTTTTTAATAGCAAATATCAAAAGCTGTAAAATGTCAAGTACGTGATAGGTAAAAACTTTTTCGTGTTTATGCACGCTGGTGTGCTTTGAACGCTGTACCCCCCCCCCCTCCCCTCTTTTCTCTTAGTAGTACTCTCTCTTTGCAGATAGTGAACGGTAGTTAACGCAGACCTTTACCCCCGTTGTAATCCGTCGTGCCTGCTTGTCTCTCCATTTGATTGATTGTTATCCAAGCATTTACTGTTTTAGAATTGGTTCTCTTTGGATCATTCTCTATTTACAAACAAGCACAAAGTCGCAATACTCTGTTTAGTCTTTGCAGATAGTGAAAAATCGTGTAAAAAAATAAAAGTAATCGAGCAAAATCAGTAGGCCACTAATTGGATCTCTTTTTGACCTCGCTAAAATAGAAATATTAGGAACAACCCTTCATGAGAAATATGAAAATAGTGAGATGAACTGAGCTCCACACCATGAGGGCTGCAAGACAGCTCGACTCCGTCACCCACCCCACCCAAAATAACAACAAACCCTATGCAAATATTAAAAATATAGACAACACACCAGCAAAGAAACAGGGTAAAACATTTTATTAAATAACTATTTACATAACTATTTTATACTTTTTATTGCCCGATCCGGCTAGCTCAATCGATCGAGCATGAAACTCATGCACTCTGATAGCAAGCGTTGCTACTGATGCTATGCAGACCAAAACTGGTTTTCAGTTTGTACATTTTTCTAGATTTTTCCATCCAAGGTTGGTTGACTTTGTAGAACGATGGCTTCAGATTTTCAACATACGGTGTGGTGGCGCGGACTGGGAGGGGGCGCTTCGCTCCTGCCCCCTCCCCAAGTAAGATTTTCATACGTGAAAGTACGTTAATGGTTTTGGTCCCTGAGTTGCTTCAATGTCACTGCCATTCTCAAATGGCATAAGTTCTGGATGTTGGGTGCCATAGTTCAGAGTTCTGAGCAGCGCTTGTAACACTGTCTGAAGCGTATTTCCACCTACTGCAGCTTCATTATTCTCAAAGTAAGTGAGTGTCGTTTGTGGACCTGACTGCATTTGAAAACAATGTGATATGTTACCTTCCTAAACAGCTTGACGGAGGCCCCCGAGGGGCGGTGTGATGGCCATGGACTCAGAGAAGACGCTTGGCTCCGACCCCCTCCCCAAGTCTTATAGCACCGGTGTAGCCTGAGATCGCCCCCGACATAGGCGGCCGGCTCCCGGGGTCCGGCGGAACTTTTTGCCTTTTGATGACTCTTCTATTCTGGACCTTGTCCCACAATCCGTTTGACCTGAAGACACGCTGTAGTGGGGCGCCCCTTTACCGTTTTAGTTGCCATTCCGCTCGCTTTTGCTACACTGTGCCTCTTCCGCCATTCAGCTGTTTACCGCCCGCTCTTGCGACTACAGCGTCTCGCTCACCATGTAGTTGAGTTCCTCCCGCTCTTGCGATGCAACGATAAGCGACTGCCACAGGACTCTCAAAATGGCGGCTGGCTCTTCAGATTTGGGCGTGATCCACTAAAATGGCCCTGGGACACCTTGGAACTCGGACGCTTCCCTGATAGGGCTTGGGTCCCATTCTCGAAAGCGTCCCCTCAGCCGTGAAGATTCTACAAAAGTCTTGGGGGCCCCCGACTCCTGCAGGCTTCTGGTGGGGAGCGGCTGCCATGTTTGCTCGTGGAATGGCCACGACGGACCTACGAGATGGTAGTGCTCTCATGCTGACGCCAGCTTTAGTCTGAAACATCCAGAAACACTGTAGACTACCAATTCGATCAGTTCCGGTAGCGCCCCAACATGACCCGGTAGAGAAGAACTTGCCCTCCCCTCTTTGACTGATGGTTCTTGTTGCCTGTCCCCTCTGTTGTCATTTTACAGAACTTTTTGGACTGCTGAAAGGGGTTGTGTTCCGAACGCTGGTTGGTGGAGACATTTTGACTATATTCTTGACCTACGTTGTCGCGTAATGCGTTATATGACACGCCGCGTTAGCGCACCCGGAAGTAATACGGGGCGCGGCGCGCAGCGCGCAACGTAAGCATAACAGGTCATGTGACTTGTTAATAAAAAATTTTATTGGTTCATTTTACTTTTGTTATTTTAATAATGAAAAGCTTGGTCATATGACCTAAAAAATACGCTTTTTATTGATTTCGAACTTTTTTTTAAAAGCATATATGTTATAATATTCCAGGCTAATGTACTTTCCCGGAAAATTTACAACTGTCCTGCAAGTAAAATATATTCCTTTTTCGAGAAAAAGGGCGTTTCTTCGTTCCATGACGGAGCCGTTGAGTAAAAGAGACTCGGCCTGCTGTCTTAGTCGCCGATACGCCTGATTATCAGATTCTTATCGATCACTTTATGTTGCAGAAGTGGAAAACACAACTGCCCTTGACCATTTATCTTTACTGCGTTCCTACATATTATACCTTTTATCCGTCATGTAATTGGACTACTTTATTTCACTTGCCTTTTACTGATTCGAAAACAGTGACTAAAAGTAAAAACTTTACCAATGTAAATACTACTACCATGTTTTGTTTTAAAAACCTTTATTGTGAAAATGTCAGTATACAAATACGGGCCTATAACCACGTGGGCCGGCCACGGAGCAAACTGGAATCGTATATGATGAGGAGACATTTACATTATAGAGGAACGTAACGAACGAGCCATTAGGTTGCAAGAACTAAGGTGTCTAACAGTTGCGGAATCGGTGGACGTACATTTTGTAATTAAAATACGACAGGGCCACTTACAAAAAAGTTATCTAGATATACATTTGCGTGCAAGTACCATGGGTGACGTTAATTCGAACTATCAATAGTACAGTAATCAATAACACATCAGAACTTAATATCAATAGGGATGTCGAAATATTCAATCAAGTCTCGTCCCCGCCCGCCATGAGCATCAAAACTGCATTCATATCTCGTGATATCAAGGTTGTTCAACTAGTACACAACAATGAGTTACGAGTCCCATTTATACCGGCGCCATTTTGGGCGAGGCCGGGCAGGTCCAAGATATAGTCAAAATGTCTCCACCAACCATCGGCCAGACCAGAACCCCTTTCGGCCCTTTATGCTACAAGATGGTGTCTTCCATTCAGAAAATATTGTTGGCAGCATTTTGAAAGGAAACATAAACAGCCGTTCTCCTTGTGAGTCTCACATTGTTACATTTAGGAAGAATGTTGAAGAGTAGTATGTGGAAAATCTGAAGCCATTTTTCTACAAACTCTCAATCAGCCTTGGATGGAAAAAAAAATCCTGAAGAATGTACAAACTGAAAACCAATTTTTGTCTGCATAGCATCAACAGCAACGCTTGAGTCAGCTTTGTGTCAAGCCGCCATTTTCATTCAATCAATAGCGTCCCCATGCACACATTCAGGGACCTGGTCGTGTCTTCAGATGAAACGGATTGTAGGACAAGAAGCAGAAAGGAAAAGGAAAAAGTTCCGCCGGACCTCGGGAGCCGGCCGCCTATGTCATGTGCGACCTTTGGCCACACCAGGGCAATAGTGAAGCTGCAGCAGGTGCAAATAAGCTTCAGACAGTCTTACAAGCACTGCTCAGAACTCTCAACTATGGCACTCAACATCCAGGACTTGCCGTTCGGATCTTGGCGCCTTGTGCTGGTTCCGACCTATTCACACATCGGTCCACTACTGACATCACCTCATAAGCCAACGGGGCACCCCACGCCGACTTTCGGCGCAGCATTGTAGGATGGCCACACCAGTGCGGCAACTTGCTGGACACCACCTCGGTGCTATCCGGATCTCGGCGCGTTCGAGTCACTGTACCGCAAGAGTGACCGGAACTCAGCTGGACACGCCGTCTTTCGGCGCAGCATTGTAGGATGGCCACACCAGTGCGGCAACTTGCTGGACACCACCTCGGTGCCATCCGGATCTCGGCGCGTTCGAGTCACTGTACCGCAAGAGTGACCGCAACTCAGCTGGACACGCCGTCTTTCGGCGCAGCATTGTAGGATGGCCACACCAGTGCGGCAATTTGCTGGACACCACCTCGGTGCCATCCGGATCTCGGCGCGTTGTGCTGCCTTCGGCCTACTGTAGCCGCAAGTGCGGACGCAACTCAGTTGGACGGCGAGTGAAACGCTAAGGGGCGCCGCACTGCAGCCGAGGAGCCTCCATCTTGGGGGAGACGCACAGCCCCCACTGACTGACGCGACCTCACAGGCCAACGGGGCGCCCCACGCCGACTTTCGGCGCAGCATTGTAGGATAGCCACACCAGTGCAGCAACTTGCTGGACACTAACTCGGTGCCATCCGGATCTCGGCGCGTTGTGCTGCCTTCGGCCTATTCGCACATCGGTCCGCTACTGACGCCGCCTCACGTGCCAACGGATTTTCTACGCTTTTTGTAGCCCTATGCCGCATAACAGGTCATGTGACTTGTTTATAAAACTTTTCATTGGTTCATTTTACTTTTGGTTTCCTAAAGATAGAAGGCTTGGTCATATGACCTAAAAATAACACTTTTCATTGGTATAGAACATTTTTTTTTCCCAAACGATGAAAGCCCCACCTTGTTTCTGGATGATTCAGACTGAAGCTGGCGTCAGCATGAGAGCACCACCATCTCGTGGCTCCGTCGTGGTCATTCCGCGAGCAATCATGGCAGCCGCTCCCCACCGGAAGCCTGCAGGAGTCAAGGGCCCCCAAGACTTTTGTAGAATCTTCACGGCTGAGGGGACGCTTTTCGAGAATGGAGCCCAAGCCCTAGCAGGCAAGCGTCCGAGTTCCAAGGTGTCCCAGGGCCATTTTAGTGGACCAGGCCCAAAACCGAAGAGCCGTCCGCCATTTTAAGAGTCATGTGGCAGCCGCCTATCGCTGCACTGCAAGAGTGGGAGCAACTCAACAACATGGTGAGCGAGACGCTGTAGCCGCAAGAGCGGGCGCAACTCAGCTGGATGGCCGCCACCTGGGAAGGCCCGTTCACGCCGCCTCCCCCACGCCCCCCCCCGGGCCGCCCCACGCCAATTTTCGGAGCAGCATTGTAGGATACCAAAACCAGTGCGGCAGTTTACTGGACATCACCTGGGTGCCATCAACATCTCAGCGCGTTCTGCTGCCTTGGGACTATTCGCACAACAGACCGCTACTGACGAGGCCTCCCTCCGCACCACCCTGGACGCCCCACGCTGTTTTTCTTTGCTGCATTGTAGGATCCCAAAAACCAGTGCGGCACCCAGGTGACATCACCTGGGTGCCGTCCAGAACTCAGCACGTTGTGCTGCCTTGGGACTATTCGCACAAAAGACAGCTTCTGACCATTGTTGCTTTTTTTTGTGAAAAATGTTTAAATGTTTTTACAGTTTTTGTTCCGTTCGTTATATTTAAAAGTTAATAAAGTTTTATAATCCTACTTTGTTGGAGTGTTATTTTTTTTTTTTTAAACGGGTGAATGGGGCCTTGAATCGGGTTATTGTCATGTGTGGGCTTTGCAAGTGTACTGCTACAGGATCGGACATTTCAAACTCAAATGCACGTTCTTTTTCTTACCTTTCCAAAGCATGGAGCGCAATAGCAGGCAGAGAAAGGGTGATGCAACTATTGAACACTGCCTGGCCTGGAAGTTGCTGGCAGTGCCCCCCCCCCGCCCGCTCCTGAAAGAGGACACACACACACCGCCGCCCCGAGTACTTCACAGATCTTTAAAAGACCATGCGCTTGTTCATGAGGCTTAAATGGTTTATCACCCCTTCTAGAACCCCTGCATCGACCCTCTGACGTTTCCTGGAAGAATTACCACGTAACACAATACCAAGCCTTGTCAGCTGAAACCCCCGAGGAATCGTGGGGCATATTATCAAGGGGGTTTATCTCCGCTTTTTTGGCTTTAAAAGCCAAGAAAGCGGAGATAAAATTATCTCCCTATTACCAAGCTGTCGCTAACACCAGTTAGTGACAGCTAAAAGGAGATAGCGACCATCTTGGGCCCCGCTTTGCATGTCAGTGATATTTATCACTAATGACATGCAAAGTGGGCGTGCCAAGATGTTACCGACTGGAAACAGTCCCTAACATCGCTATCTCCTATTACCAACTTTTGGAGATATTCGCGCTAAGCGCGAATATCTCCAAAAGCTAACACCTGACCTGAGCAGTTCTTAGCCATGTTATCCAATGGGAGGTGGATAACATGGCTAAGAGCATTTGCTCGATAATACATGAATATCGCTGACTTTTCTGCGATATTCATGCATTGCGGCCGTTTTTTATCGCATTTGCGATAAACCTTGCTAATAGCAAGGTTTATCTGCGATAAAAATCGCCGATGTGCGGCGATAATGTTTGTCTCTAAACAAGTTAGAGACAAAAATTGTCGCTAGTTGTTGGTAATATGCCCCCGGGTTTTTGCTTGCAGGAATCGGGAGGCGGGAGACTAGCACTGAAATCAGTAGTCTCACGCCTGAATCGGGAGGGTTGGCATGTCTGGATTCTCTACAGCTGGGGCCATAAACTACATCTGCAGGGCTAGGTGATAGCCTGGGACCGGCCTGGCATCTAAAATGGCTGCCGTGCACGACAAAATTGTGGCATTGGAAAAAAGGCAAGATGGCGCAGACAATGTTTATCAATAAGGATTCATTTATAACAAAATATTTTATCGCAGTGACAAAGTGGCGGTCAACACTTCCTGATTTCCATCGAATCGAACGTTAACAGACGTCACGCAGCAAAAAAAAAAAAAAGCTCACGCACAGCCGCTGGAAGAGATGTATCAACATATATGAGCCTCCTCAGCCACCCTCAGGAAACATAGGGGATTAGGATACGTCTCCCGCACCCCCTTATACCTAGTAATTTAATTAAAACGAAGCACAAAATGGCGAATTCCCGTTTCGCTACCAGTTTGCGGCCCAGTTCGCGGCCCCTGAAGCGCTTCTACCGTGAAAAATCATTTTTTTTTTATTTTCCCCACGGGACCCTTTAATAACCCCAACAACATTCCTAGGGGGTCAAGAGGGGTCTACCTTGCCCCCTTTCATTAAATTCCCCCTTCGTTTTTCACCTCTTCTTGTCTCTCAATCCTACCGAGAGATAAGATGGCGGCCGCTCCGGACTGTTTAGAATGTTGACAGACACCGGAGAGCCAATCAGCTTTCTGCGCGCAAAGTTCCGTTTCGCGAAAAGAAAGCGAACCGGAGCACAGTCCGGAGCGCATTTACAGATATATATCTTGTTTTGAACGTTAATTTCTCAAAAACTACTGGAGCACATATATTGAGACCTAGCAAAGGCACATCGGGCTAACAGTCCCTACAATTTTGCCAAGTTTCGTGCAAATCCATTCAGCCGTTCGAGCTAAAAGTGAGTCCAACCGCCCTATGGAAATTAACATGGGAAAAATGTGTTTTGGGACCCCCCTTTTTTCTCGGCCCCCCCTCGACAAAACGCCCCCAAATTTTCAAGGGCTGCTCAGAAACAAAATGTGCCATTTTCCTGAAAATTTCAGCCGATTCCGTCCACAAACGCCAAAGTTATTAGACATAGAATTTTCAAAAATCCCATAGGGAATAAATCCTAACTATATATATATATATATATATATATATATATATATATATATATATATATATATATATATATATATATATATATATATATATATATATATATATATATATATATATATATATATATATATATATATATTAACTACTGGTGGTCGCCAGTAGGTAGTTATAGTTACGACTGTTTTCCATAGGGAATCCGCAACATTCTATTGGGAATAACTTTGGTGCCGGTTGAGGTTTGCCCCTACATCCCGAATGCCTAATACCGGTCAGTAATGGCCGAAATTCAGTAATTTCGGCCGTTACCGACCGGTATTAGGCTTCCTACCTCTGGCCCTATAACTCTTATGCAAAGAGTGTCTGTGCCCAGGTGGAGACAGTATAGTCAGAGGCAGACCAGGCCCTTTGAGGTGCAACGAAATCTCCTCCCCCTTCCCCAATTGCAGCCCAGGTCAATTCAGCCATTTTCGTGACACAACTAGACTATCTAGAGTAGGGTTCTCCAAACTGGTCGTGGAGGGCTGGATCCATATCAGATTTTTGGGATATCACCATTGAGATACATGTAGTAATTTTAAAACTCTGGCACGGATGCGGCCCTCCAGGACCGATTTGGAGACCTCTGATCTAGAGCAACTCCTGCCTTCTGTCATCCAAAACCCAGACAGGCAATCCGCATTCCAGCAGAGGCTCATGGGATGACTGAGGTAAGGAAAATACCTAATTTCTAAAAGTGGTATTTTCAAACACAGAATGTAAAATGTGCAAATGCTTTTTACCCACTGCCTCTAAGATAAGCCTGACTGCTCGTGCCAAGCTACCAAGGGGGTCAGCAGGGTTTATTTGAGGAGTGTAACTCCCTTATCCGGATTAAAGTGGGGGTTTCTGCCTGGCTTTGGCATCCAATAAGGAGATCCAGAGATATGAATTAAAAAATTGTACGTTAAAAATTGCAAAAAAAGGGAAAAAGCAACAACCGCAGTCAACTTCTCATGGTACACTGTACTGGTTATTTGAGGCAGGCCGAAATGTAATGCCAGTCAGCTACAGAACCCAGGTTCAACACAGTCAGTTTTTCCTTCTGACTTAGGGCCTGATTTACATATTGGTGGATGGGTTACTACATTACAACAGTGACGGACATTCTGTCCATAGAAATATAAATCCCATAGAATATATTGGGATTTATATTTCAGCAGACGGGTTATCAGTCATCATTGTGAAGGAGTAACGCACCCACCAAGATCTAAATCATGCCCTTAGTTTCTTAAATGGAAGTCTAATTCTTCTGTGGGGCAAGGCAGCATGCTGCAGCTAACATGGGCTCCATGAGGTCAATGTGAAGCTGTTGAATTTTGGCAGGAAAGCTCTCAGTGGGAAAAATGTGGATTTCGTGCCCAAGAAAAGTTCCACAGTGGCTGTATACCGTTGGTGCTGATGGAGCAAGGCGAAGAACGCGATTTTGTTCAAACTTGTGAAATTAATCTCCCATAACAAGTAATCAAATTAATAAGCTTGTGGTGAAATTACTAATCAACTTCGTTTAAGAATACATTCATCAATAAATGCGGGATAAACTAATGTGCTTTATGTTGCATACGCAAAGATAAAATAATAAACTAACCTTGTCTATTGTCTTTGTCAGTATTAAATGTGGCAGTTAAATTAATGGCATGTGCTTATTTTATGGGCTTATGTTATGTTTTTTCTGTGATGAAGAGCATATGGAGTTCGCGTGGTTCGAGAAGCAAAAAGTAATTATAATGCTGCTTGACTGTGCTTTTACCAGGTAACATAATTAACAGGATTAATTAGTAAAGGGGGTGGGCAACAGAATGGGTCTCAATTCTTTAATTAATTGATGTCTTGTGTTTGTTTAATAATAGTTTCCAAAGTGAGGCCTAAAGGTGGCTCAGAAAATATGGCTGACAGAGCTGCAGACGCAAAAGCTTGTCCAGAGTGAAGACTTTGCACATGCGTAGCCGTGAAGATTTTTACTGCATTGTCATCGTTAATTGAAAAAGCAGTTCTTTGGTTGTGTTTGAACGTGCTCATGAAGAAAAAGCTCAAGGACAGGAACTTAAAGTGTCTGCCAAGGTTAGGAAGTACATGTTCGAAACTCGGGGGAAAAAGTAACTTTCTTGAGGAAGCTGAAGGATGTGGAAATTACAGACAATAGGGCTTATTTGAAGCCTGGACTTGGTCAAGATTCGGAGATGACCTAACATTTTTATCATGGACTGACACAGGACATCCAATGAAAAGCTCAGATTTGCTCTAAAGAATGTAAAATGTAGAAAGTTTAGCTAGAGACAAAGGTATGAAGTCTGACACTATGAGCAGGGAAAAACTCTTACTTTCCGATTCCTGAATGACGTGACATGCTGTTGGACCTTTGGCGCATGTAAGGACAGCAGACTTTAAATGATTTTTCCTTTCTAGGTGAAGCGACAAATAGACAGGGAAATAGATTTATGGAATGGAAATTGTTATTTGGCTAATACTTTGTTTTTCTGAGCTTACTTTGAAGATGTCAGTTTTAATTAATTTCCTCATTTAAATGCTGCTTTCTTAATTGCTTTTAAAATGTAAATGCTTTTTTCTTATGAAAAATAAAATTAATAAAATTAGATTTGAAGAGACAAGCTGGTCTTGTTTATTCATGGTCTAGTTACCATCAGTTGATTTAATCGCCTTAGTGGTTTGTTTAATAAATAATACATGTTTAAAACCATGGTAATGAAAGATAAACTGCAGTTGTATATAATATTGTAAATAATATGTGAATAGTTTTATTAATCATACCACCTGATTCAGTTGCTCAAAAATTGTCTCATTGGTTTATGGGCCTTTATATGTGTTTCATGATTAATGGTGAGTATTGAGGTGATAGGTAGTGTTTATGAGACAGTATTTCAATCAGAGCGCTGGATCAGTGCCTTCACTAATTGAAGATTTCTACAACTGGAGGAGGTCACTTATTTGGAGCAAGGCGGCAGACTGCGGCCAAGATGGCCTCCTTGCGGTAAGAACGTTTTGGGATGAAGTCACAGTGAAGCTGTTGACTTTTGGGAAGAAAGCACCCAGCAGAAGAAATGTGGATATTGACCCCAAGGAAGGTGCCCTTGCTAGCCGTGTACATTTGGTGCCATCACCTGATGCACATTTCTACATTTGGACTTAGTCACTTTTTCAGAGCACATATTCTTCTAGCAGGCAAGGCTTCAGGCTGCAGCCAAATAGGGCCCCACAAAGTTGTATACTTTCTCAACAAAGTAAAATTGAATCAGACTTGATGCTGTGGAAAATCTCTAAGTGGGGAACCTGAATCGTCAGTCCATTGGTAACACTCCATGGTCAGATTAGCTCCGCAGGTTTGTCCAGGTCATCTGGAGGTTTATGGAGCCCAGAAGTTACTAAATCCCAGGTTTCTAAGGATGCTTTGACACAGCCCAGGGTCAGTGACCTCAGGAACAGCACTTGGGGGTCAAAACTCACTCCATCAGTAGTCACCTGCAGGGCCCAGGGCAGGTCTGCAACTAATTAGCTGGGCAATTGTAGAAAAGGCCTCTAGTAGCTTGTTTTGTTCCTATTGCTTGTCGAAGATCAGCCGTATTGCCTCTGAAGTTCACTTCTTTGTTCTGGATACCACAGGGAGAAAGGTTCAATCAATCAATCAATCAATCACAGTATTTATAAAGCGCACTACTCACCCGTGAGGGTCTCAAGGCACTGAGGGGGGGGGGGGCTGCTGCTATTGCTCGAAGAGCCAGCACTTGAGGAGCCTCCTGAAGGTGAGCAGGACCTGGGTCTGCCGTAGTCGAATTGGCAGGGTGTTCCAGGTCTTGGGAGCGAGGAAAGAGAAGGATCTGCCTCCGGAAGTGGTCTGTTGGATTCGAGGGATGGCGGCGAGGGCGAGATTGGCAGAGCGGAGCTGGCGGGCGGGGGTGTAGAAGTTGAGTCTGCTGTTCAGGTAGGCTGGTCCGGAGTTGTGGAGTGCTTTGTGTGCGTGGGTGAAGAGCTTGAGGGTGATCCTCTTGTTGACGGGGAGCCTGTGCAGGTCTGTTAGGTGGGTGGTGATGTGGCTGTGACGTGGGAGGTTGAGGATCAGTCAGGCCGAGGCGTTCTGGATGCTCTGTAGTCACTGTAGGTCTTAGGTTGGAATTGCAGCAAGGTTCAAGTCTTCTAGGCTCTTCTCAGGTCTCAGCCAGAAGGTTCAGCCCTCTTTTGGTCTTCCACATTTCTGGTAGTGTTCCAAGAAGAGTACTGTGGCTGCCACATTTATGCCTACCACCAGCCTATGAGTGGGGGGTGACTCTCGGCCCAAGATAACCAATAGATAGCCAATAGGGTGAAAATTCCCAGGGGTAACCAAATCCTGTGTGCCTTCTTGTAAACGATTTCAGTGGCATGAATACAAAATAAAAAAATCTTTCTACCTCTATGCAGAGTTCACTCCAGAGGAGTGGCCAGGGAAATAAGCAACCCTTCCCCCGTGGTCACTCTGACCTACTTCTGGGCGCAGCTCCTTTCCCACTGGGATTGGAACCTACCTTGCTGGGGGTACAAAGAATGACTATTCTGGCAGAGGAACAGAAATTCCTCCCAACACTCAAGTCTTTGTCAATTGCTCTGGGAGCAGTTTTCGCACCTCGTTCAGGGTTAAGCACTTTGCGTGCTGCAGCTGGAGGCTTATGCAAATTAACTTTCAAAAGCTTTTAAGCGGGGAAAAGACAACTTTCTTAAGGTACCTTTTCCATGATATGTATTAGGCATTAGACTTCACTTCACCATTAAATTGGGCTCTCAATAAATATTTCATACAATCCTAGAATGGAATTTCTAGGTATTTCCTAGACGAAGATACCATTATTAAATGTAATACTGCATTCCAAGGCTTTCCCATGGAACATCCAGCCTTGCTACACTGATAATAGCTTTTTTTGTCTCGATCCTTGAAGCAGCCGCAATATGTTGGGGTTGATGCGGTGTCCTCACAGCAGCGGCAATGCATCGGCATCGATTGAGATGCACCGGGTCCGAGCGGCACAGTGGCGTTGATGCGTGGATTTTGCTGTAGCAGCACTTTATACCCACTTACAAAAGCCCCATGACTGGTTTGGCACTACTTGGCAGGGCAAGATTCACAGATGGCAGAGTACAAATGCTGTAGCAGGGTGTCTGGAAGTCTTTGAGTTCCCTGACAATTCAGAACAAGAGGCAAGCAGACAAGCTTTTTGAGTCACTCTGGCTCTGGGTTGGTGAGATGCAGGTCCAGTCCTTCTCGCTCCCAGCCAAGAGGGCAGCAGGGAGGAGTTCAGTCCAGCAGAGTAGCAGTCCAGCAGAGTGGCAGCCTTTTCAGCAGCACAGCAGTCCTTCGTGCCAGTATTTCCACAGGTCCACAACTGTAGCAAGTTGGTGGTGTCAGAAATCCAGTACTTATACCCAGTTGTGCCTTTGAAGTCGAGGAACTACAAAGATATGCCTTTGAAGCACAGAGTCATTGACCTTCCTGCCATGGCTCCAGATTCACTACAGAGGGAGTGCAGCTGTTTGAGTGGGACAGGAGAGACTATTCAAGTATGTCAAATTCTCCCTCAAATTCTGCCCAGATGACCCATCAGTCATACCCAAATTCTCTTTGTGTTTGTCTGTCTAGAGGGAATGCACAAAGACAGGCTGTCACCTACCCCAGATGTGTATTCAGAGACAGGTAGAAGGCATCAAGGGCCCGATTCACAGAATGAACTTAAGACTTAATCCTAAACTTACTACTCTTTTGGTATTCACAGATTGCACTACTACTAAATTGAGAAAAATCCTAATTTTAAGACTTTCGGTATTCACAGAAGGCATTTAGGAGTCTTAAAGTTAGGAGTCCTAACTTCTGTGAATACCGAAATGAGTAAGTTCATTCTGTGAATACCAAAAGTAGTAAGTGCATTCTGTGAATGCCAAAAGTAGTAAGTTCATTCTGTGAATACCAAAAGTAGTAAGTGCAATCTGTGAATACCAAAACAGTAGTAAGTTTAGGATTTAGTCTTAAGTTCATTCTGTGAATCGGGCCCCACTCGTCTAAAGTAAGAAATTGCCAACTTTCTTTCAGTGCTGCCGGTTTGAATGAGAGGAGCGAGATGATTTTCTAACTGCTTTCACATGGCTGAAATGAAAGGAAACAGTCAGGATTATTGCAGAAGAAATTCATGGTGACGTGCCAGTGAGCTCTAACTACATTTCACGAGTCTCAAGATCCTGGACCATTTTAAAATCATTATCAAGAGCTTCCACACACCCATAACATTTAAGCCTTGATTAATACTATGAATTTGAAGAACAGATAATGGACATCTGTCTGCATCACAATTGAGAGCCAAAACAAAACCAAGTCTGAGTCCCGAAGAGAATTCTCAGTGCCAATGGTTTACCAGCACCGTGGGTATCTGAAAGAAGTGAGAGGTGCTAGTCACTTGGAACGCTGGGTGTAACACAAATGGTACGCTTTTTCTACTGGGTGTGACACTAACGGTACGCTTGGACTACTGGGCGTGACACAGATTGTGTGCTTAGCCCCAGGGAGTGAAACATGGTGCGATTCAGACCTTTAGGACAAAAAGATTTGGACCTGTGATATCAGGTGTAACTTGTGTTTGGCCAAGAGGGGCTGTAGTTCTCGAGTTACTCCCTTTTTCTGCAAACTATTGTTATTATCTTTGTCCCGAAGCTGACATTGACAGACTATCAGGCTTAGTTATTTCTGTAAACCGAACAGAGCTTACCCTGGACACAGAATAGCATTAACTAGGACGGTGCTAAGGAATTCATTCACATCATTTTTTTTCTCTGTCAGGTTTTTGATGTTGGTTGATTGGACCGATAGGTGTGATTCAGACAGTACACTTGGCCCCTGGGTGCAATATAGGGTGCAATTATTGATTTGGTGTTGGTCACTTGGAATGCTGGGAACAATATAGATGGTACACTTAGCCCCTGGGTGTGATACAAGGTGCGATTATTGATGTGTGATTTTTGATAGGTACTCTTGTGTTGTTGGTAATAATTATATCATAGGCTCAAGAGAGGAGCTAGGGTTAAATCATTTAACGCTCGAAAACAAAGGCTGTATGGTTGATATTACAACCGACAGCAAGGCGGAGAATTGCCTTTTCAGCTGGTGTGATTGAGCATAGCTGATCCAGTGGGTGCAGCAACAGAGTGTTAACCCTGATGAATCTGCCATAATATCCATTGGGCAGTGAAACATGTCGGTTGCAGGTAGTGGTATGCGACAATAAGCTACCAGCCTTTTTAACTCAGCAGTCCGGACCTCAGTTAGTAATAAAGTGGTTCAGGAGGTTTGACTGTTGATTTTACTTTCACTCTGCTTTGTTTTTGTTCAGGAGCTATGCTCTAAGCTCCTTGCTCTGCACCTTTTCTTTAATCCTTTTCTTCACTTGTTCACAAATTCTGGTAAAGGAATGGCCACTATGATGAGAAAGGGGCAAAGTATTTGGTAAACATTTGACGAAATTGCCCCGAGGGTGTTCGCCCGTGAGGTGCCTTCCTCTCCGCCACACATTTTTTCTGTATTAATTTTGGGTGTATGTATGGTCCTACTTAGGGCTGACATTATAGGTTGCGCCGAGTTGAATATACAGTAAACTCCCCCTTTTTAATAGTATTTACAAACCAAGTGTTTGTTTAGGACAGTGGGGCATTAGAGACAATAAATACCTATACACAGAATTACGAAGACGTATATCCGGAATTTTACTATAGAAAATTCTAGTGGAGAATGTTCTCATGCCCGTTAGATATTTGCTAACTTGAGTCCTGGGTACAGGGAATTTTTTGGATTGCATTTCATTGAGTGGAGGGCTTTCCCTAACAGTACCCATTTTTCCCTCTAAGCTCCCCTTGCTATTATACATATATTTCCCTGGCCAAAGGAGGGAACTTTTTGCACTAACATACTTAAACACATGAGAACATACATACAAACCAAATACACATGTCAAAAGAAAGATTAGAGGGAGATATTATTTGAACTATGGGCCATCTTCGAGGAAGGCCAGATCAACAATCTGCACTACAGATAGCGAACAATGCGTCAGGAACTCCTCCATCATATGCAGGTATGGAGGTGCTCTTGCACGCTCTTCCTGCATTAGGGTATTCCAATCCACCGATAGTAGAAGCTGGAGGGACTTCCTCCAAACAAAAACCGGTTAGGCCCAGACATGAGAGACTAATAGGCCAGCAGGCCCAGGTAGTCACAGAGCAACCCCAGTCTGGTGCAAGTTTTCCCAGAAGTTAGACCCCCCCTTGTATGTCGCTTCCAACACATATAACCTCAGCGGCGTGGAGAACCCGCTCCCTCACTGATCTAGGCAAAGACAAACAAGTGATAGAGAGATTTGTTGATTGTTCTAGACAGTGATACTGCTAGCTGGAGTGAGGAAGGGGGCTCCAGTCCCCTGGGATCCGATGACGTGGGTGGAGCTACAGGACTTGCTCAGGTAGCCAAGGAAACAAAAGAGAGCAAAGTTGAGGGCAAAGCCTCACCAAAAAGAACAGCACATAGCTCAGAGCATAGGAGCCAGCTAAGATGGGAGGAGGAAGAAAGGAGGGAAAAATAAAGAGCTTGCACCCAGGAAGCACAGTGGGAAAACAGATCAGTGCACCCCCACCCCCCACATGAGAAGAGCAGGGGTAGGCACAGGGCACTGATTGGGGCAGAGTCAGAGGTAGAATTAGATGAGACACTTCCGGCTGGGCTCCAAGCCTTATTAAATTGTCAATGTAAAAGAGAAGCTGACTGTGAAATAAGAGAACATGGTAGCCTGGTGCTGACCCAACTAAGACACAGAAAAAAATAGGATGACGGTACCTTTGTGTTTGCATGAGGGGAGCAGCGGCGGACATGTACACTGCTCCACCCGAATGCACGAGATGGAGAGACTGACCCCAAGGGAGATAGTGGCCAGAGAGGAAGGTGAGACCTTTGCACGGCCATTCTGCTACTTGCTGGCCCACTGGTTAGAGGGAAAGGACCAGTAAAACAGACCTTGGCCAGAGGAGGGATCCTTCAAAACAGAGGACATGGCCATTGCGGAAGAGTGCATCCGACATGGAGAGGGAGTTCCCAAGTGAAACTTTGCCTTCATGCAGGGATGCGTAAGAAGATGGAAATGTCATGTTAGAGAGAAACCAGCAGAGTTATCAAAAGCAAAAATGTACCCACTGCTACAGAAGAGCTAGTCAGTGACCATCTATGTGCCATGGGCTCAAATAGATAAGGAATGATTCAAGGATAAAGTTACCTCCTTTGCTGGATTGAGCAGAGAAATGGATCTCATGCTTTCAGGAGAACACTGCAGGAATAAACCTAGCACAGGTCCACTAAGAAGCCTCATCAGAGAGCATATTAACAAAGGGTTCACCCGAGCTTGTATCCCAGAAATTACACTGACAAACACCAAGCATGACGGAGCTGCATTCAGTTCATACAGGCCCCGAATATGGACGGCC
Source organism: Lissotriton vulgaris (assembly GCF_964263255.1). NCBI lineage: Eukaryota > Metazoa > Chordata > Amphibia > Caudata > Salamandridae > Lissotriton > Lissotriton vulgaris. The sequence goes on from NC_141693.1 coordinate 1,394,131,898, forward strand.
CTGAAGGAGATGTTCCCTGACCGCCATGATATAGGAGACTTAAAGGCAGAAGCTATAAAGGCAGGGAGTCAATGACCAATTTCTGGATTGGAAATGAGGGGGACAAGAGACAGGACAGTCATGAACTGACATGGGCCCACAGGTTGCATTCTTTCACAGTACTCTGAAAAATGGGCTGCCTCCTGAGATACAAAGCAGATTGGATAGTGTGGTTGGGTTAGACACCAAACCCTGGTGGGAGATACAATCCTGTATACTGCATTATCATGAAAAGAAGCAACAGAAGGACAGAGAAAAACAGGAGCATGCCGAGAGAGAGAGAGAGAGACACCGCTATAGCGGCAGAGGCTAGGGAAGATGGCAGTAACGAGACCCTAGGTAATATCACTATTGCCACAGTCTGGGACACCTGGCAGACAGGTGCTGGTTAAAACATACCACGAACAGCAACCCAGGTTCAGCTACCACAAAATCCTAATCCAAAAATCAATTAAGCCAAGCACAGGGAGACTAGAATGCACCTTAAGTTCTGCCGCAGGGAGGTCAGTCAGCTGCTGCACCCCCGCAACAGGGTTTAGGTAGTTGGACAAACCCATGGCCACGAGGGGCCAGGACCACAGCCTTATCAGGGTGGGGTAACTGTCTGCAGAGGTAATGAATTCATACAAACATAGAATCCAAATATGCAATAAGATAAAACTCTGGAGTAAAATACCATCCATTCACCCACATCCCCTGAATTAACTGTACCAATATCAAAGAAGGAGCAATGAGAGTGTTGGGAACAAGAACTTTTACTTGTACCTGGGAGTTCACGGCTGCTGTATGCGTTCTGCCGATCGGGTATCCTCACTAGAGTTCACTATTAAGTGCATCTGTGGGAGCCACGCCCCCCTCTGCTGCTGTTCCCCCGGGGGGGGGGGGGGTTTGGCTGGTCACACCCAAGGGGGAGAACAGTATGATAAGGGGGTGGGTGAGCTCCTAAACCAAGTACTTTATTAAGCAGGCACCTGTGTCTAAAGTCAATGGGGACAGGTTCCAATTACCAACTCAAAAGCCCCCAATGTCAAGTCATCCGGCCCAGGACTAAAGCTCCCTCATGACACGTAGCCCCGAAAGTGCCCCTATAAACTAGAGGTCTCCAGCAATGGTGGGAACCAGGTTTCCGGTACGCTTGAGATAGTGATGATTCCATAACCCACACAGCACATGCAGATGATCCAATAAGGTGCAAACCGCCCTCAAAGCATCAAGTCTATCCAGAAGGTCACATGATTAGCCAGACATCCCAGAATTGTGAGGCAGTACTGATCCAGTCATCATCAAAGCAGTAAGCCTCGACCTCGGACACCACAAGATGACTCAATCAGGGGTACGTGTGAGACAAAAATCCTTGCTCTCCCCCAAAGAATTTGCTGCAGCTTGGAGTGTTGACGCAGCTGCCTGAAGTATTCTATTTATGAACACTGAAACTGTATAAACAGTGAAAGTAGCATGCTGCCTCGACCCCTGCACATGCTCTTCCTTGCAGCGACTGAGGCGACAGAACAGGACTTGGCTCAGTTGTGGCGAAGCTTCCTTCATTTAAGTGTTTCCATAACTGTGGATCAGCTGCAATATAATAACACATGGATTGTGTTATTGTCATCAACAGCAAAAAGTACAGCAATTCTAAATATGCGGAATTGCATACTGATTGTTGCTGCTGACTTCTGTTTAAGCCTCCTTCCACGTAGTGTGCTACAGCACTTCATCAGCACCCAGAAGTCCCTCCTCTAGAGCCAACCCCATTGCCCTGGTCAAGGCACAGGAGAGGAGCAATCTCCAGTTTGGTCCTGCTTGAAACACTGTTGTAGCAAATCGGTTCCTCCGTTATGGCATTATCTCTCGGACCTTTGGAAGCGCAACTGGCCTTTTCTGGGTGTAAGATTAACAATGTGCAGAGATCCAAGAGTTTGGAAAGGGGTACACTTGATATCCACCCATAGGTGTCAGAGAAAGTTGACAGGGGCAGAGTCTCTTCTCTCTCAGATGAAGGTGATTGTAAGTTTAGAAGTGAGCATTTCACAAGTGCAAGCAGCACCTAAGTGAAGCAAATATCTCATTAAGCATTCTATGCTCTGCTAGGCGTTAATCCAATTCTTTTTGCGTCACAGGTGTCATAGAACAGCACTGGCTTAAAATGCGAAATTAGCACACAGCAACCATTAAAAAAATATATTTGGGGGACTTTTCTCACTTTGTTGCAGGACTGGGGTTAGAGTACCAGGAGGCCAGGAAACACAGTTGGGAGTGTCCTATGGTAATCCTAGTGTAGTCCAACATCTAGAACTAAAATACAGTTTCAAGCAGGCACTGTACCCACACCAAAACCTGGGGCAGTAGCCTTGGATGACATAAGCAGGGTCATTCAGCAACAAGACATTGGATTCACAAGCATCGTCTCCAAATATTCTCTCCCTCTCAGGTGTGTCACAAGTATTACATATGGGTCAGCAGTCCTGTCAAGCAGGACTTGACACTGTTGTGTCAACAGATTGCCCAGAGTCCCCACTCTGTCCGCCGCGGACCCCCGAGCCATGTTAATATTGCGGGGGGTTATCGCAATCCGCCAGCCATCCTATTTGGGCCCATAGTATTAGAATTTTAATCTGTACTCTGGTTTACCACATTGGAGAGATAGGTCTGGTACAGTGAAAATAACTTTTATGGGACTTGCCATCATTTGTGACATGGTAACAATATTTTCTACATGTTCTGCTTTTGAATTCTATGCACCCTACTTGCGGGCTACAAGATGTACATAAGGGTGACTTACTAATATTTAAAAGGGAGGTTTTCTACCTGTTAAAATGGTTTATTTTAACAGTTCACACAGCAGGATTTATATTGCCGCAGTCAGGCTAAAATTGCAGACCAGTAGCAGTGTTTTACTTGTCATTCTAGTAAATGGCACAAATAGTGCTTGTCAGATATTAGATTGTTGGTTGAGGGTGGTGTGAGCCCTTCTCAAGCAACAGCCAAAATCCTTCTCAGGGTGAACCACAAGTCACTAAATTAACCTTTGCTTAATCCTCCGGTAGCTTGGCACAAAAGCAGTCAGGTGTAACATAGAGGCAATGTGCAAAGTATTTATGCAACACTTAAACAATAATAAACGGAAAATATAACACAAGAAAAATCCCACACTAATTTATAAAAAGTGAGTAAAATTTGAAACCAAAAGAACAAAAATCCAATCAGTATAACCGGAGTTATGACTTTTGAAAGTTAAAGTGAAAAATAGCATCTAAAATATCAAAATGACAACTGCGGATACCTAGTCACGCAAGACCACGGAAAAGTTGAAAGTTATGGCCACACTAAGTGGATTGGGCCCAGTCTCCGTCCATCCTTTGGGCTTATTATGATTATTTGACAGACTTATAAAGCGCGCAGTAACTCCAAGGGGTTCCCCAGCGTTGGATAGATACAGATAACTATACCCCAACAAAAAGCTGGAATAACCAAGTTCTTAGATGTTTACGAAACACCAGTAAGGAGATACTCTTACTGCGAGTGGCAGGAGGAGAGTTCCATAGCTTGGGGGTCAAGATAAGAAAAATAGCGTCCCTTAGTACGGGGGTAAGTGTTACCCAGGCGTGGTTAATTGAGATTGACTAGTAGATCTCAGCAAAGGCTTATGCACAGAAGGAGTTACCAGTCCTTGGATGTAAGAGGGCGCTAGACCATGTATGACCTTGAACATATAGTAAAGTGCCTTAACTTTAATGTGTTTCAAAATCTTTAGCCAGTGCAGTTCCTGGAACAGAGGCGAGACAGGGGCACGTCTTGGTAGCCGAAAAAGTAACCAGGCAGCTGCATTCTGAATGGTCTGGAGGCATCTAATCACAGTCTTGTCTGCGCCTAGGTACATCACATTCCCATAGTCCAGTCTGGACATGAAAAGAGCCTGCATGACTGTTCTCTGTGCCTCTAAGGGGATTCAGCCATTTAAGGACTGAAAAACAGACAGCAGTAACCTTAGACACCTGTGGCTTCAAGGAAAATGTGTCATCGATGAGTAAACCAGGATTCCTGACCTTAGTAGATGGAGAGGGTAGGGACTCAAGGGAGTCCAGCCTGTGGCTAGGTCCCCAGAGATCAGGATTGTTGCCCAAGACTAGGATCTCATTTTTTTTGCTGTGAGTTTCAATGTATTTTTATTCATCCATAAGGAAATTTTCTTCAGGCCTAAGTGAAGCAACAAAGGGTCCTGCCATTGGGTAGCTGATAACAAAAAGATCATCTGAGTGTCTTCAGCATTTAAAAAAGGGTGAGCCCACACTTCTCAATAACATCAGCTATTGGATGAATGTAGATATTAAAGAACAAGGGATTCAGACTAGATCCCTGAGGGATGCCAGAGGTCAGGGCTGATGACTTTGATTTTGAGCCTGCTGAGGAGACCTGGAAGGTGCACTCCTTGAAAAAGGAGATCACCCATTTCAAAGCCAGGTCTCTATGCCCAAAACTCAAGTATGCCGGTCAAAATAGAGTGAGACACTGTGTCAAACTCAGCGCTCAAGTCAAGCAGAATGAGAGGGGCTGTGCCACCAGAATCGAAATGTTGTCAGAGACATTCAGTAACCCCCAAGAAAAGCGGACGCGATGCTGTGTGCCACCCTTAAACTAGACTACGAAGGATGGAGAAGTCGATGAGTCTTAATGAAAGATGAAAGTTGTGAATTACCATGCTTTTCCAGAATTTTGGAGACGACAAAGAGGAGGGAAATAGGACAGACAGTTGACCAAACGGAGGGATCCAAATCAACTTTTTTAAGAAGGGAAGAACTAGAGCATGCTTCCAGTTCTGAGGTACCCGCAAGCAAAGAGGTATTGAGAAGTTTTGAAATGACAGTTAAAACAGTGTGGTCGAGTAGTTTGAGTTTGGCAGGGGGTTCAGTGAGGAGCCAGATTTAACAAATTGCAGCGTTTTCTTTAGGCTTAGAAGAATTTTGGTATGAAAATGTCTGAAAAGTTCAAGTTAAGCAAAGCAAGGCAGCTGGAGGTGTCTGAGAAGTAAGTGTTGTCATCGGGGAGCCACTGGAGGAAGTTGAGATGAAGAAGTCTATGTTTGGACTCACAATTGCCATATTTCATTCACGTTTGTGATAGTTTGTCGACACATTCTTTCTTCCATAGTTTGAAATAAAAGTTAGTTTATGGTTTCTGAGGTTTCAGGAATTGAATTCTGAAGCACTCTCTCATGCTTTCGATATGCATACTGTGTAAATGTCTCTCTATCCCTTATATGGTGTTAACCTCGCAGGGTTACGGATGTCATTTTGTCAGAATAAAACTAAAGCACGTGTGCTTTTCTATGCTACTATGTTAGTCAATTTTCTAAGACGGTTTTATGTCATCAGGTGCCCTGGATAACTGTCCTACGCTTATCTTTAACTATTCATTACTTTCCGTTGGGTTAGTCCAATTGATTAGATGAAATGAATCCACACTACAAGTAACACAATGCATTGGGTTGGTAAATTAAAGCACCAAAACTTAAAATTGTGTCCCTGGCAAGATGATTTAGTCTGGTTGTCTTCATTTTAGTGTATTGTAATCCATTTGGTACTAATGAAGATGTGAACAAATGAAGGCATTAGGGAGCCTAGATATCTACTACAATCCAAGGTTTGTAGAAACTAAAGTTAATTATTACTTTGACCATTTATTATTTCTGCTCTGATTATTTTGCCCTGCCAAGGCACCTTGTGCATCCGGTTTTTAGGTCGAGGCTAGACTGTGCGCAAGACCTGATGCACTCACGATATGGCCTGATTTATATATTGGTGTTATAGGTACTCGGTCACAACCTCCAAGATAATTGTATACTTGCATGATTTAGATGCAGGTGGACTATAGGTTTGGCTATGGCAGTAACTATTTCGTCACTACGATAGCCAAACCACCCTGACGGACTTAAGGAGTAACGGCTGTCAGAGAAATGGCTGTATATCCACCCACCCAATTAGGATGAGCAAACATATAGCCATTTTTAACTGTCTGTTACCGCCAGGCAACCCCTGGCACTGAATGACAATAAAAAAGAAATAATGCACCACTTACCATAGGAGATAACTCCCATTGTGAGAGGGACATTTTATTTTTTATGTTCATAAAGAAAATCGTGTTTTGGTATTTTCATTTTGAAAAGAAAACTGTTTGATGCAGGACTCTGTCAACTTGACAGAGCCCTGTACCGAATAGCGAAGAGCTTAGACAGGAACTGATGTAATGGTGGGTCTTGACAATGCATTATAAATAACCACCAGCCTGGTGGTCTTTTATAAATTTTAGCGGGCTATTCCTCCACCAGATTGATGCAATAATATATAACATGCCATCCTTTTACATATTAATTGGGCACTGGGTCTCTTTTTGGAAGTTAAATATCTTCAGCGGGATAAAGCTGCAGGCTATATCTGACAAGGGATCCATAAGGCCATTCAGTGACGTGAGACTGGGGCAAAGTCGAAAGGTATGCGCAACCGCTATGGAGTGCAGTGCAGATACACAAAGTGAACTGGGCCCGGACTCCGCTTCCTTTGAGCTTAGAGGAAATTTCACGAAAAATGTCTTGAGAAGGTAATGTTGAGCATGGCAATGCAGCCGGTGGTGTCTGAGAAAGAGGAGGAGATATCACCGAAAAGACACTGGATGAAGCTGTGGTGAAGATTTCTTCATTCACAACCTTCTCTTTTTTTGGAAGCTAAAAATCTCCAGCGGGAAGAAGCAAAAGGATGAAGCCGATGAGGGCTCCTCAAGGGTGGATATCGCTTCTGCAAGGAGCCACTAAACAGGATTTGCTGCTGCAGAAAAGAAAGTAGCAGGAGCTACTGTGAAGACAGGCTGACTGTCAATGCACTTTGGGTGGTTCAGGTCTCTTCTCGGTCCGCCAAGCCAATTTTGGCTGAAAATCTGTTGGTCTGGAGGGGCGGTACAAAAGGGGGTGGTGATGGACGGAACATCTGAATCAATCAAACACTCACACCCAGTCAAAAGATCTGGGTTTAATCCATCACCGTTCTTTAGCACACTCTGTCAACCCAGTTCAGACACGGCTATATGCAAATCAGTCTGACCCTGTGCCTCATGGGAACAGTCCAGCCCGAACTGCCAAGCCATGTCTTCCCTGGACCAGAAACAAGCTTCCGAGGACCGGTTTCTGGCATTCCACCATTTTCAGCCCGGCTTGCTTGAATCCAGTGGCAAAGTGAGCAAGGGACTCGCGTCTGAGCATACCCTGCCACACTTATGGCGGCCAAAAGCGGTAAAAAAGGGGGTGGTGATGGACGGAGCATCTGAATCAATCAAACACTCACACCCAGTCAAAAGATCTGGGTTTAATCCATCACCGTTCTTTAGCCCACTCTGCCACCCCAGTTCAGACATGGCTATATGCATATCAGTCTGACCCTGTGCCTCATGGGAACAGTCCAGCCCGAACTGCCAAGCCATGTCTTCCCTGAACCGTAAACAAGCTTCCGAGGACCGGTTTCTGGCATTCCAGCCGTCTTCAGCCCGGCTTTCTTGAATCCAGTGGCAAAGTGAGCAAGGGACTCACGTCTGAGCATACCCTGCCACACTTATGGCGGCCAAAAGTGGTACAAAAGGGGGTGGTGATGGACGGAGCATCTGAATCAATCAAACACTCACAACCAGTCAAAAGATCTGGGTTTAATCCATCACCGTTCTTTATCCCACTCTGCCACCACAGTTCAGACATGGCTATATGCAAATCAGTCTGACCCTGTGCCTCATGGGAACAGTCCAGCCCGAACTGCCAAGCCATGTCTTCCCTAGACCGGAAACAAGCTTCCGAGGACTGGTTTCTGGCATTCCAGCCGTATTCAGCCCAGCTTGCTTGAATCCAGTGGCAAAGTGAGCAAGGGACTCACGTCTGAGCATACCCTGCCACACTTATGGGGGCCAAAAGCGGTACAAAAGGGGGTGGTGATGGATGGAGCATCTGAATCAATCAAACACTCACACCCAGTCAAAAGATCTGGGTTTAATCCATCACCGTTCTTTAGCCCACTCTGCCACCCCAGTTCTGACATGGCTTTATGCAAATCAGTCTGACCCTGTGTCTCATGGGAACAGTCCAGCCCGAACTGCCAAGCCATGTCTTCCCTGGACCAGAAACAAGCTTCCGAGGACCGGTTTCTGGCATTCCAACTGTCTTCAGTCCGGCTTGCTTGAATCCAGTGGCAAAGTGAGCAAGGGACTCACATCTGAGCATATCCTGCCACACTTATGGCGGCCAAAATCGGTTCAAAAGGAGTTGGTGATGGACGGAGCATCTGAATCAATCAAACACTCACACCCAGTCAAAAGATCTGGGTTTAATCCATCACCGTTCTTTAGCCCACTCTGCCACCCCAGTTCAGACATGGCTATATGCAAATCAGTCTGACCCTGTGTCTCATGGGAACAGTCCAGCCCGAACTGCCAAGCCATGTCTTCCCTGGACCAGAAACAAGCTTCCGAGGACCTGTTTCTGGCATTCCAACTGTCTTCAGCCCGGCTTGCTTGAATCCAGTGGCAAAGTGAGCAAGGGACTCACATCTGAGCATACACTGCCACACTTATGGCGGCCAAAAGCAGTTCAAAAGGGGTTGGTGATGGACGGAGCATCTGAATCAATCAAACACTCACACCCAGTCAAAAGATCTGGGTTTAATCCATCACCGTTCTTTAGCCCACTCAGCCACCCCAGTTCAGACATGGCTATATGCAAATCAGTCTGACTTTAATTCAAACTATCGCCTTAAATACCAAAGTTCCAACTGAGGACAGCTAGTTGCGTAAGGCTATGTCAATGTTGAAAAATATGGGTGACCATGATGGAGCGCTGGTCGAATACAAGAATTAGTCTGCGCCCGTTTGGTGCTTACCTGCCGACTTAGAGGAATTTTCAAGAAACATGTTCTGAGAAGGCAATGTTTAGCAGAGCAAGGCTCCTACTTGTGTTCGTTTGCAGACTGCCCAAGGAACTTGAAATAAGGTATCCAACATGAAGAAAAATGTTACCAATAAAGATATAGGGACCGGTTAATATGGCGGTGAGACCCCCACTGATAGCCTATCGGTGGCGGTCTCACCGCCCTCATGGACAAGTTTCCCACTCACCATATTGCAATGGCGGGCAGAGGGCCTCACAGTCTTTGCAATGGTGGGGGTGCCTACCAGGCACCGCAGCAGGGATTACGATGTCCCTCACCCGCCATAGAAAGGCTGGCGGAAAGGGACATTGGGGCTCCCCCCTGACCCATGATTTTCCTGTGTTACATATTCCTGTACCATGTGACAGGCAAGGCATGTGCCTGCCACGCAGTGCAGGGATACGTTTCCTGTCTATTTTTTGTACTGCAGTGTGTGCTGCAGCACGCAGCACCCACCACAATATAAGAGATATACAGTGCAACTGCCTTGGAGGCGGACGCACTGTAAACAGGTTGACAGGAGCACCAACAGCAAGTTGTGCGATCCCATTGTCAGATAGAGTGGCGGGCAGATGTAAGTCCTCCCTCCATCCTAATCACCCCTTTAGATTATAAACCTGCTGAAAGGTCGCTTCCCAAAGTGGGAGTGCTAGTTCACAAAAATATCATTGTCAAAAAATGTTGGACCAGAGTATAGACCACATGTTCTTGTTCTTGGGGTAGAAGGTACACAGTAATTTTACAACCACTTCCTGATACAAACATAAACAGGACGGTGTTGTTCGATCATATCAAAAAGCACTATGTAGCCGATTCTGTTCAACAGACCCTCATCAACACCAAGGTGCCTCCAGAGTAGGATCAACTCATCCGCTCTCAACTTTGAATGAGTGATGACATCTTCAACCCCATTCCAGGGAATAATGAGACTGCTGTGTCTCCAGCTTTACACCAAGTCCCAGTTTCAATGAGTGAGCCTAATGCCAGAATATCAACAATTGCAACCTCTGCACTGATTTTTATTCTGAACCACCATCAGAACCCACACCAATTGAGATCATACCACTAGTAGACCTTGTGCAATATGAAAATTAATATGATAAAGTTTTTAAAATAACGACATAAGCATTCCTCCTTTAGACAACCATTGCTATTGATAGCTAACTGCACTCTGTTGGTTCTGTAACAGATTTATTTTCCACCATGGTTATTCATATGAATTGCTACTGGAGTTGTATCCATTCTAATGTGCATTTTAATGTTGATTTATAATTTTACTTTGAGTACATGGGAACTACATTCCTTATCCAAGTCCCAAGAAGATATTTTGCTACAGAACACACCATCAACTACAGAAGAACAAGATGTAAACCCACCGAGCCCGAGAAACTCCTAAATAGCGCTAAAATAATCTTACATCAGACATTCAGCTCAAACAATAAACCCCTCGACGCCTGGGCTCGATTCGTCACGGAAATAGGAGTTAAACACGCAACAGAGATAAAAACCCAAAAAGGCAAAAACATTGCCAGGATCACATACGGCAAAATAACAACTGCAGAGACAAAAAACATAAAGAAAGAAATAAAAAAGACCCTCAAAGAACTCCGAAAACATCCTAACATCGAGGGCACCCAAAAGCACCTCCGCAATCTTAAAGCACTGCTAAAAAAGAAGAATTGGGAAAGAAAAAGGCAACTAAATGAGGACCTTTGGGCAAAAATCCTCCACAACTCCAAACAGAAGAATAGCTCCGGCTTCTGGAAGATCATCCACAGTCTACAACAACCAGGCCACAAAGGCATTGACTCTAACATCTCCGAATCTGACTGGGCTACTCACCTATCAGCTCACTTTAACACAGCGGACCCAGCAGTGATCAAGCCATCAGGGGGAGAGAGGTCAGACGCAGGGTATCAGAGCCTCAACAAACTGGGCACATTCCCCCACAAAGAGAACCAAGCCGGCAGGTCTAAATCAATCCAGGACCAAAACCCAGTCGTGGCTAGAGGTCACTCACCCATACCGGGCCCTACCGCGCACCGAGAAGAAATATTACCCCAGGTCAACCAAGATAGGTTAAGGAAACTAATCCTGAAAGGCAAACTCGAGGGGGCCCCCGGTCCCAACGGGATACCGCCGATCCTATACAAGCAAGACCCAGCCTTCTGGTGCAATACTCTGACACCAGTATTTCAAGCAATAAGAGGAACGGCCAGCATACCAACATCCTGGAGAGGCTCAATAATTAGCCCAATCTACAAAAAGGGTGCCAGGAACGACCCAAGTAGTTATCGTCTTATTGCCCTCATCGATACAGAGGCCAAATACTATGCAGGCCTCATTTTGGAGGAACTAACATCTTGGGCAACAGGAAAAAACATCATCGCAGCAACTCAAACTGGATTCCGCAGCGGCCAGGGCACCTCAACCAACATCATGGCGCTAACCCTTCTGTCCGACGCTGCAAAAACCTCTAAGGGGGCACTCTTCACGTGCTTCATAGACTACAGTGCCGCGTTCGACCATGTGGATCGGCAAAAACTCTGGCGGAAGTTGGACAGATGGGGAATTCCAGGCCCACTTTTACAACAGCTGATAATGCTATATACCGACACCTGGGTCAGGATCAAGTTAGGTTCTGGCACGCATCTTTCGAGACAAATCAAGACCAGTAAAGGCCTGAAACAGGGCTGCGTCCTAGCCCCCACGTTGTTTAACCTTTTTCTCGCAGACCTCCCCGACGACCTGGAGACAGTCAAATCCCACGCCCCAAGACTAGGCAACATCACGCTTTCAAATCTTCTATATGCTGACAACCTAGTCCTCATCAGTCGGTCCCCTATCGGTCTTCAACATCTCCTCAATAAAACCAATGCATTTTCAAAAACCACCTCATTAACTATCAACTTAAACAAAACAAAAGTAATGACAATAAACTACCATAAAAAACGGAAACCTGCATGGTTCCTGAACGGACAGAGGTTAGACCAGGTAACCTCCTACAAATACATAGGAGTCATAATAGACGGCAATGGCTCCTTTAAACAACAACTAGATGCCATTCGCCGAAAGGGTACGACATTCCACCTATCGATAAGACCCTTGCAGAAAGTACTCCCAGACCGGACCCTGGGCCCTCTCCTACAGGTAATAAAAGCTCGCTTACAGCCTATGCTCACCTACGGCAGCGAGGCCATGAGAGGGAAAGACGCAACAACACTAGACAATACCATCAGTCGAGCGTACAGGGCAATACTCCATCTCCCCAACAACTCATCACCAGCACAAATTCGGCTAGAATTCGGCCTGCAGAAACAAGCAGTCGAGAGAAGAGGCGCATACCTAAAAAGCTGGCGGAAAATCAGGGATGCGGACCAAGGGTCCTTAAACGCCCATCTATGGACGGAACTATCGATTAGAGACAACTCACCTGCAAGGACTTACTTAATGGACTCACTGAAGGTCTTAGGACTCACAGACTTATGGGAGTCGGCAACTGACCTTCGTACCTTCAAAAAAGTGGTGTCAAAAGTCACCAAGATGGTTTCATTAATCGAGGACAAAGCCACCCTAGCTAAGAGAGCGCACGGCTGGGCGGTGCTGAAAGGTTACAGCGCTCTAAAACCACAAGACTACCTAATGATGGGCCTCACACAAAAGACAAAAAATAAGTTTCTTACAATGCGCATGGGCAGAATTCCTATAGCTCCGCACCTGGCACCATGGGCAAGGGAAAACCCCGCAAATCAATGCCGTCTCTGTCTTTCCGCGAAAGAGGACCTTATACATATAATCTGCATTTGCACAAAACTCCTGGACATAAGGCGCTCACTGCTACGAACATTATGGAACCAGAAAGGCATAACGAGCTGCAGGCAGGCCGTGATGCTCTGTTTTAACCCTGATGAAACTCAACTAAACTGCAGAATAACAAAATACTTTGAGATAGTGGCCAAAAGACTAAACGAAAAAACCAGAGGGTCTTCTCTAGCAGAAGTCAAATAACAACAAAACAAACACCCCTGGCTACCACGGTCATCAAAGTGGAAGCAGTAAGGACACGAAAACTCCACAGACTCATATACAACAATAGCTGAGACTTTTTACATCTGAACTACTGCACTTTATTAGTTTTAATGAAGACACCGACTTTTTTAAAATTTGTACGTTTTTATAATTGTGAGTTTTTATTAACTGTACAATAAACAAACCCTTAAACCCTTATGAAACAGTTCTGTTTCCTGAGGTTCAGAAATTGCAGCTGCATTGTTTTTCCTGAGGAGCCAATGCATTAATCATGCTGTGAATATCACTGCTAATCCTGTGCTGGACTGTGCTGCTTGGAGAAAGGCTCCATATCACATAATGGGCCCAATAGAAATGATTCAAATGACATTATCATTCCTGGGCATTTTGCAAGTTCATGGCTCATGAATGCTTTTAAACAGTTAATGATCGATCTTAGGGGCTCATTATGATGGTGGGCGGACATCAGTTCGCCCGCCATCGTTACAGTGCTGGGACCAACCGCCAGATGTGCGGCGGTCCCACCACTGAAATTAGGATGCACCCACCATACTGGCGGCAACATCCAGGGCATTTTACATTGCGGACGCAATGCTAAAATGCCATGTTGAGTATTTCCCTGCACTACATGGCAGGCACCATGTGGTGCCTGCCATGCAGTGCATGGAATGCAGAGGGGGTACCATGAGTACCCCCTGTGCCCCTCCCCAACACTGAGAGGGTCTGAAAAATGCCCCCGAATCCAGCCTCCACCTAGGTTTTTGCAGTGGGATGACCACTGCGAAAAGACAGCCCCAAAGGGATTTCATAATCCCTATGGTGGTGCCGCAATGATGGCCTGTTTTTGGTTCCGCAAGCCGGGCAGAAAAGGACCGCTTTGCGGCGGACGGACTTTCGGTGCACCACGAACACATCGGGATTCCCACTGCCATCTTAATGCAGCGGTGGGAATATCCTGTGTGATGGCCAAAGGACTGCCACCGCCGGCCCAGCGGTGGTCCTTCCGTCATAATAATGACCCCCAAAGTTCCTTATGACTTCTTAGACATTGAAAATCCCTATTTAATTGCAAAAGATCATCAGGAGCTATTTTGTTTTAATCATTACAGGCAGCATTACATTCAAAAACCGAAATAAAGATATACTTTTATACATTTGGGATTTGTCAGGCCCTGCCTATAAATAGTCCTAGAGGTTTCCAGAAAAGATTTCCCTTTTTTAATAGCAATTACAAGGCCAAACCATCCAGCTTTTATTATTCTCCAAAGCCAGAAAATGATAAAATAAGCCTGATTATCAATCAGACATGTTTTTAATCCACACAGTTTATTGAACTATTTGCAGAACAAGTTGATGCATATTGGGAAAAAAATAAAAATGAAAATGTATGTGAGGAACTAACTATTAGCAAGTTAAGGGCACTGACAATCTTGGAGGCACTCAGAGAAAGGTGGAGCACTGATATAGGTAGAGAAATAATTGACAAAGAATGGGACATCATAGTGGAATACCCCAAAATAGTATCCTGCAACGCCAAATTTAAACTTATTCAACACTTGGTGTTACACAGGGCCTACCTTATACTGCACTGATTTAAAAAAATGTATCCAGAGGTGGGAGATCACTGTCCCCAATGCTTTGCACAGACTGCTGATCTGCTACACATGGTATAGGCCTGTCCTCGATTGGTCCCCTTCTGGGCAAACGTGATGAAGGTCCTGGGAAGTGTTACAAATATAGTAGGGGAGACACAGCAGAATACTGTATACTAGGGCTGCGCCGTAAATGCAAGAAACAAACAGTGCAATCCTGAATTGCAAACTTAGCCCTAATATTGGCAAAATGCTCAATTACCATGAGGTGTAACTGCGTATTGCCCCCTGAAATGCTCACCTGGCATGGAGAAGTAGTCAGATGGGGAAGGGCCGAAAGCATGGCAATAAGGAGGGAGATAACCAGGGGATCATGAAAGACCCCAATTTCACTAGAATGGGACGCAATGCTTGAAATTTTTATATCCTCTGAGGCTTCATCCCATTAAGACGCTGTCATTTAGCTACTCACCCACCAATACAAAACGTAGAAACTAAAAGCAGATCCCCGCAGACACTAACAAACCAGATACATGCACAGCTGTAAACCAATTAATTGGAAATATGCATACAAACAGGGACTAAACCAACTATCGTCGCTATTGCCTGCCGGGCGGAAAAGGGACACACTATGGTAGCGATGCTATCCATATTATGAAGTGTACGCTGTGCATGCGGGT
Organism: Lissotriton vulgaris; assembly: GCF_964263255.1. Lineage (NCBI taxonomy): Eukaryota > Metazoa > Chordata > Amphibia > Caudata > Salamandridae > Lissotriton > Lissotriton vulgaris. Next base: position 1,394,147,189 of record NC_141693.1, read on the forward strand.
ATTGACTTTGGGTGAATGTTAGGGGGCCCCTGGGGGGGGGTGGCCATACAAAAAGTGGCAGGCACCGCACGGTGCTTGTCACGTTGTGCAGTGCAATGCACTACATGCACATTTAACATTGCGGCGGGTGCTGTTTGAAGCACCGCCAGCCGCAATGTTAAAGGCAAGAATGTACTCTCAACTAACACAACACAATATAAAAATTATTTTCACCACACAAAACTAAGATTTACTACTCTATCTACAATAAATATAGCATTTATTAAAATATTACATTTGAAAATACTACCATTTAATATTCCTAGGACAATTAACATAACAATAAATATTATAATTAACAAAACAAAAAAAACGTAAATTCCTACCCCAGTTAGTACAATTGTAGGGAAAGTGTTATATTGCGGAGACGTAAAATTAAATACAGTAAATACATTTAAAAATAAATATGTTGAATACAAAAGAGAAATATATTTAAAATGATTTTTTTTTAATGAATTTACTTCTCACCCCATACTCCTACAAAACCTACAACCACAACTACATTTGAAAAGATTTACTTGCACAATTAATATAATTATTTATCAATTAAACAAATCCTATTCATAAAAATCTAAGTACATTAAAATGTATTAACTTCCCTCACTTTAACCATAATAACTCCACAACCCCAACCTAAAATTAAACTAAAAAACAATTAATTTAATTTATTTACAATTAAATAATTATTTGTATTTCACAAGTAATTAACAAATAAAATACAATAGTGTACTCCCCAAACTTTACCAGTATAAACCCCACAACCTAAACCTAAAAAATATTTAAATAAACAAGTAACAACGTTGATTATCTATGACTTAATTAATATTAATTAACAATGAATTATTAGTTCATTAAACTTCCCAAATTTACCTCTATAAACCCCACAACCCACACCTAAAAAAATAAATCGCACAATTAACATAATTAATTATCAATTCATTAATTATTATTAATAGCAACTAATTATTAATACATTAAAAATAAATTACTTCCGACCCTTTACCTCTATAGCCCTCCAAACCACACCCAAACACTTAAAAAATTACTGAATTAACATAATTCATTATCAATTAATTAAATAATATTAATTTACAACTAAGTATTAACTAATAGAAAATAAATTACTTCCCACCCTATACACCTATAAACCCACAACCTGACAGAACTAAAAAACACAAAATGTAATTAAATTAAATTTCATAGCTATAAAAATGTAACTAATATAGTAAGAATTATAAACAATAATTAAACAAAAAATTCATGTCATATACATTTAAAATATATACTTAAAAACATAATAATTAAAAAATAATATGTTAAACCAGTATATTTTTTCAATCGATGTTAATGACTTCTATATTTTTAAATTCAATCTTACTTACCTTCAAATTGATATTCTTGACAACGAATTTCCTGTGCTCGATATTTTCATTCCACAATATTTCTTAATCGATATTATTATAGTTTGAATTTTTGTACTCAATGTTCTGTCTCATTACCGCATAATCCGTGATTTTAAAACTATTGGATCTGGTTTATTGACTGGCTTTAAGACTATTATTTCCTTCTTCAATTAGTTGTTTCAAATCTGTTTTGGTGGAATTTCAACTATGCTTCAGACAGAAGGTTGTGCAATTTGTTTTCCTAAGAAACAAATCCAGCATGAATTCCAACATAAATGGAGGTGATATCTAACTGACTGTACAACAATACTGTGAAGTGATGGCATTTTATTTGGAGGAGATTTACTAACAGTGTAAGTGAAAAGTGGAGTTTTTCAAGTAAGACATGACACTAGGAGCATGATTTGCTTTAAAACTGTTTATATAGAGAGCTCTCTGAAACAACCACTAACAATGACCACCAAATGCCAACACCAGTGTCATCAACACCCTTGCCAGTTCTGGTAAAAATCAGACTGCCAACAGTGCCTACTTTTTCTGATCCTATCAGTATTGTCATGAAAGTGCACCAGATTAATCTTTAATGTCAGCAGAATCTACCCTGCTGGATTCAATTGAAGTTGCTCTACAAATTATTTGTGCTTCACTCACTACTTGACCAATGATACCAATTTCACCTGTGGCTGACTTATAGCAATCTCACATCATCAAAATCCAAAGGAATTTGCATCAAAATCTGAAAATATTGAGTCTCTTTTGTTTTCGTAAAAAGGTACTCATCATAGTTTTTATAATGGGGTGAATCTGAACCAGAGAAATTGTGTCTTTTTTAAAAAAAAATGTATGGAGTTAATCTAACCTTCACTCTGTTTGCTTGCCTGCCTGCTAACTCAGACAGTAATTGTAGATGCTGTTATTTTTCTGAACATTGGTGGCTCTATTGTTCAGAAGAGGTAAACTGGTGCGAACCATCTCTGAAAGTAGGCTGCATTTGGTTCCAAATTTAGCTTAGTTATCTGAATGTAAGGTGGGGTGGGAAATATAAATTTTAATAAGTCTTATGATATTACCACAGTTTTACAACATATTTTAATGCTCACCCTCCTGATAAATACAATTGTGACTATTTTACTTGGTTTTATAATGGTTACTATTCACATTGCATGCACTGCAATAGGGGGTTAGATTTTAAATAAATATATAAATATAATTCATGTCCCGGACGCTCCTCTCACATTACATTGTCAGTTTTTTTAATTATATTGTACTTTGTTTTAGTGCATCTTGTGTATTTCTGCATTTTGTTGGGCCCTCTTTCTGGTTTTGCTCCTTGTTCTCCCCAAATGAGTCATTAGGATGATGGAAGGACCGCCACTTCCGGGCCGCCAATGGCAGTCCTTCTGCCATCACACAGAATATTCCCACCGCCGAATTAGGATGGCGGTGGGAATCCCACAATGTCCCCGGCAGACGGAAAGTCCTTCCGCAACAGTTCTGCAAGGGGGTCCTTTTCCACCCGACTTGTGGAACCAAAACACAGGCCAGCATTGCGGCGATGCCTAGCAGGTACCGCCGTAGGGACTATGAAATTCCTTTCCGCCTGTCTTTTCGCAGCGGTCATCCCACTGCGAAAACACAGGTGGAGGTTGGATTCGGGGGCACATTGCGGACCCCCTCTGTGTTGGTGGGGGGTGCTCTGGGGTACCCCCCTGCAATTTCTTGCACTGCATGGCAGGCACCACGTGATGCCTGCCAAGCAGTGCAGGGAAATGCAGTGCATACTAATTTAACATTGCAAACGGTGCTGCATCCAGCAACACCGTCCGCAATGTTAAGGGCCCGGGATACTGGCGGGCGCATCCTAATGTGTGTGGTGAGACCGCTGCACATCTGGTGGGCAGTCCCAGCATCGCAATGATGGCGGGCGGACAGATGTCCGCCTGCCATCGTAATGAGCCCCCTAGTGTCCTGCTCAGTCTGTCACTGTTCTACCCTTCTTTGTACCACTCTTCTGCCCCTCCCTTCTCCATGGGACTACTTTATGGAGGCCACGTCACTGACACGCCAAAGGCATGGGAAAGTCAAGCCTGTCTATACCCATCCACGCCTGGACAGCACCCAGTGGCCCCAAGCACAGTGCAGGACATAACCTAGACCCCATCTTCTCCACCAACGACTGCATCAAGTTCTCTCACACTAATGAGCTGTCCTAGACAGACTACAGCATCATTCACTTCACCATCTACAGCCCTCTGGAAGCCCCCGAAAGACACCCCTCTCTCCCCCATTGCAACTGTGGCAAGGTCAGTAAACTCAATTGGACAACTGCCCTAAATGAAACCAGACCACCAGCCAACGTTTTAAGGAATTCAAGAAAGAATCCCTCACACCAAGGAGCTCTTCAACATTGTCTGAGAATTCACCTGTCCGACTGCCACTGAGAATACCATTCACCATTCCCCCTTCCCAAGCCCTCTGTAACACACTGGCAAACTTCTTTCAGACTTCTTTCACTGCAAGATCGCTGACATCTACAGCAAACTTCGAACTTCAACCTACCAACCTCACCCACCCGCACCCCTGTGACACCTACCTCCACCATATCATTGAATGGAAACAGCTCTCAGCGGAAGACACAATGTCTATCCTGAACTCCATCCACTCCTCACCTCACTCAGATCCATGCCCTCATCACATCTTCAACCTAGGAAGTGAAACCATTGGTGCCCCCTCACAGGACTCCTTAACACCTCCATCATGACAGCCATTGTAACCAATGCATGGAAGCACGCCATGGTCAAACTGCTACTGAAGAAACCCAGAGCCATCCCTAACAAACTAAAAAGTTACCGACCTATCTTGCTCCTTCCCTTCCCAGCCAAAGTCATGAAGAAGGTCATCAACCTCCAGCTTACCAACTTCTTCAAACAGCACAACTTGCTTGACCCCTCTGAGTCTGGATTCAAACCTAACCACAGAACCGCGACCACCCTGATCGCAGCCAGGGACTACATCAGATGGCTCCTCAACCAAGACGGCTCTTTGGCAGCCTTTGACATGGTCTCCCACCACACATTCATCATCAGACTCCACTGCATAGGCATCCAGGGCAAGGATCTCAACTGGGTCACCTCCTTCCTCTCCTGACAAACCCAGAGCATCCATCTCCCACCCTTTGCCTCCGCACCCAAAGACATCATATGCAGCATCCCATGGCTCCTCTCTCGGTCCAACCCTATTCAACACATACATGACACCTCTGGTCAACACCACGCTCACCCACGGACTCAACATCATCTCCTACATCACCCAGCTCATCCTATCCTTCTCAGAAGACCCAGACACCGCAAAAACCAACTTCCAAACCACCATGACCAACATCTCCACCTGGATGAACGCCAACTGCCTAAAACTCAACTCAGACAAGACAGAGATCATTGTTAGAAAACGAGCCCTCCCCTTGGGATGACACCTAGTGGCCCTCTTCACTAAACCCACCACCCTCCCACTCAGATCATGCTCACAACTTTAGCATAATCCTGGACATACAGTTCACCATGAAACAATAAATCAGTGCCATCTCCTCTATCTGCTTTCACCCACTCCACATGCTCCGTGAGATGCTACGCGAGATGCTCCGGTGGATCCCCACCTCAACCAGGAAGACTATTACCCAGGCCCTCATCTCCAGCAGACTTGACTATGGCAACACGCGCTATGCCGGAACCACAAAATAGCTCCTCAACTGCCTTTAAACCATCCAGATTGTGGCAGCAAGACTCTTCCTTTACCCTCCCAGAAGAGCCAGAATAATCCCTTTCTTCCGAGCCCTCCACTGGCTCCCCACGCAGAAGAGATGCCTCTTCAAAGAAGGAAAACCTTCCTGCACAAAAACAATCACAAGAGGCTTTTTCCTTTATGTATGGGTCTAGCAGAATACAAAAAATGGAAAAACCAGGAGAAATAAAGCTGTGCCTCTCCTCTCGTAAATCTGGGGCAGTGTAAAAAAGCCATGGATGTTGCGGGGAAAGCCCCCAGCAACACCCATTGAACGCCCCTTTCACGCAGTCAACTGTGTTAAAGGGAACAATACTTATGAGGCAGCTTTAAGCCACAAAAAGTGGCTTAGTGCTGCCTCGTAAATATATGGCAAGCTCCAGCGCCATGGAAAATCACAAAAAGTATTGTTCCAGCGGCTCAAGTAACGTCATAAATGAGTCCCTCTATTGGTATGACAGTGTTCACAGCACTCTTCTAAGGACCAGTAAAACCACCACACTCAAATGTGCCCATTGCCACAGAGTAGAAGCTCACCAACTTGTTGCGAGTATTGCCTACTCTATCAAGAACATTTGTAATGATCTGCTCTAGGGCACCACCGTGTCCAACATTGTGGTCAGGCTGGCTCCTGTATTCCTCAGGGTCTCTACATTGGGCACCTTGATGACTGGCCATTGGCTGTACTTCTCCATGCTGAGAGGCAAGTCAGTCATGGTTTGAACATTCACCCCACCCGCATAGACTGCTTTAGTTCAACCGTTTGTTTCCCATGGGCCAACTTCCACACTTACACAGGAAATGCCTTGGGACTGTCCATCTGTGAGGGGCTTCTTGAAACAAACAGAACCTCCCTTCTTGTGTCCAGGCCTGTGGCAGCTCTTCTCCTTGAACCCACCCCACCGTGATTTAGAAATGGTATATGATTCTACCCTCCTGCTTTAGCATTTGGGTCCCTCATGCCATTGAGAAGGGGCTGTTTCCCCCTTTCTTGGAATCATCTCCATGGGACTTTAACACACTCTAGTGTCCACTTACCCATCAGGTGCATTACCAAGCAGACTGTGGCCAGTCAGTTTGGAATCCAGTAGATATTGGCTTAACTGTAATTGACAATTGCTCAAAAAGTGCTCCTTCATGATCGCATTCTTTAGCCAATCATAAGAATCCACTGTATTGCCCTTCACCCAGTCTTTTGCTATCTTTAATGAGTTATCTAGAATATCATCCCAGGACGGTTGTGATTTTATGGGTGCTTCAGAGAACTTCTGCAGGTACCCCTCCATACTAGTGCATCCTTCAGGTGTGTTTGAGCTGGTAACCCCATCTTCAAGTGTAAGGAGTGTATCCCTAACTCATGCAGGTACCAGCTCCCACAATAATGCTCCCCATTGCTGCTTGTGTACCCTGTACATTCTTAATGCTCACTCATAAGAGGTGAACCAGTTTTCAATGTCATCCCCCAACAGAAAACTAAACAGTATACCCTTGGCAAGTGTTGGGTGTGTTGCCTCCTGTGGACATCTCACTATCACTGCCTTCATCTTCATGGTCCCATTGCACCTCTTTTGTCATGGAGAATCAACCTCTTCTCTTCTAGCACCAGCCATGTCTCCTCCGGTACATGAGCTGCTTCTATCTCCTTAGCTTCAGGATAGTAAGACTAGCCTAAGAAAAACTGAACTGAAAAATAATTTGAAAAAAACCTAAAAGCAACCCAATAAACACCTTATGGCAATTAAAAATGCCGTCAATTTTTGATTAAGGATTTTTAATTTCAAATTTTAGAACTGAGTGGTACTGCTAAACACAAGTTCTGAATTCCATGGCTGAACACCAATTTAAGAAAGTTATTTAGTAATTGGGGTGCATGGTAGTCCACCTCAAGTAAAACAATTGTTAACCAAGCAAAGATTTCAGTAAATTTAAACATGAGCTCAACCCCTGGTAGCTACGACACATAACAAACAGGCCTAATTAGGAGTAAATTTGTAAACATTTTAAAAGCACCAAAACAGTTAAAAGGTTAAAAAACAAAACAATAAAAATCCCTCTCCAATTTATAAAAACAGAAAAAATACTATCAACAAAGTGACAAAAGCCCAAGAAAGGTAACAAAAGATATGAATTGAGGAGAAAAATGGCCTTGAAAAAGTAAAGCTTCAATCAGTATTCATTGTTTGCGGTTGACCCGGAACTAAGTGTGATTTCAGGCCAACTGCGATGGAGCATGAGTTGAGTACACAAAGCGAGTTGCCTCAGTCAATGATTTTACCTTCTAACTTAGGGGTCAATTACGATGCTGTTCAGAAACATTCCGACTGAATCGGTCACTGAATGTTTTCTAACCGAATCTGAGCCGGGGTGTCAAACTGACCGATTACAATGGTTTCAGATACGATTTGGTTGGACAATGGGTGCGTGTGTCCCAACCGATTACATAGTCTGCCATTGAAGAAAGGGGTGGTTGGAAAGATTGTTCATCCTGTGGCGGGCACCCCTTGGGGCCCGCCACACTGTTCATGGTTGGAAAGCCGATTCGGGAAGGCCCCGGGTGAAGGGAGCCTTCCTACGGGCCCCCAAAGTCAGATTTCGCCTGCCGGTCTGAGTCTGAACAATCAATTTGGAAAGGCTGTCCGAAATCTGACATCATAATCGCTGAGTCAGAAAAGCAGTACAAGTCAGGTCTGAACAAATGAAATCCTCTGAATGCCACCCGGAACCGAGTCGGAAAGGCCAAACACTTATGAACATCCTAATTGGTCGTTTGGAAACTTTCCAAATTGGTTGTAAAGATGGGCTCCGAATCGGATTCGGAAGACTTGAATCCGATTTGGAGCCTTTCCAAAGATGATCGTAATCAAGACTTTAGTCTCTAAAATGGAAGTCGAAATCCTCTAGTGGGGCCAGGTTGCAGGCTGTATGTCCCACAGTCCTCTCAAAGCCAGATGGCCACCGGACAAGGTCTTGATAAATCAGCAATGCGGTGAGGGCAAGGTAAGTTTTTTTTATTTTATTTTTTTATTTTATCTATCCTGTTATCTGTCAACTACCCCCATACTCTGCCCCGCCCCACCGTTCTTACCTATGCCAGCTGCACCTGTAGCCGATATAGTCATGGTGGTGAGGTCATCTTTTGTACAGTTCAAGTCTAAGGGCTCAGTTCTGATCTCGATCGGCAGTGATCCTGACGGGATCCGGAACAACCAAATCTGAGTTTGAAGTCACTTATTCTGGCCGAGCATGATGCACGATTCAGACAGCTGCATCGACTCTGAACGAGACAAAACGGCTGTCGGAATCGGACTTCAGGGGGCCAGAGCAGGCCCCCCTTCACCCGGAGCCCCCCAAATTGGTCGCAGGGGGGTGCGCATGGGTTCCCCCCTATTCAAGCATGCACATTGTGATGGTCAAAATGGGGGGGTCAGATTTCACCTGCCGGTCTGAGTCTGAACAATCAATTTGGAAAGGCTGTCCGAAATCTTACATCATAATCGCTGAGTCAGAAAAGCAGTACAAGTCAGCTCTGAACAACTTAAATCCTCTGAATGCCATCCGGAACCGAGTCGGAAAGGCCAAACACTTATGAATATCCTAATTGGTTGTTTGGAACCTTTCCAAATCAGTTGTAAAGATGGGCTCCGAATCGGATTCGGAAGACACGAATCCGATTCGGAGCCTTTCCAAAGATCATCGTAATCAACACTTTAGTCTCTAAAATGCAAGTCGAAATCCTCTAATGGGGCAAGGTTGCAGGCTGTATGTCCCACAGTCCTCTCAAAGCCAGATGGCCACCGGACAAGGTCTTGATAATTCGGCAATGCGGTGAGGGCAAGGTAATTTTTATTTATTTTATTGTTTTATTTTATCTATCATGTTATCTGTCAACTACTCCCATACTCTGCCCCGCCCCACCATTCTTACCTGTGCTTGCTGCACCTGTAGCCAATATAGTCATGGTGGTGAGGTCATCTTTTGTACAGTTCAAGTCTAAGGGCTCAGTTCTGATCTCGGGCGGCAGTGCTCCTGACGGGATCTGGAACGACCAAATCTGAGTTTGAAGTCACTTCTTCTGAACGAGCATGATGCACGATTCAGACAGCTGTATCGACTCTGAGCGAGACAAAACGGCTGTCGGAATCGGACTTCAGGGGGCCAGAGCAGGCCCCCCCTTCACCTGGAGCCCTGCAAATTGGTCGCAGGGGGGTGCAAATGGGTTCCCCCCTATTCAAGCATGCACATTGTGATGGTAAAAATGGGGGGCACACCACAAGGTGTACGCTTTTCCCCACCCATCTCCTTTTTGCTATCGAAGCCTATGCTTGTGCTGATATACAGGCTTGTATAGAGTTCAATGGGAGTCCGAGCGAACCGAGTCCTTCAGCATATAGCTGCATCGTACTTGTTTGGTCAGACTTGCACAGAGCGATTCGCTCAGAAAGACCTCTGGATCCGAGCCGTACAGAGGGCTTTCCTAGTGAGATCGAAATCGGGCCTAAGTGGGTGGGGTGACGTGTGGTGTCACCTAGATACTCCTTAACAATGAGGAAAGCATTCCCAGGCCTTACTCAATTTTGCATCCCATTCTGATTGCTTCACTGCAAACAGTCCCAGAATTCATTATTGTTGGAAAATACCATCTTTTACGCGTTGTGCCCCTAGAATTTTGCTTCCTGTACAACTCTGTGCGCTTTACCCCTGCTAACCAGTGGTAAAGTGCATGTGTTTCCCCTTTCAGCATGATGAAATTGACATACCCCTGTTTGGCATATTTAACCTACCTTCAAATACCTACTATGTTGTATAAAAGTGTACCAAAGACCTGTAAGTTAAATGTCATAAGGGGACCTCAGCAACCATTATGCCATCTACTACAGTGACAGTGTAAACATGACAGAGAGCCTACCATTTGTAGCCTGACCCCTGCAGTCTACACTCACCAACTGGGGGACTTTCGCCTGTTTGTCCGTTTGCCGAAAGGAAATATTGGCTGCTTTAAAGACTGAATCTCAAGACTAATTTCATACATCCAAAGAGATTGACTACACTGCTCTGTCAACTGATATATCAGAGTGAAGTGAGGAGCACCAGTGAGTACTTTCCAAACTTAACCATTTCTGCCAAAGTTTTCACAGATCGGCCTTTTGTCCAAAGGGTCATTGCTATATGCAGTTTATTTTGTCCTGAAGATGGTCTAAGAGATTTACATCAAAGAAGACCAAAACGTCGACTGCACTGTCCATTTCCTTAGTAATAGATGTATTTTAAGTGACTGTTTTATTTATTAGGATATATGTCACTTTTCTGATTGAACTAGGAATGGATGTTTTTTACTCATGAGTTATAGGTCAAAGTATATTGTACCTTTTTCAGGTGTTCGCATTGAATTAACTTCAGTTTTGATTGTACCCTACCAAATATATTTTACAAAATTGACTATAAGATATTCCCGTGTCTATTTCATTGTTTTGATTCTCTGTGCAATTACTGCACAATTTATTTAATTAATTGTATTGTTGGTTCAAGATTTGTGAACATTGAACTGTTGAATAACTGTTATAACTTATAAGAAATTATATATATTTGAATAAAATCCCTTGTTGGCACACTTTACCCAATACTATAAGGGGACCTCAGAAACCGTTATGCCATCTACTACAGTGACAGTGTAAACATGACACAGGACTACTATTTGTAGCCTGACTCTGCAGTTTTAAACTGCAACTTAGACCTGCCAAAATAACCCCTTTAGACAGGCCTAAACCTTCTTTTTAAATATCAATGTCACTCCTACTTAGGTCATACCATAAGGCAGTGTGCATGGTATTTAAAAGTAGGGCATGTCAAAGTTTAATGTTAAACATGTCCTTGTATTGAAAAGGACCAAAATGCTATTTTCACTGTATCAGGGTTGGCTGCCGAATAGGAAAGCACTGGGACACAATATTACATTTAATAATGGTGTCTCTGGCTAGGAAACACCTTCGAATTTCATTGCTGGACGGTTTGAAATATGTATCAAAAATCCAATTTATTGGTAATGTCAGATTTGAAATAAATATTATGGAAAAGGTAATTTTAGAAAGGTGCCTTTTCTGCCTAGAACGTCTGAATACCCTTATGAATGAGCAAAAACTATCACTTGGCAGCTGAACAGCCTCCTTAATAAGGTGTGAACTTGCTCCCAGGGCTGAGATAGAGGCCTTGGGAATGGGGCAGTTTCTGTTCCTCTGTTAGGATGATCATCTGGTCTGTGCTCAGGAACTTGATTAACTACACAGAGTCCTACCCTGTCACATGCCTTTCTTTTTTCCTCTAGTCAGGCAGGCATCAATTCCATTGGGAGATGAGTTGCCCCAGAACCAGTTTAGAGTGACCATAGGGGAGGGGTAACTCATTTCAATGGCCACACCTCTGGGGTGGGTACACATTCTCTGCACAAAGAGAGAAGGGTTTAACATCTTGGATTTCGGCAGAGAGGGCCACTGTGAGATTGTATGGAGTAGGGGACTCACAGGAAGTGAGGCAAAAGTGAGTAGGGTTGCCTTAGGAACTTTTATCCTATTGGTTGGGGAGGAGCCAGGAGAAAACCCTGCCCACAGGGTGGTGCTAGGCATCAATGTGCACCCATAGTACCCTCCTCAGAACACTTTGTGGATCCGAGGAACAGCAGAAAAGGACTGGAAATGGTATGTGTGAACTGAGATGTGTATAGAAGACTGGACATTCTCTCCCTCTTATACCCAAGACAAAGAAGTAGAATTCCAAGAACCATAAGAATGACGTCCAGTGAAAGCTGCAGGGACACAAGAAGCTACACTATGCCTTTTCTGCAACTGCCCATCTGACTAGTTCCAACTGGACCTGCCCTGGGCATTGCCACTGACCTCTGCTAGAGTGAGTCTTGACACCCTCATGTGCTGTCCCTAAGGCCCTGGATCCTTAGCTGGTTACTGTCAAAGTGTACTCCTCCTAACTTTTCTTGAAACATAGGACTTTTTGACAGCTATCTGCCAAGCCGATCCAATGAAGGTAGGCTGCCAGTGGGCAAAAGATTCAGGTTGCTCCCGCTCTGAGTTTTTTCTTCAGCAACAAATCTGATTCAGCGGGACCTCACAGAGAAAGTAGCTGCCCTCGTGGAGCCTTCTTCAGCTACAGCCTTGCTCCACTGGAAGATTCTGAGCACCAAAAAAGTGATCAAGTATAATGGTAGATATCTTCACTGGGCAAACGCCAGTCAATGGGCCTTTTCTGGATACACAATTAAGATGTATCAATCAATCAATCAATCAGAGTACTTGTAAAGCGCGCTACTTACCCGTGAGGGTCTCAAGGCGCTATGGGGAGTGGGGGTGCTGCTACTGCTCGAAGAGCCAGGTCTAGAGGAGTCTTCTGAAGGCGAGTAGGTCTTGGGTCTGCCGTATGTGGGTAGGGAGGGTGTTCCAGGTCTTGGCGGCGAGGTAGGAGAAGGATCTGCAACCGGAGGTCGTTCGTTGGATGCGGGGGACAGCGGCGAGGGCGAGGCTAGCGGAGCAGAGCTAGCGGGTGGGGGTGTAGAAGCTGAGTCTGCTGTTCAGGTAGGCTGTTCCGGCGTTGTGGAGTGCTTTGTGTGTGTGGGTGAGGAGCTTGAATGTGATCCTCTTGTTGACGGGGAGACAGTGTAGGTCTCTCAGGTGGGGTGTGATGAGGCTGCGGCGGGGGAGGTTGATGATCAGTCGAGCGGAGGCGTTTTGGATGGATGTAGTCGTCGTAGGTGTTTGACTGGGATTACTGTGTAGAGTGCGTTGCCGTAGTCCAGTCTTGTGCTGACGAGGGCCTGTGTCATCGTTCTTCTTGTTTCGGTCGGGATCCACTTGTAGATCCTGCGGAGCATACGGAGGGTGTTGTAGCAGGAGGAGGAGACGGCGTTGACCTGCTTAGACACCTAGGTGCTTTCTCACCACAGTTAACTCCACCAAAACCTAATCCAGCAACTATCCGATGCAGAGGAGCCATTTGCGGCCATATCATAGGATTTTTGACTTTCACTTCACAGACTAAGAGCCTTGTTTAGATATCTGTGGATGGGTTACTCCATCACAACCATACAGATATCCTGAGCACTGTGCTGCAAAAGTATAATATTCAGTAGCACTTGTACTACAGAGGACGGGATATCTTTTAAGTTTTTGATGACGTAACCGATCCGCGGAGCTCAAATCTGGCCCTAAATCAGAAGGTGAAACTTTCAACCAGGTTCAGCCTGGTTGCTGTATCTGGCCCATGCTATATCACAGCCGGCTTCAACTTGTGCCTAGGCACCAGCCAAGTGCAACCAGATGACTGTGGTTTACAATTAACTCTTTTTTGGGCTACTTTGAATCTTAAACTTTAAGAATGTATAGCTCCGGTTGCTCTTCTTGGATCTTTTGCTGTTTTGGTATTATTTTAATTATTTCAAGTAAATATATTGTTCTAAATTGGTTTGGAATTTTCAGAATCACAGTCTGTGTCAAAGTGTACTCTTCCTAACAACCTAAGAATCCTGTGACTTTGAAACTTTTTGGCTCAAAGACCTCTGAAGGACCAGGACAAATCTGCCAGTTTGACCAACCAAGGTGCACTACCGTTGAGTTGAAGATATAGGTTTTTTCAGCTGTGAGTCATCCTACAGCAGCACATCTTATTCAGAGGGATCTTGCAGAAAAGGTATCTTGCCTCCTGAGGCCCTCTACAGCTCTAACTGCAGTCTAAATGACTAAGTTGGAAGGTAGAAATCTTCACTGTGTGAAGGCCCCAAGAATATCCAGGAGGCAAGTGAGTTTTCTTGAATACACAATTTGAATTCAACCCTCTAGGAGCGTTCGCACATAATTTAATGGCTTCACCATGACCTCATTCAATGACTATCCAACCTTGTGTGGCACTTCTCGACCACAGCCTGCTGTCTTGCCCTGCTGAGGATTTTGGACGTCCATTTCAGAGACTAATTCCAAAGGTAAAACTTCTAACTTGGCCAAATTTGGTTGCTATATCCAACCCACACTTCATCCTGGCCAGCCTCAAATTGCGCCTAGGCCCTGGTCTACCATGGCCATTTGACCGCGATTGACACATAACGCTCTTTTTTGTGGTATTGTTATTTTGTTTACTAAAATGTACTCTATATTTCAACACTGGTTTTTGATTTTTCATGTGTTGTGTTTGACTTGATTACTGTTTTGGTACAGAAAAAATACTTTACTCATGTCCTCTAAGTTAAGCATTTCTCCTCTGTGCCATAGCTACCAGGATTCTTAAAATAATGCCAAAATTTCTGAATTGTATTCCATGACTATCCAAGATGTCAGACTACCTGCGTAACTAGACCCAAACTTTGGGTCTAGTTACTCAGTGTTCAATCAATCAGTTGAGGCATGGCCAACACTTCAAACAACGGGGCGAATAAACCCTTAGTGCCAATACAATAAAATAGAGTGATAAATTATGCATTTTAAATATACTGATCACAAACAATATGATACAAAAACATGTTTCAGAGGATTTGCCAAAGTTTATAGGCTACTGACAGGGATTTAAAAAGAGGAATGAATGATTTCACGACAAAAAAGCAGTTCCTACAGATATCAGAACAAAGCAAGTTTAGCAAAGTTATTTCAACACAACCACAATATTTTCCATGTTCATCTGTAAACTGACTGTGAGCTCATGAAATATTTTTAATTCCATCTTCAGGAATATGTTCCTGCCTAATTGTTGCAAACACAAGGAGATGATGGATGGAGTGCTGAAACTTTTCAGGCACTTGCCCCCAGTCACAGATCAGTTTTGAATCCATCATTGTTCTTTAGCTCACTTAACCAGCCCAGTTCAGACCCAGCTATATGCAAATTAGTCTTGACCCTGTGCCACATGGGAAAAGTCCAGCCCAAACTGTTAAGCCAAGTATTCCCTGGACCAGAAACAAGCATACTGGGACCGGTTTCGGGGTAACACCCCTCACCTTCCTAATTGTTGGCCAATGAAGGTTACAATGACTCTTGTAAAAAACAGGGCACTCAAGTGACAGACCCAATCAAGACGCTATCGACCAAACCACACTAAGGGCCCGATTTCGATGTCAGATGGACCTGAGTCTGTCCAACATCAATTCAGTACTGGGAGCGACCGACCTCCTGTCAGTTGTCCCAACCCAGCAATTCGTATGCGACCGAACACTGTCCAGTCTTATTCCTATTCTTTATAATGCGAGCATGCATTTTGGTTAGAATGCATGAACTCATTTTAAAGGAAAGCTGTGCAATTCCTCCCTGCACCTCGTGGCAGGCACCTCAAGGTGACTGCCAAAAGGTGAGGGGATCAAAAGGGTCCTCCAACCAGAGGCTGTGCATCCATGGGGGTCTGCTGGGGCCCTGAAAGTCAACTTCTAACAGCCTTTCTGCGCCAGAAAGCCAGCACAGAAAGGCTGTCAGAATCCGACATTGTAATCCCTCGGATGGAAAGAGCCGCCTTTGGGATTACTGGAGGCTTTCTGAATGGCCCGTCTGAAGCCATTCGGAATGGGTGAGTCAGAAATGTATCCGAACAGCGGATTACGATACCATATGGCTCCGACTGAGGGTCAGAGCTGTTTACTACGGCACCGTAATCACGCCCTAAGTGGAGATTTCATACACCGCAAATTGTGAAAGTGTGGCTGAGGATCTCAGAAACAAAATTGCTGAGACTCTGGCCTTGAGACTTTTGTTTTTAAGTCAGATACACACCATAAAATAACTGGTGCTCACCATATGGTAGCTTGACACAGAGCAGTCAGGCTTAATTCAAGAGGCTATGAGTAAAATATTTTGCAACATTTCAAATAGTAAAACATTGAAAACACCACAGAAAAAGATACTACACCAAAATTGAAAAAGAATGCTTAATTTGTTTAACAAAACATGACTAAACAAAAAAATCCAATAAGTAATCCCGGAGTTATACATTTTTTTAAATTAAACTAAAAAGTAGTGCCAACCGGGGCTATCTAGTTGTGCGAGTCTGGGTCAAATCCAGATGTTCAGGATAAACGCAATGGAGCTTGGGTCGTACACAGGGATCAACTAAGACCTGATGTGTGGAGCAGGGGAGGCGATGCGTCGTCTTTGATTCTTTGGATGTAGGCAATGTGTTGGTTCCGAGCCCCACAAAGACGGAGATATATCTAAGGTGTAGGGTAACCACAGCTCCTGCTGCGTAGCTCTGTATTAGACCCTCGCAGCCGCTAAAATGCGTCATCGTTAAAGGAGATGCTCAGGTTCTGAGCGGCGCAATGACCACAACGTGTGGATTTTGCAGTTGCAGCACTTTATTCTCACTTCCAAGGGCCCAGAGCTCAATTGGCACCACCTGACAGGGCAAGACTCTTAGATGGCAAGGTCCTGGTGCTGTAGATGGATGGTTGGGAGTCTTTGATGACCCTGAGACCTAATACAGTAAGTAAGCCAGCAAGTCCATGGAGTTACTTTGGTTCTGTGTTGGAGAGATACAAGTCCAGTCCTTCTTACTCCCAGGCAAAGAGGACAGTAGGCCAGCACAGCACAGCAGGAGTCCAGCAGAGTCCAGCAGAGTGGCAGTCCTTCCAGCAGCACAGCAGTCCACCTTCCTGGCAGAATGCCCAGGTGTCCAGAAGTGTATGGGGTTGGTGGTGGCAGAGGTCCAGTACATCTACCCAGTTGTGCCTTTGGGGGAGAGGCCTTTAAAAGTGCAAAGAGTCCCTGCCCTTCCTGCTCTAACTCCAGACTCACTACAGGAGGGTATACAGCCCTTTGTGTGGGGACAGGACACAGCCTATTCAGTTGAATTGAGATACAAGGCATTAGCTGACCTTGCTAGTTGCATGCAAGTATTTTTTAATCTATGTAAAATTCCTCTATACCATCTATTTTCAAAAATTAGTTAGTGTCAGCCCTTTGCTTTGCAACTTTCTCAGGGGTCTTTACAATATGGCAAGAGGTGGCTTTTGAATATTTGGGTTACTTTTTTAGTGCATCCAAATTGATTACCAGTGAGATGTTGTCCCAGCAGCTGGGCCCCAGGTTTCTTGCTTTGGCATTTAGTTTTAATCAAATTTCGATCTTCTTAACAGCAAATTATGTGGTGACTAATAATGAAGCTTTAAACATATTAAACCAATGATATGGTCAGGGCCTATGTGGAGTAGGCAATTGGTATTCTTTCCTAATGCAGGTGGGCCAGCAGAAAGTGCTCGATAACTTTTTTTCTAAACTACTGAAAGAAACCAGCTGCAGTGTCAGCAAAAAGGAATGGCAGTCTCTATGTGAAGTAGGCCATAAAGTGCTTAGAGCTGCTAATTATAAAAGAATGGCCTATTTGCAAAGATGTATAACTTATTATACACCTAAAAGACTGAATTACATTTTTCCGAGACTCTTCGTAGTTTGGTTTTAGATGTGGGAACCCAGAGATAGGGTCCTGGAACCATATTTTTTTCTACTGTCCCGATCTTCATCAGTTCTGGTCTGATGTTTTTCGAAGATTAATGTCTAATAGGCACATGCATCAAAGCCTTTTGCGAATACAAACGGTGTGATTCGCAAAAGATCGTCCGTTTGCGATAGCAAAATTAGCTTTTGTGATGCATCAAGGGCCAAGGCCCTAGCAATTTGAGAATTCGCAATTACTTGCGAGTTCTCAATTTACGATTTAAGGAATGGCATTTTGTGATTCCTTAAATGCAATGCATTTAAGGTAAGAAAATCAGCAATTTCGCTAATAGGGGGAGAAAATTACCAAGAAGTTGACCTTCATAGTAATTTGCAAAAACTTGGAAAAATTGAATTTTGTGCATTTTTCAGTTTCATGTTGAGTACACACATGCCCTTAGGGCATGTGCGTGCGCAACATATGTGCACGGATCAATTTCCGGGGAGCAACAGAGTGTCCTTTTGACACACTGGCACCCTTGAAATTGCATTCTCAATTTGCGATTCTCTAATTGAGAATCGCAAATTGAGAATGTCTTCCCATTCATTCCTATGGGCCTCTAGGCTCATAGGAATAAATGGGGAGGTATTTGTTAATTGTGATTCGCAATTTGTTAGTCGCAATTAAGGAATGTTTAGAAATCGCTATTTTTGAAGCGATTTCTACATGCATAAGCTTTTGCAATTCCTTAATTGCGATTCCTTAAAAATCGCAATTAAGGAATTGCAAAAGCCAACATTGATGCATGTGCCTGTTTGTTTATTAGTCCACATTATTCCTACTATTAACTTAGCTCTTTTTGGGTGTTCCATAGCGGTCCAAAATTTGTCTAAGTACCAATAATATTTCTGTTCAATAGCTATTGCAGTGGCCAGGTCTCTAATTTTACAAAATTGGAAGTCAAATAAGATATCGTTGATTCAGCAATGGCAAGAAAAGTTGGTTAAGACATATATATGGTTGGGAGCATACGTCAAGTAGATAGGGTCTCTTAGAAGATTTGTAGCAATTTGGTCAGGTTTTTCAATAATGCCTTTTAAAATGTTCATGGTCATTTATACCCTCAATGTGTTATGAAAGTAGATTATTATCTATGTGGTATTTGATTATTAACACTTTATTTTCAGAGTATAAATAATTTGCTGCTATTGATATATTGCCTGACCTTATACTATTAGCACGTTATATCTATAGCATTAGCACTTTGGTGATGTATTCAGGAACAGATGGTTTTATCAATTATA
This sequence comes from Lissotriton vulgaris, assembly GCF_964263255.1. NCBI lineage: Eukaryota > Metazoa > Chordata > Amphibia > Caudata > Salamandridae > Lissotriton > Lissotriton vulgaris. The sequence continues at coordinate 1,394,166,117 of NC_141693.1, forward strand.
TGTTGTGACACTTCTTATGTCATCGATATTTCGGGTGTTTCAATTTTAGCATCATATTGATATTGCATCAGCACTTTTCTGATGGATCTTTCGACCCAGCAAGGATAGCACCTTAGTTCAATTGCACTAGCACTTTATCAATATGAATATATGAACTAATTACTAGTTTGGACATAAGCTTCTGGGTTTTTTGTTTTTATATCTCCTGATGCACTATTTACACTTTATTGTCATTGCACTTTTGTTTTGACCTATGTATGCTGGAATTGATTGTTTTATTGATCTAAGCTGTATTATGCAATTGAGCTGCTTCGTTTTTTTTGTGATCCACTCAATAAAATATATTTTTAAAACATCGCAATATCATCTCCATATGCCAAGAGCTTGACCTCTCAATTATGCAACCTCAAGGATGCAATAGAAAAGCAGGTTTTGGGTACCTGAATGTATGGATACAAATAGAGGGCAAAAAAGAGCGGGGAGAAAGGTCATCCCCGCCTCGTACCATGACTGATTTGTATAACATCAGAAAATTATCTCATACAGATGATCCTAGCTGTTAGGAAGGAGTACAACGACTGACTCTGTCTGCTGAATCTTAAGCCCAACCCCATCACAGACAGGATTGTTAGCAGAAATCGCCAGGAGACCCGGTTGAGCGCTTTTTCAGCATCCAACATGATGACCACAGTAGGATTTTTCAACTCTCCAGCCAAATTAAGTGTGGATATGGCCAGGTTTATATGAAAGGTGGTATCCCATGAAGGGACAAATCCATGCTACATGGGTCAATTGGTAATCCTATGACTATAGCCAATTGCTTGGAACATATCTGCAGGTACATTTTAGAGTCACCGTTAATTAGTGATAAGGAGCTATATGAGCCACAATGCAATGGGTCCATATTCGTTTTAACAAAGATTGCTATATAGGTTCGGCCCATGAGGGCAATGTAGGCACAAAAAAAGCTGTTAAGTTAACAATTTTGAAGAAAACAGACTGATATGTTTTAAAACTGTTTATAAAATTCTGTTGGGATAGAGTGAGGTCTGACTGCTTTAGCTAATGCTAATTATGAAATGTCCTGTTTCAATCTCGTCCCTTGTGATTGTAGCAGCCAAACCAGCCTTCTGTGAAGCTGTAAGTTGATTGAGCATGACAGCCCGAAGACAGTGATCAATCATACCATGAGTTGCCCACAATCATCATTATATAGGTGAAAGACTGTGAGAATTGCCGGGTAACCAGGGACAATTTTACCCATTGTACCTCTTATGCTCAATACTAAGCTTTTATTGTTTTTATCTTTTAATTGCAATGCCAATAAATTACTCATCTTCTCGATATTCTCAAAGCATGACAGAAATTTCACCTAATAATTTGAACGTGCCCTGTCCCAGATCATTTTCTACTATTGCATTTGTAGAGTGGTCAATATTCTGAATATGTTAGAGGCATTATTGAACAGATTATGAGACTTGAGTAGGAGTAAGTATTCTGCCTTCAGTTGGAAAAGATTCTCTCATAAATTAGTCTAGACAGCCCATTCAGCCAGACCATGATAAAATTGTCAGACCCTTTATTGAAAGTAATTAACTCACCTAGACCAGAGACCATAAAACCAATATACAGTGAATCCAGTAGGTGCTTGAAGGTTGTTCTGCATGGAGTTGTGGCCTTTACCAGTTCAGTAGACTTAAAAAACAACAACAGTGAGTTATAATATGAGACAATCCTAAAATTTAGTTTGATCACTACAGAAGGTAAGATACTATAATTCAAGAAAAACATGTCTATATGAGAAGAAGAGCAACGTGGAACGGAATGGAAGGTAAAAACAGATTCACTAGCCAGTCGACCCCGCCATATATCACAGTGAGCATGTGTTAGACCTGGCATCTTTGGCGTGGTTTCCCCTACCTTTTTGCCTCTACCTCCTGTATTTTTTATGCTGTGCTGGATTTCGTTTTTGCTGGTTTAGATGCTTTGGACACTCTGCAACTGCTGATCAGTGCCAGAGTGTAAGTGCTCCCTATGTAAATTGTTATCACGATTGGATATACATGTTTGGCATATTTGTATCAATATGAAGTCCCTAGCTAAGTGCACTGGGTGTGTCAGGGCTGGTGATGACAAATGCTACTAGCTGCAGCACTGATTGTGCCACCCACAGGAGTAGCTCTAAAATGGTGTCTCAGGCCTGCCACTGCAGTGCCTATGGGCTGTTTAGAAACTGCCATGTCCTCCTGGGCAGTGTCCCCACTGACCAGGCCTAACCCTTCCCTTTTTGTGCACATCAGTCACCCCTATGGAATGCCCAAGGTACCCCCCTGGGCAGGGTGCAGTGTATGTGAAAGGTAGAGCATGTACTGGTGTAGGTGACATGCTCTGGTAGTGAATTACAGCCATTTTCGTTTTTCACTATTGTAAGGCTATCTTGCTCCATAGATTAACATGGAGGATGCTGGCTACAGTGGTTAACAGCATTTCTTCCCATAGGAACAAGATAGGACATAAGTATCTAGTATCCCTGAACTCAGAATTTAATAACACATCTTTTAGGAAAGGTTGTTTTTAAATCTTGTGTTTGAGAACAGCACTTTTAGAAAGTTGCTGTTCTCTTGTCTGACCCTTCTGTGTGCCTTAGCCTGTTTGTGTATTGACTGTCTGGTTTGTGAGTGACAGGGGCTGGGGATTCCCCAGGAGGCTGGCTGAGTCAGCCCTAGGCTGAATGACTGCAGTTGCAACCTGAGTGGTGGGAGGAGTTAGCACCTGGGCCTGAATAGGGCTGTGCCTGCCTGCCACAATGCTGGCTCCACCTCCTGCTGGGCAGCTGACGACCCTGCCCCTCACTCTGAAAGGAAAGAAGAAGCCAGCAAAACAAAGTACTCAGGATCCACCCAGAACTGGTTCAGACCGGGCTCAGGGCCTACATGCCCTAAGAGAACAAAGACTTTAGGGGTATAAGTACAGGACCCATGACAACAGAAAATTAGATCATCCTGGAATCAAGAAGGAACCTCTGCCAAGGAGAAAGCTGACTCTGAAGAAGGAAGACTGTCCTGCTGTTGCTCTGCTGGACTGACCTGCTGTTGCTTGGCTGCCAAGGAGAGGGGAAGGACTTTGCTGTGTGCTGTGTCCCCTGTCTTGAAGGAATCTCCAAGGGCCTGAGAAGAGCTGGCTCCCTGTTCTGAAGTCCCAGGAACAAAAGGACTTCACCCCCCCCCCAGCTTCCCTGAACTCTGCTGAGAGAGTTCTGTCCTTCCTAGAGTGCTTGATCCAGTTGTGGAGCCTCTGGAAGTTGTACCTGTGCTGGGAAGCTTGAAACTAAGCTTGAGAGACTTTTGCAAGTGAAAAGTGTTGCATCGCTCGCTTGCGGAGTGCATCCCGGACAGTGCGAGAAGTTTCCCGCAGCTATGAAGGTCGAGATCGTCGCAGCGCCTGACGCCGCTGCCAGAGCCATCGCATCCTTCATTTGCGGGACGAAAATCTCGGCAGTGGACATGTCTTAAATTAGCACTCTTGCTAAGCATAACTGCTAGAGAGATAACATGTAAATAGTGTAGTCAAATACTCCTTCTTCCCATCCTCAAAATATTGAATTCTGTAGAATATCCATTCAGACGCCAGCATTGAGATTAAGGCATGACATATCATTTAAAAGGAGAATTAACCTCTCTTTTAGATCGAAATATGGTTTTATATCATGGGTACTCACAACCATTTCCCTAAGTGCCGCAAAGTATTGTCTATGGAATGTCTGAGGACAGCACCGATGTCAGTAATGTGAGTATTGGAGTGATGAAAGGTGGGCATAGGGGGATGCTAAGCAGATGCATGGTGTGGACAACAAACCGAGCCTTCACGGGATGTCTGTCTGCCACCAATGCTCTATTCTCATGCACCAAGAATCAAAGTCAAAGCATTACTTCTAATGTAAAACCTGAGAGAGAAAGAGATACTCATCTGTCAAGAGAAAGCTATGATCAGCAGACCTCTTCCTGGCCACCATTCCATGTATCTACAAGACCTGAATGGTTGGAAAGTCCTACTCCTACCTCACAGCCAAGACCTAGAAGGACAGCACCCTCCACCTACGGCAAAGCCCTACATTGCTCCAGTTCAGGAAGGACATCAAAACCTGGCTCTTCAGATGATAGCACCCAACTGAGCCCCCCCCCCCTCTCTCAGGCATTGAGGCCCTCATGGGTGAGAAGATGCACTTTATAATCCCTTGACTGATTGATTGATTGTTTGATTGATCTGGTGGCTGAATTGCAAAATGTGAAAGCAGAAACCAGCCATCAGTCCTGGCTTCGCCACTTGATGAAATTCTGTGATCCTAGGCAATTGGTTAATTTCACTTTGCCTCCAATTTCTTCATTATCACACATGAGAGTCCATTAAATTATAAAAGTTCAGGATGTGAGCTGTACAAAACTTATTATTGTGTTTTATTTAATAAACTATAATGTTGTTCCAATTAATAAAACAACCAAGGTCACACACAAGGAGCACCTGACAAATGACTTACCTCTCTTTTTTCACTAATGGCATTGTTTTCCGAATCGTAGTGGGATGAACGTTTCTAAAATCATATTTGAAAACTATCACTGCTAATAAATGCCTCTCAATTTAGTAATATAATCTAATCTACTAAAGTAAAATGCTCATGCTTTATTTAACGTGTAAATAAAGTATGCCATTTGTTTCACAGCTTTCTGAAGTGAACAGCAGCCTAGTGCTGATGTTCAACAGGGAGTTGCAATTAAAGATCACGGGCCGCATGTGAGTATTCCTGTTATATATGATCATACTAATCGTGGTCATAACTAGCTTGCATACACCTACACACCTAAAATATAGATGCAGCTTGAGAAAGTAAACCTCTTGTTTGTCTAAATGCCGTCTTTTGGAGTGGCATAACATGTAAAATTTACTTACTTACCCTTATTTGGTTGTTGTGTCTGACAGCCTGGTGTGAGCTTCCAGTTGTACTACCTGTAGAATACCATTCAAACCCCAGCATCGAGGCCAAGACATGACATCCAGAAGAATCCTAATCTCCTCACCATTATAGCCATAATTGCTATAAGGTATTATCTCTATCTATTACTCATTATGTATGTGGGTCTGTGTACCTATTAGAGTTAGATAGTGGGTCATTAGACAAATGTTTTCCTTTTTTCCCTTTCTTTTGCACCACCATCTGTCTGCAGGTTGTAAGAAAAATCAAATTTAGAAGGAATCACACATGACCCTTGGCCTGTGGGTTCATCAATATATTGGTATATCTATTACCTCTTGCTGAAACTGGTAAGCCTCTAGTTATTATTTAAAACGAGTATGTTTTCCCATTGCCCCTAGGTTGCAATGTTTTGTAACATCATTAGGATGTGTAATCCAGATGTATCTGGCTCATATGAATACTGTTGCTTTCAAACGTACAGGATTTTTCTGGCCTGAAACTACTGGCTATATTAGAGTCTGTCACCAATACCCACTATTAACCAGCTTCATCATCGTTTGAAATACTTACCCAGTAAATCTACTTATACTTTTTAATCAGGTATATGTTATGCTTTATTCAAGAAAGAATATGTGATCCACTTTCAGAGTAGAAGTGTGCATCTAGACACACTCTATATGTTGGGCATATCCTATTCTCTTTTTCATAATATTCTGCTCTATATCTGTTTCTGTCTCTTAGCTCATTATGGCTAAGTATAATTTATCTCTTCATGAGATTTTTAATCTTTCATTAAAGGTTCTTAAACAAATGCGAACTCTTTTGTATCCTTTGTTGTTAAATAGTGTGAGCATTCTTCACTGTATATAGTAGTGACACTATATTATTTTGTATTTGGTTTTGATATATACTTGTCTTTACAGAGCATAACATTTGGAGGTGGAACTCCTGAGGAAGGCAGTGTTGTGCCGATACGTGCGTTGATTTTTTTGTTTTAACAAAAAGGGGTAACCCTGTGTCCCTCAGAACCTGGGTAGGAGTGGTTAACAACAAAAGTGGTTCTGTCGGGTAACCGGATAGATTGCTTTTAAGAAAAGGCTGGGATAGCTCCAAGACACAATGTAATAATTCAAGTGCAAATAGATTGAATTAAACTAAATTAAACCTCTCTGAAAACAAATATAGTTCAAGGTATTTATATAGAAAGCACAATCACATATGTAGAACACAGGAATTACTTCATTCCATTTCAGTTTATACAAATTCTAAGAACATGTGAAAAAGTGACTGTAAGTGAACACAGTGAATAGTGCAATATATTGAGTGACACTTATTTACAGTTATATACAGTACTATACACGGGGAGGGGAGGAAAAACAATTTTGAATTGGCGGTCAGTGTTCTTAATTATAACTCCAAGGAGACCGATGGTTACTATGATCGTTCCTGGGGGTATCTTGACCAATGTTATGCGTCGACGTTTCGACCCTGTTGTGCCCCGATTGGTGGTCATGGCGGGTCTTTATCAAGACAAGGGGGGTGGGGGGACAAGGGGGTTTCAGGATTTACAGGAGGCAAAAGAGTCACACCCTGGTATGGAGAGCCGGAGGTCAATCCCAAATAGAAAGAGTCGCGCTGCTCACTCTAGAGTTGCAGAGTCCCGTCTGACAAGGTTCACGGAACCTTGAGACAACTTGGAAACCACATAAAAATCATGTGTTCAAACAGATTCTCTGTTAAACTCTATATGGCTTGTATTTGATTAATGACGGCATATATCAATGAATTGAATTATTATCAAACAGATTGAGTATTGAAACAAACATCAGATTGTGGTATGTATGTGTGATGGATGGGTGCAGTGAGTATGTTGCACAAATTATTGTCTCAGTAAATTCATATCTATCATGTTTTTTTACTTACAGCCAAATTATATTTAATAAATAAATAGTTTTGTACTTTTCTAAATTTTAGTGTCACTACTATTATTTTACATGTTCCGATTTCTCTATTGAAAAGTAGCTATTTACCCTCATTTGGCTATTGTGTCGGCCAGGTGTGAGCCTCCAGATGAACTCAGTATGACTTTTTTCACACCTACGACCCAAACAAGCATTGGCAATGCCAACAGATCTGGCTATGAATGAAAGTGTAGTTTGTGTCATTGATGGGTTTGGGCACTCAATAAGTTTCATGCATGCACTTTGTCGCTCTTCTTTGCATCCATTCATCCATCCACTGACATATTCTTGTATCCAACGTCCGACACTATCATAATAAAATACACACAAACTCAACAACGTATGCAAAATGAATTACAAGAATACAAGTAGCAAAAAGAACACATGGTGTCTAAACACAAAGAACATATGCTGACAATAAGGAAGCAAAATGTAACAGCAGGTGTTCTTCTTGCAAAGGTATCGTAAAAAGTCTATCATTGTATTACATTTCAGGCAAAGGTCAAGCATGGTCACCACATTTAGAACCAACATGTTGGCGATCTTGGAATGGTAAAACAATGATACAACCCCAAGCATTTATTGGCTTCATTCACTATGACACTGGGTCTTAGCGACGTTTGGAGACAATATGACTGTGAGGCAGGCAGATACATGTTCTTATCTGCAGTATACGGTACCCTATCCTGTCTGGATTACTTCCTCGCACACATGCTGTCAATCTTGAATATACCGATCCATGCTCCCGGTCTCTCTGATCATGTGCCCCCAACAGCTCTCAGTGAGGTCTAGCAGTCGGTGCACTACACACATGACACCGCAGCACATGGTGGGCAACACAGAAACCATTCTGGGAGACCATTGGGGAATGGCAACCTGCTTCTTTGAGTCCAACGACTTATGGGTGGACACTTTGTCAACAATGTAAGGGGGCTTCAGGGCACTGACAGGGAGTGGTAATCTCAAACCTAGCCCATCCGAGGAAAAAGAGATTGAGGGAGCTTGCAAGCCTTGACCAGACAGTGCGGTTAGTAGAATGCAAGTATGTGGAGCAAGCAACAGTCGAGTTACTGCACAAGCTTCAGAGAGCCAACATAGCACTTAAGTAAATCCAAACAGAGGAAGCCAGGAAGCTCTTGCAGGCCTGCCAGAGCCACCTCTATGAATTAGACAATAAAACCAACATGCTCTTGCATTGCCTGAGCCAAGCACACAACAAGGACCCGAACAAGACACCTAACAAGATAGCAAAGAGCTTCGCTAAGTACTACGCCGTACTTCATACATAAACCATATGCAAGAGACTAATGCATATCTCTACAACCTCCACATGCTGCAGATATGGGCAGAACATCGCATAACTCTTGATGGCCAAGTCACAGCGGAGGCCATCCCTCACCTTCCCGGGGCAAAGAATCCAGGCCCCAATGGCCTACAAGAAAAATTGCTTAGCTGCCAAGCCAATATTCTCACCCTACCCTTGCTTATGCTATCTACAGAGGCTCTGGAAATGGGACGTTTCTCCCCAACCTGGAGGAATCTCTGATAGTGCTGTTCCGCAAGAGAGAATACCCCCCATCTGTGCTCATCATATAGGTCCACATTATTATTTAATTGCAAAACCAAAATACTAGCCTAAACATTAGCGTCATACCTATTCGCTTTTGTTCCCAGTAAAACATGGACCAAAGTGGCTTCATACCGAACAGATTGATGCTGCAATACAACTGCCATTTACACAATGCGTTGGTAACCATCAACATCATACAATACTCTTTGGCGGTGATGCTCATAGACTTTGGGAAAGCTTTTTGACTGCATTTTGTAGCCCTGTCTGTTTGTGGTACTTCAACACATGGGCTTTGCCCCCCCAGTTAATGGCTTACATTCAACTCCTATACACCTAACTGTGTGCTCAGGTCAGAGATGCATGTGCAGTGCCAATGCAATTTGCTTTGAGGCAAGGGGCACCACAGGGATGCCCTCGGTCAGGCCTATTATTCTGTTATTTGCTATTGAAGTTGAGCCCTTGTCTGGGTGCTCTGGGAAGGCCCACATTTAGAGGAGTTTTGAAGGTCAGACACTTGTGAAGGCCTAGTGTCACTCTAAATGGATGTTCCCTTGATTTACCTAGGGTAACCGATAGCCACAGCTACCGGAGATACATTTGGATCCTACTCCGGACTTAAAGTCAACTAGGGAAAAACAAGACTATGCCTAATTGGGCATTTCGAGCACACAATCGGTTGGGCTCTGGTGGTGGGGCTAATGATCACAATCACTGACTTCCGCTATAAAGGGGTCCACATTCAGGCTACGGTGAAACACACCAAACCAGGCAATCTCTCATCCCAACTGATGGCCATGCAAGTGTAGCATTCCAGGTGGTCCACACCACCACTCTCACTCATAGGACATGTGTCCTGCTAAACATTATGATCCTCCACAAGCAACCATACACAATGCAAAACTATTCATTCTACATTTCTACGGTGACCATGATACCCTTTCAATCTGCCATTAACTCAGTTGTCTGGGAGGGAGGGCTTCAATGAGTGGCATTCTGCAAGAGCTGTAAGTCCACATATAATGGTAGACTGGCAATAGTCGACCTACTTCCTTACTATAGGTCCTCACACCTGCTTCTACTAAATGACTGGATTTATGGTATGGAAGATGACTCAGCTTATCCAATTGGTCACTGGCACATCAGTACCTACTCTTCCCTACATTATATATAAGGCTCCCAGTTTTATAGTGGTTATTTTTTTAACATGTCCATCTGTATTTATCCATATTTATTTTTTGCCCATTTTATCTGTATTTTTCCATATTTATTTTGTGTTTTGTGTAAAAATGTAGTTGTAAAACTTTACATTTCCATATTGATTTAACTGATCAACACACACTCATACTTTGATGTCTGTCTTGTTTTATCTATTTAAGCTGCCAAATATTACATGACAATACATCCACTGGTAAATATTAGCACTATACCACAAATGTATGTTGACAAGTGCCTTTATTTAAAGAAATGTCATCCTGTTTTTTCATTTACCATGCTGTCCATCTGCTCAGCTGTTGGGCTATTATTCATGAAATACAGCACAGAGGTTCCCTTAAATAAGCACCATTTTCTGTATTTATCCACCTGTATAAATAAATGCAGACAGCAAACACATTGTTTTCTGTCTGTATTTATCTGTAGAAATCCGTAAAAAAACGGAAAACAGGGAGCCGTAATTATATGTGACAAAGCACTCTCTTGCCAGAGGCTACATACGCGGAGGGGTTCTGAGGATGCAACGCCTTGTCAGTCACCACTCTGGGACATTTTGAGCAAGGACAAGATATCAAATCTCACACAGACCTCCAAGACGAATTCGGATTAGAATGTAATCAATTATATCGTTACTTGCAAGTCAGACATACACTTATGCCCTACCTCACTATGCTTACAGACCTGCCAGAGTATATTCCTCTAGAGGCATGCTTGACAATGGGCTCCCTCCCTCCCAGAAGCTGAATTTCTATACTTTATTAATCCATAGTGCTGCATACACCTAATACCTTTCTGAGTTTGCAAAAGCCCTGGAAAGATAATTTGAGTTCATTGGACGACACTGAATGGGCATTGGCCCTGATAGAGGCAAGTGAGGTGGTGGTGATGGCACTATTACACCGCATGCCATTGAAATACATACAGTGCATAAACTTGACACCCCAGCTCTAGGCGTCTGGCCCTCTGCCTCTACTGTAGCAAAGCAATGGGTGATTTCCTCCACAGAGTGTGGGACTGTACAGTCCTTCAGCCCTTCGCAGTTGGGGCGAGCTGTTATGGGACACTCCATAGACCTAACCCCAGGCTACTTTTCTCCAACTGGTGATTGAGGTGGGATACATGCTCACAAAGAGAACAGTGCTGAGACTTGGCCTAGTGATTGCCAAAAGAGATATCGCATGACTGTGGCAGCAGGAGTTGGGTCTGACCTTGGGTGCTTAGAGGGAGCAGATGGACTAATGATGTGTGCAGAAGATAGCGATGTGCAAGGCCCGGGGATACCCTAAGAATCATATAGAGGTGTTGGGTTCATGGAAGAGGTATTGGGAGGCAGACGAATAAAGGCCCAAATTTGGACAGGACTCTCACCCAAAAACTATGGGATAATATAAGCTTGGCATTGGGTCAAGATAGAGGTATGAACAAATGTATGCTAGCTGTGATTTAAAACATATTTAATGGTTTTGCTTTAACAAAAAACCCAAAAAAGATTAGAATGATACACTATGGACAACAGCACGCCATAATAGTATTCCGGTTTAGAGGAGGTGGCCATTTTAGAAGAGGTGCACTGCAGATGAAATGAGCAGCAAACAAGCAAGTGGCCTGTTAGTACTGCCATACACATACTCAGAGCCCAATTTCTGTGTGAATGAAGACATTTGCCATCATGAAGATGCCTAACCTGGGTAAGGTTGGCCCTGGGAACTTTTACCCAAATGGTTAGGGCATGCCCAAGAGTCATTTCCACCCACTATCCCAGGCAAAAATGTTGCATCATATCATCAAAAAAGGAGCCTAGAGGGTGAAAGAGACTACAGGTTGCCCTCCACTCACAAATTACAAACACAAGAAACCCGTTCTCTAAGACAAATTATATTAGGATGGAGTATATTGTTCACTTTGGTTTGCTACTCTGCGAAGTGTATATATCACATACATTTTGTTCTTTCTTTAGCAAACCCCCTATTCTTTCTTTGTAGTTGTTTGCAACACTCTTTTGCCTATCATTTAAAAAGGCCCTTTTTTCCACTGACAGTCCTCCAGAAGGAAATAGTGACCGAATTATAATTTAAACATTTCTCAATCTATTCAGTACAACAATAAGCTTTTAAATAAGCAGTAAACACCAACTATGGGTGAAAAAAGTCTGAAAGGGCAAAATGACCCATCACGGGCGAACCACCAAAGGGGTAACTGGTAGATACTCACCAGATAAGCCCACTGTTCTCCTCATTGGTGGTCATTTTGTCCCAAAAAGAAAATTGCTATCCATGCATACCAATCTCACATGCATGGCATGTGAGATTGGTATGCATGGACAGCAACCATCACATTTTTTATTTGACAGTTCACACCTAGTGAACAATAAAATAATTGTGAGAAAGGTGTGCCTGACAATTTTAAATCGCGTTCCGTCACTAATATAGAGTGTACTTACCTGTCACTCTATTGCACTTACACAGTTTATTGTCTAATTTTTCCTTCGTTTGGACACTTTCTTTCTTATTGGGACAACATTTGCCTTAGAGAACGGGTTTCCTGTGTTTGTAAAAATGTTGCATTGCCAGGCATCCCCTTACGAACACTCCTGGACTTGAGGAAGATCAGAATAGGACTGAACATGCCGTCTTCAACTTGAGAACAGTTCAGAAGAACTGGACTTACTCTCTATTGCACACAGGAACAAGTGGACTCTAAGGAGCATAAGGCTGACCTCCTGTTAAAGCTACAGGGTTACAACAAATTACAGGAGGCCTTTTCCTGAAATTGCTAAGTTCACGAGGGGCAACTGGGCCTGGACTGGACCCTGCTGTTTGGGACATGCCTGACACCCTGTGAGTCTCTAAGTGACTCCCTTGAGGTCATGGGAGGCTGTAGAAGTGCATTCCTGTGGAGAATTGGGAGTTAAAGGTCTAAAGAGAGAAGGTATAATCTTTGACCAGGATGAACCTGTATCGAGTATCTGATCTACACCACTTCGTTTTCAGAGTAAAATTGCCCCTAGGTCCTGGTCTACCACAGCCATTGACTATCTTTGGCACTTGATGTTTCTTGGCTCTATCCAAACTTAAAACTTTACAAATTCATAGCCCCAGTTCCCATTATGGGATTTTTGTCATTGTGGTGTTGTTTTGTTTATTACATAATTCAGTTTAGAATTTTGCAAATCAACATACCAACTCTCTGAACCAGTTATAACAAGAATCACACAAAAAAAAAACGAGTTTGTCAAAGTGAGTGATCAATGTAAAAACCATTGCCTACTACAGTAATCTGTGAGATTACATGTAACAAAATAGCTGGCTATAGCCCATAGCACAATGTGATAACAAGCCGCTAAAGGCCGATTGGCTTTAGCAAATGTTCTTCACAATTAATAGGCTAGATCAACTGCCTGTGTCAAAATGTTTCATAATAAGCAGACTAGACCCCTTGCATCAAACATAACATTTCCTGTTTACCGATTAGGCATATAAATTTCCACCATAGCCAATTTGCTACTACAGTTTTGAGCATAAACATTTCCACAAGGAAACCATCCGATACACAATCATAAATAGAGGTATGCAAAATTATAGTGATTTACTATCCCTCCTAAGAAGACCTAATAAGGATTCTCACAGTGCCTTTCTTGCATATCCTGTTTTTTTTGCACCTGGTCATTAACACCAAATCCATTGCCTATTAATGTAATCTGTGAGATTCCATGTATTAAAACACCTATCGCTTGACTTTAATATACATCAATAACAATCCACACTTAACCCGTTAAGCGCGCCGCAAATATTCCGCCCCAGTGCGGACGTTCGATTGCGCTAACGGGATTCGGACGTCCAACGGTCGTGCGCAGCACTAGCGAGGTAGTGCACGCGACGACCGTTGGACGTTCGCAGCACTGAACGGGTTAAAAGCCTATTGATTTTAACGTATACTTTCCAGAAGAAATACGTCAGGCCAAGAGCCTTTATAACTACATTTCATAATAAACAGATCAAGCCTATAGTTGTGAGCACGGGCTTGCCACCCAGTCCGGCAGTATCTAATATAATTTTTGTCACAAGTCAAAAAATGCAAAAAAATCCGTTTTTTTACATTTAGAGCACAAATTCAGTCCAATCAAATTGTGTACTCAGGAAAACCAACATGTGGGTGGGGCCTTCTCTGAGTAGCTCTTTTGTGTTGATCACATCAGGTCGACGACAATTGCACCATCAAGCCAGACCTAAAAATCCATGTAGATTAGTGAAGAACAGGACTGTCAAACACAATATTTAATTCTAAAGTCTAAAATTAATGACTGCCCTCCTCCGATCCGTGTCACTGCTAGAGAAAAACAAACATAATGTATCTAGCTCTCTAAAACATAGCACTACAGTGTCATGTGTGTGCCCTTGAAAGTTCAAGCTCGAACAGCTATACTGCTCGTAGCAGAGGCAGCTGGATAAATGAACAAATTGATCACAGTTGTGTGGGGGTAAGCACTGTTTTTGTGGAAGCACGCAATGTCTGCCCATTCAAAGCATGAATTACTGTCTACCAACATGTGGGCAGAGCCAAAGACCCTCTCCTGGCAATGCATCTGAAAGCACTTTTTTAGGTTAATCATTTTGGGCCTGATTCACAAAGATAATTTACACTTTTGATTAGTTTTACATATTTGAGTACTTTACAGTTTTGAGTAAGATTACAACTTTTTAGTATTTACAAACTCTGAGTGTAAGTTACTACTGAAAAAAATAATAGTAAGTCAGGCACTATACATGACCAACCGCTGGCACTGCAACATCCTCCTGCAGAAAATATGAGGCTTTTCAAATTCAACCCTAGCAGAGAAAACACTTCTCCAGCCCTTAAAGATATCACAAACCAAATGTGTGAACAATAAACCTAAAGAGGTTTGCTGCACTACCTCTATTTGATATTTGCAAGATTCGGAGGCCCGGATTATGCGCTAGAGCTTTGGAAGAAAGCAACAGCACCATATGTTTGTACATATATCTCTGGAGTTCGCTTTCAGTCAACACAGCACGGCAACCACACTAAGGTTGTTGTACTGCAGTGCATTAAATAATGGTAAATGTACCCTTTAATACCCTTCTTTCAGCATGAAAAGACTAACCGCCATTGTACCGAGCTATTAAAAATGGCCTATTCACACCTAGGTGATTGGTTTGTTTTAGTGTTCATGCTTTATTGTTGTCAAATAATTAAAAAGATTAAAATTCTCACCAGAATTCTCAAATACTGTCTCGAAGGTAGGAGTTGATCCTCTTCCGCTAAATTCATCTCCTTGACCCACCAGGGCTTGCTTCACAGCATCGTACCCCCAGAGTATCACCACTCGACGGAGGCCCAAGTGCAGGGTGTACACCGGACCGTACTTCTCGCTCAGCTGCAGGCCCCAAAAAAGTTAAAGAGAAGTCTAGTGATGGATAGTTCAAGTGAGAACGGAGGTGTTAAAAAGCAAATCAAATCAGTGAAAGTAAAATCTAATGACGCATCACAACAAAATCAATGAATATGTGTGAGTATCAATTATTAGTTCTTAAACGTCTAATACGGAAATTCTGGGACTGGCGGCAAAGAATAGATACAGTAGCAGCAGCTTGCCTGGCAGGGGCGAAGCAGAAGGCAAGCATAGTTCACTTTTAGGAAAATACCATTTTGAATACTGTAATTGTTGATACATTTTTACTCTTCTGATATCAAAAGCAGATGAAAACAACTGTGGACGTTTTAAATCCCTTACATGCTTTACACAGAAATTAGGTTCAAGCTTAATGAAGGGGTAGCTGCTTTTCAAGAAGACAAATCAATTGCATGTGTGATTATACCCCCAGTCACTCTCCATTGAAGACACATTTTAACATCAATCAGTACTTAATGCAATGTGAACCAGACACAGGGCTCATGTCCAGTACACTCTTAAACCTACAGCAGGACAACTTCCTAGAAGGTAAAGGCACTTGCTGTACTCTTGATCTGTGCTTCACTTCAGACAGATGGAAGACCACATGCCCTTCCAAAGGCACTGGAGGGCTTCTCATGGTAGGCTGAGTTCCTTCACCATGGGTAAAATAGGAAGTGATGGGCCTGACAAATATATTTTAAAAAATGAAGCGCCCCCCTCCCCTCAAAGCTTCTGTTAGTCCAGAGGCCACTGTGTCCGAGTCACACTATGTAGGATGCTGCCAGGTACCGGCATGGGAGCCAAGTCCTTCCACACAGAGGTGCAGTCTGTGTCGAGTACTTTGGACCGTTCTTTTTGGGGGTCATAGATGTTGGACAGTATGCTCTGGTTGACGTACATTTTCCATCTACCAAAAGAGTATTTATTGCTTACTTGGTGCTTTTTTAACAATAGGTCAAGCGACAGAGACATCTATAAATTACATAAGAAATATAAAGTCACACAGACAACTAACTCAGCTATTTTTGCATGCAGGGGCCTAACTTGGTTACTAAGATTGGGGAGGGTGTAAACTGTAGATTTCCCAACAATCACGTGAAGTATCTTGTGAAAATACGTTATATGAGCAGGAGGGATTGAGGGGGCCCAAGAAACAGTGTCTTAGGAGTACTTAAAACACAATATTTTTCCAACGACCCAACATTTTTTCGGACTTTCAAAACAGAGACAAGAAAGCTAGGGTATGTATTTGTGTGTATGTGAAATCCAATAGACACCTCGACATACCCGACTGAAAGTACAGGTACCCAACTATTTCCCACAGAATACATTTTTTAGGTGGGTGCAACATCCCCCCCTCCCCCCGCAGCTACGCCTGTTTGCGTGAGACGCATATTTATTCTGTATTATGAGTGGAAACGTTCCTCAATTTTACCCACCCAGAATTCTGTCCTTCAAAGACTTAAGTGAGCTTAAGCTTGAACAAATAAATCACACTTCCACTATCACATCCGACATCAACACCCTTCTAAACAACTTCAAATTAATTGAAAGCATTTCTGGAAAACCATCTCAAAACACACATCTCAACTCAAAATTCAAGTGTAAGCCAAAGAGGAGAGGAGTTGGCCTAAGGGCTAGGGCGGTCAACCTCGAATCCGGGGAACTGAGTTTGAGTCTTAGCAATGAAGCTGAACATCCTGTGATTCTGTGCAAATCACTTAATCTCCCCGTGCCTAACAAAAATGAATGTGTCCTCATGTAATGCAACTGGTGCTATGTAAAGCACTCTGATACGTGCTTCGGGTCAAGTTTCCGCTATATAAAACTTTGCAAACAAAACCTTTGGCACTAGGGTATCCGAAGGCCTTGTAGTGTAGTTCCTATATCCCTGATAGGCTCTGCGCATTGGAATAATATACACTATAGATTTGACGTAGGACTGAGGTCAGTATGTCTCTATTGAGTACATTAAACTTAATTACTTGTTTGTGCCAGCTAACTCAGAGGTCACTGGAAACTTCTTGAATGAACAAGAATGGATTAGTCTCTGACAATCGCATAAACATGACAACTTTGTTTCCCTTAGAATCGGAACAATATCTTCAGAGTCGTGGAAACAATAGATTACAGTTTCACTCAGTCAATCGTGCATGCTTCGTTTCTACAGAGTTGCACAGAAATAGAGAGACAGGCGTTTCAATAAGAGGGCTTATTTGACAGTCTAATTTCTCAGGCAAGATATATGTACTGACAGACAGAATGCGAAGTATAATACGTAGAGCGTTAGCAATAATATGAAATAATACTGCAATAGCATGGTCTGTAGCTATGACATATATAAAAATACATACATAAATAACAGGCTAAAATACTCAACTGGTGCTTCTAAAATAATCCTACCCCAGTGTACCTAACCTAAGTGTAGTACGTGGGAAGAAGTAGGTGCTGTTTAGATATAGTCTAACTTAGCTTAAGTTTAGTTTTGCCAACAATTGCCAAAAGTTTCTCTAGGTTCTAGTCTGCTCCATACCTTAGAATGAGAGAGGTTGGGATCTCTTTCCCCGGACTCAATCTTTAACACCCTGCAAGGGGAGTCAGAAACACTGGAGCTGGATTCTGGGCGAGGAGGATGACACCATCTGGTCAGTGCGTCAGTTGGGGACTTGACTTCCTTCGGGACTTGCTGTGGCGAGCCGCGTTGTGCAAGTAGGTAGTCGAACCGCACCGTGCCTTGCCATAGCAAGTGAAGGTATATTTATACTGTGAAAGTGTTTAGGAATGCCAGTATTGACTTACAAGTCAGGCAAATGAACATCATGAATGAACCCCTAAGGAATAGATGTTCATGCATAATAAATAAGTTCTTGGAGAAATCAATATCCAGGCAAGGGGAAGTCCTAAAGGCTTCAGAGTCTGGTTTTTCAAGAACTCGTTGTGACGAAAAGGAACGGATGTAGTTGACCATGCCTATATTTAGTTAGCATGAGCAATGCCTAAATAAGGGCTGGATTTCTATGCCTAAATACGGGCAATGTGAATTGTACCTATATAAGGGCAGGAATGCATAAATCGGGAAATATATATATGATATCTAAATCGACACACAACAACCTTGCTGACCACAAACACTTCACAGGCAGAGAGCAAAGAAAATGAAAGAAAAAAATTAAACCTCTACTGAATACTAATTGCGTAATACACAGACAATTCATCACAACAGGCAAAGTCAATCACTATACCAACTCATTACTGAAGCTGACTACCGAAGCAGAACGCTCATCAAAAGATTCAAGTATTGCATCATCCCCTCACCTGACTCTCCTACCATTACATCATGGACAAGTGCAATGCTATCAACACCTTCTTCAACAAAAAATAATTGCACAAGATAGAAAAGTATATTGACAACACCAAACCTGCTTTTATTCTGACACGTCTACCACACATGCCACAATGGTCATCCTTCAAATCATTGTCTCTCAAAGAACTCAATGACAACTCCCTCAAAAGAACAACATTGGAGGATAATCTCTGTTCTTTATCAGAGTCCTTTCTGGAGATGCTCTCTCACCTCTAGTCCCTAATATTCATGCCTCCTTCACTTAAGATATCTTCAGTGAAGCTCTCAAGATATGCAAGATCCCCCATGCCCAAGGAAACCCTCACTAGACCCCCTTGACAATGCCAACTACCAACCCATCACTCATCTACACTTCAATGTGAAGATCATCGAAAAAGCAGTTTATGCACAATTTCAAGATCACATCAACACCAACTATCTCTTCCATGACAATCCATCCAGCTTCAGATCATGCTGCAGCACTGTGAGAAATTTGGTTGTTGGGTCAGGGGGCTGTGAGCCCTTCTCAAGCAACCAACAAATTCCTTGTCAGGGAGAACCACAAAAATTCACTAAATTAATCTGTGTGTAATACTCTGGTGGCTTGGCACAAAATTAGTCAGGCTTAACTTGGAGGCAATGGGTAAAGTATTTATACAGCACTCAAACAGCAATAAAGTGACAACACAAGAAAAATCCCACACCAGTTAAGACAAATAGAGTATATTTGAATAAATTAATTTACACCAAAATGGCATAAATCCAATCAGTAGAACTGGAGTTATGCATTTTTAAAGTTTAATGTGAAAAATAGTACCTAAATGATCAAAGCACAAACCTTGGACATCTAGTTGCGTGAGAACGGGACAAAGCCGAACGTTTTGGCCGATCACAATGGTTTGGATACACAGAGTGGATTGGGCCTAGACTCCCCTTCCTTACAAACATAGAAGACATTTTGAGAAAAATGTCTTCAGAAGGTAAAGTCTAGCAGGGCAAGACAGCCGGTGGTGACCAAGGTGGAGGAGACATTGTCATCAGGGAGCCGCTGAATGAACCTGTGGGGATAATTTCTTCATTCAGACTTAGGGTCTGATTATGAGTTTGGCATCTTAGAGCGGGCAGCCACACAAGCGCCCATGTTCAAGACCACCAAACCCATAGTCTGGTTGGCCACCGTATTCTGATTGGAATACAGGTCAGGTATCTGGACATTAGCAAGGCACTTCAAAGGGAGCACCACAACGCGTTCCTGCACGGCATGGACTGTTAAGACCATGCTGTGCAGGAACTGGAGGTGCATGCTTACAGGGGGGTAAAACAGGTGCCCTCCTGCGTGCATCCCCTAGACCTGAGGCAACAGGGGGCCCTATAATTCTCCCTTACTTTTCTCACCATCACACTTTTCAAGGCAGGCTCGCTGTCATTAAAACTCTGATGATGAGGAAACTTGCACTATGCCTGGCAGTGCCACAGCGGCACTACCAACATATTGCAGGCCTCAGACGCTGGCAGTAGCAGCTGTCCTATGCTGGTCTGAGCGCCATACTGGTAATAAATTAGTCAGACCACCTGTGTGGATGTAGTCGCACCACCACTGCAGGTTTAGTGGTCTTTTGAACCGCCAAACTTCTAATCAGCCCCTTAGTGTCTTTTTATGGGAGACAAAATCGCCAGCAGGAAGAAGCTGCAGGCTGTAGCCGATGAAGATGGATACCCATTTGCGAGGAGGTGCTGACCAGGATTTGCTGCTGCAGAGAAGCTACAACATAGTCAGGCAGACCGGTGATGCTCCTTGGGCGATCGGCAAGCAGGTAGGTTCCAATCTTCTCTCGTTTCTTAGGGCACCTTTACGCTGAACGTTTTTTAAGTCCTAACTTTTGTACTTGGGCTATCTGGGAACTTTTATCACCATGTCCAGAACTAGAAGAACACCACTTGAACGGCCAGGACTCACTCAAGATGGGTCTTGGTATAAGGTGGTTGGAGACTTTTCTATCCCTGAGGTTATGATAAGAAGGACACAAACTAGCTCTGGAAGCCCTGGGTTCAAGCAGAAAAGCAGATCTCAAGCAGCAGGGCAGTCCTCTGAGAGCACAGGTCAGGCTTCAGGCAGCAGGACAGTCCTTTTGCTGCAGAAGGGTAATCCTTTTAGGTACACAGCAAGGCCACAGACAGTAGGACAGTCCACCTAGAGTTATCCACAAGCTCAAAACTGTAGAGTGGGTATGAGGGTCCTAATGTTACACCATGAGCCAGTTTTCAGGTGCAAGACATTTCTGGTGTTTTTGCCCAAAATAAGTGTCTGGAATTTCCTGCCTCCATGCTCTGGTCCCTGGATGTCTGGAGTCACAAAACGCTAGTGTAAAGTTCTTTTTGTGTGTGCTGAGGAAGTGTCTTTGAAGTGCAGGTGGGGCTGTGCACAGCTCCGCCACTCCCATTCTGGCAGGATGACCAATCCAACCAACACCCAGTCTCCCTCTAGTGTGGCTGCCTGAGAGGAATACACAAAGGCAACTATCAACTACATCAGACCTACCAACTCACACAGATGCCACCCTTTTCCACATGATATAGGCTCCCTTCATTGATATCATACGGTTGTAGGAAAACAAGCTGAAAAACATTGTAAACAGTGCCTTTCTAGCTCATATTCGAAGGTGTGAACTGTGATGTTCGGTAACACCCCAGGACATACCGCCAGCCCCAACTTGCTTTTTATTTTTTGGAGGACGGAGTTTGTAAGTGGGATGGGGCAAAAGTGCCACTTAGGTACTTCTTGCCACAAGGCCCCAAACCTCCAAGGGCTCGTCCCCTCCTCACACAGAGAAAGGTTTGTTTTAGATGGCAGGTCTGACTGCACCAAGTCATGGAAGCAGACTGCAGGCTAAAATGGTTAGGACTGAGAGTTGACAGAACTCATGGAATTTTACTCACCTGAATTTTGCAGAGTTACAGAAAACTCCGTAAAATTCTGAAGAGTTCCGCGAACAGGTGGAAAATGGGCATCACACTGCTCATGCTGCGATTTAGTGCTGGTAGAGTGTTCTGTGCTGAAAAATCAGGGCAAACTTCACCACACGGTGCACAAGCGTATGGTCAGCTTGTTTTGCCTGCTTCTGCCTGCCTTTCTCCCTGCTGCATATTCCATCCTATTTCTGAATGCCACCTTTTCCTTATTGCTGTTTGCCTTTCATTCTGTGTATTTACGTTTCCGTGTGAGTTTTTTAAACCTTTTTTTAACTTTGTTATTTTTTTCTTTGGCCTGGCCTGTCTTCTGTCTGTTCACCTGCTTCTTTCCCTCCCTTTCCTGGTCCAACTCCTTCAGAAAGTCCCAAAGGCAGAAGCTGCACCAGAAGTAGGCAGTGCCACCCGCACCCCGTGTGGGTGACACAGGCGGGCAGGGAATCAGCCCTTCCCCATCTTCAGCAAGGAGAAGTTAGGTGCTCTTATTTTCTTGGTGTAGCAGTACACCCTATCGGAGCATCAGGTGTACTGGGGTGAGTGTGGTGGAGTGTGCACCTCAGCACAGGCATCTAGTGCACCCAGTAGCAGCTGATGCACCACTAGGCTGACATCCTAGACAGGGAACAGGACCTGATCAACCTGCTAGACATCAAGGCTGTGGTGTTCAATCAGTAATATTTTTGTTTTCTAAGCAGCATGATTACAGGTAAATAATAAGGATATAGGTTGTTCCCTTGTGTTACATATTTCAAAGTTTCAGATTGATAATGATTATTTTAGTCCATAGGTCATTATTTTCTTGTGTGAAATGTTATTAATCTTGTGGTCTCAAATATGTTTGCACTGTGTTACATATAACTACCAGCCAGCACTTGTTTGCCCTATGTAGCATACATGACTGGGCTTTTTCAAGGCTGTTTATGTATTTCAGTAGAGTCCACAAAAAAATGAAAAAAATTAATATTATTCCCAATGACATCATACGTATTCAGGACATTCATTATATCCAACTGATGATACTTTTCGAACATATATAGTAGACAATAAATGGAATTCATAAGAGAAACATGCAACATGAGGACAAACAGTAAGAACAAATATGAAATTAGAGAAACAACAAAAATAAAATTAATCAGCAAAGAATATTTCAATTGTTTGGTCTTATAAACTAGTGCGTAGGTAGATTCCAAATATGTTCATTCATCTTTATGACTTCAACAAGTAGAACACTGCAGAGATATCCAGTCAACATAGTGCATCTGTGCTGGTGTACATGCTGAGAACTATAGAACATATATTTTGTTTAATATTGTGCATTATTCAGTAAATAAAAGAAAAAGTGTGGTAATTTCAAAAGTGAGGACACCAGTGCCAAACATGTGACAGAAATAGGGCAAAAGGCAAAGTATTTAAAAATAGTAAGAAACGTGATGCTCAAAGAAGATTCAAAACAATGCCTACAAAAGAACTGTTACAAAATCAAGTCTTCAAGTGTAGTCTAGGAGTGAAGAATGGCAAAGTTACTATTTGAATAATTGTAAGTTATGGATGCCATGCTTGAAAAGATAAAGTCCAAAATGTTACTTTAATTGGGCTACTGAAAGATCTTAACCCTTTCGCTGCTAGGCCTTTCCCCACCCCTGTGCGTGCTGAGCCTTTTTTTGCTATTTGGGGTAGTTCACACTTAGGCCCCTGTAGCTTTTTGCCCACATAAGGTATCCACACCAAATTTGCGTCTTTTCGTTCCAACATAAGCAGATTTCAAAGATACCCAGGGTTTGCTGATTCCCCTAGAGGAGGCCCAGTAATTAGCCAAAATACAGCTAAATGTTTTTTGGGGGGATAAATGAGAAAAAAAGTGCTGCAGAAGAAAGCATCTGTTTTTTCCCTGCAAATGATAGAAACAAAGGGTTTGTGCTGCTGAAATCACCATCTTACCAGCTTTAAGGGACAGACAGACTTTTGTCAGAAACCCAATTATTTTTTTACATAGTTTTGGTATTTTACTGGGACATAGTCTATTTTTGCTACTTTTTGTGCTTTCAATCACCATAAAGTTAGTGATGGAAATAGGTATGAAAGCAATAATGGATCCTGGTAAGCTATACATTTCTGGAAAGTAGAGAAATGTCTAAATTCAGCAAGGGGTCATTTGTGTATACTCTTCAAGGTTTTTTATAGAAACTAACAGGTGAAAATTTCAAAAATTGAAAATGAGTTTACAAAAACAGCCATTTGTGCCAACGTTTTCACCTGTAACTTCTTCTAAGTATGACAGATTTTTTAAAGCAATATAAAGGTATATTCACTGGACTCTTCTGGTTGTGGGGATATATAGGAAATTTAGGTTTACAAAGAACCCGAGGAACCCAGAGCCAATAACTGAGCTGGGTCTTGTAATGGTTTTTCATTGTGTACCGGGTATATAGCAATTCATTTGGTAAAATATAGTGTTGGCACAATTCAGAGGCTGGATCCCGAGGTCAAAGCAGCAGTCATATTTTTAGATGCAGAGAAGGCAATTGACTCTGTAGAATTGGCCTTCATGAAGAGTGTGCTGCAGAGAATTGGGGTGGAAGAAGTTCTCCTCCAACTTGTAATGACTCTGCATGCTCAACTTACAGCTCGGGTCAGACTGGAAAGGGAGGTCACAACCCCTATAGTAATTTCTAGAGAGACCCAACAGGGTTGCCCTCTATTCCCACCACTCTATGCCCTGGTCGCTGACCCACTTGCCTGTGCACTGCAAGAATAAAATATGCACAGGGGGCTGGAGTTTTTGGCCCCCGGCTCAGCGGCCAAAACCTACCAAACCCATACATTTCTGAAAACTAGAAACCCTGGGGAGTCCAGGGAGGTGTCACTTGCATGGATCTCCCAACATTTTCCTACCCAGAATCCCCTGCAAACCTCACATCTAGCTGAAAAAGCAAATTGTTTTCAAATGTCTATGTGGGAAAGTAGTGGGATCACCGGGTTGACACAAATTTCCTATATCCAAGCGTTCCTCCAGGTCTCCTGATAAAAATAATACCTCACTCGTGTGGGTGGGCCAAGTACCCGTGAAAGGCAAGGCCCTAAAACGTATTGTGTAGACATCAAAATGATCTATCACAAAATGACCTGGTTTTTGCAAGGGGGCACCTGGTTTTTTTTTGCCCTAGGCTTGGTGGCCATCTAGAGAAACCTACCAAACCCACACATTTCTAAAAACTAGATACCCTTTGGAGTCCAGTGTATAGCTTGGATCCCTCAATGTTTTCCTACCCATAATCACCTGCAAACCTCAATTTTAGATGAGGAAATCGCTTTTTCTACACATGTGTGTGTGGGATCATCGTGCGGGCACAAATGTCCTACCACCCCACGTTCCCCTTTCTCTCCCGAGTAAAATGTGTTTGGTTTATTTCAGCTAAATTTGAAGTTTGCAGGGCATTTTGGGTTGCAAAAACGTTGGGAGGTCAACATAAGCCATACCTCTGTTAACTCCCCCAGGAATCTAGTTTTCAAAGATGTCTGTGTTTCGTAGGTTTCCCTAGGTGGCCGCCGAGCGCAGGGCCAAAAACCCAGGTGAGCCCCTTTGCAAAAACAGATAATTTTGATGTCTCCACTATATGTTTTGGGCCCTTCAATGCCGCAGACACATGGCCCACCCACACAAGTGAGAAACCATTTTTATCGGGAGACTTTGGAGAATGCGAGGGGGGTGAAAGTTTGTGGACCCAAGCAGATTCCAGAACTTTCCATCACAGAAATGTGAGAAACATGGTTTTTTTTTACAAAGTTTGAGGTTTGCAAGGGATTTGGGGTAACAGAACATGGTGAGATGCACACATGTCACCCCATCCTGGACTCCCTTTGGTGTTCAGTTTTAAAAAGATGTAAAGGTTTGCTAGGTTTCCCTAGGTGCTGGCTGCGCTAGGGTCCAAAATCCACAGCTAGGCACATCACGAAAAATAAGTCAGTGCCTAGTGGGCTTTCTTCAACAAAAAGACAGGGTGAATTTGCTACTATGATCTGCACATCAGTGTTGTATTTGTCCCATGGTATTGATTAGTCCAGTCATATACAAATACTCAATTTGGGAGTGCCCAACTGATAGGATGCTTATTCACCCTTAAGCAATTTCCGTCACGATACTCTACCCACACCAAGTGTAGTAGAATTTCATGAACCATAAATAGAGACAATTTCACCAGTGCACATCCCTACTAGTCACTTTTATCCAATTGTATTTCAATCCAATTAGTTCAGTACTTCATTTTTCTTCCAGTCCACACAAGTATTCAGATACTAGTGGGCTTTCTGCCTCCCTGGGGTGGGGGATTGGGCGCTATTACCTGGATATGCCCCCAAGGGGGGCAGAAAGGCTGCAGCTATGTTCTTGGAGGGTGGGGGCATTGTCATGCCCATTCTGGGCAGCCCGCACCCCTGAACATTGAAACAAAATAATCTCTGGTGCTTAGTGGGCTTTCTGCCCCGAGGGGGGCAGATAAGGGGCTATTGCCCCCATCTGCTGGCCGGGGTGCAGAAAGACTGTGGCTGCATTCTGGGCAGCCTCCACCCCTACATATAAAAAATTAATAATAATCCCTGGTGTCTAGTGAGTTTCTGCCCCCCTGGGGACAAATCAGGGCCTATTGCCCCATGTGCCTCTGGGGGGCAGAAAGACTGTAGCATTTTGTAGGGGGGATGGAGCATTGGTATGCCCATTCTGGAGAGCCCCCTCCCCTGAACCATGGTGGAAAAAATCCCTGGAGTCTAGTGTGCTTTCTGGCCCCTGAGGGCAAATAAGGGGCTATTGCCCCCACCTGCCTCTCAGGGGGGAAGAAGGACTGTGGTAAAAATGTTTGGGGTGGGGGCATTGGCGGGCTCATTCTGGGCAGCCCCTACATTTAAACAAATAATAATAATCTCTGGTGTCTAGTGAGCTTTCTGCCCCCAAGCATATCAAATCACCCCTATCTGCCACCTGGGGGGGCAGAAAGACGGTGGCATTTTTCAGGGGGTGGGGGCATTGGCATGGCCATTCTGGCCAGCCCTCACCTCTGAACTTTGGTGGGAATAAAATCCCTAGGGCCTAGTGGGCCTTCGACCCGGGGGGGCAGATCAGAGGCTATTGCTCCATCTGCCTCGTGGGGGGCAGAAAGACATTTACATTTTTGGGGTAGAAGGGTGGGGGCATTGACATGGCCCTTCTGGGCAGCACCCACCCCTGACCTAAAAAAGAAATCCCTGGCATCTAGGGAGCTTTCTGTCCCGCCCTGGGGATCAGATTGGAGGCTACTACCCCCATCTTCCCACCAGGGTGGCAGAAAGACTGGATATTCCACCTTTCATGGGGGGAGAAAAGGCCCTTGCCCTGGGGCTCAGTGGGTGGATCTTTGCTTGGGGATCATCCTCCTGGAGTGATCCCCAAGAACGGATCCACTATGGAGGGGTACCATTCGAAAGGGGAGATTCTCCCCTTTCCAAGTATACTTCTCCCATGTAATTCGGTGCTCGCGGGGGGGGGGCTGAGATAGCCACACAAGCACCAAAACAATGAAACTGAAACTTAGTTTCAGTTTCATTTTCAATGTAATGATGTCAGCGCACCATGCACGCGATCATCATTACATTGAGAAAAAAAGACTCAGGAGGAAGAAATAAAAAAAGGAAATTCCTCCGCTGCCTGCAGCAGAGGGATTTTTTTGCGCCTGTACACATGATGGAATTGTTCTGTCATGAGCACAGCAGCAAAGGTTCTCATGATGGAACCATTCGGTCATGAGC
Organism: Lissotriton vulgaris; assembly: GCF_964263255.1. Classification (NCBI taxonomy): domain Eukaryota; kingdom Metazoa; phylum Chordata; class Amphibia; order Caudata; family Salamandridae; genus Lissotriton; species Lissotriton vulgaris. The sequence continues at coordinate 1,394,193,327 of NC_141693.1, forward strand.
ACCGAAGGATTTAAAGAGAATCAGAAGGAAAACAAAGTATCCATAGAATAAACAATTTACCAGGACTAATCTGACAGAAGGTAAAAAAGCACTAATTCACGCTTACCTTCTAGGTCCAAATTGTCTGTGGTGAAAAAGCTGTGTTATTCAAAGGGGAAGTCTCCTGCATCAGTCCCTGCGGTCATCTGAAAGTATTATTTAGATGGCCTGCTTTTAAGTGTGCAGGGATTGGCACAATTAGGGTAAAAGGGAAAGTGATGAAAATTGCAAGGGAAATAACCCCATACCACTTTTGGAAAGAATTTGTCTATCTTGAAATAGGTGCCGCAGGATATGTCTTGATCATCTATTTATTCAAATGCACGGTAAAGATGAAGGATACTCTAATTAAGAAACCAATAGCTATGGGAAAATGTAAAGTTTGTAAAGAATATAGAAACTCATTCTAAAAGACAAAAAGATAAACCTTAACGCATGGAGAATGGCCATAATTGGAAATACTATCAGGTTGACGTGTCCGTATAGTGTCAGACTAAGTTCGGTCAGACTCCTATTGAACTCAATAGGATCCTGTGTACCAAACGTGTACACAGGCCCCCATTGCAAAAAGGAGTGGGTGGAGAAAAGCATGCACCTTCACATAGTGCATGCATGGAAAGGGTGGACCCATGTGTAACTCCTGTGATTGATTTGGAGGGCCCCGGGTGAAGATGGACCTTCTACGGCCCCCTGAAGTCTGATTCCTACAGCCGCTTTGGCTCGTTAAAACCGAGACGGTACAGCTGTTAGAATTGGGCATCATACTCGCTAGTTCAGAAAGCCAGCCCCTTTGAGATGAATAAATCAGCTCTGAACAAGTCAGACTGACTGATTCTGGTTTTGAACTGATTCAGTTGGCGCGGAGAGCTTCATCACATTGTACTCGGTCGATCGGAAAGGGGGGACGATTCGATCATTAACATAGGCTCCGAATCGGATTTGCTTCTTCCCAATCCTGTTACGAGCCCTTCCGAACAACATCAGATTTGACCCCTAAGTAGTTAACTGGAAAGTATAGCCACCATCTTCGGAGAAGTGTTACTAGGATAGTTGTCCAGGCTCAAGAAATACATTTGGGAAAGGAGTCTTAGTTAAGAAAAGTAACATACAATCTAATCTACTGAAGAAATAAAAAGTGGCTAATATGGTAAATTGCAAGAATAAATTTCACAAGGCCAAAACGCAATACTATAGCAGATCAGCCATTTAGAAGTAGGGAAGAATTTATGATCTAGCACAGATATAGTTGCCATAAGAAGGCTCTCTAAATGGTGGACAAACATATAGCAGAAAAAGACTGCTGAATAACACACTACAAAGGTGGTTCCTTAAAATGGAAACTCAATATTGAAATGCTTCTCAGTAAGATGATTGTATATTATTATTCTATACTTGGTCCTAAAGATTATAAAAATTAGATTATGGTCTCTAATTTATCACTGAGAAATATTTACTTCTACAGGATAGGTAATCGATCCTAAGCTCCTATAGTTGTAGAGAGATTGTAACCTACAGTATGGCAGTGAAAAGTATAAATTCCATGTGAAGGAAATACCTAGGCACAGCTGAAGTCGTATCCGATCATTGCACTGTTTAAAATCTTTACTTTTGAGAGTGGTATTTGGCACAACTAGTGTGATACATCATGAATGACAGAAAATAGGAAGGAAAAAACAACCAAAAAAGGGAAATAATATTAGTAAGAAATGATAAATATTTGGTTCACTATACCATATCAACAGACTATAGATACATGGATTAATACAAACAATAGCGAATGTCTGCATCTTTATTCAATCAATTTTTTGTGGTGTCCAAACTCAATGGGGCCGATTCACAAAACTTACTTACGACAAAATCCTAAACGTACTACTTTTGGTATTCACAGAAGGCATTTAGTAGTCTTAAATTAGGATTTTGTCCTAAATTAGGATTTTGTCCTACATTGGGATATTGTCTTAAGTTAGGATTTTATCCTAAATTAGGAATTTGTCCTAAATTAGGATTTTGTCTTAAATTTAACTTAAGACAAAATCCTAATTTAGGACAAAATCCTAACTTAAGACAAAATCCTAACTAAAGACTAATAAATGCCTTCTGTGAATACCAAAAGTAGTAAGTTTAGGGTTTTGTTGTAAGTTAGTTCTGTGAATCGGGCCCAATATAATTTCACTCTCTCTTTCCCCATGGTGACTTCTCTGTTGTCCACTCAGTCTTTTAGTCAAAAAAAGTAAAGGTTTTTTGATGGGATTATATAGATGGTAATGTTCTTTCAGTGGTGGACCAACCTCTAGTTTGTTAGTTTCAATAGTCTTCCAATCTACAGTTATGGCATGTGTAAAATCCACGTTTTTGACAAAAAGGTAGTTTTCGGGTTTTTTCTATCAACAAAATCTGATTTACAAAGTATTTGTTTAAGGTTTCTCGCTCTGCAAAAACCCATTTGCTGGTATTCAATGATTTCGTTATTGATAAGTGGGTTGTTCATCAGTAGGTACCAATGTTTTTATGGAGTTCATAAATGTAGTGATAACCATTGTGAAAGTTTGACAGAAATCTTGTCTTAGTTGTCTTCTTTAAGTTAACAATGTGGGTTTTTGGTCAAATCAGGTCATGTCGTTTTTTCTTCTCAATTTCTGTTACACATGTTTGAGGGTCCTTTCTCCGATATCTTCTCTGTTCCAGTCGATCGAACAGTTCTTTTGATTTCATCTGGTAGAACTCATCTTCACTGCAATTTCTCCATATGCGATGAAGTTCTCCTTTGAAGATATTCTTAATCGTGTTTTGGGGATGACAACTGTCTGCTTATAAAATGGAAATAGCAGCTGTTGGTTTTCTGTATAATTATGTGTGTAGTCTTCATTCTTTATTGTAAATATAGTAATATCTAGAAAGCCAATATCTATGGTTGATATGTTGGAAGTAGTTTGAATGTTACAATAGTTAGTGTTTATTTCCTGATGATATTGTGTCAACACTATTTTGGGGCCGATTCTGATCTCGGTCGGACAGCTCACCGAGAGCTGCCCGTAGCCTTACCTTACAGACGAATCTTACCAGGCGGTACAAAAGGAGGTGGTGATGGATGGAGCATCTGAACCAATCACCAACACCCAGTCAACAGATCTGGGTTTACTCCATAACCGTTCCTTAGCTCACTCTGCCACCCCAGTTCAGACATGGCCATATGCAAATCAGTCTGACCCTGTGCCTCATGGGAACAGTCCAGCCCGAACTGCCAAGCCAAGCCTTCCCTGGACCGGAAACAAGCTTCCTAGGACCGGTTTCTGGCTTTACAGCCGTCTTAAGCCAGGCTTGCTTGAATCTAGTGGCAAAGTGAGCAAGGGACTCATGTCTGAGCATACCCTGCCAACTTATGGGGAACAAAGCGGTACAAAAGGGGGTGGTGATGGACGGAGCATCTGAACCAATCAAACACTCACACCCAGTCAACAGATCTGGGTTTAATCCATCACCGTTCTTTAGACCACTCTGCCACCCCAGTTCAGACATGGCCATATGCAAATCAGTCTGTCCCTGTGCCTCATGGGAACAGTCCAGCCCGAAGTGCCAAGCCATGCCTTCCCTGGACCGGAAACAAGCTTCCTAGGACCGGTTTCTGGCAAGCTTGTTTCCGGTCCAGGGAAGGCATGGCTTGGCATTTCGGGCTGGACTCCATCCACAATTTCGGTGCGAGCTGGATCTGTAAACGCACAATTTGCGTCGCACAGTACCATTATCACTGCAATTTCCGGCCGGTCAAGTATGATGCGTACTTCCTACGCACCTAACGCGTCTCCACGTATAGCACATCACAGCATTCGGGAAAGTAACATATCAGGTACGATGTGTGCCAGAGCACAATCCACGGTTACGAGACAGACCAGCTAGCAAAGGGTACAAGACAGAGCAACAAGCAGCGTGTATGAGACGAACACATCATGAATCCCATCGCGCTGGTCATACCAGCACTGTACATCTATGACGGGTTCAGGAACAGACACGGACGGCACAGACAGTAAGTCGGACACCCACCACACAAACAAATGACACGTACCCGCCAAATGTCACACACACCCGGGGGTGATCCTGTCCACCATCAACACTCTCATAGGGGCATGTTGACTATCACTACTGCCACCCCCACTCATAGGGGCATGTTGCCTATCACTACTGCCACCCCCACCCATAAGTAGAATGTTGCCTATCACTACTGCCACCCCACCCATATGTAGAATGTTGCCTATCACTACTGCCACCCCCACCCATATGTGTCATGTTGCCTATCACTACTGCCACCCCCACCCATATGTGTCATGTTGCCTATCACTACTGCCACCCCCACTCATAGGGACATGTTTCCTATCACTACTGTCACCCCCACCCATATGTGTCATGTTGCCTATCACTACTGCCACCCCCACCCATATGTAGAATGTTGCCTATCACTACTGCCACCCCACCCATATGTGTCATGTTGCCTATCAATACTGCCACCCCCACCCATATGTGTCATGTTGGCTATCTCTACTGCCACCCCCACTCATAGGGGCATGTTGCCTATCACTACTGCCACCCCACCCACATGTAGAATGTTGCCTATCACTACTGTCACTCCCACCCATATGTGTCATGCTGCCTATCACTGCTACCATCCCCACTCATGGGGGCATGTTGCCTATCACTACTGCCACCCCCACTCATAGGGGCATGTTGCCTATCACTACTGCCACCCCCACCCATATGTGTCATGTTGCCTATCACTACTGCCACACTACACTGATAGGGGCATGTTGCCTATCACTACTGTCACCCCCACCCATATGTGTCATGTTGCCTATCACTACTGCCAGCCCAATCCATATGTGTCATGCTGCTTATCACTACTCCCACCCCCAACCATATGTGTCATGTGGCCTATCACTACTGCCACCCCCACTCATAGGGGCATGTTGCCTATCACTACTGCGAAATCCACCCATTTGTAGAATGTTGCCTATCACTCCTGCCACCCCCACCCATATGTAGAATGTTGCCTATCACTACTGCCACCCCCACTCATAGTGGGCTGTGTGACTATCAATATCAACACCCCCACCCATAGGATGGGTGATGCGCCACACTTCTATCACACATCAACATCATGTATGCCATCAAAGTGCATCCACCCTAACATCATGACAACAGTGTGTAGTCTTTGACAAATACCCCAACAGTGACTATGAGTCAGAACATACAATGTAACTACCACCACATGTGTGACCAAAAACTGAATGTGGACTACACAAGTCAAGCTGGAATGAACAGTAACTAAAACAGCAAGAGACAGACCCACAACAGCACTACCCCCAGGGACCATAAATCGGGGTGACACAAGCCTGCATGAAACGTCCACTGTGATGCCAAAGGTGGATGTTGTTCAAACTGGGAAACTCAGACATGTGTCCTGTGCCTCAAAGTACATCACACCTACACAAACACAAATCCCTCAGCATGGCCCGTCAACCAGGGACAAAAGGGAAGTAGGGTCCAGCCATGCAAACTTTCACTAATGTCCTCCCTCAACACCACATACCCTGCACTGCACCGATGTGCATCAGTGAAGCCCACATGGACTGGTAACATTGCACAGGCATCCATGATAAATACAATATTGTTTTGAGGATCTAAGGTGCACAGACTCAGCACATAAGGACAGTCCACAATCACGGTGAATGACAGACATACTGCACAGTATGCGGTACATGGCCATGACGTCAAATCTCGAGTAACCTTTAGAATCCCAGCCACAGTCACAGGACAATACAGAAGCCAAGGAGAACCACATGGCACACATGCTGAAACCTGCCAACATTGCACCTCGTAACCTGACGATTGGGAGCAGTCACACACACATACACATGTCCCAATCACTAAAAGGTACCACCTATGGACAACTACATGATATTGTGAACCAACAAGTACCCTGGGGAGCCCTGACTGTGTACCATATGCGTCTGACCACATCATCACCACTCAAAACTGACAAATCATAATGTTGACACACAAATGAACAGTAGTGTGTCATGCACCCACATATCTGGAAGCCCCGGACAAAGATGTATGATGAACACAGGACAACTCAGCAAGCATCACCAACACAAACATATTAAGGGAACACAGCCTGTGTAGATAAAGGGATGGGTAAACACACACATACATGCCCACACAACACACACCATGGGCAGAGGCAATGTCACGGAACAACACACTAACTTGAGGGGACTCAACTCCTGTGGAAGCACAGCTGTGCCAAACACAGTTCCAGCAGGTCACAGTCCTGTCAGCACAACACTTGTTCAGTCAACCATCATTTATCACCCAATGTAGGCATTGGTCTCATCAGCCTGGGTACGAGAGTGTCCCTTAAGTCATCTGCACATACTCAATACGTATGTCTAGCAAGTTGCACAGAGGACCCAGTTGACTCCTACACCAATGATGCCCACACCTGCATGTCCAGTGGAGATGGGCTCACAGTCAGGGAAATAGACAAATTGGACAATGGGAAGCACATCATATGTGCATGGATGCAAGTCACAGATGTGACTGCAAATGAAATTGTAACATCAATGGGCAAAATTTAGTTAATCATGACACACCCAGTCTGTTGCATAGGATGACATGGATACCAACCAGATTTGGATACATATGTCAAGGACCACATGGAGTCCATCAGTCCAGCACATCAAGACCTTAAGTATTCAACATTTTAAAATCCTGCATCATAACAGCAAGTTCATGGTAAACACCATCAACATAACGTACAGCTAAATCAAATTCACAAGGATAACAAAAAAATCTTTATTCTGCAAATTGGAAACTCAAAGGTAAAGTCCATATAAAAACAAAAGCTAATGTCCAGTACATAGGCAAAGTCAAAATAGGGTGTGAGTGACACCTGTCACCCATTGCCTGCCTGCCTGCACTGCTAAGGACAGGGGACATCCATTCTGAGGGGCATTCATGGGGGCAGGCCAGGCACCGCAGGGACAGGCTCAGGGCTCAGCATGAGGAGGCAGTGAAGGGGTGGTGGGTGCAGGAGAGTCACTGGCAACTGCAGTGGAGGTGTCTGACATGGTGTGTGGCGTCACAACGGTGGGGCACAAGTCTGATGGGGTGAGTGCCAGAACAACTGCAGTGGTCAGGTCAGATGTAGTGGACAGGGTCCCCACTGCAGTGCCCAAGTCAGACTGGGTGTTTGTGGACTCCACTGCAGTGCCTAACTCCATGGGAGTGAAATGAGGTTCAGGTGAGGTTGACAGGACAGAGGGGGGCCACGGTCCCAACACCAGTGCCACAAACAGGCTGACCGGGGGTGGTGGTGGAAGAGCAAGTGGTAGGGGGAGGGACTGAGCATTTTGGGGATGGTGTATCTGTGGGTGGGTAAACCTGGAACAGGGGGGGAGGAACCGGTGGAATGTTGACCTGGGGATGGAGGAAGGAGACTGTGCAGTGGAGCTGCGGGGCGGGGTGGGGTCTTGCTCTTCCGGGTATGGGGGGACTTGTGGGTGGGGGCCTCAGTCTGCCTGTGCCTGGGGGAGCATGTCTGGGTGTGAGGGGCACTCCCCTCTGTGTGTGGGGACTTCCTCGTCCCCCGGGAACCCGGATATGCTGGATTGGTGGGGAAGAGGCCAAGGTCACACAGGGAGAGCTTCTTGGGAGATGGGGTTGCAGGTGAGCCAAGGGAAGGGCTCTTGGAGGGAGAGCGATCGAAGGACTGCGGAGTGGTTGCGAATGCCTGTGTGTGTTTTGCAAACCACCCCTGTGAGTGTGGTATCAGACCCCTGAGGTTGCTTGCAGGCACATTTGGACATAGGTTTGGGGGTTTGCGTGCTGCTCGTGTCTGTGTGTTTGGGTGACTGTGCTGGTGTGTGTGTGCTTGGGACAGGTAGGGTGCAAGGAATTGTGGATGGGGCAGAGGCAGGAGGGGTGAGGGACTGTTGGAGGAGGGACACTGCTGCCGTCAGGGAAGAGGCCATAGACTGATTGGTCCTCTGTAGGGCAGACATGCCCAATGACATGCCCTCTATGAACGACACGAGCTGTGTCAACAGACTGGTGTGTGCATGGAGGAAACTCAGCATCGATGTCTGCCCTACATGGATCTGTCCACAGACTCCACACTCAGGGCAGCAGGGGACACAGGGGCATGGGGTACGATGCCTGGCATGAAAGAGACATGATCCCGAACACGGGAGCTGCCACGGACCTCAAGGTTGGGAGCCGATGGGAGGGTGGTGGTGGTGGTGGTAGTGGTAGTGGTGGCGGGAACAGCCTCACTAGCTGGGGTTTGGTGGCTGCTGACACCCGCCTCCACAAGGGAGTCATCCTCCCAACTGCTGTGGTCCTCAGCTGAGGTGGATGGTGCTGAGGACTCATTGATGTGGCTCCCCTCACCCTCCGTGTCACTGGGTCCCTCCAACTCCTCGGTTGCTGGCCCAGTCTGGATCTGCGGCTCATCCTGGTTTGTGGTGCTGTCCCCGCCTGTGGCCGTGGATGGCTCTGGATAGAATTAGAAAAACAGGACCCACATTTGTCACCTGCACTGACTGCACACAACACAGTAAGTATAGCACATCACAGGGCAAGCCCTGGCATCTTCAGCTGAACATTGCTCAAAGTGCTCACACTGTTTTGAATAGGCCAATTGCCAGTCTGTTGGCCTCTGAGGCAGAAGCCGGAGGTGTGTTGTTTGTGCTCATTACTACTGTTGTTTTTAACTCGAATTCCTCACTTTCACTGCACTGCTTTTAAAATTATTGTTCCTACCTGCCTGAAAAGCGCTCGTTTCTAGCGCCAAGCAGGGTCCACTTCCTTCGCCCTGACACAGCCGATCGAGGGCTGACACAGGGAAACTCCCCTCCACCGCCATTGCCGTTCGAAGGGCAGACACGCCCACTTTGAAGCCACGCCCCCTTGTGGTATTTAAACGCTGAATATTAGCGTCTCCACAAGTCTGTTGACCTCTGAGGTGGAAGCCGGAGGTGTGTTGTTTGTGCTCATTACTACTGGTGTTTTTAACTCGAATTCCTCACTTTCACTGCACTGCTTTTAAAATTATTGTTCCTACCTGCCTGAAAAGCGCTCGTTTCTAGCGCCAAGCAGGGTCCACTTCCTTCGCCCTGACACAGCCGATCGAGGGCTGACACAGGGAAACTCCCCTCCACCGCCATTGCCATTCGAAGGGCAGACACGCCCACTTTGAAGCCACGCCCCCTTGTGGTATTTAAACGCTGAATATTAGCGTCTCCACAAGTCTGTTGACCTCTGAGGCGGAAGCCGGAGGTGTGTTGTTTGTGCTCATTACTACTGTTGTTTTTAACTCGAATTTCTCACTTTCACTGCACTGCTTTTAAAATTATTGTTCCTACCTGCCTGAAAAGCGCTCGTTTCTAGCGCCAAGCAGGGTCCACTTCCTTCGCCCTGACACAGCCGATCGAGGGCTGACACAGGGAAACTCCCCTCCACCGCCATTGCCGTTCGAAGGGCAGACACGCCCACTTTGAAGCCACACCCCCTTCTCTTCCTCAAATGTGCCGGCCATACCAGCGCAGCGGACGAGCGCAGCGGGAGCGCCGTTTGCGCGCCGAAGGCGCGCCTAAGGCAAGCCCGTCTGCGCCCGTCCGCGCACGACCGGGCACAGGGCCAGACACTATGCCGGATCCCACTACCACAAGGAGACAGTATTCCCGTCGAGATCTCCTCAGCCTCAGACCTACTAGAAACAGCAATTGTCATGCCATATACGACCCCACCGACCCCCTCACTATATGCAACTCCTGCAAAATTGGAAATTTAACCATTCCCAGTACCACCTCCCCGCTCCCGGGGCTCAAAATAGCGACACTCAACTGCAGATCGCTGCCTAAACACGCCCTACTCATAAACCATATAATCATTGACTACGAGTTAGATATATTATTTCTAACCGAAACATGGATCACCGGACACTCTAACTCCGACATAGTCTCAGCCCTCCCCCCGGGCTTTCTCATCATGTCCCAACCTCGTCCTCTTGGTCGAGGAGGCGGACTGGCTATCATTCACCGAGACTACTTTACCTGTCGTTCCACGGAGACCCAGTGCCAGGAGGCGGAGAGCTGCCATTTCTCGCTTCAGCTGCCCCCGACCAATTCCCTGTCGGGCCTTTTGGTCTATCGGCCTCCAGGGCACTTCGGCCCCTTCTCTGCTGCCTTTCTGGAAACCGTCGCATCCCTGGCTCACCTAACATCCAACTTCCTGATTACAGGTGACCTCAACATCCACTTCGACGACCCATTCGACACAGGAGCATCCGACCTTACTTATGATCTTGGCGCCCTCGGCCTCTCCCTGGCTAACTCAGGAGCCACGCATTTGAAAGGACATCTGCTCGACCCTGTGTTCTCTAATATTCCTGCCCTTCAATTCATCAACTCCCTCCCCCTCCCGTGGACAGATCACTTCTTGGTCTCGGTCTTCCTCCCAGGTTCTTTTAAAAAACCACACAAACCTCCTACCTTCACCAAGAACAGATCCTGGGCCAGACTTTCGGTTGAAGACTGGGCCATGGCTTTGGATGCCACCACCCCCAGTCTCGCAGCCGACCCTGCCATTGCGGACACTCAGGTCAGTGACTGGATCTCTTCCTCCCTTGATAGCCTCATTCCTTTTAAAAACCGAGAGGTTAAAAACAAGATCAAGGGCCACGCACCTTGGTATAATCCTGACCTCAGGGCACTCCGTAAAGAGTGTAAAAAGACCTAGAGAGTGTGGAGGAAAGACTGGCTCCACAGTAACAAAAACAAGTACAACCTGGCAGTAAGACGCTACAAAACTGCCTTGAAGTCAGCCAAATCGTCATACTATGACATTAGAATCAAAACCGCCACAAACTCCTCCAAGGAATCATACCAGATAGTTAAAGAACTACTGAACATCCCTACAGCACCCTCTTCTCACTCCCCCCCCCAGACAGAAGCCAGGATCTGGCCAACTATTTTGATTCTAAAATCTTGCGGATACTGGACTCCCTACCCACTATCAGCCCCCCTTCCATCTCGGACATAGCGGACGGTAATAACAATGTACAGCTGGTCAGTTTCAGAGCAGTCTCCCTTCCTGAAGTCACCTCCACGCTTGAGAAAATGAAAAGCGGTTCCCCTCTCGATCCAGCCCCGGCTAGATTCCTGAAAAAGGTATCTCACATTATAGCCCCTATCATTAAGGACCTTATCAACACTTCCTTGTCGGAAGGCACGGTGCCCCCCAACTGGAAGAATGCTGTCGTTAAGGCCCTGTTAAAAAAGCCCCAACTCAACCCGGACGACATGGCTAACTACCGCCCTATCTCACTGCTCCCCTGTATCAGTAAGATGGCGGAAAAGCTAGTGAACTCACAACTGTCCCAATTCCTTGAGACCAACCATCTCCTGCGCCAATCCCAAACCGGGTTCCGACCCGGCCATGGTACGGACACCGCCCTCCTCTCTGTCATCGAGGAGGCAAGGGGCATTCTGGACTCAGGAGGATCGGTGGCAGTGATCCTCCTGGACCTTAGTGCCGCCTTTGATACGGTGGATCACCGTGTCCTATTACATCGCTTGGCCAAGGCAGGTATTGTGGGCACGGCGCAAGCATGGATTGAATCCTTTCTCGCCAACCGCTCCTTCCAGGTGTGGGACGGTAACTCCCGGTCGGAACTTCTTCCTCTCAAGAACGGTGTTCCCCAGGGGTCGTCGCTCAGCCCCACTTTGTTTAATGTTTACATGGCCCCCCTGGAAGACGTAGTAGCCCCCTACGGGATTAAAATAATAAACTACGCTGACGACACTCAATTAGTCGTCTCCCTGTCTCACCTGGATAACCATCCTGACAGCCTGTTGAACTGTCTCCAGGACATCCACACCTGGATGTGTGACTCGGCCTTGAAACTAAACGGTGCAAAGACCGAGATCATGCTTCTGGGAAACAAATGGACATCCATTCCATCCTCGGTTTGGCCTGACTCCTTTGGCGAAATCCCCGCACCTAAAAAGGAGATCAAAACTCTAGGTGTGTGGTTGGAACCCGACCTAACCATGAAGACGCAGGCGACCAAGACTGCTGGTACGTGCATCGGTCTCTTGCGTGCGGTGCGTAAGATTCTACCCCTTCTCCCTCCGCTATCTAGGAAATTACTGATCCAGGGACTTGTCTTAGCCCGGCTCGATTACAGTAACGCCATTTATCTCGGGGCTCCGGAATACACCCTGGCCAAACTCCAACGCACTCAAAATGCGGCGCCAGACTTATTATGAACCTTCCCCCAAGAGTGTCAGCCAAGCCTGCCCTCAAAGCCCTTCACTGGCTTCCTGTCCGCCAGCGAGTTGAATTTAAAGCCTTGTGCACCACCCATAAGCTTATCAATGGAGCTGGCCCAGCCGCACTAAAACACATGGTTATACCATATAAAGCCTCCAGATCCCTCCGCTCCGACGCCGAACATCTGGCCACTGTACCTAAATTCAGGAAGGCCAGAACCGGCGGCCGTCGCTTTGCGGTCAAAGCTTCCAAAGGCTGGAATGCACTCCCTCACAGCCTTCGTCTGGAACCCTCGCACGCCCTGTTCCGTAAAAAACTCAAGACCCTTCTGTTTCCCAAATAATCCTTTCCCTCTTTCTCCCCCTTTCTGGTCTGAACAGATTTACAGCGCGGGGATGCCTACGAGTCACCAGGCGCTCTAGAAATCATAAAATAAATAAATAAATAAACCATGGCAGCCATAACCCTCCTGGACTTACACCCATATGTCTGTTGCATGTTGGCGGCTGCTAATACCCCAATGTGCACACATGCACCATCTACACAGTTCTTGGCAATGCAAGTGAACATGTAGAAGCTTGTTACCATACACACACATCACATCTCATGCCACTCACTCAGTTCAGGTGTCAGGACAAAGGGATTGCCAGAGTATCATTTCACTTGCTTGTGATGTATCGCAGCACCACACACAATGATGTTCTCATGTCGGGAGGTTGTGGTTGTGGTGGTTTACATTTTTGCTTGGATTTTGAAGCACTTAGATTTCCTGCTGCTAATTTTTAATAATCATTTTAAAAAATCGGAAATCGTTTTTTACTTGAAACAAGTCAACCAGTGACTTCTGCTCACTTACCCCAGCACTGCCCTGCTTCCTGGTTTCATTGCAGCCGATTTTGGGGCTGGGGAGATTCTCTCCCGGGCAGGCAGAAGTGCGGCGGCCATCTTGGGTGGAGAAAGCATCTCCACTCATTCGAGTGGCCAGTACATAAGGGGCACTTTGAGCCAGGCTCAGTCCTAGCTGTTTGTGTTTGTGAGTCCCTCCTGAGGCGGAAGCCGGGAGGTTGTAGTTGTGGTGTGTTCTTTTACTTTTTTGCTTGAACTTCAGAGCACTTAGATTTCCTGCTGCTAATTTTTAATAATCATTTTTAAAAATCGGAAATCGTTTTTTACTTGAAACGAGTCAACCAGTGACCTCTGCCTACTTACCCCCGCACTGCCCTGCTTCCTAATTCCATTGCAGCAGATTTTGGGGCTGGGGAGATTCTCTTCCGGGCAGGCAGAAGTGCGGCGGCCATCTTGGGTGGAGAAAGCATCTCCACTCATTCGAGTGGCCAGTACATAAGGGGCACTTTGAGCCAGGCTCAGTCCTAGCTGTTTGTGTTTGTGAGTCCCTCCTGAGGCCGAAGCCGGGAGGTTGTGGTTGTGGTGCGTTCTTTTACTTTTTTGCTTGAATTTCGAAGCACTTAAATTTCCTGCTGCTAATTTTTAATAATCATTTTTAAAAATCGGAAATCGTTTTTTACTTGAAACGAGTCAACCAGTGACTTCTGCTCACTTACCCCCGCACTGCCCTGCTTCCTAATTCCATTGCATTCGATTTTGGCCCTGGGGAGATTCTCTCCCGGGCAGGCAGAAGTGCGGCGGCCATCTTGGGTGGGGAAAGCATCTCCACTCATTCGAGTGGCCAGTACATAAGGGGATGGACTCTCCTCCGCGCAGCGGACGTGATCAGCGGACGCACCGGACCTGCGCCGGAGTCGCGCCAGAGTCCTGCCCGTCTGTGCCCGTCCGCGCCTGTACGTCGCCTTTTGCCAGGAACTATGAAGAAACAAGTAAAGAGTTAATATCGTACTCAAGACAATCTATACTATCCCTAAGAGACTCGACCAGAAAGTGTGCCAAAGTAAAACTCTCATGTAGACAAGGTCCCTTCTCATGCCCATGTGGTTTCTCACTCCCGAGTCCTTCTAGACCACCATCCTTGAATAAAGTCTCGCCCCAACAAATCAGAATAGGCCAGTTAAATGTAAGATCCATGCAAAAACATTGCTCGGAAATTTACGAGCTACTCTCTAACTATTCTTTAGACATTTTGTTTTTGACAGAAACGTGGCTGCAAGACGACATGAACTCTGTTATCAATCTAGCCACCCCCTTAGGATATACTACACATACACTGAATAGACACACCAGGGGAGGGGGTATAGCAATCATGGCTAAATCGGACTTTACTTGCCACATATTGAAACTAGAAATAAGGAGAGTGAATGTGCACGATTCACAATTAAGATAAACTCTCAATTTAGTCTGATAGGTCTTCTGATATATAGACCCCCGGGAGCAAGCACGAATTTTACTACTTCGCTCCTGGAGCATTTATGCTCTTTCATCACCGACACTGCCAACTTCACCATTATAGGTGACTTAAACATTCATTTTGATCTTACCTCTGATACCAAGATCAACACCTTGCTAGCTGATTTGGATGTTTTCCAACTCCGACAGTTAGTGAGTGGCTCAACACATAGCGGTGGGCATCTCTTAGACCCCATTTTTTCCAATCTAAATAATGCGACTGCTGAACCCCCCATCCCGATGGTATGGACCGACCATTGTTTTGTGATTACGACCATCCCTTTTGCTAGTGACACTAACTCAAAACCCACTCAACAAGTCCTGAAAAGACCCTGGAGGAAGCTTCGCCTTGAAGACTTCCATGCACTCCTTACTATGAATTCCCCCCAATTAAGCGAAGACCTTGATCAAAACTATGAGCAGTTTTGTGAGTGGATCAAAAAGGCCTTAGATTCTCTGATAACAGCTAAATGGATCAAAGCGCGTACACATGAATCTAGTCCCTGGTTCAATTAAGCACTTTTCCTACAAAAGAAGGAATGCAAAAACGCGGAACGAAGATGGAGGAGAGACTATGATCCCTCACTTAAAACCCTCTACATTCAAATGCAAAAAAGCTATCATCGGAACATTTGCAGGACTAGAACGGATTACTACACCACGGAAATCAAGAACAGTGATAATGCCTCCCAAACTATCTTCAGGATATTGAAAGAGCTCAGTGCTAAGAAAGCGACATACAACCCTAATATGTCTTCTGCATTTTGTGACACCATGGCGTCTTTTTTTATCGACAAAATTAAGAAAATCTATAGCACCTTCCCAACAAACACTGTCCTCACTCCTCAAGCTGATTCGAATGGGTCCAACCTATCCGAAATTCCAGCACTTAATCAAGTTGACTTCCTCAAACTATGCAATAAAATCAAATCAGGCTCACCTGCAGATCCCCTGAAACCGGAACTATTCAGAAACTCCGACTGGACAGTCTTAGGCCCTCTTAGAGACATAATAAATCTTTCTTTCTCAACAGCCAACATACCCATCAAATGGAAGCAAGCCTGGGTGACTCACATCATCAAAAAACCCACATTAGATCCTGCCCTACCCGAAAGCTTCAGACCCATTTCTCTCCTCCCCTGGCTGGCAAAAGTCGCAGAAGCCCACGTCAACTCCATTCTGACCAACTATTTGATATCCAATGCCATCCTGGATAGATCTCAACATGGCTTCCGCGCGGGCCACAGCACTGAAACAGCTCTTCTTAGTGTGACAGAACACCTCCATACTATATTAGACTCTGGGGGGACGGCAGCACTGATTCTTTTAGATCTCAGTGCTGCCTTTGATACGGTGTCACATGAGATCTTGCTGTCAAGGCTGGAGGGGATAGGAATAACAGGGCTTGCCCTCAAATGGTTCAAAGCTTTCCTTTCGGGCAGATCTTTTAGAGCCTCTACCCCTCCTTTTCTGTCTAAAGAACACCCCATTGAACAGGGTGTGCCCCAAGGGTCAGCTCTGAGCCCTACCCTGTTCAATGTATATGTCCAACCCTTGGCAGAAATAGCTAGAAAACATGGTCTCTCACTAGTGACATATGCCGATGATACCCAGCTGGTGGTGTCACTGGACAATGAAAACGGTCTTAGTGCACAACACCTCAAGCAGACACTTATTGACATCACCAGCTGGATGACAACAAACTGTCTCCAGCTGAATGCTGGAAAAACTGAAGTGTTACTGGTGGGAAAAGAAACAACGACCTGGGGAAACAATTGGTGGCCAGAGACTCTCGGCCAACCTCCCGAATGTAGAGACCACGTAAGAAACTTGGGAGTCTGGATGGACACCGAGATGTCTTTCACTCTCCATACCAAAAGGGTAGCAGCTACCTGTTTTGGTATCTTATGCAACCTTAGACCCATCCTTAAGTTCTTTGACCACCAAACCCGCCAAATTGTGGTGCAGTCAGCAATCCTGGCAAGACTAGACTACGCCAGCTCTCTCTTGTTAGGGGCATACGTAGCAGAGAAAGCGAGGTTCCAGCGAGTCCAGAACGCTGCAGCGAGAGCGCTAACCGGTCTCCCACGCTATAAGTCAGTGTCTACTGTCCTTTTGAAACTTCATTGGCTTCCTGTTGAAAAAAGGATCCATTAGAAAACCCTTTGTTTGGCGTTCAAAATCCTTAAAACTGCCTCTCCCTCCATGCTAAGTTCCCTCCTCACATCGTACATTCCCCGACGTACTCTGCGTTCAGAAGGACAGAACCTGGCAGTAGTACCCCGCTTCAAACTGGCAAGAATGGGCAGTAGGTCATTTAGACACCTCTCCGCAAGACTTTGGAATGTACTCCCTATTAATATTCAAAAAATTGAAGAACTTCTACCTTTCAGGAAAGCGATAAAAACCCACCTTTTCTGCTAATGTACAACCACCTCACTGTGATAGAACTAACACTCTTTACTGACACACTTCTTACAGCAAGCGCCGGGACGCCCCTTGGCTGGGGCAGATGTGCGCGGTACAAGTTCATTTAACATTAACATTAACATGTCCTGATAGTCAATGCTACAATGGGGTGCATGTAGCACATTGGACTCCACTGCAGGATCCCTCCTAGCAAGCTCAATGCCATGGCACAGGCATGCATGGAAAGTCAGTCATCACTGTCCCATGTCACAGGGCATCCAGACAACAACAGTCTGCACTGTGTCACAATCATAGGTCATGGGCAAAGGAAACTCTGCAGCTGACAAGTGCTCTTGTCCATCCCCTGCAAAAAACATATTCCGGACTCTGATGACCCCACATCACACAAATCAGATATGTGAGTGACTGAAAACGCAACCTACAGAACATGAACCCAGTGTCTGGAAAAAGGCAGTCGTGAACCCTGTCCGCAAAAATACTGCGTTACCATGGACTGACCTTAACAACCTCCGTCCTATATCCCTCCTACCCCACCTGAGTAAGATGACTGAGAGGCATGTCAACATTCACCTGTCTAAATACATCGAGGCAGCGGACGGTCCGGACCCTTCTCAATCTGGGTTCAGACCAAATCACAGCACAGAATCAGCTCTCCTCTCCGTGACCAAAAACATCCGGATGGCACAGGATAGAGGAGGCTCTATGATTCTGGTGCTTTTAGATTTGTCCGCTGCCTTCGACACTGTGTCTCATGACACCCTCGTCAGTCGTCTGGAGGGGGTAGGGGTTGACGGAATGGCCCTATCATGGTTAAAAAGCTTTATATCTGGTCGCTCACAAAGTGTTCGATTGGGCTCCCATTCTTCCATCTATAGGGAGCTCACAAAGGGGGTTCCACAGGGCTCATGCCTAAGCCCCACATTGTTTAATATGTATGTGGCCCCCCTGGCGAAAATTGTGAGAGAACATGGGTTCACACCAATATCTTATGCTGATGACACCCAGCTATTATTCCCTTTCCGGAACATGACACCAACAGTAAAAAGCTCTTTTGCTGCAGGAATGAGAGCAATAGCCGGATGGATGACTTCCAATTGCCTGCAGTGTAATGTCGGCAAAACAGAGGTCATGCTCTTTGGAAATGCCCCACTCCTCTGGTCACCTGAGTGGTGGCCTCCTGAATTAGGTATGGCCCCATGCCCAAAAGAAACTGTAAAAAACCTAGGTGTTAAGCTCGATCAGTCCTTGGTACTTAAAGATCATGCCACACAGGTTACAGGAACCTGCCTGAGGGTGATTGGCTTATTGAGGAGAGTCTTCCCCTACTTAGCAGACCATTACAGAAAAACACTAGTGCAGACCCTAGTAATCAGTAGACTGGATTACTGCAATGGGCTGCTTATATCTGCTAATGAGGAACAGCTAGGCAGGCTACAAGTAGCCCAGAACACGGCTGCTAGGCTGATTTTAAATGCTCCAGCCAGATCTCCCTCCCGTCCTCTGTTAAGTAAGCTACACTGGCTACCCATTCGCCAGAGAGTGAAATTTAAGATCTGCTGCATAAATCATAAATGCTTGTTCGGATCTGGCCCCAGGTACCTAACAGAAATTTTTAAACCTTATGAGCCAGATCGAACCCTGTGCTCCAAAAATCAAGCCTTGCTCCAGATCCCTAGGATTAAAAGAGAGAGACAGGGAGGCCGAGCCCTATCATACAAAGGCCCCACTCTCTGGAACTCTCTGCCTCTCACTCTTAGGCTAAATTCTAATTTGCCTGCATTCAGGAAATGCCTGAAGACGCACTTATTCTCCATCTAGCAGCCTCTCACCAATGTTATACAGATGTCTCTGTCTGGCTCAGCACATGGAAAGAACAAAAGCGCGGAGATACCTCTTCGGGGGTCGAATTCCTGCGCTATAAAAGAGCTTAAATAAATGATCACCTCACAGTCGGCTGTGAATGAAACACAGCTGCCTGAAATTCACAGTTGCATACAGCATTGTGGACAGTCAAGTGATCACACACCTATATGTTACACATGTATCGTCTACTATAGTCACATCTCAGATGTCCTGCTGACCCTAAAATTTATGGAAACCCCAGTTGTCCTAAAAATGAAGCCACACCACAAATGACACAGAGACAGACACCTGAGGGCACTTTTCACTCAGCACAATCTGTAGATTGATACAGGAAAGTGTGAGTACAGAGTGTTTCAATGCGCTGGAGTAGGCATGACTGCCCAGGTCAACGGGTAACAGTGTATAGCCCTGGACAGTATGCAGGTGGCTGAGCAAGTGTGACACACTTGGTCTACATACTCCTGAGGCCACTAAATTGGACTCACCTGCTGCATGGGTGTGTTAAATATCCAGACACATGTGGCGAGTCAGACCAGCAATTGGGACACATATCAAAGGCACACACAGATCACATGTCAGAGATCAGACATTGTGGAAAATATTGACCCACCCATGAAGCACACATCAGAGTCTCAGTACCATATGCTGTCCAGAACCTCAAGCATAGGTGACTGCAGAGACACAGTGCCCAAGAGAAAATAAGTCACAGACTGTAGGGGCCACACCTGTGGATCAGATGAGGAGGGTGCATTACAACATTGAGGGATATGAGTCCAGGACTACAAGACCGACGTAATGTGGAAGTACAACCAGGCCAAAAGACTGCAAAAAGCATGTCAGACATAGTTTACAGATTAGGCATGGACTTCAATCCCCCTCCCTGCTGCTGTCGGGCCTTCAGCTGCCCATCCAGGTCCAGGAAGACCACCGCCAGTATCCTGAGCATGTGGGGTGTCAGGGTCCGGGTTCCACCCCTCCTGCGAGGAGGCGACAGCTTCAGCTGGACCCTTGCAATCCTCTGGATCCAGCCCCGAAGGTCCTGCCACCTCTTCTGGCAGTTGCGGATCGGCGCTTGTAGAGCCCCACTGATCGAACTACCCGGGCGGTGTTCAGACAGATCTATTGCTTCTGGTGGGCATCAACCTGTGAGGATGACAAATTAAAAAGGACATTACCACACATGCCACATATTTGTGCTGCACACAGTTGGATGTACATGTAGACTTCACAAAGGTAAATGAGGTAAACGGTAGTGCACCCATGGAAATGGACAATTGTCCTGCATGTCTGACATGGTAACATTGCCTGGGAAGTAAAATCTTGCACAAATGAACTCTTGCAGTAGGACACCTGTACATCACATGTACCTACACATTTTGGGGGTTGAAAGTACATATGCTTTCCAAGGTTGTACACACTGCTAGTACTGCTAGTCAGACAACTTGCACAATTTGGAAGGCAGTGGACTGCACACTCACCTACTCCCCTGGTTTACCTTACAGTTTGCAGTACTGTGGAAGGAGCCCGTCCAGCAGGGCCTGGATCTCCTCCTCTGTGAAGGCTGGGGCTCTCTCCAGAGTACGTGCCATAGCAGTTGCCAAAGGATGCAAAGACAGCAGCAGTGGTAGCGGAAATGAGGTCCTGTAGCATGTAGTGCAGGCAAGGGAGCTCTCTGGGGGCCAGACAGCCTTATATCAGTGCTGCAGAGGAAAAAATCTGTGCAATGTCTCCTAAGTGATAGGCCCAACACGGTTGCATTCTATGAATCTGGCCAATCCATGGAATTGTAAGACCCATACACGTCTTCCGCATTGTTCAAAATGTCACCTTCTAGACACCCTAGGATTTGCATCATTGTTGTAGACAGCCAACTGAATTTCCAGCACACGACTCAAACAGGTTTTGAATTTGCATCCGTCTCCATGACAGTCCATAGCCAAGGCGTGCACACGGATCGGTCCATGTCTGTATGACACGTCTGCATTGAAGTCACCCGCTTCGGTTAACATTGCATACGCGTCGTGCAGTCAATGGCCAAGGCGTGCACACGGCTCAGCCCACAACTGCATGATGCGTCTCTGTAGAAGTCACCCGCGTCAGATCACATTGCAGTTCATAGCCAAGGCGTGCACATGGCTCGGTCCATGCCTGCATGGCGCATCTTCATTGAAGTCACCTGCATCGGTTAACATTGCATACACATCGTGCAGGCATGGACCGAGCCGTTCGCACGCCTTGGCCATTGACTGCAATATTAACCGATGCGGCTGACTTCAATGCATACGCTTCGTGCAGTCAATGGCCAAGGCGTGCGCAGGGCTCGGGACATAACTGCATGACCCGTCTCTGTAGAAGTCACCAGTGTCAGATCTCATTGCAGTCCATAGCCAAGGCGTGTGCATGGCTCGGTCCATGCCTGCACGGCACGTCTGCATTGAAGTCAGCCGCATCGGATCACATTGCAGTCCATAGCCAAGGAGTGCACAAGGCTCGGTCCATGCGTGCACGACCCGTCTGCATTGAAGTCACACGCGTTGGTTAACATTACATACGCGTGTGCAGGCATGGACCGAGTTGTGCGCACGGCTTGGCTATGGACTGCAATGTGATCCAACGCATGTGGCTTTTACAGAGACGCTTTGTGCGGTTGTGGACCAAGCTGTGCGCACACCTTGGCCATTGACTGCACAACGCGTATGCATTGAAGTCACCCACATCGGTTCACATTGGTCTGACTTTTAGACTGATTCCACACAGAATTACTTGCCAGGGACTCAGGTGCACACCTACAACACCACAGCATGGGCCACACTGTATCTCATGGCATGTAAGGCTGCATTACTGGTGTGTGTATGAGGGGCAACATTTGGTTTGTTGTGTGGCATTTTGATGCAGTCACTCCCAGGCTGGGCACAGGCTCATAGGGACAGTATCCTTTGTGTGTTGTGCACATTACCACATTACAACTGTTCAGTTATGGGCATGAGTCATGGACACAGTTGCAGGTTGGATATGTGTATGACTTGTCACATACACCCTGAGTCAAGGGTGGGGTGGTATGTATGTCACAGCAAGACCCATAGCCACATTTCTGATGTACACCCACAGTCTGTATGCATGTTGTGTCTCAGATGGCTCTGATTCTATGTACAAAATGGGAGTCAGTCTCCACATCCATGTGGTTTGTGCATAAACATTGATATTGTGTGTGTGTCTCAGAGATGTCCGTGTATGGCCTGCAGAGACCACAGGGGCCACTACCTGTGGGACTAATAATTCATTTTTGGGGTGTACATGATATGCCTTGTCTTGCCAGTGTCCATGTGTCAATACAGGGACCATGGCTATTTGCCTGTCATAGAGATGTTATGCCTGGGAGACATCAGTCCTCACTTGTCACAGTGGTGTGTGTTTTTAACGTGACAGCAGTACATAGGTACTGTGACACAGCCCAATGATCTGCCATTGCACTCCATAAAACTCATGTTCACATGTTGACTTGATATGTGAGATGAGGGGCATGAAGGTGACATATGTTTCCATACACAACATCACACACCTCAGTTCATTGTGTATTGCTATGGAGTATCATGTGATATTTTGCTTGGTCCTTGCAACATGGGTGGATAAATGTACAATCTTCCTTTGCCCATCTCTGTACTGCAGGGCACCAGCTGTCCATAGACCCTTCCCAGACCTTGAAAGCATGGTGGAACGGGAGTTCATCCGACGGTACCACTTCACCAGGCCACTGATTGAGGAGTTGGCGCAGCAGTTGGCGCCACATATGCTACCTGGCCAGACATACCCTACAGCCCTGACCCCACAGGTGAAGGGGATGGCAGCCCTGCACTTCTTTGCTACCGGTACCTTCCAGTACACTGTAGTTACTGCTGGTGGTATGTCGCAAACCATGTTCAGCTGTGTGCTTCGTGATGTCTTGGAAGGGATGTTTCATTTCCTTGACCTGTACATCAAGTTTCCTAGCCCAGGGCAACTCACTGACATTAAGGCTGCTTTTTATAGACTGCGGAGGATGACGGACGTCATTGGATCAATTGATGGTACACATGTGGCCCTGGTACCACCACGGGCACATGAGCAGACATACCGGAACAGGAAACATTTCCCCTCCATCAATGCTCTGATGATATGTCTAGCGGACATGTGTATCACACATGTGTGTTGTCGCATTCCTGGATCTGTGCACAATGCCTACATCATGAGGAGTAGTTGCATTGCAACGATGATGTCACAGATGCCAAACCAGCGTGCCTGGCTTGTCAGTGTGTACTGACTGTTTGCCATTGTGTGTGTTTGGCAAAGTTGTATTCCACCCTCTTTCAAAAGACATCTAATGTGGTATTGTTTGTATGTAGGTGATTCCGGATACCCCAACATGCTGTGGTTGCTGACACCCCTCAGGAATCCTGTGACACCAGCCGAGATGCGCTACAATGAGGCACATGGTCGTACCAGGAGAGTGATCGAACGGACATTTGGTCTCCTGAAAAGCTGCTTCCGCTTCCTGGACAAGACCGGAGGGGTCCTCCCATATGACCCTGCAAAGGTGTGCAAAATATTCATAGTATGCTGCATGCTACACAACATGGCTGTGCAGAAGAAGTAGCCTCTCATCCAGGATGACGATGACCTACATCCCCCACCTGTGGAGGATCCTGGCCTGGGTCATGATGCCAGTGATGATGAAGATGATGGTGACGTCCGCACACAGCTCATCAACAACTTCTTCACCTGAATGTGAGTTTACAGGGTTCTAATGTCAATGTATTGAGTAAGCCTGCAATGTGTTGGTGATTCTCAGTTGCTGTTTGAGTGTGTGTGTATGTGCTACTTGACTGGATGTGTGCAGTGATGTGTCATTTCAGATAGTCTGTACTCCACAATAGTGTTGACATACTAACTTGTTTCTGTGTAGGTTTATTGTGACATGTTGTGTGCTTGTGTAATGCATTTCTATACTGTTCTGCTGTGTTTTTGACTGAGTCTCATTTCTGTCCTTCACAGGGTACTTTGCCTGTTGTTTGGTCAACTCTGACCCCCAACACCCAGAATTCAATCCCAGGGTGGAAGTTGTCGATTCCCATCAAGTGATGTATCACACATCCCTGAACCTCAATTCTTCTACACTTATTGACCATGTGCCCACTGTCACATGGATTTACCTTGCAACGGTTGTGTAATAAACATGTTGATGATGTGTAATGAACCTGTGCTTCAATTAGTTATGTGTATTGTCTGTCTTCACACATCTGACTGACATCTGCTTACCTCACCTGTGGGCTTGTTACCACGGACTGTGGATAGGTGTGGCTTCTGTGCATTCCACTGTTTTTCTGGGCAACATCTTTGTAGGCAAGGGGTTACATGGCCATGTTGAGTATGTGTTGTGGTGCCCTAATGGCGTGTCTCCCTCATATGTGTCACATCAACATGACTTACATAACAGTATTCACATTGCTGTAGCAGTAAGCATGCACTGTGTTCTTTAGCAGATCATCATCTCCATGACACATACCAAGTTTGAATCTCAACATAGGCATGTCTTTTGTAATGATGAGTTTATTTACATACATGTGTGGAGATAGTGCATAGGATGATTGTGGGTGCTGTACACTTGTGGGACACCCCCGCGCCGCACGGCCACCAGCTGCTGCGTGTGTTCCCCTCTGCCTGCCTTCTGCCTCGCTGACGCCGTGGTCGCTCCCCTCTGGTTTCCCAGTTGTTTTGCCCTAAATTTGTGCTTGTCTGTTTCTGCCGTCTGCTCGCGTATTTTGCCGTTTTTCCTTGTTTTGCCCTAAATTTGTGCTTGTCTGTTTCTGCCGTCTGCTCGCGTATTTTGCTGTTTTTCCTCGTTTTGCCCGTAATTTGTGCTTGTCTGTTTCTGCCGTCTGCTCGCGTATTTTGCTGTTTTTCCTCGTTTTGCCCGTAATTTGTGCTTGTCTGTTTCTGCCGTCTGCTCGCGTATTTTGCCGTTTTTATTTGTTTTGCCCTAAATTTGTGCCTGTTAATTTCTTTGTATCCCCTGTGCCGTGTCCAGTTTCCTTCCTGATTGGCCGCCTACCTCGCCGCCCTCCGCTCTCGCTTCCCGCCACCGACATTGGCCCCGCCCCTTTTTCTCTTCTGTTCCCTCCCCGCTCCCGCCTCCCAGCTGCTCCGCCCACCCGCGCACTTCGCCTTAAATGGCGACCGTGCGGACGCGCAGCGGTCACGCGCAGCGGGCGCGCCGATTGTGCGCCGAAGGCGCGCCAAAGGTAAGCCCGTCTACGCCCGTCCGCGACCGGATCGCGACCAGCGCCAGGACCCCTGGCCCACGAAGACCCCGACCGACCCGCCTGACGTACTCCGCCGCCACCCTCACCGCTCTCAACACCGGCCGACTCCCAGAATGCCATCAAGCCTCTCCACGACGTACCCACGGACCCTTCAGCTGCCACGCCTGCAAGTTCACCTGCATCCGGACCTGCCTCGCACCAGCACCCACCAAGCCGAACACCAGCAGTACCCACCTCAAGTGCATCCTGCTCAACACCCGCTCTATCCACAGACATGCCATCGAACTCTGGAACCTCCTCGACACCACAGCTCCAGACGTTGCCTTCCTCACGGAGACCTGGATGAACGCCTCTTCAGCTCCCGACATCGCCATCGCCATCCCAGAGGGCTACAAGATCGTCCGGAGGGACCGAAACGCCAACCAGATGGGAGGAGGCATCGCCATCATCCACAGGAGCACCATCCGTCTCACGACCAGCACCGACAACTCCCTGACCACCGCCGAACACCTGCATTTCCAGATCCACACCAACCCGAACACCACCCTCAGAGGCACCCTGATCTACCGACCCCCTGGACCACGCACACAATTCAGCGAGGACATCGCCGACTTCGTCAGCCCACATGCCCTCCCCTCCGCTGACTACATCCTCCTGGGAGACCTCAACTTCCATCTGGAGAACAACAACGACCGCAACACCAGCACCCTGCTCGACAACCTCACCAACCTGGGACTCAAGCAACTGGTGTCCACCCCCACCCACCTCGCCGGACACACACTCGACGCTGTCTTCTCATCCAGCAAGGACATCAACTTCAGCCACACCACAGAGCTTCAATGGACGGACCACAGCTGCGTCCACTTCACCTTCAAGAAAACAACGACCCACCACCACCAGCAACAGACCGCCCGCAGAAGCTGGAACAAGATCACAGCAGACCAGCTCGCCACCTCCCTGAGCCAGCACCCTCCTGCCAGCTCAGCGAACCCCAGCCAGGCCGCCGACAACCTCACGAAGTGGATCAGCAACTGCGCGGACGAACTCGCCCCACTGAGGACCCCGCCCAGCAGACCCGGCAGCAAGAAAGCCCCATGGTTCACCGACGAACTCAAGAGCTCCAAGAAGAACTGCCGAGCCCTCGAGAAAGTCTGGAGAAGGGAACCGACACCGGACAACAGGACCTCCTTCAAACTTGCCACCCGGAAACACCACCAGCTGATCCGCGCCGCCAAGAAAACAGCATTCAAGGACCGGTTGGACAACAACGCACACAACTGCAAGGAACTCTTCAACATCGTCAAAGAGCTTTCCAACCCCAGCGCAGGAAACAACGACATCACCCCATCGCAAGACCTCTGCAACTCCCTGGCTTCATACTTCCACAACAAGATCGCGGACATACACAACAGCTTCAACAACCAACCAACGCACACCATGACCGAACAACCACCCCCCACCACCACCCTCCGCGCCTGGACCCCGATCAGCACCGAAGACACCATCCGCACGATGAACTCCATCCACTCCGGATCACCGACCGACCCCTGCCCTCACCACGTCTTCAACAAAGCCGACGCTGTCATCGCACCCCACCTGCGAGACATCATCAACACATCCCTCGACACCACCATCTTCCCCGAGAGCTGGAAACACGCCGAACTCAGCGCCCTACTCAAGAAACCAACAGCGGACCCCACCGACCTCAAGAATTACCGCCCCATCTCGCTCCTCCCGTTTCCAGCCAAAGTCATCGAGAAGACCGTCAACAAGCAGATGGCCGCTTTCCTCGAGACGAACGGATCCCTCGACCCCTCACAGTCTGGCTTCCGAGCCAACCACAGCACCGAGACCGCCCTCATCGCCGCCACCGACGACATCCGAGCCCTGATGGACAATGGAGAAACAGCGGCCCTCATCCTCCTAGACCTCTCCGCGGCATTCGACACGGTCTGCCACCGCACCCTAGTACGGCGCCTCAGCAACGTCGGAATCCAGGACAAGGCGCTGGAGTGGATCACCTCCTTCCTCGACGGGAGAACACAGAGAGTCCGCCTACCACCGTACAAGTCAGAGGCCACCGAAGTCATCTGCGGCGTCCCCCAAGGATCATCTCTGAGCCCCACCCTCTTCAACGTCTACATGAGCCCCCTCGCGGCCATCGTACGCAAACACAACCTCAGCATAATCTCCTACGCCGACGACACCCAGCTGATCCTCTCCCTGACCAACGACCCCGCCGCCGCCAGAGCCAACCTGCACGAAGGGATGAAAGAGGTAGCCGAGTGGATGACGACCAGCCGCCTGAAACTGAACTCGGACAAGACGGAGGTCCTCATCCTGGGCTCCTCTCCCTCCGCCTGGGACGACTCCTGGTGGCCTCCCGCCCTGGGCACCGCACCCAAACCGACAGACCATGCACGCAACCTGGGCTTCATCCTGGACTCCTCCCTCTCCATGACCAGGCAAGTCAACAACGTCTCCTCGGCATGCTTCAACATCCTACGCATGCTACGGAAGATCTTCTGGTGGATCCCCACCGAGACCAGGAAGACCGTCACCCAGGCCCTCGTCACCAGCCGACTGGACTACGGCAACGCCCTCTACGCCGGGACCACCGCCAAGCTCCAGAAGAGACTCCAGCGGATCCAGAACGCCTCAGCCAGACTCATCCTCGACATCCCACGAACCAGCCACATCTCCGGACATCTGCGAGACCTTCACTGGCTCCCCGTCAACAAAAGAATCACCTTCCGCCTCCTCACCCACGCACACAAAGCCCTACACGACCAAGGCCCGAGCTACCTCAACAGCCGAGTCAACTTCTACGCTCCCAAACGCCACCTCCGATCAGCCAACCACGCCCTCGCCGCCGTCCCCCGCATCCGAAGAGCGACTACAGGAGGAAGGTCCTTCTCCCACCTGGCCGCCAAGACCTGGAACTCCCTCCCGACCGACCTGCGCCTGACCCAAGACCACCTCTCCTTCAGGAAGAAGCTGAAGACCTGGCTGTTCGAGCAGTAGCGGCTCCCCCCCCCCAGCGCCTTGAGACCCCACGGGTATGTAGCGCGCTTTATAAGTGTCACTGATTGATTGATTGATTGGCTTGGAATCCAAAGTTCACAGATGAGTTTGAAGTCTTGGTAGCTGAAATATCCAGAGTAAAGTCCACATTCATCTGATACATTTGACCAACATGAACCCTCCATGTCATCTTTGGGAGTTTTGTTTGTGCAACAAGGTGAACGCTTTGCATACAAAGAATAATAGCCAAAACAGGTTCTGGGTTCCTGGGGGATGTGCATGGGCATCTGTGTCTCACTTGCCCTTTTTCAGACAACCCCTCTTCTTCTTCGGGGGGGGGTCCTCAAGTGCAGGCATCTGCAGTGCAGAGGACTCTCCATCAGAGTCATCCTCCCTCCCTGTGGTGTTTGCAGAACTTGCAGCAACAGATGTTGTGGGCCCACGGGGAGGTGTGGACATGTTGGTGCTGATCTGGTGGAGGCATGTCAGTATGTTCCTATGCACCACAGTAAGTTTGTCCTACTTGCCCTCCATGCAAGTATGATGGGCAGCCTGCTGCTGTTGAATGTCCTTGAGGATTCCCACTACCTGACCAAATCCTCCGGTGCTATCCTGCTATCCATCTATGATGCATAGCAGTTGGGGTCATCATGCAGTCCAGACCCCTCTGCAGGCCGTGACCTCTGCCTACCACCCCTCCCACCACCCCAAGCCACACGGGCAGGACCTTCGGTGGCACGCACAGGTGACCCTGGGCCCCCTTAGGTGTTGCTACTGTTGGTGTTGTCCGTAGCTTCCTGGGTGGCCAGTGTCCCTGTGCTGTTGGAATACTGTGTCCTGGGTCTGTCCGTGTTGGCAGGGGTGCTCGTTCTGTTGCCAGATGTTGTAGGTGTGGGTGCAGGGGGTGCAGATGTTTGTGCTGCTGGGGCTGCATGATGACTCACTCCGGAGGTGCCAGGTTGTTCTTCATCATCCGAAGAGGACAGAGACTGATCCATACCAGAGAGCTCAGCCTCCACCAGAGTCTGGGACAGGGCCTCCTCTTCAGTTGCTGCTATGTCAACAGCACTACCTGTGTTTGGAAGAGACGCACATTGTCAGTTATGTGTCTACAGGCATTAATAGTTCACATATATCTTTTTCAATGGTGAGGGAGAAAGACTTTATGATCCATTCAGCTTCTAATGGTTAGTGAAATCAAGGATGGGGAAATGGATCACTCGTCCTGTGTAACCAGGGTCTTTAGGTGACTTTGTTGCCTTCATAAAAAACCTCATATTACGTATATGCCTGTAAGGCAACAGGCGTAGGTCGGTATATCTTGGTTTAGTGCACTGTACCAGCATTATCATCCGGTCTTCATTTTTGTGAATATGGTGTGCCTCCACCTGGAGGTACACCCGCTGGTTTCCCAGTTGTGTCCAGAGATGGGAAAGCATCTATAATCACATGGGGGTAAGACATGTTGACCAACACTGACCAACACTGGTGCAGTGGATTAGTAGCTGGATCCACACACGCACTACCTTTGTTTCTAACTTCATACATTACATTTTTTTTCCATTAAACACTAGCCTTTGAGTGATGTTAGGGATTTTAACTCACAGCACTTGAGCACAGAAATGCCTTCTTATTTTTCATATCTTTGGACACTACTGGGAAACCAGCCGGTGTACCTCCAGGTGGAGGCACAGCATATTTACAACAATGATGACCCGATGATAATGCTGCTACAGTACCTTGAGGCGGAGAACCAAGATATACCGCCCTACGCCTGTGTACGTTTTTGAGGCTTTTTATGAAGGCAACAAAGACACGTAAAGACCCTGGTTACACAGGACGAGTGATCCATTCCCCCTCCTTGAATTTTGTATCAATGATTCACAAACATGACATTTGCAACTGTACGTCAGGATGCATGCCTGTACACTGCATTGTCCTAAGTTGTCACAGAGATTGATATTGTTGTTGCACATTGTCCAGCCAACATGAAGCATTTCAATGTGCAAGTCGAAGTGTGTGCCTGACCAGCTCATGTATGGATTTGACTGTACATGGCCATAACTACTCAAGAGCCATCACATGGCTGACACAGGTGTGCCATCCCTTTTCACTTTTGACTCTTCTTCCCTGTGAGGGGCTGTGCCTGTGCTGACAAGATGGTGGCTGCCAGTGCTGTCCTGTAGTTTGTTGATGCACAGTGCCCAGCAGGGCTTTCTGCTCCCCACAACAGAGCCCAGTGTCAGACATCTTGCCAGTCCATTTCCACTCCCCGTGAAGTGAGCATAGTTCAGTGTGAGCTTACTGGACCATGTAGGTGGGTGGGGTTTGTCAGTGACTGCAACTCCCAACATGCTCTTGGCTACACCCCCTTCCCAGTGTTGTAATTTGGCAGCGATCGATGTTAGCATTCAGGTGAAGCCATCTTGTTTCCGGCAGCCATCTTGTCTGCCATGTGCTCACCATGTGCTCTGTCCTTCCTTGCTGTCGTTTACCCTTGTACTCTGCTTGTAGACTGGTTATATTTAGGTTTTGCTACTCTGCACATGTGCAGAAGAAACTGTAACTGTCCATACATCTGTTCTTAGTCTGTAACTGTCAGGTTGTTTCTACCAGAATCAGCAACAGCTAGCTCCTCCTTACTGTTGACTGTGCATTTCTGTATGACCATTTATGTATGTGAACTATCCTCTGTGAGCTTGTACTGCCTTCTTTTGAGCCCCTGTGTGGGTATAAAAGACCCATGGTCCTTCTACTCCTTGTGCTACTTCATACACTACCGAAGGGTGTTGTGTGAATGTAGTTCCAACTCATGAGGTTAATAAAGCTTTTGTTTTATATTCCAGTTTCTGTGTTAACTTCGTTTCTATTGGTCCAAGGACTATTGTAGAGAAGGGTGAACCCCCAGCACTGGTAGGCCTAGCTGAGGCTCACCACGACAAATTGGAGCCCAACCAGTGGGGCTCATCGGCAACTTGGATGCCCGAAGGAGTATTCGAAATGAAGGATTGGAATCTCGCTGCGGACGATCACTGCTCAAGGAGACCCGCATCTTGGCAACCACTGATTTTTCCTTTCTTTCTTTCTGATCTGACCCTCAATGCGGTGCAGGTCCTCAACTGAGATCTCTTCTGTGGATTCGGCATGCAGTGACCATTTGGTCGATTCAGAACTTGGCAGTTGGAATCTGGACATTTGGGATTGGTAAGGTAGTTTGATGCAACGCTTGCTGTTTAGGTTTGGTATTTGCATTGGCCAATGATTTGGGATTTTGGAATTCGGTCATATATAAATAGCAATTTATATAGGCAGGTAATGATGAGACTTTTCTCTACTTTGAATAAGACTTGAACAGCACTAAGTGATTTAATTGCTACTTTGCGTATAATACTGCATATATTGCACTACTTTTGGCATGCATGCTTCTAGCACACTTCGGAGAATGTGTTGCTTTTGTGGTGGTACCAATTTGAGACTTGATGAGACACAACCGCCCCCCCCCCCCACCTCCCCGGAAGGGACGCCTAATAGGGATATGTATATTAAACATGGTATTTCTTCTATAATGTGCAGCATGTTATAGAATAAATATACTAGTAAGGATTCTGAGTTGCCTTGGCCTATGCATGGGTCATTTGATTTACGAAAGATTCAGTATGTGGAACAATGTATGTTTAAAAGAAAGACTAGGCAAGATAAGTTTGACTGTGTACGAATGTGGGAGAAAGAAGTGCACGAATGACTGAAATGAGAGCAAGCCTTGATCGAAAAAGAACAACCAAAAAGTATTCATGCAAAAGTATTAGAAATGAAAAAAGCGGAAATTAAGGAAATAAAAAGAATGGGAAGATAGGAGCATCATCTGCAGGTAACTGGCCAATACGCTGTTAGGCAACCCCTTAATCCTATCCTTAACAAACCAGAAGATGATTCTCTTTTGCTAGACTGTTCTCCGCCTCAGTTTACTTTTCCTTCTGCTCCTCATGATTCGGATGGGGACTCTTCTACAGAGCAAGAGAAAGCACGGGAAACTCGTACTATGTTGACCACTGCACGTTCGTCTGAGCTTAGATCCTATGCTCGCAAAGCCATTCGTAGTACTACTCCTGCTTCTGAACTTATGCATGCAAAATTGACAGGATAGGGAGCAAGTATATTTTACCGAGTGTTGGACCTGGGCCTCTTGGCAGGGTCATCCCTAAACTTTTTGCCTTCCTGCAATACTCTCTCTGACCTGTTTTTGTTGGTTTAATGACTCTGGGCACTTTACCACTGCTGACCAGTGCTAAAGTGCATATGCTCTCCCTATATAAAGTGTAACTGTGTTTGGTATACCTGATTGGTCCATTGGATTTACTGTCAGTCCCCAGTAAAGTGCACCAGGAGTGCCAGGGCTTGTAAATACCAATACTGCTAGTGGGCCTGCAGCGCTGGTTGCGCCACCCACAGAAGCAGCCCTTTAAAATGTGTCTAGGGTCTGCCATTGCAGAACCTGCGTGCAGTCTGGTACTGTCATGCTGGCTGGGCAAGTGCACACACTTGCCAGCCCCTAAACCTTCCCTTAACTTCATATTAGTCACCCCTATGGTAGGCCCTAGGGCAGGGTGCATTGTAAGTGTAAGGTAGGACATGCCCTGATGTGTGTGGCATGTCCTAATAGTGAATTACAGCCAAATTCGTTTTTCACTATTGTAAGGCTACCTGCTCCCCTTAGGCCAGGATGGGCTGCTGGAATTATTACACTCTATAATCCCAGCAGACTCAGGGAACCTGGTAGAAATTAATGTTTAGTATGCCTGAACTCAGAATAATAAAATATTTCTTTTAGTAAAGTTTATTTTAATATCCTGGGTTTGCAAATGCTACTTTTAGAAAGTTAGCATTTGCTTGTCTAACCATTTCAGCCCGCCTCTGCTCTTGTGTGTATCTGACTGTCTGAGTGTGTGAGTGACAGGGCTGGGAGTTGACAGGTTGTGAATAGCAGGATGACACCTTAGTGGGTGGTGGGAGTTTCCCCTGAATGATGCATCTGGCTATGCTCTGCCACCACAATGCTGGCTCCGCCCCCCTGGGGAGCGACTGATGACTCAGCCTGCACCTGGCCCAGGAAGGGCGAAGCCCCATCATCAAGGTACTCCTGGCTGCCCCTGTCCACACAATGCTGGCTCCACCTCCTGTGGAGCGTCTGATGGGCCTGCCCCTCACACTGAAAGCAGAAGCCAGATTACACCCATCAAGGACTCAGAGACTGAAAGGGGCTATGCAAAGGCCCCCCTGGCTTGTAAGAACAAAAGAAACTGTGTATAAAAGTAGGAGCCCTGCTCCTTGTAAATCAGAATCCTGTTTTACCACGAAGGACCTCTGCCCGCCTAGAAGGAGAAGAGACGCTGGGAGAACTGGCCTGCTGCTTGCCTTGCTGAGAAAGGAGAGGAAAAGACTTGATAAGAAAAGACTTTGCTGCTTTGTGCTTAAACATTCTCCAAGGGCTTGACTGAGCTTGCCCCCTGACCTGAGCCACAGGACCATCTGGCTCAACCTGCCCTCTGCTCGTCTGCCGGTAATTAACCGGGATATCTACTACTGCCGGAGCTGTGACCTTGGTGCCCCCCGGCCCCTCCCTGAGGCCGTGACCGACTGTGTCTCCTCGTCCCCGCCGAGGAAGAGCTCCGCTCCGTTGAGCCGCTCTCCCCCCGCTGAGGAGATCGCTGTGTTGACCGCCTGGGAAGGCTCGCTGCTGTGGTGCCCCCCAGCCCCTCCCTGAGGCCGTGACCGACTGTGTCTCCTCGTCCCCGCCGAGGAAGAGCTTCGCTCCGTTGAGCCGCTCTCCCCCCGCTGAGGAGATCGCTGTGTTGACCGCCTGGGAAGGCTCGCTGCGGTGCCTCACCCTCCCGCCAGAAATCCTTTGCCGGACTACAACAGACCCAGGGGACAGACCTCCGCTGGACGGACGCCTCGGGTGTCAGCCTCGCTCTGCCTGAGCCGCTGGGCACCTCGCATCTGTCACCGGAGAAAAGCCGCCACTGAGACTGTCATCGGGCTCGTGGCCCGCAACGTTACTTGAACCCCTTTGTTTTCTGCCCACTGCCCTGTTCACAAGCGCCCCCCGGCCTAAAGATCCGCTGTGGTGCGAGCCGCCCTTTCGCGCTGACTCGCACCGCTCTGTGTCCCTGCCTGCAGCTCCGCGCTGCGAGAGCGCTCCAGCCCCTCCCGCTGGAATCCTTTAGCTGTCGGGTCCCGCAGGCTGCAATCTAAGCCCCTGCCCGAGTGACTGGGGCTGCGCTGGGTTCTTGGGCCTTCCCTCCTCCTGGACAGCCCTGAGGTCGGTGTTTCCCCCCCGTGTGGGTCCCGTAGACCTGGGGGGCCATCCGCTCCACGAGACCCGGCCGGGCCGATCGCGCCTCACGCGGGAAGCGTGAGACTTGGCAGGGGATCGGGAATTCACCCATCTGAGGCGCCGCGGAGTGCGGCAGAGTGCATAGCAGGACCCCATAGGTCCTAGAGGGGTGGAAAAGTGCACAATCTGGTCAGAAACGACCAAGGAATTAAAAGAACACTGTGGAATACAACTTGAAGTAAGCACAGAACATTTGAACTACAACTAAAAGAGAGCTTGCCTATTTACAACCTGTGGGCATACAGAAACGTTATTTGATCTTGTGATAAGTCTGTTCTAAAGAGTATATATAATTTTTACATAAATAAGCGTATTTTTATATACTCACAGCCTGGTGTCCATTTGTGGGGGGATTAGTGTATTTACTGTGTGTGTGATTACAAATGCTTAACTAAACAACGCCTGGAGAATAGCCTTGTCTGCTCACGCCACGCACCTAGAGGGTGAGTAAGGGTCATTCTAAAGGGGTCATCCTTCGCCCTGACTTAGAGGAGAGGGTCCCTGCTTGTCACAAGTGCATACTTGCGCCAACCAGAGACCCCCAATTCTAACACCGAGGTATTTGCCGCAGAGGTCATTGAGCAGTTTAGGAAATATTCTGATGAGTTGGAGCCCGATGATATAGCAGACTGTAAGCATATGTGTGATGGTCTTTTTCCCCCCTCTCAGGTGGCTGACTCAATCAGACGTTTGGTTAAACTACGTGTTGAGGCAGTCTGTTTGCGGGAAGAGAAAAAGGCAGCAGACGCAGCATTACAAACATCCCAGACCAGGCTTCTACTTCTAAAACAGGTAAGAATGTGTTAGTTCATGTGAGACCTATGCGGAAAGCCGCACCTTTGTATGCCCCCTCCTAGAGGAGACGGGTACGGATGATGAAAAGGATTCCACTGACGCAAAGGGTTATTTTATTTATAATTGGGTTTACACTCCTTGGAATAGAGCGGATGTTATGGCTATTAAAACTGCATTGCCTGATCCACGGAAAGATTCAGCTTCTTTTTATGAGGAAGTTGAGGGAGCCATTAGTTGTTGTACCATGACTTTGCCTGATATTGATGTGTTCTTTGGATTGATATTACCCCCTGACATGTGGAGAACTATTCGTAAAGTTTGTGCAGCTTTTTGAGAGTTATGGAAAGAATTAGAACAAATGGACGTAGAAAGGGAACCCGCACAAAAACCATGTCAGTTAATTTTAGACCTTCCCTCAGCTATATTGGTTAAGTTAAAGACGATTATTCCCCCTAAAAAGATAGACTGGACTATATTAGCATCTTGTAAGCAAAAGACAGATGAATCAGTTTCTGACTTCTTTACACGTTTTGAGGAGGCATTCAATGATTTTAGTGGCCAGTCATTGACAGATGACACGGGCAGGCATCTGTTTGTCGATAAATATGTTGCCAACCTATTGCCAGGAATAGCTAGTCGCCTAAAGGCCAGTGAGAGTTCATGGACTACCTCTTCTCCGGTTTCTCTTTTGACTATGGCTCAGTATTATGAACGTCAGGAATTAGAAGCGAAGTGTAATGAGGATAAAAAGACTAAGGAGTTAAAAACGAAGGTTATGTTGGCTCAGGCTTATGGTATGCTTTCTAGAGGTAATGATAGAGATAGACGTTGGTCTTATGGTCCGTTTTTTCCTCCTTATGCTTGTCCGACTTTGTCTTCTGACCAGTGTGCGTACTGTAAGAATTTTGGACATTGGGTTGCCGATGGTCCGGTATTGCGTGCTCCGCAGTATCCATGGGGAAGGGGACAAATGAGAAATCGTTCAGGATATGCAGGGCCTAGAAGAAGTACAGATGATCGTGTTAAGTTTGATACTAATATGCGTGGACAGAATGGTTTTAATACTTTCGATAGACGGACTCAATATCAAATGTCTGACTATTTGTCGTCTGATTTGATGGATTCTGCATATGCATAGGACTGCCTAGGATGGGGTATGGAATCAGTTGAAGTTCCAGGAGATCAGAAGGGTCCCTATGTTACAGCGCATGTTTTGGGTTCTACTGATCAGTTTCTGGTTGATACAGGAGCTACTAGTAGCGACTTATGTAAACAATTTGTTCCAAGGGCTCCCCTGTCTGGCCTAACCATTACATCAATAGGTTTCGATGGAAAATCTTCCTTTAACCCACTGTCACAGCCACTTGCATTTCATCTTGACAAATTTACAAATCCATGTCCATTTTTGCTTTCTCCGTACACACCAGACAATATTGTGGGTCTTGATATGCTCAAGTATTTCAGGGCTACGATACGATGTTCTCCAGAGGGTGTACGTGTTATTCTGAATGATAACTACCCTATAATTGAGAGATCTTGTCTTGTTAAAGAGGACATTGCATTAGCTTCACTCCCTAGTACTTTGTGGGCTACTTCAGATACTGATGTAGGGTAAATGGTCATTCCACCAGTACACATTAGTGTCAAGGAGGGCACTGTATTGCCACGCTTGCCTCAATACAAAATTTCTCAAGACGGCAAATAGGCTCTTGTACGCATTGTTCATGATTTAATTGAAGTGGGGGTTGTGGAATAAGTTCCTTACAATATTTGCAACAGTCCTATTCTTCCCATTTTGAAAAAAGATACTGACACTGGGATTTACAGATTCATAATTGATTTACGAGAAGTTAACAAGATTGTGGTACCACAATACCCAGTGGTTTCTGACATAACGACAATTCTTACTTTGGTTCCTCTGACAGTGACTACATTTACTGTAGTTGACCCAAAGAATACCTTCTTTTCGATTCCTATTCATCCTGACAGCCGATATTTGTTTGGTTCCACTTTGAATAATCGATCGTACAGATTTTGTAGAATTGCTCAAGGGTACACTGAGAGTCCTAGTATTTACAGCCAAGCATTGAAAACACAACTTGATTCCTTTACTTCGCATAAAGGAGTGGCTCTCATACAATATGTCGATGACATCTTGTTGGCAGCCGATACCCCTGAACAGTGTGAAAAATGTACTTGCTTTCCTTTCTTGCTTCACACCACCACAAAGTGTCACGGAAGAAATTACAATATTGTAGACCGAAGGTTACCTACTTAGGTCATCTTCTGTCTAAGGAGTGGTGTGCACTTACACCAGATTGCAGTCAAGCAATTTTAGACACATCAGTACCCTCGACTTAGAAAGATATTCATGCATTCATTGGTCTTACTTATTTTTGTATGCAATAGATTTTAGGATTTTCACACATTGCTAAACCCTTGTTGGCGCTTCTGACCAAAGACACTCCAGTGCCCCTTCCAAGGACGACTGAATGCCAGAATGATTTTCATCAGTTACATCAAGCTCTTTGTTCCGCACCAGTGTTAGGCACTCAAGATTATACAAAGGCTTTTACTCTCTATGTACACGAGAGAGATGGGTGTGCATTGTCAGTTTTAGTACAGCCACACGGCAATAAACGGCATCCCTGTGCATATTTTTCAGCTGTTCTTGATTCCGTTGCTCGTGCATTGCCTGGGTGCTTTCTCTCAGTTGCAGCAGAAGCTGTGTCTATACGACAGAGTGAAGGGATTGTTTTGGAACACAAATTGTTGGTGTTAGTACCCCATACAGTTGATGCCCTTTTGAACCAGACTAAGACACAACACTTGATTAGTGCTCGCTTGACAGGATACGAATTGACACTGTTGGCCCCTCATATTACCCTAAAGGGATGCGTGATCCTGAACCCAGCTACTTTCTTGCCATATCCAGCCACTCAGACTCAGTCACAGAAGTCTCAAGATTGTATATTCCTTACTGAGCAACAGACAAAGAGTTGCATCGATTTGCAAGATATGTCCCTTTCAGATGTAGAT
Organism: Lissotriton vulgaris; assembly: GCF_964263255.1. Lineage (NCBI taxonomy): Eukaryota > Metazoa > Chordata > Amphibia > Caudata > Salamandridae > Lissotriton > Lissotriton vulgaris. The sequence goes on from NC_141693.1 coordinate 1,394,231,892, forward strand.
GGGGAATTGTGGATTGATGGGTCTTGTTTGAAGTTACCAGATGGCATGACCTCAGCTGAATATGCAATTACAACACTTCAGACAGTAGTGGAGACAGCTCGTATACCATAGAAGTCAGCTCAAGTAGATGAGCTAATAGCTTTGACACGAGCATGTGAACTTAGTACTGACTTGTGTGTGAACATCTATATGGATAGCCGCAATGCTTTTGGGTTGGCCCATCATTTTGGCCTACTTTGGAAGGAAAGAGGCTTTCTTACATCCCACGGGATGCAGATAATGCATGGAGAACTAGTGCATAATCTTTGACAGCACTAACATATCCGAAGAAAATAGCTATTGTTAAGTGTAGCGCACACAAGAAAGTGACTGACAAGACAGTACAAGACAACCCCTTTGCAGATCGCGTAGCCCATGAAACTACGTACATCTATGTACGTAGTGAAGTCACAAGCTGAACGTTGGTATCATGCTAGACAAGAAGTGCTAGACATACAGGGATCTGCTTCTGTGGAGGAGCTTGAGTAATGGTTTAAAGAGGGAGTGTGGGATGATGAGGGCTGTTGGCGAAATAAAGAGATGAATAAATGGAAACTGCCTATAGCCTATCTACAGCCTATGGTTCAAATGGCACATGGGCCAGCACATGTTGGAGCCTCTGCAATAAAGAGATTGCTTACGCAAGTTTGGGAGCATCCAGAAATTGCAGGTGCAGCCAGAAGAACAGTGCAGTCCTGTTTGATCTGTTGGCAGTGCAATCCTGGTAAAGGGACACAGACTCCTAGAGGAGGGTCTGCTATACCAACCGCACCTTTTGAGGTTTTGCAAATGGATTATATCCAGGTTCAACGTTGCAATAACTTAAAGTATGTACTAGTGGTGGCATGTGCCTTCAGTAAATTGATAGAGGCATACCCTACAAAGGATAATACGGCTCTCACCACAGCAAAGGTGCTTTTGAAAGAAATCTTCCCTAGATTTGGTGTTTGCAAACTTTTGTGGAGTGACAACGGACCTTTTTTTATCTGGCAAGTTGTCGAGTATGTTCTGAAAGGATTAGGGATCAAACAGAAGTTCTGTGCAGTCTTCCACCCACAATCAGCAGGGCTAGTGGAGAGGAATAATGCTACCCTGAAGTTGAAGCTAGCAAAAATACTGGCTTCCACGTCTTTGAAATGGCCTGATGCGTTGCCCTTGGCATTAGTGTTGATTAGATCAGTGCCACATTCACGATCTGGACATACACCATATGAGGTGGTATTTGGCAGACCTATGAACATTTGGGGAGGCCCTAAGCCACGTCCCATACATGATGTACCATGCGTTTTGATGAGTGACTACTTATCACAGTTCACTGACAGTTTGATTTCTATTCATCAACTGGTTCGAGAAGATCTTCCTGACAGGTCCACAGGTGAGGCCCATGAACTCCGACCCGGTGACCACGTAATGGTCAAGGTGTTCGAGAGGTCGAACAGCTTGGAGCCCAGGTGGCGAGGACCGGAAAAGGTGCTCTTGGCCACGAGGACAGCGGTTCGAGTAATGAACAGGAAGAAATGGATTGACATCACTCACTGTAAACGAGTATCATCTTCTTTGATGGAACCTGCTGTGCTGACTGACCATCGAGAGATTCTGGATGCGGAGAAAGGCCAAGCTATATCACCTGACAAATCTGAGGAAGTCTTCCGAGACCACACAATTCCTGGAGTATCCCAATACCATCTGAGACCACGGAAAGAGCCTGCATTGTTAAAAAAGACTGGTTGAGCTACCGTCCTGGGTTTGTGAAACGGAGCTGATATGGCAAGGGGGGGGGGGGGGTCAGTCCTACATAGTGACACCCGTCTTGACCCTCGGTGAAGAAACCAATGGCTGCCTAGGACTTTAGAGCTCCAACGATTATTTCAGCGAATAAGCGATCATGTCTGCAAAAAAATCAACTGCTGCCAACATTTGTAACAAAAAGACCATATGCATTGTAGGATTTTTTGTCACTGCGGTTGCGATGGCAGTGATAACTTGGGTTGTTGAAGAAGTGGCTCTTTCTGATTGCCACTACCCTAGTACCAGCTTAACATCATTACTTTACTCTTCCATACAATGAGCAAACCCCTTGACAATCCTATTTGAACAACACGTTTATTCAGATGTTGCATCACACCTACAATGCCACGAACAGTACTAACTGTTGGGTGTGCGGGATGATACCTGCTCACCAGAAGAAGGAAGGAACAACTTTCATTCCACTTCCTTTTTCCCATAATGGTTCTTGTCAAGCTTGGTTTGCACTTTTAATTACTTCCGGAAGAGCTACTGTAGGTAGAATAAACTACCACCTTAATAAAGTGTATTACCCAGATGAAGATGGTTATCCTCGAGCTGAAGGGACTAAGTGGGAATGGGAGGAGTATCGTCCTGAAAAAATGTTCACAACTTACGTCTTCCTGAATAGTCGAACTATCAAGGGTAATGGACCATTTGTAACATCTGTTAATAGGGTTAATAGGGGTATACGAAGTGTTGGGAGAATTCCAGTAGGAAGATGTGAGTGTACCTTGGTTCTGACCATTGGAGGTACCAATAACAGTAGTTTCGTATCCTCACATAATACCTACTTTGTCTGTGGTAACAAGGGATATTACCAACTAGCTGTTGGATGGTCTGGAGTATGCTATGTGTCCTTCCTGTGGCCCCCTGTGTTTCTGGTGCCTGCATCGTATCATAGGGACTACAAACCTTTTAATGATGTCTCTAATAACAGATATAAGCGGACAATAAGTACTGATGAAGTGGAACAGACTGACATCACTTTGCATCAAAACGTTGATTTCAATTTGGGATTGTTTTTCTTTCCAGCTGCTGCATTAAACAGCAGAAAGATAAGACGATTGACTCGTGTTGTGGAAGCAGTTACCAATCACACAGCTATGGCACTTGGGAACATTACAGAAGAATTGCAAGTTGCACAGATTATAGCACTTCAAAATCGTATGGTCCTAGATGTGATTTTGGCTGATCAAGGTGGTGCATGTCACATCATCGGTAGTAGTTGCTGTGTCTAGATTCAGAATCATTCTTCTTCAGTTTTTGATGCTATCTCCAAACTGCATAAGATTCCTGTTGAAATTCATCCAGAGACTGGCACGTGGACTTTTGCCAGCTGGTTTTGGACACTATTTGTCACTTGGGGTTGGAAACTATTGACCATCCTGTGTGTAATACTTGTCATTTTATTTACATGCTGTGTATGTATACAATGTGGTCCAATGCTTTGCTCCGCCTGTATCACTGCCTGCACACCTGCTAAACAAAATGTTGCCAAAATGAATGCCCAACACTTGTTGAATAAGGACATTAATGAAATGATGCAAATAAACATACAAGATGTGAATCCAGATTATCCTAAATCATAAATGTCTTCAGCTAATGCTAAAAGGGTTGTCTGTTGTAGTTTGGCAGGGATCGATGTTAGCATTTAGCTAAAGTCATCTTGTTTCCGGCAGCCATCTTGTCTGCCATGTGCTCACCATGTGCTCTGTCCTTCCTTGCTGTCGTTTACCCTTGTACTCTGCTTACAGACTGGATATATTTAGGCTTTGCTACTCTGCACATGCGCAGAAGAAATTGTAACTGTCCATACATTTGTTCTTAGTCTGTAACTGTTAGGTTGTTTCTACCAGAATCAGCAACTGCTAGCTCCTCCTTACTGTTGACTGTGCATTTCTGTATGACCATTAATGTATGTGAACTATCCTCTGTGAGCTTGTCCCGCCTTCTTTTGAGGCCCTTTGTGGGTATAAAAGACCCATGGTCCTTCTACTCATTGTGCTACTTCATACACTACCGAAGGGTGTTGTGTGAATGTAGTTCCACCTCATGAGGTTAATAAAGCTTTTGTTTTATATTCCAGTTTCTGTGCCAACTTCTATTCTATTGGTCCAAGGACTTGTGCAGAGAAGGACGAACCCCCAGCACTGGTAGGCCTAGCATGGCTCACCACGACACCAGCATTCCTATATTTCCTTCCTTTTGACTCTGCTTCCCTGTGAGGGGCTGTGCCTGTGCTCACAAGATGGTGGCTGACAGTGCTGTCTTGTAGTTTGTTGGTGCACAGTTTCCAGCAGGGCCTTGTGCTCCCCACAGCAGAGCCCAGTGTCAGACATCTTGCCAGTCCATTTCAACTCCCTGTGCGGTGAGCATGGTTCAGTGTGAGCTTGCTGTGCCATGAAGGTGGGTGGGGTTTGTCAGTGACTGCAACTCCCAACATGCTCTTGGCAGCACCCCCCTTCCCAGCATGCTCATACTTCCTTCCTTTTGACTCTGCTTCCCTGTGAGTGGATGTGCCTTTGCTGATTCGATGGTGGCTAACAGTGCTGTCCTGTAGTTTGTTGGTGCACAGTTCCCAGCAGGGCCTTGTGATTCCCACAACAGAGCCCAGTGTCAGACATCTTGCCAGTCCATTTCCACTCCCTGTGAGGTGAGCATGGTTCAGTGTGAGCTTGCTGGGCCATGTAGTGTTGTGTGGCTTTTTAGGCTCTGTTTGAATCTTCCCGATTCATGCCCTTATATAGGTATAATTCACATTACCCTAATATAAGCCTAGAAATCAAGCCCTAATTTAGACATAGCTCATGCAGACCAAATACAGGCATGGCTACTTCCACCCGTACCAAACATCACAACAATTACTTGGAAAATTGGCTTAAGCAGTTAGGGAACTTCCCCTTGCCTGAATATTGATTGATCCAAGAACTTGTGTCCTTTGCAAAGAACAACTATTCCCTTGGGGCTCTTTCATGACACTATTATGCCCGACTTTACTTCAAACTGTGGAATTCCTAAACACCTTCAAGCTATAAATATACCTTCACTTGCTCTAGCAAGACACAGTGGTTCGTAGCAGTTTGACTATCTACATGCCCAACGCAGATCGCTACAGCAAGTGCCGAAGGAAGCCTACCCTCCAGCTGACGTACTGATCGAGAGGCTGTCTTTTCTCCTGCCGAGAATCCAGCTCCAGTGTTTTCAAGCTCCCCGTGGGGGGTGTTGGGAAATCAAGTCCTGAAACAGAGATACCAGACCTCCTTCATTCTAAACAAGGTATGGAGCTGATTAGAACCTAGAAAAATCTTGGATAGATTCTTGGCAAAGAAAACTAAAACCTATGCTGCACAATATTTACTTCTTCCCTTGTACTAGACTTAGGTTAGGTACATTGGGGTAGGCGTATTTCAGAAACACCAGTTGAGTCTATGTTATTTATGTATGTTTTTTTATATTGCTTAGAAACCATACAATGCTCCTACAGTATTATTTCATATTACTATTTATGCTGTACGCATTATACTTTACAGTCTGCCTAACAACTGTAGCAGTTCACTTCTCTTGCATGAGAAAGAAAACTGTTTAATAAACCTTTTTATTGAAAACGCCCGTCTCTCTATTTCTCTGCAACTCTGTAGAAACGAAGCATGCATGATTGACGGAGTGAAATACTAATCTATTGTTTCCACAACTCTAAATATATATTTCTTATTCTTGGGAAACAAAGTTGTCATGTTTATGCGGTTGTCAGAAACGAATTCCTTCTTGTGAATTCGAGAAAGTTTCTAGTGACCTCTGAGCTAGCTGGCACTCACTATTAAGTCTAGTATATTCGATAGAGACCTAGTCGACCTCAGTCCTACGTCTAATCTATATATTATTCCAATGCACAGAGCCTATTGGGAATATAGGAACTACACTACATGGCGCCCAACGTTTGGTAAGGCACTAATTTAACGCTAGATACGAAAGTAACTCAGTCGTGCTTTTTTCAGAGAACCCTTTTTCCGCAAAATACTCCAATAGATGTCTGGAGTGGGTAAAAGAATAAAAATATCTGCCATAACTGAGTAGGACGAAAAATCCTATGTATTAGTTTTGGTTTGTTCCAAAATATTGTACATCTTATCTTTGTTTCCTTGAAACTTGCTCTGCAAACTTTCAGTCAACGAAATGCCGGATGGCGACACCGAAAACAGGGGATCTGTAGTAAATCCAGTTTTTGACTTAACAGGTTTCCAAGAAACCGACGCGGATGCTATTATCATCCCAGAAAATTTAAGGAAATCCATCACTATAAAACTTATAAAAAATGGCCTACCATCAAGAGGTGGTAGGGTCATTTTTGTGATAGAGGCACATGAATATCATCAGACAGAGGTGTTCTATTCATGGATAATCTTCCCTGAAGCAAATCCAGTGACATGTGTTTCACTTCTATAAAGAAGAGGAACCTCCAATGGAATACATTCCTTTCGAGGATGTTGAAATTCCACTGACATACCAAGAGCATGTGCTCTGGTTTAAAGGCGCCCTAAATCACATTAATCATATTACCAGGCTCGGTCCACTAGGTAGACCAGGAGCCACATGGCCGATATTATCCAGCTATACACCACATCCTGCCATTGAAGAAATGACAAGTGAGGAATCATTTCATTTCATTAGTTCCAATAAAACAACTAATCAAAAGTCATACACAATTGTTTCAATATATTATGCAGACTCTAACAGCCCAACCTCCTATAAGGATTTCACAACACATCCCTTACCAGGGGAACACTAATAAAATTACACCAGAGACTATACAATCAATCATTGGTAAATTACACGCAAAACGGGAACAAATTCCATTCTGGATAGCTCAAAAAATTACTCAAATCGAGGCAGTATTTCCTGATACTACCACTCATGAGAAAGACGGAATTCTAAAAATCTGTTTGCCAATGGGGATAGCACCACACCTGGACGACTGCGACACTTGGGGTACAGTCTTTGCTGCAATCTACACTAAAGCACATGGTGTTCTGTCTATGGCAGTTATACCAAACGTCCTGAAACAGATTCAAAATGAATACGGGGCAGGACCTGCTTTACATCTAGGTATGAAGTTACTGAAAGATTTCAAACAGTTCTCAACAATAATATTAGCTAACATTAAAGGTGAAGCAGCATCCGTGGCAATCCGCAAAAGTTAAGAGAATGTGATGTAACTGAGCAACCTCAAGAACTAGCCAGAATAATTGAAAAATCCTACGAAGAACTAGGTAGAGACAGTTTGGGTGCTAGACCAGTGAAATCCCAACTAACTGAAAGTCCTGAAATGGTTTTTATTAAAAAGACTCTTACACTTCCCAAAAAGAAGTGGGAGAACACTAAACAGACTCCTAAGGAGAAGCGTTCTCAATCCAGAGGTAGGTCTCCTCAAAAGGAGCCCTCTGAAAAGAGGTATAACCTCATAAATAGGGATAATTTGAGAAAACCTGATAGATATCAAGATACTGAAACAAGTTCCTCTCATACCTTCCAGTCTTCATCACAGAAATAAAAAAAAAGAGGACGGTCAGAACACAAGGAAGAACGTGTGAAGTCCAAAGACAATCAACACGTTCCAAAAAACGAAGAAAAGCCAATTCATCAAAAAGAAGGTCGCAGGTCTAAAAATCAGACATGCTGAAGATCTTGAGGACACAACTCAAGAACAGGGAATGGGCTCAAACGATGTTGGACAGCGCATCAGAGGTCACCATAGCTCGCAAAATCTTAAAGGATCATCTGGAGACAGTGGACTTGAATGAGTACATCCAAGTTGAAACTGCAGACACCATAGTTAGTGTCCCACATAAGGTATATGAAGTAACACTCCGGATGGAGGGGGCCATAACTAGAAAAATAGGAGCACTCTTTTGGGAGAAGCTCTCTCAGGGTTATACTTGTTATAGAAAAAAGGCCAGCAAGGGATTTTGTTTAATTGCTTATTGGTCAGCAATGTTAGGACTTGTTAAAAAATCAAGGATCCTAAAACTGTAGTGAATCAGTTGCTGTAATTACTTATTGATTTGGAATAAACAGTCATATGAGATCAGTATCTACAATGTTACCACACTAACATAGTAAATAACTTCAAAAACCAGGATTTTGTTTTGTCTGAAAATTATTATTTGTTTTCAAACACAAAAAGTATATACAAAACAGAGATGTTTTTATAAAGTAGGGTGCATACACGGATATGGTTTTGATATTCAAGGTACAGATTATTTTCACCTTAGGTCTATCTAAACAGAAAATCCAAACTGCTCATACGAAATAACATAATGATTTCAACTGAAAAAGAAGAAAATCAAAATATGGTACATTGAATCATGTGCAGAATTGGAATAGAATGTCGACGTTTCGGTCTTTATAGATTTTTCATAAGACCATCATCAGGACGATGAATTTTAACATACAGTAGATGACCCTTTTTAGTATGAATATAAAGATCTTCCCTCTGTTTCAAGGAACATCAGTGGTTCCAATAATTTTGGTATTGGATGGCAGGAAGGGTAAATCTTTTTATACCCTGTGTACTTGTGCTCTTGAGTTGTTTAGTAATCCAAGAAGTAGCTAGGGATCCCGTATTTGTAGATCGCTGGGAAGACCACCTTTCAAATTTCAAAATCACAAGGCGAGGCAGGAAAATCTCAGTAAATGAAGAAGACGCCGGACCGCAACCTGTTCGAGTTAAGGTTAGCAAGGTTATGTTAGTGTGGTAACATTGTAGATACTGATCTCATATGACTGTTTATTCCAAATCAATAAGTAATTACAGCAACTGATTTGTGGAAAAAGGTAGGGCTAGGACCTTTCTCAGGATTTGCCCGGCGCTAACCGCCCTTGTACCATTCAAGTTTACCAAGCAATGAGGCAGGCGCCGGAGACCAGAAGGCAGGAAACAGAAGTTTATTCCGACGGAGCAGAACATATCAGATCAGACAACAAGGTATCGTCTCGAGGTGCTCTAACAGCCTCTCGGAGGCCTGGCCTCTTATACACTGGTTTATGGCATGTGACCTTTCTTTATTACAATCAGAACTTTGTAAAGCAAGGAAAAGACATCCCCGTAATCCTCGTGTCAATCCCACCCCCATATACCTTCACAATAGAGGTCCTCAACCTGCTGATAAGAGGAGGGGGTCATCACGCAGCTGAGTGTTCCGTCGAGTCTTAGGATGTGTGCGCCTGATCATATCACAGGGGGTGGGGAGGCCTGGATCAATAGAGGGTCCTTTGAAGGAGAGCGACCTCATACAATAAAGGGCAGTAAATGATATCTCCCGGCTTAGGCAATGGCCTCGGACCTGTGTGGACAGTCGGACACGGGGTGAGGGGCCATCAATGGAGTGGTATTCATGCTGCGTGGACAATCCAGCGCAGAAGGGAGGTTTATCAACAGAGGGGCATTCATGGGAGGAGAGGAGGTGTTGGTCAGGCGCTGGCGTGACTCCCAAGGACAGGGTCATGCAGAAGGGTCATGCTCATAAGGAGGAGGGAGGGGGAGCCAGGGTGCGCGGAGGATGCTTGCTGGGTCAGAGGGGCGCGCTGGCGATCGATCGTGGACAGGGAGACCACGATATCTAAAATGGCTGCCGTGCACGTAGTACATAGGTGACCTAGAATGGCTGCCGTGCACGTAGTACATAGGTGACCTAGAATGGCTGCCGTGCACGTAGTACATAGGTGACAAGCTGGCGCAGATGATGTTCAGATCGCAAATTAAAATTCCACAGTCCTCCCTTTTAACATGTCTCGCCAACTTGTCAGTTTGGATTTATCCCCATAAGGCCACGTATTTCTACTTCATAGAGGGGGCTCATGTGCTCATTTCGGAAGTCCAAAGTCTTTGGGCACATACAGTTAGAAACAAGGCCGAACAAAGGTGGCAGACATTGGATACCTAGGCAACACCCACATAATATTACAACAGGTATCAGCACGAAGGAAAACAACTTCCAACCCCAATTCTTCAAAGTGTCCCAAAACCAGCTCCCAAGCGACCATCCTTCCTGTTTTTGGTGAACCTCTGAGGACAGTCTGTGGAGGTGTTCAATGGCTTTGTAGACTGAAGGCGAGTTGTCTGGCACGTAGGTGCAGCAGCTGGATCCGATGATGCGGCATGCTCCTCCTCGGTCGGCTAGGACCACGTCTAGGACAAGACGATTTTGAAGGGTCACGAGGCGGACCGCCTGAAGCTCCGCAGTGTTGTTGGCGAGGATGCCAGCCGTGATGTTGATCGTTGTTTCTACTGCCTGGGTCAGGTGTCGGATAGCACGGCTGTTTGCCATTGGGCCCCACAGAGGAACAAGACCCTTTGCTGCATCCAGGAACTGTGCTCCGGTGGAGTCGGCTTGTCCAAGGTCGTCTGCACGCCTCTGCCGGTGATGGTTGGCAGGGGCTACATATGTGGGTGGAAGAACGAAGGCAATGTAACAGATACCTTTCCAGCCTCTCGGGAGCCAGGTGTAAGCTTTGGTGCCACACACAAAGTACATGTTTGGAGAAGCAACAAAGGAAGGGGGGTCAGCTGAGTCCAATGTTCTGGTGATTCGGCAGGCGCTGTGACCCACCAGCTGCGTTCCATGGCCTTCGAGACACACGAGACCTGTGACATTGATAACAGACAGGGCCACAGTTAGAGTGGCGGTAGTTTGTTTTTGCAGATGAGTGAAGGTGGTTCTGGCTGGATTGTGGAGCACCTGTACTTCGACTCGTTCTTTGGCTGGAATGTCTTTGATGAAGGTGGCGCCTGCGAGCGCAGGACACAGGGCAGCAGGGGTCTTTCCTGTTTTGTTCAGCCAGAACCCAGAGTAGAAGTGTGACACTGTCCGGCTGGAGGTGGCGTTGTCCTTGTGGCTCTCTTGCATGAGGATCAACCAGGCGAGGCAAGAGCCGTGAACTGAGAAGGGTGAAGGGATGAAGGGGATGGAGTGTCCAGTGGCATGCGGGAGCAACCCGCAGATCCAACAGTTCGTTGCATTCGCAGCAAGGTTGTGTTGGTGCAACAGTTGCACAAAGGAATTGTTCCAGAATTCCCTGCGCCTTTCTCGGAGCTGAGGCGACAGAGAGATTAGGTGATGCTCTTTCAGGGGGGTCGGCTGTGCAGTAGGTAGCAATGCCTCATGGGCCGGTGCGCTTTCCTCCAGAATCCAGAAGGAGGTCATGAGGAGGAGGCAGAAGAGGAAGACAATGAAGAGTGCAATTGTCTTTGATTTGTGCAAGTTGTCAGTCTTTGGATTTCTATACTGAGTATTTCCTGTTGCTTCCATCATCTTCATATCTGGCGCTTCCATCATCTTCTTATCTGGCGCTTCCATCACCTTCAAGGGGCTCGGTAGTGGGCAGAACCACAGACTTCGTTTAGCTTCTCTCCCGGCAACCCTTGATTGTGTTTAGGTCACCGTTCTGAGATTTAACTTAGTCCGTGGCCTACTTAGCCGAAACTCCCTCCTTTCGACGCAGGAAATACCCTTCTCTGGATGGCACAGTGGGATCAGAGAATTTTGCAAGTTCGAGTGCCTCAGTATCGGGATAACAGTCCAATATCGGTCGGTCTTTGCTCAGGAGCTCTTCTTGGGTGCTGACGTTTTCTGTCGTGGCCAGGTTTGCAGAGACCTTCCGGCAATGATGCGCGTGCAGCCAGTGCTTCTTCCCCTCCACTCGGAGTACCGTTCGGGTGGTGATCAGCACTTGCCAGGGGCCCGTCCACCGAGGTTCCAGACTCTTGGTTCGCTGGAAATTTCGTATCAATACGAAATCTCCCGGTTGGATGTCATGGCCGGGGCCCCTGGAAGCATCGGGGATGGCCTGCTGCACCTGTTGATGAATGACAGACAACGTTTTAGTTAACTTGCACAAATAATCAGACAGTAGGACGTCCGGGACGTCATGAATGGAGGTCGGTTTGGGAGCAGTCCAGAGATTCATCGGTCGCCCAAACACGACCTCGTAGGGGGTCAAATGGTGCTTGGTGGGAGTGGAGCGCATCGATAACAAGGCCAGTGGGAGGGCATCCGGCCAGTTAAGTCCAGTGGTGGCCACTATTTTTGCCAGTTTCAGCTTCAGTGTGGCATTATGGCGTTCCACTAGACCGGCGGATTGGGGGTGGAAGACCGCATGAAATCGTTGCTTCACCCCCAACCCCTTTAGGATTAATTGGATAACCTCAGCTATGAAGTGGGGGCCATTGTCGCTCCATAAAATTCGACAAAGGCCATAGCGAGGGAAGAATTCCTTCAGTAGCACTTTGGCAGTAGTCATGGCAGTGTTGTCACGGGTTGGATAGGCTTCTACCCATTTGCTGAAGGCACACACAATGACTAGTACATACTTCAGGCTTTGGCATCTCTCTAGTTGGATGTAGTCCATCTGAAGGACCTCGAAGGGGTGATTGGGGGTCCCAAACCCTCCCGGGGCACTACAGTTCCTTTCCCGGGGTTGTGTTGCAGGCAGATAAGGCACTGCTGAACTAGGCGTCTGGCTGAGTCAGGGATTTTGTCGTTATGCCAGACTTTGGAAATGAGTTCGATCATGGGTGCAGATCCTATGTGTGCGGGGGAGTGAGCCATTGTCAGTATGGGAATCAGATATGAGTCGGGCAGCAACCATTTGCTTGCATCCTTCGTTCGCCAACAGCCCTCCTCATCCTTCAAACCCACCCTTGCCCACTTAGTCAGCTCGTGAGGGGTGCTGGCCGACTGTATGTCTCTGATCATTACCCTTGTGTCACTCCATGTTTCTGCTTGTGACCTGGTCATGTACATGCGTGTCACCGTCCTATTCTCAGCGGTGGTTCGTGCAGTGATGTCGGCCAATGCATTCCCTTGTCCGACCAAGTCTGTCACCCTTTTGTGTGCCTGACATTTTATCACCGCTAATCGTTTGGGGAGGAGAACTGCTTCAATCAGAGCGGAGACTAGATCTCCGTGGAAGATCGGGGTGCCGTGGGACGTCAGGAATCCCCTCTCCCTCCACAGGAGCCCAAAGTGGTGGACCACTCCGAAGGCATACTGGCTGTCCGTATATACGTTCGTGGTGGTCCCTGCGGCTATGATACATGCTCGGGTGAGGGCTATCAGCTCTGCTGCCTGGGCAGATCGTTGTGTGATGCAGGCTGTCTCAACTACTGTTCGGGCTGTCGTTACTGCATAGGCAGCTGAAGTGGTGCCATCTGGGAGTTTGATGCATGAGCCGTCTACCCATAGCTCTCCATCGGGGTCAGAAAAAGCAGTGTCTCGGAGGTCAACCCTACTCCTAGTTTGTTCGTCCGTGAGGGTCACACAGTCGTGGATGGGAGGATTGTCGGGGTCATTCTCAGGCAGGGGTAACAATGTGGCAGGATTCAAAGTCGTGCATCTCTTTAGTGTGATGTGGGGTGCAAGTAGAGTCAACTCGTACCCTGTCAGTCGTGCGCTAGTCAGGTGTTGGGTCTTGGTCTGGTTCAAGAGGGTGTCGACTGCATGGGGTACTAGCACTGTAAGGGAGTTGGAAAGTACAATTCCCTCGCTCTGACGGATAGAGACAGCAGCGGCGGCTACTGCTCGAAGGCAGGCAGGCAAAGCTCTGGCTACAGGATCAAGAGTGGCGGAGAAGTAGGCACAAGGGCGCTGCTTAGGACCAATTGATTGAGTTAGGACAGACAATGCGCATCCCTCCCTCTCGTGGGTGAAGAGGGAGAAGGGTTTGGAGTAATCCGGGGTTCCTAGGACAGGCGCTGAACAGAGTGCATCCCGTAATTCCTTAAAGGAGGCTTGACACTCAGCGGTCCAAGGAAGCGGGGAGGGGACATCTTTGGTCAGCAGGGCAAGTAATGGTTTCACAATGAGGCTGTAATTAGGCAACCACTGTCTGCAAAAAGATGTTAGGCCAACCAAAGAGCGGACCTGCTTTTGTGTTTTTGGGATGGGGGTGTCTAGGATGGTTTGGATTCGGTCGGGTGTAAGTTTCCTCCCTTCTTTGGACAGAAGATGGCCTAGGTAAGTCACCTGTGGCTGACAGAACTGTAACTTCTTTTTGGAGACTTTATGGCCATTTTCTGCAAGAAAGTGTAGGAGTTGGACGGTGGCTGTCGTTGCAAGCGGGGTGGTGTCGGCCGCCAAAAGGATATCATCTACATATTGGATCAACACCACTCCCTCTGGTAGCTGGAAGGCATCCAGCTGTCTTTTGAGGGCCTGGCTGTAAATGCTGGGACTTTCAGTGTACCCCTGGGGAGCTCTACAAAATCGGTATGAGCGGGATTTTAAGGTGAAGCCGAAGAGATAACGGCTGTCTGGATGAATGGGGATAGAGAAAAACGCGTTTTTAAGGTCGATAACAGAGAAGGTGGTGGCAGTGGACGGGATGAGGGTCAGAATGGTGGTGATATCAGAGACCACAGGATATTGGGGTACAACCACTTTGTTAATCTCTCGTAAGTCGATGATGAAGCGGTACGCTTTCTCATCTCCTTCACCTTGCTTCTTAACAATAGGTAGGATTGGGCTGTTGCAGACGTTGCTAACCACCTCTTCAACCACTCCTGCATCTACCAGAGACTGAATGATCGCTACCAGTGCCTTTTCACCCTCTGGCGATATCCGATATTGTGGGAGTTTCGGGAGCATAGCGTCCTGTCGTACAGTTATGTGAATAGGATCAATCATCATTCGCCCCACATCAGAGTCATTTTTGGCCCACAGGTACGGAGGCAGGGTGTCAAGCAGGGACAGGTCAGCATCAGTTATGGAGCACATGTGTCGTGGGGGACGGGATCTGGGCATGTCTGGGTTGTCGTACAGGATGACTCGTATTCCATCTGGGGAACACCTAATGGTAGCTCGAAAATGTTTCAGTAAGTCAATGCCCATAATGGCGTCAGGGGAGTTGGAGGAGAGTAGAAATGTCGCGTCAGTGGTGTTGTTTTCTAGGTCAAAGGTAATAGGTACGGACAGGGGGTTAGTGGAGGGCGTTCCATCGAAACCTATCGACGTTATGTGTGAGCCAGACAAGGGTGCCCTTGGAATCAGTCGTTTTGATAACACACTACGTGTCGCCCCAGTGTCTACCAAGAATGGAGACTCTGTACCCAGGACCTTAGCGGTGACATAAGAACCTTGCTGGTCAACACAGAGCTCGACTGGATCCCTCCCTTGCCCCTGGCAGTCCTATGCAAAGTCGGGGGCATGTTCACCTTCGGACAGCTGATATTGGTTCTGTCGGGGACGGTCAAAGGTGTTCAGTCTCCCTGATCTGTCATTGCTGGTGTCGTTGGTGCTCCCTCGTCCTTGTACTCTATTTCTCGGACCACCTGCCACATCCCTGGAGTCTCTATTTCTATTCACTTCTAGCAAGACCGGACACTGGGATTTCCAATGGCCAAACCCTTTGCAGAAGGCGCATTGGTCATTGCTAATGTCTCTCCGTCCAGTGTGGGATGTTGGGGTGTGATCTTTAGGAGGTAGATCTCTGGGGGTGGTTGATTGGTAGCTCCCCCTTTGGTGTTCCCGTCCTACCGCTATACCCTGTATCTGGGCTATCATTACCCTTTCCTTTAAATCTTTCTTCTTTTTCTCGGACGCCCTATCATTCTCATTCTTTTGGTGCTCGTAATACTGAGCCATCTGAAGGATAGCTGCGGGTTTGGAGGCCCCCCAACTACTCTCACTCGTCTGCAGTTTTTGGGAGACTTCTTGTGTTAGTCCCTTTACATAATTTTGCACAAACAGGTGCTGTCCGGTTGCGGTGGTCATGTCTTGGCCACTGTAGTCGGAGAACACTGTCTCGAATCGGGAGAAGTATTCTGACACATCTTCCTGGGGTTTCTGTCGACAGGCCGTGACTATCGACCAGTCTACTTTTCTTTCCGGGACCAGTGTTTTTAACTTCTGAACCAGTTTGTCTGGGAGTTCCAGTATGTCTTTCACTGGTTTACTCCCCGGCTCTCGCTGTCTATCTAGTTTACCGAGTTGGTCCCAGGTATGTCCAAACAGATCCGTGTGGTCAGCCTTCCGGATTTGCTTCCACACGTCAGCTGGCAGGCATAACCCAAAGAACAAGTCAATGTCCGCTAAAGTCATTATTGTCGAACCCAAGGCTGTGCCTAATTCGGTATAAAATGCCGTCGGGTTCTTTCTTAAATCGGGCAGGGTTTGTTTGAAGGTTAGGATATCCTGTCGGTCCCATGGTTGGTAAACCCAATTGTACACAACCCTCCCCTTTGCATTTTCATTATTAATATCATCGCTCGTTCCCTGGCCCCGTGGCGGGATCCAGTAAGGAGCCGCTTCTCTGATAGGCATCATAGTATTGGCTACTTCTGCCGAGGTTGTTTCAGGGACCGTAACCTTGGCTTCTGGTTTCTGTTCCGCGAGGTGGCGGAAGACCTCAAGCATTTGCATAAAGAGCTCCGTCGCCTCACGTTCAGTCCCATCTCCAACATCAATCTTCCTATACAGCGTTGTTAGTTTAGCGGGACCCTTACTCTGATACCTATCTTCATATGCGTTCAGGGTGTGGTAGCTGAATCGCAAGATAAAATGCCGTCTGTGGCTGTCGGCATGTGAATTATATATGCTCATTGTGTATTCTTCGCTCTCCCTTCGTTCTACCAATGTCTTTGCTATTTTGTTGATCCCATCCCGCTCATCTTTGCTTAACCTACTTAGCCTGGCTGATGATTGTTTGCTAGCCTCGGGGTCGTCTGACGAAGTTGTTAATGTGGCTGGTGCGGAGGCCGTGAGGGCCGTTGTACTAGCACTAGGGTCACTTTCACTCACACTCGGGGTTTGCAGGTTTAGTTGGCTGGGAGCATATGGAGGGGGCATGTAGATGATTGGGGGACCTAGCAGTAACTCATCGTTTGCCCGTTGTTTGGAGGGCAGTTCAGGGTAGAGCGCAGAGGGGGTCCTAACAGGACATTGGCCTGTTGACCCTGATTCTTGGTTTTGTGTAGCTTCTTTTCTTTCTTTTATTTCCTCTTCTAGTTGCTTTGCGGCTAGGTGGGCTGCCTTTCGTAATTCTTTCCCTATTTTTGCTTCTTCTCTTTTCTTTCGTTGTTCCGTTTCTTTGCGCCACATGCCGATACTGTCGAGCATAGTGGGCGTGGTCTTATTCTTCTGGAGCGCTATTTCTAATGTTTTTATTTTATTTTCATTAAAGGAACCTATCAGTGGCCACTGACTTTCAGGGTTCTTTTTTGTATATTTATGCCATAGTTTAGTGTAAGCTATAGCGACTAGTCCATACTTAGTGAACATGTCCTTATTAGGGGTGCCCTCCAATGGAGCTGGATGGTTCATCTCTAATAAGCGGTCCGGGCTAAACAGGCTACCAACCAGTGGGGAGAAGATAGGCATGACGGTTTACAACGGGGACAAAAGTCTGCCTACCTATCTTATCACGGCGGGCAAAGACTAGGCAGAATATTTCTATTCTCCGTTGTTTGCCGGCGGTGAATACCTCAAACGAACCAATACCGAACAATCGGTCAATCAAAACAATTCAGTGGGGAGAATATGTGGGCACGAAAAGTTATCGTTACCTACTCTTTCTCTCTCTGCAAAGAGAGACCTTGTTCTTCCCTGTTTGCAGAAAAAGAATCTCCAGACAATAATCCACGAACGATAGTCCGGGAAACAGTGGGGGAGGAAGATAGGCACGACGGATTACAACGGGGACAAAAGTCTGCGTTACCTATCCTTCACTGTTTGCAAAGAGAGAGCCTGTTGTTTTTCTCCGTTTGCAGACAGCGAATCTCCAGAGGTTTCAACAAAGCGTAATACTAGTATTATCCAAACAAAACAATTTTTTCTCAGTTCGTCGTGTTTACACGACCTTACCCGGACCGCATGGACGGTTTCCTGTCCTCTGGATCCAGCGCCCGATCGTCCTCTCTCCTTCGTGATGTTCGCGGCACTCCTGATGGTTCCCAGTCAGGACCGTAGATCACTCGAGAGAGGTCTGTTCAGAACTAGTGAAGGTCGGATGATCGGCTGTCAGACGAGGGTCTATCGGACACGAGCTCTTCCCGATCGTTGCAGTCGTTCACTCTGTCATCGGGACCTCTCCCACTGGATCCACGTGTCGCTGATGGGCCCCACGCTTTGGGACGCCAATTGTGGAAAAAGGTAGGGCTAGGACCTTTCTCAGGATTTGCCCGGCGCTAACCGCCCTTGTACCATTCAAGTTTACCAAGCAATGAGGCAGGCGCCGGAGACCAGAAGGCAGGAAACAGAAGTTTATTCCGACGGAGCAGAACACATCAGATCAGACAACAAGGTATCGTCTCGAGGTGCTCTAACAGCCTCTCGGAGGCCTGGCCTCTTATACACTGGTTTATGGCATGTGACCTTTCTTTATTACAATCAGAACTTTGTAAAGCAAGGAAAAGACATCCCCGTAATCCTCGTGTCAATCCCACCCCCATATACCTTCACAATAGAGGTCCTCAACCTGCTGATAAGAGGAGGGGGTCATCACGCAGCTGAGTGTTCCGTCGAGTCTTAGGATGTGTGCGCCTGATCATATCACAGGGGGTGGGGAGGCCTGGATCAATAGAGGGTCCTTTGAAGGAGAGCGACCTCATACAATAAAGGGCAGTAAATGATATCTCCCGGCTTAGGCAATGGCCTCGGACCTGTGTGGACAGTCGGACACGGTGAGGAAATATACATTTTTGGTCATGTTATGTTCCCTAGCGCGTACCCCACCGACTCCATGTACCAGCTTAAAGTGCATGTAACTTCCCTCCTGTACCAGCTATGAAGACGCAAATACATTTGCGTCCAACGTTAACTTGTCCTCTTTCAGATCCACCCTGAATGGATTATATAGTCCGTTCCTAAGTATGCTATGCCACCGTCTTTTTGTAGTACACTTTACATGTTTCCCTGCTCTGGCAGAGTAGGCCCTGATTTCTGCCATCGAGCCTCTTTTGGCTTCCTGACTCTGACAGCCTCTGCCCAGGCTACCTCTGTACCCGTGAACTCTGACTTACTTTCAGCGCGGCCCCTCGCGCTCAGCTCAGCCTGCTTTCTGCCAAGACTGACTATAACCTTCGAGTTATCTGTTCCGCTCCTCGAGAATGCATTCCTGCCTACTAGCTCCAGTAAACATCCTCTCCAGCTGCAGAGCCAAAGGGCCGACCTGTCTCAATGCAAGTAATTCATAGCCTCTGTTACCATGCTTCCATGGAAGGCCCCGTGCCCCACGCTTCTCATGTAGACACTTAGGCGCTTATACACGCATCCACAGTTAGCATAGAATAGCTTCTGCCCTAGAGACCTTTCCGCCCAGATAGTATGGTTCCTAAACATCAGATATCAGATACGATAAAAGTACAAGTTGGTCTGACATGCCAGACTTCTGTCTCTTTCTGTCAGTGTAAATGTCAAGTCCCCTGCACCCCGTCAATCACACGTCATGCAGCTGCGCACGCATCCAAGCTTCCGATTTCTGCTGACACTGCAACAATTCTGTTAGCACCACCCCTTGGTGCCACCCACTTGCGTCACCTATCAGTGACGTTTCTAGCACACACCTCTGATTCAGGCCTAGTTTACGCCTCTTGATTACGTACTAGTAACACGTGTATACTGTTATCTTGTCTTCTCTCAGCTGTTACGCCTCTTACATTACTTCTTATGGTACAAATCAAGTATATAAGCTATGTATTGTTAATAAACGAGAGCGCTCTATCCCTTCTGACACCCCTGTGGTGGTCAGAACATGATATCCTGGTCTAGACCATTCCTTTATGAGGAATAAAACCCTTAGAAACTCTAACACCACGGACTCTGTCTTTTTTCATTCCGATTGAGTTGCTATTGATTAAGTACTTACCTGCATAGAAATTAAGAGAGTAAATTAATTATTTACGTCATTTTGGCGCCCGAATAGGGACCCCTCCCCCACCTCACGCGCCGGTTGGCGCATTGCAAGCTCTGTCCCCTGCCGTCAGTTAGACGGAACCTACGCGTACCGGCAGGATTTCCTGCATCTCCCTCTGACTCAAGGAGGTGACGAAGACTACGATCAGTGCCCAGACGAGGCGGTGAGGAGTGCGGAGGATCCCGACCAGAGCCTAGCCGAAAGAAGCAAGGTCCGAGGTGTCAAGAGGCCCACCAGGTTTCCGAAGTTTTCCGAAGTACCGAGTCGAGTCCAGTCGAGTTTTCCGAGGCCTTCTGTTTCCGTGCTTCCCGGTGAGTACCATTGCTGGGTCGTATCTAGACGGGTTTGGGTACGCAAGTCCGGTCTGCACTGTTTTTAGGCAGTGTATCTGTACTGTTTAGCAGTATATCTAGTATTCTGAATTTCTGCACTGTTACATCAGTGTATCTGTACTGTTGAGCAGTACATCCAGTATAGGGGGGTAGTCATCTATGTTTTAAATGTCTTCTTATGTGATTAATGTCGTGGTATGAATGTGACTGTTTAATGTGCATTATTGTGTTTTTTTTGTATCAACTAGCTGTAACTCGTATTAAATAGTAAAGATCGAGCACTCAGTAATAAGTAAGCAGAATGCCGTTTTTCAACAAGTTAAAGCAGATAGGAACCAGGAAAGGGATACTGGAGGAAGAAATTCCTATTCCCCCTAGGGACACTCCAGGTAACTTTATGTACCACAAGCATGGCATAGATGCCATATTATATCTAGATTTATGGGCCGATTACACCAAACACCTAGACGAAAGACACAGATGGCCTGTTACTGGAACATGGGATGCCGAGTGCATCATGAAGGTAGAAGAAGCATTATGGAAAAAGAAAGCTAGGCAATCCCAAAAAGACGCCATAGAATTCTGGCGTAAGGAATCCCATAAGCGTGCTGAGAAAGCACTCCGTAGAGAGGACAGACTTAAAGAATCAGAAAAAGCCCAAGAAAATGAATTAGTTATTGAAGGGATCCGAGTAAAGACAGAACAAATAGACCGTGCCCGAAACAATCTTGTAAACGGAATGTATCTCGCGGCCGAAGGTACACCTGAGGCCCTATCAGACATACCGAAAAACTTACCGTCACCATTAGTTCCAACTAAAGTAATGCATAAAACTACTAAAGACATATTCCTAAATTCATATTTAGAGGATGTAGCACCAGCTTACGCCAATCTGCCTGTTCGTGCCCTGCCTGCTGACAGGGATGGGGGTGGCACTACGCCCCCAGATCATGTTCCGCCAGTACCGCGACAGACTTCCCCTGTTCCGCCAGCTCCGCCACTTCCCGCACTCAAGATTGACCTACCGAAACAGGTCCTACCTGATCCTACTAAACGACAAATTCAAGTTCAGATACAGACTCCGCGGAGAGATAATGCCCAAGCATCCGCCTCAGGAGGTGCGACTGCGGGTCCTCAGACCCCGCCATTAACACACAGATTCAATTTAAGGGACACGCAGAATCCTTTCCAGTCTCCCCACTTGACCCGTCTTGACGCATTAAAGGAAAACATGTCAGTTTGCAGATATGATCCAGTACCCGGAAAAAACGATCTAATGATATTGGCATCACTACGATTAAGATCTGCCACTGATATCTTGCTATGCTATGTAGGAATGAAGGAGCGTCTTGATAGAATATACGAGTTTATACAGACAGGGAAAGACCCTGACAGTATCAAGGATGCCATGGATAAACAGAAAGTTGACATTCAAGCACAGATATTACGATTTTTCATAAATTGTCTAATAAGAGAACGAGACAGGCCCGAGACAGATCAAAGTGAATTAGATGGACTAACAAAGTGGGGTCAAAATATAGCCGAAGGAAAACATGACAAGGGGGCTTGCATAGCCAGTATGTACCAGAAAATTAGAAGGGCAGTGATAACGGCACATCAGAAGGGGAATGATAAAGCTTCCTCCGAGGAGGAAGAAGAACTTACAGAACAAGGAAGGACTACAGATACTATAGCGTATGTTGGTAAGGGAAACTACCTTAGGAAAGGCATCCGTCCGGAAAACAAGAGAGTTTTTCTCTCTGCTTTAACAAACCCGAATTCTTCTGAACATCAGTTCCAGGAAACTGATAAAAGGCTTCGAGACCGAATGGGGTACCATGTACTCAATTCTATGGATGAACAGGAACTAGCCCGGTCAGCCGTGTTATGGGCCGAAAACCCAGACATATATAATGACGATACGTTAGCACAGACATTCTTGAACCTTTCCCCAGACGAGCAGAAATTAGCAGGTGTATACATGATTCAGCACCTCCTCATCAAGTTCAGAAACAACCATTCCGATCCAGGTCCCTTACACGAAACACTAGAAGCACTACTCATGGATAGATGGAGAGGTTTCAGTACCAAGTTAATACAAATAATTATAGAACAACGACGTAAATATAACACCTTTATAAGTTCTGAATATGTTCCCCCCCCGCCTCCAGAAAGAAAAACGTACCACATGCAATGCCTGAGTGGCATTGAAAGTCAGAACCCCTTACGAGAAGTACACCCAGTTATGGGTGCGGATCAAGTTTTGAAGCGTGTGTATGTCCACACACCACTGACCAAGTTAGAACTATTAGAAATGAAGAAATTAGTCCCGTGTCATGATAAAGACCCTGCAGGTTTTCACAGAGAGCTTAAAGACATGTTACTGATGGGGGATTACACGTATGATGATATTATGAAAATGCTAAAAGTACTGTTGCCCACGGGCATTTACGAGAAATTAAAGGAAAAGGATTGGGAGGTGGGAGAGTCTAAGATAGCATGGGCAGAAATAGAAGACGAAGAAAGCAAACGAATCCCAGGGGTAGGCCTTGGGGATAGGACTAAAGCATTGCCCGGATTAATAGTACAGGTTTTGCCAAGATTATTGACAACTAGAAAGGAAGATTGGGACGCAATCTCGTCCTGTAAACAGAAACAAGATGAAGATACTAGTGACTTCTATTCCAGATTCGAGAAATGTTTCATTATAAATAGTGGCCTACAACCAAGCAGCGAGTCATATCCACATCTTTTCGTATCAAAATTAGTCGAGAATTCCCTACCGTTAGTTAAAAATAGAGTGTACAAAGTTGAAAGTACTTGGCAGGCAAATACGCCATCCCAGATGTTACAAATGTTACAATATCATCAGAACAGAATTAGGGAAGAACAAGATCAGGAACAGAAGCGTATGAAGGACACAAAAATGAAAATGTTGGTAGCTCAGACGGTCCCAGCCGACGGTCAGAGAAAAGGTGGGGCCCAGACAAGTCACAATACAGCTCCCGTTAAAGGGACATGTAATTACTGCAAACAGCCAGGTCACTATGTACATGAATGCCCAGTCCTGAAACACAACATCTCAACAGGTAAAACTAAAGAAAGACCGCATCCGCCTAGACAAGATCAGGTCCAGCAACAGACCTCACAAAATGTACAGCCGATGCAGAATACACAGCCTATGCATGCTCCATCCCACACAGCGCAGACAGTAGCAGTACCACAGCCACAGCCCATTGCCGCGACTCAGCAAGTTTCACAACAGATGTACCAGTATGCCCAATCTGCATATCCAGATTACCCCCGATACACATGAAACAGCCTAGAGAGGGAAGGTGGTTTGCCTCTTATTGAAATTCCTGTAGATCAAGAAGGTCCTTATGTACACAGTCACGTATTGGGAAAAGACAGAAAGTTTTTAATTGACACAGGGGCAAGTCGCACTACAATCAGTCACAATGAAGTCCCAGGGTCACCCCTCTCAGGCTCACAGAATGTTTCCCTTGGTTTTTCAGGACAGCCTATTGTAAATGAAGTATCGGAACCAGTACCATTAGCTGTGGGTCCATTATCCCGAGTTACAGACTTGTTACTTACGAAATCATGCCCAGAAAATCTGTTAGGAATTAAAACACTGAAGGCTCTAGGAGCTATAATTTGCTGTTCCCCGGAGGGAGTCAGACTCTTTCTACGGGATTTCAAGGGTCATTATGTTTTAAGAGATTTTGATGTCAGATTGAAAAATGTACCAGATCACTTATGGGCAAAAGGCCCAGCTGATGTAGGTTGTATGCATATCACTCCATATCGTGTTACACTCAAGACAGGAGTTGTTCTACCCAGAATCCGACAATACAAGTTACCACCCGATGCTGTAGTGGCTTTACTGAAAATCATTGAAGAGCTTATTGCCCAGGGAGTGGTCGTAGAGACCGACTCCAATATCTGTAATTCACCCATCATTCCAATTCTTAAACGTACAGACCCCAATGCACCGCCAGTATACCGGCTGGTGATTGATCTCCGAGAACTGAACAAGTGCATCGTACCGCAGTACCCTGTGGTCCCCGATATCTCTTCCCTATTGACTGCTATTGATTCAGAAGCAACGTTCTTTACTGTAATCGACCTCAAGAACGCTTTCTTCAGTGTACCTATTGATCCGGAGAGCCAATATCTCTTCGGATTCAGTTTAAATGGACGAAGTTTCAAATTTTCCCGCGCACCTCAAGGATTCACAGAAAGCCCCAGCATCTATAGTCAAGCACTGAAAAGACAACTAGATTGTGTTCAAATGCCAGTTAACACCGCTTTACTGCAATACGTCGATGATCTATTGATCACCGCACGAAGTGAGCCCGAATGTGAACAAGCATCATTGACAGTTTTACATTTCCTGGCCGACAAGGGACACAAGGTGTCTCCTTCGAAGCTACAATTCTGTGTTCAGCAAGTTGTGTACTTGGGTCACTTGCTGTCCAAAGTGGGGAGACAGCTCACTCCCGATCGCATTCAGTTAATTGTAAATATGCCACGACCCCAGACACAAAAGGAAGTGCGGGCCTTCATAGGCCTCACCTCGTACTGCAGACAATGGATTCCTCAATATGCATTTCTAGCTAAACCACTCATCCAGTTAACGACGCAGGAGGCAGCAACTTCGCCTGCCCTCCCTTGGACTCAGGAACACACACAAGCCTTTGAGGAATTAAAGAAAGCATTATGCCAAGCACCAGTTTTAGCGACACCATGTTACAGCAAACCGTTTACACTTTTTGTTACAGAACGTGACGGTACAGCGTTGTCTGTCCTCACTCAAGACCAAGCAGGTTCACATAAGCCTTGCGCTTATTTTTCAAGTACATTGGACTCAGTAGCCCAGGCACTCCCTGCGTGCTTAAAGTCAGTAGCAGCAACAGCGTTAGCAATCAGACAGAGCGATTCAATTGTTCTAGGTCACCAGTTAACAGTACAAGTTCCACATTCTGTAGAGGTTCTTTTAAACAGAACCCAAACTCAACACTTGACTATAGCACGACTGACAGGTTACGAATTGACACTATTCCAGCCACACATAGAAATTAGACGTTGCAGTATCTTGAACCCAGCAACACTGTTACCTACAGTTATGACAGATCCAGCTCCGCATGATTGCATAGAAATCATTAATGCAGTAACAAAGCCCCGACGAGATTTAACAGATGTTCCATTGACAAATCCAGACCTGACACTTTATGTGGATGGTTCATGTATGAGAACAAATACAGGAGAATTAGTGGCCGCGTATGCCGTGACCACTGAAACTGAAGTTAAAGAAACACATCGTATTGATACACTGTCTGCTCAAGCGGCAGAGCTCATCGCTCTGACCCGAGCCTGTATTCTAGCCAAGAACAGAAATGTCAACATATACACTGATTCCCGTTATGCGTTCGGAGTCGTACACGACTTCGGCATGCTCTGGCAAGAACGAGGTTTCTTGACCTCTCATGGTGCCAAAATTCAACATGGTCCTCTCATTCAAGCACTGTTAGAAGCAATACATCTGCCTTCAGCCATATCTGTCATGAAGTGTAAAGCACATACTAAAGTCACAGATTCTGTTTCCCAGGGTAACGACCTGGCAGACCAGACAGCAAAACATACAGCACTGACCCACACTCAGATAACTGATACGACAATGACAACAGATCCGACAAACTGTATGACAGTCAGGGATCCCACACTAGATGTTATCGACATTCAGACACATGCTACTCCAGAAGAAATAAAGAAATGGATCGAACTAGGAGGGATCCAGACAGATCAAGGTTGGATGACAAAGGGAAAATCTACATGGTTCCTCCCTGACTCTATGGTTCAAGTTATGATAAATACAGCACATAGTCCTGCACATCTAGGAGAGAAAGCGATGTTAGACAGTTTACAAAATCTCTGGAACAATAAACACTTACGAGCAGCAGCAAAACAGAAAGTGCGTACTTGCATGATCTGTTGTCAGTTCAATCCAGGAAAAAGCGTCCCTGTAGAGCAAGGTGGATTTCATCCTCCCGATCACCCTTTTGAAGTCCTCCAGATGGATTATATCCAGATGGACCGTTGTCGAGGATTTAAATATGTTCTCGTAATTGTTTGTGCTCTGTCCCGCTGGACCGAAGCATACCCAGTCTCAGATTACACTGCTCCGACCACTGCCAAGCAGCTGGTTCGTGAATTTTTCCCACGATACGGCCTGCCTCGTGTCGTGTACTCAGATAACGGTCAGCCATTCTCATCTGCATTAATGAAAGAAGTTTCCTTATTACTGGGATACCAGTGGAAGTTCCATTGTGTCCGACATCCCGAAGCAGCAGGCCTTGTAGAAAGGCATAACCAGACACTAAAGATCCGCCTTGCCAAAATATGTCAGGAGAAAGGGGTCGACTGGATAGTCGCCCTGCCAGTGGCACTATTCTACATGAGGATGGTCGCCCATTTGAGATCAGGGCTATCCCCGTACGAGGTGGTCTTTGGCAGACCACCGAATATGTGGGGGACGCCCATTCCGAAAAAGATTACTGATGTTGATTGTAACATGTTGACAGATTACCTTGCCTCCTTGATGTCTGCACTCCAATCATGTCGTTCACAGGTTGCCGCAGCCTTCCCTGACAACACTGATGTAAAGCCACACGACGTCCGTCCTGGCGACCTTGTGTTCGTCCGCAACTTCGACAGAAAGAGTCCGCTGGAGCCCCGCTGGAAGTCCCCGAAGACCGTTCTTCTAACAACAAGGACGGCAGTGAAAATAGAAGGAAGAAAGGGGTGGGTCCACACGAGTCATATAAAAAAATTCTCTGGACTGAAACCTGATCGAGACTCGTCCACCCCCACCAAAGACTGTGTCGAACAAAAAGACTTTACAGAATCTGAACGAGAAAAGACTCCTCAAGAAAATTATCGCATGAAATTACGATCTAGCAAGTCAGACAGTTTAATTGTTTAAGTCCTCCCCTAGGTGAATCGGTTAAATAGTCTCTGACATGTATCCCCTAGATCGAGATAGAGAGAGAGAGAGAGAGGCCAAGAAACGTACATATTGTAAATCACTTCGTAGTCACTGTATAGTGACACTATTAATCATGTTTATTCTCAGTATTCTAATTATTGTTGTCAGCATCGTATTACCCATCTATTATCCTATTTTCAAGCGTGAACATTCTGCCTATAATGTATCTGCTGAACACACTTTTAGTGAGTTACCTCCACACGAGCTTTCCTACAGACTTGCGCTGCGCAACAATACATTCATTAGTATGCTACATCATTCTCATCAAACTAACAATGCTACAAATTGCTGGATATGTGGCAGACTCCCTCCCTACCAGAATTACAAGGGAGCCCTGCCCCTCTTTCCGTATCCGTTCACTCACAATGGCTCCTGCGGAGCATGGTTTAAAATAATTAATTCCTTAGATCCTGACATTGCTGTTTTCGATGGGGGCTGGGTTTGGGGAAACCTGAACTTGGTCCTGCTCGACGTCTGTTACCCAGATAAGGAGGGACTCCCCACTAGAATAGGAACTGATCTAGAAAATGAAGTATATGGATTAGGTAATTATACAATTAGCCTTATGATTCTTACTGTCGAGTCCGAAGCTGCACCAGTTTTACCCATTATGTCAGTATTGCCAGTCACTGGTGAATTATGTATCAAGAAGAAAGGTTCAGTACACTTAGGTCATAGTAAATGCACTACTGTGGTCGAATTCAGTGATCATGGAAAATCGTCTTTCAAAGCTATCAGTCATTCTTACTTTGTTTGTGGTCATACCGCATACATACGTCTACCTCCAGATTGGGATGGTACCTGTTACATTGCATTCCTTCTGCCACCTGTTTTTCTAGCTCCTCCTGATTACCATAGAAATACCAATCTAGTAAAGAATAGACACAGAAGAGATATCCCACTTGTCGACTACACAGAAACGGCATGGGAACAGTACACCGACTTTAATAAAGGATTCTTTTTCTTTTTAGGCCCTGTTCAGAATAGTAAATTAATACGCAGATTAACTAGAACACTTGAAGCAGTAGTGAATGAAACTGCCTCCGCCTTAGGTAACTTAACAGAAGAGCAGTCCGCCATGCGGGTTGTTGTCCTTCAGAATCGTCTTGTTATTGACGTCATCTTGGCAGATAGAGGTGGAGCCTGTAAGGTCATCGGGTCAAGTTGCTGTGTTTTCATACCACAAAACGCACCATCTGTATATCAAGCTATCACCCGTCTCCATAAAATTGCAAATCAGATATATCAGAATCCAGGCACCTGGACTTGGTCCGGTTGGTTCTGGACAACGTTAACAGCTTGGGGATGGAAGATCCTATCCTTCCTAGGCATTGGCCTAGTCCTAGTATTCAGTTGCTGCCTGTGCCTGCAGTGTGGGCCAGCGATTTGTGGACTGTGTGCCACGTCATGTATTGAACACTCCAGTTTTCTCTCAAAACGTAAACGAAAGAAAGAAGAACAAATGATGTTGCAAGAACAAACTGATCGATTCATGAGGATCGATATTTTATGAAGGGTCCGTAGGGAACAAGGAGGGAATGAGGAAATATAAATTTTTGGTCATGTTATGTTCCCTAGCGCGTACCCCACCGACTCCATGTACCAGCTTAAAGTGCATGTAACTTCCCTCCTGTACCAGCTATGAAGACGCAAATACATTTGCGTCCAACGTTAACTTGTCCTCTTTCAGATCCACCCTGAATGGATTATATAGTCCGTTCCTAAGTATGCTATGCCACCGTCTTTTTGTAGTACACTTTACATGTTTCCCTGCTCTGGCAGAGTAGGCCCTGATTTCTGCCATCGAGCCTCTTTTGGCTTCCTGACTCTGACAGCCTCTGCCCAGGCTACCTCTGTACCCGTGAACTCTGACTTACTTTCAGCGCGGCCCCTCGCGCTCAGCTCAGCCTGCTTTCTGCCAAGACTGACTATAACCTTCGAGTTATCTGTTCCGCTCCTCGAGAATGCATTCCTGCCTACTAGCTCCAGTAAACATCCTCTCCAGCTGCAGAGCCAAAGGGCCGACCTGTCTCAATGCAAGTAATTCATAGCCTCTGTTACCATGCTTCCATGGAAGGCCCCGTGCCCCACGGTTCTCATGTAGACACTTAGGCGCTTATACACGCATCCACAGTTAGCATAGAATAGCTTCTGCCCTAGAGACCTTTCCGCCCAGATAGTATGGTTCCTAAACATCAGATATCAGATACGATAAAAGTACAAGTTGGTCTGACATGCCAGACTTCTGTCTCTTTCTGTCAGTGTAAATGTCAAGTCCCCTGCACCCCGTCAATCACACGTCATGCAGCTGCGCACGCATCCAAGCTTCCGATTTCTGCTGACACTGCAACAATTCTGTTAGCACCACCCCTTGGTGCCACCCACTTGCGTCACCTATCAGTGACGTTTCTAGCACACACCTCTGATTCACGCCTAGTTTACGCCTCTTGATTACGTACTAGTAACACGTGTATACTGTTATCTTGTCTTCTCTCAGCTGTTACGCCTCTTACATTACTTCTTATGGTACAAATCAAGTATATAAGCTATGTATTGTTAATAAACGAGAGCGCTCTATCCCTTCTGACACCCCTGTGGTGGTCAGAACATGATATCCTGGTCTAGACCATTCCTTTATGAGGAATAAAACCCTTAGAAACTCTAACACCACGGACTCTGTCTTTTTTCATTCCGATTGAGTTGCTATTGATTAAGTACTTACCTGCATAGAAATTAAGAGAGTAAATTAATTATTTACGTCAACGGGGTGAGGGGCCATCAATGGAGTGGTATTCATGCTGCGTGGACAATCCAGCGCAGAAGGGAGGTTTATCAACAGAGGGGCATTCATGGGAGGAGAGGAGGTGTTGGTCAGGCGCTGGCGTGACTCCCAAGGACAGGGTCATGCAGAAGGGTCATGCTCATAAGGAGGAGGGAGGGGGAGCCAGGGTGCGCGGAGGATGCTTGCTGGGTCAGAGGGGCGCGCTGGCGATCGATCGTGGACAGGGAGACCACGATATCTAAAATGGCTGCCGTGCACGTAGTACATAGGTGACCTAGAATGGCTGCCGTGCACGTAGTACATAGGTGACCTAGAATGGCTGCCGTGCACGTAGTACATAGGTGACAAGCTGGCGCAGATGATGTTCAGATCGCAAATTAAAATTCCACAGATTCACTACAGTTTTAGGATCCTTGATTTTTTAACAAGTCCTAACATTGCTGACCAATAAGCAATTAAACAAAATCCCTTGCTGGCCTTTTTTCTATAACAAGTATTGCCCGAGCCCGCAAGGGTATATTGGGTTGCTCACCTCTCTATTTTGTATACTCTCAGGGTTATGACATTCTTCTAGCTGAACAAGACTGGCCACCTGAATTTGTCAGGGAGTGCCCAAAATGCGAAGAAATAATTATGCCAGCCTTCTCCAACCATATTCCAATTCATAAAAAGTATACCTATGCCAGGAAATGGGCAGTAGCCCAGACTCCTGCTTTATATAAAAATCATGTACGATGGGATGAGGATTCTCCTCGCCATAAAATCCAATTGAGAAATAAATCAACCAACTGCGCAAAGGCAGTATCCAGTTAAGCAAGAAGCTAAAAAACAGGTCAGGGAGATATTAGATCAACTTGAATACCAAGAGGTGATTGAAACATGCACTTCATCAATGAACAATCCTTTGTTTCCTGTCTCCAGCCCAGACAATACATATCGTCTAGTCTTGAATTACAGAGATTCAAACTCTTGTTGTAAAACATTTGCAGTACAAAATGCACACAGTGCAGCACTAATGAAAACCATTGTGAGTAAAAAATATAAAACCACATTAGATATTTCTAACGGTTTCTTCTGTCAAAACATTGCACCAGAAAGTAGGTATTTGACCGCTTTTTACTCATGGGGATACAGCGTCACTTCTGTCATCTCCCACAGGGATTCAAGAATAGTCTGGGGTTATTTTCAGCCAGAGTAACAGAGTTACTACAAACATATGATGATGAAGCTCTTTCAAATGTGAAATACATCTATCTTACAGACGATGACTTGGATAGGCACATGAACAGGGTGAACACCATTATACTTGGCTTCGCCTCAAAGGGGTAAAAATTCAATTTAAAAAATACAAGAATTGCCCACCTCAACGTCCTTTTTCTAGGATACGAGTAATTGAGTGTAGGCAAAAGCCTGGCAGCAAACTTTCTAGAGAAATGTGCTCTGCTCCAACCTCCAACAATGCTGAAAAACTTACAGTCAATTCTATATTTCCTCAATTTCGGAAGGACTTACATTCTAAATTACGCAGAAAGAGTTAAACCTCTCTACGAATTAATCAAACCTGATTTCAAAACAGTTAATTGGACTCAAAAACACACAGAAATTTTGCATTCAGTCCAACGGACATGTTGGCCACAACACACTTACAGACTTGCGTAAACATACGCAACCTAGTAATCAGAATAATTCCAGGAAGACGCGGATTCACATACTTAACCTTTAATGAAGGAGAAAAAGTACCCATAGCTTACAAATCACACCTGTACACACAAGCAGAAATGAAATTCACTTCTACAGAAACAATTCTGACAGCCGTTCAAACTGCAGTAGCAAAAGAGAGCGCCCTCGCACAGGGTAAGCGCATAATGGTCGTTACACCTGTACCTGCCTTAGAGGCTGTGACAAAAGCAAGCATTCAAAATGCAAAGGCTTTACATCTGAGATGGATACAATGGGTTAATTCTCTTGCTGCAACAGACGTTGAATACGTTTTTGACCCCTATTTGAAAACACAAGAATTTCTACAATACGAATAAGAATGCCCTCTGCATGCTGAAATTCTGCCTCTAGGAAAGTATGAATGTATCATTTATACTGACGGATCAGCAGAGCCCACAATTGGGGGTAAACAACTTTATAGTGCTGCGTGCACGATCGTTAAAGGTCGCTGGCGAGATGGCAAATTCAGACCCATGGTCACTAAAACTCAATCTCTAGGAGATTGTACAGCTCAGCGAGCTAAACTACAAGCTTTCAAGATTGTGCTTGAAAATAATGATTGAGAATTCCTAACACTCATATTGTGTGATTCGTATTATTGCGTTCAATCTTACAGTGAATACTTGCAGAACTGGATTCAAAATGGTTTCAAAGATGCAAAAGGTGGCACAATTAAGCATAAATTGCTTTGGGAACAGGTTGTTCAGTTACGACAAGGACTACAAAGGACTCATGTGATACATACACTGAGTCATCAATGTTATGGCGTTCACGATACAGGGAATTCATTGGCTGATGAAGCCACGAAGGCAGCTGTGCAAACTGCTTCCGTAGCTGCAATAACTCGTTCAAAAATGAAAATAGACAGCGAAATAATGCAAGCTATCAATGCCTCAAGCAAAGACAGTGGTAAAACATTACCAAAAGGCTTTCCACTCAAGTACTCATATATAACTGATGCAAATAATGTTCTGTTTGCTCGAATCCCTGGAGTGGGGGATAGAGTAATTCCAAACATGAAACATAGATTAGGACTAATTTTAGCAGCACATGAAGGACTCGCTTCTGCACACGCAGGTGTTTCTGCCACAGTGTCATTATTAAAACATAGATACTGGTGGCCGCGCATGAGGAAACAAACCAGAAACTATGTTCTGGAATGTGAAATCTGCCAAAAGATGAAAGTCTCTACATTGAAACGTCCTGCGCAGACGCCCCTTTTAATTTCAGATAAACCAT
The DNA here is from genome assembly GCF_964263255.1 of Lissotriton vulgaris. Lineage (NCBI taxonomy): Eukaryota > Metazoa > Chordata > Amphibia > Caudata > Salamandridae > Lissotriton > Lissotriton vulgaris. Next base: position 1,394,264,743 of record NC_141693.1, read on the forward strand.
TAGGTTGTGTTTACCTGGACCACTGCGGTCCCTTACAGAGGTATGGTAACTATAAATATATCATGGTCGCAGTGGATTCAAGATTCATTTATATGGGGCCCAGCGCTCGGCTGACGCCCGAACTGTTATAAAAGAGTGAGTCTTTATCGGTACATACGCAGACGGCACGCTACATTCTGACGAGGGTCCTGCGTTTAGCTCCAAAGCTTACAAGGAGGCCATGGCCAATCTGGGCATTGCATTGCGGTATTCTAGTACATTCCATCCTGAGGGAAATTCGGCAGTGGAAAGAAAAAACCGGGACATAAAGCAGTCTATAACAGCTAGGGTACTAGGCTCGGGTGACGGGTGGGTCAAACATCCAATAAGAGTCCAACGTAGTCTTAACAATCTGCCAAGAAGTTCTCTAGAGGGAATCAATTCATATGAAATCCTTTTTGGAACTAGATTGATTGTTCAAGACCTCTATTGTCACCCTTCAGTGGTAGAACAAAAACCCTTTGATATCAAAGATCATTTGGCTGTTTTGCAGGACATAAATGAAATAGGATCCGCACAGAGTAACGTACTCCTGAAGCCAACAACCACTGATGAAAAACCACCCGTCCCAGCAAGACCTGCCTGGATTCCAAAGATTGGGGATCTGGTTAGAGAAAAGATCGCGGACAAAAAGGAATTTGGGCCTTCGTACAGACAACCAGTACCTGTCCTAGCAGTCCACGGATCTAGAACTGATGATTATGATTAACTTTTGTTTTCCAAATTTGTATCTTTTTCATTTTTTGGCACAAAGTGATCTGCTTAAAGTAGAACTATTAATAGAGAACTAGAAATTCTTTAACAACACTTCCAAAGGACAATATTTGACCATGTCCACATTCAGATAGTTTATAAAATCTGCCATGAACTGATCGTGACTTTTTCTTCTGTATTTAAGAGCAATTTCATAAATGTATTTTCATGATTCATTCGGATAGCATTTCAAATGTAGAACTTTATGCTTTGGATGAAACATTGCTTTAAATCCGTACTGCACAAATGCTCTTTTCATGTACAACCAGTACCAATGCATTTTCATGTACATTTGGTGGGTTTTAACACATCATGTTTAGATATGTTTAATTGTGTTTAGAACTTAGTAATTTCGTACATAATAAAGTGGAGTGGGTGTTGTGTGGCATTTTAGGCTCTATTTGAATTTTCCCAATTTTATTTATTTATTTTTTATTTTGGAGATTTATAGAGCGCATGGCTGCCCGAGAGCGTCCCAGCGCTAATTGAAATTCACTATCAACTCCAGAGGAGGGGACCGGCGGGAAAGAAGAGATCAGGGGAACAGCCATGTCTTCAGGGATTTGCGAAATGAAAGGAGATTAGGTTGGGCCCGAAGGTCTGGTGAAAGAGTATTCCACATCTTGGACGCCTGAAATGAGAACTGTCGACCTCCAAAACGTGTTTTTTTGATCTTAGGTATTTTGGTCAGGTGGGCATTGGTTGAGCGTAGGGTTCTGATTGTCGTGTGAGGGGTCACGAGATCTTTCAGGACCGGGGGGGCTTTTCCATGCAGGATTTTGTGGGTTAGGCACATGGCCTTGAACTGCACCCTTTGTTCAACCGGGAGCCAATGGAGCTCCTTGAGTGCAGGTTTGGCGGAGCAGCGTTTTTTGGTGCCAGTGAGAATTCTGGCGGCCGCATTTTGCACCACCTGCAGCCTGGAGATGACTTTTTTTGGGGAGCCAAGATATAGGGCGTTGCCATAGTCAAGTCTAGACAATATGAGGCCCTGCATGACCAATTTTCTTGACTGGAAAGGTAGGAGTGGGAGAATTTTACGGATGGAACGGAGCAGGCCGAAGCAAATTCCTGCAGTTTTCTTGGCCTGCGTGTTGAGAGTAAGTTTGTCATCCAGCCAAATCCCCAGACTCTTAATATCAGTTTTGGGGATTGGTGGTGGGCCCATACTGGAAGGCCAGAGAGACTCCGGGCGGAAGTGGGACTGGTTGCCTAGGACCATTAGCTCAGTTTTTTCCCCGTTGAGCTTTAAGTGGGAGTCGCTCATCCAGCTGACTATATTCTCTAAGCAGGAATACAGATCAATGGTGGGGGGTTCTGACTGGCTGAGGGAGACGACCAGCTGTGTGTCGTCCGCGTATGTCAAGAGTTTAATGCCATAGGGGACGACGCTCTGTTCCAGAGGTGCCATGTATACGTTGAAGAGTGTAGGGCTCAATGAGGAGCCCTGGGGCACTCCGCAACGTATAGGGGTTTCCCTAGAGATACAGTCTCCTTCTGCCACCTGAAAGGAGCGATTGTGGAGGAAGGATTTTAGCCATTCAAGGGCTTTCCCAGTGATGGCGAGGTTTTCCAGGCGTTGGGCAAGGATGCTATGGTTGACGGTGTCGAATGCTGCACTGAGGTCCAGGAGGATCACTGCCACTGATCCTCCTGCATCGATGATTTTCCTGGTTTCTTCGACTACCACCACCATTGCCGTTTCTGTCCCTTGGCCCGGGCGGAAACCAGTTTGGGAGGTTTTTAGCAGCTCATTGGACTCCAGATAATGAGAGAGCTGGGAGTTGATGTATTTTTCCGCTAGTTTACTAATGCCTGGGAGGAGTGATATTGGTCTGAAGTTGGCCAGGTTTTCCGGGTCAAGGGATGGTTTTTTTATAAGTGCCTTCACCACCGCTTTTTTCCAACTTGTGGGCACAGTTCCAGATTCAAAAGAGGCGTTAAGTAGGTTGGTCATGAGTGGGAGGATGCTCGGGGCAACCTGCTTCAGATGTCTCACCGGAGCTGGGTCAAGAGGCCCTTATATAGGCATAAGTCACATTACCCTAATATAGGCATAGAAATCAAGCCCTTATTTAGACATAGCTCATGCAGACCAAATACAGGCATTGCTACTTCCACCCGTACCAAACGTCACAACCATTTCTTGTAAAATTGGCTTAAGCAGTTAGGGAACTTCTTCTTGCTCAAATATTGCTTTATCCAAGAATTCATGTCCTTTGCAAAGAACAACTATTCCCTTGGGGTTCTTTCCTGGCGTTATTATGCCTGACGTTACGTCAAACTGTGGCCTTCCTAAACACCTTCAAGGTATAAATATACCTTCACTTGCTCTAGAAAGACACAGTGGTTCGGAGCAGTTCGACAATCTACTTGCCCGACGCAGCTCGCTATAGCAAGTGCCGAAGGAAGTCGACCCTCCAGCTGATGCAATGATCTAGAGGCTGTCTTTACTCCTGCTGAGAATCAAGCTCCAGTGTTTCCAAGCTCCCCTTCCGGGTTGTTGGTAAATTGAGTCCTGAGACAGAGATACCAGACCCCCTTCATTCTAAACAAGGTGTGGAGCTGATTAGAACCTGGAGAAATCTTAGATAGATTCTTGGCAAAGAAAACTAAAACCTATGCTACACAATACTTACTTTTTCCCTCATACCAGACTTAGGTTAGGTACATTGGGATAGGCGTATTTTAGAAGCACCAGTTGAGTATTTTTAGTGTATGTTATTTACGTATGTATTTTTATATGGCTTAGAAACCATACAATACTCTTACAGTATTATTTCATATTACTGTTTGCGCTGTACACATTATACTTTACAGTCTGCCTAACGATTGTAGCAGTTCACTTCTCTTGCATGATAAAGAAGACTGTTCAATAAACCTATTATTATTGAAAACGCCTGTCTCTCTATTTCTCTGCAACTCTGTAGAAACAAAGCATGCATGATTGACTGAGTGAAATACTTATCTATTGTTTCCATAACGCTAGAGATATATTTCTTATTCTTGGGAAACAAAGTTGTCATGTTTATGCGGTTGTCAGAAAATAATCCATTCTTGTGAATTCGAGAAAGTTTCTAGTGACCTCTGAGCTAGCTGGCACTCACTTTTAAGTTTAGTATATTCCATAGAGACCTAGTCGACCTCAGTCTAACGTCTAATCTTTAGGATATATTATTCCAATGCGCAGATCCTATTGGGAATATAGGAACTACACTACAGTAGGTGGGTGAGGTTTGTCAGTGACTGCAACTCCCAACATGCTCTTGGCTACACCCCCTTCTCAGCGTGCCCATACTTCCTTCCATTTGACTCTGCTTCTCTGTGAGGTAGTGTGCCTGTGCTGACAAGATGGCTGACAGTGAAGTCCTGGTCTTTATTTGGCTGCAAGTCCAAACGGAGCCCCTGTACTTCACACAAAGTTACAAAAGGGGGGTTAAACCCATGCAGTCGCGGGGACCTGGGTGCTATATGATACAGACACTGCTACACGGGAGCAGTGTCTGCGGAGCTTTGTGCTGACCGGCTGCGGTACAATCGACTGGCTCCAGTTTTCTCAATTACTACGCATCGGGGTTTGGCGGAGCGGCTGCCCGTCTATTCACCCTCGTTTTGTTCCCATTTCGGGCTGGCAGATGAACTGTCGCTCCATTATGTGGTTCACGTTACCGCAGATCATTGTTGTTGCTGCCTAAGAATCGGCTGCTCAAATAGGGTTCTCTTCAGTTGTAGAACCCGGGAGCGCCCCTTTTACAGCGCCCCTCAGTATTAAGAACACGGTGCCACAGACTTCGGTTGGTACCGATTAATGCGGCACCCTTCACCAAGTTAATTGAGCCACCACCGTGGATATTGATTGTGTGCACTTTGCTTGCACCCTCGCCGTTCCAGACACCTGTGATACGGCGTACAACGACTGGGGCGCAACATTAAACTCACCATCCGGCTGAATGGTTGTAGTTTTTTTGCGAAATAATAGCGCTGAGATAGACCACGACTTTTGGCGTGGCTTACTCACTTTCCACGTTTAGAGCCCAGCTGGGCCTAGACTCCATGATTAGATTGTTCCTCTCCACTTCTCTCCTGTATATGTCCTGATGAAGACCCCGCTAAAGGACTTAACGTAGCCTACAGATAGGGGTCGAAACGTCGACAGCTCTTTCCCTCGGACATCCGGCACATGCCCCTTACAATTTTTGATTTCAGTGTGTGACCGTTGAATGTCACTGTTTATCAGTTTATCAATGGAGGCCTTGATCCTTGGCTTGTGTATTTGAATTGTTCCGATTTTGTTTTGAGTATTGTATTCATCACATGTTTGTCTTCTACTGTGCTTATCTTCTTTGACTTTACACTCCTTTGAGCACCACCCCTCCCCCTTCCTTCCCTCCCCCCGTTTGGGGATATTCATTGAATGTGAAGTGATTCTACAGTGATAGATTTCTGGTGTTGAAAATAAATGACAATACCTGTGTATCCCTTGTGATATTTTTGTTTGTTAGTCTAAAAGTAGTGTTAGTGTGTGTAGCATACAACACGCTTCCCTTGCGGGGACCCCTTCTTTATATGTACCCTGTACTTCACACAGCAGAACCCAGTGTGGTGGAACTTTGGGTGATATGTCAGTCGAGTGTGAGGCCATGCATTATCCCTGGTGAGTTGTGTGGAGTTTGTGTTCAGGGGTGTGTGTGAGAAAAACATGCTGGTAAGTATGGTCAGAGCTGTCAGTCCTCCTTCCCACCCAGTCAGACATCCCAGCATGAAATGTGCTACTGTTGCAGGGCGTGCAGGATGTCAGGCAGTGGTGTCCTGCTTATGATTTGATCACAACCCCGACCAGGGCCTTGTGCTCCCCACAGCAGAACCCAGTGTCAGCCATCTTGTCAGTTCTTTTCCACTTCCTGTGATGTGAGCATGGTTCAGAGAGGTCTTGATGGTTCAATTAGGAGGGGGGATCTTTATCTGTGACTACAGCCCCCATCATGCTGTTGACACACACACTTCACCAGAGTACCCACTATTCCTTCCTGTCAGTCAGCTTCACTGTGAGGTAGTGTTTGTGGTGACAAAATGTCTGACAGTGTTCATTTGTATATCTGCCACTGCCTTGCTCTATTTGTTTGTAGGTTTGTACATGTCAAGATGCAGTTGCTATTCACTATGAGGTGGCTGGTATTGTGTTTGTCTGACTAGCATACACATCTTGGGATGATTACCTTTTGTTTACTGTGGCTTTGCTAACGGTGCATGGTTTCAGTATCCCCTTGACGGTGATGTGTGTGTATTGAGACACAATATTGAGTATATTGGTTGTGTACTCACCAGGCTCTGGCATGTCTGCTGGGCCATGGATGCTCTCTGGTGGTAGGATGTCCGGCACCTTCCCCTCCCAGGACTTGAAGTATACTGGTTTGGCAGGAGGGCCACCGCCAGTGCGTTGAGTCAAGGCGTGTTCCTTCTCAAGGAGCTTCTTGACCCTCCTGCGCACATCATACCTTCTGTTCTGGATGTCGTCCTTTGTGCGCAACATTGGTGCTTGTGCGTTCACCTTGTCCACAATCCTCACCCACATCTTTGTTTTCTGTGACATGGGAGTCCTTTGTACCAATGTACCAAACAAATGTGGCTCCACTCTGAGGATTTTATCTGCCAATACTTCTAACTCACTATCTGTGAACTTTGGTTTCTTCTTAGGGGGCATGTTGATGGGTGGTGGTGGGGAGTGATGTGTGTGTGGGGGTGCAAGTGAGGGTGGGTGGGTCTCAGTTTTGCTAGGTGTATGTCAGAGTGCTTTTGGAGAAGTGCTAATGGTGTGAAGGTTGTGTAATGTGTGAGTTGTGAGTGTGTCTGTGGTTGCTGTCTGAAGGTGTTCTGTTCTCTTCGAGTCTATCACACTGACTTTCTTCTGTGTTGCATGCGCATCGGTCTCTATTGCTCCAGGTCCCTGTTTTCTGTGCGTGTCGGTCATGCAGCTTGGGCTCCGTTAGAGTCGGTCTGGTTTCACACGCATTGCATCGTACTGTGCTGGTTGGACGTCGTGGGTACGTGTCGGTCGGGTTCATTCCTGGTTCGTATCGGTCAGCGCGATTCGCGTTCCGTTTCAAGCAAAATACTAGTTTCAGTACGGCTCAGTCGTACGGCTTGTACGGTCGCCAGTAGATAGTTATAGTTAGGACATAGTTTCCATAGGAAAAGCGTTTTTTCTTTTCCCAATAACTATGGCAATGGTTGACGAATTTTTGCAAATTTTTAAAAACTTATGGACCGCTCTGGTCAGCTCCTATCTTGAAGCTGGGGTTGATTTGCCAAGCAGGAGCCGAGAACAAAGGGGGGTCCAAAAACATGTTTTCTCCATGATATTTTCCATAGGAAACTTTAGACACGGCTACAGCCCGAACTGCTGAACGGAATTACACCAAATTTGGCAAGAAGTTAGTGCTTGGTTCAGAAAGCTCCCTTTTTTTTTTAAATGGTGTAAATCGGTTCAGTAGTTGAGAGAAAATAAAAAAATTAAAGTTTTGATATTTAGAGACGCAGTGGACCCACGGACCCTCCCAACCACAAGCTTTATTCTAATTGGCTGTCAACACTCCAAACCTGGAATCTTACGAAAGGACCGGGGACACATTATTACATCTTTGGAATGGCGAAAGCCCTACATATAAAAAAACAGAGTCAACAGAGTCAAGAAGCTACACTCCTTGACTTCTTTCACCAAATTTTACTGAGGCGCAGAGATCGTCCCCTACAGAAATATGTTGGAAGTATCACCGCAAAATATATACGGCCGCTTTACCACAAAGAGCCTTGAAAAAGTCGTGGGTTACATTCCCAATACGACGAAACACGTGTTGGCTGTGAGAGTCCAAGAGTAAAACTTCACAAGAAACAACCGGATTATACTAACGAAATTCATTTCTGAATGCAAGAATGTTGAATGCATAATTTTGAAAAAAACTGAAAAGAACTTGATTTTGACGTGTGCTAGGGAGTTTCTTTGTTTATGTACAGGCCCTTGCCTAACTTAGAGGGAGTTGTGGTTCCCTTTACCTTATAGCACCGTTCTTCGAATACTGATTTCACCACATTAGTGAGATATTTTGACTGGCGCCTTAACCTATAAACAATACCACTGGCCTAGTTTTTCCCTTCCAAACCCGGAAGTGTTGGCAGCCATCTTATGATTCGGTAAAACCTTGTCACAAGAAAACAGAGAATCAAAGGTGAAAAAAAAGAAAAGGAGGCAGGGTAGAAACACCCTGACCCCCTAGGCATGCTCAGGGGGTCCCACAAGGACCCCCAAGGCCAAAATAATCATTATTTTTTTAAATCAGCGAGATTCGGCAAGCCAGCACGAATTTCGGCCAAAAATAAAAGAAAACGAAGCCCGGACTCCTGTGCTTCATCATTATTTAGCCCCCGGGTGGGCCAAGTCCCGGGGGCATGCAATATTATAATTGTGGCGGCTCGGGAGGCCCCAGCAGCCCCGGGGACTTCCACCCCCAGGGCTTTCCTTAAATATTTGCGTGGCACATGGCCCCCGCAGCCCCGGGGATCGCCATCCCCTGGGGCTTGTTTTTTTTAAAAAAAGAACCTGTGTGGGAGGGCTTGAGCCCCCCACACACCCCGGGGACCACCACCTCCCCAGGGCAATAAGTATGCAAATTCAGGGGTCCGTAACAGACCACCTCCCCGGGGCAATGCATACATGTGGCTCACCAGCTGGAGCCCTTGATGGCCCTGGGGACCAACACACCCCAGGGCCGGCTCCTGCAGTGTCCCGGGGTGCCCACCCCTGGGACACTGCTGTTTGCAATGACACTTTGGCACCCAAGGGAGTTAGGTCCTTAGCGGGACAGGGGCCGGCTGGACCTTTTGAAATCAGAGAAAAACAACAAATTGCCCGCACCTCCTTATTTATTATAACAGGATTAATCTGATAAAGACCAAACTGTCACTCAGTTTTGTTTGGTCCGGTACTTTAATTTGTACCACTTATTTTTTATTTTTAGCAAAATTTCAAAACGTGCTTTAGGCAGAAAAAGGGTTACACCTTATCATATGGCGTTTGTGTGTACATTTCATACATTTATGTACATTACATATAAGACAAGGGAATTATTCACAAGATTGGACAAAAAAATTTTTGGGAAGAAAACATCCAGCAAATATTTAAACTAAACAATTAACATTTACAAAAACAAACATAAATTTCAGGGTTTTTCATAAGACAACGTCAAATGCCCAGGAACATTGAGAACTATTTCATTAATCCTAATGTGTACTCGATATCATATTCTGTTCCTGTTGAAATGCCGTCGCGTTTCGAGTTAGGGCCAAGAGGTTCCCGAACTCTCATCAGGGCCTTATGAATAATCTGTATAGGATGTAAAAATGATGACTTTTAGTGAAAAGTCCAAAGGACTCGTCTCTCCTTTAATTCGAAAAACTTAATGCATGCCAAAATGTACCTGTATTCTTTGGCAGAGAAGCGGTGTATTCTCAGGCTTCCCAACTAGGGAAATGTGAGGGGGGCGAGTGGTGTTTAGTCCACTCGTGTGGCCATGTTTAACTGCTGCTGCTCCTAAATATAAAGCACGGCTGTCACTAACAGTTTACATTTTTCATTAAAAAATGCGGGCTCGTTATCACTGTGAATTCAGGGGATGACGTACCTCATTAATATTGTTAAGGAGTCCTGCTCGGGTGGTCGTACCGCTCACGATTTAATTGTGTTGATTTATCTGTAAGAACAGATATGTGACAAGCTCAGTCGCATTTACCATTTACTGCATAGCACAAAGTTTACATGACTTGGCGAGAACGTTTGCTAGATAGCACAAAGTCTGTTAGTTAGCTTAGCAGGGGTGTCGTACCTTTATTTATTGGTCTCCGTAACACACTCGATCTCTGTTTGGTGGCTCTCTGGGAAGTGTACGTGGACCGCGATCCGAGTTGTAAACGCTGTACGCTGTTGGTAAATAAACGCGAGAAGCAAAAATTTACCATCTCGCTTGGGAACTCGGGTTGGCGTTTAGTTAAATAAAAAGTGATCAAACAGGTGCTTACTTATTTAGTGGGTTCTTGCCGAGCGTGTAGTCATCAGCTTCCGCGTTCGGTTGGGAGCCGTCTGATTCAGTGAAAGAGCCACAGGGTCCATTTTGGAATTGAATTATGGGTACACACGGGGTGCTCAAGGATTCTGGGATATGTAGTTCTTATTTGTTAGTGAAACAACTTGGATTTGATAAGCGCTGCAGATTATAAATATTAGTCAAATTGTTGAAGTATTAAGGCAGCAGCTGTATGGCCAGGCACATTTATCCTTAAATGTGAAATATTCAAGGATCCAACTAGCAGACGCTGTCACACTCTAGCTAATTCAGACATACTATTTAACATAGTTAGAGTGGAGTTAAATTTTAAGATAAGGTATGCTTCTTTTTGCAGCAACACCTTGTCAACATCAAGAGGGCACTGTGTATTGTTTATCGTAAACAGTACAGACCATTTGAAATCATTATCGGTATGTGATTTTTCAATGAAGTGCTCGACCATGGGGGCGGCGAGTACTTTCCTTTTTAGGCGGGATTTATGCTGGCCTATGCGTGCATTGACCTGTTGGTTTGTTTTCCCGATATAGATCTTGCCGCACGGGCAAATGATAATGTAAACTACGTTTTTAGTTGTACAATTGGAGAAAGTGGAATGTTTCCATTTCACATGCATGTGCTGGAATTCCTTGCCTTCTACAGTATTAGCACATGCAACACAATTGCCACATCTGTGGTGTCCTTCCAGTGGTTTGATATTCCAAAGAGATAGCAGATCATGTTTTTGTTTTGGTAATGAAATGTCTGCGCGAACAATTTGTTGCCCTACACTTTTATACTTTTTATAAGCGAATATAGGGCGAGGGAACGGACATTCCAATCCTTACAAAAGGTGCCAGTTCTTCAGCACTGTTTGGCGCATTTTATGCGTATCTGGTCCGAAGGTGGTCACGCAGACTGGACGATCCAATTCCTTCTTCTCCCTAGTTTCGAAAAGGCATTCCCGTGGTGTAAATCGGGCCCTTTTATATGAATGCTTGAGGAGCTTTTTGGGATACCCTCTGTCCTTCATTTCATCACAGAAGGTCTGTGCATGGCTGTCGTAGTCTCTTATTTCGGTACAATTGCTACGTATTCGTAGTAGTTGCCCGTAAGGGAGATTAGCTTTCAGATTCCTCGGATGATGGCTTTTATGGTGCAGAATTGTATTTTTGTCTGTGGCTTTTTTGAACAGGGAAGTTTTGAGGCACCCTTCGGTGCAACTCAATTCGACATCCAAGAAAGTCATGCGGATAGTGCTTGCCTCCATTGAGAATTTTATATCTCTATGTCTCTCATTAATCCAACTGTGGAATGCCAATAGATCGGTCTGGCTCCCCTGCCACAGGAGCCCGACGTCATCTATATAACGCAACCACTGGACAATGTTTTCCGAAAAAGGGTTATTCCTTTCAACAAATTTCATTTCATATTGCGCCATGTACAGCACTGCCATTTCTGGAGCATAAGGGCAACCCATCGCAGTTCCTTTCACTTGCATATAGAAATGGTCATTGAATACAAAGTAGGTTTTTTTTGGTGCTATTTCTGCAAGTCTTAAAATGAACCATGTAGGTACTCTGTGTGGTCTTGGTCGGCTTTCTAGATACCACTCTATAACCTCTAAGGCTTCGTCTTGAGGAATTTGTGTGTACAAGGACGTTACGTTCATTGTAACCATAATCTGAGTGGATGGGTCAAATGGTGTCTTCGACTTTTAATAAAAAGTCAGTAGTGTCTTTTAGATACAATCTAACATCTTTGATGAATGGTTTCAGGAAGAAATCTACGTATTTGGATATGGTTTCGAGTAACATCCGGTACCATGTGTCATTTTCGACCTGTTTGAGCCCCTCTGCCACATACATTTCACGGGGCCAGATCACCACCGCTCCCCCCTTGTCTGCCTGCTTTATGACCACTGAAGGATCTTCTTTCAAGCTCTGTATTGCCTTGCGTTGGCCCATGGTCAAGTTTTGGGGCACATATTTCTTGTTTTGTTCCATTTTGTTAATGGATGAGAGCAGGACTTCTTCAAACGCTTTTATTTGTTTAGGAATATTTTGATGGGAGATGAATTTGGACTTATTCCTAAAACCGGTTGTTTCGATGTTGGTGGTTGCACGCTGGTTGAAAAAGAATGCCTTTAATCTTAATTTTCTACAAAATTGTAAAGTCTCTACCTTTAGTTTTGTGAAATCAGTTTGTCTACAAGGGACAAATGTGTAGTAGTCCTCCTTCGAAAAGGGGTACACTTGTTCGATCTTAAAAGACTTAGTGTCTCTGTCGTATTTTGTAGTTTTGTCATTTATAGAATTATCTTTAAAAGTCTGTATATCTTTTTCAATTCTATCTAGAAGTGCTTTCGCGTCTGCAATTATTGGATCGTTTTTAATGGCTTGCGTTAGTGCTTCTATTTCTTCCTCTTCTTTATGGCACAATCTTTGGGCGGTTTCTATAGTAAGGACCATCAAGTCCTGACTACATTTAGTATTTATAAAACTAAACCCCTTCTTGTACTCAACATCATCTGTAAAGATGTCGGGTATGTTCTTAATCTGTAAACCCCAGGGAATAGTTCCACCCTTTAAGTGTCTCAGTAAGAAGTGTCCGTGAAGTTCTGTCCTCACGTGCTTTTTGCAAAGTCTGACCAATTTATCTGAATCGTTTTGTTGTTTGGCACTAGTGCTTAAGGCAATCGAAGAAAAGGGTGACGGGGCTGTAAGCGACTGGATATGACTTTCGCTAAATGAAAGTATGTCTTTTTCTGCCATATTATGAGAAGGACAAAAATGTCCCTCTCTCCACAAATGGAAATTTTAATGTCCCTAAACACTCTCACGGACTGGAGTCCGCTCTGAACTTTGGCACCCAAGGGAGTTAGGTCCTTAGCTTGACAGGGGCCGGCTGGACCTTTTGAAATCAGAGAAAAACAACAAATTGCCCGCCCCTCCTTATTTATTATAACAGGATTAATCTGATAAAGACCAAACTGTCACTCAGTTTCGTTCGGTCCGGTACTTTACTTTGTACAACAGAACGTTATAGTTAGGCTGACATTTCACTCATGTAAAACCAGAGAAATTCAGCAGTTATAGTTAGCTGAGCTCACTATAACTTGCGCCCTCGCAATGCACTGCTTATGACCTCACATATTACATCACTCATAACATGTTCAGTGACATCAATGATGACATCTCGAATGACATTACTGATGACATCATCCAATTACTGTAGATATTTTTATTATGTTGTAGAGCATTAAATATTATATAAAGGCGAATTGGTGAATCAGTGGGTGTATGAGGGCCTGTATGGAGGACTCAGTGGGTGCATGACTGACTGCATAAGTGAATGAATATGTGTCTCGGTGAGTGAGTGATTGTGTAAATGTCTGTATCAGTTTGTCAGTTGGTGCCTAAGCAGCTGTATGGGTGTGTGATTAGTTGTCTGAGTACCTGTATGGGTGTCTTATTATCTGTGTGGGTGGGTGATGGTGTGTGTGACTTTTTGTATGGATGAGTCAGTGGGTGTTTCAGTGGCTGTATGGGTTCATTAGGGTGTGTGTGAGTGGCTGTATGGTTCAGTGAGTGTGTGCAATGCTGTGTGGGTGAGTGAGTGGATGTGTCAGTAGTATATGGGTGAGTAACTAGGAATGTGAAAGGCAGTATAAGTGAGTGATGGGCTATATGAGTGACTGTCTGGGCGAGTGAGTGAATGTAAGAGCAGCTGCATGAGTGAGTGAGTTCTTGTGTCACTGTGTAGGTGAGTGAGTATGTGTTAGGATCTGTATGAGTAAGTAAGTGTGTGTGTATAGCTATTAGGGTAAGTAAGTGGCTGTGGTACTGACTGTATGGGTAAGTGAGTACATGTTTAAGTAGCTCTATGGGTGACTGGCTGGTGGATGCATGGGTTTATGAGTGGATATGTCAGTGGCTGTATTAGTGACTGAGTGTGTGTATGAGTGGCTGTATGGGTGAGTGAGTAGATATCTGTGTAGATCTATGAATCAATGAGTGGATGTGTAAGTGCAGGTATGGGTCTGTGAATGGGTTTGTTAATGGTTGTGTTGGATGGTAGGTAATATATACATATTCACTGGAAAAAACAAAGGTTACAGGGACGTTAGGATCAGTTTTCACTCAGACAAAACCAGTGAAATTCAGTAGTTAGAGTTACATGAGCTAATGTACTGCTTGTGACCTCACGTTTTACATTACACATGTCATGGCCAGTGGCATCACTGATGACATTTCACCCTGTGTTAACTATCAATGTTGATTCTTTCATACATGAAATTGAAGATAGTAGCTTGTCCCAGGGAAGTTTCAGTTCTAAGGTGATCTCCTGTGCCCTGATCAAGGCTCAGTCCATGGTTAGGCACAGTATTGAAATCCATGAGCTGATTGTGTCCAAGGCCCTGGGTTGCCTGTTTATTACAGATGCCGGGGCAAGGGAGGAACATATGCCTGATTTGGTAACAGCCATGCATACAGGGTAAGCTATTGTGAGAGTAGACAGACCTATGTGCAGCGGAGGAGGGCTGACCATAATTTTTAAAGATCCTCTTAACTGCACAATTGAGCCCACATGGCTGGTTGCATCAGATAGTTATGAAATGACATGCTTTATAATTAGGGCTCCCGGTTTTATGGTATTTATTCTTTTGCCATTTCCGTCTCTGTATTTTTCCATATTTATTTTTTGGGCTTTTTTTTCTGTATTTATCCACATTTATTTATGCCACAAGCAAAGGCCGACGCTACAGCAAGTATTTTTTCACATTTATGTAAATTATCTGGGACAAATCCTTAGCAGAGTAGTATTAGGCACGAAGCATATTTGAATGAGAAATATATGGAGAGCTTACAAGAGGTGGTGCCAGGTTCAAGAGCAGATGTATTGTCCCTGCCAAAAACATGCAGTGCAGAGGGGAAAATAAAACAACATAAAATGCAACCAAAGATTGTGGTACAGGGAAAAAAAATCAGAAATCATGGCAAATATAATGTGGCGATGGAGACAATTTTTTTAAGCAAAGAGTGATAAACTGTTAAAGAAACAGTCAAGGAGCTAGAAGGAAAGTGCTTGCAAAATAGTCAAAGGCTGGGTGCTTCCCTTCATCTTCCAAGTGTTAAAGATATTGTGAATTTTGATTTAACTGTGCCACAAGATAAAGTTCAAATGCTATGTTGTCCAAAGAATTGTTCCCCATCTTCCTCAATAAATCAAATACCACTAATACTCTGGAGGACACCAGATTAGAAATAACTCTTACCCAGAAAACAAGGTAAGGTATCGCACAGAAAAATCCAACTTTGCCAAAAACAGCTTTGGGGCTGGGAAACGTTTTAAAGTCATAAAAGAGTTTTACGATTTGCAGAGTCAGCAGCAGAGCGAGCACAGGGTGGTAACAATGTCAAAGAAAGAAGTGAAATTCTTTACATCTCGTGTAATTCTTTACATTATTCACTTGTAAAGAAGTGAAATCCCTAGCATCTTACATGAGGAAGGAGGACAGAGGATACGATTTCTGACTTTGGTGTTGCCAGTTCATACTGGAGGGAAGAGGATCACAAGGCTGCCACGGGACAAACTTTGTGACTCAGGAGCGGTTTTCTCAGGGTAGTGCCCAGGCTTTTATCTCTCTTTAGTTTCTAGGGACACTTCGAAGCCGCCATTTCTCTGTTCCCTGGGAGCACATAGTTAGGGGAAATACACGCACCTTTCCAGTTGAAATGGCGGAGGGCTGGTGCAGAGCTCATTTGAAAGGCAGAGTCCTGATCTTAACACGCCGACTCAGTGACGCTTCACTCTCACCAGGATTGGTTCAGGGGCACGTCAGTAGGTCATTAAAAGACCCTGATTAGAAGGAGTTTCCAGCATTAGGAAGAGGGACGTGGTGAGAACTCTTGATGGCACAGCAGCGCGGCAAAAAGGGCTAGTATTTTGCCGTTTTTACATATAAATACAGACAAAGGAAAATAGGTTTCTGTCTGTATTTATATGTAAAAATCCGTTTAAACGGAAAAACAGGAGCCCTATTTATAATTAAGGCTCATAACAATTCCACACTCTGAGGGCTTTTAGTTTATCTCCTGCCAGTCTCTCGTATTAAGTTCATTCAGGCTTGGAGTCTTGCTATGGAAACATATTGCTTTCCCCAATATGACCATACTGGGCAACTTCAATTTTCATCTGGAAGACCCCAATTGCATTTATTCTAGCAGGCTAATGGAGCTTATGAAGGATTATGGGTTCAGGCAACTCATTAATTCACCCACTCACATGGCAGGTCATACTTTAATGGTATCTTTGTCAATTGGGGCCCTGGGGTTGGGAGATCTGTCTCTCTGCTGCCAGATCATCATGCCGCACTCTTCCAATTCTGAAGGCTAGAGGTCAGTTGAAGAGTATCATCACTACAATTAGGACATGGAATACAATCTCAGCTGGAAACTTAAAGGTGGGCTTGTGAGAATCCTTAGGGAGCAGTGCTAAACAATTGACATAGACCGCTGACGAATTCCACTCGATGGGTGGGGTCAAATTGTTCCATGTGTCTCTAAGACTGGGATGAGAACCAGAGCATGTGCTTCCTAGTTCTAAGACAATCTAAAAGAGCTTAGACGTGTATGTAGGAGGTAAGAACGGAGGTGGAAGCTTACTTCCCCCATTAACAAAAAGGTTATGCATAAAGAACTAATGCATAGTTAGAAATGGGCTATCCTGTTAGGCAAGTCCTTCTATTTCACTACAAAAATAGGTCAGCCAATAATACTCATAAAGAAGTTTTTTACGTTATTAAAAATCTCTCCACCCCGACAGGTCAGCAAGCCGCTGAAAGCTCCCAGATGTTCTGTAATAGTGTGGCAGCCCATTTTAAGTACAAGATTTTGAAGATCATTGCTTGTTTTAATTACTTTGAGGACTGCCCCTCTCACAGGAATGTAATATAGATCCCACTGCCACTTTATCCATTTCTCCCCCATGTTGTTTTTTAGGAAACCTAAGCATCTTCTTCTACATTAAAGACCTGGCTCTCTGAATGATCCGTGTCGTCCCAGAATTTTGCAGTTTGTTCCGAATCAGATGGCCTTCTTTCTGGAAAAGGTCTACAATCATGAACAGGCATTGTTCCGCAATCCTGGAAAGAGGCTTTAGCAGTTCCCTTAACCCCTCCGATGCTGATGATGAGCTCAGCTCGTCATCAGCCACGGTGGTCATGTGCGGATGACGAGCTGAGCTCGTCATCTAACGCGGCTTTTCGAAAAAAGCCGCGTAGCGCAAAAATAACCGCCGCAGCGATGCGGTTAAAACAAATCCCCATGGTGATCCTGAATGTCTTAAAAATCTATGCAAAAAACACCGGTGGATGGACAGAATGCAGAACAATGTCATACATTCACCCCAGTACAGAGATCTGGGCCTAAATCCATCATTTATTGCACTCCACACCAC
The DNA here is from genome assembly GCF_964263255.1 of Lissotriton vulgaris. Lineage (NCBI taxonomy): Eukaryota > Metazoa > Chordata > Amphibia > Caudata > Salamandridae > Lissotriton > Lissotriton vulgaris. The sequence goes on from NC_141693.1 coordinate 1,394,282,088, forward strand.
CCCAGTTCAGACATGCCCATATGCAAATCAGCCTCAACCCTGTGCCTCATGGGAACAGTCCATCCCGAACTGCCAAGCCATGTCTTCCCTGGACCGGAATCAAGCATCGTAGGACCGGCCCAGGGAAGACATGGCTTGGCAGTTCAGGCTGGACTGTTCCCATGAGGCACAGGGTCAAGGCTGATTTGCATATGGCCATGTCTGAACTGGGGTGGTGTGGAGTGCAAAGAAAAACGATGGATTTAGGCCCAGATCTCTGTACTGGGGTTAATGTATGACATTGTTCTGCATTCTGTCCATCAACTGTTGTTCTTAAAAATCTATGCCCTATCTCTCTTCTACCTGCACCAGCCACAATATTGGAAAAATATCTCAATCAGGAATATTAGCATTTATGCCATCCCAGGATCTCTTGGATAGTAAAGAATCTGAGCTGTTGGCAGCAATTGATCTCATTCTTTCCAAGATGAGCAGGGAGGAGCTACTATCCCAGAACTGCTGGTCCTATCTGCGGCATTTGACACGGTTCTCCCATCCCGCCTGGTTTACAGACTTCACCATGCTGGGTTGAGGGACACCGCTCTGAGCCTGTTGGAGCCCTTTCTCACCAATAGATCTCATATTGCTGTGGTCAGTTTAGGGCATGTGCCATTTCTAGCTATCCTGTGGGATTCTGGGGGAGTACTCCCTCAGCATGATACTCTTCAACTTGTAGGTGGCCCCTTTAGCCAGGTAGAGTTGGTCTTTTGGCTTCAGTGTACTTTCGTATGCGGTTGATAAACAAATTATTTTATCCCTACCCAACAATATTCCAGAGTTGGCTAAGAGGTTTAAACACTGTATGATCAACATTAATAACTGGATGAAATAGAATTGGCTTAAATTGAATGGTGATTAGTCAGAAATCTTGGTTTTCAGAGAGCAAATGTCGGTATGGTCTGAATTGTGGTGGCCAGAGTCTTGAGGACCTTTACCGCTACCTGTTAAGAAGGTAAAAGATTTAGGGGTGTTTTTTGACACCTCTCTTTCCTTCAACATTCAGGCAAAAAGGACAGTGAGCTCTTGTTTTTACTTTATCAAAACTCTAAGAAAGTCTTTCTTTTCTTTCCAACTGAGCTCAGAGTTGCAGTGTTCATCATGCTTATTACTTCTCACATTGACTACTGAATTTTTCTGTACTTAAATATTAACATGAAAGCTCCACACCGTGTCCCCTCGATTAAATCCAAAAGGACACGCAGCACTCACGGGATCAGTTGGGCTTAGAACGCCAAACTTTTTATTCAGACATATCCACACTTAATACATTTCAGACTATCCATATTGTGGCTGCTCGGCTTTTGGATATTCCCAACTGCTTGTCAGTCATGGAGGACTTCACTTCCTGCACTGACTGCCAGTGAGGAAGCATGTGATTTTCAAAGTTCTTTGTCCAGTTCAAACTGCTCTCTTCTGTAAGGGCCCGATTAACCTGCAAAGGTCTTTCCACTTGTACAGCCGTAATAGGCAACTACAGTCTGCCTCTCTCAGGAAGATGGAGATACAGAGATTTCATAAAACCAGGTAGAGGGGCAATCCTTTCAAGCCACTACTGCCAAGTTATGGAATACTCTTTCTACCCATATTGCTAGTCTTTCCTCCCACGCTGCCTTCTGCAAGCAGCTGGAAACCTGTTTTTTCTCCTTTCCGTACAGCCAGTTGTGGCTGTCTCACTGGAAGTGGCTCTTCATTATACAGAGCTTTGATACTCTCGGGTATAATGCATTTTACAGATCTCTCTCAAATTCAAATTGAAAGGACATCACTGATGACATCATCCACAGAACCAATAACATACCCACTCACACCCCCATTTAACCTCTCATACATCCACACACAACCAGTTATATACCCATTCACAGACCCATACAAGTACTCAAAAATTACACACTGTTCCATAGATCCACTCACAGGTCCACTCACTTATACAGCCACTCACCCATATAGCACTGATGCACCCACACTGTCACTAATACAGCCACTGATACATCAAGTTGTTTAGATATACAGACACTTACACACCCACTCAAACACTCATACAGCCACTCATACAGTGAGTCAGTCACCCACAGAGCTACTCACACATGTACTCATTCACCTATACAGCCACCTATATAGTTACTCAAACCCATACATTGACTCCCACTCACTTACTCATACAGATACAAACACATGTACTCACTCACCTATACAGTCATTGATACAAGGACACACTCACTCATACAGACCCTCTCACATTCATTCACCCACTCACTCATACAGTCACTCACACCCACTCACTCACCCATACAACACTAATGAACTCAGACACTTACCCAATACAGCCACTCACACACCCCATCACTAACCTTCACATGCCTCCCATAAACCCACCCACTCACCCAAATATCCTTAACACACCCACACATTTACCCATCCAGCTACTCACACACAGTAACCATAACTGCCAAGGTTTCAGATTGCTAGTGTGACATTTTCATAATTTCAGTGTAATTATGAATGACATTTCCACAAATATGAGTGACACTTTCTCGCAAGCAAATCAAGCAATAAAGACAAGGGAAACTTATAAATATCAGAAATTACACCCATTAAACACAGCTGCTAATGTTTCAGATTGCTTATGTGTGACATTTTCATAGATTCAGTGGATTTATGAGTGACAGTCAGTGGCTAAATGTGTGACACTTAAAGTGACACTTTCTTGCAACCAAAATCACACAATGAAGCCCATGGAAACAGACAAATATCAGAAAACACACTCATTTGTGGAACATGAAAGTTACACTCTGCAGCAGGTTATTTTAAAGCTTTTTTAAAATTTTTAAATAATCAGCACTCTCCACCCCAACCTCATCTCCAGGTGCCGCTGAACCACAAGTAACAAAGGGAACTCTTTTATAAAAGCAGCAACCCACTGAGCGATCCACATACAATACAGTTCTGTAATATGCTGGCAGACTTTCTTTATAGCAGGCATATTAACCCTCTGTGCTACCAGTGGAGAACAGTATGACCTCTATCCAGCAGGAACTTTAATCACCTTAGGAATCTGACTTTAACTTAGCAAGTCACTTAGTGTTGTGAAAATAAAACCTGCTGCTTTGTACTGTCAAGCAAGGATATTAAACCCTTTGAACTAATATATCAGTTAAACACCAGCTAATTTATTTAGACAAAACTCCCACCTTAGATGGCCCTGCATTTTACCGAACATTCAACTTTGGTGTGCCATTTGCACGGCGCTATGCTGTGCTGGAGCCCCCTCCCCATTCTCGTAACAAACATTTTAAATGTAGGAGTAAGGTATATTAAAATGTGACTTACTAAGTCTCTTGAGACAATGATCCACGAGAGGTGCTGCTGTGGCACCGTGGAGATTGCTTGCCTGTCTCTTCTTCAGAGTCAGAGCGAGACATGCTTTGCTGCCTCAGCCTGTGCCACTTGCTCCCACTATGAGACTCATCCTGTTAGTGGTGAGTCGGGGACACAAGTTAGGCTCTGCCTGGGCAAGGTACAGCAACATCACATGACGAGTTCAGGAGGAGGTGATCTGGTGATCGGTTGTCGAACACCGGCTTCCTCCTTTTCTCGGCCATGGAGCAGGGCACGCATCAGAACAACAAGTAAATCCTGGGTGCTTGGAGCCCAGCTGGCGGGCAGGAAATTGAACAACCTGTTATAGCCTGGGCCTAACTGACACGGCTCCTTCCCAACCAGTGTCCACGTGGGACCTGACGCAACCCGGGAACCCTCTACAGAAAGAAGGTTTGACGCTAGCGTATACAGCTGTTTTAATATAGCATAGAAAGCCTTCTTTAATGCATTTAGTTATTGGAATAGAAAGGTAGCTGTGGTGGTGCCTCTGCAGAATGGAGTTAGAATGGAGTTAGAGATGGGCAGCAACCGTCTCCTCAATTCCATCCTCCGGGCACGGTACCGACCCTCCTGCTGTCGAGAGAAATTGCGGAGGTGTGTGAACCCACAGCCTTTGCCCCTGATAGCATTTCTGTTGTGAAATACACTGCAGCACTTTCCACTACCTACACTCTGCACTTTTCAAATCACATGAGCACAATATAGCACTAACTCCACTAAGAGGCAACATTCATTTTACCAGAGGAGCAATTATTCCCATGATAAGGATCTGTGCCAGTCACTCTTTCTGACCATAGCCACCCGCTCACTTATCACGCTGGAGCCCATAAAGGTGATGTCATTAATCATGCTGCGGCGCAACACATGTGGGCAGATTTTTGTTACTTTGTAGCAGCTTATCAGCTGCAGACTCACCCCAAGCCTGGAAGCAGCTGCACTATGCGCTGCCAATCCAGATGGACAAACCAGCTTTTGTTTCAGTAAGGCGCATGATTACTTAGCACTGCAGACAAGGTGCTATCTTGGGTGACTTTGCTTTTCAGTGTGATGATGTGGACCACAACACTGAAATACATTGGTCTCATGCCTGATGTGTAGTCCTTGGCAGGACTGAGTAACACACTGATGCAGCCACCCACTCACCCACCCATATAGCCACTCGCACACCTACTCATAGACACTCACAAGCACTCACACATCCACTCACAGACCAACACAGCATCCACATACCCACTCACACACTCATACACCCAATTACCTATACAACCCCTCACACACCAATACAGCAACTCACACACCCACCCACAGACATCAAAAGTCACTCACACACCCAAACAGCCACTCGCATACCTAATCATACAGCCACTCCCACACCTACTCACAGACCCACACAGCCAAACATGTACTCTCACTCCTATCACACACAGTGTCCCTGTAACATTAGGTCCTTGTAACCCATGTTTTTTTCAGTGAATTTTCAAGTTTAAAAAAAATGTATTTCCTAATTATATTACAACTCTGTAATCTTAGTTTTTTAGTGAATGTCTAAGGTTCTATTTCCTAACTATAACATCCCTTTAAAGCTTGTTTTTTGAGTGAATTTGAACAATGTTGCGCCTCCTTACTTTCTAAGTTTAACATTTCGAGATTTAATTTATGTGAAATGAGTATTGTATCTGAATGAATTCTGTATGTGTATTTATTGAAGAACAGCCCACTGTTTTGTACAACACCTCTACGCAACTGGAGTACTCTCTAATGGCAAATTACTAAGTGCTACCCAGTGGCTTAATGAATAGTCTATCTCCTACACTACAATAGTGTAAACAATGCTAAGGAAATGTGTCCAATTCCCTAGTGTGTCTGTAAGTTTGCCATTGTGATTGTTGCTCAATTGTCTTGAACCGATAACTGTAAAAAATGGTACTGCAGTGAAAACACACTTGTTGATTTTTCTACTTTGCAGAAGTAAGTGCTTGTTTGTGTGGTGAAGATGTGACTACATTCCTAAGCATGAAGAACTTCTCTTCAAATATTTTCAGAAACATGCTGGAGGAGCCTTTTAGTAAGGTAGCCATCATTATTTGTTTGAGTAAATTAGTTACAGGGTTACAGGTTTTTTTTTTTTTTTTAATTTTACGTTGCAAAGTCATTGTGATTTCCATGGTGACACAGCGAAGACCGCATGTTTTTCAAAAACACTGAAACCAGATATTGACATTTTTTCAATCAATCTTTTACACTAGTTGTTTCGTAATAAACTCTTTAAACGTATAACTCTGGAATGATTTTGAAACTTGGTGTTTCCAATTTGTGAAGCAACTCTGGAAGTCGCGATGATGTTGTTAATCGCTAAGAGCGCATGTTTTTCAGAAACTGTAAAACACATATATAAATATATTTCAAAAGGTGTAGCTATAGGTGTTCACTACCATAGTCCTTAAAGTTCTCTTGGTGTAGTCAGTTTTAAAGAAAACTACTTTTAAATTGTATTTTCATTTTCGCCAACCACGTGGTCATCATGCATAAGTCCATGATTGCAAAATCATGTGCCTATAAAAGAAGAGATATGTTAGCATGGTCGACAAAAGCTCGTTAGGAGTCAGCCTGAATCCCAGAGCTGATAGACCCAAACTCCAATGTTGTAGTAAGGGATAGATCAGAAACTGCGCGGATCTTCACTGAACATTATACACAACTATATACTACTGAATACCTGGTTAGTCTTGATGCAATTCAGGACTATTTTAGCCAAGTAGAATTGCAGAGGATATCGACAAATTTGATTGCCAGCTACAAAATTCAATATCTTTGTGAGAAATGTCTTTAGTTATTATGTCTATTGAGGGGGCTAAAGCTTGTGGGGAAGAGGGAATGCCCATAGAATTAAAAAAAATCTTTGCTAAAGAGTTGATGCCGTTCCTTAGAAAGGTTTTCAACTATATTAAAACGGGGGGAGCTGTTCCTTTGGAATTTAAGCAGGCAATTGTGGTCATCTTTCCTAAAAAGGGCAAGGACCCTATTAATGTGAATGCATATATGCTAATTAAATGCTGATTACAAGATCCTGATGAAGGTATGGGCACAGCGTGTTACTCCAGCGGCACAGCAAGTGATTCATGTCAATCAAACAGGCTTTATTGCAGGACGATCAATGGCTTCAAATACAGGCTTTCTTATTCAGGCATTAGATTATTTCAAAGTGAATAAGATTCCAGCATGCATCATGATGGTCAATGCGGAAAAAGCTTTTGATTTAGTTAATTGGGATACTCTATTTTTGGGGCTTGAAAGGTTTGGCTTTCAGTATCAAGTTATCTCTATGCTACAAAATATTTATCAGGGGGCCCAGACTCACCTTGTTATTAATGTTAATCAAATTGAGTCGGTTACTATCAATCGGGGAACAAGACCCTTGTCCCCCTATTGTTTATTTTTTTATACAACCATTAGCGCTAAAAATATGTGCCATATTGTAAGAAGGTTCCGCAGGCAAGTAGGTTCTTCAGTTGATCTTTATTAACATTAAAGTAATGGCAGTACAGCAACAACACAATAGTACGTCCTCCGTCCTCCCTTCCAGTAACTGACTACCCCAGCATTCGCCCTTGCATACATTCCACGCATTCCACACGAGCACATGCACACACGCGCATACAGACACACACACGCACACAACACGAGACACACACGCGCGCAACACCAACACGATACCACACACCCTCCTCCTCAGAGAATCTAAGCACCCACACAGAATCAACCTAATCTATAATCAGCAAACCGGGCAGGCAACTTCCTTACTCTATCACTACGTCGGAGACACCCATCATCAACGCCGGAATGAGAGGAAGCAGGCCTAACATCACCAACGTCCTCAACACCATCACCAGGATCACAATCAGTACTACAACTACCAGTACTACCACTGTTTGCATCACCAGATAACTCCAAATCTTTTGCAAAACCAAAATCATCACCCAGAAAATAACCACTACAAGATCCACGATCATGATGTGCACCAGCCACACCACCCCTCTCATTACAAAAACTCAATTGACGAAAATTCCATCTTTTACCATCTTCTAATTCAACAGCACTACCAAAAACCTTAATCACTTTTAAAGGTTTGGACCATACACTTTCACCCTTCAACACTTTCCTGGGGTTCTTCACCCTGACCAACTGACCAATCCGAACTAAAGGCCAAGCTGGTTTACTACCATGATGCCGCTGGTTGCGATCTTGATATTTCTTAACCTCGGTTCTGATTTCTTTATCAATATTTCCAGTGTCGCATTGCATTTTATCATTCCTTTTCCTCAACCACCAAGGCACCAACCCAGAGAAGGGTTTCCTGCCCCTCAAGATCTCGAAGGGCGTTCTCCCTGTAGCTGAATGGGGGGTAACACGATAAGCAGTCAGTCTTTCTTGCAAGGCTTTCCTCCAAGGCAACCCTGCACTTAAAGCCAACTCGATTGCTTCCTTGACCACTCTGTTGAAGCGTTCAACTTGGCCGTTGCCTTCTGGGTGATATAATGAAGATCTAACATGTTTGATACCCATCACATGTAAAAATTCTTCCATCTTCTGTGACACAAACTGGGGACCATTGTCAGAAACTAATATTTCAGGAACACCCTCTCTAGAAAATACGTCCTCTAAAAACTCAATAACCACATCCGATGACATCCCACTTACCATCCTTACCTCGGGCCATTTAGAATAATAATCCACTAGTACAATGGCATAACATTCCGTAGATGATAAAGCAGAAAATGGCCCCATAAAATCAATAGCTACTTTTTGCCACGGATACTCAGGTAATTCAACCATGGTTAATGGTACATGTAATGGTTTAACTACTTTATCGCTAGTACAACAAACCTTGCAATCTCTTACTAGTCGGTCCACCATAGAATCTAACCCTGGCCACCAAAACCACTCCTTGACCCTTCTCTTCGAACTAGACATACCACCATGTCCTAAGTGGCTTCTCTCAGCAATAACTTTTCTTAAGCCCACAGGGGGAACGATCCTGTCGCCCCTTAGGATAATATCATTGACTATGCACAATTCATCTTTAATTTTGGAAAATGCAACACATTCACCACGTAAACTGGACTCCCTTGGCCAACCCTCAACGATAAAACGTTTAATCTCCTTCAGGACCACGTCTTTCTCCATCTCATTCATCCATGATGTTTCCGAGATACCGCTAATGGCATCCTGCATCCCAACAAGAAATACATCCTTAGTGGTGAATGCTACTTCACAATCAGTATTGGTTATAACCTCCTTGGAATCCGCATTGGGTAATCTGGATAATCCATCAGCAACTACATTATCTTTACCCGGAATATACTCTATGCTAAAATTAAACATCTGCAACTTTGAAGCTAATCGAGCTAACCTTGGAGTTAAGTTTTTTCCTCCCTCAGGTCTTAAAATATTCACCAATGGTTTGTGATCCGTACAAATTCTAAATTTCCTCCCCCAGACATACATTCGAAATCTTTCAGCTGCCCATGAAGCCGCCAATAATTCTTTCTCAATCACGGAATAGTTTCGCTCCGCTTGGGTCAAGGTGCGTGAAGCATATGCCACTACCCATTTTTCAGATTTAACTCGCTGGGAAAATACAGCACCAATTCCATAACCAGATGCATCCACAGACAATACACATTCAGCCGTTGGCACAAAGGGTTTCAGACAAGGAGTGGTAACTATCTCCTTCTTCACTTCCTCAAAACATGTCTTTTGTTGCTCACCCCATGTAAATACTGCACCTCTTTTTAATAACAATCTCAAAGGTTCAACTTTTGAGGCATAGTTTTCAATAAAACGTGAATAAAACTCAGTGAGTCCAAGAAATGACATCAATTTCTCTTTGCTATTGGGCTCCGGAACAGCTAAGATAGCATCAACATGACTGATTTTAGGTCGGATCCCATCTTTAGATATCACATGTCCTAAATATTCAACTTCAGATTTTCCAAAAACACATTTCTCATCTTTTATGGTCAAACCACTCCTTCTCAACGCATCTAGAACCTCAAACAAACTTTTATCGTGACATTCTTTGTCTTTCCCATATATTAAAATGTCATCTTGAAAGACCTTGGCATTTTCAATGCCTTGTAAAACTCTGCACATTTCCCTTTGGAAAACAGCCGAAGCACTGGCGAGACCAAATGGCATTCGTTTGTACCTGAACATTCCTTCTGTAGTTATGAAGGCAGTGCAATGTCTAGAATCATCATCTAATACAATTTGATGGTACGCGCTGGTTAAGTCAATCTTGGAAAACCAAGATGAGCCACCAACAGATGATGTAAGCTCCTGCAAATTAGGAAGAGGGAAAGTGTCCACCCAAATAGCTTCATTTAAACATCTTAGGTCTACACACAGTCGTAAATCGCCATTGGATTTAAGCGAAATCACGACTGGCGAAACCCAATCTGAACTTTCCACAGGTTCAACAATGCCATCGCTACATAGTTTCTTAAGTATCTCACCTAATTTTTCCCTATAACTGATGGGAACATTCCTAAGTTTTTGTCGAATAGGACATGCGCCCTCTCTTAATATTATTTTATGTTTGAACCCAACCATTTTGCCAATCCCATTCGAAAACACATCAGGAAATTTCTCTTGTAAGTTTGAATAAGTGTTATTCTGAATGCATTCATCTTGAATAGAATAAACAGGACATTCCCGTCTGGGGTCAATTTTCATGCCCAAATCAAAAATGTGTGGCCACCCCAAAATAGTTGCACCTTTGTCGGCCACATAAATTTTACCCTGGCACGAATTACCACCAAAGGTTATTTCAGCAATTATGAACCCTTCTAAAGGTATTTTATGCCCAGTGTAACTACCAGGTCGTACATCAGGACCTAATAATGGTCTAGTAGGCCACAAAGATTTAAACAAATCCATGCCCATAATGGTGTACCATGCACACGAATCTACCATGACCTTTACCTCCAACCCATCAATGGTGACCAGACATGACGGTAATTTTTTTACCTTACTTGTCTCTTTAAAAGATTCATCCTGTATGCTACATACATCACCTACAACATAGAAAGCATCATCTTGGTTATTAGCATGAACACAATTAATATCATCTTGTTCATCACTTTGTAAATAGTTAACTTTAGCTTTGAAATCTCGACAGACTCTAGTAAAGTGTCCCTTTTTTTTACAATTAGTGCAAATTTTGTCAAGAGCAGGACACCACTTATAATTAGCTAAATGCGTCGAAGATCCACATCTAAAACATGCAAACTTTTTTGATTCCCCAGTTTTTACACAAGTTTTTTCATTCCCCTTTTTATTAGAATAAGATGAATAACTAGTCATCTTACTGTCAGTCTTACTATCGGTCTTGGGTTTATAACTGTCAACCTTATTCACAGCATTGATAGATGCAGAATCACTATCATTTTTTTCATTTCTGACTTCACGAATGCATTGGTCAGAAATTTCCACGCCTCTAGCGACTTCAATTGCATTCTTCAATGAAGTGCTGCCAGACGACCATAATTTCTCCTGGATTTTTTTAGATTTAGTCTTCATAAGAATCTGGTCCCGCAAAACCTGATCATATGTGATGGTTTCAAATTCACAGGTGACTGCTAAACCCCTTAAGGCAGAAACAAATTGATCAATTGACTCATCGCTTTTTTGAGCCCTTGAATAAAACTTAAACCTTTCCATCACTACGTTAATTTTCCTTCCAAATCTTTCCTGCATCTGTTTAACAGCACACTGATAAGCGCCCATATCACCAGCATTTTCTATTTTTGGTAAATTTTTAAACTCCCTCAACCCTACAGCACCTAATCTATGTTTAAGTAGTGATACCTTCCTATCTTGAGAAGGTTCTTCTTCATTTAACACTTCAACATAAGCCTCAAACATATCAATCCAAAGATCCCATGCAATAGGAGGTTCACCAGATTCCGCCAGAAAAAATGGAGGTGGATGAATTGAAGACATTATAACCACAATATAAGGGAGATATAATTTAACACTTGCAAAATAAAAGAAAAAAAAAATTTTCCAAATACTTGCGCAAACAGTTCACCAAAGTCCAGGTTGATATGAAGTTCCACTTGTACAAAAAGTTCACCAAAGTTTAAGTAGTATGAAAAAAACGATTTTGTAGTTGTAGCAAAAAATAAAATAGTACATAAAGATATTACCCACAACGTAGAACCAACTGGATGGCCAGCGTTAATTTTGCTTATAAACGCCGTGTATGTGTTTATTTAGCTGACACCTGAACACGTTGCTAAAATGCAGTGTCGAACGCGTTGCTCAATGTTGTTTTGATCGCGTTGCTATGTTACTGTCTAACGCGTTACTCAGATGTTGTCTTGATCGCGTCGCTATGTTACTCTGTTGACGCGTTGATGCAAGGAAAACACATCCAAAATGGCCACACGTTGTGCGTAGTACGTGATGACACTATCACGTGACGATGACGATCAGCTACGGGAAGACTAGGAGATCAACTGCACGCGCAACTGTTCTTCACGAGTCATTGATCTTTATTAACATTAAAGTAATGGCAGTACAGCAACAACACGATAGTACGTCCTCCGTCCTCCCTTCCAGTAACTGACTACCCCAGCATTCGCCCTTGCATACATTCCACGCATTCCACACGAGCACATGCACACACGCGCATACAGACACACACACGCACACAACACGAGACACACACGCGCGCAACACCAACACGATACCACATGCCACTTTGAATATTTCTGCCCCGATTCGAGGCATGTCAAAAAAAAACAATTTGCAGATGATGCCATTGTATTTCTTCGTCCTACCAAGCCCAATATAGATAGGATTCTAGTTGAATTTAAAAAATTTGAATTCATTGGCGGCTATAAAATAAATCCATCAAAAACAGAGATTATAATTCTTAACACCGGAGTTGACTTCTTGACAGAAAATCTCAAGCAGCAGGCCCTTAACAATGATCCAATATGCTACCTTGGGATATTTGTCACAGGGCTATATGGCCAGCTCACCAAATTAAATTATGAAGCAACTAGCATCAAAATTCAGAAGCTGCTGGAAAAATGGGCTAGTTTACCGTTGGCCATGTTGCGCTTATTAAGATGTCCATATTACCTCTGTTAATTTTCCTCTTTTCTACAAGTACTATTAAGATTAATATCAGTTATTTCAATGAATTAGACACAATGATTAGATCTTTTATCTGGAATAAGAAGGCAGCCAGAGTGAAATTTGTGGTTGTACAAAGGTATACTAATCTCGAAGGTCTAGCACTACCTCATATTCATACATACTACGAGTCTGCCTTTTTTGATTCAACTGCTTCTCTAATCTCTAATACAGGACGCATAGATAATTTTTTTATAAAAAAAGATGATCCGAGAAGCAGGAACCCAGATCCCTACTTTTCTCAAAACTTCCAAACTCCTAAAAAGAAACAGGTACAAAACGCTTCTAGATTTTTCAAGTAGATTCCAGTCTCTTTTTAAACAGAGTGGGTTTTCCGGTTTCCATACTTTGACATTAAGAGAGTGCAAAGACCTGGGCATTCATATTCATTTAACTCATCTCAGAACCTGGCATGATTCTGGGCTGGGGTTAGTGAGTCCTTTTTTTGGTCAGGATAGAACAATTAGCTGGGAAGAAGTCCAGGCGAGACGCCTGAGCGGCACAAGTTATTGTTTTTTGAGTACTTACAGATAGTTCATTTTCTAATCAAATGTAAGTTAATATTAAATTGTCCCCCTTATAAGGTTGCTTCTGCTCTATTTTCAGCAAAAATCAAAGGGATAGGCAATTGGTATTGCCTGTTACGATCCCAAAACGAATTTGCCCAAATAGATATATTTTTGGAGAAAGTTGCTCTTGAAACTCAATGCTCCTTGAGCCAAGAATGGCAAACTATATCGTCTACAGGGAACAGGGCATTGAGAGCGGCTAACTATAAAAGAATGGCCTTTCTTTCTCAATGGATGGCTTATTACACCCCAAAGGCTTTAAATAGAATGTACCCTGGTGTGGAAAACAGGTGTTTCCGGTGTCTTTTCCCTATAGAAGGGGGATGGCAGCATATATTTTTCACCTGTTCTAAACTAGAGGCGTTTTGGGAAAGGATTTTGTTACTATAGTCGGACAATTCAGAAAACGTTTTCACCAATAGCAGAAGCTGCTCTATTCGGCATAACAAACCAAGGGATTATCTTGTCTAGATACGAGGGTTTTTTTTAGCTATTACTATGTTAGTTGTTCGCTCTTTAATTTTACAAAATTGAAAATCGCTGGAGGCCCCGCTTTACGTGAAATGGTTAAATAAAATGTGTCATCCCAAAAAGTTTGAGGAAGCGTTTGCAAAACGCATGAGGGCTACTAAAAAATGTCTGCGATCTGGAGTTTCTTTTCGGAGGACGGGGTTTAAATAAATTGTTTGAACTTTTTTTACGTTGAAATTTAGTGAAAGAATATGTTATCTTTGTGTTATGTTTTCATCAAGTGCATTCTTGTTATTTTTTCTATTTCTTTGTATATTCTTTGTTACTTAACCATGAAGATAAATCTCCTTTGCTCTGCTCAATAAAAAATGTAAAAAGAAGAGATATGATTTTTGGAGGCAGTTTTAATGAGCTTGTATAGAAAGTGCCCATCTGTTTTTTTTTTTAAAGATTCCACTGGAATTTTACTTTTCTTTTGGAGGTGTGCTGTAGTATGGGTGCCGACTTTTGCTAGGGACATTTTTGGGTATTATTTTCAAACTGAAAATGGCAACAGGCGTAAACAAAGAAGATCAGTTGTCAGAGCAAGTACAGGAGGAGGAGGCAGAGACAAATGAACAAGAGTTGGAAGACGATAGACCACCCAGCAAGAAACAAAGCATTGCATTTGAATTTTTTTAATATTCCATTTAGGGAGTAGAAAAATGTAGAGAAATTTGTCAAATGCAGTCTTTTTGAGAAGACTCTTTCAAGAGGTACAAGTAAAAGGTGCTCATGTGGCAGACTTTGTATGCTCTGTCATTTGAAAACTTATCATAATTTATCTCTGAAGACAGCACAGAAGACAGAGATAGAGAGCAACCATCTATATCAAGACCTGCACCACCTGCTCATCGAGAAACCGTGCCAACAGAAGTTGTTAGACAAAATCCTAAAATTTATCATGAACTCCGCCACTTTTTATTTTCTGTTTGGATTGTAATAAAACTCTGAGAGCTGGAGAGTAGAGTATAGATGTTATTGTTGCGGCAACAAAAAATCATACTTGCTAGTTTTTTGTTTGTTTACTGCAGTATATGCAGATTTGTTTCAGTTGCATATTAGACTTTTTTTGTCTGCTTATTGTCATTTTTGTTTGATTCAATTACAAAAAAATATAAAATGTTTTTAAAAAATGAAAACATGTATAAACCAGTTCCAGAAGAAGGAAAAGAAGGTTCTTTCTACTATCACCTTTCATTCTTAAAAAAAGATTATGTGTATGTGTGTGTATACCTCAACAAACAGACAGTGTAGTATAAGTGTGTGTCTAACTATTTTAGTAGCTGCATGGTGATCAACAAAGGGTGTTGGCGCAAATCTGATCTCTGCATAAGACCGGTAAAATTGGCAGAGGGTGCGAGCCTCTAGATATACAAATTAATTTCCTTTAAAATCTCCAAACCTACCGAGTGGATTTACACCATATAACAAAAAGTGCTCTTTCTGGACCAAGAGCCACATTTCTGCCAAATTTGCTGTAATTCCATCCAGTGAGTCGGGCTGTAATCGTGTTCAAAATCCCCATAGGAAATTACATGGGGGAAAGCGTTTTAGGACCCACCTTTTTCTCGGCCCCTGCTTGACCAATCCCACTACATTTTTTAACACAGCAGCTATGCAGGGTGTCATGCAATTTTTTTCAATTTCATGAAAATGCTTCAAATGGCGTCAAAGTTATTGGCAAAACAAAACATGCTTTTTCTATGGAAACTAAGTTCTAGCTACAACTACATATTGCCAACTACTATTAGGTAATGTATATGTATCCCATGTTACCTCAGACTGAGGACGCACTTGATGGCAGATAAAACCATCCTATTTTTTTTTTTAAAGGAAATCAGTATTTGCATTCCAGTGATTTCCTTAGACTGACGCATTACGGAGCACTTGCTCCTTAATCATAGGCCATGCTGAAAACTCCACAGAAGCACTAATCCACATCTTCGTCTGCATGCTGCTGATTATTATTGGCCCCTGGTTGGCCTCTGGTGAGTCAGACTATTAGTGCATGCTGGGATTTCTGGATTCTTTCCCTCCAGTGGGTTCCGTTTTGTTTCAGTGTCTTTAAAATATTCATAACCCTCCTGTGGGGCCCGGGATGCAAAGCCAGTTTGTTTTTTCTCCATCTTCTGTGTTGCTTTGCAGGTTTGGCATAGTACCAGGCCCAGCAGCCCCTCACTCCATTTCAGAGGTGGTGCAGTCCTCCAAGGCAGGGCTGCCTTGATTTATGCATCCCATGTTGTCCCAGATTGAGGACGCACTCGACAGCAGATAAAACCCTCCGATTCTCAATGTAAAAAGGAAACCAGTATTTGCATTCCAGTGATTGATTTAGCCTGATATGTTTCGGAGCACTTGCTCCTTAATCATAGGCCATTCTGAAAACTCTACAGATGCACAAATTCACATCTTCGTCTGGCATGCTGCTGATTAATATTGGCCTCCGGTTGGCCTCTCAGGTGAGTCAAACTGTTAGTGCATACTGGGTGGACCTTTTGGTGTGTATTAAGCCGATTCTTACCCTCCTGTTTTTTTTCAGTGTCTATAAAATATTCATTACCGTCCAGTGGACCCCAGGATGCAGAGTCAATTTGATTTTTTCCATCTGCTTTGCTGCTTTGCAGGTTTGGCATAGCTTCAGGCGCAGCATCGCCTCACTCCAGTTCAGAGGTTGTTTAGTCCTCCACGGCCAGGCTGCCATGATATATGTATCCCATGTTGCCCCAGATTGAGGACGCACTCAACAATGGATAAAACCATTGAGAAATTGCAAGAAGAAAAAGATAGAAAAATCTTTGGTTGCGAAGCCTTCCTGAAAACAGATGAGCTCATGCAGGGAAATGCAGGGATTTGCTGCCAACACTTCAACCGGCAAGTCTTGACAGCTATCTTAGGTTCGGCTTCACCCAGACCTCCCAAAAAAAATGGAAATAAAAAAAGGGGCAGAGTAGGAATTCTTTGACCCGTAAATGCATAAAAGCACTTTTCTAAAAAATAAAATTGTAGCAAAATTGCAATATTCGAGAATTTACAGCAATTTCTTTTTTAAAAAAGCAAGCATGTGCTCCTGTGCTTGCATTTAAATAACCCCCGGGTGGGCCAGGTTCTGAGGGCATATAATAAATATAGGAGGGGTCATGTGGCTCTCCTCTTAGGGCTTATCAAAGCCCAGGGGACCGACACCTCCCTGGAGCACTTTTTAGAATGTATGTGGGTGGCCTGTTGGGTCCTCGCCCAGCCCTGGGGGCAGTCACCTCCCTGATGCAAATTCCAATAATATGGGGGCTCATGGACCCTCCAGCCCTGAAGACCACCACCTCCGCAGGACGTTCTATTTTTCTTGTTGGGGTCCTCACAGAACCCCCAGGCCTTGGGAACCACAACCTCCCTGGGGTCAAAGTCTTTTGTAAAGAAATGGGAGGGGGCCGTGTAGCCTACCTCCTAGGCTGTTTTCACCACTGTGGACCACCACCTTGCCGGGGAGGCGACTAGTCAAGGAAGGAGGGGGCCCACCTCCTTGAGCTGTATATGGCGCATCAGGGCCTGCTCCAGCAATATCCCAGGGTGCACACCCCCGGAACATTGCTGATTACTATGGCTTGGCTGGAGCAATTTGACATTGTCAATAAAATCTCAACCATATTAAAATCCTTTCTGTCCATTGTTCCAATCTTGGTCCACCGAGCACCTGCTCCTCCCACCAACCTATATGTAAATTGGCATAACTGGGGGCAAAGCAGGTGCCCATGGCCGTTCCCTATTCTTGTTGCAACAACTAATTTTCAAACAAAAAAATATTCTTTGACAATCACCATTCCATCATGTCCAATAACATCCGATTGTGTTCCACGAACCTAATAGGTTTCATCCTTAAAAAGTGTTCTGTACCTTTTAAACCATCTCAATGTCTTATACTTGTGTATACAGTTGAGATTTCCAATGGTATAAGAACCATATTCTGTTCCCATTTAACATCATAGATATTTTTCAGAAAGTCCGCTAAGACCTTTAGATATGATGAAAGTGTTTTAAAAATAGGATTTTTTTAAATCAATATACTTGGAGACATTTTCAAAAAGACTATTCCGGGTCAAAATTGTTGGTCTCCCAGTTAGACTGTTTATGTCCTTTTTCATTTTGGGGATCATATAAAAAACAGGGAGGACTGGATGGTCCTGCTTTAAAAAACGAGATTTGTCCCAACCTAATAAATCTTGCTCCTTCCAGAAGTTCAGTCTGTCATGGAATATTTATTTCACTCCTTCATATTCATTCACTGAAATCTTCTTGTAGCATTCTATATTGTTGGGTTGTTTCAAAGCCTCATTTTTATAAAGATCTCTGCCCCACAGTATGTTACACCCTTTATCCGATGGTTTAACTATTATATCAGATCTCTTTTTGAGCTTGTCAATCATTCGGAAAACTTTCCTTTCTTTCAGATCACGTTGTTTCTTCCCATTTTCTATTTCTTGGTAAAAATGTCTAAGGTCTCTTATGACATTCTCAGAAAAGGTGCCCAAATTATCCCGGCTCATTTGGGGTATATAGCTGGATTGGAGTCAGAAGGGGGTAATATCCCTTACTCCTGATGTCAGATTCATGGAACTTATAATGATCCTATTGGATGATCCAGCTTCTTCCTGCTGATCCTCATTTTTATTCTGCAAAGATCACACTTTCCAAAACTGATAGATCCGACACTGTCAGATTAGATGGAACTGTTGACGTGGTTATGTGTTCCTGTTCTTGAGTATCATTGGTTCTAGTTTTCATTTAATGTAATTTCTTTAATTTTAGTTTTCTTACACATTTAAAAAGATACATCCTACAGTTTACATGGTTGAATTAATTATTATGGCAATATGATAAATCTAATTCCAAGGTTGCCATGTCTTAAGTGGATAGATCCATTTGACTCAAATTGATATATATATCCAATGCCTAGTAATAACAGCTGTCTAGCCAAGGCTGTGGAGTGAGCAGACTAGGCCGCACAGGAAAATTTACAAAATATTAGTGTAAAATTCCCAAACAACCGACAAGAAAAAATATTTTAAATGTTTTAAATCAAGGCCCCAAGTCCCTCCCAACCCTGAGCAAACATTATCCCTTAGAAAAAATTTAAAAGTTAAGGTAAAAGAGGGCCCTATTGCAACTTCAGGCCTCTCACGATCAGATTCAAAAATGGAAGAAAAAACATAAAAGTGAAAAAAAATACTGGTGCATGTCCTCCATCAAATAACAAACTTAGACAAAAGTACTTTAACGTACTTGATTCCTCACAAATAAATCCTTGAAAATCCAATGACATATGGAGCAGGGATGGCAAAAAAAAGGAGGGATCCTTTCCCCTCAAAATCTAAATGAAAACGCAACCATGGGTTGGACATAGCACAAAGATGAGCCTTCTGTGGCACTTCCCTCCTGTTGAAAAGAAAATGGCAATAAAAAAGGGCTTTTGTGCTAAAAAACTATCTGTTCGGGTAGAAAAGTTACTCAAAAATCTCTTTTTGAGTTGGTTTTGCTGCTTCCTAAGTATTATTATTATTATTATATTATTATTATAAAGGCTTTTATAGCGCGCTCAATTATTAAAAAATAGTATCCTGGCGCGTAGAAAATGGTTTAGAGAAGCAGCCCTCTGAATACAAGCGCTCACAGCTGCTGTAGTGTAGTCCCAAAAAGTACCCTGTCATGCAGGACCTACAACGTTTATGGATAACATATACAGTGGGTATGGTGGCAGACTGACTCTGTACATGCCTGCCACATATATTAGCCTAGGTTTGCATTAGCTAGCTCGAAGTCCCACTAGAATCTCCTCGCTCGTGCTTGCTTGTTTTTGCTATCAGAGAGATACAGAGAAGGAACAGTCGAACATGTTTACAATAAGAATTTATTGTACCTTAGTTCTTCTCATGTAGAATAAGTGCACTGTAACACAGTAGCAGCGATATAGAACCAGCAGTACACTGAATAAGAAGAAATAGTAATGTTCTATCATTTTGCAACAGTCATGAACCTATACATGAATACAGACTGCATTATTGAAATAAAGTGCGTACTCCTAAGATGCCTGACTAGATGTACCTTAGTGTACCTAGCATGTGAGTAGGTGCTAGAGAGCCTAAGCCTAGGAGCCTAAGAGCCAAGAATCCTGCTAGGCTTTAGTCAAATCCCCATTCCTGAATAGTGAGAGTGTGGGACTTCATCCTGGACTTGAGCTGGACAACCCGCAAGGGATCGTCAGACCACTGTCAGATGGAGTGATGGCATGCCGGAGCTGCAGTGCCTCTGGTCAGTGTGTCGAACCTTGAAGTCTTGGGTCCCTCCTGCTCTATGATAGCTAGATGTGCTGTATTTAAATAGTCTATGTACGTGTGTTACCCATTGTTCAGTATGAGGATGACATTGGGGATTAAACCTTGTGCTTCGGTGGGAGAGGTGAAGTGTACTTCCTGGGGAGTGTACTCATTAATTATTCATATGTGCTAAGGATGATGTCTTAGCAATATCGATTGGGCAAAACCCATCCTCATCATAGAACTAGGTGAAAGGTTTAGTCCATAAAAGGCTGCAGACCTTATAAGGCGTGATGTCCTTGTAAGGCATTCTGTCCTTATTTGGAGTTATGTCCTTATAAGGCTCATGCATATGAAATAATAGGAGCTGATGTAGGGAAAGTGTACGATGATCCCTGGACCTATATTAGGGTACCAATATGAAATATAACACCCACTACACCTTATACTTAACAATAAAAATACACATTTATGAAATACACATTGATAACAGTGTCAGTGCATACAATTATCAAGCAGTCATTCAAAATGTTTCTAAGAATGTTAAAATATCATTTAAAAACAATGAGGAAACATTTCTTTGGTAATGTTTGACATTGTTGTAAAGTTGCGCAAATCACAGTTTTAAATGAGTTCGATGATACAAATTGAACTACTGCAAGCGTACTTAGAAGGCCATGTGCTGTAATAGAAAGAGTCAATTTGAAAAAATTATTTTGAGAGAAAATGAAGGGAAAGGGAAAAGTTCCATAATTGTTCCCAGCACATGGTGAGCCAGATTTAGATGAAAATTCCTGGCTGGGAGACATAACATTGTCGCTGCCTGCTGTCGTAGGGGATAAACATTGTTGTACCTCACATAGCACATCAAGTGTGCATAGATGAAAATCATCAGTGCTGACAACAGTTGTTGGTGAGGCAGCCAATGCTGTATTCGATACCTCGGTGCCAAGGGTGGAGCTGAAAACCAACACGGTCAAGCGCACCTGCGGATCCTCCAGGAATGCATGCGTTAAGATGGGAATAGGCTGGGGACAGAGTCGAGCATGGGACCTCAGTGGATTCTGGAGTTTAAGTCCGCTGGCGTCTCCATTAGAGGTGTCAGACAGATGTCTAACTTGCATTCTCCTCC
The DNA here is from genome assembly GCF_964263255.1 of Lissotriton vulgaris. Lineage (NCBI taxonomy): Eukaryota > Metazoa > Chordata > Amphibia > Caudata > Salamandridae > Lissotriton > Lissotriton vulgaris. Next base: position 1,394,303,231 of record NC_141693.1, read on the forward strand.
ACAGAACAGGCATTGGAACACAGGTACGATGCAGTCATTGTAGACTGGTCTGAAGGACAGGAATCAAGTCGCACATAGTTCTCGAAAGCAAGGCACACCCAGATGTTGTACCATACGCTCATGGTATTATCTTTCCAGGAGAGCTTTTGCAATCTCGCTGTGGATGGTCCGTCCATTGTAAAGCAGGAATGCAACAATCAGGATTCCAGCTACAGCAAGCAGTATCAGAGATAGACCCCCAAAGATGCTTCCAAACACAGAGTGTATGAAGTTAGGAATAACTCTGAGGATTGTCTGGAATGCGCTAAGAAATCCGGACCCTACGGTCTTAAATAGGTGAATAATGCCACTCGTATCAGACATGTTCAAGATACGACCCACCATTTCTACGAAGTGTATGGGGCAATTTGTTTGAATTAGCGCCTGTGTCTCTGTTGTGGTCTTTGGAACCTGAAGTTCATTGCCACACTATCACCTCCCTGGCGATATTTGTCAGAGGAAACAATACTTGCATACAGCAAGTAACCCTGGTGTTCATGATGACCAGATATGCAATGCCCGGAACCATGCCACAACAATCTTAATCGTTCAGCATCAAGTAACTCCCATTTAAAAGTAACTGGAACACTGACGTTCTCACGGCAGCTGGTGTTCCTTTCATGTGGCAAGACAGATTAGAAACGGAACCATTACAGGCTCCGTGTAAAACAATATCTTGGCATATGAGAGAACCGCTTAAAGCGTTCTTGCAGTTAGTACCACTAAGAAACACTTCTCAAACCCCACTCCGGCATCAAAATGTATTTAATAAATCCCAGGATTCCTTAATGTATACTTTACCCAACCTAACATATCTGCCTGCCTGCCTTTGCTCAAGGCAATAGTGAAACTGAAAGGTAGTAATCAGGATAGTGATTTGACCATTGATCAGCCCCTCAGTGGATGGTAATTCAGCCACTGTAAATGGTAACCTGTCCAGTTTTGCAATTAGCAGCATTGTATATTTAGCTCCCCTTTGTGTCACTTCTATTTGTGTATCAGTTAGATTATATTCTGAAAAGAGAGACGTACTGTTTATGAAACGCCCAGGCACAAGACCTGCTCACAAGGATTGTAGTGTCCAGCTCAATAACATAATAGAACGTAACTGAGATTGTCTGTGTTTTAATATGGCTAGATCCTGTTCCAGTATGTCAATAGCAGAAGATACAATGAATATACTCTGGAGGTCAAAGTTGTTAACCTATTATCCACTACAGCAAAAGCTTTGTCTAAGTTAATAAGGTCTATTTCCTGTATTCTCTCTGTGGCTTCTTGTTGGGAAATCTTCCAGATTCCATTACAGACAGCATAAATGCCTGCATATATGAAACGCTTTTGACGTTGTCTCCTAGGTCCCAGTAAAAAGTTCCTAAGATCCATGTCCTGTGTGAGCAAAGATAAGTGTTGTTTCACTTCTTCAGGTGTTGAGGTCTCTAGCCACTGTAGGCACAAGTTCCGAACACTATAGGATTTCACTATGTCTGGATGTTCTCTCTGTACATATCGTGGGCCTCTCCTATCTAAACTAAGTCCCTTGGTGATGTGCAGGAACAGTTTATGACATGTGTTTGTGTCTTAGGGCCAAACCACCCACTCCTTCCAATTGGGGTCTGATCTATTGTACTTTAGTATGTCATCAAATGTTGCACCTTCCTTTGTAGAAGGATTCTGCCATCCCTGTGATGGTGTAGGTAACTTTGGGGTGTTCAGGCCCTTTATCTTGGCTATTCCAAGACAGGATGTCTGTTGCACAGTATCATTTAAAATGATCATTTGCTGTGGAATCAGGCATGCTCTAAATAGTGCCTCTGTACCCTGGGCTTGCCAGTCCTTTGACCCCAAATTGATTTTGAGTCAATTTCGTCTTGCCATAGGTCGAAACCCCGTTCAGACAATTGGGCCAAAAACAAAGCGGAGTAAATCTGTTTAGTGTTTGTCAACATACTTTCCAGTGTTGATGTTGGTGCAACCTTATAATAAAATTAGTCTGGATCTGTGGTGTTAAACCCTGAAAACTATGCAAATCTTTGTGCAAATGTTTGTGAACTACTCTTTGGTGGTGTTGGGCAATGTTCTCACTGATTGTATTCAAATACATTCCTAGGTGAAATGGATTTGTGCAGAAAAATATGACCAAAATGTTGGTAACAGTACAATTTGTCATAGTCTGATGAACCCTCTAACATTTCATCATCTGAAAATGCAGCAGGTGTGTCTAGATCAAATAAGATGTTAATAACTGTTTCAGTGTTTCAATCATTTGAAAATGGACTGGAAGTAATAAAATCAATTAATGGGATTTTAAATACATGATTAATTTTTTTAAGTTCAGTCGCTCCGTGTATGCTAAATTCAACTTTATCCCATACTATACCATCGGGTATAGGAACAGCTCCCTGACAAGTCTCTTTGTTCATGATGTGATGACGTGTGAGGCTCAAGGAGGATGTTGACCTTTCGGGCTGTCGAATCTTGTTGAAGCTAATGTCAATTAATAAGCGTGCTAAAAGTCAATACTAAACAGCCATTAAAAAAAAACATGATCCCAAAAATTACCCAGAGTTCAATCCAAGGTGATACCAGGTATGTCTTTTAAAGAAAGATAAGAAAGTTATTTAATGTTTGTTGAATGGTGTTTTGGCTGGCATCGTTTTCCACTCGCTTGGATCCAGTGAAAATGTATCAAAATTAATGAAATAGCCAGAAGCTGTTCGATCAATTGTTTGAATTGCATCAGGATTGGTTGAAATGTTATTTTCCTCTCAATGAGGCATGTTGATGTAGACATCTGTGTTAGGTCTAATTGTGATTTGTGAATTTTTTCTAATTTCGTTTTGAATTTGAATGTTCGGTTCAAGTGGAACAAGTTCCATAGCATTGTTGCTTTGTCCTTCATTCCTTACAGGTGGCTCTTCTAACCTGATGAGTCTTTCTGTTTGAACTTCTTGGATTGTAGCTAGAGGAGGACGTCTGCTACATCGGAGTCCACTGGGCCTACTGTTTAGTGTCGGCCACATGGTGTCATTTGATTAAGTCCATTGAGACAAATCTTTTCTCCTTTTTTCCGGAAAGAGGCGGTAGCAGCACAGTTCTTGTTCCGTGTACTGCAAGCAGTGGTACAGGTTTTCTGTAAGAAGGTCCAAATTCCTTTTCGTCTGTAATTTCCTCCCAGACCAGATCCCTGACTTTTGGGATCCTGACAGGTCTTGCCGTGACTACCTTAACTTTGTCAGTGACGGTCTGCTTTAGATGGACATTTATTTGTTTTGTCCTGGATTCATTCAGATCCTGTAAAACAGCCAAACGATCATGGATATCAAATGTGTTTTTTTCCACCACTGTGCCTTCACACTCAAGATCAGGTACCCAAAGAGGACATTATATGGAGTGACTCCCCCTAGAGAGCCTCTTGGCTGGTTATTTAATGCCCCCTGAATCCCATGAAGGTGTGTGACCCAACTACCACCCTTGTCTAATACCCTAGCTGTTAAAGACTGCTTTAAGCCCCAGTTTTTTTCTCTCCACATCAGAATTTCCCTCAGGATGATATGGAGATGAGAACCGCAATGCTACGGCCATTCCTTCCATGGCCTCTTTGTTAGCCCAAGAGCTAAATGCAGGGCCCGAGTGTAACGTGCGAACTGCATATGTACGGATTAAGACTCGCAAATCTTTTATAACAGTTCTGCTTCATCCGCCAATTAATTCCCTCAACGTGCACGCTATCACGTTGATGACTCAATGTATGGATCATGTGAGTCCTTGGTAGTTCAGATTTCAATTCCGCTATCTGTTCCCATAGCATTGTGTGCTTTATTGTGTGACCTTTTGCATCTTTAAACCGATTCTGCTCCCAATGTTGTAAGTACTCATTGCACGACTGTACACAGTAAAAGGAGTCACACACGATTAGGGCGGGGAATTAGTGATTTGTAGTTACAAGTGCCAGTATCAGTGCTTTTAATTCTGCCAACTGAGCCGTGCAGTCTCCTAGAGATTGCGTTTTTGTGCAACTAGGATGGAACTTGCCATCGTGCATGCAAACTTTTACAATTGCACACGCTGAAAAATATTGTTGCTTACTCGCTACGGCCGGTTGCGCGGATCCGTCACTGTTTATTATATATTCATACTGTTCAAGAGGCAAGATTTTATGTGGTGGAGGATATTCTTGTTCGTATTGCAGGAATGCCTGTGTTTTTAAACTTGGATCAAAACGGTATTCAACATCTGTTGCAGTTAGTGAATTTGCCGATTGTATCGATCTGAGATGTAATTTTTTTCACATTTTCGATGCTGGCCTTTGTAACAGCTTCTAAAGCTAGTACTGTAGTTACGACAATAATGCATTACCCTTGAGCCAGTGCTCTTTCTCCTGCTACAGCTGCTGGAACTGCTGTCAGGATTTTTTCCATTGAAATGAAACGCATTTTTGCATTTGTGTACAGGTGTGATTTGTAAGCTATTGGTACTGTTTCTCCTTCATTAAAGGTTAATAAGTGTACCCGCATTGACCTGTTATGATTCGGATCACTAAGTGGCGTACTTTTACCCGTGTTTGTAAGTGTTTGTAAGCTATTATGTCTTCCTGAAGTGAATGAAGATTATTAGTATGTTCTTGTGTCCAATCTTTGACCGAAAAGTACAGTTTTATTAATTCATAGAAAGTTTTTACTCTTTGTGCGTAATCTAAAATTTATGTCCTGCTGAAATTTAGGAATCCTAGTATTGATTGTACATTTTCTAAAGATTTTAGAGACTAGAGCAGCGCACACTTTCCAAAAAGTTAGCTGCCAGAGTTTTGCCTTCACTTGCTAATTGCTGAAAAAAAACAGTACTTTACGATGCAAACTGAATAGGCTGGTACGTCCAGCAAGGAACTCTTTAAGACTATAAAAAAACTAGTTTCTGTCCCCAAGGATGACACCGCCAACTCTAAACAAAATGTTTGTAACACTCTTGCCCACTTCTTTAAATCCAAGGTGAACCAAATATATGATCAATTTGCCAAGCACCAATTGATCGCTAATGACATATTACAAGTAGCTACAGGCAAAGTGTTGTTTTTAGATTCCTCCCCAGTCTCCTCCGTTCAATTAGCCACACTTCTCTCATCAACCAAGTCAGGATCCCTAGACGATCCCTGTCCCCCTAGGATCCTTCAAATCATCCGTCATATTATTAGTCCAATTCTAACTAACATGTTTAATCTGATGCTATCACAAGGGCTCTTTCCTTTGATATTGACGCAGGCATGCATACTGCCTCTTATAAAAAAAATTGAATTTGGACATAACAGATCTAGTCAACTGCCATCCTATTGCAAGGCTCCCACTTCCCGCAAATGTTTTTTAGAAACTGTTAAATACTGAGCTCTCCACCTTCATTGCAGAGAATAAAACTCTAGACCAGAGTCCGTTTGGCTTCAGAGCGGGTCATAGTACAGAGACAGCTTTAATGAAAATTACTGAGGAAATCCGTAAGACATTAGATTAACTTCATTCCTTTTGGATTGAACTCAATCAGTACAATTGGGCAATTTTAAATCTGTACTTTTTATTCTGCCATGTGGAGTGCCTCAGGGATCCTCGTTCAGCCCTTCACTTTTTGATATTTATGTTTCTGAATTAGCTTCCTTGATTTGAAGCTTTGATTTAATTCCCACCTCTTATGCCGATGACACTCAACTACTCCATCATACTTCATGACTGTATGGTCACCCTGAGCAATTGGATGGGTAGGCATTGTCTGAAGTTGAACTCAGGGAAAACTGAGGTGGTGTTATTTGGAAACCTTTCCCCCCAGTGTTCACCAGTTTGGTGGTAAGACACACTAGGCCCCACTCCTACACCAGTAGCCAAGGCAAAGAATGTGGGGGTCATCATAGATGAAAAAATCAACATGAGGTCCCAAGTTTCTAATGTGGTCTCCTCTTCCTTCCTGACTATCAGAATTGTATGTAAAAGTTGAGTTCAGGAAACTGCTAAAGACATGGCTTTTTAGACCTGACGCAGCATGGTAGACCGTGAACGCCTACACACCTTTGGGTAGTAGTGCGCATAATAAATTGTTATAACATAACATAACATAGCGTGTCAGCTGATATCCCAAAAATAGGACTTTGAGGTGGGCTATTTTTGATTTTTTAAAGTTGAATTTGTAGCCTTCTGTGGCAAGTCCCATAATAATGGTGCTTACCCTGGTCAAGTGCCTCATCAAGTCGTTGTCTGTTAGATAAATATCATCCACAAAGGACAATGCTTCTTCATCAAATTTGTGAAGTAAGTCTGTTACTCTTGCTGAAAATACACCTGGGCTGTTTTTGTACCCTTGTGCTAGACGACAGAATTGTCTCTGGGACCCGAACGCACTGAAGGCGGTCAGATACCTGCTTTCAGGCGCTAAATTTTGGCAGAAAAATCCATTTGAGATATCAAGAGTGATTTTGTATTTTTGTCGCACAATGTTATTCATTAATGCAGCACTATGTGCATTTTGGACAGCAAATGTCCTTGTGCATGAGTTTAGACGTCTGGAATCTAACACTAGACGATATTTATTGTCAGGTTTAGAGACAGGAAACAAAAGATTGTTCATTGGAGAGGTATACTTTTCAATTACCCCCTGACATTCAAGTTGATCTAAGATCTCCCTGACCTGTTTTTTGGCTTCTTGCTTTATAGGATATTGCCTCTGAGAATTAGGTGAAACTTTTAACAGGATGACATGGTAGGTTGACTTCTCATCCGACCCTGCATGATTTTTGTATAGTGCTGGAGCTTGGGCTTCTGCCCAACTCCTGTGCATAGCAAAACATACAAGATGATGGACGGTATGTTGCACATTGACAAAACATTCACCCGGTCACAGATCTGGGTTTAATCCATTGTTATTCTGCTCCTTCTCATAAGCATGTTTTAAGTGAGCGGGAACATAGTTTGAAAATGCAGGAACAATTACAATTATAATTTCTCCCCTAGGGCCCTCCATAACAAATGCAGGTGACCAATCTTGTTCTGCTAACAGGTTGTCATAACCAGATGATAAGTTCTTCCAAAAAAGAGCTTTTACTTTTCTGGGCTTGTCCCCCTCCAGCCGGAGTGTTACTTCATATAACCTATGTGGGACGCTCACCCCGTTTTCTGGTGCTCCCACTATGATGTAATCATTCAACTCCACTATCACCAGAAATTTCTTCAGGTTCAGGCGAGCTATGTTATTTCTGCCACGCTGTCTAGCATCATCAGAGCCCATTCCTCATTCAGAAATTGCGTCCTCAGAATTCTGGGCATGTCGGATGTTCAGACCAGCAACTTTCTTTTTCTTAAATTGAGGTTTTGGATTTTGCTTATCTTCTTTTTTAGAAGTAAAATCTTGAGCATGCTGCTTGTCTCTGTGTTCTGACCTTCTCTTTCTGAGCCTTTCTTCGAGCCCTGAAAGGAATAAGAGGAAAGTGTATCAGTATCCTGATACCTGTCAGGTTTTCTAATATTATCCCTATTCCTGAGGTTATGCCTCTTTTCAGAGGGCTCCTGTTGATGAGACATACCTCGGGACTGAGATCTCTTATCTTTAGAGTTTTCTTTTTTATCCCACTTCTTTTTAGGTGAAGTAGGTGTTTGTTTAACAGTGCCCTTCTCAGGACTGCCCTGTCACTGAGGTTTTAATGCTTTCCCCCCCCAAATTATCCCTGCCTAGTTCTGCGTATGCAGTTTAATTTATTTTGGGTAGTTCAGTCTCATTAATTAACAGGCCGACCTCCCCTAGGCGTTGGCGGATTGCCACTGATACTGCTTCCCCTTTAATATTAGCTACTATTATGGCTGACACCTGGTTGTAGGTATTTAATAACATCATCCCTACGTTTAGGGCAGGTTCTGCTCCATAGTCATTTTGTATTTGTATATATGGCAGCAAAGACTGTATCCTAAGAGATGAAATCCTCTAACTATGGTTTAATCCTCACGTGCAAACAGATTGTTAACATTCTGTGTTTTTCAAATGGTGTTGTATTTGGAAAACACGCTTCTAGCTGGATTATTTTTGGGCTACCCAAAAGGAAATTGTTCACCTTTTGTGGGCACTTTGCCCCTTACCGCATGTAATGTTTGTGGAGTAATTTTAGTACCTGAGCTGTGTGTCAGTGCTGCAGTAGTTGTAATTACTGTAGGTTGTACTACTAGTGTCCTTAGGACAAAATGTGTCATGATCCTGTACAGTTTGATCTACTCTTTGTGTTGAACAAGTAGTTCATCCTGTGGCATTGTGTCAATGTCTGGATGTGGTGCATAGGTCACTAATGTCGGCCATGTTGCTCCTGGTATCCCTAAAGGACCAAACCTTGTTCTTGTTCTTATGTGAGGTAGGGCACCATTAAACCAGAAAATATGTTCCTGGAATGTAAGCGGAATCTCAGTCTCCTCAAAAGGAGTGTAGACCCATGGAATTTCATCATGTATGTAATAAGGAAACGTTTTTGTTACAGCATCTGCTGCTGGGAATATAACCATGAGTAAAATACCTCTGTTTTTAAATCTTCGTGTGCCTCTATCACAAATATTACTACACCTCCTCTGTGTTGAAACCCATGTTTGAATAGTTTAACTGTTAGTGTGTGTCTTACGTTGGCTGCAATTTGTATTGCATTTTCAGCTTCTTCACCAGACAGATTATGTCCTTGTTGTAAACCTCTCTCCTCGTCAGACATCGTGTTTTTTAAGGCACAGAATTGCTGTCCTATGAAATTATGAGAAAGGATTTATGCAAAGGTTTTATGCACAAGTTTGGGAAATGTGTCCTTTCAAGCTTGATTAACCAACAGCCAATACATAGAATATCTTGTCTACTCAGCTGTGGTGGAGTTTTTTCCCACCTACTCCAGGCGTCTCTGGGTTTTGTAAGTAGGGTCTCTGAGAATAAGCACAACTGAGCTACTCAGATTCTACTGTTGAGTAAATGCGCTATGTCTATGCCACATTGGGCAATATTAGACCACGTTGGGTGCCATATAGTATAGTCCCAAAAAGTACTTTGTCGTGCATGACCTATGTCTTTTACAGATAACATATACTGTGGGTCTAGTGGCAGACTGACTCTGTATACGCCCGCCACATATATTGGCCTATGGTTTGCATTAGCTAGCTCGCAGTGCCACTAGAATCTCCTGTTATCAGAGAGATTAGTTTTTGGCAACCTCAGAACACAATAACCTCTGATTTGTGGAAACAATATATTACTTTTCACCCAATCGCTCATGCTTGCTTGTTTTTGCTCTCAGAGAGATACAGAGAACGAACAGTCGAAGGTGTTTACAATAAGAATTTATTGTATAATAATTCTTCTCATGTAGAATAAGTGCGCTGTTACGACTGTAACACAGTAGCAGAGATATAGAACTAGAAGTACAGTGAATAGGAAGGAATTGTATTGTTCCACCATTTTGAAACAGTCATGAACCTATACATAAATATAGAATGCATTTATGAAATAAAGTGCATACTCCTAAGATGCCTGACTAGATGTACCTAAGTGTAACTAGCAAGTGAGTAGGTGCTAGAGAGCCTAAGCGTAAGAGCCAAGAATCGTACCAGGCTTTAGACAAACCCCCATACCTGAATAGTGAGAGTGTGGGACTTTGTCCTGGTCTTCAGCTGGACTACCCGCAAGGGATTATCAGACCACTGTCAGATGGAGTGATGGCATGCTGGAGCTGCAGTATCTCTGGTCAGTGTTCGGCCTTGAAGTCTCGGGTTCCTCCTGCTCTCTGATAGCAAGAGGTGCTGTATTTATACACTGTATGTACATGTGTTACCCATTGTTCAGTATGAGGATGATGTTGAGGATTAAACCTTGTGCGTCGATGAGAGAGCAGAAGTGTACCTCCTGGAGAATGTACTCATTAATTATTCCTATGTGACCTCTTAGCAATATCGATCGGGCAAAAGCCACCCTTGTCATAGAACTAGGTGAAAGGTTTAGTCGATAAAAGGCTGCAGACCTTATACGGCATGATGCCCTTGTAAGGCATTCTGTCCTTATTTGGAGTTATGTCCTTATAAGGCTTGTTCATATGAAATAACGGGAACTGATGTACGGAAAGTGTACTATGTTCCCTGGACCTTTATTAGGGTACCGATATGAAAGATAACACTGCCCATGTTTGTAAATGGCCAGGAAGGCTTACTAGCCACTAAATATCGCACTTTGGGCTGCCACATCTCACTCACGCTTGCCAGGTTGTTTCCTGGAGCCTTGTGTTGTTCTCTTGAAATGTTGTATATTGCATCTTTCATTGCATCTAGTGTTACATAAATGCATAAAATTATCAATTATGAAATTTGTTTTCACAACTTCCTCCCTCTGATGTTAGTTATCTCAAAACCACAATACAAAAGTATTTCATAATTCCTCTTCCTTCCATCTTGAATTTTCCTATTCCCACATCTCATCATAGACTTCATGGCTTTGATATATTTCATCTCATATTCATCCCTTTTTATTTTTTACCAGTTGTCATTTCTTCTTTCTAACACCTAGAATCTAACTTTTTCTACAACATATTACTCCAAAGAACTTAAGAATAAGTATTAAATCTATTACACACAATAAGATTATAATTAGTGATGTCAATATTTTCTTCATCATTCCACCACCCACATCACCATCCATTTACCAGCCTTTGAAATTCCATCTCCAATCTTACTAACCAACCACTTCCCACACACCAATCTTTTCAATAGACTTTATCTTGCCCAAAACATTAGTTAAGCCGACTATTTTCAGGAACAAATGCACTATACTTAATTATCCTTAGCATTTCCTAAACGTCATAGCATTCAAACTTGACGAAGAAAAAGGTGTGGGTCACGCACTCCTCGTTGTGAGAGAGTTGATAGTTTGTGGTGTGCTGCAGAGATATCACCCCCTGACGAGAAGGTGTGGTAATCACTGAATGGTTGGTGGCACCTAGGGTAGATGCCAACTCCCTGCGCACAACCTCAGTTGAAACAAATAGGTTTCTTCAATCAATCATTCCAAATTTCATCCAAAAATTAAACCAAGTTCATCATTGTATTCTCCATGTTTAATTTCACATGTATTATTCTTCGGAATCAATGAAGTTTCACATCATGGGTATATCCAATTTCAAAGGGTATGGGTGCATATCATTTCCCAATGCATTTCGGATACTAGATCCTTCATCAGGGGAATCCTAAAACATAATGAAATGAACTAAGTATGATCCACGACGGCAGAATTGTATATACATAAAATTACCACTAAGTTCAATGTCCAGATTAAATAAAGTGCACGAAATGTGAAATAGCGTGAATGCATCCAAAGAAAGCGTATTCGTACATATAGAGTGAAAAAGTAACGTTGCAGGATAAAAGCAAAATACCAAATGGTGTTTGGTGAGTTAAATGTACGTTTAAAAGTGACAGCATGCTTCTTAATGCGTAATTAGTGCAAACAAACACCAAGTCCGTTATTTCCCCAAGTTTTAAACCTCAATCATGCAAAGACATCGGAGTGAAACGCGGTCTGGAGCTCACTTACGATATACTGGAGGCAAGAACACGCGTCTTGCTGCATGCGCCCTTCGCCAAAAGTTTAGGAACAAAGTGTTCCGTGTGAGCGGAAGTATAACAGCGGTGGCGAGGTGAAATAAAAAAAGGACTAGAAGTGTGGCGGCCATGTTGAAGTGGTGAATGAAAGCGTGATACCCCGTCTGGGTAAGAAGGGGTGAAATGAGTGAATCGAGTGAAAACAAAGCTAAATAAATATACTCCCAGTGATTAGAATGTACATACCAACCTAAAAAAATAATATAACAAATTACATATGTTCACAGGTAAATAAATGGTAAATAACACATCAGTAAAGTAGTTGCTCTATAGGTAACATTGAAACTCCATCCGGTCATTAAGACCAGATGGTTTCATGGTTTGAAGGAATTTGATCCAGTGGTTTTCACGCTGCAGTAAAAAATTGTTGTTGTCTCTGTCGTCTCGCTTGTTAACCACTTCCACAGCAGCGAACCTGAGCTGGCTGATGTTATGTCTATTTTCTTTGAAATGTAGTGCCAGGTTCGATTTGATGTTAGCTGTTCTTATATTACTCTTGTGTTCGTTTATTCTCACTTTTAGTTTGCGTGTAGTTTTGCCAGTGTACATCAGTCCACAAGGGCATTTGATTACATATATGACATTTTCAGTGTCACAAGTAGCATTCAATTTTAATTTCACATCTGTGCCCTTCATGGGATGTTTTAGAGTAGAGCCTTTGATCATGTTATTACAATTCTGACAGTTCAGGCAAGGTTGATTTCCTTTGTAGTTGACACTACTCGTGGATTTGGGATTTTTTATCAGCTCCTTAAGGTTGTTACCCCTTTTGTAGGCGAACAGAGGTTGTTCACTGAAGATCCCATTGAAGTCTTGTTCTCGACTGATAATTGGCCAATGTTTCAGGATGGAAATTTTGTACGCTCTAGAGGCTTCAGAGAATTTAGATACGATTACAGGTCTTCTCTGTTGGCTTTTTTGTTGTGTAGTTAGTGCTTCTTCTCGTTTGATCTTATCGCACCGTTCTTTGGCATGAGTCAAGATGGTTTGGGGATATCCCCTTTTGGCAAAACGTGTCAACATGTTGGAAGCTTGTTCTTCGTATTTATTACTGTCAGATGCAATCCGTTTGACTCGTAGGAGTTGTGAAAATGGGAGATGATTTTTGAGTGATTTCTGATGGTAAGAATTGTAGTGAAGGGTGTTGTTCTTGTCAGTGTGTTTCCTATATAGGTCAGTTTCTAGATGATCAAGAACCCTTGTCACTCGCACATCAAGGAATGTGATGGTATTTTGACTGACTTCATAGGTGAATTGTATGCGGTCATTGATGTGGTTCAAATCCGTTAATGCTTTATGTAGAGATTCATGATTTCCTTTCCATAATACGAAAATGTCATCAATGTATCGCAAGAATGACATGGCATGTGTAATCCAAGGTGTCTGATTCAAGATATGGTTCTCCTCAAAGTAGATCATAAATGCATTGGCATAGACAGGAGCAGCACAATTGCCCATGGAAGTCCCGGACAATTGTGCATAGCATTGATCGTTCCAAGAGAAATAACTCTGATATAGAGTGAAATGCATCAGTTGCATCAAAAAAAGTTGAAAACCATTAGGAAGATCAGATTGTAGTAGGATGTTTTCCACTGCTTCCATACCGAGATCATGTGGGATGCTCGTGTATAAAGATTTAACATCAATGGAACACAGATAGATGGTCTCATCTTTATCAAATCGGATGTCAATAATCTTCTGTAAGAAATGTGTAGTGTCCCTTATGTAGGTCCGAGATTGCTGAATTAGAGGTTGGAGATAACGATCAATAAATTTGCCTGTGTTCTCATGGATACTGCCACGTGTAGACACGATGGGTCTAAACGGAGGTTGAGTAATGTTCTTATGAACCTTCGGCAGCATGTACATGCTTGGAGTGCTAGAGTTGACAGGAGTTAGAAATTTCTTGGTTTTGATGTCTATAGTTCCATGTTCCTCAGCCATGGTGAGTATGTTGATCAAGACTTCTCCATATTGTTTGGTCGGATTGAAGTGGATGAGGCCATATGTATTGGTATCTGACAGATGTTGACGAACTTGTTCATTGTAAAAGGTGGTGTCCATGAGTACTAGTGCACCCCCCTTGTCTGCAGTTTGATATGTAATCTCTTTCCTGTTGGCCAGGTTGTTCAGTAGTGAGTATTCTTTTTTGGTCAGATTTGTGTGTTTGGTCCTTTTAGAAAAGTTGATGCTGCTGATGTCATTTTTAACCAGGCTTTCAAAAATATCGAAAGATTTATGGCTGGTTGGTGCCATAAAAGAACTTTTAGCCCGTAATCCTCTTAGTTGATCTTCACGATTGGTGTCTTGTGGAGGTAAAACGTTTTCAAAGAAATGTCTTAGGCGTAAAGTACGCATAAATTTGAACAAGCTGACTTCAAGTTCTAGCTCATTTGTGTGGCTGGTGGGAATAAATGAGGTGCCCTTCTGGAGTACATTTATTTCTTGGTCAGATAAAGGATGTGAGGATATATTAATCACTAGGTTGTCTTCTTCTTCGGTTTGTCCACCCTCTGGTTCAGTGTTGTGCTCCTCAATTCTCTCTCCTTCTCTTTCTCTCTTTCTTTCTCTCTTTCTTTTGACCTGGCTCCTCCTGGGTCGTCTCTTTCTCCCGGGCCTTCCCCTAAAAAAGGAACCGTGGAGAGGGTGGAAGATTCAGCACTGGTTGAAGGTGTTAGTGAGTTAGTGCGTCGTTGTTCAGGTCGTGTATCTTCCTCTGAGGATGAAGTCTCCGTGGCAGTGTTGGTATTGGACCTTGGTGGTTTATTTTGGCGTCTTTTGGCGTAGATCTCAGCCCAAGAGTACACCTCACCTAACTTGTAGTCTATAGTGTCTCTGCGATACTTGCGTATTTTATGTTCATTGATTTCCCTCGTGTGCTTGTCTAGTTGGATCGTTATGTCTTCCAATATCTTGGACCATTCTTCCTTGGGCAACATGTCACTTAGTTCTTGTTTACATTGTTGTATGTCTCTATTGAGTTCTTCCAGCGCCCTGGATAGTTCATCGACTATTAGTAATATCAAGTCCAACGAGCATTTATTTAGGATGGCATACCATCTCTCTACGAATTTCGAGCTGTTCCTGCATAAGAGTGGTTTTAGCGGGACTCGGAGCCCCCTCGGAATGCGTTGTGCTCGATGATAACGAATTAGTGTACTGGCGTGAAGCCTTTGACTGATTTCCTTCTTAGAAAAGTAGAGCAGCTGTTTGAGGCAACTTTCTTTATTTCTGACGGACCCTTGCGGGTTATCCACCTCGGGGATCAAAGCATAGATTTTCTCTATATCATCAGTGTTAAAGGCAATAGTGTCTGCTTTTAAGTCAGTAAGTGCTGTGATATCATCATATGCCATTGTGCATACAGTTGATTGATGGTTTGGGGTGCAGTGTCCCTGGTCAGGGTCAACTTGAAGAAGAAAAAGGTGTGGGTCACGCACTCCTCGTTGTGAGAGAGTTGATAGTTTGTGGTGTGCTGCAGAGATATCACCCCCTGACGAGAAGGTGTGGTAATCACTGAATGGTTGGTGGCACCTAGGGTAGATGCCAACTCCCTGCGCACAACCTCAGTTGAAACAAATAGGTTTCTTCAATCAATCATTCCAAATTTCATCCAAAAATTAAACCAAGTTCATCATTGTATTCTCCATGTTTAATCTCACATGTATTATTCTTCAGAATTAATGAAGTTTCACATCATGGGTATATCCAATTTCAAAGGGTATGGGTGCATATCATTTCCCAATGCATTTCGAATACTAGATCCTTCATCAGGGGAATCCTAAAACATAATGAAATGAACTAAGTATGATCCACGACGGCAGAATTGTATATACATAAAATTACCACTAAGTTCAATGTCCAGATTAAATAAAGTGCACGAAATGTGAAATAGCGTGAATGCATCCAAAGAAAGCGTATTCGTCCATATAGAGTGAAAAAGTAACGTTGCAGGATAAAAGCAAAATACCAAATGGTGTTTGGTGAGTTAAATGTACGTTTAAAAGTGACAGCATGCTTCTTAATGCGTAATTAGTGCAAACAAACACCAAGTCCGTTATTTCCCCAAGTTTTAAACCTCAATCATGCAAAGACATCGGAGTGAAACGCGGTCTGGAGCTCACTTACGATATACTGGAGGCAAGAACACGCGTCTTGCTGCATGCGTCTAGCTTTGTTTTCACTCGATTCACTCATTTCACCCCTTCTTACCCAGACGGGGTATCACGCTTTCATTCACCACTTCAACATGGCCGCCACACTTCTAGTCCTTTTTTTATTTCACCTCGCCACCGCTGTTATACTTCCGCTCACACGGAACACTTTGTTCCTAAACTTTTGGCGAAGGGCGCATGCAGCAAGACGCGTGTTCTTGCCTCCAGTATATCGTAAGTGAGCTCCAGACCGCGTTTCACTCCGATGTCTTTGCATGATTGAGGTTTAAAACTTGGGGAAATAACGGACTTGGTGTTTGTTTGCACTAATTACGCATTAAGAAGCATGCTGTCACTTTTAAACGTACATTTAACTCACCAAACACCATTTGGTATTTTGCTTTTATCCTGCAACGTTACTTTTTCACTCTATATGGACGAATACGCTTTCTTTGGATGCATTCACGCTATTTCACATTTCGTGCACTTTATTTAATCTGGACATTGACCTTAGTGGTAATTTTATGTATATACAATTCTGCCGTCGTGGATCATACTTAGTTCATTTCATTATGTTTTAGGATTCCCCTGATGAAGGATCTAGTATCCGAAATGCATTGGGAAATGATATGCACCCATACCCTTTGAAATTGGATATACCCATGATGTGAAACTTCATTGATTCTGAAGAATAATACATGTGAAATTAAACATGGAGAATACAATGATGAACTTGGTTTAATTTTTGGATGAAATTTGGAATGATTGATTGAAGAAACCTATTTGTTTCAACTGAGGTTGTGCGCAGGGAGTTGGCATCTACCCTAGGTGCCACCAACCATTCATAGCATTCAAACTGCCATCAATCAAAGGAATCATCAGGCCAAAAATATCAATAAGAACTTTCAGTCATTTCATTCACATTATATACTAGGAAACAGGATAGGAAGCAAGATAGCAGTTCCTCGACCTATTCTAAAAAAAGCAGTTTTACCATATACAAACTATTTCCCTCAATATATGAGTTCTTCACCTTCTAATATTAATTATTAGCCACAAAGTTACAACTACTTTCCCTCTTTCCAACCACTTTGCATGACGCTAACCCATCAAAATGTTTCACATATGATATGCACAGTTCTTTTTCTTTCTTGTTCAATTCTAGGAATAGGTGTATCTTTGAAATCCTAAATCTCTCTTCAGCCTCAATCTGCAACTCAATCTCTCTCACTTTATCCCCATGTCTACTAATTTTCACTCTCCATTCATTAAATTGTCTAAAGAAATGCTGTTCAACATCACTCAATTTACAACCACCCTTCTCAATACTTATGTTAGTAGTCCTATTAGCTCCTAGCTATTGGTTATTAGCTACTAATAGTGTTAACTACTTTCACAAGTTGTGCAATGTAACCTACACTCTTAATATCAGGTAATGTCTCTAACCGCTGATCAATATTTATATCGCTGATTTCTAGAAAGCTTTGATCATGAAGAATTGCTACCTTCCTCACATGCTTTTTCACCACTGCCAGTCATCTGGCTCCAAGTTGTGCAAGAGTTTCTCACTTGTCAATGGTGTATTCAATTACACCTGATGAAATATAGAGTGTAACACATTAGCTAAGCCTTTGTAGTAATCAAAGACAAGGTCATCAGTAATATTTACAGTACAATGAAAACAAGGAACTCACATCCCTCTTCCCTTAATTACTTCAATAAGGAGAGAGACCTGTCACTTTTCTAGGAGTACTTCTTACGCTCATCAGAACCGAAGGTAAAGCATCTGGCCACTTCAGTGAGGTCAAACTGCATATCTTAAACAAATTTGACTTGAGAGTACATTAACTCTCGCAACAACTCCACATGCTTGTGGTTGATAATTACAAAGAAAACGCTGATCTACTCTCAGTGCTGTACATAAAATCTCCATTAATACCATTTTACAATTAGTTTGCCATTTGACTCCAAGGAAGTTGACAAACCAAATCTAGTCATCAATTACACTAAAAGATATTATCAACAGTTAAGTTTTCATATCTCCTAGTTGGATAGACCTCCAACAGCCTAAATAAAAAAACACTGAGTAACATGTAACACAATCAATTGCACTGAGGCATTGTCACAATTCAATTTGCAGTTTAGGAAACAATCCTTCGGATTGTCCTATCTGACATTTGGTCATTGTAGTCTTTTCACCAACACTTGACTGTTGACAAGTAACACAACACTGACAGAATTTCTGGAAAATGTGAAACATCATCACGCCAAACCTGGGTGGGACCGTGCATGCGTCTCACCATGCAGTTAGGGATATAGTTTTGTAAAAACAAATTCATCATTAGGTGATAGTGTAACCATGTCATCTCCATGCTTCTATGCTGCACATTTACTAACCACAACTTCTTCAGGTAACTGAAGTATGTACAGCAAATACAGAATGTTTGGCCCATTTTTAATCAGAATGCAATATTGTCAGGGACAGATTATTGCCATGTTCTGCTGGGTGCTTCAGCTGTGCAATTGTACCAAGTTTACAGTTCACTATTGCTTTGGATATAACCATCAGGTCATCTATATACTGAACAAGCACTGTATTGCACAGGAAATGCAAAGTCATTAAACCTTTCTTCAGAAATTGGGAGAAAATTGAGGAGCTTTCAATATTGCCCTGTGGGGTTTGACACTCGACCATTGCCCTTTTCATAAATCTATCCTCATAAAGACGGATGGAGAAAAGAGCTTGGCACAAATCTATGATGGTGAACTACTCTGAGTCTGCAGACATTTGAAACAAAATCACAGCAGGATTGTATACAAAGGGGCAACATGTGACTACAATATTATTCATTTTGTACAAGTCTTGTACTAATCTCCACTTTCTGACTGTTTTTTATACTCTCATGATTGGAGGAGTTCCTATCACTTCTTTTAAAATGTCTTTCTCAATCCTTTTTATCAATGACAGGTGACATTCCCTCCTCTGCTTCACGAGTAAGCTTATACTGAGGAATACAAGGAAACACCTCATTAGATTTCATTTTGATCTGTACAGGTTCTGCACTTATTATTAATCTGGTTTCTTTACCAGTAAAATCCCAAACCTCCTTTTTCACAGTGTGTCTTAAATCAGGAGGCAAGTCCTCTTTTGTGAGAAGATGAAACAAATTCACTCTGTTTGCTGTGATTTTAACTTGAGGCCTAAATGTTCCTCTTGTATTTGAATTGGTACTCTATACGATGTACAATAAATTATGCAATTAATTTTACATCAAAGATCATTACCCAACAAAGAATCATTGTCTCTGTCTTTGAATTTATGGCCAGGCTTGGCAAGAACTCCCTTGATGGCTAAGATGAAAATGTATAAGGCCAAATGCATACCTGTTGCAGCCTATGGTTTTGATATTTGGAGATAGACCAACCTCTCCCAATTGGAAATTGCTGAATATATGTTCCTGAAATGTGCATTATCTTTTCCCCACTGCTCAGCCGCATTTATTAACCATGAGGAGCTGGCACTGAGGTCTTTAGTAGATATCATACAGTTAAATCCATTGATTTGATCGCTTCCAGTATGTGTCACACCCCAAACTATTCTTAATTGTCTCATTATTCAGGATTGCTTTGGCCTTGACCATGTTTCCAGCTTCCCTGACTGAGTTATTTTAAGCCATGCTTCAGCAAGTTGGGAAGAGCATGCTGAGCTAATTATTAAAGCGGACATGTCTTGGGCCAAAAAGGCTTTTTTGTGACGGAAGAAGAACACGAGGGAAACTTACGGTATACGAAAACCTACTGTTCGGTCTTATGTGTTATTAAAACCACTTCTCTCATTGAGCCCTACTTACTGAATAATATACCTAATCATCACCATTTTTTATTTACATGTATGAGGCTGTTCCATCATTTATTTACTGTCCCTAGAGCTTGAATCAAAGACAAAAACCTTGCCCTTTGTGCTTGTGATATGATCTCCAGAACAAATACTCTGCATTTTGTTGTGCTCTGTCTATTTTATGAACAGCTGTGCAGACCATGTGTTATACAGTTGCTTAAAAAGCAATATTATTACCCAAATCTTTTTTTTATTAATTTCCTATAGGTCCATAACGTTTCTCAAACTTCCTAAGAGATCCTGCACTTAGTGCATAAAGCCTTTCTAGTTTTGCTTTCATGCTTGGAATGAAGGTACATTTTTTCTTTGCCAATTTTGCAAAATTAAACCATCCCAGTATAGAGATCAGACAGACTCGTTGTACTGTTTATTTTCGAAATCATATAGAAAGCTAACAGTTGAGCTCTTTGTTTAAGAATCCATTGGAGTACTTTGTATCACGCTTTCTTCGGATCCTTTACTTTTCTTGTGGGGTCCCTAATTCTGTACTCTATTATAATTTTATTCATAAAAGAATTATCTATTTCCGAGGTGTCAAGTTGGGTAAAAAATCTGTGTTTGTTCTTTGAAAAATGTGCAAAATAGTATTCTTTTATGTTTGGGAGGGACAATCCTCTCTCTTCCTTCGAAAAATGTAAAGTACCTGGTGCTAATCTTGGTATCTTATTGGCCTATAGAAAAGATGAAAACAAAGTATCTATCTCCTTAAAAAAAGACATTTGTAGAGTGCATGGAGCTGCTGCGAATAAGAAGTTAAACAGTGGTAAGATAGACATTCGAATAAGTGCCACTCGTCCTAAGATTGATAATGGTAGTTGATTCCATCGTGCTAAAAGGTGCTTAACTTTTTGTATCAGAGGAAAATAATTCAGCTGGAACATCTCCTCTACTTTTTCTGTCACATATATCCCTAGATATTCCTTCGGGAGTAAGTTGTACATTGGCCTGAAATTGGGCAGTAAAGCATCCACTGAACAGTTGCATAAGATAATTTCCATCTTGGTCTTGTACCCACCTATTGCTTGGAATTCCGAAAAGATACCTAGGATCGCTTCTGTGGTATGATCCTTAAAGTTTATAAAAAGGACAATATCGTCAGGGTAGAGTTTTATATTAGTCATGCCTTGCAGAGGTGTGATATGTAGAGTTTCTTGTCTAATAGCTATTGCCAAAGGTTCAATAAAAAAGGGTGAATAAAATCGGGGAAAGGGGACAGCCTTGTCTTGTACCTCGTCATATTCAACAAGAACCTACATTCATCGAATTATTTAATATTTGTGCCTGTAAGCCTTTATAAAGTGTTCTTATTAATTGTATAAAACCTTCTGTGAAACCAAACTTTTCAAGAATAATAAAAAGACAGTCCCAGAATACTAACTCAAAGGCTTTCTCAGCGTCTAAAAACCACACCTGAGCTTCAATACTATTCTTATGAAAGTAATCCAGGGCTTCTATTAAAAAAATTAATTTTGTCGAAAGCTGTCTCCCTGCCACGAATCCACATTGATCTGCATGAATAAGAGAATCCACAATTCTATTAAGCCTATTTGTGAGAAGTTTTGTAAAAATCTTATAGTCAACGTTAAGAAGACTAATAGGTCTATAAGAATTGATGTTTTCTCTATCTTTATCTTTCTTTAAAACGCTGACTACTACCGCTGTGCGAAAAGAGACTGGAGGTTCTGCTTCTTTCAATAGATGGTTAGCTACTTTTAGGATTGGTATATTATGAGTTGGGGCTAATCTTTTATATATTTTTGCTGTTAGTCTGTCTCTACCCGGTCGCTTTACAGTTGGCTAACGAACCAATATAGAATTCCTCAAGTAATGATTCGCTAATATCTCTGTGCAGTGAAGCGATTGACAGTTTATCAAAGAAACCTGTAATAAGTTCTGGTGACGTTTGTAGATCTGACTGATAGATTTCCCTGTAGTGTATCAGAAAGGCATCCCCAATTTCTTTAGTGTCTGTTAACCCCTTCCATGCTCATGACGGAACGGTTCCGTCATGAGCATAAGGTGGCCTGTGCTTATGACGGAACCGTTCCGTCATGGTTCCATAGGCCCAATGGAACGTTCAGCACCGGGGGAAAATCCGCGCAGCACAGAAGGGGTTAATTGTGTTTTAGATACCTCATCCTGAATACTTCTCAATTTTTTTTTACCTGCTTTTCCTTTTCCTCCCATGCAAGTAGTTTTCCATTCCACTGACTCTCCTGATATGCCTTTTGAAGATAAGTTCTACTTACTAGATCCCCAGTTGACAATAATACTCCTGCATCTGCGATTTTGCTTGTAGCAACTCCTGTTTTGTTTTAAAATTCCTATTCTTCAAGTGATCGTTATTTGCCTGTGCATAACAAGCCTCAATTTTTAATCTTTCTTCCTTTTTTATCCTTATGTTGCGGGGTTTCTTTTCATGTGATTATCCCCGTAAGGTGGCATTAAATGCATCCCATACTATATTTATTGGTGCCTAGTCAGTGTTGTTGAAAAAGAAAATATTAATCTTGTTAGTCATTTCTATACACCTGCTCTGGTTTTCCAAATTAATTTTATTAAGATACCATCTCATTGGCGTTTTTGCTCTTGATCCTGCTCATGCTATTTCCATCTTAGTTAAAGCATGATCTGAGAATGCATTTGGGATATTATCATATGTATTAACCCTGAGGCCATGTGAGATCAGAAAAATATCTATCCTGGAAGCTGTATTATACTTTGCTGAAAAGCATGAAAAGTCTAATTTTCCCGGATTTTAACAGTGCAATTGATCTATCAAATCTTAAGACTTTTTACTGCAAAAGCAGGGCAATAGCTACCTTGCTTGGCTTACGAACCTTCTTAGAGAAATCAACTACAGGATCCTGAAGGAAGTTAAAATTGCCTCCCAATGTAATGGGCCAGGCATACACGAAAATGCCTGCTTCAGGTGTAGTAGGGGCTGAGGATTATCCAAAACTGGGGCATAGATTGTGGTCAAAGTGAGACGTGACCGATTTAGAGTTTCATGTACAAGAGCCAACCTTTCCCCCAGGTCTGATTGGGTGTTTTTTACTTGGAAGTGTACATGCTTCCCTATATAAATCCCTACTCCCTTCTGCGCACATCCTGCCTTTGCTGAACATTGGAAGCCAGACCATTTCTGGAAGATTTTAATCGCATCAGATGTGGTCCGGAAATGGGTTTCCTGTAGAAAAATGGCATCCGGGTTGTGTCTTCTAAGCCAACCTTCAATTGCCTGAAACTTACGTTTATTATTCAGGCCATTAACATTGAAAGAGAGAACCATAATGTTTTCCTTACTCATAGTTGTTTTATCAAAAGTTGGCTAGTGACTTTGCGAGCTGCCCATACAGACACAGACCCCCACCCTGTATGCCTCAAAGACTAATAACTTTGTTCTTTGTGCAGGTTTTCTAAAGTGTAGGTATACATTTGCATGCAGTCAAAAGTCAAAGGTGCAAGAAATAGCAATTCATGCACTACCAAAAATGGACAGGTGCTGATGTGAATCAATAACATCTGTAGGAGATAGAAGTCTAAAGTGCAACAGATAGTAAATAGATAGCAATAGACTAAACAGTACCTGGAATATATAAAGTGACAGGTGTTAGCATATAAATAGTGCTATTCAAACAAATTATGGACAGAATACTGAATTAATCATACATTCCCCCCAGTCAAGAGATCTGGGTTAAATCCATTGTTCTTTTGCTCACCATGCCACCCAAGTTTAGACCTGGCCATATGGATATCAGTCTTGACCCTGTGCCTCATGGGAACAGTCCAGCCCGAACTGCCAAGCCAGGTACTCACTGGACCGAAAACAAGCATCCTGGGACCGGTTTCTAGGTATTACCCTTCATCAGCCAGGCTAGCTTGAATCCAGTGGCACAGTTAGCAAGGGAGCCACGTCTGGGCATACCCATCCCATTTAGGGTGAAAAGTGCTATGCAAACAAATGATGGACGGAATGCTGAATGAATCACACATTCACCCCCAGTCAAGAGCTCTGGGTTAAATCCGTTGTTCTTTTGCTCACCATGCCACCCCAGTTAATACCCAGCCATATACAAATCAGTCTTGACCCTGTGCCTCATAGGAACAGTCCAGACCGAACTGACAAGACAGGTCCTCACTGGACCGGAAACAGGCATCCTGGGACCGGTTTCTGGGTACTATCCTTCATCAGCCAGGCTAGCTTGAATCCAGTGGCACAGTGAGCAAGGGACCCACATTTGGGCATACCCATCCCACTTGGGGTGAAAAGTGCTACGCAAACAAATGATGGACGGAATGCTGAATGAATCCTAAATTCACCCCCAGTCAAGAGATACGGATTAAATCCATTGTGCTTTGCCACCATGCCACCCCAGTTTAGACCAGCCATATGCAAATCAGTCTTGACCCTATGCCTCATGGGAACAGTCCAGACCGAAATGCCAAGCCAGGTCCTCACTGGACCGGAAACAAGCATCCTGGGACCGGTTTCTAGGTATTACCCTTCATCAGCCTGGCAAGCTTGAATCCAGTGACACAGTGAGCAAAATGCTACTAACCATTCTGAATGAGATCAGGGATTTTAAAGGATCGAGGCAGTAGAGATTGCTCAGCCTCATGTAAGACTGGCTAAACTGGAAAAGAAATATAAAAAAAAGAGGGAGATACTGTGATTCTAAGAAAAAGGGATGGGCTAGCACTGTAGAAACAACACAAGTCCCTAATCAGAAGTAAAAAGTTTAAAATGTTGGCAACAATGCTCCATGAATAAGATCAAGACTCAATTACCTTGTCCAGATGTTTAGAATTGGTACTGGAACATTTAGTTATAACTAGTCCAGTGAGGACCTGGCTTGGCAGTTCGGTCTGGACTGTTCCCATGAGGCACAAGGTCAAGACTGATTTGCATATGGCTGGTCTAAACTGAGGTGGCATGGTGAGCAAAGAACAATGGATTTAACCCAGATTTCTTGACTGGGGTGAATTTATGATTCATTCACCATTCCGTCCATCATTTGTTTGCGTTGCACTTTTTACCCTAAGTGGGATAGGTATGCCCAAACGTGGGTCCCTTGTTCACTGTGCCACTGGATTCAAGCTAGCCTGGCTGATGAAGGATAACACACCAAAAACCGGTCCCAGGATGCTTTTATGTGGTCCAGTGAGGACCTGGCTTGACAGTTCAGTCTGGACTGTTCCCATGTGGCACAGGATCAAGACTGATTTGTATATGGCTGGGTATTAACTGTGGTGGCATGGTGAGCAAAAGAACAATGGGCATACCCATCCCATCTCGGGTGAAAAGTGCTATGCAAACAAATGAAGGATGGAATGCTGAATAAATCATACATTCACCCCCAGTCAAGAGATCTGGGTTAAATCCATCGTTCATTTGCTCACCATGCAGGGCCGGCTTTAGGCATGTGCAAAGTGTGCACCTGCACAGGGCCGCCAAACCCCAGGGGCCGCCACGACGACGAGGATCGGATCCATCGGATACCAATCATACAATATTCGTGGCACTGGCGGCCCCTGGCAGGATTTGGCGGCCTCCGACCCCGGATTTTTACTTACTTCCATTCCAGTAACTTCCAACAAAAGGCAGTTCAGTGGTGAAATTACTTTTACACTTTGGACGTCTGTTACGTGCTGACGTACTGACAATGTAGAGAAGAAGAAAGTCACTGGAACATCGAAGGAAATAAACGTCACAGCAGTGAGGCTGCAGTAGAATGATTAATCGTCACCAGGCAGCTTGAGCAAACATAGAATGTCAAAAGATTTCAAAAGAAAATGTATATCGCTAGTTAACAAGTGTTGTTAAAAAACGAGAATCCACCTTGACACGTAGAGAGGAAGATAGTCAAAGTGAAAACACAATCATCTGATGTCCGTAGTTCAGTTTTAACAAGTAGATGAAATTAACCTGATATCTGCAGTTCAGTACTGAGCAATTTTAAAGTGACATGCGAGATTAATCCGATCAGCATGCAAATCACGATGTGAAAGAAATTGCATTAGAACACAGATACCATCGCTCGACAGGAAATCAAAGGTCTAATCTTCAGCGATGTAAAGTGTTTTAAACGTGCAGATTGAAGTGAAATAAACAGGTCACGATATTAGTAAGTAGGTTGAAAAACAGTACCTTAGTTGCAAATCATGAAGAAAGTAGAGATGGTCATCTGAGCTTAAAAGTAGTTCAATTCAATTCAATAAATGACAAGTGAAAATTCAGAAAATTGTCAAAGGAAGAGACACTGAAGAAATTCTGTCAGCTGTGCTTAAATTAAAATCTTGAAATGTAGTGGGTTCTTTGGAGAGCTGTATTGGTCACCTCGTCGCCAAATTCATGTTGCATCCCATGAAGAAGAATTCAGAATCAAGTGAGAACTAAAATAGGTTTATTCTCAAAAAGATACAGCGCTCCTCAGCTAACAGAGTGTCCTTCTAAATCAGCCTGCTGTCTCCAACTGTTCATAAAGGCTTCAATAGAAAACATTCCACGTTGCCAGGTAACAAACACAGCATGCTTAAAGATACAGTCTGTAAATATACTTTCAATAATAAATAAATAAATAAACGAAATACAACACCTGAGTCACCCCTCCTCCCCTACTCCCCTCCTCCACCCTTTCACTTCCCTGCTGGCCTCTGGCAGTGGCCCCGCACCGACCTCTGTTCCCCGTTCCTGATTGGCGGCAGCAGGGGCGCCGGGGTATTTCAATCATGCACAGACGCGCCGGAAGCCAAGGATAGAGTGATCTGCGCGGCAGCGCGCAGAGTGCACAGACTCAACCTAACCTCTAGTGCTTCCCGTGTGTTGTGGTGCCTTGGCGTATGTGAGTCTCTCTCTCTAGTCTCTGCAGTGCAGCCATTTCTGTTGTGTGGTGGTGCCACTGGTGGTGGTCCTAAAGCTGAGCTCAGAATAAGGTAAACTAAGTGAAGTAATAGTATAACGCACCTGGCACGTGGGGGGCAGATCTGAATGTAGTCGATTCTGATTCTGCAGCAGTGTCACTGACTCTGACTGACTGCTGTGTCAACCCCGTGAATGAAGGTGTGGGTGGGTTTCACATCTTGGCTTTGTCAGCAGCGGTCGAGCTGAGGCCCGCAGCGCGAGGTCGATTGCCTTTATTGTCCTTTCATAACGTGTGCAGTAACGCAGGGTAGAATAATTAGGAGGCTGCAAGAGACCCTTCACAATCATCTTTTCACAATCACCCGTCCAGGGGTTATTTCTGCTGCCCCACACTATTACCACACAGGACTCCACCATGCGTAGCTACCGCTGAGCCGGGCTACCCTGAACTGGAAGGTGTGGGTGGGTTTCACATCTTCTTGGCTTTGTCAGCAGCGGCCGAGCTGAGGCCCGCAGCAAAAGGTCGGACGCTGAGTGCAGAAACAAACTAAGCGCCTTCACTCTGGAATCACCCCTACAGGGAATTCGCACCCAAACCCGGTCACAGATGTCCAGGCTACGCAGCCTTAATGGCGTTTGTTGAAGCAGGTTAATGCCTTGCCTTTATTGTCCTTTTGTGCAGTAACGAAGGGTAGTATAGGGGGCTGCAAGAGACCCTTCAGGTTCAGAATCTCTGTTCACAATCACCCGTCCAGCCAGGGGTTATTTCTGCTGCCCCGGGCCCGACACTATTACCACACAGGACTCCACCATGCGTAGCTACCGCGGAGCCGGGCTACCCTGATGACCGTGATAACATTTTATGTTAAAACTAAGTAAGATTGAAAATATGAACACATCCAAAATAAAGGAAAAAATCCAATGTAAAAATCCAGTGTTTTCCGACTTTTTGAGAGTTGGGTGAGGCGTCTCTCTCTGTTATTTTGTAGGGGTTCTGTCCGCCTTGTAGAAAGCCTTAAGCATAATTAGTTTTCCTCTCACCTCTGAGGCCTGCCCTTTTCCCTGCAGTGTTCTGTGCACTTTAGCATTCTCTAGATTCCAGGCCATAGAAATTGTATTCCACGAGCACCCATATACAATAATATTTTTTTCAAATCTTGTACAGTGATATGACCACCGAAGACCCGGATTTTATATTAAAAACAGAGATTGGGACTATACCATTTCCAACTGAAAGGCAATATTTCTCTCCATGTAATCCCATACCAGGCGTTTTTCACGTAGTTTGGTGCTTACTTTCCCTCCATGTTAAAGAGCAGTAGATATTTCAGCACCCAGTTCTACATAGGTAAATCACATATAAGGTCCCAAAGGCGAGAATATTGCATTGCAAATGCTTGTTTAAATTGTTCTAACTGCAGCCACGGCGGGTTTTTGCCCAGATAGGGGCCCTGACAAAAGCACATTTTGAGCCCATTCTGATGCCCTCCCGCTCTTGCCCCCTCCCCCCTCCAAGGTTTACATTTCCACCTGTTCTGAGCGCTGTATGTATTGTAGCAGGGGGTTGTATTCTGTATCACTGAGTGACCCTGGGTGGGAGTAGTAGTACTGTCCTTATTCCGGCGGCGGCGCAAAAAGGAGGAGATACATACGCTTAAGGCATCACGACACCGGCGGCGGTACAACCTCATGTTAACATTATCTAAAACTAGAGAGGTAACTAAGGGTCCAGGGAGTTGATCTTGCCACACGTCTGCAGCAGACCGCATGGCACTGCCACCAGATTTGCTTCCTCCTCTGGGAGCTTGTGGCTGTGTTGGAAAGATATCACCTGGGCTCCCTAGTCATACTTAGGTGAAAGGATGCCTAATTGCCTTCCACTCAGCGCGACACATGCTGTGCCGTGCCACTGTGCATAGGGCTGGTGGGGTATTCGTACATTTGTGACGTTTCAATACTTAAGATGCCTATATTTTTTCTATAACATTGGAATCCATTTTGTATCTATCTGTTTTTTAAATATTTTCAACAACTAGTAAGGAAATTGTGTGAGCATTTAAAATCTGTGCTATCACGTAGCTGGTGTTCTAATTTACAATAAATATTTGAGGCTTCACTTTATGTTCAAACCAGTTGTTTCACGTGACTTAGGGTGCTGGCTTTCATTCTCATGTTCATGCATGCATGCCATGGGATAAGGCTAGACCTATTGTTATTATAATTTTGTGGACTGTTGGAGGGGGCGATGAGGAAGAGCCACCGATTATTTCTCTGTTGGGGGTTGTTGGGGTCCGGTGCCCCTGTCATGGCCCTGGCACTGCAGCTGTCTGTGCGCCTAGTCCCTCACAACGTTGTGTGTCACAATGCCCTCCTCCTCCTAAATTGTATCATTCTGAGACGAATTCGGAAGGGTAGGAGCAGCCGCAGGTACTGGTCATCTAATGACTTTTCTGGACGTATTATTAAAACACCTTCCTGAGCTCCGCCCCGGTCGAACCCCCTCTTCCGGGGCCTCCACCTACGCTCCCTGCACAGGGCCACCATGAGCCTAGAGCCGGCCCTGCACCATGCCACCCTAGTTTAGACCCAGCGGTATGCAAATCAGTCTTGACCCTGTGCCACATGGGAACAGTCCAGACTGAACTGCCAAGCCAGGCCCTCACTGGACCAGAAACAAGCATCCTGGGACCGGTTTCTGGGTATTACCCCTCATCAGCCTATACTACGAGAATGATAGCACTCTCTAGGTAGTTATAACTAAATGTACAATTTAGCTAGAATTGAATTTCATCAAGTAACATCATGGCCTTCTGACATTACAGATGTTATTTTAAATGTTCCAGTACCAATTCTTAACATCTGGACAAGGTAATTGAGTCATGATCCTATTCATGGAGCATTGTTGCCCAAAATGTTAAACTTTTTACTTCTGATTAGGAACTTGTGTTGTTTCTACAGTGCTAGCCCATCCCTTTTTCTTAGAATCACAGTATCTCCCTCTTTTTTATATTTCTTTTCAAGTTTAGCAAGTTTTACATGCAGCTGAGCAATCTCTACTGCCTCGATCCTTTAAAGTCCCTGATCTCATTCAGAATGGTTAGTAGCATTTTTTGGATTGATGCTTCTTCTCCTCTCAGGCCTTCTCTTGAAGTCTCAGATACTGACTCTACTGTGTTTTCAGTACTTGCTTACTCTCCGCTCAGCTCGACCAGTGAAAGATCGTCTATCCCTAAGGTACTTTGAGGGGGAGGAGCGACAGAACTGGCATTTTGTAGGAGATTTGTCAATCTTGTGCTTCCAGGCTAGGTTCATCTTTATCATCCTCTTCATTGTGGAGTTATGTATCTCTAGGTCTACTCGCAGCTTGATGTTTTGGTGGTTTGCAAAAGAGAGGATATTGCTTCTGGCTGAGTAGAGCCGCAACATGAGTCTCTTCACTTGTATTTGGAGCTATACCTCTGTGTGCCCCGATTTGACCATCTGGTGAGTGGCCATTTTTATATGAACCATTTTCCGTTACCAGATCTGATATGCCCTCTTGATCCCACGATGGATCCATGGGGTCGATAGGATCCGTATAGTTGTTCTGCCCATGTTGTTTTCCTCTCTCAGCTAGGGCCTTGGTCTTTATTTTTGTTGTCTGTAGTGTAGTTCACTGTCCTCATCTTACCTCTCTTGGGGCTGGAGAGGTTGTGGTTGCCTGCTCGGACGTCGCTGGTGATTCCTTTTTCTATCCTGGTTTGAGTTGTTTTGTGCGCATTTTGTTTTATAAGCAGGGAGGGGACACAACCGCTAACAAGCCCAAACTGCAAGTATACACCTATAGACACAGACTATAGGAGGCTAATCGGTGTTAGGAACTAGTTAGGTACTTGCCTTGAAACCGTTCAGCCCAGTAACGCAGTAGTAACACAATAGAAGTACTAAATATGAAGATGAAAGAGGTGGTATAGAATACTATAGAGAGTGCTGTCTGGTGCGAAGACTGCTGTCTCTGCAGTTTTGCCAGAAAGAGTTTCCCCTCCAGGGTCTACAATTGCAGTACCTCTGTACCTTTGCGCTTTCCACATTTGCTCCATCTTTTCCACTTATTTGCCTCCTTAACCCCTTCGAAGCTAATGACGAGTTGGGCTCGTCATGGCGCTTACCTGCCGTGCGCGGATGACAAGGCCAGCTCGTCATGAATAATGGTTATTTTGGTTATTCAGCGCAGGACGGGAAAACGCCAAGCAGCCATGTGGTTAATAACCCTCCAGAGCGTCTCTCCCACTGCCTCTCACACAGTTATTAACTGCTGATACAGTGGTATTTGTTGTCTCCATTCCACTCATCTCCCCCTCCTTACCTCCGAGTTCCCCTATCTGTAATGGAGGGAGGAGGGAGAAGAAGGGCCCTGAGGGTTGGTTTTTCCCCCTCTGTGCACACAAAACGGTAGCAGTAGTAGCAGAGAAGGTCAGAGCCAAAACCAGTAATGGAATGCCCTGCGGGCTGATAGGACGAGGGCTCTTCACTGCGAGCGTCAGAGCAAAAGACAAGCAAAGGCCAGCGGTAGCAGCGAGGGCAATGATGAAAAAAATAAAAACTAGACCCATTGATGTTCAGCAGTGTTCAGCCGTCGTCGTCCTCATTCTCGATAATAGCGTAATATGCGACTGAAGCGGGGGAGCAGATAGCATACAAACATTTCTCCCCCATCTACGCCGTTTAGCAGATAGGAGATTTCCAAGTGTCTGATGGCATCCGAGGCTTGGAGAAGACCGGAAGCTGGAGCTTGGAGCCAGAAGCAGGAAGCGGGACGAGCAACGGGTGAGCCTGCCGGTGCTAGCACCTACTTATGTGGGCCACGTCTGCCATTCCCCGACAGTGTTTCATATGTTGACAAAACCTGTGCCTCTGCCCTGAGAAACACCCTGTTGAAATGTTGCTCTATTTTGCATTAATTGAAAATCATTATTCTGCATACCAACTCTTAGCATACTAAAATTCGCACCTGCAACAAAACTGGAATCAAAACAGAATCTAACATACGAGAACCTTTCCTACCACCTTTCTGAAACTATTTTAGGTTCTCGATAATCTTTGATTCACATCAAAGCAATCACTAAAAAACTTGGCATACTACAAATTCTCATCAAGAGATTTTGTATGTCAACACATCACATTATGCTGAATATGAGAACTAATTTCTGGGCGCAAACCCAACATGAAAGCTGAAACTAATTTGCAACACTTTCTTTTGCAAGATCATCAGCTTCACTATAATCTCTAAATCTATATCCATTTCACATTATATACATGCACTGATTCTTAAGGCTCCTGTGTGGCTCTCATAATTTGTTTACCAAAGTATTTATTCCTGCAGCACTTTACTTTTCAAATGTTCAATCACTAACGTATATTTCTCCATCACAATACTAGGTGGGTCATTTTGAGGAGGAAACCTTGAAGATTCTTCACCTAGCCAATTTAAAACTGCTTGCACTTTAACTACAAATCTTTAGGAATAATGATCTCAAACAACATAATCAAATCTTTCCATAGAACCTTTGAAATGTTCACAATTTTTCTACCTCTGCACACCACTTATCCGGTTCTTCTCTAAGGCCCGATTTATATCTCTGCGGTCATGCCATCCTCTGCCAGAGAGATGGAGTGATTTACTCTGTCACCCCAGCGGAGGTCTCCACTGCCAAATTATGAAATGTCTGTCATCCTGGCGGACATTTTATGCATTTACAGGAGCTGCTGTCACGGTGGTTCCGGGGGCTGTATTTGAACTTTGTTGTATGACTGTAACACACATGCCAGACTCATGCTACAGAGTTGCCAAAGTTTTTTTTCCAAAAACAAGGCCCCAAGTTGCTTTTTGTTTTGAAAATAAAAAAAGTAATGTCTCACTTGTCATGGAAATCATCTCCCATGGTGAGGGAAGCATGTTTTGTTGTTACTGCCCTTTACCATCAGAAATATGGCTGCCCATCTAAATTGGGCCATTTTCGAACTGCTCTTTACTTCATTGGGCCACTGGAGTATTTTGGAGTAGCCAAAAAGTGGCCCGCCCACTTCTAAATTCAACAGTCAGACCATTATGTTGGCAGTAAGCATAATCAGTTGCCATTGTGACAGAGTATGCTTACTGCCAAAATTTGAATCAGGCATTTAGAAAATTCTTTGTAAATGTTGGAAGAATAGATCTTGTCCACAGAACATGAACCTATGCACTTCCATTTACTTCTCTCAACAGGTTTTCCACAACCACTTCACTCTCTGAATCGTTCACACTTGCTCTTTTATCTTTCTCCTCTTTTTTTGCTTCTGCCTTCCTGCTTTCTACAACAAATTTTCTCTATATTCTTTTTTTCTGTTTCTTTAATAATCAAAGAAAAATATCCTCTTGCAATGCTTTCATTTTCATGTGTCATCTAGTATCAATCCAATGCCTCATTGCTTTCCTAACATGACCTTTATCATTATCTAATGTATCTTCTCATTCACCACCAAATCCCATTCACTAATTCTTCAAACTGTACAGGTTTAATTAATCTGTGGTTTCACCTCATACAAAGCACAACTCAAACACTAAGGGCCAGATGTAGGTCGGTCGGTAACGGCCGAAAATCAGTATTTTCGGCCGTTACCGACCGGTATACATGATTTGACATGTAGGTGCTATTTTACAGAATCGGTAACTTTACCGATTCGGTAAAGTTACCGATTCTGTAAAATACCGATTCTGTAAAATACCGAATCGGTAATGTTTACCGATTCGGTATTGCTACAGAATCGGTAAAATTACCGAAAAAGCTAAATTGTAATGTAGGTAGCCAATTTTCCCTTGGCACATGGCTTTCAGAATCGGTATTTTACCATGGAATACAAATCCATGGTAAAATACCGATTCCTGTGTACATGCACATCTGTGCATGTGGCCATGTGACAGACAGACGTGCCCTTAGGGCATGTCTGTGTGCCACATTGCACACATCCCCGTTTTGGGGGTGCTAGAGGGTGTCAAAGTGACACCCCCTGCACCCTTGCAAAAATCGTTATTTACCGATTCTGTAAATACAGAATCGGTATTTCCCATTGATTCCTATGGGATTTGAAGCCCATAGGAATCAATGGTAAATACCGATTCTGTATTTACAGAATCGGTAAATACCGAATGTGACAGATTCGGTATTTGCACATCTGGAAATACCTACATGTCCAGCACATTGATTTACCGATTTTTAATTACCGAATCGGTAAAATTCGGTAAATAAAAATCGGTAAATCAATATTACCTACATCGGCCCCTAAATCTTTCTCACATTAAAACTACCACATACTAGAAACTGCATATGTTTATCATCAGCAGTTATCTAATTCAAGTCTCTGAGCCATGCACAAGCATAAAGTCCTAAATTAAGTAAGATACAATGGGCAGGTGAACCTTCCAGTTAAACTCTATCTCTTTAACAAACAGCAGCTGCTAACATTTCCAAAGCAGAAACCATTTTTACTTAAAGTTAGTTCAGGTAACACAATTTAATTTAAAAATCGAAACCACAAACACAAACCTTTAATTCAAACCAAGAAACCTTTGCCTGCCGGAAGATATTCCCATACCGCCCTACGGTGCATAGGTATGCCCAAACTTGGGACCCATGCTCACTGTGTCATAGGAACCAAGCTGTATCCGGCTAATGAGGCCATAACTAGGACAAAACTGGTCCTGGGTTGCTTGTGTTCCAGTTCAGGATGGGTTCTGGCCTGGCAGTTTGGGCTGGACTGTTCCCATGAGGAGTAGGGTCAAGGCTGATTTGCAGATGATTAAGTGAGCAAAAGAATGATGAGTTGGGATGGTAGCCCGACCGATTGCCAGTGGTTAGACATTTTGAAAGCGTTCTTCCCTTTACTTTTTGTGTGTTTCATCTACCACATTAAGTGGTATGGGTATACCCATATGTGGGTCCCATGCTCACTGTGTCACTGGAACCAAGCTATACCGGCTGATGACCAAATATCTGGGGCAAAACCGGTCATGGGTTGCTTCTGCTCCAGTTTAGATAGGACCTGGCCTGTCAGCTCGGGCTGGTCTGTTGCATTGCAGCAGCGCCCGTTGCAGGTAAGCACTCTGGGCGGCCGGGCAAGTCAACAGCCGACAGGCTAGAGAAAATTACATTAATCCTATTCCGTCGTCTTTTCAAATTCACCACACTCACCTGCACTGGCTGCTGTGGTTCCCATGAGGAGCAGGGTCGAGGCTGATCTGCATGTGGCTGGGTCCAAACTGAGGAGGCATGGTGAGCAAAAGAACGATGGAGAAATATGCTCCCCAAAGCGGCTGCTGGTTGTTAGAAAAATAGCAATCATTCTTCCTATCACCTTTTGTGTGTTTAAGGAATTCAAACTCATCGAAAAATGCTAAAACTTTCAATCACACGAGGTAAATTTCCACCCAGCACCAATCTAACTCAGAGTTAGGATGACTATTTCTTGGGCACAAAGAAACAAACAACACAACCTTGCTTAGTTCAAATTTAACCAGACCATTAAGACGTATGGAAAAAAGATAACATTTATGTATCAACCTATGCCTTCAGCAAACAACTTAATAATTGTATCTCGAGATCTTGGATTCTTTTGAATTCAATAACCAAAACCACATCAAACCACTTCATTTCAACAAACACTATTTTAAAATGTTTTATTAATTCAAATAAAAAAATCAAAATTCAATGCAGATTTCAATTGTAACCACGTGTGCAACACCAACACGAAACAAACAATTTAACATAACACAGTGATACACGCATATCACAAGACAACTTTCCCACTATATATCACACATGGTAAAACAACAGCACATTAAAACACACATCACACACAAGACAAGCTCCATTTTTACTCATGTAATGCAATTCAAGCTACTGCTTCATCCTGGTCAGCACATCAGGATAATCCATGCAGCACCAGGAACTGGGACTAGGGCGATAATAAAGTGTTTCTTACATTTAATTCTAAAACATCCATTTGTTTGAAATTATCCTCTTCTACCAGCAATAATCATAGTTTTTTTTACATTAAAAGAGCCAATTGATTAATCGGTGCTATAATTTGAATCATGAAAGACTAGAGATGGAATCACAATTTAATGTAACCCAGCGAAATTCACATAAGAGAATCAATGTGGGAACATCCACACAAGTCAAAGATCTAATTACAAACCTTGAAGGTTTATGTGCTATAAGAATCAATACAAAGTGCAAAAGATAATGGCGACTCAATAATTTAAAGAACTGTCTTAACACAAGAATATCTAAATCGGTAATGAAAGTGATAGCTAAACTTGAATGTAGTCAGTAGCAAGAACCCAACACGGTCTAACACAAGGCAAATAATGAATCAAAGAGCCCTCTGTCATAAGGACTGCTGAGTAGAAGAGAATAACATCGAAAATATTTTAAATGTAGATTAATAAACAAACTAACATGGAGTCTGCTCTCGAAGGGGTCAGGAAATAATAAGTGCGCTAAACGCTGGATAGGAAGTCGGCCTCTAAGAAGAACGAGGGCACATCATGACTCATCTCCCAAATAGAGAGTTTTTATACTTTTTAGACAGAAAGATCATACAGTCACTGTGGTTAGATGCATTTGTTGGTGCAATAGTAAAACAGAGAACTCATTGAATGGTAAACAACTTTTGCTCTATTTCTAATGAATAAACATGCATTATGCTACCCAAAAGAAAACAAAGGCACAAAGGAAAAGGTCTACAGTTGAATGCAGTTATACTTTTTCTCCTTTAAGGAACATCACGAACAAATTGTGCAAAACATTTATTTGATACAGTACAGGTAGGACCAGAAAGTGAAATACATGTTGTACTTTTAATGAGATATTGAAGGTCATATTTGCAGCTCCTCTGTGTACAGATTGAGAAAGGGAAAACATGACTGCACATCACACGCATTTGAAAGTGCAACTGAAACTTGATTAGGTCTACTCATGACAACTTCGGCACTTTGCTATTTTTAGCAGAGTACATAAATTACATCTAGTGCTAATTGAATGCGTAAAGATATCAGTGTGAAATGTGCTTTCACACAACCCACCCCTATACATACTAAAGTCTTCAATAGGACTTACTTGAAATGTCCTTCAATGGTTCTCCTCATTCCTATCCAACTGACACCAGTTCGTCCACATGGGCACCTACAGGTTCTAAACAATCCTGATCACCTGTGGAGTTCCCCAAAGTCAATCCAGTCCCCGGTCATTTTCAACCTTTACAATTAGCCCTTGAGAGTTGAGACCCAACTCACAGATAAAATCAAAATTCACCCATATGCGGATGACACAAACTTTATCTGAAAGTCTCCTCTGCTGGTATGTTTCAACTAAATAAACAGTGCAATGCTATTGTACCAAGGAACCAGGTAGTAGGAAACCTCATTACAGCTTTCTGTCAATAACGACTGAGGTCTTGATCATGAAGTCTGAGAAACTTAATATTTGGCCCACAAATTATCAAAGGTCTCAAATATACACACTAACAATACTTGTAATACAACTGAGATACTTCACAAACATTCCATATTGTGTCATTTGCACGTCAGAAGCTCAAGAAATTAATGTAAACCAATGCATCCACTGCAAGGGTCTATGTATAACCATTTATTACATTCAGCCTTTCATTCTTGTGAGGGGGAATATGAGCACCGTTTAACTATAAAATAAATCTGTTATCAGAACCAAGAAACTTCTTCAGTAATGAAAGTTCAGTTTGTGAATTAACCCTTATGGTATGATTCGTGAGGAACATCTGAAATCTGATGGTCAGATTAGTAAAAAAATAAATAAGGCATTCATGTTGACTAATGCCTATATGTGGAAAGTTGTATACTTTTCGTGTACTCAGAAGTAATTCCAAGTGTAGTCCTGAAATACAGTGATTATAGGATTTGTTTGGTGTGCATGACACAGTCTCCTGTTTGGATATTTGACCTGCTCACAGCGGCAGAAGCTGCCCATGGAATGTGAACTAAAGGCCTCGTGTGACCCACTCTGGTGATTGGTTCGATGTAAAATGTATGCATGTGTAAAGTCTTTGCCAGTGTCCTTTCGGACATTAAAACGTTTTTCTTCTTTTCTCCTCCAGGACTCTTTCCCTTATATTTTCACCCATTAAATTGGTGTCCTTCCGCACCCCATCTTCCCATCCTGGATATGGATTTACAGTTGCTTTTGACAGGAGTAAATCTTGAATTTAACCACTGACCAGAGTGCCAATTCCTTACAAAAGTGTATACAAGCTCTCAAGTTGACAAATTTAACAGCATTCTCATATGTGGGACGGTATCCCGGTCTGTAACAAACACCCCTCCCTTTACAGCAAAACCACTTACCTTCTTCAGAGATGCAGTCATCTGACTAGTCTTTATTTGATGCAGGTTGCCTATCAGTGGCAGAGGCCTGGGCCCAGGGGGCAGAGCGCCTGTAGCATGATAGTTTTTCCTGACGAACATACAAATCAGACAACAGATGCCGATAAGAAGATACACCAAGGCAGCTCCGTCAAAAACCATCTTAGAAGCTGGCGATCCGGTTCTGTTCTAAAACAATAAGTGCAGTGCACACAGTATTCAGGGCTGATTGTGCAATAAAACGGCGCAGGGTTGTATCCCACTTTTCGTTTGAGCCTCCCTATATTACAGTGCCCTTTTAGCAATCTTTCCTGTTCCTTTTAATGTGGCGTATTTCTTTGTCACACGGGAAAAGCTACAATTAAGCAATTTCAGCCAACTGGCTGAGATACAGAATGTTTCATGCATTCCTTTGAACTACCACGAGGAAGAGTTTGCAATGGACTTTTTCCAAATCACGAGGCCTGACTCTGTCCAAACCTAAAACAGATAGTTCGTGCAAACGTATCATCTTTGCGTCTAGTGTCATGGGAAATACATTCTAAAGTTATTTTTGAAAAGCGTATAGCTCTAGCTTTTTTGTTAACATTTACCATTGAGTGTCCAATCGGCATGAAATACTTTTAATTCAACTAGTCGTTTTCTAATAGCAGATTGTCCATGATGATGTTTTATCACTCGCCAATGTAACCACTGATTTTTTGGGGGGGTTTAAAAACCTACATTTTAAACATACATAATTCATATTTTCATAAAGTTATTTGGGTGTCGGCTTTTGGTCTGAGCGACTAAATAAATGAATTTCAGGTTGAATTTGTGGAAGGTAAAAGGAAGTAAGGACATAGAGACAAGTCTGTTATTTTCTCAACTTAATTATCTGATACACAAAAAGAAAACCCATGCTTCCAATCTGCACATTTATTACAAATTAGATTTCAGACCACAATGCAATCCCCATACCTTAGATGTGTCAAAAGCTGTATAATTATTGAATCCAATTTCAGCCATGTTTTTGTTCAGCTCCGTAGTTGCAGCCTGTGTCAGAGCTTCCAGTCACCCGGCCTGCATCAATGTTAATCGTCTGATTTTTTTAATGCCACATATTTTCAAATGGCTTGAGGAATCTGCATTTTTTTTTACATTTTTCGGACAAGTATTTAAAGATGTTAAATAGCTGTCAGCTTTACATTTTCATTGTTAATTAGCAGTTACATATGTCGGATATATGGCAGTTCAATGCAATCATTTTGATTGTGGTACTTTACATCGCGGTTTTTACAACGCAAGTCGTTACAACGACCGTTGGAGGGCGCTGGATTGAGGATTAATACGATTTTCTATTCCAACTCCAGCCCACGTAACAGTAGGGAAGGTGTTGGAATAGAAAATCACACTATTCCTTAACCTAGAGCTCCATCCAGTGCAAATCGTTGTAATGACTTGCGTTGTAATGGCTGCATGGTAAAGGTTGTGCGGTGTGAACACCGCATTGTAAATGATGTTTCCCCATATGTCACTTCTAACTGCTAACTATAATAAAATGTCTGTGTTTCTCCTTTCAACGTGATGAAATTGGTATACCACTAATTGCCATTCTTAACTCCCCTATAACTCCCTAGAATATGGTACAAAATGTTCCCAGAGCCTGTAGGTTAAAGGTCATTAGTAGATTGCAGCACCCATTGTGCCATCAACAATAGTGACAGTGTAAAACATAGCTTCAAGTTTACCATTGAAGCCTGACTAAAGCAGCGTTTACACTGCATTTTGACATGTCAATATAAATCTTTTTACAGGCCTAAATCTTCCTTGTCAATATTATTAGGTCACCCCTAAGTATTCCTTAGGCGGAGTCAATTGTATTTAAAAGTAGGACAAGTAGAAATTTAATTTCAAACATGTCCCTACAGTGACTAGACTCCAAAAGACATTTTCACTGCAACAAGGCTGGCTGTTCCATAGGAAAACACTGAGATGCAATATTAAATTTAATAATGGTATCTCCTCATAAGAAACCCATAGAAATGTAATTCCTGGACTCCTTTTAATATTTGTTAAAAGTCCAATTCACTGATGAAGTCGGATTTGCAATAAATATTAAGGAAATGTACTTTTCAAAATTTCGAATAAACCCTGGAGGGTAATTTGCAGTAGCCTCCAGCGTGAGCCCTGTGAGTGCTTAACCCTGATTGAGGAGCGATAAGCGGTATCAAGAGCAGAGGCAAAAGCTTGGATGTGGGTAGGTGATTCTGTTCCTCTGGCAGGATGACCTTTGGCCAGTATCCCAGAGCTTAACTTCAAAGACGACTCACCTATTAGAGGCAGATGTCAGACGGCATCGAATGTATGACGTTACAACACATACATTTACAACGCATGCACTTACTACGCAGTTTTTACATCGCAACATCCACTAGAACGCATTCCATTACATCGCATGACACTACATTGCATATTAAAAAACTACCTTTACAACGTATTCCATTACATTGCATACTACCTTTACACCGCATACCATTACAAGGCATACCATTACATTGCATTTAAGGTAAGTATTGGATAGTATGGGGTACAAATTACTATTCTAACTCCAGGGGGTGCAACAATAGGGTAAGTGTTGGATAGTGTAGGGGTAAAAATTACTATTTAACTCCTGGGGTGCAACAGTAGGGTAAGTGTTGGATAGTGTAGGGGTTAAAATTACTATTCTTACTCCAGGGGGTACAACAGTAGGGTAAGTGTTGGATAGTGTAGGG
Organism: Lissotriton vulgaris; assembly: GCF_964263255.1. Lineage (NCBI taxonomy): Eukaryota > Metazoa > Chordata > Amphibia > Caudata > Salamandridae > Lissotriton > Lissotriton vulgaris. Next base: position 1,394,343,986 of record NC_141693.1, read on the forward strand.
GTACTTTGCACTGTAATGGTATGCATTGTAATGCATGCATTGTAGTGACATGCGATGTAGTGTCATGCTTTGTAATGGTATGCGTTGTAATGCCTGCGTTGTAGTGACATGAGCTGTAAAGGATGTTTCCCGACGGCATCTGCACAGACCTGTCCTTTGTTCCCCAAGTCACCAAGGTTCCTATTAAAGTAAGGATGTAGCTGCCCCTAGAACTGGTTTAAAGTGACCACAGAGGAGGGGTTCCATTTCCCAGCCCACACCTCTGAGGAGGCACACCAGCTCTGCACCATCTTGATTTAGGCAAAAAGTGGCACTGTGGGATTGTTTTGAGTAGGACATACAGGAAATATTGCAAAAGTCTGTAGGATATGGCATGGTAGCTTTTACCCAATTGATTCGGGAGGAGCTAGGAGTCACCCACACCCACACGGTGGTGCCAGGAATACATTTGGCATCACAAGTTTCCTTCTCGGTACACTATTAGATCTTTAGAAGGTCAGAACAGGACAGACTCCATCTCAGAGCTGACAAGAGCCCCAAATTACTGAATCCAGGACAAAGAAATGGACTTTAAGGGTCATAAGTCTGACAACCTGTTTAAGCTACAGGGAAAAAAACAAGCTACTGGGCAGCTGCAGGCCTTCTCTGCAGTTGTCCAGCTGACCAGTTCACACTGGAACTGCCCCGGACCCTATTGGTAGCTTCTGACAACTGTCACACACAAGTATAAGGGTATCTGTGTGAGTCTAGAGTAGGGTTGTACTGGAGGGATCTCCTTCAGGTACAAAATACTAGCCTAGTGTTAAAACTGTCATTCTTGGCATGTTTTCCCCCTAACCTTTGTCTTCAGATCTCCTGTTTTCACTGCCTTCGTTTTTGCTGGTGTTAGGACTCTGCACACTTTACCACTGCTAACCAGTGCTGAGGTGCTTGTGCTCTCTCCTTAAAACACGTTAGTTTGGCTTATACCCAACCGGCATATTTAATTTACTTGTACGTCCCTAGTAAAGTGGCACTGCCTGTGACCAGGATATGTAAATGAAATGCTACCAGTGGGCCACCCACTTGAGTAGCACTTTAAACATATCTCATGCCTGTCATTGCAGCATCTGTGTGTGTGCAGTTTTTAGCTGCCATTTCAACCTGGAGAAGTAAACCTTTTGCCAGACCCAAACCTTTCTTTTTACTACATAGAAATCACCCCTAGGGTAAACCCTAGACATCAGGAGGGCAGGTTGCAATGTATTTAAAAAGTGGAACATGTACTTTTAAGTTTTACATGTCCTGGTAGTGAAAACACATTCGTTTTTCACTACTGCAAGGCCCACGTCTCCCATAGGATAACTTTGGAGTTACCTTATCACATTTTTAAGTGTAATTTTCCAATGAGAACAGGTTAGCAGTTCATGTTTACTGTCTCTTGAATCTTAATTTGAAATCCTTACTTATAGTGAAGTTGGATTTTAAGTTACAATTCTGAAAATACTCATTTTAGAAAGTTGGCATTATCTTGCCTTAGCCATTTGGTGCCTGCAACCTGTCTCTGGGTCACTTGACTCGGCGTGGGTGACAGTTGGGATTTGTGTATTCCTATTAAACAGCCACCCACAACAGGGAGCATAGCTGTGACTGGATGGGCTATCACTGGCAGGATGGGAGGGAGGATCTAGGCCCAGCTCCACTCACACTTAAATAGGCTGTGTCCTGGCTGGATACCCCTGTAGTTAGACTGGAGCCAGGCCAGGAAGGCAGGGCAACTTTGGATAAAAATACTAGACCTCAGACACCAACTCTTTAGTACACTTCTGGACCTGTGGATACTCTGCAAGGAAGAAGGACTGCTGTGCTGTTGAAAGGACTACCACTCTGCTGGACCTCTGCTCTGAAGGATTTCTTCCCTCCTGTGCTGAGCTGCTGTCTGCTGTGATCTTGCCTGGGTGAGAAGGACTGGACCGTCAGCCATCAGCTTTTGCCTACACCATCAGTGCTGACTCTGCCACTGGCCCAGGGAGGAGGGTCTGTAACGTTTTCGGAAAATGCTGGAGTATCATAAAAGCATGAGAGGTGTCCCACAGCATGGGCGCACGCGCGACATGCCCGGGCTCAGCCCGGGCCCAGACAGGCACGGCTTAGCCCATCATAGACCGGAGGAGGCTGGGCTAGGCCCCCTCCCTTGCCCATGTCTATGGGAGAAGCCTCCGTTAAAACCACAACTTACAAAGAAAGTGATTATCCAGCTGGTCTCTCTTCCCCCATTACCCTGCGATCTCCAGGCAGTCTTCAAGCACAGACGGAAGAGACAAGTTGTAAGTGTCTTATTTCTTCCCCTATTCTTATTCTTTCTTACTTTTGGAGGTTCCCTATCAGCAGTGTTCCATCTTAACATTGCTTGAAGTCCATCTAAAGTTCATTTACGTATGAGCCAGGGCAACATTGAATCCTGTCTAATCAAAATTTAAAATGGGGAAGGGAGCTATCAAAGACAAAGACAAGCAACTAGCGTCACCACCATTAATTCCCCCAACCCAAACCTGCATCGATAGGATGCTTCAGAGGGCTGTAGGTGTAGTGTCCATGGAGATAGAACAAACTGAATGACGGTTGTCATTGACTCCTGTTCATCGTCGCATCCCACAGACCAAGCCCCACCCTCATCCATTGGAGTTCTGGAAAGCCCTCCGTGTTACCTTTCCAAATAGCAGATACTGCTACTCAAATTGTCTCTAAACCAGCTTCAAGAAAGGGGGATGCGAACAAGTGCCCAGCCAAGAACTACAAATCCAAACAACCAGCAAGGGTGGGGGCAAAGTGGTAAAAATTCAACAAAGGGTCATCCATGAGCACGAATGCCCTGAGATCCAGGTTTCGGACTATAGCCAAGCCTAAGGCATGCAACCTAACATTCCCACCCCTGCCATGGGTGGCTAATGTGCTAGAGGAGCTACAAGGCAAAATTAGAAGTACTGTGAGAGATGAGCTCGACCCCTGGTGGCCCGCCTTGCCAAGCTGACACACCTGTATGGTAAAAGAGGTGGAAATCCACCCACAATACCCATACCGGTGGGAGCCGGGGAACCTAACCTTACCCGCCATATCGACTCAGGTGTTACAGAAGAGGTGGAAAGGCCCAAAGTGCAAATGGAGGAGCACTCCATCATCCCGGACCCTGCGAGTGGTAGTACAGGCTATGGATATAAGCAGGGGAAGCAGGTGGTACGTAGTAAGGATATCCCAAAGATCAGCTTGGGTAGACCTGGGCTCCTGAGTGAGGTGCGCGGCTACGAGATTGTCTCCCTGTTATCAACCACCCACCTGCCTCATCGCCCTGTGTTATTATTTTGGCAGGTGGTCCTAAAACCAAAGCAGGCCAGAGGAAATCCCAGCTAGAACTTACAAATAAATGCCTCCACTGGCTTGCAAGATACAGTCAATTCACCTACACCAGCGCAGGCCAAATTCTCATGACCTATAGGGTTAGTTGGGTGGGTAATAGACCCAAAGATCTATGTACCCAAGGATGGTCCAGCACCATTTGCAATGGAATTTTACCGCCCAGGATTTAGGCACAACAGTTCGTCCATTCCTGCTCACTCACTTTTATGTCAAAAGTCTTCTAGTAAGGCAGAACCAACATAATACTCAGAGTGAGCGGCATCACAACCACCACCACTGGGACAAGGATTTCAATATATAAGACCTTTATTATTTAATGTGCCTGTGGTAAATAGATTTGGGATTTTGGAGGATGTCGATTGACTTGCACCAAACCCTAGTCCGGTCCCGACGACTTTTTGCCAAAGGGCTCCTGGAGGAAGGGACCCATAGGACCCACAGCCTAGTTCCTTGACTGAGTTGGCTGTCCCATATAGGACAGAGATGGTAATTAGGAAGGAGCAAACAAGCGAGATTTCATGGGATAGGGACTAAGGGGGGAAAAATGGGGAGCCCAGGCCCCCAAGCCTGAGCCGTAGTGACCCTCCTGCTTAGAAAAACTTCAGTTCTGTTCACCCCCATGTACAGACCAACACATCAGAACCACTAGACAGCCCAAACACTAGCCCTAATATAGTGTCCCACGAAAAATTCCACCCTAGTCCCTTAGGTTCCCCCGGCCAGAGCAACACCCATCTAGCACTAGAACTTCCAAGCCTCGTGACCATTAGGTTGAATCAGGTAGCTAGTGTGCTTATGTCATTCTGCCCCGACCGGGAAAATCCAACCACTGAAGCCTGTTATCTTGGGAGGCATCTTAGCCAGACAAAAGGAACCAAACACAATGAGGATACTCTGTTGGAATGTTGTAGGCCTTAAGAGCAAATTGAGCGACCCAGATTGGGGGAACTTTGTTGGAGAGTTTGATATATGCCTGTTCCAGGAAACATGGTCAATGGAGGAGACTTCACATGTGGTGGTTGTAACATTTAATATCATTGCCACCTCAAAGGGAAGGGGTAGACCTTCAGGTGGGCTGTGTATTTGGGTAGGTTCCCACTTAGGGTGTTCGGTCACACAATTCAAGTCCTCTTGAGATGACATTTTGTGTGTCAACCTTATTTTCTCACCGAACCACAAAATGGTTCTGGTTAATGGCTGCTAAAGGCCTAGATCATCTAGACCGCCAAATTCCTACACTCACCAATAATGCTATGGAATAATGGAAGTCATAGGGGGTAATCTCATTAGCCACTTTGAGCCAACGAAAGATCTTTATGATTCACCTCCCAGTGAGGAGGATGAGCTCTGGTCTATCCCTGATCCCAATATTCCCCCAATCAGAGCTTGAACACTGCTGGCTCTACAGATCAAGTCACTTAACCATAAGCCAATCCCTATGAGCCTGTAATGGTCGTACCAGATCTGATTCTGCTGAGAGATACACTTTTAATAGGATTGGTCACTCTTCCATATTAGATTATATCCCGATTGAAACAAGGACATGGGATAGGGTTGTTGACTTCACTGTCTTACCACTGCATGACAATGACCACAATGCTCTAACCCTGGAACTGAAAATGCTACCATCTGTGAAGTATACTGACCCCTCTACTATGACTGATGATAGACTATCACTTACCAACAATAGGTGCAAAGCTAGATGGCCCTAGTTTGAACAATCACCCGAAAGAATGGCCTCCCTGTATGAATCCATAATTCAAATCCTTATGGAAATAGGAAAGATTACAGCTATAGAGGGTATTGTTGCTGCACCAAAGGTATTCGCCAAGCTGCACGAATCAATGACATCCAAATTGGCGGTTTCATTCTGGTCAGTGGGCATCCGGGGGGTGGGGGGGGCGGGCCACAGTCAAGCTGGCCTGTTTTAATTTCAGTTGTCAGGAAGTAAAGAAGGCCTTGATAGAGGCCATAAAATCCAAGAGCCAATCCCAAACTGGAATTGCAAGAGCTGCCTATAAAAACACTCTTGCCCTCGGAAAAAAAATTATTGGACTTGGACCAATGGGTATCTCTGAAGCAGGCCCTAGAGGACAAGAATATGAAAACCTTTTGGAGCCTTCTAAGCAAGCACAGGTAGCAGAACTGAAAAGGTGGCCTAATATAAAAAGCTGGAAAGCATGCGGAAAGGAGCTATTCCACACCCTTCGGAGGATTTGCAATCAATCTCTTTGCTGTGGACTCGTTCCCAACCCCTGGAAGCAAGCTCTTATCACCCCGCTACTGAAAAAACCATCTCTGAACCCAGAGTGCCTTTCCAACTTTCGTCCCATATCACTTCTACCCTTTCCAGTGAAAGTGGTGGAACGATGGGTCAGCACCTGCCTGTCAACACACCTTGAGCAGAATCACGTTCTGGACGACTTCCAATTTGGATTTCGTCCAGCCCATGGCACCGAAACAGCAGTGCTTACTGCCATGGAAGAACTTCGAGTACGTGCAGACAGGGGCCAAGCTGTGGCCTTGATCCTATTGGACCTGTCTGCCGCATTCGATACCGTCAACCACGTGATTCTGCTAGAGAGGCTGAGAGAGGCTGTGGTTGACGGCACTGCCCTGCTCTGGTTCCACTCTTATCTCAGAGATAGGAAACAGGCTGTATCCCTCCCCCCTTTCCAATCTGCCTTCTCCCCAGTCCCTCATGGTGTACCCCAGGGTTCTTCTATCAGTCCGATCCTTTTCAATGTTTACTTAAAGCCACTGGTCACTTTAATCAAAACCCATAAAATGACGACACCCAGCTCATTCTCTCTTGGGAGGGGAAAAACTCCATCCCCATGGAAGCTTTCCAGGACTGCCTAAGAGACACTGCAGGCTGGTTACACCGTAATTCCCTCCAATTCAACTTCTCAGAAACTGAGGTTTTGTTCTGTCCCGCGAGCCGAATCCCTCGCCTTCTGCCTGTGGAGTTCTGGCCCCCGGAAAACCCTGATAAACCTCAACCTGTCGCCAGTGTTCACAATCTGGGCGTCATGCTAAATAACAAACTTAGCATGGAAACGCAGGTAACCAGAACAGTCGCTACCTGCTCGGCCCTTATGCGCTCATTACGTAAAATCTTGCCACTACTACCAGCCCAGGCCCGAGCATTGATAGTCAGGTGCACTATTCTTAGTCGCCTCGACTATTGCAATGCCCTCCTGCTCGAATCTCCTACGGTACTCTTGGACAGACTCCAACGAGTCCAGTCGGCAGCAGCCAAATTGGCCCTTGGCTGGACCAGGAGATCCTCGGCCACTGCTGCCTTAGCCAAACTACATTGGCTTCCCTTGAAGCAACGAATAGCCTTCAAGGCTCTCTGCTTGGTCTTCAAGGCATTACACGGGTCAGGACCAAGACCCCTACAACAAATGTTTTCTTGGTATATCCCAACCAGAACTTTACGATCCGCGTCTGCCTGCCTTGTGACGGTACCCAGATTTAAGAAGGCCAGGATCGGGGGAAGATCCTTCAGAGTAGCTGCTGCTAAGCTCTGGAACAGTCTGCCTGCCGACATTCGTCAAATTCCACAGCTCCTTCCTTTCAGGAAACGAATAAAAACATGGCTCTTCCCCTAGTTCTCCCCCGCCACTTCCACCCCCATAATCAACTCCCATTGCTTCCAACTCAGGAGTAAGCTTCTCAGCGCCAGGATACCTGCCAGGTGACAGCCGCGCTCTACAAGTGTTTTAAATAAAATAAATAATAAATAATTCGGACTATACCATTTTGGGGGACTTCAATTTCCATCTGGAAGTCCTAGGGGACAAAGACACCACCCAACTGATTTCCGATCTAGGTGCTGTAGGATTACAGCAGCTGGTTGAAGCCCCCACCCATCAGGCAGGACATACGCTTGATGGCCTCTTTACCAACAACCCTAATATCGCACTGACTACAGTTCTTCCTGTAGTATGGTCAGACCACTCGGCAGTTATCTTTACTATTCTGGCCCATAACCCCAATCCCCCGCAACACACCTCCCGCACCCCCATCACCGCCAGAGCCTGGAAAAACGTAGACTATCCGCTCTTGTCCAATATTTTGGCTGAATCCTCTTATGAGCCTTCACTGAACTCCACGCTACTGTCCAGTAGATATCAGGATTGGATTCTGGACGCCATTAATAAAGTAGCCCCAGCTAAATCCATTATCTCCAACCGGGCTAAGCCATCCGCCCAATGGTTCACAGAGGACCTTCGGCTACAATGCCAGCACTGCAGGAATTTAGAAAGGCGCTGGCGCAAGCATTATAGCATCCCAGATAAACAAACATATAAAGATGCGCTCGCGTTATACAAGAAAGCCATCATTAAGCATAAAAGCGCTTTTTTTCTTGATCAGATTGAGTCTGCCCAGAACTCTGCCAGAAGGCTTTTTCAAGTCGTCGAGTCTCTCTCCAATCCCCCGATAGGGCCTCCAAATGAACCATCTCAAGACCTTTGTAACGCCGTTGCAACTTTTTTTTTTACCACGGTCATAAACATTTATTCATCTTTCTCCCCACCCTATGGGTTCGGATTATGCTGAACCTCTTCCTCAGTCCTCCCCACCCACTCCCACCTTTCCTAATTTCCATTTGGTCACAACTGAGCAGATTAGCATGCTAATCAACTCCATTAAATCTAGGTCTCCTCTAGATCCCTGTCCCCCTCCTACACTGAGTGCCTTAACTGAGGTTATCACTCCCCCGCTCACGGACCTATGCAACTCTATCTTTCAAACAGGTATATATCCTGAAATCTGGAAAAAAGCGGTCATCAAGCCCTTGTTAAAAAAGCCTTCCCTGGACCCTGCAGACTCAGTCAATTACAGACCTATCGCCTGCCTTCCATTCCCAGCCAAAATATTTGAAGCCATCATGAACAAACAGCTGGTGGGCTTCATCGAATGCCACCAGCTTCTAGATGACACCCAATTACGCCCGCTTCAGGAAGGGCCATGGCACAGAGACGGCTTTGATAAAAGCCTCGGATGAGATCAGGACTATATTAGACCAGGGTGGGGCAGCGGTCCTAGTACTTCTAGATCTATCCGCTGCCTTTTACACAGTCGGTCACTCCATCCTGATTGACATCCCTGGGGGTGACCCATCTTGCCAGGGACCTTATTGCCTCTTTTCTGGCTAATCGCACCCAGGCAGTAAAACTAGGCACTTTTTACTCGCCAATCTTTACCCTCCTGTGTGGGGTGCCGCAGGGCTCCTCGCTAAGCCCCACATTATTCAATATATATGTGGCGGATCTGGCGAGAGTCATTAAAGCACAGGGTCTCCGTTTAACCACCTATGCGGATGACACCCAACTGGTGTTGGCGATACGCAAAGATGGACCAGCTGTGGCCGCAAGATTTCAGGAAGGAATGAGGACCATCAGCTCATGGATGTCAAGCAATTGCTTGAAGTTAAACTCGGACAAAACCGAGGTCATGACCTTTGGCAACCTTGCTCCGGAATGGTCTTCCATCTGGTGTCCCAGTGAAATGAGACCACCCCCGACTCCGGTTGCCAAGGTCAGAAACCTCGGCGTCATGTTCGATGGAAGCTGCTGTTTAAACACCACGTGAATGCGGTGGTCTCTTCGTCTTTCTTCATGCTAAGGAAGATCAAAAAACAGTTGCCATATCTTCCTCCAGGAGCAGGGAAAACCTTGATTACCACTCTCATTTTCTCAAAAATGAATTACGGTAATGCCCTCTGTCTTGGCACACAAGAACAGATCTTATCTAAATTACAATCGGTGCAAAATGCAGCGGCCAGAATTCTGCTTGGCATCCCCAGCTGCCGCCCCACCTCCATGGCCATACGCCATCTGCATTGGTTAAGAGTTAAGAGTTGTATAAAGTTCAAGGCACTTTGCATTGCCTACAAGGCCATCCATGACTCTGGACCAAGGTTCCTCAAAGATGCCTTTCGGATCTATGCTCCACAAAGATCTCTTCGTTCTGCTGGCACCTACCTTCTTTCTGTCCCACGCACCAGAACCACCAGCTGGGGAGACAGACGCTTCTTAGTAGCCACCCCCAGGCTGTGGAACTCTCTTCCTCTGCCCATCAAAACCAGTCCCACCCTTACATTCTTCCGCAAACTCTTGAACACTTGGTTATTCAATCAATGATTCATATGGTAGCTTTCCGTCTTAGGGAGCCCGATATGCGCCGAGACACCCTTGGTTAGTTGCACGCAATAAAAATCTCAAAAACATAAACATAAACATAAACATATAATGATTCCCAAGCTGATTCTGTCAGAAGTTACCAGAGCTATAAGAAAAATTGCACAAGGTAAAGCCCCAGGTCGAGACAAAGTACCAGGGGATCTTTCAGTGCCAAGCCCACCATCTGGGGACCCTACTTGTGGGTGCTCTTTAATTCAATAGTTCAAGGGATGGCACTCCTTGCTACCTGGGCCGGCAGTCTCCAAAACGTTCACTGAGAGGGCATGTTGTTTGGACTTGCATATCGACTTGTTTGTGTTTAAATACACACATTACTACTACCCCGATTTAATTGAGATTAATTCTGATCGGGACGATATTGAGCCATATGTGATAACGGCAAGAAATATTGAGATGGGGTGCCGTCCCTACAAATGAAAAGCGCCCATTTAGGGCAGGGCAAGGATCTTTTTTGCTTGAATTGTGCAAGGATTGTGGACTGCATAGTCTATGCAGGCTAAATGTAAAAATCTTGTACCCAAAGTCCTGAAGAGGCCTTAATAATTTAGAGGCTGAAACGCGTCGACTGTTTGTATATCTGACACCAAAAACATTAATAATTGGATGTGAAAAAAATGGGATAAGAGCCTTGAAGATAGGAAGCACAAAGTTGTTTGTAGCTTTGGAGGCTCTATCATTCAATGTGGTGATCTAGATGAAGGAATTAAGGTCAAATATTAGAGTACCATGGATTTCCTTGTTTAAATTGTTGGGCATTTAAACCTTCAAAAAGGTCAAGAAATAATTGTGTTGCTTTGTTATATCTATGTTGTTTTTGACACACTGTAAATATATACATGAGAAATGAGATAAATATGTATATGTATGTATAAAATGTAAAAAAAAGGTAAATATCCCTATAGAGCTTTGGTTTACTACTAAAAAATTTTTTTTGCAAACCAGTCCTTTGTTTATGTTGATTTATTTTAGTCTGGATAGCTTCTAGATGAATAAAAAGGACGATAAAAAGAGATTCAGTCAGGTAGTAATGTTTAAAACATAGGACAGATAATTTTTGGTATCTGTCCTTAGATTAGCTTTGACAAATAATACCATAGGCAACACTATATTGATCTTAGTGTACTTTCCCAGATGCCTGATTGGTTTAATGGGTTTCCCCTGTGATATTTTGCCTATAAAAATACGGAGTCAAAAATATTGATTTAAAAATATTGACTCCATATATTTATAATAAAATTACAAAAATATTGAAAAAAGTTAGTTTTTACTAATATCGATTTTTAAATAAATATACATTTAAATAATAAACATTAATTAATTTAATGACTAATACTGATATAATCAAAATAAAATATATGTAATATTTTTTTTAAAAATATAACTAGTATTATTATTTAAAAAATTAAAACAAATATATATTAATATACACATTTATATATACATATAGATAATAAAAAATACAAAATTATTAATATTCATTTATATTACTTTTTAAAGGCAATTATATAGAAAATAAATATATATACATATATTCAAAAACATAAAGGGGCTTATTATGATGCCGGTCGGAGTTGCCTCTAACCAAGTATACTCACTTTCTCTATGGGAGTTTGTGTTACGGTAGTAAACCTATAGGGAAATGGGGGGTTTAAAACCCTGCACCCCGTGGCAGGCACCCATAGTGCCTGCCACACAGTGCAGTGTTTTACATGGGGGGTACCCTAGATACGCTCTCGACCACCAAATGTAGGGCATGGAAGCAAGGGGGCCCTGCTATGGGCCCCCAAAGTCACTTTCCGACAGCCTTTCCCTGTCGGAAAGGCCGGCACTGAAAGGCAGTGAGAAACCAACATTGTAATCCCAATGGGAGAAACACTGTCTATAGGGGATTGCGGTGCGGTTCCGACCGGCTGGTGGACTCTGAGAGCCAGCCGGAACCGAATCAGAATGACTGGCAGGTATACTGCTGACATAGTTGAATTATTGACTAATACTGATATAATCAAAATAAAATATATGTAATCATTTAAAAAATATATATAACTATTATTATTATTTAAAGAAAATAAAACAAACATATATTAATATACACATTTATATATACATATATCTTATTATTCACTGAAAAAACCATAGGTTTCAGACATGTTATACTTAGGAATTAGCATTTAAAAAACCTTAGAAATTCACTGAAAAAACCATAGGTTTCAGGGCTGTTATAGTTAGCTGGACATTTCACTTGTACAAAACCATTTAAATGTCTCTGTTATAGTTAGTTCTGCTAACTATACCTCACGTGCCCGCAATACACAGCTGATGATGTCACATATTACATCATTCATGACATGGTCAGTGACATCACTGATGACATCACTGATGACATCTCAAATGTCATCACTGATGACATCACTGATGACATCATCCACGTGACAATCAGATACACCTCATCATAAAGTACTATAACCTTTGGGAGGTTGTCATTACGAACTCCACAGCACCATAATGGCTACACTGAAGACTGACAAGTTTGATACCAAATGTCTCAGCACATTAAACCCACACTGATGCCAGTGTGGGATGTAATGTAAAATACACTACAGAGGGCATCTTAGAGATGCCCCCAGAAACCTAACCTACAATCCACGTCTTGTCTGAGAGGCAGCCTAGGCTGCCACACAGCAGACATGTTGCTGGACCCCTGGGTGGAGAGCCCCCTGCTCTCTTAGGCCTGCAACAATGCACATCCTGGGCGAGGTGCTAGGTCTCCTCAGTTAGGATGGGCAGGGGGAAGCTTCAAAGGCATACCGTCTTTGTGAGCTTATCCAGACCACTTGCTGTACTCAGCAACTGGCCCCCACCGGTTCTGAACCCCACTCTGGCGGGAAGACTGGCGGGAAACCCTATTGATCCTTGAACCTGCTCCTGCTAAATCCCAGCATCTCCTGCAGACAGCATCCTCAAGAACCCCGGAGGACCTGCCTGCCTTGACCCTCTTAGAGACTGGGACTCCCACGAGCAGTGGCTCTGCTCAAACAGCACCAGCCCTGGTGCCAACCAGGAACCGCAAATCCAGCCCACTCTGCACCCGCCGAGCCCGGCCTGTGCCCGATTGGACAAAGACCCTGAGGACATCCCCCTGGCGATTCTGACCTGATATCCAGTGCCCAAGGACCCTCCTTGACGACCCAGACAACGCCTGCAGACTCAGAACCAGGGACCCCTCCAACCGCGACCAGCAGAGGGTAAGATTTCCCGACGTCCAAAGACACCCCTGCACCCGGCGCCCCTGGCCTCCTGTGTCCAACTCCAGGGTGCCTACCTACCCTCCAAGATCCCAACTTACCTTTTGAAGTTTTTGTAGCTCCAGAAGATCCATCGTCCCTGAGCCTGCAGCCTTTTTTCCCTTTTAAAGATCTCCATTGAAGGGGGCGCTAGGTGGCGCCAAACCAAGATGGACGCACAGCAGTGAGGCTCTCGCCAGATCGAGCCTTTGAACTATCCTTTTGACCATCCTTACTGGGTGTAACTAAACGGACACCACTCCAGTAAATCCGCGACACTCCACGGATCACAGCGGTGCTGAACTCGCCAAAATCACCCAGCTGTAGGTGAAGATATCCGCCAACCTTCCTTGGAGCGGGCGGAGGCGACGGTCCGTGACCTGTCATTTTGCGGAGCCAGACGGCTGGGAAACACCGTGGCTTTGCGGCCTCATCGGAACTGTGTGCCACTTATCAACGGAAGCCTCCATCATCGCCTATCTACCTGTGCCTGGAATCTGCAGAGTGAGAACATTAAGGAGTTAGAGGTGAGCCCGGCTTAAAGGAGGAGGGAATATAAAGAGCGCGAACTACTGGTCCGCGGGAGGGGGCTGCCGGCGGGCTCATCGGACCCTGCAGCCGCGACACATAATGATCGGCGCTTCACTGCATGCATAATACGCTGCTGGGGCACTACCTGCGTTTCCCGGGACACAGAGATCGCCAAGCGCTGGACAACACTCTGCACAGAAGCGGCTGACGGTCGGGCCCGCTCGCTCGCCGTCGGCGGCCTCCCTGCGGCCTACTACCTGCCGGAAATAACCTGCGGCCGGTCCAGTGGCTTGGAGGCCTAGAACCATTACTTACGGAGCCAACAACACAGTAAGTGCCGGAGCGTTCAGCGGCGCGGGCTCTGCACCGCTGCGGCCGGCGACAGGGCCCGCCTGTTCTCCTCACAGCCTACCAACGACTGCCTGGGAGCTGGCGCCGCTCTGGCCCGCTGGCATCACCGGCCCCTGAGCAACCTGGCCGAGGGACACGGATCGCGGCTCACGGCGGACCTGCCTGCGTTGTGGAAATGCCCGCTTAGCACTACGTGAAGACCCTTCCTCCCCCAACCTCAGGCCCTGGCGGCCTCCTCCTCAAAAGGACAATCAAATTTCTGGCGTTGCACTAGCGGAGAGCGGATCCCGGAGATCTATACAGACCTACACAGGAGCCAGTCCAACTCGCATGTGAACTTGTAGGAGAGACATGCCAGTTTCATTCTAAAATATACCGGTGGTTCGGACGGGCTGCAGAATAACACCCCCCCTCTCCGGCGTGGACTCCTACCGGTTGTGACACTGCTTCCCCGGGTGCTCACTTACTGGGGTCTGGAACGGATAGGACATCACCGCGCCTGGCCGTGAGTTCATAGTGGACAGGGGTGCCGTTCTGTCCCGCAGCCATTTCCTGCCCAGACTGAGGCCAATTGGTATGAACAATTAGACCCTCTGTCCCCCACCGGTGTATCGGGGGGTGAGGATATAAAGTGCGCCGGAGAGGACACTTCAGACCTTCGCTGCGCCCCTGGCGCCATTCACAGACGAAACCTTCACCTCATCTCGCGGGGAGAGCACTGCCAGTAGCCCCACTCTGCCCGTCTGCTCCCAAGCAACTGGACAAGACACCATCTCATTGCACCCTGGCTACTGCTGCTACATCGGCCTCGCGAACGCCAAGACGCGGCATGGGCCGGAATGATGCCAAACAATCTAAAATACCGTTTGAAACCAAGAAAAACCCCAGGGGGGCATAGGAACCGGAGGGCAGCCCCTCCGCCCAAGGACCCCCGGACGAGGACTGGAAAGCCTTGCTGAAAAACATGCAACAGAGCTTAACAAGCATAGATTCCAAGATTGACACGATAAATACCCGCATGGACAGTGTGGTCATGAAGTTGGAACAACACGACACCAGAATCAAGGACGCGGAGGTTAGGATCTCTGACTTGGAAGATTGCGCCACCTCTAACAGCAGACAAGTGACCCAAATGGACAAGCTCCTAAAAATAATTGCAGAAAAGAATGAAGATTTAGAAGCAAGGTCCCGGCGCAACAACATTCGCATTTTGGGCCTTGCGGAGTCCACCAACACGGGGAAAATGGAGGTATTCATCGAAAATTTGGTCATCGAACTCTTTGGCAAAGAATCGTTCTCCTCGCACCTGATAGTGGAGCGCGCCCACAGATCCTTAGCCGCGCGCCCACCACCTGGCGCCCACCCGCGCCCCATCATCGCGAGATTCCTGAACTACAGGGACCGAGACGCGGTGCTAAGACGAGCAAGAGAGATCGTTACTGTGGGATACTGCAATGCTACGCTCTCCTTCTTCCCTGACTTCACTCCGGCGGTCCAGGAAGCCAGGAGGAAATTCTCTGGGGTGAAAAAGCAGCTTCAAGATCTAGAGATGACGTACGCCATGCTATACCCGGTGAAATTAAAGATTTCCTACCAAGGCAAGCAATACTTCTTCCAAAATCCGCAACAGGTGGAGGATTTTCTCAAACAACGCAACAAGGACAGGACCAGTGACAGTGCTGGAAGACGTCGCTCCAGGTCCCCCTCGCCCATGAACCAGCAAGAATAAACTGCGGTCACAACGTTCGCTACACCTGAGATGAGTATAGATGAGCAAGACTCCATTAACCTGGTGAGGTACACTTTAACACTATTGCATAACCCGGACTAGATACATTTCTGGGCTCGATCACCCACCTCCGTCCCACGCAGAGAGACCAGGTACTTACCTGGCTCCTAGTAGGTGTAAGTAGGGAGGTGGATGGCAGGTCGGGCGCCCCTAGAACTGACCCCCGATGGGCGAACCCCAATACCCCCCTTCTGCTCGCAGAATGGGGGAATTTATAGCAGTACTTTTGTTTCTAAGTTGGGGAGGGGGGGGGATAGCTGGGGATGGGTGGGTTCCAAATGCCCGGCGGGTTGGGGTTGCCGGAGTGGGAGGGGATGGGGGGCGACATGTTACCTGCACAAGAGAACTATTTGTCATTCATTTATATTGTTGGGCATGTCAAGTAGGAAGTTGGGGATCACGTTACACATTTGTTGCCAAATGCCGCAAACACATGGATGTTGTAGACCTTTGTTATACATGTTTACTGATAGATAAATGGGGGATGTAAATGGACCACAGTTGGCCTCGCAGTTTCAGGTGGCCTCCTGGAACATTCGTGGGTTAAATAACCAGAGGAAGAAGAGACAGGTTTTGGGGTATCTGGATAGACATGGGATATCCATCGCCATGTTGCAGGAGACACACTTAACTCCAGGCGGTTCCCCCTCATTCGCTTCGAAATGGGCAGCGTACAAGGCGTTCTCATCCTACTCTAGCTACGCTAGAGGAGTGACGATTCTTATCAAAAGGGGGACAAACTTCACTCCGGCTGGAACGGAGATAGACTCCGAGGGGCGTTATTGTATGATCTGGGGGAAATTACACACACATACAATACTGTTTGCATGTTACTATGGCCCTAACACTGATGACCCGACTGCCCTTTTCACAATGTGGGGGAAAATTCAGGCCTTGGGGGTAGCTCATGTGATACTAGGAGGAGACTTTAACACGGCTATAATACCTAGGATGGACAGATCGTGTCCGCAGGCATCGCACTACACGAACACCCAACGATCACTTTTGGGAATGTTGAATGAACACCACTTGGTCGATGCGTGGAGACACTTACACCCCACTACAAGGCAGGGTACCCATCACTCAGAATTCCACTCCACATGGGCCCGCCTAGACTATGTCTTCTTGTCAGCAGGACTGTCCCCATGGTTAACTAAGGCACATCACCTGGCGCGTACGTTCTCTGACCACTCACCGGTCCTAATTTCCCTGCAGATTCCCCTCATTATGGCCCCATACCTGAACTGGCGCCTGAACCCCGCACATCTTACAGATACAGCCTTTACAGCCGAATTAGAACAAGAAATCACAGAATTTTTCAAAAGGAATGTTCATTCAGTCTCTAGCCTTACTACTGTTTGGGAGACCTTCAAGGTGACGATTAGAGGTAGCTGCATCGCCAAAGGAGGGGGAGTCCTAAAAGCACTACGAGCAGACATACGCCAGATAGAAACCGAGCTCAGACAATTAGAACGGGAGATAGCTCGGGGTGACGGAGACCGAGCTGCTCAAGCTCAGCTTAGGAAAAAACTGAATGACTACTCTGACTTGGCAGATAAAGAAAGCACATTTCTGGGGAAATCCTTCAAGGCTCGAGTATATGGGGAGGGAGACAGACCAGGCAAAGCGCTTGCGGCTGCAGACAGAGCCCCTAGGTACCAAAATTATGTCCCTACCTTACTAGACGAAAACGACGTGCCACAACGTGATCTTAAAGAGCAACTCCGAGTGCTAACTGAACACTACACCTCGCTTTACACCTCACATAGAACAGACGCAATCAACTTGCAGGAATACCTGGAAGACACTGCAATTGCCTGGCTGGGTCCGTCCCAGCAACAATTCCTTCATCATGAGCTTGAACTTGATGAGATCAAGGACGCAATCATGTCCATTAAGTCCGGGAAGGTGCCGGGATCAGATGGCCTGCCGATTGACTTTTATAAAACCTACATTCACGTGCTAGCCCCCATACTGAAGCAGGTCTTTTACGCCGCGTTAGAGGAAGGCTCGCTCCCGCCTACAATGCAAGAAGCACTGATAACGTCATTGCTGAAGGCGGGTAAACCACCAGAACAATGCGACTCATACTGGCCTCTCTCATTATTAAATACAGACAGTAAGATTTTAGCAAAAGTTCTCGCTGCGCGTCTCAACCTCCTCATGGAGCGGCTAGTTCTCCCAGACCAGGCAGGGTTTGTCCCGAACCGCGCCACGTCCCATAACCTGCGTACTCTCCAGGCGGTGCTGCAGGATATTAACCCTAACTGTGAAGCAGCTGCTGTGTTCCTAGACGCCACAAAAGCGTTTGACTCCCTGGAATGGGATTACCTTCTCGCGCTGCTTGAAAGGATGGGGGTCCCCTTTAACTTCTCAGACTGGATTCGGCTTCTATACTATAAACCACAGGTTGCGGTATTACTCAACGGTGCCCGCTCTGCTCCATTTGAGATTCGAAGAGGCACCAGGCAGGGCTGCCCATTATCCCCGATACTTTTTTCGATAGCCATCGAACCCCTATCCGCCAAACTCCGACAACACCACAATCATCGCTCCCTCATTTACCCGGAACGGCAACTTCTAATCGCGTTATATGCGGATGACATGACCCTCTATGTGGACAAACCACAAGAAAACCTCAATCCCCTGCTACGGGAAATAACTAAGTTCGGGGCTGTAGCGGGGATACAGATAAACTGGGCGAAATCGGCCATGTTTCCCTTGACGGATAGGACAGAGGAATTTCCTCTAGACTACCCCCTGGTGTGGGAATCTGAGGAGATAAAATATTTAGGGATCAGAGTTACCAGAAACCGGGAGACCCTTATCAGAGCCAATTATGGAACAGCGCTAGACAAATTGACGGATAACGTAACCAAATGGATACTCCTCCCTCTGTCTATGGCAGGCCGCATTTCTCTTGTGAAAATGGTGGTCCTCCCCAAACTGTTGTATCTGTTCACCAACATACCCTACAGCCCCGGATCATGTTTCTTTCGCGCCCTCGACTCTCAACTGTCGCGTCTTATCTAGGGAGGCAAACAGGCTAGACTCAGTTTGAAGACGCTCATGCTGCCCTACCACCAAGAGGGGTTTGAAGTCCCAGACTTCCGAAAATACTATGATTGCGCCCAGGGGCACTTCGCTTCATATTGGTTCCACCCCCCTCCATTCATGGCTCACCTGGCGGTTGAAAACGGGTACATGAGACCGGTACGACCTTCAGGATATCTATACATGACAACCCAGATGAGAGACAGGGACCCCACCACGGTAGACTGTACTATCATGGCTTGGAAGCGTATTGCAGAGCATATGGAAGTGCAATTCCTTTACTCACCTTTGATGGTGCTGGCAAACGATCCCAGAGTGAGCGTTGCACGTGAAGAAATAGGACGTAAGTTCCTCGCCAAATTCGCCATTTACTACTGGGGAGAGTTATAGCTCCAAGGTATTTTCCGCACGGCAGCGCAGCTCTTTGGAGACCGCACCCCCACAATGATGGACACTTTCCTTTATGTCCGTCTCCGGCAGAATATTAAGTCCATAACACCCAACTTCCCGGATGAGCCGGAAATCATGGCCCCTCTGCATTCCCTACTCCAGGCGGAAAACCCGAAGCATGTGGTCTCTATGTTGTACAAACACGTTCAATTAGCTCCATCTCCGCCCCTCCTCAGAGCTAGGCAAGATTGGGATGCTGACCTGGATGATCCTATGACGGACGAGCAATGGGAGATGAGCTGCTCTCACACGCATGCCGTGACGGGCAACGCTCGCCTTAGATTGCTACACTACAAATTCTTGCACCAGCTCTACTTCACCCCTGCTAAACTGCACCGACTTGGTCTCAGGGACGATGACCGGTGCCTCAGATGTGGCAGACCAGGCGCGGACTTCATACACCTAGCATGGACATGCCGAACAGTTGCCTCGTACTGGTTAGAAGTGTTTGAGGCCATATCGGTAATGGTCGGAATACCCACGGACCCTTGCCCTAAAATAGCCTTACTCGGACACCCTAACTCGGCAATAAAAACAAACCGAAATCTTTTTGCACTAAGCCTCCTGCTGGCTAAACGACAAGTGGCATGTAGATGGGGTAGGGGGCGGGCGCCGAAATGTAAGGACTGGCTTAGTACTATGTCTACGTGGCAGGAACAACTCCATACCTACGCTGACCTTTTACCTCTTAAGTCACGCCCCAAAGACCTATGGGGCCCCCTCACAACATATCTGCTTCAGTCACAGGATAGCGACGAATCCGAAGAGGAAGGTAGTGGAGGGTTGAATAGCGATAACCGCACCACCGCCCCTCCCCCAGAACCCACCCCCCCTGCACAACGTAGCAGCATGACTCCCACGCACACCCGCTAAATCTTTTCTCTTTTTCCTTTATTTCCCCCGTCTGGACGCAGCGCACCCCAGGACCCACATGAATAGGCACATGTCACGCTGCCCGCGACACCCATGAACACAAGACACCAGTGACACGGGAAGAGCGAGATGCGAGGCTGCTGGGCCTCCCTCCCCCCCTTTTTGTTTCATTTCATTACAGCTCGTCTCAAGCCAGGAAGCACTCACTACAACATGCCCATGGCATGGCACAATATTGGATTCTTTTATTGGTACGCAAAAGTTATACCTTCCCTAACAATGAGTGATGTTTACAGGGTGCTTAATTGCGATACCGGGAAAGCCCGGAACTTCATACTGTTACAGAACAACATACTGACACTCCACACTACAAGATCCATCACGCCACATACTTCGTATGGTGGCCGCATGAAGGGAAGGAAAAGCGAATGTTATGTTTTGATGTTGATTGAAAAAATAAAAAATAACCTCAAGGCTTTGTTGCTTATATACTGCATTGAGACCATGTTGATATGATACAGCTCCTCTTACGGCCCACGTCCAGATAATTCGCGGCCGGCCTGGATGGGTTGTATGCGGCACGCTGTGTTAACTGTACACCCCCGATGAAAATACATATATTTCTTCGTGAGACATACCATAGCTGCCGGCCCCCGGATGTGGGTTGTAGGCACTAAGCAGTGTAATGTGTTATGGACCAATAAAGGTTTACCAAAAAAAAAAAAAAAAAAAGATCTCCATTGAATAAGATTGAGCGCGTGACGGCTCAAAATCACCCTGCACTCAGCCGCCTGAGTGCCCCTGGCAGTGCAACCTTTGTCCTATCCTACTTCCCCATTTGCCCTGAGCAAGTGATCAGGAGCCCAGCTCCCACAGCCGTGTGGCCTATGGGGGGAGGGGCCGCAGGGGCAGCAGCTGCAGGAACAGTTAGGGAACTAAATCTCCCAAATTAAAATGGCCAAAGGGCGCGTTTACACAGTGGTGAAGGGAGGCGATGGTGTAGGAAAGTGGCTCTATAGATACTGGATTAAAGTAAGGTACAGTGTGTATAGAGTCCCCAGTCCCCAGAGGTTTGGCAGAGGTTAAAATTAGATATAACCTTACTCTCTAAAGTGGTAGCTTGGTCGAGCAGTAAGGCAGTATCAGAGGACAGTGTAAAGCATTTGTTGGAGACACTCAGTCAGCAACTCAAGAATTGAACTCTAGGCTAATTGTTTTGTATCAAAAGATATTGTTGTCTTATTTTAGAACCAACAAGGTATCAAAATAAACTTTCTCAGGATGAGTTACTTTAGTTAAATACTTTTCAAATAGGCAATAAACATTTTGAATGCAATAGTTAGAATTTGTTGCAATAGGCAACACAATTTCAAACACAATGCAACATTGAGCTCAATGGGAATTTCTGGTTAAATGCAATTAGTTACTTTGTAGATTACTTTTCTAACCACAGGACAGGATCCTAGATTCAGTCCCGGGACATGAGCTGTAAACAGCTAACTAAAAACATTTTGGTTACAGTAGTGTTTTTAACTAATATTATTGTATTTTAAAAGTTGACACTTAGAAACTTTTTCAGTTGGAAATAACCAATGTTATCCTATGGAAGGAAATTCAATTTGCAGGTAAAGTATGTTCATGTTACTTTTGTAATCCAGTGCTGGACTCCTAAATTCAGCACTGGGACCTCTATCTAAAACAGGCAAGTAATTACGTTTTCACCGTTGGCACGATTTTTAGAGAATATTTGTAAGTTTCAAAAATCGGCACACAAAAAGCAGGCAATGATATCCTATAGAAGGAAATTCAAGTGTCTGGTAAGTATTGTTAGAATTACTTTTCAGGATCAGTACTGGGCTCAAAGATGCAGCACTGAGATCTCTCCTGATAACAGGTGAGTAAAACGGTATTCATAGTTCGGCTGATTTTAGATGAATATTTTAAAGTTCCAAAACTCCACACTGAAGAATTTCCATGTGAAACCAGTCAATTTTAGCCTAAGGAAGAAAGGAAGAAAATTCAAGTTACTGGTAAGTATGGTTAGAATTACTTTTCAGGATCAGTACTGGGCTCAAGGATGCAGCACTGAGGTCTCTCCTGATGACAGGTGAGTAAATCGGAATTTGTGGTTCGGCTGATTTTAAAGGAATATTTTAAAGTTCCAAAACTCCACACTTAGAAGAATTTCCAAGTGAAACCAGTCAATGTCAGCCTATGGAAGGGAAGTCAAGTTAGTGGTAAGTACGGTTAGAATTACTTTTCAATCAATCAATCAATCAATCAGAGTACTTGTAGAGCGCGCTACTTACCCATGAGGGTCTCAAGGCGCTGAGAGGAGGGGGGGGTACTGCTACTGCTCGAAGAGCCAGGTCTTGAGGAGTCTTCTGAAGGTGTGTAGGTCTTTGGTCTGCAGTATGTGGGTAGGGAGGGTGTTTCAGGTCTTGGCGGCAAGGTAGGAGAAGGATCTGCTGCCGGAGGTCGTTTGTTGGTTACGGGGGACAGCAGCGAGGGCGAGGCTGGCGGAGCGGAGCTGGCAGGTGGGGGTATAGAAACGGAGTCTTCTGTTAAGGTAGGCTGGTCCGGCGTTGTGGAGTGCTTTGTGTGTGTGCGTGAGGAGCTTGAAGGTGATCCTCTTGTCGACGGGGAGCCAGTGTGGTCTCTCAGGTGGGGGGTGATGTGGCTGTGGCGGGGGACGTTGACGATCAGTTGAGCGGAGGCGTTTTGGATACGTTGTAGTCGTCATAGGTGTTTGGCTCGGATTCCTGCGTAGAGTGCGTTGCTGTAGTCCAGTCTGCTGCTGACGAGGGCCTGTGTCACCGTTCTTCTTCTTTCAGTCGGGATCCACCTGTAGATCCTGCGGAGCATGCGGAGGGTGTTGTAGCAGGAGGAGGAGACGCGTTGACCTGCTTAGACATGGAGAGGAAAGAGTTCAGGATGAATCCTAGGTTGCGTGCGTGGTTGGTGGGTGTTGGTGCTGTTCCCAGTGTGGTCGGCCACCAGGAGTCATCCCAAGCTGAGGGGGTGGGTCCGAGGATGAGTACCTCCGTCTTGTCCGAGTTCACCTTCAGACGGCTGCTCCTCATCCTGTCGGAGACGGCCTTCATTCACTCGTGGAGGTTGGTTTTGGTGAAGTGTGGGTCCTTGGTGAGGGAGAGGATGAGCTGGGTGTCGTCGGCATAGGAGATGATGTTGAGGTTGTGATGGGGGGCCATGTAGATGTTGAACAGCGTTGGGCTGAGGGACGAGCCCTGGCGGACGCCGCAGATGATGTCGGTGGCTTCGGATCAGAAGGGTGGGAGGCGGATGCTCTGGGTTCTGCCAGAGAGGAAGGACGTGGTCCAGTCAAGGGCCTTCTCTTGGATTCCGGCTTCTATGAGGCGTGTCTTCAGAGTGCTATGGCAAACCGTGTTGAAGGCTGCAGACAGGTCCAGGAGGATGAGGGCTGATGTTTCGCCGTTGTCTAGTTGGCACCTGATGTCGTCTGTGGCGGCGATGAGGGCTGTCTAGGTGCTGTGGTTTCGTCTGAATCCGGACTGGGACGGGTTCAAGATGTTGTTGTCTTCCAGGTGGCGGGCCAATTGCCTGTTGACGATTTTCTTGATGACCTTTGCTGGGAATGGGAGCAGGGAGATGGGCCGGACGTTCTTGAGGTCCTTGGGGTCCGCCTTGGACTTCTTGAGGAGGGCGTTAATTTCGGCGTGCTTCCAGCTTCCGGGGAATGTAGCTGTTTCGAAGGAGATGTTGATGACCTTCCGTAGTTAGGGTGCGATGGCTGCGTCTGCTTTGTTGAATATGTGGTGTGGGCGTGGGTCTGTGAGAGATCCTGAGTGGATTGAGTTCATGACCTTGCATGTCTCGTCGTCGTTGACATTGGACCAGGAGGTCAGGCGGATGGCGCTGGTAGTGTTCACAGGGGAGGTGGAGTCTGGCGTAGTTGGGGTGGTCGTGGTGTTGAAGCTGTCGTGGATGTCAGCGATCTTGCGGTGGAAGAAGATGGCTAGTGAGTCGCACAGCTCTTGTGAGGACGGGATGTTGTTGGTGTTGGGGCTGGGGTTGGAGAGCTCCTTTACCATGCTGAAGAGCTCTTTGCTGTTGTGTGCGTTGTTATCCAAGCGGTCTTTGAAGGAGGATCTCTTGGCTAATCTGATGAGGTGGTGATGTATGCGGGTGGCATCCTTGTGGGCTGCGTGGTTGTCCGGTGTGCGTTTGTGGAGCCATATTTTCTCCAGTTTCCGGCATGTGCGTTTGGAGGTTTGGAGCTTGCTGGTGTGGCTGTTGGAGGGTTTCTTGAATGGGGCGAGGGTGTTGGCGCAGTTGTCGATCCACTGTCTGAGGTTGCGGGCTGCGGCGTCTGAGTTGGTGGGGTCGGTGGGGGAGTTTTGGGCAAAGGTGGTGACCAGCCGGTCTTCGGTGACTTTGCTCCTGCAGCGGTGAGGCAGCTGTTGGGTGCGGTGGTGCATGGTTGGTTTCTTGAAGCTGAAATGAATGCAGCGGTGGTCGGTCCAGTGGAGTTCGGTGGTGTGGTCGAAGGCGACGTGGTTGCCTGTGGAGAAGATGGGGTCCAGTGTGTGGCCGGTGGCATGGGTGGGTGTGGTGACGAGTTGTTTGAGGCCGAGGTTGGTGAGGTTGTCGATCAGGGTGGCGGAGTTGGCATTGTTGTTGTTCTCGAGGTGAAAGTTCAGGTCCCCGAGGAGGATGTAGTCCGTGGAGGCGAGTGCGTGGGTGCTGGCGAGGTTGGCGATGGAGTCGCTGAACTGAGCCTGGGGTCCGGGGGGTCTGTAGATGAGTGTTCCTCTGAGGGTGGTGTTGGGGTCGGTGTGTGATGGTGTTGAGGGTGTCTTCTGCGTGGGTGGCGACCTTGAGGGTGGACTTGTGGACACTGGCTATTCCTACTCCGGTTCCGTTGGCGCGACCCCTGAAGGTGTATGCCTCCAGTGGGCTGTGTTGCAGAGAGGTGTAAAAAGGGGCATGGTCTCTGAACAACTGTCTGCAACGCAGCTCCCTGGTGCATACTGGAGATACCTGGTGGGCTAGTTGGCTCTCTGGGACCCTCAGTATTAAAGGGGAACCTTTCAGCGTTGCAGAGAGGTGTTCTGAGGCACCGCCCCTTTTTACACCTCTCTGCAACGCAGCTCTGTGGCACTTAGTGGAGGTAGCTGGTGGGTTAGTTGCACCTCAGGGACTCTCAGGATTCTAGGGGAGTTAATCCGCGAGGCTCCCACCCTGCCATAGCAAACTACAGTGTCCCGGGTGTGGCAGTCCTTGGGGCTTGGGGGGCCCTTGAGCCCCCAACCCATTTCATTGTGTAGCTCTGGGGGGGTGGCGGACCCCGGGGCTGGGGGGGCTGAGAGCCCCCCACATAATTTTATAAAGCCCCGGGGGTGGTGGTCCCAATTACAATATGCACATTGCTCCCGGGACTTGGCCCCCCGGGGTCTAATTAACAACGACGTGCAGGAGTCTGCGCTTCTTTTTTTTACATTTTGGCCAAAATTCGCCCTGGGTGCTCGAATATCGCCGATTTTTTTTAAAAAAATGCTATTTTGGCCCTGGAGGTCCTTGTGGGACCCCCTGGGCAGGCCTAGGGGGTCAGGGTGTTTCTACCCTGCCCCCTTTTTGCATGTTGCAAGTTTTTTTCTGCTTTCTTGTGCCTTGGTTCTACTGAGGCACAAGATGGCTGCCAACACTTCCTGGTTTGAAGCTTTGACAGCCAATTAGCATACAGTTGTGCTCAGTAGGGTGTGTTTAGGGTGCGCTATCCACCGCGGCCAAAGATATATATGTGATTTTAATTCTGATTTTCTCAGCAACTACTGAACGGATTTACACCATTTAACCAAAAGACATGACTCTGAACCAAGGGTTACCTTTTTGCCAAATTTGGTGTAATTCCGTTCAGCAGTTCGGGCTGTAGCTGCGACTAAATGTTTTGGGACCCCCCTTTTTTCTCGGCCCCCACTTCACCAATCACCACGAGACTATCAGGATAGGAGCGGAACGGAGCGCCCCACCAGTTTTCAAAATTTCACGAAGATTCTCCAACCGGCGCCCAAGTTATTCCAAATAGAATGTTGCGGATTTCCTATGGATAATAGGTCCTAACTATAACTATAACTGCCAGTAGGTAAAAAAAATGACAAAATTATCATTATTCATTTATATTATTTTTAAATGCAATTATAGCAATTATATAGAAAAGAAATATATATATATATATATATATATATATATATATATATATATATATATATATATATATATATATATATATATATATATATATATATATATATATATATATATTCAATGAAAAAACCATTGGTTTTAGGCCATATATAGTTAGGGATTTGCATTTAGAAAACCTTATTTTACTCGCATAAAACCATTGAAATTCCATATATAGTTATAAGCGCTAACTATATATCGCGCACCCGCAATCCACTGCTGATGATGTCACATATTACATCATTCATGACATGGTTAGTGACATCACTGATGACATCACTGATGACATCTCAAATGACATCACTGATGACATCACTGATGACAACACCCAGTGACTGTATATTTCTGTAAAGTTAAAATATGTCTTACATATTGAAGAATGAGTGGATGTATAAGTGTCTGGATGAAGGATTTAGTAGGTGCATGACTGACTGTATGAGTGAGTGATTAAATGTGTCTCACTGAGTGCATGGGTTAGTGACTAAACTGTCTTAATTTGTGCATCATTATGTCTGTTGTTCTGTAAACTGTTGCATGTGTTGATAAGTAGCTATATGAGTAACTATATGGGTTATTGATTGGTTGCCCAAGTATTTGTATGGGAAACTGAGTGTGTGTGTATGGGTGGCTGGGAGGTGTGTGACTCTGTACATAGATGTGTGAGCAGTTGATTCACTAGATGTATAGATTCAAAAGTGCATGTGGAAACAGCTGTATGGGCGGTTGACTGTGCATGAGTGTATTGGTGAGTGAATGGATATCTCAGTGCTACATGTCAAATTAAGTACATATGTGAAACACAGTACATGTGAGAGTTGACATCTATAAATAACTGTGCATAAGAGCAAGTGAATGTGTGAGTGGCTGTATGGATCATTGTGAACATGTATCAGAGATTGTATAAGAGAGTAAAGTAAATATGTGTTAGTATATGTTTGAATAAGTAAGGTGTGTATAACTGTATAGTTGAGAAAATGGAGGTGTGATTGATTTTTGGCATAACTGACTAGGTGTGTGAGTAACTCCATGGATGAGTGACAGTCTGTGACTGTCTGTTTACACTGATTGTATCTAAGGTTATATTAGAGTCTGAAGAGGTTCATGGTATTATCACATGAATGATATCATCAGTGATGTGATCAGTCATGTCAAATGAGATGTTATCAGTGATGTCATCAGTGATGTCATTTGAGATGTCATCAGTGATGTCATCAGTGATGTCACTAACCATGTCATGAATGATGTAATATGTGACATCATCAGCAGTGGATTGCGGGTGCGCGATATATAGTTAGCGCTTATAACTATATATGGAATTTCAATGGTTTTATGCGAGTAAAATAAGGTTTTCTAAATGCAAATCCCTAACTATATATGGCCTAAAACCAATGGTTTTTTCATTGAATTTTCAAGGTTTTGTAAATGCAAATTCCTAACTATATATGGACTATAACCTATGGTTTTTTCTGTGAATTTCAATGGTTTTTTAATAGCAAATATCAAAAGCTGTCAAATGTCAAGTACGTGATAGGTAAAAACGTTTTCGTGTTTATGCACGCTGATGTGCTTTGAACGCTGCCCCCCCCCACTCCCCTCTTTTCTCTTAGTAGTACTCTCTCTTTGCAGATAGTGAACGGTAGTTACCGCAGACCTTTACCCCTGTTGTAATCCGTCGTACCTGCTTGTCTCTCCATTTGATTGATTATTATCCAAGCATTTACTGTTTTACAATTGGTTCTCTTTTGATCATTCTCTATTTACAAACAAGCACAAAGTCGCAATACTCTGTTTAGTCTTTGCAGATAGTGAAAAATCGTGTAAAAAAATAAAAGTAATCAAGCAAAATCAGTAGACCACTAATTTGATCTCTTTTTGACCTCGGTAAAATACAAACATTAGGAACAACCCTTCATGAGAAATACGAAAATAGTGAAATGAACTGAGCTCCACACCATGAGGGCTGCAAGACAGCTCGACTCCGCCACCCACACCGCCCAAAATAACGACAAACCCTATGCAAATATTATAAATATACACAACACACCAGCAAAGAAACAGAGTAAAACATTTTATTAAATAACTATTTACATAACTATTTTATACTTTTTATTGCCCGATCCGGCTAGCTCAATCGATCGAGCATGAAACTCATGCACTGATAGCAAGCGTTGAGAGTTTGTAGAACGATGGCTTCAGATTTTCCACATACGGTGTAGTGGCGCGAACTGGCAGGGGGCGTTTGGATTCTACCCCTTCCCCAAATAAGATTTTCATACGTGAATGTTCGTTCATGCTTTTTGTCCCTGAGTTGCTTCCATGTCACTGCCTTACACAAATGGCATAAGTCTTGGTTGTTGAGTGCCATACTTCAGAGTTCTAAGCAGCTCTTGTAACACTGTTTAAACCTTATTTGCACCTGCTGCAGCTTCACTATTCAAAGTAAGTGGGGTCCATTTGTGGACCTGACTGCATTGGAAAACAATGTGATACGGTGCCTCCCTAAACCGCTTGACGGAGGCCCCCGAGGGGCAGTGAGATGGCGCGGACTGAGAGGGGGCGCTTGGCTCCTGCCCCCTCCCCAAGTCGTGTTGCCCTGGTGAGGCCTGAGATCGCCCCCGGCATAGGCGGCCGGCTCCCGGGGTCCGGCGGAATTTTTTCCCTTTTGAAGAATCTTCCATTCTGGACCTTGTCCCACAATCCGTTTGACCTGAAGACATGCTGTCGTGGGGCGCCCCTTTACCGGTTTAGTTGCCATTCCGCCCGCTTTTGGTACTCTGTGCCTCTTCCGCCATTCAGCTGTTTACCGCCCGCTCTTGCGACTACAACGTCTCGCTCACCATGTAGTTGAGTTGCTCCCGCTCTTAAGATTTAACCGAACTTTTTGGACTGCTGAAAGCGGTTGTATTCCGACCGCTGGTTGGTGGAGACATTTTGACTATATTCTGGACCTGCATTGTCGCGTAATGCGTCATATGACGCGACGCGTTAGCGCACCCGGAAGTGCTCCGGTGCACAAGGCGCAGCTTCCCGGAAACGATCCAGAGCGCGCCGCGCAGCGCGTAACGTAAGCATAACAGGTCATGTGACTTGTTAATAAAACTTTTCATTGGTTCATTTTACTTTTCTTTTCCTAATTATGTAAGACTAGGTCATGTGACCTAAAAATAACACTTTTCATTGGATTAAAACATTTTTTTTCCCAAACGATGAAAGCCCCACCTTGTTTCTGGATGTTTCAGACTGAAGCTGGCGTCACCATGAGAGCACCACCATCTCGTAGCTCCGTCGTGGCCATTCCGCAAGCAATCATGGCAGCCGCTCCCCACCGGAAGCCTGCGGGAGTCGACGGCCCCCAAGACTTTTGTACAATCTTCAAGGCTGAGGGGACGCTTTCGAGAATGGAACCCAAGCTCTGGCAGACAAGCGTCCGAGTTCCAAGGTGTCCCAGGGCCATTTTACTGGACCAGGCCCAAATCCGAAGAGCCGGCCGCCATTTTAAGAGTCCTGTGGAAGCCGCCTATCGCTGCACCGCAAGAGTGGGAGCAACTCAACTACATGGTGAGCGAGACGCTGTAGCCGTAAGAGCGGGCGCTAAACAGCTGAATGGCGGAAAAGGCACAGTGTAGCAAAAGCGGGCGGAATGGCGACTGAAACGATAAAGGGGCGCCCCACTACAGCAGACAAGCCTCCGCCATGTGCTTCAAAACTGCATATGTATCTCGTGATATCAAGGTTGGGCAACCAGTACACAACAAGCAGTTACGAGTCCCATTTACACCGGCGCCATTTTGGGCGCGGCCGGGCAGGTCCAGGATCTACTGAAACATAACAAATGAGGCTGACGTCTCTGAAGCAGTTGACGAACAGCAGGACATAGCAAATAAACATGAACTCTCTAAAGCTGTTAACTCACTGCAGGACAAAACAAGTGAACCTGAAACCTCTGGAATAATTGTCGCTCAAAAGAACAACACACAAAACTCTGTAGAGCCTGAAGAAAAAAAAACAGAAGGGCACTGTAGTTTCAGACACACTTAACACTAATGACTAAACAAAGATATCGTCTGTTTATGAAGCAGTTATCATCTTGACAGAATTGACAAAGAAGTGTACAGACACCAATGCTATTAAGAAACACAAGGAAATCCTAACGCATCAGCATTCTCGGAAGAGGTTGACACAGATAACATCTTAAGGAACAAAGAAAGACCTGTTCACTCTTGACACCCCAGGTGCTGTGTATGTTGCACTATAGTGCTGCATCGAGAAAACGGACAACCCTATTGATGTGGATTTTTCATTATTGATTATTGTAAAGAAATGGCGACTCCCCCCTTTAGCAGATTAGCTAAATGTTTGCGTAATTTAGGCATAAAAGTTATATTATTGTTGTTGTTGTTGTTATCGTTATAGTTCTGGTTAATTTCAAAAAATGGTTAAATATATTTACAGTTTTTGTTGCGTTCGTTATATTTAAATGTTAATAAAGTTTTAAAATCTAACTTTGTTGGAGTGCTATATATGTTTAAAAAATCGGGTGAATGGGGCCTTGAATCGGGTTATTGTCATGTGTGGGCTTTGCAAGTGTACTGCTACAAGATCGGACATTTCAAACTCAAATGCACGTTCTTTTTCTTACCTTTCCGAAGCATGGAGCGCAATAGCAGGCAGAGAAAGGGTGATGCACGTGTTGAACACTGCCTGGCCTGGCAAGTTGCTGGCAGTGCCCCCCCCGCCCGCTCCTGAAAGAGGGCACACACACACCGCCGCCCCGAGTACTTCACAAATCTTTAAAAGACCATGCGCTTGTTCATGAGGCTTAAATGGTTTATCACCCCTTCTAGAACCCCTGCATCGACCCTCTGACGTTTCCTGGAAGAATTAGCACGTAACACAATACCAAGCCCTGTCAGCTGAAACCCCCGAGAAATCATGGGGCATATTATCAAGGGGGTTTATTTCCGCTTTTTTGGCTTTAAAAGCCAAAAAAAAAAGAGATAAAATTATCTCCCTATTACCAAGCTGTCGCTAACACCAGTTAGTGACAGCTAAAAGGAGATAGCAACCATCTTGGGCCCCGCTTTGCATATCAGTGATATTTATCACTAATGACATGCAAAGTGGGCGTGCCAAGATTTTAGCGACTGGAAACAGTCCCTAACCATCGCTATCTCCTATTACCAACTTTTGGAGATATTCGCGCTAAGCGCGAATATCTCCAAAACCTAACACCTGCCCTGAGCAGTTTTAGCCATGTTATCCAATGGGAAGTGGATAACATGGCTAAGAGCATTTGCTGGATAATGCATGAATATCGCTGACTTTTCAACGATATTCATGCATTGCGGCCGTTTTTTATCGCATTTGCGATAAACCTTGCTAATAGCAAGGTTTATGTGCGATAAAATTCGCCGAAGTGCGGCGATAATTTTTGTCTCTAAACAAGTTAGAGACAAAAATTATCGCTAGTTGTTGGTAATATGCCCCCAGGTTTTTCCTTGCAGGAATCGGGAAGCGAAAGACTAGCACTGAAATCAGTAGTCTCACGCCTGAATCGGGAGGGTTGGCATGTCTGGATACTCTACAGCTGGGGCCATAAACTACATCCGCAGGGCTAGGTGATAGCCTAGGTCCGGCCTGGACAATCGGACACAGAGGAAGAGGAGTGTCAGAGGGTGCGGTAGTGAATAGGGTGAAAGGGAGGTGTCGGGCGGGCACAGGGTGTGATTCTCAGAGAAGAGCAGCGCAGATGGGGGGAAGTATATGGCCCATGCATGAGAGAGAGAGCGGGGGTGACCAGTGCGTGGGGGAGATGCTTGCGAGGGTGGGGAGCCATGCTGAGGATCGGCGGCGTGCAGAGAGTGGCCCTGGTCAAGGCATCTAAAATGGCTGCCGTGCACGACAAAATTGTGGCATTGGACAAAAACGCAAGATGGCGCAGACAATGTTTATCAATAAGGATTCATTTATAACAAAATATTTACTCGCAGTGACAAAATGGTGGTCAACACTTCCTGATTTCCATCGAATCGAACGTTAACAAACGTCACGCAGCAAAAAAAAAAAAAAAGCTCACGCACAGAGCAGTTTTTAGCCATGTTATCCAATGGAAGGTGGATAACATGGCTAAGAGCATTTGCTGGATAATGCATGAATATCGCTGACTTTTCAGCGATATTCATGCATTGTGGCCGATGTGCGGCGATAATTTTTGTCTCTAAACAATTAAAACGAAGCACAAAATGGCGAATTCCCGTTTCGCTACCAGTTTGCGGCCCAGTTCGCGGCCCGTGAAGCGCTTCTACCGTGAAAAATCATTTTTTTTTTATTTTCCCCACGGGACCCTTTAATAACCCCAACATCATTCCTAGGGGGTCAAGAGGGGTATACCTTGCCCCCTTTCAATAAATTCCCCCTTCGTTTTTCACCTCTTCTTCTCTCTCGATCCTACCGAGAGATAAGATGGCGGCCGCTCCGGACTGTTTAGAATGTTGACAGACACCGGAGAGCCAATCAGCTTTCTGCGCGCAAAGTTCCGTTTCGCGAAAAGTAAGCGGACCGGAGCGCAGCCCGGAGCGCTGTTACAGATATATATCTTGTTTTGAACGTTAATTTCTCAAAAACCACTGGAGCACATATATTGAGACCTAGCAAAGGCACATCGGGCTAACAGTCCCTACAATTTTGCCAAGTTTCGTGCAAATCCATTCAGCCGTTCGAGCTAAAAGTGAGTCCAACCGCCCTATGGAAAAATGAATGGGAAAAACGCGTTTTGGGACCCCCCTTTTTTCTCAGCCCCCCCTTGACGGAACCCCACCAAATTTTCAGGGGCTGCTCAGAAACAAAATGTGCCATTTTCCTGAAAATTTCAGCCGATTCCGTCCACAAACGCCAAAGTTATTAGACATAGAATTTTCAAAAATCCCATAGGGAATTAATCCTAACTATATATACCTACTGGCGATAGCCAGTAGGTAATATATATATATATATATATATATATATATATATATATATATATATATATATATATATATATATATATATATATATATATATATATATATATATATATATCTATATATATATCTATATATATATCTATATATATATTTATTTATATATATATATATATATATATATATATATATATATATATATATATATATATATATATATATATATATATATATATATATATATATATATATATATATATATATATATATATTCACTGAAAAAACCATAGGTTTGACACTAGTTATAGTTAGCTGGAAATTTTACTGACATAAAACCATTGAAATTCCCACGTTATAGTTAGTTGAACTCACTATAACTTGCGCGCCTGCAAAGCACTGCTGATGACGTCACATATTACATCACTCATGACATGGTCAGTGACATCACTCATGACATCACTGATGACACCATCCAGTGAATGTGTGTCTTTCTGTAAAATAAATATGTTTTATATATGTATTTGTAAAGGTCAATGGAAGAATATATTTTTAAATAAGTGTCTTAACCGCATCGCTGCTGCAGTGATTTTTCCGCTACGCTGCTTTTTTCGAAAAGCCGCGTTAGATGACGAGCTCAGCTCGTCATCCGCACACGCCCCCCGTGGCTGATGACGAGCTGAGCTCGTCATCAGCATCGAAGGGGTTAATGGATGTTTTTAAAAAAAAATTGATTGATTAACTGGCTTATTAAGTGTATCTTAGTGAATACATATATTAGCGAGTAATGTTTAAACATTTAAATATATGAATCAGTGTTTCACTTTGTGTATAAGTGGCTGCATGGGCTGGTGAGTAGCTACATGTGTGTGTGTATGGGTTATTAGATGTTTTTTTAGTATCAGTATGAGTGTCTGTATGGTTTGGTGGGTGTATTACTTAGCACATAGATGCATCAATGACTGACTCACTGTTTGTATGTGTTTTGAAGACAGCATATGTGCAGGACTGTATGGGTGGATGAGTGTATATATGTGTGTGTTAGTGAGTGAATGACTGTCTCACTAGTGTCTTTATCAGTAACTACATATGTTTTAATCTAGTATATGTGAGTATTGATGTATATAAGTGAGTATATGTGAGAGTGGGAGATTGTAAGAGTTCCTGTTTAAATAAGTATATGTTTCTATAAGTGATTGTTTAAGAGAGTAAGTATGTGTAAGTTTCCTTAGAAGTAATGTGCTAGTGTGCGTATAGCTGTATATGCAAGTAAATGGATGTTCAATAGTTTATTTGCATGTGTGAGTATGTGTGTGAGTAACTTTTGGATGACTGTTAGTGTGTAACAGGATGTATATGTGTATCACTACATATGATGTGTGAGTATATGTATGAGTGACTATATAGAACTGTTGCTGAATGAGTGGATGTGTATATAGATGGTGGAATTACTGAATTGGTTGTTGTAACTGGTATGGGTATCTCCATTTTTTTGAAAATGTCAGTTTCTATTTTTGAAGATGTGTTTCAGGGGGTACATTACACTGAAAGGAGGTCTGTCACTCTGTCACAAGGATGGTGTCATGAGTGATGTCATGAGTGATGTCACTGGCCATGTCATGAGTGATGTAATATGTGACGTCATCAGCAGTGCATTGCAGGCCCGCAAGTTATTGTGAGTCCAACTAACAATAACGTGGGAATTTCAATGGTTTTATGTCAGTAAAATTTCCAGCTAACTATAACTGGTGTCAAACCTATGGTTTTTTCAGTGAATTTACTAGGTTTTTTAAATGCTAATTTCTAACTATAACTGGTGTGAAACCTATGGTTTTTTCAGTGAATTTCATAGGCTTTGTAAATGCTAATTCCTAACTATATATAGGGCCTCAAACCTATGTTTTTTTCAGTGAATTTCAATGTTTTTTTAACAGCAAATTTCTATTGCTATCAAATATAATATTTTTTATAATGAATCCTATATTGTTTATTTATGTAATACTATTATTTATATGTATATTTTAATTTTTTTATTTTTGTGCCCTTGGGCGCTCCCGGTACGCCTACCGGTAAGCGCACCAGTAAGCGCAGTCTTGCGGCGCGTACCGGTGAGCGTCCTGTTAGCGCTATTGCCGCAAATAAAAACATCATTGTGACGTATCGCGTAGCCGTGTCCGCGTGATACGCACGGCGTAAGCGCACCCGGAAGCACTCAAGCGCATACGATCGCGCTACGTAAGCATCCGACGTGCTTACGCTACGCGCCCCAGGGCGCGTAGCGTAAGCGCGTCGGATCATGTGACCTAAAAATAACACTTTTTATTGGTTCAGGTCAGTTTTGGTTTCCAAATGATGAAAGCCCTGGTCATGTGACCTGACAATAACACTTTTCATTGGTTCAGGACAGTTTTGTTTTCCTAATGATGAAAGCCCCCACCTTTTTTCCTCATTCTCACTTTGTACTTTGAGTGAGGAAGACCTGTTTCCAGAGCTATTAGTACCTATTTGTACTCAGAAATGGCTACAGTAGCAGCAGCAGCAGGAAAATCTCAGCCACCACCACCACCACCACAAGGACCACCACAACACCACAGTGGTGGAGATGAAGAAGAGGAGGAGGAGGAGGAGGAGGAGGAGGAGAGGCGGCGCTACCTGCCAGAAGATACTACCCCTACAAGCCAAAGGAGCACATTGTGTGGGAATTTTTTTAAATCCCAAGGGACCACAAGAAAGTAAATGCGCCAAAGGTGACTTGTCCGATCTGTGGCACTGTACTTTCCAGGGGAAACCCTGCCAAAAAATATTCTTTTGGCAACAACACCATGATTCGCCACATGCAACGCCGGCACCCTAACAACTATAGTGCAGCAGAGGTCAGAGAACTGACCAGAAACCCTCCCCATTCTTCTCGCAGCACCTCCCAAAGTACCCAACCCAAACCATCGGGACCAGAGACAAGGGAGATGGTCCCAAACATCCAAACCCAGTTTGGAAATTTCAAAATAGTTTGCGTATTTTGTGGGCGTACAATTTGCTATGGTGAGCAAAGTGTTAAACTCATCAACCGTGCTGGTGACAACCACAAGTGCCCAAAGAAACCATAATTTTTTCCAGTTTTTTTTTTGCTCCAGTTGAGCCGTTTACAATTCCCTGTTTTTTGTTTGTCCCCATAAAAATTCTAAAAAAAATATAAAATTGTTCATAAAAGCCAAAAAAAGTACACAATGTTCAAAAAAACAATAACAAAAATATAAAACAACAAAAAGAATAAAAAAAAGTTCTTTTTAGAACTACCTCCAATTTATAAAAAAAATGCTACATTTTTTAAAAACTCTGTCATTCTTTTTTCCCCATGGTACGCTCCCCGGTGCGCGTACCGGGTGCTCCCCCCGTGCAAATCGAAAAAAAACATTTGTTTTGCCCCGCGGGGCCCTTTTATGGCCCCCGGGGAGAAGTGTGGCTCAGGGGTTAGAGGCGGCAGACCCGGAAGCTGAGATCGGTCCTGGACCAGGGTTTAATTCCCCGCCTCGGCGGGTCTTGGGCTCATAAATTCCACGGACTCGATAATTCTCGTTCCGGTGCCTACTCGACTCACGGGTTCACACTCTGCGACTCTGGGCAATAGCTTGCTTAATCTCCACTACGGCCCCTCGCGGCGGGATGCCTGGCTTTCACCTTGTGGATACCCTGCTGGGGTTATCTCACAGGGGAATACCAGGACGGGTTCCCAAGGCAAGCGCCTTGATGCCTTCGGGTGATACGTGCGCTATATAAATCGCAATACATTTACATTTACATTTACACATCAAACCTAGGGGATCAGGGGGGGTCTACCCTGCCCCCCTTTTGGTCATTTCCCCCTTTGATTTTGCCACCTCTTGTGTCTCGATCCTACCGAGACACAAGATGGCGGCCGCTACGGACTGTTTGGAATGTTGACAGACACCCGAGAGCTAATCAGCTTTCCGCGCTCGAACTCGCGTAAACCCCGGTGCGCGTACCGGGACGCGCTTAAAGATATATATATTTTTTTGAACCTAAATTACTCAAAATCCACTGGAGCACATATCTTGAGACATAGCAAAGGCACATCGGGCTACCAGTCCCTACAATTTTGCCAAGTTTGGTGGAAATCCATTCAGCCGTTCGAGCTAAAAGTGAGTCCAACCGCCCTATGGAAATTAACATGGGGAAAACACGTTTTGGGACCCCCCTTTTATCTCGGCCCCCGCTTGACGAATCCCCCCCAATCTTTCAGGGAAGGAGCGGAGCGCAGCGAGGCAAATTTCAGGAAAATTCAGGCAGATTCCTCAACCGTCGCCAAAGTTATTCCCAATAGAATGTTGCGGATTCCCTATGGAAAACAATCCTAACTATAACTACCTACTGGCAACCGCCAGTAGGTAATATATATATATATATATATATATTTATATATATCGTCCCTGCCTCGCACTCTCCAGTACGTGATGCACTCTCCACAATAATTACCACCAGCCAGAGATGTAGCTTGGAAGACGTTATTTCACATCAAGCCAAACTTTCAAAACCCAACGCGTTTCGGCGACACACTCGCCATGGTGAGGCACATGCCTCTTTTCTCCTACTGGCATATGAGATAAAAAGCCCAAGGGCGTTTTTTTATGTTAATTATGGGTGGCGAGAAGGCTAATGAGGATAAAAAATTTAAAAAAATATTAAAAAGTTAACAATATTGAAGCAAACATTTTAAAACATGTACAATTAACATATACGTTAAAATACACAAAATAATTAAATATCAATATTATTAACAACAATATTTTTAATATCGATATTACCTTATAATCAATATTCTTGCCTACGATATTCTTGCTCACGATATTTCGGTGTCACGATATTTCCAAATCAATATTTGTGTCACTTAATATTACTGACTCGATAGTTTGTCTGAACACTGTTACTTTTTGGTGCAAAACCTTGCCTACTATAGTTATTAGATAGGGTTTTGCATCAAAAACTATGGGTGGTTGAACGGGAACACCTATGTACAACCTGTGGAATGCCCCTTGATGCAGAGTAAGGCAAACCAGTGATTTGTGCAGCTTTGTATTAGTTTCCGGCAACTTTCCAGTGCAAAACAAGTTTAGAGCTGGAAAGTAAATCTAAAAAAACATTTTGCACAGGTTTCCTTCACTTTTTTTACATAAACGCAGTGCAAAATATTTGTAATTCTGGCCCGAAGATGCAAATTGTTGAGCACAGGAAATCTTCCACCCAGGGTATAAGCGGATCAGATGCATGATCTTCAGCTGAATTAGTTACTATAGGATGGATAGACCCCATCTTATGCAGACCACCCTACACAGCTCTCGACGAAAACAAGCAAAATGGCAGGCCAAACAGTCAAACGTTAATGAGCAGAATTCCTCATGAACAATACTACTTGGCCAAGGAAAAGGAACGCAGAAATTCAGGACATGTTTTTCATACCTCAAACGACCTGAGGGTTTGTCCTCCTGATACACCAAAACATGAACCTTAAGTATTACCTAAACCCAGAGCCAAGAGAATCAAGAACATTGGATCTAAGGCCATCAGTGGAAGACAATGAGAGTTTAGAGGCAGGTCCCGAAATTGAAAACAAAACTAATACAGCTGTGTAAACCTCATAATCCACTGGTACCCACATCATCTGAGACAGATTTAAATGATTATTTCAACTTAATGCTGATTAACCGGCAACCAGGCAGGCACATCATCCCCAAGTGGGATGAGGTGACATCTTCCATTGATGTAATTCCATGGATGCACTGCCTTCGAAAAGGGTATGCAGGCCTTGATAGCTCCACTTCTGAAACATGCAGGGGAGCAGAAGACTACCTCGAGAGAATCAGCAGCTAACATCATAGAGAGGTGAGAGAAACTCTTGAACCTGAATAACATGGTTGAAAGAACCCAAAAGCAGCTAATAGATGCTAGCTAGATCCTGGGATACTCACAGCATTAATGTACCTCAAAGAGACATTCATCTTGACTCATACAGGCAGAAGTAGCTCAGTAATTCTAGAGCAATGATACATGGATAATGACCTTCAGTACTTAAAAGTTCAATATGTAATTTATTGCATAACTTCAAAGTCAGAACTAGCACTTCAAAAGAAGGTCCCACGGGTTGTACCAAAGGTACACAAACTTAAAAAGAAGATAGCATGTGGCCATTAGGCAAGGTTGCATCCCACAGCACAAGTCCCAGTCATAAAACAAAGTGAACGCTCCAAGACATTTTGCCAGACCAAAGAGTCATCTCAAGGCAATTTGGCAAACAAAGAGACCAAATGTGGAAATTGAGGGATGATCCCAAACACTTCAGAAAACAAACAGCAGGCACACAAACACACTAGGAAGAAAGGAGAGCATTCACTAAAAAGAACAGGACAATCTTCTAGGAATAACAATATAAGGAGCCAACCACGGTAAAGATTTGAAGTAGTAGTAATCTTTATTTAGATATAAAACAAATATCTTTAAAAGAGACATTTCCAATTCATAGTGTTTACAAATATTAAAAACAATACAGACAGTCAAATACACAGCAGAAATATGAATAATCATCTTCCTTGGTCTCTTACTTGCAAATGTTATTAAAATTGCTCCCCCAATCTGTGATTACATACATAAAACAAACCGTGATCCTAAAAAGCTATTTAGCTGTTCTTATCTCTAATTACTTGACGGTTTTGAGATTATTTGTTTTTAAAAAGCGTTGATTAATTTAAGAAAGATTAGGGGAAGGCTGTGACTGGACACTTTTGTTTAAAATTGCGATATGCCTGCTGGATCAAGTTTGTCAACCTTATATTTAGATCTGTGTTGTCTGGGCTCAAAGCAGCAATGATAGCTTGCCTGCAGGACCGAACACCCAGCCGATTCCATTCCCCCCTCAGCTTGGACCTACGTTGGAGCTCAAATGCTTGACAACTGCAAATCCTTTATCAAGGAGCACTGCAACAGAAAGTACGAAAAAATAACCCGAATCAATAAGGTGGCATATCTAGCATGAGTAATATACATAGGTGAATAGGTGGTACTACCACATGCTGCCCACTGTGATCTCTTAGTGAAAAAAACGTGAGAATTTCGGGATGTGTATAGGGGTTATTTTTTCGTACTTTCTGTTGCAGTGCTCCTTGATAAAGGACTTGGTTAGTCCGAAATGCATCGGAGCCATCCTAATGTTGATTGAATCGATTATTTAATGATCATGTTGAAATGAAAAAGAAAATCATGGAATGAAATATTTCTCAATAAATTCCAGAACTTCACAATTGGAACTCTTTATTGAAACATTTTGGAATCTATTGTGTCATCCACACATAGAACCTGAATAAGTGTGCCCATCACAGGGATGCGCCTACACTCCAGTAGCGCACTCATTTTTCTTGATAATCTCATTTTACACACACACATATGATTTCTTAATGGACTACACATGTTAGCATTAATGAGTGGCATATGCCTATCCCATGTTAATACCTAATAGCACTAGAATATTCTATTCAGCGCATGATAAATCTTTCAAGACTTGCCATACCATTTGTGTGAAATTGGGGTATTAGTTAAGGAGATAATGACCAACCTTAAGCAGTAACCTCCAACCTTATTCCAATAAAGTCACTAAATGAGCCTATGCTCAACAAACTGCTAGTTATGGCACAGAGCAGACAGGCTTAACTTAGAGGCAATATGTAAAGTACTTATAGAAAACAAAAGTAGTGATAAAGTCAAAACACAAAATAGGAAAAATTTCAAACCAATTTAGAAACATAAAGTACATTTTATTAAGCATACTTGCACCAAAGCAACAAAAATCCAATAAAGGGAACCAGAAATATGGATTTTCATAGATCTAAATAAAAATAGTGTCAAAAAGCATTAGGCCTCAAATACGCCCAACTTGTTGCAGTAGACTGGGACCCAGATGCAATTCGAGGTGGACCGCGATGAAGTACTGATTGGCTACAGAAACAAGATTTATCTGAGTCGGAAGTTTTACCTCTCTGAAATAGAAGTCTTAATCTTCAGCGGGATATGGCAGCAGGTTGTGGCCAGGAAGGGCTCCACAAGAACAGATAGCTGTCAGACGAGGTCCCAGTGAAGCCATTGGCCTTTGGTGGAAAAGCTCAGAGCAGCAGATACGCAGATATTTTCCCCCAGGGAAGATCCTTCACTGACTTGACACTTTTGGCACATTTGCCCAGTGAAGATTTCTTCCAGGACCTAGGGAAAAGGGAAATGCACTTGTGGTCAAGATTCACTCCAGCAGAAGCCAAAAGCATGGTGCAGGGAAGTTGGAACTGATCAGCTGGGCGGTCTCTTGTAGCTTGGGGTGTCTCTGTCGCTTGAACATGAGATCAGCCGTGTGACCCTGGGAGGCCACTTTTTTGTCTTGAGTACAAAAGGGAGAGCAGGTCCAGTCACTCTGGGTGCTTCTCAGGTCTCAGACTGCAGATTCAGTCCTTTCTTTCTCAGGTCTAGTAGTGCTCTGAGTAGGGTAGGGGTATGCCACATTTATGCCTGGAACCAGCTTTTTAGGTGTGGGTGACTCCTGGTTCCTCACTAACCTGTGGGATAAAAGTTCCCAGGGGTCACCCCACTCACTTTTGCAGACTTTCCTGTGCATCCCCCATTGCCTTAATTCAAGCTGTTGAAACCCGTCTACCCTTTTGCAGAGTCTGTATACCTACCCCAGAGTTGAGGCCAAGGAAATTAGCAACACCTCCTCTGGGGTCACATCAAACCAGTTCTGTGGACAGCTCTCCACCCCACTATGATTAGAACCTGGCTGATTGCGGGAACAAAAAAGGGTCCTGTGCAGGTGTCATCTGACATCTGCCTGTGACAGAGGAGGTTCTTTTGAAGATAATTAAGTTTGTAGGTACTGCTCAAATGGTCCACAGAACAGAAACACCTCCTCTTACCCAAGGTTTTGTATTCTGCGCTGGAGGAATTTTGTACACCTCATTCAAAGTCAAGTACTCAGAGAGTGCAGCTAGAGGCTAATGCAAATTAGCCTGGAGAGGGTGTAGGCAGGCTTAAAGGCAACATTCTAAAAGTACTGTGTCCTTAATATGTATTACCAATCTGACTTCACCAGTGAAATGCTCTTTTAATAAATATTTTAAAGAGTCCAAGGATGCAGGCCTGGACTGGCCATTACGGGTAGTGGGCAATCCCCTGGTGGGCCGCATGGGTGGGGGCCGGTTTTGGGCCCCTGGGGGCAGTTTTTGTTACAGGGATGTTTTTGCAGCATAACGGCCTGTAACAAAATCGGTCGAAAACCGGCCCTGGCAAAGAGCGCGGTCGCACCCCCAACACCCGTGGCGGGCTGGCCGAACACTTTGCCAGGGCCGGTTTTGGTTCCCAGTCCGGCCCTACAAGGATGACAGAATTATTAAACTGAATATTGCATCCCAGTGTTTTTCTGTGGAAAAGCCAAACTTGCTAAAAAGCTTTTGGTGTTTTTCACTCTAAGGACATGTTTAATATCACTTTTCTACATGTCCTACTTTAAAATGCCATTCACCCTGCCATATTGGCGCTAAACCCTACATATGGGGGACTAATTAATATTACAAAGGAAGTTTTAGAGCTATTAAAATATGTGTTTATTTTGACAGTTCGAATTGCAGTATATAAACTAACACAGTCAAGCTAAAATGGTTGGTCTGAATCCATATTTTATTGGGTCACTGTAGTGGAGGGCACAATGAGTGCTGCACATGAGTGCTGCAGTCCATTTGTGACATTTTACTTACAGGCCCTGGTACATTTTGTACCATATACTAGGGATGTATAGATAAGTTAAATATGCCAATCACATATATACCAATGTCATCATGTTGAAAGAAGGAGCAAGGACACCTCTTCACTAGTTATCAAGGGCAGAGTGCACAGAGTTCTACCACCAGCAAAAACAGTTAAGTAAAAATGGGAGGACACCTCACAAAAGTCGGTATTTCCCTACACACCCACACCCAAGCAGAAAGCGGTGAGAACAATCCACCCCCATGTCTGTTCTTATGGCTAACTTGGAAAGATCACCAGCCTTAGCGTGGTCAGTCCCAGGACGATGTTCCACCATGAAATGCATAATCTGTAGGGAGATGGGTCACCTTAACAGTTTAGGATTTTCACTCCACATTTACATCAGCCATCTGAAGGGTCTGTGGTCTGATGTAACCCTGTATGTGTCAAACAGGTATGGTCTAAGCTTCTTCAGTGCCCAGATTACTGCAAATACTTCCCTCTCAATTTCACTCCACCTCTGTTCCCTGAATAGTAGCCTCCTGCTGACGTAGGCTACAAGTTGGTCTAGGCCCTCCTCATTCAGCTGTGAATGAATAGTCCCAATGCCATGCTGTGAAGTGTCTATCTGTGCAAGGATTTCTTTACTGAAGTCAGGTGCCTTGAGTACTGGTGCTGAACCTGCAGCTTCCTTCAGGATGTCAAAGGACTTTTGACACACCTCTGTCCAGATCACTGATTTTGAATGCTTTTTGGAAGTTAGTGCTGTACGGGTGGGGGAAGTAGGAGCAACACTGGTGTGATACCTCTTCATAACCCTCATGTTGTATCCATTGAGGCAAACAAGGACCACAATCTGGGTCTGTGCCTTGGGACGTTTACATGTCATGATGGTCTGAAGTCTGTGTTGAGAGGTTGTGTTTGTCCTCTGCCAACATGGTGGCCCAAGCCCACCACAGAACCCTGCTCTGTCTGGCACTTATTGGCACTGATAGTCAGGCATATCTGCTGTAGAGCCAGAAAGTGTTCCCAACTGGAGCTAAAGATGGAAATGTTGTCCAGGTAGGTGGCAATGAAGTTCCCCAACCTAGCCAGGACCCAGATAACTGACCTTTGGAAGGTGGCAGGGGCATTCATCAACTCATAGGGCATAATCTGGAACTGGAAGTGCTCTTCTAGTGTGGAGAATGCAGACATCTCCATCAGTAAGAGCAAAATGCCAATACCCCGACATCAAGTCAAACATACTAGAGAATTTGTCAGCTTCTAAGCTGTCAGTAAGCTCAACAGCTCTGTATATGGGATGTGCACCCGTCTTGGTGACTTAATGGGTGTTCCTGTAATCCACACAGATATTCAGTTCTGGGATGCTGCCAAGTGGGGCAGCCTTGCGTACTAGCACTTCTGACCCGTACATAGGTCTACAGGATATGCAAATTACTCCAGCTCTAGTATCTTGGAAACCATGTCCTTGATCCTGGCTCTCACTTTGTCAGACAGTCAATAAACACTGTTT
Source organism: Lissotriton vulgaris (assembly GCF_964263255.1). Lineage (NCBI taxonomy): Eukaryota > Metazoa > Chordata > Amphibia > Caudata > Salamandridae > Lissotriton > Lissotriton vulgaris. Next base: position 1,394,388,406 of record NC_141693.1, read on the forward strand.
TTGATAGACATGCTGTTCCCAGTATCAATGTCATGGGTACATCAATTTGTAAGACCTTGGGTAAGGGAGAACAATTAGGTAAACAGACCCAGTAGCTGGTGACAGTCCCTCTGATGTCTTTCTCTCAGTGTGGGGGAGAGGACTACTCCCTCTACTGTGCCAATGTGCTCCTTGTATGACAACAGGTCTGGCAGGGGTTTACTTTCCCACTCCTCACCATCATCTGTCACCATGCGCACTGTCAATTCGGCCATCTCAAAATGGTTCACATGGAAGGCCCTTAAGGGGGTCTGCAGAGCCACCACACAGGTGACCTTCACCTTCCTCTCTTCCACTTCATAGGACACACGCCAGCAGTCCTGGAGGACTTGGGGCTCCATGACCCAAACTTTCTAACCAGGTTAGTTCAGCACCAGAGTAATGTTCTCGTCCATAATATTGCTTGGTAATTTCTTGGCTGGCCTCTAAATTTTCAGTGGCCTCTTTCATGTAATAACACATCTAGGCTCTGAAGGCTAACATGTAACTGACAACATCTTGTGGCAGGTCTTGGGAGCTTGCTCCCATTCCTCCTTTAGAAGACTCAGATGCTCTCTCACAGAGTACCTAGACAGAAGCTCAAAGAGGCTGGATCCCACTCCCTTCTGTGGTACCTCACTGTATGCAAACAGACGGCATGGTAACAATAAGTCCCACTTACATCTTAAGGGCTCAGAGAGGCCCATGATCATGCCATGATCATTTGTCGGGACATGATATGATATGAAAAATGTATAGGTGACCCCACACTCATCCCACATGGCCTTCATGTATGCTGGCCTGAAGTTGGTGCCTCTCTCAGAGTCCCTTCTTGGGAAACCCTACTTGCGTAAATATCCCCATCTATGCGCTGGCCATCAAGGAAGCAGTCACTGTCCTGGGATGTATAGTCTGACTGTACCCGATGGCATGATCCACCAACACCAGGATAAACTTGCTGTTTTGGGCTCCAGAGACTCAACAACGTCTACATCTACCCTCTCAAAGGTTGTTCCCTCCACTGAGAAATTATGGAGGGGAGCCATGCACTTCCCACCATATTTGCCACTGGCCTGACAAGCAATACAGGATCTGCAGAATGCATCTGACTTGATCCTCTTCTTGTGCCAGTAGAAGTGGATTACCAGGCTGTCAAATATTTGTCCAGCCCCCAGATATCAAGCCTAGGCAATATCATGCGCCAGCTCCAGTAGGAAGACCCTATAGCACTTGGGTACCAACAACATTCTGGTTGAGCCAGGCTTATATTCATTAAGGTTACCTTTGCACTGTTCCCAAAACGAACTGGGACAATTTCCTCCCTCAGCACTACACTGTCAATATCTAGCTTGGGCCCACCAGTGAGGGGGCTTCTTTTTGCAACTGATGACATCTACCGCCGTATGCCCTGACTGGAGACAGTCATAGTACCGGGTCTGATAAGGCCCACTGGTTCCCCTTTTTACCCACTCCAACTGCTCTTTACGGCCCTGTCTACCTCCGTTCCCTCCCTTCTTCACCCCCACCCCCTAGATAGCTTCTTTGACTCTCTGGCCTTGATCCAGAGGTCAGCTTCATTCACAAGCTCTCTGGCCACAGTGAACTTGATAAAAATTAAGTGCTGGTGCAAGTCTGTAAAACAGTTACTTAAAATGTGATGCTTCATCATCAAATTATACAGGCCATCATAATAATTTACTGTTCTGCCCTTCATCCACAGAAACTATTCATAACTCATGTCACTTCTTCGGGCTATCCCTGAGCTTCAGATAATACTTTTTAGGGGGCTGCTTACACTTAAGTGATAAAAAGGATTAACAAGGGCCTTTTTAAGTTGCTTAATGACTGCTTTATATGCTCTGCCAGACCTAGCCATCCCTCACCAAAGGCAGAATGCAGCAGGTGTAAAAAAGCATGCAGCAATACGAAAAATGAGCTATATCCTGCCCTGACCAAGGGTGACTCTAATTTGGTGTGTGCCAAACCTGTAGAATACACACAAATCCAGATGAAAGCACGAAGGGAGTGGGACTCAAAAATATGGGTGAATATATATGAGGTTGCTGCCTATAAGGATAGTAGGATGTTTTGGAAGATAGCAGCCTATGGCAAATGTCAATCATCTGATTGCCTAGATATTGCATTTCGCCCGAAGTATTGTATTCCCACTTCTATGATCTTTTTTACCTGGATTTGATTAATGGTAGGCTTTCTGATTTCAGTACAAATAATTTAGCTCTTTAGGCCAGTGAGATAGTTTCTGCAATAAAGAATATTGTGAGGGGAGATCTTTTCTTAACAGATGTTGATGGCTAGGCTGCTTATTTTAACAAGCTACTCAATGCCATTCTTTGAGGTGAGGTTCCGTGACAATTGTAAGTGGTGTTTTCGGCTCGCACGAATATGGTCGAGTCTGGTATCTATGAACCGCAAATGACGAGTTTAGTAAGTGTGCGCAGTTTCGCTGTGCTAACTTAAACCGTTCGTTTGTTATGTGGGTTTTTCATCTGTACCCACGGGTTCCATCTTAGATACGGCATCCATTTTGTCTCTTGCCCTCAGGTAGCCAGCGAACGGACGCTGTCCGCTTCGCGACCCTGGGACTCCCAAGATATTTGCGGAAGACACATGTTCTTTGTAAGTGTCTTTATGACGAGGGGGATGCTACTGTAAGGCAGATGGCGCCGCTTGAGGCTCATCTTGCCGCACGGACTTATTGTCTCAGCCGTGCATCTCATTAGGCACGTCCCTTTGATGCCTGTATCTCGTGTTTCCCGATACCTCCCCTTTTACACCCTTTCCGATCTCCCCACTGTCTCCGTCTTCCTCTGCACCTGTCTTTGTTCCTATTTCGATCTGTTTTACTGCCGATTGGAATGCACTAATGTTGGGAAGATGGGTTTTTACAGTTGGGAACCGCCAAATGTTTCCGCACTTATGTTCCGGACCTGATGTGTTTCAAAGTGACCAAAGCGACCCCTCTGGGGGATAATGGTGGGAACCGGGTTGTAAACTTTTGTGTGTCATGTTGTCCTATGGGTAAAAACTGTATAAAAGGAGCGATCCACAGAACCAATTTGAAGCAGTCTCCCCAAGTTGCACGTGGTGTACTTGCCGTGACTTCTGTGTTCCCTGCAGTAAATAAACCTTGAATCTTTGACGTCGAAGGAAGTGTCCCGTGTCTCTGTCATTCGTACGCCGGAGCAGGTTACCCACGAAGGTTTCAGGTGTTGTGCCCTGGCACCGCTGGGTCTTAAAGAACCCAGTCCTTCAGTTGGCGCCCAACGTGGGGCTGCATCAGTGGTACCGGTCCAAGCCCGACGATCGTGAGGAACTTCGTGTGAAATCTCCGAGGGAAGGTGCACTCCGCTTCATCGATCCTGTTGTCGAAACAAGTGGCCCGAAGACTTTTCCCGCGAAGATTCCCGCCTCCTGACGGCTGCGACGGACTGCTGCCCTGACTGTAGACCTGTTTTGGCGCCTGGCGTAGACCTTGGTAGAGCGAGACGACTGACGGGCCTTCCTGGTGACGCCATCGATCTTTGAGTTAAGTATTTGTGGGTCGCTCCCAGAGTTCTTGGTTGTTGACACTTTAGCGAGTGTTTTTGTTGTTAACGCTGTGTGAGTGTTTTTGTCGGTGACACTTTGCTAGCGTACTTTGTTGTATTGTTTGACGACTGCAGCCGCCAAAAACCGAGGGTTTTGTTCTTTGCTGGGACTTGGTAAATCCCGTAATCCTTGAAGTTTGTGAAACTCGGCTAGTGTGCGAGATGCCTGGTCGCAGTACTTTGTTTAGTTGTTTCAGGCCTTGTGGTACGGATTCCCGACTGGAGGACTCGTGTCCGATACCTCCGGTTGGAACTCCCACGTATGAGCTCTATAGTAAACATGGGCTAGGCCCAATTACCTTTAATGATTATTGGATCAAATATACAAAAAAGGATGGTGACCTTCGCTGGCCACCGCACGGTAGCTTCGAGGCACCGATCTTAGATAATCTAGAGATTAAATTGTTCGAAAGAAAGTCAAGGCCGGCCATGTTTGATGCCTTTCGGTTGTGGCGTAAAGAAGCCCGACAGAAGGAAATCAGACAGACTAAACGTAATCAGCGAGATAATGTTGCTACCATAGTGAAGAAAGCAGAGCAATTTCAGCGAGATAAGGAGGTTAAGGATAAGGAAGTGTTTGACAGACTACAGCGTATGACCGTAGATAAATGTTATCCCGTTTTGCCTACGGAGTCGGAAAAGAAGGAAGAGCCAGTTGAGGATCCTTTAATGTCTTATCTTATGAAGTCGCCACCTCCGTATGTACAGGGTACCGCAGCTCCTGTGGTTCCTGCCGTACCTATTCTTCCACCTATTCTTCCTTTGCCTGTTCCTCAACCTGCACCTGCCCTTCCGACTGTTCCTGCTCCTTTGCCTGTTGCTATCCCTACTGCTCCTCCGCTTCCACATACTCCTGCTCCCGCTACTGCTCCTGCTACTGCTCCTGTTTTGCTAACTCCTGCTGTTGCTACTGTTTCTACTCCTTCTCTTGTTAGTCCTGTGTCTTATTCCTCTCCCTCTATGCGTAGTCGCAATTCTCCTCTTGCGGCTAGTTTCTTTCATTCGCTCGGACCTGTTCATGGGTCCGCTGGTTCCGATGGTCCTCAGAGACGTAGTCAGCTTCCTGGAAACAGAGAACGCGTTGCGCTATATAATATGGCAATGGGTTGGATGGTAAATCCTCTTAGAAGTCCACCCCGTGTGGTACTCGATACATTTTGTCAATTCAATATACCAACCCAGAGATATGTGTTCAACGAAATGTGTAGGTTCCTTCATGATCAGATAGCGGCCGATGCGCCTGACGAGGTGCTCACCGCTCTGTCTGATCTTCAGCTTCAGTTCGCAAATGGGCTGATAGTGGATACTAACGTTCGACGTGCCGTTGAACGATTGCTATCTTTTCGTCCCACTCCTATACCTCAAGCCTTGTTTGTTGAGGACATTGAAAGACAGCCAGACGAGTCTGGTCAATTTCCTATGCGAGAAGTTCCACCGGTTTGGATACCAGCTAATCCTAATGCTGCTCCTCCGGTATTGGCGCACTTCCAGAGAGTATGGATACATCTCCCATGGAAACGCTCGGAAGTATTGCAGGTGAAGCAATCTTTGCCTGACCCACGCAAAAATCCTACAGGGTATTACAAGGAATTATCGCAGCTCGTAGATGCTACGGTAATGAATCTTGCCGATATCGATATGTTGTTCGGCAATGTCGTACCGCAACCGGTATGGGCCAAGATTCGCCATGAAAACCATCCAAATGAATTAGGTGGTGCCTGGGCTGCCATTGTAGCGGCAGATGCCGGACAAGCGGCTGCTACTAAACCCGACCAGTTGATTATTGACCTTCCTCAAAGAATAATAACGCTAATGAAAACTCTTATGCCAGCTATGAAGGTGAACTAGGACAAATTGTCAGCTTGTAAGCAAAAGAAGGACGAGAGTGTTTCCGACTACTTTACGAGGTTCGAGGAGGCATTCATCGACCATAGTGGACAGGATATGGGTACTGAGGGTGGTCAAAGATTGTTCGTGGATAAATTTGTTTCGAATTTATTGCCCGATCTGAGCAATAAGTTAAAGAATTCGGAAAGTGCATGGGCCGTTTCTACTTCAGCTCAGATATTGGCTACGGCACAATATTATGAGAACAGAGAGAAAGAAGAGAGCGACCGTGCAGATAAAAAGACGAAAGAGCTTAAAACTAAAGTACTGCTTCAGCAAGCGTATCCTCCGCGCTCAAATCAGAACAATTCGCAACAAAATAGATCACAGCAGCAATCGAACAGATCCCAAACTCGTAATGACTCCTCCTCCCAAAGATCCTCGTTAGGGTACAATCAATGTGCTTATTGTAGACAGGAGGGACACATTAATTTCAATTGCCCTGTTTTGAATGAACGTAACAATGGTAACTCATCTAGAGGAGGTCGTAGTGGTTCGCAGCAGGCGTCACGTGGTAGAGGTTGTGGTGCTCAGAGTGATCGCTCAGATAACTCATCTAATTCTAATAATTGTTTCGATCAACGTGGATCGTCGCAAGGACGATCTGCGCAGTACAATGTAGATGATTATTACGTCGATCAGGGAACTGACGACTGTAATTACTAGGACAGCCATAGACAAGGAGAGGGAGTGGTATCAGTTCCGGTTGATCAGAGAGGGCCTTACGTCGCAGTTGCTACATCGGGCGTCGTTGAGCCTTTTCTGTTGGACACTGGTGCAGCGAAAAGTTCTATCATGCATTCGAAACTCCCTGGCGCACCTTTGTCTGGCTTAACAAATGTTTCCGTTGGATTCTCTGGCGCCCCCGTTAGCAATCCAGTTTCGCGCCCTTTGCCCCTTAAAATTGGGCCACGTGAGCTAGAAGCTCCATTGATTCTAACCACGGGTTGTGGTGAAAATCTTTTGGGCCTGGATTTGCTTAAACGTTTGTACGCGACTTTGTATTGTTCTCCTGCGGGTGTAAAGCTTACGTTAGGAGAGAGGATTGTCTCTCCTATGTATTTGTCCCTCGATAAGCTCCCACCGGAATTGAGTTCTCTTCCTGCGTCTTTGTGGGCAACGGGTCCAAATGACGTGGGCCTACTTGATATCTCCCCTTATGTTGTACAGTTGAAATCTAATGTGCGACTGCCACGCATTCCCCAATATCGTATCTCCCTTGATGGTGAACGAGCACTGTTAGCGATCATCTATGATTTGATCGAGAAAGATGTTATTGAAGAGACTCGGGGAAACGTGTGCAACAGCCCTGTGCTGCCCATTCTTAAACGTACTGATCCTTCGAAACCGCCTGTTTATCGCTTTGTTATCGATTTACGGGAGGTGAATAAAATTGTGGTTCCTCAATTTCCTGTTGTGCCTGACATCACGGCGCTACTGACTCTGATTCCAGCTTCTGCATCATGGTTTTCGGTGATTGACTTGAAAAATGCGTTTTTCAGCATTCCGATTGCCGAGGAGAGCAGAGACCTTTTCGGTTTCTCTCTTGGTGGACGTAGCTTCCGGTTCAAACGCGCTCCTCAGGGCTACTGTGAAAGTCCATCGATTTACAGCCAAGCCTTGAAGGGTCAACTGGATGCGTTTAGGTTGCCGGCTGGTGCGGCCTTAATCCAATACGTTGATGACTTATTGGTAGCTGCTGATACTCAGGACATTTGCAAAATTGCTACAGTATCGTTGCTCCAACATCTCTGTGAGTTGAATCATAAGGTGTCACCTTCTAAACTCCAATATTGTTGTCAAGAAGTAACCTATTTAGGTCACTTATTGTCAAAGGAGGGAAGGAGATTGACCCCAGAGAGAATTGCAGCAATTGCGCGAATGGCTGTGCCAACAACCCAAAGAGATGTGCGTGCCTTTCTAGGTATCACATCATACTGCAGGCAATGGATTCCTAATTTTTCATTGCTAGCGAAACCATTGGTGGCTCTTACGTGCAAGGATGTTTCAACTCCTTTACCATGGACGGACGAATGTCAGAAAAGTTTTTCTGAATTGCGTGATTCATTGTGTTCGGCTCCTGTGTTAGGTACTCCTGACTACAGTAAGCCGTTTACATTATATGTTCACGAGAGAGAAGGTTGTGCTTTGAGTGTCTTAACGCAACCTTTTGGTGGTAAGCAACGTCCATGTGCATATTTTTCCTCGACCTTGGACCCAGTAGCTAGAGCATTGCCGAGTTGTTTACGAGCAACAGCGGCAGCTGCGGTCTCCATCCGACAATCGGCAGGATTGGTCATGGATAATATGCTTACGGTGATGGTTCCGCATGCAGTCGATACTCTTTTGAATCGAACGAAAACTCAGCACTTGACGAGTGCGAGGTTGTCTGGGTACGAGTTGACGCTGTTGGCAAGCCACATTCAAATAAAACGTTGTAATGTTCTGAACCCGGCAACTTTGTTACCAATTAGCACAGAGTCAGATGAAGTAGCAGAACATGATTGCTATTTGAGGACTGAGGAAGAAACAAAAGGTCGAGTGGACCTTAAAAACACCCCATTGGAAGATCCGGACGGTACATTGTATGTGGATGGGTCATGCTTTAAGTTGCCGAATGGCGATGTGACTACTGCTTATGCTGTTGTAACGTTGAATACTGTTGTTGAGACTGCAAGATTAAATCAGAATTCTGCCCAAGCTGCAGAATTGATTGCTCTCACTAGAGCATGTGTGTTAGCGAAAGGGAAACGTGTGAATGTGTTTACCGACAGCCAATACGCATTTGGCGTCGCTCACAGTTTTGGACGATTGTGGAGAGAGAGAGGTTTCTTGACGTCGCATGGTACGAAGATTCAGCATGGCCAGCTTGTGAATGATCTTCTGGATGCACTTACGTTGCCTAAGCAAGTTGCGATCGTTAAATGTAGTGCGCATCGTAAGGTGACGGATGATGTTGGTCGTGGTAATGCGTTTGCGGATGAGATTGCTAAGGAGACTGCCCGGAACCTTAGCACTCGGATGTATGTGACGAGTTCGGTTAGGTGGCCTACAGAATCGAGTATGTGTGAGGACACTATCGAGAGTGTGAAAGCAATTCAGAATGAAGCCACCGACACTGAAAAAACGAAGTGGAAAGAAAGTACGGGAAAGTTGGACGCGAATGGTTGTTGGATTGATTTGACTGATCAGAAAAGATGGATGTTGCCTGATGCGTATGTGCTGGCCGTTGTGACAATGGCGCATGGGTTAGCACATATTAGCGTGAAAGGTATTTGTAAATTGTTGTCTCCGGTGTGGAAGAATGATGGCATTACGAAATGTGCTGAACGTCTGGTGAAGAATTGTATGGTGTGTATGATGTACAATCCTGGCAAAGGAACCCCAACTCCTCCTGGCAGTTTTGCTCCCCCTTCATGTCCCTTTGAGGTGATTCAATTGGACTTCATCCATATGGAGCGATGTAATAACCTGAAATACGTTTTAGTTGTGGTTTGCGCATTCTCCCGATGGATCGAGGCCTATCCTCTCAAAGATAATACTGCTTTGTCGACTGCGAAAATCCTACTGAAGGAATATTTTCCTCGGTATGGAATGCCTAGAGTAGTGTGGTCAGATAACGGAAGTGAGTTTGTGGGTAGTGTGATGAAGAGTGTGTGTAAGGGCCTTGGAATTAATCAGAAATTCCACAGCGCCAATCATCCCCAGTCAGCTGGATTGGTTGAAGGGTACAACGGCACCCTTAAACTAAAACTAGCGAAGATTCAGGCTACGGCTGGTCTTTCGTGGCCTGACGCTTTACCTTTGGCATTACTGTCAACTAGGGCGACTGTACACTCCCGAGTAGGGCTTAGTCCCTATGAAATAGTGTTCGGCCGTCCTGCGAATGTGTGGGGGGTTCCTAGGCCAGGAATGTTCTCTGATCTTGAGTACCCAATGTTGATCGATTATCTACATGACTTGACTGCTAAACTGAGGTTAATTCACCAACAGGTTTACGACGCATTGCCGACGCAGACGGAGGGTCCAGGCCACCAGCTCCAGCCCGGAGACTGGGTGGTGACGAGAAATTTTTCACGCAAGAATAACCTGGATCCGAGGTTTACCGGACCCTATCAAGTGCTCCTGGCCACGAGGACTGCCGTTCGTCTCGAGGGACGTAAGAATTGGGTGCATGCCACCCACACCAAAAGAGTCCCCATCCCTTTGCCGGCAGACCCGTGGGTAAGGAGAGGCATTGCGTCATCTGAAACAGAAACATTGCCGGCGTTTGTGCCTTTTAGCGACGCACAGCTTGTTGGAGAATCCTCAGCGCAGCAGAAAGACATTGTTGAACAATTATCATCAAAAGACTCAAGACCAAACCACTCAACTGATCAGCAGGACGCTGTCTCTTCAACGGATCCTTTGTTTGACGAGCAGACACGTCCTGGGAAAACCCGATACTTTTTGCGATCTCGCACTAAGGACAAATAAAAAGATCTTGCTTTGCTGTATTGACAACTGCATTATCCCATTTTCCGTGATCAGTTTTGAACATTCATATTACTGTGATTATTTTGTATATATATATATTGAGCTTCATTCCTTGTACTTTTTGCTTCCACAGCTGAGAGACTTTGTTTTTGCATACATAATTAAAGGCCGTAGGGCCGCGCGCGTACTTCCTTCTGGATAGTAGGTCTTGACGCTAGGTTAAAGGCCGTCGGTTCCTGGGAACTCCTAGGGATTGACTATTGCTACACAGAACGAAGTGCGTCAAGAAACGTTGCGGACGGTCGTAGGAAATGGCATTCTCGAAGCTGAATGATTTGGAGGGAGCTCAGGTTCACAGATTCAAGCTGCAGCAACTCAGTCGTACCAAATGTTTTATATTCCAACTGTTTGTATTGTCTTTGACGGCTTCTGCATTATTGGCTGGTGGGGTGTATTACACGATGTCTTACTTCTTACCTTCTGCTACACCTACTCCTACTCCTGACCCTAAACTTACCTCCACTGTTTCTCCTCATTCCTTTCATATGTTACCGGAGCACGAACAGGCTAGACGTGTAGAATTCCACAACAATTCCTTTATTCAGCTCCTTCATCAGCATCAGTTAGTGGTTAACACTACTAATTGTTGGGTGTGTGGGTTGATGCCACATACTACGGATAAGGGAATTCCATATCTGGTGTTACCGTATAGTTCCCAAGGGTCAGCTCGAGCATTTCAAACAATGTTTCGAAGCGCACTGGGTTTCCACCCCATTCGAGAACCACGTTCCCCCTACTCTGGTCCTACCTCGTATCAAAAACCTTTGTCGATAGCAATAGAGGATTTAGATAGCGATATCTATGATCCCTCGCTTATTCCCGAAGAAGAGGTACAGGCCTATAGGGTCCTAAGTAGAGGTGAATATAGTGCGTTCACTAGCGAAAAGCAGCTTAAAAGCTCGCCTCCGATATGGGTCGTACCCCACACTGGTAATTTTTGTCTCATGGGTCGTGGCCGAAGATCGCAAGCCCGACTTGGAGCGAGTGCTTGCACTGAAAATTACATTGTGCCGATGGTCTCGTCCCCTGTGTTTCTGGCTGCCAAGGGTACATACTTTATCTGCTATGATCGTGCATATGCATGGTTGCCCGCTGACTTCATGGGCTCATGTTTCATTGCAAATTTGTTGCCTCCGACGTTTACTGTAGATGCCGATTATCATAAGACTAGAGTTGTGCGAGGCGTAATTAGCGAAGAGGATACTGCCGGTCAAGAGGCAGGAGACTTTTTCAAGGGTTTCCTCCCGTTTTGGGGACCTATGGTTAATAGTAGGAACCTGAGACAGTTGACTCGAGTGGTAGAATCGACAGCTAATATTACTGCCAGTGCCCTTGGTAATATCACCACAGAACTCCAGGCGGATAGACTTATGACGTTACAAAACCGTATGGTTTTAGATGTCATCTTAGCAGATCGAGGTGGGGTATGTAAGGTGATCCACTCGAGCTGCTGCATTTTCATTCCAGATAACGCTCCTACTGTCTATCAAGCCATCTCGAGGTTGCATAAGATCTCCGAATCCATACACATGGATGTAGGGGATTGGACGCTACTTGGATGGTTTTGGGGCCTGATGTCGACTTGGGGTTGGAAGATTCTGATGATCATCGGAGTCGTAATGGTGTTCCTGTTCACGTGTTGCCTTTGTGTGCAGTGTGGTCCTGCCTTATGTGGCCTTTGTGCTACAACGTGTATGAGACAACCACCTGTTACCAAGGGGACTCGGTTGGACAGAGCTATGCTACAGCAACATCTCGATGGTCTGATGAATATCGAATATGATTCCGACTAGTGCTTGCCTACATGAGGGCAAAAGGAGCGTCTGAGGTTCCGTGACAATTGTAAGTGGTGTTTTCGGCTCGCACGAATATGGTCGAGTCTGGTATCTATGAACCGCAAATGACGAGTTTAGTAAGTGTGCGCAGTTTCGCTGTGCTAACTTAAACCGTTCGTTTGTTATGTGGGTTTTTCATCTGTACCCACGGGTTCCATCTTAGATACGGCATCCATTTTGTCTCTTGCCCTCAGGTAGCCAGCGAACGGACGCTGTCCGCTTCGCGACCCTGGGACTCCCAAGATATTTGCGGAAGACACATGTTCTTTGTAAGTGTCTTTATGACGAGGGGGATGCTACTGTAAGGCAGATGGCGCCGCTTGAGGCTCATCTTGCCGCACGGACTTATTGTCTCAGCCGTGCATCTCATTAGGCACGTCCCTTTGATGCCTGTATCTCGTGTTTCCCGATACCTCCCCTTTTACACCCTTTCCGATCTCCCCACTGTCTCCGTCTTCCTCTGCACCTGTCTTTGTTCCTATTTCGATCTGTTATACTGCCGATTGGAATGCACTAATGTTGGGAAGATGGGTTTTTACAGTTGGGAACCGCCAAATGTTTCCGCACTTATGTTCCGGACCTGATGTGTTTCAAAGTGACCAAAGCGACCCCTCTGGGGGATAATGGTGGGAACCGGGTTGTAAACTTTTGTGTGTCATGTTGTCCTATGGTAAAAACTGTATAAAAGGAGCGATCCACAGAACCAATTTGAAGCAGTCTCCCCAAGTTGCACGTGGTGTACTTGCCGTGACTTCTGTGTTCCCTGCAGTAAATAAACCTTGAATCTTTGACGTCGAAGGAAGTGTCCCGTGTCTCTGTCATTCGTACGCCGGAGCAGGTTACCCACGAAGGTTTCAGGTGTTGTGCCCTGGCACCGCTGGGTCTTAAAGAACCCAGTCCTTCAGAGGGGGTGCGATTCCCTGCAGATGAAAGGCTACTGACATTGTCCCTATTTATAAGAAAGGTACACAGGACTCTCCTTCCAACTATAAGCCTTATTGATGTGACCCAAAAGGCTTTCACTAGAAGGCTTCTAGGGACCCTTGAAGAAAGGATAGAGAAACACAAGGCACTTTCTCCCCTGCAGGCTGGCTTTTGCAAAGGGGTTAGCACAATTGATCAGGTTTTTACATTTTGGTCTTTGTAAACCTTAAGTCTGCATTTGATCTTGTTCCACGTGGAAAGCTTTTGAGGGGGTGGGTGGGGTGCTAAAAACATTGGGGTCTCTCATGATCTTCAGTAGGTTTTGGTTCACCTCCATGACAATACATACGCCAAGTTAGATGAGAAAGGGATAGGGAACTCACACATCAGTTACCCATCCATAAAGGGGTTCATCAGGGATGTGTCCTTGCCCCAAGCCTATTTTGTTTGTACTTAAACAATGTGGTACTTTACCTTAACCCCTTCACTGCGGCGGCAATTCCGCAGCAGTGCTAGAGGGGAGGGAGGCCGTGCGGCACTCCCATGCTCATGATGGAACCGCTCCGTCACGAGCCTCAGGCGCGCTGTGCTTGTGACGGAGCGGTTCCATCACGGCCCCGCCCGCTCAATAGAAAGCTTAGCGCAGGCGCAGAATCTGCGCCGCGCAGGCGCACCGAGCGGGCCGTGACGGAACCGCTCCGTCACCAGCACAGAGCGACCGAGCTGGTGACGGAGCGGTTCCGTCACCAGCATGGGAGGGGTTAAAGATGATTTGTATGATGCTCTCCGATTAGCAGGCTCTAAGGTCCCTCTCCTGATATTTGCATGTGACACCCTATTGATATCAAAACCTCTGAGTGGTCTGCAACGCTTTGTGGACAAATTTGCTGCCTATTGTAGCAACCATGGACTGGTGATCAATCATACGAAGACTACATTTATGTCCATCAGCCCCCATAAGTCTTTTAGAAGTTCTATTTCTTTGAAGGACAGACCACTAGAGAGGGTCAGTGAGTTTACTTACCCGGTGACCAATCTTACTAAATCAATGTCCTAGGCCTTGAAGGTCAAGAGAAGTGGTCTGAACCTTACCCAGCATGCAGCAGCCCTCCTAAAAATGCATCTGGCTTCTCAAGACGGTCAGATATCTCCTGCCCGAAAGCGTATAGAGCCAAGGCAGAGGGCAGCACTTTGTATGGGGTTGAAGTGTGGGTCAATGTTGATCTGACCATGTTGGGGGTGGCTGAGAATACCTTTATTAGAGCCCTTAAGCATATGCCAAAATACACCCCATTGATACCCCTTAGACGTGAACTGGGCCTCAAGCCAATTTGCCATGAAGCCTAACTTAGACCATTACTATTTTGGCAAAGGCTTAAATATACTGATTGGTGAATTTTGGTCCTCATGCCCTGTCTCAAAGCACGTATATAAAAAGACATCCCTCAAAAAGGCCTTTTGGGAATATACGTGGGCTGAAGAACTCAGACATATCTCTGAGGGATCTCTCGCTGACAATTTTTTTGGTTTCAATATTGATATAGTCTTTGAGCCTCTCCTAGTTTATATAACCCCGATAACTGCCAAAAGCATATACCTTAAATGTCGATACAGCACTCTCCGTCTACAGACATTCCGAGTAAAATAGAAACCAGGTGGTACCGTGACTTCTACATGTTCACCAGAAGGCAGCGGAATCTCTAGCACACTTTATATTATTTTTCCCATCTTATGTGCGCCCTAGAAAATCCTTGATTATTCCATTATGCAAACAACTCAGATGTCACCAGCATCAGGATGCTCTATGGCTGTTGTGAACGGAATCCAGTCAGGCTTTTGTCTGTGCATATTTATACTGGATTCGGTGCATTATAACAAAAGCATTGGCCTGAATTTCTGGATAGCATAGAGACCCATGTTTTTTTTCTGACAATGCAACACATTTTGCCTGCCTTTTTAACCCTTTTTCCTCATCTATATAATGATCTTACTTTTTAATAGGGGTCTTTTTTAAAGATGATACTGTGATTGTATTTTTATGGTTATTGTCCCTTTTTGATGTCTCTCGTTTTAACTTTTTACAAATAATGGACTTTTATCCTCTTAAAATATTATTTGCTGTTTTGTATTTGTGAGGCCTCATATTGCTACTTATTTTTACATTTTGTTATATGTATATTTACTTTATCTGTTGTGTACCTTTATGTTTGTAAAATACCAAATAAAGTATACAATGATGGTAATGATAAGGGCTTCATTCATGTGAGCATACTTCATCTGGTCAGCTACTTCAAGGGCCAATAAGGTATCCCTTGCTGCAGCAGGCATGTACTTCCATAGAATGGTCTTCCTCGCAGACTCTTTCCATATGCAGGCCACCTCATATGCTGCGAACCACTTATCTTTGTCAACCCGCAATACAATGCTAGGCATCAAGTCATTGGAGATGTTGGCCCTTTTACCTCTCTCAGGCACTTTACTGTCGCTGTCGCCATCTTTATTGGACTCAGAAGCTCTTTTGGCTCTCAGATCAAGCTCTCACTGGCTTCTCCAGAAGGTCTTTTTTCATCTAAGGGGAGAGTTAATTTCTTCTCCTCCAGTGTCAGCTCTGCTGCTGCCTCCTTCTTCTCAGCAGTCAGCTTTTTTTCTTGCAAGGCTTGTGTTGCCAACCTCAACTTCCAGATCCTCTCTGCCTGTCTGTCTTCCATCTCTGACTAGGACAAACCCTGGACTCACACACAGCTCTCTGCTCTACATCCTGCAGGCGATGCTGCTGTTTGGGGTCCAAACTCCTCTGGCACTAGGCTCCCTTATCTCCTTGCTCCTGTGTGGTAGATTATAACAGGTCTACCTTCTCCCAAGCTCTGTGGGCAATATGGTAGTCCTCCAACATTGAGTCTCTCACCAGCGTCAGTAACCTCTCCTTGTACATCTCCGTGCTGAGACTCTCCATATTGCACAGATCCACTTCCTTTTTTCAAAAATCAAAAGTGCAAAAGTGGAGAGCAAGAACTAATTTAGGAAAAATCAAAGATAACCAATTAAAAAACAAAAGCCAAGTTAAAATAAATTCCAAAAGTGGAGTTCTGCTACTAAATTAAAAAGGGGGTATTGTTTTCAACTTAAGTTGCTAATTTGTACTGCAAAACACAGCCTTGTAAAGTGGTGAAGAGGGGACACAGTAATATTTAGGCTTTGTTAATGGGTAATTGGGTAGCTTCATTCTGGCTTCTATTCCCTGTTGCCTCTGGAGACTGCTGCAGTGCCACACAGAGGCAGGTCAGGTCTAAGGCCTGTGGCATTCTTCTGGGGGTCGTCACTTCACTTCTGCACAGCAACCTACTGATCCTTTGTTTGGCTCCTTTAGTGAAGCCTGCCTTGGCTCCTCCTAGTCAACACAACTGGACATGCATGGAGCGTCCGACGGATCGAATCACAGTGGCCATTGACTTGTGTTCCTGCTTACCTGCTAATTTGCAGTTAGTGTCTGTGAGAAGCAGGCTTGGTATATGGTGCACACTTATCTAAGTGGGCACCCTGCACCAATCGAGGCAACCCTTAAGGTGATTTTAGTGGTCCTAGACAACCTCAGAAGCTCTCTAAGTGGTAGCTGTGGAGGGCAGCCTTCAGGCTTAGTCCAGAAGGAGTGTAAAGCAGCTTGTTTACCAGTAAATAACTGTATTGATATAGAATGGATAAAGTGAAAAAGAGCCACACAGTGTATTTATAAAAATATGTATTTATTATAAGACACTCACTATCACGTACAAATATCTCCTCCTCGGAGATTTACACAATACACACAATAATTGGCAATAAAAAAGGTAAGAAGCACAATTACACAGTGGTAGGCAGGGGAAGACCAAACCATATACCCAAAATAGTAGTATCCGAACCGCGACGCAAGTCAAGACAATACCCAGAAGACGTGGAAGTGCAGGGGACACTAATAACCACCCAAGGTAACTAACCACGAACCCCTCGGAGGCCATGTGGAGAGTAGAAACATGACCGCAGGCTCAATGCAAGTCAAAGGGTAAATCACGGTTGCAATGTTAAAATAGGGACCCTTCCCAATGGACCCTGAGGACACCCCTTGGAAGACAGAGGGTTGGAGAGCTACCTCATCTGTGGATCCCCTCGGAACCAGGATACCTACAACCGCTGTCAAGCACAATTGAGGACTTCAGAACGAGACCACTGCTGAAGAAGGATGAAAGAGTCTGTTGGAACCTGGAGTTGGGTTTGTGTCAAACAGTCCCTGAAAAGCAGAGGGGACAGAGTCTATGCCACAACGGGATGTCCAGGAGGCATGGGAGATGAAGGCCACTCAAGTTCAGGTACACCGACTCAGTAGCTCAACCTGAGCCACTGGGATGCTGTAGGTAACAGAGTCTGTCCGTCCAACCAACCGTGTTGGCACTGATCTGTTATAGCGGGGAAAGACTCGTCAACAGAACCTTTTCGTTGTAAATAAGAGTCGGACGAGGTAACCGATGCGGTTACCGCATAATGAAACAATGCAATGACACGGTGCACAGGGGTTTTGTTGCAGGGCGTTCTATGAGGGAAACTATCCTCAACTTGATGAGTGGACAGTTAAGGCCTTGAGGGTATGCAGGACCACCACCTGAGTTGCTGAGCTTTGGGAATCCGGGGTAGCCCAGGTTCGGCAGACAAGTCAATCTTGTTACTGTGCATACAAATGCAGGGGAGTAACTCCTTCACTCCACGGGAGATTCCTTCAGATGTCTTTAAATGTCCACAGGCCCAGGACAAAACATGTATGGAACATGGACACTGATGGTGTAGAAGGTTGCAAGACAGTGAGATCAGGAGCAGACAGAGTCTCCTCGGTGGCAGTCTCAGTCCCACAGCAAAGGGTCATGTGATCAGTCTGGCACAGTCAGCACCACTTGGCCAGGATATCCAGATGGTCGAACTTGAAGTGGACTTGGACCTGAATTGAATCCCACGACGAATCTAGGGACCCACCTATAGGTAAGCCCTTAAGTACCCTAAGAAAAGGGTTAGGATGATTCAGGGTTCCCTCCCAGGGGAGGAGATGGACAGTGGGGAGGATAGACCCATGTCCCTTGTCCAGTTTCACGCCAGAGAGAGAGCCAACGACTCCTTGAGCTGGTTTTAACTGGACTATGCAAGAAGGGAACCAAATGTGCCCCTCAAGCAGATGGAGTGACACTGGCAAACGCACCCACCCAGCCCCAATACACTAAACTCAGTCTGGGAGGAGGTCACACCTCCCTGTGACAAGATACCTATTGTTCTGCCTTCCCCTGCTCGAGATTGGCTCACCAGCAGGAGGGCAGTATCATCTTTCTGGTCGGCAGCAGCCATGTTGTTTGTCTGTGTCTAGAAGACCGGCACCGGGAGCACTGATGCCCTCCTGTAGGAGCTTTACAGAGCATTTAATCATAGCCCACACCATGTACTGTATGGGGGTATGATTCCAACATATTTGATACCAAATATGACAGGGTTCATTACAGCCATGTTATAGATGGACAACACAAAATTACACATGGCCCCTATATGTATTGTAATGGCTGTTGTACTTACAATACAGGGGAATAGACCCTGAAGGTTGTAGGGGTGTCCTGCTCATGCAGGGGCAGCCTCACACTTAGAACCAAGCACCCTGCCTCCAGGGACCGAAAGGCCTGCTAGAGGGGTGACTTATAGGTTTTAAGCGCAGTGATATTAGATATAGGGAAACCTATATCTGTCGTAAGTGGTGCTAGTACCAGCTTATACAGGCTGCAATGGCAGGCTTGTAGTTACAGTTTGAGTAGTCTCCCATGGGTGCCTAATACATGCTTCCACCCAGGGGGGTTGGTGTACCTATGCCCTAGGTACCTCAGTACCATATACTAGGGACGTATAAGGGCACACCAGTATCCAATCTGGGATGTAGCTAAGTACTTACCATAACCAATTTAGGGGAGAGACTGGGGTCCTGGTTAGCAGGATCTCAGTCAGACTAGTCAGAAACAGCATAGCACCAGGCAAAAATGGGAGGTAACCATAAAAGCAGATCCTGCTGTGTCTCTATGCATTGTGTGTTGTGAGGTGGCTCACTAACCCTTCACTCCATTTTGTGGGCCCCTTGATTACATTAGGTTGTCCACAAAAAGACAGCCCGCTCCTCAATAAATTAACACTAGCAAAGGACTCCACCCACCGGATGCATAGAAAGTAAAGAAGGACTTATCAGCTAATCAGCCTGCTGTAAGGTCATGAAAGAAAGACTCTTTGCCTCAGCGCATCAGTAGCGGCCATCTTGTACTGGTTTTTGTACTGTCTGTCCCCTATGAACCTCTGTTCTCCCTAAGTCAGAATCCTCCTCACCTTTTTGATACTGCCTTCTCTTATGAGCTTCTTTGAATCTCTGCCCTCTCTTAGTTGAAAACCTCCTCGCTACCAGTCATGACACTGCTTTTTTTCAGATTAGCCTACCATTCTTTCTCACTCACTAATAAATTATTGAAATTCTCTTGATATCTCACCTACATAATGGGAGTAATGAAAATCCCTACACTTCAGAGCTTCTAATAAGCACCGATCTTCCTATGGTTTCTTCTGGGTGGAAACACATCTTCCTCACACTCATGAGACCTTCCCTGCCAGCACCTCTCATTGAATTCTACTCCATATGACTTTAACTCCACTTGTTCTTGAGCATTGTATGTAACCTGGTTACAGCACTCAGTAGGTCAACTTTATACCCGTAACTGAACCTCACTCTCAGGTACACGATCATGCCCTGACCCTTTAGCCCCACCTGTGTGAACCCTCCATTCTTAATTTGGCTTACTTGGAGCTCATTTTCGACATGATCCTATTCCACCAAGAATAACCGACACCAAACTGGAGCCCTTAGGCCATTATGCTTACAAAATTACAAAGAGCCTGAATCTATAAAAAAAAATGCAAGAGCTTAAAACATAGACTCCTCATATTCACCCAGAAACGCTTATTTGTGACCCCTACTTCTGCGTGGATAAAGGAGTTATAATAAGTGACCTTATACTTTATATGAAGAGACAAACTCAATGGAGGAAAGCCCTGGTCTCATTGCTCTTGATCTTTACATCTAAGAAAACTCCTCATGGTCTATAGTTCTCTGCAGCCCCCTCATCGGTTTATAGAGCAGAAATTACCAACTCCATTTACTACAACTGGATTATCCTCATCCAATTCTTAGATCGCAACCTAGAAATACTTTCAGAAATGTTGCCTCTCACCAAATAAACTGCAATGGCTACTAAGGCCTACCTAACTCTACGTTCAACACTAACTCATCACCATCACCCAGTGGGTCGGAGCCCCCCTTTTTCAATTGCCATATCATTCTGCATCCACCCCATACCCAGAGCAGCTGCCTAAGAGTTACATAGTCATAGAATTCCCACCTTCACCAGACCCCCATTCCTCAACCAATTACACTCCCAAAGTCTGAAGCACCAATACCACCCAGTGACATTTCCACAGCACTCCCACTCACCCAACTCACGAACCTTGCCACCTTCTAACTTTGAGCCTACCTCTACCTCCAACCCGAGCACCCCCTCTGCTGGCACCCCCAGGCCATCAGTGCTCCAACACCACAGACTTCAACTCCCCTGCCTCCTTGCCTACTGCTCCAAGACATGACAACGTGCTCCCACACCTCTCTAGAATCCAGACAGGACAAGATCGCACAAAACCTACAACAACTCAAGGCAGACTTACAAAGCCTTATTTACATTACCACAGAGATGATCAATAATCGATGGCCAAATAGGAATCTGAGGATGAATAGTCTTAATCATGACCAATACACCAACTACCTCACCATGCCTCTAATACACCTTCCAACCAATTTGATGACACCTACTTCAAGGCCTCGGCACCTGAGACGGAGAATCTTACTCTACCCCAATGCACTCACTTGGCCCATTAGATGAAAAGATCCTCTATCCAAGTAAGATATTCATTCCTTGCTCCTATCATATAACTAAACACATTCGGATAACATAGACAATCATGGTCAAATCCAATCCATTCTTGCAAACGCTATCCCTAACTTCCTAAAGTCTGGGCAGTTTTCCCCCATCCTAAATAAACCAATGGCAGATCACACTGACCTAAACAACTTCCGCCCTATCTCCAACATTCCTACTCTGGCAAAGCTCCTTGAAAAATGTGTACACATCCAACTCTGTGACCACTTTGAACAATTCTGTCTTTTAAAACAATTCCAGTCCGGCTTCTGTCCGGGGCATAGCACCAAATCAGCTCTTACACATATAATGAATGATGATCTAAAAATGTTAGATCAGAAAGAAGCATGCCTGGTAATCCTCTTTGACCTATCGTCGGCATTCAATACTGTTAAACATGACAACCTACTAGATATATGGGAACATAGGATGGAGTTATCATGGTCTCTCTTAAACTGGTTCACCTCATTTCTCCTAAACAAAATTCAAATGTTCAAGGTTAATCAGTCTCTGACTAAGACCACTTTGGTCACATTAGATTTTCCACAGGATCCCTCCCTCACACCCACTCTCTTTAACTTGTTCATGGAGCCTCTAATGAAACTTTGGAGTTTATCCAACATCCACTATCACATGTATGCCCGACAACACCCAATTATATCGAACGTCTTCTCCCCGAAGACATCAAGTCCCTCAACTTAACTCTACAATCACCCCAAAATTGCCTGACATGCAGCCACCTCAAATTAAACACTCTCGAAACTGAATTCCTCCAAATTGCCCCGCCCAAACAGTCACTCGGCTGTGAGGACTGGATGAAGCAAATAACATCTCTCAACTGCTTGCCACAAGTTAATGATTCAGCGAGATCACTGTTAATAACTCTCGACAAGAACCTTAACATGCAATAGCACATCAGTGCTGCCACCAAAGTAGCGAACCTCCAAATGAACATGTAAAGAAAATTTAAATTCTCCCCCCAATGACTTCAAGTCTGCTGTGCAAGGCCTTGTGTTTCCCAGGTTGGACAATGGAAGTGCAACCCTCTGTGGCTGGCCTGAACCCAGACAGCTCCTTTAGGGCCTCCCTTAACTCTGCTGCAAGGATTCATCATGATAAAAGATCAAAAAGAAACAACCACATCACCCCCAATTTGAAATCTCTCAATTGGCTCCCTTGTGAAGCAAGAGCACGGCTAAAATTGACTGCATGACCCTACACTTCAATGCCCCAAGATCCCTCGCTCAGAGGTGAGAACCTTCTGGGGGCGCAGATCCTCCAGAAACTCTAGCACCATCCTTTTGAAACCTCAGACATTCTATAAAACGAAAACCTACAACAAAGCCTTCTCTGGCATTTAGAATGAAAAACCGCTTGCCCCCTGAAATCTGACATAATCCCTCAACTGCATCTTTCAAGAAGGAAGTTAAAGTACTACTTATGAACACATTTCTGCCCTAGAATCTAGAAAGATCCTCTCTCCATGCCTATCAAGACACGTTAACTGCACTCATGTCTACTGCTCGGTTGTTATGTCATTGTTTTTTATCTATTGGTCTTGACACTGAGGTGATCCCTCCATCATCTGGGGAGTTAGCATCTCCTGTATTGTTCTCGACTATGATAATATTGGTTCAATATGCCTCTTCTCTCTGAAAATCTGTAATGGACTCTGATACCCGCAAGGGTTATTTTCGAGCTATATAAAACGTTTTAGAAAAATAAAACTATTAAACCCTGTGTTAGCCATGGCATAGAGTATACGGGCTTAATATGGAGACAATGTAAGTGACAAAAATCCAATAAGGGGAACAGGACTTATGAATTTTTAAAGGTTTAAATAAAAATAGAGACAAAAATCGCCAACCACAGTCAACTGATCATGGTAGACTGGGATCTAATTGTGATTTGAGGCCTATCGTGATGGAGCGTAGGTCAGCTACAGAAACCAGGTTCAGCCTAATCAGAATCTTACCTTCAGACTAAGGGCCAGATGTAGGTAGCCCAATACCAGTCGGTAACGGCCGAAATTACCGAATTTCAGCCGTTACCGACCGGTATTGGGCATTTGAGATGTAGGGTCCAAAATTAAGGATTCGGTAATGTACCGAATCGGTAATTTAAGGAATCGGTAAATGACGGATTCCTTAATATAACGATTCGGTAAATTACCAAATCCATAATGTAGGGAGCACTCAAGTGAGTGCATTTCTGAGTTAAGGATTCAGTATTTACCACTATCTAAATGTTGGTGGTAAATATCGAAAACCTTTGAAAAAGCAAATTTGTGCTTTTCCAAAAGTGCCATGTGGCAGACATACATGCCCTTAGGGCATGTATGTGTGCCACATGTGCACCCATGCACTATTCAGGGGTGGAACAGGGTGTCA
Organism: Lissotriton vulgaris; assembly: GCF_964263255.1. Taxonomy (NCBI): domain Eukaryota; kingdom Metazoa; phylum Chordata; class Amphibia; order Caudata; family Salamandridae; genus Lissotriton; species Lissotriton vulgaris. The sequence goes on from NC_141693.1 coordinate 1,394,411,607, forward strand.
ATGTGACACCCTGCCACCCTTCTAAGTCTTCCCTCTATTACCAATTCGGTATTTACCGATTCGGTAAATACTCCAGGCCCATAGGAATGAATGGGAATTACGAAATCGGTAAATACCGAATCGGTAATTACTGAATGTTACCGATTCAGTAAAATTTACTGAATCAATACCTACATACCATTATTCGATTCTGAAATACCGAATTGGTAAAATTCGGTATTTTAGAATTGAGAAATAGTATTTACCTAGATATGGCCCTTAGTCTCTGAAATGGAGGTCCAGAATCTTCAGCTGTAAAAGGCAGCAGGCTGCGGTTGAGAAGGCCTCTTTAGGGTTAATTAGCCATTGGGGGAAGGCCTGGTGCAGCCGTTGAATAGTGAAAAAGCTCAGAGAGAGAGAAAGTCATGTTTCACACTCTGTCCTCTGAAGGTCTTTGAACCAAAACGTTTATAAGACCCAGGTTTCTCAGGATGTTAGGAGGAGTACACTTTGGACCTCAGGAATAGTACTTAGGAGCCAATATGCACTCAATCAATCAATCAATCAAGGGATTTGTAAAGCGCACTACTTACCCACGAGGGTCTCAAGGCGCTGGTGGGGGGAGCCGCTGCTAGTGGTCGAAGAGCCAGACTTCAGTAGTCTCCTGAAGGTCTGCGGGTCTCCGGTTTGTCGTAGGAGGTGAGGGAGGGTGTTCCAAGTCTTGGTGGCACGGTGGGAGAAGGACCTGCCCCCGGACATGGTTATGTGGATGTGTGGGACATGGCCAGTTGGAGGTCGGCGGAGTGGAGTTACCTGTTGGGTACGTAGAATGAGAGACGGCTGTTGAGGTAGGCTGGGCCGGTGTTGTGGAGTGCCTTGTGTGCATGGGTCAGGAGTTTGAAGGAGATTCTTCTGTCGACGGGGAACCAGTGCAGGTTTCTCAGGTGGGGGGTGATGTGATCTCGGCGCGGGACGTGAGGATCAGGCGTGCAGAGGTGTTCTGGATTCTTTGAAATCTGTTGATGAGCTTGGACGGGTCTCCGGCGTAGAGGGCATTTCAAGTCTGCTGCTGATGAGGGAGTGGGTGCCGGTTTTCCGTGTGTCTGTCGGGATTCATCTGTAGATCTTGCGGAGCATGCGGAGGGTGTAGAAGCAGGTGGAGGAGACTGCGTTGACTTGGTTCGTCATGCTGAGTTTCGAGTCGAGGATGAATCCTAAGTTGCGTGCGTGGTTGGTTGGTGTCGGGGGGGGTGCCCAGTGATGCGGGCCACCAGGAGTCGTCCCAGGCTGAGGGGTTGGGCCCGAGGATGAGGATCTCCATCTTGTCCGTGTTCAGTTTGAGCCGGTTTTCTTCCATCCAGTCGGCGACAGCCTTCATACCACGGTGGAGGTTGGATTTGGCGGTGAGGGGGTCCTTCGTGAGGGAGAGGATCAACTGGGTGTCGTCGGCATAGGCGATTATGTTGATGTCGTGTAGTCTGGCGATGCGTGCGAGCGGTGCCATGTAGACGTTGAATAGCGTCGGGCTGATGGATGATCCTTACGGGACACTGCAGATGGTCTTGGTGATTTCGGAGTGGAATGGGGGAGGCAGACTCTTTGGGTTCTATCAGAGAGGAAGGAGGTGGTCGAGTCAGGGCCTTGTCTCGGATCCCTGCACCTTAGAGGCATGTGCGCAGTGTGAGGTGGCAGACGGTGTCGAAGGCGGCGGAGAGGTCCAGGAGGATGAGGGCTGCAGTCTTGCCGTTGTCGAGTAGAATTCTGATGTCGTCTGTGGCGGCGATGAGGGCGGTTTCAGTGCTGTGGTTCCTGCGGAAGCCTGACTGGGAGGGGTTGAGGATGCTGTTGTCTTCTAGGTGGTGGGTGAGTTGGGAGTTGACGATCTTCTCGATGACTTTTGCTGGGAACGGAAGCAGGGAGATGGGCCGGAAGTTCTTGAGGTCGCTTGAGTCTGCCTTGGGTTTCTTCAGTAGGGAAGACACCTGCGGAGTCCATGGCAAGTCCAGTTGGAACCAGTCAGCTGGGTCGTTACAGGGAAGGTCTGTTGTAGCTTGTTGTTTCCTTGTAGCTTCTATAGGAGATCTGCCTTATGATCCTTGGGGTCTACTTCTGTGTCCTGGGTACAAGAAGAAGAGCATCTCCAGTTCTCCAGGGCTCTTCCCAGCTCTCAGGCAGTTGGTGCAGTCATCTTCTGATCTTCCTCAGGTCTAATGGTGTTCTGAGGGGGATAATGGTGATGCCATAGTTATGCCTGGCTCCAGCTTATGAGTGTAGGTGACTCGTGGCTCCTGCCTAACACATGAAGTAAAAGTTCCAGAGTGTTACCCTACTCAAAGTTGCACCATTTTCTCTGTGCCCTACAGAAAACAATCCCACATAGTCTCTTCCCTACCTAAATCCAAGATTATAAAATACTTGTGTAGAACCTGGGTCCCTACCCCAGAGCTGTGTCCAGGGAAATGAGCAACCCGCTCTTCCATGGTCACTTTGAATAAGTTCACGAGGATAGCTCGTCCAAGACTGTGATTGGAGTTTGGCTGACTGGGGGAATAAAACTGGTGTTATCTGACATCTGCCTGTGACTAGAGACACTTCTTGGTCATCATGCGAGGGGAACAGAAACACCTCCACACACCTAAACCTTTGTCTTCTGCTCTGGGAGCAGTTTTGACACACCCAATTCAGGGTTAATGTTCAGAGGTCTGTAACAGGGGCCTAATCTAAATGAGCCTGCACGGGCTTTAGACAGAGAAAAGGTAACTTTCTAAGAATATATTTTTATAAATATTAAGTAAAAACTGACTTCACCAGTGAATTGAGCTTTTAATAAATACTACAAAGAGTCCAATATTTGTATAGGTGATTCCTATCTGGAGGTAGCATTAATACATTTTCTACTGCATCCCAGTGTTTTCCTATGGAACAGCCAGCCTTGCTACTGTGAGAGTGAGTTGTGCTGCACAGTAGGGGACCCAAAAGCTGCCAATCCCACCAGAAGATCTCAGCCCAGTTGGTAGGGAGATTAAAAATGAGAGGACTTTTTAGAAAGCCTGGGGTACAAAAGTCATGAGAAGCTCCAGGGGGTGCTGAGCAGAGCAGGACTTTTCTTGTGACCAGACTCCATATACAAAAGCATTATGGGTCATTAAATCTCCAGGAACTCATTTATCAAAGTCGTCTGTCCATGGAAGCTGTAAAGGGGGGTTTAACTCATCTCAAACTGAACCAAGCACAGGTGCATCCCTCCACATGGTATGATGGACACACAGAAGTAGCAACAGACTCAAAGGTGTCAATAAGTAATTAGGGCCCGATGAGTGGAGCATGACTGTGAGTGAAGAAAAACTCAAACTGGTTGCACAGAGAAACAGCACCCCAAGAGAAGAGTGGCTGGCACACAGCGGATCCTCAGGACAGGCTCTTTAGCTGTGGCAGCTCAAAACAGACTTAAGGCAGACAATCTGCATACAGTGGGTGCCTGAAGACATTAGTGAGTCAGAGCGCAGTGGTGGCTCGCGCAGGTATCGCTCTGGGGCGGGGCGGATTGGGGGGGGGTGTCATGGAGTTCAAAATACAACAGGAAAGTGGAATGGAAATAAATCAAATAAATAAAGCACTTACCTTGAGCTTGCCACATCGCTTAGTCAGTGATGAGGCAAGCGCAAGGTAAGTGGTTTTATTTATTTATGTATTTATTGATTTCCATTCCATTCCACTTTTCCGTCATAAGTCGAACACCACTACCTCACCGCCTTACAGCGTTACCTGTGCCAGCCACCACTGGTTGGTGGACCAGAAAAAGCGTTAGTTAACTCACGACTGAGTAGAAGGATTGGGAGCCCGGGGTGGCCCGTGCAGAGAGGTTGTGGAATCTGACCATGGAGTGAGGTGCAGGGGCTCCCATGTCAAACAGAGCAATATAAACTGTGTAAGAATTGAAGCATTAGAGGGTCCTGAAAAGGTAAACAATGCCAGAGCTCAACGGGCAATGGCATCTAACAAGTGCAAAAAAAACTCCAGCATCAGACACATGCGTCTAGAACAGGTGTACATAAACTAGACATGACAATGAATCTGCAACCAGAGCCCTGGTCAGCGACCTTAAAGGCAGCCAAGAAACTACACTTTCAGAGCCCCGTCAGATTCAAATCAGACCTCGCCTTGTCGGCAGAAAGAAAATATCATGGAGGCTACCAGAAATATGGGACAGATCAGATTTGAGGGTGATACGCTGCCATCGTACAGAGGACACTCAGCTATCACCTTGCAGAAAGGCAGCAAATTACGAATGGTCACAGAATTATTAAACCGAAAATATGTCAAGTAAAAATGGGGCAATTCCTTCAGGATTATCTTTAAATAGGAGAAGGCCTAATTCATCTTAAATCATCCAAAGAGACATGCTAGGTTCTGGGGCTAGACTATACCAACAGAGGCGAACAACCTCTGCTGGAGAGCCACCAACAGCTCCTAAATCTATAACACGAAGGCCATGTGGATGGAAGAAAGTTCAAACCACCAAGAAACACATGAAGCCACCAGCAGACATAATGACAGCGGAGAGATAAGCTGTACTTAATCCACTCAAAGACTCAAATGACAAAGCGGACCACTGAAGCAATGGAGATACTGATGTCCACTGATAACAAGGGTGGTCACAAAAGGAACAGGGGGGCTTTAAAGAGACAGTCACCAGAACACGGGGCGAGGTTGCATGAGGGGGAGAATTTGCTTGAAAGAGGAAGTACATTTTCAGTATGTGGATGGATAGACTGTTGGCCATATGGCTGGGAGTGTCCGGGACAGGGGTAGGAGACGGTTGCAATCTTGTTTTTATTCACATTATTTTGGTTGATAGCTAAAAATAATAGACAGAGAAAGGATAGCTAGATCTGTGGAACAGAAAGGGAAATATTGAAAAAGCGATGGCAGACATGCCTAATGCTTTTACTCACTGAATTCAGGGAAAAGGCCATCCCTAAATAACTGAGGGTGATCAGATTGATGGCTCCGAAGGAGGGGTTGATAAAGGAACCGATGAGATGGAAGTTCACTCAAAGGATGGGAACACTAGGAGATTGATTACTTATTCTCTGTGTGACTGGAACTACGAATTAGGGGGGTCATTATGATGACGGACGGACCTGCGTCCGTCCGCCACCCCAGAGTTGGAGGGACCGTCCGCAGAGGCAGCGACGGTCCCTCCGTGCGAATTAGGATGTGACCGCCACCCTGGCGGTCACATCCTGTATTTTTGACATTGCGGCGGGTGCTGCTTAAAGCAGCACCCGCCGCAATGTGAAAACTGCATGCAGTGCATTTGCATGCACAAAGCGGCAGGCACCGCGAGGTGCCTGCCGCTATGTGCAAGCAAATACAGGGGGGTACCATAGGTAACCCCCACGGGCACCCCCACCCCCCCCTTCACCCTGGGGGCCCGCAACGGGCCCCCAAAGAAAAGACCGTATGCCTTTTCGTGGCGGCATTGCTGCCGCGGAAAGGCATGTCCCAAGGCTAATCCTAATATGGCTGGCAGTGTCTGACAGACACCGCCACCATATTAGAGCTTTTCCGCTGCTTGACCGCGGCGGAAAAGCTGCAGACGGTCTTCCCGACCCCCCCCCCCTGCCATCCTAATCTGGCGGGGGTCTTTTCTGACATCGCAGCGGTGAATCCGCATCCTCCGGGCCGGCGGAAGCCACCGCCGGCCCGGAGGATTCGGATTCACACCAATCCTAATCGGCCCCTTAGTCTGGCACTGAGGGTGGGTGGAAGGGGTGGCTAGGGGAGGGGAGGTTCATTGGTTTTCGCTCCGTTGTTAATGAAGTTCTCACCCTGCCCAGACCAAGGATTGTATGCATTGCATTTCCCCATATATGTGTCGTGTTTCCCTTTAATGTACGTAGGCTGTGCGAGGCATGGAATACTCTGGGAGTTATTCACGGGTTCCAACCCAGGTCGTCAGTTGCTACTGGTGTCCTGGAGTGGAACCCGTGCTGCCTGGCGCTCACCTGTTTCCTCTTGTATAATTAATAATCCTTCAATCTTCAACCGCCTCCGTTCATCATTACACTGGTGTATTGTGCTTCCCACTTATTACTAAAATTCAATAAAAACGAACTGTTCCATAAAGATGCAAAGTGAATGACGACAGCTTGTTTGTTCAATGTTGTCTACCGATTTGGGTGGAGTGAATACAGATATGATCGCTAATTATAGAAGAGCTCATCATCGGGGCAATTTCACAGACGCGACTTGGCAGAAAGGAAGCTCAGCTTGTTGTGTAAGAATTGGTGGCAACAAAGCGCAGCTCTTTCATAAGCATACTTCCATGGCGACATGACTCAGAGGGCTGAATGAGGTCAAAGGCAGACATCGAGGTGCGGAACAGGCTGCACAATACCACGGCAATACTTTCTTCACCAGCGTGAAATATAACAAACAACGATAAGAAGAAGAATGAAACATTGCTAGCTGTGATAAGAGCGAGGTCTTTAAATGTATTCCTAAAAGACGCATGCAACATTTTGCTGTCACACATTTAAACCCCGTCCAATCCAACTCCGCATTTCATCCTTTTGTAAGTCAAGAAAATAAGTACCAATGCCTTCTATTAATATCACTACTAATATACTAAATAACCGCTGTCCTACTGCCTGACGTCACCATACACACTGCAGATTCTCGACAGGAACCAGAGAAAGCCTGTCCTGCAGCTGAACAGCGACACACATTTCATCACCCCAGCTGTGCACCACGGCACTTCGAGGCTTTTCCTCATTGCATCATCAATCAAGTTCCCGCTCATTAGCCTATCTCCAAATGAGGACAACTGTGGCTTGGTGATAGGCAAATTTCTAAAACAAGCATTACACGCTGAATAATCATTACACAATAAACAAAACTGCACAGGTCATTAGGCAGGCAATGGAGTGCGCTGAGCGGCTTTAGGCCGGCTGCGCCATTGTGAGCAGCTCATGGAGAAACTATGCGTTTACACGTCAGCATTACAATAACATGACACACCTTCAAATAGAGAGCTGGCAGGCACACCATAGAAAAACACCCAGCAGTAATAATTACACTCTTAGTACACAGCCCCAACATACATATTTCTGAAGTATGCTACTAATCAAAATGTACTTCGTAGTGCAAGTCACCTTTTTGAGAGTTCTCAGTTTGTCAGTGAATGCTCTCTCACAGCTCTTGGTGTCAATGACTCATCTGTGCAGTTCTCTTGTGTCATATTTCTGGTTGGTCACATAGTTGGCATTGTGGCAGATGTTCGAGGTCAAAGTTGTCAAAGGGCTAGATATCGGACTATCAAAAACGAGAACATTATCACATGGCGTGGCAATCAGAATAATCAATATAACCTATTGTTTTGAAAATGTCAATCTGATTGTGTCGAAGAAAGTACACCAGCCTTAGTAAAACCCACTTAATACCGCAAATGGATCGGTGTATACATCCTTTGCATAACTTGAAGTTGTCCTAAGATGATTGTTTGGCACAACATGTCAAAAAAAGGCAAAATAAATAATGAATGCCCCATGTACTAAGAGATAAACACCGACAGAAAAATTGCAAAACAGGTATAATATCAGCTTGACAAAATGTTGTTTTCGAGAAGATCATTTCCTCCTATGCACAATGTAATGGCTACAAGGTAACCCTGATATTTTACTTTAACAATGCATTTTTCGTTTTATTATTTTTTTTTGCACGTTTTAATACGTGTTCCGGTTAGAGTAATACAAACCAATAGCACATTTTCTTTGTGCCAATTAAAATCAAATTTTCTTGCAATTTGCAATAAAATGTAAAGGGTGTGTGTACTTATTCTAAGTACACCTGCCTATTGGGAACCATCTGTATTGTTATATTAAAATAATATGTGTGGTGATTAAATTGAAAAGGTTTAATAAAAGCTTATTGCTGTGATGTTTAGGCGGTGGCGTGCTTCCTTTATTTTCATCTTTTTTCATTTTTGTGACATATTTTTGCAATAAAAAAATGAACCATCGCACCATCTTGCCACCATCACCAATGGCTTCGCCAGTGTGAGTTTATTTAGTTGATAGCTGCCCAAACGGCAAATAAGTGCCAAGGCAAGCCGACAAGCCCTTTTCAACTAAGAGGAAACTTGTTGCGAAATACCTCAATTGGTGACTATGAGAACAAGTAGCTACTGGTAGGGCCAGCCATAAATGAGATAGACCGAGACAGCGCCCTGGGCGGAAAGAAAATGTGGTGTTTGTTGTGGGTGTGGTGGGGTCGCTGCTGTGTGATGGCAGGAGGGGTGAGGAAGATGGAAGGAGGGCAGGGTTTTTTATGGTACTAACAATTACGTTGAGGTCCATTTAGGGCTGATTACAAAGCCTTGAACGGGACCCAATTGAGACCAAGTGGTATGGACGAGTTGCTGTTGATGATGGATGGACTTGTAATGTGCACAGCTACACCGAGAAGTTTCCCTGTTGCATAACATTCAGTTAGGCAGCTCCCTGCTGCGCCCCTCGGAATATTGGCAGCCAGGGCCTGGGTCCAACTCGCCCATGCCCAGGGCCGGCCCTAACAGCTGGACAGCATCAAAGATGTGGCTGGAGCTGTGACTGCTAAAGGCCTTGAGATGCTGGGTCATTCATGCTCTGTCAAATAGGGCAGAGAGCTGAGGTATGTGTTTGCCATTCGTCAAACTCTGTAACAGATAAATGATTTAGAGTTTGGAGAACGGTTAGCAGCTATCTCGCCCGCTGTATTACAAATGCTGTAGCATTGAATGCACTGGTAATACTGTGTGCGAGATATCCAGGCTTGTGACAGAGTATCCCATCCACCAAACTAAATCAGTCACAAAGTGTCACTTTTCTCACCCACTGATAGGGTGCTGAATTTAGTATATATAATATAGTGAAAGGTAGTAAGGAACAAAAAGGTTGTAGTGTAGTTCCTATTTTCCCAATAGGCTCTGCGCATTTGAATAACATAAAAAGCAGTGTAGACGTAGGACTGAGGTCATCTAGGTCTCTACTGACTATGTTAGACTTAATTTAGGTTTGCGCCAGCTAGCTCAGAGGTCACTTGAATGAATAGGAAGGGATCAGCTTCCCTGGCTCAGACAAGAAGGGATTCAGCTTCCGACAACCGCATAAACATGACAACTTTGCTCCTTCAGAATAAGAGTAAATCTCTAGAGTCGTGTGAAAACAATAGACAGCTATTTCATTCAGTCAGATGTGCGTTCTTAGTTTCACCACAGTGCAGAGAATAGAGAGACGGGCCTTTTCAATAAAAGGTATTAGTCTTCCTTCTCATGCAGAAAAATGAATTGCCACAATTGCAATACTTAATATAAAGTAAAGTACGTACAGTAAAAGGAGTATTATGAAATAATACTGTAAAAGCATTGATATGGTTTCTTAGCCATAAGACACTTTAAAATTTATAAAATATATACATACATATATACATAGGCTAACATGCTCAACTGGTGCTTCTAAAATACGCCTACCCCGGTGTACCTGACCTAAGCCTAATACGTGAGAAGGAGTAAGTGAGTAGCAGTTTAAGATAAGTTTGTTTTGCCAAGAATCTGATTTCTCTCTAAGGGTTTAGCCAGCACTGTACCTTGGGAATAGAATGTAGGAGGTCTGGTATCTCCTTCTCAGGACTTGATATCCCAGTCACCCGCAAGGGTAGGCTGGAAACGCCGGAGCTGGATTTTCTCAGCAGGAGAAAAGACAGCGTCTTTCTCAACGCGTCAAAGAGGAAGGGCAGCGTCCGTGGGCTCTTCGCGTCTGCTGGGCTCTCGGCAAGTAGATTAGCTGCTCTGCTCCAAAACCACCACCGTGTGTTTGCTTAAGGCAACGTTGGTATATTTATACCTGAAAGGTGCCGAGTTTGACATAAGGTTTGGACATAAGACGTCAATAAAGATGTCACTAAGAACTGGCCGTTCTTACAGTGCTCGCAGGAGTTCTATTACAAATCAAAACAAAGCAAGCGGGGATTTCCCAGGTTGCTGGAGGTTTGGTGTGTTGAAAGAACTCGTTGTGCTTTCTAGGAATCTAAGGAAGTAGCTTTTGCCGTGCCTTGGACTGCAAGGGCGATTTACTGAAATATGGATCTGATTCTTATGCCATTATAGGGATATTTATTGATTATAGCCGTACAAGGGCATAAAATGGTAATATTGATACAGGTTCCTAGATAAAAACACAATACCCACTCCACGATCTAATGTCCATAATTTACTAAAAACTAAGCAATAGTAAACATGTAAAAGGTGCATGTGTATTCCAACCCACCCCAAAATACATTTTGCATTTGAAATGGTGTATGCAAAATACACGAAAGATTATTGGTACTGTACGTTTTTTAAGCAGTGTAATCATTCAGTAGAAAAAGGATGCATATATATTTAGCTGAACGATTTGTGAAAATTACACATGAAATGTCTCTTAATACAGAAAAGAAGGTCGAGACTATTTCATCACATATAAATGCAATTGCTTGTGCTTGTGCTAGAGGCTGAGGTAAAATTTTGTCTCTAGAATAAGCATGGGCGGAAAATCCGTTACGCTCGCGGATTTTGCGGATTTTCGGGAAATTCGCAATCCGCGAGATTTGCGAATTTCTCGCAAAATCCGCAAATTTGCACGCAGCAGATTTTTTTTGCGGCGCGCGGCGTTGGTGATACAATTTTTGCGGCGCGCGGCGTTTATCATCGTTTGCCGGGTTGTTTTTCTCGATAGTTTGCGAGTGCTGCGCCATTTTGGATCTTGCTGTGTGATCCCGCGGGATTTGGCGAGCGCGATTACGTCATCGCGGCTTGCGAGCGAGAGTTTGTCAACGCGAGTACAGCGAGATCACGTCTCGCGGTACTTCGCAATTGCGAGATTTGAGATACGGCGAGCAGCAAGAATCTCGCACAAACGAAAATATAAAATTTGCAATTCTGCACAAGAAATCCACCAGCAAGCAGCATAAACCTTCTTGAAATGATGATTTTTATCTGAATAACTCCTTAGGTTGACATTTGCCTGCACTTTTTTAGCGAGGAGTCCATTTTGGGGAGGGGGGGGGGTGGGAGGAAGGAAGTGCCCCACAGTCTTCAACTTCCTGTTCCTGTCCAGCAGGCTCCTCCCAGTGCTTTGTCCATCTCCTGGTCACTTTTCATTTGGATCTGGAGCTGGAAGGAATACTTTTTGTGGATGCTGCTGGATATTTGGATTTGAGGCCTTTTTGACTTTCTTTGGATCATTGTTGGATTAGAAATTTTACAAGTAAGTTTGTTTGGGGCATTACAGTTGCTGCAACAAAAATTTTGGAATTTTCGATTTTTGGGCTGTTTTGGGGCCTTTTGCCCAGGGGTACTCTGTGGTGGGTGGACTGAGTCTTTCTGAGGGGTCTCTTTAATGTGAACATCATGGAGGGCATGGATGGCATGGGATTGTGCTGATTTTAGTGTGTTTTTCGATTTTTTTGGCTGCTGTTGGGGCCTTTTGCCCAGGGGTAGTGAGTGGTGCATGGACTGAGTCTTTCTGTGGGGTCTCTTTAATGTAAACATCATGGAGGGCATGGATGGCATTGGATTGTGGTGATTTTTTAGTGATTTTCATTTTTTGGGGCTGTACTTGTGGCCTTTTCACCAGGGGTATTTGAGTCTAGCATGGGCCTAGTCTTTCTGCGGGCTGTCTTGAACTTAAACATCATGGAGGGCATGGATGGAATGGGATTGTGCTGATTTTGCAGTGTTTTCCGATTTTTGGGGGTGTTCATGGGGAGGGACAGGCCATGTGGCTGGTGGCCATTTTGAGTGCAGCTACAGGCACTGGCCATGTGCTGGGAGGCAAGTGGCCATTTTGAATGCAGGCTTTGTTGTTAGGCCTCCAACCATTTTGCCTACTTTTCAACCTTTATTTATGCCCAGGGGTAGTGAGTCTTGCATGGGCCTAGTCTTTCTGTGGGTTGTCTTGAACTTAAACATCATGGAGGGCATGGATGGAATGGGATTGTGCTGATTTTGCAGTGTTTTTCGATTTTTGGGGGTGTTCATGGGGAGGGACAGGCCATGTGGCTGGTGGCCATTTTGAGTGCAGCTACAGGCACTGGCCATGTGCTGGCAGGCAAGTGGCCATTTTGAATGCAGGCTTTGTTGTTAGGCCTCCAACCATTTTGCCTACTTTTCAACCTTTATTTATGCCCAGGGGTAGTGAGTCTTGCATGGGCCCAGTCTTTCTGTGGGTTGTCTTGAATTTAAACATCATGGAGGGCATGGATGGAATGGGATTGTGCTGATTTTGCAGTGTTTTTCGATTTTTGGGGGTGTTCATGGGGAGGGACAGGCCATGTGGCTGGTGGCCATTTTGAGTGCAGCTACAGGCACTGGCCATGTGCTGGGAGGCAAGTGGCCATTTTGAATGCAGGCTTTGTTGTTAGGCCTCCAACCATTTTGCCTACTTTTCAACCTTTATTTATGCCCAGGGGTAGTGAGTCTTGCATGGGCCTAGTCTTTCTGTGGGTTGTCTTGAACTTAAACATCATGGAGGGCATGGATGGAATGGGATTGTGCTGATTTGCAGTGTTTTTCGATTTTTGGGGGTGTTCATGGGGAGGGACAGGCCATGTGGCTGGTGGCCATTTTGAGTGCAGCTACAGGCACTGGCCATGTGCTGGGAGGCAAGTGGCCATTTTGAATGCAGGCTTTGTTGTTAGGCCTCCAACCATTTTGCCTACTTTTCAACCTTTATTTATGCCCAGGGGTAGTGAGTCTTGCATGGGCCTAGTCTTTCTGTGGGTTGTCTTGAACTTAAACATCATGGAGGGCATGGATGGAATGGGATTGTGCTGATTTTGCAGTGTTTTCCGATTTTTGGGGGTGTTCATGGGGAGGGACAGGCCATGTGGCTGGTGGCCATTTTGAGTGCAGCTACAGGCACTGGCCATGTGCTGGGAGGCAAGTGGCCATTTTGAATGCAGGCTTTGTTGTTAGGCCTCCAACCATTTTGCCTACTTTTCAACCTTTATTTATGCCCAGGGGTAGTGAGTCTTGCATGGGCCTAGTCTTTCTGTGGGTTGTCTTGAACTTAAACATCATGGAGGGCATGGATGGAATGGGATTGTGCTGATTTTGCAGTGTTTTTCGATTTTTGGGGGTGTTCATGGGGAGGGACAGGCCATGTGGCTGGTGGCCATTTTGAGTGCAGCTACAGGCACTGGCCATGTGCTGGCAGGCAAGTGGCCATTTTGAATACAGGCTTTGTTGTTAGGCCTGCAACCATTTTGCCTACTTTTCAACCTTTATTTATGCCCAGGGGTAGTGAGTCTTGCATGGGCCTAGTCTTTCTGTGGGTTGTCTTGAATTTAAACATTATGGAGGGCATGGATGGATTGGGATTGTGCTGATTTTGCAGTGTTTTTCGATTTTTTTGTGCTGTATAACTGAACTGATGTTCCTCTGTCTTCCATTTTTTTAGGTGCACAAGACTCAAGAGAACCACCAGTGCCAGGAAGAAGTCCTGCAGCGGTGTGTGTGTGCAGCATAACGTCACGCGACGTCACGTCTGGCCTCAGACAACTCTACAATTCGTGCAACTGCGGCCTGCTGTCTGACCTGCTCTGAAGAAGATGGCCCCAAAGAAAGGTCTCCGTAGCTCCTCTAGCAAGAAAGTTGCTAGTAAGGAGCAGAAGAAGCAAGTTACCAAGGAGGCTGGTGTGCCACCCGCCACGTTTTTTGGGAGAAAAAAAAAAAGTACGCCTGCAGCAGCAGGATCTGCTGGGGACCAAGCTGGGAGCAGCACCCCTGCTCCATTGGGTTCAGTGCCTCCACCACCACGCCAACTTAAGTCAAAGCCCTTGAGTGCTTCAGAGGCAGTCAGTGTACTTCTCCAATCACCATCGACCAGTGATGTTGGCTCATCGCAAGAAAGTAGCAGCAATGTCCCTGAATCAACACAGGTTGTTGTAACTCATCTGACAAGTGTTGAACAACCACAGCCGCAACAACAACACCATGTGCAAGTACACGCCCAAGTACATGTGGAAGGAGAGGCAGCAAAAGGAGATGCGCAAGCAAAGGTGCATGGAGGTTCACAAGTGCCCACAATAGTTGTTCCTCCCGAAGTAGGGGCACATCAGGAAATCGACAATGAAGCCGAGGTATCATTGGAAGCCACTCCTCCTGATGATCATTCATTGTCTTCCACATCCCTAGCAAGGAAAAGATCAAGGGGGGTGTCTACATCTTCTTCAAGCCCACCTCGTTCTGATGCAAGTGATCTGTCTTGGGAACCACAACTGCGGTCTGACAGTGAGGCACACCATGATCTGACACAGGTACCTAAGCGTAAAAGGAAGGTCGTCCAAAAACTCATACCTATGGAGTGTGATGAGGCTCAACAAGAAGTGACAGATACTGCTGGTGATGAAGCCTCTCACGATGACGACGAGCCAGTCATCACAAAGGTCACTGCAGCCCCACCGGGCATGCAGCAAAGAGACATTTTGACCCTATCCCGAGAAGCTGCTGAGCATGATGATGATGTCGGCGAGGAGGCAATGGAAATGGAATCATTAGATTTGGAGTTAAGTAGTACACCAAAACCTACCGCTTCCATATTTCTTCCTCGCAAGAAGGTACCCACCTCGTCCTCGACCTCAATTCGTGGTGGTGAAAGTGCAAAACGTACTGAAGTTCGGCAATCCACATCCTCCACTTCATCTGGCATTAGCAGCAGGACCACCACCACCAGTATCGCCGCCTCCTCCGGCCCCCAAAGACATTTCAAGTCTGCAGTTTGGGACTTCTTTAGTGTTTGCCCAAAAAATGAAACCATAGCCATTTGTAGCATGTGTAAGCTTCGAGTTAGTCGTGGTAAGTTGGGTTCCAACTATGGTACCTGAGGCCAGAGAGGTCATCTTGAAAGAAAGCACACTGTCAAATGGTTTGTGCACCTACAGGCGATCGAGGAAGCCGGAATTGCACGTAATGCTGTTTCACCTGATAATGACGAGGAGGAAGAAGACGATTCAAACACTTCACTTACACCCAGTACCCCTGTCAGCAGCACACCCCATGTGAGCCACACTAAGAGTGTGGGAGAGAGTGAGACATCAATGCGGAAAAGTTCATCAGCGAGCGTAACTGGGTCGAAGATATCATCATCCCGTAAATCCTTGGTCCAGGGCAACATTAAAAAGATGTTGTTTACAGAAGCGCAATATGAACGCAACCACCCAATGACGCGTCTGTATAACACTAAGCTGGCTAAAATGCTAGCTCTGGACCTTCTCCCTTTTTCTTTTGTAGAAGGGGTTGGTTTTCTAGAATTATTGGCAGCGCTCTGCCCTAAATGGAAGGTTCCTAGCCGGTTCTATTTTGCCCGAGTTGCGGTTCCAGCACTACATGAAGATGTTCTGAAGGTGATTGGGGCAGCTTTGCAGAAGAGTGCTGTTCACACTATACATCTGACAACAGACATGTGGACCAGTGGCGCAGGCGCTGATTACATGTGCATCACTGCACACTGGGTCTCTTTTTCAGGGGCTAAAGCAAAGCTAAACACAGGTGTTGACACGAACATTGTTTTTAAAGCTGCTCGGAAACATGCAACACTAGCCATGTTTGGTTTGGAGAAACATCACACAGCAGAAAACATTTTGGATGTCTTTTACACAAAGGTCCTTAACTGGCTGTCCCCACTAAAACGCCGGGTTGGTTATGTTTCCACGGACAATGGCGCCAATATAGTTAAGGCCATGAGGGACGGTTACTATTTCAGAGTGCCGTGTTTGGCGCACTGTATAAACCTGGTTGTCCATAAATTCTTGGCTAATAAATCCAGTGCAGGCTACAGTGTATTGGACAACTGCCGAAAAATGTGCAAGCATTTCAGCCATTCTTTTAAGGCCCGGAAGCAGCTGAGGAGCCTGCTATATCAACGTAAAATGCCAGTGAAAGCACTCATCCAGGAGGTGGTAACACGTTGGAACTCAACCTTCTACATGCTTGAGCGTCTGTATGAGCAGTATACGGAACTCGATCAATATTTCCTTACAGAGGGTACAGAGGAGCTGAGGATGGGTGGGCCGCAATGGAACATAGTTCAAAGCCTGACACGCATGCTTCGTCCTTTTGAGTTCTTCACGCGTGCAGTCAGCAAGGAGGACTCTAATTTGGGAAAAGCTATCCCATTGTTGTACATGCTGGAGGACCAACTGAAGGAGGTGTGTTCTGTGTTTGAAAAAAGATGACAAAAACCAAGACTCTTTGCTTCTGGCTGAGCAATTATTAGAGCTCCCACAAGGTGATGAACGTCTTAAAAAGATCCACTCAGAACAGCATTACATTTGTGCTACTATTCTGGATCCACGCTACAAAAAGGCGCTGGCATGCCAAGCATTCTTTCCTTTTGATGATGAACATGTTCCAAAGTACAAACGTTGGCTAGCCTTGTCAGCCAAGAGGTTTGAAACAGAACGGCTGGAAATTGAAGGAAATGGCAGTACATCAGCAGGCCATCCCCAGTCAAAACAATCCACTTCTGCACCTGTGGCTGGGGAACAAGTGACCTCTCAGCCGTTAAAGACACCGGCAACCGGATCATCTGCACGAAACACAACAGAAACATTGGAGGCTGAAGAGGATTGGCTAGCTCTGCGTGGGTTTGGTTCTCAAAAGGTCAGAGGCACAGCAAGAGCTAAGCAAAGTGGAGGAACCTTGGATGAGGACCTTGAGTTGATGGTGAAGGGCTATCTGAATGACTCAACAGAGGTCTATGTTAATTCTGACCCATTGGCGTATTGGCATGGGAAAAAAGAATTGTGGCCACAGCTCACCAACCTGGCTTTAAACTACTTGTCTTGCCCACTCGCAAGCGTGTCTTCTGAACGGGTTTTCAGTGCTGCTGGTGGCATTGTAACTCCCAAACGGAGCCGCCTCTCGCCCAAAAATGTGGAGAGGTTAACAATGATCAAGATGAATCAGCACCTCATACCACCAGATTTCAGAGTACGAGAGAGCATGCCGGATGAAGAGGAGGTGGCCTGCAACATAGATGAGGGAATTTCTACTCTGTCAGGTGACACTGAGCTCACCCTGCCTGAATTCGCAGAGTATGATGACGAAGCCTTATTCTCATTCCTGGACCGTGATACCGAGCCCTGAAAATGAGACAACGAATCAATAACTTTCTTTTTCGTCCCTATTCACTTTTATTCCTGTGTGTCTGTCTTTCTTTGTTGTGCACAGTTAATATATTTCAAACTTTAATCAGATAATCACAAAATCAAGCCCATCAGCAGAACTGTCTTCGCTGGTTTGCTAATTGATTTGAAGTTGCCGCAGTCTGCATTCCTCAGGTTCACAAGTTCAGAAGAACATGCTCCTCTATCCTCCTCCTCCAGACTCCTATTTCCATCAAACCAGAGGGCTGGTTTACGCCCAATGAAGAAAGACTCAGCACTTGTGGGGGTGTTGTTGTACCTCTTTGCAGGTGAGTTGACGGCTCTGGGACCATTGTTGGGAAGCTCTAATACCGGATAAAAGTGTTTTGGACCAAATCCCAGGCGGAACATTTTTTGTGTTTTTGATGACTTGCTTGCCTTTGAGGTGCTCTTAGGGGGGGGTTCCGTCTGTTTGTGGGTGAGTTTCGTGGTCTGGGAGCACTGCTGGGACACTCTAATCTTGATTGCATTTGCTTTTCAGGAAATCCGTCGTGGCAACCCCGACTTATGGCCTAGCTACGCAGTGCGTTTGGACCGAAGGCCGAGAAATATTGCAAGTATGAGATTTTGCTTTTGGCCTGTTTGGGGGTGTTATGCTTCTTGGCGGGTGGGTTGGCGTGTCTTGGGGCATTCCTGGGAAGGTCTAATACCGGGTAGAAGTGGTTGGGACAAAATCCAGGCCGATTTATTTTTGGCTATTTCTGACATTTTGCTCAATGTAGCGTTTTCGGGGGCCTGTTTGGGGGGCTTCCTGGTGTTTGTGGGTGAGTTTCGTGGTCTGGGAGCACTGCTGGGACACTCTAATCTTGATTGCATTTGCTTTTCAGGAAATCCGTGGTGGCAACCCCGACTTATGGCCTAGCTATGCAGCGCGTTTGGACCGAAGGCCGAGAAATATTGCAAGTATGAGATTTTGCTTTTGGCCTGTTTGGGGGTGTTATGCTTCTTGGCGGGTGGGTTGGCGGGTCTTGGGGCATTCCTGGGAAGGTCTAATTCCGGGTAGAAGTGGTTGGGACAAAATCCAGGCCGATTTTTTTTGGGGCTATTTCTGACATTTTGCTCAATGTAGCGTTTTCGGGGGCCTGTTTGGGGGGCTTCCTGGTGTTTGTGGGTGGGTTTCGGGGTCTGGGCGCACTGCTGGCTATATATACTTTACTTTGCAAGAGGTTTGAAGCAAATCCATGGTGGCAGAGGGGAGTTAGGGCCTAGCTGCAGAGCGCGCGCGGAGTGATTTGTGAAATTTGTGAAAAATTGACTAAGTCCCCATTTTTGTACTTTTGCTCTTTGGCTGTTTGGGAGTCTTCTACTCGTTTTCTCCTGGGTTGACGGCTCTGGGGCCATTGCTGGGAAGCTCTAATACCGGATAAAAGTGTTTTAGACCAAATCCCAGGCGGAACATTTTTTGTGTTTTTGATGACTTGCTTGCCTTTGAGGTGCTCTTAGGGGGGGTTCCGTCTGTTTGTGGGTGAGTTTCGTGGTCTGGGAGCACTGCTGGGACACTCTAATCTTGATTGCATTTGCTTTTCAGGAAATCCGTGGTGGCAACCCCGACTTATGGCCTAGCTACGCAGCGCGTTTGGACCGATGGCCGAGAAATATTGCAAGTATGAGATTTTGCTTTTGGCCTGTTTGGGGGTGTTATGCTTCTTGGCGGGTGGGTTGGCGTGTCTTGGGGCATTCCTGGGAAGGTCTAATACCGGGTAGAAGTGGTTGGGACAAAATCCAGGCCGATTTTCTTTTGGCTATTTCTGACATTTTGCTCAATGTAGCGTTTTCGGGGGCCTGTTTGGGGGGCTTCCTGGTGTTTGTGGGTGGGTTTCGGGGTCTGGGCGCACTGCTGGCTATATATACTTTACTTTGCAAGAGGTTTGAAGCAAATCCATGGTGGCAGAGGGGAATTAGGGCCTAAGTGCAGAGCGCGCGCGGAGTGATTTGTGAAATTTGTGAAAAATTGACTAAGTCCCCATTTTTGTACTTTTGCTCTTTGGCTGTTTGGGAGTCTTCTACTCGTTTTCTCCTGGGTTGACAGCTCTGGGGCCATTGCTGGGAAGCTCTAATACCGGATAAAAGTGTTTTGGACCAAATCCCAGGCGGAACATTTTTTGTGTTTTTGATGACTTGCTTGCCTTTGAGGTACTCTTAGGGGGGGTTCCGTCTGTTTGTGGGTGAGTTTCGTGGTCTGGGAGCACTGCTGGGACACTCTAATCTTGATTGCATTTGCTTTTCAGGAAATCCGTGGTGGCAATCCCGACTTATGGCCTAGCTACGCAGAGCGTTTGGACCGAAGGCCGAGAAATATTGCAAGTATGAGATTTTGCTTTTGGCCTGTTTGGGGGTGTTATGCTTCTTGGCGGGTGGGTTGGCGTGTCTTGGGGCATTCCTGGGAAGGTCTAATACCGGGTAGAAGTGGTTGGGACAAAATCCAGGCCGATTTTTTTTTGGCTATTTCTGACATTTTGCTCAATGTAGCGTTTTCGGGGGCCTGTTTGGGGGGCTTCCTGGTGTTTGTGGGTGAGTTTCGTGGTCTGGGAGCACTGCTGGGACACTCTAATCTTGATTGCATTTGCTTTTCAGGAAATCCGTGGTGGCAACCCCGACTTATGGCCTAGCTACGCAGCGCGTTTGGACCGAAGGCCGAGAAATATTGCAAGTATGAGATTATGCTTTTGGCCTTTTTGGGGGTGTTATGCTTCTTGGCGGGTGGGTTGGCGTGTCTTGGGGCATTCCTGGGAAGGTCTAATACCGGGTAGAAGTGGTTGGGACAAAATCCTCACGGAAAAGCCTTTTGGCACTTTTTGTAACTTAGGGTTTGTTAGGGTTAGCCCTAGCAGCAGGATTGCATGTGTTTCGGGGTGTTCTAGATTTTTGCAACTGAGTTTGGGGGTCTTAGAGCACTCGTGAGAATGTGTAATTTTGGTTGCAAGTCATTTGAAGAAAATCCATGGTGGGAAAGGGGGGATTTGGCATAGTTAAAGAAAGCCTTTGCCACTATTCTTAACTTAGTGTTCGTTAGGGTTAGCAGTATTTCTATTGCATGTGTTTGAGTGGGGGGGATTTCGAGTCTTGGAGCGATGCTGGCTATGGCTACTTTTGCTTGGTTGCTTGCAAGTGGTTTGAATGCAATCCACGGTGGGTAAGGGGTAATTAGGAAGGGGGTACTTCGGCCTACTTTTACTTTCAAAGTAAGTTTTGTCACCAGTTTTCTGCTAGGCCTCGTTTTTTGAGATTTGATTGGGGGTCTTCTACATTTTTGCGACTGGCTTTAGTAAGGATCTGGGTGGGAGCAATGCTAGGAAGATCTAATTTTGTTCTAAAACACAGTTTACAGTACACCTAGCTTGAGGGGCAAGATCCGCTACATTAATTTGCCCATACTTATTTATCCTTCAAAAGGTGACTCAGAGTACGCACTTTCAAAAATATTGTACTGTCTACTAGGAAAATCAAATTGTGACTTTTTGCACTCCACAGCCTACATACCTTATATTTATTTATCAGTGGTGTTGTAATATTATATCACTTCCTGTTTTTCGTTGAATAATTACAGGCCGCGTTTCAGTCTTTGCAATGGGGAAAAAAGGATGGAGTCAGGCTTCACAGTAGCGAGCCACAATTCAGCATCAGGCAGGCAGTGGACAGGGTGTCTTCTGGTGACCAACATCGATGGACGAAGCGTCGGCTGCAATGGAGGAGTGCCGCTAATAGGAGGATTTTTTTTCTGCAGGCAACTTACTTACCACTTCCAACAGGACCACTACAACCACATAGATACAGTATCCCTTGCCTTTTTCTCTGACTGTGACTGCATTTCTTGGATCTCTCTCTGCTTCTAAATTGATCCCTTAACACATCACTTAGTCCACTCCACTATCACATCTGCACCACACATAGTCATTTATAAGTGCTCCTACGTAATTCGCAAGTCGCAGCACGCCCCAGGCCGTAGAGGACTGGGATGGCCCCAATGATGAAGCATGTCACCAAGGGGCAACCCTGGTGAGTGAGGGGACACCTAGAAAAAAAGCAATTTCTCCTTTTCTATCTACTATACCTTCCAGACCAACCCCACTGAGTGTTGTTGTGAATGGATTTATAGTGACCAACAAGGCTCTCGGGTATCTGGCTAAGTACAGAGACCTTATGTTGAATATCGTTATCAATAATTCCACACAGGCCCTGTACTGTCGCATTCTTTCTTCCACAGTTGTCGAATGTACAACTTACTTTTCACTGACATGCATGCAGTAGTGCATGCACTTTCAAAGATTGATGGATAGGTTTGTACCCAAAGAATTGTTTATGTTCCATTGTTTGTCTATGCTGTGCTTTTTTTTACATGGTGTCTTCTGGTGACCAACATCGATGGACGAAGCGTCGGCTGCAATGGAGGAGTGCCGCTAATAGGAGGATTTTTTTTCTGCAGGCAACTTACTTACCACTTCCAACAGGACCACTACAACGACATAGATACAGTATCCCTTGCCTTTTTCTCTGACTGTGACTGCATTTCTTGGATCTCTCTCTGCTTCTAAATTGATCCCTTAACACATCACTTAGTCCACTCCACTATCACATCTGCACCACACATTGTCATTTGTAAGTGCTCCTACGTAATTCGCAAGTCGCAGCACGCCCCAGGCCGTAGAGGACTGGGATGGCCCCAATGATGAAGCATGTCACCAAGGGGCAACCCTGGTGAGTGAGGGGACACCTAGAAAAAAAGCAATTTCTCCTTTTCTATCTACTATACCTTGCAGACCAACCCCACTGAGTGTTGTTGTGAATGGATTTATAGTGACCAGCAAGGCTCTCGGGTATCTGGCTAAGTACAGAGACCTTATGTTGAATATCGTTATCAATAATTCCACACAGGCCCTGTACTGTCGCATTCTTTCTTCCACAGTTGTCGAATGTACTACTTACTTTTCACTGACATGCATGCAGTAGTGCATGCACTTCAAAGATTGATGGATAGGTTTGTACCCAAAGAATTGTTTATGTTCCATTATTTGTCTATGCTGTACTTTTTTTTACAGGGTGTCTTCTGGTGACCAACATCGATGGACGAAGCGTCGGCTGCAATGGAGCAGTGCCGCTAATAGGAGGATTTTTTTTCTGCAGGCAACTTACTTACCACTTCCAACAGGACCACTACAACCACATAGATACAGTATCCCTTGCCTTTTTCTCTGACTGTGACTGCATTTCTTGGATCTCTCTCTGCTTCTAAATTGATCCCTTAACACATCACTTAGTCCACTCCACTATCACATCTGCACCACACATTGTCATTTGTAAGTGCTCCTACGTAATTCGCAAGTCGCAGCACGCCCCAGGCCGTAGAGGACTGGGATGGCCCCAATGATGAAGCATAGCACCAAGGGGCAACCCTGGTGAGTGAGGGGACACCTAGAAAAAAAGCAATTTCTCCTTTTCTATCTACTATACCTTCCAGACCAACCCCATTGAGTGTTGTTGTGAATGTATTTATAGTGACCAGCAAGGCTCTCGGGTATCTGGCTACAGAGACCTTATGTTGAATATCGTTATCAATAATTCCACACAGGCCCTGTACTGTCGCATTCTTTCTTCCACAGTTGTCGAATGTACTACTTACTTTTCACTGACATGTATGCAGTAGTGCATGCACTTTCAAAGATTGATGGATAGGTTTGTACCCAAAGATTTGTTTATGTTCACAATTGTTTGTCTATGCTGTGCTATTTTTTCTTGTCTCCCAAAACCTTTCCCAAAAACCCCCGTACCCATCCATTTTTCAAACCCTAACCCTCTTCCCCCGGGCTGTGTGGTTTTGATTGATGTGTGACTAAATGACAGCAATAAATCCACACACTTGCTGGGGAGGATAAGGTGATAGCAACAGGCTGGTGAAGAAATCCGAGGATATATTCTTACTCTGCTTGACAAAGAACCATTGCTAATGTGAAAGAACTTCAACCGAATTAGTAGTTATACTTTACCATTTGTTAGGCTACAATGTGGCACTGTTCTACTGTACTTCTGTCACCTGCTATATTCTCAGTTGTACCGTTGAATTGCTCAGGAGGACAAACCAGATTTCATTTTCTTTTTTTTCATAGGCATGCAACTGCCACTGTGTCACACCACTAGTACCACCGCTATGAGGAAATGTTATCCGACCAAGATTGCCAACCATATTCGCTGTTTCCCGTGGAGCCAGCCCTGGGTCTAGCCCTACTTTCAAATACAAATTACAGGTAAGATAAGCGTTTGGTGGTTTGGGGGTATAATGGAGTATTAGTACGAGAGACGAGAGACTGAAGGTAGTACTACTAAAGTCCTAGGACTCTTGGATTCACTTCACTTAGTCTGTGAGAGGCACTTAGTGTTGAAAACATTTGGGGATTTACATTTAAAGGAGGAAAATGGAACTAAACTTTCAGGAAAACAAAGTCAACGTTAAACCCCCACCCACCAGGCAAGCAGTAAGAAACGGGTATGCTCAGATAAAGTTTGAAAAAGTATATTTATATCCCTAACAAAATAATCTCCCGCAAGACCCTCCCTAACCCCAACGATTGTCCTTCAAAAGTCCCCAAAAACCCAACTCCCAATTCCCACCCCCCAAAAGTCTCTAAAAAAGGGGCAAGGGACACTATGGGTGGATGCTGTCAACTTTTTGGGTCAGGGCATCATGCTCCTGGCGGAGCAAGGCGTGCTCTACGCGGAGCCCCTCCAACTGGTTGGAAAAGTGGTGGAGCTCCTGCTGGAGGCGGGACACCATCAGGGTACTGCGGCGCAGGCGTGCCTTCAATGCCTTGTAGGTGCAACGGCTGTGAGAGGAAGCTGTAGCTGTTGTCCTTGCTACTCGGCGGTGGCGTTTGGCTTTGGCAGCCCGGCTCAGTCTGGGTGGACCACTGTGCTGGGTGGCACTGGCAGCCCGTGGGGGAACGGAGGCCGATGCAGACGACGTAGTTGTTGTGGTCGACTGCACACTTTCTTCGTCCTCCAGGGCCACCAGCCGCCGATATTCGGCCACAGTGGCATCGATCCTCCGTTGCCGGGCCGCTCTAGCCAGCTCGTTCCTCCTTGTTCGTTTGGAAGGAGAACCTATATGAAGAAAGAAAGACATAGTCTGTAACCAATGCTCCTTAAGATTAACTCAATCATTCAGCAGAAATTTGTGTTGCACTACAACTAGCAACTTGCAAACGCATTACATAACTATTGAGGCCAGTATCTATCTAACCTCACACTTCTTCATCCTTGCTCTAACATTAGTGGGAGTTTAAGGAACAAATTCTACGAGCACTATGGACTTCCATTGGAGTCGACTATGAAAGTACACCAGTCTTATTCTTCTTCTTGTCTCTTGTTTTGGAAAATTGGTACGTTATCTTCTGCAAGCCGGCATAATGCCAGCGCAGTAAACTTGCACCCGAGAAAAAGAGACGCACGCCATGAGGAGTGACCTAGACTTGCGTTGCGTTACTGTACCCGTCCAGTACATGCAGGTGGTGAAGCTCTTACTTTTCTATTACGGGTGGCACTGAGAATACTCTGTTACAACTCAAGGGCTACTGCTTAATTAATTTAACTTTCACCCTACAGTGGAAATGAGTACTAGAAATGGAAAATTGAAGAAGATAAATAATCGGATTATCTATCACTTCACATGGGATGTTTTTGCTTATATATGGGATGACTTTAGGTGCTTTGCTTTTTATTGAGTGACCAGTGATACATCCACACATGAATGACTGAGTACTACTAAACTTATTAAGAGAGGTAGGGAGTGGCCACCGTAATAACCGGATCTATGCAGTGCTTGCAATACAAACTACTGCTACTATTGATGGTAGTATTTGGACAAAATTAAAAGTTCTTTTCCTTGCCTTTCCTACACTGGAACGGACGTGCGGGTGCAGTGTTACATGCTCTTCAAAGTTACACTTAGTTCATCCACTGACCGTCTACTCTCTCTAGATCATGGGTACTCACAAACTTTCTCTCAGGGGCTACATTTACAGTGTAGTTTGGGGCCGAGGGCCGCACTGGTGGGGGCGGAGTCAGAGGGGGCGGGGCTAAAGCAAAACGATAACTTGTGACCATGAGGTTGCACACAGGTCCCTGCAGCAGATGCCCTCACCCACTGAGCCACCAGACCCAGCATTTACATACATCTCTCTCCCTCCTGCTCTCCCTCCTGCCCTTCCTCTCCATCTCTCTCTCCCTCCTGCCCTCCCTCTACCTCCCCCTCTGTCATCTCATTGTGTGTGTGTCTATCTGTGTCAGCCTTCAGCCCGGGTTGAGACCGCTTCCTCAACGCGCACACACAGACAACCACACCAAAGTACTTAACAGGTCTTTAAAAGACCATTAACATATTATTGAGGCTTTGTTTGTTGTAGCGCCCCTGCTTCTCCACCCTGACAATCACTGCTTGCCCGGTCCCACAGAGCAGAGGCTTTGTTCTATTTCACCTCTTTGTGGCCTTGCATCTCCACTCTGCTCTGTGGGGGCCGGGGGAGCAGTGATTGTCAGAGTGGAGATGCAGGGGCGCTAACAGGTGAAATACAAAAAAGCCTCTGCTCTGTGGGGGCCGGGGGAGCAGTGATTGTCTGCAAGGTCTGCGCACCGCCAAGGAAGGCTTGCTGGGCCACCACCGGCCCGCGGGCCGTACTATGAGTACCCCTGCTCTAGATACACATATGCTATCTAAGAGTCAGATAGTAGCATGATCCAGGTATATGGACACATACAGTTTCTGTGTCACCCACCCAGGCTGTTGTCCTTCCACCCATCATTGATTCATCATTCACTCAGCCATGCATCTCATATTTTTGCCTTCCCAGCTAGTCTTCAATCTCAATAAGTAAGGAATATATAAGAGCTTACCTCTGGCCGCCACCACCACCGTCTCAACTCTCACAGCCGCCGCCTCCTCCCCTGAAGAATCGCCCTCCGCCTCCGTGTCGAGCACCACCACCTCCACACTGGCCCCGCCACCAGATGTTCCACCTACAAAGTACATTTAAGAATGTTAGAATAAAGCACTCACTAGTCTTTGGTCTAGGAATGAAGACATGTGAAAACAATGTAATTTGTGACTGTCTACGTTAAAGTTAAAAAAATGTCCCTTTTTCCAGGGAAGGTTGTCTTGCTGCACTTTTTGGCACAACTGATGAAGGCTGTTTTTTTAACACGCACCATTTTTCTCCACACAGACAGAAGATGGACTTCTAACAACAAGATCAAGTTGAAACCAGGTGAGAGCTCGGCTCGACCACAAGAAATGTCTTCAATTAATCGTCAGCACTAACCACTTTTCCATTATCAGTTAAACGTTTAGTTTTATTATGACTTCATTTTAATAAATGTGTTTACTTTTAATAAAGCTTTTAAACTTAAATACAATCTGTGTATTTTGGTCCAGACTAGAGTGACTGAGCGAAAGGTTTTGCAATTTTTGCAAGCATGAGTCCAGATAGAACACTTCAAAAGACATTATGGACAATCCCAAAGGACTGCACTAAGTTGATAGAGCTATTGCTGACTAGAATCATGGGAGTTTCGCCAACCGTGCAATCTTAGTTAGCTACACAGACAGACTAATAAGAATAATCTAGTAATACCACAGGGAGTCATAGTAGAGGTAGGATAAGAATTTAGATACAGTCTACAAGAAGAGCAAAGACAATTTTGAAAAAAGTCAAATGAGGAACGCTAGGAAAAATAGGTACTAGTCTAAAATGAAAACTTACTGGGGCCAGCAGAGGAGCCCTCGCCTGCCCGATCCTGGCCCTGTTGAACAGCATCCGCCGCCTGCTGCTCCTGTGTCCTCCTCTCGCCCCTGGGGGGAGCTGACGTACAACATGAAAGAAAGAACAGAAAACATGGATGATTGTTGCTTGTCAATGTCAACCAAATCAAACATTTCAAAAGAACAATAACAAAATATTTCCGCGAAATTATATTGATTAGGGTTAGTTTTCATTTATTTGCGGACCTGTGACTTCGAAAGTCACGTAACTCACTAAACAAAGTACTGAAACGTTCACCTAGGACTGGCAGGCAGCAGTCCGCAGGCAAGACGCAAAGTGACAGACAAACTCCATTGTGATTTCAGTCAGATCAGTGACAACAGTTGCCTGCTACATTACCCACACCCAAGGGAGGATCAGAATACATTCATATATGCTAATTACTGGACAATAGCATTCAGTACTTGCAATAACAAGACCCCTGACGAAGGGGCTGATGCCCCGAAATGCATCGGGTGTTATTGTGTTGTTTATTTAATGTATAAATTTATACTTTTGCTATTGTAAATGTGAAGCCAATTTGACAATGTAAAAAAGTATTTCTTCATGATGGTTGAAATGTAATGAACTTTTTTGACTAAGCAGACCTGATAAAAGTGAATGTAACTTGCTAAAAGGAGTATTTATTTTTGTAGTGCGTGTTAGAGTCCTGACGGCCTTTTGGCGTCAGGCCACATACAGTTATTATGTTAGTGTGCAGGCACTTATCTAACACAGCACACCTACCGCTTGACTTTGAAAAAATTGTACACATAGAGTGCAGCACCCCCCCCACATACATTGTGTTTCTGTAAGAAGGGCCAAATTCCTTCTTCACCGCAATCTTCTCTCTGACCAGATCCCCAATCTTTATAAATCAGACAGGTCTTGCTGGGACATGTGGTGTATCTTCAGTGGTTGTTGGCTGTTGTTTTAACTTTATGTTGCTCAGGGCTTTTCTTGGCTGTAAAACAGCCAAACGATCTTTGATGTCAAAGCATTTTTTCTTATCTTCTACCACTGAAGTCTGACTATCTAAATCCTGAATATACATTCTAGTTCCGAACAATAGTTCGTACGGGCTGAAACCTTTTAGAGAATTTCTTTGCAGATTGTTAAGACTTCGTTGGACACTTATTAAATGCTGGACCCACCCATCACCCGAACCTAGTACCTTTACCGTTATAGATTGCTTTATGTCTCGGTTTTTTCTTTCCACAATCCCATTTCCCTCAGGATGGAAGGGACAAGAGTACCGCAATGCAATGCCCATGCTGGTCATGGCCTCCTTATAAGCTCGAGAGCTAAAAGCAGGACCCTGATCAGAATGTAGCATGCCAATTGCGTATGTGCCGATAAAGACTCGCAAATCTTTTATAACAGTTCTGGCATCAGCCGAGCTCTGGGGCCACATTTTTAAGTGAATCTAGTCTTTAGGAATTAATGGGACGCTGGATATTACGTATAGGTAGCCTTATGCTAACTTACAGAAATGGCCATGGCAATACTCCAGGTGGTCTCTGTTGCAGTCTGGACAGCTTTTTGCAAATTTATAATGTTGCAGGCTCATCCCCAGCCACCAGTATTCTGATTGTAATTCTGTCAGAGATTCCTTGATCTGTTTGTGCCTCGGACCTTCACCCATGTGAGCGTCTGCTATTAATAAGACTCTCCTGTTCATGTTTGGAATTACTCTATCCCCCACTCCAGGGTTTCGAGCAAAAGGAACGGAGTTTGCGTCAATTACGTATGTATAATTGAGTGGATAGTTCACGGGTAGTGCTGCACAGTCACCTTTTGAAGACGTTTTTACTGCCAGCATGGTTTCCCCGTCTATGTATTTTTCTGAAAGTTTTTTTGTGGCTACGGAAGCCCTTTGAGTTGCTTCCGCTGTGGCTGTATTAGCCAATGAATTCCCTGCAACGTGAACGCCATCATGTTGATGACTCAGAGAGTGTATCACGTGAGTATTCTGTAGTTCTTTCTGTAAAAGAACTACTTGTTCCCAAAGCATTATATGCTTGATTGTGGCACCTGTGTCATCTTTGTAATCGTTTTGAACCCAGTTCTGCAAGTCATTATTGTAAGATTTTACGTAGAAATGCGAATCACACACTATTAGTGTCGGGAATTCACGGTCGGCATTTTCAAGCGCCATCTTTTTCTCTCTCGTGTTGGCAGCGCAAGCCTCTGCTTTGGCTCGTATCGCGGCCCGTATTGCCAAGGGAGTGACAGTACAGGTGCCGGAGTGCGGAGCTGCACTTTTGATTCCATTGTACCTATGTTGGGGGCAACTGTTGAGAAGCTGACTGCAAGTCAGAAGGAGAGGCAGAGAGACCTCCTAAGGCCCGGTGACCGGGGCCTGAGTGTGTTACGCATTATTCCATTTCTGCAGAACTGAGTACCTGACTGCCATATTACACATTGCATCATTTCTGCATAATGGAGTACCTGATTAGAGTATTATGCATTGCATTATTCCTGCATAACAAACTACCTGATCAGTGTATGACACATGGCATTTTAACTGCATAACGAACTACCCAATTGTCATATGACGCATTGCATTGTTTGTGCATAACGAACTGCCTGATTAGCGTATTGCGCATTGCATTGTTCCTACATAACAAATTACCTGATTAGTGTATTACGCATTGCCTTATTTTTTGCATAACGACATATCTGATGATTTTATTACGCATTGCATTATTTTACCTTGCAAAGGACCTGATTTTAGCGTTACGCATTGCATTCTTTTCATTGCAGAGTGTATGATGTCTGCGTTACGTCTTACAGTATTTTTACATTGCAAAAGTGCCTGAATCTAGCATTACAAACTGTATGACATGATATTAGGAGTACAGAAGAATGTTTAGAAGTGCTCATTAATACCGCCAGAACTTACAAGAGCTGGCTGGCCTAACAACCAGCCAGGAGAAATAGTACACAACCTCATATGTTGGATTTATATTGTTTGCTCTTATCGTATGTCTTTTTATATATAGTTTATACTCGTTTTCATAAAACTTGTGGGAAATCTATTTGTGTGTCATCATTGGGTTATTGTGAGCATGGTTGCAAATACTTTACAAATGTGCCTAGTAGATAAGCCTGGCTGTTCGTGCCAAGCTCCCGCGGGGGTGAGCAGGGCTATCTAAGAAGAAGACCATCCTTTCCCTGACGTTGGAAGGCGTGTCCCTACTTGGCCTAAGGTACCTACCTCAGCCAACCAGGGATCCCGGGTCTAACATTTAATGGTCCTAGGACCCTAGAAAAGGCACCTATTCTAGGGTCATAGGACCATTACATCCTGATACCCAATTATAGTGTTTTTATTCTTCCCTCCCACTCCATCAATAAAGGATACTTTAGGAGTGGGTGAGGAGTTTCATCTTTAAAGTTACGCCCCATACACCTTTTCATAGGTGCTCCCTGAAAGATGGTTGAGCTCAACCCGACCTTTAGGAGTTGGGGTGAGCCCGATGATGAAGCACGTCACTACTAGAGTGAGTGAGGGCAATATGAAGAAAAAGGTATTTCTCCCTTCCCACCAATAGCAACGGGTCGGTTACATATTGGAATCATATTCTCTCAGTATACTCCAATAAAAGAGATTAATCATCAAACACTTAGGAACCCGAACCATAACCCCAAAAACACCCCTACCTCTTCTAAAGCTGGAGGTACAACCAGCTTTTTTCCGAATTAGGTGCAGTGTACATTGACTAAGTAGGATGTGTCCCTTCTAACCTCGAAGTTAAGGACCTCTCTACCCTTCCGAGACCCTTCTGGGCCCACAATTGTGTGTGATAAGTGCTCCATTGTCACCACTTGCGTTCAAATTTCAAATACTTTGTTATTTCGCTCAAATATTGATGCATTTAGCTCATTGGATCTTCCTAAACAGAGGCCAATAAAGAACCTAGAACTTGGCTGTGAGGATAAGAGTGTCTAGAATGTTTGGAAATTGCAGCATGCCCACCACTCCTTTAGGTAGTTACAAAGAAGCCCTAAAGTCGGACACTCAAATAAAGTAAACAAGCCTCATTGCCATAAGCAGGATTCACATGTGGCTGAGTTTCACTTAGACCCCCCCATCACGTAGAGTGCTCCATTGAAAGCAATGTGCCTAAAAATGAAGAGACTTTTTCATGTTTATTAAATATGTGTAGCAGATTGTGATCTACTTTGTGACAAGTTAGAGATTAAAAGGTGAGTAGCCAAAATACTGAAATTAAAATATCGACCTACAATATTATTAATGTCTTAATTTTGATGGTACAGAATATCGATGTCAATAATTTCGATGGACAGAATATCGACCCTAAGGTAAGTAATATCGATGTTTTTAATATTGAAGTTAGTAATATCATTATCAAATATATCGATGTTACTAATATCGATGTAAGTAATATCAAAGTTAGTAATATCGATATCAAATATATTGATTTCACTAATATCGATATTTGTATGATTGTCATGTATTTTATTATTAATTTTATATGTATATGTGATATGTTTTTTGTTAAGTGTACTTCTACTTTAAGTTAATTTTGTGTTTTAGTACCGTAGCGGGTTGTGGGTTTGTAGTGGAATAGGGTGGGAAATAATTTAATTATACTAAATTAATTATTAACTTTTATGAATTATAAATATATGTTAATTAATTTTAGAGTTTAAGTACTGTAGCAGGTTGTGGGTTTATAGGGCAATAGGGTGGGAAGTAATTTAAATGTATTTAAGTAATAATTTGTTTTTATTAATTGGTATTGATAATTATATAATTGTTAATTAATCATTAATTGGTAATTAATTTTTATTAATTGGTAAAATATTTTTATTAATTGATTAATTTATAACCAAGTTAAGTGGATTATTTCATTATTGGAGTGTGTTGTGCGTTTATAGGGGAATAGTATTGGAAGTAATTGAAATTTAATAAAGTAATTATTAAATTAGTTGTTGGGTATTGATAATGAATGTGTTGCGCATTAATTATTAATTGCTAATTATTTTAAATGATCATTTTTTGTTTCTAAATATTATTATTTTTTGTTTAATAAATAATTGGTAATTAAATATTATAAAATATTAGATATTGATATTTTTAATGAATATATGAGTATGTGATTTTTAATTGGTAATTAATTTTAATATTTAATATTTTTGGGTATACATTATTTAATTGTTCAATATTTGTTAATTGTTATTTGCTTTTTAATAATACATATGTTCTTGTTATTACGTTTTTTTAAAATATATTTTTTATTTGTTAATCAATATTAATTATTATTTATTGGTATTTATTATTAATGTATTGTTAATTAATTATTCATTGGTAATTATGTTTTAAATTATTTTTTGGTATTTGTAAATAGTTTATAGTTATTTAATAATTGATTCATTATTAATTTTTAAATATGTTCATTTTTTTTAAGTATGTTGTTTTTAACTTCTACGCTATCCAACACTTTCCCTACTGTTGCATTCACTGGAGTTGGAATAGTAATTTTTACCCCTACGCTATCCAACACTTCCCCTACTGTTGCACTCTTTGGAGTTGGAATAGTAATTGTTACCCCTCCGCTATCCAACACTTTCACTACTGTTGCAGTCTCTGGAGTTGGAATAGTAATTTTTACCCCTACGCTAGCCAACACTTTCCCTACTGTTCCACTATCTGGAGTTCAAATAGTAATTTTATGCCTTATACTATCCAACATTCTCCTTACTGTTGTTTTTTTGGGAGTTGGAATAGTAGTTTTATTCCCTAGCTAAAGGGATATATAATTCATTAAATAAAATATATTGTTTTAATTTATTTTACATACTTATTTAATTAATATTTATATTATTGTTTTGTGTGTATTGATGTATTTGTTAATTTTTATAATTTATTTTATAATTTATAAGTTATTAAAATAATTATTAAATCTGATTATTAATTAAGTGTATATATTATATATTGTATGTATATGTTTTATTAATGTTTTATTACATTATATATTAGTTATACATTTTAAACATTATAATATATTTATAATTTGTTTAATATATTTATAAGTATTATTTAGTTTATTTCACATATTTTTGTTAACTAAAAATAAAACAATATTTTTTCTAACGATATTGTTGACATCAATATTATTGTTCTATATTTTTGTACTTTGTTGTAGATAGGATGTCTATATTTTTGACATCGATATTTGTGTTGCAATATTTTTGAAGGACGATTATTTTGACCTTTGATATTTAGTCAGTAATCCAGATTAGAAGGGAGGGATAGGAATCCTATAGTAGTGAGTACTAATTGTTTCCCTATAGAGAAACAAAAAGGCATATTTACAAGCCTCTATTGTCACAGGTACGTCACATTTTCTGACGTTCCTGTGGATTGGGTCTTCGTCTTGTGAATAAGGCCCCCATTCGCACAACTCCTAGAGGGAAAGGGGTGGGCAATGGGTGTTGCTGTGGGAGTTCCTCCGCAATACCGATTGATTTTGACACTGGACCATTTTTACAAGGGTGGCATAAATATGGGGGCTTGTCAAAAAATAAGACCCTGGTCTTAAAATGGTGAAACGAAGAGATATGCTTTATTTCTCCTTGTTTATGCTGTTTCTGTGTATGCTGCACAATGCAGCACACATAGAAACAGCAAAAACTAGGAGAAATAAAGAGCCAAACGCCATGAATGTTTGTTCATGTGCAGGAAGGTGTCTCTTCCTGCATATAAACAATCTTTAAAAAAAATTACGAGTTGCAACTTTCTATGTGTGCTGCATGCTGCAGCACACATAGCAGTTACAAATCTCCATTATGTATTGTTTATGTGCAGGAAGGGACACCTTCCTGCACATAAACAATCGTTCCCTGCAATGCAGGCACACTTGCGCAATGGTGCAAGAGTGGCTATGTTGGTGCTAGGCACCTACATTTAGCGCCAGCGCTAAGGGAGGGGCAGGCGTGCACTGTAATATTATGAATACGGTGCATACCTGTATTGGGAAACTGTCAGAGTGAGGCGTTCTTGGCTTAACGCCACACTCCGACAGTTTCCTAGTGAATATGCCCAACGTCCCCTCGCCAAAACGGACATCTGGCATGGACCTTGTGGATGCACCTTGCAGTGTGACCTGAATTAGTGCTTGGTGCATGGGCTGTAGGCCCTGTGAGGGTGGCAGCGTGAGGGTTTACTGGCTCAAGTCCCTCACAGCAGCATGAGATCCGTCTCCTTGACTTTATAAGAGCTCGACTCCTACATTCAGGGGTGAAAGGCAAGTGTAATCATTGCATTTCCTGGAATGTGACTTCTACTCCGAGGGGTGCAATAGATATGTATGTTATGCCTTTCACAGAGCTTGACTCCACTTGACTCCTGCGGGGTGCAAGCAAGAAGTGCACATGCTGAGTCAGCAAGCCATCTAAAGCTCTCTCACCTGCCCTCAAGCAACCATAGCCCAGTTTCTAAAGGGAGGTCAGCTGGGTAAATCTCAGCCCGTAGATTCTCTGAGTGCAGTACTCTGAATATAGCCGTCAGGCTGCTCTTGAGCCCTGGCAGACACCTTGCTGGATGGAAGCCAGTGTTGGCACGTCCTTTACTTTCGTGTTCTTTGCAAGTCTGAC
The DNA here is from genome assembly GCF_964263255.1 of Lissotriton vulgaris. Taxonomy (NCBI): domain Eukaryota; kingdom Metazoa; phylum Chordata; class Amphibia; order Caudata; family Salamandridae; genus Lissotriton; species Lissotriton vulgaris. Next base: position 1,394,446,226 of record NC_141693.1, read on the forward strand.
TGCACAGCTAACGTTAGCAGAGGAATAGGTTAGAATCAGAGTGCTGCATGCAGCCGCAACTTGGATTTTCTCTGTAACGCTTTCTCCCTTGTAATCCCAGTGTTTCTACAATTCAGAAATTCAATTGCATTCAATTGACAGCTAAAAATGAAAAACAACTTGAAAATGTACTTCCCTCTATATGTCCAATATACAACAACACCCTCCCCAAATGTACTCCGAGAAGAATCTCTATGCAAATGTATCCACAGACGTTTCTGCTCCGTAAACATATTTCTGGATGATGATCTATACATTGAAGGCCTCTGAGTGCCTCTGAGCATTAGGCTGACATAAAGACTCAGGGTCTCATACACAGAGCAAAGGTAGCCTCTAATTGTGGGGACAAAATTAAGCACTGACTTTTTGTGAACTGCCTGTGATTATGCGGTGCTACGTATGTACTACTAGGTTGCACTGTAAAATCCCACTCTTCTGGGGTCGCAGAACGACCAACCTAATGAATAAAAATGAGTTGACTATTTGCGACCACCTGTAATTGGCTACAAACATAGGGATGGTGTCCTGCAGGGGACAGCCGATCAATATATTCGAAGGCCAAAGGGAGTTGGTAACTTTCCAATGGTTTGTGACCGCAGTTATATTGACAGAGCATTGATACACCTGGCTGAGAATCTCAGTTCAGAGAGGACACCCTTTTCACCTCCACACTATATCATTCAAAATTAAAAGAGTCACAAAACCCCTTTTCCAAAGAACAAGAGATAGTAAATACATTGTAAAAAGCCCTTTTACGATCACAGATCCTGTGACTTTGCAAATTACATATATGTGCTGGAAGTAAGGTGTGCAGGGGTGCTGCAATACCTCGAAAATAATGGTGCTAGAGATCAGAGGTGAATAAGCAATAATAATGACATTATGTTTTGTATTTAAGTTGTCACATTTGCAGTGTGGTTAAAGACAGAAGTAAAATGTCAGGCAATGTCTTCTGACAAATTGCTGCTTACTCTTAACATGGATATTGTTGTGTTTACTTTTCTTTCTCTGATTGCAAAGGCAGAGAGTTTTGTAAAGTGAACTATCTGACAATCTTGCATGGGTACAGAGAGTGTGAAAGAAAAGGCTGCAAGAAGTCAGAGTGTTTTCATTCTTACAATAAAATGTAAATGTACTCTACAAATGTTACAAAATATGGCAACAGTTAGATAAGAACAAATTCAGCACATTTGTTTTTAAAAAACTGTGCGGTGAGATGGAAACAATAATTTACATAGAGTCGAAACAAATCGAGACAATTTACTTGGTGATGTGCAAATGTTAAATATTTGCTAAAACCCAATTTTCACACACCATTTGTGCGCTATACAGTATTTATCAACAAAACCGCCGGTCAGTGCATATTTTGTGGCTGTGTCAAATGGAGAATGTGCTGTCTGTAAATGACAGTCTGCTACCACACCGGGCTTTAGTAATCTATGTGTGACAGTGTGCTCCACAGAGCACAACAGTCTACCTACCACACCCTTCCACGCCCCTGCTGAATGGGTGAGGCTCATTAGCTGTACTTGACCTTTGTGAACGCTTGCATTTCTCACAATCCCTGTGACTTCTGTGATATGTGTAACACTATGGCAACACCCCCACTCTGAAAATGGTTGCAGCATCATTACAATCACATGATTATGAGTGCAAAGGAGCCAAGTACTTGAGGCACTAAAATCTCACGCCTCAGTCAGATGTTCGTATGAAGTCTTTCCACATTCATTATTTTTTTATTTTTTTTATTTTTGTAAACCTTTATTCGTGCATAATAAGAGGACAAATACGGGCCTACAACCTACAGGCCGGCCACGATACAATTAAGCACTGAATCAAACATTACAGCCCCTGCGTCCCGACGGTCAAGAGTGGCAACATTTTACGAGATATACATTGGAGAGAGCCTTGACGTCAGGGGAAGGAGAAGTGAAGGTTGATTTTAAAGTTTTCCAAAGAAATGTAACAAGGAAAGGGTCAGTGAAGAAGAAGAAACCAAGGAGATTCGAGTCCGCACAATATCTTCACCAAACAGGAGAGCGGCAGCAGCAATAAAACAGCAATGAATTAAAATCTCAGGCAGTGAGGCAATGCAGTTGTATAACAGGATAGTCACTTGATCAGTTGCGCACCCCTCCAGTGCCGCCCTCCCTCTGTCAACCCCACACCCGGACCCAGAATCGAAAAAGGTATAGCGCAAAAAACACAAAAAAGAAAAAAAAGGCCCATAGAACTAATCAGAGCAAGAATTACCCCCCCACCCTACACCAATGCGGAGGCTACGGCCTGCCCCCCCCCCCAGCATAGTGCCTGTCGCCCAATACACCCGAAATATAGACAAGAGAGAAAGTAGGAATAAATAATGAAAGAAAAGAAAACATCACACACATGAGAAAGGGGGCGGGAAAAGAATAGGACTATTCTAATCCATACTCCCAAAAAGAGGAAAATGAGGAGGAGCCTACGGATTTTCTGAGCGCCCTCAACCCTCGGCCATCTATGACTTCCACACATTGAGAACTCACTACCCCAAAAACGGTCATGTGAGATTGGATCATAAAATTTTAAGATGAAGGAAGACAAATCACAGCGTGTGCACAGAGCATAGACATACAGTGCCAGTCCCAGTCCAGCCCATCCGTGAAGCCATGGTAATAACAAACAGTCTAGCCCTGGCCCGATCTAGGGCTTGAGACTACGCCGGCCTCTGCATGGGAGCCCCACCTCCCGTTTAGACAAAGACAATATGGCCGCTGTGGTGAAGACGGTGAAGAAGGAGCACAAAATGGCCACCGACCAACTGCAGAAGTCCCCTCGCCCACCGCATAAAGTCCGGCCATGACGTGTAATGTGCATGAGATCCGCAAAAAGGAGGTAGAAGGCCACTGTAAACAATTTTCCAAAGATGTTAAGTGCTTCCATGCAGGATACTCTAGCACTCCCAGTGAGGCAGGCAACAGTGAAGCAGATATCATTGGGCGGGGATACAAAGTATCCGATGGTGAGCACGAAAGCAGTTGAACCTGGGTGCCGGGCGAGCCAGTTGCAGGCGCCTGTGCAACACAATAACATTCAGGCATTGGCAGGCCCACACCGTGTTGAGGAGAGTCGGAGTGCTCACTTCTCGCAACCGACAGCAAGGAGTCAAATTGCTCGCACAGCGCCGTGAAGCCAGCGCACACTTGCAGTCGAAGGTCCCGTAAGGCAGCCAGAATGGAGCCGCGTGTCAGCGGAAGGTCCACCCCCACTTCAGCAGCAGGTCGGGAAGGCACAGCAAAGCTGGTGTCTGGTGGAGGGAGGGCGAAGCAAGCAGTAGGCAATACCGGAGTGTCACCCCCCCGCCGCGGGCAGGCGAACAGCGCCATGTTTCACCGATGGGCAGGACAATGGCCGGGGGGGGAAATCGTATCAAGGAAATAAGTCCCCTCCGGATTGCGCCGCAAAAGGGAAATCCAACAGTCGCCTCCCCTCCCTCGGGTCCTCCGTGAAACTGGCTAGGCAATAGGGGAAGGGGGTCGGCAATGCCCCACAGCACGGTCCACAATTTGAGGCAGGAGACCCGGTGCACCGGGGCTTACCGTACCGCCCCAGCTCTTCAGGCGCAGGGTGCAGGAGATGTCTGGCCGTCCTCCACGAGCTCAGCTGGCAACAGTCCGCAGCGGGAGGTGAGGTTGGGACCGCGCGGCTCAAAGTGGTACTGTCGGGTCCGGTGAACGTGGAGTCCGCAGCGGGCCGCCAGAGGCAACAATGGAGCCGGGGTCCAGGGCGGAGAAGACAGACACCAATAACTCCGGCATCCGGGCGGGCTGGAACTCAGGGAAAGCGGCAGCGCAGACAGCGCGTCGTCGCACACGTTCCACCTCGGAAATAAATGAGGATAGGATCCAGGATAGTAGTCCGAGGCCAAGGGCCGACGGAGCCGGGCGCTCAAGCGTCTGCTCCGGTCGCCATCTTGGCTCCTCCTCCACATTCATTATTAGTGAGATACTGATGCCAAATCACTGCTGCGTGTAGATGCCAAACTTTGCCACAGTTTAATCGTCCCTGGAGTTGAATTGCAAAAGAAGTCTGCAAAACTAGGTCAAAAATAAATACTGAATCACAGCCATTTGTTGCAAAGCCTTTGATATACATTATTCAAGAGTGTATAGCTATCAGTAATAGTTCATAATAATATGCAATGTAGGCGTGGGACAGATTACATTTCTATTGAAATTCCAGTTGCACAACCTAGCATAAACCATATATACATTCATGAGAAACTTTACTCGAGCATCATTTGTAGTTTCTGACTGTAGACATCGATGTGGGTTCTGTCTCCCTCCAGTGGCTGAAAATTGAATTGGATTATCATGTGGAGTGATGGAATAATGTTGCGTCCCCTACAAAGTCCAACAAAAAAATGCAGCGACTAAAGGTGTTACGAATATATACATAATGAAACTGCAAATTCATATGCTTCATGACTCAGTTTATATCTCAAAAATACACTGAATTGTTTGCTTCTGTGAATTCAAGCTCCATGTTGTAAGTAAAAAAGTCCCAGAAAGATTGGCAGCTGTGCTACCCATGCATTTTTTAGTAATGTTTCCTGAAAAGTTTAACAGTCTTTCATTTTTTGGCAACAGTATGTGCGTCTCGTGATCCTGAGGTATGCCTCAAACTCTATATGTTGCTGCTCTCAGGGAAACCATTTGGCGTGCCTTAAGATGGAGTGCCCGCCATTAGACTCCTAGGGGCATATTTACTAGAAAATGATGCAGCGCGGTGCTGCAAGCCATCTTGCTGAGCTGAGCTGATTCATTAGGAAAGTGCAGAGATGCATCATATTTACAGCAATACGCCGCGTTCCTGTGCTTTCCTCTGCGCTGGCACGCAACTGGCTGTCTAGCGCCAATGCAGGCACCCTTGCACCAAGGTGCAAGGGTGCCTGCGTTGCAGGGATGACTGTTTTCCTGCAGGAAGGAATACCTTCCTGCACAAAAACAAACATTGATAACATTCCCCTTGTTCTATGTGTTTTGTGAAATAAAGCACAAATAGACAGAGCAAAAATCACTAAGAGAAATAAAGGTATTTCTCATCTTTGCGCCACGTTAACACCTCCCCTGGGGAGGTGTTAGAATTTGACGCATTCCCAGTTTTACGAAACCTTGTAAATCTGTGAATGCGTCAGGTTCCATGGATGTCACGTTGGAACACCCATGGTATGTCCCTTTCACACAGAGTAATGCGTGAAAGGAGGTCATATTTACACGGCCATGAAAAGCCATGCAGGGTGGCTTTATGTGGCATTGTAAATATGGGTTGGCACACTACGCCCCCGGACCATCACAAAAGTAATTTGTAATAGCATTGTAAATATGCTCCTGTATTCTGTGGTCTCAAAGGGACAGTCCCTTAACCTCCTGTATTGCACAATTTGCGGCGGATAGCAAATTTTTATCGTATAAAGGTGCAGTAGCTGCACCTAGCAGAAAAGCCCACTTGTTTCTTAGCATCAGCTATGTCCAGAGGTTTGGGACAGGTGCGAATCTCTATTTTTTATTTTACTAAAAAATATATGCTTGATTTATGCAGTATTTATCAGGAACATCAACACGTAGTAATGGCTTCGGGAAACATCCTTTAAGATGCAACTTTTATCACGCAGTACCTTTACAACGCAGGTTTTTCAACGCAAGTCATTACAACAACTTGCGCTGGGGGGCGCTCTAGGATAGGTATTAGTTTAATTTACTATCCAACACCTTCCCTACTATCCACGGGTACTGGAGTTGGAAGAGTAAATTAAACTATTCACTATCCAGCACCCCCCAACGCAAGTCGTTGTAACCACTTGCGTTGAAAAACCTGCGTTGTAAAGGCATGCGTGGTAAAAGCATGTGTTGTAACAACGTACATCCAATGGCTTCACATGCAATAGAAGTTTGCTTGTTATTACGGTCACCCATAGTTAACACCTTCCGTGCTCATGATGAGCTCAGCTCGTCATGAGACATGGTCGCGCTGTGCTCATGACAAGCTGAGCTCGTCATGACCCACGCGGCGCTCACACACGTAGATAATTCCCCTGCTGTGCAGAACGTTCCACGAAAATGGGTGTGGTCATGACGAGCTCAGCTCGTCATGAGCACAACGCCACCGTGCAGCGTGACGAGTCGAGCTCGTAACAAGCACCGTGGTGCTGCGCGCGCACCCCTCCCCGCAGCGCCACAGGGGAATTAGCCATGCGGCAAAGGGGTTAATGGGAAACATTTATTGGTTATAAAGTCAGTGGTAAGATAGATGTTGCCCACAGATGAAAATAAAGACAGGTCCATCCTCACATCTTTCCTTTCTCTTCTTTGTATTCCAAGACTGGCTCTACAGAAGACACAATAGTACACATTAGAGCAGGTCCTCAAGTGGAACCCATCCATAAGCGTTGACCACGGCAATGTGTTGTGGATGGACAGGAAGGGCTGCCCCTCTCAAACACCCCTCAGTAGAAGGAGACTCTGCTGCAGTCTAATTAGCTGGATTTTGAATGTTTGTAAAAGGCCAGGCTCCGATTGGCAGAGGGCTGCTTCTCAATTGTTATGACTTGGAAATAAAATTGAGGCTTCCCTTAGCTTCCATAGCAGATTTGCAGAGCCAGATCTGTGTGGACCTTGTTTCTCTTGATACTTAAAGCATATGTCTTTGAGTGCTGTACATCTCCTACTGGCTAGGGATAAGCCTGAAGATCCTCTGAAGTTCTTCTGGCCTATCCTCCTGCTACCACTGAGGGGGGTTTATCTGGAGGCCCCTATGCACCTCAAGAGTCTGTACATTTAGAGCCATGTTTTTGAAGCAACCTCTACTCAGAGCTGCAAGTCAGAAAACAATTTGGAAAGTCTTCATTCGACTAAGTCAATGCCAATATATTAAATCTCCACAAGAAAACAATTTAAGTCAAAACCGAAATATTAGGATCATTACAGAAGGAAAAAGGCATTAGTTAAATCATAGGGAATCAGCAATTAAAAGTCAATTAATATATTTCGAAATGAACAAGAAGATATACATAAAGTCACCACTACAGAAGGTGATCAGCCACAACCAAAACATAGTTCAATAAGAGGACTAACATAACGTTTCCTCAAAGGCTTTGGGCTAAGACTATGTCTTAATAACAGACTGGCAAAGTCTGAACAGTGAGGGAAGCAAGAACCATCTAAGTATAAAGCAAGTAAACACAATAGCCCTTAGTCTGCTCAGATAGCAAACATTGGTAATGCATCGGTTTCGCCTAGGTAGTGAATAGACAGCTGTTTTCATCATCTGGGAGAAGAAAATAACTCACTGACAGGTAACACAGGAGTGGAGAGGGTGTGGCACAATGGCCAGAGCTTGCGACTCAAGGGCGGGGCATCCCAGTTCAAGTCTCGGCAGTGCTGCGCAACATCCTGTGATTCTATGCAAATCACTTAATCTCTCTGGGTGATAAATTGTTATATAAATATGCTGCAAGAGTAGAAGGCAAAACTTAATGAAAATATTTCTCTGTTTTAGGGTTTTAGACAGAAAAGTCACACAGTGTAGTATGAAATGACATAATAGGACTGGTGTGCAAAGATGAATTTGCATAAACCAATCATCCAAATTCACAAGATAGATCAAATAAGATACATCTTGTAAACACCCACTTTGTTGGATAATAATAAATGATGCGTGCATAGGAAACTATGGAAATTATATCATGACATGGTGTTTAGGCAATTAAGAAAAACAATAGGTTGTTCAGTTAATAAATTATCCCTAGAAAAGACTCGAGCATAGGACCTTGAATGTTGCCAAGGAAGACAGGAACAGCCTGAGCATAGCTTCCTTTAGAGGAACATCATCAAGAACAAGGCTTCTATTAAAACACAGAGAAAGACATGTACTTGGAAATGCTTGTTCACATAAAATAAAAGTGCACTTTCTTTCTGCAAATATAAATGAATATCAATGCAAACTGTTTAAAGCTTTAGTCAGACTAAATCACAAATTATGTTCTAATTAATAAAATGCTCTTACAGCTGTCTCAAGACTGAATGCGATTTGAGTGATGGTTCTGCCTGATCAGCACACTCCCTCCCTGCAACAGCTGTTAGCTACTTTTTTCTCTCATAGACTAAGCTTCTTTGGTGCTGGTCCAGCACCTCCCTGGTTGGCACGCAAGCTAGCCAACTTGAGGGATACCTGTGTGATCCTGATCAAACCCCATGTGCCTGAGGGCTTGTGCATACTGCTGTGAGTCAGACTGAGCTCTGCCTCATGAATCATGGATGTTAGCCCCTCATGCGGGGAGGACTGATGACCCACAACTCGGATCCCCCACATTGTGACATATTCATACTTTAAGGGGCAAACACAACTTAACCAAGAGAGAACCGTGTCATCTAAATACATAACTTTCCTAAACTACTGATACACTTTGTTTACAAGTTACTGATGTGTATCATTACTTTCCACCTTTTTGTCTTTGTTCAACTTGTTTCCAGTATTCAGAAACTGTAGGTACCTCAATAGAAAAGTTTTATGTTTTAGGAATCTGATAAAATTACCACAGCTTTACTAGAGGATTGTCATCCTTCACTTAACAGTGTAGTGTTCCAAAACAGTCATCAATCGTGAATAGTATGTTTGTGAAACCTGCTCGTACCAATTTTTTTATTCTAGAAACTGCAGTGCTAAGTTGTTGTATTTTCATTTTTGGAAGTGGTCATTATCATTTAGTGACTTCAAAAGGGTACAGTATCCACAGCCAGGGGGTGGGATGTTGCTTGTATCACTGATTATGTTGACTTAATGTGTAATTGTGATTTTGAGGTGTACATCTGTTTGCAACTTTACACAACCTCCATTGAGGTAAGTAGTATAAGCTGATACCATTAATTCCCATTCATGACCGGAAAAGTGACAGGTCCCCCCCCAGGGACCCACGCCCCCTCAGTTTGACCGGAAAAAGTGAGTGGTTTGTCCGGAAAAGTTGACATGCATGGCCGGAAAAAGCTGCGTGTCCTTAAATGTGAAAGGCCTCAAGTCCGTGGAAATACCAAGGGTGCAGCATGGAGTTTGTGTCAGAGAGTTAAATGTGGCGTTTTTAAAAGAAGGGTTTGTAAAGAGTAATTAAGCACAGATGGAGCTGCAAAAGAGGTGGACAAGGTGTCTCCTAAGGCATGAAATGTAATTTAACACAGTTGCAAAGGCACACGACCCCCACAAAAATAGGTGAAGGGACGGATTAGCAGAGGTCCCGGGGATAAGTGACACTGTCGCAGGAGATGCCCTAGAGCATGTGAAAGATAATTACGGCCGAGGACAAAATGAGCACAAAGGCCAGCAACTTAAAGTCCCTGAAATGTAATTAGCCACAGATACCGTGATAAGATGAACGCAAAAGGATGACCCTTTGGACCATGTGAAGCGCCCGTAAGAGGGCCTCAAAGGTATGTCCTCAGTGCCGGTGTCAGGAAATGATGCAGCAAAATCAATGCACTATCACCCATTAGGAGCCCACCTCCACAAAGGCTGCATGTATAATGAGCAGACCATTCAAAAGTATAAACCCCCTGCAAATACAGGTCTCAAACACAAAGCACATACAGAGGCCATACTTCTGGAAGGTCGTATTTGTGATTTGCAGTGGTACAGACCCGTCCCGGGACTTTAAAGGGAATAATGGATCAGAGCAATTTAGCCCAGATTAACGCTGCCTGCGACAACTTAAGCAAGGTAAATAAATAAGGGGCTGGGTGGTTGGTGTATGCTGATTTTATTTAATGTATGGGGGTTGCATTTAAGTGAACAGAGTTGCATTTTAAAATGTTTTTTTTTTTAGCTATATTGGCCGGTGCTCGCAGTTACAAATCATGTTTCAGGCTATGTGTTATGCTGTTTAAATGTGAATAATGGGGAATGTGAAACATTTATAATTATAAGGTTTTTTTTAATCGGCGCAAAACGCCCAGGGCTTGTATTTAATATAAACACAGGTGTATTTTAAAGGCTGTTTAAAGCATGGTGTGTGGCTGTTTTAATTAATGTTTAATGTGAGTGTGGATAGACTGCTTAGTGTCAAGAGAGGGGGTCTGTAAAATGTGGTTGTAATTTTAAGGCTTAACAGTGTCTAGCAACAGTTTTAAATGTTTGCCAACGGCTTTAGAGTCCCCAGAAGTTGCAAAAATAAACCCAAACAATTTAGCAATAATTACATTTTTTTAAAGTACTCACACACTGGGGGGCTAGTCCTGTGGTGTTGATGGTGTCCATGGCCCAAACTGTAGCAAGGCCTCGTAGTGGTCCTGGTCCCTGGGGTTGGAGTGCCGGTAAGGGGTGGTTGTCTGGCACTGGTGTTGGGCTCCGGGTGTCTTCTGCGGCTTGGGGTGGTGGTACCTGTGTCCCTGGAGGCGTGGGGGGTTCGAGGCACCCTGTTCTTAAAAATGGAAGCCCCACCGGAGCCCCTGTGCTCCATGCGGAGCTCCTGTGGGTCTGCGAGGGATTTTGGTGATGGTTGCTCCGGGACCCTTGGTGGTGCGTGAGGGCTCTAGGACCCTTTTTTTTATTGAAACCCCCAGAGCCCGAGGTGCTCCATGCCGGGGCTCCGGGGTGTTAAGGATGTGTTGTGGGCTCCCGAGCCCTTGGTGTCCCGAGGGGGGCGTGAGGCCCCGTTTTTTCAAAAAATAATGCCCCCGGAGTTCGCTGGGCTCCATGCGGAGCTCCGGGTGGCGTATGAGGCCTTAGGGGCTGGTTCGTGGGGTCGCGGGTCAATGTGGGGCTAGTGGCCCCGTTTGTAAAAAATAATGCATCGGTTTGAGTGGCGGGGAAGGGGGTCCTCCGAGGGCGACGGGGGCGCGGGCACCAAGACCACAAGTATTGTTTTTTAAAGAAATTACCCTGGAGCCCCGCGGTGCTCCATGCGTGGCTCCGGGTGTGTGCACCAGTGGAGGGGGCTCCTGTGCCCTAAGGGTGTGTGTGTTGGGGCGCTAGGCCCTCGTTTAAAAAAAAAAATTCAAGCCCCTGGAGCCCGCTGTGCTTCATGCGGAGCCCCGGGGATGTATGGCCGGTGTGGGGGAGTGCCTGCGACCTCGGGCGCCAAGGTACCCATTTTAAAACAAAACATAGAAAATGAAGCCCCCCACAGAGCACTCGTGTGGAAGGTGCGGCTGGGGCAAATGCCGGCGGTTTGGAGGCTCCCACGAGGGTCCCGATGGCGGCTGCATGGTGTTTTCCCCTCCGGGACTGCTGTGGTAGGGCCCGCCCCTCCAGTGACATCAGGGGAGTCCCAATGATGTCCCTGGAGAGGTGGTTCCTACCTCCGTAGTCCCGGAGGGGAAGTGTGTGGGGATTCCTCAATTTTACTTAAGGCCTTTTTATATAGCACAGACTTACCCTGAAGGTGTCAGAGCGCTTCACAATAGGAACCGTAGTGATACACGAGGAGAAAAAAATAAATACAAGGCAACATGTTACAAAAGGCAAACGTTACGGTGCATAAGGCAATAGTGACAATTGTGCATGTATCAAGAGCATACAAATTACAAGGGGTAGCAAGCGATTCATAACAGGAGGAATAAAGCGACATGTGTGTATTTTACAAAAGCGTACAAAGTACATGTAGAAGGATAATAACGCCATAAATGGGCAAAACCCCTAGAATGACACTTTTATAGCCCTGTAGAACAGAATTCCCTATAATGGCAGGTCTTCCTTCAGATTATAGAGAGGGTGTGAATTAAATTAGGAAGTGCCCTTGAAGGAGGTGCTTGAAGGAGGAGGTTTTAGGTCAGTTTTGAAGACCTGGGCAGTGGTTTTAAACGGATGCTTTTTTCAATATTATATACACGCATAAAGTGGCTGTTTGTTTATTTTATGCAGCTACCCATAAGTAAACGCTAATACTCATGTGTTGATTTTCAAGGTGTGATATGTGTTTTTCTATGAGGTATGTAACTGTAACATAGTGTTTATGAGGTTTGTTTTAAAGCATCCCCTTTTTCATTTTATATATTTACCCCCAGCCACAAGACCTGCCTGTATTAACACTGACAGACTCAGACCTGCAGGAATTGTTCCTCACAGACTCGCAAATGCAAACCATAGAGACAGGTATATGCATTTAGAGATTCTTACTTCCGAGTTACTGCACACACCTGTATCTTAGAAGCCCTGCTTTCCTAATGTGTTCTCACATATGTATGCTTTTTATAGGTATGAATCCCGAACTACAGAGGATTCTTGACGAACTACAGCGCCTACCCATGGCTCAAGACGCGGCGCTGAGTGTACAGGCTATGCCCCTTCCTACAGGTAAATCAAAAGGGCGTGGTTTTCAGAGGTTTAAGACCTGGGAGGCGGGTCTAGTACCCCCTAAGAAACAAATGTGAACTATAGGAACGCTCCTCAGAGGGGTCTGCTAAGGTCTGGCTTATACTACAAATGTGATTATTTTTTCTTTACAGGTCCCCCTGCGTCACGCCAGGATATCGTGATTGTGCAAGAGTCGCCCCAACGCCCAAAAAAAACAACTGTGAAAAGGAAAGCTACAGCATCTAAAGATGGACCTGTGAAAAAGAAAGGTTCTGGGAAAAGTCATCTAAAAGGTGTGTTTTTACAAAAGGGTGTGAAACAAAAAAGAACTCTCTGGGTTTTATTCTCTCAAAACCAAGGGGCCCTCAGACTTAGAGTACCAGGGTCCTGCGGAGGGTAGTGTAAGCATCTTATACAAGATTCATGAGTGTTTCTAATATATATATTTTTTATTTTACATTTCTAGGAGCAGCTCAAAAGAACATCGGCGCTGATACCCATAAGGCTAAGAGAGCTACGAATCCGTTGGCGGATATCACAAAGATCGTTCTGAACAAGGGGCCTACAGCTAAAGGTGTGAGTAGGCGTGTTCGCCAGGATAAACTCTGTTCTTATTAAACCATAATACACCAGCGAACAGGGACATCTCAGAAATGTCAAATCAAGCCCACCACCAAACTGTTGAACCCTTTTTCAGGACAGTCTATTTTACCAGGAGTGGGTGTCAACCGAGGAGTAGTGCTCACAACCCCAGCCGTTGTAAAGCCAGTTTTGTGTAAAAAACCCTCAGCGTATCTGAAACCTCTCAAGGCCTCAAAAGGGAAGCTCATCACAACCAAGCCTGTCCTTAACAAAAAGCAGCTGAAACCCGTACCCCATACCGGGCTCATAAACCTCAATAAGAAGAAGGTTGGTCATATGTCCCAACAAGGTCCCTTACACCACAGAAAGAAACCTGTGACTTCTGAAGCCCTGACGCCTCCTTTAGATCTATCTTTAAAAAATGTTGTTAAGCAGGGGAGCGAGCCCACTACCCTGGGGCTCTCTAAGGACCTGTCGACAGAGACGCCTGTTGCGGAAACTCTGTTACAACCACAAACCCCCTAAAGTCAGCGGGCTTTCAAGAAAATATCTTAAGAATAAGAATAGGTTAGATGTGTCAGAAGTAGAAACACCTGAGGTCCCCTTAAGCAAACCTGTTACACCTCAGACCCCTTATCCGCCTATGAAACCTTCGGGAGTTTCAAACAAACTAACAAATCATGCAGAGGCCTGTCCCCTAGACCAAACCCTAAAACCTTTGATAGGCGCTCCATCCGTTTTTAGGGACAAAGTGTCTGAAAAGGGGCGACCATTAGGTGGAATGGTAGACAGCCTTGAGGGAACCTCAGAAGCAGCGTACGAGGGCCCTTCTAACAACAACAATGTGGTTTTGCAAACGTGTGTTACACCTACGCCTCCCCAACCCTACGATAGGGCCTTAGCTTGTGGCACCCTTGATTATTGCGACAGTCAATTACACACACCCCTTCTTATGTCCCGTATACCCCCTCAGGGAGTTTACGACCCAACCAGCCCAGCGACACCCCCAGCAATATACACTACTGCTAGTACAGGGTCGGGCGAATTATCAAATCATAGTATGGAGGGGGCATTTAGTATGATCCCGCCCCCAGATGCCCCGAGGTGTTCGCACTGGGACCCTGTTTCCATGACCCCCACAGGCCCGCAGTTACAGAATGGTGGGGGTTTTGAAGACACTAGAGAGGCCCCTGGCGCTTTAGAGGTTGCTACACACACAAGCCCTTTATACCCCCAACCCTCCAAAATATGACTCTATAAATCCAAAACCGGTACTAGGTGCGTATGTAAAGGATATACAATTGGCTGTCAGAAAACTAAAGCGCTGAGCGGTCACCGCAACCTTAAAATGGGGATTGGGGGGTAGCTGTGACAGATTCATGGTGGCGTCACAACAGAAGATATTGCAAAGGGTTGACCTCTGTAAAAGAGTGATCCTCCAAACTTGTCAGGAAGCAGGATCAGACATAGGAACTATACAATCGTGACTAGGACGCCGCCAGCATCTAAAGAAACGTCAGTCCCCCGGGGTTAGTAAAATACACACCTCAAAATATACCCTTAAGGTCCAAACAGTTCTAACAAAATCCCTGCGTTTCTTACGCTTACGCGGTCATAAAAGGTGTATAGAACACCGCAAACAGAGGCATGCAGTTTAAAAATCCAAGCCCGAATCATATACCGCGATACCAGACACACACCAGAACACTTGCGCGGGAGAGGACAGCCCTAGGGGCGGCCGGTTGAAGGGTTTTGGTGTTAGAACCCCAACACAACCCCAACCGGAACCCTTAGAGGAGTTGTTGCGTGGTTCTATAGCAGAGGCCTCAAGGAACACTCCACACCTAGGTACAGTACATACTGCTCAGATAGGCGGAGGTCTGGAACCTAGATAAACAGGGCCCCATAAAAAACAGATGTGGGCCATTAGCGCTAAACAACGCCAAGTTTTAATCAGGAAGCTAAAGAAAGCCAGAATATGTGCTACAAGGCGCTTTAAAAGACAACAAGATATCCTACTAAACCAGAACCCTCAAAATGATACCGCAACAAGCTCCCCAGAAAGTCAAACCCCTCAAGATGAGGATTCAGAGGTTGTCTTTTTAGAGAGTGTTAGAAGCTACAGGCGCAATGTGGAGAAATTTAAGGCCACCAAGCACTATGAGGAGTTTAGGTTTGCTAACCTACACCGAATAACGTCCACCGTGTTTTTGCTATACATCAGGCGGTGCAAGCGCTCATTGAAAGGTTGTTACGCGATGTGGGGCCCAATGATTTTTTCCAGCTACGCTTCCAGGGGCAGGGTTTTGATAGTCCGCTGTTCACCAGAAGGGCATCGCGGGATGTGTTTGACGCCGTAGACTTTTTAGAAAACCTGTTGCGGCTTTTACAGAGCAAGGGTGAACTAGTCGCCTTTGGCACTTTCAGAGTCATAGCCCTCATTGTACGGGGCCGTGAGGGGGTATTTCCCACCCTCTAAAGAGCGTGCTATACAGCCAGATAATAGGCAAGAAGCAGCGCTGGCTGCTCGACTTTAACAATGACACAACCAACACCTGTCTCGCGACACCACCGACGCTGTCATCCTGGCTAGAGCGTCTGAAGCCCATAAGGTTCTTGAAATACCTCCAGACCAGCTGGTCGGCTTTGGTGACATCAGTCTTTTTGAAAACTATTTCTCGGTGACTGTTAAAGTTCTTTATCACAACGGCTCTTGGAAGTACTTTACAACCGGGGCCAGTGTGGGGAACAAGACTGTATATGTCCTTCACCATGACAAACACTTTTACGGCATCTTGAACCTTAAAGGTTTTCTGGGAGCCTGATACGTGTGTACACATTGCGACCACATATACAGCAATATGGAACGTCATCAGTGTGAAATACATTGTAAGATGTGCCAGAGGGATGGCTGCGTCAATGACTCAGTCCTGAAGGTGAGATGTCGCACCTGTAAGATGTTTTGTCGCTCTCAAGATGTTTGAACATCCACAGGAAAGCTACTAGATGCAGCCCTAAAATGGATTGTTTTGAGTGTGGCCGGTATGTGGCTGATGATCACAAATGCAGGGGTATGAAATGCCCCCGGTGTCGGGTGTCTTTTGATGCTGGTACCAACCATCAGTGCTACATGGTTAAAGGCAGACCCCAGACCAAGACCAAAGCATACATCGTGTTTGATATAGAGTGCACGCAGGTGACGGGAGTACACCAGCCTAACTATATTTACGCCCAGCATCTAACTTCCGACGACAGCTGGGAGTTTGAATGTAGAACGTGCATTGGTGATTTCCTTAACACCTTCATTCAAACAGAATTCAAAGGCTACACCATGTTGGCCCACAATTCAAAAGCCTACGACTCATTCTTTATTTTGCAAAATATGATTCGTGAAAAGGTACAAGTAGACCTCATCACTCAGGGTTCCAAGCTGATGCTGTTAACAGCTGGCCAAATACAAATAAGGTTTATAGACACTTTGAATTTTTTACCCATGAAACTGAGGAAGCTTCCAAAAGCCTTTGCATTCCCTGGGTGTAAAGGTTATTTTCCACACTTTTTTAATACCTGGGCTAACCAGGATTATGTGGGTCCCATGCCCCCTCCTGACAGTTACGGGGTTGAATACATGATGCCTGCCGAGAAAGAGAACTTTCAACAATGGTACTCTGAAAACCGTGAAAAGGAGTTTCATTTTAAAATAGAGTTGAAAGCTTATTGCCAGGCGGATGTAATGATCCTGCGACAAGAGTGCAACCTCTTCAGAGATACTGTGGTAGAGATGACTAAGAAAGTCAAGCTGTTAAAACCAAAGAAGCCTCAAAGACCAACGATGGTCAGAGCTATGAAACCCAAGAAGCCTCAAACGGTAAAGAAAAGCAAGGCTTTGAAACCCAAGAAGGATCAGTCGCCAAAGGAGATCGAATACATCGACCCTTTTCAAAACATCACACTGGCCTCCATGTGTATGGCCATCTACAAACACATGTTTTTAAAACCAGAAAGTATCGCTCTAGTCCCTCCAGATCTCTATAACGGCAAACAGAAACGTTATTCAACCCCCTCTATCCGCTGGCTCATGTACGTCTCTGAGAAGGAAGACATACAGATTCAACACGTCTTACAGGGCGGTGAACACCGTGTGGGTCCCTACTACCTGGATGGGTACGCTGTAATTAAGGGCGTGCTGACGGCCTTCGAATACAACGGTTGTTTTTACCACGGGTGTCCTCAATGTTACAAGCCTCACGAGTTTAACAGATTGCTGGGTGTCAAATTTGAATGAATGAATGAATGGAAGTATTTATAAAGCGCAACGCTCACTCCAAGGAGTATCTTGGCGCTAGAGGGAGGAGTATGAAGATCAATGCAGATGTGCAGCGAGAGGGTCAAATATAAAGGAAGAGAAAGGCTCAGATAGTACTCTGTTGAAGGCACAGTATGTTGAAAAATGTGGCTATGCTATGAGGGCTGTTTGGGAGCACGAATGGTTAGAGATGCTAGCAACAGACACCAAGGTCTGTTCTTTCCTACAGACTCATGCTTTACCCGAACCCCTGGAACTTCGCGACGCCTTATTCGGAGGTCGTACAAATGCCATAAAATTGTACAGGGCAGCGGGTGATGGTGAGAAAATACACTACAATGATTTCACCAGTCTGTACCCGTTTGTGAACAAGATGAAGGTATAACCCATAGGTCATCCCACCATCATATATAGAGATTTTAAGCCCATATCCAAATACTTTGGGCTAGTCAAATGTGAAATCTATCCTCCAAGACAGCTTTACTTTCCTGTGTTACCATACAGAGTCGATGGTAAACTGATGTTCCCCCTCTGTCGAACATGTGATGTGTTTAAAGAGGTTGGTTGTTGTGGGCACACCGAAGAACAAAGGATGCTCACAGGGACCTGGTGCAGTATCGAGGTCGAGGCAGCCTTAGAGAAAGGTTACAAGCTCGGGAGGATCCACGAGGTGTGGCATTTTAAGAGGACCTCTACAAGCCTCTTTACTCCGTACATTATTCTGTTTCTCAGAGACAAGCAGGAAGCCTCTGCGTATCCGGAATGGTTTACTAGTCAGGATACAAAGCAGAAATACATCAATGACTACTACCTTCACGAGGGTATCCATTTACGACCCCATTTGATAAAGGTCAAACCAGCCCGGCGACAGTTAGCCAAGCTCTGCCTTAATTCCTTATGGGAAAAATTCGCTCAGCGTACAAATCTGTCAAATACGACCTTGATAACAGATCCTGACGAACTGTTTAAGTACCTCTTTGCCCCTTGTTACGAGGTGTCCAGCTGCAAGTTTATCGATGACGATACCGCGGCACTATGCTGGAAATACACAAAAGCATACCCCACAACGTGTAACAATATAAACATCTTCATAGCAAGCTTCACGACAGCCCACGCCCGTCTAGAGCTTTACAGGGTTATGGATAAACTCCAGGACCGCTGTTTGTATCACAATACCGACTCTGTGATTTTTGTGAGTAAGCCGGGGGATGAAGACCCTCCCCTTGGAGATTAGCTTGGTAATTTGACCCGCAAGCTCGATAAGGATGAGCATATAATAGAATATACCACATCCGGGCTTAAAACATACTACTACCGCACAAACAAGAACAAAGTGTGTATGAAGGTCAAAGGCATAACCCTAAACGTCAACAACACCCTAAAAATCAATTTCGACAGTCTAAAGAATCTGGTGCACGAATACGCGGCATCAGACGTTTGCGAAAATGCAAAAACTATAGTTGTGAACCAGCCCTGCATAGTCAGATCCAAAAAGAAGTGGGAAATTACAACACAGCCCCTACATAAAACCTTACGCGTTGTTTTTGATAAAAGGGTCCTGGCCACCGACTATAAAACGCTGCCGTACGGGTATTAGATCCCATTAGAGAGACAAACCCCACAACATGGACACCAGATTACAACATCCATTCTCCTGCGTGTTAGCAGGCCCCTCAAACTGCGGTAAGAGCTACTTTATAAAAAAGCTCTTAGAAAACGCAGCCTCTGTTCTATCCCAGACCCCTAATAACATTGTATGGCTTTATTCATGCTGGCAGCCGCTTTATACAGCCCTGGCCCGCAGTTTCCCCCATATCCGATTAATAGAGGGTATACCGAATAATCTCAACGATGATGAGTTACTGCCACCGACCAGGGTAAACATGATAATTGTCGATGACCTTTTGCGTGAAGGGGGCGATCATCCGGAGTTAGAGAGAGCTTTTACTCAATATTCACATCATTGTTACCGCCAGTCCCCAACACAGAAAGGCCATCCTGTGCGCTGCTTCTGATGACATAGGGCCAGATGTAGGTAAATTAGATTTACAGATTTTTAATTACCGAATTTTACCGATTCGGTAATTAAAAATCGGTATATCTAAAGTGTGGATATGTAGGTATATCCAGATGTTCAAATACCGAATCTTCAACAATCGGTATTTACTGATTCTGTAAATACAGAATCGGTAATGCCCATTCATTCCTATGGGCTTCAAAGCCCATAGGAATGAATGGGCATTACCGATTCGGTATTTACAGAATCGGTAATTACCGATTCACACAAGGGTGCCGGGGGTGTCACTTTGACACCCTCTGGCACCCCCAAAACAGGCATGGGTGCCATGTGGCAGGCATACCTGCCCTAAGGGGAGGTCTGCCTGTCACATGGCATAGGTGTGCATGCACACATGTGCATGCACACCTGAATCGGTATTTTACCATCAAATTGGATTTGATGGTAAAATACCGATTCGTTAAGGCTCCTGGGACTCTGAAGAGTCCCACCTACATCGGAGGATTACCGAATCGGTAAAAATACCGATTCGGTATTTTATAGAATCTGTAAATTTACCGAATCGATAAATTTACCGATTCTGTAAAATTGTGCCCCTACATACCATTTCAGGTATACCGGTCGGTAACGGCCAAAAATACCGATTTTCGGCCGTTACCGACCGACCTTCATCGGGCCCTTAGTGTCTGCCATTGCAGAAATAGCCCTAAATACCCTAAAAGGCAACGTCCCTATATCACGGGGTCAATTACAGGTTCTGAAGAAGAAGAGGGGTCTTATCAAGAAGCTCAGTAATAAAAGGGCCTCACTCATTACCAAGAAGAAGCTGGTGAAACAGTCTGGGGGGTTTATAGGCGCTTTGCTGCGTATAGCTATACCTGTAATCACAAGCCTCCTCCCGACACGCTGATGGAGCATGCCGTAAAAATGTATTTGGTTCCTAAACAACAAATGGAACAGCTGGGCTCTTCCGCGGACAATGTATGGGATATACGCAGAAATGAGACTCTACGGTTGGATGCTGAAATTAAGGCTATATTGAATCGGACTGATCTAAACCCCTACGACAAGGCCAACCTTTACACCAGCAGTCTTAAAAACTTTTAAGCTACTACAAACAGTAGAATACCGAGAAAAACAAGCTAACTCTATACAGCCAGGACTCTGAGCAGCCAGCAGCCCCTACGAATGCCCCTCAACCCCTACAAGAACCGCCGGACTCTGAGCCACCCTCAGATACCTTTGTGGACGACCTCTTACAAAATATAAGTCAAAGGCATCGAGGGGCAGCGCAAATGTTGATGGGTAAACTAGCCGCTTCTAAAGACCTAACATCCTCGAATGATCAAGGCGAATTTCTCTACAGGGGCCAACAGATTGCTGGTTGGTTGAAAGCTTTATTTCGACATGCAAAGATATCTTAAAAGCATTACATACATTTAAAACTGCAGATCAAAATAGTACAAATATGTCAATTATTAAAAAAGGGAAAGAGTACCCTTTATACAATAATAAATTAGTTAAAAAGTAGATTAAATTGAGATAGACAATCTATTGCAGCGAATCAACCATGTCCACTTTAAAAATTTGGAGATTCCACAAACTATAAGAGGGGAAGTGTCAGTTAACAGGATGCGTAGCGCCACCAAATGCTGGCGCGTCCCCAAACGTCTGAATAAGGGTTTGAGCCAATGTCTCCTTGGACGAATGTAGTCCGGGCACTCAAAAAGGATATGAGCCACCGTCTCACGCCTTGTGGAGCAAAGGGCACAAAAAGGCGATAGCTGAACTGGCGATTTCCATCTGGAAAGAAGGTCCCCAATCGGGAGAGTGCCTATTCTGAACTTAAAATAGAGAGCCCTATCCACTGGCTTGGTGATTAAATCCAGGTAGAGTTCGTAGGCTACCACGTCTTTAATTCTTAAAAATACTGCGGTCGAATTGCAGTGGCGTGGATTGCCGATGAGTTGGCAAGAGACCCAGTCCCAGTACAGTTTTTTTAGGACAGCTTTTGGTGGAGCGGATTTTGTAACCCAACAGTCCCCCAAACCCAGCTCCCCCAGGAGGTTTTAAGTGTCCCTCAGCCACTTGATCTTATGCCAGCCCCCCATTCCCATCACCTCGGACAGCCCATCAGCATAGGATTTTAACTCTGGGACCATCCACAGCCGAGCCCATAAAAGCAAAGGCCGGAGACGGGCCTGGTCCTTAATCGACTTGCAGCCCACATCCAAGAGCACAGGAACTGTAGGGGTGCTCAAGGGGAGAGCTAATAAGTCTTTCAAAAATTTGCTCTCAGACTTGGATAGGGAGTCCAAATTGCAGTGGCCCCACAGCTCTGCCCCAACCGATTGCAGGTTCGCACATGTATGATCTAGTCAAAGGTCTCACACACCCCAGAATCCTGACGCCTCACAATACCCTACGCGGCTGGGAGCAGTTTCTACGAGCCGCTGCTGAACTCAACATCCCATCCACGCTGGTGGGCAATAACGAACACAGACGTCTGCTTGAAAATTTAAAGACAGCCCTCCCACCAACGCCTGAAGGCTCTGACGATCCACTGTTATCACCCTCCTGGAGTACGCCAATGGTGTCATCAGTACGGCGAAAAAGGCCTTTTGGCAGAGCCCTCACATGGATTAATCCTTAAGGTTTTTAAAATAAAAATGTACCGTTTATGTGTATAAGCGTGCCTGATCTTTTCTTCCTATATTTTATCACCAGAGTTTGTCATTGTAATGTTCAACCTACATTCATGATTGTAATAAACACTTTTATACCTTTTCAACCCGTCTCCCGCTCCTATTTTTAAAAACTTTTTGTTTCTAAATTATGGTGCATGTATAAGCAATAAAATACAGAGTCTGAAGGCCTGTTTTTTAAAAAAAATATTGTTTTTATTTTTAGACGGTCATCTTTAAATACACACGCAGGTTATAAGCCCTTACAATTTTGACCAGCTACATATTCTGTTTTCAAAGGTCTGACCGATACCCTTGTGTTTTTTTTAACATATTTCACAACTATACTGTCGTTGTTAACAAGGTCCCTCGAATATAAATTTAAGAAATTTCTAAACGAAACACCCTCTGACATTTTACTGTTAAAATAAATACAGTTTTCCCCGCATGTCATGGCTACAGAATCTTGTACCCGCACCTTATTATACACCACTCGCTCTGCAACTTTTTTTTACAAACTTGAATATGGGTTGTGTATATAGGCGATGTTCTGGGAACTCTGCTGTACTGTCAAACACTATAACCTGATCATTCTCTATAAACAAGGCCGCCCAATGTGTTCCACCCTTGTAGTGAGAATCAGTGTTAAATACCAAGGTGCGGGTTCTTTCTACCCCTATTTCAGCAGGTAGCCCGTCGATGGGGAAAACACCTAAAAAGTATTTCCTAGCGTGTTTATGCCTGCTTAAGACGTCACGTATCTGCACAGTGTCCATTTTGCCAATGTTTTAAAGATTGTCAAACAAAATCTGTCTGGCGTGGTTGATCTGGATGATGCTGTCGAATACCGAGAATTCGACCATGTTCACATTCGTAGGTAGAGGATTACTGAATCGTATTTCAGCTTTTAGATTTCCGTTTTTGACCAGGTTGTAGTGATCGCCGTCTTCCAGGTCGGGGGTCAGTTCGAATGCGAACAGCATGTATCCAGCCTCATAGCCTTTGCGTGACACGGCTACGCCGCAGTCCCTCTGGTGCTTCCCTGTTATCGAAACCAACCCCTGATATTCCCTGACGTAGTTGGAGGTTACAAAACTGGGAGTGTAGGGTTTTGCGGGAATCACATTGCCCTCGTGGACCAACACGGCGTAGTTGATGCCGTAGTGTTTAAAATTGAAGGGGTTTGAGGCATAGGTACCGCTAAAGGCTGTATTGTCCACAAAACCGATAATGATGAGTTTGGGTAGATGCCCAAGAAATAGGTTCTGCTGCATTGTGAAGCGGGTACCTGCTGGAATACTGAATACCTTCAGAGCTACTCTTTCCACAGCGTACTTGGCGTTTGATATTTGTAAAGTGTTGGCGTGCGCTAGCCTGACGCTCTGGGATACTTTCACTCTCTTTACAAACAGACTTGCTGCCAGTATGTCCAGTTTGTACTGTTCCGCATCCCCGTTGATGAGGCAGAATGAGTCCTTGTTACGGGTGAGCTTGATCTTAAGATCAATTCCGTTGATGAGCAGTTTATCTTGGAAGAATAGGTCTGAATGTATGCGTCCCAGAAGGTCAAAGTTACGACTGCCTGCTGCCAGCCCCGCTCTTTTTACAAAACCCTTATTGGCGCCGTCCAGAGCCGTGAATTCAAACTGGGCATGTGTATCCCTGTAGAAGAGACCCGTTGAAAGCTGGGTGTCAAGGGCGTCGCTGCTGTAATTTAGAATACTCTCGAGGTAGGCTCTGTAGGCGTACATGTTGTCGTTCTGCGTGATGAGCCAATCGCCCAGGGTGATGTCCACCTGATTAAACATTGTAGCTATGGGATAAGCGATCGTAGCCACTTTCGCGGCTGCTGCGATGTCGGACCCATCCGCTTTCGTGATTTTACAGACGAGATACAGCAGCGTGTTGTTGAGATCCAAATACATATCCGTGGACCCTGACACATAAAACTCTATAGGTGCCAGAGGCGTCAATGCGGCTAATGACGATACCTCCATGAGGAAGCTGTTTTCGATGCTTGTCTGCGTTGGTTTTAGAGTGAACAAGTCGAACTCGGATTTGGCGCACTCGCCAGATGCGCAATGTACAAAGGCCATGGTTAGGTTTACGAGGCTTTTTAAAAAATATTCACTTTAGAGACGTTTCGCTTCTTCTTCACAGCTCTCTTCCGTCTTGGAGCTCTTCTTTTCTCAGTGCGTTTTAAAGAGCTCCTTCTTTTTTCATAGGGGGCCGGCTGGCCCCTGCGGCTCGAAGCGCGATACTTCCTTTTAACACGCGCACGCGTTGCGTACACCAGCCCCGATCCTTCTTTCGGCTGCTTGTTCATGCGCTCTGCAACTGCCGAAGTAACAGACCCCACCACATCTCCGGCAATGCTCGTAGCTGCTGTCTTAATATGCGGTTTTGCAATTTCATAGCCTCTTCTCAGGAATGGCATCGCTCTTCTAAACAGACTCCTGAAGAATCCCCCTAAACCAGCCCCGTACATAACCGGTGATCCTTGAAAGTACGGCGGCCCTCCATAGCCGGCTTGTTTCTGTATTAGTCCCGGTACATAGAAGGGTCACCGTATGTTTTCACGACAACCATGATGCCTGCTTAATAGCCGCTGTTGCGTCTCGGTCTTTAATGATATTTACAACAAGGGGTGGTGAGGGACAGAGTCTCTGAATTAAACAGAATACTCTCACCCAGTCAAGAGATCAGGGCTAGATCCAACACCGTTTTTTAGCTCACTGCACCATCCCAGTTTCAGAACCTGGCTGTATGCAAATTAGTCTGTTCCTGTCCCAGTGCATGATGGGAACAGGGCAAACCAAACTACAAAAGCCAATTCTTACACTGGGAAGGAAACAAGCTACCGGGGACCGGTTTCTGGCATTTCAGCCGTCTTCGGCCCGGCTTGCTTGAATCCTGATGGTGCAATGAGCAAGGGACTCACATCTGAGTATACCCCTCCACGCTTAGGGTGGACAAAAATATTTACAACAAGGGGTGGTGAGGGACAGAATCTCTGAATTAAACAGAATACTCTCACCCAGTCAAGAGATCAGGGCTAGATCCAACACCGTTTTTTAGCTCACTGCACCATCCCAGTTTCAGAACCTGGCTGTATGCAAATTAGTCTGTTCCTGTCCCAGTGCATGATGGGAACAGGGCAAACCAAACTACAAAAGCCAATTCTTACACTGGGAAGGAAACAAGCTACTGGGGACCGGTTTCTGGCATTTCAGCCGTCTTCGGCCCGGCTTCCTTGAATCCTGATGGTGCAATGAGCAAGGGACTCACATCTGAGTATACCCTGATCTTTGGACTGGGTAAGAGTGGTCTGCTTAATTCAGACACTCTTTTCATCACCACCCCCTTTTCTGAATCATTTTTGGCCACTATAGGTGTGGCAGGGTATACTCAGACATGAGTCCCTTTCTCACTGCACCATCAGGATTCAAGCAAGCCGGGCCGAAGACGGCTGAAATGCCAGAAACCGGTCCCCGGTAGCTTGTCTCCTTTCTGGTGAAGAATTGGCTTGGTAGTTTAGTCTGCCCTGTTCCCATGATGCACTGGGCCAGGGACAGACTGATTTGCATATAGCCAGGTTCTGAGCTGGGATGGTGCAGTGAGATAAATAACGGTGATGGATCAAGCCCTGATCTTTGGACTGGGTAAGAGTGGTCTGCTTAATTCAGACACTCTGTTCATCACCACCCCCTTTTCTGAATCATTTTTGGCCACTATAGGTGTGGCAGGGTATACTCAGACATGAGTCCCTTTCTCACTGCACCATCAGGATTCAAGCAAGCCGGGCCGAAGACGGCTGAAATGCCAGAAACCGGTCCCCGGTAGCTTGTCTCCTTTCTGGTGAAGAATTGGCTTGGCAGTTTAGTCTGCCCTGTTCCCATGATGCACTGGGCCAGGGACAGACTGATTTGCATATAGCCAGGTTCTGAGCTGGGATGGTGCAGTGAGATAAATAACGGTGATGGATCAAGCCCTGATCTTTGGACTGGGTAAGAGTGTTCTGCTTAATTCAGACACTCTGTTCATCACCACCCCCTTTTCTGAATCATTTTTGGCCACTATAGGTGTGGCAGGGTATACTCAGACATGAGTCCCTTTCTCACTGCACCATCAGGATTCAAGCAAGCCGGGCCGAAGTCGGCTGAAATGCCAGAAACCGGTCCCCGGTAGCTTGTCTCCTTTCTGGTGAAGAATTGGCTTGGTAGTTTAGTCTGCCCTGTTCCCATGATGCACTGGGCCTGGGACAGACTGATTTGCATATAGCCAGGTTCTGAGCTGGGATGGTGCAGTGAGATAAATAACGGTGATGGATCAAGCCCTGATCTTTGGACTGGGTAAGAGTGGTCTGCTTAATTCAGACACTCTGTTCATCACCACCCCCTTTTCTGAATCATTTTTGGCCACTATAGGTGTGGCAGGGTATACTCAGACATGAGTCCCTTTCTCACTGCACCATCAGGATTCAAGCAAGCCGGGCCGAAGACGGCTGAAATGCCAGAAACCGGTCCCCGGTAGCTTGTCTCCTTTCTGGTGAAGAATTGGCTTGGTAGTTTAGTCTGCACTGTTCCCATGATGCACTGGGCCAGGGACAGACTGATTTGCATATAGCCAGGTTCTGAGCTGGGATGGTGCAGTGAGATAAATAACGGTGATGGATCAAGCCCTGATCTTTGGACTGGGTAAGAGTGGTCTGCTTAATTCAGACACTCTGTTCATCACCACCCCCTTTTCTGAATCATTTTTGGCCACTATAGGTGTGGCAGGGTATACTCAGACATGAGTCCCTTTCTCACTGCACCATCAGGATTCAAGCAAGCCGGGCCGAAGACGGCTGAAATGCCAGAAACCGGTCCCCGGTAGCTTGTCTCCTTTCTGGTGAAGAATTGGCTTGGTAGTTTAGTCTGCCCTGTTCCCATGATGCACTGGGCCAGGGACAGACTGATTTGCATATAGCCAGGTTCTGAGCTGGGATGGTGCAGTGAGATAAATAACGGTGATGGATCAAGCCCTGATCTTTGGACTGGGTAAGAGTGGTCTGCTTAATTCAGACACTCTGTTCATCACCACCCCCTTTTCTGAATCATTTTTGGCCACTATAGGTGTGGCAGGGTATACTCAGACATGAGTCCCTTTCTCACTGCACCATCAGGATTCAAGCAAGCCGGGCCGAAGACGGCTGAAATGCCAGAAACCGGTCCCCGGTAGCTTGTCTCCTTTCTGGTGAAGAATTGGCTTGGTAGTTTAGTCTGCCCTGTTCCCATGATGCACTGGGCCAGGGACAGACTGATTTGCATATAGCCAGGTTATGTACTGGGATGGTGCAGTGAGATAAATAACGGTGATGGATCAAGCCCTGATCTTTGGACTGGGTAAGAGTGGTCTGCTTAATTCAGACACTCTGTTCATCACCACCCCCTTTTCTGAATCATTTTTGGCCACTATAGGTGTGGCAGGGTATACTCAGACATGAGTCCCTTTCTCACTGCACCATCAGGATTCAATCAAGCCGGGCCGAAGACGGCTGAAATGCCAGAAACCGGTCCCCGGTAGCTTGTCTCCTTTCTGGTGAAGAATTGGCTTGGTAGTTTAGTCTGCCCTGTTCCCATGATGCACTGGGCCAGGGACAGACTGATTTGCATATAGCCAGGTTCTGAGCTGGGATGGTGCAGTGAGATAAATAACGGTGATGGATCAAGCCCTGATCTTTGGACTGGGTAAGAGTGGTCTGCTTAATTCAGACACTCTGTTCATCACCACCCCCTTTTCTGAATCATTTTTGGCCACTATAGGTGTGGCAGGGTATACTCAGACATGAGTCCCTTTCTCAATGCACCATCAGGATTCAAGCAAGCCGGGCCGAAGACGGCTGAAATGCCAGAAACCGGTCCCCGGTAGCTTGTCTCCTTTCTGGTGAAGAATTGGCTTGGTAGTTTAGTCTGCCCTGTTCCCATGATGCACTGGGCCAGGGACAGACTGATTTGCATATAGCCAGGTTCTGAGCTGGGATGGTGCAGTGAGATAAATAACGGTGATGGATCAAGCCCTGATCTTTGGACTGGGTAAGAGTGGTCTGCTTAATTCAGACACTCTGTTCATCACCACCCCCTTTTCTGAATCGGTCTTTAATGAAGCTTAACAATAACTTTCCCGTATTTAAACCCAACCGGCTCAGACTGATCATCGTAGATCATAATTGAAATAGTGTCAAAATGATTTTTAGAAACTGCGACGTAGTCTGGTTTATGAAACTGGATATTGATCATCCCATTATTTTCACCTTGTACCTGGACCCATCTTAACAGCGGCGAGTAGCTATCGCCGATCCTCTGGGCCTCTACTATATCGCTATATACATAGAGCGTATAGAACCCTCCGTTAATATCGGGACAAGATTGATCCTGTTCCGCCAGGCCTTTCGAAGCCGCATTCATCACTGTGCCTAAAACCGTTTTTAATTTACCGGAGCAGTTAAACGACGTGCCTCGAGTCGGGGCTTTAAGAAACACCTTCCTTCTGACGTGATCTAGCGTCAGCGGAATATTCGCATATCCTTCGAGGGCGGCTATGGATTTGTTGATGGCGTTGACAACACTTGCAACTGATGGGTAGTAGCCAAACGGGATGCCGGAGTGCATGTTCACATTGTCCTCACGCTTTATGAAAAACTTTGCTTCGCTCGATGTCAAGGTATTCCAGGTTCTAGGGTATTGTATTTCTGTTAGGGCCACCTCCCAATCCCCTTTCAGGTCCACCGGCTTTGCCAATTTCACGATGTAGTTAGAAATCTGGTTGTCGGGGGAACATGACCTTAGAAGAGTTGGATGGCAAGGTGATATAAAAGGGCTTCGTCTCCATCTTCTCAGCTGCTTGTAACAGGGCCTTAGCTCACACGCCCTTCAGAGAGCTGGCCAACACCCAACTGTTAAATTTCTCAGGCCAGCCCCTCCATTTGACATATGCCTGACTGTTAACCCCTCGACCACGCCTTTTCAGAACCTTTTCAACCCTATACACACGGTTCGGATCATCAGGTACCGATTGTAGCTCTTCCTTGTAGAAGATACCCGACACCTCTTCCCCAGCGTAGTCCTTTAACCTGTAAATATACAGACCCTCTTTGAGCTCCACACTTTCCACTATAAATATCTTGTCGCTAAATGTCTGCTGGTAGCCCTTCGTGAAGACACCTTTCAATTTTGAATTCCTGACGTGCTCTCCTTTTTTTAAAATAGGCTTCTTGACCTTTGTAGCAAAAATGCGCCCATACACCATTCTCCATACAGTTAAAACATTACTAGGAGTCACCTCTGCGGGGGCTGTTTTGATGGTCCGGTGATAACTGGCATTATATACATCTAAAAAAGCCTTAAGAACATCCACGTATCTGTAGGTGTTGCTGGCCGTAAAGTACCTCCACATCTTAGACTTTAAAGTTCTGTTAAACCGTTCTACAACAGCAGCTTTTACCTCCGTGTGTGTCACAAAATGTTAAACACTATGATGGTTTAATATTTTCTGAAATGTCTTGTTTAAGAATTCTTTGCCGGCGTCTGTTTGTAGTTTTTGAGGAATTCGTCCCCTAGCGAAGATGTCTTTAAAAGCGGCCGTGACACTCGTACCACTTTTATCGTGTAACGCTTCCGCGTAGGCGTACTTGGACAATACGTCTATGACTGTTAATATATACTGGGCGCCGTTGTTATGTTTTGCTATATCTTGAAGGCTTATGATATCAGCCTGCCACTGATAATCTAATTGTGCATTAACGATTGTTGGGCGTCTCTTAAAACATCTTCTGGCTGGTTTATGGAGGAAATACACATCATCTCCTGAAAGCCACATCTTGACCAGGGCTCTTGTTACAGGCTTGTTTTCAGCTACAGCCCTTCTATACAGAGCTTCGGCTCTTCCCAAGCCGCCCACCCCGCCAGTATCGTAATAAAGTTTTGTTAACCGCTCTCCCGGCATGATATCAACAGCTACATCACACCCAATGAATGACACTTGTTCTGTGTAAGGACATTTTATTAAAAAAATAGTGAATCTTAACAAATCATAAACAGAAGGTATTTTACATTTTCACAGTAAACGGTGTAAGAACTTCTTAAACCCTAGTCACCTCGAGGTGTAACATTCTACTACTTCATTCTAAAAAAACACGCTGTCAGGGTCCGTTAGGTGTGACAATATTTATTTAAAATAGTCTTCGAGGACCCAGCGGTCTTATTCTTATATTTTTTTATACAGCTTACACACCCGTCTTTCTATGAGTCTTTCTATCATCTTTCTATCATTAACCATGCACACCGCCCGCATACACAGCAGTTTTAAATCGGGATGAGGGTCGTGTTGGGCTTCCGCGAGTGTCGCTGTGATGATCTTAACCATAGCAGGGTGAATATATTTCTTTTCAGCTGACAACCCGTAAACTACCCTTAGCAGTTTATACACCCTGTGAGGGTCTAATGCACTACATATATAACGGGTTACCCTGTCTCTGTATGCATCGAGCAGACAATTGTGCGCGTCTTGCTGAGGATCAGTCACCTTATGTCCGTAACAAAGATCTTAATAGTCATGTTTGACACACGTTTGCACCACAGCCACTATGAAACCTTTAACAGACTTCAAATCATCGTAGGATATTGCATGAACTTCTTTTATAACAGCGTCTCTCTTATAGGCATCAGCCCACTTCACAGGAACATCAGCACTTTGACTTGTGGAACTTTCAGTCTGGTTTGCACAACATAGACAGTAAAAATTAACACTGACCTTAGTTCTTTTTGGGGTTCCGCCCTAGGGGGTAAAAGAAGAAAGATTGACGGATCATTAGTTTAGCTGGAGGAATAAAATACAACAGTACGCACCAGACGGTGCATAACAGTTTTCTTACTAACCTCCTCATTTTCACAGCTCTCTGCGCTCGCTCTGAAATCTTGAGAGTCGCTAATGTCCTACAAAGCCCTATCATCTTCGACACTTCGCAGGACACTAGCGACTCCCAAGATTTCACAGCTCTCTACGGCCGCTCTGAAATCTTGAGAATCGCAAATGTCCTGCGAACCCCCATCATGTTCGGCGCTTGTGCCAGGTTGTTGCAGAACGACCTTCTCAACAGCCGTCTGCTCACGAAGATCCATGTCTTCATAGATGGGTGTTTTAGGATGTTCTACATCTTTTTTAACAGCAGTTATGCCGTAGGCGCAGCCCTCGGCGGTTGCTCTGAAATCCTGAGAGTCGCTAATGTCCTCCAAAAACCCATCATCTTCGACTGGTGTACCCGACGGCTGCACGACGTCCTTCTCGGGATTCGCATCCTCCTGAAAACCAAGGTCTTCATAGATGGGTGTGGCAGGCAGAACTACCAAGCTGTCCAACTCCACAAATTCGAATCCCTCAGATGCACTGTCATTACAAGAGTCTTCACTCCCACTGCTATCGCCCTTAATAGGGGATATACAACAGTCGCAAGCCTTGGGGCGAGGGGTTTCCATACTCCGACACAGGTCAGCGTCAAAACCAGTAACGTCGCAGCCCTGATCCCCAGGTGATTCTTGTTGAGCATTCTCATCCACCACCGGGGGTGGCAGGCAGCTGTAATATCTATTGATAGTGGTCTGGGATCCACCCCACATAGGGCCTTTCACGACGGGGTTGTATCGCTTCATTCCTTTTTCTTTTTTTCTTGCTGTCGGAACTGCAGCGTATTCAGGATTCCGGTTGCTGTACAATACTCCTAAGGAGGCCTTATATGTATCCTAAACAGCCCCCAAAAAAGGCATACCCTCTACTCCACAACTATGTCATACACGCGTCATAGGGCTATGGTTCGCCGAGGACTCCAAAAGAAGCCCCGCCCCGTGCACGCCCCCCTTGAGGACCCCATGCTGCACCCTTTGTATTTCCACGGACTTGAGGCCTGTCACATTTAAGGACACGCAGCTTTTTCCTGCCATGCATGTCAACTTTTCCGGACAAAGCACTCACTTTTTCCGGTCACACTGAGGGATGGGTAGGGGGCGGAGGTCCCTGGGGGGGACCTGTCACTTTTCTTGTCATGAACGGGGATTAATGGTATCAGCTTATACTACTGAGGTAGGCCTTCAATTGTTGTCCACATTTACCCGAAGAGTCAAGCATGGAATCCGTGACAATTTAAGTAGTGGGGTCGTTTCCCTACCTAGGTATACTTTTTTATAAAAATCACTCATTGACTAGACTGGTGGAGGGAAGAGCAATGGGGATGGAGAGGAGCTTAATGGTGATTAAACTATGTTCAAAAAGGTTGGGCGCAAAACTCCTAATTCCTATGAAAAAGATTTACCAGGCCAAAACTAAGGCAGCAGCCTTAAACTGGGGCAGGTGTATGGGGGTTGGCATCTAGTGACTCCCTTCAGTCTATAGAAAATATATATTTTAAATCTTTTACCTCGCTCCCTCAGTCTTACTCCAACTATGTTCTACACATAGAATTTGCCCTACCCTATATTATGTATACTATTAAATTGGCACCACTCCTGCTTTGGCTTTCCATCTAGTGAAGGGACACCGTCCCACTCACTCAGAATATTGTAAATAACATCTTACATTCAGGAAATTGTAGCAGGATCAGATGGTTAAAGTATGTAGATAGGGAACTGATGGCTATTGACATGAACCATCTTTTTACGGATCCACCCCCCTGTATGACTATATCGAGATGTAGACGGATTGACACATTTATGTTGCGGGCCTGATATCAGAGAAGGGAAAGAAACTACCAAACACGGTCAGCTCTCAGAATTAATTCCATCTTTGCATGAGGGAGGCTATTTCTACTTGGCTGAGGTCAATATACCACACCGCAAATGTATTTTATTAATATTTCGCCTCAATTTGATCCCATTGATGATAGGTTATCCAAAGAAGAAATTTAAACATTCTGAACTCTCTGTGTTCCTGTGTGATAACCAGTTGCACATTTTATTTTTCTGTGTTTTCGGCAGGAAAGACAGCATTTTATCGTCCCGATTTGTAAAGCCTATCTTTTTAGATCTTGTCATGTAGCACTAAACTTTTTTAAATTGCTTCCGAATCTTTTTGTATGCTTTTCACTTGCCTCATTCTTATGTGCATGTACGAAAAAAAGGAGACAAGTGGGCCTATAATCTGCAAATGGGACTGTCTTTTCAAATGTTCTTCTCTCTATTAATTGTCTTATTAATTGTTTTAACTTGGTATCAATGAGATAATGTATATATGGGTGAAATAGTGATTGGGACCATCCCTGTAACGTTTTAACTGTTGAGATTTATTTCGCTAAATAGGATTTAATTTTTAAGTCTCGTCTGCATGAGAATGCCTTCTCGCTTGTGAGACTCTTGAGTTCTACACTTGGCTTGGAACCCACCCATTGCTTACCATTCATTTGCATCTTTGTCACTCTTCTTTACTGCCTTCTAATTGGGCAGTGCTTGCTATTTGTCACTTCCTTTTCTTTTGGTGGTGCATGGACCAAGCACAGATTAATGAACTTTGATTAGTGTTCCTCCGCTGGCCATCCGCTGCTCACACCATTATTCAGGTAGTATTTTTTTTTTAACGCTATGATGACGTCAAAGCTGGCTGCATCATAGCGCTTTTTTCCCCTTCCCCTACACATCATAATCCTGTTGCTCCTCCCTACTCTCACTTCTCACTCATACCCGAATCACAGTTCTTCATTTTGAAGCACAGTAGTGGATGGTATTGCCATCACTAGTGAAAGAGGGGTTTGCAGTGCTCCCTGCACCCCCACTATAGCTTTATATTAGTAACCAGCTCATGGGCTAGGGGCCCTTTTTTTGGTTGCATGGGGCAGCATGACACTCACGCTGTGCTTACGCGCTGCTGGTGTTCCGTATTCCCCAAACATGCGGTCTTGAAGTATTTTGCAGTAAAAGCAGTCAACACTATAAAAAAGTCTTACAAGTGCAGCTTGCAACCAGCATCAGGAGTATCCTTTCTCCTGCTTTGACATAATGAATCAATCAGGATTCATAAACCGCAGCTAACTACCCGATAGGGGATCCAGGTGCTTGCAGGTCCTGAAGACTCATTTGAACAGCCAGGTATTGTGGGCCCTTCGGTATTACAGAAGTGAGGGGGTGGTCCGGAGTTGATTGGGGATGCTGCTCAAAAAACAGGGGGAAAGCAAAGAGAATGCACACAAGAAATGGGGGTAGAGAGCAGGAGAAAGCAGTGAGAAAGAGGGAAAAGCAATAAGAAGGCACACAAAAAAACAGGAGTAAAAGCAAGGAGAAATCTATGAAGAGGCACACAAAAACAGGGGGTAAAGCAAGGAAAAATCAGTGCAAACAAGGGAAAAGCAAGGAGAAGGCACACTAAAACAGGGGAAAAAGCAAGGAGAAAGCAGTGAAAATGAGGGAAAAGCAAGGAGAAGGCACTCAAGCGAGGGGGCAGCAAGGAGAAAGCAGTGAAAAATTGGGGGAAAAGCAAGGAGAAAGCTGTGAAAATGAGGGAAAAGCATGGAGAAGGGACTCAAAAAAGGGAGAAAAAGTAAGGAGAAAGCAGTGAACACGAGAAAACAGCAAGGAGAGGGCACTCAAAACAATGGAGGAAAAGCAAGGAGAAAGCAGGGAAAACAAAAGAAAAGCAAGGAGAAGTCACTCAGGAAAACAGTGAAAACGAGGGAAAAGCAAGAAAAAGACAGGAGCAAAAACGATGCTGCAGCATGGGGAGTGCTAGGCCTCCGCCGCTTGTTTGTTTTGCACTTGTTTTGCATACAGTCACCTTGTTCTCACTTTAACATAACAACTGCCTCACTTTCAACATGCACACTAAAGGTTGTGTTTAATGGGGGGGTTGTGGTTTAAAACTTGATGCCTCTGCGTTTAACTTTAAATCGCTTTTTCCCATCATGTTACTGATCATCATGGGTGTATTTGCAAATTGGACGTTAATTTGGAAAGAGACTTTCCTTGTTTTCCTACAGCTATACAGTGGGCAATTAAAAGCAGGTCTTGATGACAATCACTTTACTTACTGGTGTTTGATGGAGAGGGCAGCCTAGCTGTCCACGATGCAAAGTTGGACTGGCCTATAGGGCAATCTGGCAGGGCCAGATTAGCTGGTCGGACAGGTCAATGTGTGGCTTGTGGTTTTTGACTGTATGTGGTGATGTTATTATGGTCTGGTGGAATGGTTTTATGTCTTGTCTGTGTGAGCATGCACTAGCAAATGTGCTCTCTCTTACAACACTCCTGTGCTCTATTATTGGCTTGGCACCCACCCATTGCTCACTATTCATTTGCAGCATTGTCACTCTTCTTTGCTGCTTTCTAATTGACCAGTGCTTGCCGTGTGTCACTACCTTTCCTTTCAGCGGCTCATGGACCAAGCATAGATTATTTAGCTTAAATTAATGACTCTCCACTGACCATCTGCTGCTCAAGCATTGATTCAGGTACTATTTCATTTTGTTTCAAACGATATGACGCCATCAATGCTCACCGCATCAAAGCGATTTTTTTCTCTACCTTACCCCACGCCCCCCCATCCTTTTTCTCCTCAATCCCAAACCTGTTTCTTCTCTCTTGCTTTCTCGTCCCAGTTTCTTCTTCTTTTATCACCCTCTACCCTGTCTATTTTTATTCCCCTCCTCCCACTGACAGAAGTAAAAAAGCTGGCCACTTCATAGCACTTTTTTAACCATCCAGTTATCCACCACCACCTGCCCCCTTTGTTAGCCCACCCCACACCTGATACCAAAGCCAATAGCTCCCCATAGGGGAGACCTACTGGTTTTGCCAATTCGTGCTGATTATCTAATGCTGATGCTCCTGAGTTTTTCCATGAGTATGTAATATGAAAATACTATAGTGGCCATACATTTGACCCTGAATAAGTTAATAGTAAAATGTATAAGTTTATGGTCAGACCAAATGACATACTGATTCTCCCACAAACACTTCATGATGTGGGGAAAAGATTGGATTGAGGATTTGGTTACATAGTCAGTCAGTCAATAATACTTTTAATTGATTACATTAAAAATCGTAAAAGATTGTAAAAGCACGTTATACACAATGATTTAAAAATGGTGGTTTAAGAGATGCAAAGGATAAAAACACTGTCGTCATTACTCAATCCTCATCAACAGTTGAAATAAGAAATATTAACTTTATAATCAGTGCAATTTAAAAATGCTGAGGTATTCATTGAGGAGAAATCAGAAAATTGTGCAGGAGCGGGTGAGGAGAGACCAGTCATTATTGTAGGAGGCACTCAAGTTGATTCTTGTGTATTATCTAATTATTTGGCTTCTGTTGGAACTGGCCCTTCTTGCAGGGTCATCCCCAAACTTTTTTGCTTCTTCCTCCCTCATTTTTCCTGACCTGTGGCTGTTGGCAATAGGACTCTGGGCACTTTACCACTGCTGATCAGTGCTAACGTGCATATGCTGTCTGTGTACATTATTATTATGATTGGATATACATGATTGGCATATTTGTATCACCAAGAAGTCCCTAGTAAAGTGTATGGGTGTGCCAGGGCTGGTGATGACAAATGCTACTAGTGGGCCTGCAGCACTGATTGTGCCACCCACATGTGTAGCCCTAAAATGGTGTCTCAGGCCTGCCACTGAAGTGCCTGTGCGCAGTCTGTGAACTGCCATGTCCTCCTGGTCAGTGTCCCCAATGACCAGACCTAACCCTTCCCTTTTTGTGCACATTGGTCACCCCTATGGAAGGCCCAAGGTACCCCCCTGGGCAGGGTGCAGTGCATGTGAAAGGTAGAGCATGTACTGGTGCAGGTGACATGCTCTGGTAGTGAATTACAGCCATTTTCGTTTTTCACTATTGTAAGGCTATCTTGCTCTATAGGCTAACATGGGGGATGCTGGCTACAGTGGCTACCAGCATATCTTCCCATAGGAACAAGATAGGACATAAAAGTCTGGTATCCCTGAACTCAGAATTTAATAACACATCTTTTAGGAAAGGTTGTTTTTAAATCATGTGTTTGAGAATAGCACTTTTAGAAAGTTGCTGTTCTCTAGTCTGACCTTTCTGTGTGCCTTGGCCTGTTTGCGTATTGACTGTCTGGTTTGAGAGTGACAGGGGCTGGGGATTCCCCAGGAGGCAGGCTGAGTCAGCCCTAGGCTGAGTGACTGCATTTGCAACTTGAGTGGTGGGAGGAGATAGCACCTGGGCCTGAGTAGGGCTGTGCCTGCCTTCCACAATGCTGGCTCCACCTCCTGCTGGGAGGCTGATGACCCTGCCCCTAACTCTGACAGGAAAGGAGAAGCCAGAAAAACAAAGTGGTCAAGGAACACCCAAAACTTGTTCAGACCGGGCTCAGGGCCCACTTGCACAAAGAGAACAAATACTTTTAGGGGTATAAGTACAGGACCCCTGACAACATAAAATTAGATCATCCTGGAATCAAGAAGGAACCTCTGCCAAGGAGAAAGCTGAATCTGAAGAATGAAGATTGTCCAGCTGTTGCTCTGCTGGACTGACCTGCTGTTGCTTTGCTGCCAAGCAGAGGGGAAGGACTTTGCTTCTGTGCTGTGTCCCCTGTCTTGAAGGAATCTCCAAGGGCCTGAGAAGAGCTGGCTCCCTGTTTTTGAAGTCCCTGGAACAAAAGGACTTCACCCCCAGCTTCCCTGAACTCTGCTAAGAGAGTTCTGTCCTTCCTAGAGTGCTTGAGTCAGTTGTGGGGCCTCTGGAAGTTGTACTGGTGTTGGGAAGCTGGAAACTAAGATTGAGAGACTTTTGCAACTGAAAAGTTAGCACATCACTCGCTGCGGAGCGCATCCCCACAGTGTGAAGAAATTCCCGCCACTACGGTTGTCGAGATCGTCGCAGCGCCTGTAAATTGCTTTGCAGGACAGTTGGATTGACAAACCTCCGAGGCATTCAATGACAGCTGCTCTGCATGTCCTTAATTGTTGTTTTTTTCTAAAAATCTCACGAAGGACAGTTTTTCGAGTTTCTAGAAGCGAGGGGCAGATGCAAAGGAGGTGTAATAATGTCTCTTCTCCCTGTCCACACAATCGGCTTTATTTCGTCGGCCATATACACTTCAATTTCGGCGTCAAGTCCTTCGTGTGGAAGTGCCCCAACCATAGCATCGTCAGATAATGCTTTTTGTGATGTGCGAAGTGTTCTGACAGATATTGTTGTGGTTTATTTTTTCTTTTGTTTTTTTTATTTGGAGAGAGTTTACATAATATAAAAATCACACATATTCATAAGCAACATCTGATTACTAGGCAAGGGCTTATTGTTCCATATTTCATATATATTTACAATACAATCAAATATCAGAAAGAGGAGGGAAAAATAACCAAGTATATAAATAATCAAAAAAGTGAATCCTGAGGCCCTATTCAGCTTTTCTCCCTACAAGCTAATTTGCCTTATAATCCTTTTTTTCATGGGGGCTCAGATTTCCCTGCCTCTCCTGCTCGTCCCTCGACCTTTACATTTATACAGAGATTTTTCCAGATGGTATATGGCCAGCAATCGATTTATCCAGGCTTGAAAGCATGGAGGATCCACATCCTTCCAATGAGTGGCAATAAGAAGTAGTGTTACAGATACATCTTTTTACACAAAGGAGGGGAGAGGGTCAATAAATAAACTCCACCACCCCGAACCCCCTAATCAAACATATAAACACATAGAGGGTTGGGGAGGACTAAGCCCAGTAAAGACAAAGAGGAAAGGCTAAGAAAAATATATACGTTTTGAAAAACCGCCCTCACTCACACACAATGTGTGTGACATGCTTCAACATCGGGTCTGCTTACAAAACGCCGCCACGTAGCCACGCAGGGGGCGGAGCATAGGGAGGGGAGAACACAAAACACAAAAAGAACAGGGACGAACATAAATGTGACTGACAGTGATCACAACAATAAGTGTTCCCCCTTAAACACTGGGTATGTGATAGACAGAGAGTGCAGTTAGGTAGTGCTCGCTAAAACTGGCTTGTGGATACCTGCTAAACCCTTTATTCATAGGTTCCACGGTCAGGATTAAAATAAGTGAAGGATGAAAAGTGTTTAGGCAGGAGGTCAAGATCCTAAAACACTACTCCTTAGACTGCTGTGGCTGTTGGCAATAGGACTCCGGGCACTTTACCACTGCTGATCAGTGCTAAAGGGCATATGCTCTCTGTGTAAATTGGTATTATGATTGGATATACATGATTGGCATATTTGTATCACCAAGAAGCCCCTAGTAAAGTGCATGGGGTGTGCCAGGGCTGGTGATGACAAATGCTACTAGTAGGCCTGCAGCTCTGATTGTGCCACCCACATGTGTAGCCCTAAAATGGTGTCTCAGGCCTGCCACCGCAGTGCCTGTGTGCAGTCTGTGAACTGCCATGTCCTCCTGGTCAGTGTCCCCACTGACCAGGCCTAACCCTTCCATTTTTGTGCACATTGGTCAACCCTATGGAAGGCCCAAGGTACCCCCCTGGGCAGGGTGCACTGTATGTGAAAGGTAGAGCATGTACTGGTGCAGGTGACATGCACTGGTAGTGAATTACAGCCATTTTCGTTTTTCACTATTGTAAGGCTATCTTGCTCTATAGGCTAACATGGGGGATGCTGGCTACAGTGGCGACCAGCATATCTTCCCATAGGAACAAGACAGGACATAAAAGTCTGGTATCCCTGAACTCAGAATTTAATAACACAACTTTTTGGAAAGGTTGTTTTTAAATCCTGTGTTTGAGAATAGCACTTTTAGAAAGTTGCTGTTCTCTTGTGTGACCTTTCTGTGTGCCTTGGCCTGTTTGTTTATTGACTGTCTGGTTTGAGAGTGACAGGGGCTGGGGATTCCCCAGGAGGCTGGCTGAGTCAGCCCTAGGCTGAATGACTGCATTTGCAATGTGAGTGGTGGGAGGAGATAGCACCTGGGCCTGAATAGGGCTGTGCCTGCCTTCCACAATGCTGGCTCCACCTCCTGCTGGGGTGCTGATGACCCGGCCCCTCACTCTGAAAGGAAAGGAGAAGCCAGAAAAACAAAGTGCTCAAGGAACACCCAAAACTTGTTCAGACCGGGCTCAGGGCCCACTTGCACAAAGAGAGCAAAGACCTTTAGGGGTATAAGTACAGGACCTCTGACAACAGAAAATTAGATCATCCTGGAATCAGGAAGGAACCTCTGCCAAGCAGAAAGCTGAATCTGAAGAAGGAAGTCTGTCCTGCTGTTGCTCTGCTGGACTGACCTGCTGTTGCTTTGCTGCCAATGAGAGGGGAAGGACTTTGCTGCTGTGCTGTGTCCCCTGTCTTGAAGGAATCTCCAAGGGCCTGAGAAGAGCTGGCTCCCTGTTTTTGAAGTCCCAGGAACAAAAGGACTTCACCCCCAGCTTTCTTAAACTCTGCTAAGAGAGTTCTGTCCTTCCTAGAGTGATTGAGCCAGTTCTGGGGCCTCTGGAAGTTGTACTGGTGCTGGGAAGCTGGAAACTAAGATTGAGAGACTTTTGCAACTGAAAAGTTATCGCATCGCTCGCTGCGGAGCGCATCCCCGACAGTGCGAAGAAATTCCCGCCACTATGGAGGTCGAGATCGTCGCAGCGCCTGTAAATTGCTTTGCAGGACAGTTGGATTGACAAACCTCCGAGGTATTCAATGACAGCTGCTCTGCATGTCCTTAATTGTTTTTTTCTGAAAATCTCGCGAACCACAGTTTTTCGAGTTTTTAGAAGCGAGGGGCAGATGCATAGGAGGTGTCTCTTCTCCCTGTCCACACAAGCAGCTTTCTTTCGTCGGCCATATACACTTCAATTTCGGTGTCAAGTCCTTCGTGGGGAAGTGCCCCAACCAAAACATTGTCAGATAATGCTTTTTGTGATGTGCGAAGTGTTCTGACAGATATTGTTGTGGTTTCTTTTTTCTTTTTCTTTTCTTTATTTAGAGAGAGTTTACATAATATAAAAATCACACATATTTATAAGCAACATCTGATTACTAGGCAAGGGCTTATTGTTCCATATTTCATATATATTTACAATATAATCATTCATTTCAAAAATCTTTATTTCGATCACAGATCATAAAAGATGCATAGTATTTGTACACAATAAAAAGTGATTAAACATGGTGTGATCCAATGATTAAGAAAATTTTAAAAAAGGAACATAGGGTGCAATAAAAGCAATAAAATTTCAGGGGTACTGTTATACAAGTCTTTTCAGCGCTCGACTCCGAGTGAACCACATGGAAGTTAAAAATTTTGAAAGGGCAAAAACCACAATGGGAGAGAGGTCTGTCTTTAGAATTCTGTAGGCAGGTTGAAAAGATCTGAAGCCCAAGTTTTTAAGTAGCGGGACTAGCCAGTATTTCCTGCTCCTCTCATAGCCCTTGCAGAAGAAGACGACATGAACATCATCTTCTTTCGGGTGAGCACACACTGGACAAAGTTCTGCGGTGGAGCGTGATTGCCATGACGCTGTGAATGCTGCTAGAGGGAGACATCCATACCTCCACTGTAAAAATAATTTTCTCGTTAGTGTGGGGGAGATTGAGTCTAAAACACTTTCAAGATGATAAGAGTCTTTCACTTTGAGGAACAGATGTGTCAGGGATCCTTCTCTCGTGGCATCAATAGCTTTTGTCAGCATCAGTTCATGGTATGCTCTCACGAGAACCTTCTTTGGAGTCTTTACACAAAAGTTTAAGGGATCCCTCCATAGTTCCGAGAAACCCATCTCCTCTAGCGTTGCCTTGACATAAATCATCCACGG
This sequence comes from Lissotriton vulgaris, assembly GCF_964263255.1. NCBI lineage: Eukaryota > Metazoa > Chordata > Amphibia > Caudata > Salamandridae > Lissotriton > Lissotriton vulgaris. The sequence goes on from NC_141693.1 coordinate 1,394,487,936, forward strand.
AATTCTTTTGGCGTTCCTTAGCTCTAGAAGTTCCTGTAATTCCTCTCTGTAGCTTATAAGGTCTGGGCTACACCACAGACGCCTCCAGAAAGTTAGAGGTTTAAGTCCCAGCTCCTCTGTTATAGATCGAATTCCCAGGTCTAGTCTGAGCGGAAGTAGGGGGGTGCTCTGAGGTAGAGCGACAACCTGTCTCAAGAATTTGTTTTCAATTAACTGTAATTTTGGGAGTTTGGAATGCCCCCACAATTCACCCCCATATGTGACACCCGCCCCAGAAAGAGGAGGGAAAAATAACCAAGTAGATAAATAATCAAAAAAGTGAATCAGCCCTATTCAGATTTTCTCCCTACAAGCTAATTTGCCTTATAATCCATTTTTTCATGGGGGCCCAGATTTCCCTACCTCTCCTGCTCATCCCTCGGCCTTTACATTTATACAGAGATTTTTCCAGATGGTATATGGCCAGCAATCGATTGATCCAGGCTTGAAAGCATGGAGGATCCACATCCTTCCAATGAGTGGCAATAAGAAGTTGTGTTACAGATACATCTTTTTACACAAAGGAGGGGAGAGGGTCAATAAATAAACTCCACCACCCCGAACCCCCTAATAAAACATATAAACACATAGAGGGGCGGGGAGGACTAAGCCCAGTAAAGACGAAGAGAAAAGTCTAAGAAAAATATATACGTTTTGAAAAACCGCCCTCACTCACACACAATGTGTGTGACATGCTTCATCATCGGGTCTGCTTACAAAACGCCCCCACGTAGCCACTCAGGGGGCGGAGCATAGGGAGGGGGGAACACAAAACACAAAAAGAACAGGGACGAACATAAATGTGACTGACAGTGATCACAACAATAAGTGTTACCCTTTAAAGAGGGTATGTGATAGACAGAGAGTGCAGTTAGGTAGTGCTCGCTAAAACTGGCTCGTGGATACCTGATGAACCCTTTATTCATAGGTTCCACGGTCAGGATTAAAATAAATGAAGGATGAAAAGTGTTTAGGCAGGAGGTCAAGATCCTAAAACACTACTCCTTAGACTGCGGTGGTCAACATGTTTTGACCGTATGAAGATGCCCTCTTTTTCGTGGGTCACGTCGGTATTCTTCAGGCGAGTCTGTCTGTCCCAGTCCTTGCTTTCCTCTTACCTCAATTTGGCAAATTAAAGGAAACCCACGTGGAGGGAACTTCCACCAACATGGACTATCAAGTCCTCCCCACCCCTCTATGTGTTTATATGTTACAGATACAGCCATAAAAACAAATTTACTTTGGAGAGTATCACATTGTATCTTCTCATCGCATCCTAGCAGCATTAAAGTTGGGGTTATTCTCGTGATATTCCCTGTAGCTGTTGTCAGAAATGCTTCTATTTGTCTTATTAGAGGATCTAATTTCTCACAGCTAAAAAACATGTGGACTATATCTGCCGGCCCTTGATCGCATCTGGGACATTTATCGTCCACCCTTTTCCCCCACCAAAATAGTTTTGCAGGTGTAAAATATAAGTCATATATCGTGTAATAATGTTGGGCTTTTAAGTTTGCTGCAAGAAATATTTCCTTTGCTAGTGCTAAAGAGCGATCCAGATCAATATGGCTATCTCCAATTTTTGTGGCCCATTTAGTTTCTGCTGCCTCAAGATCATCCGGGAGTGTGTCAATTAAGATGTTATAAACATATTTGATCTTTGTCTGGGGCTTGGAGATAGTCTCAATTAACACATTCCTATGCAAGGAAAATCCCTTCTCCTTGATTTTATTTAAAAGACTTGTGAACTGTGTGTATTTAAAGTAAATTCCAACAGATATGCCATATCTTTGCTGTAGCTCAGAAAACAGCAATCTCTGTTCTATTAAGTAAAGGTCTCCTACTCTCAAAATTCCCTTTTCCTCCCATTGCCTAGCCAATTTATCATACATTGAAATAGGAAAAAGGGGAGATCGCCACAATTGGGTATATCTGTTATAAATGGGTAATTTTACAAGGCCGACCATCCTTTTCCAAATTTTCCAGATTGCTATCACCACCTTAAATTTAGTTTTTTTATAATAGCTAGGTTCTATTTGTCGAAGAAGTATTCCTGGTGCATTGGCTCCTATAGCTAATTCGTATATAGAAGGGAGATCCCCACAAATATTATGTTGTCGATTCCCTATACCAGGTAGGATCACAATAGCTATATGCTGCAAAAAGCATGCATAGCAATAATAACTGAGACTGGGGACGGACCACCCTCCTCGATTTTGTGGTAGCATTAAAAATTTAAGGGAGCGTCAAATTTTAGAGTACTTCCAAAGGAAATGACTAAATATACTAAGTATTTTTTTTTTAAAGTGATCTTCAATTTCTATTGGGACAGACCTGAACACATAAAATTTTAGGGAGCATAACCATTTTCAGGATATTGCAACGACCTATAAGTGATAGCTGGAGTTTATCTAGACGGCGCAGGTCTACACTAATTTTGTTAATTATTGGTACCATGTTTGTTTTCCAGATGGCCTCCATGTTGCTGGTAATATAAATACCCAGATAGATTACCTCAGTTAACCTCTAAGAATCATTACATGGGGTTTTAGAATTACCTAAGATCTGAGTTTTCCCCGTGTTTAGCAGATAACCTGATTTTCTACCATATTCATCAGTTTTTGAATTTGTGGCATTGCTGTTTCTGGATCCGTGGTTACAATAGCCAGAATTGTCAAGACGAACTTGCAGACGGTCGCCCGCGCTATGGACTAAGCCATCAGTTTCACAATGGAGTCTTCATTGTATTTATGACGATTCGCAGTCCTCCCATACTACACTGGTATCTTCTGTCCGGTGGGAACATATCATCTCACTAAGTATTCTCGAGTGGGCGTTATTATCTGACAAACCAATGTTGCCTTCCACAATTGCAGAGTTTATCGATTGAAACTATATAGATCTCCATCAGAGTAAATATCAGGTATCCTACATCACAGTTGGGAGAACTCAATGACAGATTAAACCTCGGATTCCAGTTATCGATTGTGCTCCATCTGCCATAAGTTAATATAATTGTGCATGAATACAGACTTCCTGAAGAAGGCTTACGCCGAAACGCGTTGAAATGGGAATGCACTTCTGTATTTTATAAAAATTGATTCAACTGTCTATTTTTTCACTTTCTGCTATATGTATTGTAATTTTGTAAGTAGTAAATTATAATAAGACTTAACAAAAAATACCTTCTACAAAAAAAGATGTTATAAAATAATAAAATATCAGAACAGATCAACACAATTAACGTGTGATTTTAGTCATTAGTTTGTCAGTTTTCTTTCTCTAATATAACAGGCACAAAACCCGGTGCAAATTTGCTCCCTCTTTACCCCAAATGTTTTCCAGATGGCCTCCATGTTGCTGGTAATATAAATACCCAGATAGATTACCTCAGTTAACCTCTAAGAATCATTACATGGGGTTTTAGAATTACCTAAGATCTGAGTTTTCCTCGTGTTTAGCAGATAACCTGATTTTCTACCATATTCATCAGTTTTTGAATTTGTGGCATTGCTGTTTCTGGATCCGTGGTTACAATAGCCAGATCGTCAGCGTAGGTCATTATTTTTGTATCTTGTCCATTGCACTTAACTGGGGTGATAATCTTATCTTGAAGAATTTGCTCTATGAAGATATCAATATACAGGGCGAAAAATATTGGAGAGCAGGGACACCCCTGTCTCGTCCCTCGTGGAATATCGATGGCAGTTGATTCCTGACCCATTATATTTAATCTAGCATATGGTTTATAGTACATTGCCTGTATAGTGGTCAATATACCAGACTCAAATCCCCTCTGTTCCATAGTTGTCCAGAGATATTGCCATGACACACGATCGAATGCTTTTTCGGCATCGAGGAGGATCATAGCCATCTTCTTACCCATTGTCTCCGTGATGTCGAATAGGGCTATAGCACGTCTGATATGATCTGCTGTGCCCCTCTCTGCCTCTCTGATACAAAACCGTGCTGCCATGGTGAGGCTAGATGGGCTATGATCCCCCCAGCCTAGTGGCTAAGATTTTTTAATATAGCTTTGTGTCCGAATTCATAAGGGATATAGGTCTATACGATGCAGGATTATCAGCAGGTTTCCCCTTTTTTAGAAACACCACAATATCTGCTCTTTGCCAAGACTCTGGGGGAATTCCCCTATACTGTACTCCAAGAAACAAATCTAGCAGTAAAGGAGTTATTTCCTGCTGAATTGCTTTATATAGCTCCTGTGGATTCTGTCAGGACCTGCCGCTTTCCCTGAGGCCATGGCTTGCAGGGCAGAAAGAACCTCTTCTTTAGATATATCTCTATCCATCTCTTGCTGCATTTCTTCACTAAGCCTCCGTTGGTTGCCGAAGATTAACTCAGTATCATTAGTGGGCATAGGTTCAATGCTGCCCTGAAGATATAAGTCCTGATAAAATTTCTCGAAGGTCCTGATAATATCCTTCTTTTCTGTATAAAGGATTCCATCTTGACCCTTGATTTCCATTATATTATTTCTAGCTAGTTTTTGTTTAGTCCGAAGGGCGAGAACCTTCCCTACAGTCTCACCGCATTCATATCCCTCATTCTTATGTACTTAAAAAATAGCTGCCCCCTTCTTGGTGTAATGATCTTGTTGTGGTTTCAGCGTCTGATAAGATTGAATCACAGCCCATGCGTGCTTTTGTTTTGCAAAGGCAGTTTTGTCCATTAACAAAGAAATTTGTTTGGTTGCAATGTTCACAACATTTTTTAACATGGAGTAGGAAATTATTGTGTGCTAGGCCTCTTTGAGGTGTAGGTCTGGAAGTGATTCTTTTAATACAGTGACAATGGAATTATTTTGCCGCAGTTGCTGTTCAATTTCTGCCCAGCAAGAGTGGGCTAAGGTATTTTTCTCTGCTTGCCTCATCCGCCAGTAATATTTGGCCACCGCTCCTTGTAGGGCTGGTTTCTGGTTTTTAAGCCCATATTCAAGTCGAATCTGTGACTGGGAGATGTGCCTGGGGATTGAGAACAGACTCTTAAAGAGACTCGACTGGGCATGGTTTAAAGCGGCTGCATCTTTTGTGTTCATCAATTCTGGTCTGCATAGTGTGTAACCTTGAAAGACCAAAGATGAAGGACAAACACCCTAGAGTCTCAATACCATTAAGGGCATGTCCTGTAGGGACCCCAAACCACTAGCTTGAGGTCATCTAACAGGAACACTGTTTGTTTATGCAGACATGATATCCAAACATGTTCAATCTTTTCCTCTAGATGGCAATGACTGGATTCTGGGGGAGAGGAATTCTTGGCAAGGGGGCAATAGATTAAAAGGGTGCCGACCTTGGGTATACATATCTAATAGGTTTAGGCAGCAATCCTGAGTTCTTACAAATGTAACCTAGGATCAGTTCACTCAGTCACCAAAAGTAACACTTCAGGCTTCAGGCATGTTAGCGTACCAATTTTGCTCTATTTTGAAAAGCAAAAGTATCTCTTAGTTTTCTTCCGGAAAGGATTTCTACACCAAACATGTCATATTGCAGGGATTCTCCTCATGCACAGAACTATGCACAGGAAACCAGGACCTTGGTGTATTGTGGTGTACCAAAAACCCACCTCGGTGCCCAGAACCCCAATCCAACTAGCATCAGTGTCTCATTCGTTCTCCGTGCTACAGCAAAACTACCAATGATTAGACAAACCAGAACAAGCGACTTAGTAAACTCTCAGGAATAGATGGAATGAAGAACACTCTTTCGTTTTTATTCTCATACAAATTCACAACGTAAGTAATCAGAGACACAGTATAGTTTAAAATGTTTATTTTAACTACGTGCTCTAAGATGCAGTCGTTTGGCTAACATAAGCAAACAAATGCATAGGAATAAAGCAATCAGCATTGTTACAATTCCATAAAATACAAAGGGAGAAATCATATTATCATGATAATGGAACCAGGTCTATAGCGCCTTGTGTACCACCCTCCCCTTGCTAGGAGCTAGCTTTTATAATAATAGAAGATCTCTAGGTTAAAACAGGGAACCCCATACCTCAAGGATCAGGTGAAGTGAATCACACTCAGAGTCAGCACAGCTCTCTGTAGATGGAAAGGTTTTCTCCAAGTGCCCCGCTCATGCATGCAATGCAATATTAAAGGCACTTGAGTTTCAGTTATTTGCAGGTGTGTGCATGTTATATCTAGAGCATGGGCCGATCAACCTGAATCAACAGCATATATTGGTATTTGACCTTGAACACTCTGTAAAGACTTGATATTGCGTTGTAAGTCTAGATATGTGAAAAACAGACCGTTCTCATGTGAATAAAAGCAAGCAGTTTGTCTTACAAGAACGTAGGCATGTAGTGTTGTGTTCAAAAGCGGAAAAATGGCGTTTAAATATCTAATTCACTTATGCTAACATAGCAATGTGTGCAAGAAGACTTGTGTCCTCACTACAGTCCTTCATACAACCAACTGAATAAAAAAAATCTTCAACATCTATTGCAAACATTTGTATGCAAATGCCTCTGAGAGAAAACTTTAAGCACCTTCACAGCAATGGGAACATCTTGATTTATCTTGATTTGGTCTAATATTAAACTGCCAAAGATCACAATGCTATCACCAATTCACTGGGTCACTCCCCATACCATCAAGTTCCACTACACATATATTACACAGCTCACTCAGGCTTTATAAAACAAACATCATTGTTAGGCTACTGAGATCTTATACATTTAGTTAATAAGCTATTCTGTTTATTTTAAACCATTTCTTCAGGCTTAGTCTAAGGCAGTGTGATCATTCAGTTTACAAAGATCTTACAACCTCATACGTATGGAATCCGAGACTAATGTTTCGGTTACAGAGATTGCCAAGGCTCAGTACATGGACCTTAAAGCAGAGGCTTGTCTTATGTCAACAGAGATATCTTTCAGGTCACACATAGTTTACATACTCAGATATTTAATAGCAAAGCTAGCTCTGACATTACATTGCCTTCAAGTTTAGCTCTCAAACAAATTTAGGGGCATATAGCAAGAACCTTGTTAAAATTATCACCGTTTTAGCAGCAGGATACTGCTGCTAAAATGGCGATAATGGGCTTTCTAATATGCGTTATAGAATTCCAATAAAAGCCCAGGTTAGATGTGCAGGCCATCTAACCTGGGCTTCTATTGGAATTCTATAACACATATTAGCAAGCCCATTATTGCTGTTTTAGCAGCAGTTTCCTGCCGCTAAAACTGTGATAATTTTAACGAGGTTCTTTCTAATATACCCCTTGGTGCCCTCTTTTATAAGCTTGGCCTCTATAGCTAGCCTTCAATTTTAAGAGGTCTCCCATGCTAAGAGATTGAATGGTAACGTTATATCTAAGGTTACAATGATCATCAAGAACCATACTTTGATTAGTATGCATAGATCTTACAGGTTGTGGTCTCAGACGGCAGGAGTATCCATTTGATAAAATAACTTAGTCCAGGTGTATTATCGCCTAAAAAAGACACAGCTTACTAAACTGAGCATCAGACAGGCTGTTCAATCAATCAATCAATCAATCAAATAATTTGTAAAGCGCACTACTGACCTGCAAGGGTTTCAAGACGCTGAGGGTGGGGAGTGGGGGTGGGGGTGCTGTAGCTACTGGTCAAACAGCCAGGTCTTGAGTAATCACCTGAAGGTTAGAAGGTCTTTGGTTTGCCGTAGGTTGAGGGGGAGGGTGTTCCAGGTCTTGGCAGCGCGGTGGGAGAAGGATCTGCCTCCGGCTGTGGTTCTACGGATGCGTGGGACGGTGGCCAGGGAGAGGTCTGCGGAGCAGAGATTCCTGTTGGGTACGTAGAAGGAGAGTCGACTGTTGAGATAGGCTGGGCCGGTCTTGTGGAGTGCCTTGTGTGCGTGGATCAGGAGCTTGAAGGAGATTCTTTTGTCGATGGGGAGCCAGTGCAGGTTCCTCAGGTGGGGGGTGATGTGGTCACGGCGTGGGACGTCGAAGGTCAGGCGTGCCAAGGCATTCTGGATTCTTTGCAGTCTGTTGATGAGCTTGGTCGGGGCTCCAGCGTTAAGGGTGTTTCCGTAGTCAATTCTGGTGAAGCAGCAAGGGCCTGGGTGACTGTTTTCCTTTTATCTGTTGGGATCCATCTGTAGATCTTGCGGACCATACGGAGGGTGTTGAAGCAGGTGGAGGAGACAGTCTTGACTTGTTTGGTCATGGTGATTTTCGAGTCGAGGATGACTCCCAGGTTGCGTGCGCGATTGGTAGGTGCGGGGAGTTCCCCAGCGATGCGGGCCACCAGGAGTCGTCCCAAGCTGAGTGGTTGGGCCCGAGGATGAGGATCTCTGTTTTTTCTGTGTTCAGCTTAAGGCAGCTATCCTCCATCCAGTTGGCGACAGCCTTCATTCCCTGGCAGAGTTTGGCTTTGGCGGTGAGGGGGTCCTTGGTAAGAGAGAGGATCAGTTGTGTGTCGTCGGCGTAGATTCTGTTGAGGTCGTGGTGTCGGGCGGTGCGTGTGAGAGGCGCCATGTAAACATTGAAAAGCGTCGGGCTGAGGAAGGATTCTTGCGGGATGCCGCAGATGATCTCGGTGGCTTCGGATCGGAACGGGGGGAGACGGACTCTCTGGGTTCTGCCGGAGAGGAAGGAGGAGGTCCAGTTTAGGACCTTGTCTCGGATCTCTGCGTCATGGAGTTGTGTCCATAGTGTGCGGTGGCAGACGGTGTTGAAGGCGGCGGAGAGGTCCAGAAGGATGAGGGCCGCCATCTCGCCGTTGTCCAGTAGGATCCTGAAGTCGTCTGTGGCGGTGATGAGGGCGGTCTCGGTGCTGTGGTTGCTGAAGAATTCTGACTGGGAGGGGTCCAGGATGCTGTTGTCTTCGAGGTAGCGGGTGAGCTGGATGTTGACTATTTTCTCGATGACCTTAGCTGGGAACGGAAGCAGGGCGATGGCCGAAAGTTTTTGAGTTTGCTTGGGTCCGCCCTGGGTTTCTTCAGTAGGGCGTTGATCTCGGCGTGTTTCCAGCTCTCAGGGAAGGTGGCGATCTCGAAGGAGAGGTTGATGATGTTGCGCCTGTGGGGTGCGTTGGAGCTGCCGGCTTTGTTGTAGGTGTGGTGTGGAAGAGTGTCAGACGGCAAGCCAGAGTGGAGTGTGCCCATCGTCTTGATTGTGTCTTCGATGCTCACGTTGGCCCAGGTTGTATGGGGGTCGTGGTCGGTGGGTGTGGTGGGTCCGGTGTGTTGGAGCCTGATAGGGTCGTCCAGGGGTTGATGCTGTCGTGGATGTCAGTGATCTTGCGGTGGAAGAAGGTGGCGAGGAAGTCGCACAGGGCTTGCGACAGCGGGATGTCGTTGGCATTGGAGCTGGGGTTGGAAAGGTCCTTCACTAGGTTGAAGAGCTCCTTGCTGTTGTGTGCCTTGTTGTCGAGGAAGGCTTTGAAAGAGGTCCTCTTGGCGGTCCTGATGAGGTGGTGGAGGTAGCGGGTGGCGTCTTTGTGGGCTGTGCGGCTGCCCGGCAACTTCTCGCTGTGCTATATGTTCTTCAACTTCTAGCAGGTGCGCTTTGATGCTAGGAGTTCCGGGGTGAACCAGTTGGCTCTCTTGCTGGTGTCTTTGAGGGTTTGCTTTTTCAGCGGGGCTATGGTGTTGGCGCATTCGTCCATCCATCGCCTGAGGGTGCGCGCACCATCGTCGGGGTTTGAGGGGTTGGTCGGTGGGTTGAGTGCGAGGTTTGTCTGAAGTTGTGCTTTGGTGATTTTGCCCCAGCAGCAACTGGGTGTCTGTATGGTGCAGTGATGTGCGACGGGTTTCCGCAAGGTAAAGTGGATGCAGTGGTGATTGGTCCAGGTGGGTTTGGAGACATGGCTAAAGGAGACGTGGGGGCTTGAAGAGAAGATGGCGTTGAGCATGTGTCCGGCGATTTAGATCGGTGTTGTGATGAGCTATTCTAGTCCAAGGTTGGTGAGGTTGTCTATCAGGGTGGAGGAGTTGCTGTCATTGTTGTTCTCCAGATGGAAGTTCAGGTCTCCGAGGAGGATGTAGTCGGTGGAGGTCAGTGCATGCGTACTGATGAAGTCGGCAATGGCGTCGCAGAATAGTGGTCGGGTCTGGGTGGTCTGTAGACGAGGGTACCTCTTAGGGTGGTCTTGGGGTCCGTGTGGATCTGGAAGTGCATGTGTTCAGTGGTGCTGAGAATGTCGGCAGTGTTTGTAGAGACCCTGATTGTCTTCTTGTGGACGATGGCGATTCCTCCTCCGACTCCGTTGGTGCGGTCTCTGCGAGTGATCTTGTATCTGTCGGGGATGGCTATGGCGATGTCTGAAGAAGAGGCTTTGTTTATCCAGGTCTCGGTCAGGAAGGCGACGTCTAGTGATGCGGTGTCGAGTAGGTCCATGAGCTTGACGGCGTGTTTGCGTGCGGAGCGGGTGTTGATCAGGATGCATCGGAGCTGGTTGTGTTCTGTCGTGGCGGGTGCCTTGTCGTCGTTGATGCAGGAGAAACTGCAGTTCCGGCAGGCGAAGGGACCTTGGGTGCGCTTAGGACGACCTTGCAGCAGGTGAGGGTCCGTCCTGGGTTGAGAGCATTGAGGGTGCTGGCATGGTATCGGAGGCGGTCTTCATGGCTGGTGCGGGGGCCAGGGGTTCTGGCGCTGGGTGCGGTCCAGGCGCGGACGGGCACAGACGGGCTTGCCTTAGGCACGCCTTCAGCGCACCTGCGGCGAGACTGCTACGCACGGCTGCACAGCAGCCGCCATTTAAGGGGATGTGGGAGGGAGGAGCAGCTGGGAGGCGGAAGGCGGGTGGTAGGGGGCAGCAATGGGCACGAGGGGGGCGGGCCACAGGGGATGCAGTGGTGGATTCACCGGCCATAAAGATCTAAAAGAATTGTGACAACACGTCCTTCTTGGATTGCTGGTACAACAGGAGCAGAAGGCTATAGGGAGGCGACTCCCAAGCTACAGAGATTTTACAAGCTTAGGTTTCTGACAGAAATGCTATCCCTTGAGGTACATAGAAAGTCCAAGGCTATGCCAATTGATCTTTTCTACAGGCTACTAATCTCAGAAAATATGTAGCCTTCTGAGAGTAGATGTGCTGTCTCCAGACTTGGTTGTGAAGCTCTGGTCTAAATGGCAAGGCATTAAAGGCAACAAGTTGTGTTACAGTGCAGCTGACAACAATACATAATTTGCTGTCTCAAATAGTTCAAGAGGATTTATAAAGGGTACACAGGGGTGCAGGTGTAGGTGGCCAAGCAGGTACAGTGGTAAGTGGTAAAAGGACCTCTGTGTCAGTGGAGCCCACTGCTCCGTGATTATACCTGTCTTTTATTATCAAACTGATTGTTAAGTGGCCCATGTCTCTGCTTGTATTATGGCCCACAGTACACTTGACTCCCAGCTAGGGTACTACTAAGTAATACTTCAATGAGAGGGCTGATGAGAGGTGTTACCTCGAAACCGGTCCGGTCCTCGGATGCTTGATTCCGGTCTGGGAAAGATATGGCTGTTGTAGTTCGGACTGGACTGTTCCCATGGGGCACAGGGTCAGAGCTGATTTGCATAAAGCCATTATCTGACCCAGGGTGGTGTGGAGTGCAAAAAACGATGGATTTAGGCCCAGATCCTTGTACTGGGGTGAATGTAAGACATTGATCTACATTCTGTCCATCAAATCTTTTTTTGTAATTTTCTCCCTGAGTGTACTGGGGTAGCTCAGACGTGGGTCCCAGAGCCTCCACACCACTGGAGTCAAGCTAGCCGGGCTGATGAGAGGTGTTACCTCGAAACCGGTCCGGTCCTCGGATGCTTGATTCCGGTCTGGGAAAGATATGGCTGTTGTAGTTCGGACTGGACTGTTCCCATGGGGCACAAGGTCAGAGCTGATTTGCATAAAGCCATTATCTGACCCAGGGTGGTGTGGAGTGCAAAAAACGATGGATTTAGGCCCAGATCCTTGTACTGGGGAGAATGTAAGACATTGATCTACATTCTGTCCATCAAATTGTTTTTTGTAATTTTCTCCCTGAGTGTACTGGGGTAGCTCAGGCGTGGGTCCCAGAGCCTCCACACCACTGGAGTCAAGCTAGCCGGGCTGATGAGAGGTGTTACCTCGAAACCGGTCGGGTCCTCGGATGCTTGATTCCGGTCTGGGAAAGATATGGCTGTTGTAGTTCGGACTGGACTGTTCCCATGGGGCACAGGGTCAGAGCTGATTTGCATAAAGCCATTATCTGACCCAGGGTGGTGTGGAGTGCAAAAAACGATGGATTTAGGCCCAGATCCTTGTACTGGGGTGAATGTAAGACATTGATCTACATTCTGTCCATCAAATTGTTTTTTGTAATAAATTATTCTATGGCCAGATCCTGTGGTCCGTCTCCTGTTATTAGCTTCACCGGTCTGAGGGATTTGGAGGTGGCTTAAGGAGAGTTTCTGTGCATGTTACTGCGGAAGTCGGTTTGCTTCCGGTTACGGACCCCCACTCCAGAAGTCGGCATTCACCATCAAACCGCCTTTGCTCTCGGAATCCTCGCTGGAACTTCGGTGGACGCCCCCTCTCGCAGTCGGAAGACTCCGGTCGAATACTAGCGAAGAAACAAGTGACGCCTGGGTCGGAGGACCCGTCGGAGGTTGGAGTACACACTAAGTGGTGAGTCTGAGACAGAGCGGAGGTGGTGAGGTTTTGAGACCGGCAGTGTGAAATTGTGTGGTTGCCTGTGAAGAAGCAGCGCCACGTATTGAAGTATACAGGTTTTGCAACAGCATGTCGGCTGAAGCTGTCTGTGCATGAGAGGCGGAGGCTGCGGAGCTCTTTGGAAATATACCGGCTTCAGGGGCAGGTTCCAGCTCGGCTCCGAGCAACAGCGATGCTACAGATAATACCAATATAAAAACCCTTTACAAAGAATTGGAGAAAAATAAAAGACTCGAAATTACGAAATGGTGGGAGCACTATTCTCTTACGAAATATGCAGACATAGGGAGGGTGCCGAGAGGTCTGCAAATTCTTCTCGCACCTAGCTTTGATAAGCCCAATCCGTTGATGTTTAAAGAGTGGGGGCAAAGCAATCTGGCAGCATCCATGAATCTGGTCCACATATTAATAAAATACGCTGAAATTGATCGTGTGGAGGTGCTAAAAGAAATTGATAGATTGAATGCTGAGATTGATACGTTTGAGGAGACAGAAGCCATTAAAAAATTAAAGGACACTATAGCGGAAAGGCTAAAGAAACATGAAGATAAAATTAAGGTCAGAAAAGTGCAAAAGTTTGCACAAGATCAAGCTGATTGTCAGAACGGCCAATTCTTCACTTTCGCATGAAAATACAGCACAGTGAAACGCCAACAATATAGTGAGAAAGGCACCAAAAAAGTAACTCCTCACCAGTCAACCTCAGCAACAAGCAATATCAATGATGATGCATCCAGTTTTGATTCTGCATCCCTCACCAGTGAATAGAGTCGTGATTCGGAGGTTAGCTCACAACCATCAACAATTTTGAATTTAGAGGAGGAGTTAGATTTTTTTAGTGGAGGAAAGACTCCAAACGCTCAGACCATGGCAAAGAAATCTAACAAAACCCGTAGAAACAAAAAAAGACGAGAAAGAAGAAGAAAGCATGCCCAAAAAGCAACAACAGAAAAAGAAGCAGAAGGCAATGTGGCAGAAGGAACGAGAATAACGGACAGGTCTGTCATTAATCTATCTCAGATAACGCTAAAGAAAGCTGAGCAACAACTGTTATCTTTAGGCCTGAACTTTTGCCCTAAACAACCCTTCAATTATGTGGCTACCCGCATTGACGTCTTCTGTTTCATAAGAAAATCAAAACTCAAAAAATTCTTCTCTGTTCAAAAGTTGAAAGATTGCAGTAAGGCTAACACTCTGCCACCAAATATCACTGTGCGGAAGAAGCTGAATTTGCGTCTGGGGATGTCCCCATTCTATTGACTCTCCATGATCTCAGTGAAGCGACCGATTCACAGCCTTCAGGTTCGGATGCGAATCTTGACACACAAACCAGATTGAGGAAAATCAACAAACTACAAAAAGATGCAGGAATAACTCCCTTTAAAAGCAAATCAAATTTTGTCCCCCTAATGACAAAGGATACGGTAGACACGTTTCGTGATTGTGTGACCAATGAAATTAAACAACTTTACAGGTCCACTACAGTCAACAAGAAAAAGAAAAAATGCCATCGTCAGGAAGCAGAATATACCACCCTTATGAAAAAATTAAGTGATAACACAGAAATTGTGATAAAAGCATCCGATAAGGGTGGTAATGTTGTTATATGGCCTAAAAAGGATTATACCAAGGAAGCCTATAGACAATTAAATGATGTTAACTGCTACGAAAGAACCAATTATAAAGAATATACTAAAGCTAAGGAGACACTCTTCAAGTTGCTACACAAATGGCGCAGAGAAGGTCTAATTTCTATGGAAGAATTCAAGTTTATGAATAATGAATTCCCTGTCCTTCCTGTGTTTTACCTAATCCCCAAGGTCCATAAGTGCACTATTCCAACACCAGGAAGACCGATCATTTCGGTGATTAATAGTGCAAGTGAACATGTCGGCCAATATGTTGAATTTTTTTTGCAGGATATGGTTAAGAGCTTGCCTAGTTTTGTTCAGGATACTAGTGATTTCTAGCAAAAAATTGGGGATTTGGAATGGAACAATGACATGTTGTTGATAACTTTGGATGTAGAGTCCCTTTATACGAGTATAGCACACACGTGCGGTTTGCAAGCAGTTAAACACTCCCTTGGGAAACGTGCTGTTGATTTTTACGAGCATAACAAAGTGATCATCAGCCTTATTGAATGGTGTTTATATAACAACTTTTTTCTTTTTGGTAAAGATGTGTGGAGAAAATTAAGGAGCGATGCGATGGGATCCTGTTTCTCCCCCAGCTATGCATGTTTACACGTAGGCTGGCTGGCGGAACAGGTTCTTAACATCGAACTGTCAACAAAAAAGCCCTACCTAGTCCTGAAACATCAATATACTGACCCTGTGGATACGGGTCCAATATAATTGTTGGTACCCTCGGTGTATCACTCACCGCTGTTCTACAGGTCAAGATGTTACATTCACACAAAACAACATGTATGCACAGGTCACACCACACAGTGTACAGAAAAAGTGTGAGAGAGCAGAGAGAGTGCCTCACGGACGTATCACCTGAGGGGGTTCCCGGCTAGCAATTGCCGGTATACCCTCTTCTCATCATTGGTCACTCTCTCTGTGTGAAGAAAGAAACATACACAACAAAATGTAGCTGTGCACAAGTGAGAATAGAAAGAAATAAACAAACAGTTTACACAACCAAGTACTACTGTAAACCGAAGTGTGTGGAAATAAACCTAGGACTCCATCAAAAGAAAAAGAGAGGTAAAACCGGTGAAGTTTTGCTGGCTGTCTGTATTTTATTCCGGTGCTGCAAAACTTCCTATTAAAAATAGTTACCTATGTACCATCATTATCTGCTTAAAATGGACCGACATGTTTCATTGCTCCTGTGTCAGCAATTTCATCAGGGTGAAAAATGGGGTCTCTATTCTCAATCTTCACTTCGACAATCAAGGACCTGTGCAAACATAAAAACCAAAGCGCTGCAGTGATTCAAATGTGCCTATGGCATGGAACAGGGAAGACACAATCACACCACACCATACATTGACTATGTTCACGAGCATTCATTACCTTGTGCTTGTCCAGTCTTCACGTACCGGCAAGCATCTACGACTCCGTGTCACATGATCACGTGTCCGTCACTGACTCTACCAATTTCGAGCCACCTATATGGGAATAAGCCGCATGTTACTGTTTATTTCCCCTCTTTTATCAATAAAGACCCTTTGGATGCGTATTTCGCTGGCAAATACAGGAATTGTGTCCCACATTCCGCCCTGCGTTTTGTGTCAAGATTCAGTCGAGTGGCTCAGCTATTGTAGTTTTCTAACCGGCATGTTGGGACCCACTCCTGTAACAAGCATACCAGTATGCTGCTGCGAAGTGCCGTTATCCAAACCTCCCAGGTATCTGCACCACGAATTCCCAAGTGCATATAGACCGGTGATTCCCTCTTGGGGGTCCCCCTCGTGCCCGCTACCTGAGTAAACCACCCCCCCAAAGCCCATTGCTCCTTACTGTAGCCGCGTCCCTCCGGCGCTTCCGACGATCCTCGGAGAATGCCTAACCAGAGGACGCGGAAGTAGCCAGGGGAACAGGTTCCACCCCCCACGTTGCGTGGGGCGGACATGTTGGAATGGGGTGAATTCTAATGAGTATAGCCTAGCGTGCTAGATCGAACATAGTGGCAAATGAGTGCTGGTATTCGCAAAGGCATGTTGTGATGCCACGCTACATGGGGTGGCAATATAAACTAATTACAGCTCCCGAAGGCTAATTTTAAAATCAGAATCTTATTGATGTACATCAAGTCGGCGCTGGTGTATTGTAAAATCACACTGCATGGGGCCGACATGTTAGAATGGAGTGAATTCTGATAAGTATAGCCTTACTTGCTAGATCGAGTGAAGTGCCAAATGAGTGCTGATATTCACGAAGGCATGTTATAATGCCGTGCTACATGGGGCGGCAATATAAAGTAATTCCGGTTCCCAAAGGCTAATTTTAATTTTAAAATCATAATCTTATTGAAGTACATCAAATCGGCACTGGTGTGTTGTGATATCGCACTGAATAGGGCAGCAGTGTGAAGTAATTCCAGTTCCCAAAAGCAAATCTTAAATTATAAAGTACATCACATCGTCAGGCCCCTCATGTTATTGGTGCCGCTGCATGGGACAGCGGAGTAGGAAAAATTCCCGCTCCCAAAACAGTTTTTAAAGGCGAGTCATAACATTATCGACAGTGCACACAGTCACAAGGCCCCTGATGTTGTTGGTGCGAAACTGGGGTATTGGTAGCCCGAATCCAGAACGTCTGGGATTCCTGGCCAAGTGTTCATGTGAAGAGTCCCCTGATGATACCAGTAGGATGACCCCCCGTTTACCACTGGGTCCAGCTCACATGTGATGCCCCGATACATGACCCTGTACCATATGATCTCCCAGATCTATGACCCTATACCCAGTGCTTATGTACTGGGTTATATAAAGGGAGCCCCCTGTTCCCAGGCAGGCAGCACCTTATCAAAAAGTTCATGGTAGGGCTGTTATACTGAAATAGATGCTAACATCACCTACTGAGTTTTATGTGCTGATTCATTCTGGACATCAGGGCACTGACCCTCCTCAATAGTTGGTTTGTGGGGCATGGTCAGCGCCTGCTTACTTTATTCTACTCAATGCTTTCATTGAGGCCCTCTCGGTCAGCCTTCTCCGAGAAGATCCATCTTGCTTCTTTTCTTGCTAAGATTGTGTCCAAATTATGTGTCTCCCACCACTTTTTCTAGGACCGTCCATTCAAGGTCACCCTGGTCATGGCCCTTTTCAACAAAATGCTGTACCAGCCGTGTAGTTAGCTTTTTGGCTCTGATGGTGCTCAAATGCTCCTGTATGCGGATCTTGACTTTGCGGGTGGTAAGTCCGATGTAATGCAATCCGCAGCTACATGTTAGCCTGTAAATCACGTGCGTGGTGTTACAGTTACTGAACTTGTTGATGAACCAAGTACTGCCATCACGCAACGTGACCCCTTTCGTAGCCGTCGTTAAATGACACACCGAGCAGCTCCCACATGGATAGTGTCCCACAGGGATGGTACTAGCCTGGGGGTTCTACTCTGGCATCGAGTGTGCACCAATTTGTCACGCAGATTCGATGCCCTTTTAAAGGCGAAACGGGGGACCGGCATCTCGTCAGTCGGTGTATCCAGAATGGACCAATGTTTCCTGATGATTTGTCTTATCTTGGTAGACAGAGGGTCAAACGTTGTGACTACGGGTAGGCATGTCTGTTTTGTCTTGATGTTGCGTTCTAAGAGTGCTTCCCGTGGTGTATTCAATGCCCTCTTCCAGGCATGTTTAATCACTTTCGCAGGGTAGTCCCTCTATTTAAGTTTGGTTACTAACTCAGCTGATTGATCGAGCAAGGCTTCAGTGGAAGAGCAATTGCGCCTGTATCTCAGGAATTGCCCTACCGGGAGATTGTCCCTGAGTGCCCTGGGTTGGAAGGAGTGGTAATGCTGGAGTGAGTTCCTGTCAGTGTCCTTATGATGTACAGTGGTCACCAATTTCTGGTCCACATCAGATATATCCACATCAAGATAGACCGCAGAGATCTTACTGACAGTCCAGGTGAAGCGAAGACTGGGGTCAGCTTGATTCAGCCATTGGAGGAACAAATTGAGCCGGTCCTCTGTACCTGTCCAGATACAGAGGACGTCGTCAATATATCGTTTCCACAAACAGATGGTACCCAGATAGGGGTTGGACAGATGATGGACCACATTCTCCTCGAACTGGTTCACATAAATTCAGGCCAGACATCGAACACCAAGCTTGGGTCAATGAAAAGGTAGTAAAATACTTACGTTACATTGATGACGTTTTTATTCTTTGGCAAGGGGATGAGGAAGAAGCTTTGACTTTCGTAAGTGAGATCAACAATAATTCCCTCAACCTCAACCTCTCTTCACACATAAATAAGCATGAGATAGAGTTTTAGATGTGAAAGTGTATGTCAAGAACGTCAGGTTGGAAACAACACTTTTCAGGAAACCCACAGCTGGAAACACAACATTACACGCCACAAGCCTGCATCCTAAACATACTATCAGTAGGCCTTCCTCAGTGCCACGCAATGTTCAAGAGGCTTCACAAACACGGTAATTTGAAAGTCCTACTACGTTGTCATTGGACAACAGCAGCTCCGCCCCCAACACAGGTGTGTCTGTTCACTGCTCCAAGTTGATGAATAGGCGATGAACTACTGGTACCAGAATGCTGTGGGCTTTCAGGTAAGTAATGCAGTGGGGTTTTGAAATGCCAAAGTGCTGGACAATCACAGGTGCAGTTAAAACAAATGTCCTGTTGCGATGTACATCGAGCGTTTTCCCGGATCCCCAAACCATGTCAACCTCCAAACACCGATATCCATCCGACGGGGCAGGTATGGCCATGCATCCTGCTCAATGCGAAGTGGAGTCACCTCACGACCGCCTTCTTTCACTCCCATGAGTAGAGGTGGGCCCCCATTTTTCAATACCTTGAAAGACCACGCAGCCGCCGAGGCAGCAGCCAGAGCAACGGGGGCCAACTTGCAACGTGGGGGCCTCTGAAACGTGCCTCTGGCTGACGCGTAAAACAATGCACCAAACTTCTTCCTTGTGGACAAAGCAGAGGCCAACACAGGGGAATAACAGAGAAACACTATTTATTATCGGCAAATGAATTTCGGCCTGGCGGCCTTCCTCAGGAAATCGGAGCATGCATATATATATATATATATTACCTACTGGCGGTCGCCAGTAGGTATATATAGTTAGGATTTTTTCTCTATGGGATTTTTGAAAGTTCTATGTCTAATAACTTTGGCGTTTGTGGACGGAATTGGCTGAAATTTTCAGGAAAATGGAACATTTTGTTTCTGAGCAGCCCCTGACAATTTGGGGGGGTTTCATCAAGGGGTGGCCGAGAAAAAAGGGGGGTCCCAAAACGCGTTTTTCCCATGTTAATTTCCATAGGGCGGTTGGCCTCACTTTTAGCTCGAACGGCTGAATGGATTTGCACGAAACTTGGCAAAATTGTAGGGACTGTTAGCCCGATGTGCCTTTGCTAGGTCTCAATATATGTGCTCCAGTGGATTTTGAGTAATTTAGGTTCAAAAAAAGATATATATCTGGGCGGAGCCTAACCACACATCTGATCTGATTGGCTGTCAGCACTTCATCCAAGAAGTGTTGGCAGCCATCTTGGGACCAATATACATGATAGCACCTCATTAAAAAGCATTGTAGTTAATAGAGGGTTTTAGGACTTTAGTTACATTATAAATCATTTGTTGATGGTACCATACTCGTTTTAGGAATTGTGGTGGGTTCTAAGGTGATTTTACCATGTGAAAAAACCTTCTGCTGTGATATCATGAATATTGTTTGAAAGAAAACTAATATCTCATGATTTTCCCACAGTGGTTTGGAAGGGGATCTATAAGCTAAACTGAAAGCATATTTTCTGTAAATTCACATTATCTTTCTCAGTCATGTGAAAATGAAGTCTGACATTCTCAGTAAAACATGTACATCCAACAAGGACAGAGACTGTCAGTTGATTCCTTTGTGTTCTACTGCAGCCTCCTTGAGTGTTCTAAAGAACAACTAGAGCGCTAACAGTCCTACTTATTACAAAGGTATGGCACACCTGAAGCCATCTTGATTGGAATAAAGTGGTAACTCTTAAAACATTTAATTTAAAAAGAAACAACATGAGGGGGTATATTTTGCCATAGAAAGTATGATTAGTGCTGCAGAATGAAAAATTAGGGCACATTTTGAGTGACTTCTCAAATCCTTTTCTATTTCATTAAAACATTCTGACATGCAGTCTCCCAAAATGGCCACCAGAGACAAAAGAGCCCAAATGTAGCCCAAATATCACCCAGATGTAGCCCAAGTATAGCCCAATGACAGAATGTCCCAGAGTGTTCTAAAGAACAACTAGAGCGCTAACAGTCCTACTTATTACAAAGGTATGGCACACCTGAAGCCATCTTGATTGGAATAAAGTGGTAACTCTTAAAACATTTAATTTAAAAAGAAACAACATGAGGGGGTATATTTTGCCATAGAAAGTATGATTAGTGCTGCAGAATGAAAAATGAGGGCACATTTTGAGTGATTTCTCTAATCCTTTTCTATTTCATTAAAACATTCTGACATGCAGTCTCCCAAAATGGCCACCAGAGACAAAAGAGCCCAAATGTAGCCCAAATATCACCCAGATGTAGCCCAAGTATAGCCCAATGACAGAATGTCCCAGAGTGTTCTAAAGAACAACTAGAGCGCTAACAGTCCTACTTATTACAAAGGTATAGCACACCTGAAGCCATCGTGATGGGAATAAAGTGGTAACTCTTAAAACATTTAATTTAAAAAGGAACAAAATGAGGGGGTATATTATGCAATAGAAGGTATTATTAGTGCTGCAGAAAGAAAAATTAGGGCACATTTTGAGTGACTTTTCAAATCCTCTTCTATTTCATTAAAAAATTCTGACATGCAGTCTCCCAAAATGGCCACCAGAGACAAAAGAGCCCAAATGTAGCCCAAATATCACCCAGATGTAGCCCAAGTATAGCCCAATGACAGAATGTCCCAGAGTGTTCTAAAGAACAACTAGAGCGCTAACAGTCCTACTTATTACAAAGGTATGGCACACCTGAAGCCATCTTGATTGGAATAAAGTGGTAACTCTTAAAACATTTAATTTAAAAAGGAACAAAATGAGGGGGTATATTTTGCCATATGAATTATGATTAGTGCTGCAGAAAGAAAAATTAGGGCACATTTTGAGTGACTTCTCAAACCCTCTTCAATTTCATTAAAAAATTCTGACATACAGTCTCCCAAGATGGCCACCAGAGACAAATGAGCCTAAATGTAGCCCAAATATCACCCAGATGTACCCCAAGTATAGCCCAATGACAGAATGTCCCAGAGTGTTCTAAAGAACAACTAGAGCGCTAACAGTCTTACTTATGACAAAACTATGGCACACCAGAAGCCATCTTGATTGGAATGAAGTGGTAAGTCTGAAAACACTCAATTTAAAAAGGAACAACATGAGGGGGTTAATTTTGCCATAGAAAGTATGATTAGTACTTCAGAAAGAAAAATTAGGGATCATTTTGAGTGACTTCTCAAATCCTCTTCTATTTCATTAAAAAAATTCTGACATGCAGACTGAAACATGCACTTTGAATACTAGCAGCAGACGTCCCTGGTGAGCAGTAGCTTTACTACAGTGATCTAATGTGCAACTAGAGTGCTAACATTCAGAATTTATGGCAAATGTGTGACACATCGGAATGCCTTCTTGATGGAACCAAAGTAAACAAGCACTGAAAATGCAATAGATCCCGCCCTCGTTTAAGTTAAAGCCATTCTGTTTGTAATGAGGTGGCTTTTTAGCTTTGCTTTTATTAGTGTTTTTTCAACTTTCATGTAAATAACATGCATCTGTATGCATATAAGTATATGTATGCATGCATTTATGTTTGTATTTATATAGATATACAGATGATATATGTTTATATATGTATGTATATATATATATATTCACTGAAAAAACCATAGGTTATAGACCATATATAGTTAGGAATTAGCATTTACAAAACCTTGAAAATTCACTGAAAAAACCATAGGTTATAGACCATATATAGTTAGGAATTAGCATTTACAAAACCTTGAAAATTCACTGAAAAAACCATAGGTTATAGACCATATATAGTTAGGAATTCGCATTTACAAAACCTTATTTTACTCACACAAAACCATTGAAATTCCATATATAGTTAGTTGCACTAACTATATATCGCGCACCCGCAATCCACTGCTGATGATGTCACATATTACATCATTCATGACATGGTCAGTGACATCACTGATGACATCACTGATGACATCTCAAATGACATCACTGATGACATCACTGATGACAACATCCAGTGACTGTATGTTTCTGTAAAGTTAAAATATGTCTTACATATTGAAGAATGAGTGGATGTATAAGTGTCTGGATGAAGGATTTAGTAGGTGCATGACTGACTGTATGAGTGAGTGATTAAATGTGTCTCACTGAGTGCATGGGTTAGTGACTAAACTGTCTTAATTTGTGCATCATTATGTCTGTTGTTCTGTAAACTGTTGCATGTGTAGATAAGTAGCTATATGAGTAACTATATGGGTTATTGATTGGTTGCCCAAGTATTTGTATGGGAGACTGAGTGTGTGTGTGGGTGGCTGGGAGGTGTATGACTCTGTGCATAGATGTGTGAGCAGTTGATTCACTAGATGTATGGTTTCAAAAGTGCATGTGGAAACAGCTGTATGGGCGGTTGACTGTGTGCATGAGTGTATTGGTGAGTGAATGGATATCTCAGTGCTACATGTCAAAGTAAGTACATATGTAAAACACAGTACATGTGAGAGTTGACATATATAAATAACTGTGCATAAGAGCCAGTGAATGTGTGAGTGGCTCTATGGATCATTGTGAACTTGTATCAGGGATTGTATAAGAGAGTAAATATGTGTTAGTATATGTTTGAATAAGTAAAGTTTGTATAACTGTATAGTTGAGGAAATGGAGGTGTGATTGATTCTTTGCATGACTGACTAGATGTGTGAGTAACTCCATGGATGAGTGACAGTCTGTGATTGTCTGTTTACACTGATTGTATCTAAGGTTATATTAGAGTCTGAAGAGGTTCATCGTATTATCACATGAATGATATCATCAGTGATGTGATCAGTAATGTCAAATGAGATGTCATCAGTGATGTCATCAGTGATGTCATTTGAGATGTCATCAGTGATGTCATTTGAGATGTCATCAGTGATGTCATCAGTGATGTCACTGACCATGTCATGAATGATGTAATATGTGACATCATCAGCAGTGGATTGCGGGTGCGCGATATATATTTAGTGCAACTAACTATATATGGAATTTCAATGGTTTTGTGTGAGTAAAATAAGGTTTTGTAAATGCGAATTCCTAACTATATATGGTCTATAACCTATGGTTTTTTTCAGTGAAAATATATATATATATATATATATATATATATATATATATATATATATATATATATATATATATATATATATATATATATCTTTCTCACACGTACAATCCGACGCGATCCTTCCCAGGTTAAAAAAAAAGGAATCACACAGGAGCCGTGGCCTCTATTTTAGTGCAGATTTATTGCAGACACAAACGTCCTACGCGTTTCGGAGTGAAACACTCCTTCGTCACGGGCAAACTTTGTGCATTTCATTTTAGTTAATAAAGTAAAACAACATGTCACGTGATGCAATCAACATAAACAAAATACTATGTCATATTTTAAATCATATGAGTATTTCAAGTTTCTTAAGATTTTTAAGGTTTTGAAAAGGGAAGGAAAATGACTTGCATATTTCGAACATTATTTTACATGTATAAAGAATACAAATTCATTGTTCACGTGCAGCGCGTTCGAGTGAAATACAAAAACTCTCAACAGTTAAGGTCTCCTCTCATACCTTTGCTCCATTTCTTAAATCCCAATTGAATTATTACTATTCATAATACTGGACGACACAAATGGTAAAATAAATTACCACATTTATACATTTAATATCAGCCGTCCTGGGATTTGAACCCGTCATTTTCAAAAAGTGAAACAGTGGTGTCTTAACCAACAGTGCTACGTGTGTATCTATATCAATCCACCCCATAAGGTGCAACTTGTGCTGGGCTGGCTTAGTCAGTGCCTCAATAAAACAGATATAACAGCCTATATGGTCAGACTGTATTCGTGCTAAAATAAAATAAAATAAACATAAACGCCCCAGTGGGCATATATTTATATATAACCATGAAATCATAATTTTCGAGTTATTGCTGGTTTCCAGTAGATGCAAATTTAAATGCAAAAATACTACTGATAAATCCTTCAATTCAAAAGCAAAACTTTATCAAACATAATCCATCATTGTTTGATGCAAACCCTACAATTCTGAAGGAAAGCCCATGCTTGTATTAGTTTAGGCACTGGGGCTACGCACTGTCTACATCAATACCGTAGAATCTACAAACACTTAGTTTTTGAGGGTTCTGGGAGGACTCGTTCGCGCTAGTCAGCACAGTTCAATGGCGCCCTAGTGGGCTAGATCATGGTTAGGAGAATTTGCTGGAGTGCTGCCCATGTGGGCAAACTGTTCAAAGGGTAGCCACTTCATCACTTCTTCCCCAAGCATCTGTTACCTTAAGGAAAGACAGAATGTCTATTAAAATCTTCATACCGCAACAGAGGTTACTGAAGAAGGCACACAAAATTTCTAAAAAACAGCAAGCAGAAAAAACAGCAGTTTTGCATACACAATTTGAGTCAAACCTGCCTTTTAGTATAAGTGTACTGATAGCTCCTCATCCATATTCAACCCATGGGGCACCATGGTGTTGAATCTAATAATGAATTTGGATTCCAATTTCCTAAGTTCTAATAATCTGTTGCCACCTCTTGTATTAGGAAAGACACAATCAATGGCAGCAAATTTGATAAGGTTGGCATTACTGTTGTGATTCTCTTGAAAATGCCGGGCTACTGGATATGTTTTGTCATTTTTATTGATGGCCCTCAAATGCTCTAACACTCTTTTCTTTCCTGGATGGATGGTGCTCCCTATATAGTACTTAGAACATGGACATTTGAGAATATACACCACATATTCCGTATTGCAATTCAGATGTTTTTGTATAACCCATGGTGCCTCATTATTGTTAAATTTCACTGATTTAATGCTGCTACTGTACTTACAGGCTTTGCACTGGTTGCATGTGAAAAAGCCTTTGACTTCATTCTCTTTTCTTGGATTGGGGATCATATTATTGCACAATTGGTCTCTTAATGATTTGGGTTTTCGAAAAGTAAGAGATGGATAATCTCCTATACAGTCCTTCAAGTCTTTGTCAGTTTTGAGCACTTCCCAAAACTTTTTTAGGCTCCTCCTGACTTCCCATGCATGTATACTGTAGGTGGTGATAAACCTTACAGTTTCCTTGGGCTTGAATGTTGATTCGGTTTCCGTAGGAAACAGAAGTTCCTGTCGATTTAGGGCTTCTACTTTGTTGATGGCCTTTTTCACAGTTTTAACACTGTAGCCACGTGCTAGGAAACGCTCTTGCATGTTTGATTTTTCAGTTTCAAATTTACTGATTGTGCTGCAATTTCTGCGGGCCCGTAATAGCTCCCCAAAAGGTATGCTTTGTATAAGGTTATGTGGATGGCAACTATCAGCATGGAGTAGACTGTTGCCAGCCGTAGATTTTCAGAATAAGGAACTTTCTATGGTGTTATTTCTTATCTCCAGTTTAAGATCCAAAAATTCCATGGTATCTTTGCTAATTTGGTGTGTGAATTGGAGATTCATTTGGTTAGTATTTAGGGTCTCTACAATTCAATGGCTTGTGTCTCAGTGCCACTCCACACACAAAAGATATCATCTATGTAGCGTAACCAGAGGACGGCATGGTTCTGAAATAGCTCGATCTTGTGGACCACCTGCTCCTCCCACCAGCCCAGGTAAAGACCTGCAAAGCTGGGGGCGAAGCAGGTTCCCATTGCCGTCCCCTGGATCTGCCTGTAGATGTTCTTATCGAAAAGGAAAAAATTGTTGCTCAAACACATCTCAATCATTTTGAGCAACATCTCTGTATGTTGTAGAAAGCTTGCTGATCTGCTGTGGAGAAAGTGTCTGCATGCAGATACCATGGAATTTTTGGATCTTAAACTGGAGATAAGAAATAACACCATAGAAAGTTCCTTATTCAGAAAATCTACGGCTGGCAACAGTCTACTCCATGCTGATAGTTGCCATCCACATAACCTTATACAAAGCATACCTTTTGGGGAGCTATTACGGGCTCGCAGAAATTGCAGCACAATCAGTAAATTTGAAACTGAAAAATCAAACATGCAAGAGCGTTTCCTAGCACGTGGCTACAGTGTTAAAACTGTGAAAAAGGCGGGGGGCGTGGCTAGCCGAGCAGCGAGATGGCCGCTCTCTGAGTGAGCTCCGCCGGCTACTCCAATTAATCCTTTAGTGATCCTGTTCCTGGCGACTGCAGACCCCCATTCCTCCCGGGTTCTGCTCATTACACCCTGGTGATCCTCCAGCCCGAGTTTGGAGCGCGGAGACGACTCTCCTTAGGAGCGGAGACGGACTGCATTTTCGCCGGCCGGCGGGCTGGTCCTGACCCTCACCGGAAGTGCCTCTTGCTGGGAGCCGCGAGACACTGTGGGCCGCGGCTGCGGAGGCCCCTGCAGCTTGAGCGAACCTTGCGAAAGACCGACGCTTGCTGCGACACTGCCGAAGGCACCTCACTGTTGAACCCCCGCTGCAACCGACAACGATCTCAACTGGCAAGAGGCTGCGAGGAGCTAGCGGAGACCGACGCGGCTTGGCGGGAACGGCCGCGCTGTGGAGAAGTGATCCTGCATCCGCCGGAGGCGGCGCTGACCTGTGTGGAGCCCGGTGACGGACGGTGAGGTCGCGCCTGCACCACCTACATTACTGCGGTGGCCGGAGAGGAGGTGAGGAGGTGCTACGGAGGGACGGGGTTACCTTGAAGATCCCACCGTTCCGCAGTTGTGCCTGGACCTCCCGCTGATCTTAAACTCGGCGGAGCACACCGCCGCACGCACGGAGAGGCACCTTGCAGCCCTGATCCCCTGGAGCCCCTGAGCTGCGCTTTTCCTGCGGAGCGAGTGGATCCCCCATTGCACTGCGGGAGCCCGCCATTTTGAGCCCTGAGGAGGCCCTAGCCGCGCGCGGCAGCTTGCTGACCTCACTGGACACCTACAGCGGTCCTTAACGCGGCTGGCCCGACATACCGCGTTTACATCGTCACGCCTGGCGCACACTGGCACCGCCTGGACAGTCACGAGCTAACGGGACACTTGCTGGCAGTGGCGCAGTAAGGTGCTGCCCCATTAAGTGGCCGGTGGATTTCTATGGACTGCGGAGATGGGGAAAAACGACGCCAAACAATCTAAACTGAGCTTTGACAATAGAAAACCACCGAAGAACACGGCGATGGAGTCAGATATTGGCGCATCGTCATCGCAAGGTGCTGCCCCGGACATAGATTTTGGGGCCCTCATCATGGAGGTGAGAACCAGCTTGAAGAGCATAGATGCCAAGCTTGATAATATGGCTGCGCAACTCGAATCCGTGAAGGCAAAGGTGGACACCCACGAGAAGAGACTGGACTGTCTCGAAAATAGGCAAACTGAATGTTGTGAATTCCAGCAACAGGCCAAGCGACACATCACGACGCTGGAGCGGGAAATCGACAATTTGCGCGCCAAGTCGGACGATTTGGAAGCACGCTCCAGAAGATCCAACGTCCGCATTACGGGCATTCCAGAGACTACAAACACAGGAAAGATGGAATCGTTTGTATCGAGCCTCCTGCATGAACTGTTCGATCCGGATTTGTCCCCGGTTTTCACGGTGGAGAGAGCACACAGGTCCCTTGGGAAAAAACCCCCGGTGGGCGCCCCACCGCGTCCAATTCTGGCTAAACTGCTCAACTACCAAGATAGGGACGTCATTCTACACTTGGCGAGAGAGAAGGGTAAGATCACACATCAGGGCAATCACATCTCCTTCTACCCGGATTTCACCCCCCTGGTGCAAGCAGCCCGTAAGGAATTCCTACCAGCAAAGAAAATTCTACTGCAAGCTGGCGTGCCCTACTCTCTCCTGTACCCGGCAAAGTTGAAGGTTCACCACGAAAACACCTCTCACTTCTTCACTGACGCCAAGTCTGCCCTCAAGTTCGCCAAACACATTTGTGCTGGAGCCAGGAGAAAATCGCCAAGACTTGAGGAAGCTTCGGAGCAACTCAGTGACAATGACTGAGAACTCTACAACGCTCACCCTGCACGGCTGCAAATTTACTCTTTGCATTGAGGTTGGGAGCCTGGATCAGCCTCTCGCACAGGTCTGCTCCTCCCGAACTGACTCATTGGGGGTAAGTCATTGAGGCGCTTTTGTGCGCCAAATTTTGCTGCTGTCTCCGCGCCTCCTTTGGGACATTGGTTGTCTGTGGACCTTGAGGACTACGGGATGGGGGCACTGCCAGAACCCAGGAACCCTAAAGTTTGACTGTAGCCACCCCGCGTATACGGGGGTGTTTGCCGAGCGCACCACGCCTCATGGGGTGCCTCCCTTTGTTGTTGATGTTGGGGTATTTCCACGCTCTGCGTGCATGTTTCTGGGATATGTCACGACCTAATTGGGGGGTTGCTGAGGGAGGGGGGTGGATGGGGGGTTTTCACAAGTTGCGAGTTTTGGTTCATATCTGGTGCAATGTACTACTACACATGCCTATATATTTGCGCGCTGTGTCTGCAACTGTGGTGTCTGGGTGCCCGACTGGACTCCGGGGGCGGGGATATGGGGTGGGGGCTAGATGCTGTCAAGTACTTTAATGGGAGGTATCAAACTCTGGACTTGGAACATTAGAGGCCTTGGGGACTTCAAGAAGGCCCGTTTGCTGCATGGCATGTTGTCCAGACACAATGTAGATATTTGCTTCCTACAAGAAACCCATCTGTATGTGACCCCTCAGCTCGATTGAAAAATTCCAGATGGGCGCACGTCTATTCTTCCATCTACTCCAATTATGCGAGGGGCGTTGCCATACTCATTCGTAGAGGGTTGGATTGGCAGGAGTATTCCCAGGTGCGGGATGTGGAGGGAAGGTATGTCCTGCTCCATGGGTCTTTACAGGGGCGACCCATTGTCCTGGCTGCAATCTATGGCCCCAATGTGGACGATCCTGACTTTTTCAGAAATGTTTGGTCAAAGATTGTGTTGCTGAACTGCCAGACGGTTGTGTTGGGGGGGGACTTCAACATTGTGTTAAATGATGACATGGATCGTAGAGGTGTGAGCAGACCGCAGCACACTAGAGCGCGTCAGGCGATCTTTGATATCATGAATGAGGGACTGCTTTCAGATGTGTGGCGAGCTAGAAATCCGGGAGCAAAAGTGGGGACCTGTTACACCTGCCATAAAGCTGCCTGGTCGAGGCTAGACTTCTGGTTGGTGTCTCCTGAAGTTGCGACATGGGTGTTGAATGTTGATATCATGGCTAGATCACTGTCAGACCATGCTCCGTGTATGTTGGAATTGCACCCCCCCCGACACTATACATAGGGCGTTCCAATGGCGCCTTCCCCCACACGTGCTCACAGACCCTGTGTTCGTAGAGGAGATAAGAGAGGACATCACTAACTACTTTGTTGAGAATGCTGGGTCTGCCACATCTGAGGCTATTGTGTGGGATGCCTTTAAAGCTGTAATCAGAGGTCAATGTATAGCACGAAAAGCAGGGGTCCTACGCACCATAAGGGACGCATTAGCTAAACTTGAGGGGGAACTGAAAGACCTTGATGTTGCTTTTAGCTCTGACCCATCGTTGGAGATTGCTGGCGCTCTAAAAACCAAATTGCTGGCCTTTACTGAGGAAGCGGAGCGGGAGGTGCGGTTTCTGGGGAAACAAGCAGAGGCGCGCAGGTATGGGGAGGGAGATAGGCCGAGCAGGACCCTTGCCAGGCTGATTGCTCCTCGCACACAATCGAACTATATCCACACTATTTATGATAACACCGGACACTTAGTGGTAGGCCAAGAGGCAGTGTTAGGCGCCTTCGCGGACTTCTATGCTACCCTGTACACCTCTAAACAACCCACGGCACCGGCATCACTGCGAGACTTTCTTGACTCCATAGCACTCGTATGGTTCAACAACAACCACAGACAATACATGGACCTCACCGTCACAATACAAGATATCGCCCAGGTGATTAGAAGCATGCCGGCCAATAAAGCTCCTGGCCCAGATGGCCTGACCACCTCCTTCTATAAAGCCTACGTAGCTGAACTAGCGCCGAGACTACACTCTGTATTTGTCGAGGCTCTCGAATCAAATTCCCTTCCAGACTCCATGCGTGAAGCTCTAATTATCACGCTCCTCAAGCCGTATAAAGATGAACAGCAGCTGGACTCCTACAGACCCCTGTCCCTTATAAACGTGGATGCTAAGATATACGCGAAAGTCATTGCAGATAGATTACAACCGATGTTGCCTATGATAGCGCTTCCAGATCAATCGGGATTCATCCCTGGCCGCGCGACATCCCATAATCTCAGAACGATCTTTTCTGTCCTTCACTATTTACACCCATCAGTACAGGCGGCGGTGGTGTTTCTGGACGCCACCAAAGCCTTCGACTCCTTAGAGTGGCCCTACCTCTTCAGTGTACTAAGGCGGATGGGCTTCAGCCAGAACTTCATGACCCTGATCAAGCTCCTTTACACGGAACCCAGAGCCCGGGTGAGCGTTAATGGTCTCGTCTCCAAGCCATTCAGTGTCTCAAGGGGTACTAGGCAGGGTTGCCCTCTGTCCCCGCTCCTCTTTGCGATTGCGATGGAGCCGCTAGCGGCTCGAATAAGGCAGCACCACACCGCCAGGGGCATCGGATTTAGTGCTAGAAGCTTGCTGATCTCGCTATACGCGGATGATGTCACCTTGTACGTCCTGAATCCTAAAGATAACCTAAGTCCGCTACTCCGGGAATTTGTAAGATTTGAGGGCCTGGCGGGGGTATCCATTAACTGGTCGAAGTCAGTGGCCTTCCCCCTGACAGAGAGCACTGATCGCCCTGCCCCTGACTACCCCCTCAGATGGGAGACGGAAGCCGTCAAGTATTTGGGCATCTGGATCAGCCGAGATGTGCAGGAGTTGTGGTCGCTGAATTTCTGTAGGGCGGTGGACTGGTTGGAAGGGAAGGTCGAGGTCTGGAACAGACTACCGCTGTCCCTGGTCGCGAGAATTGCACTGGCTAAAATGGTGGTCCTCCCCAAATTCTTGTATTTGTTCGTCAATGTACCACTGCCTATGACAGCGTACTTCCACGCCCGTGTCCGCTCACTGCTGCTGAAACTGGTGTGGGCTGGCGGTCAAGCCAGAGTCTCCTGGGACCTACTCACGCTTCCGCTCCGACAAGGGGGCCTGGGTGCCCCGGACTTGAAGCTCTATTCACTCTGTGCGCAAGCTCAGTTCCTGCATTTCTGGGCCTACCCCACTCCCTACCAGCCACATGCGGCGGTGGAACTAGCAATGGTCGCCCCCTTGCCACTACGAGTGGCACTATACGGAAAAGTTACATGCCCGTCGCGTGAGGTAGACACAGTGGAAATGGTCCGCTGGTCCTGGCGCGAACTACAGAGAAGAGCCGGTCTCTCCCTGCTTTATGCGCCAGCTGTCCCCCTGAGGGGCAACCCGATGCTGCCTTGTTTGACAGCAAGAGGTGACGTCCTCACTATCCGTGGAAATCGGCTCCTCACCTTCGCTGACCTATATCCAGATGGCACTTTTTTCGAGATGCCTGCTGATGGGGACGACCAGCCCTACACGTTTGCTGACAATTTACTATATCATTCCCTTAGGGAATCTTGCAAGCAGATGGGACCGTGCTTCCCGGAGGAACCTTGCACACTAGCCGCCCTCCAAAACTTGCTTTCACGACCTTCCCCCAAAAAGCTGGTGTCCAGATTATATAACTGCATGCAGGAACAGGCCCCGGTGACGGTGGCCACGGCCAAAACCGCTTGGGCTGCGGACCTGGGGAACCAGCTACCGGACGACGCATGGGAGTATTGCTGTACGCAACTCACAGCCCTATCCCCAAATTATCGATTGCGGCTCATCCACTTCAAATTCCTACACCGATATTACCGCACTCCGACACTACTACACCGAATGGGTATCCGTGAGGATGCCTCTTGCTGGAAGTGTGGGGGCGAAGATGCGTCCTTTATTCATGTGGCTTGGAGCTGCCCCAAGCTGAGTATATACTGGTCGGAGGTCTTCACTGCCATTAATCAAATCACACAAAGGAATGACTCACCGTCCCCACTGCTGGGTCTGCTGGGGTATGTTAAGGACACTGAGCCCTGCGACAGGAGACTGCATGCATTACTCCTTTTATACGCCAAACAACAGATCGCACTGCACTGGGGCAGACCGGCCCTCCCCTCTCTTGTGAGCTGGATTAGAGATGTGACTTACGGCCACACACAACTGACGCACTACTGGGAGACCATGCCCACCGCTTCCAGACCCACTGACATATGGGGCCCGTTTATACAGTGGACTACAGAACGCACGAGCCCAGACACCCCAGGTACCTCACGTGCTACGAGTGTTTCAGACGACATGGGCTGAAGGTGCGCGCTGCGTAGGTTAATGATTGTGATCCCGCAGTCCCGCGCTGACACTGATAGGCCCTGCCCAGACGCACGCTATGCGGTTGCTGCCCCCACTGACCCGGATTATGTCCCTGGCCCCCCCCATCCCACTGGCCCTCCTGTGGCCTATTCATTACCCCTCCCCCCCCTCCCCCCCCTCCCCCCCCCCCCACACGCCCTTTGCCTATACGTGCACAGACAAGATGCCTCTACATGCCCACCCTGACTATGGCTGGCCCTCTATCTGGACGACCTGTGGCAGGCCCACGAGACTCTTTTGTTGACTGAAGTGTTGTATGGATGCTGTTTCCACGTACTTGCACCTATGTTTGACGTTTTTGGTTTAGCTTGTTGGGGGGTCCTGTTGGGAGAAAAATGGTGTTGATAGACACATCCTTTCCATAGGCCGCTGTAGCGGGTGGTTGACCGCTGCTTACTTAGGGGCGGCTTCATTGATTTTCGCTATCTTTCAATTGTCAGCAGCACTGTAAGAAAAGTAAGACCGTTTACTCGCTGAAGTCGCACTGCACACGCTAAAGATTTTATTGTGTTTCATGTTTACCTCTGAATGATTAACCCGGCCAGATGACGGCCTCTGATCTGTTTCTCTGAAATCTTTGTATGACCTACCTGATAGCGGCCTGCCTCCGGGTTGTTGGCGTGACGCAGTGTGCATCTTCTTTTTCATTTGTTTATAATAAATGTCTTACAACAACAACAACAAAAAAAAAACTGTGAAAAAGGCCATCAACAAAGTAGAAGCCCTAAATCGACAGGAACTTCTGTTTCCTACGGAAACCGAATCAACATTCAAGCCCAAGGAAACTGTAAGGTTTATCACCACCTACAGTATACATGCATGGGAAGTCAGGAGGAGCCTAAAAAAGTTTTGGGAAGTGCTCAAAACTGACAAAGACTTGAAGGACTGTATAGGAGATTATCCATCTCTTACTTTTCGAAAACCCAAATCATTAAGAGACCAATTGTGCAATAATATGATCCCCAATCCAAGAAAAGAGAATGCAGTCAAAGGCTTTTTCACATACAATCAGTGCAAAGCCTGTAAGTACAGTAGCAGCATTAAATCAGTGAAATTTAACAATAATGAGGCACCATGGGTTATACAAAAACATCTGAATTGCAATACGGAATATGTGGTGTATATTCTCAAATGTCCATGTTCTAAGTACTATATAGGGAGCACCATCCATCCAGGAAAGAAAAGAGTGTTAGAGCATTTGAGGGCCATCAATAAAAATGACAAAACATATCCAGTAGCCCGGCATTTTCAAGAGAATCACAACAGTAATGCCAACCTTATCAAATTTGCTGCCATTGATTGTGTCTTTCCTAATACAAGAGGTGGCAACAGATTATTAGAACTTAGGAAATTGGAATCCAAATTCATTATTAGATTCAACACCATGGTGCCCCATGGGTTGAATATGGATGAGGAGCTATCAGTACACTTATACTAAAAGGCAGGTTTGACTCAAATTGTGTATGCAAAACTGCTGTTTTTTCTGCTTGCTGTTTTTTAGAAATTTTGTGTGCCTTCTTCAGTAACCTCTGTTGCAGTATGAAGATTTTAATAGACATTCTGTCTTTCCTTAAGGTAACAGATGCTTGGGGAAGAAGTGATGAAGTGGCTACCCTTTGAACAGTTTGCCCACATGGGCAGCACTTCAGTAAATTCTCCTAACCATGATCTAGCCCACTAGGGCGCCATTGAACTGTGCTGACTAGCGCGAACGAGTCCTCCCAGAACCCTCAAAAACTAAGTGTTTGTAGATTCTACGGTATTGATGTAGACAGTGCGTAGCCCCAGTGCCTAAACTAATACAAGCATGGGCTTTCCTTCAGAATTGTAGGGTTTGCATCAAACAATGATGGATTATGTTTGATAAAGTTTTGCTTTTGAATTGAAGGATTTATCAGTAGTATTTTTGCATTTAAATTCGCATCTACTGGAAACCAGCAATAACTCGAAAATTATGATTTCATGGTTATATATAAATATATGCCCACTGGGGCGTTTATGTTTATTTTATTTTATTTTAGCACGAATACAGTCTGACCATATAGGCTGTTATATCTGTTT
Organism: Lissotriton vulgaris; assembly: GCF_964263255.1. Taxonomy (NCBI): domain Eukaryota; kingdom Metazoa; phylum Chordata; class Amphibia; order Caudata; family Salamandridae; genus Lissotriton; species Lissotriton vulgaris. The sequence goes on from NC_141693.1 coordinate 1,394,523,063, forward strand.
TATTGAGGCACTGACTAAGCCAGCCCAGCACAAGTTGCACCTTATGGGGTGGATTGATATAGATACGCACGTAGCACTGTTGGTTAAGACACCACTGTTTCACTTTTTGAAAATGACGGGTTCAAATCCCAGGACGGCTGATATTAAATTTATAAATGTGGTAATTTATTTTACCATTTGTGTCGTCCAGTATTATGATTAGTAATAATTCAATTGGGATTTAAGAAATGGAGCAAAGGTATGAGAGGAGACCTTAACTGTTGAGAGTTTTTGTATTGCACTCGAACGCGCTGCACGTGAACAATGAATTTGTATTCTTTATACATGTAAAATAATGTTCGAAATATGCTAGTCATTTTCCTTCCCTTTTCAAAACCTTAAAAATCTTAAGAAACTTGAAATACTCATATGATTTAAAATATGACATAGTATTTTGTTTATGTTGATTGCATCACGTGACATGTTGTTTTACTTTATTAACTAAAATGAAATGCACAAAGTTTGCCCGTGACGAAGGAGTGTTTCACTCCGAAACGCGTAGGACGTTTGTGTCTGCAATAAATCTGCACTAAAATAGAGGCCGCGGCTCCTGTGTGATTCCTTTTTTTTTAACCTGGGAAGGATCGCGTCGGATTGTACGTGTGAGAAATTTGGGGGTGGCTACCCCAGCCGTGAGCCCGCCGAATCTGAGGCTTGGGATCAGCTACAAACTCTGTGTTAATATATATATATATATATATCTATATATATATATATCACTGAAAAAACCATAGGTTATAGACCATATATAGTTAGGGATTAGCATTTAAAAAACCTTATTTTATTTGCACAAAACCATTGAAATTCCATATATAGTTAGTTGCACTAACTATATATCGCGGACCCGCAATCCACTGCTAATGATGTCACATATTACATCATTCATGACATGGTCAGTGACATCACTGATGACATCACTGATGACAACTCAACTGACATCACTGATAACATCACTGATGACATAATTCATGTGATAATACGATGAACATCTTCAGACTCTAATATAACTTTAGATACACTCAGTGTAAACAGACACTCACAGATTGTCACTCATCCATGGAGTTACTCATACACCTAGTCAGTCATGCAAAGAATCAATCACACCTCCATTTCCTCCACTATACAGTTATACACACCTTACTTATTCAAACATATTTTAACACATATTTACTCTCTTATACAATCACTGATACACGTTTACAATGATCCATGCAGCCACTCACACATTCACTGGCTCTTATACACAGTTATTTATATATGTCAACTGTCACATGTACTGTGTTTTACAAATGTACTTACTTTGACATGTAGCACTGAGATATCCATTCACTCACCAATACACTCATGCACACAGTCAACCACCCATACAGCTGTTTCCACATGCAGTTTTGAACCCATACATCTAGTGAATCAACTGTTCACACATCTATGCACAGAGTCACACACCTCCCAGCCACCCACACACACACACTCACTCTCCCATACAAATACTTGGGCAACCAATCAATAACCCATATAGTTACTCATATAGCTACTGATCAACACATGCAGCAGTTTACAGAACAACAGATATAATCATGCACAAATTAAGACAGTTTAGTCACTAACCCATGCACTCAGTGAGACACATTTAATCACTCTCTCATACAGTCAGTCATGCACTTACTAAATCCTTCATCCAGACACTCATACATCCACTCATTCTTCAATATGTAAGACAAATTTTAACTTTACAGAAACATACAGTCACTGGATTTTGTCATCAATAATGTCATTTGAGTTGTCATCAGTGATGTCATCAGTGATGTCACTGACCATGTCATGAATGATGTAATATGTGACATCATTAGCAGTGGATTGCGGGTCCGCGATATATAGTTAGTGCAACTAACTATATATGGAATTTCAATGGTTTTGTGCAAATAAAATAAGGTTTTTTAAATGCTAATCCCTAACTATATATGGTCTATAACCTATGGTTTTTTCAGTGAATTTTCAAGGTTTTGTAAATGCAAATTCCTAACTATATATGGTCTATAACCTATGGTTTTTTCTGTGAATTTCATTGGTTTTTTAAAAGCTAATATCTATAGCTGTAAAATATATTCTTTATTAAGTGACGTATCACGTAGCCCGTGAGACGCCTCATGATGCATCGCATAACCGTGACGTATCGTCTCTGCAGCGCAAACCAAACCCAAAACGTAAGCGCGCCAGAACACGCTTAAAGATATATATATATTTTTTTAACCTTAATTAGACAAAATCCACACGTGCACATATCACAAACGTTCAAAAAACACAATATGTCGGACTCCCGTTACGCTGCCGGTTAGCTGCCCGGTTAACGTACAAGGAAGCACCTTTACCGCGAAAAATCGCAATTTTTTTTTCTTTTGCCCCGCAGGGAACTTTAATAGCCCCCTCATCAATCCTAGGGGTTCAGGAGGGGTCTGCCTTACCCCTTTCATTCATTTACACCTTTTTTTTTCCACCTCTTGTCTCTCGATCCTACCGAGAGACAAGATGGCGGCCGCTCTGGACTGTTTACAATGTTGACAGCCAATCAGCTACTCCTCAGGATTTTTTTTTTTTTGGGCCCCGCGTGGTTTTATAATATCCCCCTCATCAATCCTATGGGGTCAGAAGGGGTCTACCTTGCCCTCTTTCCTTCATTTCCCCCTTTGTTTTGGTCTCCTCTTGTCTCTTGATCCTACCGAGAGACAAGATGGCGGCCGCTCCGGACTGTTTACAATGTTGACAGCCAATCAGCTACTCCTCAGACTCCCGTTACACTGCCGGTTAGCTTCCCGGTTAGCTGCCCAGTTAGCTGCCCGGTTCGCTTACCAAGACGCGTCTCTACGGCGAAAAAATCGGATTTTTTTTTTTTTTTTTTGGGCCCGGCGTGGCTCTATAATATCCCCCTCATCAATCCTAGGGGGTCAGGAGGGGTCTACCTTGCCCCCTTTCCTTCATTTCCCCCTTTGTTTTGGCCTCCTCTTGTCTCTCGATCCTACCGAGAGACAAGATGGCGGCCGCACCGGACTGTTTAGAATGTTGACAGACACCGGAGAGCCAATCAGCTTCGCTTTGCAAAGTTCCGATACGCGAAAGGTTCGCTAACCGGATAGCTGCCCGGAGCGCTGTTACAGATATATATCTTGATTTAAACGTTAATTTCTCAAAATCCACTGAAGCACATATATTGAGACCTAGCAAAGGCACATCGGGCTAACAGTCCCTACAATTTTGCCAAGTTTCGTGGAAATCCATTCAGCCGTTCGGGCTAAAAGTGAGTCCAACCGCCCTATGGAAATTAACATGGGAAAAACGCGTTTTGGGACCCCCCTTTTTTCTCGGCCCCCCCTTGACGAACCCCCCCCAAATTTTCAGGAGCTGCTCAGAAACAAAATGTGCCATTTTCCTGAAAATTTCAGCCGATTCCGTCCACAAACGCCAAAGTTATTAGACATAGAATTTTCAAAAGTCCAATAGGAAAAAAATCCTAACTATATATACCTACTGGCTATCGCCAGTAGGTAATATATATATATATATATATATATATATATATTTTTTTTTTTTTATATTTATATATATATATATATATATATATATATATATTTACAACAGATTTCCTCAGTCCTGGGGAGGTTTGGAGGCGCAGAAAAAACGGAATCAATCGCTTACTTTCGTGACAGTATTGTGTTTATTCCATCAATCCATTGGGGGATCAAAAACAAAAACAACCAACGCGTTTCGACAGCGTCCGCTGTCTTGATCACGGTCAGTTTTGTGCTTAGTGCTCACAAGTTTTAAGGACAGCATAACAATAATGGTTACACCCATATGGTCGCATGGTGTATCCCGCAAATGGTTGGAATTCTGGGAATGGTAGTTCTTAGCAATGCTATGCTTTTGAAAGTAATAAGTTTACATTTTTCAAGCAGTTCAGAAAGAAACCATTTGAGGGTAGTCAATATTCATAAATTGTTGTGAATTGTCCAAACTATAATTCCGCTATTTAACACCAAAAAGTACCGCCCTCCGGTGGGCGAAACAGCAATAAACAAACAATTATCAACAAACATTATATATATTATATATATATTCCACAAAGTTGCTGCCAAAACGATCCTCGGCCTGACAACGCTGGCGGAGTTGGTGGCAGCAGCCGCCACACTCTATTCGAACCTGCTTCCCATCCACCTCCAATAGCTGGACACAGAAAATGGCACACCAGGAACATCCAGCACAAATCCTTTATTATGCACTTATAGAACGAGGACGACACGTTTCGGCGTTTGCCTTTATCAAGTTACCACCATATTGTATTCAAACATATTTAAGTCCGTCTTTGATGACAAAATCATAAAGATAGAAGACATACTATCGTATTTAATTTCAAACACCAAATTATAAAATTATATAATCACAATATTCAATTACTGTATTTGAACTATGTCAATGTAATCTCATTCTTACAATTAATGCCATTGTGATCTTGTTTGCGGCGAGGGACTGGCGTTTGGTTCACTAGCATTGTGTCATGCGACTCGCAGACGGTCGCAAGACCGGCCGGGTAATGTAGTTCACCCGCCAGATGCGAGCAGGGTTCGAGACTGCTATTTAACATATCTGCGACCTGCAAATAATGCAGATCATGTCTTTTGATGCCTGGGAGCTCCCTGTTTTCAGTGATACCGTCTTATGAGATGGGTGCTCCCCTCTCTCGCAGAATTCTAATAAGGGGAGTTAGATGTGCTAGTGCCTACAAGGTGGTTAGCCTTATGTTCAAGTGCTTACGATCAAGGATGAGGAAGTGATGACATATATAATGTGAGTGTGTAATTGTGTAAACTATAAATAAGAAAAATAAAATAAATTCTTATGTGACTTTTGTATGGCTTTCCATTTCCTATATTCTAGCCCTGGAGCGACTAGCGTTCCTGTGGTGGCACCACCATTGTGGATATCCTTCACCCCCTTTGTGTATGGATTGGAGATTATGGTATACGTATAAGCCAACATCTAAAAAAAGTGTGCTAGTGATATAAAATCTTCCTTACAGTACTCATCATTCTACGAGGTAGCTATCACGATGCTCCTTACAGCTTTAAATGCCTATATGTGAGGATAACTCCTCCCCACAATTTAGCCCCTTCGGGGTCTTACTGTCCAAATCTATGATGTATCTGGACTCTTTGACCCTTAGCTGTATTTCGTGGTCTCCACCACGTATGTGTTTGGGAATCTTGTCAATGCCAAAGAATCTTAAACTGACAATATTGCTGTTATGACTCTCTTCATAATGGCGGGCCATCAGATAATTGTGGTCCCTGTTCGGAATGGCACGTAGGTGCTGTAATATCCTCACCTTCAGTGGGTGTTTGGTGCTGCCTACGTATCGGAGGCCACAGGGGCACTCCAACACGTAGACAACCATTTCCGTGTTGCAATTGATTTGTTGTCTGATTTGTTTCTTTTCAGCTGTGCCGTTTATGAAGTCCTTACAGGATTTACGGTTGCGATCAGCTTTGCAGCTGCTACAAGTCGTAAATCCATTCGGTCTTGGAGGCCATTTCACTTGGGATGTTTCCCCAGGATAATTGTGTAAGAGTTGATCCCTAAGGGATCTGGCTCTGCGATAGGTGATCTGTGGTCCCTGTCCTACACATACTCCTATAATTGGATCTGCGGTGAGAAAATTCCAATGCGCCCTCATGATTTTTCCTAATGCCCATGCTCCCCTACTGAAATTAGTAATCATGCGGGGTGTGCTGGGTTGGTTTGTTTTACTGGACTCATTGTTTCTCATCGCACTAGCTGATGTCTTAAAAAGGAGTTCCTCATGTCGTAGATCCTTCACTGTATTTTGTGCTATTCTTAGGGTTTCCTCACTGTACCCTCACTGTTCAAATCGCATGGCCATGGTCTTCTGTTCACTCTCAAAGTCTGTATCGGTGCTGAAATTGCGGCGAGCCCTCAAAAGTTCCCCATACGGTATGTTCTTCTTCAGTGGTATGGGGTGGTGACTTGCTGTATGCAGCACCGCATTGCCGGCTGTGGCTTTCCGGAACAGGCGGGTGGTGATACATCCCTCCTTGATCTCAACTGCTATATCCAAAAATTCACAGTACTTGTCACTAATATTATATATGAACCCTAAATTGAGATCATTCACTCTAAGATGGTTAATGTACTGTTTTTCTAGGGTTTCGGGACCATTCCATATTATGAAGAGGTCGTCGATGTACCTGACCCACATTAAAATGTGGTCAGTATACATCTCCAATTCCTGCGACCAGACAACCTTTTCCTCCCACCAGCCTAGGAAAAGTTTCGCTAGACTGGGGGCAAAACAAGTTCCCATCGCGATCCCTGATAGTTGGCGATACACAGCCTTCTCAAAGAGGAAGATGTTTTCCTGCAGACAATACAACATCATACTTCTCAGCATAGCATTATGCTCCCAATAATCTACATGTCTACTTCTCAGGTAATGCATACATGCTTCTACCCGCTTCACTTGGTCAATGCAAGTATATAGAGAGCATGTGTCCATGCTTATCATCAGGTACCCCTCCTCCCATCTCAAGTCATGCAATTGTCTCAGAAAGTCTGTGCTATCTTTGCAGTATGAATTCAAATTGCGCACATATTCATTGAGAAATAAATCAAGGAATATGAAGGTGTTCTCCAATAACTCCCCATTTGATGATACTATTGGACGCCCTGGTGGTGTCACGGGATCCTTATGGATTTTTGGGAGGAAATATAAACACGGGATACGTGGTTGGTCCTTCTTCAAAAATTTGTATTCGTCAGTGTCCAATAATCCACTATGATACCATCCTCCCAAAAGTGCATGATAGTCTTTTATCGTTTTTTCTGTATTGCTCCCAATTGATCAGCTCATAGCAGGTGGTATCCGTCAGTTGTCTTGTTGCCTCCAATTTCTAATCTTTATAGTTCATAATTACAACGTTGTCCCCCTTGTCGGAGGGCTTAATCACAATGGAGCTGTCTTCCTCCAGGCTTTTTAGTGCCAATATTTGTTCCTTTGTTAAGTTGTCCAATTTTGAGTTCCGAAAGTTTCTCCTTGTTTTCTTCAAATCTGATATGATCGCTTGATTGTACGCCTCAATATTATCAAATGGGATGTTTGGATTGAACTTACTTTTGATTTTGAGGCCACTGTGTTTGATTTGCTTATTCATAGCCCCACCGAATCGTGGGAGCACACATTCATTTCTTACATCGTTGTGTCCAGTTTCTAGTTCATACATGTCCTTTAATAGTTCCATGTCATGCGCCTGCAAATTAATATCCCTATCATCCGATGGACTGGAGCTTGTCTGTATAGATTTTGATCGAACTGCATACATTTTCAAGAGTTTCAGCTTTCTAACATATAGAAACAAATCAACCCTTGTATCGGTGTAGTCCAGGATTGCACTGGGACAGAAGGATAATTCCAATTGTAATACCGAAATTTCTATTTGATTCAATTGTCTATCTGACAGATTTACAACAGTTCAGTTCTCTTCCATTATGTTCATGGATTGGTTCCCTATGTTTGTTTTTCTGTGTTTCCTTTTTAGTCGTCTTCTTCTCCCACTGTCCCTCGTCCTCTTCCTTTTCCTCTTTTGGCGCTTTTGCCCCTTGTCTGTCCTCTGGTCTGTACTCTGTTTTGGCTCTGATCGTTCTTCTTTTTCTGTATCTTGTCACTCGTGGTGAAAGGTCAAGGGTTGTGAGCCTAAAGGGATCCCCGTAGTGCGTTCCTCTGTGTCTGTACTTTATCAGAGCTTGATCCTGTAAATACTACGGTCGTTTTTTTGGAGGACCAATTGGCTCGAAGGCTTCTTTGTGCCAAATCGTATTTCTTCGCATATGTTAATATGCGTCCCTCTGCATAGTCACGTTTGTCTCTAAGAAATTTTCGCTGTTTCTTTTGTTTGATGGTAATCTTGTAATCTTGTAACTTTTTCGACAGTGCTTTCATAAATTCATCCAGGCTTTTCTCTGTTTTGAATTTCTCTAGTTCAGTTCTCAACGCCGCTAGATCTTTTCTAGTAGCTTCCAGGTCAATTTGCGCATATTTGAGGAGCATTTCTAGCATGCCCTTGCAATTTTTCGCCATGTACGGGGACCATTCTGTCAGTAGATCTTTATTAGGATTGTCATAGGTTGGTACAATGTTGATTCGTAGTCCACGAGGGACTCTTCCGACCGCCACATAATTTGTGAGTGATGCTACTTCCCACCACTTATTAATCTCGCGCTTGCTTAGTCTCTCAAGTAGCGCTAACTTCTGTTTCAATGTAGAGTCTCCACTTATTGGGGCAGTGCTTGTAGTGGCACCTCTCTGGGCAGTGTTCTGCTCCTCGCTGAAGAGGGACAGGGCTTCAGCTTCCCACATTTTGTCCCATTCACTCATCATATAACGGGGACTTTCCTCGCGCCACAATAGTTACTCGTGGCTGCCGCGTTTGTATCCGTACCCTGGTAGCTCTTCCGTATTGTGTTATGTGACGCGCTGGGGTGAAAGCACTGTGCTACATGTTTGGGGTGTGTTTGAATAGCAACCCCTCATTGTGAGATGCAAAACTGCTACCTCCCACACCCTTTGCGTGCCAAGACACAGGCTTACCCACTCTTAATCCTCGGTTGGAGACGGCCGGAATCGTTATAATCGCTTATTCCACAAAGTTGCCGCCAAAACGATCCTCGGCCTCACAAAGCTGGCGCCGTTGGTGGCAGCAGCCGCCACACTCTATTCGAACCTGCTTCCCATCCACCTCCAATAGCTGGACACAGAAAACGGCACACCAGGAAAATCCAGCACAAATCCTTTATTGTGCACTTATAGAACAAGGACGACGCGTTTCGGCGTTTGCCTTTATCAAGTTACCACCATATTGTATTCAAACATATTTAAGTCCGTCTTTGAAGACAAAATCATAAAGATAGAAGACATACTATCTTATTTCATTTCAAACACAAAATTGTAAAATTATATAATCACAATATTCAATTACTGTATTTGAACTATGTCAATGTAATCTCATTCTTACAATTAATGCCATTGCGATCATGTTTGCGGCGAGGGACTGGCATTTGGTTCACTAGTATTGTGTCATGTAAATGTAAATGTAAATGTATTGGCATTTATATAGCGCACTACTTACCCGTAGGGTCCCAAGGCGCTTCGACCGCTGCGAAACCCTTCCTGGCTTCCCTGAGAGATGGTCCCTTAATGGGTATCTCCAGGGTGAGACCAGGCATCCCCGGCGGTCTGGTGGGGCCGTTAGTGAAGATGAGACAAGCTAATGCCCAGAGTTGCCGAGTGTGATCGCTGATCAGAGTGGGCACCGAGGCGAGAGAATTATCGAGTCCGCTGACCCTGGTCCAGAAACCTGCCGCGCCGGGAATCGAACCCTGGTCCCGGGCCGTCCTCTGCTCTTGGGTCTGCCACCTCTAACCAGTGAGCCACATGTGACTCGCAGACGGTCGCAAGACCGGCCGGATAATGTAGTTCACCCGCCGGATGCGAGCAGGGTTCGAGACTGCTATTTAGTGGAATTCCACTGACGTAACATATCTGTGACCTGCAAATAATGCAGATCATGTCTTTTGATGCCTGGGACCTCCCTGGTTTCAGTGATACCGTCTTATGAGATGGGTGCTCCCCTCTCTCGCAGAATTCTAATAAGGGGAGCTAGATGTGCTAGTGCCTACAAGGTGGTTAGCCTTATGTTCAAGTGCTTACGATCAAGGATGAGGAAGTGATGACATATATAATGTGAGTGTGTAATTGTGTAAACTATAAATAAGAAAAATAAAATAAATTCTTCTGTGACTTTTGTATGGTTTTCCATTTCCTATATTGTAGCCCTGGAGCGACTAGCGTTCCTGTGGTGGCACCACCATTGTGGATATCCTTCACCCCCTTTGTGTATGGATTGGCGATTATGGTATATGTATAAGCCAACTTCTAAAAAAAAGTGTGGTAGTGATATAAAATCTTCCTTACAGTACTCATCATTCTGCAAGGTAGCTATCATGATGCTCCTTACAGCTTCAAATGCCTATATGTGAGGATAACTCCTCCCCACAATTTAGCCCCTTCGGGGTCTTACTGTCCAGATCTATGATGTATCTGGACTCTTTGACACTTAGCTGTATTTCATGGTCTCCACCAAGTATGTGTTTGGGAATCTTGTCAATGCCAAAGAATCTTAAACTGCTATTATTGCTGTTATGACTCTCTTCATAATGGCAGGCCATCGGATAATCGTGGTCCCTGTTCGTAATGGCACGTAGGTGCTGTAATATCCACACCTCCAGTGGGTGTTTGGTGCTGCCTACGTATCGGAGGCCACAGGGGCACTCCAACACGTAGACAACCATTTCCGTGTTACAATTGATTTGTTGTCTGATTTGTTTATTTTGGCCTGTGCCGTTTGTGAAGTCCTTACAGGATTTACCGTTGTGATCAGCTTTGCAGCTGCCACAAGTCGTAAATCCATTCGGTCTTGGAGGCCATTTCACTTGGGATGTTTCCCCAGGATAACTGTGTACCAGTTGATCCCTAAGGGATCTGGCTCTGCGATAGGTGATCTGTGGTCTCTGTCCTACACATACTCCTATAATTGGATCTGCGGTGAGCAAATTCCAATGCGCCCTCATGATTTTTCCTAATGCCCATGCTCCCCTACTGAAATTAGTAATCATGCGGGGTGTGCTGGGTTGGTTTGTTTTACTGGGCTCATTGTTTCTCATCGCACTGGCTGATGTCTTAAAAAGGAGTTCCTCGTGTCGTAGATCCTTCACTTTATTTTGTGCTATTCTTAGGGTTTCCTCACTGTACCCTCGCTGTTTAAATCGCATGACCATAGCCTTCTGTTCACTCTCAAAGTCTGTATCGGCGCTGCAATTGCAGCGAGCCCTCAAAAGTTCCCCATACGGTATGCTCTTCTTCAGTGGTATGGGGTGGTGACTCGCCGCATGCAGCACCGCATTGCCGGCTGTGGCTTTCCGGAACAGGCGGGTGGTGATACATCCCTCCTTGATCTCAACTGCTATATCCAAAAATTCACAGTACTTGTCACTAATATTATATGTGAACCGTAAATTGAGATCATTTACTGCAAGATGGTTAATGTACTGTTTTTCTAAGGTTTCGGGACCATTCCATATTATGAATAGGTCATCGATGTACCTGACCCACATTAAGATGTGGTCAGTATACATCTCAGATTCCTGCGACCAGACAACCCGTTCCTCCCACCAGCCTAGGAAAAGGTTCGCTAGGCTTGGGGCGAAATAAGTTCCTATTGCGGTCCCTGATCGTTGAGGATACACAGCCTTCTCAATGAGGAAGATGTTCTCCTGCAGACAATACATCATACTTCTCAGCATAGCATTATGTTCCCAATAATCTACATGTCTACTTCTCAGGTAATGCATATATGCTTCTACCCGCTTCACTTGGGAAATGCAAGTATATAGAGAGCATATGTCATGCTTATCATCAGGTACCCCTACTCCCATCTCAAGTCATGCAATTGTCTCAGAAAGTCTGTGCTATCTTTGCAGTATGAATTCAAATTGCGCACATATTCATTGAGAAATAAATCAAGGAATATGGAGGTGTTCTCCAATAACGCCCCATTTGATGATACTATTGAACTCCCTGGTGGTGTCACGGGATCCTTATGGATTTTTGGGAGGAAATATTATAAACACGGGATACGTGGTTGGTCCTTCTTCAAAAATTTCTATTCATCAGTGTCCAATAATCCACTATGATACCATCCTCCAAAAGTGCATGATAATCTTTTATCGTTTTTTTGTATTGCTCCCAATTGATCAGCTCATAGCAGGTGGTATCCGCCAGTTGTCTTGTTGCCTCCAATTTGTATTCTTTATAGTTCATAATTACAACGTTGCCCCCTTGTCGGAGGGCTTCATCACAATGGAGCTGTCTTCCTCCAGGCTTTTTAGTGCCAATCTTTGTTCCTTTGTTAAGTTGTCCAATTTTGAGTTCCTAAAGAAACGCGTCGTCCTTGTTCTATAAGTGCACAATAAAGGATTTGTGCTGGATTTTCCTGGTGTGCCGTTTTCTGTGTCCAGCTATTGGAGGTGGATGGGAAGCAGGTTTGAATATATATATATATATATATATATATATATATATATATATATATATATATATATATATATATATATATATATATATATATATATATATATATGTATATATTCACACACATTACCTACTGGCCGACGCCAGTAAGTAATTATAGTTAGGACCTATGTTTGGCGCCGGTTGACGAATCTTCGCGAAATTTTGAAAACTTATGGCCCACTCCGGTCCGCTCCTATCTTGAAAGTTTTGGGGTGATTTGGCAAGTGGGGCTGAGAAAAAAGGGGGGTCCCAAAATGTGTTTTCCCCATGCAATTTCCATAGGAAACTTTAGACTACAGCTCAAACTGCCCGATCTGACAGGATTATTAATGTCGCTATCACCAAATCTGTGCAAAAGAACAGGCTAGATCTATAAGGACCTGGAGCAGGTACTAACAATATGGTCATGGAAACAAATACCATTACAACTAATAAGGAATGTAGGATCATTGTCCAATACAGTAAACAACATGAAAAGTTCGAATCTATTATCAAGAAGAACTGGCCCTTAGTTTTAAGTGATCCCGTAATAGGTTCAAAACTATCTAAAAGACCATCAATAACATACAGTAGAGGACAATCAATGAAAGACGAGCTAGTTAAAACCAGCCCAGAAGTTATTGAGTCATCAAACTGGCTGCAAACACATACTGGCTTCTTTAACTGCAAGTCTTGCAAAGCCTGCCAACAGGGTGAAAACAAAACTACGTATTTTTTACCATTTGATCAAAGGGAGCATAAGATTGGCAGATTGCTCACATGTAATACCGAAAATGCTGTTTAGGTCTTGTCTTGCCCTTGCAATCTACTTTACGTAGGGAGCACTAAGCTCCAAGTTCACAAAAGAATATTACAACATCTCAGGGCAATAAATAATCAGAACAACACCTACCCTGTGGTGAGACATTTTAAATCCAAACATGAATCAAAAAGTCGTGACTTTAAATATTTTGTCATTGATTGTGTTCGTGCAAGTAGAAGAGGCGGAAATAGAGAGGAAAAACCACACCGTCTTGAGACCAGATATATTTTGGAACTAAATACAAAACAACCGTCAGGTCTCAACATCACAGAAGATCTGTTTACAAGCCTCTAAAATATGAAAATATAAAAAAGTGAAGTATTTAATCTGCAATTTTAGTGGAATCCTTTTTATATGAGTACTAAGTAGCAATAGGTTTTAACACAGTGGACTTTTTTGTAATCAGGGGTCTTATAGTCTATTTATATTATAATCTATTTATTGATTATTTATGAGGATTAAGTAACCTTTTTTGTGTACAAATTTTATATCAGAGCAAATTTTTATATGACAATAGTTTTAAGCTGACATTATATCCAATATATGATTTGATTTTATAGCTTATTTATATTTATTGTGTAACAATTAAGATGTATAGCTGATTATACATATAGGTTTCTTAAGATACAACTTTGACTGATAGGGGACCCTTTTGTGTCAGCCAGTAATAATCATATTCTATTAGTAAACATTATGATTCCCTTTCTTATTACATTAGGGTATTTAAACCAATATATCAATTAAAAGTCCTACAAACTGTGAGATCCAGTCAACTTAGTTGTTGATCATAACTATGGATCGACCAAGCACTCGCACTTTACTTTGTATTAATGAACCTGTCTACCTGAATTGAACAACATTGGGGCTCCAATGTTGTCTCCATAGTACTGATATCACTCTTGGCCCTATACAGCGACTTGGATGTATTTAGACAGTTATTGGTCTTAATTATTTGCCAATGAATTAATGTACTGTAAATCTACTGCTGCTATTTCGAAAACTTATTTTATCCAATTTTGCACTGTTTTCTGCACTGTTTTGCACATTTAATTTTTTGAGACATTGGTTTTTTATATCAACTGAAAAATTATATTGTGACTTGATTTTATGTCGAGTGAACTGTGATATAATCTGCATTTATTTATCGTATTTGTTGCAAACAACTTAATCAGATGAAACACGATTTAAGACATACTTGTAGTTTTTATGTACGTAGTGTTTTTTCTATGTCATTTTAACTTGTATGCTATCTCGTGTCACTTGCAAACGTCAGCAACTTGCAGTATATTTAAACCAATGTAAAATCTTTCACTGTGTCATGTGTTCAAGAGCTCCTTATAGCGCGAAACGCGTCATGGCGACCTACTGCACCTTTAAACTAACCTGCACCGATTCTGTGGTCCATATCCGCTTCTTTGCGTGTGTGATTACTTCATCAGGAAATCGGAGCTCTCTGGATATATATATATATATATACACATTACCTACTGGCGGTTGCCAGTAGGTAATTATAGTTAGGACCTATTTTCCATAGGAAAATCGCAACAATCTATTCCCAATAACTTTGGCGCTGGTTGACGAATGTTCGCAAAATTTTCAACACTTATGGCCCGCTCCGGTCCGCTACTATCTTGAAAGTTTGGGGGTGATTCGGCTAGCGGGGCTGAGAAAAAAGAGGGGTCCCAAAATGTGTTTTCCCCATGCAATTTTCCATAGGAAACTTTAGACACAGCTATTGCCCTAACAGCTGAATGGTATTACCATCAATTTGGCAAAGAGGTAGTTCTTGCTTCAGAAAGAAGGCTTTTTGTTGAATGGTGTAAATCCGTTCAGTAGTAGTTGAGAAAATGATAATGAAAAAAGTTTCGATATCTATGGCCGCGGAGGATCTGCGCACCTACAGATCAGGATCCACGCACCCTGCCGATCACGAGCTGCATTCTAATTGGCTGTGAACACTCTAAGCCAGGAACAGTTGACATCCATCTTGTGCCTCGGAAGAAGCGAGGCACAAGATGGCAGTAAAATGAAGGCAGAAAACAAGGAGAGGGGGCAGGGTTTAAACACCCTGACCCTGTAGGTCTGCTTAGGGTGTCCTACAAGGGCTAAAAAAAGCATTTTTTTTAAACGCCGTGATGCGTGCAGGGTGCGTGGATCCAGCCGCAAAAATGAAAAAAAACGAAGCGCAGTCTCCCGCGCTTCGTTCAATTAAAGCCCCCGGGTGGGCCAAGCATGGCCAAAAAAAGTTTGGGGGGCCCCAATCCTCCGGGGCAAAGCATAAATATTTGCGGGGGCACATGGCCTCCCACAGCCCGGGGACCGCGACCCCCCGGAGCTTGATACTTTAAAGTTGGGGGGCCTCTAAGGCCCACCAAGCCCCAGGGACCGCCATCCCCGGGGCTTTAAAAAAATAAAATGTAACCTGTGTGGGGGGGGCTTGAGCCTCCCTGGGGCACTAAATATTTACAATAGGGGGTCCGTTACAGACCCCCAAGCCCTGGGGACCACCACCCCTCAGGGTTTGCATTAATTGGGAAGGGGGCAACACGGCCACCCTCCTGGAGCCAATGATGGCCCAGGGGACCGCCACCCCCCAGGGCCAGCTCCTGCAGTGTCTCGGGGTGCTCACCCCCGGGAAACGGCTGTTTGATGTGGTAGGGCGGGAGCCTCATGGCTACCTCCCTGCCATAGTAAACTTGGTTTGGATTTTGAAAGAGAGAGCAAGGAAACCTGCTGTCTCTTACAAAATGCAAACCAAATTGTTTTCCCACATGGGGAGCTGCTAACATGCAGCTTCCCATGTGGAAAAACAATTTGAAAAGCAATGCCGGGGAGCCGGTGGAACCAATCGGTCATTAGGGCTCCCCCCACGGTCCCCAATGTTGTATATAGGCTTTTGAGGGGTGGGGTCCCTGGGGAGAATATAAATTAGTGTCAGGAGCTAAAAAAAGATTTGCGCCGATCAGCGTGCCCCCTTGGTGTGAGCACGTTGGATGCTCGACTCCCAGCGTGGCCCCCTGGTGTGAATGTGTTTGGTGCGCGACTCCCAGCATGGCGCCCTGGTGTTAACACGTTGGGTGTGCGACTGCCAACGCGGCCCCCTGGTGTGAACGCATTGGGTGCGTGGCTCCCAGTGCGGCCCCCTGGTGTGAATGCGTTGGGTGCGCGACTCCAAAGTGCGCTGGGTGCGTGACTCCAAACAAAAAAATATAATATTTTTTAAATATACATCAAGTTTAAATGTTTAGATCTTGGGTGGCTCTAAAAAGAGCCCTTGTGTTTATTGAGAGATTTTGGTACCTACCAGTGAGTACCTATGCAGCGCCTAAAGTTGTTGAGAAAGACTTTGTTACCCTCATCTGTAAAATGTACACAATCTCTTCTATAGTTGCTATCCATATTAAAACACAGATTGTTGTTGTAAAAGGACCCCATCCTATAATCTCTGAGATAAGCAGAAACAGCTTTATTGGCATGTTCCTAGCTTTCTCAATCTGTGGACAAAATTGATTGGACCAGTTCCATTTCTGTCTTTGACATATGTTAGAATATACAAAGGCAGTTTGGGTGAAAAGTAACATCAATTCTCCAAAGGTGTCCTTCATAAGCATTTCCAGACCTACCGCAGTCAAAGTGCCTAGGTCATTACCACCACAGTGCACAATTATGAGGTCAGGGTGTGGTAGATGCAAAAAGGATTTCACCAATGGCATCAATTGGTGCCACTTTAATCCTCTCTGTCCAATCCATTTAATGTCTACATTTGGCACAGCTAAATCTTTGTCAATATCTCTGCTTTTAGCATACCTTTTGCTCCAGAAAGTATAGCTGTGTCCCACAATCCACACTCTAAGCATCTTGAAGAGAGGTCTGGATGAGCTCAACAGATACCTGTATGTGAAATGGGTAGTTTGAAAACTAAGATTTTTCTAAAATGGTGGATAAGATGCAGTTTTAAAAAAGAAGAAAAATGATTGGCTGTTTGAGAACATTACAGACTGAAAAATAGGGTGCATGTTTCTGTGTTTAAAAAGCATGTTTCTTATTGGTTAGTAAAAACTGTCTGAAAGGAACATTAGATAGGATAAGCTAATATTTTGAAAAGTCAAGAACACTTGCTGTTTGATTTTGCAACATTATGTGCTGAACTTGTGGCCTGTGTGTTCAGTTGAATGTTCCATGAACTGTTACTATGGTAACAGGCATTAAGCAGAATGGGGGTAGGGTTGAAAGTTATGTTAATTGGAAAGGGTTGAAATGTGTAACCAATAGAAATGTGTGCTAGCTTTTGAATTAATGGGGGAAGCAATGTGATTTAATATTTATGTGTATATGTGTGCAGAATGAGAGGGAAAGTTTGCCATTTTTTGGTTTTACTAATAGAAGTGCACCACACACATAGTGTGCATAGGAACATCTGGTGTGTGATTCAGATAGTTCTCAATCTACAAATCAATTTGAAAGGTGAGTTATTAATTTGTGAGGTGTTGTATGTGGTGCCTTTGTTTTTAATTAGACTACTGTGTTTCTCCTGCTAAGGTCCAGGGAATAGTCTTGCTTGTCTAGAAGCACACTGTGAGTCTGTGTGCACTTGTGCAACCATTGTGAAAGAAGCATGTCATTACTTCATATGTTTGGTGACACATAACGGCTTAAAAACGTATCCTGTTGTCATGTTTCAGTAGTATTAGAACCCAGTCCCTGCTTATGCATTCGCAGAATGAGTCAGGCATTCACACTAGCAGTGCTTTAGTGAAATGTGCAGAATGTATGCAGTCACCTAACCCCTTCCAGACTAGTGAGTCTCTCCTGCTAAAGTCCAGGGAATAGTCTTGCTTGACTAGAATCACACTGTAAGGCGGTGTCAACTTATGCAACCGTTGTGACAGAAGCATGTGGTTACTTTATGTCTTTGCTGACACATAACTGCTTCAAAACCTATCCTGTTGTCAAGTTTCAGTAGTATTAGAACCCAGTCATTGCTTATGCATTCGCAGAATGAGTCAGGCATTTACACTAGCAGTGCTGTAGTGAAATGTGTAGAATGTATGCAGTAACCTGATCCCTTCTAGACTAGTGAGTCTCTCCTGCTAAAGTCCAGGAAATAGTCTTGCTTGTCTAGAATCACACTATCAGTCTGCATTCACTTGTGCAACCATTGTGACAGAAGCATGTGGTTACTTCATGTCTTTGTCAAGTCAAGTCAAGTCAATAGATTTATATAGCGCGCTACATACCCAGAGGGTCTCAAGGCACTTGAAGAAGAGTGGGGGATTACTTGTCGAATATCCACGTTTTAAGCTGCTTTCTGAATGCTAGGTGGTTCTGAGTAAGGCGGAGGTGAGTGGGAAGTGAGTTCCAGGTTTTAGCCGCCAGGTAGGAGAAGGATCTACCTCCCATGGTGGTTTTATTGATGCGAGGTACAGGGCCAAGGGGGCTAGGTTGGAGGATCGTAGTTGGCGGGAGGGGGTGTAGAAGGACAGTCGTGTGTTGAGGCATTCGGGTCCGATTTCGTAGAGTGCTTTGTGTGCGTGGGTTAGGAGGTGGAAAGTAATCCTCTTATAGACTGGGAGCCAGTGGAGGTTTTTCAGGTGACCAGAGATGTGTTCTTTACGCGGGATGTCTGGCTGAGGCGTTCTGGATGCATTGGAGTTTTTTCTGGAGTTTTGCGGTCGTACCGGCGTAGAGGGTGTTTCCGTAGTCTAGGCGGCTCGTGACCAGTGCGTGGGTGACCGTTTTTCTAGTTTCGGTGGGGATCCAGCGAAATGTTTTATTGAGCATGCGAAGAATGTTGAAGCAAGATGAAGTAGTATTAGAACCCAGTCATTGCTTATGCATTTGCAGAATGAATCAGGCATTCACACTAGCAGTCCTGTAGTGAAATGCGTAGAATATATGCAGTCACCTAACCCCTTCCAGACTAGTGAGTGTATCCTGCTAAAGTCCAGGGAATGGTCTTGCTTGTCTAGAATCACACTGTGAGTCTGTGTCCACTTGTGCAACCAATGTGACAGAAGCATGTGGTTACTTCATGTCTTTGCTGACAAATAACTGCTTAAAAACCTATTCTGTTGTCAAGTTTCAGTAGTATTAGAACCCAGTCATTGCTTATGCATTCGCAGAATGAGTCAGGAATTCACACGAGTAGGTCTCTAGTGAATTTTGTAGAATGTATACAGTCACCTAACCCCTTCCAAACTAGTGAGTGTCTCCCCGCTACAGTCCAGGGAATGGTCTTGCTTGTCTAGAATCACACTGTGAGTCTATGTGCACTTGTGCACCCATTGTGACAGAAGCATGTGGTTACTTCATGTCTCTGCTGACACATAAGTGCTTAGAAATCTATCCTGTTGCCAAGTTTCACTAGTATTAGAACCCAGTCATTGCTTATGCATTCGCAGAATGAGTCAGGCATTTACGCTAGCAGTGCTGTAGTGAAATGAGTAGAATGTATGCAGTCACCTAACCCCTTTCAGACTAGTGAGTATCTCCTGCTAAAGTCCAGGGAATAGTCTTACTTGTCTAGAATCACACTGTGAGTCTGTGTCCACTTGTGCAACCATTGTGACAGAAGCATGTGTTTACTTCATGTCTTTGCTGAGACATAGCTGCTTAAAAACCTATCCTGTTGTCAAGTTTCAGTAGTATTAGAACCCAGTCATTGCTTATGCATTCGCAGAATTAGTCAGGCATTCACACTAGCAGTCCTGTAGTGAAATGTGTAGAATGTATGCAGTCACCTAACCATCTTCCAGACTAGTGAGTCTCTCCTGCTAAAGTCCAGGGAATGGTCTTGCTTGTCTAGATTCACACTGTGAGTCTGTGTCCACTTGTGCAACTATTGTGACAGAAGCATGTGGTTACTTCTTGTCTTTGCTGAGGCATAACTGCTTAACAATCTATCCTGTTGTCAAGTTTCAGTAGTATTAGAACTCAGTCACTGCTTATGGGTTCACAGAATGATTCAGGCATTCATACTATCACTGCTGTAGTGAAATGTGTAGAATGAATGCAGCCACCTAACCTCTTACAGACTAGTGAGTCTATGTAATTGCACTTCTGCAATCAGCCATCCAGCACCATGTACTAATCCATTCACTGCGTCAAAACTCTCCTTGCAGTACTCTAATAATTGAGTCAGTACCCAAGTAGTCATGCAGTGGCCCAGGCATTAACACATGCACTGCTACAAACCCCTGTCCACTATGCATGCAGTCCTTTAACCACTTACCCACTTGTCTTTCACAACTTCATTTACTCAGGTAGTATACATACACTCCAGCAAACACCCTGTCACTCCCCATGCTTTCCTCCAGTCAACGAACCAGCACCATGTACTAATTCATTCACTGCGCCATAACCCAACCACGTATAATTCATCCAGGCACTCTCCCTGCAGTACTCTAATCATTCAGTCAGTCCCCAAGTACTCATGCTGTGACCCAGGTCTTAACACATGAAACTGCTACAAACCCCTCTTCAATACACATGCAGTGCTCTAACCACCTACACACTTGTCTTTCACACCTTCAATTACTCAGGCAGTACCTATACACGCCAGCCATCAGCCTGTCACTCCTCATGCACTCTTCCAATCAGCCATCCAGTACCATGTACTAATCCATTAACTGCATCAAAACCCAAACACTTAGAAATTCACCCAGGCACTCAGCTTACAGTACTCTAATCATTCAGTTGCTACCCAAGTACTAACGCAATGACCCAGGCTTTAATACATGCACTGCTGCAAACTCCTGTCCACTATTCATGCAGTCCTCCAACCACCTACACACTTGTCTTTCACACATTCAATTACCTAGGCAGTAGCTATAGACTCCAGCAATACTCCTGTCACTCCCCATGCACTCCTCCAGTCAGCCATCTAGCAGCTTGTACTAATTTAAACACTGTACCAAAATCCAAACACTTATAAATTCACCTGGGCACTCTCCTTGCAGTACTCTAATCATTGAGTCAGTACCCAAGTACTCATACAATGACCCAGGTCTTAGAACATAGACTGCTACAAACCCCTATCTACTATGTATGCAGTCCTCTAACCAACTTCATACTTGTCTTTCACACCTTCAATTCCCTAGGCAGTATCCATACACTCCGGCTATCAACCTGTCAGTTCCCATGCACTTCTCCAGTGATCTATCCAGCACCATGTAGTAATCCAAACACTGTGCCAAAACCCAAACACATACACATTTACCCTGGCAGTCTTTTTGTAGTACTGTAATCATTCTTTCAGTACCCAAGTACTCATGCAGTGACCCAGGCCTTAACACATGGACTGCTACAAACCCCTCTTCGATATGCATGTAGTCCTCTAACCACCTACACACTTGTCTTTCACACCTTCAATTATTCAGGTAGTACCCATACACTCCAGCAAACACCCTGTCACTCCCCATGTGTTATTCTAGTCAGCCACCCAGCACCATGTACTAATCCAAACACTGCGCCAAAACCCAAGCACTTATAAATTCACCCAGGCACTCTCCTTGCAGTCTTTAAGCATTGACTCAGTACCCAAGTAGTCATGCAGTGACCCAGGCCTTAACACATGCACTGCTGCAAACTCCTGTCCACTATTCATGCAATCCTCTAACCACCTACACACTTGTCTTTCACACCTTCAATTACCCAGGCAGTAGCTATACACTCCAGCAATCATCCTGTCATTCCCCATGCACTCCTCCAGTCAGCCGACTAGCAGCTTGTATTAATTTAAACACTGTGCCAAAATCCAAACACTTATAAATTCACCTAGACACTCTCCTTACAGTACTCTAATCATTGAGTCAGTACCCAAGTACTCATACAATGACCCAGGTCTTAGCACATAGACTGCTACAAACCCGTATCTACTATGTATGCAGTCCTCTAGCCAACTACATACTTGTCTTTCACACGTTCAATTCCCTACACTCTGGCAAACACCCTGTTACTCCTCATGCACTTCTCCAGTGATCGATCCAGCACCATGTAGTAATCCAAACACTGTGTCAAAACCCAAACACATATACATTTACCCAGGCAGTCTTTTTGTAGTACTGTAATCATTCTTTCTGTACCCAAGTATCTCATGCAGTGACCTAGGCCTTAACACCTGGACTGCTACTAACCCCTCTTCAATATGCATGTAGTCCTGTAACCACCTAAACACTTGTCTTTCATACCTTCAAATATTCAGGTAGTACCCATACACTCCAGCAATCACCCTGTCACTCCCCATGTATTCTTCTAGTCAGCCACCCAGCACCACGTACTAATCCAAACACTGCGCCAAAACCCAAACATTTAAAATTCACCCAGGCACTCTCCTTGCAGTACTTTAATCATTGACAGATAGAGTTAGGGTGATAGATAGAGTGAGGGCGATAGAGTGAGGGCGATAGATAGATAAGAGTGAGGGCGATAGATAGATAAGAGTGAGGGTGATAGATAGATAAGAGTGAGGGCAATAGATAGATAGATAGATAGATAGATAGATAGATAGATAGATAGATAGATAGATAGATAGATAGATAGATAGATAGATAGATAGATAGATAGATAGATAGATAGATAGTATATTTATTTGAAGATGTTTATCTCCTCCCCAGCAACATCACTGAACTTCAGTGGTGCTGTGCAACATGGATAAAGAAACATTGAAATCAATCAATGAATCAATCATGTCATTTGTAGAGTGCGCTACTCCCCCGTGGGCGTCTCAAGGCGCTGGAGGAGGGGGGGCTACTGCTGCTCGAAGAGCCAGGTCTTGATGCTCTTCCTGAAGGCGAGGTGGTCCTGGGTAGTTCTGAGGTGTGTGGGGAGGGAGTTCCGGCGGTGGTTCTGCGGATCCATGGGATGGTGGCAAGGGCGAGGTTGGCATTTCAGTCATGTTGTCCACATTAAAAGAACAGCAAGGGACATTTTAAAGCTTGGAAGTGTAAACGGGAGACAGAGATGTTTTTGGGTTGTTAATAAATATTAATGGGGTATATAGCAGCTCATATGCGGGTGGGGGTCAAATGCGCAGAGTGTTGTGGAGCCATTGTACATCTTGTACCCGTGGTACCTGCGCCCTTGGAAATGTGGGGTAAAGACTGGGGTGGGAAAGGCCTAAGTGTATGGGTTAAATAAGGCAGTGATCTTGTTTGAGTGGATTTGTGTGGGGCCCGGTGCCACTGCACCGGCTGCTTAGAAGGAAGGCGTGGTGTAGTATGTGTCGTTTCATAGGCTACAGGGGGGAGAGGTGGGTTCAGGGTATTTGCCTTGCAAAGGAGGTGATAGATGGAGGTGTTACAACAGCACAGGCATGAAGCACATTTTATAGTAAGCCATAGAGCCTGGTGCAAAGTGCATGATAGTGCGCATTGGGGTAGGCAGCGTGTGATGGCCTGCAGTGCTACAGGGAGATAGGCTCCTTGGCTAATGTAGGAAATCTGAAACGAAGCAGTAATAGGCACTCAATAGCTCCCAGAAGCCTCAAGGTCCTGGTGCAACTGCCCCTCATGCATGAAGTGTGTGTGTCTGTGTGTGTGTGTGTGTGTGTGTGCGGGCACGCGTGCGTGCGCATGAATGCATGCATGCGTGAATGCGTGAATGCGTGTCTGTGTGTGTGTGTGTGTGTGTGTGTGTGTGTGTGCACGCGCAAAGGAGATTGATGGGAGAGGGAGTGGTGTGTTAAAGGGCCCTAGAAGAGTGATGGTGTGTTGTTTCAGAAGGACATGTTCCCATTATTTGTAAGTCACAACGCAGCACATATCAAATGTTTTACAAAGTGTCTGCTTCATTCAAAGCTGTTGACTGCAGGTTGTCTGAAATTCGAACTAGCTTCCTGTTTGTCTGGGTCTCCAGCTTTATATGTTTTTCCGGAAACACAATGTGTTAGGATGACTTTCAAATATATTTTTTCCTGGGTAGGCTTTTTTGGCTCTGTCCTGTGAAGAGGAGAGTAGGCGGAACTTACAGAATCTTCTCCTGAATGATATAGGATGGAGTATATTCTTATGAAGCTTGACTTAATGTAACTGCTGTTCACTCACCGGGAGACATGGTCAGACATCGTGGTGAGCTTTGGCACAGGGTCAGCTTGCATAAGTAACTTGATATATACAACGGCAGACATATGAGAAGATAGACAGATATAGGGGGCTTGGATCAGATGGTGAGACAGTGAGAAGCTTTTTTGAGGACAGTGTAACAGTTCTGGGCTGCATGGATGATAAGCTTACTTCACATGAACTGATGAAGTGAGAAGGTTGATGCGCACGGGGCATGAAATGTGGTGCTCACGAACAGAGCATGAGAAGCTTTAGGCATATGAACATTCACAGTGAGAAGTATGGAGCACTTGGTAGACAGTGTGAGGAGTGTAGGGTACAAGACAGACAGACAGTGGGGGGGAGCTTCTGCACACGAACAAATTGAAGTTTTTTGGGAGCATGACCAACAGCTAGAGGCGCTTAAAACATCTGACCTGATGAAACAGAAAGGGATGCAAAGTGCATGATAGTGCGCAGCGGGGTAGGCAGCGTGTGATGGCCTGTAGTGCTACAGGGAGATAGGCTACTTGGCTAATGTAAGAAATCTGAAATGAAGCAGTAATAGGCGCTCAATAGCTCCCAGAAGCCTCAAGGTCCTGCTGCAACTGCCCCTCCTGCATCAAGTGTGTGTGTGTGTGTGTGTGTGGGCACACGTGTGAATGCATGTGTGCGTGCGTGAATGCGTCTCTGTGTGTGTGTGTGTGTGTGTTTGTGTGTGTGTGTGTGTGTGCAAAGGACATGGATGGGAGAGGGAGTGGTGTGTTAAGGGGCCCTAGAAGAGTGATGGTGTGTTGTTTCCGAAGTACATGTTCCCATTATTTGTAGGTCACAACGCAGCACCCATCAAATGTTTAGAAAAAGCCTGCTTCATTTAAAGCTGTTGACTGCAGGTTGTCCGAAATTCAACCTAACTTCCTGCTTGTCTGGGTCTCCAGCTTGATATGTTTTTCTGGAAACACAACTTGTTAGGATGACTTTCAAATATATTTTTCCCTGGATAGGCTAATTTGGCTCTGTCCTGTGAAGAGGAGAGTAGGCGGGACTTACAGAAGCTTCTCCTGAATGATATAGGATGGAGTATATTCCTATGGAGCTGGTCTTAATGTAACTGCTGTTCACTCACCGGGAGACATGGTCAGACATCGTGGGGAGCTTTGGCACAGGGTCAGCTCGCATAAGTAACTTGATATATACAAGTGCAGACATATGAGAAGATAGACAGATATAGGGGGCTTGGATCAGATGGTGAGACAGTGAGAAGCATTTTTGAGGACAGTGTAACGGTTCTGGGCTGCATGGATGATAAGCTTACTCCACAAGAACTGATGAAGTGAGAAGGTTGATGCGCACGAGGTGCAAAATGTGGTGCTCACGAACAGAGCGTGAGAAGCTTTGGGCACATGAACATTCACAGTGAGGAGAATGGAGCACTTGGTAGACAGTGTGAGGAGTGTAGGGTACACGACAGGGAGGGGGGAGCTTCTGCACATGAACAAATTGAGTTTTTTTCGGGAGCATGAACAACAGCTAGAGGTGCTTAGAACACTTGACCTGATGAAGCAGAAAGATTGATGCGCATGGACAAACAACACAAGGTTCATGTTACTTAGTCTCAGTCTCACAATATACATTTAGAGGTGTGTGCACATGGGCAGCCAGTGTGCTAACTTGGGGCACCTTGAAAGACACTGGGAGGAGCTAATTGCATAAGACAAGAAGTTATGAATTGCTGTGGGTACATGATCGGCCACGGTGAGGTGATTGAGCAAAATGATAGAGAATGTGAGGCGTTTGCAGTGCCACGATAAAGGAATTGGCCTCTAACTCACTGCAGCTAGCACTTTTCACAAGTAGTCCCAGGGGACTTTTCTACATGAGTGTAATCTCACGTAAATCATTATTGTGTTTAGTGTGTCGCTTATATTTCATGTGCGGGTTCTTGGCTATCAAAATGTAACAAGAAGCCAACATTTTAGAAGGGAGCGGCCGCGCTCGTTAAAAAAACAAAAGAAACTAAGGGCCTCATTAGGATCGCAGACGGACTTGCGTCCGTCCGCGACCCCAGAGGATGAGGGAACGTCCGCATGTGCTGCGGCGTTCCCTCATGTGCGATTAGGATGTGACCGCCACCCTGGCGGTCACATCCTGGATATTTAACATTGCGGCGGGTGCTGCTTCAAGCAGCACCCGCCGCAATGTTAAAAGTGCATGTTTAACAGTTACATGCACAAAGCGGCAGGCACCGCGCGATGCCTGCCGCTTTGTGCAAGTAAATGCTGGGGGGTACCATAGGTAGCCCCCATGTGCACTCCCCACCCGCCAACACCCTGGGGGCCCGCAACGGGCCCCCAAAATCAAAAGTACACATAATTTTCCACGGCGGAAAAACCGCCGCGGAAAAGCATGTTTACAAATGCTTCCTAATTTGGCTGGCGGTGTCTGATAGACACTGCCAGCCAAATGAGAGCTTTTCCGCCACGGTTGTAATCTGACCGCGGCGGAAAAGCAGCGGACAGTAACCAAGACCCACCAGCCATCGTAATGCGGCGGTGGGTCTTTGGTGGGTCCGCAGAGGATTTTCCGCCTTCTCCGGGCCGGAGGTGGCTTCCCCCGGCGCGGAGGAGGCGGAAAATCCTCCATCATAATGAGGCCCTAAGTGTTGATATTTATCTACAGCGCCTTGATTCAGATTTGTGGAGTTCTATAAATCGAGTTATACTGCACCCATAAGCGGATTACTATATGACAGGAGGCTGTTTAACAGAAATGCCGCCCTTTGGCGAGGCTGCAGAATGCCCAGAGGCCCAGTGATTGTGTGTGATGGTGCAAATGGGGCATTTCCTTGATGCTAAAAGAAGTGTAGTATACCGTACTTGACATACCTGCAGGGGGCTCATGGCAGCTGTGCGAGGGGATTCTGGGGTGCAAAAGGGGCCCCGAGGGGGCAGGGTGGGGGCAACGGAGCACAGAACTACAGGACTACTGGGGTGGCAGTGGGGTTCAGGTGACAGGGGAGATCACCAGAGGGGCTCGGAAAAGCCCAGAGGCAACAGAGTGGCTCGGTTCGAGAAGAGCTGAGGCTGAAAGGGGTTAATATACCCCAATGGCTGCATAAAGGTGAGAGGAAGACGGAGCCTCGGTGGGTCCGTAAAGTGCTGGGAGGGCGCTGGAGCAACAAAGCAGCAGGGTGTGCGGTTTGAGGAGGCCTGAGGCTGTATGGGGAGGCAGGGACATCAGACGCTGGGGCTGCCCATTCATACCTGGGTGAGAGGAGCCACAAGGCTGCAGCAGACTCTGATCACCACTGAAACTGTTGGAGAGGAAGTAGAAAGCGGCACACACAAGTTCTTTTGGGGGGGGGGTGAATCAGATGTTGAACATGCATTGGCAGCCGCAAAATTAAATTAAAATAAAAGCGGCTGCAAAATGAAATCAAAAGCGTCCGGGAACTGAAATTAAAAGCATGCAGGCGCGTGCCTTTCTACGTCATGAGCTAAAGCAGTACGTTCCTGCGGGGGTGCAGAATCAAATCATGTTAAGAGCTGGTTGAATTCAGCTGCCTAGGAAAGCTAATTATGTAACATTGTCAACAATGTAAGCTGAAAATGACAGAGCATGCGCAAAAATAACATGCGATACAGCGCGAGCAAAGATTATAGATGAAAACACAGCACCAGTAAACATTACCTGTGACAATAGAGAGAACAAGGAGGGTCCATCCTCTAACTCCTAAAGGGAATAATATATATATATATACAACCACTGCAATGCCTCCTTCCAGCAAGGAGAACGAGGTAACAATGACAGAAAACCGCACGCACAAAAAAAAAAGGCCGGAAACAGCTCCTGAATCCCTGCCCTCCGTGACCGGCCTCGTGGTTGCCATAGCAATGTTTCAGGAAATCGGCTTGCGACACCAGAAGTCAGGTCACGGAGTCCTCAAAAGGAGGAAGCGGACAAATCATCCAAACAGGGGCATTGTCCAATGGCAGGCCTCCATTTCGCAAGGCCGGCAAATGGCAGAAGGGCCGTGGTTTCATGCCCCTTCTTGCTTACAAGAACTCTCGCCTGCAACAGCGCATGCGCTGCATCGCAGGCTTCAACCTAAAAACAGGAGTACATCTTCAAAATGTTTCTGCAAAGGAGTTTATGAATAAAGTACATCAGAGAGACGATTGTTTATAATCTCTGCTGACACATTTGATGGCATGTCAGGTTGGTACTAATGAGTATTGGTACCATCATCATGGAGAACTTAAATGTATGCTAAGGAACTTGGGAACTCCTATGTGGTTTCTTACCCTAAGCTGTACTGAATATACTTGGGATGATTTACTTGAATTTCTTCGAGAGGCAAATTCGAATATTAAAAATATTGAATACAAGACACCTGGAGAATTGTGCTCCTTGGATCCTGTTAATGTATGCAGATATTTCAATCATAAGTTTGAAGCTATAATGTCTTTTATCTGCAATAAAAAGAATCCTGCTCTTGGAGAAGTAGTGGATTTCATTTGGAGAAAAGAGTATCAAACTAGAGGTGCTCCTCATATACATATGCTGATATGGATCAAGGATGCACCCAAATTCGGAACTGATTCGGATGACACTGTTTTGTCATTTATTGTGCTGTACCAAAAAGAACAGAAGAAAACACCTTAAGGCAACAAGTCTTACGATTCAAAGTCATCAATGTGGAAAATACTGTTGACGAAAGTACAAGTCTAAGGAAATGTTTTATACCAAATATCGTTTTGGATTTCCACATCCTGTTATATCCAAAGGAAGAATAAACAGTTTTATGTCAGCTGTGAGACATACCAGAATCAGAATATATCAATGATTATAATCCAGTTATTCTCTCAATTTGGAATGCTAATATGGATATTCAGTATGTTGCGGATAATTCCATTGCTGTTTCCCGATATGTGACATCTTATATAACAAAATCAGAAAAGACAGAGTTAAAAGAAATGTGGGAAGAAATTTCTCACGAGAATAGTCTTAGTAAAACATTGTACAGTTTCAGTTCGAAGATGTTATCCCATCGAGAAATTGGAGCGTATGAATGCTCTGATCAGTTATGATCTGCAAGTTTATACTCAAAATCTAGAAGAATCATTTGGGTGAATCTAGGTATTGCTGCAACACGAAATCGAGTACTTAAATCTGTACAAGAAATCAAATATTTAGCAGAAAAGGATCCGGAAAGTACAGATATTGTCAAAACAAACATGTTGGACACATATTATCCAAATAGAAGTCATCATCTTGAGAACATATGTCTCTATGAAGTACTGCAATACTACACTTTTAAAAGGAATACTACAGAAATCATAAATGGAGGAAAATATGCAGTCATTGGTTCCGAAGGATGTTTGGTGAAACAACGGAAAGGAAACTTGATTAATCACAGAAAACTGAGTTGTGATACTTATGATAAAAGGAAATTTTATTATTTAGCACTTTTGCAACTCTTCAAACCGTGGTGTACAGAATTGGAATTACTTGGAGATTTTCAGAGCTATGAAGATTCCTTCAATGCGGGTAAATATACTATAGAATGTACAGTTTTTCAAAATTATCTCAAAATGTTGAACAATGAAATTGATCAAGAAGCTACTACTGCAGCTGAGATTGCTAGAGACAGTTCTCAAGACAGTCAAAGTTCTGCTCCACTGTGTCAAGATCGACTAGGACAACCAATTCTTGAAAATGAAGCAGCAATCACCATGAATGAAGTGGAAACAGCAATGCATCAAGCTCAAGAAGATAATATGGACTTAGGAAAACCTGGAAGAACAACTAAATGTTGAACAGAAAGAAATATATCAGCAAGTGAGACAACATTCTTCAAGATGTAAGAATTGGAGTACTGACAGAACATGGTAAACAAGCTTTGCAAAGTCCACTACTTTCAAATGTGTTTCCAAATGAAAATATAGTTGCTGAAAAAATATATATGAAAATTTGCAGAAAATAAATCTATAATCTGCTTAAAGCCAACACTTTAGAAGCTAGAAAATGAAGAAATAATAAAAATGGAAGCCACTGATAAAATAGAGCATGAAGGAATCACTATTATTTTGACGGAAACATTGAAAACAAAAGTGGATTCTTTAGTAAACTCTATGTCTAAAACTGCGGGTTTAGAAAAGAATCTATATGTATGTGTAAACTGTCTGGAAATTTTACGGCGTAATTTGGATGTGGAAAAAGGTTTAGTAAATGGAGCAATGGGTAAAGTTGTTGATTTTGTTAATTATCAAAATAGAGATGGAATTAAGTTTTTAAAAATCAAATTTGATCAAATTGAAGAAGTAAAACAAATTGGTTGTTGTTCAATTTGTTTTTTGCTTGTTAAAGATTTATATGTCCATAGGAAACAGTTTCCACTTTCTCTTGCATATACGGTGACTATTCATAAATCTCAAGGTTTTAGTGTAGACAGTGCTTTGGTGAACATTGGAAGTACTGTGTTTAAAGAGGGTATGGCATATGTTGCTTTGTCCCGAGTCAGAACTTTATCTGGATTGTATTTGATTGAATTTGATGAGAGAAAGATTAGTGCAGATGCAAACTGTGTAAAAAGTATAATAGGTTAAGAAGAGTGAATGCTCCCAATTTAGGTGAATATCCTGTATTTGAAAAGCGTGTAGTAGGTTGAAAAAGAAGATATGAGAATATCAGTAGTGAAGTTATAGAGAAGGGAATAAATCAAGATAATGTTGAGATTGCAAGCAAAAAGAAAAAGGACAGTATTGAAGAGATTGTTGGGTATCAGTTAGAAAATACTTCAGGTATCAACTGGTATGCTAATGTAGTGGTCAATGTTGGGTTTTTTCTAGAAAGTTTGCAACAGCAAATTATGGAGAATTGTGAAAAAAGATTGTGTTCCTTGTTGCATTGTATTTATGAAAAATTGAGAACCAATAAAAGGAAAATACAAAGTGTTTCTGATATTCTTTTGGGTATATGGTCTGGTTCTACACAATTTACGCAAAATGTCCAACAAAATGCTCAGGAATTTCTAATATACATGCTTGTAGCATTGGAAAATGAAGGAATACAAATTGAATATCTTTTTGGCCTTCATTATAAATGGGAACATGAATTTAAAAATTGTACGTTTGCATGTAGCACTAACATAGACAAAGAAAGATTCATATATTTGACAATACCAGACTGTAAAACAGTGTATTTCAACATACTAGTTAAAACAGCAAATCAAAACATGGAGTGTAGCCAATGCAAATCAGAAATGTTATCAACATTATTTATACAAAGATTTGGACAATATATCATTTTAATGATACAACGTTGTAGAGCTGATGGAACAAAACTGGAAACTTTAATTAAACGATGTGTAGCAAGTCAACAATCTATATCAGGAAGAACTTTTGTAGCAGTAGCAATTATTTTCCATGATGATCATTCTACAACATCTGGACATTACACTGTCTATTTAAAATGCTATAAAGGATGGACATATTGTAAAGATACTCAATTAGTTTTTAAACAATGTTTGCCTTACAAATTTGCCAAATTCCTACCCAATATTTTTAACGCCAAAGTTTTAAGAAGATAATTCGGCCTATGAGGAATATATTTAAATGTATTAATACAATTACTACTGGACAAGTTCAGTATAAAGGATTTCAGGTGAACCATTTGGCCTAGAGGAAAGGTATACATTTGAATTAAGGACTTCTTACTTGGACATTCT
This sequence comes from Lissotriton vulgaris, assembly GCF_964263255.1. Lineage (NCBI taxonomy): Eukaryota > Metazoa > Chordata > Amphibia > Caudata > Salamandridae > Lissotriton > Lissotriton vulgaris. The sequence goes on from NC_141693.1 coordinate 1,394,554,865, forward strand.
CACAGCATATATTTTTAAAGAACATCATTTAAAGTATGTGTAAATGATAAAGAATTGTTCATTGAATTATTATTTCATTCTTTTAAATTGAAGTAAGAAAATTCTTTTAGAAAAAAGCATTTAATACATATGTGATTTGTATTATATGGTATGATATTGAGGATGTTGTTTTTATGGAATGTTGAGAAATAGTTGAGTATATTGAACATATTTTTGACATAGATTTGTTCTTTTTTAAACAATCACATTGATTGGTTTTTTTGCCCGCTGTTATGTGATGAGTAACATTGAAATCACTGTTTATAGTGAAATTCAATATATTCTGAGAACAGCAAAAAGGCAAACAAACAATTCATATAATGTTAAAATTATGTTCTGTTTTAAAAAATACAATATGATATATTTTAACTGAATTTTGTCTTCTCTTTCACAGATCCTAATTCTAAAATATGACATTTTCAGAAATTTAAATTATAAAAAAACAACTGAAAGAAATGTTCAGCACTTTTTCATATCTACTACTGTAGGTAAGATTAACTAAGTATTAAAACGCACAATGGGCTGCGTTTGCACACTGGTGAAGAAAGGGGGGAAGGACTGAGTTCGCATGTGTGCAAACACGCTCTGTGGGCATTTTAGGTTAGTGGATAAAGTCCCCTTGAATCCTGAGGGTCCCTGGGGTCAACTAACCCACCAGGTATGTGCAGTAAGTGCTACATAGTTGCATTGCAGAGAGGTGTAAAATGGGGCATGGCCTCGGACCACCTCTCTGCAACACAGGTCTATGATGTTTAATAGAGGGACAGGGTGGGCTAGTAGGACCCAGGGACGTTTAGTATTAAAGGGGACTTAATTCCTCAACTTAAAACATGTCACAGGGTGTTTTTGCACATGTCACATCAGGCCCCATCCCCTCCATTCACCACTATGTAAATACGCCCTATAACCTTTTTATGTTGGAAGATTAAGTCACCTTGAATTCTGAAGGTTCCGATAGTCCAACTAGCCCACTACGTATGTCCAGTAAACACCACATAGCTGCGTTGCAGAGAGATGTAAAAAGGGGTACAACCTAGACCACCTGTCTGCAAAACAACACAATGGTGCTCACTTGAAGCAAGTATTCTCTTTTGAACATTGATATTATTTTATTAACTAGTTAAGTATCAAATGAATTGCCTGAACAGATAACTAGTACAGCTACAATATTCTGTGCAGTATGTATGCAAACTTCTAATTACCAACATAGAATTTTAACACTCTGTTAAATACTCAGTTAGTAACTAAGCAGTCTAGGAAACATTTTGTCTGTCTCAACCGCTTGTACATTCAGCTATCCAGCACTATGTATGTATCTTATCACTTTGCTAAAACCTAAGTACTTATAGATTTATCTTTCACTGTCTTTGCAGTACTGAAATTTCCCTAGTTTTCAATCATATACTTAAGGATTAGCCTAGTCACTAACCCTAGTACAAGTGAATTTCTTTATATACTATGAATGCAGATCTGAAACAAGCTACAACGTATTAATACACTCTTCAAAATACCCAGTTAATACCTATGTAGTGTTAGAATCCCTCTGTCATAGGATTCCATGAGATCTGAAAAAAAGGTGTGAGTGGTTCATCACATTTCCCATTGTAACTATTGAATGACCACAACCATTTCAATCATTCTTCTTTGAGCATCTTTGGAGAGATATCTCTATGCTTACCTCCTGTCACTCTCATGCAATTCTTCAATCAACCAACTAACAGTCAGCCAATACCTAAACACTTATGGGGCACATTTAGAAGCATCCTGTACCAACAATATGTCACTTTTTGTAACATAGTAATGGCGCCGGACACTCCTTCATATTTACAAGGAGAGGAAAAGGCACCCTGGGTAGCTTTTCTTCTCCATGTAAATATGACCTCATTATACACACTTCTTTGCGTTGAAGGGGCATTTCATAGGTGTTGCTGTGGGTGTTTGCACACAAAACTCAGAGAACAATACACATCTCCAGATTTATCAGAAATCATAAATCTGGAGATGTGTGTGAACGCTACACCATCTTCCAGTTGGTGTAGCAAGGCACAACAAGGAGAATCGTTTTCATTCCTCTTTCAATGTATGCTGCATTGCACAGCATACATTGAAAGAGGAAAATGCCTTTAGTGATTGTTTTTGTGCAGGAAGGTGTCCTTTCCTGCACAAAAACAATCTCTCCACAACACAGACATGCTTGCACCATGGTGCAAGGATGCCTGTGTCACTGTATGTCTGCACTTTGTGCAGTAGTAAAGAGGGAAGCATACAGTTGCAACATATTTATGTATATATGTCGCGTCCCTGTGCTTCAGAAGTACCACAACACAGTGCAGCTAAAGAGATTACAGTGTCACGCTGCAGCACTTCCTTATAGTTCTGCACTTATACATTCACCATACATAATAATGCATTCTTTCAGTCAATTATTCTCTACACATACAGTCAACCAAACGTTCACACATTATCATACATTCATAGTTCTTTCTTTAACCACAGAAGTTAGTTCTGAGAAGAACTTTTTTTCCTTTTATATTTCTTTGGTATTCTTCAGAACAATTTTGTAATTTTTTTTGTGTTTTTTCAAAAAAACATTACAAAGGAAGAATGAAAAAAACAGGGAACTTCAGGAATTAAGAGTAATTTAAAAAAACATAGGAAACAAAAAACTAGCAACGATGATTACATTGCACAGCACAAACTGCTCTCCAAAAAAAATGAGTTTGTTGCACTTCACGCAGTGCTGTTTTAGAAAAGCAAATTCAGGGAGTATGTCCGGTGGTGATGCAGTTGTAGACGTTCCAGAAGTGCCAGGAACTGCAGGTGGGGGGCTCCTCTCTGCTCTCCTACACTCCTCCTGAGCCAGATTTATTTTATTTATTTTATTTATAGTCTTATATAGCGCTGGAATCGACTCCCGGAGGAGTATCTCTGCGCTCAATTCACCTGGCAGGTAGAGAGCAATGCTCTTAAGATCTAGAGGAGGAGCTACATTTAAAACAGGAAAGTTTTCAACAATTTCCTGAATGCTAGATGATTAATACATAGTAAGTGTGAGCGGGAAATCCGTTACGCTCGCGGATTTTGCGGATTTTTGGGAAATCCGCAATCCGCGAATTTTGCGGATTTCCCGCAAAATCCGCAAAAAAAAATCCGCGAACGTAACGGGTTCAAAAGTTGAACCCCCACTCATGCAACTATTTTACAATGGCGCCAGCAAGCTGCCAGCGCCGTTGTAAAATAGTTACAAAGTTAGCTTGCACAGGAACCACTAGATAGAACTAAGCAGGTGCTGCTTTATTTTATCTAAGTGTTTCCTGTGCAAGCTAACTTTGTAACTATTTTACAACGGCGCTGGCAGCTTGCTGGCGCCATTGTAAAATAGTTGCATGGCTGGGCACAGGTCTGCAGCTCACTCAAGGGACCCCTTTTTTTTTTTTTGTTGTTTTTGTTTATTGATATTTGAGTTGCAAGTTTATACAGACTATAACATATCCTTCTGTTATCAATGTATTCAAATACATATTACAAAATATATTCAGAAGAAATACAAAATAAAGAATAAAATAACAAATGGGAAAGGTTCATTAAGTCGTTACTCCATCAGTCCATTTTTGAATTGGTGTCCAAATTTTTATACCAAGTAGTTTCCTTCTTTTTCCCTTAGTAGCATATATTGCTGATTCAAGTTTAAACCTAGCTAAGAGACGACCCTTCCATGTAGAAAATGATGGCGGTTCTGGGCTAATCCAATCCTGTGATATACATGCACGTAATTCAGCCATCATGATAAATAATAAGTTGGCTTGTTCTATGTCTGTTGAGTCTTTGGAAACACCAAATAATATTAATTCAGGTGACATAACAATGGTTTTACAAAGAATGTTTGCAATAAATGTATGAATATTGGAAATTAATCTAGCAAGCTTTACACACGAATAAAACATATGTAATGTGTCAGCCCCTCTTAAATTACACCGATTACAGTTGATTCCAGCAATAGACCCCCATTTTAAAACTTTTGCAGGATAGAAGTAGCCATTTTAATTGACTCTTTTAAAAGTAAATCCTTTGTACCTAATTTCACTTCCCATTTATCGCACAAATTATTAAAGTCATCCGGAAGATAAGTCATTAAAGTATTGTAATAATGTCCTATTCTTCTTTTATTATTTAAGCTATCTATAAGCAAATTTGGCAATAAATCCTGTCTTGCTATGTTGGAGGGTGAATGTAGAAAGCTATGGATCTGTAAATATTTAAAGTAATCATGAGAAGGAATTTTGAAATTATTTTGAAGTTCACCAAAAGAAAGTAATGTTTCATAATTATTTGTATATAAGTCAGAGAGATAAAAGATCCCCTTAATATTCAATTTTTTCATCACCTGGTCTCTAAATATAGATGGAAAACAATGAATTGAATTTAATGGAGTATACCTTGTGATTTTTCTAATTCCAACCACTTTTTTGATAATTCGCCAAGCTTTTTATGCAGCTGTTAATATCTTGAATTTTGTTTTTTTATAGTAGCTTGGCTCTATTATTTTTAACAGATGGTGATTCGCTTCGGTGCCCAATATAGCTTCGTAAATATTTGGATATTGTGCCCAAGAAGTGGGGATTTTATTACCAACAATTAAAGGAAACATGTATTGAAGTGCGGCTGCTAGATAGTAGAATAAAAAATGTGGTGCGGCCCAGCCTCCTCTATCTTTCGGTATAATCAACTTTTTATATGCTCTCCTAATACCTCTATAACCCCACAGAAATCTTACTGCGCTTCCTTCAATTTCTTGAAAAAAACGTAGGGGAAATCCCAGAGGGATTGTTCTAAATAAATAAAGAAATTTCGGCAGTATGAGCATTTTTAAGATATTGTTTCTACCATGGAGAGACAGATGTAAGTGATTTATTCTTTCCAGAGTTGAATTAGCCGTTTTAAGAATCGGAGTGTAATTTATACTAGGTATTTTTAAAATAGGTGTGGTTAATCTGATTCCTAGATAAACTGCCTCAGAAACTATGTTTCTAATTAGCGGTGGATTTGCTCCTATAAACAGAATTTGCGTTTTAGACAAATTTAATTTATATCCAGAAAAGGATCCAAATATACCCGCTAATTCTTCAATCCTCAAAAAAGTTCTTTCAATATCTTTAGTAACCACTACCAAATCATCTGCATAGGCAAGGGCTCTATATGTCGTACCTCCTAGCTGTACCGGAACTATATTCTCATCCCTATTTAACTGATTAAGAAAGATATCTATGTATATGGCAAAAAGAAGAGGAGAGGATGGACATCCCTGGCGTGTTCCTCGTTGAATAGAGAATGATGCAGATTTATTAGAACCTATTTTTATTGCTGATACTGGGTTTTTATATAATGCTTTAAATGCCTTTATTATTCCTGATCCGAAGCCTTTCATGGATAGCAAGTCCCAGAGATAGGGCCACGCCACTCTGTCAAATGCTTTTTCAGCATCTAGCAGAGTAATCCCTATAGGTGTATTAGAGGCTTCTGCCCAATCCATCATGGCTATAATTCTACATATATGGTCAGCCGTATCTCTATTAGGAATGAATCCATGTTGCCAGCGAGAAACAATTGATGATATAATCTTTGATAGTCTTGTGGCAAGTATTTTCGAATATATTTTACTATCAGCGTTGATTAATGATATTGGCCTATAAGAGGCTGGGTTAAGTGGATCTTTATCTTTTTTTAAAAACGTCATAATTACTGATGTAGGCCAGGATTCTGGTGGTATACCTTTTTGTGCCTCTCGAAATATGGAAAGCATATCACTTTTTATGTGCCTCCTAAAATATTTGTAAAATTCTAGTGGAATAAGGTCCGGACCGGTTGCTTTACCTGTTGCTAGTGAATTTAGTGCATTTTCAATTTCTTCCCATGTAATCACAGCATCTAACGCAAATTTTTGGTCACAAGAAAGAGATGGCAGAAGATTTCCCATGGCAAAGTTCAAACATATATCAGATGAATAATGGTCATCCTCTTGTGTATAGAGTTTGAGATAGAACTTACGGAAAACTTCCAAAATGTCCTCTTGTTTATTATGAATTTGACCTGTTTCATCTTGAATCATATTAATGGCATTATAGACCTCTTTTTGTCTAATTCTTTTTGCTAAAATTTTTCCTGTATTTTCACCTATCTCGTATATCTGGGTTTTATGACTTGCCTTCAGTTGTGCTGATTTATCTGCAAAGAATTCATAACAAAGAGTTTTGCTAATCGCTAACCTTGATTCTATATCCGTTATTGGTTGTTGACATATTATTGCTGTTATTAATTCCTTCTCCCAAAATAATACTTTCTCAAATGCCTTATCGTTCTTTTCACGCATAATTTTCTGTTTTTTATTAGTATAAGAGAGAGTCTCTCCCCTTATCCCTGATTTGAACGTATCCCAGACAATTTGAATAGAAGCGGTTCCTCTATTAATTTCAAAAAATTCTTTTATCCATATAGCCAATATATCTAAATATTCTGGATCAAATAATAGTTTACGATCAAAAGTCCAGGGCCTTGGTAGAATAGTTGTTTTATCAGTTTTGATTTCAATCAGTATTGGATTATGGTCAGAAATTATGCGTGGAAATAACTCAAAGTTTGTGTCATAGATAAATGATTTTTTAAGGAGAAAGTAATCCAAACGTACAAACTTTTTATGTGGATGGGAGAAGAATGTAAACACGGGAGATAAGAGTTTTTTTTCATAAACTACATCAACTAAACCATGGTCTAGGGTCAATGGCCTTCAAGACAAAAATAATTTCTTTTTAACTCCCTGATAACAAGATACATCACCGATATCCTTATTAGAATCTAGATGAATATTAAAGTCTCCGCAGAGTATTAATGATGAGGACCAGTTGGATAGTTCCAGATTTAAGAAGTCTAGAATAGCTGGATCATCCACATTTGGAGCATAGACAGCACATATAGTCCATAATATACTATTAATTTTAAACTCCGCTATTGCCCATCTACCATATTTATCTGCTTTGTGTCGAGTTAGTATACCTATGCCTTTTCTAAATAGAATAGCAACACCTTTTGTTGTTGAACCTTGAGATGTACATACAGCTAGCTGCATACCTAGATCTTTATATAGATGTCTATCCTTCCACACTATATGTGATTCCTGAATACACAGTATATCGCTTTTCATAGACTGTAAGATTTGTGCCGCTATTCTCCTCTTCTTTTTATTATTCAAACCACAAATGTTCCAAGAACACACACGTAACTTTCCCATTTATAGCAATATTTGTAACAGCATTTGCTTCGCATATAAGGCACCGACTTGAGCAAAGAAAAATATGAGTGTATAATCAAATGAGGTTTCAAATTTTTCTCTCTGACAAAAGGGGGCAAGATGGCGGACTGTAGGTCCGAGTGAGGAGACGCTGGTTCAAGCCATCGTGTGGTTCATTGCGGCAGGCTGATCCTCTTTCATTAAATCCGCGGGTTCCCGGCTCCGGTTAATTCTTCGCATCTGCAGCTGGAAAGAGCGCCGGGAGTAACCGGAAAAAAGTGCTGGAAAACGTTACGGGGACGGTAACGGCGAAGTGCATACAGAATGCCGGGCTCGGCTATGCGCTTAGACTTGTGGAGAAGCTATACACGAACTCTTCGCTCGGCGTGGTCACGCCCGATTTATTCCTTTTCACCGTCTGCCAGAAGCATTGCCAGAAACACTGCAGGAGCAGGAACTGAAACGAAATTTACAGCTACACGCCGACACCCAGCGCTAAAGGAGCACCTTCGACAACAACACGGTCAACACGGAAACATTGTATCCGCTCCCCCAGCTTCAATGGCTCCAAAGAATCCGACGGGAGTTTCACGGCAGCAGAAGCCAAAAACAAGAGCCGATACTGCAGCCCAGGATACAACTCACTCGTTTGCCTTGACAGATGATAATACCCAGGCTTCTATTAATGCGAGTACAAACGCCCCTTTGAACTCAAACTTAGAAACTATATCAAATGTCTTAACTGTGGCCGAGGGGGTGCAACAAGCAGTGCCACATTTAAATAACTCCAATGCATTTATAGCAAGTGCTGTTGAAAACGTGGTGGATTCTGGGAGTTGTAGGACAGGAGCTATTCTAAAAATCCCTGTTATGTTTAGGAAGAAACCGGTTAACCCTGATTTGAATCAAAAGACCTTTGACAAACAATCAAGTACAACTCAAGGGTCTGCTCAGGGGTCTGCCAAAGGGGGGGTATCCAGTGGTGGTAAAAATTGTGAAGTAATACAAAAGCCATTAACCACTGTTGAGACCACTGTTGAGACCCGAGGTGATGACACAGAGTCCTTGGATTCAGCAGGTAACTTCTACTCTATGACTGATTTATCTCAAGCGTTGGACTCTGATAGTACAGATGAGGTGGTACAAGACACTGGGTTATTGCAGGAGCAAGAAAAATCTTATTCGGATTTAGGCCAAGAAGAGCTTAGCATCTCTGAGGAGCTAGATTCAGATCCAGAGGAGTCCCCGAATAGACCTGAATGGGGGGGGGGGGAAGAAGAAGCGGAGAATTCTAATTCTAACTCTACATTGCGGGGACCTAATAGGTCTAATTCACCTCAAACACCTCTAATCCCCGGATCTCACAATCCATCGGAGGAATCACCTGAAATAACATTGGAGGTATTATATCGTGTAATGCTACACCACAGAGAGGAAACCAAAACTGAAAATCTTCGAACCCAGGGAGCTGTAAAAAAACTACAAAATAATCTGAGAAAAGTAATGAAAATTTCTAATGATACAATTCTAAGAGTCACTGAGACGGAGAGTAGAATTTCACAAATGGAAGACTCTATGGCACAGCAGAGTACACAACTGAAATCAATGGAGGGTCTGAAAGAGGAGATCAATTGGAAACTCGTGGATTTGGAAAATAGATCTCGCCGCAATAATCTCCGAGTCCTGGGTATACCGGAAGGGAAGCAGAATGCAAATCCACGTCAATTTATGATAGAACTTTTCTCTGCTGCTTTCCCTGAATTGAGTCAATGGAAGTGGGAGATTGAAATTCAAAGGGCGCACAGATTTCCGTTCCAGGCAAGACAAGATTCAGCTTCTGCCTCTAAACCACGACCTATTTTGATTTCATTGAATAATTTCCTTGCAAGAGAAGCTCTTTATGACCTGGCAAGACCTAATAAAAATTGTAAGGTTCAAGATATTGAGTTATTTGTACGACCAGACTATTGCCATGCTACTGTGCAATTAAGATGGCAACTGAGACAGCTAATTACCTTATTCCAGGCAAAAGGAGCCCAAGCATTTCTCTTAAACCCGGCCAAACTTAAAGTGATACATAAAGAACGTTCTACTTTCTTTACTTCGGAGGTAGAAGCCAAAGAATTTCTGATGTCTCTTTGAGAAGGTTTACGAACTATACGAACTATAAAATATGAGCTATAAGCAATATATCATGACCAAAATCTGAAAACTACTTAAATCTGCTTTTTCTCTCTTTTACCCGGCTAGGAGGGTAGTAAGAAATTGATGTAATATTTGAAGCAGGCATGTTAAAAGTTAGTAACTGATATATCAATTGAATATAGCAAATGAAGGATAAAATTTGCTCTGATATTCTTAGGCATGAATGACGGATCAGTGGCTCTAAATGATTATGAAGAGAGTATAATAATCATGAGACGAACCACACGATGAGTACCACCTAGCGCTCATCACATCATCAACACGAGGGACTAGTATGTCCCTCTGCCCTGACAGCACTGAGGGGTGGCGAGGGTGGGTGGGGGGCTCAGGGAGAGCTCAGAGGGGGGAGTGGGGAGGGTGGGGGATAAAAACGAAGTTGCAAGTAAAAAGCAGATTGTCTACTACTTTGTTATGTGTCGCCCTTCGGTTATGTTTTTGTCAGAGAGAAAAATTTGAAACCTCATTTGATTATACACTCAAGGGACCCCTACGCCCTTCGGGCGATTGCATAGTAACACACACATGGTCGCTCGAACTAGTTGATGCTCAAATTCAGTGACTCATTCATTAGCCCAAAAACAATTGTGAGCGTCGTCGAGGCTGGACAGGTGTGCCTTCTTCCCAAATCTACAGTGGAAAATCAGCTGTGATGCTGGATATGCTTTGCATCCTTGAGTTTCACGAGCGCAATACCCGTGCTGTTCCTGTGACCAGGAGCTTCTTTCTCTTCATCTGCTGAACTGATCTTTCTCTGACCTTTTATTCACACAAGACGAGGCACATACCCTACTGGGCACATTGTGTTCGCACGGGTTTCTGCAAGTTCGCACGCGTTTTGTACAATTTCACAATTTGCGAAATTGTACAAAACCCTCGCAAACTTGCAGAAACCCGTGCGAACATAAAAAAAAAATCCGCAAATTCGTGGGAATTCGCGGATTTTGCGGATTGCGAGTTCGCAAATGCGCAAAATTCGCGAACGCGAGATTCGCAAAATTCGCCCATACCTAGTACATAGCCTGAGAGTAGCAGGTAGTTTGTTCCAGAGGCAAGGGCCCAAGTAAGAAAGAGCTTTTCCGCCCAGTCTCGCCCTTCTAATTGGGGGGATTTGAAGTAAGGACTGATTACTAGAGCGGAGAGCATGTATTGGGTTGTAAGGAACAAACTTCTCCACCAAATACCTGGGGTCCAAGCTGTGTATACCCTTGTGGATGATACAACAGGTTTTGAATTTGACGTGTTGTCGGATTGGTAACCAATGAAGCTGTTCCAATAGGGGGCGTGAAGGAGATCTAGGTGGGGCATTCAGAACTAACCTTGCGGTGGTGTTTTGAACCACCTGGAGCCTACTTAGTAAGCTATTGTTTGCTGAAAGTAGTAACCCATTACAATAGTCGAGGCAATTAAGCACCAGGGCCTGAACAAGGGTTTTTCTAGAGCATTCTGGTAGTAACGGGAACACTCTTCTGAGTAGTCCAATTATGTGAAAGTAGGACCCAGCTGTTTGGTTTACGTGCTCTTTTAAGGACATGCCTTGATCCAACCGGACCCCCAGGTTTTTCACTACCTGCTTGGGGCTGGGGACGGGGCCCAGGTCTAATGGCCACCAGTCCGGAGTCCACAGCAGTGTGGCCTCCCCAAAGAGCATTACCTCTGTTTTCCCTACATTGCACTGCAGGAAATTTGAGGCCATCCATTGAGATACAGCCCTCATACCCTCTGGGAAGGACTGTTTAACTGCTGTAGTCAATGTCTGGAAAGGAAAGAACAGCTGAGTATCATCAGCGTACGACACAGGAATAAATCCATAAGATCTCATAAGGCCCGCCAGGGGGGCCACATATATGTTGAAAAGTGTGCGACTCAAACACGAGCCCTGTGGCACCCCCTTGGTGAGCTCCACAGGTGCAAAATGAAAAGAGCCCATACTAACACTCTGTGTGCGGCCAGATAGAAAACTCCTCATCCAGGACAGTGCCGAGTCCCCTACCCCCACCTCCTTCAGACGACTGAGCAGGATGTCGTGGGATATCGTGTCGAAAGCTGCGTACAGGTCCAACAGCACCAGAATCATAGAGTTCCCCTTATCCTGCGACATTCTGATGGTGTCGGTCACCGAGAGGAGCGCTGATTCTGTGCTATAGTTGGGCCTGAATCCGGACTGGGAATAGTCCAAACCTCCAGTTAGCTCAATAAAGTTTGACAGATGAGTGTTAACATGTTTTTCCGTTATCTTGCTCAGGTACGGGAGGAGTGATATGGGTCGGAGATTTGATAGTTCAGTCCAAGGGATGGTGGAGTTTTTATGGATGGGTCTCACCAAAGCCTTCTTCCACTCCTGTGGTACCTGACCCTCCGAGAGAGAGAGGTTAACCAAGGACTGAATCATGGGGCCGAGTGACTTGCCCAAAGATGGAACAACCCAGGCAGGAATAAGATCTGAAGGGGATCCTGTCTTAATTTGACCAATTAGTGTCTCTATATCTCCCAGACTAGCTGCCGGAAATGCAGTAAGCATGATGGAATTAGTGGCCTTGGAATTCTGTGGTGGCACAAAAGAGCAGCCCATAGGGTTGCTTGTCTTGATGATTTTATCATAAAACATCTCTATTTTGTTAGTAAAAAATAGAGAGATGTGATCACATAATTGTTGTGAGGACAGGTCAAGACTCTCACAGGCCAAGGGTTCAGTGAAGGATTGAAGGATCCGGGACAGCACCTTAGAGGAGTTGCCCGCCTCTGTTAGTTGTGCGGTAATATGATTTTTCCGGGCCAATCTGATATTTTTATAGTATGTGGACAGGGCAGTGTGGTAGCCATTTTTGTCTTCCTCAGAGTGAGATTTTCTCCAGGCCTTTTCCAACTTTCTACAAGCCTGTTTATAGGAGCGTAGTTGATCAGTGTACCAGGCCTCTTGACATGGTGCGGGACGCTGTCTGCATAATTTCATGGGAGCTAAGGAGTCAACTGCGGTGGAAATGGCAGAATTATACTTAGATAAGGCCAACTCGATGTTATCAGAGACTGCAAATCGGGGCTCAACTAGTGCCTCCTAGAAAGTTTCTGATGACACTTTGTTGTACCATTGTCTGCGCAAGAAAGGTGGGGATGGGGGCGATTCCTGGGTTTACCCATGCAAAGTGGTCAGACCAGTTCACCTGCATAGGAGGGCTGCATACAATCTTGGAGGAGTTGGAAAAGATCATGTCCAAAGTATGGCCGGCTGAGTGAGTGGGACCCTTATTGTGTCGTGTTAGTCCTAGTAGAGATAAATCCGCTAAAAAGGACTGGGTTTCAGGATTGTCAGGTAAATCACCATGCACATTAAAATCCCCTAACAATAAAAAATCATTTCCGGATTAAAGTGCGGGGCCAGTACTTCGACTAAGCAGGCCTTTGAAGGTGTGTTGGTCCTAAGGATCAATACTTCCATACTGGCAGTGCTCCTTTGATCCAGTATGGAGACAGTGCTCCCATTTTGTAAATAATGGCCTCCAGTTTTAACAGGTCTGTCTAGCCTCACCATTTTAAATCCCTCTGGAATGCCCAGGGTGATTGCAGGGACCGAGTGTGGTTTCAGTCACGTCTCTGTCAGGAAGCACAACTCAGGCTGAAGAGTGGAAATGAGATCCCAGACTTCTGTGTGATGTTTAGGCAGAGATCGAGTATTACATAACAAGTTCTTCCACCCGTTCAGCGAGTGTGTTTCTTCCGTGAGAGACACTACAGGTTGACTTACGTAGGAGGTCTGAAACCGACAGTGCGACACGAGATCGGACCTTCCAGGCATGGCCAGGTTTCAGAGGCACAGACTTGCAAGGGTGCTGTCTGCAGGCTTAATAGTTTCTTGAAAGAATAGCTAATGCGACAGTCTACTTTACTGTCCCTGACAAAATGGACAGGGTCCATGGCCCCTGGTCCCGTCCGGTCGCGGACGGGCTTCTCTTTGGCTTCTTTTCGGCGCGTCTTCGGCGCGTAGACGGCGCTCCCCCTGCGCGCGAACAATGCACGCTCGTAGATACACGAGGGCTTAATAGCCCTTGACTTCCTGCGACTAGAGCGCTAACCGCTCCAGTAGTAGGGAGGAAGTACCAGGCTCTCCCTGTCCCGCCCTCCGCGCAACGGTACTGGCTACTGCGTCGGGCGGGCAGGAGCAGACACTGAGCCCAGGCTTCCCTATCAGGTATCAGGTAAGTGCCAGGCCCCCCTTTAAGTTTCCCGTATGGCACAAATGAAAGTTTTAAAATACTATCAGAAATCACACAGAAATTACACTTTAAAAGTTTCACATTTAAAATTTAGCATCAGCGAGTGGAGCTCTTGAAATCTACTTGTGGCGAGAAGCGGATCGGGAGAGACACTGCCACCGTCCTCCCTACCGCAGTGCACCCACAGATACACTCCACCTAAATAGCCCTTGACTTCCTGCGACTAGAGCACTAACCTCTCCAGTGGTAGGGCGGAAGTACCTGGCTCTCCTTGTCCCGCCCTCTGCGCAATGGTAATGGCTACTGCGTCGGACCGGGGCGGGCAGGGGCAGACACTGAGCCCAGGCTTCCCTATCAGGTATCAGGTAAGTGCCAGGCCCCCCTTTAAGTTTCCCGTATGGCACAAATGAAAGTTTTAAAATACTATCAGAAATCACACAGAAATTACACTTTAAAAGTTTCACATTTAAAATTTAGCATCAGCGAGTGGAGCTCTTGAAATCTACTTGTGGCGAGAAGCAGATCGGTAGAGGCACTGCCACTGTCCTCCCTACCGCAGCACACCCGCAGATACACTCCGCCTAAATAGCCCTTGACTTCCTGCGACTAGAGCGCTAACCACTCCAGTGGTAGGGCGGAAGTACCTGGCTCTCCCTGTCCCGCCCTCCGCGCAACGGTACTGGCTACTGCGTCGGGCGGGCAGGAGCAGACACTGAGCCCAGGCTTCCCTATCAGTTATCAGGTAAGAGCCAGGCCCCCCTTAAGTTTACCGTATGGCACAGATGAAAGTTTTAAAATACGATCAGTAATCACACAGAAATTACACTTTAAAAGTTTCACGTTTAAAATTTAGCATCAGCGAATGGAGCTCTTGAAATCGACCTGTGGCAAGAAGCAGATTGGGAGAGACACTGCTACCGTCCTCCCTACCGCAGCGCACCCGCAGATACACTCCGCCTAAATAGCCCTTGACTTCCTGCGACTAGAGCGCTAACCGCTCCAGTGGTAGGGCAGAAGTACCTGGCTCTCCCTGTCCGACCTCCATGCAACGGTAGTGGCTACCGCGTCGGACCGGGGCGGGCAGGAGCAGACACTGAGCCCAGGCTTCCCTATCAGGTATCAGGTAAGTGCCAGGCCCCCCTTAAGTTTCCCGTATGGCACAGATGAAAGTTTTAAAATACGATCAGTAATCACACAGAAATTACACTTTAAAAGTTTTACGTTTAAAATTTAGCATCAGCGAGTGGAGCTCTTGAAATCTACCTGTGGCGAGAAGCAGATCGGGAGAGACACTGCCACCGTCCTCCCTACCGCCGGATGTAGAGTCTTAAGGTGTTTATACATAGAGGCAGAACCACAAGAATATTGTTTTTCGGCACTACCTCGAGACAAGACTCTCACAGATCCGGCAGGTGACCTTAGTGGCGTTGACCTACTTATGCCCTTCCGTAAGAACTTCCACAAAACCGACACAGGCCTTTGAGGGCGTGGAACTTCTGGTAAAAATTCATCCTCCGAAGAATGTTCTGACTCCTCCTGTGGCTGCTGTCCTGAAGCCATCTTCTTTTTGTTTTCAAAACACCAAAAACAAAATGTTGAAAATAGTGTTCTTCTAAGCACAGAGATGTCTCTCAAAAGAAGCTCAAAGAAGAATGATTGAAATGGGTGGGGTCCTCCAATAGTTACAATGGGAAATGTTATGAACAAATCAAATCTTTTTTTTTCAGTTCACATGGGATCCGCGCACCATGCGCACACGCAGCACACGTCCTTCGCGACTTCGCGAAATTGCATATAAAAGTAGTCTAGTAAGTCTAGTCTAAGTAGTCTAAGTTTATTAAAAGTAAAAATATATTATTTTTATGAATACCTTAGATAATGTCTGGCCCTAATATGTAAATTAAAGACATATATATATATCATTTTAGACATAGCAATCGCGCACATCTCTGAAAATACGCACCCGTCGCATACCATACGGGGATCCTTCACAACATTTCTAAAATGGCGGCTAGAATCCGCGCACCGATCATGAAAGGTACGCTTTTGGTGCGCGACTCCAAAAAAAATAGAAAAACTAAATAATAAAGAAAATAATATTTAAAAACATTGTTTTTCCATTTCCATAAAAAATATATAATGTAATTTAAAAAAATCAAATATGTAAAAATAAACAGTTAAAGATCTGTAGAAAATCAGTATAAAAAAATACATATAACTATTATTACATTTAAATATGATCATTTAAAAAACCTTCGAAATTCACTGAAAAAAACATAGGTTTCAGACATGTTATAGTTAGGAATTAGCATTTAAAAAACCTTGGAAATTCACTCAAAAAACCATAGGTTTCAAGGCTGTTATAGTCAGCTGGACATTTCACTGTTTCACTGGTTTCACTGTGTGCTCGTTACCCTCCTGAGGCGGAAACTGGGAGGTCTGTTCTGCACTTGCTGATTTTAAAAATACCTATTGTTCTTTTTAAAAATGTATTTGTTGTCACTAGCTTGAATACAAAGTTTCAAACTACTTGACTTTACCTTTCCCCCTCGCCTCGCCTCGCTGCCCGACCCATGCCTCAGCCGACTAACAGGCTGATCGCTCTCTGCAGGGCGTTGTGAATTTAGCGGCCATATTGTGAGAGTATTGGCGCTGTGACACACTCTAGTTTACTTTAAAAGGGGTCCCTCTGAACGTAGCACGTGCTTCACTGTGTGCTCGTTACCCTCCTGAGGCGGAAGCCGGGAGGTCTGTTCTGCACTTGCTGATTTTAAAAATACCTATTGCTCGTTTAAAAAATGTATTTGTTGTCACTAGCTTGAATACAAAGCTTCAAACTTGACCTTACCTTTCCCCCTCGCCTCGCCGTCCGACCCACACCTCAGCCGACTAACAGGCTGATCGCTCTCGGCAGGGCGTTGTGAATTTAGCGGCCATATTTGTGAGAGTATTGGCGCTGTGACGCGCTCTAGTTTACTTTAAAAGGGGATGGCCATGACTCCGCGCAGCGAACGCGAGCAGCGGACGTGCCGAACTCGTGCCGGAGTCGTGCCAGAGTCCTGCCCGTCTGCGCCCGTCCGTGCCAAGGAAGCGCTAGGGGCCAGTCAGGCTGCTGATTTCAGTCCTTCTCCCATCCTACATACCGCATACTCCATCAGCACCATGAAAGCACTCCAACCACCGAGGTTACCCTGTCACAATAAACACCGGCCGGAGGAACTACTTAAAGGATGTAATTGTCTGTGTTTTAAGAAGGACCAACAGTATATTCCCCCTCACATACCCGCGACCACTGAGAAGCATACCCCCTCTCCCCAATCCAACGAGACTGGCTTTCTTATCAATGCCCACTCTCTGGTGAAAAATAATATTGCTTTTAATGATTTCGTTTCCGACAGAAAACCCTCTTGGGTTTTTGTCACAGAAACATGGGGCTCAGATTCTGCTGGTCCTGATCTGGTTGATGCCATTCCAGATGACTACGCCCTCGTAAGACAGGACAGAGTTGGCCGGAAAGGTGGGGTATTGGCATACTGCATTAAATGTCATCTCGTTGCCGCATTGATTGCCTCCCCTCCCTCCAAAACTCTTTCCAGCCCGCCCATTTTACACTCACCCCCTCCCCTACTGTGTCCTTCATGGGCGTTCTAATTTACAGACCCCCTGGTCCCAGGTCGGCCTTCCCCACCAGTCTCTTGGAAATCCTTGAACCCTTCATTGATGTGCCCAATTTTACCATCCTTGGGGATTTCAATTTCCATCTGGAAAACTCCAATTCATCTGACACCGGTTCGCTTGTCCATTCCCTGGCCTCCTGTGGCCTTTTACAAAAGGTAAACTGCCCCACCCACTCTGCAGGCCACATTTTAGACGGGATCTTTACTAATGACACCAGATTGGAAGTGGGCCCTCCCATCTCCCTCTCGTGGTCCGATCATAAGGCAGTTCCCTTTGACTTTGACCCCGGTCTACAGGATCCGTCTCTTAAGGAAAATAGTGTCTGGACTCTTAAAAGGAATTATAGAGGCATCAATAATGTAGCCCTCACCCCCTTTATCGCTAATTTCATCTCCTCCTCCAAACCCGACACTGATGCTGCCGCTCTGGAGCTGATTAACACCATCTCAGAAGCAGTCAATACTTTAGCCCCTGTGAAACCCCACTACTGCGCCAGGAAAGGCCCTTCGGCCCCTTGGTTCTCTGACTCCCTCGGATTACGTAGGCAGGAATGCAGGAGACAGGAAAGACTCTGGAGAACTCATCTTGAGCCTGAGAAAAAGACCAAACATAGAAATCTCATCATAGGTTATAAGGCCGCAATTCTAGCGGCCAAACAATCCTATTTCACCGACCTGACCACCTCCCTCCGCTCTCCTAGAGATCTTTTTAAAATTGTGGACTCTCTTTCTCTCACTCCGTCTCCGGATCCCACTGTCCCGACACAAGAACTCTGTGACCAGATTTCGACGTTTTTTCACAACAAAATCGTGGATATTCACTCTGTTTTAGAAACCCTTAATTCCACCCAAGTTCACGTCCCACCCCCAGACCCTATGCCCAACCCCACTTTGCCTTCAGCAGCTCCAGAACGCCTGTCCAACTTTCCCCCCCTCTCCCATGAAGGCTTAAATGCTCTTCTAGATAAACTTAAATCTGGCTCCCCACTGGACCCCTGCCCTCTCAAAATTTTGAAAGACTGCAGAGAAGTCCTTCTCCCCCTTACCTTGAGGTTATGAATCTGGCAATTTCTAATGGTGTCTTCCCTGCATCTTGGAAGCTGGCTATCGTAAAGCCCTTATTGAAAAAACCTACTTTAGACCCTGGCACTCTTAAAAACTTTCGTCCCATATCCCTTTTCCCTGCCCCAGCCAAGATGCTTGAGGCTCACCTCAATCACCATCTCAGCGCCTTTCTGGACAAAGCTAGCCTGCTCGACTCTTCACAGCATGGCTTCCAAAAGGCGCACAGCACCGAGTCAGCCCTCACAGTGGTAGTCAACAACATCCGCGCTAAGGTCGACAGAGGTCATTCTACCATTCTGATCCTGCTAACCTTACAGCCGCCTTTGACACCCTGTCCCCAATCATTTTGTCTAGGCGGCTCGGTGAGATGGGAGTGGAAGGACCAGCCCTTAGTCTTCTGACATCCTTCCTTAACCAACGTTCCCAAAAAGTTAAACTGGGTGACTTCCTTTCCTCTGCTAAGCCTTTGCATTGTAGGGTCCCGCAGGGCTCATCTTTGAGCCCTACGTTGTTCAACATATATGTGACTCCACTTGCAAGGCTTGTTAGATCTTACGGATTGGAATTCCTATCGTACGCTGATGACACCCAGATAATGGTCTCCCTATCCCATTCTGTGGAGACCACAGCCCTCAACTTTAAGAATTGCATGGAAGCCGTGGCAGGCTGGATGTCCTCGAACTTCCTTAAGCTAAACGGTGAAAAACCGAGATCCTCATCTTTGGTGGCAAACAAGATCTCCGGTCGGCGGATTGGTGGCCATCCTCCCTTGGAACCTGCCCCCTGCCGTCCCTAGTTGCCAGAAACCTGGGGGTCACCTTCAACACAACACTGGCATTTGATAAACAAGTTAGCAAAACTGTGTCAACTTGTTGTGGGGTTTTGAGGATCCTAAGGAAGTTAGTACACTATCTCTCCCCCGATGTCCGGAAACAGGTGGTTATTGCTCTTATCTCACCCCGCCTGGATTATTGCAATGCCCTCTATTTTGGTAGCTGCAAAAAACTCATCCACCGCCTACAGACTATTCAGAACGCTGCAGCCATGTTTGTGGTGAATGCCCCAAGAAGTGTTTTTGTCACAGAAATCAGAAAAAATCTCCACTGGCTACCTGTTCAGGCCAGGATCACCTTTAAGGTCCTGGTTCTGACCTATCAGGCCCTACATGGTTTGGGTGCTGAGGACATTGGGTCTCTCGTGTCCTTCTATACCCCGGACAGAGCCTTGAGATCTGCTCACAAAAATCTTCTGGCGACCCCCCGGATCGCCAAGGCCAGATGGGGAGGGAGGGCCTTTTTCTCCCTCGCCCCCAAGCTGTGGAACACGCTTCCAGCCAACCTTAAAACTCAGCCATCTCTTGCCCTCTTCCGGAAAAATCTTAAAACCTGGCTATTTGCTGAATCCTACCTTTAAGTTCTGCTTCTTTCTGATGCCTCCGACCACTCAGTTGTTTTTCCATCTGATGCGCCTTGATGCCTCCGGGTTAAGTTGCGCCCATACAAATTGCCAATTCATTCATTCATTCATTCATTCATTTCACTCGTACAAAACCATTAAAAATGCTACTTAGTTCTACTAACTATGACACCGGCGCCCGCAATCCACTGCTGATGATGTCACATATTACATCATTCATGACACGGACCCCTCCCTGGCCCGATTTCAGCCCCAGTGACCCTGTTCCAAGGGATCAGCCACATTTACCTGGGTGCCCTAGCCCCACCCAAGGCACGCAGTGTTCTTTGATGGGGACCATGGGGGGATCCTTAATGCCCCCGCAAACCCAGCTGACTTCCTGCATCCTGCGGGAGCTGGTGATCCAGTGGCCTAGCTACAACAGATACTCCACTACCATATACGCACCTGGGGGCCCATAAACACACACGATTGAGTAAACCGCTGGTGTCAAAGTTTATATATATATATATATATATATATATATATATATATATATATATATATATATATATATATATATATATATATATATATATATATATATATATATTCACTGAAAAAACCATAGGTTTCACACACATTATAGTTAGGCATTAGCATTTAAAAAACCATGCAAATTCATTGAAAAAACCATAGGTTTCACACGTTATTGTTATCTGAACATTTCTCTCATACAAAATCTTTGAAATTCCTGCGTTATAGTTAACTCAGGTAACTATAACTTACGCGCCCACAATGCACTGCTGATGACGTCACATATTACATCACTCATGACATGGTCAGTGACATCACTCATGACATCACTGATGACATCTCAAATTACATCCCAAGATCCACAAAAACGCCAAAAGACCACCAGGGCGTCCAATTGTATCTTCAATTGGAAGTCTTCTAGAAAACACTTCCCGTTTCATAGATTATTTCCTTGCACCGATTGTTAAAGATTTACCCTCATATGTTAGGGACACTCGAGACTTTCTCCGATTAATGGACAACATCTCCTGGGAACTGGACATGCTTTTAATCACGCTGGACGTGACAAATCTATATACGTGCATAAATCACGAACATGGTCTAGCAGCTACCAAGTGGTTCCTGGATAGGAAACCAGAAAAATATCGGGCACATAGTAGCATGATTCTCAGCATGATACGTTTCTGTTTATACAATAATATGTTTCTTTTTGTAGGACAAATATACAAACAAGTAAGGGGTACCTCCATGGGCTCGTGCTTTTCCCCCAGCTACGCAAATCTTTTTGTTGGCTGGTGGGAGAAGCACGAGGCATGGGGAGGAACCAATGAAATATGGAATGACAACTTATTGTTATGGACTAGGTACATAGATGACCTTTTTATAGTGTGCCGGGGTGATCAATCCTCTGCAGAGGCGTATATTGTGGCCCTTAATGAAAACCAGTGGAACTTGAAATTTACTAGCACGATAAGTACCACAAGTGTGTTTTATCTTGATTTGGAGGTTTTTGTATACAATGAAAGACTACATACAAGACTTTATAGGAAACCTACAGCAGGTAATGCCGTACTACATGCGGCGAGTTACCATCCTAGGAGCCTGGTAAAAAACGTTCCATATGGGGAACTCCTACGATTAAAAAGAAACTGCTCGTCTGATGATGATTTCTTAAAAGCCAAAACTGAGGCAGGAACACGTTTCAGAAACAGGGGCTATTCTAGCAACCTTTTTAAAGAAGCAGTTGAGAAATCATCATCTATAAATAGGAGGGATCTCCTAGTAGTCAAAAGCAAACCCCAACAAGATAATAATGTGAGAATGATCACCACTTATAATAACAAATCGAGTGATCTAGTACGGAGTTTTAAAAAAAACTGGCACATCTTGACCACGGATAATATTCTAAGAAAACAGTTGACAGAGAGGCCCTTAATCACTTATCTCCGCTGTCAATCGTTATCAGATCATCTAGTGCACAGTCATTTCATTTCCAAACCCCCGCCTGCACCTTAAACGAAAACAAAGGGATTTTTTCCTTGTCTAATGTGCAAAGCCTGCAAAAACAGCAAAAAAGTTCTAGAATTCCCAGGTAGAACAGGCGAAGACAGACCCCACAGAAAAATCAAACATCTCCT
Source organism: Lissotriton vulgaris (assembly GCF_964263255.1). Lineage (NCBI taxonomy): Eukaryota > Metazoa > Chordata > Amphibia > Caudata > Salamandridae > Lissotriton > Lissotriton vulgaris. The sequence continues at coordinate 1,394,576,910 of NC_141693.1, forward strand.
CAATTGCAACTCTGACCATACGATCTACTGCCTCGAGTGTCCATGCAAGAAAAGATATATAGGAAGCACAATAAACGCCACTAAGCTGAGGGTTTTAGAACACATGCGAGCAATAACAAATAAGGATAAAAACTATCCGGTCGCTCGACATTTTGCCGCACACCACCAGAGCAATAGGGATCTGCTTAGCTTTTATTGCATGGACCAAATTCCAAAGACAGAAAGAGGCGGTAACAGAGAAAAAGCACTCCGAATCTTGGAATCAAGATACATCATTGACCTCAGAACAATAACACCCTGGGGTCTGAATAATGATGAGGAGATGTGGGTTCATCTCTGAAACCCTTCAAAACAGGGGTAGTTAGAACTATAAAACAGGGCTTTTGCCATAAACACCTATTGGATATTTTCTCCAGAAACATGAGAAGAAATCAAACCAGTTCCTAGATAATGTTGCCTGACAGTATGTAGCAGCTTATTATGAAGAAATGATTTATATAGCCCATACAGGGCAAAAAGACAAAGAAAAAAGATTAGTGGCTAACCTAGGGGGATTCATCCCCCAAAAAAAGGAAAATGATGTTTACTAAAAAGTTGGAATAAGCCACTATGAACGAATGTATTTTTCATGTCATGCTTGGCAGAATGAAGTATGTACATCCATGAAATTATTATTGTGTTATTGTTTTGTAATTTTATCATGCACTTTATGCACTTTATGGTCTTAGCCATTGAAAAGCAATAGAAATGTGTGTAGATAGGTACACCTTAAGATGGCCGCCATGATTCTTTGAAGGTATTGTCCGTCTTTTATGTTGATGCAAGCACGAGAGGCTGGCGGGCTTTAAAAATGGCTTTGTAATTAGAGCACTAACTGACACTGACGAAGCTTTTCACAGCGAAACGCGTCTGTCTGGGATGAGGGGGGTTTGCAGAATTAAAATCTTTATACTGGATTCCAGTGTGCTTGCCGTTTTTCTGACAAAGGAGGTCAGATTGTGTTCGAGTATGAATATTTATATGTATTTTGTTTTTTAGATTATATTTCATATTCTTATTGTAAAATAATAACAAAACTAAATTGCAAAGTAATTTTTGGATGAATTATTGCTTGACGTCGGTTGCAAGTATAACACAGCTCCAGCAATTCTCTTGGGGCCCTGTGCTCACAATGCTGTATCAATTCTTACACCTGCTTCAAGCATGTGCAAGGTTTTGACGCAGCATAAGCTCAAAAGTCACTGAATAAAATGTTATGCATTTCACTCAGTCACTTTTAGGAGGCCTTGCTGCACCCCCTTCTGCACAAGAAACCCTCTTGTGGCGTAACGCTTTACAATGTAATACACCCTCCAGATGCGTCACATTGTTAATAATTAATACCACACACTGTGGCACATCTTTTGCACCGCCGCTGTGTCACAAAAGTGACACAACGGCTGTGTAAAAGAGGCACAAGGGGATTATAAATCCACCCCTAAGACATACAAATTCACCCAGGCACTTTCACCAGCAGCGCAAATTGAAACATAGACATGTAACATATTTATGTACATATCATACATTCAAGTGCTTCGGACATACTACAGTATACTATAGATAAACACCTTATAGATTTATGCTGTAGCAGTTCCTTATAGTCCTGCACTTTCACATTCTCCATACACTAGTAACATATTCATTCATTCATTTATGAACTACACATTCATTCTGACAAACTTTTACACACTAACATAGAAATAAAATTCTTTCTTTGACCAGTGAAGGTAGTTCTAAAAAGAACAGTTTTTTTGTTTTGTATTTATTTTGTGTTTTCTCAACAAATTCCAAGCGGAACAAAAGAATAAAATAGAGAACAACTAATGTTGAGGACAGCAATGATCCTGCATCCTGCGTTTCATCAAGTCTATAGACTGTTCTCCACAACACAAAAGTTTATTGCAATAAATGCATAGAATTTTAACTTTAGCAAAGTCAGAATCAATATGTGGGTGTGGACTGCTTGCTGAAAATCCTGCTGCTGCAGTTGTTGTGCTTGGTGTAGCAGCAGGTGGGTTCTCGTGCAACCTCCGTCTTGCACCTCGAGCAAAGTTCTTGGGGTGCAAATTCTTCACATGTCGCACCATATTTGCTGTGCGAAAGGAGTATTTTTTACATGGATCACCCATTGAAAGAGTTGTTTCGCAAATTTTACAGGTTACTTTTGGAGCATTAACCTTTTTTTACCTTCTGGAAAAGTGGAAAACTTCCAAATTAGAGCTTCTTTCCTGTTCTTTGGAGGTTCTTCACGAATGAAATCTCCCTCTGAAGAACTGCTGGAAGATAACTCCATTGCTCTTATTATTGTGATCTTCCTTCTATTTGAGAAAATTCTCAGAACAAATGCTTCTTCTTAGAATGTCAAAATCGAATAATTATAATGGGACAGAACTTTCAACAGTCGCAATAGGAAAAGTTATGAACCAATTAAATCTCTACTTTTTAAGTCACATGGCTTTGCGTACGTTTATGATGCGCTTGCGCAACTCTTTCAATACAAGTACGCAGGATGTTCTACTGAGATTTATGTAATTCTTTTTAAAAGTAATATATGATTATTACAAGTATTAAAAAAAATCATAGTTATCCCAAATGTCTGCCCTTAGTATGTACATTAAATACATACATGTTTTAAACCAAGTAGAAACATTGCCCCCTTTCCCATACAGAACGCCTTACATGACGTCACACCGAATCTTTAATGCGACGCGTAACATCAAAGCATATTCGTACTGTATGCGCGGGTACACGCTGAGTATGATAAGCAGTACAAACTATGGTGCGATCACCTTTCAGTGACAAATCAGAGCTCAGGGCACGCTAAGGAGAATGATTAGAAGTGCTGACTCATTGCAGATCCGATACTGGGCCTGCCTCTGTGTACATTATAACAGCGCCCCCATCGCTCTCTGTGGTTAATTGTTAGTGCACACACTCATACTTGCACATGCGCGGTGCACGCCCACCCACACTACACACATGCCACCACCTAGCATGCTTGCTATCATTTAGCCTGGAAACCAATACATTAGCCAATGGTATATCCCCCAGGGCCATCATTCTTGCAGACCACGAAAACTCTACCAATAACGGCCCAGGGCTTGGTTTGATCAGCCCCGCGGTACCCATATAATGCGGGCACTGACGTGAGCATGCTCTCTTTTGCCTGCCTCTGCTGCAATGACACACAGACTGTCGAAAACACTCCAGACTCAGCGAAACCACAGGCTTTCAAGACACGACAAAAGACGACAAAAACAAAGGTACGAGAAGACGTCACAACATCATCCTCCACTGTAAATTGTATATGCATAATACTATTTTTTTATCCTTTATATGGCTTTCCTACCCCTCAATGGTTTTAAATTGTACTTGCATAATTGAAATATTTCTTTATAAGTCACAAGGTCCTTTACACCTCTAATCTTAAAAATTGTGCGTGAATACATTTCTGTGTCATATTTCTGTGCTACGCCACGTGCTTAGGCCTCTATTAATATTATTAATTTTGCGTCCATGATAGTATTTTTTTTCTGCGTCACGAGGCCATCCCAGGCCTCTATTAACTTATTGATCTTCCTTTGTGTCCTGGAGCTGCAACAGTCTTAACTACGGAATATTAGGAACCACATTAAAATAAACTTTTGATAGTAGTTACGCAACTCAGTTTACGATGACTAATCAAAATGTCCTTTTGTTTCCTTCAGCAAACATCATTCAGAAGCAACCACGGCCTATCGAGCAACAGCAATGGAATTCTCTGCAACTTATTGAATATACTTTGACATATAGAAGCAGAGTTCAAGTGGAGTGGTGAACTCCGGTGGCCGCACTCTTTATACAGGTAAGCACAGCAGCCTACATATACAATGCCTTCATAGCAATGCATTAGAAATAGGTCGACATAACGGCGTCAGTAACGCAGTAGGCACTTCTATATAGACACCACTTCAACGCGGCACTATAACAACTGAAATATACCAGGTACACTGCACTCGTAAAACTGTAGTGTTATCTTTATTCGTGAAACGAGAGAGGGCCATATTATCAAGCCTGGGCGACAAAATTATCACCACTTTATCGGCAGGAAAGTGGTGATAATGGGTTTGATAATATGCTCTATGGAATTCCAATCGAAGCTCATGTTAGATGTGAAGGACATCTAACATGAGCTTCGATTGGAATTCCATAGAGCATATAATCAAACCCATTATCGCCAGTTTAGCTACACTTTCCTGCCGATAAAGTGGCGATAATTTTGTCACCCAGGCTTGATATTATGGCCCAGAGTGTTAATGTTTTCTCTCTCTCTCACTCCCTGTGACATCATTTCTCTTTCTCTCTTAAACTTAGAACCTGCTGTCTGCTTGGATGTGTAGAAGTATTGTTGAAGTGAAGTTGTGAAGTCTACTTTCGTATGTGTTTGGCCGCAAGGTTTATACAACGGTAAGCACAGAGGCCTAGATCTACAAATCCTTTATAGGAATGCATTAGAAATAATTTGGCATAACGGGCGTTAGTAATGCAGTAGGCACTTCCATGTAGACACCACTTGAACGCGGCACTATAACAAGTAAAATGTACCAGGTACACTGCACTCGTAAAACTGTAGTGTTAGCTTTATTTGTGAAACGAGAGAGGGCCATCTTATCAAGCCTTGGCGACAAAATTATCACCACTTTATCGGTAGCAAACTGCCGCTAAAGTGGCTATAATGGGTTTCATCTATAATTACCTCCGAGCAATGACAACAGATAGGTTACTACAGTCTGACAAACAGATCTACAACCTTATTACGCCACTTTTGAGTCACTTTTAACATGAGTAAAGTGACGCAAGGAAAAAATCTCAACTCCAGACTCTGCGACACAGTTTTAATGTTGTTTTCTCTCTCTTTCTCTCCCTCACTCTCTGTTACATCATTTCTCTTTCTCTCTTAAACTTAGACACTGCTGTCTTTGACGTGTAGACGTGTAGAAGAATTGTTCAGAATAAGTTGTGACACCAACTGCCTGAAATGTTTACCCGCAAGGTTTATACAACGGTAAGCACAGAGGTCTAGATCTACAAAGCCTTCACAGGAATGCATTAGAAATAAGTCACCATAACGGGCATCAGTAACGCACTAGGCACTTCCATATAGACACCACTTGACTGGAACTCACCAGTACACACGCATTGACCGCCTGAGCTCTCTGTACGAGAATGCGAACTGCGGGTTCTCATAGTTCAATTCAGATTCAGACAGTTCCGGAGGTGGAGCGAGCGAGCGAGGAGGAGCGAGCTGATCGGTGAGGCGAGGCAAGGCACGGGCGAGTGAGCGAGTAGCTGCGGCGGTAGCGCCGCCGAACGCCGCCGAACGCCGAAAACGCCGAGCACCGGCAAGACCTATACCAACGCGCTGGTGCTGGTCTGGTCTCTGATCCCTGCTTCACTGCTTCACCGCCAGGGCTTGCCGCGACAATCCCCGTCGTCGCTCTGCAAGCCTGCAAGTAAACGCTTCACTGCAGCGGCAAACTTCAAGGACTTAAAGGGCTGGTAAGCCCGCCCCGATTCACTTCGGTTTGCCCGGACTTACGGGGTCTGACGGGACTACAGCACAACGGGAGCCACAAGGTCTACGGGTAAAAGCGACCTACGGATCTACGGAGGCAAGGGCGCAAGTCTCGAGGTAAGAGGTGCAGGGTATGAGGCGTGAGGCACACCCGTGAGGTCTACCCGTTAGTCAGCCAGTCTCGCTGCACATTTCCAATACGCGACTGCTTCACAACACTGCAATCCTCGCCTTGCAAGCCTCAACGACTTGAGTTAGGCTGAGCTGGGCAAGCAAGCAATTACATGCGAGCGCAGCTGCCGTTAGAGGCAGCTGCCAAGTAAGAGCCGGGGGGCAAAGAGTCTGGCAGTGCTGACGAGGTTCAACATCGCCCGAGGCCCGCCCCCGTGCGCCCCGCTCGCTCTCTACTCTGTTCTCTTCATTTGCTGCTTGCTATCCTGCTACCCTTCTATCCGCTGCCCACTAGGGGGGGCAGCCTGAGTCGCGTGTGGCATCAACGGCACCAGCGGCTTGAACACACATCTCTTCCCCCACTGAATCCACCCCCACCGGCCCTCTGACTAACTAGAACGCCAGAAGTCAACGGCACCGCAGCCGCCGGGGGAGCGCTCCCCTGTGAGCTTCGCTGCGCCCCGCGGCCGGGCCCTACAATCCCCTCAAGGAGCCGCAAACTTCTTTTATGTGCAAAACCCCCAGGCACGACTGAGTAGTGCAGCAGAGAGCCACAGAGAGCCCCGAGTCATCTCACAGCGTGGTGGAGAGCTGCAACTTGTCCCACAGGCGAAGACCCACCCTACAGCTCACCTGACACGCCTGATCTCTTGACTGGGTGAGAGTATTCTGCTTAATTCAGAAACTCTGTCCATCACCACCCCCTGTTGTTTAATTATTTTGTCCACCATAAGCGTGGAAGGGTATACTCAGACGTGAGTCCCTTGCTCATTGCACCATCAGGATTCAAGCAAGCCGGGCCGAAGAAGGCTGTAATGCCAGAAACCGGTCCCCGGAAGCTTGTTTCCTTCCCAGTGAAAGAATTGGCTTGGTAGTTTGGTCTGCCCTGTTCCCATGATGCACTGGGCCAGGGACAGACTAATTTGCATATAGCCAGGTTCTGAGCTGGGATGGTGCAGTGAGCTAAAAAATGGTGTTGGATCAAGCCCTGATCTCTTGACTGGGTGAGAGTATTCTGCTTAATTCAGAAACTCTGTCCATCACCACCCCCTGTTGTTTAATTATTTTTGGAACACAGCCAACTCATGGGAGGAGTTACAACACCACTGGTCAGCTTGGAGGGAACATTCCTAAGTGATGACTATCCACTAGTACAAAGGGTTTAACTGCACATGTGCGAGCTTGACCAGTACTAAAAATAGCCTGTTGCTGGGCAAATTCGAGTGGTCAGTGGTACAGAGAAAGGACAAAAGGGTATGCTGGCCACGAGGCGACACATTCATAAAAAATGGCTGCCAGCACTTTCAAAATGGCTTCCAACAACCATAGTCAACATAAGGGGATTTCGTGTAGCAAAAGCTTAACGCTAACCCGATCACCGTCAAATTACGACAAGGTAACAAAAAACGCTCAACTAAAAAGCACCATCGACTCAGAAGCCATTCTAAATCACTGGCCCACTCTATTGAGTGACTTGCATCAGGCTCTGGGGGCTCATCCGCTGTTAAAAAAAACGGATGACAAAGGCTCTCAACCAACCCTCCAATGAGGAAACATCTGAAAACAGTAGAAAGAGGCAACACAGCCTAAATAGTAGGAAAACAGTAGAAAGAGCTGCCCAGCAAACCACAAAAGGGCTACACAGAGCAGCTCGCAAGAAACACGCATGGGCCCAACGGAACAAACGTATAGAGAGAGCCTGGCTAAAAATGTTCTTCCTCTTAAAGGAAAGAAACCCGACCCAATTCTGGAGGTATATCAACCAGCTCAGTAATAACGCCCACACTGGAGAAAACGGAGTTCCTGAAAACGTTTGGGTGGAGCACATTAATCAACTCTATAATGGCGGGGCACGGGAGAGCTCATCCACCCCTACGCCCCTAACCCCACTCAACGGAAATACCCCTGGTCTGGCCTTACCTGAAGTAAGACCATCAGCGGCATGAAGAACGATGGAGCACCAAGGCCAAACGGAATACCTGCAGCAGTTTTCAAAAAATTCCGGCAGTTTTGGGTAGAACTCCTTTCACCCCTTTTTGCACATGCTTTTCTCACAGCCAAAATTCCACCTTCATGGCAGGGCTCAATTCTACATCCAATCCACAAAAAGGGTAACTTCTCAAATCCGGCTAATTACAGACTAATAGCCTTGCTGGACATTGAAGCCAAAGCATACGCCCGGGTTTTACTGGCAGAACTAGAAAACTGGGCCCGCGAAAACAACATCCTGCCCCACTCCCAGTCAGGCTTTAGAGCAGGCTGCTCCACGATGGACAACATAATAGCATTGACCTACTTGTCGCGGAAAGCTACCCTGGCTGACCAGCTACCTTTATTCTGCTGCTTCGTGGACTACAGCGCAGCCTTCGACAGAGTCAATCGAGGGACGCTGTGGAACAAACTAAATTCCTGGGAAATACCACCTCCTCTTCTCTCAGCCTTGATATCCTTGCACCATAACACCTGGGTCAGGATTAAAACTAGTGCACAAACATTATCCAAAAAAATTGCAACCGAAAATGACCTAAAACAAGGCTGTGTACTTGCCCCGCTACTATTCAACCTTTACACCGCTGATCTACCAAAGGAACTGGCAGACGCAGCCCTGGCTGCCCCCAAAACTAGGTGGGCTGCGCCTACAGACCATGCAATATGCCGATGACATCATCATCATGGACCACACGAAAATAGGATTGCAAAGATCGCTCACTGCTCTCGACAAATATAATACAAAGAACATCTTGTGATGAACGAATCCAAAACCAAAATTTTGATTTTCGGGAGCTACAAAAAGAAAAATCTTATCTGGAGAGCAGGGGGATCACAAATAGCGACCTGTAACAGCTATAATTACCTAGGAGTTTCGTTCAACGTTAGGGCAAACCAAGCAGCACACCTCAGATACTTAAGGCCTTAGGGTATGGGGATCATTCACAGCCTGAGGCGCTTGAACCGTCACTTGCACAGCCCTTCAGCCGAACCAATCCTAAGGGTGCTACGGGCCAAACTACTACCTGCAGTGACCTACGGCCACCTGGCCTTTCCCGGGAAAATGGACGTATTTCTGGAAAACCTACAAATCACAGCTTATAAGAAAATCTTCTCCGTTCCGCAGCACGCGAGGAGGGCGAGGCTGAGACTCGAGCTGGGCCTGACACGAGCAAACCTCTACTGCCTGGGAGACCTAATCAAATATTACATTCACACCTTACGCGCACCAGGACAATCCCTGAAAGAGCAACTATAAGCTGCGCTTAAGGGTGAACACTCCCTTTGGCATAAACAGCTGCACCTCGCTATCTCCACATTAAAGATCGATCCAACCTCTCTCACTAACCCAACTATCCCGCTGTCAACGTGGAAAAAAAGAAAATAACAAAACAAACCGCTTTAGTCTCATTTCAGACTGACGTTGCCGGGCTATCTAAAAACAAACTTTTTACCGCCTTGAATGAATCATACATCAAGGGGAAACCTAAACTATACTTTAACTACTCCCTCAACCCCCAGACTCGCAATAAAATATTACACATGAGGCTGCTAGCCCTACCAATCTTTGACTTTAACCCACAGTGGGCTTGGTGGAATGAGCAGCCTATTTGCAGGTTTTGCAATTACAAACATGAGTCCTGGCTCCACCTGCTTTGCTGCTGCCCATTCTTTGCTACGGATCGACGACGCCTACTGATCCCTGTTTTTCGGGAACAATCACTGAGACACTGTAGGGAAGCATCAACTTTGTGTTTTAGCAACAATTCAGCTCAGGCCCTAGCAAGAGCTGGGAAGTTAGTCAATATTATTTTAACCGCACTGCATAATCACTTAGCATTAAGAATTTGATCATGATTTTATTCATTTAATTTTTTTTTATTTTAACATGCATTGCTATGTATGTATATTACGGTTTTTATTAACTGTATAATAATAAAGACACCACTTGAACGCAGCACTATAACAGAACTGGAATATACGAGTCACACTGCACACGTAAAACCGTAGAGTTACCGAAACTTGTAGGGGTATAGTATCAAGAACGGTGATAAAATTATCACTGTTTCAGCAGCAAGAAACTGCCGCTAAACTAGCGATAATCGGCTTGATAATATGCCCTTGTAAATTCCCATAGTAGCCCAGGTTAACACCAGAACCGGCACTGCTACGGGAATTCACAACAGCATATTATCAAGCCCATTATCGCCGCTTTAGCTGCAGTTTCCTGCCGCTGAAACTGCGATAATTTTATCGTCATTCTTGATAATATGCCCCATAATGCTTCAGCTCATTTACTCACATCTACATAATTCTAAACTCTAATTTTCTTTTTTCTTTTGCAGATTACCAATCGGACACCTTTTGGAATCCATTTCACAATTTGTTTATAACATTGTTTAAGTTATTTTTCCAGTTCTAATATAGTTATAATTGAGTTTCGTTTATATTTATTGTTTAATAAAAGTCAATAAAAAAAACTACATACTTCTTTTATTTTGTGGGGGAGGGGTATGACGGCCCACAATAAAAATAATGTTGAAATACTATGGTAAAATATTCAAGACTAGGATTGAAAACAACTGAGTTCTAACTAACATATATAATAAAAACAATGGTGAGAAACTACGAAAATGGCGATGGACGGAGTATGTAATCAACGTTTGGCGCCTCGGTACTACCTTTCAAACAAATATATAAAACATATGACTATTAATACTGTACAAAAGTTTAGCAGCGGATGACACACATGAACCGGGAAAAGAAAGCGACAGATTTACTAACTGATACAAAGAAAGGTTTGCTTGTTGAACTTGAAGAAAAAAGGAAACGTGGGCTTCGAAACAACGCTGAGCATGCGAAGAGAGTACAACTGCTACACCAAAAAAAAAAAGGAAAGCTTTACATCCTAGAGAAGTGTCGCTCAATGGTTAGAGTGGCAGACCCTGATGCAGAGGTCTAGCCCGGGACCAGGGTTCAAGTCCCTGCCTCGGTGGGTCTTGGGCTCAAAATTCCACGGACCTGATAGTTGTCGCCTCGGTGCCTATTCCAATCATGGAGTCCCACTCTGCAACTCTGGGCAATAGCTTGTTTAATCTCCACAACGACCCCCACAACGCTAAGGATGCCTGGCCTCCACCTTGGGGGTGCCCAGGAGTGGACGCCTCACAGGGAAAGCAAGGATGGGTTCCAGAGCGGTATTCGTACAAGCGCCTTGAGACCCTTGCGGGTGAATAGTGCGCTATACAAGTATCAATTTAAATTTACATACTATCATAGAAATGAAAGAGCATTTTATCAACAAAGGTCGATACATTATCGCCGCTTTTATTGACAGGAAACTGCAGATAAAGCGGCGATAACAGGCCCTTGTACCTTTTCATAGCAGCGCAGGTTCTGATATTAAACTGGGCTCCTATGGTTATTCACAAGGGCATATTATCAAGCCCATTATCGCCACTTTCCTGCCGATAAAAACGACGATAATGTATCGCCTTTTGTGGATAATATGACTCATTGCTCTTTTTTTGACCAGTAAACTTAGGTGCATATTATCAAAGAGCTGTGTTACAATTATCGCTGTTTTATTGGCAAGAAACTTCCGATAAAACGGCGATAATTACCATCATAATACGGCCTTGTTATTTCCCATAGAAGCCTATGTTAACACCAGAACATAGGCTTCTATGGCAATCAACAAGGACGTAATATCAAGCCCCCCCTCCCAACAATAATAAAAAACCATAGACCCTTGTAAATTCCCATAGCAGCCCAAGTTCTGATGTTAACCTGGACTTCTATAGTTATTCACAAGGGCATATTATCAAGCCTATTATTACCGCTTTATCTGCAGTTTCCTGCTGATAAAAACGACGATAATGTATCACCTTTTGTTGATAATATGGCCCATTGCTCTCTTTTTTTGACCAGTAAACTTAGGTGCATATTATCAAGGACCGGTGTTAAAATTATCGTCGTTTTATTGGCAGGAAACTGTCGATAAAACGGTGATAATGAGCTTCATAATACAGCCTTGTTATTTCCCATAGAAGCCCATGTTAACACCAGAACATAGGCTTCTATGGGAATTTACAAGGACGTATTATCAAGCCCACCCTCCCAACATTAATAAAAAAAACTCCAGACAATGCAGGTATCCGGAGCTGGAAGGTCATTTTACATATCACTGCCCCAGAAATGTGGCGTTCCCCGTGACGTGTACGGGGAGAGAGAGAGAGAGAGAGAGCTCAAAACATATTTTTTATAAAAAAGACCCGAGGGGTGTCGCTCACGGAGACTGCGGGGAGTAGGACCGTAAATCCCCCCCGCATACTTCAAAAGAAAACCAGAGGAGTGCCATTCCCCAGTGCTCGGGCAACTTACATGCCCCCATTATGCAGAAAAATTGCCCCCGTAATTTGCCCCCCCCCAGGACCTAATGAATAAAACGGATTTCTACTTTTTTTTCACCTTTTCCACTGTGTACAAGTACTGCACGAGTACCCCGTCAGCATGCAGCTTGCGCTCGTAATTGAACAGATTTCAGTACGCGTGCTGAACTCCGTCTCTAGATATCGCTATGATTGTACTTGCAATTTTCTCAGAAACTACTGAATGGATTTACACAATTTAACAAAAAGCACAATCTGCGAACAGAACTCTACCTCTCTGCCAAATTTCGTGTAATTCCGTTCAGCCGTTCGGGCTGTAGCCCTGGTTAAAGGTCCCTATGGAAAATTGCATGGGGAAAACACGTTTTGGGGCCCCCCTTTTTTCTCAGCCCCCGCTTGACGAATCACCCCCAAACTTTCAGGGAAGCAGCGGAACTAAGCAGGCCATTTTCTTGTAGAAATTCGCAAAGATTCGTCCACTGGCGCCAAAGTTATTCCAAATAGAATGTGAAGATTTCCTATGGAATCTAGGTCCTAGCTATAACTACCTACTGGCGACCGCCAGTAGGTAATATATATATATATATATATATATATATATATATATATACTAGCAGCCCACCCCGGAGTTGCCCGGGGCAGAAGGGGGCTGGGGGCAGCATCGCAGCAGGAGAGGCGCAGCAGAGCGGCCGGGAGCAGCAGAGCGTACTTACAGTGTTTCCTTGCTCCCGTTTTGTTGGTCCTGGCCGCTTCTGCCCACGCTCGTGTCCGCTGGTTCTCTGCGCTCGTTTTCTTGGTCCTGGCCGCTTCTGCCGACTCTCCTGTCCATTCGTACTCTGCGCTCCCCTGGGCATGTTGACGCTCCTCTACTCGCTCCGGACCTTGGAGGGTGTCGCTTCCGCTGTTTCTCCGCGCTCGTTTTCTTGGTCCTGGCCGCTTCTGCCAACTCTCCTGTCCACTCTTACTCTGCGCTCCCCTGGGCATGTTGACGCTCCTCTACGCGCTCCGGACCTTGGAGGGTGTCGCTTCCTTTCTCCTGTCCGCTCCTCGCAGGGTGTTGCTTTCGGCTTCCGCGCTCCCCCGTGATGTCAGCATGCACGTCGTTAGCTGGCGCTACTTCTAAGGGACTACTTTCCCTTAAAAATTACGTTTCCCTTCTAACATATATATTTTGTTTTTATATAGCCTATGTCCTTCTGCTTGCCCTGACGTTTTCAAAGATGTATTGGGTGTTTGGATTGGTGGTGTACTTTTTGAGTTTTCCTGGCTCAAAGGACACAGTTCTCTCTTTATAGTAGTAGTATAGTATAGATATAGATATATATATATATATATATATATATATATATATATATATATATATATATATAGATATATAGATATATATATACATGTCATACAAAAGCCTGAAGCTTAGGAGGTCACACACAGCTCACCTTCCGTCCGGACTATTAAATCACCTTGCAGCCACTCTCCCAATGTGATTTTCATTTGCCAACGCGTTTCGAGTCCCAAAGACCCTTCTTCCTGGGCAGTTAAATGAAATGAGATGCAAATTCGTTTTCCATGTGTTTCAGTTCCTTTATTTCAGTATTAAGCCTTCTGATTGGCCTTGCTCATGTGCTTGAGCCACTTTGCATACTGGGATTGGTAGTCCTTGAAAAAATAATACTGAAATAAGGGAACTGAAACACATGGGAAACGAATTTGCATCTCATTTCATTTAACTGCCCAGGAAGAAGGGTCTTTGGGACTCGAAACGCGTTGGCAAATGAAAATCACATTGGGAGAGTGGCTGCAAGGTGATTTAATAGTCCGGATGGAAGGTGAGCTGTGTGTGACCTCCTAAGCTTCAGGCTTTTGTATGACATATATATATACATATATATATTATAACTTCAGTATTCGTTACTTGGTACTTTTGTTCATCTCAAACTAACCTTTCGCTGATCAAGTAGTTCTTTCCTCTGGTTGATGGACCATTAGTTGAACTAGTTGATGGTGACAATGTACATAACTCTAACTTTTCTATATTTAAAGTAAAAATCACAGACTCATGAAGGTTTAAAATCTTTATCTAAATTTCAAGCGCATGTGAACCATCTTAAATACACAGTGCAATCACCATCATTCTTAGGAGAGAACATTCAATTAACACCTTGAATGCTACAGCAATTCATCCATGGTGCTGAACTCCCTTAAATTCCATTGTTCATGACGAGTTCAGCTCGTCATGAGCACACGAGCAGTGTAATGCATGACGAGCTGAGCTCGTCATGAGCATGGAGGGGTTAATTAATCATCAAACACATACTCTGGACTCATGCAATGATCAATGCTCCGAAAGGGAGAGGATAAAGAGTAAAGAACATCTGCAAATCTGTGTGCCATGCCCACAGATACTGCATGTTATATATGTAAGTCCCTCCTACAGCAGACCTTACAGCCCAAAGGCAGGGTGCAATAGTTTACATGTGAGGACATATCTGCATGACCATATAGGACCCTGTGCTGTCTTGTTTAGTTGCTAGACAGTGCAAGTATTTTTTAGGACTATGTTCCGAAGCTGTGATTTGTTGATATGATGCTGATGTCTTGATTAAGTCCTATTTCGATTCATCTGATTGAACGGTTGCATTATTTATGAATTATTCCTCAGGAATTGTATATGAAATTCTCATTATGAAATCTTCTCTTATTTTCTTGATTAAGTATTCTAGTTTTCTCCTTTCCCAGTGGCAGGGATTTGGCTGTTTTCGCTTCATGGTGGTTATTTTGTTTTATCCTCTGCAATTGCAATCATGTATCGCAGTCGATTCATGTCTTATGATATGTGCTGAATATCTCTGCATAATTCCAAGCATGTGAATGTGAATGCATGTGTATATCTTTTGCACGGTACACGTCTGATCAGGGATGATCCAGGGAGACAAGAGTAGTAGCCATTGAACTACTTACCCTTGGAGTGGGCATAACCCTGTTTCAGAATATCTATTTCACCAAAATAAAAATGATGGAACCCTTCTTTCATGGGGCACGATACTCAGCCCACCTCAGGAGAAGTGTGGCTCAGGGGTTAGAGGCGGCAGACCCGGAAGCTGAGATCGGCCCTGGACCAGGGTTCAATTCCCCGCCCCGACGGTGGTTGGGCTCAATAATTCCACGGACTCGATAATTCTCGCTCCGGTGCCTACTCGACTCACGGGTTCACACTCTGCGACTCTGGGCAATAGCTTGCTTAATCTCCACAACGGCCCCTCGCAGCGGGATGCCTGGCTTTCACCTTGTGGATACCCTGCCGGGGTATCTCACAGGGGAATACCAGGACGGGTTCCCTAAGCAAGCGCATAGATGCCTGCGATGTGGGCGATTTGCGCTATATAAATACATTTACATTTACAGTTGTACACACCCCTGAGGTGGGCTGACTATCGTGCCCCATGAAAGAAGGGTTCCATCAATTTTATTTTGGTGAAATAGATATTCTGAAACAGGGTTATGCCCACTCCAAGGGTAAGTAGTTCAATGGCTACTACTCTTGTCTCCCTGGATCATCCCTAAATTGAGACTTAGGTGGTCCCCTGACACCAGGAACTCAGAATCCCCTGACAAAAGAAGAAGGACAAAGTAGAGCCAAAGAAGCAAGAACTGCTGACTTTTGTGTGCTGACTTTTTGTGTCCAAACCCTGGCCGCCTACCTGCTCCTGTTCTGAAATTGAGACAGCCTGACTCGTACTGCAGCTGTGCATCCTCAAAAAGCCTCAAAGGGCTTTCAGCATTTTGCCCAGCCATCAGCATCTCCCTTGAAGTGGAGGAGCCACTTTCCTATAGCCTGCAGGCACCGACCACAACGCCCAGTTCACTGTTCTGCTGTCCACCGGGTACACCAACACAGCAGCCATCCAGGAAGAGGTCATAGTGCTCCTAGAAGTCAGATATGTATCCCCACCAATTGAGCAGATGCCAGCACCAGCCGGAGCAGCCCTGCACAATTACATGGTGTATTGGATCCCTTGTAGCAACCAAAGCTTGTTTGAGTCCACTCCGGCCTCCAACACTTCAAAGACCGAACAGTCAACGAGGGACATCAGGACAGCACCGCAGAGGCCAGCACAGATAGTGGCCAAGCTGTCCTGTTTTGTCCCCGTTTGCAGGTTTTACCATGGGTGCATTTGACACACAGGCACCAGCCGACCAAACCCATCTGCACCCGAGCTCCTCAGACCAGGTCCAAGACAACCATGGTGCTCTTCTTCTCCCAGGACCTTCACGAATGGCACCCCCTGCTGGGACCTCCTGGACTCTGCCCTCTCTGCAGCCTGTTTCTAAGTGCCCTCCTCCTTTCCTATGGTGTAGCGCAAGGCTACCAACCCATCCAGCACCTGGGCACCCAGACACTCCAGGGTAGGTAAACTTGAACTTCTGTTGAGATTTTGAACCTTGGCCCCCTAGTACCTTGTCACACAGAGCAGGAGTTTGCAGGAAGAATGCCATGGCCCTCTACAGAAATGCTCTTCTTTCATGCCCAGGATTATTGCATAGAATCTGACGTGTTCATGTACTCTGTCCCTTTAGCCAGGACCTTGCTACCAGCCGAGGGGTGTGGCCAGAAGATGGAAAAGGGATGGCTCACCCTATCAGGTGTGAGGAATGCGGGAGCCAGGTAGAACACACCAAAAGCAGCGAGTGGGGCTTCCCGCTATCGGAGAACACACCCAGCTACCAAAACACGAGCTGGGGAAAACCAGAGTCAGAAGCCCGAGACGAACAAGAAGAAGCCGTCAGAGGATGTTGAGTCATGAACAAGGATTCCCGCCAGGGTGGCAATATTACCCAGTCATGCTCTGGGAGGAACATGGCTATCTCAGGTGCATTCACAGTGTAGTGTCACCCTCATGCACTGGGTCGGGATTAAGCAGACGTATTAGGAAGACGCCTGAAGAGATAAGGGCAACTTCTTTGTTGTGGTTGAAAATCCACGAAGTGAAATGCCTATTTCACTTGATTCCTCTTGTAGTAGAAAAGGTGTTCACAGATAGGATTGAATTCAATCCTTGAGCTGTTTAGTATAGGGAGAGCAAACCACATACCTGCTCTTTTGTTTCCTCCAATGATACAGGCAGGAATTGCTCCAGTAGCCTTACCAGAGGGGAAAGCAAAGAGCACGGAGGAAGATGTTTCATTCTGAAAGTTATCTACAGCAGTTGTATTCTTTTCTGAGATGCATTAAGCAGGAAAAATAAACCTCTGCAAAAACATACGACTGAGCTCTAAGGGAGTTTCATGGACGTAGTCAACTAGGAGCATGGCATTGATGACCCATAAATGACATCCCTTAAGTCCTAAAGGGACCCCCTGAGAACTGTTTGCAAAAGAATGTATACATTTTATGGCGTTTTCCACATAGGAAAGCATTACCAGGTAAAAACGCATTTGAGTGAACATTTTACTTACCGGCTAAATTTTCATTACAAAAAGTTCTCACACATTTATGAAGTTCTTGGAGTTTCTTCTTGAGTGTGTGCCTCATTTATTGACTCTGTGTGTCCAACAAATGCATGAACACTACCCTCTGATAATCCTAAATTGCTTGCCCACACTACCACAAAATAGAACATTTGGGATCCTTAATGTAGGACCTGTAAGCCAATAAAGGTTGACGGGACTTTTTACATACAAATATACCCCATTGTGGTATACTACATAAAAAAAAGCCAGTATAAATAGGGCAGAAGCATTTTTTAGATTGCACCTGTTCTGGTGTACTATTGATATATTGTGAATTGAATACCTGGGATTGTGATTTGTGTTGAGAGATAGATTATTAAACTGCACGTGATGTTTTTGGTTATGTAATGTTGATTCTGGGTTCAATTGGTGCTTGATCACTCTGATGTTGATGTACTTGTGTTATCTGTGATTTTTCAAAGTTCTTTTGGGTTTATTATTGGTGCATTGGTTAATCAGATTTGTCTAAATCCAAGCTCTCAAGATATTACTGTTGAACTTGTCTGCAAAACACGTGTCTGCAAAAAGGTAGTGTGATTTGCAAGGCACTGCATTCACAAAGTTCTGGATTTTTCTAGCTTAACAAATTTCCTTTCCAGATTTTGTGTGCTTAATTAAGTGCTGTTATTTGATCTTCGGTGCACAGGAGTGACTACACTAATCAGAAGTGGATAGCCAGTGAACATGAGTCCTCTGGAGGTATTGGTCTCGTTTCCATTGTTTGCAAGCTTCTTTTGTTTAAACCTGCTGATTTTCTCCTATTTAGGTTGAGCAGACAAGATTTATTTTGTTTATTTCTGTGCATTTGGTGAGATAAGACTGTCTATTGATGGAAAAAACATGATTGGCTGCCTGACCTGATGAGTTGCGCTGGGATTGGTGAGACGCCACCAGAGAATTGCACTATCATTGGCTGTTTGTTGTTGGAGTAGCACTGTGTTTGGTTGACCTTTGACATAGCGGCCCTGAGATTTGTTATTTTCGCTTGCTTTTTTTGTGGGTTTTTTTGGTTTATTTTGAAAAAGAATAATGGGTGCTGTTTTGAAAAAAGCCTACAGTTCCTAGCATACCTGCTATAGAGGGACAAAGGTTTCTTTCAAAGGGCTCCCCTGTTTATGAAACATTGACTAATGTTGAGCTTTGTACTGTACCTGGATTTGTAATTGCCATTAATACACTTCTGGTGACATGGATTTGCAATTCTTTTAGGAGGTACCTTTAACATTAGAAAGTTCGATTTTCTGAGTCAGACAAGGAATGAGAAGAAGCTCCTGGCTTGCACAACTTGAGGCATTGAATAAATTAGATTGAATGGCTACAAAGAAAGAGAGGAAAATTATAAAGAAGCAAGTTAAGGGAGTATTAGTTAGTGGTTAGATAACAAGTGGGACAATCAAGAAAAATGCTGGACAGAGAATATGGTAGAAGAAGTGAGAGTTTTTCCTGTAATGGTTAATAAAATGGCAGACAAAAAGAAAGCTAATAAGAGTGACAGCGAGAAGCATACAAAGAGAGGGTACTGGTGTACCAGCACAAGGATTGACATCCCTTGCTGTAAATGTCCCACCTGAGAATACATTGATATTTTGGCAAGTACGAATAGAGATACTATTGCTGTTTCAACTCCGGTTTCTAATGACAGGCCTGCTACCAATCCTGTTAAGCCTCCTGAAGAGAGGGAGAACAATATTTTAATTTTAAGGACTGGATTTTGAGAACTTTAACGGGGGAGAATTGATTTAAATGGACTAATATCCTATAATGTAGATGAAAATAGATACCTGATCAGAGTGGCAGCAAGGCGTGTAAGTGAAGCACATGATGAACTTGAGAAATTAGCTGATGAATATAAGGTTAATATCAGCAGAATGAGGAATGTACGAGAAATTATACAATTGATTTAAGTTGCAGCAGAGATTAAAATAATAGGGTTCAGTAACTTTACGAACTCACATTAAGGATTTAGTTGAGAAATAAAAGGAAAAATAGAAAAAGAAAGTTACTACTAAAAAGAAAAGTACAGAAATGGAAAAGAAGGTAAAGGTGATTGTTATCAATTCAGAGACAGGGGCAGAATTTTCTTTGAGAGAAGTCCATGGAGGGAATTATGGGCATGTACCTTGGACTAGAGGTTATCTTTATGCCTTTTTAACACATTTTCCAAAATTGAGAGACAAACCTGACACGTGGTGCAAGGTGGTTCATAGACTGGTGAAGATTTTGAAAATACTTTGGACTGATTTGAATACTTTATATGTGATTTTTGTTCCTAGTGATATATGGACTAAGTGTAATGTTGCTGCTAGTTGGTCGACTGAGGAGCCAGATAGAATTGCACCTAAGAACGCTTTAGCTGAGGACCATGGTTACAACCACAGAATGCTGATAGAGCATATGAAAAGAAAGTGCCAGAAAAAGAAGTGAACTGTGCAAAAATCATGATAGCTACACGTGCTGAAAGAGTTGGTGCATGTCTATAGCTTAAGTAGACTTACAATAATTACAGTGGAGTTCAACAGCCCATGAAGTAAAGTAGTTGTGTATTTGTATTTTTTGTTTTTGGGGACGGTTTATGTCCTGAGTTTCACTCACATATTAAACAGAGAGTGATGTGTAGATGAATCAACAAGGTCTTGAAATACAAGACTGTTTTAATGCAAAGCAGAAAAAGATTAAGGAAAAGTTGATGATTTCCCAGACAAAGCAGATTCAGAAACTTAGTAGAAATAAGATGTTGGGTCCTGATTTCGATATCGTGCCACCTGATGATTTTGGAATCAATTGAGTGGAACTGTTAGGATGGGGAATGAGATGGTGCAGATGCAGGGTCACGGTAAAGAGACTAATTCTGGAGTGAAAGCAAATATTAATTTAGTGAAGTAGAGCACTGCTTGTTATTTCTGTGGCAAAATCAGGCACTGGTAGCATGTTTGTAGGCAGAGTCCAAATAAAATCCAGAATGCATTTGTTCTCCAGATGCAACTAAATGCAAATCAGATGCAGGCACTGGCTGCCCCAACCCAACAGATTTCTGTGCATAATGTGCAAAATCAAGGACAGCTCCATATGAATATGCCTGTAGCTCCAGTGATACAGTAAAAACCTGAGAAATGGCATTCTTTATAATCCAGGGTGCCAACAGAATCCATTGTTGCTGAAAAATGTTTTGCCTCAGTTATCATCAGAGACTAATTTACAATGACAGTGCCTAAGGGGAGGAGGATTCCATGCTTGTAGCTGTCCTAGCAGTAGACCAGAGTGATCCATATGAAGATGGTGAGGGAATGGCCACCCCGTATCATTCTTAATTTATACTGGTGCTACTCTTCTAAAGTTCATTCTGTGGAGGTTCCAAACCTGCCCCTCCCAGAAAGAGAAGTCCAAGTTGTAGACATTAGCAAAATAAAGATTGTTCATCAGGTTACAAGCAAACTTCTCGGTTAAAATAGGGTTAATTGAGAACAATCATCAGTTCATAATATGTCATTCAAGTCTTTTTTAATTTGCTTGGCAGAGATTTGATTTGCAAGATAAACTGTGCGATTTATTGCATAGCGGATGGTGTTGCAATTGAATCTCAAGATGAAGACTCAGTGGCTATTTACAAGTAGATTGCACCACCAGAATATTCACTTTTTACGATGTTCCAGTGGTGGTGCAATGCCCTGCACCATATGTAAAAAGTGGCGTTGAGCAATTTTGCGTAGCTCAACATCACTTTGTAAATATGGTACCCTTCCACACAGTTATCTGTGTGTAAGGGGAGTACAATGGGTGTTGCTGTAGACGTTCCATTTCAACACCAATTGCTTTTTTATTTTTTTTATTTTATAAGTCCTCATCACGTAAAGCTTCGAGTAATAGAGTGTTGTAGCAAAGTAACAACCTAAAAAGAGCCTTTCTAACTGATCTGTACCTTCCGTGGCCCTTCCCCGACACTAGGATCGTTCCATATCCTTCGTGGGGGTATTTAATATTTATTTATTTAAATCACTTGTAGAACGCACTGTAACCCTGCGGGCATCCTGGCGCTGGGAGAATAGGTCAAAGGGAAGCAATCAGCCGTGAGAGCAGGAAGAAGGTATACCAACAGCAGTCTATTGCTATTGCACCTGGGGGATTATACCCTCGGAAAGAGCCAGGTCTTGATTTTCTTGCAAAACAGCAACAATTCGTGAATTTTCCTGATTTCGAATGGAAGGCTGTTCCAAAGGCGGGCCGCTGCCACGCTAAACGCTCTCCCGCCCTGGGTCACTTTCTTTATCCTGGGTATTCCAACAAGGTTGGTGGAAGAGGAACGGAGGGTCGGGTGGGCTCATACCACTGGAACTTGCCCTGGAGTGGCTTAGGGCCCTGACCATGTATTGCTTTTAACACGATTCATAAGGGCTTAAATAAAATCCTCTGAGGTACTGGTAGCCAGTGTAAGTCTGACAATGCTTGTGTTGTTGAAGATCGGCGAGTTCGGTAGAGTGCTAACTTAGCTGCTGCCGCCTGGATACTCTGTAGCCTGGCAATCAGATATCCAGGTGATTCCAGTAACAGGGCATTACAGTAGTCCAGGTGACTAAGAATGGTACTCCTGACTACAGTTGTTCTTGCCTGTACAGGTAACAGAGGCAGCAGCTTCCGAAGACCTCGTATTAGAGTGAAGCAACTGCCCACCAGTTTGTTAACTTGGGTCTCCAGATTTAAATTTTCATTCAAACTGACCCCCAAATTCCGCACTGTATTCACTGGTATCAGTGGACCATCAATGCTTAGGGCCAGAAGTCTGCTGGCAGGCTTTGGGCGATCCTCCCCACCTTGCATTGTAGGATCTCTGTTTTTCCACTGGAGCGAATTTCCCTTAAGCCATTTTGCCATTTCGTGCATACAGGCGTGAAAGCTATCTAATGAATCTGCCTGAGCACCAAGAAGGGAAATCATAAGCTGTGTGTCATCAGCGTAGTTAATCACGCTGATGTTATGAGCTTTAATGATTCCCAACAGTGGTTGCAAATAAGCATTAAACAAGATGGGACTGATGGATGATCCCTGCGGAACCCCATGTAAGACTTTGGCAAATTAAGATTGGTACGGAGGGAGGGCCACTGCCTGCCATCTGTCGGATAAATAGGATTTCAGCCAATTAAGCGCCATCCCTTTCACCCCAAAGGTCTCCAGCCTTGTCAGCAGAATGTCATGATTCACCGTATCGAAAGCGGCGGACAGGTCCAGCAAGATTAGAATTGCCGACTTGCCCCTGTCCGCTCGCATTCGGAGGCTGTCCAATACCATCACAAGAGCTGACTCTGTCCCATGGGCTGGTCTAAAACCAAACTGTTCCTCCTCTAGTATGTTAATTTTCTCCAGGAAGAGGGACAGGGACCTGCTGACCAGGCGTTCCGTGATCTTAATCGGGTAGGGCAGAAGTGAAATTGGCCGGTAGTTCTTGTAGCAACCGGGGTCGAGGGTGGGTTTTTTCAGAAGTGGTATGATAACAGCCTGCTTCCATTGAACCGGTATAATGCCTGTACTAAGGGATTGACCACATAGCTGTCGAAAAATAGGAAAGAATTCTAACCCAAATTCCTTCATGATTTTGTAGGGCAGAGGATCCAATGGTGACCCAGAGGAGATTCCTAGGGCCACTTGAGCAAACTCCTTCTCAGAAGGAATTGCAAAGTTGTCCAGGGAGACCCTGGGGGCGGAGACTCAGCAGTTCTCTCTTCATTCTCACTTTTTGTCCCTGTGCTCTGATGTGGTGATATGAGAGGAGGTAGATCTTCCAAACTCTCCACTATTTTATTTATTTTACCCTGAAAAAATAAAGCCAGTCCATCGCACAGCTCCTGGGAGGGTTTGATGTTACTATTAGTGCATTCAGGATGTGTCATTTCTCTCACTATTCTAAAAATGTCCCTTGATTTATTGGCGCTTTTCAGTATGATGGCTGCAAAATGTTCTGCTTTAGCAGTATCTATTTCTTTCTTGTATTTTATTATTGAGAGTCTCCAGTTTATTCTAGTGTAGTCCCTCCTCCACTGTCTTTCGGCCATTTTGCATGAAAGCTTGAGATTTCTCAGGCCCTCAGTGTACCATGGTGCAGATGGGCTGCCTCGTTTTCTGATAACTTTGAGCGGGGCAATTTGCTCTAGTTTCTCAGTTAAGTGTTCACAAAAAGTGCTGTAATTCTCTGTGATCTGACTCTCTGAATTAGAAAGGGTTTCTATCTGAAACAGGGGCCCCCCTGCTTTTGCCTTTCTAGACAGCCCTTTCCAATCTCACCTGAAAAAAGTCCTGGCTTGTCTAGCTGCGGGCCTTGTATTGTTCAGGGTTAGGGCATTAAAAATAATTAAATGATGGTCCGACCCTCCTACTGGTAGAATTTCTCCCATGGTCATAACATCCTCCTCTGCGAAGATTAGATCTAAAATGTGGCCTTCACTATTTGTTGGTTCGATCACCCATTGGTTCAGTCCCAGATTGGCACAGGACTGTGTGATGTTATAGAAGGCTGTATCCAGTCTTCCGTTAGTCCACAAATTAAAATCCCCCAAGACTAAAAGTCTGGTGTGTGTGAGTGTCATGTTGTTGATTACATCAATCAGTTCCTGCTGTTGCAGTGCAGTGATGGCCCCCGGCGGTCTGTAACAAACCATGCCAGTTAAACAATGTCCTGACTCATCATTAATTGAGAACCCTAAAAACTCTGCGCAGGAGGTTTCATCTATGTCCAGCATGATGATGTTCAGCTCTTCCCTAAAAATAATTCCTGTTCCTCCCCCCTGTCCCCTGAGTATGGGGTTATGATGGATCTTATAGCACACAGGGCAGGCTGGCTCCAGCTCTAACTCCATCCCAGCCACCGCCCATGTTTCTGTCAAAAACAGGACATCCAAGTTGTTAGACTCAATCAATAACTGTGTCTCGGTTGCGTGTTTGGGAAGAGATCTAACATTAAGCAGTCCACAGCTTAATCCATCCTTTCTCCTTAAATCGGGTGCTGGCTCAGATGTATTGTCAAGCAGGATGTGGCTGCATTTATCTTCCCTATGTGTCAACCCCATCGTATTTCCTTGTGGCATATGCTTTGTCTGGTCAGCTAGTGACAGTGAATTACTAGGAAGAGGGTTGATGTGCGGCAGAAGGGACAAGCACTTTGGACAAGGCCTATCGGCATGGATTGAGTGTTTGGTGCAACTCGTGGACAGGTTGCGTTTCCCTTTAGAGGGTCAAGCCCCATAAGAGAGTCCCTAGTGTAGCTAATGACCTACTTGTCTGGGGCAAACCGACCAGGGGGGTGGTCCTGAGCCCGGTCTGAGCGCAGACGGGCGCAGACGGGCGCAGACAGGCTTGCCGTTAGCGCGCCTTTGGCACACCACCAGCGAGCCCGCTGCGCGCGTCCGCTGCGCAGCAGTGCCGTGATGCTCTTTTTATGTGGTGCAGTCGGAATCTGCCCAAGACTAGACCGCTACCCCAAAATGGCCTTCAAACTCGGGCCACAGGAAGTGAGGGCACGAAGAGAACTCAGTCGCCGAGGCTCCCTCCACGCAAACAGCACAAGCTGCGGTGGAACGGGGAGAGGCGACATGCTGTATCTTGTTTTACATTTATTTTATATTCTTTGCACTGTTCCTTTAACATCTGCATTCCTTTTAGATTCTTCATTGCAGATGTGTTCTTTCTCTGTGCTTGGTGAGGCAGTTGCCTGCTAGCCTGGAGAGGGACACCAGCTTATGAATAAATATACTTTATCTCTTTTATAACTCTTTAGTGAACGTTGTATGTTTTCCCCAACAACATTTGGCGATTTTTGGTAAGCAGGAGTAAAAAGAAAGCAGAAGAAAGCACAGAAAAAGGAATTGTTATCGGCTGGTGAAGAGGACCACGCGTGATATAAAAATTTTAATGTTTGGAGGAGTAATTGGTCTTGAAGATTACATATTTACCCACAGACAACGTTGAAATACTAACTGAGGACAACCGTAAGGCGAACTGAAGATTTACTGATTGAGAAAGTTTCCAATATTCAAGAACATTCATGGAAAGCGGAAAAGTGTTGCTGAAAAGCTCAACGTGTTGGAGTGAGTAAAAAAACTAGGTTGAGATTGGGTGTGAATGACCCACTAACTAAACGAAAGACAGCGACTTTGAAAATTGTTAAGATGATCAGTCACAGTGCGACATTTGGAAGTTGTGAAAGAATGAGCCTTTAAATAAATGAAAGTCCGTGACTTTTAAAATCGTTAAGACGATCAGCCACAGTGCGACATTTGAAAGTTATGAGAGAATGAGCCATTAACTATACAAAAGTGTGCGATTTTTAAAATCGTTAAGGAAGCTCAGCCACTGTGCGACATTTGAAAGTTGTGATATGCTTACCGCGAGGCTCTTTTTCTCTTCAGAACACTGCCATCGTGTAGGGATTTGACTGATAATAGGGTTGACATTCAGAGTGTTGCTAATAAGATTTGTGACAAGCAAAATAAGTCAGCTTTGTGGTACAACAATAAATGGAAAACAAGGGTGCATGAATTTGAAATTGGTGATTGGGTCAGGATTTTGAAACCATTTATGGTAAGCAAGGGAATGAGTAAGTATGGAAGGCCCATTCAGATTAAGAAAGTTTTTAATAATACTGTTGTCACTCAGGATGGCAAAATTTGGAATGTGAGTAAAGTAGCTAAATGTCCTTCTTTTCAAGATGCTCAATTAAGAAGCAACCAATGTCAAAGTGACTTTTCGAATGAAAGCATTGGGTCTGAACAGGTTTCTGACACTGTGGCATCAAGGGTTAAAGATGATGTACGTATCAGAAGAAGACCTAATTCTTTGCAAGACTATGTCTAATCTTTCTTTTCCATTTTTCTTATTTTTCATATAAGGGAGATGTGTTACATTCCAATCACTTTATCTTTTTCTCCTTCTCCTTTAAGTGCATGCGACTTGTTATGCTTTCTCATGTATTCTATGTTCTGAACAGAGCTTTCCTCATGTAACATTCTGCTCTGAATTGTCAGTTGTATCCTGATGCTGTTGTACTAAGTCCTTATGCTCTGCTGAGAAATAAATCTCTTTTGGACATACATTTTTCCTGGATTATTACACATCGTTATTCTCTTGACGTCTTGTGAAGCAGAGAGCACAGCGTGATATGACTCATCACGTTTGTGCGCACTGACGTGTTTGCGTCCTACGTTTTGGCAGCCATTTTGAAACAAAGGTTGCTAGGTAACGCCGGACGGTAAACGAGAGACGGGCTGAATACTGTGTGAGAGAAGAAAGAAACACAGAGACAGTTGCTTGCATTACGGTGCATATATCGTGTGGATATATCCTGAGAAAAACGGTAATGTTTTAAAATGTTATTTTTCAACCGAGGCGAAAGATTAATTACCTGCAAAGCGTTGGTTTATGCAGCAACATTGCAACTGTGAAAAAGCACGTAATGAAGAAGTGTGTGTTAGTACAAGGAAAGGAAGAAACACCTTTAGAAATAAAATGGAGAACAACAATGTAGTAATGCCACCACTGTTCTTGCAGCAAATTGGCGATCCCCCTATTGAATGGGAGGAATGGATTGAAGTTTTTGAAAATTACATTGAGGCAATTGATGGCAAAGACTTTAGTGCAACAAGGAAGAAAGCATTATTATTGAGTACTTTGGGGAAAGAGGGCCAGCATGCTTTCAAATTTTTGTCTCCTGGCACTAATGCTGAAGGAAGAGTTATATCTAATGTGTATTTGGAGGCGAAAGCACGGTTAAAGAAACGTTATTCAAAAGAAGTGAATATTGTCATGGCAAGACACAAGTTTTACACACAACCTCAGCGGCAAGACGAGAGTGTCGATCAGTTTGTTACTCGCCTAAGGGAATTATCGTTAAAATGTAACTTTGGCAACATCAGAGACAAAATGATGAGGGACCAACTCATTGTCCAGTGCAAGAATAAGAAGATGCAAGAAAAACTGTGGGCAGCGAAGAACCCTTCTCTGCAGAATGCAATTGATATTGCAAAAGTTGTGGAAGAGTCTGGTGCATGTATGTAAGAGATGGAACGTAAGGATAGTATGAAGGAGAGTGTGTCGTGTGTTGATGTTGTTGAAGAAGTGGGAGTTGTGAGTGGTAAAAAATCCTATGAGAAGAGCGAGAGGAATATGGGGAAAAGGTATAATAATGCTTACAGCAGCAATGATTCTTACAGGAATAGGGAGAAAATGTGTTCAAGGTGCGGTAGTACGTACCATACTGCGGAAAATAAGAAATGTTTTGCTTTGGACAAAGATTGTATGAAATGTGGAAAGCGAGGACACTTTTCAAGGAGGTTCAACAAGAACCAGTACATGCCGATTTGATTGTTGGAGTAGAAGGAGTTAATAAGATTTTGTGCGTGAGCGATGAGGACTCAGAAATGAATCCCAGGAGGAGAGTGAGACCTAAAGCTATGTTTATGATTGATGGAGAACAGGTTGAGTTGATGGTGGATTCTGGGTTATTCTGGACCATCATTTCTGTTTGCTTGTTTAGTGTAAAATGGCCTAAGGTTAACTTAGAACCGAAGGATATCAATCCAAGTGGGTTTCAAGGTGAAAAGATTGATATCATTGGATTCATGTATGCAAATATCTCATTTAAGGGTAGGTCAGTAAGGGGTAAGGTATATGTTGCTCAATCTGGTCCAGCAATATTAGGTTGGGGACATCAATACGATTTACACATTGTGTTAAACCCAAGAGCAAAAGATCAAGTTATGGTGGTAGATGAGGTACCTACAGAGTCGATTGTTGATGGTATGTCTGAATTGTTCAAGGAAGAGATTGGAGAGTTGAAGGGTTACGCACACAAGATCATGCTAAAACCTGATGCTGCTCCATTGCAACATAAAGTTAGGAAGGTACCTATAGTGGCTAGGAGTGAAGTGAAGAAGATGTTAGGTGAGATGTTGGAACAGGGGTTATCGAGCAGATTGAAACCTCAAACTGGATTTCGCCAGTCGTGATCACGACAAAATCTGATGGCAAGTACAGATTCTGTGTTGACTTGCGCACACTGAATTGCAATATAATTGTGGACAGTTTTCCCCTACCAAATATTAATGAGTTGGTATTGTTATTAAAAGGGGGAAGATTTTTCACGAAATTAGACCTGCATAGTGCCTATCATCTGATCAAACTGCATGATGAGTCTAAGCCTCTTACGGCGTTTATTACATCTAAGGGCATTTTTCAGTTCACGAGGATGCCGTTTGGCTTGGCCTCGGCAGCGGGAGTGTTTCAGCGGATGATGAGATCGGTTTTGAATGGTAAAAGGAATGTGGTTCATTTTCAAGATGACGTATTGTTATTTGGTAAAAACGAAGGAAGAGCATGATGTTATCTTGAAAGAGGTGTTGGTCAAGATGGAGTCTGCAGGATTAACTCTGAGGAAGGATAAGTGCAAGTTTGCAGTGGAAGAGGTGGAATATTTGGGATATACCTTGTCTGCAGAAGGGGTGTGACCCAAGCATGACTTGTTGGAGTCAATGCGGAAAGCGCCTGCACCGGTTGATAGAGACCAGTTAAGGTCATTCTTAGGCCTTATGGAATACTATGCAAAATTTGTTCGTAATTTTGCGGACAAAACAGAGAAAATAAGAGAGTTGCTCAGGAAGGGTTGTAAGTTTAGATGGGGCGAAGAGCAGGAGAGAACGTTTGTTGGAATTAAAAAAAGAGATCTGTGATGCAGGTATTTTAACACCTTTTGATACCAAACTGGAGTCGGTTTTGACTGTTGACGCGAGTGGTGTTGGCTTGGGCGCTGTGCTTGCACAAGTTCACTCTTCTGGAGTGAAGACGGTAGCGTTTGCATCAAGGTCACTTCCTGCTTCGGAGAGAAACTACTCTATAATAGAGAGAGAGGCCCTTGCCGCTGCATGGGGTTGTGAATACTTCAGGATGTATCTGTGGGGGTTTCATTTTAGATTGCAAACAGATCAAAAGACGTTGGTGAGGATATTGTCGCCGGGAGGAGCAGAGAAAGGTTCTGCAAGATTGGCAGCGAGGTTACAGGAGTACTTGTACAGAGTAGATTATATTCCTGGTTGGAAGAATAATCAGGCGGACGGATTGTCGAGACTTCCATTACCATGGGAGGAGGTTGATCGGTCTGGTGTAGAGTCACCTTTGAGGGATGGTTCAGTTGCGCCTGTGGGAGATATTGTGGAATTCTGTTCTGGTGCTGTTGGAAAGAAGAAATGGAATGAGAGCATGGCAAGGGATGGTGTGTTGTGTAAAGTGAAGGAGTTGATTGTGAAGGGCATAAGACTTGAGAGGACTCTTGAGAGTGCCGTTAGACCATTTCTAAAAGTATTAGATGAATTGTCTATTTTGGATAGGGAGGAGAATATAGTAATGAAGGGTGACAAGTTCATACCGCCGATGGTTTTGAGATTTACTTTATTCAAATTGACGCACGAAGGCCATTTAGGACAATCCCTTACCAAAAAAAGGTTAAGGGAGTATTTTTGGTGGCCAACCATGGATCAACATGTATCTGATTGGGTGGAGAGGTGTTCAGATTGTTTTGAGAGTGAGAAGAGGTTAAAACTAGGTAGTCAACTCAAGGCACTATTGAGGATCCTCATGCTCCCTGGCACTCGGTGTGCATGGATTTTATTGGTCCTTTCAATTGTTTGAATATGGATTTGAAGTTTGGCCTGGTGTTGATTGATGTCTACTCTAGATGGCTAATTGTTAAGTTTTGTAAGGAGATAACCACTAAAGCGACAATCCACTTGTTGACGGAGATTTTTAGGGAAGAAGGGTTTCCCATGAAGTTGATAACTAATAATGGGACTCAGTTAACTTCAGATGAATTGGCAAAATTCTTGAGTGCTTGTGGCATTGTTCATAGTAGGACATCCTTGCACAACCCACAGGGGAACGGAATGGTTGAGAGGGCGAACCCCATGGTGAAGGGTGCAATACAAATGGCTCTTAGCACTGGCGGCACAGTGAAATGCCTGGTAGATGAATTAGTCTGGGCATATCGCACAACTGAAAATTATTCGTCAGGAATGATTCCATTTACTGTTATGAAGGGACACACTGCTGGTACCAAGTTAATTCCAGCCTGGATGAAAGAGTGTATTGGATTGGGGAATCCTGGTGGTGAGAAGCAGGCTGTGGAAGTGGTGCATCAGGACTCATGTAAAATAAGGGCGAATGATTGGGTCAAGGTGAAACCTGGACGGATTAGTGGTGGTTTGACAAAGTTTAGAGGGCCATTCAAAGTCAAATCTGTCCATGATAGTTATCTAACTTTGAGTAATGGAGAGAATTGGAATCTAAGGAGGGTGGCTCTTTACAAAAAGAACGTTATTGAAAATGAGAATGAAGCGATTGTAAGGGAAAAGGATGTGGTTGATGGCAGTTCAGAAGGAAGGAGTTTGGCAAGAAGAGTTAGGGAATGGCCTTCTTACTTACAAGATTATTATTGTGATGATCCATAGCTGTGTACTTTACTTTGTTTTCTTTAAATAATTCTCTTTTCACAATGAGTGAAGGAAAGAGGATATGTTGTATCTTGTTTTACATTTATTTTATATTCTTTGCACTGTCCCTTTAACATCTGCATTCCTTTTAGATTCTTCATTGCAGATGTGTTCTTTCTCTGTGCTTGGTGAGGCAGTTGCCTGCCAGCCTGGAGAGGGACACCAGCTGATCTCTGTAGCTTATGAATAAATATACTTTACCTCTTTTATAACTCTTTAGTGAACGTTGTATCTTTTCCCCTACAACACGACAACCAACAATTCAGGTAAGAAAAGTAATTGTTGCCTGCTAAAAACGAGCTAAGTAAATTATTAAAAAATTCAAAGTAGTTGCTGGCCTCCTAAGTTAACCTCTGAGCACACGGGTAACAGCAGGATATAATTTAGCCACCACGCATAGCCCCACTCACATGCTGCTGACACTAGCCAGTGACAGCTTTCTATCAGGTTGTTAGGCGTCTCTTAAGCAGCTTGCCCACTCCTTTCACAGCCTATATTCTATACCCGATACTCAAAACTATTCATACGCCTAATCATTGAACCTCAAAGGTTTGCTGCATCATGGTTTCTTACATTCTCTCCACCCAGTACTGTTCCCAGTTATTCCAAAACTCCAGCCTTTTCCTATATGGCCCGCTTTATCCAATTTATGTATTCTAATGACTGAATTCGACCATTCTTCTACAGTGGGAGGAAGGGGATTAAC
Organism: Lissotriton vulgaris; assembly: GCF_964263255.1. Taxonomy (NCBI): domain Eukaryota; kingdom Metazoa; phylum Chordata; class Amphibia; order Caudata; family Salamandridae; genus Lissotriton; species Lissotriton vulgaris. The sequence continues at coordinate 1,394,608,785 of NC_141693.1, forward strand.
CCACTTTATACAGATCTCACATCTGGCTGCTAAAATCATCATAAATAATAAATTCCTGTGCCTTTTGTTAAGACTAGATCCCCCAGTATTGTCTAGTTTCACCCCAAATAGTATCAATTGGGCGCTTACCTGTATTTCTTGATAGAGGACCTCCGAGAGGATCTTACCTACATTCTCTCAATAAGACGGGAGGTGCAGGCACTGCCAAAACATATGGATGTCGTCCACTCTCTCTTCGCTGCATTTGGGGCACCTCCTTATTCTCCCTTTGTTCATTTTCGACAACCTCTTGGGTGTCCAATATGCTATATGCAGAGTAAACAAGAAGTTCTTTTTCAAGGGTGGGGATTTAATCACATACCCACATGCAGCCACAGATACTTGCCATAGTGTTGATACATCCTGGGATGGCAGCGCCTTCTCCCATATCTCGTTAGGTAAGGTGAATTCCTTTCGTCCTTCATTGATAAGCGCCCAGTACCAGTAGGCTACTTCTTTCTTCTCAAATGTTGCTAGGATTTTCGCCTCTAGTTTTAGGTTTCCTGGCCCATCTTTTCCTAGGATTTTAGCCCAACTTGCTAACTGATAATACTTAAATTTGGACAGACTCCCGTTTGTTAAATCTACAAGATTCTCCCAGTCAATAATGTTAGATCCAGTTAATATTTGCCCCCATTCCACTGTTCCATTTTCTTTCAGTGGAGCTGATAGCACATCTTTTAAGCATACAGGCATACCAGGTGAATCCCAGATGGGGGCGTAGCGACCATAATAGGGAATCTTCCATAAGCGTCTCATCTGGACCCACAGTCTAATGGCTGCTCCCAAGATTTTTAATTTAATGTTCTTGAAAAATTTTGTGTGGCCGAATTTGTACAAAAAATGGTCCCCTTCTGGATCTGTCATTGCTTGCATATAGACTGGAAAACAGTTGAGTTTTTTAAACAGTACTTTAATATTCTTAAAATGGAACGCCCTATAGTATTGAAATAGGTCTGGGCTGGTTATCCCTCCATGTTCCTGTTTCCTTCTCAGCTTCTTCCATGAGATTCTGACTCCCTTGGAGGCCCAAATAAAGCTGTTGATTTCGCCCTGCAATTTGACAATCAGATCTTTTTTTAACTCTAGTGGTATCGAGTTGAAAAGGTATGTGAATTTGGGCAAGATCATCATCTTGACCAGATTAGAGCATCCTATAAATGATAAAGGAAGAAAACTCCAAGCATTAAATAGTTTTTTACCTCAGATTGGACCTTATTAAAGTTTATCTGAGCAATCTTCTTAATCTCCTGCCCAATTAAGATCCCTAAGTATCGTATTTGCAGTTTTTCCAAAGGATTGTTACCCTGGGTGTCCCAACACATTATCTCAGTCTTTTGTTGATTAATTTGGTAGCCTGATAGGCTTCCAAACTGCTGTAGTGTTACTATTATTTCGGGAAGTGAGCCTGTCAAGTTGTTTGTGTATATTATTAAATCGTCCGATTAAAGCGCAACTTTTTTTCCCATTTCCCACAGCTAAAAGGAGATATGTGTGGGTTGGATCTTAAGGCGCAGGCCAGGGGCTCAATATAGAGGTTGAACAATATAGGAGATAACGGGCACCCCTGCCTAGTACCTCTTTCTATATGTATTCTCTCCGTCAGGAACCGTTGACCAGTCCAGCACACATGAAGTTGGAGAACTGTATATAGCTCTAACCGCGCTTGAAAAGCATTTGCCTAAATTATAGGCCTCCAATGTGTCATGTAAAAAACTCCACTTAACCCTATCAAAAGCCTTAGTTGCATCAAAGGTAACAACCGATAGGGGGAGATTTTCCTCATTCGCTAGATCTATGGCTCCTATTAACTCATGGGTGAGTTCCTGAATCTGTCTTCCCCTTATGAACCCTTTCTGGTCTGTATGAATTAATTGTCCTGCGCACGTTCCTAATCCCTTTGCCAACACCTGCGTAAAGATCTTATAATCGCAGTTCAACATAGAGATCGGCCTGTAGGACTCGCAGCGTTTAGGGTCTTTCCCTGGTTTCAATATTATACAAATAGTAGCCTTGCTCCATGATTTAGGAGGTATTTGTTCTATTATAAAAATGTCATTGAACAGTATGGTAAGTTCTGGAACTAACACCCCTCTCAATACTCCATACAATTCATTAGGCAAGGCATCAGGCCCAGCCGCCTAAGTGCTTTTCAGACCTTTAATGACCTCGTCGACTTCAGATTCCATAAATTCTGCATTTAGTTTTCCTTTTTGATCTTCCGTCAAAGTTTGCTTAACCCATTGACTAAGATATTCTTGAGTTAAGGCCTCGCTAGTTTTTTATATCGTCCTTATATAGTTCTGAGAAAAATTCAAAGAAAGCTTTTTAATATCTGCTTCTTCAACCAGTGGTCGTCTACTATTTGCCTCTTGAATGCTTGAAATGTTGTTTTTAGTTAGATCGGTCTTTGTTTTCCAAGCTAAGAGTTTGCCACACCCCTCTCCGTATTGATAATGAGCCAACTTACTTGCTTCCCACCTCTTTATTAATTCAAGAATCTAATGTATTTGCTAGGTTATTTTTTGCCTTAATTAGTTCCCTCCTAGATGTTTCAATTATTTCATCTGATGTTTCCTCATTAATATTCTTTTCCCACCTGTAATTTTCACCCTTTAAACTCTCTATTTCCTTCTTATTTACTTTATTTCTGTGGGCCGTTAGGCTGATCATTTTACCTCCAAGCACCGCCTTATAGGCCTCCCATCAAATCTGGCTGGAGGTCTGTTCCTGATTTAGTTGAAAATATGATATGGTTTCATCCCTGAGAACCTCTATGATTTCATCCTCTAGAAGTATTACTTTGTCTAGAGTCCACCTTGGCTGAGTACGATGTTTATGAAACTCAATCTCCAATATTACAGCGGAATGGTCTGACAGGTGTTCGGATAAATGCCTGACCTTTTTGACTTCCCCCAGTAATGATTTATCAATTAAGAAGTAATCAATTCTAGAGGAATGTCCCAGTTTTTTATTTTTGAATATAAACAAGTGGTTTGTTTTTTCTCCCTTATCCCTCCATACATCTATTAAACCTAGATCTTCTTGGTAGGTCTTAAGCCACCTCCTCATTTTAGGCAAAGTGGATCTATTTTTTGGAGAACTTCTATCTAATACCGGGTCTAACAAAATGTTAAAATCACCACCGAGGATGATAGGCCCCGGTGCATCGAACAGGTGTGCATAGAGTTCCTGCAAAGCTAAGGGATCATCGACATTAGGCCCATAGTACCCTCCAATCACTAGTATTCTACCATCTATATGTATGTTTCCGACAGCCCATCTCCCTTTTACATCGGTTTTGTAAGCCTCCATAGTTGCTTTCGCTGATTTTTTTAAAATAATGATTACACCTTTAACACAGCATGTTTGTTTCATACAAATATAAAAACCTACCCAGCGATGGGCTTTCATTATACCCTCCCATTCGGATAACAAGAGGTGGGTCTCTTGAAGGATAATTATGTCCCAATCTTTATGTTTGAGGTACTCTAAGATCCTTTGCCTTCTTGTTCTAACTCTCAAGCGATTCATATTCCAAGAAAGAAATTTAATTCCAATGATTTAAGATGGTAAGGTCACTTTTCCTTTTAACTTGCGTGATTCGGACCAGATTTTAAAAAAAGAAAATCCCCAAAATGCTCCCACACCATGTGCACCATAATGTGTACACAAACGGTGTCCCCCACCCCTCCCCCCAGTTTATCCCTCCCCTGAAGAACCCTCCCTTTACTCTTCGGCAGGCCTATCCTGCCTATTTGAGAACCCTACACCATGGGCAGTTTTTACAGTCAGGCTTTTCACACCTTTATCGTATCTAACAGTGCCTCTACCTCTTGTGGTTCTTTCAGGTTGTACATATGATTTTCCCACATGATCCTCAGCATTGCAGGAAATGTCATTTGCCCATTTGCACCCAGGGATTTTAGCTCCTGCATGTATTGACCTAGCTGTCACTGGCGATCTTGTGTCGTCTTAGAAATATCTGATCTTATTCTAAAATACCACTTGCTTTTTGGCGCTAGCCCAGATTTACAAGGATCTGTGAATATGAGGCAGCACTAAAAATTAATGCAATGCAAAAGCAGATGTTAGATTGACGCAACAAGGACAAATACTTTTATTTTTCCTCATTTTAACTTTTTCTATGTGTGCTGCATTCTGCAGCACAGATAAAAAGAGCAAAATACCTTTTAAGATTGTTTATGTGCAGGAATGTGTCCCTTCCAGCCCAAAAACAATCATTCAATAATGGCGATTTCCTACCTCTAATTAGGCTGCAGAAGCCACACACATAGAGGTAGCAAATCGCCTTTATTGATTGTTTATATGCAGGAAGGGAAACCGTCCTGCAAAAAAATATTAATTCCCTGCAACGCAGGTACCCTTGCACTATGGCGCAAGGGTGTCTGTGTTGGTGCTAGGCTGCTATTTTTAGCATGAGAAAACACAGGGTTGCACTGTATTGTTGTAAAGACGGTGCATTCCTGCATTTTCTTAAATGATACAGCGCTGCAAAAGTTGTCGTGCTGTGCCATTTCCTTGTAGATTTGACCCTCAGAGTTTAAAATCAAGTCACAAGAATCAAGAATTCAGTTGTTTCCAGTTCTTACAAAAGCTTACCTGACTCTGGATTGAAGTGGGGGTGGGAAAAATATTCAGTTCTGCTGGTGGAATTGGTAGAAATTTGGTGACTCCATGTTGGGACGGTAAGTTGGCGAGCACAAGTGAGATTTGGAGTCCCCAAGTGCGATTTCCTGTCGCTTGGAAGACATCTGGTGAGATGTTCCTAACTTGGGCAGTCGCGACTGTTCACAGTCAGAAGGCTGCTGCTTGAGTTCAAAATCTAATCGAGCTGCAGCAAAATCAACTCGAGTAATTGTACACCCTGGCGTGCCATGTGGTGCAGCAGAACGTGCTCCCAGCACTAAATCACAGTGAGAGCAGAGCCACATGCCTATTTCTGACCATTGGTGGAACTCCGTTGAATCTCGCAGAGATTTTATGGAATGCCATGGAATTCTGCAGAGTCAAATTCTGGGAGTTAAACCCACCCCTAAATTTAAGATATAATGTCAAAGTAGAGGTATGTGATTTCACAGTAAAAGAGATGGGATTGATAAAAAAAATGCCAATCCAGTCAGAGTTCAGGTCAAGCCCAAAGCTTTTTTTCTAAAATTAGGTAATAAAGTCCTTCAAAAGAGGCAGAAGAAGGGATAAAGCCCATCATAGTAGAAATTATAGAACAAGGTATTTCACGAGAGGTGCTTAGTAGTCCTTGCAACTCTCAGGTGATGGGCCTTAAAAAAATGAGTGGTAAGTGGAGAATAGTATGGGACCTTGGAAAAAGAAATCAAATAGTGATCCCTTGCTGTCTGGTGGAACCGATTCCTGCTGTAGTATTATTCCAGATTACTGCAGAAGCAGAATTGTATGCGGCCATAGACTTATGCCAAGTGTTTTTCTTCATTCCTCTGCATGAGGACAGTAAATATCTTTTAACATTTCGGTTTCACAATAAAGTCCTCACTTGGTGTCAAATCCCACTGGGGTACACTGAAAGTCCATCAACATTTAGTCCAATACTAAAGAAATATTGGGAGAATTTACAGTTCCCTCTAACTCAGTCTTGATCCAGTACATGATGATCTGCTTGTGGCATCAAGGATAAAAGAAGACTGTAAGCTAGATATGATTTCACCTTTGAATCATCTTACTTACAATGGTTACGATATTTCACTTCAAAGATGCAGTACTGTAAAAAAAAAAAAAGTGATTTATCTTGGTCATCATATTGAAATAGCAAAGAAAGTCTCAAAAGAACATGTTTCTGGAATTCTGAAGAGGAATTTTCCAACCACGCAAAGGAATAGTTGGCTACTGTTGTCAGTGGATTCCAACCTTTCACCCAGCTGTGAAGGCTTTAATAAGCCTAACACACTGTTGTATAAAAGATCCTCTGCTATTTGATGATAATGTATGAAGGCCTTCAAGGAATTTATAGAACAATTTTGTTGTACACCTCCGCTGAAAATGCCTGATCATTACAAGAAATTTTTCCTTTTTTGCCATGAGAAGCGTAGGTGCTCATTGTCTGTCCTGACTAAAACATGGAGTGGTAATAATGCTGGAGGCTTATTTCTCTGCTGTGTTAAATCAAGTGGCTCTAACTTCCTGGTTGCCTGAAAGCGGTTGCAGCTGTTTGTATTGCAATTGAACAAAGGGAAGGGACTGTAATGGGACATACACTCATTCTGTTTGTTCCTCATTTGGATTTTGTTGACCTGCACTAGAACTTAGCATATGACAAACAGCTGCATTACTAGATATAAGCAAATCATATTGGCTGCAGAAGACATATCAATCAGAAGGTGTAATTCTCTGAATCCTGCAACGCTGCCAGTTTTAGGCAATAATGAAGATAATGATGATGATAATGATGAACCAGAGCATGACTGCGTGAATGTCACAGAATTATGAACCAAGCCAAGACCAGGCATTAAAAATATTCCTCTTTGTAGGAAAGTGCCTCTTTTGACATGATTAGCCCTCACCTTTTGCCTCATATCTGATGTGATTTCAAAATGTAAGTGCACTGGATCCCTGCTAACCTGGTCCCAAGTGCCAGATCTCTTTCCAAAAACCTGTATATTGATTGGCACAACTTCAGTTACCCTTGTAAGTTCCTTGTACAGGGTACCATAGGTACATAGGGCATGGGGTCTGAAGAGAGTCCTCTGGGGCTGCAGCACTGGTTGTGCCACTCCAGGGACCCATCACCAAGGGTATGCACTCTCCGTTTTCAGGCTACATGTCTTGGTACAGAGAAATACTAACAGTCGACATGGCACACAGCCCTGTGTGCCATGCCTCCCATACACTGATTGGGATATAGGTAAGTCACCCCTATTGCAGGCCTTTAGCCCTAAAGGCAGGGTGCACTATATCCTATGTGTGGGCATATCAGCATGAGCAGATATACCCCTACAATATCTAGTCCATTCTAAGGTGTTGTAAGTCACAGGGAGGCCATCAAGAGTACATGGGCTGGATACTTCTCAACACAAGTTTCCTATCTCCATGATGGCTTCACTGATTTCAAAGGTGTTTAATACCAAACATTTTGTCTTTATGAATCCTCACTGGTGCCAGTGTTGTATTTATTAATACATTCACACAGGAGACCCTTTTAGAGGGTCCCTCGAAAACCTACAAAGCACTGGAATGGTTCCTGACTTGTTTTCACCAGCCTGCCACTACCAGAAATATTTCCGACCTAATGGGGTGAGAGGAAGGAGACAAACGCTGCTCTCTGCAGAGATTCTTCACGCCTCCTCCAGGCTAGGATTCCCTTCCTGGAAAGGAAGCTTCAAAGGCAATGCCGCCTTTCAAATCCAATCCAGGAACCCCCAGATAGTGGGGAAGGTCAAGCCATCTGTCCTGTTCCACTTTGGGCAGAAGGAAAGGCAGGAAAATTAGTTAGATTAGGAGGAGAGTCCCCACTAAGTCTACACCACCCCTCGGGTGGAGCAGGCGAGGTGAACCCCACTTCTGAAATTCCACCATCTTGGGATGATGAAAAAACTCCTATCAGGGCTAGTGAGTGCCCCTTCCCATAGGAAGTGGTCACTAGAGGGTGCAGACCCCCTAAAGGTAAGTAGCTAATTGGTTACCACCTGTCTTTCCTTGTAACAAACATAAATTCAGTAGTTAGGTGGCACCCCGAGACCTGAACATCAGATTCGACAGACAAAAGAAGAACAGAATAAAGAAGACCCACTGCTCGAGAACTAAAGTCCTGCTGCAGAAGAAAATGGTGCCAAACCCTGCATGCTGCTCCCAGGACTTGACAATTGCTGCTGCTTTGTCATCCTGAAACCTGAAATGACTCCAAGAAACCAGGGAACCTCCAGCCTTTACAAAATTGCTTTGAAGCTTCCTTGGAGTGAAGGTATCACTCCCCTGCACACCACAGGCCCTAAACTCATGAAGTCCAGTTTGTCAGCTTGTTGCTCCCCAATTACATCAACACAGCACCAAAGCAAGAAAAGGTATGACAGCTCTCGAGGGTCAGGTCTGCCTCTCCACCAAGATTGGAGGCACCAAGACCTACTGGAGTCGCAGCGTACCAATACCCAGGGTACCGGACCCCCTATGGCAAACACTGAGACGAAGAGTCCACTCTGTACTCCCAAAATACCAGAAGGAAGCAGCTATCAAGGGACATTAAAACACTTGTGATCCACTTCCTGAGTGGCCCAGCTGTCCCAAGATCACCTCTCCAAGTTACATGCTCCTCACTGCCAGGATCTCAAAGGCAAACAAAGCCCGGCTGACTTGTTTCCTCTGCACCTGGCTCCAGCAACGACCGACGAGCCCTGCTCCCATGGCCAATAGGCCCTTGAGACCTACACCCTCTAAGGAGACCCACCAAATTTACTGGTAACCTAGTTTAACTTTCTGATGTTCATTCACTTGTTCTCATGAGCATTAGACAGGACTCTCGTCCATGAAATGCTAATGGACAGAGCATAAGGATTGTCTCCACAGGGGTCCAGCTAACTACAGTACATAATGAAATTGAGACTAATACACTGACACATGGGTAAAGTTTAATTAATGGATTTGATGATAATCTCCACATAAAAATGTTGGGAGAATATGTTGACGTTATGGGGATTAAGAATTGTATGGTGTGCACTTTTCTCCTTTCTTCTGTCGGTGAAGGAGCTACATTTGTAAAGATACCAATTTCCTATAGTGTGTCCGGTGATGTTGCTAATATATTTAATAAGCAGGAGTTTCTGTTGTCATACTTGTGTAAGTTCAACATTTTATTAAAAGATCTTCCAACGGCCCCAACAACGCTAGGATGCCTTGCTTCACCTTGGGGGTGCCCAGGAGTGGACACTTCACAGGGAAAAGCCAGGAAGGGTTCCACAGCGGTATGTGTACAAGCGCCTGAGATACCCCTTCGGGGGTCGATTCGGTGCGCTATACAAATACTACTACATTTACATTTACATTTCTGATGATGCTGGGAACAGGGTAACCTACTATAAATATTCAAATGCAGTTGCACAAAATAACGCTAAGACTAAAAAGAGAAAGATGACCCTGAATTTGTCAAAGAACGTATTGAACGGAGAGTGAACATTCTGAGAGTTTGGAAGATTGAAAAGAAACTCAGAACAACAGATTAAGGCTGGAGAGGAATTTCAGTTTTCAAATTTGCATCTAAGGTTAAAAATGGAGCATGAGAGAAACGGTGAACTATGCATGGTGTGTCATGAACCTAAAGGAGTTGAATCTGTGGGTAAGAGTGAGTGTGAAAGTAATTATGTGGTTAATGGTGATTTTTTGATTGATGAGGAACCTACACTTAAAGGAATCTCTTATATGTGTGGTAAACCTACTTATTTTAACCTACCTTGTAATTGGGTTTGTTTCTATTATTTGGCTTTAGTATTTGCTAGGATATATGATTTGAATGAGATTAATAATGCTGTTGGTTTGAAGATAATGAGACCTGGTTTTGGACAGATAGTACTAAATGTATTTGGAACTATTATTCTATCTATTGGGATAGCTATGAATGATGTGAAAATTTGAAAATTATTTATGTTGTGGATAGGCTAGCTTCTAACACAGCTAGAGCACTAACACAGATTAACACACAGTTAATTGGCATGTGTGTAATGATTATGCAAAATCACTTTGCACTAGGTTGCGGTTTCATCACTGGTCATTCTGCAGTTTGTGAGCTGCATGTGTTTGGTAAGAAAATATTTTTTGTACTATTTACACTAAATGAGTTTCATTTCCCTGCATGAATGTGTTTTTGTAAATGGTGTAATATTAATAGTATGTTTAGCTTCTGTTTTATTGAGTGTGGATATCTTTTTGCATCTGTGCTTGGTGTGCATTTTGTCGTCTTGTGAGTAATTTGTTTTGTTTTTTCTTTCTAGTGGGATAGTGTTGTATTTTGATGTATCTCTGTAAAGTAGGAGCCGGTGAGTGTAGCTATCTCTGGCAAGTGAGTCATATAGTTGTTGAGTAAATAGATCTTTGTCATAAAGCCACACTTTGTTTATTACTTACTTTTCACAGTGTTGATTGTTGTTGACTTGTTTGTGTAGTCTCCTTTCTCAGTAAGTATTATGGCTGGCTGCAGGATTACTGCTCTGCAGGTTGTTGGTATGCTTTTTGAGGCAAAGGAGGGGGGGGAAGATTCTGGCAATGATTTTTTGTCCAAGAGGAATCCTAGGATGATAAAGCCACTCTTAGTGCAGATAAAGTGCCTGTTTTAGAGGAGGACATTGATGTGCCGATAGTGCAGCAAGAGGCATCTGGACTGCAGCTTAGGACTGCGAGGCTTCCCATTGGAAGAGCTGCCCTTTGGGTTGTCCCAGGCATGCTGCTGCTGGCATTGCCTTGGACTTGGTGTCCCAGAGTGTAGAGTGGATAGAGCTGTTTATGGATGATGTGTTTTTGGCAGAGATTGTTGAGCAGACTAATTTGTATGCGGAACAGTATTTGAGGGACAACAGTGCCAGACGTAGGCCCTACTCTAGAGCTAACGTTGGACTCCCACAAATCTGGAAGAGTTGAGGAAGTTCTTGAGTTTAACTTTTTTGATGGGCTTAATGTGGGAGCCATTGATGTCTTCATATTGGTCTACTAGTCCCTTGATTGCAATAGCTATATTTCCGGTAATCATGAGTCGTGATCGATATTTGCTTCTGCTTCGGATGCTGCATTTTGTCGCTAATGGTTTAGCTTTGCCACAAGATCACCCTAATTGTAAATCTTTTTAAGGTCCAGCCTGTCATTGATCACTTTGTAGATCGATTTTCTGAGACCTATGCCTCAAGGAAAGAAATGGCTGTGGATAGGTATTTGGTCTTGTTCAAGGGATGCTTGGTGTTTAGGCTGTACATTCCTAGCAAGAGGGCACACTATGGAATTAAGATGTATATGTTGTGTGACAGAAGGACTGGATATGTCTCTAATTTCAGGGTGGACACCAGTAGGGATTCCAGGATTGACCCCCACCCCCTGGTTGTCCGTCCACTTTCGGAGTGAGTGAGTGGGTGAGAAAACTGTGTGAGAACTTGTTAGAGGACTTTTTAACAAAGGTCACCATTTATATGCAGATAAATTCTAAACTGGTGTGCAGTTGTTAAGGGAATTGGCCAAAGTGAACACTGTTGCTTGCAGCACAATCCGCTCTAACCGTAAAGGTTTACCAACAGAACTTGTTTGTCAAAATCTTGAGCGAGGACAGTGCAGTTGATATAATAGAGACGTAATTTGCGTTTTATACGTGCGCTTTGCTCTTTGATATGTTAGCATTTATATGACTAATGCATTATAGTTATGTAAGAAGTATAAGACTTACTCTTTTGACATAAAAGTTACGCTACTTAGGTTGACATCTGTGCTACCATTTTAGTTAGAAAGGCGCCATGTGCTGTCATATTTGAAACTGTTGCTGGACTATTCGAAACTGTATTTTGTTCATTTATGAGAAATGGCCCGTGGTAAGTTTTGTTTCTTTGATGTTTATGCTAGCTCGTGAGCACATGCCTTTCCCTGAAATCAAGGATTTCTCCTATCTATCTAGAAGGGAGGACAGGCCAGACAACCTTGAAATATAGATAGTTTGTACCAGGTTGCACAATCGAAAGTTATGTTCTGCACTTCCTTTGTATAATGACATCACCAGTGCTTTTCCATGACGGGCGGGTCTTTGCAACGTACATGATGTAACTTTATGCTTTAAAGGTCAGTCCCTCTTCAGCCATCATAGGAGGCTGGTCTGATTGGCCTCCACTGCAGTGTATTCTGAGAATGAACTAGTTTGTTTGTATTCTCTACTGTGTCATCGACTCTTTATTGTTGGAAGGCCAGAGGAGGTCACGGGTGACCCGGGTGGCCCTAATTGGGTCACTTCCTTCACAGTGCGTTGCGTGCGTAGTGAGGAACTTCTAGCTGTGAAGCTTGCAGACAGGAGAGATGTCTATATGCTCTCTACCATCCATGATGAAAGTATGTCACCTGTGACTGTTTGGGGTCAGGTTGCTGAAGTGTGCAAACCTGTGTGCATTTTAGACTATAATAGCCACATGGATGGTGTTGATAGAGTAGATCAGAGGTTGGAACCTTGCACTCCTCTTCGTACGTCTTATATTTGGTTAAGAAGTTGGCTATCCATCGTTCCCCTTGTGAACCTTTCATGTTTTTGTATTATTTAAGGATTATTCTCCTGAGTCCACAATGACTTTTGTTAATTTTCAGGAGTCTGTGATAGGTAGCCTTGTTGAAGTGGAACAACAAGTGTTCCTAGAGTTGGAATGGTGGAGGATGTGGCTAGATTGAAAGATCGCAACTTTCCCGATCACATTCCTCCCACATCAACAAAAGACTATCCCAGTATGAGATGTAGAGTGTGTTGACGAAAAGGTAAGCAAAAGGAGACACGTACGTACTGTTTGGAGTGTCCCAACCCTGCGTTGTGTGTGCCTGCTTGTTTTGGAATGTATCACACGCAAAATAATTTTTGGAGCATTCATGAATGGTAAAGTGAACTGCCTGGTCTGCATTGTTTTAAATTTTTTGTTCAGTTTCAAGGTTGGAATTAGTGTGATGTATTCAGTTTCAGCTTTTGTGTTTGCAGTTTTGTATCTGTTTACAATTTGTTTATGTTTTCTTTTTTGTATAAAAAACAAAGTGTGATGGTGGTGTGTGTGGACTAGAAGTTGGCTGGCGGTGTGTGTGGACTGCCACTTGGCTGGTGGTGTGGGTGGACTGGCGCTTGGCTGGTGGTGTGTGTGGACTGGTGGTTGGCTGGCAGTGAGGGTGGACTAGGGCTTGGCTAGTGGTGAGTGTGGGTTAGTGCTTGGCTGAAGGTGTGCGTGGACTGGCGCTTGGCTGGTGGTGTGCATGGACTGGTGCTTGGCTGGCAGTGAGTGTGGACTGGCGCTTGGCTAGCGGTGAATGTGGAGTGGCGATTGGCTGGCAGTGAGTGTGGAGTGGTGCTTGGTTGGCGGTGTGTGAGTAGTGATTTGCTGCTGGTAGCCAAATGCCAGTCCACACAATCCATCAGCCATTGTGGTTGCTGTGTCAGGAATGTGGGCATGTGAAAGGGATGGGCCCTTGAATTGCGCTGTCTGTTGATGTGAGTGTTGTTATGTGCTGGCTCCGCAGCAGGTGGTGTGAATGGTTTTGTGTGTGTCACACGTATGAAATGTGTATGAAGGGCCTGTAAAGAGGTTGGTGCCCTGTTGTGCCTTTGCAGCTCACGTCAGTGGTTTCATTTCTTGTCCTTTCAATTATTAACAGTGCATTTCATGTTTGTGAAATCTCTTGTTAATAACATTTTATATATTGAACCCTCACTCACCTTCGTGCCAAATCCAACCAGTATGTGTGTGTCCTTGAGGAACAGATTGTTATGCAGTAATATTTGTCTTTTCTGTCTTTCTCTGGCAGGGTGTACAGTGTCCTTTTTTTGGGAATGTTGTATAGGTGTTGGTTCCGCAGCTGGCGGTGTAAATGGTCTTGTCTGTATCACCTACAAAAGGTGTGTGAATGGCCTGTAAGCCGGTTTGGGCCTTGACGCGGTTTTACAGCTCACGAGCTGTGAGACGCTGGTTTTGTTTTTTTGTCCTTTCAATTATTTACAGTGCATTTCATGTTCGTGAAATCTCTTGTCAATAAAATGTTATATACTAAACCATCACTCACCCTCATGCCAAATCCAACCAATATCTGTGTTTGCTTGAGGAATAGATAGTTGTGCAGTAATAATTCTCTTTTCTGTCTTTCTCTGCCAAGTTGTACATTCCCTCTAAGAAAGATCTATCAACTCTAGATATTTTGGTAAACAAAAAAAACAGGAAAGTACACAGTGATGTCTCTTTCATGGATCCCAACAAGTTTTCTTACCCACAAGGTCCTGCAAACCTCAAAATGTGAGTAAAGTCAAATTTTCCTTGCATTACTGTGCCATAATTTTCCAGGTTCAGAAAGGAACCACGAATTTTCTACCACCCAGCATTTACCTAAGTCTGCAGATAACAATGGTACATCTCTTGTGCGGGTAGGCCACCTACCCGCTGCAGGGAAGGGCCCAAAACGTATTGTGGAGACATCAAAATTATCTATCACAAACCGACCTGGTTTTGAAAGGGAGTCACTTGTGTTTTTGGTGCCGGGCTCGGCGGCAATCTGGGGAAACCTACCTAAACCAGATATTTCTGAAACCTAGACAGCTGTGGGAGTCCAGGGAGGTATAGCTTACGTGGATCTCCTAACGTTTCCTACCCAGAATCACCTGCAAATCTCAAATGTAGCTGACAAATCTTGATTTTCACAAATTTCAGTGTGCAAAAGTTGAGACATCACTAGGCTGACACAAATTCCCCCAGGTCTTCCAATTAAAATGGTTCCTCACTTGTATGGGTGGGCCAAGTACCCGTGGCAGGAAAGTGCCCAAATCGTATTGTGGAGATATCAAAATTACATATCATAAAATGACCTGGTTTTGCAAGGGGGTCACCTGCGTTTTTGGTACAGGGCTCGACGGCCATCTAGGGAAACCTACCTAACCCAGACATTTCTAGAAGCTAGACAGCTGTGGGAGTCCAGGAAAGCTTACATGGATCCTCCAACGTTTCCTACCCAGATTCCTGTTCAAACCTAAAATGTAGCCAAAACAATATTATTTTTCTCACATCTGTGTGTAAAAGTTTTGGAAAACCCAGGCTGACAAAAATTTCCTACCATCCAGCGTCCCCCCAGGCCTCCTGATAAAAATGGGACCTAACTTGTGTGGGTGGGCCGAGTACCCACTGCAGGAAGGGACCCAAAACCTATGGTGGAGAAATCAAATTTACCTATCACAAAACGATCAGGTTTTTCATGGGGGTCACCTGCGTTTTTGGTCCCAGGCTTGGCGGCCATCTAAGGAAACCCACCTAACTCAGACATTTCTGAAAACTAGACAGTTGGAGGAGTCCAGGGATGCCTGCATGGATCCCCTAATGGTTTCCTACCCAGAATCCCATGCAAACCTCAAATTTACCTCAAAAGATCATTTTTACCGCATATTTCAGTTTGGGATCACCGTGCTGGCACAAATGTCCTACCACCCAGCATTTCCATTGGTCTCCTGAGTAAAATGGTAACTCACTTGTGTGGGTGAGGCAGGGCTTGCGACTGGAAAGGGCCAAAAACATAGGGATTGAGGGAATAGCACAGCAAGTTCTAAGTGCTATTTTTTATGTATGCATTTTTAGGCTAATTCTGCATTGGGAACCCACACAAATGAGGTATCATTTTTATCGGGAGAACAAGGGGCAGGTTTGGTGCTAGGACATTTGTGCCAGCCCAGTGATCCCACACTGAAATGGAATGAAATATGTGTTTTTTTGCTAAATTTGAGGTTTGTGGAGGATTCTGGGTAGGAAACGTTGTGGGATCAATGCAGGCTATACTTCCCTGGGCTCCCCCAACTGTCTAGTTTTCCGAAATGTCTGGGTTAAGTAGGTTTCCCTTGATGGCCGCCGAATTCGGAACCAGAAATGCAGTTTGAGACTTGCAGGGGATTGTTGGAAACAGAACCTGATAGGAGCCACACAAATCATCCCATCCTGGATTCCTCTGGATGTCTTGTTTTCAAAAATGTATGGGTTTGTTAGGTTTCCTTATATGCCGGCAGAGCTAGGGTACAAAATCCACAGCTAGGCACTTTGCGAAAAAAGGGTCAGTTTTCACTGGAAAAATGTCACATGTCCACATTGCGTTTTGGGCTGTTTCCTGTTGCAGGTAGTAGGCCTACCCACATAGGTGATGTACCATTTTTATTGGGAGACTTGGGGGAATGCTAGGTGGGTGGAAGTTTGTGGCTCCCTGCAGATTCCAGGACTATTCATCACAGAAATGTGAGAAAAATGTGTTTTTTAACTAAGTTTGAAGTTTACAAGAGATTCTGGGTAACAGAACCTGGTGAGAGCCACACAAGTCACCCTAGCTTGGATTTCCCTCGGTGTCTGGTTTAAAAAAATGTGTAGGATTGTTACGTTCCCCTAAGTGCCACCTGAGCTAGGGTCCCAATTCCACAACTAGGTACACTGCAAAACTATGGGTCAGTTTTCAGTGGAAAAATGTGATGTGTCCATGTTGCACTTTGGGCTGTTTCCTGTCCGGCCACTAGGCCTACCCACACAAGTGAGGTACCATTTTTATTGGGAGACTTAGGGGAACACATAATAGTAGAGCAAATGTTATTATCAATTGACTTTCTTTGTATGTCTGCCTTCCAAATGTAAGACAATTTGTAAAAAATAAGTCATTTTGAAAAATGACCTCTAATTCACATGCTTGTATGGGTACCCACAATTTTGGATATGTGCAAATAACCACTCATTCTAAACTCTATATTTATTTCCCATTTCTTAAATACATAGGTTTCCTTCACACCTGTTTTCCACTCTTTATATTTCACTAAAACAATTGCTATATACCCAGTACACAATGAAAAAACATCGCAAGGCACAGCTTAGGTATTGGCTCCAGATTCCTTGGCTTCTTGATAATCCTTCAAGTCCTATATATCCTCACAACCAGAGGGGTCCAGCGTATGTAACAGTATATCATTTTCAAGAATATGTCATACGTAGAAGAAGTTATAGGTGGACACGTTGGCACAAATTACTGTTTTTTTCAACTCAATTTCAATAATTTTTATTTTCAACTGTTGGTTTCTATTAAAAAAAACTTGAAGTATCTACACAAATTACCCTTTGCTGAGTTTAGAATTTGGGCTACTTTTCAGACATGTTTAGCTTTCCAGGATCCATTATTGATTTCATACCCATTTATACGACCAACTGGAAGGAACTTAAAAGCACAAAAAATAGTAAAAGTAAGCTATGTCCCAGTATATTGCCACAGCATCTGTGATGAAATGAAGTCACTATGGCCTCATTCCTGCAATGACAGTCCCACAGTTATTCGCCGCACAAACAGGAAACGGGATTTACATAGGCTTTCGTGCAATGTCTGTTTATGGTTGCACAGTAGAGACAACAAACCCTTTCTTTCGCAAGAAAGTGTCTGCGGCAGAGTGTGTTAATCATCTCAAACAGTAGTTACCTGCCAGTTGAGTAAGCTCTAATTGCTGGTAATGCACTTAATTTAATTGGGTCATCTAAAAACAAGCCTCTTCAAAGAAGCCTTCTAATCCTTCCAACAGGGCATCGGTGCTGACCCCGCCCACTGCACGGGAACAGACAGGACCTCTCTGTATGAAGATTGACACCACAATAGATTTGAACTGAAATATCTGCCTTCTCAACCATCCCCTTCCGCCCCTCCTCCCCACCAACAACTGTTCAGCAATGTTCCAGACGGGGTGGAGACTTCGACACTGTATGTTTACTTCACGCCTCCTCAGAGGTAGTGAGCGCTATACGTACAAAAAAATATATATTTTAAGAACTAGAACTACAGCAACTGCGGAGAACATATCTCAGAGTGGGGTCTGTAAGCGGAATATCCGGTAGCACTTTATTCATTGCAGTTGTATATTGTGCGAACTCGACCGAAGGCATTGAAGCGCTGGACAGGACCAGTTACATTTCACAGGGACGGATTCATATTTTTGTAGGAACTGGGAGATTTAGCGATTTGTCCAGAATCACAGGCTGATGCGCCGAGGCCGAAACTCCAGCTCTAAAGTCGTCTTCGACGCCGTTACATGATGTTGAATCTAATTTAGACACAAAGTTGCGGTAATACAAAAGCATACCAAGTTTTAATATAAGTGCCCTTCACTCTGATGACAACAAGGTTGCCAAACATGCAAATGAAGCATTAAGGAAGTAACCACAGAAAAGACAGGTAAGTAACCATGATCAAGAATCTGGAAAAGCCAGTTTTCGATCCAGGGTAGGTGTAGTACGAGCATTGGCCAGTAGAGAGCAGCAGAGTATTGTAATGGTTTCCGGGAACCCCCGCAGACCAGGGCTTGCAGAATTTCCTGAATGACCACAGCAGCTTCGCTGCATAAGAATGCACATTGGAGCCATCGCCCACTGCGGAGAGAATGATCAGCAAAGTCAAGTCAGCGGTGGCAAATTTCATGGGCGGCTCGGGCACCAGTAGCTGCCAGAACCACGCTTGCGGTAGCAGGTCTGGAGTCCCTCCACGACCGGGGGCAGAGGTCATACCAGTGAAGTTTCCTTTCGAGAGACCTTCCTTTTTAGAGCTGACACCTGAGGAGCTGCGGCGCTCAGCAGATCACATCCAACGACCGGTGCTAACTCCCCCCGAACGACTGCTGTGGAGCACGGGCTATGCAGAGTGAGTACCACCAAGGGGCGTGGGCAGGGCAGCTGCACCTACGGTCGAGATTGTGGGCTAGCCGGGTGTGTTAATGCGCATGCTGCGGCGATCTTCATGCAACATATAGGTCATGGGCTTCAATCCCTTTAAAGTAGTCAATGCTATGCACCTTCTGTAGAGATCTGTATATGTTGATAGTATATCCTACTCCCAGTAGGATATCTCAGTTAGTTTAATCATCTGCTGCGAAGATCAGTTCTACAGGAGCACGTTATAGTCCCAGTGAAAAGGCACAGGTGGCTAATGCACATGCAAGCATGACGTGGGTGTAACCTGTATATGTCTGAATTAGGAAAAGTTGAATGTGTGCCTTTTCACAAACCCGCTGAGCGGCTCATCTCCAGTCCGGCATATGGTCAGTCGGTCGGTCAGGTGACGTTCCTTATTCTGCCACAATCCGAACAGCCAATAATATGGCAGAAGTTTAGCCACAGACGAAGCCCGCCGCTGCAGCTCCTGTGCTTCCGCTGCTGATAAACAGAACATCGCAGTTATGCAATAGCAAGGCCTGTTGAGTTTAGTGCTAAGAAACCGCAAGATTGCCGCATCGTGCGCTACGTTTTAATGGCACTGGTAAAAACCCTTAAACTTCCTTTAGTTTCCATTACGCCCAAACTCAATGTAAGCATTTTGGTGAAAGTGATTACTCCGGGGGTGTCCAAAGTAGGCCTAGAAGGACCATACCCAGAACATATTTTCAGAAGATCCACATAGCATATTTTAGGTACAATGATATAAAAGAGAATTCAGTTATGTGACAGTGGCTGGCATGGGGCCTGCCCGCTAAAATCTACATTGGACACCCTTGGTCCACTCTCTAGCCGTTTCCTAGCTCACCTCTTGACCCTCACACAACAAGCAGGCTGAAGACCAACCTCGAAAAGGAGGCTCTGGTATATAATCACCTTTAAAGACACTTCAGTAAGGGAACTCTTTAATTAACTCTGAACATGTGCGTTTGAAGGCTCCGCCAATGGAGATGCTGACATGTTGGGCGGGGTGTACTTACGATGTCGGGGGCCATTAAGTAAAAGCTATTTGGACCACTAATCTCTTCGATTTGTAGTTAAAAAACACTGCTGTAATTGTGGTGCAGCGTCCCGCTCACATCCCTGGGCCCCAGCGCCACCGACCTGTTTCAAAATGAATAACAACGCCCTCGATTCTGGGGTATTCCACCCACATCAATATAAATGAAGAAAAGGTTTCGGATTTCGCTGTATGCGTCTTTCTGCAAAGTTGGCACATAGCTCAGGGGGTGAATGCGCCCGCTGCAGAGATATGTGTAGTCTGAAGGTCGCGAGTTTCACTCTGTCCTGTACTAACCGAGACTTTCTTCAAACGTGAACCGGGGTCCAATGGAGCTCGGGGACTTTACTCTGCAACGAAACCTGCAAAATCAGCGTAGCGAACGCGGTATCACAACACTATTTAATATTAGATTTGGAAGCACAAATAACAGTCGAGTCCATAATTCCTTCCGATGACCTACCAATGATGAAAGGTGAGTCTGAAGAACTATTTAAAAAGCAAGTTATTATTAACCCTCATAACATTGCCTAATGCGTCTCCATTTAATACACAGGGCTTCGTTAAATAAAGAGTTCCTGTGCAGTGGCGGGTTGTTGGCACCCTGCTGGTGTGCACCAGTGGCTCTGGCACTGCTGCACTGCAGATCATGGGATGGTCTGCAGTGCCGGTGCTCCGTGTGCACATGGCCACGCGCAGCCAGTGTCACCTTCCCCGGCAGACTGTACGGAAACAGAATGTACTTGGAAAGGGCGCGTGCTTCCTGCAGTGCTGCGGGCAGAGCGAGGGGCGCGAGAGAGCGCTTCTCGCGAGGCGCTGCTGGGATGTTTCCGCAGGGTCCCACAGAGTGCCACGCCACACATTAGCTTCTTCTCGGTTTGGCGATTAGTTTGGGGGGACAACTTCGTCCAGACTGCATGAGCCCAGAAGCCCAACGGGAAGGTGCGAGTTCTCTAGGCCTCTAGTAGGTGCTACATGCTGCCACGGGGTCTCTTTCCTGCTCAAAAGCAGGTCTGACTTAAGTTGTGGCACACGGCATGTGTGGGGGGATGAGGGAAGGGCCTTCCTCTTTTAATTCAGCGTTGAATGAACTGACAATCCAGGGATCACGAACACCAGAAAAGCCTGTTTAATACAGGCCTGTCCAGTGACTAAAACCAGGCCCAATATCTACTGATGAGGGAAGAGCACCAGACAAGGAGAGTGGCCTGGCTTTCTGCACGAGGATGTGTGTAAAGGGCAGCCACCATTAAAATGATGAAAGATTCCAGGACAAATAATCAATATAGTAACATCTTTTTAACATATTAGCCATAGCGTCATGCCTTTTCGGTCAGTTCTGAAAAATAGCTCATTACATTTTGCCAGGCGAATTATATCTGTTGTTGATTATGTGTCTATATGAAAATAATGTGCTTGCTACAAAATGCTGGATGTGCAGCAGGAGAATATTTGCCCCAGAGGAGTAGCATTGCTCGCGTTCAGCACCATCCCTGCCCCCAACCAAATAACAGAAGTGCAACAGCTCTACAGCTGAATCCAATGGATTTGACAAACCGATACATCTCAAGACATCCACACACCGTACCCACAGAACAAGGACAGACCCCGTGGCTCAATGAAAAGATTATACACTGAAGGCTATTTTCAATTCATTACAATGCTGGTGGAGAAAAATCAGATGACCAAGATGACAAAACATGGCCTCAACCCCACAATAGAACCTATAAATAAGGCAACAAGAGTCCAAAAATACAACACTCCACCCAGCGGCTCTAAAAAGCCAAATGCCCTTCAAGTACTGACATAGTGACCTCTTAATTCAGCAACCCGGAGACGGAGTGCACTGCCACCAAAACCTCTTGCGACAAAACATTCTACAATGTCACTACAAACACACTTGTCTCCAAACAATGGTCTTGGAGAAATATCTCAGGAGCCAGAGGCCCAAACACTAGACTACCCTGACCAGGGTTTACAAGAGAAATGACAAATCCAGCCATCCATAGTAAAGGACAATCAAACAGGATTCAGCCCAGACAGTGGCAGTCACTCCAGTCGGATATCTCTCCAATATGACCTTAAAAAACGGTCTATGGAAATGGAAAGGTTTTGCATCCTATGTTGAACTAGCCGCTTCCTTTGACGCAGTGTGCCAGTGGATGCGGCTATGGTGGCTTGAGGATCTTAGTCCACTACCAGATCTTATCAAGTCCTTCAACCTAATATGGAGACAGCACACAACATCCTAAAACCTCATGATCTAAGTACCTCAGGACTTGACCATTACCTCTCAGCCATTGATAAATGAACATCGAGTAACCAGCTGAACTTAGTTCTTTCAAGACTGAGCACCTACACTGCAGAAGATGGAAGACATAGCCTTCTGTTTGGCATATTCCTCATAGAAACAATGTTAGGGACTATAAACGATGCACATTCCACTAGACCCTAGTGTAACACTTAACTCATACCTCAGAGTCATGACCAGTCAAAGGTCATTCCATATTGCTAACAGATGGGTGTAAGGGAAGGTAGGACGAACTATATTTAATAACCAAAGGTTAAATAAGCAAATATCTGGGAAACAAAATGGACATTTGTGTTTTCTTATGTACATAAAACAAAGCACAACCCTCATATGCTATGTACAGTCTTCGTTTCACAACTAAGCTACAACTACTGACTCTGATATTACCCCAAGGGACTTTGCATTCCATGGCTTGCACACCTATATTAGCAAAACAAAACTACAAGCCCCAGAATGCAAAGCGATGTTGGCTAAAAGTTACCTCACTGACGGAGTCACATATGACACCTCAGCACTTGGCAACTGTGAGGTTCCATATGTCACTTTACTCTACATTGTGTGCTGGACAGACTCCTGTTTTATTTTCTGGCCAAAGTGCTAAGGCTCCTGAAATATCCACGAGTACTTACGCTTTTCTTTCTAGTGTGTTTGCGCTGTAGGCACACTGCAAAGACCAAACCTTGCTCTTTGCGTTTCTGGTGTAAATACAGCTCTACTCTACACTGTATTTTCATCAGTTACTAAATACCTTTCTGATCAGAGTAGACACTGAAGTGACTGATAGTCAACAAGAAGAGGAAGAGGGGTGTGTGAACATGCACATCCTTTAGTCAGATCACATGCTGTGTTGCAATCCAGGAAGGAAACTTGTCATGAGATCTAGTGACTCCAAAAACAGCCAGGTCTAGAAAAGCCACAATTTCCTCTGTTTCTTTTTTAGATGTGGCTGATGAGGAGTATAGCTCTCATTGCCAGAAAAATGCATGTCGAAATAGCCCAGGCCCTATGCAGGTGCAATGGCTGAAAGAGAGAGTTATTCCAATCATTGTTTATTCTTTACGGGTAAACGTTGATGTTAGAAATGGAATTCTGGTTAGCTGACGTATACACCCAGGCCAAGCAGGAACCACCAGTCTAGTCAGGGTAAGTAACATACACACTAACATTGACCTGTTTTCCCCCTCTGGTAGCTTGACACAGAGCAGTCAGGCTAAACTAAATAGGTAATGTGTAAAGTATTTGTACAACACAAACACGCACACATACACACACAGTAGCACAATGAATACACCATAAAAGGCTCCAAGGTTTAGAATAATAGAGAATATTTATCTGAGCAAAATGAAACCAAAACAACAAAAATCAGTAGACGTCGAGATATTAATTTTGAAAGGTAAACTGCAAAAATAGTGCTTAGAAGTCACTAGCAGTCAAAAGGTTACTTGAGGTCATGAGGGACCGGTGCAAATCCAGAGTTTAGGCCGACCGTGATGGAGGGCAGGCTGACTACAGGACCCATGCAGGGCCCGCTGAGAAAGTACCTTGGATGGAGCAAGGCGATGACACTGAGGGCACAATGTGTAGATCTTTTTTACACAGTCGGGACGCTGGGTTGTTGTCGAGCTTCAGTGAAGAGGAGGCAATGCGTCGTCTTTGAGCCGTGAGGAGCTCCATTGTTGGCCATCGCAGGCTGTAGAACCGCTGTCGTCCAACAGCTTCTTCGTCAGCATCATATGTCGATGTGTCTGTTTTGACTGGAGCAGTCGTGACGATGGATCAGTTTTGTAGAAAAACAGCTGCAGAACCCACTTCTGAGGCCCAGAACTTAGAGAGGGCACATCAGGCAAGGGTAGGACTCACAGAAGGCAGAGTCCAGCAGCACCAGCAAAGGTGTAGGAAGTCTTTTGTGTCCCTGGGACTTCAGAAAACAGGAGGCAAGCCCTTGGAGATCACATGGAGGGAAGGCAGGGTCAAACTCTCCTTCCGCAGAATCAGGAGCAGCAGGCAGCAGGGCAACAAGCAGAAAAACAGTCCTTCCGGAAAAGCAGTCCAGGTGAGTCTTTTAAGCAGCACAGCAATCTTCCTGACAGAGGTTCAGTTTAAGATCCTGAAGTGTCTGACTTTAGGGGGTCAGAGACCCAGTACTTATACCCAAAAGCCCCTTTCATGTAGGGTGTGACTTCAAAACAGCTTTCTGAAGTGCGAAAAGATACTTTTCAAACGGGTCCTGTCTGCCAGACTATCTGTAGGGGTAAATCAGTGCTTTGTGTGTGGACAGGACACTACCTATTGAAGTGTGTCAGCCCCTCTCATTCCTCCATGTCCAGCAAGATCCATCGGAATGCAGATGTATGTATGCATGTATGTATTGGCATTTATATAGCGCACTACTTACCCGTAGGGTCCCAAGGCGCTTCGACCGCTGCGAAACCCTTCCTGGCTTCCCTGAGAGATGGTCCCTTAATGGGTATCTCCAGGGTGAGATCAGGCATCCCGGCGGTCTGGTGGGGCCGTTAGTGAAGATGAGGCAAGCTAATGCCCAGAGTTGCCGAGTGTGATCGCTGATCAGAGTGGGCACCGAGGCGAGAGAATTATCGAGTCCGCTGACCCTGGTCCAGAAACCTGCCGCGCCGGGAATCGAACCCTGGTCCCGGGCCGTCCTCTGCTCTCGGGTCTGCCGCCTCTAATCAGTGAGCCACACATGAATGCTTAGAATGCAGATGAGCCTCACCTTCCTCTGTTTGTGGCTTTCTAGAGGGAACGCACAAAGGGTAGCTGTCACCCACCCCAGACATTTATTGAAAACAGGCTATCAGGCACATAGAACAGTAAGTGCAGAGAAATGTCCGCTATCTAAAAGTGGCATTTCTAAAACAGCAATGTAAAATACAACTTCACCAGTAAGGAGGATTTACCATTACCATTTAAAAAACATATGAAACATGAAAAAGCTACTCCTGTCTGATCAGGAATTACAGCTTAAAAGTGCATTAAGGAATTCCCACTAGGAGCCTAGGAGAGGAGTAGGCCTCTTAGTAGTGAAAAAGGAAATAGGCTGTTTGTCACTACCAGGATATGTAAAACACAGCCACATGTGCTATCTTTAACTTTCATAGCACCCTGCCCTTAGGGTTACTTAGGGCGTACCTTATGGGTGACGTGCATGTAATAAAAGGGGCGTTTGAGGCTTGACAAGTAGTTTTAAATGCAAAGTGGAAGTGCCAGTATACTGCTCACACAGGCACTGCAATGGCAGGCCTGAGACAGGTTTAAAAGGCTACTTATGCGGGTGGCACAATTCGTGCTGCAGGTCAACTAGTAGCACAGGCCCTGGGTATATGGTATACCACTTTGCAAGGCACTTACCAGTACTTCAAATATGGCAATCATGTACACAATGTCATCATGTTTAGGGGAGAAGCACTTGCACTTTAGCACTGGTTAGTAGTAGTAAAGTGCTCAGAGTCATGAGGAGAAGAAAAAGAATCTGCATAAGCAGGAGCTAGAAAGTAAAAAGTCTGAGGGAGGCCAGCCTGAGGATGCCAAGACTAACAGTTGACATAGCTGAAAAATACACTATTAGGCTTTGTCTTCTTGTCATTTCAATGGTGTTCCAGTGAATGTGTACATAGGGAGGTTTGTTATTGGTCCTGTGTACTACGACTCTGCTGCACAATGCACTGCATCTGAGAGCCACTAATCCACCACACTGAACTGCTTCATAGATAAACAAATCCACCAGAGTATACTCCGTCATAGGCATAGTAATCACCCACAGTGCATTGTATCACAGACAGAGCAACATAGTGCACTGCATCACAGAAACACTAATCACCCACACTTCACCCCAGCACTTTGCACTGCACTAAATTGTAGAGCCACTACCCTTCTATCCTATCGTGTGTTTGAGAAATAGTAAACCACCATATTACTAACAGTGCATCACATGTTAAGGACACTACCTCGCATACTACTTTGTGTCCTTGGTTGTCTACCAAACTGCACTACATTGTAGGTGCACCCACCCTAGCAGCACAGCTATCATGGCAGCAGGTTCTGCTACACCAACCCCTAGACGTGTGAGTGATCCAATACAGCCAAATTAAGTCTGTGTTTCAATACACGGCTGGGGTAGGGGCCCCTTTTAAGCTGACATTAGAAGCCGGAACACTGTTGCTACACCACTGACTGACCCAGTGCACTGCATCCATAAAACTCTAACCTACACCACTGTAAGGCGTTTTTGGAAAAGTAACTGGCAACACTTCATTTCATCATACTCTCCCTTCATAATGCTCTTTGCCTGAGAAGTTTTAACCAACCACACATGCATCCTATGAGAACTGCCCTACATCACTGCACTGCACCATAGGAACAGTACCCTATCACAGAACACTGATCCTAGTTATATTGCAAAGCATCCTGCGAACCCTAACCAAGTACACTGCACTGCATGCTAGGAGCCAAAACATAAGCAGTGAACTGCTCGCTTTGGAAACAAATCCACCAAGCTGTACTGCACCGGGAGAGGACTGATCCATCCCTTGTAGGTCATGCTATGGACAATATCCTTTGCATGCACCCTAGGCACAGTATCCCACTACACTGCATTCAAGGGACTTTAACCAGACGCCTGTTTTGTGATCTAACTGACCCCACTGCATTATACCACAAACCCCTCCATCACACTGCACTCTATCTGAGGCATGTTAACCAACCACGTTACTGCGTCTTAATTCTACTGACCCAACACATTGCATTGGATCCTAGGCCCATGACCCAGTGCATTGCACTGCACTCCAGAACGAGGACAATAACACACACACTACCCTGCCTTCTGGGCATTCCCAGGAATGCGCCCAGCGCCAATATCGGCGTGTCCAGGAAGAATAGTTCTCTGAGCCTCGGTGTCCTCGCGCCTCTTTTTTAAGACACAGGCTTGTTTGTTGAGCGAAGCGTCAGCCATCTTACAAAAGGCAAGGTCCCGGAAGTTTTACATTTCCTCACACCTTTTATATAACGAAGTTTTGCAAAAATATTACACATACAAAAACAGGCTTTACTATACCCGTTTCACACCTTCATCATTCACTAACGTTCATTCGCTTATTTATTTTACTAAGAAAAAAATCACCTGTAAAGTCACTGGGAAGACGTGAAGTTTTACTCTAACAGGCACATGCATCAAGTGATTTAGGAATCGCAAACGGTGCGAATCGCAAAATTCGGCAGTTTCCGATTCCCAAATCACTATTTGGGATGCATCATCCTAAAAGTGAAGAAATCGCTATTTTTCGATTAATTAAAGTGCGATTGCTTTTAAGGAATCGCAATTTTGCGATTCCTTAAAAGCAATGCATGAAACTGAAAAAAATTGCGATATCGCAATTAGAGAGGAAACATTACCATGAGGTTGGACCTCATGATAATTTTGCGAAATGTTAGAAATATGCCAATTTGTGCATTTTTTTAACTTTCATGTTGTGCACACACATGCCCTTAGGGCATGTGTGTACACAACATATGTGCATTGTTTGATTTCAGGGGTGCAACAGGGTGTCCTTTGGACACCCCTGCACCCATGAAATCGCAATCTCAATTTGCAATTAGCTAATTGCGAATCGCAAATTGAGATTGTCTTCCCATTCATTCCTACGGGCCTCTAGGCCCATAGGAATGAATGGGAAGGGATTCCTTAATTGCGATTCGCAAAATGCTAATCGCAATTAAGGAATTTTAAAAAATCGCAATTTATTTAGCGATTTCTTAATGCATAGGCATTTGCAATTCCTTAATTGCGATTCCTTAAAAATCGCAATTAAGGAATCGCAAATGCCGAGATTGATGCATGTACCTGTTAGTGTGTGTGGGGCACCTGCGAAGATTACGTAAGGGTTGATGTGATTCACAAAGGTACAGAATTAGGAGTGTAAACTCTGCGATGTGTAAATTATACAAACTTGTGTGTGTGTTTTTTATTTGTGGATATTGTTGTGCAGTCTCATAAGCTGATTTGCAAAGCATGCATGTCATAATACGCCCGTGAACGTAAGCATGGTGTTTACATACACCGGGGACTTCCTGCTATTTATCTATCACCATACTCTGAAAATCGAATACGATGCTTACAAGTAGATGAGTTTGGGGGTGGTGGAAGTTAAAATGATTATTTGTATTTCATTTCTTTACAGACAGTACACTTAGTTACTCTAAACTGGGCTGCTGAAAGCTGGGCAGTTTGGCACATCTTCCCATATTTTCTTCAACCCATACGTACATTCATTCATTTGGGTGTAAGTTAGCTGCACTAATAAGTGGAGATTTGTATGATTTAATGTTTGCAAATACCCTTAAAACTTACCAGTTTGTGCTTGCTAACATAATATGTGTAGGAAAGGGCCCCTTTTTAGGTCTCGCCTAACAGCACGCATGGGCTTCTTGGAAAAAGACCTTTAGCCATCGATGCAGTTTGTGTCCCAAAAACGTGCACGCATTCATTGCATTCAATGGCAATGCGTGGACGTCTGACCATTCCCTTGCGGGAGCGAGCTTTGGCCCCATATGTTTGTAATTAAATTGCAAACACATGGTGCCCCTGGCTCACTCCCGCATGGGAAATGCTTTGTGTGCTCCCCTCAACCCTCCCACTTTTAGCGCGAGGCGCACTCTTGTTTTATTTTTTGCTTGTAAAGCACTTCATGTGGAAATTCGGCTGCCTCAAAAGGAGATCAGGAGTATCCTCCTTCTTGTTTGACCGTCCTGTCTATATTGATTTATTGTTTCTGAAGACTAATATGTAGTTCATTTTGTTGTTGTTTGCATCACATCTCTGCTTCTCAGCGCTTCCCTCTTTTAGTGATGTGCAGCGCTTGATTTACTTAGAGGTAACAAATTAAACAAGAAGACGACACACTGATGTAAGCAAAATGTGTATCCCTTAATGTGAAATTATCTTGTGCTGTCTGGATTGATGCCATCCAAAAAATGACACCATGTAGTATCTCGAAGACCACACTTGGAACTTCGCGAATTAACTCCTTGGAGACTGAGCTGGGGCACTGTGGTTACATGAGCAAAATATAGATGCAGCGCCTTGTGGATTGGGGTGGTTAGAAACGTGTGTGTGTGGGGGGGGGGGCAGCAATGCGCAAGTCATGGGCCAATGTATAGCAGGAGATCATGCGGGTGTAGTCACAGCTTTTATATTTGCCGGACACAGGCGTGAGTGGCTCAGGAAATCCATTTTTTTGAGTCACGTTCTGGAACTTACTGTACTGTTTAGTCTGTTATTAAGTCAGGACTACAGGACCCAGCATGCAGTATAAACCCTGGACCGGAAGTGCTGGTCTTGCATGGTCCTGACCAATTGCTGACCCTGAGTTTTTCACCACTTCCAAACCTCCTGCCACGACACAGTCTTCAAATGAAGTACTGTAGTGATGATTGAACAATTCCCCAGTGCTGTCTTGGGAGCTCAGTTTGTATACAAGTAATGTTCTCTGTGTGTTTAATTGTTAACTGCGACATTCACTGTTGCGGTCCACATCAGACACCCACAGACGCCCCATCGCCTCTAAAGGTGTCCAGATGGTCACATTTCTCAAGTGTTTTTCTTTGTAACTGTGCTCTGCGTCTTAATCGTATTTCCTCTTTTATCATGAGCAGAAATGATTGCATTGGCACTCTCCCTACTTAAGGAAGCCTGAGGTGTGTTCCTGGGTGGTTCCGTTTCAATATTTATAAGGTGCATAATGATGCTGTCAAGGCCTCGATGTTTTGCATCAGGTTGCTTGGCACCCAGGCTTTCCAGTACATTGTGAGAGGGTGCTGTCTGTGCTTTGGCCTGGTATGGCACAAGCTGGTGATGTGCGTGAAGTTTGACAATATGGCGCGTGGACTGTGCGTAAAAAAAGTGTGAGATTAGATTCGGCCGCACACTCGATTAAGTATGATTAGATTACAATGCTATTTGGTTATCTGCCAAAACAAATATGGCCCACCCCTTAGGAAACGCTCACCCATCCTCTGTGTAGTATGTTTATGGTAAACTTGAGACTTTTAGAAGAGTTACTTTTACAGGAGTTACTTTGCAAACATAGTGGTCACTTTCTCTTAATATATTCCATTTGAAGGACCTTTGGCGGACTACAGCACTTTTTCACATTGATACCTGCCAGAACAGGATGAAATAAGTTTTGTTTCCCCTCCTTTGGTGGTCCCCGTGAGGTATCGGTGTTAACCGAGGAACCAAACAGATATCCCGCCACGTGAGGCAGGGGCACAGTAGCAACATGGTGCCAGGCCAGGCAATTGTAGCAGCGAGCTAGCAGTGGAAATATGGAAGCAGCATCAGCGCCCTTTGAAGATGCAAAAACATCTGTTTGGCAGAAACAGATTGTTTCAAACGTTGTATTTTTGCGGCAGAGTGACGCCCCAAGAAGAAAGGCTAGGATCCTATGATGCAGACCGGGTGTTTCTTGGTGAGGTCCTGGGTTGAGTTACAGAGAAAAATAAAGAATAGCATTAGCTCATATAATGCCCGTATTCTTGAATTGCCCCCTTCCCACTGGTTCTCACCATGCAAGGAGTTATGTGAAAATAATCGTGTTTGCGCAACATACTTTTCCACCATTCTTCTGTTTGTCACCATTGCTCCTTTTCCATTGGGATATTATCCCGGCGTGTCCAAAGCTGTTGCGAGGCCTGGGGCATTCATACAAAGTGGCATGGGCACTTGATTATAAGTTAACATCTATATAATAGTTATGTCCTCTAGGGACTGAGAAATTAGTCTGAATACCCTTTTCCCGTAATATTGCTTGTTCTTTTAGGTGTTCCTCCTCCCATTCAGCCACTGCATGACCCGGCTAATACAATCAAAAATCACTATCCACCATCTCACTTCCATGTCCCTCCTAATGACCAGGCAATAGAGGGATGAGGCCTACCATACTTCCTGTCATGCCAGTAGAGGAACTAAAGGTTGTAATTTGGGTAGGAAAGGGGAGCCATAGTAACCTTATGGGAGAAAAGGGTATTTAGGGTAATGAGGGTTACCAGTAAGTACCTGGTTCATTACCTTCTCATGTTTTAATTTTTTAATGTAGCTGTAACAGAATCACCAAATTTTATTTTATTTAAAAAACATTTTTTAACTAATGCTGTAAGTGCTGTAAGTGACCTTATTATTTAGCCTTCTCCAGGTCATTACAGTCCTGATGAGACCCTATTAATTGAATTAGGGTTGAAACACCGTCGACATACATAAAGACAGATTGTAACTTTGTATAGATGACATACTGATATAACTCACTGTGTTCCCTTTTGTATTGAATATATTTGGCTGTCTTTAGAATGCAAAAAAACAATATTCCGTAGATGTTCACATGACCTTCCACTGTGTTTCACTCTGGTTCGGTTTTGGATTTCTTTTACTTAGGGCTCATTATTATATATTTTTTCTTTTCTCTTTAAGCAAAGACTTTTATCATTCACATGTTTGATGAATGCCTTAGATTGCAGAACTGTTTTCTAAGTAAAATAAAATTGGTTTGGCTGAATCGAAGTACGCTATAATATACAAGCTTTTCTTCTCTTTTTGAAATAATGTCTCTATTGATTAAATCAAGACAGGCAGTTTTATTGAAAAAGAGATTAAATCCACACAGAACATTCTGTGTCATCACAAATCTTTTTTTCAAACGAGTTCCATGTGAATACTTGTACTTAAGCTACTTAATAAGAGAAGGGAAGAGAAGTGTGGCTCACTGGTTAGAGGAGGCAGACCTGGAAGCAGAGTTTAGCCCGGGACCAGGGTTCAATTCCCAGCTCGGCGGGGTCTTGAGTCCTAAAATGCCCATGGACTCGACAATTCTCGCTCTGGTGCCTACTCGATTCACGGGTTCACACTCTGCGACTCTGGGCAATAGCTTGCTTAATCTCCACAATGGCCCCTCGCAGCGGGATGCCTGGCTTTCACCTTATGGATACCCTGCCGGGGTTATCTCACAGGGGAATACCAGGACGGGTTCCCTAAGCAAGCGCTTAGAAACTGCTCAGTGATTTGCGCTATATAAATTCCTGTACATTTACATTTAATACCCATGTTAACATGGACATTAAGGTTTCTCTTGTTCTTGTTGAACCCCTATCTGTCACAGCAGGGCAAGCAGATGGACAGGGGTGAGGCTGCACCCTCATTGAATATACACCGGGTAACTCCCATGAGGTCAGGGAAAGTCACTGGTGCTCGGGGACAATGAGAGGCACACAGGAGGCGATGCTGAGGTAGCTCATTTTCTTACTGCTGTGTGGGGCAGTTGATGAAGTCTCTGCCCAGTGACAATGCGTTGCACAGGGAAGGTGATGCGTCACTTTCGGCGCAGCCTCGGTTCCGATGGTGGTGCGGCGTTGATGAGGCATCGAAAGACAAGGCATCAATACCACGTCATTGATTATTACCACTGGGTAACAGATGGCGCATCAAAGTTGGAGCGGTGTGCCATGAGCTTTGGTGGCAAATTGCTCGGGGTTCCCACAGTGGCAGTTCTTCGGAGGCACTGCAGCAGCGTTTGAGCCTGCTTTGTACGTCTCAGTTATTGTATCAAGTGGGACTACAGCTTTGGTGCAGGCTGTGGCAAAGCATCAAAGTTTGTAGACAGGCACTGGTTTCGAAGTGATGCCCGCATTGATGTGTCATTTTCTTCTCTTTAGCACAGGAACTCACTTCCAAGGGGCCCAGAAAATGGTTTTGGCACCATTCGGGCTCTCAGCAGAGGAGCCCAGGTGCTGCAGGTGAAGTCTTTGATGGCCCTGAGACTTCAAGTAGGGGGCAGGCTCAACTAAAACCCTTGGAGAATCTGTAGAATTCTGGATGTAGCGAGCAAAGTCCAGTCATCTCACTTTCAGGACAGAAGCGGCAGGCCAACACAGCAAATCAAGCAGCACATTGGCAGCTCCTTTTGACAGCACAACAGCTCCTCTTCCTGGCAGAATGCTCTCAGTCCAGAAGTGCTTTGAGTATATGGTGTCAGAGATCTGGTACTCATACCCACTTTGGCCTTTGAAGTAGGGAGACTACAAGGAAAGGTCTTTGAAGTGCACAGGACCCAGCCCTTCCTTGCCCTATCTCCAAACTTTCTACAGGGGGGGTAGGTGGCTCCAGCAGGGGCGGCTCTAGGCTCATGGCGGGCCTGGGCAGGGAGCGTAGGTAGGAGGCCCCGGAAGAGGGGGTCCGGGCGGTGCAGAGCGCAGAGGCCAGTGAAGGGGGGGGTCAGGGTGTTTGGTAGTGGAACAGAGCCTGAGGCCGCCAAATCCCTGCCAGGGGCCGCCACGCAAATATGTATCCATCCTCAGAGGATTATTATATTAAGGAAATATATTGGTGTGGTGGCCCCTGGGGTTTGGTGGCTTGCACATGCCTAAGGCCACCCCTGGCTCCAGTCTTCACGTGGTCATCGGCACAGCTTTATTCAGGAGTAAGTGTTAACTCCTCCCACCACTCTAGCAAGGAAGACCCATCAGCCTTGTGATGGGCCATCAGGATATGCAGGGCACACCTCAGCTCCCTTTATGTGACTGTCTGGAGTGAATGTACAAAACCCAGCTGTCACCCTGATCCAGACATGTATTCAGAGACATGCAGAGGCACAGAATGGTTAAAGTAAGAAAACGTCACCTTTTTAAAAGTAGCATTTTCAGGCTTGCAATTTAAAAACCAACTTCACTTAAAAATGTGTTTTTAAATTGTGAGTCCAGAGACACCAAGTTCTAATTTTCTATCTGCCCCCAAAGGGAAATTTTTCCTGAAAGATGTTTCAAGGCAATCCAAATATTAACCTATGAGAGAGATAGGCCATGCTGTTGTGAAAAAAACAATTTAGCAGTTTTTCACTTCTAGGTCATTTTAAACACCAAAGTACATGTCCTACCTTTTAGATACACTGCACCCTGCCCTTGGGGCTACCTAGGGCTTAGCTTAGGGGTGCTGTACATGTAATAAAAGGGAAGGTTTGTGCGTGGCAAGTGATTGCACTTGTCAGGTAAAAATGGCTGCTTAACACCTTCGCTGCAGCGGCTATTTCGCCGCAGCGCTAAGGGGGCAGGGTGCCGCGCGGCGCGCCCATGCTGGTGACGGAACCGCTCCTTCACCAGCCTCAGTTGAGCTGTGCTCATGACGTAGCAGTTCCATCATGGCCCCGCCCGCTCAATAGAACGCGCCACGCAGGCATGTCGGGGGTGCCATGACGGAACCGCTCTGTCATCAGCACAGCGCCACCGCTGCTGATGACGGAGCGGTTCCGTCATCAGCACGGAAAAGGTTAAAACTGCGCACTCAGGCTCTGCAGTGGCAGGCCTGAGACATGTTTGCAGGGCTACTGATGTGGGTGGCACGATCAATGCTGCAGGCCCCCTAGTAACATTTGATTTACAGGTTCTAGGCACACATGGTGCACTGTATTAAGGACTTTAATAGTAAATCAAATATGCCAATCATAAAGAAACCAATTACCATCTAGCCACTTTCTGCCTTGCTCCTCTAAATGATCACAGAACTCCTTGATAACTTCCAATATCCTTATAATATACTTTGGGCCTAATTACAATGTCAATCGAAGTTGTCTCCTACGACACCATTTCGGGGAAGGAACTGCCTGACCATAGGTCGGCGGTCCCAAAATCCCCATTAGGATGCAACCTTCCATTTACAATGTGAGCTAGTGCGGCGGGCTGAAAACGCCCGCAGCACAAGCTCCCATTGAAAAATGAAAGTTTGCAAACATCCCTGCACTGTGTGGCAGGCACCGTGCGGAGCCTGCCAAATGGTGCAGGGATGTTTCCAGGCCCAAATGCGGATGGCCAGAGAGGAAGGGGGTCCTGCTTGGGGCTCCCAAAGTCAGTTTCTGACTGCCAATCCATGTCAGAAAGGCCAACCTAGATTGGCTGTCAGAAACCAACATCATAATCCAGATGCCGAAAACGCCGTCCTTAAGGGATTATGGTGCAGTTCCGATTGACTGACGAGCTACTTGAGCCTGTTGGAACCAAGTCCGAGTCTCCCACAGGTTTAACCTTCGACCGGCATCATCCTAATCTGGCAGTCAAAGTTAAAATCTACAATGTCGATCAGAAAGCACATATATGTGTATATATATATATATATATATATATATATATATATATATATATATATATATATATATATATATATTATATATATATTACTAATATAAAGAGAGAACTGTGTCCTTTGAGCCAGGTAAACTCGAAAAGTACATCACCAATCAAAACATCCAAGACATATTTGAAAACTTCAGGGCAAGCAGAAGGACATAGGCTATTAAAAATAAAAAATATACGTTGTTTAAAAAATTTAGAAATAAAAATAAACTAGTCCCTTGCAAGTAGCGCCGGCCGCCACATCTGCGTGATGACATCATTTGCGCTCCCAACACTTACTGAACACTTCCTGAAATGGCGGCGAAGATCGCGACCTGCTGGGAAGACTGCCACGGCCCTGCTTGCTGCTGGGCGAAGTGGCGGACTGTGCGGGCAGGGCGCCTGGATCGGGACCGGCGGCTGAGGTAAGGATCAGGCGACACGGGCGGGAGGGGGCCGGGCCAGGGCAGGCTGGGCCGGGATGGGGGATTGGCCGGCCGGGGCGGGAGGGGGAGGGGGCGGGAGGTTGGACGCAGGCTCCGGGACACAGACAATGTCGTGGCGGGCGGGGGCCAGGGCGGGCTGCACGCAAGCCTCAAATGCTGCCCCCAACCCCTTTCTGCCCCAGGCAACGCTGGGGCGGGCTGCTAGTATATATATATATATATTGCAACCTGGGAGGCTGCAATCCCTGGGTACAATCCTGTTTCTAATTTTAGTATTATAGGAGATTTCTGATGTCTCTAGTTGCCTGTAATAATGAAATGACATAGCTGCTCAACTGTAATAACTTGTTACAATTGAGTTTTGAGTTCTTAATGCCTCCTTCTGGAGCCAGCATCCCAGACTCAAGGCATGTCACAAAGCATCATTGCAGCTGTAGGTTTTCAACTGGCTTTTCATTTTTATGATCTGTTTTACTAAAACAGGGAAGAGCACAACGAGTATTTATGGTAGTATGTTCAAATTTTGCACACTAAAGGTCATTACATGAAAAATAGAATCTCTCTGCCTTTTTCTACATATCCTGAGTCTCAGCACGTTTTGAACCTGATTTACATAAAACTGATTCTTAACTCATTTTGCATCAGATTACTAACTGCTTTTTGACATCCCTACTTTCACATGAGTGTCCACTTTTATTCGTAGTGTCTGCAACTGTATTGAAGGATGATGGTGTGAACATGTATTAAAAGGAATAATGTACCCCCTAACCCCGCTCTGTAAGTCACCTCTGAGTTCCATTACCTTATCAAGGCATAGCTGCCAAGGTTTCAGATTGCCAAGTGTGACATTTTCATAAATTCAGTGAAATTCTTAGTGACATTTCAACAACTATGAGTGACACTCGCGAACAAACTCAGGTAATGAAGACAAGTTTACTAAGACTGAATAAATGCTACAAATAACCAAGTGTTAACTGCATAAATCCCGGTGAAAGCGCATTTCCATACATAAGTGTGGCTCACTGATTAGAGCAGCAGACCCTAATGCAGAGGTCCGGCCCGGGACCAGGGTTCAATTCCCGACGCGGCAGGGTCCTGAACCCAAAAATGTCCATGAACTCAATAATTCTCGCCTCAGTGCCTATTCTAATCATGGGGTCCCACGCTGCAACTCTGGGCAATAGCTGCTTAATCTCCACTACGGCGGCCCACTTGCTGCGTGATGCCTGGCTTTCACCTTGGGGATGCCCAGTAGGGGTTATCTCACAGGGAAAAGCCAGAACGGGTTCCCAAGGCAAGCGCCTTGATGCCTTCGGGTGATACGTGATACGTGCGCTATATAAGTCGCAATACATTTACATTAATCTCTCCTTTTGCGTTAGTTTGTACTGTGTACAACATGAAAATAGCCTTGTGTTTAGTTATTTTGTGTGCCTCATATCTGTACTCCGCCATGCTACAAAGTGCGCTGTGTATGAGGATGTGTGTGTGTCTTAACTCAGGCACAGGGCACGAATAGTGAAGCGAAGGTAGCAGTGTGCGTGTCTGGTTATCCTAGGTAAGTAATAAGGCGCATAGTGTATATGTATAGGCCTCGTTGCTCCTCCTAGCAACTAATCAAGTAGCCTCAGTCTACTCCATGGCTTCTCCGTCCCACGCGCACCCGGGCCGAGTCTCCCAGGATGTGAAAGGCCCCATCTCGTCGGCTGCCTAATAAATAATCAACAACACTCAGCTGACTCGAGTCGCCACACTGGCATTGGGCAAGCCTCGGAATGAGGCATGGTACACGTAGTATAGTTAGTTCGAAACAGATTAAATTAAAAGAGAGGTGTGTTGTCATTGCGCGTTATGATATTGAGTTTAAAAAAGCCGCACTCTGTGTAGACATGTAAGGTATGTTTGTCAACACGGTAAATAAGCTGATTTCGTTTGATAATCACCAAAATGGACACTGTTGGCAGGCAGATGTTGTGTCCCCGAGGGTCCGCCCCTGAGGTCCGGAGGGACGGACAAGTTGGTCATGTGACCGCCCTATAATAAAAAGAGGTCGAGCACGTGAGAGGGCGTTCAGAGACACGCGCCGACCGACCAAGCAACTTTATTTCCCAGTGTCTGGCTGAGTTTATTCTAGGGCCACGTGCTAGGCCTAGTCAGGGTTAGATGCCCCTTGAGCATAGATCACACGACACAACAATTGGCGACGAAGGTGGTGATCGATTCCCCGCTCGGGGTGTGTGTGTGTGTCCCTGCTGGGGTGAGGCGGCTGCGGGCACTTCCACGTGTCCGCGGTGCTCGTGCCGTGCCACCACACACCCCCGCTCTGCCTGCCTGGAGGAAATACTCTGATCCCTGGCTCTATTCAGGTGAGCAGCGCTGGCCTGCACCCATCTGCAGCGCGCAGGAGCGTGACTGGTCGCGCGAGGTGCGTCCGGCGCTCCGGCGGCCGCTGGATCACATCCCGGCTGCCCACAGACATTATCCCGGGCGTCCATAGCGATGGCCAATATTCCGCCCATTGAGCCGTTTGTGGTGGAAGGGGCGCCGTCCACTCTCGCACCGAAGTGGAAAGAATGGGTGGACAGACTATTCATATTCTTTGAGGCCACCAAGGTCCACAAGGAGCAGAAGCGTGCCATGATCCTCCATCTTGGTGGCAAGGACATTCATTCCATCGCCCGCACCCTTACGGAAGCAACTCCCAAAACCCACCACACGCTCATAAACGCACTCAATGCGCATTTTGAACCCATGGCCAACCAAGACTATGAGCGGTTCATTTTCAGACAAGCACGGCAACTGCCAGAGGAATCGCTGGACGCCTATCACTCTCGGTTGAAGAAACTGGCACTAACGTGTGGATTTCAGGATGTCACGGAGGAAATCAGAGGCCAGATCATTCAGGGCTGCGCTTCTGCTAAACTGCGCGAGAGAATTCTAGAGGAGTCGGGGAAACCCCTCCCAGACATTCTCACGCTGGGCCGCACGAAGGAGCTGTCCAAGGCCAGGGCAGCCCACATGGAAGCAGCTCTGCAGGCCAATATGAAAGTGGAACCGGTGAACAAACTGCAGGTCCGCCCACAGCCCAAATGGGTGAAGCGAACAACAACTCCGCAGGGCGGAGCCTCGGCGCAGTCATGCGGTTACTGTGGAGGCCCGAGACACCCGGCGCCAGAGTGTCCAGCACGGGGCAAGATATGCTCCGGGTGCGGAAAAATGAACCATTTTGAAAAGGTGTGTCGATCCAGAAAGTTCAGCAAGCCCCGCCAGACAGTACACGCGGTGGCGGAGCCTGAAGGCGCGGAAGGAGGAACCAGTAACAGTGACATGGACGACGACGAGGAGGAACGGTCCACACACAAGGTGCACATGATCGGCACAGCCACCCAGCGCACAAGGACACTACCACAGTGCGCAATACAAGTAGCTGATCAGGACATCATGGCAACGGTGGACACGGGCGCCTCGATAAACCTGATGAGTGCGTCCCTCTACGGAGACATGACTACTCCACCCAGCCTCCGCTCCACTCCGATCACCGTTTTTGCCTATGGCCAGGACGTGCCCCTCCGCATTCGAGGAAAGTTTAAAGCAGCAGTCCGGCACGGAGACAAGATCACGCGTGCCAACATCTTTGTGTCGGAGGAAGGCCAAGGTATGCTCCTGAGCTGCCGGACAGCCGAAGACCTGGGAGTGGTCTCTTTTGCGTTTGGGGTACACGAGGAGTCAGTGCAACAACTGATCACAGACTTTTCGGACCTGTTCGAAGGGATCGGCCGATTCAAGGGTCGGGAAATACACCTGCACGTGGACCCCACTGTACAACCGGTAGCCCTGCGACACAGGAGAGTCGCGTTTCATTTGAGGCCACTGGTCGAAGAAGAGCTACAGAAGTTGGAAGCAGCGGGCATCATTGAAAAGGTGTCCGGACCCACTCCCTGGGTATCGCCCATCGTAGTCACTCGGAAACCCAAGCAGCCGGGAGCGGTCCGGATATGCGTGGACATGCGCCTCCCCAATGCGGCCATCAAGAGGGAACGACACATCACCCCCACGATCGATGACCTGATCGGAGAGATGGCCGGGGCCCGGTGGTTTTCCAAGTTGGACCTCAGGGCGGGGTACCATCAGCTCGTGTTAGACAAAGAGTCCCGGAACATCACGACGTTCTCCACTCACATCGGACTGCGCAGGTACACCAGACTGAGTTTCGGAATATCCAGTGCGGCCGAGGTGTTCCAAAACGTCATCCAGGAGCTCATCACTGGCATACCGGGGGTGATCAATGTCAGCGATGACATCATGGTGCACGCCAGGACAATTCCCGAGCACAACCAACGCTTGGCACAGGTGTTCCGCAGGCTCC
Source organism: Lissotriton vulgaris (assembly GCF_964263255.1). NCBI lineage: Eukaryota > Metazoa > Chordata > Amphibia > Caudata > Salamandridae > Lissotriton > Lissotriton vulgaris. The sequence goes on from NC_141693.1 coordinate 1,394,648,545, forward strand.
GCAGCGCTGGGCTCACTCTGCACCGAGACAAATGTGAGTTTCTTCAAACCAAGCTGGGGTTCTTCGGCTACGTGTTCTCGGCCGATGGTGTTAACCCTGATCCGGACAAGGTCAAGGATATCAAAGATGCACCTCCGCCCACGACTGTCACGGAAGTCCGAAGCTTCCTCGGGATGGTGAACTACTGTGGTCGCTTCATAAGAGACCTGGCCAACCTGACCCTCCCTCTACGTGAGCTAACCAAAGACTCCACGCCATGGAACTGGGGACGGGAGCAGGAAAGGGCATTCCAGGACATCAAGAGTGCGCTGTCCAGCAACACCACGCTGGCATTTTTTGACCCCAGACATTTCACTCTGATTGCAGTGGATGCTGGACCGGCGGGATTGGGGGCTGTCCTGATGCAGAGAGCCCGCGATGAGATAGACTGGGCCCCCGTCGCCTTTGCCAGCCGGTCCCTCACGGACACAGAACAAAGGTACTCCCAAATTGAAAAAGAGGCCATTGCGATTCATTGGGGATGCCGGCACTTCCACCTGTATGTATACGGCAAACCCTTCACAGTAGTAACGGACCACAAGCCGCTGCTGTCCCTGTTCTCAGGTACCTCATCTAAACCACCCCCCAGAATTGAAAAGTGGATTCTGCAATTACAGGAGTACAACTGTGCCATAGAGTACCAGCCAGGGGCAAAGAATCCGGCGGATTATCTGTCACGACACCCCCGGGCGGCCACCCCAGAGGAAATGGAAGAAGCTGAAGAGACAGAGGCCTACGTGCGATGGGTCGTGGCCAGATCATGTCCGCGCCCCATATCCCTGGAAGAGGTGGTGAGCGCCACGGCTCAGGACGCCTGCATACAGCGGGCCAAAGATCTGATCCGGACCGCCAACTGGCAGAAGGCCAGGGAGAGCTGGAAGGTACTCACACCCGAGGCCCAGAAAATCATGGACGGTCTGTACCACGTGAGGGCTGAACTGAACGAAGACGCGGCGGGGTGCCTCCTGCGAGGGCATCGTCTGGTGATCCCGACGGCCTTGACGAGCCGAGTGGTGCAGCTCGCGCATATAGGGCACCAGGGAATGGTTAAGACAAAGGCCCGGCTGCGGACAAAGGTGTGGTTCCCGCTCATGGACGACATGGTGGAAACCGCGGTGCGCACATGCACGGCCTGCCAAACTACAGGTGACAGCCCCCGCGAAGCCCCCATCATCGTGGAACCCAGGCCCCGAGGCCCGTGGGAAAGGGTCAGCATGGACTTTGGCAGCCTTCCGGATGGACGGCACACGCTAGTGATGATCGACGATCACTCCAAGTACCCGGAAGTCGAAATCATCACCAGCACCAGCGCCGACTGTGTGATTCCCAAGATAGAGAAAATAATTGCCACGCATGGAGCCATGAAAGAACTTAGAACGGACAATGGACCGCCCTTCCAGGGTCAAGACTTTGCAGACTATCTCTCGTCTCTAGGAACCCGTCACCGGCGCATCACCCCAAGGTGGCCCCAGGCCAATGGAGAGGCCGAGCGGTTCATGAGAACTTTAAACAAGGTAATCCGCATTGCACATGACAAAGGACAGTCCGTGGAGATGGCCATTTTCACTTTTCTCCGCAGCTACCGCCAGACCCCTCACTCTACAACGGGGGTAGCTCCTGCACACCTTCTCCTAGGGCGGGTAATCACGGACTCCATTCCTCATCACCCCCAGTGGGCCCCTGAACTGATAAAGGAACAGACTGTAGAAATGAAGAGACAGGCTGCCTATGACCAGATCAGCAAGAAACGCAGGGCTGTGGCCCCCCACTTCAAAAGAGGTGACCTCGTGCTCATAAAAAATCGGGCCACTGGGGGCAAATTCAGACTCAGTTATGAAAGACGACCATGGCGAGTCAGTGGTGTGAAGGGCACCCGCATCACGGTTACTCGAGGACGAGACAAAGTGACTCGCAATGTGTCTCACTTCAAACTCTATCACCCGTCGAGCAGCGAGCCAAGGCGCCAGCAAGGCGAGAGAGAAACCGAAAGTGCAACTACGTTGCCGCCTGGGGAGTCAACATCTCAGCCCGAGGTCAGGCCACGTGCCGAGCAGCCGGCTTCTAGTGAGGATGTGGGCGGAGACCCGGAGGCCCTGGATGAGGCCCCAGATCCGGAGGGGGCCGACAACGAGGCGCCAAGCCAAGAGGTGGAGGCGGGAACAGAGCCGATGACTCAGCGAGGGTCCCAGCGCCAGCTACGTGCCAACCCCACCCCCTCCAGCTGGCTGAGGGACTACTTTACGTAAGACTGTTCTCATTTTTACATGTGCCCACAATGTTTGAACTTAATGCGCTAGCCTGTGCGAAAGACGCTGAAGGTTTCGGACCCGATGCTAGTGAGACAATGGGCTCGATCAGACCATGTTTGCAACGTTGCAGTGTGTTTTTGGTTTTGTTGTTTTTCTTGTTTTAGGAGGAATGTTGTGTCCCCGAGGGTCCGCCCCTGAGGTCCGGAGGGACGGACAAGTTGGTCATGTGACCGCCCTATAATAAAAAGAGGTCGAGCACGTGAGAGGGCGTTCAGAGACACGCGCCGACCGACCAAGCAACTTTATTTCCCAGTGTCTGGCTGAGTTTATTCTAGGGCCACGTGCTAGGCCTAGTCAGGGTTAGATGCCCCTTGAGCATAGATCACACGACACAACAGCAGAGACTCCGAATTCTGGCAAGCACAACAGAAGGAACTGTAAATCAACTTGCTACATCAATGGATTATTTAAGCATCCAGGGCTTGCCTTGAAAACACACTTACTTTATGCAGCCAAGAGTGCTGCTGCGTTTCCGTCGGCCGCGCGCGGCCTCCGCTTGTCTGGTGATTGGCTGCCCGAAGCTCGTTCTGGCCTGCTCAGTGTGAGCTGCAGTCAGGGATCTCGGACCTGCTTGCTCGGGTGGCGTCGCGAGGCGGGCACTTGAGTCAGCCGCCGCCAAGACCACGGTGACCCCGTGTTCCTCGGAACGTTGAGGAGTACCCCCATAGAAGACTGCTCACAGTACAATATCATTATCAGTCACCAAAAACTTTGTCGCTCAAAACTCTAATCTCAAAGCTATGATATAGAGAGTCATTGGTGTTCAATACTATGAATCTATCTGTAAGAAAGGACAAACAAATCTACTAAATATATCCCCCTAAAGGGAGAAATGTTGGAATAGGCCTCCACGTTTTCAGTTTTGTATATAATGGCATTTGGTTACCGAAGTTAAAGTTATAAATCAACGGTCCGAACGAGAACCATCAAATGCGCATCGGAACCCTTTATTCTTCATGGGTTGGTGTGAATGGCCATATTTGCAGGATCCATTGGGCTCACACTTTGAATGAAGTAATTGCGCGGCGGGCTGCCATGAGTGTGCGTGTCCACGGTGAGTCAGAGTGACAACAAATTAATCACTCTGGTCGTCTCGGCTCCCCGCCGGTCCTTCTGGCACAACGTGCATGCTGCACACCGGGGGTTTTATTGGGGCGCTGCGCAATGCAGTCTGGTCAGCAGACAGTGCCGCAGCACCCAGCACGGAATCGTCAACTGAGATTAAGTCCCCCGCCGGCGCTTCTGCCTCTGACTACTTCCTACCTCCAGTTCCTCGGGATGTGACAGAACTAGTACGGTCACATTCGGATTATTATCTTGGGCCCCATGGTGTGCCACAGGCAGTAGCAACCACTGCTGGCAGGATGGCCCCCGTCGGGAATTGGCAGGAGCGCCGCTGGTGACATAAATGCGTGACAATGTATTTCAGTGTGGTGATGCGGAACACCACACTGAAAGGAGTTAGCCCTTATATGGTCATGGAACTCCTCATTGGCCCGCAATATCCTTATATATAGGGCAGAGGTTGCTCTATAATGAAGACAGCACAGTTCAATTGAAAACACGGTGCTCGCTTTAGTTTAACTTGGTTTGCTCTCGCCTGGCATGCGACTGGAAGGAATCTGCAGTGCCCCTGAGAGTGGAAGAGGAAGCGGGGGGCGGGCATTCCGAAACGTACCTCCCGATGGGAAGTAAGGAAAGACGAGAAACTTCTGTTTCTTTTCCACCACATGTTTCGCAAACGTTATTGGTAAATAGAAGAGAGAGAGTTGTTGGGAATAATTAGTCATTTACTAGAAGGAAGCAAGCCTTTGCAATGGACTGCAGTTTCGGCACAAGCGTGTGTCACTTCAACACTGCATAAGGATTAAGGAACAACATTTCTTATGTAGTGTACATTGAAGAAGTTCCTGTTTCTAGGCGTTTCCTAACATAGTTGAATGACCGAGGTGCCTCATTAACAAGCAATGTGGTAATAACCACAAGGTGCATCAAGAACCTAATCCGAAACGTAAACTGCTAATTTATTAGCCCTAAGCCTGCTACCAAGACCCCATGTCCTGTCAGTGGGACGTACCTCTTGTCAACATTTTACCACCAAGTATCCACAAGATCTCACCTTCTGCCTCTGGTAAATAAAATAGGGCCACTTGACAGTGAGACCCGCCTCCTGACAACTAAATTGCAATATGTTACTTTAATCTGCAGGCTCCTAAGGAAAATTAAAGTGTTGGCGCATTTCCTTTAGAACTGCATGTGGGTATTAGGAGAGCAGCTGGAGCAAAGAAGTCATAGTAGTTAGATATGTTTCTCCTAAGCTTCATTTCTCTCTGTCCACACGTTCTTTATGGACTCAAATCAGCTCAACTACCTTCTACCAGATAACAGCTAACTAGACAATACAACTATATGCAATATCAGACTTCTAGCTAGAATTTGGCATTACTGTGTAATCTTTACTGTCATTAAAACACACCTGCTGCCAACTTTACCACAACTCCTATCAGCTAGCCTATACCTAATGTAATTTAGTAATGTAGGCCATGCCACCTGCTACCAAAGCCATGCCGACCCTATCACACACCTTGCCATACTGCACACCCTCCCCACTAAGCCTCAGGTCCTATGCAGTAGAGTGACAATACCACCTGCAACTGGACCATGTCCGTGCCATCTAAGCCACTCCTCACATAAACAAGCCAAACTCCTTTCTGGTCAATCAAAGGTCCTCCCCCTAAACAGACCTCCTCAAATGTGAAAGATTTAGCAGACTACAACGGGTTTGCCTGAATGTATAGACCTAGTTCTTGCTGTTTGATAGGGTGCACTTCACAGATAACTCTTGCTTGCCCTAAAAGTAGTGTTCCTTTGGTCTTAGACTTAAGAGGACCACCGGAAGTGATAAAGAGCTCTTCGCAAGCTTGCCCTTTACAATAAAGCGTGACTAGTACAAATAAATAAATGTTTACTGTTAACAGAGTCATTAAAAATATGTGATGCAGTGACACTGGCAAGCACACCAACTTGCTGTAATCAACATAAAACCCGTCACATGCCTCTAATCTAGGAGTAGAAAATGTTTTTTTGTATTGGGCTAAAACAATCACAAAATTTGCTGCAGGGAGCATACTATGGTATACCTAACCATACCTGTCATGTGCTATATTCAGAGGAGAGCACCTCCTCCTGCTCACACACTTCAGAGATTTGTAGCAGTTTCTTGGTGGCACATCATATTGTTAAAGTTTGTAATGTACATGGCAACGTCATGGATACTGATTCACCCAAATTCCAGGGGTAGCAAAAGTGACATTACATGCCGTTTTACCCTCTGATAACATCAAAGGAAGTGACATCTCAGGACCTATTCCCCTATCTCATCACCGAACGTGATCTCTTATGACCATTACCAGTGATGACATCAAAGTGATATCACTCAAGTAAAAGTGCAAGACCCATAAAAAGACAAGAAGGTTACTAAAGCTGATGAAAGTGTATTTTAGTTGCCAACCATATAGCAACTAGTGGGGTGCCGGAATATGGCCTGGGTCCAGGTACCACATAAACCAATCAAGTAATTGTATGCCTTAAGTACATAAGGGATAAAGTACCCCCTGGCGTACATTATAAGGATATTGCAAGCCACCAAGGAGTTCCATAACAATACAGAGGAATGAGGCCGAAGGCTGAGTTCATTTATAAGGTTAGTGACCTCCGGGTGACTTGCAATATCCATATCACTTACACCAGGTGATATATATAATACATGGTCACACCATCCCCTTTCCCACAAACCACTTAAAAAACTCTGGAATGTAGCTCTTTCATATGATAGAGCATGCAAATTTGCAAACATAAAGAATAAAAATAAAACTCTTGTGCAAAATTAAAGACAAAGGGCCTGATTACTATGGCGGATGGCCTTCAGTCCGTCTGCCATTGTTTCGCATTTGCGCCCCCAGGGCTAATTATGCTGCGACCGCCACTGTGGCAGACGCATTGCCACGTTTTGTATTGCAGCGGGTGCTGCGCTCTGCAGCACCTGCCGCAATACAAAGCAAACACCCTACATATATCCTCGCACTATGTGGCTGGCACCATGTGGTGCCTGCCAAATGGTGCAGGTATGTAGGGGGGCACCATAGGTGCCCCCCAGGTCCTGTGTCTGTGGGCCGGGCCCAGCCACACAGCCACCAGCCATCCAAATTTGGCGGGCAGTAAAGTTGTTGAAAATTGTGGGGAGACGGCCACAGACAGGCTGTCTGTTGCGGTCTCCCTGTCATTTTCAAAAACGCCACCGCCCGCCACATTTGGATGGTGGGCGGGTGTGTGGCAGTCTGAAAGACTGACCGCCATGGATCTGGCGGGCTAAAGGAGCCCGTTGGTCCATCAGAGGCAGAGTACTGCCTGCAGTGGTGTCGGTGCCTACCAGGCACCACCGTAAGCATTACGATGTTCCTTTCAGCCGGCCCTTTCATGGTGTTGAACCCGCCATGAAAAGGCAGGCAGAAAGGGAAATTGGGGGTCCCTAGCTGGCCCCCCTTACCATTGGCACATGCACACGGGAACTGGATGGCACCTATGGTGCCCTTTACATATTACTGCACCATGCGGCAGGCACCGCATGGTGCCTGCCACGTAGTACAGCGATATGTGGGGGGTGTTTTTTTTGTATTGCAGTGGGTGCTGCAGAGTGCAGCACCCGCCATAATACAAAACATGGGCTGCATCATAATTAGCCCTGTGGGACTGCCACCTTGTAGGCGAGGCGGGCTGTCCAAAATGCAAAATAATGGCTGACGGACGGATTGAAGTCCCCATTTTTATAAATATTAGAAACTATAGGAAAAGAAGCACCAACTCGTATTGTGTGGAAACATGCAGAAAGATTCTAGCTTTTCTCTATCTAAGGAGTGCAAAATATAAACATGTCCTCCCTGCTTGTCATTGTAAATTAAAATGGGGGGGGGGGGAGTCACGTGGGGAGGGGCGGTTAATTTAAAAAAATTAAATAAAAATTAAAACTTACCTTCGCCTCCGGTCCAGCGTCGCATCTCCTCTCTCTGCTCCTCACAGTAAGCAGGCAGCCTCCCTCTCCTCCCCTAAGCCAATCACAATGCTGCAATGGCAGCTTTGTGATTGGCTGGGACACCAACCGCACAGGCGTTTATGGGGAGGCCGTTTTCTCCATGCAGGCTGCATGCAGCCTACATGGAGAAAACAGAAGAGTGTCTATGACTGGTTTGGTCAGTCCTGGGCAGACCAAACAGTCAGCGCCCACAACAACCAAACACTTCAGCTTTCTCACAGTGCGAGAAGTAGAAACATAAAATGGTATTCATATGGGCAATACTTCACCGCCCATGTGGAGGAGCCGCCCCTGCAGACAACACTTCATTTTTGTTGCTTTAAACAGCTCTTCAATTATAGCCTGTAATGCCCAAGCACAGTCATGGTATATTCATGCATGTATTCAAATGGTCAAATAGTCTCACATGTCCTTGGCCAGGTCCAACCCAGAATGTTCTATCAAGGGGACAGAGCTATCCCTGATGTTACACAGATCTCGCAGGCTTTGCGCAGCAGACGTGGGGGCCTACTGAAATGATCCTCTCCTTCACTAGAGTGAGCTACTTCTCTCAAACGAAATCGGTTTCCTGTCCTCAATACTCAGCCTTTCTAACCACATAGGCCAGTAAACAGTCTGTGGACCATGAATGTCTTCATAGTAAGAGAACAGAATGTTTTTGGGTTTGCTTATGTGCACGCATCTGAGTCTTTTAATGTGACACTTTAACATATTTGTTTCTTAAGATAAATGTGTGACATAATCTAGATCGCCTATATCTAATTAAGTTGTAAAGCTAGAGGGGTATGCATGTCTTTTAGCACTTCATGAGCAGAAAGTAATTTTATTTATTAAATTCTGAAATTACAATTTTGCTTTGAATTCACAGTTAACCCACATTTATTGAGTTTCTGTCCATACTCGCATTGCAGTTTGCAAGTCAGTCCTAGGTAAATAAAATAATAAAAAGACGCTTTACAAGAATACATTGCAAACAAAAACCGAGGCCCCTATTGAATCATTGTCTACCCATCTTGAGTGCAGTATTATAAATACATATTGTCACTCCAGCTATGCATACTCTCTCGTTTATTTTCAAAAGAAGAGTATGCACTTTATCCCACATACCCGTATACAGGGAAATGCTGATGCCATCAACCTAAGAGGTAGGTAGAGATGCTGCTGATAAACAACAACCAATCCTCTCTAAGCCCCGTTTGTGTTCTGGTCCTGCTATTATCCTTGAAGACCAGGGTTCGAAAGGACAGTGGCAGAGATCACAAGAGGCAAGCCAGAGGTAATAGTCACTACCAATGGTGACCTCCTACTGAAGCCCATGCACAAAGTAATACATCAAGGGTTAAGTGCTAACACATTTTAAATGACCAAAGTTGTAGTTCAGGTTTACTGGATTCTTTAAAAAAATCGGACTAATTTTTTTAAACCAATCGCCAAAATGCCTGTTGCCGCTGTTCCTATCTGCACCAAGCAGGAGGCCCAGTTGTTTTGATATGACTCTGGTACAGAAAAAAACAATTGTTCCAGTACCTCAAAAGGAATGAGGAGTAAAGGTCTTCTCTATCCTCTTCCTAATACAAAAATCAAAAGGTGACTTTCAAACAGTTCAAGGCCCACATGCATCAAGCATTTTTGGAGTCGCAAACGGTGCGATTCCTTAAAATCGGCCGTTTGCGATTCCAAAAATGCTTTTTTGGATGCATCAAGCAATTTTAGAAATCGCAACATTTTTGCGATTTCTAAAATTGCGATTGCTTTTAAGAAATCGCAAATTTGCGATTTCTTAAAAGCAATGCATGATTACTTTTTAAATTGCGAATTCGCAATTAGAGTGATAAATTTACCGAGTAGTTGAACCACTCGGTAAATTTGCAAAAAGTGTAAATAACGCAGAAAATGCATTTTGAAAACATTCATGTTACGGACACACATGTCCTTAGTACATGTGTGTGTGCAACATGATGCGAAAAATACATTTCAGGGGTGCATGTGGGGATCATTTAGACCCCCCTCTCCACCCTTGAAATGGATTGCTGAATTGCGATTTTAAAATTGCGAATTCGCAATTCCCATTCATTCCAATGGACATTTTGGCCCATAGGAATGAATGGGAATTGCGAATTCGCAATGTGAAAATCGCATTTTTTATGCGATTCGGTAAAAATAGCGATTTTTACCGAATTGCATAAAAAAGGAAAAAATAATCATGCATAGGCTTTTGCGATTTCTAAATTGCGAATCGCTATTTTTCGCAATTTAGAAATCGCAAAAGCCGATATTGATGCATGTGGGCCATTGTCCTTTCTAAGGTCCACCGCAAACCCTTACATACCACTCTAACACATTTTCAAGACAGTGTTCTTTAAACCCATAACTTCCTTGGTTCTGCCACAGGAATTCATAAACTCCCTTGACCCCCAGAAAGTCGATTTTCACATTGTAACACATTCAAATTACCAGAGGTTTCTGTATTTTGCAGTTGGATTAAGGACTGCCGTTTCACTGTCAGTCAGCCAATTAGTGTCGTCTGCTCTGGGACAATTTCCACATTATTGACTTCTATGTTGTCTTCTTTGCTAATGCGCCTTTCCCAGGAAAGGGTGTCAGTTTCCCCATTGCTTACAACAGGATAATCTTTACTTCTTCGGACCCAAGGCAAAATCCAATGCCTACATAGTTTTAGGACTCTTAAGGAGCCTGGAAGAAGTCCCACCTAGATGACATACAGGACATGTCCTTCCCGAGATCCCACTTTTAAATGAGTTGGTAAGAATATTCCTGCTAGCTGGGGGAGAAGTGAAACGCTAATCACATCTAACAGGTCTACTGGACATATTTCAGCCTCCAGCCAGATACACAGCTCCATCAGTTTCAACTGTTCTTTGCGCCTGGCTTCAATTGAAACAATGGAGCAAAACATGCTTTGTTGACACCCCTATCTCACAGCTGTTTGAGGTAATGGTTATAGTACCACATGCAATATAAGCCCATCTGGTTTGTCAGGCCTCTCTTTCAGACCCTTCACACATAGTAGTCAGAGGTGCATACAGAGGTGTTTTGCCCTGCTTGTCATCTTTCTTCTGAATCAGAGTAAGTGTATCTCACTAGAATTACATTTTGTTCCATATGATCAATATAAACTTTGTGGCACCTGCTACAAAATCTTTAAAGAAACAGTGGGGTTTTAGCTGATGCCCTTCTTAATCCACCTGACATTTTCAAAATAGGTGGGCATTTATCCCCCAGTGTTATCAGATTTTGAGGTGCTGACAGTTCGCACAGTATCTATCCTAGTGAAGACCTGCTAATTGCCTCTAAAAGAGTAGAAGCATCAACATCATCCTTTTGTACTGATCAAGGACACTTACTGTTCTCACCTTAATGAAGCTACATTCTCTAAATTCATACTATGTTGTCAGCCAAAGAGAACGGCCAACTTTTTAAAAATTATTGTTGTACTAACTATTTTAAAACCAGCTTGGTGCACTGTGCACTGTATCACCAGCACCCTCACAACTAAACTGTATATGTTACACAGTAAAATACTCTATTTAATTTCTTTTACATCAAAATGGAGTTATATATAGCTATGAACATGTGACTTTCTGTGAGCTCAAGCCACTCTTCCACTTTTCATGTGTAACTGGGCATAAGCAATTTTTTATGCTAATTATTTTGAAAGTGACTCTCGCATGACCCATCATTAATACAATATTATCTGCAAATCATTTTGAGGAAACCATTGTTTCCCTTCAGTGAGAGCACACAGCAGCCGTTTTTAGGTCTCACCTGCAGACTGCTTTAGGTGTTTGTTGTCAAAGTCCTATTGTAGAGCATACCCCTGCTTAAAGTAGAATATGGTTTATCCCATTGGTTACTATTGGTTGACTTTCTTGTCTTTATCACTTGCTGCCATCTTATTCAATTACTTTCTTTCCTCTTCTTGTGTATGTCCCTCCCTTGGAATAAAGCGACTTTACCAGTCTTTTGATGTGATCACGTGTATACTTACACAGCTGCCGTCCTTGCCCTCCAACTCTCCATGCTGCTCCCTCCTCCCCCAACTCGTCTGTTGCCTCCACTGGTATTTTACCTTTTTTTTTTAGTTTTCTGCCCTTCCCAGTCCCTCCATTGCTTCCTCACTCCAGCTACATGTTGCTCATGCCATGGCGCTGACTTGTACCCCCACCGCACTCCTTTATTGCTCAACCGCCCTTTCCTGTCATGTTCGATTGTTGACAATCTACTGGAAAAGACGAGATTACTGCAATTGAAGAGATAATGCAGCATCCAGTTCTGACAGATCAGAAGACAGCCGGACAGGGGAGGAAGACCAACATCTGAGAACGTCAGGTGAAGAGAATAGGCGCAATTAGCCCGCAGCTGGAGAAGCCTTTCTAATATTGGTTATTAGATTAGAAGTCTAGAATCGCTGGACAGCTCTTCCCTCCCCTGCCTTTCGGCTTTATCCGAAGATTGTCTTACATTTTTCCCTTTCTGGTCATGCCACTTTAAGGGTTCCCTGATTCCAAAGGACCGTCCAAACTGCAGATCTGGTGCTCCTTTGGAGCTTTCTTGGTGCACCCAAAGAAAGGGTTTGGGTACCCCGAGACCTGAGCCTCAAGAGGACTCCCCACCTTTTTTTGTTTCAAATAAAGTGGATTGTCAAAAATATTCGTAAAGTAATGTGATGTAATGTGAGGGTATCCAGGTGCTTTATTGTTAAGGATTACAAAAAAGGTTGTGAACATAAATGGATGTTCAAAATGGAAACTGTTCACGACCACCCATGGTGCACCTGCTAGAAGGGTTACCCATAGATGATCGGAAGCATTATTGTGTTTGTACAAATGATGTGTCCCCGTGGGTCAGATAGCCACATGCAGTATTAATAATGCCAGCGGTGAGTGAGTCTTAGGGCACTGGTCCAGAGTAAATAAAAGGCCAAGTGCCACGTAGTAAGTAACCGACACGCCCTTTCCCCACTGAGATACATTATCAAAGAAGGGTTATTTCCACGCAATAATTTACACTTTACCAAACAGATATTACAGGAATTGGATTTGAAATCGCGGTTTGTAAATCGCCAATGAACCCCTTGAAATGCTGGAAAGGATTTCTGGGAAATTATCCAAATGAATACAAATCTAAAAAGAGATTACATAGTTAATGGAAGACCAAGTGTACTAGTTGACCCCATAAATGAAGGAAAACTATCTGGACTTAATAAAAAAAAGAAGTAAGATTGAACACCCTCGTACTGTAACTAGAGCAGTGGAAATCCTGATCCCATTGACTGCTTATGGTGGGAAATGGGCTTCATCCTTCAGGCACATATTGAAATCCATGAGTTAGTTAAAGATGAAAGCATAATCCAGGTTTGCTGTTCTGTTCCCGGCACAGCCAGTTGCGAGTATAACTACTAATTACGAGGTATGTATGCATCTGAACGTGCTCAATGACACAGTTTGAATTTTGTAAACCATACACGTATATTCTTTCCTTGGCATCGTTTGCTCATGAACGAATTGTTCAAATACCTCTGCTCCTGTACAAGTACTTATATATTATTCTCAGACAAAGTATGCATTTAAGTGAATCGCGCAAGTATATCCGCTCCCTAGAATACAGTACATTTGGGTTCTGTGCAAGTGCATCGCCACTTAGGGATATCCACATTTGAGTGAACTATACAGCTACATGCGTTTTCTGGCCAAGTCTACATTTGTGTAAATGGTGTCACTGCATTCCATAGTTTATTTACAACCTAACAATAGCCGCATTTGAGTAAATTTTGCTCATACATTTGCACACTAAGATGCCCTGCAGTTTAGTGAGCTAGGCTAGCTAATCTGCCCATTGACAAAATTTGACATTTGGATTAAGTTGGCCATGCTGCCATTTCTGCACTCTAACCAATCCACAGTAAATGCTAAGGGCAATAAATGCACTCCGAACAACCACAATCCATCACTTTGCTATCGTCAAATCAAAATACTATGAGCTTCACCACCTCCCCTACTTTCCCTGTTCCAGCCAAAAACAAGTACCACCGATGCAAACAACGTTGCACCTGCAGGCACACATTCACTAACCAAATCTGTATCCCCACTCAACCATCACGTTACACTCACTCCGCAGCCCCTGCTCCCTTATGCTCAACTCACTTTCCACCCAAAAATATTCAGGTGTTAGATCTTTTTACCCAACTCAAACTTGACTCAGACCAACATTATCCTCTATCTTCGATGAATTTATCCCAAATGGTTAAAAAAAAGTACAACTTTGCATGCACACTTAAAATTGACTGCAACTATGCCATCAGTCAAAACGTCACTACCACACTTTAATATCACATTCACATGCCCCACAACACGCCTCCGCCTCTAACCTTCACAGCACACCACATTCCATTTCAACAACTCCAGGAATAGCATAACCAATTTATAGAATACTTTTCTGACCTCATCTACTGAGGTGACTCAATCTCCTTGATGTGCAAAATACCAAGAACTTGACATACTCCACCCTCAACATGATAGCATCACTTAACTGCACCTCATGCGTCACCTCCTCCATACACTAACTCATGATCTAGGCAACCATATTTCATAAAGTGACGTGTTTCCTAAATGTATAATAGGGAATATCGGGAAAACCTGATATCATAAACAGAATATTGAGAGGCAAAATATGGAAAGGGAAGTATACCGAACTCCACAAGTATGTACCTTGACGAGGTATATATATCTTTAAGATACATAGATGTGGAGTTAGCAATAGTAATTTTTGACTTCCTCTATAAGCACTGACCTTTCAATATTTTGTCCCTCGATATTTTGTCTATGATATTATGATAAACAACAAAGAAAGAGTGTCCATAGTTTGTCAAGAGAAACAAAGACTAGAGCACAAAGGAAAACAGTACCTGTTTGGTGTGTTTAGAAAGCCCTCTCTCACCGACCTGGTGGGTGACATGCTTCATCATTGGGCCCCACTTGTAGTGGCCGAGTGCCACCCCAGTGTGCTTCAACGCCAGATTTACTGCGGAGCGGGTAATGTGAAGTCGTGAGTGCTAAGTGATTGTGTTGGTGATTAGAGAAAGTGTTAGTGGTGGGTTTAAAAATGACTTAATTGTATCAAAAAAATGTTTTATTATCTGATCAATAAGACATATTAAAATAAGTGTTGGAAACCTGAACCAAATAAATTGAATGGCTCGTTTCCAGTAGGTTTAAGTGATGGTCAACATGTTTCTGCCAATGTCGGTGTTAATTTACCTGGCATTCGTCAGGACCTATAGTGGACTAAACCCAGGTGGTATGGGCACGCTAAGGCCCACCCTACCAAGGGACGTGAAAGTAAACATTTCAAAAAAGTGCAAAAGAGGAGGGAACACAAAGATTCCCTTTTGGTTCTCGCAATTCTGGAGACCACAAAAAATTTAAAATGCACTTGATTGGTGAAACAAATCTCACCAAAGACCTCGTCGACGAGACCCGGTTACTGAGGGTGATTGCAGGTTCCTAGTGGGTGCCTGGCGCTGAGGGCGGTGTGCCAAGTTCGCCACCATCCCCCTCCCGAGATCTATGGTGAGATATTGTTTCACCAATCAAGTGCATTTTAATTTTTTTGTGGTCTCCAGAATTGCGAGAACCAAAAGGGAATCTTTGTGTACTACTGGAAACGAGCCATTCAATTTATTTGGTTCAGGTTTCCAACACTTATTTTAATATGTCTTATTGATCAGATAATAAAACATTTTTTTGATACAATTAAGTCCTTTTTAAACCCACCACTAACACTTTCTCTAATCACCAACACACTCACTTAGCACTCACGACTTCACATTACCCGCTCCGCAGTAAATCTGGCGTTGAAGCACACTGGGGTGGCACTCGGCCACTCCCAGTAGGGTCCAATGATGAAGCATGTCACCGACCAGGTCGGTGAGTGAGGGCTTTCTAAACACACCAAACAGGTGTTGTTTTCCTTTGTGCTCTAGTCTTTGTTTCTCTTGACAAACTATGGACACTCTTTCTTTGTTGTTTATGATGACTAGTGGGGAATGAGAGTGTTGCCTTCTCCCTACCACTCTTTTTGTTGATGTGTATGATATTATGATACCACGATAAGTCATGACTATATTCTAGGGGTGCAGTCATTGAAACCTCGCCTCTGAAATGCTCATGCCATTTTGACTGGACTGACCATTTTGCAATGTAGTTTACTCTGACACTGTTCTAATACACTCACAGAGGATAGCGCACACCCTCCACTATCACATAAAGATTTGAAGAAAAAAAGGAAAGTATAAAAGCTCCACTGGAATCCTTCCAACATGCCCTATACATCACCCACCTGCATGTCTAAGGCAATATGAAAACTGTCCTTGCAAAGCTCATCATCACATTACTGATACTAAATCACCCTCTCTGCAACAAAAATGTTAAACCCACACCCAAGTACCTGAATATGATCCGTCCAAATGTGCAATCATGAACAGAAAAATGTGCGCTCATCTGGGTCAACTGCAAATCCTGCTCGCAACAAGTCTCTCTGTAAAGCAATATTTGAATGTTGCAATGTATTTATTTTTATTTTACCGCGCCGAAGCCGTTACCCCAAAGTGGTATCAGGCCTGGAGCTGGAAGAGCGAATAGCGAGAGAGGAAAATGAAAGGACTAAGCCTGCTAGACAAGTAATAAAATGATAGCAGGCAGAAAATGAAAGTAATGCACTACTTAAAACAGCCATATACTTCGCACATCAACTCCCGACCACTTGCTAACATTTCACATTTCAGTTTTTTAATTATGGCCTGACTTAACAGCGCAACTGTCACCAAACAATTTTGTGAGCCTCACTAGAGAGGGTCTTCAACTCCATCCACATGTTGGGAGCCAGAGTACATGTTTTGATTGATCAAAAGTTGCGTGCTTCCGCAAAAAATTGCTTGCCCTCCATACAGCTGTGATTATTTTGTTTTATTTATCCAGCTGCCTGATGTTGAACTTTCAGGTGTATACACTTGACATTGTAATGCTATGAAAGTGTCTTAGATAGCTAGATAATTTATGGCGTTTTTCTCTAGCAGCAGCACAGATGGGATGAGGGCAGTCATTAACCTACATAGAGTTTTAGGTCTGCATGGACAGTGCATTCATAAGCCAGACCTATTGGTATTGACTATGCTTGTGTTTTCTAGTAGCCTCATCACTTACTTGGCTCACGAGCAGCAGGAGCATATTGACTTGTCTTCTTTAATGTTCCCTGCTGTTTTGTTTTCATTTCCAATACTGGTTGCTAAAAGCGTTTCCCCTCACAGAAGTCCCCCAAAGCTCCTGTCATTATGTGTACTACCTATGTATTTAGAGCGTGTGACCTAAGCACATACAGATTTGACTGGTACTCTGCACGCTGCACTGTGGATCCTATTTTCTTTCATTTTGCCCTTTGAGTTTATAATTTTCCTTCATATTTTCGGAGGCTGGTCCCATGTCTGTGTGTTTTGTAAGTCAAAGCATACCAAACAGCGCAGCGCCCTGGTTGCAAAGACATATCAGGGACATGCTGAAAGCTTCCCTAGGAATTCATTCCACCCATTGCTTACCGTTGGATTTGTGTTTTGTAACTCACATTTGCTTGCTTTCTATTTGATGGCTTTATTTGTTTTAGGCTGCCTCGCATGTCTTTGTCCCTTCCACAGAGCATAGCCTGTTTACCACTTGTCTCACTGGCACATTGTATTCTTTCATGAGTCCTCGATTTCTGGGAACTCTTTTTTTCTTTTTCATGAGGCACTCCACAAAAGTTCATGTGTTTTTAGTTGTCTCCCTTTTTATGGCCCTGGGAGTCCCTGTGGGATCCCCTGTACAGTCCTAGGGTGTCAGGGTGTTTCTACTAAGCCTCCATTTCTTTTGTAAAAACGTTTTTGCTTGTGGATCGGTTTAACATCACACACACACACACACACACACATATATATATATATATATATATATATATATATATATATATATATATATATATATATATATATATATATATATATATATATATATATATATATATATATCTATATATATATATCACTTATAAAGAATTTCATTTTTTTGTTGGGGGAGACACTAACCCTCCCACTTTTTAATTAATGTACATTAAAATATTTTCTTAATTAGGGGAAGATCCCCCCCAACCCACCTCATTTTTTAACTGTTATAAAATAAATATGTTCTTAATTAGGGTAGCCCCCTTCTGCCCCATTTTTTTTTAAATTATAAAAACGTATGTTTTTTTGGCAGGGACCCCCTTTTATTTTTACTAACCTTGCCACCCTCTTCCCTTTCTGGCCCCTAAACCCTAAAAATACCCTTATCACCATATACCCTTACCCGCCTAAACTCTTAAAACACTCTTACCATCATATATCCTTAATCTCTCCTAAAGTCTCAAAATACCCTTACCTAATTATACTCCTACCCGCCTCTAAACTCTAGAAACATTCTTAATATTCTATACCCTTACCCACCCCTAAACACTAAAAAACACCCTTACCACCCTTTACCCTTATCCTTACCCACCCCTAAACCTGACAAAACATCCTTACTAGCCAATACACTTAGCCACTTCTAAATCATAAAACTACCTTTACCTCCCAAAACCCTACCCACCCCATAACTGTAAAAACGCCCATACCACCATATTCACTTACCCAACCCTAAACCTTAAAACATCTTTCCTAACCAAATCCCTTACCCGCCCCTAAACCCTAAATGAAATTATACTATATATTTTATATAAATTATAAATATATCTATAAATAAATAAACACATACCTTAACCCCTTGCATGCTGATGACGGCCCCCATCCGCCATGCACTACGGCGCTCGTGTGCTGATATCGGCTGGGGGCCGTCATAAACCCGCCCACTCATGATTTTGCTGCACAGGCGCAGAATCGTGGCAGCATGCAAGGGGTTAAATGTGTAAAGGCATATGTGATAAAAGCATTGCGAGGTAAAGGCATTCCATTGTAAAGACAGCGTTGCAAAGGCTCTCTCCCATGCAACTCCACTCTACGACACTCCACTCTATACAACTTCACAACACTCACCAACACTTTATTCCACTCTACACCACTCCACTCTACTCCTTTCCACACCACTACTTCATTCTATGCCACTTCATACCAATCCACGGCACTCCACTCTATGACACTCCACCCTATGACGCTCTACTGTATCCCACTACACTTTACTCCACTCCATGACGCTCCAATCCACTGCACTCTACAACACTTTATGCTACTCCACTTCATGGCACTCTATGACACTCCACTCCACAGCACTCAACACTCTACTCCACTCTACAACACTTCGCTTTACTACACTCTATTCCACTTCACACTACGACATACACACTCCACTCTCTGACACTCTACTCCATTTCAGTCTAGGGCAGTCTATGAGACTCTATGCCACTCTATACCATTACACTCTGACATGCCACTCCAACCACTCTACAACACTCTACTCCATGTCTTTCTATGACACTACACTCTATGACATTCTACACCACTCCACTCTACTCCACGACACTCTATGACACGCCACAACAAACCACAATACTCTCCTCTACGCTGGTGTGAAGAATGGCCAAAACACATTGGCAAAACCAATAGCTCTAACATAGAATAGACGTATTGGTTTTGCCATTGCTTGTTTCTTTTAACTTCTTTTTGTATTTTAAAACAACTTGTGCTTTCAGTATTTAGCTTATTTCATTTGTGACTTTCTCTTCTATTTGCTAGTTTTGCTGCTCGAGTAGCTTCACAGGTTTGCCAGTTTGAAGGTAGCAGGAGGTAGCTCCTCCTCCCTTTCTTTCATTTCACCTGCTTCATTTTAACAGTGATTAGTGGAAGTACCTCCACCTCTGGAGTCCCACACGCTTCCTTTG
The DNA here is from genome assembly GCF_964263255.1 of Lissotriton vulgaris. NCBI lineage: Eukaryota > Metazoa > Chordata > Amphibia > Caudata > Salamandridae > Lissotriton > Lissotriton vulgaris. The sequence continues at coordinate 1,394,667,937 of NC_141693.1, forward strand.
AAAATAGGACTATTCAGAGTTCGCTATCACAGCTGCACAGAAGGCCAGTAGACAGTCTGTGCCAGTTAGTGCATCAACAGGTTTGCAGCCAGACATATTTCTGGCTGTATCTGGAGATCTGTACTCCTGACTTCCACATCCGCATTTATCAAGCAAAGCACGACCAGCCTTTTAGCACTGCAGACTTCTGTGTCTTGTGTCAGTGAAAAGAACCATCCCCATGACAACAGAACTAAAGAACACGTTCCTTCCTGTTGGAAATGGTCCTTTTTGCAGGGTGATCTCCAAACGTTTTGCTTCTTCCTCCCTTATTTTTCCTGACCCATGGTTGTTGACAATAGGACTCTGGGCACTTTACCACTGCTGACCAGTGCTAAAGTGCATATGTTCTTTGTGTAAATTGTTATTGGTTATCCATGATTGGCATATTTGTATCACCAAGAAGTCCCTCGTAAAGTGCATGGAGTGTGCCAGGGCTGGTGATACAAATGCTACTAGTGGGCCTGCAGCACTGATTGTGCCACCCACATGAGTAACCCTAAAATGGTGTCTCAGGCCTGCCACCGCAGTACCTGTGTGCAGTCTGTGAACTGCCATGTCTTCCTGGTCAGTGTCCCCACTGACCAGGCCTAACCCTTCCCTTTCTGTGCACATTGGTCACCCCCATGGAAGGCCCAAGGTATCCCCTTGGGCAGGGTGCAGTATATGAGAAAGGTAGAGCATGTACTAGTGCAGGTGACATGCTCTGGTAGTGAATGACAGCCATTTTCGTTTTTCACTATTGTAAGGCTACCTTGCACATAGGCTATCATGGGGAATGCTGGCTACAGTGGCTACAAGCATATGTTCCCATAGGAGCAAGATAGGACATAAAAGTCTGGTATCCCTGAACTCAGAATTTAATAACACATATTTTAGGAAAGGTGGTTTTTAAATCCTGTGTTTGAGAACAGCACTTTTAGAAAGTGTCTGTTCTCTTGTCTGACCTTTCTGTGTGCCTTGGCCTGTGATTTGACTGTCTGGTTTGTGAGTGACTGGGCTGGGGGATTCCAGGAGATAGAATGAGTCTGCTCAGTGGTGAATAGAGAGATCTGCATCTATATGGGAGGGAGGAGTTGCACCTGGGACTAGAATAGGACTGTGCCTGCCCCCCACAGTGCTGGCTCCACCCCCGGTGATGTGTCTGATGTCTCTGCCCTGCACTGCGAAAGGCGAGAAGGATTCATGTCAACAAAGTGCTCCAGGGCTGTGCTTTCCCTCCAGAATGCTGGCTCCACCTCCTGTGGGGCTTCTGATGTTTGTGCTCTGCACTGTGAAAGGAAAGAAGGAGTCCTGTAAACAGAGTGCTCCAGAACTGGTTTGAACTGGGCTCAGAGCCCTCCTGCACAAAGGGAACATAGACTTTGTGGGGTATAAGTACAGGACCCCAGACCACTGAACTTTAGATCATCCCGGAATCAAGAAGGAACCTCTGCCAAGGAGAAATCTGGAAGACTGAAGAAGGAAGACTGTCCTGCTGTTGCTTTGCTGGACTGACCTGCAGTTGCTTTGCTGCCAAGGAGAGGGACTTTGTTGTTGCTTTGCTTTGTCCCCTTGCTTGAAGAGATCTCCAACGGCCTGTTGTGAGCTGGCCTCCTGTTAAGAAGTCCAAGGAACAAAAGGACTTCACCCCCAGCTTTCCCTGAACTCTGCTGTGAGAGTTCTGCCCTTCCTGAGTGCTGAATCCGACTGGAATTTGTGGCCTGCTGTTTGGAAAGCTGGAGAACAAGAAACTAAGACTATCTGCAAATTTTCACACATCGCTCGCTTGTGGAGCGCATCCCCGTCAGTGCGAGGAAATTCCCTCCGCCGCAAAGATCGAGATCGTCACAGCGCCTGTTGCCGCTGCAAGAACCGACGCATCCTTCACTTGCGGAACGCATCGCTCCGGTGCGGGAAATGTACCATTGCTGCAAGTATCGTCGCGGAACCTGTCTGCGCTGGGTGAGATCGTCGCACCGCTTGCTTGCCGACCGCATCACGTCGCTGCGAGTATCGTCGAAGAGCCATCGCATCGAGGGGCCGCGAGAGAAGAAGATTGATGCTGCGCCGCGCATCGCCGCCCCACCTGAGATAGTCGCCGTCCCAAAGATCGTTGCAACGTGCCTTTGTGAGACGCTCCCTGCGGAACCTACGCACGGGAATCCATACAAGGCATTGCCTCCCTCCCCATACAGACCGTATTTGTCGCAACACGCCCGCTGCATCGAGCGGGGCTTTTGCATCACCTCCCCAGGGTCTCAGGAGTGACGCATTCCTTGTTTTCCACCGCACCAGCTTCTGTTTTGGAACTTTGTCGCATCTAAAAGTACTGTTGGCTAAACGTGACGCAACTGTGAACTATTCTAACGCAACTGTGGATTATTTTGCCGCAACCCTTAAGAACTCTTTAAAAAACCATATCTTGAACTGTGTATGTTGGATGTTTGTCTTTTTGGTCTTGTTTAGTTTAGATTAAATACCTTTATTTTTCTAAACTGTTGTGGAGTCAGTTTGTGGTGTTTTCACTGTGTTACTGTGAGTGTTGGTACAAATACTTAGCACATTGCCTTTGATAAGCCTGTCTGCTCGTGCCAAGCTACCAAGGGGGTGAGCAGGGGTTAGCTAAAGAGTAGTTCCTCCTCACCCTGACTAGAAGCAAGGGTCCCTATTTGGACAGTGGTCAAGCTGTCAACGAACCGAGAATTACTGTGCAAAATGGCAGTGTCCCTTGTCTAAAGTACAAATGCATTCATTAAAATGTATGGAGTCATCAGACCATAAAATTACATTTGTGGGCATTACATAGCAAAATTAAGATAGTTATTTAAAATTTGTCAGTATTCACACTAAAAACAGACAAGAAAGAGAATTTGGGTTTGTTGTTAATCAAGGATAAAAAGAGACTATTTACATTTTAGAGTTAGTGACCATTATGAGAATTGATCTTGCTAGGATCGGTTGTCACATCTATATCTCTCAGGGGTGGAAAGAGAGGGTTACCAGTGCCCTCCTCTTACCTATCTTACCCTGGCAAAGTTCTCTTCATGTAGCCTAATTAAAGGTGCCAGGATTCCTGGGGGCATACCCATTTCTCTAAGCACCCACCATAGTTTGTCCATGGAAACAAGGTCAAACGCTAATTTTAAGTCTATAAACGATGTGTATAGACTCCCCATGCCCAGCAAAACCGCCTTCTAGTACAGCATAAGGAGGCAGGAGACCTGATCGATTGTGCCACTCTTCCGCCGACACCTCGCTTGGAGTGTAGAGAGGATATAGTTCTCATCCATCCAGTCCTGGATCGTAGCTAAAAGCGACGGCAAAAGACGTTTTGGGCACAGTCGATCAGGCTAATTGGACGATAATTGGGGGGATTGGTCCTATTGTTAAAGATAGGAATCACATTGGCCACCTTCAATGGTTCTGAGATCCTCCCCCCGCCAACAATGTCATTAGCTAGTGTCATTATGTAAGTTGCCCAGTTCTCCCTATCAGAGCGCATAAGGTCTCCTGGGATGCCATCCAGACCAAGGGCTTTAGCGAGTACAATTGCCTCCACAGAGGCCAGGATTTTCTCTCTGGTGAATGAGAGGCAATATGATGATTGGAGTAAATCAGGCAAAATTGGTTCCTTGTCTTGATTGCAGAAGATGGAATACAGGGCAGCAAAATGTTCTTGCCACGCGTTAGATGGAATGTTATTAGCCAGTTGGAGGGTGACCTTTCAGAGTTGCCCTTGCCCACAAGTGCCTAAAACATCCAAGCATCTGGGTACGAGATCGACTTCCCAAGTTCTTCCCATCTCCTTTCATCCCATTCTCTCTTTACCTTTATTTGTGCCAGTTTGTATTGCCTCCTTAAGTTCATGTTTCAATGGATTGTCCCTTTTATCTTATGGCTATGGACAGCCACCTTCTTAAAGTTCTACACTGCTTTGAAAATCAAGGGTTCATTTCACTGGTAACTCCTGGTTTGGCCTGACCCTAAGTGAATGGACAATGAAGTTTCTAGTCTGATGTTCAAAAAACTTAGAATATTGGGCACTACAGTTTACCGATGTGGTCAGCTTGTTTGACGTGGATAGCAGTTCCCGCAAATGAATCTCAAGATCGCTTTTTAAAATATTGAGCTTGTGTTCATCCGCCATAATGGGCCTTTAAGTCGTCGTTTGTTGTTTGAGGGAGTCACCTTCTTAGTGGCAAATTTGACAGGGGCTTTCCTCACCTTTCCCTCCACGTGGATGCTCAATTGTAAGACTATGGAGACTATGGTCGCTTTTACAGGTCTGGAGCTAGTGGCCATTGAATTAGGTCCACCAGTATATAGTGTATACAGCTAGTCAGAGCAGTTTCCTCCATTTGCCAGGAGCCTATACTCTAAGGTTATGGCATTCAACTGCAGGGCTGCAGGGGACCACTTCTTTACTGGAGGAGGCTCCTACGGTGGAACCAACCACATTTTGTCCTCCTCATTGGCCTCTTGGATATCTTCCCAATCGAGGGGCTCAAAAGTGACATTAAAGTAGCCACCCACAATTAGGGAGTGGGCAGCTTGCTTTGCACTCAGTATCTTGTCTAAAGCCTGAAGGGTTGGTGATCTGCTTCCCTGGAGCTCCTTGCGTAAACATTAAAAAAGTCTATGCTCTTGCCCAATGTGTTCTTAAGCCTAACTCCAAGGATATCTGGGTTGTTGGTAGGGAGCTCCTTGATGACACCATTTAGTGTGATGTCAATCAAGATGAGCAGCCCTCCTGAGGGACGGCCAGGTTTCTAGGGAGTTGCCGGGTTGAAGAATGTCACAAACCCTGGGATAGAAATAGGAGTCAGGAGTCTGCAAGATGCAGATCTCGTGCCAATTAATGAGCTCAAACTAGTGCGGGAGACCTAATTTTCCCCTTTTGCCCACCACATTCCATGGAGCTATTTTGAGCTTTTTGTAACTATGGGCTGTGAGGGCTGTGGCGATTATGGGGGAAGAATAAAGCAGCATATTCCGCCATGTAGGTAGTTGGATGGATACATGTGATTTTGTTTCCAGCCTGAGATCATCTCCTGTTTGCAGGGCAGTTTGTACTTGTGAAACGGGGTGGTAGCTAAAGGCCGTGGGCTCATATTCTAGGGGTAAGCCCTCTAGGACTAATTGTGACCTGGTAAAATTCTTACTACGATGCGAAAAATTAGTAGTGAACAGACTGATTTGTAAAGCACAATAGCACTTTAAGTCAATGCAGCACCAAACGGACCTTGTACCATTTTTAAACTTATGTATTATTGGGACCTTAAATCATTTTTAATATGTATATTAATTTGGCAAAAATCACCTAGTTTTACTGGCATATTGTTAAGGTTTTAATTAACTTAAGCAATAAAGAATGTATCTATAAAAAAATCTATGTATCTATAGATCTAGATTTGTTTTTATCTACGATTTTTTGGTGAAACAGTCTGGTGAGGCGGCTAGCGCTGTCTCATCAGCCAGGCCAAAAAAAAAAAGAAAACAGGACTTTTCCTTCTTTGCTACCTCCTTCTGCAACAGCCTCACCCGACAAAAGATTAGCACTTTCTGTTTACCCTTCATAAAAAAGACTCTAGATGTGAATGGAATGCCATATTGTCAAAGAATAGCTGGCGAAAGCTTGCATCCTGACTTCTTTGTAGTCCTTCTTGTTTGCAGCATGCCCATAATGCATCTGCATATGTTGCAAAAAACCACAATTGATTCTATTTTTGTTTAGATACGGTGGGCTGCTTTGGTAGTAGGAAACACTTAAATCACAGTTGGTTGATCGGTTGGATTTTCTCCACAAAATGGAACAATGCACTCCTTAGTCCGGGGGACAATCGTTTTTCCTTAAATTGAGGATAGGATCTGGAAGACCATTAGAGTGATAAGACCCGGATTTGAAAGGAAACATGATTATTTGATGGCTAGGCATATGCATGTAAAAATTGTGCTCAAGTAGAACAAAGGCTAAAAAGTGAAGATTGAAATGTACATGATGTGAAAGTAGTTAACCCTAAGGAACAGTCAATCAATCAATCAATCAATTAGGGTATTATAAGCGCACTACTCATCCATGAGGGTCTCAGGGCGCTGGAGGCGGGGTGTGGGGGGTATCAGCAGATCTGTTTAGCTGAAGAGCTAGCTCTTGAGCGTCTTCGTGAAGGTGTTCAGGGAGGGGGGCACATCTGATGTCTTCCGGGAGCTTGTGCCAGGTCTTGGCTGCAATGTGGGAGAAGGATCTTCCACCTGCTCTGGCTCTGTGGATGTGCGGGGTTTCAGCCAGTGCGAGGATGGAAGATCTGAGGTTCCTTTTGGGTACGAGGTTTCAGTTCTGTTGTTGAGGTATTTGGGTCCGGTGTTGTGCAGGTATTTGTAGGCGTGGCTGAGGATTTTGAAGGTGACTCTTTTCTCCATGGGGAGCCAGTGGAGCCTTCGTAAGTGTTGGCTGATGTGTTCGTGCCGAGAGATGCCGAGGACAAGTCTGGTGGTGGTGTTCTATATCGTCTGGAGTTACGGCATAACGAATTCGAGATGCCTCCACCAAACAGCTACAGAGTAATAGTCTCAGTCTATTTAGAATGGGTTTGCGGAGAGCAAGGACCAAGCAAGACTGATGAGAGACCAGAGGGCTCACAGGGCATTCAGATAGTTCTCTTCGAATGTCCTACAAACTGCCCGGAACCTCTATCCTTCTGGCCAGTCTCTTCTTCTGAAAAGCCAGGCAGACTCTTTCCCTCTCTCAGCAATAGGCTTGTAGTCTTGTAGTTACTTCAAGGCAGAACCTCAGGTCCTTCAGCAGAAATGGCAAACTTTGCACTTACAAGTAATCTTCCATCACCTGTGCATAGGGTTGCCACCTGACAGGTATTCTAATAGCACCATCGGTATTTTAATACCCTGGCCAGTAAAAAAATAGCGAAATCACTGAAAGCAGGTAGTTGAAGCCCTTATCTATACATACTTCAAACAGCAAATATGAATAGAAAGCACTGTTGTGTGTCCTACATCTGCGTTAATGATCTCTGACTAATAATTAAAGTAAACAAAGGCAGACGTTTACAAATGAATACCTACGATTGTGTTTTATGTTCTATTTACAATGGCCCGTAAGGTTCTGCTTTCCGGTGTCCTCTTCAGACCGCTCGTCAGACACAGCCTTTGTAATGCTTATAGCAGCAGGGAAGTGTCAAGCAGTAAAGGTAATAAATCATTTTAACTTTTAAATTATACTTATTTCATCATTTTGTTGGACGAAAGATGAAAATATGCTGCAGTGCCAAAAAGGATAGTAAAGTAGTTCAAAGGTAGACTAAGTTTCTCAGCACAAAAAAAATATAATAAGGGGAATATTTGATGAGTAGTTCCTTCAAAGTGGATATCACTGTTGTCAGAACCTGTTTTGAGGGCTACGGGGCAGGGATAGGTTACTGAACCTCAATTATGGGCGCTGTGATGGTTTGGTTTGCCACTGGTGGTCATTTTCCATAGTTGACCCTCAGGGTAGCAATGGTGAAATGTTACAGCCGTCTTATGAAGTAGTGTCGGGTGTTTGAGCTCAGCCCTCAATATTCAACCAACAGACACAATTATTCCAATGTGCAACCCAAAGATTGTCTTTTCAAAAAAGTAATTAATCACACTGTTTTACTAAATATTACATAATCACAGCATCATACAAGTCATTGCCCTTGAATGCATTCTACAATAGGCTTCACCCTCCTTGTTCCCTCTGCCATTCGTAACCTAGTGCCCCTACCAAGCTCTGTGTTCCCCACTTTGGAAGTCAGGTGATACTGTAATACAAGTTCAGGTTCAGCTTTCATGCCCACAGTCAAATCCCCACTCAGTCATTTAGTCTCACCCCTTCTCGATACGGATGCCACGTTTGAGTTCTCGTTCACTTATCATGGAAGTGGAGGCCCTCTCACATCACTACTATTGGGGTTACAGTGAGCTAAAAATTCACGGGCCGCCTAGGAAGCTAGGTGCCCCCGCATCCATCAACACACCTGCTCACCCTCAGTCTGAGGAGCGCGCAGTGCCAATACAAGTGCAGACCTACCCATAGAGATCTTCCGAGGTTCCAGTGATGCAGTGACATCTAGGCCAAGGGCAGATGCAGCCTGGGTTTTGCCAAGGGTGGTCAGAGAAGTTGCAGTTCCAATCGGACTGGAGCTATGTACCTCAATAGTTGAGTCCATTGCAATCACAGCAGCTGTAGCTCCCATCTACACCTGCAGTAGTCTTTGCAGTAGTAGCCGCTGTCCAGCCTACAGAAATCGCAGCAGTTGTATCTCCATACGGGCCTACGTTGATTACAGCAGTTGTTGTTCCAGTGCAGGCTTATGTCAAACAGAGCAGGCGTAGCCGTCGTCTAAGCCTACGGCAATCCCAAAGTTGCAGCCTGCAAGGAAGTCATGCATTTTCAGCCCCAACTGGGCCTACAATAACCATACATTTGCAGATACTGCCAAGAACCATGATGAGAGACCAGGGGGCCCACAGGACATTCCGTTAGTTCTCTCTGGATGACCTACAGTCACTGGGGCCACTCTGAACCTCTCTCCTCCGGGGCAGTCTCTTCTTCTGAATAGCCGGGCAGACTCCTTCCCTCTTGCAGCATCAGTGAGGTAGGCGTTTAGGTTATTCAAGGCAGATCCTGAGCTCCTTCAGTAGAATGTGCAGATTTTTTAATTACAGATATTGTTAACTCACCTGTGCTGGGGTTGCTACCGGAAAGGTTTTCTACTGGCGCCACCGGTGTTTTAATACCCTGGCCAGTACAAAAATAAGCAAAATCACTGAAAGCCAGTATTTGTAGCCCTTATCTGAACATACTTCAAGCAGCAAATATGAATAGAAAGCACTGTTAAGTGTGTTCTACTGCTGCGTCAATGGTCTCTGACTAATAATTAAAGTAAACAAAGGCAGACCTGTCGTTTTACAAATGAATACATACAATTGTGTTTTAAGTCCTATTTACTATCTCAGTCAGGCCTTTTCAAACTCTTAAGCCAACAACAAATGGCCGGTGAGGTTCTGCTTTCAGGTGTCCTCTTTAGACAGCTTGCCAGACACAGCCTTTGTGCAGAGTGATGCTTCTAACAGCAGGTAGCAATGGAACTGTCTCTAACCTGGAGCAATCACAACAGAGGCACTAAGAGGTGTGATGTTTACATATCTGGCTGTCATACACCCAACGGGAGGTGTAATAAGGAACAGACAATTAGAGGTGAGAAAGCTTCCAGGTTAGGCCGGCTTCGCCTGTAGTTCCACCCATTACCCCAACTACCTTCCAAATGGCAGTGCTCAGGAAGACTAATCAGCAGCTCCTTGCTAACAAATACTCCTTGCTTCAGTGTCTGTATTTCCTGCATCCAAATTCAGGACTGCAGGCAGCCCACTTCCTAGGTGCAGGGTCAGAGTCCTCTCCCACCATGCTTTGAAGTGGCAGCCCAGGGGCAACCAAAATGTTTCCCACTGGCCTCCATTACTCGGGTTCAGTCATACCCACAACAGATAACATGTCTTATGCACACTACTCTGGACACATTCAAAGGATGTCAGTGTAAGATTATGGGCATACACTTTATAGCAATTTTTTAAACACATGGGGCACTATGCCTCACTCCCAATGACAGAGCTAAAAGAAGCACGGCATATTGCCACCACCAGTTTATACACTATACAACGGACAGGGGCAATTGTCCACTGAACAAAACAACGACACATCTGTTGCACCCTTTTACATCACAGGACAGGTCAATGACCTAACATAGTTAGGGGCATAGGTCTGTGCACTCACTCTTAGACTAGGGTGACACCTGCACCACATTAAAAGTCAAGATACCATATAGACATGCAGTTGGGCTCTTAGGGCAGGGGAACTTGCGGTATATCATGCAGGGACATTCCTGTCCCAACAATTATAAAAACAGTACTCTACTTAAAAACAAATAAGGATGTAAAGTCTGACTGTGATGAACGATTAGGCAGGTAACTGACTTCAACATATTATCTTATCAGTAGCAGATTTTTTGTGATAGCACCACTTTCACAAATGTTTTGTATGTTTAAATACACTGCAAATAAATACATTTTTGACTACCAACTGGATATTTAACAGTAACTTCTTTGGATCTAAGTCAGGCTAAGGAGTACTTCTTTAAGTCATGAAGTATTGTGGCTTTCCTTGGAGTTGAACCCAACAGTCTATGTTTAGAGGGATTATACGATTACCCAGAGTGTCTGTGGTATGGACAGCCAAACCTCTGATGGAGGAGATCTGATTCCTGAGATGTAGAGCGTGTCTCTGATGTTTTCCTCCCCTAAGTACTGCTAGTGGAGTCTTTAAATGATGAGTGTAAAATGATAAGTGAAACATTGCTAAACATGGCATAGAGATGTAATAAAAGGTTTGCGCAAAGGAATGGAATAGGAGGTGCTGATAGACTAGGTGAAGCTGAATCATAGAAAGAATAGAACGATGATCCACTTCTTTAAGTCTTTCTAAAATATCTACTAAGTGCATACTTCTATATACACAGTACATATGTGTAGAGTTAAGATTAGTAAATCTATACTTACCTTTATACCTCCCTTCATGACCTAGGGTTAATCTATATTCTGGATACAATATGAGGAGTTTTTTGATGTTGATATTCAGATATGCAACTGGCCAAGAGGCACCAAAATGCTCCTGTATTGATTGTAATGATTCCCAGCATTATTATGAGAAAACTGAGCTTAGTACCTGGTGATGAAAGCTTTGAAAAGAAACATGTGTATTCTCTTGCACATTTGCCTAAACCTGTTGAGTTTCTTTCCATAAATCTTATTGCAAGATATAAAACGTATAAACTATTGATGCATTATCAACTTATATTAAAATCGTACATTATAAATTATATATCAAATGATAATGAATACATGAATGCAATGATGGTTTTAAAAGCAGGGAAAGGCAATACACGACATTTCAACCACTACCAGAGGCCCACATTACATGCTTGCTTGGTGGTTCTACAGCAGTCGTGCAGGAAATATCGGATGTAGTCTGTGTGTTTGGTATGTGTCAAGGCCTTCTTTCAGAATAGGCTTTATCAGATGAATGCTGCACAACAAGGGTTGTCATAGCAGTCATTTCTTCTTTGACAGTTGCTGTCTCCACTAACTTAAAGTAGTTGTGTCCCACAACAAAACAGTTGCAGACTCCACCATGTCAATTGGTCAGCGAGGATGTGTCCATCCTCAACTCAAGGCATACCACCTCAGCAGTGATGTAGCTTGTTGCTCCAACGGCAGCAGGAGCACCAGATTGCAACCCTCAGCATCTACAAGGCAAACATAATGGTTGTTGAATGTGTTCAGTGTTTTTGGTTCCATTCTCAGAAGGAACCACAGAGAGAGGCTGAGAGACCCACTCAAAGCACAGGTCATTGTGGCTTCACTCTCTCAAGTAGCCTGGTATTTATGGGTGTCCCTTGTGTTGGAAAAGGGCTGGGTTTCTCTTCCTTGACTGTCTCTCCTCTTGCAGGGCCAGGCAGTCTTCTTACCTCTCTCAACAGCCAAGCAGGCTTCTACACACTATGCAGAGACCCTAAACTCCTCTAGCAGAAATTGCAGACTTTAGTTGATGTTCCTTATGCCTGGGGGACTGGCTGCCAGGCTGACACCAATCCTGGTCACTTAACAGTCCTTTGAGTACTCTATGAAGCACTCCCATTCCTTGGTCATGAAGAACTTTGAACTTGAATACAGTGGGGTGGCTTGGATCCCTCCTTTATATGCATTTCTAGACCAGAGATTTACTATGTCCTGCTTGAGAGTCAGTTTGGGTTGGTTCATTTTCAAATCTCATTTCCAGTTGGTTCACCAGACACAGCCTTTGTACGAAGTGATGTTTTTCCCAGAAGGTAGTAATGTGTCTGGCTCCAAGCAAGGAGTGCACCAAACAGCAACACGATGTGTGAGCTCTCTGCACTTGGCTGTCATCAGCCTTATTGAAACAGCTATCAGGAACAGACAAAATGTTGAACCTGACCAAGAAACTTCCTCACCTTGAACAGCAGAAACTGTGGTCACCCTTCACTCTGCCATCAAGTAAATGGCAGTATTCAGAAAATACAGATCACCAGACACTTGCTAAAAAATAGCTTCTAGGAATTTCTAAAGGTGTCACTGTCTCCATCCTCCTCACTTCAGAGCCTGGATCTCCATCCTCTAATCACAAAATGCAGGAAATGCACTTCCACTGCCCGGGGAATGTGTATTCATTTTCCATATTGTGCATGCCGAGCCAGGGCCATCGAAGATGTATCACACTAGCATCAGTACCGAGATTCACAGACAGATAGAGCCCCACTACCATACAGGTATCCTAATTTCAGTTCACACATGCACACTCAACATGCACATGGGATGTCAATGCAAGTGTTGGAAGGTGGTTTATTAGTAGGTGCAGGTAGGGACTTACAGTTAGTAATAACACCACAATCACAAATAAGGTCCAGCCAAGTTTTCAAATGAATCCTTGCTCAACCCTTGGTAGTAGGCTGTGAGCAGACTGGCTTAATTCAGGAGACTGGTGTGTAAAGTATTTAAAAATACCAATACAGTAAATAAGAAAGATACAACACACAATAAAAAATCCAACACCAATTTATACAAATAGGATATATTTTTACAAATAAAATGACACTAAAATGGCACAAATCAATTATAGGGAACCAGACATATACGTTTTTAAAGATTAGAGTAAAACTAACACTTAGAAGCAAATAGCACTCAGAGGCGTAAAAAAGGTTGTGCTGGAGCAGCACAAAGTCAAGTGTTCAGGGCACCCGCGAAGTAACACTTTTACACTTACATCCAGAAGTATTTCTTAATGCAGGAAAGTGGCCCACAGCACCAGCCAAGGGTTCAGAAGATCTGGTTTGCCTCTTGGGGTCTTGGACTACAACTTCCATAATGCACCTGGTCAATCCAAGTAAAATCCAGGTGAAGCATGCCAGCTGGATGTTGTCCTCATTGATGTTGCAGATAGCCCTTCTTCTCCAGATGTTTCTTTTGGGTCTTTCAGGGTCCACAACACCAATCCAGGGTTCCAGAATCTCTGAGTTACTCCTTGGGAAGTTGGACCTGCAAGACCCTCAATGCACCTGGCCAAATCCTTAACAGTCCACTGAACACTGTCCAGCTCTCTTCTTCTTGGTGAAGATGATGCAGTTGGAGCTCTTTTAACCTTTTGTTTTCATGGAGTCCACTCCTCACACTTTTAGTGTCAGGCAAAGTCCTTCTTTGGCTGAAGCCCAAAGTGTGCAGCAGTTGCAGCCCTTCAGAGTGCAGTCCTCTTGGTGCAGGTGAGTTCAGCAGGGCATTCCTTCTTCTTGTTTCTTCCAGGCAGAGATCTGAGTTGCGGGCCAGCTCTCCCGTATTTGTCCCATGGAGCACTGTTTGTCAAGAATCCAAATTTGAGAAAATCTCTCTTGAAACTTAATGTATGGTTAACTCAACCTACAGGAGTGTCTAACTTTTCCTAATACTCCCCTTTTATCCCCACTGTTAATTCAATTAAATAGACTCTCATGTGGCTAGGGGTGTAGGAAGTGGGGATGGGCCTGGGCCCTGTTTTAACCCCTTAAGTGCTGCTGACGGCCAACGGTCGTCAGCAGCGCTACCTCCCCAGTGCTGCGCACGACCATTGGACGTCCATTCAGCACTGGTTCCAATGGACAGCGCAGAACTGGGGAGGGATGTTTACACGCAGCTAAGGTGTTAAATGCCTTTACTTGTTTGAATACCAGTTTGGCTACACCGCCCCCTTCTAGCCTTTTGCCCTGGAGCTGCAGTTTCTCACCCCCACCAGATGTCTCCTTTGTCTCATGGCAGGCCACATCACACCTCATCAGAGGAGTTTGGCTCAGCCTGTCAAAGGCTGGCAAATCAGAAGAGGCTGCTACAGGGCTGAATCCAGGCACATCGGAAAAGCAAGTTCTATAACTTTTTTTGACGTAGGTATAATAGATCCAACCTTGGCAAGTTGTTGGATACATTTTATTATTTTTACACTTCGAAGTATCATTTTAGCTCACTCCTGTCAATATTTAGACTTGATTAAAGTTTGATAAAACCTTCCTATGCGAGTTATAGTACTGCAATTGGGAAAAACAGAATTGGCAGGTTTTTCCTCAACAGGGCATTTAAAACATCTTGTATAATGTCCTTGCTTATAGTTACAAGACACCGTATCCCTGTGGCACTTAGGTCAATCTTTAGGGCTGATTTATATTAAAAATAAGGTAGTTAAAGGCTTTGAAAGTACCTTTAATTCCAAAGTCAATTCTGCATTGAATTTTACTTTAAAAGCAACCTGCAAAGCAAGGCTGACTTTTAAAATGACATCAGGCAACACAGCAGTGCACACCTAAGTGCATTCAATCTGCTGGGCCTCTAAACGTACATGCTCTACCATATCCTAAGGTCTTACAGGTAGTTTGTCAGTTCTAATTGCAATGATACCTAATTACCATGTACCTTTTACACGGAAGACAGGTTCTGGGTCTGGTTAGCAGAGCCCAGGGCACAACCAAAGTCAGAAAACCAGCATCTAGTAGTTTAAATGGGGGGCAAACACTGGAGGGACACTGCAAACAGGTCATGGTTTCTCACAGCAAGGTTCTGAGTTTCACATTAGAGTAGATCTTTACACAAGAAGGGTCAGTAGACCACTCTCTCACTGACACAGGTAAAAAAGATCTGGTCAAATTATTAATCACAAAACAAGGTACGCTGCCACCACTGTCTTATATGATACAAGGTGTTTCATATATAACTGCCCCTGTCAAGGTGACAGGGGCAGTTGTCCACTGTCTCTTTGAGGGCTGCTTGGTAAGCCCCTCTAGATCACAAGACAACTCCTAGACTGCACATTGGCAACACAAGCCTAGACCTCTGCACACACACAAGATTACTGGAATACTAAAACCAAATTAAAAGTAGGGATACCAGTTTCACACGAATTGGCCAGGAATATACTCATGTTCACCATGCAGGAGATTTTCCTGTCTCAACACTGTCCAACAAGATTTGCTCTGCTAGTTTGTTTGATGGGAAAACTAGAAGTGGTGCGGAGAAATGGATTAAGTAAAGAATTAAAAAAAATGGGACTTGCGGAGATGTCAATTTAAGGGGGTTGGGGAGGAGGGGTGGAACCGAGATTTCCCGACCATCACTGCCATTGAAATGCCAAAATGGACGAAAATAGTCTTGCATTTAAAAGGTTTCTCTGCACCACATAAGAGCCACCCAGTCCTTTGTTTATTCTTCGCCTGTTTTGTTTGAGAGGGAAGAGGAGGGGTGGGTCTTCTGCCTTTTAATCTATTTTCAAATGAAATCTATACTATAACATTCAGCTGATAATCTGAGAAGTCAGCGCCGGAAAATGCAGTGCACCTGAATTTCGCCTTGTATGCTTGTCTTTTCTACAAAGGCCTTTGAAGAGGTTCTGCCTTGGGCTAAATAGGGGAATGGAAACTGAAAGGTTAAGTGCTCCACTGCCAGAACCGGTTTAGCAAATCCATTATTCCTGGGGAAACAATAAAGAATGTCAGATGAGGTGTGGCAGGTGCATTTGGAATGCAAAACACAACCGAGGGCAGCAGACTGGCCTGAGAAAGAAGGCCATTAAAAGCAATTACAGTTTTAAGTGATCCCGCGGCAGAAAGATAGCTTTTTCCTTTTTTTTCCTTTTATTTTTAATTGCACACAGCTTTTAACATACATTTCAAGGAACGATTTGCCAGCAGCTCACCCAAACCTTTCCTCTGATAATAATTGTACACTCCATATTCATTCTTATTAACGTTGTGTAACTTGCGTACTTCAGTAGCAGCCGCAAGTACTAAATTGATTTTCATTGATAAAAAGTAAGTAAAACTATCACAGAAATGAAGGAGAAAAGTGGCGACTTTATAAGAGGCGATTTATGTAGTTTCAGAGGTGTGTGAATAACCGATTTCACCTTTCCCAATTTGTGGCTTAATGCAGAAGACAAGGCACAATCTAAACCTACTGCATACAATTGGTAGGATTCGTACCACTGGGTTTTACTGCTAGACCTTGACGAGACTTAAAAATGTAAGAAATGCTAATGAGAAAAGAAAGGTGTTAATTCTTTATGGCAAATTGAGCTTGCTCTCCGTTATTATCAGCAGTTGGGTGATAGTAACAGGAAGGTAGTGAAGGAAGTGATGTGGCTCATCTTAAAGCAAAGCCAGGCCAAAAGCGCTCATACAAAAGACCAGCAGTTTGAGCTGGTTTTTGTTTGCTAGTTTCAGTCTGCCAGTGTGGGCAGGATTTTGTCAGCCGCTTTTTTTGTCTGCCAGTGTGAGCTGTTTTGTTTCTGCCTGTGTGACCTGGATTTGACTGCCAGTGGGGGCTGATTTTTGTCTGCCCGTGTGGGTTGATGCTGTGGCCAAAGCAGGCGGGTTCTTGAAGGTGAGCGCATGTGCCCTGTAAGACCAGAGGCAGGTGACTAGAGCAGTTGACTATTTGAGCTAATTGATGTTCCCTAGAATTCACACATTGCCTCTACCCTAACATTATTTTTGTTGATAATGTTAACCCATGCAAAGAATCCCTCAACATCCTGTCCTCATTTTCACAATCACTTGACCACTTTGCTTCTAAATACATCATTCACAATGAAGTGTCCTGATACAATAAAACAGTGTTTTGTGAGAAGTCCAGCAGTGCAAGTACACTTTTCTGGTTCTCACGCCGGTTTGTTTGTCCCTCCTAAATCTTAAAAAAGGATGGTACTGCAAGAAATGAGAGATGCGACTCGGGAAGTTGAGAGTTAATCGCTCCTTGCTTTACTCACTGCTTTCGGCTTTCTGGTAACTTTCCTTTCTGGCAGCTACTGGCTCAGTTTAAAGAAGTGATAATAGGTGTGAAATGAGAGTAGCTCCATGCAATAATCTGCCTGTCTTTATTAAGCACATGCCTTTGTTAACACAAGTTGAAAACTCCAAAACAATTAGTTGGTGATAAATTACAAATATCTAACCCTGCCAAGTAATCTTTCAGCACAGTTTACCTAAATGCTCCAAACGTTCCTGTAATACATTACACAATTATGGTTTTAATGCTCCTTCTTTTACTAAGAAACGTTCTGCAGCCCAGGGTGTACCGCATCTAGGAAAATCTTTAGTTCTTACTGATGTCCAGTCTTTGCAATCTGCACTTTTGTGTCAGAGTTCTGCGCAGACAGTTCATTTAACAGCCTGACAATGATGACAATTTGGAATAAAAATGTGTCAATTTTACGCATTTGGATGAGGTTTGATTAATGTGCCTTAGCCTCTGCATAGGTTAAAAATACCAGAGGGCTCATTTATGAAGAAGTGGCGCAGTGCAGCGAGCCACCTCACTGTGCTGCACTGCGTGACAGGGCAAGGGCAGGAATGTGCCGTATTTAGGGCAATACGGCACATTCTTGACCTTTCCGCCAGCGCTGGTGCCCTTTTGGCTGCATAGCGCCAACACAGGCATCCTTGCACCATGGTGCAAGCGTGCCTGTGTTGCATGCAGGATTGTTTTTGTGCAGGAAGGTGTGCCTTCCTGCTCATAATGCAGCACACATACAATGAGGAAGAAACAAGAAGAAATATAAATATTTCTCCTTGTTACGTCTCTGTTGGAAGATTTATGATGTTGGCGCATCCCCAGGTTTACTAGCTCTTGTAATTCTGTAGAAGTGTCAAAATCCATGGAAGTTGCTTGGGAACAACCACCGCAACACCCATGAAACGGCTTCCCAAGGAAGAGAAATGTAGCACAGCGATTTGTGCTGCGTTGTGTTTTTGAGCCACTCAGAGCCATGCAATGTGGCTTTGCATAGTATCAAAAATTAGATTTACAGGTTTGCGTCATACATGTACCACGTTGCACCCTCTCATAAATATGCCCCAAGACTTTATCTCAAAAACAGGGATACAAGGCCAAAAAAGATGTAGTTCCACATAGTAAGCGCCTATGGATATTCTATTGTTTTTATTTTCTGTTACAAGAGTGGACAGGCAGTTGCCTGTTTCAGCTGGCTTGGAACCAGCCCCTTGGACTGGGACATGTTTATCAGGTTCATCACGCCAGCAGCAAGTTTTTGAAAGTGCTTCTTCAAGCAGGTGGCAGAGCGAGATTCCATTAGTAAACTGACTTCTTTGCTCTGCAAGTCAAGATTTGTAATCACCTCCTCTTCCCCGGGTCTGACAGAGCGAGAGAACACTGCAGAGGGGTAGAATATTTATAAGGGTATGGTGACAGCTGGAGGTTGCTCAAAATGCCTGCAAGAACTTTTTGTACTGAGTTTGGTGTTGCAGGATGTGCGCTTTGGCAGTTTTGGATTTTGGAAACCTCTTTAGACTTGCTTGGGGCTTTGCAATTCATTTTGTACAATGTGCTGTTTCCACACACGAAGACTAGCCACTCTGGAGTGTTATTCTCATTGTTTTATCTTACTCTGTATCACTTGGTGCAATCCTACCGCATTTCGGCCTAGTCTATGTTTTTGAGCGCTTACTATTGAACCACATGATGTGGACTGGGAGAGCCTTGGGACATGTGGGGTCCCATTATTTGTGTTGGGCAGAGACTGCGTGCTGAGTCCATGCACAAAGCTCTTCACACCACATCGAATTCTTCCTCATTAAAAGTATTTGGGTATCTCGCCAGGACTGGCTTTTTCTCTCTGAAGGGCGTTTCTAAGTGACAGGATGTTTGGCACATTCAGAAGTGTGGCTCACTGTTTAGAGGAGGCAGACCTGGAAGCAGAGGTCAGCCCGGGACCAGGGTTAAATTCCCAGCTCGGCGGGGTCTTGAGTCCTAAAATGTCCATGGGCTCGATAATTCTCGCTCCGGTGCCTACTCGATTCAGGGGTTCACACTCTGCGACTCTGGGCAATAGCTTGCTTAATCTCCACTATGGCCCCTTGCGGCGAGATGCCTGGCTTTCACCTTGCGGATACCCTGCCGGGGTTATCTCACAGGGGAATACCAGGACGGGTTCCCTAAGCAAGCGTTTAGAAACTGGTTGGTGATTTGCGCATTTACATTTAAATTTACATTCAGTGTAACGAGTCAATGAGCATATCTACAGGATGCGAAATCAGCCTTTGGTGTTAACAGTCTATGCAATGAGGCAAAACTGGGTTTAGGCATAAAAAAATTAAAAGGCAGCTTTCCTGTATATGAACCACATCTATCCATGAAGTCACTGGGAAATATGGTAGGAACTTATCGTCGCCTTTTTAATCTACCACGGCATGCCTCGCCAGTCCAAAATCGATTGGATTTCGGCCTTAGGAGACACATTATAATTATCCTTGCAAAATCCACGCTTAGCACAACAATATGGGAGGCTAGAAATGATCCTAGAAATACTACGATTCAGAAAAGGGGGTGGTGATGAACAGAGTGTCTGAATTAAGCAGACCACTCTTACCCAGTCCAAAGATCAGGGCTTGATCCATCACCGTTATTTATCTCACTGCATCATCCCAGCTCAGAACCTGGCTATATGCAAATCAGTCTGTCCCTGGCCCAGTGCATCATGGGAACAGGGCAGACCAAACTACCAAGCCAATTCTTCACCAGAAAGGAGACAAGCTACCGGGGACCGGTTTCTGGCATTTCAGCCGTCTTCGGCCCGGCTTGCTTGAATCCTGATGATGCAGTGAGAAAGGGACTCATGTCTGAGTATACCCTGCCACACCTATAGTGGCCAAAGACGATTCAGAAAAGGGGGTGGTGATGAACAGAGTGTCTGAATTAAGCAGACCACTCTTACCCAGTCCAAAGATCAGGGCTTGATCCATCACCGTTATTTATCTCACTGCATCATCCCAGCTCAGAACCTGGCTATATGCAAATCAGTCTGTCCCTGGCCCAGTGCATCATGGGAACAGGGCAGACCAAACTACCAAGCCAATTCTTCACCAGAAAGGAGACAAGCTACCGGGGACCGGTTTCTGGCATTTCAGCCGTCTTCGGCCCGGCTTGCTTGAATCCTGATGATGCAGTGAGAAAGGGACTCATGTCTGAGTATACCCTGCCACACCTATAGTGGCCAAAGACGATTCAGAAAAGTGTTGGATCTAGCCCTGATCTCTTGACTGGGTGAGAGCTTTCTGCTTAATTCAGAGACTCTGTCCCTCACCACCCCTTGTTGTAAGTATTTTTGTCCACCCTAAGCGTGGAAGGGTATTCTCAGATGTGAGACCCTTGCTCATTGCACCATCAGGATTCTAGCAAACCGGCCAAAGACGGCTGTAATGCCAGAAACCGGTCCCCGGGAGCTTGTTTCCTTCCCAGTGTAAGAATTGGCTTTTGTAGTTTGGTTTGCCCTGTTCCCATCATGCACTGGGACAGGAACAGACTAATTTGCATACAGCCAGGTTCTGAAACTGGGATGGTGCAGTGAGCTAAAAATCGGTGTTGGATCTAGCCCTGATCTCTTGACTGGGTGAGAGCTTTCTGCTTAATTCAGAGACTCTGTCCCTCACCACTCCTTGTTGTAAATATCCTAGAAATACTACAGCACACAAATACTTTAAACTGGCTGTGTCTACTTTCAGAGCAGAGGAACTCTGGGCTCTTTCCCTTTCACGAACTGCATTCAAGAGTTATTAACGGTATCAGCAAAAAGGTCTCATCTTTGATGAACAGAAAGGTGTTCACAAAAAGAGCCCGCGCATGGATAGGGATAGCTACGTTTGGCCCATTAAACTCCCAGAATTATCTGGGTGACCTGAATGGATAGATGCAAAACTTAAGCTTTTGGGACTCCAGCTTGGTAACTGTCGTGTCAGGCCCTAGGCCCACATGATTCGCAGTCATGGACACTGTGGTTGGGTATTACATCAGGCCACAGGCACGTGCACCCGGGCCCCTTTATTTATGGGGGCCACGTCACTCGTGGCACCCGTGATGGATGTGTGTGGGGGTGCAGTGTGTCCAGCCCTCGAGAACAGTTAACTTGATACCACAGGGTCCATTAGTCTTCTGAGTCAGTTGGCAGGAAGACGTCAGACATGAGCTGGTGACTTGCTTGCAGCCGGACCTTCTCGGCGGGCATCCGTAGTTTACCCTGAGGGGTTCAGGCCACGACCGCCAGCTAGGATACATCCGCTGCATGACGTCAGTTCACTGATGACGACATGTCTTGCATGGCTCCCGTCTCATTGATGTCGGTGATGGTCTGTGGTGCGTTTGAACAGTTCTTTATAGTGGGTTGCGTAGGGATATGGATTAAGTTCATGGAGACGGTTCCTGGAGGTGATGTCCGATCACTTGTCTCTATGGACCCTTTTGGCTGCAACCGATGACCCGTCGGTGGTGCAAAGACTATTTTCACTCTCCCGCCTGGATAGGCCCATTGCCGGTGTTGCTTCGGGACTGCAGGAAGGCTACACTGCTTGTGTGCCGACTTGGGCCAGCTGCTGGACCACTGAGGAGCCATTACTTGGTCGCACGCACAACCCTCTAGGGTGGAGATGTCTTGGTCGATGCTTGCTCTCGCTACTGCGGTTCTAGGGTGTGCCCGGGTCACAGGTAGCCTCTGGTCTCTTTTCTAGACTGGTGTGTCAACAGCTGGTGACTCCAGTACATCGATACTCTTGGAGTGGTGTTTGACGCATGTGCTGATGGCTGGCGTGATGGCGGTTGCCAGCCATGTGGTTACTCAGGATGACAGGTGGTGGTGACTTGCTGGGAGAGTTGGATGTCAGGAGGGACTCGGCAGCCCTGTGCCTCCGCCTTGCTGAGGTTGAGTTTAAGTGATGGCGTGACACGTAGAGTGTGTGGATCCTCTCTTGCCTGGCTTGGGGCCACTGCTGACTCCGTCTTGAGGCGGTGTGAGGAAAAGACACTCGATACTGATCTTCACCAATGGTATCTGCAGTCAGTAGCAGGGATGCCATTTGACTTAGACTGTTGACACTCTGGCGTGGACGGTTTTGGGGAAGCGTTGGGATGATACACAGTGTGCACTTGATGCGGATTATGTTCGGCTCTCCCGTGAGGCTGTATCCAGGGACGCCGGTTGACGCTCACCTGGGGAAACTTTGGGATGATACTCGGTCTGCGCTCGCTGCAGCTTACTCTTGGTTCTCCCTTGAGGCTGTATCCAGGGATGCCGATTGACGCTCACCTGGGGAAGCATTGGGATGAGACTCAGTTTACGCTTGCTGTGGCTTACTCTTGGTTCTCCCTTGAGCCTGTATCCAGGGACTCCGATTGATGCTCACCTGAGGAAGTGGTGGGATGAGATTCTGTTCGCACTTGCTGCAGCTTACGTGTGGTTCTCCTTGATGCTGTCGCCAGGGCCGTCGGTCCGCCTTGGTGTCTGTCTGGTGTCTTTGGAGGTGTTCTTGGGTTGTGGTGCTATGAGTCCTTGGGCTTCTCCTCTTGTTGTCTTTGACGCACCTGCGGGTTTCCTGCTCTTCTGGGTGACACGATTTCACTCTTCTTCTTCTTCTGGGGCAGTGATATGCCACATGTTCTAACAAGGCTAACAGGCCTATTAACTTCAATGGTCTTGAGACCATTCAGGTAAACCTTCAGTCGTTCTACTCGGCTGCATGGCAGGCAGCCACTCATCTTGGATGCTCCTTCTTCAGGCAGCTTCTTGACACTCCTACTCCGGGTGTTCCCTCTCCAAGGAGTAGCTTCCACGGGCAGTGGTGCGCTGTGGTGGTGGTTGGCCACTTGTGGTGTGCGACGCTCCTCTCATCATCCTTGGGTCACTGACGACTCCTGCTTGTGGCAGTGTGAGGAAGGACACTGTGCTGCGTTTGGCCCCTTCCAGGCACCGTTGCTGCTGTGGGGATATATGGAATCTCCCTGCTGGTTCCAACAGTGCTTCTTTCTTCAGCGAGGTTTCTTCTCCTCCTGGCGGAGAGAGGATTCTTCTCCTGACATTCTTCTGGTCGGCTGAGTTATGCACTTTGGGCTAGCATGCTTCTTCCTTACCCGGGTGCTCTCTTTTGACACTGTGCATGCCTGCTCTTCTTCCTTGCGGAGGTGGTCATTCCCCGCAAAGGGTTTGGCTCGCTCTTCTCAAACGCTGTGACGTTGGGTAGCTACTAGGGGTGCGTTCTCTGCACCAGCCTTTCTTGGGTGTCCCTCATGGGCATGAGGATGCTGCTTTGGGGCATTGCTTCTGTGTTGCTCTGAACCTTTCTGCTGGATTTAAGTCTCTTCCTTACCTGCAGAGGTGACAGGCAGTGCTGGTTAAACTGGGTACTACAGGTGTTTGCTCTGTGGGATGCTCAGCGTTTCCTTCTGCGTCATGGGACGGTCACTGGCACTTTCTTCATGCTTGTGTGTGCGCACGTTCTCCTAAGGTTCTTGCAGTGTCTCTGCACCTTGCCTGTGTGTGGGCAAACCTTGGTAGGCTGGCACCTTTCAGTGACACCTTGCATTCCTGTGGTGTCACTTGCAGTAGGGGTGATCACCCCTCCTGGTCTGTGGCTGTGCCCTCTCAATTTCAGTGTCAGCAGATGGCTGCACAGCCTACGATGCCCTGTACATCTATTGTGGGTTTGCTGGCTTGTACTGCCAGGGAGCCGCTCTGGGGTTTCCACTAGGTGGGACTGCCCTTACTCAATGTAGGTTGCAGTTGCCTCTGATCGGCATGAGGTTGCAACCTGTGGATGGATGCGGCCTGTAGTGTGATCTCCCAGGGCTCCACGTCTCCAGGCTTCTCTCCCCCTTTACCAAATTGGTCGCCGCATGCAGAGGATGCCGGTGTGGTGATGCAGGCAGCAAGGTGGCACTACACGGGCCTCACTGGTTCCCCCGGTCTCAGACTGGACTGTTTGTGGGAAATTGCAGAAGAGGCAGGTGCAGAGACGTGCTTGGTTGGGGCAGTAAGGCAGCTCCTCTTGGCGTTGCACCGTTCTTGTATATTAATTATTGCAGGGGCTTAGTCCTTTCTCGGGCTGCTTTTGCGCTGTGCACTTTGGGCTGCGGTGCTCAGGCTGTCACACTAGGTGGAGCTGTGGGTGATTTATCCTCCGTTATTGTAGCAGCGATCTCTTGATGTGGCTCACTATGCAGGTGCGGCATCTGCTACACCCTACGCTAGCAGGGCATTGAAGGTTGGCATGTTGCGGGGCACATCATGCTCGCACGCACAGCTGCTACTTATCCGGGCCGGAGCAGCTTCACAGGTACAGCTGGAGCTGCAGGCACTTGCACGGCTTTGTCTGGGTCACAGGGCAGGAGCGGTATGTTGCTGGCGCTTTTACCTCATGCGCTGTTCCCTGTTGGGCGCTGTTCATGACACCTTCCTCGCTGCTGGGAGAGCGCCTCGCCACCCAGGATGATGGCGGCTGGTCTCACTGCCGCCAGGCGCCGTCACCGGTGGGTTGGAGCGTACCTCTTCTCCCGGCTGGCCTCGTGGACACCAGAGGGGCCGTTACGGGGCTGTTCTTCCTCGTCCTCCTATCCTTCATTACAGGGGTGGACAGGCAATGCTCGGCCTGGGATCTCGGTGCTGGCATCTCGCTCCGGTCACACTTGGGGATACCAGAGCTCCTTGCAGCCTGTCTATAGCGGTAAAACGCCTCCGGCCCGTGCTGACTTTTACTCTTCACCCCTTTTGCCGGTACTCCCGCCGGGTGCCCATTGTGTCTCTGTGTTTCACATGCAGGGATTAGGTGCACCTTGAGCGGGGCAGCTCCCTGCTCCCCTCCCAGGAGAGAATAGCGAGCCCACTGCCAGGAGACACGCGGGATCAGACCCGTATCGTCGCCATTGTCGTGTCGGGCCCTAGGCCCACATGATTCACAGTCATGGACACAGACACTGTGGTTGGGTATTACAACTGGCCACGGGCACGTGCACCCGGGCCCTTTTATTGACGGGGGACACGTCACTCATGGTACCCGTGATGGATGTGTGTGGGGGCGGAGTGTGTCCAGCCCTCGAGGGAGTGGCTGGGATTACAGCTTCCTGCGGAACACTAGAACGTGTCCTGCAGGACACTACATTAACTTCCAATTTCACTGTAATTTACCATCCTGGAAATGGCTGAGTAATGAATTGTCATGCCATTTTTGTAATTATTATAGAGAAGACATTTGTCATATTGCCTGCTATTGCCCAGCCCTAGAAGACAACAGAAAAAGTTTGTCGAGATAGTATTTTAATAAGAATACTAGAAATGCATGTCGACAAGCAGTCATAGCTGGTTTCCAGGGAGAGTATTTTTTGTTATTTGGGAAATTTCTAAAACACATGTCCGTTAGGGGAACTTGTAAAGTGCGAACAGTAATGCCCACTGACAGGGATGCTAGTGTGCTGTATAAGGGTTCAATTATAATGAGTGTTTTCTATTTTTCTAATCGTCTTTTCCGACATGTGATTACTTGGGAAGGATTTTTAAACAACTTACAGTATTAAGATGAGAAATTATTTTATAGAAGGCAAACTGCAATTTAATATTTTGGATAAAAATATATTCTTCTCCACCTACTCTAGAGTCAGGACCTAATTCTAGGTGCAATGGTATTGAACCATGGGCAATACGGTTAATGAAATACAACACTGCACAACTATAAGGAGTGTTTCCTTTTCTTTTTTAATGCGCTTCTCCGATATACGATTAATTAAGATGTTTTTTAACCAACATATAAAGATTAGAAATTATTTTCTAAAAGCATTCAGCACTTTAATTTACTGGATAAATCATATTCTTGTCCACCTATTCCAGGGCAATAACAATCTCCAGGTGTAAAGGTACTGAACCATGGGTAACAAGGTTAACGGAATGGAACAACAGCAGATTGCGGCCTTTAAAATTATTTCTGGTGCACGATTGTGTGTACTAATTATGTTGATTTTACCTCCGACCATTAGACAGTAATCAGGCAATAGAGGGGTCCAGCACGGCATGTGGCACTTTATTGACTATTTTACACAAAAATATGTATGATTTAACTGATAACCGTGTAAATATGATACCTTAGGTGTGAGGTGCCTTTTAAGTGTAATAAGACCAATGAGATGAAATTCCTGAAAATTGTGTCTTAGTTTTTTACTCTAAAGCTTTGAATAGATCATGAAGGTTTCAACTGTATTTCAAGATGGTTGTTTTAAAATGCTATCTATGTACAATGGGTTTTAACTGTGTCGGATTGTAAGTTTTTTTTTTAAACATCTTTTTATTAACAAATTAACAAAAGAAAAGAAAAAGACATCAGGAGAGGTGATAACTTCACAGTAAATGAATAAAATATCGCACATACAGAATTAATAAAACAATATACGATTCATAGGATCACGGGGATTGCTGCGCCTCCTCCGCTACCCGCCGCACTGGGGGCGTGCAGATCTCACCACGGTGGCTATTCAAAGCCCCCAGACCTTTGCCCATTTCTCTGGACAACCCCTGGCCACATACACCGACTTCTCCCTGAACATGCACCAATCTAGGTCCTCCACCTATTTAGTAACCCGGGTGGTTGGGCGGCTCACCACAGCTGAACAATATTCTGTTTGGCTATCATACATGCCAGCGTTACCCATTGCTTACGATACACATTCAGGTCCGTGGGTTCCCACACATTCATTATACATCTCCGGGCTTCTGGTCTAATCCTCTCCCCCAAGGCCTCCCCTATCTCGTCTTGAACCTTTGTCCAATACTCCTGCACTTCCACGCAGTGCCACAGAATATGCATGAAGGTGACGGATTGTAAGTTTTAATGAACTGAACAATACAGTGTATGTATTCATTCACTTGGAACTTCAACTCTTTTGGGAACGTTTTCTCTAGGCCCCTGGCAAACAGGAGATACTGGGCAGGCAAGGAGAGTAACAATCAAAGCCTTTTAACAGTAGTGTACTGGGCTTTAACTTAATATTTAGCCGAAAACTGAACATCAAGTATACCCCTTTACCAATTGACTCGCTGGGTAACTGGTTTAGCTGTCCAGGGCTTATTCATGGAGGGAGTGTGGGGTAGAAATAAAGAACTCAAATACACATATAATGATTGTAAATAATTCATTGTCCAGTCAGTTTCTTAACTAAAACAAACAGTACTTTTTGTCTGACACACAATGAAATACTGTACATAAAAGCTAGAAGGCTTTGATATGGGATCTACTTAGTAATGCGTCTGTTACTTATCAGTGGGACTTAGCCGATACTAGTTCCAGGCTGATCCCTTCAACCATTTTCTTAGTGCAAGTAAAGACGATTGCCTCTGTGGGTACTATTATGGTGATCCCTCATTGTTCCTCCATCTTTTCTCCCTGATAAAGTTTGAGGTCTGATAGAGCAGAGTGTGTCCAAAATTTCTCCTCACAAAGTTTTGTACCCTTGTATTGTATTGTATGTCTGTAATGCTTGGTTTCTTTGCATTCTACAGACCAGGCTTTCTATAACAGACTGGGAGTGGAGGCCACGTTGCTCTAGTCCCAGCTCGGCCAACTCCCCCCGCAGTCTTGGGTGCACACAGGCATGCTTCTGATTGCAAGGAGGCCAGGAGGTCCAAGTGCTGATTGGAGACAGAGGTCGCGCTTCGTTGGATCTTTAGGCTAGGATCTGGTCACAGTCACTAAACTCTTCATCGGGGAGCCTTTCTCTGGCCCAAACTATATCCCACCACCTAAATGAGTGAAAACCTCACCCTGGGTAGTAGTCTTAAAATAGAAAAAGGTAGAAGTCACTGTCAACTGCAGTGGGTGATCTTGGTTCTGCAGTTGAAATTTCTTGAGGTGCTTTGACCGATGGCTGAAGTTGCTACTTTTCTTAGCCCCAGGCTTTCACAAGTGTTACGTGCTGTGTAGGGAAGACTATGAGGTGCATTTGAGGTTTTCATAAGCTCTCTGCTATCTCAAGTTACGGCATGACGTCATGCCAGGTGAGCTTTGTGGGGGAAGGGAAATCCTTTAGAGAGAGTCATTTTCTCTCTGGATTTCCCTTCTCTTTCTGAAACGCAAAAGCAGCAACATTGTGGTAGGGTCACCAGGGCTTTAATTGGAAGCTTTTTCAATATTATATGTAACAAGATATAGTTGCAGCTTATTTATCTTATGCAACTAATAACCATTGACAAAGCCAATAGTGCTTACTTGTTGTAGGTATGATGTTACTTATTGTATCACATATCTGGATGCAATGACAGAAACAGCAAAATACAAGTTGGGCAGCACACTATACTAAATAAAGACTTTTAGCGCAAGTGTTTAAAAGCCACGCCCCTAATTAGTGGCCACGCCCCTTTGAGAGACCCCCCAGTTTTTTCATCCCACTTAAAGCCCTGCTCAAAAGTGACAGTGGACTAATGTCCCTTTCACTGGCTCATGCATTCATGCATTGCAGTAGACCATATTGATCTTAGCATGATCAGGCATTTTTACATGCATCAAAATAGTGGAAGCCTACTGGCACACTCATGTAAATTGCCTCTGGTAGCAATGAACATAGAATCCTAGTGCCAAGATTACGAGCACTTGAATGAATGTGTGTGGCATGTGATAAGCAGGATACAAGCTGTATGAGCATATGAGTATACCTGAATTGTTCAGGCCTATGGGTTCCATTTTGGATGCCCTGACCTGTACAAAATTTGAAATGTAAAGAACATAACAGTTGGCAAAGCAAAATACGATGTCTCCCAAAAGGGCCTAACAAAGATTTCCACAGTGCAAATCTTCTGTTCCCATGGTTTATCAGAAAGTGTGACAAACACGGAAACCCTTGCCTACTACGGTAAATTGTGAGATATTATGTAACAAAATACCTCAGTGCAAATTTAATCAGAGGAATAACAATCCACCCTTCATCGCATATTGATGCTAACATTTACTTTTTACAATAAATAAATCCCAATGATTTTATCGTAACTTTTCATGATAAACAGACCGAGCTTATACCCGTGGTCATTGGCTTCCTACCAAAACCAACAAAGCCCTGCTGAATAGAGCATAAGCTTTCACACACAGCAACCAGAGAAGAACGGACATCATAATTATTTAGAAGTTGTTTAATAACATTGCACTGACATTGGTTTGATCTTGAAGGACAAACTCAATCCATCACAGTGGCATGTGGAATGTGTGTGACCAAAAGCTTATACACAATAGCTTTCCTTGAAAAAGACCCCGGCTCAAGCAGCTTGAAAAATTAATAATCACAGCTCTTTGGCGGGTAGGCACTCTTTCTGTGGAAGCACACAGCTTTTGACAAATCAAAAGCTGTACTCAGATAAACTAAATTATGGGCGGGCCCAGTCCCGCTCTGTACTAATCATCAAAGCTCTTTTTTTATCATATAAGATATGGCTACAGCTACACTATCAAGCTAGACATAAAAAGGACTACTTCAGCCCTATATACCAAAATACTAAACAGAACACAAATGGGGCAATGTAACAAACCACCCAATGCCATCACCTTGATGAACAGCCTATCCAAGCAACAAAAAGTCATGAAAACGAAAATGAAAGCAACGGGCTTAAGGAAACTGACCCAAAGCCCACGCTCCCATCTCTACTTCTTTATATGTACTTTTTAAAGCATCGATAACATGAGGTCTGGAATATGGCAACAAAGTAGTGGCATCAAAAGGGTGGAGGGGGTGTTATCACACATAGTTTAATCCGCAGTAAATGTCATTATCTGCCCCATGCCCCCAGTGGCATCACAAGACGCTTCATCCCTCGGTCATTAGTTCTGAACAAACTCATACGAGGTGGATAAAATATCCACCAATATGCGCCAAGGTTTTAAATACATGTAAAGGAATGTAGTGTAGTTGTTATGGTATATTATGATATAGGCATTTGTTGTGGCTCGTGTCTGCCAAAATATTCTTGTTATAGGCAGGGGGGCGCACACATTGATACGAAGTAGGGTCGAAGTGGGCCCTCGAGCTTCAGTAAACCCTGCGCCTGGCATCAGGATCTGTGCCCCAGAATAGCTCCTGCACGTTCCTATAGAATGCAGGAAAGCACAACGCGCCCAGATCGCCCTCTCGTTGAGTGCCAGGACAGCTCATCTGGAAGTTCAGTGGGTAAGATGCTTAGAGGCTACAGAAATGATATCCTAAGCCATTTGAG
This sequence comes from Lissotriton vulgaris, assembly GCF_964263255.1. Lineage (NCBI taxonomy): Eukaryota > Metazoa > Chordata > Amphibia > Caudata > Salamandridae > Lissotriton > Lissotriton vulgaris. The sequence continues at coordinate 1,394,698,091 of NC_141693.1, forward strand.
TCTAATGAGGGGGCCCTCCAGTCCTTCCTTGTTTTCTTATTATCAGTATTCATCAAACAATAAGGATGCTGCTTGTTGAACAGTGATTAGTAAAACGCATAGTCAACGTTGCATAATCTAAAAGCATACAGCAGAGTACTTACAATCAGGAGAGAAAACGGTTACATCGCAGTGTTTCCCAAAGAGCTGGTAGGGTTGGGAAGCTGCAAACTAGGGGTAGTATTTATTACTCCTAGTTACACACTAATGTTGCTTCCAGGGGCGTAACACAGGCCCACGCAGCCCCCGCGGTGCGGGGGGCCTCAAGCTCCATGGGCCCCCCTCGGCACTGCACTCTGGCCGGAGAGCTCCTGATTGAGCTCGGAGGAGGAAGGGGGGTGGGGGGGTTCGGGGCTCTACATACCGTGCAGGGAGGCCCCCTCAGTTGGAGAAGAAATGAAAGCTTCCTTGCATAAAAGAAGAGAATAACATTTCGCTGACTCCCCTGCAATTGGCATTATCTTCTTAACGTGTTGCATGAAGAAAGACGAGAACATTCGCGATCGCGTGTTCACCGTAGGGAAGGTGGCAGAGTTATTGTTGTCTAGCGTTGTGTGTGCTTTGTCATTGTTGGGTATGAGGTATGTGCAAGCAGCAGAATCTTGGAGGAAGTGTGGACATTTAAATAGAAATGTGTATGAAATGTGCTACGTAGGTGTCATGGGACGCGTGCCGAGGCCGCCCTCGCGCCTTATCATCGCCACAGCACAGCAGACCAGAAAGGAAGTCAGCACTGAAGGTCTGCAGCTTCCTGCCGCAAGGTCAGTGCAACAAAGCAAAAGCAGAAACAACAGAGGGTAAAACTGGCCTGATGTGCTGTTGCGAAGATACTGCATCCACAAAGGCCTCCCTTGTCAGGACTGTGTCACCGGGCGCTCAAGGATTAGATATTCTTCTGTCCTTGGTCCAAACTATCATGTTGAATGTTATCGAATATGGAGCACTGTGTGGTCTTTTTTTAAGGTCGCAAATAGACTTGTACCAAAAATGTCAGGCCACATAGGTTTGAAAAAGACTGAATGTCTTTTTACTTTTACCGTTTGAGCAGGGTGCGAACATTTTCCGACTTCTGTGTTGCAATTTTTACATTTCTTCAGAACAGGAAGTGGAATGGCAGGTTTGTGGGCATTCAGAAACCCACATCTGAACCTTTGCAGTACTGGAAATGGTCAGAAAGTTACTCCATAAACTCCACTTGGAGCATAGGAAGAGGAATTGTTTATTTTATTGTGTGCAGTTTTATATAGTACCTACTTGGCCCAATGGTGTTAGAGCACATGAGAACCAGTTGTTACATTTCTCACGCCCCAAATTTGGTAGATATGTAGGGGAAGGGCTCCATCGGGATAAATATTTCCCATAGAAAGAAAAAAACATGTACAAATGCTTATTGGGTTCTATTCTGCCTGAGCTTAAATCTGCATAAACTTCCAAACAGGAGACTAGGAGCCATGAGATATGTCATATGACATTTAGAATAGTATTCCTTTAAACCTGCACCTGGCGCAGTGCTCCAGGCATTCTACTGGGAATGTTTGTTAACTGGACAACATGTAAAAGTACATTCAGATGCAGATGTAAAACTCCCTTGTTAGGCCTGTCAGCCTTAGGGTGAGCTTCCCACAAACTTTTTGAATTCCTCTTTCTTTTTTGCTGATTTCATTTTTGCTGGCATTAGGGCTGCTGACCAGTGCTAAAGTGCATGTGCTCACTCCTTAAAACATGGTAACACTGGCTTATCCCCAATTAGCATATTTAATGTACTTATAAGTTCCCAGTAAAGAGGTGCTACAAGTACCCAGGGCCTTTAAATGAAATGCTAAAAGTGGACCTGCAGCCAGGGGCGGATTGGCAAGGCGGGCATTCGGGAATGGGCCGAAGGGCCGGTACCTCAGTGCCCTCTGTGGGCCGTTTTTTTTCTCCCCTGTCCCAGTCCACAGAGAGTGGACTAGAAAAGGGGAGAAAAAAAACGGCCCACAGAGGGCACAGAGACTGAGAAAATGAAAATGAAAGCAGCCTCGCTGTGTGGCCAGACAGCGATTGTCAGCTGTGGGCTCTCCTTCAACCCTACCCTGCCAAGCAATCAAGCTGAGGCTGGGCTGGGGAGGGGTGATTGCTTGCCATAATCGGCCTCCCTGGGGGCCAGGTGTTTCTCAGGCCTTTGAGCCATTTGCACCTCGGCCCCCGGGCGCCCATGCAGCCCAGAAACGGTGTTAGTCTTAACACCTCGCCCACAGCCCTTCACATTCAGGGCATAGTGGGCGAGGAAGAATGGGTCTTGCTGTGGGGGCCAGGTGATGTTTGGAATTTTTTTGTTTTATTTATTTATTTATGCGATTTTATATAGCGCGGACTTTACCCGAAGGTGTCAGAGCGCTTCACACTAGGAACAGCAATAATACATGAGGAGAAAATTATAAGTGGACAAATTACAAAAGCAAACGTTAAGTTACATGAATCAAAAGTGACAATAGTGAGCAACCGAAATACAAGAGGAGCAAACGATACATTACAGGAGGAAAAAGAGATATGTGTGCAGGTTACAAAAGCGTACAAAATACAATTAGAGGTATAATACTGCAATTAAGGGCAGACACTCCAGCACAAGAACAAACGTTACGTAGGCAATGGTGGCACTTGTGCAAGTATCTCAAGCAAACAAAAGTGAGAGGTAGCAAACAGTGTGTTACAAGAGAAAAGTGACTTGTGCAAGTTACAAAAGGGTACCATACACAGGTACAAGGGTAATACTACAGTAAATGGTAAATACTCAAACTGCCAGAACACACTGGGAAGGCACTTCCCTCGCACCAGCTTCACCTCAGCCTCCCCCCTGGCTACCTGGCTACCTGGCTACCTTGGATGACCCAGAAAGCTGTGTTTTGTGCTCCCCTGCCAGGACATTTTCCCAAGGCCTGGAGGGTTGATTAATTTACTAATTGCAGGGGCCTTACCTCTGTTCATGTGCTCCTGAGCTGAAGGTCTGGGGAGGGCTGAGTAGGTTAGTAATAGCAGGGGCTTTGCTGCTTTTCAGGTGCTCCTGTGCTGGAGGGCTGGAATAATTTTGTGACAAAAAGGGGCCTTGCTATTTTTTTAGTTGCTCAGCATGTAGGCCATTGTCACCTTGGCCCTGTGTTGTGTGCAAGAACAGTATCCTCCCACTTTCATTCCTTGTCTGTGCAAATGGTGTTTCATGAAAGGGCACGCCCCTTGAATGTGGACCACTCCCCTTAAATATGGGCCACGCCTCTTGAATGTGGGCCACTTTTTTCATCAGTGCCCGGGCCGAATTGTGATCCCAATCCGACCCTGCCTGCAGCACTTATTGTGCCACCCACTTAAGTAGTCCATTTAACCTGTCTCATGTCTGCAATTCCGGCCTGCCAATATAAACTTTTTGCCAGGCTCAAACCTTCCTCTTTGAAGCATATAAGTCACTCATAGGTTAGCCCATAGAGCAGAGTGCAGAGTATTTAAAAAGCTGGGCATGTGCTTTTAAGTTTTACATGTCCGGTAGTGAAATACCCTTAAATTGATTTTCCGCTACTGCAATGCCTACACCACACATAGGTTAACATTGGAGTTACCTTATCACATTTAATAAGCTGTCATTTCCAAATGGAAACAGGTGACCAGTTCATGTTTGGTGTCTTTGGAATTGTAATGAAAAATCCTCTCTAATGATAAAGTTGGATTTCAAAATATCCAAGGCCTGGGCCACAGTCTTCCTCACAGTTTCTGGCTGACACCCAGGATCTTTTTCAAGGTTGTAAGAACTCCAAAGCATTTTCCAGCCAAGGCTGTGATTTGGCTGTCAAAGAACAGTTTCTGACCAAACCTTATACCCAGTTTTTTAACCTTTGGTGGCTTGTAGGTGGGTAACGGGCTAAGGGTTTGAGGCACCAGAAGGTCGACCAAATGTTGGATTGTTTGCCCAAGTTCAAGACCTCTGTCTTCTCTGTGTTCAGCTTTAAATAATTATTCTTCATCAACATGGCAACTGTCTCTAAACATGACCGTAGAGAAGTAGCCATGGTTACAGAATCCTGGTAAAGGGTGATGATCAGCTGAGTGTAATCAGCATAAGTGAATACTGTAAGCCCATGGCGTTCAATGATCTTACCCAGTGGGAGGATGTATAAATTAAATAATGTTTGACTCAGGGAGGAGCCCTAAGGAACTCCTTGCTTCAGATTGAACACCCTTGAATAGTATGGTTTTTGAAACACCTAGAATGTGCGTCCCTAAAGAAAGGAAGCCGCCCACCGTAATGCTATGTGTCCTACACTGCCTCTCCACTGGCGCTCAATGAGGAAACTGATTGTGCTATATGGTGTCTAACACTGCAGATCTAACATCAAGATAGGGTCAGAGTCTCCTGCATCCAAGATTCCACAAAAGGATTCCGAGGCTGACAGCAGGGCTGACTCCGTGCTATAGGATGGGTGAAACCTCGATTGTGTCCTATGAAGAAGATCATTACTCTCGATGAACTGGTAGAGCTGGTGATTCACATATTTCTCAGTAACATTAGCCAACAATGCCAACAAAGAAACAGGTCGGTTGTTTTCTGGGGTAGTAGGATTGAGCTACAGCTTTTTAAGAAAGGGAACTACAATCGCATGTTTTCACTTTTTTGGAACCTGTCATCCCACTATAGAGCTATTCAGTAGCTAATGGACCACAGGCTACACAGCTTTCACACCTCGTTCCAGAATAGAGGTTGAAACTGGTTCAAGCAGAGAGATTGATGTGACTGCCCTCAACAAAGCAGTCATCTCCTCCAGTTTAATACGTTTGAAATTCTAAAGCCCTAAGATATCTTCCTTGGGTTCAAACCATGAATTCAGACAGGCAAATTCTCTAACCTCCACTGACTAGAGTCCTAAATCCTAGGCACTTTGGACCAAAAAAAAAGCTGTCCCAGGTTGGTTGGTTGCTTCCAGTCCAGGGAGGACCTGGCCTGGAAGTTCGGGCAGGACTGTTCACATGAAGAACAGGGTCAAGACTGATTTGTTTATTGCTGGGTCTGAAATGTAAAGGCATGGGGAGCTAAGAAACGATGGATTTAGGCCCAGATGTCTGTACTGGGGTGAATGTTTGACATTGTGCAGCATTCTGTCCACTAATTGTTCTTTTTGCATTTGTCACCCGAGTGGGCGGGTATGCCCAGACATGGGTTCTGTGCCGACCATGCTACTGGAGTGTGTATGTATGTATGTGTGTTCTTATATAGCGCTCGATTTACCCTAGGGCATCTCGGCGCTTGCCTTGGGAACCCGTTCTGGCTTTTCCCTGTGAGATAACCCGTACTGGGTATCCCCAAGGTGAAAGCCAGGCATCCCGCCGCGGGGGCCATAGTGGAGATTAAGCTAGCGTCGGGAATTGAACCCTGGTCTGACCTCTGCTTCAGGGTATGCCTCCTTTAACCAGTGAGCCACACTTCTCCAGGAGTCAAGCTAGCTTGGCTGATATGGGGTGATGCTCCAAAACCAGTCCCAGATGCTTGTTTCCAGTCCATGGATGACCTGGCCTGGCAGTTCGGGCTGGACTGTTTCCTTGGGGAACAGGGTCAAGATTGATTTGCATATGGCTTGCTCTGAACTGGATTGGCATGGGGAGCAAAAAAACTATGGATTTATGCCCAGATCTCTGTAATGGGGTGAATGTTTTGATATTATGCAGCATTGTGTCCATCAATTGTTCTTTTAGCATTTGTCAATTGAGTGGGACGGATATGCTCAGACGTGGGTCCCGTGCTCTCCATGCCACTGGAGTCAAGCTAGCCATGCTGATGAGGGGTGATGCCCCTAAACCGGTCCTAGGATGATTGTTTGTATTTCAGAGAGGACCTTGTGAGAAGTTGGCCCGGTATATGATGCTCACTAGTTCTAGTGATCACCTTGTACCATGCCAAGCAACCCTTATGATGATTGGTTGTAAGTCAACCTTATAGACTAGCTATCCTAGTAGCGTGGACAAAGCAGTCTTAGGCTAAACTCTGTAAAGGCATGTGAAGCAAGCTGTTTTACCATACACAATCCCCTTGAATACCAAATGAAAAGACACCACACAGATATATATTGAAAATATATATATTTATTACTACAAGTATCCCCTATACTCTATATGAGCACAGAAGCAAATGCGATAAAACAAACCACAGTCTAAATATACAAAAGTTGCACAATATGGATGAGCCCTAGGGGCCACCTAAACCATATACTAAAATAGTGGTATAAGAACCACCAATCGGAAAGGAAAGAGGCCTAGGGCCTGGGGAATCACTGGAGCTGTTCGGGACTAACAGTGAAGAAGTCGGGAAAGGCCCGCGGGACTCGGGTGCAGCGCTTAAAGCACACGCATGCACCAATGCAATGTCAATGGTGCATGAAAGTTATAAAGTTACTGTTTTAGGAACCTTACAACTGACCTAGAAGGACAAAACTTTAGATCTAGACACTAGAGGTGTGTACCAGTGTAGGAACACCAGCGTTGCTGAGTTACCTCACCCACAGGAAGCGGGTGCACAGGTGCGAAGTAGTGTCGGGTTTCGTCACGCAGGTCGATGGTGCCTGGAGATGAAGATGCTGCAGGCGGGTCGTCGAGGAGAGTTCCGGTGGATCCAAGGGTGGATCTGAAGAGGTGAAGACCTGAAAGCAGAGGGGACAATGTTCAAAGTCACTAGCCAGTGACTACTGTGGAACCAGGATGGAACCAGGCGATGTCGGGTGCAAACAGGCGATGAGGTGTAGCTTGTCTCCGCAGCCACGTGGACACGAAGAGGTCGAGGACATCCAGGAGTCAATCACGTGCTGTCCCACAAAGGTTCTAGCTGATGGCGGCGTCAGCAACTTGATTGGAGCAAACAGGCCTTGGATAATGCAAGCCACACAGGAAGTGAAGAAAGCTTGTCACTCGGACCAGCAAGGTCAGAGCGGGTGCTCCTTTTCAGGGGAGGGAGGGCCAGTCGGGAGCAACCAGACCAGCAGTGTTGTTTGTAGGTTTCATCACCAAGATGGCCGCTAGCCACGTGGCAAGTGGCCAGGATGGCGCATCAAGTGGCAAAGTGCAAAAGGGTCCCTTGCAGATCGTGGAGATGCTGGGGGGCTGATCTTTGGTGCAGATGCTGCTCGGTGGTGGGGCTTCTCAAACTTCAAAGGACAGCATCGAGGGTGCCTCAGGTGCTGCGCAGTCAGCTTCTCAGGGATCTTTCAAGAGGTCCAGTCTCAAGTCTCTCAGTGCCTCCACGGGTCTCTTCTTTTCAGGGACTGTGGATCAGGCTCTGAGATGTCTGGGAATTTAGGTCTTGTTGAGCTTTGGGCTCGGGCTCCGGCGGGAGGCGGCGGCAAAGCAGACATCAAGTTGCTGGATGGTGCCTGTATTCACAGGGTGGTCACTCCTTGGCCACAAGGGAGATGCTCTTCAGTCTTCTGTGCAGCAGAATGTCGAAGTCCAGTTTTCTTCTTAGTTTCAAGTCGAGTTCAGGATGATCTGAAGTCTTGGGACACAGCTCCTACTCTTATTCCAAATCTGGGGGCCGAATCACCTGCTAGGTCCCTTCTCTGGGTGCGACCAGGAAGGTGGGCGGTTACACCCCCTTTCCTTAGTCCAGCTCTGCGCCAGGACTGGGGCTGGAAAGCCCCAGCACCGATTTGGACTGGCTTATGCACAGGGACACCTTGTGTGCCCCAGGCATGTCTCTTTCTATTCAGCCCTGTCCTACCCAATACACAAAATCCTGTCTGGGGTGGTGCTCGGACCTCCCAAAGCAGGAAACCCTTTGTCCAAGTCTCCCTCGGTGGAAGGACTCCCAGCAGCAGGAGGTCAGACTTGTGAGTGTGGTGGCAGCATCCATTTTGTGATGCTGAGGCTCTAGTTTAACTTTAACCGGGGTTCAGGTTATGTACATGTCGTGTCCCTCTAGAAGGGTGGAATGCTACCCCAGTCGCCAGAACTGGCGAGGGGGTAGTATCCCAATTCGGATGGCACCTTACTCGACATGTTTTGAAAAAGCCAAACCAAAGTTAGCAAGTAACCGCGATGATTATAATGCACTTAAGAGTATATGGTATGGCAATATCCCGGAACAGTTAAGGGAGTTGTTCCCGACAGCTGCAGATGGGCTCAGCTCGTGCCAGAGCACCATTTCACATGAAACCAAGTACTCTGCCTCCAGGATTGTAGAGACCTTCCATGGGAGTGGCTTATAGGTTAACATGTGTCCAGTTAGGTTAGATATAGGCATACTATATCTAAGCAAGAGGTGATTACACCAACTTACCCCAGCTGATTGATCAGCCAGTTGTGTCAAATATGGAGGCTAGGCCAGGGGTGGCACAATACATGCTGCAGCCCCTGGTAGGCCTTGGATACACCTATGCCCTGGGTACCTGGGGTACACTGTTACAGGGGCCTATAAGGTGAACCAATTCCAATTGTGTATGTACCTAAGATACATGGAGTCCATTTTATAGAGAGAGCAATTAGCCTGGGGCCCTGAATAGCAGAATCCCAGGCCAACTAAAGTCAAAAACCAGCTAAACACCAGGCAAAAAGTTTGGGGGTAACCATAGTCAGATATCCACCTTCCTACAGACCTGGCCTGGCAGTTTGGGCTTGACTGTTCTCATGGTGAACAGGGTCAAGACTGATTTTCATAGGGGCATGGCCAACCACCGAAGATGGCCGCTTGCTGAAGCAAACCACCATCTAATTTCCCTAATATTTGGCTTTGATCCGAGTGCCATCGATGTAATTATTGGGCTGAGGCTGTATGGCAGTGACAGAGAGGACGCTTGGTGGGAGAAACGAAATTCTGGTGCCTGGATAGATCAGTGTGGAGAGGAGCCCCAAAGCCCGCCCAGGCTCCCCGGCCTAGGCTGCCTCGGTGGGCAGAGTGACCGCGACTCTGTTGGCTCAACACAACGAAGCAGCCCAGCTGGCTCCAAGAAGACCTAGATTGCACCCACTGTACGGCACGAGGCCCTCTGAGAGGAGCGGATATCCCGAAGCCCAGGTTCTCTGCCTTCCATTCAAGGAAGACCTGACCATGGCCCAAGTGTGGATCTGACCCACGAAAGACCTGAATCTGAATGACTGTCGGGGGCCCTCACAAGGAGGATTGAGAGGAACAGGTGACTCACCTGAGGCGGCGCGAGACCTGCGGGCCCCCCTCTGCCCTGCTTCTCCAAAAGACACCCTGTACAGCGCACTGAACTTCATGAAGGGGCTTTGGTGCCTGGAATCCAGGTGAGTGGGACCAGCCCTGGGGGTGGAGGGGAGGTCTGAGCTGAGGGGCCTGCCTCGACCCCCTGGGGTGTCACAGCAAGGCTCCATTGTCTATGACACCATAAGATCAGCCCCCTCAATGGCAACACACAGGGGCCCTCAATTTGAACTCCTGTTCCATGCAAACGCAGGCTGCCGGCTACTGGCATAAGCATCCATAGAAGATGTGAGAATCCCTGGCACATAGGCATACTGAAGTCAGAGTGTCAGTCCAAAAGCCAACTTCTTAGGATATTGACCTGCAAATATAATATCAGCCTGATGAAGCCTGAGAGAGGGCACACAGGGGAAACCTGAGAGGCCGCAATAACTGAGGCCTCCAATGGACTGGCGGCAGTGACTACCCCTGATCCAGGCAGTAAGGGATCTCACAAAACAAAAATTGATAAATATGCTCTTACCAGGGGACCAGACTCTCAGGAGGGCTCCCAGGATCAATCCACCTCCGAAACCCTGCAAATCACGGAAGAAACCCCTTTGTCCCTTCGAAACATAATGTCAGCCATTCTGGGAGTATGCACTATACTAGAATCTCGGATTGACACAGTTACAACAGATGTCTCCCTGATGAGAGCAGACCTTCCCAATCTGGGAACAAAAGTCAAGGAAGTGGAAAGACTCAACTGTACATCTGTTGCAGGACACAAAAAGCCTTAAGACACAAGTGGGGGAGCTAGAAGTCTCAAACAAACTCTTGGAAGAGCGGCTGGAGGATTTTGAAGGAAGATCCTGGCGAAATAACATACGTATTTTGGGGGTCCCAGCACCCGCAGAAGACCCAGCTGCAGACCTATTCGTGGAAGCCCTTACCGCTAGTGCCTCCAGCCATGGGGACTCTCCAAGTGGTTCTCTGTAGAGAGCACATGTGGTGCTGGGGGCTGCCCACTGAAACCACAACTTTTCCATTTCTGGGATCATGACTCGATTCTCCAAACTGCTCGTACTGCCCTTCCAGTACTATACGATAATGCTCATCTTACCTTCTTCCCGGACTTTACACCTAGAGTCAAAAGATAAAGGCAAAACTTCATTGACGTGAAAAAGGCCCTAGGGGAGAAGGGGGTGAAATAGTCAATGCTCCTCCCGGCAAGACTACGTATAGAATCAGAAGGCAAGGCCTGGCTCTTCATCACTGCAGAAGAAGCCTCAGAATGTCTGAAAGGGTAGGGGCCAGTTGAGGGTGCCAGGCTAGGGTGCACGCCACTGAGAGCGCCGGACAATGCAAAATGGAACAACGACAAGAGGCCTGAGTGACACGAGAAATGAATCCCTCAGCGATGCGATGACCCCTGTATCCTTAGACTGAGACGGACTGATTTTTGGCCCAAAACAGAGTCCACCAAGCATTACCCGAGTGGTGTGCTATAACAATCTCTTCTTGGAACCCAAATGGTCAAACTTGATGGTGCTATATGTTCATTTAGGTATGGGGATGGGTGGTGGGCAAGGAGGAATGCCACGTTCACCTTAGTTTAGTATTGTGGGGTGGGGCGACAGGGAAGCTGGGTAGGGGGACTTTTTTCTTCTTATTGTTTTTTTTATGTTCATAAACTAGACAGGTACAATGGGAAAGTGTCTCCCGCCTCTTCAATTTGGTTTGGAATATCCCCATTAGGACAGGGGCCTGGGGGAGCCTTGTCACACAATGAAACTTATTATTGAAGAATCTGACCAAATTATAGAAAGTCATCTTGATAAAATCAGATGATGAAGGCAAGGAAAACCACTGTACACAGCCAACTGACCGCAAGTAAGGGTGCGCCTATACCAGAGCTTCGCCTCGTGTCCTGGAATGTAAGCAGGCTGGGGGATAAAATCAAGAGGGGGCTAATGCTGCAATACATCAAGCAACACTCTCCAGACGTCATCCTACTAGAAGAGACACTCCTGTTAGGCAATGACTGTAAGGCATTGGACCGCTAGGGCTACAAAATGTTGCCACACACGGGATATACTTTTAAATCCCAGGGCAAAGGAATTCTTCTTAGGTAATATTTTCCTCTTACGATAGACAAAGTTTGGACAGATATGCAGGAGAGGTATGCAGCTCTGACAGGTGTGTGGAAGTGGGAGAAGATCAATATTATTTTGGTTTACGTACAGCTTACCTTACACAGCACCACCCTCAATGACACAGGCACACTCATGCTTCATTTACAAGAGGGCGAGTTCCTGATGGGAGGCAGCTTCAATATTACACTTAGTAATAACTCACCAGAGCTATTAACTAAGGTCAGAGAAGCATGGGAATCCGAAGTGGGACTGTTAGAAGATGATGACTAGTTGCAGGCTGTACAGAGTCCCCAAGAGGTAGCTTTTAGGGCGCGATTTAGATTAGTCCAATTGCGGATATTGCATAGGTTCTACTACACCAGCACACTCGTGTATAAGGTATGGTGCATCCCAATGGAAGAGTGTCAAGAGGGGGTGTACTCAGAGGGGAAAACTTTTTCATATATTGTGGGACTGCCCGATCATACAGATATATTGGAGGAATGTGATCAGAATTATGTCAGAGGTGTTGGAACAAGAAGTCTCCCTCGATGCCAGGTGGCATATACTGTGTGTGTCGGGTGAATTGTCCTGGTCTAAACATCAGAGAATATGGCTACAAGTGGCAGTAATGGTGGCCAAAAGAAACATTGCCGGGGCATGGGGGGCAGTCCAGCCACCTAAAGTCTCCCAGTGGGAAAAAGATATGGACTGGTACTGCGCAGCCAAAAAAACAATTTACAAGATGCCCGAAGAAATGGGAGAAAATTTGGTAACAGTGGGAAGATTATAGGAGGTTCGGGGTATAGACTAGTTAGGCCGGGAGAGGCAGGGAGGGAGGAGATCGCAAGCTGGAATTAAGAGGAACTGCTGGTGTTTTGTACAGCGGACTTTGTAAAACATCAAAATTGTATGTAACCCAATTTATGAACAAAATCGTATGTATGCTAGCTGATTAGAATACAAAAATATTACACTTAGTGACACCTCAGAGTGATACCCATACAGGCAAACATCCCAGCTAAGACTTAATTGACAGATTGTTTGGAAGTATTAAGAATGGTAGACGTCTGGAGAGCTCTTAACCCCTCCACACAACACTTTACATTACACTCAGGAGCCCACGGTAGTATGTCCCATATTGACTTCCTTATCTCAGCAGCCTCCTTCCTACCAAAGTTCTGAGAGATGAGACACCTGGCGAGGGGCATATCGGATCACTCCCCGAAATAGGCAAAATTCCGCGGAGGCACTCCAAGGGAGAGGGGCGCAATCTTAATAAATCCATGGTACCTGAAACTGCCAACAGCATTGGAGGAATTAATAAAACAGACAATTCATTATTTCAAGGAAAATGAAAATTCAGTTATCTCCTCTTTAACGCTCTTGGAGGCTTACACAGCTTTAATCAGAGGACATGCTCTGTCATTGATGGTGGGACACAAACAGGAGCGGTACGCCAAGAGACACTGGAGCAAGAAATTCTTGAGTTAGAATCTCAACTGGGGGACACAACACACATGCAGTCTGCGTTTGAAACAGCAGGAATATAAAGATATAGTGACAGAAGCAGCTAGAACATATCACAGAGCTACGCAGCGTCGGGTATATGAACTAGGAAATAAGATACATAAATTACTTGCCACACTGGAAAGGTGAGACTGAGCAAAATAATGGGTAGCGGCTTTAGAATCAGTAGATGGACAAACTCTGAGCGACACATAAGAAATTGCCTATACATTCGCAACCTACTATACCGAGCTCTACTCCTCTGGTGTAACTGGCTCGAGCAGGACGCCCTTGCCTTTTTGGCTCTCAGAACACTCCCTTCCCTCTCTTCGGGCGAAGTAGCATTATTAGACAATGACCTCACAGAGGAGGAAGTAAAGCAGGTTATCTGAGAAGTACAATCAGGAGAGACGACAGGACCTAATGGTATGCCCATAGAACTATATAAGCTCACAGCATCCAACGTACTGCCCTACCTCCTGAAAATGTTTAAAGGACATTGTTCCTCCTATAGACCTATTTCTTTACTCAATGCAGAGGCAAAGATCCGTGCTAAGCTTCTAGCTCTGTGTCTAATCCCATTAATGATGAAGCTGGTCCATCTAGACCAACCAAGCAGGATTCATACCCGGTCGAAACACAGCACTTAATTTGCGCCGACTCCACAGAGTTCTAGGATGTGCACAAACAATCGTGGAAGATGCAGCAATCCTCTCCCTCGATGCCCCCATGTCCTTTGATACAGTAGAGTAGAGTCTTTCCCGTCCTTCAGTACATGGGCTTCGGCCCGAGATATCTATCCTGGCTGTGATTGCTTTATACACAGCAGCCGGTGAGAGAGGTGGTGCACGGCAGAGCGTCTAGGACTTTTTCTCTACACCAAGACACCTGGCAGGGCTGCCCACTATCCCCCTTAATTTTTGCATTGATTTTTGAACCTCTGGCAGCATGGATTAGAGGTGAGGCATGAGATGGGCTCTGAACTGGGAGGACTGGATATCATTTTATGCCGACAATGTACTCCTGTACGAGGCCTCCCACAGGTCATTCATTTCAAAATTGTTCGCACCTGCACACTCAGGCGGAAGCACCCCACCCCTCCCGCAGCACTGTGCTCAACACGTGTCTGTAGGACAGCGCTGCCCGCTGGTTGTGGCCTACAGTACGGTCCAGCAGGTCCTTAAAATGAGACAGAGATGTGACTGAATGAGTTCACCGATCACATCATTACGCAGAACAACTTCGCTTGTTTGTACCTGCGCACTCAGGCTGATGCAGCGCACCCCTCCCGCAGCACCGCTCTCAATTGGAGTCACTGTGCACCAGGCCCCACTGCTCACCTGCTGTCATTGTTGTGTGTGCAAACACTATGGGCAGCAGTGTTCACAATTCAGTTGCAGTGCTGATTGCAGAATGGTGTACACCTCATGGATTCCTTTTGAAACACGACGGGCAGTAGGGTTCACAATTTAGAGCCAGTGTTGATAGCCAGAATAGTGTACACCTCATGGATCCCTTTTTTTTATTGCGCATTGTGATATGCGAGGTGGTTGCTTCTATATCACCTGATTTAGAAAAGGGGGTGGCGATGGACAGAGTGTCTGAGTTAAACAGACCACTCTTACCCAGTCCAAAGATCAGGGCTTGATCCATCACCATTATTTATCTCACTGCCCCATCCCAGCTCAGAACCTGGCTATATGCAAATCAGTCTGTCCCTGGCCCAGTGCATCATGGGAACAGGGCAGACTAAACTACCAAGCCAATTCTTCACCAGAAAGGAGACAAGCTACCGGGGACCGGTTTCTGGCATTTCAGCCTTCTTCGGCCCGGCTTGCTTGAATCCTGATGGAGCAGTGAGAAAGGGACTCATGTCTGAGTATACCCTGCCACACCTATAGTGGCCAAAAACGATTTAGAAAAGGGGGTGGCGATGGACAGAGTGTCTGAGTTAAACAGACCACTCTTACCCAGTCCAAAGATCAGGGCTTGATCCATCACCGTTATTTATCTCACTGCCCCATCCCAGCTCAGAACCTGGCTATATGCAAATCAGTCTGTCCCTGGCCCAGTGCATCATGGGAACAGGGCAGACTAAACTACCAAGCCAATTCTTCACCAGAAAGGAGACAAGCTACCGGGGACCGGTTTCTGGCATTTCAGCCTTCTTCGGCCCGGCTTGCTTGAATCCTGATGGAGCAGTGAGAAAGGGACTCATGTCTGAGTATACCCTGCCACACCTATAGTGGCCAAAAACGATTTAGAAAAGGGGGTGGCGATGGACAGAGTGTCTGAGTTAAACAGACCACTCTTACCCAGTCCAAAGATCAGGGCTTGATCCATCACCGTTATTTATCTCACTGCCCCATCCCAGCTCAGAACCTGGCTATATGCAAATCAGTCTGTCCCTGGCCCAGTGCATCATGGGAACAGGGCAGACTAAACTACCAAGCCAATTCTTCACCAGAAAGGAGACAAGCTACCCGGGACCGGTTTCTGGCATTTCAGCCTTCTTCGGCCCGGCTTGCTTGAATCCTGATGGAGCAGTGAGAAAGGGACTCATGTCTGAGTATACCCTGCCACACCTATAGTGGCCAAAAACGATTTAGAAAAGGGGGTGGCGATGGACAGAGTGTCTGAGTTAAACAGACCACTCTTACCCAGTCCAAAGATCAGGGCTTGATCCATCACCGTTATTTATCTCACTGCCCCATCCCAGCTCAGAACCTGGCTATATGCAAATCAGTCTGTCCCTGGCCCAGTGCATCATGGGAACAGGGCAGACTAAACTACCAAGCCAATTCTTCACCAGAAAGGAGACAAGCTACCGGGGACCGGTTTCTGGCATTTCAGCCTTCTTCGGCCCGGCTTGCTTGAATCCTGATGGAGCAGTGAGAAAGGGACTCATGTCTGAGTATACCCTGCCACACCTATAGTGGCCAAAAACGATTTAGAAAAGGGGGTGGCGATGGACAGAGTGTCTGAGTTAAACAGACCACTCTTACCCAGTCCAAAGATCAGGGCTTGATCCATCACCGTTATTTATCTCACTGCCCCATCCCAGCTCAGAACCTGGCTATATGCAAATCAGTCTGTCCCTGGCCCAGTGCATCATGGGAACAGGGCAGACTAAACTACCAAGCCAATTCTTCACCAGAAAGGAGACAAGCTACCGGGGACCGGTTTCTGGCATTTCAGCCTTCTTCGGCCCGGCTTGCTTGAATCCTGATGGAGCAGTGAGAAAGGGACTCATGTCTGAGTATACCCTGCCACACCTATAGTGGCCAAAAACGATTTAGAAAAGGGGGTGGCGATGGACAGAGTGTCTGAGTTAAACAGACCACTCTTACCCAGTCCAAAGATCAGGGCTTGATCCATCACCGTTATTTATCTCACTGCCCCATCCCAGCTCAGAACCTGGCTATATGCAAATCAGTCGGTCCCTGGCCCAGTGCATCATGGGAACAGGGCAGACTAAACTACCAAGCCAATTCTTCACCAGAAAGGAGACAAGTTACCGGGGACCGGTTTCTGGCATTTCAGCCTTCTTCGGCCCGGCTTGCTTGAATCCTGATGGAGCAGTGAGAAAGGGACTCATGTCTGAGTATACCCTGCCACACCTTTAGTGGCCAAAAACGATTTAGAAAAGGGGGTGGCGATGGACAGAGTGTCTGAGTTAAACAGACCACTCTTACCCAGTCCAAAGATCAGGGCTTGATCCATCACCGTTATTTATCTCACTGCCCCATCCCAGCTCAGAACCTGGCTATATGCAAATCAGTCTGTCCCTGGCCCAGTGCATCATGGGAACAGGGCAGACTAAACTACCAAGCCAATTCTTCACCAGAAAGGAGACAAGCTACCGGGGACCGGTTTCTGGCATTTCAGCCTTCTTCGGCCCGGCTTGCTTGAATCCTGATGGAGCAGTGAGAAAGGGACTCATGTCTGAGTATACCCTGCCACACCTATAGTGGCCAAAAACGATTTAGAAAAGGGGGTGGCGATGGACAGAGTGTCTGAGTTAAACAGACCACTCTTACCCAGTCCAAAGATCAGGGCTTGATCCATCACCGTTATTTATCTCACTGCCCCATCCCAGCTCAGAACCTGGCTATATGCAAATCAGTCTGTCCCTGGCCCAGTGCATCATGGGAACAGGGCAGACTAAACTACCAAGCCAATTCTTCACCAGAAAGGAGACAAGCTACCGGTTTCTGGCATTTCAGCCTTCTTCGGCCCGGCTTGCTTGAATCCTGATGGAGCAGTGAGAAAGGGACTCATGTCTGAGTATACCCTGCCACACCTATAGTGGCCAAAAACGATTTAGAAAAGGGGGTGGCGATGGACAGAGTGTCTGAGTTAAACAGACCACTCTTACCCAGTCCAAAGATCAGGGCTTGATCCATCACCGTTATTTATCTCACTGCCCCATCCCAGCTCAGAACCTGGCTATATGCAAATCAGTCTGTCCCTGGCCCAGTGCATCATGGGAACAGGGCAGACTAAACTACCAAGCCAATTCTTCACCAGAAAGGAGACAAGCTACCGGGGACCGGTTTCTGGCATTTCAGCCTTCTTCGGCCCGGCTTGCTTGAATCCTGATGGAGCAGTGAGAAAGGGACTCATGTCTGAGTATACCCTGCCACACCTATAGTGGCCAAAAACGATTTAGAAAAGGGGGTGGCGATGGACAGAGTGTCTGAGTTAAACAGACCACTCTTACCCAGTCCAAAGATCAGGGCTTGATCCATCACCGTTATTTATCTCACTGCCCCATCCCAGCTCAGAACCTGGCTATATGCAAATCAGTCTGTCCCTGGCCCAGTGCATCATGGGAACAGGGCAGACTAAACTACCAAGCCAATTCTTCACCAGAAAGGAGACAAGCTACCGGGGACCGGTTTCTGGCATTTCAGCCTTCTTCGGCCCGGCTTGCTTGAATCCCGATGGAGCAGTGAGAAAGGGACTCATGTCTGAGTATACCCTGCCACACCTATAGTGGCCAAAAACGATTTAGAAAAGGGGGTGGCGATGGACAGAGTGTCTGAGTTAAACAGACCACTCTTACCCAGTCCAAAGATCAGGGCTTGATCCATCACCGTTATTTATCTCACTGCCCCATCCCAGCTCAGAACCTGGCTATATGCAAATCAGTCTGTCCCTGGCCCAGTGCATCATGGGAACAGGGCAGACTAAACTACCAAGCCAATTCTTCACCAGAAAGGAGACAAGCTACCGGGGACCGGTTTCTGGCATTTCAGCCTTCTTCGGCCCGGCTTGCTTGAATCCTGATGGAGCAGTGAGAAAGGGACTCATGTCTGAGTATACCCTGCCACACCTATAATGGCTAGAAAGCTTTCTGCTTAATTCAGAGACTCTGTCCCTCGCCGCCCCTTGTTGTAAATATTTTTGTCCACCCTAAGCGTGGAAGGGTATTCTCAGATGTGAGACCCTTGCTCATTGCACCATCAGGATTCAAGCAAACCGGGCCGAAGACGGCTGTAATGCCAGAAACCGGTCCCCGGGAGCTTGTTTCCTTCCCAGTGTAAGAATTGGCTTTTGTAGTTTGGTTTGCCCTGTTCCCATCATGCACTGGGACAGGAACAGACTAATTTGCATACAGCCAGGTTCTGAAACTGGGATGGTGCAGTGAGCTAAAAAACGGTGTTGGATCTGGCCCTGATCTCTTGACTGGGTGAGAGCTTTCTGCTTAATTCAGAGACTCTGTCCCTCGCCGCCCCTTGTTGTAAATATTTTTGTCCACCCTAAGCGTGGAAGGGTATTCTCAGATGTGAGACCCTTGCTCATTGCACCATCAGGATTCAAGCAAACCGGGCCGAAGACGGCTGTAATGCCAGAAACCGGTCCCCGGGAGCTTGTTTCCTTCCCAGTGTAAGAATTGGCTTTTGTAGTTTGGTTTGCCCTGTTCCCATCATGCACTGGGACAGGAACAGACTAATTTGCATACAGCCAGGTTCTGAAACTGGGATGGTGCAGTGAGCTAAAAAACGGTGTTGGATCTGGCCCTGATCTCTTGACTGGGTGAGAGCTTTCTGCTTAATTCAGAGACTCTGTCCCTCACCGCCCCTTGTTGTAAATATTTTTGTCCACCCTAAGCGTGGAAGGGTATTCTCAGATGTGAGACCCTTGCTCATTGCTCCATCAGGATTCAAGCAAACCGGGCCGAAGACGGCTGTAATGCCAGAAACCGGTCCCCGGGAGCTTGTTTCCTTCCCAGTGTAAGAATTGGCTTTTGTAATTTGGTTTGCCCTGTTCCCATCATGCACTGGGACAGGAACAGACTAATTTGCATACAGCCAGGTTCTGAAACTGGGATGGTGCAGTGAGCTAAAAAACGGTGTTGGATCTAGCCCTGATCTCTTGATTGGGTGAGAGCTTTCTGCTTAATTCAGAGACTCTGTCCCTCGCCGCCCCTTGTTGTAAATATTTTTGTCCACCCTAAGCGTGGAAGGGTATTCTCAGATGTGAGACCCTTGCTCATTGCACCATCAGGATTCAAGCAAACCGGGCCGAAGACGGCTGTAATGCCAGAAACCGGTCCCCGGGAGCTTGTTTCCTTCCCAGTGTAAGAATTGGCTTTTGTAGTTTGGTTTGCCCTGTTCCCATCATGCACTGCGACAGGAACAGACTAATTTGCATACAGCCAGGTTCTGAAACTGGGATGGTGCAGTGAGCTAAAAAACGGTGTTGGATCTGGCCCTGATCTCTTGACTGGGTGAGAGCTTTCTGCTTAATTCAGAGACTCTGTCCCTCGCCGCCCCTTGTTGTAAATATTTTTGTCCACCCTAAGCGTGGAAGGGTATTCTCAGATGTGAGACCCTTGCTCATTGCACCATCAGGATTCAAGCAAACCGGGCCGAAGACGGCTGTAATGCCAGAAACCGGTCCCCGGGAGCTTGTTTCCTTCCCAGTGTAAGAATTGGCTTTTGTAGTTTGGTTTGCCCTGTTCCCATCATGCACTGGGACAGGAACAGACTAATTTGCATACAGCCAGGTTCTGAAACTGGGATGGTGCAGTGAGCTAAAAAACGGTGTTGGATCTGGCCCTGATCTCTTGACTGGGTGAGAGCTTTCTGCTTAATTCAGAGACTCTGTCCCTCACCGCCCCTTGTTGTAAATATTTTTGTCCACCCTAAGCGTGGAAGGGTATTCTCAGATGTGAGACCCTTGCTCATTGCTCCATCAGGATTCAAGCAAACCGGGCCGAAGACGGCTGTAATGCCAGAAACCGGTCCCCGGGAGCTTGTTTCCTTCCCAGTGTAAGAATTGGCTTTTGTAATTTGGTTTGCCCTGTTCCCATCATGCACTGGGACAGGAACAGACTAATTTGCATACAGCCAGGTTCTGAAACTGGGATGGTGCAGTGAGCTAAAAAACGGTGTTGGATCTAGCCCTGATCTCTTGATTGGGTGAGAGCTTTCTGCTTAATTCAGAGACTCTGTCCCTCGCCGCCCCTTGTTGTAAATATTTTTGTCCACCCTAAGCGTGGAAGGGTATTCTCAGATGTGAGACCCTTGCTCATTGCACCATCAGGATTCAAGCAAACCGGGCCGAAGACGGCTGTAATGCCAGAAACCGGTCCCCGGGAGCTTGTTTCCTTCCCAGTGTAAGAATTGGCTTTTGTAGTTTGGTTTGCCCTGTTCCCATCATGCACTGCGACAGGAACAGACTAATTTGCATACAGCCAGGTTCTGAAACTGGGATGGTGCAGTGAGCTAAAAAACGGTGTTGGATCTGGCCCTGATCTCTTGACTGGGTGAGAGCTTTCTGCTTAATTCAGAGACTCTGTCCCTCGCCGCCCCTTGTTGTAAATATTTTTGTCCACCCTAAGCGTGGAAGGGTATTCTCAGATGTGAGACCCTTGCTCATTGCACCATCAGGATTCAAGCAAACCGGGCCGAAGACGGCTGTAATGCCAGAAACCGGTCCCCGGGAGCTTGTTTCCTTCCAAGTGTAAGAATTGGCTTTTGTAGTTTGGTTTGCCCTGTTCCCATCATGCACTGGGACAGGAACAGACTAATTTGCATACAGCCAGGTTCTGAAACTGGGATGGTGCAGTGAGCTAAAAAACGGTGTTGGATCTGGCCCTGATCTCTTGACTGGGTGAGAGCTTTCTGCTTAATTCAGAGACTCTGTCCCTCGCCGCCCCTTGTTGTAAATATTTTTGTCCACCCTAAGCGTGGAAGGGTATTCTCAGATGTGAGACCCTTGCTCATTGCACCATCAGGATTCAAGCAAACCGGGCCGAAGACGGCTGTAATGCCAGAAACCGGTCCCCGGGAGCTTGTTTCCTTCCCAGTGTAAGAATTGGCTTTTGTAGTTTGGTTTGCCCTGTTCCCATCATGCACTGGGACAGGAACAGACTAATTTGCATACAGCCAGGTTCTGAAACTGGGATGGTGCAGTGAGCTAAAAAACGGCGTTGGATCTGGCCCTGATCTCTTGACTGGGTGAGAGCTTTCTGCTTAATTCAGAGACTCTGTCCCTCACCGCCCCTTGTTGTAAATATTTTTGTCCACCCTAAGCGTGGAAGGGTATTCTCAGATGTGAGACCCTTGCTCATTGCTCCATCAGGATTCAAGCAAACCGGGCCGAAGACGGCTGTAATGCCAGAAACCGGTCCCCGGGAGCTTGTTTCCTTCCCAGTGTAAGAATTGGCTTTTGTAATTTGGTTTGCCCTGTTCCCATCATGCACTGGGACAGGAACAGACTAATTTGCATACAGCCAGGTTCTGAAACTGGGATGGTGCAGTGAGCTAAAAAACGGTGTTGGATCTGGCCCTGATCTCTTGACTGGGTGAGAGCTTTCTGCTTAATTCAGAGACTCTGTCCCTCGCCGCCCCTTGTTGTAAATATTTTTGTCCACCCTAAGCGTGGAAGGGTATTCTCAGATGTGAGACCCTTGCTCATTGCACCATCAGGATTCAAGCAAACCGGGCCGAAGACGGCTGTAATGCCAGAAACCGGTCCCCGGGAGCTTGTTTCCTTCCCAGTGTAAGAATTGGCTTTTGTAGTTTGGTTTGCCCTGTTCCCATCATGCACTGGGACAGGAACAGACTAATTTGCATACAGCCAGGTTCTGAAACTGGGATGGTGCAGTGAGCTAAAAAACGGTGTTGGATCTGGCCCTGATCTCTTGACTGGGTGAGAGCTTTCTGCTTAATTCAGAGACTCTGTCCCTCGCCGCCCCTTGTTGTAAATATTTTTGTCCACCCTAAGCGTGGAAGGGTATTCTCAGATGTGAGACCCTTGCTCATTGCACCATCAGGATTCAAGCAAACCGGGCCGAAGACGGCTGTAATGCCAGAAACCGGTCCCCGGGAGCTTGTTTCCTTCCCAGTGTAAGAATTGGCTTTTGTAGTTTGGTTTGCCCTGTTCCCATCATGCACTGGGACAGGAACAGACTAATTTGCATACAGCCAGGTTCTGAAACTGGGATGGTGCAGTGAGCTAAAAAACGGTGTTGGATCTGGCCCTGATCTCTTGACTGGGTGAGAGCTTTCTGCTTAATTCAGAGACTCTGTCCCTCGCCGCCCCTTGTTGTAAATATTTTTGTCCACCCTAAGCGTGGAAGGGTATTCTCAGATGTGAGACCCTTGCTCATTGCACCATCAGGATTCAAGCAAACCGGGCCGAAGACGGCTGTAATGCCAGAAACCGGTCCCCGGGAGCTTGTTTCCTTCCCAGTGTAAGAATTGGCTTTTGTAGTTTGGTTTGCCCTGTTCCCATCATGCACTGGGACAGGAACAGACTAATTTGCATACAGCCAGGTTCTGAAACTGGGATGGTGCAGTGAGCTAAAAAACGGCGTTGGATCTGGCCCTGATCTCTTGACTGGGTGAGAGCTTTCTGCTTAATTCAGAGACTCTGTCCCTCGCCGCCCCTTGTTGTAAATATTTTTGTCCACCCTAAGCGTGGAAGGGTATTCTCAGATGTGAGACCCTTGCTCATTGCACCATCAGGATTCAAGCAAACCGGGCCGAAGACGGCTGTAATGCCAGAAACCGGTCCCCGGGAGCTTGTTTCCTTCCCAGTGTAAGAATTGGCTTTTGTAGTTTGGTTTGCCCTGTTCCCATCATGCACTGGGACAGGAACAGACTAATTTGCATACAGCCAGGTTCTGAAACTGGGATGGTGCAGTGAGCTAAAAAACGGTGTTGGATCTGGCCCTGATCTCTTGACTGGGTGAGAGCTTTCTGCTTAATTCAGAGACTCTGTCCCTCGCCGCCCCTTGTTGTAAATATTTTTGTCCACCCTAAGCGTGGAAGGGTATTCTCAGATGTGAGACCCTTGCTCATTGCACCATCAGGATTCAAGCAAACCGGGCCGAAGACGGCTGTAATGCCAGAAACCGGTCCCCGGGAGCTTGTTTCCTTCCCAGTGTAAGAATTGGCTTTTGTAGTTTGGTTTGCCCTGTTCCCATCATGCACTGGGACAGGAACAGACTAATTTGCATACAGCCAGGTTCTGAAACTGGGATGGTGCAGTGAGCTAAAAAACGGTGTTGGATCTGGCCCTTATCTCTTGACTGGGTGAGAGCTTTCTGCTTAATTCAGAGACTCTGTCCCTCGCCGCCCCTTGTTGTAAATATTTTTGTCCACCCTAAGCGAGGAAGGGTATTCTCAGATGTGAGACCCTTGCTCATTGCACCATCAGGATTCAAGCAAACCGGGCCGAAGACGGCTGTAATGCCAGAAACCGGTCCCCGGGAGCTTGTTTCCTTCCCAGTGTAAGAATTGGCTTTTGTAGTTTGGTTTGCCCTGTTCCCATCATGCACTGGGACAGGAACAGACTAATTTGCATACAGCCAGGTTCTGAAACTGGGATGGTGCAGTGAGCTAAAAAACAGTGTTGGATCTGGCCCTGATCTCTTGACTGGGTGAGAGCTTTCTGCTTAATTCAGAGACTCTGTCCCTCGCCGCCCCTTGTTGTAAATATTTTTGTCCACCCTAAGCGTGGAAGGGTATTCTCAGATGTGAGACCCTTGCTCATTGCACCATCAGGATTCAAGCAAACCGGGCCGAAGACGGCTGTAATGCCAGAAACCGGTCCCCGGGAGCTTGTTTCCTTCCCAGTGTAAGAATTGGCTTTTGTAGTTTGGTTTGCCCTGTTCCCATCATGCACTGGGACAGGAACAGACTAATTTGCATACAGCCAGGTTCTGAAACTGGGATGGTGCAGTGAGCTAAAAAACGGCGTTGGATCTGGCCCTGATCTCTTGACTGGGTGAGAGCTTTCTGCTTAATTCAGAGACTCTGTCCCTCGCCGCCCCTTGTTGTAAATATTTTTGTCCACCCTAAGCGTGGAAGGGTATTCTCAGATGTGAGACCCTTGCTCATTGCACCATCAGGATTCAAGCAAACCGGGCCGAAGACGGCTGTAATGCCAGAAACCGGTCCCCGGGAGCTTGTTTCCTTCCCAGTGTAAGAATTGGCTTTTGTAGTTTGGTTTGCCCTGTTCCCATCATGCACTGGGACAGGAACAGACTAATTTGCATACAGCCAGGTTCTGAAACTGGGATGGTGCAGTGAGCTAAAAAACAGTGTTGGATCTGGCCCTGATCTCTTGACTGGGTGAGAGCTTTCTGCTTAATTCAGAGACTCTGTCCCTCGCCGCCCCTTGTTGTAAATATTTTTGTCCACCCTAAGCGTGGAAGGGTATTCTCAGATGTGAGACCCTTGCTCATTGCACCATCAGGATTCAAGCAAACCGGGCCGAAGACGGCTGTAATGCCAGAAACCGGTCCCCGGGAGCTTGTTTCCTTCCCAGTGTAAGAATTGGCTTTTGTAGTTTGGTTTGCCCTGTTCCCATCATGCACTGGGACAGGAACAGACTAATTTGCATACAGCCAGGTTCTGAAACTGGGATGGTGCAGTGAGCTAAAAAACGGCGTTGGATCTGGCCCTGATCTCTTGACTGGGTGAGAGCTTTCTGCTTAATTCAGAGACTCTGTCCCTCGCCGCCCCTTGTTGTAAATATTTTTGTCCACCCTAAGCGTGGAAGGGTATTCTCAGATGTGAGACCCTTGCTCATTGCACCATCAGGATTCAAGCAAACCGGGCCGAAGACGGCTGTAATGCCAGAAACCGGTCCCCGGGAGCTTGTTTCCTTCCCAGTGTAAGAATTGGCTTTTGTAGTTTGGTTTGCCCTGTTCCCATCATGCACTGGGACAGGAACAGACTAATTTGCATACAGCCAGGTTCTGAAACTGGGATGGTGCAGTGAGCTAAAAAACGGTGTTGGATCTGGCCCTGATCTCTTGACTGGGTGAGAGCTTTCTGCTTAATTCAGAGACTCTGTCCCTCGCCGCCCCTTGTTGTAAATATTTTTGTCCACCCTAAGCGTGGAAGGGTATTCTCAGATGTGAGACCCTTGCTCATTGCACCATCAGGATTCAAGCAAACCGGGCCGAAGACGGCTGTAATGCCAGAAACCGGTCCCCGGGAGCTTGTTTCCTTCCCAGTGTAAGAATTGGCTTTTGTAGTTTGGTTTGCCCTGTTCCCATCATGCACTGGGACAGGAACAGACTAATTTGCATACAGCCAGGTTCTGAAACTGGGATGGTGCAGTGAGCTAAAAAACGGTGTTGGATCTGGCCCTTATCTCTTGACTGGGTGAGAGCTTTCTGCTTAATTCAGAGACTCTGGGGCATATTACCAACAACTAGCGATAATTTTTGTCTCTAACTTGTTTAGAGACAAAAATTATCGCCGCACATCGGCGATTTTTATCGCAGATACACCTTGCTATTAACAAGGTTTATCGCAAATGCGATAAAAAACGGCCGAAATGCATGAATATCGCTGAAAAGTCAGCGATATTCATGCATTATCGAGCAAATGCTCTTAGCCATGTTATCCACCTCCCATTGGATAACATGGCTAAGAACTGCTCAGGGCAGGTGTTAGCTTTTGGAGATATTCGCGCTTAGCGCGAATATCTCCAAAAGTTGGTAATAGGAGATAGCGATGTTAGCGACTGTTTTCAGTCTCTAACATCTTGGCACGCCCACTTTGCATCTCATTAGTGCTAAATATCACTGACATGCAAAGTGGGGCCCAAGATGGTCGCTATCTCCTACTAGCTGTCACTAACTGGTGTTAGCGACAGCTTGGTAATAGGGAGATAATTTTATTTCCGCTTTCTTGGCTTTTAAAGCCAAAAAAGCGGAGATAAACCCCCTTGATAATATGCCCCTCTGTCCCTCGCCGCCCCTTGTTGTAAATATTTTTGTCCACCCTAAGCGTGGAAGGGTATTCTCAGATGTGAGACCCTTGCTCATTGCACCATCAGGATTCAAGCAAACCGGGCCGAAGACGGCTGTAATGCCAGAAACCGGTCCCCGGGAGCTTGTTTCCTTCCCAGTGTAAGAATTGGCTTTTGTAGTTTGGTTTGCCCTGTTCCCATCATGCACTGGGACAGGAACAGATTAATTTGCATACAGCCAGGTTCTGAAACTGGGATGGTGCAGTGAGCTAAAAAACAGTGTTGGATCTGGCCCTGATCTCTTGACTGGGTGAGAGCTTTCTGCTTAATTCAGAGACTCTGTCCCTCGCCGCCCCTTGTTGTAAATATTTTTGTCCACCCTAAGCGTGGAAGGGTATTCTCAGATGTGAGACCCTTGCTCATTGCACCATCAGGATTCAAGCAAACCGGGCCGAAGACGGCTGTAATGCCAGAAACCGGTCCCCGGGAGCTTGTTTCCTTCCCAGTGTAAGAATTGGCTTTTGTAGTTTGGTTTGCCCTGTTCCCATCATGCACTGGGACAGGAACAGACTAATTTGCATACAGCCAGGTTCTGAAACTGGGATGGTGCAGTGAGCTAAAAAACGGTGTTGGATCTGGCCCTGATCTCTTGACTGGGTGAGAGCTTTCTGCTTAATTCAGAGACTCTGTCCCTCGCCGCCCCTTGTTGTAAATATTTTTGTCCACCCTAAGCGTGGAAGGGTATTCTCAGATGTGAGACCCTTGCTCATTGCACCATCAGGATTCAAGCAAACCGGGCCGAAGACGGCTGTAATGCCAGAAACCGGTCCCCGGGAGCTTGTTTCCTTCCCAGTGTAAGAATTGGCTTTTGTAGTTTGGTTTGCCCTGTTCCCATCATGCACTGGGACAGGAACAGACTAATTTGCATACAGCCAGGTTCTGAAACTGGGATGGTGCAGTGAGCTAAAAAACGGTGTTGGATCTGGACCTGATCTCTTGACTGGGTGAGAGCTTTCTGCTTAATTCAGAGACTCTGTCCCTCGCCGCCCCTCGTTGTAAATATTTTTGTCCACCCTAAGCGTGGAAGGGTATTCTCAGATGTGAGACCCTTGCTCATTGCACCATCAGGATTCAAGCAAACCGGGCCGAAGACAGCTGTAATGCCAGAAACCGGTCCCCGGGAGCTTGTTTCCTTCCCAGTGTAAGAATTGGCTTTTGTAGTTTGGTTTGCCCTGTTCCCATCATGCACTGGGACAGGAACAGACTAATTTGCATACAGCCAGGTTCTGAAACTGGGATGGTGCAGTGAGCTAAAAAACGGTGTTGGATCTGGCCCTGATCTCTTGACTGGGTGAGAGCTTTCTGCTTAATTCAGAGACTCTGTCCCTCGCCGCCCCTTGTTGTAAATATCTATATCACCTGAGGCAGTGTGGAAGAGCTGGGACATATGGCGTTGTCGCTATCCTATTTATATGTACCCAAAGTGGGCTGGGCTTGTGTACGCCAGGCCAGCATAGGGGTGTGAATAATTGTTCCGAGGATCTGGGCATTGTTCAGTTCCTGCCTGGCCAGGAAGTGTACTTATGTGCGTTTCTTTTGTAGTTTTGGCGTCGCAGAATGTGCAATTTACATTAATATAGCAATTATCGGGAGGGCGGCAACTATCGTTAATGAGATGCTGTTCGAACAGATTAAATGACGAACATCGCATGTCGTTGTCAAGGTTGTGGATATACGCAGACACGCATGTCAATGGTGTGCGATATTATTGAAAGTGTTGCTATCTCGAAGCGTACACATGTGAAGGTACTCGGATGGAGGGAGGATCAGCAGTGAGGCTACGTCATACACAGTGATAATGCTCATTACAGTTAAGCAATGTATGTCAATCGTGAATCTGAAAATCTCACATATAACACGCTATTATATTGGTAAAGCTTGACAACAGATCGTACAGCAATACAAATCTACACATTACTGTTTACTGTTTGTCACATGTGATCTAGTATGTGCACTCTGCCCGTGGCTGATGATACTTCTTAAAGTCACCAATACTCAGGCCGAAAGACAGCACAATAATGTGCACACACACACACCAGGGGCATCGTGTAACACACATTTTATTTTGATGTAACGTTTGAGATGCATGGCCATCACACGTGGAAGGCTAATTTAGAGACCATGAATATTGATCAAGATGATCGTTGCATGTTGTGTGTAGTATAAGATATGTGTATACAGCAAAAAACTTTTCAAAATAACTCTCTAAGCAGAAGAGGTGTCTCTCATCAAATGCTGTAGAGAGAATGACTAAAATGGGTGGGGTTGTCCAACTGTTACAATGGGAAACTTTATGAAGCAATCAAATGCTTTTTTTTTAAGGTCACATGGCAATCGCGCACCAAGCGTGCAAGGAGGCCGCATCCGACGCGATTTTGAGAAAATATATTTTATTACAGTTAGAAATATATAAATGTTTAAAATACTTTAGATTATCGCTTGCTCTCATATACTGTTTATAGTTATTTAGATATACTTTTGAGACAAAAAAAGAGGGAATGGCGTACCCAGCTCAACACCATACGTCTGTGATGCAAAACAGAGCATGGCGGCGTGCACTTGATGCATATGCAACCCGCAGCGGGTGCAACCCCATACGTACATGACGTAACGCGTGGCTTGGCACTGCATACCCGTCAGATACCAAAGTAGCAGCTGGGGTGACTTCATGCATAGATGGTGTTACGCGGGACGCAGTGCCACGAACCCGTTGGATACAAAATGCGCATCATGTATGAGTTTAGCAATATGGTGGATCAGATTTGCATGGTGATGGAGCTTTGTGTGCTACCGGTATGGCAGTAAAGTTTAAAAAAAGAAAGAGAGATGCTTCTTTTTGGGGGAAGATATAAAACATTACATAATTTTTCAAGTTAAAAAAAGTATAATAGAGTTCCAAAATAATTTAAATAAAAATAGAAAAACTATAGGTTTTATAAAGATTAATATATAGAATTAACATTTAAAAATACATTTGAAAATTACTGATAAAAACCATAGGTTTTACCAACGTTATAGTTAGGAATTAGCATTTAAAAACCTTAGAAATTCACTAAAACGTGCGCACCCACAATGCACTGGCGTTGACATCACATATTACATCACTCATGACATGGTCAGTGACATCACTGATGACATCCCTGATGACATCTCAAATGACATCACTGATGACATCATCCACGTGAAAATCTGATGTATATACTGATGCCCTAATATAAACTTTGATACATGCACTCTAAAATACACGCTACTATTTTTGAAAACATACACACAACAATGCCAGATACTACAAACCACCCACTATTTCCTAGGTCTATACACACATCCAGTCACTTATACATGCAGTTACTCATCAATACAGTACTATAATATGCACTCATACACCTATACATACAATAACACTCCGCCACTCATCCATACAGTTACTCACACACCTAGTCAGTCATGCAATGAATCAATCACATACCAATTTACTCATGTATACAGTTATACACACCAACTCTGTTATTTATACACAGACCACATCACTTATTTATGCAGATACTAACACATACTTACTGTCTTATACAATCACTGATACAAGCAGACACTCATTTATACACCCACTCTTCAAATAACTTACTCTCATGTATAGTCAATTATATATTCCAACACTCACATATACTGCCTTAAAACATATGTAGTTACTCACACATATACCACTGAGACATTCATTCACTCACCAACACACCCATAAGCAGACTAACTCACCCATACAGCCCTTCCCAGATGCACTTTTGAATCCATACAACCAGTGAATCACCCACTCAGACATCTATGCACAGAGTCACACACCGTCCCACCCACCCACACAGACACTCACGCACCCATACAGATACTCAGACGACAAATCAATAACCCATTTGACAATCATGTAGCTACTCACCAACCCATGCATCCGCTTACACACCAACTGAGAGACTAATACAGACTTTCACACAGTTTAGTCACTAACACATGCATTCAGTAAGTCAATCACTCACTTATACAGTCAGTCGCGCACCTAAAAAATAATCCATTCAGGCACTTATAAATCCACTCATTCTTCAATACACCTTGGATAGATATATATGAAGGATATTTAAACTTTACAGAAACACACATTCACTGTATGAAGCCATCATTGATGTCATTTGAGATGTCATCAGTGATGTCACTAACCATGTCATGAGTGATGTAATATGTGACGTCATCACCTGTGCATTGCGGGCGCACAAGTTATAGTTAGTTCAACTAACTATAACAGGTAAATTTCTCTGGTTTTATATGAGTCAAATGTTCAACTAACTATAACATCCCTGAAACCTATGTTTTTTTGTGAATTTCTAAGGTTTTTTAAATGCTAATTACTAACTATAACGTCTGTAAAACCTATGTGTTTTTCAGTGAAAAAAATAAAATATATATGTAACTGACGAAGGCGTACCGCCGAAACGCGTCTGAACCTTAGTATTTGTGTGCAATAAATCCGTCTTGGATTTGACCCCCGCGAGTGCAGTTTTTTTTTGTTCGTGTTTAATTATATATATATATATATATATATATATATATATATATATGAAAAGAAAGGCTCCTCCTCAGCTTGCTCTGCGCTCGCAGACACCGCCTCCACGCCAGCAAAAACGAGGAACGGACCAGCAGAGTCAGCAAAATGATGTTTTTATTCTATTACAACAAAACCAGCGACGCGTTTCAGGCAAAAAGCTCTTGTTCACGCTACCAATATATATATATACATATAGACCATCGAGCAAGGCGTCGGGGAACGCCGAAACGCGTTTAGGTTTTTGGCACAGCAATGCACGACAAAATGAATAAATAAAAAATACTAGCGGCTGCTAAACGAAACAAGAGTCTGTCTCTCTCAATTTTGGTGAGCGTTGTGGGAAATGCGACGTGGAGAGTGGAACCTGGATATATATATATATATTTATTCACAGAAAAAATCATAGGTTTTACACACGTTATAGTTAGGAAGTAGCATTTAAAAAACCTATGAAATTCACTGAAAAAACCATAGGTTTGACACATGTTATAGTTAGCTGGAAATTTTACTGACATAAAACCAATGAAATTCCACGTTATAGTTAGTTGGACTCACTATAACTTGCGCGTGCAATGCACTGCTGATGACGTCACATATTACATCACTCATGACATGGTCAGTGACATCACTCATGACATCACTGATGACACCATCCAGTGAATGTGTGTCTTTCTGAAAAATAAATATTAGTGAGTAATGTTTAAATATTTAAATATATATATTAGTGTTTCACTTTGTGTATAAGTGGCTACATGTGTTGGTAAGTAGCTACATGCGTATGTATATGGGTTATTAGATGTTTCTCTTAGTATCAGTATGAGTGTCTATATGGTTTGGTGGGGGTATTACTTAGCACATAGATGCATGAGTGACTGACTCTCTGTTTGTATGTGTTTTGAAGACAGCATATGTGCAGGACTGTATGGGTGGATGAGTGTGTATATGTGTTTGTTAGTGAGTGAATGACTGTCTCACTAGTGTCTTTATCAGTAACGACATATGTTTTAATCTAGTATATGTGAATATTGATGTATATAAGTGAGTATATGTGAGAGTAAGAGATTGAAAGAGTTCCTGTTTAAATAAGTATGTGTTTCTATAAGTGATTGTTTAAGAGAATAAATATGTGTAATTTTCAATAGAAGTAAGGTGGAAGTGTGTGTATAACTCTATATTCAAATAAATGGATGTTCAATAGTTTATTTGCACGTGTGAGTATGTCTGTGAGTAACTTTTCGATGATTGTCGGTGTGTAACAGGATGTATAGGTGTATCATTTCATATGATGAGTGAGTATATGTATGAGTGGATGTGTATATAGATGGTGGAATTACTGAATTACTTGTTGTAACTGATATGGGTATCTGCATTTTTTTTTTGAATTTCAGTTTCTATTTTTGAATATGTGTTTCAAGGATTACATTACAGTGAAAGGAGGTCTGTCACTATGTCACAAGGATGGTGTCATCAGTGATGTCACTGACCATGTCATGAGTGATGTAATATGTGACGTCATCAGCAGTGCATTGCACGCGCAAGTTATAGTGAGTCCAACTAACTGTAACGTGGAATTTCATTGGTTTTATGTCAGTAAAATTTCCAGCTAACTATAACATGTGTCAAACCTATGTTTTTTTCAGTGAATTTCATAGGTTTTTTAAATGCTACTTCCTAACTATAAAGTGTGTAAAACCTATGGTTTTTTCTGTGAATTTCATTGGTTTTTAAAATGCTAATTCAGAAAAATGTCGTGTATGCAACCTATACTTTTGGCAATAAAGTTCTGGCAATATTTTTTTCGAAAACAAACCGTTTTCTTCACTGTTCAAGTTGCATAGAGACTCCTTGTAAAGCAATACAGAATTCGAAAGTCTGTACCTTGCCTTTTTTTAAACACATTAAAATTTGTCTGTAAATAAAAATAGCCTTACTAAACTTTCGTGCGCGACCCGGTGTGCGCACTCTCGGCAACAGTTGTCAATAAAATGGATATCGCATTTCCAGGCTTTCGTGCGCGACCGAGTGCGCGCACAGGCCTATATATTTCGTAAAAACCTTGCGATTTGAACTTATTGAATTTCTTCATACACCCCTCAAAGAACTTATAGTACGTCAAAGAGACTGTACCTAGACTTCTTTTTTATTCTTATGAAACCTTTCAGTAACTGGAGCCGAATGTCTTTTTAAACTTTCGTGCGTTACCGGATGTACACACCTTGGTATTTTTTTTAGAAATATAAAACGTTTCATACTTTAACAATTGTGCGCTTAAATCCAGCTCAGAAGATATACAAAATCATGATGGTAGTTGGTTCAACCCGGACCGTTTATTAGAGGTAGATCGTCCGACTC
This sequence comes from Lissotriton vulgaris, assembly GCF_964263255.1. Classification (NCBI taxonomy): domain Eukaryota; kingdom Metazoa; phylum Chordata; class Amphibia; order Caudata; family Salamandridae; genus Lissotriton; species Lissotriton vulgaris. The sequence continues at coordinate 1,394,731,146 of NC_141693.1, forward strand.
CACCGGAAGACACCCCTAATAAAAAGGACATATATATAAAATGCGGACTAGCCGCTGTATCGTGCTAGCAAACTATAACATATAAATCGTTAGAAAAAACAAAAGGAATCGAGCAAAATCAGTAGGCCACTGATGAGATCCTTTTTTTCACCTTGCTAAAATAGAAAAATTAGGAACAACCCCTCATGAGAAATATGAAACTAGTGAGAGAAACCGAGCTCGACGCCATGATGGCTGCAAGACAGCTCGGCTCCGCCGCCCACCCCACCCAAAATAACGACAAATATTATAAAGATACACAACACACCAGCAAAGTAACAGGGTAAAACGTTTTATTAAATAACTATTTACATGGCAGCCTACTGCAACATGAAAACAACACTTTCAATTGGTTCTTAATAGTTTCAATTCTGGAATTTACACGCAGCACTCCACCCACTTCCCTCACTATCTTTTCTACTCTCAAGAGACAACAACGTCCTACATCTTTCGGAAGACTTTGGTGAAATGGCTACCGTAACTCATTCATCTTCCGAATCTGACCAAAATGATCGACTACCTTTAATAAGAAAAAATAAATCTTTCATCTGGCAATTTTTCACTTATCCTGAAGATCAAAAGAAAGTGAATGCACCAAAAGTAACCTGCACGATATGTGACTTGGTTCTCTCAAGAAGAAATCCAGCAAAAAAATATTTCTTTTCCATACATACCATGGTGCGGCATGTCAAACAAGTGCACCCTCTGCAATTTGCAGAGGCAACGACAAGAGCCCTGGCCACGCTATTACCATTAGAGGTGGCCAGCACATCTTCTGATCGACGACCTGTATCTCCATGCAGTGCAGAGATGGACTTCAGATATTTAACTATATATGGTCTATAACCTATGGTTTTTTCAGTGTTTTTCTTTGGTTTTTTAATAGCAAATATCAAAAGCTTTTTTGTGGAAAATGACTACAATTAGGTATACATAAGCGGCGTTCATTTATGTTCACCACAGCCATTGTTAAAAGTAAAGTGAAAGTCGCGAAACAGTGGCCACGCCATCTAGTCCCTTTTAGGCCCCATCATGCACGTAAGTAACAGCCATTTTCTGTGTCATGGCCTCTCTGCCCACTGCCAATAGCCTATGATTGTTCAAAATTGGTTCTCTTTGGGTCATTCTCTGTTCACAAATAAGCATAAAGTCGCAATACTCTATTTAGTTTTTGCAGATAGTGAAGGATAGGTAGTGCACACTTTTGTCCCCTTTGTAACCCGTCATGCCTATCTCTGCCCCGTTTGTTGGTAGTTGGTTCAACCCGGACCGTTTATTAGAGGTAGATTGTCCGACTCCACCGGAGGACCCCCCTAATAAAAAGGACATATATATAAAATGCGGACTATCCGCTGTATCGTGCTAGCAAACTATAACATATAAATCGTTAGAAAAAACATGAAACTAGAGAGAGGAACCGAGCTCGACGCCATGATGGCTGCAAGACAGCTCGGCTCCGCCACCCACCCCGCCCAAAATAACGACAAACACTATGCAAATATTATAAATATATACAACACACCAGCAAAGTAACAGGATAAAACGTTTTATTAAATAACTATTTACATGCAACCTACTGCAACATGAAAACAACACTTCTAATTGCTTCTTAGTAGTTTCAATTCTCAAATTGAACACCCAGTACATCCAGAGGTCATGTCCGACAAGTTGTGTGGGGGGATGCCTTGCTAATGCCGCCACCCCCACCACCTTCTGTAGGAAGGACTCTGGATATCCTTGGTCCCTGAGAGGCTTCGATGTCCCTGCATTGCACAAATGTCATAAGTTCTGGATGTTGAGAGCCATACTTCAGGGTCCGACAAGTTGTGTGGGGGGATGCCTTGCTAATGCCGCCACCCCCACCACCTTCTGTAGGAAGGACTCTGGATATACTTGGTCCCTGAGAGGCTTCGATGTCCCTGCCTTGCACAAATGTCATAAGTTCTGAATGTTGAGTGCCATACTTCAGGGTCCAAGAAACGCGGACTCGGAGGGGGCGCTTGGCTCCTGCCCCCTCCCCAAGTCTTGTTCCCCTGGTATGGCCTGAGTTCGCCCACGACATAGGCGGCCGGCTCCCGGGGTCAGGCGGAACTTCTTGCCTTTTGATGCCTCTTCCATTCTGGACCTTGTCCCACAATCCGTTTGACCTGAAGACACGTCCTGCGGTGCCCTGGTCCAACCATCACATTTACACCGTCTCACCCGCCATCCGGCTGAATTGCACCCACTCTTCCGATACAGCGACAGGCGGCTGCCACTGAGCTCAGGAAATGGCGGTCGGCTCCACAGACTTGGGCCTGGCCTGCAAGGATGGCTCTGGGCAACCCTGGAACTCGGACGCTTGACTGCTAGGGCATGAGCCCCATTCCCAAAAGCGTCCCGTCAGCCTTGAAGATTCTACAAGAGTCACCGAGGCCCCCGACTCCTGCAGACTTCCGGTGGGGAGCGACTGCCATGATTGCTCGCGGAATGGCCACGACGTAGCCACCGGGTGCTCTCATGCTGACGCCAGCTTCAGTCTGAAACATCCAGAAACACTGTAGACTACCAATTCGATCAGTTCCGGTGGAGCCCCAACGACGTATCGCGTTCTTGCATAATCCGTCATATGACGCGCCGCGTTAGCGCACCCGGAAGTGCTCCGGTGCGCGAGGCGCGAAGCGCAGCTTCCCGGAAGCAATGCGGAGCGCGTAACGTAAGCAATTACATTTCAGTTGGTTCTCCCTCACAATATTTTCAATGTCACATAAAAGTCACCCATCACCCACTGCCATCTCTGGCTGTTTCCATGGTAACACCTCATTCTGCACCTGGCTGAAGGCACAGGTCAAAAGTTCATATCTCAACGTTCTACAGCAAAGTAACAACACTGTTTTCCCTCTAGAAACACCTGCCAATCCACAGCTCTGTTACATGTCTTTTTTTTTCACACCCAATAGTACTTTTCGTTTAACATAAACATTAACAAGCAACGTACTGTTCAATCTCCACTTCTTACAATCAACCAATCATTTTTATTTTTTAAACCACACCCAGCCTCTTCCTTTTTCTTTATTTAGAATTTCAACTTCTAACTACCATTCCACTTCCAGAACCGATCGGAGGACGACTACAAATCCCTTGAAAATGAAGGTCTGGCTAATAGGACACAGTTATATTCACTGGAGTGAAAAATATGCAGTAAGCAGACGAATTTGCAACCTCAGCTTACCAAATGTACACATAACATGGATTTCCAAAAGAGGATTGAAATGTCACCAATTGATTCCATTGGTGAAAACTTTTATGCATCTCCCAGAACCAGACCTTATAATTGTGCACTGTGGTGGAAACGATCTAGGCACAATCACTGGGGTAGGTCTGGAAATGCTTCTAAAAGACACCTTTCGACAATTGATGACACTTTTTCCTCGATCTGCCTTGGTATATTCCAATATATGCCAAAGACAGAAATGGAATTGGTCCAATCACCATTGTGCACAATTTGAGAAAGCAAGGAGACATGTAAATAAATCTGTTTCTGCGTTCCTCAGAGATTATAGCATGGGTTCTATTTACCACAACAACTTGCGATACCACATGCAAGACGTCTATAGGAGAGACAGTGTTCATTTCACGAATGAGGGAAACAGAATCTTCCTCTGCAACATCAGGCTCTGCATCGGTACTTACTTATAAATGCAGAAAACACTCAATTAACACAATGGCTCTTTTCAGAGCCACCTTATATCTAAGCACTCAAACTTCTGATTTATCTCCATTTTCACACTCTTGTAAAAAGGTGTGCGCGACCGAGTGCGCGCACCACGCAACTTTAAAAAAAATATATATATATATATTTCCGCCTTTAAGGGCCTTACTGCACACCCTGAGAAAACCTACGCAGCAAAACAATCTCTACCTTCTCCCCTTTCCATATTCCAACGCTTTGAAATCAACAATATATTTACTCGCAATGACAAAATGGCGGTCAACACTTCCTGATTTCCTTCGAATCGAACGTTAACAGACGTCACGCAACAAAATTCCGCTCGCGCGCGCAGCCGTTTGGGTGCGCGCACATGTGCGCGCGTATAGATATATAATTGACTTTAACTTTAATTTCCTCAGCAACTACTGAACGGATTTACACCATTCCAAAAAAAGCATAATCTGCGAGCCGGACTGTACAGTTTTGCCAAATTTCTTATAAATCCATTCACCCGTTCGACCTGTAGCCGAGTCTAAAGGTCCTATGGAAAATAACATGGAGAAAACACGTTTTGGGACCCCCCTTTTATCTCAGCCCCCACTTGACCAATCCCCCCCAAACTTTTAGGGAAGGAGCGCAGCGGACCGAGCCATCTTCTTTGAGAAATTCGCTAAGATTCTTCAACCAGGGCCAAAGTTATTCCAAATAGAAGGTTGCGGATTTCCTATGGAAACTAGGTCCTAACTATAACTACCTACTGGCGACCGCCAGTAGGTAATATATATATATATATATATATATATATATATATATATATATATATATATATATATATATATATATATATATATATATATATATATATATATATATATATATATATATATATATATATATACAGACCACCACACTGGATGAAGATTATAAGGTGCATTTATTTTGTTCACAACATGACGCGTTTCGACCGGGTCGCCCCAGTCTTGATCACCACTCATACAGAGAACTCAATTAGTTATGCAGCCTGTATAATAATTTTAAAGATTGTGTGGTCAAGAGGATTTGTTAACAGAAAATAATTGTGCTATCCTTTTTTTCTCTAGGGTGATAAATTCAGGTAAAAGTCAAAACAATGAAGACCAAGCTTGCTGTGAAGTAGTGAATGTCGAAAGAAGGGCTGGCAATTCTCACAGAAACTCTTTGTCTTCTACTGATGATGAGGAAGGAGTGTGCAACACACACACATCGGAAAACAAGGTATAGGTTCTCCTTCCTGCTGCGGCTTTCTAAAACAGTGGGTGATGTGCATAAGTGAACGTGTGATGAGTTTTGCACTGCCTCAGTGACATTTTTATATTGTGAGAGTCTGTTTCACTAATAAGAATATTTCTAATTGAAAGCTCTCATCTTTGTAACTGGTTTAGATATTAGGTTCTATTTTGCTCTATGGGAATTCAGAGGCATTTTTAAGTGAGTTGTGGGCTGGAATTTACTCCACTAGGGTATGAATGAATGAAAGAGTAAATAGAAGATTTATAAAGTACACGGCTGCCCATGAACTTGGTGGCCTGGCTCTGATCGCTCTAAGAGAGGCCAAGTTCCTAGGGCAACTTGGCCTAAAGCGTGCACAACAATGTTGGATTAACATAATTTATAACAAATTTTCAACAATAAATTATTAATCACATAACTGTATTTATTTTCATACGTTTTTCTTTGTGTTTTTCTTCATGCAAAAAAATTAATTCTGAGCATTACATCTGAATTAAGTATAATCAATTCAAAAACTATGCAGCATTCTTTGTAAATTAACAATCACTGTGTGGAGGCAATATTAAAAGCCTATCATGCCACGCCAGACATACACTAGCCTTCCACCAGAGTACATGTATCAATCAAGAGGTTCATTGTATTTATCCTTTTTAAAGATGTTGTTTAATGTGATGTTTTTGTAGTGAATATATGCATAGTTGTGTATGTGTTATGCTTTACAATGTCATTGCATTGTCAAAACAATCTTCCATGTACATACTGTCATATTTAGGATAATTATGTTATAAATGTTGTAAATCCCACTTTGTTGTGCACGCTTCAGCCCAAGTTGCCGTAGGAACTTGGCCCCTCCTTCATTCATAACGCATGCTCGGCAGGCATTTTGTTAAGCGTGGCACGCTGATCAGTTTGATCACGAATAACCACGACTATTTCATTACGCAAGGTGTGCACAATCTACCTATATTTCTTATCTGGCTCTAATAGAAGTATACAGCAGAGGGAGCAGAACCTAGGGAGCAGAAAGGAGATGGGGTTTAAGATGTTTATGGAGGGTGGTGGGATTTGTTAAAGTCAGGATCTTTCTCACACTCAAGGGTTGGAGTACAAGATGCTGAGAAGGCAGGCATTCTTTTCATTGAAGAGTTGTCCTAACTGCTCCCTTACAAACTTCCTGAGCAGAGGGTTTCGTGGGAAAGGCCAGACAGGAAGAGAATGTGGAATGTGATCATGTGTTGATCAGCCAAGCCTAAGTCCTTAGAATCATGGCCTCAGATGAGGTCTGAGGTACCGAGAATAAGATCAAGCATGTGCCCTATTCCCCCCTAACAAGGTGGGCACAGTGACCAACTGATGCAGACCAATGTTTTCACTTGAATCTTGAGAATGTTCAGCTTCTTTGACCAGAGGCCATCCATCAAAGAAGTTAAAATTACCATGCAGGATGGTAAATACATAGTAGGAATCAATTTCAGGAACAAGTCCAATTTGGTCTATAAACTGAAATAGCTTTAATGTTAGGAAGATGGAAAATATGAAATGTTATCAATTCAAAAGACTGTATTGAGTCCGCAGAGAAGACAGAGATGTTAATTGATATTTTTATATATCACTGCACTACCCCCACAATCATTGAGGTGAGTCTTTCCCAAAGTATGTTGTAACCAGGTGGAATGGATAATGATATGCCAGGGCATGAATGTTCCCGTATCCATATTTATGTTAAAAACAACTGATCAAGTTGGTAGTCTAGAATAGTGTCACAGATTTCTTGAACATGCATTACCAGCAAACAGGTGTTGAGTACGGCACAAAGTGACGTATACATTTGTTACAAGCTTTTTTATTTTTAAGACACACTGATGGCAATTGAAGGAAAGTCTCACCGTATCATGCATCTACTTTCAGGAGAAGGACAGGATTTGCTTCCACTACTGGGGACTGTTTGACGGCCATGCCGGTCCTGGTGCTGCCATCATGGCTTCTAAACTTCTGCACCTGCAGATTTGTGAACAGCTGAGGGACATCAGCGATATTCTGCAGAACGCCTCAATGCCTCCTCCGATCTGCCTCATCAGTGAGCTAAAGACGCAATCAGTGGAGCAGGTGGAAGATACACCCACAGAAGAAAACAGAGTGCTCACAAATGAGTCCACCTGTCGATTCCATCAAGAGAAGAAGGTTTCACATCAAAGTCTTGTTGTTGGCGCAATAGAAAATGCCTTTAAACAGATGGTAAGTGTACCATGAGACTTTCTGAAATAAAATAGGCACTTAAAAAAAAGGTAATCCTTCAGGTAACTGCTGTTATATTCTCCATCAAAATCTGACACTTAGCAGTCAAATGTCTGATCATTATGAATCGAGTGGTAACAGAACATTGACTCAAGCAGTGCAGTGTACATTTGGCAATAAGTGCATTAGGTGAAACATAGGTGATAGTATACACAAAATGTAGCTTATTTACGAAAAAGAGCTTTAACATTATAAGAAGTGTGTTTTAACATGATGTGTGTGCTGTGTGAGGGTTAATGCTGATGGCACTCGTAGTGATGTGTGAGAGAGTTATCAAACAGAAGATGTAGAACTGGCACTTGAAAGTCAGTTGGAGAAAGGATCTGGGTACTTCTTGTTGGGTAGGTGTTTTTCTTAAGGCATGAAGTGTAAGTGAAACCAGAAATGTGTGTAAGTGGAACCAGTGAAGAAAGAGTTCTTTTCTTCATCCCTTATATGGCTACCTAATCATCAAAGTAAGCTACTGACTCTAGAATTTGCAAGTGTGCATGCAGTATTTGGGGGTAAGGGGGAGTGAATAGGTGGAAGGAGGCGTGGTGGGTTGCCTTAGGATCCCACAGTGCCACAGTAAAGTAGAAAATCTTTATGTGCACAGTGCCCTGCCACCAGACATCTCAACTCATAACTTGTTACTGCCAGTGCTGTCATTTATAAAAGCAACTTGTCACAGAACCCAATTATCTAGGTATATTGCAGGGAGAAGATAGTATTTAAGCAATACTATCGAGTGCGGAAAACACTTGCAGTTAGTTATTGTGGTGGAGTAAGAGAACCCTAGAAAAAGACAAGGCCCTTTACCTACCCTATGCCTCACCCCACACCGATACCTACCTCGGAGTGCCCTTCCCTTTGCACAATACTGCTGTTGTTAGTCAGAAACTTCTACTTTGAGGTGTACTTCACAAAACCATTAGTTAGAAAGTGAGTTTTTCAAGGCAATATACAAGTGTAAGGTAACTTGAAGCAGAGCTGTTGTATTTTTGTTTATGGTGATTAGGCTCCAACATTTTTTGTTATTGAAATCCATTGGAGCGAATTGCCATTTCTGATAGCTACAAAAAAAGATGTAGAAGGAGTATTAACAGACAATAGTCACAATTTAAATCATGTATGAACGTGTCATGCGTTTTAGCCTTTCCAGTTGAATACACTGAATTGCTTTTTTTTAGAGATGTAGAAAGATGTTCACTAACATATCTCTTATTTAAAATGAATAGTTTTGTGCTCAACTAGGTAGTGAGACCCTTCGAAATAGTAGCTACTTGTGCATTTTCGATTCGCCTAGTTCCTTTTTCAATACATTTATGTTGTAACTCCCTGCATGAAAGTGCACTAGCTTCTACGTTATGGCTTATGTGAGTACAATGTATGGCGTTGATAATACTAAGCAAAAATATATCTTCTTGATCAAGAAAAAGCTATACCTACTTTATAACCAACTATATTCAAAATTATTTAATAACACATATTTAAAAATAGGTAACCTTGGTTATTTAATCATGCACCAGAAAATTTTGCTCAATTATTGGACTAGATAAGAAAAATAGATTTAGCATTGGACTTAAAACCGGCTCCAGCACACATCGAAAATAATTTTAGTAGTGTGTTAGTCAAAGAAAGAAGCTCCAATCTTTCCCTCGCTCTTTCTGTAGTATAATGTGCCAGTTCAAGTGATGTTTTTATTTAACTCATGTTCTGGTATTGTTTGCTACCTTCCAGTAAAATACAGACTGTATACATGGCTGCCTACACAAAAACATTAAAATAGTATTTACTATGGTTTTAAAATACAAAACATTTTTATAGTTCGAAAACTGGAAGGGTATGGCCTGTGTTTTACATAGAACCCCTGTCTAATGTGTAGGGTGTTTAGTCCGGCAAAGAGACACTCTACTTAAGAAGTTAAACAATAAATAAGCAAATGTTCCCATTAATGCTTATTTGAACAGTGAGGCATTAATTTAAAAGAGAACACTGAAAATTGCTATGCATTATAAAGTATGAAAAAATGTTCATAGCCTTGCAATACTTTACTTACATAAGACAAACATACTGAACTATGAAGAATGTTTTCGGGAATTCTTTATTTCTCAAACTTGTATCAGTAGACAAGAGAAACAATTTCATGTACCTATTTAGCCTCCTGCCCAGGAAATTGCAGGATTCTAAAGTTGTCTTGTCTAGCAGCCTTTCTCCCCAAGGGGTTCACCAGGGTCATTTTCTACTCTGAAACCAACTAGTATTTACACTGTGAACTTTTGTTGCTTCCGGTTTGGTAAATCATGGCTGCAACTGAAGTAGTTGAATTTCAACGGATAAAGGAGATGATTTATATAACGAAAGAGTAGCGGTTTGATGTGAGAAGACACCCATGTCAGGTTTTCTGGAGCATCCTATCGTAATGGTTCTTTAATTCTCTAGCTCAGTCAGCAGTGTGCATCTTAACATGTTAAATGCACATATTTTAAACCTGAGTAACATGAGTTTCAGACAGTATTTGCACTTCAGAACATAATAGTATTGACTATTATCAGGTCGACCGAACACCTTTGCCCCGTGCGAAAGACAGCGTTCTCCCCAAAAATTATCGAGGTGCATCTTTATCTTCTGGTGAAGGCACATCCTTAATGGCCTTTACCAACTCATTTTTAGGTTTAATATTATCGAACAAGATCACATTTCCCAAATATTCCACAGAATTTATGAAACTTATTCATTTCTATTTTTTGAAGATCATTAATTTTTCCCTGAATATTTCTAACATCTTTTCCAAGACCTTATTGAGTTCCTACCTACAGGTAGCATGGATCAACATGTGACCCAGAAATTACTTTACCCCACTTATGCCACTAAAACAGTGTAAATCAATTTATGAAGCACGCTTGCACCTGAAGCCCAAGGAAAAGGAAGTCTCAAATACATATAAATACCAAATGGTGTGATAAATGTTGTATGACTTTACAAGTCCTTACAAAGTAATACCTGCTGGTACGTAGATCTTAAATTCAGAATGGAAAAAATATTTGGAATTTACTATGGCAGCAAGCATACTGATGGCAAGGATGACATTGCATCATTATATTTTTATTAAGCAAGAGGAGTTCTGCACACAAACGGATCACATCTGATCTTTTTTTAGCGACTGTGGAAATCCATTCTATATTGATTTTTTGTTTTTCAAAACAAATCCCTGCTTTTGGCTTTCTTTTTTTAAAAGAAGCCCAATTGTCATTGGCCATTTTTGTCAAAAGTGATCTCTTCATGTCAGCAGAAGCAATTTCTATGAATTTCCTTGCCACATAGACATAGAGCTCTAAATTATTTGGTCTGGCTGCTGGGCTGCCAGCCTGCAAAATTCTAAATTAAGGCCTTTAGCACAACATTGTGATTTCCATGAGTCAAACAGAAACTGGTAGTCATAGCAAAGATCAAGCAAAGGCTTAACTGGGTTAACCGAGGCCCCAGTGAACAGGCAAAATGCTGGGTGGCTTACAAACGACCATAAAAAAATAACTGCTAAGCTCTGTATTATCTTCAGAATAATTAACAAAGTTGAGAATACAGTGACAGGGTTGGAAACCTATTTTCGAAACATGGAAGCTTGATCAGTGGAGCAGATTCTATAATTGGATCCTCAAAGATCCATCTAGCAGAAGAAAACCTTTGGTGAGCCAGGAGGCTGGAGATTGTATTGAAAGATCTCCTATCTTCCTGCCTACTACAGGACACTCAATTGGAAAGACGGGGGCCAGGGGTGTCTGTTCTCCAAAGTGGATGCAATGGCTTGGAGCTGTAGCATACCTCCTTGATCCAGTGGCCCTGGATGCAACAGGAGGCTAGAGAGCAGATCAAGAAGGCTTCACTGGGCATAAGGACCCTTTTTGGTGTCCCCCCCCACTCATAATAACTGAAAAATGCGTAAGCCCTCTTGGGGCCAGTGGATTTGCTAAGATTTTGTTGGTCACACACAGCTGTTGTAGTGAGAGTGTGGGCCAGAGTTGAATCTCCTGTGAGAGGATCCTCCTGAAGCCTTAATCACTAGGTGAGGGGCTGTGCTATGACAACAGATGAACAGAGGATTACCAGGACTATGAACAAATTCTTGCTAGCAGCTGAGGCGGCCTCAGCCACTAGATGGAAGATGGCGCTTCCATTAACCCTAGTAACATTCTGCCCACTTATTTACACCCCTTGTTAGCCCCACCTGAGAAATAAGCTGACCCAGCAATGCTTTAATGTTTTCAGGCTCAATGTCAATTACATTTTCTTCCCAGACCTTACCTTTTAACATGGATATGACTAATGTTGCATTTATCGTAATATATTTAATGAAGGATCTCCTGGACTGGGCATGCCACTTAATATCAATAAAAGTCCTGGATTATCCAGTTAAAACCAATTTTTGGAAAGAAGCAGAACCATCAAATGGAACACACTCAATACTCTTCATTCAAAGACAAGGATCACAAGAACTTGAGTCCTATGTTAGTACTTTTCCAACAGCTAGTAACAGAAGTAGCATAGATGGATAAAATGTCAGTAGCCACATTTGAACTGATGCTAAGAGGAATTAAAAGATGATCTTAGCAGTCAAATAGCCCATTGTGAGAAGTTAGCCTGGCATATGATGTCCACTATTCTAGTGGGCACCTTGCACCAGTCTAAACGACCCTCATTGATGGTGGTTGTAAAGTCAACCTTATAGACAAGCTATCCCAGTGGTAGCATGGACCAGCAGCCTTAGGCTAAACTCTAAAGAGCATGTGAAGCTGTTTGTTTTACCAATTATAATCCCTTGAATACCAAATGAAAGGACACCACGCAAGGTATATATCAAATATATATGTATTTATTTCTAACACAACCCCTCTGAACTCTTTATGAGCTCAGAGATCAAAGTACATCACAAGTTACTTAAATTGCACAAATACAGTTTTGCCCTAGGGGCCTCACAAACCATATACTAAGTAAGTGGTATAAGAACTACTTCAGAAATAGTGAATAGACCTAGGGCCTAGGGAATCGCTGGGGCTACATTAGACAACCAAAGGTTAGGAAGTAGGAGACCCACGGGAGACGCGTGCAGTGTCTAAACACAGTCACGCGTTACCATTGACTTACAATTGGGAACGTAAAAGTTACAAAGTTATAGATTTAGGGCACTTCCGGATGGACTACGACAAAACCACTTTAGACTAGGATACTTGGATAGTCAATACCCAGGGGAGCACCGGAGTACTCGTGGTGCATAGGTGTCTTTTGGTGTCGGGTTTTGTCGATGTTTTCTATGGAGATCTGTGAAGAAGTGCTGCAGGTGACCAGAGGAAAAGTGTCCGGGTGGATCCAAGGGTGGATTGAGGAACTGAAGAACCTGAAAGCAGAGGGGACAGAGTCTGGGTCACTAGCCAGTGACCAGGAAGGAACCAGGAAGGAACCAGGCGATGTCAAGGAGATTTCAGGTGAGGAGGTGAAGCTTGTCTCTGCAGCAATGAGGACCAGGAGGCGTCAACGATGACCAGGAGGTGGATTTGAGCTGTCCAACAAACGATGTAGTTGACAGTGGTGGCAGTATCCGGATTGGACCCAACAAGCCTTGGAGACCGCAACCCACGCAGGAAGTGAAGATTGGCTTTGAGTCAGACCAGCAAGGTCTGGGGAGCTTCTCCTTTGGAGGGAAGCTGGAGCAAGCCTGGAGCAACCAGGCCAGCAGTGCAAATTCAAAAAGAAGTCTTCAGAGGGCTAACTAGCCAGCAGGCTAGCAACTGGGAAGACGTGTCAAGCCGAAATGCAGGAGCAGGCCCCATGCGGCACTCGTGGAGTGTGGAGGGCTGAGCTTTGGTGCAAATGGCGCTCTGGGCTGGGGCTTCTTATACCCAAATGCACGACTGCAAGGGTACCTCAGGAGTCGAGCAGTTAGCAAAATTCAGGAAGTCCAGGGTGTCTGGTCCCACGTCTCTCGTGTCCACCATGGGTCTCAGCTTTGCTGTGGATGTGGATCAGAGTCAGAGAAGTATGGAAGTCCAGTTCCTGAGTCAATGAGTCTTTGGGTTCCGGCAGGAGCATCAATAAAGCAAACCGGCAAGTTACTGGTGGTGCCTGTTTGCACAGGGTGGTCACTCCTTGACCACAAGGGAAATGTCTTCAGTCTTCTAGTCGGTATAGAACGTCGAAGGTCCGAGAGTTTTGTATCAGAGTTTCATTCCAGGATAATCTAAAGTCTGTGGACACGGCTCCTATCTTTATACTGATTTTAGGGGCTGGATTACCTGCTAGGTCCCTCCTATGGGTAGACCTGGAAAGGGGGTGGTTACACCACTTTCCCTTTGTCCGGTTTCACGCCAGAGCGGGCTGGAGTGCCCCAGCAACTGGTTTGAACTGGGCTATGCATGGAGCACCTTGGGTGCCCCAGGCAATGTCTGGAAAAGCATCTTTCCTTTAAACCTACCCTGCCCCAATACACTACAGGCTGTCTGGGGAGGTGCTAGCACCTCCCTTGACAGGAAACCTGTTGTCCAGGCCTCCCTTGCCATAGCTTCCCCCAGCAGCAGGAGGTCAGACTCATATCTGTGGCAGCAGCATCCATTTTGTGATGCTGAGGCTCTGTTTAACTTTAACCAGGTAAAGCAGTAAATACATGTCTTTTCCCTCTAGAAGGGTGGAATGCTACCCCCGCTGCCAGAATTGGCTGGGGGTAGTATTCCAAAGTGTTTGACACCTTACACGACATGTTTTGATAAAGCCAAACCAAAGTTAGCATTAACCGCGAAGATTCTAATGCACTTAAGAGTATATGGAATGGCTATATCATAGAACAGCTATAAGGAGATGGTTCCGAAAGCTGCAGAGGGGCTCAGCTCATGCTAGGGCACCCTCTCACATAAAACCAACGCTCTGCCTCCAGGATTGTTAAGGCATGCCATAGGAGTGACTTATAGGTTACTATGTGTCTCTAAATAAGGTAGATATAGATCTACTATATCTAAGTAAGGGGTGATTACACCACCTTACCCAAGCTGAGTGATCAGCCTGTGGTGGCAGTTTAGATGGCCAGCCAAAGGTGGCATAGTACATGCTGGAGCCCCTGGTAGGCCTTGGATGCACCTATGCCCTGGGTACCTATGGTACACTATACAGGGGCTCACAGAGGTGACCCAATATCCAATCTGGTATGTACCTAAGGTACATGGAGTCCATTTTATAGGGAGAACAGATAGCCTGGAGCCCTGAATAGCAGGATCCCAGGCCAACTAAGTAAAAAACCAGCTAAAAAGTTGGGGTAACCATATAGTCAGATATCCGCCTTCCTACACAACCGCCCCCCCAAATGAAAGGAGATAAGGCTATCCTTGACCAGGTAAGCCTATATTGCCTAAGTGGCCATATAAAGAAGTACCTGCACTAGCATGGTTACCCCTTGTCTCATGGTCTACTAAGCAATCCCTCACCCTAAGGGTATCAGAGAGCCTCCACCATAGGGAATCTCTACCTGTGGTGTGTTTTGGCAAAGAAAAGGCTGGTGCTGGGATGGAGTTCTGAAGTGAGGCTCCACTAACTTTGGGCTCAGCTTCCTCCAATCACTATCAACCATGTATGCCTTTCTTTCCATGACTGAGTTGCACTGTGCTCTCAGGGTCAACCTCTGGCTGTCTAAAGCTGGAGGCTGGGTCCCTTTTGTTGGACCACTGGAGGGACAGGTCAGGTTTGGGGCCACTAGGTCCTAGGTTTCCTGTGCCCAACAGAGTCCATCTGGGGGAGGTTCCTACCTAAGGGTAACGGTTATCCCTCAGAGGTTTGAGAATTTTCACCTGGCTAGGGCTTCTAGACTGGGTGCCCCTAAGCTGCTGATGGGGGGGTCCTCTGGACAGGGGGCCCTTTGGGGTCCACTGGCTTCCCTGACCTCTACAGCCCTGGGCTGACTGAGGCAGGGTAGAGAGGGACAGGTTACCTGTACCAGACTGGGTACCACATTGAAAGGGTCCACTGCTATCAGGGGCTCTGCCAGGCCAGGCCGGACTACCTCTGGGGCAGTTCCTTCACAAGGGGTAGGGTCAGTTCCCCGAGGAGGCTGACCCTCACTTAATGTCTGGTTGGAGGGAGACTTTTCTTCCTCCCCAATGCTCTCTGTCTGAGTGGAGTGAGCCATAGTTTCAGGCTTCACAACACAGAAATCTGTTTGAGTTTGGGCTGTGACCATCACAGCCCTACCAACCTTTTCAAGAAGGCCTACCATTTTGGAATGGATTTCTTTTTCTATCTCAGCCCAGGCTGAGATCTCTATATCATTGCCCAGTAAACAATCTACAGGCAAGTTTGTAGACACTGCCACTCTCTTTGGGCCAGTGACACCTCCCCAGCGGAGATTTACTACTGCCATGGCATGATCTTTCTGCACTCCATCAATATTGGTCATCTTGTATGTGAACCCAGGTAAAAGCTGTTCTAAGGGGACTAGTCTCTCAGTCACCATAGTGATGCTAGCCCCTGTGTCCCTATAGGCCTCAGCTTTCTGACCATTGATGTGGGGCTCCTGTCTGTACTTGCCCAAGGTATTGGGACAATGAGTAAAGTTGGCAAACCCCACGCCACCATTACAGACTAGAGTTGCTGTGTTTGGGGACCTGGTTAGGCCAGAGTCCACCTGAGTTCCCCAAGTAAACCCAGCCAAATTGTTGGAGGCACTCCCACCACCTGGGAGGTGTTGGAGTATTACTTGGAGGAGTATTTTCCTTATTGTTGCCTTTTGGGCAATTGCTGTCAGTTTTCCAATGGCCAGGTTGCTTACATATATGGCAATAAGGTTTGTTAACATTAGAGGAAGGAGTTTGGAACCCACCCCCCTCAGAGGATTTTTGGGGCCCTGTAGTGGATTTGTCCTCAGATTTATCCCCACCTTTCTCTTGAGGTTTGGTAGAATCTTTCTTCTGGTCACCACCCTGATTTTTAGGCCTCACTCTGGTTCTGACCCATTTGTCTGCCTTCTTCCCCAATTCTTGGGGAGAGGTCAGATCAGAATCCACCAGGTGCTGATGTTGAAGCTGGTTTTGACAATTATTAAGGATCTGCTCCCTCATAATCAAATTATAAAATCCTGCACAGTCATGTACTTTGCTGCCCAGTAACCAGCCCTCTGGAGCCTTAGTAGCACAATCTACAAAATCAGTCCAGTCCTGTGATTGTGATTGGGTTCTTATATAGCGCACTACCACTCCAAGGAGTATCTTGGCGCTAATTCTCCAAGATGTTTGATAGAGATGAGAGGTAATGATGTTTTGGTGAGCGTGCAGGGAGAGGATCATAGCAGTGCTTTATAATCTGATTCTGACAGGGAGTAGATCCAGGTTTTTAGGTTTTTCCTAAAACTGAGTTCCGTTGTATTTTGGCGTAGAGGCAAGGGGAGATTGTTCCAGGCCTTTGCTCCGATGACTGCAAGGGATTTTCCTCCCTTGGTCGTTAACCTGAATCTAGGGACTTGAAGTTGGTTAGTGGTAGATGGCCTGAGGGTTCGTTTCGGCTGATATGCTTGAAAGTACTTCCTCAAGTACAGAGGGCCTAGGTTGTGGTAGGCTCTGTAGGTGATGGTAAGTACTTTGAAGAGGATGCGTTTATGCACCGGGAGCCAGTGCAATGCATCCAGTGCTGCCGATGCTGAGGACCTTCTGGGCAGTTTCAGTACAAGCCTGGCTGCTGCGTGTTGGACCATTTGCAGTCTGTGCAGGGCCAATTTATTCAGCCCTGCATACAGACTGTTGCAATAGTCCAGTCTGGACGTTATGAGCGCTACAGCCACTGTCCACCTGGCACTTAGGGGAAGGAAATCAAAGAATTTCCTAAGGCTTTTGATGGTTCTGAAACAGGCCCCAGCTACTTCTTTGGCTTGTAGACTGAAAGAGAGGGTATTGTCGAACTTGATGCCCAAGTTACGAACAGAATTAGTTGTCTTGGGGGGGGGGCTTCCACCATTTCCGGCCACCAGTCCTTTGGAGAGAAACAATTATTAAGGCCAAAAGGAACAATCTCAGTTTTAGCTGAGTTACATTTTAGATGATTTTGGGTCTGTCTCTTCTGGGTGTCTCTGAACAGCAACCTGTACTGCTCAGTGGTTAAGCCAAACCCATATATCAGAGCACTCTTCAGGACAGTGTAGTTGTCAGCATCCTGTTCACTTACTGTCAGGAGCTTATATCTTCCTTTGTATGCATAGGAGAGCCATACTATTGCTGCCCACTACTCTGAGGTACCTGCTGTACTCTGCCGAGCCTCTCCAAAGCAGTGATCCACTTGTGGATGTCATCCCCTACCTGATAAGGGGGCACAATTTTACTAAGGTTTCTATGGTCATGAGACCTTTCCTTATCTTTAGGAATTATGCTGCCACCAGTGGACTCTAGTCCACATAATTTTCTCTCTCTCTCAAGAGCCAGGGTCTCTTTTGCAAGGGCAATTTCTTGCCTCTTGATTATAAGCTTGGATTCCCGCATCCTAGCTTTATGCTCTCTTCTCTCAGGGGAAGTCGTTCTCCCTAGAGCTGAGGCATGGGACCCTATTGAGTCAGCAGAATGGTTGGAATCTCTGGAATGTGATCCTTCTGTGCCCATTGTTAGGCCTACCTGGGGGTCTGGTTTGAATTCTTCCATTCTCTGTCCCAAGTAGTCCTAGGTTAACCTGGTTCAGTTCTCTGACTTGCACCTGGTTATCATCCACTACAGCATCAGGATCTCCCTGGTTGTTACCAGTGGGGTAATCTGCTGAGGGATGGTCCTCCTCTACACTCCCTGATGGACCTGGGTTGGATGCTTTTTCTTCATCATACTCCACTAATATATATATCAGGTGCTTAGAGGTGGGGCTTTGTCCTTGTCTCAGTCTTCTGACTGTACATAAACTTCTCAACTCATGAAAAGTGAATATGTCATACTTAGAAAGGTACCCTGGGGCTCAAAGAATTGACCCAATATCCAATCTGGTATGTACCAAAGGTACATGGAGTCCATTTTATAGGGAGAGCAGATAGCCTGGGGCCCCGAATAGCAGGATCCCAGGCCAACTAAGTCAAAAACCAGCTAAACACTAGGCAAAAAGTTGGGGTAACCATATAGTCAGATATCCAACTTCCTACACTCATGACTATGACTACCCTGCTTGGTTTAATGTTACATATTGATTCACAGCAGAAGGGGTAAAGGTAAGAGAGATGAGGGCAATGGCAAACGATGCGCGTTCCCTCATTGCCCATCGCCCCAGCTTCATCCAATATTTAGGAAGAACCAATGTAAATAGGAGATACTAAAGGACAGGTTGCACCCGAAGAAAAGCTCTCTTCTCTCTTTTGTAGTCAAAGGGGTAATTTTGTTTGACAATTCTCCAAGAGTATGGTAAATGGTTGGCTTGTTTTCAAGAGACAGGAGGACAAGCAGGTATTTCATTTCAATTTTCTCCACCAATAAGGCACATTTTCATATACCTGTTATGGTTGCCACTGTCAGACCCGCAGACGCTTAGGGCCCTATCTGCTCCAGGAGCTAGAAGATGCTTCATCAATCATGAATTTCTAAAGAAGAAACAGATTTATTTTCCAGAGAAAGAGAATCCCAAAGAGTTACAAGGAATTGATGGAAGACCTTGAGCCTGTAGCACGGAAAGGCGAAAAACTTTGCGATTACCGATGTTAACGGGCACCGGGTATGTTGCAAAGATTTAGTTGAATATGGCTAAAACATTTCCTTTGGTGCTAGAAACATGCTGGCTGAAATTATATAAACCTGCCAAAGACTGGTCACAGTCATCTCTGACCTTTTCTCTGTTTATTGCCATAAGAAATGTTATTTTTTGGAACCACCAAAGATAGGTCCCAACCTCTGATATGTTCAGCATTGAAGCCTCCCTCAAAGCCTCAGAACAAAAAAGACCTAAAAGGATGATGGGATTCCTGCTGTTTACAGAGATTGTCTTGATTTGAGAAGGGGGCAGGTACATTACCTCCCCATCATAAGTAGGATTGTAGGATGCGGCTATTCCGTATAGAAGAATGTATCCATTGACCCTGTAAAGTGTTATGACAATATCTTAAGGAAAATCTGGAAAAACAATATATTTTGCGTTCCACCTCACCAGAAGGGGCCCCAATATTCTTCATTCCTGAGGATAATGGTGAGTACCATTATGCCACACATTGATTGTCTCAACCTGAGCAAGATCACAGTTCACAATTAATACCCTATTCACTTCATCTCTGTTTATTAGAACAGATCACGACAGCAAATATCTTTTCAAAGCTGAATTTGATAAGGGTGTACAGTTTAATTTAAGAAGGAAATGGCATTCAATACACAGTGCAGACACTATAAATATTTTGTGTTGCCCTTCAGCCTATGTAATGGTACAGCTCCATTACAGCATTTTGTGAATAACATCTCCTGTGATCTGTTGGATACAATCATTGTAGTCTATTTGGATGGAATCCTGATATTCTGCAGCAACATCAAGCTCAAGTCAGAGAAGTAGTGAAAAGACTGAGACAATAGCCCCTATTTATCAAAGCTGTCAAGTGTATGTTTGAACCCACCGAAATGTCATAGCTTCGATTTCATATTTCAAGTGAGGGAATCAGAGTGGTTTCGCAGGTGAAAGGCATCCTCAAATTGCCCTGTCCATCTAATATTAAAATGATACAAAGATCTGTACGATTTGTAAACGTCTATACTTATTTTATACAAAATTTCTCAACAATCATGAACCAATTTCTTAAATCTCCAAGAAGAAGCTACTTTATCATTAAGGAAGAAAGCAAGAATTGTTTTTTCTGACGTTAAAGGCTGCCTTCAAGTCGGCAACAATTTTAAGACATCCAGGTTTACACCTCCCATTTATTGTTGACACAGACAGCTCATCATATGGTATTGAAGTATTGTTATTGTATTGAAAAACCAAATTAGAGACTTTCCATCATGTTACATTTTATTCAAGAAATGTATCCAGTATAAAGTCTAATTATACCACTTAAGATCCAGAACTTGTAGCAGTCAAGGAAGCTTTTGGACACTAGAGGCATTATTTGCCTTCTTCCATTCAAGGCATGAAAAATCATGGTCCAGGCCCTAATCATGTCTCGGCTGGACTATGGGAATGCCCTTTATTTGGGTGCTCCTACCGCAACCCTCTCCAAACTCCAGACTATGCAAAATTGGCCAGCAAGACATCTCCAGGATACTCCTAAACATCACTCAGCTAAACCTGCTTTGAAATCCCTCCACTGGCTCCCCATCCGGGATAGACTTAACTTCAAGGCACTGTGCATCGTTCACAAGTCAGCTGGAAGGGTCCTGCCATTCTTCCCACCATCATTCAGCCCTACCGGCCTAACAGAAGTCTTCATTTAGATGATATGAATTTGGTCACTGTCCCCAGGATCAAGAAAGCTAGAAGACGGGGGTCGGCTATTCTCATATAATGCAGCCAAGCTCTGGAACTCCCTTCCACTTCACCTACAAAGGGAAACAAATCACTTTGCCTTCCGCAAACTGTTAAAGACCTGGCTTTTCCCTTAGCTGGCTGGACTCCATATATCTGCTGCTACTAGTGCTGGGAAGCCTCCGGGTAGCCATGTGCTATACAAATTTATTTTTCATTTCATTTCATTTGGAAGTGAAGTCTCACAAGAACACAGTGTGCACTGACCAAAGGAATTTGTAGTACTTAACCTCAATAAAAGGTATTGGAAAATATGCTAGCTAGTAATTGTTATTTTCACGATTAGATGATCGGCTTACCTACAAACCAGGTTATCAACATGGCAAGACATATGCTCTGTCCCGACCCATGGAGGAAGAATAGGTAGGGATAGAACCTCTAAGCATTATGACCCTTACTAGATCTCTGACAGATTCTGTTTCTGCCTTCCTATAAAGGGTTTGCTAGGATAAAGAGAAGATGGATTCAGATATATTGATACAAGGCGCTCTCAGAAATAAAAAGCACTTTATTGTTTCCCAAACAAACATTGTTTGTTTATTCTTGAGGAGGAAAGGCAAAATCACCTTTTAAGATGGTGCCATAACTCTCTAATAGGAAATCATCCTGGGCAGAGAAAAAGCAAGGAGATAGCAACCTGCTACTTCTGCTGGCCAAGAGTGTCAATGACTATTAAGTACTATGTTAATCGGTGTGCTATTTGTTGTCAAGCGAAGAGTTTCTATGCTAAGCCTGAAGATTGGGTCCAGGCACTTCAAACTCCACAGCAGCATGGTCCATTAGCTCAATGAACTTTACATAGAACTGCCCAGATCATTTTGATATACTACACTGCTTGAAGTGGTAGACTATTTCAGCAAGTGAAGACATTTTAGCTCATTAAAAAATTACCCAGAACGATATACCGGACATAGATCTTCCAGATTTTTTTTTGTTTGCTTGGCTT
This sequence comes from Lissotriton vulgaris, assembly GCF_964263255.1. Classification (NCBI taxonomy): domain Eukaryota; kingdom Metazoa; phylum Chordata; class Amphibia; order Caudata; family Salamandridae; genus Lissotriton; species Lissotriton vulgaris. The sequence goes on from NC_141693.1 coordinate 1,394,752,853, forward strand.
GGTGGGGACATCATCACAGACTGAGGCTTCCTGTTTATGGCAATCTTTTGGTAGGACTTTATGAAGAACGTGGGTAAGGTACATTATAAATCTACCAACTACCATCCAAATATGGATCATCTAACCGTGAGGTTGAACTAATCATTAGAACAATATACCAGTTGTTTCCTCGTTAATCACCCTATGCAATGGACCAATTGAACTGCTTTGACGGAATTTTCATACAACAATTCCTTACACAGTTTCATGGCTACTTCTCTAGTTCATCATCGAGCTGACCATTCACCAGTATGTTAATTAGTCTCCCTTAGTTTCCCTTGAGTACCCCTGTTAGTTATTCAGTGCCTATAAGTCTCTTTTTGCATATTCCCTGTTGGCTCCTGTACCATTAAGCCTTTAGCAGTAGGTCAATGACCAATGGACCATCAGAAGTAAGTAGCAATTCTTGAATAACAGTGAGTATGCATGCATCCAACAACCAGGTGAGAAGATAGAGGTAACAGTGGCAAATGGCAGTGCTTAAATGCTTGTCAGAGGGTAGGAATGTGGGAGTACCAAGAGCAGGGAGAAAGTTTTGAAAACCATATAAGTTGGGAATAACTGAGTATTAAGTTGCACATTAACCTCAGTAGAAATTAGACTACAGAACCATATGCAGCATCTATGATTGCCTCAGCACCAGCCAATGCCTATCTAAAAGTCACCCATGTCCTTCCAGTATCCCAGACTTACAGAGCTTGATGATCCAGACAACACAATGAGATCTCCTCCTTCCATTAAGACTGCTGTAGTTGAGCCTGAGTTTTCAGATCTAGATTGATAGTGTTGTATTCCCTGCCACTGCCCAGATACAGGGTTGTATCTTTCATCTCAGTCATCTATAATTTGGCATCTGCAGACTGACTCTTGACATCTAAAACTACCCTATTATGCCCCATAATTTTCAGCAAAGGAGTTTATATTTCAGCTTTATCTTGTCCAGTGATTCATGCCTTCTCTGCACTCAAGGACTGCCAGTGAGAACAAGCCCAGACACCAGTCCAGGCAGATTAAAAGAAGTCACCTTGGAATCCCTGTTGTGAATAAAATATTTTGTGATGGTTAAGACAATAGCATAGAGCCAAAATAATTCAAATAGGCGTAGGCTGCTGTAGAGATCGGTGAGATGGAAAGGTACAAGGAGATAAGCCTGGAAAAACAAGTGATCTTAGATTCTAAGGAGATATTCCTTGTACCTAGAAGAAAATTAACATTGCAAAGAAAAATCTTACATATGTTAAAGAACTAGCCAAAAAAGCCAGATCATGCTACATTTCCTTCCAAGGGCTCATACGATGTTCAAGTTCTTTCAAGTAGTGCACAAAAGAAGATGCTGCAGTTCTGAGTAGGCAAACGATATGGCAATGTTATATAGACATCCAGTGTGTGAACGCCCAGAAATCGCATCCAAAATTAGTACTTAAGCAATAAGGCTCTCCGCAAGAGTCCATGGAAAATAGGTCTCGTCCAATGGGGAAGCTCTAACACTATACAACAAATCGCCCCCGCACGAGACGGCAGCCAGCCATTCTCTGCCAACAGGTGAGACGAACTCACTCAGCCGAGTGAGTTCTCTGGAACAAGATCAGCCTTACCCTGCATGAGACAGCATTTGCCATCTCGCCAACAGGGAGGCTGAATGAAACTCAACGAGGCTTCGGTAGAAAACGAAATCCCCTCGAATATCAGGATGCAGAGGATAAGCAAACAAAAACCGTACTCTTGTACTACCTGCGGGATATCCAGGATGAAGAGCACTGACCGGGGTTCTTCTTAGGAATTATCGGCAAAGCGGGGGAGTTCAAACTGTCTTTTACTTCCTGCTTTGAATGACTCCCGGTGCGTGTACTACGTGCGTCCCCGAGCATGCTGGTTATTTGCGCGATGTTAGTCAGCGCATAACCGGAATGCCTCTATCCTTGACAGTACATCCCCGTTTCAGGGGGCGCTGACTGGCATTTGGTTCCTCTGGATGTAACCTGTGGAACTTTGACACCAAACGGGGAGCGTGCACGGCTACCGCGGGTTTCCAGGAATCTTCCTCAGGGCCATAGCCCTTCCAAGATATCAGAAAGTATGATCTCACCCTCACTCTCTTGGGATCAAGAATTCCCTGAACCTCATACTCTTGTTCATGTTGTACCCATATTGGCACCGGGGTGCGCCTAACCGGACAATGGGAAGGTTTCAAAAGAGACACGTGAAATACGGGGTGGATTTTGAAATGAGTCGGTAGGCGTATTTTAACTGGTTGACATGTTTAATCACTCGGTATGGTCCAATGAATTGGGGATTAAACACGCTGTACTTTTTAAACCGAATGTGCTTCGTCAATAGCCAAACCCATTTCCCCCATTTCGTACACCGGACAAGGTCTGCGATGCTTATCGGCTTGTGTTTTGTACCTAGTTTTGGCTTGAAGCAGGTTGTGACGTGTGGCGACTAACGTCTTGCGAACACGTACCAACCTCTCTTGGAGTTTCGGTAGTTTGGCGTTGGTACTTAGGAGGAGAAAAGGATTGAATCCATGGTGAAACCCATATAAGCTAGAGAAAGGGGTGTGTTGAGTGGAGGAGTGTTTTGCGCTGTTAAATGCAATTTCCGCCACCCATGTATCTGTGTTGTTGTTAACATAACATCGCAGGAATTGCTTGAGTGTCTGATTTAGTCTCTCTCTCTGGCCATCTGTCTGGGGGTGAAAGCTTGTGGAAAGTGAGGAGGATATCTGTAATACTGTACACCAGGTTTTCCAAAATCATGCTGTGAACTGCGCCCCTCTGTCCAACACAATGACTCTTGGGAGCCCATGTAGACAAACTATGTTAACCAACAGGATGTGTGCCAACTGACCAGCCGTGGGAACTTGTTTACAGGCTAAGAAGTGGCCCATTTTGTCTATGACTACAATTATGGCTGTTTTTCCTTGGTCTTTAGGCAATCCAACTATGAAATCAACAGAGAATCTTTCCCATGGGATTTCTGGAGTAGGCATGGGCTGCAAAAGTCCTTGAGTTTGTCGATGATCAGTTTCCATCTGGGCACATGTAGCGCACACCTTTACCCATTGACTGATATCTGGACGAATGGTTTGCCACCAGAATTGTCTTAACACCTTTTCCAGAGTCTTCTCCTTCCTCATGTGACCCGCACAAGGTGAATCCTGACACCAGGAAAACACTGTCTTACGTAGAGTCTTGTTGGGTACCAGCACCTGAGAACCTTTCATTGGTATACCTTGCCGCATCTTCCATTCTTTATGATGTCTGATCCATGTCCTACAGATACAGGTCTGCACTCCTGTCCTGAGGCTCTGTAGAAAATCGCGTGTTTGCGTGACACACAACACCTTACTGGGTTCTATTATGGCTCTTTCTGGATTAACAGAATGCATGGTTGGGTTTTCCTGTCGTGTCAGAGCGTCCACTTTCTTGCTGTTAACTCCGGGTTGGAAAGTCACTATGAAGTGAAATTCCTCAAAGAATTGCATCCAATGGAGTTGCCTGGGAGTGAGATGGCCAGCCGCACGCATAAACTATAGATTGCGATGGTCGGAGTAGACCATTATCTGGTGTACTGCCCCCATCAGCAAGTGTCTCCATTCTGAAAATGCGTCCTTAATAGCCAAGAGTTCTTTCTCGTCTATTGTATAATTTTGTTCTGCCCTGTTTAATTTTCAGGACATAAAAGCAATGTGATGGAGGTGTCTGGTGTTTCCCTGTCTTTGAGACAAGACTGCACCTAGTACAACTTCTGAGGCTGCTGCTTCAACAATGAAGGGCAACTTGGGATTGGCATGCGTGAGCACCAGAGCCGTGGAAAACGCTTCCTTCAGCAGGTCAAAGGCTTTCTGTGTTTCTCCTGTCCAGACGAATAAAGTATTTTTTCGAGTAAGTCTGGTTAAGGGTGCCACTAAATCGGAGAATCCCCGGATAAACCTTCTGTAAAAGTTGGCGAATCCTAGGAGGCTTTGAATGTCCTTGACATTGCATGGACAGGGCCAATCCATTACTGCTTTTACCTTTCTTTCGGCCATTACTTGCCCCAATGGGGGCTGGTGCAATGACCTGCGGAAGGGAAAACAATTGAGTGCCGGAATGCTAGAAATGGTGATCTAAACCATGGGGACATGTCAAGGCTTAGCTTAGTGATACGAGTTGTGTATTCAAACTGGATGAGTGCGTGAACCGGCTGGTGTGGCAGAGGATAACCATGGAAAAGGATCATGTAACGTGTCACGTGATCAGAGGAGTGTGTGCTCATCAAAGTGTGAGTGCTCAAGTGCAATTACGTGGCAGCCATCTTAAAGTGGGAATGTAGAAGTAATAATAGGTGTATAGAGAGAGGAACAATCACAATGTAGTTGCCATGAATTGAGGGTATTGAAATCTTTTTTTTTTTTTTTAAATATAAGAAAATGCATTGCCAGGACTGTTGCAAGGAGTTTCACTTCGGTGTTCAGGAGAGATATAGGTCTGTATGGCGCACAGTCCTCTCGCGGTTTGCCCTCTTTATAAATTGGAACGATGGTCGTCGTGGAAAGGTCAGTGGGGAGCATCCCATCCTGATACGCTCTTAAAAAAAGGGTTTTCAAGTGTGGAGCCAGGATGTCCACTGTGCACTTGAAAAATTCCGCCGGGAAGCCATTGGGCCCCGGAGTCTTCCCAGATCTCAGTCTAGCAATGGCCAAAGAGACATCCTCAACCGTGATGTCAGCCTCAAGTGTCTTAATGGCCTCCGGGTCTAGCGAGGGAACCTCAGTCTGGCTCATATATTGAAGAGCAACGCCGCAGGAACCCAAGTCTCTGGCGGTGTAGAAGCGCTCATAATGGGTAGCAAAAGTCTCGGCGATGAGTGTATCAGTGTCAGCGAGCCTGCCGTCCGTAGCCCTAACGTGCTCTATCCACCGCGCTGCCCGTTCCTTCCTACTGAGCCATGCCAGGAGCTTGCCTGACTTGTCCCCCACGTCATATAAGCGATGGAGGGTGGCCAAATTTTGAGTCTTAACCTCGTCTGTCACCAGCTCCCTATAATGGCGCTGTGTATCTATCAATTTCCGCATGGCAGTGGGGGATTTCGTAGTCAGGTGTTCTCTCTCTAGGTCTAATATGGTCCGTTCCACCGCCGCTACCGTTCCCTGGAGTTTTTTCCTTTCCTCACCCAGTCTATGCATTATCCTGTCCCTCATAACCGGTTTTAAGGCTTCCCAAAGGGTTACCCCCGAGTCAACTGATCCCTCATTGTCGGCTAGATACACTCACACATCAGCCCGCACTCCCTTTAGGACAGATGGGTTTGCAAGGTTCCAGGCGTCCAACCGCCAGGTAGCCCCTGTCGTTCTACGTTTCTGATCTACTCGTACCAACAGCGGAGAGTGGTCCGAGATTCCTCTCGCCCTGTATTCTGCAGTGGTGTCTAGGATCAAGTCTTGTCTGGAGATAAAAATGTAGTCCAGCCGTGAAAATACCTTGTGTGAGGCTGAGTAAAAGGAGTATGTCAGCTGGCCCGGTTTCAACCAACTCCAGACATCAGTAAGGCCTATTGTGGCAATCAGCTGGGCTAGTGGGGTCTGAGTATCTTTGGGAGGTGGCGTCCCTGAACGGTCCACCTTCCTATCCATAACATCATTAAAGTCTCCGCCCACCAATTGAATAGTGTCCGCCGATTCGAGGAGTATATTGGCCAGCGTCTTAAGTGTATTAGCCTGAAGTTTGGGAGGTGCATATACTGATATCAATGTGTACGTGCGTCTACGCCAAGTCCCTTGAACCCCTACGCAGGTCCCTTGTGGATCCTCCCAGGAGCGGGTAACGCAGAATGGGGAGGTGTTCTTTAGAATTATGGCTACTCCCCTGGAATCAGTGGTATACCCCGCATGTGCCAGCACTTTATAACGCCCCCTGGCTAAGAAGGAGCAATTAGATCCCTTAAGGTGCGTCTCTTGTAGGAAAATTACATCTGGTCCTATTCTTTTAAGGTAGGCATTTACCAACCCTCTCTTAACCTTATTACCAAGCCCATTCACATTCCAGGACAGGACGCTGAGACTGTGGTGGTCAGCGGAGTGCGTGTCTAGTGTACTTGCCATTCTGAGGTATCAACACAGTAATGTGGGTGATCCCTGGTGTATGAGAGTAGAATGTCGCAACCATGAGTATGACAGTAACGAACCAATCGTTTCCCCCCCACCCCCTCCCAACAACCCCACCTCCAAACTGTTAGAACTTCCCAAAACCCCACCACCCCCTCCCCACCTTCTCCTCCCGTCCATCCCATACTCGTAACCAATAAAGCACAGGACTTTCAGGTGGTAAAGGTCTGTCCCCCTCCCGCTGACCCCCCCAACTAGCCTGACACCAGGGCTTCAGCCGTTGCTGTCCCCGGCTCGATTGTCTAGCCAACTACAGGACGGGGACCCCCGGCCCCGTGGGCCACTAGAGGCAGTAACAAGGCAAACAAACAACAATAATGTCAGAATATACTCTGAGAGTAGTGGTTGTAACTTGCGTGTCCTCTGCAGCGGTGCACTGCTGTCACGGATATCTGTTCCATACTTCTTTACGAATGGGAATCTTGCGTGTCCATTTCACGGTCATCCGCTCCCCCAGTCGCTTCCTGTTCCATCTCTCCGATCGCTGCCACCAGCAGATGGAGCGAGCGGACTGTCAAACCCTCCAAGTCCGACAGATGATCATTTTCGGTGTCTTCCATCCCTTCGACAGTATGACGAGCCAGGCTGCTGAATCTGGACCCCGGCTCCGGATCCTCCCTCATGGTCGCGTCTCGGTTGTGTTCACCATTGATTGTTGAGGGCCTTCCTGAATTTGTCGGCGAGAGTGTGTGTCGTTTCATTCTTGGGATATGGGACCTTTGCGTCTTAGGCGGGCTTCTCTGGAAGTTAACTGCCGCCATTTTGAAGCGGATCCTACGACCCTCCTCCTCTGCTTCGCGGAGCATCGGTCGTTCCTCCAGCCACTGCCAGGCCTCCTCAGGGCGATGAAAGAAGAGTGACCTGCCTTTGTATAGCACCTTCAGTTTTGCCGGAAAGAGCAGCATGTAGGATATATGGAGATCGCGGAGCTTTGCCGTAACTGAGTCATAAGACCGGCGTTGTTTCTGCACATCCTGGCTATAAACCGGAAAGATCATAATATTGGTATTTTCCAGTCTGAGTTCCCCCTTTTTTCTTGCCTCTCTCAGGATGATTAGAGGAGTGGGTAACCCAATATACCCTTGCGGGATCGGGCAGACAATATGTAGTTAAGGAAAAGTTCCAGCAAGGGATTTATTTAAAAGTTTTTGTAAAAATAGTATAATAGAGTCTTTATTACTTGAGACTTGTCGACTGAAACAATCAGTCGCTGTTGTAATTATTGATTTTTTGCTTAAGACCTCATGAAAGCTACCACACTAGCCCTGAGGAAATACTCCAAAGAAAATGGTAAGTCTGTTCAACAAATGAAATTCAAAAAGTAATAAGAAGCAACACAGGAAATTATTTTTAAAGAAGCTTATTATTTTTGTCTTCAAATCAAATTCAAATTTTGCAAGGGTTCATGATCAAAAATAGATGCACAAAAATCTTAGGTATAAGGAAACGACAAAATCAATCCATCAATACATAAGAAAACAGTCCAGTCTGTAAATCAAATAGAAATTGACTCCTTATAAAAATAAACAGAAAGTCAAATGTAGAGTGTAGACATAGACTGATGTGTCGACGTTTCGGTCTCACAAGTTTTATCCAAAGACCATCATCAGAACGATAGGTTTTAAATGCAGTACGAATGACCCTTATGGTAAAACAGAAAAAGCACAATGAATATTCTGAAGTGCAGTTCAACTTGTGAATTTGTACCCTCAGGGATTCAACAACTTATCCCTTTGATTGCAATCCACGTAGTGATCCAGGTATGAGAATATATTCTTTGTTTTAGGGTCCAGATGTGTTCTGAAGACAACAGGCGCACAGGCTCGTCAGTATCGTTCGCCTTTGACAACTTTCACTGCCTCATCAGGTTCTACATGAAAGTTGTGACTTGTATCATGCCCTTTTTTTTACTACTCCCTCGGAAACCTCCGTCATCTGACACTTGTTGGCACAAATGCGCAGGATAGTGTGACTGTGATGACACCACAGGGCCTGGCCGGACCCTGCTCTGTCAAGCACAGAGTGGTGTGAGCACCCGGCAATTATTCCAATGAGCCCGGCTGAATGGCTCAGCTGGGGCTCAGATCAGGGCTGCAGAAGCGGCGCCTTGTCTGGCAGACACACATTCCACTCCGGCTCACCAGCACAGCCAATGGGCTTGAGTTGCAATTAGGTCTGTGCAATCTCTTCTCGGGAGGTGAGCAATGCTTCCCTTATCTGTCAAATGAATCTCTTTACGAATGCAGCAGGGAGGGGGCAGAGAGGTGTCTGTTTGTGACTAGGAATGTGGGAGGCTGTCTGCAGTGCAAATATTGCTTATTCTCATAAATCTGCCCTCATAAATCTGATAGCGCGACACACCTACGCATGGGGAGCGACACAGTAATGTGTCGCGCCACACAGTTTGGAAAGCTGTGCCCTAGCGGGTAGGGACACCGCAGTGCCCAGTAGCGGTCCATCACCGGGGCCTCCCGCAGTCAGCAGTCCGGCCGGGCGGCCGCGTGCAAATCAGGACCGCGGGCGCTGAAGTCTCGGGGGGAGGGTGGGGGGCGTGCACTCCCAAGGCCCCTAAACTGAATCAGTCCCCCTCCTTACCCGTGGCGCCGGTCTCGTAGGGCCGCCCTGCCGTAGTTCGTCCTCCGGAGCCACACTCTCCTCTTTCCCTCGGCCCCGGCTGGGTGGCAGATCCTCCTCCGGGCCTCCGTAGATCTTTGCAGACGTCCGTAGACCCCCAAAGCAGCAGACACTGGGGGTCGGAGGGGGGGTGGGATCCGATGCGGGTCTCGCGGACGTGTAGGGTCCAAGGGGGTGCAGACCTCGGGGCCCGGGCGGAGCCGCTTTCAGATCGAAGGGGCCGGCCCGGTCGCCATCTTGTCTCAGGTCCGCTGCGCCAGCCGGAATCCCCTTTTCGGCGCTGATTTCAGCTTTTCTCCCGCAGGATTTCAGGCGGGTCTGGCAGCAAAGGTGTCGGGTCTCTCAGGCTCTAAATTGGTAGGTTTTTCGAAGTATGTGGCACAAGTAAAACAACGGATTACAGCAGGGCACTGGGAGCCTAGTGGAAACACGTCTTACTCCACCATGTCGCTGGCCACGCCCTCCGAGGGTATTGAAATCTTAATCAGTATAATACGTATAAACTATACACATTTGAATTGAATGGGGAATCGGAAAAGACCTCGATAAGTATGGGATTCACAGAAGTGAAGTGACATATTGTAGCATATACAGTACACTGTGTGAGTACTAGGGGCACCACAGATAAAGAAGAAATAAGAGTTGCATAACAAAAAGAAGGACGTTACTCATGGTTCGACAGGATGAATACAAATCAGGTGGCCATCTTAGAGTGGAGGTGCACAATTAATAGTAGGCAAACGGAGGAACCTGAGTTTTAGGAGCGAACACGTTATTTCGTGCATCTGGTGATCATACAATGAAAATATCAATTTGTGAGATCAGTTGAGCCTAGTGGGTATGTAACATATTCAAAGCAAAAATGAATGACAATCAGAACAATGGAAATAGCCACAAGAGTGATTTGGAAACCAGGCATTTTCATTATGGCATTAACCAACTGATAACTAAAGTTGCGGATGTAGAATTTATCGAAAGAACTGTAGGACTTAACAACCATTTAAGAAACGGTTAAAAAGCAGTTAAAACTTGGGTGCATCTCTGTCAATGGAAATTAGGAAAGGTAACAAAGGGCAGGAGAGAATATTAAGTTGACAGTGTCAGATAAGACAATTACAGTAAGGCTGTCCAGTCTTCAAGTCTGTTTAGACTGATGCTGCCAGTCCACAGGATCCACTTGAGCTCTTCTTTGTTCGAGAGTTGGCTAATATCTGCTCCTCTTGGTGGGGGTCTGATCACGCTGATCACAGTCCATCTTCTGTCATCTCCACTTTGTCCTACATCTGAGAAATGTTCCACAAGAGAGGCATTCGGTGTCTTGCAACGAATTCGACTTCGATGCTGGAAAATCCAGATCTGCACTTTTTGGGTGGTTTGCCCGATGTATATTTTGTTGCAAGGGCATGAAATAGCATAGATCACATTGCTTGTGTTACAATTTGAGAACTGTTTTAACTCAACCTTGAGGTTACAAAAAATGAAATATTCCTTCAACTGTGAATTTACAGACACTACAATCACTACATTGGGCATGTCTAGTCAGGGGTTCTGGGCCACAATACCTGTCCTTCCTTCTTCCTGTCTGGTGGGCGTCTGGCCACTAACGACTGCTTGTTCGTTGTTTGGTCGTATCTGCTCTTTCCTGTGTTGTGTGAGCAGTATGTGTGCCTGCATGTTGCTCGTAGCTGTGTGCTAGCCTATGTTGTAGGAATGGTTACCTTGCTCTTCCTGGGTGGCTTGGGCAAATTTCTAGAGTCTACCATTCCAAATCTCTCTGTCAGACCCTTTCATTCTTCGACCATCTCCATCCCTGGTTTCTTGCAATGAAACTCTCCTGCCTTCTCCTTGTTGCTTTTGCATTTTATTTACTATCTTACTTCCTCCTTTCTAAACTGAGGTCGAAGGCAAGCAAGCAAAGACCACTCCGTTTTCAGGTAAGGCCATTCAATCCACTGGGCTCCTTCCCTATTCCCGCTCTCTTATTTCCTTCTTGGCACTTTACAGTTAGATCTGACACTAACCAGGTCTAATTTAAAGCATGACGTTTACCACAAATATACCTCGGGAAAACGCCTCAAAGTCCACCTTATAAAGAGTCTGTGAGTCAGGCTATTTCATTTTTATTTCATATTAAGGTATGCCCTTAATATGCTCTCCGTTACAACACTTGATAGGTCTCTTCCTGCAATCTGCATCTAAAGAGGTCTTCGAATCCGCTGAAATTATGTCTATTTCTGCCAGAAGGCGACATTCTTGGTGCTGCATAAAGCACCCATAATAAATAAACTTTGAGGTGTTTAACTTAGCATCCCTTCTTCATGAGCAATCACAGAAGTGTTTCTTGATAGACTATCAACCAGTCTATTAATATTATGGATAAGATGATGGTGCATTTTTGGTTCAGGGGTGGGCCTGTAGTTAGTGTATTTTTGTTTCAAGGGAGTATTCTTATTTCAGGTCTTGCGAGCATCTTCCATCGCCGCCTGGGTTAACATGAACAACCCCCACAGCTTTGAGTCCCTACAAGAGGTCGCTCTAGCAGCAGTTCCTAGCAGTATTATTACACCTCGGTGCTGCCTGCAGCACACTCTGTGTGATTGCTTTGCATATCCTGTGTGCCTGCCTCACATCCTTAACCATGTGTTTTTTCAGGACGATCACATTGAACGGGAGAGGTCGAAGTACAGTATACTGGGAGGCTGCTGCGCCATGGCGGTGGTGTATCTCCTGGGGAAACTCTACGTGGCAAACGCGGGAGACAGCAGGTACGACGTGTACACTTGAGAAACTGTGGTATATTGAACTTTCACATATGATGAGGAATATATTCTGTGCAATTCCGCTCTTTCTGCTGTAACCACAAATGTGAAAACGAGTCCAGTGTCTTGTGCTAATCAAAAAACCGTGTTGCATTTATTTGTGTTGTATAAATGTAAATGTCCAATTCGATTCCATGTGCTACTATAACTTTCTTCTAATGTGCCCGGCGCTTGTAGTTAATCCTATGGAAATAAATAATTATAAAGCATTGCAGGCATCTTACCTCCCTTCCATATTCTACTTTTCATGGCCTCTTTAGAGAAGAGAAGGCTAGCTTTATGATGTTATCATTAGAATCCACATTTAAAGTTACCATGTGTGTTCCTCCTTGCCACTGGGTTTCAATGTGCTATACTTGGTCTTTCACAGCGCTCAAATCCAGCTATTCACAAAGAGACAGGGCCACTCTCCTTTGTTGTAGCTGTTTTCAAACGCAGGTCCTGCAGGAGGGAAAGCATCGCCTGTGACCTTGGTGTGCAGTTTTTGTGGGTATCTCCTATGGGTGTGAAGGAAGGTGTGTGATATTGACACTTAAGAGAACCAACCTCAAGAAGGCAATGCCTCCTCCACGCAAACACCAATGAACCTGAAACACTTAGCAATCCAGAACTAGAGGACCACTGTCTGTACATAGTGGTGAAATGCAGGGCCGGACTGGTAACCAAAACCAGCCCTGGCACAGTGCTCGACCGGCCCCCAAGAGGGGAAGAGGGGGGTGCGGATGAGCTGTTTGCAGGGCCGGTTGCTGACAATTTTGTTACAGGGGGCAATATTGCCGGCCCTTGGTAACAAAAACGCCTTCCAGGGGCCTAAAACCGGCCCCCAACCTTGTGGCCCACCAGGGAAATGCCTGGTGCCCGCTACGGGCATACCGGCCATCGACCTCGCAGGCTGCGTGTGTACGGCACCACTGCCAAATATCACATGGCAGAAGGGCCGGACTGAGAACCAAAACCGGCCCTGGTAAAGTGCTCAGCCGGCCCCCTGGGCAGTGGCGTCACTAGGGGGGTGCGGGGGTGCGGACCGCACCGGGTGTCACCCCATCATAGGGTGACACCAGTGCAGACTCAGCCTCTCACCTCTGCTCTGCTGCCAGTGCTTTTTTTATAGTGCATTGTGCAAGCCGCCAAAAGTGTACGCCACGGTGCACAGTTGCGCAGCTGCTCACAAAATTAAAATACTCTGCAGTCAGTGCAGTGAGTGTGTACTGCAGCACGTCGCCACGCACGCACTGGTCTGATTATGTGACGATGCTGGTGCGATGCGGATGCGCAGCGTACTCAGTTTGTGGGTCCCAGGGCCGTCAATCTTTAGCGCTACCAATGACGGCCCGGGGACAGCCCCCGCGCGCTGTGCTCCTCTGACGCGTCGCGGTCATGTGCCAGGGAGGAGACGTGATGGCAGCGCTGCAGTGCAGGCAGGGGAGTGCGTGTGGTGGCTGCTAGAATAAAGAAATAATGTGGTCAACTGGAACCATCTTCTTTGATATCGCGAGCGGAGCGCCGTCGTCTCCCCTTCAAATTTGGGACAGGATTAACTTCTTGGGTCCGGAGGCAGTCGGCCACGCCACGGTGAGAGAGAAATATATAATTTATGAATGAACTCATTAAAGTTAGAAATTTGGCAGTGTAGGCACACAATCAGATTCAGATCGAGGCAATCGCATTACTCCCAGAAAGTCCCCAAGGCCGGCCCAAGAAGAGACAGACAGTCACACACACAGTGCTATAAACAAAGATTTGTAAAGCGCACTACTCACCCGTGAGGGCCTCAAGGCGCTAGGCGAGGGGGCAGTTCCGGATCAGTCTCTGCCTCGGATCACTCGAAGAATCAATCAATCAAGGGTTTGTAAACTTGGTCTTGGGTAATGCCCCCCCCAGGTCAGATATACCCAGAGATGCTTTAAAACAGCGAGAAAGTCATCATTGAGCGTATATTTCGCCTTACATATCTGCTGTACACTTTCTGGGGGTTGAGAACCAAAGGATATTGAACTAAGGGAAGAAAAAGAGGTCCTTATCTTTTTGAAGTTTCAGCACCTTTCTGGAGGTCGGCGCCCTGGGCGTGGGCTCCGCTGGCACATGCTAAAGCTGGTCCTGCTTGGTGTTTTAAAGAAGAGAGATGGATGTGACTCTACGGAGTCTACACTACACAAACCTCACCTCTATACAGTACCTATAACATCTTGTTTCACATTTAGCAATATTATTGCTTACATAGAAAGAGGACATGACAGGTTGGCATTTTGCGTAACTTGCGCCAATGTATCCCGGGCATGGGGGTAATCTTGAATGTTTCAAGTTTAAAAAAAAGCATTACTTTAAATAAATGTTACTCAAATCAGTGAGAAGATTGTATGCACTTTATGGAAACACCAAGACAGGTTGAAAAATATATATTTTACATTTGTGATTCTTTATCGTATTTTTTATGACATTTGTTTTCTGATTTACATCTTTGCTTGGTTCGGCTTTTGCTTTCCCTCTTTTCAAGGCTGTCCGTGCCCAACCCCAACCCAGAAACGTAGTGCCCCCTCAGCTCACTGACATGAGCCATTCATGCCAACCAGGGGCAGCGCAGTCAACACCTCAACAGCCAAATGTGTTAGTGAAACACAGAGTAATCCTGCTTGTAACATTGCCTGCCTGGCACCTCGACACTTACCTGCGTCCTACAGACCCCAGCAGTTAGTGCCCCCCTGTGCCGAGGTCCCCTCTCTTCACCAATGTGTCAGTGCTCAAACACATGCACAAAGGTGATACTCACACGCACACGTGCGCGCTTACCAGCCTGGTCAAAGCCTTGGCGACAGCATATTTATTTATTGAAGATTTTTATATTTGCCTTTCCCACCTCGATCACACTGAATTTCGGCCTCAGCCTCCTGTCTTGATCAGCTGGACACTGGCTGGAAAAACCCACTGCCCCCCAGGAGAAACAGGCCAAGGCTTAGTCAGGGGCAGGCTATCAGGGCGAGTCGTAGATAAATTAACTTCCTGCAGGGTACCTCACCAGAGAAGTTGGGGAAAGGTTTATTGGGAAGGATTCTGAGAAGTAAAACACGTTTTCGATATATTGCACACAGAAGCATATGACATTGTGCGCCCACAAGACGAGAGTTTTCATCTGGTGGCACTGGCTGACTCTGAGATAAATGCCAAGGGAGACCGAGCTGTGTGTACCCTCACGCTGCCACGCACTTGAAGCAGTACCCAGACACATGTCCCACTGTTCTGCATTTTCATGAATATACCAGGAGATGAGTGAAGGCATTTCTACCCTCTCACCAAATCACAGTTTGGGTGGCCTCTTTTTCCCTGACGGCTTCGCAGGAAGGCACTGTAAATTGTTAGAGACATATTACTCATGCGCAGACCGTCATCAGAAGATGTTTTTGGGGATGGATAGGGGCTATGAATTATGTAGCACATCTTGGGGGGTTGGACTCTAAATCCCCTCCTCTAAAAAAAGGCCATCTGAAAAGATGTAACTCAACTGGACACTGAGTTCTGATGCCTTTCGTGATCACTGTTTCCAGCAGTGAGAGACGGGATTAGAACAGAAACTCTGGGACCCAAATTGAACAAAAGAGCCCTCAGCTTTGAACAGCAGCGGTAAATACCAGTATACCAAGGCCGTCCGGTAGCGCCTTTGCGAGGGTAGAAGGACAGGAGCTATAACGCATCGTAAGATTATGAATAGTATTTAAAGTTGCACATAGACGGCACAAAGGAGAAATAATAACCTCAATTGTGAGCATGAGTTAACGTGCGGCGAAAGATCTTTGATGCACCGCCAGACTAATCCCACTTGTTGCTTCGCACAATTGCATTCGTACCGTTCTAGTAGTATAAACACAATAGGTTCCCAAACCGTGGGTAATTACTGAGACATTTTAACACCCAAGTGTGAAGCATTATTACGGACAGTCGAACAGAAGGGACTGGAAAGTAGAACCTTCCATTGCGAGCAGCTAATGGCTGATGAGCGCTGTGGTGAAACAAAGCACGGCGCCTTCTACATACAAGCTGTGGCCGTGGAATGTCCCAGTTCTTAAATGGGGAGGGAGGGAAAGTGAAAGCGCGCGATGCGCGCGCTGTCAGCCTCTGGGGCAGGAGATGTGCATGCTGTCCGTACGCGTGCAATCTCCTGTCCGTGCGTGCCTCCTCATGTCTTCCTTGGGGACAGAAAGCGCCAGCAATAGAGTTTCGTTAGCCAAGCAGCTACGCTGCATTCGCTAGCTCGAACTAAAAAGGAGAGCTTCAGCTTTAAAGAGACGTGTCAAGGAGCGATCCCAAATCATGACTTATTTCAGAGGTGGTGTTCGCTACATTATTTATGTGTGACTGCACGAAATGTTCCAAAAAAACAAGCTCTCTTGCTTTGGCTCTTTCTTAGAAGGTTTCCCACTGATCTGTTAAATGTGGTACTGGTACAAGAAAAAAAGGGAAGTCTAAAACAACGATTTTCCATTTTAATTCCCATTGGAAACTGTTCTCTGATACTGAAAAAAACAACTTGGCAGAAGTTAGGATTTTACGCAGAAAGAATGCTATTACGTATGGTAAATCTGTTTAGTAGTTTTAAGAAATATTTGTTGAAATAAGTCCTTGGTGTGCTTATGAAGGGGTACATTTTTCAGAAAAGGTATTGATATCTGGACCGTTATGCACTAAAAATAAAAAATTACTTGCTGAGGGAGCATTTTTTCCAGTCAGCCAATGAGGTACTGCAAAACCAGGTATGGTACTGCCGTAATTGACGTTCTGATTGGCCAGCCGTAACTTTTCATGAAAATGCTGTGGTGGTCATGTCAGTACTCTGGGAATTTGCCATCTGTGTCCACTGGCGGACATGGAGCGGACTCGGTCCATGCGGTAAGTCGTAAGGGGGTGACACCATGAGTTACCCGCACCGGGTGACACCAACCCTAGTGACGCCACTGCCCCTGGGGGTGCGACCGAGCTCTTTGGCGGGGCCGGTTTTCGGCCGATTTTGTTACAGGGCCGATTTTGCAGCTATGCTGCAAAATCGTCCCTGTAACAAAAACGGCCCCAGGGGCCCAAAACCAGCCCCCACCCTTGCGGGGCACCGGGGGATTGCCTGGTGCCTGCAACGGCCAGTCCGGGCCTGATGAAATACTCAATGCTTCTAAGTGAGGGCAATTTTTTAACACGTTGTGGATATTCCCCACATGATGTATGAGGAACCGAGGAGTCATTATGTTGTTCTGATTACTAAAGAGTGCAGATTCTTTCACCAGAGGTACCTCAACTCGTTTCATCAGCATTGCATGCACCGGATTTGGAATGGCGGTGCCGGATTCTTTTATTTACTTTATTATTATTTAGGGTGTAGCCCAGCAACCTGATATGAGCAGAGGTCAACCAAGAATGCATCACATAGTAATTTATAAAAGTATTGGAACATAGGAAAAGGGAAGGGTGACAGGAAAAGGATAGAAGTATGAAACAGAGGGAGAAGAAGCAGGGATACGTTAATCAGAAGCGTTTCCAGACTGGGAATACGTTTTCTTAACAATATGCAATTGAATACAAGAAGACAGTGCATGTTTATATAAAGGCACAATCGAATCAATCAACTGTCAAAGATTTGCAGTAATTAGAAAGACAACAAACAATGAAGAGGATTATAAAAGATAAGAGTTGTGGGGCATCTTGTTAGGCACTTCGTGAGTCCTTTCCTTTTCAAGGGAGTTTTGTGATTTTTGGATGTGATGTTAAAGCTGTGTAATGGAAATGTATTTTGACAACGTGAGGATTTCGCCAGGAAACAGTTCAAGAGCTCAATGTGAAATAGGATATAGCAGATGGAAGCCATCGAGATAAAAATGAACTTAACTGAATAAGGCATTATAATCAAATTCAATTGTCAAGATGGTGGACAGGAAACAACTCTTATACACTGCACAACAGAGGCTGAATTGTTAGCAATCCAGATAATCTGACATCACAAGACTTCTAATTTGACATATAAAAGGGGGGGGGGGGCACTGCTAGTAATAGGAATCATCAGAAAAAAGAAATGTTTTAGGCAAAAACAGTGGAAAGGGTGGCCTGCACCCCTGTTTTCAATAATTGAGGCTTACTGAGTTTAGCTGACTGGCAGAGGTTACTCCGGCACCAGGTGGTGATGTTGGTGTCTCTGGTGAGGTTTTCCCTAATCTCGCTGGCATAGTGAAGAGGGGTGGTTGCTCGTTGCTCCTTTTCCAAAGAGGCTTTGTCTGCTGAGTTTCTGATTTTCGAATATAGTTGTGGGACATGATCTGTCTATTTGGGTGGAAGGGATGCAGTGGCTGCTCTGTTAGTACAGTCAGGTGAGCCAGAGTGGTGATAGGCCCAGAAGCTGAGTTGACTGTGGATGGTTCCCTGTAGGGCATGTATTTGGCCACATCTTTGGACTCCATCTTTGAGAAGGTTGGGCCACGCTTAGTTAATTCTTTCCATTTGCACTAAAGCACTGTCAGTAGACACCCAGGTTGCATTCCCTGAATGGGTGCTCAGCTGCAGGCCACAAAAATGGGCTACATAAAGGTAGAGGCCTCCTAAGTGGATCATTGTCCTATGATCTCTGCTTAGTTGGGTGTGCGTATGTTGTTCCTGGCACAAGAATTTGAATCAAGAAGTTAATATGAGATTTGGGTGGTGTGGATTGGCAACAAACTTTTGTTATAGAGACCGATGCACAGCATCTCGGATCCTAGCACACACAAGTGATGCCAGCAGCATATATTCTGATAACATTCCACTACAAACTACTGACAGCAGTTTCCACGCTTAAACAGCTGCAGAGGAATCGACAGGAGGGAATACTAAGGGCACACGTTGCACTATTGAGGAAAGTTCCTTCCCTAGGATCCCTAGAGCGCAATTCTTCAGGACATTTGATAAATGAATTAAGCATCACTTAAAAGGCACAACCGCTCACAAATGATGGAATAAAGATTTACTGGACAGTAATTATCAGGTCAGTGAGAAGACTGGCCTTCTAGTTCAAAATATATCTCATCAGAAAAAATGATTGCTAACTCAAGAAATATGTTATAGAAACATTATAGAAATTAGGCAGTAATTGTGAGTGGTCAAGGACATATCAACTGCTTATACATGCTGCATTGAGACTCTGCAAATTTAATTTAAGAAGTAGGATGAGAACATGTCAAACTTGGACAATCGCTTCTAAAGAAACAGTGTCTCACCTATTGGCCTCCCAGAAAAAAGCCCAAAATGGCCATTTAATAATTTCTGGAGATGTTTCAAGCCTTATGTGTTCACAGACCTGCAGAGTGTAGCCGGGATGCTTGAAGCAAGGAAACATGGAGAGCTTCCATACACAGGACTTATTTGCATCCTGGTGCATTGAAACTGCTGCATATAAGATTAGACAGCGTGAAATGGAAATTGATACTGAAAATGTGACTCGTGCATTTTCTTCACCTATAATGTATATTGCTAACAAAGAGAAATTATTATCTGTTGAGGACCCAGAAAACACAATACATTTTGCTAAAATAATGAAGATTATGGCTGTGAGTCTATGAGCTCTGGAACAGGGAATATTTCACTGAGTTATGTCTGATCAGGAAAAGCCCCTCCACTCCAACAAATCGAACAGCAGGTGTGTGTACGCGAACAGTGGGATGGTTGGGGCAAGATAATAAGAGAGTGAAGAATGTTCTTCAGTTTGGCCATTCACCACTGCCAGTGGTTCAGTATCACACAATCTTTCTTCTATGGGGTGACATGGTAGTAGTCTTGATTAACTTGTAGGATCCACACAAAAATAAATAGGAGACTGTTTGGTGTGCAAAAGTTTCTTTCACAATAATAATAAGGGGATAAGTAACTTCACCAATGGGGGAGAAAGGCCATAATGTAAGCATTGACTTGGGGAGTATCCGCTTGGTGAGATAGAGAGAGATGATATGAATCTGGAATGCATTATTGCAACTAAGAGGTGACAGGCAATGTTTATATGATCTAGTGAACTATGATTATGTTGTGTATGTTTAAAAAATTGGATGATGGGGGATGCAAGTCAGAACTTTTTCTTGCTCCTACCAGGTTTTGTATTCTTAGCAGTAGAAGGTGAACTTCAGTTGACCACATAATCAACTACTTAGACAAAACGCTCTCTTGCCTAACTATCCCGGGAAGTAATTGAGCAACTACAGGATAAGATATTAAAAAGGTCACAGCAGACCTAAGTAAGTTAGGATGGACTGCAATGCAACCTGAGTCATTCTTAGTGGCCGAGATTGATTCAAGTGTTCTACCCATCTCTTTTTTGTTTTTCTCTGTGAAACGTCCTTAGTGCGAAAGTTAATGCCCGATGTCGGTCCCTCACAGTCAATAGGGCTCACCTTGCAGCTCACTGATGAGGCCCAACAAAGATGACATCCGGAGGGACCCTGGCTGGCGTCTCTGTCTGGATTGTTCCTACTGAAGCTTGAGCAGGCCTGATTTGCACAAGGTTGGTCTCTGCCTGAAGCAGTGCAGTGGGACTAGAATACAGCCCCGAATAATTACAAGTGGCTGAGATTACTCATCACTTATTGTTTTTTTCTGTGCTCTTTGTTTAGTCATGGAGGAGGTGTAATTTTTTTAAGAAACACACTTTACATGAATAAACAAGGATTTCCAAAAAGCTTCTGTGATACCATGATAGACACAATCTACCAAGTGTATTGACCTTGGCTTTGAGAAGCTCTTTACAAAAGTAAATGAAATTAATTTCAAACAGTACATGCTTTACTTATTTGTAATACTGTACCAGTTGCAGAGACTTGTGCGAATGGGATTTTAATGATTTATCCACAAAATCAGTATTGTGGAGAGAAGAGTACAGTTTTAGGTTCAATTGGCCGAGATTCCAATACAAATTGATTTGAATTCTAAGGTGAATTTAACGCAACTTTTAATGGATTTGTGATCCTAAATCACGTTTTTTACAATACGTTGGTATAAAATATTCAAACAAAGACCCTGAAATATATCTCATGGCTTCAGAAAAGTCAGTACTGCCCCCAGTCTGCCTAAAGGCGCATAGTAATCTCAATAAAATACTCCCTGAGTAGGGCCTTGCATTTCAACCAGGCCTTGCACTCAGTCTGTTGCAAGTGGCCTTGGCATGGCTTAGGAATTACTATAAGTAACCCATTTTATTGAGTTCTGTTGGTGGTTGTCAAAAGAATATTTTTTTGTTTTGTTGTTATTTTTGGGGTGTGCTGAGTTTTTGTGTTAACATCCTATTTTGCTGCTGTGGGAGGAAATGACCGCACACTTGTCACAATTTTTTTTCTTACTGATGGTGTTTTTTGTATTTTACCTCCATCTTCTCATTCCCAACATTTGGATTCGTCTCACCTCGCAAAACGGTTTGCGCTCCATGCAGTGAAACGTGTGAGTATGCTGAGGTGGTGATTTTTTTTCATTTCCTACAGAACCTTTTCCAGAACACTTCGGATCTTCCTGCATCATGGCTTGCTGTTCTTTTCTTCTGTTCAAGGAATATCTGATATTCCCTAAAGGATGGTGTGTCATGGTTGGTGTGCCCCCAATTTAATTTTTGCCTGCACAGTTTGCACTCGACTCTTCTAGTGTTAAAGTTCTCTCTCTCTCGAAGGACGTGTGAAAAACGCCACATAATAGAGTACTTTGATGTTTTTTCTCCATTATATCTCCAGTGCATTTGACGTCATCATCCTGAGCTGTAAACGATGTTCCAGTTAGCTCCTTATCAGCTGCGTCAGCCATTGTTCAGTTTAACCAGCAACAGTGCCTGTCTTTGTGAAATGCACAGGTGTCCTGCACTTTACAAATTGGGTGGGTTGCCTCTTGTTGCTATAGAAAATGCATTTTTAATGCGGTGGAAAGATATATGAAGATTTGGCCAGTAAAAACTTCAGAATGCTGTATATTCAGAAAGTCAGCGGACTCTGCTACAAGTCTCAGAAGTCCGACGCTCACTGCTAGTTGTGCCGAGTCTGCGGACTCCACAGTTTGAGTCCGAAGACTATGTACTTATTCAAAACATTGGAGTTCAACAACAACGAAGCCCCTAAAATACAATCTGACACTAGCGCACTCCTTAACCACCAATATAAGGAAGAAATAATGTATTTTATAGATTTCAAATGATGCAAAAATGTGTCTATAGACTATCGGTTTAATTAAAATACCATGTTCGGACTCAACACAAATGGTGAGTGTAGTCCTCAATACCTGCACGGAGTCTCAAACTAGGGCAGAGGACCCAAGATGAGGCCGAACATTTCACAATTCACAAACTCTGTTCAGAGAATGCAAACTACAGTACAGGACCCAACATGGGCCCAAGAGCTTTATAATTTATGAACCCAATAGAACCAGACAGAGTCCAAGAACTACAGAAGGGGAATCAATATGAGTCCAAGCATTTCATAGTTTGTTGACTCTCTACCGGGTTTGTGAACTATAGAAGATGGTCATCAGAGCCTGTGCTTTTATGGATAAGTGTTAGACCTGTCAGCAGTAGGGTGGTTTTCACCCAAAAACCTTTGGCCTTCCTTCTCCATTTGTGGCTGATCTAGTTCTTGCTGGCCTTAGGACTCTGCACACTTTACCACTGCTGGCCAGTGCAAAAGTGCATGTACCCACTCCTTAAAACATCGTAACATTGGCTTATCCCCAAAGGGCATATTTAATTTGTTTGTAAGTAAAGTAGTTCTACATGAGCACAAGGCCTGAAAATTAAATGCTACTAGTGGACACATTGGATGGTCTCCTTTGATGTCACAAGTTTATACACACAGATCCCTCAAGATGAGGCACTGGAGGTAATAGAGATTTACCTTGAGAAGAGAACAAGACCACACAGGGTCCCAACCGATTTTTTGGTACAACTGGCCGAAGTGGCGTTGAAGAAGAACTATTTTAAATTCGAGGAGTCATTCTTTATGCAAATTAGGGGCACTGCCATGGGGTGTCCCTTTGCGCCTTAGATGGTGGTGCTCCTTATGGCACAGAATGAGGATGAATTCATTTTTAATAACAATCCATTTGGAATTATTATCCTACAGTGGCATCGATATATAGATGACATCTGGTGCTTATGGAAAGGTTCAGAAGACACACTTCACATGTTTCAATGGCTCAATATTAGACATCAGGATATAAAATTTAGCATCGCAAAGATCAAGACCAGCTTGACCTTTTTAGGTGTGGAAAATGTCCCTCGAGGTGGAGATTGTCCCAAGAGGTGGAGACTTGACCACAACTCTGCACCGTAAAGAAACAGATCGAAACACAATTTTGCACAATAGCTGCTTCGATTGGAATTATGTAGAGCATATTATCAAGCCCATTATCGCCGCTTTATCGGCAGATTCCTGCCAATAAATGCGGCAATAATGTATCGCCCATCCTTGATAATATGCCCGTAGTTCGTAAAGGATAATTTTAGACTAGTATTATACGTGTCTTCCACAGGCTAGAATCTCCGTGGGAAGACATCCGGAATTTTGACTAGGCTCAAATATAACGAGGCTCACTAACAGCCAGGTATGCAACTTTGCACTCATTATTTATGGGAAATTAAAAGTAATGCAGATGAGAGTACGGCTGAGCAACTGGTAATAACGCACATACCGTTCGCAGGAAAGAAACGAATATGAGCGGTGCTGTAAACAGTTGAGAAAACAGCACGCACGAGCAAAAGTCATCGACATTAAACTCAGGTACACATTGTTCAAAAAGTAATACAATGGTACATTAGTTTAGATAATTTACCTCTAAATAGCTTATCATCTGTCCTCTCACATTTTCACAGCCTCTGCCAAATATAGAAAGAACCTTCATATGAACTTAAAGAGATGAAGCAAATCTGAACATTACAGGTAAATCAAACAGAGTGCCATGGGCGTCCGCAGGGGGGGGAAGGAGGGGCGCTTGCCCCCCCCCCCCGGAGCGACCCTACTTGCCCCCACTGCAGACACCCATGAAAACCGTGACTTCAAGACGGGGTTCTCACTCTCTTTCCTCTCATTTCTTTTATTTGCTTCCCTGTAAAATGGATCCAAAAAAAAAAGACGCTTTTGCTGGAAATGTCATATTTTTCTGACATTTTAATTCCAAAGTGCAGCATTGGGAATAAAAGGCTAAAAATATGAAAAATAGATAAATAACTAAATAAAGTAAGACAGAATGGTAGCAAACTGGCCAAACGGTTTTTTATTCACACTGAAACACATTAGCGCCACTTTTACAGAGTTTGCCAGTGAAGCGCTATTTTTGTTTTCTTGTCTTTGTTTTCCTTGGACTTGGAATTAGTGCACCAATCCTGGAGGTACTGCAATGTGTGTATTGGAAAACAAAATGTGTACTGCGGCTCTGCGTCCAGGGATGTGGTCTTTTTATCATACTGCTTACTTTTTTTAAGGGTATAAGCAATGGACATTGGAAATGGGTCCATTCAGGGCCCTGTAGTCGTGTCCTTAACTTTTCAGGCAAAAGCACTCCCTGATTTCTGCATAGTGAGTGTAAAAGCATTAAGGTAACCATTTTGTTCCTGCTTACATTTCCCATGGTTTGCTAAATTTTGCATTCCCTATAAGTGTTTGCTTTTTCCAGGATGTTGTTACTTTTTTTTTGTAGGCCGCATATTGCTCTTGTCTAGTGCGTAATTTAAATTGCGCCGCATCCAGGTGTTTATAGTGGGCAACAATTGGGTTGTAGTTGAAGACAGCGGGAGTTTTTCTCAATGGGGCAGTACGGTGTTCAGACAGGGGGAGAGGATGTGGCACTATGGTCAGAGCTGCTGAATTTGGAACTGGGAACCAGGTTCAGCCTTAATAACCAGTCCACCAGACC
The DNA here is from genome assembly GCF_964263255.1 of Lissotriton vulgaris. Taxonomy (NCBI): domain Eukaryota; kingdom Metazoa; phylum Chordata; class Amphibia; order Caudata; family Salamandridae; genus Lissotriton; species Lissotriton vulgaris. Next base: position 1,394,777,363 of record NC_141693.1, read on the forward strand.
ACTCTCTTGCGAGAGCACAATCACACGCTAGACCTTAGAAGGCTTCGCAACACCTTAGAAGTCCTGGTGTTTTCGCACCAGCAGGTGGACCCTAGCATGACAAGTGTAGGTTTACCTTCAAGACTTGTCCACCACTATCCATACTGAAGTTCGCCTCCAGTCTTGCGGGCAGGCCTATGAAGCAGCACGCCCTAGAACAACAGTCACTGTGGCCACAGGACCCTTGAGAAGGGCCAGCTCTAGGGCGTTGCAACCAGTGTGCCCACACCGGGTGCTGACTTTAGGTAGAGGCAGCATGTTTGCAAGTATATTATGGTTTTAAAAACGCTTGCTGCCTCCTTCCTGGCCTCCAGCAATTTTCGGCAACAATAAAAATGTCATGATGACTCTGGTGATTAATGTTCTTCCTAGAGAGAGATCAGAATATTGTCTAGTGGAAGTTTTGACTAATAAAAGGTAGCTCAGAGGGTTAATGTACCGGCTGCAAAGAACATGCGCCATGCAGATCACAAAGTGCACATAATGTAAATAGGTCAGTGGGCTACCGCTTTTGTCAGAGAGATCCTTTTGTTACTTGCCGTTTATAAGCCAAAATCCTAACTTAGAACTGTCAGCTAACTGTCATCTAAGAGCTGCATACAAACTGCAAGGTATAAATTAGAGCGTTATGTTCCGCCCCCCACCCCCACCCCAGTCTTTGATTATCCTAATGTCCCAAAAAGGTGTTCTCTTGGACAGAAAACTATTCTGATTATTAAGGAGAGCCCCCAACCATGGTATTATGTTTTAAATTAATTCCGGGTATTGTGTTTCTCCAGACCAATCACTATGAAACTATATGGGCTACTAGTATGGTTGTCATGTGACTCCTACACCTTGTAGTCCTTAGTCTTATGTAACATTTCCTATACAGTGATTTACACACATATTGATTGTCTCTGTGTAATGTGTGTGATGTAAAGTGCTCTGACACCGTTCAATGGTATGAGTGGCGCTGTAAATCAAATTAAATGCATCTGAGAGACAGTGGTTATGGAAACTTGGGGTGCACAGTTAAAGGGTGGTAGTGAGGAAATCAATGGAAGAGGTGGTCATTGGGGGGCACTAACAACCATTAATGCACAGGACACCACCATTGCTATGGCTGGCCCTACCCTTGAGGCCAGTCTGCTTCACCCATAGGTACCTCCATTGGCCTTGTTTCAGCAGTAGTAGCTGCAACTCATCAGGAATTGGCAATGCAGGACTTGCACGCACACCAAACTAAGTTCGCTAACTTACAGTCACCAGGCTTCATTCACAAGCACTTTTAACATGTGCTGCTTGCTGTGGGGCCACTGGAATTAATTATTCAGCAAAGGATGACAACATTATGCCGTAGTGTTGACTAAATTATGCATTATAAAAAAGGCTGCAGCGTAATGCAGTATATTTTCAGATATTTTATTATTTTGACGTGTGAACACATGCTAACAGTCTCTGGAAAGATGTTGCCTTATTAGTACCAGTGTAACATACAAACGCAGCAGTGAGAAAGGCGACCAGTCAACCTTTACAATAGACCATCCACTCCGCAGCAACACAAGTCACATTTTATATTAACTTTTGATATGTTTGAGCTACAAACAATTTATTAGTTTAAATGGTCAGATTATGCAGCAGATCTTGCATTATGAGGCAAATATGGCAGAGCCATAATTTTAGAAAAAACATTTGCAAACTAGGATATTTTGCCATTCATGTTTGAACTGCTGTTATGGAAAAAAAGAGTAGTGCTGATGACAGAAACGCCATGGCTCGGAGACAAATAGCTTGTGTTTCCACATTTTATCATATTTGGGACATTCTGTGATTAGAAGCATATCCCACTTTGTGAATATATTTTAATGTTAATAACTCATTATAACCTTAAATAATCTTGTGTATCCATTGGTTGATTAAACTGGGCAGTGAAATGCCAAACAAATACTAAAAATTGGGATGTGTGCGCATTCTTGTCACACCTCTGGCTCCACCCACAGATCCAATTCTCCGCCCACTTTTCCCCTACTCTTTTTGCCCCACTTCGACCACTGTGTAAGACTCAGCATCCCTGGACCTGTGATGTGCCGCTGCTGCGGGCGCCGCATGTGCCACACATTTACGGGGCCGGGCTTCAGCATAAGGGAGCTGTCCATTATTTCATCCTTAAACGTGGGCACATTGTCAGTTTGACATTGACTACACGTAGAGGGACTCTAAGTTTCTTTTAAAAAATATAGCTAGCATTTGGACCTATACATTTTAATTTGTATAAATTAATTGAATGTGTGTAAAATTTAGCAATGCCCGAGGAATTCAAGTAAAGGAAGCACCCATTGGCGAATCACTAGCATTTGTGATTGCTGCATTATTTATGACTAACTTTGACGTTGTGCTTTACCTTTGGATAAAAGTTATCATGAATTCTAGCACCAAGAAGCCAATATTGGTAAATATGTGTGCTACAAATAATCCCTAACATACACTGTGCATACAGTATATTCAATCTGGTGCTTTAATCATAGGCTGTTTTAAAGTATTCTGATAAAAATCGAATCGTGCTGAAGACAGCCTTGATTGGTGTTGGATCGAGGACCCCGAAGTCTGCACACCTAGGAGACAGAGATAAAGCACCTTGTCAGAAAGTTTAGTGTTTTCCCTACAGGTGGTGTTTGTTGGCCTGTGGCAGGGTCCGTCACATGTCTTGGATTCCTGGCATTTAATTGAGTCTATCCCAGTTCTGCGCCCCAGTGTTTCTTGTGCCCCACCTGGCACACATCATGTCGGAGGATGGTGATGTTAACATTTTGCCCCCCCCCTGGAAAAATGTCTGCGGATGCCCATGCAGAGAGCTGCTTTCAGAAAGAGAGATTAGGCAAGGTTTTTAATACACTGACACATATTTATTTTTTTGTTTACATTTCCTACACATTGAGCCAGATTAAAAAGTGAAAAGCCCTGATGAGAGTTCCATGTGTTCTACTGGAATTCGAAACGTGTTGGCACCTTTTTGATAAGCATTTCTTGAAGGAACTGATTGGCTTCTTTTATAAGCATTTCTTGAAGGAACTGATTGGCTTCTTTTATTGCTCCCTTATTTTTTATGGGATCCAATTGTACAAGCTTTAGAGAATCGTGCAAATGAAGTGTAAATAGAACAGTGTATTACTGTAATTGTTTGAAATTTTTTGAATGTATATGAATGTAAAGTGTTTTTGTCATGATCAGACGCTTTAAGATTGACAAGAGATTTTAAAACTTTTGAGAAAAAAAAGTTGAAATAAATAACCAGATCTAAGCGTAACATAACGTTGGTTCATTATGTATACCTGTTGAATTAATGAGCAGGAATACCAAACAGTAGCAAGGTATTTCCCCAGTTGTTTCAGCATAAAAGGCCCCAACTCGCTACAGTCCCAGGGCCACACCTCCTTTTTTTGTACAACTAGTGGGCCTGAAGCACTGATTGTGCCACCTAGTTAAGAAGTCCTTTAAACATGTCTCAGGCCTATCATTGCAGCCTGTATGTGCAGTTTTTAAACTGCCAATTCGACCTGGCAAGAGAAACTTTTTACCAACAAAAACAAAATTCCCTTGACCCACTGGTTTTCACATTGCTGACATGCAATAATCAACCTTACATCAACGTATTAGGTATTGTATTCCAATTGTTAAAAAAAACTATTTATCCATAGCTACCAACAACCCGGAACGCCGTTATTAGATGTGATACCGCCGAATAGAGCTGCACAAAAGCAAACAGAGGTTTCTAGAAGTCGAGCAGCTTAGCAACTACAGAATTCCAAGAAGTATATAAACATGGAGCGGTGCATAACTTCTGACAACGATTTAAATTCCTAGGAACGGCAGGAAACACATGCTTGATTTTAAACAACACGGAATATGAGTAAAGCATAGAAAAAAGATTTGTAGATTTCGCAGACAAAATAAGCGACTATCATCAGCTTATTGCGTAAGGAGTTGTTGCCTCAACACCCAATGAGAGTAAAGGGTACGCCTTGTTTGAATCTGAATACTGAGGGGAGAAGAAATACAGCAATTGTTTTTATAATTAAGACAACAAATCTGTGTCTTGACAAAGATGGAACAATTTATGTGAAACCATCGAAACGCGTCAATGCCATTTTAGAGCATAATCGAAGGACAGACACAGAAAGGGTTAAATACTAATGAAGGCAATGTGTTAATTGACGTGTTCTTGAATCCCACCCGATGTGCATTTGTATACAACAAGGATAGTGCCTTACACTTTGTGTTGTTTTGATTATGCTGGTCATAATTGTAATCTGTTGGTCATTAATCTCCCTGTGATTTCTATGCATTGAATGTGCTTTTTATGAGGGATTTTATCATTGTGATAGTATTGTCAAGCTTTAAGCAATTTTAACTGTTGTATAATGGAATGTGAAGGACAAATGATTTTGTGATAATAAAGTTTTTTTTTTTAACAATTAGAATACAATACTTAAAACGTTGATGTAAGGTTGATAATTGCATGCCAGCATTGTGAAACCAGTGGGTCAAGGGAATTTTGCTTTTGTTGGTTATAAGCACCTCATCTCCCTTGCCTATCTCAAGGGGTCCCTCTCTACTTTTTTACTAAAAGAAACTTTTTGCACACCACACTAAGGGGTTCATTACGATGATGGACGGACTTCAGTCCATCCGCCATCATCCCGGGGATGGGGACCGCCCGCCTATGAGGCGGCAGTCTAACACATATAATTACGATGCGACCGCCACCACGGCGGTCGCATCTGCAATTTTTAACATTGTGGAGGGTGCTGATAGCTGCAGCACCCGCCCCAAGGTTAAAAATACACCTTGAACATTTCCCTGCACTACGTGGCAGGCTCCATGTGGTGCCAGCCACATGGTGTAGGGAATTGAAGTGAAAGTTCAAGGTGCCCAGGTGTAAAGGGGGCCCGCTATGGCTCCCCAAAGTACATCACCGCCAGCCTTTCCATGGCCATGGAAAGGCTGGCGGGGATCCAGCATCCAAATGTGGTGGGTGGTGCCTGCTAGGCACCGCCACCAGTCTGTGGATGCGTGGCGAGTCCAACAGGCAATCGTAATGATTGCCTCTGTCGGAACCGTGGCGGTCAGGCTTTCCACTGCCAGGACACAGGCAGCCATCACAATCTGTCAGGCGGTGAATGCCCTTACAATGGTGGTGAACCCGCCACTGGCAGCCTGCCACTGACGGGTTCACCGGCATCAAAATCAGACCCTAACATATTAAGTAAACAGTTCAAATCAGATTCTCAGTTTTCTCAAAACTCAAAAATATCCAAGAGAAAATTATACATGTTATTTTTGGTGGATGTGTTGCCTTGTGATAGTTACCCAATTGGAGACCATTTAAGAAATGGCACAGCTCGTAAGATTGCATAGTACAGTTTACTGTGCAATATTCTTGCTAACAAAACGATCACGGAAATGCAGACCATTGTAGCTCTGTCCTGAGTTTAACTTTCACCAAGTGATTAAGTAGTCACCAGATGGGTAGATGCTTTTTCTCAGGCAGCGTTCCTGAGGGTGACGCTTTAGTGTGGTGCACAGTGTCACCTGGGTAGCAGATGATGATATTTTCTGTGGTGAATGGTCCCTGATGGTATGCAGGGTGGCCGGCGGAGGCTCAGCTCTTCGTCATATACAGCGCAGTGAGACAACATACAAATGAATGTCATAAAACCTCAGCTCCTCACAGAAAGGTCAGTTTCCATGCATGCATTTTGCCTCACCTCCTTGCTGCCCAGAACAGCAGCACCCTTGCAGCATAGACTGTGATTTCCCCCAGCCAAGCAGGCGGAGGGACTGTCAGAAAGCAGGTCTTCTACTTGCTCCATGCAGCTCAGCTCTTGGTAAGCGAGTGTTCAGCCCGGGGTATATATAGCGATGTGTTTGTGCGCATTCACAAGAATTTCACAGTGCGCAAGCGTTTAACTTGTGTTTCTACAATTCCTCTGCAGGATGCATTGGTCGCACCAACTCGCAAGAAGCAGAGGGGGCTGCATGCCGGTTTACTCTGTTCTGTGGCGATAGTGCAGATTCTGGCAAACTCCACAACCCATGCGGAGCGCAGTATAGCAAAACTCCACAAATCCGCTGGTGGAGTGGAGTTTACTGCCCACCCCTGCGTTTTACCTGTCATGGTAGTGCAAAACAATTAAATTGTTTTTTCACTACTTCAAAGTCCTACCGCTCCCACAGGATAACATTGGAGTTACCTTACTACATTTAGTAAGCTGTAATGTCTACCTGGGAGCAGGAAAACAGTTAATTGTTGGTGTCTTTGAAATTGTAAAGAGAAATCATCTCATATGGTAATGTTAAATTTTAAAGTACAATTTTGAAAATGGTACTTTTAGAAAGTTAGCATTTAACTGCCATAGCCATTTAGTACCTGTAGTCTATCCCTGGGGCACATGACTGGGTGTAGCTGACATTTGGGCTTTGTGTATTCCTCCTAGAAAGACACGCACAATAGAGAACTTAGGTGTACCTGATGCCCATCACAGCAGGAATGGGAGGGTGGAGCTGGGCACAGCCTTATCTACACTGAAATATTCTGTGTCCTGCCTCCACACTAAGGGCTGCATATCCCCTGTAGTTATTCTGGATCCAGGGCAAGGAAGGCAGCAGGCCTGGAGACTTCAAAGGGAGCCTCTAGAAGCTTCTCCCACCTTCCAGGGGTAAGGACACCAGGTATAAACATTGGACCTCAGACACTTTCTCTTCAGTACATGTCTGGACCTGTGGATACTCTACCAGGAAGAGGCACTGCTGTTGTGCTGAAGGGACTACCTATCAGCTGGCCTACTGCCATGTTGGCCTGCTGCCTTGCTGTGCTGACCCGCTGATGCTGGCCTCTTGCCTGGGTGAGGACTGTATCTGCATCTGTGGTACCCAGAACTCCAAGAGCTAGTTGGCTGGCCTCAGGGACAGAAGGTTCCAACAACTTTGAACCCTGCACCTGGACTTTTCCACCTGTGAGTCCTAACCTGCCTAGTAGCGCCAGCCCGGTTGTCGTGGATTGGCCGCAGCGCAAGCATACAATACGCCACTAACCTTTGCTCAAGATGTCCGGCAGAAACGATGTCTGAAGCTAAGTTCCCCAGTCCCTTCCAGCTACGAATCCCACAGCGAAAGTAACACTCACTATGTGAAAGCGTACCCAGTTGGGAAAGGGTAAGTGGATAAAACAAAAAACAGGCAGTGATGATTCTCTGCGGTCCCTCTGGGTCTGGTCAATATGTTGCGTAGGATAGGAAAGAGCGTCCCACCTGAGTTGAGGAAGAGCAAAGAATATGGTTACAACCACCCTTGTAAAGATTAACATAGATATTCCGAAACCCCTATTCCACCACTCACCAGAATCACACACCACCCAGCCCGGTAAGTAACAGGCAAAGGAACCCTTGCAGGCCAGACAGCACTATAATTAAACACTGTCTTAAGAAGCTGGAGAATGGCTAAATCCACTCGACACAAGAGTTCCTGGCCGTTGAGTACAGCGGTAAGAGAACAAAAAGCTTTGATGGCTGTTAGTATCACAAGCCAAACACTACCACTGTTCGAGTAATCCTGGGTTTGGATCAAAAAAGGAAGTGGAAATAAATGAGTCACTGTCTCTTTCAGGTTCGCACTCCAGTCAGGGATCACAAAGAAAAACAATGTATCCCAGAACGCATCTCTTGTTAGATGCGTACGGAGTATCTGCAAACACATCTTAAACAGCAGACGCGTTCGCCACAGGTACTTTCTTTTACGAGACAAAGTCCAAGGAATGTCAATAGCAAATGTACCAATAAATCACAGTCCCTATCTAACTATGGTACGAACAAAGAACACACGACTTTCGCAACGGAGGCGAGCCCGCTCTCCAATTGCCACAGTACTTATCATAAGTCGTCAGGATTCAGGAGGCAGGATTCAAAACGAGTTCCACTCTTCAGCAAACTTCTTTCTTCCAGCTGAAATCCGGCGGGGATCACCATCCGCCATTCCAACAACCTCCGGATTGATTGACAAGCACCTTCCTAGTGGGAGGGAGGTGCTTATATGAGATACGCCCTGTGACTCTGCTAGACAGTCCCTTGGCATGCTGGTTAATGTAGTTCTTTCTGCCTGCCCTGCATATACTCCCAGGCACACACAATCGACGGGGCTCTCTAAGATGACGCGGTTCTCGCCTCCTTGACCATGAAATCGCTACACCGGTGCTGGACTCTTGGAAATGGGCCTGACAGTGCTCTGCCAGCCCATCTGTGGACCCAGCAGGACCAATGCATCTGTTCTGCTTTGTGTCGCAAACACCAGTAGAATCAATAAAGTGCCTCTGCTGCAAGGGTTCTCCCGATGCAAAGCACACCGCATCGACACCACAGGAGTAATGGAACTGCCACCTGTGCAAAGCTTTCCCAACGCCTGCCCTCGCATCTCTCAGTGACGTCAGCCTCCACGAAGCCCCAGGTTTTCCCATCGCAGCCTCACAGCTCCTCAAAAGTGATGCATCGACGGACTGCACGATGCATCTTCGACATCGGACTTCGTATCACAAGCCCTCATCGATGGAATCCTCGAAAATTAAGCAGGACCTCGCATCACAGTCTTGCAGCCCCCCAGAACCAAGGCATCGCCTGCAAGATGCATCCTTAGAACGCTTTGCAACTCAGACCTAAGCTACTTTCTTCAGTGGCTCTAACTGGGTCCCTGTAGACAGTCCGCACTCCTTAGCAGTCGGCCTGAACTTGTGACTTTGTCCCGGTCCTGCACACCCAGATATCCACAGTTGGTGCCTTGAGCTTTTGGATGCTATTTTCACTGAAATCTTTAAACCTGCATGCCTATGGTCTTACAAATTGATTTTCTGTCGTTTTGGTCTTATTTCATTTATTAAAAATGACTCTAGCTTTCTAAATCTGGTGTGGGGTCCTTTTGTGGTGTGTTTTCACTGTGTTACTGTTTGAAGGAGTGCATAAATACTTTACATATTGTCTTTGAATTAATTCTGACTGCTCTGTGCCAACTACCCAAGGGATGATGGCAGGTTAATTTAGAGTTTGCTTTTGACCACACCATGAGAAGAATTGTGGTTGATGCTTGAGAAGCTTTTCATCACCCCAACCAGTAACTCAATTTCTTACAAATAAGTGAGGTCTGAATTGAGTTTGATGCGTTGTGTGACAAATACCATCTTTTTTAAACCTTGTGGTGGCACGTTGGTGGTCCCCCCCCACCCCCACCTAGGTCTATAGTTTTTGGGGGTCCCCCACCTAGGGCTAGGGTTTTAAAGTATTACTGCTATATTGCACTTTCATTTTTTATAGGACTACGGCACAGTGCCCTGCATCTGGTGATGGTAGTTGCAAGAGAATATTTTCACTTGAGGTGGCATCTGATGGAGGAAGGGATTTATTTGAGAGGATCAGCTGTCAAAGAAATAAAAATATAAAATTACTTTTTCCGTATCTTGCGTAACACCCTAAAAAGCTCTGTTCTGCATCCGCTGCCAACAAGAGATTGTGCAAGTCACACATCAAAAGTACAGCGAGACACAGCAATGAATTTTTTACAGAATCAATGTCACTGTTGTGTGCGGATTCAGAAGGAGCAGTGTGTTGTTAGCCAACAGAAAACTGAATATTCATGGTTTAACCATTTTAATGATTTGTTATTTTAAAGACAAATTATCTTCCATTCAGACCCTCGAGTTCTTCAGTCTAGTAGATGCAGAAGGGGGACAGTCAGTACTCAGGGTGGCCACTGAATGTTGAATCGATCAGGAGACAATGAACCAGCTCTTTCACATCCATGTCAAGCATATTATGCCCCATCCAGCCCTAGATTTTCCACATACAATTTGGGAATTTATTTTCTGTCTCCCCTCTCTCCACTTGCACCAGGTTCTGTTATTTGCATACCTCTGAAAATGCTGCTAGTGGCTGTATATTGGTGGTAAATGGCGGTGAATTCCAGGTGAAGCCTTTTTCAACCAAACAAACCTAACTCTATTACAAAGCACGGTTCAAACCACAACATTGATAATAACCTATTTTTAATATGCAGTGTCATGTCACTCAATGAGCCGCATAGGGTGCAGATAACTGGAGTGTTTTTTACCCAGCAGTTCAGTCCACATTTTATTCACCTTGGAGAAATGAGAGGCTTGTCCGATCTGTCAGGATCAAACCACAGACGTTAAGGTTACACAGATTTCGGCAGTGGATGCATTCATTATATGACTCATTGTATTGTATAGCTATGGATATGTAACCGAGACAACAGATATATAAAAGCGAAGTAAATGTGAGATTGATGTTGAGGAAATGTCATTTCTAAAGAATGTAGGTATATATTTATGACCCTAACTAATAATATAATGATTACATATCTCATTTCAGGGCCATTATCATTCGAAATGGAAAAATCCTTCCAATGTCCAGAGAATTTACTCCAGAAACAGAGAGGCAGAGGATACAATTTGTAGTAAGAATAACTTTTTCTACTATATTAAGTACATTAAACTGAACGAGTATATTTTACAGTGATCCTCATATATATATATATATATATATATTATATATATATATATATATATATAAACCTCCCCTGTCCAATCCTCCTCCTGTCCCTCTCCCTATCTCTCCCATGTCTAACCCCCCCCCTAGCCCTCTCCCCAAACCTCCCCCTCCCACTATCCCGATCCCTATCTCTCAACCCACCCTCTCTAACTATAACACGCTCGGCCCCTCCACAGCTGCTCACAACCCCCCCATTGACTCCATAACAAAGCGGCTCACAGCTCTTGAAAACCAGGTCGACACTATCACCCAAGGCTTAATAGAAATCCTTCTTAACCTCGGTATAGCCTGCAAACCCCACAAACCCCCTCTTCGAACCCCCCTCCCCGCCAACGCCAACACCAACACCACCCAGGGGCCCACAGCAGCCCTCAATGCCCACCCGATCGATCCATATCCCAAGGACCCGGTTTCCAGTCCCAAAAAATTCGAACACTCCAGAGCCCCATGCACCAGGCCCCCGACCACTATCTCTTCTCACTTCCTAGCAGGCTCAAAACACCGGACCTCCAGACCGCGCAGATCAGAAGCTCCTATGTCAGACAGAGAAGCAGCCTTACTAGCCACTACCTACGACCCTACCATCTCAGTTTCACCTAAATCTAAAATCCAAGTAATCACGAGCTACCGGATAGACCTACCCACCTTCAAACGACAGAGATTACCAGTCCTCACCGCTATACCTAGAGAGGCTAAAGACAAAACCACCAGCAATCAGGAGAAAATCACCAACTGCCTCCTAATCAACTGCAGATCGGCCTCTCTACATGCAACGGACCTAGCCGAAGCTATCCTCACACATGACATTGACGTTGCGTTCCTCACGGAGACCTGGCTAAACAAGGCATCTCCTCCCTGCCTTGACATGCTGGTACCTCCTGGTTTCTCCCTCATCTCCAAAGACAGGATTGATCAACGAGGAGGTGGGGTTGCTATCATCCACAAGGACAGCTGGAGCATCACAGAAACCTCCTCCTTCGAGTACAACTCATTCGAATATCTATCCGCTGTCATCAAAACCAAAGACAACGACTCTCTACTGTGTCATCTACTCTATCACCCCCCGGGCAGAAACAACGAGTTTGGAGATCATCTATCCAACCTGATTGCACAAGTCGCCCTCGGTGATTCCAACAACATAATTCTTGGTGACCTGAATCTCCGATGGAACGAAATCCACAACCCTCTAATCAAATCGCTATCCAGCCTCCTCGCCGAAAACAACCTCACTCAACATTGCACTGAGGAGACGCACTACAAAGGAGCCACACTGGACGCCATCATCGCACAAAAGAACTCAATCACGGTCAACCACATACTACCTGTTGACTGGTCAGATCATCATATGATCCTATTTCACATCAATCACCCCATCATCCCGCTCAAACCTCCCCAAGACCCCCCCAAATGGTCAAGAAACCTCTCCCAAGTACCCCTAGACATTCTAGAAGGCCAACTAAGTTCACTTCTTCCAGACAACTCTTTGCACCTCTCGACCAATGATCTCATCGACCACTACAACTCCGAGCTAGTCTCCATTCTCGATAATCTAGCTCCACTAAAGCTCAAAAGAAGCCGTGCCACCCCTTCTAGAACCTGGTTCAATGCGGACCTCAACGCAGAAAGAAGATCCTTGAGAGCCAAAGAAAGAAAGTGGAGAAACAACCCAACAGCCATCCTTCGCTTACAACTAAAAACAGCACGCAGGAAATACAACAACCACATCAAAAACAAGAAATCCAGCTTCTTCCGAGAGGCACTAGCCAATTCCAAAAACAGACCTAAGGAGCTCTACAACATTATCAGACGTCAAACATCCAAGCCTCTGCCCTCACCCCTGCAGGAGTCCAAAGAACTATGCGATAACTTCGCCACCTTCTTCAACGACAAAGTCCTAAAAATCGAATTATCTCTAGACATCAACAACTCACTCCTCCCGAAGGACAACGTGGCCATCCCTCAGGCCCTACCTTCCGGCTCCTCCCCCCTCCGTTGGCTAAGCTTTCGCCACGTGCAGGAAACTGAGATAATCTCGCTGATCTCGACCTCCAAACCATCAGCTCACATCTCAGATCCCATTCCCCCCTCACTAATCAAAAAAATGAAGCTCACCTTAGCACCTATCTGGGGCAAAATCATAAACAGCTCCCTACAAAGCGGAGTGGTCCCCGACTGTCTAAAAATGGGACAAGTCACCCCTTTGCTGAAAAAACCCGGTCTTGACTCTACTGACTTGAACAATTTCAGACCGATATCTAACCTCCCTCTACTTGCCAAAACACTGGAACGATGCGTTCTCCTTCAATTGACTCATCATCTGGATAACATCAATCTCCTAGACCCCCTCCAATCCGGCTTCAGACAAGGCCGCAGCACAGAAACCGCGATGCTGAACATCATAGACGATATTCACGGTTCCCTTGACGCTGACAAATGCTGCCTCCTCATACTCCTTGATTTATCCGCAGCTTTCGACACGGTGGACCATAGGCTCCTCATCAAGACTCTGCAAGTAAGAGCTGGCCTCGGCGAGGTAGTTCTCGATTGGTTTTCCTCCTTTCTACACAACCGCTCGCAAATAATAAAAATGAAGAACTTCACCTCCGAATCCCAGCAAGTCAACAGGGGTGTCCCCCAAGGATCAGTACTTTCTCCTCAGCTCTTCAACATCTATATGGAACCGCTCGCCAAACTACTCAGGAATGCCAATATCCACTTCCACCTCTACGCGGATGACACACAGATCTACCTGGAAACCTCTTCTATTAACGACATCCACCGAGTAAATGCCGTCTTAAATGATGTTCAAGATTGGCTGACAAAGAATCACCTGAAACTCAATCCCGACAAGACCGAAACTCTTCTCATCTCAAACAAAGAAGACAACCCTCAAATCATCGAGTGGCTGAAGTCGATCGATGCTCTTAAAGGTTCTCTCACGCTAGCTGATTCCGTAAAATCTCTGGGCTTCACCTTAGACCCCAAACTAACCTTGACAAACCACATTAAGAACTCGGCAAAAAGCGCATTCTTTAACCTCAGACTGCTGAACAAAATCAAACCTTTCATTCCCAACAAGGACCTCAAACTAGCCACGCAATCACTAGTTTTATCTAGACTGGACTATGGGAACTCAATCCTAACAGGCATCCCCAAATCACACCTGGCCCCATTAAAAACAACATTGCATGCGGCAGCAAGAATGATCACAGGATGCAAAAAATCCGACCACATCTCCCCTGCACTCAAAGAACTTGAATGGCTCCCGGTGGATATGCGTAGCACCTTCAGAACGGCCTGTCTAACCCACAAGGCCCTCCACACCGGAAAACCAGAATACCTGGCAAACAAACTCACAAAAGCTGGCCAAAGTAGAATCTTGAGAAGCTCTAACTCCCTGCTGCTCATCCTACCAAAAACCAGAAAGAAGAAAACTGCGGACTGCTCCTTCTCAGGAAATGCCCCCAAAATATGGAACTCTATCCCCCCGCATATCAGAACCATACCGTCCTATGCGGAATTCAAGAGCCAACTCAAATCCTTGTTCCTCATCCGTTCCCTAGGTCCTGGGTAACTAGGATCAACATCCATCCCCAGAACTATGTGAGAACTCTGTATCCTATTGCCAAGAAGTCCTACTGTACGAACTGTCATTTGTGATCACCTTTGTTTGTTACTTGTCTTTTTGTCCACCTTCTCATGCCTTTACTGTAAAGCGCTCTGCTACCTTCGGGTCTTGTTAGCGCTATAGAAAACTTCTAAATAAAATAAATAAATAATAAATAAAATAAAATATATATATATATATATATATATATATATATATATATATATATATATATATATATATATATATATATATATATCTGCAGACCAGATAACATGTTTAAAATCCATCAGACAGGTGAGGGACTTCTGTTTCCTCAGTACATTATGGTGTTGAGATTACTTGGATAGCGATCACCTACCAGGAAAAAGAAATTCGATGTTCCTCAATAAAATATATGTAGACAAACTTTCAAAGATAGGAAAGTATCTGCTCAATGCTCCACCAAACTTAATCAATAACCTGCTGGTGTTTCATCAGCCTCAAGGGATAGAAGTCCTGCCCAGCAGAAAGAACGTGTTGTCAAATTGTAAGTGTGTCCACAGTTGTGACCTGTTTAGGAACACCTGAGATTATGTGCCAATGGAGCTGAAGCTTTAGGGTGTGATGTAATGGTGTGTGTTAATCGAAAAGCTTCTAATTTTAGGAGTAAGAGAGAAGTCCTCCAGTCCAAGAGTCTCCTCAAGTGGAGAACCCTTTATCAGAGTTACCTCCAGCAGAGTGGAGGTCCAAATTAAGATTCTCTACCTGTGGAAAATCCATCAAGTAGAAGCCTAATCACATCCATCAGTCATTTGAAACCTTTCTATTACCACCCAGCGATAAATAAATCCACTGGTTTCCTTCTTTCCACTCAAATAATTTACATAATGATTCTATAACTTTACTAAATTGTACATGTTTACCAAAACATTCCAATCTTCATAACAGAGATCACGCAGGTGCTGAAGTACCTAAAATTTCTTAATACCCATAGCACGGGTGTGTTCAGATCAAAGATTCTTAAAGTACCCTATGGTGCATACTACCGAAAGTTTTGAATGATTCTCTGGGTTCAAGGTGATAGAATGTTGTGGACCTCAAGACGTTTCCTGGAATGTTTCTGACTGCTGCGTGGATGGGCATGCCAGCCTGCAGAATTGACATTTTCAGCGTCTTTTGTATGATTGCAAAACGAAAAGATTCACATCATTTGTCAGTGCAGCTCCCACCCATGATTTCTGGCCTGAAGATATGCCATCCAAGTAATGACCGAGACTGCTGCGATACACTAAGGCATACCTACAAAAATGTACATATATTTTGAACACACAGGACCTCATTACGAGTTGACCTTTGTTTGGTGCAGGGATACCAGGGTAACAGGGACTTCTTTGTGATGGATGGTCTCCCAGCTACTGTACAGACTCTTGTGACCAAGAGCAGGCTGTGCATGCTTGAAAAATTAGACATAAATTAGTGGCTCTAAAACTTGCCCCAGATCAGTTTCGACACCATTAGTGGAAATATGTGTCAGATACAAAATGTAGCAGATGGGAGTTCAGTGTAGTAGAAGAGGGAGCACATACAGCAAAAACATAGATGGACTTACTGATACAAAGATATATTCAGGCACACATGTGCCCAAAGTTCATGCACACACATACACAAGGGCACACTTGCATAGACAGACACACACAGGTACATAAACACAGACAAACAGAAATGGGCAGACACACAAATGCAAAGTTACGCTCTAACGTGTGCAATCAAACAAATCTGGTCAAACAGAAACACATGAGCACATATACAGACAACTGCACATGCGCACACACAAAGTAAATCCCCCACATTCGGTAACACACATGTGCATGCACAGCTGACCAGAGAATATCTACAGCTGACAATGGGTTAGCAGTCAAGTGGCACCATAGAAGGCATTATCTCCCTCTGTAGCACATTTTGCTGAATTGTGGTCTACTATTTCACGCCGGTGTACACTGCCATAACTGGCAGCTACCACATCTCACTGCTCTTTTTAAAAATAAAAAAAATTATTGAGAGTTCAAATAAAACAGTACCAGGAAACAAGACACAATTGAAATCCAATCAATACAGTACGAGACAAAAGAATATTAGGAGCATCTACACAAATTATCCTTTTAACACTTAAGTTATAAAGTGCAAAGTTCGTGAAAAAGCAATCAATCAGGCTGACAGTGATACTCAAAAGATTTTGTTAGAATTAAAACAGTACGTACCATTTAAATACAATAAGCGTCTTCTCAGTTAATATTTCGTAGCTAAGTTGTAAAGTGCAACGTGCGGAGTTAAGACAGTCTTAATAGACAAATAAATATTTTCAGGGTAGTATGGGTCGGGTTAAGTGACAACAGGGAAGTTAAGAATCAAACACACTCCAATGTTTGTCATATTTTTTGAGAGACCCTGATCTTAAAGCATATTTTCTTTCCCTACCCTGGATTCGAAGCAATTTTGCCTCCATGCCTGAAAGGATGATACAAGGTCTGGCTTCCAGGACTGTAGTATAAGGGATTTAGCTATTAAAGAAGCTATAAAAAGGGGCTCATCATGTGGGGTGTGGCTGGCGAAGCAACCTAAGAAGGGGATTAGGTCGTCAAATACTATGTTTGTTTTAAGCATGATTGAGAGATATTTTTCTATTTCCTTCCAAAATACCTGGATTTTTGAACACTCCCAGACAATGTGTTTCCAAGTGCCTTTTTCTTTGCACCGGAAGCATTTATCGGCTACTTGGGGGAAAATATTATGTAAAAAGGACGGGGTTCTATATATTAACCATTTATTGTAAAATTGCATACGTTTAAAATTTGCTCCTCGAAAAATGGTTTTGCTGAATTTATTTGTTTTATCCCATACTTGTTGGTTGATTGTAATATCTTCCCTCTTTTTCCATCTCTCAATAATCTTGCTGGAAAAGTCCTGGTCTTTACTTTCTTTTAATATTTGAATCCAGATACTCATTTTCTTTTGTATTTTGTTATTAAGGGTAGTAGAAATATTTTCTTTATTAAATAAATTTCCTATATTGAGTTCTCTAAGTTTTGGATTTATCATGATGAAGGACCAGTTCAGAGTTAAGTGCGAGTGGATTAACTGGCTGGAAATTTCAACCCAAGATTTCCACCTATTTCCCAACAGGAAGTCTTCAATTTTCTCGAAGCCATTCTCCTTGCAAAGAGTTAATGTATTTTTGTCCATGCAACTACCATCTCCCAAGCTAAAATTGATTAAATTTGTCTTATTACTTAAATTAGGTAGCTCATAAAATGTAAAAAACTGAGTTTTCAACTTAAAAATCTACTGTAGGGATTTATATTGTACTTTCTTTGGATCTTTCGTGATTCTGACCGGGTCGAAAATGTTTAATTCCAACAACATCCTTTTCGTAAAGAAATTATCTGCCTCATGAGAATCTAGAAAGAAAAATCTATAACTATAATGTGCAAAAGACGCAAAATAATATTCTCTGATATTTGGAAGGGACAGCCCTCCTTGTGTGGATGATAAATATAAAGTGCTCATTGCAAGTCTGGGGGATTTTTTTGCCCATAAGAAAGAGGAGATCAAAGCTTCTACTTTTTTAAACTAAGAGGCCTGAATTGCGCAGGGATTGCACTAAAAAGGAAATTAAAAAGGGGTAGCACCGACATTCGAATTAGCGATGCCCGTCCCATAAGAGACAAGGGTAGTAAATTCCAGCGATCTAAAAGTGAGCCAACCTTTTTTAATAGAGGTAAAAAAATTAAGTGAAAAAAGGTCATCTAGACTATCCGATATAAATATTCCAAGATATCTCTTTGGATCCGTATTGTATGTCCACCTGAATTCTGGTGCTAAAGTGTCTACAGTGCAGTTAGCTAAAATAATTTCCATTTTGTTTACATTAATTTTATAACCCCCTAGCTTTTGAAAGTCAGAGAAGATTTTTAAAATCTTCAGTTGACTTGAGGGTTTGGAGTCTATGAAAAGGGCGATATCATCCGCATATAATTTTATATTTGTCATTCCTAATACTGGGGCAGTGTCGGTCTTAATATTCCTGATGGCGATCACCAGAGGTTCAATAAATAGTGCGAATAAAATTGGCGACAAGAGACATCCTTGTCGCGTGCCTCTATTAACCTGACAGGACCCAATATTAGTATTATTGACGATAATCTGTGCCCTAGAATTCATATACAGTTGTCGTAAAATAGAAATGAAAACCTTCTGAAAATTAAAACTACATAGAATTGCAAACAGGCAGTCCCAAGACACTAGATCGAAGGCTTTCTCCGCATCTAAAAACCAAATTTGAGCCTTCACCTTATTAGTTTTAAAATAATCTAGTGCCTCCAATAAAATTGTGGTGTTGGAATGGAGATGCCTGCCTGCAATAAAACCACACTGATCATTGGGCTACCAGTAATCCTACTATTTTGTTTAATCGGTTTGCTAAAAGTTTTGTAAAAATTTTATAATCTGTATTCAGGAGGCTAATCAGACGGTATGAATTTATATTTTCCTTGTCCTTTCCTTTTTTTAAAATACTAACCACCACTGCTGTATGAAAAGAATCTGGTGGGGGACTTCCTTGAAGTAAATAATTAACTAATATCAAAAGGTCTTTACGCAAAGTTCCCCCAAATTTTTTTAAAAATTCAATGGGAAGGCCATCCTCACCATTGGCCTTGCCGTTGGGGAAGGACTCTATCACTTTATCTAATTCTAATTGTGTGAAATCCTGTAAGAGATGGTTCTTACCCTCAGCATCTATTTTAGGTATTTCAAGTGGCTGTAGGAATTCCATGATAGAGTCAGGTGTAGCCCCCTCAGTCGCTTGATATATCCCCTCGTAATGTTTAAGAAACAGCTCACCGATAGAAGTGGTGGTCTTAGCTTGTATTTTAGTGATGGGGTCTATTAACTGGTCTATTCTATTACGGACCTGCTTTTCTTTAGTTTGCCAGGCCAGGAGCTTTCCTGTATACTCACTCTCCTCGTATATCTTTTGTGCATAAAGGTTACTATTTATCTCGCCTAGATCATAATAAAAATCCTTCATCTTGCGCTTCGCCTCGGAGAGTTTATGCCCAGAGATCATGGATCTGACCCTATAGTGCTCTTGGGTTGCCTGAGAGAGTTCAGTTTGGAGTTTGGTTTTCTCCTCCCTTCTTGCCTTCTGCTTGGGAATTTCTTTAGATGTAATTATTCCACGCAGAGTGGCTTTGAATGTATCCCAGATTATATTTAATGGGGCTGTACCTCTATTCTGTGTGAAAAACTGTTCTATCTTTTCATCAATATCTGTGCACCATTGTTGATCAAGGAGGTTAAGTTTATTAAAAAACCATCTTCTTGGAGGTCTCGCTTCGTAATTCCCCAAGTTGACC
Source organism: Lissotriton vulgaris (assembly GCF_964263255.1). Taxonomy (NCBI): domain Eukaryota; kingdom Metazoa; phylum Chordata; class Amphibia; order Caudata; family Salamandridae; genus Lissotriton; species Lissotriton vulgaris. The sequence goes on from NC_141693.1 coordinate 1,394,796,994, forward strand.
TGCATGCAAAGAGCTGTGTGGTCTGAAAAAGCGTTAGGTAGATGGGTATAGTTGTACAGCTCTAGATCGTGGGATGATAAACAAAATCTAGCCTTGATGCAGAATTATATTTTGCTGAGTGGCATGTGTAATCACGCTTAATAGGATTTAAAATTCGCCAATGATCAATAATATCAAGGTCTATTTTACAACTTTGGACAGCCAAGGCAACTTGGGGTTTGTTCTGTCGACGGTCTTTCTTGGAGGAGTCCAATCGAGGGTTTTGTAATAGATTAAAATCTCCCCCCCCAGATTATTGGCCCAGAGAGACCAGTTATTGCCTGCTTTACCTGTAGTATTGGTAGAGGGTTGTCCAAGATTGGTGCATAAATTGTGGCAAGAATGACATTAACATTGTTTAATTTACCATGTACAACTGCCCATCTACCTCTGAGGTCTATGAACGTCCCTTCAAGGAAAAAACCTACATGTCTCCCTATTAATATGGAAACTCCTCTCTGAGTCGTCCCGGCAGAAGCAGATATATTATAACCCGCCCAGCTTTTGAAGAGTTTAACTGACTCAGCCTGATCTTTGTGGTGGGTTTCTTGCAAATAGATGACATCTGGGATGAGGTTTTTTAACCAGCACTCAATAGCGTTCCTTTTGCGAACGTTATTCAGGCCATTTACGTTTAAAGAAATAAACTTCACCATATTATTTTATGTTCAAGATATTGGACGTAACCCTCAGCTTGTGCAAATGTGCGAGTGTGCAAATGTGCAAATGTACAATCAGCATCAGCATATATAAATGATAAATAATATATATATATAATAATAATATAATATTATAATAATAACAGCAGATATTCATAGAGATATTGATAGAGAGGCTAAATTCCAATGTGCGAATTTGCAAACGAGTAGCAGAAATGTAAAATGACATTAGAACTTGAAAAAGTTATACCCTTCATTATGCAAAACATGCAGACAATCAACACATTATAAAATCTCATCTTGATAAAAAAGGATACGAATAAACAGCATGAATATATAGTATCAACAAATAATCAAAGAGAGACTGCCGTTCTCTGTGCAAATATGGAAATAAGCAGCAAAATTGTACAAATAGCAGCAAAACTTGAAGGATTATGTCCCCCCTAGTGCAAAATACACAAGTGTGCTTATAGAACCTTGTCATCTTGTCATGATCCATATGAGCTAAAGTGGCGAGTGCCAGATATTATTTGTGCAAGATAAAGAGAAAAAAAAGAAAAGAAAAAAAGCCTCTTAAATATAACATTGCTCGTACCATAATTATGAAAGTATGAAAAAACATATAAAAAAAATTGCATTTTTTTTTGCATTTGAACTCTCTTTTTTCCCCTTGCGACACCCCCCTTCACCCCCCTTCCCTCCCCCCCCTTGAGTGGACGGAGACCCCAGTGTCCCACTTCCGTCCTTCTCTGGTGTATCTTCTTTTTGGATGCCATCTCATTGCATTCTTATGTGCTTCCTGTTTCCATCAAGTGTCCGCCGTGGAGTGATAGTAAATTCCGCAGCTTAATTACGCCCCAAGGCCGTCGAGGAACGTCTGGGCTTTGTGTAGGACCGAAAATATAAAAAAAATTCCTTTGGCCAAGACTTTGAGTTTCGATTGCTGCACTATCATGGCTTGTGCTCCCTTGCTCTTAAAGGATTCGATGAGCTTCACAAAGTCCCTCCGTCTGTGAGCAGATGCTGCCGACATGTCAGCAAAGATTCGAAAATTATTCACCCCCTCCACGTTGAAAGTTCTTTTAGAAAATGCGGTGTTTAGAATTTTTTCTTTTACCCTAAAGTCTGAGAAATTGAGCAGAATTGTACAAGGGTATTTCAAATTATTAGGTTTATGTGCAGGTACTCTGTACGCCCTTGTAATAGTCAGGTCACCTTGGAGCTCAGGAATGGCTTTTTTCAATAGAGACTCTGACCACCTGACTACATCCTTATCTTTAAGCCCCTCTGGTATGCCTACTAGTCGTAGATTAGACCTCATATTATAATTCTCAAGGTCCTGCAGCTTTTCCTCTAAGTGGGATTTCTCTCTATTAGCCTCCACAAGATTTTTCTGAATTGCAGTCAAAGAGTCCTCTAAAGATGATATCCGGACTTCGGCCTCAGAGACCCTCAGAGGAATATTGCCAAGGCACTCCTCCATCTTCGTGAGCCTGCTGTGCAAGAGTGAAATTTCCTGAGCCTGAGAGAATTTAAAGTCTCCTAATTCCTGAAGGATAGTAACTAGGATATCTTCCATCGTATTTGCTTTTGTAGCACTCGGGAGGGCGAGCAAACCATCTTCCTGGGAGATCAGGGAGGCTTCTAGACTTAGGACTTGACTTGGAACTGTTGTAGTTTGCTTGTTGCTTGGGCTTAGGCTTGGGCTTATAGCCGGTGGTAGCGGAGGGTGGGAGGGATGGGCAGTATTGGGAGAGGACGTAGTTGAGACCGTTGGTGCAGGTGGTGCTACGTCTTCTAACCCTGTTGCCACTGCGGGATTTGGCATCGGTGTCTTGTGCGTTGTAGGACTGCTTGCCTTTCCTCCAGTGTTGGAAATATCATGTTCTAGAACGACACTTGTGCTCCCCTGCTTCAACTCCCCCCGTGTAGGATTGCTCAAAAGTTGTCCCTGCTGGAGAAGGGGTTTTGAAAAGAGAGGGTATTGTTTGGGGGTAGATCGACTCTCAGGGCAAGTAGTAGGCGGCATGTTAGCAGCCTTGACCGTTTTGTCCGTTTTATCCATATTTTTACCCCCCTGGTCCGTTCTTGTTCCCTTGTCTTTCCCACCCTCCTCTACTTTGTCGCCAACAGCAAGTAAGCTCAATTCTGCTGATAGTTCATATAGGGTCAAGCTCTCTACATCTTCATCTTCATCGCCCTCCTCTTGATCATTTTCTTCATTGTCATCATTGTCTTCCTCGACCTGTTTCCTTAGTACATTATACTTATTTTTTCTATATGATTCAGTATATTCCATTGCCTACTGTTTTAGGGCTTCCTTTTGTTGATTTTTCCTTCTGTTTTTTCTCTCTCCTTTTGTGATTGATATGGATCTGACCGGAATTGGGAGTTTTATCTCCTTTCCCAGTTCTGGCTTAGACTGTTTGCCCCGCGCTCTTGCCGCCATCTGAGAGTTCGAAATTACAAACGTGAGCTTATAAGACACTTGAGACTGTGCTCTGTAAATTTTCCTCCCCCCGTAGCCGTGCAATAGGAGCTTCTTTCACCAGACTGTGCCTGCTAGCGTCTGATTTACCCAATGCAAGGGGTGGTACGGGATAACTAGGCTCCAAAGGCAAGCGGGTCATAGATGAGAGTAATAGTCAGCTTTGCCCCTTCAGAATTTTCAGAGCTTCACAGATCGGCGCGCCAGTAGGTGAGGAGGCATAGAGGAGGCATAGAGGAGAGCGCGGAGCTGGGTAGAATGCGGTGCGAGCAAATGCGAGTGCGAGCTGGGTAGAACCCTGCCCAGTGCGCCTTACCTCGCAAAAGAGACCAGCGTCCAACGTCCAACATCCAGTGCCCCTCGTTTCCCAGCAATTTGCTGTTGAAAGCGCCGGCGTTGCAGTCACTTCAGTACATCAGCAGGGCAGGGCAGGACAGGGCGCCGAGCGGGAACACAGCATTCAGCCTCCAATAGACGGCGGAAACACTCCGCCACACCCCGTTCAGATCCTGCTCAAGTCGCTTCGAAATTCAGCCAAAGACTCGCCTCGAAGCTCCGGTACCAGGCATCTAGCGAGGGACCGGCGTTGCTGCTTGCATGGGTGTGGTTACGCGGGACGAGGAAACAGGAAGCACAACGGCGGCGTGCGTGGGTTCTTTGTCAGCCGTCCATCCAGCGCCTCCACATCTCACTGCTCTTGTCGCATAGGGAAAGAGACCAAGGAAAATCGAGTCATAAGTCTCTCTCTTGGAGGTTATGTATGGGCTATGGGGCACAGTTCAAGAATAAAGAGCCCCAAAATACAAAAGTTTATCTCTTTCTGAGTGGTGGTCAGCCCTTCTGTTAGTCCACATCTATCCCTCCGCACAAGCCAGCAGTTTAGGAAAAAACCAGAAGCAAAAATAGTAGGGTGAGGAGATGTGTGTGTGTCCACCACTACTTTTTAAATTTCAAAAAGAGATGCTTTCAGCTGCTAATAAAATAAAACAATACAATCAGCCATCATAAGTGGTGCTCTTTTCAATAGTTCTGCTCTGGGGACAAAGGGTTTTGGCTCCCAAAAAACTTCATGAAGATAGCTTCTAAACTCAGTACACATTGCTGTGCCCTCAGACAGTTAAAGTGGTAAAAGGGGGGTTGTGATGGACGGAGCATCTGAACCAATCAAACACTCACACCCAGTCAACAGATCTGCGTTTAATCCATCACCGATCTTTAGCAAACTCTGCCACCCCAGTTCAGACATGGCCATATGCAAATCAGTCTGACCCTGTGCCTCATGGGAACAGTCCAGCCCGAACTGCCAAGCCATGCCTTCCGTGGACCGGAAACAAGCTTCCGAGGACCGGTTTCTGGCATTTCAGACAGTTAAAGTCATCTTCTGACATACCTTACAAGGTCAAACATAATGTAGTCAAATGCAGGCAAAAGGCTGGATAAAGCAAGTGAATTAATAGGATTTGCAGCAGCTACAGTACCTCAGAGAGTAAGGAATGTGAGCAGATAACTTGAGCTGGATTGTGTTTCTCTGCTTTCACTGGCAATACATAAATATGTATTTGGTTAAGTGGTATTTCAAGAATGTTTTTTTCTTTCTAAGATCATTATCTTATATGTAACATGATAAGAAATAAAATTTTCTATTGAATGTGCGTCAAGATCAAACAGTGGTCACAATTCGTGCACTGACGTTTTTGTAGAATCTTACGTGATTTTCTGAATTGACCTATGTACTAATCGATCGATTCACAAAATACTGAATCACAGTGGGTCGCAATTCCACCTGCATCGTGAATATTAATGTGGTAGGTCTTAACATGTGAGCCACTAAGATTCGCTGCCATCACAAGAATGGCAGCCTGCTAGAGACAGCACTCAGCAGATCATCATGTCTGTGATTACTTTTAAATAAATACATTTTTCTTTTAATGCATTCTGTTTTCCTTAAAGAAAAATGGAATATCCTTTAAAAAACCTAAATAAAACTTTGTAAAACAATTTTTATGGTCTGGTTTGACAGAGCAGCTGTCACGAGACAATTATTTGAGCATTACTAGAGAGGGTTTTGGCTCCATCCACATGTTGGGAGCCAGAAGTACATGTTTTGATTGCGCAGAAGTTGAGCACTTCCACAACAAAACTGACTAACCCTCTAGTAGCTGTGATCATTTTGCTTTATGTATCCAGCTGCTTACGCTTGAACTTTCAGGGGCACACACATAACATTGGAATGTTATTAACCCCTTCGCTGTGGGGGTAATTCCCCCACGGCGCGGTGGAGCGCAGCGGTGCTCGTGACGAGCCCGGCTCATCATGAGTCACAGTGGAGCTGTGCTCATGACGAGCTGGGCTCGTCACAACTCCGCCCACTGATTAATTCTCCCGCACAGGCAGGGAATCAATCGCGCATGGGCGGCGCACAGCCGTTATGACGAGCCCAGCTCGTCATGAGCACAGCTCCACTGTGACTCATGACGAGCTGGGCTCGTCATGAGCACCGAAGGAGTTAAAGTGTCGTAGATCACCAGATAATGTATGTTGTTTTTCTATGGCAGCAAGCACAGATGGGAGAAGGGAAGTCAATAACCTACATGGATTTTTTAAGGTCTGGCTTGACAGTGAAAATCTCACCTGATCTTCTAACTTACACCAATATTATTCCACAGTTCTTTGCTTCCACACAAATACATCTCTATGCACAGTTTATTTACTTGTAATGCCTCACATTACCATCGCAAAACATTAATACATACCATAAGGAATCACTATTTAGAAGGGGCATGTTTAGGCCGAGATTTCTTATCATATCCTAAACCCATTTAGTGAATTATGTAAAATGTTATTTCCATGCTAAATGGGTTCATTACATTTGAAAACTACATTTTCTTGTCACAAACCTGTGATTTACTGAATCGCAGGGTTTGCGTCAAGAAAATATGTTAGTGCATCTGGCTTTAAGTCTATTGCTTAAGGGAATATTTAAATTTCACCTATTTCTCCATTACTGGCTGAAGTGGGCCCAATTTTCAGCACTTGGATACAGAAGGTGGTTGTCACACATACTCACAAAAATAATCTAATTACAGATGTATTTTTGTTTAACCCCTTAAGCGCTGCCGTCGGCCAACGGTCGTCGCGAGCACTACCTTGCCAGTGCTGCGCACGGCCGTTGGCCGACGGGCCAGCGCTCGTTATTCGAACGTTCAGCACTGGGTGCTGAACGTTCGACGCAGCTAAGGTGTTAAAATATAATGCACATTTTAGGCTTGTAACCGATTTACAAATGTTTGCTAAGTATCTCTCTGCTGTTCTTAGGGAGTTATGAAGCCTGAACTGCTTGGAAATGAATTTACATACCTGGAGTTTCCCAGAAGGATCCAGTACAAAGAGCTGGGTAGAAGAATGCTGTTCAGGGACCATACGATGACAGGCTGGTAAGTGTTGTGATGTTTCCCTCCCTATGAATGGCAAATGCTTTGAGTACGACCTTTTAATGGGCTAGACTCACCTACCCTCCAGCTTGTGCAGTGCGCTTACTTTTCTATTTTTCTATTTTGGTTTAAGTGTTCTGTTTTGGATTTATCCTAGTGTTGCTTTGTATACAACGCGGTCATGCGTTGCCAAAAGATAGAGAGGGAGGGAGGAAGGGCCTGCATCAGGTTCCTGGAGGGATGTCATTTTCAAACATCACTCCAGGATATCAGTGCATCTAAAAATAAAGTAAAATGATTTATACTAAAGCAAATGATTTATTTACAGAAACTTGAAAAAATGGAGAATATATTTTGAATACACAACAGAAGAGTAAAAACGTAAGGGAAATATGAAATGTCAGTATTATTTTAGAGTAACCGGGTACGGCACTAACAGTTTTCTTATTTAGTTAAAACATAGATTCTCTTACTTTGCTGTTTTTTTTTAAAGAAATTGAAATGTGTTTTTTCTTTCTTTGCCAGTGGCTCCGCCTAAACCTTTTTCTTTGCCTTGCTACCCCAGCATCAACCTCTTGAACTGGAAGGGGGTCAAAGGCCACCTCCTTCACTACTGTACTGCAGAGGTCACACCCAAACCCAAGACTTGGAAGGACATGCAGATTAAACAAAGGAAGAGTTTTAGAGGCCTTCAGGGGAGCCAGGCAGTGCCCTGTGAGCCGTGCAAGCCATCAAAAATAGCAGGCAAGCCTTCTGCCTCTTCCCCTGCCCACAAAACATATTCTGGCCAAGCACTCGAGGGAAGCCCCGCCTCTGTGGTGCACACTTCTCACTATAGTCAGCCATATTATAAGGCTGCTCTTGAAGCATCGCAGGATGGGTTCTCATTAATGCAAGGGCTTCCTCCATTTGGTCGGCCACCATGTTAGTCACAGAGTACAGAGGTCTGTAACCCAAAGATCCTGCATGACAGAATGCCCTGCTCTGAAGTAAATATGGAACTTATGAAATTTATCCTGACGTGCAACAATAAAATCAAAATCTGCAATGGTTTCAGTGCACCTAAAATAAACCCGATTTTCGGTGTGTAGAACACATCTGGTCGTACAGTGTTGGAGTTAGAGTAGTGCTTTTGTCATTACTATTCATAATATGGAAAGGCTAGACTGCTAATTGTTTCCTTAATGAGTCCTGAAATTCTGTGTAAAGTCTGGAGTTCTCTAATAATTCGTAAAATGATGACATGTGTCTTTTTTTTAATGTGTGGCCGACACATAACATTGTATTATTTTTCTAGGGCATACAAAACAATTGAAGAGAATGATCTGAAGTTCCCGTTGATATATGGAGAGGGGAAAAAGGTATTTATTATCAAAACCAAGAATAAACTTATTAAGCAGGGCTAAACTAAATCAGGCCAACATTGTTTAATATAATTCAAATTAGGATGAGAATTTTCAAACTAAGTGTAATAATATATTTCAATTCTGATATGTTTAAAAGAAGTTTAAATCCACCCTCAAAAGCCCGCTATGATTTGTCCACTAGGAGGGCCCTTTGTAGGATATAGAGAGCCAGATGCATGCCAGATGTTCAGAGTAATTACTGACTATGTAAATTATATCAATTTAAATTAATTGTATTCAAAACTGCTATGATAATATTTTGAATTGCTGGCATAGATCCAGCCTTCGTAGATCGTCATGGGACACCCAAGTTGTTAGCAATTTCAATGATTCTAGAGCTGTATCTTCACTAACACAAATGTAAGTATTTGAAATGCATTAGAGGACTTCAAGTTGTGTATCTAATTGTCCTCTGACAGAATAGCGAAACCGTTTGACTTTAGCGAAGTTCGTGTGGGCTGCACCAAACTAAAACAACTTGTACATATTCGGGTTTCAGTTTATAACAGAAGCCTATTAGCACCCAATCAATTTCTTCTTCTCCTCATCCCTTCAGATTACAGGAATAGATGGGATCCAAATCTTAGGGGTTGTTTAGGGTTTGGTGTTATGGAAGAACTATTGTAAATCGGCAGTTGCTTTCACCCTCTGGCAAACTTGAAGTTCCTTTTGCTCATTTACCGTTTGGGGTCCGCCAATTCCCAGGGTGGAGTCCCAGTCAGCTCCTCAATTGCAAAGACACTGCTAGCAGCGAGTCTACCACAGGGTGGCAAGCTCCAGAGCACCAGAAGGCCCGTCCTACCTTGGGCGGGTCTTCCAATCCTTTTTCATCCCAATTACAGCCACTGGTAGTAACACACATGGCACATATTAAAATAAAATAAAAAACTGGCTCCTGCTGCACAGGAAGGAAATTAGTGGTGCACCACAACCACGAATCTCCAAGTATAGCGAGCGGTCTTCTGATGGAAGGGTGCAGGATTTGGCCTCCTCTAGCCTAGCACCCCGTCATGCTCTGTATGAACCTCAAAGTATAAGTTGGTCCTGCACACTTCAGAGTAAAGATTGTTACATGGGTATCAACACCAATATTTTAATTAACATTGATGTGGTTGCATGATATATTTAATTAACAAATATGGTTGATTGTACTGCATGATTTTTTGTAAGAATTAGGATTATTTTGCTTTGTTTTCTGACAGGCTCGTGTAATGGCCACAATTGGTGTAACACGGGGTCTTGGGGATCACGACCTGAAAGTATATGGTTCTAACATCTATATCAAGCCTTTCCTGTCATGTTTACCTGAGGCAAGTACTTATCTCTGTATTACATCCGTCATCCTTTCTTCCCCACCAACAATGCAGATTTAAAGATAGATAGCTGATGTTGCTGTTTTAAATGTCAGTCTTTTATCTGAAGGGGGCAATTTACTAAAACCTGTTCTACAGCATTCACATTGTACTATGGGATCACAATTGCTCAAATATGTTTATTCGGAAACCCCAAATTATGCAACCCATTAAAACCAACTACAAAACTTTAACGCTGAACTACCCTCTGATAGAAATTGACAAACCCCACCATAATTTTACCCGTTCTGAGAATATTTGCATTTAAATTTGTGGCTCTTGGTTGTGTGCAGCTTTAACTCTCTGTTTCCAAACGTATTGTTTCCAATGCATAACATACTTAAAGTAGATTTTGGATCAGTCCTTTGGTCATGGCTAGATGGCTTTTTGTCTATTTCGGGTGTCTGCTCTTGATTCTACAACATTTCTGTCCCTATTCTTGTGTTTGCCCCGCCCTGGATCATTTTGTTCTCTTCCGATTCCATTAGTTGTATCTTGCTGCTGAGAGAACTGTTATTTTTTTCTATTGTTTACTTGCTCTTTCCTACTTGTTCCTGTGCCTATCTCCCTGCATGCTCAATTTTCCCTCTTCATCCCCTTTCCCAAACCCGGATGGTCCCAATGCACCTTTCCATTTTCAATGTTTTTTGTTTTTTTTAACAAGGGCGCAGCAGCTACAAATTCTCATTGGGCTGTTCATGTTGTGTTTTTTGGGCTTGAGCACAATTTGTTCATCTTTTTTTAACTTTCTATTTACAATTCTAGCATGCCCATCAGCCAAGTTCAATCCATAAATAAAAAATGGCTGCCACACGTCACTATTCATGTGCACGCATGCATCACAATGCACGTGCGTATGCATCACCATGCATGCATGCACAAGCGTCATGATCTATATGTCCACTTGAAATGCAATGCAGGTGCATGCATCAGGAGTTTATTCCGACCATGATGGCGGCCCCGTGTGCTGCTGTACGATAGGACTCACACGGAGTAGAGTGATATTTGGAAAGTATACAATAGAGAGGAGAGACTGACTCTGATGCGAATGAAAATGCACCATATCCAGGTATCTATAAGAAATAGTGGTTGTACCTCAAGTGATTGGTTACCAGCTGCTGCCGGATTGAGCTTGCTTGTTGTTATATCGCCCTGTCCTGAAGAGGCCAGACTTATCAGAAGTTCGAAACGCGCCCGCGTCAACACTTTCCATATGGAGGAGTCCCTGTATAAAAATTTAAAAATTGATTTTGGAAATTAATGCCTTGTGACACACTTGTTGATTTAGGTTCTGTAAATCTGTGCATTGAACCAGTGGTGTCTGACTACCTCCTAGTGCACCCCCTATAGCTAATGGGAGGGCACTTAGCCTTTGCTACAATTCTTTTCTAAGGGTGAAGAATTATCTAGTTTTCTGGCTTTCTTTTGATTTTTGTCCAAAGTGTTTTTGTTGTTGGCTGTATATAGGTGTGTATATATGGATGTACATACATACACACTGCCTCTGCCTGCCTCCTTAACACCCGCTCGGCAGGCAAGCACCAACTGCAATTATTTAACCTCCTTACCTCCGATTCCCCTGACATTCTGTTTTTAACAGAAACTTGGTTTTCGGGGGCTTCACTCCCTGACATCCTGGCCATCCTCCCCGATTCCTACTACGCCCTCCGGGCTGATCGCCCTGACGGTAGGATCGAAGGGGGTGTAGCCATGATTGTTCGGGCCAGTCTCCAATTCCAGCTTCTCCCTCAATCTTCCATAGCTGGCGTGGATTTCTTGGTTGCCCGCTCCACTAACCTTCCTGCCCCTCTGACAGTTGTCCTTGTGTACCGCCCCCCCCTGAATATGCCTTTGTTTGTGGCCTCCCTGCAGGAACTCCTTGCTACTCTAGTAGTTAACAACTCCTCGGTTCTCCTGCTGGGAGACTTTAATTACTGGCCTGGTGATCCCAGGGAGGATTTGGCGTCCAAGGACTTCACGGCCACTCTTTCATGTCTCAATCTCCTGTCTCACGTCTCTGCTCCCACCCATAACCTTGGTCATACTTTGGACCAAGTCTGGTCATCTCAGGACATTGTCTCTCCCCCTAGCATTCTCCCTTGCACCTGGTCCGACCACTCTCTCATTTTCTTCACTATTAATCTCGGCTCCCTTCACAAACCCTCCCGCCCCAAGAACATATTTGCACGCAGCTGGAATCGCGTGGACCTCCCCTCCCTTTCCCTCTCCTTGGCATCCTCCCTTCCTGACCTCAACGGCCTTTCTCTCGATCTTCAGGCCGTTGCAGTCAGCAACTGGTTATCTTCTGGTTGTGATCTAGTTGCCCCTCTTAAAATAGTTAAGTCTATTCGCCCTCACGAGGCCCATAGATGGTTCAATTCCGAACTTAAGGTCCTTAAACTGGAACTTAGACGCTCTGAGCGTCTTTGGCGCCGCAGTTATTGCCCCGATCTTAAGGCCAAATATAAACGTCTCCTTAATGATTACAAGAAAGCTATTCTTGTGTCCAAGACCAAGTATTTCTCTGAGCAGGTAGCATTATCTGCTAATAAATCCAAAGAGATCTTTTCCTTGGTCACTAATCTGGCCACTTCTGATCGTGTTTGTCCCAAGCTTATCCCTTCCCTGGCCCTTTGCTCTTCTTTAAACGACTTCTTTATCGAGAAGATCGCAAAAATCAAGTCCAACATTCCTACCACTCCCTTCCCTCTTCCCCATCCTGCCCCTCCTGTGTCTAACTCTTCTTTTGCCTCCTTTCCACCCATTTCCTCGGACTCCTTCTTAGCTCTACTTACCAAAATCAAGTCTGGCTCCCCTGCTGATTGTGCCCCTGCCCGCGTGCTGAGAACCCTCTTCACCTCTTGCCCCACTACTCCTCTTTCCTTTCTTAATGCTTCCCTTTCCACTGGTTTGGTCCCTTCTTCATTTAAATCTGCGATTGTTTTTCCCATTCTTAAAAAACCTGGTCTTGATTCTTCCCTCCCTTCTAATTTCAGACCTATTTCTCTTCTTCCTTATCTTGCCAAAATCCTTGAAAGCTATGTCACCTCTTGTCTCTCCTCTTATATTGAGCAGAATCATCTCCTTGCTTCCCACCAAGCAGGCTTCCGCTCGGGCCACTCGACCGAATCAGTGGTGCTTGCGGTTCTCGACGAGTTGAAGGCAAAGGCTGACACCAACTCTCCTCAAGCTTTGGTTCTCCTGGATCTCTCCGCTGCGTTTGACACGGTCGACCATACCATCCTTCTTGACCGTGTCAGCGCAGCGGGCATCCGAGGCTCCGCTCCTTCCTGGATCACGTCCTTTCTTTCAGGACGCTCACAAGCTGTTCACCTTTCTGGTTTCTCTGCTTCTCCCCTCCCGGTGTCCTGTGGGGTTCCCCAAGGTTCCTCTCTCTCCCCTCTTCTTTTCAATCTTTATATTCGCCCCCTTATTGTTTCTCTTCTCGATCTGGGGGTCTCTGTGTACAACTACGCAGATGACCTCCAGCTCGTCTTTGATCTTTCTTCCTCTTCTCACTCCTTATCTTTTTTTCGTTCCACTTTGGTTTTCATCTCTGGTTGGATGAGCGCCAATCACCTCAAGCTCAATCCAGACAAGACTGAGCTTGTCCTGACGGGTGGCTCATCCAGCCCCTGGTCCTCCGCTTTCTGGCCCCCCACTGTTGGTCCCCCTCCTACCCCTGTCCCTTCCGTCAAAACGCTGGGCATTAAGGTCAGCCATGACCTGTCAATGCACGGCCAGGTCAGTTCTGTAGTGTCCTCCTGCTTTCTCTCCCTTCATCTGATTCGTAAAATTTCCCGTTTTTTTCCCTTGATTCCCTTAAAATTATCATTTCGGCCCTCATCACTTCCCGGCTTGATTACGGAAACAGCTTGTTCGTGGGCATTCCTGCCTACGAAACCTGTTGTCTCCAAGCAATCCAAAATCAGGCTGCCCGTCTCATCTTTCATCTTCCCAAAACTCACCATATCACTCCCGTCCTCAAATCTCTCCACTGGCTCCCCGTTCTACAGAGATCCCTGTTTAAACTAGGGTGTCTAGTTTTTCGGGCTGTTGATCGCTCTGCTCCGGCGTTCATTAATTCTTTGATTTCCACTCACACCCCTGCCCGTACCCTCCGCTCATCTTCCTTTGCCCTCCTCACTGTTCCCCGCTTTCGTAAATCCCGCACTGGTGGAACCAGATTCTCCGTCCTCGCCCCCCGGTTCTGGAACTCTCTCCCTCTCTCCATGCGTTCCATTCCCATCTTTTCACACTTCCGTAAAGCGCTAAAAACATTCTTGTTTGCCCAGGCCTACCCCCGCTAAACTCCCTCGGCCCTGTCTGTTCCGTTCAGTAGAGCTCCCAGCGCCAGGAAGCCGTTTGGCCACCGTGCGCTCTATAAATACCTTATTTCATTTCATTTCATTTCATTTCATTTTCATTTCATTTCAGTGGTATATAAAAAGAAAAAAAGAGTATACGAAATAAGATAAAAATAGCTTATGTGTTGATTATAAAAAATAAAATGTGTAATCATGT